>NC_139168.1:9041197-19041197 GCF_965202585.1 Thalia democratica
TGCTATTACAAAAAATAGAAGATCACTAAATCTAATAATTTGTTTTATTAAAAACTATCAAATTCTTTATTACTCAAAATGCTTTAACTTTGCTATTTTACTAAAACACTGGTTCTTTTGGTAGGAACCTGTACATAAGCATTGTTCTTATCTAAACAATCATGAATAAAGTTTCAGTTTGTACTTGAATACCCAATATCTATTTAAAACTATGATTTTTCTAGTCGTTTTGTTTTCCATTTGTGACGTAAATGTATTAAAGTGAAAATATATTTAATTGTTGGATCATAGCCTACATGCTGAAAACTGCCGATCTGACACCCAGCCTATAAAGTTTTAAAAAGAACATCAACTTCACACACTTATAGTTATAAAAATTAAACATAACTCACTCATTTTCGAAAAAAGTTTATTAATCAATTTCGTTTAGCGCATGCTCAAAATAATATTGCTAAAAACTATTAATACTGTAGTGTAATTTTAGTTACATACAATGAATTTGAAAAGTCTAGCTAAAAATAGCTACTTCATAAAGTATAAAAGTCTCTTTAGAAAAAGTTTAAAATAGAATTGAGTTATAATTAGCTAATTTGAAGTAAATTATAAGACAAAATTGCTAAAACAAAAGTATTTAAAATAGTAAATTTTTTTACCTGAAACTAAATTAAATAAAAAGCACATTACAAAATACGACAAAAACGACAACAATAATATTACTAAAAACACGCTATTTTTAAAGTTTTTAAATGTAATTTACAATATACATGAAAATTATAACAGCTATCTGATTTGTACTATAAATTTATTTAATTTAGTCTTTATGTTTAGGAAAGCAATGAAGCGCTTTATTATGAAATGAAGTATATAATCTATTAAAAATGAAACAACAACCAATAATTAGTGAATCAATTAAGTTTATCAACGGTAAAGACAATAAAACTCACAGGAATCTTATGTAACGCGTGTTTTATATATTAAATCTTTGTAATGATAAAATCTATAAATTTAAAATTATAACAGATAAATTTATTTTAGGTACATTTAGGAAGCTGTGACTTATATTGTCTTTACCGTTGTTAAACTTTGTTGATTTACTAATTATTGGTTGTTGTTTCATTTTTAATACATTATATACTACATTTCATAATAAAGCGCTTTATTGATTTCTTAACATAAAGACTAAATTAACTAACTTTATAGTACAAATTAAATAGCTGTTATAACTTTCATATATATTGTGACGAAATTATTGGACGTTTTTTGTTCAATTATTGACAACAGTAAAAAATTTGATTCATGTTTCTTTCCAATAAGGTAAGTGGTTTGTTTATATTATGATTTGTTCTTTTGTTGTGTATTTTAGTTTACTTTACTTAATCAGACTAAATAATTACGAATATTATATAATTTTATAACAATCGGATTTAACATTAAGTATTTTACCTATTATTAACTATTAATCTGTAAAAATTTGTGGTAAGTTATTTTATTTTATTTTAATTTTAATGAAAACATGTATACACCTACTTTATTCCATGATTCTATTCTCATATTACACTAATTACTATTTACAGAACCCAGTTGAAGTGTGTTGATTAGTTAGCACACAGAAACATATGTTGGTACAATAAAGCAAGACTATTGTATAGTAAGGTTTTAAGTATGCATTTTAATTTAGCTCAACTACTATTTGTAGTGGTATTCACTACTGTGGATTTGTTAAAGCTTCACAGTTTAGCTAATTTAGAAACAGTTTAGTTTTATAGTTGGCGGGTTGGATACTATATGCTAGCACAAGCGGCTTAAGCATTCAATATATGTAAAAAGATAATTGAGTTTGTTTTTAATATCAGATTATTTATAAAAATAAATATCAGTCACTCAAAAAAACGTTTCATCTAATCACTTTAAATATACTAAAATTATTTCTAGTCTAAACATTAATCAAATTTAATTTCTTATAGACAGACGTTAACAGTGTTAGTTTTAAATAAAAAAGGTAATTTTAGCTCTATTTAGTCGCAACTCTCAACTGTAAAAACCCAGAAAAAAATTGATATGATAAAAAATACAATTTTAAATGGTTGCTATAACTGTTTTATTCGTATTTATCAAAACATATACAAGTATCCTTTGAAAGAAAAGAAAAACTGTTCTTTAGTTATTTTGTTTTAAGTTTTTTTTTACATTATTAAAAAAGTGTAATTGTTTATAACATCTATTTAGGTGATATTAACAAATCCAGAAGGGATTCATGTTAAATTAAGTATATTGTGTTGCGTAGAATATAATTTTAATGACTTTTTGTTGTTTATAGTAATATAATTTATATGTTGAAAAAAAAAATTAAAGCGGTTTCTTTGATCAAAGCAAATTGAGTTTTATAAGTATATCCAACTTATTTCAATTTTTTTATAAATGATTTTCGTTACTTATCTAGACTCTTTCAATTGAGCTTTGTTTTACCTTAAGTTATTTTTTTCTAAATGAGCTGAAGGGGATTTGGATTAATTAAGCTTTAGCTTATTTTAGCTATTATGTTTATACTTGTTTTTTAAGTTTTAGAAACATCACCAGCATTTCCGTTTTTGTTTTAATATTTTGTTGAACCAGCCAGTAATGAAAATGATATGGGTATGAATAAAATTTGCCAAAATATCTAATTTTTCAAAACCATCTATGCCAGGAATTCTAATTTACCTGACTGGACTTTTATGTCAAATAAATCCACGTGGTTGCTTATAATGCTGATAAAATTTAAGATTATTGATTGTAATGTCTAATAAAGAATGTAAGGCTGAACTACATTAATCCCAGGCGTTTCTACATTTAAGAGACAAAGTTTAACCTTCATTTTTGTTAGACGAAATGTTTCCTTATTTGAAATTATCAACAGTATTAATATTAACCGAGAAAAAATATACTTTAAAAAGCTTAAACTAAAAAGTTGTGATTTAAAACACACGTAAGTAAGGATATTAATGTCTTTCAAATTAATTAACAGCAAATTTATGCTTAGATATAAGACATTAGAAAGCATTGTATATGATATGCATAAATAAACCTTGTAGACCAAAACTTTGGCTTTCACTTTTAAATTAAACATATCTGTTAAGTTTCTGTCTAAGTGGCATAAACCTTCCACATACACTGTTCCTTAGATATACTACTTACAAAAGTATATGGTTCTCTACCATTAAGAATGCAATGTACCAACATTAGTAACATACTTTGCACAACCATTGTTTTTCTCTATAAAGCCTAACGACGTTTAAATCTCAGTAAGTAATCTACTAGTGTAACTCAAACAAATAATAAACTATTCCTGTATCATTTTAGAGCCTTAAATAATTCATAGAGTAACCGGCACTGAAGTAATGTAAATTGAAATTAATTAAGTAATTATTTTCCAATAATGGACAAAACATGAAAAAAAGTTAAGAACCGGTGGTTTCAAGTATAATTAAATACTAAACTAAGAATTTATTTGCAGTTTATGAGACTTGGTAACTTGAATTGATATAACTTTTTGAATATATTTATAGAATGATACTGATAAAGTAAACTACAACGTAAAACTGTTGTGTTACTTTCAATAATTCGAATTTCTTACAGATTTATACTTTTAAACATTTCACTTTTAAATTAAACATATCTGTTAATAACACTAAAACTCTGTTCAGTCTTTACTTAAACTTGAGCTAAAAAAGAATTAAATTACTTAACAACATGCAATAGAAACAAAACAATAAAGCTAAGGCTTGTTTGAATAATAACATAAATTAGATAGAAGACTTTTATAGGTAAACTAACTGGTATGTACAACTAGTAAACTTGTGAGACAAAATACAATAGAATGATATTAATAAACCAAATTACAACAAGTGAAGTGTTACATATAGAATAATAAATTGATTGTTTACTCCAAAACTATACTAAATTAGAATATGTTTTTTTCAGCAGTTGATCAATGTTACAAAAACAAACATTTGAACTAAAACAAAGATTAAAGGTGAAATCAAAAATACAGCGGAGATATTTGTTGTGAACATAGCTCGAGTACTAGTACCTGCTAACTTTTTTAATTTCTAACTCTCATCATGCAAATAGATACAAGTTTGAAAGGTATTTGAAACAACCAAGTAGTTTAAAATCAAAGCTTTGAAGTTTTAAAGCTCCATTTTGCTTATTTTTTATCGTTTTTATAAAGTGTTTGGTGTTTTTTAGCATAAAATTTTCTGTCAGAAACGATGGAAATGTTTATTTTCAAGTATTTGTAAGTTAAAAAAAAAAAAGAAAAAAAAATCCAAAAAAAATTATACTTGTTTATTATCATTCAATTTTGTTGGTTAAAATTTGCATATTTTTAATGATATTGTAATTTGCTTTAAATTAATTTTGTTTTCAACTTAAGTAGCTTTAAAAAGACCATTATACTTTATTTTTACAGCTCATTACAAACTGCTTTACTCCTATAATAAGATATAAAATGTTTTCGGTTGTTAAAAGTAAATCAAAAAAAGTTTTAGAGCAAATAAATGCAAGGTATGTAAAAAATAGAAAATGTAATAAGCAAAATGAAAAAAACACAAACATTAAAAAACTTTTGGCTAAATAAGGTTATGTTTAAAACTAAAATTTGTTACAACAACTGCATTAATTTCAACTGTGAAGTATGAAATGTAAATGTCAAAATAGGTTATGTAAAACCTAATATAGTTTTAATGACTACATTTGGTATGGGTTTGATTTAAAAGCTAATTTTATTTGTAGAAAATATCAATATAATTTGTTCTTTAACAGTTTTTTTTTATTGATTCATTAGTTATTTTGCTATGTCTTAAACATAGTTTGTAAAGTTAAGTTAAACCTCAATGTTTTTTTAAATGATTATTAAGGTGTTTATTACTCATGATCTCATTAAAACTAGAGTGAAGTATTAATTTAAAAATAAATAAACAAGTCAATAAGTTTGTATAGTAAGTTACATAAACTTAATGTTAATCTCAAGTTTATGGTTATTATATTAAATTAAAGTTTGAATAGAAACAATTAATTTCACTTATACATATTTTTTTAAGCAGTAAATGAGCTAATATAAACCTTTAACTGAAACAAAAATTTTAAAGTGAAATTAAAAACATAGCAGAGATATTTGCGATGAACATAGTTTGAGTACTAATACCTGCTAACTGTTTTTAACTAATATCATGCAAATAGAAACAAGTTTGAAAGGTATTTGAAACAACTAAGTAGTGTGAAATCAAAGCTTTGAAGTTTTAAAGATTTATTTTGCTTATTTTTCATCGTTTTTATGAAGTGTTTGGTGTTTTTTGAAGCAGAATTTTGTACTGAAAACGATGGTAAAACTTATTTTTGAAAAAAACAAGGTTTGAAAAAGTTACAGCTAAAAGTTGAAAATTAGCTTTAAACTGTCAAAGCGAGAGAAGAGAGGCCTCGTGAATGTCACCAAGTGAATTTTTTGCACAAAGTTTTTATTTATTACGTAATTATACAAAAAATCAGTTTGCAGAAATTTCTAAAAAATTGCAATTCATTTTAGAAAAGTTTTCTTGGAAGTTGTAGGTCATCAAATTTTTACTTTAACTTTCTTCACATATGTATTTCTAGAGTTTACCTTTTATATGTTTCTTTAAGTAATAAAAGGAACTTAAAGTACAAGCACATACAATTCCAAACCAATGACATAGTATGAAAAAATCAATAAAACTTAAAACTTGAACTGTTTATGCTTGAATAAAAAAGAAAACAAAACAAATCTACATCATCTTGTCAAAGTTATTTAAATCAACAGTCTTCTAGTTTATTATGATAATCAAGTGTATTATTATATTTTGTTCACAACTTCAAAGAAAAGTCTTTACCTGTATGTTGTCAAAGTTATTTAAATCAACAGTCTTCTACTTTATTGTGATAATCATGTATTTTATTTTGTTTTTGTTCACAACTCAACAGAAAAGTCTTTACCTGTATGTTGAAAAATTGTCTTAAATCAACAGACTTCTACTTTATTCTGATAATCATGTTTTTTTTTTCTTTTTGTTCACAACTCCAATGAAAAGTCTCTACCTGTATGTTGAAAAAATGTCTTAAATCAACAGACTTCTACTTGATTATGACAAGCATGTGTATTATTATCTTATTGTTCACAACTTTAAAGAAAAGTGTTTACCTGTATGTTGAAAAAGTGTCATTTGTTTGATTTACTTTACATTCATAAACTCACTAAAAAGTCTTATGTTGAGCAGAAACAAAATGGCCATCTATATTCAAGTGCTAGATCAATCATCTTTCTAAATCTTAATCAATACTCAAATACTGCTAACTATTTTGGTGAACCAAGTCATTTCTTGGACTATTGCAGCTCTAAGTGAGGTTAGTTTTTTGTTAATTAAGATAGATAAATTTAATGCAAGATTATTTTTCAGGGTTGCCAAGCACCTAATGTTTCAGTATACTCAGGTGTTTTCTCAATTTTAAATACTTAAAAATTACTTGTTTAATTAAATTTTATTTGTAAACATAGAACATCATTAATATAATTTGGTGCTCAAACTCAATTGATATCAAGTAAATGTAAAGTACATAATGCATTAACAGCTTCTGCTGCCTAGTTTCTAATTATATTTAAATTATGCTGAATTTCACAAGAGTACAGTTTTTGAATTAAAGACTGGCAACCCTGGTATTCATATTGTTATTAATTTTTTAAGTAAATGTTTTATTATTATGTTTTTATCCACTAGTCAATTAAAGCAATAGTGTAAAATTTTTCTTTATAAGTGACATATTTCATTATATATAAACATATAAGAACACAAACAACATTTAGACAGCATGATCAACTGACTGGTGCTTAGTTGGTGTTTTTGTATGTTTATATAACTAAGTTAGATAAAATTCTGGTTTGTTTCAGTTAGTTGTAGTGATTATAATTAAAAGTGGTAATAAAATTCAATGTTTAAATATACTATAAGATTGATAATCATTAAGTGGTTATTATAGTTGACAGAATTGTGATAAATGAACTGTAACTAGCTGACAAAACCAGACTGTTGCCTGACTATATATGATGTTTGTAAAAAGACTATGTTGTATAGACATGATAGACTTAATTTTGAGGAACACTAATAATACTTCAAAATAGTCTTTGTCTGGAATTTCTATTGTGACATTATAAACTAACATAGGTGTTTATTTTATCTCAAACTTGATACTATGTATTGTGCAGCATTATTTCCAAGTGTTTTTTAGTAGTTTCATCATTCATACTAGTAGATAGTGTCACAGTAAAGACTCAAAACAAAGAATATTTTGATAATTAATAAAAGTTTGTTTTTTATACAGTACACAAGAATGTTAACTATTTTATTTAAACAAACTCTGTCAAAAACTGTATAAAAAATAAAATCACTAATATTCCTTTTGAATATTTTATAACATTGTGTAGTAACTCAAGTGGTACTGTATTTTATTGGTTAAACAATATAGTTTTAGACAGTGATTGTTTAAATTTAAATATGTTAGTAATTAGACAAGGTAAGTTAAGCCATATTTTAAGTGGATCGGCTGCAGTTGTAAGGCTTTGTATAATAACATTATGAGGTGAAGTGATAATACAGCTTAGTATTAAAAACAATTACCAAATTACATAAAAATAAAATGAGAAACAAGTTTTATTACTTCAAACTTAAAATCAGTAAAACTGTAATATATTAGCCAATCAGAAGCGACGTTATAACTGCAGCCGGACCTTAGAGCTACTTAAGATGTAAGTAGTTAACAGATTTTGAACAAAAAATAATTTGTTATTGACATGAAGCTAGTATGGTTTAGTTAGTAAGAATGTATTTCTATAAGGTACGCGGTTTAAGAAGAACGCACTCGCATAGGTACGCACTAAATTATTAAGGCCCCCACACAAAATTTCACAATATGGGGGAATCCCCTAAAGTGAAAATCGAACGGGAATTTTTTGAGATTAATAATTAAAATTATTTTTTAAGGCATTTCGCCGGCTCCGCCGGCGAAAAATTTTTCACTTTTACTCCCAACCATTTTTTCTTGAAAACCTAATTACGCTTGGAGCCCAGTTAGTAAGCCTGACAGCCAAACCAGATAAAAGTGTGGTACTGAGCTCTAAGAAGTAGTTCGGTTTTGAGTTAAAGTGGTAGCGGACAGCTTTCGTTATTTGTGCATAAGTCCCTCCCGCTGCGAGCTGCTCCTATCGGAGCAGCTCTTGCTCCCGGGACTTTTGCACAAATAACGAAAGCCGTCCTTTAGGCCGCGTCCTTATGCTGGTCGGCACCTAATTAGTTTTTTGTTTGATGTACGAGTAGTTACGCACCTTCTTTAGTATGTTATATTTCTTTTATCATGTGGTTTTATATACATGTAAGTATCGAGATGCATGTTTAATAAAAAAATAACTGATTTACAGTAAAGTTTTATGTTTTATAGTATGTATCCATGGTGTCTTACTACAAATTAAACAGTTTTGTAGTGGACAGTCTGGCATTATTCTATAGTAAACACTTCAACTTACATTGTAATCTTATTTATCGGTATCATTTCATTGTTAGTTATGGGACTACTTTAGTTTATTCACAGTTAGACAAAACAATTTATACAACTTGTTATTATTAATTTAATTATATGGATTTGTTAGAAAGTAAATATTTTCGTGTTGTCTCCTTTCTTTTTTTTTTATTAAAAATATTTATGTCTTAATTTGTATAAACTAGTTTTGGCCATCTTTGAAAATTACACACTAACGAAATACAGTTTTTGTCCACAACTTTTCAACTAATTTACAGTTTTCAATTATTACGTCATCCGGTAGTCTCATGCAGTTTAAACTTCGTAATTTTTGCTGCATAATATGTATTTGATTATAAATTATAAAGTAATGTTCTAAATATATAGTCTATATTTTCAATTTAAGTAGTGCAAATTTTATAACGTTAACACTAATTATATGTACATATTAAGTATTGGATAAGGTGTATCTTAATTAAACTAATACTTATAAATATATATGGCAATTAACTCTTAAATAATATATTGCTGCGTATAACTTAAACTAATATTAAAGTTACAATTAACTCCTAATCATTAATCATTATCTTGTTGCGCTGGATTATATGATTATTTCTAGTTTTATGTCTTAAACACTGTATGTATTCATCTATAAATTAAAAAGATTGAATTTTTTCTTTTAAGTAATAATTACAGTTCAAATATACATCCCATTTAGAGGCTTTATGAGTTTTAAAAGGTCAAATTCAACCATTGTATAAAACTTTATTTACCATTAAGCGTGTTAAACTAAAAAAAATCATGCCAGTTACTAGCTCTGTACTTTTGATAGTATAGATCAAATACCGTTACGCCAACTAACTCTTATTTTGAGGTTATTACATTTAGTAACTAAGTACTTTTAACAAAAATTTTTACAATTCAAGTAGTTAATTTAGTTAAAAAAAAGTATTGGTATAGAATATTACAAAATTGTGGGATTAGTTCTCAATTATGTCTTAATCGTGATTAAACATACCTTATTCTAACAATATTGATATCAGATGCAACTTTGTAATTTAGTTGGTAGTTCATTATTTTGTTCGTGTTGTTGTAAAGTTAATTAAAAGTTTGTTTGATAAATATTCTCTCTCGTTTCTCTACAATTAATAGCCTTTTTTTATATTTCTATAACGTTATTGCATTTCTATTTTGTTCTTTCGTTACTTAATTCTACTTCTGGCTCAATACAGTCAATTTTTACTATTTTATTATCAGTCATCATCATGTTGCTCTGGTTTGTATGATTATTTCTTTATGTCTTAAACAATACTTATTTAAAACCTTTTAGTAATGATTACACTTGAAATATGCTTTTTATTAAAATTTAAAGGTCAAATCTGTTAAATTGTTCAATGGTTATACATGACTTTTTTAACACTGATTTTGTAACTTAATCTAAAAATAATTAATTTTTAAAAGATAGCCTGCTTAACTTAAGTTTTTTTTTTCTATTTTTATAAATATTCAATCCAGAAGCTACTTTAGTTTTTAGGTCACTAGTTTTGTCACCTTTTACAGTAGTGTTGTAGTGCCATTTAGCAGTTAAATATATATTCATTCTCTTATAATACTTTGCTGAAATTAAACTTATATTAAAAATAACTAACAATTCTTAACATTCAATCCTATATATCATCTTGTTGCCCTGTTTTACATGATTATTTCCAATGGTATGTCTTAAAAAGTTTATGTTCAAATAGTAAAGATTAAAATGTTCAATTGGAGTCTAGGAAATTTCGGTCTTTAACTACCTACAACTCAACCTAATACAAACGTGTTTATTATATTTGTATATTTAATAAAATAATTTTTAAACAGTACTCTTTCTTTAGTTTTGCATGTTTTAAAGCGCTTCTACTTAGTTTAAACTTTTTTTGTTAACATATCTAAATTACAAGTAAAGTTTTATGTTTTATAGTATGTATCCTGGCTGTCTTACTACAAATGATTCAGTTTTGTAGTAAACAGTCTGGTATTATTCTATAATAAACACTCCGCTTACTGTAATTTAATATTATAACTTATTGTCCCATTACGAGGGGATAGCACCTGCAGACTTGTTGAAAGCCGTGTTAGTGCCGTAACCAGCGCCGGTTACTCTATGAATTATTTAAGGAATTCAAATAATACAGGATCGTTTCCTATAACTTTGAGGTACTTGAGTAAATTACTTACTGAGGTATAAGTGATTTTAGGCTTGAAATTCTACACTAAAGTTTTTCGTTTACATAAATAAGTATTTCAGTCTTAATTTGTATAACAAAGTTAGGAAATCTTTTAAATTATTGTCCACAATTTTCAAAGTAATTTTGTAATATTTTATATTTTCCCCATTTACAATTATTACGTCATCACCCAGTAGTCTAACACAGTATAAACTTAGTAATTTTTACTTACACTTTAGTTGTATATGGATGTTATCTTTTTGATTATAAATTATTAAATTTGTTTCAAATCGCTCTATATTTCAAAGTTTGGTAAAGCAACTTGTATGTTAATGAATAAGAATAATTGTATGTAAGTAATAAGTATTGGATAAGGTGTATCTTAATTAAACTAACAGAAACAAATTATATGGTAATTAGCTCTTAAATATTTTACTGCTGCGTATAAATGAATCTAATTTTTTGAATTACAATCAACTCTTGATAATACCTAATCATTAATTATCATATTGTTGCGCTGGTTTAATTATTGTTTATAGTTTTATATCACAAACAATTATTTAACTATAAATTTAAAAGTTTAAACTGTTTCTTACAAGTAATAATTACAGTTCAATTAAACATCCCATTTAAAGCTTTCGTGTGTATAAAGGCTTCTTTTGAATTTAACCATAATATATAACTTTTTCAAAAACTGCGTGTCAAAATAAACAATAGTTGGTACCAGCTCTGTACTTTTGATAAATTAAATCAAATACTGACTAAGTACCATTTTTTACGGTGTGCATTTTGTACATGTTGTGTTAAGTTAAATGATAAAAAGGAAAATACAAACTTTCATATTGTTAAAGTTATATAAAATAGATATCCGTTCAAACTTTTTAATACATTGTTTGTATTATATTAAAGTAAATATTAATTGATATTCAACTATTTAATAAACTCAATTAAATTTGTAAAAATTACAAGCTATAATGCTTTCATCATTTGAAATTACAAATACCACTAGAATTCAGAAAGACATAAATTTGAAAACTGTAAAATTTGAAGATATAATGCTTTCACCATTTCAATTTACAAATACCACTAGAATTTATAAAGAAGATACTTGAGTGTAACATTCTTATTTAAATCAAAGACACGTTTATTAAGTTATCAGTGTTAACAGTTTAGTTGGTATGTATACCCTTTTTTCATCGAATTATAGAATTGAAGTTTTTACATCTTTATTTGTTTTTTATAATTGTGTTAAATGTATCTGAATTGACATTATTATATATTAAAATTTAGGTTAAATCATTAACAGAATATTAAGTTAACAAACTTTACGTCTAAAGTAAAAACTTTTATTCGGTAAACAATTAAAAAGTATGTGTTTTAGCAAAAATAAAATAAAATGGACCGATTCATTTTCGATCATGTCGAAGAATATCCTGAGCAGCAGCAAGCTGATGAACAAGCAGAACAACAGTCAGAAGATTTTGCACAATTTTTCATGCCGGTGCGAAATAGAAGGCAACTCGATGCGGAAATCGCGCGAACCACTTTACGGATGCGAGCGAGAATGCAACGAACACAACATGCACGACGCATTCAGCAGCGGAGAGAGAATACAACGACAAGTGGAGCAAGAAATGCAACAAGAAATTCAGCAAGAAATTATGCAGCAGAGAGGGAGTGTACCACAAGAAATGCGGCAAGAATTACAACAAGAAATGCTGGCGCGGCGCATTGTGCAGCAGAGAGAGAGAGAGAGAGAGTAGAACAAAGATTTGAAGAAGAAATACATCAGGAAATTATTAGTTTATTATATTTTATAATTCAAAACTCGCAATTAATTTGTTTTATCTTTAAAAGACAAACAGCCAATTTAAAATTAATACAAGTTAACATCTTTTAGTTTGTTTCAAAACTTTTGTGAATTATTTCTGTCTTAAAAGTCAGTGACATAAAAATTAAAGTATAGTTAAAGTTTTTTATTTTTTTGTTATTTAAATTTAATCTTAGTTTGTTGTACATGATTTATTAAGGTTTATTGTAAAAAGGAAAATAAAAACTTATGTTTTTGTTAAGGCTGTCTAAAATGGTACCAATGCATATTTTTGGGTACATTGTTTGTAATTTATTAAAATAAATATTAATCGCTTTTCTGATATTTAATATATTTTGTTAAACTTTAAAATTTTAAGCTTTAACGGTTTTATCATTTTTATTTAAATCTAACACACGTGTATTAAGTATTCAGTGTATACTGTTTAGTTTGTACATATAATTTTTTTTTGAATATAAAATTTAATTTGTTTGATCTTTAGTTTTTTTGTATCAATTTGTTAAATATACTTGAGCTGTTATATTGATACATTATAGTTAAGGGTAAACTATTAAAAGAACAATATGTTATACAAACCTTACATCTAAAGTAAAAACTTTTAGTAGGTAAAAAGTAAAAAAGTATCTTATTAAGCTGAGAATAAAACGAAATGGATCAACTCAATCCTGATCATGTCGAAGATTATGCTGAGCAGCAGCAAGTTGATGAACTGCTAGAACAATATTTCGAACCTGGTTTCGCAGTTCTACGACGTTTAATGCAACCACATATGGAACGTGTACGACGCATTGTGCAGCAGAGAGAGCAAAAGATGATGCAACAAGAAGTACAACGTGTACGACGCATTGTGCAGCAGAGGAGAACGCAACAACCTGTTACTGGTCTGACACCCGAACGAATTGGTAGATTTGAACACTTCGCTGCAGACGAATCGTTGGTGGGCGAGCAATGCGTGGTTTGCCTCGATGACCTGAAATGTGGCACGAGAATGGTCCGTCTGGACTGTCATGTCACCCATTGTTTGTGCAAAACATGTACAGATGCTTGGTTTAAAGATCACAACAAATGTCCTTTATGCAATCATGTTTTCAACTAGAAACCGGTTTAACAGTAATATAGAATATTGGTGACAGTGCTTTTCTTGCAACAATTAATAAACTGTGAATTGTGAATACGTTTTGTTTTGTTAAGTAAAATGTTATAGTTAATATAAAAGATATAAAGTATATAAAACATTAACTTCATTATTACATATGAATAACTTACTTATTTTAACAAAAACCCATACTTATAATATAATTTTAAAAACGAACTTATTAAATATACTAAAAAATTTTGACATGTAGCACGATGAATACTTTTCTTATCAAATGTTTTAAACATTTTTTGTTTGAAAATATAAACATAGTTTAAAAACCTTGCGGTATGTAGCAATTCGTGTATTTATATGTAAAGAACTTCCAAGCTCATCCATTTTTACAATAATCTAAAACACTAGTGATCTATCTAATTTATATTTTTAAGAACTCTTTTTCATTAGGATTCACTTACTAAATAGGATTATAGGTCCAATAGATCAATAATTTCAAGCGATCTTTAACAACTGGAAACTTAAATTATGCAACAATCATTAGAGTTACAAGAACTTATAAAAAGTTTTACAAAAATTAAATTTTAAACTACCAAAATAAAAATTAAAGTTTTTACTTTCAACTACAATAGTACTGATAATGTTTTAGTTAATAGACTAATGCTATTACAAAAAATAGAAGATCACTAAATCTAATAATTTGTTTTATTAAAAACTATCAAATTCTTTATTACTCAAAATGCTTTAACTTTGCTATTTTACTAAAACACTGGTTCTTTTGGTAGGAACCTGTACATAAGCATTGTTCTTATCTAAACAATCATGAATAAAGTTTCAGTTTGTACTTGAATACCCAATATCTATTTAAAACTATGATTTTTCTAGTCGTTTTGTTTTCCATTTGTGACGTAAATGTATTAAAGTGAAAATATATTTAATTGTTGGATCATAGCCTACATGCTGAAAACTGCCGATCTGACACCCAGCCTATAAAGTTTTAAAAAGAACATCAACTTCACACACTTATAGTTATAAAAATTAAACATAACTCACTCATTTTCGAAAAAAGTTTATTAATCAATTTCGTTTAGCGCATGCTCAAAATAATATTGCTAAAAACTATTAATACTGTAGTGTAATTTTAGTTACATACAATGAATTTGAAAAGTCTAGCTAAAAATAGCTACTTCATAAAGTATAAAAGTCTCTTTAGAAAAAGTTTAAAATAGAATTGAGTTATAATTAGCTAATTTGAAGTAAATTATAAGACAAAATTGCTAAAACAAAAGTATTTAAAATAGTAAATTTTTTTACCTGAAACTAAATTAAATAAAAAGCACATTACAAAATACGACAAAAACGACAACAATAATATTACTAAAAACACGCTATTTTTAAAGTTTTTAAATGTAATTTACAATATACATGAAAATTATAACAGCTATCTGATTTGTACTATAAATTTATTTAATTTAGTCTTTATGTTTAGGAAAGCAATGAAGCGCTTTATTATGAAATGAAGTATATAATCTATTAAAAATGAAACAACAACCAATAATTAGTGAATCAATTAAGTTTATCAACGGTAAAGACAATAAAACTCACAGGAATCTTATGTAACGCGTGTTTTATATATTAAATCTTTGTAATGATAAAATCTATAAATTTAAAATTATAACAGATAAATTTATTTTAGGTACATTTAGGAAGCTGTGACTTATATTGTCTTTACCGTTGTTAAACTTTGTTGATTTACTAATTATTGGTTGTTGTTTCATTTTTAATACATTATATACTACATTTCATAATAAAGCGCTTTATTGATTTCTTAACATAAAGACTAAATTAACTAACTTTATAGTACAAATTAAATAGCTGTTATAACTTTCATATATATTGTGACGAAATTATTGGACGTTTTTTGTTCAATTATTGACAACAGTAAAAAATTTGATTCATGTTTCTTTCCAATAAGGTAAGTGGTTTGTTTATATTATGATTTGTTCTTTTGTTGTGTATTTTAGTTTACTTTACTTAATCAGACTAAATAATTACGAATATTATATAATTTTATAACAATCGGATTTAACATTAAGTATTTTACCTATTATTAACTATTAATCTGTAAAAATTTGTGGTAAGTTATTTTATTTTATTTTAATTTTAATGAAAACATGTATACACCTACTTTATTCCATGATTCTATTCTCATATTACACTAATTACTATTTACAGAACCCAGTTGAAGTGTGTTGATTAGTTAGCACACAGAAACATATGTTGGTACAATAAAGCAAGACTATTGTATAGTAAGGTTTTAAGTATGCATTTTAATTTAGCTCAACTACTATTTGTAGTGGTATTCACTACTGTGGATTTGTTAAAGCTTCACAGTTTAGCTAATTTAGAAACAGTTTAGTTTTATAGTTGGCGGGTTGGATACTATATGCTAGCACAAGCGGCTTAAGCATTCAATATATGTAAAAAGATAATTGAGTTTGTTTTTAATATCAGATTATTTATAAAAATAAATATCAGTCACTCAAAAAAACGTTTCATCTAATCACTTTAAATATACTAAAATTATTTCTAGTCTAAACATTAATCAAATTTAATTTCTTATAGACAGACGTTAACAGTGTTAGTTTTAAATAAAAAAGGTAATTTTAGCTCTATTTAGTCGCAACTCTCAACTGTAAAAACCCAGAAAAAAATTGATATGATAAAAAATACAATTTTAAATGGTTGCTATAACTGTTTTATTCGTATTTATCAAAACATATACAAGTATCCTTTGAAAGAAAAGAAAAACTGTTCTTTAGTTATTTTGTTTTAAGTTTTTTTTTACATTATTAAAAAAGTGTAATTGTTTATAACATCTATTTAGGTGATATTAACAAATCCAGAAGGGATTCATGTTAAATTAAGTATATTGTGTTGCGTAGAATATAATTTTAATGACTTTTTGTTGTTTATAGTAATATAATTTATATGTTGAAAAAAAAAATTAAAGCGGTTTCTTTGATCAAAGCAAATTGAGTTTTATAAGTATATCCAACTTATTTCAATTTTTTTATAAATGATTTTCGTTACTTATCTAGACTCTTTCAATTGAGCTTTGTTTTACCTTAAGTTATTTTTTTCTAAATGAGCTGAAGGGGATTTGGATTAATTAAGCTTTAGCTTATTTTAGCTATTATGTTTATACTTGTTTTTTAAGTTTTAGAAACATCACCAGCATTTCCGTTTTTGTTTTAATATTTTGTTGAACCAGCCAGTAATGAAAATGATATGGGTATGAATAAAATTTGCCAAAATATCTAATTTTTCAAAACCATCTATGCCAGGAATTCTAATTTACCTGACTGGACTTTTATGTCAAATAAATCCACGTGGTTGCTTATAATGCTGATAAAATTTAAGATTATTGATTGTAATGTCTAATAAAGAATGTAAGGCTGAACTACATTAATCCCAGGCGTTTCTACATTTAAGAGACAAAGTTTAACCTTCATTTTTGTTAGACGAAATGTTTCCTTATTTGAAATTATCAACAGTATTAATATTAACCGAGAAAAAATATACTTTAAAAAGCTTAAACTAAAAAGTTGTGATTTAAAACACACGTAAGTAAGGATATTAATGTCTTTCAAATTAATTAACAGCAAATTTATGCTTAGATATAAGACATTAGAAAGCATTGTATATGATATGCATAAATAAACCTTGTAGACCAAAACTTTGGCTTTCACTTTTAAATTAAACATATCTGTTAAGTTTCTGTCTAAGTGGCATAAACCTTCCACATACACTGTTCCTTAGATATACTACTTACAAAAGTATATGGTTCTCTACCATTAAGAATGCAATGTACCAACATTAGTAACATACTTTGCACAACCATTGTTTTTCTCTATAAAGCCTAACGACGTTTAAATCTCAGTAAGTAATCTACTAGTGTAACTCAAACAAATAATAAACTATTCCTGTATCATTTTAGAGCCTTAAATAATTCATAGAGTAACCGGCACTGAAGTAATGTAAATTGAAATTAATTAAGTAATTATTTTCCAATAATGGACAAAACATGAAAAAAAGTTAAGAACCGGTGGTTTCAAGTATAATTAAATACTAAACTAAGAATTTATTTGCAGTTTATGAGACTTGGTAACTTGAATTGATATAACTTTTTGAATATATTTATAGAATGATACTGATAAAGTAAACTACAACGTAAAACTGTTGTGTTACTTTCAATAATTCGAATTTCTTACAGATTTATACTTTTAAACATTTCACTTTTAAATTAAACATATCTGTTAATAACACTAAAACTCTGTTCAGTCTTTACTTAAACTTGAGCTAAAAAAGAATTAAATTACTTAACAACATGCAATAGAAACAAAACAATAAAGCTAAGGCTTGTTTGAATAATAACATAAATTAGATAGAAGACTTTTATAGGTAAACTAACTGGTATGTACAACTAGTAAACTTGTGAGACAAAATACAATAGAATGATATTAATAAACCAAATTACAACAAGTGAAGTGTTACATATAGAATAATAAATTGATTGTTTACTCCAAAACTATACTAAATTAGAATATGTTTTTTTCAGCAGTTGATCAATGTTACAAAAACAAACATTTGAACTAAAACAAAGATTAAAGGTGAAATCAAAAATACAGCGGAGATATTTGTTGTGAACATAGCTCGAGTACTAGTACCTGCTAACTTTTTTAATTTCTAACTCTCATCATGCAAATAGATACAAGTTTGAAAGGTATTTGAAACAACCAAGTAGTTTAAAATCAAAGCTTTGAAGTTTTAAAGCTCCATTTTGCTTATTTTTTATCGTTTTTATAAAGTGTTTGGTGTTTTTTAGCATAAAATTTTCTGTCAGAAACGATGGAAATGTTTATTTTCAAGTATTTGTAAGTTAAAAAAAAAAAAGAAAAAAAAATCCAAAAAAAATTATACTTGTTTATTATCATTCAATTTTGTTGGTTAAAATTTGCATATTTTTAATGATATTGTAATTTGCTTTAAATTAATTTTGTTTTCAACTTAAGTAGCTTTAAAAAGACCATTATACTTTATTTTTACAGCTCATTACAAACTGCTTTACTCCTATAATAAGATATAAAATGTTTTCGGTTGTTAAAAGTAAATCAAAAAAAGTTTTAGAGCAAATAAATGCAAGGTATGTAAAAAATAGAAAATGTAATAAGCAAAATGAAAAAAACACAAACATTAAAAAACTTTTGGCTAAATAAGGTTATGTTTAAAACTAAAATTTGTTACAACAACTGCATTAATTTCAACTGTGAAGTATGAAATGTAAATGTCAAAATAGGTTATGTAAAACCTAATATAGTTTTAATGACTACATTTGGTATGGGTTTGATTTAAAAGCTAATTTTATTTGTAGAAAATATCAATATAATTTGTTCTTTAACAGTTTTTTTTTATTGATTCATTAGTTATTTTGCTATGTCTTAAACATAGTTTGTAAAGTTAAGTTAAACCTCAATGTTTTTTTAAATGATTATTAAGGTGTTTATTACTCATGATCTCATTAAAACTAGAGTGAAGTATTAATTTAAAAATAAATAAACAAGTCAATAAGTTTGTATAGTAAGTTACATAAACTTAATGTTAATCTCAAGTTTATGGTTATTATATTAAATTAAAGTTTGAATAGAAACAATTAATTTCACTTATACATATTTTTTTAAGCAGTAAATGAGCTAATATAAACCTTTAACTGAAACAAAAATTTTAAAGTGAAATTAAAAACATAGCAGAGATATTTGCGATGAACATAGTTTGAGTACTAATACCTGCTAACTGTTTTTAACTAATATCATGCAAATAGAAACAAGTTTGAAAGGTATTTGAAACAACTAAGTAGTGTGAAATCAAAGCTTTGAAGTTTTAAAGATTTATTTTGCTTATTTTTCATCGTTTTTATGAAGTGTTTGGTGTTTTTTGAAGCAGAATTTTGTACTGAAAACGATGGTAAAACTTATTTTTGAAAAAAACAAGGTTTGAAAAAGTTACAGCTAAAAGTTGAAAATTAGCTTTAAACTGTCAAAGCGAGAGAAGAGAGGCCTCGTGAATGTCACCAAGTGAATTTTTTGCACAAAGTTTTTATTTATTACGTAATTATACAAAAAATCAGTTTGCAGAAATTTCTAAAAAATTGCAATTCATTTTAGAAAAGTTTTCTTGGAAGTTGTAGGTCATCAAATTTTTACTTTAACTTTCTTCACATATGTATTTCTAGAGTTTACCTTTTATATGTTTCTTTAAGTAATAAAAGGAACTTAAAGTACAAGCACATACAATTCCAAACCAATGACATAGTATGAAAAAATCAATAAAACTTAAAACTTGAACTGTTTATGCTTGAATAAAAAAGAAAACAAAACAAATCTACATCATCTTGTCAAAGTTATTTAAATCAACAGTCTTCTAGTTTATTATGATAATCAAGTGTATTATTATATTTTGTTCACAACTTCAAAGAAAAGTCTTTACCTGTATGTTGTCAAAGTTATTTAAATCAACAGTCTTCTACTTTATTGTGATAATCATGTATTTTATTTTGTTTTTGTTCACAACTCAACAGAAAAGTCTTTACCTGTATGTTGAAAAATTGTCTTAAATCAACAGACTTCTACTTTATTCTGATAATCATGTTTTTTTTTTCTTTTTGTTCACAACTCCAATGAAAAGTCTCTACCTGTATGTTGAAAAAATGTCTTAAATCAACAGACTTCTACTTGATTATGACAAGCATGTGTATTATTATCTTATTGTTCACAACTTTAAAGAAAAGTGTTTACCTGTATGTTGAAAAAGTGTCATTTGTTTGATTTACTTTACATTCATAAACTCACTAAAAAGTCTTATGTTGAGCAGAAACAAAATGGCCATCTATATTCAAGTGCTAGATCAATCATCTTTCTAAATCTTAATCAATACTCAAATACTGCTAACTATTTTGGTGAACCAAGTCATTTCTTGGACTATTGCAGCTCTAAGTGAGGTTAGTTTTTTGTTAATTAAGATAGATAAATTTAATGCAAGATTATTTTTCAGGGTTGCCAAGCACCTAATGTTTCAGTATACTCAGGTGTTTTCTCAATTTTAAATACTTAAAAATTACTTGTTTAATTAAATTTTATTTGTAAACATAGAACATCATTAATATAATTTGGTGCTCAAACTCAATTGATATCAAGTAAATGTAAAGTACATAATGCATTAACAGCTTCTGCTGCCTAGTTTCTAATTATATTTAAATTATGCTGAATTTCACAAGAGTACAGTTTTTGAATTAAAGACTGGCAACCCTGGTATTCATATTGTTATTAATTTTTTAAGTAAATGTTTTATTATTATGTTTTTATCCACTAGTCAATTAAAGCAATAGTGTAAAATTTTTCTTTATAAGTGACATATTTCATTATATATAAACATATAAGAACACAAACAACATTTAGACAGCATGATCAACTGACTGGTGCTTAGTTGGTGTTTTTGTATGTTTATATAACTAAGTTAGATAAAATTCTGGTTTGTTTCAGTTAGTTGTAGTGATTATAATTAAAAGTGGTAATAAAATTCAATGTTTAAATATACTATAAGATTGATAATCATTAAGTGGTTATTATAGTTGACAGAATTGTGATAAATGAACTGTAACTAGCTGACAAAACCAGACTGTTGCCTGACTATATATGATGTTTGTAAAAAGACTATGTTGTATAGACATGATAGACTTAATTTTGAGGAACACTAATAATACTTCAAAATAGTCTTTGTCTGGAATTTCTATTGTGACATTATAAACTAACATAGGTGTTTATTTTATCTCAAACTTGATACTATGTATTGTGCAGCATTATTTCCAAGTGTTTTTTAGTAGTTTCATCATTCATACTAGTAGATAGTGTCACAGTAAAGACTCAAAACAAAGAATATTTTGATAATTAATAAAAGTTTGTTTTTTATACAGTACACAAGAATGTTAACTATTTTATTTAAACAAACTCTGTCAAAAACTGTATAAAAAATAAAATCACTAATATTCCTTTTGAATATTTTATAACATTGTGTAGTAACTCAAGTGGTACTGTATTTTATTGGTTAAACTATATAGTTTTAGACAGTGATTGTTTAAATTTAAATATGTTAGTAATTAGACAAGGTAAGTTAAGCCATATTTTAAGTGGATCGGCTGCAGTTGTAAGGCTTTGTATAATAACATTATGAGGTGAAGTGATAATACAGCTTAGTATTAAAAACAATTACCAAATTACATAAAAATAAAATGAGAAACAAGTTTTATTACTTCAAACTTAAAATCAGTAAAACTGTAATATATTAGCCAATCAGAAGCGACGTTATAACTGCAGCCGGACCTTAGAGCTACTTAAGATGTAAGTAGTTAACAGATTTTGAACAAAAAATAATTTGTTATTGACATGAAGCTAGTATGGTTTAGTTAGTAAGAATGTATTTCTATAAGGTACGCGGTTTAAGAAGAACGCACTCGCATAGGTACGCACTAAATTATTAAGGCCCCCACACAAAATTTCACAAAATGGGGGAATCCCCTAAAGTGAAAATCGAACGGGAATTTTTTGAGATTAATAATTAAAATTATTTTTTAAGGCATTTCGCCGGCTCCGCCGGCGAAAAATTTTTCACTTTTACTCCCAACCATTTTTTCTTGAAAACCTAATTACGCTTGGAGCCCAGTTAGTAAGCCTGACAGCCAAACCAGATAAAAGTGTGGTACTGAGCTCTAAGAAGTAGTTCGGTTTTGAGTTAAAGTGGTAGCGGACAGCTTTCGTTATTTGTGCATAAGTCCCTCCCGCTGCGAGCTGCTCCTATCGGAGCAGCTCTTGCTCCCGGGACTTTTGCACAAATAACGAAAGCCGTCCTTTAGGCCGCGTCCTTATGCTGGTCGGCACCTAATTAGTTTTTTGTTTGATGTACGAGTAGTTACGCACCTTCTTTAGTATGTTATATTTCTTTTATCATGTGGTTTTATATACATGTAAGTATCGAGATGCATGTTTAATAAAAAAATAACTGATTTACAGTAAAGTTTTATGTTTTATAGTATGTATCCATGGTGTCTTACTACAAATTAAACAGTTTTGTAGTGGACAGTCTGGCATTATTCTATAGTAAACACTTCAACTTACATTGTAATCTTATTTATCGGTATCATTTCATTGTTAGTTATGGGACTACTTTAGTTTATTCACAGTTAGACAAAACAATTTATACAACTTGTTATTATTAATTTAATTATATGGATTTGTTAGAAAGTAAATATTTTCGTGTTGTCTCCTTTCTTTTTTTTTTATTAAAAATATTTATGTCTTAATTTGTATAAACTAGTTTTGGCCATCTTTGAAAATTACACACTAACGAAATACAGTTTTTGTCCACAACTTTTCAACTAATTTACAGTTTTCAATTATTACGTCATCCGGTAGTCTCATGCAGTTTAAACTTCGTAATTTTTGCTGCATAATATGTATTTGATTATAAATTATAAAGTAATGTTCTAAATATATAGTCTATATTTTCAATTTAAGTAGTGCAAATTTTATAACGTTAACACTAATTATATGTACATATTAAGTATTGGATAAGGTGTATCTTAATTAAACTAATACTTATAAATATATATGGCAATTAACTCTTAAATAATATATTGCTGCGTATAACTTAAACTAATATTAAAGTTACAATTAACTCCTAATCATTAATCATTATCTTGTTGCGCTGGATTATATGATTATTTCTAGTTTTATGTCTTAAACACTGTATGTATTCATCTATAAATTAAAAAGATTGAATTTTTTCTTTTAAGTAATAATTACAGTTCAAATATACATCCCATTTAGAGGCTTTATGAGTTTTAAAAGGTCAAATTCAACCATTGTATAAAACTTTATTTACCATTAAGCGTGTTAAACTAAAAAAAATCATGCCAGTTACTAGCTCTGTACTTTTGATAGTATAGATCAAATACCGTTACGCCAACTAACTCTTATTTTGAGGTTATTACATTTAGTAACTAAGTACTTTTAACAAAAATTTTTACAATTCAAGTAGTTAATTTAGTTAAAAAAAAGTATTGGTATAGAATATTACAAAATTGTGGGATTAGTTCTCAATTATGTCTTAATCGTGATTAAACATACCTTATTCTAACAATATTGATATCAGATGCAACTTTGTAATTTAGTTGGTAGTTCATTATTTTGTTCGTGTTGTTGTAAAGTTAATTAAAAGTTTGTTTGATAAATATTCTCTCTCGTTTCTCTACAATTAATAGCCTTTTTTTATATTTCTATAACGTTATTGCATTTCTATTTTGTTCTTTCGTTACTTAATTCTACTTCTGGCTCAATACAGTCAATTTTTACTATTTTATTATCAGTCATCATCATGTTGCTCTGGTTTGTATGATTATTTCTTTATGTCTTAAACAATACTTATTTAAAACCTTTTAGTAATGATTACACTTGAAATATGCTTTTTATTAAAATTTAAAGGTCAAATCTGTTAAATTGTTCAATGGTTATACATGACTTTTTTAACACTGATTTTGTAACTTAATCTAAAAATAATTAATTTTTAAAAGATAGCCTGCTTAACTTAAGTTTTTTTTTTCTATTTTTATAAATATTCAATCCAGAAGCTACTTTAGTTTTTAGGTCACTAGTTTTGTCACCTTTTACAGTAGTGTTGTAGTGCCATTTAGCAGTTAAATATATATTCATTCTCTTATAATACTTTGCTGAAATTAAACTTATATTAAAAATAACTAACAATTCTTAACATTCAATCCTATATATCATCTTGTTGCCCTGTTTTACATGATTATTTCCAATGGTATGTCTTAAAAAGTTTATGTTCAAATAGTAAAGATTAAAATGTTCAATTGGAGTCTAGGAAATTTCGGTCTTTAACTACCTACAACTCAACCTAATACAAACGTGTTTATTATATTTGTATATTTAATAAAATAATTTTTAAACAGTACTCTTTCTTTAGTTTTGCATGTTTTAAAGCGCTTCTACTTAGTTTAAACTTTTTTTGTTAACATATCTAAATTACAAGTAAAGTTTTATGTTTTATAGTATGTATCCTGGCTGTCTTACTACAAATGATTCAGTTTTGTAGTAAACAGTCTGGTATTATTCTATAATAAACACTCCGCTTACTGTAATTTAATATTATAACTTATTGTCCCATTACGAGGGGATAGCACCTGCAGACTTGTTGAAAGCCGTGTTAGTGCCGTAACCAGCGCCGGTTACTCTATGAATTATTTAAGGAATTCAAATAATACAGGATCGTTTCCTATAACTTTGAGGTACTTGAGTAAATTACTTACTGAGGTATAAGTGATTTTAGGCTTGAAATTCTACACTAAAGTTTTTCGTTTACATAAATAAGTATTTCAGTCTTAATTTGTATAACAAAGTTAGGAAATCTTTTAAATTATTGTCCACAATTTTCAAAGTAATTTTGTAATATTTTATATTTTCCCCATTTACAATTATTACGTCATCACCCAGTAGTCTAACACAGTATAAACTTAGTAATTTTTACTTACACTTTAGTTGTATATGGATGTTATCTTTTTGATTATAAATTATTAAATTTGTTTCAAATCGCTCTATATTTCAAAGTTTGGTAAAGCAACTTGTATGTTAATGAATAAGAATAATTGTATGTAAGTAATAAGTATTGGATAAGGTGTATCTTAATTAAACTAACAGAAACAAATTATATGGTAATTAGCTCTTAAATATTTTACTGCTGCGTATAAATGAATCTAATTTTTTGAATTACAATCAACTCTTGATAATACCTAATCATTAATTATCATATTGTTGCGCTGGTTTAATTATTGTTTATAGTTTTATATCACAAACAATTATTTAACTATAAATTTAAAAGTTTAAACTGTTTCTTACAAGTAATAATTACAGTTCAATTAAACATCCCATTTAAAGCTTTCGTGTGTATAAAGGCTTCTTTTGAATTTAACCATAATATATAACTTTTTCAAAAACTGCGTGTCAAAATAAACAATAGTTGGTACCAGCTCTGTACTTTTGATAAATTAAATCAAATACTGACTAAGTACCATTTTTTACGGTGTGCATTTTGTACATGTTGTGTTAAGTTAAATGATAAAAAGGAAAATACAAACTTTCATATTGTTAAAGTTATATAAAATAGATATCCGTTCAAACTTTTTAATACATTGTTTGTATTATATTAAAGTAAATATTAATTGATATTCAACTATTTAATAAACTCAATTAAATTTGTAAAAATTACAAGCTATAATGCTTTCATCATTTGAAATTACAAATACCACTAGAATTCAGAAAGACATAAATTTGAAAACTGTAAAATTTGAAGATATAATGCTTTCACCATTTCAATTTACAAATACCACTAGAATTTATAAAGAAGATACTTGAGTGTAACATTCTTATTTAAATCAAAGACACGTTTATTAAGTTATCAGTGTTAACAGTTTAGTTGGTATGTATACCCTTTTTTCATCGAATTATAGAATTGAAGTTTTTACATCTTTATTTGTTTTTTATAATTGTGTTAAATGTATCTGAATTGACATTATTATATATTAAAATTTAGGTTAAATCATTAACAGAATATTAAGTTAACAAACTTTACGTCTAAAGTAAAAACTTTTATTCGGTAAACAATTAAAAAGTATGTGTTTTAGCAAAAATAAAATAAAATGGACCGATTCATTTTCGATCATGTCGAAGAATATCCTGAGCAGCAGCAAGCTGATGAACAAGCAGAACAACAGTCAGAAGATTTTGCACAATTTTTCATGCCGGTGCGAAATAGAAGGCAACTCGATGCGGAAATCGCGCGAACCACTTTACGGATGCGAGCGAGAATGCAACGAACACAACATGCACGACGCATTCAGCAGCGGAGAGAGAATACAACGACAAGTGGAGCAAGAAATGCAACAAGAAATTCAGCAAGAAATTATGCAGCAGAGAGGGAGTGTACCACAAGAAATGCGGCAAGAATTACAACAAGAAATGCTGGCGCGGCGCATTGTGCAGCAGAGAGAGAGAGAGAGAGAGTAGAACAAAGATTTGAAGAAGAAATACATCAGGAAATTATTAGTTTATTATATTTTATAATTCAAAACTCGCAATTAATTTGTTTTATCTTTAAAAGACAAACAGCCAATTTAAAATTAATACAAGTTAACATCTTTTAGTTTGTTTCAAAACTTTTGTGAATTATTTCTGTCTTAAAAGTCAGTGACATAAAAATTAAAGTATAGTTAAAGTTTTTTATTTTTTTGTTATTTAAATTTAATCTTAGTTTGTTGTACATGATTTATTAAGGTTTATTGTAAAAAGGAAAATAAAAACTTATGTTTTTGTTAAGGCTGTCTAAAATGGTACCAATGCATATTTTTGGGTACATTGTTTGTAATTTATTAAAATAAATATTAATCGCTTTTCTGATATTTAATATATTTTGTTAAACTTTAAAATTTTAAGCTTTAACGGTTTTATCATTTTTATTTAAATCTAACACACGTGTATTAAGTATTCAGTGTATACTGTTTAGTTTGTACATATAATTTTTTTTTGAATATAAAATTTAATTTGTTTGATCTTTAGTTTTTTTGTATCAATTTGTTAAATATACTTGAGCTGTTATATTGATACATTATAGTTAAGGGTAAACTATTAAAAGAACAATATGTTATACAAACCTTACATCTAAAGTAAAAACTTTTAGTAGGTAAAAAGTAAAAAAGTATCTTATTAAGCTGAGAATAAAACGAAATGGATCAACTCAATCCTGATCATGTCGAAGATTATGCTGAGCAGCAGCAAGTTGATGAACTGCTAGAACAATATTTCGAACCTGGTTTCGCAGTTCTACGACGTTTAATGCAACCACATATGGAACGTGTACGACGCATTGTGCAGCAGAGAGAGCAAAAGATGATGCAACAAGAAGTACAACGTGTACGACGCATTGTGCAGCAGAGGAGAACGCAACAACCTGTTACTGGTCTGACACCCGAACGAATTGGTAGATTTGAACACTTCGCTGCAGACGAATCGTTGGTGGGCGAGCAATGCGTGGTTTGCCTCGATGACCTGAAAGTTGGCACGAGAATGGTCCGTCTGGACTGTCATGTAACCCATTGTTTTTGCAAAACATGTACAGATGCTTGGTTTAAAGATCACAACAAATGTCCTTTATGCAATCATGTTTTCAACTAGAAACCGGTTTAACAGTAATATAGAATATTGGTGACAGTGCTTTTCTTGCAACAGTTAAAAAACTGTGAATTGTGAATACGTTTTGTTTTGTTAAGTAAAATTTTATAGTTAATATAAATAATATAAAGTATTTAAAACATTAACTTTATTATTACATATGAATCACTTACTTATTTTAACAAAAAACCCATACTTATAATATAATTTTAAAAACGAACTTGTAAAACATACTAAAAATATTTGACATGTAGCACGATGAATACTTTTATTTACACAAAGGTACAGTTAACTACTTTTCTTATCAAATGTTTTAAACATATTTTTGTTCGAAAATATAAACATAGTTTAAAAACCTTGCGGTATGTAGCAATTTGTATATTTATATGTAAAGAACTTCCAAGCTCATCCATTTTTACAATAATCTAAAACACTAGTGATCTACCTAATTTATATTTTTAAGAACTCTTTTTCATTACGATTCACTTAATAAATAGGATTATAGGTCCAATAGATCAATAATTTCAAGCGATCTTTAACAATTGGAAACTTAAATTATGCAATAATCATTAGAGTTACAAGAACTTGTAAAAAATTTTACTGACAAAAATTAAATTTTAAACTACCAAAATAATAATTAAAGTTTTTACTTTCAACTATAATAGTAATGATAATGTTTTAGTTAATAGACTAATGCTTTTACAAAAATAGAAGATCACTAAGTTTAAGAACTTGTTTTATTATAAACTATCAAATTCTTTATTACTCAAAATGCTTTAACTGTGCTATTTTACTAAAACACTGGTTCTTTTGGTAGGAACCTGTACATAAGCATTGTTCTTATCTAAACAATCATGAATAAAGTTTCAGTTTGTACTTGAATACTCAATATCTATTTAAAACTATGATTTTTCTACTCGTTTTGTTTTTAATTTGTGACGTAAATGTATTAAAGTGAAAGTATATTTAATTGTTGGATCATAGCCTACATGCTGAAAACTGCCGATCTGACACCCAGCCTATAAAGTTTTGAAAAGAACATCAACTTCACTCAATTATAGTTATAAAAATTAAACATAACTCACTCATTTTCGAAAAAAGTTTATTAATCAATTTCGTTTAGCGCATGCTCAAAATAATATTGCTAAAAACTATTAATACTGTAGTGTAATTTTAGTTACATACAATGAATTTGAAAAGTCTAGCTAAAAATAGCTACTTCATAAAGTATAAAAGTCTCTTTAGAAAAAGTTTAAAATAGAATTGAGTTATAATTAGCTAATTTGAAGTAAATTATAAGACAAAATTGCTAAAACAAAAGTATTTAAAATAGTAAATTTTTTTACCTGAAACTAAATTAAATAAAAAGCACATTACAAAATACGACAAAAACGACAACAATAATATTACTAAAAACACGCTATTTTTAAAGTTTTTAAATGTAATTTACAATATACATGAAAATTATAACAGCTATCTAATTTGTACTATAAATTTATTTAATTTAGTCTTTATGTTTAGGAAAGCAATGAAGCGCTTTATTATGAAATGAAGTATATAATCTATTAAAAATGAAACAACAACCAATAATTAGTGAATCAATTAAGTTTATCAACGGTAAAGACAATAAAACTCACAGGAATCTTATGTAACGCGTGTTTTATATATTAAATCTTTGTAATGATAAAATCTATAAATTTTAAATTATAACAGATAAATTTATTTTAGGTACATTTAGGAAGCTGTGACTTATATTGTCTTTACCGTTGTTAAACTTTGTTGATTTACTAATTATTGGTTGTTGTTTCATTTTTAATACATTATATACTACATTTCATAATAAAGCGCTTTATTGATTTCTTAACATAAAGACTAAATTAACTAACTTTATAGTACAAATTAAATAGCTGTTATAACTTTCATATATATTGTGACGTAATTATTGGACGTTTTTTGTTCAATTATTGACAACAGTAAAAAATTTGATTCATGTTTCTTTCCATTTAGGTAAGTGGTTTGTTTATATTATGATTTGTTCTTTTGTTGTGTATTTTAGTTTACTTTACTTAATCAGACTAAATAATTACAAATATTATATAATTTTATAACAATCGGATTTAACATTAAGTATTTTACCTATTATTAACTATTAATCTGTAAAAATTTGTGGTAAGTTATTTTATTTTAATTTTAATGAAAACATGTATACACCTACTTTATTCCATGATTCTATTCTCATATTACACTAATTACTATTTACAGAACCCAGTTGAAGTGTGTTGATTAGTTAGCACACAGAAACATATGTTGGTACAATAAAGCAAGACTATTGTATAGTAAGGTTTTAAGTATGCATTTTAATTTAGCTCAACTACTATTTGTAGTGGTATTCACTACTGTGGATTTGTTAAAGCTTCACAGTTTAGCTAATTTAGAAACAGTTTAGTTTTATAGTTGGCGGGTTGGATACTATATGCTAGCACAAGCGGCTTAAGCATTCAATATATGTAAAAAGATAATTGAGTTTGTTTTTAATATCAGATTATTTATAAAAATAAATATCAGTCACTCAAAAAAACGTTTCATCTAATCACTTTAAATATACTAAAATTATTTCTAGTCTAAACATTAATCAAAATTTAATTTCTTATAGACAGACGTTAACAGTGTTAGTTTTAAATAAAAAAAAGTAATTTTAGCTCTATTTAGTCGCAACTCTCAACTGTAAAAACCCAGAAAAAAATTGATATGATAAAAAATACAATTTTAAATGGTTGCTATAACTGTTTTATTCGTATTTATCAAAACATATACAAGTATCCTTTGAAAGAAAAGAAAAACTGTTCTTTAGTTATTTTGTTTTAAGTTTTTTTTTACATTATTAAAGAAGTGTAATTGTTTATAACATCTATTTAGGTGATATTAACAAATCCAGAAGGGATTCATGTTAAATTAAGTATATTGTGTTGCGTAGAATATAATTTTAATGACTTTTTGTTGTTTATAGTAATATAATTTATATGTTGAAAAAAAAAATTAAAGCGGTTTCTTTGATCAAAGCCAATTGAGTTTTATAAGTATATCCAACTTATTTCAATTTTTTTATAAATGATTTTCGTTACTTATCTAGACTCCCTCAATTGAGCTTTGTTTTACCTTAAGTTATTTTTTTCTAAATGAGCTGAAGGGGATTTGGATTTATTAAGCTTTAGCTTATTTTAGCTATTATGTTTATACTTGTTTTTTAAGTTTTAGAAACATCACCAGCATTTCCGTTTTTGTTTTAATATTTTGTTGAACCAGCCAGTAATGAAAATGATATGGGTATGAATAAAATTTGCCAAAATATCTAATTTTTCAAAACCATCTATGCCAGGAATTCTAATTTACCTGACTGGACTTTTATGTCAAATAAATCCACGTGGTTGCTTATAATGCTGATAAAATTTAAGATTATTGATTGTAATGTCTAATAAAGAATGTAAGGCTGAACTACATTAATCCCAGGCGTTTCAACATTTAAGAGACAAAGTTTAACCTTCATTTTTGTTAGACGAAATGTTTCCTTATTTGAAATTATCAACAGTATTAATATTAACCGAGAAAAAATATACTTTAAAAAGCTTAAACTAAAAAGTTGTGATTTAAAACACACGTAAGTAAGGATATTAATGTCTTTCAAATTAATTAACAGCAAATTTATGCTTAGATATAAGACATTAGAAAGCATTGTATATGATATGCATAAATAAACCTTGTAGACCAAAACTTTGGCTTTCACTTTTAAATTAAACATATCTGTTAAGTTTCTGTCTAAGTGGCATAAACCTTCCACATACACTGTTCCTTAGATATACTACTTACAAAAGTATATGGTTCTCTACCATTAAGAATGCAATGTACCAACATTAGTAACATACTTTGCACAACCATTGTTTTTCTCTATAAAGCCTAACGACGTTTAAATCTCAGTAAGTAATCTACTAGTGTAACTCAAACAAATAATAAACTATTCCTGTATCATTTTAGAGCCTTAAATAATTCATAGAGTAACCGGCACTGAAGTAATGTAAATTGAAATTAATTAAGTAATTATTTTCCAATAATGGACAAAACATGAAAAAAAGTTAAGAACCGGTGGTTTCAAGTATAATTAAATACTAAACTAAGAATTTATTTGCAGTTTATGAGACTTGGTAACTTGAATTGATATAACATTTTGAATATATTTATAGAATGATACTGATAAAGTAAACTACAACGTAAAACTGTTGTGTTACTTTCAATAATTCGAATTTCTTATAAATTTATACTTTTAAACATTTCACTTTTAAGTTAAACATATCTGTTAATAACACTAAAACTCTGCTCAGTCTTTACTTAAACTTGATCTATAAGTAGAACTAAATTACTTAACAGCATACAATAGAAACAAAACAATAAAGCTAAGGCATGTTTAAATAATAATTATAAATTAGATAGAAGACTTTTATAGGTAAACTAACTATTATGTACAACTAGTAAATTTGTGAAGCAAAATACATAGAATGATATTAATAAACCAAATTACAACAAGTGAAGTGTTATATATAGAATAATAAACTGATTGTCTACTCCAAAACTATACTAAAATAGAATATGTTTTTTTCAAGCAGTTGATCAATGTTACAAAAACAAACATTTAAACTAAAACAAAGATTAATGGTGAAATCAAAACTACAGCGGAGATATTTGTTGTGAACATAGCTCGAGTACTAGTACCTGCTAACTTTTTTAATTTCTAACTCTCATCATGCAAATAGATACAAGTTTGAAAGGTATTTGAAACAACCAAGTAGTGTAAAATCAAAGCTTTGAAGTTTTAAAGCTCCATTTTGCTTATTTTTTATCGTTTTTATAAAGTGTTTGGTGTTTTTTAGCATAAAATTTTCTGTCAGAAACGATGGAAATGTTTATTTTCAAGTATTGGTAAGTTAAAAAAAAAAAAGAAAAACAAATCCAAAAAAAATTATACTTGTTTATTATCATTCAATTTTGTTGGTTAAAATTTGCATATTTTTAATGATATTGTAATTTGCTTTAAATTAATTTTGTTTTCAACTTAAGTAGCTTTAAAAAGACCATTATACTTTATTTTCACAGCTCATTACAAACTAGTGATGTACCGGACTCACTATCCGGGTCCGGCCGGATATTGCCATTTTTGTCTGATATCCGGATCCGGCCGGACTCTATTTTGAAAAAAAAGTCCGGATCCGGTTCCGGCCGGATTCTAATTTAAAAAAAAAGTCCGGGTCCGGTTCCAGCCGGATTCTAATTTGAAAAAAAAGGACCCGGATCCTAACAGAGATCCGGCCGGACCCGGATCTAGTTAGTAAAAAAGAGCATACTGAAAAGTATTTTTTCAAAAACAAACCCTGTGAAAATTAATAAGATTCATTTTCGTCAGTTAAAATTAAACACCTACGGTGATTGGCTCGTTTTGTACACGTGACTAATTTACATTTGTTTACATTTAAACTATAAATACACATTTCATGAAATGCAACTCTTTACATATGTTGTAAAATTGAAAACTTTCGAATGAATACTTGCATTATTTATTGTTTAAAGTCGAGCTCAGAGAATATTTAGAGTTAATACGGTTGAATGTACGAGCCAATGAGAATCATATGACGAAATGTTTCAAACTAAATACTGATGCAACAAAACATCAGAACATGACAGGCAGTTTATATGTAAGCAGTTTAGTTAGTTTGGTGTGTAGCTTGAAGCAACAAAATATCTTGAACGTTTTTGTGAATGCTTATTGTAAGTAGTGATGTTTTGTCTTAAAAGTGAATATTTCAACAGGTGTTTAATTGTTTAAATATTTAAGCCAGGTTTATAGTTTATTAGTTTATTAAAAATTTTACAGTTTCTTGTTTACTAAAAGTTTTATTTAATTTTTAGTTTTTTGTTTTAAGTCTTTTGATATAGATTTAAATAGCTTTCAGTTTTTAAAGTGTTACCAAAGTAATTAATAATTTTGTATATGGCAGTATTTCTTGTTGTGTTTTATATAAAAGATTCATCACTCAAAACTGTCATGTCTGATTATAGAAAGTAGTCTCAGTTAGAATTTAGTATTTGTTAGATATTAATTAAATAAGGTAGGATTTAATTATGATGGGTAGTACTAATAAGTTAAGTGTACCACAATCAGTCCACAACTTTACTACCAAATTGTCAACCTTTGCTAGCTGTTCTACTGATTATTAGATTAAAGTTATTTTTAAGTTTTAAAAAACCTCATTCTGACTCAGGCTTGTTTATACTCACTCTAGCTAGTTTTATTGACTTAAACAGTGGCAACCCTGCTAGTTTGAAAATTTTTGGGAATTTTAGAAAATCTTTGACTGCCTCAGGCTAGTTTATTTTTTTTATAAAAACTCAGGATAGTTTTCTTTTAGATTTTGAATGAGTTTGAGCTGATCCAGTTTTCAATATTTTGTAATTTTCTAGTGTATTTTGTTCATGAACTTGATTACAGATTTTTAATTGTAAATAACATCTAAATTTGTAAACCTTGTGGCTAGCTATTCTACTTATTATTAGATTAAAGTTCTTTTTTTCAGTTTTTAAAAACCTCATTCTAGCTCAGGCTAGTTTATTCTAGTGATGTACCGGACTCACTATCCGGGTCCGGCCGGATATTGCCATTTTTGTCTGATATCCGGATCCGGCCGGACTCTAATTTGAAAAAAAAGTCCGGATCCGGTTCCGGCCGGATTCTAATTTGAAAAAAAAGTCCGGGTCCAGTTCCGGCCGGATTCTAATTTGAAAAAAAAAGTCCGGATCCGGGTCCGGCCGGATTCTAGTTTGAAAAAAAAGTCCGGATCCGGGTCCGGTACATCACTATTACAAACTGCTTTACTCCTATAATAAGATATAAAAGGTTTTCGGTTGTTAAAAGCAAATCAAAAAAAGTTTTAGAGCAATTAAATGCAAGGTATGTAAAAAATAGAAAATGTAATAAGCAAAATGAAAAAAAAACACAAACATTAAAAAACTTTTGGCTAAATAAGCTTATGTTTAAAACTAAAATTTGTTACAACAACTGCATTAATTTCAACTGTGAAGTAGGAAATGTAAATGTCAAAATAGATTATGTACAAACCTTATATAATTTTAATGACTACATTTGGTATGGGTTTTATTTAAAGGCTACTTTTACTTGTAGAAAATATCAATATAATTTGTTCTTTAACAGTTTTTTTTTATTGATTCATTAGTTATTTTGCTATGTCTTAAACATAGTTTGTAAAGTTAAGTTAAACCTCAATGTCTTTTTAAATGATTATTAAGGTGTTTATTACTCATGATCTCATTAAAACTAGAGTGAAGTATTATTTAAAAAATAAATAAACAAGTCAATAAGTTTGTATAGTAAGTTACATAAACTTAATGTTAATCTCAAGTTTATGGTTATTATATTAAATTAAAGTTTGAATAGAAACAATTAATTTAACTTATACATATTTTTTTAAGCAGTAAATGAACTAATATAAACCTTTAACTGAAAGAAAAATTTCAAAGTGAAATTAAAAACATAGCAGAGATATTTGCGATGAACATAGTTTGAGTACTAATACCTGCTAACTGTTTTTAACTAATATCAGGCAAATAGATACAAGTTTGAAAGGTATTTGAAACAACCAAGTAGTGTGAAATCAAAGCTTTGAAGTTTTAAAGATCCATTTCGCTTATTTTCCATCGTTTTTATAAAGTGTTTGGTGTTTTTTGAAGCAGAAATTTGTACTGAAAACGATGGTAAAATTTATTTTTGAAAAAAACAAGGTTTAAAAAAGTTACAGCCAAAAGTTGAAAATTAGCTTAAAAGTGTCAAAGCGAGAGAAGAGAGAACTCGTGAATGTCACCAAGTGAATTTTTTGCACAAGTTTTTATTTGTTACGTAATTGTACAAAAATTCTGTTTGCAGAAATTTTTCAAGAAATTGCAATTCATTTTAGGAAAGTTTTCATAGGAGTGGTAGGTCATCAAATTTTTACTTTAACCTTCTTTACATAAGTATTTTTAGAGTTTACCTTTTATAAGTTTTTGTAAGTAATAAAAGGTACTTAAAGTACAAGCACATACAATTCAAAAGCAATCACTTAGTATGAAAAAAATCAAAGTTGTCTTTAAAAGTTGAAACTTGAACTGTTTATGCTTGAAAAAAAGAACACAAAACAAATCTACATTATCTGCATGTTGCCAAAGTGATTTAAATCAACAGTCTCCTACTTCAATGTGTTTAATTATCTTTTTGTTTACAACTTCAAAGAAAAGTCTTTACCTGTATGTTGAAAAATTGTCTTAAATCAACAGACTTCTACTTTATCGTGATAATCTTGTGTTTTACTTTCTTTTTGTTGACAACTTCACAGAAAAGTCTTTACCTGTAAGTTGAAAAAATGTCTTAAATCAACAGACTTCTACTTTGTTGTGATAATCTTGTGTTTTACTTTCTTTTTGTTCACAACTTCACAGAAAAGTCTTTACCTGTATGTAGAAAAATTGTCTTAAATCAACAGACTTCTACTTTATTGTGATAATCATGTTCAATTCTGTTTGCAGAAATTTTTATGAAATTGCATTCATTAGTAAAATGTTTTGTTACTGGTAGCAGCTCTTGTCATTTTTTACTTTACTTTCATAAATCATTTTAGAGTTTACCTTTTTGTATGTTTTTGTAAGTAATAAAAAGTACTAAAAGCAGACACATAAAATCAATTACTTGGTTTGAAAAGAAAATCAGCATTGTCTTTAACAGTTGAAACTTAAACTGTTTATGCTAGAAAAAAAATGTAAGTAAACGTATCGATAATATCTGTATGTTTTGAAAGTATCTTGAATCAACAGTCTTCTACTCTAACCATATGATTAAATATCTACTTTCTCATGATTTCAGAGGAAATTCTTTATCTTTATGTTGAAAAAGTATCTCAAACCAACAGTCTTCTACTCTAACCATATGATTAATTATCTTTTTTTTTCATGATTTCATGGAAAATTCATTACCTTTATGGTGAAAAAGTGTCTCAAATCAGCAGTCTGCTACATAATATTAGTAATCATGTGTTTTTATTTGATCATAGTTGCACTGAAAAGTTTCATTAAGCACAAACAAATTGGGCATCTCTATTTCTACAGCAGTCATCTGTATCAACCCTTCTTGTGGCAATTTGAATATCAGGTCCGTTCTTGGTTTACTGCTTTTACTGAGGTAAGTGCTTTATATGTTATACAAAATAGTTAATGTTAAGATAATAAATGTCATAAAAGATTATTTTTCAGGGCTGCCAAAACTTAACTTTTTAGTCAGGTGTTTTCTCAATTTTAAACACTTGAAAATTAATTGTTTCATTAAACATTGTCATTTTTTTGTAAATATAGAACATCATTACCATAATCTAGTGCTTAAACTCAATTGATATCAAGTAAATGTAAAGTACATAATGCATTAACAGCTTTTGCTGCCTAGTTTCTAATTATATTTAAATTAAGCTGAATTTTACAAGAGTACAGTTTTTGAGTTAAAGACTGGCAACCCATATTGTTATTAATTTTTTAAGTAAATGTTTTATTATTATGTTTTTATCCACTAGTCAATTAAAGCAATAGTGTAAAATGTTTCTTTATAAGTGACATATTTCATTATATATGAATGTATATAAAAACACAAACAACATTTAGACAGCATGATCAACTGACTGGTGCTTAGTTGGTGTTTTTGTATGTTTATATAACTAAGTTAGATAAAAGTCTGGTTTGTTTCAGTTAGTTTTAGTGATTATAACTAAAAGTGGTAATAAAATTCAATGTTTAAATATACTATAAGATTGATAATCATTAAGTGGTTATTATAGTTGACAGAATTGTGATAAATAAACTGTAACTAGCTGACAAAACCAGACTGTTGCCTGACTATATATGATGTTTGTAAAAAGACTATGTTGTATAGACATGATAGACTTAATTTTGAGGAACACTAATAATACTTCAAAATAGTCTTTGTCTGGAATTTCTATTGTGACATTATAAACTAACATAGGTGTTTATTTTATCTCAAACTTGATACTATGTATTGTGCAGCATTATTTCCAAGTGTTTTTTAGTAGTTTCATCATTCATACTAGTAGATAGTGTCACAGTAAAGACTCAAAACAAAGAATATTTTGATAATTAATAAAAGTTTGTTTTTTATACAGTACACAAGAATGTTAACTATTTTATTTAAACAAACTCTGTCAAAAACTGTATAAAAAATAAAATCACTAATATTCCTTTTGAATATTTTATAACATTGTGTAGTAACTCAATCGGTACTGTATTTTATTGGTTAAACAATATAGTTTTAGACAGTGATTGTTTAAATTTAAATATGTTAGTAATTAGACAAGGTAAGTTAAGCCATATTTTAAGTGGATCGGCTGCAGTTGTAAGGCTTTGTATAATAACATTATGAGGTGAAGTGATAATACAGCTTAGTATTAAAAACAATTACCAAATTACATAAAAATAAAATGAGAAACAAGTTTTATTACTTCAAACTTAAAATCAGTAAAACTGTAATATATTAGCCAATCAGAAGCGACGTTATAACTGCAGCCGGACCTTAGAGCTACTTAAGATGTAAGTAGTTAACAGATTTTGAACAAAAAATAATTTGTTATTGACATGAGGCTAGTATGGTTTAGTTAGTAAGAATGTATTTCTATAAGGTACGCGATTTAAGAAGAACGCACTCGCATAGGTACGCACTAAATTATTAAGGCGCCCCACACAAAATTTCACAAAATGGGGGAATCCCCTAAAGTGAAAATCGAACAGGAATTTTTTGAGATTGATAATTAAAATTATTTTTAAAGGCATTTCGCCGGCTCCGCCGGCGAAAAATTTTTCACTTTTACTCCCAACCATTTTTTCTTGAAAACCTAATTACGCTTGGAGCCCAGTTAGTAAGCCTGACAGCCAAACCAGATAAAAGTGTGGTACTGAGCTCTAAGAAGTAGTTCGGTTTTGAGTTAAAGTGGTAGCGGACAGCTTTCGTTATTTGTGCAAAAGTCCCGGGAGCAAGAGCTGCTCCGATAGGAGCAGCTCGCAGCGGGAGGGACTTATGCACAAATAACGAAAGCCGTCCTTTAGGCCACGTCCTTATGCTGGTCGGCACCTAATTAGTCTTTTGTTTGATGTACGAGTAGTTACGCACGTTTTTTTATTATGTTATATTTCTCTTATCATGTGGTTTTATATACATGTAAGTATCGAGATGCATGTTTGATAATAGAAATAACTGAATTACAGTAAAGTTTTATGTTTTATAGTATGTATCCATGGTGTCTTACTACAAATTACACAGTTTTGTAGTGGACAGTCTGGCATTATTCTATAGTAAACACTTCAACTTACATTGTAATCTTATTTATCAGTATCATTTCATTGTTGGTTATGGGACTACTTTAGTTTATTCACAGTTAGACAAAACAATTTATACAACTTGTTAATATTAAAATGCACATTATTAATTTAATTATATGGGTTTGTTAGAAAGTAAATATTTTCGTGTTGTCTCCTTTCGTTTTTACTTTTATTAAAAATATTTATGTCTTAATTTGTATAAATTAGTATTGGCCATCTTTGAAAATTACACACTAACGAAATACAGTTTTTGTCCACAATTTTTCAACTAATTTACAATTTTCAATTATTACGTCATCCGGTAGTCTCATGCAGTTTAAACTTAGTAATTTTTGCTGCATTTTTTGTGTTGTATTATAAATTATCAAGTTTTGTTCTAAATATAGTGTCTATATTTTTAATTTAAGTGCAAATTTTATAATGTTAACACTAATTATATGTACATATTAAGTATTGGATTAGGTGTATCTTAATTAAACTAATACTTATAAATATATATGGCAATTAACTCTTAAATAATATATTGCTGCGTATAACTTAAACTAGTATTAAAGTTACAATTAACTCTTAATCATTAATCATTATCTTGTTGCGCTGGATTATATGATTATTTCTAGTTTTATGTCTCAAACACTTTATGTATTCATCTATAAATTTAAAAGATTGAATTTTTTCTTTTAAGTAATAATTAAAGTTCAAATATACATCCCATTTAGAGGCTTTATGAGTTTTAAAAGGTCAAATTTAACCATTGTATAAAACTTTATTTACCATTAAGCGTGTTAAACTAAAAAAATCATGCCAGTTACTAGCTCTGTACTTTTGATAGTATAGATCAAATACCGTTACGCCAACTAACTCTTATTTTGAGGTTATTACATTTAGTAACTAAGTACTTTTAACAAAAATTTTAACAATTCAAGTAGTTAATTTAGTTAAAAAAAAGCATTGGTTTAGAATATTATAAAATTCAAGGGATTAGTTCTCAATTATGTCTTAATCGTGATTATACATACCTTATTCTAACAATATTGAAATTAGATGCAACTTTGTAATTTAGTTGGTAGTTCATTATTTTGTTCGTGTTGTTGTAAAGTTAATTAAAAGTTTGTTTAATAAATATTCTCTCTCGTTTTTCTACAATTAATAGCCTTTTTTTTATATTTCTATAACGTTATTGCATTTCTATTTTGTTCTTTCGTTACTTAATTCTACTTCTGACTCAATACAGTCAATTTTTACTATTTTATTATCAGTCATCATCATGTTGCTCTGGTTTGTATGATTATTTCTTTATGTCTTAAACAATACTTATTTAAAACCTTTTAGTAATGATTACACTTGAAATATGCTTTTTATTAAAATTTAAAGGTCAAATCTGTTAAATTGTTCAATGGTTATACATGACTTTTTTAACACTGATTTTGTATCTTAATCTAAAAATAATTAATTTTTAAAAGATAGCCTGCTTAACTTAAGTTTTTTTTTTCTATTTTAATAAATATTCAATCCAGAAGCTATTTTAGTTTTTAGGTCACTAGTTTTGTCACCTTTTACAGTAGTGTTGTAGTGCCATTTAGCAGTTAAATATATATTCATTCTCTTATAATACTTTGCTTAAATTAAACTTATATTAAAAATAACTAACAATTCTTAACATTCAATCCTAATTATCATCTTGTTGCCCTGTTTTACATGATTATTTCCAATGGTATGTCTTAAAAAGTTTATGTTCAAATAGTAAAGATTAAAATGTTCAATTGGAGTCTAGGAAATTTCGGTCTTTAACTACCTACAACTCAACCTAATACAAACGTGTTTATTATATTTGTATATTTAATAAAACAATTTTTAAACAGTACTCTTTCTTTAGTTTTGCATGTTTTAAAGCGCTTCTACTTAGTTTAAACTTTTTTTGTTAACATATCTAAATTACAAGTAAAGTTTTATGTTTTATAGTATGTATCCTGGCTGTCTTACTACAAATGATTCAGTTTTGTAGTAAACAGTCTGGTATTATTCTATAATAAACACTCCGCTTACTGTAATTTAATATTATAACTTATTGTCCCATTACGAGGGGATAGCACCTGCAGACTTGTTGAAAGCCGTGTTAGTGCCTTAACCAGTGCCGGTTACTCTATGAATTATTTAAGGAATTCAAATAATACAAGATCGTTTCCTATAACTTTGAGGTACTTGAGTAAATTACTTACTGAGGTATAAGTGATTTTAGGCTTGAAATTCTACACTAAAGTTTTTCGTTTACATAAATAAGTATTTCAGTCTTAATTTGTATAACAAAGTTAGGAAATCTTTTAAATTATTGTCCACAATTTTCAGAGTAATTTTGTAATATTTTATATTTTCCCCATTTACAATTATTACGTCATCACCCAGTAGTCTCACACAGTATAAACTTAGTAATTTTTACATACACTTTAGTTGTATATGGATGTTATCTTTTTGATTATAAATTATTAAATTTGTTTCAAATCGCTCTATATTTCAAAGTTTGGTAAAGCAACTTGTATGTTAATGAATAAGAATAATTGTATGTAAGTAATAAGTATTGGATAAGGTGTATCTTAATTAAACTAACAGAAACAAATTATATGGTAATTAGCTCTTAAATATTTTACTGCTGCGTATAAATGAATCTTATTTTTTGAATTACAATCAACTCTTGATAATACCTAATCATTAATTATCATATTGTTGCGCTGGTTTAATTATTGTTTATAGTTTTATATCACAAACAATTATTTAACTATAAATTTAAAAGTTTAAACTGTTTCTTACAAGTAATAATTACAGTTCAATTAAACATCCCATTTAAAGCTTTCGTGTGTATAAAGGCTTCTTTTGAATTTAACCATAATATATAACTTTTTCAAAAACTGCGTGTCAAAATAAACAATAGTTGGTACCAGCTCTGTACTTTTGATAAATTAAATCAAATACTGACTAAGTACCATTTTTTACGGTGTGCATTTTGTACATGTTGTGTTAAGTTAAATGATAAAAAGGAAAATACAAACTTTCATATTGTTAAAGTTATATAAAATAGATATCCGTTCAAACTTTTTAATACATTGTTTGTATTATATTAAAGTAAATATTAATTGATATTCAACTATTTAATAAACTCAATTAAATTTGTAAAAATTACAAGCTATAATGCTTTCATCATTTGAAATTACAAATACCACTAGAATTCAGAAAGACATAAATTTGAAAACTGTAAAATTTGAAGATATAATGCTTTCACCATTTCAATTAACAAATACCACTAGAATTTATAAAGAAGATACTTGAGTGTAACATTCTTATTTAAATCAAAGACACGTTTATTAAGTATTCAGTGTTAACAGTTTAGTTGGTATGTATAACCTTTTTTCATCGAATTATAGAATTGAAGTTTTTACATCTTTATTTGTTTTTTATAATTGTGTTAAATGTATCTGAATTGACATTATTATATATTAAAATTTAGGTTAAATCATTAACAGAATATTAAGTTAACAAACTTTACGTCTAAAGTAAAAACTTTTATTCGGTAAACAATTAAAAAGTATGTGTTTTAGCAAAAATAAAATAAAATGGACCGATTCATTTTCGATCATGTCGAAGAATATCCTGAGCAGCAGCAAGCTGATGAACAAGCAGAACAACAGTCAGAAGATTTTGCACAATTTTTCATGCCGGTGCGAAATAGAAGGCAACTCGATGCGGAAATCGCGCGAACCACTTTACGGATGCGAGCGAGAATGCAACGAACACAACATGCACGACGCATTCAGCAGCGGAGAGAGAATACAACGACAAGTGGAGCAAGAAATGCAACAAGAAATTCAGCAAGAAATTATGCAGCAGAGAGGGAGTGTACCACGAGAAATGCGGCAAGAATTACAACAAGAAATGCTGGCGCGGCGCATTGTGCAGCAGAGAGAGAGAGAGAGTAGAACAAAGATTTGAAGAAGAATTACATAAGGAAATTATTAGTTTATTATGTTTTATAATTCAAAAGTCGCAATTAATTTGTTTTATCTTTAAAAGACAAACAGCCAATTTAAAATTAATACAAGTTAACATCTTTTAGTTTGTTTCAAAACTTTTGTGAATTATTTCTGTCTTAAAAGTCAGTGACATAAAAATTAAAGTATAGTTAAAGTTTTTTATTTTTTTGTTATTTAAATTTAATCTTAGTTTGTTGTACATGATTTATTAAGGTTTATTGTAAAAAGGAAAATAAAAACTTATGTTTTTGTTAAGGCTGTCTAAAATGGTACCAGTGCATATTTTTGGGTACATTGTTTGTAATTTATTAAAATAAATATTAATCGCTTTTCTGATATTTAATATATTTTGTTAAACTTTAAAATTTTAAGCTTTAACGGTTTTATCATTTTTATTTACAATTACAACTAATATCTAGAAAGAAGGTACTTGAGTGTGACATTTTTATTTAAATCTAACACACGTTTATTAAGTATTCAGTGTTTACTGTTTAGTTTTTAAATATAACTTTTTTTTTGAATATAAATCTGAATTTGTTTGATCTTTATTTATTTTGTATTAATTTGTTAAATAAACTTGAGTTGTTACATTGATACATTAAAATTTAGGGTAAACTATTAAAATAATATTATGTTCTACAAACTTTACGTCTAAAGTAAAAACTTTTAGTAGGTAAAAAGTAAAAAAGTATCTTATTAAGCTGAGAGTAAAATAAAATTGACCAACTCAATCCTGATCATGTCGAAGATTATGCTGAGCAGCAGCAAGTTGATGAACTGCTAGAAGAATATTTCGAACCTGGTTTCGCAGTTCTACGACGTTTAATGCAACAACATATGGAACGTTTTCAACGCATTGTGCAGCAGAGGAGGAGAATGCAACAACTTGTTACTGGTCTGACACCCGAACGAATTGGTAGATTTGAACACTTCGCTGCAGACGAATCGTTGGTGGGCGAGCAATGCGTGGTTTGCCTCGATGACCTGAAAGTTGGCACGAGAATGGTCCGTCTGGACTGTCATGTCAGCCACTGTTTGTGCAAAACATGTACAGATGCTTGGTTTAAAGATCACAACAAGTGTCCTTTATGCAACCATGTTTTCAACTAGAAACCGGTTTAACAATAATATAGAATATTGGTGACAGTGCTTTTCTTGCAACATTTAATAAACTGTGAATTGTGAATACGTTTTGTTTTGATAAGTAAAATGTTATAGTTAATATACCTGATATAAAGTATATAAAACATTAACTTCATTATTACATATGAATAACTTACTTAATTTAACAAAAAACCCATACTTATAATATAATTTTAAAAACGAACTTATTAAAAATACTAAAAATATTTGACATGAAGCACGATGAATATTTTTATTTACACAAAGGTACAGTTAACTACTTTTCTTATCAAATGTTTTAAACATTTTTTGTTCTAAAATATAAACATAGTTTAAAAACCTTGCGGTATGTAGCAATTCGTATATTTATATGTAAAGAACTTCCAAGCTCATCCATTTTTACAATAATCTAAAACACTAGTGATCTACCTAATTTATATTTTTAAGAACTCTTTTTCATTAGGATTCACTTAATAAATAGGAATATAGGTCCAATAGATCAATAATTTCAAGCGATCTTTAACAACTGGAAACTTTAATTATGCAATAATCATTAGAGTTACAAGAACTTGTATAAAATTTTACTGACAAAAATTAAATTTAAACTACCAAAATAATAATTAAAGTTTACTTTCAACTATAATAGTACTGATAATGTTTTAGTTAATAGACTAATGCTATTACAAAAATAGAAAATCACTAAATTTAAGAATTTGTTTTATTAAAAACTATCAAATTCTTTTTTACTCAAAATGCTTTAACTGTGCTTTTTTACTAAAACACTGGTTCTTTTGGTAGGAACCTGTACATAAGCATTGTTCTTATCTAAACAATCATGAATAAAGTTTGAGTTTGTACTTGAATACCCAATATCTATTTAAAACTATGATTTTTCTAGTCGTTTTGTTTTCCATTTGTGACGTAAATGTATTAAAGTGAAAATATATTTAATTGTTGGATCATAGCCTACATGCTGAAAACTGCCTATCTGACACCTAGCCTATAAAGTTTTAAAAAGAACATCAACTTCACTCAATTATAGTTAAAAAAATTAAACATAACTCACTCATTTTCGAAAAAAGTTCATTAATCAATTTCGTTTAGCGCATGCTCAAAATAATGTTGCTAAAAACTATTAATACTGTAGTGTAATTATAGTTACATACAATGAATTTAAAAAGTCTAGCTAAAAATAGCTACTTCATAAAGTATAAAAGTCTCTTTAGAAAAAGTTTAAAATAGAATTGAGTTATACTTAGCTAATTTGAAGTAAATTATAAGACAAAATTGCTAAAACAAAAGTATTTAAAATAGTAATTTTTTTTACCTGAAACTAAATTAAATAAAAAGCACATTACAAAATACGACAAAAACGACAACAATAATATTACTAAAAACACGCTATTTTTAAAGTTTTTAAATGTAATTTACAATATACATGAAAATTCTAACAGCTATCTAATTTGTACTATAAATTTAGTTAATTTAATCTTTATGTTTAGGAAAGCAATGAAGCGCTTTATTATGAAATGTAGTATATTATCTATTAAAAATGAAACAACAACCAATAATTAGTGAATCAATTAAGTTTATCAACGGTAAAGACAATAAAACTCACAGGAATCTTATGTAACGCGTGTTTTATATATTAAATCTTTGTAATGATAAAACCTATAAATTTAAAATTATAACAGATAAATTTATTTTAGGTACATTTAGGAAGCTGTGACTTATATTGTCTTTACCGCTGTTAAACTTTGTTGATTCACTAATTATTGGTTGTTGTTTCATTTTTAATACATTATATACTACATTTCATAATAAAGCGCTTTATTGATTTCCTAAACATAAAGACTAAATTAACAAACTTTATAGTACAAATTAAATAGCTGTTATAACTTTCATATATATTGTGACGTAATTATTGGATGTCTTTTGTTCAATTATTGACAACAGTAAAAAATTTGAATCAGTATTTCTTTCCATTAATGTAAGTGGTTTGTTTATATTATGATTTGTTCTTTTGTTGTGTATTTTAGTTTACTTAATTTAATTAGACTAAATAATTACAAATATTATATAATTTTATAACAGTCGGAATTAAAATTAAGTATTTTACCTATTATTAACTATTAATCTGTAAAAATTTGTGGTAAATTATTTTATTTTATTTTAATTTTAATGAAAACATGTATACACCTACTTTATTCCATGATTCTATTCTCATATTACACTAATTACTATTTACAGAACCCAGTTGAAGTGTGTTGATTAGTTAGCACACAGAAACTTATGTTGGTACAATAAAGCAAGACTACTGTATAGTAAGGTTTTAAGTATGCATTTTAATTTAGCTCAACTACTATTTGTAGTGGTATTCACTACTGTGGATTTGTTAAAGCTTCACAGTTTAGCTAATTTAGAAACAGTTTAGTTTTATAGTCGGCGGGTCGGATACTATATGCTAGCACAAGTGGCTTAAGCATTCAATATATGTAAGAAGATAATTGAGTTTGTTTTTATTATCAATTTATTTATAAAAATAAATATCAGTCACTCAAAAAAACGTTTCATCTAATCACTTTAAATATATTAAATTATTTCTAGTCTAAACATTAATCAAAATTTAATTTCTTATAGACAGACGTTAACAGTGTTAGTTTTATATAAAAAAAGGTAATTTTGAATTTTATAAGCTCTATTTAGTCGCAACTCTCAACTGTAAAAACCCAGAAAAAAATTGATATGATAAAAAATACAATTTTAAATGGTTGCTATAACTGTTTTATTCGTATTTATTAAAACATATACAAGTATCCTTTGAAAGAAAAGAAAAACTGTTCTTTAGTTATTTTGTTATAAGTTTTTTTTTTTACATTATTAAAAAATTGTAATTGTTTATAACATCTATTTAGATGATATTAACAAATCCAGAACGGATTCATGTTAAATTAGGTATATTGTGTTGCGTAGAATATAATTTTAATGACTTTTTGTTTTTTATAGTAATATAATTTATATTTTGAAAAAAAAAATTAAAGCGTTTTCTATGATCAAAGCCAATTGAGTTATATAAGTATATCCAACTTATTTCAATTTTTTTATAAATGGTTTTCGTTACTTATCTAGAGTCTAGACTCCCTCACTTGAGATTTATTTTACCTTAAGTTATTTTTTTCTAAATTAGTTGAAGGGGATTTGGATTCATTAAGCTTTAGCTTATTTTAGCTATTATGTTTATACTTTTTTTTAAACATTTTACATTGTTATTAAACTCACTTAATTCAACAAGGAGTTATTCTTCGTTTAACTTTCTACTAAAAAGCATTTTTTCAATTAATTATTATATTGGCATTTCAGTGAAGAAAAAAAAAAGCGTATAAATAGAGAAGTTTGTAAGTATTCTGTAAATAGTTCAAAATAATAATCTTAATAAACAGTCTAAAGTTTAGCCTACTATAAAAAGCTGTAATTTAGACTGAACCAAAGATGTCATAACCAAACAAATAAACTCTCGAACTAAAGTGTTTGGGTATTAGACAATAATATCATTTACTCCCTAAGCAAAAGTTAATAACACGTATCAATGATCATTTATGACCTTGATAATCGCTGTTTAATAAATATTTAATGAGTTCATCCAAGAACTTTCCGAAATTGATTGGTTTTTTTAAACATTTTTTATGCATTTGTAAAGGCTAGCTGTTAACAAGTTATTGCTAACTTTAAACATAAAAAATCGAATTCGTATGAATACAGACTGTCAAAGTTTATATTTTATTTTTGCATTTTGATTATCTAACGCTACCAACAATTTTCTTATTATGTATGCATACGAAAACTAAGTTTATAGGAACATTGGTATCATGCATACATTTGTTTGCTATTTCTAGTACTACAAACCATATCTCATTGCTCAAAAAAGAAAAATTTAAATTTAAATACAACGTATTTTTTAATTTAATAAATGATTTATTCTTTATAACACTCTCATTTTTTTTTTGTAACTTTTTTTTTATTGTTCAAAATTGTTCTTGTTATTTTGGTATGTGTCTTTTGTGAATGTTTTGTATAACATGTATCATCTGCAAAGTTAAGGACGTAAAGACTAATGTTACTCTGTAAGTCATACATATGCTTAAGAATAACAACGATTCTAATAATGAGCCTTGTAGAACTCAAGGTTCAATTTTTTCACAGCTTGACTCATTTCCTTGAAAGCTAACAAACAGTTTCCTTCTAATTAGATATGACCTTATTAGTATTGCCTCTTATACCATAACATTCCAATTTCCTAAGTAAGATATTTATAAGCTGCACAAACTGCGCCTCCTTCATCGAATTGGACAGTAATCCTTCAAAAAACTCTGAAAAAGTCAAAACGGAGAATGGTCTTGTCAAAAGCCAAACTGAAAATTATTTGAAACATTGTTTTAAAAAACTGTACAGGCGATTGTAGAGTATTTTTAAATTGTCTTGTTTAAAGTTGGTGTAAGTAGAATGAGTGTATAATTTAATGGTAAAGATTTTGATACTTTTAAAAAAAAATATTACTTTTGCGAGTTTTAGGCTTTTTAGTTATATGACCTTCGAGAAATGCTTGGTTAATTTATTTATTAAGTACTGGTTATATAAAACTTTTTTTTTCAAAAATTTTTACAGATACACTATCCTCTTTACTGGCTTTGATTGGATCTAAGCTGTTAATAATATGAGAGACTTCAGTTTCTGTAATATCAAAATAAACAAACAATTACTAACAATTATTAGATTATCACCTAGAGGGCTATTTATCTATGTTTATTGAGGTCTGCTTTACAGCGTTAGAAAAATGAGTGTTTAGTTTGTTTACTACACTTATTGGTTTCGTATAATATTTTAAGTTTCCTTTTAATCTGCATGAGAAATAGCTGTCTTATTTATGTCTTTTAACGATGTTATTTATATTTTTACAATTTTTAGATGTATTTTAATAAGAATTTTCTTGCTTGTTTTAAAAATGTTCTTTTTTAGAACTTGTTATCGTTTTTGTGAGTTTATTTTTTATTTCTTTAGACTTTAAAGTTTTTTTGTTATCCAGGGTTTCCCAATCTTTGTTTTAAAATTGCTTCCTTTGAAGAAATTAAAAATGCTTTGCCCCCCCAACAAGGCTAAAACATCTGTAATTTAAAACATCTGTAATAGGGGTGGGCAACGTACGGCCTGCGGGCCGGATCCGGCCCGCAAGTGAAAATGACCGGCCCCCAACCGTTTTTTAAACTTTAATGGGATCCGGCCCGCAAGCAAAGTGACAAACCCGCGAAGGTTCAATATTACAAAGTTTTTTAAAAACTTTGCATCATGTTTTTACAAATCAAAACTGTAAAAATTTGACTTCAAAAATGCTAAAAAATGACTTTGTAAATTAATATGTTCTAATAAACATATCTTTTTGTCCTAATACTTTGTGTTGTTCTAACTTAGTTGGAAAATCGTTTTGTCAATTATATTTATAGACATTGTTTTAACATCTGACATGTCTCAATATGTATCTTAAGTTGTCAGATTTGAGAAAGACTTGTGAATTTTAAGGATTCAAAAAAGTGATCCACTGTATCAATATAACTAGATTCCAGCCGGATACGAAGCTTATATTTTAATTAGAATCCGACCGGATCCGGATCTCGACTTAAAATTAGTATCTTGTCGGATTCGGATCTAAAAAGTCGTTTATCGACTTGATACGGTAAATAACTAATTCAAAGTGCTCCGGCCCGCAAAAGACTAAATAATTCCGGATTCGTCCCGTTAATTGAAAAACTTTGCCCACCCTTAATCTATAACCTTTTTTTTTGCTTTTTACCTGCAACTCAAGAATATCTTATGTAAATTCTCAAGATGTCTAGAATATCTAGTGTAAGTTTCAAAATTTTAAAATTGCCTAAAATTTTAAATCCCCTTTCGCCCCTTTACTAATTATTGCCCCCCCCCCAAACTTACTAAAATCACTTACTTTGGGAAACCCCGGTTTAGACTTAAATCTAAATTTAGCTTTTGAAATACTTTGATTTCAAGCATTTAGGTCAGTAATTTTTGGTAATTAAGGAGTTTAACAGAATTAATAATATTGTCTATGTATGTTTAGAAGGTAAGAAAAAGCAGTTAAAACTTTAATTCTTGTAAATTTTAATTATTGTTTATATTGTTATTTTAATTTTATTGCAATTTTTTAGCTTATTTTAAAGTGGAAAATCGTTTGATATATCTCATAGTAATATCAAATAGAAAAACTTAGTTACTGGCTGACCAAAACATTAAAATCTTATTCAATACACGAGTGTACCAGTGGCGTCGCGTGGTATTTTTTTTAGGTGGTGCAGAATTTAAAAAAATATCAATTATTTTAATAAAAATATGTTTTTACTGTCAAGTTTGAAAACAACTGAACTTTTGCTACACCTGAATATAAGCTTTGCTTTTAAGGGCATAGGGGGGATGAAACAATTTGATCTTATTTTATGTAGTTTTTACTAAGCTACAAGATGCTTTTTACAGATTTTAAAAATTCAGTATATGTTTTAAGATATAGCCGGTAAAGTCAAAGGCAACAAAAGGTTCATAATGGGAGGCACAAACTAAAACAGTGTTTAAAAAAATGTTTTACCTCCCCCCCCCCCCTTTATGCCCTTAACATCTACTTTAGAATTATTTTACTGAAATTACTTTATACAGTTTTAATTTAACTACAAGTCATCTTTTATTAATATAAAAAATTCTTAAAATTTTTGAGTTATGGTAATTCACAGTCAGAGGTACAAATGAATCCTTATTTTTATAATATAAACTCAAACAACAAATATATCAATTCACTAAAATCATATCTTTTTTTTTATAAGTTAGCCTCAAAATCTTTAGATGTTTCTTTTATAAAACAAAAAAAATTGCTAAATTAGATATTTAAAACACCAAGAAAAAAAAAGTTATAACAAAAGTTTTTTTTTTTGTATATATAAAAATATATATTGATACTTTAAAATTAAACTTCTCTTCAAAAAAAGTATAAAGTTTTAAAAAAATTAGGATGAAAAAGTTTAATTAAAAATTGTTTTAAAAATGATGGAGAATATAGGTTTTCAGTAAAATTGTATTTTTTGCTGTTTTGGTTTGCTCCTTGTATAATAAACCATTGTACTCTCTGGCTTTGACTGGTTGTAACTAAAAGTTTAATTGGAAATTTCAAGTTTATTAAAGAGTAACTATTAGCTTTCTGAAAAAGTTAAAACAAGAACAACATGTAAAAAAGTGCCTATACACCCTCCCCCCTTACTCCTCACTAATTTGCACATTTTTTTTTACAAACATTAACATTTTTATTAATTTTTTTTCTAATTTTAATGTTTTTTGTTGGAGGTTTAAAATTCAATAGTTTTTTAAGGGTATCTTTTCTTTATTTAATATTTATTTGTTTTTCATTTTGATGACAGTATTTTTCTCAGGAGCTCAACTTTTTTAAGTTTAGTTGTGAGGCTGTTGAACTTTTCAAGAATTTTAAAGATAAGTTATAAATATGTAACCATTATAGAAGTAAAAGTTTGGTTAGTTAGTTTTCATGTGGCCATAGGGGTAAAACACTTATTTTTTAATTTTAAATAACCTTGTTATTTTCAGAGTAAAAATTAAAACTGCTTTAGTCAGCCTGAATATTTTTCTAATTTGGTCTGTTTTAATTTATTATTGGTCATCTTGAGTTTTTAACATTTCTAAGTTATCCTGATTATGAGGCAAGGCAACCATGTTTCAACAATTTTATCTAAAATTTTTGCTTTGTTTATGAAAAATTTAAACCAAAAGTTATATAAAGTAGAGGTAGACTAAATTTTGCTAAAATGTTAAACTACTCTAAATAATCAAAGTTTCTAAATTAAGGCTATTTACTTTATTTAAATATGTGATTGTTTCAATAATACTATTTTTTATTTAATATAAATCTAAAATATTTTTCTGTAAGAGTGAACTAGAAGTCTATAATAAACTTCTTAATTCTTTTTTTCAGAACTTGAATTTTATTCTTTATTTTATTAACTTTATGATAACAATAATCAGTTATAGTTAAGTTTATGTATGCAGATTAAAATAAAAAATCAAATTTTTAAGACTTTGGTGATTTAGGGTTTTTATCTTTTTTTTTCAAAATATGCAATTTATGACAAATCTTTTAATAGAAGTGATCTGTTAAATTTAAAAAATCATGTGGGTACATAAACTCATGTTTAACCCTTTGCAGTAGCTTGCTTTGTTTTTATTTTATGTTTACAATAGCTTGTAGATGATACTTAAGCAAGTCCTGTTTTAGGGAATTTTCAACTTAGCTTACTTACCGCAAGATATTGATTTTGCGGTAATTCTTGAAGAAATTTTGCTTTTTTGAGTTCATTTGCGGCAGTCAGCTAAGAGTTTGCGGCAGTGAAGTGGGCAAAATGGTCGTTTTCAAAATTGAAGTTTTAAAAGAGATTTCGTTCAAAAAAATAACGAAAACGTTATATATACTTATTTTATTTCTTAGAAAATTTCAAGGTGGTGCAGTTGCGGCAGTGCAACACCCCACGCGACGCCCCTGGAGTGTACTAAAATTATTTTTTACTATGTGTTAATTCTGTATGACCTTTTTTAATTAATAAGTTGTATATTTCCCATGAAAAAACTATTATATTTTTTTACGTATGGAATTTAAATGCATAAGTTTTACCTCTCGCAGAACCTGCAAACAAATTAGGAGTTGTCATTTTCTCTCCCTAGCCCCTTAAGTAAGAATTGAGCAATAAAAATATTATTGTGAAAGTAAGATTAATGAAACAACATTTATTGGAAACATAAAAAATTGCATAATTTTTGGGTACTTTTGTATGAATACTAATCTACAAAGGAAAAAAACCGCTGCGGTATCCTTATAATAAAAATAAAAATTATTTACGTTTTTCTACCGCTAGTGGCGCAATTTAGGGTGCACAGAACTTATTTTTGGCAGTTTAGTGTACTACGATTTTTATCAGCTTGACGACCACTGGTATGTAGCAAACTAAATTATGTTCAAAAATACTTTACAAAATCAACAACAAGTTTATTATTTAAATTTTATTAAAAGTCACAAATAAAATCAACATGCTTTTATCTCGATGAAAATTCTCCAAGTCTTCTTAACTCTTCTTCAACTTTTTCTGTTGCCATTCTCTCTTCAATTTTTGTTTTAACTGCTGCAGTTCACTAAAAAATGTTTTTTTTTTTAATTTTTAATCTATGGTCATAGAACATTTAACACATAAACAAATTTTAATTTAAGATCCACATATTGAAGTTTGATATTCTCCAAAATATAAAACTAATAAGTAATCAACAAACATTTTTTTTTGTTTTTTCTCTTCTTCTCTATCCTGTTGCTGCTTCAACTTTTCTTTTGCTTCCTGTTCCCACTCTTCATACCATCGTTGTCTTAATTGCTGCTGTCTACTATAAAATGTTAATTAATTATTAGTTTTATATTTTTCATAAAATGGTTTAAACAGATTTATAAAAAAAACAGTTCGAGTTTGAGGTTCATATGTTAAGTTTTTAGTTCTTAAAATTATATAAGTTAACAATCAACAAACATTTCTTCTTGTCTTTCTTCTTCTTCTCTTTCCGATTTTCTCCTCGACTCTTCAATTTTTTCCTGCTCCAACTTCTCTTTCAATTGCTGCTCCAACTTTTGCTGTTTTCTACAAATATGTTTATTATTTATTTAATCTTAAATTACTTTGCAGTTTTTGATAAATAATCAACAAACATTTTTTTTTGTTTTTCATTTTCTTCTTTATCCCATTGCAGTCTCAACTCTTCTCTTCTTTTAATATCCATCTTCTCTCGCTGTTTTCTGCAAATATGTAGTTAGCTGTTTTATTTAAAATTACTTTAAGGGTTTAAATAGATAACAAACATCTTTTCTTCTTTTTCTATTTCTTCTCTTTCCCATTGTTGCTCCAACTCTTCTCTTGTTAACTCCTCATTAGATTGCTGTTCTAATCCATGCTGTGTTCTACAAATTTGTTATTAACTGTTAAATTACAAGTTATATGAAAGTTTTAAATAGATAATCAACAAACATTCTTTCAAAGTTTAATAAATCTAATTGTTGTAACAGTTTAATTTTTCAATTTAAATAGGTTTATGAAGAATCAATACTCATCTCTCCTATATATCTGTAACATGTTAATTAAAAATCATCAAACAATTATTTTACAAAATATATTTTATAGTTTAGATTTCAAACTTTTAAATTAAATTCCTATTATTAAACTTTTTAACTAGGAAAATTTTAGTTAAGTAACAACAAACAATTCTCTTTCTTTTTCCTCCTTTTCTTTTACAAGTTTATTGATTTCTCTAAAAAACCACGAAAATAAAACAATCGAGAATACAGTAACGACTTTAAACATTTTTATCAATTCTGTAAAAAATATTTAAAAAATACTACTTTTATGCTTTTTTATAAGCGGTTTACATGTTAAAACAAAATAAAGAATCTCTTTTTCATTTTACAGCTTTCATATTACAAAAATATATAAATTATTTTTACTTATATCTTAGAGTGTGTAATTATTTAAAGTAAAATATGTATATCAAACACAATTATAACTATAAAAAATTTAAAATTTAACTTAGTGTTAAACTCAGGGTTGCCACACAATTTTTTTTTTCCAGGTTTTCCAAATTTCTTCCAGGTTTTTAAAAGTGCACATTTTTGGGTCTACTTAAAGTTTTAAGTTAATTTCTACTTAAAATACTGTGTTAAATAGTAAAAAAATATTGAAAAAATACTGTAAAGTTACTTTAAATGTGTTTTTAAAAAAAAAATGTCTGAAATCAAAATTTTACAACTGAAAATGTTAAAAATATTAGAAATTCAAGGTTTTTCTAGGTTTTTTGATCAAGATTCCAGATTTTTCCAGGTTTTTTTCAAAATTTCTCAAATCCAGGTTTTTCCAGGTTATTTTAGCCTAAATTGTCAAATTCCTGGATTTTCAAGGTTTTTCCAGGTTTTCAGGTAAAGTGGCAACCCTGTAAACTAAACTACTACTTGTAAAACACATTTTACTATTGGGATAAGCTTAAAGAAGCTTAAACTTTACAAGATATTTTTAAAGATTAAAAAAAAATAAAATTTATCATGTCATATATTTTTGTTTGGAAAAAGTAAAACTACAACTAAATATGGATAAAAAAATATTTTCCAAAATATACGTTATGTACAACCTTATGATTATAAGAATTTTTTAATGGTCTTCATGAAAACATATTTCCAAATTCTAAATATAGTATCAGAGAAATATTAAAACAATTTTTAAGATAGACTATTTATCAACTTCTGCTATACTTGCTAATTTTTTTATCCATTTTCTATTACTTTTCTATTAAGAATCCACAAAAATTTATGCTACAAACTTTTAACTCATCATGCTCTTAAATATTAACAAAGAGTTAATGCAAAGTTATATTTTAGACAATTTTCAAACTCTATATCTTATATATTTAATGCTAATATTAGTTATACTACTTTAGTTATTTTTTTAATATACAGTCTTAAAGCTAGAATACTAATGTATTTACAAAAACGAAGCCGTTTTTAAAGACAATCTGTATAATAAAATAATCACCAAAGGAATTACTTTAAAACTAAACAACTAAGGAAACTATAGACTAGGGTTTTTTAAAATTGTAACAAGTTGCCCCCTTGGGGCCATTACAGAAATTTAGGGGACCATTGGTTCATAATTTAAATTTATAATAGATAATCTCAGGGTTGCCTCTCGTTTTTTCCAGGATTTTTCGAGATTTTCCAAATTTCTTCTAGTTTTATTAAAATTATACATTTTTGAGTCTATTTTTAGTTTAAAATTAAGTTTAATGTAAGAAACTGTGTTAATAAGTTTAAAAACATTGGAGAGATATTGTTAAACTACTTTAAATATAATTTTTTACAAAACTAATTTTTGATATTGACAAAATTTTTTTATTTATATGATAGATTTTTTGAGTCAAATCGGAACTTTATTACTGAACATGTGAAAATTGTTAAAATCAAGGTTTTAAAGATTTTTTTCAAAATTTCCCAAATTCCAGGTTTTTTTGCCTAAAATGTCAAATTCCGGGTATTTCCAGGATTCCAGGTAAAGTTGCAACCCTGTATTCCTTGATTTTTTTAAAACTGCTAAATCATTCCAATAGCCTTATGTGAATCAACCTAGATTAAATAAAATAGAACAAAAAATATTTACCATTTAAAACACAATTCAATTAAAAATAAGTTTAGATTAAATGATAAATTAAATTTAAACATACTTAAAATTTAGAGTCTCTTAAACAAAAGACTAAATAAACATTAGTTTATCTAGCTATTATATGCTAGATGAATTAATTAAGGTAATAGATTTTTACTTACTCATTTCTTCCCAATAACCAAAACTTACTAAAACCATGCAGCAAAAGTAAAATACTGCTTTTTATGAGTTTTAAAATTTATCAAGGAAATAAATACAGTATTTTGTAGTAAAATAAAAACTAATTGGTGATTTTGCAAAACAAATTGATTCAGGGTTGCAACTCTTTGAATCATGAGCTACATCAAGCTACCTTGACTTAGTCTGAGTTAAAAATTAATTGAAGTATATAGTGTTATGTGGGAAAAAACTAAAGAAAACTTTATGATAAGTTTACCTTTTTAATTTTATCAAAGAACCTGATATAAACTCAGTTTAAAAAAAAAATTATATTATATGTAAACATATGTCTTAGTTGTTTAAGAGTCATCCATACTTATCTAATTTAAAAAAAAAGTATGAGTCAGCCTTAATTTAAAATTAGATCAAACTAGCCTGATTCAAACCAGTCTGAAACTTTTAAAATTTAATCTAAGGCTTAGTTATTCTGATTTCCCATAATAGCCTAACCTTTTAACTGAAACAATTTTAAATTCTATACAAAATAAATTTAGTCAATTTGTTTTTAGAGAAGTTTTAAAAATACAAAACTAATATGTCTACGCATTTGAAAGCTAAAATCTAATCTCAGATGTCCTGATAACCAAAAAGTCTGAGTTTGTGACAAACCCTGCTTTTTTTAGTCTTAATATTCAGTTTAGGAACTTTTTTATATGTGGTTTAAGTAAAATTACTCAAATAACATCCAATTGAAAGCTGTAAAACCAAAATAGTTAACATGTAAAAAAAACACAAATGTTTAAAATGATATTTTCCATATACAAAGACTTTAAATTGATCCAAAGATAGCTATAAGCTGCTCAAAAATTTTATGCTATTTATTTTAACTCTGCAATCATTAACTGATTGTAGATTGTTTTTTTTTTGCTACTAAAAAATGTTTTTATAACCTAAAATTCTTACTTTTAACTTTTGTTTTTTAATTAACAGGTCATATTTTTGAGTCTTAAGTGCTTTTTAAATGAGATTTATCCTAACTTGACTAAATTTAAAAAAATAAAAAGCCAGGGTCGGGTCACCCAAAACTTCAAACAAAAGTTCAAAGTAAACAGAATTGGTCTGAACTTTTAAAAAATTTAAATTTATTATTATTTATCCTGTAAAACCAAAGTAGCTTGATATATTTGTAATCCTGTTAAATTAATTCTTTATAACTTAATTAGGATCTACTACATATTTGGTTTAAGGGAAGTTGGCTAAAAAATCATCTTTTTGGAAGCATAAATGCAAATTAAGTAAAAATACAAGTTTTCAAACTTATCAAGTGATATCCAGTATTTTATTGTCAAAGATAACATTTTAATTTAGCAAAACTAGTTAAAAATATTCTTTGACTAAAAATAAAAGCCTGAGCTACATAAACTGTCTTGAGTTAGTCTTAATTTCTGAAAAATAAAGCAAACACTTTAAAATACTTTTATTTAGTAAGTTTAGATAATAAATTTAGTAAAAAAACTTGAACCAAAGCAAAACATAATATTCGATTTAAAATATTTAAGCCTGCTCTTTTTAAGAAGAATTATCCAAACTAGACAAAATTTGTAAAAACAAGTCATAGCTATCTTGAACTTAAAACAAATGTTTAAAATAGAGTGAATTGGCCAGAGTTTTTCAAAAATTTCTCCGAGAATTATATATTCTGCAGAACCAAACTGGCCTGAGTTTTCGCAGTTTTTCTGAAATAATTCTGAGAATTAACATAAGGACTTTTTTCATATTTGTTTTAAGGAGAATTTGCTAATTAAATTACATATTCAAAAGAAATGCAACTACTAAACATCACGAGCATGAACTTGGCTTGAATAGATTTTTTTGTAATTTTATTTTAACCAAACTTTAAAACCAATTATTTTCAAACTCTATAATGCTAACTTGGAACTTTTTTTTATTCTAAAGAAAATTCTTTTACTTTGCTTTTCACAATAATTTCTATCAAATCGGGGTTTGACTTTTGTAGTGGGGCCCCTTAGAAAATTTTGAGATTTTTTCAATTTTTTTTAATTTTACAAGTTTTTCTCCAAAAATAATAAATAATTATTTAATTTATTGTCTAGCATACTTATTAAACTGAGTTTAAACTTGTAATTTTTTTTCAATTTTTTTTTATACCAAAAGCCAAAATATATTTTTCAGAAAAAATCCCATTTTGCAGGATTTTTGATTTTTAGGTTTACAGACTTTTATGCAAAATTTAAAAATCAAAATAATAGTTTGTGTTTTTAACAGACTTGTATAGTTAAGTTTCATGATTTAATTAGATTATTTCCCAATTAATTATTGTTTTTAGAATATATGACCCATTCAATTTTACCTAAACTCTTAGCACTTAAGCAAGAAATCCCTCAAATAGCTTTGCTAAGAATTTAGAACTTGTATGGGTCTTATCTTCAAAAAACAATTTTTAATCGGGAAAAAATAAAGTTACATCATGAAACTTAGCTATACAAGCCTATTAAAAGTATAAGTTATTAAAAACTGATTTTAATTTTGCATAATAGTCTGTAAACCTAAAAATCGAAAATGGTGCAAAATTGGATTTTTCTGAAAACTTTATTTAGGCTTATAGTACAAAAAAAACATTAGTTATAAGTTTAAACTTAGTTTAATAAATATGTTAAAAGAAATAATATCATTTTTGGAGAAACCCTAGTAAAAGTAAAATAGAAAAAAATTAAATTTTTTTAAAGAGGCCCCACTACAAAAGTCAAACCCCAATTCGATGGAAATTACTGTGAAAAGTAAAGCAAAATAATGTTTTTTAGAACAAAAAAATGTTTCAAACTAGCATAAAAGACTTTCAAAAAAACTGGTTTTAAAGTCTGGTTTAAAAAAATTACAAAAAGTGCCATTCAATTCAAATACACGCTCGTCTAAACATCATATGTTAAAAAATGGCATAACTTTTCAAAAGCATATTTTTCAAAATCTTAGTCAAAGTTTTAACCCAAATATAGCTGAAACTACTTGAAATTTTCAGTGCTCATTTCAAGTTTGTGACTCACAACTGATTATGTAGTTTGTATATTTTGTTACTGAAATTAATCTGCTGAATATTCCACCAATGCGTCGCTGATTTGTTCAAAATTTGTGGCGCTAAAGAGCATAAACAAATTTTAATTTTTTAAACTAATTACTTAACCAGGGACAAAATAATGCAGTAACAATAAAAAAGCAAACAAATGTTAATAAAAAATGTAAAACAACTTGGTTTAAAAAAACTTGCTTATTTCATTTAGTTTAAAGAATAATTTTAATTACATTAAACAATTAGTTTTTAATAAAATCATTAGTGTTTTTGTAAACCAATATTTATTAACAATTTTTTTTTAATAGTTAATTATAAAAAAACAAGTTTATGTAAATTTTAAAATAAACATTTAAAAGGAACGTACTTTTGAAAAAAATGTATATAAAAATCATTAGTGATTATGCTTTTATCTTAAAACTCATATAAATAATAAGAAAACGTCTAGAAATAAAAACATAGAATTACACGTTATAACTTAATCAGTTTCAAGAAAAACATTGATATTTAGTATATTTTCAATTTAAAATAAACAATAAAACGTCGCTAAACGTCATATATAGATCAACTTTTTTATGTAAAGTTCAATTTCAATAACGTTGAAAGTTTTGTATGTAATTTTATTTCAAAAAAGATTAGTTCAAAAAATTAATAAGAATGTGAACTACAAAAAACTTAATTAAATTATTTTAGTTTAATTAAATTTTTTGTAATTCACATCCTTATATATTTTTTTTTTCCTTTTATCAATTTTTTATCTAGGAAGTAGCCAAGGCAAATGATAGTGTAATATACATCATTTTGCTTTGGGGCCAAATCGTAAAAGATATTAACATTATTTATAAAATAAACATTGAACAGTTTTAATAACATGCAAACTAAGGGAAAAAATTTAAAAAAAAATATTTATTTTTGGTTTAAATACCATAATTATAAAAAGTAAAAAAAATAACCCTTTATTTTTGGAGGGACCCCATGAAATAATTCAAACCCCAAACCAAGAGTTTTTTAATTCAAAACAAAGGTGCGTTCTCTAAAATAAAATAAAAAATTTTTAGATAGCTTTTAAGATAAGGAAAATAATTGACATTAAAGTTTTATGTTTTTTGAAAAATTAATTTCATGCTCGTGGTCATAGACGGGTTAAAACATTTTTTTCACAATGCGATCTTATTTTATATGGTTTTTACTGAGCTACAAGGTACTTTTTACAGATTTTAAAAATTCAAAATAATTATTGAGATAAAGCCAGTCAAAGTCGGAGGTAACAATAGGTTCCTTATGGGAGGCACATACAAAAACAGCAAATAACTAGAAACCACTGAGAATATATATTATCCTAGGTTTTTTGAGATAACTACCACAAATTTTTATGAAATGTTCCTTGTAATATTTAGAAAAGTCAGTTACAACAAAAATAAAAAAAATTATAAAATAAAGATTTTATAACAAAATAAACAAAAAAAAATGTTTAATTTTTATTTTTTCTAAAAAATTTTTTTTGGTATTTTTTTTAAATTAATTGCGACAGAAATTTAAAACATCGCAAGGTACATATCCTAAAATTTTTAGGTAGTTATCTCAAAAATGCTAGGAGGAGATAAATTCTTATTGATTTCTATTTATTTGCTATTTTTGTTTATGCCTCTCGTAAGGAACCTATTGTTACCTCCGACTTTGACCGGCTATATCTCAAAAATTATTTCAAATTTTCAAATTTTGTAAAAAGGATTTTATAGCTCAGTAAAAACTATATAAAATAAGATAACATTTGGAAAAAATTGTTTAACCAAATGGGTTATTTTAATAGTGTTTATGTTTATGTCTTAAGTACGTGGTCTCCAGTAACTTACTAACTGCTATACTTACGAGAAGTAAATAATATACTAACAGTATAAGTTACAAAACTATTTCTTAAGTTATGAATAAAACACACTTTGAATAAATGCAATTTACTTTATTTTTAATAATAATTCTTAGTTCTGAAGAAAGAAACTATTAAATCACGACACAAATAAAATCTATAAAAAGTATCAACAATCGTAAAGTTACATAAATACTAACATCAACTCCGCTATGTAGACGTTTTCTTGATTCTCAATAATTGAAGTAAAACGTTACTTGATCGTACCGCGTAATAACTTTGCAACTAACTTTAACGCGTATTTGAAAGACAAAACGCCGATATATACGCGTCGGAATGAAATTAACTCCCTTGAGTTGTTTTGGGAATTGGTATAATTGTTTTGAGAAAGCATATCTTTAATATTATTGTTACAGAAAATTCCGTATTTATTCACACGCTTTAAAATAAGAAAATTAAATGTTAATATCATTACACTATTTCGTTTTTATCTTTTGAATTAGTGTTTAAAGCCTAATTTTAAATAATCTAAATCCTTAAAATCCTACTTAACTTTAAACATTTTTATCGATATTAAAAGTTTGGGTTAAAAAAAAGTAAGAAAAAGAAACTATTACTTATTATCTCAAAAACTACATAATTTACAAAAACTAAGATAAAACACCACGTAAGGACGAAGTAAAAATGATAGTCATTTAGTTGGCTTCTTTTCCTCGGGGTTCTTGGGCTTGTTGTCCTCGGGCTTTTTCTATTCCGGCATTCCTCTTCCGGTTTCTTCTTCAACGGTGGTTTTTTTAGCAGGAACGAACTGTTTTAATTCGCTTGTTCTTCTCTAAACTTCAAATTCAAAAATTCATCGAAGTCACTTGTTGACATAGAAAAAATTCATCTTTTCATTGTCCATCAATGAAGTGTTCATTTCAAAAATACGCGGTTCAAAAAAAAAAGTTGAGATATTCTTTCAAGAAAGTTTAGTAAAAACTACTATGTTATTATGCCACAAGACAATAACGAAACTGTCAGTATTTACGTTTAAACCTATTATTTTATACAAAACAAAACATTTTAAGCATTTAAAGGTGCATTAAATAGAAAATTAATATTTTAAAACACATGAAACATTTTAATTTTGTTTTTAACTTAAAAAAAACATATGTTCTTAATATGTAACTCGCAAACTTTAATAAACAAAACAGAAAACATTTTCTTTAAAGTATTTTACAAAACAATAAGTACTATTTTCATGCACAAACTTTTATAGGATTCAAGTATAAAGTATTTCTTTATAAAGTGACACAAAACTTATGCATTGTAGAAGTTTATAAAGAGTAAAATTTAGCGAGTGCTTTTTTTCGATCGTTAACAGTCAAAACTAAATGGGAGTTGAAAGTACTTTTAAGTTCAAAATTTATAGGAAAAGTTTATCACGAGTTGAATTTTAAAGCTTTAAACTTGAACTTCATTATTTTACGAGCAAAAAATCTGATAATTTAATTTTGTTTTAAAGTTAGAGAAAAAAAGTAGTTACTAAAATTTTAATGCAAAAAATAGGCATATGAAACTTTTCTATTTTATAATTGCTATTTGATAGCTTTTAATTAAAAGTTCAATTGCTAAACTGTAATTTATAGTATAAAAAACTTCATAACACATCATTAAAAGTAAAAAAGCAATAAACTTTATAATTCAGAAATTGTATCAGAAAAGAATACAAAATAAATACACTTAATAGTTTCTTTCATTTTAACTTCTTAAAAAAATTACCTGAGTTTAAAAGATATTAAAATAGATGTTCATGTTAATAAAAAATTACAATTTTTTACCTTTATTAAAATCCGTTTCGTTAGTTTTGTGAAAATACTTATATTTTATCTTCAAAAGGCTTTATGATAAATGTTAAAAGTTTTAGACGTGCTATTAGTAATTCTGACTCTTTTTTATTCTGTGTTATAATTTCTTTTTTGTCAAAGGAATTAAGTACTGCCAAATTGTTTTTCTCTTTACCTAATATGTTGCTTGATACGCTAGTTTGTGATTTTGTTTTTGAAGAATTGTAATAGCCTGAGTCTTGTTTATAATTTTTAAGCTGCACTGTTGGCACTTGATATTTTGGCTTGCTATCATACTTTTTATTGTAACTGATATTTTTCTGCTGTTGTTTCTGATGTTTTTCTTTGATAAGTTTACCTTGTTTTGCTTTAAAAGCAAAAGCTTGCTTATAAGCTCTACTAGCTTTTATTTTCTGCTGTTGGAGGTTACGAGAATGATGGTTTGCGTTAAATATATTTTGTTGAAGTTTTTGATTGTAGTTTGAATTTTTATCTACAGCATACTTAGACCCTTGAACTGTTTTACCATTAGGACCTGTCACGTTTGCGGCTTCTGACATGTTATTTTTACCTACAACAATATCAAACTGGACTTTTTCTCCTTGTGCAAGAGACCTTAATAATTTGTTAGGGTTGTTTTTGATGATAGCTGTATAATGAACAAAAATATCGCTGTTCCGATCATCACGTTGAATAAAACCGTAACCTTTGCGAACATTAAACCATACTACTTGACCAGTTACTCCAACTGCTATAGTGTTTTTGGTTACCTGAGCTTTTTCTTTGGTTGTTTGAAACTCTTTGCTTGTATTAGATGTTTTTGTAGGTAAGTGTTGATGACATGACAAACACTGTGCTATGTTAACATTATTACTACTATTCCCATTGTATGATTTTCTTGGTTTAAAAATATCTCTATCTTGGTTATGTTGACGATAATTGTAATTATGATTAATACCATTATCTCTAAAATGAAAATTTTGTTGATAATTAGGACGAACTCGCTTATGGTAAATTATTTTAGACCTATGCTGACTTTGCTCATACTGCTGTAGTCTATTGTAATTAACTTGCTTAGGTACTAATGCGTTTTCTTTATAAGCATTCCATATGGCTTGTCCTTTTCTTTTAAAAAGTTCTAAGCTTTCATCAAAATGTTCCCTAATCTTATCTTTGATCGAAAAGGGCATTAAGTATGCAAGAAAAAACTTAATTCTGTCCTGTTCTCGACATTTGGCCCAACTTACGGCTGTAGCAAATATTTTATTAAAGTTTGTACACTCATTCCAAATTGGAATTTTATCTAAAATTTCAGCTAACTGATTGTCCCTATTAATAAAAAAGTTTCTTAAAGAACTGTAATTTCTTTCACCTCGTTCTGTCATTTTATAATAGTCTGACAACTCTTTTCTCGGCCAAAACCAAGTTAAAAATTTATACTTTTCTCTATTACTAGAAATATTTTCATTTAACATTTCCTCTTTGAAAAAACTAATAATATCACGAGGGTTTCTTACAAAGTCTAACCTTTTAAACTTTTTACTTAGTCTTTGCGCCTTAAATGTGTCGCTAAAAATGTTTAAATTATTTTGATTACTTTTTTCGTAATCATCGTAAAAAGGTTCGCGTTTTTCTAGCATCGCACGTTCGTAATGTGGTGATCTAGACTGCTTTAATCTATTATTTAACTTTTTTATTTGCATTTGCAAAACTCTTAACTCTTCTTCATTTGTTAGCTGCTTAACTTCGCTTGATTTTCTAAATTGTTGTTGAATGCTGTTTGACGGATAAAATTCAGAATTATCATTCATCATCTCTGCTTGATGAGAATTATTAAGATTGATATCGTCATTGTTGTTTGTGTGCATTTATTCTGTTGACTGCTTAAAGATTTGTAACCAGAAGATTCAAGGTTCTTAAAAGACACTGCGTGGTCTCCACTTTAACCAAATGGGTTATTTTAATGGTGTTTATGTTTATGTCTTAAGTACGTGGTCTCCAGTAACTTACTAACTGCTATACTTACGAGAAGTAAATAATATACTAACAGTATAAGTTACAAAACTATTTCTTAAGTTATGAATGAAACACACTTTGAATAAATGCAATTTACTTTATTTTAAATAATAATTCTTAGTTCTGAAGAAAGAAACTATTAAATCACGACACAAATAAAATCTATAAAAAGTATCAACAATCGTAAAGTTACATAAATACTAACATCAACTCCGCTATGTAGACGTTTTCTTGATTCTCAATAATTGAAGTAAAACGTTACTTGATCGTACCGCGTAATAACTTTGCAACTTACTTTAACGCGTATTTGAAAGACAAAACGCCGATATATACGCGTCGGAATGAAATTAACTCCCTTGAGTTGTTTTGGGAATTAGTATAACTGTTTTGAGAAAACATATCATTAATATTATTGTTACAGAAACTTCCGTATTTATTCACACGCCTTAAAATAAGAAAATTAAATGTTAATATCATTACAACTAAATAAAGTCTGCTGCTAACACCTAATGTGCATTAGTTTTTGATACTAAATGTACATATTTAGATCTAGATTCACTCAAGTGTAACAAGTGCAAATTTGTACTTTTATTTTAATTATGTTAACCTAACAGGTTTTCTTTTTGATTATTTGGATATAAGTAGATTTCGCATAGAAATCTGTAAATTTATACCAAGCTCGAATATATCTTAAGTTCAATGAAAGTTGTATCAATATAACAAAATTATTTAATTTTGTAGGATTTATACTATAATTTAACATAAAAAAATCTTAGCACTTTAGACAATTTTTTTTTTTCTAATTTGCTATTTTTATTACGTTTGATTTAGAAAATTAACTTGAGCATGAAAATGTAAGTTAAGACAAATAAACATTTATTAAGTGCTTTATTGCTAAAAGTTCTTTATATCTGGCAACTCTATTATTACTAAGGGTGCATCAACAATATTTAGCGTAAAACATACTTTTAGATTTGAAAATCAAGAAAAAATAACAATAAACTCTAAAAACAATAAAATTTGCCATGATTTATAAAATGTTTGTCATTGGTGGATATTATATGGCAAATTTTGTAGTAATTTATAACTATTCTAGTTAGATATGGCTTGTTATGCTGGGGAAGAGCAAATAAAAAATGTATAAATGATATCAATGTTGTCATAAACAAAGAACTTAGATGCATACATCATAAGAAGTATGATGATAGTGTAAGAGATTTTAAAACTCAGAAAAAATATTAAATGTTGAAAGTTTGTATCTATATAAAATAGGTCTGTTTATGTTTACGTTTAACAATAGCTTGTTACCAGATAACTTTTAAAATTACTATAAAAGTGTAAAAAATGTTCATAATTATCATACAAGGTCTACAGAAACATATTTTTTCCTACCTATATTCAACAGCAAAATAGGTCATAAATCGCTATCCTATCAAGAAAATAAGTTATGGATTAAGCTACCATTATGTTTGAAATATAATACATTTTGGAAAGTTCCATAATAAACTTAAAATTTATCTTTTAAATAGTTATTCCCGAGGTAATTAATGATCATTCCTACTCGTTTATTTACTTTGTTTGAGTAGTTAATAGTATTTGTCATTCAAAATCCAAATTTTTATTTATTTTTATTTATTTTTTTTTCGAAAGTTGATTTGTTTGGTTACAATTACATTGGTTTAGTCTAAATTTTAGCATTTTTTATCTAGTTATTTTAAAATTTCTTCTTTTAAATTACTATTTTGATTTAAGTTCAAAAAATTTACAATTTTCTTTTCTAATGTTATCAGTTTTTTTTGCATGCAAATGTAATAATATTTTAATATTACAGTTTAAGACTTAGACAAGTATTTAAAAAATCAAAAGAAAAAAGTACATTTTAAAATAGAAGGAAATTTTTGATATTGTGTATATCATTATTGTTATATATGTTTACAATTTTATTTAAAAATACTTTATTTTAAATTTTGCTCTAATCATATTCTTATATCACAATATTATCTTCTTTAAAATATTATCATTTAACTATCTCAATAAATGTTGCAATTACATTATTAAATAATCAATAAGTATATTATTATTATCATAGTAGACTATTTTTATAAAATAATGATAATGTTAAATGTAAACATATTTTAGCTTATTTATTTTATACATTGTTTAAAGAAATAAAAACCTAATATCTTTCGGAATTTTCTTAACTTTTACTTTTAAAATTGTTTATTATGTTTTATGAGATATATTCAAGTTATTTACCTTATCTCTAAAATATTTTGTACAACTTTTTTTTATATTTTAGGCTTAGATCGTATTTTCGTTTGTATGTTATTAAAAGTTTTGATTACTTTTTTAGACACTTAATAAGTAAACATATACTTCGTTATTATTGCTTAATTTTTTTTGCTTATTTTAATATTTATTTTTATTTCTTGTGATTTGAAAATTTAAGTTTTATAACTAAATTTTAATAATTCGAAGTGGATTATAAAAGCACTTGATGACCAAAACGTTCCTTGTACATTAGATCCTTAGACCATAAGTTTTTAACGCTATACTTTTATCGTTAAAAAAAACATAAATATATAAATAAATATATAAGATTAACTTTAAAATGCGTTAAATCTTGGAGATCCTGATAAGCTAAGCTAATCGAAATATATACCAAAGATGTTTTTGTGTTAAAACTTTATTCCGACTAAAGGCGTTTCACTGCTCTCAAATAAATTTAATAACAGATCTACAGTCTATAAAAAATTAACACACATTAAAAAAAAACGCATGTATAGTGTTTATGTGGAATAAGATTATAAAATTGTCGATAAAAAATACAAATTTAATAAAAGCAAACACTAACCTCAAAAAGCTCTAGGAATAGGCAAGTTTTTAAAAATGAAAATTAAATTGAGTTTTGCAGAAATGTTACGTCATTTTGAATTTAACAAATTGATCAATAATTTGTGCAGCTTAAAAACATGGAGTATAAAATTTGCAAGTGTATGTGATTGTAAATGTAGATGTTGTGAAATAAATAAGTGCATAAGTAAACAGAGTTATTTAAAGTAGAACCGTCGGTTGTGGGGACAAATATTCGATATGTCTTGCCGCTTATTCAGAAGTAGGTCTTTATCTTCTGCTGCAATTATTGCTCTTTCTGTATCGCAAATTGGGCAAATTCTACTTACTCCGTTGGATGCATGTTTGATCTTTAAATCAATACTCCACTCCATATTTGGCCTTTTACCGTATCTGTGAAAAAAAGCTCCAGACATAATCCGATAAACGCGTGCTTTGATTTTTATTTATATTTTTAAAAGTATGTTTATGGTTAGCCTATCTATCCTTGAAACTGTCTGCTGAACTTCCGATATAAATTTTATCTGGGCCCTTACTTTCAACTTTAACTTTATAAATTACACTTTGAATTAAACAATTACCTTTTAATGGACAGTTATCTTTATTTATTTTACGGCAATAACATGTTTCAGGCATATTACTTAACTTATCACTATTTGGCTTAATTGGTTTTGGTTATTTATTTATTGTTTTATTGTTATGCAGCTTACTTATACTTTTAGCGCTATTATCACTTACTTGTTCTAAGTTTTCTTCATCATTATCAAATACTTCTAGTTATACTTTGATTATTAAAATCTACACTATTATTAGTACTATTGATATGAATATTTTCATTATCATTAATATTTAAATTATCATTACAGCTTATTTACTTAATGTTTAAAGTTTTAATATGTTTTACATTATTGTTACCATAATTAAAATTACTGTTATTAGGATTATCATCATTACTACTGTCATTATCACTACTATTAAAATAATTATTTTTATTATTACTGTTGATATTAATGTGATTAGTAAAATTAGAAATATTATGTATATCTACGTTATTACTTACTTTATTACTAGACTTATTATTTGTATTAGCTTTGATATGTCTATTTTTAAAGTTTGAAATTACTGTTTTGTTGTGCGATTGTATTAAAGTTTTAACATTACTCATTGAACTATAAGAAATTTTAACTGTCTATATATTAAAAATTTTATTATAAAAGTGGCTATCGGGAAAGTGTTTATCGACTAGTTTTAAAAATTCTTTACCTAAGTTTATATTAACTGAAGAGCAATATGGAGGATTATACCACACTGTATGTCGGTTACGCGGTTTTTTCGTTTTTATATACATCTATTTTTTCATACTTTAATTTACAGAATTAAATAAAATTAATTTGATTTAATTTAATGAATTAATTTTAATAAAGTTTAATAAAGAATTCGGTTTACGGTACGGACGGTAAGTATTATTAGATAATTTTGAAGTAACATCTAAAAAATTCGTTATTTACGCTCCTATTTCTAAAGTTATTTTAAATCCGATATCAGACATCAATCTAAACGTTGAATTTTTAATCTTTTCGTAAGCAAGAGGTTTTGAAAGATCAATGACACCGAGTCCATCATCTCTTTACAATCCACAATTATCAAAAATACTTTTGAGTTTATCTAGAATGCAAATCCTACAAGATTACATACATCTGCTCCATGAAAACTACCCATTGTATATCAAAAAAACTATCGGTATCATTTTTCTTCCATACATTATCACCCGAAAAAAGTAAAGAGTCACACGAATGGAATATAATGTCTGTATCTGATTTATTAAAACTAGAAAATTGGGATGCATAATCTACTGCGTTAAGTAAGTGCGCTTTTGTAATAGACGGATAAAATTCGACGATATCAAAGCTAATAAAACGCTTACTACTTTAAATAAATATTAATAATAAATAAAATTATAAATACAAATAATATTTTTTTTACTGATTACTAGAATTTTTTCTAAATGCGGCCCTCAAAGGATTTTTTCTAAATAGTACGGCCTGCAAACAATTTTTCCTAGGAAAGTTGGCCCACGAGTTACATAAGTCTGCCGACTCCTGCTTTAAATTAAATGAATCTAATATGAAATAAAACTATACTAAAGTTATAACGTTAAATTATCAATATAAAATGATGTAATTACAAAGTGCATAAAAATTAACTAAATGCTAATACTCAAGAACTTTGCTGTACTAATAAAACTTGTCTGATTAATTTAACCAGTGATAAAAACTAATAATAAAATAGAATTACACTTTAAAAAAGGAAGAAATTAGTTAAAAATTACTTAACATAAGGATATAAAAGGTCTAGTTTGGTATATGAACTACTTCTGCTTATTTAAACTGGGCCTTAAAGGTTGAATGCATGGCGTCAATAGTATGTAGCTGAAAAGAATTCTCTGCTCTCACTAAAACTAAAAAGATCTATTCTTATTTATTTCTGGCACACTCATAATTGTTTAACAAATTTTCCAATCGCAGGCAGGTATTTCTCCGCAGATTTCTCCGAACGACCATCGAAACTGCTTTTAAAGACTTTCAGAACATGCTGAATGATTCTTACGTGAAACTTTTGAGATGTTTTTCTAACGTAGTAACTACTACAGTGACAACAAAATACATTGACAATGTTAACTTTTTCTTGATTTGGAGAAACTTCTTTGTAAATTCAACATAGAGGTGGTCAGTATACGAAATTGTTTTTATACGAACAGAGCTGAAAACCTGGTTTACTTCATCATAGTTTTGATAGAAAACCCTTAAGTTTCCGAAAATGCTTTCAGAGTGTAATTGAAATCTGGATCGCGAAAGGTAAAATTGCTGCCCGCAAGAATGTAAATCTGGTACGCTAAACAAGTTTTAAACTTACACTAGACTTTCTGGGATTTGAAATAAAAATATGAAACAAAATATTTTTTGGTATAACTTAGAGAAGACTTAAAACTTACATTAGATACAAAAAAAAAGTTCATGTTGAATAGATATTTTGTCGAAATTATATAAATAGTTGGTGATTTTTCGTAATTTGCTTAAATAAAAATGTCTGACTTCAAAGACCTTTTTTTAAGCCTGGCACATAGACTAAAAACGTTGTTCACCTCTAGTTTAGAACAATAACTAAGTCTAGTTGACTTGTAATTAATAGCTTATAACTGTAAAAACGTAGTTTTATCTATTAAATCAACTATTACAAGATAAACCATGTAATTAAACTTCGTAAAAAATACATTAAAACTGTTTACTTAAAAAAAAATTAAGAAAATGAATTGTAAACTAGCTAAAAAGTTTCTCGTTTTTTATTTACCTTCAATTTAGTTAGTAGTTTAACTTGAAAAAGTTTTAAAGCAATTATATCAAAGATTTCGTTTATCTGCAAAACTAAATTTTAGTAATAGTCTAAGTAAAGTTAAAAAACAAAAGTTTTTTACTAAAACCTAGACTGGATCAATGTCCAATTATAAAATATAAAAAAGTTGATCAGATCGACCTGTTACCTTAAATAATATGACTGGTTATTCAATTTAATTTAGTTTGCAGCTTTTTTTTATTCAAAAGCTGTTAAACATGTGCTTTTGTCCTGGACAAGACGTTAAAAGGTAATCAAGTGGTTAACGACTCAGATAATTAAAAGTTTTTTCGTGCTCCAGGTCTTAGGACTAAATAATTTGTCCACTTTTTCGTAAAATACACAATATAGTGTTGTTTATAATTTGAGGTCATAACTTTTTTTTCTCTAATAAGATATTTATTAACATAGTTAGTTTTAAGTGCGTTTCTACCTTAGTCATCAACAAAAGTTAAGTTTAAACAGCTTTTTTCCGGTGCATAACTTATTAAAAATATATAACAGAATACGATTCATTTTCTTTAAATTATTTATTTTTACAATTTATAAAATTTTTAAGGTTTGAAAAAGTCGTTTGATGGCCGTTCTGAGAGACCAACGAAAAAATACTTCTCGGCAATTGGGCAACATTTTTTGGACAATCCTGAGTGTGTTGAAAATTATAAAAAGGACAATTTTTCAGTCTTAGTGAGAGCGGAGAACTATTTTCAGTTGCATATTCTGGAGGCCTTATGTATTCAATCTTTAAGGCCCAGTTTATGTAAGCAGAAAAAGTTCGTTTACCAAACTAGACTTTTTAAATCCTTTTATTAGTAATTTTAAAGTAATTAGTTTCTTGGTAAATTTTATTATTAAGTATAGTATAGTTTTAATTTAAAATTTTTATAGCTTGTTTATTTACATTGTTTTAATTCTAACGAGTTTTATTAGTATACCAAATTTATTTAGCATAGGCACTTATTTAACTTTAATTTTTGATTATTACGTCATTTTATATCTTAAAACTTTAAACTTCAGTATGATTTTATTTTAATTTGTATTCATTCCAATTCAGTAAGAAACTATTTCTGATGAGCCTTACTACGAAAGTACTAAAATAAATTTAAAGAAAATGAAATGTATTCTGTTATATATTTTTAATAGTTTTTGTTTAGTTTAAAAAACAGTTGAAACTTTTATATAAAAAAATAAGTGCTGCATTTCAAGAAATGATGTATATTTGAAAAGAAAGAGTAACTAGATCTTACTAATAAAGTTATGGTAGTCCTGGACAAAGTGTTAAAAGTTTAACATTAAAAGGTTTCACGTTAAAAGTTCAACTTTCTGGACAAGACGTTGAAAATTATCCAATTGGTTTACGACTAAAAACCGAAAGGTTTTTTTGCACAAAAAGTTCTGGGACCAATTATTTTGAACGGTTTTTCTTTTTTTTACGTTTAATGAACTATTTATAGATAGTAAAAAATTGAAAAGAGATGTTTAATAGGAATTTCAAAAAATATCATATGTAACTATATTGTTTAGCTATATCTCAAAAACTTCCTAAAATTTTACAAAACAAATGTTTGTAGTTATTGATAATACCTAAGTACGCATTTTCTTGTCAAATATATATTACTTTTCGATGGAGTAGCTCTCTAACTTTTATAGTCAAAAAATTATTTGTTTGAATTTGAATTGAAGTGCACCCGAAACAAACATTTTTAGTTTTATTTTTTGTTTAAAAGACAATGTTTTAATATAGTTACCTATCTTTATTATTTTGAATTTTTTTTAGTTTTATACAAAAAATATCACTATATTTTTACTGTGAAGGAAGTGTAATTTTTCGTATATTAGATTAGAATTATTGAAGTTTTGTGTAGGCGTGCAGATACAGGTTTTAAAGTTTTATAAAACGTTAAAAACAGTTACAACTTTTTCATAATTCCGTTAAAAAAGAGGAAGTGTAATACCTCTTCCGTTGACTGTTTTTGTCCTATTTCCTTTTTTTTTATATCTTTTTTAAGGTATATAAAAGTTTAATGCAGCCAAAAAATATAAATATTCCTAAGAAAGCATTTCAACTAAAAATATAATTTCAGTATGTCAGGTATCTGAATAAATACTGATTTTGTTAAGATACGAAATATGTAAACGAAAGATTTAATGAAAAATAGTAAAAGTTAGTTTAAGTTTTCAGTTTAGTTTACCTACGAAAGAAAGAAAAACCTTCACAAAAGTATATTTGGTTTAACAAAACATTTTAAAGCTTATTTTTTAAAACCAAATTTTAATTTTTGGAAAAAACTTTGAATATGTGTTAAGTTCAGACATAAGGTAAAACAATTAAGAATTAGGGTGAAATATTTAAGTAAATTTAATAGTTTTCCTAAAAGTTACTACTGTGTATATTGAACTTTAATCTCATTTTCAATTGTGAATTGTAATACGCTTTTCAGATTGTACAGAAAGTTTAACAAAAATTTTAATCCATTAATAATTTGAGAAAATATATGAATTTCAGAAGAACTAATAATAATAAAAAATGAATAGTGAAAGTTTTTAAGTTTAGTCTACTTAAAAGTTAGATATATATTAATTAGTTAATATAAATATGATTTGATTAAATGGTTTTGAGTTATGTACATATTTTATTATCTTTTAAGGATTTTGAACTAACAAAAAAAAACTTTGTTAAGCTTAAAATACAGTTAGCTAGTTAAAAGTGAAATATTTTAAAATGTCTAAATATTAATTTACTTATTAGTTAAAACTTTTAAAACATTACTTACTATATATGATGCACACTACAAATATTTTAAATTGTCAAGTATAAAGTTTCTCATATGGAAGGCTGAACTAAAGTTTATTTATGTATATGCTACAAAATAAGGTTGTTAGTTTTATTGAAATTTTCTTACTTTAATTTAATTTTGTTGTTATTGGTAAAAAAAAATTTATAGAACTTTTAAGTTTTTAAACCATTAACTGTTTTTTTTTAATTAAGTGATTCAATGTGCTTTTTATTTTACTTATTTAAATGCAAAATTTATTTGAGAAGGTTTTTGTTTGTATAAAACAGTTTTTATTCTAAAATACCGTGAAAGTTACATTTACAATGGTTAAAAACACAAATAAGACAGTACTTAAAAATAGTAAACACTTGAAATGACTTAAATTTACTGATTGATTTTCATTAAATTTTGATAAAGCTCTTGGTATGTAAATAGGTCAAAATATTTCAACAAATTAGTTTGTGTTTAAATTATTTATAAATATTACAAACAAAGTTTTAGAAATCGACTAATTTCTTAAATAATTCTAACAAATAGTTCAAAGCTAAATCCTGGAAATCAGTTCAAATGAATTACAACACTACTGCAAATGTTAATTAAATGTATATATTAAAGTTTAAATTTTAATATTATATGTAGACAAAAGTTATTAAACCACAATTTTGAAAATTTAAACAAAATTTTATAAATAAGTGTATTATTAAAGAACATTTACACTTATATTTTAGTTTTATTTTGTTAAACAAAACAAACTTTGTTCTAAGTAATATGCATATAAATTCATAAAATAATAAAAGTAAAAGAGTATAGACTTAAATAGAACAAGATTAAAGTATAGTTTTCAACTTAATAAGAACACACCTTTTAGTTTAATAGAAATAAAATTTTCCTTTACAAAACAGTGTTGAACATCAAAACTTTGATCCGAGCTTAATTCAAACTTTTGCGAAGGAATTAACAAAGAAGTCACGACTATGGAAAAGCAAAAGCAAGCGTTAGTTTATTGTTACTATTTTTTAATTTAAATTGTAGCATAATGCAGTTATAAAAAACAATTAAATTTCCTTTTAATATGTGTTTTATTAATATTTAATTTTATATGTTTGTTGCGTTTTTATTACAAGTCATAAAAATTAGTTAATCTTATATGACACATGGAATAAAATTAAATAAATAAAAAGTTAAACTATATTTTATTTAAAGACAAAATTGTTTGTATCAGCAAATATTCTTTTTACACTATGAGGATGGAGTATGAAAAAGTTTTGGTAAAAAGAAATGCTTGAAAAAAGAATTGTGATTTAGTATTATTTAAATAAATTAATTTAAAATTTTGTGACATTAATTGATATGTAGTGAAGTTAACAACTAAACGTATTAAAGCCTTAAATGGTTTATACATTTTGTTTCACTTTAATTTCAAGTGGTTATATTTTTAAATAGTTCTTTTTGGAAAATACTTTTAAACTTTTTTTAGTTGTTGGAAAATGCACAAACTCTAAACTAAACTATGAAGTTACAAAGAGTTTAAAGTTTCTTTTTTTTAAACTTTGGATAATATTACAACTTTTTTGCTACATAACAAAATATTAATAGTCGAACTATTTAAGTAAAAATTCTAATAAGTTAAACTGTTTTTTGAGTTAACTTTAACCTAAACTAGTTTAATGATTATTTTCGAACTTAAATGAACATCCATATAAAACTAAAAGAATATTTTTTAAACTGTTGAAATAAAAATTATATTATAACGTTTTTGTCTTGTTAAACTTTTGAAAACATTGTTGTTACTTAAAATCTTTGAAACCAAAATGTTTTTAAAACTAAGTCTTTTATAACTCATCTATATATATATAACCATATAGAAAATAAGGTTAATATACAAACTTGAATACCTTCTACTAAGCCCACTTAAAGGGCTTTTAAATAATTTATTGAAATGACGATTTTAAATATACTGTAACGTTATTTTTACTTATTATTATTGTTTTTTTCAAATATTTTTAAAAGCGTCATTTTAATAAATTATATTTATATATATATATATATATACTAAAGCGTTAGTTAGTTTACTTATTCGAGGGATTTTTTTACTCACTTTTGCCTTACGCACCAAAAGATGTTAGTAACTTGAATTTGTTTAAAAACTTTAAGGTACTTTATGTTTATGCAATTATCAGATACAATTTTTCTTTAAACGTTAAACAAAACCAATTTTATATCGTTTATTTTCCGGTATTAGTCGTCAAAGCTTACTTGTAGGATTATGTATAAATATGTTACATAACTTGAACAGCTATAATAAAGAGCAACTTTTTTTCTCCTGATTTTTTAAAAGTTAGCCAATTTCTAAATTTCTAGCTGTAAAAGATATTTTTCTGATTAAGTTTTATCTAAAATAACTTTCAACATATATTTGTGCTGGTAAAATAATGTAATTAAGTTACTATAGGGAATATTACACAAGGTACATTTGATAAAATACTTGGTCAGTACAATATTTTACTATTGTGCGCGAATATTCTAATTCGGACATTCCAAACTCTTAACAGTTTATAAAATACAAAATGTCGAAAATCTATTTGATAAAAGTTAAATAATCATTGTAGTCCTGATAAATACTTAGAGACCTTTTAATTTTGTTAAACTTTGAGTATTTTTTTAAATAAAGCCAATTTAAATTTTGAAGTATAGAAGTTTCTCAATTTATATATGTGTCATTTCAACTTGTTTTGACTATTAAAAAAAAATTTAAAAGAAATTTAGTCCTTTGTCTTTTTTTTTTTTTGGTTTTCTGACACTTATTGAGTTTTGGTTCTTAAAGCATTTTTTTCAAAAAATTAAATTATCACTTAACCATCTTATTTATTAAACGTCAGCTTTTTAGTTACATGTGACAAAACGAAGTAACTAGTATTAAAAATTAAAAGTTTTAGGAATTAATACTGAACCATGAACTTTTTTTGATGCTTCTTATTTACTTTTAAAACAATTTTTTTTAAACATTTTACTTAACACATTCATAAAATAAAAAACTTCCTGTTGATTTACCATTAGGTGAACAACTAACGTAAATCTAAGATTGCAAAATTTAAAGCTTGTTGAATGATATTTTATGAATGTATTTACATTTCGAACCTAGTCAAGTTTAGAAAAAGCAAGTAGTTTTTATTTAACTCTTTTACAAGATTTTATTTACAATTATTTTAATTAATTGTATCACAACTAATTTAAGATACTTTTCCAATATTTATATATTGTTACTTGTAATAAACAATAAAAAACTTGCAGCTTCAGCTCCGAGCAGAACTTGCAATGAAACAAGCTGTTGTAAGTATTTTGATTATCATTTGTTAATTTTACTCTACAAAAGTTTAAATCTGTGTAATAAGTTTTATTTACTATAGTATGTTACTAAAGTCATAATTCAAATTTAAAGATTTCCTTTGGCATAAATTTTAAAAAGAATCGACACTTTAATAACTTTACCCCAATTTCGCTACATTACTAATTATTGCTAATGAACAGCCAAAATCGCCCTATACAGATTGATTTTGCCCATTTTTGGATCCCAGGACTAACTTAATGGTAATAGAAGTTTCATCTATTAACGTTTTAAACCTTAAAATGTACGAGTAAAAGCATGTTAGTTGCCTCAAACTATTATTATAAAATTATAGTAATTGGTCTGTACAATATTTTATTTTTGTGGGATAAAAGACAGTTTTTCTGTTCTTTCCTAGATTACTTGTAAATATTCTAATAAATACCGATACAACAGTAATAGCAACCATTTAAAATTGTATTTTTTATCATATCAATATCTCTCTGGGTTTTTACAATTGAGAGTTGCGACTAAGTATGGTTTATAAAACTCAAAACTATTGTTGTCGTTAAAAAAAAATTGCCCATGTCGTTGGTCGTGCGGTAAATTCATTGTTTATAATCGATGGCAGAAAACATCTAAATTTTGTTGATGATAGCCTAAATAAATACTGGCTAAAACTGATAAAACGAGCGTAGAGAGTAAAATCTCACATTGAGCTGACAATGACTTAGACGTTGGGCTGCTAACGATTTGCCTGCGTCAATTGTTCGGACTTTACCCACCAACGGTCGCTTCAGTGCATATGCATTTAAGCCCGCTTAGTTAAGATCACAATAGCGGTTTCTCGCGACTAAGCCTGCTTGATCAGTCTTAAAAAGGACTAAGTTGATCGTAGGTTGTCTCGGATGGTGTTTTCGTTAGTCGTGAGAAGAAGTTCGTTGTTTATTATGTTTATTTATTAGCAGAAACGATTTGAAATGATTTTGATTCATGATCATTATGTATAAAAAAAAAGAATTAAGTTCAGTTAAGATAATATTTTCAGATCATAATAATTATAATTATGTGAAGTTGATGTTCTTTTCAAAACTCTTTAGGCTAGGTGTCAGATCGGCAGTTTACAACATGTAGGCTATGATCCAACAATTAAATATATTTTTACCCTAAAACATTTACATCACAAACAGAAAACAAAACGAATAGAAAATTCATAGGACTTAAATAGATATTGGCAATTCAAGTGCGAACTGATTTTTTATCCATAATTGCTTAGATTAAAACAATGCTTATGTAGATATTCCTACCAAACGAGCCAGAGAAAATTTTAGTGAAATAGCACAGTTAAAACATTTTGAGAAATAAAGAATTTGATTGTTTTAATAAAACAAATTCTTAAATTTAGTGATCTTCTGTTTTTGGAATAGCATTAGTCTGTTTGACTAAAAAACTATCAGTACTATTATAGTTGAAAGTCAAAACTTTAATTATTATGATGGTAGTTTAAGATTTAATTTTTGTCAGTAAAAAGTATTACAAATACTTGTAACTACTTTTATATGATTAGTTTATAACTTAAGATTACTATTATTAAAGTTAGCCTGAAATTATTGATCTGGTGGACCTATAATCCTATTTATTGAGTAAAATAAAAAAAAAGGATTTTAAAGATATGGATTACGTAGATCACTAATTTTTTTAGATTATTGTAAAAATGGATGAGCTTGGAAGTACTTTACAATTAAATTTACGAATTGCTAAAACCGCAATTCTTTTTTATATTATATTATTACCTATATTTATGTTTTTCAAAAAAAAAATATTTAAAACATTTTATAAGAAAAGTAGTTAACTGTTACCTTTGTGTACAAAAAAAAATGTATTATAAGTATGCGATTTTTTTAGAATAAGTAGGTAAATCATATGAAATAATAAAAATTAATAATCTAATCACTCTATGTTATTTGTTTTAACTATAACATTTCAATTAACAAAACAAAACGTATTCACAATTCAGCAGTTTATTAATTGTTGCAAGAAAAGCACTGTCACCAATATTCTATATTACTGTTAAACCGGTTTCTAGTTGAAAACATGATTGCATAAAGGACATTTGTTGTTATCTTTAAACCAAGCGTCTGTACATGTTTTGCACAAACAATGGGTGACATGACAGTCCAGACGGACCATTCTTGTACCAACTTTCAGGTCATCAAGGCAAACCACGCATTGCTCGCCCACCAACGATTCGTCTGCAGCGAAGTGTTCAAATCTACCAATTCGTTCGGGTGTCAGACCAGTAACAAGTTGTTGCATTCCACTCCTCTGCTGCATAATACGTCGTGCACGTTGTATATTGTTTTGCATTCTCTCTCTCTCTTTCTGCCGCATGATGCGTCGTGCGAGTTCTATTTCTCGTTCTATTCTCTCACTCTCCTGCGTGAGGCGTCGTAGAAGAGCAGAAACTTGTTCATCAACTTGCTGCTCAGCATCTTAGTCGACATGATCAGGATTGAGTTGGTCCATTTTTATTTTTTAATTTTTAGCTTAATAAGATACTTTTAAATTGTTTACCTAATAAAAGATTTTACTTTAGACGTAAAGTTTGTTAACAATCTTCTGTAAATATGTAAAAAACTAAAACTTAGTATATCAATATATCAATTCAGATAGATTATTCAGATTTATAAAAAAAAAGATGATTGAAGTACAATTTTATAATTTAATTAATATATATATATATATAAAATTAAACAGTAAACACTAAATACTTGATAAACGCGTGTTTGATTAAAATCAGAAGCGTGTCTAGATATTATCCAAAAGAGGGTTTACAATTTTTTTGTTCTTAATTTGCCGCTTAAGTACGCGCATTTTGCGTACTACGCAATATTTAGCCGAAACGCTATGTGTTTAAAATGCTTTTTTCTGATTAGAAATTAAAAATAAACATATTTGTAGTAATAAAAAAATATTATATTTGGATAAATTAAAAATAAACGTATAAGAAAAAATTATGTATTCACAAAATGATCTAAAAATCAAATGTATTTTATTCTCCAAACTATTACAGACAAAACTAACTTAATCGATAAAAAATTAATCTTTTTATCAGGAAACAATATTGTTAAATTTTAGTATAGATTGAGTTCTTACAATTTTTTTTAATTTCAACTCTTTACATTTATATATGTTACTATAACAAAAATTTTTTTTTATAGTTACACCACCTGACAGTATATTCTTTAATCATTTAATGGTATTTTTATATATTTTTATAGCTGTGTTATATTTGTATAGCTGCTGACAAATGTTATTCTTAATTTTTTGAAATTTTCAACTCAAAAGGATTTCAAAACCATCATTAAAGTTCCTGCGCCATCAGGCAAACAGTAAATTATAATTTAAATTTATCCTAATTTAGTTGTATAAGTGTAAACATTCTTCCAGTAAAATTTCAAATTTTATGGATTAAATTACTTGAAAAAAAAATATTACAAATAGATTTATAAATGTAAAGAGTTTGAAATTTAAATAAGAACTCCATCTATACTAACATTTAAATTAAAGTTGGAATTCTCTTTTGAAATATTTGTTTTAATTTTGAATGTCTTATAATACTGTTTTCTGATAAATAGGTTAATTTCTTATAGAGTAAGTTAGTTTTGTCTGTAAAAGTAAAAGAAATAAAAAATATTTGTTTTTTATTAAACCAATTTTAAATTATTTTGTAAATTAATAACTTTTTTCTGGTTATTAATTTATTTTAGTTTAAATATACTTAAATTTAATACAGTATATTAAATAAAAAAATATTAAATTCTTTATTACTGATTACAGTAACCTCTCGCTTATTTACGCACATTGTGTCCGCAAAGAAAATGCGTTAAGATATGACAGATCGTAAAGATATGAGAGGTACCAAACATACTTACTATAATGGCTGTTTTTTGATATTGCATCTAGTTAAAAGCAGACTGGGGACTTTCAAACTTTTAAAAATTTGTTTACTATATTTATAAACATGAAAACAAAAAATAAAACTATACATATTTTAAAAAAATGGATCTTACCAGAATGTTTAAATTTATATAAAATAATAATACTTGTAGAAAACTTTTACTAATTTTAATAATAAGTAAATTTTATCTTTTTCTTTATGTGACTTATTTAATACTTACATTTATATTTTATTCTACTTAGCAAATTCATTTTATAATTAATCTTTTGTTTACAATTACGAAATGGTGTGATTTCTATATTTAAACTTGTTTCTATAGACTTTTATAAAATAATGCATTTGGTGCTGTGATGGATTTTCCTATTGTTAAAAAATTTCTGATATACTGAGGTGTAACTTAATTTTTATTAATTAGTCAAGGAACATTAGATTACAAATATAATGATACAGAGAGGTGAGTTAGCATTTTAAACATATTTTAAATCAAAATATACAATAAACCTAATTTGTGCAATATTAAAAAATAATAAAACTTGAAATTTATGAATTTTGTAGCTAAACGAGAGTGCGTAACGTCACGAGTGCATAAAGATGCAAGAGGTTATTGTATATGTTTTTTTTTCTTGCATTGAACTTTTCATTTCTTTGCATTTTTCAATGCAAGGATATTATATGTGTAGGAATTCAAATGATGCTTTTGAAATCATTTTGTGTTAATAATTTAAAAAAATCAAGAATCAACATTTTGGCAAACAATTATACAAAAATTATATAGTTTAAAAAAAACTGTTATAGTTGCATAAGAAACGATAACAGAATAAATTGCCAGGTAGTGTAATGTTCTAAAGATGATTTTAAAAACTCTCCGAATTGAACTTTTTATGATTTAAAAACTTCACTCAACAGTAGTATATACAATCAGCTAAGTAAAATAAAACTTTAGTGATTACATTTGAAATTTTTTAAGTAAAATTGAATGACTTGTTGAAAACGATACTTAATCAAAAGTTATTTACACCAAGTAACAATATATAATGGGAAGTAAGTGCATTTTAGAAAAAACTTTCTCAGAAAAAATGCTAATTTAAATTTGTACCTGTTATCACGTCATAATTAAAATTTCATTTAAAATCTAATTCAGCTGGACAAAACGATTATTTTTTGGTACGGAAATTTATAATCTCTTAGTGAAATAAATTTAACATTCATTATTCAAGGTTTTTCAAATAACCAAAACAGAATAAATAAACAACATTTTTAGTGATAGTGTAAGAATCTTTTTTTTTTCTTTTTTTTTCAGGGGGTTCACAGGAAACAGGAAACCAGTCAAAACACGCCCCTAATTTAAATATTAAAATTTAAATTAAATCCTATATAAGTATTAAAAATATTTTACTCAAGTATATTTATAAATTCTATTGGTATTTACAACAAATTCTAATGATGAAAGCTTTATAGTTTCAAATTTTTATATATTTAATAAAGTATTTAAACAATCAAAAATTAGTTTTTATTTACTTCAATAAATTAAAAAACAATTTATTATCAAATTTGCACTGCTATCCATTTCAGATAACCGTAACATAAAAAAAAATTATGCTTTTTGTCATGTTTTTAATACAACCTGTAAATAATTTATACTAAATTTAAATAACAAATAATTTAAAAATTCAAATATGCTTTAATGTTTATGATACTACATTTCAAAGAGGGAAATTTGGGTCAAAATTGCTAAATAAAAAAAAAATGCACGAAGACAATTATGTACGAAGGGTCATTTTTGCAGGAGAGTAAAAAAAAGTAAATAGCAGTTATATAAAACCGATGAAAAAAAAAAATTGATAAATAACTAATATAAATTATTTTTTTTAAATGAGTAAAAAATGCATTAATTAAATACAAAAAAGAAGTTACTATTCGATGGGAAGTATTAGGTAGGGTTAACAGTGATAGTAAAAGTTAAGAAAAAATAACAAAAACAATTGATAATAACAAAAACAAGAAAAAAATTATTTAAAAAATTGATAATAAAATTAACCTACCGAGAGTAAATGTTAGGGGTAACAGGAATTGTAAAAATTAAAAAAATGAAAGATGTAGAAAAAATTACAAGGTGTAAATGTGCAAAATTGACTTCGTGTAAAAGTCCTTTCGTGCATATGTGATACCTACCTATTTTAGTGAATTAGCAGGCTTAAAAATTTAAAAATAGTAAGAAAACGTAAAACAATAAAAAGCCTTCAAAAAATTGCAGTGAGACTTAATAAATCAGTTTACTAATTTTATAAAATATAAATGAGTCAAAGAGATGTAATATCCTTATTTTTATGGTATATGTCTTTAGCTTTGTAAACGATATTTTTTTTTCATTATTATGTTTTTATGTTATGTAAAACAACTAAATTTTAAATATATGTTGAATAATCTAAAGATAAAATAAATAACTTAAAAAATAGCAGCTTTTGAACATTTTTCACTTATATTTAAAAGGAATAAGTAAAATTAATATATTTAACATTAAATTGAGGAAGACTTAAATTTTTGAAACAGTCTTCAATAATATGGTTTTAAAAAGAAACATTTATTTAGTTTTTACTTTAAGTTTTTGGTAAAAAAAAAATAAAAAAATTAGGGCCCAACATTTAGTCATTTTAGAAATAAAAAACTTAACTATTTAAAATGAGAAATTATTTGTATTTGTTAGTTCTGTTTCTATCAAACTCTTTAAATAAAAATATTGCAATTGTTCTAAACATAAAATTTAACAAAATTTGATTTAAAGCAAGAAAGAAAAACGTGAACGCTTACAAATTTGGTCAATGGATTGGTGTAGAGAAAGATCTTTCGTTCATCGAGCCTCATACCATATATTTTGTTAATAACTTTAATTAGTTTTAATTAGTACTTTAAAAAAAATTAATTTAAGATAAATATATATAACATTTGTTTTTTGTCTTAAATAAAATAAAGAAAACTAATTCTAAAAACAATAACCGTTTTCACACTTTTTTAAACCCAATAATGCCAATATTCATTATAAAAACCATGGGCACCTCGTCTTCTCCTCTCAAGGACTTCAATTTTTATGGTCATGTACGTTCACACTTTTCTTGGTGTCCTTTCTACAAGAGCAACCCTGAAAAATGCAATAAAAAGGTCAATTTAAAAGCAAAAGTGAGAATTAGTAAAATTGCTATAGTATTATATTTTTGGTTTTATATATGTAAAAACGGAAACTGTAAATAATAACCTATTAAAATAAGATCTACAGATCTTTCTGCTGCTAATACAAAAATCAAAAATATTCAGTATTTTCTTACACTTTTTTAATATGCAAAATACTCAGTACAATAACTAGTGTTTTCAAACTAAAAAACACCATGTATATGTAAGAAAATAAAAACAAATAAATCACAGTTATAAATGTACAACTAATTGTTAAAAAAAATAACAATTATATAAATAAATATTAAATAAACTAATTAATAAGTCTCACTAATAAAATAAATTTCAACTTGAGATGTTCAGAAAATTTTGTTACTTGTAAACTAAACTTAACAATTATCTATAATTAAAAAAAAAAACAACAAGACAAAAATAATAATCAAACTTAATTAAAAACCTCACATGAAGAAAAAATAAATAAATAAAATAAATTAGTAAACAAAAACTGACTGTTCAAAATCTGTAAGCATGACCAAACGAACTCCACTCACACCAAGCATACATAATTGCCATTGATCTTAAAAAGAAAAATTTGAGAGTAAAAACGTATTTAACCAAGAAGTTAGTTTATTCGATACTATATTATACAGAAAATTAAATTTACTTTTTTATGATTGATTTTTAAATAATATTAATATTAGTCCAGATTGAAATGGAATAAGATATTTTTGTTCTTTTAACTTTCTAGGAATTTCCTCCTATACTTTACATCCAGATAGGATAAGGACTTATAATCATATATTTACTATATGAAAATAGTAATTGTCACTAAAAATCTTGTTGAATAATAGTGAATTTAGTTTATACTTGTAGAGTTAGACTCGAACTAACTTTTTTTAATTTTGTACAAGTTCTAGCCCTGGACAAGACGTTAAAAGGTATCCAAGCGGTGTAAGACTCGATAACCGAAATGTTCAGTCGTGCACCAGGTTCCAGAACCAAATATTTTGAGTGCTTTTTTTGTCGTTTGATAAACAATAATACGTAACGACTCCTAACTCATACTGAAACATGTTTCAATATCCAATTCTTTTTTGATATTTTTATACAACTAACGTTTTAATATTAACTTTTAAAATGCATGCACCTTATTGCTCTATTTATAAATTTATTAATCTCGGTAATTTTAGTTCTACTTGATCTACCTTAATAAAGTATTCCATATCTAACATGACTTACCAGAAGTGAATAGATAATTAATTACAAAGAATTTTAATTTAAATAGTAACGAATTTTGTATAAAATATCAGTTGTCTTTAATAGATTTGGTTTTAATGCTTCAATACAAATAGACAAATTTAGATTACTGTCAATAACACCAAAATATTCAAAATAAGTTACCTTTGATATAGTTGAATTAATAAATTTTATTTAAATTTATGATTTTTCAAATATTAATTTTGCCAAAGTGTATAATCATACATCTTGCTTTATTTAAATTAGTCATTAGCCTGTTGTCCATTAACCATCTTGATAAATTTTCTAGAAAGGAGTTTAGTTAGGCAGTATCTTTTTTATAGGTGTTTTACTTAAATGTGCATATAATAGTGTATCATCAGTAGAATTATTGAGTTTTTATGTTGTAATTGATGTACACGTGAAATAAGGGTCTCAAAATAGAGTCTTGTGGCACTCCTGCTTCTATTTTTTCAAAAGTTGATGTATACTCTACAAATGCTACAAAATATTTTATTCCCGTAAGGTAAAACTCCAAAAGTCTAAACATTTTGACCAATAATTTATAATATTCTTGTTTTTCTAATTTTTTTTTTTATACACAGTCATATACCTTACTTAGATCTAACAAAACTGCACAAACAGCATTACCTTTATCAAAAGAAAGTAGTGTACTCTCCACAAACTCTGATAAAGCTAGAGTAGTAGAATGACCTTCCCTAAATCCAAACTGGGAGCTATCAAGTATATTAAACTTACCAAAATAATTACATAAACAACTATATATTGCTTTTTGGATCTTATTGCTAAGTGACATAAGCAAATTTGGTCTGTAATTTCCTGGAGCTGTTTTCAACATGATTTATATAATGGTAATACTTTTGCCAATTTTAAACATTTAGGGTATATACCTTCTTGAAATGCCAAACTTACTAGTTTACTCATTATTGGAGCTAAATGAGAGTTCGTAAGTTTTAGCATTTAACAGAAATATTTTCAGCACCATTTGTTTTATTTAAATTTAAACTTTGAATGAATTAAGATAAGTTTTTTTTTATGAATCTCAAATCAGAAAATAACTGTTAAACTAACTTCTTTGTCTATCTATAAAAGAGTTTTAAAAGTTTATTGAATGTAAACAAGTTTTTTTTTAATATTTGTAAAATACAGTTTTATACTTATAATCTCAATTAGATTAAATATGGAACCTTCATTTATATATTTCTTTAATCTATTAGTAATTTCACTAACAACCTTCCAAGTATCTACTGAACTTTAATTACAATTTTCGATTTTTTTTAGTAGTTTTTTCTTTAAATTGTTTTCAATTTAGTTATTTTGTTTTTGTAAGTTTGGTACTCTTTTACTTTATGTTTATTAAAATAAAAATATTCTTGCATAGCATTTTAGACAGTCTGGTTTTATTTATTTGTACCTAATAGGTTTTGTACCCTTGGTTATCCATGGTTTACACTTTATTAATTTCAACTTTTCTTAAGTTTTTTTAAATTTAGACTTCATTTAGATTTTGACAGCGTTGTTGTAGAAATGTTTTTTATAATTATTTTCTCAAGTGTTTGTAACATTTTTTTGTGTCTATGAAAAGTTACAATTTTCAAGTCTTAAATAGAATGAAAAAGTGGTCTGATATATCAGATAAAAGAACTTTTGCATTTTGGACTCTTTGAGGATTTGTACAATAAAAGTGGTCGATTAGTGTTTCTCCTTGATGGGTAATTTTGTTAGGACATTAATTAAATGTGTAAGGACAAAACTGTAAATTGCATTGAAATAGTTTTTAATTGAGGCTTCTCTATCTTTCTTAAGTGAGTTTAGGTTAATGTCACCAAATATTGTTTAGTAGCTCATTTATTGAATTTTCTGGATGGTGATAGATTATTCAAACTAAAATACTTTCTTTTTTTTTTCTGTTGATATCGCCCACTAGGGTGTTTTATTATTTTCACTAGTGAAAAAATGATCAATTCTTAGTGTATATATTATACAGTCACTAAAATTTATACCGTCTCTTCCTGCTTTTGATAATGAATTTGTGTAAAGTAATGTGTATTAGCTTAATAGTGTAGAGTCTAGAATTCTGGATCAATATTTTTATTTAACTTAGTTTCACAGACCCCTCTTATGGCTTGTGAAATTTTTATAATATATTATTCATTCTGTTAACAGAGATATATTTTTCGGTAAGTTTCTTATGTTTAAATTCAAAAGCCAAAGTAATTATTAATTCATTTGGTATTTAAGCTGTCTGCAGAGGTATACTAGGCAATTAGCAGAATGTGGATTAGCATAGGTATCTGATATTATATTTTTAAAAGCAAGATATACTTTAATAGTATTGATTCTGTATATTAATTTTGTTAAACGAAAACATGGCATTATAACAAACTTTACTACAAAAGTTTTATTTTCATTCAATATGTACATGATTTTCAAACTTGTTTAATGTTAAGGCTGAACATTTAAAGTAAGTCCGTACGTGACATATATCAAATTAGTGAATGGGTAACTTTTCCACGAGCGTTACTTTTGCACGAAGAGTCACTTTTGCACGAAGGGGCACTTTTTCACGGCGTCACTTTTGCACGGCGACTCTTTTGCACGAGGGAACACTTTTTCACAGATATACTTTTGTACGAAGGATCAATTTGCACGAAAGTCAAGAAAATATAAAATAAAAGAAAAAAGTAATTATTAAAAAAAACAAGATAAAAATTATAAAAAGATCGATTAATTAGAAAAATATAAGTTACCAACCGAGGATAAGTTGTTAGTGGTAACAGTGATAAAAAATAAACTATAGAACAGAAATAACTACAATGTGAAATAAAAACTAGACACAAAAAAAAAACTAAAAGAATAGGATAAAAAAATTTGACCAAGAGTAAGGGTTAGGGATAACAGTTATAGAAAAAATAATCATACCAAATACAACTTATTAAAAAAACAACAGGAAAAAAAATTATCAAAAAACTATAAAAAATTACTGACGAAAGGTAAAGATTAGGGGTAGTGGTGAAATTAAAAAAACAAACTAATTAAAAAAGAAAAAAAATCAACGCTTGCAAAAAGTGACACTCCGTGCAAAAGTGTCCCCTCGTGCTAAAGTGACAATCGTGCAAAAATGTTGCCGTGCTAAATTTTTCACTCAGAAAAAAGTGACCTTGATTTCAGAATTACACCGTGCAAAAGTGTCCCCTCGTGCAAAATAGCGCTCATACAAAAGAGACGCTCGTGCAAAAGTCACACCCATCCATTAAACTGAATACCGTTTTGAAAAAATTGCATGTATTATTGCATACTCTTCAATTCTACATGGATGTTTTATCTATTTAACATTATAATTAGAAAAATGAAGATCATCTAATTTTTTTCACTTATTTAAGTAAAATATATTACCTGCATTAAGCTTCTATAACAAAAATAGGGTTCATTAGATTGCTTAAAAAAAATAAAATTGAGATTTTAATAGTTTATTACATCTGAAATGCGACCATTGGTCACATATTACAACAAACATTATTACTATTAACTTTTTTTTTACAAACTAAACATATATATATATATATATATATATATATTACTATTTAGCATTATACTTACTGTTCATTGTAAATATTTTTTTTCTAAATCTACCTGGTTTTTGATAGAGACTGCATCATAGCTTTCAGTTTTTTGAGAATGACCATCCAATTTGTTTTCCAAACATATCTCCAGTTGTATTGTAAATCTAATAATGTTACAATAATTATATTTTAGCGTAATTGTTGTCTTTTTTCACCAGTCTTCTAGTATACTTAATAAAAAATGAAGAAAATTATAAAAACAATCTATTTGACTAACATTTAAATAATTTAAAAAAAAATATCTTTTGAATTAGTTTTTAAAATCAATATTTTAGGCAAACTAGGAAAACAATGTATCTTTTTTTTCATGAAAACTGGTTTGAACTAAGTAATATAAAAAACTTAGTAAGTTTAATCTTTTCAAAAGCAAGTGTTATTTATCATAAAATTTTAATGAAGCCTTTTACAAGTAATCAACATTAAAAACATATTTTGCAAATTTTTTAGTATATTGAATATTCAATTTTTATGGTATTTTATTAATGTTTTTATTAGGAAAAAGTTTACTAGTATTTTATTGATTACAGTCTTTAGCATAACCTTTAAAAACATTAATCATAAAATTTTTAGGTATATGTATGCAGAATCTACATCCTAATTTTTTAAACAAATAACTTAAGTTGTTAGACAAAAGATATTGTCACAAAAACTTTAATTACATACAACATTATCAAGTTATAAGATAGTGACAAAATTTTGTGTCAAAAATAGAAGCTATCATATTGAATCACTGATATTACAATAATTATATTTATCAGTTATAAAAATATGTAAAACTCTAAATTTTTATCCTGATAGATTTTGAATATAACAAATTGTATAACAGTAAAAGATTTCATATAAAATTAAAGGGAAAAGTTAGCTTGATTATAGTAATAAAATTTAGATACTATAACAGTTTACCTGGTAAAATAGTTTAAGAAACTTTATGAACTAAAACAGTTTTTATTTAAAAGTTATTAAAAAAATTGTAAAAACTCACTTAACTGAGTTAAAAAATAAACAAATTTCACTACAATTGATAAAAAATAGTCAACAAGAATCAGCTCTCAAAATCAAAATAATATGTTTTGTCTAACTTATTGAAACATCAAATAAAAATAAAACAACACACTCTTATGATTATAGTAGAATTCTGTCTGTAGATGGAATATTTTTTTTTTATGTCCAAACTTTGGATCTAACTATTTTCCTCATCTTAATGGCTAATTAAAAGCTTTTTTTTAATTCTAAAAAACGGTCCTTTGTCTAAAAATTTAAAAAATATCTTTCAAATTGGGGTTTGGATTTTTAAGTGGGGCCCCTTAGAAAAAATTGGGTTTTTTTTTTTTGAGTTTGAGTGAAAAAAAAATATATTAATAAATTTTATTTTTTAAACCTTCTTAATAGTATTTGTAGAAACGGATATATTTTTTTTTACTAATTGTCAATATTTTGTACAATTTGGCCTTAATTGGGATTTTTTATGAATTTTATGAATTATAAACTCTAACTCTTAAAATAAGAAAATTCATAAAAAGACCCAATTAAGGCCAAATTTAAAAAAATATTGACAATTAGTGAAAAAAAAATTATAGTCGTTTATACACATATTATTAAAAAGGTTTGAAAAAAAAACTATCATTAACTTTTTTTTTCACTCAAACTCAAAAAATAAAAATTAAATAAGAAACCCAATTTTTTCTACTTTATTTATATTTAGATTCACTTAAGTGTAACAAGTACAAATTTGTACTTTTATTTCATTTATATTTACCTAACAGATCATATTTTTGATTATTTGGCTATAAAAAGATTTCTCATAGAAATCGGTAAATTTATTCCAAGTTCAAATATATATGAAGTTCTATGAAAGTTGTAACAATATAACAAAGTTATTTAGTTTTGTAGTTTTTATACTATAACTTAACAACAAAATCTTAGCAACTAAGATAAAAACTTTTTTTTCTAAGTTGCTATTTATATTATATTTTATTTAGAGTATTAACTTGAGCATAAAAATGTAAGTTAAGACAAACAAACATTTATTAGATGCTTTATTGCTAAAAGTTCTTTATATCTGGCAGTTCTATAATTACTAAGTATGGATAAACAATAATTAGCGTAAAACATACTTTTAGATTTAAAAAATCTATGAAAAAAAATTAAATTAAACCCTAAAAACTATAAAATTTGCTATGATTAATAAAATGTACTTATTGGAGGATGTTATATGGCAAACTTTGTAGTAATTTACAACTGTTTTAGTTAAATATGGCTTGTTGTGCTATGGCAGAGCAAATAAAGAATGTATAAACGATATCAATATTCTCAAAAACAAAGTTTTTAGATCCATACATTAGAAGAAATAAAATGATAATGTGAGAGAAAAAAAAAACTAAATGAAATATTAGATGGTAACTGAAAATTATTAGATGTTTATAGTCTGTATCTATATGAGATAAGTCTGTTTATATTCGAATTAAACAATAGGTTGTTACCAGATAACTTTATAAATTACCATAAAAGTCTACAAAATGTCCATAATTATCATAAGAAATCTTCAGAAACATTTTTTTATACCTAGTTTCAACAGCAAAATAGGTCATAAATTGCTTTTACCTACCATAATGTTTAAAAAATATAAGTTGTTTTGGAAAATTCAAGGATAAACTTAAAAGTTATTTTATAAATAGTGTTTTTCAAGGTCGTTAGTGATCATTCCTATTCGTCTATTTACTTTTGCTTAAGGAGTTAATAGTATTTATCATTTAATATCTAAATCTTTAATAAATTTTTTTAAACATTTGTTTTTTTTTTGTTCGAAAGTTGATTTGTTTGGTTACAGTACTATTGGTTTAGTCTAGGTTTTAGTATTTTTTATCTAGTAATTTTTTAAGATTACTATTTTGAAATAAGTTCTGAACATTTACAAACTTTTTTTTTCCAATGCTTACATTTTTCTCTTCTGCATGCAAATGTAAAAAATAGTTATAAATGTTTTTACTCTAGTAGAAAATAACGTATATAAATAGTAAGCTAAGATAACTGTTTCATTCAAGCTAACTTAGTCAAAAGATCTCTTTTTTTTTTGAGGAAATCGAAGAGAAAATTCTTCTCTTTTTTGTTTGCAAATGTGCTCGCTTTCTATTTATACACTTTTAGACGTAGATAAGTGTTCAAAAAAAAAAGAAAAAGTATATTTTAGGTAGAAGGAAATATGTTGTTGTTAATATGATTATTGTTAAAATTGCTATTTTTTATTTATTTAAAGCATAAACTTTACAGTACTTATCTTCATATTTTCATTTATAAAAGTTTTCGTTTAACTAAAAATTATCTCCAACTCAGTTTTATCAAATTTTTGAAAATAGTATAGCAGTGCAAAAATAACGACTGGTGCAAAATATGACACCTATTAAACGTTGATGATATGCAAAGAGAACCCTTTGTACAAGAATACAGTTACAAAAAGGTGATAGTTCGTGGAAAAACGACACTTATGCAAAAATGACTTTCTATGCAAAATGATAAAACTGACGAACAAAATTGATTAGTGTCGGAATCAATCGGGTAGGAATTGATTCAGGTGGAAATTGATTCAGATGGGAATTGGTTTGGGTTAGAATTAATCGGGTAAGATTTGGCCGTTTCGAAGTTGATACGGTTGAGAATTGATCAGTTAGGATTCGATTCTGGTAGAAATGAGCGAATGGGGATTGTGCGCGGATTTGAACTGAGTATTTACCGGCTTTTTGGTAAAACTAAATTTCTCTTGCCATAGAGTTAATCATTATAAGTTTCGTTCAACAGTTTTCTTTAAATAAGTATCCAAAGTTTTGAATTTTTTTTTTTAGAATTTTATGTTTAAGAAAATTTATTAAACAACATCTCATTAAAAGCTGTAAAATTGCAAAAACATTATTTTGTCAATTTGTTTGATATTTTTCTAAAAAAAAATTCACGTAAAAAAATTATTGTAACGGTTTTAATGTAAGCTTTAATAAATTTGAGCTTATTTATTTAGGTTTAATGTTTTTAAAGTTAAATTATATAATGGTTTTACATTACAATTGCCAAATATAAAGTAATTAACAATGAATACTTAATTAGTTTTTGTTTGTTATTATATTTTGTAATACTTTAAATACTACCCATTACTATTAGTTTTACAATGGAAAAACTAAATAATATCGAAAATCCACTTTTATAAATACTAGTTAAACGAGAAGAAAATATATGTTTAACATTGGTGTATAGAAAGAAAACTTATACAGAATGTTATTTAAATTTTCAATCAAACTGTAGTTAAAAAATGAATTGAATCTAATCAGAATTATGTGTCATCTTTCATATAAATTTGTTTCATGAAATTGCTACTAAGTTAAATCAAACAGATCAAGTTACTATTCAACAAAAACGGATACCCACAATAGTTAATTAACATAACAATTCATTTACATTGAAAAAAAAAACAATAAAATAAAGACATGAGGACTAAAAACAAGTAGTTTCTTTAAAAATTCTTATTCATTAATAAAAGCTCAGAAATATTAGAAAACAAAAATTAGAAAATTGATAAGAAATACTTATTATGCAGCAAACCCAGGTGGTAAGGTAAGGATCCAAAATGAAACTTAAATAAAAGTATGGTAATTTTCTGATATAGCTCCATTGTAAGCACGCTATATTGGAATAACAACAATACACCTAAGGAAAAGAATAAAAGAGCATGTCCGTGAAAGTGTAGAGAATTTGCGCTTTTTAGAAAAAAAATATAATATACTGGTCAAGGATTTAAATGCGTCTAAACGTTCATTCAATGCCGAACATTTGCTTAATAATTCAACATGTTAAAGGCTTGTATTGGTCACTTATGATCCAATTGTTTGTTTTAACTTAAATTTTTATGTTTGCGTAATTTTTCTTAATCAAATGTAATAAAAGTTACAGCTTATCATAGATGTAAATGTTTTTTATTCTAGTTGCTACCTTTTTACTTATGTTTTAAAAATGCTATTTTTTACTTAGCTGTAGTATGAAAGCAATCAAATAAAATAAGTTCATTATAATTATGCAAATTTGAATGAAGTTTATATATAATTACAATAGGTATAAATTTGTTTTTTGCATTTAAAATATTACTTTTGACTAAATGATTAAATTAAGACCTATTGAAATAAAAATAAAAAACAAATTTGTACTTTGTTACACTTGAGTGAACTTCGGTAATAAAATTAATTTCAGTAAAATTAAATACAAATTACATAACCAGTTGTGAGATACAAATTTGGAAAAGCACCGAAATATTTTTGTGTAGTTTTTGCTAGCTTTGGGTCAACATTTTGACTTAGATTTTGGAAAATATGCTTTCAACAAGTTGTGCTATCATTTTACATGTAAGTTTTTGTAGTTTAATAGTTTCAAATAGATGATTTTTTTTCCAATGTTCTTCCTAAACAAAAAATGTCAAAAATCCTGATTTCATTTTTAAAACTTATTTCAGCAGGATTACAAAGAACTTAGCTAATTTGGTTACACAGGATATACAGTACTATATTAAATTTTTTAAATAATTGCCTATTCAATATACTGTAAACATTTTTTCAAGTTTAGGATGATCCTGACTTTTTTTTTTTTGCAAATTTAGTCTATTTTTGATCACTCTCAGAAAAATCAGACTACATTTTTTATTTAATATTACTATATTTTAAATTTAGCTCTGATAAAATTCATTATTTAAAATTTAAGATTAAACTTGCATAACAAAATTTTTTTAAAGTTTTCACTTTTTTTTCAAAGTTCAGACTAAATCCAGATAGTTTTTTGTAGCTTATGCTGTTTATTTTTCTTTAAGAACGTTTTTAACATGTTTTATTAAACAAAAAACTTAGCTTTTACAAAAAAATACTAAATCTCCCATGATAAATTTTAAAAATTAAACTTTTATTTTACTTTAGTTTCATTCATAGCTTTCAAAAAAAATGATTTTCTATGTAATTTAGCTTACAACAAACATTTAAAAGATTCTGATAAAATTTTTAAGAATTGCTTTAGCAGGATTACAAACAAATCAGGCTACATTGGTTATACTGGATAAAAACTCAGGCCATTTATGTTCATTTTAAACTTATATTCTAAGTTCAGAATGATCCTGACTTTTTTTGCAAAATTTGTTTAGTTTTGATAGTTTCCAAATAAGCAGTTTTTTAAATTAAAAATAACTTTTTATAAACTTTTACTCTGATCTAATTCTTGTAGTAAATTTTTTGTATTAAATTTACTTAACAAACTTTTTACAAAGTTTTTTGTAGCTCATTCTGTTTAATTTTCTTTAAAGAATGTTTTTAACTTGTTTTGTTATTTCAAAAACTTAATATTTACCTAATAATAAATATTTTACTATAAATTGAATAATTAAACTTGTATTTTACTTATGTTGCATTATTTACCAATTTAGTCTACTTTGGATAATTTTCAAATAAAGCAGACTTCAATTTTAAATAAAAATTTACTTTTTTAAAGATTTTGCTGTGATCCAATTCTTGTAATAAAATTTTGTATTAAATTTAAATAACATTTTTTTTTAAGTTTTTTACTTTTCTTTTAAAAGAACAGACTAACAACTCAATATAGTTTTTTGTTCTTAATTCTGTTTATTTTCCTCAAATAATGATATTATTTTGTTTTGATGAGTCAAAAAAAATAACTTTTACGAAAAACACTGGATCTCCCATGATATATTTAGAAAATCAAACTTGTGTATTACTTATGTTGCATTCATAACTTTAAAAAAGGTGAGTTTTTATCTAACTTTCCTTAAACTAAATATGTAAAAGATCTTGATAACATTTTAAAAAATTGCAAATTACTCAAGCTGCTTTGGTTATTTAGGATGAATAGTACTAAATTAAAAGTTTTGACAAACTAAGTTAATTCTGGTTAGTTTGAACTTTTGTTTTAAGTTTAGGATGACCCTGACTTTTTTTTTGCAAATTTAGTCTGGTTTGGAAAATTCTCAAAAAAAAGCATTTATGACTCAAATATGTAGCCTGTTAGTTAAAAAATAAATAAACAGTGTATGAATTTTAGGTTATTAAAAACTTTTAGAATCAAAATGTACAAAATGCATTATTATTTGTTTGTTGCAGAGTTGAGAAAAATACCATAAAATTTTTAACAGCTATAAGTAGCTTTGGATTATTATATTGACTTGGTTTTAAAAAAAATTCTTTTAAACAGTTAGGTTTTTTTTTACATTTTGAGTATTGTAGATTCACAGCTTCCAATTGTATGTTACTCGAGTAATTTTCCTTAAATAATATATACTAATGTTTCTTATCTAAATATTAATACTTAACCAAGCAGGGTTGCCTTAAATTAACATTTTGAGCTAAAATTTCAGATAATATTAAATCAGGCTATTTTGAGCTAATTATAAAACTCAGGCTTACTCAGACTATTTTCTTCAAACTTAAACTAGTTTAGATAACTGTTAAACAGACTTGTATTTTCATTTAATAATATAAAAGTAACTTCATCTTACAATTTTGGGTTCTTTGCTATTAATTAAAAATTATTCTTATAGTTAATTGCTCATACAAACTATATATTTTAAAATGTTTTAATCTAAGACTAATTCCAGCTAGCTTGATGTAGCTAATGACTCAAATAGTTGCAACCCTGGATCAAATTTGTATTGTAAAATCACTAATTAATCTTTGTTTTACAACAAAATACTTGACTTCCCTAAATAAATTTGAAAAAGTCGAAAAAAGCACATGTTTTATTTTTGTTGCATGGTTTTAATAAGTTTAGTTTGCATGGAGATAAAATAGTTAGTAAAAATGGAAGTAGATAAATTTGAATATTTAGTATAAATTATCTAGATAAACTAATATTATACATATTTTTATTAAAAATTCTTGTATCTAATGTTATTAAACACCTTAATAAATAAAAAGCTTAATAACAGTTTAAATGAGACATTATATTGTTATACTAGTTTCATTTGCTGTCCTCAGGCTATCAAAGACAAACTCTGGCTAATTTCAGAATATTTAAAAAACTCAGGCTTGTTTATGTTTTTCCAAAATGTTAACAGCTAATTTGAATATTTATTATTAAACTGAGGCTAGTTTTATTATATTAATTTTTTTTTCTTTAGCAAAGTTATTGTAGAGAGATGTTGCTATGTTTTGGAATAATTAAGTACTTAAACTTTTTATACAGCAATTTTTTAAAGCTCTTTGCTCAATTTTAGTTTTTTTGCCAATTTCATCATAAAGTCAGGCTAGATTTTGGTCACCACAACACTCTAAGAGTGGTATCCCTTGTTTTAACTTGATTCGCATAATATTTGAGTGTCTTAATAACTTAATTCATTAAAAAAAAACATCTGCTTTACAATTTTTTTTTTAAGTATTGACTAATTTTAAATTGATATTTAGCACGATTTCCCAAACTATTTTCAAAAGGCCCCCTTTTGTAGAAATTAAAAAAACTATGGTCCCCAACATTGAGGTTACTCAAAAAACTACCATTACCTAAAACTTTTTTATTTTATTTTTCATCATCATTTCTTCAATATCTTGTATAGTTTTTAAATTATGACCTAACTACTACTATGTCCTACCTATGGCTCCTTTACTGCTCATGGCCCCAAGTGAAACCCTAGTCTATAGTTTCCTTAGTTGTTCAGTTTTTATTAGCTCCATTGATGACTTTTTGACCACAACAATTGTCAACAAAACTGGCATCTTATATTTATGCATTCGTTTTTTGAGCAGCAGGACTATATTAAAAAAAGTTAACTAAAATAGTATAAGTGAAACTAGCATCAATTAAAACTACAGTTTATTGGAACATAAGTGACCAGTAAGTATACAATAAGTTACACAAGACACACAATTTCAAAAACACTAAATTTATTTCTAGCAATTCTCTTCAGTAGAGTACAATGCTAACAATTATTTGTTAGCATTGTACTCTGCTGAAGAGAATTGCTTGAAATGTATTTAGTGTTTTTGAAACTGTGTGTCTTGTGTAACTTATTGTATAACTACAGTTTAGTTACAAAATTATTTAAAATGTTTTTTTTCATTAACACGTTATTAATATTTAAGAAAGCATGGTAAGTTAAAAGTTTTTAGTATTTAATTTTGGGATTCTTCATAAAAAAATAGTATAAAATTGATTTAATAGAATATTAACAAATTTGACAGTGGTGAATCAATAGACTATTTTAAAAACTGTCTCAGCATTTATATGATATTAAATTATGATTTTGACAATGATGTTGACATGCAGACCATCAACAATTTATTATGATTAAAAAATTCTATATTTTAGAAATGCTTTAATTGTATATACTAAGTTTATAGTTTTATTTAAAGTAAACTAAAATAATTATTATAATATATAGTATTTTTACTTAATCTTTAAAAAAGTCTTGTAAAGTATAACCTTATTTAAGCTTATACCAATAGGAAAATGTGTATTAAAGTTAATAGTTTAGTTCAATATTAATTTACTTCTCTATTTTTTATCCTAATAGTTGTTTTTTATATGTATGTTAACTTTTACTTAATTTCACACATTAAATTACTAATAAATCTAATACATCTTTTTTATTCAAAATGAAGACTATAAAAAAAAAATTCTTGATTTTGTTTTAAGACTGTAAAAAAGCAGAAAACAAGTAGTTTTAAAATAATTTTTCATAGAACTTATAAACATGTTTTTTCTCATCGTTGGATTTTTTATTGCATTGATAGTGCATTCAATTATTTTTGGAGATGACAAAAAATCTTTAGAAAAAAAGGAAGAAGAAAGAGAATTGTTCGTTGTTACTTAATTAAAATTTTCGAAAGCTTGAAATATAAACGTTAATATATATTTTGTAAAGTTATTGTTTAATGTTTTTCATTAACATATTTCAGGTATACAGGATAAAAAAGTGTTGATCCTTCATAAACCTATTAAAATAAAAAATTTAAAATTATTACAACAATTTAATTTATAAAACTTTGAAAAAAAATTTGTTGATTATCTATTTTAAACTTTCATATGACTTGTAATTTAACAGTGAATAACAAATTTGTAGAACACAGCACGGATTAGAACAGCAATCGAGTGAGGATTTGGAGCAGAAACTAAGAGAAGAGTTGGAGCAACAATGGGAAAGAGAAGAAATAGAAAAAGAAGAAAAAATGTTTGTTATTTATTTAAAACTTTAAAGTATTTTTAAATAAAACAGTTAATTAAATATTTGCAGAAAACAGCGAGAGAAGATGGATATTAAAAGAAGAGAAGAGTTGAGACTGCAATGGGATTTAGAAGAAAAAGAAAAACAAGAAAAAATGTTTGTTGATTTTCTATCAAAAACTTTCAAGTAATTTAAATTTAAATAAATAATAAACTTATTTGTAGAAAACAACAAAAGTTAGAACAGCAATTGAAAGAGAACTTGGAGCAGGAAAAAGTTGAAGAGTTGAGGAGAAAATCGGAAAGAGAAGAAGAAGAAAGACAAGAAGAAATGTTTGTTGATTGTTAACTTAGATACTTTTAAGAACTAAAAACTTCAACATATGAAGCTCAAATTTGATGTGTTTTCTTTATAAATCTGTTTAAACCATTTTTTGAAAAATATAAAACTAATAATTAATAAACATTTTATAGTCGACAGCAGCAATTAAGACAACGATGGTATGGAGAGTGGGAACAGGAAGCAAAAGAAAAGTTGAAGCAACAACAGGATAAAGAAGAAGAAGAAAAACAAGAAAAAATGTTTGTTGATTAATTATTTGTTTTATATTTTACAAAAAATGGTTTATACAGATTTTCATAGAAAACAATTTAAATTTGATTAGTTTTTTAGATATTTTGGACAACATCAAACTTCAATATGTGGACCGTAAAACTAAAATTAATTTTTGTGTTATTTCTGTTATAACCATAGATTGAAAACTAAATAACTAGCAAACATTTTCTAGTAAAAAGCAGCAAAAAGTGCAACAACTGAAAGAAGAATGGAAACAGAAAAGAGTTGAAAAGGAGTTGAGAAGACTTGGAGAATTTTCATCGAAATGAAGAATTGTTGATTTCATATGTGATTTTTAATAAAATTTAAGTAACAAACTTGCTGTTGATTTCGTAAAGTATTTTGCACGTAAATTTAAATGTAATTTAAGTTTTTTTATACCAGTGGTCGTCAAGCTATCCATGTTGTACACTAAACTGACAAAAACAAATTCTGCACACCCTAAATTGCGCCACTAGCGGTAAAACACATAAATACTTTTTATTATAAGGACACTCCAGCAATTTCTGCTCTTCTTTTTTGGACTAAGATAGTATTCAAGTAAAACTCCCTTAAAATTAATCTTTTTTTACAATAATATTTTTATCGTCCAATTCTTACTTAAGGAGCTAAGGAGAGAAAATGAAAATTCTGAATATATTTGCATGGCCCGTGAGAGGAAAAACTTACTTTAAAATTTCTAGGTATTAAAAATATTTTATCTATTAGAAATATAAAACTTCATAATTAAAAAAAAGGTCAAACAGAATTACCAAATCGGAAAAATAATTTAAGTATTACCGTGTGTTGAATAAGATAAAATGGTTTGTGCAGCTGATAACTTAATTTTTCTACACCTGGCTCGCTGAACAAAAAGGTTGCACGCCTTAAATTAGTTATCAGTCTAACAAAAAAAACTCAAAACTAAACTTTACTTAGTCATATTATTATGCACGACAAACCAACTACTACCCATTTAATTTGTATTTTATTATGTCGTTAAATTATTATTAGATTTGAACAAAAATTACTTGGTGCTGCACTGATATCGTACTTCTATTACTACTACTATTGAAAATAAATAGGTAATCTACTATTTTTATAATGCGTTGCTTTTTGATAAAATAAAATATGACTTAATACAAATATCGTAGAAAACAGTTCAATAAAAAGTTTTCAGGATTTTAAAGAAAATTATCAAAGCTTACCTGTATTATGAAACAAAAATTATACATGAATATTTCAGACTTAGTTTTTTGAATATATTTTTACTAGTCTTAGTTACTCTGAGTGTGTGGCAAAGCTGTTCGGTAATAAACTTTTTTTCCTGCCTTAAACCTTACTATACTTTTTTGAAATACTAGATAGTTTTATTTCAAACTTTTTCAGTAAAAAATAGACTGCACCTCAAAACAACGGAGAAAAAATAAAAAAGCCTCTTTAAATAGCTCCAAGTATTAAAAAAGTCTGAAACTTTTAAGTTAATAAAAATTTGTTAACTGAGAATCTAATGTCTTCTAACTTGAAAATATATAAAATTTTTATATCACAGATGTTCTTGTGCTAAAACTTTATTTCAACTAACGGCGTTTCACTGCTCTCAAATAAATTTAAGAACAGATCTACGGAGTCTATAAAATGTTAACACACATTAGAAAAAAAGCAGAAAAAAGCATGTATAATTATGTTATTATTTTTCTGCTTTTTTTCTAATGTGTGTTAACATTTTATAGACTCCGTAGATCTGTTCTTAAATTTATTTGAGAGCAGTGAAACGCCGTTAGTTGAAATAAAGTTTTAGCACAAGAACATCTGTGATATACATTCCGATAAGCTTAGCTTATCAGGATCTCCAGGATTTAACGCCTTATAACGTTACATCTTAAAATTTTTATACAAATATAAGCACATTTACAGGTATTTTAAAACAGTTTTTCAATTTTAAACTATATTAATACTTTATACACCGTAAAGCAATAAGTTTTTATTTAAAGCCTAAATAGAGGTCTTAGTCATACTTAAATCATTATTTTAAATAAAAAGCTAAAAACTAAAACGTGCTTACAAACAAGTTTGTATAACTAAAAGTATCATAATAAAAGCCAAATTACTCTAGATTTAGTGCAAAACATCTTTTTTAATGATGGAAGAAAAAAAACTAGCTTACTAGCATACCTTTCAAGCATGATTTTTGTAAGTGAACTTTAGACAAACTTAAAAAAACCTAATCATTTTAAAAACTATCCCAGGTGTGACAACACTCTATCAATTGTTTATTACTAATTTTCCTTTATTTTTATTGTGACATTAGTTTTAAATCGCGGAAATTCAGAAAATATATAGAGAAATTTCATTAACGTCTATAAAAAAAATTAAGTCAAAAGTTAAGTAAGCTAAGTTAAGAATCATTTAAAGTTAAATAAATTCATTATGTTCCAAAAATAAAAAGATCGGCGAAAGTCTGCAAACAGAAGCCTGGACTTTCGTTTGACTTGAGACAAGCTCGAGTTTAACAATGGGGATGATTCCGATTCGATCACCGAATTACGAGACCGGCTTCGTCCTTATAAGTACTTATCAGCCAGTCACAACCGAATACTCTATGGTACAGTTACACTCTAGTAAACCAACAAGATATTGAAAAATAAATTTTCCTTGAGATTAAAATCAAATCGTTTAGACTAAAAGCGGTTTTGTCCTTATTGAATCTTATCGGTCAGTCACAACCGAAATCTTGCAGTCTTCAATCTACAAACGGTTATCACGCTTTAATGATTCATGTGTTTTTTCTATGTTAGTTTAAAATATTAATAATAATATTTCTGGTCAGCTGTCAAATTTGCACGAGGTGACAAAATTTCTCAAGTGCACTGAATTGCACTTGTAACAGTTTAGCACTGTTTTTCTCATTCAAAAGCGGTGTTCTCCTTTCTTTCTTTTTTCTCAAACTATTCAAACCGCTTAAATTCAGAAAACGCGCTTATTTTGAAGAATTAGTTTTTTAGCTTCGTAGTTAAACACATTGTTTGCTTAAAAGTGTTGTGTTCGTCTCGTGCTTTTTGTACGATGGCGACTGTTTTTTTTTTATATGAACTTTTGAATTGAAGTAGTTTATATGTACAGTTTGTAATTGTGTTTATCGTATGTTATTCATCGTAATGCAGCTATGTTTCTAAGACTCGATTTCTTTATATAAAATTAATTTAAGCTTTCTAACAATTTAACTATTTAATTAGACTAAGCTTAAAAGATAGTCTAAACTTAACTCATATTTCATCAAGTCGACTTAGCTAAATCAATACTAAACATTTAAATAACGTCACCGATATTGTTATAACGCGTTGCGTCAGCTGATAGCCAGGTTCGCGCGTAAATATAAGTAACAATTTCCCTTCGGTCGATTGCTAAACACTAAGAGATACTTTTGCACGAAAACACTTTTGAAAGGGTTAGTTTTTTTATTTACTATCACTGTTACCCTTAACCCTTACTCTCGGTTGGTAACTTTTTTTCTTTTATTTTAATAATAATTTCTATTAGTTATTATTCTTATTTTTACTATTACTGTTACCCCTTACCGTCGGTCAGTATTTTTTTCTCTTTTTTTTTTTTATTGAGTTATCTTTTTTTTTTTTTTTTGTTTCTGTATTTTTTACTCTCGTGAAAGAATGTAACTCGTGCAAAATTGACCTTTAATACAAACTTGTTCTCGTGCAATTTTGATCCCTCGTGCAATTTTGCGCACTTGTGCAATTTTGCGCACTTGTGCAATTTTGTTCTCGTGCAATTTTGTTCTCGTGTAATTTATTATCCTCGTGAAATTTTGTCTTAGTGCAATTTAGACCCGTTAAAATTAAATAAATAAACACTTATATCTAATTAAAATAAAAAACAACAGTAATTGGATACATAATCATGCTCTCAAATAGTTTATTTTTCAAAGTTTTCTAAAATGTTTCAAAATAAATTTTATTTCATTACGTAATTTAACATAACTTCCTAGTCAAACATGATGCTTACAAAATTCATGAACTTATTGGCAACATAGATATTAGCTTAAGAAAAACGTTTAAAATTAAAATTATAACTATAAGGTACTTTTTTAATATTTAATATCTTTTTGAATTACCTATAGAAATGTGTATACAGTTTTTTATTTCATTCAGGAAACAGTATAAGTCATAAATATATTTTACTTTTGAGTTAGCTATACTAGTAAGAAAAATTTATAAAAAAAATCAATTAGAATTAATAAACAATCGCAAAATAACACTTTAGAACTACTTTACATTATTACTCACACTTATAGCTAAACTACAAGCTATAGTATTTAAAATTTCAAAATATTTCAAGAGTAATAGAGTTATTTTATTTTTAATATAATTTTGCCATTGAAACTAATTGCATTTTAATTTTAAGAAAGAACAGTCTTAAAATATTCTGTTGGTTTACTAGAGAGAAATTTTTACATACTGTTATATAGGTTTTAAAAGTATATGATTTATACTAATTAATTTGGACTTATAAACTTTTTGTACAAATTTAATTTATGTAAGTTTACTAACAACAGGAATAAAAAAGAAAACTTTTATTATATAGTTTAAGTATATAAAGGAACTTTTTTTTTTCTTAAAAATCAAAAATATGTATATTTATTAACATACAAGGATTAAACTAAATGACAAATTTAATGACAAAAGTAGTTAAAATGACATTTAAAGAGAAACACAACAAAGATAGTAAATCTACTTTACTTCTCAAATATTTCAAAAACAAAACAATTTCAAATTCTTAAAAATAAACTTAAACGATTAGACATCAACAAGCCAAGCACGAACGAGTATATACTCATATACAACAAACTATTAACATGGACGCTTAAAAAACTCATACTTTTTACTATCGTAGAAAGATAAGAAATCAGTCAAGATTCTAAAATAAGCGTGCATACTCTTAAATAAAAACGCGTTTGCACATAGGACAAGCGTTGTGATCTTTATACCAAGCACCTGCATAAGTTTTGCGCAAATAATGGCTGACATGACGGTCCAGACGGACCACGTCAATACCAACTTTCAGGTCTGCAAGGCAGAAAAATACATTGTTCGCCTACCAACCTTTCGTCTGCAGTGAAATGTTCAAATCTAGCTGCTCGTTGAGGTGTCAAACCACTAAAAGGCTGTTGAAATTGTTGCAGCATTCGTTGTATTAATTGTTCTAAACATTGCAGCAGGGTTGCAAAATTGTTGCTGCAATTGCTGTAATTGTTCTGTAATTTTTCTGCAATTGTTCCATATGTTGTACTAATGGCAACATGTTATTAAACACTTGATCTACTATTTATCTATCATTTACCTCTCGTTGTTGCTCCGGATCTTGTGCAACATTTACAGCTACGTCATTGGGGCTTCGTTGTTGCACTACTTCCTGCTGAAAATTTTGTACTTCTTCTTGATGTTTAATTCCTATTTGTTTTTATTCTTGTTGTTCTGAATCTTGTTCAACATTTTCAACTTCTTCATTTTGATTGGCTGGTCCATGTACAATAATTTTATTTTTCTTGTCATAGAATTGTAGATGGGTAAAAACTATTAATATAAAAATTGTATAGTTACCTGTTACACAATTCAGTACTAATATTATTTAAAATAATACTTTTAATTGAATTATTTAAAATTGTAGCAACACTTTATTATAAACATACCAACAAATTTACTATGATTTCTTTTAGAGCAAAAAAACTGTATAAAAATGTATTCTGTCCAGTTTGTTGTAGTAATTTTTTTTTTTGGAGCTAGAAAAATATATATCTAAAGAAACTACAAAAGCGATATATGCAAGGATTATTCCTTGGGCACAACAGGTCTCGACAATTTAAATAATTGGAGACAAAGTTAATTTTTTAATTTATTTATTCACAAGGCAACAATGTTTCTCCCCTAAGGGATCTTCAGGCCTGCAAAATAAGATAAACATAAGACGATGGACAACTTAAGAAAATACAATAATGCAATAAATTATAATTGAATTCAAATTAAAATTAAAAATGTATAGCGCTATTACTAGATAATTAGTTAACAAAATAAAAAGTTTTATAACAATGGAAAAGACTTTTTTTAAAATTTTAAATATGATTTATACTTAAAATAGATGATTTGTTCTGTATATATTTGGATTTAGCTTATAACAAAACAAAATGGCGCTTAACAAATGACGGTACAAGTAATAACAAAAACAGAACTAAGTGATAGAAAAATTAATACGCTAAGTTTTAAAATAAAATTTCCTAAAGTGCGGGCAGGTGTAGAAGAGCTCTTGTCTTTTGTTTAAAATTCGTTTCTTATTAGCAAGTGCTATTTCTATCTTTTCCAAATTGCAAGTCTTACAGATTTTACCTATATTCTTCATTTCCCTGATCTTGTGCATTATGCTCCATCTTAAATCGTAGCTGGTGTTATTGTTTTTTAGTCTCCAAATGTACTTGGAAAGCTCTGTTCCCTTGTTATTTTCATTCTTAATATCACTAATGTGCGCATACCATCTCTTTTTGAACTGGCTTCCTGTGGATCCTATGTATTCTTTTGTTTCGTTCTGACTGGTAATCGTCGCCTTATAAACAACATTCCCCTGCAAACATTTGCCACTTAGGGGGCAGGAGTCTTTGTCGCGGCAGTTGCACGTTTTTTCCTCTTGGTTGTTTTTATGATTCAGTTTATTTAGTATCTTCTTATTGTGGCTACTTATTAGTGATTTGACATTATCCATACAACAGTATGATATTTTGCAATTACTTCTGTTGAAGATCTTTTTCATGCTCTCTGTTTTGAAATGTTTGTCAATTAGGTCTAAGAATTTCCCCCCAATGTTGGTTTTTACTGACTGGCAGTATGGGGGATTAAAATACATAATTCTTCTTGTTCGTTTACGTTTCTTCTTGTCAACAGGGTTGGCTTTGTTTTCATATTCAAGCTTGTGTTTGAAGTTGGATTGAGCAGTGCAGTTTGGTAGCTATGTTTTGCATTGTCAAAGGTTCTTAGGTCTGTGGACAGTCTATTTAGTCTTTTCTCAATCATTTTGGGTAGGTTTTTCTTGATTATCTTCGGGTGGTTGGAGTCACTACTGATATATCTGATTGAGGAGTTTTCTTTTCTGTATGGCATATAGCAATTGTTTGTGAGGTCTAGTGTGATGTCCAAGAAGTTGCATTTAGTCATACCAATTTCCATTGTTATCTTGAAACCAATGTCTTTAAAGGTCTTTATTGTTTGTTTTTTTATATTCTCGAGGTCCTGGTTGTTTTTGTGCTTGATAATCGCCAAACCATCATCCCTATATAGGCCTATCTGGTTTGACTTGTATGTTTTCCCTAATCTATCAAGAATGTGCAGACCAATAAGGTCGCATAACTCAGCTCCGAAGTACGACCCCATAGGGACGTCAAACGATGGTTCTTGATTTTTCTTGGTCCATACTTTTCCATCGTAGGTAAGCACTGAATTACAAGTGTGTGTTATAATCTTCACATCTTCTTCACTTATCTCAGTGAACTTTCTTGCAAACTCTATAGCATTCATAAGGTGTGTTAGTTTGATACTCGGGTAAAATTTTTGGATATCGAAATTAACAAAGCATTTTTTTTATTTTTCATTTATACTGTTAAACCATTCAATGACTTCGTAAGAATTCTTCCATTTGATTAACGTTGACTTCTTTTTTATTTGGTTTACAATATTTTCTAGTATGTTCTTACTTATTTTACCTAGATGATTCTTGCTTGGGTTTATAGTTCTGCACTCGATTCTTAGTGGGAACTCTTTCTTATGGTCTTTAACCGTAATGAATGCATCAACTGAGGAGAACTTAGGTATTTTTTTGTTTTTGAGGTTAAAATGCTTGGATGATATTATTTTCTGGGATTCAATATTGATTTTTTCTATAATGTTGTTATCAGACACTTTGTATGAAGAAGTCAGGCAGTTTCTCATTAGTCTGTTGTATGATTCTGCGCTGGTCATGTACATGGATCTACTTTTATCTGCGAATACAATTAGTTTATCTCTTTTGAATAAATTTCTTAGATCTTTCCTTAGGTTTTGTTGAAATTTGGGTATAAATTTATTAAATTTAACCTTACTAATCAATTCAAAGAGGTATTTTTCGAATTCCTTTAATTCGTTGCTAAACGGGGCCGATTTAGAACTTTTGAAAATATGCGTTTCAACATGTGTGGCTTCAGGTAAGTCATCTTTATTATGGAAGAACATCTTCCATCTCATTCTATTTATGAATTTAGATGCCGCATCGTATAGTTTTATGAGGTAATCTTTTTTGTGTGAAAGCGGGATATCTTTTAAACTATAATCAATCTCATGTTTTAGCTTTGTTAATTTCGATATCCAAAAATTTTACCCGAGTATCAAACTAACACACCTTATGAATGCTATAGAGTTTGCAAGAAAGTTCACTGAGATAAGTGAAGAAGATGTGAAGATTATAACACACACTTGTAATTCAGTGCTTACCTACGATGGAAAAGTATGGACCAAGAAAAATCAAGAACCATCGTTTGACGTCCCTATGGGGTCGTACTTCGGAGCTGAGTTATGCGACCTTATTGGTCTGCACATTCTTGATAGATTAGGGAAAACATACAAGTCAAACCAGATAGGCCTATATAGGGATGATGGTTTGGCGATTATCAAGCACAAAAACAACCAGGACCTCGAGAATATAAAAAAACAAACAATAAAGACCTTTAAAGACATTGGTTTCAAGATAACAATGGAAATTGGTATGACTAAATGCAACTTCTTGGACATCACACTAGACCTCACAAACAATTGCTATATGCCATACAGAAAAGAAAACTCCTCAATCAGATATATCAGTAGTGACTCCAACCACCCGAAGATAATCAAGAAAAACCTACCCAAAATGATTGAGAAAAGACTAAATAGACTGTCCACAGACCTAAGAACCTTTGACAATGCAAAACATAGCTACCAAACTGCACTGCTCAATCCAACTTCAAACACAAGCTTGAATATGAAAACAAAGCCAACCCTGTTGACAAGAAGAAACGTAAACGAACAAGAAGAATTATGTATTTTAATCCCCCATACTGCCAGTCAGTAAAAACCAACATTGGGGGGAAATTCTTAGACCTAATTGACAAACATTTCAAAACAGAGAGCATGAAAAAGATCTTCAACAGAAGTAATTGCAAAATATCATACTGTTGTATGGATAATGTCAAATCACTAATAAGTAGCCACAATAAGAAGATACTAAATAAACTGAATCATAAAAACAACCAAGAGGAAAAAACGTGCAACTGCCGCGACAAAGACTCCTGCCCCCTAAGTGGCAAATGTTTGCAGGGGAATGTTGTTTATAAGGCGACGATTACCAGTCAGAACGAAACAAAAGAATACATAGGATCCACAGGAAGCCAGTTCAAAAAGAGATGGTATGCGCACATTAGTGATATTAAGAATGAAAATAACAAGGGAACAGAGCTTTCCAAGTACATTTGGAGACTAAAAAACAATAACACCAGCTACGATTTAAGATGGAGCATAATGCACAAGATCAGGGAAATGAAGAATATAGGTAAAATCTGTAAGACTTGCAATTTGGAAAAGATAGAAATAGCACTTGCTAATAAGAAACGAATTTTAAACAAAAGACAAGAGCTCTTCTACACCTGCCCGCACTTTAGGAAATTTTATTTTAAAACTTAGCGTATTAATTTTTCTATCACTTAGTTCTGTTTTTGTTATTACTTGTACCGTCATTTGTTAAGCGCCATTTTGTTTTGTTATAAGCTAAATCCAAATATATATAGAACAAATCATCTATTGTAAGTATAAATCATATTTAAAATTTTAAAAAAAGTCTTTTCCATTGTTATAAAACTTTTTATTTTGTTAACTAATTATCTAGTAATAGCGCTATACATTCTTAATTTTAATTTGAATTCAATTATAATTTTTTGCATTATTGTATTTCCTTAAGTTGTCCATCGTCTTATGTTTATCTTATTTTACAGGCCTGAAGATCCCTTAGGGGAGAAACATTGTTGCCTTGTGAATAAATAAATTAAAAAAGGAACTACAAAAATATTAAAAACATTATTGTTTTTATTATAATTTAAAATGCTTCTGATTTTAATAAATAATAGTTAATAAAACAAAATTTAAAGATTTAAAAAGTTTGTTAAATGTTCTATGCGAGAGATAAAATTTAATTTATAATTTTTTTTCTAAATAGACGTATCCTTTTATATAAAAAATAAAGTTACATTAGCTTTATAAATCTACTTAAAGTTTTGTTTGTTAGATTTGTATGAACGTGACCTAAAACTCTACAAAACTTTATTTAATTATAAAACTAAATAAAATTCATCAAAAAAGAAACTTTATTTGAGAAGTAAACCTAGATAAATTTGTTAAATGTACAAAAATATTTATGTTTTAGTTAAAATCAAGTGAAAAAAAACACTTATAACACACGTCATTAAAATTATAGTAGTTAGATTCATAAACATTTTTTAAAACAAATTTGCTAAAAAGTTTTAAATTAAACTATATTTCATAAAACTTTCACCTAAACTTAGTTCAATGACTAGGCATAATTATAACAAAATTCATGAACTTATTTACAAAAGTGATATCACATTTAAAAAAATTTAGAAACTAAATTATAACTTTAGAATATTTATCTAATTTTTAGTAGTTTTATTTTCTTATAAGTTAGATATTGTCATTGCACAATTATATAAACATCCATAAAACAGTATAAATCATAAATATATTAAATAAAGTAACTTAGAATAACAGATGTAAGTGAACTCAAAAGTGACTTTAAAGTTAATAAAACAGTGAAACTTTTTTTTAGATTGGTCAACAAACTATTAAGCTACAACAAACCAGGATTGAGAGAAAATACGTAAGTTTTTTTTAAGATTATATTAAAATATTATACTAGTTTAATAATTATAAGTAAATATAACAACTAAAACTAAATGTAGTATAACACTTATTGTTATTTAGTTTGTATATTAACTTCAATGTTTTAGTGCAAACGGTATAAGAAAATCAGTCAAAAAAAACAAACTTGATTACAATGAAGACCATATCGTAAAATCAACAAAAAACCGCAGAAGTAGAATAAGAAAAGAGAATATTGAGAAGTGCGAACGACAGAAACCAGTCAAAAATAGAAATTTAAGGTTTTAAAATAAATATTGTTTAAATTTTTAGTACTTTAATTAAACTTTAAAACTTAAGATAACAAATGAAAGTAAATTTGAAACATGACTTTAAATTTAAAACAAAAATATTGCAACTTTTAGATTGGTCAAAAAACTATTAAGCCACAACAAGCCGGGATTGAGAGAAAATACGTAAGTTTATTTTAAATATATTTAAGTCATAACTATTCATTAAAAATTTTAGTAAATATCTCAATCTATAGACTTAAAAGATCTAAACATTTGTTGTTATTTTAATGTTCTAGGGCAAATGGTGTAAGAAAATCAGTAAAAACAAACAGACTACATTACTGTGAAGACCACATCGTAAAGTCATCAAAAAGCCGTAGAGGTAGAAATAGAAAAGAGAATACTCAGAAGTTCGAACGACAGAAACCAATCAAGCGGAGAAGAAATGGTTTTCAGTCGCTGAAACTCCGAAAAGAAGGTAAAACACCAAAGGAACAGAGTATTAGTGATTTTGAACAGACAATGAGAGAGAATAAATTGTTGGAACAAAAAGAACTTAAAGAAGAAAGACTACGAATGGAGAAACACAGAGGTTTTAGCAATGGAAAATCTTCAGAATCAAGGTTGGCGGACAACAACGTCAAAAAGGTCAAAACAGATGCAGAACTAGATATTAACGAAAAAGCAACTCCTGACAAAAGAACGAGGATGAATGAACGTAGCCCTTCAGAACCGAGTTGTGGGGAAGAGGGTAAGGTAAAAATGTTGAAGTGGAGAAAAGATCAATAAGTAAAAAGTCTTCCTTTAACGCTATGCTGTGGTTCGAAGATCAAATATCGAGCGAGTCCAGTGATGAAGAAGAAGACGATGATGAATGGTGGAAAGGAAAGAAGGAATTTGAAAGATCAGCAAGAGAAGAGTTTTATTCTGATCTTGGAAACTGTTCGATGGTATATTGTTCGGATTCCAGTGATTCTGAAATTAAGATTGTTTTAGATGATTTATCTGATGATGAATTTAAAAACAGTGATTTTTAGTGAAATAAGTTTAAAAATCTGTTGACTTTATATGTTTAGGAAATTTTTTTATAATAAATTATTTATTTGTATTTTCTATTTTCTAGCTTGAGTGCTTGACATAAGCTAAATTATGAAATGTTGTTTAATTATCGTCTTAAAAGGCTTGTTTATTAATATATTTTTCAAACTACATAATATACTTAAACTTTATAACCTTTTATGCATTAAATATTTGCCCACATAATTTTTTTTTTTTTAGAAAAAAATAAAAAACTTTTTAAATTATATTTGATAATAGTTTATAATAATTAAAAAATAAAATAAAAAGTTCAAAGAAATTTATCATCATAGTTATTACATATTTATGTTTTTTTATCTTTTTTTTTATAATCTTCAAACAAAGATATTCACATATGTTATCTGTATTATGTAAATTTTTGACATATATGTTTTGTATGTTATTAAAGTATGTTGTGTAAATAGTACTAATCTAAATAAATTTTACATCAAGTAACCCTCGTAACAAACTTATTCAAGTCCTTTTTCTTATGCATTTAAATATTATATTTTTTAAATAAAGCTTATAAACACAAAGTTGTTTTATAATGCATATTCCTCAAGTAGCTCGAAATAAGATAAAAAACGCATATTGGCTTGTTTTGAAAGTAAAAATTTAGACGACCTCACATTGTACATGAACCATAATCTGAACATGTAGTAATTTAAGTTATACTATCCTGGACAAGTCGTTAAAAGGTATCAAAGTGGTGTGCGACCCGATAACCGAAAGATTTTTCGTGTAACAGGTCGTTTGACAAAATATTTTGAGCGTTTTTTTGTCGTTCAATAAACAATATATACTAATGAGCCGTTTTTTAAATGTTTTTGTTTTTTTTTTTATAAGGTAACACATATCAGCAAAATAGTTTTTTTAGTTCGTTTTAAAGATGTACTATTGCAGAAAGTATATAAAACTGTAATTAGTTTTCAAAAAAATCGACCCAAAAAATTGTATTTGTATAAGAAGTCAAAGTTAAGACAATATGTAATTGAAGTATTATAAAAATAAGTACTAAAAATATTTTAAGAAGAAAAGTGTCTTAAAATGAAAATAAGCAGTTTTAATTTTATTTCAAATAAAGGACACACCCTAGCAGTAGTAGCGTGAGCAATGGCTCCTTTACATGTTTTTTAAATTAAATACACGATTAACTGATGTTGTGAATACATAAAAATCAGCTTGTAAAAACTCGAGTTTATATGGTGTATATGTAACTATTTAAATATCTTACACGAAAATAATTAAGCTTTAAAACAGATCTACTTTTTATTGTTTTGTGTGAGATTAACACAACTAATTTCAATGTTTTAAACCATAAATAGTATTTAATAAATTAGTATTATCTGTCATATTCTTACTACAAAAAACACTGACTACCCAATGCAGTAGTTTTACAACTTAATAAAACGGTTTTTTTTTAATTAGTTGAACTAAATTTGTTCTAGCAATATAGATTAGAATAAAAGCTTTTCAGTACTGAAGTAAAAGAATAAAGTAAAAGTAAGAAAGTTTAAGATTTTGGGTGTTCAATAAAAACGTTTATATTTTAGATAAGTTATTTGCATGTACTTTAAGTTAAGGGTTGGAAATGTACGGCCCGCAGTCAAACAGAAGATATTTAAAAAACATCATGTCTTTCGTATAAATATTGTAGTTCATCCAAGTTTATATACAAATTACAGGGTTGAAAAAGTTTTTTTTTAATTTTTATCAAGATTTTTATGTTTTTTTTTTATAATAATAACCTTTATATAATTTCAAAATTTTCATTTGTTTCAAATTTTGTTAGAATACATGTAGAAAACTTTGAGAATTTTAAGCTTATAAGTAACTATTGTTTCAGGTTTTTGGTAATATTGAACTTAGCAAAAATTAACTTTAATATACTTTTACTATAGTTTGTTAACGAAAAAAGACGCAAAAAATATTTGATTCTATAACTTGGTGCACAAATAACCTTTGAGTTATCGAGTCACACACCACGGATACCTTTTAACGTCTTGTCCAGGACTAATAACTTAACCAGGAATAAGTGGACATTAACATAACTTACCAAGTCATTGGCATTTACAACCTTAATTTAGTGGTTGAAGATATACTGTAATCACAGAGTAAATGTATAAATTTTCTAAGAAGTATTTAACTTTTTATCTTAAAAATAAACTATTCTGTGTAAACTTAAAACTATATGTTTACTCTAAAAATTAAAAAAAATATACAGCTGAAATTATGCCATATAAAATAAGTAATTAACTTAAAATATTCAATTGAATCATTAAATACCAAATATATACACAAAACAAAGTACAATATTTGTAAAATTTTATTTATTTTCATCTCCAAGTCAGCGATTCTTAAGCTCGGGTAAATTCACACCTGTGGGTAAGTTCTCTTGTTTTACAGAGTGAGTTACCTTTATTAAAAGTTATGTAAATTAAAGTTTATTAACTGTATTTTAAATTTATAAGTGAGTATTTATGTTTATTTTTTTTGCAATTTATATATCCTTTTAAAATTTAACGATTTTTTACATTCAATAAGCCTAAAATTTAAAAAAATCTAGTCTTTTACGTTAAAGTTGAACTTTATTTTGTATGTTTGGGTAAATTTGACAATTAACCTCCAAAAATGGGTACAACATGAAAAAAGGTCAAGAACCGCTTCTTTAAGAAATCAAATGTAGTTTTAAATGAATTAGTGATATTTATATCTTCCGGAATATAATTAAAATTTATTGAAGATCTATAAAATACAGTGAAATATTGTTATATAACAGAGTTCTTAAAATATTCTAATTGTACTCCATAAAAAATTGTTTTATATAATTATAAGTAATTTAACATTATGATTTATTTTTATCAAGCAACATTTTTTTTTTGGATGACATACTTCAATAACAGTTAATGGCAATGCTCATTTTTTCACAGAGCAATGACTGTGGAACAAGTTACCACAGAATGTGGTATGGTGTGAGAGGGGGGAACATTTACGATTAAAACTAAAACAATTTAATTTAGATAGTATAACTATCAGTAAAATTCAGTAACTTTTCACAAAAATACTAGAGAAACATAAATAAAACTTTTATAATGTTTGTCTCATCTAAATTAGATATTTATTTTTAATTCACTATTTGTAATATTAATTAGTTTTTTTTTCTTACGCCTCTCCTTAACAGACTATAAATTTATTAGTTTTGTACAAATGTGTTTGAATGTACAAATGTGTTTGTATGATTAAGCTATCGCCTTTTATATCAAGCAAAAAATTTAAAACTTATTAATGAGTTATATTCCGGAAGTTTATATTCCGTGAGTTATACTATTTATAACTTTAACATTGTTTAATGTTTGTTTATGTTTATTTTTTGTTGAATAATTTTTTTTTATTCCATCATTGTGTGTCCTGTTTAAATGGCTCATATTTTGATGCCTAAGTCCAACATTGCACTACAAACAATATAATAGTAATAACAATAATATTACAAAAGCTAATACTTAAAATAGGTATTTTGAACAAGAACAAGAGTATAAAAACATTTTAAAAATGTCTAAATAAATGCTAAAAAAAAGTTTAGATAACTCTCTTTTCTTTCTATATTTAAAATTAAATTATAGAAGTATAGTTTGTTTTTTCTCTACAAGCTTTGAAGTTTTAGTGTAAAAAAAACTAATTTAACTGAATAAAATTTTATGTCAAATTAACTTCTGTAGGAAATAGTTTATAAGTACACTTAATGAAAAAAAAAATGTCGGAAAACTTTAAGTTGTTGATAAATGTTTCACTTTTTTTTATGATATAAACTTTTTGCTTTGTAAGTTTTTATTTTTCAAATATTTTTTTCAACGCATCAAGTAAATAATACATATATATTGAGTAAAACTACAAACATAATAATTTTCTGGATATAACAAACAACAAAGTTAATAATAACTGAGAACAAAAATATCATTTAACTTTTAAGTAATACACAAAATTAATATTAAAGTAATCTGGTAAAAAAAGCTAGTAATAAATTCTCTTCAAAAATATGTGCCTTAATATTAGAAGTAGCTAAAGTGTGTCAATTAAAATGCTCTAATAATAAGTTTAGTCACCAACAGCATATGATTTAACTTTTGTATCTAAAACTAAAACATACAAAATGTATAAATAAAAGTTTAGGACTTACTGCTTAACAAAAGAATTCATTGTTTAATCAAAACAACTAAGTTAAAAGTACATTGATAGTTTTATAACTAAAAAGATAATAGATAAATAACTAAAAAGTCTGTAAAACTGTAAAATAGCAAACTTCTAATTATTTTTTTTTTCAATGTAACAATGAACGTTGTGTAAAATTTGTGAGAAATTAAAAATTTAAATCTGAATAATACAATACAAAGTAATTTTAAATAAAAAATTTAGTGCAATCAAAACCTCAACTAAATTAACATTGAAAAAAAAACTTTTTTTTTAACCATCATCTTATAACTTTCATGTTCTAACTAAAAATTGTTTAAAATGAACCAAACAATACTCAAATATACAATAAGTTTATAATTGTAAAACTAAAACAAACGAAGTTATAATTAGAAAGCACTTTATTAATACAGCAGAACAATGTTATGTCAATGCAACATAAATTGCATACTTTTAACAATATCTACGAAATTAAATTAGCTTAAGAAAAGAATAACTCATAGTATTATAAATGAAAAAATTTTGGTAACTAAAGTTTAAATCTCATTAAACTGCATTTAGAAAAATATAGAATAGAAGAATTACTATATAAAAGAAAATATGTTTAGAATTAATAACAAGCAAAAGTTGCATCCTATGCTTTATAGTATACATTTTTTTTAGCTTGATATAAATTATCCAGCCATTATTCTAACTCTTAGCAATTGTTTTTGTAATTTATCTAACTAATAAATATTTTTTTTCAAAAAATTTTAGTAATGAAAAAAAAAATATTGTTTACTTTAATTTGAAGTATATATTTGTTCACCTTTTTTAATACTACCGCGCCATAATAGGATACTTTTAATGGTTTATCTTAATTTTGTGTCCGGATAAAATAAACTTAAACTTTTTAAAAACATAACTTGCAATAAACTTGTATATAATTTTTTTAAAGTATATACTAAAATTTTTTAAACTAATATAAATTATTAATCATTATACTCAAAAATTACATGCATTTTATAATTATTTAATTTAGTTTTAAAGCAATTTAAGCTTTAATATTTTAAAATAAATTTTATTAATAGAAAAGCACAAAATATTTAGCATTAAAATAGCTAAAAAATATCTGCATATAGTTTTTAAATTGTAAAAAAATCAAAAAATTCAATTTAAAATGGCTATGATATCATAAAAATAAAAAAATTAGTAAGACAAAACTTTTGAATACTTTTAAAATCTAAAAAATCTTCTAATCTATGCATAAGAGGTTTAACCAACACAGTTTCATTAAAATAATTATGTTCAAAAATTTACTGCGTTTAACTTAGAAATGAATAAATTAATTACAATCCACTGTTACAACTATCATCAATTTATCAAAACCGTAAAGCATAGTAAATCTTAAAATTGACTTAAAAATGCATAAGAATATATTATTAATCTTAATATTCTCACAAACAACCAGTTATGTACAAGGTAACAACATTTGATAATATATATATTTAAAATCAATCATAGAGTCTTGCTTATAAATGAATTGTCCAAACACAACCCTTTGTTACGCATCACTGAGTCTTGCTGGCAAGTTTGGAAACCTTCCTTCCTCCTCCTAATCCAACCTGATTCCTCCTTTCCTTCCTCTCCTGATGCCTGATCAGCCTCTCCATCATCCTCTTCTCCTTCTCCTCCTTGATCATCTCCTCCTCGTCTATGACGTCATCGCCCCACCCGTTTGTGACGACATCGTCGTTCCAGTCGGTGAGCTCGGCCGGTGGCAGAGACTCGTCCATTTTCAAGGGTTGGTTAAATTGGAATGTCTCTTTGGGTTTGATATAGACCTTTAAATGTTTTTTAGCTTTTTATAGTTGTAAACTTATTGTTCAACATTCAAGAGTTAAAGTTTTAACTTTTTAGTTGTTCTATAAAGCTTTTAAATTCTATTTTGGTTTAAAATTATATTGGTTTGTAATACTTTAGAATGTAACTTTACACCTAATAAATAACTTTAAAACGAGTTGATTTATGAAGCTGTTGAAAAGAGGATTTAGCATAAATTTCTTCTTTTTAAACAGAGTTTTTACTCTTTAAACCAAACAAGACAGCCAGAGTTGATGAGAAAACTAAAAAAGTAGTATAAACAAAAAGCTTAAAGTAAATACTGTTAATTTTTACTAAGGTTGAGTTCATAAAAATAAAAAATAATAAAAAGCAGTTAATTAAACACATTAAAAAATAAGATTATTGGTCATAAAAAACTAACACAGAATTTTGAAAAAAACATCCTAAACAGGTTTAATTAAGTTTTTCAGTTTGTTGAAACTATCTTTAATAAGCCTGCGTGTGTGATAACATTGTTTTTACTAGAACTAATTACTGACTTTAATAAACAATACTATTGTGATAGGTAAGATGTTACTAGAATAGTAAAAAAAAACTGATTGACTCCAACAATTTAGGGAATATTGTATATAGCTAAAGTAAAACTAGATGCAAGACTGTAAAATAAATTTACTTTTTTTTTTTAATTTGTTGAACATTTAGTTTATTTAATGCATACCTTTTTGATCTTCACCACAGGCTCCATGTCCGCAAAATAATCAACTTCCTCCTCAACCGCTTCGTCTTCCTGCTTGGTATCTTGCTGCTGCTGGTTGTTATCCCAACTTCCCCATTCCTCAAAGTTGTTCTGCTCTTCTTCATGGTAATCTTGAGGCTCTTGCATAGGAGCCTGGTAGGGTTGAGGTGCGAACTGCTGCTGGTTAGCGTAGTTTTGCTGGAGTGGATTGGAGTAATTTTGTTGGGGTGGATTTATGTAGTTCTGTTGGGGTGGCAGAAAGTTTTGGGGCTTGTTGTTGTCAATGACGATGTTCAGGGGCACGTCATCATTGATGTCGTCCGTCTTCTTCTTGTTCCTGAAGCACAACGCCTTCCTGGACACTTTGAAGACAGAGAAGAAAAAGTGCTGGACGGTGAGAAGGAACCTCCAGATGTAGAAATTCATTTAGTGTTATTTATAATACAAACTAGAGTAACAGTAAACAGTTTATCAAAGTATAATCTCATCAAAGTGTGTGTGATTGTTGTTAAGATAAAGCAAATAAATACTATTTAGTTATTGATACAATTAAAAACAATGAATCTCCAGATGTAGAAGTTCATTTGATGTTATTTATAATATGAACTAGTAACAGTAAAAGAGTTAATCAACGTATAACTTCATTAAAGTGTGTGTGATGGAAATAAGTGTAATTTAGTAATTGATATAATCTTACAACAATGAACATGTAGGAATTCACTTTGTGTTACTTATCACACTGATTATCGAAAAAATCCAAGTTTATTTACCTTGTATACCAGCAGTGTTTATGTATAAAAAGTACTTAGCTACCATTAAAAAGAAATTTTTAAAATCAATTTTCAACATGATTAATTTTGGTTCAGGTAGTCAGTTTAACATTATAAAAACTATTTAAAAGTTTAAAAATGTAAATTTGAAATAAAATAATTAAAAATTTATATATTTAAACTTAATTTAATGTTTTTATGTAAATTATTTTTAATAAGTGTGTTAATAACAAAAAATTTATATTTATTTATAGTAATTAAGGTTTAAAATAACTACAAGTGTTAAAAAAAAAGTTTTCCATACTGTAATTAAAAATAAATGTTTTAGAATTAATTCACAGCTTTAAATATTGTACTAACCTACTGTATAAAAATAAACCTCATTTTCAAGTCTAACTTTTGTAATTAAAAAATGCTTAAGGTCATAACAGGGTAGTCCAACATTATTTTTACAAAAAAAACCAATGGCTCCTATAAAAAAGCTCTTAGTATAAACTACAAGTTAATTTTTATAAATTTCAAAATTTTATGTAAGTTTAAAAATATTTTAATTTTTGTAAAAAGTTACCAATACAACCATATTAATTTCAAACTTTTCAGGGTCAATATTCTCAAAAATTTTAAAAATCACTAAAAACCTTTCTTACTTTTTTAAGCTAGAGTCCTCAAACTATCAGAACACATTTCTTTTATAGTTCAAAACAGTTAGATTGTTAATAATATTTAAAATTAAAAATTAAATGAAAAACAAATAGCTTTATTCCATAAAAACTTTTATATTAAAAAAATCTGCATTGGATTGATTTAAATATTAGTAGTGGACTTTCTGTGAAAATTTGAAGAAGACTGTAGGGTTGCCACAGATCAAGCTGAGAAACATTTCCTGACTTTTTAATAAAATTTTCCTGACTTTTCTAAACCATGCTCTTAAATTAAACACATATTGTTAAATACATAATCAAACACTTAAAACTATACAAAGCTTTCAATCTCATTTTTTATAAGTTAAAACAACAGTTTTTTTTTTGCTGAATTCAATCATTTAACTTCATTACATCACTTGAACCATATATGTATGATTGATGTATTTGCAATAAACAGCTCTATCAGCAAAATACTTGTAACTTTTAACTTATAAACACAACTTGTCTGAAATAAGAATCTTTATTTTAGCATTTCCTAACTAAAATGTATCTAAACATATAAGTAACTTTTACAGTTAAAAACTTAAAACAATAACCAACTTTTACAACTTAAACCTTAAAACTTAGTTTAAACCTTAAAACAATAAAAAACTTAATCAAACACAGTTTTTTTTACTTTATCTACTAATTTTTTTTCTCTGTTTCTTTTTTAGAACTTCACCCTTTTCATCTAATGAAGATATGCTTTCCCTCATCTGGTCTGCATCCTGCAAAATTTTCTTGGCAATTGAACCATTTGCCACATTTTATTTAAATGGCTCTCATCTGCTGCTCCTACACTTAGCAAAGAGAATCTTTTCTTTAAATATAACCATAATTGTGGGATTCATTGCTTTTCTCTTTGCACTCATTTTATTTGTTGTTACCATGTGAAGTCATTGAAAATTAAGTAATTTTTTAATTTTTAGAAAAATCTTGCAATTTTCGTCTGACTTTAAAAGATTTTTAATTTAATTTTTACCTTTGGAAGGTTTTGAAAACAAGGAATTTTATAAATCTGAACAAACAAAATCTGTATTTTTTTTAAAGCTTGACAAATTTCCTGACTTTTCTTTGAAAACCCCCATTTTTCCTGACCTTGTGGCAACCCTGAGAATGGATAAAAAATAAATGAGAAGATAGATTATTAACAAAATAGTTTTTTTCATGTTGGGTTTTTGCATTCCATTAAAAATCTATTGACCTTACTTATTTTGTAGCTTATATCTTAAAGTTACTTTGATTTTTTTATTTTTGTTAAAAGTTTTAATAGCTTAGATTAGGGGTGGGCAACGTACGGCTCGCGGGCCGGATCCGGCCTGCTGAGTGAAAATGACTGGCCCGCGAAAGATGTGACAGGCATGCAAAGGGTCAATATTATAAACTTTTTATAAAACTTTGTATCATATTTAACAAAACAAAACTGTAAGAATTTGACTTTAAAAACATGCTAAAAAATGACTTTATAATTTAATGTGTACTAATAAATACACCATTTTTTCCTAATACTTTGTGTTGTTCTAACTTAGTTGGAATATATTTTTGTCACATTACCTCAAGCAAAGTGTTTTTTTAAGTACAATATTTTATTTACTACCTTTGTCAATTATAATGTAAGTTATATTTATAGTTATTATTTGAACAAGTGACATGTCTCAATCTACATCTTAAGCTGTCAGACTTGAAAACGTTTTGTGAATTTAAAGGATTCAAAAAAGAGATCAACTGTATCTATAAAATTAGATTCCAGCCGGATCCAATACTTTTATTTAAACTAGAATCCGATCGAATTTGGATCTTGATTTAAAATTAGTACCTAGTCGGATTCGGATCTAAAAAGTCATTTTTTGGCTAGATCCGGATACTGGATTCGGTAAAGAACTAATTCAAGATGCTCCGGCCAACTGCTAATTTTTTTCCGGATACAGCCCATTGATTGAAAAACACTGCCCACCCCTAGCTTAGATAAAGCTCTTGACGAACTTGTGAAAATCAAGGTAGACCCCTAAGTAAATTTTTGGGTGTTATGTCACAAAAATAGTCTTAAAATTAGACTAATTTATAAGTAAAGTTTTATACAAGCTTGTACTTATTATTTAAGAATATATTTATTAAGTTTTGTATTAATGTGGAGTGTTTAATAAAACTTTTATTTTGTGAAAGTATTACTACTTAATTAATAAATTAAACTTAAGCTATGTAAAACTTTATATGTTTATGTTCACACTATAAAGGTCTTTGTATAAAATAAGTTTGTAAAAAATTAGTTTAGTTGTTAAACTTTGCATTTTATCCTAAAAGTTTAGCATAAGTAAAGTTAGACAACTCAATAATGCTTTATGGGAGGCGCAAACTAAGAAGACAAAAGTAGACTTTTTCTTTAAAGTTATAAATCCTCCTTCAATTTTTAAGTATTTGTTTAGAAACTTTCTCAGAGTAAATCTTATAGTTGTTTTTTCAATTGACAAAATAAGACAAAAAGCTCTGATACAAAAACTCCTTATAAAAACAGTTCAAATTTTGCAGACCTGTTGTTGAATGTACAAGCTAGTATACATTTGTTTCTTTATTACTTTAACTAACGTATTAAAAAACTTACAACCTTTAACTGTACCTTTATCAATAGTACCTAAATTTGCTTTGTCAAAGTAAGTATAGGCCATCACCCAAAGCGCTCTAAAACAAAAACTTCTTATAAAAACAATTCAAATTTTGAATACCTGTTGTTGAATGTACAGCCTAATATAAATTTGTTTTTTACTGTTCTTACTAATGTATTAGAACCTCCACCACCATCTTAACCTAAAAAACACCTAGATTTGTACAATGAAAAAATAATTTTAAGTTAACTTTGATAAATTTTGAACAACCTATAAGAAAAAAAAATTCAACTTTAGCAAAATTTCTTTTTTAAAAAAACAAAATAAATATGTTTTGATTAAATTATTTTCATAACTTTTTTTTCAATAATCCGCTTTCTAAAAGTTTTTTGTAATATTGAAAAGTACATTTCCTAAAAATCTGAATTAGGTTCTTTAAAAATAAAGGTGAATTTTAGTGATTTTTTTAACATTTGGAGAAAACTTTCATTCCATATGGTTGTATTAAACTTTTTTACAAAACTGGTTATAACTTAATTTCTTTTTTTTTTTTTTTTACAAAAAGCTTGTTCTAGTATACGCTTTCAACTTTCAAATAAGAGTCTATGCTAATTTTTTTAAATAAAAGTTCAACCCTCATGTGCCCTTAAAGCAGAGTTTGCTAACCAGGTAAGCTTGCACCCCTTGGTGTTGCAAGGCAGCATTTCAGGAGGTGCTTTTATTTTTTTTTTAGATAAATAAAGAAATTTTTCTTTAACTTGGGGACTGTAAGCCAAAACTTCATTTACTAAACAAACCATAACAATTAATTTTTTTTAGCTAACAAGTAATTTCAATCATAAATAAAATTAATATTTTGATAATTATGTCTTAATTAAATTGCATAATTTTAACAAAGCATATAAACTCAGTACTAATTTAGTTGTTGTTTTGATTTAAAATAACATTACTACCTTAACCTAAGCTAAAGTTTGTTATAGTTATTTTGTTTTTGAAAAATCAATAACTTTTTACAAATTTTAGATGAATGTGGGTTTACAGTTTTTAATTATAAGTATTATTAAGCTTAAGCTAGCACAGTTGATTTCTTTTTAGTACCTAATTTATATCAAAATGTATGAGAAGTTTTTGTTTAAAGTTCAAACATAAAATTGATTTATTTTTTGGTTCTTTCCTCATTTTGCATATTTTTTTTCAGATCCTAAAAAACAAACTTACAAAGTCATAGACCAAAGTGTTGTTTTTGTTAAATAAATCTAATAAAAAATTGTGTCTTAGTAATCCTTTTTTTGGGTTACAATTTTTATTTAGTATTTAACTATTTATTATATCAGAGAAAAGGAAGTAGAACGATATTTATGTGCAGTTTGGTTTTACTAGCACTGAAATAAATAAATTTGTATTAGCATATTATCAATTTTAGTTTAAAGTTAAGTTAAAGGTAAAAAAACTTTTGAATATTATAAAAACATTGAAAAGATTCTTTAAAGCTACTTTAAATGTATTTTTTAATAAAAATCATTGATAATAACAAAATTTTATCTATATGATAGATTTTTGGTGTCAAGTCAAAATTTTTATGCTTGAGATGTGAAAATTGTTAAAAATTCTAGATTTTTCTAAGTTTTTTAGTGATTTTTGTTCAAAATTTGAGGTTTTGAAGGTGTATTTTGCCTAAATTGACAAATTCTAGGTTTTTCCAGCATTCCAGGTTTAGTGGCCACTCTGTGAAGAGGTGATAAAGCCATGTGTATAACAAATGAAAAAAATATTCTCAAATTATTTTTTTATTCTAGTTAATAAAAAAAAAAGTTTTTTGTAAAAATTTCTTTCTACTTTTGATAAGAAGGTGATTAATTTTTTCTAATTGATTTAAAGATAGGGAAGGTAGAATAACAACTGATGAGCTCAAAACTCACTAGCTTGACATTCAGAAAAGGTTCTTTGTGGTAGAGATTGGGTTCAGAGGTTTTCTAAGTGAAAAAAAAAGGTAAATAAAACTTGTTTAAATGTAGCATGTTGTATTTTTTAATTTCCATACATTGAATTTTTGGTAATATAGTACACTTTTTAAAGTATGATATACAAATGTTTACCTTTTTCTTTAAAATCATTCTTAAACATGTCATTGCATGAGCTGCAGGGGGTGAAAAATCAAATTAAAATATTTTAGGGGTGCAGGGTAACAAAAGAGCTGGAAAACACTGCCTTAAAGTATTTATTATGGTAACAATGTAATGTGCTTTGTCAACAACTCATTGTGGGTTCACTCTGGTGGCAGTAACAACATGGTTGAATTGTTGTAAATTTTTGTTATAACTTTAGTGAACATTTGCTTAGGTATTTTAATAGTTTTACCATAATTTGTTTTTTTATGATTGATACTTTAGCTTTGTGAGTGTTCTCAAAATAGTATGCCACCAATGGTATTTTATTAAAAAGGTAGTTTTTTGTTTTTTTTGTATTTTTGCTTAATTACATATTAGATTTTAATAAGGCAGGTAAATATACAAATGATGCAACACCCACTCTTTTGCCGAAGAAAATTTTATTGTTGCAAAAGAAAAGTTTAAGACTGATAAAGAAAAAAAGGTGAAATTATAAAATATAATTTAGTAGCATTAAAATACAGAAAGTAACTTTTAACATCAGCTAAACTCTTAGTCTTGAAGTTTTATTATTTCATTAATTAAATAGCTTTAACTCCCAATGATTTATGGTTTGCAGAAAAATAGGATATTTTTAAAATTTGATATTTTTTTATTGATTTTTGAGAAACATTACCTGAGCATAGAAGGGAAATCACCCTTGCTAGTAACAATTATTGAGGGGTGGACTAAAAACTCGTTTTTTTTTTATGATCATTTCAAACTAACTTTAAAGTAACTATTTTCAAATTAATATTTTCTTTTAGTTTTAATTTTTTTTTGAAAAGAAAAATGCAAGTTAGTTTTGATTGGCTAAATAAAAAAAAAACGAGTTTTGAATCCACCCATTATTGAGCTCAAGTTATCTTGTACTTTAACTTTGCTTAACAACTTGTAAACTATTGATCCCTTTTTTTATTGAAATTAATATTTTATTTGAGTAAAACATCATAATATTTTTTTTTCCTTTTTTTACAAAAGTAAAAAACCTTATACAAATATAAATTACTTGATGACTTAAACAAAATTAATGTAACAGTTCACCTTCATTCATTAAATTCAAATTGGTTTAATAAAACCATTTTACGGATTTTTAGCTTATTTTTTCACTTTATTTCTAATTCAATTTTAACAATTTTTGTTCTATTTTATTGATGCAAAAATACCGATACGCGCAAAAGTGACGAATCGTGAAAAAATTACATCCGTATAGAAGTAAAAGCACTTGCAAAAACGATACTCCGTGCGATACTGACATGACAAGACAACTCTAAAAAAAAACACTAACTAAGCAAAATTAACAGAAATGTATAAATGAGCTTTTTCAGCTTATTTGTGTATTCAATAAGTATTTATTAGCTTAAAAATTTTAACAAAACACAATTTGCATCACTCGAACTTAAAATAATTCAAATTTGTAACAATATTTTTATATGCAAATATTCTTCTTTAATTAAATTTTAGGTAAAAACATTTAAGAAATGATTTTAGATTTTTTTTTAATTAAAAATTGTTAACTCAATCTGATTTAGTTTTAAGTGACCATAAAAACTTTATATTTCAAGTAGTTTAACTTTTGGTATTTTCTTTATGTATTCTAAAAATTCAACAAATTCTTATTGTTTGTTATACTAAATAAAACTGATTAAAATATTCTAGCCGCAGGAATAATTTAAAAAAGGTTGGTGATGTAAAACGTAAAGTAAGGTAAAGTTGAATGAATTTTTTAAATGTACAAATTTAAAAATTATTTATTAAGCTAGCTTTATATGCAATTTCGCTTAAATTACTTAAACTTTATTAACTTCAGTTTGAAGTTCATAGCGTAAGCATTTTCAAAATCACTTTGTTTTAACTCGCAAAACTTTTTATTTTTGTGTAGTCCGTAGTTTACAACAAGTTAGTTTCAACTCTTTTACTGTTCAGTCATGAAGTAAGTTAGTTGTTCTCAAGCTTAAACGTCAGAATCGCAAGGCATCACTTTAGCACGAAGTATTATTTGTATCTACAGGAAATCTACTCAAGCACGGCGTCGCTTTTGCTAAGAGCGACAATTTTGAAAAAAGTAGTTTTAAAACTTCTGAAAAGTACTACTTGTATTAAAGAAAAATGTATTTACTAATAAAGGATTAAGTACATGTTTTTTTTTGTGCTTTAATAAAAAAGTTTTCTATGTGTTTTTAGTTTAATGATCATTATTTTTTTTTATTTTAGAATGCAAATTTATTACAGGTTTGTCTCTTATTAGATAAAAACAAATTACTACTAACAAGAGTCTACTAATAAAATAAAATAATAAGTACTTTTTTTAAGACTTACTATTATTACATAGTTTATTAAAAATTTTCAATTCAATATATACTAAAAAACGTATGTGTATACAAAGTTCATTAAATTTAGAATATCAGTTGTTAAACCCAGTTATGTTACCCAGGCATAATAGTTATAAAGAATTAATAAGCACCTAAAACAGAATTACTATTAGAATTAGTTTTGATACGGAAAAACAATCTATATGACAAGTTTTTAAATTTCTAAGTTTTATAAATATAATAATAAAAAGCTAGAAGCTTATTTTCAATTATTTTTAAATATGTTAATAACTTTTTGATTTAAGATTCAAATATTTCTTATTAAAAATGGAAAACAAATATGAAAAAGTTTGTAATTTAATCTAAAAAAAGTTTACATTCAGTACTTTTCTAAAAAAATTTTTCACGATTAAACAACAAAACTAAAAGTTTAAAAAAAATAAAATCTTTTTTGTTAAATTTAAAGTTGTAAACACTTATAAAACTATCTGATATAGATTTTTATTAAACGATTTTAAAATAAATTTGTGTATTGGATAAATAAAAATAAAAATAACGTAAAGTACCATTTATGTTGTAAAAACGTTTAAAAAAAAAGTTTTCAAGAAAATTTTTGTTAAAAAAAAATTACCAAAGTTTGTTTAAAGTTTTTGATTTATCTGTCAAAAAAATTGAAATTAACAAACCAAACTTGAATATTAATTTTTCGTGAACTTTATGTATAAATTGTTAAAATAAGTTGTACACAAATTTTAGAACAAAAGACTAAAATCGTTCTGATAAAAACGTAATCTCGCTTAATATAAAATTTAAATATGAAAATAAAAATTCTACTGAAACATCAACCGCATGCTTTTCAGCGCCGGAAACAAACTTTGGGGGTCTGTGACGTCAAAATTGTTGAAATCGTACCACCACATAAACTCTTGACCTTTGTCGCCTTTGGAACCGTACAAACCTGGATGTTTTATTTATTATCAACTATTTTGGAAAACTCAATATAACTGTAGTTTTTTTTTATTTTTAACTAGAAAAATAATAAAGTGCTTCTCGTTAATATGGCCATTTGTGAAATTTTTATAATTATTGCCGAATTAATCTTTAGCTGGATAAAAACAAAACCTCGTTTTGTCGTTAAATAACATACCTAATTTATAGCACGCATTGCATATTATAAAAAACACTTTTAATTTTCTATCAATGAAACTTATTTTATTTTTTTTCTAACAAAAATATTAAAACCGACAAAAGTAAACAAATAAAAGTATGACAAAATTGAATTTATATTATTAAAAACAAATCACACCGTAAACAATTTAAATTATATTTGTTCGAAGTTTCAGCTAATTTTATTAAATATACTTCTTAGCTCAAACCGGCCGGATTAGCGAGGACCGGATAAGCGAGAGTGCACTGTACTATATCCCACAACCGTACTAGTAGTTTTTTGCTTTAAGTTTAAAATATTCTTTTACTCTTGAATCTTTATAACACAAGAAGACTAATACAGTAAGCTATTGATTTATTTACTAAAAAAGAGGTACATATGTAAAAAAAAATACTGGTTATGGTTTTTTATTTTCTTGTTAAAATACTTTAAAAGTAATCCGGGCATAATGATGAGCTAAACTAAAGTTTTCAAAAATTTTCATAAACTTTCTAGTGCAGAACCAAAATAAAGTCTTGACATATTACTAGAACAATTAAGGAACATGCATATTTGATAAGAAAATATTTTTATTAATGTAGCTAAATAATCATATGATAAATCATAAATATAATTATATAGTAACTAGTAAATTAATTAAACCGTTCATGTTGTTGAATCCGCAGTTGGACCACCAGTTGGCGCCATTTCCGTGGTTTCCCGCGCAATTGTCGTCATGGAGATCGTTGTCGCGCCCCCAAGTGGTGAACCGCATCCCGTTGTGCGTCTGAAGCCCGTCACCTTGTGGATAAAAATCATTAATTAAAAAAAAAATGATAAATTACAATAATGACGAAACATAATGTAATAAAAAGAAAAAACCTGGCGGATAACATTATTGTTAAAATGTAAAGTTTTTCTAAATAGGCAATAACAAGGGAACCTTATTAAAACACTACCTGGTAAATTATTTAAATATATTAAATTAAATAAGAAAAAAGAATCAAATAGCAATAGATTTAGTAGTAAAGCAAAATTTAAGAAAATTTAATTTTTATTTGTAATTGTTCTCAGTTATTTTCAGAATGTATATCGTATAAGAAGTAAAAAACTTGATTTTTTTTTTTGTTTTTTCTAAGTAACATAGTTGAGATATACTATTTAAAAAGTTACTAATATAAAAATTTTTGATCTTAAATTTTTGTAATGTTAGTTTTATATAAAAACAACTCAGTTTTCTTAAAATTTTCAGAAAATTTATCATTAATAAGACAAGCTAAAATATTTTAATTAACATATATAAGAAAAAGAAGATAATATTAGAATAATTAAGTTTGATTACAAACTTTAATGTAATTTGATTTTAGTTGTAAAACAAAGCTTATCTTAAAACAATAGCGCTAAATGTTAGTTTTTGTTGTCCGGAAGTAGTATTCTTTGTAGTTAAAGCTTTCAAGTATATTTAAAATTAAAACTGGTTAGAACGGTTTAGTAATTTTTAGTTATTTTTGAATTGTAATTGTAATAGAATATAAAAATATTGATTTTTCTATTCTATTCTTCATAAGTAAGTTTAATCTATTGTAAAATATTATTTTTTCAATAATTTAAAAATTAGTCAGCAAATATAGCTCAACTAAGCTTGTGGATAAACATTTTTTAAGGTTCATTCAAAAGCTTTGACTACTGTTCATAAGTACCAATTTAAACTTATGTATTAGATTAAGTATAAAAATACAAAACAACTTTTTTTACTAACTTGCATTACCAGAAAGGGTACTTGTATCTACACGAAGTTGGTATTTTTCTGTTGCGTTTTCTATGCGAAATAATCTTAAAAATAGAAATTTAATAAAATAAAGAAGTTTTACGTTTAAGTCATATAACTAACTTCGCAAAAAAAAAATTACTGAAAATCTTTTAGCACTTTTGACTCTAGTTAAAAAAGAATTTAATTTCTTTCAATCAAATGATTGATGGTTGTTTTTAATAGAAAAATTTTAAAGTCTAGTATTGTACGACCTTAACATTTTTTCTTTATAGCAATTGTATAACAATCTTTCAACTTACTTATACTGAGCAAAGGTGTTTATGTCTTCGAAAGTAGTCATTTCAACTCTCAAGTTGAAAAAATCACCCTTCGTTAATTTGTTAAGACTTTCCAATCCTGTATAACATTATAATCTTTATAGTTTAGTTTATTTTTATCAGTATAACGAAAAAAAAGAAAAGAATTAATGTTAAAATTTTGTTACTACTTTTTTTATCAAACTAGACTTAATAACTGTAGATAAAAGTTTATAGACTTAAAAATAGTACTAAAAGTTTATATTATAAAAATAACCAAAATACTCTCTCTCAAAAAAAGTTAATACCAGTTTTATTTTATACTCAATAGTTGTTTATACTCAATGAGGCAGTTTAAACTAAACTAGTATTAACAAATATTTATACAACTAACCGAGCCAAAATTCACCGGACAAATTGCCAAAACCACACTCAAATGATCTCCAGTTTCTTGTAAAGTTTACAGACCCGTCGTACCTGTTATGAAATACCTGGAAAAAAAGTCAAGTAAATTTTTAAAAGATTACTAAATTTAAAATAGGTTTTTGCATTCTTTTTTTTTATGGTAATTTATGTTTAGAGTCATACTAGTTTAAGTAGTGTTACATAAAGGAAAAGCTACATAATATTAAGTGAAACAGATTATAGGTGTCTCATGTATCTCATAAAAGTTATAAAATACCTTATTTTTTATATTTATGTACTATTTTAATTATGTAAACAAAACGAATTTAAACGATTGTACTGTTTATAAAATAAATATATGCTTCTAACGTTTTATACAAGAGCTGAGAATTTTAATAAAACTAGTTATTACCTTACCATTGTTAAAATCTACATAAATTCCATTAACTATAGCAGCAGGCAATTAAGCAATAACCAAACAATTAAGTTTTTAAACTTAAACTATTTTCATACTTTATCTTATAACAATTAGGCATTATAGAGTAAGTCAATTTGTAATCACATCATTAAAAGTATAAAAAACTAAAGTATGTTTATTATTTAAGATATTATTAATAAAAGTTAACATACAATCCAACCACCCGAATCATTGGACATCTCACACCTGGCATTTATTTTGTCTTCTCCGTTTTCAATCAAGTAAGTTCCGCTTACTGAGCTCGAATCGGTTTCTTTGATCTTTTTACAACTTTCTCCCTTACCTTAAACGCAGAAATACTTTAATTTACAAAATGGTTAAAAAAAGCTCAAACAAGCGATTTTAGTTTTAGCTTTTAGCTTACAAATGTATTTTTTGAAAATTATATTATTATCAATACAACTTTTTTTCGTGTATCTAAAACAAAATTGGTGCAATGTTATTAAAGTAATTAAGTTATAAGTTTACTTTAAAAGAAATAAATTTATTTAAGTTTTTAAAAGAACAAAAGTTAAAAGCATATGTTATACTTTAAGGATAAAAAATTTTTAAACACTAATTTTTCAAGTAAACTAATTAAGTGAGAGTCTGAAAAATTTTTCATCAAATTTAAAAACAAAACTTGATGTCAACCACACAAGCATTTTTAACTGGTGTATAACTTTTAAAGTTATCTTGAGGTACGTTCACATTTAATTGGTTAATAGCGGTCAATAGCGTCTTTTTCTTAAGTTAACCAACTTGAAGCTTTTAAAAGTTAAAACTGTTTTAAGGTGAATTTACAGTCTATTTAGTTACTAATGTAAACCAAGAACATTTAGAGCTGTTGGTGGCGTGCAAAAATCAGCTGACGTGACGGACTTCGTGGTTGCAGCGGGTGATGACGTCATAGTGTGTGTCGTTTCAGTAGGTATTGACGTAGTTTCTTGCATTCTTTTAGTTGATGTAATTGTTGTTGGTTCAAAATCGAAATGGGAAGATGAAACTGAAGCAGTTGTTAGTTGCACCTTTATAAAGTAAATAGTTCTTTTCAATTTTCAAGTAACTCTTTTAAATAAGATTTTTCATAAAATGTGTTAGGTTTAAAATTTAAACTCACTTGCATAGTTTAATTTATACTGTTTCGTAAAAAACACGTTTATCTATATTACCTTGTTTGTGGCTGTTAGAATAGAGAACATCCCAAGAAAGTACAAAGCTGCTACAATGCTCAATATATTCAGAAAAACCAGCAGTATGGTAATAATTAACTTTTTTTTCGAAGATGACATGTCTCTATTAATATTTTCTGTTAAATATGCATGTTTTTTAAAGAAAATATAAAAGTCTTATAGAGTTATTTGCGTATTAAGAATAAATAAAAAATTACTTTTTGTCACTCAAAACCTGACTGCAATTAATGTTTGTACTTTTTATAAAAAAAAAACTTTTTGTGTTTGATTTTACTACAATTCTTTATAAACTTTACACTAAACAATCTTAAAATAGAAATTAGAAAATATAAAATGGTACCAAAAAAATAAACTTTTTATTTGCTTTCCTAACGGAAATAAGTGTGACAACGAATAAGTTGACGGAAACAACGCTGTACATTTTTTAAGAAAACTGTATTTTTGATTTATGCTGGTAAATAAGGATTTGAAGGTTAAAAACAATAAATAAAAACTTTAAAAGTTCCAAAAGTTTATGCGACAAAAGTGCTAAGAATGACGCTACCTAAAACTTTTTGGTTAGTAAATTTATTTTATATCAGTTTCTTAACATTTATAAACTCAAATAACTATGTTCTTAATGTTTTGTACAGAGTTTATAAAACTAAACTAGCGCTAGCTAAACCAACAAATGATTTTAATAAACGCTGTTGCATTAAGTATAAAATGATGATTTATTGAGTAAACACTCGTTTTGGTGATTAAATTCAATCTGCGTTGGTTTTAACAATTTTGTGTTTTATAACGTATTTAATTGAAAAGATTTAGGTTAAACCAGTTTACTTGATTATGACGAATCCAAATAGTTTAAACATATTTTAACTTAATTATAAATACAGTTAATATTTCAAACTCTTGTGACTTTCGTTACAAGTTTATTAAATTTTCTTAGTACCTTACTGATTATTTTCTTTTCGGACTAAGTTATTTTGTCCATAAACAAAAAAACTTTTTCTTTTATTTATACGAATATCTTTTTAACTATATAAACATTTTTTATTAAATAACTGCTTGTTTTTTATTTATTTTTACTAAAATACATAAACATCCGACTGCAGTTTTTGAAATTAATAAAAGAAAATAACTAATTTTTTCGATCAAGCACTACAAGTTTTTAGAAAAAAAGTTTAAAAACAGACCATTTAAATTAAAAAGTAAATCAATAAAGGTCCATTATTACTTGGGTTTAACACCACGGTTTTATAATAAAATTTTAGTATATTATTCTAATTTAATTATATTATTAATTTAGTATGTTGTTAAAGTTCTAGTTTTTGTGATATTTATTCATGTTGTAATTGTCATAGTGTTTATTATTAGTTATTGTTATAGTTTTATTTTGATCAATTAGTAGTTACACTTTTAAAGGTTTTCGTTATGTTTAAATTTTAGTTTTCATAGTTTTTTTTTGTATAAGTCAAAATATTATTGGTCTGCCTAGTTTCAGGTTTCTGGTGTAACAGTTTTTACAGTTTGGTTGTTAAATGTGCTATTAAAGTTTTTCGGGCTCAGTCGTGGTCGAAGAAAATTTTTAAATTTTGTCATACATTAAAAACAAATAATTGGTAGATAACAGAATTAGTTAAATATGACCTTAATGTAAGAAAAAGTACAAACATGTCAGATTTGTTTTGGTTTATCTAGTAAGTTCGTGTTAAAAACTTCATTAAAAGTAGAGATATTTTTTGTTACAATGAGTAGGTTAGTAATATGTATTTATTGATATTTAAGATTTTATAACTTTATCTCATTTAGATTTGAACATAAAAATTTTAAACAAAACAAATATTATTCATAATTCAGCAGTTTATTAATCGTTACACGAAAAACACAGCTACCAACATTCTAAATAACTGTTGACCAGTTTCTACTTAAAAACATGATTGCATAAAGGACACTTGTTGTGGTCTTTAAACCAAGCATATGTACATGTTTTGCACAAACAATGGGTGACATGACAGTCCAGACGGACCATTCTTGTGCCAACTTTCAGGTCATCAAGGCAAACCACGCATTGCTCGCCCACCAACGATTCGTCTGCGGCGAAGTGTTCAAATCTACCAATTCGTTCAGCTGCCAGACCAGTAACAGGTTGTTGCGTTTCTTGTTGCCTTCCCTCTATCTGCTGAATAATTTCCCGATGTATTTCTTCTTGAAATCTTTGTTCTACTCTCTCTCTCTGCTGCACAATGCGCCGTGCCAGCATTTGTTGTTGTAATTCTTGCCGCATTTCTCGTGGTACACTCCCTCTCTGCTGCATAATTTCTTGCTGAATTTCTTGTTGCATTTCTCGCTCCACTTGTAGTTGTACTCTCTCTCTGTGCTGCTGAATGCGTCGTGCATGTGGTGTTCGTTGCATTCTCGCTCGCATCCGCAAAGTGGTTCGTGCGATTTCTGCATCGAGTTGCCTTCTATTTCGCACCGGCGTGAAAAATCGCGCTAAATCTTCCGACTGTTGTTCTACTTGTTCATCAGCTTGCTGCTGCTCAGCATCTTCTTCGACATGATCGAAAATGAATCGGTCCATTTTATTTTATTATTAGCTAAATAAGATACTTTTTATTTGTTTACCTAATAAAATATTTTACTTAGACATAAGGTATGTATATCATAATATCCTGTTATGGTTTACCCTTATTTTTTAATATATCAATATACCAAAATATCAACTCACATTCATTTAACAGATTAATATAAAGTAAATAAAGATGGTACGAATTTAATTTTATAATTAAAAAAAAGTTATACATATAAACTAAACAGTACAGTACGCTACCGCTTAAGTACGCAAAATGAACCCGACCAAAAAGTGCGTACTTAGCACGGGTAGTGCGTACTTTTTGACGACATAGTATAATATGAAACTTAGTTGTTTGTTTTCTTTCTTACAACTAGCCACCAAATAACTAAGCCAAACAAACAAGTCTTTTTATTTTAAATAACATTTAATGCATAATTCTAATTTGTAAATTTTTTTTATAAATCTTGAAATGATTTATTTTTTCTATAAAAAGTTTCTACATAATTAATACATATATTTAATATAGAAAGTCAATGTCAGTCAATGATATAAAAAAAATATATAAAGCTACATTTTGTTTTGTTAGAGGAAAAGTACCAAACTACATTTCGTTTACCAAAAATTTTCAATACATCGATGTATGTACATTTAAATTAATCTATGACTTAACTATTTTGTATTTGTAGGTTTTTTTAACTTTGTTATCTATATTTATTTTATAGCATTACAGCTCAAATATCATTATTCTTTTTACTTTTCTGCAACTACTACATAAGTATTTAGTTTATTAACATTTAATAACAGGACTGTCACAATCTCAGGTTACTTTAGACTACTTAGGATTACTCACCCTAGTTTGAAAGTTGTTAAAGTCTCAGGCTAACTCAGCAGGTTGGCCATTCTACCTGGAAACATAAATTAATCTGGAAAAACTTGATGATTGAAAATTTAGGCAAAAAAACTGGAATTTCTGATAAGTTCTAGTATAACATCCTTTACTTTTTCTTTCTGGATAAGTGCGTACTTAAAGCGTGATGCGTACCAAAAAAAGTGCGTACTTAAGCGGTAGTATACTGTACATACTGAATACTCAACAAACGTGTGTTTGATTTAAATAAAAATGTCATACTTTAGTACCTTCTTTCTAAATACTAGTGGTATTTGTAAGTTAAAAAGACAAAACCATTATATTTTAAATTTTTCGAATTAAATACAGTATATTAAATACTAGAAAATTAATTATAATTTTTCTTAAATAAAATACAAACAATGTACTCAAAAAAAATTTGCACTAATATTTATTTCAACTAATCTTTAAAAAAGTTAGTTTTTGTATCCCTTTTAATGATTCATATTAATAAATTCTGTACAACAAACTTTAAGTAGATTTAAATTACATAGAATTAAAAACTTTAATTATATTTTTTTTATTTTGCGACTACAGTTTAAAAATATAAATAATATACAATAATTTTAAATGAACTAAAAGTTGAAAAAATAGTTATTTCCGTCCTTTTTTTTTTTCAAAGGTAACACAAATTAATTGCGACTTCTGAATTATAAAACATAATTAAGACTTAAAAACCAAATAATTTAAGGGGGAACGGGTCAAATATGAATAATAAGATTTAGACTAAGACACTTTTGCAAGGAGGGAAATTTTTGCACGAGGGTAAGAAAAAATAAAAAACAGTTATAAAAATAAAAGAGAAAAAATTATAAGTTACTGACCGGTGGTAAAAATTAGGGATAATTGTGATATTAAAAAATAAAATAATAAAATATAACTAATAAAAACTACTACAAATAAAAAAAATATATAAATTAATGACAAAACATAAAGAAGAAAAAAGAAGTTACCATTCAAGTGTAAAAATTAAACAGGATTAAGAGTGATAGTAAGAGGTTTAAAAAAAGAAATAACAAAAGTTTTGATAATAAGAATAAATAAAAAAATTGTAAAAAAAAATAATAAAAAAAACAAAAATTGTGAACAAAATTATTAAGAGTATGGGTTAAGTGTAACAGGGATTTTCAACCACATCAAAAGTGTCTTTGTGAAAAACTAACGGCAAGTGAAAGTTTCCCTTCGTGCACATTTGACTACTGCCCATTTTAGGGACTTAGCAAACCTAAAAAGTTTAAAACATAAGAAAATATAAGATAAATGATATTCCTATAAGAATATGAACTAAAACGTAATAACCTCACTAAATTCAAAAATATAAATCAGTTAGGTGTAAAACTCTATGTCTTTATGGTACATGGCTTTAGCTTAGTAAACAATATAAGCCCTTTACATTACTATATTTGTATGGTATGTAAAACTATTTAATTATAATAACTTTAATCTTAAATAATTTTAAAAATAGCAGCTTTTGAATTTAACTGATAAATAAAAGGAATTAAATAACATCCCAATATCTAACTTTAAGATGAGCATGTTTTAATTTTTGACACAATCTGAAAAAATATGGTTTTAAAATGAACAATTTTTTTTTAAATTAACAAAAAATCTTTGGAAAACAAAATTAAATATAAAGCCCTCTAACCTATGGATGTAGGTTACTTAAATATTGAACTTGTATAGTTATAGTGTAGAGTAAGTGTTATTTTAGATATAAGTTATACAAGACCCTGATAATAAATAATAATTAAGGCTACTCTATATAAAACTAGGCATGGCAATAATAGAACATATTTTATATAAAAGACAATTGCAAAGACTTTTGAATACAAAAAGAACATCATACTTTAGAAAATACTCTGAATGTAGTCAAAACTTTTACACGAGAATAAATCTAACAGGAATATATTTTAAAAGTGTATAAAACAAAACAAGATTTAACTATTTAGTTATTAAATAAAACTTGATATATAAAAAAATTAGTTAAGAAGTACTTAGAGTAACACAAGAAAACAATGTAAATGTCTATTCAACATGAATAACATGTTTTCTTGAGCAGATTGTGGCTAGAATGTCGCCAACACTCTCGGTGACTGGTTTATATAGCAATGTTCTTAACCTTATTCAACATTTCACAGGAATTTCTCTTAAACGCTTGAATGAACATGGATATTAGCTCAAAATTTTCCATTAAAATTAAACAGTTATCAAGTTTAATTTGGTATCCTGTTACACTTCCTCTTCTTTCACAGTTGAAAAAGAATCGTCACTCTACTTCTCCTCTGCCTTTTTGGAAGATAAGCAATACCCTTTATTCATAAACAAGAAAAAAGTTACACATGTAAAAACTTAAATTGATCTCAAAACTACTTATGCTTTTCATACAAAGATTTAAGGCCAACTAAAAAATTGATAACTGAATAATGTTTAACAAATGGATTTTAGTTAAAAAAAGTTTCTTTATTTAATAATCAAAAAACTTTTAATGTGTATTTCTAGGTTTAACAATTTACTTATACTTCTAAAATGGTATAAAATATGTGCCACATTCTACTATAAAGATTGCAGCGTTTGAAAAGCATGTAAATAACAAAAATTACAAAAATCAAAATTACAAAAATCTCAAATATCATGCCTATCCTTTTTGATACAAATTCCTAATATTTTTTAGTACGTTTTGTTGGTCTTTGCAGTCTTACTTTAATATGTAAATTAGATTTAAAATCCTTAATCAGAATTTAACATTATTCACTGTGACTTAACTTGGTTTACAACCTTTTTTTTCTAGTTTGGATTTATAGTTGTTAAAACTTTGTAACCTACTTGGGCTTATAGTTTACCAATATTTTGTGAATCTGGCTTATAGTTTACCGGGAGCCGATCATTTCTAACCCGCTATCATTTCTAACCCGATCATTTCTAACCCGATCACTTCTAACCCGATCACTTCTAACCCGATCATTTCTAACCCGATCATTTCTAACCCGATCACTTCTAACCCGATCACTTCTGACCCGATCACTTCTAACCCGATCATTTCTAACCCGATCACTTCTAACCTGATCACTTCTAACCCGATCATTTCTAACCCGATCACTTCTAACCCGATCACTTCTAACCCGATCATTTCTAACCCGATCACTTCTAACCCGATCATTTCTAACCCGATCACTTCTAACCCGATCATTTCTAACCCGATCACTTCTAACCCGATCACTTCTAACCAGATCATTTCTAACCCGATCATTTCTAACCCGATCACTTCTAACCCGATCATTTCTAACAAGATCATTTCTAACCCAATCACTTCTAACCCAATTAAACCCGATCATTTCTAACCCGATCACTTCTAACCAGATCATTTCTAACCCGATCATTTCTAACCCGATCACTTCTAACCCGATCATTTCTAACAAGATCATTTCTAACCCAATCACTTCTAACCCAATTAAACCCGATCATTTCTAACCCGATCATTTCTAACCCGATCACTTCTAACCCGATCATTTCTAACCCGATCATTTCTAACCCATTTTACTTATGTTACGTTTTTATTTTTTAATCTAAATTTCATGCAAAAACAAACTAGTTTTAATGAAGTTATTAAAATAATAATAAAAAAATTAAACTTTTAGTTACTTTAAACATAATGATTTTATTTTTTACAAAAAAAAATTTTTTGTATAAATTTTAATTTTAGCATTAATTTAACATAATCATAATATATTTTTATTACCTCATTATCCTACACATACTTTTAGTTTTTTTTCTATTATTATTTTTTGTCTTTTCAATACACTTTAAGAGACATTTTTCGTTAGTCATATACAATTTACTAAATTGTTTACCTTTAAGTATTTTGAACTCTTCTTTGTAGGATTTTAAAATAAGCAGTGATAATTGTATCTTAGTTGGATCTTATTGTAATTAACGTGACTAAAATAGTTTTAACATAAACAAATTTTAAAAAGTCAAATCTTACAATTGTAATATTCAGATACAAAATTTTTATATTACGGTTTAAAAACTGCATTGAAAGTCTTACGTAAATGTTTTATTATTGCTTACTAATGTATTAACCTTTTTTAGTAGGGTATTTTTAAGTTTCATCTTAATAACTTATTCAAATTGTTATGCAACTTGCATAGGCCTAATAAGATAATGGAATTCAAACAAACATTAGGAGAAGATAAAATCCTTTATTATGTTAAGTGGAAAAACATGGCTTTTAATAGAAACTAGCTATTAAAACAGTTATGTCATATAACTTAACCGCAAAAGTTGTTATGTCGATTGACCGTCGGGATTTCACATCATTAAAAATTTTTACTTAGTTTTAGAGCAAAAAAAAATGTTTAACACTAACATTTAAACAGACAAGTTTATTTGTATAACAAGTTCGAGGGTAATTAAGTCTCGCCTATGTTTTAATTGCGACTTAAATTAGTACTTTAATTGACAAACACTTCTTTAAAATTACTTTATTATGAGCAGTTGAAATAATGTAAGTAAAAACAAAATAAGTATTAAAAATAAACCATTTTGAAATAGAATAATAAATTAATTATAGTTGAATTAAGTATAATTATGAGCAGAATTTTATAAAAATTCCATTAAGTTCTTTGTTTGTTTTAATCAAATATTTTTCCAGACGATTATTACACAAAACATATTTATTTTTTATTTATTACAGTAAAGCCAGCTTGCAGTCTATTGACGTTATTCTCGGTGGTTTTTTGCACCTCTAAATTTCTATAAATATTATGAGTTTTTTCTTTATTAAAAATTTTAACCTATATAATAGGTTTCACAATACAAACTGGTTTTATTATTTTGTTATAAGTTTTTAAGTTATATAGTTTAATCTAGTAATTTATACTTACATTTCAAATATAATGATCGCTAAATAATATAAAGATCTTGTGTTTTTGAAAACATGTAGAACAATAACTTTCAAAAGATATCAAGAAAATTATTATAGAAATATCTACTAATAATCGTGAGAATAATCGTGTTTTTGCAAGTTTAAATTTTGAAAACTTTTAAATTTTTATAAAAAATGTAAATTTATTTTGCCCTACATAAATTTTATTTCAAAAGAAAAAGTAAAAATGCGTAATAATAAGTTTTCGACACTAAACTTTCATAGTTAAGTTTATTATAACTAAATATAACTTAATTACAGTTAATCTTTATATACAATTTACCAGTTGATTTAAGAATTAAAATTAAATTAAAGTTCGAGTAAATGACAAGTTCTGAATACTTAAAAAACCTTCTACCTCTACTTTTGGCTTTGTATTAAACAATATACATTTTCGTTTAAAGAACTTAGAGTTTAATGATATTAGTTTTAAATGAAACCACCATTATAATTACAATTACTAAATTTTATTAACTGTATTATTTAAACTTTCATAAACACTGATATTAATATTTTTAAAAAGTTGTATTTCATATAAATTTTCCCTGAATTTGAAGGCAAATTGGTAATCTGGTTTCTACACTTGAAAAAATATATATTTACAATATAGAATCATTTCAAAAGAAAGTACATAATAGACTTTAACCGCTGCGATACTCATTATATTTCTTACATTGACGACTATCAAAACTTAATATTCAATCTTTAGAATACAAAAGACTTATACTTTTCCTAATGCTCTTTAAAACTAATTAAGTACACTTAATTAATAATCCAGTTTTAAACCTTATTGTCAAAACAATAAATGAACCAATTAATATCAACAACTAATTTTTAACAAAAGTTATCTGAACATTAGGTTTTATTTTAAACAAAATAAACTATACTTCAAAAAAAACAATTTTCATGAGATTTTTTTTTAAACAAATCCTTATCTTTAAAAAATAATAAATTAATATATTAATACAGATCGGCTAAATAAATTTCGGGTTAGATATGATCAGGTTAGAAACGATCGGGTTAGAAATGATCGGGTTAGATATGATCGGGTTAGAAATGATCGGGTTTAATTGAGTTAGAAGTGATTGGGTTAGAAATGATCTTGTTAGAAATGATCGGGTTAGAAGTGATCGGTTTAGAAATGATCGGGTTAGAAATGATCAGGTTAGAAGTGATCGGGTTAGAAGTGATCGGGTTAGAAATGATCGGGTTAGAAATGATCGGGTTAGAAGTGATCGGGTTAGAAATGATCGGGTTAGAAGTGATCGGGTTAGAAGTGATCGGGTTAGAAGTGATTGGGTTAGAAGTGATCGGGTTAGAATTGATCGGGTTAGAAGTGATCGGGTTATAAGTGATCGGGTTAGAAGTGATCAGGTTAAAAATGATCGGGTTAGAAGTGATCGGGTTAGAAATGATCGGGTTAGAAATGATCGGGTTAGAAATGATCAGGTTAGAAATGATAGCGAGTTAGAAATGATAGTAAACCTAGTTTACCAATGATTTTTGATTGAGCATTTAGTTTGCCAATACTGATTTAGGCTTATTGTTTGTCAATAGTTTTTGACTTGGGTTTATAGTTTGCCAATACTTTTGGGTGGACTTGAAATTTGTCAATTCAATTTTGACTTGTGGACTTAAAATTTGTCAGTTTTATTTCGACTTGTGGACTTAAAATTTGTCAGTTCTATTTTGACTTTTTGTATAATTTTTTTTCAGATTTACCCTGACTTAGTGGACTGATATTTGTCAGATCTACTTTGAATGTTTAGTCTAAATTATGTTAGTTTTATTTTGACTCTGTATACTTGAGATTTGTCAGTTATATTTTGATTTTGTTAACTTAAAATTTGTCAATTCTACTTCGACTTTTTGTAATAAATTGTGTCAGTTTAAATTTGACTTTTTGGACTAAAACTGGGATAATAACTTTTGTAACTTGTTTGACTTAAATTTTGTCACTTACTTTCTGTGACTTAAGGACTTAAATTGTGTCTTTGAACGTTTTTGGTTTACTTTGACTAAAGTATTGTAACCCATTCTTTTGTGACTAAAAAACTTAAATTGTACCAATACTCTTTGTGGCTTACTTTGACTTAAACATTGTCACTATTTTTCTGTGTTATAAACGGCTTAAACTCTGTTAATACCGTTCTTACTTATTACTTAATTCCGTTATGATAATTTGTTCAATATGATTTTTATTGCTTATTGGTGTTCCTAACCTCTGTTCCTTCTGGTTATGGTACAAACTCAAAGGCTTTTAAATGGGCATATGGTAAATGTAAGTGCTGCTTCTTAAGAATTAAATGCACACTTTGTTGTGAAATTTCCCTAAATCTACTGTTAAATAAAATGCACTATATAACAAAAATGACAAAAATATAAATATGTGAGATAAAATTGTGATAAATACTGTAAAATACTAAGGTTATATACTGATAAAACTTATTTAGGTTAAATAATGTCTAGTTATATTTAACTTTTACCTAAAAGACTGGTTATTCTTTATCTGAGGACGCCAGCTGTAACCTATGGATGTAGGTAACAAAAAAAACAAACTTAACTTATACAGAATGCTGATACTAAATTATAATTAGGGCTACACTATATAAACTAGGCATGACAATCAATGAACATATTTTCTATATAGAACAATTGCAAACACTTTAAAATATATAAAGAACATCTCTTTGATAAATACTTTGAATTTAGTCAAAACTTTTTACAAGAATCAATCTAACAGGAATATACTACAAAAATGTATAAAACAAAACTTAACTATTTAGGAACAAAATAAAATTTAATAAAAAAAGTAATGCTGGTAAAAAAATACTTAAAATACTACGAGAAATTTATATAAATTTCTATTCATGATTAACATGTTTACTGCATCAGTTTGTGTTTAAAATGTTTCACCACTCTTTATGAATTTTCCTATGTTAATTGCATCAGTATAAACTTGACTTTGTGAGCTTTTTCTTAAACACAAGTCATCAAGTTTGTACTTCAGTCATGAAAAATATTCTGAGACTTATTCTTAATTTTATGAATTTAGACTTTAAAAAAAAAGTAGCCTGCGTATTTTAAAACTAAAAACTAGCCTGAGTGTATGACAACCCTACATCATATTAGTCACTGACATTACAATAACTATTTTTATTTGTAATAAAGAATTGTAAAACGTTAAATTTTTTATCCTGATAATTTATAAACATGGTTTAGTTGTATAACAACAATGATTTCATCTAATCTTATAGAGAAAAGTTAAATTAATATAATTAAAATTTTAGATACTATAGTACTATACCTGGTAGAACTATAAGAGAAACTCTATGAAATATATCAGTCTTTAGTTTGCAGTACATTAAAAATTGAAAAACATCACTTCAATAAAAAAAATATAAATAAATTTTAGTACAATTGATACTTGAAATTTTCACAATCTGATTTTTTCTAACTTATAGAAACACCAAATACAAATAAAAAAAAAACATATTTATAATTATATAACTCTGCCTGCTTATAACCCAGACCAACTTCAATATAGAAGAACCTTACAAATTTTCAGTTTAAAATATTAATTTATTTCTTAAACTTTTTTCATTAAACACTTGAAAACAAATAAGTTATAAAATCATAACTACAACTGATTTAAAAAGATAATCTATAGTGTTTTTTATTCTTAACTGCAAACATTTAGGTTAACATTGGCTCAGAATCCCTTCCTTTCAAAATTTACAATTTGGATTTTTCATCAACACTAAGTTTAAGTATGAAACAAGTAACTATATTTTTGCATGGCAGTTATTCCAAAATTAGGGGAAATCTGAGTTTTTTTTTATTGACAAAAAATTACTAAACACAACAGTTATTTTGATTTTTGTTCTAACAGAGTGGTTTTTACAGAACTTAATAGCTTAATGATACAGCTGAATTAATATATGTTGGTTTTTGAGTTTGGAATTTTTGAGCTGATTTTAGAGCCCTCGAAAAAGTGGGACATTTTGGCTTTATTTTAGTTCTCGTAGCCAATTTCAAAAACTAAAGTTAAGTTTTACTATTTTTTTACAATTTTTAAAGAGTTTACTTTATTGTTGAGCTGATTTGTTTTACATGTTAACTTACATAGTCTCTAACTTACAGTTAACTGTAAATATTTGATATTTCCACAGTTTAGATACTATTACAAACTGAAATTAGGCTAAAGTAAAGTGCATTTTTTTTTAAGTTTTTAACTAAACTATATGATACTAAATATAAATTTTTGAAAATAATTTAGTTTTTTTTAAATTATATTAACAATATTTAGCAACTTTGTATATCTAAATCGTTTCAAGATCAACTTGCTAATAATTTAACACCAAGTCTAAAAGAAGAAAAACAAGAAGAGAGATTGATTGTGACAGCTCAAAAATATTGATCAAGAAGAATCATCTAATTCTGAACGGGGATTAAATGAAACAAATGGTTTAAAGTTTTTACAACTTTAATGCTTACTTTAAAACAATATATTCGTAATACAATTTACTTTAGTTTTTCTTATCGTAATATAAATGCTTTATGAACACTCTTAAAATAACACATTCAAAAATCACGCTGATTTTAGCCCTTTTAAAAAGTAATTGTTTGTCTATTTAAAAAAAAAATAATTGAACTTTATTGTAGTTAAAACTTAATAACACTCCTGCTTATTTTTAGTGCAGATGATATTTTTTCTTATTATTTTATAATTAGTTTTTGCGTTTTTCACATTGAGAAATAAACAATTGTAACATTAATAGTAATCTTATTATCTTTTGTTAGTATATTAATTAGTTTTAAAAAACTTATATACCCTTTTTTAATTGGGGTTATGTATTAACATATGTTCATAATCTAATTTTCCACATAATACATCTACTTTGTAAGTATCTTAAAAAATAACGTTTTAGACTTTTAGCAACTAAACAACTAAGCTATAGAAAGGAAAAAAGAAGGGAGAAAATTTAAAGTCGCAAAAAGGAGAATGACTACGAATAAATTGCTTAAAAAAATTATTTTAGTCCCTGATTGACATAAAAATTCTGCAAACAGCCAAAAGGTCGTCGTCCAACTTTAACATCTTTTTTTTTAAGCTTCTAAAGTAAATTGTAAATTTAAACTAACTTGTCAGAAAAAAAAAACAATGTTATTGCGAAAAAAATTTCAAATGTATATTAATGAAAAGATGTTGTAGTTGTTTACTAAAATTTACCATATTTGCCAAACTTGAAATACTTTATTATATTTTATCACATTATTCAACATTTTCGACACTTAACAAATAAGAACCTAAACAATATATTTTTTTGTAATTATAAACAAAGTTTATTAAATCTATACTTGAATTGTTTTATGTCCCTTATGATATAGTTTAAATTTACTATGTATTTATATATTTCTAGTTTTGTTCCTGCAAAGACGGTTTTAATCTATTAGTTGCACTATGGGCTTTAAAAAAAGTTTATAAGATGTTTTAATATGGCTCTAAACCAGGGTTTCCCAAACTTTTTTTCAAGTGGCCTACTTTAAAAAGTTAAAATAGCTATGGCCTCCTTGTACCAAGTTTACTGAAAAACTACTATAATAAACACCTAAGAATTTATTTTTTGCTTTTCATCAGTAACTCAGGAGTACTTAGTGTAAGTATCAGTTATAACCTCATGCTACCGTGGTAGCTCCTTACTGCTCATGGCCCCCTGAGTATCTGTCATGGCCCCCAAAGGCACCACTTTGCCCACTTTGGGAATTCTGCTCTAAAACAACTTCATTGTATTTCAGTAGCATCTAACAATTTTTTTTATAAAAATATTAGCAATAATTATATGAAGTATTTAGTATCATATAATTTTTTATTTATTTAAAAGATTTTACTTGATTTTAGAAGAGATTTTTGTTATAAGATTTTGTGAGATTAAACTTTAATCATTATTCAAGTCCAAAATGAACTGCTTACCCTTTTTCGGCCCATATCCTTACCCAGTCTACCTCTACTTTCCTTATATGGGTGAAAACTCAATAAGACTGGCTAAGCAAGCTTCATTCAGTATTTTTAATTCAAATTTCAATTTTTTCGAACATATTGCTTGTAGGCTAAACTGTACAGATTTTTTTTTTGCGGGCCGCAATTATTCTAAAAAAATATATTTATCAATATATAATCAAAAATTAAGAAAAAAAATATAAACTGAGCAAGAATATTTACTAAGCTTACAAAAGCCTCGAGTCAGTAGTGGTAGAACTGCGTCAATTTTTGATTTACTTATCACATATTATTGTTTTTTTTGTTTTCGCACTATATAAATCACAATTCACTAAAAATTGATTAGTTAACATTTGGCTTAGTAGTGAAACTAACACATTAAACTAGGCGAGAGTTCCATTTGAGTAATTATGTAATTAAATAACCTATTTGATCATACTGTCCAAATGATTATCGTTGAACGACTTAAAACGCATAACGTGGTCAAAAACCAAAACTAAACAGCCCCCTAAGCTCATAACCTGACAGCGACCGAGCCATCGGACAGCGGTTACACCTTTACAACAAATTAACATAAAAAGTAAGTATATATATATAATAACCATTAAAGTAAATTTATGAAAAATACTTCACTGCATTGACACTTTAACTTTAAAGTATTTAATAACACTTTAAAATATTAAATCTTTTGTTTTTGGAAAATTTATAACAATAAATGTGTAAACTAATGATCTTCTTAATTTCTAAACACTGAATGTCGGCTTGGAAGTTTACAGCATGTAGGACAGAAACTGTCCTCTTATGAATAGTTTTTAGGCATGTGACGTACTTTCAAATAAAATTTATACTATAACTGAAAGGTTTTTCGTACTCCAGGTCATATAGCTAGTTATTTCGATCGCCTTTTTTATAGGTTTTTTAATTTTTTTTATGATTAAAAAAATTTAAGTAATCAATGGCGACTATTTTATTGTTAAAACACGTTGAAATTAATATTTTAACCATTGTTTAAAAGAACTAACTTAAAAAAATATTTAGGACTATTAAATTTAACCCAATAAGTTATCTAGGTTTAACATATTATTATTTTTGAACTAAAAAATTAATTATAAAGTGTTTAACATCTGCGTGTAAAAAAAGTCCATAAATATAAAAAGAGTTATACAAATTTTAGTTCGAAAAAGATTACAAATAATATCAATTGGAACATTTTATTATTGTTGCTATCATGATGCTTAGTACATTTTTGAATGTTGAATAAGTATACTAAAAAGTTATAGTTGAATTGGTTCATAGGCAATTATATTATTCAACTTAAACAAAAAAATTATGCAATAACACTATAAGGCTTTTGCATCAATGTAAAAGATTTATACAATTGTATAATTTGGAAACCAAATGAGTAATAGTGCTCAATCTTGAAATAGAGAGCCAAATTAATTAATAATTTTTTTAGGTGAAACCGGGTTAGTAAGATTGCAATTTTGTCAATAAATTATTAATTGATTTATACAATTAAGTATTATTAATAACTATAAAACACATATCATAAAACAAACATTCATTTATTTAGTTAAATATTGCCAGACTTAATTATTATAATATTTTAGTGTAAAAAAATCATCAGTCAATGATAAACTTTTCTTAATTAATCATCTTTTTAAAAGTAATTTTTATGTTTTTGTAGTGTCTTGTATGTTTTTGTAGAATCTAAACATTTTTTAATTATAATACAAATAGGTGTGACCTGATGGTATAGGGGTCCTATTGACAGGTTTAAAAACTCTCTGACTTGAATATTGCAAAATTAAGACCCATTGGTCAACTCAAAAATAAAAGGTTATTTTATCCAACAGAATTATTAAAAAAAAAACTTTTTTAAGCATCAAACAAAACCAACAATTAGATTTTTTAGTAAGTATTTACTAATATACATGCAAAAGTCTGTTTATAAAGCAGCTAAAACATAAAAAATCGCAATCATTGTGTGGTCTAATGACAATTAATTTAAATACAGGGTTGCCAAAAAAACTGGAATCCTAGAAAAACCTGAAATATGAAAATTTAGGCTAAAAAACTAAAATTTGAGAAATTCTGAAAAAAATCTTGATTTTGAACAAAAATTACTATAAAAACCTGGAAGTTTTTACATATTAAGTAGTAAATTTTTAATTTGACACAAAAAGTCTATCATATTATTTTTTTTTTGATATCATCAAAAAAATTTTAATAAAAAGTGTGTTTAAATAGCTTATCAGTATTTTTCAATGTTTTTATACTACTTAGCACAGCTATTAACCTTAAACTTTTGTCCTGAACATTACATTATCTCCTGGTGTATGACTCCATAACCAAAAGGTTTATTTGTACACCAGGCCCTTGGGCCAAATTTTTTAAAAGCTTTATTTTTTTCAATAAATTTAGCTTAAAATAAACAATAGTCCCAACAAAGTGTACTTTTAAAAACCTGGAAGAAATTTCTCAAAAAAAAAAAAAATAGCAACCCTGTAAATAGGTATAGATTATGCTAAAAAAAATCACTTAAAGGGTCAACTTGAATCAAATTAGCATTGGTACTTAAGTTTTGAACAGTAAGTGTAATAAATTTTATTCTTTGCCAAACAATAATTTTGGTTTTTGAGATTAAAATATAAAACTGTCCTGGTGACATTAAAAACTCTTTAAGAAACAAGAAAGAAAGCTTATGTTAAACACAAACACAGAAAAGAAAAAAAAAGTATTCTCTAACTTAAGTTTATAATTAAAGTGTAATACTAATAGTTTATCTTTGAAAAGAATGCAACATAATTTAGTTCAAACTAAAATAATCAAATCATTCAAACATTTGACATTAATTATTCTAATTTTGACAATTTACAGCATATGCAAATTTGTATAAGTACTACTAAGGATCTGTTTAAACCTCTTCTCAATAATATTTAAATCCAAAAAGTAGTTATGGCACCACAATAAAAATAGCTTTTAGCTTTATTTTTAGCACAGTTAAAAACAAATTATTAATTTTTATATATGAAAATTTGTTTAGATACTATTAAAGACCTTTAAAATCATTATTTTTGTTTTAAGATTACCTAAAAAAAACTTTTTCTGTAAGTTTGTACCATTCTGATTTTCAGGTAGTGAACGGATCATTAACCTAAAATTAAGAAGGATAAATAAAAATATAAAGCTTTGATTTTCAACCAAAACTGTTCTTTTAAAAGCAATATTACTCAACAGTGACTTTTTTGGTGTACAAGTTTTGAATATATTTGAATTTATTAGCACCATTCAAAATGTGCATGTAAATTTTAATAAAATAATTTTTTAAACTCTTTTAAGGCCTTAAATCTTCCATTTGCCATGTTTTATTTAATATGATAGTATTGCTATTTTAGAAGTTTACCTCTGCATTATAAAATATCTAAACATAATATGTAAATTTAAAAATATGATAAGAACTGTTCTTTATAACATTTAGGCTTATGTTTATAAAATCGACAAAATAATTGAAAATCCAGAAACTGTAATTCTGTATTTATCATTATTAATTAATTTGTAATTAAAATTAAGTACTTGAAAATTTTATCTTTTTTTATTCTAAATGTGGTGTGTTAAATTTTTGAGTCTTTAAGTTTTTAAAAGTGTACTAGCATTTAATACATTAACATAGTATTTGGTTGTTTAACTTCAAACATATTCCTAAAACTAAGATATTGTTCTAATTATTTTAAAATAACTGAAAACAATAATAACATATTAACTAATATTAACAACCATTTGATAAGAAGTAAAAACATATTCTCTTCATTTTATTTTTTGTCTAATGCTAGACCAGTTCTTAACTATAAATCCAAATTGTAATACATTTTCTTTTATTTATTTTTAACTTATTTCACTTATATTAAAGTTATGATCTTAAAAGAAAAGCAATAAAATTCTAAAAATATTTCCCAATCTCGTTTTCATAATCACTCACTTTGCAAAGAATTAGAAAACATTCCTACCCCTTTATAATTAATCTTTTTTGTTTTACCCCCTTACTAATTGAAAATTAAATTAATTTTCCAAAACTTTCAGACTATTTATTTGCTTTTGCTAGTTAGTAAAACTATTTTTTTTTCACTTGTTGTGCCTGGTTTTGATTACTGTTTAGTGGTAGTAAGTTTTAGTCTTTAAAGTATTTGTTTTTTACTGATTTTTGATGTGTTACATTGAGAAAGCTAATAATTTAACTAAAATTGCTTAATTTCAGTTTAAAATGTCACTGTACAAAGTATTTAATATTTGTTTATGACCTAATGCCGCTTTTGTTCACCAAAACAATTTCAAATTATCATATTCTTGTAAACTAATACCAGTTAAAATTTTTAGTTTATTCAAGTGCATAGGTTATGCAACAAAATCTACACAAGTTATACTTTACAAAATACTTTAGATAAAAAGTAAAAGTTTTCAGTTACTACCAGTATTTTAAAACTTTTTGGTGTATTAGTTTTAAACTAACAAGAATGTTAAACTTTTCGAGTACACAATATTCTAAGTTGAATTAATCCTATTATCAAAGCAATACCATAGAATTTTATTAAGATTTAAGTTTTACTTAGTTGCCAACAGTACTATAAACTTGAACTCAATGCAAATTATCATGCAACCCATGTTTACAATTTTTTTAAAAGACAAAAACAAATGCTTTTAAAGATATACTGTTCACAGGCAAAGTTTTTAAAACCACAAAAGCAATACTCAGTATGTGTATTGTGCACATTACATAGTTTAGGTAAGGTGTTAGAACACCACTGAATAATCATTTTTATTAGCTCAATAGACTAATTTACCCACCAGTAATTTAAACTAAGAAATACTTAAAATCAAGCTGTAAGTTGTTTTTTCCAGATTATATAGAAAACGCCTGTTGTATATGTAATGGAATCAAACATAGAGTTTGTTGAGGACTCGGACAGTGATCAGGAGGTGATTGAGATTTCCTCTGGAGATGCTTCTTCTGCCGACGACTTCCAGGACAGTCCCAGCTTCAGCAGCTTGTACAACAAGGAAGTTGGCAACAGCAAGGGCCAGAGCTCGTTGGCAAAACCAGCCAAGCATGAGGAACCAATCAGAAAGAAGACAAACTCAAAACCGCAGAGCGGCTACCAGATCTTCCTTGCTGAGATGAGAACGGTTCTGGAAAACAGCGTTGAGGACATCAACAGGAGCGCTGAGCAGATGTGGGACCAGTTGGACCGCCAGGCCCAGGAGTTTTACCACAACAAGTCCAAGGAGGAGGTGAGGAAGTGGGAGCAGAAGAAGGCGGCAAGGGAGAGGATGCAGATGCAGCTGGACAAGAAAACAAAGAAAAAGAACCTGCCCCCGCCTCCTAAGCTGCACAGGGCCCCAGCTACCATCAAAGCTCCCCTGAAGAGAAAGATAGCTCCCTACCAGCCGCCCGTCAGTCAGCCCTGTGTCCTATCCCCTGAAAAGTTTCCAGCCAAAGTTACAAAGAGGAACAACAGCTTTGAGCGGGAGCCCATCCTCCAGAGTTTGATGGCCATGAGTGACAAGAAAGAAACTGAGAAAAAACCCTCAAAAGTTGCCTGCACCCCAAAAATACCCAAGAAAACCCCCTCAAAGGAAGAAGACGAGCTCATTGAGGAGTGCTACCTTGACAGCTCTGACATGTCTGATGACTCAGACAAAACTGAGGAGGTCGAGCCTCCCACCAGGTTCAAGACTTGCGAGAGGGAGAAGTGCGACAACATGGCAGTTGCCGGGCAACCCTGGGGGGAGGGCTTCTGTAGTGAGAAGTGTGTCATCAAGGACTTTAGGAAGAACTTTAAAATTTTACTTGAGGACTATAACAGGCCACCCGGGCAGAGAAAATATCTGAAGCTCACGTAGCTCTTGTGGTGCTTTTTTGTTTACTTTTGGGTTTTCTCCTGTGAGAGTTTAGTAGCTTGTGTCATCAAAACAAGGCTGCTGTCATTATTTTATTTGAGTTGTTGAGTTAATTAATGAAAAGTTTAAAATGTTATATATAATATTATTAAAGAAATTAGTTTTATCCCGTTTTTGTTTTTAATTTTGGTTAGTGTAGACTTTTTTGAATTATCAAAAATAAAAGTTGCCTAGAATTTTTTGATGCCTGACAATGAAAGCATGAATTTGCACAAGTTTTGATGACAGAAGCTATATGTGGCCAGTAAAATGTTGTTGGTAAATTGATTGGTTTTACAAAAAATAAATTTAGGAAAATAAAAACAATTGCATTGTGGCTTGTTTGTGTAAGTATAGCGTTTATCATTGTTGTTTGTTAAATGTTAGAGACCTTTTTCAATTAAAATTTGTACAGTTTTAAGCAGAGCTTATTTTAAATCCGTCTTAAAATTAAAACTTATTGTTTAATAGTTTTTGCAGTACTTGTATTTATTGTTTTATTTTAGTGCTGATGTAAAATTTAAAAATGAAAATTATTTAAAATTTTGCTCAAAGTTATTCTTAATATCAATGAAATAGTATGTTTTGAGCAACAAAGTAATTTGCAAAATAGAAGTAAGCACTAAAGCAATTGATTTTTTAAAAAGATAAAATAATATATATTTTTGCAAACTTAATTGCTAAACTTATGAAACTATACTTGGTAAATTTTGTGATGAAATTAAAATAAAAAGTCTAAAAATTTATTATAAATTTTATTTGTTATTAAAGTTTTTAATAGTGTAGCTTAATTTGTTAAGTGTGAGCCTTTTAAAATTTTCATAGTTTTTAAATTGGTTCCAGTATTTGATGTAAATGTTTAAAGATAACATCTGTAGAGCTTTTTCTCCTGTTTGTGAAATTAATAGTTTAATTTATTAATACATGAATAAGTTTTAAAGAAAAACATATTTTGCATGCTTTTCTCAGGGTTGCCACAAAACCTGGAATTTGACAATTTAGGCTAAAAAACCTGGAATTTGAGAAATTAAAAATAGTAAATCTGGAATATTGAACAAATATAACTAAAATATCTGTAATTTTTACATGTTAAATAGTAAAATTTTGATTTGACACGAAAACTATACAGGTTTACCACTTTACCTGGAATCCTGAAAAAACCTGGAATTTGGGAAAATTTGAAAAAAAACTCGAAAAGCCTGAAAAAATTTTAACAGTTTTCATATGATAAGTAGTAGAATTTCAATTTGACTCAAAAAATTAAGCATATAAATGAAAAAATCAAAAAGTTATTTTTCAAAAAAACATAATTAAAGTAGCATTACAGTATGTTTTAAATGTTTTTATACTATTTAAGGCAGTTTTTTACATTAAACTTAACTTTAAATTAAAAATAGACCCAAAAATGTATACTTTTAAAAACCTGGAAGAAATTTGGAAAACCTGGAAAAATTTTTGAAAAAACAAGTGGCAACCCTGAGTATGTCATATAGACAAAAATTTTTGTCATCATCCATTTTTTTAATTAAAAAACACATTTAAATTTGTTTTACAGTATCTTTTCAATGTTAGTATACTACTTAACACAGTTTTTAAACTTAACTTTAAACTAAAAATGTGTACTTTTAAAAACCTGGAGAAAATTTGCTAAAAATCAGAAGCCACCCTGTGACATATTTTGCTTGCGTTTCTTAAAAAAAAACCTTTAATAATATAATATGTTTTTTAAACTTGATTTCTAAGATTTAAATATGACAGAGTCTTTTTCTATTGTTGCTGATAAATCATTAGTTATATTAAAAATTTGAGAAAATTTTAACATTATTTAAAACTTTGAAAAAAAGATTACTTAAGTTATTTTAAAATTGTCGGATATTGTTTTTCGTTATATTAAACCCTAATAATTTTGTTAATATTTGTTTATTTTCATATACTGTAGAAAACTTTGTTTTTTTCTTAATTTTCGTTCGATTTAATTTATGCCAATTTTGTTATCAATTAGTGTTTTAATTTCTTTGTGTTAAAATAAGAAGTCTAAGTGTAACTTACTGAGAAAACCTTTGTTTCGTTTGTATTAAGAGTTTCTTGCTTTCAAAAAAAAATGGTGTTTTTAAAGCATACATTTAGAGATTTTTATAACATCTTTTTCAGATCTAACTACTAATTTTATACTTCAACTGCGAAATGGGCATCACATAGTAAGTTGTTTGTTTCAGATAACTCATGAAATAATTTAACTAGTTTTATGTGTTTTTTAAAAGTGTTTATTTTGGGTTTTGATGTGTTGCACATTATCACATCACTGTGTAATTTGGTGTCATAAGTCTCATATTTGATCCCTTTTTTTTTTACAATAATGTGAGTAAGCTATAAAAAATAATAAATATCTACAACAATTTCCATTATTGTGTATTGGTTTTAATTAAAAAGTAGCATCTATAGAAATTATTAATATATATCAAACAAACTTAAGCAGAAGTTTTGATATTTCGAAGAATTCTTTAATTTAATAAAGTCTTATACTAATACTATGCAATAAATATTCAAACTTAAGTCAGTTATCCACATGTTAAAATGCGCACAGTAAACAGGGTTGCCACAAAACCTGGAATCCTGAAAAAACCTGGAATTTTGAACAAAATATCTGAAAAAACAAATTTTAAACAATTTTTACATCTTTTGTAGTAAGATTTGACAGAAAAATCTATCCTATAGTTTTTTTTTTGTCATTATCAAAAGTTTTTCTATCAAAAAACACATTTAAAGTAGCTTTACAGTATCTTTTAAATGTTGTTGTTTTAGTTAAACACAGTTTTTAACCAATAACTTAACTTTGGACTAAAAATAAACTATAAAAATTTCTCAAAAACCAGTGGCAACCGGTAATATTAAAATTTTAATAACAATTAAAAGCACAAGATTGTTCAAATTTTCAATAATTACGTCACAATTAAAATAAGCTACACCAATTTCAATTAAATTTTAAGCTCATTTCATTAATTACACTTTTACTTAAGCAATGTTTAGTCTGTAAATTATCTAGAAGAAAAAAGAAAGCTACATACAGCTTTGATTATTATTATTATTGTTGTTATATTGATTTTAAAACTTAGCTAAAAATTTAAACTTCTACTAAAACTCAGTCTTAATATTAAAATTTGATTTGTTTAGTTTCTTAAGTAAAAATTTTCAGTAATATTTTGTTTTTATCTTAATTTAATTGTTTAAATGCTATTTTCCATGACTGTCACATATCTTTTTTTAGATTTATTTAAGCACTGAAGAAGTCTTTGACCGAAACTTAGTTTGTAAAATAAATTTTTGAAAGAATAAATATATTTTTCAGGTATATTAGTCTTTTTATTTACTCTACAAATCTACGATCATCTGTTCTAAAATACCTTATTCCTATATTTATTTGTTTGATTAGTTGATCTTTGTGGTTTTTTAAAAACATTTTTTGATCTTTGAAACCCACTGAATTAAACTACAAAAAAATTTAATACTGTTTTTATTTTAAATTCAAACAAAGTTCCAAAAATTAATGTATGTTGTATGTGTATTTCAAAATTTAGAAGGTACAAAATTTTTTCTCAGAATATAATTATTGCTTCTTATGTGTTGTAAACAATAAACAAGATTTAGTATTTCAAAGTTATTTTACAAATTAGGACAATACAAGTTGCTTGGATTTATTTTTGAAATATGAAAGAAAAAATATGTTAGCCTTATACTTGCTGCTGTTTGTAGAAAAATAAAACAAATTTAATTAAAAATCATAGTATCAATTCAATGAGTTAAAGAGAAATATTGAATAATTTTTTAAGGGCTAAATACTTTATCTGTAAGCTTATGTGTTACATAAAGTAATTAAAAAAATAGTTGTAGACAACCTTGAGATAACTAAAACTGTTTATTGTGTTGAAGGTAAACATAAAAAATTTCAATAGATATTTGTTTTTATTCATAACTTTGTCAATTAAAAGATTAAAGTCGTAATAAATTAATAGAAAAAAAAATACAAATAATATTTACTGAAGTGAAAAGTATATCATATTTAGCATTAGTCATGTTTCAACTTAATATTCGTATGGTAATTTGAAATTTGTATTATATAAAGAATCTCCTTTAGAATAGTATGGTAATAAAAAGATAATATAATTTTCTCATGGTTAATACAAACAAAACTGAATTTTTACTCCCTTACCTTATCTTATTTTTGTTTATTTTGTACAAATACTCTGTTTGTTTTAACGCCCTTAGTTGTATTTTCAACTTTTTTGTTCATTTATTTATTTTACTACTAAAAAATTGCATTGTTTATTATGCACTACAAATTTTACAGCATCGCAATTAGCTTATTAAAGTTAATTAACAAATACAAAAACTTTTTAAGCTGTTTCTTTAAACAAGCTGTTATTATTCTATTCTAATCATAATATATTTTTGTTCGAATCATAGAAGCTAATAACTAAAGTAATACTACAATTAGTTTTGGAAAGCCATTTATAGAAGTAAACTATTATTTGGACAGAAAAAAAGAACAATTTATAAAATACTATATTAACTTTCAATACAGTTATCATACTGTTAACTGAAAGTTTTATTAACATGTAAAACTTTACAGTGTTGTAGAATGGAAAGCGATAGAGGGAAAGACGGAATTGGACAGTTTGAATTCCTACTGCGAACAATTGGAATCCATGGGTGCCACTAGACTGCCTGAAAAGTTTGTGCTCGAGTACGACACATTCGCACCTATTAACAGTGAGTTTTGTTATAAAAAAGTTTGTAAAAATACAAAATGAGTTGAATGTTTTTTAGGCATGTTAAAAATGATTTGTTTTGATGAAAAGTTATATGGAAATAGGAAAGTTATTTACAACTGGTTGAATCTAAAAAATAATTTAAATTTACACTTTGTGGGTAAAATGTTTATAAAGTGTTAAAAATTACCAAAAAAGCTTGGATTATTAAGTATATGTCTTGAAAAGTTGTTAATGAATCAATTATTTATTAATTTATATATATACATTAGCAAATTTTTGAATATTGTATGTTTATTTTTAATGATATTGATTTAATTGCTCATAAATTTTAAGAACAGTCAATATTAGAAAAAAAAGTGTTAGTATAGTACAATTTTCTACTTTTGAACAAATAGATTACATTTTTTGTGTCAACCGTAATGTCTTATAACATTTGGTATATTTTTACCAATTAAAATATTATAGAAAGTAAAAAAAAATGTTTGTCTTCACATATTTATATTTTTATTAAAAGCACAAAGTATTTTTATTACGCATACACAAACTGTTTTAAATATTTGTATGCTTACCTAAGATTAAAATCTTAAAATATTAGAAGCTTTTGATTGCATTGAAAGGAGTCAAATGCTAACTTCTATCTAAGTTTAATTTAAATAGTATCATAAAAATAAACAAAAACAATTTCACTTATAAATTTTTAAAATACATACTTACAGTAATTTTTAAACAAAGTTTACAAGAATTAATAAAACTTACATTACTTACATAAATAATTAAGTATCTACAAAAAAGTTTTATTAGGTTTAAAAAACTAAATTAATTTAGAAAAATTATATTTTTATGCATAAAGGGTGAAAAAGAATTTTACAAAATATACTTATGATTGAAGCATAGATCTTTGATAATTAGTTTAGCTATGCTTAAACACAGAATTTGTGTACATGCTTCAATTAAGTTTAAACTCTGAAAACAATAAAAAGTTTTTAAGTAAAGCTGAATAAACCTTTTTTTCTGAGTATTGTTCAAAACTATGTTCAGACAAGTATTGTATAGTTTTACAACAATTTTTCACGTGAGCATAATTTTACCTAAGTTTGTTATTACATTTATTTACTAAAGTTGTAGCTTTATACCTTATTAACTTTTTTTTTAGTTAAGGGTCACTACAAAACTAAATAAAAAGTCTGCAATAAAAATCTTGCTACAATAAAAGAACATTTTTTGTTTAAAATCACTTCTATTCAATTTACATCAGCCAACATAGCTTAATTCTGAGTATACTTTCTTAAAATATTCAATAGCTGTGTATGTTTATTACATGATCAGATTTTCAGTTACATCTTAGATTATCAGTGTAGATTAGGTGTAGTATGTACTTATTAAAAAAATATTATAGTATGTTATTTATAACAGTTAATAAAAGCAACATAATTAAGATTTTACTAAAATCGTTTTTGTTTAAGTACTCTAGTTAAAAAAACTTGTAGTAAAGTATTAAACTTTTGTAAAAACATATAGTTGCTTTTATATTTTGATCTTACTTAAGTATATATTGTTAAAATAATCTGAATATTGTTATTTACATCTGTTAAAAAATGTTTATATTGTTGCTGAACCAAACTAAAAGTAAATTTAAGTTTTTAATCATAAGAATTTTAAGTACTAATCTAGTTAAATCTTTAACTTTAGTATTTTTTTTGAAATATTTTTATGTTAACCTTAAGGTCTCATACCATTTGTTTAAATAAACAATAGTTATTGATTTAAGAAAATTTTTTACTGTAACCAAAATAAAACTTTATTTGTGAAATTATTTTCGTTTGTATGATATTCTATTTTGTTAAGATTATTTATATATATATATATACAAAGTTATATTTTCTACAACAGCGAACAAAACCCTGATAGTGGTTAAATCATCAGACTACCCAAGATCTAGGTTCGTTCAATTTGAAGGAATGTCAAATTTCATTACATTTGATGAAAACATCAATTCCTTTATTTCCAGGTAACATTTTTATTACGTGGTTATTTATTAGCTTGTTTTATTGCTTATAAAGATTACAACATAAAAAACTATTTGTTACTTTACAACTCAGTTGTTTTCAACCTTTGTTTAGCTTAAACAGTTTTTTCATTAAAGTATATTCAGTTTTTTAATTTAAGGTGTTATAAACGACACAATTAAACATAAATTACCAACTCAAAGGTATGTGTTGTTCACTTATTTTTTTTAGTTTCGTATAATTGTAATTTTGTATACTAAAACTGCGTAAAACTTTTTTTTATCACTTAATTTTACCTTTTTTTCAAAGTAAAATAAATATCAGTTTTATTTATGACACACATAACATACTTAAAATCAATATTTAAAATTTAATAGATTTTAGAAGTTAAAGTTTTTTAATAATTTGGATTATCTAATATTTTTTGTATTACAGGCACTATGCAATTTCAAAAGTCTTAAAAAATACGTATAATGTTATAAACAATATGTATGTATATTTTTAATGTAAAAACTACTAAAAATAAAATTTAATAGTTATAGGATTAAAAAACAGTTTTTGTGAAGAAATCTAATTATATCCAAGTTCACAATTATTGTATTAAAAAAAGTTAAATTTGTGACAGCTTCTTTGACTACTTATAACTAAAAAAATATTTGTGTATCACTTCTAAAAATTGTTGCTGGTTGTTACATCCATATTTTGATATTTGATAATATCTTGATTGTTAAAAACTCGCAAATTATAAAAAGTTATCTGGAGAAAACAGGATATAAATACCATACATGGAGCAAAGCGTTTTAACATAAAGTTAGAAACATCAGTCAAGCTTATTGAAACAACAAAGTTTTAAAACGCCTAACCTTTTATAAATCGATAAAAAAATATACTTAATTCAGGGTTGCCGCAAAACTTTTCATCCTGAAAAAACCTAGAGTTTTGAACAAAAATCACTGAATAACTCGGAAAAACACATTTTACATGAAGTGATGAAATTTCGATTAAGAACAAAATATCTTTCATATAGATAACAAAATTTTTTCATCATCAAGTTTTTTATTAAAAAAATACAAAGTAGCTTTACAGTATCTTTTCAATGCTGTTATACTATCTAACACAGTTTTTTTTAACCTTAAACTTAATATTAAACTAAAATAGAACTAAAAATATGTACTTTCAAAAACCTGGAAGATATCTCAAAAACCGGTGGTAACCCTGTTTATTAACCAAGTTTAAACATTATATATTGTAAAAAAAATACTTTAATGACTTTTATCAGAAAACTAAGTTTCGGTCAGAAACCTCATCAATAATTAAAGTGTTGAAACTACATTAACTGTATACTAATTCTCCTCTAGAATTTGAGATCTTTTTATATTGTTTTCAATAAATCAAAACATATAATAGTAAGAAAAATTACACTAACTTAATTAGTTGTAAATAATTTCATAAATGTTAGATGATATGAAGATTTATAAATCAAATAACACTATGACTACAACATTTACCAAGTTTATAATACACTATATACTGTATAAAAATGTTTAATTGTTTAAAAAACTTAATGTATCTTCTATTTTAAATTAAGATTAGGCAGGTTTAATGTTTTTTAAATCAATTAACACTATGACTTCAATAATTACATAGTTTATACACTTATGTTGTAGAAAATGATAGAATAACTAAAAAAAATATATATATATTTCAAACACAGGTTAGGCGGAGTCGTTCAACCGAAAAAAGGCGGGAAACTTTCAATAAGAGGTCATTCTTTCGAGTTCAAAAATTACTTCATTAAAATCGGAGTCGTTTCACAAGCTAATGTTTCCAAATCGCTCAGTTTGGAGGTTGGTTTAAATAGATGTTTTAGTTTTCAGTGTAAATAAGTTATTGTAATGTTTCTAGTTTGTACTCGTTTGCACTTATTAAAATTTACCAGTTTATATATTTTAATGATTTCATCAACTATGACCTGTAAAACAAACTGTTTATTTACCCTTTTCATCTTACATTTTATAACAAACACATGTGCACACATTATTATTTAGACCAGCAGTTCAAGTTTCAAACCTGATTTTTCTGTTGCATCAATAGGGTTAATACTCATTCATGCAATTTTGTATTAAGAAAAAAAAAGTCAGGCCCGATGAGCCCATTTTGTACCTCTTGTCACCCTTTTTTGCTTTAAAAAATAATAATTCATATAAAACTATGATGCGGTTGCTATAAGAGTTCACAATTTTACTTGGCACAATATGATTGCTACACAAGTGATAATATTTTAACTTAGATAGTACAAATATCACGATGTAGTTTAGTATTAGGTAATTTATTATCTGACCTTCAAATTGTTATGTAAAACCTTTGTTATGAGTAAAATTTAGATTAGTTTCGAATTAGTTACTCAATAAAAAAATTGACATGATATCACGATAACTCAATTTAACACACTTAAAGGTATAAATCATTTGGTTCTTAAAAAATACTTTTATAGTAGAAGTATAATTTACTAGATTTTTTACATGTGGCTATTACCACAAAAGCACATTGTGCACAGTTTAAGACGAATTAAAGAAAGTTTTAATGGAAGCACTTCTTGATTTTATGTAATATTTATCACTTTTTGTAAGTTTTCTCGAAATTAAAGTTTTTTATTCATTAAATCAAGAAGCACCTCTATAAATCTTTCTTTGAGTTGTCTTAAATTGTGAACAAAGAATTTTTGCGATAATTACCAAATGTAAAAAAGTTCCATCTAAGAACTCTTAGGTCACATCTTTCGGGTCCCATACAGTTTGCACTAGGCTGGATTTCAGAAAATCGAATTCTGCCAAGGTAAAAGTTTCTCTAATTTATCTAAAATTTTGCACCAAGTGTTTTTGTGGAACTTGTCAAGTGAAAAACAAAATTTCAGCTGAAAACTCAAAGGTCACCGTATTTATAAGCACCTAGTGCATATACCCACAGGCTAAAATTTTATTATAAAGCTACTAAGAAACAAATAACTTAATAACCACAGGTAGAATAAAGACCGTTTAGTCAAACCAAATTTTACATATAGTTTTATTATAAAATCTAATGTTATACAGGTCGAATACAGACCATGCCAGTTTGCAATGAAGCAGGGTTGGATGTTCCTGATGTACCTTGTCAGGAAGATACTGAACACACAACCGCCCAACATACCACCTCTGTACCAGTTTGCTGAACCCAGGCCTTACACCTATGAGTACACCATAACACAGTACCTTGAGCTGTTTAACAAGGTTTGTTGATTTAATTTTTTTATATTATACTTGTACACTTATGAGTACACAATCACTCAGTACTTTTAACTGTTTAACAAGGTTTGTTGATTTAATTTCTTCATATTATACTTGTACACTTATGAGTACACAATCACTCAGTACCTTGAACTGTTTAACAAGGTTTGTTGATTTAATTTCTTTATATTATACTTGTACTATTATGAGTACACCATAACACAGTACTTTGAAATGTCTAACAAGGTTTTTGTTGTGTTTAATTATTAATGTTTTTAATATAAGTGCACCGTAACACAATACCTTGAACTTTTTAAAAAGGTTTGTTTTGATAATAATAGTAAATATTTTTTTTTATGTATGAGTACACCATAGCACAGTATCTTGAACTGTTTAATAAGATTTTTAAATTTAATTCGTTTATTTGTATTTTCTTATACTTGTACTAGTTACGAGTACACAATCACGCAGTATGTTGACCTATGTTTAATAAGGTTCGTTGATTTACTTTTTTTTATTATACTTTTATACTTCTACTAGTTATAAGTACAATATTACACAGTGTCTTGAACAGTTGAATAAGGTTTTTACTAAAATAAGTAATTAAATTTTATTACTAATATATGTACGAGTTTACAATCACACAGTATCTTAGTTTATTTAATAAAGACTGCATTTGATATTATTCATTTATTTACATTAGGGGGCTCTTAAAATTTGTGTGACCTTAGTATTTTCAGCTAGAAAATCTTGTTTTTCTTTAACAACTATCACAAAAACTCCTTGTGCAAAATTTTATATTACTTTTAAAGATTTTGTAGAGGCTGTTTTAGATTTTTGAAAATAACCCCAATGTAAATTGTATGGAACCCAAAAATAGGACCCTAAAGTTTTAAGCTAAACATTGTATACGTGTCGAAATTATAACAGAAGTTGTGCAGAATTTAAAAGGTTCTAAATCGTTTAGAGAAAGTTTCATGAAGGCAATTCTTGTTGTTTGAAAAATAGTTTAAATATCCATTAAAAAAAAACATCAAACCAACAAATGCCTCCATAAAACTTTCTTTAACCTTAAATTTTGCACAATGTGTTTTTGTGAAAACTCTAAGGTTCAATCAGTAGACATTGAGGCGGTTTACAAAAGATCTAGATCAGTCTCTATAAAAACTTTTTAAATCAGTTGAATTTTTTCAAAAAGTGTTTTTGTCAAAAAAAAAACAAGTTACCTTGTTGAAAACTCAAAGGTCTTATTTTGTGTAAGCACCCTAATGTACAAAAGTATACCATGCGTGCATCTATAGGATTTTAACCAGGGTTTTCCAAACTAATTATTATGAGCTTCTCCTTTTCGAAATTTAAGGTAATTACCCTTCTTCATTACAAACTCTAGAATATCTAGTGTAAGTTTCTAATATCCGGTCACTTGTACCTAAAACGTTTTTTATTTTTTAAAAGACATCAAAAACCCCAGAGCGTCTAGTGTAACTTAGTTGTTGGCGCCTTAATATTTATAATCCCCTACTGCACAAGTTTAAAAAGTACCCCTTTCTCTTTCTTACTAGTTATTTTCCCCCAAATTACTTAAACTGCCTGAAAGAGGGAACCCTGGATTAAAATACACCCTAGTTAAGTTTGAATCATCAATTTAGTATGAAATTTAATCACAGGTGTTCAACAGAGGAGTAGTACAAAAGAAGTCTACTCAGCAGCAATTGAATAACAACATGGTTTGTTTTATTAGTGTTGTATTAAAGACATAGAATTATAACGTTGTTTTATTACTCTGTCTATCTATTTTAAATGTAAGATCTTAAACAAGTTAAAGTCTCAAAATCACAAAGTTTAGTTTTAAATGAACAAAAGTACGGTAAGGTTCAAGTTGTTTCAAATGTTAGACTGAGAAAGAGTCAAACAGAATTTAAAACAAACATACCAAGTCAGACTATTAAGGTTATTGCGGTATTAAAGTTTAATTGTGTAAAATATTTTATATCACATAAAAAAAAGCTGTATTTGAAAACTTACAATACTTCACAATTTATAAGGATTCTCAGACCAGATAAATAGCTTATTGAAATAAAATATTACTGTTGACTGTATTGCAATTGAGTAAAACGAAACACATAAAACAGTTCAATACACTTATACGCTGTAAATTTGGAAATAGACAAATAAGTTTCATTATTTTATGCGTTCTCTATTTTATCTGTGGCCAAAAAACCTTGAATTTGATAATTTTAGGCTACAAAAATTACAATTTGAAAAATTTTGAAATAAACCTGGAATTTTGAACAAAAATAACTAAAAGCCGGGAGTTTTAAATATTTTCTACATGTAAAGTAATGAAAATTCGATTTGACACAAAATATCTGTCATATAGATAATTTTTTTGTTATCTAAAAGTTTTTTTATTAAAAAAACTCATTCAAAGTGACTTAACAGTATCTTTTCAATGTTTATATACTATTTAAAACAGAATTTAACCTAAAACTAAATTTTATACCAAAATTAGCCCCAAAAACTTGTAGCTTTGAAAACCTGGAAGAAATTTCTAAAATGTTTTTGACAACCTTGTCTATGTCATAAGGGTGCACGACAATTCAAATTTGGACAGTTCAAATTCTTGGAAAAAACTTTAAAAGGCCACAACTCATAAAGTAATTCAAGTTTGAATAAAATAAAAAAAAAACATTTAGGTCTTAATACCTACAGTCATTTTTCTTTTAAAAAAATATTAAATATAAATTTAGACATGGCTAAAATAAGTTTTAAAATACAATTATTTCAAGTAATTTTCAATTATCTTATCAAGTATTTAAAAAATTTTTTTAAAGAAAAAATGGCTTGTAAGTATTTAGACCTTTTTTTTTTCAAATTTAAATTACTGTTTGAGTTGAGGCCTTTTGAAAATTTTTCCAAGAATTTGAATTGTGGGAATTTGAATTGTGATGTAACCATGTCATAATTACAATATTTTTACCTAAAATTTTTATTTTTAATAAACTATTTATTTGCTTTGATAATCCGCATAAAATGTGAAATATTGTTCAATTAAAACAGTCACGAATGTATTTGTTTTTTGTTATTTTGTTTAACTTATGTAAACATAACAAGATTTGTTTGTGGGCAGGAAATTTGTTAAAAGTTAAAAGATTATAGAAATGACTACACATTTCTGTACAAACTTAGTAAGCAAGTTAAACATTTTAATAAATTAAAAAACAATTTGAATTTGAGTTTAGGGTATTACAATATGTTATGTTTATTATATTTTTTCAAATTCTGCTTAGTTTAAAACTTTTCAATACATTAAAAAAAAACTTTTTTGTAACCAATATTAAGCCTCTAAAATAATTGATATAAAATTATATAGATATTTAATCTTATTTTTCTAATTATAGTTTCTATCTCTATAAAAGTTTAAAAAAAAAATCAATTTTTATTTTATTTTTAAAGTAAACCATGATATTTTAAACGAAAATAAAAACACACTATATTTGGTTAAAAAAGACCCACAAAGCCTAGTATGTTGTCGATTTATAATAAATAAAGATAAATATTTACTTTCGTTCTGTAGTTTGTGCCACAAACAGCACATTTTTATAAACTTATTTTACTGCCAACAAACATTTCAAGTTATATCAGCTTGTTTTACAAGTTAATTTAATATTTATTAGTAAATTATATCTGTATATGTTAATATTAAAATGTTTATGTATAGTTTTTTGTATAACAACTGAAACTAAATTGGAAACTTAAGGAAGAAAACATTGTTTCTAAGTAGCTTTTGTAATCAAGAAAGTTTTTCGGCTAAAGGTAACTAAATAATATCAAAAAAATGGTTATATGTAAAAAATGTTACTTATAAGAAAGTTTATTTAGAAAATTAAAATAAACTACTGTCAAAACTTCATTACATCAGTATACTTGTGTGATTTTTTGATTAGATTTGCAAACATTTCTTCTTATACTAGTTTTCATAAAAAAAATACATATTATTTCAAAATACTCAAGTCATAATTAAACACTTGAAAACTTTACTTCACTTTTGAGCGCACTTAAATTTCATTTCTTAAAAGTTTCATACTGGTAAAAGTTTACGCAATTATAAACTTTACCTTTTTTTAGTTCTTATAAATACATAATTGCGCTTTTTGCTTAGCTTTAATTTCACAGATTTTATTTGACAACTTGAAAATTTATCTTTAATTAAATGCAGTCAAATGTATAACTTTGAAAACAATGAATTGTCTATTTATTAAAGCAACAAAACAAAATGTTTTTTTTTTATTTTAACAATTATGTAATTATACTATTGCTAGTTTTTTTTTCTTCCCATCTTCCCATTTAATTAATTTGATTTGCCAGCTCAATTTATATTTTTTCAGTACTTTGCATTGTAATTTTTTTTTACATTAATGTTAAAAATAATTTAGAAAAAAGTAATTTCTTAGTTTAGTCTTTTTTATTTTTTCTGTTTCTAAATCGATAAAAATAAAACTTATAGGTAATAATTAAAGATAATAAAACCTATGTTATATGACCACATTAAATATTTATTTTTTTGCAGTAGAAGAATTAAATTATTATTCGTTTACAAAAAGATTAATTTTTTTTTGTTGAGTGGTAGACATGACCAACAAATATTTAAATTTCAAGTTAGTTTGCAATTCAGCTTGTATAAAAAATATGTATAGAATACAAATGTTTGTTGGAAATTTAACAACATTTGTTACTTGTAATACAAGTTTTAACAATTTAAAATTAGTTTAAACTTTTGCATTTGTTACCAAGTTGATTGACATGATTCTTGAATAGAGTTGAATTAGCTTAATAACTTAGGTTTTAATAACAATATAGTTATATATTTTAAAGCATTAATTTAACGCATTATAATATATTTATAAATGTATAGTTATTTTTAATGATAAAGTTTTGTAGTATATTAAGACCTCTAGTTGAATAATGTTACTATTTTAATGAACTAAAATTATCTGAATAAGCTCATATACTGTAACAATTCTTAATATTTTTATACAAAGTTAAGATAATATCAGAGGTACTTTTAAAAAAAAGATGTTTTAAGTAGAAAACAAAACTTGTTGATCACAGTTGTTTCAATACATCTTAGAAAAACACAAGTAAAAGTCATCAAATTGTCTAGTGAAAAAGACAATATTTGTAGCTTAGATTACTTTATTATTACTTTAAAATTATGAAGTTTTCTTTTTTTAATGGTTATTGATAAAACTGATTTTTTAGAATTCGACAAACAAAATTCATTTGAAAAGAAGTTATGAAATATTGAAGTTAACTTAAAGTTCTTCAATTATAATTATAATACTTTTAAAGGTTAACAAACTAAAATTGTGCTAGAACTATTGTAAATTGGTTTTCATTGAACCAATTATTAATGTTGAATATAAATTATATTATATTGCCAATGCATTAAAGAAACTGTATTCCAGACCAAAGTTCTAAAAAAGTTAAAATGTATTTAGATAAAAAATAAACCTTAAATTAAGAACTTTTATGAAGTCAAATCATAAGCTTAATTTTCATTATGACGTCACAGCAGCCGAACAACCAGCAGCAGGTGATGAGAGGCCAGCAGCAGAACATCAGACCCCAGCAAGTTGTACAAGGTAACCATGGCAACCAACAACAACAAGTTCACCATGGCAACCTGCAGCTACAACAGGGGTTTCCCCAGCAAATCAGGCAGAACAGACCAATCACAAAACAGGATTGACGTCCGTAATAAATTCTGTTGGATGATTAGTTGAAAGTAAGTTTACAAAATAATTTTGAGTGGTTATTAGAGTAAAGTAATTATTAGCCTTAAGTGAGCTATTTTTTTAAATGTGTTTTTTTAATTGCTGATGGGCAATTTTTTATAGGGAAATTTTTCAAAAGTTAGTTTTAAAAAAGCAATTATTTAATTTTTAAAATGTTAAGAAGCCACGGGACTACAAGCTTTCGGTAGACTGATACCTGGGTTTTGTTGTTGAAATAAGTTAGTCGTTACCTAGACCAGTGGTCTTCAATCTTTTCAAAATTCTCTGCACACTAAATGACTTCAAAATATTTTTTTTGCGCAACTAGAATATTAAAAGAAATAGAATATTATTAAAAACAGTATAATTTTTATGTTTTGAGTGTTTTAAAATATAAGTTGCGTGTTGAGAATTTTATGTTTCATTTTGATTTTTATAATACAATAAAACAAAAACCTCATTTCAAAACAATTTTGTTACGTTGACAAATTGTATGTGCACATTAAAACATTTATATGCGCACTAATGTGCACACCATGAAAATTCCACCTTGTAGTTTGTTGGTCCAAGTGGTTGAATCACAACTTGTTGTTAACTTGTTTTTCAAACAAGAAAATGATCAGGTTTTCGTATGAAGAGTGCTAGCTTGTAGTTGACAAACTATTTTGTTTAAGTTTTAACTTAAATTAAAGTAAAAACCAAAATCATATCACCACAATCTTTTAGTCTTTATATTCACGCCAACGCAATAAGGTTACACCGGTTGGTATAAAAATATTTCTTGAGTGTAAAAGTTAACATTTTATATTTTTAAACTCTTGGATTCAAAAAATTAAGAATGACTTACTGAGTATCAAAGTTATTACGATACAATATAGTTTATAATTACTGATTTTTTTACTTTTAGGAACGAATGGAAGTGTTGATTGAAGTTTCCACTTATATACGGATAACAATCGATTAGTGGCGAATACAAAATGCGTTTTTATTTGTTATACAAATTCATAATCAATATTTATGATTTGTGTAAATTTTTATTTGTGTGTTAAGTTTTAAAACTTGATAGCTATTGTTTTTAGTAAATACTTTTTTTTAGTGCTTTTATAAGTATTTGTGAACGTCTTAAAAAAAAAGTTTTGTAATATAGTCTAACTTTATCAGATTTTTTCTGTTGTACAATTAGATGTAATAAAAGCACAAAAAATATGTGACTTCAGTTGGTAACTAATAATTATTACATTTAAAATTTTTTAAAAACAGTATTTTAATGTAACATGTATAATAGGCGTGGGCAACGCACAGATGAAAAATGACTTCCAATGTTTTTAAGACCCGCGAAAATGTAAATCTGACCCGCCAATATTTCAAAATTTAAGTTGAATCAGGCTTATGAAAATGTAAATTTGGCCCGCCAAACAAAACTCAAAAACTTACATCTAGTTTTTCTGGGGTAATAATTTTTAAACTTTTACTAGATGTTTTGGGTTTTCAAATTAAGAGCAAGGTCTTATTTTACATTTACAAGGATCATACTACACACAGGGTTCCTTAGATTTTTGCAATTTTCGAAAAATTCCATAGATTTTACTTTTTTTCTTGGTGCTTGAAACTTTTGTGAAAATTTAATAGATAAAGCTTGTTGCCATATAAATTTTGTTTATAATTTAAAGTTAAAGAAAGTAGAGTTTTAAAACTAAAACAAGTTTAGCACACCTATTTTATTTTTGTTTTATATGTTATAGTATTGACGATATAAGGTACAATATTTTTTTTAATGTGGTAATTTGTACTCAAATAGTTCATAGTCTTAGAACATTACTTAAATACTGCCTTTGCTCCGAGGTTAAAGCATGCTCAAAAATAAAAGTTATTTTCTTGATTGGTTATAAACTCTTTAAAATAATTATATTTAAGAAAACTGAAATATTCATATGTTAAACACTACGATTACTTAGTTATTTTTGATATATAATAACTTGCAACTATTTTAGAATTGCAGGAGTAAAGTTAGATAACATTTGCTAATGTTTCTGAATTACTAGTTTTTGGCTTATAGATTGCACTTATAATTTAGTATGTCTGACAAAAATTAATCTTTGTTTTTTAAATTGACATCTTAAATCTTGCAGTTTTTTGTTAAAAAAGAGTTTAATATCAGTATGGTTTAAATACATTATAAAACACGTTTAATTGATTCATTACTATATGAGGATTTCACAAAGCTTAGATAAAAAGATCCTGGTTACAGTAAATTATTTTGCCAAAAGTGCAAATTTACAGATTGTTTATAAACCACAGGTAAACAGGTTGTTTTTAAGCATTTAAACTAGTGATCTACCGGACCTGGTCGGATGAATACAGTTAATTGTACGACAAAAAATACGCTCAAAATTGTTGGTCCTAGGACCTGATGCACGAAGAACTTTTTAGTTAAAAAAGTCGTAACCACGGATACCTTTTAACGTTATAATGCTCTTTTGGATTCGGATTCTAATTTTGAATAACTATTCGGATTCGACCGTTTACTAATTTGGAAACAAAAGGTTAACCGGATCCGGCTGAAGCCTAATGTTACGGATCCGGTAGGTCACTATATATACGTTGTTCGTTTCATATTTTTTAATAAGTAACAGACATACTTTAGAATTTTAAAACTTATAAAGTAGATATTCTGAAGTTTTACTTGAAGAGTAAGAAAAAGGTCGTAGGCGCTTTTTTAGTAAGTACTAGATACTACGGGAAAATTTATGAAATTCACACTAGATATTCAGAGAAAATCTTTGAGAGTTACACCAGATGTTATGATAAATCATAAAACTTACACTTGATATTCTTGAGTTAATGATAAGTAGCAAAAAAAAAGTTTTAGTCGTAGCTCAAAGCAGTTTTGAAATTTACATTAGATAATAAGGGGAAATTTGACTTATTTATCGGATCCAAATTAAAAAATGAGGTTCGTATCCGGTTTAATCCTAGTTTCAATATAAGATCCGTATACTGGCGGATACTAGTTTTTAAATAAGATACAGGTCCAACCGGATACTATTTTTTGTAAATTCGGTAGATTACTAAATTTAAACTCTAAAAAGCATTAGATCGCTGATATAAAAAAAAGTGAAATTTTAAGTGTACAGTATTTTATTAACTGTCCAACAAAAAAACTTAGTCTTGACACTATCTTGTTCTCAATCATCTTCAACTCAATCTCGTTTAAAAAAAATCTCTTCCTCTACAAACCGGGTTCTCATTTCTCTATGTTAGTTAAAACTATAAATAATTAAAAAGGTAAAAGTGCTAGATTTTTTACCGCAGCTACAAAGCATCAGCAGAAGCTGTATGATTCAACTAAGTAGACAGTAAGTTCAATTATTTATTGCTGGGTTATATGTTAGGTTAATAGGGTACGTGTTTATCTTTTAAAGTTTGTTAAAGTTAATGCATTTTTTGTTTTAGTTTATTTTTTAGTGTGTATTAGGTTTTATCAATCGACGGATAATGAAAAATTAATTGCATTTGTCCAATTTCTATTTATAAGTCTTCATAGTTTTAAAGTTCGCTTATATACTATTAAGATGAAAAATCGAAGTTTAAATTCCTTGAACAAAAATTATGCCTTTAAAAACTGACAAAAACTAAACTGCAACATTGATCTACTAGAAAACTACTCCTGCTCGTAATACAGCCCATGATCGTGTCTGCTTTACAATTTCTTTTGCGACCCTCCGAAATAACTGAAATAAACATAATAATAAAGCGGTTGAGTAAGGTTTTATTTTTTAATAGTTTACAAAAATCATCTGTTAAACTTACGGTATCAAGTAAATTCAGTTTTAATTAAAATTCACTCGCTTCTTTAGCATTAAGTACTTTTAGCTAAAAAGCTCGCATTGGCTAGATTTGGCTAAAAAGCTCGCATTGGCTAGAAGTTCATTGCGGGTCTAATCTGGCCCGCAGTTGTCCGACCCCTCTGCTTACATCATGCAAGACTAAAAACTAAAAATGTATTAACTATTATCGCTCCTGGCCTCTAAGTATACTAGCTACTGTCTGTTTGGAAAGGAATTGAATTTCAGTATAAAGTTAGTTTTTTTTCAAAATAAAAAATACTAATCTGTATTTTTTGTAAAATATTTTTTTTATAGAAAACTTAATTTTAAATCCTATATTTTCTGTTTGAAAACAAGTAAAAGTGTCAACTCTTCATAAGTTTAAAATTGTAAAAGTAGAATTATTTGAAAAGAAACAGTATTTAAAGTTTTACTAATTTTAGGCTTTTAAAACTTGGATTGTTAAATATTTATTAATTTCGGTTAAATTAGAATTCAAAATGTTAATAATTAATATTTAATACCTTCAGCAAAAGAAAACACTAAAATATATTTACAAGTTATGCATTACTAAAATTAACCATAAGTAATGTAAAACTAGCATTAAATGTACTTTATTTTAACTAAAAACTAAGTTTTTAATATCTCTTTACATTTAACAATTTATAAATCTTTATTAATTATTAAAAACTACTATATAGTTCTTATACTTATAAGTATATAAATGTAAAAAACAACTGCAAATTAAAATAGTTGCAAAACAATGAGCCTGATTTTTTTACATGTTAAAAAATGTTTTTAGTTAGTAATTTGTTGTTAACTTAAAAGTCAGTTTAAATGACTTAAACATACTTATATAGTAAAATATTAGCTGTACAGCTGTTTCTGGCTGCTTAATTAAAGTTTTAAAAAATAATGTTTTCAGATGGCTATGAGTTTACTTTGTATTGATATAGTTTGAAGATAGGTTACTAGATTAAGGAAAAAATATGATTTTTATGAGTGTGTGGAAAATGTATGATTAGTTACCTTTAACTGTAAAAACACAACAGAATAAACATTAGTTCTAAGCATGAGTTAATTAAAATCAAAATAGTTTACCTTTTTGTTTTTTTTTACAAACAGACTTAGCAATTTTAGATGCAAGAAATTTTTAACATGGTTGTAAAAGTATGTATTAATGAACAAACTAAAAACTAAATCTGAATACTTTTTTTTTCTTTTAATAACAGTTATTTGTATGATGAATAAAATAAGTTAAAAAAACAAAACAAAACATGAGTTTTTCAGTGTTTTTATGTAAAATATAAAATAATACAAACCACTGAAAATAAGCTTTATTCATCATGACTTTGAAGTATTTAAAATTATGTAAACGGTGATAGTTTGTTTAATTAGTTTAATTAGTTGTTGATTATTTTGTAAATTCTACTCATTAAAAAATATTTTTATTAAAGTAGTTCATATAGAGTTCCTTATCTTAGTATAAGAAAATAAAGATTTAGCTTGTTTAAAACTAATAAAATATTTACTTTCAGTGAAAAAAGACTGATAAACATTAAATAGTCAAAAATTGTTTTAAATAAATATTTTAAGTTGTTACGTTTAGGTTTTTGCTTTGTTTTGTTTAAAAATTTAATTCTGAATGCTTTAATTTATATACTTGTAAATGTAAGGTTTAAACTATGTCAAAGTTATATATTTTTTTGTTTGTGTATTAAAAATTGGTTAAATGTGTTTTCGTTTATCAGTTATTTATATAAAAATGCGCAAATAAGCTTTTAATTTCTTTACTTTTTTATAAGGTTTTACGGCTACGTTTTTCTTTATTTACTTTACAAAAAGTTTGTATTATTTTAATTTAAAAACGCTTGTTATTTAATTGTTAAAAACTATTTTAATAGATTAAATAGCCAATAATCGGAGTGTAGCTCCGAAGCATTTTACTTCAAATTTTAGACCAAATTTAAGAGTTTCAATATGTGTTATGTGTATTGTAAGCTTATGCTAGTTGGTTGTGTAAAATTTTAAAAACAAGTTAGTTAAATAGCAAACTTTTAAACTAGTCCTTGTGAGTTTATACAGTTTTCATTCAGAACTTTTCCGTTCATATAAAATTAGGTAACATAAAATATAAAAACTTTATTTGAAATTAATAGTGTACTATTAAAATTTCAGTTTGTCAATTTTATGTCAAATAAAAATGAATTCTTTTGTGCAGTTGTTTCAACAATGCAACTACAGCAGAATAACTTAAATGACTGCCATTCAATAATCTTTTTTTTAATGTCAAAATGTATTGTTAAGAAATTAGCTAATAACTAGTGTTTTTTTTCTTAATTTTTATTTTGGTTAATGTTTAAGTTATATGACTACTATTGAATAATATAAAGCTTAAACATTTTTAATTCTACAGACTATAAACCACTGTCTAGTTTTATTCTTTTTTATTATCTTAAAACATTTTAATCTCGTGTAAAACCCATCAAAATTGTATTACTTTTTATTTATGTTTAAAGTCATTGTATTAAAAGTATTTAATGCAAACCATTGTATAAATTCTTTTTCATTGTTGAAATATATAAATACAGATAGAGTAACGTAGCATTCGTAAAAGTAAAAAGTGTAGAAGGTTAGTGTGCATTGATTGTATCTGAAATGTTTTTTTTTCTTTTGACCATTATTATGTTTGAATTGTATTAATATGTATGTAGCGTTTTAAGTTTAATCTTGATAAAAAAATAATGATAAAAAAAGAATATACGAATTAAGTTTTATTAAGAATATCTGAATAGTCGTTATTAAACAAAAATTTTTAGGTACTTGAAGTTTTGAAGTTTACTTCCAACTTTAAACTTGACTTCTTTTCAAACAGAAAAACGATGAGAAAAATATTTTGTTTCTTATCGGTGATGTTGTTCACTATTGGCTGCAGTGCGGATCCCGATTCCACGTGGACTGCAAGAATGAACCAAACTTGGGCAAGACAAGCGGAGATTCGACAATACGTATACGAAAGCCAACATCCAACTTCTAGCTGGACGGCTGAAAGAAATGCAACTTTGGAAAAAACAATGAATTGGTTGTATGGTTGGAGAGCCGATTACGTTCAGCAAAAGATTGAAAGTTACGAAAACCTCGTGAACTTTATGGAACTTGACGAGATACCAAGTAAGTCAATTCATCTGTTATTATTGTTTTTTTACTAGAAATCGTTTCGTTTTTGTCATCTAAATGATAAGCTATATGCTGTAGTAACATTGCTGATATAGGCTCTTAAAAAGTATATAGAAATGTTATTCTTGATGATTCTTAAGGTAGTTTTTAATGAAAGATTCTTTTTAAGAAAAAATATGTCAATGACTTTTCTATTAGAAATACTTTTTTTTTAACAGACCCAAAGAGAGCCGGTTCGTGTGATCAGTATCTTCACTTTTACAAAAACGGGGAAACACCTGAAAGCGGAATGAAGATGATCTACAAACCTGACGGAAGGGAAGGAAGAATCGCGTATTGTTACGTCACACAAGGATACGTCAATGATCTGGGAAGAACACGAAAGCCAATGGATCCAATACTGGGAGGAACACTAAAACCAGATGGCACATTTACATTTCCATCGCATCCATGGTCGGCGGAGGCTCACGATTGCACTGACGTGAGAAACTTTGTGACGAACAGAGTTTTCAACAACATGGCATTTGCACATCTCTATTTTAAACTTTTCTACTACAACTTGACTGAGTCCGCGTACGCAGAAGGAACGTACCACGTTTCTTTCGACGAAAAAGACGCGCAAGTTCAGTGCGACGAGCTCGAATACATGGTTTGTTTTATGACGTCATAGTTTTATTTTAGCTTTATATCTGTCGTGGCTAGTTAATTTAATTTTTGTTTATTCTAATTGGCGTGAGCTTAAAGATCTGTTAAAGACAAGCGTTTCTCGTCAATAAGACACTTTACTCTACTTGTTTTCCATTTTGTTCGGATGAAAACAGAAACGTTTTAGAAGCTGCTAAATAAACGTGCATAAATTAAAATGTTGTTCACCAACAGCTGGTGATGCGCAAGAAAACGGGAAGGTACAGGTTCAACAGGAGACTCGGGGATTGGGAAAGCGGTTTCGGTTCACTGACCGACGACTACTTCCTCGGTGCGTGTGACAAGTTACCTTTTGAATGTTTAACTTCACGTGTCTCTATGATCCATAAACTAACAGCTAATGTTGCTTTGTCTAATTTTATTACAAAATTTTTGGTCAAGTTTAGTTATAAACTTTTCACAGAGCCACAGTATAATACTTAACTTTGTTTTCTATCTTTTCAAATGTTCTATGAGATTTAGGAAATGTGAACAAATAAACAATCATGAAATAGTTTATTATTTTAAACCTTATGACGTATAATTGTCATAATTGTGCAAATAAAAACAGTTCAGTATAATTTACTTACCCTCTAATCAGAATATTTTTTTTTTGCGTAGGATTGAGAAAACTTCACCAACTCACCATGAGAGACGGAGGCAAGCACCAATACGATTTAAAAATCACTATGAACGCAAATTGGGTCGTTAATGGAAGAAGGGAAAATGTAGCGAAAACCAAGGATATTTATTACAAGTAAAAAAAAATATTCTACCAAAAAACCTTACAGAGTCTAGAGGCTATTTACAAAACTTATCTGCATTTTCGATTCTTATTACAGAATGCAATATCAATATATGTATATATAGATAATCATTTATTTTATATTATATATATATATTAATAAAAAACTTTACAGAGACATCAAGTTTGGACCTGCTCCCGAATATACTCTCACGTACAAAAGTGTCATAAATCCGTATAACATAGGTTAGTTTTTTAACTTGAAATAAAAAGTAAAGTTGTTAGCAAAAAACTGCAGTACCAAACTATACCTGTTAAAATTTTTTATAATACTCTATTTGTTTCGCTTTAGCTAAAGGTTAAGAAAAATACACTAAATGTGTCTAGGGTAAGATTATAAAACTGGTATTTTCTGCATTTCTGAAATTGAAAGCTCACTCACAAACTACACCTCATCAATGTGTTTTTACGCTTTTTCACAGTGGACGCTTTCGAAGCACACAAGACGAACGGCCAGCCCTTCTCCCACTTCGAGCTGAACTTGAGCAGAGGTTCCGACGGCAACCGGGTCAGGTACAACTGCGCCGCGGAAATGAACGCCAACTGGTGGCACAACGGTGACAAGTTCGCAACTTTTATCTTTTTGAACCACTTAGGTGTTTCCCCTAACATTCGCTTAGTGTGCAAAAAGTTTTCTCTTCTATGTTATATTTAATTTTAGCTATTATGAGTTTGTTTTCGATTTATTTTAATTTATTCATTTTATTGGTTAAGGTTGGTTAGTTATAAGAGTATACATTAATAAAAAATGAAAAAGTTCTAAAATAAATACTGACTTAGCAAATCTTTTGAGTTTCAAGCTATTTCTAAAAGCTGATAGATTTTGAGCAGCGATTTGTATTAATTAATAAAGCATTATAACTACTTGCTGCGAAACCTAACTACTTACACGAGGCAGTTTATAAAAAATAAAAGTTTCACATATTTTTAAATTTTCAACAATTTTAACACAGCTGCATGAGACATCGTCCTCTCACAAACGATCCCGGCAAGGGAAGAGGTTCTGCCGAGTGGGTGGCTGGTCAGTCGATCATATGGAGCGAAATGCGGATCAGGAGAAAGAGGGTACCAACCAAGTGGGAGGAATACCTTATTCCTTCGGCTAGAATTAAAAAAAATTAATGCTTTCAATGATATACAGATTTGTAGAGTTTAACTACATTGTCTACCTTCCTCGTGTGTTATTCGTTTTATTTGAATTTTTGATTTAGTTTGATACTAAAAATATGATTTTTTAAATTCTGTCTTATAGAAGAACCTTTTATTTTGTGTGTATGAGTTGACCAATAGGTCTTGATTCAACATTCATATGATACTTATTTGTATAAATCTTTTATATTTATGCAGAAGAATTTGAAGTATTTATGCATACTCTTTTTTGTTAAAGTTGAATCATTTAGTTTGCCTATGAACCAATTCAACTATAACTTTTTAGTATACTTATTCAACATACAAAAGTGTACTAAGCATCATGATAGCAACAATAATAAAATGTACTAATATAATTTAAATGTATTTTTTTTAACTAGAATTTGTAAAAACAAATCAACTCATGATTTAATATTAAAAGACTCTTTTTTACTCGCAGATTTTAAATACTTTATTCTTACTTTTTTAATATAAAAATAATAATCTATTAAACCTAGATAACTTATTGGGTTAAAATTAATAATCCTAAATATTTTTTAAGTTTTTATTTTAAACAAAAACTAATGAAAAACTAAATAATGGTTTAAATATTAATTTTAACATGTTTTTAAAATAAACTTTCGCCACTTATTTCTTTTTTTTTATTTTGTTTATAACAATTATTAAAAAACAAATAAAAAAGGCGATCGAAATAACCGGTTATATGACTTTGAGTACGAAAAACCTTTCGTTTATCGAGTAAATTTTAGTTGAAAGTACGTCACATGCCTAAAAACTCTGCATAAGAGGACGGATTCTATTCTACATGCACGTGGGGACTAAATTGCACGAGTGAACAAAATTACACGAGGGTACTTTTGCACGAAGACTAGTTTGCACGCGGGCACAAAATTGCACGAGGGGACAAAATTGAACGAAGACTTTTTCCACGTAAGCTCAATTTTGCACGTGTTACAATTTTGGACGCAAGGTCAATTTTGTACGACAGACAGTTTTGCACGGAGGGTCAATTTTGCACAAAAATACCAACTTAAAATAACTAAATAAAAAATATATTAAAACCTTGAAATTTTAATAAAAAGCATGTATTAGTGCAATTAATTTTAATTTAATTAGGTTTCTATCAATTTTATCTATTAACTTTATAAAATTTATATATCTAATTTTTATAGAAACTAAATTATTGTTTTTAAAAACTAATATAAATTTAGAAAGTTTTTATTAAAAATGAAACTAGAATTTTATTTCAATAAAAATGTCCCTTATCAAAGAATAAACATGTATTGATGTAAACTTAATTTAAATTAAAAAATTACTAAACTTCAATATGAAATAAAACAAGATAAAAAAAAAATAAATAAATTATATTTACATGGGTAGGTGTTAAAATTGCACGAGGGGAAAAAATTGCACGAAGACACTTTGCACAGAAACAAACAAGCATGCAAAATACTGAGACAACTAGATAATTTTAGAAAGGATAAAATTCGTCTGATGAAATTTCTATTGTGCATTGTACAGAAAGTTCTGTTATGGCTGTGTACTTCCATAAATCATACTTATTTTTTTTTGTTTTATATAAAAGTTGTAAACATAATTTATAAATCATTATTTTAATAATAAAACAATATTTTATTATTGTCTAAGCTTTATCTTAGTTGCATCACTATTTGCACGCGTTTTACTCTAATTAGCTCTTAAGTTTCTCCTGCTGTGTTTTTTCTCTTTAGTAACCCAGACTTGCGAAAAAGAACTGTAAGAAGCAAATTTCTTCTTACTAATTCAGAAGAAAAAGGAGATACAAGCTTTTGACTAAAATGAAACAAAATAATACAACAGCTACAATTCGTTAATTTATATTTTTAACAAAATAAAATATTAATATAAACAAAACTCCTTTTAGTAATTATATTTCAAAAACGGTTAGAATCTAATTTTATTGTCTAGTTTTTGTTTATATAATTTTTTTTTTGATTATCTTTTTTTTGTTATTTAGTTTGTTTATTTTGAGTTTTTTAATTATTATTATTTCTTTTAAATTTATTTAATCATTTATTTTATTTATTTTGACTTTTTCTATTAATTTTATTAACTTTTGTTTTCGACTTTTGTTTAATGTATTTACTATTTAATTTACTAGTTTTTCATTTTTATAAATCTTATTTATTTTTTGATTTGTTAAAAGATTATTTAAAATTAATTTTTTGATTTTTATTATTCATTTAATCTACTTAACAATTAATTTTCTTTTCTTTAAATATTACGCATGTATTTTTTAATTTAGTTGTTATTGTTTATTTTTATTATTATTTTCTTCAACTAAAAATTGTTATGTTTTTTAAGCAAACACTTGTAAGTGTTCCAATAAAAATAAAAAGTTTCACTAGCTAAGCTTAAATAAAAAACTACAAAATCTTAGTATGACATAAATCTAGCGGTTGTAAATGATATATTTTTGGGTATTAGAAAAAAAGAGGGTTCAATTTTAACAAACAAAAGTAAAAGTTTTAAAACATTTAGATTTAGTTGCACTTCATTTATAAGGATTTTATTAAAAATAAAAGAGTATAGTTATTAGGTATTGATATAGGTCAGTGCTTCTGAAATGGGGTTCCGCGGAACCCTAGGGTTCCGCGACGCCTCTCAGGGGTTCCGCGAAGCCTTTCGAAATCTAAAAAATATCATTAAAAAAGTAAACATTTTAGTAAAATTGAAATTAGGGGCTCCGCGGAAAAGTTGAACTTTAGAAAAGGGTTCCGCCACTAGAAAAAGGTTCAGAAGCACTGATATAGGTTATATGTGAACATTTATTTTAACATTTAACTTAAAACCGATAAAAATACTTAACTTATTCAATTCTTAATTACATAGAAACTTTTATTATTGTACACCTATTAGTAGTGCACTTAATTGAATGCAAATTTATAACTCATATAAGTTAAAAATTTATATTTATTAAACCTTTTTATTATCTATTAAATCCAAATATTTTATAGCTTCTAAACAGATCTTTATTTTTTAAATTATACAAAATCCAAACAACTAAAGTTTGTTGCATTGTTATACCTAAACTTAGGATTTGTTACTAATAGTTTTTTTCATAACTTAAAAGTCATGCACTTAACTTTAGCTTAATTTCTATTCGTATCTAAACTATAAGTATCTAAACTAAGGTCAAACTTTGTATTCGGCAGACCGGAAGTTTAATACTTGTTTATATAGCTTAAGCTTTTGAAACACTCAAAATACCTAAATAAATTATACGTTTTTATTGATCCATTAAAACCAACATTACACACTAGAAAGATCATTTTACATAGTTACTTAATGAATATTTAAAAATTATCTTTAGTCTTCGCAAAAAAATCTTTCAATTGTTTATTAAATGAATTTATATATATATTTTTTCATATATGGCGCAAGAACTAAAATATAAATATAGACCCCTTTGTTGATTTCGTCTCGCAAAATATTAAAATCAAATTAAACAAGTCCCTATTTTTATTTTGAACTGTTTAACAATAAAATCTTTATTATATGATAAATTTAGATTTTATTAGTTTTGTTTTTTTGACAAAATAAGAAAACCCTAGTAAAAGACTAAAACTCAGCGAATAATTAATGGCAAGTATATATAAAAAAAAATTCGCTCATCTATAAAGTTAATTCACTGAAGAATCTTAAAAGAATTATAAAGATTTAATTTGGTTTTTGAACTTAGCTGTGAGAATTAAAAAAAAAAGCTTTTGTTTAGTTATGGGCTCTAGTACCAACACTTAACCTCGAACTCAAAAACTAGCGTATTTTAATTTGTTTGTATCAATAAGCTATTAAATTCTGTAAAAAATATTCTCATAGAACAAAGAATAAACAATTATTTAGTTTATAATTTTCAAGTGAAGAAAAATAACTTAAATTTTCTCCAATTTCGAAATGACTGTCATGTAAAATTATAGTTTCTGGTTTTATAGTTAAACTTAGTATTGATGAAAAAAGCCAAATTGTAAATTTTGAAAAGGAACGAATTATGAGCATATGTCAACCTGATATTTATAACTTAACCTAAAAAAATAAAGTTTTAATTTCCACCAGATGCAGTTTTAATTTTATAACTTTTTTTCAGTGTATAATAAAAAAAACTTAAGAAATAAGTTAATTTTTAAAATTAAACATTTGTAAGTTTCTGCTGTGTTGAAGTTGTTCTTGGTTATTAGCAGGCTGAGCTCCACACAACTATAAATGTGTATTTTTTATTAATATATGATGTTTTAATAAGTTAGACATAACAGATTAATAAGTTAAAACTTTTAGATACCAAATGTGCTAATTTTTTTGTATGAAGTGAGGTTTTTACAACTTTTATTGTACCATCAACTAAAAATTCATCTAGTTCATAAGGTTTCTCAATTTTACCAGGTATAGTACCATAGTATCTAAAACTTTAATTTTATTATTAATATAAGTTCTCTTTTTTAATTTAAATTGAATTTTATATTTTCGTACAATTTAATTATACTTAAAAATTAAGAAGATAAAAAAATTTGAAGTTAGACATTATATTTATTACATATGAAAATATTTCTTGTAATGTCGTTGATCAGGTTGCCATACGAGGTTGAAGCTTTGTATATAATTAAATTTTTTTCCACAGTTTAAGTGAAAAGATTAACCTTTTTGACAAAATTACAATAAAATGGAACAACATAACTTCAATGACATATTTGAAATTATTGAACGTGAGCTGCAACAAGAGCCGGCAAGAGATCCAGCTGATTTCATCAGGAGAGACGCGGAAAGTCATTTACAATCGCTCCGGCGAGCACTGCAGTTGAAACAGCAACTGATCGACCAGGAAGCGGAACACAATGAACAGGATCCCGAGGAAGCACAACTGGTAAGGAAACGAGCTTATGATCTGCAAGTTGAGATAGACGGTACACGAGCGCATTTAGAAATGCTCAGGGCTCAAGTTCGAGATCTTCGTGATTCTTTTCCAACTGTTCAAGGTCTTAGGCCTGAACGAATTAAAAAATTTGAACACTTCACTGCAGACGAAACTTTGGTAGGTGAAGAATGTGTGGTTTGCCTTGTAGATCTTGAAGCTGGTATGGAGATGGTCCGTCTGGACTGTCATGTCAGCCACTATTTATGCAAAAATTGTGCAGATACTTGGTTCAGAAATCACAACAAATGTCCTACTTGCAACCACGTTTTCAGCTAGAAGACTGGTCATTAGTAATTTAAATTATTAGTAGCTGTGTTTTTCGTGTAACGTTAAATACATTGTTAAATAAACTTAAATGTGAAATTTTGTTATTTTGAATAAAATGTCATAATATAGTATTAATGTGTATTTGATAACTTGATACTTGATTGTGGTATATAATTAACCTTTTTATTTTAACAAAAAAATCCACGTTTATAATTTGGTTATCAAAACAAACGTTATGAGTAGTTCAAAATAAAAATTCACATACTTATATCTTAAACATTTTTGGTTTGTATTAAAGTCATATTAACTACTTTAATTAACAAATAATGATTTGATGATGAATAAAAAAATTGACTTCGGTCAGTTTTTAAAAAATCTTACTATAATGGGCTGTTGCTTTTTTAAATTCTTCAATGAGTCCCTTATTGATTGAAAGTGTTTAGGAAACCCTAACCTTATTGAAATCCACAACTAAAGTTATTTCTTAGCAAAAGTTATTAACGTAAGTTTTTAATTTAAAGTATGGCAACCCTTATATTGTTAAACTGACATAAATAGCTATTAGTGAACTACAAAAGAAGTTTGTAATATTAAATAGTATTTTTTAAATTAAATATTCATTTAAAATAAAAATCGTGCAATGTCTATATATCAAAAGTAAGTATTTCTTCCAAAATAGAGATATAAGTAATAGAAAAAATATTTATTCAAGTAAATATTAAGAATTTTTTAACTGTATTTTCTTTTCTTAGTAGAAACTAGGCTAGTGTTAAGGTTCTCAACAGAAGAAACTCTGAAGTTTACTGTATTATGTTAACAAGTTTCAATAAAAAAAAAATCAATCAGATACAAATTAAAATATTTTGAACTAGTAAGAAACTACTCTAAGAAAACGGTTTTAGGTGATATTTCAGTATATTCCTTCACAATTGTTTTTCGAATATCGAAATGAGCAACAAATGCAAGTCGGGATTAAATTTGGTTATTTGACTTAACTAATATCTCCAAACTAGCTGTACATTTTTTTGGGTGGCTAGAAGTTTTGATAACATACATAGAATTTGTGTTTTGCATTTTATATGGCATATAGAAAAGATCACAAAACGAATTTCTAAAATCAGTAAAATTGACTTTATACTACATACATACATTGTTGTTTATTAATTTTAGCTTAATTTTTAGGTTTAGCATATACCATCAAAAAACTTAAGTATACTCATAATATGCATTTTATGTGGCATATAGAAAAGATCATAAAAGTTCAGGTAGCATACGTTGAGGTAGTCAGGTGTCATAAATTTTGTCAACTATGCTAATAGACAAGCAGTAAATAATTTAATAAAAAAGGTAATGTTTTTTTTTCTATAAAATTCTAATGACTCAAATAGAAAAGGAATCCATATGAAACTTAGGTATTTAAAAAATAACAATTATTGTATTTAGTTCTAGCGTCATTTATGCTTGACAGTTGAAGTATGAACATAAAAATTATCTGGACAGCTATATTGCTATGTAAATCACAAAACGAAAATCGAAAATCAGTAAAATTGACTCTATACTACATACATACATTGTTGCTTTAATAATGTTTTATTAATTTAAGCTTAATTTGTAGGTTTAGCATATACCATCAAAAAACTTAAGTATACTCATAAAAATTAAAAAATTATTTTTAACTTTTTTATATTCTTATAACTAGTTGGTTTTAAGTTTTTTTTTTGCAAAAAAATTCACAATTATCAAAATAGTTATAAATATCCTACTTTTTAGTTAAAACTAAGTTATGCAGTAAAAATTATAAATCATTTCTCAAATTTTGTTATATAATTTCTAAATTATTATGATTTGAATAATAAATGGCAATTGAAGTGAATTTAAAATTAATTTTAAACACTTTTTTTTTCTTTATCTATCGACAACTTTTTAAAATTACTAAAATTTAGTTTTAGATACACACAAACGAATATACCTCAAAAGTGTACTAAATTTAACAAAATTTTAATTTTGTTTGAAAAAAGAGTTTGTAAAAAGTACAAAATATTCTAATTTATTTTTAAAGTTTTATTTTGTAATGTTGTTTTATTGTTGTTAAAATAGTCTATACTGCTAATTTTATATTTCAAGTAAAAAAGCCAATTTGTGAATTTTCATTAAAGGAAAAATTTTCTAAAACTAATATAACCTCTAAATATATTTTATCAATTTCAGCTAAAAGTATAACTTTTTTTTATTAAGCTTAGACTAACATTCAAGTACACTTTTCACATAGAATAAAGTAATTATAGTTGTTGTTATGATTTTTCCTGAAAAATCCTTAAAGTGTACTAAATATTTTAACATAAGTAAAGGATTATATTTCTCAAAAATGTGTATGAATCAGTATGGTAATGAATTGACACCAATTAGATAAGGAGGCTCCTACATAATTGTAAATAAATAGATTTTCTTTTTTTTAATATATTTAGCATATCAGACTATTAGAATCTATTATTGACTGCATATTATTTAATCTTGTTTAAAATATAGACTATAACAGAGTTTCCAAAAATTAAGAATTTTGGAAAAACCTGGAATTTGACAATTTAGGGTAATAAAATCTGGAAAAGCCTGAAATTTTGAATAAAAACCATTAAAAACCCTGAAAAAAACAGGAATTTTAAGCAACTTTTACTTGTTTACTAGTAAAATGTTTATTTGACACTAAAAATTTATCAAAAAGATAAAAAAAGTTAGTAATCATTAACAAATTTTGATCAAAAATTCAAAAAAAAAAAAAAAAATATTGTAACACTACTTAACACAGCTTATAACCTTAAACTTATTTTCAATCTAAAATAGACCAAAATTGTGTAGTTTTAAAAAACTTGATGAAATGTAGAAAACCTGAAAACAATTTTTTAAAGTTCAGCGACAGCCTGCTATAAGTAAAATATACTGACCATGTCACTTCATCTTTATGAAATGTAGTTTTTATGACATTACTTTAGTGACAATAATATCTTATATATACTTTCAATTTTCCTTTGAACTTAAAATTCAACTGACAGTATAAATGAGTTTTAGAATAGGAAAAACATAATATATTTGTTTTTAAAAAGAATTAAAAATTTATTTTAGTAGAAAAAAAAAAGTTTTTAAAAAGGGTAAAAACACTAAGTTTATTTTAGATTATTATTTTGCATATTACTTTTGTCATTTATGATATACTGATTTATATTTATACAGTTTTTTATCTTACATAACCAATACTATGTTATTTTACTAAGCTATGATTATAATTTTCTTAACATTTAACACCTAATATGAGTATTTGTTCTTTACCTTTTTATGTGATGTTCTATATTGACATTTAGGAAAATCAGGGTTGTCTCATACTTAATATACTTATGAAAATCAAGGTTATAAAGGATAGGTCAGTACATTTTGAAGTTTTTTGAAGTATCAGAATGACTCAGGACAGCTAATGATAACTTGAAAAATTAAAAAAAAAAAAATTCAGGTTTGCCCAGGATTTCTTTTTTATAAAATCTCAGGATTATTTGTTTTATGTGTTTTATAATTTCAGGACAGATATTTTTATATTTGGAATATGATTAAGTCTACTTAATTTTAATATCAAGTTGTTCCATAAACAATTTTGCTGGAAATTTTGATTTTATGAATTTTATTATGTCCTACACAAAATGATTCGTCTATTGTAGGTTGAGGGCAGTCATGTTATAATCAAGATGCCAGTTAATTACAGCTGTTAATATCAGCTGTTTACTATAGCAACTAAAATGCTAAAGTAACAATTTGTAGCTAACTTTTTCACATTTTTTACCTTATATTAAAATTTCATTAGTTTTTTTTTTTTACTTTTGTTTTAATAAAATTAGTAAAAAGTTAACTTTTAAAGTTTTTAATTTACATTGTACTTTATTATTATAACATTTTGTTTGTAAAATTAAAACAGTATATCATATTAATTTTATACATAAGCTCTTTCTTTTAAAACAAAAATAAAGTTCTTTAGCTTAATGCTTTAAAAAAAAAAAACTTATAAAGTACAAAAAAAAATTTTCTGTGATTTTAAGTTTTAATTAACATTTTTGTTTATTGACTATAATTTTTTGTATCATGTGTTTAAAAAAAATACATAATTTCTTCAAGGTACCACAAATTTAAATGTTTCAACATCTTAATATATTTATAAAAGTTTTTAAATTTTAAATTTTAAAAATTTTCAGGAAAAGTTCTTTGAAATATTAATGATATGGTTATACTTAATAAAAAAAACAAATTAATATCAAAATGTTAAAATATATATTCATCCTCCTATGATCTTAAAAATCAATTTTTTTTTTCTTTTATTTCTCATTAACAACAATTTTTAATGGGCCATAATAATTTTGGTTAAATTCAATCTATAAAAATAGAACAATTAAACCAACGCCAGGCTTTAAAAACAAGTTTATTGTTAAAGAAAAATTGTTTTCAGATTTTAAAATGTAGTTAAAATTTAATAATATATATTATTTTTATAAATAAAATTTTCAATATAATGGTGAAACTATTTTTCATCCTTGTTATTAGTGCAACATAAACCTTGGCAAATTATTAATTTTTAATTTAAAATAATTTATTTTTAAACTACATTTTAAAATCTAGAACAGTTCTATTTATTAGAGAAAAGATTAAACATTGCATGTAACATATTGAGGTGAATATTTTACCCTAATTTATGTAAAAATATTAAAAGACAGCTATTCTACAATATACTATAAATAATTAAACTTAACTATGAAATTCACCTCTTTTATAATTTTTTTTTAAATATAAACAATTTTGAAAAAATTATAAACAGGTAAATTATACACATAAACTTATTACCCAAAACACTAAACCTAGTGTTAAATTAAAATGAAATAATTCATTCACCTAAAAAAACAATTAAATTTTAAAATATGCTAGATAAAGTTATGTGTATTATCATTGTTTTACTTTGAAATGCTACAGATTATCAAACTGCATACAAAAACTGCTTGTTCAAGTAGGGTAGTTTTAGAATATTTTGTTAGAAACATTTAGCAGTTTTATAAAGGATATTCATTTAATTTTACAAGATGAAGGCATTGATAATAAAGTAATTTTGTAAAATTCTTGGAAATTTTTTCAATTTTAATCACACTTTAAAGAAATTTAATTAACCTTTTACCATTTAAAGACTTGTTTTTGAGTATAAGGAATTCAGTAAATTTAAACTGACAAAATCTGGTATTTTTTAATATTTAGTTAAACTTCCTGACTGTTAAAAAAAAACCTTACTATTCTTGTTATTTGTCTTTTTTTTCTGCTTTTCCTGAGTTTTCTGACTTTTCCTGACCTTTTTTCAACTCTGCTTAATTTACAAAACTAGTTGTAAAAACCTTGAGTTGTACACTAAAACTTTCAGGTATAATTTTTTTTAGATAAATTACCTAATTATAATAAAAAAAGACTCAATAAATTTGCCACATTAAAAATTAAAAATTTTAAATAGATTTCTACTTAGCAAATAGTAGTTTCAAGTTTGTAAACAAAAATAATAAATTATATTCAAATTACTTTTAAGTGAAATCTATGTCTTAATAAAATAATTTATAATGAATCTTAAAAAATTATAATAATCAAACTTTATTTTCAAGTTTAAAAATTCAAATAATTTGATAAAAGTAGGATATAAGAAAAAAAAAATTGTCTATTTCATCTAATTTTTGGAAAAAAAAAATCAAATAATAAATTAACTTAACATCAATTAGTTCCAAAGCTACAATGTTTTTAGTTTATTAACCATTTAAATAAGTGGAAGATACTTTTCTCTAATTTTTCTAACTAAACATTACCTACAACTATAAGGTTAAAAGGTAGTTATGATTAAATTAACAATAAAGTGACTAAATTTAACCTTATGAAAATAAAAAACATAAACTTACATTTAAGGCATTCATATTTATAAAAACAATATGGTTTTAAATATGTTGGTGTAATTGAATATATGAAACTTTTATGTTCTCAACTTGTAAAATACAGCTTTTTCTTTCATAAGAAATTTTAATTCTATTGCCGGGGATTTTATTTTTTTATTCTACTGCGGGGATTTTGTGCTCTCCGATTTAACATCTCTGGTTGAGGGCTTCTTAATACGCAGGAACACAGCCTTGCATCTTTTAAGATTTTTACGTGCAAAAAATTCTATATTGATAGCAAAGTGGACCAAAGCATTTAGTAAAGGATATATATTATCAAAAACCTAAGTAAAACTTGTCAGTAGTAGTAAATAATAAACTTAATAAAGTGTATGTAGAGCAATTTCGAAAGTAATCAAAAATAAAGGGTGTACCAAGAAACAGTACTATTTTAACAAATAAGTAATTCGCATCTACTATAAACTCGAATTGCTTATAGTATTTTTCTGATATTAATATGCTTTAGATTATTATTTTTTATTGATTAACAATAAACCAAAAAGTAGTTAATATCAACTTAATACGTATAATATTTTTGTGGTATAAATAATAGTTTATACCTTGCTAAGTGCTGAGTCTTGTAAATAGCATTTATAAAAAGTAAATACAATAAAAAATGCAATGAGTTTATAACTAAAAAGTATTTGATACAAATATTTTAAGTTACAGAATTTAAACAATTGGAAACATTTAAAGAAACTAAAAAGTTAAGTTTAAACGTAAAAAATTTAAAAAACCTAAACTAATAATAATGTGAAAATAATAACCTAGTTAAAGTTAGCTTAAAAAAACTTTTAGCCGTTAAATATATATGGTATAATTAAATAAAAACTCTTTAAAACTCAACAATAAAACTACACTAATTTTAATAAATTCACATGCAGTTTTTAAAAGATTTAAGTCAAATTCATTTACTGTTTGTCAAGTGCTCACAGTAATAACTTAAAATTAATAATAATAACTGAAAGTGATTAAAATGTATTTTAAATGTATATTAACATGCATTTAAAACGACATTACATTAGTAATATCTTTATGGCTAACTGTCTCCAAACATTTTTATTATAAAACCAAAGAAACTAAAAATTAAAACAGCAAAAGAACTTGATTTTTATATTAGAAAAAAATACAATTTTACACACAAAATTTGCAGACTTTGTTTAATGCTGGTGCATGCTAAGATTACTTATAATCATAGAAATATCACTAAAATCAAATGTTTTTTTTACTGATTTAGTTATAGTAAGTATGATTTTGTACAAAAATTCTTAGGGTTTGTTTAATGGTTGCATTTTTTAACTGGAAATTAAGTTCTTAGTTTTATTTATGATTTTTGTTTAAAAATTAAACAAAATTATTTTAATAATTTTTACCCTAGTTAGCTAACTTTAAGAATATTTAATTTCAATTTATTTCAAAAAAAAAAAAAGAAAATTGAGAAAAAGTAACATCAAAAAAAAAATATATATTGTTTAGTAAAAGGCTTTCAATGTAAAAGTAGTAAAAGGCACCGCCTTACTTACTCGAGCGTGAAATAACAAACTTAAAACAAACCAAAGTTTATATGCTTCAGTGCTGAATTACCATAGTAATTAGTAACTATTAGCATATTTCCTTAAATAAAACTAACTCGAACTTTAATGAGAATATTCCTGAAGTGAAACTGTACTAAAACAGAAGACTGAGTAAAACTGTGTTTACTCGGTAGTAGTAAGGCGAGCTTAGATAAACAGCATTGTTGTTAAACAAAAGTAAATTTAAATCAAATCTCGAATAGTATGAAAATATATGTTGTTATGTTTTTTTATTTTAGTATTATAAATCTAGTACGTTAAGTTTAATGGTAATATTACTTATTATTATTCGATTTAAAAGATAAAAGTATTAAAACATCAATTTGCTTATTTACTAAGTCTTTATGTGTTTTTTTAAACTTTCATGACAAAAGAATTAGAGTGAGATCATTAATTTTAATTGATACATTTTAAAAGTATCTGTCTTCTTTCTATCTTTAAGTTTAAATATAAAAAAATATTTTTTAGTAACTAAACTTATAACTAAAATTGCAGTCTACAAAACCAAAGTACACTAAAAATGGAGCAACAACATTCCAATAATGTAGATGAAATTGTAGAATGGGGTCTGAAACAAAAGCGATATGATCCTTTTAGAGTAGGAACGGATAGTAAAAATGCGTATCATCTTCAGGAACAGAGAGAACAACAAAATCGACAGGAAACTAAACTGATAGGTAATGAACAAAAACGATTCGAATCTATAGATATTGAGCTGGAAGCAAAAAAACTCTTACAAAATCGTCGGCAAGCGCTTCAAAAATTCAGGCAGCAAGAAATTCAAGAAATAAGACGACAGCTGTGCGAATGTGACGACGCAGACTTGGAGATAGAACGACTTAAAGCAAGACATTGTTTCTTACAACAAATGGAACAACAAAGACGACCACAAGTTGTAGTAGGAGCTGAATTGGTTGAAGAAGAGAGAATAGTCGTAGAAGCACGTCAGAACCAGCCACTGGTTGATCACGTAGGAACTGGACTGAAGCTAGGAGGACAAGTGCGAAATCGAAAGCAGGCGCTGCAAGAGCTAAGAAAACAATTAAGACATAGAAAAAGGAAGCAACTGGTTGAACGTTACGAGATAGAATTAGACATTGAAAGATCAGAAGCTGAAATTGAAGCTAGATGTCAAGCTAGACTTGAAGCTAGACGCTATGCAATTGAAAATGGTGGTCTCACACCTGAACGAATTAAATGTTTTGAACATTTTACTGCAGACGAAGCGTTGGTAGGCGAACAATGTAGTGTTTGCCTCGATGACCTGGAAGTTGGAAGGAGAATGGTCCGTCTGGACTGTCATGTCAGCCATTGTTTTTGCGAAACTTGTACAATTACTTGGTTTAAAAACCACAACAAATGCCCGTTGTGCAACCATGTTTTTTAATTGGAATAACTTCGTTGACAACAATACAGTTTAATTCTTAGATACTGTTTTTCATATAACGTCTGACAGATATTAATTTCATACAATTTTGTTCTGTTTTTTGACAATAGAATTGTATTAATTTGATTTTTCATAATGAATTTTTTTTATAGTTCTTGATGTACTTATATCTTATCTACATAGAAAAGTTCTTAAGTTTTCAAATCATGAACTAGTGATCTACCGGTTACACTAAATAAGGGTTCGGCCTGTTCTGAAAACAACTGGTTTGAGCCGTATAAGGCATTTTACTGTTATGAGCATGTTTGCGTTTTAATTGTTTTATTTCATGCACACCCTGATATAAATTATTTACTTTTGCTTTTCTCCCAGTAAATATTAATTTTATTTTTTACCTCTATAGTATTAACTTAATTACTTTTTTAAAGTTTATGTTTATAAATCTAGTTAATTTTTTAAAGTTTTGCGTTCAAACTTTAGAAACTATAAAGTTAACAAAAATTTATATAAGTCGAGACTAGTTTTTATTGCTGAAGTTACTTTAAAAGTGATTTTCTTAAACTACTGTTAGGTTTTAATAGAAATGAGTTTGAGAAACTTTGGTTTATAGATTCAACATTCTTTTAAACTGGTTTTAGATAGCATGAAATTTTAAAAAGTTTTTTCCAGAAAAATACATATTACGCGATTAAATATAAAGCTTACTCTGAAGTTCATGTGAATAATAATGTTATATATCCTTTAGGAAAAAAAAGACGATTTTGTGATCTTTAGTTTTTAAACTTTACTAAATCAAAATATTTTCTAGTTAAGTGAAATTAAATATGTTTTCAACATTAAAATTGGTAAGATTACAAGAAACAAAAAGAAAAGATTTTTATTTTATTACCAAAAAATAAAAGTTTTTGACCTAAAATTTAAAACTACATCTGATCAAGTTTTATAACAATTAAAGCAAAACGCAAACATACACATAGTTACACTCTACTACATCCACAAAATGAAAAATTTACTTTTTACAAACTACTAAAGTTCAATAAAACAAAGACCTTTATCTAATAATCTCCACAAGCACGCAGACTTTAATACAGAAAAAAGTTTGCTTTCTATAAGACACCTTGGTTTTTTAGAGGTTGAACAGTACTTCCGATGCCAACTCCTGGATCAACTTGATAAGCTTATGCTTGTCAACTCTACCCCCATCTCAGTCATACTTGCACATAACCATTGCCAGCTTGTAGTTCTACAGTTGAAGAACTTTTAGCTGGTACTTTCTATACACAGACCGCAATCAAGGAAAACTATGATTGACCATTTCAGTCTGTTATTGGCCGCTTCCGAGCGATTCGAAGTAATTCATAAAATAACGAAACTATACGAATTTAAATCTCAAGCTGGTTTTGCGTTCAGTAGGTTTGTAAATGTATTTGACGCATCTTTTAGACAGTTCTTCGGTGCTACCGACACCTGCTAATTAATTTTTATTAGTTTTGGCGAATTTTCGCCGCGCTTTTTGAACTTGCCTGCAAAGTAAGATTCGTACCTTGTTCAGGACTGATGTTGTTGTTCATTTGGAGATGTTTAATGTTGTTAAGATTTCTGTTAAAACAAGAGCTGTTGTTCATATGTTTAATGTAAATAGTTAGCTACAAACCAATTCCAGTTCAAATTTTGATTAAAATCTAAGTTGAATTTTAATAACTGTATTAAAGCATTAAAGTCGAAGTCTACATAAAATTAAAAGTTTTAAATTCTTAGATTGGTTAATTTTTTTTTATTTGAAGTACTTGAAATACGTCAACATAAATTTTATTATCATTATAAAACTAGGAATAAATACCACAGATGTTCTTGTGCTAAAACTTTATTTCAACTAACGGTGTTTCACTGCTCTCAAATAAATTTAAGAACAGATCTACGGAGTCTATAAAATATTAACACACATTAGAAATAAAGCAGAAAAAGCATGTATAATTATGTATAGTGTTTATGTAGGTAGTAAATATAAATGAACTATACGGTTTAAAAACAAAGTTTGGGATAAAAACATAAAATTATAAAATTGTCTACAAAAATACGAATTTAATAAAAGTAGGCACTAACCTCAAAAAGCTCTAAGAATAGGCAAGTTTTTAAAATGAAAATTAAATTGAGTTGTGCAGAAATGTTACGTCATAATAAATTTAACAAATTGGTCAATAATTTATACAGCTTTAAAACATGAAGTATTAAGCTTGCAAGTGTATGTAGATGTAATGTGAGTGTTGTGAAATAAATTAGTACATAAGTAGACATAGTTATTTAAAGTAGAATCGTCGGTTGTGGGGACAAATATTCGATAAATCTTGCCGCTTATTCAGAATTTAAAATTAAAAGAATTGCCATTAAAAGGTAATTGTTTAATTAAAAATGTAATTTATAAAGTCAAAGTCGAAAGTAAGGGCCCAGATAAAATTTATATCGGAAGTACAGCAGGTAGTTTCAAGGATAGATATGCTAACCATAAACATACTTTTAAAAATATAAATAAAAAACAAAGCACGCGTTTATCGGATTATGTCTGGAGCTTTTTTCACAGGTACGGTAAATGGCCAAACATGGAGTGGAGAATTGTTTCAAAGATCAAACATGCATCCAACGGAGTAAGTAGAATTTGCCCAACTTGCAATACAGAAAGAACAGTAATTGCAGCAGTAGATAAAGACCTCTGTCTACTTATGTACTAATTTATTTCACAACACTCACATTACAATTACATACACTTGCAAGCTTAATACTTCATGTTTTTAAGCTGTATAAATTATTGACCAATTTGTTAAATTTATTATGACGTAACATTTCTGCACAACTCAATTTAATTTTCATTTTAAAAACTTGCCTATTCTTAGAGCTTTTTGAGGTTAGTGCCTACTTTTATTAAATTTGTATTTTTGTAGACAATTTTATAATTTTATGTTTTTATCCCAAACTTTGTTTTTAAATCATTAAGTTCATTTATATTTACTACCTACATAAACACTATACATAATTATACATGCTTTTTCTGCTTTTTTTCTAATGTGTGTTAATATTTTATAGACTCCGTAGATCTGTTCTTAAATTTATCTGAGAGCAGTGAAACGCCGTTAGTTGAAATAAAGTTTTAGCACAAGAACATCTGTGGTAAAAAAAAATTATATATTTAACCCGTGCAAAAATCTCTCCGTGCAAAATTGTCTGCTTCTGTAATAGTGACACTTCGTGCAAAAGTATCTTCAAAAAGTTTTATCTTCGTGCAATTTTGTCACCTCGTGAAAACTTGACAGCTATCCTCTAAAACTAGTGCTTAAAGAATTTCTAAAAACTTTGTACAGTATGGTTCTCAAAAAAAAAAAAACTGTGAACAGTGTATTGTTTTCATACAAATATTTTTTTAAAAATAAAACTAATATTTTGTGCAAATAAAAGAAATAGTCTTTTTAACAAGTTTTAACTGTATATGTACACTTATAGTATGCTTTCCATGTGAAATGTTTTCTAGCCAGTTGATAACTTTTAGTCTTACTCACATAAAGCTATTAGTAAAAACATAAAGTTTGGTTACTTAAAAACCAACGATAACGTTTTATTTTAAAAGCATATTATACTTTCAAGTATATTAAACAACTAAGTTGAATTTTAACAACTGTGTTCAAGTAGTGATCAATATCTACAGAGAATTGAATAATTTTTTTGCTTAGAGTAAAAAAAAAAAAGTGTTTTGCCTTCAAAATTCAAAATTTGATAAAAACTTTGAACATTTCAACAAGTATCAAATTGTCGTGGGAATTGTATGAAGTTGTAAGATGCTAACTCCCAGCAGCAAATTTAACTTAAGTTGTGTAAACATTTTTTACTAGAAGCAACTAAAAATATTTAACTAAAAAAGTTACGAAGGATTAAAAAATATTAGCTTGAAATAAACCTTTTAAACGCTTTTGATTTAAGCTTGTAGATTTTTAATGTTATTTTTGAAAAATAAACTTATTGTCTAAATTTTATTTAAAGATAAGCTTTGTTAAAATTTAGTTTAACTCCTTAAAAACCTGTTTTATCTCTTAAATTGAAAATAAAAGTATTAACATTGAAGTTAGTTCTAAATGAAATAATCAGAGCTTTTAAGAGTATTTTGGATATGTTGTCCAGCAAACTTTCTAGCTTAAGTTTTTATTTTGTTATTGACAAAATTTTTAGTTTACAGAGTTTCAAAAAATTATTGCTGATGAATTTGGTCGACCATGACATTAGTTATTGATATTCAAAATTAGTATATACTTATATAAACTACAAACAGTTCGATAAATCACGTTGGCTTAAAGTTTAAATGTTGACGATAATAAATTTTTGTAGTCCTTATCCTGGTAGTTAATACTTTTAAATTAAACGATACTGACTTTTTGTTAAAATATAAGTTTAACAAAATTCACTACAGTAGTGTTGTGGCGAATTAAAAGTCTTTAATTTAAGTTAAATAATGATTTAATTACTTATCTATAAAATTGAGAGTTTAAAAGTACTTAACATAATCGACTACCGATATGAAATTTTCCTGAGATTTCGTTTATAAATAATCGAATATTTTTCTTTATAACTGTTTTTTTCTAATTTGCTTTTTACACTTTACATGATAAGTAAGATAATTAATTGAAGTTAAACTTGAAGCTGTTAAACCAATTTAAATGCGTTTCATCTTCTACGGCAAGAATTCAAAATACTTAAACGTTTTATTTGGAATACACTTATTCAAATATTTGAAATTTTATACAGTTTTTATACCAGATCATACATTTCTTATCTTTATTTTTATACACTTATTAAACATAATAACAAAGCGTTCGTATCAAGTTTATTTTTTAGTTAACAGTTTAAACAAACTTTTTGAGCGAAATGAGTTAAGCAGTTTACGTTTTTGAAACGAAGTCCTCGTATTTTTATTTTTATATGAAAATTTTTTAAAGAGTTAGCGACAACTTACTATAGTTTGTTTTAACAGTTAAAAACTAAACATGATTAGACAGATTATAAAAATTACTACTCTCAAGATAATTCACATATAACTATTTTGAGACTAACTGCAGTTATCTTGTATAAAGCTATGAGGGTGGTTGCAAAACTTAAAAAGCTAATTTAATTAAAACTAAAAAAAACTGTAAAAACTTAAATATTTCGGTTTATAGTAGTAAATGCTTGTATTATAAAATTAATTTTTTAACAGTCAACTATAACCAAAACTGCATTATAACAAACAAAATAGAAAGGCTTAAAACTTAAACTTTGATTATTTTTAGTTTAAAAAAAAGTTATAAAGATAAATAGTAAAAATAAGCTAGCTACATAAATAAGCAATAAAAATTTATACAATTGTTATAGTTTTTTGATTTATATTAAGAATCATAAGTGGAATCTGCACCTTTTATACTTGGAAGTTTTTTTTTTGAAAAAATAGAAAAAATTTAGCTTAAAAAGAATACAAATTTAACTGTATAGATTTTTTATTGTTTCCTAAACAAAATAAAACCTAAACCAGTGTTTTTCTTATTTAAGGTTTTCGTTCTTGAGCTTAAAAACAAGCGGTTAGCAGACAGTTGTAGCATATGAAATTATAAAACAAATCTAAATCAATATATTCTTGGTTTTTCAACGTTAAAAATAATATTTTCGACTAAATAACTGTTATTTATTTTTATAAAATTATGTATAAAATTTAGTTTCAAATAAACAACTACAACAAAACCATTAAACAATATTTCTAACAAATAGTTAACACAATTTAAAATCATTCAAAATCTTGTGATTTTACGAATAAGTTTAAAGACTACGAAGTCATAAAACATGTTTTGTTAAAATTCTTTACCTAGAAATAAATTTGGATCTACAGATTAGTTATAGTTTATTTAAACTTTACAACATAAAAAAATACTAACTATATCTGTGAAAAGTTTTAATTCTTTATTCTAATTCAGTTAAACTCGTATAAACTGTGAGTTTAAAAGAATTGAAAAAGGCGATTGAATCATAGAGTCTTTAAATTGATTAAAAATCATTAGTTTATTATTTTAAGTATTTCATTTTTGTAAAGAACTTCAACTAAAAGTTATCGTATAAATATTTTTTTTTAATTTTTTTAAAATTTTTTAGTACATTTAGTCTTATTTGATGTTTGCTTAATCAAACTTACTTTTCGAACAGTTAAAATTAAACTAATACCTGTACAACTTATAGTTTAACTAAATGGGAAAAAAAGTAAAAGTATGTAGAAGATCATTCAAATTTTCTTACTTGAATAAAAAACTGTATTTTGAATTAAAAAAAAATTGTAAAAAACTATCATAAACAGAATATTATTTTTTATAAATTGTGCTCTTGCTACTATTTTCTTGTAGCCCCACGAGTAGAATTGACACAACGCATTTTTCAACTATAAACAACATGTGTGTCAAGCGAAAAAAATAAAGCTTTTGTAACAAGTACAAAATAATATAATTGAAGAAATTGTCAGTAAATATAAGTATTATTATGTCTTTAATATAACTAAAAGTTTGCGTCTAAAGATTTTTTTTTAATATATCCGTGAAAACCACGGTTGCCTACAAAATATTTATTTTAGTAAATATGGCCCTTCGGTTGCAAAAAATTGCCCACCTAAGTCTGTTTATCTGGTCTTCGTACAACTATACTAATAAAAAAAACTATTCATGAAAAACTTAAGTTACAATATCACATCAAAATAGTTAGCAAATAATTATGCCTTTATGAAAAGAGTTAAGATAAGGTTAGTTATAATTAAATTAACTTAAAAAAAAGTTAAATAGCATAATATCTAAGTTTATTGTTTTTAAATTAACTTTTCATGATTTTACTTTACCATGCAAAAGTTATTACTTGTAATAATCTGTTTTTTAATAAATTTTAAAATAGTTAGGCTAACCAGTAATTTAGAACTACTAAATAATCGTCTAATTAGGCCAGTTAAAAAGATAATAAAAAAGTATCTTTAAAAAGGACAAACAATATTGAAACAAAATACATTTAAAGTCTTAAGATGTGCTAAAAAGTAGTAAATTTAAATCCGCACATTAATAAAAATTAAGTAATTGTTAGTTTTGTTTAAAATCTTAATCTACTGATTATACAAAGACTAGCAAAGGTTTAGACTTTAATCTTTTTAAACTGTTTTAAAAACAAAACAATGCAGCCAATAGTGACTGTGCAACTTAGTAGTAAGATAAAAGGAAGTATTGTTGTGTTTTGAAATAAATTTGTTTTGTTCTAGTTTAAAAAATACTTTTTTACTATACCGTCAGATAGCGGAATTCATTTTTGTTGTAAACGATTGTATGTAACTAACACTTTCATAAAAATACAGGATTTATTATAAAACAAGGTTTTAGTTACATAATATGTACTAATTTTTTAATGATCTTAAAACTCTATTGTCGTTCCGAATATAAAGTTTATTTAACTATACTTTAATTTGTTACAAACTTAGTTTTGTTAGCTTACTTTGTTCGTTTTTAACTTAAAAAATACGTCGCAGACCCGAAGACTGTTTGTTGCCCACCTATGTTGTACGTAATTAATTACGATAATAAATTTAATGAAGTTAAGTTTTATTAAATTTCTTAAAGTCTGACTTGTAAATATAAATCTTTAAATAGTTCAGCATTTTATGCTTTTATTACATATTCGTTCATATCTCAGTAAATTGTAAGCCTTGTTTTTGTCTTTTTTTTCTAGATTAAAGAGAGTATTATAATGCTCATTAACAATCTCAGTGACTACAGATAACGGCAACTTGATAAATCTATAATTTTAGCATTTTGTTTATTTTAAATACTTTTTTTATTTTATTTATCATTTAAAATTGCAATAACGTTCGTTTTAAAGACTTTATTAATTTGCATATTTACTTTTGAAAACATTTGATTTGAAATTAATTAGTGTATCCTTTCTATTAAATATTAAAAAAAAAATTACTTGTTTTTTCTTTTTTTTACTTAAAAAGCCAATTGTATAGATTTTAAACCTTCATATTTCAAATAGTTTAATTCTAAATAAAATAAATATAAAAAAAAGATCAAACATAATAGTTTCTTTGTATTTTTGTTTTAATCTTCGTAATTAAAAAGTTGTAAGTCTTTTCCAAAATTAAACTAAAACTTTCTAACAAATAAATCATCAGGAGATAAAAAAGACGGAGAAAACTTACTTAAAGATTATTGAGAAGTTTTTTTTTTAAGTTTCAGTTATTATAAAAAATTATTGTTAAAGAGCAGTTTCTTATTTTTTTAATTTTTCGACAAAATCATTTTTTTCTCACTGAAACCGGTAATTAACTAATTTATAATTATTATTTAAATGAGCTTTGTTTTTCAGTAAATAGAACAATTTTTTAAAGTAAACTATAATAACTGCGTAAAATGAATGATTTAGTGGCAAAATACGAAGTTGGGGAAAAAGTTTTTTGTAATTGGAAGCAGAATGTTTGGTACGAGGCAAAAATACTGAACATTAAAAAGTACAAAGATCCAAATAGTGATGATTTACATATTGGGTTAGAGTTCATAATAGTTAATAGCTGAAGTTTATTTTTTGTAAATACTAAACTATATTATGGCGTATAATTTCTAAACATATTACTTTAAAAAGTTACCATAAAAAATACAAGGACTCAAGTAGTAATGAGACACGTTTCGGGTTAGAGCATAAAATAATTAATAGCTTAAGTATTATTTTAAACAAAATAGGTAATAGCTGAAGTAAAATTTTATATAATGTAAATTATGATATAATGTATAGTTTCTAAACATATTGCTTTTAATACTTAACATTAAAAAGTACAAGGACCCACATAAAAATGATTTACATATCGGGTTATTATATATAAGTATTTTTGTCTTTATAAAATGTTTTTTAAACACAAAAGTGCTTAAAATCTCTTTTTATAGTTTTAGAATAAATTAAAGCTAAATATTTTTAATCATTTTAATAAAACAATCATCAACTTTTCCCAGTTTCATCTTAAAAAAAATTTTTAAGCTAAACTAAAAAAAAATTAAATAGACAAAAAAAATTACAGACATATAATTAAGCGAAGCATACTTTTTAAAGTTATAAACCTAAGTTTATAAATAAGTATAGAAAATTATCAAAACGTTTACTAATTTTAGATACAACATTCACTACATTGGTTGGAATAAGAGCCAAGATGATTTCGTAGGAGATGAGGTTTTGTGTAAATACAACGAACAAAACATGAAATGGATAGAAAATATCAGGTTCAAGTCGAGAAAAGTGAATGGCTACAAAAACAAAATAAAGCAAACAATCAAAATTGAACCAAGTTATACAACTGAAATGGCAATAAAAGTTGAACCTTTAACAACTAAAAAAGACAACCTAGAAACTACTGACACCATTATTAGAAGGGTAGAAGCAAATAAAAAGACACTAACTAAACAGGAAGATCTTTTTAATAACAAAAATAATACACAAATGCTAGAAAATAATAACTCTAAGCTAGTTGCAAACATAGCAGTGCCTTCTTCGTTCAACGAAGTCTTGAAAAAAGACCACGATTTTTTGAACGTCGAAAGACTCTCTTACAACTTACCTTTCAAGTTGACTATCAAAATGATTCTGGATGAGTTTGTCAAAACCGGCAAGACCAGGAGAGAAAGGAGCGAATACTTAGAATACGGGCGAACCATCAAAACATTTTTCGATCTATCATTAGAAAACAAGCTTTTGTATCCAGCTGAAAGAAGTCAGTATAAACAACTAACTTCGGAACAGAAGTCTCACCTATGTAGTATATACGGAGGTGTGCACTTGTTAAGACTTTTCACCAAGTTCGGTTGCTTGCTAGAACAGTGCAAGCATTTGGATCAGGTACATGTTGACGAAACTGCAGCGACTACTAAGAAGTTTTTTGAGTTTCTTGAAGCTAACAAGCAAACATTTTTTTAACGATTTTTCCTTTTTTGCAGCTATTAAACTTTGTTAAGATGATTTTGAGAAGTAGTTTGTCTTATCATTTTGTCAAAAACTTTCTAATCAAATTAAAAACAAAATAGCGCATCAAAAACTTATAAAACATTTAAGGTTGAAGTTTTAAAGTTATTTTAAAAACCTAGTTTTGCAATCGTGTAGTAACATCAAAAAACTAATCTGTTTTGCAAAGTTTTTCGAATTTCTGGAAGCTTTAAGAACACGGTTTCCCAAACTCAAGTACATAATCGGCTCTATGATAGAAGTAATCAAATTAGTTAAATTAAAGTATTTATTAATTTACTTTTATGGTGCTTAAATTTTTATTGCCCCTTGATATTTGAAATCGCCTTTAAGGGAGATATGGCTTATTTGAGAAACCAAGTACTAAAACACTTAAGTAGTAAATATTAGAAACACAGCAGTTAAAATTTTATTATAGTCCAACTTTAGCTTGCAAAATGATAATTATACTTGTTCTACTATAGGGAAATTCTAAAGTCGCAATCTAAGATTGTACGCAGGTTATAATGGTACTTTTAAATCGATATATTTTTTTAGAAAACTATAAAACCGTATTATAAACGAACCAATTTTTAATCAAAAAAGTTTTAGTTAAAAAAGAAGCAGTATATAAAGAATATCTAAAAAACAAAGTTTACCCGTTGTTTAATCAATAAACTCATTTTAAAGATAGTCAATTGCTCTAATATCCACTCTACGCGCGTAGCCATACTTTTCCTACATACCACGATCGTATTTTGATTGGAACTACGAAATTAATAACAGAAATGTTAGATTTATTTTAGATTTTTACATATTGACCAAATTAAAATACGTTATGTTTTCAAATTAAATGTAATTGCTTTTGTTAATGCATTTTTCCATTGAGTTCAAAGCTTAAGAATCTAAGAAAAAAAATTACTATAGTAATAATTAGTACATAATAACTTTTTTTATTTGCTTAAAAAGTTAAAAGTTAATCGATAGTTAAACAAATTGTTTTTAATCACAAATTTTGTGAAAGCAATGTATTTCATTAGAAAATAACTTGAGTAACTATTTTAGTTTTGGTTTATTTTTATTTTCAACATATGTAAAAATAATAACACTTTTACTCTTTTGACCCACAATGTGAACTTTGTTGTTCAGGTTAAATAGGTCAGGCAACTTTGTGTGATGAAGTTTTTAAATTCATAAAATATTTATTTCATTGTTTAAAATCTCTTTCAAAAAGTAAATTTACAATAAATAGGTAAATTTAAGCTTAAAACGCTTTTAATAACTAGAAGTTAGTTAACAGTTGTTTCAAATTAAAACTTGATTAGAGCAATAAAATTAACAAGTTTAAAAATAAAGCTGCTTAAAAAGTCAAACATAAATTAAGATTTATATTAGAAGTTGAATTAAAAACAACGTTTAAATAGAATGATCATGTGTTTTACTTTACGAAATTAGGCTCTTGCACATTTTATAAACTAATTTATAATTTTTTTAAGTTTAGTTTATCGAAATAACAACACTTTTAAAATTTAAATTTTGCAAGAGTTGACTTAAGATCTTAAGATTTTCTAATAATAAAAAAAAAAATTTAAACACTGATGAATTTTTTGTTATAAAACAAAAGGAGTATAGTTAGACATTTTAGAGAAGTTTTAGCTTAGTTAAGGTTTTAAGATTTTCTGACAAAACTGAAACTAAAAAACTAAAATACCGAGTTAAAATTAAACTTTATGTTAAAAAAACCATATGTTAAAGATATGAACCAGTTAGTAAAACCAAAGCATTTTTTTTTAAACTGTATAGTTAACTACTAAAATGTAAGTACTAAAGTGCTTACATTTAATACTGTGTTGATTAATATGTAAACAAAAAAATTATCCTACTATGAAGAAACGTTTTTTTACTGTGATTTTAGTTATATACTTTTAATATCACCATTTAAGATTTAATAAAAAAAGAAATAGTTTTCAAACAGTTTAGACGACTATAAATTGTTATTTAAATCTATAGCAAATGTTTTTCGTGAACAGAAAACATCATTACTAAATAATATGTATTGTATGTAGTATGTTTTGACACTATATGTTCTTTTATTAAAGCGTTGTATTTATCTAGATTTTTATTTATTTTTTACTAGTTTTGAAATTAAATGTTTTGTTATATAAGTCATTTAAATAAAAATTATTAAATTTTTCTTTAAACTTTTTATTTTTACTTTTAATATTACGCAAGGCTAGCTGTATGTTTTTACCTTTTTTGTTTTGGTTTTCTCTTCTATCTTTCTTACCTGTCTCAGTAGACATTGTGCGAAATTCAGTTGCTCCTTCAAGTAAGCAGTATGCAGCTTTTAAATTATAGTTGCAGTTTTTATTTTGTCTTTGCAAAGTTGTTTGTCACAAGTTGTTTTGTTTATGCTTGCGGTGAAGTTACAAGTAATGTAACAGTGTTGTCAGTAGAAATGTTAGTTTTTATGTTACTGAGATTTTTATTGTGATTAATTTTTTAAAAACGATCTACTTTTATTCAACTTTTTTAAAATCATAATTTTCATAGTAATTTGAAAAAAGCAGTTATTCACTAAGTTTTAAATCACACCATGTATAATTAATAAGGCAATTGACTTAGAAATAAAATTTAGTCAAATTTGAAACCAAGTAATCTAAAATTATAATAAGTCAATGTTTAAAATTTATGCAACTTATGCAATGATTAAAACGGCTAAAAGTATTCTTTTTTTAGCTTTATCGTTTAAAAGTTACATATCATATTTTAGTGTCTAAATTGTTATATTACGAACAAGTTTTAAAACAAGTTGTTTTTTTAAGTATAAATAATTTAGTTTTATAGTCAAAAGGTGTCATTACTGTAGTTTTAAAACTTAATTTTTTTAACTGTTTATCTTTTCTACAAAAAACTCACAACTAAATAAATAGTTTCAACATTGATATTCATTCCTTTTAAGCAAACTTAAAACACCTCTAAAACAGTTTCTATTTACATTCTTCAGCAAATAATTTGTAAACATTTTTTTGTTACAAAATCGCAGTAATAGCTACAACCCGCAACTGCAAGAATGTTAATGAGCATAAAGAATGCTATGTATTTAGCCGAAAATGTTTTGTTTATACCTTTTATGGCAAAATTTTTTTGATCAGGGATTTTAAACTGGTTGCGTTTAGTTTTTTCAACTCTCTAAAGTTTTAAACTGTTTACACTGAAATGTAACTATTTTCGTTTACATAGAAATAATTTATTTTTTTTAATGCGCTTTGATGAAAATTAACAAAAAACTTTTGTTATACACTTAGTTATTATTTTTTACAATGCATTATTCTCTTGTATAATGATTACATACAAAAATATTACTTTGACCTCAATCAACTTTAAAAAAAGGAGTTTTCAATACTTTAAACATCTTATTGTCAGTTAAGCATAATAACCTGTTCAATATAAAAAAAATAAAAATCTAGCATAATTAGTTGTTTTGGTGTTTTGTTTTCTATTATAATACATGCTTTGTTTTTTGTTAGACTAAATCTATTGTTTTTGTGTATTGTGTTAAGTTTATATTATTTTATGTCTTCAGTCATGTGCTTAAAAAGACAACTTTTTTTTTAATTTGTCTACTCAAGGCAGCAAACAAAAAAACAGCTACTGCGTCAAATAAGGAGGTTTTAAAATCATAATAAAGTTTATAGAAAACAAAACGGCATTTACTATGCTACTTGAAATCAATAGTTTGTAATATTTTATAACTTACTTGATATTATTAACTATGAATTGTGATTAAATCTACTTTAAAAACGTTACTTTTGTCAGTTACCACTTTTGAGAAGTACTTTCGTGAATAGCATTATGATTATTTAACTTTTTGTTTATATAAATCACAAAATTTTTTGACATAATTTTTTCAGAGAACTACAAATTTTCACATTTTAAACATACTTTATTTAATTTTGTTAATAAAATTTAGTATGTTTGGTCAAATTTAAGTTAGTTTTTATGATGCAAAAGTTTTAAAGTAAAACACTCAGGTACTTTTTATACTACTTAAATTGAACTTTGCTTGTAATAAATTTAAACATTTTGCAATATTTTTTCAAAAGTAGGTTGATGCTAAAATAGTTCATTGTAAGATACAAAAAAGTATATACAATCAATGTACGTAATAAAGAAAACAAATGTAAAAACATTAATTTATGTAAAAAAAAAACATTAATGTATATTTCATATCGAGCAGTTTACTCTACTTGAGAGCTTTAATTATAAATAAAACCGTGTTAAAATACAAACCGTTGAAATCAAGATTAAATGTAAATTTAATTTTGTTAAATTTTAATGGCAGAAATACTTTAAATTTTATTCGATATCTGACCACAGCTTAATCTGATTAGCAATCTACATCCGTAAGGTTAAAAAGGAAGTGGCTCGTTTATATAATTTGTTCATTTACTGGTCAAAAATTTCAAATCAGTTTATTTCTACATGTTTTATTGGTTTAAATACAACAACCTTAATAAGTTTTACTGTTTAGTTTTATGTTTCACTTTACTGATATTCTATTTCAATAAGAACTTTCTTTTAAAGCTAAAAACGTCTTCACATGTACTAAACTTTGTTTTATTTCCTGGTTTTAAAGAGTACTTTTATATTACTTAGCTTTTATGTCTAAATAAAAATTCACAAATAGTTTAGCCTTAGCGCGAATACTTGTCTTTTTTAACAAAATCATTCAAATTGTCTTTTACTTGCTGAAAAAATCAACAGTATTAAAAAATTTAGTTGCTCCAATCTAAAATAAGAACGGTAGCTAGTACTTAACACACCTGAAACTTTAAACGTTGTAGGCAATTAAATGAGAATTTAATAGCCTAATTTGTACGGGAGAAATAAACTGATTGTAATTTAATATCCTTATCTCGCAATGATTCAATTCGATAAGCAAAAGTGCTTAGTTCAGTTATAGCATATAAATAACTTTTTCGTGAAACAACTTTTTCGTGAAACTTTACTAGTTGAAGTTTTTTGCACATTTTCTGTACAAGGCTAACTATTTTGAAATAAACCAACTTTTCTTTATACATTTTAAAGTTGAATTTTTTTCAATTTTTTCAAATTATCTGAGTGTTTGCAACGTCATACTAAATTTCTTTGATTTTTCACATTCTATAAAGTATAAAGATGTTTTAATGTAGTATCATATTAAAAAGCTTCAAAAAGTATTGTTTTGAATATTTTTTTTCATTTTGAAGCTTCTACTTACTTATGATGTTTGTTTTGACAGACATACTTTAGTTGTTGTAATACTAAAAAAATTAATGGAGCACATAAAGGTATCAATAAAAAGCAATCTACATTTTTAAGTTATACTGTAGAGATTATAACAAAACCTTGGACTATTGATTTATTACAAAATCAATTGTTTAATATTTTTTATGATATTATGTTTCACTGATTCAGGATATGACTAAGCAATAAAGGTTTTTCATATTATTTTCTTTAGGAGATAAACTCTTTCAAAAAAGAAGTCAGGATATTAAAAATAGTCTTTTAGCATAATCACTTTTAAAATATTTTTATAAAAACTATCTAGATTTCATTATTAAAGACAATATACTAAAGAACTAAAGTAGAGAAATTTGTTTTAAAAAAGATTCTTTTGGATTATATAAAAGACGAAACTTGTTTTTAAAACCGTTGCAACAAAACTTTAAATCACAAACAAAAGCTTCTCTTTTTCCTTTTGTTTCTCTCAGGTCAAATATTAGTTTTCGAAATTGAAACATTTATGAATTACTTTCCCGAGCAAGCAACTAGAACCTTTGTTTTTAATTGCCGTTAAGTTTTAAAGTTATAAAAGATTTGTTATTTAGTTTGTGTAGAGTATTTAGTTTGTGTTTTAAAAATGTGTGCATTTGTTTAAAATAAATCTTTAGACTCAGTAGAAACAGTTAAAAGTTGTAATTTTCATTAGAGTCAAAAGTAACTAAATAGAAAATTAAGTCTATTAAGAATACTAGTTTCTTGAAAAAATTATTAAGTTACTAGAGTAAAGTTATTTTTGTTCAGTTTGGTAATCGATTTTCAAATTACAAAAACTTACTCATTAAAAAAGCTTTTTGTTGCTCGATTTTATGTGAAACATATCATAGTGATTTGTTGTGAATAATTAATAAGCAACTTCATTGTTTATATAGTTTATCAAGTAAAGTGTATTCTGTCTAGTTAACTAAATTAACAATATCAATACGATTTTTGTTTAAAATTTATGGCCGCAGGTAAAAATTTGTTAAGAATTATAACTTATAGGAATTAATAAACGAAATTATTAACAAACTTATACAATATAAACATGCATTTTTTGAGTATCGATTAGGCACAATAAATAAAAATGTAATAACTATTTTATTGTACTTATAAAATAATATAGACATACAAAATTTGTCAAAATACAAAAAAAAACTTATATGCTAAGCTAGTCCTAGTGACCTAGTGTAAGGACACATTTAAAACATCTTAGGCTAATTTATTTCTAAGTGAGATTATTTTTAAATTAAACATATGTAACGTGTATAACGTGTCTATATATTTAAAAAAAAAGAGCTAAAATAATTCGCTAATTTCTAAAATTTGTTTTATTATTAAAAGCATTAAAAATGTGGAAACATAAAAAATATAAAATTTATTGTGACATAACATTAAACCTATTTTGTAAGACACTCTATGAACTTTTACTTACTCAGACAAAAACTCGTTAGCTAGTTAGAACATTAGCTAATAAAAAGATAAAAAGTCAATAAATGAAGGCGATCGAATGTGCGTTTTATTTAATAAGCTCGTTATGCATAGGAGAAATAAACTGAAAGTAATTTGATATCGCTCTCTCGCTAAGATTTAATCCGATAAGCAGCTAGCTTCTCACTTAGTCTCGACACATACCAATTTTTATTTGTACTCTCGCAACTTTGACATGAGAAGTTTGTTGAGTAATTAGAAAACATTTGCTCAGTTTTTAAGCATGTCAACATTTTCTGAAAAAAAAAACTTTGAAAAAATATTACTTGTTTACTTTTAATAAACTACACTTTTTCAAACTAAATTTTGTGACTAATAAAAAAAAGTACTTTTTTATCAAATTACTCTGGTAAAATTTTGTTTTATAGTTGTATACTTAAGTAAACTATCATGCTCTAAATCAGTAAATTTGTTGAAAAAAATTTTTAAAATTATACTTGATTCTATTTATTTATGTAAACATTGCCTGTTTTATGTTTTCATTTGGTATGTGCTTTTGTAGTTAAAAAACTTTAACTAGAACAATACAAACAAATTGGCTGTATTTTATTACATTTTATTACATTTCGAACTCTGATGACATTTTGACATCATTGTTCGAGGAAATAACAACATTCTATTTTGTTTATAGTTTTCAACACCTTGTTTTTTGTTTAAGGTGACTAGCTTGTTTTAAATATAACCTCAGCATATAAACACTCCAACACTTAACTAAGTGGAATTTATGCTAAATGAAGTCTTGATAAAGTTCTTTTTAACGATTTAAGTTATAATATCTGACTGCATTTTAAACTTTATGTAGCTTGCTGTTTTTTAACCTTTGGTAAAATTTTACCTTCTTAAGGTGTTTTTAACTTTTATTATTAAAAAAGAATGTCTAGTTTTTAAAGTTTGATTAAACTTTTACTTATATTTTGAATATAGAATACCTACTAATCCTAGAAAAACAACGTTATTTTCACAATTTATTTTTAATGTTTGTAATAAATTTATTAAATATAAGTAAAAGTTTAATCAAACTTTAAAATCGAGACATTCTTTTTTAATAATAAAAGTTTAAAATTAAATAAACTATAGTAAACTTTTCCTAATGTGTAAATACTATTTTGTTGTGAGTAATTAAAATAAAATTATGACAAAAAGTACAATACGTTGTATACTACTGACATTTGTAAACACTTATATTAGCAAATAATTAAACATGTTAATCATTAATTTTTTTTAGGGATTTTTAATTTATAGAATTAAAAAAAAAACGTCAAAATGGAAGATATGACGTCATATGAAAGTTCTGGGGACGGGGAATTTTATGATAACTATGACGACGATTACAACGATTACGGGCAACCTCCCCATAGTTACCTGTTGGACCATGACAACGTGACCACCGTTGCCATGGAAACTACTTCTAATGCAATGAATGGTTTGTTTTTGTGATTTTATGTAGCAACTAAAAAGTTTTGATATTTTAGTTTACACTTCTTTGAAGTTTAAAACTTTAAATGTTCACTAACTCTAAACTTAGTCTGTAAACCAGAGTTTTCCAAATTAAGCAATATTTTCCTTTTAGGAACAATTGGGAATTTCAAAGTCTTTTAACTAGTAAGGTTGCGAAAACAAAGCGTAATTAACTAGTAAAAGGGCAATATCTTAAAAACAAAGGTATCTATTAATTTTTTGCCAAGGGGAGTTTATGAAAATGAGTTTGGGAAACCCTGCTTATAACACTACTATATAAAATATGATTTTTGATTTTGTTTTATCATAACTTTTTTTTACTAGCTTCCAACGACTACTATGAAGATGGAGATTACGTCATTGACGATTACGGAGAATATGAGTATGGTAGCAATTACGAAAACACTCAAGATTACTCCGGTGACTATGGCAACAGTGACTATAGCAACAGTGACTACGCAGATTATGAATCCAAAAAGACGAGTTTCGGCGTTGAAAACTACGACTACAATGGAAATTACACTTTCGTGGGTCAAGCTGGCATGGCAACCACTACCGAGTTGCTAGGCATGGTGATATGCGGGGTTGGGTTGCTAGGCAACTTGATCACTTTTGTGCTAATGATCGTTTTGAAGTACCAAAAGAAATCTAAACCAAATATGTGAGTTTTGTTGGTATTTTGAAATAAGTTTATGTCTCAAAAAAATAACAAGTAGTAAACTTTCTGTTTCATCAAACACTAAAAATTTTTATCCACTTGTCTACGGATTTTACAAAGACTTGTTTTTTTGTTAAAAGATGTATTTGTAATAATCTTATTTTATTATTATTTAAACTATGAAGAATGTTCTTAATTATATTAGTTTTGCTTTATTATGTAAAAACAATACTAGTTTGTTTTACGTTATACGCCAGCAGCTGTAAATAATTCGTTTACATGGGACAGTATGTTTTTTACAACAAATTTACAAACATTAAAATGTTTTTCATCTTACGATATACATGTTTAACATGGCATAAATTCCTAAATACAATGAATAAAAACTCGAATTATAATTACAAAAAAAAAGAACCAAACCTTGCCGCAATTAACTAATACATTTGTTCAACATTTGAAACTTTCAGTATAAAACATTTTGTAAAAATGATCATATACTTTGTAAATTGTATTGAAAAATGTGTATTAACAAATAAGTTTTTAACGTTTTATCATTATGATCAATGTCAAAAAGCTATAATTAAATTTTTGACTTATAATTATACAGCTACTTTTCAGGTTAAAGTACTTATTTACAAATAAACTTATGCCATTTTTTAATTTAAACTTTGTGTGTTGGGAAAACCTAACCTTAAACTTGTATGTAATGATGAATCTAGTGTTGATTGAAGTTTAATTAAGTTTATTTTTGAATAATTTAAAATTCCATCAAACAAAACTTGTTACATAAGAAAAAAAAGAAGCTTTTTAGTCCATTTTATTTTAACTTCTAAATTTTTTTTTGTAAAAGTCGTTGTACTACCTTATAAACGTTTTAAGGTATTAATATAATTTTCAAACTATGTTTAATACTTTTCTATAGCTTCATTCTACAATTGTGTGTTTCAAATATCCTGATGTTGGTTACCATACCAATGGTTGTCATGGAAACAGTTAACAAGGGATGGTTGTTAGGTGAACCTGCTTGTAAGATGACGTCATTATTGATTATGACATCATACTTGTCTTCTATATTGTTCTATTTTGTAAGTTACATTACATAAACAAGCTAATTAAAGACACGTAAAAAATATCAAACTTTTTACATTATTGAAATTTTAGTTTTAAAAACGTGATACTTGAATATTAAGTGTAAAAAAGATAAAATATGTTAAAAAACTTGCAACAGAAAAAAAAAGTACCTATAAGCAAAATCAACAAAAACTGAAGTATATATACTTAAATATTTTTTTCTTTCACATTTTTTGAAAACATTTAACCAACACATTTTAACAAAACAAACTTTATACGTGGTAGAGTTCGTACAAATAGCTTCCAAAAGAATTCAAGTTCAGTTTACGGTCTTAAACTAACATAATTTTCAGTAATTACAAGGGTTGAAATAACATAATTTGCACGGGATGTTTAGTAAAAAAAGTTAGATAAACATTTATTATTCTAAAACTTGTATTTATCAAACTTTTGTGATCAAACAATAACGCAATCAAATGTATGTTGGCTAAAATAACATTAACATTAATGAGCAAATAATTGTTATTAGGTCAAGGGTGATCAAATTTAAATTAGTGTCATTGTTATTTTTTAATGAATTTGTATAACAGCTAATTCAACAATAAATCTTACATATTTTATAAGTTTTCATGTCTAGTTGCTATATACTATTTCTTTCTAATTTTCTACTTTTATTTTATTAACTTTAAACCTTTCTTTATATTTTCTTTATATTAACCTTGATGTTGACTGAATCCAACCTCAGACAATTATAAGGCAAACACCAAGTATGTATGAAAAAAGGACCTTAAGCAACAATAATTATTCGACTCAAAAAGCACGTCTACAATGAAGCATAAACTGTGCATATTGTTTTTTGTGATTATTACCACATATAAAAAGGTATTAAGCTAAAACTCTAATGTCCCATTTTTTGGGTCCTATACAGTTTGCATTGAGATGGTTTTCAGAAAATCAAGTTTTTCGAGTTAAAAGTTTTTTTCAAATTATCTAAAAATTTACAAAGAGTGTTTTTTGAGATATTTGCTAAGTGTATAAATGTTTAGCCGGAAACTGTCGCCGTATTTACAAGCGCCCTAATGGTCACTACTGTGCGCTAGTGTAAAAAAATCTACAACAATTAAAGTTTACTAGTCATTACATAACCTGTTTAAAAATCAGCTTTTTATTTAAAGTAAGTGATTTTTTTTCTGTTCTTAGACTTTTTGTTTTGTTCAGCTAAGTAAAAAGGTAAACAAATTACGTTTATTAATTAAAAACTTCAAGTAAAAATCAAATAGTTTTATAAAAAATTTATATGACAGTGCTCATTAAAAATACAAAATAGAAATGGTAACATTTGACAAAACTAGACTTGAAATCATTTTGTGCCTGACTGATTCCTTTTTATGTTTTAACGCTTCATTAGGTTTATGAAAATGAGTTAATTAACGAAGATCTTGATTGATTTGTAAACAAACTACTCTGACTCTTAAAAAGATTTTCTTGCTTTTAATCAGCTTAGTAGTTCATTAAGAGGTCAAAATTCTACGGGTTAGTTTTTGTTTATTGTCTCTATGCTTCAGTAAGTTTATTCGTTACTGAAACAACAGTGAAGATTCAGTAATTACCTTAAAACATTCTTTTTTGAAAACTTTTCAAATTAACTTTATAGACTATGATCACTTGTGTTACACTTTTTACATTCTTATTTTTTAAAAACATTCATTTAAATTTAAAATTACTTAGATTGCTTATTGCTACTCAAACTTTTTTATATTAACATGTGAAGATATGTCAATGACACTCTTATTCAGCTTTAATCATCTCTGACATAATTGTTCTTGTGTTGAGTGATATGTATGCTTTATAATACTTTTGTTATTATAGCTATGCTATCCTTAAATACATTATAGCTTAATCGCTACTCAAAATGTTAATAAATAAACATATAACAGAGTGTTTTTTTTTCTATTGTTAATTCTATTGTTATAACCCTTTTACATACTGAAAACTAGTTTAGATTAAGACAATAAGTTGAACTTGAATTCTTCTGAAATTACTTTAAATGAATTTACCACAAATTATGCTTAAATTTAAATTTAGAAACTTATGTACGTTGTGTTTACTCGTATTGTAACTTTTGTAAAGTAAAGTTCTTCATATAACAAGGTAGCAGCGGTTATAGAAAAATTTTTAAAAATTAAATACCACATATACGTAGTAAAGTACTTTACTCATACTGCTATTTACAGCTAAATTACATTTATACATTTAATCTAGGTGATGGCGATTGTGAATGGAAAACGTATTATGACGTCATCAAGAGTGAAATTGCTGATCGTGACGTCGGTGTGGATAACGTCATTCGTGTTTGCGTCACCAACAATCTGGTTGACTAGGATTTCACCTAATTGTTTATGCAGGTAAGTGTTTACTTGATTAGATAATAAAAAAAACCTCCATCATAATTTTAACATTAATATAACAAAAATTAAAATATAAATATTTGAAAACTTGTTTTTTATTATAAAACAAAAAACTAATATTTTTTAGTTTAAGTAACACTAAAACGATATTTTTTTGTTTATTATCATTGATAGTTGTAGTAACTGTATAATTTAACAGCTAGAGAGTTTAATTTTATGTGTTTTTAAATCTCATAGGATAACAGTTTAGTAATAAAACAAAAACAAAATAAAAAGTCTGTTCTTTAGTTTAATATAATCTTAACGAAAATCTACTTGAATTACTTAGTTTACCATAGGGTATAACTAAAGCTTAGGGTTAATACAGTCAATTGTCTACAAGTGCATTACCATTTATACTTGACATCATGAAGTCTTTGATAACTTAAATGAAAAAACAATTCAGACATAACATGTATAATGCTTATGAGATATAACAGACTATTATTACCTTTTACTATTGTATTTAATAATTATACAAGCATTAAGTTAGTTGTAAAAATATTTGTCGAACAGATAATTAACTTAGCATAAGATCTGCCTACGATAATTAAAAAAAAAACTAAATATTTCATCTATATTTTTTTTAGACTCAACTTCAACTTTAATGACACCGAAGCCAATCAAAACGAAAACATATGCAGGTAAAATTAAATATATCACGTTAATAAAATAGTTAATTAATTGTAAATATAAACAAAGTAGTTTAAATAATTAAAGTAAAATTGAATGATTTTGAAATAGTTTTATTCCTCTTTGTTATGTTTAATTCTATAAACTGTACAAAAATTATACTTTCTATCAACTTATAGGAGAGAAACGAATAAACTTTTATGAGAAATTTTATAGTATTAGGAGCAACTAAATTATACTTTTTAAAAACTAACAGCGACATAAGCAACAAAAATGGAGATCTAGTGTACATTGAAGAAATGGTAATGAAGGAGAGTGATTATTTCAATTACGCCGATGATTATTCTGCTTTGTACGATTACAAGGGTTCCACTTACGATGACGTGTATTTCGATGACGAAGGCAATTATATTGAACCTGAGTTAGTTTGTTTAAAAATTGTAATATATATCAGAGTGTTTTAATTAATTTTTATTATTTTTTTAATTTTTTTTTAGTCTATCATTTGTCTTTACATGTGCAATGAAAACGTACATGAAACTTTGTTTCTAACAATTTTCCAAATTATTTTTTGTTATTTTTTCAAGTTTAAAACTAATAAATACTTAGTTTTATTTTTGTTTTCTTATATTAATCGCACTTGAGTTTTTTTATTTTATTTGTAACATATTTAGGTCTGATTACTATGAAGGTTCCTCCGTTGAGTATTATGATGAAAACAGCACTGAATATGAGTTAGTTTTTTTTTATAAGTAGAAAACTTGATGAGAAAGAAAGTTTGTAATCTAAAAGGAAATAAAAATTATTACTTGTTCTAAATAATTATCACTTGTTCTGTTTTTTGTCTGATAAAAAGAATATTAACTCCACAAGACAGACAGTTTTAATTTTCATATTAAAAAAAAAAAATCTTTTAAATAACGCAAAAAAATACAGAGTTTTTTCATATATAGTACGGTATAACATAATCAAAGAATGTTCAAATTCTAAATTTTTAAAGCTTTTATACCTTAAGGTACTCATACGACCAGCAGGCCAGCAAATTACCTCAGTTCATCAGAAACATTAAAAGTTGCAGCACTTCTGAACAACAAACATTGCAGTATAGGATATCAGCCGCAGTTTACTTTTTCATGTTCTACTTGCTACCAGCTGTGGTTCGTTAAGTTTTAATTTGTTTTTTATTTTACAGTTCATTAAAATAAATATACAAAATTAGAACTAGGTACTATTCAAAACTTTAAAAATAAATTTATTTTACTTTTATCATTTTTATTTTTAGAAAAAAGTATTACATAGCATTTTTTGCTGATTAAGTGAACCTTTATTTAATTTTACCTTTTACTTATTATAGATTATCATCACACTCTACGTCCAGCTATTTCGAAAGAAAGCAGACAAAAAAGACAGGGTGTCAAAAGATCGTACGCTAGAAGATGGCACAAAGAATCAAAAAGTATTGGGACCCCGTAAACTGTTGACCCAAGTTTTATTGTCTTTGACTTTTATATTCTTTTGGCTCCCTTTTGCCGTGGTGGAAACATTAAAGACGTTCGGGATATTTCCTGAAACTGTTAGTTTATTAATAGTAGCATTTGAATTTTGGAATTTCATTTTAAATGTTATTAATGACATATGCAAAACCTTTTTTTTCCCAAACAAGGTTTTTGTTTTATTAAAAAAACTTAAGTGTTTTAATTTTGAGTTTCTGTTGACCAACTTTAGAGCTTTTTTTATCTCAAAGATTTGATAAAGACATTTTTTAGAGTACACCATGTGACAACATAAATTTTGTCACCAAGTACCTCACATGGACCCAGTGTGCAATTTGGCCATTTTTGTACTTCTTAACCACAACGAGTTTTTCAAGACGTGTCAGGTGTGTAACTATGTTTTAATAACTTCAAATTTAGTTTAGACCATTTTTTTTAATTTACATGTTTAAGTAAGATAAATTAAAACAGCCAGCTCAAGCTACTAGTTTCTAACAACGAGTCGAAAGAAACTGATAGAAATTCTAAAACAAAAGTGTCTGAAACTGAATCGTTCACGGAAAGCTCCAATGAAAGCAGCTCAGTAGAAGAAATAAGGTATTAGCTACTTGTTTTGTTAATATTGGATTAAAATGATTAAAATGAATAACAAGACTTATTGTTAATTTAAGTTTACTAATGCTTGTTTTTACTTCAAATCAATTAACCAGTTTAAAGTTTGGCTATATACACAGTTTATTTTACTCCATTCAAAACATTTAAGTTTTGAAATGAGTGTTATAACGGTATATATAAAAATATATTATTTACCTTTTCTAAATTTAAGAATTTATTTGTTTTTAAGATTGAATAAAAAACTAATTGTTTACGTTTTATCACGTGTACTATGTTAAATACATTTTCAAAAAAAGTTATGTTTGAATGATAACAAAAATTAAACTAGTTTAAAATTAATTTAAACGTATACTTTTTTTAAACTTTTGACAATTAAAAATAACTGTATTAGTTAGTTCTGATAAGTTCCTACAAAATCTTATAGCGTAAAGTAGTAGGCTTTGAAAGCTAAATAAATAACAGAACGTTAATTAATATTTTTATGTAGAACTTTTTGTCTAATAAAAATTGCTGTTTTTAGTTTTATTTCTAAGTAATTCGTATTGTGTATCAAAATAATAAAAAAACTACAGTTTTTATGAATTTTAGTAAAAGCACAATGTTATTTTAATCTAATAAAATTATCTTAGAAAACTATTTTTTTTCAGGCCATTGAAGTCAAACGAAATTGAAAAAGAATTTTATTTCTAGAAGGTATCAACTATTGTTGAAATAGGTCAATTGTTTAACTATTTTTTCTTATTTGAATCGAACTTTTTACATATTTGGTAATATTGCCTTTGAAAAAATTAAAATCTTACATCGACATTTATTATTAAAAAAATTATTTACGTTGTCATTACTTTTAAGCAATGTTAGGCAATATTCTATTTTGGTTTTTCAAGTATCTTTTAAAGTAAAAGATAAACTTTTACATAGGTATGAAAATAAAATTAATAGCTTTATTATCAAACTCGTTTGTTTTAAAATTGAATATATACAGTGCTATCTAACAAAAAATTTTTTTAGTAAAATGAAACAAAAAATCTGAATTTTTTCAACTATATTTACTTATTATCGTCTTACAATCCATAGTGTTAAATACAAGTTACATTGTGAAAAAAAATGTTAACATTTCTAAAGTAAATATACATAATCAAAGAATTTATTAATATGATAACATTTTTAAATGTTTATGATAATCTAGTGTTAAATTAAAAAAATTATAAAAGTTTTTTATTTCATGCTGTAAATGGAATATTTATTTAAGTGTTTATAGTATAAGGATAAAACTTAATCGTAGCAAAGCTTTCTTGTTTCACAATTACTGGTAAACAAGCATTTGTTTAATTTATGAGTTTTAATTATTAATGATTCTTGATAAGCATTAAACATACTTTTAATATTAAGTTTTTGATTGTCTTTACAAAACAGTTTTATTGAAACGACCACGCATAAAGTGTGAAAATGTTAAGTTAACTAAAACGTAAAAACTACATGAACTTTTAGGTAAGTTTAAGTCCCTTGATAATACTTTTAAAAACTTGAAAACAACCTAATGCCCTAGACATTATTTGTGCATTTAAAATCTTAAAAATATTTATTCGAAAAGTTTTAGCACAAACTAATATTTTAGTAGTTAATACAAACATGAGTAGGAGTACAATTTAATATTCTCTGATGTCAGTTATTGTAATTTTTATCCAGTCACAAAGTTATACGTCACACTAGTCTAGACACCATTCGTATGGTTTATTTTGTAATCAATTTGTATCACACTAAATATAATTAGTTTTTTTCTTAAAAACTCGTTTAAAGTTTGTGCAAGTTTTACTTTCGCAATTTTTTTAGTTTAACAAAAGTTCAAAAATTATGAATCAAAAAATTTCTGAAGTCAGTTAAAAAGTTATCTGCAAACATTAAAATAAATTTGTAAAACATTTGTAAATGTTTTGTTAAAAGTAAACAATAAAGCAGTCCAAAAGTCATTGTATCTACCTTAAAACAACCAACTCTGAACTAAAATCTGAGGTTCACCGTTAAAAAACAAATAGTTGCATACAGGTATTTATTTAAAGATACACTTTTTTTTAATGAAATTTAGGGAAATAAGTATAATTTATATTTTTTTTATTCTTCAAAAAAGTATTATTTAACCAAACGTGTAAGCTATACTAGTGTAATTAAACTAGTTTGTTTGTAAACTTTTTTTATTATTCAGCTTTAGAACAAAAACTGACAAAAAAAAAACATTAAAAAAGTTGATAAAAAACTACAAGTTACAAAAAAAAATCTTGAGAGTTTTACATACTAACGCAAAATAATAAAACCGATAAAGTATTTTTAATTAAAAATTACCATAAAAAGCGTAAAATAATACTCAATCTGTCAACGCGAAAGCCAAATTTATTTTATTTTCACATAATTGAGGGTACAAAGTTTATTTCTGTTTAGGGCCACTGAAAGAAAATAAAATGCTTTCAGACAATAAGAACGTGCCTTTTTATTTAATCCTTAATAATAGTAGTGTCGTTTGAATAATATATCTACATTTATCTATGAAATAATAAACATAGCATTTTGATTTGTTAATTATATAAGTATTAGTTTCTTGTTTGTTTACAAATGCGGATAATATAGTTATACACTTTTAGAAAACCCAAACTAGATTTCAAGTAAAAACAGTATAAGTGTTTTTTAATGACATAGAAAATATCTTAATAGATTTATTTGATAAACATTTAAACAAGGCAAACTCGAAAGGGAACTGTCAATTAATTGAATAACTGCGTTAGTAATAAAATATTCTCTTCATCTACTTAAATTACATTTTTCTCTTGTTTTAAAATTGATATGTTAATAAACTATTAATACATAAAGTTCAGTATAATACAGGGTCCACATATTTTCAGAATCGACACCTGGCAGAAAATTGAGAAATTAATTTCCCACTTATTAAAACCCTTTTACTAATTAAATATTTACTTACTTTTTCGCACTTACGTAGCTATTGCTTATTTTGGGAAACCTTAGTTTATTACCATTTGTTTTTGCAGCTTTGTATTTTTAATTGTACTTAAACTTTTTACAACAAATTTAAACATTGTTTTTGACAAGATATCTATTCTTGCAAATTAAAAACTTTAAAATGTTTTACAAAACAAAAATCAGTTATAAGCGTTTTGTTATAACCTTAGAACTTTAAATTTATCTACAACTTATTTACCATTATATAATAAAAAAAATAAAAGTTTATTACTTTTAATTTAATTGCAATAATCAAATTCCTCTAGTAAGAAGTAAACCAAATGATTGTTATCATAAGTATTGCGGTTTTTAAAAGTTCAGTTGTCATTTTTTAAATTCCAAAATACTTTAAAATTGCTGAAACTTTTATTTACCTCACTTAACAAGTTCATATAAAGTTTATACTATTGAGTTAAGTGGTATTTTATAAACCATCATGTATAATAACTTTTGATGAAAGTTCTTTTTTAATATATAAGTATGTTTTTGTTGCATATATTGAATCTTAGAAGCTTGTAAAAAGTTTTAAAATTTTAGCTTTAACATTATTATATATTATGTATAATGTCTTTTGTTTTCTTTATTTTTAAAATTTGTTCAAGTAATTTTTCTTTTATTTGCAAGTGTTTGCAAATTTTTATCTTAGCCTCCACAAAAATAACACTTCTCAAAAATATTAAATCTTAAACATTTAGAAGTGCTTTAAATATTTCAATAAAATATCATGTTAATGATACCTCTTTACGTTAAACGGGTCCTACTTTAACTATTTATAACTACAAAGTGTTTCCCCTAATATTTTCTGAGTCAAAAGACAAAAAAAAAATATTTATTTCTTTTATTTATACTCTTAACCCTACCCACCTAACCCAAACATATCAAAAACTAAGAAGAAAAAAAGTTACAATTAAAACAACATGAAAAAACGCATTTTTTATGCTGACTCATCAAATATTGGGAAAAACACCTAGAAACTTAAGAAAACTCACATTAAACAAAACAAGTTTTTCCTTTTTTCTAAAAGTTAAATAAGTAATCTTAACATCAAAAACAAAAGAAAAGAAGAATTTCTTTACAAACTTAAAATGTTTAAAATATTTTCAGTATATTAAAACATAACTTAAGATTGATTTTTGTGGATAAGATAAAATTCTTTACATTTATACGCGCCTTAAGCTTTAAAGAAAAAAACTTAATCTGAGCTGTCAAAATTTAAGCCAACGTCATAATTTTCAGGAAGCTAAAAGTAAATTTCATATGAGTTTGATTAAAAGGGAGTTTTTTGAAACAAATATTTGTGAGGTAAAATAGATTTACTATTTGAAGGTCTCGTCTCATATTTTAAGTAGTGGAATAAAAAAATGTTCTGTAAACATTTTAAACGTAAATTGTTTTGTATTTGGGTTGTAAAGATCACTCATATAAACAATTTAATCCGAGACGACAGTTTTATGTAAACAATATTGTTTCAGATAAAACAAATTGCATGTTTTGAAACTATCAAGTGAAATTTTTAGTTTTAAAAGAAGACAGTTTGAATAGAATAATTTTTCCTCTCGTTTTTCTCACATCTATTTGTAGCAAGCTGTTCGCTAAAATAGATGTGGGTTTAAACGCTTAAAAAACAAATAGATTTTTTGCAAACACTTAAAAATCACGATAATTAATTAATCTAAACGTAAATTTATTAGATTTTATAAAAAACTAACAAAATATCTAGTTTCAAAGTTTCTTTAACGTTACTATTTAGTTAAAATAAACCTTTGAAAAGTTGTATTCACATGTAAAACTTATCGTCAAAATCTTTAAGCCAAGTCTTATATAAAAACAATTCCATGTAAAGTTTTAACTGATTTACATTTATGTTTGTGTCTATAAAAATGTTTAGTTACAATTAAAGCAATAGAATAAAACCTAAAGTTATAAAATTTCTTCTTCGTTTTGAAAACAATGACTTTGAAATTGACTCATATAAATTATAAGAAGGAAAGCTCTTGTTGTCATGTAATTCTTTGTTGCTATGCCAATTTTTGTTGTCATGCAAATTAATCATAATGAATCGTTGCTAGGCAGTTACTCAGTATTAAGGAATTCGCTCAAATTTCACAGTTTATAGTCATCTATTTTAAACAGTCTGTTTAACAGTTGAAGTTATGACAAATATTTTTCAACTAAAAATTTAAGACTAGCAAAATTTTATAGTATATAATTATGATTGATGTACAATCTATTAAGTATAGTTACATAATTTCAATATTATTATTGTTTTTTTTTTCTATAACGAAGAACTAGAGTAATTTTTTAAGCTAAATATAGTGTCTTATTTTCCGTTGTTTATTTTTTTAAAATATAGCTAATTGAAATAGTACTATTGAATAGTTTAAAACAGATTTAACCTACTTTAAGTAAACATAAACTAAGCAAATACTTAAACGTTAAAGTTTCAATAAACGTTCTTAATTTTTTTTTACATTCATAAGCTTCCACAAATGTTATTTACTTGTTTTCATATAAAATAAGCATTTTCAAGCGTACATAATTACTGTTCTAATGCAAAAACTAGTGGTACGTCTTAAACGCATTATAAAACGCAATTTATATTTTTAGGCAAGTTGTTAAGTTTATTGCAAAAAAGTTTACTAAAGAGAAAATATCAAACAATTAAACTTTTTTAGGGTGTTTAAAAACAAAGCTTATTTTATATAAAATATTTTGTTTCTAAATGCCATATTGAAAAAAGATCTGAGATATTTGTTTTCTGAAATATTCAGTTACAATGTTAAAAACAGCATGTTACCAAAGCCACTTGTCAAAAATTTGCACATATCTTTTATTTACTTCAGCACAAAAGATGATCTCCCGAACAATTTTTATCTAAAGACAATTACATGCAATTTAAATTCTTTTAAACATTAAAATGCACCAAACCAAACCTTTTTTATTATAAAAATATTCTTATCTTTTGTTTTTCTGATCAAGTAGCAGCCTCCACATTTAAAACATTTAAGAACTTGCTTGGGTGTGGAACTAACACGTTTTATTTTTCAGCTGCAGTTATAAGTTATAAATTAAGGAAAATTTTTATTATTTGTATGCACTTTTTACTAACAGAAGGTTGAAACTATTCTAGTAGTTGTAAATAATACTTAGTCACTTTCTATGTAAAACGTTTTTTATTATTTATTTTATTTACGTTTTAAACTACGAATTAAGTTTAATTTTTTACGTCAAGCTAAATTTTACTTTGAAAAACAGTTTAAGTAACAATTTTTAATTATCAATTTCCCTAAATTTGCTTAAAATCGATTTTAAAATGACTCATGGCGAAAAAATTGCAAACTAAAGTTTTGTTGTCTTTTTAAACACTTTACAATGATTCGTTGCTGGGCAACAATATTACTCAAGTCACAAAAATTTACCAGAAAGCATCGAATACACGAGTAGCCCGTTTTTCATTAATTAAAATTTTTCAGAATTATTAATTAATTCAAGTTTGTTAAAAGAGTTTAACACTTATATGGTATTTTTTTTACGCTTTTTTTCTTTGGGCTGGTATAGGGATGGGAAACTTTTTTAGTCGGATGATATATAAATTTAGCACTTTGTGGTATTAATTTTATTTAAGTTTAGAATTAGTCAATTATTGTTTAACTTATTTTACTAGTTTTTTGTATAATATTTTATCACAATATGTAGTGTAAATTTCAAATCTATCTTAGGTTTCGTTTTTACTCTTCACTTTTAATCCCAAAATGTCTAGCATAAGTTATAAAATTTGGCATAGTGGGCCAGTTTTAACTTTTTGGGACCGGATTCCACTTTGTAGACTTTTTATACAAAGGGCACGTTTCCTATACCTAGTCTAGTTTAATGCGTTTAGAAGGTTTAATGTTATTTCTTTACAATAGTAAACTAAATTCAATTTGAAATTAACAACTAAAATTAACAACATTACAACTTAACGTTACAGTTTAACGTTTATGAAATGTAACGATTCTTAAAAAAATTAAGTAATGAAAGTATACAGTGTACTATTTACATACAAAAAAGTTTATTGTTTGCTAGAAGTTAGGTAATTTCAATTTAATCAATAACGATTAAAAATAATCGTTTATAAAAATATCTCACTGTATCATTTCTTTGCTGTTTTTAGGTTTAGTTAATTTTTTTTTTAATTTTCAATAGTACTTAACTAATACTTATTTACTAACATCACTTTAATCAAAATAAATCAAATAAGAAATTAATCAAAACAATACTTTTTCACATTGCGTTCAATGACGAATAATCAAGAAAAAGTATAATTTGAAGCTTAACTGATATCAAAACAAACGTTGTGGTATTTACATACAAACACGCTGATTGCTTGATAGTAGTCACTGCCAGCCATAAGACTAAGGATTAAAACTGAGTGTCAAGTAAATTAAAGTTGTTAAGTCTCTTGCCACACAAGTTGTATCAATTAGCATTGAGTGTTGATAGTAAGAACTGGTTGAAGTAGTTAAAATTTTAAAGTTCCTTTAAAGGTTAAGAGTATACTATGTAGACTGGTTTATTTTGCAGAAGTATTACAAAGTTTATGCTTTATGAACACTTTGCTGAATTAAATGTTTTATATTTTTGAAACAGTAATTTTCAGTGAGTAAGCTTTATCTTAAAGAAAATAAATACATTTTTTCAAATAATAACTTCAAGCACGTAAAGATCTTAAACTGAACCATGTATAAACTTTTGTAATAAAAAAAAGTTTGTTGAATATTCACTGTAAATATTCTTAGTTTTAAAACATGAAATTTTAAGTACTAAAATTAAACTAATTAAAACTATCACTTAATTAAATTTTACTTTGTTTTAAAGAGTGAATAGTTTGTAATAAAGCTAATATTTATACAATTTATGCAATTTATATCTGATTACTAAACTACAAACAGTTTTATCTTTTTTTATTATCTATAAGAGAGTAAAATTAATAATTTACTTTTACGAAATTATACAAAAATAGCAAAGTTTCCTGAGAGTAAATCTAAAATTTATTAAAAGACGTTTTGCAAATATATTTACTGCCTACAATTTGTATTTAGTTAGTCAACTACAATCAGTTGAAATTTTTTTTTTATTCAATATTCATTAAACAGCAGACTTTTTTCCTAAATATACTAAATGGAATGTATTAGTCCTAAGGGTTTACAATAACTAGTGAAGTATAATTTATAAAGTAAAAAAAAAAAGCTTACATTTATCCCATGTGTTTGATTTTGTGAATATTTAGTCATAATAATTAGTTGATTTATGTTTAGTTTTTGCTAAAAAACAATTGTATAACATCCGATAAACATTTCCTTCCTAATTAGAAAAAATTGTTATTTATGAAGTAAAGCCGTTTTCAGTTGAATTTTTTTTCATTACATTTCTCAGGCTAGTTATTTAAAAATAAGATATAAAAAAAGCTGACTTTCAAACTTTAAATAATTTTGATAAACTAATTTTGATAAACTGCGCTAAACCAAAATCCATCAAGAAATTTTAGGCTAAAATTTGTTTGTTGAACCACAAAGTTAAGGTTTTTGACCGGTATGTTCATCAAACTGAAATTCTAGTTATATTTTTAAACGCTTTTTTTTAATTAACTTTCAAAGTTAATTTAAAACTGCTACGTTGTTTACTGTATAAACATAGTTCATTTTATTTTAACTCAGTATGTTATTTTACTTTTTTTAATTCTAATATATATTTTTTTTAATAATTTTTTACACTCTAACTTCGTTTAATTTATGACATACCTAATACATTCGTAATTTTCGAGTATTTAGATATCAAACTTTTTTCTTTATTTTTTGTACCATTTAAATTTTAAGTAAAATCGTTTTATTTGAAAAAATAAGTTTTATAACACAGTAACTATACTTAAAACATAGAAACTTAACATGTTGTGAAAACCATAACAAATATACCTGGTAAAATGAACCATTTAAGATAGTACTAAGTGCTAACTTTGATAAATATTTCTAAACATTTTTTTAGTTTTACAGTATAAACTTAAATTGTTTGTATCTGAAGAAACTAGAAAACTGTGAGATGAAACAGTTTGAAAAACGTATAACCTATTTTTTGTCAATTTATTTTGTAGTATCTTGAGAGGTCAGAAATTAAAATAATAAAACAGTTTATTACTTAAAATTAAACCGTAAAATTTTTTTCTTTAGCAATAAGTTCAGGTAATATTTTTATATAGACCTTTTACATATCAAATTAATTCCTAAAGTTTTTCTCAATTAAACAAAAAATGGTCCACCGATAACGAAATCAATTAAACCAAGCGAATTATTAAAATACTTTGGCAACAAAAAATGATCCTTTTAAATACCCGTAAAGATTTGTTCTTTTACAAATAAAAATACTTAGAATGAAACAGAATAGTAACAAGAGGTAAAAACTAAATATCATAAGCTATTTAAATGAATTTTTTAAATTATTAGCTAACTACGTCAAAGTAACGATTGTTGCGAGAATAATATGATCTATTACCTGCCAAAACTTGGCTTTGAACTAAAAGCTTTGATGTAGCTTGACTTGTAATTTTGATTTATTACAACCTTTATAGTCGGATAGTGTTAAAAAGATAAGTTAGTGAACATAAAAATAAAAACTGGACGAATTTGTAAACATCCTAGTTAGAGAAACGTAAATATTAACTGAAACAAAGTTTGGTACATGTAATCACATAGTAATACATCATGTATTTACGTAAGATACATATTTTTTCTAGTAGTAAAATATTTACTTAAAACCTACAATTTTGAAGTATTAAGAAAATTTTTGAAGTTAAAAAAAAGTACACATAAAAATATGCCTTAGCCTTAAACGCATATGAAAAAAAGTCATAGACAAGTAAATCTAAAGGAAATTGACAAAACAATAAATAAATTTTTAGAATTTCTTAAAATGCTTTAAACAAACAAACAAAAAAACAGTCAGAAAAAAGAAAGTTTTATGAACCACAGAAAATTTACACAACTAAAGTTCAAGTTGAAAATTAAAAACTCTCCTCATTGAATTTATACATTTGAAAAAAATTGTGCTTTCAATAAGACATAGAAAATTAAAAAACTTATTATTATGTGGATATGATTACTAAATTTGTACTAAAACTAAGGTCAATGCTAAAAAATTTTAATACCCGTTACAAAAACAATATCTAACAAAGTTAGCAAACTGTTGTAGTAAATTTCTGTGATACAAGCAGCTTTTATGTCACAACTTAGGAAATAAAAACTTCAAAAAAATACTTCAGAGTATAATGTAATTAAAAAAATGTCTTTAGTAAATAAAACAAAGTTAAACTTTAACACGGTATTCAAGTTTTGTTAATCTTTTAAAGCTTGTTTTAGTAACTAAAACTGAATGCTAGAACCTTTTACGATATATTTAAAAACTATCATATTTTAAGCTCTTTTGTAGCGCTTATAACGATGTGACAGATTGATAAAGTGATTTTACTCATTACAAAGGAATTGTAGGTTTGCAATTTTAAGTCTTAATTAATCATATTTATACTAACAAATTACTGGATTTTACATACAAACAAAATAAAACAGCTAGTCTAAGTAATTTCTTAACAGTAATATAAAGTAAAAATGTTTTTTATTAACGTTTGATAAAAACGAGCTAAAAAATATCAGGTGTTGCCTCAAATTAGGCTTAGAGGGTAAAATTTATAGTTAAAAATAATGGTACAAGTTAAAAAAACACTACAGTTTTAACAAAACTTACACATATAAAAGTAGAGTTTTTACTTTTCTATGATAAAAAAGCCATTAAAACGACTGAAGCTTATACTTTTTAATACAACAAAATGTAAAGATATCAAAAAATCATTAATAAAATATCAATCATTCACTAGTGTCATTGTAAGGTAAGAGGTGATTTAATTCGCAAATAGTTGTCATATAAACTTTTGTATATAACAAACATATATATCAATTTGAAATCAAATTAGTATCAAATCAATCATTTTGCTGTGAAAACATCAATTTTTAAAATCTGATCAAAAAATTATCAGATTACAAGTTTTTACTATAAATATTAATTACTATTTAATTATTCAACTGAGTAACTTAATTTGGTTTGAAAACTTTGTTATTTTTATGTTAGTTAACAAAACAGTTTTAATATAACTTTATTTAAAACTAAACATCTTAGCTAAATGTAGTAAAACACGTTAACGAAATTATACTTTTAAAAATACATAAGCAATTTTAAGCTTTATATGTGGATTTGTTTACTAAACTTTTACGTATATAATTTATTGAACGACAAAAAATACGCTAAAAATATTTTGTCTAGGACCTGGTGCACGAAAAAGCCTTTCGGTTATCGAGTCGCACACCACGGATACCCTTTAAAATTTTGTCCAGGACGATGTACAAAATACTTTTGATGCTGAATAATCTTACAACCACTAATAAAAAGGTGTTTATGAAAGTAATTAAACGACATATAATTTTGTTTTGCCTGACGTCACAAACAGCTTTCATGACGATATGGAAACAAACATCCTTTTAAAATTAAATATATATGCTATTTTATAACAAAGTGCTTCTTCAAAGTCAAAACAAAGTTATACTTTTTATGTGGTTTTCAAGTTTTAAATAAACTTTTAATTCTTGTTTTTTGTTGACTTAAATTGATTGCTTTAATATTTTGAAGTACCATTTTTAAAAACCTAATTTTAAATATTTAATTTAAAAACTGATTTCAAGCTTTAATAATGAAGTAAAAATTATTAACGTTATTTCAAACATTTTAGCAATTATTCAAAACAAAGGAATTTCGGTTTAGCTGTTATTAAATAAATTTAAGAAAGTTAATCATATATATACAACTAAATATATTTACACAAAAAAAGAAAGCTGGTCTGATTAGTTTGTATTTACTCATAATGACTTCAAATATTTTAAATATGACTTTTTTTTTATAAAGTAGAGTCTATAAAGAACTAGTGTTGCCTTGCGTATGCTATTTAAAGCTGAAACTTTGCTTTTTTAGATAGTTCAATCGCAAAAAAATGGTACAGTTTAAAAAAAAAAAATTGTAATAAAATTAAGAAGTAAAGTTGTAACTGTTTTATATCAAACAGCCATGAAAGCGACTGAAGCTTATAAAGTTTAAAATAACAACAATTAAACATATCAATCATTCAGCGGTGTCACAGTACTGTTATGGGTGATTTAATTCGCACAAAGGTGTCAAATAAATGTTTCCTTAACAAATATATATAACAATTTTAAATCAGATTAGTATCAAATCAATCATTTTGTTATGAAAACATCGGTTTGTGAAATCGGATTAAGAACTTATCAGATTACAAGTTTTCACTGTAAATAGTAAATATTACTTCTAACTGCGTGACTTAGTTTTGTTTAATCACAGTATTATATTTAAGTTAAAAAAGTTAGAGTTTGAAAAAACTTTTTGAATTTTATTTTTAGTTTTTTATTAACTTCAAACTTTATATTATACAGATTAAGTTTATATCAAAAAAAGTTATAAACTTTTTAGCAACGAAAGAATTTTCTTATAAAAATGGTAAATAGGTATTAAAGTTAAACTATTGTGTTGAAAGATGTAACAGTTAAAACATACGATCTAAGAAAATGTAAAAGCCTTAAATTACTTTAATTTAAGTTTTTACTATTTCATTGCTAAATGTTTTACCTAGAACAATATATAATTTGAAAACAGTAAAATAATTTAAAAAAATGTTTGAATGTTTTCAATAACTTAAAGTAGATAAAAGTATACATCAAAAAACAATATAAACTTATATTTGATTCTTATTCTTGTTAAATGTTCATTGTTGAACGTTATAAATTTTAACTGCTTTCAAATTTATAAAATCTAAAGTCTTTTAACATTCATTACTTTTAAGTAATTAATAAAGTTTAGTATGCAAATAAAATGTGAAAAGTTATTTTGAAAAGTAACTTTTTGTAATATATACAATGTTTTCTTAATATTGATAATTTTAAATGAAATCAAAAAGCAAATATTGAAAAAAGTTAAACTTTACGAACCTAGTATTTATTTTGAATCTAAACAAAAATATAATTCCGTTTTTTTCTAAAGTAAAAATCCTAGTATTTTTAACAAATCTGTTTATTTTAGTACAAACCGTGGCATAAAATTACATTCAATACATTAACAGCGGTTTATAACCTTTGCTGAAAGTAAAATAAATTTTTAAATTCACTACTAGCAATCTAAGTTCTATTTATGTATTTATTTAAACCGACTTAAGTTGAAATAAATTGCTTCTAAGAGATTAAAACTTAAAGCCACGATCTTAATCTAATTAACCGTCACGTATGGCAAATAAACAATAAAAATAAAAAAAAAACCAAAAAGGTTTATTTCTAGAATACATTTTATGCAATGAAAGTTTTATAACTATTAAAAGTTCTGTTTTATTTTATTAGAAAAAAATCTAAGAAAAAAAATATGAGGGAAAAAGTTTTCTGCATAGTTAAACAAAATAGTTTTTGAATTACTTTAATAGTGTCTTTATCTCAACAAAACTAATATAAATGCTATATAATGTTATACTTTACTAAAAAATCTTAAATTAAAAAATATCGTTACGTCACTATACTACATATTTTCATTTTTATACTTTCCAAAAACTGCTCTGTTGTTTAAAGTTTATCTCTACTTGATAATGATTGATAACCGAAACTATTTGTAGAATTAAACAAAAAAATTAAGATAAGATTTCTTTATCAATGTTTGTAGTGTATTTTTACAAATAATGTTATGCGACAAAGGAAAAACAAATCCAATAGAAAACGAGGTTGAGCAAAAAGGAAGATTTAAGACAATTTTTCATATTGTTTTGTACATATTTGAAAGAATCGTCATCATTTATTGATTTTGTTATTAAATAAAACAAAGCGTATAAAATTCCTTAGTAATGTTAAATGACTAACATCAGTTTTTAAATAATTGCAAAATAATTGCTCAAAACCTTACTAAAAATTTAACTAATAAATTAATAAATAAATGTACAATCAAAGTTAAAATGTAAATGTTGTAAAAAAAATATTTCATCTGCCTTTAAAATTTTAATTTTAATCATGTTCTTACATAATAAGAATTTCTTGACTACACTTAATAGTCATCTATTTATGTGCACTTATAGGTGAATAGAGTTTTGTTAAAAAAAGCACTGAAAATTAAAACAACTATTGATGCCAGTTAATGAAGATCAAAAAGTAGTTTTAATATAACTAAAGACCACGGTTTAAGTTATTTTTTAATCTTAAATAAAGCTTTTAAAACATTTATAATTTGAAACTGCTTAATTATAAAAATTAATAGAAAAAAGTTATTAAAGTATAGTGTTATTAACTAACTTTAATAATAATCAATATAAGCACAATAACGTCAAAAGTGACTAAGCACATTAAATGACAGATTACTGTCAAACTTAAAATTGTATCTAATAGATCATTGAAGTTTTTTGATAACTATTATAAACAATTTGGCTTTACAGTTGTTGAAAATTGAATTTATTTTCAATAATTTTTTTTATTTAAACGCTAGATGTCAGTGGCGATGCTAAAAGTTCTCTAGTACATTTATGTAGTAGATTCATGTCATATTTGTGTTATTTGTCAGAGTGTCCTAAACTTATTTGCTTAAACGCCCCTTGGCAGAAAATAAAATTATATTTTTGCCCGTTTATTAGATAATTTGATATCGGTTCTTCACTAGAAAATTACTCGTTTACTTTTTGCCACCTAAGTAATTAATGTCTCTGGTAGCTAAGATTGCTTTTTAAGTGTTAATTTTACTCTCAAAAAGGGACGATATTGCAACTTTGGGAAACCCTGATGTATCTTAATGTGCTACTTCTACTAGTTTCACCTTAACTATTTCGATAGAGTGGACTTATAGTTATAGTTATAGTTAAATCGAGTAAACATATCAGTTTTCAAATATTTTTACTAGCATAAAAAAATATTTTTACTAGCTGCATAAGTGATTAAACCTTTTCGATTAAGAATATTTTTTCTAATGATTTAAGTATAATGACTGTTATAAGTTAGTTACAAATTTGAGGCTGTTATTTTTTATTTGTTACATAGCAATTTTAACAGAAAAAAAAATTAACTTTCGGATAATAAAAAGGTTAAGTTGATTAACATAAAAAAAAAAATATTTCTATTAAAACCAAACTTTAACTTCAAGTGTTATATAACAGTGGAATGCTACAAGCAGTATTTAATGCTAAAAAGTTTTTAAAGAATAAAACTTTTAACTACTTCACAACCATTTTCATAAACATAATCACTAATTAAGACTTTGTTCAGACTTTTGTTCTACATGCTAATGTATTACAGATTGGTACAAATACTTATAAGCTAACATTATGCAGCATTTAGAATATTTTTGTACAGCATCGAACTTATGGCTCATTATTATTCAAGTTTAAAAAAAGTAACTTAACCAAGAGATTTACTTTCGTTAACTAACAAATTCGCGCTATAAAAGCTCGCTTTAAAGTAATACTTTTTGTAGAAATAACATAGTTCGAGTAGTTGTAAAGAATATAATAACATTTAACAAAGTTACAAATTTAACAATGAAAAACAGCAATTCAACGCATGTTGAAGAACAAAAATACAATAATATTTTATACTGTTATAAAAAAAAACGAATTTAAAACTTATATCAGATAAATTATTTAAGATATGATAAACAGCAATTTAACGCATGTTAAAATGAAAAGTTTCAGCAAACCAATAATTATATATGTGTACAAGTTTGATCAAGGAAAATGTAATAGATTGTCTTCATATACTGATTTTTTTGAATAAAGATCTTAACATTGATATTAAAGATATTTATCCTGTAATACGACGGGGTTAGAAAATTATATGCGGTTGATTTATGGTCAATGTTAATCCAAGAGAATTTTATTCAAAATGCCGCAGAAATTTAGATTTGTCTGCTATCAAAACAATTGCTGCAATCAGTAAAACTTTGCTGCAACGAGAAATATATCTAATTCAGTAACTTTTGTTCCAATCAAAACGCAACACAAATGTAATAAACATATCCGAGAAAATCAATAATTTTTACGCTGATTTATTTTTTTGTCATTTATCTTGTGATACTGTGAAAAAAAATGATGCATATATTTTTAAATTGTTTGCCAACAGTTATCAAATATGTATTTTTGCTTTTCGGTATTATAATTGCATTCAGCTTCTATGTTAAAATCAAAGACTGATAATAACTAAATAAAAATATAGTGAACAGTTATTTCATAAGGCGTAAAGGTATTTTTCATACTATTTACAAAGGTCATAATTTAATTTAATTTATATTAATATTTAATTTTGTTTACATCTTTTTTTATTATTTTAGGATTAATGTTGTAAATTTTCAGTTTTAATTTTACATATAATAAGTAAAATAAAGGTAAAGTACTACAAAATTAAAATCTAATATAAAACGTTTAAAAAATCCCCAACTTTTTTCAACAATAAAGTAAAAATCTTTAGCTAACTACGTCAAGATAACTTTTGTTGTGAAAATAAAATGATCTATTATATGCCAAAACTTAGCTTTGAACTAACAGCTTTGGTGTAGTTTAACTTGTAGTTTAATATATTACAACCTCTATGTTTAGATAATGAAAAAAATAGTAAAAACATTATATACTGTATTATAACTTAGATAGAAGTAATTGATGAATCATATAAACCCAAGTATAGTTGTTTACATAACTTAAGTTTATTTGAAGTTAAAAACTAAATATTTTCGTCAAATGAATTTAATTATAATAAAGAGTTTATAGCTTTTAAAAGACATAAGAAGTTCTAATTTTATTTATATGAAGATATCTCAATAAACAAAAATGTTTCCAAATAAATTTATAACCCGTAATAAAAATATTACTAACAATCATATTTTTTTATTTTAATTTTCTGTCACAAACACGTTTTATGACCTAACTAAGGAAACAAAAATAATTGCAAACAAGATGTAATGTTTAATAAAAAAAGGATTCTTTAAATAAGAAACAAAGTTAAACTGTCAGTACGGTTTTGTACTGCATTCAAAGCTTGGTTAAGATAATAAATTACTTGCGTTAAATGCTAAAATAAATAAAGAATAAATTTAAATGATTTTTTAAACTCATTTGTAGCTGTAATAAAAATGTAACAGTTTGTAAAAGGGATTTTTTGTATTACTAACTAAAAAATGATTTTAGTTTGGCAAGTTTTAGTCAAAAATAATCATATTTATACTTTACTACTGAATTTTACTTTAAACATAGCTAGTCAAGTTGTTACTTTATTATACCAAAACAGTCATGAAAGCGACTGCAGCTTACAGAGTTTAAATTAACAAAAAGTTAACATATCAAAAAAAGACATTAACAAAATATCATTCATTCACTAGTGTCGCTTTAATGTAACGGGTGATTTAATTCGCAGTGTCAGATAAGTGTCTATATAATAAGTATATGACAACAACCTGAAGTCAAAACAGTGTCAAATAAATCATTTTGCTATAAGACACCGCTTTATTAAATCGGATTACAAATCTTACTGTAAATGGTATATATTAATTTGAACTTATTGATTTATTTGGTATAAACACTGTATTATTTTTAGTTTCTTAACTAAACAGTTTAAAAAACTTTTAATTTAAAAAAAAATTCTTTCTTTCTCAAAAACTTTACGTTATATAGATTAAGTTTATATCATCAAAAGTTATAAACTTTTTAGCAATGAAAATTTTATTCCTATGAAAATGGTACGTATGTATTAATTTTAGTTATTGTGTTGAAAGATATAACAGTTAAAATATATAACCTTAGAAAACTGTGAAAGCCTTAAATTACTTGAATTTAAGTTTTTACTATATGATTATTATTATTTTTTCTTATAACAATAGATTATTAAAAATAACAAAAAAGTTAAAAAAAAATATTTGAGTTTTTTCAATAACAGAAAGTAGATAGAAGTGCACTTCCAAAAACAGTATAAACTTATACTTGATTCTATTTCTTGTTTAATTCCCATTTTTGAACGTTATAAATTTTAACTGTTCTCAAACCTCTAAATCTAAAGTTTTTTAACAGTCATTACTTTTAAGTAAATAATAAAGTTTAGTATGGAATTAAAACCTGAAACCTTACTTTGAAAAGTATCTTTTTGCAATATGTACAATATTTTCTTAGTTTTACTAACTTTAAATGAAATTAGTTCGCAAATATTGAAAAACGTTAAACTTTCTGAACCTAGTATTTATTTTGAAATTATATAAAAATATATTTTTGTTAAAAAAATAAATAAATTAAATAACATTGATTGTTTTAATACAAAAAGTACCATATAACTACATTAAATACATTAACAACGGTTTAAAACTTCTGCTAAAAATAAAATACACTTTTAAATTCAATTCTAGTAAACCAAATTGTACTTATGTATTTGTACAAATTGAATTAAGTTGAAATAAATTGCTTTTAAGGGATTAAAACTTAAAGCCACGATTTTAATCTAATTAAGCGTCACGTATGGCAAATAAACAATAAAAGTAAAAAAAAACAGGAAGATTTATTTCTAGAATACATTTTGTGCAATGAGAATTCGATGAAAATAATTGTTTTTTTGACAAATCATTAAAAATCTGTTTTTCAAATTAATTTGGAAACTCGTAAACGCTTATTGAATTTCTTTATTAAAAAGAAAGAGTTACCTAAATTAACAAATTCCCTAGCAACGTTAAATGACTAACGTCAGTTTTATAAATAGTTGAAAAATATTTTCTCAAAACCTTACTCATACCAATAAAAAAAAAATTAATCTTAAGGTACAATCAAAGTTAAAATGTAAAAATTGTGAAAAAAAAAACTATTTCACCTGCTTTACAAATTTTAGTTTTAATCCTGTTTTTATACTTTAAGAACTCCTGGACTACACTCAGTTGTCATGTGCAGTTATAGATGAATAAAGTTTTGTTAAAAAATCACTGAAAATTAAATAAATTTTGTTGTAAATTGGTGAGCATCAAAAAATAGTTTTAATACAACCAGAGATCACGATTTAAAACATTTTTTAATGTAAAACAAACGTTTTAAAACCTTTGTAATTTTAAATTGTTTACTAATGAAAATTAACTAAAAAATATTACATAATCTTGTTAAATAGATTTAATAATAATCAGCATAATCACAACAACGTCAAAAGTGACTTAGCACATTAAATGACTGATTAGTATTAAACTTAAAATTGTGTCTAATAAATCATTAAAATTTTTTGAAAACTAACATAAACAAGTCGGCTTTACGAAACGTATTATTATAATTTAATAATATTAATATTGTTATTTAAACAAGTTGAAAACTAATGTTATTTCCAATAATAATTTTTTTTATTTAAACGCTAGATGTCAGTGGCGATGCGTAATACTTCTGTAGTACATTTATGTAGTAGATTGATGTCATATTTGTACTAGTTTGTTGTAAGTTTAAAAAAAAAGAATTTCTTTGATTTCTTGCAATGGATTTATGTAAATCAGAGTATCCTAAACTTATTTTTTTAAACGCCCCTAAGCAGAAAAAAACAATATTTTTGCCCATTATTAGATAATTACACATCGGTCCTTAACTTACTATTGCCCCTAGTAGCTAAAATTTTCTTTTAGGGTTAATTATAATATCTTAAAGGGACAATTTCGCAATCTTGGAAAACCCTGATGTATCTTGACGTGATATTTATGCTAGTTTCACGTTAACTATTTGATAGAGTGGATTTATAACCAAATTGGCTATACAAATCAATTTAAAAATCTTATTACTAGGAAAAATTTAGACGAGACTTTTTAGTTAAATTATTGATTAACTATTTTCAATTAAGAATAATTTTCTAATGCTTTAAGTATGATGAATATTTTAGAATAGTTACATATTTGAGGCTGTTATTTTAAATTTGTTACATAATATTTTTAACACAAAAAAGAAAGATTGTGTTAAACTTTCGGATAATAAAAAGTTTAAATTGATAAAAAAAAACTTATAAATTAAAGTCATTGAAACTAAACTTTATCTACAAGCGTATATAAAATGTAATGCTACAAGCAGTACTTGAAGCAAATAAAAGTTTTAATAGTCTTAATGCAGCATTTAGAATATTTTTATTCAGCATCAAACTTAAGGCTCATTAAAAATTAAGCATTAAAAAAAGTAATTCAATAAAAAGATTTACTTGCGTTAACTAAAAAAATTACACTTTAAAAGCTCGATTTAAAGTAATATTGTTAGTAGAAATAAAATAGTTTGAGTACTTGTAAAGAATATAATAACATTTAACACTGAATTGATACAAAACGATTTAAAAAATTATATTAGATAAACTTTGTAAGATATGATAAACAGGGATTTAACGCATGTTGAAGATAAATGGCATAAGCAAAACAAACTTTATATATGTGTACAATTCCGATCAAGGAAAAACGTAATTAACTGTTTTCAAGTACTGAGTTGAAACAAATTGCTTTTAAGAGATTAAAACTTAAAGTCACGATTTTAATCTATTTAAGCGCCACGTATGGCAAATAAACAATAAAAGTAAAAAAAAAACAGAATAGTTTATTTCTAGAATACATTTTGTGAAAAGAAACTTCTTTAAAAATCTTATTTGACAAAAATATAAAGAAGTTGTTTTTTCAACTTTATTTGAAAAAATCGTCAAAATTTATTGATATGTGTATCAAAAAAAAACAAAGCGTTTCAAATTCCTTAGCAACGTTAAACCGTCAGTTTTTTAAATAGTTGTAAAATATTTGCTCAAAGTTACTAATTCCGATAAAAGAACAAATACATCTTAAAGTACAATCAAACTTAAAATGTAAAATTTGTAAAAACAAAATTACTTCACCTGCTTTACAAAGTTTAGTTTTAATAGTGTTTTTATACGTTAAAAACTTCTGGACTACACTCAGTTGTCATGTATTTGAGTGCACTTATAAATAAATAAAGTTTTGTTAAAAAAATCAATGAAAATTAAAACAATTATTGATGTAAATTGGTGAACATCAAAAAGTAGTTTTAATACAATTAGAGATCACGGTTAAACATTTTTATTCTAAAATGAAAATTTTAAAAACTTTGTAACTTGAAGTTGTTCATTATAAAATTAAATAAAAAAAATAAATATAAATATTATCGTATTAACTACCTTCAATACTAATTAGTATAACCACTATAACGCCAAAAATGACTTAGCACACTAAATGATGTATCATTAACAACAAATTACTGTCAAACTTAATACTGTATCTAATAAATTTATGATTTTTTTTTCATAACTAATATAAACAAGTCGGCTTTACAGTTGTTGAAAATTGATGTTATTTAAGAAAATAAATTTAAATCAAACGCTAGATGTCAGTGGTGACGCGTAAAACTTATGTACTACATTGGTGTCATGTTTGTACTAGTTTGTCGTTTATTTGTTAAAAAAATGGACTTCTTGGATTTCTTGCATTGAATATATATAAATCAGAGTATCTTAAACTTGTTTGCTTAAACGCTCCTTGACAGAATACAAAATAAATTTTTGCCTATTTGTTAGAAAACTAGATACCGGTCTTTTACCCGTTTACTTTTTGCCATCTTACTAATTAAAGCCCTAGTAGCAAAAACTGCTTTTTAAGTGTTAATTATATTCTTTTATTGGGACAACATTGCCACTTTGGAAACCCTGATGTATCTTGATGTGATATTTATGCTAGTTTTTCGTTAACTATTTCGATAGAGTGGACTTATAACCAAACTGGCTATACATATCAAATTTTAAAACTAAGTTATTAGCATAAACTTAGACGAACTTTTTAGCTGCATATGTGATTAAATATTTTCGATTAAGAATTATTTTTCTAATGCTTTAAGTATAATGACTGTTATAGATAATTGAAAACTTGACGCTGTTATTTTTTATTTATTACATAACATTTTAAACAGAAAAAAAAACTGTTTTTAACTTTGGGATAATAAAAAGTTTAAGTTGATAAAAAAAAAAATAATAATGTCGTTAAAACCAAACTTTATTTTCAAGCTTATATAATAGTGTAATGCTACAAGCAACACTTGGGGCAAATAAAAGTTTTTATAGTCTTAATACGGCATTTATAATAATTTAATAAGCATCAAATTTAAGTCTTATAACAATTTAGCTTTAAAAAAAGTTATTTATTAAAAATATTTACTTGCGTTAACTATAAAAATTACAGTATAAAAGCTCGCTTTAAAGAGTAATATTGTCAGTAGAAATAACATAGCTTGAGTAGTTGTAAAGAAAATAATAACATTAACACTGTATTGAAACAAAACAATTTAAAAAATTATACTAGATATACTTTGTAAGATATGATAAACAGGGATTAAACGCATGTTTAAGATGAAAAGCATTAGCAAATTAATCTTTCTATATGTGTACAAGTCTGATCAACAAAAAACGTAAAAAAACTGTCTTATATACTAATTTTTTTAAATAAAGAATTGTTTTTAGGATGATTAATATCTCTGTAATACGACGGGATTATAAAATTAGATGTGGTGGATTTATGGTCAATGTTAACACAAAAGAATTTTATTTCAAATGCCGCAGAAATATAGATTGGTCTGCAATCAAAGCAAATGCTGCAATCTATAAAACTTTGCCGCAACGAGAGAAGTATTTAATCCAGTAACTTTTGTTCCAATTAAAACGCAACAAAAATGTAATACACATTTCCGAGAAAATCAATATTTTTTACACTGAATTAATTTTTCGTCATTTATCTTGTGATATTTGGTAAAAAAAAAGAAAAAAACTGATGCGTAAATTTAAAAATTGCTTTCCAATGATTATTATTAGAAAAAAATTACTTTTTATGACCTTTTGGTATTACAATTGCATTCAGCTTTTATTTTGTAAATAAATACTGAAAGTAAATAAATAAAAAAAATTAAAAATATTTCATAAGGTATAAATTTATTTTTCATACTATTTAGAAAGATTATAAAATAAGTTACTTTATAGTATGAATAATAATCTATTTCATTTACTCCTTTTTACATATGTTAAGAAAATATTGTAAATTTTAGTATCAATTTAACATATAACTAGTAAAATAAAGATAAATTATTAACAATTTTTTTTTTAAACGCTTATAACAAATTTGTCATTGGAACTGATGATTGGGAGTTGCTTGCAAATGACCGTGTCAAATGGAGATCAACTATACACAAAAGACTGCAAGAAAGAGAAAAGGAGTATTTTAGAAAAACGAAGAAGAAGATGAAGAAATACGAAGCAGAATGAATTTAATTGTTTTTTTTTTTAAACATGTAATTTTTTTTTTTCTTTTTTTTTTTTCTTCTCTGTGCATAACACGCACAGCCGATCTCGGCTGATAGCGGGCCTTATTATATTATTAACAAATTTTTATTTCATAAAAGTTTATGATATATCACAGGTAACAAATTTTTTTATGTGAAAACTAAAATGTGGTATTATAATAAATGAATTCTACAGAGATTGTATTTTGTAATTCAGTTTAAGTCAGATTGATTTTATTAAAAACATTTTATGTACTTTGTATCGAAAACTTTAAATAAGTTGTGTTTGTGTTGTAGTATTTATACAAAATGTATAAAGTTATCGTAAACATTACTAGGTTACATACATAAATACATATGTGTACAAATATGTTGCTTACTCAAACAAGCAGCAATTAGATACTTTACATACAAAACATGTATTTTAAAGTACATGAGCTTTTAAAAGAAAAAATATTTCACAACAAATAAAAAGGGTTTTTTAGTTTAATAAAGTACTATAAAGTTGACAGAAAAATACTGATTAATGATTAATTGAAAATTAAATTATTTTCAATTTTAACACTAAGTTATGGGGAGTTAAATAGAAACTAAACAATAAAGTTTTCTTTTAGAAATTAAGTAAATAAATTTTCACTAAACATAAATAATGTAAATTTTGAAGGGTCGGCAAGGGTCTTAAAGAAAGGGTCGGCAGGTGCGGACCAAATTTCAAAATAAAAAAATTAAAATCCGAGTTTATTTTCTCTTCACTTCGAAATTCGGAACATCTAGTTTAAGCTTCAAATATTCTGTAGATTTTACTTAAGACCTTATTTTTGCTGTTTTTTTTCAACCTCAGACTTCGAATTTTCCCGTAATATCTAGTCTGAGTTTGTTTTGTTTTATATTCACGATACGTTTACATGCTCGCAAGTCAGTTATTTTATGGGTCGCAGTATACCGATTACCGACTCCTAGCTTAGAAACATAATAAGTATATATTTCAAAAGCAAACTTAAAATAAAAATAAATAAAAGAGACCTAAAAAATAAAATTCGCTGGTAAATTTGTTTTCTTTAAAAATCAATAGCTGAAATAACTTATTCAAAACTACACATTTGATTTAGAATTCTCGTGGTCTATCAAAACAATCATTAGTACAAAAGTAAACAAATTGCCTAGAAATCCAATTCCCTATATCACCATTTCTAGCAACTTGGCAACGGTTGCCACACCAAACTCATCCTGTGAATTTAAAGTTTGCCATTTTTCTCATAATTTTTGTTCTTTATTTTTTAACAATCCAACTACTGATACTTCTGTACTTGGGAACGGGTCTAAATTTTGTTTAAATTTTGTCTAAAAAACAGCTACCTTCTGTACTTTATGCTATCATTGCTCGTAGAGTTCGGTGGGTGTTCCTGTAGATGTTTCTACATAATAATCTACTAATAGAGAAATTATTTACATAAAAAACAGTAAAATTAAAATAATTAATTAACAGTTAAACAAAACAACAGTTAAAGTTTTAATTAAGACTTTAGTGAAAAATAAATCTTTGTGTAGCTTTATTTATTTTAATTTTTAACTTTTTGATACTATTTAATACTAACGTACCTTTAATGATTTAGCTACGTCTAACAAAAAATAAAAAAATTATAGTTCTAGTCATAATTGTCATGAGTATAACCATCTTCCTAACAATTGGCACGTAATAAAGTTAATAAAACTGCTAAAATTAGAAGAGTTTAAATTGTTTGGTTTTAATTTGAATTTTATTTTTCTAGATTTCAATTTTTCGTTCTAAGTGTTTATTATGTTTTTAAAAGAAGTACCATAAATTTAAAGGTATAAAAAATTTGTTTCCTTTAATAGCTTCAACTGAAAAAAATTATGTTACTCAATTAAATTGTTTTAAATAGTATTTTTATTCGGTTTAAAGTTTGAAAAAGCTTTGATATTCATCAAAAACATTATAAATTATATTTTATTTTTAACAATTGGTTTTTTAGGTCAAATTGACCTTATTTTAATACTAAAATAAGGTATTTTTGGTAATCTACCTCATGTTTTGTTTTGATATATTTACTTATCTTTTTTTGATTAAATTCGAAACAAAAACTTTTTACTTTTTACATCGTAATATATGATATTACGAAAACAAAGCTATTTTAGTAGGTAAATGAAAATATGTTGAAAAAAATTCTTATTTTTGCAAACTCTCATAACTTTTTCTTGTATATAGTTTATTTGCACAGAAAATTGTTACTGTTGGTTTTAAGTTTTTTATTATTTGTTTAACAAACATTAACGCTTTAATTTAACTTTTCAAAGTTCGTATCAGCTGATTGTTTGAAATTTTAACTAATCTTTAAAGTTTAGCTTGTTGTAAACAGAAAATGTTGTTCTATTTAGACAGTAATTTTTCTTGCAACATTATATTTTTATTAACAATATTTTTATAGTATTATTATAACACATATTTGAAAAATTAAAATTTGTGCTATCAAACTAAAACATATTTTAACATTAAACTATGAAATGTAAATTACAATAGTGTATAAATATTATAATTTTTTGTAGTGCTTTTATATAAATTTTTTGTTATATAAATGCTAACATATATATACAAACACACAACTGCTATATTTTAATAACAATAATATATACGCTTTGATAAAAGTTAAGTACAGCAAGGTTTCTAGGCTCGTTAACTTTTTGCAAAAACACAATTAAATTATAATTGGTTAGATAAACGCTCAAATTTAATTAATCTAGAAATAACGAAACGTCTAAGTTGAATTATAATCTAGTGCACACAAGTATTACGATTAAAATTTAAACAACCGAGTTCTGTACTATATTCTTTATTGATCGACAAAAACAAAAGCTCAAAATATTTGTTTCTTGGACCTGGTGCACCTTTTGGTTATCTTGTCGCACACAACGGATACCTTTTAACGTTTTTTTAAGGACATTGAACGATTGACCATTGTTATTTCTAATTGCTACAGATGTAAATTAATCTAAAAAATTAAACTTAATAGAAAACTAGTATTTATTTTAAGAGTTATATAAAAAAAAAATTGTTTCGATTAAATCTGATAAGGTTAACTTAAAACTATGTTTTTAAATGAACTAAAACTAAAAACGAACTTATTTAAGCTTAAAAATGCATGGTGCACAAGCAAAAGTTTTATTACATTTTTTACTAAAATATCCTAACAAAATACGAAGTTTAAAACAACTTTCCACGTGTGATTTTTTTAAACAAAAATTAATATATCATTTAACTATTTCGCTTATTTAGTGAAAATGTAAAAAGTTTTTTATTCGAAATCTAGGTATAGTAATCACCTAAGAAATAGTAATTTTATAAATATTACTCACCAGTATTATATAAACACTAAAAACTTTTTTTTCAATGATAAAACCTATACGAGTACTTACTTGGTCAAATTAACTTAAAAAAGCTTAGAAAAAAATTAATTATCAAATTTTTTATGAGGCTAGTAGCCATTAGCTACTTTTTGGCCACTCAATAAATTACGAAAAACATTAATTACCTATTAATGAAAATTTCAACATGTGGCTTTTAAAAGACCGCAGTCAGCTTTTGCCAGATTAATTTTAAATTAAATTAAAATAATAATTTATTAGAATTTTCAGATAGTCACTTAAAAAATCAAGTACTAGCTAAATATTTACTTAAATATTCTATTTCAAAAATAAAACTAAATTATATAAAACTATAACATCTTAAACGATCATGCTACTACTTTTTAAATTACACATTTTCAAAAGTTTCATAACATTTTGCAAGAGTTTTTTACCAAAAAAAAAAACGTCAACTGTTTTCAAACAATAATGTCAATTTTTTCTACTGGTAAACTTTCTGTCAATTGTTTTCAAACGATTATGTCTATTTTTTCAACTGGTAAACTTTCTAAATTAAGTTTGATTTGAAATAAAATTCACAAAAATTGTTATACTCTACTCACTAAGAATTACAGACTGAAAGCTCTTATTGTAAATAAAAAGGTTTGCTCAATCGAGTTTAGTTCAAAAAATTCAAAATTTATCGTAGCTTTTAAATATTGTTTAGAAACAAATTGAAATAAAATGAGAGGAATTTTCATCGATTATCGCAGTAGTATTTACTAAACAACTTGTGAAAGATTCTATTCATTCGTTTTGATACGTTACTTAATTTAATGTGTCTTTTTAGTAACATTTCAGAAAAACTGCTTTTCAAATGTAAAAAAAGCAAACAAAATTTATAATTAATTAATAAAAGTATAAATCACATTTATCGTTTACAAAGTTTTAATAACTATGGTGTTAAATATACGGTGTCAAATATATGGTGTTATATATAGTGTAAATTATACATAAAACTTTAAGGAATTACTTACAATTATTTTGCTATTTGTATTGCAAAAAGTTTTACAAACTTTTAAAACTAGAAATTGATAACTCAATAAAAGGTAATTTATTCATTGTTTTCAACAATTTATCTATTAAAATTAAAAGTTTTGTTAACTAACTTATAACAAAATATATTTTCATTTGGATAAAGTCAATATTAATTGTTAAAATATCAGACAGTAAATTAAGCTACTTATATTGAAAATCAATTTATCGATGATTTAATAAATCTGTTTAAAGTTATAAAAGTTTAATGAACTTAAGGCAAACATCAAAAAAAAACATTAAATAAATAAAGCTATTATGATAAGAACTGCTCGAAATTACTGAATACTGTGTCATATTTTTCTGGGAAGTGATCAAAAATTCACGAAGACAAAATTGCACGAGGAGACTAAATTGCACTAAGACAAAATTACTAGAAAGGTCAATTTTGCACGAAGACACTTTTGCACGAAGAGAAATTTGCACAACGGTACAAAATTGCACCAAGGGTCAATTTGCAAGAGTGACAGTTTTGCACGGAGGGCCATTTTTCTACGAGAGTAAAAAAAAACAGAAAAATTAAAATATATTAATATCTATCAAGAAACCACATGATTAATGTTAAAAAAACGCTTTATTTTCACATCGAAATATATTTAATTAACAATTTTTTATGAGGCAAATAGCTATCAGCTAGTTTTTGGCCACAAACTCGTTATTTTACGAAAAAGATTCATCACTTATAAGTGACAATTTCAACATTTGGATTTTGGCAGACAAATTTTTAATTTAAAAGTGAAAATATTTTTTTAAGGTTTTAAAATGTTCAATTTTAAACATCAAGTATTAGTAGCTATATATTAAGTTAAATATTTTATTTCAAACACAAAACTATATTATATAGAACTATTACATCTTAAACGATTATGATAGTACTTTTTAAGAACACACTTTGAAAAGTTACCTAAGATTTAACAAAAAAAAAAAAATTCAAGCAAATTAAATAGTTTTTAAACTTTCACGTATATTTTATCCACTAAAAAACTTTTAAGATTAATATTCATTTGAAATAAAAATCAATAAAATTACTTTACTCTACTCACTAACTAACAGACTGAAAGGTGTTATGATATTTGCCTAAACGATGTTAGTTCAAAAATATTAAAGTTTAAGAAAACTTTTTTGTATAGTTTAGAAACAAATAGAAAAAGAATAAGAGGAATTTTCATGGATTATGGCAATAGTATTTACTAACAACTTGTGAAATATGTTATTTATTCGTTTGGTGTGTTACTTAATTTCATGTGTCTTTTCAGTAAAGTTTCAGAAAAACTGCTTTTTAAAATTAAACAGAGAAAATAAAAGTTATAATTAACTAATAAATGTATAAAGGACATTTTTTTTTACAGAGTTTTAATAACTACTAAAAGTGTAAAATATAGTGTAAATTGTACATAGTACTTTAAGGAATTACTTGCAATTATTTTGCTGTTTTTATAGCAAATCGTATAACAAACTTTTAAAACTATAAAATTAGTAAGTAAAACTAATAATAATTTATTCATAGTTTTCAACAAGGAATAAAATATTTTAGCTATTTGAATTCATAGTTATTTTAGCTAACTTTCATCAAAATTTATTTTTATTCGGATAAAGTCAATATCAACTGTTTAAATATCAGACTTATCAAGCTAGTTCTATTTAAAACCTAAGTATTGATAGTTTAATAAAGCTGTTTAAAAACATAAAAGTTTAATGAGTTTAACGTAAACATAAAAATAACAGCTAACAATTAAAACCATTGTGATAAAAACTGCTCGAAATATAAATAATTGAAATTTAAATGTTTAAATTAAAATAGTTTATACTGAATTTTACGTCCTGTTTATCTGATTGTACAGTAAATGGTCAGTAACTTTTTAATAAAACAATTGTTTTATTCAATGGAAATAATTGCCTATTTATCTTTGGCATGCAGTTATATAAATGAGCTATTATGTTATAAAACTGAAAATGTATACGGCATCTATCGTATATCGGGATTTATGTCACAAAAATTCAATATTTTATTATTATGAGTTTTTTTGTAGTTGAACATTACAATTTATGTATAACTGTTTTTTTCTTTATTATATCAATATAAACGATTTTTTCAAAGGTTCTGCAATATTCTATTTTAAGATTAACTTGTACAAACTGAGAATTAAAATGTGTTTTAATATAACACCTCAAAACCTTTTATAAATTATAAAAGAAAGAGGTATAAAAGATTTAAAAAAAAAATTATTCACTTTTTTTAACATATTTAAGACTATATGATATTTATTGATAAATTTCGTATTTTTTAACCTAATCAAGCTGTAAAAACTGTTTCATACTGTATTGTGAGTTTGCTTAAAAAAAAAATTCCTGTGAATTTTGTTGTTGGTTTAGTCAACCGCATCCACTTAAGCATTTCTTGCTGAAAATTTCGTAATTTCATTGAAAAATTTAAATTGTCCCCTTAACGATACTTTTATTTTTCATATAAATAAAATGTAGAAACACATTGAAAAATGTCAAACATAAAAAAAAATACTATAGCTAAGTTTTAAACTGTAAAACTTTGACCAAGTTAATGAATCTAATTAATATAAAAACTCTTTAATATAAATGTATTTTAAGTACCTAAACAAAGTTACAAAGTACTCAAAAGTCTATTTAGTTTATGTTTTCTATAAATAGATTATAACTTCAAGTTTTAGTATATTCTTAAAATCGTATTATACAACATCCATCGTTAGTATTAGCAGTAAACTCTAAATAAATAATTTAAGTCTGTCTTAAACAAATAAGATACAGCTGTTTTTATAACTTTTTATATCAAGAAAATTACTCTTTTTAAATTATTATAAACATTTCAGCTATTTATTTTGTAATTGTAGTCAACAAAGGGAAAATTTGTGATTTAAATTTTGAAAGTAGTTTAGCAATTAAAGTATAAACTTTCTAATAACCTATGATAAGATTGTTTATTATTCTTAATTACATTTAGATGTTTTTGAAATACATTAAATAACTTAAATATTGCTTCGAGTATTTACAAACAGACAAAGTAATAGCAATTAAGATAGTATTATTTATAAGTAAAAGTATATAGTTCTTTTTTTTTCAGAAAATTTTACACAGTAATTAAAACAAAGCTTTTAAAATAAAATTTTACGTTAAAAATTTCTATGAATAATTGATTAAAACCTTGAAACGAAATCAAAGCGTTGCTATACTTTAAGTTTTGTTGTGACTGATTTGATTTCAAATCTCTTGAGTATTTCTTTTAAAAAACACCTATGAAATGCATTTCTGAATGACATAGGTATTTTCAAACATATGTAATCAATTAATTTTTAATAAGATTTGCAAACAGAAAAGATATAAGCAAGCTAGAGAACTAAATATATAGAAATTTTAATACTGTGTTTTTAAACTATTTTTTAAACACTTTTTGACTTGCTTTATATGTATTGAAAAGGAGTAAATGGTATCTTTAAATTGTTAAAATGTCACTACATAAATAGCTTAAGTTTAGCATGAACCATGGTGTTAATAAGAGTTTTTAAAATTGGCAACATTTGAGCAGTAAGAAATGATAGCTAGTTAGGCAGCAACCACTAACTCACTTTAGATCAGAGTTTCCCTTAACTCGTTTTTAAACATTGTCAGTACTTTAAAAACTAGTTTCTTTTGTTTATTAAATATTGCCACTTTACTAGTATAAAACTCTTATTAACTAACGCCCTCTGATAGCCAATTTCGCAATTAAAAAACAATATTGTACATTGTAGGGAATGCTTTAAATATTCTAGGGGTTTATTTTGGAGAACAACAATCACTTTCGAATTTTATATATAAGGGGTTTAAAAAGTGAGTTTGTGATACTTTGTCGTAAAAATATAAATGACAAATACAGTAGCTTTTGTGTTAATTTTTTAAAGTTTTAACTGTTTTTGAGTAAATTGTTTTGAAGTTTAAAGAGAGTTGTTAAAGTTATTAGTTTGAATTTAGTTACTTGTTTACTAATTGTTTGTAAATTCAAACAAAAAAACTTAAAAATTTAATAGTTTAAAAACATTAACAAAGCATGATCAAAATAAAAAGTATTAAAGACGTAAAAATAAATAAATAATTTAAAAAAATAAACACATATAATGTAACTGTTAAAAAGTATTAACTTAATCACAAAAATTTTAAAATCATAGTTATAGTTCGGATAGCAAAGTCTATATTAAAACCATAGAACTATGAAAACTGTTTGGGCAAATGTTTGATGTCAAACAATATATATAGTACAGTTTATAAAATTGTGTTAAACTGTAAAAACTTGTTAAAAAGGTTTCTTTTACACGAGCGAAAAAAGACAGATCAGTTTAAATACATAAAAATAAACCAAGCTAGCACGTTTTTATTTCCGAAAAACATTTATTGTTCTTAGGAAAACATATTTTTCGAGTTTCATATCAAGTTTTCAGTCTAGTTTTATTACTAATGTGAATAATAAACACAAAAAGGAATTGTATTTTTTAATTTGTCAAAACTGATTTACTTTTTTTTTAATTTTAAAATTTGAAATTTGTTGACGATAGATAAAAGTTTAAGTTTTAAGCAGTCAGTTCCTTTTTCATTTAAACTTCTATGCTAAAGAAAAGATTAGTCAATATTTCGAATTAACACTTGACGAGTATATTCAATTTACCAAGTTTTTTTCTATGAAAAACTGGTAACTTAGCACACTTTTTTTTTGATAAGTTGAAAAATTTATGTTGCAATATGTCTGTTTATATTTTTACCATACTTTTAATTTTTTGTCTTTTACAAGGTATTATTTTAGATTTTACTTTACACACTATTGGAAATATTTCTGTGTAATTAAAAGTCAAGTCCTTAAAGTACGTATCTATTTATTTAGTTTTCTAGCTTTATTTTGTTTATATAATAAACAACTACTTTTACTGAATATTTTACAATACTTAAACTGTTTCCAAACAAACTTTAAAACAGTAAAAATGTTTAATAGATACTTTAAAGATGTAAAAAACTTTTAATGTACTATTGCAAAAAAAAAAACTAAATAAAGTTTACTATATATGTTAGGTCTTGAACTATCATTATAAAAGTACCAATTTTATAATTGTTTGTTTTGGCAACTAATCATTACATTTTTACCTATTTCTTTGTTAAAGTTTGATGCTTTTTCTGCATACTTACTATTTTAAAGCTTTATTTTAATTGCTTATTAAACTAAAATTTTACTACTTTAAGTGTTTAATTAAGGAACAGTAATTTTAATTTCTGTACAGTTTTAAAATTTTGTCGCAGAATGCTAAAAGTTTGCAATTATGCTAAGATTTACCATAAGTGCTTATAATGTTTAGAACACTAATTGAAATATCATTATGCTAAGTCATAGTTGTTGTGTATTGAAGTAAAAGATAAAGAAAAACAGTATTGTTTGTTTTAATGTAGTTAATAGATTAATTTTATACCTGAAGTCCATTAAAAAAAAAGGGTTGTTATAAGAAAAAAGTATTAAAATAATGTACTAGCTGTATTTTGTAGTTTAGAACACTTTCGTAGTTTAATTTAATATATAGAATTTACTTATTCAATAATTATATGCTCTTAAAACTTGTTTTTATGTTTACAACCTAGTTTGACACCATATTTGAGATATAAACAATTAATTATATTATAAATACAAATATTTTATTTGTATTCCCATGCTAATGTAAGTTTGATATGTATACTTGTTGCTGAAGCAATCACCTAGGCTATAATAAAATTACATTTTAGCTGTTTAAAGACAAAGAGAAAAATTTATTTACCGTATTTTGACCAGTATAATTTTTGCAACATTTAATGTTTTTATTTCAGAAAATTTGTTTTGACTAATTTTTGTTGCAAAAGTGTTTTATATATTGTTTTCATTATACATTCTACGAATTAATTAGTACTTCTTATGCTGTACATTGTATATTACTTTTTTATTTTAAAACAATTCAAAGTGAAAGGTAATCAAGTTAATGTCACTTATAGAAATTTTAGACTATTATTACCAATACTCCAATGCGAAGATTCTAAAAATAAAAAAGTTTTAAAAACATTTACAAGTACTTTTTTTTTCTCAGCAAGGCTACTAAAAGTATTTTGAGTTCAAACTATTCAGAAGCAATTTTTTTCTAAGAATACTTTGTTATCGTCTGCAGATTATACTTTATATCACAAGTTTAAGGCAAACAGTTTCCAAGTCATTATGTTGCAAAAATTGTTTTAAAAAACGTAAGTAGTTTGCACAGTTTCACAAACTTGAAAAATTGTTGGCTTTTTTACTTTTATTTTGGATTTTTTTACTGATTTATAAAATTGAAGGTCTTAAATACTTAAAAAAATAGAAAACAATTAAAATGTAAGCTAAATTAACACTAGAATAAATTAATTAATTGTTTAGAAGTACTATAAAGTTAATTGATAACTACTTATCGAAGCTATTTATTATGAAGTTATTTAAGAAACTTAGTTTAGAAAAAATTTTATTAATACAATCAAACTATGTCTTTAATAATAACTTTCGCGAAATGTTAAATTACCAAAGAGGAAGTTAAAATGAAAAATCTATGTCTTGTTGTAAAGAAAGTATTTGTTATTTTACAATGTTTGCTTTTATCTAAGCTAAGTTATATTATCTGATGCCAAGCAAAAAGTAAACAACAAAATTTTTAATATTTCACGGTTTCAAGATATTGACAGTTGTTGTTAAGCAAATAATTCGTCTGAAGAACAAAACTTAGATCATTGTTGTTGACTGGGGAAATTTAAAATTTAAATTTTTTCCTTATTTTTGTTTATGTTTGTTGTATAAACAAACGTTGAAAACGTCGTTGAACTGATTATAGACTGTAAGCTTGTAAACTAAAGATACATTCTAACATTTATAAAATACGTTAAACAAAAAAAATTTCAGGTTTTTGACTTTTTCTTTATTAATCCATCATTAGCTGTGTTTAAAATATGTTCAATTTGTTTAAGACTGTGCACGCCATAAAACTGAAAGTTCAGATTTAATCTGAGTGAGTATAAGAAAGTATTTTTAATAATGCAATTAAATTAACGAGCACATACTGCAACTTAAAAATTGAAAGTTCAAAGAATGTGTGTTCAAATTATGTAGTAATGTGATAGCCCAGACGAAAAAATAGACAAATTTTTTTTTTTTTAATGTATATTTTCTTGTAATTTTTAAATTATATAATAATTTAGAAATAGTATTTTCCTGCAATGAAAATTCTTTAATCAACAGATATCTTTTAAAAGAGCAACACAGTTTTTGGAAAACAGGAAATTCATAGCAAAATTAATTGCTAGTTTTTATTTAGATGACGCTCATTAAATAAGTAACAAATCATTAAAATTAACCTTTAAATCTTAAAAAGAGATTGAAAAAGCTATAGCTAAAGTACACATTTTTTTTAATGTAAATGTATTATTGTTGAGTTTAAAAAATATCAAAAACATTTCACGTTTTATAGTAGACAACTTTGTTAAAAATTGCAATAAATGTTTACATAAACTATAATAAACCTCAAACTAAAACTTTTATTAAAACGCAAACCACAGTTTAATAATTTTAAGTGAATTTCATAACGCTAAAAACTATCAAACAGTGCAAATTCAATAAAATTACTAGCTAAGCTACTTAGCTATTACGTCTTTTGTAACAATTGTTATAACTTGACATGACTCGTCTTGACATCGAGTGAAACTAAAGTTTTAAAGATTTTTTTTTCTACGCACTACAAACAAAAAATATTTTTCCTTACTTAAAAATGTAAATTAAATTCTCATTATTTTTTATATTCAAAATAATAATGGTTTAACATACATTTTTTGTTTTAAATATTTATACAAAGCTTAAGGAAATACTCTGTTTCAAAAATTACTTTTTTATATTTTAATGTATTGCAACTAAACCAATGCAGCGATTTTTGCAACATTTGCTTACAAATTTTTGACAACTGACTTTGTTACAGCATAATACCAGTTTACAAGTTAAAGGTTTTAGACACTTGATGTTCAAAAATAAGTTCTTTTAAAAAGAGTTTACATTTATTTTATTAAAAATCTAGAAATTTCATGTTTAAGGATTGTTATTTTAAGTTATTATAAAGTAATTATTTACTTGAAATAAAACAAATAAAGCATACTTCAAAATTTAGCATAAAGTTATTTTTTTGATAATAAAAACTCCTATATCTTGCAGTAAAGCAACCAAAACACCAGTATATTTGCAGACAAATAAAAATTGCTCATTTTTTATACCTTGTATTTCCAAATGTACTAGCATACTAAAAACGAACTAAAAAGTTTGTAGCAACTCGCTATTTGACTTTACTGAAAATTAGTACGGTTGTAAATGGTACATTTATTTTGTCTTACTACTTACCTTAGTATTGAGTTTTTAAGTGATATAAGAAATGTCTACTATTGATTTCAAAATTCAATATTTTGATATGGAATTTAAACGTCTAGTTTTAGTGATATGCTATACACTTTTTGACTTTGTTAGCGTTTTAAAATATAAATAATTTGTTATTTAATTAATTATTGTTTAAGGAAATCATCCAAAAATGAGCAATGCCAATTGCCATCTCCTTATGTCTCTATTAGTTAATTTGTCAGAGAGCAAATTGAAATTAAGTATTTTTTTATTGTTAAACTTAATTTCTACAGATAAAAAGCTTATTCTTTCACCATGGAACTATAAGTATTTAAAAAACTTAAATTGTGAAAACAAAGTGAAGTAAACTGTATTTATAAATAGTTACATAAAGCTTTAAAACTGATTTTTTTTAAAACTTTGTTTATAGGTTTATTTTTAAAGTTGATGTAATTAATTTTATTTGTTTGATAAACTTTTAAGATTTCTGAAAGCCAAGGTTTTTAAGTTTTTTTGAAACAACGTTTTAACGAATTTAAAGTATTTTAAATATTTAAACGAACAATTGATTTAAAATTACTATGAAAAAAAATTGTTTTCTTTCTGTAACCTAATAAAGTTTTGTTTTATGCATTTTTGTTAATTTTTCTACGTAAACTCATTAAAACTAAAGTTTTATTCTTATAACTTAAGTTATTTTAGCTAATAAAAACCTAAAGATGAATTTGTTTAATTAACTGGAAATGCTGAGCTATATATTCTACTTGATTTTAGTTTTTTAATCCAGACAAAATAAAACCGATATAGTCTGCATGTATAAAGCATTTAACTTTTTTTTTGACAAATAAAAACTTTTTTTTCGATAGTTCAACTTTACTTACCAGTATAATCCGTTTTAAGCAGTGAAAAATCTACATTTACTCTGAAGTCAAACTAAAATTGCTGCAATCAAAAACTGAAACCAAAAACCTTACTAAAATCGAAAAATGTTTGCCGCAATAAAATGACCATTGAGTTATTTGTCTTTGTAGTATATTGCACAAAATACAGCTGTATTTATACTTACAATAAGTTCAACCGTTTCACGTTACAATATATTTGCTGTCGTTTTTTTAGTCGAAAGTGGTAAAAAAAAACGTTTTTGTGGTGTTATTTAAAAAGTTAATTTAAAAGTTAAAACAAAGTTTGATTAAACAGCAATTTTTTTTTAACGTGCACAAATCAATAGAAAACTTATCTTAATAATAATAACAAAAAAATTGAGCATTTACCATTTAAATATGTTAAATATAGTTATGTTTTTGATGTAAACTTGATAAATATACTACTTAAACTACATAACATAACATAATATACTATATGTTGATAAGTTAACGCTTTAAACTATACTAAAACAAAAAAAAACCTTTAAATTCAAAAATTAAAAACTGTTTAAATTCAAAAATTATCATGATGTGTTTACATTGTAAAAAAACTAAGAAAAATTTTACGTGATAAAAGTTTAGGCATAAATTTCAAAAAATATATTAAATTAGCCATAATTTATTGATTTAATACTTGAAGCTTTGTACTGTTTAATTATAGATATTTTGTTAAACTTTTTTTCAAAGTTGTTTTTCCAAAACTTTAAACTAAATCTTATCTAAATTTATTTATACTTTAAAACTGTTTTTTTATTATTAAATCTTAAATTACAGTGAGTTTATTATAAAGTACTAAAGTAATAAGTAATTAGTTATTCAGTAAGCAACGTGATAACAGAAAAAAATTCCAACTGGTAAATACAATTTAAAGTTAGTTTTTTAAGTAAGTTTTTAGAAGTTATACATAACAACAAAAAAAAACTGTTTATTTAAAATAAATATAATAACAATTCAACAAATTTTAATTTTTACTTATAATCTAAAATTTGAAAGATTAGTTTAAGTTTGATAGCCCAAATAACTTTTCAAATTATTAAATAATAGTTTTTATAAAATATTATCTTTAATTTTTTATAGTACTAATCTAACAAAGTTCAATATATAACTTTTGCATGTAAATACATTTAATTTAGGAGTTTAAAAAATCAATAAATCTTCTCTTTTATACTGTAAAAACTCCGTATGTCAAAAATATAGTATAAATTAACTTATTTTCATTTAATTAACTAAACAAACTTTGAATAACTGTACAGAATTACAAATCAGCATAACAACAGTTTTATTTATGATTAAGTTTTCTGAGTTAACACAAAGTTATGGTAGTTTAATTAAGTATGAAAATAGTAAAAAAATTACAAAAATTTTAAAATAAATTAAACGAGTTTTACATAAAAAGCTGACTAGTTTTTGAATTAATATAAAATAGTTTCTTGAAACTTTAAAACACATTTAAAATTATTAACTTTGTGTCAAATTTTTTTTTAAGGACTTTAGAGACTTATGACAACTATTCTATGTTTTCTTTTTTTAAAAACTTAATAAAATAAAATGTTTGACTATGCTTTAGCTAGAAAAGTCTCTAAAACATTTTTTTTTGTAAATGCAATGCACATACTTAAAACAAAACAATTCTTATTTTGTCTAAATTCAATACTGTATAATATCTTAACATTTTTTTTTTGAAAAATGACTTTGAAAATACAAAATAATTATAATCGACATTCATAAATTGAACATTAACAAAAATAATAACATAAATTCTCTGAAAGTTTTCAAACAACGGTCCACTCTTCAGCTAATAATCTGTAAAATAATTCGAGTTGTTTATACAGTAGTTAAAACGGGACACGTTCAAAATCCATCCGCATCAAAGTCCACCCGCGTTCAAAATTTACCCGATAATTCACCCAGTCAAATTCGAGAACCGCTTACTGATCGATGGTAAGGGTTAGTAGTAACAGTAAAAGTGAAAAATAGAAAAAAATATGAAATTAAAACTATGCAAAAAAAAAAGACTAATTAATATAGAAAATATGAAAAAACTGGGCGGAATTTGAACGCTGGTAAGATTTGATAGTATACAAGTTAGAACAATAACGGTTGTGATAATTTAGCCTTAAAGCTTATTTTCTCGTTGTTAAAATCTGTTTGAAAATTAAATTTTATGTTGGTGCAAACGCATCTAATTTATTTAAAAGTTTTTAAGTCAAAAAAAATGCACTTTTAAGTTAATTTAATTCACATTAACTATAAGTATTTCAATCTAATCATAAATAGAACAGAGTTAAGATTTTAGAGTTTTTTTTGATTTCGTATTAATAATTTTTTAATTTAAGCGTTTTAGACTAAATACAAATCCATTTTCGTAATACTTTTCTTTTAAAATGTAATGAAGAAACTTAATTTACAATTAAGTTAATAAAAAGAAGTAAAAGTATAAAAAATAATAAAAAAATTTCAAAAGTTTTGTTTTGATTTTAGTTTTTATCAAAGTAAACGAAATTAACAAACAAGATTCCAAAACTTTCAAACTAACATATAACTTTTTGTAAGTACAACAATAATGTTTTTTTTTTGCATTTTAATTCACACCTGCTAAGTATTTTATAAAAGATTTATATTTTTTTGTTAATTTAACTTATAAAATATCTTTTAAAATATTAAGATATTTTTGTTTCATATGAAAAATGGAGGCATTTCAAAGCTTTTATCAGAAACATAATAGCATTTAAATCAAATCATTACAAATCGAATTTTTTTAATATAATATACAGTGTATAGAATACTTGTACACTGAATAACTCTTTAATATAATTTTACATAAAAATCTTGCCTCATTGCTGGAGGAGTCTCTGGAACTAATCACAATTGACCCTGTTTCTATGGATTTCTTTTCAAAATATTTGTGATGGTTACTTGCTGGCTTCTTACAAACTAGCTTTTTCAACTTTCTGTTTTTAAAATATTTTTTTGTGTATTTCCATACAAAAATTATGATTTTATAAATTCTTAAAGTTCAACAAGTTTTAGGTATAACAAACTTGAGTATAAATGACAAAAAAAATAAGTAGAAGTTTTAGATTATTAAAAAGATGAATACGAATAAAACAGCACTTATACGTTGTAACTTATTTTTAGTGATTGACATTAAAAAACATTTTCATAACTAACTTAACACGTTTTGACCATTTAGTTGCGGTGAAGTTGTACAAAAATGGCCAAATTGCACATTTGGTCCATGTGAGGTACTTGGTGACAAAATTTATAGTGTCACATGAAGAACTCTGTAATAATTATTTCGACTAAGGAACATAGACTAAATTTATTTAATTGTTTACAAAATAGGACTGTATCAGCTAAAATCTTATATGAAAATTTTTTAAACTAGGAATTAAAGATGTTTATATGACAAATAAAATGATAAAGCTAACTTTTTGGGGAAAAATTCCGAATGTTTTTAGAACTTCCACCATAGCGAAAGGAAGCCAAAAGAATATAAACGAGATGGATATCAAAACAGGAGTCAACAAAATTCGTAATTTCATCAGAGGTAGTTTTCTTTTACTACTGAATTTCAGCATTTTCCTGGTAATTTCTCTGTCAGTATACTTTTGATCTGCTTTATACCAGTATTCTCTGAACAGTTGCAAATATAACGTGATAATTGCCTGGAACAAAATATGTTTCAACAAAAAGACTTAAAAGCGCAAACATAATAAAATGTACCCAAACATACTTGATTTTTTTTAATCTGCATCTTAAATAATTTATCAACAGCATATCAACCATGTTTAAGTATAAGAAACAGTTTATAAAACTATTATAAACAGCATCGCAATCAAAGATTTGTTTTTAAAGTACCAACCAAAGAAGGCATCAAGTAGAACAGGATAAAGTAGATTGCAGCTGATATTCTGTATTGCGACCTCTGGTGTTCGAAAGTGCTGCAACTTTTGGTGTTCCTGATGAAGCTGTACAGGTAATCGGGGCTCGCCACATAATCATCGAAATCTTCATTGGTGAGCCTAAGGTTGGAAATAGATCATATTGTAAAGAAGCTACCGCATAAATATATAAGATTAAAGAATCAACTAATACATAAAACTTTGTAAATAGAACTGTTTTACTTGTAAAGCTTTTAACTTTCTAAATGGTTTGTCTAGATAAAAAAAATTAACAATAATAAATAACCACTGCTTTAAAATTTCCAAATTTTGTATATATAATTTTAAACTTGTTATATTCGTAATCTACTTCATAATTTTCATCATAAGCAGAACTCTCATGTTCAAACGATTCTTCGTATTTGTCTGAATAATAGAAATAATCGCTTTGTAGCATGTTTCTACCATCAACTTGTATAAGATATTCGTTCATATTTTGTATGTCTCTGTTTGTAAATGAATAAATCAATGCTTTAAACTGGTATGTTGAACTTTTTAACTACAATTTTCAATGTAAAACCCTCAGGTAGGCTAATAAAGCTATACTATAGTTTTTATATTTTAAAGCTATCTATTTGACTTATAATTCTATTTTTTTAGACTATTGCCTTTATTTTAATTTGTTTGTATGTAATATGATTAAAATTATTTTAGACTTTTTAGTTATGTTAAGTTTATTATACACTTTGTTTTGGTGTATTACCCTCAAATTGTTCTTAAATATAAATAAAGTGTAGTTTTCTATTAATAACTTTCAATGTAAATGATTTTTTTAAACCGGTATGTTAAATTAAGGTAGGCCAACAAGACTGTATTAGGGTTTTTACATTTCAAAAACTTCCTGTTTAGTTTTTAACTATTTTCTTTTTCGTATACTGCCTAATTACTCTAACTAACATTTAATAGTTCAAAAGGTTTAGTGTAGATTTCATGTTATTTATTTCTTTTATTAAACAAGTTTTTTAACTTTGATAGAATCAATGATATCTTGTTATATTAGCAATTGTGTATTGCAAAATTCTTAAAACTAAGTAATTAGATACTATAAATCACTTTGTTTAGTATATAGTAGCTTTAACTTTTTAACTTAATTGAATATAATGTTATTAGTTACTTTAGAATTTTTCTACTTAAATTAAGGTATGTTTTCAGATATTTCAAAGTAGCCACAGTTTACGTAGTATTTAGTGATTTTTGATAGAAACTCTACACTGAGTATATTGACCATAAAACTAAGTATCTGTGTTATAAGTTTCAAATAAAAGTTGTAAAAATAAACAATAATATTTCCGTTAATTGTACAGTGTTAAAAAAAAAACTTAATTTAGCAATATTTAAAAATGTTATGTAATTTTTTACAAGTTTGTTTGAAACTTATAAGAATTGTTTTACCTGCATACGTTTCCATTGTGATCTAACTCAGTTTCATCATAATAGAAATTTAATCTGAAAAAAATTACGATTGTTTATAATACTAGTACACAATTGACTTTAAAAAACTAAGATTATATATGTTAAATTAATACATTAAATTATAAATACTTGTATATCTTTTCAATATTGATATTTACAAGCTATGTCTTAATGTTAATATAATTAAAGTTATAACAAAATTTTTCTAATAACTGTCGTAAAGTTGTTTAATAATTTATTTAAACTTTAATATTTTAGGAAAATAAAGTTAATGTTTTTTTATAACTAGTGATTACCTTTCGATACACCTTTAGAAAAACAACAACACAGTACTTTCTATGACAACTCTAACTAACGATTTAATTCAATGGTAATAATGCTAATCGACTTAGTAAAATAACGAGCAACTAAGAAACATTCAAGTGCTTTATAATTTCCTTGATAGTTAAACTTACAAAATATAAGTGAAAGACGGTCAAAAGTATAACAAATTAATATTAGTTCAAAGTTTTAGAACATTCAGTGAAACATATTTTTACCTAACATTGTAAAAAAAAAACAAATAGTTGTAAAATACTTTTTAATCACAGTTTATAACAAATTTTCATACAAATCAGAACGTAGTATATTCAAGTATTTAAAGTTATTAGAAAAGTTTGTTAATTAAAAATTTTTAATTTAAAAAAAATAATTTAATCGTAAATGTATTTTAAAAGTTTTTTTAGTACTAATTAACTTTTGGTGCAGATTAAAAATGTTTTATGTAAGTTTTTCTCTGTACACTTTTAAAAGGTAATGTTGATTAAATATTTTTCTTCAAAACCAACCTGCATAAACAGTTAGGTGAATCCCCTTTAACAGTTGCTAACCAGATTGTTGGTGACGCAAACACGATAGAGGTAATCCACACTGACGTCACAATCAGTAGCTTCACTCTTGATGACGTCATAATACTTTTGCCATTCACAATCGCCATCACCTGATAGTTTTTTTTCAATATTTTACTCCACCCAATAATGTCATTTTTATTTTCTATTTAACTTTTAATGCTTAAATAATGTCTTTGTAGATGTAAATTGATTGTATTTCAATTATTTAAATTATTAGAAGTATTTTAAAAATGTTTACACAAACTGTTTTTTTACACATTTCTACTGTGTATACATTCTTTCAGTGTAACTTATAAGTATATAAGTGTTTTGATTTAAATGGTTAAAGCTCAATATTTTGTGTAATTATGTTTGCAATAACACTAAGGTAACAAAGTATAAATAGTATTTTACAAATATTTATTACAATAGAGCAATGCGGGTATAAATAATAGATGTAAAGTTAAAATATACTTTAAGTTGGAGTAATAATCAATATCTAAAGTTCGTCAATTTTTGGCCGTTTTTTACAACTTAAAGAGAAGAAGCTAAAAAAAGTTATAACAGTTTTCTGTTGCTTTTGAAAAACGACGCAAATTAATTTTTCAACATTTTTAACACATAAGTAGTTTTACGATAAATAAATAAACAATTAACAGCTGTTTTAGTAAAACACAGATCAGTTTATTTTAAACTCAAACTTTAATCCAAAAACAGTTGATTACTTTGTAATTTTATAACTGTATTTAAATGGATATTAAGATTAGGTAAAAGAGCAAATAAAATTATTAATTTTTATTGGTAAATTTACGATACATACTTTTTAATTATCTTAAAGTCTCTGACCTACACTTTTGAAATTTACTTTTAAATTACACAGATTTACTTTTTGATGAAATTTGAAAAAAGAAGCAATAAACAGATACATGTTTTATACAGATTAAATATTAATATATATATTTAGCTTACCAACAAAAAAAGTTAATTTGTCAATATCTGATATAAAAACTAAAAATTTGAAAAACTGTAGATAAAGTTTTTTAATTTTTAGAGTTTTATTTAATAAAAAACTACAAACAAACTTTCATACTTTATTTATACTTCTAATTAAACTTCAACTTGTTGTATTCTAAAACGGATTTTGTTTTGTTAAAAAACTAACTAAGTAGAAGAGTATAGAAGACAAGTATGACATCATAATCAATAATGACGTCATCTTACAAGCGGATTCACCTAACAACCATCCCTTGTTAATTGTTTCCATGACAACCATTGGTATGGTAACCAACATCAAAATATTTGAAACACACAACTGAATAGTGAAACTATAAAGTACTTTGTTTAATTTAAAAAATTAATAATTTATACCAAACTAACTAACTCAATTTGTATATTTTTTGGAGAATAATATGTCAGTGTTTGAATTTTAGGTAATTTAAATTGAAAAAACTAGTGTCTTCCATAGGTACATGGTAGTATGTTTTTTTTTTTTAAACATCAAACAGCGATAATCATTTATCAATAATATACATTGAATATTTATCATACATTTACACTAAAGACTTTTTTTACACAAAAACTCTCATTAAAAAGTAAAAAATGACTATCTGTTTTGTTAAAACCTTTTGAGCTGTCAGTAGAAACTATGATTTATGATGTGTTGCTGATAAAGCAGAGTTGACATTTTACTCTAAATTACTAGAGTAAGAAGGCTTTAATCATCTTTAAATGAATTATAGATAAGTCGAAAGTTTATTTTTTTTATAAGAATTAAATGCCTACTGTAGGCATTTGCTTCGTAATGAAACAGATAAAAAATGGTACTTAATGAAAACCTCATAAATAAAATACAATTAATCTCTTCTTAATTGAAAAATAATTAAAAAAAATGTTTAAACTAACAAATTAAAACAAATTTGTTTACAAAACTCACAAGTTTGATTTAGACTTTCTGTGATTTTTCAAAGCGATCATTAGTACAAAAGTGAACAAGTTTCCTAGCAACCCAACCCCGCATATCACCATACCTAGCAACTCGGGAGCGGTTACCATTCCAACTTGGCTGTCGTCATTCCAATTTAAATCAATTTCTCCGAAATTCGTTCTACTGATTCTGTAGCTACTGCTATTATTGTTGGTGTAGTGAATTTCAGTATTTTTATGAATGTAGCCGTTTTCTACATAAAAGTAACTGTAATCACCTTCTATATAACTTTCGTTGTAGCCTGTGTGCAAAAAAAAAACATGTTCAAATGTGTTAATGACTCAAAAAAAGGTGAAGTGCTACTTAAAACAACAAACCTGATTCAGAGTTGTTGTAATTGTAGTCATGGTTGTTATAAAGATAACTATTTTGAAGAGCTGGGTATGTCCTATTATCGTAATCCATTATAAAAACTGCTTGTTAATGAGTTTGCAAAACTAAAAATAATCTGTTTAAAAGTTTTCTACTTTTCAGTAAAGTTTGTTAAACAAGAAACTGTTTAAAATTTTAACATGCTTCTCTTCAATTACTACTTTTAGTATATTATAGTACTTATCATAGTTTTAGTAATAAATATAAAATAAACCAATTTTTATTTACGTTTACTATATAAAGAAAAGTCCCTGAATGTTTACTTAGCCAAAGACTTTAGTATGCCGTGAGATAAGCTCAATAATAAATTTCAATGAGAACGAAACTTTAACTCCTTACAAAAATCCTATATCCTTGATAGTAACAAAACCCTTGTTTCGCTTTACGTAGGGCTTGTGGTCTGATGATCAAAATGGTATGATCATATATTTATTATTACTATTAAATACCATTGAATATTTTGTTAATGAAAAATTATTAAAACTCTTTAATTGCAAAATAAAATGAAATCTATTTTCATAAGTAAAAATCTTAGCTGTACAAACTTGTAAAATAAAAGCATCTATAGATTAGTTTTGCAAAAAAAACTCCTAAACATCAACTCTTTAAAACAACAGCTGCGAGTATTTTGTAAACTACAATTTTAAATATAAAATGTTTAGTATAAATGTTACTTTATTGCTTTAACAACAAAAATCAGCTGCTACTATAAAAGTTCATACAAAACTAGGTTCTGTTTTTATATTGCTTTAAGATAAATGCTGTGAAAAACTCCTTTTTTATATTTTGTAATTGATAAAACAGAACAAAACAAAAGTTTTGTCAAAACTATAAAACTATTAGCATTTAACAACAATTTTTTACGAACTGTTTGCATTTCTTAAAACTATTTAAAATAGTTAAATCAGTTTTTTTTTTCAGAAGCATATAAAGTCACTAACCCGTCATAAAATATCACCATCACTATAAAATAGAAATCTTTTAAAGACTGTATATGGTACTTCAAAGTAAAACTAAACCTCATTTGTGAGTCATGAAGTAATTTTAACATAAATTTATACCACATAATTGCTTTATTCCAGCACTTATACTTTGTTATCGTTGTTTTTAAAAAACTAAAAATCCAGTTTTACTTAAAATATACAGCTCATTTACTTATTTACTTCATGTAAACAACAAATTATTTACATTAAGTTATGCGTATACTGCTTTAAAACTTTTAAGACTTTTTAAAAGAAAAGTTAGTTTGTAACAAAAATATACATTTTGGAAAGTAAACACGTAAATACTTTTAACAGATTATGAGTATTAAAAACGAATAATTTAAAGATTAAACACAAATACCGCAAAATAACATTAAAGGATAAAAGTAAATTTAATTTTACATTACAACACAAAAAATCGTCTGTTTATTTGTAGACATCATTATAAAAAGGACAGAGTTAAGTTCACTGATATAAATATTACACCTTAATAAATTTTGATCAAATTACCAAGTACTTAGTTTGTTAAAGCATAAATTTATACTAATTAGTAATTAATATAAGTTGTACAATCAACTATAAATATTCTTGTCAAAGAAACACAGTTTGAACATATAATTTTTTATAGTAAATATTGCAAGATTCCAACTGTTTCAAATTTGTTTAAAAGCATGCAAAAATTTTGTATATTAGAAGTTAAGTTATTAATAACTCAAATGTATAAAGCATGTAATAATCAGATTGTAAAATACATGTAAAAGTATAATATAGTTCAAAGTTTAGGCATTCGTGATTAGTAAAACCTAGAAAAGTAGATATTTGAACCATTTTATTGACAGCATTAAAAGTTAAAAAGACAACATTTGTTTCAAATAATCAATTTTTATTTATTATAATGTTATTAGACGTTTATTAGTTTAATATATAATGCATTAGTCTTAATAGAAGCAATAAAGCTTTTATTTGATTTGTTCAAATATGGCTTGGGTGCATTTAAGAAGAACGTAGTTGCTTAATACCAGTATTTGTTTATTTTTTAACATTCTTTATAAGCAAAAAAATTAGTAAGTTATGTTTGGCATAAAAATCTTATTTAATTTATTTAAAATAGAATAAGTTAAACTTGATTAGACAACAGTTCAAGAGTTTTTAGTATCACAAAACGACTACCATTAAATTACAATTTAGCTTTTTTTTAATAACTAATTTTTGATTTTTAACGAAACAAATTTTGAAAATTTTACTAAACATGATAAACTACGTTTAAAGCTAACATCCAACATCAATAGCATAACCAATACTACTTTAGCATATAAATAAACATATTTAAACTAAAAATTTAAATTTTTAATTTTTTACCCTTTATATAAAGTTTTCAGAAAAAAGAAAATTGTTTTTATTTCTTTATACATTTCATTAAGTTCATTTTATATAACGAAAATGAACTCATTCAAAAAATTTGAGAACTAATAGAAACTATTAATGCTATTTGTTATTGTTAAACTTAATAGTCTCAAGAATACATTATTTTTTTTATAGGTAGTATATTTTATTACGTTCAGTTTCGTTTTCTTTTTTTAAATAAAAGTATTTATTATCGATAGAAAACTAGTAAGCTACTAAAAGTCTGCTTTATAATTTTCTGCTTAGTTATAATTTAAACATAAAAACTACCGTTTTATGCAGTTTCGTAAAGTAAAAAATAAACATATATCAATACTTTTTAAATTATTTGCCTGTAATTGTCTTATTAACTGTGAAGTTTTATAAATCTAACAATAAGCTATTGTCTTGCATTATATCATTTGGTTACAGTATCATAGTCAATTATTTTTAAAAGCATAATCTTGATATATCAAAGTTGTCTAAAACAGTAAAACAAATATATGAACTTATGCATCTATTTTACCACAACTAGATTTATGAAAATCTAAGTTCATCATACCGCAAGATTTTAAACCCTAAAAATTTAAAGTATATAAGCTACTTTAAACTTGGTAACAGTAGTTGCTATTGTCAAGCGATAACGTAAACCAACAACAACCATACAAAATATTCTGTTAAACAACATAAATGTACTAAATAGAAAAATAATGTTGTGTTTTAAACCACATACTTTTAAATTGATGTGTAAATTGAACATTTTAAAATTTAATTATATAATCGTACACTGTTTTTTTAAAGTTTTGTTTTGTTATTTATTTATTGCTATTTTAGATTAACGTTGTTTCTACTTAAAACTTCAATAATAGCAACTAATTTGTTTAAAGTAAAAATACAATATTATTTTTAAACGAAGTATTTCAAAATAAACTTATACTAGTTTAAACAAGTACAAGAAAGGTTTATAACAACCTTAAAAAAACTTAAACAATCAAATTTAAGTACTTTATCATTTACTTACTACTGTGGTTGTACCACTAAACATAAAATTACTTTTACTTACCAAATAAGAAATGTTCTTAAATTACAACTAAATAACTTTAAGTATTGTTGAATTACATTATAATTTTTTTACTTCAAAAAACTTCAAAATTAAACGACTACGATTGTAAAATGTCTTAAATTTAAGGAAAGAATAATTATTGAGAGAATGCTCTTAAAAAAAAAGTCAAATCTTAAAATTATTAAAAAAAAACTAAAGCTAAAATATTTTTTTTTCAATACATAAATTTATTGCTATTATGTAAATAAAATGTTTAATAACATCTACATTTTACAATAGACAACTTAATTTCAAATTGTAATTCATGTTTACATATATTTTAATAAATCTAAAACAAAAAGATTTATTGAAAACGCAAGTTACAATTTAATAATTTTTAATAAGTTTAAAAGTGCTAAAAGCTATAAAATAGTGCAAATAATTCAATAAAACATTAAGTACTAGGCTATTTAGCTATTACATTATTAGTAACAACTGTAATAACTTTTAAATGCAATTCAAGTTACTTTTTAAGTGTTTTTTGTTCAATATTGCTACTTAAAAACCTAATTTTTTACTTAAATAACAAATAGTAGTAAATGTTTTAGAAATAGCAGTATTCCACACCTAAGAGTTTCTTCTGACATACTTTTATTTATTATATAAAGTTGTTCTGATTACACAACAAAAGAATTTTTTTTCAATAAAAATACTCTCTTAAATCTTTCAATAAATTTTTACTTCTGTAGCTAACCACAAAAAATACAATAGTGACTAGTTGCATAAACCATCTAATAATTCGTTGCTGGTTTAAAAACTTTAAATGCTTTTGATAATAAAAATCAAAGAATTGTTAAACATACTCAACTTTAAATTTTTAGATTTAATTTGAATTTTAAACTTTATTTAATATATACATTTTTTTAAGATTGTTATGTGAACCTTCTGAGTATCGGATTTTATAATAAAACTTTTTTTTTTCTTTTTAACACATCTCAATATAACAAAGACAAAACTTTAAAGCTGCATTGAACAAAACAAACATAGAATTTCTATTTTCTATTCCAAATTTTGAAAGAAAAACTTATAACTAAAATCAAAATAGTTTGAATTAAGTTTTTTATTTCATTTCTTGTCAATAAACACGAAACGCATTTTATTTAATTAGGTTAAAATATACATGATAAATTAAGTATAAAAAATTTAAATTTTCAAATTCTTTTTTGAATAATTTAAGACTTTTATAAAAAATAATAAAACTTTTAAGTATAACTTAACAAAATTTAAATTAAAATATGTTTGCTACAACTGAATAAAAACAAAAACAAATATAAGACTAAAAATTCAAAAGTATACAAAAAGCCTCATTTATTTCTAATAGCTGAAACCGATTTTGGTAAGGTCAATTTGCTAAAATTAAATTAATTGCGAACCCATTAAATTTTACAGTTATGTTTTAGTTGCCTTTTATTGGTTTATTAAATTTCATCAATGTAGCTTTCTGGCCACATTAAGTAAGCAAAAAAAAATTCACATAAAAACTACATGTAAACGAAGAAGAAAAAACTGTTTAAACTGCAACTGACAAAAACGTTTGTGTAATGTTAACTTAGGCGAGCAGCTCAGAAATGCTTTAACTTGTGTTCGTAGTTGTAACGGAAAACTAGGGTAGAAGAACAAACGAGAGAACAAAAAAAAGGAAATAAATATCTTAAAACTTTTACTCCTGTTAAAAATTTTAGCTTGTTATGACGTTAAGTGAAACCAAAGTTTCAAAGATAATTTTTATTTTCTACGCACTACAAACGAAAAACAGCTATTCTTGCTTACTTACAAAATTAAAATTAAGTTTAATATTTTTTAAATTGAAACTAATAATGGTTTGACATATGTTTTTTGTTTTTAATTTTTATAAAAATCTTAAGGAAAACCCCAATTTAAAAAATATTTTTCTACCAGAATGTGATACAATGAAACTAAACTAAAGGACTGATTTTCGCAGCATTTGCTAATGAATTTTTATTACAGCATAAAATAAGTTCACAAATTAAAGGTTTTAGACACTTGACAATGAAATAAAAAAATTTCATAGGGGTTACAAAAATGTATGTTCAAAATAAAAAAAATCATCTTTCGGTATTGTTATTTTATATTAGTAAATGAAATTTATTTAGTCTAAACCTAAACAAAAGTTTACATAAAGTTATTCTTGTTAATGATAACAATTATTATATCTTGCAATAAACCAATTTAAATAACAGTATGTATGCAAAAAAAAACAATGCTAATATCTTATAAATTTACAAATAAATAAACAACTTAAAAGAGAATTAGAAAGTTTGTAGCAACTCGCTGTTCGACTAATAAAAAGTTAGTACGGCTATAAATTGTACGATTTGTTTGTCTTACTAATCAAATTTTGTTTTATAAGACACATGAAAAGCCATCAAATCGTAAAACATTATCATAGTTGTAAAATAAAAACCTTCTAAATACTTTGTGATAAGGCACTTTAAAGTAAAGTTAAATACAATTTGTGAGTTTTTTTAAATAATTAAGAAGCTTTTTTACCACATAATTACTTGATTGCTACACATATATTTCAATATCGTTGTTTTTACAAGCCTTTAAAATTGAGTGTTAATCTAGAAGTATAGCTTATTTACTTTAAAAGATAACATTTAACTATAGGTAAACCGCTTTTAAAGATTTGAGTCTTTTACAACATTTTAGTTAGTTTTAAAAGAAGAATGCTGTTTTAGAAAATTGATACATAAATATTTATTTAAGATAACGAATGTTAAAAACTACTAACACAGAAATTTAAAACTAAACATTAAAAGCTTATTAAGTTAACCAAAATAATTGGGTTTCATTAGTTATATCAAAATAAAATAACGAGTTTTTGTGGACTTAAATGTACAGAAAAACAGGTTTGGGTTTAGATCACGGATATAATGACAAACCATAATGTTTTATTAGTGACTTAAAATTGGCGACTAATTAGTTTGTTAAACCAAAGCCTTAAGTTAATTAATGTTCAATATAACTTATAAAAAAAATTGTAAAACTTCTTTGCTAAGAAGACACATTTCAAAAAAGCGATTCTTCATATTTGTTAAAAATAAGTTTTAACTCAGTTTAATTTTTTTTAAAAGCACACAAAATTTTTGTATACTAGAAACTAATATATTGATAAATTAAATGTATAAATTTTGTTAAATTTTTTTTATAAAGCACAAACAAAAGTACTATAAAATTTAAAGTTTAGGCATTCGTGAGTAACACAACCAAAAAGTATAGAATATTACCATAAGATAAAAAGATTAAAAGATGATGCTTGTTTAAAGTTATCTGATTTTTTTGTTAAAACCCTAATTTTAATTTAGCTATCTCATTATATATAACCTTTTAATAATTTTTTTAGTGTTTTTATAGTCTTGAAAACTAGTTTTATTTTCTTAATAGTATATTTTTTTACTTCTTTAATATTATTACATTACTTTATGAATATGAAAACCTGAAAAAAGTTAAAGTGTTATAAAATAAATATAATAAATATAATAAAGTGTTATTAAAGTTAAAATGCACTGTTGCAATTAATTTACTTAAAACTAAGTAAAATATACTTGATGATGATACAGTTAAAAATCTTTTTTCATAAATAATTAATATATAGAAATAAGTGTGTACTGTGTATAAAAAAAAAAGTTTTAATTTCTATCAAAAAGATTTTGGAAATTGTTTTATTTAAATTATGGGTACGAATTTACAACAGTGATAAATAGCTAAGCTATTTTAGAAACTTATATATAAAAGACAATCAAATTATGTCTTTAATAATAATTTTCGCTAAATGTTAAATTAATAAAGAGCAAGTTAAAAAGAAAACTTATAACTTGTTGTAAAGAAAATATTTGTTATTGTACACATTTTGGTTTTGTAAGCTTAGTTATATTATCTGATGCAAAGCAGAAAGTAAATAACAAAATTTTTAATATTTATCGGTTTGAAAATAATGACAGTTCTTATTAAGCAAATAATTCTTCCGAAAAACAAAACTTAGATCATTGTTGTTGACTGTGGAATTTTAGATTTTTTACTTTATTTTATTTGTGTTTGTTGTATAAACAAACGACAATGATATTTACAACAGTGATAAATAGATTACTTAAAATAGTTTTTTGCCTATGAAAAGACTATTTTTATATGTTTAAAATAAAACAAAATCTAAAAATGTTTAAAATTACATAAATAAATACAATATATAAGAGTTATAAGAAAAAATCAAAAATATATTTCATTATTTCTTAATACATCTTGATTAGTTGACTTAGTTTAAAACTAATGAAATGCTTATTAAAATTTGTAACATAATAAATTTATTTATGCGTTTTTCTGTTTAGTATAAAATAAATAACAACTTTTAACTTTGTTTTGTTTTTATGTTTATATAATGTCATTTAAAAGAAAAAAAAAGTAAGTGGACTAATAAAATTATACTTTGTAGTTTACTGCTTAGTAATAAGAAAAATATGCAAACACAGTTTTCTAAGCAGTTTAAGAAATGTATATATGTTTAAATGCCTACACTTTCCTAATTAACTACGAAGTGTTATAAATACTTATTACAGAATCGTAGCCATTATTTTTTCGAAGCATTTGCAATATATTTAATAAATATAAATAATAAAGTTAGTTTAAAATTTATAAATATAAATAAATGATAAACAAGTAAATTTAACAACACCAGACGTATGGAGGTTTAAATTCAATATGCTGTAAGATTTACAATCCTTGTAAATTTTAAATAAAAGTGAAAAATTGGTGCCTTTTTGTAGGCAACGAATTATTTTTATGAACATTACATAAAAAATACAACTTAGCAGGGACATAGATTGGTACGTTTCTACTAATCTGCGATAACGTATAAAACTTTGCGAAAAAAAAACGCGCTTTTGTTTCAATTCTTTAGCTTAATAAAACATGCTTTCTTAGCTTTTAATTTTTTGTTAGTAACTTTTGCCTTTCTCGTGTACAATTGTGAAACATAAACGCTCTTTAGCACTTGTAGTGTCTAAAAAGTATAACAAGTTAAATACATTTAAATTGTATACATTTAACTCGGCTCAGATCCTTTTTATCAAAAAACAATACATTGTAAAACAAAGGTTACTGAATTTTTAAATGTTAATTAAAAATCATTACCTTGTGTTGTAAAAAAGTCACTACAACACGAGAATAATAAGACGGGTAGTGACTAATTGAGCTCGAGCAGGAGCAATTCAATCTATGACAACTCGAGCAAGAGCAATTCGAGCAGGAGCAATTCGAGCAGGGACAACTCGAGCAGAAGCGAATCGAGTAGGGGCAACTTGAGAAAGATCAGAATAGATTATTTACACACTATAAAACCAGAGGTAGTATAAATTTCCCTGTACCTCTTATTACGTCATCATGCGTCGTCCATGTTGTTTTTTTGTATTTTGCAGGTTCGTAAATTTTTTAAGCTAGCTATGCTCCTGTACCATAGCAACAATTATTTTGCTCATACTTTTTAAAAGGCATTGCTTTGTTTATTCAAGCGTGAAATTACTAGCTAAAAGCAAATAAAAGTTTATGAACTTTTGTGCTCAATTTGCAAAACAAATTTCAGAAATTACAATCTTTAAAATGATAAGTTTTGAAGGAACTTGTAACTTCATTGTTTTAAATTTAAACTAATTTGTAGTACACTGGCTCCTTAAAATTTTATTTTTTTATTGCTTTTACATGTTTTGCTAAATAAGATTAGCATAGTTGCTACTTTAAACATTAATAAATGACAACTAACTTCTTTTAGGTTACAAAGACAGAAGTGTTTTAGACATACATTTTTTAAAATTAACTTCAATTAGTTTACAAAATTTAAACAAAAATGGACACAATCTTTAGACGACACAAACAAAACATTTAAACTTTGATACTTAACCAAACTAACTTTCTTACTACTAGGATCAATTTCGTATAAAAACAGAAAAATTGCAACGGTTATAAATTAGTTATACTGTGGGTTTTTTATATTTAGTTAATATGCAGTCAACTTTAAAATACTTTGAAATGTTACGACTTTAAAGTTGCAAACTGTTATGAAGATAAAAAATAATTGAGAGAACGTTTACAATTATTGTATTAAAGTTTCAATTCGTTTTGACGAACAATAAACACGTTTTGTTTCGAAAACACTTGCTTTTACATACAAAAATCGTTTTAAAAAGACTTTATATTTTCAAACGGTCGATTTAGAAATACTACTAAAGTGAAAATAAAATGTTTTGTTTTTTTTTTGAACATATAACCATTCTATAAAAAGCTAAAAATTTTCTAAAATTTATAGTCGACATTTTCGTTTAAATTTGCTATGGTTACTTAAATTTCAATAAATCTAAAACCATAATTTTTATTAATACCACAAATTTGTAGTATTAAGTGAGTTTTAAATGCTTTAAACTATTAAACCAACAAGCAAAAATATTTTTAAACTAAAGCAATAAAATTACGGCAAAGTTTAATACGTAACAATAATTTAATCTTTAAACAAGTTTATTTTTTCAATGTTTTTACTTTTTGTTTAGAACTTCTCATTTATATAAATTTATATTTTTTATTATATATTTAAGCTTTATATAATTATTTCTTATTCAAATATAAAAGATAAAGCAGTTTATAAAATTGCATCATTTTATACTAATGTTCTACCTCTGACAATATTTATGTTTATATTCTAATTTGAGCCTAACACCGAAACAAAAAATTTTCTTAACTCAAATTCTATTAAACTTTCAACAAAAAATTAGGTTGTATACCTGATAGTTTATATCATAAAATATTTAGTATAAATGTACTGTTTTAAATAAAAACAAAGCTAAACAAAAAAACTTAAATGAAATAATTTAAGTTTTTTGTAATAAATAAAATCTTCTTTGGTGAGATAAATTTCCAGAAAAAAAAAATTACTGCAAAAGTATAAACTTTAACTTTGAAGTTTAAAATGTGTTTTATTGTGATTTTTAAATTTTTTCAGTATAAACTCTTAAAAAAGCATTAAAAAAACTACATGTAAACGAAAATTAAAAAGTTGCTTAAACTGCAGCTGATAATAAATTTTGTGTATTGTTAACTTATATGAGCGCTTCACTTCAATCTTTTTTATGTTCTTAGTTGTAACGGAAAACATGGGAAAGAAAAAATAAACGAGAGAATGAAAACAAAGAAAGAGAACTTATTACAGTCATCACTAGTGTGGAAAATTTCAATTGTCCTAGTATGAAATGAATGAAGTTTTAAAGCTTTATAAATTAAAAGTTACTTTGCACACCTCACAAAAAAAGCACTATCCAATGCATGATGTACTTAAAAAATTCCAAAAGTAAATATATAATTTTTAATATAAAAATATGTTTATAGTCATAGTACAATGTTATTAAAAATCTTACGCTTTATTATTAACAGTTTGTAAACTATAAAATTTTACCTAAAACTTGTAAGCAACGAGCAAAAAGTATATATAAAATATTCTAAATGAGCAGATTCTTTTAATGTGCAAAGGCGACAGTTTTTATTAAAAAAACAAACAATAGGAAATATATTTTGAAAATTATATTTTTTAGCAATTGTCTTTGGTGCCGTTTCAAGCGTGCATAATGAAGTTACGTTTGATGTCATACTGCTTTTAGTAATTTTCCACTCTTTCAGCTTGGCAATTGGTATTTGAACTATAGTTGTATAAAATATTATCAGTTTCAACAACTGTTTTGTTATACGCGGTTTATTCTTCTGGCAAAAACTTGTTTACTTTGAAACTGTGAGAAGTCATGAATATAAAAGTTTATAAAAAAGTTAAGTGAGTTTGCATAAAAAAACAAATTCATCATTAGCATGTGAAGCCCAAATACAGAATACTTTCTTGTTCTGAATTTCCGAGTGAAACTTTTTGCTTAAAAAATAATTTGAAAATATTTTTAACGTTTTTGTTACAAAACTATAAAAGCTTAAAGTTTAAAGTGTTTTAACTAATTTCTGCAAGTTTTTAATACTTAAATACAAAATAAACCTCGTTTTATTTCAATGACCGAAAACTTTATACAAAATAAGATTTTATTTCATTTCCAAACTTGACATAAAAAAAAACTACGCTATTCTATATAGTTTCCAAAAAAATTTAATTTTTCCAATAAAGATAACTAATGCTTTTTTATTTTAAATATTTCGTCTAGAAACGGGTAAAAAAAATATTTGTTTAAAAACTAAACTTTAAACTTCAATAAACAACCACGGTAATTTATCAATTTTTTATTAAGAATTAAATGTAGTTCAAGTTATAAAATTTGAAGCATAACAGTAATAAAAATGAATCACATAGGAATTATAAAAATAAACTAACTCAAAAAACACATTTAATAAATAAAATTAATCTTTAAAAGAAACTGAGTTTATAAAATTATTAACAGTTGTCTTGGTAAAACCAATTAGCTGGAATAAATTTATATTTTGTAAAAAACTATCTTTGCGATTTTAGTTTGAAGTTTAAAGTCGAATTTATTGATTTTTAAATGCTATTAGTTTATTCTACAACACAGAAACTTCTCTTAATATTGAAACTATTTTGTTCTTTTAAAAAAGTTGCTTTGAAATAAAAACTTGTAGGTTGACGTGAACCCAAACAGAATTCTATTAATTTAAAAAACGGTCTTAAGAGTAAACATATAAACATGAAAATACAACATTTTGGATTGCACTGAAAAATAAGACATTTACCGCATATTTTAAACATATGCTTTTTGAACATCATTTATAAAAAAATTAACATATTTTACTGGATTAAAAACTTAGAAAGGAGACATAGCCAGTAAGTAGTAAAACTTTATTGTTTTAAGACGGAGAACTAAATCAAAAAAATACTTAAAAAAAATTAAAAAAAAGCGTTAGAAAAATATAGAACAAATTATTTTACTAAAAACAAAATTTTAAAAACTAAAAGCTTTTTAAATAACTAAAGTGTTTGTTTGTAAGATTTTTTTTGTAGAAGCTAAATATATATCTTTACTGCTTAAAATTAAACATTTAACTTTGAAGTTAGAATTGCGTTTTATTGATTTTCTCAAATGCTATTAGTGTCTTCTGTTAGACAGACTTTTTCTATTTTCCTAAAACAGTGTTGCTCTTTTAAAAGATATCTGCTGCAAAAAAGATTTTCATTGCAAGAAAAAAACATTGAAAAAAAAATTTTAATGAAAAAATCACAAGCAAATATTCTTTTAAAAACAAACATAAATTATTTGTCTTTTTATTGGTCTGGACTATCACATTACCACATAATTTAAAAATATTTTATTTTGAACTTTTGAATTTATGAGTTGAAGTATGTGCTTGTAAATTTAAATGTATTATTGAAAATACTTTCATATACTCACTCAGTTTAAATTTGAACTTTCAGTTATATCGAATGCACGTCTTAAACAAAATTGAACCAATATAAACACAGCTAATGATGGATTAATATAGAAAATGTCAAAAATCTGATTTTTTTCTTTATTAAAGTCTTTTTATATGTAATGGAAAGTATCTTCAGTTTAAAATCTTAAAGTTTATAATCACTTCAAATAAATTTTCGTCGTTTATTTATACAACAAACAAAATTAAATAAAGTAAAAAATTTAAATTTTCACAGTCAGCAAGAATGATCTTCATTTTTTTCTTCGGACAAACTATTTGCTAAATAAGAACTGTCAATATCTTGAAACCGTGAAATATTAAAGTTTTTATACTTTAAAAACTATAAAATTATTATTAAAGTATACTTTTTGCTTGGCATCAGATAGTATAACTAAGCTTACATAAAAACAAAATTTGAACAATAATAAATATTTTCCTTACACAAGTTATAAACTTTTCTTTTTAACTTGCTCTTTGTTAATTTAACATTTAGCGAAAGTTATTATGAAAGACATAATTTGATTGTTATTTAAAAATAAGTTTCTAAAATAGCTTTACGATAAAAAGCTTCGATAAATATTTATAAGTTAAATTTAAATAGCACTTCTAACCAATTTATTTAATTATTCTAACTTTTAGTTTAATTGACACTTTATTTGTTTTTAATCTAAACTATTTTTTATGTAATATTAAAAATTTTAAATGTTATATATCAGTAAAAAAATAAAAATAAAAGTAAAAAAGCCAACAATTTTTCAAATTTGTAAAACCTTGCTAACGACTTACGATCACTAAAACAAATTTTGCAAAATAATTACTTGGAAACAGTTTGATTAAACTTGTCATTTAAATGTTTTACCTGCAGATGATAACAAAGTATTGCTAGAAAAAACTTGCTTCTAAAATATTTTTGACTCAAAATACCTTTCGTAAGTGTGTTTAGAAAAAAAAAACACTTGTAATTTTTGTTAAAACATTTTTATTCTTAGAATTTTAGTAACTGAGTATTGTTAATGTTAATCTAAAATTTATAAAAGTAACATTAACTTAATTACCTTTCATTTTAAATTATTTTAATGATAAAAGAAATAAATGTTGTACAGCATAAGAAGTAATAAATTATAAGTAGTAAGTAAATAAAAATAATTTAAAAAATACTTTTAATACTTGATAAATTAAAATAAATTTTCTGAATTAAAGAATATTAAATATTGGAAACATTATACAGAAAAATATACTGATAATAATTTTTTTTTGTCTTTTAAATACTTAAATGTTATTTAATTATAGCTTAGCTGATTGCTTCAGCTACAAATATACGTATCAAACTTTATATTAGCATCAGAATAAAAATAAAATATTTGTATTTATAAAAAATGTAATCGGTCATATCTCAAATATGGTGTCAAACTAGGTTGTAAACATAAAAATAAGTTTCAATAGCATTTAATTATTAGATATTTAAAATCTATATATCAAATTAAACTACGAAAGTGTTCTATACTACAAGTTACAAGTAGTACATTATTTAAATACTTTTTCTTATAACAACCCTTTTATAAATGGACTTCATGTATAATATTAATTAATCTATTTATTACATTAAATCAAACAATACTTTTTTTTCTTTTGCTTCAATACACAACAACTATGACTTAGCATAATTATACTTTTACTTGGTGTTCTATACATCATAAGCATTTATGGTAAATTTCAGCATAAATGCAAACTTTTAGCATTCTGTGACAAAATTTTAAAGCTTTACAGCTTTTAAAATTATTGTTCCTTAATTAAACACTTAAAATAGTAAAATTTTAGTTTAATAAGCAATTTAAATAAAGCTTTAAAATAGTAAGTATGCAGCAAAAACATCAAACTTTAGCAAAGAAATAGGTGAAAATGTAATGATTATTTGCCAAAACAAACAATTATGAAAATTGGTACTTTTAATTTAATAGTTCAAGACCAAACATATACAGTAAACTTTATTTAGTTTTATTTTTGCAATCGAACAACAAAACTCGTAATTTTTTTACATCTTTAAAGTATCTCTTAAACATTTTTTTCTGTTTAAAAGTTTGTTTGAAAACAGTCTAAGTAATGTAAGATATTCAGTAAAAGTAGTTGTTTATTATATTAACAAAAAAATGTTAAAATATTAAGTGAATAAATACGAACTTTAAGGACTTGACTTTTAGTTCTACAGAAATATTTCCAATAGTTTCTAAAGTAAAAACTAAAATAATAGCTTGTAAAAGAACCAAAAGTATGGTAAAAGTATACACAGGCATATTGTTATATAAACTTTTAAATTTTTTTTTTTTAAAGTGTTCTTAGTTACCAATTATTCTTACAAAAAAACTTGATAAATTGAATATACTCGTCAAGTGTAAATTTCATCTAACATTAATTCGAAAGATTGACTTATCTTTTCTTTAGCATATAAGCTTAAATGGAAAAGCAACTGACTGCTTAAAACTTAATCTTTTATGTATCGTCAATAAATTTCAAAGTTTACATTAAAAAAGTAATTCAGTTTTGACAAACTAAAAAATACAATTCTTTTTGGTGGTTTTATGTTCCCATTAGTAATAAATCTTGGCTGAAAACTTGAAATTAAACTTGAGCGAAATGATTTCCTAAGCACAATAAATATTGTTCGGAAATAAAAATCGTGCTAGCTTCGTTTTTTTTTTCTGTTTTTTGATCTGTCTTTTTATGCTCGTGTAAAAGAAACCTTTTTAGCACGTTTTTAAAGTTGATTTACAACTTATTTACATTGTTTGTCTTTCATAAAATCTTTTGCTTTAAACTAGAAGTTTTTAAAAATGAAGGTAAGAAAGTTTTTAAAGATAAGAAGTATTTAAGAATTTTTTATAAAGCTGAAACGTAAAAAGTTGTGTTTAAAATACTGTTCTTGCATGGTTTATATACTACTAGGTTGAACTATTTACATAGTTGTTATGAATTTTTAATGCTTTTTTTCAAATGATTTTTTAATAGGCTGTTCAATTTTTTCTTTTTGATTTGTATACTTTATGTTATCAAATTTAATTTCAAAATTTGTTTCTATGTTTTATCTTTTATCAAGGCTTTTTTGAAACGGTTTATAAACATTGCACTACTTCAAATATTTAAACAAAATTTACAATTTTATGGCTTTTACCCTAAAGTTTGCTAATCAAATTTTTGTTATCGTCTTCAGTCTTAATGTGATTAAACTAAAAATAAATCTTTAGTTGCATTGTATTTGTTTATTTTATATTTTATTACTTTCTTTTGTGTATTTGGCTATTTTTTTTTGTTAAAAAATTACTTAGTTAAAGTTTCTTTACTACAACATGTTAAGAAAATATATTTTTTATTTACCGTTATATAGTAAATAAGATTTTTTTATTATGTTATACTTCTATCATTATTGATCAAGCTTTAATTAAAATCGGTTGAACTTAAACAAGAAGATTTAGCAGAAAAGTTACTGTAAGTTAAAGTATCTTTCATATTACCATTTACTCCAGGGTTTCCCAGACTCATTATATTAATCGCCCTTTTTAACAATTTTAACACCAGAACATCTAAAGTAAGGTTTCCCTTAAGTGGACAACAATGCCCCTTGGCTATCAGGAGGCGTTAGTTGGTAAAAAATAATAAAATAGTAAACAGGTTATGTCAAGTTAATGAGGGCGATTATGTTTTAGATTACTGCCAAGGGTATGAAATTGAGTTTTTAAACTTTGATCTAAAGTAAGTTAGCGGTCGCCACTATACTAGCTATCTACCTTCACTACCAAAATAAAGCAAACTTAATAAACTATTGTTCACACCATCGTTTATGTTTAATTAAAGCTACTTTTGTAGTGACAATTTACCAATTTAAAGATACTGCATTACCCATTTTAAAACATTTCTTATATTATAATATAAAACTAAAGCTATACTTTTTTGATTTATTTTACAGTTTGTTTGCTAAGTCTTGGAGATAAACTAATTTGTTAAATTTTGCTCATACTAGTAGGTCAAAAAGTGTTTAAAACATAGTTAAAAAATACAGTGTTCAAAATTTATGTGCTATTATTTCGCTAGCTTGCTTTTATTTTTTCTGTTTCCAAACCTTATGAAAAATAATAATAAAATTAATTACAAAATGATTTTGAATACCTATGTCATTCAGCAATACACTTCATAGGTGTTTTTGATACGAAATACTCAAGAGATTTTAAATCAAATCAGTCGAAACAAAGCTTAAAATATAAAAAGCAACGCTTTGATTTCGTTTCAAGGTTTTAATCAATTATTCATAGAAGATTCAAACTATAAATTTTATTTTAAAAGCTTTGTTTTAAATATTATGTTAACTTTAAAAAAAAAATCAACTCTTTATTTTTATAAATAAATAATATAACTTAATTGTTAGTACTTTTTAATTATGATAACTCGAAGCAATATTTGTCTTATTTATTATACTACAAAACATTTAAATGAAACTAAGAATAATCAAACAATATTTTCAAAAAGTTATTAGAGAGCCTATGTTTTATTTGCCAAACACTCTCAAAATATACGTCACAAGTCTTTCCTTTTTTGAAAACTAATGTAAAATGATTGATTTTCTTGATAATAATAGTTATTTTATCGTTCAGGGCAGATTTGATTTATTTATCTAGAGTTTACTGCTTATACTAACGATGAATTTTGTATAACTACGATTTTAGAAATATATTAGAAATTCAAGTCCTAATTTATTTAAATAACATATAAACTAGATAGACTTTTAAGTGATTTGTAACTTTATTTAAGTGTTTCAAAAACATCTATTATAACAAGATTATTATATCTATTTCTAAAATATCTATTATAACTAATTAGTTAGATTCATAAACCTTGTGAAAGTTTTACAGTTTAACATATAGCCTTAGTATCATTTTTTTATGTTAGACATTTTACATTTTTTTTTCTGCATTTTGTTTACAATGACAAATAAAAGTATCGTTAAGGGGACAATTTAATGCAATTACGGAGTTTTCAGCTCAAGTTGATTCGGTTGACTTAACCGACAACAAAATTGACGGGAAGGCTTTTATCTAAGCAAACTCAAAATACAGTATGAAACAGCTTAATTAGGTTAAAGTCATACAAAAGTTATTAACAAATTTCATTTCGTTTTAAAATTTCAAGAACCTTTTTAAATCTTCTACATCTCTTTTGCCACAATTTAAGAAAAAGTTTTAAAATGTTATGCTAAAACTCATTTTAGTTTTTAATTTGTACAAGTTAATCTTAAACAAGAATATTGGGAAACTTTCGAAAAATTACTTATACTTATATAATGAACACAAAAATAGTTATACATGCATTATAGTGTTCAATTACCAAAAAATCATGATAAAAAAATAATTGCATTTTTGTGGCTCGAAGCACGATAGATGCAGTGTACCTTTAAAATATTAAATCATTTATATAACTTCATATATATATGACTTCATTTATATAACTGCATGCAAAAGATAGGTAGGCAGTTATTTACACTGAATAAAACATTGATTTATTAAAGCGTTACTGACTATTTACTATACAATAAGAAAAACAGGACAAAAAATTTAGTAAGTTATGTATATTTCGAGCAGATTTTATCAAAATTGTTTTAGTTGTTTAATGTTGCTTTTGATGCTTGCGTTACACTCATTAAACTTTTATAACTTTAAACAGCTTTATTAAATCATCAATAAATAGATTTTCAATAGTAGCAGCTTGATTTACCGTCTAATATTTAAACAGTTAATATTGACTTTATCCAAATAAAATACGTTGTAAGTTAGTTAACAAAACTTTTAATTTAAATAGCTAAAGTAGTTTATTCCTTGTTGAAAATAATGAAATAATTTATTTTTATTAAGAAATCAGTTTTCAAGGTTCAAAAGTTTGTAAAACGCTTTGCAATAAAAATAGCAAATTTAATTTTAAAAAGCAGTGTTTCTAAAATTTTACGAAAAAGAAAAATGAAAATAAGTAAAAAAAAAAACCAATAATAAAAATACTTCACAAGTTGTTTAGTAAATACTTTTCCAAAAGTTCATGAAAATTGTTCTCATTGTTTTCTGTTTGTTTCTAAACAATATTCAAGCGCTGAAGTTAAATTTTGATAATTTTGAAAAAAAATTGTTTGAGCAAACATCTTCCAGTTTTTTGTTGTCAGTGAGTAGAGTAAAATTATTTTTGTGACATTTAATACCGAATCAACATTAATTAAGAAATTTTGCCAGTGGATAAAATATGCGTGAACGTTTGAAAACTATTGATTTTTTTTTAGACTTTTGAAAAATGTTAGGTAACTTTTCAAAGTGTGTGATTTAAAAAGTACAAGCATAATTGTTTAAGATATAACAGTTTCATACAACTTGGTTTTGCAATTAAAATAAAGTATTTAAGTAATTATTTTGCTACTAAGTCTTGAACTTTTAAACTGAAAACCTAGAAATCCAAATACATTAACTTTTGTAAAAAAAATTAAAAACTAGTCTGCCAAAAGCCGGCAACGGTCTTCTAAAAAATATTAATACAAGTTTTAATTATCATTAAAAATTGATTAATTCTTTTGGTAAATTATCTAGTTCGTTGTCTAAAATTACGTAATGGCTGTAAGCGTCATTGAAAAATGGTTAGTTTTATATTTAATTTTATTGATACATAGTTCAAAGTTTTTATTCGAATAAGTTCATTTAACTTTTTTTTTTGCAATACTTGATTATACTTGTAAAAGTTATTTTTTTATTATTGAAGTTTTCTAACTTTTTTTGAAAACTTATATTGTTATGTACTACTGTTAAAATACTAATATTGCAAATAGTATATAAAGTGATACGATAACTTTATTCCGTAGTAAAGTTTTAGATAACTTACAGGTTTTGTTATTTCTATATAAATTAAAATTTGCACAATTATCTAACTAGTTAACATGTTATGGTGTTTAATCAACGAATAAGTTAATAAGCTGAGAAAAATAACTGTACTTTAGTTTTATAAAAACTATTTTTTTTAAACACAGTTAACTTATATATATTTTTTTTAAAGTTTTTTATTTCAAGTACTTATGTATTCTCTTTAGCATGTTAACATTTGTACCATTTAATTTCTTATAAAAGTTCAGTTTTAAAATGTTATTAAAAGGTTTATACACTATCGATATAAATATTTCATAATTTAGTGCTAAAATATTTTTGATTATGATAAAATAAAAATTTATACGTTTAGTTTGTGTTAAAAAAGTAAAATTATTATTGAGTAAAACTCTTTTTTGTTAAATAAATTACATATTAAATACAAAAACACCATGTATTTACATAAAGCCAATTTTTTTTTTTTGGTTTGCAAACAATGAGCTGATACAAACTTTGTTGTATGAGCTTTAAATACTACTACTATTACTGAGCCTTAAATGCTTGTTTAAAAAGTAATAAAAGTTATAATCGACGGCCTGTGCAAACAATCTCAGTGCTTTGTAATTACCACAGTCAGTTATTAGAGTTTAAACGTTTTTTTATTTATTTAAGTTAACTTCTTAAAAAAAATCGTTTAATGTTTTTTTTTTGTTATTTTATTTTCTACTATGAAATTTTAGATTATTGTATAAGCCTGTTATTTGTTATTTATGTCTAAAACACGACGAATATCAAACATAAAATAATTAAAAATGATGTTAAAACAAGTTTTAGTCATAATTTTATTTCATAATGATGAAAAATTTTGTTTATTGCCTAGACGGTTTATAATATATTTGATAAAGTAACAAAAATTGAAATTAATAAAGACTAAACTGATTTATGCTATATGTTTAGGAATGAAAAAAAATTTCTGAGATGTCTGTATTATTAGCAAACTATGCTTTACTACATAAAGTTATGCAGCTTTTTAAGTTTTTATAATATACTTTACTACAATAACGTTGTTTTGTAATTTGACTTTATCATAGTTATTATACTGCTAAAGTATTTATTTCTAGAATAAGTATGTATTTATTGTTGTATTCTAAGAAACTGTAAGCATCATAAAGTATAAACAATTCTATTTACTGTTCAACAACTTTTTTTGTAATTAAGGTTATAAGATTTTAGAAAAAATAAGAATACATTATATAACATTTTTAACTACTAGCTTATGTAAGCTACAGTTTATTTAAATAAGGTTTAAGAAGTTATTAAAGAACATTTTGATTTTGATTGATACTAATAACATATTAATATTAAAAGTTTATTTATTCACTAACTCTAAAAAATAAATTTAAATTGTAAAGTACGATTTTTTTTAATAAATCGAAACAAAAGCTAGTACAGAAATACAGCAAGAAAAATTTTGAGACCAAAGATATGAGTTAAATATTTAACAAATATTAATATAACTTTATTTTAACATATATGAATACACAAACAGTAAAGCTTAAAACAGAGTATTTTCCTTAACAACTCTTATTATTAAATCAAAAGCCTTTGTTAGAATAATACATATAATATAAATAAAAGTAAATAGTTTAAAATATTTTCTCTGTAGTTTTTAGTTGTTTTGTCTATTTGTTGAGGTATTTCATAGTTTCCTTAAACCCCAGTAGAATTGAATTTGAAATGGTCCGCGATTAAAACCTAAAACGATGTGCATTAAGCGCTCATTTTTGACAAATACTTAGTTTTCTTAACAAGCTAAACCTTATTTATTATAAAACTACCTACAGTCGTAGATGTAGCGTAAAGAAAAATTTACACACAAATTTTACTGTCAATATTAACTATGCTAAAATTGCTAGTTTTACTTGTTATAGATAAAGTTTACCAAGTTTCTGAATTATTTGTTTATAAAGAAAATTTTAGTTAAAACACTTTACAAAATCTAGCACAACATATAAAAAATTGCGTTAGGAGAACTTGTATGCGAACATAGCTTATCATACTTACCCGCTGTTTACTCTTCCACATGTTACAAATCACTAACAAATGTATTAATCTTATTTAAAAAAAGGAATAGTGTGTATCTATTCTTTTAGACCTGTGTTTGCTTTGTTGAAAGTTTGATTTATTTAAGGTTACTTCATTTACAATAAAATTTCTTAAGTATTACATTACCTTTAAAACTTGTTGTCAATTAGAAAGTATGCGTATACGCACATTTGTTGGACAATTTCATAAAACACCCGCTTTCAAAATCCTCCCGGTATTCCATCGAGTCGAATTCGAGAACCGCTCACCGATCGAGGGTAAGGGTTAGGGGTAACAGCGATTGTGAAAAAAAAATAAAAATAAAATAAAAATATAATTAATATATTTTGAAAAATAAAAAAAAATTATAAATTATAAAAAAATCGGGTGGATTTTGAACGCGGGTGGATTTTGATAGTGTATCAATTTTTTGATGCCTCAACGACTATTTACTTAAACATGTAAAATATAGAAATAGAAGTTAAAGTAATCAAATTCTGGAAAATTATTCTGTTAACCTTACTCCTTATACTCCTTATTTACAAATCGACTAATTTTGTCAATATAAAAAAATATAATTATTTAAAGAAAACGAAGCTTTAGTTTCAACTCGTTTTATCTTTTCTGATAAGATAAAAAAATTCTACTTGGTTTACAGACTTTATCAAAGAAGGGAGTTTTTTTTATCATTTACCTCTAAGATATACAAATAATTATAAAACAAAATAAATTTAGATTTTCTAAATAGCTTAGTTTTGGTATTAAAAACAATATAAAATTAACCTATTCAAACAATTTTTCAAATAAAATCTAGTTTATTTATGTTTTTGAAATAAATATCGAAACTTTTCAAGTTTAGGAGCCGTAATAATTAAAATAATAAAAATATAATAACTTGTTATAGTAGTATGAGTTTTACCAGTTGTAACCATTAAAGAAAATAATTATAATACCTTTTAAGTAAAACTATTTCTTTCAAAAACATGATAAGTAATTTAAAAGATTAAAAGGAAATAATTTAGATAGCCAAACAATTTAAACTTTTCTGCTAATAAAAATTTTCTTAACTTTTTTACGTGACAATGGGATAAGAAGATGGTTATAATCTATATATTATGACTAAAACTATACTTTATTAGGTTTATTGTTAGAATTTCTAAATATTCAAAGGTATGGTAGAATGAAAATAAATCAAAAAGTATAAAATTAGAAAGTAAGTTTCCACAATGATTTATTTTTTACTAAAAACTTTATTAAAATTGAGTATATTTTCATAAGTTTGTATTGTTTATTTTATTAGATGTTTTTAGTTTTAATGGACTATTCCTGTATTTTTAGACAGCTACAGTAACTCCAATACGAGCATCAAGTACAGACGTATCAGCAATCGGTTTGATGAAAATCCTAGATTCAGAAATTATGCGAACAAATGGCAGCATTTGCATAATTTGTTTCACGGGCCATGTTGGCATGGCAACGGCTAAGGAGTTGCTAGGGATGGTGATATGCGGGGTTGGGTTCCTAGGAAACTTGTTCACTTCTGTGCTAATGATCGTTTTGAAGAACCACAAGAAGTCTAAATAAAACTTGTAAGTTTGAAAAAGTTATTTCATCTTTTGAAATTAATGAAGAAAAAAATTACCAATGAATTTGACTGGGTTTCTTCTACTGTTTTTAATTTACAGTTTGCTTTTGAAAATATATGCTTATGATTTTTCTTAGCAAACTGCGGCCCACACAAGACAAAAGTTAACTGGCCTGCGAGCATGTAAACGTAGCCTGCGAATAAAAAACAAAAGAAACTTACACTAGATATTACGGAAAATCTAAAATTATTTTGGATGTTCTGAGGGTCGAAAAAAATCTGTAAAAAAGGTCTAAAGTAAAATTTAGCGAATATATATAGCTTACACTAGATATTCTGAATGTCGAAGTGAAGAGAAAATAAATTTGGCCAGCGAATTTTTTTTTTATTTTGAAATTTGGTTCTCTACAACCAAACGCCTGCCGATCCTTTCTTTATGTGAATGCGCAAATTAACTTTGTATGTGCTTTATGAAAATTAATTACTTTAATTTTAAGATTCTAACTACAAAATAACTTAAATTGTCTTTTTCTAGAAAATAAAGCTGAAGGCGATTGTAATACAAACAGAACAAAAAAAAAGTTTTATAATTGTTGGAACATAACTTTAAAGTTTACGCATCATTTTTTTTCCTTTTCTTATCAACGATCACAAGATAAATGACGAAAACTAATTCAGCGTAAAAAGTATTGATTTTCTCGGATATGTGTATTACATTTGCTTAGCGTTTTCATTGGAACAAAAGTTACTGGATTAAATACTTCTCTTGTTGCAGCAAAGTTTTATTGATTGCAGCATTTGTTTTGATTGCAGACCAAGCTATATTTCTGCGGCATTTTAAATAAAATTCTTTTGGGTTAACATTAACCATAAGCCCACCGCACATAATTATATAATCCTGTTGTATTACAGTGATAAAAAAATAATTAAATAACACAATTTTTAAAATTTTATGTACTTAATTCGTTAAAAAATTTATATATTTTTTGTTTCACATTTTTGATAAAGAGTTTTTGGTAAAATTAATTACAATATATTTTTTAATACCTTAGTCATTCAGAAACGTGTTCGATAGATATTCTTAATACTAATTACTCAAGAGATTCTAAATCAAATCAGTCACAACAAAGCTTGAGATATAAAAAACAACAATTTAATTTTCTTTAAGGTTTTTATAAACTAATTCTAATGAACTCAAGCTTTAAATTTTATATTATAGGCTTTGTTTTAGTATTATGTCTCAACTTTTTCAAAACATAATATAACTTTAAAGTTTTATACGTATACAATATCATTTTAATTGTTAGTATTTGTTAATAATGAACACTCGAAGCAATATCTTATTGAATTATTTCATCACTTAACATCTAAAATGTTAATCAAAAGTAGTCAAATAATTTTATCAAAAAGTTATTAGAACGCATATGTTGTAGTTGCTAAGCTACTCTCAAAATTTACGTCACAAACTTTCCCTTTGTTGACTACAATTACGAAACAAATACTATAGTGTTTATAAGTTATTAAAACAGCTGTACTTTTTTCGTTCAAGACAGATTTAGATTATTTATTAAGAGTTTACTGCTCATACTAACGACGAATGTTGGATAATTACGATTTTAGAAATATATTATAAATTCAAGTGGTAGTCTACTTAAATAATATATAAACCAGAAAGACTTCTATGAAATATGTAACTCTATTTAAGTAAATTAGATAAATTTAATATAAAAAAAACCTCATAAAAATTTGTCTCGTTAATTTGTTCAGAAATTTACATTATAAAACATACTTGAAAAAAAAAAGTTTGACTATTTACAATATGTTTCTATGCTTTCCTCATTATGACAATTAGAATATCATTAACATATAATTTTAACATTTCAATGCAATTACATAAAAACGTTTAAGTCGATGCAGTTGACTGGAGCAAGAATAAAATAATGGAAATTATTTTGTTTAAACAAACTTAATCTAAAACAAAAAAAAATAAATTAGAGTATTGAAAGAATAATTGTGTTATTTCCCCTCTAGTATTTGAGTTTTCTTTATTAAAAACTAAAACACATAGTAAGAAAATATTTTCAAACTTAATTAGATTAAAGTTTAAAAAAAATTTAAAATAAATTTCATAAACTGTTTAATAAAAAAGTAATTTGAAATAAAACCATCTACATCTTTTGCATTTTATTTCATTGTACTATAAAAATTTTAAATTATTAATTTAAAACTTATTTTTATTTTCATTTTCTACAAGTTAATCTTAAAATTGTATATTGCGAGTTTTTTGAATAAAATTTTTCTATAATGATATAAATTGCACAAAAACAGTTATACATGCATTATAGCGTTCAATTACCAAAAAATTATCGTTTTTGTTTTGTAGCTCGAAGTCAATAGATGCAGTATACCTTTTAAGTTTTTAAACACAAGAGCTGATATATATAACTACATGGCAAAGATAGATAGGCAGTTATTTCCACTAAATACAACATCGGTTTTATTAAAGCGTTACTGACTATTTACTATACAATAAAAATACAGGACAAAGGTTTTAGTAGCTTATTTATATTTCAAGTAGTTATTATCACAATGGTTTTAGTTTCTTAATATTGTTTCCGATGTTTGTGTTAAACTCATCAATATTAACTCATTTAACTTTTATAATTTTTAACAGCTTTATTAAATTATCAATATTTAAGTTTTCAATAGAAGTGGTTTGATTCACCGTCTAATATTTAAACAGTTAATATTGACTTTAACCGTATAAAAGTATATTTTGTTGTAAGCTAGGTAACAAAACATAACTAAAGTACAAAACATAATCAAAGTACTAAAGTATTCTATTTAACAATGAATAAACTAATTTTTATTGAGTTATCAACTTTATTATTTTTAAAGTTTGTAAAAGTTTTTGCAATACAAATATTAAAATAATTGCAAATAGTTCCTTAAAGAACTATGTACAATTTACATAATATTTAACACCTTTAGTAGTTATTAAAACTTTGTATAAAATAAATGTACTTTATACATTTATTAATTCATTATAACTTACATTTGCTTTGTTTACATTAGAAAAACATTTTTTCTGAAATTTTATTAAAAAGACATAAAAATTATGTAACGTATCAAAACGAATAAATCAAATGCTTCACAAAATGTTTAGTAAATACTTTTGCAATATTCCATGAAAATTCCTCTCTTTCTTTTTCTATTTGTTTCTAAACAATATTTAAGCGCTACATTAAGTTTTGAAATTTTTGAAGTAATTCGATTAAGCAAGCATCATAACAGCTTTCAGTCTGTTAACGTTAGTGATTAGAGTACAGTTATTTTGTTTCTATCTAGTATTTTTGTGATATTTTATTAGCATTAAATTATTAAGTTTGCAAGTAGATAAAATATACGCGAACGTTTTAAAACTATTTAAGTTGTTTGATTTTTTTGATTTTATACTTTTGCAAAATGCTCTGTAACTTTTCAAAGTTTTTGGTTTAAAAAGTACTAGCATAATCGTTAAAGATGTAAAAAAATTATATAACTTAGTTTTGTATTTAAAATAAAATTGATTGTTAAAATTAATATATTTAAGTAATTATTTAGGTACTAAGACTTGACTTTTTAAACTGACTACCTTAAAATACAAATACATTAACCTTTGTAAAAAAATGTTAAAACTATTCTGCCAAAAGCCGGCCGCGGTCTTCTAAAATATATCAATAAAATTTTAATTATCATTAAAAATTGATTAAATGATTTTGGAAAATTATCGAGTTTGTGCACCAAAACTACTTAATGTCTGTTAGCCACATAAAAAAAGTAATAAATAATTAGTTTTATATTTAACTCAACTGATACATGGTTTAAAGTTTTAATTCGAATAGGTTTATTTAACTTACATTTTTATTTTCAAAGTTTTTAATGCATTACTTGATTATACTTTAAAAAGTTATTTGTAATTTTTTACTATTGTTGAACTTGTCTAGTTTTTATTTTAAGCTTATTTAGTTATGTACTACTAAAGAAAAATAAAATTTAAAATACTAATAATGCAAAGAATACATCAAGTGAAACGAAATTATTTATGTGTAGTAAAGTTTTTGTTAATTAACACGTTTTGTTATTTAAAGATAAATTAAAACTCGTACAACTATCTAACTAGTTCTAAATTAATGGTGTTTCTTCAACCAATAAGTTAATAATGTTGAAGAAGTAAACAATTTTGATAGGAAATTAAACTAATTTTATAGACTATAAAAGAACTAAAAAAAATATTAAAAGGTAAAGTAATATAAGTTAGCTGAAAAATAAAATGTATTAACAAAAAATGTTGATAATTTTAAACAAACTTCATCTTTTAATCTTTTGATGCTATAGCTGGAATGGTAAAAATTATATATTTCTTGGCTTTGTTGATCACGAATGCCTAAACTTTAAAGCTTATATTACCTTTGCTTGTATTTTTAAACTTTTTTTTTACGAAATCTATAAATTTAATTTATCAATTACTTAACTTCTTATATACAAAATCGTTTGGAGCTTTGAAACAAAACTAATATAGTTAGAATTAGAACTTTTTTATAACATCTATGAAATCGCTTGTTTGAGTTGTGTCTTCTAAGCCAAACAGTTTTACAATTTATTGTTTAAGTTATATTAAATATCAATTTACTTAAGGTTTTGGTTTAAGAAAATAATTAGTCGCTAATTTTAAGTCATTAATAAAACATTAAGGTTTCTCGTTATATCCGTAAACTTAACCCAAACCTGTTTTTTCTGTACACTAAAGTCCACAAAAACTCGTTATCACATGTTTTATTTTATTTTGATACAATCGGTAAATCTCATTAAGTTTAATTAATTTAATAAGCTTTTAATAATTGGCCTTCAATTTCTTTATTAGTAGTTTTTAACATTCGTTATCTTAAATAAACTTTTTGTATCAGTTTTCTAAAATATTTATTTTTTTTTAATTAACTAAAATGTTGTAGAAAACTAAAACTTTTAAAAGCGGTAAACCTATAATTTAATGTAATTATTTTCAAGTAAATAAACTGAAGTTTTAAAACAACACTCATTTTTTAGGCTTGTGAAAACAACGATAACGAAATATAAATGCTGCAATAAAGCAATTATGTGGTATAAACTCTTGTTTAAATTACTTCATGAACACAAATGAGATTTTACTTTAAAGTCCCTTATTACATAATTTTTGGAATACTTTTTGTTGGTGACTTTTAACGGCTCAATGGCTTTTTATGCTTCCCATAAAATAAAACTTGATTAGTAAGATGAACAAATTTTACCATTTACAACTGTACTAAAGTCAAGCAGCGAGTTGCTACAAACTTTTTTGTTCGTTTTTAGCATGTTAAACAGTTTAGATATACAAGGTATAAAAAATTAGCTGTTTCTTAGGGTAAACACATTTTCTGTTGTTTTGGTTGTTTTACTGCACGATATAAGATTGTTTTATAAACAAAAGTAATTTTTTTTTAATTTCAATGTTTAATTTTTTTATTTTATTTAAACTAACTAAATAATCTTTATTAACTTAAAATAACAATGCTTAAACATGAAATTTCTTTATTTCTAACAAAAAATTTTGTAAGCTCTCTGTAAAAACTTAATTTTAAACATCTTACGTCTAAAACCTTTAATTTGTAAACTGCTTTTATGCTTTCATAAAGTGCATTATACACGATATATTAAAAAATGCTGCAAAAATAAATCATTTAGTTTAGTTGCAACACGTTAAAATAAAAATAAAAGTAATTTTTGAAGTAAGGTATTATATTAAACTTTTTATGAAGATTAAAACAATTGAACCATTATTAGTTTCGATGTAAAAAAATATTTTAGATTTGTAGATTATTTTGTTGGTTGTGCGTAGTAAAAAGAAAAATTATGATCTTTAAAACTTTATTTTCACTTGATGTCAAGACAAGCTAAATTTTTAACAGGAGTGAAGACTTTAAGAAATTTTTTTTCATTGTTTTTGTTCTCTCGTTTCTTTTCTTTCCAATGTTTTCCGTTGCGAAAACAATTTATTTCTAAATTGAGCTGCTAAAATAAGTTAACAATACACAAGCGTTTTTTCCAGAAGCAGTATAAAAAGTTTTTTTTTCGTTTAAGTGCAGTTTTTTTATGTTATTTTTTTGCTTAATTTGATGTGGCTAGAAAGCTAAATTGATGAAATATGAAAAATAAATAAAACACAGTTAAAACATTTCAGTAGAGTTTTATGTTTTGCTTTAAAAGTAAATTTAATTTTAGTAAGTTGACATTACCGAAAACGATTTACGTTATTACTAATAATTGAGGGTTTTTGTAATTTATTTCGATACTTTTAAATTTTGAGCTTTTTTTGTTTTTATTTAGTTAATTTGTACTGAAAATTATATAATATAGTTTTTGTTAGTGTTTTACTTAGAAGTTTTATAAATTAAAAAAAAAATTTAACTGATTTAAGAAAGAATTAAACAATCTAATAAAAACTTATATACATTTGTTTCAAAACTTGAAACAAAAACTTGTAACTTTATATTTGTTTTGTTAAATACAGCTAAATAAATTTTTCTTTGTTCAATTGCGATGTTTTAGAAAAACAGAACAGTTTCGTTATAAATTCAGATTCTAAGAAGGTTCAAACTATAATCGTTAATTAAAAGCAAAAAAATATACTACACTAAAATGTAAAATAAATTAAAGAAAATTTAAAGTTGAATGTATTTAAAAGTTTTTTATTTTCGCCTTTTAGCATCAATATCATTTAAAATGTTTATACCAACAACAATTTGCTTGGTGGTTTTGAAAGTAGTCAGTATTATAGTTTTTGCCGTTAGCTACAAAAGTAGAAATTTAGTGAATATTTTAAGTGAATTTTTTTAAAACCATTTTGTATTGATATCAGCTCAAGTTTAAAATATAAGTAAAACTATTGTCTGAAGAAGTACTTAGGTATAGTATAATGTTATTTTATAAACCTTTATTAATTTTTGTTATTAAAGTTAAAATTTGGATTTTTAGCAGCATTATTTAACAAAAAAAAGCTTTAGAAATTAGTTTAACTAAATTTTAAAGCTGTTACAAAAGACGTAATAGCTAAGTAGCTAAGTTCTTGATGTTTTATTAATATTATTTTTTGCACTGTTTTATAGCTTTTAGCACTTTAAAATTCACTTCAAATTATTAAAATGTGGTTTTCGTTTCAATAAAAGTTTTTGTTTGAGATTTATTAAGAGCTATGTAATCATCAAAGCAATTTTAAGTAAAGTTGTCCTTAATAAAACGTAGAAAGTTTTTAAAAAATTTATAGACTAAATAACAGTACATTTATTTATACAAAAGTTTGCATTTTAGCTTTTTTTATTTTTAAAATTAAACTTTACAGACCTAAAGATTTTCTTAGTGTTTTGTTACTTATTTAATGAGCGTTTTCTCAAAAATTATATTTTTTATTAAATTATGACATTATACAATTGTAGCCGTTATATGTTAAAGTATTTTAAAGTAAACTATTATCAATAAATTTAACAATAGTCGCAGTCATTTAGTTATAGTTTAAGACTATTTTTTATTAAGTAGGTGAAATTAATTTTATGTTTAGTTGTACAATGACAGTAAATAAAAAACTTTAAAATAGTAAAATTTGATTGCTAAAGTTTTGTCTAAAAGATGTAATAACTTTTTTTTACCTGTGTAAACTAGTTGCAGTTTATTTTAAAATATTAAACATTAAAGAAATACTTTTTGTAATGTGTTTGTTATAAACTAATAAATTTTAAAACGTACTTTCTATACATCTAACTTTAAACAAACTAGTTGTCATTTATCGTAACTACGTTAACTTTAGTAGCAAAACATTTAACAACAAAACAAAACTTTAATAAGCCAATGTACAAATAAATAATTAAAATTTAAAACGTTGAATTTACACATTCATTCAAAAGTATTTTGTTTAAAAAAACACAACGATATTTTTAATGTTATATACTTCTATTTTGAAATTAACATTTTGTATGGTTGTCATTGATTAACCTTAACCTTTGCTTGACAATAGGAATCACTGTTACCAAGTTTAAGGTAGCTTATGTATTTTAAACTTTTAGAGGGCTTTAAATACTGCGGTTTGATGAACTTAGATTTTCATATGTCTAGTTTTGGTAAAATAAACGCTTTAGTTTATATATTTGTTATTTTTTACTTTAGAGAACTTTGATATACAAAGAATATGCTTTAAAACAATTGGCTACTATATTTTAACCAAATGATATACTGCAAGGCAATATTGTATCGTTAAATTTAAAAAAGTTTATAATTAATAAAGTAACTAGAGGGAAGTAATTTATTGAATTTTAATGTATTTTTAATCTATACAATATTGAAACTGGATACAACAATGGTTTTTAATTTTTATTGTTATAACTAAGCAGAAAACTATAAAGTAGACTTCTATTAGCTTGTTAGTTTTTTATTAGTAACAATTACTGTTATATAAAAATATAAATCACGGAACGGAATTGAAAAATACTGTCTATAAAAATAAGTTTTGTGCATTCATGGAATTTTTTATTCACTAGAACGAATAGCATTAAAAACTTTTATAATTTCAAAAATTTTATAAAGTAATTCATTAGCTGTATATAAAATTAATTAAATAAAGCTTTTTAAAAGATATACAGTATTTTTTTGGAAAACTTTATATAAAATATTACTAAATATATATTTAAAAGTGTTAAATTTAAATATGTCTAAATATGTTTAAATATTTAAACAATAGGAAATAGTTTGTTTGTAAGTCAAAATAATCTTCAGTAAGCTATTAGCATAGTTTAAGAATTTTCATAGAAAGAATTTTCAAAATATGCTTTGCTAAAAATTGAAAGTAAGCTACTTTTTTATTTCAAGTAAATTGCTAGGTTATATATAGTCGTTTTGTGGAAGTAAAAACTCTTGATCCGCTACTTATTTGAAGAAAAATGATAAAGCAATTTAAAATATTAAAAAAAAAACACCAAGAACACACAAATGTGAAAAAAGTAAAGCTTTCTTTTAAATGCTAATAGTATTATAATTTTGACAAAACTTTAGTTTCGTACCATTTTCTCAATTTAATAAAATAAAAAAGGAGTTTGTTAAAACATTTATCTTAAAGCAAGATATGAAAAAAATGCAATAAAAATGAAACCTAGTACGGTGAAAATTTTTATAATAGCAGCTAACTTTTGTTGTTAACGTAAATTGAATAAATATCAAATCTAAACTTTTTTAATTATAAGTTAAAGTTTAAAAACTGCTAGCTGCTATTCTTGTTATAAATTTATGAGTTAACGATAAGGTGGTTTTTTTATTGCTAAAACAAAACTAATCTAATGATGTTTGTGTTTTATAAATTTATACTTTTAATTTTATAATTTACGAAAATAATTTACACTTTATTTTGCAAGTATAAAATTTCAAGATTTCATTCGACAGTATAAAAAACTGTAGTTTTAAGTAGATATAATGAAAATTTGATGGTTGCAATTCGATCATCAGACCACAAGTCGTAGGTAAAGTGAAGTCCGGGTTTTGATACTATTAAGGATAAAATAAATTTTGATAAGAAATTAAAGTTTCGTTCTCATTGAAACTCGTCACTTGAGCTTATCTCACGGCATACCAAAGTCCAGACTTTGGTTCTGTAGACTTTTGCTAATATTTTCTTTTTCAGTAAATACCCATATAAAACTAGTGTATAATTTATTTGTTAATTATACTATGGTAAATACTACATTATACTAACACTAGTTAGAGAGCAATATATTTAATCTAAAAAATCAAAGCTAGAAAAAACTAAGTTAAATAGAAATAAAATATCAGTATAAGGAACAAACTTTAATTTTGCAAAAACTTCAACAAGCAGCTTTTATAATGGATTATGATAATAGGACATACCCAGTTCTTCAAAATACTTATTTTTATAACAACCATGACTACAATTACAATGACTCAGGTTTGTTGTTTTAAGCAGCACTTCATCTTTTTTTGAGTCATTAATACATTTGAACATGTTTTTTTTTGCACACAGGCTACAACGAAAGTTATATAGAAGGTGATTACACTTACTTTTATGTAGAAAACGGCTACATTCACAAAAATACTGAAATTCACTACACCAACAATAATAGCAGTAACTACAGAATCAGTAGAACGAATTTTGGAGAAACTGATTTAAATTCGAATGACGACAGCCAAGTTGGCATGGTAACCGCTCCCGAGTTGCTAGGAATGGTGATATGCGGGGTTGGGTTGCTAGGCAACTTGTTTACTTTTGTACTAATGATCGTTCTGAAGGACCACAAGAAATCTAAATCTAACTTGTGAGTTTTGTAAACAAATTTGTTCCAATTCGTTAGTTGTCGCAGCTACTCTAACTACTTTTCCTTTAAGAAGATATTAATATTATTTTATTTTTAAATTTTTATTAAATAACATTATTTATTTGTTTAATTACAAAGTAAATACCTAAAGTAGAAATTTATTCTTTAAATAAAAAAATTGTACCTTCGACTTATCTATGATAAATTTAAAGATGATTAACTTCTTTTCTTACTATAGTAACCTGGAGTAAAATGTCAATTTTGCTTTATCAACAACTTTTTAATAAATTATAATTTCAAACTGACAGTTAAAAGATTTAAACTTAATATCTAGTCGTTTTTACTTTTAATGAGGTGTAAAAAAATCTTTTTTTAAACATATGTTAAATATTTAAATTATGTTATTGTGTAAATGATTAATCGCTTTTTGACATTTTAAGAAAAAAAAAACATATTACTATGTACTTGTGGAAGAACCTAGTTTTTTCAACTTTAAATACATACAGTCAAAACACCGCCTTAATACTCTACTTTTAAATATACAAATTGAGCTAGTTTGGTGTAACTTATAAAATTTTAACTATGCAAAGTACTTTATAGTTTCACTATTCAATTGTGTGTTCCAAATATTTTGATGTTAGTCACCATACCAATAGTTGTCATGGAAACAATTAACAAGGGATGGCTGTTAGGTGAATCTGCTTGTAAAATGACGTCATTATTGATTATGATGTCATACTTGTCTTCTATACTCTTTTACTTGGTTAGTTTTTTAACAAATAAAATCCGTTTTAAAATACTACAAAATGGAGTTAAATTACAAGTATAAACAAGGTATGAAAGTTTGTTTGTAGATTCTTATTAGATACAATGATTTTAATTCTAAATACCTATTTAAAATTGAACAACTTTTTCTACGGATTTTGGAATTTTAGCTTTTATTTTAAATATTGACCTTAATCTTGTTTTGTTGGTAAACTGTATATGGATATTATTATTTTATCTGTATATAACGTGTATCTGCTTACTCCTTATTATTTGTTTTTTTTTTGCAACATCCATCAAAAAGTAATTCTGTGTAATTTAAAAGTATATTTCAAAAATGTAGGTCAGAGACTTTAAGATAATAAAAAATAAGTATCGTATATTTACCAATAAAAATCAATAAACTTATCTTCTATCATACTTAATCAAAGTTATAAAATTACAAAATAATCAATTTTTGTTTGGTTTACTAAGTTTAAGTTTAAAGTATGTAAAATTAACTGATCTGTGTTTCACTTTAATGGCCGTTAATTGTTTAGTTGTTTATAGTAAAATTACTTATGTGTTGAAATAGTTTAAAAAAAAATAATTTGCGTGGTTGTGCAAAAGCAACAGAAAAGTGTTAGAACTTTTCATCTTATTCTTACAGCTTCTTCTCTTTAAATTGAAAACTCTGCCAATGATTGACGAACTTTAGATATTGATTTTTTTTCTAACTTAAAGTATATTATAAACTTACATCTATTATTTATATCCGCATTGCATTGTAATAAATGTATATAAAATACTATTTATACTTTGTTACCTTAGTTTTATTTAAAACAACATTACACTGAATATTGATCTTCAGCCAATTGAAATCGAAATACTTATATACTTATAAATTACACTGAACGAATGTATACACAGTAGAAATGTATAAAAAAACAATTTATTTAAATATCTTTATAATACTTCTAATATTTTAGTTAATTAAAATACAATTAGTTTTTATTTACGACGACATTAATTAACCATTAAAAGTTAAATAGAAATTATAGAAAATGTAAAAAAAAAAACACTGGTGATGGCGATTGTGAACGCTAAAAGTATTATGTCGTCATCAAGAGTAAAATTACTTATTTTGACGTCAGTGTGGATTACGTCATTCGTGTTTGCGTCACCAATAATCTGGTTAGCAACTGTTAAAGGGGATTCACCTAACTGTTTTTGCAGGTTGGTTTTGATTAAAAATATATTTATTAAATATGATATTTTATAAAGATCGCAGGTAAAATTTTACATCAAATACTTATAATTTGCATTAAAGAATAACTAGTACTAAAATCGCTTTAAAAATATATTTACACTTAATTTAATTACAATTTATTAATTAACAAACTCTTCAAGCTCTTCACATAATTTTAATTATTTTTAATTATTACGTTTTGATTTGTATGCTATTTACATTTAATTTTTAAAAAACTTATAAGAATTATTTTAAAAGTTATTTTACAACTTTAGTTTTTTTATACTGGTACGTAAGAAAAAATTTGTCACTAAATGTTATTAACCTTTAACGAATGTAAATGTATTATATATTTAAGCGTTTTTCCTTTATACTTTGTTTGTTAACTATCAAGGGAATTACTAAAGCATTGCAGTATTGCACTTGATTGTGTGTTAATTTTACTAAACAGCTTAACATTGTTACCAGCAAACTAAAACTTTTCAAAACTGTCACTAGGAAACTAGTTTTGTATTAAGTATTTTTTCTTGTTTTTTTGAAGGTCTGTAGAAAAAATAGACATTATGTTATTTTCCTAAAATAGTAAAAGTTGAACAAACAATTAAACATTTTTACGCCAACTATAAAAAACAAACGTAATTTTGTTTATAGACTGAACTTCTATCATGATGACACTGAGTTAGATCACAATGGAAAAATATGCAGGTAAAATACAACATTTAAGTCTTGAATAAAGCTTATAAAAAGTTACAACAAGTTTTAAAACATTGTATAATTAAGAAAAAAAATTTATATACATCTTATATTTAAAGGAAAAGGTTATTTTTGGTTTTTTATTCAAATTTATAAAACAGATATTTAGTTTTAAATTAGTACGTATAGTATAGAGTTTATTTTGAAAGTCACAAAAATACAACTAAAAGTCTAGCTACCTTAAAAAGTTCGAAAAAACATCAATTAAGTATAAAAAACAATAAAATGAATATTAATACTATATTTAATTAAATTTAAAATTTACAGCTATTTTATACTAAACAAAGCGGTATATACAGTTTAACTACTTCAACTTTTAGAATTTAGAAGTACACAATTGCTAATATAAAGAAAAATTGTTGATTGATTCACAGTTAAAAAACTTGTTTAAGAAAAGAAACAAGTAACATTATGTTCAAATTAAACCTTATGAACTATCAAATGTTAGTAAGAGCAATTAAGCAGTATACAAAATAGCAAATAGTCAAACACTAAACAGGAAGTTTTATTTAAATACCCTAATATAGTCTTGTTGGCCTACTTAAGTTAAAATTATTTTATACGTTTATATGTTTAACATACCAGTTTAAAAAAATAATACATTTATTCACAATGGAAGTTATTTATTTAAAAACTACACTTTATCTATATTTAAAAACAGTTTAAAACAACTAAAACAAAGTATGTAATGACCTTAACATAACTAAAAAAAGTTAAAATAGTTGGGATATTAAACAAATAAAACAAATTAAAATAAAGGCAATAGACTGAAACAACGAAAATTAAAAAATCAAAAAAAAAAAGCTTTTTAATCAAAGAATCCCATCATAGATTAATTATTCACCTGAGTGTTTCACATTGAAAATTGTAATTAAAAAGTTCAACATACCAGTTTAAAGCATTGATAAATTCATTTACAACCAGAGATATACAAAGTATGAACGAGTATCTAATACAAGTTGATGGTAGAAACATGCTACAAAGCGATTATTTCTATTATTCAGACAAATATGAAGAATCGTTCGAACATGAGAGTTCTGCCTATGATGAAGATTATGAAGAAAACTACGAATATAACAAGTTTGTGGTGAATAAAAATACTACTAATGTTGATCATATTTAATATTTTGATGATGTAATCAAGTTCTTTTTATTTATGGATAATAGGCTCTTTTAAAAGCATATTTAAAAATTAGAAACTAAAAAGCTTCAAGTTATCATTTTTTATATTCAGACAAACCAGTTAAAGAATTTGCGATTTCTTTTTTAAATGGCCCTCTTTAAAGAAATTAAAGATTACTTAACAAATTACCGTTTATAAACACCTAAAACCTATATTTTTGATTTTTATCTGCAACTCAAGAATATCTAGAGTAAATTTCAAAGTTTTATGACTGATAAAAATTCTAAAATTGTTCCCCCCTTTCACCTTTTTGCTAATTGTTGCCCCAAACTTACTAAAATCGCCCTCAGAGGAGCGATATTACCCACCTTGGGACACCCTGTTTAGAGTATTGAAAGGTCTAAAAGTAAAACGGTTTTATTAATATATTTTTTATATGTTGACTCAGCAATGAAGAATTCGATGATTATGTGGCGAGCTCCAATTATCTGCACAGCTTTATCAGGAACACCAAAAGTTGTAGCACTTCCGAACACCAGAGATCGCAATACAGAATATCAGCTGCAATCTACTTTTTCCTGTTCTACTTGATACCTTCTTTGGTTTTTGTTTTAAAAATAAACTTTTGATCTCGCTGTTGTTAATAATAAAGTTTGTAAACTGTTTATTATACTGAACATGGTTGAAATGCTATTGATAAATTATTTAACATGCAGTTTTTAAACAAACTTTTAGATATGTTTGTTAAACATGTTTTCTTCTTTTTAACAATGTAATTCTGCTAGGATTTTTTAGTCTTTTTTTTTAAATAAGTAAATAATTTTAATTTTTTGTCATTTTTTTCCAGGCAATCATCACATTATACATGCAACTGTTCAGAGACTACTGGTATAAAGCAGAACAAAAGTTTCGCAACACTGACAGAGAAATTACCAGGAAAATGCTGAAATTCAGTGGTAAAAGAAAACTACCATTGATGAAATTACGAATTTTGTTGACTCCTGTTTTGATATCCATCTCGTTTATATTCTTTTGGCTTCCTTTCGCTATGGTGGAAGTTCTAAAAACATTCGGAATTTTCACTCAAAAAGTTAGTTTTATCATTTTATTTGTCATATAAACATCTTAAAGTACTACTGAAAATAGTTTCTTATTAGATTATAGCTAATACTAAGCTAAAGCAGTTTTAATTTAAAAAATATTTTTTACAACTTTAATTTATGTTCGTTAGTCGAAAAAAAAAATAAAGGGAGTTCAGACTATTTTTTTAAGTAAGGCTAGCAGTAAAAAGTTACTATTTTATTAGAGTTCATCATGTAACACTATAAACTTTGTCACCAAGTACCTCACATGGACCCAATGTGCAATTTGGCCATTTTTGTACAATTTCACCGCAACTAAATGGTCACAACGTGTTAAGTTAGTTATGAAAATTTTTTTCAATATATGTCAGTAAAAATAAATTTTAACGTATAATTTATGTTTTATTTTTTGTAACATTTTATTTAGTTATAATTTGTACTTAACTTTTATTGGTACTTAAAAGATTATAAAAAATTAAAAATGATTATATTTAAGTAAGAGTTTGACCAATCATAAATTTTCACTAAGCTATTAGATAAACAAAATTATACAAACAGAAATTTGAAAAATTTAGTTTGTACCAAGCAAGCAAGTAAACATCATAAGTATTTTGAAAAAAAAAACCATAGAAACAGAAACAGGGTCAATTGTGATTAGTTCTAGAGAGTCCTCAAGCAATAGGGTAAGAACTTTTTTGTAAAACAATATAAAGTAGTTATTAAATCTATAAGTTATCGCTTTTGTATCTATGAATTCTATACAGTGTTTATTTTAATAAAATAACTTAATTTGTATAGACTTGATTGGAATTATAGTATTTTTTGAACAAAAGCTTTTAAATTGTTTTTTTTTTAAACTGACATCTTCATATAAAACAAAAGTTTCTTAAGTTTCATTTTACGAGATATTTATAAATTAAATTAAAACAAAGTTATAAACTTTTGTATTAAGAATTTAGCAGTTTTTAAGTTAAAAAACAAAACGATTTGTATAAATATAAAATATTATATTATAAAATTTATAATACATGTTTTGAATTTTGAAAACAAATAAAGAGATCTCAACTACTAGAGAAGAACTTATTCTATTTGAATAATATTTATTTAAGCACTGACAAGGTCTTAGACCAAAACTTAATTTGTAATATAAAGTCTTGAAAGAATAAATTCATAAAATTTATATTGAAATTACTTATTTTCAAAGTTTTTAAAGTTTATTTTTCAATTTCGTTCAGCGTCTACAGAGTAAAATTACTTAAAACTAAAATTATTATGTATAAGTTTTTGTTAAGTATATAAATTTTTTAAATATTTAGGTTATAAAAAGTTACATCATAAATATTCAAACTTAAACGTTTTTGTAGAGGTTTAAATTCGAATTAAGTTATAAAGATTAAAAATTATATTTAAAAAAATAATAATAGTAAATTAAATCACTTTATATTATATAAAATTCATTTAAAAACTGATTTAAAACCTATAACATTACAAAATTCAAAAACGATACGGACGTTAAAAAGCACGCTACTTAAATAATATTATATTAAAAACATCTCGTTAGTTACGAATTTTCAGCAAATGTTTAACAATGAATCTGGAACTGAGAGGTTGTAATTTTTTCTTGCTCCAGATAAAATTTATAATCTACTGTCAAGGTAATTATGTGCACAACTAGGATTTTAAAGTAGGTGTCCATGGATGAATGAATTCTCACTGTTTTGGCTTTGTGTCATTGTCAAAATGAAGCTTTTTTAGTGTTTTCGTGACATGCTGTTCTCGTCTGACATTGAAACGTTGAGATGTACAACCCACGTAGTCGTTTTTGGAACTAAAACTAAAAACGAATAGTACGTCACTTAACTCTTGGGTAGCATGTCACCTTAAGACAACCTATTAACATTTGACTTTTTGTGACGCAACTATTTTCGGTTAAATATTCAAAACTGTGCATAACTAAGCTTTATACTATAAATATACTAACACTAGTTTTTATTTTTTGGCGGGTCCATTTTTAAAGCCTTCCACATTTACATTTGACTTTTTATATCGTAATTATTTAAATGTAAATAATCAAAATTATTATACTTAACAAAAATTTTATGATCAAAATAAATTAAAAAATAAATTAATGAGTAGCGTACAAATAGTTTTTCTAATAAAAATTAGTACAAAAACAAAACTCTAAAAGACTTTGTGTATGTTTTATACTTTTACTTCTTTATTTTTAATTAAATTGTAATAACATGGTTTCTTCATAACATGCTAAAAAGAAAGCTGTATGAAATTTGATTTGTGTCTACCTAAAACGCTTTAATTGTTTATATAAGTTTAATATGAAACCAGAAAACTTTAAAAGCTTAACTGTGTTTGTTTTACGATGAAATTTAAATACTTGTCGTCATTGTGAATTAAATTACTTAAAAAAAATGTATTTTTTTATTGAAAACCTTTAAATATAATAAATTCATTTGCACCTAAAAAATAAATCTTAGTTTTTAAATAGATCGTAACAAACGAGACAATAAGCGTTGAATTTATCACTACTTAAACTACTGTATAAACAACTTCAGTCATTTTACAGATCATTAGCTGAAGAGAGGATCTTAAAACATTTCAAAGATATTTTTACTTATGTTAATGCTCTGTTAACTTATTAATGTCGATAGTTAATGTTTGCATTTTCAAAAAATGAATAAAATAGTAAATAGTTTTAACTTTGATAAAAAAAGAAGCTCAAAAAAAGTTTTGTTTTGTTCTAGGTATTTGCATTGCATTTAAAAAAAAGTATATTTATATTAAAGAAACACTACCAGCAAAAGCACAATCTAATGTTTGAAAAAGTTTTTGCTTTTCATAAGCTTTTAAAAAAAAGCATTTAGTTATTACTTAAGTATGCATAGTATAGTCCATAAAAAACAATCTTTTACATAAAATTGTATCATTTAAATGTGTCCTAAAATGTCAAGAAACTAGTTTGTAATAATTTAAAAAATTATTCAGCTTTTTGTATAAAGCTCTACTCAATTTATTTAATTTTTTTTGTAAATTTTTTATTTACTTAGTATTTATTTAAACCACCTAAATTTTTGTTAATGCAGAAGACTTAGTCATACTTTAGATTTGTTATATTTATTATTTATTCTGTTCAATTATTCAAAGTTTGTTTACTTAAACTAATAAAAATAGACTAGTTTATTATATATCTTTAAAATATGGAATATTTTTTTAGTATAAAATTTTTTTCTAGTTTTTAATAAATTTGTATACAAAAATTATAAATGAAACTATGTTGGTTTAGTACAATAAAAAAAATTAAAATAATATGTACTAAAATAAATGTTTTATCAAATAAGTTTTAATCTATTTTGTGTTATTAAACTTGAATTAACCTTTTCAATGTAAGATGTTTAATAAAACTTAGAAGTTTCAAAAAAAAATTTCTATTATTTTAAGTAAATATTGTTTTTTTTAGTATACTTATTGTCATAAAAAAACTCCAACATGTTAACAAATAAAAAATAACTTTAAATCGAACTTACTACTTCAATTTATTTTCTGTTATCACGTTGCTTACTGAATAATTAATTACTAACTTTTGCTTTTTATATATTAAATTGCTGTAAATTAAGTTTAAATAAGTATGAAAAAGTTTTGAACTTTAAGTACACTTAGATAAGACTTAGTTTGAAATTTATATACAAAAATCTTTTTACAAAAATATTTAAAAAAAAATTAAAACTTAACAATACAAAGCTTGAAGCACAAATCATTAAATCAATATTTCATGGCTGATTCAATTTATTTTTAAAATTTATACTTTCTGCTTTATAACGTAAATCTTTTTATAGTTTTTGCCAAATATGTGTAATATATTATGAAGAGTTTTGAATTTAAACAATTCCTATTTTTTTAACGAAGCTAAGCAACTAAAGGTTTTATTTGTTTATTTTTATATAGTTTGAAGCACCGTTTTATTAACACATATGTCATTTTTATATAGTTTAAGTAGTATATTTTACAAGTTTTACAAAACAATACTATAGTTTAACATATGTAACCTCTCAATGCTTATTATTTTCTAATTATAAAAATAAATTATTTATTGATTTGTGCAGGTTAGAAAATTAAAACCGAAAATAAAAAAATGAAGTGATGTGTTTGGTATTAAATGATATTTTGTTTTAACAGACCTCATTTTCTTAACTTTCTATACAACGCCAGAAAAACGTTATTTTTTTACCACTTCCGACCATTAAAACAACATAGAATATATTGTAACGTAAAACAATTGAACTCATTCCAAATACAAATACAGTTATGTTTTGTTTAATACATTACGTAGTTAATTATCTTGAATGATTGCAGCAGACATTATTTGATTCCAGTAAGCTTTTTGGTTGCAGAAAAAGTTTTTGATTGCAGCAATTTTACATTGACTTGAGAGTAAATATAGATTTTTCACTGCTTAAAACGTATTTTACTAATAAAAAAAAGAACTTATCTTAAAAAAAAACCATTACTTTATTTGAAATAAAAATTGTGTGATTTATATATGTATACTGAAAATAAAATTGTTTAAATTAAGAAACAATTTTAAAAATTTCATAAATTGTTTAGCATTCTCAGTATGTAAAACAACATATACCTTTATTTTCAAAATTAGCTGTTATAACTTAAATCATATGAATAAAGCTCTATTTATAATTTACAACAGTCTTAACCAAAATACATAAAACTAAACTTTATTAACACTAGAAAAAATAGTTTTCTTTAGTAATTTCAAGTAAATTATTCGTTGTACCTCTAAAGTATTTTAAGTTCGGTATTACGATGTTTCGCAACAATTTAAAACCTAAGTTGGCAAAAATTTAAAAGTCTAGTTAAAACAAATAAACTCAAGCGCATGAACGTTAAACTTATAAGCAAAGTTTAAAACAGGTTCAGTTATTTTTTTTAAAGTAAACTGTTCACTAATAAGACCTCTTTATTTTCACACCTTCAATTTTTAAAAATACATTTGATTAAGGTCAAAATAAAAAGCCTTTTTCTGTAGTAAATAACATTAACAAAATAAACATATTTAATCTGAACTATTTTGTTGAATTTTGACTAATTGACTAACCGGGACATAAAGGGATTGCAATCGGAATTGCCCATTTTTGAATATTAAATTTAAAGAACAATTACATTAATAACAAATTTTTCATGTTCTAAACCGCTAACAAAGTTTAAAATTGTAAACCACAGTACTTAACAAATACATTATTAAGTTTTAGTTAGTTCTTTTCGGAAGTTCGTAAAATTTATAAAATACTTTATATTTCCTATGGCCTATACTATGACTTATTGACTATAAAATATATTTATAATTGCGAAAGTAAATACATACTATTAGCACGATATCAATTAAAAAGTAGTTATTTCTTTAGGTAAAGTTAGTGGATTTATTATACATGACATTTTAACATTTTTGTGGTTAGTTATATAAACAAAAAAGTTTATGATTATAAGAAAATGTGTATACAAATAAACCTAACTTTTATTTAAACTAAGTTTTTTTGTAACTTAAATTTCGTATGTGTACTTTTCCAAACGATAAATATAAAAACAAATAAACTAATAAACTAAAATATAAGATTTCTTATTGTGCTGTGGAAGATCCACGTCGTAATATATTATATCTTATTATATGTGAAAAGATTAAGTTTATTGTTTTGAAAAGTCATTCGTTTGCTGGTTTAGGAATATAACCATTTAATTTTTTAATAAATTTCATAAAAACGCAGATTACAATGTTTTAGAGCTACAAACGTTACGGCTAATATGTTTATAAGTTGTTATCCTTTTCAATGAATATGCTTATAAACTAAAAAAAAAACTAAAATGTTTCATTAGTTATGATGATAACAAAAGCTATTTAAACATTTGTTAGTTTTTATAAAACTAAAAAATGGATAATTTTTATCTTTTACTGATAATTTAAATTATTTTAATCCACAAAGCTTGAATTCATTGTGATATCCTAGTGATTAAGAATGCCTCTTACCACATTTTTCAGTCTTGCTTTATTATTTTCTCAATCTGAAAGATTATACTTCATTTTTTGTAGATGTCACTGCACGGTAAGGTATCATTTTTACTAGACAGTTAAATTTCATTAAAAAAAACATTAGTTTTGGAAGAAGCTGGCATTTTTTGTCCTCAATCAAAATCTTAATATAAAGGTGTTTATCAACTCGTGCGGGTGTTCAAAGATATGCTTCTGACAATTACTTAGGAAGACAGTTTTATTTAAATTGTAGTTGTTAAATATTTTTTAGCCTCTGGATGAATTTAAATTAGTCGCATTGCAACTATAATAAATTGCTGCTTTTTATTCTAAAACAACAGTGATTTTTGTGCTATTTAAATCCATGTTTGTAGTGAACTTTGTTATCAAAGTAAAAAGAGTTGCTCTTGTAACAGTTTAGTTTTAAATGTTTAAGTTAAAAAATTCTAAGTTATTTATAACTTTATTACAGCAATTTGTTAACCTATGCTACCCTTTAAAAATAAAAAAGAGAAGATTAATTGGTTGTTTACTAAAAAATATTCTAAATCGTATTTTTTTTAAATAGATTTGAATAGCTGGTAATTGTTTTAATGTAACGAAAAAATCTTACTTATACATTTTCCGTTATTATTACTACTACTTACCGGTAAATAACTTACACATTATAAAATGTTCTCTTCTGACGGGTTTTCAAAGCAACAAAAACAATCAGTTTGTAGTTTTTAGTTCTAATAAGCAATATCCTTCAAGTATTTTATCGTGTATTCCTTTTAGTATTTTTTGTATAAAGCTTAAACAGAAAATAAGAGCAGATCTGAAATCTAGTACTGGAAAATCCAAAAGCTTCCAAGCATTGGTGAAAATATTACTGATTAGAGCGCAGAATCACCAAAGAGTTACTAACATTATATCAGGAACAGAACAAGTTAAAATGTGATATAACAAATAGGACCATGAACTAAGATTGATTGAAGCCAAACAAAAATTGACGCAGTTTTCAAAACTTGATGATATATCAGAGTTAGTGTTTTAGAGTTGCTTAATGGCACGAAAAGTCAAAATGCGGCAGCTGTCAGAGTATAAAAAGACAGGGAAAATGAGTCGATCGAAGGTGGTAGCACAGGCAGTAAGATTAACACTGCATTTATGAAAGACGTAAACAACACTGTAGTAGTGGAATAAGCAGCAAATTTAACTAAAATCACAATTAAACTATTAGTAACATGAATTAGCTAGCACAGGTAATAGTGGTAGCAGAGGTAATGATGGTAGCACAGATAATATTGATAGCACATGTGACGATGATAACACAGGTAATGAAGGTAGAGCAGGTAATAGAAGAAGTGCTGTATCAACGCTTGCTTATGACTATAACAACAATGTAGTAGTAGAAGAAGCAGTCTACAAAGTCCAACAACAAGTATCGTCTATAAATGATACTGATAAGAAAAAGATGCCGCACAACAAATCGATGGTTTAATTTGATGCTTCGGAGTTGAACTGTAAGACTGCTGAAGTCCTGAATACGATCGAAAACTTGACAGAGAACTTCGAAACCAACAAAAAACATATAGAGCTTTTGAATGAAGAGTTTAATAATGTGAGAGATGAAGTTGACCATATTTTTTAAGTTATTTTATTGAAAATAAACAAAAGAGTTTGTAGGAAAATGAACATTAGTATAAAAAAATCTTTCTTCTTAGATGTACACAATATACTAGTAGCATTCTTAAGATGTTTGATAAGCTTTTGTTTTGCTTTAGATAAGTTTTGATGTATTTAATGGTTTATTAGCTCTGCTATGTTTAATTTTTTTTGAATGTTTTGGCGTATTTTATTTTCATTATTTTTAATAAACTTACAAGTTAATAGTACTTGTTATTAGAACAAGATACAAATAATAGACTACTATGGTCTTTTAGCTTTATAAAGATTATTACTTATAATTAGATGCTATGAACAATTAACAAAGTTGATATAACTTTTATCATATTTGTGGTTAAACATTAACTCATTTTAACCAACGATTGAAGTAATTAAAGACTTGTATTAAGAATTTGTCTTTTTATATAGTTTAATTTTGTTTAAGTAGTGTGTGTGACATTTTTCTTTCACAAATAAGTTTTAACATAATTTGAAAAAACTAATAAAAAATACATACCAAAATAACTGTATTCACAAGACGATACGCTAGGCTGGGTCGTTTTTGATTGTAGATGGCGACGGAAAAAACATTTAAACGATGTTTTTGTTTTTTTTAAGTTATTGTGTAACACAATTAGATTCTTGTAAAAAAAAAGTTAGTACCTTTACCCATCAATAAAATTGTAAACTGTTAAATAATTTGCTGTTCTAAATTAATTAACTTTATAAACATGTCTTAATTTAAATTTTATTAGTTATGCATAAGCGGAAGTACTAATAAATTTCAATAAACAAACAATTATTTGATTGAAAAGTTCGTTGGAAGTTATAATAGGATCAATTTCAAAAAACAAATCAATTAATGGCTCATAGTAGACCTCAGAACAATAATGTTTTTTATTGTGAAGGTGTTATGTAGTTTTTTTTTTTTGTGTTTTATTTATGATTTTAATCAGTAAAAAAGCGTTATAGACTTATACAACTTTTGTATTATATTAATAGTAAAGTATATTATTAAAGTACGATATTTAAATTTAATTAAAGTGAAAAGCTTGAATGATTTGGTGAATATTTTCGTGCTTCTGAAACACTTTAGAAATTTTTATAACATTCTAATTGGTATGGTTCTAAAGTTTTTGACAAAATTTGTAAAGACTTTAATTTAAATAATTAATTGAATTTTAAAACTTACTTACAAATTTATTCTACATATTTAATTTTTAAATTCAAACTTAGTTAAAAATCTTTAGTTTATTAAGTTTTAAATTTAAAGTTTTGTAGGTTTAAAATGTATACTACTACGTAAACTTAGCTTAAGAAAGAATAGAACTTGAAAAATGGTTTATTAAGAATACACGAATGTGAAAGCTAAGGTGAAATTTTGATAATAAATAAATTTCTGACTTACAATTACTGATATTAATGACAAGTATAAAAAAGCTAATACAGCACAAGTAAGATGTTTTTTTTTTTGTTTTTTACAGGATAAAAAGGTCAGCTAACAAATGCAATACATGCAAGATGCATTATACATATATAGCAAAAACAGGTATTTTTGTACATTAACTGTTATCTAACTTGTTTAAAGGTCTCAATAAATTCGGTTTAAATTTACTTAAGTAGTGTTTAATTTAGTTCAGAAAAGGAATACTTTTAGGTTTTTAGCTAGCTTTTCGACAAATTTTTCTTAAATAGACTTAATGTATCAAATATAAAGCAAAAATAATAAAAAATATTTATTCAAGAAAAGCGTAACGGAAAATCATTTAATTACAATTTTCCATTTTTTAATTGGAAACACTTTGTTGTTGGGCAAGCTATAAACAACAACAAACGAGATGTTACAAGTTATGCTACAATAAGTTTGAAATTGTTGCTATAACAACTTGTCATCACTTGGAGGAATTACTGTGAGCTGAGTGATTGTCATAGACAGGAGTCTGAGTTCTGAGGAAAGAATTGGAGATTGTCATCCAGTAGATTCACCTTTTCCTGTGTACTACTTAAAGTTTTATAACACTGTTTATAAAATGTTATTCCTTTTTTATACTAAATTAATTAAATTGATATTAGACAAATTTAAGTGTTTTCTTGATTTTTGATAATATTGTTTTAAAATTTTGTAACAGTTTATAAATTTTTATTGAATTTTTTAAACCTGAATTTTTTATTGTAATTTTTGCTACTTTGTTCTTTTTAAGTTATTTATATTTTGTTGCAAATTGGTTTATTTTTGAGTTTTTAGTATATAAATTTATCCCAACTGCTTTGTATTTTATATTATTAAATAGTTTTTGTTAAAGTAAATTTAAGTTATGTCACGAGTCAGTCCAAATCCAGAGTGCATAATGGACACTATGATTCAAACTCGGGCTAAGAGTGCTCGCATTCAGAGCCAAAGACCTCTTAGCCATGAGTCAACCATTAAACCCCCTACCCTTTTAAACAAACCCTTGGAAGTTGGCGTGCCAACTTTTTTTTGTTTGAAAAGTATAAACTGTGTAGAAAAATTGTAATAAAAAATGTTTTCAAATTTATAATTGTGTATATAGTAGCAATATTTAATTTTGAAAGCAGTTTGATTATGAAGTAAATCTGTTCTGTTTATAAAAGAGGTCACAGTTAGGTATAATGTTTTATTAAAAATTAGTCAATAAAAATGTTTTCCTGTACAAAATGTAGTGTTCATAAACGAATTTGAATCTTAAGTTTAAAATATTTGAAAGTAGATTACAGGTTTTTTAACTAACTTATGTCAAACCACGCAATATTTAGTATTAGAAATCCTACTAACAATAAACTTCCCTTAAGAATTCTTCTGTTTATTTATTAAACTTTAGATAAGAAAACTATCTAGTTGGATAATATACTTTTAAACACACTGTAAAAACGGTATAAAAGTGTTTTTAGCCTTATTTTCTTTGCGCTTAAAGATATAATAATTCGAGTATTATCATTCTTAGTGACTCGCCTTTTTCTTTATCTCTCGTTTTTAAATTCTTTAAACATAATGTCTTTATAGTTTATGATAATTTTGAATCGAGCAACATAGGAAATTTTTTATTTATTTTCATTTATAGTCAGGAGTTTAATTCAAATTAGAAAAGAAAAGAGTTATGGTACTTTTAGTAAAAAAAAGTTAGCAATATATAAACTATTTAGTCGAACATTTAGATGCAAGTCTAAATCTGTAAAAGTTATACTTTAGATTCACTCTTTCCGTTTGTGTATATATTTTAAAAATATTCTTACTTTAATATTCTATATATAAAGATTAAGATTATAAAAAATTGCTTTAAATAACGACTTTTAATTTAATTAATAAAATCGTAGTACAAATATGTGAAATAGTAATATATAAGATTGACTTTCATATTAAGTCAACAGACATATACACACATTTTTTTGTTGCTATGTAACTTTAGTTACGTAAGAAATTACTTTAACAAGCATCTGTTAATTTGCATAATTCGTTGCTAAGCAAAGACTCGTTGATAAAAAAGTTACCTTAATCTTCAAAGTATAAAAATGTTTTATAACTCGTCGTTTACGCTAACTTAGTTGGATTATTCTAACTAGATTTTCTAAAAAATAGCTATTTATAAAAACGAGCTACTTTCCTGGTTAAACTATATTGATCAAAGTTAAAGTTCAAAACAAAGATAATGTTTATTGTTGTTTATTAAAGTTACTAAAATATAAAACAAAATAGTAGTGCCGAGCTAAACGGGTAAGCAATAATAATATCGTAAGAGTATTGTTGTATATAAAATGATTCTCCTTATCTACAAATACATTTTACTTTTCAAAGAGTCTTTATAAAACAGTTGTTGGTTTATATTTACTTGTGCGTTATTGCGACCTAACATTGATAAATTGTCATTTTCTACACAAATTCATCAGCGAAAGTCTGCAGAGCAGAAGCCTGGACTTTCATTTGCCGTGAGCAAAGATCAACCATTTGTTTAGCTTTTCACTTTCTAATTAGAAACCAAATTTATTGTACTTTAGAATAATGTTCACATAATCAAATATTTTTAAGTAAAATTTTTATAGTGATATTTTTAAAATCTTTAAAACTCATAACGAAATGACAAATATACTGAAAAGTTGAGTACATCTTGAACTTTCAAAAACTATTACTCTGTTCATAATTAAGTTAAATACTTGTAGCTTCAATTAGGTTTTTGTTTTTAAAGCAATGTATTTTAGTTTATCCTTAAACTAATATAAAATAATATAAAATGTCATCTATTATTGGTTAAAAGTTAAAAACAAAAAAGGTTATCCATTAAACTAACTTTATATTATTTTGTTGTTCATTGGTTTGAAAACTCATTAATATGCTTTTAAACCTTTAAACAAAAACAAATGCAACTATTTTTAGTATTATATTTATTTTTTTCTGAAAATTATTTAATTTAGCGTCGAATCACATCAATTTTTTTATAAGATGAAAATCAGTCATACAGTAAGTTTTAAAAGCTATTACAACTAACTTTATTGTTTGAAAATAAAATAACTTGAAGTTCTGAGAAATTTATTTTAATAAGTTTGCTTATTTCAAAAATAAAAAGTATAACTCTTTTAATAAAAGTTTAATTGATAATGAAATCAAAAATTCGTATTCATTTTTGCAAACAAAACCATAATTAAAATACAAGTAAACTAGAATTTACATGAAAAACGCTCATTAAAAAAACGTTTAGTTTCGTTAAAAATATTTAAAGTATATTCTGAATAAAAAAAACCAAAATTTTAACTTTTTACAGTATATTTTATCACAACGCTAAATGTTTTATAGTAGTAATCGATTGTAGTATCTAGATTTTACTTTTTTAGCATTACTGCTCTAGTTCTATGGTAAATTTAAATTACTTAGTAAGTTAAATTTTGCACTAGGTGATGAAAATAAAAACTTCAAACAACAACTTTCCTGTAGAAAAAGTAAGAAAACAGTAAGTAGTTTTAAGTATCTCAAATCTTCCCTTGGTTGTGTGTTGTTCTTCGTGACTTTTTTTGTCTTTACCAAAATTGTTTTAAATAAAAAATCTTTTTTATTTTACAAAAAAATCTACAAATTTTTCAGTACTTGCTATAATGCCTAAAGTACTTTCAAATTTTCTTCTTCAGTAGACAATTAAAACATTGCTTTGGAAGTTTTAATTGCCTACTGAAGAAGAAAATTTAAAGTACTTTAGGCATTATAACAAGTACTGAAAAATTTGTAGATTTTTTTGTAAAATAAAAAAAAATTTTTTACTTAAAACTGTAGAAATAGTGAAACGCGTTTATTTTAATAGCATTTTTTTAAACACTGTTACGTTATAATGGCTTATTATAACGAAAGTATGTACGACCCGAACAACTATGGTGTATTAGATTACTATGATGAAGATTCACCTGAGCATTATGATGAAGATTATGAATCTTGGCAAGAAGAATATGAATATGAAGAAGAAGATTATGAAAATGAAGATGAAAATTATGACTACAACTACACTGATTACACTACAGGTCTGAAATTTAAGAAAAATAATAAAGTAAAGTTTAAAGTAAATAAAACTCAAAACTAAGTTGTAAAACGATTTTATATAGAAACTATAAGTAAGACGTGTATAAGTTAAAATATTCAAATTTACTACATGATTTTAAGACTTTGTAAATAAAAACAAATGATAACTGTTTGAGTAAGAACTAATTTGTTTTGAGTATGTTGGAATTTAAGTACTAAATCTTTTAGTTTTTTAACTATAACTAAAACTTCAATAACTCTGTGACAGGCTTTTGTTTTACGAAAGCTAAATTGAACTACAAAGTTTGTATTTAATTAATTACGAAAATAAGTTATATAATTTACATGAAACTAAGTTCTTTTTATATTAGTATAACAGTACAAAGAAAACCTTAAAAAAATTATTAGATCTTTTTAAAGAGACACCTACCAATAAGTATCTTTAAAATTTTTTATACATAACTTATTTCACTTTTTCACAGACTCATTTTCCTTATTTTCTTCTCTGAAAAGTTTGAAAAATTACCTTATTTTATAGATATCGCCTCTTCACTAGATAATTACCAATTGATTTTTTAGCTCTTTTACTAGTTATTAACATATGACTAAACCTAAATAAAGATATTTCCCAGTTGAGGTAAATGTGATCTTAAATATTTTTGAGATCGACCGTAACTTTGTTTTTACTTGTAACTAAGAATCTACGAAAACTGCATATGAGTCTCAAAATAAAGAAATTGTAAAAGATATAAAGTAATAAAAAAAAATAATTAAACTACATTTTTAACAGTTTCCTACCAAGGCATACCTACAACCTCTGAAAGTGATGCAATGTGGGAAAGGGTATGGAAGTACAAGTACCGCCAAGCTGGCATAGCAACCGCTCCCGAGTTGCTAGGAATGGTGATATGCGGGGTCGGGTTGCTAGGCAACTTGTTTACTTTTGTACTAATGATCGTTTTGAAAGTTCACAGAAAATCGAAATCTAACTTGTGAGTTTGTGTAATGCTTTATAATCGATTTAGGTCACAAACAAGTAGTTTTATTTTCAATATTTTTTATGCATACTGCAGCTTAATTTTGTTTTTAAAGACAGAAACTCTTTTGTGTTAATTTTTTAATCTCAGCTTTTTTAATAGATGAAAAAAAGTAACTAAAAATATTTTTATTTTTTTGTTATGATCAAGACAAACAAAATGCTGCTATTACAACAACGTAAAATTTCTCTGCAACTACAACTTTATAGCATATTTTGTTAAAAATGAATTGTTTGACAACAAACCTGTTTTTACTTTAAATCTTTATAAAAAACTTACACCTTTTTTCTAACACATAGATTTCTTAAAATAGAATGTTTGTTACCTTAATAACTAATGTTAATTAAAAATGTTGCAGATTAATTTTTCAATTGTGCATTTCAAATGTATTGATGTTGGTTACCATACCAATGGTTGTCATGGAAACAGTTAACAAGGGATGGTTGTTGGGTGAACCCGCTTGTAAAATGACGTCATTTTTGACTATGACATCATACTTGTCTTCTATTTTATTCTATTTGGTAAGTATCGTTTAAATTTTTTAGAAACTGAATTAGAAATTTTGTGTTATTAAAATAAACAGTGAAACAATATAAAAAAGAGCTTTATTTATTATACTTTATTATATTTTTGTAAGTTATCTTAGAAATTGTGATAACTTTAAACCAAATAGTGTTTTGTTAGGTGATGGCGATTGTGAACGGTAAAAGCATTATGACGTCATCAAGAGTGAAATTACTGATTGTTACGTCAGTGTGGATTACGTCATTCGTGTTTGCGTCACCAACAATCTGGCTGGCAACTGTTAAAGGGAATTCACCTAACTGTTTATGCAGGTTTGATGGTATGATGTTGAATTAGTAAGTGTTCAAGTAGCTCAAAGTTCTTGTAAAAACCTTAAAGTTGTAATAACAGTCTCAAAATTTAAAAAACAGTAGTGTTATTAATGTGTTACGGAGCACAAATAATGTCTAAGAAAAAAAGTTTAAAATCTTTCGGATTTTTGTTTTTCAATAAACGCTTAATTTTGTTTTTGAAAATGATGCAAACATCTTACATAATATAAATAGTTGACCAAGTTTTAAAATACATTAAAAATTAAAACTTAACGTAAAAGTTATCTGACCTTACATAGTGTTTATAATATGGTGATAATTTTTTGGTAAATATGTATTTAAAACTTCCTAGTGGTTATTAATAAACGCATTTAGTTTTTTCTATAGTTTATACAAAAGTAAAAAATCTATATAATATATGCAATAACTTTCATGTATTGTTTATTCAGTATTTTAAGGTTATCTGAAAGGTAACCGAAAAGTTTTTACGTGCACTAGGTTTATAGGGTCAAACACTTTGATAGCTTTCTTATCTTTAAATAAACAATAATAATACAACAACAGCAACAATTATATCGAGAAATTTCCAGTTATACATTTCAATATTTATTCTTTAACTTGTATGCTTAATCAGTTGATTAGTAAATCTCACTTTTGTAAGATAGTACAGTTAAGGTTGTTTAAAAGTGTTTAAAAATTAATATTTTGAGCTTAAACTTATGTACGACAAATGTATGCTTCTGTACGAGCGAGATTTAAAATACTTTTGATTTATAAAAAAGATGAAGGTGAAAGAATTTAAAAGAGTTTTAAATGATAAAATAAGCAGCTTACATTACTACTAAGAATTATTTATTTTGTTTTTTTTTCTAAATTAGGCAAAAATAACAAACAATTTTTAGTTACTGGAAACCATTTATTGTGCGTCAAAAAATACATATAAAAAGACTAAACAATATAAGGTATACCATTATCTATTTAGAAATATTATTGTCACAGACTGGATTTCAATTCTGGTGAGACTGCCCTAGATGACAATGGAAATGCATGCAGGTAAATACAATCAAATTCATTTTACAATAAGACTAAAGAAGGGTGTTTTAAATGTTTTATATGACTTAGCTATTAAAATTATGTTTTAAGAAACAGTTACTTGTAATCAGACACATAAGGACATCTATTTGTTAGTTTGTTTAAATGATATTACTTTAGACACACTAAGAACATAGTTATTTGATATTAAAGGCTTACGCAACATGAAAAAGTATGTTTTTTATACGCTTTGAATATAATCAATATTTACAATTTTATCGATGATATAAAGTATAAAAGAAGAACCACAAACGAAGTATTTATGAGTTCTAACTTTCATAATATTATTTTTACATCTATCTAATCAGTTTTTTACAACACCAGAGACATATACAAAGTTAAGGGAGGAGTAGTAAGTGTCGATGACTTCTACATCTCGAGTAAAGATTACTATGATTACTCGGACCTTTTAACGGACATGTACGGAGATAGTGGGTACGGCGGCAGTGTCTTTAGTATGGATGCAGTGATGTTTGTTTTAAAGTTTTTTAAACAGTATGTACAACGTCTATACAAAGCAGTTTCTAGTGTAGTAGTGAAATTTTTAAAAAGTTTAAACGTACAATGAAACACAAGACAGATCAAAAAACTTTGTTAGTTGAATATATATATAGAGTAGGGAATACTTACTAACAAATACATAGAGTAAATTACTACTTAATACTCTAGTATAGTTTTTACAAGTCTGTTTTGTTTTTAAGGTGGAAGTTTTCGTTTTTAGGAGATTTTGCTTTTATAATGGTTTTCAAACATGAAATTGTCTTTTTACTTATTTACATTAAACTTAATGTAGTAAATTAAATACCAAAATCTCCTAGGTACGCACTTTTGCGCTGTAATGAAAGTTCGTACCTATATGGAAGGTTAGTGTAATTATGAAAACTAACAAAAACTAAAAACGTTTTACCTAGATGTGAAAACAAATATAAATAAATAAACAATAACACTCTGATCTGTTAAAATTTATTCATACTCTAGTGATATGTCTTATGACGAAGCGGAAGTTTTCTACAAGACGGATTACAATCCAATCTACAGGTTCATCAGGAAAATTAAAAGCTGCAGCACTAATGAGCACGAACGGAACGAGTACAGAGTTCCCGCGCTTTTTTACTTTTTCATCTTCTACTTGCTACCATCAGTGGTTAGTTTAGATTGTAATATTCAGCGTTTTTTTTTTGTGCGAAACATTGACAAACTTTTCTTAAACAAAATATACTACTAAACGTAGTTTTTAAAAATGTTAGGTTTAGTGATTAACCAGTGAATTTAGTTTTAAAAGATAGCTATTTTGGTATACGTTTGATACGAACTTATGTTCTTTTGGTTCTAAAGTTTTACAATTTCTTCAGGCAATCATCACATTGTATGTGCGAAAACTGAGAAACAACAAAGTCAACAATAAAACAAAAACTGACGAAAATAAAGGAGGATACCACAAAAAAACGCTAGAGGAAGGTGCAAAAGTAATTCTACCTCTTATGAACCCACGAAAGTTCTTGACCCCACTTTTGATGTCATTTTCATTTATTTTCTTTTGGTTACCCTTTGCCGTCGCAGAAGTCTTGAAGACTGCTGGAGTCTTTTCTCGTTACGTAAGTGGAAGTTTGTCGTGTTTAATTTAAAATAGTGGTGAAGCGTAATTAAGTAATAGGGGATCGAATTGTTATAAACTACCTTAAATACTTTAACATTTTTTTGTTCTTCTTTTACAGTTTTAACCTGGTTGCATGCTTTATTTAAAAAAGGGTTTATAATGTACCAAACAATGATTAGCATATGTTTTTGGTCGATCAAAAACATTTTTTTTTTCTAGCTTGACGGTTACTATTTCCAAACTGAGTTATCGTGCAGGGTGATAAACTTGGTTACCAAATATCTGACTTGGATCCAGTGTGCTTGTTGGCCGTTTTTGTACAACTTTACCGCGACCAATGTGCCTTACCGCGTCAGGTAACTGAATGCTTTTATTGAATTACGTTTTATTTGAAGCTTATTTTTCTATTAAAAGTTTTTTTTTATTAGTATATTTTTAGGTACTTCTTCTTTTTTATTTAAATTTTTTTGAATGTTTTTCTGAACCTTTTAAAGTATATTTTGGTAAAATTGTTAGATAAAACTAGGGTTTTACTTTTACAGCCAATTAAGAAAACTAGAGTATAAGGAAAAACCAAGTGAAGTTTATAAGAATTACGAAGAGAAAGTCATGGAAGAAAATCCTGTTTGAATCAGCTCAAAAGACTTCTCAGGCGAAAAAGATGATGTATTTTTTAATTATTCGTCTTTAAATTGTTTTAATTTAATTAAAAATAAGCTAGTAAATCTATTTACAAAGTTAAAGAGAAATAAAATGCAACATTATATTTTATTAAAAAATCTTAGTTGCAGTTTTTTTATAAGATAAGATAATATGTTACTTCTGATTTAAAGCTTTTTAAAGTACTTTGTCGAATTTGATAATCAATTTTTATAATCTCATCAAATAATCTTATTTTATAAAATGTTAATTTAGTCCACAAATATTTTTGAAGTATCTGAATTTTATTTATATAAAAAACAAACTAAAAGTAGTTTACAAGACTTTAAAGTTAACAAAAATATTTTAAAACAAAACTATACGAGTTTGATTAAAATAACTTATAAATATTTAACATTTAAATTCCATGTCGATAATAATTGAATTTGGAATTTATTTAACCATTTTAATACGTTAGAGAATTGATTTCAGGTACTGTTATGATTTATGAGTTTAACTAACAGTGAATATATATAACACTTTAAAGTATAATTACAAGTGTAACTATGTGACTATTTAATATTTCAATTGGAAAATTGTTTTGAAGAAAATGCATTAGTTTTAACCACAAATTTATTACTTTTATTGCTTTCGTTAGTTGTAACACACAAGAGAGTTGATAAATTGAATTAAATCAATAAAATTATTATTACAAATTTCATACTTTTTATTATCATAATTAAATTAAAAATCGTTTTACTTGGCCGTTTGCATACATTTCTTGAAATTTTAACATTTTTAGCTTGTTAGCAATACTAAATAAATCAAGTAGTATTCTTTGCAAAGTAATTACAGAAAAGTGTTGCTAATTACAAAAAAAAATACACTTTTAAGGTCATTTACTTTAGAATGAACTCGAAAACAAAGATGATACTTTGGTTTTTTTTCTACCTGTATTTTTTAATGTTGTAAATATTGTTCTTCAAATAATTAATACACTTAGATAAATATAATTTGACCATTGTGTTTAAATTAAGCAATACTGAATTTTTTAAGCACTTTTGAATTTCGTTTTAATTGAATTAAGAAAAAAACTTCAACGAATTTGTTTAACTTACCACCTGTAAATATTGGAAAACTTTAAAAAAAATTTATTTCAGCTTTTGATAATAAATTGTTACAAAATAATATTATTAAAAAGAGCAAACAACGTGTGATGCTATGTTTTTGTCGCGATTTCTTTTGAAGAAACTAAATAAAATTATTTTCAGAAATGGCAATAACAGATACTTAAATAAAAATAAACCCAATAAAAATTTATGTTTTAATAAATAAGGTGATTAAAAAAACAATAAAACCTAAATTTTATCCATAAAATGTATGTCTGCTACATTCATTTATGATTTAAAAATTGTTTGAAATATTAACTTTCTAACGAGATTAATAAAAAGTTTTGTAATACTTTAGATTCATTTTTTCGGTTAAATTTTAAAGGTAAATTTTAACATAGAATGCTTGTAGTTAAAAAATTGCTAAAGCAAACATTTTAATTACACACATAACTGCAACATAATTTTTAAGAATATCTTATAACTAAAAGTGTGCTGAAAAGTTTATACTAGACATATAAAGTCAGGCGAGACTTAATTTAAAATAATAATTACAAAACTCTCAAGAGATTTAAAGTATTCATGACGAATCTGAAATGTTTAAGAATGTTTGCAGTTTTGAATAAATCCTTATCTTAAAGTGAAATTTAAATGGCTTCTTAAATTAAATAGTTTTTTACAAGTACATTCCAGTTAATTATCAAATATAAGTTGTAAACACCTATTTATTAAAATGTTTATTTGTCGCGATTTCTTTTGAAGAAACTAAATAAATTATTTTCAGAAATGGCAATAACAGATAACACATGGCATAACCAAATTTTGTTAGACATTAAACTCAGAATTTCTACTTTTTTGCTTTCCTTTCCTACCTTTTAGCAATTTTACACGAAATTTTAAAGTTTCGTATTCAAGTAAGATTTTACTCTAAAAGTTACAAAATTAATTTCTAAATTGCTTTTGGTTAATTAACTTTTATTAACAGCTTTTGATCAGACAGGGTTAAATATTTCAAATACGTTTTTGATTTGAAACAAAGTTTCCCACATTCAAAAATTGAACTATTTTATAATTTTTTTTAAAATATACTTTAAAGGTTTTGAAGTTTTAAGCATCACATTTTAATAACTTTTTAATTGAAGGGTTTTAAAACTTCACTAAATGTTTACTAAGAAACAGAATTATAATAATATAACACAAGTTAGTTCTGTTTAATTTACGCGTCGATAATCGTTCATTGATATTTAGACAACGTAAGAAATAATATATAAAATTGGTTAAACTGTTCGATTTCGTCAAGCAATATTTATATTTACTTTGCAAAAAAAAAAACAAGACAGCTAAAAATTAGTCAAATGCCAGTTTTAATTTTCAACTTGTACCGACTTTACTTTTAAATGTTTACCTGCTTCACACTTAACATAATTTTTTATCTTTACTGAGAAACGGGTCAACCTTCCACTAAGACAAAATTGTACGAAGATACTTTTAAAAGAGGGCACAAAATTGTACGTAGACAATTTCGCACCAAGGGTCAATTTTGAACGAGTAACAGTTTTGCACAGAGGGTCATTTTTGCGAGAAAAAAAAGAGTATAAAACAAAGAAACTAACAGATAAATTAATAAAAAAACAAAAAAATTATTGACGGAGGGTAAGCGTTATGAAAAAAAGTAAAAAGAAAGTAATAATAAAAAGTTTGAATAGAAAAAAAAATTAAAAAATAATTTATAAATAAATAAGTTACTGACCGAGGGTAAGGGTTAAGGGTAACAGTGATAGTAAAAAATAATTAAAAGAATAAAAAAATATTGAAATTAATAAAACATTTATTAAAAAAAATTCAAAAATTCAATCTGTTCAATAATTTCTCCGTGCAAAATTGTCTGCTCGTGCAAATGTGATCCTTAGTGCAAAAAAATCTTTGCGAATTTTTGTGCCTTCGTGCAATTCTGTACGCTTGTGCAAATTTGACAGCTACCCATCTTAACCAGAAACTGTTGCATTTGCTCATCCATAACTAATATTTTAAACACAAACATGTTAAAAACAACCATAAGAAACTATGTACTTTAATTTTCGATTACTTTGTTGTTAGATTTTTAAGAAGTTTTACAAAATTCTACAACAATAAAGTTAGAATGTTCTATGTTTATAAAGAAAAGCTGAATACTGATTTATACATTGCTAATCTTTCTTACTCTTTTACAGCATAATGATTTAAGTTTGTTGTAAGTTAAGTGGTATATTATTAAGTTATAAAAACTTTAGGCCTGTTGCTTATAAAATATCTTCAAGTCTTGGTAGTTTTATTTTATAAAAACTTAGACGAAAAAATCTTGAAAAATATTTATAAAAGTAGTTTAAAATTTTCTTTATTCAAAACTTTATTTACTTTCATAATTTCCTAACATTTATTATAGAATTGGCTTATTTTTATGTAAAACTAAATGGTTATAATAAATTTAAAATATAATATTATTAACTTTTTAAATAAAGAGAGTTTTGTTATAAATTGTAGAGATATATAGTTTTTGATACATTTAAATTCAACCAAGATAACATATATCATACATCAAACGAAATTTAAAAAATAAAAAATCTCAAATAGACTAACAAAAAAAAACAATAATTTAATTCTATAAAAACATTAACTAAACGTATTTAAACTAAACCTGTTGTAAAATGGCAAATAATAGTTTTGTTCAGATTTTAACATTTTAGATTAAATTATTTTTTGCTTCATTTGAGTAATAATATTTTTTAACAGTAAAGCATGCTTTTATATACACTAACGCTTTTGCTAGGTACGAACTGCCGTTATGATACACACTTTTAAGCCGAGAAAACGCTGTGTTCAAAGTTCAATTTTTATTTGGTTTGAAAAAAACAACAAGAATGTTTAAACTAGTAGTACAAAAGCACTATATTCAAATTAAGTTGTTCTGCATTAAATTTAGATATCCTTAAACTAAATAAACCAGAAAGAAGTTATTTAGTTACGAACTGTATTCAAATCAAATCAAAACATGTTCAGTTTTTTTTAAAGAAAGTAACGTACAGTGCAATTAAAATTTGCACATAAAAATTTGTCTATAACATGTGAAAAAAACTATAAAACAAAATAATCCAAAATTTAGATATACTAAAAAAACGAACATTGGTATTATCGTTTATATACCCAAAGATTCTATCATAAATGCAAAAAGCGTACAAAAACGTGACATTAAGGCAAATAAAAAACATTTCAATTTAGATTTATTAAAACTGTATGCTTGTGAAAAAGGTATCTTGTTGTTAGGGTTAGCCAGACATTTTTTTGTAAACTTTCATTTATATTAATTAATAACATACTGTTTACAAATCCATGATTTTTTAAAAATGCAAAAGACCTACTATACTCTTCCGATAAACATGTTTTGATTTAATGATGAAAATTTTGTTTTTGTTGATTTTGCTTTTATTTGTAAACTTTAGTGGTTTTTTACATTTTTTTAGGTTTAATGTGGTTAATTATACGCACTGCCCGTTAGGTATGCAGTTTTTTGCTGTGTTTCAAGTTTGTACATAGTAAGCAGATTACTGTAATTATACAATCACTTTGAAAGGGGGACAGGTTAAATAAGCACGAAGAAAATTTTGCATGATGACACTTTTTCACGATGGGTCACTTTCGCACAAAAAAAGCTTTTGCCCGAAAACACTTTACCTTTGTAAAAGTAATAAAATAATTAAAATTAATACGAAATAAAATAATATTGAAAAAAAAAAATTTGGTAGTTTGAAAATTATATCAATATATGAAATAAAAAAAGTTAACAATTTAAATTTGACTTCAAAAAATATTAACAAAAGATAAGGTTAAGAATTACAGTCATGATAATAAGAAAAAAGAAAATAAAAAACAATAAATAATTTTAATACACATAATGCTATAATAAAATATATAATTTTTCAGCCCGTGCAAAAGTGTCTTTGTGCAAAAGTGACGCCGTGCAAAAATGATCCTTTGTGAAAATGTATCCCTTTGTACACATTTAATACTTACCCCTCAGAAATTATGTAATGTTTATAGCTTAATTCGGATTCGTTAATACTCCTAACAGTTTATATATTTAACAAAGTTTATAAATATTTGTTTTGTGTTTTTGCTTTAAAAAATAGAAGTTCATACAAGGCTTGTTTTAAAATATGATTAGGTTTTTATTTAGTTTTAATTTTAAATGAGTTGTTTTAAAAGTATATAGTAAGTTACTTTATATAGTTAAAGCTTTTGAAACAAAGTTTCGTGAATAAACTATAAGTTTTCAATCTTTCACAGTTTCTATAAACAAAAGCTACAAACATTTCTATGTATATTAAAACATTAGATATTTAATTGGGAAAAGTTATACTTTTTTTCAATAACGTAAAGATCAAAAATTTAGGAAACATCTAAATAAAATGTTGTCGTTTAAAACTGTTAAAAGTATATCGATGTATTTTAACACTATTTTATAAATCAATTCTAATTTTACTACATATTTTCAAACATTCAACAATTTTTATGGTAACGCTGATTGTAATTTACGTTATTATTGTCCAAAGTTTCAAAAAGAACAATAAAAATAGTTAGTTGACTCTAAACAAAACATATTTTACTTTTAGATTAAAAAACACTGTTTTAAAATGTTAGCCGATTAGTAGAAACATTTTGTTAAAAAAATTTCAAACATTAACAGGGTTGTTTTTCTCTTTTTTTATTTCTAATATGTTCAAACTAAACTTTATGACTCTTCAGAACAAAAACTATCTTTTTTTAAACTTATTAAATCAAGTTTCTTGTACAAACTGTTGTAAATACTGCTTCCAAGCTGTTGACTGAAATCTTTCTTAATAAAGACTTTATTAATAAACTTAACTTGTTGCTAAACTTAATAAACATATGTACTGCATAAAATTTGCGTGAATAATTAATCAGCTAGTCATGTTTTATCAATTTAATATACTTTTTGTAAAAAATGTTTTTATATGTTTATAATCTTTGCAATAAGTTTATTTAAAACTAAATTCCTATTTATAGCCTAAACTGTTTTGTTATTTTGTTTTTGTTATTGGGCTACATTAAATACTAATTTATGTATTGTTTATTAACTTTACTTGTTTTCGCACATTTTTCATAATATGTGTTATAATTATTTTTATGCCTGAATTTTATTTTTAAATACTTAAAATAATATTGAATACATATTACGTTTAAAGTTTTATAAACACGCTTTAGTCGAAATTGTAAAAGATTGTCATATATAAATATTGCTCAGACTAAGTTCACGATCTACGTACTTTGGTAATGCTTTTTTCTTAAACTTATAAAGTTATTTTTCTATTTAGTACAATATTTTAATAATAACACATTTGATTCGTCGTTTTAATTTGTCTGGATACTTAACATATTTTTAAAGATAATGTTCATATAAAGATAAATTTCATATTTTTGTGTTTTACTCTTAACCAGTATTTATTATTAATAACATATATAAATCGGATAGAATAAACGTAAGCTTACAAATAAAGACTTTTTAAACACATTAGCAATTATAAGATATGAACAAAAAGTTAAAGCTTAAACAAAACTAAGTCATTAGATTTACTTTTGTTTTTTGTTTTGTTGCTTTGAAAGAACTACCAAAATTTAAATGATGTCGTATGTTCTATTTTAATTTTGGTTTTCATCGTCAATTTGAAATAATGCTCATTAGGAGTATATTGGTTTACGAATCATTAAATAGAAGGTTTATGTTACTTTATAATTTAAGCAACAAGTTTTTTATTGATTTATCAGTGAGTTGTTAAGCAACAATTTTACTACATTTTGAAATTCTTGTTGACTCATTAAGCGTTGCCAAGGAGTTTGTTTACTTTTTTCACGCTTGGTTTAGTTTATTCAACAAAATCGTTGTAGCGTTACCTTTGTTGTTATGTGATATTATGTTTTTTAGAAAACAAAAGCAAGATTCGTTAAATTATTTTTAGTGTTTATCAATTTAATACAACACATCGCTTACTTTTTATTTATGTTTCTCTACTAAATTAAGGACTTGAGATAAGACAAAAACTTAATCTTTTAAAAGCGTTTTTGTCTCACTGTAATTCGATTTAGGCTGGTGTATAAATATAGATATCGACAAAATACAGCTTAAAATACATTTTATTTCCACCAGATGTTTAAAATCGCTATTAATGCATTTAGCTTAGAATAACTTTCAAAACTCGTTTCGTCTAAAAGCAGCATTCAGCTTCCTATTGCCAATCTTTACTCACAGGTTTAAGTAATAATAGGTTTATTTTATTAAAGTTGTAAGCTAATCATTTATTTCATGTTTTTTAATTGCTGTATTGGAAACAGTTTAATTTTGTTATAACTCAAATATTAAAACAATAAACGAAAAAAAATGGAGTAAACATTTAGTTACTGAAGTATATGGTAGTAAAATTACTCAATGAAAATTATATTTTACAAATTTTGAACATTTTGATTAAAAAAAAAAAATCTGTTTAAATTTTACAATATTTTTATGTTTTAAGATTTAACACTATATTATTAGAATATGTTTTTGTAACAGTCTTATGTTGCAGTAATTAAATACTATTGTTAATAATTAAAAATTGTTATATACTTCTTAAAACTATCATAATAGTGTTAGTCATAAAAATAAAAATAAAGTTTTTAAATTTGCTACATTTATAAATACTGTTACAAAAACAAACTAGAAAAACAAGTTATATTCTTTATACACAAAACAAGCTTAAGCATTTAAGAACTAACTCAACTATTTACAGTGATCACAAACGGCAATCTGATAAAATTCAAAGCCGATTTTAGTCAGCATTCGAACAGTGTATAATGATTGATCATATATTTAAGCTCGCATAATTTAATATGAAGTTATCATGACACATTGGTTACTGCTTCTTTTCGAGTTAAATCTACTGTGACATCACATTGCTAATAGTGATTGATTGATTCGGTCATTATACTCAATAATTTTGTTATTTTGAATTTTAAAATTAGAGTTTTTTAGTGCTTTTTTCATAGAAAGTACTTTTGTGTGTGAGAACTTAACGTTACTTAAAATAAAAAATTACTTTTAAAGTTTAACTTTTTCACAACTCCAAATTTTTATTTTGAAAAAAATAAAATTTAGAGCCAGGTATTTAAAGGCTAATTACAAGTTATCCAACCCCTACTAATAAAACCTGTTATAAAACATTTTAAAAAACAAGTTTTTTCGACTATACATAATTTTTTTTGAGTAAATTTTTATCTACAACGATGACTTGTTTGAGTATAGTACTTGCCAAATTTAAAGCATGAAATTTTTAAGCACTGAGTCACTCTAACAACTAACTCCTTTTTTAAAGCTGTAACAGCATGAGGAGTTAAAAATACTATTTTTAAGTCTTATACTGATCGATCTAGCTGAAAATACACTCCTAACAATTAAATCAAAAAAACAATTTTGGGTCGGAGATAAAACATAGACGAGTGAAAAAAAAAATTTGTTAAGTTGATTTGTTTACAATTTTTTTGTAACTAAATTTTGTGCACCTTTAGTCTAGACTTGGTTTTTATTTTGACTCAAGTGACGTAACAATTTTTTTATATTTGTGACGTAAACAAATAGTGCAGTCAATTGACAAGATTGATTCCTGTATTTTTATTAGCAATCGAAATTATTATATTACCTTCTGTAAAATTCCCAATTTTCAACTTTTTTAAATATAAACGAATACTTTATTTGAAACTAAAACAGATAGTTTTTCATAAATTAATTTTAGAACGATAAAAAAGTACAATAAAAATTAATTAAAACATTTTTGATATTATTTTATAAATTTCGCTTACTCCGTCTTCAGTTTAGTAAAGTAAATAAAATTGTTTGTTTAAATCATACCTATTAAAAAAATTAAAAACGAATGAAGCAATTTTTAATAGATTTTTATTAATTGACTAGAAAAAAAAACAAAATTATAAAGACAAAACGAAAATGATTATAAATAAAAAGATATTTATTTTTATTATATTTAAGTGTATTAGAATTTAGCCTACTTGGGTGCTTAACTAAATACAAATTTAAAGACCTTAAAATTTAATGAGACATAAATTAAAGTTTAATTGAATTTAAATACCATTAGAGGGCTAAAATAATATTATTTGAAAACAAAAACAACAAAATAATCATTCAGAAAGATCAAAAAAAGTATTGACAAATTATATAATTTCTTTCTTTTATAAGTTTGTACAACATTGAAGGTTTAAAAAACTCAAAATAAGATCTCTTAAACAATAAACATTTAAGAGTAAACTTTGTTATAAAAAGCTATAAAGTGCTTTATCTTACAGTTATTTTAGTTTTTAATTTACAATTTAAATTATTCTAACTAAAACAAAAACATTTCATTATTTAAATTTAGAGCTTTCACAGCTAAAATAGTTTAAAATTAAAATTAAAAAGACTTTATACTATTCATATTAATACTAAATACTACGATATATAACCGCTAAATTTTGTTTTTATGTACAGAATAGAAATATTAAAATTTTGAGTTTAAACTTATTGGACATAGCAAATATTCCTAAAAATTGCCTAGGGGTCTCATAATTTTAATTTTTTTAAAGGTTGTTAAAACACAACTCAGTTAATCTAACAAGTTTTTAAATGCATTATATTTTAACAAATTTTTAGTAATATGTATTTACTGTGTTTTTTATAAAACTATCGATACATTTGAAAAAGTTCGCAATAAAACGTCAAAAGCAACAATAAAAAAATCAATTATCAATCAATGATTTACAGTAATTTTATTCTTCGCTGGTGTTGAGAGACCTGAAAAAAATGTATGTTTTGCAACTCTGTAATAGTCCTATCCCTACTTAAAATGTTAAGGTAATAGTAGAATTTTTTTTTAAGTCTTTGTTTATTTATTTGATAATTTTTTACACTCACAGGCAAAGTCAAGAATAAAATGTGGTTTTCACAAAATAAACTGACTTGATTATTTTTTTGTGAAAATTTAGATTTTACTTTTGTTTTTTTTTTTTTCACAAACGTCTTTGGTAATAAACTGTTCTTGTTTTTTATTCTCGTGACTTTAAATAGCAAAATTTTTGTTATAACTTTTAAGTTTTTAAAAAACAATTCGAAACTTTTTTAACATTTCTTAGTTATTATTCAAACACTTATTAGAGTTTATATTATTATTGTTGTGGTATATTGAATAACTTTTGAAACGATTATGTTTAGTTAAAAAAATAAGCTTACTTGAAACAAAAAATAACAATAGTTAAGAAAAACTTTTTATAAGTGTAAAAATTACTTTTTTTTAATAGTTACAACTTGGAAACAGTTAAACAGTTTATGACTTAAAACAAGGTATTTTATTAAAACATTAAAGATAAAAACTATAGACTATACAGCTGTTATAAGTTTAATAAACTCTTACAAAACAAAATGTGTACTTTTCAAATAGTAGTATAATCAAAAATGTTAATACACAAACTTCTAAGTTTTTATATTATTTGAAAGAAAACAAAAAATTACTTTTTATCTTCAACTGATGTGTCCGTTGTACTTCTAGTAACAGATACTGATTCTGCAGCTTCTACTTTAGTAATTTCGTCCAACTTGTTTGATTTTTTCTTGCAAATTAGTCGCTTTATTTGCCTGTCGATGTTGAAATTAAATTGAAAAAATATAAATATTTCCAATTGATTTTATTTGAGTAATCAACAAGGTTAATAATAATTTAATAGCATTTTCTTTAGCTAATTGAAAATAATTGTAAGAAAGTAAAGTACAACAAAAATGGTTTTGATCCAAAATAAAACTGAAGTTACTTTAACTAACTTAATACGAGTTGACAAACTGGTAGCGGTGAAATTGTACAAAAATGGCCAAATAGCACATTGGGTCCATGTGAGGTACTTAGTGACTAAATTTATAGTGTTACATGATGAACTCTGTAAAAAAAATTGTTTTATAAGTTTTAGAAAATATTTTTATAATAACAAAAAATAATAAAACTGACATTAACTCACGTTTTGATTAAAAGTACATAAAAATGTTAAAATTATTTTAAAACTGTCTTTCGCATAGAATTTTATGCTTGCTACTATATTACTACTAACGCTTTTAGCAAAGGTCCCTGAAGTTTTTAAGATTTCCACTACAACAAATGGAAGCCAAAATAGTATAAAAAATACAGATATCAAAACTGGGTTAAACAATTTTATTGGTTGCATCGAAACATTTTTATCGATCTTGCCTTCTTTCAACATTTCTTCCCTACATTCTTCTTTGTTATTGTTATTTTTTTGTTGTTTTTTGCGTCTGTTGCCTCTGAACAGTTGTGAGTACAGCATTGTGATAGCCTGACAAACAAATATTTGTAAATATTAAAAAAAAAGGAGTTCAAGCTAATCTTAACTTCAAATAAAATCTTAACAGAAAATCGTTGACCTAAACGATAAGTAAAAAAAAAACAGTAAATATATATACCTTTAAAATCAATCAACTTGAATGGAGTTTTATTTGATTTAACATAAAATAACTACAACAGTTAATTAAAAAACCGCAGTTACTTTAAATGGAATATAATTTTCAGTTTCAAAGAAAACTTTAATAAAATTGACAGAACAACCAAGAAAATAAAATTTAACGAACCACAGCTGGTAGCAAGTAGAACATGAAAAAGTAAACAGCGGCTGATATCCTATACTGCAATGTTTGTTGTTCAGAAGTGCTGCAACTTTTAATGTTTCTGATGAACTGAGGAACTTTAGTGCCTTCTTGTTCATAATCTTCGTATTCATATCTGTAAAAAGTTATATGTTAAAAAGTTGAACTTTAGAATTTTGAGATTAGTTTTGTATTACTAAAAAAAAACTTCAATTTTTATGATGAAAATAAAAAAACTTAGTGCAGAGATATTTCTGATTATTTTGTTTTATACATAAGAGAAAAAAGACTTTTATATGCTTGAAGAAAAGTATTACTAAAAAATATCTAATATTTTGTTAAGAAATATAAATCGGTAAGTAAAGTTTATTTAAGTTAGAAAATATAAATATATATACACATTTTTTTGCTATTTAGTTTAGATTTAACAAAAACTTTTTCAATTGTCAGAACTATTACTTTTTAACTATTTATAAATAATTTAAACGAATTTAAACGGTATACTTGAAGGGGTAATTTTGAAGGAAGTAATTCAAATTTTTGTCAAAGTTTGTTTAAGTTTAAAAAAAAATCAGTATTTGTATCAACTTCCAATAATTATTGTTGACACTATTACTTTTTTTTTACGTAAAATGTTTTAAGTTTGAACCAATTATTATTTAAACTAACTCCGGTTCAGTATTGTTGTTAATTCCGTCGTAATATTCTCCAGACGAATCTTGATAGTAACCAGTTGTACTGAAAAATAGCTTTTACAAATTGAGATAATAACAAATTGTTAACAAGTATTTTAAGATAGTTTGATGTACGCTTACACAGTTAGAAGGAATCGTGATGAAGTTTTATAATATTTCTTAAATAAATATATATATATTACAAAATATTTCATGGAAATATCAACAAATGTGTTTAATGACGTTCATTGCTTATCCTAACAATAAAATAGGTTGAATTATTCAATCAGAACAAACTGTAAGTTAAACTTATGCAGTCATGTAGGGTAATGCAAAACAAAATAAGTCATGTATGATTTATTTTACTTATCATAACATAGACATTAGTAGCTTTAGAAGACCTTTTATACTAAAATACAAAGTAGAGAACTAAATTATGATAGGTAGTAAAGAGACTATTAATTATTATCAAAACACTTAAACAAACAAACACAGTCTTATTGTGATTTCTATGAAAAATTTGAACAAACATTTCTAAAATTAAACACGTATAAGTATTTATAAAAACTCAAGTTCAATGTAATTTCCTTCTTCATTACAATAACCATTATCAAAAATGTAAATTTATAATTTTATTCTTCATATTTTCTTAATTTAAAAGAAATTAAATAAACAAATAAATATAATATAATAGACATAATATAATATATAATATAATATAAACTAGTCAAATATAATATAAATAAATAATAAATTATTAACAACAAATTAAAAAGAAACAAACTCAGGTTCGATGTAGTTTCCTTCTTCATCATAATAGTCATTGTCAGGAACGGATCCCTCGTACCCGTAATAATCCGAATAGTCCTCAGCGTACGCGAAATAATCGCTCTCCAGAATCACCATGTCTTCAACGTACACCAGATTCTCGTTCATATTGTGTATATCTCTGTTTATTTTTATGGAACATTTAGTTAACAAAAACAAAATATTATATGATTATTGTTTTCTGGAAAGTCTTGTTTTTTTGATAAATTTTTATAAGTTAATTTATAATTTCTAAAGAGTTAGAGTTTTTTTGCTTTTTTTTTTAATGAGTTTACTGAAAACTGTTAAATGAATAACTTATCTCTTTTTTATTAGAAAAGAAAATATAACTTTCATACCTGCACATGTTTCCGTTGTGGTCGAACTTCACATCATTGAAGTTGAAGTTGAGTCTAAAATAATATTTTATTTGTTTATGTAGAATGAAGTTTAAAATTTTGATTAGCGAGGGTTTGTCTTTACCAAAAATTTCATCTTTAAAGCAAAAGTTTAAACTATAAAAAAGTTTTTAACAATATAAAACGATTACTGAAACTAGAGTTGTTAAAATAAATTTCTTTGTTATATCAAAAACAGAAAAAATGAATGTATGTTTACCACTTATTTTTTGCAAAACTGCTCAATGCTAAACGTCTATAGAATATTAATTTTTATTTTGTGAGGCAGCCTCTAACTTTTCAAATTTACACAATATTTATTTACAAATTTACACTTATTTTTACAGTAAATAAACAAAAATTCAATTGAACTATTAAAAATGAATTAAAAAAAAAACATAAGAAAATATTTTTTAATAATAAGTAATGTCTAATTATATTAATTAATTTTTACCAACTTTTTTTTTGTGTCTAAAATGAATTAAGTTGTTAAACTACAAATGTAATAAAATTTTTTAACATAAACATAACGATTATAATCAAGCAAACAATTTTATAGCCTAAGTCTTTTAGTAAAACTATAACTCAACACATGGCTATTTTATTTCGCCTTTCTGAACGTTGAAACTTAAGATTTTTTAAAACTTGCAAAAACGTTCTAAAAATATTTTGGATGAGTTAATTTTTAAACTTTTTCAAGCAAGTGCAAGGAATTAGTTTTAGAGAAAAAATTATTAGACTACTACAATAAAAAGTTTTATTCAAAAAAGTACTTAGAGAGTTTTAAAATTTGCAAATCCTCAAACCAACATGCACTAACAATTAATAAGTAAAATAACCAGTATTTCTTATACACCCACCTGCATAAACAGTTAGGTGAATCCCCTTTAACAGTTGCCAACCAGATTGTTGGTGACGCAAACACGAATGACGTGATCCACACTGACGTAACAATCAGTAATTTCACTCTTGATGACGTCATAATACTTTTGCCGTTCACAATAGCCATCACCTGATAACTTTCTTTTTTAATATACTTTTTTTAATTAAAAATATTCTTAAATCACCATTTGAAAATAAAAACTTTTGGGGAAAAAGGTATATGTAGTGTCAAAACTTATACAGTTTTAAGTAAGGATTCCGAATTATTTTTTATAATCGCTTATTCGGCAGAAGTCTATAAAAATAATCGCACTATAGTAATTCCACTATAGGGGCGTTTAGTTAAAAATAAGTTTGATTTTTTCCTTCTTACAAGTTATTTCCCCATGATAGCCAAATGAAAGATACTGCCAAAGGAAATCCCTGGTCTAAAGTAAGTAAGGCTTATTTAAGTTTTTAATCTTCACAAGTATTCAGTTTCTAAACATTTAAATTTTATTTGAAAGCTTTAAGTTTTAATTTGTAGCTTTAAATCAAAAATTTTTAAAAAAGTTAATAAGATGCTTTGAAAAGTTTTAAACTTAGAAAATTTAGAAAATATTCTGCTAAGTACTTATAAAGAATGCAATTCAAGTATATGAGTCACTAAAGATAAGATCAAACAAAACTATTGATTAATACTTAAGTATATAAAGTAATATACTTAAGTACATACTTTTAAATTATAGTGCTTCATCGATATTTTTATATCAAAATGACAAAGTACAACAAATAAACAACAGAAAAACTGAAAGTATGTGTAGTATTACCAAAAATAAGATGTGACTTTAAAACTGTCAAAACCGAACATTATTCGTATAACCTCACTTATTTTTTTTTTTACATTTAAATTTTATGTGAAAAAAATATAAAATTTCAATAAATTACTTTGTTTTAATTTTAACTTATCATATGATAAATTTGTTATTATTTACTTGAATTGCAACAAATTAAAAAACTTCTTTAAAACTCGTTCAAATTGTTCAAGTTAATACCTAAAACTTAGCTTATAGAAAATTATCAGACTCTTGGTTTATAACTACTTTAAAAATAACTTTTGAATTTTTTGAGTAATAAAAAATTATATAAATTTATCAAAGCTAAGTATTTTGTATTTTTTATCGATCGAACTTTCATTTGTAATTTTAGCACACTGTTTTATTTACGTCAATATGAGTGACGTACATAGTAACTTTCTTCTAAACTTGCGAAAACATTTTAAAAAAATAAAATAAAACCAAATTAAAAGCTTATGTATCAACTAATGACTTTGAAAGATTGTTTTTCTTAAGACGGTATTTTCAAGTAGAAACAAATATAAGTTGTTAACATTAAATCAGGTGAAGAAAACACAAAAAAAAGCACCTAACCTATTTTCAAATTATAATTCCTTATTTAAACGTTTAGTGCTTTTAAATATCAGTGAACACTGTAAAGCTGTTTTCAATTGTAAACAATAACATTTTTTTTTAATTTAGTTTTTTCTTTTATCGATCGCATTGTTTTATACTTTATTAAAGCTCACTTATATAAATAGAATATTTGTTAGGTTTCAAAAGTTGGTTAAAGAAATGCTTGAGCTTTGATTATAATGCCCAACTGGACAAAATAGTCAAAAATTTAGCTTTCTATTTTAGCTTTCTGATAAAAGGTGGCTCGTTATAATTAAACTTGTAATTAATCAAAATACAGAATCGAGTTCAAAGTCGGAGAGCTGCAATTAATCATTTTCTTAAAAGAAAATCGAACAAAAAACGAGTTGTCTTGACAACAAAGAGTTAAAAGGTATTTTTTGAGATAACTTTTTGAAGGTTAAAGTATTTTTAGTAGTTGAAATAAATTTTAATATATAGTTATAAAAATAATTTTATAATAATGTAGTTGTGATTGTTAAATTCATTTCTTGAAAAAATTTAATAAACTATTTTCAAAAATAAGTGTTTTTGTTATTTTTTGTTTCCCAAAACATAAAAAAAATCTTAAAAAAAAAATAAATTAGGTTTAGGGTTCAAGTTATTAAAACACATTTTATCTGTTTTAATTCATATAAACGTTACTTTAAAAGTTTTAAATAATCAATACCAATTAACACACTAAATCACATAAACTAAATGTTATCTATTTAAAAATAACTTACAAATCATGGATATAAAAGCTAAAAATAGTAAGCAATGTTCTTATACATTTAGATATTTTAATGAAACTAAACGTTCTTATTTTTGTTATGAATCACGATTCGTTTTTGTTGCTAAGTGATTTGATTAAAACTGATACGCTTCATCGGGTTTATTCGCGTTTGTGATTAGTGGACCGTCAAATCAGTTGCTATGATATAAATCTTGGGAGTTTTGTTAATGATAAGCTATTTTTACACTTTTATTAGTTTTTTATCTTATTTTATCGAAAACTTTTATTACGTTTTGATAAATAATTTTTTTTTTAAGTTGAGAGTTTTTAATTCAAATCTACTTTGTGTTAAATTAAAAATAAAACTTCTAAAAATACCTTATTTGTCGTATTAACTTGATAAAAAGGTTTAAATTCGTAATAAACTTTCCAACGGAGCTGTATTTTTTGAACTTAATATCTAAATTATAACAAAAAAAACAAGTCTTTTACAAGTTTAATTGGTATCACAGCGACAAAGGACTTGTTTTCAATGTTTGTGACTACAATTTTTTTTTTGATCATTTTGTGTTTATTTGTTTTTAAATAAGCAAACTAGTTTTTTAACTTCGAATAACGAAGAAAAAAAAAATCAAGTCAACAAGCATAAATTTTGAAGTTCTTGAAATTTTAATGAAATGAAATGAACACTCAGTAATATTAGTATTTTAATGCTTACGTTTAGAAAAAAGTTAACATTTTTCTGTATATGTATGTATAGCAAGCTGAAAAACGATAAGTAACTAATCTGATTTAAGAGATTAGTTAATACGAAGTTTAACTTAAGCTGGTCAGAGTTAAAGATCTTTGACATTTTTAGTAAGTTTTACATCGATTTGATAATGATGATTGATTAGTATGTTTGTGATTTCTTTTTTAAATCTTAGCATGGATTCGATATATTTTTATGGTCTTATACAAAAAAGCGCCTCTTTTAATTAACTGAGTTTTTTTTGTTGAGTGATTGGTTTGTTTGTGAATTTTTTTTTGCAATATTTTCACTAATAGAAGAAAAGTTTTTACTTTTTTAACTAACTGAATTTTTTTTTAGTGATTGGTATGTTTTTGAGATTCTTAATCTCAGTGAAATACAAATAACAGTGTTAAACATTTGTAAAGATAAAAGAGCAAAACCATATATTTATTAAAAATTAAAGTAAGTAAACAAAACTATTTTTAATTGCTTTCCTAACGTTAAGTTCAAAAACAAAACGTATATTTACTTAATATTTTTTATACTAAATTTTATAGTTTACGTTTGATTTCTAAGAAATAAACTTTCTACATACGTCAGTAACAGTATAAACTCAAATTCAACGACAATTAAACTTTAATAGACGCACGAATTGCTTATACTGTCAAGTTTTTTGGACATTTTCGGAGAAAACGTTTGAAAAAAATTATCCATTTCAATTCACAGAAAAATAATAAAGTTTACATGAAGTATCAATAAATAAAACAAACAGAGTTAAAAACATCTTCAGAAACTAGTCGAAAATAAATATGGATTTTTAGTTTAAAACAGTGCAAATTTCTTAATACGAAATAAATTAATCGCTTTTTAAAATTGTTAAAATTAGTATTTAATTTAAAAAATATATATAAAATAAACTTTAAGTCAAATATTTCTTTATAAAATGAAATTTAAAATTAATTAAAGTTACGAGTTTAAACGCAGTTAGCGCCATCATTCGAAAAGTATTTATAAGTATATCGTACATATTGATTTTTGAGCGTCGTAAATAGTAAGAAAGCACGGTACTTTTGATTTAAAGAGGTATTTTATTCATTTAGAAATTATTAATGAAAGTTATTAACTAAAAATTGTTGCAAAACGATTGTGCTATTGATTTAAATCAGCAAACTTGCTAATGAAGTTACAAAATCTAATCAAATAAATTTTGTACTAAACACTATGGCATCATTATGGCATCTACAAATTTTTTGTTTGGTGAAGAAATTGTTTACTTTCTCCACGCTTCGTTTAGTTTATTCGACGAAACTAACGATGCGAGACTCGAGTAATTATGGTTGCCATGCAAAATCTCGAGTAATTACGGTTGCTATGCAAAACATTTCGATTCTTTTTAACGCAAAAACTCTTACGCTTAATCCAATAATTATTAAAACAGCAATTTTTTAAAAAAGTTGTTATTTTGGTAATTTTACGCTCCGCTCAGTTTACCCGCATTTGTTTAAAAAAATTAAGTTATTTAAATAGTTTGTTGTCTTAGATTTTTTCATAAAAATATCAACGTCTTCTAACAATTTTAATTATCATTAATATTTGTTATGAGAGATAAAATTTTTAGTGTAAAAAAAATATCCTTTTAAAAAAGTAAATAAAAGTTTTATTAGTTTTTATCGCCAACAAAGTTTTTACTTTTTTCCAACTGTTTGATAAAACTTTTCTATATTAACGTTTATCTATCACACAGCTGTGAAGTAACTAGTTTTAAATCAAAAATAAAACAAAAGTTTTGATGGTTAGCATTTAATACTTGGTGTACAAATTTTATATAAATCTTAAAAGATTTAAAAACTGGTATATTAAACGATTTACTGCAAATTAAAATATCATATAAAATATTACCTGAAATACTTAATTTTTCTTATAAAATTTTGCCAAATAGTTTTAATTTGTTGAAGTCAAACAATAATTTAGAAAATATTAGTATGGTTTTTTGTACTTGAGTAAAACTGCTGTTTTAATAGTTAAAAATTAAGTTTTTAAGACTAACAAAAATCTACTGCATATGACGAAACAGTTCTATAAATTAATTTCTTTTTTTATAAATCGAACAGCGTTTTTTAAGAAAAAATTCTTAAGTAAAAAAACTAAAACTAATTCCTCTACACATAGCAAAAACATAAAACCCAATTGTACAGTCAGGTAAACATTTTAAAGACGGGATATACATTTGAATAACAAGATTACTCACGTTTACTGACATAGTTCAACAGCCCAATTAAAGGCTTAAGTTGTCGCTAATACACAATGATGGATTGTAAGCTGGTTTGTAGTAAGCATCAGTTTTGATATTTTTTAAAAGTCATGTCATTAACACTTATTTTTAAACAAGTCAATGGTGACATAGCTGACTAATAATGAATGATTGATGTACATGTGCTTTTATTTATTTCATTGTCATGTAATCTCATGTGTTGTAAATGTTTTTATTATTTTTCATGGTCTTTAACCATGTGTTAGCTAAAATTAGAAGTCTATTTCAAATGGAATTTGTCTACAAAACGTTTTATTTTTTGTTTTTTATTCTAAGCAGGCAAACTCCAACTTACATTTGCACTACATCTAAGTAAACACTTTTAAAAAGTTCTGTATTTTAACAAACAATTACAAAGTAGTCAAAATAATACAACAAAAACAATAAATTGTCTTCAGAGACGAAAAGTATGATTCTAATAAAAGTTGATTATACACATTGTTTATTTTCCAAACTCTTAAGTAGAAATTTAATAAAATTATATATTACTCAACACTTTCTATTTAAGCAGTTACGCTTTATTATTTACATCACAAACGGTTTAGAAACGTTTTATCCTAAAATTTAACGAGACTAACCAAGTAGAACAATATTGAAGACAAGTATGATGTCATCATCAACAATGACGTCATCTTACAAGCGGGTTCACCTAACAACCATCCCTTGTTAACTGTTTCCATGACAACCATTGGTATGGTAACCAACATCAGAACATTTGAGACACACAATTGAAGAATAAAACTGCGAAAATATTTAATATATTTTGTACATATTATATCTTGGTAATTAAAACATTAAAACACCTTTGAGAAAAATTACTTTGAAGTAGTATAAGTTGTATATAACTTTCGTAATAAAATTTACTTTGAATAACTTAATAAAACAAAAACTTTAAATTAAAAAAGCGTTGACGTAAACAGCTGTCTCGTATGTCTTTGCATGACAAGCAAATCACAGCTGTCAGCATGTTGATTTTACAAATTAATCAAATTTGCATGACAACACTCAATGTGCAATGTCAGCAAAACAAGCTTGTTTAGTCGAACAGCTTTTATGCTGTTTTATTTCATATATATTTCAACATTAATTTTCAATAAAGTTATTTTTTTGTTATATTTTTAATTCCATTTGAATAATGTTTTACTGTTGAATGATGATCTTTTTTTTAAGTGAAACGTTAATTTGAAAAAAATGTTTTGAAATTTTAGAAGTTATTTTTTTATGAGTTTCAACTAGTTAAAAACTATTTAAACTCACAAATTTGATTTAGACTTCTTGTGGTCCTTCAAAACGATCATGAGTACAAAAGTGAACAAGTTACCTAGCAACCCAACTCCGCATATTACCATGCCTAGCAACTCGGGAGCCGTTGCCGTTCCAACTTGACCCATTGAAGTGTAGTTTCCTTGGTAATCGTAACTTTCAACCCCATATTTGGTCGCGTTTCTGCCGTCATAGTCACTGTTGCCATATTCACCAGAGTAATCTTGGGGTTTTTCGAAACCGTTGCCATAGCTGTTATCGCCGTAATTTGGTTCGTAATTTCCATCTCCGTAATTTTCGTAGGAAACTGAAAATAACTAATTAAGTTAAAAAAATTAAATTACAAAAAAATTTATAAGTTGTAAAGAGACTTAGTCTGGGAGAACTTTTGATTTCAAATACAAATTTTCATAACAGACATCAAATCTCCGTAAATTCCTAGGAAACTACAAGTCATAAGTAATACTGTTCAAAAGTTATACATAAAAAACTTCTAGACTATAAGTTGTATAATAGTGTAAAGCAGGGTTTTCCAAAGTGGCTAATATCGCTCAACTGATAAAGTTTATGGCTATAAGGGGGCGGCATTTAGTAAAGAGGTGAAGTTATAAATTGATAATGAACTATGGCAAAGGTGTAATAAATTGGGGCTGAAAATTGCTGCTAAGAGGGAAATAGTGAAAATGAGTTTGGGGTTTCCTTATGTTGTCATTTTATTTTAATTATAACAACGTACCAGTAGTTGCGTTAGAAGGAGTTTCCATGGCAACGGTGGTCGCGTTGTCATTGTCTAACAGGTAACTATGGGGAGGTTGCCCGTAATCGTTGTAATCGTCGTCATAATTATCATAAAATTCCCCATCCCCAGAACTTTCATATGACGTCGTATCTTCCATTGTGACGTATTATATTTTTAATGCTACAAAAAAATTAAAAATGGAACAACTTTAAAATTTTTGAATAACAGAAGCAGTTCAAATAAAAACCTTATTGTTTCAATCAGTTTTATATGATTGTTAAATTCGTATTACAAACGTATAATTATTATTGAAATTTTATAATGTCATGAGCTACAGTAATTCTTTATTTCAGAAACTCAACAATATAAAGTAAATAATAAAAAACTGTCCTAAAATTATGTTAAGCTGTAGATTATGTCATTTACTGTTATAATTTCTGTTAAAATTTTATATTTTTGTCAGTAAAAATAATCACTAGAACTCTAAGCTCCCCTGCAGAAAAACGCGGAGTTTAATCTATTCCGGAAATAATAGAAGTATTTAAAAGGTCAAAAGAAATTTTAATGAACTTATTAAGCCAAATTTTTACAATTAAAAGTAAATAAAAAGTTTGAATAACATTAGAAAGTTATTCTTAGTAGTAAAAAAACGACCTTACTTTAAACTTGTTATGTGATAAAATCTACTTAATTATAAATAATGTAGTGTATTTAACAATAAAAAATAAATGTTATTTAAATTAAAGATTACTAGGAACCCAACCTTATTTTTTTTATAAAAAGGATGTTTAAAACATAATTTTAAATAAGTTAATGTACAACTTTAATATTTTAACTACTTGTTCAGCTTAACTTTTATACCTAGCAATTAATTTTGAAAAATTTTACCCAAATAAGTACATTAATTATTATTAAAGTTATAAAAACATTGTATTTTAATGAAAATATCTCTATAAAAAAATACGTATAACTGAAATAAGGATAATTAGTCATATTTTTAACGAATTTCAAAAAAATTCAACACATTGTTATTAGGTTTCGTGACAAGTAAATTTTAGTTCACGAAAAAAACAATTTCTATAAAATAGGTAAATATATCAAAAAGAAGGTAAATGTAGTTTACATAAAATAAGTTCTACAAGTTTTACTAGCTAGGTAGAAAGTTTATTGAAAAAAATAAAAAAATAAAATTGATAAGCATGCGCAACTTAACAGGTACATTTTTGTTTATATAATAATAAGCGTGTTCCGTTTAAAGTTTACAAAGCGCAATTTGCTGATCAGATTAAATTTTGTTCACATGTAGAGCTATCAAGTCAATTATGAACAGTTTCTCCTATCAGAACGAGCTTATTAATGCACATTCGATTGCTTTCGACCATCGATATTTTCATGTCTCAAACAAATCTTGCTACTTTAAGTTTTGTCTACTCAGTGAATGTTATATGTGAAGTAAAAAATTTGACACTAGTAATTTGTTTTTTCTATTAATTCTTAAGTCAAAAAGTGGACTTTGTACTTAACTAAAAATAACTTAAGTTTACTTCAAAAGAACGTTTGTCCTTTTAAAACTTTCAAAAAAGAAAGTTTAAATTTTAAATGGAATTTAATTCAGTGACTAGTATTTTTAAACAAGGTATAAAAATACTGTATATGTGTATTAACAAATAACTCTTTTTACTACAATAACAACAAGTCTCTTACTTTGTAAATAAGAAAGTCATTTAGTAACTCTTGTAAACACTTTAACTAATTGAAACAGCATGTGTGGTTCTAAAGTGTTTTATTCTTAATCTTTACAAGCCACTTCTTGTATATCGTAGTGACAATTAACAGTAATTGAATTTGAATTGCAACTGGCAAATCAGTTTGTTTGTAATTTTATACAGATTCCTGTTTTGCTATAGTTTTTATTAACCAAAGGAAAAATTTAAATGCCTTGCAAACAAACATACTTTTAATTGTTTTGGTGTGTTAAAGTTTCACAATTAAATTTATATTAGTACTAGTTCATGCCAGGATAACTTCTTCGAATAAGTACTTCTTTTTTAAGTAATATTATTAACTAATAATTCTTGTTTTAAACAAGTATTCAAAACCTTGTATTGTGTAAAAATAGTTTTTGGTTGTTAAGCTTTATAGATTTAGCTATATGTGAAAAAAAAAGTTTTATTTTACTAGAGAAAAAAAAAAGATTTAAAACTCTCAGCGTCAAAATTCTAAATAAAGAAACACCTGATAAAGCTTTTTCCTCGACAAATTAATCGCTGAGTGAAAATTTTACAAACTGTGAAAATTGATAAATTCCTTTCAACTGAGTCATTGCCTAGCAACGAATCATCATGATTATTTGCTTGACAACAAAGAATTACATGGCAACTAGCAACTCATTCTAACATTTGTTTAAGTCTATTGCAAAGTCATTGTTGCCAATTAAAGTATTATCTCACACTACTTTAAATGTTTTGTTTTTACTTTGTTTTTTATATTTTTGTTAACAAATAACACTTAGCTATGTAGAAAAACTGCAACTAAAATATTCTGCTTTAATTTGAAAACATATCATATTAATTAATTAAAGTTAAAATCGTAAAGTCTTATGAACTAAGTAATTTTTCAAGTAAGTATTGTTTTACAAATGCTTATGAAACTTTAAAACTGTTTATTTTAAATTAAGTTAAGTCCAACAACGAAATAAAACTTTAATCTTTCAAACTAAAACTTATGTTCACATTCAATGTTATTGAGTATCAGTTATAAAACAAAGTGAAAAAAAAAACTTTGGCAAACTTGTTCAAACTCAAACAAGCTTCAAACTGCAATTAAAACAAAAAACTGCATGTTGCCTGCAAATTGTACTGTTCAAATTGAAACATCTCGACAGTGAAGATTTCGCTTCTCAGCAAATACGAGAGAATTGCGAGAAAGTACAGTTCTCTCGCTTGTGATCTGTGCATTTAAGTTTTGGTGGTTTCGGAGTTTGAATTTTTGTCCAGTCTCAAAGGTTTTACTTAATTTAAACTGTCTTCTAATAAAAGACCTGCATTATTAATTTTTATTTCGAAATTACTGACAAAAATTTTGACGGATGATTTTTTTAAAATGCTGTTACAAACAATTTAGTAAACAATGTTTTATTAGAAAAATAGTTTTGAAATTAAGTACTATATAAACTTTTTTAGATAACTTGTTTTTGTTCCAGAAGTATAAAGCATTTTGGCTTATGTTTTATTTTGTGATATTATAAAAATACAAGGTAGATGACGTAAATTATTTTGTCGCCAAAGTTTTGATGATTTTACAAATAAGTTTATATTGCTTGTTCTTCAAATTAAAACTTTTTTTTTATCAATTACAGATATAAATAGAATAAAAGTTTGTTTGAAATCGTACAAAAATTAATTAAAGTAAAAACAAAAAAAAAAGATTAAACATTTTAACTAGTAATCGATTATGAAAATGTAGAACATAAACTAATAAACTTTTATTTAGTCTTATTTTATTACATAAACAAAATATTTTAATTGCATTATACGTGTTTACAAAACTTTTAATAAAAAAGTGGCAAACTAAAGTTTTAAAAATAAGCTCTTTAAAAATGTTTTAAGTTGTTTGTAGAAAAATAAAATTAGTTTAAATAACACAGAACCTTTTTTTTTTGTTTTTACACTAAGTTTAAAAAACTTTACAAAACATGTAGTATATTAATAAGAAATAAATTAAGAATAGTGTTTTGTTTCAATTTTCTATTTTGAAAGTAACTTAAGTTGATTAGAAAAAAAAATCTTGTTTTTTTGTTTTTAAAAAATGTGTTTATTCAAAAATTTTACTTAGTTCTAGTGACTTTTAATTAAAAAAATCTTACTTTTCAGTAATTTTTAACTAAATTATCATTTATATTTTTCACATAGATACTAAAGTATTTTATAATCTGGTTGTAAACTTTTTTTTATTTCTGACAATAACAACCTAAATCTCTTAGATTATACAAACAAAAAAATAGCTAAACAGAATTTCAACAGATTTTAAATACTTTTAGAAAAATATTTTAACGTTTTTGATAAACACATTGTGTCTTATGTTTCAAAAAATGTTTAACAAACATACAATGTCACAAACGTAAACTAAACTTGACACATGAACACTTAATGAGGTTTTAAACCTGAAATTTTTAAAATTAAAGCAAGTACAAACAAAAAAACACAGACCATTTTGTAGTTGTTAACATTTTTTGACGCAATTTGGCGCTAACAGTCGTCTTTTTCGCAATAAACTCAGCAATTTGACTGAAAAATGTAAATTGCATTTTATTGACGCTTTTAGACGTGCTATTAGTGTCTGTTGTAAGACAGTAATTTTGCTTTTGCAATTACATGAGTTTGTTTACACAAGAAAAGTTAAAATAGTTTTAGAACCAAGACAAAAGCTGTAAAGCAGACTAAACACCTATGAATAAACGAAGTGTGAACTTTTAAAAATACGCCAAAACATTTTACTTACAAAAAAAATAATATTTTAACGAGCTTTAGTGAGCATTTTAAATTGTTCTAGACTTTCAATTATAAATAAGATAGTATACGTAATAGGGTGAGGGAACAAGTTTTAAAATTTTAGGCTGCTATGTTACACAATAACTGTAAATGTTTTTTTAGATACACTTCAGACTAGACAGTTTATAAACTTTATAAAAACAAAAAAAAAAATAAAATAATGACAAATTTACAAACTGTCGACAGTATTTTAACTTAATTTGACCCTAAAGTTACAAGAGATGTAATGAACTGTAGATGAACTATTAATAACTTTAAAAAGTAATTTATAAGTAATTAAACAAAAATGTAGTTGTTATGAACGCTTTAAAACACAATTACTTCAACTAAAATAGTTCGTAAAGTTCAATCAAATAAAAATACTTAATAAAATAGTTTAATTTCCACAGTAATTTTCAGTTTTTTTAAATAAATATTCATATCTTTTATCAATAGGTAATTAAAAAAGGTTATTCATTATAAAAATACTATTAATTTTCTTTTAATTTCTACTTTGAAAAATCAGATAGATCATAATTATGTCTTCAAGCAAAAACACCTAGAAATTAAAAAAAAAAATGGTTTGTTTTGTTTAAACGTTTTACTTTTAACAATTTTTTGTAATGAACTACAAGTTTAATAAAATGAAATATAATTTATTTTAAAACTTCATTATAAAATATTATATTCAACATAAAGTATCATTTTTATCATGTAAATTTATATTCTAACTAAAAAAAATTCTAGGATCCGTTTTATTTTAAAATAAAGAAACAATAACGATGACACTCTTTTACTTGAAGTTTACTTAAAAGTAAATTCAATAATTATGATTTTTTTTATATTACAAAGTAATTAACAATTTGTGATACTATTTGTAACAAAGTTAACTGTAGATGAACTATTAATTACTTAAAAAAGCAATTTATAAGTAATTAAACAAAAATGTAGTTGTTATGAACGCTTTAAAACACATTTATTTCAGTTCATATACTTAATAAAAGTTCAATAAATTTTAAATAGAAAAACAACTAAACTTCCACAACGTTAATCTAAATAAAGTCTACTACTACTGACTGAGTAATTAGTAGCTTAAATGCATAAATTTTTAACTACTTATGTTTCATGTAAATTGTTTTTTAAACATCTATTTTTATGAAAGTATTGTTTTCATTTTCAATTACTACTTAAAAAATTCAGACAAATAACCATTATGTTTACTAACAAAAACACGTAATATGTTACAAAAAAATGTTTTATTTTATTCTATTTGTTTTCATTATCAAACTTTAGTACAGATACTTTTTTGTAAATAATCTACAAATTTTGTAAACATGTTTTTTACATTATGCATAATAAAGTATTATTTTACCTATGTAATTTTTTTATACTTAAAAAAATAAGGTATACTTTATCAATATATTTTAAAAATAAAATAAACAAAAACAATGACAATATTTTAATCGATATGTTTTAAAGTAAGCTTCAAAAGTATGATATGTTTCTATTACAAAGTTTATAACTGTTTAGTAAGGACTACAAAATAAAAACTAATGAACTAGAACTTCTTTCGTTTTATTTATATACCCAACTACATTATTAAAGTTATATTTAAAGCATGATAGAGTAAAAAAATTGATAATTTTACTTGTGTAAACTTTATACTTTGATTTTAATTTACTTTAACTTTTAAAAGATGTTAATACAGCTTAGCAACAATTATAACAAGTAACTTTGTTTAAATTACTTCTAACATTTAAAATAAACGAAAAACATGCGTATGTTGGAGTATACTTTATATGCTTGCTGCTTTTTTAGAGTGGGAAACTATGGAGTTTTTTAAGATACGGGCATAAATACTTAAAGAAATTAATTTTAATTTTAAGTAAATAAAATAACTCGTTAACTGTCTTGTTAAATACAAACTTTTTAAGACATTTTCAAATTTAATTAAATATATACTTATTAAAGGAAGTTATACAAAAACTAAAAAACCAGTTTTGCTTAATCTTTATTTTCAATATAAAAGCTCATTAAATGTAAATTAACTCGTCGCTTTATATTTTTATAAAGTTATTGATCATTTTTCCTCTTTTTAATATCATAAGTTATTACTTAATTAAAACCATAAGAGATGATATTAGCTAAAAAGTATAAACATTTTAAATAGACAAAAAAAGTTGCCAAAAGGTTGTAGCTAAACATGAATTTATGTTAAAATCAGTGCTTTAAAAGTTCTAGCGATTATAAAATTTATACTTTTTCATAATTAGCATGTCGAACGTATACGCATAAAAACTTATGTGTAAAATCTATGTACCGAGATATATATACAAGACCACAACAAAAATAAAAACAACTAAAGTAATTTATTTTTTATTCATCACTTTACTTGTTTAAACTGTTTCTTTTCAGTTAAAAGTTTTGAAAATAGTGTTATAAGATAGAAAACAAATTTGTTTCAAAAAGAAGACCAAATGTACAATATTAAAAACTTAATCTAAGAGTTTTAATTGTAACAACTTGATTATGGTACAATATTTAATTGTAAAAAAAGAGTTTTGTGTTTTGTTCTTTAAGATTTGAAATACCATTTTTGTTTTTGTTTTTTATTTGAACACAATAATTAATTTTAAAAGTCTTAGTAAAATGTGATACTGAAACAGTTATTTAACTGCTTACTTAGTTATACTATCACTACTAAAGACCTAGCATATTGAAAAACACAAATATTACTAAAGTGTTGAATATAAATTTTGTTCATATATAAAGACTAAAATAATTAATATAATTTTAATACAGTAACCTCTCGCTTATTTACGCACATTGTGTCCACAGAAAAAGTGCGTAAAAATATGAGAGATCGTAAAGAAACGAGAGGTACCAAATATACCCACTAAAATAGCTGTTTTTTAATATTGCTTCTAGTTAAAAGCAGACTGGGCACTTTCCCACTTTTAACAATTTGTTTACTTAATTTATAAATATGAAAACAACAGATAAAACTATACATATATTATAAAAAAAGGATTTGAATTTCTATAAAATAACAATACGAATAGAAATAATTTTACTATTTTAATAATAAGTAGAAATTATCTTTATCTGTATTTATATGTGACGTTTATATTCTATTCTACTTAGCAAATTCAATATAAAATTAAGCATTTCTTTACAATTATAAAATAGTGTTTATTAATATATAATGCAAGACTGCTGTATTATTTCTTTGTGTTTTAAACTCTCATTATTTCATTATACTTTCATTATTAAAAACAGTCATGTTTATCTCAGAATTTTGATTTAATCTCTTATTGTTTACAAAATTTCTGATATACTGAGGTATAACTTAATGTTTATCAATTAATGAGAGGTGTGTTAGCATTCAAAAACATATTTTAATTTAAAAATTTACATTAAACCTGATTTGTGCAATATTAAAAAAAATTAAAATTTTTATTTTCTGAATTTTATAGAATTCTGAAATGCGTAACTAAACGAGAGTGCGTAACGTCACGAGTGCGTAAAGATCCGAGAGGTTACTGTACTCAATTTTTTTCAATTATAAATTTATATAACTGTTTGTCTTAATTAAAAACGATTGCTCAATTTACTGAAATGCAAAGAGCTTATTTACTGAAATGTAGAGAGCTAGCTAGAAAAACGTATAGCTAGCTTGTTGCTTGGCTACACGTTTTTTTGGGAACGGGTCACTTTTGCACGAGCGTCACTTTAGCACGAGGGGACACTTTTGCACAGCGTTACTTTTGCACAAGCGTCACTTCTGCACGAATGGACTTTTTTGCACGGCGTCATTTTCGCACGAGGATACACTTTTGCATGGCTGTCTTTTTTGCACGGAGGGTCACTTTTTCACGAGGTGAAACTTTTGCACGCAGAGTAATTTTTGCACGGCGACATTTTTACACGTCAAAACTTCTGCACGAAGTTACATTTGCATGGCGACATTTTTGCAAAGCGTCGTTTTTGCACAGCGTTATGTTTTTACGGATAAGCTTATGAACTGTAAAAATTTTAAACAATTAGTCAATTTTGAACGGAGCTTTACTTTTGCACGCTTCTAATTTTTAGTTAGACGAGTTTATATTCAACAACGCAAGTTGTTTTGAATGAATAAAATGTGGTAGTTTGATAATGAAATTTTAATGTAAAGTTTTTATTTGAAGTTTTACGTAGAACAATATAATAACGTAACACAATACATTAATTTATATTTATAATCTTAATTTAAATAAACTAGATGAATACACATTTTTTTATTTTAAACAAAAACATTTTTGAATACTTTAAATAAAAATAATCTGAATTTTGATGATTTTTAAACAGAAAGATAAACTTAATTTATTAAGGCTTTAAAACACGAATCTTAGGTATTATTTTTTACTTATATTCTCTTGATGTTAAAATTAGCATTATATAATTTTTTAACAAATATTTTAAATCTATTTCAATTTTAAAGAATTGTTAAATAAAAAAAAAAAATTAGTTAGTTTATGAAGTGTAAAGGTATTTAAAATTTTACTCGATGTTTATTTTATTTATTTATTTTTAATTTAGCGTCAGAATTTAGAAAAAAATCTAAGCTTAAAATAACACGTGCTTTTTCAGTATAGCATAACAAAAACAATTTTACAATATAATCTGATTATGATAAAGCCTTATTTTTTTATAACGCCTTTACGAATTTATAAGTTAATATAAACAAATTTTTAAACTTATTGATGAAAACAGTCTAGTGGTGCAAATTTTTATAAGCAATGATGAAATGAATAAGTTAATCAATTAATTGAAAGATAGAATAGTACGAACACCAGATAATATTCCTTCGTATTTTATTAAATGTACTACTTATTCTATAATTTTTCAAATATATCACCAATTTTTAATTGTTATTTAGAAAAAACAATGAAAAACATTATTTGTAATACACAAAAAAGGTAGCAAGTACAACCCTTCAAATAACAGAAAAAAAAAATGACAAATAGCTTTGGCGAATCTTTAAACATATAATTTCTATAGAAATACTTGATCATCTCATTTTTTCAACAACTTTATATTCCCTAAACAACTTATTTTCTCCCTAACTGAGCGTTCTGTTTTCAATTACTAAATTGCTAATACTCTCGGTTGGTACCTTTTATTAGCAAAAAGTCTATTAAGTTGTCTATACTTAGTAAAAGCTTTAGGCTCCGTCTCTCCATTTAATAAAAAACAAAATATTATTGCAATACAAAATTTATAGTAGTCTGGCTAGTTAGTTAAAAAAGTTTCTAAATGATATAACTTCAGAAGTTGATGTTAGCAGCAACATTAGCCTTTTCGCAGATGACAAAAAAAAAATTTTACCAATCGAACACAACTTTACAATATTCTTTAGATATTATTTACGATTAGCTTAAGTAAACCAAACTAAACAAAACCCTAGTAAATGTCTGGTTCTAAACATGAAAATAAAAACTACTATCTCTACTATTGTTTTTAAAATAAAAAATATAAACTTATCTTCAACTTAAGTGTTTAATGATCTTTGAAATTTTATTGCTAAAAATTTCAAACGGATCACCATATTCATTACGTTTACCGAATTTCATCAACTAAATCTTTTCAATATTTAAAAAGCTTTCAGTCTCCGGATATAAACAGCCTGAATAATTTTTAATCTAAATTTAACTCGTCCTAAGTTAAAATATAAAAGACCAATATGTCCTACAATATTAAGAAAATATTATCTATATAGAATCTGTTCAATAAAAATATACCATATTAGTCTTCAACCGCTGCAATATTTCGATAATGAGGCTTGGCAGAATTCTTTTTTTTATCGGTCAGTTGAAATACGGAACATACTTCAAAATGAATTAGTAACTTGCAAAAAATTTAAAGAATTTCGATTAAAGTTAAAAAATTTTTAGTTGAATTAAGTTTTTGTTAGTAAAACTAACATAAGTAATTTTTATCAACTGTTGATTTAATTTTGATATTTAGCTTAGTTTATTGTTCAATTTTATTAGCAGTACCTTTTCCCTATTAATGATGAGACCTTTTTCAATGTGTTTAATAATTATTCATCTGGTCAGTCGATTGTTAATGTCCTTGGAGCGTTATGTTTTTATTTTTGTTGTTAGTCAATGCATTTAAATATTTGATGCTGATCGTTCTACATCAAAACGTAAACAAGTATAAGTTTATGATTAAAGTTTTTCTTTAATTTTGGCCTATAAATTTTGAATCAACCTATTTTTTTATCTTTGTTTTATTAACTTTTTTTTTATGTTAATTTTATTTGTCTGTATGTGTCTTTCACTTTAAGTGGTCTAGGTTTTGATGCATAGGTCCATCATATGGACAATAAACTTGTGATCGTATACTAAAATATATAAAAAGGCATAGTTGTTAACTAATATATTAAAATTCAAAATAAACTAGAAAAATGTACTTACACTTAAAGTATTTTTTTATCTTAGTTTCTAAAAAAATAACTTTTTTGTCCCTGGTATGAGTCTTTTGTATATAATCTTATGTTATCTTTTCGTTAGTTTGTTACTAACATTAACTTTTACTGTTTAAGACTTTAATTATTTTAATTTTTCCTTTAATATAACTATGTTATAAAATTTTAATTTTCAATGTCTTTTTATGTTACAGATTTGGTACTAGCTAAAAAATTTTAATCGGCCTGAATGCAAAATTAATGTTCAGTGCAAAAAGTCATCGTGCAAAAATCTCGCTGTGCAAAAATTTCATCGTCAAAATATGACGTTGTTTAAAATTATCGTTGTGCAACAATGCTGCCGTAAAAAATTGTCATAGTGAAAAAGTGTCTCCTCGAGCAAAAGTGACGCCATGCAACAAGGACCACGCGTGCAAAAGTGACAGCCGTGCAAAAGTGTACCCTCGTGCAAAAGAGTCGCCGTGCAAAAGTGTCTCCTCGTGCAAAAGTGACCCTTCGTGCAAAAGTGACACCCACCCCGTTTTTTAGCTAGCTCTTAACAAAAAAAACTTAAAAACCTATAGCAAGTAACCTAAACTAAAAATTTTTTAATGGTCTATTAAATGTTTTGAATGTATACTTTTTGGCAAAATATGCTTTGCTTTTTTGTATGAAATTATTTTAAAGGAAAAACAAGGTTAGTGGTTTTTTTGGTTTACTATAACTTCCAAAAGTAAACAAACAATGGGTATAATATGAAGTTTCAAGTAGAATTGTTTATAAGTATCTAACAAAAAGATAAGTTTAAAATTATTAGTAAACAGCAAACTATTTTTTAGTACTTTAACTCAGTGGTCTTTAAAGTGTACACAAAATTTTTTTTTTGGGTAAATCAAATTTTTAGGGTGCACGAAAATAATTCAGTGGTGCACAAAACAAAGTGCATAAAAAGTTCAAGCTTGTTTAATTTGCAAAGTTCAAGCGATAAAGTTCAACATTAAATTTAATTTAGTCCTCATACTTTATAATGAAATCAATTTTTTAACTAATCTACTAATTGAACTTTTTAGTGTTATCTCAAGGGTGAAATAAATTAAGTAAAATCATTTTTTATCTAAAATAAGCAAAGCATATTTAATCAAAATAAAACAAAAGCGAAATCTCTTAATTATGAAACCATAAAACCTAAGAGATATCCAAAATGTTAATTAGTTTTGTTAACATGTTGTTCTTGTTAAATTTTAAAATTGTTCTATTAACTAGCTCAATTTTAATACATAAAGTTAAAAATTTATAAAAATAGAAATACTATAAAACATATGTGTCTATAATAGTGTCTATAAAACATCAGGTGTGCAACACACTTATGGTACTTAGGAAAACTCAAGACAGTTTTTAAATTCTCAGGACAACTCAAGCTAGTTTATGATTTTATCCTAATTCAAGCCTGCTTGGTTGTTATATTAAAAACTAAGGTTAGTTTTAAAGTTTTTTAAAAATCTTGAACAAAATTTAGTTATTTCATTGTCAATATTTTCATTATTTTGATATTTTATTAGCAATTTTGTTCAAAAACTTGATTTATGTTGTTTTAAAAAGTTTGTTAGTTTTTTTATTCATTCACCTAGATTGTTTAAAGATTTAAAAATTTTCTTGATGACTGAAAACGTTTTAAGGTTATTCACACAGACTGTTAATTTTGTTTTCACTCAAAGAGTGGCTTCTGTTTAACAATTTACAAAAAAAAATTATTAATAGAATAGGTAAAACCAATTTCTAGAAATAAAGTTAACTATTACTAAAATTTTCTAAAAAAAAGTTTTTTGATATCATAGCTAAAAATAAAAAAAATATGTGTAACAAATTTTAGTAATATTAATAAGTTAAATTTTAATCAATATGCTTAAATAAATATGCTAATGGCTTATTGTGCCAAATTTAGTTCTATTATGACCGAAACTAAGGCTAGTGAGAAGATTTTTGAAAAGTTGAGACTAACGTAAGATTGTTTGATTTATCGTAAAACAAAGATTAGTTTTGATAGTTTTTTGTAAGTATCAGACTGAATTTTGATTATTTTTCAACATTAATTTAATTAAGTCTTTTTAATGTTATATTGGAAAGCAATGCATTTAAAAATAGTAGTTTACCTATCTATTGGTTACGTGTAAAAAAATGTTAAATGTTTTATAAATTCATTATTTTTTTTTCTTACAGGTACTAAAGTTATAAAATTAGATAAATGTAAAAGAATTTCTTTTATTTAGTTTTAAAGTTGCTGTTCTTCAAAATATAATTGTAACACCTAACAATTAGGATACGGAATGAGAAGCATCATACCAGCGCAGCATAAAGTAAACAGACATTAATCACGTGCAAAGATGACCAGGAAATCCAGCTTTCAACGGATTCGATTTTTTGGCGGCCCATACTATGTCTTTCCTTTTTGCTTTTATAATCAAGTTAAACAACAATTCACATAAAATATTTTCATAGTAGTTAGCTGATAAGACGTTAAGTTTAAATGTTATTAATAAATTAGCATTTAATATAGGGGTAGGTAACGTTTCTAGTCGGCAGGTCAGTTAATTTTTAGCTTAATTAAAAGTTTAGCATTAGCTGAATTGGAGCATTTCAAACTTACTTAATACACATAAATTACTCATTTATTTAATTTTTTTGACAAAAATCTAATGTCTGACCTTTTATTACTATAAGGTTTCATATCTCCCATTAATTAATCTAAAGAACTTTTTTTTTGTTCTTAACTTTTATTTCTAAAAGATCTTAATTTTAAGATTAAAAATTTAGTTTAGCGGACAAGTTTTACGTGCTCGTGGGCTAAGTTTCAATTATAGCGGATTTTCCTATTAAATGTTGTAAATATTAGCGGACCGATTATTTCTACTCCATAGACCTAGCGAGCATAAAAATAAAAAATTGTTGTAAACGTCCAAAGATAAAAAATGTAATCTTTGTAGCCTATGTTTTTTTAGAGTTTTGTTAATATAAACAAGATAAGTTCGATTAAAGTTGTTTACGTGTTCCCTACAAATAGCGGTGCAATGTTTTACAACTTAAGGTGCACAAAATATATTTTTTGTATTTTAGTGTGCATAGATTATCATCAGCTGGAAGACCACTGCTTTAAATACACAGAAGAATTTCATAGTCTAAAACAGGGTTTTCTAAAGTGGGCCAAGTGGGCTAAGTTAGATACACAGGTTGCCATGAACAGCAAAGGAGCAAGCTAGGGGTCATGAGGTCATAATAATTTGATGATTACACTAGTTATTCTGGAGTTGTTAATGAAGAACAAACAAAAGTCTTAGGTGCTTTTAATAGAGGATTTTTGAGTAATCTTGTTGAAGGGAACCATAGTATTTTTTTTAAGGGGGTCATTTGAAAAGATAGTTTGGGAAACCCTAGTCTAAAAGTTATAAAAAGCATAAAAGTTCCATTTGGCTCTATTTTTTGAGTCATTGAGACAACTAATTTACACAGCACTATGATCTTGCGTTATTTTTGAAGCATTTCAAACAGTTTTTCACGTGGTCCAGAAACTAATTCTAAATACTTTTTTAATTTACTTCATAATTTTTAAAATCATTTAATTGACTTATTTAATTTAAAAAAAGGGGTCTGGCCGGGTTCAAATTTTATGGGTCTAGTTGATTATTATTTTTAAGTTCACTTCAAAAAACTAAATGCTTCAGCTACTTAAAACTATTATAATATTTTTTTAGTAATTACAGACTTATAATTGAAAATAGTTGATAAGTAAAAATTAAATGCTGTCTACCTACAATGCTTTGCAAATTTCCAATTAGACTTAAATTAATTTTTTTTTCAATACAAATAATATATAACAAAGCTATCTTGAAACTAGAGATTCTTCAACTTTTTGCTTAAGTTATCAATGAGCATAAAAATTTAATTGTGGAAATTCAAAGGTTTTAAAACTTCGTAAGTAGGGTTTGTCAAACTAATTTTGATAATTGCCGACCTTTGGAACAAGTTTTAAATAAACTCTAGTTTTACATATCTTATTTCTCATTAACTATTGCCTTCTGATAGCAAATTTTGTACCTAAACGAGCGATATTGCAAACTTTTAGAATTTCTGTACTAAATAGACAAAAACTTAAAAAATGGAAATTTTCTTTGTAGCTTTAATCTTAAAATAAATCACTAGAGTTATTTATTTATCTTAGTAAAGTTTCATTTTGAATTTTTAAACTTGCTTAACTTAAGGTTTTTCATTTTTACTCTAAATATATAAAACTTCTCTTTATTTTATACAAAATATACTTAGTTAAATACCAAATAAAAACACAATTTACTTATTTAAAAATGGTAAAACTATTTAAAATATAACTATGTTAATAAAAAGTAAACAAAATATTGAAATGTAGATACATGTGTTTATTTCAAAAGTAGTGTAGCAAGTATAAATGAAAATAAAACAACAATTGAAAAAAAACTTCCTGCTACACATACGAAAGAAAAAAATCATTTTTTAAAATGATTTTTTGAGACTTTATAATATTTTTATCAAGTTAGCTATATGTATATTCGAATCATGATTCTGTTTAACTTCTGCAAAACAAAATTTTATCGAGCAGTATAAATACGAAAAAGTTTCTAAGTCGAGATGTTATTAACTATTTGGTTATTTACAAGTTTTTCTAGCGTTTAGTACTCGAACAATGATTGAAAGTTGTAATATGGTTGAATTTATGCTAAGTACCAGCAAGACAAGTTGAAGTGTTTTAACACAGATTAAGTTTTACATAAAAATAAACAATCGAAATTTTGGTGCAAGTTTTGAATATCTATTTGTTAAAAGATCTTTATGCTAACATTAACTGGTTTCAAAATGGCATTTATTGGACAAAACATATTATCAACTAAAACACTTTTAAAATATGTTTTTTGTTTGTTTATGGAATACTATTCTTTGTTTCTCAAATTATCAATGCGAAATGTTTGTCTTCAAGCTTAAGTATATTAAAACAAAAACACTTTTGAGACAATAAATAAAACTTTAGACACCATGTATAAAACTAATCAACTATTTAAGCTCAAATGATAGTGATGGAATTTGTTGAAGAATGGCAAACAGTGAAAAGCAGCTTCTGTGTTTAGTTTCCATTCTTCTTAGTCAATGACCTGAAACAAAAGTAAAACTCAAGTATCTATCTCAAATAATGTTTCAAAACCTTATAAACAATATAGTTATACTATTAGATCACTTCTCTACATCTTATAGTTTTTATTAATATATAAAATAATATTTAATTCTTACTTATTGTTTTAAAAAAATTAATTTATTAAAAGTAAAGTTTTTTCGACATTTTTAAGTTAAGCTGATCTTTTGAATATAAATATTCTTATTTTTCGTCTGATTTTGACAAACAATAATAACACAAAAAATAAAAGAGAAAAATTGGTAAAGTCCTAGTTTAATAAATTTTCAAAAATTTATTATGCTTCTAAAACATGTTAAAATTAAGACATTAAAGAAGTTTTAAAAATACAGTAATAAAATTGTATTATACAACAGTTTGAATAGATAAGCTATGTTATAATTCTTTTAGTGCTTAATTATATAAGATAATATAAAACTTAGCAGTTTACATTTATTATAAAACAATATTTACAATAAAAAAATTGAAACATAGTTTACACTGTTAAAAAGATGTACTTTTTACAACTAAACTCACAAATAAACAAATAAGATAAATAATTAGAATACAGTATCAAGATTTCAAGCGTAAAATATAGTAAAAGTTTTGATCAAAACTCTAACAAAAATAAATTTTACATTTAAAAACTTTAGTTGAAGAAATCTACTAAGTTATTTTTTCATTAAAATGTAGAATCTTTCGATTGTTTATTTGGTGAAAATTAAAAAAAATCAAACTGCTTTTTATATTCTATACCATTTTTTAAATTGTTTATTTATAAAAAAGTTTCTTTTTAACATTAACAATTCTATAAACATATAGTACATTTAACATGACAAAAAATCAACGCTCAAAAATTTTGGTCAAATGAAATAATAAATAGAAACATTTTTATGTCATCGACCTACACGCCAGCCAATCACTTTTATTATTTAGTAAACAATAAAAGCTCGTAGTTTAACAATTTATTTTATCAAAGACAAGGAACTTAATTCTAGTACTAAATTGTCGGCAGTTTTTTTTTGCCTTTATTTACTTATTTTATTTTATTCACCTTGTTTCGTCTTCGGAGTGTTCTTCTTTGGAGGTCGACACAAAAGATCCGGTCTCTTCAGCTGGTTTGATCTCCGCATCTTTGTTCAGCCTCTTACAAATGAATCTCTTCAGTTTGCTGTTTGATTTTGAAATTGTATTTGTTTTCAACTTGACGGTTTTATAATTTTCTTACAAATAAACCATTCGTTAATAATGTTAATTAATAATGTTTCTGTAATACAGTGGGAAGAAATGCCTTACCACAAAGACAATCTTTAATTTACTGTTTTATTTTGTGTTTCGGTTTACAAAAAGTTATACAGTTATAATAAATATGCATAATCTAGTCACTGCTGTAATGTTAGTTAGTCAGTGTTTGTTTGCACAGCAAAGAGGGTTGAAAGATTTGTTTTATTTGGTGGTGTTTTAATGTTTTGTTTTACACATAAATTTTGTTTTTAATTCTACTTGAATAAAATTTACTTCTTAAATGTTAGCTTTTAAGGTTATACCAAGTTTTGTAAAAAGATCTTAAATAACTATGCCTGATTGCTATCTTTAAAAATTTTGAGGTTTTTCTTGTTTGATTTAAAACTATAGTTTAATATAAAACAGCTTTACACATATATCTGATAAGAAAGGGTAAAAACTTTTTATTTTTTTATTGTTCTCAAAAATTAAGAGATATTTTAAGTTGCTTATACGAACTAAATATCTTTCTTTCACAAAAAATACTACTTTTTCACCAACCTGATGTGACAGGGGAACTTTCTGGCGGTGAAATTGTAAAAAAGTGGCCAAATAGCACATTGGATCCACGTCAGATACTGTGTTAAAAAGTTTATCAGCTCACAGTTCCCTTTCTGTCAATTAATAGTTGTAAAAATTAACATCTAAAAAAGTTTACTAATTAAATGTCACAATTTTTTATACAAATCATATTTAAGTAACAACTAAGATGTACAATGCAGTGCTACAAAAATAGTAATACACGCAAGCAAACTGAATAACATCATTATGTTTTACAAAAACTTTAACTATTTGATGCTTTACTCTAAAAAACATCCTTAATAATATAGTCAGAAACTTGGTTAATAAGTCTGTCAACTCACAATCTTTCTCTGTTTTGTTTTGAAAAGTATCCAAAAAAGGTAGTTTAAAAAAATAATGACATTTTTTTATACCGATTGTATTTAAGTTACAATTAAACTGTACAATATAGTATTACAAAGTGGTAATAAACATGGTACGCTAGCAAGCTCAACAAAAATTGTTCTTTTGTACAAACTATAAACTTAAATTGTTTTAGCTTATCTAAATACAATCAGTTAGTTCAACTTACAGTCTCAGCAAAGATTCCAAATGTTTTCAACAACTCAACAACGACAAGAGGGAGCCAGAAGAATATAAAAGAAACTGATAACAAAACTGGCGTCAACAGTGTACGGGGTCTGAACAAAATTTCGTTTCTTTTTTGCGGTTTACAACTTTCCAGCATTTTGTTTTCTTCTTCTGCTTTGTTGCTTTTCCGTTGCTTTTTGCTCACACCCTTTCTGAGGAGTTGCAAGTAGAGTGTGATGATTGCCTGAAAAATCATTTGAAACGATAGTAAAAAAAAAACTGTAAAACTATACCTTAGTGATTTGTTTTTAATTGTGCATAGTATAGAAATTGTTATACTGACTGTTAATAAAAGTTTCTTTTTAAAATCTGTAAACTATTTGTTTTTCAATCTTTGGTATTTAGTACTTAATGATTGCAAATATAAAAATCTAGTGATGAATTCTATGAACAAACGAAAACATAAGATTAAAATATTCTCAGCTATTTGTTTTTAATGGAGTAACAAAAACTTAATATACAAATCACCATAGCATAGAGCAATGAATCAAAACAAAGGAAATCTCAGTAAAAAGTATAGTTCAAAACGACTTAGTTTTAAACCTATATTACAGCCTTATATTGAATTTATCAATTATTGACGTTGCTACACTTACAGCACAAAGAAACTAGTTTTAATATCATAACAAAACTTTATTTTATTTTTCTCATTTGATTATTGAAATGCTGTAACACCATTAAACAGTATACTCACCACTGCGGGCAGCAAATAGAAGAAGAAAAAGTAAATCAGAGCTGATATTCTGTATTCCGCCCTCTGGTGTTCGGAAGTGCTGCAAGCCTCCCTGTTTCTGATGAAGTTTGCCACATTCCGCTTCCTATCGCGCATGAATTGCAGAGACCTAAGGAAATATTTAAAATAGTTTTAAAATAAAAAATTTAAATTTATGATAACTATGATTTTGTTCACTACAATTTTGTATTTGCTCGATTGTTTTAACACATAAACTAAGAAACCAAAGAATGAAGCTAAGAAAAATTTCCGGATATATGTTTTCTAATAACAATAGCTATTTTGTTTTGTGTTGATTGCTTTAATTGCAATAAAATATACTTTAATTGCGATATAAAGTTTAAGAGAGTTAAATTACTCAAAATTGTAATCGTAGATGAAATTACAAAAATAAAATAAAAACCGTATAAAAGTTCTTAAAATTATCAATTATTAACGTTCTTTATGCTACACTTACAACGCAAAGAAACATAACAAAAAAGTTCTTTTATTAATCTTGTTTCGTGAAGATCTTTTGATATTAGCTATCCAAAGGTAATATTTAGACATAAAACCTTTTTCACTAATTTAAAATAAATTAAACATTAGTTTTTGATATTAGAAAAACAATAAATAATTTTAATAAGTAAATATGATTTTATTAACAACAACAAACAACACACTTTTAACTATTTTTTCAAACTCACTAGTATAACAGTAACAAATATTTATTATATTGTTATAAAATCACTTAATACAAATAAGCTAACACTTTCTTAATTACTCTTCCATATTTATCTGTATAATTTTGAATAAATAGTTTTTATCTTTTTTCAGTTTTTTTTTCAATAGAACAAACCAATTCTCTCCTAATAACGTTTACATTTTTACCAGTGTAGTTATAATAATCTTTTTTTTTTTTGTTATAAGACCATTTCAGTATAAAAGACTTACACTCTCTTAATGACTCTTCCATATTCATCTGTGTAGCTGTAATAACCTTCTTCAAACTGCTTCATACCTGTTGTACTAAAAATTATGATAAGTTTGATTCATTTAGTATAACATAGATACTTATTAAAACGAAAATTTATACAACAAATTACAAACTTACTGATTTTAATCAACAATTTAGTTTTATTTTAAGTAGAAGCAGTACACACTACTAAAGTATTAAAAATAAACTATAACTTTACAAAATCAATTATGTTATAGAAAAGCATCTGTTTTACGTGTGAAATACCGTAATTGCAAAAGTATAAATTCAAAGTTTAAATGTATAAACTTATATTTAACATATACATAATGCTAAAATTTATTTAAAATTTCTTAATTTGCTGACGTAATAAACCAATTATAAAGCTGGTAAACTGTGCAGCTTAAATGTTTCCCAACTAATCATAATATTCGTATATAAAAAATAAGCAGTAAAAATAATAAAATGACAAACTGTGCGACTTGTAGTTGCCCATATTCGTCATAATACTCGCAATAAATAAAAAGAATTCATTAGGAATAAAATATAATAAAATAACAAACTGTGCGACTTGTAGTTGTCAATATTCGTCATAATATTCGTAGAAAAAATAAAAAAGAATAAATCTAAAATAATAAAATAACAAACTGTGCGACTTGTAGTTGTCCATACTCGTCATAATACTCGTAATAAACACCTGATCCTAAATCCTCATCATCATCGTAATATCCGCTACCATCTTCTAAAAATAAAATGACGTTTTATAAAACTTTAAATAGCATTAGTTTTTATGAGTATAATGTAAATTTTTAAATAATTCAACACAAAAAATTTAATACATTGCCAGCTAATAGATATGATATACAGATACATGATGCTAAATATAAATTCTAGGATTTCTTTTTCAAATTGTTCTATGCCAACTAACGAAAAAATAATATTTTTTACTTACAACTTTTGTACTAAATGAACTTTAAACTTTAATTTATGTTTTTTAAACTATAACTGTTAGACCTAGGGTTCGAAATTAAAAAAGTATCTTACTTAGTAGATGACTTAGTTTAAAAAAACTCAGAGTTAAGAGACTAAAAATATTATTGTCAAATTTTAACACTCAAAAATAAATAAAAAATATATATCAACAGTTTAAACTATTTGAAGCGTCTAATTAGGTTTGAAAAAATTTGTCTACACCCAACAAATCAAGTTAGTACCATCAAACAGCGCTTCGTATTCGTCCAAGTGATCCACATACTCAGATCTGAGCATTGGGGTATTACTGACGTTATACACGGGTTCGTCCATATATTGAAGCTCCCTGTAAATTATAAGTATGGAGTTTATTTATAAAAAAGAAATTAAGTTTAGTTGCTGATGCTGCAAAACATCCACTTACTGAAATTCCCTGTGCTAACAGTTATTTTCGATATTTAAAGTTTTGTAAAAAAGTTTGTAACAAAAAAATAATTTAACACATTTTCATTACAAAATATTGTCAATAATAATGTTTGTAGGAATATATGTTAAAATTAAGGGTAAGAGTAAACAATTGCGTTGCTGATTTTGTTTCAATATATTGTTTATTTGCTTTACCTTTCTTTGTACTAAGTATGGTGAATATTTCTCATGGTGAAACTTATTGGTAGTTAAAAATACTATTTATTGTAGTAAATTAAAAGCCTTGATTAAAACTTAACTTGTTACTAAGCAATTATAGAGTGTTTTAATGATAATTTTACTAATTTATCGGATATATACATGTTTTTACTTTTTTTATAATTTGTACATACTTATATAAATACATAAATTATTTACCATAACAAAATTTTTAATAAAGTTTAACTAAACAACCTGCACAAACTTCCAATGTCGTCTACCTCAGTATCGTTTAAGTTGAAATTTAGTCTGTAAAAAAAACATTAAAAAAAAAAAAGAAACATTCAAAAATATTGCAGTGTCTAGTTAATTCAGTAAACTTTTATAAAAAAAAAAAATTAAAGAAATAAAAAAAATAAAATTTCTATACTTCTTAAATCATTATCGTTTTTTCTTTATATATACATTTTAGCTCTAATTATACTTAATAAGTAAAAAATTGTGTACAACTATGTTGCTAAAAGTTATTTAAACTTAAAGTTGATCTATTTTAATAGTTAAAAATACAAATTTAAAAAAAGAAAAGCTTTTGGTTTTTTTATGTAAAGTACATTTAAAAGCCACTTAATCTAAATTTTAGCTGAATAAAACTATGAGTAAATATATTTCAACGTTATACATGCAGTTATTTTAGCAACTTATTAAAACTTATTTATTTTTTAATATATGAATATAAACACCTAGGTAGAAACTTTAAATCCTAAATCGTAATCAACCGAATGTTTTGTTTAACCTTTTATATCTTTAAAAACTGATTTTTTACATACACTTTTTTTTTTGTTTCGAAAAAAACGGTGCGGGAACTTATAGCTAGCTTCTTATACAGTTTTCAAAGTAACATGTTTAAACAACAATCTTCATTATAAGAACTAATTAGTATGCTCCTGTTTACCTTGTATGTTTAAATTATACTTTATAATTAAATATAAGTGTTAAATATCCAAAAATCTGTAACCAGCTTTAGGATAAATGTAAATATAAATTATTCAACTAAATATTTATTAGTGGTTAGCGTTAGGATTCAAACGAATGTAAAAATATAAAAAATTGACGACATAAATTGTTTGTTATATATGATTGTAAATAATTAAAAAAAAAGTGGCCACCCACAGAACAACGATGAACAGCAATCCAGAAGATCGCAATTATTTGCAATACAAAAAGGCAACTGAACTATCAAAATAAATTCACAAATTGAAAACTGAGAACAAAAATTTCGAATTAACTAGGAAAATACTAGAAAAAGAAAATAAAACAAGACCCAGAATAGAAACGTTCAGATTCTGCTTAAAAGAAGCACTAATGATTCTTCAAGCGGATAAAAATTACATTAATAAAAGATCAGAAGTAATGAGTTACAGACATAGGAACAAGCTTTTATTATTCTATTTGAATGAAACTAAAACCTAGGAATTAGAATATTAATAACATTTTAATCATCTGTTAGCTTTTTAAGAATTTTGATAAGAATTTGTTGTCTTTTCGTTCATATTGTATTTAGTTATTAGTTTATTTTTATTTTTATTTATTCATTAATTAATACCAATATTAAGTTCAATGAATTATGCATTTTTCATTAAAACTTGAACACTTAATGTCAAAATTCTTTTGTTTATGTTTTTACGCATCAATGTGTTCCTATTCACAATACTGTCAATGTCTAAATATTATTTACTGTTTTGAATTTATTTGACAAGGTCAGCTAATGCTCACCGAAACTAGGTATTAAACCGAAGCAGTGCATAAACATTTGTTTTATCATAGTTTGTTGTATATGCAAAATTTTGTAATTTTTACTACTTTTTAAAAAACTTATAATGTCTAATCACAGAAATATATTTTTGGAGACTCGTAAACATATTCGACTTAAACTAAACAATAATCGCTTAAAAAGGTTCAAAACTATTGATTTACTTTTGTTTTTGAGTGTGCATGTTTTATCGATAAAAAAAAAGTTTTGCCCACAGATTAATACAAACAAAACAGAAAATAAGAAACTTAAATTTACAAGAGTTTTTAGGATACTATAAAAAATAGTTATGTATACTTATCTAAGGTTTTTTCTATATCTTAAAAAAATTTACTCGATTAAATTTGGCCAACGATGATCGCCACGAATATACGAAACTTAGATCCTTTTTCGCATTAATCACACTTTGACTAAGTATAATTTTTTGAGGTTGCAATTATGCCATAAGACAGTATACAAAAATATTTTTAAGTTTTGTTGCTTATTTTTTTTAACAATTAAAAATAGTCTACATAGAAGATTTTTTTAAACAAATAAGCACACTTTTTGAAAAATTTTCAAAAAAAGTATCAACCTGCATAAACAGTTAGGTGAATCCCCTTTAACAGTTGCCAACCAGATAGTTGGTGACGCAAACACGAATGACGTAATCCAAACTGACGTAACAATCAGTAATTTCATTCTCGATGATGTCATAATACTTTTGCAGTTCACAATCGCCATCACCTACATTGAATATTCAATTTTGAAAAGTAAAATTTATGGTTTAATATGAATCTTCAGTCGTAAACTTTGTGATAAAATAATGGATGTGATAAGCACATCTTCTGTGACTGATTATGTAAAGTATGCTTGATTTTAATGGTTGTTGGTATCGATTAACTTTGAATTTTTATTTTTTTTAATTAAATAAACAGTAAAGAATCATTAATTATAACCTTTTAGTTAACTATTTGTGGTTATAGTGATTTACTAACTATCGGGTACACGATAATTCAAATTCAGACAATTCAAATTCCGACATCTAAAACGTTTAAAAACATAACTTAAAATGCCGGAAATCAAAAACTAACCAATTTCTGAAAAAAAAAACGTTTTTAGGTGTTTTTGATACCTACCAGCCTTTTTTCATTTTAAAAAATTTTTAGACACTTTTTAAGATTTGCTAAAATAAGTTTTAAAATAAATTAAGTTTTAGTAATTTATAAAATTCCAGTTTCATGATGTATCTTGAAAAAAAAAATGTTGTTGACCTACATACACATTTCTTTTGAATGTGTATTAATTTTTTAATTATTGCTTTTTAAAAATTTTTTAAGATTGATCTTTAATTGTCCGAATTTGAGTTGTAATATAATCCTAACTAAACTGTATTTAGAATTAGTGTGTTTAAAAAACAAAAGTTTGACTGTGCTTTTTTGAAAACTTTTTTATTTTTAAAAGCTATAAGCATAAAATTTTAGCTTGATTTGCTACTTTAATTTTTGTAAAAACACTTATGTGTATATAGTGTCGTTTAATACACGTACATTCTATATTTAAATATAGTTTTTATTAACTATGTGTTTTAAGTAAAATAAAAGCGAAAAAGTTTTTAAACATATTTTATTCAATTTAAATTTTTATAAATGTTTTTTGTTTTTGTTTAAAACTAATAAATATGTAGTTAATTTTAAACATTGTTTAATAACCTTCAAAAAAGTTAACAAAACAGTTGCAATTTATCATGAGTAAACAACATTGTATAAAATTCGTACAAATTGAAATTTTTAAATTTAACTGTTTTAAACATTTTTTTTCATAAAAAACACACAAGAAACGCTAAATATTTTAAATATTTATTTCAAAATTTTGTACATGTAACTTTTTTTTTCTGCAGTAATTCGTTATAACGTTTTATCAACATATGGTAAGTACACTAACTTCTAGTGATAAATAATTTATTGGTTTGTATTGTCTATATACAGTTTGAAAAGCACAACCGTTGAAGACTTACTGTTAAAAATATTACTGTAAGCATTTATTTTTTTTGTTTGTAAAAATATTTTTTCAATTAATTTTTTTTTTGTTTTGGAGATTTTCAATTGTTAATTGAATTTATAAATTGATGTATTAAGTATTAGTAATAAATAAGAGTAACTAAATGAGTAAGAATAATGTTATTCCCAAAAAGTTTAAATTTACATAAGTAAATTTTGTTCAATTACTTGGTCACAAATACAACAAATTAATTTATTGGTATAAAATGAAACGTGTTAAAGTTACTAAAACAAATAAAGCAACATAACTATTATTTAAAAGTGTCAGCTACAACATGCGTAACTCGAAAAGAAATGTGGCAAAATTATGAAAATAAAAAGTTTTAACAAAATGTCAATCATTTGTAACAAAAACTAAATCTAAAAAAAAAATCTTACGTTTATCGTTCAATTACAATTAAGCTATGCTTTGTAATTTTCAAATTAATGCAGCTTAGTGGAAGAATTAATTACTTAAAAAATATTGCATTTGAGATTCTTATGCAAACATTTCAGCAAATATACCAAAAAGTTTGAGGTCAAAATAGAGTCGTTATATTTAAAGAGACTAGATTTTTTGAACCTATTTTTATAATCATGAATACTTAAATGTAAAAACCAATAATAAATTAAAAAAACGGGATTTAAAAAAACATATAAATTGGCAATAATGCTAAGATAAAACGATTTTCGTGGGTTGCCTTTATCGCATACTAGTCATTGAGTTAAAAGGTCTCCAAGGAACATACTTTTGTTAACCGTAGTTGTTTTATAAATTTATTTAATAACTAAATAGGCTTAAAATAAAAAACGTGTTCACTTTCAATAGGTTTTCAATGTAGTTTTGGTTTATTATGTTTTGGTTTTAATCACTGACAAGGTCTTTGACCGAAACTTAGTTTGTTAAATAAACTCTTGAAAGAATAAATTCAGTTATTTGTTTTATATAAACACATAGATATTCTTAAACAATAGCGATATTTTTGATAAATTCCAATGTGATACAGGATCTTATGTTCAGTCTATCTCTCTTAAACAAAGATGTTGACATATTTATATATTTATAAGGTTATTTTAAAAGGCAAAGGTGAAAAAAAATCTGAAATATCTAGTTGAATGATAGTATGTAAAATAATGAAGTTTAAAATAATAAACTTTTCATAACTTTTTTTATTTTTTAAAACTATTAAAAAACAGTCTAGATATTACACTTGCTGCAAGCTAAACTATATGTATTATAACTTAAATAATCTAATAACCTTAAATGATTGAAAAAAACTGATGCATTATGAGAATGCCTAATTTGTTGCAACATTGTTCATAAGTGTTACATTACTGATTTTTTTTATATTATGCAATAACTATCTAAAGGAGTGTCAAAAAAATCAGGATAATCTCTTGAAAGCAACCTTTTTCAAAACATTGCGGCCTCTTTTTTAAATTTTGTAAACAATGTTATCCACAAAAAATATTTTTAAAGTTTAAACGCAATCTAACGAGTTTCAAAACGTGTTTGATGTTAAACTTTGTAAAGATGCTTTGTATTATTTTAGTTATGTATTTTATTTTTTAGACTTTCTGTTATTGAGGCTTGTTTTAAAGTTAAAATTAAACTATAAAGTCCGAAATAAACCAAATAGAAAAAATCCATCAGTTGTATTTGTACCGGCTAATTTCTATCACGAGTTATTTATCTATTTAGTTTTTTTGCTGTTTTTAAATACTTAATCTTCCATAAATGTATGGATTATCTTAGTTTGTTGTTTCACTTTATATTTTACAATTTAAAGCATTTTAGTGAAAAAACACAACTTACATAAAATTGATTTATCAGTTACGGTAAAAATAAAAAGTTGTATAAAAGATAACTGCAACAAGTTATTCAATTTTTATCTACCAAAAAAAAATTGAAAAAAACTGTTAAAAGTTTTCAAGTACATGGAAAACAAAATTAAAGGTAAAAATCATATTACAAACTAAAGTGTATCTTTTTTCTAAAGTTTTTGTTTAAATTTCCAAAGCCATTTTAATTAATTCTATATAGATGACATTACATGACGAATTGTAAAAGAAAATTTTGTTAAAAAGTTTTTTTTATTTATTTTGTACCCTAATATACTTAAAACAGTTGTTTAAAATTTATCGTCTTAATATACTTTTTCTGTGCTAAAACAAAAAAAGTGTATTTAAGTTTTTAAGCACCTTTATGTAGTTTTTTGTTCTAACTTCTATTTAATGATCAATTAATTTTTTTATAAAAAGATATTAATTTCCTACCATACTTAAAACACTCTGTAGTTTAATAATTTAATTTTTATGCGTTTTTTAAGTATGCTAATTATCTATCATTATTAAACTTTTCGTTAGAATATTTTTTCTGAGTGTTTAAAACAATCACACTTATTTTAAGCTTTGACTAATCAAACTGTTTTGGGGAGAATTTTTAAAACCCATGCTAGTTAAAATTTTGAAAAGTAATTGAACTAACCAGATAGAACAATATCGAGGACAAGTATGATGTCATAGTCAATAATGACGTCATCTTACAAGCGGGTTCACCTAACAACCATCCCTTGTTAATTGTTTCTATGACAACCATTGGTATGGAAACCAACATCAGAATATTTGAAACACACAATTGGAGGGTTAAACTGTAAAGTGTTTTAGAATAAACAGACAAAAAAAATTGTAGTTTTTATAATTTCAAAGTTGTTTTTAAGGGACAACATCAATAAAAACGAATTGAATACTAACTTTTTTAAACTTTACTTTTGAGATTTTTAGCATATAATTTTTTGTGTATCACTAAGTATTACACAAAAGCAATTATATAAAAATTTATTTTACACAATTTATTGTATCAATTTCTTACGAAAAAATATATTTTGGTGAAGGTAGTTTTATAACTGTTAGTGTTATGTAAGGCTTAAAACTTATTTATCAAATTCCTATTAAAAGTATAGATTAGTTACTATCAAAAACTATTGTTTTTAGGTATACCAAAGTGATTATAATCAATAATTCGATTTTTGCAAAAGTTAAATATAAAATGAAATCAACTTCTCAATATACTGCTATTAAACATTCTATTCTTATTACATTTTTTAATGAAAACTAGTTGCTCAAAAACAAATATAAACTAAAAAAACTCACAAGTTCGATTTAGACTTCTTGTGATCTTTCAAAACGATCATTAGTACAAAAGTGAACAAGTTACCTAGCAACCCAACTCCGCATATTACCATGCCTAGCAACTCGGGAGCCGTTGCTATGCCAACTAGCGGATCGCCGTAAGCATTTTCGAAATCAAAGTATTCATCGACGTATTCGACCGAGCTGTTTTTTTGCAGAGCTAAAAAAATGTTTGTGTTAAAAGATAGTCGGAAATTTTTAGTACGATTCTAGTCTGACAACATGTAAGTTAATATTTTTTATAAACTCCATAGAAACTAAGGATATTAGGTTAATCTTATTTACAAAGTTTTACAACTACACAAAGTAATTTTCTAATTAAAAACGAAATACATAAAGTTTAAAACTGCATAGCAACTGACTGTAAAGGTTGTCGTCATCGTAACTCCGTTGCTCGTAATCGTCGTCGTCGTAAAAACCCCCTGAACCGGAATAAAACTCCCCCGAATAGTTCACCGTGGGCGAGTAAGTGACAAGGGTCGAGTTGACCATAGTGACGTAATAAGAGTTAGTAAAACTTCTGGTGAAATAAAACAAAATTTGTCAAATTATTCAATAGATTTGATTTATTTTTATAAATAAAAGTGATAGAACATTTTTTAAATATTTTTTCTACTTTTTGCTACCATTATTTTTAATCGTCTTAAGTTAAATACCTACGTAATGATGGTTAACAATTTTTTATATTAAATTTTTAGAATTTTTCTTATTAATTAAATTATCTTACTACCTCAGTAAATAACTTCAAGAAGTAAAATAGTTACTAAAACAACTGGTATGTGTATAGCAAGATATTTTTTTAACATACATTAAAAGTCTACAGCCATAAAAGTTACTTATATTCAGAAGATTCAATGGAAATTACTAATGTAGTAACATAAAATGATAAGTTTAGTTTTTTTTAAACACAACTTTAAAAATTTACAACTATATTCTTAAAATAAAAAATTGTTACTTATAAAAAGTAATAAATTTTGTAGCTGTATAAACTAACAGTTGTTAATACTATTTTCAATATAATTTACGCAAATAACTTCACTTATTTATTTAATACGGATAAACAAATTACACATTTTTGCACAAATTACTCTTTATAAACAATAGTTTAGTTTTAAAAAAGCTCAAATTTTTTAAACTGAACACTAAAACCTAAAACTATAACTCAAACCCTGGGGTCAGTATAAAAAATATTAGACAGTCAATAGTACTTACTACAAAATTTGTTAAAAATAAAAGCTTATTCAATAAAAGTATTAAATTAAAAGTTTTGCTGAAACTTATAAACGAATAGAGCAAGTAAACAGAAAAAAGTCATTTGTCAAATTCTCAATTTTATTAGCAGGTATTTCTAACAAAATTCAGTTTCATATTCAAATAAACGGAAACATACGAAAAGCGCGAAAATTTTTAATGTTTGTTTGCGAAACATAAACAGCTGTGCGATTATTTAAACGGAAACTGTCAATACGATTAAATGTTGGTAAGTAAGTCGTGACAAACAATGCTTGACTTATTGCTCGTCTGAAAACAGGATTTTTTTATAAATATACTTCTGTATGACACATCACAAGTGGAAGTAATTTAACTACAAAATACCATATTAAGAGTACTATGAATACAAAAATTAGTAGGAAAACTATATACAAACTAAAAACTTTTTGTGCACTGTTTACGTTCTTAATAAACTCTTTTTTTAATTCATTACACTAATATTTAATTATTATTGTGAAATAAAACTTGAAACTTAAAATTTAGTATATATATTTTTAGATCACTGTAGTATTTTTTTTTTCAAAGAAAAACTTGTGAAAACAGGTTACAAAAAGACAACTTGTTATCAAACATAGTTGTTATAGGTGACTTTTAAAGTGGATTTGATAGTAAAAATAAAACATCAAGCTTACAAGCATAAAAAAAAAACAAAAAGAAAAAGTCACTGCATTATGTTACTATAGAAGCATATCTGACTGTGAATAAGTTATTCAAAAATATTAGTATTACAAGTAAGCGCTTTAAACTCACAGAAAGATTGATAAAGTTTTAGTTTTAATGCATGTTTTAGTTTGCATCTGTTTAAACAAAGGTTGTAGTATAAGATGTTTTTGAAATACTGTTTTGCTTTTGAAAATATTTTTTGTTTACTATTCAACATCAATTGTTAAATTAGAGTCGCTTCTTTATTTTATTTAAACTGTTACTAATAAACAATATATTTTCCAACATCGTTTGATATTAGAATGTTTTTTTATTATTTAGTTAGGATATTAATCTTCCGTAGTATAAAAATAAACTTCTGATAGCCTTTTAGTAATAGTTTAAAGTTAAATGCAAATTACTATGTTTATACCAAAATTAGTTTTATTAAGTTAAGTATTCATCTAATTTAAGGTGCATAAATAAGCAAGAAAACTAAACTAAGATCACACGTGATTAAATTATATTATAAGTATTGAACTAGTTAAGTGTCTGGTGTATTACTTAAAAAGAAAGAAATATTATTTTAATAAAAACTGTTATATAGTGGTGTAAAATAGTTAAAATAAAAAAAAACAACAACAACAATAATTGGCATACAGCTGCATTATTATTGAATGTTTATTAAGTGTGAATAAACTATTGACGTCATTAATATTAAATTTTGTTTTTTGTTTTCAAAACAAAACTAACTTACAAAGACTTTATTTATTTACAATTACACTGAAACAACAAAAAATTTTACAAATTATTAATTTAATTATTTGTAACGAAGACGCCAAGCAATATTGTTTTATCAAACATTAGTTAATAAATTATCAACAACTTTTTGTTTAATGATATAATTATCTGCTTGTTAAAAACAATCGTTAAGTTTGTGTTTCGACATTTTTGAAAGTCTAATTTGATTTTACTTATAATAAATTAAACTATAGCGAAAACTAAAACAACTTCAACGTTTTCAAGTTGGACTTTAGTACCCTGGTTAAAAATAGCAATACACATTTGCTAAATAAGAGGCGAAAATAATTGGAATAAACTATGTTTGCATAATATTAATAACTAACATTTATGCTATAATTCCAGTTTAACGAATAAAAAACTTAGATACATAAATAATTTTTGTATATTATAAGGTTTGTGACTTATGTAGTAAAAATTCGTTTTATTCAGAATAAAAAATCTATATAAACTTTTAATTAACTCATTACATCTCTAATACTTTTAACAAACTGAATTGTACAAACTAAATTTTTGAAATACCAAAAGTTAAAAAAAGTGTACATTTTTCTTTCTTAAATCAAAGTATTCTAATTTTATACCAACTTTAGTAACTTTTAATAAGTTGTTTCAAATATCTAACTAACGTTAAAAGTCAACCGTAGCACTTTTAAATTTTACTTTTCTCGTAGCTCGTAAAGTTTTAAAAGCTGAATCGTGGCTTAAAACGAAAAAACGAGGTTTGAAATAATAGAAAACGTATTCTGATACCAAAAGCAACAAAAAATCGTTTTCGCCCGAAAGCAGCAAATTTTGGCGGGAATGAGCCGTCTAGCCGCAGTGGAAATTTGAAACAATCCAGACAGCTTTGCCGCGATATTTGTGAATACTTTTGTGTTTTTTGTTATTTTTGTTTATTTTTAGAATATTTAGTAATCTACTTTAATACTTTTCAGTTTCTTTTTTTTTGCCTTCTAAGACATTTATGCTTATCAAATGTTTATAATTTTGATAGTTTCTAAACATACTCTGAAAGTTTCCGAATTTAAACAAAGATTTTATGATTTGTAAAAACTTTTTTTAAATTGTAGTACAAAGCATGACCTTAAATTTCAAAAGAAAGACTGAATAAAACCAACAATAAAATAACAGTATTGTCTTTGTGTAACAATTTACCACAATTTATTTTAGTCGACTTAATCCGAAAATATTTAAACAGCTAAGTACTTGAGTTCCTCCTTAATGAGTCATTTTCAGGGCAACAAAACTTTTCATGGCAACAAAAGTATTTACATGGCAACGGAGGATTTGTAATTGTTCCAGAAATTAGCTCTTTGTGAGTCAACACCAAAGTCGTTGCGGTCATTTGAAAATAAATCTCTTGAACTTATTAATTTTTTATTATATATTGGTAGTAGCACAAATGAACTTTTACTTATTGACAAAATCTTGATTTTTTTATAAAGAAAAACGTAAGTTATAAAAATCAAAAAGTTTTAAAGAATTTCAAGACAACCATAAACAAATTAAAACACAAAGTACTGTGTGAAACTTGAAGACTTTTCAATAAATTAAATTTACATTATTTAAATTGAAATTACCATGTAATACTAACGATATAACCCCAGCACAAAAAAACAACTAATTAATTTTACACATAAAACTTTGGTTTCTACACTTATCCAAAGTTTGAGATTTTCAAGTGTATTAAACTGTTTAAAAAAAATTTTACTAAGACAAGCGTTGCAAGTTTACAATAAAACATCAAGTGTATACGATTTAATTGAACTTTTTGATATTGCCTTAAGTAATGCAAGTTCTGCCAAGCTTAAACATGAATCAAAAAATAAAACAAATTTTCAAAGAAAAAAAATTGTAAAATTACTCCTTGCAAAAAATAAACTATTCACAACTGTCAAATAGAAAGCATTTTAAACTTTTAAAAATAAAACTGTTAATATGTTTCGATGGTGAACTTTAACAACTCACAACTGTTGATATATCTGTTAAAACTTCGTAGTGCTAATAAGCCTATGAGCTTCAACAAACAAGAGAAAGTTAAACATTTTGAGAGAAGACAAATGAGAGAATCAATCGAAAAAGCTCGTCAAGGTTCATTAACCGCTAACACGGCTATCAAGAAACTTTTGTTCTTCCCAAAATTTCATGTATATTGAATATATTTTGTTTCTTTCAAATTACCTCTGCATTGAAACAACTTTTGTTTCTTCAACTTTTTTTCCAAATTACATGTCCATTGAAATAAACTTTGCTGTTTTTCAAATTATATTTGTATTGAAATAATCTTCATTTTTCTCGAAATTACTATGAATTGAAAAATTTAGAATTTTCTTTACTTATTGACTTTTCCAAACTGTAACCATTTTTAACTATTGTGTAACAGACATATAAATTAAACTTTGTTTATTTTTTATTTAAATAAGTTAAAAATTATGGAACAAAAAAAAATACTTACGTATTGGAACTTACGACACTTTAGATATAAATGACTTCATTCATAATTTAGTTGATTTATTTTCTAAAATGCCGGTAAAAAATTACAAAAAAATAGTTTAAAAATACTTCTAAATTATTATCAACGAGCTAGAATAAAAAAACTTTAAAAACTAAATGAAACTTTTAAGTTTTGCACAAAATAAAACACACAATAAATAAAACACCCTGTGATACTAACAGTTTTTTTAAATTAAATAAGCTAGCATTATTTCTAAATGATGTTTAAACAGTTTTAATCACGTATGCATGTACCTATTAAGCATTTTATAAAAGTTTTAAAGTGCTAAAAAAAATATGTTTTATGCATATTGAGTACTGTCTTTTTTTTTATGACAAAAAATTAACAGAAAACTTTATTCACAAAAATCTATAATAAACATTTAAAAACTTATTGATCAAGTGACTCAATCACTTAAAGTTTTATAAGATCTTTTATAAGTATTTATTAAAATTTATTTACTATTTTAAGATTAGTATCCACAACATAACATTTATATGTTTTAACAATTAGTTTTATGTACAAAACACAATGCTTCAGTTCAAACTTTTTGGTTTTTTTCCACCACTGTCACGTAATAGGAGCTTTTAATTGCAAAACTCGAGTTTTTATTGGTATGACCGAGTAGTTTTTGCTCTTTGCTTGGTATGCATAAATCACTTTTTCTTTGTATAAAAATTTAATTTATTTCGCTTACAAATTGAACTCTTAGCTGTTTGTCAAAAAAAATAAAAATTTACAATTTAGAATTTTTGATCTTTTTTAAGTCTACTATGTTTTTGTTGTTTATAAATTGAGAGTATTTTTAAATCTATATGTGATAAGTCTAGAACGTACACAGATTGACTAATGTTTGAAAATTATATTTTGTGTTTAGTAAACTGTTAGGTGGTTTTCTATCTTCCATTTAAAAGATAATCCGCTGAATTTATACGCCTACACAAAATTTGTTATGTAAACTTTTTTTTGATATGTAGTTCAACAATTATAAATAAAAGAATTTTTTTAATGTGTAAAAAATATTATAGTTTTTTTTTTTTTATACCTACCTTCAATTCTAATGCAGTTTACTTTATGTAGACTTATATCACTAAATTTTATATTTTGTATAAAAAAAAATTAAGTTGTCTTTCAACAGCTTAAAGTTAATATCTAAAACAGTTAACTTTTTAACCATTTATTGCACTATAAACTTATAAAATAAGATTTTATCATAAGAAGGTAAAACCTATTTTTACAGTAAAATAATTTAAATTTGTTGAACAAATTTTTGCTAGTACTAAATTAACATCATTGCAAAATTCCGGTTTTTTATTTGTATAACTGAACATTTTGCTGTTCGCTTGATATGTAGAATCACATGTTTAAAGCTTACTAACTGGTAAAAAGTTTGTAATTTTTGTTGTTAATATTCGTTTTATTGTGAAGGTAAGTACCAGTGGCGTAGCGTGGAATTTTGGTCAGGGGGTGCGCAATTTTTTTTCTCAAAAAATTCTCTAAATTAAAACTTTTGTAATTAGCTATAAAAAAACTTTTTATAAGTAACATAATTGAAATAAATTTGTTAAGTAAAATAAGTTCGTTAACTGTTTTAAAAAATATTTATATATTACAAAATTAAACAATTAAATAAAGTATAAATTTCATAAGAATTACTTATACTTGCAAAAATGTAAATTTACTAAATAAAGATTGTTTTTATTACTTACAGTAAATTTTATATCTTTAAAAATTAATATATTGAATAAAATTAAAGTATCTGTTTTATTTACGAAAAAAATATCATTCTCTTTAATATACAATACAACAGTGATAACAACACCTCATTGCACATAATTTTAATAAAGTTACACATAAGTTAAAATAGACCAACTTTATAACTGTTATTACAGTTTTTTAAAACTTTGTAAAATAGTTATAAGTATACTTTTTAAATTTAATTCACTTAAATGTATTTGTTTAAAATAAAAATCACAAACAAAGTTTATTTCTCATAGGCCGATACGCTTTTTCTTGTATGTTTACAATAATAAAGTTCAGAAAACTAGCAGTAGTCTTAACAATGTAGCATAAAAAAAAAATTGTAAAATTGTTTAATTTTTCTTTAAGCGTGACGTATTTTTGTAAACTATTTTTGGATTTTTTTTTGAATTGAAAAATAATCTGCCATAAGGTTATACTACAACGGTGCGCTATATTAATTGCGTGCTTTTTGAGTATAAATTCTTATGAAGTTAATGAACCTAAAGAATTTTTCCTTATGGAGTTTTTCATCAACATCGGTGCGCATTTGCAATTACGCACCGAATCAGTATAGTGAATAATAAAATATACTTTCCTAATTTGTCTCTAATTGGTATTCAAAATTTCGTTTAACTATTTGAATACTAGATAAACATAGTTGAAAAAAGGCACAGTAAGCAAAAAAAAACAAACTATAAAGGATAAAGATATTACATTCTTTTTTTTTACATTTTTCTTTTTTTGGGTGGCACGCATGCGCCAGTGTCCCTCCCCACGCTACGCCCCTGAAGTACTTAAAAATAAAACCTATAGTTTTTTTTTTCATCTTACGAACTATACATATTTTTTTTTCAAATGCTTTTGTAATAAGTTAATCATTGTTTGTTTTGCTGTAATTAAGCTTTTTTTAGCTTTTAAGGTTTATATTAATTAGTTTTAGTTTATTTTATATTTTCGTTAGCTTTCAAGTTTAAATATTCAATCTAAAACAACCAAAGGCATTAGAACATGTTTTTTTTCATTATAGAAATATTTTAGTCTTTCAATATGCATTTTGTATTTTTAAAGTTAATTGCTGTACTTTCAACACATTCATATAAGTTTTTTTCAACTACATTTAAAGTATAACTATGTGATTAACAATTTGTTTTATTCACATTAAGTTTTTTAACAAGTATAAACCCAAAACTCAACAAATAATCAAGAAAAACAAAGTTATTTTCTCTAAACGCGTATAAGTAATAAATAAAACATACAACAAACCGATAATCAACAGAACAAAATGCACAAACGATAATAACTGACTTACGTGTTTCTACGTATTTATATACAAAAACCATAAAAATAATCAAACAGTTGTGAATGCAAGTGAGGTTTAAAACAGGATAAATATACAAAAAGTTATTTAAATTAAATTGTTTTTTATAAACAAAACAAAACATCAAAAAGATAATGAACAACTTGCAATACTTGAAATACTTGTTTTGCTAAATCTTATACACAAAAACATAGTTAAATTTTAACTTCAAGAAGAAAAGTTTTAAAGAAAATCGTATTAGTTTAAATTTAACAGGTTTCAACTAAAAAACTTACATAAAATAAATTTAAATCAAGTACGAGTTGTAACCAATACTTACATGAAACTTAAAATCAAAAAGTTTTGAATACAAGCATAAACTAAAAACTGAACAAATTACACCAAAAAATATAAAACCAATTGTTTTGGTGGGCAAGTATAAGTTATAAACACTATAGAAGTATAGAAGTAACATCGAATCTGTTATAAACAATTTTTCAAACACAAGTGTAAACTTAAAACAGAATTAGATACACAAAAGCCCACATTATATCTAATTTCTACATATCAACTACAACATTTAAACAATAAATACATCAAACTAATATTCAACAAGCTTTCAACAAAAGTATAAACTATAAAAAGTACAAAATATACGTAAAAATAAAATAAAATTAATGATTTTTATAAAGAAGCATAGTCCATATACAAAATGTTACATGTATCAAACTTATAACAATACTTGAAGTATCTGCAGTCCTTGAAACACTTATTTTACTAGATTTTATATACGAGACCATAGGTAAATTTAAACTTTAAAACACAACTCACCGATAATCATATTACCCAACTCTAACAACTAACAGCTGTAAACAGACAAAGATGTTCGAGAGAATACATTAAACATAAGTATATACGAGTATAAAACAAGTTAAAGTGAAGTAAGAATTATATACGAAACATGTATCAAACAACTAATCAACAAATTGTCAAACAAAACAGCTGATCAAACGTACAGCTGAAAGCGAAGCTAGCGAATAATTAAATTACACATATCCATTTCTCCAAACCAAATGTACACCAATTACCACCCTTCAATCTACAGACAACTTTTTGTTGTCATAGCAACCATTTTCACACGTTTCCGTTGCCAAAAAAGATGGATTTCAGCGGTTTCGATCGACGAGATGCCAAATTGGACGTCTTCCAGTTTTGATTTTTCTACAGAAATTGGCGTTTTTGTTGAGTTAATGATGCCGTCATTGGCTAAAATTAGAGACTATGTTTCATTTAGGAAAGTTTTCGTACAACCTTTCTTAATACTCAAGTTTTAAAATAAAGATAGAAATTTATCATGTTTATATTAACACGAAGCAATTTTATAATAAGTCGAGTTTTGTATTTTTTTCATTTATATTTTTAATGTATTCTGCCCAGTAGTAATTATACGTAGTCTAAGCAACAATTTATTACTTGTTGTATTTTTACATAAGCAGTGAATTCTGAGCGGTCCAATTTTGTTTTGTACAAACATTTTTACTGTAACTTCGTAACTTTATCAAACTTAAATATATATAAAATCCCTTTATTAGAACCTAATTTTCATCATAAGTGTAGATCAAAGTTGGAAAGCTAACATAAGTTTAAGTCAATTATGCATAACTTTTTTATGACTAAACTGATGTTTGAAATTTCACTTATATCTTCGATAAATTTCTCTAGTTTCCAACAAACAAGGAAACCCCAGAAATACCGCAGAGTCAAGAAAAAATATAAAAAGGATAAATAAATATCCCAGTGTCTAGTATTTTTTTCTTCGCCTAAATAAATAAACAAAGTACACCCACGTCTACTGTATGGGTATCTTCCGTCGCCAAGGTGTTTGTTTACAACCGTCACGGTTCGTTGGGTTTATTCGAATTTCAAACCAGTGAACTGTGACGTCGATTGTTGTGAGAAAAAATTATACGTTTCTGTTAGCAGAAAACTTGTTTTAATGAAACTCCTTTTTGGCAACAGCTTTGCGAGTTTCAAATAACCTTATCTTTTTTTTGTGGTTGTCGAAGTTAACTCCTTCTAAACTTTATCGTGACGTAACAAGTTTTATTACGGTGTAAATTTTAGTTTGTTGTGAGCGATAAAACAGTTTCTTCTTCTTTATATCTTTAGTTAGCATCAGTTGGATTAAGAACGTCGTTAAAAGCAAAAATTTGAATTTTTTTTTATGTATACAACATTTATTAATTTTTCAATATTTCTTTTTTTTTTTTTTTTTTGGTTGCAAGTTTTTTTTCTGTGTTGGTTGTAGCGGTCGTGTAAACAAATATTTTCAATGTTAGTTGTTTAATTAAGAAAGCTAAAAGTCTAGCTTTTACCAGCTTCAAAAGTTATATAATAATTCCTGAAATGATAAATCACTTTTTAACTTTTAATCTTTATTTAGTTTAAGAACTAACATAATCGTTTAATAAGCTTAAAATAACTTCTATAAATATGTTAAAACAATTTAACTACTTATTATTACGCTAACTGAACTTCTATAATTTTTACGACTGTTTAACTTATTTCATTTAATTTATTCCACAGTTTACATCTATTAGTTTAAATCACGTACATATATGTTGTACAAGACAACGGTTAACCGAAAAAGCTTCATATAAAACACTTTCTTTTATTTTATCATTACAAAGTGTACTAATCATTTATTTTTAATTGTCTTTACATAATATCTGCCGATAACTTTTGCAGATGAATCAAACATGTCTAATGATTAGTAGTTTAAAGTTTTATTATTATTTGTTTGATAGTATTTCACTTGTATCTTTTAAACGTGATTTACACTTAAGTACAAGTACTTTAAAGTTACTTTAGATGTCTTTATATTTTAAACGTGTTTTATGAGTCTTAAAATTTTTATTTTTAACACTTACTTTAGTTTATTAGTTGAGCCGGTTTTATGTTATAAGTATAACAAAACGTATCACAACCAAAACACTAAGCTTTATGTTGTTATTGAATCAACATGTAGAAAAAATCGAAGTTATTTTAAATTCGTTTTCAAAAACTTTATTTACAAAGGTTTAGATTTTTAGTTATACATACAACTTTATTATAGTTTTTATGTATTCGCTTTAGTTAACACCTTAAATAATTTAGCGAAAATTAGAACTTGACTAGCATTGATGTTTGTTATACAGAATATGTATTTTTTAAACAATTTCTTAACTTTTAGTGAATTTCTTCAAGCTCCTAAAACATTTATTTATGTTAATGATTTAAACTTTAAAACAGAAACACAAAACATAAAATCTACGTTTTAATCTTTACTTTTATTGTGTTAAATACGTAGTACATATATGCTATCAAAATATAATGGAATTATAAATAAATTTCATTTGTTTTTACAATGCTGATATTTGGAAATTTACAAAAAAAAAAATTATATTAAATTTATCCAGCTTGTTTTTGATTTAAACAACTTCTGAAATTTTTACAAACTTTTCCGAAAGCGTTAAGAAAATTAAAGCAATAAAGAATATTTGATAATTAATGTGAGAAAAATTCTTAAAAAAATGTTTAAGAATTAAAAAGAAATTAAGGAAAATACTTTAACAACGTCTTTATTGATCTTTATCAATACTGTAAATATTAGTGAGCATATTTGAATAACGAATTTTTTTTACCACATTAAGACTTGCCGACAAGTGCAATCAAATGTTGGTTGTTGGATTTTTTTTTTATGTAAAGTTTTTCAGTAAGTTTTTCGATGATTTTTTATGTGTAACAGTAAGTACTACCGAATATACATTTAATATATCAAATAATTTTAAAGTAGAATTCGGTGTAAAGAATAATCAACGGTATTTTATTTTTTCTTTTTCACTTTTATTAATGTTGTATTTTTTGCAATGTTTGGCTTAGTTATGAGACCTTTAACGAAACTACGAAAATTAAAACGTTTTTTTTTAGCGAGACAAATTATTCCATAATGTACTAGTATAAAATTTTAAAAATAAGTACAAACTAAAAAAAACGACGAAAATACTAATGAAATTTAAGTTATTACTGGATAAAAAAAGGAGAACTTAGTAAAGAAAAAACAGCCTAATATCTAAACGTAAAAATTTTTCAATGAGATTATAACTAATACACATTAAACATCTGTTTAAAACAAAACTGTTTTAACTTGTTTACTAGTTAAAATAGTAAAAAATATCTAAAATCTTTAACTTTTTAAAATAAAAATTGTAAACTAATCGATTTAATACTTTTAGGAATAAGGCGTAAAGAAAATATAATTTTTACAGTTTTTTAAACATTAGCAGTATTAAATAAGATGAAGTAAATTTATTTCGGCATACTTATTAGTGTTATACACGAAACAGTACTTCAGACTTAACAGCACTTACTAGCGGATAGCATACAAGCTTTGAAATTTTTGTTTACAGCTAAAACTAATGTTTCTGAAATGTTTTTGTACATTTGAGTTTGAATAAATATATTTGATTTTTTTTTGTTTTCGATTACTTTTTTAAAAGTTTAATAACTTGAATTTATAATTACACTCGTTTTTTAATACATGACAAACATTAACTAAGTACTTTGTCCTTTTTTTCTGTACGTTTCTACCCATATTGATGAATTTTCTTAAATATGTATGTGTAAAACTTTTTAGTAATAATTTTTAAATAAAATAACTTATGCTTGTATTTTTTTTAAATATATTTTAAAAGACTGTTTTTCTCCTTTTTAAAGTAACTCTAAACGATTGCGGCAAAAAGAAAATATAACTTTGTTTTCACAAAGTTCCTAGAAAAGGTTTATTTACAAAAAAATAAACAAACATTTAAACAAAACTCTTCATGATATTTTTATTGCTAGAACTCTTAAGTTTGCCTAATCGGTAATCGTTATTTTTGAATACAATTAAAACGTAAGTTTACTTATGTTTACACTTATATAGTCGACAAAGTTTCTATTTTTTGAGGTTTATTTTTCTTCTATTTTTCTGATATTTAAGATTTAACATATTGCTATTTTCTACTTTCTATATAAGGTTCAGAGTTGGTAAAATGCTAATAGTTACTATGGTAATTCAGGAATGAAGCGTATAAACTTTGGTTTGTTTAAAGTTAGTAATTTCACGCTCGAGTAAACAAAGCAGAGCTTTTTAACATGTCTGATAAGGTTCATTCTAATGACAACTAAAAGGCATTATCAAGTTGAATCTCACTATGTAAATAACATGAAACTATAATTTAAGTTAATCGTTTTGTAAGTTTTATAAAACGATATTTAAAGGACTGTAAGCTAACTGGTTTATTGTAATTAAAATAACTGTATCACTTTTACCATTGTTAATGTAATCAAGTACTAGATGAAGCATTTTTTTAAAAGTCATAATTTAAGTTCCCAGATTTAAAACTGAGCACTAAAGTTTTATAAAACACTCTTTGAAGCTTTGAAAATCAAATTGTGATAGTAAAATATGGTTAGAGAATATAAGTAAACTATTACTTATCAAATTTCACACAATTCCACATTTAACAATTATTTACTACTTATTTTAAATGAAGTTTATCAATGTACTTTATACTTATATTGTACTATTCATACTATTCACTTTATATACACTAACAAATTGCATTATGCTTTATAATAAAGTATTTTGAAACAGAGCCCTAAGGACATGTTCTAAATTTTTTGATTATTTTGTAGATAGTGAAAATTTCTTCTAGGAAAATTTTATTTGCTCCAAAATCATAACAAAACTTATACTAATATCTTTAAGCAAAACTAGCTTCGAAAAAACTAATTTAACCCAATGTATGTTTCAACTTAGTTAAGCTTAATTTTTATATAAACACTTATTTTTTATTAATCACCAAAAGAAGTGCTCAATAAATTTGGTCCTAAGAACTGGTATAAGAAAAAACATGTTGGTTATTGAGTCGTATTCCAAGGTTACAGGTTAACTTCTTGTCCAGGACTGAACTTATTTGCGTTGTTAAATCTTTAAAATTATTGAAGCTAAGAAAAAAAAATTGATACTGAAGCCAAATACTATTTGGGTATTTTTTTTACTGAATAAACGTTTTTAACTTAAACTATTTGTTAATCTTAAAAGTCTACAAGTGCTTTAAAATTTGAGCAAATTACTTTTAAATATTTAAGAAGCTTAAAACATAATTTCGGCCATTATTTTACTGTTAACTTTTTTATAATCAAATTATGTAGGTTATATACTTGAATATTACATTTACAAAAATTTGTACAATTAGCTGTTAGACTTTAAAAAGAGTATTTGTATTTGTTTAAGTCCTTTTTTAAAAGTATAAAAGTTTTATTTGGTAATGATTTATGGCTTAATATTATTTCTAAACATTTAACTTTTTCTGATTATTTATACTTCAGTTACAAACTAGATTTTTAATTTTTAGAATTAAATCAAAATTTTGAAATATGTATTTATAGTTTTTTAATATCTATCAAGAAATCACGTTTTAAAAAAACTTTAAAATAATACCATTAAACATATTTATTTAGTTATTTTGATCGGAATTCAGATATTGAATAAAAAAAACTGTTAATAATAAAAATCTTGGCTAAAGCTGGTAAGGTTAAATCTAAAACTGGTAAGGTTAAATTTAAAACTGGTAAGGTTAAATTTAAAACTGGTTAGGTTAAATCTAAAACTGGTAAGTTTAAACCTAAAACTGATAAGATTAAATCTAAAACTGGTAAGGTTAAATCTAAAACTGGTAAGGTTAAATCTAAAACTGATAAGGTTAAATCTAAAACTTGTAAGGTTAAATGAAAAACTAAAAAGTTTATTTTAAAATAAAAAAGCTTTGAAAAATTTTTAAATATTAAAAACTTAAAATAGATCGATAATGTAGAACATAAATAAAAAAATAGAATTTTATTAACCCTTAAAATATAATTTGTCAACTTAATATTTGTTGTAAATTAATGTTTTAGAAATTTTATTTTTACTTAATAATTTACAACTTTATCTTTAAATTATTATAACATTGCGTTAAAATTACTAAACTGCTTAAAACTAACAGTATCTATACTAGAATTAATCAGAAATAAAATAACATAAAGAAAACAAGCTTTTAAAATTTACCAAAACGGCTAGTTTAAAAAGTTCAAACATTTTTTTTTAGTTGAAAGCACAGTTTTATGCTGTTTTTCTTATACATTTATGGCAAAAATAAATAGGTTTTAAAAGAAAGATTTTCTAAACAAACATAAGTTGTATTAAACAAAGTCCATATAAATTTATTGATACTTTTAAGGTATATTGAGTTCAACAAAAAAAAAAACAAAAAAAATGATCTTGATCATTATATCACAAAAAAAAGTCTTATAATAGTTACTAAATATAAATGTAATTAATAAGTGTTTTACATTTCTATGTTGTAAAAATATTATAAAAAATTTCACTTTTTATTGCTCGTTAGTTAAAAACCTTCTCAAAAAACGGGTCTAGTGTAAAAATGAATAATAGAAAACTAAGGCTTGTCGTAAAAGTCCTTTAAAAATAACTGTGAAGTTTCGGTTTTGTAGTATTTTACTCGAAAATGTAGACTAGTATTTTAATTTTTTGAATAAAACTACTGTAAACTATCATTGTTTGAACATTTAACCCAAAGTTTTATCCTATTACTGAGCTCACTATTTACAACACTGATATTATGTTAAACATTATTTGCTTATGTGTGTTATTTTTTTCATTTTAATGTTTTGGTAATAGCTTATAATAATAAAGTTTTAATTTAAATGAGTTTTATCTAAAATAAACGCCTAAGCTTTTAACTAAACTGTGGTTGTAAAACTTTTGAAGAATAAAAACAAATAACTAGTTTAACGCTCATGATGAATTATTAAGGTTTTTATTGAAGTTGTTAAAAAGTTAGTCACATATGACAAAACTTTTATTTTTGTTAAGAAAACTTTGTTAGAAATAAGAAAATATAATAATTGAAACATTCGTTTTTGTTTATCAAACAACATACAACAAAAAATCAAAAAACTGTCTTTAAAATTCTAATAACCTTTTTTGTGTTCATAAAGAAAAAAAGTGAATAAATTTTCATAATTTAATGTACTAAATGTCATCTAAAAACTAATTTTTTTATATTTTTATGAGTACCTATTAATTCTGTAAATAAACAAAACTAGTATCCTTTTTAGTTTCCATCGATTATTGTATATTGTTAATGTTTCCCGGAGCTTAATATAAATATGAAAAAGCTTAAGTAATTTATTTCTTAATCAGTTAAGAAGTTAATTTTTTTCCCTTTATATTATGTAACTGATTAATTTGTTTTTATGTGTAAAATAAAGTGTTATACTTTTTTTAGCGTTTTATGTTGTTCTAAAACAATCTTTTTGTAAGAATTGTTGAAATATAAGACGTTCTTACAAAAAGATTGTTTTAGAACAACATAAAACGCTAAAAAAAGTATAACACTTTATTTTACACATAAAAAACAAATTAATCAGTTACATAATATAAAGGGAAAAAAATTGTTGAAATATAAGACGTTTTTTAACGATTCAAAAACTTTATTTCAAAACACTTTGATCACAAACTTATTCAAGATAAATTTAAACTATAAATTAGTTTGTACAAATGTTTAAATATAAAAAACTTTTACAATCTTTTTTAACGATTATAGAAAAACAGTATTTAAAAAGCGTTGACTTCTTTACTAACATATTTTGAAATACAAGGCGGTTTTGTTAAAGGTCAGGGATACTTTTTTTAAACAGTAATAAGAAAAGTTTATATGGTGTTAATTAAATAAATACTCAAAATAGTACTCTGCTATTGTTCGTTTTGTCACATTTTCAGTTCAAAGAAGTATCTTTATGTTGATTACAACAAAGTTAGTTTTTAAATTCTGCTACTTACTTTTACACAGTGCGGCCTGCGAGCAACTTTTTCTAGAAAAAAAGATTACAACTTTAATTAAACACCGCGACTAAATTAAAATATTTTAACTTTTTTTTAAGGCAAATAAGGTTTGAAATTAACTTTTAAGTAAAAATATTTTCTAAAATGTATAATTTAAAAAATACTTTTTGATCGTTACCTTATAAAAACATTTTGAAATTTATAAAGCAAATTACAACTTTTAATGAATAGATATACACTTTACATGTTACTCAAAGCGAATTTACTAAGGTGATAGTTACCTAAATTATATTTAACAAACGTTAAATAAGTTATACTTTAACACTAAACTTTTTATTTTAATTACAAAATACCACCCATCCGATTTTTTTTATCAATTTATACCCGTTACTAAAGACTGCGCTGTCCTTTGTTCGGTTTATTAATTTCTTAAATACAAGATTTGCTGATTTAGAATTTGTTCAATTTGTATAGCTTTAGTCAAAAAAGATTTTATATCAAGTTAAAGTTTTGAGTTTATCTCGATGTAGCAAACTTATAAAATATTGATAAAAATGGTAAAATGAAGTTATCTGTGTGAAATTAAAAAACAGACTTTCTTTAAATACAAACCTATTTTTTACAATTACTGTTTAATTTTTATTTAAAGAAAAAAATTTTATACGAAACCTTTAATTTAAAATATGAAAAACTATGTATATTCCGAAAATCAGGTAGCTTAGATATATAAATCAATTTTTTTGTTGATGGTTCGCTTAACCTTTAAAATTTTTCATTAGCTTTACTTAAACTAACCGAATATTTTATATATCTTATATACAGAACAATTTCGTGACAAATTTAGCTTTGAAAATTATTGTAAAGTGTAATTTTTTTGCTTTCTAATCAGCTAAGCAACTAAAAAAAAACTTATTAGTAATTAATTCTAAAATTAGCTGTATGTTGATAGGCCACCATATTTTTATTAGTTGAAACAAAATTAACAAAAAGAAAACAAAAAACAAATAATATTTGGTCTACTAAATGCAACGGCTTCGAAGCTATATATCAGACAAGTTTAGTGAGTTTAATGTTACGTAATAATAAAAATTAGAATGTGAAATATTCTTAAAATAGTTTCACAATAACTTTGTTAATACTATTACCCAAGACAACTAAACAACTTTAGACATAGTTTTATTCAAATTTACTACTTGTTAACATAAGAGATGGAAAACTTGTTCTAAATATATTCGAAAAACTTTAATATTTCTTTTAGTTTTTGAGAATGTGGCCAGATGGCTTACAAAGAGTTTTAATATTTAAAAGACTTTTGTAAAAGAAAAATTTTATTTAAAACAAATGATTTAGTGTTAAAATATTATTGAAAATATTGTTGTTAAACATTACTTCAACTCACAACTTCAAATTTTTTACTAATGTTTTAACAGTTAATTTAAATTTAGTTGTAATAAAAAATAGTAATACATATCATGATCATTACAGTTGTCGATGCATCAACAAGAGTGTTTGCTCAAATCACACAATAGTAATTAAAAATTATAATAAAACATAAAAACATTTTATCTGTTAAGTTTTTATCTACATCGATAAAGCAGTTATGTTTTTGACCACCATTGACAAAAAAGAGTTGTTTTCCCGCTATTACATTCATCATTATGACGTCATTAACAACAATCCAGTGGTATTCTCGTTCTCATCACACCTCGTCTTCTCATCACAACTCGTCTACAGTCTACATAAAAAAATATTATGAATGCTATAAAATTATTTTTTTTTATAAACATAACTAATTTAAAAAAAACTTCTTTAAAAATGTTTTAAATATTTTGGTCAAGCCAGTCTAGTGTTTTTTTTTTTTAATTTTTACTGCGTGAAAACTGTATTTGCGTTTGCCGAGAACAGTTATTACAAGTTTTGTTTTTTCAAATTTTTAACATAAGTCATTCCGTTTGTGTTAAATTTTTAAAAACAAAACTGCACATAATCATTTAAATCAGAACTATTTGTTTAGAACACAGTTTCAGTACATAACAGCTGTAATTTACAGTAAACCACAACACGTTTATAAGCTCAAACAAACCATAAAACAAACGAAACGAAAAAAATGTTTTGTTTACTCTAAGTGCACTGCTTCATGAAAATAATGCATTTAGTTTGGTCACTACGTAATAATAAGATCGGTATGTAAAATACTTGTACAAAAATTTTGGTAAAACATTTACTTAAGTGTTTTAAACAAGTCGCATGTTGATCAAACTTTTCACAAACTTTACAAAAATGCTTTTCAATTTGCAAAAACCTTTGCAAATGAAGTAAAAAAGATGTTAATTTTAACTTATCTTAAAAATAATGTGATCAAATAAATCTAAATATAGTCATCAGCAAACTCAATTAGTAAAAAAAAGTAATTTGTTTGATTTTGTGCGGTAATCTGGTGATATTGATTTAAATTTAAGTTTGAAAAAGTTAAGCAAAATATTTTTTCAATTTTTGTCACTTTTATTTTGAAATTATTTTAGCTAAACATCCTCGAAAACTTCACCGTTAAATTCGACGTTGATTCAAAAATGTACTTAATACTTCAGACTCATATTGAAAAAAAAACATCAGCTATATTTCGACTTTTAATTTTACAAACTTTTGTATTAAAGTTAAACAATAAATAAATATATTTCAAAGTTTCTCCGACGGCTACTTTTTACTATGTTTATTATTTTTATAAACACTGTAAAGAATATTTTTGTAGAAGCTGTTAACACTAAAAAATACTTTTTAAGTGATTAAATATTATCAAAAATATATATTACTTGTTAAAGTAAACTTTTTCTGTGTTCCATTGAACCACTGCTTTGTAGAGTGAACAGATCTTCATAGTTATAGATTCTTTCTTTTTTTTCGATTTTCAAATTGTAGAAATTGTATGTCCAGTTTCTTAAATGCTAGAAATATTCTGAAGATAATTTTTATTTTCTATCGTTTTATTTTTGCAATTAAACCAATTTATTAAACCAATTTATTTTACCATTGTTTCTAAAAAAATTACATCAAAGGTTTTTTTATAAATAATGCTTATAGATTAACAATGTCGATATTAAAAATGTTAAATAACACTTAGCTAATACTTGCCATATTCAAAATTTATTCGCACAAACACTTTATTACTCAACTCTATTTTTAAAACATAACAAACAACATTTAAATTTGTATGTTAAGATTTATAAATTGTATATTATTAATTTTTAAAAAGTCACTGATGCAAATAATCAATTATCTATTCAATCCATACTATTAGTTCAATATAAAAGTTATTACCTGTTACAATATGCAGAAGAACAGTTTTTTTTTTAAGTGCTTCTTAAAGTCTACTTAAACCAAAGTACAATACAAAACGTAATTGATGTAGAACATTTTCGATGTCCAAGAAAAGCTTCTTTATCACTGAAAACGTTCTGTAAATATTTTGTGTTTGGAAAACTTTTGTCTATTGTTTATCATTATTCAAAGTAGTATTAATGAACAATTTTTCGTAAACTTCAACGTGTTTTGTAGTAATAAAGTTGTTGAGATAAATCTGTATTAGTCTTTTGAGTGAAAATAGATACCTAAAATTAAAATATTTAACTTTTTTTGCTGTGATAACTGTTGCCTAGTTTTAAATATTTAACAACCATAGTCATTAACTTTAAGTTAAGTTTGAAATGGTTATGTTTTATTTATATTATTAGTAAATAAACTATTTTTCTATAAGCGCTGCAACTCCCTTTTAGTTTTAAACAACTACATTAATGTCATCAGATGTTTCAGAAATAATCAAAATGATTTTATTACAATAATTACTAAATGACAAGTGTTTTGTACTTTTACTATTTAATGTTCAAGCTAGTATAATAAAACTAATATTACCATTAATTTAAATTAATTTATTTGTTATGAGTAAAACTCTAAAAGCTTTATGTCAATTGTATTTTTACAACCTTTTTAATTGAAGATACTTAATATACTAGCTTATGACGTAACAATAGGTAAGATATTTAAAATACCCGAAGCAGTATGAATTTTTCTGAAACTAGTCTAATTTGAACATTAATAGTAAAAGATATATTGTTTAGAATGCAACCATATATAAGTGTACATAACCTCAAAGTTTTATTAGCACCTAACAAATTATTAATTGTTATAAGCAGTTTTAAACTTACGTGAAATTTAACAGCGTTATGACGTCACAATGACCAGAATGTTGAACTTCTGTTTCGAGGTTTTTCAAAAGATTGTCTTTCCATCAAAAAATGATTTATCATCAAGTGTTGTGTTTTGCGACAAAAAAAGTTAAGTCCGCCTGTTTTTTATATTAAGTTGTGATAAAAATGCTGTTTACGTTGACAAACTTTAATTATTAAGTTTTTTAATTTTTTAACGTAACACGTAACTTCTGACGTAATCAAGAAAACGGGTACAAATTATATTTAAAAATACACTATTTATAAATGTTTTGAAAATTTCTTCCCTAAACATACCTTACCGTTTTAATTTGCTATGAATCTGCTCAAAAGAAAAAAATTCCGTTGAGTTTATTCCCGTAGATTTTCTAACAGAGTCCACGATAAAGTTGTAATCGATAATCAATCACTTTTGAAGATAGTAGAGTAGCTGGCTTCGACTTCCAAAAACTTTCAATGATTAAATCTTGTACAGCTGAAATTATCAAACAAACTATTGTAGCTTTTACTTAAAGTTGTAAAAGTTGAAAAATAAGTTTTAAATGAAGTAAAATTTAAATTATAATTCAAAATCTTAGAAAGTTTGTTTTTTTTTTACTAAGTTTAAGTTATTTTTTACATTTTTGGTTTGGTAGCTGATATCAATCTTCATCATGTATTCAACTTATCATTTTGAATGATGAAAAGTGATGTTCAAGTTCATCATTATAGTTTTTTTATATAATCTGAAAACAACATATAATAAATGCAAGAAGCTTATATACACAAGTTTTTTATATAACTATTAAATAAAGTTAAAAACACCGAAATACTTTGATTAGCATAAAATATAGCAAGCAACAACAAAACTTGAAAAATACATTGTTGACATTTAAAAGATTTTTCTTAATAGAAATAAAGTATTTACAATCTTCTTTAGAAAATACAATTTACATAAGTTCAAAAACATATCAATAGCACAAAGGTTCATAAAAAAAGTTTGTCAAATAGTTCCAAGAAATTCAACTCATGCAACGTTTCTGGGGAGTTCAAAACACCTCAGAATTAGGGGAATTCCCTCAAAACTGGGTAATTTTATCAATCGACGATGCTTCTCTGTCGAGAACATTGAGTTGATCTTCGCGTAGAAATTCAATGACAGTTACTCTGCGATCGACTTCATCAACATTACTTGTTACCAAGCAGTAAGGGAGAAAGCTCTGGAGTGCCTTAAAGCACATTGACGATCTACGACTTGATTGAGCTTTGGATTCATTGCCTTCCACAGTAAATTGAAACACTGTGGAAGGTTCGAATTCGTTTGAGGCAACTGCAGTTCCTTTACCCTTACTGCTGCCGCAAGAAAACGCACTTCTTAACCAGGACCTCACGACCCGCATGGAGTTTCCGAACCTGGTAGCAGCTTTCCTGAAACAGGTGGCATCTTTCATGTTGATGAAAACTACCGCGTTCCGACGCAGTCTGTCACCGAGAGTGGGTTCTTGTTGATTGTTGAGAAAGGCCACATGGTCCAATATCATTGAGATCTCCCCACTCTTCTTGTGTTGTCTCACCATCATAAGGTCTTCAAGGTCACTCCGCATATCCATTATGTTTGAAGAAAGTAGATTGGTTAATAAAATCTGTGAGAAAGTTTTTGTTTACAGTTTGTGAAAAAGTTGTTTTTTGCATTTTTTCGGAAAAGTAAAATTTTGCTCGGCTTCAAAACATTTAAATTAAAGAAGCATTTGCTTAGATTAATAAGCTTTATAAAAATATATTAAAAAACAAAAAAAACTACTTTTCTTTAAAATATATTAGTCTGATTTAGCTACTAGATAAATATATTTTTCAAAAAATGTTTAATCTCCAGCAACTGAGCTTGTATTTTAACAATAACACTTATGTACGGTAAAATAAGTTCTAGTTTTTTTCTAATTATTTGTTTAAGTAGTATTAATTAAAGCATAAAATGCATAATGCTTAAAAACCATTTTTTTTATTTACAATACACTTAACAACTTTAAAACACTAATTGTGCTGTTTATCAAGAAATCTTGTTTAACTTTGTAAAACCAAAAACTTAAATAGCTATTTGAGTGTTGTTAAAGTATTTCTAAAGTATCTTAAACTAGCTGAATTAGAAAATAATTAATCTAGTAGCAAATTAGTTTTAAACGGTTGGTTTTTTAAAACAGTTTTGTTTTTGTTAGTATTGTTGTTTAGATAGAAATTTCTGTATAATTACATTTCAATAGGGTTATTTGTTATTTATATTTTATTGTTATTTATTGTATATTGAAGGCTTATAACTAAGTCTAAATATATATTATTGAACTAATTTGTTCAGTTATATTTAGCCTGCTCAAAATTTATTTAAGGTTCTATATTTTACTATTGATGTGCTAACTTATTGTGCTCTATTTTACTCGACTTATTAGAGCTATTAAAACAATTCATCTAAAATGTTTATTACTCCAGTTTTAGTAATATATATTTTGCTCACTTATACGACATAATGGACACGATAGCTACAGTAAGCAGGGAAGTTTTTAAGTAGGGAAACTCCCAGATCAAGACGGTCAGCTTGTTTAAAATTGGAAACCACCGGTTACTTCAAGTTTTGATAAATTAAAAAAAAATATTGTTAATGTTGCCAAAAATTTAAACATTAATTGTCAAAAAATTTATTACTCAGAATGTTGTTCACATAGAAATCCTAAACAGTTCGGATATATAAAAAGATAACTGACTTGTTATTTATAGTAAATGGGTGTTTTTAAGTAATATTTAGTAATTAATATTTATAAGTAAAATTGTACTTCAATCAAATTGTTACGAGACTTTAAAATACATAAAGGAAAATGTGATTATATTATTTTATAGTTAAAAAACCACGATTTTTAAAAGTTCTGGTGTATGTGAAAACGACATTTGTAAACGTAAAATTTTCAGCATTGTTATATAAGTTTTAAATTCTCACATACAGCCGTAGGAAACTTAAAATAGTTCTTTTAGGTTATGTACGTTCGATTTACAAACTTTTAGATAAGTTTGTGCGACAATCATTGCAAGTTTAGCACAAGAGAAACAACAATAAAACCACAAAACATTACCAACAAATACGGCTTGTCAGATAAACAATTAGCGAGGTATTTTGAATCTATTGTTTAACGCTTTTTTCGTAAACACGTAAAATTTACAGAAATTACTTGATAACCGATTGTTTTATTAGACGAACAAATTTTTAAACATCGACCTGTAAAGATGATTGCAATACTTTAAGTGACTTTGAAAAACTTCGTATGTCTTTGTATTTTTTCACAAATAAGCATAACATTTTCTTTAAGCATTTTACCTGGCTATCAAACTCGGTTAAACATTTTAACATGATTAAAATTTGTTCATTTACTAATATTACTTTTTTAGCAGTTTAGAAAATTAACAATAAAACTATTTTCTATACATTAACCACAATTTTGTACTAAAGTTTTTAAGGTTAAAAATTATAAAAAGCTAGTTTTTTTTTTTATTTTAACCAGAGTCTCCCAAAGTGGGCGACATCAACCCTCAGGTGATTTTGGCTATTAGTGCAATTACTAGTTAGGGTTGAAATAGTGTATTAGTAAATTACTACTGAAGGGGCGGTAAATTTTTTAATTTATTCTGAGTGGATGATCATGAAACTGAATTATAAATACCCTTTAAGCAAAAAACTATATCACAACTTTTTAACTAAGTTTTAAAAAACCTGGTTTGTAATTTTGTATTTGTATCTTAACAGATTACAAAATATCAAGGCTAAAGTGTGTAGTAGCTGCTTTGCTTTAAATAATTTTTTATAAAATACAACTAGTACCAAACTTAAGCTAAAAAATAAACAAACAAATCTCTATGAAGTTGTTAAAGAAATTATGAGTTCTTTGCTGTACAAGTTGTCAAAAACTTTCTAATTTAAACTTAGCTACATTTGTTTCTAAACTGTTTTTCGAAACTTTTTTCCTGATTCTAACTTTTCTTTATTGCAAGACAACCTTCCTTGAACTAGCACTTGTCGCGACTGAAAACGTCTTCAGAGTTTCGTCTACGGTTTCTTGATACCAATATGGATTTTAACGCGAAAACTGTTATAAGTTGCAAAACTGATGTTTCAGCGCCGCGTTAACTTCTAACGCTGCAAACTAGCAATTGTTTGCTTGTAAAAAATTAATGAAAAAACTTGTATTTTTGTTGCGTTTTAAATCGATATCAAATTATTTTTATATAAATTCGAATGAAAATATATTTTAAAAACTAATGAAATGCATTTTTGTAACGTTGGTAGAAAAAAATAATAAAAGTTTTAGATTGCATAAAAAACCTTAAGTTTACTTAAGTTCAAAGCACTTTCAAAATGTAAAAAAGTATTTGTAGCCTAGGTAAAATTTTAAAAATTGTGTAAGTTTTATGTTACACTAAAAGCCTTAGTTTACTCTAATACATACAAAATAAAAGTGGTGTTTTAACTTTTTCACATAACGTAGACATTAAGATATTTTAAGTTAACGACTATGAATAAAAAGGATTCGTACAGTTTTTTATGTTTAAGTACATAATATAAATATTTTCAATTTTAAATACATCTACAAAGAAAAACACATTACAATAATTCACAATGTTGTGTTTCATATTGCGTTTATCTAAAATTAAAAGTAGAGTAAAAATTGGGCTATACGATAGTTTTATTCAACTTTTTTGAATTAAGTTTACGGCTACTATTGTCATCTTTAAAAATTCGTTTGTGTAGAAAAGTATAATAAAAGTAAAATTTTAAGCCTACTAAAACTTTTTTATTTTAAACAAAACTTAAATTTTATTCAGAAAGAGCGAACAAAAACATAATATCGACCACAGCTAATGTTCGTTATTTTTCACAAAAAGTTCAACAAAGTACTTTTTACAAATAGTTTTAATGTACATATTTCTACATTATATCGATTTTTGTTTTTAAGCTTTTTGAAATTTAATTATAAATCTGCAGCTATTTTTATTTAAATATTGTTACTTAAAATAATCCTTATATATACAACCACCTAATTAAACATTTTTCGACGTTAAATAGTCTTTTTTTTTAATTTAGTTATATTTTGTTTTTAAGTATAAAACTTTAATTTTCTTTTTTTATATCGAACTCTTCACTAATACACAGCATCGTTTTCTTCAATCTTCTTTATGACGTAATAATTAACAAATACTGTACATGGTTGCCACTGGCGTTCTGTATTTTTCTTTTAACTTTTTCACGGTCAATAAAACATTTTTATTTTATTTAGTTGTTGATGTCTTACCTACTGTGTTTATATACTGCATTTAAGACAAGCTTATTTGTAAGATTTTGTAACTTCTGTATTTTAGATTATTTTTTGTCTCAATAGGTTTTATAGTTTAGAACTATAATTGTTATTAATTTAATTTCTATCAATATAGGTTGAAAATATGGAAATGAAAATTAAAGATTCGTTTTGGTTTTTTTTTATGTTTTAAAAAGTTAAAAACAACGAGCATTTGTTGGGCTAGTTTTTTGATAGGTTCTTTTTTAAAACCAAAATTATCAGAAGATTTCTACTAAAAATAAGAACTTAAGTCTTCAACTAAAACAGCTTTAAGCGATTTTAATTGTAGCAAGTTTAAAAAAAATGATCTCCGACTTTGGTTAAAACCTCTTTTAAAGTTTTATAAGATTAAAACTATTAGTATTGCAAAGTAAAAGTTTTGAATTATTGTTTCAAAAACGCACCTCTGGTAATTTTCAGCGTCGAAATAGAGCGGCGTATTGAAACGAAAAATCCAAAATCGAGGCTAGCAATTTTGAAAGCAGCTAAAATCATAACAAAGCAATTCAAGTTCAGAAGCTAGCAAAGTAGAAAAAGAAAATTTTAAATAAAACAAGTTTAAAATGTATGAATTTTAGCTTTTAAATTTTTTGTTAAAGACTTAGATCAGAGAATTTGATGTATGTTGCAGATAGTGTTTTGTTACACCAGTTTAAACAGTTTTTGTTACAGAAAGCTGTAAATAGTGCCAATCATATGTGGTTTTGAGTTGAGCTTTCATGGTAGTTGTAACAAATTTTGTTTAAATAGGTACTTAAACTAAAAATATTTCAAAAATACTTTGAATTACACTTGATAAAAGTTATAAAGAGTGTTTTATGTGAATTTTTTATAAAAGAAAACAGTTTTCAAATATTTGTTAGCCGTTCACTAGTTTTTTAGAATTTATTTTATTGCCTCTAGCTTATAAATAACTTTAATTTCACCTAAATTTTGTAGAAATACTATCCCTTAAACGGTAAGGACACTTTTTTCTGAAGTATTTATACATATGTACTAATTTTGATCAAAGTATAATTTTTTCATGCAAAAGAACGGTGGTTGTACAACTAAAGGGGGGAGACTGGGTTTGGTTTAAGTCCACAATTTTTTTGCTAGACAAAGTTTTTTTAAGTATTTTTTAAGAGAAGTGAAAACAGACAAAAGTTTTAAAATTCTGTTGTAAGATCACTATGTGGCACATTATAAAAAAAACATTTGTATTCAATTTTATATTATATAAACAATTTATTCAAATGACACGCGCAACAGTAAATGGGCTTTTCATAAAAATTTGATACCCAAGAAAATTATAAATTAATCTAATTAAGAAAGTTTTTATAACTTACAATGAATTATTTAAAGATAATGAGTCTCTAGTGGCTTTCGAATTTTCAACAACTTGTTGTAGTCAAGTCAAAACTTTCAGACAATTTGAAGTTATAAGAAAGATACTTTACATAACCAAACGGTATTTTTATGGTTACTAAAAATTAACTTAAACCAAATACTGCATAAGGGATAAGAATTTTTCAATTTTTCATACAATAAACTGAAACAATGTTCCCTAATGTAACTAAAATAAAGTTTACAATATATGTTGTCGATTAAAAACGTTATGGTTCAAAGTTTATAAGTTTAAAACCAATATTAAATTACTTTTAACTATTAAGATAACCGTTAAGCAACTGTAAATACTGGAGTATAAGACTTTATCCCGTAAGACTTGTGAAATAAAAACCTGTTTGTGTTTTAGCTTTGTCTATTTTAATTAAAAGAAGCATTATCTATTTTATGACAAATACATTGAAAGGTATACTTACAAAAACTACAGTTTGAATTTTCATTTGCTGATAAAGTCACTGCTCTCTATAACTTATTTTAATCAAAAACTTAACTACAATAAGTTTTAAGAACGTGATTGTTACAAAGTAGCAAGTGTGGAACTTTTATGCAGCATTATTTTTAATTTTTAATTAGTTTGTTGTATTGACAGATAAATTGTTTAACAACTTTATATTAAACTTTTAGTTCTTAATTTACAGACTTAAGAAAAATGAAAAAAAAAAAACATTTAGTTTTAAAATTTTGATAGTTGCAAAGTATAAATTATAGAACTTTTATGCTGTATTCTTTTAATTAAATAATTTAAGTTAATAGAATTAAGTTTTTGTAGCAAATTAATACTAAAAATTTGGTTTTTTAACTTACAGACTAAGTAGAAAAATAGAGTTCAGCAAAGTTTCATACGTTTTATTGAAACTTCTTATGTAAATTTACTTACAGACTAGCTTTTTTTTCAAAAAGGTGCTTGAAAAAGGTAGCAAATTACTACACTTTACATATATATAATCTATTAATAGAAATATATATAATAAAACTACTACTATTTAGCAAAACTACAAAAATAATAAGAAATAAATTACTATCATTTAATATAAACAAGCTTGAACCAAATACAAAAATTTTCATTGCTCATATTTAACAAAGATACTTGTTTTAGACTTATTGTATAGAGTTAACAATAATGCCTGCCAACGAAGCTAAAGTTTACTCTGGAGTGAAATCGAATATTGTGTTAAAAGGACCGCAGTCCAAAATACAAATAAAGGGATCTTATGAGCCCATTGTCACCGGTAAGAATCTTCTGAATTTATTCAAACTTATTATTGATAATATTTATTGCAATGTTTTTACAAGCAAACTTATTCTGTTTATAGCAAAATATTTATAGTTCTTCATTGCAGGCATCGGCGACCAAACACCATGTTTGGAACAAGCTCCTGACCTCAGCAGACGACAACGGCTGAAAGCTCGAGCGTGGGGTTCATGGACCGCATCAGATCGTGTTTTTCCATCTGCCGCAAGGGGGAGCAGTGTGGATCAGAAGTTGCCACTGAGTTTAGTTCCTACCAAAAGACTGTTCCAGTTTCAATGCGCGCGAGTCAACTGCAGTCAACGGCGGCAAACAATGACGTGGTCGATGAGCAGGTCATAGAAGGGCGCCAGCAAGCGGTAGCTGAGAAGACCCAAGGCTTCCAGAACAATCCATTCCTCCTGGAGCTGGTGAAGGTGCAGAAAAGAAAGTCTTTGGCTCTGAAGAGTGAGAAGCGTGCTTCGAGTCATTTCGAGATGGAGCCAATGCCAAAGATTAAGGCAAGGTCGCACCAGAAGACGCTTGAAGAACTCGTGGTTTTATCCCCAAGTAGAGGATCACCATCACGCAGACCGATTCAGCTGCTCAAAATGGCCCCCATCAAGCCCCCACGAACAAAATATCTGCACACTCAAAGGCTGAGCGTTAGTAAAGCTGCCCCCGAAAAACCACCACGTTCCAAAGTCTTGCAAGCGCAAATGCAACAAGACGGACAGGTCGGTGGGCAAGCAAGCGGCCAGTTTGAAGGAAGTTTCAGTTGCAAGTCCCCTCTCGTCGGTCCAGGAGCAAACATCGCGTTGGGTTAGAAAGGGGACGCTGTAACATTTAATTTTTACCATGCACAATGTATTGTTGCTTTTTATGAATTTTTAAGGTACAAGTTCCTAAGAGTGTAACAATAAAAACAACATTTTAGTTTCTATTTATTAGTTCAAAAAGTTTTTTTTTTCAGTTTTCACAAAATTATTACAGAATATTTTACTATCTGTAATTTACATCTAAAAAAAGGTATAGCTGTTAAAAACTTTTATAAACTTTTGCTGCTGTGGCTTATGGAAATTAAGTATTTCAGCAATTTATTTATGAACTATATTCAAATATATTTTGTTGTATTCATTTTTTTTAATCAATGTTTACTGTAAAAAGTGGTAAAATAATAAGTTAAAGTTTTATATATTTAAAAAAATAAAACACATTTTCAGAATATGCACAATTTCTTAAAACTATTATTTTAATACTTTTATATAATAATTTTTTTTGCAGTATCAAGCTTACTATACTTTGTTTTTTAGCAAACTTTTATCATCCAATTTCACAACAGTTATTGCAGCTCACTCGTTTTTTTCATTTTAGATTTTTTTTATGTGTGTTAAAAATCATGTAAGGATGGTGCATTATGTTAAAGATATTAGTGTCTTAGATACGTCCAGATTTATTCTATGAAAGTGCAACAGCTTATATTGTAGTTAAAACTGCTTTTTTTTTTATAGTTCTATAGTAACATTGTCAATTTTCTAATCTTTTATACACACTATTGTGCTAAACTTCTGTGTAGTTCAATCATTGTTTTTTCAATTTCTAACATTCTTAGTTTTTCAAGCAATCGTTTATTCTTTTAACCATTGAACTAGTACTATATTTCTTAAATAGTTTTGTATATATTATAAGTTGCAAGTATTATTTTAAATTTTCTTACTTGTGCATGGTTGATAAATTTATTTTTTTTCAGATATTATAATATTTTAAATTTTAAGTAAAATTAAAACAAACTACATCTTCATGTCAACAAATATATTTGGAGTTCATAATGGAAGCATTTGTTACCTAAACAAACGTAAACAACTCTAATTGGATCTACTTCATCTGCATTCAAGCATAACAAGGTGTGTTTAAAAATGTTTCTCAATTTTTTTTAAATAACTAACATTTTTCTTAACAAGTATTTTTTGAAACTAAAAATTAAATCAATGTTTTATTAAGTAAAAGTTCTTATAAGTAAAAAACAAAATATTATAAAGTACTAACTATTTTTAAGTAGGCTATTGAAACTTTCAACAGTCAAAAACTTATTTCCGTATTTTTGAAACCTATCGAACTTAAAGTTCTCATTATATTTTAAGTTTAATAAAATTAAACAAGATATTTTATTTAGATCAAATATTTTCTGATCTAAAAGCATGTTTTGTTCTATCAAAGTAATGGAAGAAGTTTAGTATATAAATCAGATTATTAATTGAAAAAGTGTTGACTTTGCTTCACGTTTTGCAGGTTAGACTATGTTTATTTTCACTTGTAGATTATTTAACAAACGTCTTTTAATAATACAAACTAAACTTGTTTGCCATAGATGTTTAAGTAGTGAAAAGTGTGTTTTAAATAATTGTTGCATGGCCTTTTGAAATTGTAGATGTTTTTTAAATATGTTGTATGTGATATTCCTAATATACTCCAAAAATATTAAGTGGTTTGTATCTTACAGACTATGTAATAATAAAATCTTTCAATCAGTTTTTATGAAACCTTAATTAAAATAAAAATTTATTACTTCTATTTTGTTAATAAGTTTTTTTATTTATATTAACTATTTAATTTAAAATAATTGTTACTCAAAAGTTAACTAAAAGTTACTAAGTTAACTAAGTTATTAACTCAAAAGTATTCTAGTTTTAACATATAAAACTTCTATAAAACTTTTTTAAATTATTTGGATTATTTTCATGTAAATTTTTTCATTTAAGGTTTTTTTAACCAAGCATTTTTTGAAGGAGTAAAATAAAGAGACTTTATTTTATAACTGTGTTTAGTTATATTCAATATGCTTTGAGTAATATTGTTAACACCTAGTCACAAACTAACACCTAGTTCATGTAATGTTTCAATTACCTTTTAATTTTAAAAGTATAACTTTTAACTATTTTTTCAAAACTAACTCAATTTATTATCTTTATCAATACATAGTTTTAATACAATTGCGATATATATACAATAAACCCATTTTAAATGAGAAAGTTCTAATAAAAACTTCACAAGATAATTTTGGGCTACTCATTACTAATAAAAATTTTTTAGAAACTCTTGAAAAAATTATTTCAGAACTTGTAGGTAACAATATGAAAACAATTTAATGGCCACAGTTATTAACAAAGCGTTTTTATGAGTTTTTATGGTTTCTAGCAGCAATCACAATATATAGCAAAGTAAGTTAAAGTTGTTGTAAAATCTATAAAATACTTAAAACCTAATCAAATAAAGTTTAAATTTTTTTTTTGTTCATTGTGTAGAATTAAAACTCTCACTAAATAGTACAGTGACTCCAGTTTGTTTTTTTCAAACTAGATTTTTTTAATAAAGTTTGTAAAGCTCATTCAAACTTTAACACATTAGCTTTAACCTTATGAAAAGAAATTATATATATATATAAAAGTTGCTACGATTTTTTTTCTACCAATGTAATTAACAAATACATTTAAACCTTATTTCAGCAGTTTAAGAAGCTGTAGTATTAGAAAAGTTCTAAAAGACAAACTATTACATAAAAATATATGTAAACTTTTTTAATGTATATTTTCGTTTGAATGATGTTTAACTTTTGTCAGGCCTATTTTGTAGCGAATTGACAACTTATTTATCATCTCCTTGTTGGTCCACTTAAGAAGCTATTGAAGACGATTAATTAATTGACAAAATTATGACTGCGTTAAACAAGCTAAAAGTAAGTTTTGTTTTATTTTTATAGGATTTAGTTTTATGAGAAATTAATATTTGTTATGTTATAGTTTCTATACTTAAACAGGTTTTAGTTTTGTATAAATTTTAACTTTATATAAACTTAAAATTACAATATACAAACTTAGTACGAAAACTATTTTCAATTATATTCAAAGTTTTCAAAACTAATAAGTATTAATTTAAGGATGCTATATTGATGAAAAGACTAGTTTGTTTTTTAATATAATAAAAAAATTAATAAAAACAGAGGTTATATGTTTTATAAAGTATTTAGGACATTAAGTTTTATAAAGTTATAATAATACGTAATAGATGCTTTGCAAATTTGTTTATTATTTTTTAAGTTTGTTAGTTTGAAAAAATAGGTTATTATAGTTCTAATTGCATAAAAAATTATATTTTTGATTTTGACAAAAAGCAAAAGCTAAGAAGTTTGATAATTCTATAAAAAAATATATTATTTTAAAATCAATTCATTTTGAATATGTAGTTTTTAGTTTCAAAAAATAATAAACAAAATGCATAAGTCTTTTTATAATGTACTTAAATAGCTAACATACTTTTAAACTTATACAGTTATTTTTATATAACTTTTTAAGTTATGTATTTTGTTTTTTTTTATGTTAGCCTAGCTTATAAAAGTAGTAGTTAAATAGTTTAGAGATAGAATTTATTAAAAAGACATATTACTACTATAAAAACAAAACAACAAAAGTTAAAAAATTTGTGAAGTTAGAAAAAAGCATTATAGTTTGTATAGGTTTGGCAATATTATAAAACAAACTGTAAACAAGCGTTTGTTAAATTTAAAAATTTATTTCAGCTCAAATGTTTCCTTGTGTCGTTTAGTTCATATTATTTTTAAAGTTTAATTTGAAATAATTACTATGATAACTGTTAAAACTGAATTACTTCCTTGTATTCCTTGTAATTTATGCTTTTATAATTTCTAGTTCTAATTAGTTTGATACTCTAATGATAATTTATAAAATAAATTTAATAAAACATTCAACCTAAAATCATCAAAGTGAAAAGAAAACTAATTATCATCTCAAAACTTTTCAAAAAAAATTTTTGGTAATTACGTCATCGTGCATTGTGACGTCATCGGTTGGTTTAGCGGGCCACAATTGCCATGCTAGCGGGCAGCGGTTCAACTAAATTATTTTAACTGGCCTGTAATTTTTCAATCAGCGGGCCGTACTTTGCTCAGTTTTTCGTTAATTCCCTTATACAAGGGAATTTACCCCCAGATTTAAACTTACCCCATGTTAAGAATCGCTGGTTTAAAGTTTAAGTTATTAGAAATTTGTTTTATATAAAACTTGCAGCCTTTTGTAACTGTTTTAATAATTGGTCGCTTGTAGCTCAGGTATATTAGTATTACAAAGTATAAACTTTCTATATCTGTGCATCACCTTATCGTATCAGTGACAACACATTATGACGTCACAGAGGATGCAGAGCATTAAAATTCGCATGAGATATAGTGTTATTAGTAATAAAGGTTGTACTTGTAGGTATTTGTGGTTACAGTTTTAACATAACTGCATGTTTTAAAATAAAAAAAAAGTTAGAGTTAGTTTAGTTACTCGGCAGTTACAGTTCGTGACAGTGACGTCATAGTGTGTTGTACCTGATACGATAAGGTGATGCACAGATGTAGAAAGTTTATAATTTTTAGTACTAATATACCTGAGCTACAAGCGATTAATTATTAAAACAGTTACAAAAGGCTGTAAGTTTTGTATAAAACAAATTTCTAATAACTTAAACTTTAAACCAGCGACTCTTTACATGGGGTAAATTCCCTTGTATAAGGGGGTAAATTTTATTTTTTATAAGTTATGTAAATGAACTGTAATTTTATTTTGTATCTTGTTATTTAACTGTATTTTTCAAATTAAAGAGACTCTCGAAATTAAATATTTTTTCATGTTTAATGAGCTTAAAGATCAAAAGTCTAGTAATTACCTCAAAATTTTACACTTTTTTTTAGATTGGGGATAAATTTGATAGCAGCTTTCCAAAAAGGTTAAAAACTGCAGCCTTACACATTATAATTGTTTCTGTACTGGTTAATGGTCTCTATAACTTTAATCTCAATTAGGTTTCTTTAACTCTTTTAATCATTATATACTAAATTTCAAACTAAAGTATCGACTTTATCAGTGTATACAAAGTTATTAAAAAATTACTTTTGTTTTCGTACAAATTTATTCAACTATAATATTTAAAATGTTTCAGCCTTTTCAGGCTTTTTGTCAACCATAATAATGAATTTTTATTAAAACCTTTGTTTACTACTAAAGTGTGTTATAATTTTATATTGAGATATGTATTGCTTAAGGGGAGTTGTCAAAAATGCACAAAGGGACACTTTTGCACAAAGGGTCATTTTTGCACGGAGAAACTTTTCATATGTTTACTTTTTATTGATTATTTTTAATGATTACTGTTAACCCTAACCCTGGCGGTAAACTATTTTCTTATTATAAATTTTTTAACTTTTAGTCTTTTTTTTTTTCACTATCAGTTTTACCCGTCATACAACTTTAGTCGGTTTTTTTTACTATTATTTTTTAAGTGACCGTTTCATTATTTTATTTTTATATTTTTACGCGCAAAGTTGTCACTTATTTAAAATTGAGCCTTTGTGCAAATGTTACTTTTAAATTGGTTGTTTTCACACAACTTTTGCGGGTATTAAAGCGTAGATTTTAAAAGTTTGTTAAGTGGAACAATATTTGTTTTAGCTAACACCATCAAAGACCAATAATGTTGCAACAAAAGCTTCAAGTTTGCAAAAGAGTTACAAGCTTTTTACCCCACCTAGTGGCAAGAAAAAAGACTGAACTGTCAGAGTGTTATCAACAACTCTGGCTAGATCACTATTATTGAAGTAAGTCAAAAAAATGGTTTATGATGTTCAAAAAAATATTGTTGTTTTATTCATACCTGTTTTTTTAATTTTTAATCAAAAATCCGTCTTAGAGTGACTATTTTCAAATAACTATCATGATTCATATTTAAGTATTTTTCAATTGAGTGATATTTTATAGTAGTATTTAGCATACGTTTGATTTACTAATGTCAATAAATTCTTTCTTTAGCTATAAAATTAGTACGATAACATATCATTATATTGTATCGGAAACTACTCTACTATAAATATTCTTATACTTAACTAAAGAGCTCTTCTTTTTTTTATTGTAACATTTGTTTATAGATGAAACACAGTATATTACCTTGTTATTTGTCATTTTTAGACCTAGCTTTTTTTACCTAGCTTTTACAAAACTACATCTCTGAAAATTTATTTGAAAAACTAATTTTTGTTTGAACTTTTTGTTAAAAAAAGGTTAATTTTAGATTTTGGTTACTTAAACTAGGTTAAAAAAGCCATAAAAAATGAACACTCTTCAAGTAACTTGAATGTCTGTTGTAATTTAAATAAATGTTGATTAACTTTTAGTGTTTGTCAGCATTATACTTGATAACTATATGTACAACAATTACAAGTAAAAACACGTTGACTTATAAAAGCATTAAATTAAAAGTTTCTTATGTAACAAAGACAACGCATTATGACGTCACATGGACAAAAACCTCTTTAAGTTTAGTTAATAAAGTTTATACGTAAATTTATTTGGTGAAGTAGTCAATAGCTCCGATATACTTGCATGTTAAATTTGATATTGATTTATCTATTGATGTAGTTATAGTTTTAATAACCTGCATTTTTACTACACAAACGTTTGAGGTAAATTATTACTACGCTTTGACGTCATAGTGCATCCTCTTATGACGTCATAATGTATCGTCCCTGACGAGGTAAGGCTTAGTTAACAAATGTCTACAACACTATATCCCTTAACTAGCAATGATTGATTATTTATAATACTAAAGTTTTTAAGTTTTAAATAAATTGCAAGTCTGATAGCTAAACTTTTAAGCCTTATAAAGATTTCTGAACCGGCTATTTTATACTTTTCAGAGATGAGAACATAAAAATTGATAGCAAAAAGGCTCCTAATGCACCAGGTCTTAGTCTTTTTTGTTTTGGTTCTATTTTTAAAATACTTTGGCCTTTTAGTTTTTTTGATGACCAGAACATTGAACTTTATTACCTATTATTTTGGTTACTACTAAAATTGTGTTTTAGTTTTACATAAAAATATGAACTGCTTAATGTTTTAGCTTTAAACTTTTTATGTTTAGTATAGTAAATTGAACTTTTTTTACGTTCCTTAATGAAAACGAAAAGACATCAATGTATAGTTAAAAGTATACTTAAATATATTCAATAAAACTAACCATTATGTTATCGATATTATTGTCAAAACTCTTAATAGTATAAAATGAAACAGAAATTTTACATTAAGACTTATACCAAGACTGAAAAACTATAGATAAACAACATTGCACTTTATTTTTAAGTATTAACTAAATTACATTTTGTTAAAGCAAAAAAGTCATAATAGTTTTAAGATTTTAAAATTTTTTATAACTTGTTTAAATACTTTTTAGTTTTTATATTAATTTTTAATTTTTTTTAATCATAATTTGTTATTTTCACTCCACTTCCACGGCTGCATAAGCCCATATTTAATAATACTTTTCATGATTATACAATACTTTTTTTAGTTGAAACAATCTTGTTACACAATACTTCTACTTCTGAGTCGAAGGGACATACAAGCAACAACCGGCATCTAGTGGCAAAAGAACGGACTTGTAGGAAAAAACTGTCTGAATGTCTTTCACGACTGTGTCTTAATCATCATTAATTAAGTAAGTGAAAATACTTTAGTTATAGCTGTATAAAAGTATATCTAATTTTTTGTGTTAAATATGATTTGAGAAAATCTTAAGTAAAAATGAATGTCTAAAGCGTTACCTTTTTTTAGTTAAGTAACATAATTTAAATTTTTTTAAATCAATAATATTCAAAACTAATATTTTGCAAATGCTTGATCTAGCTATATAAATTGATATTTTTTTCTAAAAAAAAATTATAAAACAAGATATTAAAAGAATGTTTCTTCAACATTTTTCTTGCTATGACTTTATTATTGTTTTTAATACCATGAAACTGTATTACTAATCAGTGTTTCTTTTGAATATTTTTAAATTTATATTAAAAAAGACTCGTTAATTTTTCATAGAACATAGTCTTTTTAGATATCAAAACAAAAAAAGTAACTGAATTAATTTTAAATTACTTAATTCTACAAATTTTGTTTTTTTTTTAATTATTTTAGCCTAAATTGTTTTAACTAAATTAAAAAAAGTAGGTACAATTTTTCCAGCATAAGCTTTAATCTTAGTTTCTTTATATACAACAAGCTACTTTATTACATTTTGTAACTTATTTATACTGAAGTATAACAATCATCATTGAAGATTATGTACGTTGTTTAAAATACAGTAGTGCATTTGTTTTATACGTTTTTAAAAAAAACGTAGATACTTTATATAAATTGTTAATTTTAAAACATAAAACCACAGTGTTTGTACTATTCTACTGGTTGTTTTACTTTTAATTTTCAATATTTTTTAGAATAATACTTTGTACTGTTTGATATAAAATAATTATTTACGTTGTGTTAATATTAGGTAATGTATGTTATAACAACTTATTTTTTACTATTTGGTATTTATACATTTGTATTTAAGTTTTTGTCATCGCAAATATTGATATGATTTATTTAGTTTTATACAATTTATTTTTCATACTACTCTAAGTAAACAAAAAACAACGTACTATAAATTGTAACACCTTCTAAAATTAACTAATAAACTAATGTACAATTAGAAAATATTTTATCTTAAATCAGTTTTTGAAGCATTAAAATTATTTTTGTTAGAATTATACTACTTAGAATTACCGAAAGTCAGAACATAATCAGTTACTAAAAAACTTTTAATTGAATATTTTGATCACCATAACCTATAATACAATACAGTCTAGCTAAATTCAGCTTTTTTAATATTATTTAAATTTATCTTGAAAACTTGTACACTTATGTTTTGTTCTTTTTTATTAGTTTTAAGTTTAATTATATCATAGATATTTTTTCAATTTAGTATTTTTTACCAATAAAATTGATAAAACTACAAAGAGAAAGAAAATACAATTCATACTAAAACTTGCCTCTAAAATTTTACTTCGTTCATATATTTATCATTTTAATAATATTATGAATTGATTTATAATACTATGCTATTGATTAACTTAAGCAATTACTTACAGTGTAGTAATGATAAAATAAAGCAAAAAAAATTTTTAAACATACGTATAAACTTTAATAACTTATTCTTATTTATTTTGTATAAAGTTTACAAAAGACCAGTGGTCAGCAAACTGCAGCCTTTAAAGCACAAATCTGCGGTCCTCAAAGTTTTTTTAAGCTAAAAAATTCGTTTCAAAACAACAGAAATAAAATTTTTAGTAGTAAAAACTTTAAATTAGGCTATCAGTTTATTTATTAGCTACTCATACTGCTTTATAATTGATTGTTTTATCAAATGTGTTGTTTTAGATGGTACTATTTTATCAGTTATATAATTATTACAATCATTTAAAATATCTGATGCCCGCAAAAGAATTTTTCTATACAGAATACCCCGCGTACAACTTTAAAAATAAATTAGACAGCGAATTATAAAAGTCCCCTGAAATAAACGATGCGTTTATTTGAAGTTTTTTCATATTAAAACTTATATATGATTAATTTTTGATCAGATCGTTAATATGAAGTAAACGAAGAATGGACAAGTACACTCATTAGTAGAAGGAAAACAACAAGAAAGCGCAATTGACGCACTAAAATGGTAAACTATAACTCAAAAAGTTTCGGAATCGTATTGGTGCCCAGCAAACATGGTTTTTATTCTATAAGTTGTTTTACTACTTTTATCGACAATAGCCATAAATAATGTTGGGTCAAATATAAGCAGAAAGTTTTTTAATGTAACCTGTTTATAAAGAGTATTTTTTATTTATTATGAATACTGTTTTGAAAAGAGCTAAAGTAAAAAATATTCTGTTGTGCTAATGTTTAATACTTTTATTCTGTGTTGCATGCACACATTTGTTACGTCATAAAACAAGTTAATTCGACTTGTTTGGGAACTTAGTTTTGTAACTAAGAGAGATAAGGTTCTAAAATTCTATACGTATTTATTTAAGTTTAGATAATATTTTATATGATTATAGCTACGTTGTACTGAATTAGTAACAAATAAAGTTAACAAAAAATAATTGTAGGTTGTAAAACGTTCATTATATTTAACTTACTAATTTAATAAACTGGATTGTTAACATAAGTATCTAACTAGGTATGTGGTTGAAAAACTAATTCATAATGTTTTTATTTATCAAAAAAAAAATATTAAAACTCATTATACGTTACTAAGAAATTGTATTATCTTTTCGGGGCGACACGTGATGACGTCATAAGAGGTGCACCAACTATAATGTACTTTTCTAATTAAAAAAAAAAATTTCAAAACAAGAAAAAAAAAGTATAATTTATAAAGGATAATATTCAAAATATTAAAAGAGATAATGTAATTCCGCACTGGTTATTATAAAGTTAGAGATTTTGCAGCGGGCAAAATTTACCAGCAAATATTTTTGTACATCAAGTGAATTAAAAAACTCTTCTCTGGCCACTGTAATTGTAAAAAACTGTTCAATAAATTAAAAACACTTTTCCAAGCAAAATTTTGAAGAAAATAGTCAAGTATCAAAAACTACTTTCTACTGAGAAATAAGGTTGAAATAGTTTAAAATATTAACTTTAAATGTTTTGACAGGTACTTATAAAGCTGAACTAGACATTACAGTCAGAAGATTCCTGATTGTAAACTTCGACCGCTAGATGATTTATGACGTCACCATACGACAATAACCATAAGTAAACTGTTTTGTACATTATTTCTTACTGCTGGTAGTTAAATATGAATCGTAATGTTTCGTTTTTATTCCGATTTTAAAAATAGATTTGTTTTTAAAGTGATTAAAACTGTTACTAGTTTTATTTAAAAAAACTTTAAAAAACAAAACATTATTTTAATCTATAAACGTCGTATTTTAATTACTTTAGTTTTTATTTTTGAAGAACATCATTTAAATCTCAGACTTAAACTTTGACTATGTTGAATTTTTTTAAAAGTTCAAAAAACTTTATCGACAATGTTAACCTTTACAAAAATTTAATAGCTTAAAGAACATAAACACTTACCTTTTCCTTAGAATTTACCTTTAAAAATATTAAATGTTGTACCTTCTAAAACATAATCAGCAAAAACTCGCTTTTAGTTGTTCTTTCTTAAGTATGTAAAGTATCATGTTTTTTATTGTTATTTTAAGATATTTGTTTTACACTTATAAGGACTAATCTTTATGAATTAATCTCAAAGTATTACAGTTTTATGAAATCTAACAGATTTATTAAATCAGTTCTATAAAATAAACAAGTCTAGTACATTTTGTACTTATTTTTCAATGTTCTTACTGTAAAAAGTTTTTTTTTGTTAGTTAGTCGAAAAACATCATAGTAGACTAATTTTATGTATACCGATTAGTATAAATTATTAGTATTAAGGAAACAATATATAAGAATATTTGATATTTCCGTATCCAAGAATTTACATAAGTAATTAACTGCATTTACACAAATTTGTTTTGTTTTTAAAACTTGCTTTTTATTATAAGTTAGCTGATTTTTAAATAAAGTTATGTGCATGAGTTTCTCAAAGTTTGCTTAAAGTCGTATAATAAACTGAAAAAAGTTTTGAAGTTCTTCGCTTTTTTTATTACTTTAATAAAAATAAAACTTATGCTTTAACTTAAATGTATTTGACAAATGTTATATTTATTTGTGTTATCTTCTATGTGCCAGATTACTTTAAGTATTTCAAGTGTTTTAAAAGTTTTTAAGTTATAAAGCCTTAAGTTGAATTTAGTTAAAAACTAAAAATTCTGAACCTTATGTAACTATATGTCAACTCTACATCGCTATATTTATTAGATGATTTAAAACTTGACTAAAAGTTTTAAAAAGTTGTGTGATTCTCTTGTACGATTAAAACACGTACTTACTAACTTCGAATGAAAATAAAAGCTTTTACTCACAAACTGGTTCTAATTTAACTTAATTAAGCCACGTACATTGAAATTTTAGTTAATAAGTATTTTGTATCTAATTAGTTCTAATATCATTTTAAGCAACTAAAGTTTATTAGTAGCTATTAATACTAAATTTTGTGTATGTTCAAAAGCAGTCAACATAAAGCATTATTGGACATAATTACAAATTAAACCTAATTTTATATGTGCAACTAATAAATACAAATTAAGTTTAGACACACTAATTACTGTTAACTGAAGGAAATTTATGAGAGTTTCTCAAAGTATGATAATAACAAGTATCACTTTTATTAAGGTTTTCTTAGCTACATGGTCGTTTATAAAACTTATTTGTTTGAACTATAGACATAGCGATTTTTTTTTCTGGAATTTTAAAGCAGTAGATAGTTTTATAAGATTTGCTTGGAAATAAAAATTGTTCTTCAAATAAACTTATACTTTACATTATATATGTTGTTTCATTTAAGTTATTTAATTAGTTAGTTAGCTTTTTGTTTTTCATAACATTGCTCTAGGTCTAGATTAACTTACAATATACCATATGTGCAAGTAAAAACTACGCACATTTAAATAGTATTGTAATATATGTATTTATGTGAGTTTTAAGAATATTTGTTTAAAATATACTATGTTGTTTTATGGTGCTAATGAAATTAAGTAAAAACACGATTATCAATGTCATTGTGTTCAGTTTACTTCACTTAAGTACATAACTTATACCGGTTACAGCTTATTAAACACTTCATATATATTCTTAACAATTTAATAACTATATAAAAATCTGTACCTAATTACTTAAACTATTTTTATGGTAAGTTCAAAAACTTTTTATGGATACTTATATAGTTTGGTTTAACTTTTAAAGTTTAATGTTTTACTGACAACCTAAATTGGTGCGATATTAACTATACCAAATAAATATAAAGTTACATCAAAATAAATACTTAAATTTATGTTTTAATTGAAGTTTAAGACAATATAACTTTGAAGTATACCTGCACTATTACAAAAAGTGGTTAACTTAGTTTTTTGTATGTAGATCTCTAACGCCCCCTAATGGCATGACACAAATGTTCAACTTTAAATGATTAAAAATTGCACAAATTAAAAAATTATATTTTTCTTTCAATTAAAAACTACTAGGTCTAATTAGTTTATTTAATGTTAATTAGGTTTTAGCATTAAAGTAAAAATTTGTACTAATTATCAAAATCAAATCTGATTAGACAACATGAAAAAAAGGTTTGTAAATTTTAACAAGTTAAGATACTATAACTGTTGTTAATTATGACCAGTTTCGAATATGTTTTTTATTTTTATGTGAATTCGAAACGTACTATGTTTGTGCGATTTTTAATTTTAAAATTAGTTTATTTGATATAATGTTTATTTCATCATATAATAAAAGTTTCTAACTGTTGTTAGAACTAGTTTTAAGATATAAAACTTTTAAACTTATTATAAGTATGTTTCTATACACGTAGAGCTTTTTTATTTAAACTACAGAAACAACCTACTTTTAGAGATTAACTTTAAAATCAAATAGCTTACTTTATATTTTTATATTAGTTGTGTTTATTCGCTTTTAAAATATCTAGTTAGTTTTGTTATAGCTTAGTTACAAATTAAATTAAAAAACTGCATACGTTTAACTTTAATTTTATTTTGAAAAAGGCAACGTTAATATTTTGTAAAAATGAACATCATAAATTAATTACATTCAAAGCTTAGACTCACTTTAGAATTAAAAAATAAACGGACATTAATCATACATAAATTATACGAAATTTAAGCTGCGTAAATAAATATTCTAGCCACGATATAAATAACAATTTGATGTATTTTTCAGATAAAAATAGTTTTTATAAACTAAGAACGATTTCAGAAAAAATGCCTGTCGAAAAGAAAAGACATCATGAATTTGTTCGTTTCACAAGTAAGTTGAAAGTTTACCAAAAAAAATATTTAAGTTTTGATATATGTTTACAAAACACATTTGGTAGTTTATTTATTTTTTGATACGATTGCTGATATCTAGCGTCCCCCTACGATAATACACATATTTTGAGTATTTAACAGTTTCTTATTGAAAAAATTGAACTAGATTTTTATCTAAACTATACCATATAATTTCTAATCAATATTGTTAAGATTGAAACTGGTAATGAAGCATTTAAGATATTAGTTTTTACTTTATTTTATATAATTTAATCAGTGTTTGAGCTTTACTAACTTGAGTTATACTTTTTTAGACATATGGGCGGCCTATAAAGCCCTTGCCTATTTCTACGTCATAATTTCATTCATCGTCTGGTGGAATTTTGACACCATCAAAGAGGAATGTTGGGAGTACGACAGGACCAAAAAACTTACTTTTATTAGTTTTGTTTTGTGTCCAAAAGGAACTTAAACTTGTGTTTGTCTATGTTTACAGAAACAATATCTTATTTATGTTTCTTTACTGTCTCTTAATGATTTATGGTTTAAAAACTTTTAGTTACAATTTATTTATTTTAACTCTGTTTTTAATAAGTTTTCAAAACAGTTTTGCACAATTTGAACCATTTACTTTTTGCTTTTAATCAAGTAAATCTTGAAAAAATCGCGTTTATAATTATAAATTGTCTTTTGTTAATAAAAACTTCAAACATAGTTTTTTATATAAAAAAATTTGAAAAAATTAAAAACTGTTGCATTGAATATCCGTATAATTATAAAAGTAAATAATCAGCTTTAATAATTTAAGTGTAGTATATAAGCATTAAGATTTTAAATCGGGTAGTTTTGAAACAATAACACATTTTATTTTAATGTTTAGCATACACGTTTATAAAAGCTTATCTTTTTAGGTTATACTAAATTTATACAAACTAAAAATATGTAGTCAGGAAATTTCACTTACAGTTAAAAGATTTATTAGCTTAGAATAACTACGAGCTATAATAAAGTTTTTAAAAAGTTTTGTTTATACTTGTTTTGCTTTCTCAACCAAATTATTTTAGCTTAAATTAAATTAGGATACAAACAAAGTAGAAGTTATGTTATTTAATAAATCATATTCTTTCATTTAAGAAGTACTAAAGAGTTATTATATTTACTAACATGTTATATCTGTACCGTTTAAACGTTAATTATTTGGCTTAACTTTTTTGCTTTAAATAGAAAATTTTAATCTAGACCATATGTCTAATATCAAAACTAAGTAGTTTAACGACAAATAAAGTAGATTTAAAAATTTTCAGCATCCTATAAGTTATTTAAAAAATTAAGTGTAGTATTTGAGCATAAATTTTTTAGAAGTTGACATTACTTACATCTTTTATTCACTTTTATTAACGAGAGCTAAAACCATTTTGAAATTTATAAGCATTTAATCAATAAATTTAATGAATTTATTTTATGAATTATATACTTAAATTTTTTTTTATATTTGTAAACTATATTCATAGGTATAAATAATTCATTTCAATTTATGCTTAAAAAACAATGAACAAAAATTTTTTGTTAAATGAGAATCAGTGCAACTTATTCATTCTAATCATTGAGAATTTATAAACATTATTTGTGACAATAAACTACTGTTTACATAATAAAGTTTACAAACAATAAAATGGAATTTATAATATTTTAAGATTTAAAAAGTATATGCAAATGCACAAAAACAAAATTTCAGCAGTTTGCAAAATTCCATTATGACGTATGTATAACTTGTTAAAATCGTTGAACAGTGTTTTGTTTGCATTCATTTAGCAAAAAACCACTGAAAATAAAATGCCTTTCACTAATTCCCAATTGGAAGAACATTACGTTGACAGCATAACGCGAATGTTCTGGCAAAGGAGCCGGAGTTTTTGTCCTCGAACCCCGACGAGCCGTGGTACAGAATACGGGTCAAGTGGAACAAGTTCGCTCTGATAAAGCGCAAAGAGTTCACCTCCAGAAGCACCACGATCTTTGATCAGAAGTGTGAGTCGTTCACTACAAGCGACGGTTATTATCAGAATGACGATAATGATAACAGAAAAAGGAAAATAAGATATTGTCGTAATAGAAAGTATTAAAAAAGAAGAAAATGCAATGGTATGAGTTCGGACTATTCTTATTTCAATTATATGTTTTTAAATGTTCATTCCCTATGGGCATTAAGCTTTTTTATTTTATGTAGTTTTTTTTTACATAACTAAAGTTTAAATAAAGTTAAACAACAAAAAACGGTAGCTTACTATACACAATAAGTATATAATATAATTATTATGACTAGCTCAAGTCAGTATTTTTATGATAACATTTATTGATAGTTTATAAATCCCCTGTAAGTGGTTTCTTTTCAAACCTTTTAGTATAGAACTTATCACTTTGAAAATATTAAACAGTTAGAATTTAAAATACAAAATAATTAAAACTTCCATAGTTTCCAAACTGTCTCTAATGCAGTTTTTTTGAATTACTTGGAACCGCTCGATTACCACAAACTTTTTTTTTGTTTTTATTTACTATTACTAAAACCCTTGGTCGTTCGCGGTTCTCGAATTTGATTGGATGGGAATTGATCGCTGTTAGAACTAAGTTGTTCCCATTACAAACAACTTTATGGTGCTCGTGATTTTAAGAAAGTATTTATTTCAGACACTTAGCATAGTAGCTTATATGACGTAACAGTTATGCAAGATCCCTAAAATTTTAAACTGTCATTATTAAACAAAAGTACAAAATATGTAAAATTTAAAAATAACAAAGTTTGGATTAAATATAACCACTCTTTTATTTATCGAAACTTACAATTTGAACTTACAGTCTTATAAATGGCTTTGTCATGAGTGTCCAACTTATTACAATAAAACTGTTAAGAGTTTTAATTTAAGTTAAGTTGATTTATCATAAAATGGGTACAAATATGTTTAAATCAAAAGCTAATATATTAGAATATTTTTTCAGATACTAAGCATACTAGCTTATGTGACGTAACAATATGTAAAATGTTTAAAATACCCGAAGCAGTTAACAAGTTTTCAGAAGCTAGCATGATTTGTACTCAAAGAATAGTAATAGATTAATATTTTCAAATCATCTTGGTATGTCAAGTCAACCGTTATTTGTAATTTTTTTTACTTACTTGTAGCAATAAAATGAGTTTAAAATAAAAGCTTTGTGATTTTTTAAGTTTAAATTTTATACATTAAATGGGAACCATTCAGTTCCAACCCGCGCACAGTTCCCATTTGAATCAGTTTTTCACGTCAGTTTTACACAGCATCACTTTTGCACGGAGAGTTATTTTTCATACCTTTATTTTTGCATAGATGTCACTTTTCCTCGAACTATTACTTTTTTATGATTGACTTTGCACAAAGCGCTCTGTCTGCGTGGCATCATTTTTTACTGGCGCCATATTTTGCACCAATCGTCACTTTGACTTGACAAAAAAAAGATAAAACTAAGTTAACAAAATTTATCTAAATACTTAAAAAAAAACTTAAGCTGTTTTAAATGTTAATTTAACCCGTTTAAACATTTATTTCGTGTTAATGTAAAACTGAACTTGAACATAAGTTGAATCAAGTTGGACGTAAAAATAAAATAAATCTAAATGCAACTAAGTTCTGATTGAAAACTATTTTTATTAGAGTAAAAAATATATATTAAAATTATATTATAATATTGCGGACAATTAAGAAAACAAATTATAAGATTTAAGTTTTGTTTTTTTCAACCAACTTTTCTATTTTTACTTTGGTGTTCAATGTTTTTCTTTTACTAAGTTTTTATTTTACTTAATTACACGCTATTAAAGCAACAACTTTTTCAAAATAATGTCTGATAACAATATATCTTATCAAGACAAGTTAATTGCTGATATTGAAGTAAAACATTTTTTTTTTCACTTAGAACTTAACTTACAAAACTACATCATATTTTAAACTCAGTTTGGACTTCATTTTTTAAGAGTACTTCTTACTAAAATCGTTTAAAAGAAAAACATAATAGTTCTAAATAGTTTTAGCCTATCAATTGAATAATTTACTATCATATAATATTAACTTAAGTGTGCATAAATTAAAAGTTACATAGAGATTTTTGTAAAAAAAAAATTAAAAGTCACTAAAAGTAATTCTATGTTGTACGGTAGATTGGGCTTGTAAGACATAGATTTGACATAATAAAGAACTATAACAGTATTTATACACGAGCCTTGGTAAAATCATTTTTACAAAATAAGGAACTATTTCATATGTTGCTTAAAACAGCATTTAAAAATGATACCAGACAAACAGTTTAAGTAAAATACAAGTTTAAGCAACCTTTTAAGATTTAATGATAATTAAAACATCTTTTAAAAATAAAAAGTACCAAAACGACAATATTGTTAAACTAGCTAGAAATAAGTAAAACTATCAAAGTGTTGTAATTCAAATTTTGTAGTTGAAGCAATAAGTAATTGTAAATGATATTCAAAAATTAAGATGTTTCTTAAGATAAAAACTAAAGTTGTATAATTTTTTCAAACTTTATTGTAAACTTCGATTATTACTTGAAGTAAAGTTTAACCACTAATAACTAAAACGAACTTGAATAACAAACCAAGTCAAAACACCTGAACATCTAATAAGTTAAGCAGCCTACCACTTTTACGTTACAATTATTTTATTTTTTGTAGCAACGTTTAAAAGTTAAAAAAAATAATAATAAATTATTGAATGGTTCTTCAGCATTTTTGAGTTCAATAGTTTAAAATAGTTTCGGAAATCAAATTTACATAAAAATAGTTATTTTTTAAGACTTAATTAGGTTACAAAAAGCTTATATAAATCTTAGAGACTTGAACTAGATTAATAGAAAGGTGTTTTTTAAACTAATTTTTATATTTTATTTGGTGCAAAATTTTAAGTTACCATCTTTAAACTTAATAAAAGTCAGTAGTATATGACAAGGATGAAAAGTTAAATGTCAGTATTCAATAAATTCAAGAAATTTGAGTACTCAAAAAGATCGAGTATAGGAACTTTTTAATAAAAACATTCAAAACTCGATATTAAAATTTAAATCATAGTTTGCTTTTAAACAAAAATAACTTTAAGTATTAAAAAAGCTATAAAACATAAAAATTTGTAAGTTAAATGTATTTTTATTAAATAATAAGATAACTAGTTGTTGCTAGAGTAACCAAAAGAAGCTAACGGGATAGGTAAACTTACACATTTTGACCAAACATCGTTTTCAATGTCATAGACCTCCACGGAATCACTCATTTGATTTTCGTTCAAAAAACCCCCGAAGACGAAAATCTTATTGCTAAGTACACTGCATCCAAAGAACGAGCGTGCTAGGTTCATTTCAGCCACACAAGTGAACTGATTTGTCACGCTCGAGTAAACTTCAACTGAACATGTTTCTTTAATCGTATCATTTATACCACCGATGACAAAAAACTTTTTGTCGTGAACAACAGCCTTGTGACCGGTTCGTTTTTGAAGAGCCTGGCGTCAGCTGTTGTCCATTTGTTCTCACCTAAATCGTACGTCTCAACCGTGTCCAGTAGATTCGTGTTCGAACCACCACCGATTGCCCACACTTTATCTTGGAAATATTTCAACGCAAACCCCATTCTACTTGTGTTCATGCTGCAAACTTCACTCCATTCACCGCTCTCTGCGCTGTAAACTTCACAATTCGCGGAACTTTCCATCTTCTTATGAGCTCCTCCGGCCAAAAAAATGCATCCGGCAAATGAGCACATTCCAAAAAGTTTTCTTCCGTTACGCATTGGCGGAACTGTCAACTCCTGACCAACTGGTATGACCTCATTATCGGATAATATGCTGTCATTTCTTATACCTCCTAATAAATAAATGTTACCTCCAATAGTAGTAGATTGATGGCTGTACCTTGAAGAACTTAGTTTTGAGTGTAAATTATAAGTGTTTGTTTTGTAATTAAATATGTAAATAGCATTACTGTCTATGTAAGGTTCTGATCCGCTCTGTTATTTTGTTGTTAATCCACCAGTTATTACTATACTGTTTCTATTATCAAAACTTTGTATTTTATGCACATTATCATTATTTTTTGTCTTTTTTTCTGTTTATTTTAAATTATGTATTATCATGTAGTTCATATAATATCTCAAATAAAAAAATATTAAATTCTTATTAAATTATTTCTCTTCCTTGGTATCACTTTTTTTTTTGAGTTAATGCTTTAAAGTAGTTCTATATTTGTATAAAACGTATAAAAAATCTAGAATAGTAAGAATGATGTGATACTTAAACTTCTCGAATTGTCCTTAAGTATGTCAATTATTGATTATTACTTTTTTTTCTTTATCTTAACTCGGTATATAAAATAAATTATACTTCAAAAACAAAATAGAAAATGTTTTTTTTTTACTCATTGTATTGTTTGAAGTATTATCAAATTCTTCATTAGCAAACAAGTTTATATATAGACTAAATAAAAGAATCTTAAGGTTATAATCAACTTGTTTGCTATAGAAGAATTTGAAAGTACTTCAATCAAAATAATGAGTATAAAACATTAAAAAAATGTTGTTTTTTATGACATAGAAAATATTTTAAACATGGTAATGAAATTAATAAAAAGGTTCAAAAAATAAAACTAAACTATTTACTGTAAACAAACCATTAAGCTGGTCATTGTCTTCTTTTGTTAACTTTTTTTTATATCAAAAGAGGGTTCAACTTTAACAATTTTTTCTAAGTTTTTCATATTATTCAGTTTAGCCAGAAACTTTTCATTGTTTATCTGTAACACTTTATAATTTTCTTTTAAACATTCAATATCTTTTTGAGCGGTTTTCAGTGAAGCTTTAAATGATTTTAGGTCAACCTGAATTTTTTTGTTTTGTTCTTTTATGAAATTGTTCTCCTTCTCAAATTTGATTATCTTTTCTACTATTAACTTAAAAGTTTTATTTTCGCAATTGTTCATGTCATTGAGCTTTTCTTTTACTTCGTGTAAATTACTCTTTTTTAAATATTTATCCAGTAAACTAATATTCAGTTGGTCACCAGAACTTTGCAGTTTGTTGTTTTTTTCATCAGAGTCATTCTCATTACTGCTATTGAAATCTGTTAAAATTGTTTAGAAAATTAAAGAAATAAATTAATAACAAAAAGTTATTTTACTTACAAAAAATCATTTAATTACAAAAACCAAAATTGTTATTAATAAAAAGCGGCTTTAAACTAATGTTATTAGTAATTAATAACTAGGTGTGATGTACTAAAAACACGCTAAGTAAAGATTTAAGATAAGTACTTTTTATACAAATCGTTTCAAATCTATTAAACCTTTGTTTTCCAAAGATTCTTCACATCTGGAACAGTCATCATTACAAAAATAATAAGTTTCATCGCTAGAACAACTATCACTACATGAATCATAAAAGTTTTCGCCAGTAAAATTATCATTACGATAATCTTGCTCAATTTGTTTTCCATACTTGACATTTAACATTTCGGGTACGTTTTCATTGCCATTATCAAACTTTCTTATTTCAGCTAACAACGTATTGTTCTCTGATGTGATTATTTCGCTTTTTATTTTCAAGTCTTTAATATCTTTCTGGAAGCATTGTAGAAAAACTTTAACACTTTTAAGGTTGTTTTGATAAATTGTATTAGTTTCTTTTAGACTTGTGTTTTCTTTGTCTAGTTTCTTAATCATATTTAGAAATATTACTCTTTTTTCTCTTTCGTTGTCTAAAATTTCTTCGATAAATTCTTTTGTATCATTTGAACAGCAACTATAATTGAGTTCTTTATAGACATTTGGATATATGGTCTTTACAACGTTTATATTTTCAGAATTACATGTTGGACATCTTTTGTTAATCTGCGTTGCACTTTCTAAACAAGATTTATGGTAAACATGACCACATTGCGTAACAGAAACATCAGTGTTTAGTGAAAACAAATTATCTAAACATATACTGCATTCAAAATCCATTTTGTATGATTTATAATATATTTCCTTTAAAAATATTTATTTGTTGAAAATAAAGCTTTTCAATTTATTTTAAATCTAAACTACTAGAGGTTAGTTTCTTTATTTAAAAATAACGTATTTACTTAACAATTTTTTTTTTATTGGCTTAGCAGATTTCAACACTACTGTAAATGCACTAATCAAAGATAAAAATAATGTTAAATTATAAATATAACATATATTTTTCTATTAAATCAAGGTTTCCTAATTTTTTTAATTCCTCTTTTTATAGATTTCATAAAATACTATCATTAAAAATTCATAAGACCTTTTTTTGATCTTCATTGTCAACTCCAAATATCTAATGAAAGTGAGTGAATTTCAAATTTTGACCTTGTGGTTATCCCTTCTACAGCTTTTGTCTCCCTAAATTTTATAAGTTTTTTCTATAAAATATAGTATATGTTTCAACATTACCTTTAAAAATCGCCCATGACCAGTTTTTTATTGCTTTTGATCTTTAACTTCAAAATGTCTAGTTTAAGTCTCAATTTATGACCGCATAGACCCCCCTTTATCCCCTTTGCTGCGTATGGTCTCCTAAATTTTTATAATAGCTCCGAAGGGGGCAACTTGGCCTAGTTTGGTAAACCCTGTTTTAAATTCTTACAAATTTCTGATATTTCTAAAAACTGAATAGTTTTGAAAACAACTATAAATTGTAAATTTATAGTTTAGTGTGTACAACCACACTAAGAACCATAACTAAACTTGAAATTAATTTAGTACAAATAATTTTTAAAGATATTTAATGCTACTTGTGAAAGCTAGGAATGACTTTTGGTCGTTATATTTATATATAAAAGAACATATCAAACACTAAAAAAAAGAAGGATGTAATACTTTAGAAAATACTGTTTATGTTGTCAAAATTTTTACACAGAAGTTAAATCTAACAGGAATGTAATATTAATTATAACAATGTTTAATCAAATTAAGAATTATCTGCTTGGAATTTAAACCTAAAAAATTAATCATAAGTAACAAATATTAATAAAAAGAGAATTTCACAATGAACAAAATATTAACAAATAAGTTCAATTATGGAATTAAAATCTGGAAAGTCTTCTGACTAGAATATTACTGCAATCACACTGTGGCTGGTTTTTATAGCTATATCTTAAAAATGTAAACTTGTTTAAGATCAACTTGCTTTCTGGTTGACTAGTTTTATAATATTTGATGTTCATCTAACACATTACAGTTAAACTGGTGTTCCATTAGACTTCCTCTTCTTACCAATTTTAAAGAAAATCTCATTTTAACCTTACTCTTACTTTTTGCTAGAAGAGGGTCACATTTTACTCTTCTTCATTAGTCTAAAAAAGTGTTTCTTGATTTTTTTGAAAAATTTTCTCCAGATATCCAAAATTTCTTCCCGGATTTTAAAGTTTCACGTTTTCGGGTCTATTTTTAATTTAATGTAAAAAAAATCTTAAAGCTTCTTCAAATGTGTTTATTAATATAAAAATATTGTTAATGATGACAACATTTATTATCTATACAATACATTTTATGTGTAAAATAGGAATTTTACTACTTTACATGTAAAAATTGCTTAATATTACAGGTCTTTTTAGCCTAATTTGTCAAACTCTAAGTTTTTACAGGATTTAAGGTTTTTTGGAAACCCTGTTGAAACTAAATAAAAATAAAAAATTTGCAGACAATTTAAGTAGAATAAGAAAAAAAGTTCAAAAGATGGTATTAAAGATCTTACATTTTAAAAAGCTAATAGCGCTTAGTTTTTCAGAAAGTATTATTTAAAGTATTAATTTGAAAAATTTTAAGTTGCTAAACAAAAAAAAAAAATAAACATTATATTGGAAACAACTTTTTTAACTAAAAATATCACTCAATAGTCTTGCCTATGCAAACCCTTATGATATAAGTTCATAAATATTTTCAGCATGTTACTGGTCTTTGCTTCTTATTTACTAATAAATAATGTCTTTTTCTATAATGCTAATAAGATTCAAAAGATATATATTCAATAAGACTTCTTATGATTTAAAATTGGTCAACATTTTTTGGACTTATTTGTACTCATATATTTTCAATGATCCTGAGAACTGTTTGGACTTATGTTTTTTTAGTTTTATCGTGACTTTGTAAACTAAATTTTGTCAGTTCTATAATAACTTTGTAGTCTTAAAATTTTTATATTCTATTTTTAATTTGTGGATTTAGTTTCTCAGTTCTGTTGTGTCTTTTTGGATTTATATTTTTTCAATTCTTTATTGACTTTTTGGACTTAAAATATATTAGTTCAACTTTGACTTAGTGGACTTAAAGCTTGTCAATTCTATAATGAAATTGTTGAGTTATATTTTTTCAGTTCTAATTTGACTTTTTAGACTTAAATTTTGTCAGTACTATAGTGACTTTGTGGATTTAAAATTTGTCAGTTCTATTTTGACTTTGGTGACTTAGAACTTATTAGTTCTATGGTAACTATAACTTTCACTTGGACTATACCCTTTGTTATTCATAGTATAATCTCTTTGTGGTATTTTTATCAATATAACTCCTGATTTCCTGATAATATGTTTAAACCCATATGTCTTTGTGGTTATGGTAAAACCTCAAGGGCTTTTAATAAGTTAAATAATAAATGTAAGTATTGCTTCTTAAAATTAAATGAGTACTTTAATATGTATACTTTGTCTAAATATACTGTTTAATAATATTCACTATTAATTAAAAATGTCAAACATATAAGAGAATTTGAGATAAAAAAGTGATGAAAATTGTCTTAAATTTAAAAGGTTATACAGATAAACAAGTAAGATTTGTTTAGGTAAAATACTGTTCTGGTCTTAATTAATTAATTTCTAATAAGCTAGTGACTTTTCACCTTGATGATATTCTGTAAGAATAAAGTGCAGTGTATAATCACACTGATAACCATAACTGAATTTGAAGTTAACTTAGAACTAAATGATATTTAAAAGTATTGTATACTGCTTATAAAGACTAGGCATGATTTTTGGTGGTTATATTCTATATTGAAGAATATGTCAAACACTAAAAAATGAAGGATTAAATACTTTAGAAAATACTTTACATTTGGTAAAAACTTTTACACAAGAAATAAGTCTAACCGAAATATAACATAACAATACATAACAAGATTGAAAACTATCTACTTTGAAATGAAATCCAAAACTTAATTGTAAATAACAAATTTACAATAAACAATACAATAACAAATAAGTTCAGTTCTAGAACTCCATCTGAAAGGTCTAGTCTAGAACATCATTGAAGTCACACTGTAGCTGGTTTATATAGCTATTCCTTAAGAATGTAAACTAGTTTCAGAACAACTTTCTTTCCGGTTGACTGGTTTTATAATATTTGATGTTCAACTAAAAAGAACAGCAGTGAAACTAATATTCCATTACAATGCTTTAGTTTTGACGGTCTTAATCAGTTAAATTATTTTAATTAAGAATGTTTAACTGAACATATTCATAAGTATACTCATAACTAGATTTAGATAAGGGTTTCCAATACTATTTTTTATAATTGCCCACTTTATAGAAATTCACTATATAATTGCCTGTCCTTATTAGTTATTGTCTTTTTTTAGTTAATTGGTCATTTACTTTTTGTCACATATTTTAGTTTCAAAACGTAGCTAAAACCATGAAAATATTTTTTAAAATCGCTTTTATACAGAATTGTGAGTTTTTATTGTTAACATATTTGAGGTAAACAGTAGTGATTCTCCAGATCCATAAAGTTAGGATCCGGCCGGTTCCGGATGTTGTTTTTTTTAAATAGGGTTTGAATCTTATTTTTAAAATAGGATCCGAACGGATCCGGATACTAAAAACTTTAAGTCGCTAGTAGTATGAATAGAAACGAAGCTTACCAATAACATTTAAATCATATACCAGTAGCGTAGCGTGGTATTTTGGTCAGGTGGTGCGCAATTATTTTCTCAAAAAATACTTTAAATTAAAACTTTTGCAATTAGCTATAAAAAACTTTTTATAAGTAATATAATTGAATTAAATTTATTAAGTAAAATAAGTTCGTTAACTGTTTTAAAACATATTTATATATTACAAAATTAAACAATTTAATAAAAGTATAAATTTCATTAGAATTACTTATACTTGCAAAAATGTAAACTTACTAAATAAAAATTGTTTTTATTAATTATAGTAAATTTTGTTTCTTTAAAAATTAATATATTCAATAAAACGAAAGTATCTGTTTTATTTACGAAAAAAAATGTCAATGTCTTTAATATACAATACAACAGTGATAACAACACCTCATTGCACATAATTTTAGTAAAGTTACACAGAAGTTAAAATAGACCAACTTTATAACTGTTATTACAGTTTATTACAACTTTGTAAAATAGTTAAAAGTATACTTTTTAAATTTAATTCATTTGATTGTATTTGTTTAAAATAAACATCACAAGCAAAGTTTATTTCTCATAGACCGACACGCTTATCTTGTATGAAATATAATAAACAAAGTTCAAAAATAAAGTTCAAAAAACTAGCAGTAATCTTAACAATGTAGCATAAAACGAAAATTTGTAAAATTGTTTAATTTTTCTTTAAGCGTGACGTATTTTTGTAAACTTTTTGTAGAAATATAATCTGCCATAAGGTTATACTACAGCGGTGCGCTAGGTTAGTTGCGTACTTTTTGAGTCTTAATTCTTATGAAGTTAATGAACTTATAAAATTTTTCCTTATGTAAATTTTCATCAACATCGGTGGGCATTTGCAATTACGCACCGAATCAGTATATTGAGTAATAACATGTACTTTCCTAACTTGTCACTAATTGGTATTCAAAATTTCGTTTAATTTTTTGAATACTAGATAACATAGTTGAAAAAAGGCAAATTAAGCAGAAAAAATAAACTATAAAGGATAAAGATATTACATTCTTTTTTTTTACATTTTTCTTTTTTTGGGTGGCACGCATGCACCAGTGTCCCTCCCCATGCTACGCCCCTGTCATATACTATTACTAAATTAAAAAAAACGGTTAAACAGCATTTTTCGAGTGTAAAAGACTAAATCAATTAGTTTTTGAGGTATTTGTGTTTTAAACAAATTAAAAGAATTAAGAATAAAATAAACTCAAGCTAGATATCTGAAATTTTGCATGAAAGGTAACTTTTTCGCGAAAAACAATTTTGCACAAGTGATATTTTGCAAAAGAGTAAAAAATTGTTAATAAGTAAGAAATTATTTCTAGAAATTAATAAAACAAATTATCTATTAAGAGAAAGGGTTGAGTGTAACAATGATACTAAAACATAAGAAAACAAAAAAAAATTAAAAAAGTTTTAACCTGCACGAAATTCTCTTCGTTCCAAAGTGTTACTTCTTGTATTTTTGACACCTAGCCAACATTTAACGGGTAGCTGTCTAAATTGCGTGAGCGTACAAAATTGCACGAGGGGACAAAATTGCACGAAAACACAAAATTGCACGAAGATACTTTTGCACGAAGACTGATTTGCACGGGAGCACAAAATTGCACGAAGGTTAACTTTTGCACGAAGACACTTTTGCACGAGGGTACATTTTTGCACGAGCAGACAATGATGCACGCAGACACTTATGCACGAAGGGTCATTTTTGCACGAGTGACAATTTAGCACGGAGGGTCAATTTTGCACGAGTTTTGTTTCCTACCCAGGGACGGGTAAAATTGCGCGTAGACATTTTTGTACGAGGGGACAAAATTGCACGAGAAAACTCTTTTGCACGAAAAAATGTGTATAACATATTAAAAAAAATTCAGAATTTAAAAAAATTAATAACTTAATAATAGAAAAATACGCAAAAAAACTAAATAATGTTAAAAAATATAAAAATAAGTAAAAAACATTAAGTGAAAATTGAAAAAATCAATTAAAAATAAAAAAGTAAATAAATATTAAGTAAAATAAATAAATTAATAAAAAAAATAATATTAACAAGAAAAATAAATAAAAAAATGATATTTTTAAGTTAAAAAAAAATATTTATAAGAAAAAATTAATATTAAATGTTAAATAGATTAAATTATATAATAGACAAGTCAGAATTTAATAAATCAAACAACTAAATAATAAAAAAATTTTGAAAAAATCAAAAAATAAATAAGATTTATAGAAATTAATAAATTAAATAATAAATACATAAAATAAAAGTCCAAAACAAAAGTTAATAAACTTATTTAAAAAATAGTTAAAATAAATGAAATAAATAACTACAAAAGTTTAAAAGAAATACTAATAATTAAAAATTCAAAATGAACAAACTAAATAATAAACAAAAATCAATCAAAAAAAAATTTTTTTTAATAAAAATAAAACTAGATTATAAAATCAGATTCTAACCTTATTAAAATATAACTACCAAAAAGCGTTTTGTTTACACTCATAATTTATTTTTGTTAAAAATAGAAATTAAGTAATTCTAGCTGTTGTATTATTTTGTTTGTCAAAAGCTTGTATCTCCTTTTTCTTCTAAAAAAGTAAGAAAAAAATTGCTTCTGCCAGTGCATTTGCGCAAGTCTGGGTTAGATAAAGAGAAAAAACAGAGCAGGAGAAACTTAAGATATAATTAGAGTAAAACGCGTGCAAATAGTAATGCGACTAAGATAAAGTTTAGATAAACAGAAAATAATGATATATAAATTATGTTTAAAAGTTTTATAAAAAAAAAACAGTTTTAAGTATAATTTATGGAAGTACACAGCCATAACAGAACTTTCTACACAATGCACAATAGATAATTCATCAGACAGATTTTCTCCTTTCTAAATTTATTTAATTGATTCACTGTTTTGCATGCTCGTTTTTTTTTCTGTGCAAAAGTATCTTTGTGCAATTTTGTCCCCTCGTGCAATTTTGTACGCTCGTGCAATTTTAACACCTACCCATGTAAATATTATTTATTTTTTATTATTTTTTAATCTTGTTTTATTTTATTTTGAAGTTTAGTATAATTTTAATTTAATTTAAGTTTACATCAATACATTTTTATTCTTTAATAGGGATATTTTTATTAAAATAAAACCCTATTTTTATTTTTATTAAAATGTTTTTAAATTTTTTATTAGTCTTTAAACACAATAATTTAGTTTCAATTTAAAAAAAGCTAAATAAATTAAATAATGAATAAAACTAATATAAACCTAAACAACTTAAAATTAACTACACTATTACATGCTTATTTTATTTTTTTTATAAAATATAAAGGTTTTAATATATTTTTTATTTAGTTATTTTAAGTTAGTACTATTTTGTGCAAAATTGACCCTCCGTGCAAAACTGTCTGTCGGGCAAAATTGACCTTCCGTGCAAAATTGTAACTCGTGCAAAATTGAGCTTCCGTGCAAATTAGTCTTCGTGCAATTTTGTCCCCTAGTGCAATTTTGTGCCTGCGTGCAAACTAGTCTTCGTGCAAAAGTATCTTCGTGCAATTTTGTACACTCGTGCAATTTTTTTCTCGTGCAATTTAGTCCCCACGTGCAATTTATTAACCTCGTGCAATCTTGTCTTCGCGCAATTTAGACCCGTTCCCACTTTTAACACCTTTAGCGAGAGCTGAAAAAAATTTTTAAATGTATAAGCTTATAACTAGTAAAGTTTTTGAGTTTAACTTATAAATGACTTACTTAACGTATTTTTTTATCTTTGAGAACTGTAAAAAAAGTATTTATAATTCATTACAAAATATGCTTAAAAAACAATAAACAAAGGTCTTTTTTTATGAGAGTCAATACAATTTAATCATTCTAATCATTGATAATTTTTAAACATTATTTCTGACATTAAAATACTGATCACATAATAAAGTTTAAAAAGAATAAAATGGAATATAATACTTATTAACTTTTGTTTTGCTTTAAAAACTAAATGCAAATGTACAATAACAAAATTTCAGCAGTTTTGAAAAACTCTATTATGACGTATGTATAACTTGTTAAAATCTATGAACAGTGTTTAGTTTGCATTCATTTAGAAAAAACCACTAAAAATAAAATGCCTTCCACTAATTCCCAATTGGAAGAACATTACGTTGACAGCATAACGTGAATGTTCCTGGCAAAGGAGCCGGAGTTTCTGTCCTCGAACCCCGACGAGCCGTGGTACAGAATACGTGTCAAGTAGAACAAGTTCGCTCTGATAAAGCGAGAAGAGTTCACGTCCAGAAGCACCACGATCTTTGATCAGATGTGTGAGTCGTTCACCAAAAGCGACGGTTATTATCAGAATGTTAATAGAAAGAGGAAAAGAAGACATCATCGTAAGAAAAAGTATTAAAAAAGAAGAAAATACGATGGTGTGAATTCGGACTAATCTTATTTTAATTATATGTTTTTAATTGTCTATTCCCTATGGACATGAAGCTTTTTTTTATTTAGTAGTTTATTTATGTAGTTTTTTTTTCATAACTAAAATTTGAACAAAGTTAGACTGCACACAACGGTAGCTTACTATACACAATAAGTATATAGTATAACTATTATGACTAGCTAAAGTTAGTATTTTTTTGACAATATATATTAATAGTTTATAAATTCCCTGTAAATTGTTTCTTTTTCAAACTTTTTAGTATAAAACTTATCACTTTGAAAATATAAAATAGTTAAAATTTAAATTACAAAGTAATTAGAATTTTCATAGTTTCCCAACTGTCTCTAGTGCAGTTTATTTGAATTGGAACCGCTCGATTTCCACCAATTTTTAATTTTTTTGTTTTTATTTTATTATCAATAAAACTCTTGGTCGTTCGCGGTTCTCGAGTTTGATTGGGTGGGAATTGTACGCGAGTGGAAATTGATCGCGGTTGGAACTAAGTGGTTGCCATTACACACAGTTTTATGGTGCTCGTGATTTTAAGAAAGTATTTATTTCAGACACTTAGCATAGTAGCTTATATGACGTAACAGTTATGCAAGATCCCTGAAATTTAAAACTTTCATTATTAAACAAAAGTACAAAATGTGTAAGATTTAAAAATAACAAAGTTTGGAATACTTATAACTACCCTTTTAATCATCGAAACTTACAATTTGAAGTTACAAATGTTATAAATGGCTTTGTCATAAGTGTCCAACTTATTACAATAAAACTGTTAAAAGTTTTAATTAAGTTATGTTGATTGATCATAACAATGGTACAAATAAATTAAAATCAATAGCTAATTTATTAGAATATTTTTTCAGATACTAAGCATACTAGCTTATGTGACGTAACAATTGTAAAATGTTTGAAATACCCGAAGCTGTTAACAAGTTTTGACTGGCATGATTTTAATACTCAAAGAAAAGTAGTAAATAAAGATTTTCAAATATTCTCGGTATGTCAAGTCAACCGTTATTAGTGATTTTTTTATTTACTTATAGCAAAAAAATAAGTTTATATAAAAGCTTGGTGATTTTTTAAGTTTAAGTTTTATACATTTAATGGGAGCCGTTCAGTTCCAACCCGTCCACAGTTCCCATTTGAATCAATTCCAACCAAATCAGTTTTTCATGTCAGTTTTACACAGCATCACTTTTGCTCGGAGAGTTATTTTTCATAGCGTCAGTTTTGCATAGATGTCACTTTTCCACGAACTATTACTTTTTTTATGATTGCACTTTGCACAAAGCTTTCTGTTTGCATGGCATCATTTTTGCTATATTTTGCGCCAATCGTCACTTCGACTTAAAAAAAATGATAAAACTAAGTTGACGAAATTAATTTAAATACTTAAAAAAAAAACTTAAGTTGTTTTAAATGTTAATTTAACCCGTTTAAACACTTATTTCGTATTAATCTAAAACTGAACTTGAACATAAATTGAAATAAGTTGGACGTAAAATTAAAATAAATCTAAATACAACTAAATGCTAATTGAAAACTGTTTTAATTAGAGTAAAAAATGTATATTAAAATTAAGTATTATAACATTGCGGACTATTTAGAAAACAAATTATAAGATTTAAGTTTTGTTTTTTCAACCAACTTTTCTATTTTTACTTTGGTGTTCATAGTTTTTATTTTACTAAGTCTGAATATCCACACTTAATTATACGCTATTAAAGTAACAAGTTTTTTGAAAGATTGTCTGTTAACAATATAACTTTTCAAGACAAGTTAGTTGCTGACATTAAAGCAAAACATTTTTTTTCACTTAGAGCTTAACTTACAAAACTTTATCATATTTTAAACTTAGTTTAAACTTCAATTTTTAAAATTACTTCTTACTAAAATCGTTTAAAATAAAAAAATAAATAATTTTAAATGGTTTTAACCTATCATTTTATGTATTTTTTTTTAAGTTGTTTAAGTGTGCATAATTTAAGTAAGTAACATAGTGATTTTTGTAAAGCAAAAAAAAAAAGTCATTAGAAGTAATTCTACGTTGTACGGTAGATTGGGCTTGTAAGACATAGACTTGACATAATGAAGACTTATAACAGTATTTATCCACGAGCCTTGGTAAAATTTTTTTAAAAAAAGTGAATTATTTAATATGTTGCTTAAAACTGCATTTAAAAATGATATCAGGTAAAAAATTTAAGCAAACTTTTAAGATTTATAGAGAATTAAAATATCTTTGAAAAATAAAAAGTACTAAAACGACAATATTGTTAAACTAGCTAAAAATAAGTAAAACTATCAAAGTGTTGTAATTAAAATTTTGTAGTTGAAGCAATAGAAATTGTAACTAATATTCAAAAATTAAGATGTTTCTTAAGATAAAAACTTTTTGTTAAACTTTTTTAAACTTAATTTTAAACTTCGATCATTATTTAAAGTAAAGTATAACAACTAATAGCTAAAACAATCTTGAAGAACAAATTAAGTCAGTAAACAACACCTGAACATCTATTAAGTAAAACTGCCTACTATTTTATATTACATTTATTTTATTTTTATAGCAACGTTTAAAAAATAAAAAAATAATAATAAGCTATCCAATGGTTCTTTAGTATTTTTAAGTTCAATAGTTTAAAAAAGAATTTGAAAATCAAATTTACTTAAAAATAGTTATTTTTTAAGACTTAATTAGGTTACAAAAAGCTTATATAAATCTTAGAGACATGAACTAGACTAATAGAAAGGTCTTTTTTAAACTACTGTTTAAATTTTATTTAGTGCAAAATTTCAAATTACCATCTTAAAACTTAATAATAGTCAGTAGTATATGACTAGGATGAAAAGTTAAATGTCAGTATTCGATAAATTCAAGAAATTTGAGTACCCAAAAAGATCGAGTATAAGTTGTTAATAAAAACATTCAAAACTAGATATTAAAATTTTTATCATGGTTTGCTTTTAAACGAAAAAACTTTAAGTATTAAAGAAGCTATAAAGCATAAAAAATTGTAAGTTTAATGTATTTTTGGTAAATAATAAGATAACTAGTTGTTGCTAGAGCAACCAAAAGAAGCTAACGGGATAGGTAAACTTAGACCTTTTGACCAAACATCGTTTTCAATGTCATAAACCTCCACGGAATCACTCATTTGATTTTCGTTCAAAAAACCCCCGAAGACGAAAATCTTATTACCAAGTACACTGCATCCGAAGAGCGAGCGTGGTAGGTTCATTTCAGCCACACAAGTGAACTGATTCGTCACGCTCGAATAAACTTCAACTGAACATGTTTCTTTAGTAGTATAAATAATACCACCATTGACAAAAATTTTTTTGTCATGAACCACAGCCCTGTGAACCTGTGACCGGCTCGTTTTTGAAGAAGCCTTGCGTCAGCTGTTGTCCATTTGTTCTTACCTAAATCGTACGTCTCAACCGTGTTCAGTTTTTATCTTGGTAATATGTTAACGCGAATGCGAGTCTACTTGTGTTCATGCTGCAAACTTCGCTCCACTCGCTACTTTCCGCGCTATAAACTTCACACTTCGCGAAACTTTCCATATTCTTATGAGCTCCTCCGGCCAAAAAAATGCACCCAGCAAATGAGCACATTCCAAAAAGTTTTCTTTTGTTACGCATTGGTCGAACTGTCAACTTCTGACCAACTGGAATGACCTCATTATTGGAAGATATGCTGTTGTTTCTAATACCTCCAAATAAATAAATGTTACCTCCAATAGTAGTAGATTGATGACTCCACCTTGAAGAACTTAGTTTTGAGTGTAAATTATAAGTGTTTGTTTTGAAATCAAATACGTAAGCAGCATTACTGAAGATAAAAGGTACTGATCCGCTTTTTGATTTTGTTGTTATTCCACCAGTTATAACTATACTGTTATTATCATCAATACTTTGTATATTATGCACATCATCATTATTTTTTATCATTTTATCTGTTTAATTTAAATTATGTTTTATCATGTAGTTCAATGTCGATCTCAAATAAAAAAAAATTAAATTGTTGTTAAACTAATTTCCTTGTTATCACTTTTTTTGAGTTAATGCTTTTTAGTAGTTCTATATATATATATAAAACGTATACAAAGCTAGAACAGTAAGAATGATGTGGTACTTAAACTTCTTGAATCTTCCTTAAGTATGTCAATTATTCATTATGATTTTTTTTTTGCTTTATCTTAACTCGGTATATAAAATGTATTATACTTCAAAAACAAAAAAGAAAATGTTTTTTTTTAATCATTATGTTGTTTGAAGTATTTTGAAATTCTTCTTCACCAAACAAGTTAAATATAAACTAAATATAAAAGAAACTTAAGTTTATAATCAACTTGTTTGCTATAAAAGAATTATTAAAGTACTTTAAACAATATGTTAAGTATAAAATAAAAATTTTGTTGATTTTTTAAGAACTACAATAGTTTTAAAATACGTTAATAAAATTTATAAAATAGTTGAAAAAGTAAAACTAAACTAATTACTGTAAACAAACCATTAATTTGGTTTTTCCTGTAGAGTTGGTCATTGTCTTCTTTTGTTAACTTTCTCTTTCTTTTATCTTCAAAACGGTCAACTTCAACACTTTTTTTTAAGTTTTTTATATTATTCAGTTTAGCTAAGATATTTTTATTGTTTATCTGCAACATTCTGTAGTTTTCTTTCAAACTTTTAGTATCCTTTTGAGCGGTTTTCAGTGAAGCTTTAAATGATTTTAGGTCAACCTGATTTTTTTTGTTTTGTTCATTTAGGAAATTGTTATCCTTCTCAAATTTTATTATCCTTTCTACTATTAACTTAAAAGTTTTATTTTCGCAATCGTTCATGTCATTGAGCTTTTCTTTTACCTCGTGTAAAATACTCTTTTTTAAATATTTATCCAGTAAACTTATATTCAGTTTGTCATCAAAACTTTGCAATTTGTTGTTCTTTTCATCAGAGTCATTCTCGTTACTGCTATTGAAGTCTGTAGAAATTGTTAAGAAAAAATAGAAACATATATTAATATTCAAAAATTATTTTGCTTACAAAAAATCATTTAATTACAAAATCAAAACTATTATTAATAAAAGCTGCTTTTAGACTAATGTTATCAGTAATCAATAACTAGGTGTGATGTACTAAAAACATGCTAAGTAAAGACTAAAATTAAGTAATTTTAAACTAAAACAAAAATTTAAAGCTGAAATCTACAATATAGCAGATATATTTGTTAAGAACATAGTTCGATTACTAGTATCTGCTAACTGTTTTAATTTCTTACTTACATCATGTAAATAGATACAAGTTTGAAAGGTATTTGAAACAACCAAGTAGTGTAAAATCAAAGCTTTGAAGTTTTAATGATCCATTTTGCTTATTTTTCATCGTTTAATAAATTCTTTAAGGTTTTTTAGCATTAAATTTTCTACCAGAACCAATGGAAATGTTTATTTTCAAGTATTGGGAAGTTAAATGAAAATAAATTCAAACAAAAGTTATACTTAAATCAATAAGTTTTTATAGTAAGTTTTATAAACTAAACTATTAATCTCAAGTTTATGGTTATTATATTAAATCAAAGTTTTAATTGAAACATTTAAGTTTACTTATAAAGATTTTTTTAAGCAGTTAGTAAACAATTACAAATATAAACATTTAAACTTAAACAAAGATTTAAAACTGAAGTTAAAAACATAGCAGAGGTATTGGCTATAAACATAATTCGAGTACTAATACCTGCTAATTGTTTCTAACACATATCATGCAAATAAATACAAGTTTGAAAGATATTCAAAGCTACAAAGTAGTGTAAATTCAAAGCTTTGTAGTTTTTTAGCTCTATTATGTTTATTTTTCATCTTTTTTATAAAGTGTTTGGTGTTTTTTTAAGCAGAATTCGGTGCTCGACATGATGGTGAAGTTTATTTTTGAAAAAACCAAGGTTTAAAAAAAAGATAAATAAAATTTCAAAAATAAAACTTGCTTGTTCATTTTCATTGAATTTTGTTGCTCAAAAATTTGCATAAATTTTCATATTTACAGTTCTGTCTAGTTTTCAGATAAAAACTATTTTAGCTTGTTAATATCATTTATATCTTGCTTTTCTTATTATAAAAAGTTTGTAAAGTTAAGCTAAGCGCCTCAATGTCTTTGTAAATGTTTATTAAGGTGTTTATCACTAATGATCTCATTAAAATTGTAGTGAAGCGTTAGTTTAAAAATAAAAAAAAAACAATAAGTTTATGTAGTAAGTTACATAAACTAAACTATTAATCTCAAGTTTATGGTTGTTATTTTAATTCAAAATTTGCATTGAAACATTTAAATTCACTTATACAGATATTTTTAAGCAGTTATGAACGGTTACAAATTCAAACCTTTAACCAAAGAAACAAAAATTTAAAGCTGATATAAAAAACATAGCAGAGGTATTTGCTATGAACATAGTTCGATTTCAATTGTTTATAACTCATATCATGCAAATAGATACAAGTTTGAAAGACATTTAAAGCAACAAAATAGTGTAAATTCAAAGCTTTGAAGTTTTAAAACTCTATTATGCTTATTTTTCATCCTTTTTATAAAGTGTTTGGTGTTTTTTGAAGCAGATTTTAGTCCTCGACATGATGGTAACATTTATTTTTGAAAAAAAAAAGGTTAAAAAAAGTTAGAGCTAAAAGTTGAAAATTAGCTTAAAACTGTCAAAGCGAGAGAAGAGAGGCCTCGTTAATGTCACCAAGTGAATTTTTTGCACAAAGTTTTTATTTATTACGTAATTATACAAAAAATCTGTTTGCAGAAATTTCTAAAAAATTGCAATTCATTTTAGAAAAGTTTTTATGGAAGTGGTAGGTCATCAAATATTTACTTTAACTTTCTTTACATATGTATTTTCAGAGTTTACCTTTTATAAGTTTTTGTAAGTAATAAAAGGTACTTAAAGTACAAGCACATACAATTCAAAACCAATCACTTAGTATGAAAAAAATCAAAGTTGTCTTTAAAAGTTGAAACTTGAACTGTTTATGCTTTGTAAGCAAAAGAACATAAATCAAATCTACATCACTTGCATGTTGCCAAAGTGATTTAAATGAACAGTCTTCTACTTCAATGTTATAATCATGTGTTTTATCATCTTTTTGTTCACAACTTCAAAGAAGAGTCTTTACCTGTATGTTGAAAAATTGTCTTAAATCAACAGTCTTCTACTTTATTGTGATAAACATGTGTTTTATTATCTTTTTGTTCACAACTTCACAGAAAAGTCTTTACCTGTATGTTGAAAAATTGTCTTAAATCAACAGACTACTACTTTATTGTGATAATCATATGTTTTCTTTTTGTTCACAACTTCACAGAAAAGTCTTTACCTGTATTTTAATAAAGTATCTTCTATTCTATGCCAATGTTCATTTGTTCGATTTACTTTAAGTTTACAATTTAACTAAAATGTCTTATGTTGAGCAGAAACAAATTGGGCATCTTTGTTTAAATGCTAGATCAGTCATCTTTCTAACTCCTAATCAATCCACAATACTGCTAATCATTTTGGTGGTTATTTCAAGTCAGTTCTTGGACTATTGCAGCTCTTAGTGAGGTTAGTTTTTTTTAAATAAGATAGATAAATTTCATACAAGATTATTTTCTAGGGTTGCCAAGCACTTAATGTTTTATTGATACTCAGGTTTTCTCTCAATTTTGAATAGTTAAAAATTACTTATTTAATTAAATTTTGTTTTTGTAAGAATAGAATATCATTAGTAAAATTTAGTGCTCAAACTCAATTGATATCAAATACAAGTAAGGTACACAACACATTAACAGCTTTTGCTGCTTAGTTTCTAATTTTATTTAAGATAAGCTGAAAACAGTTTTAGAATTAAAGGTTGGCAGCCCTGGTATTTATGATGTTATGTCAAGAAGTATGTATTAATTAAAAAAATTCTGATTTGAACATTGTAATGAAAATTTCAGATGAAAATAGATCATATAAAGTTTCTAAAGTGTGCAAAAGTAACTGAGCGCTGTTACTTTCAAACTTATGAGCATTTAATATTTAAAAACTTATGTGTTTTATATTTTAAAACAAAATTAATCATTTTAGACCTAAAAATCGAGCTGTTTTTTTTGTTTAGTGTATTTCTGAATGTTACAAGCTTTATAATTAAGTAGTTAATTCTTTGCACACTTTTAGAGACATAATGTTATATAAGTAAATGTATTATTATTATGTTTTTATCCACTAAGCAATTAAAGCTACAGTGTAAAATGTATAAATGTGTTAAATGTATACTTACATATTTTATTACATATAAACATATAAGAACACAAACAATATTTAGGCAGCTTGATCAACTGACAAATATTAAGCTTATGTTTTTATGTGTTTATATAAGTAAGTTAGATAAAAGTCCGGTTTGTTTCAGTTACTTGTAGTGATTATAATTAAAAGTTGTAGTGAAATTAAATGTATTATAATATTGATAGTCATTAAGTGGTTATAATAGTTGATAGAGTTGTGATAAATAAGCTGTAACTAGCTGACAAAATCCAGACTGTTGTCTGACTATATATGATGTTTATAAAAAGACTGTGTTGTATAGACATGTTTAGCTTAAATATCTGGAATATTAATAATATTTCAAAATAGTCTTTGTCTGGAGTTTTAATTGTGACATTATAAAATAGTGTCTCATAAGTATTTGTTTCATCTTCAACTTGATACTATGTGTAGCATTAAATCAAATGTTTTTAGTTAGTTTCATCTAAATCAATATAATAATATAAGTCAGTATAATATAAGTATTTATTTAATCTCAAACTTGATACTGTGTGTTGTTTCCAAGTGTTTGTTGGTAGTTTTATCTAATATATTACATTTAAACTGGTAGATAGTGTCACAATAAAAACTCTAAACAAAGACTATTTTGATAATTAATGATAGTTTGTTTTTATATATTGTGCAAGCATGTTAATTAATTTTTTTAAATAAGCTCTGTCAAACACTGTTTAAAAAATAAAATCAATAATATTCATTTTATAATATTGTGATACTCTGTTTTAATGGTTAAACAAAATAGTTTTCGACAGTGGTTGTTTAAATTAAAATATGTTAGTAATTAGATAAGGTAAGTTAAGTCATATTTTAAGTGGGTCGGCTGCAGTTGTAAGGCCGTGTATATGTTTTCATTCATAACATTATGAGGTGAAGTGATTATACAGTTTATCCCTGATACTAAAATACAAGTACTATTACTTCAAAGTTAAAATTAATATTAATTGTAATATATTATCCAATCAAATCGACCTTAAAACTGCAGCCGGACCTTAGAAGCGACTTTAGAACTGTTTAAGATGCAAGTAGTTTTAAAATGAATAAAAATTATTTGTTATTCACATGAAGTAGTATGGCGTAGTTTGTAACAATGTGTTAAAGTGTTTTATTATGTCTATAAGGTACGCGATCTAAGAAATACGCACCCACATAAGGTACGCACCAAATTGTTAAGGAACGCCCCACAAATTTTCACAATTTGGGGGATTCCCCGTTTGTGAAAATTTGGCGAGAAAATTTTGAGATTGATAATAAAAATTATTTTAAAGGCATTTCGCCGGCTCCGCCGGCGAAAAATTTTTCACTTTTACTCCCAACCATTTTTTCTTGAAAACCTAATTACGCTTGGAGCCCAGTTAGTAAGCCTGACAGCCAAACCAGATAAAAGTGTGGTACTGAGCTCCAAGTGTAGTTCGGTTTTGAGTTAAAGTGGTAGCGGACAGCTTTCGTTATTTGTGCATAAGTCCCTTCCGCTGCGAGCTGCTCCTATCGGAGCAGCTCTTGCTCCCGGGACTTTTGCACAAATAACGAAAGCCGTCCTTTAGGCCGCGTCCTTATGCTGGTCGGCACCTAATTAGTTTTTTGTTTTATGTACGAGTAGTTACGCACAATTTTTTTAGTATGTTATTTTTCTTTTAAACTTAATATAAGATACTAACACATTTAAATTACAAGTAAAGTTTTTTGTTTTATAGTATGTATCTTTGGTGTCGTACTACAAATAATACAGTTTTGTAGTAGACATCCTGGTATTATTCTATAATAAACACTTCAACTTACTTTGTAATCTTATTTATCGATATCATTTACTTGTAATTTAACCAAATACATTGCTACATAGTATTAAATACTAAGTATGTCTTTTAAATAAATTACACCTTAGTTTATTTGTGTATAACGGTCATTTAAAATTTAATTATGACACTACTTTAGTTTAATCAAAGTTAGACAAAACAATTCATGCTACTTGCAAATATCATTTAATTGATTATTTGGATTTAGAAGAAAGTTAAGATTTTCGTTTTGTCTTCAGTTTTCTTCTTTCGTTTGTCTTCGTTGGCTGCTTTTCGCTAGGCCATTTCACTTCTACTACTTTGCTCTATTTTTTGTTTCTGTTCTTCAGGCCCCGTCACTCTGCTGTTTGGTATCATATTAGTTATTTGTTTGATGTACGAGTAACTACTCATGTGTTTTGAGTGAGAATAGTTTCCTCCTAACCACTAATTAAGTTAAAATTTCAAATAAAAAGCGTCTTAAATTGTCCACATAAAATTTTACAAATTGTATGCATTATCATAGTAACGAAATGTCTTTTTTTATCCGTTTAATTTAAGTGTTTTAGTTGAAATTTAATTTATCCACTACGTCATGATACAGTCTTGATCAGTATGTTATTTTTCTCATGATTTTAGTTGTATATGCTTTTAAGTGTCCGAATGTATGTTTGGTATTAAATATATTCGAACTACAGTAAATTTTTATGTGTTATAGTATATAACATTGATGTAGTACTCCAAATGGTATGGTTTTGGAGTAGACAATCAATCTATTATTCTATATACAACACTTCACTTATTGTAATTTGATTAAAATATCATTGTATTGTATTTCGTCTCATAAATTTACTAGTTCTACATACCAGTTCGTTTACTTATAAAAGTTTTCTATCTAATTCGTGTTATTATTTAAACATGTTTAACTTTATTGTTATGTTATTCTACATAAACTTAGTTTCTACTTTTATTCTATTGCAATTAAAATAGTAATATTAATTCATTAAATCTAATAACAAGTCTCATAAATAGCAAACAAATTCTTTGTTTAGTATTTAGTTATAATGTAGACCAGTGGTTCTTAACCTTTTTTCATGTTTTACCCGTTTTTTTGAAGGCAATTACAAATTAAATCCCTATTTACAAAACAGTGTTTAATTTTAAAAAATTATACTTTTCTGAAATTCACGCTTATCAAATAAACATAAGAAACCGTAAATTTTTAAGAGTTTATTTAGCTTTTATAAAGACACTAATGTATAAACTAAAAGGTAAATTTATAAACATTAATTTACATAACTTGAAATAAAGAAAATTTATTTCCTTAAACATGGGATAAATTTACTCCAGGTTAAGAATCGCTGCCAAAGACTGAAGATATTTAATTTAGTTCTTGGTTTTGATATTTTTGCAACATACTTGTTCAAACGAGTTGCTTAATTTAAGCTTAGTGAAGAAAAGACTAACTAGAATTTCATACATACAACTTTATTTTTGTATTAGTTTATACAACATCTTTCACCAGTTTTACTTACGATAAAGCTCTAAGTTTGACTACACTTGTCTCTATTGGAGTAATTTCATTCTCATTTTTTATCTGCTATTAAGTAGCTAAATACAATTCAATTTTTAATAGACCTCGAACACTTCGTTTTCTCTAATACTGTTGTTGCACTGGCTTACAAAAGTAGCTCAGTCATTTTCTGCTTCATACAGTGTGGGGCCAGATTTATAATGGTTTTTTTCAAGTTAATGACAAATAACGAGAAAGTATGTGTGATTTTAGATATATTTTCATTGCTAAATCAATTTAGTATGAATCGCATTTTGAATATTTAATGTGTTTGTGAATCTTCATTTATAAAATGATGTAGATCACCACTGCTGTCTACTTCTGTTTAAATAGTTGATATTCATACAAACCATTTTAGCTTTATAACGACTCTACTATAAAAGAATAGTTTTAAACTCAAGTTAACAGGATATTTCCTTGAAAAAACATTTAAACAAGTTTAACAAAAATACCCTTGTAATAAAAACAGCGACTTTTGAGAGCCACTCGAAATTTGCTTTCTAAATAAACTTTCTATGCAGGTAAAAGTAGTTTTTGAAAAAAAAACAAGGTTCAAGAACAATATAGCTAAAAGTTTTAAAACAGATTAAAGTTTTTAAAAGAAGAGAGTAGAGACCACGTGATAAAATAAATTTTCCTGTTTAAACTTGCCATAAGACAGCACCGTGAAAACAAAATTAAAAAAAAACTTGTTTTTCATCGTTTTAATACTTTTCGCAGTTTTTTCGCATGTAATTTTGTGCCAGAAACGATGGAGATGTTTATTTTGAAGTATTGGCAAGTTTAAAAAAAATTTATACTTGTTCTTTTTCATTCGAAAAAAAAAATTTGCATAAATTTGAATGACTACATTTTGTTTGGTCATTAGATGAATGCTACTTTTTTCTTAACTCTATTAATTTATGTAGTTATTTAAAAGTTTACTTTGCCTAACGTTTTCATTAGTGTTTTGATATTTTTTGTTACAGTTTGTAAACTTAAGCTAAACCTTAGTGTCTGAATGTACATTTTTCACATACTTATTACTAAAGATTCTATTTAAAACTAGATTGAAGTATTGTTTTATTAATAAGTACTAACCAAACCAATGTATTATGTAATAAGGTGCCTAAGATTTAAACAAGGCTTTGTAAAAAGTTTGTTCATTATTTTTTTTTGTAACCATAAAGTTCATTTAAAAGGAAATTTCCTTGTGCGAATAGAAAGAATAGAGGTAAATAAATTATTAACCAGTAAAATGGTTTCAATTACTAATAAATATATCTGGTGATGTTTATCAAACTTGAAATTTTGTTTTTTTTTTGTGATATAAATGCTATTTTAATGTTGATTTTAGTTTTGAAATATAATTATTTTGTTTAAGTTCTGCTTTAGTTCTGGTAAATTAGCAATAAGATATAAAACATAAACTCCTTCAATTAAGGTCACAAGTTTAAAGCACACTTAAATTAAAATTAATTACATCTATTTTGTTGGTGGTTGTTTAAAACACTTAAACTGGACACAAAAATACTTTAAATGTATACACGGTTATCGTAAACCACACCTCAGCTCTAAAAACACAATAAATTTATTACAAAATATGTGTTACAGCTAAGATTAGAACTACCGCATCGACCCAAGTAGGGGAATAAACTAACTATGACCGACACCAGCATGTTAAAATTAAAATTTCCTTATAAAAAACCTGTCAGTTAAAATTTTAGGTTTAATTAAAAACAGCAAAAATATTTTTTTTTTCATTGCTACAAATACCTCGAAAACAACCCGCTAACGAGATACCTTAATACACTCAAAACCAAGACCCTGTTTAGGCCTCAGCGGTCCAGATAAGACTTCAAGCTAGACTGAGATAACACGAGAGTGACCTTAATAATATTATACGAATTTTAATTACTACGAAGGTGTTTACTTTGCAAGTAATTCCAGAAGAAAAGCCAGAATGTTAGTAGAATTGAGGTAAGTTCATAAGCAAATGATAATATGAGACGAATAAGTAGCAGTAGATACTCAAAAAGCTATCGTTAGAAGCTTAAATTGTTACTATATTGTATTTGAGGGATTAGAATAATTTATCACAATTTTAAACTGTGTGTTTGACACTAAACCAAGGGTTGGCAGCAGGGGCGACGCGTTGGGTGGAGTATTAAAACAGTTGTGCGGCTCTCGCTGTGTCTCTGGATTATTTTCTTCTTCTCTCTCAAGCGGAGTGTAAACTGAAAAATCGCGTGTTAAATCGGCTTTTAGTTTCGGCTGCCTAACAGCCAACTTAAGTCATGGCGGCTCTTCGCTACATTTAGTTGTTAATGGTTTCAATGTTGTTTATCGAGTTTAGTTCGCTTTTAGAACACTTTCTGAGTTTAAAAAAACATTTAGTTTCAGCTTCTTTGATTCATGTATTTTAGTCTTTTAAATGAATTAATAACTCAATTCATTGGCTTTATGTTTTATAGTATTTGTAATTAGTCCTCTGTAAATATCGTTAGCTTATTTTTTTTTCCATCCAAACATTAAATCTGTAAGATATTATAATACTTCTTTTCAAGTTACAAGACAAATTGAATTTAACTGATAAAGCATTCCAGATATCGCAGACCAGGTATGTTTGATTGGACGCAACCTATCGACTCGGTAACAGTTTGCCGACCCAAACTTAATTAAAAAACACGTTTTATTTCAAAAACCACCGACTAGCCGTACGGTTTAACTTTATTTCTTACTGTTATAAACTTTTAGCTTTTATATTAGTTACACTTTTACTTTATAAAAGTGAATTAAGGACGAGGGATAGTCTAGTTGTAGTACGATTAATTCAAATTTTGTAGTTGAAGTAATAGTAAATAGTACTGAAAAATTAAGATGTTTGTTGAGATGAAAACTAAAATCTTGCATTTTTAAAAAAGTTTATTATAAACATCGATTTCATTGTATAGTTTTTTTAAATTTACTATAATCGGGCTAAAGAGAACTTGAAGCACAAACCAAGTCAAAATACCTGAACATCTAATAAGAAAAACAGCCTACCACTTTTATGTTACATTTATTTTATTTTTTATAGAAACGTTTGAAAGTTAAAAAATTATAATAAATTGTTAAACATTCTTTTGCACTTTAAAGTTCAATAGTTCAGAAAAGATTTCAAAAATCAAATTTACTAAAAGGTAGTTATTTTTTAAGACTATATTCGATTACAAAAAGCTTGTATAAGTTTTAGAGATTTGAATTAGATGAGTAGGAAGTCTCTTTTAAACTAATTTTTATATTTAATTTAGTGCAAAGTAATAAGTTACCATCTTTAATAGTAGTCATTAGTATATGACAGTGAAGAAAAAGTGAATGTAAGTATTCATTAAATTTTAGAAATTTTGAGTAGTGAAAAAGATAGAGTATAAAATTTTATTAATAAAACATTCAAAACTTGTTATCAAAATTTAAATCATGAATTGCTTTTAAACAAAAAATCAACAAATTTGAAAAAGGTTACTAAACGTAAAAGTTTGTAAGTAGACAGTTTTTTATTTACACAAACAGTAAGATAACTAATTTTTACTTGAGTAACCAAAAGAAGCTAATGGGAGGGGTAAACTTGGACCTTTTGACCAAACATCGTTTTCAATGTCATAAACCTCCACGGAATCACTCATTTGATTATCGTTCAAATAACCCCCGAAGACGAAAATATTGTTACCAAGTACACTGCATCCAAAGAACGAGCGTGCTAAGTTCATTTCAGTCACGCAAGTGAACTGATTCGTCACGCTCGAGTAAACTTCAACTGAACATGTTTCTTTAATCATATCACTAATACCACCGATGACAAAAGTTTTTTTGTCGTAAACAACAGTCCTGTGACCGTATCGTTTTTGAAGAAGCCTGACGTCAGCTGCTGTCCATTTGTTCTCACCTAAATCGTACGTCTCAACCGTGTCCATTACATTAATGTTCAAACCACCACCGATTGCCCACACTTTATCTTGGAAATATGTCAACGCGAACGCCATTCTACTTGTGTTCATGCTGCAAACTTCGCTCCACTCGCCGCTCACTGCGCTGTAAACTTCACACTGCGCGGAACTTTCAAAATTTTTATGAGCTCCTCCGGCCAAAAAAATGCACCCGGCAAATGAGCACATTCCAAAAAGTTTTCTTCCGTTACGCATTGGTGGAACTGTCAACTTCTGACCAACTGTCATGACCTCATTATCGGATGATATTTTGTTATTTATAACACCTCCTAATAAGTAAATGTTACCTCCAACAGTAGCAGATTTATGACTGAATCTTGAAGAACTTAGTAATGAATGTAAATTATAAGTGTTTGTTTTAAAATCAAATATGTAAACAGCATTACTGTTTATGTAAGGTTCTGATCCGCTCTGTGATTTTGTTGTCACTCCACCAGATATTACTATACTCTTTTTATCATCAATACTTTGTATATTATGCACATCATCAGTATATTTTATCTTTTTTTCTGTTTATTTGAAATTATGTTTTGTCATGTAGTTCAATGTCAATCTCATACAAAAAAAATATATTGTTTTTAAATTATTTTGTTTCCTTGTTATTAATTTTTTATTGAGTGAACGCTTTTCAGTAGTTTTATATTCATATAAAACGTATAAAAAATCTAGAACAGTAACAATGAAATGAAAACTTCTCAAATCGTCCTTAAGTATGTCAATTATTTTTTATGAATTCGTTGTCTTTATCCTAACTCGATATATAAAAACTGTTATACTTCAAAAAAAAAGAAAAAGTTTTATTTTTTACTCATTATACTGTTTAAAGTATTTTAAAATTCTTCTTTCAAATAAGTTGAATATAAACTAAATAAAAGAAACTTAGATTTTTTGTCAACTAGTTTGCTATAGAAGAATTTGAAAGTACTTTAAACAATATAATAAGTATAAAATGAATTTTTTTTTGATTTTTTAGAACTACAATAGTTTTAAAACATGTTAATAAAAATTATAAAAAGGTTCAAAAAGTAAAACTAAACTATTTACTGTAAACAAACCGTTAATTTGGTTTTTCCTGTAGAGTTGGTCATTGTCTTCTTTTGTTAACTTTTTCTTTCTTTTATTTTCAGAGTGATCAACTTCAACACTTTTTTTAAAGTTTTTTATACTATTTAGTGTAGCCAGGATTTTTCTATTGTTTTTCTGCAACATTCTGTAGTTTTCTTTCAAACTTTCAGTATCCTTTTGAGCGGTTTTCAGTGAAGCTTTAAATGATTTTAGGTCAACCTGAATTTTTTTGTTTTGTTCTTTTATGATATTGTTCTCCTTCTCAAATTTGATTATCCTTTCTACTATTAACTTAAAAGTTTTATTTTCGCAATCGTTCATGTCATTGAGCTTTTCTTTTACTTCGTGTAAAATACTCTTTTTTAAGTATTTATCCAGTAAACTTAGTTTCAGTTTGTCACCAGAACTTTTCAGTTTGTTGTTCCTTTCACCAGAGTTATTCTCGTTACTGCTATTGAAGTCTGTAAAAGTTGTTAAGAAAAAATAGAAAAACATATTAATAATCATAAGTTATTTTGCTTTGAAAAAATCATTATTTTACAAAATCAAAACTATTATTAATAAAAGCGGCTAAAAGACTAATGTTATTAGTAATCAATAACTAGGTGTGATGTACTAAAAAATGCAAAGTAAAAATTAATAATAAGTATTTTTATATATTTTTTCAAATCTAACGAACCTTTATTTACAAAAGATTCCTTACATCTGGAACAATCATCATTACAAGAATAATTAGTTTCATCGCAACAACAACTATCATTACATGAATCATAAAAGTTTTCGCCAGAAAGATTATCATTACGATAATCTTGCTCAATTTGTTTTCCATACTTGACATTTAACATTTCGGATACGTTTTCATTGCCATTATCAAACTTTCTTATTTCAGCTAACAACGTATTGTTCTCTGATATGATTAGTTCGCTTTTTATTTTCAGGTCTTTAATATCTTTCTGGAAGCATTGTAGAAACGTTTTAACACTTTTAAGGTTGTTTTGATAACTTGTATTAGTTTCTTTTAGACTTGTGTTTTCTTTGTCTAGTTTCTTAATTATATTTAGAAATATTACTCTTTTTTCTCTTTCATTGTCTAAAATTTCTTCGATAAATTCTTTTGTATCATTTGAACAGCAACTATAATTGAGTTCTTTATAGACATTTGGATATATGGTCTTTACAACGTTTATATTTTCAGTATTACATGTTGTACATCGTTTGTTAATCTGCGTTGCACTTTCTAAACAAGATTTATGGTAAACGTGACCACATTGCGTAACAGAAACATCAGTGTTTACTGAAAACAAATTATCTAAACATATACTGCATTCAAAATCCATTTGTATGATTTAAAATATATTTCCTTTGAAAATATTCATTCGTTGAAAATAAAGCTTTTCAATTTATTTAAAATCTAAAATACTAGAGGTTAGTTTATTTATTTAAAAATAGTGTATTTACTTAACATATGTTTTTATATTGGCTTAGCAGATTTCAACACTACTCTAGATGCACTATTCAAAGATAAAAATAATGTTAAACTATAAATATAACAAATATTTTTCTATTAAATCAAGGTTTCCCAATTTTTTTTTAATTCCTCTTTTTATAGATTCTATAAAAAACTATGATTAGAAATGCATAAGACTTTTTTTTGATCTTCATTATTAACTCCAAATATCTAGTGTAAACGAGTGAATTTTAAGTTTTGACCTTGTGGCTATCCCTTCTACAGCTTTTGTCTCCCTAATTTTTTTCTATAAAATATAGTATAAGTTTCAACATTTTCTTTAAAAATCGCCCATGACCAGTTTTTTATTGCTTTTGATCATCAACTTCAAAGTGTCTAGTTTAAGTCTCAATTTATGACCGCATAGACCCCCTTGTGGCCTGCCTTTATCCCCTTTGCTGCCCATGGTTTCCTAAATTTCTATAATTATTTTGCTGTCCATTCTCCAAAGGGGCAACTTGGCTTAGTAAGGTAAACCCTGTTTTAAATTCTTACAAATTTGTAATACTTTTAAAAACTGAATAGTGTTGAAAACAACATTAATTTTTAAGGTTGTAGTTTTGTGTGTACAACCACACTAAAAACCATAACTAAACTTGAAATTAACTTAGAACTAAATGGTATCTAAAGACATTTAATGCTACTTGTGAAAGCTAGGAATGATTTTTGGTCGTTATGTTTATATCATAACTTCAACTTTATCTTTAAATTATTAGAACGTTTCATTAAAATTACTGAAATTCTCTTAAAACTTTAAGTATCTATACTAGAATTAATCAGAAATAAAGTAACATTAAGAAAATAAGCTTTTAAAGTTTATCAAAACGGCTAGTTTAAAAAGTTCAAACATTTTTTGTAGCTGAAAGCACATTTTTATGCTGTTTTTCTTATACATGCATGGCAAAAATAAATAGTTTAAAACAAAAAAGATTTTCTAAATAAACATAAGTTATAGTAAATAAAGTCCATGTAAATTTTTGATATTTTTAAGGTATATTGAGTCCAACAAAATAAAAAACAAAAAAATTGATCTTGATCATTATATCACAAAAAAATTTTTTACTAGTTATTTATTATAATTGTAATTAATAATTGTTTTACATAACCTATGTCGTAAAATGTTATAAAACATCATACTTTTTATTGCTTGTTAGTTAAATACCTTCTCAAAATAAATAGTATAGTTTAAAATTAATAATAGAAAACTAAGGCTGTAATGTCTTTTAAAAATAACTATGACTTTTCGGTTTCGTAGTAGTTTACATGACCTCAAAAGTGTAGACTAGTATTTTAATATTTTGAATAAATCTGATGTAAAGTATCATTGTTTGAATATTTTAACTCAAAGTTTTATTCTATTACTGAGCTCAATATTTACAAGACTGATATTATGTTAAACATTATGTGCTTATGTGTGTAGTTTCTTTCATTTTAATATTTTAGTAGTAGATTATAACTAAAAAGTTTTAATTTAAATAACTTTCAGATCAAGCTTTTAACCAAACTATGGTTGTAAAACTGTTGAAGAATAAAAACAAATAACTAGTTTAACGCTTATGATGAATTTATTAAGGTTTTTATTGAAGTTGTAAGAAAATTGGTCACAAATAATAAAACCTTTATTTTTTTTAGCAAACTTTGTTAGAAATTAAGGTTTATAATAATTGAAACACTCATTTTCGTTTATTAAACTACATGCTACAAAAAATCGAAAAACTATCTTTGAATTTCTAATAAACTTATTTTGTTCATAATGAAGAAAAATGAATAAATTTTAACAATTTAATGTACTAAGGTTAATCTAAAGACTATTTTTTGTATATTTTTGAGAATATTTATTTATACTGTTAATAAATAAAACTAATATTTCTTTTTAATTTTCACGATTGTTGTATATTATTAATGTTCCCATAGCTTCAGATCAATATAAAAAAGCTTAAGTAAGTTATTTCTCAATCAGTTAAAGAGTTCAATTTTTCCCTTTATCTAATGTAACTGATTAATCTTTTTTTGTATGTGTAAAATAAAGGTTTTGAATACTCATAAACTTATTTTAGCGTTTTATTTATGTTCTAAAAATATCTTTTTTAAGAAATATTGAAGTATAAGACGTTTTTTAACGATTCAATAACTTTATTTGAAAACACTTTGATCACTAAACACTTATTCAAAATTCATATGCAATTTTAACTATAAATTAGTTTGTACAGCTGTTTAAATATAAAAAACTTTTACAGTTTTTTTAAAGATGATAGAAAATCCGTACTTCAAATGCTTTGACTTCTTTACTTACATATTTGAAAATACAAGACGGTTACGTTAAAGGTCATGGATACTTTTTAGCCCAAAACATACTTTTTTAAAACAGTAATAAGAAAAATTTATCTGGTAGAAGTTCACAATCAGGTATCAATATATTAATTTCATAATTACTCAAAAATAGTATTCTACTACTGCTTGTTTTGTCACATATTCAGTTTAAAGTAGTGTCTTTGTTTTGATTACAACAAACTTATTTTTTAATTCATACGACTTTTTTTACACGGCTTTTTTTACACAGTGCCGCCCGCGAGCAACTTTTTCTAGGAAAAATAGTTGAAACTTTTATTAAACAGTATGATTAAATCAAAATATTTTAAATTTTTTCTAAGGCAAATAAGGTTTCGAAAAAACTTTTAAGTTAAAATATTTTCTAAAAAGTATAATTTGATAAATACTTTTTGATCGTTACCTTATAAGAACATTTTGAGATTAATAAAGCAAATTACAATTTTTAATGAGTAGATATACACTTTACATGTTACTCAAAGCAAATTTACTAAGGTGATAGTTACCTAAATTATATTTAACAAACGTTAAATAAGTTATACTTTAACACTAAACTTTTTATTTTAATTACAAAATACTACACATCCGATTTTTTTAATCAATTTATACCCGTTACTAAAGACTGCGCGATCCTTTGTTCGGTTTATTAATTTCTTAAATACAACATTTGCTGATTTTAAAACTTGTTCAATTTGTATAATTTTAGTAAATTAGTCAACCAATATTTTATATCAAGTCAAAGTTTTGAGTTTAAATCGATGTAGTAAACTTTTAAAATTTTGATAAAAGTGGTAAAATGAAGTTATCTGTGTTTAAATAAAAAAGTAGACTTTTTATAAATACAAACCTATTTTTTACAAATACTGTTTAGTTAATATGTAAAGAAAAAAATATAAACGAAAAAAATTAAGTATATCAAACCTTAAACAAGAAATTGAAAAACTATGTATGTTCCAAAAATCTTGTAGCTTAGACATTAAAACCAATTTTTTGTTATTGGTTCGCTTAACCTTTGAAAACTTTTTATTAGCTTTACTTATACTAATCGAATATTTTATATATTTTATATACAAAACAAATTGTGACAAATTTAGCTTTAAAAGTTATTGTAAAATGTAATTTTTTTGTTTTCTAATCAGCTAAACAATAAAAAAAGAATTTTTAGTATTTAACTTTAAAGTTAACTGTATGTTGATAGGACACAATATTTTTATTAGTTGAAACAACATTGACAAAAAAAAAAACACAAATAATATTTTGTCTACTAAATGCAACGGCTTCGAAGCTATATAAGAGACAAGTTTAGTGAGTTTAATATTACGTAATAATAAAAATTTGAATGTGAAATATTTTTAAAAAAATTTAACAAATACTGTGTTAATACTATTAACCAAGACAACTAAACAAATTTAGACGAAGTTTTATTAAAATTTACAACTTTTTTACATGTGAGACGGAAAAACTTGTTCTCAATACATTAGAAAATTGTTAATATTTCTTTTAGTTTTTAAGCATGTGGCCAGATGGCTTACAAAGAGTTTTAATATTTAAAAGTATTTTGTAAAAGAAAAATGTTAGTTAAAACAAATGATTTAATATTAAATTTTAATCGAAAATATTGTTATTAAACATTACCTCAACTCACAATTTAAACATTTTTACTTAAATTTAGTTGTAATTAAAAATATTAATACATATCATGATCATTACAGTTTTTGATGCTACAACAACAGTGTTTGCTCAAATCACACTTTAGTAATTAAAAAACTATCATAAAACATAATAACATTTTATCTATTAAGTTTTTATCTACATCGATAAAGCAATTATGTTTTTGACCACCATTGACAAAGAAGAGTTGTTTTCCCGCTATTACATTCATCATTATGACGTCATCAACAACAATCCATATGATATTATGCGACCTGGTCTCGTTCTCATCACACCTCGTCTACAGTCTACATAAAAAAATATTATGAATGCTATAAAATTATTTTTTTTTATAAACATGAATAATTTGAAAAAACTTTCTTTAGAAAAGTTTTTCAAATTTTTTCGTTAAGCCAGTTTAGCGTTTTTTTTACTTTTACTGCTTGAAAACTGTATTTGCGTTTGTCGAGAACAGTTATTACAAGTTTTGTTTGTTCAAATTTTTAACATAAGTTATTCCGTTTGTGTTAAGTTTTTAAAAACAAAACTCCACATAATCATTTAAATCAGAACTATTTGTTTAGAACACTGTTTAAGTACATAACAGCTGTAAACTACAATAAACCACAACACGTTTATAAGCTCAAACAAACCATAAAACAAACGAAACAAAAAAAAATGTTTTGTTTTCTCTAAAAGCACCGCTTCATGAAAATAATGCATTTAGTTTGGTCACTACGTAATAATAAGATCGGTATGTAAAATACTTGTACAAAAATTTTAGTAAAACATTTACTTAAGTGTTTTAAACAAGTCGCATGTTGATCAAACTTTTCACAAACTTTACGAAAATGCTTTCCAATTTGCAAAAACCTTTGTAAATGAAGTAAAAAAGATGTTAATTTAAACTTTTCTTAAAAATAATGTGATCAAATAAATCTAAATATAGTCATCAGCAAACTCAATTAGTAAAAAAAAGTAATTTGTTTGATTTGGTGCGGTAATCTGGTGATATTGATTTAAAATTAACTTTGAAAAAGTTAAGTAAAACATTATTTAATTTGTGTCTCTTTTATTTTAAAATTATTTTAGCTGAACATATTCGAAAACTTCACCGTTAAATTCGACGTAATCAAATATGTACTTAATACTTCAGACTCATATTGGAAAAACAATATCAGCTATGTTTCGACTTTTAATTTTACAAACTTTTGTATTAAAGTTAAACAATAAATAAATATATTTCAAAGTTTCTCCGACGGCTGCTATTTACTTTGTTTATTATTTTTACAAACACTGTAATGAATATTTTTGTAGAAGCTGTTAACACTAAAAAATACTATTTAAGTGATTAAATATCATCAAAAATATATATTACCTGTTAAAGTAGACTTTTTCTGTGTTCCATTGAACTACTGCTTTGTAGAGTGAACAGATCTTCATAGTTATAGATTCTTTCTTTTTTTTCGATTTTCAAATTGTAGAAATTGTATGTCCAGTTTCTTAAATGCTAGAAATATTCTGAAGATAATTTTTATTTTCTATCGTTTTATTTTTGCAATTAAACCAATTTATTAAACCAATTTATTTTACCATTGTTTCTAAAAAAAATACATCAAAGGTTTTTTTATAAATAATGCTTATAGATTAACAATGTCGATATTAAAAATGTTAAATAATACTTAGCTAATACTTGCCATATTCAAAATTTATTCGCACAAACACTTTATTACTCAACTCTATTTTTAAAACATAACAAACAACATTTAGATTTGTATGTTAAGACTTATAAATTGTATATTATTAATTTTTAAAAAGTCACTGATGCAAATAATCAATTATCTATTCAATCCATACTATTAGTTCAATATAAAAGTTATTACCTGTTACAATATGCAGAAGAATAGTTTTTTTTTTCAAGTGCTTCTTAAAGTCTACTTAAACCAAAGTACAATTCAAAACGTAATTGATGGAGAACATTTTCGATGTCCAAGAAAAGCTTCTTTATCACTGAAAACGTTCTGTAAATATTTTGTGTTTGGAAAACTTTTGTCTATTGTTTGTCATTATTCAAAGTAGTATTAATGAACAATTTTTCGTTAACTTCAACGTGTTTTGTAGTAATAAAGTTGTTGAGATAAATATGTGTTAGTCTTTTGAGTAAAAAGATAGATATCTAAAATTAAAATATTTAATTTTTTTTGCTGTGATAAGTGTTGCCTAGTTTTAAAAATTTAACAACCATAGTCATTAACTTTAAGTTAAGTTTGAAATGGTTATATTTTATTTATATTTTTAGTAAGTAAACTATTTTTCTATAAGCGCTGCAACTCCCTTTTAGTTTTAAACAACTACAGTAATGTCATCAGATGTTTCAGAAATAGTTAAAATGATCTTATTACAATAATTACTAAATGACAAGTATTTTGTACTTTCACTATTTAATGTTCAATCTAGTATAATAAAACTAATATTACCATTAATTTAAATTAATTTATTTGTTATGAGTAAAATTCTAAAAGCTTTATGTCAATTGTATTTTTACAACCTTTTTAATTTCAGATACTTAATATACTAGCTTATGACGTAACAATAGGTAAGATATTTAAAATACCCGAAGCAGTATGAATTTTTCAGAAACTAGTCTAATTTGAACATTTATAGTAAAAGATATACTGTTTAGAATGCAACCATATAAAAATGTACACAACCTCAAAGTTTTACTAGCACCTAACAAATTATTAATTGTTATAAGCAGTTTTAAACTTACGTGAAATTTAACAGCGTTATGACGTCACAATGACCAGAATGTTGAACTTCTATTTCGAGGTTTTTCAAAAGATTGTCTTTCCAACAAAAAATGATTTATCATCAAGTGTTGTGTTTTTGCGACAAAAAAATTTAAGTCCGCCTGTTTTTTATATTAAGTTGTGATAAAAATGCTGTTTACGTTGACAAACTTTAATTATTAAGTTTTTTAATTTTTTAACGTAACACGTAACTTCTGACGTAATCAAGAAAACGGGTACAAATTATATTTAAAAATACACTATTTATAAATGTTTTGAAAATTTCTTCCCTAAACATACCTTACCGTTTTAATTTGCTATGAATCTGCTCAAAAAGAAAAATATTCCGTTGAGTTTTTTCCCGTAGATTTTCTAACAGAGTCCACGATAGAGTTGTAATCGATAATCAATCACTTTTGAAGATAGTAGAGTAGCTGGCTTCGACTTCCAAAAACTTTCAATGATTAAATCTTGTACAGCTGAAAATATCAAACAAACTATTGTAGCTTTTACTTAAAGTTGTTAAAGTTGAAAAATAAGTTTTAAATGAAGTAAAATTTAAATTATAATTCAAAATCTTAGAAAGTTTGTTTTTTTTTACTAAGTTTTAGTTTATGTTTTACATTTTTGGTTTGGTAGCTGATATCAATCTTCATCATGTATTCAACTATCATTTTGAATGATGAAAAGTGATGTTCAAGTTCATCATTATAGTTTTTTTATATAATCTGAAAACAACATATAATAAATGCAAGAAGCTTATATACACAAGTTTTATATAACTATTAAATAAAGTTAAAAACACCGAAATACTTTGATTAGCATAAAATATAGCAAGCAAAAACAAAACTTGAAAAATACATTGTTGACATTTAAAAGATTTTTCTTAATAGAAATAAAGTATTTACAATCTTCTTTAGAAAATACAATTTACATAAGTTCAAAAACATATCAATAGCACAAAGGTTCATAAAAAAATTTTGTCGAAAAGTTCCAAGAAATTCAACTCATGCAACGTTTCTGGGGAGTTCAAAACACCTCAGAATTAGGGAAACTCCCTCAAAACTGGGTAATTTTATCAATCGACGATTCTTCTCTGTCGAGTACATTGAGTTGATCTTCACGTAGAAATTCAATGACAGTTACTCTACGATCGACTTCATCAACATTACTTGTTGCCAAGCAGTAAGGGAACAAGCTCTGGAGTGCCTTGAACACATTGACGATCCACGACTTGATTGAGCTTTGGATTCGTTGCCTTCCACAGTAAATTGAAACACTGTGGAAGGTTCGAATTCGTTTGAGGCAACTGCAGTTCCTTTACCCTTACTGCTGCCGCAAGAAAACGCACTTCTTAACCAGGACCTCACGACCCGCATGGAGTTCCCGAACCTGGTAGCAGCTTTACTGAAACAGGTGGTATCTTTCATGTTGATGAAAACTACCGCGTTCCGACGCAGTCTGTCACCGAGAGTGGGTTCTTGTTGATTGTGGAGAAAGGCCACATGGTCCAATATCATTGTGATCTCCCCACTCTTCTTGAGTTGTCTTGCCATCATCAGGTCTTCAAGGTCACTCCGCATATCCATTATGTTTGAAGAAAGTAGATTGGTTAATAAAATCTGTGAGAAAGTTTTTGTTTACAGTTTGTGAAAAAGTTGTTTTTTGCATTTTTTCAGAAAAGTAAAATTTTGCTCGGCTTAAAAACATTTTAATTAAAGAAGCATTTGCTTAGATTAATAAGCTTTATACAAATATATTAAAAAACAAAAATAGCTACTTTTCTTTAAAATTTATTAGTCTGATTTAGCTACTAGATAAATATATTTTTCGAAAAAATGTTTAATCTCAGCAAGTGAGCTCGTATTTTAACAATAACACTTATGTACGGTAAAATAAGTTCTAGTTTTTTTTCTAATTATTTGTTTAAGTAGTATCAATTAAAGCATAGACTTTTGAATGCTTAAAAACCATTTTTTTATTTACAATACACTTAACAACTTTAAAACACTAATTGTGCTGTTTATCAAGAAATCTTGTTTAACTTTGTAAAACCAAAAACTTAAATAGCTATTTGAGTGTTGTTAAAGTATTTCTAAAGTATCTTTTACTAGCTGAGTTAAAAAATAATTAATCTAGTAGCAAATTAGTTTTAAACGGTTGGTTTTTTAAAAAAGTTTTGTTTTTGTTAGTATTGTTGTTTAGATGGAAATTGCTGTATAATTACATTTCAATAGGGTTATTTGTAATTTATACTTTATTGTTATTTATTGTATATTGAAGGCTTATAACTAAGTCTAAATATATTTCATTTGAACTAATTTGTTCAGTTATATTTAGCCTGCTCAAAATTTATTTAAGGTTCTATATTTTACTATTAATGTGCTAACTTATTGTGCTCTATTTTACTCGACTTATTAGAGCTATTAAATCAATTCATCTAAAATGTTTATTACTTCACTTTTAGTAATATATATTTTGCTCATTTATACGATATTATGGACACGGTAATGACAGAACGTAGGGAAGTTTTTAAGTAGGGATACTCCCAGATCAAGAGGTCAGCTTGTTTAAAATTGGAAACCACCGGTTACTTCAAAGTTTCGATAAATTAAAAAAAAATATTGTTAATGTTGCCAAAATTTTAAACATTAATTGTCAAAAAATGTATTACTCAAAATGTTGTTAACATAGAAATCCTAAACAGTTCGGATATATAAAAAGATAACTGACTTGTTATTTATAGTAAATGGGTGTTTTTAAGTAATATTTAGTAATAAATATTTATTAGTAAAATTGTACTTCAATCAAATTGTTACGAGACTTTAAAATACATAAAGGAAAATGTGATTATATTATTTTATAGTTAAAAAACCACGGTTTTTAAAAGTTCTGGTGTATGTGAAAACGACATTTGTAAACGTAAAATTTTCAGCATTGTTGTATAAGTTTTAAATTCTCATATACAGCCGTAGGAAACTTAAAATAGTTCTTTTAGGTTATGTACGTTCGATTTACAAATTTTTAGATAAGTTTGTGCGACAATCATTGCAAGTTTAGCACAAGAGAAACAACAATAAAACCACAAAACATTACCAACAAATACGGCTTGTCAGATAAACAATTAGCGAGGTATTTTGAATCTATTGTTTAACGCTTTTTTCGTAAACACGTAAAATTTACAGAAATTACTTTATAACCGATTGTTTTATTAGACGAACAAGTTTTTAAACATCGACCTGTAAAGATGATTGCAATACTTTAAGTGACTTTGAAAAACTTCGTATGTCTTTGTATTTTTTCACAAATAAGCATGAAATTTTCTATAAGTATTTTACCTGGCTATCAAACTCGGTTAAACATTTTAACATGATTAAAATTTGTTCATTTACTAATATTACTTTTTAAGCAGTTTAGAAAACTAATAATAAAACTATTTTCCATACATCAACCACAATTTTGTACTAAAGTTTTAAAGGTAAAGATTAACTAAAGCTAGATTTTTTTTATTTGAACCAGAGTCTCCCAAAGTGGGCGACATCAACCCCTAGGTGATTTTGGCTATTAGTGCAATTACTAGTTAGGGTTGAAATAGTGTATTAGTAAATTACTATTGAAGGGGCGGTAAATTTTTTAATTTATTCTGAGTGGATGATCATGAAACTGAATTAAAAATACCCTTTAAGCAAAAAACTATATCACAACTTTTTAACTAAGTTTTAAAAAACCTGGTTTGTAATTTTGTATTTGTATCTTAACAGATTACGAAATATCAAGGCTAAAGTGTGTAGTAGCTGCTTTGCTATAAATAAAATTTTCTAAAATACAACTAGTACCAAACTTAAGCTAAAAAATAAACAAACAAATCTCTATGAAGTTGTTAAAGAAATTATGAGTTCTTTGCTGTACAAGTTGTCAAAAACTTTCTAATTTAAACTTAGCTACATTTGTTTCTAAACTGTTTTTCGAAACTTCTTTCCTGATTCTAACTTTTCTTTATTGCAAGACAACCTTCCTTGAACTAGCACTTGTCGCGACTGAAAACGTCTTCAGAGTTTCGTCTACGGCTTCTTGATACCAATATGGATTTTAACGCGAAAACTGTTATAAGTTGCAAAACTGATGTTTCAGCGCCGCGCTAACTTCTAACGCTGCAAACTAGCAATTGTTTGCTAGTAAAAAATTAATGAAAAAACTTGTATTTTTGTTGCGTTTTAAATCGATATCAAATTATTTTGATATAAATTCGAATGAAAATATATTTCAAAAATTAATGAAATGCATTTTTGTAACGTTGGTAGGAAAAAAATAGTAAAAGTTTTAGATTGCATAAAAACCTTAAGTTTACTTAAGTTCAAAGCACTTTCAAAATGTAACAAAGTATTTGGAGCCTAGGCGAATTTTTTAAATTTTGTAAGTTTTATATTAAACTAAAAGCCTTAGTTTACTCTAATTTATACCAAATAAAAGTGGTGTTTTAACTTTTTCACATAACGTAGACATTAAGATATTTTAAATTAACAACTATGAATAAAAAGGATTCGTACAGTTTTTTATGTTTAAGTACATAATATAAATATTTTCAATTTTAAATACATCTACAAAGAAAAACACATTACAATAATTCACAATGTTGTGTTTCATATTGCCTTTATCTAAAATTAAAAGTAGAGTAAAAATTGAGCTATACGATAGTTTTATTTAACTTTTTTGAATTAAGTTTACGGCTACTATTGTCATCTTTAAAAATTCGTTTGTGTAGGAAAGTATAATAAAAGTAAAATTTTAAGCCTACTAAAACTTTTTTATTTCAAACAAAACATAAATTGTAGTCAGAAAGAGCAAATAAAAAACATAATATCGACCACAGCTAATGTTCGTTATTTTTCACAAAAAGTTCAACAAAGTACTTTTTACAAATAGTTTTATTGTACATATTTCTACATTATATCGATTTTTGTTTTTAAGCTTTTTGAAATTTAATTATAAATCTGCAGCTATTTTTATTTAAATATTTTTACTTAAAATAATCCTTATATACAACCACCTAATTAAACATTTTTCGACGTTAATAAGTCTTTTTTTTTTAATTTAGTTATATTTTGTTTTTAAGTATAAAACTTTAATTTTCTTTTTTTATATCGAACTGTTCACTAATACACAGCATCGTTTTCTGCAATCTTCTTTATGACGTAATAAAGAACAAATACTGTACATGGTTGCCACTGGCGTTCTGTATTTTTCATTTGAATTCGTGATTTTCTTTTTTTGTTTTTTTCTTTTAACTTTTTCACGGTCAATAACACATTTTTATTTTATTTAGTTGCTGATGTCTTACCTACTGTGTTTATATACTGCATTTAAGACAAGCTTATTTGTAAGATTTTGTAACTTCTGTATCTGTTTTTAGATTATTTTTTGTCTCGATAGGTTTTATAGTTTAAAACTATAATTGTTATTAATTTAGTTTCTATCAATATAGGTTGAATATATGGAAATGAAAATTAAAGATTCGTTTTGGTTTTTTATATGTTTTAAAAAGTTAAAAACAACGAGCATTTGTTGAGCTAGTTTTTTGATAGATTCTTCTTTAAAACCAAAATTATCATAAGATTTCTACTAAAAATAAGAACTTAAGTCTTCAACTGAAACAGCTTTAAGCGATTTTAATTGTAGCAAGTTTAAAAAAGTTGACCTCCGACTTTGGTTAAAACCTCTTTTAAAGTTTTATAAGATTAAAACTATTAGTATTGCAAAGTAAAACTTTAACTTTTTGTTTCAAAAAACGCACCTCTGGTAACTTTCAGCGTCGAAATAGAGCGGCGTACTGAAACGAAAAATCCAAAATCGAAGCTAGCAATTTTGAAAGCAGCTAAAATCATAACAAAGCAATTCAAGTTCAGAAGCTAGCAAAGTAGAAAAAGAAATTGTTAAATAAAACAAGTTTAAAATGTTTGAATTTTAGCTTTTAAATTTTTTGTTAAAGACTTAGATCAGAGAATTCGTTGTATGTTGCAGATAGTGTTTTGTTACACCAGTTTAAACAGTTTTTGTTACAGAAAGCTGTAAGTAGTGCTTATCATGAGTGTTTTTGAGTTGAGCTTTCATGGTAGTTGTAACAAATTTTGTTTAAATAGGTACTTAAACTAAAAATATTTCAAAAATACTTTACATTACAATTGATAAAAGTTATAAAGAGTGTTTTATCTGAATTTATATAAAAGAAAACAGTTTTCAAACATTTGTTAGCCGTTCACTAGTTTTTCAGAATTTATTTTATTACCTCTAGCTTATAAATAACTTTTATTTCACCTGAGTTATGTAAAAATACTATCCTTTTTAACATTAAGGACACTTTTTCTGATTCAAATTTATACATATGTACTAATTTTGATCATAATATATTTTTTTCATGCAAAAGAACGGTGGTTGTACAACTAAAAGGGACTGGATTTCGATTTAAATTGATAATTTTTTGTAAGACAAAGTTTTTTTAAAGTATTTTTCAGAGAAGTAAAATAATACAAAAATTTTAAAATTCCATTGTAAAATTACTATGTGGCACATTATTACAAAATAATTTGTATTCTATAAAATATTATATAATCAGTTTGTTAAATGGCACGCGCAACAATGAAAGGGTTTGTCATAAAAGTTTGATACCTAGCACAACTATAAATTAATTCAATATAGAAAGTTATTATATCTAACCAAGCATTATTTATAGATTATGAGTCTCTAGCGGCTTTCGAAGTTTTATTTATGGACAACTTATTATAGTCAAGTCAATCCTTTCAAACTTTTTGAAGATTTAAATAAGATACTTTATATATTCAAATTCTGTTTATATGATTACAAAAACTTAATTCAAACCAAATACTGCATAAGGGAAAAGAATTGTACTAATTTTCCAAACAACAAACTTAAACAGTGTTTCCTAAAATAACCAAAATAAAATTTACAGGTTGTGTGTATTTGTTCTCAACTAAAAGCTTTAAGGTTCAGAGTGTAAAAGTTTAAAGCCAGTAATGGATTACTTTTAAGTGTTAAGAAAGCTGTTGAACAACTTTAAATACTTGAGAGTGAAACTTTATACCATAAGATTAGTAAATTTTAAATCTAATTGGGTTTTAGTTTTGTATTTTTTAATCTTTTTTAATTCATAGAAGTATTTTTATCTTTTTCATAACCAAAATTATTACACTGAAAGATATAAAAACTAAATATATACTTATTATTTTCATTTTCTCATAAAATTACTGCTTTGTATAAACTATTTCAATAATAAAATTATAAACAATTAGTTTTGAAAAAGTGATAGTTGCAAAGTAGCAAGTATAAAACTTTTATGCAACATTTTTTTAGTTTTAATTTAGTTAACAGAATAAAGTTTTTGTATCTACTTTATATAAAGCATTTAAATCTTTAACTTAAATAGATTACTTAAGTAGAAAAATAGAGATGAAGAAAATTTTCTATATTTTATTGAAACTTATTATGTAATGATACTTACAGACTAGCTTTTTTTCAAAAATGTAATATACTTTACATATATATAAACTATTAATAGAAAAACTACTACTATGTAAGAAAACTACAAAAATAGTAAGAAATAAATTATTATAACTTGATATAAACAAGTTTAAACCAAACACAAAAATGCTCATTGCTCATATTTAACAAAGATACTTGTTTTACAGTTATTATAAACAGTAAACAATAAGTATGCCATCCCAAGAAGCAAAAATTTACTCCGGGGTGAAATCAAACATCGTGTTGAAAGGACAGCAGTCCAAAATTCAGGTCAAAGGATCTTATGAGCCCATTGTCACAGGTAAGATACTTATTATTTTTCTTACAAATTTTATTTAATTTTATTATCGCTAGCCTTTCTTGCAATGTTTTTTCAAGCAAACTTATTCTATTTAAGGCAAAATATTTAAAGTCTTTCATTGCAGGCATCGGCGACCAAACACCATGTTTGGAACAAGCTCCTGACCTCAGCAGACGACAACGGCTGAAAGCTCGAGCGTGGGGGTTCATGGACCGCATCAGATCGTGTTTTTCCATCTGCCGCAAGGGAGAGCAACGTGGAACCGAAGTTGCCACGGAGTTTAGTTCTTACCAGAAAAATCTTCAAGTGTCAATTTGCGCGAGTCAACTGCAATCTACTGCGAACAATGACGTAGTCGGTGAGCAGGTCAGTGAAGGGCGCCGGCAAGCGGTAGCTGTGAAGACTCAAGGTTTCCGGAACAATCCCTTCCTCCAAGAGCTGGTGAAGGAGCAGAAAAGAAGATCTTTGGCTCTGAGGAGTGAGCAGCGTTCTAATCATTTCGAGATGGAATCAATCCCAAAGATTAAGGCAAGGTCGCACCAGAAGGCGCTTGAAGAATTTGTGGTTGTATCCCCGAGTAGAGGATCACCACCACGCAGACCAGGTCAGCTGCTCAAGATGGTGCCCATAAAACCCCCAAGAACAAAATATCTGCACAGTCAAAGTTTGAGCACCAACGTTACTAAAGCTGCTCCCAAGAAACCACCGCGTTCAAAAATCTTGCAATCGCAGATGCAACAAGACGGACGGGTCGGTGAGCAAGCAAGCGGCAAGTTTGATGGAAGTTTTGGTTGCAAGTCCCCTCTCGTCAGGCCAGGAGCAAACATCGCGTTGGGTTAAAAACGGGACGCTGTAACATTAAATTTTCACCATGCACAATGTATTGTAGCTTTTTATGAATTTTTAAGGTACAAGTTCTCAATAACATACACAAATAACATTTTTATTTCTATATTATTAGTTCCAATTTTTGTTTTCAGTTTTCACAAAATTACTAAAAAGTATTTTTTTATTTGTAATTTACATCTAAGTAAAAGTATAGCTGTAAAAACATTTATAAACTTTTGCTGCTGTGGCCTTATGAAAATTAACTATTTCAGCAATTTATTTATAAACTATATTCAAATATATTTTACTGTATTTTTTTAATCAATTTTTAGTGTAAAAAATAATCAAATAATAAGTTATAGTTTTCTAAATTTTAAAAAATAAAACACATTTTCACAAAATGCACAATTTCTTAAAACTATTGTTTTAATACTTTTATATAATAATTTTTTGCAGTATCAAACTTACTAAACTTTTTTTAGTCAACTTTTATTTTCTAATTTCAAAACAGTTATTGCAGCTCACTTCTTTTTTTAATTTAGATTTTTTCTTATGTGTGTTTAAAATCATGTAAGGATGGTGCATTATGTTAAAGATATTAGTGTCTTTGATACGTCCAGATTTATTTTATAACTTTATGAATGTGCAACAGCTTAAATTGTAGTTAAAACTGCTTATTCCTTTATAGTTCTATAGTAACATTTTTAATTTTCTTATCTTTTATACACACAATTGTGCTCAACATCTGTGTAGTTCAATCATTGTTTTTTAAATGCTAATATTCTTAATTTTTCAAGCTGTCGTTTATACTTTTAACCATTGAACTAGTACTATATTTCTTAAATAGTTTTGTATATATTATAAGTTGCAAATGTTATTTTGAATTTTCTTACTTGTGCATGGTTAATACATTTTTTTTTTGCAGATGTTATAATATTTAAAATTTTAAGCAAAATTAAAACAAACTACATCTTCATGTCAACAAATATATTGGGAGTTCATAATGGAAGCATTTGTTACCTAAACAAACTTAAACAACTCTAATTGGATCTACTTCATCTGCATTCAAGCATAACAAGGTTTGTTGAAAAATGTTTCTCTAAGTTTTTTTTAAATAACTAACATTATTTATGTCAAGGATTTTTTAAAACTAAATATTAAACTAATGCTTAATCAAGTAAAAGTTCTTATAACTAAAAAACAAAACATTATTAAGTACTAACTATTTTAAAGTAGGTTTGAAAATTTTTACCAGTCAAAAACTTATTTCCGTATTTTTAAAACCTATCGAACTTAAAGTCCTTGTTATTTTTTAAGTTTGATAAAATTAAACAGAATGTTTTTATTTAGTTTAAATCTTTTCTGATCTAAAAGCGTGTTTTGTTCTATTAAAGAAACGGAAGAAGTTTAGTATATAAATCAGATTATAGTTTGAAAAAGTGTTGACTTTGCTTCACGTTTTGCAGGTTAGACTTGAAGATTTTATGGTTATTTTCACTTGTAGATTATTTAATAAATGTCTTTTAATAATACGAACTAAACTTGTTTGCCATAGATGTTTTAGTAGTGAAAAATTGTTTTTTTAATAATTCTTGCAAAGCCTTTTGAAATTGTAGATGTTTTTTTAATAGGTTGTTTGTGATATTCTTAACATACTCAAAAAACATTAAGTGTTTTGTATCTTACAGACTATGTAATAATAAAATTTTTCAATCTGTTTTGTAAAACCTTAATTATAATAAAATTTTATTACTTCTATTTTACTAATAAGTTTTATAATTTATATTTACTAATTTATTTAAAACAATTGTTAGCAAATTTAAACTTAAAAGTATTCTAGTTTTAACATATAAAACTTCTATGAAACTTTTTTAATTTATTTGATATATTTTCATGTAAATTTTTTGATTTCAAGTTTTTTTAACCAAGCATTTTTTAAAGGAGTAAAATAAAGAGTCTTTAGTTTATAACTTTGTTTAGTTATATTCAATATGCTTTGAGTAATATTGTTAACACCTAGTCACAAACTAACACCTAGTTAATGTAGTGTTTCAATCACCTTTTAATTTTAAATGTACAACTTCTAACTATTTTTTCAAAACTAACTCAAATTATAATATTTATCAATACATAGTTTTAATACATTTGCAATATATACAATAAGCCTATTTTAAATGATAAAGTTCTAAAAACTATACAAGATAATTTTGGGCCGCTCATTACTAATAAAAACTCTTTGGCAACTCTTAAAAAAATTATTTCAGAACTTGAACGTAACAATATGAAAACAATTAAATGGGAACAATTATAAAACAGTGCGTTTTTATGAGTTTTTATGGTTTCTAGCAGCAATCACTATATATTGCAAAGTAAGTTAAAGTTGTTGTAAAACTTATAAAATACTTTAAACCTAATCAAATGAAGTTTGAGAATTTTTCTTATTCATTGTGTAGAGTCAAAACTCTCACTATATAGAACAGTGACTCCAGTTTGTTTTTTTCAAACAAGATTTTTTTATTAAAGTTTGTAAACCTCAATTAAATTTAAACACATTAACTTTAACCTTATGAAAAGAAATTATATATACATAAAAGTTGATACGAAATTTTTTTCTACCAATGTAATAAAAAATACATTTAAACCTTATTTCAGCAGTTTAAGAAGCTGTACTATTAGAAAAGTTCTAAAAGACAAACTGTTACATAAAAAGTTATATAAACTGTTTCAATGTATATTTTTGTTTGAATGATGTTTAATTTTTGTTAGGTCTATTTTGTGGCGAATAGACAACTTTTTTATCATCTCCTTGTTGGTCCACGTGAGAGGCTATTAAAGACAATTTATTAAATGGGCAAAATTATGACTACGTTAAACAAGCTAAAAGTAAGTTTTGTTTTACTTTTGTTGGACTAATTAATTTATTTATATTAATCTCTAATAAAAATTGATAATTATTTTTATATACTTTAAACAGGTTTTAGTTATGTACAATTTTTAAGTTTAATAAAAAATAAAAAGTACAATATAACTTAGTACGAAAACTATTTTCAATTATATTCGAAGTTTTTAACACTAATAAAAATTAATTTAAGAATGCTATGTTTATGAAAAGACTAGTTTGTTTTTTAATATAATAAAAAAAAAAATAATAAAAATAGAGGCTATATGTTTTATAAAGTATATAGAACATTAAGTTTTATAAAATTATAATAATATGTAATAGATGCTTTGCACATCTGTTTATTGTTTTTTTATGTTTGCTAGTTTAAAAAAATTAGTTATTATAGTTCTAATTGCATTCAAAATTTTATTTTATTTTTAATTTTGACAAAAAGCATATGCTAAGAAATTTGATAATCCTTAAAAAATCTATAATTTTAGAATTAATTCATTTTTGTTTTGTAGTTTTTAGTTTCAAAAAGTAATAAACAAAATGCATAAGTCTTTTTATAATGTACATAAACAGCTAACATACTTTTTAAACTTATGTAGTTTTTTTTTATATAACTTTTTAAGTTATTTATTTTGTTTGTATTTTTGTTTATGTTAACCTGTCTTATAAAAGTAGTCATTAAATAGTTTAGAGATAGAATTTACTAAAAAAAAACAAATTACTAATATAAAGACAAAACAACAAAAGTTGAAAAATTTGTGAACTTAGAAAAAAGCATATAGTTTTTATAGGTTTGGCATTTTTATAAAACAAGCTGTAAATAAGCTTTTGTTAAATTTAAAAATGTATTTTAGCTCAAATGTTTCCTTGTGTCGTTTAGTTCATATTAGTTTAAAGTTTAAGTAAAAGTAATCACTATAATATTTGTTAAAACTTAACACTTCCTTGTATTACTTGTAATATATGCTTTTCTAATTTCTAGTTTTAATTAGTTTGATACTTTAGAGAAAGTTTATAAAATAAATTTAATAAAACACTCAACCTAAAATCATCAAAAGAAAAAAAATCTAATTATCATCTCAAACCTTTTCAAAAAAAGTCTGTACAACTTTTGTTAATTACCTCATCGTACATTGTGACGTCATTGGTTGGTTTGGCAGGCCACAATTGCCACGCTAGTGGGCAGCAGTTCAACTAAATTTTTTTAACTAAACAAGTAAATTTTCACTCAGCGGGCCGTGCATTGGTTAGTTTTTTTACCTTATCATATCAGCAACATCTCATTATGACGTCACAGAGGATGTAGAGCAGTAAAATTTGCATTAACTATATGGTTTTATATGTAGTAAAGGTTGTACTTGTAGGTTTTTGTGGATACAGTTTTAACATAGCTGCATGTTTGAAATTAAAATTTAGAGGTAGTTTAGTTACTCGGCAGTTACATTTCGTGAATGACGTCATAATAAGTTGTCCTTGAACCGGTAAGGTTATGCACAGTTATAGAAAGTTTATTCTTTGTAGTACTTATATGCCTGAGCTACAAGTGATTAATTGTTTAAACAGTTGCAAAAGGTTGTAATTTTTATATAAAACAAATTTCTAATAACTTAAACTTTAAACAAGCGATTCTTAACATAGGGTAAATTCTCTTGTATAAGGGGATAATTTTTATTTTTACAAGTTATGTAAATGAACTGTAATTTTTATTTTAAAATTTGTTGTTCAACTGTATTTTTCAATTTAAATAGACTCTTTAAATTTATTATTTTTGATACTTAAAAAGCAAAAAGTTCAAAGAGTCTAGTTTTTACCTTAAGATTAAACACTGTTTTGTAGATTGGGGATAAATTTGATAGCAACTTTCCAAAAAAATAAAAAACTGCAGCCTTACATCTTATAATTATTTCTGTACTGGCTAATGGTCTCTATAACTTTAATCTCAATTAGGTTTCATTAACGCTTTTAATCATTATATACCAAATTTCAAATTAAAATGTCGACTGTATCAATGTACACTATAGTTACTAAAAAAAATACTTTTATTTTCGTACAAATTTATTTGACTATAATATTTGAAATATTTCAACCTTTTCAGGTTTTTTGTCAACTAAGATAATATTTTTTTATTAAAACCTTTTTGTTTACTACTAAAGTGTGTTTTAATTTTATATTACGATATGTACTGTTTAAGAGTAGGTGTCAAAAATGCACAAAGGGACACTTTTGCACATAGGGTTATTTTTGCACGGAGACACTTTTCATAGGTTTATTTTTTATTGAGTTTTTTTTTACAATTACTGTTAACCCTAATTCTGGCGGTAAATGTTTTATTATTATAATTTTTTTAACTTTTAGTATTCTTTTTTATTTTTTTTTACTATCAGTGTTACCCCTCAAATAATTTTAGTCGGTTTCTTTTACTATTCTTCTGAATTTTATTTTTTATTTGTTTATTTGTTTTATCAACTACTTTTTTTTCTTATCACTGTTGCCCCTATCCCTTACCTTTGGTCGGTATTTTTTACTATTATTGTTTTAAGTAAAGTATTATCTTATTTTGTTTTTTTACGCTCAAAGTTATCACTTGTTCAAAACTGACCTTTGTGCGTAAGTCTCTATGTGCAAATGTTAGTTTTCAATTGGTTGTTTTCACACAACTTTTGCGGGTATTAAAGCGTAGATTTTAAAAGTTTGTCAAGTAAAACAATTTTTATTTTAGCTAATACCATCAAAGACCAATAACGTTGCAACAAAAGCTTCAAGTTTGCAAAAGAGTTACAAGCCTTTTACCCCACCTAGTGGCAAGAAAAAGACTGAACTGTCAGAGTGTTATCCACAACTGTGGCTAGATCACTACTATTAAAGTAAGTCGAAAAAATTAATTAAGATATACAAAAGAATAATATTTTTTTACTCAAATCTGTATTTTTAATTTTTAAGCAAAAAAGTGTCTAAGAGCCTACTATTTCAAATGACTATCATGATTCATATTTAAGTATTTTTAAATTAAAAGATGTTTTACAGTAGTATTTAGCATACGTTTGATATGCTAGTGTCAATTTGTGTTTTAGCTATAAAATTAGTACGATAATATATATCCGTCTGATATCCGGATCCGGCCGGATCTTGATTTAAGAAAAGGTTCGGATCTGGTTCCGGCCGTATCCTAATAGAGATCCTGCCGATTCGGATCTAGTTAGTAAAAAAGAGCATACAGAAAAGTATTTTTTCAAAAACAAACCCTGTGTAAATTAAAAAGAGTCATTTTTGTCAGTTAAAATTAAACACCTACTGTGATTGTCTCATTTTGTACACGTGACTAATTTACATTTGTTTACATTTAAACTATGAAATAAACATTTCAGAAATGCAACTCTTTACCTATATTGTAAAGTTATAATATTTACTACCAAACTGTCTACCTTATGGCTAACTGTTCTACTGATTATTAGCTTAAAGTATTTTTTAAGTTTTTAAAAACCTCATTCTGACTCAGGCTAGTTTATACTCACTCTAGCTATTTTTTTTTTTGACTTAAACAGTGGCAACCCTGCTAGTTTGAAAATTTTTGGGAATTTTTAAAAATCTTCAGCTGCCTCAGGCTAGTTGAGTTTTTTATAAAAATTTAGGCTAGTTTTAATATTTTTTGAAAAACTCAAGCTTGTTTTCTTTTAGATTTTGAATTAGTTTGAGCTAATCCAGTTCTCAATATTTTGTGAATTTCTAGTAATTTTTTTTCAAGAACTTGATTTCAGATTGTAAATTGTAAATACTACCTGAAGTTGTCAACCTTGTGGCTAGCTGTTCTACTTATTATTTGATTAAAGATTTTTTTTTCAGTTTTTAAAAACTTAATTCTGACTCAGGCTAGTTTATACTCACTTTACAGGGTTCCCATATCCCTAGGTTTTTGAAATTTTCCGAAAAAAAACCTAAATTTTTCTAAATAAAATTGAAAAAATCATGAATCTCCCTAGATTTCTCTAGATTTTACTTTTTTTTTGTGCTGGACCGATTTTTATAATATACATATATAATATAACATATTTTTTTATAAAGTTCATTTATATTTTAGATCCTGCCCGGATCCAGCCGGATATTGCCATTTTGTCTGATATCTGGATCTGGCCGGATCTAAATAAAAAAAAATCCGCATCCGGTTCCGGCCGGATTTTAATTTGTAAAAACTATCCGGATTCGGGTGCGGTACATCACTAATTATAACATATTGATTTTACATTAATACATTTATTGATAACGGTTAAACTATAACAATACAATACTATGTTTTATTTTTGAGTTTTAAAGTAATTGTTTTTACTGTTAAAAGAATTAAAAAAGAGACATTTTTGGTATCACCTGTTTAACTATTTCTTAGTAATCTGTAAATTATAAACAATTTTTAGCCTTAACTTGTTTTTTACATCGCTTATGCGACTGGATAAGCATATATTTTAAACGTGTGCCAAGTAAAACAATCTTTTTTTAGCTGACTTGCTTATGACGTCGTGTAAGCCTTTCACCCCACCTAGTGGCAAAAGGGACTGGACTGCCAGTGTGTCTTTCACAACTATTGCTTGATCACTATTATTGAAGTAAGTCATAAAATTTGTTTTAGATATACAAAAAAAAAACTTATTTTATTTAAACCAGTTTTTAACGTTTAAGCAAAAAAAGTGTCTAAGAGCCAACTATTTCAAGTAAATATCATAATGCATATTTAATAAATTTTCAATTAAATAATATTTTACAGTAGTATTTAGCATACGTTGATATATAAGTATCAATAAGTTCTTTCTTGAGTTATAAAATTGTTACAGTAATATATCATTTTATTGTACTCGATATAATTAATTGTAAATACTTTTTTACTTAAACTAAAAGCACTTCTTTTTTTAAACTGTAAGTTTGTATTTAAATTAAACATTGTATATAACCTTACTATTTGTCTAACATAAATAAGTAGGGACGTAGCTTTTACAAATCTGCATCTCTTAAATTTACAAAAAATAGTACTTTCTGTTTAAAGCTTTGGTTGAAAAATGATTATTTTTAGATTTTGATAATTTAGACTAGGTTAAAAAAGCCATGGATGAAAATTAATTTGACAGAGTCGCCAAAAGACCTGGAATCCTTGAAAAACCTAAAGTTTGACAAACTAGGCAAAAAAAACTGGAATTTTAAACAATTTTTACATGTATTGTAGTAAAATTTTTGTTAGACACAAAAAATATATCATTTGAAATTAAAAAAATGTTGTCATTGTCAAAAAACACATTTAAAATAGCTTTACAGTATTTTTTCAATGTTATTATACTACTTAACACAGTTTTTAACTTTATGCTTAGCTTTGAACTAAAAATAGACCAAAAACATGTATTTTGAAAATCTGGAAGAATTTTTTTTTAAATTGTCAACCCTGAGTATAAGTAGTTTGTAATTGTAACTTTTTTAAATTAATTTAATGTTAGTAGTTTTTAGTTTTTGTCAGCACACTTAATAACTACAAATTGTAACAATTAAAAAAAGAAATACTTTGAATTGAAAAATTATCAAAATTAAAAAACAACTAATTAACTTTTATTTTATTCAAAAGAATAATGCAACAGTTTCATATGTAGCAGTGACAACGCATTATGACGTCACAGGCACAAAAACCCCTTTAAGTATATTTAATAAAATTTATACGTAAATTTATTTATATATGTAGTTATAGCTTTAATTTACTTGCATTTTACTATAACTACATATTTTACTATTTACATTTTTAATATACTACACAATACGTTTGAGGTAAACTGTTACTACGCTGTGACGTAATAGTACATCTTCCTACGACGTCATAATGTATCGTCCCTGACGAGGTAATGCCTATAACACTAAATCCCTGAACTACCAATGATTGATTATTTATTTTTAATACTAAAGTTTACAAATTTTAAATAAAAAAACTCTGATAGATAAACTTTTAAACCTTATAAAGACATCTGTATCGACTATTTTATAATTTTCAGAGCTGCGAACATAAAAATTGATAGCCAAAAGGCTCCTAATGCACCTCCTTATGTCTTAGTTTTTTTTTGGTTCTATATTTAAAATACTTTTGCCTTTTAGTTTTTTTGAGGACTAAAACATTAATCTTTGTTACCTCTTATTTTGGTTACTACTAAAATTGTGTTTTAGTTTTACATAAAGATATGATCTGCTTAATGTTTTAGCTTTAAACTTTTTATGTTTAGTAAAGCAAATTAAACTAAATTAATTTAAATTTACTTAATTTTATAAATGTTGGTATTTATTCACATTTTAGCCCAAGTTGTTTAAACTAAATTTGACAAAGTAGGTATAATTTTAGCAGTATAAGTTTTAAGTCTAAGTTTTTTATAAACAACAAGCTTTTTTATTACATTTTGTATCATTTATCCTGATTTATAAATATCATTGAAGATTATGTACGTTGTTTAATAGTCACTTGAAGCATTTGTATTATACATTTTAACAAAAAACATAGATACCTTAAATAATTTGTTTTGAAGAAGTTAATTTGATAATAAACATAAAACCGTAGTGTTTAAATGATTTTCTTAATTTTACTTTTCAGTATTTCTTAAAACAGCAGTTTGTACTGTTTAAAGTATAAAAATGTTTTACGGTTTATTAAAATTAGGTTAAGTATACTATAAACATTTTTTGCTATTTGGTATTTTTCTATTTATATTTCAATTTTTGGCATCACAAAATATATTATGATGTATTTAGTTTTAAACATACCACTGTTTTTCTTTTACTTTAGGTAAACAAAAAGATTACTTACTATAAATCTTAACACCTTATAAAATAACTGATAAACTAATGTATGATAAGAAGACACTTAATATATAAATCGTTTTGTGAAGCGTCCAAACAGTTTTAGTTAGACTTACAATACTTTAAATTATATTTTTACAACACTGAAAGTCAGAATATAATCAGTTATTACGAAAAATTTCAGTTGAATATTTTGATAACCATAACCTATCATATAGTACAGTCTAGTTGAATTAAGCTTCTTCAATTATTATTTTGAAGTTAAATAAAAAACTTGAACATTTATATTTTGTTTTTTTTTTAACTTAAGTTATACTATATCATAGATAAGTTTTTAAGTTTAGTAATTTTTTACCAATGAATTTGGTAAAACTAAAAAAAGAATGAAAATGCAAATCATACTAATAATTGCTTCTGAAAGTTTATTTCATTTACGTATTTACCAAATTACTTAAACTAATATTATGACTTGTTTAATAATATTATGCTGTTGATTATTTCAATTATTTAATTATGTGTAATAATGATAACATAAAACACCAAAACAAAGGTTATTTTTAAATAGACGTTAGACTTAATTAACTGTTCTTAATTATTTTGTTTAAATTTTACATAGTTTGTTTAAAGTTTATTTAAATTTCAGCCCTAAATCATAAATTTGCGACCCTTAAAGTGTTTTTCAGCTAAAAATTATCCTATTCAAAATAATAGAAATAAAAGTTTTGGTAATAAAAACTTAAAATTAGGCTTTTAGTTTTACTATTAGCTACTCATAGTGATTGATTGTTTTATCGAATCTGTTGTTTGAGATAGTATTGTTTTCACGATTTATACAATTATTTAAAATAACTACTGTAAATGATTTTCATATAGCACAACCATTGAGCAATTTTTAAAATAAAATTGGACAGCGTTTTATAAAATTCCCCTGTAATAAACAATGCGTTCATATTACAACTTTTATATAAATAAATTTTGATCAGATCTTCAATTATAATAAATTAAGAACAAACAAGTGCACTCAACAAGAAAGCGGAAGTGGTTCCTATTTTTCTAGCATTATTTGACGCTTTAAATTGGAATAGCAAATCATAATTGGTGCAAGGCTCACAAAGAAGTTTGCAGCATACATGGTGCGTTTAACTATTCTTTGTTTAATAAGTTAATGCAATTTTTAATTTTAATACTTTTATCAACTTAACTATATTCTGGAGTTCAAAGAAAATTGAAACTTTTAGGGTCGAGAAAAACCTGAAAACCTGGAAAAACCTAGAACTTTAACATGTTCAGTAATAAATTTATGATTTAGCACAAAAAATCTATTATGATAAATAATTTTTGTCATTATCTTTTTTTTCATTAAAAATTATTTAAAGTAGATTTACATTATCTTTTCAATGTTTTTATACTATTTAACACAGTTTCTTACCTTAAACAATTTAAATTAAAAATAGACCAAAAAATAAGTACTTTTAAAAACAGGAGAAAATTTTAGTAATCTGGAAAAAATTTGCCGAAATATTTGGCAAATCTAAATTTTTTAATAACATTTATACAAAGAATTATTAATTAGTTACTATAAAAAAAAATTTTAGTAGAGTTTACGTAGAATCTTTTCTGTTATGCCAATGTTTATTAATTTTGTTCTTTATGGCATGTAACCCTTTGTTACGTCATAAAACAAGTTAAGTTCACTTCTTGTTGAACTTAACTTTGTAATTTTAAGGTTCTACAACTCTGTAATTGTTTGTTTAAGTATCGGTAACCTTTTATTATGAATATAGCTACATTGTATAAGTAACGAATTGAATTATCAAAAAAGATTAGTTAAATAATCATAGGATGAAAAACGTTTAATATACTTAACTTACTAATTCAATAAACCGGATCGTAGACAGAAGTATTTAACTTAGTTGCAAAATCGTATTTTTTGTTTATCAGAAAAAACAAAAACATAACTTAAGCGTTGCTAAGAAAGTGTATTATTTATCATGATGACGCGTGATGACGTCATAAGGGGTGCAAGTCACGTCAGCTATAATGTTATTTTCTATTTTATTAAAAACTTTGTCAAAAAAATTAAAAAATACTTAACAACTAAATTAGAAAAAACTACTCGAAATATTAAGGATTATAATGTTACTCTGCTCCGGTTTTGATAGAACTTGTAGAATTTTGTAGACAGAATTTTACCTGCAAAATACTTTTGCATTTCAAGTGAATTTTAAAAATCTTTTCTCTAGCCACCGTAACTGTAAAAAATTGTACAATAAATTAAATATTTTATTTAACAAAATTTTGAAGAAAATGGCCAAGTTTCAAATACTACTGATAATTAAACTTAAAATTATATTGTAAAATAACCATAGGATGTGAAACGTTCAAATTATTTAACTTACTAATTCAATAAACCGGATTGTAAACATTAGTATTTAACTTGATTGCAAAATTAGTTCACAATATTTATAAATTAAATAACTTTTTAAAACAAATTTTGAAGAAAATGGTCAAGTTTCAAATACTACTGAGAATTAAACTGATGACGTCATAAGAGGTGCAGGCCACGTCAACTACAATGTAATTTTCTATTTTATAAAAATTTTTAGTCCAAACAGACAAAAAAATAGTTAAATAAATTTTGTAGGCAGCAAGATTTACCAGCAAAATACTTTTGAGTGTCAAGTGAATTTAAAAAATATTTTCTCTAGCCACCGTAATTGTAAAAATTGTACTATAAAAACTAAGAACTCTTATTCAAACAAAAACGTAAATTTAAAAACTAAGTATTAGAAACTACTTTCTATTGAGAATAAATCTTAGAGAAGATATAAAAATGCTTGCTACAAAAAAGCTAACTTATAATGTTTTGACAGGTTTTTATCAAGCTGAACAAAACTTCAAAATTCAAACCGTTCGTTTTCGACCATAAAGTTGTTAATGACGTAATAATGCGATTATGACTCCTGAGTCGAAGTAAAATGTTGTGTACGTTGTTAAGTACTGATAGTAATTAATTAAGCACCGTAATGTTTTCTTATAATTCCGATTTTAAAATTAGCTTTTTTATCTAATAATAAAAAATATTTAGTTTTAAGTTATTTAAATTAAAAGAACAAGTACAAAATTTTTTGATCTATAAACGTCATAATTTGTTTAATTTAGTTTTTTTAAGAATATAATTGAAGTCTTAAATACGTTTATGCTTTAACTAGGCTGAGGTAAAAAAAGGTTCAATGAATTTTATTAATAAACTTAAGCTTTATACAGTTTACATAACTTAAAGAACGTAAACATTCACCTTTTCCTTAAAAATATTTTTTTAAAGTTATATATTTTGTACCTTCTTGAATATAATTAGCAGGAATTCGTTTTTTGATTTTGTTTATTAGGTACGTATCGTGTTATTTATCTTTGCTTTATTAGATTTTTTATACCTTTATAACTGATTAATAATTACAAAACAATTTCAAAGTTTTATGAAACATTAAAATACATATTATCACTTTAAAAAAAAAATTGTGTCTATTTTTAATGTATCTAACTTAAACGTTTATTTTTCGTTAATTAATTAAATTTGTTTTCTAGATTCAAAAAAGTTTTATGAAATTAACTTAACTTTTAATTTTTTTTAATATTTATAAAATGGTTTTGTCACTTTAAGCATTAAAAACTTTAATTACTTGTTTAGTAAACTAGTTTTACATATACTAATTTTCTTTTAGTCTTTAATTGTCAACTGTTTTTAGTTTTTAATCATGGGCAAAATTATATTAAAAAAAATATATATTTCCGCATATAAGAGTTTACATAAGTGTTTAACTGTAACTTACAAAAATATACTTTGTTTGTCTAGTTATATTAAAAATAATAAATTAACTGGTTTTTAAATAAAAGTCTGTCTGTGTATGCTTCTCTTAGAGTTTACTTAAGTAGCAATTTAAATTTCTTGTTTTATTTTGTTTCCTTTTAAGAAATAAAACTTCAAAACAATTGTACTTTTTTATATTGATTTTCTGCAAATCAGATTTTTTTAAATATTTTCAGTATTTCATAAACTTTTAAGTTATTACGCCTGAAGTTGAATTTAATTTAAATTGTAAACTTTAAACTTTATGATACTACATTTTAACTCTCTATCGCTATATTCTTTAAAAAATTATAGCTTGACAAATACTTTAGATAATTTGTGGGAATCCATTCTAATTAGGTTTAATAAAACACGTATTTACTAACTTCGAATAAAAATAAAAGCTTTTATTCACAAATTGGTTCTAATTTAACTTAACTAAGCCACGTACATTCAAATTTTAGTTAATAAGCGTTTTATATCTAATTATTTCTAATGTCCTTTAAAGCAATAAAGTTTTATTATTAGCCTTAAACACTAAATTTTTAACTTTTTTTTTTAACAGTCGGCTTAAACATTATTAAACATAATTAGGTGAATCAAGCCTAATTTCATATGTGCAACTAATTTATACAAATTAAATTTAGGTGCACTAATTACGGTTAACTGAAGAAAATTTTTTAAAGTTACTCGAAATATATTAATAACAAATATCACTTTTATTAAGGTTTTCTTGGCTACATGGTCGTCTACAAAACTTGTTTGATTTAACTATAGAAATAACATATAAACTCTGTTATCTGCAAGTTTAAAGCAGTAGATAGTTATAAAAAGGTATAACGAAAATGAATCTTTGAATTTATACTTTACATTATTTATGTTGTTTTCATTTAAGTTATTCAGTTAGTTATCTTTTTTTCATAACTTTGCTCTAAATTAATTTACAATATACCATATGTGCAAGTAAAAACAGTGCACATTTAAGTAGTATTATAATATATGCATTTAAGTGAGTTTTATAATATTTGTTTAAAATAAATTAAGTAAAAACGCGATTATAAATGTCATTGTATTTAATCTACGTCACTTAAGTATATAGCTTATACCGGTTAGAGCAGGGGTCGGCAAACTGCGGCCCGCGGGCCAATTGCAGCCCGCAAAGGGTAAATCTGCGGCCCGCGAGCATGTTATTTTATTGAATGGAATGCGGCCCGCGAAAGAAAGTTTTGTGGCCCGCTGAGCATGTAAATGTGGCCCGCTGAGCAAAATTATAATTCTAGTTAACTTTTTTCGGTAATTTGACTTAATTTGATTAGTTTGATTTTAAGTCTCTCTATAACATTTTAAAATAATTTCAAGTAATTACTGCTTTAGTTTAAAAATGTGAAAAAGACAGATTAGCGTTCTAACAGGATATGTTTCTAAGTTTCATAATTACTTCTTTTTTACAACAGTAAGTTATTATCTGGAAAAAGAGTGTCAAGTCAAGAGTGCTTGGATTTAATAAGTTAGTTATATAATACCTATTTATTAAATAAACTTAATGCAAGTATTTTCCATTTTGTACAAAAGTAATGCACAATAATTAACTAAAGTGTCATTTCTTTATAGCTTAGTTAGATTTTTTTTTTCGATATTTTTTATACCTAAGTTTCTTTTATAATTTTTTAGTTTATAAATGTTATATTTTAGTGTGAATACATTTAAAATAACATAGTAATAAGAAATAAGGTTCATTTGATTTTTGTTTTGACACATTCTAATTTTTTATGCACACCAACTTAAAAGAATGCTCATATTTTAAACCACTTTTTATTTAATACTTTAGTTAGTTTAAGTTTAGTTTATGCATACTTCTCTAACATTGTTATTTATACATGTCATATCTAAATTTGTACAGAAACATTTAAAACAATATATATATGACATTAGTTAATATAGTTTTTGTTTTGTATACATTCCATTTTTCAAACGTTGTTTATTTCAAGCTAAGTTAATTTTTTGCCTTGCATATCGATACACAAAATTGCTGTTTTTTCGAGCTACCTATTTATTAAAAACTAAATATAGGGATGGTAAATTTATAAAGTTTGTACATTGTTAACCAAAATAGTTAAATTTAAGCAAATGAACAACTAAACATTGCCACACACTCAGACTATCACTATTTGAAGACTTCAAATCTCAGGCCAACTAAGCCATTTTTTAAGTTTTTGGCTAGAATTGCTTTTTGTATACAAAAATATCAGGAATGTTTTTGTTGACTCAGGCTGGCTTTTTTGCTTGAAAGAGTGGCAAATTAAACTTACGATGTATGTTTTGCTCAATCCACAGTGTTAGTTTGAGTTTAATTATATGTTAAATTTTAAGTCTTGCAGCTGATATAATTCAAAATATTATTTATATTATTGTATACATTAAAGAATAAACAATCAGTGTTGCCAAAAAAGTTGAATCCCGGAAAAGCTTTGAACTTGTGAATTTATGGTTAAAAATTCTAGAAAAAAACTTGAATTTGATAATTTTTGAAAAAACCTGGAATTTCAAACAATTTTTACATTTAAAGTAATGAAATTTCGATTTGACTCAAAAAAAAAATTACCAAATAAATGTTTTTTATTAAAAAATATATTATAACGGTATTTTTTAATATTGATAAATGTTTTAAGACATTTTTTTAAACTTTAATTAAACTTTATACTAAATATAAAAGAAGGAATTGTACTTCGAAAAACTCCGTATTGGTACATTGCACCTTTACTTGAAAAATTTCACCGATTGTTGTGCTTCGCGTTGGAACTAAACCAAGAAATTCTACTAATATGTCGAAGTTAGTAAAAACATCTCATAAAAAATTCTCAGATGTGCAATAGTTTTTCTATCAGTGCTCTCATGTTAACAGTTTGATTAAAGTCCTAATTTGATTTATGAGACTTTATAACCTTAATGCATTTCTTAAACACGACTTCATGTTTTCATTGAAAAAGTAAACAAAAGTTTTTCATTACCGCCAACATCAATTCTTTACAAAAGTTTTCAACTATAAGCGATATTAAGTAATAAATTTTGCTACTTTATTACTTGCCTTAACAATTTTTTCTGATTATTCTGTAGTTACTAAGGATAATAATGTGCTTTGTCGGAAATGACTTTGGTGATTATTTTTTATTGTTTCACGCAATAATTCCTAACTAACGCTTTTTTTATTTTTGTAGCTCGTCTTATATTTTACAATTAATATTTTTAAATGCAATATTCTTATTGCAAATAAAGAACTGCTATCATGCTTAATAAAAAAAAATCTACTTCGCTAATGACTTAATAAAATTTTATACTTTTGTTAAACTTGTTTAAGAAACTCAATTGTCCATCCAGCTGACTTATATATTTTTGGCATGTAATTTATTTACTGTTAATAACCTTTGTTATTTCTTTATGTAGTGAACTTTATAACAACTGGATTGCTACACAAACAGGCTATTTTAAAAGCTTGAAAACTCAGGTGTGTGTGAAGCTTTTATTTTAAACACTTTTAAGAAATCTTCCAATTCTCAGAATAGTTTTTATGACTGTTATGTAGTTTACTAATTGTATTTTTTTCTTGTTTTCTTACACTTTTTGTACTTTTTGATAATGATGATTTTTTGACTAGGTATTTAAGCTTGATTAACAACTATTTATAAGCTTTTTCAAATTTTAATAAATTTAAGCTGGTTTGATACATCTCAGACATTTTTGATTTTTAGTGGCAACCATTTAAAAGTCTAATTACTAATAAAATATTTTATTAAAGTATTTTAGAAATAACTATGTTAAATCATTTGTTTTAGCTTTTTGAAATACATACAGGTATTAATTTTATTATGATAACTAATTACTAAATTTCTTAATGAGTGTAAATTATTTAACTCGCAAAATCTTTTTTCGAAGTAAGTATTCTTATAAATATAAAAAAGTGTTGATGATATAAGAAATGTATAAAAGTAAACCATAAATTGTCTTTCAAGTTAGGTTTTTATAGAGAGTTAGGTTGTAAGTAAAATTAAAAAAGTATTAAGGTTAACTTATTAAGTGCTTATGAAAGTACATATTTTATAAACAATATTAGTACATATTTATTAAAGTATATTAGTCAATGTAAATCATAATCTAATGAATATTAATCTGAATAGGCATTCTATGTATAGCTAAAAGTCATTTTAAATAGTAAGGTGAATAAAAGTAAAACTTTTCTCTAGTGTGACTAAAACTAAAACTATAAGATTATTCAAATGTCACTAAAACTAAAACTGCGGCCCGCGAAGACTTTGAAAACTAGAAATTTGGCCCGCGACCACCAACTGCCTGCCGACCCCTGGGTTAGTGCTTATTAAACACTTCATATACATTCTTAACAATTAAATAACTATATAAAAGTCCATACTTAATTACTAAAACTATTTTTATTGTGTTTTTAAAAACTTTTTTTGAATACTTATATAGTTTGGTTTAATTTTTAAAGTTTAGTGTTTTGTTGTCAAATTAAACAACTTTTGTGATATATAACTATACCCATGTAATATAAAATTGCATCAAAACTAATACTTAAGTTTATGTTTTAGTTGAAGTTTTAAATTAAATAATTTTAGAATAAACCTGCACTATTACAATAAGTAGTTAATTTGATTTTTTCTATGTAGCTCTCTAACGCCCCCTGATACCATGACACAAATGTTCAACTTTAAATGATTACAAATAGCACAATTTAAGAAAATTATTTTTACCTACAATACGAATCTATTAGGACTAATTAGTTTATTCAATGTTAATAAGTTATAAGAATTAAAGTTAAAATTACAACTAACTATCAAAATCAAATCTGATTTGACAACAGGCAAAAAAGGTTTGTAAATTTGAATAAGTTAAGATACCATAGCTGTTGTTAACAATGACCAGTTTTGAAAATGTATTTCATTTTTATGTGTATTCTAAACGTATTGTATGTGCATCTTTTAATTTTCAGCTGTAAGATAATATGTTCATTCCATAATATAATCAAAGTTTCTAACTTTTTTAGAACTAGTTTTAAGAAATAAAACTTTTAAGCTTATCATAAGTAGGTTTCCATACAAGTAGAGCTGTTTCTTTAAAATTATAGTTACAACCTCCTTTTTGAGACTAGTTTAAAAATCAAATAGCTTAATATATGTTTTCATATTAGTTGCGTCCAATCGCTTTTAAAATGTCCTGCTAGTTTTGTTATAGTTCAGTTGTGAATTAAGTTAAAACTGAATGCGTGTAACTATTTTTTTGAAACAAGCAAGGCTAAAATTTGATAAAAGTGAGTGTTAAAAATTAATTATATTTAAAGTTAGGCTAACTTTAGTACTAGAAAAAATAAATGCACATTAATTATACTTCTATAAGGTCTAAATTTTGTTTAAGTATTAACAAACAGTACTTTAAAGAAGTTGATATTGTTTTAAAAAACTTTTTATGGATTATATGAAATTTAATCTACGTAAATTTATACTGTAGCCACGATAAAAACAGTTTTTATATACTCAAATCGATTTCTGAAAAAATGCCTATCGAAAACAGATGACATCATGAATATGTTCGTTTCACAAGTTAGTTAAAAATTTTACCAAAAAACAATATTTAAGATTTGATATATGTTTACACAAAATGTTTGGTACTTAACTTATTTTTCATACGATTGCTAATATCTAGCGTCCCCCTATAATAAAACTTATATTTTGAATATTTAACAGTTGCTAATTTAAATAAATTGAATTGAATTTTAATATTAACTATTCCATACTATTTCTAATTAATATTGTTCAAATTGAATGTGACAGTAAAGCGTTTAAACAATTATTTTTTACTTTATATTTTATAATTATCAAGTATTATATAATTTAAACTTTATCTAAGCTTAAATAATTTGAGTTATTTTTCCCAGACAAGTGGGCAGCCTATAAAGCCCTTGCCTGTTTCTACGTCATAGTTTCATTTATCGTCTGGTGGAATTTTGACCACATCAAAGAGGAATGTTGGGAGTACGACAGGACCAAAAAACTTACTTTTATTAGTTTTATTTTGTGTCCAAATGGAACTTAAACTTGCTTTTGTTGATGTTTACAGAAACTTATAACTTATTTGTATTTCTTTTTTGTTTCTTAAGAATTTATGGTTCAATAATTTTTATTTACAATTCATTTATTTTAACTTTATTTTAAAGAGTTTTTAAAACTTTTTTTCACAATTTGAATCTTTTACTTTTCGTCTTTATTCAAGTAAATCTTAAAAAAAGTCGAGTATATAATTGTCAATGGTTTTTTGTTAATAAAAATTTCTAACATAGTCTTTATAAAGTTAAGTTTTAACTTAAAAGTTTGAAGTAGAAAGATTTTTTTTTCATAAACAGTAAGATAACTAATTGTTACTGGAGCAACCAAAAGCAGCTAACGGGAAAGGTAAACTTGGACCTTTTGACCAAACATCGTTTTCAATGTCATAAACCTCCACGGAATCACTTATTTGATTTTCGTTCAAATAACCCCCGAAGACTAAAATCTTGTTACCAAGTACACTGCATCCGAAGAGCGAGCGTGCTAGGTTCATTTCAGCCACACAAGTGAACTGATTCGTTACGCTCGAGTAAACTTCAACTGAACATGTTTCTATATTCATATCTATTATACCACCGATGACAAATATTTTTTTGTCGTGAACCACAGCCCTGTGACCGGCTCGTTTTTGAAGAAGCCTGATGTCAGCTGTTGTCCATTTGTTTTCACCTAAATCGTACGTCTCCACCGTGTCCAGTAGATTCATGTTCGAATCACCACCGATTGCCCATACTTTATCTTGGAAATATGTCAACGCGAACGACATTCTGCTTGTGTTCATGCTGCTGACTCCGCTCCATTCGCCACTCTCAGGGCTGTAAACTTCACACTTCGCGGAACTTTCCATATTCTTATGAGCTCCTCCAGCCAAAAAAATGCACCCAGCAAATGAGCACATTCCAAAATTATTTCTTTTATTATGCATTGGTGGAACTGTCAACTTCTGACCAACTGGTATGACCTCAATATCGGATAATATGCTGTTATTTCTAAACCCTCCGAATAAATAAATGTTACCTTCAACACTAGCAGATTGATGAGTGTACCTTGAAGAACTTAGTTTTGAGTGAAAATTATAAGTGTTTGTTTTGAAATCAAATATGTAAACAGCATTACTTTCTATGTAAGGTTTTGATCCGCTCCGTGGTTTTGGTTTTAATCCACCAGTTATTACTATACTATTTCTATCATCAATACTTTGTATATTATGCACGTCATCATTACTTTTTATCTTTTTTTCTGTTTATTTTAAATTAAGTTTTATCATTTAGTTCAATATATATCTCAACAAAAAAAAATTAAATCGTTGTTTAATTATTCCTTTTCCTTGTTATCAACTTTTTTTGAGTTAATGCTTTTTAGTAATTTTATATTTGTATGAAACATACACAAAATCTAGAATAGTAACAATGATGTGATACTTAGACTTCTCGAATTGTCCTTAATTATGTCAATTATTCTTTATGATTTTTTGCCTTTATCTTAACTCGGTATATAAAAATTGTTATACATCAAAAAAAAAAAAAATTTTTTTTTATTTTACTCATTATATTGTTTGAAGTATTTTAAAATTCTTCTTCACCAAACAAGTTGAATATAAACTAAATAAAAGAAACTTAAGTTTTTAATCAGCTTGTTTGCTATAGAAGAATTTGAAAGTACTTTAATCAGTATAATGAGTATAAAATGAAAATTGTGTTGATTTTTTATGAAGTACAGTAGTTTTTAAATATGGTAATACAATTTATAAAAAGGTTCAAAAAATTAAACTAAACTATTAACTGTAAACAAACCATTAATTTAGTTTTTCCTGTAGAGCTGGCCATTGTCTTCTTTTGTTAACTTTTTCTTTGTTTTATCTTCAAAGTGGTCAACTTTAACGTTTTTCTTTAAGTTTTTTTTGTTATTAAGTTTAGCCAGGATTTTTTTATTTTTTATCTGCAACATTCTGTAAATTTCTTTCAAATGTTCAGCATCCTTTCGAGCGGTTTTCAGTGAAGCTTTAAATGTTGTTAGGTCAGCCTGAATGTTTTTGTTTTGTTCTTTTATGAAATTGTTCTCCTTCTCAAATTTGATTATCCTTTCTACTGTTAACTTTAAAGTTTTATCTTCGCAATCGTTCATGTCATTGAGCTTTTCTTTTACTTCGTGTAAAATACTCTTTTTTAAATATTTATCCAGTAAACTTATCTTCAGTTTGTCATCAAAACTTTGCAGTTTGTTGTTCCTTTCACCAGAGTCATTCTCGTTACTGCTATTGAAGTCTGTAAAAATTGTTAAGCAAAAATAAATAAACATATTAATAATCAAAAGTTATTTTGCTTACAAAAAATCATTTAATTACAAAATCAAAACTATTATTAATAAAAGTGACTATTAGACTAATGTTATTAGTAATCAATAACTAGGTGTGATGTACTAAAAAATGCTAAGTAAAAATTAAAAATAAGTATCTTTTATATATTTTTTCAAATCTAACGAACCTTTATTTACAGAAGATTCTTCACATCTGGAACAATCATCATTACAAGAATAATAAGTTTCATCGCTACAACAACTATCATTACATGAATCATAAAAGTTTTCGCCAGAAAGATTATCATTACGATAATCTTGCTCAATTTGTTTTCCATACTTGAAATTTAACATTTCGGATACGTTTTCATTGCCATTATCAAACTTTCTTATTTCAGCTAACAACGTATTGTTCTCTGATGTGATTAGTTCGCTTTTTATTTTCAGGTCTTTAATATCTTTCTGGAAGCATTGTAGAAACGTTTTAACACTTTTAAGATTGTTTTGATAACTTGTATTAGTTTTTTTTAGACTTGTGTTTTCTTTGTCTAGTTTCTTAATCATATTTAGAAATATTACTCTTTTTTCTTTTTCGTTGTCTAAAATTTCTTCGATAAATTCTTTTGTATCTTTTGAACAGCAACTATAATTGAGTTCTTTATAGACATTTGGATATATGGTCTTTACAACGTTTATATTTTCAGTATTACATATTGGACATCTTTTGTTAATCTGCGTTGCACTTTCTAAACAAGATTTATGGTAAACGTGACCACATTGCGTAACAGAAACATCAGTGTTTACTGAAAACAAATTATCTAAACATATACTGCATTCAAAATCCATTTGTATGATTTAAAATATATTTCCTTTAAAAGTATTCATTCGTTGAAAATACAGCTTTTCAATTCGTTTTAAATCTAAAATACTATAGGTTAGTTTATTTATTTAAAAATAATGTATTTACTTAACATATGTTTTTATATTGGCTCAGCAGATTTCAACACTACTCTAGATGCACTAATCAAAGATAAAAATAATGTTAAACTATAAATATAACAAATATTTTTCTATTAAATCAAAGTTTCCCAATTTTTTTTTTAATTCCTCGTTTTATAGATTCTATAAAAAACTATGATTAGAAATGCATAAGATTTTTTTTGATCTTCATTATTAACTCCAAATATCTAGTGTAAGTGAGTGAATTTCAAGTTTTGACCTTGTGGCTGTCCCTTCTACAGCTTTTGTCTCCCTTAATTTCCTAAGTTTTTTCTATAAAATATAGTTTAAGTTTCAACATTTTCTTTAAAAATCGCCCATGACCAGTTTTTTATTGCTTTTGATCATCAACTTCAAAGTGACTAGTTTAAGTCTCAATTTATGACCGCATAGACCCCCTTTGGCCCCCCTTTCTCCCCTTTGCTGCTCATGGCCCCTAAATTTCGGCTTAGAAGGGGGCAACTTGGCCTAGTTTGGGAAACCCGGTATTTGATTCTTGCAAATTGGTAATAATTTTAAAAACTGAATAGTGTTAAAAACAACTTTTTGTTGTAAGTTTATAGTTTAGTGTGTACAACCATACTAAAAACCATAACTAAATTTAAAATTTACTCAGAATTAATTGATATTTAAATAAATTTAATGTTACTTGTGAACGCTAGGAATGACTTTTGGTGGTTATGTTTATATATTAAAGATCATATCAAACACTAAAAAACAAAAGATGTAATACTTTAGAAAATACTGTTAATGTTGTCAAAACTTTTACACAGAAATTAAATCTAACAAGAATATAATAATAACTATAACAATGTTTAATTAGAACAAGATTTATCTGCTTGGAATTTAAACAATAAAATCAATTATAAAGAACAAAAATTAATTTAAAAATAACTTCACAATGACAATATATTAACAAATAAGTTCAGATATGGAATTAATCTGTAAGGTCTTGACTGACTAGAATATCATTGCAATCATACTGTGGCTGGTTCTTATAGCTTTATCTTAAAACTATAAACTTGTTTCAGATTAACTTGCTTTATGGTTGATTGGTTTTATAATATTTGATGTTAGCCTAAAGGAACATCAGTATTACACTTCCTCTTCTTGCCATTTTCAAACAGAATCCCACTCTAACCTTCCTCTTCCTTTTTGCTAGAAGAGAATCTTATTTCACCCTCCTTCCTTCTACTTGCTAGGAGAATGAAGAAAAAAGAGATTTTTGTTGACAAACAATGCAACTAACCTTAGGTCCTTAAAGTTACAGCAGAAACAAAAATATAAAACATACAAAATGTTAAATTAGTGTTAAAACTAATTTAATATAAAACGTCTAAGTAGACAGTGTTAGAATAAAAGAATAATAAAATATGTGTTAAAGTTCTTAAATTTTATAATACTAATAGTACAAAAAACTTCTAAAAGCTTTTTCATATTATTTAAATAGCAAAACTTTTAAAAAACTAGGCAAAACAATAACATCAACATTATAATGGAAACAACTTTATCAACTAGAAATGTAAATAAATTGTCATGCATATGCAAACCCATGTAGTACATTTTCCTAAAAATTTTAAAGCTTAATATTTGTGTTTTTTGTCTTAGATACAAAAAAATATTGTCTATTTCTATAAAACTAATGAAATTCAAGAATCTTACATAATTTTAACATGACTTACTGTGACTTAAAATTAGTGTCCATTTTTTGTGACTTATTTGTACTTATGTGTTCTCAATATTTATGTGAGCTTTTTGGACTTATAATTTGTCAGTTCTGTTGTGATTTGGTGGACTAAACTTTTCAGTTCTATACTGACTTTGTGTAATTAAACTTTGTCAGTTTTATTTTTTTCTGGTTTTAAGTTTTAGTAGTTCTGTTTTGACTTTGTGAACTTAAATTTTGTCAGTTCTACAGTGTTTTTGTTGAATAGGAATTATTCATTTCTATTGTAACTTTGTGAACTTAAAATTTATCAGTTCTGATTTAACTTGGCAGAATTGAAACTTTTCATTTCTATAATGACATTGTAGACTTATACTTTGTCAGTTTTATTTTGACTTTGTGGACATATATCAGTTAGTTCTATTTTGCCTTGTAGACTTAAAATTTGTCAGTTCTATATGGAAAATGTTGACTTATATTCTGTTAGTTCTATTTTGACTTTGTGGACTTATATTTTGTCAATTCTATTTTGACTTTGTGGAATAAAATTTGTCATACATTTTGACATTGTGGACTTGAAATTTGTTAGATCTATAGGGATATCGTGACTTTTACTGGGACATTATCCATTGTTGTTTACATATTAATCCCCTTATTGTGTTTTCATCAGTATTACTACTTATTGCCTGATGATTTTTTCAATCCCCTATGTCTTTTTGGTCAAATCTCAAGGGCCTTCAAAAGAGTAAACAGTAAATATGAGTATTGCTACTAAAAAACTAAATGCAAGCTTTATTCTAAAGTCTCTCTAAATTTACTTGTTAATTAAACTAACTACTAAATGAAAATGTCAAATATATAAGAAAATGTGAGAAAAAAAAATATAAACACTGCCTTAAAGATAAAATATTGTATATATAAGAAAACATTTTTTGTTTTAAATACTGACTTGGTCTTATTTAACTATTTCCTAAAACACTGGGGATTTTTTACCTTGATATGGTTGATAAGGTTATGTATAAATACAATTAAGATTTGTTTGGGTAAAGACTGTGTTAGTCTTAGTAATTTACTTTCTGAAAAGCTAGTGATTTCTTACCTTGGTGACGCTATGTAAGGTTATAGTGTATGTAGTGTATAATCACATTAAAATCCATTAATAAATTTAAACTAAAGCTAGAACAAAATGATATTTTAAGATATTCTATACTACTTATAAAGACTAGGCAGAATTTTTGGTGGTTATATAGTTCTATTCTAAAGAACATATCAAACAATAAAACATAAAATATATTTTACTTAAGAGAATACTCTATATTTGTGGTAAAAACTTTTACACATGAGAATATAAGAAATATAATATAACATAGTATAACTAGAATAAGAATTATCAGCTCGGAGTTAAAACTAAAAAATCAATTATAAGTAAGAAACATTAATTAAAAAACATTCAAAATAAACAAAAAAATAAAAAATAAGTTTAGTTACGGAATTAACCTGAAAGATCTTGACTAAAATATCACTGCAATCACACTGTGGCTGGTTTTATAGCTATATCTTTTTGTAAACTGTGTAAATATTTTCAGCATGTTACTGGTTTTTGCTTCTTATTTACTACTAAATAATGTTTTTTTTCTATAATGCTAATAAGATTCAAGAGTCTAATATATATATATTTAACATGACTTCTTATGATTTAAAATTGGTCAACATATTTTTGACTTATTTGTACTCATATATTGTCAATATTCCTGAAGACTATTCGGACTTATATCTTTTAGTTCTTTTGTGATTTTTTGAACTAAACTTTGTCAGTTTTATACTGACTCTGTGGATATAAAATTTTTCTATTATATTTTTAATTTGTGGATTTAATTTCTCAGTTATTTTGGGTCTAGGTAAATTTAATTTTTTCAGTTATGTTGTGCCTTAGTGGAATTATGTTAAATCAATTTTATTTTGACATTATAGACTTAAAATATGTAAGTTTTCATTTGACTTAGAGGACTTAAATATTGTCAAGTCTATAATGAAATAATTGATTTATATATTTTCAGTTCTATTTTGACTTAGTGGACTTAAAGTTTATTAGTTTTTTAGTAACTATAACTTTCACTGGTACTATACCCTTTGTTTTTCAATCCTTTGTGGTATTTTTGTCAATATAACACCTTATTTCCTTATGATATTTTTAACCCCCTATGTCTTTGTGGTTATAGTAAAACCTCAAGGGCTTTAATTATTTGAATAGAAAATGTCAGTATTGCTTCTTTAAACTAAATGAATGCTTTAATGTAAACTTTATCTAAATCTACTGTTAAATAAAATGCACTATTAATTAAAAATATCAAACATATAAGAGAAAGTGAGATAAAAAATTGAATAAAATTGTCATAAATTTAAAAGGTTATATTGATAAACAAGTAAGATTTGTTTGGGTAAAATACTGTTCTGATCTTAATTGATTATTTTCTAAAAAGCTAGTGACTTTTTACCTTGATGATACAATGTAAGATTATAGTGCAGTGTATAATCACACTGAAAACCACAACTGAATTTAAACTTACCTTAAAACTATATGATCTTTAAAAGTATTGTATACTGCTTACAAAGACTAGGCATGATTTTAGGTGGTTATATTTTATATTGCAGAATATATCAAACACTAAAATAAAGGATATCATACTTTAGAAAATACTCTTGTAACAGCATCGCTGTTCTTTCTTCCTTTTCTCTCAAAAAATGCTTAAGTTGAGTAAAACGCGAGTTTCTAGGCAGTCTAGTTTTACCTTTGTACTGATAGTATATCATTTGAAAAGATTGTGGTCGCCTCGTACTTCTTGTACGAAGGCGACTGTTTTTTATATTAACTTGTAAATTGGAATAGCTTGTTTGTATATTTTGTTATCATGTATCGCAGTTTATATTCATTTCAATACAATTTGTGTTTCTAGACTCGATTTCTTATATACAATTAGTTAAGCATTCTAACAATCTAACTATTTAATTAAACTAAGCTTAAAAGATAGTCTAAGTTTAGTTCGCAATTCATTAAGTCGACTTAGCTAAATAACTTAGCTAAGTCATATCTAAACATTTAAATAACATCACCGATAAATACTTATAACGCGCACGGAGTCAGATAATAACCAGCATTGCGCGTATAAGTAACATTAAAAGTAAGTCGGGATAGTTAAACTCTATATGTGGTAAAAACTTTTACACAAGAGATAAGTCTAACAGAAATATAAAAGAACAATACATAACCAGATTGAAAACTATCTACTTTGAAATGAAATCCAAAACTTAATTGTAAATAACAAATTTACAATAAACAATCCAATAACAAATTAGCTTAGTTCTAGAACTCCATCTGAAAGGCCCTGACTAGAACATCATTGAAGTCATGCTGTGGCTAGTTTATATAGCTATAATACCTCAAGAATGTAAACCTGTTTCAGAAAAACTTTTTTTCTGGTTGACTGGTTTTTAAATATTTGATGTTCAACTAAACAGAACAGCAGTGAAACTGATATTCTATTACAATTTTTTAGTTTTGACGGTCTTAATCAGTTAAATTATTTTAATTAAGAATGTTTAACTAAACATATTCATAAGTATACTCATAACTAGATTTAGAAAAGGGTTTCCAATACTATTTTTTATAATTGCCCACTTTATAGAAATTAACTATATAATTGCCTGCCCTTATTAGTTATTGTCCTTTTTTAGTTAATTGGTCATTTACTTTTTGTCTCATACCTTAGTTTTCAAACGTAGCTAAAACCATGAAAATATGTTTTAAAACAGCCTTTTATACAATAGTTATGAGTTTTTATTGTTAACATATTTGAGATAAACAGTAATGAATCACTAGATCCATAAAATTAAATCCGGTCGGTTCTAGATGTTTTTTTTATAGGGTCTGAATCTTGTACTTATATCTAAGATACTAAAGACTTTAAGTTGATTGTAGTATAAATAGAAAAGAAGCTTACGAATAATATTTACATAATATATTATCACAAAGTTAAGTAAAAAAAAAAAGGTTAAACAGCATTATTCACATGTTAAAAACAAAACCTATTAGTTTTTGAGGTATTTGTTTTTTAAACAAATTGAAAGTAAAAAGAATAAAATAAACTTAAGCTAAGTACCTAAAATTTTGCAAGAAAGGTCACTTTTGCGCAGAAAGTCAATTTTGCACAAGTGATATTTCGCGAAAGAGTGAAATATTTTTAATATTAAAGAAACTTGTTCTAGAAATTAATAAAATAAATTATCTACCAAGAGAAAGGGTTGAGTGTAACAATGATAGTAAAACTTAAGAAAAAAAAATTAAAAAATTTTTAACCTGCACAAAGATCTCTTCGTTCAAAAGTGTTACTTCTTGTATTTTTGACACCCGACCACTTCTAAAATAAACTTGGATTTTGATATTTGCATGATGTAAAAAAATAAATGTAGACTGTAGTAGTAGCTTAAAGTATAAAATAAAATACAAAATTAAGTTTAAAAATATTACGTTTAGTTAAAAAAAAACTGACTTTATCTTATACAAAACAAGGTGTTTAACTTTTACTATCTTGACTGATTAAAAAAGTTATACCAAGTGAAACTAAAAACAACATCAACTGTTTATAAGACACATATAAAATCTAAATAAAGCAAATAATGAATAATAATTGATATAAAATGTAGATCTAAAGTTATCCGGGCATCTATTTTAATGTTGCCTTTTGTTTTGTTTTTCTTTGTACAAGTATTCGACCTTTAAATATGAAACTAAAAACGAAAATAAAGTTTTTACTACCAGGCTCTTCAAAGAAGATACTTTAACAAGGTCATTTAATAAAATTAGCAATAAGATATAAAACATAAACTCCTTCAATTCAGACCACAAGTCATTTAAAGCACACTTAAATTAAAATTAATTACATTTATTTTGTTGGTGGTTGTTGAAATTACTTAAACTGGACACAAAAATACTTTAAATGTATACAAGGTTATCGTAAACCAGACCTCAGCGCTAAAAACACAATAAATTTATTAACAAAATATGTGTTAAAGCTAAAATTAGAACTATAGTATCGACCCAAGTAGGGGAATAACTATGATCTACACCAGCGTGTTAAAATTAAAATTTCCTTATAAAAAACCTGTCAGTTAAAATTTTAACTTTAATTTAAAACAGCAAAAATATTTAATTTTTTTTCATTGCTACAGATACCTCGAAAACAACCCGCTAACGAGATACCTTAATACACTCAAAACCAAGACCCTGTTTAGGCCTCAGCGGTCCAGATAAGACTTCAAGCTAGACTGAGATAACACGAGAGTGACCTTAATAATATTATACGAATTTTAATTACTACGAAGGTGTTTACTTTGCAAGTAATTCCAGAAGAAAAGCCAGAATGTTAGTAGAATTGAGGTAAGTTCATAAGCAAATGATAATATGAGACGAATAAGTAGCAGTAGATACTCAAAAAGCTATCGTTAGAAGCTTAAATTGTTACTATATTGTATTTGAGTGATTAGAATAATTTATCAAATTTTTATACTGTGTGTTTGACACTAAACCAAGGGTTGGCAGCAGGGGTGACGCGTTTGGTGGGGCATTAAAGCAGTTGTGCCGCTCTCGCTGTGTCTCTGAATTATTTTCTTCTTCTCTCTCAAGCGGAGTATAAACTGAAAAATCGCGTGTTAAATCGGCTTTTAGTTTCGGCTGCCTAACAGCCAACTTAAGTCATGGCCGCTTTTCGCTACATTTAGTTGTTAATGGTTTCAATGTTGTTTATCGCGTTTAGTTCGCTTTTATAACACTTTATGAGTTTTAAAAAAACATTTAGTTTCAGCTTCTTTGATTCATGTATTTTAGTCTTTTAAAAGAATTAATAACTCAATTCATTGGCTTTATGTTGTATAGTATTTGTAATTAGTCCACTGTAAATATCGTTAGCTTATTTTTTTTCCGTCCTAACATTTAATCTATTAGAAATTATAATACTTTTTTTCAAGTTACAAGACAAATTGAACTAAACTAATAAAGCATTCCAGATATCGCAGACCAGGTATGTTTGATTGGCCGCAACCTATCGACCGGGTAACAGTTTGCCGACCCAAACTTGGTTAAAAAACACGTTTTATTTCAAAAACCACCGACTAGCCGTACGATTTAACTTTATTTCTTACTGTTATAAACTTTTAACTTTTATATTAGTTACACTTTTACTTTATAAAAGTGAATTAAGGACGAGGGATAGTCTAGTTGTAGTACGATTAATTCAAATTTTGTAGTTGAAGTAATAGTAATTGTAAATAGTACTGAAAAATTAAGATGTTTGTTGAGATGAAAACTAAATTCTTGCATTTTTAAAAAAGTTTATTATAAACATCGATTTCATTGTATAGTTTTTTTAAATTAACTATAATCGGGCTAAAGAGAACTTGAAGCACAAACCAAGTCAAAACACCTGAACATCTAATAAGAAAAAAAAAAAACTACCACTTTTATGTTACATTTATTTTATTTTTTATAGAAACGTTTGAAAGTTGAAAAATTATAATAAATTGTTAAACATTCTTTTGCACTTTAAAGTTCAATAGTTCAGAAAAGATTTCAAAAATCAAATTTACTAAAAGGTAGTTATTTTTTAAGACTATATTCGATTACAAAAAGCTTGTATAAGTTTTAGAGATTTGAATTAGATGAGTAGGAAGTCTCTTTTAAACTAATTTTTATATTTAATTTAGTGCAAAATAATAAGTTACCATCTTTAATAGTAGTCATTAGTATATGACAGTGAAGAAAAAGTGAATGTAAGTATTCATTAAATTTTAGAAATTTTGAGTAGTGAAAAAGATAGAGTATAAAATTTTATTAATAAAACATTCAAAACTTGTTATTAAAATTTAAATCATGAATTGCTTTTAAACAAAAAATCAACAAATTTCAAAAAAGTTACTAAACGTAAAAGTTTGTAAGTAGAAAGTTTTTTATTTACACAAACAGTAAGATAACTAATTTTTACTTGAGTAACCAAAAGAAGCTAATGGGAGAGGTAAACTTGGACCTTTTGACCAAACATCGTTTTCAATGTCATAAACCTCCACGGAATCACTCATTTTATTATCGTTTAAATAACCCCCGAAGACGAAAATATTGTTACCAAGTACACTGCATCCAAAGAACGAGCGTGCTAAGTTCATTTCAGTCACGCAAGTGAACTGATTCGTCACGCTCTAGTAAACTTCAACTGAACATGTTTCTTTAATCATATCACTAATACCACCGATGACAAAATTTTTTTTGTCGTAAACAACAGTCCTGTGACCGTATCGTTTTTGAAGAAGCCTGACGTCAGCTGTTGTCCATTTGTTCTCACCTAAATCGTACGTCTCAACCGTGTCCATTACATTAATGTTCAAACCACCACCGATTGCCCACACTTTATCTTGGAAATATGTCAACGCGAACGCCATTCTACTTGTGTTCATGCTGCAAACTTCGCTCCACTCGCCGCTCACTGCGCTGTAAACTTCACACTGCGCGGAACTTTCAAAATTATTATGAGCTCCTCCGGCCAAAAAAATGCTCCCGGCAAATGAGCACATTCCAAAAAGTTTTCTTCCGTTACGCATTGGTGGAACTGTCAACTTCTGACCAACTGTTATGACCTCATTATCGGATGATATTTTGTTATTTATAACACCTACTAATAAGTAAATGTTACCTCCAACAGTAGCAGATTTATGACTGAATCTTGAAGAACTTAGTTTTGAATGTAAATTATAAGTGTTTGTTTTAAAATCAAATATGTAAACAGCATTACTGTTTATGTAAGGTTCTGATCCGCTCTGTGATTTTGTTGTCACTCCACCAGATATTACTATACTGTTTTTATCATCAATACTTTGTATATTACGCACATCATCAGTATTTTTTATCTTTTTTTCTGTTTATTTGAAATTATGTTTTGTCATATAGTTCAATGTCAATCTCTTACAAAAAAAAATATATTCTTTTTAAATTATTTTGTTTCCTTGTTATCAATTTTTTATTGAGTGAACGCTTTTCAGTAGTTTTATATATATATAAAACGTATAAAAAATCTAGAACAGTAACAATGATATGAAAACTTCTCAAATCGTCCTTAAGTATGTCAATTATTTTTTATGAATTCGTTGTCTTTATCCTAACTCGATATATAAAAACTGTTATACTTCAAAAAAAAAGAAAAAGTTTTATTTTTTACTCATTATACTGTTTAAAGTATTTTAAAATTCTTCTTTCCAAATAAGTTGAATATAAACTAAATAAAAGAAACTTAGATTTTTTGTCAACTAGTTTGCTATAGAAGAATTTGAAAGTACTTTAAACAATATAATAAGTATAAAATGAATTTTTTTTGATTTTTTAGAACTACAATAGTTTTAAAACATGTTAATAAAAATTATAAAAAGGTTCAAAAAGTAAAACTAAACTATTTACTGTAAACAAACCGTTAATTTGGTTTTTCCTGTAGAGTTGGTCATTGTCTTCTTTTGTTAACTTTTTCTTTCTTTTATTTTCAGAGCGATCAACTTCAACACTTTTTTTAAAGTTTTTTATACTATTTAGTTTAGCCAGGATTTTTCTATTGTTTTTCTGCAACATTCTGTAGTTTTCTTTCAAACTTTCAGTATCCTTTTGAGCGGTTTTCAGTGAAGCTTTAAATGATTTTAGGTCAACCTGAATTTTTTTGTTTTGTTCTTTTATGATATTGTTCTCCTTCTCAAATTTGATTATCCTTTCTACTATTAACTTAAAAGTTTTATTTTCGCAATCGTTCATGTCATTGAGCTTTTCTTTTACTTCGTGTAAAATACTTTTTTTTAAGTATTTATCCAGTAAACTTAGTTTCAGTTTGTCATCAAAATTTTTCAGTTTGTTGTTCCTTTCACCAGAGTTATTCTCGTTACTGCTATTGAAGTCTGTAAAAATTGTTAAGAAAAAATAGAAAAACATATTAATAATCATAAGTTATTTTGCTTAGAAAAAATCATTTAATTACAAAATCAAAACTATTATTAATAAAAGTTGCTAAAAGACTTATGTTATTAGTAATCAATAACTAGGTGTGATGTACTAAAAAATGCAAAGTAAAAATTAATAATAAGTATTTTTTATATATTTTTTCAAATCTAACGAACCTTTATTTACAAAAGATTCCTTACATCTGGAACAATCATCATTACAAGAATAATTAGTTTCATCGCAACAACAACTATCATTACATGAGTCATAAAAGTTTTCGCCAGAAAGATTATCATTACGATAATCTTGCTCAATTTGTTTTCCATACTTGACATTTAACATTTCGGATACGTTTTCATTGCCATTATCAAACTTTCTTATTTCAGCTAACAACGTATTGTTCTCTGATGTTATTAGTTCGCTTTTTATTTTTAGGTCTTTAATATCTTTCTGGAAGCATTGTAGAAACGTTTTAACACTTTTAAGGTTGTTTTGATAACTTGTATTAGTTTCTTTTAGACTTGTGTTTTCTTTGTCTAGTTTCTTAATTATATTTAGAAATATTACTCTTTTTTCTCTTTCATTGTCTAAAATTTCTTCGATAAATTCTTTTGTATCATTTGAACAGCAACTATAATTGAGTTCTTTATAGACATTTGGATATATGATCTTTACAACGTTTATATTTTCAGTATTACATATTGGACATCGTTTGTTAATCTGCGTTGCACTTTCTAAACAAGATTTATGGTAAACGTGACCACATTGCGTAACAGAAACATCAGTGTTTACTGAAAACAAGTTATCTAAACATATACTGCATTCAAAATCCATTTGTATGATTTAAAATATATTTCCTTTGAAAATATTCATTCGTTGAAAATAAAGCTTTTCAATTTATTTAAAATCTAAAATACTAGAGGTTAGTTTATTTATTTAAAAATATTGTATTTACTTAACATATGTTTTTATATTGGCTCAGCAGATTTCAACACTACTATAGATGCACTAATCAAAGATAAAAATAATGTTAAACTATAAATCTAACAAATATTTTTCTATTAAATGAAGGTTTCCCAATTTTTTTTTTTAATTCCTCGTTTTATAGATTCTATAAAAAAGTATCATTAAAGATGCATAAGACCTTTTTTTGATCTTCACTATCAACTCCAAATATCTGGTGTAAGTGTGTGAATTTCAAGTTTTGACCTTGCGGCTATCCATTCTACAGCTTTTGTCTCCCTAAATTTTTTCTATAAAATATAGTATAAGTTTCAATATTTTCTTTAAAAATCGCCCATGACCAGTTTTTTATTGCTTTTGATCATCAACTTCAAAGTGTCTAGTTTAAGTCTCAATTTATGACCGCATAGACCCCCTTGTGGCCTGCCTTTATCCCCTTTGCTGCCCATGGTTTCCTGAATTTCTATAATTATTTTGCTGTCCATTCTCCAAAGGGGCAACTTGGCCTAGTAAGGTAAACCCTGTTTTAAATTCTTACAAATTTGTAATAATTCTAAAAACTGAATAGTGTTGAAAACAACATTAATTTTTAAGGTTGTAGTTTTGTGTGTACAACCACACCTAAAACCATAACTAAACTTGAAATTAACTTAGAACTAAATGATATCTAAAGACATTAAATGCTACTTGTGAAAGCTAGGAATGACTTTTGGTCGTTATGTTTATATCATAACTTCAACTTTATCTTTAAATTATTAGAACGTTTCTTAAAATTACTGAAATTCTCTTAAAACTTTAAGTATCTATACTAGAATTAATCAGAAATAAAGTAACATTAAGAAAATAAGCTTTTAAAGTTTATCAAAACGGCTAGTTTAAAAAGTTCAAACATTTTTTGTAGCTGAAAGCACATTTTTATGCTGTTTTTCTTATACATGCATGGCAAAAATAAATAGTTTAAAAAAAAAAAGATTTTCTAAATAAACATAAGTTGTAGTAAATAAAGTCCATGTAAGTTTTTGATACTTTTAAGGTATATTGAGTCCAACAAAATAAAAAACAAAAAAATTGATCTTAATCATTATATCACAAAAAAGTCTTATACTAGTTATTTATTATAATTGTAATTAATAATTGTTTTACATACCCTATGTCGTAAAATGTTATAAAACATCATACTTTTTATTGCTTGTTAGTTAAATACCTTCTCAAAATAAATAGTATAGTTTAAAATTAATAATAGAAAACTAAGGCTGTCGTAAATGTCTTTTAAAAATAACTATGACTTTTCGGTTTCGTAGTAGTTTACATGACCTCAAAAGTGTAGACTAGTATTATAATATTTTGAATAAATCTGATGTAAAGTATCATTGTTTGAATATTTTAACTCAAAGTTTTATTCTATTACTGAGCTCAATATTTACAAGACTGATATTATATTAAACATTATGTGCTTACGTGTGTAGTTTCTTTCATTTTAATATTTTAGTAGTAGCTTATAACTAAAAAGTTTTGATTTAAATAAGTTTCAGCTCAAGCTTTTAACCAAACTGTGGTTGTAAAACTGTTGAAGAATAAAAACAAATAACTAGTTTAACGCTTATGATGAATTTATTAAGGTTTTTATTGAAGTTGTAAGAAAATTGGTCTCAAATAATAAAACCTTTATTTCTTTTAGCAAACTTTGTTAGAAATTAAGGTTTATAATAATTGAAACACTCATTTTCGTTTATTAAACTCCATGCTACAAAAAATCGAAAAACTATCTTTGAATTTCTAATAAACTTATTTTGTTCATAATGAAGAAAAATGAATAAATTTTAACAATTTAATGTACTAAGTTTAATCTAAAGACTATTTTTTGTATATTTTTGAGAATATTTATTTATACTGTTAATAAATAAAACTAATATTTCTTTTTAATTTTCACGATTGTTGTATATTATTAATGTTCCCATAGCTTCAGATCAATATAAAAAAGCTTAAGTAAGTTATTTCTCAATCAGTTAAAGAGTTCAATTTTTCCCTTTATCTAATGTAACTGATTAATCTTTTTTTGTATGTGTAAAATAAAGGTTTTGAATACTCATAAACTTATTTTAGCGTTTTATTTATGTTCTAAAAATATCTTTTTTAAGAAATATTGAAGTATAAGACGTTTTTTAACGATTCAATAACTTTATTTGAAAACACTTTGATCACTAAACACTTATTCAAAATTCATATGCAATTTTAACTATAAATTAGTTTGTACAGCTGTTTAAATATAAAAAACTTTTACAGTTTTTTTTAAAGATGATAGAAAATCCGTACTTCAAATGCTTTGACTTCTTTACTTACATATTTGAAAATACAAGACGGTTACGTTAAAGGTCATGGATACTTTTTAGCCCAAAACATACTTTTTTAAAACAGTAATAAGAAAAATTTATCTGGTAGAAGTTCACAATCAGGTATCAATATATTAATTACATAATTACTCAAAAATAGTAATCTACTACTGCTTGTTTTGTCACATATTCAGTTTAAAGTAGTGTCTTTGTTTTGATTACAACAAACTTATTTTTTAATTCATACGACTTTTTTTACACGACTTTTTTTACACAGTGCCGCCCGCGAGCAACTTTTTCTAGGAAAAATAGTTGAAACTTTTATTAAACAGTATGATTAAATCAAAATATTTTAAATTTTTTTTAAGGCAAATAAGGTTTCGAAAAAACTTTTAAGTTAAAATATTTTCTAAAAAGTATAATTTGATAAATACTTTTTGATCGTTACCTTATAAGAACATTTTGAGATTCATAAAGCAAATTACAATTTTTAATGAGTAGATATACACTTTACATGTTACTCAAAGCAAATTTACTAAAGTGATAGTTACCTAAATTATATTTAACAAACGTTAAATAAGTTATACTTTAACACTAAACTTTTTATTTTAATTACAAAATACTACACATCCGATTTTTTTTAATCAATTTATACCCGTTACTAAAGACTGCGCGATCCTTTGTTCGGTTTATTAATTTCTTAAATACAACATTTGCTGATTTTAAAACTTGTTCAATTTGTATAATTTTAGTAAATTAGTCAACCAATATTTTATATCAAGTCAAAGTTTTGAGTTTAAATCGATGTAGTAAACTTTTAAAATTTTGATAAAAGTGGTAAAATGAAGTTATCTGTGTTTAAATAAAAAAGTAGACTTTTTATAAATACAAACCTATTTTTTACAAATACTGTTTAGTTTTTATGTAAAGAAAAAAATATAAACGAAAAAAATTAAGTATATCAAACCTTAAACAAGAAATTGAAAAACTATGTATGTTCCAAAAATCTTGTAGCTTAGACATTAAAACCAATTTTTTGTTATTGGTTCGCTTAACCTTTAAAAACTTTTTATTAGCTTTACTTATACTAATCGAATATTTTATATATTTTATATACAAAACAAATTGTGACAAATTTAGCTTTAAAAGTTATTGTAAAATGTAATTTTTTTGTTTTCTAATCAGCTAAACAATAAAAAAAGAATTTTTAGTATTTAACTTTAAAGTTAACTGTATGTTGATAGGACACAATATTTTTATTATTTGAAACAACATTAACAAAAAAAAAAAACACAAATAATATTTTGTCTACTAAATGCAACGGCTTCGAAGCTATATAAGAGACAAGTTTAGTGAGTTTAATATTACGTAATAATAAAAATTTGAATGTGAAATATTTTTAAAAAAATTTAACAAATACTGTGTTAATACTATTAACCAAGACAACTAAACAAATTTAGACGAAGTTTTATTAAAATTTACAACTTTTTTACATGTGAGACGGAAAAACTTGTTCTCAATACATTAGAAAATTGTTAATATTTCTTTTAGTTTTTAAGCATGTGGCCAGATGGCTTACAAAGAGTTTTAATATTTAAAAGTATTTTGTAAAAGAAAAATGTTAGTTAAAACAAATGATTTAATATTAAATTATAATCGAAAATATTGTTATTAAACATTACCTCAACTCACAATTTAAACATTTTTACTTAAATTTAGTTGTAATTAAAAATATTAATACATACCATGATCATTACAGTTTTTGATGCTACAACAACAGTGTTTGCTCAAATCACACTTTAGTAATTAAAAAACTATCATAAAACATAATAACATTTTATCTATTAAGTTTTTATCTACATCGATAAAGCAATTATGTTTTTGACCACCATTGACAAAGAAGAGTTGTTTTCCCGCTATTACATTCATCATTATGACATCATCATCAACATTCCATGTAATACTGTGCGACCTGGTCCCGTTCTCATCACACCTCGTCTACAGTCTACATAAAAAAATATTATGAATGCTATAAAATTATTTTTTAAACATGAATAATTTGAAAAAACTTTCTTTAGAAAAGTTTTTCAAATTTTTTCGTTAAGCCAGTTTAGCGTTTTTTTTACTTTTACTGCTTGAAAACTGTATTTTCGTTTGTCGAGAACAGTTATTACAAGTTTTGTTTGTTCAAATTTTTAACATAAGTTATTCCGTTTGTGTTAAGTTTTTAAAAACAAAACTCCACATAATCATTTAAATCAGAACTATTTGTTTAGAACACTGTTTAAGTACATAACAGCTGTAAACTACAATAAACCACAACACGTTTATAAGCTCAAACAAACCATAAAACAAACGAAACAAAAAAAAAAGTTTTGTTTTCTCTAAGTGCACCGCTTCATGAAAATAATGCATTTAGTTTGGTCACTACGTAATAATAAGATCGGTATGTAAAATACTTGTACAAAAATTTTGGTAAAACATTTACTTAAGTGTTTTAAACAAGTCGCATGTTGATCAAACTTTTCACAAACTTTACAAAAATGCTTTCCAATTTGCAAAAACCTTTGCAAATGAAGTAAAAAAGATGTTAATTTAAACTTTTCTTAAAAATAATGTGATCAAATAAATCTAAATATAGTCATCAGCAAACTCAATTAGTAAAAAAAAGTAATTTGTTTGATTTGGTGCGGTAATCTGGTGATATTGATTTAAATTTAAGTTTGAAAAAGTTAAGTAAAACATTTTGTTAATTTTTGTCTCTTTTATTTTAAAATTATTTTAGCTAAACATCCTCGAAAACTTCACCGTTAAATTCGACGTTGATTCAAAAATGTACTTAATACTTCAGACTCATATTGAAAAAACAACATCAGCTATATTTCGACTTTTAATTTTACAAACTTTTGTATTAAAGTTAAACTATAAATAAATATATTTCAAAGTTTCTCCGACGGCTGCTTTTTACTATGTTTATTACTTTTATAAACACTGTAAAGAATATTTTTGTAGAAGCTGTTAACACTAAAAAATACTATTTAAGTAATTAAATATTATCAAAAATATATATTACTTGTTAAAGTAAACTTTTTCTGTGTTCCATTGAACCACTGCTTTGTAGAGTGAACAGATCTTTATAGTTATAGATTCTTTCTTTTTTTTCGATTTTCAAATTGTAGAAATTGTATGTCCAGTTTCTTAAATGCTAGAAATATTCTGAAGATAATTTTTGTTTTCTATCGTTTTATTTTTGCAATTAAACCAATTTATTAAACCAATTTATTTTACCATTGTTTCTAAAAAAATTACATCAAAGGTTTTTTTATAAATAATGCTTATAGATTAACAATGTCGATATTAAAAATGTTAAATAATACTTAGCTAATACTTGCCATATTCAAAATTTATTCGCACAAACACTTTATTACTCAACTCTATTTTTAAAACATAACAAACAACATTTAAATTTGTATGTTAAGATTTATAAATTGTATATTATTAATTTTTAAAAAGTCACTGATGCAAATAATCAATTATCTATTCAATCCATACTATTAGTTCAATATAAAAGTTATTACCTGTTACAATATGCAGAAGAACAGTTTTTTTTTCAAGTGCTTCTTAAAGTCTACTTAAACCAAAGTACAATTCAAAACGTAATTGATGGAGAACATTTTCGATGTCCAAGAAAAGCTTCTTTATCACTGAAAACGTTCTGTAAATATTTTGTGTTTGGAAAACTTTTGTCTATTGTTTATCATTATTCAAAGTAGTATTAATGAACAATTTTTCGTAAACTTCAACGTGTTTTGTAGTAATAAAGTTGTTGAGATAAATCTGTATTAGTCTTTTGAGTAAAAAATAGATATCTAAAATTAAAATATTTAACTTTTTTTGCTGTGATAACTGTTGCCTAGTTTTAAATATTTAACAACCATAGTCATTAACTTTAAGCTAAGTTTGAAATGGTTATGTTTTATTTATATTATTAGTAAATAAACTATTTTTCTATAAGCGCTGCAACTCCCTTTTAGTTTTAAACAACTACATTAATGTCATCAGATGTTTCAGAAATAATCAAAATGATCTTATTACAATAATTACTAAATGACAAGTATTTTGTACTTTCACTATTTAATGTTCAAGCTAGTATAATAAAACTAATATTACCATTGATTTAAATTAATTTATTTGTTATGAGTAAAACTCTAAAAGCTTTATGTCAATTGTATTTTTACAACCTTTTTAATTTCAGATACTTAATATACTAGCTTATGACGTAACAATAGGTAAGATATTTAAAATACCCGAAGCAGTATGAATTTTTCAGAAACTAGTTTAATTTGAACATTAATAGTAAAAGATATATTGTTTAGAAAGCAACCATATATAAATGTACATAACCTCAAAGTTTTATTAGCACCTAACAAATTATTAATTGTTATAAGCAGTTTTAAACTTACGTGAAATTTTACAGCGTTATGACGTCACAAAGACCGGAATGTTAAACTTCTAAATTTCGAAATTATCAAAAGATTGTCGTTCCATCAAAAAATGATTTATCTTCAAGTGTTGTGTTTTTGCGACAAAAAAAAGCTAAGTCCGCCTGTTTTTCATATTAAGGTATGGTTGTGATAAAAATCTGTTTACGTTGACAAACTTTAATTATTAAGTTTTTTTAATTTTTTAACGTACACGTAACTTCTGACGTAATCAATAAAACGGGTACAAATTATATTTAAAAATACACTATTTATAAATGTTTTGAAAATTTGTTCCCTAAACATACCTTACCGTTTTAACTTGCTATGAATCTGCTCAAAAAGAAAAATATTCCGTTGAGTTTTTTCCCGTAGATTTTCTAACAGAGTCCACGATAAAGTTGTAATCGATAATCAGTAACTTTTGAAGATAGTAGATTAGCTGGCTTCGACTTCCAAAAACTTTTAATGATTAAATGTTGTACAGCTGAAAATATCAAACAAATTATTGTAGCTTTTACTTAAAGTTGTAAAAATTGAAAAATAAGTTTTAAATGAAGTAAAATTTAAATTATAATTCAAAATCTTAGAAAGTTTGCTTTTTTTTACTAAGTTTTAGTTTATGTTTTACATTTTTGGTTTGGTAGCTGATATCAATCTTCATCATGTATTCAACTATCATTTTGAATGATGAAAAGTGATGTTCAAGTTCATCATTATAGTTTTTTTATATAATCTGAAAACAACATATAATAAATGCAAGAAGCTTATATACACAAGTTTTTTATATAACTATTAAATAAAGTTAAAAACACCGAAATACTTTGATTAGCATAAAATATAGCAAGCAACAACAAAACTTGAAAAAAACATTGTTGACATTTAAAAGATTTTTCTTAAGTGAAATAAAGTATTTACAATCTTCTTTAGAAAATACAATTTACATAAGTTCAAAAACATATCAATAGCACAAAGGTTCATAAAAAAATTTTGTCGAAAAGTTCCAAGAAATTCAACTCATGCAACGTTTCTGGGGAGTTCAAAACACCTCAGAATTAGGGGAATTCCCTCAAAACTGGGTAATTTTATCAATCGACGATGCTTCTCTGTCGATAACATTGAGTTGATCTTCACGTAGAAATTCAATGACAGTTACTCTACGATCGACTTCATCAACATTACTTGTTACCAAGCAGTAAGGGAACAAGCTCTGGAGTGCCTTGAAGCACATTGACGATCCACGACTTGATTGAGCTTTGGATTCGTTGCCTTCCACAGTAAATTGAAACACTGTGGAAGGTTCGAATTCGTTTGAGGCAATTGCAGTTCCGTTACCCTTACTGCTGCCGCAAGAAAACACACTCTTGAACCAGGACCTCACGACCCGCATGGAGTTTCCGAACCTGGTAGCAGCTTTACTGAAACAGGTGGTATCTTTCATGTTGATGAAAACTACCGCGTTCCGACGCAGTCTGTCACCGAGAGTGGGTTCTTGTTGATTGTTGAGAAAGGCCACATAGTCCAATATCATTGTGATCTCCCCTCTCTTCTTGAGTTGTCTTGCCATCATCAGGTCTTCAAGGTCACTCCGCATATCCATTATGTTTGAAGAAAGTAGATTGGTTAATAAAATCTGTGAGAAAGTTTTTGTTTACAGTTTGTGAAAAAGTTGTTTTTTGCATTTTTTCGGAAAAGTAAAATTTTGCTCGGCTTAAAAACATTTTAATTAAAGAAGCATTTGCTTAGATTAATAAGCTTTCTAAAAATATATTAAAAAACAAAAATTGCTACTTTTCTTTAAAATTTATTAGTCTGATTTAGCTACTAGATAAATATATTTTTCGAAAAAATGTTTAATCTCCAGCAACTGAGCTTGTATTTTAACAATAACACCTATGTACGGTAAAATAAGTTCTAGTTTTTTTCTAATTATTTGTTTAAGTAATATTAATTAAAGCATAGACTTTTAAATGCTTAAAAACCATTTTTTTATTTACAATACACTTAAAAACTCTAAAACACTAATTGTGCTGTTTATCAAGAAATCTTGTTTAACTTTGTAAAACCAAAAACTTAAATAGCTATTTGAGTGTTGTTAAAGTATTTCTAAAGTATCTTAAACTAGCTGAATTAAAAAATAATTAATCTAGTAGCAAATTAGTTTTAAACGGTTGGTTTTTTAAAACAGTTTTGTTTTTGTTAGTATTGTTGTTTAGATGGAAATTGCTGTATAGTTATTTTTCAATAGGGTTATTTGTTATTTATATTTTATTGTTATTTATTGTATATTGAAGGCTTATAACTAAGTCTAAATATATTTCATTTGAACTAATTTGTTCAGTTATATTTAGCCTGCTCAAAATTTATTTAAGGTTCTATACTTTACTATTAATGTGCTAACTTATTGTGCTCTATTTTACTCGACTTATTAAAGCTATTAAATCAATTCATCTAAAATGTTTACTACTTCACTTTTAGTAATATATATTTTGCTCATTTATACGATATTATGGACACGGTAATGACAGAACGTAGGGAAGTTTTTAAGTAGGGAAACTCCCAGATCAAGACGGTCAGCTTGTTTAAAATTGGAAACCACCGGTTACTTCAAAGTTTTGATAAATTAAAAAAAAATATTGTTAATGTTGCCAAAAATTTAAACATTAATTGTCAAAAAACGTATTACTCAAAATGTCGTTCACATAGAAATCCTAAACAGTTCGGATATATAAAAAGATAACTGACTTGTTATTTATAGTAAATGGGTGTTTTCAAGTAATATTTAGTAATTAATATTTATAAGTAAAATTATACTTCAATCAAATTGTTACGAGACTTTAAAATACATAAAGGAAAATGTGATTATATTATTTTATAGTTAAAAAACCACGGTTTTTAAAAGTTCTGGTGTATGTGAAAACGACATTTGTAAACGTAAAATTTTCAGCATTGTTATATAAGTTTTAAATTCTACAGCCGTAGGAAACTTAAAGTAGTTCTTTTAGGTTATGTACGTTCGATTTACAAACTTTTAGATAAGTTTGTGCGACAATCATTGCAAGTTTAGCACAAGAGAAACAACAATAAAACCACAAAACATTACCAACAAATACGGCTTGTCAGATAAACAATTAGCGAGGTATTTTGAATCTATTGTTTAACGCTTTTTTCGTAAACACGTAAAATTTACAGAAATTACTTGATAACCGATTGTTTTATTAGACGAACAAGTTTTCAAACATCGACCTGTAAAGATGATTGCAATACTTTAAGTGACTTTGAAAAACTTCGTATGTCTTTGTATTTTTTCACAAATAAGCATAAAATTTTCTTTAAGCATTTTACCTGGCTATCAAACTCGGTTAAACATTTTAACATGATTAAACTTTTTTCATTTACTAATATTACTTTTTAAGCAGTTTAGAAAATTAACATTAAAACTATTTTCTATACATTAACCACAATTTTGTACTAAAGTTTTTAAGGTAAAAGATCAACTAAAGCTAGATTTTTTATTTGAACCAGAGTCTCCCAAAGTGGGCGACATCAACCCTCAGGTGATTTTGGCTATTAGTGCAATTACTAGTTAGGGTTGAAATAGTGTATTAGTAAATTACTATTGAAGGGGCGGTAAATTTTTTAACTTATTCTGAGTGGATGATCATGAAACTGAATTAAAAATACCCTTTAAGCAAAAACTATATCACAACTTTTTAACTAAGTTTTAAAAAACCTGGTTTGTAGTTTTGTATTTGTATCTTAACAGATTACAAAATATCAAGGCTAAAGTGTGTAGTAGCTGCTTCGCTATAAATAAACTTTTCTAAAATACAACTAGTACCAAACTTAAGCTAAAAAAAAAAACAAACAAATCTCTATGAAGTTGTTAAAGAAATTATGAATTCTTTGCTGTACAAGTTGTCAAAAACTTTCTAATTTAAACTTAGCTACATATGTTTCTAAACTGTTTTTCGAAACTTTTTTCCTGATTCTAACTTTTCTTTATTGCAAGACAACCTTCCTTGAAATAGCACTTGTCGCGACTGAAAACGTCTTCAGAGTTTCGTCTACGGCTTCTTGATACCAATATGGATTTTAACGCGAAAACTGTTATAAGTTGCAAAACTGATGTTTAAGCGCCGCGCTAACTTCTAACGCTGCAAACTAGCAATTGTTTGCTAGTAAAAAATTAATGAAAAAAATTGTATTTTTGTTGCGTTTTAAATCGATATCAAATTATTTTTATATAAATTCGAATGAAAATATATTTAAAAACTAAGGAATTGCATTTTTGTAACGTTGGTAGAAAAAAAATAGTTAAAGTTTTAGATTGCATAAAAATCTTAAGTTTACTTAAGTTCAAAGCACTTTCAAAATGTATCAGAGTATTTAGAGCCTATGCGAATTTTTTAAATTTTGTAAGTTTTATATTACACTAAAAGCCTTAGTTTACTCTAATATATACCAAATAAAAGTGGTGTTTTAACTTTTTTACATAACGTAGACATTAAGATATTTTAAGTTAACAACTATGAATAAAAAGGATTCGTACAGTTTTTTATGTTTAAGTACATAATATAAATATTTTCAATTTTAAATACATCTACAAAGAAAAACACATTACAATAATTCACAATGTTGTGTTTCATATTGCCTTTATCTAAAATTAAAAGTAGAGTAAAATTTGGGCTATACGATAGTTTTATTTAACTTTTTTGAATTAAGTTTACGGCTACTATTGTCATCTTTAAAAATTCGTTTGTGTAGGAAAGTATCATAAAAGTAAAATTTTAAGCCTACTAAAACTTTTTTATTTCAAACAAAACTTAAATTTTATTCAGAAAGAGCGAACAAAATCATAATATCGACCACAGCTAATGTTCGTTATTTTTCACAAAAAGTTCAACAAAGTACTTTTTATTGTACATATTTCTACATTATATCGATTTTTGTTTTTAAGCTTTTTGAAATTTAATTATAAATCTGCAGCTATTTTTATTTAAATATTGTTACTTAAAATAATCATTATATACAACCACCTAATTAAACATTTTTCGACGTTAAATAGTCTTTTTTTTTTTATTTAGTTATATTTTGTTTTTAAGTATAAAACTTTAATTTTTTTTTTATATCGAACTGTTCACTAATACACAGCAACTTTTTCTGCAATCTTCTTTATGACGTAATAAAGAACAAATACTGTACATGGTTGCCACTGGCGTTCTGTATTTTTCATTTGAATTCGTGATTTTCTTTTTTTGTTTTTTTCTTTTAACTTTTTCACGGTCAATAACACATTTTTATTTTATTTAGTTGTTGATGTCTTACCTACTGTGTTTATATACTGCATTTAAGACAAGCTTATTTGTAAGATTTTGTAACTTCTGTATCTGTTTTTAGATTATTTTTTTGTCTCAATAGGTTTTATAGTTTAAAACTATAATTGTTATTAATTTAATTTCTATCAATATAGGTTGAATTTATGGAAATGAAAATTAAAGATTCGTTTTGGTTTTTTTTTATGTTTTAAAAAGTTAAAAACAACGTGCATTTGTTGGGCTAGTTTTTTGACAGGTTCTTTTTTAAAACCAAAATTATCAGAAGATTTCTACTAAAAATAAGAACTTAAGTCTTCAACTGAAACAGCTTTAAGCGATTTTAATTGTAGCAAGTTTAAAAAAATATACCTCCGACTTTGGTTAAAACCTCTTTTAAGGTTTTATAAGATTGAAAATATTAGTATTGCAAAGTAAAAGTTTTGAATTATTGTTTCAAAAACGCACCTCTGGTAATTTTCAGCGTCGAAATAGAGCGGCGTATTGAAACGAAAAATCCAAAATCGAGGCTAGCAATTTTGAAAGCAGCTAAAATCATAACAAAGCAATTCAAGTTCAGAAGCTAGCAAAGTAGAAAAAGAAAATTTTAAATAAAACAAGTTTAAAATGTTTGAATTTTAGCTTTTAAATTTTTTGATAAAGACTTAGATCAGAGAATTTGATGTATGTTGCAGATAGTGTTTTGTTACACCAGTTTAAACAGTTTTTGTTACAGAAAGATGTAAATAGTGCCAATCATATGTGTTTTTGAGTTGAGCTTTCATGGTAGTTGTAACAAATTTTGTTTAAATAGGTACTTAAACTAAAATATTTCAAAAATACTTTAAACTACACTTGATAAAAGTTATAAAGAGTGTTTTATGTGAATTTTCTATAAAAGAAAACAGTTTTCAAATATTTGTTAGCCGTTCACTAGTTTTTTAGAATTTATTTTATTGCCTCTAGCTTATAAATAACTTTAATTTCACCTAAATTATGTAGAAATACTATCCCTTAAACGGTAAGGACACTTTTTTCTGAAGTATTTATACATATGTACTAATTTTGATCAAAATCTAATTTTTTCATGCAAAAGAACGGTGGTTGTACAACTAAAGGGGGGAGACTGGGTTTGGTTTAAGTCCACAATTTTTTTGCAAGACAAAGTTTTTTTAAGTATTTTTTAAGAGAAGTGAAAACAGACAAAAGTTTTAAATTCTGTTGTAAGATCACTATGTGGCACATTATAAAAAAAACATTTGTATTCAATTTTATATTATATAAACAATTTATTCAAATGACACGCGCAACAGTAAATGGGCTTTTCATAAAAATTTGATACCCAAGAAAATTATAAATTAATCTAATTAAGAAAGTTTTTATAACTAACAATGAATTATTTATAGATAATGAGTCTCTAGCGGCTTTCGAATTTTCATTTAACGACAACTTGTTGTAGTCAAGTCAAAACTTCCAGACAACTTGAAGTTATAAGAAAGATACTTTACATAACCAAACGGTATTTTTATGGTTACTAAAAATTAACTTAAACCAAATACTGCATAAGGGATAAGAATTTTTCAATTTTTCATACAATAAACTGAAACAATTTTCCCTAGTGTAACCAAAATAAAGTTTACAAGTATATGTTGTCGACTAAAAACGTTATGGTTCAAAGTTTATAAGTTTAAAACCAATATTAAATTACTTTTAACTATTAAGATAACCGTTAAGCAACTGTAAATACTGGAGTATAAGACTTTATCCCGTAAGACTTGTGAAATAAAAACCTATTTGTGTTTTAGCTTTGTCTATTTTAATTAAAAGAAGCATTATCTATTTTATGACAAATACATTGAAAGGTATACTTACAAAAACTACAGTTTGTATTTTCATTTGCTGATAAAGTTACTGCTCTGTATAATTTATTTTAATCAAAAACTTAATTACAATAAGTTTTAAGAATGTGATAGTTACAAAGTAGCAAGTGTGGAACTTTTATGCAGCATTATTTTTAATTTTAAATTAGTTGTATTGACAGATAAAGTGTTTAACAACTTTATATTAAACTTTTAGTTCTTAATTTACAGACTTAAGAAAAATGAAAAAAAAAAACATTTAGTTTTAAAATTTTGATAGTTGCAAAGTATAAATTATAGAACTTTTATGCTGTATTCTTTTAATTAAATAATTTAAGTTAATAGAATTAAGTTTTTGTAGCAAATTAATACTAAAAATTTGGTTTTTTAACTTACAGACTAAGTAGAAAAATAGAGTTCAGCAAAGTTTCATACGTTTTATTGAAACTTCTTATGTAAATTTACTTACAGACTAGCTTTTTTTTCAAAAAGGTGCTTGAAAAAGGTAGCAAATTACTACACTTTACATATATATAATCTATTAATAGAACTATATATAATAAAACTACTACTATTTAGCAAAACTACTAAAATAATAAGAAATAAATTACTATTATTTAATATAAACAAGCTTGAACCAAATACAAAAATGTTCATTGCTCATATTTAACAAAGATACTTGTTTTAGATTTATTGTATACAGTTAACAATAAATATGCCTGCCAACGAAGCTAAAGTTTACTCTGGAGTGAAATCGAATATTGTGTTGAAAGGACCGCAGTCCAAAATACAAGTAAAGGGATCTTATGAGCCCATTGTCACCGGTAAGAATCTTCTGAATTTATTCAAACTTATTATTGATAATATTTATTGCAATGTTTTTTCAAGCAAACTTATTCTGTTTATAGCAAAATATTTATAGTTCTTCATTGCAGGCATCGGCGACCAAACACCATGTTTGGAACAAGCTCCTGACCTCAGCAGACGACAACGGCTGAAAGCTCGAGCGTGGGGGTTCATGGACCGCATCAGATCGTGTTTTTCCATCTGCCGCAAGGGGGAGCAGTGTGGATCAGAAGTTGCCACGGAGTTTAGTTCCTACCAAAAGACTGTTCCAGTTTCAATGCGCACGAGTCAACTGCAGTCAACGGCGGCAAACAATGACGTGGTCGATGAGCAGGTCATAGAAGGGCGCCAGCAAGCGGTAGCTGAGAAGACCCAAGGCTTCCAGAACAATCCATTTCTCCTGGAGCTGGTGAAGGTGCAGAAAAGAAAGTCTTTGGCTCTGAGGAGTGAGAAGCGTGCTTCGAATCATTTCGAGATGGAGCCAATGCCAAAGATTAAGGCAAGGTCGCACCAGAAGACGCTTGAAGAACTCATGGTTGTATCCCCGAGTAGAGGATCACCGGCACGCAGACCGAGTCAGCAGCTCAAGATGGCCCCCATCAAGCCCCCAAGAACAAAATATCTGCACAGTCAAAGGCTGATCATTAGTGAAGCTGCTCCCGAGAAACCAGTGCACTCAAAAATCTTGCAAGCGCAAATGCAACAAGACGAACGGATCGATGGGCAAGCAAGCGGCAAGTTTGAAGGAAGTTTCAGTTGCAAGTCCCCTCTGGTCGGTCCGGGAGCAAACATCGCGTTGGGTTAGAAACGGGACGCTGTAACATTCAATTTTCACCATGCACAGTGTATTGTTGCTTTTTATGAATTTTTAAGGTACAAGTTCTTAAAGGTGTAACAATAAAAATGACATTTTAGTTTCTATTTATTAGTTCCATAAGTTTTTTTTTTTCAGTTTTCACAAAATTATTTTAGAATATTTTACTATTTGTAATTTACATCTAATAAAAGGTATAGCTGTTAGAAACTTTTATAAACTTTTGCTGCTGTGGCCTTATGGAAATTAATATTTCAGCAATTTATTTATAAACTATATTCAAATATATTTTACTGTATATTTTTTTAATCAGTTTTTACTGTAAAAAAGTAATCAAATAATAAGTTAAAGTTTTCTATATTTTAAAAATAAAACACATTGTCACAATATGCACAATTTCTTAAAACTATTGTTTTAATACTTTTTTATAACAATTTTTTGCAGTATCAAACTTACTATACTTTGTTTTTAGAAAACTTTTATTTTCAAATTTCACAAAAGTTATTGCAGCTCAATTTTTTTTCATTTTAGATTTTTTTTATGTGTGTTTAAAATCATGTAAGGATGGTGCATTATGTTAAAGATATTAGTGTCTTAGATACATCCAAATTTATTTTATAGTTCTATGAATGTGCAACAGCTTAAATTGTAATTGAAACTGCTTCTTCCTTTATAGTTTTATAGTAAAATTGTCAATTTTCTAATCTTTTATACACACAATTGTGCTAAACTTCTGTGTAGTTCAATCATTGTTTTTTTAAACGTTAACATTCTTAATTTTTTAAGCTATCGTTTATACTTTTAACCATTGAATTAGTACTATATTTTTAAAATAGTTTTGTTTATATTATAAGTTGCAAATATTATTTTAAATTTTCTTAGTTGTGCATGGTTGATAAATTTATTATTTTGCAGATGTTATAATATTTTAAATTTTAAGTTAAATTAAAACAAACTACATCTTCATGTCAACAAATATATTGGGAGTTCATAATTTTAGCATTTGTGACCTAAACAAACGGAAACAACTTTAATTCGATCTACTTCATCTGCATTCAAGCATAACAAGGTTTGTTAAAAAATGCTTCTCAAACTTTTTTTAAATAACTTACATTATTCTTATCAAGTACTTTTAAAAACTAAATGTAAAACTAATGTTTTATCAAGCAAAAGTTCTTATAAGTAAAAAAAAAACATTATTAAGTACTAACTGTTTCACGTAGGCTATTAAAATTTTTACCAGTCAAAAATGTATTTCCGTATTTTTGAAACCTATGGGTCTTAAAGTTTTCGTTATTTTTTAAGTTTAATAAAATTAAGCAAAATGTTTTTATTTAGATCAAATCTTTTCTGATCTAAAAGCATGTTTTGTTCTATCAAAGAAATGGAAGAAGTTTAGTATACAAATCAGATAATTAATTGAAAAAGTGTTGATTTTGCTTCAAGTTTTGCAGGCTAGATTTGTAGATTTTATGTTTATTTTCATTTGTAGATTATTTAATAAATGTTTTTTAATAATACAAACTAAACTTGTTTGCCATAGATGTTTAAGTAGTGAAAAAAGTCTTTTAAATAATTGTTGCAAAACCTTTTGAAATTGTAGATGTTTTTTAAATAGTTTGTTTGTGATATTCCTAATATACTCAAAGACATTAAGTGTTTTGTATCTCACAGACTATGTAATAATAAAATCTTTCAATCTATTTTTGTAAAACCTTAATTATAAAAAAAATTATTACTTCTTTTTTAATAATAAGTTTTTTAAATTATTTTTACTAATTAATTTAAAATAACTGTTAGCAAATATAAAATCATAAGTATTCTAGTTTTAACATATAAAACTTCCATAAAAATTTCTCAAACTATTCGGATTATTTTCATGTAAACTTTTTGATTTCAAGGTTTTCTAAAAAAGCATTTTTTGAAGGAGTAAAATAAAGAGACTTTAGTTTTTTAACTGTGTTTAGTTATATCCAATATGCTTGAGTAATATTGTTAACACCTAGTCACAAACTAACACCTAGTTCATGTAATGTTTCAATTACCTCTTAATTTTAATGTATAACTTCTAACTATTTTTTCAAAACTAACTTAGCTTATTATATTTATCAACACATAAAGTTTTATTACATTTGCAAAATTAACAATAAAACTATTTCAAATGACAAAGTTGTACAAAAAACTACAGAATATAATTTTGGGCCACTCATTGCTAAAAAAATTTATTTTTGCAAGTCTTAAAAAAAAATTTCAGAACTTGTACGTAACAATATGAAAACAATTAAATGGCCACAATTATCAAAAACATTTTATGAGTTTTATGGTTTTTAACACCAATAACAATAAACAAAGTAAATTATAATTATTGTAAAATCTGTAAAAAGTTTTAAACCTAATCAAATTAAGTTTTTTTTTGTGTAGAATCAAAACTCTCACTAAATAAAACAGTTATTCCATTTTGTTTTTTTTTAAACAAGATTTGTTTTATCAAAGTTTGTAAAGCTTATTTAACTTTTGGCACATTAACTTTAAATTTATGAAAATAAATTTTATATATATAAAGGTTCCTATGAAGTTATTTCTACTTACATAATTAACAACTACATTTGAAATTTATTTCAGCAGTTTAAGAACCTGTACTATTAAAAAAGTTCTACAAGACAAACTATTACATAAAAGTTATATAAACTTTTTTAATTTGTATTTTCGTTTTAATGATGCTTATTTTTTGTCAGGCCTATTTTGTAGCGAATTGAGAGCTTATTTATCATCTCCTTGTTGGTCCACGTGAGAGGTTATTGAAGACAATTTATCGAATGGGCAAAATTATGACTGTTTAACAAGCTAAAAGTAAGTTTTGTTTTGTTTTTATAGCATTTCTTTTTATAAAAAATTGATATTTACGATGTTATAGTTTCTATACTTAGACAGGTTTTAGTTATGTATAAATTTTGATTTTAATAAAAAATAAAAAGTACAATTTTAACTTAGTACCAAAACTATTTTCAATTATATTCAAAGTTTTTAACGCTAATAAAAATCAATTTAAGGATGCTATATTGATGAAAAGACTAGTTCGTTTTTTAATATAACAACTTTTTTTTAATAAATACAGAGGTTTTATGTTTTATAAAGTATATAGAACATTAAGTTTTATTAATTTATAATAATATGTAATAGATGCTTTGCACATTTGTTTATTATTTTTTTATGTCTGCTAGTTTTAAAAAAATAAGTTGTTCTAGTTCTAATAACATTATAAATTTCATTCTAATTTTGACAAAAAGCATAAGCTAAGAAATTTGATAATTCTACTAAAAACCTGTTATTTTAAATTTAATTCATTTTTTATTTCTAATTTTGGTTTCAAAAAGTAATGAACAAAATGCATAAGTCTTTTTATAAAGTACATAAATAGCTAACATACTTTTTAAACTTATATAGTTTTTTTATAAAATTTTTTAATTTATTTATTTTGTTTATATTTTTTGTTTACGTTAGCCTGTCTTATAAAAGTAGTAGTTAAATAGTTTGGAGATAGAATTTATTAAAAAAACATATTACTAAAGTAGAGACAAAACAACAAAACTTGAAAAATTTGTGAAGTTAGAAAAAAAGCATATTATAGTTTTTATAGGTTTCGAATTTTTATAAAACAAACTGTAATTAAGCGTTTGTTGAATTAAAAAATATATTTCAGCTCAAATGTTTCCTTGTGTCGTTTAGTTCATATTATGTAGTTTAAGAGTTTAATTAGAAGTAATTTCTATGATAACTGTTAAAACTGAAATACTTCCTTATATCACTTGTAGTTTATGCTTTTCTAATTTCTAGTTCTAGTTAGTTTGATACTTTAGAGATAGTTTATAAAATAAATTTAGTAAAACGTTCAATCTAAAATCATCCGAGTTATCAAACTAATTATCATCTCAAAACTTTTCAAAAAACGTTTGTACAACTTTTTTTAATTACGTCATCGTGCATTGTGACGTCATCGGTTGGTTTAGCGGGCCACAATTGGCTTAGGCTGGCTGCTGGCGGGCAGCAGTTCAACTATTAATTTCACTTTATTATTTAAAAACCTGTAAATTTTCACTCAGCGGGTCGTACATTGCTTATTTTTACCTAATCGTATCAGCAACAACGCGTTATGACGTCACAGAGGATGTAGAAAATGTGCATGAAACATGTTTTTATATGTAATAAAGGTTGTACTTATAGGTATTTGTGGTTACAGTTTTATCACAGCTGCATGTTTTGAAGTTAAAACTTAGATGTAGTTTAGTTACTCGGCAGTTACATTTTGTGACAGTGACGTCATAATGTGTTGTCACTGATACGATAAGGTGATGCACAGATATAGAAAGTTTATACTTTGTAGTACTGATACACCTGAGCTACAAGCGATTAATTATTAAAACAGTTACAAAATGCTGTAAGTTTTATATAAAACAAAACTCTAACAACTTAAACTTTAAATCAGCCATTCTTAACCTGGGTAAATTATTCCTAAAATTAAATTTCCTCGTTTTAGGGAGTAAATTCTATTTTTACAAGTTAGGTGAATTAGTTCTTACTTTATTTTATAACTTATATTCAACTGTTTTTTTTTTCTAAGTTAAATAGACTCTTAAAACTAAAAAATTTTACGTACTTAATAAGCTTAAAGATCAAATAGTCCAGTTATTACCTCAAAATTTAACACTATTTTGTATATTGGGGATAAGTTTTGTAGCAACTTTCCAAAAAGGTTAAAAACTGCAGCCTTACACCATATAAATACTTTTGTACTGGCTAATGGTCTCTATAACTTTAATCTCAATTAGGTTTCATTAACTCTTTTAACCATTATATACTAAATTTTAAATTAAAGTATTGACTGTATCAATACACCATAGTTACTAAAAATAATAAATATTGTTTGCATATAGATTCATTCGATTATAACATTTGAAATATTTCAGTTGTTTCAAGATTTTTGTCAACTATGATAATATTTTTTTTTATTAAAACCTTTATTCACTACTAAATTGTGATTTAATTTAATATTGCGATACGTACTGCTGAAGGGTAGGCGCAAAAAAATGCACAAAGGGACACTTTTGCACGAAGCGGCATTTTTGCACAGAGACTTTTTTGCATAGGTTTACTTTTTATTGTTAACATTTTTTTTTGTTTTTTTTTTTTACTATCACTGTTAACCCTAACCCTGGCGGTTAATTCTTTTCTTATTATCAGCTTTTTTAAATTTCATTCATTTTTTTTTCTATCAGTGTTACCCCTAATATAATTTTGGTCGGTTTTTTTTACTATTCTTTTTGATTTTTATTTGTTTATTTTTTTTATCTACTATTTTTTTTGCTATCACTGTTACCCCTAACCCTTACCTTTATTCGGTATTTTTATTGTTATTGTAATTAAGTAACTAATTTATTATTTGTTTTATCTTTTTTTTTAAGCGCAAAACTGTCACTTGTTCAAAATTGAACACCCTATGTGCAAAAGTCTCTTTGTAAAAATTTTTCTTCTTTCAAAAGTATTTTCGTGCAAAAGTGTCCGTTTATGACAATTGCTTAATGTTAATATATTTTAGCTCTTATGTAAAGCAACTTTTATTAAAGTAATGAAAACGTTAAGACATTAAATACAATTAAACATTTAAAAACAGCTTTACAATAAAATTAACCATAAAGTAATCGATGTTTTGTTCGCAACTCTTTAAGGTATTAAACAAATTTTAATTTTACATTAGTACTTATATCAAAACATTTAAACTATAGCGATACAATATTATTTTTAGTCTTTGTTTTTAACTAAATACTTTATTTAAAAGTAACAAAAATTATAATTTTAAGACATTTTCAGCTTTAAAATTACCTGTTTTACTAATTTTAAGTTTGTTTAAGATTAAAAGTCATGTAACTTTTTAGTAGTTTTAAATTGGTTGTTTTCAAACAGCTTTTGCAGATAAATAAGCACAGGTTTTAAAAGTTTGTCAAATAAAACTATATCTATTCTAGCTAACAGCATTAAAGACCAAGAGTGTTGCAACGAAAGTTACTTTAGGATACTTACAAGCCTTTTACCCTACCTTGTGGCAAAAAAAAAGGGACTGAACTGTCAGAGTGTCTTCTACAGCCATGGCTTGATCACTATTATTGAAGTAAGTCGAAAAAATTGTTGAAAAGATACAAAAGATTTTTTTATATTTAAACCTGTTTTTAAATGATTTAAGCGTAAAAGCGTCTATGAATTAGCTTACTTCAAACAAATACCATGATTCATATTTATGTATTTTTCAATTGAATATTGTTTAACAGTATATTTTGCATAAGTTTGATATACAAGTATCAATGAATTCCGGCTTGAGCTATAAATATAGTACTATAACATACCATTTTATTGTATTGGATATACTAAACTGTAAATACTTTTATACTTAAACTAAAAGCTCTTCTCTTTTTAAAAACATTTTAGTTCTAAATGTATAAAGTATATCAATGTTTTGTTTTTAAGAATAACTTAAGCAAAAAAAAAAACGTCTAGACCGCTACCTATTTCAAATTAAGTAAGATGGTTTACATTTTTAAAAATCAATAATATTCTAAACTAATCTTTGCAGATACTTTATATAGCAATTAGTGTTTCTTTTGAATGTTTTTAAGTTTATATTAAAAAAACCCGTTAATTTTTTATACAACATAGTCTTTTTAAATATTAGTCAATAAAATATTTCAATAACTAAATAAATTTCTTCAAATTACTTAATTCTATAAATGTTGATTTTTCTTAACATTTTAGCCCAAGTTGTTTTAAATTAATTTAAAAAGTATGAACAATTTTGCCAGCATAAGCTTTAAACCTATGTTTTTTATATAAAAAAATACTTTATTAAATTTTGTATATTTATTCATACTGATTTACAAATATCATTAAAGATTATTAACGTTGTTTAATAGTCACTTGAAACATTTGTGTTATACATTTAAACAAATAACGTAGATATATTGAATAAATTTTTTTGAGCAAGTTAATTTGAAAACTTTTATTATCTTACTTTTATTTTTCAATATTTCTTAGAACATCAGTTTTTACCGTATAAAATATAATTGTTTTCTACGTTTTATTAACATCAGGTGAAGTATATTATAATCTTTTTTTTACTATTACGATCTTTGAATTTTTAACATCACAAAATATAATATAATGCATTTAATTTTAAACATACCACTGTTTTTCTTTTACTTTAGGTAAACAACAAAACCACTTACTATAAATCTTAACACTAAAATTAACTGATAATCTAATGTATGATAAGAAAACACTTAATATTTAAACAAATTTTTGAAGCATCTAAATTATTTTAGTTAGAATTACAATACTTAGAATTATATTTTTATAACTCTGAAAGTCCGAATATAATTAGCTATTAGAAAAAATTTCAGTTAAATTTTTTGATAACCGTAACCTATCATATAGTATAGTCTAGCTGAATTATGCTTTTTTAGTTTTTTATTCTAAAGTTAAATTAAAACCTTGTAAATTTATAATTTGTTCTGTTTTTAATCTTAAATTTACTATATCATAGATATTTTTAAGTTAAGTACTCATTTACAAATAAATTTGATAAAACTACAAAAGGAATATTTATACTAAAACTTGCCTCTAATAGTTTATTTCGTTTACTTTTTTTTCAAATTTCTAAAACTATTCTTATGATTTGTTTAATAATATTATGCTGTTGATAGTTTTAATTATTTAATTAGAGTGTAGTAATGATAACATAAAACACCAAAACAAAGGTTATTTTGAAATATACGTTAGACTTAATTGTTTGTTATTAATTATTTTGTTTAAATTTTACATATTTTGTTTAAAGTTTATTTAAATTTCAGCCCCTAAATCATAAATTTGCGACCCTTAAAGTTTTTTTCAGCTAAAACTTTCCTTTTTAAAATCATAGAAATAAAAGTTTTGGTAATAAAAACTTAAAATTAGGCTCTTAATTTTATTATTAGCAACTCACAGTGCTTTATGATTAACTGTTTTATCAAATCTGTTGTTTGAAATAGTATTGTTTTCACGATTTATACAATTATTTAAAATAACTACTACAAAATGATTTTCATACAGCACAACCATTAAGCAACTTTTAAAATAAAATTGGACAGCGTTTTATAAAAGTCCCCTGTAATAAACAATGCGTTCATAATACAACTTTTATATAAATAATTTTTGATCAGATACTCAATTATAATAAACGAAGAATAAACAACTGCGCTCATTAGTAAAACAACAAGAAGGCAGGAGTGGTTCCTACTTTTCTAGCATTTTTTGCCGCTTTAAATTTGAATAGCAAATCATAATTGGTGCAAGGCTCACAAAGAAGTTTGCAGCAGACATGGTGCGTTGAACTATTCTATGTTCAATAAATTAATGCAATTTTTTTTTAATACTTTTATCAACTATAACTATATTCTGGGGGTCAAAGAAAATAGAAACTTTTAGGGTCGAGAAAAACCTGAAAACCTGGAAAAACCTAGAACTTTAACATGTTCAATAATAAAATTATGATTTGGCACAAAAAATCTATTATGATAAATAATTTTTTCATTATCTTTTTTTTTCATTAAAAATTATTTAAAGTAGATTTACATTATCTTTTCAATGTTTTTATAGTATTTAACACAGTTTCTTACCTTAAACAATTTAAATTAAAAATAGACCAAAAAATAAGTACATTTAAAAAACAGGAGAAAATTTTAGTAATCTGGAAAAAATTTGCCGAAATATTTGGCAAATCTAAATTTTTTAATGACATTTATACAAAGAATTATTAATTAGTTACTATAAAAAATTTTTTAAGTAGAGTTTACGTAGAATCTTTTCTGTTATGCCAATGTTTATTAATTTTGTTCTTTATGGCATGTAACCCTTTGTTACGTCATAAAACAAGTTAAGTCCACTTCTTGTTGAACTTAACTTTGTAATTTCAAGGTTATACAACTCTGTAATTGTTTGTTTAAGTATCGGTAACCTTTTATTATGAATATAGCTACATTTTATAAGTAACAAATTGAATTAACAAAAAAGATTAGTTGAATAATCATAGGATGAAAAACATTTAATATACTTAACTTACTAATTCAATAAACCGGATCGTAGACAGAAGTATTTAACTTAGTTGCAAAATCGTATTTTTTGTTTATCAGAAAAAACAAAAACATAACTTAAGCGTTGCTAAGAAAGTGTATTATTTATCATGACGACGCGTGATGACGTCATAAGGGGTGCAAGTCACGTCAGCTATAATGTTATTTTCTATTTTATTAAAAACTTTGTCAAAAAATTAAAAAATACTTAACAACTAAATTAGAAAAAACTACTCGAAATATTAAGGATTATAATGTTACTCTGCTCCGGTTTTGATAGAACTTGTAGAATTTTGTAGGCAGAATTTTACCTGCAAAATACTTTTGCATTTCAAGTGAATTTTAAAACTCTTTTCTCTAGCCACCGTAACTGTAAAAAATTGTACAATAAATTAAATATTTTATTAAACAAAATTTTGAAGAAAATAGCTAAGTTTCAATACTACTGATAATTAAAATTAAAATTATATTGTAAAATAACCATAGGATGTGAAACGATCAAATTATTTAACTTACTAATTCAATAAACCGGATTGTAAACATTAGTATTTAACTTGATTGCAAAATTAGTTCACAATATTTATAAATTAAATAACTTTTTAAAACCAAATTCTGAAGAAAACGGTCAAGTTTCAAAAACTATTGAGAATTAAACTGATGACGTCATAAGAGGTGCAGGCCACGTCAACTACAATGTAATTTTCTATTTTATAAAAATTTTTAGTCCAAACAGAAAAAAAAATAGTTAAATAAATTTTTAGGCAGCAAAATTTACCAGCAAAATACTTTTGTGTGTCAAGTGAATTTAAAAATTATTTTCTCTAGCCACCGTAATTGTAAAAATTGTACTATAAAAACTAAGAACTCTTATTTAAACAAAAACGTAAATTTAAAAACTAAGTATTAGAAACTACTTTCTATTGAGAATAAATCTTAGAGAATATATAAAAATGCTTGCTACAAAAAAGCTAACTTATAATGTTTTAAAAGGTTTTTATCAAGCTGAACAAAACTTCAAAAAAGTACCAGTACAAAAAGACATTTTTTGATCTATAAACGTCATAATTTGATTAATTTAGTTTTTTTAAGAATATAATTGAAGTCTTAAATACCTTTATGCTTCAACTAGGCTGAGGTAAAAAAAGATTCAATGAATTTTATCAATAAACTTAAGCTTTATACAATTTACATAATTTAAAGAACGTAAACATTCACCTTTTCCTTAAAAATATTCTTTTAAAGTTAAATATTTTGTACCTTCTTGAATATAATTAGCAGCAATTCGTTTTTTGATTTTGTTTATTAGGTACGTATCGTGTTATTTATCGTTGCTTTATTAGATTTTTTATACCTTTATAACTGATTAATAATTACAAAACAATTTCAAAGTTTTATGAAACATTAAAATACATATTATCACTTTAAAAAAAAAGTTGTATCTATTTTTAATGTATCTAACTTAAACGTTTATTTTTCGTTAATTAATTAAATTTGTTTTCTAGATTGAAAAAAGTGTTATGAAATTAACTTAACTTTTAATTTTTTTTTAATGTTTTTTAAAATGTTTTGGTCACTTTAAGCATTAAAAGCTTTAATTACTTGTTTAGTAAACTAGTTTTACATATACTAATTTTCTTTTAGTCTTTAATTGTCAACTGTTTTTAGTTTTTAATCATGGGCAAAATTATATAAAAAAAATATATATATTTCCGCATATAAGAGTTTACATAAGTGTTTAACTGTAACTTACAAAATATACTTTGTTGTCTAGTTATATTAAAAATAATAAATCAACTTGTTTTTAAATAAAAGTCTGTCTGTGTATGCTTCTCTTAGAGTTTACTTAAGTAGCAATTTAAATTTCTCGTTTTATTTTGTTACCTTTTAAGAAATAAAACTTCAAAACAATTGTACTTTGTTATATTGGTTTTCTGTAAATCAGATTTTTTTAAATATTTTTAGTATTTCATAAACTTTTAAGTTATTACGCCTGAAGTTAAATTTAATTTAAATTGTAAACTTTAAACTTTATGATACTACATTTCAACTCTCTATCGCTATATTCTTTAAAAATTACAGCTTGACTAATACTTTAGATAATTTGTGTGAATCCATTTTAATTAGGTTTAGTAAAACACGTATTTACTAACTTCGAATGAAAATAAAAGCTTTTACTCACAAATTGGTTCTAATTTAACTTAACTAAGCCACGTACATTCAAATTTTAGTTAATAAGCGTTTCGTATCTAATTATTTCTAATATCGTTTAAAGCAATTAAATTTAATTATTAGCCTTAAACACTAAATTTTTAACTTTTTTTTTAACAGTCGACTTAAACATTATTAAACATAATTAGGTGAATCAAGCCTAATTTCATATGTGCAACTAATTTATACAAATTAAATTTAGGTGCACTAATTACAGTTAACTGAAGCAAATTTTTAAAAGTTACTCGACATATTTTAATAAAAAATATCACTTTTATTAACGTGTTCTTAACTATACAGTCGTCTACAAAACTTATTTGATTTAACTATAGAAATAACATATAAATTCTGTTTTCTGCAAGTTTAAAGCAGTAGATAGTTTTATAAAGGTTCGAATGAAAATGAAAATGTTCTTTATGAATTTATACTTTTTATTGGTTATGTTGTTTTCGTTAAGTTAGTTTAGTGAGTTAGTTTATCTTTTAAAACTTAGCTCTAAGTTAATTTCTAGTATACCAAACATGTCAGTAAAAAGCTAAGCAAATTTAAATTATGCTAAAGTATATGCACACAAGTAAGTTTCAAGTATTTGTTAAATATATAGTGTGTTGTTTTATGATGCTAATCAAATTAAGTAAAAATACGATTATCACTGCCATTGTATTTAATTTACTTCACTTATATAGCGTATAGCTTATGCCGGTTACAGCTTATTTAACACTTCATAGATATTCTTAACAATTCAATAACTATATAAAATATATTTAGAAGACCGGACTTATATACTAAGACTATTTTTGTGGTGTTTTCAAAAACATTTTTCGGATACTTTTATAGTTTTGTTTAACATTTAAAGTTTAATGTTTTTTTTGTCAATTTGAATTACTGGTGCAATATTAACTAATAAGTTAACAAAAAATTTACATCAAACTAGTACTTAAACTTATGTTTTAATTAAAGTTTATTACTATATAACTTTAAAATAAGCCTGTACTATTACATAAATGCTTAATCTAGTTTTTTGTTTGTAGCTCTCTAACGCCCCTTGATGGCATGACACAAATGTTCGATTTATAATAATTACAAATTGCACAAATTAAGAAGCTTGTATTTTTACTTTTAATACAAAATTGTTAGGTCTAATTAGTTTATTTAATGTTAATTAGGTTTAAGAACTAAAGTAAAAATTGGCATAATTTATTAAATTTAAATGTGAATTGACAATTTGCAAAAAGTTTTTGTTAATTTGAACAAGTTAAGATACCATAACTGTTGTTAATTATGACCAGTTTCGAATATGTTTTTCATTTTTATGTGTATTCTAAACGTATTATGTTTGTGCATCTTTCAATTTTCAGCTGTAAGATATTATGTTTATTCTATAGTATAATTACATTGTTTTTAACTTTTGTTAAAACTAGTTTTAATAAATAAAACTTTTAAACTTATCATAAGTATGTTTCTACAAGCGTAAAGCTATTTTCTTTAAAATTATAGATAAAACCTCCTTTTAGAGATTAGCTTTGAAATCAAATAGCTTAATATATATTTTTATATTAGTTGCGTTCTTTCGCTTCTTAAATATCTAGCTAGTTTTTTTATAAATTAGTTGTAAACTAAGTTAAAAAATTGCATACGTGTAACTTTACTTTTATTTTGAAACAAACTAGGGTAAAATTTTATATAAAAAAATTAACACTAACTATATTTAAAGCTTAGGTTCACTATAGTACTAGAAAAAAAATGCACATTAATTATACTTCTATAAGTTATAAATTATGTATTAGTTCTAACAAATACTGCTTTAAAGAAATTTATATTGTTTTGTAAAACTTTTTTGATAGATTAAATTAACTTTAAGCTACGTAAATTAATACTTTAGCCAATATATAGAAAATATTTTGATTAATTTTTCAAATAAAAACAGTTTTTATATAGTCAAATCGATTTCAGAAAAAATGCCTATCGAAAAGAAAAGACATCATGAATATGTTCGTTTCACAAGTAAGTTGAAATTTTAACAACAAACAATATTTAAGTTTTGATATATGTTTACAAAACACATTTGGTAGCTAACTTGTTTTTTGATACGAGTGCTGATATCTAGCGTCCTCCTACGATAAAATACACATTTTGAATATTTAACAGTTGCTAATTTAAATAAATTGATTAGATTTTTATCTTAACTGTTCCATATCATTTCTAATTAATATTGTTAAGACTGAAACTGATAATAAAGCATTTAAAAAATTAGTTTTTACTTTGTAAAAGTAGTCGACTTTAAGCGATTATTACAAAAGCTATGAGTTAAATACAATTTTAAAATTTTGATAATATTGAATTGACTAAATATATACCTTTTTTTACTTTAAAATAAAGCAATAAAATAACTGTTAGTTAAGTTAAACGTTCTAGTGAATGTTCTAGTACTTTTGTTATTTCTGTTTTCTATCAAATTACTTAAAAACGTTTAAAATTAGTAATATATAAAATTAATAATCATCAAGTATTACATAATTTGAACAGTATCTGAGCTTTACTAATTCGAGTTATTTTTCCCCAGACAAGTGGGCGGCCTATAAAGCCCTTGCCTGTTTCTACGTCATAGTTTCATTTATCGTCTGGTGGAATTTTGACACCATCAAAGAAGAATGTTGGGAGTACGACAGGACCAAAAAACTTACTTTAATTAGTTTTGTTTTGTGTCCAAAAGGAACTTAAGTTTGTGTGTGTTGATGTTTACAGAAACGATAGCTTTTTTATGTTTATTCATTGTCTATTAATGATTTATGGTTCAAAAATTTTTATTTACAGTTTATTTATTTTAACTCTGTTTTTAATTAGTTTTTAAAACAGTTTTGCACAATTTAAACCATTTACTTTTTGTTTTTAATCAAGTAAATCCTGAAAAAATTAGTTTATAATTATAAATAGTTTTGTTAATAAAAATTTCAAACATATTGTTTTTATATAAAAAAATTTGAAAACTGTTGTTTAATTGTAGTACATAAGCACTATGATTTTAAATCAGGTAATTTTGAAATAAAAACACATATTATTTTAATGTTTAAGCATACACATTTAAAAAAGCTTATCTTTTTAGGTTATACTAAATTTATATTAACTAAAAATAAGTAGTCATGAAATTTTACCTACAGTTAAAGAATTTATTAGCTTAGAATAACTACGAGCTATGATAAAGTATTATCTATACATTTTTTGCTTTCTCAAATAAATTATATTAGCTGAAATTAAATTAGGATCTATAAATATTAAGTGGAAAGTATGTTATTACATCAATCATATTCTTTCAGCTAAGAAGAACTAAAGAGTAATTATATTTACTAACATGTTATATCTTTACCGTACAGAAATTAATTATTTCGCTTAACTTTTTTTGCTTTAAATAGGAAACTTTTATCTAAACCATATTTCTAATATCAAAACTTACAAAGTAGTTTAACGATAAATAAAGTAGATTCAAAACTTGTATAAGTGTATAAGCCAGGGTTTCCCAAAGTGGGCCAAGTGGCCCCCTAGGGGGCCATGACAGATACTCTCAGGGGGCCATGAGCAGCAAAGGGGGAAGAGGGGGGACCATGAGCAGTAAAGGAGCCACAGGGGGGCCATGGCCATAACTTGAAACTTACACTAGATGTTCTTGAGCTGCAGATGAAGAGCAAAAAAAAAAAAAAAGCTCTTATGTGTATTTTATGGCAGTTTATACTTAAAAAAAAAAGCTCTTATGTGTATTTTATCGTAGTTTTTGAGTAATCTATATGTTGAAGGGGGCCATTACTTTTTCAAACTCTTTAAAGGGGGCCATTAGCAAAAAAGTTTGGGAAACCTTGGTATAAGCTTATAATTAGTGAAATTTATGAGTTTAATTTATAAATGACTAACTTAACGTAATTTTTTATCTTTAAGAACTATATGAAAAACTATACATTTTTTATTACAAGGTATACTTGAAAAACAATAAACAAAGATCTTTTTTCAATGACAATCAATGCAACTTAATCATTCTAATCATTGAGAATTATTATTATTTATAAACACTATACGTGACATTAAGCTAATGTTCACATAATAAAGTTTAAAAACAATAAAATGTAATTTATAATATTTTAAGTTTTAAAAGTTTTATGCAAATGCACAAAAACAAAATTTCAGCAGTTTTGCAAAATTCCATTATGACGTATGTATAACTTGTTAAAATTGTTAAACAGTGTTCTGTTTGCATTCATTTAGAAAAAATCTCTGAAAATAATATGCCTTCCACTGATTCTTAATTGGAAGAACATTACGTTGACAGCATAACGCAAATGTTCGTGGCAAAGGAGCCGGAGTTTCTGTCCTCGAACCCCGACGAGCCGTGGTACAGAATACGGGTCAAGTGAAACAAGTTCGCGCTGATAAAGCGCAAAGAGTTCACGTCCTAGAAGCACCACGAATTTTGATCAGAAGTGTGAGTCGTTCACCAGAAGTAACGGTTATTATCAGAATGACGATGATGTCAATAGAAAGGGGAAAAGAAGATATCGTCCTAAGAGAAAGTATTAAAAAAGAAGAAAATACGATAGTGTGAGTTCGGACTAATCTTATTTTAATTATATGTTTTTTAATTGTTTATTCCCTATGGACATGAAGCTTTTTTTTTTATTTAGTAGTTTATTTATGTAGTTTTTTTTTTCATAACTAAAATTTGAACAAAGTTAGACTGCAAAAAACGGTAGCTTACTATACACAATAAGTTTATAGTATAACTATTATGACTAGCTAAAGTTAGCATTTTTTGAAAGCATTTATTAATAGTTTATAAAGTTACTGTAAACTGTTTCTTTTTCAAACTTTTTAGTATAAAATTTATCACTTTTAAAATATAAAAAAGTTATAGTTTAAAAATAAAAAAAGTTAAGACTTCCATAGTTTCCAAACTATCTCTAATTCAGTTTTTTTTTATTGGAACCGATCGATTCCCACCAATTTTTATTTTTTTGTTTTTATTTTACTATCACTTAACCCTTGGTCGTTCGCGATTCTCGAGTTTGATTGGGTGGGAATGTAGGCGGATGGAAATTGATCGCGGTTGGAATCAAGTGGTTGCCATTACACACAATTTTAGGTGGTCGTAATTTTAAGAAAGTATTAATTTCAGATACTTAGCATAGTAGCTTATGTGACGTAACAATTATGCAAGATCCCTAAAATTTTAAATTTTCCTTATCAAACAAATCTACAAAATGCCTAAAACTTTAAAAATAACAAAGTTTGGAATAATTATAACTACTCTTATACTTATCGAAACTTACAGTTTGAAGTTACAAGTGTTATAAATGGCTTTGTCATAAGTGTCTAACTTATTACAATAAAACTGTTAAGAGTTTTAATTAAGTTAAGTTGATTGATCATAACATGAGTACAAATATGTTTAAATCAGTAGCTAATTTATTAGAATATTTTTTAAGATACTTTGCATACTAGCTTATGTGACGTAACAATATGTAAAATGTTTAAAATACCCGAAGCAGTTAACAAGTTTTCAGAAGCTAGCATGATTTGAATACTAAAAAGAATAGTAGTAAATTAAGACTTTCAAATATTTTAGGTATTTCAACCGGGACACGTTTAAAATCCACCCGCAATCAAAATCCATCATGGATTTTGATCGGGTGGATTTTGAAACGGGTGGATTTAGAGTCGGGTTTATTTTGATCGGGTGGATTTTGAACCGGGTGGATTTTAATCGGGTGGATTTTAACTCGGGTGGATTTTGATCGGATGGATTTTGAACCGGGTTGATTTTGATCGGGTTGATTTTGACTCGGGTTGATTTTGATCGGGTAGATTTTGACTCGGGTGGATTTTGATCGGGTGGATTTTGACTCGGGTGGATTTTGATCGGGTGGATTTCGAACCGGGTGGATTTTGATCGGGTGGATTTTGAACGCGGGTGGATTTTGATCGGGTGGATTTTGAACGTGGGTGTTTTTGATCGGGTGGATTTTGAACGCGGGTGGATTTTGATCGGGTGGATTTTGAACGCGGGTGGATTTTGATCGGGTGGATTTTGAACGCGGGTGGATTTTGATCGGGTGGATTTTGACCCGGGTGGATTTTGATAGTAAACTATTTCAACCAGAGCGTCGCGTGGGGTGGAACGCTGGAGCTTTAGCTGTAAATGCCGTTAGCTTAATTTTTTTTCATCCAAACAATAAATCTATTACAAATTTCGATATTATTTTTTTACGTTACAAGATAAATTGAATTTAACCAATAGAGCATTCAGAGATATTGCAGACCAGTTATGTTTGATTGGCGAGCAACAATCTATCCAGCGGGTGGCAGTATACCGACCCAAACTTAGTTAAAAACACGTTTTGTTTTAAAAAACAACGGTTAGTTGATACTATATAAAACGTTTAACTTTTTATTCTTGTTACACTTATGTTTTATAAAGTGAAGTAAGTATTACAGACAATGTAGTTGTAATGCAATTAAAATTTGTAGGTAAAGTATTAGTTATTATAAATAATATTCAAAAATTAAGATTTTTCCTAAAATAAATACTTTAAAAACTGTACATTGTTTTCAAACTTTTTTGTAAACATCAATTTCATTGTACTGTTTATTTAAAGTAAGTATGGGCACTAATAGCTAAAACGAACTTAAAGCAAATGTCAGTAAACAAACCCTTAAACATATAATAAGTAATAAAGCCTACAATTTTTATGTTACATTTATTTTAGTTTTTTATAGCAACATTTAAAATTTAAAAAAAATAAATAAGTTGTTAAAGGTTCTTTTGCACTTTTGAGTTCAATAGTTCAGAACAGATTTTCAAAAACAAATTTACTAAAAGGTAGTTATTTTTTAAGACTAAATTCGATTACAAAAAGCTTGTATTAGTTTTAAAGATTTGAATTAGATGAGTAAAGAGATTTTTTTTTTAATCTACTTTTTATATTTAATTTAGTGCAAAATTATAAGTTACCATCTTTAATAGTAGTCATTAGTATATGACAGGAAAGAAAATTTAAATGTTTGTATTGAAGAAATTCAAGAAATATTGAGTAGTGAAAAAGATAGAGTATAAAATTTTATTAATAAAAACATTCAAAACTTGTTATTCAAATTTAAATCATGAGATGCTTTTAACCAAAAAATCAATAAATTTCAAAAAGGTTATTAAACATAAAAGTTTGTAAGTAAAAAGATGTTTTTTTCATAAACAGTAAAATAACTAAATGTTACTTGAGCAACCAAAAGAAGCTAACGGGATAGGTAATCTTGGACCTTTTGACCAAACATCGTTTTCAATGTCATAGACCTCCACGGAATCACTCATTTGATTTTTGTTCAAATAACCCCCGAAGACTAAAATCTTGTTACCAAGTACACTGCATCCAAAGTACGAGCGTGCTATGTTCATTTCAGCCACACAGGTGAATTGATTCGTCACGCTCGAGTAAACTTCAACTGAACATGTTTCTTTAAACATATCACTTACACCACCAATGACAAAAAAATTTTTGTCGTGAACCACAGTTTTGAGACCGGCTCGTTTTTGAAGAAGCCTGGCGCCAGCTGTTGTCCATTTGTTCTCACTTAAATCGTACGTTTCCACCGTGTCCAGTAGATTCCTGTTCGAACTACCACCGATTGCCCACACTTTATCTTGGAAATATGTTAACGCGAACGCGAGTCTACTTGTGTTCATGCTGCAAACTTCGCTCCACTCGCCGCTATCTGCGCTGTAAACTTCACACTTCGCGGAACTTTCCTTCTTCTTATGAGCTCCTCCAGCCAAAAAAATGCACCCGGCAAATGAGCACATTCCAAAATTATATCTTTTGTTATGCATTGGTGGAAGTGTCAACTTCTGACCAAATGATATGGCCTTGATATCGGATAATATGCTCTCATTTCTAATACCTCCGAATAAATAAATGTTACCTCCAACACTAGCAGATTGATGACTAAACCTTAAAGAACTTAGTTTTGAGTGAAAATTATAAGTGTTTGTTTTGAAATCAAATATGTAAACAGCATTACTTAATATGTAAGGTTTTGATCTGCTATGTGGTTTTGTTGTTATTCCACCAGATATTACTATACTGTTTCTATCATCAATACTTTTTATATCATGCACATCATCATCATTTTCTATCTTTTTTTCTGATTATTTTAAGTTATGTTTTATCATGTAGTTCAATGTCGATCTCAAATAAAAAAATATTAAATTGTTGTTAAATTAATTTCCTTGTTATCACATTTTGAGTAATACTTTTTAGTAGTTCTATATATATATAAAACATATACAAAAGCTAAAATAGTAACAATGATGTGATACATAAACTTCTCGAATCGTCCTTAAGTATGTCAATTATTCATTATGACTTTTTTGTCTTTATCTTAACTCGATATATAAAATGTGTTATACTTCAAAAACAAAAAGAAAATTTTTTTTTTACTCATTATCATGTTTAAACTATTTTAAAGTTTTTCCCACCAAACAAGTTGAATAAAAACTAAATAAAAGAAACTTAAGTTTATAATCAACTTGTTTGCTATAGAAGAATTTGAAAATACTTCAAACATTATAATAAGTATAAAATGAAAATTTTGTTGATTTTTTAAGAACTACAACTGTTTTAAAATATGTTAATAAAATTTATAAAACGGTTCAAAAAATAAAACTAAACTATTTAAAGTAAACAAACCATTAGTTTGGTTTTTCCTGTAGAGTCTGTCATTGTCTACTTTTGTTAACTTTTTCTTTTTTTTATCTTCAAAGTGGTCAATTTCAACACTTTTTTGTAAGTTTTTTATATTAGTAAGTTTAGCTAAGATATTTTTATTGTTTATCTGCAACATTCTGTAGTTTTCTTTCAAACTTTTATAATCCTTTTGAGCAATTTTCAGTGAAGCTTTAAATGTTTTTAGGTCAACCTGAATTTTTTTGTTTTGTTCATTTAGAAAATTGTTCTCCTTCTCAAACTTGATTATCCTTTTTACTATTAACTTAAAAGTTTTATTTTCGCAATCGTTCATGTCATTGAGCTTTTCTTTTACTTCGTGTAAAATACTCTTTTCTGAATATTTATCCAGTAAACTTGTAATTAGTTTGTCACCAGAAATTTGCAGTTTGTTGTTCTTTTCATCAAAGTCTTTATCTTTACTGTTATTGAAGTCTGTAGAAATTGTTAAGAAAAAATAGAGAAATATATTAATAATCAAAAGTTATTTTGCTTACAAAAAATCATTTAACTACAAAATCACAAACTATTATTAATAAAAAGCGGCTATTATTAATTTTTTAACTATTATTAATAAAATATTAGACTAATGTTATTAGTAATCAATAACTGTGTGTGATGTACTAAAAAAATGCAAAGTAAAAATTAAAATTAAGTATTTTTAATATATGTATTCAAATCTAACGAACCTTTATTTACAAAAGATTCTTTACATCTGGAACAGTCATCATTACAAGAATAATAAGTTTCATAGCTAAAACAACTATCACTACATGAATCATAAAAGTTTTCGCCAGAAAGATTATCATTACGATAAACTTGCTCAATTTGTTTTCCATACTTGACATTTAACATTTCGGGTGCGTTTTCATTGCCATTATTAAACTTTCTTATTTCAGTTAGCAAGGTATTGTTCTCTGATGTTATTAGTTCGCTTTTTATTTTTAAGTCTTTAATATCTTTTTTGAAGCATTGTAAAAACACTTTAATACTTTTAAGGTTGTTTTGATAACTTGTATTAGTTTCTTTTAGACTTGTGTTTTCTTTGTCTAGTTTCTTAATCATATTTAAAAATATTACTCTTTTTTTTCTTTCATTGTCTAAAATTTCCTCGATAAATTCTTCGGTATCATTTGAACAACAACTATAATTAAGTTCTTTATAGACATTTGGGAATATGGTCTTTACACTGTTTATGTTTTCAGCATTACATATTGGACATCTTTTGTTAATCTGCGTTGCACTTTCTAAACAAGATTTATGGTAAACGTGACCACATTGCGTAACAGAAACATCAGTATTTACTGAAAACAAATTATCTAAACATATACTGCATTCAAAATCCATTTTTGTATGACTTTTTAGTATAATTCTTTTAAAAATATTCAATTATTAAAAAGTAAAGCTTTTAAATATTTCAAAAATCTAAAATACTAGAGGTTACAATATATATTTGTAGATAGTGTATTTACTCAAACTACCTTCTTAGATTGGCCCATCAGATTTCAACATTACTTTAAATAAACTAACAAAAGTAAAAAATAAGGTTAAACCATAAATATAACACACCTTGTTCTATTAGATTAGAGTTTCCTTATCTTACCTTATAAATGTTTCCTTATAAATGCTTCTTTCGAAAAATTACAAAACCTATTGCCCCGTTAAACAAGATTTTTTAAAAAAACTACCATTCAAAACAACTAAGAACTTTTTTATGCTCTTCATTATCAACTCACAATGTCAAGTGTAAATTTGTAAGTTTATAGTTACGACTTTGTGGCTTCCCCTTTAACAGCTTTTGTTTCCCAAAATTTCCTAAATTCTTTTCATGAAATCTAGTATAAGTTTAAGTTTTACTATTTCAAAAATGCCTTAGACAAGCCTTTTATTACTGTTAATCATAAACTTCAAAGTGCCTAGTTTAAGTCTCAATTTATGACCTCATAAATCCCCCAGTGGCCGTTTTGCAGCTCATGGCCTCTAAATTCTGTAATGGCTCGGAAGGGGGGCAACTAGGCCCAGTTTGGAAAACCCTGTAATAAATTCTTACAAATTGGTAATGATTAAAAAAACTGAATAGTAATAAAACAACTCTATGTTGTCAGGTTTTAATTTAATGTACGACCACACTAAAAACCGTAGCTAAATTAAGAATTAACTTTGAAATAAATGATATTTAAAGATATTCCATGCTACTTATTAAAGCTAGACATGACTTTTGGTGGTCATGTTTTATATTACAGAACAAATCAAACACTAAAAAATAAAGGATAAAATAGTTTTGAAAATATTTTAAATGTTGTCAAAACTTTTACACAGAAGTTAAATCTAATAGGAATATACTATTAACTATAACATTATTTAATTAAATTAAGAATTATCTGCTTGAAATTAAAACCAAAACATCAATTATAAGTAACAAACATTAATTAAAAAATGACTTCACAACAAACAATATAATCACAAACAGGTTCAGTTATGGAATCAATTTGGAAAGTCTTGACTAAAATATCATTGCAATCACACTGTGGCTGGTTTTTATAGCTTTATCTTAAAACTATAAACTTGTTTCAAATCAACTTGCTTTATGGTTGACTTGTTTTATAATATTTGATGTTAACCTAAAGGCACATCAGTGGAACTGGTATTCCATTACACTTCCTCTTCCTGCCATTTTCAAACAGAATCTCACTCTAACCTTCCTCTTCATTTTTGCTAGAAGAGAATCTTATTTCACCATTCTTCCTTCTATTTGCTGGGAGAATGAGGAAAAAAAGGAGTTGTTATTGACAAACAATACAACTTTACTTAGGTATTTTAAGTCAAAGCAGAAACAAAAATATAAATCATACAAAATGTTAAATTAGTCTTAAAACTAATTTATTATTAAACGTATAAGTAGACATTATTAGAATAAAATAATATTTAGATATGGTGTTAAAGTTCTTAAATTTTATAATACTAATAGTACAAAACATTTCTAAAAGCTTTTTCATAATATTTAAATAGCAAAACTTTTAAAAAACTAGGCAAAACAATAACATCAACATTATAATGGAAACAACTTTTTTAATTAGAAATGTAAATCAATTGTCATGCATATGCAAACCCATATAGTACAATTTCCTAAAAATTTCAAGCTTGTTATTGGTGTTTTTGTCGTAGTAACAAATAAATATTTTTGTTTCTGGAAACAAGGTTCGTGCGCGAAATTTTTTTTATTTAGCCTGACTGAGACCAATTAAGCCTGACATTTTTTCAACATAAGAAAAATCCCCTTTAGAAGTTATTTTAGGTATTGGAGGGTCTTGATTAATACTATTGTAGTCTCCGACTTCAACCAGCTTTATCTTAAAAATATTTTGAGCTTTGAAAATATGCAAAAAGCAACTCATAGCTTAGTTACAACTAAATAAAATAAGATTAAATTTTGAAAAGGGTGAAAATCACCCATGCCCTTAACATAAGAAATTCAGTGATAAGTTAAAAAATAAGTGTTATATCTAATCTATTACTAGTGTAAAAATTTAATATCATATATTACTAAACAGAATTGTTCAATTTAATTAAGCACTAAGTAAAAACATTATAACCAGAAGATTTATAATAAAACAACGTGCACTGTCGTGTTTTATTAAAATTTAAAATGAAATGCTTACACGAGTATTAAAATAAGTAAAAAATGTTTGTTATAGTATTTTTCTAATACTTAAAAATGATACATAATTATTAATCCTAAACTTTAAATAAAAACAGTGATTGTTGATGTCATATCAGATTTTAAAAGCTTTTCTTAAATTAAAAAAAAAAAAACTTTAGTATTTTGTTCTTGTAAAGAAAAATGAATTGTACCTAAAATTTGTACTCCTACAAAACTTAGTACTAATATCTTAAAGCTAAGTTTTAGTGTTTGAAATATCTCTAATAACTTTAAACAAACAGTAAAATATCTGAATAAACTGCTAAGAGACTTAATCTAAATATTATTTGGTATAAAGCCTTTAAATTGGAAATTAAAACAGTTCAACCAACTAAGCTTTGAGAATAATAGCTGATGTAAACAAATTCAAACAAACAGCTAAGTTGTTAAACTAAACCGTAATGTTTAAAGTGTATTTTTTTATGAAATTTCATAATTATGATGTATATAACCTACTCAAAACAAGATAATGAAGATTCTTAAAATTTTTTATACATTCAACAAAATGTTTTAAGCATTTATTATTACAAATACTGACTGATTTCGTCTTTAATAACTATATCTTTATTTAGAATTAATTCACATCTCAATTTGATAATAAAAATATTTCTTATTTTTTTTAATCAAAACTTTTGAAGCATTTGAACTGAGAAAAACTGGGTTCTTAAGTTTTTAAATACAAAAACTTATTTAGCCTGACGTTTTTCAACTTTTTTCAAAAAAACTGATTTAGCCTGATTTAGCCTGACGCGCACGAACCCTGTTTATTAGTTTTATAATAAAACTAATAAAGTTCAAGAATCTTACATAAATTTTAAATGACTTACTATGACTTAAATTTTTTGGTCTCCATTTTTGTCATTTATTTGTACTTATGTATTCTCAATATTTATGTGAGCTAATTGAACTTACAATTTGTCAGTTCTGTTGTGATTTTGTGGACTAAATTTTTCAGTTCTGTACTAACTTTGTGTAATTAAACTTTGTCAGTTTCTTTTTTTTTTTTTGTTTTTAAATTTTAGTAGTTCTGTTTTGACTTTGTAGACTTATATTTTGTCAGTTCTATAGTGTTTTTGTGGACTGGAGTTATTCATTTCTATTGTAACTTTGTGAACTTAAAATTTTCCATTTCTGATTTGACTTAATAGAGTTGAAACTTTTAATTTCTATAATGACATTGTAGACTTATATTTGTCAGTTTTATTTTGACTTTGCGGACATATATCAGTTACTTCTATTTTGACTTTGTAGACTTAAAGTTTGTCAGTTCTATATGGAAAATGTGGATTTATATTCTGTCAGTTCTGTTTTGACTTTATGGACTAAAATTTGTCAGTACATTTTGACATTGTGGACTTGAAATTTGTTAGATCTATAGAGATATCGTGACTTTTACTGGGACATTATCCATTGTTGTTTACATATTAATCCCCTTATTGTATTTTTATCAATATTACCACTTATTGCCTGATGATATTTTCAACCCCCTATGTCTTTCTGGTCAAATCTCAAGGGCCTTCAAAAGGGTAAACAGTAAATATGAGTATTGCTACTTAAAAATTAAATGCAAGCTTTATTCTAAAGTCTCTCTAAATTTACTTGTTAACTAAACTAACTACTAAATAAAAATGTCAAATATATAAGAAAATGTGAGAAAAAAAATATAAACAGTGCCTTAAAGATAAAATATTGTATATTTAAATAAACATTTCTTGTTTAAAATACTGACTTGGTCTTAAGTATTTGTTTCTTAAGACACTGGGGATTTTTTACCTTGATTTTGTTGAAAAGGTTATGTATAAATACAATTAAGATTTGTTTGGGTAAAATACTGTGTTGGTCTTAGTAATTTACTTTCTGAAAAGCTAGTGACTTCTTACCTTGGTGACGCTATGTGAGGTTATAGTGTATGTAGTGTATAACCACATTAAAATCCATAAATAAATTTAAACTTAAGTTAGAACAAAATGATATTTAAAGATATTCTATACTACTTATAAAGACAAGACATTATTATTGGTGGTTATATTCTATATTACAGAACATATCAAACAATCAAACATTAAGGATATTTTACTTAAGAGAATACTCTATATGTGGTAAAAACTTTTATACAAGAAAATCTAAGAAATATAATATAGAAATGTATAATCAGAATAAGAATTATCTGCTCGGAATTATAACTAAAAAATCAATTATAAGTAACAAACATTAATTAAAAAACATTCAAAATGAACAAAAAAATATAAAATAAGTTCAGTTACGGAATTAGTCTGAAAGGTCTTGACTAAAATATCACTGCAATCACACTGTGGCTGGTTTTTATAGCTATATCATAAAAATATAAACTAGTGTCCCAACAACTTTCATACTGGTTGAATGGTTTTATAATATTTGATGTTCAACTAACATATTACAGTTAAACTGGTATTCCATTACACTTACTCTTCCTGCCATTTTCAAAGAGAATCTCACTCTAACCTTACTCTTCCTTTTGTTTAGAAAAGAATCACATTTTACTCTTCTTCATTCTTTTTCCTATGAAAATGGAGAAAAAAACGTATTTTTTATAAACAATGCAACTTCCCTTAGATCTTAAAAGTTACAACAAAGACAAAATAAAAAATAATAAAATATAAAAATTTTAATATAGTCTAAAATTAGTAGGGTTTCCTGATGTATTTGGAAAATTTTCTCCAGGCTTACTTATTGTCTTCCAGTATTTAAAAGTTTCACGTTTTTGGGTCTATTTTTAATTTAAAATTTGATTTAAGGTAAAAAAATATCTAAAAGCTTCTTCAATTGTTTTTATTAATTAAAAATATTTTTAATGATGACAAAAATTACTTTCTATACATAACATTTATGTGTAAAATAAAATATTTATTAATTTACATTTAAAAATTGCTTAATATTACAGGTTTTTTCAGCCTAAATTTTTAAACTCTAGGTTTTTTCAGGATTCTAGGTTTTTTTTGTCAACGCTATTACAACTAATTGAAAAGAACTTTTTGGTAGACAAATACAAGAAAAAAAAATGAAAAGTTGTAATTAAGCTCTCACATTAAAAAAAAAAAAATAGCCCTCATTAACTCAAAAAAAAAGTTTTTGAGTATTAATTTGAAAATTTCAAGTTGTTAAACGAAAAAAAATTCAATATTTTATTGGAAACAACTTTTGCAATTAAAAATATCACTAAATAGTCTTGCCTATTCTAACCCCTATGATACAAGTTCATAAATATTTTCAGCATGTTACTGGTTTTTGCCTCTTAGTTACTAATAAATAATGTCTTTTTTCTATAACAGTAATACATTCAACAGTCTAATATATATTTAACATGACTTCTAATGATTTAAAATTGGTCAACATTTTTTTTTTATTTGTAACTATATATATTTAATTTTCCTGAGAGCTATTTGGACTTATACCTTGCAGTTCTCTAAATGTGACTTTGTGGAATTATACTTTTTCAGATCTATATTGACTTTTTGGATTTAAAATATTTAAGTTTTCATTGACTGAGTGGCTTAAAGTTTGTTTATTCTATAATTAAATTATGGACTTGTATTTTATCAGTTCTTTTTTGACTTTGTTGACTTAAATTTTTTCACTTCTATAGTGAATTTGTGGACTTAAAATTTATTAGCTTTGTAGTAACTTTCACTGTGACTATACCCTTTGTTGTTTACAGTATAATCAACCTATAATAATTTTATTAATGTCAGCCCTTATTGCCTGATAATATTTTCAACCACCTATGTCTTTGTGGTTATGGTAAAACCTCAATGGCTTTTAATAAGTTATATAATAAATGTGAGTATTGCTTCTTAAAACTAATTGAATGCTTTACTGTAAATTTTATTTAAATCTACTGTAAAACGAAATGCACTATTAATTGAGAATGTCAATCATATAAGAGAAAGTGAGATAAAAAATAAACGAAAATTGCCTTAAGTTTTAAAGGCTATTCATATATACGAGAAGATTTGTTTGAGTAAAATACTGTGTTGGTTTTAATTAATTATTATCTCAAAAGCTAGTAATTTTTTTACATTGATGATGTCATGTAAGTTTATAGTGTAGTGTGACATCACACTATAAACCATAACTAAATTTAAAACTTACTTACTAAATGATTATCAAATCATTCTATACTACTAATAAAAATTAGGTATGAATTTTAGTGGTTATTTATTATATTAAAGGACATATTAACCAATAAAACTTTGGTAAAAACTTTTACACAAGCGTTAAATCTTAAAAATATAAAATAACAATCTATAATTAGAATAAGAATTATCTGCTTGGAATTAAAACTAATAAATCAACTATAAGTAATAAATATTTATAAAAAAAAAACTTCACAATGAACAAAATATTAACAAATAAGTTCAATTATGAAATTAAATCTGGAAAGTCTTGACAGGCTAAAATATCACTGCAATCACACTGTGGCTAATTTTCATAGCTATATCTTAAAAATATAAACTTGTTTAGATCAATCTGCTTTCTGGTTGAACGGTTTAATAATATTTGATGTTCAACCAACATATTACAGTTAAACTGGTACTCCATTAAACTTCCTCTTCCTACCATTTTCAAAGATAATCTCACTCTAACCTTACTCTTACTTTTTTCTAGAAGAGAATCACATTTTACTCTTCTTCATTCTTTTCGCTAGGTCAATGTAGGAAAAAAAGTATTTTTTATTAATAAACAACGCAACTTCCCCTAGTTCTTAAAAGTTACAGCAAAGTCAAAATAAAAAAACTATAAAATATAAAAATGTTGAATTTGTCTAAAAACAGGGTTTCCAAATGTTTTTGGAAAATTTTCTCCAGGTTTCAAAAATTTTTTTCCTGGTTTTCAAAATTTCTTTCAGGTTTTTAAAGTTGCACGTTTTCGGGTCTATTTTTATTTTAAAATTTAATTTAAGATTAAAAATATCTTAAAGTCTTTTTTTTAAATGTAAATATTAGTAAAAATATTTCTAATGATGACAAAAATTAATTATCTTTACGATACACTTGATGTGTCAAATAGAAATTTTACTACTTTACATGTAAAAATTACCTAACATTACAATTTTTTTAGCCTAAATTGTCAAATTCCAGGTTTTTCCAAGTTTTTAACACAAACAATTTATTTCTAATAAATCACAATCAATTAAATTGTCATAAACAGCTCAATACAAAATATTCTTTAGAATAAAATTAGAATTTCGAAATCTTTGTAAAACTATAAAAGTTTTCAATCTATTAAATACTAAAGTCTTCTAGTAAACTATAGAAAATGTGTACATTTTTAACAAGGCTACTTTTAAAAACATAAGTTCATTTTTACTACAATTATAACTTACATAACAACTAAACTACATTGTAGCTAGAATTTATATAGTTACTAAATTTCTTTCACTAATTTCAATACATCTAACGGAAGATAAATTATCGAAATAATGTTTCAATATTAAGTTATAAAAGCAGTAAAAGTAAACTAACATTATGCTTATTGGTACTTCATTGATAAATATGTTCTACAATTTACTTTTAAATTTGGTCTCATGAACTGGGTAAACTACTTAGTGTAATTTATGATAATGATTTGCTTTCTGCCATTAATTTTTTATGTCTAAGCTAATATTCCTACAAATAAAAAAATTAACTAAAAACAAATTTTAACATTTTAGCTCCTTTAGTGCTCCATAACTAAAATATTTTATTTTTCTTACCAGACAATTAAAAACGCTAAAAATGTTTGATAAGACTTTTTGAGATATAAATATTTTAAGTAATAAAAATTACTTTACAACTACTTTTTCTTCCACTTATACACTTAATCTTCCACTGTTAAATATTTCTAAAGTTTTATACAACTTTAAATTTTAAATAAAATAGTTAAAACAGTTTACTTTATACCAGGGACTTAGCTAGCTCAAAAAAGTTACGAATGTGAAAAAAAAATCAAGAATAACGTGTGATGACGTCATAACACGAAGAATAATAATAAATAAAACAATAAAAAAAAATTACACGACAGTATTTTTCCTTTGTAAAAAAGTTCATTTTCTTATTTTTCTGCCTAATAAAATGTCTAAAACTTTTTCCTGGAAACTTTCCTTTTCTGCTATAGAACCATTTCATTAACTATAGACTTTTCCATAGTAAGTACTCCTAATGCATTTAACCTGGTATAGATTATCCTACTTCTTAACCTGTGTTTTAACCTTTTCATACAAGAAAATTTCCTCTCAGCATCTGAAGTTGACATAGGGATTGTAACAATAATCTCTCCTAAACTCATTATTTAACTAAGAATAGTATCTAGATCTTCTTCCTTGAATGTTTTCAATAATTTTTCCAATGATTCTTCACACCAGCTATCCCTTTGGTAATAAATTTTAAATTGTGGCTTAAATTTGTTAATATTAATTGAAGGATATATTTAAGAAATATTACTAAAAGACTCTCTTAACTTCACTTCAGAACAACTTTTATAAAAATATTATCTAAATATTTGATGTGCCACCAAATGACCTGTCTCAACATTTTCAAATCTTTTCTCCATCTCAACTAAAATTTTACTAATAACCTCACTAGCTGTTTCCTGAATTTCAAAAGGAATTTCAGTTACTTTAATATCTTCAATATACTCTCTAAATTCTCTGAAGCTGTTGTTCACGGAACTTGCTGTGGATCTAACACTTTGTAACTTAAGAAAAATCAACTCTACCAGAGAAAAATTAGGTTGAAAAAGTCTTAACAAATAAAATAAAAAATTCACTATCAAAAAGGGTCTAAAACTTCTTAGCTTTAAAAACAGTTTTTCATACTTTAATTTTGGTAGATACTTCCTGAAAACAAGCTTTGTACTGACTGTAGTAAGAAACTAACCTCTTCAAAGTTCAACTAAAATAACTTCACCTGGTATCAGATCCTATTGGTAAACTTCCTCCTTTTAATCTTTTTCAATTTTTTTACTTTCATCTAATTTATTAAAAAAAGATGAAATTTTCCTTATGTTTTCAAAAAACTCGATACTTTCCTCATTTTGCTGACATGCTTTCTTAATGACCAACTGCATTTGGTGGCAATGACAATGTGTGTAGTGGGCCCTCTTATAAAAATTATTAATTATGGCCTGAACTGCTTTTTCCTTTCCTTCCATTACCTTTGCTCTATCAAAAGTCTGAGCTATAAGTTTTTTCCTGATTTTCCTCTAGCACAATCTTAAGCTGCTCCAAAATTCATTTAGAAATACCTTCTGAATTTACTGATTCTGGACTGAAATAACCTTAAAAACGATCAACAACCTCACCTGATAACTTAATATACCTAAAAACAATAACTAACTGTGTCTGACCACTAATATCAGTGCTTTCATCTGCTATTACTACTAAATATTTAGCCTGACTTATTTCAAAAATAACTTTCCTCCTATATACCTGAAGCACACTATCTAAAACTTCATTTTGGATGTCTGGGGAAGTTAACTTACAATTTGAACCTAAGCTACCATTTAAATGGGCTTTAAGTATAGGGATATCATCTGCCAAGAGATCTAACATGTATATGAATACCCCCTTGTTTACTGAAAAATTCCCTTCGTTATCTCCCGTAAATGGCAACTCATGAGAACCTAAAAAACTATAACCTTTACTTTTTTATTATAATCAGAAATGGACTTATTCTGAGCAAATCCTAAACATTCCTCAATACATGATTTGGATAAAAGCTTAAGACTAACCAAACCATCTATATGGCCCTCAGTACTCTGATGTTCCCTCATCCTTACAGCAATACAACCAATATTAGTAAAACCTGACCTAACAATATTACCTCTAGCACCTATATTAAATAATAAACATGGAAAACAATACAAAGAATTATCCACCCTACTTAAAAAAAGCAAATCTTTTTCCTGAAAATATTTTTCTTTAAAACTTTTAGTATATTTTTTTCCATTACTAGAAGAAGGTTTACTTAACTGAATCATTGGTGTTGGCCTCCCTTGTAACTTGACATTCAATTTTTCCTTCTTACTTAACTTGTCAAAATTAAGTGCCATTAATTCTTAAACTGTCATTGGTTCGGTAAAATTAAAATCACTCATTTTTCTACTATACAATCTGTCTAAAATATAAAAAAAATAATTAATTTAATACTTCATTATAATGTTGTTTGAAACTTCGATATCAAACTTGATACTGTAAAATTAGCTCTTAGGGTTAAGATATATCTAAATATACAATTCTACCATGTCAATTAAAAAAAAAAACTGTCCTGAGTGACCTTTAACTGTCTAAAAAGTCCTAATTTTTTTCTATATCATTGAAATAAGACTAACTTTTCAAATTTATCTATGTTTTTTTACAAAATTAGTTATAAAATAAAGATTTTTTAAAACTAGCCAGCAAAATCTCATTCAAATCTAGAAAAAAATATGTTATGACATTATTTACAAACCTTAAAATGTCCTAAGTTCGTAGATAAAATAAAACTATACTGAGTCAGCCTGAGTTAAAAAATAAAACTCTGATTATCCAAGAGATTTTCAGAATACTTTGAGTGTGTGGCAACAATGTACAATTTAAATCTTTCAACTTTGCTAAAAAATCTTAGGTAAGCATTTATAATATCTTTAAAACTAGTTTTAATTAAAAAATAAAGTTCGAAATACAATAAAAAACCTATAATCTGTGTATATTAATCTTGTAAAAATAAAAACTTTAAATAACCTAAGCATTTATAAAATCTTTAAAACATGTTTTAATAAAAAAATAACTATAATTAGTTCATATTATTCTTGAAAAAATATTATATTTTTGAGTTTTTCAGTTTGTCTTCTTGTTTCAAGCTATTTATCTTATTGGGTTATTTTTTCTGATTTAATAGATTCTAATCTTCTTAATAAAACTTGAGAAAATGATATTGTCATCACTGTTTCAAAATGTTTTCATTTTTGTAAATTTGTCAACCACAGAGATTTATTCTTAAAACATACAACACAGAGAGTCAACTTGATTTAAAATAAAAGTTAATTTTTCATGTTAGTTTATTTTGAGGGTCATCTACTTTAAAATTCATCTTGTTATATATCTTCTATGTGTATTTGCTCTTTTGTAACACAAAAAAACGTAAGTTTAAAAATAGTAAAGTTCTTTTTGACTCACCACAACCATTTCAATAGTACAAGATCATCTCTCACACTTACTTTTTTTATTTTCTCACATCATTTAAACTAAATCCCCAGCATTGAAATAGATTTTTTTACAATAGTTTGCTATTTAATAACAGAAAGCTACACTAACCTATTTGTATACAATTTAGATGTATTCAATTTGTTCAATATTTATGAGACTAATAGTGCTAGAGAGTTAATATAAAAATTATATATCAGTGCAAAACTTAGTATAAACGAATACTTATAGTTAAATAAACAAGGTCTTGAAAAGCGAGTTTTTTATCACAAATGTTTACATTTTTGTAGATTCGCAGAAACGTACCAAGTTACGTGCCTGCTTTACACTGATGAGGTAAAAATTACAAAAAAAAACTTGAATCGTTATCAAATTGAAAAAAAGTGTTAATCGTTTAAAATCTCTATAAAGTTTGATAATACAGCTAAAAAATTAAGAAAACATTGAAGTCGTAAGTTACATTTTCGATAAAATTGACTAAAAAACATTTTTAGCGGTCTTTTTGTAACGATAAGTACTATAATAAAAATAAAAGTGACTTGTGTAATTTTTAACTATAAGAATTTTCAATTGAAACTTAACAGACTATCAAACATTTTTAATGCCAATCTTATTATAACTTAGTTTTGCATATTCGTCATTATTAATTCAGAAAGACTGTTCAGAACAAAAATGTTTTTGCACATCAGCTATGTTTATTTAATCATTGATGAGCTGTATTTCGTGTTTAATAAATAATATCAATTATTGTTATATTTTATGAACCGAAAAAACAAATTCGCTCAAAACATTTGGTTCTAGTACTTAGTGCACGAAAAACCTATCAGTATTCGAAAATCACCTTACGGATACCTTTTAATGTTTTGCCCTTGACAATTTTTTTCATTATATTTTGGTTAAAAAATTTGAACTTATCGATGATTCTTATTCAAATAAGCTTCGCTAAAAATTGTAGTAGTTATTGTAAAAGTTTATCTAGTTTTACTTTTAAATCTATCTTTTATCTTTATTTTATTATAACCCTGCTTTCAATTTCCATAAAATTCTAAGAACAGTATTAGTCTTAATTGAACTTATGGTAATTTTTTTGTTTGCATTCGTAACAAAAGTTTACCACCTTTAAATGTACTTCTAGTATATTTGATTTTAGTATACTTCAAAGTAAAATTACAAACAATATAATCAAAAGTAAAATTATAATGTTAGCAAACTTAGACTAATGGTCGGGTTGCTATAAAACCTGTAGCCCTGGAAAAACCTGGAGTTTGAAAGAAAACAACTTAAAAACCTGAAATTTCTGACAAATATCACAAAATAATCTTGAATTTTAAACAATTTAACATAATAAGTAGTAAAATTTTGATTTTGCACCAAATATCTATCTTATAGATAAAAATTTTTGACATCATCATTTTTTTTCTATATCTTAATCTATCTATATTATCTATATCTATATCTTAAAATTTATTTAAAGTCGCTTTACAGTATCATCTTAATGTTACTATACTACTTAACACAGTTTTTAAGCTCAAACTTAACTTTAGTTTAAAATTAAACCCAAAAAACGTGTACTTTTAAAAACCTGGAAGAAATTCAGAAAATTTTAAAGGAATTTCTCAAAAAACCAGTGGCAACCGTGTAATAAAATATTTTTTTAGATTTTATTAATATTAAGTCAGTGATATATATTCGTTTATTTTTTTGAAATATACAGACTTTTTTTTGTAATAATTCAACACTTAATGTTTTAAAGAAGTATGTGTAGTTACTTATAACAAATGAATTAGGTTTCCGTTTAAAACCATTGAGTTTAAAAGTTGAGAGTTGAATTTTATCTTATGTGGATTGTTAATTAGAAGCATCTCTTAGATACAATTAATAGTATATTTCTTTGATTCACTAGAACCAACTAGTACTCATAAAATGAAGTAACACTTAAACTCTTCATAAGCTCACAAACTGTTTTTGTTATAGAGTCTATTTTAACTATTATAATATTGTAACTTATAAAATTTAGAAACAAAACAGACACGCTGAATTCCAAGTTAACATAACCCATGAAGGAGACTGTAAGTATTACTTTTTATATTTGGTATCAAAGATGTAAAGTTACATATAATTAATTTAAAATTAAATTATAAGTATTGTAAAAATTTGCGAGACTTTATTTATTTTTAATTGTAAAAGTGTTCAATTCAACAGTCTATCTAAATGCAACTTGTTACGCTTTTGGTCACTCTCAAAATTTATGAGAATATGTTATGAGATTGACCATCAGTTTAGAAAGATATTTATGTAAAAAAGAATAGAATGCAGCTTCCATAGTTTTACTTTTTGTACATCAAGCATTTTAAATGAATAACTACATTCTTAATTTACATTTGAAGATTTAATTGCTTGTGATTAATTTACTTGTTGAATAAATCGTAATAATATCGTAAAGTAAAGTATTATTTTTAAAAACATTAGTTTAAATTAAAGTTATGGTGTTTAAGGCTGATTAATTAGTGACAATTTTTTTTTATAGAAAAATTTAAGTTTGTGATGATAAAAACTTATAAACTTAATTTTCCTCTGAATACAGATTCAAGTTAATTAATTTTAATCGTAGATTATTTAACATAATAATATAACTAAATTATTTTTGAAGAAAACAAAAAGAAAAACAGTTTAAAAATTTAAATAAATATTAACTTTTAAAAAATAAACAATTCAAACTGTGAAAACATTAAATAAAGATACGTTGTAAACTAATGCTATCTTAATAATAATAATATTAAATAAGTCTAATTACTATACTTTATATGTAAGTTTAAAGAATCTAAACAAATTTAAATATGAACACTAAATGTAAGTTTACTTAATACTTTTCAACCTTTCCGAAATGGTTAGGAAAATATCTTACCTCATTTAGCCATTAGTTATTTAAAAAACACCTGATTTAACTGTTTTTTTTTAATTAGCTAGTACTTTATATATTTAATTTTAGAAATTGCTACTGTTATGAAAAACAAATAATATGACTGAACTTAGCAAATGTAACCTTGTTCTAAGAAAAAATTTGTAATTGGTCCTTTGTAAATATCGTTAGCTTATTTTTTTCCGTTCAAACCTTAATTCTTAAAGAAACTATAACACTTTTTTTTCAAATTACAAGACAAATTGAACTTAACTAATAAAGCATTCCAGATATCGCAGACCAGGTATGTTTAATTGGCCGCAACCTATCGACCGGGTAACAGTTTGCCGAGCTAGACTTAGTTAAAAAACACGTTTTATTTAAAAAAAACACCGGTTACCCGTACTGTTTAACTTTATTTCCTACCGTAATAAACTCTGAACCCTTATACTTGTTACAATTATACTTTATAAAGTGAATTAAGGACGAGGGATAATCTAATAGTAGTGCGATTAATTCAAATTTTGTAGTTGAAGTGGTAGTAATTGTAAATAATACTGAAAAATTAAGATGCTTGTTGAGATAAAAACTAAAATCTTGCATTTTTTTTTAAATTTTATAATAAACTTCGATTTTGTTGTACAGTTTAATTAAATTAAATATAATCAGGCAAAATAAAACTTTAAGCACAAACCGAGTCAGTAAAAAACACCTGAACATTTAATAAATAAAAATGCCTACTAATTTTGTGTTGCATTTATTTTACTTTTTATAACAAAAATTAAAAACTAGAAAATATATTAATAAATTATAAATTCTTTTGCACTTTCAAGTATAATAGTTCAGAATAGATTTCCAAAATCGAATTTACTTAAAGATAATTTTTTATAAAGCTCAATTAGATTACAAAAAGCTTGTATAAATATTAGAGACTTGAATTAGATGCGTAGAGAGGTCTTTTTTAATCTACTTTTTATATTTAATTTAGTGCAATACTTTAAGTTACCATCTGAAAACTTAATAGTATTCATAAGTATATGAAAAAAAAGAAAAGTTTAATGTCAGTATTCAATTAATTCAAGAAATTTTGAGTAGTCAAAAAGATCGAGTATGAAATGTTATTAATAAAAACATTCAAAACTCGTTATTAAAATTTAAATCATGAATTGCTTTTAAACAAAAAATCAATAAATTTCAAAAAGATTACTAAACATAAAAGTTTGTAAGTAGAAAATTTTTTTTTTGTCATTAACAGTAAGATAACAAATTATTATTTGAGCAACCAAAAGAAGCTAACGGGATAGGTAAACTTGGACCTTTTGACCAAACATCTTTTTTAAGGTCATAGACCTCCACGGAATCACTTATTTGATTTTCGTTCAAATAACCCCCGAAGACGAAAATCTTGTTACCAAGTACACTGCATCCAAAGTACGAGCGTGCTATGTTCATTTCAGCCACACAAGTGAATTGATTCGTCGCGCTCGAGTAAACTTCAACTGAACATGTTTCTTTAATCATATCATTTATACCACCGATGACAAAAAACTTTTTGTCGTGAACCACAGCACTGTGACCGGTTCGTTTTTGAAAAAGGCTGACACCAACTGTTGTCCATTTGTTCTCACCTAAATCGTACGTCTCAACCGTGTCCAGTGCATTCATGTTCGAACAACCACCGATTGCCCACATTTTATCTTGGAAATATGTCAATGCTAAAGCACATCTGCTTGCGTTCATGCTGCTGACTTCGCTCCATTTGTCACTCTCTGCGCTGTAAACTTCACATTTCGCGGAACTTTCAAAATTATTATGAGCTCCTCCGGCCACAAAAATGCACCCAGCAAATGAGCACATTCCAAAAAGTTCTCTTCCGTTACGCATTGGTGGAACTGTCAACTTCTGACCAACTTTTATGACCTCATTATCGGATGATATGCTATCATTTCTAACACCTCCTAATAAATAAATGTTACCTCCAATAGTAGTAGATTGATGATTGAACCTTGAAGAACTTAGTTTGGAGTGTAAATTATAAGTGTTTGTATTAAAATCAAATGTGAAAACAGCATTAGTTACTATGTAAGGCCTTGATCCGCTCTGTGATTTTGTTGTCATTCCACCAGTTATTACTATACTGTTTTTATCATCAATACTTTGTAGTTTATTCACATCATCATTGTTTTTTATCTTTTTTTCTGTTTATTTTAAATTATGTTTTATCATGTAGTTCAATATATGTCTCAAATAAAAAAAGTTAATTATTGTTAAATTATTTCTCTTCCTTGGTATCACTTTTTTTGAGTTAATGCTTTTTAGTATTTCTATATATATATAAAACATATACAAAATCTAGAACAGTAAGAATGATGTGATACTCAGACTTCTCGAATCGTCCTTAAGTATATCAATTAATTTTTATGATTTGTTGTCTTTATCTTAACTCGATATGAAAGTTGTTATACTTCAAAAGAAATCAAATTTTTTGATTTTTTACTCATAATATTCTTCTTTGAATATAAACTAAATAAAGTACACTTAAGTTTATAATCAACTTGTTTGATTTAGATAAATATAAAAGTATTTCTAAAAATATATACAAAATTAAGTATTTGTTGATTTTTTATAAAGTACAATAGTTTTAAAATATGGTATTGAAATTTATAAAAAGGTTTAAAAAAAACTAAACTAGTTACTGTAAACAAACCATTGAGCTGGTCATTGCCTTCTTTTGTTAACTTTTTCTTTCTTACATCTTCAGAGTGGTCAACTTCAACAATTTTTTTTAAGCTTTTTATACTATTCAGTTTTGCTAAGATTTTTTTATTGTTTATCTGCAACACTTTATAATTTTCTTTTAAACATTCAGTATCTTTTTGAGCGTTCTTCAGAGAAGTTTTAAATTTTTTAGTTCAACCTGATTTTTTTTGTTTTTTTCTTTAAGGAAATTGTTCTCCTTCTCAAACTTGATTATCCTTTCTACTAGTAACTTAAAAGTTTTATTTTCGCAATCGTTCATGTCATTGAGCTTTTCTTTTACTTCGTGTAAAATACTCTTTTTTAAATATTTATTAAGTAAACTTATATTCAGTTTGTCATCAAAAATTTGCAGTTTGTTTTTCCTTTCACCAGAGTCATTCTCGCTACTGCTATTGAAGTCTGTGAAAATTGTTGAGAAAAAATAGAGAAACATATTAATAATCAAAAGTTTTTTTGCTTACAAAAAATCATTTAATTACAAAATCAAAACTATTATTAATAAAAGCGGCTATTAGACTAATGTTATTAATTATCAATAATTAGGTGTGATGTACTAAAAAATGCAAAGTAAAAATTAAAAATAAGTATTTTTATATATTTTTTCAAATCTAACGAACCTTTATTTACAAAAGATTCTTTACATCTGGAACAATCATCATTACAAGAATAATAATTTTCATCGCTACAACAACTATCATTACATGAATCATAAAAGTTTTCGCCAGAAAGATTATCATTACGATAAACTTGCTCAATTTGTTTTCCATACTTGACATTTAACATTTCGGGTGCGTTTTCATTGCCATTATCAAACTTTCTTATTTCAGCTAACAAGGTATTGTTCTCTGATGTGATTAGTTTGTTTTTTATTTTCAGGTCTTTAATATCTTTCTGTAAGCATTGTAGAAACACTTTAACACTTTTAAGGTTGTTTTGATAACTTGTATTAGTTTCTTTTAGACTTGTGTTTTCTTTGTCTAGTTTCTTAATCATATTTAGAAAGATTACTCTTTTTTCTCTTTCGTTGTCTAAAATTTCCTCGATAAAATCTTTTGTATCTTTTGAACAGCAACTATAATTAAGTTCCTTATAGACATTTGGATATATGGTCTTTACAACGTTTATATTTTCAGTATTACATATTGGACATCTTTTGTTAATCTGCGTTGCACTTTCTAAACAAGATTTATGGTAAACGTGACCACATTGCGTAACAGAAACATCAGTGTTTACTGAAAACAAATTATCTAAACATATACTGCATTCAAAATCCATTTTTGTATGATTTAAAATATATTTCCTTTAAAAATATTTATTTGTTGAAAATAAAGCTTTTCAATTTATTTTAAATCTAAAATACTAGAGGTTAGTTTATTTTTTTTAAATAATGTATACACTTAACATAAATTCTTATATGGGCTCCGTAGATTTCAACACGACTTTAAGTGCACTAATCAAAGATAAAATAATGTTAAACTGTAAATATTACATATATTGTTCTACTAAATCAAGGTGTCTCAATCTTCTTTTTTTTTAAATTCTTTTTTTATAGATTTCATAAAAAACTTTCATTAAAAATGCATAAGACCTTTTTTTGATCTTCATTATCAACTCAAAATATCTAGTGTAAGTGAGTGAATTTCAAATTTTGACCTTGTGAATATCCCTTCTGCAGCTTTTATCTCCCTTAATTTCCTAAATTTTTTCTATAAAATGTGTTTATACATTATCTTTAAAAATCGCCCATGACCAGTTTTTTATTGCTTTTGATCATCAACTTCAAAGTGTCTAATTTAAGTCTCAATTTATGACCGCATAGACCCCCATGTGGCCCCCCTTTATCCCCTTTGCTGCTTATGGCCTCCTAAATTTCTATAATGGCTCCGAAGAGAGTACCTTGGGCTAGTTTGGTAAACCCTGTTTTAAATTCTTACAAATTTGTAATATTTCTAAAATCTGAATAGTGTTGAAAACAACTATAATTTGTAAGGTTATAGTTTAGTGTGTACAACCACACTAAAACCATAACTAAACTTGAAATTAACTTAGAACTAAATGATATCTAAAGACATTTAATGCTACTTGTGAAAGCTTGGAATGACTTTTGGTCGTTAAGTTTATATATTAAAGAACATATCAAACACTAAAAAATAAAGGATGTAATACTTTAGAAAATACTGTTTATGTTGTCAAAATTTTTACACAGAAGTTAAATTTAACAGGAATGTAATACTAACTATAACAATGTTTATTTAAATTAAGAAGTATCTGCTTGGAATTTAAACAAAAAAAACAATTAAAAATAACAAACATTGTTTAAAAAATAACTTCACAATGAACAATATAGTAACAAACATGTTCAGATATGGAATTAATCTGTAAGGTCTTGACTGACTAGAATATCACAGCAATCACACTGTGGCTGGTTTTTATAGCTATATCTAAAAAATGTAAAAATTTTCAGATCAACTTACTTTCTGGTTGACTGGTTTTATAATAATTGATGTTAAACTAACATATTACAGTTAAACTGGTACTCCAATAGACTTCCTCTTCCTATCTTTTTCAAAATGATTCTCACTCTAACCTTACTCTTACTTTTTGCTAGAAGAGAATCACATTTTACTCTTCTTCATTCTTTTCGCTAGGACAATGTAGGAAAATAAGTATTTTTTATTAACAAACAACGGAACCTCCCTAGTTATTAAAAATTACAGCTAAGTCAAAATAAATAACTATAAAATATGAAAATGTTGAATTAGTCTAAACAAATTGTTTCCAGATGTTTTTGGAAACTTTTCTCTAGATATCCAAAATTTCTTCCAGAATTTTAAAGTTTCACGTTTTCGGGTCTATTTTTAATTTAATGTAAAAAATTGTCTTAAAGCTTCTTCAAATGTGTTTATTAACAAAAAATATTGTTAATGAAGACAACATTTATTATCTATACAATACATTTTATGTGTAAAATAGGAATTATACTACTTTACATGTAAAAATTGCTTAATATTACAGGTTTTTTAGCCTAAATTGTCAAACTCTAGGTTTTTCCAGGATTCCAGGTTTTATTGAAACCCTGTTAAAACTAAATAAAAATAAAAATATTTTGTAGACTTTTCTAAGAAAAAAAGTTAAAAAGATGGTATTAAAGATTTCACATTTAAAAAAGCTAATAGCGCTCAGTTTTTCAAAAAGTATTTTTTAAAGTATTAATTTGAAAAATTTCTAGTTGCTAAACAAAAAAAAAAATCAACATTATATTGGAAACAACTTTTTCAACTAAAAATATTACTCAATAGTCATGCCTACGCAAACCCTTATGATATAAGTTCATAAATATTTTCAGCATGTTACTGGTCTTTGCTTTTTATTTACTAATAAAAAATGTCTTTTTCTATAATGCTAGTAAGATTCAAGAGTCTAATATATATTTAAATGACTTCTTATGATTTATAATTGGTCAACATTTTTTTGACTTATTTGTACTAATATATTTTCAATGATCCTGAGAACTATTTAGACTATTATTTTGTTAGTTTTATGTTGACTTTGTGAACTAAATTTTGTCAGTTCTATAATAACTTAGTGGACTTAAAACTTTTATATTCTATTTCTAATTGGTGGATTTTGTTTCTCAGTTCTGTTGTGTCTTTGTGGAATTTTATTTTTTTAATTCTTTATTGACTTTTTGGACTTAAAATATTTTAGTTTAACCTTGACTTAGTGGACTTAAAGCTTGTCAATTCTATAATGAAATTGTTGAATTATATTTTTTCAGTTCTATTTTGACTTAGTGGACTTAAATTTTGTCAGCTCTATAGTGACTTTGTGGATTTAAAATTTATCAGTTCTATTTTGACTTTGTCGACTTAAAATTTATTAGTTCTATGGTAACTATAACTTTCACTTGGACAATAACCTTTGTTATTCATAGTACAATCTCTTTGTGGCATTTTTATCAGTATAACTCCTTATTTCTTGATAATATGTTTAACCCCATATGTCTTTGTGATTATGGCAAAACCTCAAGGGCTTTTAATAAGTTAAATAATAAATGTAAGTATTGCTTCTTAAAATTAAATGAATACTTTAATATGTAAACTTTATCTAAATATACTGTTAAATCAAATTCACTATTAGATAAAAATGTCAAACAAATAAGAGAATTTGGTATAAAAAAGTGATAAAAGTTGCCTTAAATTTGAAAGGTTATATAGATAAACAAGTAAGTTTTGTTTGGGTAAAATACTGTTCTGGTCTTAATTAATTATTTTCTAAAAAGCTAGTGACTTTTTACCTTGATGATATAATGTAAGAATATAGTGCAGTGTATAATCACACTGATAACCATAACTGAATTTAAACTTAACTTAGAACTAAATGATATTTAAAAGTATTGTATACTGCTTATAAAGACTAGGCTTGATTTTTAGTGGTTATATTCTATATTGAAGAATATATCAAACACTGAAAAATAAAGGATATCATACTTTAGAAAATTCTCTATATGTGGTAAAAAATTTTACACAAGAGATATGTCTAACAGAAATATAACATAACAATACATAACCAGATTGAAAATTATCTATTTTGAAATGAAATCCAAAACTTAATTGTTGATAACAAATTTAAAATAAACAATATATAAAGAAATAAGTTCAGTTCTAGAACTCCATCTGAAAGGTCTTGACTAGAACATCATTAAAGTCACACTGTGGCTGGTTTATATAGCTATTCCTTAAGCATGTAAACTTGTTTCAGAACAACTTTCTTTCCGGTTGACTGGTCTTATAATATTTGATGTTCAACTAAATAAAACAGCAGTGAAACTGATATTCCATTACAATGCTTTAGTTTTAACGATCTTAATCAGTTAAATTATTTTAATTAAGAATGTTTAACTAAACATGTTCATAAGTATACTCATAACTAGATTTAGAAAAAGGGTTTCCAAAACTATTTTTCATAATTGCCCACTTTATAGAAATTAGCAATACAATTGCCCGCCTTGTTAGCTATCGTCTTTTATTAGTTAATTGGTCATTTACTTTTTGTCCATACTTTAGTTTTCAGATGTAGCTAAAACCATGAAGATATGTTTTAAAATCGCTTTTATACTTAAATTGTGAGCTTTTATTGTTAACATATTAGAGATATACAGTAGCGATTCACAAGTTCCGGAAAACTACGATCCGACCGGTTCTAGATGTTTTTTTAATAGAGTCTGAATCTTATTTTCAAAATAGGATCCAATGGATTCAGATACTAAAGACTTTAAGTAGCTTATAGTATAAATAGAAAAGAAGCTTACCAATAATATTTTAATAATATATTATCACTAAGTTAAGTAGAAAAAGGTTAAGCGGCATTTTTAAACAGCATTTTTCACGTGTTAAAAACAAAACCTATTAGTTTTTGAGGTATTTGTTTTTTAACTAAATTAAAAGTAAAAAGAATAAAATAAACTCAAGCTAGATACCTGAAATTTTGCAAGAAAGGTCACTTTTGCGCGGAGAGTCAATTTTGCACAAGTGATATTTTGCAAAAGAGTAAAAATATTGTTAATAAAAAAGGAATTAATTCTAGAAATTAATAATATAAATTATATACCAAGAGAAAGGGTTGAGTGTAACAGTGATAGTAAAATAAAATAAAAAATTAAAAAATTATAAAAGTTTAACCCGCACAAAACTATCGTTCCAAAGTGTTACTTCTTGTATTTTCGACATTTACCCTTTTTTACAATAAACTTGGATTTTGATATTTGCATGCTGTTGAAAAATAAATATAGATTTTAGTATTAGCTTAAAGTAGAAACTCAAATACAAAATTAAGTTTAAAAATATTACATTTAGCTTCAAAATAAAATGACATTTTCTTATACAAAACGAAATGTATAACTTTTAATTTCGCGACTGTTTAAATTTTTTTACTAAGTGAAATTAAAAACAACATGAACTGTTTATAAGACACATACAAAATCTATATAAACCAAATAATGAATAATAATTGTTATAAAATGTAGATCTAAAGTTATGTGAACATCTATTTTAATGTTGCCTTTTTTTTTTGTTTATCTTTTTACAAGTGTTTGACTTTTAAATATAAAACTTAAAACAAAAGACGAAAATATATTTTTACAAACAGGCTTTTCAAAGAAGACACATTAACAAGATCACCTAGATTAGTTAGGAATAAAAAACAAAACATAAACTCTATCAATCATAGTTACTAGTCATTAACAACACAAATAAATTAAAATTACTTACATCTATTTTATTGGTGGCTTTTAAAAATACTTAATCTTAATACGAAATACTTTAAATTTAAATAAGGTTATCGTAGACATGACCTCAGCGCTAAAAACAGAATAAATTTAGTCACAAAATATGTATTACAGCTATAATTAGAACTATCGCATCGACCCAAATAGGGGAATATAGTAACTATGACCGACACCAGCGTGTTATAATTAAAATTTCCTTCTAAAAATATCTGTCAGTTAAAATTATAACTTGAATTAAAAACAGCAAAATTAATTTAGACAACTTTTCATTGCTACAAATACCTCGAAAATGACCCGCAAACGAGATACCTTAATACACTTAAAACCAAGACCCTGCTTAGGCCTGAGCTATCCAGATAAAACTTCAAGCTTGACTAAGATAAAACGATAGTGACCATACTAAAATAACACGAAACTTAATACCTACAAAGGTGTTTATCTTGCAAATTACAGAAGGAGAAAAGAAAATAATCATAGTTTAGTGTATTAAAACATTTTTAAATATTTAGTTTGCTTCAATGACCGTTAGAAAATTGAGTGTTTTTGAAATTTACAATTGGGCATTAAGGTATATATTATTAAAGTATTTGAAATTCGCAAAAAAAACATCAACCCTTGAAAACACAGCAAAACAGGAATTAAAAATAAATAGTAATAACAGTATCTTATGACTAAAACATCAGTTGAAGTAAAAATATCTAAAAACAACATTATTTTTTAAGGGGCACAACCCAAAAAGTTAAAACCCAATTCAATGATTTTTTTCAAATTAAAGGCAAAGAAGCGTTTTCTAGAATAAAATAACAAAGTTAGCTTTATAGATAATAAAAATAATTGGATCTAATTTTTTAATTGCAAAATATGCTTGTAGAGCTAAGTTAACGCTCGTGCTTAAATTTGTTTCTTTAATAACTTTTAATGAAACTTTATTTAAAGAGTTTCCAATAAAACTAACCAATATTTTAACATTATAATATATATTTTTATCCACTTATCATTTTATCAGGTTATAAAAAATAACTTTTTGTGCAGTTTTTATTTGTTGGAAGCTTTACACCTGGTATAAAATTACGAAACATGAATCAAATACAAAAAAACATTTATAGCTATAAGCAGTTAAAATTAGTGATCTACCGAGTCCAAAGATTTTGGATTCGGCCAATTTTGAATCTTATTTTCAAACAAGGATTCGACCGAATCCGTTATTTTAAAAATTGGAATCCTAAATGTTATACTGCTTGTAATACAAATACAGTACAAGTTTATAAACAATAAACATTTATTATATTGTTACTCGTTTAGTAAATTAAGTTTAAAAAATATTTTAACGTGTTGATTATTAAATACAGTGCTTAACCACCTTTCCGGACGCTCACTTGTCGCACAGTTTCAGTCGAAAAGAAAATTCAAAAAATAATTTAATATTAAACTGAAACATTTTTGTATGGTATAAATATTTAAGCTTTCATGCTGTAAGAAAATTTCAAGTGATTTTGCAATTTGTTTCATTACTACTAAAGCTTACATTAAAACTTTGTTCGGAATTAGTTATCAAATATACTTGTATGTAAAGTAATTTAGTATAAAAAGAAGTTTTTAACAATGTTATTTAAAGTATCACTTAATGTTTTAGTGCAAACTATTAAACGATTTTTTAATAAATGATTAAATTCTAGCATTTTTTTTAAAAAAAAAGTATAACAGCTCCTTTAAGTTTGATTTTTAATTTCAACTGTATTATAGAAATTGTTTAAAATAAGGTGCATAACTTTTAAAATAGTTTTATTTATAAGTTGTATAAGTTTAACATTCCATGTTTTAGAATTGAATAAGACATCTAAAAAAAATAAAACAAGTTGCAGTAATAATTTAGAATAAACTAGAAATTTGAAAAATGGTAAAAAATAAAATGTGCAAAAGTGTTTTATAATGGATCAGTTTAGCAGATGCAGGTCGATTTTGTACGACATTTTGTAAGGTGAAGAAAATTTTAAAAGTTTAAAGCAGAAAAAGAGGAACGTGGCTTTTATTATTTATTATGCACTTCCTAATATACAACAGTTATAATACTTAGTGAAAAATACAAAATTTTGTACTTATTTGGAAAACCGCTTATCCAGACATGTTTACAAAAAAAATTAGGTAGAATAAGTTGATAAACAGTGTAGATTTTTATTTAAGAATATTTTTTTTTAAGCAAACAAAATAACAAATGTTTTGCTAAAAAAAAATCAAGCTACATAAACAAGAACTTAGTTTCAATATTTTGTTATCCATGCTAGCAATATTAACAATTAAGTTGTGTTGTTCTGATGTAAAATGGATAAGTCTTCGGTTTTAATGAATGTTTAAAGCAGAAAAAAAAAATCACTAACAAAGTTTAAACATTTTACGTTTAACTTAAAAGTTAGTTTTTATTGTGACCATAAACCAGGGTTTCCCAAACTCATTTTCTAATTCGCCCCCTTTTCAGAAATTTAAAAAATAATCGCCCCCACGATTTTACAAAGTAGTTTTTCTCTTGAGTACAAACCTTCTGAGCCGGAAAAGCTGTGTTCGAAATGTAATTTAGTTTGGTACTACTTATGCACGCACTTTTGGGCTGTGTTCAAAGTAGTTTACACGGCTTGAGAAAATGAGTTACATTTGTTTTCTTATAAGCCCAGTAAAGTGTATTAAAATACTTAATTAATTAAAAGCCTTGTGTAATCTGTAATCAATCCTGTTTAGATATGAATTGTTTTAAAACTTTTAGGGTAGTGGTGGACAACTTTTGTAATCAGCAATTCATATTTACTAAAAGATCTAGTTTCAACTCGTTAAAAAAATGTAATTGCGGGCTGCATAATTTAAAAAAATAACATATATGAAAATTATAAAACTCGAGCAAAATTGTAAAAAATTAATTAGTATTATTGTGATCTAGGAAATACTATTGTGAACTGAAAACCAAATTTCAAATTATTAAGTATCAAAAGACTTAATTTTGTTTATTTTGCACAAGTAGTTTTCAAGTTACTTAGCGGGTCGAAATTTGACTGGATCTTAACCGTACGTTACCCATCTAAATTCTTAACTTAAACCTGACATTATAATAATATCTCATATAACGAATTTCCAACATTTAGAAGTTAATACTAAGTGACTTATTTAAGCCGCACAAAATACTTAAATTATTTTATAGATAGGCATATTTTAAAATTACTATACCAGAGATTAAAAAACTATAAAAGAATGAACAGTTTCTTTTAAATATAATAAAATAAATATAAAACATAATTTCTGATTTAGTTTGAGAAAGTTTGACCGACTAGTTGATTATCTCACATGAAAAGTTATTTCATCAACAGCTTGAGTAAATGCAGTAAAATTATTAATTTCAATACTAAGATATATTATAAGCAAGTTAGTTGTAAAGTTTAAATCTTCTTTTTAAACTATATGTTTTGCAGTAGAATACAATTAAATAGTATTTGACGTGGAATAACTTTTAGGAAACTAATTCTTAATTTTAACAATTTCTTTTATCTTAATTTAAATTCAAAAAAATAAAATCAACATTTTTACGGTTATTTTTGTGAACAAAAAGTAATCGATTAAAAAATTATTTTAATTAGGTTAAAATTTTGTCTTGTAACTGTAGCATTCTTTTTGGTGGCTTATTTAATACTGTTTAAATTTATTTTTTCTCTAGTTATTAGCCTATTATAATTTACCAGAAGAAAATTGTGAAAAACTAACAGCTAGTGTTGAACTAATAAAAAACAACACAATCTAATTGCTAATTATATACAAATATTCACTACAAAATTTACCAGGTCAAAATAAAACTATTATCAGATTTAAAGCATAAATCATTTAAAAAATACAGTAGACTTCCGCTTGAGTTCGCTTTTTAACAAAATCAAAAAGTGCAAACTCAAAAATTATTGTTATTTTTTTTACAAAATGATAAGTTTAATTATGTTATATGCAATAACGTTATGCATAAACATGAAACCAACTAAAACATAAAACAAACAGTCATTAAAAAAAGATCTATATAAGCTATTAAATATTATGTATTTTTTGTTTTATTAATAGTTAGTTAGTAATAGACTTTGTTTAAGTTAAACTTTAGGAAATATAAAGGAGAGGAAGTAAATCGTTATTAATATTTATTAGGCATTAAGCAAACCTGTTGTAAAATAAAGAACTTAATAAAAGTTTTATTATAAAAACACTACTTAAATACAAAACAAAGCAGGTTAAATAGGAAGTATTTTAAAAGATCAAATAAAATAAAAAAAAATTTCATAAAATAATGTCTGCTACTGAAGTCTAATATAATGAGAAGGATGAGGTTAATGACTGCTTGCAAGTTTTTCTAATCTGATTCTCAATCAGTAACATAAAGTCTCCTTTACAAATATTTAGATTAGATCTTTTGTTCAAGATGTTGATAACTGAACTGAAAGCTTTCTCAACAACATAGCTAGAAAGAAAAACTATAAACAACAATCTAAATTCCTCTCAAATGATTGAATACTTTTGCCTTAGTTTTTGTTGAGTCCAAAAGCTTTCATATGGTTCTTTAGAAAAATTTACTTTAAGTTCAAGGTCAGTTTGTAAGTCTGAGAAGGGATCCATATCTTTATCTATATGATAGCTTTTTTGTGTCAAATCGAAATTTTACTACTTAATATGTTGAAATTGATAAAAATTCCAGATTTTTTAGGTTTTTTTTTTGCCTAAATTGTCAAATTCCAGTTTTCTAGGTAAATTGGCAACCTTGTATAGTTTTATTTCTTAGTCTAACTTAGTGACTTTTCACATCATGACATTTTCAATAAAAATAAAATTATACAGGGTTGCCAGTTTACCTAGATATTTAATAACATATAACATAGATTTTTACAAACCGTTTATGATCACAAATAACATATATGTCAGGTTATAAAATGGTTAAAAGGATTCCGATCGTCTATGATTTATGTAATTGTTAAATAAGAAAATATATTAATGAAAATATGTAATTTACTTGAAAGTAGGAGTCATAAGTACTTGAATTTTTTCTCTAAGTTTTACATAAACAAAATATTTTAAATTAGCTATATAAAAGTGTAGCTAAAGTTAGTAAATTAGCAATATAAAAAATCAAAATTCTATGACAGCCCAAAATTTTAAAATCGCCCCCTTTTCGACCCCTTACTAGTTATCGCCCACTCTTTCGCCCCCCAACTTACAAAAATCGCCCCCAGGGGGGCGATATCGCCCACTTTGGGAAACCCTGCCATAAACGAATTAGAACATAAACTTTTGCAAGTGTTCATACTTATAAAACAAAGTGCAATTGAAAACACCATGGATTCGTACTAAAATTAAATATACTACCAACTACAGTATATGTCTAAGAAAGAATGGGAGTTACAATTGTAATTAAATGCTTTTAAATTCCTCTAACGATTACGCTTTCACCATTAAAAAAGGAAATATAAATTAACCTTATAAACTGTTAAAAAATATATAACGAGCTACAATTGCAAAAGATGTTTTTTTATAGTAAAAACTTTTTTGCAAAGCTGCAAGATATTGGTATTTTGTCTTGTTCAAGTTTCACCAGTTTAAAACTTTATTATATTTAGTTTCTGCATTTAAATTCTCTGTATAAAAAAAAGCCTTTTATTTTTGCTTCAATTTTTTAAATTGATATGGCTTTGGGTATAAAAACGTTAGCTAATGAAAATTTTTTTGTACAACACCTTCAGTCCTTTTGAGGAAGTTCTAATTAATAAACGAATACTTTGTTCATTTAGTCGACCAAATTGTTATAAATTAAAAATATTTTTTTCTAAAATAATTAATATAAAATTTAAGAAAGGTAGAAAGTAAGATAAATTTAAATTTACTTAATAACTATTCTTTAATGAATTTGTTAAAACTATATACAAATTTGTAAGAATTAAAGAAAAATTTCTTTTTTATTTGTGCGTTCTTAGAAGAATGCAAATTATAATTAAAATAAAATTTGTATTTTAAATCTCTCCTTTTGCAAGCCTAAATGTTTCATAACTATCATTTAGTGATGTAACAATTTTTTTTAGACAAAACTAGTTTCATGCTATAAAATATATTTTGAAATAATTTCAATGCTAACAATCTCAAAAACTAATTACAACCCTAATATTTCTAAGGTCTTTATCAAGACCTATACATACTTCAGTTCTTAGTAGCAACTAAAAAGCTAAATCTTTATAATTTTATTAAACCATTTCACAAAAGTTTTAAATTTAATCTTTTAGTTTTCACTTTTAAAGTAACTTATCGCACTTTCAAACTTTGATGGTTTATATGTTAAATGTTTTTTATTTTTTAAATGACTATAGAAAATAATCGTAAGCTTAAATGCTTTTTTTTTATAAAGCCTGTCAAAAAAAATAAAAAAAAACTTCCTTCTTGCCTGATTAAAATAACCGCTAAAGTAAAATTTTTAAGGTTATTAGCTCAAAGTTACGACAGCTAAGAATTATTAATATTTTTAGCTTATATGACTGAATTGCCACAATGTAAAACAAAATTAAACGCTAACAATCGGGTCATCGTGAAAACCACTTTTATAGACGGTTAAAATGATCATCGAAAATTTTTCCGCGTAAATTTAGTTTGCTCGCAGCACCGAGCAGCAATTTTAAATACAGTTTTCCAGCTTAACTAAATAAAACTTTATTTCAAAAGATTAGAATTTTTAATTTTTTGAAAAGCAGCATTTATTTTATGTGATTAAAGTTTTTTAATGATACAAACAAAACTTTAATAAAAAAATTCAAACAAATAGTTTTGACGATGTGTCACAAACTTTCCAAAATTATCAGAGAATAGTCTAAAAAAATTAAAAAGATTATTTTTTACCGACTTCATTTAATTTTCAATATTCGTCTTAGTCTAAAAAAAAACATTGAAAACTGAAATAGAGCTAAGATAATAAATTTCGAAACATAATTCGACTTTTGGTATTTTATTTAGGTAAAGGATGATTAATGTTGTAAAATATTGTTGCGAGTTCTAATACTTTTAAGAGACAAAATATTGTTGCTTTGTTAAGTTAAGATACACACTAAATATCATTTTTTTTAAATAAAGCACATGCACAGCTGGACAAGCAACCATTTACAATTACTAGCAATCAAGGTTCCATAGACCTGTTGGCTGCTGTAAAATCAGGTTACTAGATTCCATGTACTATCTTATTTAGTTATTAGCTAAGTTATTTAGCGAAGTCGACTTAATGAGATACGAAATAAATTCAGACTATAGTTTAAGCTTAGCCTAATTAAGTAGTTAGATTGTTAGAATGCTTAAACTAATTGTATATAAAGAAATCGAGTCTTAGAAACACAAAGCTGTATTACGATGAATAGAACATATGATAAACACAATAAAGAACTGTACAAATAGACTACTTTAATTAAAAAGTTCATATAAAAAACAGTCGCCATCGTACAAAAAGTACGAGGCGAACACAATTCTTTTAAGCCAACGACGTGGCTAAAAATACGAAGCTAAAAACTAACTCTTTAAAATAAGCGTTTTATTAAATTTAAATGGTTTAAATAGTTTGAGAGAAAAGAAAGAAAGGAGAACACCGCTTTTGAATGAGAAAAGCAGTGCTGAACTGTTACACATTTAACATTAAGGCTGGTATGTTGATATTAGAATCAACTTCAGCGCCCTGTTTTATTCACATGTTTAAACTCATAACTAGAGATTCAATTTGTTTCAGTAAGTAACAAAAGTGTGTTAATAGAAAAGGTTGTCAAGCGTTCGAGAAACTAAAAAAAATCTAGGTAACTTTAGGTTCATCAGTGTAATTGCAAAAAGCCTTGATACCTGTGCGAAATTTTAAAAGAAGGTGGAACTCAACCTACCTAATGCTGAAAAGATTTAAAAAAATTAAAAACAAGTGTCCAGAACTACGTGGCTAACAACAAATTTAAACCCAAAAATATGCTTACATCTGACGAATGGAAACTTGTTAGCCTCCTTAATTAACTTCTCGATCTATTTTTTATAGTAACGAAGAAGTGTATAAAAAGATTTTTTCAAACCTTTTAAAATAATCATAGTGTAGTGTATTAAAAAAATTTAAATATTTTTTTTTGCTTCAGTTACCGTTAGAAAACTGCGTATTTTTTGAATTTACAATCGGGCATTAATGCATATATCATTAAAGTATTATAAGTTCGATAAAACACATCAACCCTTGAAAACACAGAAAAGAAGAATTTAAAAAAAATAGTAATAATAATATTTTATGGCTAAAACATAGGTTAAAGCAAAAATATCCAAAAACAACAATGATTTTTAAGGGGCACAACTCAATAAGTCAAAACCCAATTCAACGGGTTTTTTCTTCAAATTAAAGGCAAAGAAGCGTCCTCTAGAATAAAAAATCTTAGTTAGGTTTCAAGATAAAGAAAATAATTGGATTTTTTTTTTCAAATTTTTATTTAATTGCAGAATATTTTTATCGAACTAAGTTAACGCTCGTGCTTAAATTTTTTTCTTTAATAATTTTTAAGTAAACTTTAATTAGAGAGTTTTCAACAAAACCAAACAATATTTTAACCTTATAATATATATTTTATCCAGTTATCAATTAATCAGGTTATAAAAAAATGACTTTTTGTACAATTTTTATTTATTGGAAGTTTGACAAACATTATAAAATTACGAAACATGAATCAAATACAACTAAACATTTATAGCTATGAGCAGTTAAAAGTAGTGATCTACCGACTCCAAAAATTGTGGATTCGGCCGAATCTGAATCTTATTTGAAAAATAGGATTTGGCCTAATCAGAATCTCAATTTTGAAATTTGGACTCGTCCGAATCCGAGTCCGAAACCGTTATATTTAAAATTTGAATCTTAAATATTAAGCTTCTTGTAATGTAAATACAATACAAGTTTATAAACAATAAATATTTATTATATTATTTCTCACTTGGTAAATTAAATTTGAACAATATTTTAACGTGTTAATAAATAAATACACTGCTTAATCACCTATCCGGACACTCACTTCTCGCACAGTTTCAGTCGAAAAGAAAACTCACAAAATAATTCAATATTAAACTGAAACATTTTTGTATGGTATAAATATTTAAGCTTTCATGCTGTAAGAAAATTTCAAGTGATTTTGCAATTTGTTTCATTACTACTAAAGCTTACATTCAAACTTTGATCAGAATTAGTTATCAAAAATATTTGTATGTGAAGCAAGTTAGTTTAAAAAATGTTTTTAACAATGTTATTTAGAGTATCACTTAATGTTTTAGTGCAAACTATTAAATTTTATTTTAATAAATGATTAATATCTAGCATTTAAAAAAAAAAAAATGTATAACAGTTCCTTTATGTTTGATTTTAAATTTAACTGTATTGTAAAGGTTGTTTATTCGAAAACTGTTTGTTTAAGATGAGGTGCATAATTATAAATTTAGTTTTGTTTATAAGTTATATAAATTTAATACTCCAGGTTTTAGAATTGGATAAGACATCTAACAAAACAGAACACAAGTTGCAATAATAATTTAAAATAAACTAGAAATTTATAAACTGGTAAAAAATTAACGTGCAAAAGTATTTTGTAACGGATCAGTTTAGCAGAAGCAGGTCGATTGTGTACGATATTTTGTAGGTGAAGAAAAGTTTTAAAAGTTTAAAGCATAAGAAGAGGAGCTCGGCTTTTATTATTTATTATGCACTGCCTAATATACAACAGTTATATTATTTAGTGGAAAATATAAAATTTTGTACTTATCTGGAAAGCGGAAAACCGCTTATCCGGACATGTTTACAGAAAAATTTAGTTAGGATAAGTTAATAAGCACTGTAGATTATTATTTAAGAATGTTTCTTTTAAAGGAAACAAAAAAAAATGTCTTGCTGAAAAAAAAATCAAGCTCTATACTTGAGAACTTAGTTCGAATATTTTGATATCTATGCTAGCAACATTAACATTTAAGTTTTATTTTTCTTATGTAAAATAAATAAATTTTTGATTTTAATGAATGCTTAAAGCAGAAAAAAAGTCACAAAAAAAGTTAAAACATTTTACGTTTTACTTACAAGTTAGTTTTTATTGTGACCAGTGGCGTCGCGTGGTATTTTTTTTAGGTGGTTCAGAACAGACATGTTAAAAAGCTCTGCTTTGTTTACTCGAGCGTGAAATTACTAACTTAAAACAAACCAAAGTTTATACGCTTCATTGCTGAATTACCATAGTAACTATTAGCATTTTACCAACTCTGGTTCAGAATTTAAACAAAAATCCCCTACTTTAAAACTTTTTTTTTAACTTAAATTAAGAATTTTTTATACAACAATTACATTAAATTGCTAATGTAACTTGGGAAATTTTGTTTAAAAATAAAACATTTTTATTTTCAAAAAAAAAAATTAAGAAAATAACTTAAACAAAAAAGTAAATACTTTGAAAATTAAAGCAAATATAGGAATAAAAAAAATAATTAATTTAAAAGACTCAAAAAATGTTAGCTTAGTTATGAGTATTAATTTTTAAGAAGGTTTTAAAGTTAAAACTAACAGTAGAAAAAATTTAGACAAAACAAATTGTTATTATAATGAAAATACAGCAACTTTAATAGTTTTTTTATTTTGCTTCAACTTTATTTAAAAAATATATGATTAAACATCATACTTAGAATGGTTATTTTATTAATATTTAACTTAACAAAAAAAAAATAAATGTCTTATTAGACTTGGCAAGAAAATTAAAAAGTCTACAAACAAATAAAAAAAATTATGTAGAAACTGCAAGTTTATTTAAAGTAAAATTTATTCTACTGAGTAGAAAATAATTGCTTATTTACTGCTGAATATTGAAAACAATAAACGAGTATCAACTTATAACTAATTGAAAATTTTGATCTTTGAAAAAAAAAACAGCTTGACTACTAAGTTAAAAACACAAAAGTAAAATAAGCAAGCTCATATATAAACTTTACGATGTCTCTAACTCACAATTTAGATTAAACAGACTAATATTATAATAAAAAAATACAGCAAATGCAATAATATTTCTTTTAGCCTCAACTTTAGTTAAAAAATATTGGATTAATTAAACATCAAACTATTAATAACTATTTTACTAATATTTAATTCAAAAAAAAATTAGTTATACTTGGCAATAAATTAAAAAGTCTAGAAACAAATAAAACGTTGTGTACAAAATAATTTTTTTTTTTTAAGAAGAACTTACATTACTCAGTAAAGAAATTTTACAGAATTTTGAATTATAATTAAGATAAAAAAAAAATTTAACTAAGAAAAAAACTCAAAAGTAAAACAAGCAAACTAAATAATATTAAGTTTTACAAAGGCTCTAAAGTTAAAACTAAATGTAGCTTACAGTTTAGATATTACAAACTTATATTTTAATAAAAAACACAGCAACTATAATGATACTTCATTTTAGCTTCAACTTTACTTAAAAAATATTGGATTAAATACCAAACTTAAAATAATATTTTTACTTATTTTTAACTAAACAAACAAAGGAATACATAATGAAGCTTGGCAAGTAAATTAAAAAGTCTACAAACAAAGAAAATTTTATGTACAAACTACAACAATTTTAAGAAAAACTAATTTTGCTTAGTACAGAAAATATTCACTACTAAATGTCTACCTAAAAAATAAATCTAAAGTTCTAACTTTGCAAACATAAATACATAGACTCTTACTTTTCACCTCTGTAACTAAAATTCATTCTTCTCTCCTTTTGGTTGATAAATTTTTCCATCACCTCTTCCTTGAAACTATTACAATTTTTAATAAAGTCCCTACCAATTGAAATAACACTTATTCTTTTCTTTTATAAAAAAAAATGTTGAAATAGATATTTGAAACTTTAAGAAAAAATAAGTTATAACAAAAGTTTTTTTTTGTATATATAAAAATATATATTGATACTTAAATATTTAAAATTTCTCTTCAACAAAAGTAAACAAATTTTGTAAAACTTTGGATGAAAAAGTTTGATAAAAAATTGTTTTAAGAATGATGGAGAATATAGGATTTCAGTAAAATTGTATTCTTTTGCTGTTTTGATTTGCTTCTTGTATAATAAATCATTGTACTCTCTGGCTTTGACCGGTTGTAACTAAAAGTTTAATTGGAAATTTCAAGTTAATTAAAGTGTACTTATTAGCTTTCTGAAAAAGTTAAAGTAAGAACAACATGTAAAAAAGTGCCTATAAACCTTTCCCCACCCCTACCCCTCACTATTTTGCACTTATTTTTTTACAAACACGAAGTTTTTTATTAACTTTTTTTTTAAGTTTAATGTTTTTTATTTGGAGTTAAAAATTCAATAGTTTAAAAGGGTATCTTTTCTTTATTTAATTTTAATATGTTTTTTATTTTGATGACAGTATTTTTCTCAGGAGCTCAATTTTTTTAATTTTAGTTGGTGAGGCTGTTGAACTTTAAAAGAATTTTTAAGACAATTTATAAATAAGTAACCCTTATAGCAGTAAAAAATTGGTTAGTTAGTTTTCATGTGGCCATAGGGGTAAAACACTTATTTTTTAATTTTAAATAAGCTTGTTATTTTCAGAGTAAAAAACTAAAACTGGTTTAGTAAGCCTGAATATTTTTCTAATTTTGTCTGTTTTAATTTATCTTGGGTCATCTTGAGGTTTACATTTCTAAGTTATCCTGATTATGAGGCAAGGCAACCATGTTTCAACAATTTTTTCTAAAACTTTTGCTTTGTTTATGAAAAAATTAAACCAAAAGTCATATAAATTAGACTAAATTTTCCTAAAATGTTAAACTACTCTAAGTAATCAAAGTTTCTAAGTTAAGGCTATTTACTTTATTTAAATATGTGACTGTTTCAATAATACTAATTTTCATTTAATATAAATCTAAATTATTTTTCTGTAAGAGTGAACTAGAAGTTAATAATAAACTTCTTATTTTTTTTCAGAACTTAAACTTTACATTTAAATATAAATTAATTAAATTTATTTTATTAATTTTATGATAACAATAATCAGTTATAAATTATATATAAGTTTATGTATGCAGATTAAAATAAAAAATCAAATTTCTTAGACTTTAGTGATTTAAGGTTCTTATCTTTTTTTTTTCAAAATATTTAATTCATGACAAGTTTTGTTCTTTTATTGTCCAGTTTCAATAGAAGTGACCTGTTAAATTTAAAAAAAAACATGTGGGTATATAAACTCAAGTTTAATCCTTTGCAGTAGCTTAGCTTTGTTTTTATTTAATGTTTACAATAGCTTGTAGATGATACTTAAGCATGTCCGGTTTTAGGGAATTTTCAACTTAGTTTACTTACCGCAAGATATTGATTTTGCGGTAATTCTTGAAGAAATTTTGCTTTTTTGAGTTTATTTGCGGCAGTCAGCTAAGAGTTTGCGGCAGTGAAGTGGGCAAAATGGTCGTTTTCAAAATTGGAGTTTTAAATGAGATTTCGTTCTAAAAAATAACGAAAACGCTACAGATACTTTTTTTTTCTTACAAAATTTCAAAAAGGTGCAGTTGCGGCAGTGCAACACCCCACGCGACGCCCCTGATTGTGACCATAAACGAATTAGAAAATAGACTTTTGCTAGTGTTCATACTTATAAAACAAAGTGAAATTGGAAATACCATGGTTTCGTAATAAAACTAAATATATTACCAACTACAGTATATGTCTAAGAAAGAAAAGGAATTACATATGTAATAATATGTTTTTAAATTCCACATATGATTACGCTTTTACCATTAAAAATAGAAATATAAATTAACCTTAGAAACTGTTTAAAAGTATAAAACGAGCTACAATTTCAATAGATGTCGTTTTTTGAACAAAGCTGCAAGATATATGGGTATTTTGTCTTATTCAAGTTTCACCAGTTTAAGACTTTATCCTCTTCAGTTTCTGCATTCAAATTATCTGTAGCAAAATGCCCTTTATTTCTGCTTCAATTTCTTCATCAAAAGAATCATGTTGCTTTTCCTCCTGCGTAACTGTGTTTGATCTTATTTTAAACAAAGAGCAGTAAGTTGAAAACTTTTTCGGATAAAAATTTACAGTGGTTTGTGGTTTTGGTTTCTCTGGTGGCAATATTTGAAAATCAACTTTTTGATCAGCCTATAAAGAGATATGTTTTATAACATTGAAATTTAGCTGATCTTCAAAATTATTTTTGAGTAAAAAAGGGAAAGCGTAAAGTCGATATCGTGGATCAACAGCTGTTTTGACTAGTAGTAATTAGTTGTCGTTTATGTTTTTGTTATTGGTATAAAATAGAGGTGGGTAATGTACAGTCAGTTAAAATGACTAGCCCCGACCCTTTGTTATATTACAATAGAATTCGACCCGCGATCGAAGTGTCCGGCCCGCAAAGTTCAATATACATAAAATTTAAAAAAAATTGTATCAAACTTTTACAAAACAAAACTGTTAGATTTTGACATAAAAATATGTTTAAAATTGGCTTTTCAATTTCATGTCTACTGATAAAAAACCATTTTGTACTAATATTTTGAGTTGTTCTAACTTATTTGGAATAATTTTTTGTCAAAATACGCAAAGCAAATTGTTTTTTTAATCTGATATTTTACATACCAACCTTTGTCAATTACCATGTCAATTCTATTTGTTGTAATTACAGAAACATCTGACGTGTCTCAATCTACATCTTAAATTGTCACGTTTGAGTGATTTTTTGAGTTAGAAGGATTCAAAAAAATATCAACCGTATCTATAAAATTAGATTCCGGCCAAGTCCGAAACTTTTATTTAAGCTAGAATACGACCGGATCCGGATATCAATTTAAAATTAGTACCCAATCAGACCCGGATAATGTTTTCAAACTAGGATCCAACCAGATCCGGATTAAAAAATGCATTATATGAATACTGGATCTGATAAATAACTAATTTGAAATGTTCTAGCTTGCCAAAGACAAAAATTTTCCGGTAGCGGCCTGATTAAAAACGTGGCCCACCAGCACATTCTTTCGCAAGCCTCTACTATATTTTTGGCCAAAGTTTTACAAGCATTTGATAGTTCTTCTGAATTTTCATTGGTGTTAACAAATTCGTCAGTGATCTTGAAACAACATCACGCTTGAAAGCAATGCATTGTTATTACTACACTCCTTTGTTACAAAAAAATTCCAGCAGTATAACAATAAAGTTGCCATTCTTTAGATGTAGTAATCGAATTTTAATCGTTTTTATAGTTAGCCACATAGTACCGCACAACTGATTTTTCCTTTTCAGTCAGTTTAACATAAGATGTGTTAAGTTCCACTATGCATTAATATCTTAAACAAGAAGGAAGTTTTATTGTTTTGTTTGTGCTTATTAATGTTTCTTGCATTGTCTCAAAAAAAAACGTAAGCATAGTTCAAGGCAATATTCCGATTACTAATAGTATCTTGAATGTAATTACGAATATTTTGGCCAGTGTACTCAACCTCAATTTTCCGGCAACGCCGCATACAATGTGAGCACTCAAATTTCTTTCAACCAATGTACAGTTAGACAAGTATATGATTTAAAGATTTTTAACAATTAAAGGTTCTCCACTTACTGCTAAAGAAAATAGTACAACTTCAATTGTTTTAAGATTTTATTTTCCTAACAATCTTTTACTCTAAAAAATAGAACATCAAATATAATAGAAATTCATCCTGGACATGAAGTTATACTGTTCTGGTGTATAACTCGATAACCGAAATATGTGCACCAGGTCCTTGGGCCAAACTTTTTGAGCGTTTTATGTCGTTTAATAAACAATATAATAAAAATTAATTAAGATTTTGTTGTTAATAGATTATTTCCTAAAAACATTGGTTAAAAAAATATTAAAATGTTTGAGTTTATAACATGTATGTCATAAATTAAAATTATTAATTATTTATATAAAAAATTATCATAAAATTATATAGCTAAAAGTATGTAACCATCTGCTTTATTGTTACATGTTTAAGCTAGTTAGTTTTTTCTAAATATACATAATTGACTGATAAATAAAGAATCCCCGAAAAAACAATTTTATTATAACTAAGATTTATTTTAAGTAACAGGTTCTCGAGAAAAAAACACAATAACATGAGAATTTTTTTAAATATAATGAAAAAAGTAAAATAAAATATATAAGTCTAACAATCATTGTCACAAGTCATTTATGACTCAATTAGATAAATAATCAACAACATCTAAATGGAGACTGAAAAATATGTTAACCAAACAAAAGCTACTTTAAATAATTCCATGCTCTTTGTAAACTAGACCTTCCTACTGAAAACTGCATAAATTTATCCATAAAATATACATCATAAGTTTTTAAGAACACCTTCATAAAGATGCTTAGAAAAAATCCTGGATAGGCCTGAGCTATGCAAATAAGATTTCACTGAACTGAGGTGACCCGAGTAAAATTTACTAAAATAAAAGTTAATTAAATTACTTACAAATGTATTTATTTTTTACATTATCGTCAGAGAAAAGAAAAAAAAATATTTTTCGAGCAAACATAAAAAACTAAATATATGATGAATAAGTAAGAGCGGTTTTTAAAACGTAGGTATTAGAAGTAAGAGCGGTTTTTTTGATTCATAAAGACATAATTTAATTTTTGTTCCCAAAATTTCTTCTTTTTAAGCGAGAATCAGTTTGCAAATACCAGTAATGTTAAAACACTGAGAGAATATTAATAGCCCTATATCGATATTCGAAACTTAAAACTTTTAGTTTAATAAAAAAATTACTTACCTAAAAGAAAACTAAGAAGTAAAAAATAATCAAGGTAAAACAATCTTATACTAGGAAAAATATAAAAAATTACCATCTATTTTTATAAAATCGTATGAGTTTAAAGTAGTAGTTTAGCAAAAATATGATAAACAGAGTTAGAAAACTTACAAAATTTACTATTTAAGTAACACAAAACAAGTTAAAAAACATAAAACAAAATTATTCGTTTATGCATCTAAATATTCAAAGTTGATTTGTTCAAAGCTATTTTTTGTTTTATAATCTAGTAAAAGTAAAGAAAGTTCACATTTTGAATTGTTTCTTTTGCAAAATAGCTAAAGACCTAACAGTTACTTCGTATATTCTAAACTAAGAAAACAGATAAGTTTGAAAAATTCTTTTGAGCTTTGAAAACGCAACACAAAAGAAAAAGCTTAAGAGTCTAAATATACTTAAAGTTTTATATGTGTAAGAAATTTTTAATGTTTAATTAATCTCTACAAAATAGTTTTACTTATACTGGATATAATCAATTAACTTAATAATTAAATATTTTTGATTAAATATGTTGCAAATTGTTACGTTCTATAGAAGTATTATTAGTTTCTATATGATATATACAATCACGCTTTAAAAAAAAAATTTGAGCCAAAATTTATATAGCTAGTTAACACATATGTTTTTGTGTTAAAACATTATTCCGACTATCGGTGTTTCACTGCTCTCAAATAAACTTAAGAATTAATAAAAAAAAATTTATTTAATTCTAACTTTTTAATCTTAAAAATATTTTAATTATTTTTTTATTTAGTTTTCAAATAAATAATAAATTTTAGAGCAGTGAATTGCAGCTTGTCGGAATAAAGTTTTAACACAAAAACATCTGTGATATATATTCCGATAAACTTAGCTTATCAGGATCTCCAGGATTTAACGCCTTTTAACGTTACATCTTGTTTGTTAACTAAATTTTTGAAAATCTATTGTTAAAAAGTAACTATCTTATTTTCATGGTAATACATGCTGTATTACCACTTTACAGATAATTGACTAGGATACTATTATTTAACATGTTTTAATATTTATAAAGTTTTTTGATTATAAATTTCTAAATAACTTAGCAAGTTAAGGTTATACGCCTTACTACTTTTATCGACTTATTTATTATGATTATTTACTCTATTTATTTTTGATTTTTTAACTTCAACCAACAATAAGCTCGATTACTATTTTAATTACTATTTTTATTTTTTTATTTTGATTTTACATTCTAAAATATTATAAAAAATTAAATCAAACACATCAAAGTTTAACAATGTAATTTCTTTTAGTTCTTTGTCATTGATTTTATTTCATATTTATTTATTTTATTTTATTTCAATTAGTTTTTGAGAGTTTAAACTAGAGATACTAATAAGATTTACCATTTGAAAAACTTTTGAAAGACAGACTTTTAAAACATAGTTTACCTTAAAACTTGATTTATAGTTACGTAATAATATCCTTTTTTGAACTTTTATATGCAAGAAAGTTTTGAATTAATCAGTTCTAATTGTCTACTGAAGAAGATTTTGAAAGTACTTTAGGCAATATAACGTTTACTAATAAATTTGTAGATTTTTTTGATAAATAAAAATAACTTTTTTATTTAAAACGATCGATAAAGGCAAAAAAATCACAAAGAACTTCACACAACCAAGGGAAGATTTGAGGCACTTAAAACTAAAATATTCTTACTGTTAGTTAAAGCAGCAAATTTTATAACTTCGTAGTTAAAAATTCCCTATTTTCAATTTTACAACTTTTAGCTTTAAAATTTATATAACTTACAAACAAACAAAAGTTATGTTTTTTATATTTTTATTAGGTGTACTACATATTTCTTAAGTATATCATTTAGATATTTTATGTTTTTTTCGTTGTTTGTTTCGCCTAGCTTGATTTAGTATGTAATAATTTATTATTTTTAGTTTTAAAAATAGTAAACTAACACAGTTACATTTTTTAATTAGAGTTTATAAATATAAACAAAACCCTGTATTATGTAAAGACCGTTATATTAGTAATTAAGTATAGTTTTAAAATTATTGATATTTGTTTAGAAGTTTGTATTGAAAATTAATTTTGGTAATATAATTTATGAACGGATTATTATAACTATATTTATTATAAGTTGTTGCATCGGTTTAATCATTTAGTTTAGTAATCTCTTATTTTAAATTATAAAGCTTACATGCACATAATACACTTTTACAAACTTCAAAAAAATTAAATGCAGCTCCATCAGTTTAATAAATAGAAATTGATTTTATAAATATTGATATTATTTATAGTAAAAAACAATTATTAAACTTATTGAAATTCAAACGATACATTTGAATAAACATTTAACATACTTGCTTTGTATTTAAAGAAATAAATAAACTTGTGAAAGCTTTAACTTAGTAATATTTTCAATTAAATCACTAGACTATCTATGAGCTTAAACAACGTCTAAATGCTTTATTTTTTTTTAACTTAGATTGTAGACAAACAATATCTGAACAATACACTATTTTGTTATAGAGTCTATCTTTAACTATTATAGTGTTATAACTTATAAAATTTAGAAACAAAACAAACACGCTGAATTCCAAGTTAACATAACCCATGAAGGAGACTGTAAGTATTACTTTTTATATTTGGTATCAAAGATGTATAGTTACATATAATTAATTTAAAAAATAAATTATAAGTATTGTTAAAATTTTCGTGACTTTATTTATTTTTAGTTAGAAAAGTGTTCAATTCACCAGTCTATCTAATGCAACTTGTAACGCTTTTAGTCACTCTCAAAGTTAATGAGAATATGTTATGTGATTGACCACCAGTTTGAAAAGATATTTATGTAAAAAAGAAGAGAATGCAGCTTCCATAGTTTTACTTTTTGTATATTAAGCATTTTAAATGAATAACTACATTCTTAATTAACATTTAAGGAATTAATTGCTTGTGATTAAGTTACTTGTTTAACAAATATCGTAAAGTAAAGTATTAATTTCAGAAAAGACTAGTTTAAATTAAAGTTATGGTGTTTAAGGATGATAAGTTAGTGAAAATTTGTTTTTATATAAAAATTTTAGTTTGTGATGATACAAACTTATAAACTTAGTTTTCCTTTTAATAGAGATTCAAGTTAATTAATTTCAACCGTAGATTATTTAACACTCAAATATAACTAAATTATTTTTGAAGAAAAATAAAAGTAAATCAAATTAAAAATTTAAATAAATATTAACTTTTAAAAAACAAACAATTCAAACTGTGAAAACATTAAATAAAAATACGTTGTAAACTAATGCTATCTTAATATTAATAATATTTAAGAAGTCTAATTACTATACTTTATATGTAAGAGAAACAATCTATACGAATTTAGATATGAACACCAAATGTAAGTTTACTTGATACTTTTCAACCTTTCCGAAATGGTTAGGAAAATATCTTACCTCATTTAGCCATTAGTTATTTTAAAAACACCTGATTTAACTGTTTTTTTTTTTTTAATTAGCTAGTGATCATTTAATTAATTTTAAAATTTGCCACTTTTATGAAATACAAATAATATGACTGAACTTAGCACATGTAACTATGTTCTAAGAAAATATTTGTAATTAGTCATCTGTAAATATCGTTAGCCTATTTTTTTTTCCATCAAAACATTAAATCTATTTAAAATTATAATACTTCTTTTTAAGTTACTAGACAAATTGAATTTAACTAAAAAAGCATTTCAGATATCGCAGACAAGGTATGTTTGATTGGCCGCGACCTATCGACCGGGTAACAGTTTGCCGACCCAAACTTAGTTAAGAAACACGTTTTATTTCAAAAACCACCGGTTAGCCGTAAGGTTTAACTTTATTTTATGCTGTTATAAACTTTTATATTAGTTACACTTTTACTTTATAAAGTGAAGTAAGGACGAGGAATAGTCTAGTTGTAGTACGATTAATTCTAACTTGGTAGTAGTAATAGTAATAGTAATTTGTAATAGTAATTAAAATAATACTAAAAAATTAAAATGTTTCTTGAGATAAAAACTAAAATCTTGCATTTTTTTCAAAGTTTATTATAAACTTCGATTCTGTTGTACAGTTTAATTAAAGTAACTATAATCAGGCTAAAGAGAACTTAAGCACAAACCAAGCCAGTAAAAAACACCTGACGTCTAATAAGTAAAACAGCCTACTATTTTTATGTTACTCTTATTTTATTTTTTATAACAAAAATTAAAAACTGTAAAATATAATAATTTTGAGTAGTCAAAAAGATCGGTGATGAAATGTTATTAATAAAAACATCAAAACTCGTTATTAAAATTTAAAGCATGGTTTGCTTTTAAACAAAACATAAATAAATTTCAAAAAAATTACTAAAAATGAAAGTTTGTAAGTAGAAAGATTTTTTTCATAAACAGTAAGATAACTAATTGTTACTTGAGCAACCAAAAGAAGCTAACGGGAGAGGTAAACTTGGACCTTTTGACCAAACATCGTTTTCAATGTCATAGACCTCAACGGAATCACTCACTTGATTTTTGTCCAAATGACCCCCGAAGACGAAAATCTTATTGCCAAGTACACTGCATCCAAAAAACGAGCGTGCTATGTTCATTTCAGCCACACAAGTAAATTGATTCGTCATGCTCGAGTAAACTTCAACTGAACATGTTTCTTTATTGAAATCAATACCACCGATAACAAACATTTTTTTGTCGTAAACCACAGCCCTGTGACCGTATCGTTTTTGAATAAGCCTTGCGTCAGCTGTTGTCCATTTGTTCTCACCTAAATCGTACGTCTCAACCGTGTCCATTGCATTCATGTTCAAACCACCACCGATTGCCCACACTTTATCTTGGAAATATGTCAACGCGAACGCCATTCTACTTGTGTTCATGCTGCAAACTTCGCTCCATTCGCCACTTTCCGCACTGTAAACTTCACACTTCGAAGAACTTTCAGTATTCTTATGAGCTCCTCCGGCCAAAAAAATGCACCCTGCAAATGAGCACATTCCAAAATTATTTCTTTTGTTATGCATTGGTGGAACTGTCAACTTATGACTAACTGTTATGACCTCATTATCGGATGATATGCTGTTATTTCTAAACCCTCCGAATAAATAAATGTTACCTTCAATAGTAGTAGATTGATGATTGAACCTTGAAGAACTTAGTTTTGAGTGAAAATTATAAGTGTTTGTTTTGAAATCAAATATGTAAATAGCTTTATGTAATATATAAGGTTTTGATCTGCTCTGTGATTTTGTTGTCACTCCACCAGTTATTACTATTCTGTTTTTATCATCAATACTTTGTAGTTTATGCAAATCATCATTATTTTTTATTTTTTTTTCTGTTTATGTTAAATTATGTTTTATCATGTAGTTCAAAAAATATCTCAAATGAAAAATAAATAATAGTTATTAAATTATTTATTTCCTTGTTATCACTTTTTTTTTTGAGTTAATGCTTTAAAGTAGTTCTACATTGGTATAAAACATATATAAAATCTATAATAGTAACAATGATGTTATACCTAAACTTCTCAGATCGTCCTTAAGTATGTCAATTACTCTTTATGAACTTTGTCTTTATATTAACTCGGTTTATAAAAATGTTTATACTTCAGAAAATATCGAAAAAGTTTATACTTATTACTCAACATATTGTTTGAAGTATTTTAAAGTTCTTCTTCACCAAACAAGTTGAATATAAACTAAAGAAAATAAACTTAAGTTTTTTATCAACTTGTTTGCTATAGAAGAATTTGAAAGTACTTCAAACAATATAATAAGTATAAAATGAAAAGCTTGTTGATTTTGTAAAGAACTACAATAGTTTTAAAATATGTTAATATAATTTATAAAAAGGTTCAAAAGTAAAACTAAAATAATTACTGTAAACAAACCATTAATTTGGTTTTTCCTGTAGAGTTTGTCATTGTCTTCTTTTGTTAACTTTCTCTTTCTTCTATTTTCTAAGTGGTCAACTTTAACACGTTTTTTTAATTTTTTTATATTATTCAGTTTAGCTAAGATATTTTTATTGTTTATCTGCAACATTTTGTAGTTTTCTTTCAAACTTTCAGCATCCTTTTGAGCAGTTTTCAGTGAAGCTTTAAATGTTTTTAGGTCAACCTGAATTTTTTTGTTTTGTTCTTTTATTAAATTGTTCTCCTTCTCAAATTTGATTATCCTTTCTACTATTAACTTAAAAGTTTTATTTTCGCAATCGTTCATGTCATTGAGCTTTTCTTTTATCTCGTGTAAAATACTCTTTTTTAAATATTTATCCAGTAAACTTATATTCAGTTTGTCACCAGAACTTTGCAGTTTGTTGTTCTTTTCACCAGATTCATTCTCGTTACTGCTATTGAAGTCTGTAGAAATTGTTAAGAAAAATAGAGAAATATATTAATAATCAAAAGTCATTTTGCTTACAAAAAATCATTTAATTACAAAATCACAAACTATTATTAATAAAAAGCGGCTTTTAGACTAATGTTATTAGTAATCAATAACTAGGTGTAATGTTCTAAAAAATGCTAAGTAAAAATTAAAAATAAGTATTTTTTATATATTTTTTCAAATCTAACGAACCTTTATTTACAAAAGATTCTTTACATCTGGAACAATCATCATTACAAGAATAATAAGTTTCATTGCTACAAAAACTATCAATACATGAATCATAAAAGTTTTCGCAAGAAAGATTATTATTACGATAATCTTCCTCAATTTGTTTTGTATACTTGACATTTAACATTTCGGGTAGGTTTTCATTGCCATTATTAAGCTTTCTTATTTCAGTTAGCAAGGTATTGTTCTCTGATGTTATTAGTTCGCTTTTTATTTTCAAGTCTTTAATATCTTTTTGGAAGCATTGTAGAAACACTTTAACACTTTTAAGGTTGTTTTGATAATTTGTATTAGTTTCTTTAAGACTTGAGTTTTCTTTGTCTAGTTTCTTAATCATATTTAGAAATATTACTCTCTTTTCTCTTTCGTTGTCTAAAATTTCCTCGATGAATTCTTTTGTATCATTTGAACAGCAACTATAATTAAGTTCTTTATAGACATTTGGGAATATGGTCTTTACAACGTTTATGTTTTCAGCATTACATATTGGACATCTTTTGTTAATCTGCGTTGCACTTTCTAAACAAGATTTATGGTAAACGTGACCACATTGCGTAACAGATACATTAGTGTTTACTGAAAACAAATTATCTAAACATATACTGCATTCAAAATCCATTTTTGTATGATTTTTTAGTATAATTCCTTTAAAAATCTAAAATACTAGAGGTTATAGTATATATTTATAGATAATGTATATACTTGAACTACCTTCTTATATTGGCCCATCAGATTTCAACATTACTTTTAATGCACTAACAAAAGTTAAAAATAATGTTAAACCATAAATATAAAACACCTTGTTCTATTAGATTAGAGTTTCCTTATCTTTATTTCAAAATGCTTCCTTCAAAAATTACAAAACCTATTGCCCCCTCTAACTAGATTTCTTAAAAAACTACCATTAAAAACGCCTAAGACCTTTTTTATGCTCTTCATTACCAACTCCAAATGTCAAGTGTAAGTTTGTAAGTTTTAAGTTACGACTTTGTGGCTCCCCCTTTTACAGCTTTTGTTTCCCAAAATTTCCTATATTCTTTCCATGAAATCTAGTATAAGTTAAAGTTATACTATTTCAAAAATGCCCAAGACCAGAATTTTATTGCTGTTAATCATAAACTTCAGAATGCCTAGTTTAAGTCTCAATTTATGACCTCATAAATCCCCCAGTGGCCGCTTTGCAGCTTATGGCCCCTAAATTCTGTAATGGCTCGGAAGGGGGGCAACTAGGCCAAGTTTGAAAAACCCTATAATAAATTCTTACAAACTGGTCATGATTCTAAAAACTGAATAGTGTTCAAAACAACTTTATGTTGTCAGGTTTTAATTTAGTGTACAACCACACTAAAAGCCGTAGCTAAATTAAGAATTAACTTAGAAATAAATGATATTTAAAGATATTCCATGCTACTTACTAAAGCTAGGCATGACTTTCGGTGGTCATATTTCATATTACAGAACAAATCAAACACTAAAAAATAAAGGATAAAATAGTTTTGAAAATACTTTAAATTTTGTCAAAACTTTTCCACAAAATTTAAGTCTAACAGGAATATACTAATAACTATAACAATGTTTACTTAAATTAAGAATTGTCTGCTTGGAATTAAAACCAAAACATCGATTATAAGTAACAAACATTAATTAAAAAATGACTTCACAATCAACAATATGGTCACAATTAGGTTCAGTTAAGGAATTAATCTGGAAAGTCCTGACTAGAATATCACTGCAATCACACTGTGGCTGGTTTTTATAGCTACATCTTAAAACTATAAACTTGTTCAGATCAACTTATTTTATGGCAGACTTGTTTTATAATAATTGATGTTAGCCTAAAGGCACAACAGTGGAACTGGTATTCAATCACATTTCCTCTTCTTTTAAACAGAATCTCACTCTAACCTTCCTCTTCCTTTTTGCTAGAAGAGAATCTTATTTCACCTTTCTTCCTTCTATTTGCTAGGAGAATGAAGAAAAAAAAGATTTTTATTGACAAACAATGCCACTACCCTATGTATTTTAAATTACAGCAGAAACAAAAATATAAAACATAGAAAAAATTAAAATAGTCTTAAAACTAATTTAATATAAAACGTATAAGTAGACAGTATTAGAATAAAAGAATAATTAAATATGGTGTTAAAGTTATTAAATTTTATAATACTACTAGTACAGAAAATTTGTAAAAGCTTTTTCATAATATTTAAAGAGCAAAACTTTAAAAAAACTAGGCAAAACAATAACATCAACATTATAATGGAAACAACTTTATCAACTAGAAATGTAAATCAATTGTCATGCATATGCAAAACGATAAAGTAAAATTTCCTAAAAATTTTAAGCTTGTTATTGGTGTTTTTTGTCTTTGTTGCAAATAAATATTGTATATTTCTTCAAAACTAATAAAATTCAACAATCTTACATAAATTTAACATGACTTACTGTGACTTAAAAGTGGTCTCCATTTTTTGTCACTTATTTGTACTTATTTAAACTCAATATTTATGTGAGCTACATGGACTTATAATTTGTCATTTCTGTTGTGATTTTGTGGATTAAATTTTTCAGTTCTGTACTAACTTTGTGTAATTAAACTTTGTCAGTTTCATTTTATTTCTGGTTTTAAAATTTAGTAGTTCTGTTTTGACTTTGTTGACTTATATTTTGTCAGTTCTATAGTGTTTTAGTGGACTTGGAGTTATGCATTTCTATTGTAACTTTGTGAACTTAAAATTTGTCAGTTCTGATTTGACTTGACAGAATTGAAACTTTTTATTTCTATAATGACATTGTAGACTTATATTTTGTCAGTTTTATTTTGTGGACATATATTAGTTACTTCTATTTTGACTTTGTAGACTTAAAGTTTGTCAGTTCTATATGGAAAATGTGGACTTATACTCTGTCAGTTCTATTTTGACTTTGTGGACTTATATTTTGTCAATTCTATTTTGACTTTGTGGACTAAAATTTGTCAGTACATTTTGACATTGTGGACTTGAAATTTGTTAGATCTATAGGGATATTGTGACTTTTACTGGGACATTATCCATTGTTGTTTACATATTAATCCCCTTATGGTATTTTCATAAATATTACAACTTATTGCCTGATGATTTTTTCAACCCCCTATGTCTTTCTGGTCAAATCTTAAGGGCTTTCAAAAGGGTAAACAGTAAATATGAGTATTGCTACTTAAATTAAATGCAAGCTTTATTCTAAAGTCTCTCTAAATTTACTTGTTAGACTAAACTAACTACTAAATGAAAATGTCAAAAATATAAGAAAATGTGAGAAAATAAAGTAAACACTGCCTTAAAGATAAAATATTGTATATATAAGTAAACATTTTTTGTTTTAAAAACTGACTTGGTCTTACTAAACTATTTCCTAAAACACTGCGGATTTTTTACCTTGATTTGGTTAAAAAGGTTATGTATAAATACAATTAAGATTTTTTAGGGTAAAATACTGTGTTGGTCTTAGTAATTTACTTTCTGAAAAGCTAGTGATTTCTTACCTTGATGACGCTATGTAAGGTTATAGTGTATGTAGTGTATAAACACTTTAAAAACCATAAATAAATTTAAACTTAATTTAGAACAAAATGATATTTAAAGATATTCTATACCAGTGGCATAGCGTGGTGTTTTTGTCAAGGGGTGCTCAATTTTTTTTCTCAAATAATCCCCTAAGTTGCAACTTTTGTAATTAGCTATAAAAAGATTTTTATAAGTAATATAATTGAAATAAATTCATTAAGTAAAATAAGTTCAAAGCAGCTGTTTTAAAAAATAAGTATTTATTACAAAATTAAGTAATTAAAAAAAGTATAAACTTTATTAGAACTACTTATACTTATACAAATGTAAACTTACTTCGAGGTCAATTTTCTGGGAAATTTAAAAGATTATTAAAAATCTATCTTCTTCTTCATTTTTCAAGCAATCTTTATAAATTTTAGAAAATGATCCTTACTTTACAAAAAAAAAACTTAATTTATGAATTTTGATAATTAAAATAAATAAAAATTAGATAAAAAAACTTTAATTTTTTTTTTTTTCATAAAAAATACATTGTTACTACAATTTTTTTAAATTCACAAGTAATGTTATTTTATTTTTTTAAAAAGATTAAACTGTTAAAGTTTGAAGAAGTTTGCTTGAAAAATGTAGGAGGAGATAGATTTTAAACAAAATAGTCTTTCTCGCTGTTTTAGTTTTCGCTTCCCATAGGGAGCCTATTATGCGGGCCCAACTTTGACTAGTCATATCTAAAAAAATAATTCGAATTTTTTATCAAAATAAAAAGCACCTTATTGCTTAGAAAAAATTTTACAAAATAAGATCAACTTCTAAAAAACATGGCTTACCCCCCTATGGCCTTAAACTACAAATAAATAGTCAACTAAGTATAACAATTAATGCCTCTAAACATTTTCTCTGTGCATTTTCTAGATAATTTTCAATATCTATTTTATATCAACAAATAGAATTGTATTAAACTCAAAATAACTCATACTTTTAGTTTGTTGCAGCTTTTAATATACTATCTCTAGTCTCAAATTTTTAATTTATTTGTAGAAAAAATCTAAAGAGCTAGTTTTTTTTTTGTTTTAATTTCTACATTTTTGGCTATATTACAATATAAAACTGTAAAAATATATCTTAACAAATGAAGAAAATCTGAAATATAAACAAAAATTAAAATTTCATACCACTTGAACTGCAGTCTTGAGTAATAGCAATATCTGGTGTTGGTCTGCTATTTTTTAATTCAAGTTTTTGAACTTCAGATAATTTTCCTATCTGACATATTTTTAGATTTGCAACATTCCATACAATACTACTTAGCATATTTTTTTTAAATAATAATCTAAATATTAATGAAAACAGATTTTTACTTTTTATTTAGTATTATAAAACAAATTTTCAAAAAACAACCATTTTTGAAGATATCAAGATTGCCTTGCCACTCTTTGAGTCAAAATAACTGTCCTGAGTTAGTTTAAAAATATCATGTGTCATCATAGGCATTTTAAATTATTTTAAAGATATTTTTTATTGTTTTTAAACTAATAGAAACTAGGCTCTTAAAAAAAAGCTCTTAAAACCACTAAATCTACCCTGAGTTAACAAAAAAACAAATATATCCTTAGTCAGCCTGAGCTTAAAAATACTTAATTTTATAAAATATTAAAAAAGTTATCCTGGTTTTAACTGAGTCATACTAAAGTTTTCCAAAACTTCATAGAATCTTGAGTTATCCTGAGTGTGTGGAAAGATTTTACTAAATGTTTCTGATACAAAACAAAAACTTTAAAAGATAAATTTTTGAAGGTCAATCTTTTCCATGCTTTTAAAAATTCACAAGAAATATAGCTTTTCATTTATCTTGAAATCGGTTTTTCTATGATCTTTAGGGAATAGCATTTTTTAAATACTACAAACAGTGGGTAGAAAGAATTTTTTTTTAAATACCATTTAAACTTGATTTAAAATTAGATAAATTTAAATTTTAAACTAATCAATTAAGTCTTTAAGACTAAATATTGGTTGTAAAAAATCTGTTTTACAAATTGCTATAATATTATTCATGATGTGACTGAAGAAATTTTAAAATAACTAGCTACAAAAATTGATAAATTTTTAAACTTTATGGCTGATAGAATAGCAAAGTTTGATTTGTTTGTTATCTTAATAAAAAAAGAAACTACTTTTAATAAAAATTTTAAGTTTAGGGTAATTTAAAGAATACTTTTTGTTCAGTGAGATTAAAACTGCAATCATAGTATGAACTGTTTATTTATTATTTGTTTTAATTTTATTTTTTTTTTTTGTTATTTATCTTTTAAATTATGTTGTTAATATTTTTTGTTCTTATTATCAATTTATTTTTATTTTAGTAGCAGTTATTAATTGCTATTTTTACTACTATTTGTTTATTCTTGAATCATTATCACTATAAAACAGGTTTAGCTTTATGGTTTGCTAACAAAATGTTAGCATTTGTCCTTGTAGAAAATTCTCTCATAAGGTTATACTACTGCGGTGCACTAACTGGTTGCGTACTGTTTGAGTGTAAATTCTGATGAAGTTAATGAAGTTATAAAATTTTTTCTTATGGAGTTTTGCATCAACATTGGTGCACATTTGAAATTATGCACCGAATCAGTATACTGGGTGATTTCCCTTACTTGTCACTAATTGGTATTTGAAATTTCGTTTTACTTTTCAAATACCAGAAAAACTTAGTTGAAAAACGGCAAATTAATCAGAAAAAATAAACAATAAAGAATAAAGATATTACATTTTTTTTTACTTCTTTATTTTTCTTTTTTGATTGGCACGCATGCACAAGCCTCCCTCTCAACGCCACGTCCCTGTTCTATACTACTTATAAAACAAAGACTAGGTAGGATTTTTGGTAGTTATATTCTATATTAAAGAACATATCAAACAAAAAAACATAAAGGATATTTTACTTACGAGAATACTCTATATGAAATAAAAGCTTTAACACATGATAATCTAAGAAATATAATATAACAATGTATAACTAGAATAAGAATTATCAGCTCGGAGTTAAAACTAAAAAATCAATTTTAAGTAACAAACATTAATTAAAAAAAAAACATTCAAAATGAACAAAAACAATAAAAAATAAGTTCAGTTACGGAATTATCTGAAAGGCATTGACTAAAATATCACTGCAATCACTGTGGCTGGTTTTTATAGCTATATCTTAAAAATATAAACTTGTTTCCGAACAACTTTCTTTCTGGTCGACTGGTTTTATAATAGTTGATGTTCAACTAACATATTACAGTTAAACTAGTATTCCATTACACTTCCTCTTCCTGCCATTTTCAAAGAGAATCTCACTCTATTATTACTCTTCCTTTTTGCTAGAAAAGAATCACATTTTACTCTTATTCATTCTTTTTGCTAAGAAAATGGAAAAAAAAAACGTATTTTTTTTTAATAAACAATACAACTTCCCTTAGTTCTTAAAAGTTACAGCAAAGACAAAATGAAAAACTATAAAATATAAAAATGTTTAATTAGTCTAGAAACAGGGTTTCCTGATGTTTTTGGAAAATTTCCTCAAGACTATCTAATTGTCTTCCAGTATTTAAAAGTTTCACGTTTTCGGGTCTATTTTTAATTTAAAATTTAATTTAAGGTAAAAAAAAATATCTTGAAGCTTTTTTAATTGTGTTTATTAACAAAAAATATTTTTAATGATGACAAAAATTATTATCTATATATAACATTTTATGTGTAAGATAAAATATTTATTACTTTACATTTAAAAATTGCTTAATATTAGAGGTTTTTTTATCCTAAATTTTCAAACTGTAGGTTTTTCCAGGATTCCAGGTTTTTTGGCAAAGCTATTAAAATAATTTAAAAAAACTTTAAAGTAGACAAATATAATAAAAAAAAATCAAAAGATGGTATTAAAGATCTCACATTTAAAAGACTAATAGCTCTCAATTTCTTAAAAAAAAAATCAGAATATTAATTTGAAAGATTTCAAGTAGCAAAACAAAAAAAATCAACTTTATATTGGAAACACCTTTTTTAAATAAAAATATCACTCAATTGTCATGCCTATGCAAACCCCTATGGTACAAGTTCATAAATATCTTTAGCATATTACTGGTCTTTGGTTCTTATTAACTACTAAATAATGTCTTTTTCTATAATGCTAATAAGATTCAAGAGCTTATATATATTTAACATGACTTCTTATGATTTAAAGTTGGTCAAAATATTTTTGACTTATTTGTACTCATATATTGTCAATATTCCTGAAAACTATTTGGACTTATATTTTGTTAGTTCTATAGTGACTTTGTGGACTAAACTTTGTCAGATCTATACTGACTTTGTGGATTTAAAATTTTTCAATACAATTTTAAATTTGTGGATTTAATTTCTCAGTTCTGTTAGGTCTTGTTAAAATTAATTTTTTCAGTTCTGTTGTGCCTTTGTGGAATTATGTTTAATCAATTCTATTTTGACTTTTTGGACTTAAAATATGTAAGTTTTCATTTGACTTAGTGGACTTAAAGTTTTTAAAGTCTATAATTTGAGTCTATAATGAAACTATTGATTTATATTTTTTCAGTTCTATTTTGACTTAGTCGACTTAAATTTTGTCAGCTCTATAGTGACTTTGTGGACTTAAAATATGTCTGCTCTATTTTGACTTTGTGGACTTAAACTTTGATAGTTTTATAGTAACTATAACTTTTACTGGGACTATACCCTTTGTTATTCAATCCTTTGTGGTATTTTTATCAATATAACCCCTTATTTCCTTATGATATCTTTAACCCCCTATGTCTTTGTGGTTATAGTAAAACCTCAAGGGCTTTAATTATTTAAATAATAAATGTCAGTATTGCTTCTTAAAACTAATTGAATGCTTTAATGTAAACTTTATCTAAATCTACTGTTAAATCAAATGCACTATTAATTAAAAGTATCAAACATATAAGAGAATGTGAGATAAAAAAGTGATAAAAATTGTCTTAAATTTAAAAGGTTATATATATAAACAAGTAAGATTTGTTTAAGTAAAATACTGTTTGGTCCTAATTAATTATTTTATAAAAAGCTAGTGATTATTTACCTTGGTGACGCCATGTAGGATTATTGTGCAGTGTATAATCACACTGAAAACCATACCTGAATTTAAACTTAACTTAGAACTAAATTATATTTATAAATACTGTATACTGCTTATAAAGACTAGGCATGATTTTTAGTGGTTTTAATCTATAATAATAAATAAATCAAATACTACAAAATAAAGAGTATTAAACTTTAGAAAATACTTTATATGTGGTAAAAACTTTTACACAAGAGATAAGTCTAACAGAAATATAATATAACAATGTCCAACAAGATTAAAAACTATATTCTTTGAAATGAAATCCAAAAATTAACTATAAGTATCAGATTTTATATAAATAGCTTTAAAATAAACAACATATAAACAAATAAGTTAAGTTTAAGAAATCTATCTGAAAGGACTTGACTAGAATATTATTGATATCACACTGTGGCTGGTTTGTATAAATATATCATGGAAAGGTAAACTTATACCAGAACAACTTTCTTTCTGGTTGACTTGTTTTATAATGTTTGATGTTCAACTAAATAAAACAGCAGTGAAAGTGATATTGCATTACAATGTTTTAGTTTTGAGATTCTTAATCAGTTAAGTTATTTTAATTGGGAATGTTTAATTAAACATATTCATCAGTATATTCATAACTATATTTGAAAAAGGGTTTCCATAACTCATTTTAATAATCGCCCACTTTATATGAATTAACAATACAATTGTCCGCCTTGTTAGCTATCGTCTTTTTTTAGTTAATTTTACTCATGTACTTTATTGTCTGCTACCTTAGCTTCAAAAAGTAGCTAAAACCATTATAATATGTTTTAAAAGCGCTTTTATACAAAAGTTGTGAGTTTTTATTGTTAACATATTTGAGATAAACAGTAGAGGTTCACCAGTTCCATAAAACTACGATCCGGCCAGCTCTAGATGTTTTTAATAGGGTCTGAATCTTATTTTAAAAATAGGATCCGAATGGATCCAGATACTAAAAACTTGTAGTATAAATAGATAAGAGTTTACCAATAATAATTAAATAATATATTATCACTAAGTTAAGTAAAAAAAATTAATTAACATTTTTCACGTGTTAAAAACAAAACCTATTAGTTTTTAAGGTATTTGTTTATTAACTAAATTAAAAGTTATGGAATAAAATTAACTCAAGCTATATATCTGAAATTTTACAAGAAAGGTCACTTTTGCGCAGAGATTCAATTTTGCACAATTGATATTTTGCGAAAAAGTTAAAAATTGTTAATGAAAAAGAAACTAGTTCTTGAAACTAATAAATAAATCATCTACTAAGAAAAAGGGTTGAGTGTAACAGTGATAGTAAAAGAAAAAAAAATTAAAAATCTTTTAACCCGCACAAATTTCTCTTCGTTTCAAAAGTGTTACTACTTGTATTTTTGACACCTACCAATTTTTACAATAAACTTTGATTTTGATGTTTGCATGCTGTTCAAAAATAAATAACAGCTAAAGTAGAAAACCAAATACAAAATTAAGTTAATAGTTATTACGTTTAGCTTAAAAATAAACTGACTATTTCTCATACAATAACAAATGCATAACTTTTACTTTCCGACTGTTTTAAATTTTTTACTAAGTGAAACACTAAAAACAACTTGAACTATTTATAATACACATATAAAATCTATATAAACCAAATAATGAAGTATAATTGTTACAAAATATAGATCTAAAATTATGCGGACATCTATTTTAATGCTGCTTTTTATTCTGTTTCACTTTTTACAAGTATCTGACTTTTAAATATAAAACTTAAAACAAAAAAAGAAAAGATATTTTTACAAAGAGGCTTTTCAAAGAAGTCACATTAACAAGATTACCTAGATAAGTTAGGAATAAAATGCAAAACATAAACTCCTTCAATACGGTCACAAGTCATTCACAACCACAATTAAATCAAAATCATTTACATCTATTTTGTTGGTGGCTGTTGAAATTACTTAAACTTAACACAAAAATACTTTAAATGTGTATAAGGTTATCGTAAACCAGACCTCAGCGCTAAAAACACAATAAATTTAGTCACAAAATATGTGTTACATCTAAAATTAAAACTATCGACCCAAGTTAGGCAAATATAGTAACTATGACCGACACCAGAGTATTAAAATTAAAATTTTCTTATAAAAAACTTGTCAGTTAAGAATTTTAAATTGAATAAAAATCAGTAAAAGTGAAGTAGAAAGTTTTTCAGTGCTACAAATACCTCGAAAATGACCCGCTAACGAGATTCCTTAACACACTTGAAACCAAGACCCTGTTTAGGCTTGAGCTATCCAGATAAGACTTCAAGCTGGACTGAATCATCACGAGAGTGATCTTATAAAATTATTCTCTTTATTGTTTATCTTGCAAATTAATTAAAGGAGAATTTTAGTAGAACTTAGGTAGGTTTACAAGCAAAGATACAAAGCTGTAGTGATAAACTAAATATGAGACGAATAAGTAATAGTAGATATTCAAAAAACTACTACTAGAAGCTCAAGTTGTTACTATACTGTATGTGAGGGATTAGAATAATTTATCACAGTTTTATACTGTGTGTGTCTGACACTAAACCGAGGGTCGGCAGCAGGGGTGACTGCCTAAAAATATTCAAAGAAATTAAAAAAATATTTGAATGTTTTACCTTTGTTTTTGAAGTTGCCTTCATATACAACTTCAGTTTAAAATTTGACCTTTTCGCTGAAAAATTGAGCGCATTTTCTGTATAATTACGGCATGTTAATATAAATGAAAAACATAAATACAAAATTTTGAGACTTTTTATAAAAAAATCGTTAGTAAAAGTTAGTAAGCTTAAACTATAAAATCTGAGACAAAAACTACAAATGAAAAACTAGTAAATTTAATCTACATTAGTGGGCTGGCAAGTGGCAATTGACTATTTCCGCGACTAAACTGTTAAAGCAAGATTTTTATTTAACTGTTTAAAGCGGGGCGAAACTCGGTATGTTTCTGTTCTGCTTAAATGTAGCCGAAGTTTGCTTTTTTAAGTTTAAAAAAGCATCAAAAAATGCTTAAATTTTTGTCAAAATTAAGGTCCACATATACTGTAAAAAAACACCTTAAAAGCTTTTATACAAATACTTTTTTTTAAGTTTTTTCATTTCTTTGGTTTATTTTTAATTGAAAAAAGTCAAACTTCTTTGAATATTTAAATGTAAAAATATATTATTTACCATTTAAAAAATCTTCTATTCTCGAAATTCATTGATGATTTTCTGGCAATTTACGGTATTCTTCAGGATTAATTTTCTCAATTTACCACCTTAGAACCAATATAATTTTTTTTAATAATTTAGTAAAAATGACAAAATTCTATATACAAATTTACCGACAAATCTATCATGTGGTATATAACTACTATTTCAGGTTTTTACAAGCGATATTTCTGTTAAAAAATTTATATAACATCCTATCCCTGGTTTTTCACTATGACAAAAAAGACCATTTTGTATGTTCTAGAAGGTTCTTAATGCGTATAGATTCACTTACTTTTGTTTACAGATCATTTAAGCCACAAGAATAATAAGAACAGTTAGTATTGGTCAAAAAATGGTAGCTCAGCATATGTTTTAGTTATTAAAATAGTTTTGTTTTTTTTTACTATTTTAGCAAATTTAAGGTTTTGTAGTACTGTTATTGAGGTTATTATAGTAGTTTTTGTAAAAGTAGTATTTTTATTTATGATACAAGATAGCCAGAGTATTGCATCTGATTAAAACTAAAATATTTTTGTAGATTTATCACTATAACTTATTTAAACCTAGCAGCAATATGGATAGTTTAACTAACATCGAAATATACGACTGTTCAAAAACCACAAACCACCATTTCAAACTAAGCCTAACTTTGACGCTGTTGCTGATGAAGTGACAGACAAGCTTGAACTTTGAAAATCTATCAAATCTAAAGTTAAAGAAGATCTTGATAAGCTATTCAAATAATACAAAACTATCCAAAAAAAAACAATAGAAAATTATAAAGCACAGATAGAAATATAGTCAAGAAAGTAGTTATTCAAAATTCTTCATATTCTAAATTTGGGAAAAATCTTCCCTTAGATGAAGCTTCTCAAAGAACGCAACGGAGACGCCTACATTCATTTACTAGCACAACAACTGAAATTGCCTGTGAAGAAGGCGTGACACCACCAAAAATGTATGCTTACTGCGCATACTGTTCTCGCACATAGTGCTGAACTAATTGAGCAAAACAACGGTAGAGGTTTGCTAAATTACACCAAAAGCGGATTGGAAGCTAACAACAAGTTTTTAAGACAGTACAGGATGAACTTTCTAAGGAAAACTTCTCAGTATGAAAATTTAAGAGATTGTTTAAATCGATTATGGGACAAGAGTGACTACGATGTTAACAACACTTTAGACAGACTGAATTTCACTTATTGTAAAGAAGTTCGACATACTGCGCGAAGTTGTTTGCAGCTAAATGAAAAAATTTCATCATGTAGTTCAGAATAAGAAACGTTGTTACATATGCTTTAACCTACTGAATAGAGTGTTTTATTTCTTTTAGAAACTTTATTTCAAAAAAGTTTTAAGAACTTACTGTTTGACTTATATTTTCTAGTAAACTTAGAGTACTTTTTTTTTTAATCACAGGCTAAATTATTTTGTTTTTTGCACTGTTTTGCGACGAATAAATGTTTTTATTGTTCAAATTGTTTACGACTTTTTCTTTTGATATACTAGTACAAATGTAACGTTTTAATAATACAAACTTTGATATACAAAGATCAGCCCTAAATTTAAAATAAACTGTATTTAGAGTATAATTTTACCCGGTTTGATATTGAAAACTCATTCATTTTTAAACTAAAATGGGAGTAAATGTAACTCACTTAAGGTAGCCAACTATTATTTTCTTTTTTTCTAAGTTTCTTCTTTAAAGTTTTATTAAAAATTTAAATTTTAACTACTTTTTAAATAAAAACAAACATTATTCATATTGTAACACTAAATGTAACTTTAAATTGTACTCTGGTGCTTTTTATGACAGTTTTATGTCACTGTGCATTAATATGGGCGAAAACTTCTAACGTAGGTGTTATAAGTAATATTCATCAAAATAACAAGTATTATCTACATTATACAAAATATGACAATATATGGAAAATGTGATAAGTATATTGCAATTGTAGCAGAAAATAAAAAAGTTAAAAAATATGGTAAAACTTTGTCAGGTTATGTTAGTTACTGAAAATGTGGCAATCTATGGAAAAGTATGGCAATTAAAATAAAAATTGTCAAAATTGAGAAAAATATTGCATAATATGGCAAATATGTTAAAGGTATAACAAGACTAGCAAAATTGTAAAAACATGGAAAATCTGTAAAGTATAGCAATTTTTGGTAAATATCTTTAACATCTGTTTATAGTATCTACAATTGAAAATTTTATTCCTGATGATATATTTTATATTTATTAACTGTAATAGGAGACTCACATTTTTGTTACAGTCCTACCCTAAAATTTCCATAAGAATTTGATCACATTTTATATTACACCATTGAAAATATTTTGTAACTGATCAAGTTTGCAACTGTGTGATGTACACTCAAGCTAGTGTCAAATAGCAATAAAAACAAAAATAAAATTATTCAATATTTAAAAATTTAAATTCTTATAACTTTTCTGAATGATAAGTTTCTCTCTAATAAATCATAGCTTCACCATCATAATTTTAATAGTTAGACCTACATGAATTTTTTTTAGTTAGAAAATAATCTATTTTTTGGAATATGACGTAGAAAAATTTTAATACTCACTAAGTTATGGATATTTTAGAGTTCGAGTCCTCACTGCATAATTTTTCAACTAACAAAATTTTATTTACTTTTTAAATCTTTGATAGCTTAGTTGTAGGTTTTATTCTACAACAAATGTAATACAACAAAAAACATATAATTAAATAAAAAACTTTTGTTTTTAGCTAAGAACTCTCATAGTGCACTTAAAATAGTATAAGAAGCTATACTTTTATTATCGAAATCATATTTTAAAAGAGTCATTCTATTTTATATTGCTCTTTGACAAAATAAATTTAAGCTTTTTATATAGTTATGTAATAATTATATTATCATTTTAAAAGAGTTTGGTCGACAATACAATAAATTCAAATTAAACTACAAAATAAATTCATTCAAACTGATTTTAGCACAATATTTTTGATAAAATAAACTTATCATTACAAATAAAAAGTTTGTTTCAAACTTAATTTTAACAAAATATAGTAGCCCCCGCAATCAAGCATCAGAATATATACAAAAAAATTAAACTAAATTGCAAAAGTTTTTTATTCAAACTGCATTAAACACATTTTGTTTGATAAAATAAACTAATTATAATAAATAAAAAGCTTATTTCTAAGTCTAAGTTTAACAAACATGATAGGATCAGCAATCAAGCATCACAAAATGTACAAGAAATTTCAACTAAATTGCAAAAAAAATTCATTTAAAATTTTTGCGTTTGGCGAGGGTCGGTCCATTCGTTCTATTTCTCCGGTACCGTGTGCTCCATGTTGGCGTCACTTCGTACAACCTCGTACGCGTGCTATGTACAAAAGTACCTTGTACGCTACTGATGTCAACCGTTATTTGTGATTTTTCTAACTTACTTAGGGCATTAAAATGAGTTTAAAATAAAAGCTTTGGGTTTTTTTTTAAGTTTAGGTTTATAAATTTAATGGGAACCGTTCAGTTCCAACCCGCGCACAGTTATAACTCGATCAGTTCCCATTTGAATCAATTCCCACCAAATCAGTTTTGCACGTCAGTTTTACACAGCATTACTTTTGCACGGAGAGTTATTTTTTCATAGCGTCAGTTTTGCATAGATGTCACTTTTCCTCAAACTACTACTTTTTTATGATTGCACTTTGCACAAAACGTTTTGTTTGCATGGCATCATTTTTAATGGTGCCATATTTTACGCCAATCGTTACTTTGATATAAAAAAAAATTGATAAAACTAAGTTGACGGAGTTTATATAAATACATAAAAAAAATTTAAGTTGTATTAAATGTAAAACTAACCCGTTTAAACATTTATTTTGTGTTAATGTAAAACTGAACTTGAACATAAAATAAAATAAATCTAATACAACTAAATGCTAATTGAAAATTATTTTAATTAGAGTAAAAATTATATAATAAATTAAATATTATAATAATACGGACGATTAAGGGAACAGTTTTTTTTAATTTGCAATTACAATTTTTAAAATTCATGATACTTTAAAGTGTTATTTTGCATACGCAAAATGCAAGTGTAGTTGCTATTTAAAACACGTTTTAAGTTTTTATCTGTTGTAACACGAAAAAAAAAAGAATAATAACAAATTTGTTCCTAAACTTTGTTTAAATAAAGTAAAAGTACCAAGTTTTAACCAATAATATTAGTATGCAAACTTTTATGTTACTAGGTAAATTTTTAAGTAAAGTAATTAAGAATATGATCATTTATGCCTTTGATTCATTTATTTTCCCAAAGCTAACTAGTTTAATTTTCAATCACTTATTTCTTACTACTTTTTTATACTTAAAAATTTATTTTTCTGTTATAATGTTCCTAATTAATAACTGTATATAGACTTGATAAAATATCACTTGTGTTCAGCAATAAATTAAACAGTATTTGAGTTATACTCAAAAAAAAAAAAAAGAATTATATATTATATAACTTCTGAGTATTTTTATATAACTTTAGTATCTGAACTTTACTAATTTGAGTTATTTTTCCCCAGACAAGTGGGTGGCCTATAAAGCCCTTGCCTGTTTCTACGTCATAGTTTCATTTATCGTCTGGTGGAATTTTGACACCATCAAAGAGGAATGTTGGGAGTACGACAGGAGCAAAAAACATACTTTAATATTTATTAGCTTTATTTTGTGCCCAAAAAGAACTTAAACTTGTGTTTGTTGATGTTTACAGAAACATTATTTAATTTATGTTTCTTTATTGTCTCTTAATGATTTATGGTTTAAAAGTTTTTAGTTATAATTAATATATCTTAACTCTTTTTTTATGAGTTTTTAAAACAATTTTGCACAATTTGAACCATTTACTTTTTTATTAATCAAGTAAATCCTGAAAAAGTTGAATATATAATTAAAAAAGGTTTTTTGTTAATAAAAATTTATAACATAGTTTTTACCACAGATGTTTTTGTGTCAAAACTTTATTCCGACCAACGGTGTTTCACTGCTCTCAAATAAATTTAAGAACAAATTTAAGTGTAGTCTATAAGCAATAGGATTTCTAAACAGAAAATTTTGAAATAAAAACTTATTTTATTTTAATTTTAAAGCATACACGTCTAAAAAAGCTTATTTTTTAAACTTACAATAAAGTTAAAAAAACTAAAAATAAGAAGTCAGGAAATTTTACTTAAAGTTAAAAGATTTATTAGCTTAGAATAACTGCAAGCTATGGTAAGCTTTTAAAAAGTATTATCTATACATGTTTTGCTTTCTCACTCAAAATATACTAGCTGAAATAAAATTAGGATAAAAATAAAGTAGAAAGTATGTTATTACATCAACCATATTCTTTCGGGTAAAAAGTACTAAAGAGTAGTTATATTTACTAACATGTTATATCTGTACCGTTCAGACGTCAATTATTTCGTTTAATTTTTTTTGCTTTAAATAGGATATTTTTGTCTAAACCATACTTTTAACATCAAAACTTACAAAGTAGTTTAACGATAAAAAAGAAGATTTAAAGCTTTTTCAGCATCATATAAGTTATTTTAAAAAGAAAGTGTTATATTTGAGAAAAAAAACTTCTTAAAAGTTGACAACTTTTACACACTTTTATTAACGAGAGCTAAAAAAATTTTTAAATATATAAGCTTATAGTTAGTAAAATTTATGAGTTTAATTTATAAGTGACTTACTAAACGTTTTTTTTTTCTTTGAGGACTATATGTAAAAGTATATACAATTAGTTACAAGTTATGCTTAAAAAACAATAAACAAAGGTCTTTTTTTTATGAGAGTCTATACAATTTATTCATACTAATCATTGATAATTTTTAAATATTATTTCTGACATTAAAATACTGATTACATAATAAAGTTGAGAAAGAATAAATGGAATATAATATCATTTAACTTTTATTTTGCTTTAAAAACTATATGCAATTGTACAAAAACAAAATTTCAGCAGTTTTGCAAAATTCTATTATGACGTATGTATACCTTGTTAAAATCGATGAACAGTGTTTTGTTTGCATTCATTTAGCAAAAACCACTGAAAACAAAATGCTTTCCACTAATTCCCAATTGGAAGAACATTACGTTGACAGCATAACGCGAATGTTCCTGGCAAAGGAGCCGGAATTTTTGTCCTCGAACTCCGACGAGCCGTGGTACAGAATACGGGTAAAGTGGAAAAAGTTCGCTCTGATAAAGCGCAAAGAGTTCACGTCCAGAAACACCATGATCTTTGATCAGAAGTGTGAGTCGTTCACCACAAGCGACGGTTATTATCAGAATGACGATGATGTTAATAGAAAGAGTAAAAGAAGATATCGTCGTAAGAGAAAGTATTTAAAAAGAATAAAATACGATGGTATGAGTTCGGACTAATCTTTTAATTATATGTTTTTAATTGTCCATTCACTATGGGCATTAGGCTTTTTTTTAATTAAGTAGATTATTTATGTAGTTTTTTTTTCATAATAAAAATTTGAATAAAATTAGACTGCAAAAAACGGTAGTTTAATATACACAATAAGTACAGTATACTACCGCTTAAGTACGCACTTTTTTTGGTACGCATCACGCCTTAAGTACGCACTTATCCAGGAAGACAAAGTAAAGGATGTTATACAAGACTGACATTGACTTTTTATATTAAATGTATGTATTAATTATGTAGAAGCTTTTATAGTTAAAATAAATCATTTTGCAAATTAGAATTATGTATTAATGTTATTTAAAATAAAAAGACTTGTTTATTTGGCTTAATTATTTGGTGGCTAGTTGTAAAAAGGAAAACAAACAACTAAATTTCATATTACACTGTGTCATCAAAAAGTACGCAGTATCGTGCTAAGTACGCAATTTTTGGTCGGGTTCAATTTGCGTACTTAAGCGGTAGTGTACTGTATATAGTATAACTATTATGACTAGCTCAAATTATTTTTTTTTTGATAACATATATTATTAGTTTATAAAGTCACTTTAATTGTTTCTTTGTCAAACTTTTTGATATAAAACTTATCACTTTGAAAATTTAAGTAGTTATAATTTTAAAATACATAATAATTGAAACTTCCATAGTTTAAAACTGTCTCTAATGCAGTTTATTTGAATTACTTGGAACCGCTCGACTACCACTAACTTTTTTTATTTTTTATTTTACTATCACTTAACCCTTGGTCGTTCGCGGTTCTCGAGTTTGATTGGGTGGGAATGTAGGCGGGTGGGAATTGATCGCGGTTGGAACTAAGTGGTTGCCATTACAAACAGTTTTATGGTGATCGTGATTTTATGAAAGTATTAATTTCAGATACTTAGCATAGTAGCTTATGTGACGTAACAATTATGCAAGATCCCTAAAATTTTAAATTTTCCTTATCAAATAAATCTACAAAATGCCTAAAACTTTAAAAATAACAAAGTTTGGAATAATTATAACTACTCTTATACTTATCGAAACTTACAGTTTGAAGTTACAAGTGTTATAAATGGCTTTGTCATAAGTGTCTAACTTATTACAATAAAACTGTTAAGAGTTTTAATTAAGTTAAGTTGATTGATCATAACATGAGTACAAATATGTTTAAATCAGTAGCTAATTTATTAGAATATTTTTTAAGATACTTTGCATACTAGCTTATGTGACGTAACAATATGTAAAATGTTTAAAATACCCGAAGCAGTTAACAAGTTTTCAGAAGCTAGCATGATTTGAATACTAAAAAGAATAGTAGTAAATTAAGACTTTCAAATATTTTAGGTATTTCAACCGGGACACGTTCAAAATCCACCCGCAATCAAAATCCATCATGGATTTTGATCGGGTGGATTTTGAAACGGGTGGATTTAGAGTCGGGTTTATTTTGATCGGGTGGATTTTGAACCGGGTGGATTTTAATCGGGTGGATTTTAACTCGGGTGGATTTTGATCGGATGGATTTTGAACCGGGTTGATTTTGATCGGGTTGATTTTGACTCGGGTTGATTTTGATCGGGTAGATTTTAACTCGGGTGGATTATGATCGGATGGATTTTGAACCGGGTTGATTTTGATCGGGTTGATTTTGACTCGGGTTGATTTTGATCGGGTAGATTTTGACTCGGGTGGATTTTGATCGGGTGGATTTTGACCCGGGTGGATTTTGATCGGGTGGATTTCGAACCGGGTGGATTTTGATCGGGTGGATTTTGAACGCGGGTGGATTTTGATCGGGTGGATTTTGATAGTAAACCATTTCAACCAGGGGCGTCGCGTGGGGTGGAACGCTGGAGCTTTAGCTGTAAATGCCGTTAGCTTAATTTTTTTTCATCCAAACAATAAATCTATTACAAATTTCGATATTATTTTTTTACGTTACAAGACAAATTGAATTTAACCAATAGAGCATTCAGAGATATTGCAGACCAGTTATGTTTGATTGGCGAGCAACAATCTATCCAGCGGGTGGCAGTATACCGACCCAAACTTAGTTAAAAACACGTTTTGTTTTAAAAAACAACGGTTAGTTGATACTATATAAAACGTTTAACTTTTTATTCTTGTTACACTTATGTTTTATAAAGTGAAGTAAGTATTACAGACAATGTAGTTGTAATGCAATTAAAATTTGTAGGTAAAGTATTAGTTTTTATAAATAATATTCAAAAATTAAGATTTTTCCTAAAATAAATACTTTAAAAACTGTACATTGTTTTCAAACTTTTTTGTAAACATCAATTTCATTGTACTGTTTATTTAAAGTAAGTATAGACACTAATAGCTAAAACGAACTTAAAGCAAATGTCAGTAAACAACACTTAAACATATAATAAGTAATAAAGCCTACAATTTATACGTTACATTTATTTTAGTTTTTTATAGCAACATTTAAAATTTTAAAAAAATAAATAAGTTGTTAAAGGTTCTTTTGCACTTTTGAGTTCAATAATTCAGAACAGATTTTTAAAAACAAATTTACTAAAAGGTAGTTATTTTTTAAGACTAAATTCGATTACAAAAAGCTTGTATTAGTTTTAAAGATTTGAATTAGATGAGTAGAGAGATTTTTTTTAATCTACTTTTTATATTTAATTTAGTGCAAAATTATAAGTTACCATCTTTAATAGTAGTCATTAGTATATGACAGGAAAGAAAATTTAAATGTTTGTATTGAAGAAATTCAAGAAATATTGAGTAGTGAAAAAGATAGAGTATAAAATTTTATTAATAAAAACATTCAAAACTTGTTATTCAAATTTAAATCATGAGATGCTTTTAACCAAAAAATCAATAAATTTCAAAAAGGTTATTAAACATAAAAGTTTGTAAGTAAAAAGATGTTTTTTTCATAAACAGTAAAATAACTAAATGTTACTTGAGCAACCAAAAGAAGCTAACGGGATAGGTAATCTTGGACCTTTTGACCAAACATCGTTTTCAATGTCATAGACCTCCACGGAATCACTCATTTGATTTTTGTTCAAATAACCCCCGGAGACTAAAATCTTGTTACCAAGTACACTGCATCCAAAGTACGAGCGTGCTATGTTCATTTCAGCCACACAGGTGAATTGATTCGTCACGCTCGAGTAAACTTCAACTGAACATGTTTCTTTAAACATATCACTTACACCACCGATGACAAAAAAATTTTTGTCGTGAACCACAGTTTTGAGACCGGCTCGTTTTTGAAGAAGCCTGGCGCCAGCTGTTGTCCATTTGTTCTCACTTAAATCGTACGTTTCCACCGTGTCCAGTAGATTCCTGTTCGAACTACCACCGATTGCCCACACTTTATCTTGGAAATATGTTAACGCGAACGCGAGTCTACTTGTGTTCATGCTGCAAACTTCGCTCCACTCGCCGCTCTCTGCGCTGTAAACTTCACACTTCGCGGAACTTTCCTTCTTCTTATGAGCTCCTCCAGCCAAAAAAATGCACCCGGCAAATGAGCACATTCCAAAATTATATCTTTTGTTATGCATTGGTGGAAGTGTCAACTTCTGACCAAATGATATGGCCTTAATATCGGATAATATGCTCTCATTTCTAATACCTCCGAATAAATAAATGTTACCTCCAACACTAGCAGATTGATGACTAAACCTTAAAGAACTTAGTTTTGAGTGAAAATTATAAGTGTTTGTTTTGAAATCAAATATGTAAACAGCATTACTTAATATGTAAGGTTTTGATCTGCTATGTGGTTTTGTTGTTATTCCACCAGATATTACTATACTGTTTCTATCATCAATACTTTTTATATTATGCACATCATCATCATTTTCTATCTTTTTTTCTGATTATTTTAAGTTATGTTTTATCATGTAGTTCAATGTCGATCTCAAATAAAAAAATATTAAATTGTTGTTAAATTAATTTCCTTGTTATCACTTTTTTGAGTAATACTTTTTAGTAGTTCTATATATATATAAAACATTTACAAAAGCTAAAATAGTAACAATGATGTGATACATAAACTTCTCGAATCGTCCTTAAGTATGTCAATTATTCAATATGACTTTTTTGTCTTTATCTTAACTCGATATATAAAATGTGTTATACTTCAAAAACAAAAAGAAAATGTTTTTTTTACTCATTATCATGTTTAAACTATTTTAAAGTTCTTCTCACCAAACAAGTTGAATAAAAACTAAATAAAAGAAACTTAAGTTTATAATCAACTTGTTTGCTATAGAAGAATTTGAAATTACTTCAAACATTATAATAAGTATAAAATGAAAAATTTTGTTGATTTTTTAAGAACTACAATTGTTTTAAAATATGTTAATAAAATTTATAAAACGGTTCAAAAAATAAAACTAAACTATTCAAAGTAAACAAACCAATAGTTTTGTTTTTCCTGTAGAGTCTGTCATTGTCTACTTTTGTTAACTTTTTCTTTTTTTTATCTTCAAAGTGGTCAATTTTAACACATTTTGTAAGTTTTTTATATTATTCAGTTTAGCTAAGATATTTTTATTGTTTATCTGCAACATTCTGTAGTTTTCTTTCAAACTTTTATAATCCTTTTGAGCAATTTTCAGTGAAGCTTTAAATGTTTTTAGGTCAACCTGAATTTTTTTGTTTTGTTCATTTAGAAAATTGTTCTCCTTCTCAAACTTGATTATCCTTTTTACTATTAACTTTAAAGTTTTATTTTCGCAATCGTTCATGTCATTGAGCTTTTCTTTTACTTTGTGTAAAATACTCTTTTCTGAATATTTATCCAGTAAACTTGTAATTAGTTTGTCACCAGAAATTTGCAGTTTGTTGTTCTTTTCATCAAAGTCTTTATCTTTACTGTTATTGAAGTCTGTAGAAATTGTTAAGAAAAAATAGAGAAATATATTATTAATCAAAAGTTATTTTGCTTAGAAAAAATCATTTAATTACAAAATCACAAACTATAATTAATAAAAAGCGGCTATTATTATTTTTTTACTATTATTAATAAAATATTAGACTAATGTTATTAGTAATCAATAACTGTGTGTGATGTACTAAAAAAATGCAAAGTAAAAATTAAAATTAAGTATTTATAATATATGTATTCAAATCTAACGAACCTTTATTTACAAAAGATTCTTTACATCTGGAACAGTCATCATTACAAGAATAAGAAGTTTCATAGCTATAACAACTATCACTACATGAATCATAAAAGTTTTCGCCAGAAAGATTATCATTACGATAAACTTGCTCAATTTGTTTTCCATACTTGACATTTAACATTTCGGGTTCGTTTTCATTGCCATAATTAAACTTTCTTATTTCAGTTAGCAAGGTATTGTTCTCTGATGTTATTAGTTCGCTTTTTATTTTTAAGTCTTTAATATCTTTTTTGAAGCAATGTAGAAACACTTTAATACTTTTAAGGTTGTTTTGATAACTTGTATTAGTTTCTTTTAGACTTGTGTTTTCTTTGTCTAGTTTCTTAATCATATTTAGAAATATTACTCTTTTTTTCTTTCATTGTCTAAAATTTCCTCGATAAATTCTTTGGTATCATTTGAACAAGAACTATAATTAAGTTCTTTATAGACATTTGGGAATATAGTCTTTACACTGTTTATATTTTCAGCATTACATATTGGACATCTTTTGTTAATCTGCGTTGCACTTTCTAAACAAGATTTATGGTAAACGTGACCACATTGCGTAACAGAAACATCAGTATTTACTGAAAACAAATTATCTAAACATATACTGCATTCAAAATCCATTTTTGTATGACTTTTTAGTATAATTCTTTTAAAAATTTTCAATTATTAAAAAGTAAAGCTTTTAAATATTTCAAAAATCTAAAGTACTAGAGGTTACAATATATATTTGTAGATAGTGTATTTACTCAAACTGTCTTCTTAGATTGGCCCATCAGATTTCAACATTACTTTAAATAAACTAACAAAAGTTAAAAATAAGGTTAAACCATAAATATAACACACCTTGTTCCATTAGATTATAGTTTCCTTATCCTACCTTATAAATGTTTCCTTATAAATGCTTCTTTCGAAAAATTACAAAAACTATTGCCCCCTTAAACAAGATTTTTTAAAAAAACTACCATTCAAAACAACTAAGAACTTTTTTATGCTCTTCATTATCAACTCACAATGTCAAGTGTAAATTTGTAAGTTTATAGTTACGACTTTGTGGCTTCCCCTTTAACAGCTTTTGTTTCCCAAAATTTCCTAAATTCTTTTCATGAAATCTAGTATAAGTTTAAGTATTACTATTTCAAAAATGCCTTAGACCAGCCTTTTATTACTGTTAATTATAAACTTCAAACTGCCTAGTTTAAGTCTTAATTTATGACCTCATAAATCCCCCAGTGGCCGCTTTGCAGCTCATGGCCTCTAAAATCTGTAATGGCTCGGAAGGGGGGCAACTAGGCCCAGTTTGGAAAACCCTGTAATAAATTCTTACAAATTGGTAATGATTCTAAAAACTGAATAGTAATAAAACAACTCTATGTTGTCAGGTTTTAATTTAATGTACGACCACACTAAAAACCGTAGCTAAATTAAGAATTAACTTTGAAATAAATGATATTTAAAGATATTCCATGCTACTTATTAAAGCTAGACATGACTTTTGGTGGTCATGTTTTATATTACAGAACAAATCAAACACTAAAAAATAAAGGATAAAATAGTTTTGAAAATATTTTAAATGTTGTCAAAACTTTTACACAGAAGTTAAATCTAATAGGAATATACTATTAACTATAACATTTTTTAATTAAATTAAGAATTATCTGCTTGAAATTAAAACCAAAACATCAATTATAAGTAACAAACATTAATTAAAAAATGACTTCACAACAAACAATATAATCACAAACAGGTTCAGTTATGGAATCAATTTGGAAAGTCTTGACTAAAATATCATTGCAATCACACTGTGGCTGGTTTTTATAGCTTTATCTTAAAACTATAAAAATTATTCAGATCAAATTGCTTTATGGTTGACTTGTTTTATAATATTTGATGTTAACCTAAAGGCACATCAGTGGAACTGGTATTCCATTACACTTCCTCTTCCTGCCATTTTCAAACAGAATCTCACTCTAACCTTCCTCTTCATTTTTGCTAGAAGAGAATCTTATTTCACCATTCTTCCTTCTATTTGCTGGGAGAATGAAGAAAAAAGGAGTTGTTATTGACAAACAATACAACTACTTTTAGGTATTTTAAGTCAAAGCAGAAACAAAAATATAAATCCTACAAAATGTTAAATTAGTCTTAAAACTAATTTATTATTAAACGTATAAGTAGACATTATTAGAATAAAAGAATAATTAGATATGGTGTTAAAGTTCTTAAATTTTATAATACTAATAGTACAAAACATTTCTAAAAGCTTTTTCATAATATTTAAATAGCAAATCTTTTAAAAAACTAGGCAAAACAACAACAAAAAACATTATAATGGAAACAACTTTCTTAATTAGAAATGTAAATCAATTGTCATGCATATGCAAACCCGTATAGTACAATTTCCTAAAAATTTCAAGCTTGTTATTGGTGTTTTTGTCGTAGTTACAAATAAATATTTTTGTTTCTGGAAACAAGGTTCGTGCGCGAAATTTTTTTTATTTAGCCTGACTGAGACCAATTAAGCCTGACATTTTTTCAACATAAGAAAAATCCCCTTTAGAAGTTATTTTAGGTATTGGAGGGTCTTGATTAATACTATTGTAGTCTCCGACTTCAACCAGCTTTATCTTAAAAATATTTTGAGCTTTGAAAATATGCAAAAAGCAACTCATAGCTTAGTTACAACTAAATAAAATAAGATTAAATTTTGAAAAGGGTGAAAATCACCCATGCCCTTAACATAAGAAATTCAGTGATAAGTTAAAAAATAAGTGTTATATCTAATCTATTACTAGTGTAAAAATTTAATATTATATATTACTAAACACAATTGTTCAATTTAATTAAGCACTAAGTAAAAACATTATAACCAGAAGATTTATAATAAAACAACGTGCACTGTCGTGTTTTATTAAAATTTAAAAAGAAATGCTTACACGAGTATTAAAATAAGTAAAAAATGTTTGTTATAGTATTTTTCTAATACTTAAAAATGATACATAATTATTAATCCTAAACTTTAAATAAAAACAGTTATTGTTGATGTCATATCAGATTTTAAAAGCTTTTCTTAAATTAAAAAAAAAAAACTTTAGTATTTTGTTCTTGTAAAGAAAAATGAATTGTACATAAAATTTGTACTCCTACAAAACTAAATATACCTATAAAAAGTACTAATATCTTAAAGCTAAGTTTTAGTGTTTGAAATATCTCTAATAACTTTAAACAAACAGTAAAATATCTGAATAAACTGCTAAGAGACTTAATCTAAAAATTATTTGGTATAAAGCCTTTAAATTGGAAATTAAAACAGTTCAACCAACTAAGCTTTGAGAATAACAGCTGATGTAAACAAATTCAAACAAACAGCTAAGTTGTTAAACTAAACCGTAATGTTTAAAGTGTATTTTTTTATGAAATTTCATAATTATGATGTATATAACCTACTCAAAACAAGATAATGAAGATTCTTAAAATTTTTTATAGATTCAACAAAATGTTTTAAGCATTTATTATTACAAATACTGACTGATTTCGTCTTTAATAACTATATCTTTATTTAGAATTAATTCACATCTCAATTTGATAATAAAAATATTTCTTATTTTTTTTAATCAAAACTTTTGAAGCATTTGAACTGAGAAAAACTGGGTTCTTAAGTTTTTAAATACAAAAACTGATTTAGCCTGATTTAGCCTGACGCGCACGAACCCTGTTTATTAGTTTTATAATAAAACTAATAAAGTTCAAGAATCTTACATAAATTTTAAATGACTTACTGTGACTTAAATTTTTTGGTCTCTATTTTTGTCATTTATTTGTACTTATGTATTCTCAATATTTATGTGAGCTATTTGAACTTACAATTTGTCAGTTCTGTTGTGATTTTGTGGACTAAATTTTTCAGTTCTGTACTAACTTTGTGTAATTAAACTTTGTCAGTTTCTTTTTTTTTCTGGTTTTAAATTTTAGTGGTTCTGTTTTGACTTTGTAGACTTATATTTTGTCAGTTCTATAGTGTTTTTGTGGACTGGAGTTATTCATTTCTATTGTAACTTTGTGAACTAAAAATTTTCCATTTCTGATTTGACTTAATAGAGTTGAAACTTTTCATTTCTATAATGACATTGTAGACTTATATGTGTCAGTTTTATTTTGACTTTGCGGACATATATCAGTTACTTCTATTTTGACTTTGTTTGACTTAAAGTTTGTCAGTTCTATATGGAAAATGTGGATTTATATTCTGTCAGTTCTGTTTTGACTTTATGGACTAAAATTTGTCAGTACATTTTGACATTGTGGACTTGAAATTTGTTAGATCTATAGAGATATCGTGACTTTTACTGGGACATTATCCATTGTTGTTTACATGTTAATCCCCTTATTGTATTTTTATCAATATTACCACTTATTGCCTGATGATATTTTTAACCCCCTATGTCTTTCTGGTCAAATCTCAAGGGCCTTCAAAAGGGTAAACAGTAAATATGAGTATTGCTACTTAAAAATTAAATGCAAGCTTTATTCTAAAGTCTCTCTAAATTTACTTGTTAACTAAACTAACTACTAAATAAAAATGTCAAATATATAAGAAAATGTGAGAAAAAAAAATATAAACAGTGCCTTAAAGATAAAATATTGTATATGTAAATAAACATTTCTTGTTTAAAATACTGACTTGGTCTTAAGTATTTGTTTCTTAAGACACTGGGGATTTTTTACCTTGATTTTGTTGAAAAGGTTATGTATAAATACAATTAAGATTTGTTTGGGTAAAATACTGTGTTGGTCTTAGTAATTTACTTTCTGAAAAGCTAGTGACTTCTTACCTTGGTGACGCTATGTGAGGTTATAGTGTATGTAGTGTATAACCACATTAAAATCCATAAATAAATTTAAACTTAAGTTAGAACAAAATAATATTTAAAGATATTCTATACTACTTATAAAGACTAGGCATTATTATTGGTGGTTATATTCTATATTACAGAACATATCAAACAATCAAACATAAAGAATATTTTACTTAAGAGAATACTCTATATGTGGTAAAAACTTTTATAAAAGAAAATCTAAGAAATATAATATAGAAATGTATAATTAGAATAAGAATTATCTGCTCGGAATTATAACTAAAAAATCAATTATAAGTAACAAACATTAATTAAAAAACATTCAAAATGAACAAAAAAAATATAAAATAAGTTCAGTTACGGAATTAATCTGAAAGGTCTTGACTAAAATATCACTGCAATCACACTGTAGCTGGTTTTTATAGCTATATCATAAAAATATAAACTAGTTTCCCAACAACTTTTTTACTGGTTGAATGGTTTTATAATATTTGATGTTCAACTAACATATTACAGTTAAACTGGTATTCCATTACACTTACTCTTCCTGCCATTTTCAAAGAGAATCTCACTCTAACCTTACTCTTCCTTTTGTTTAGAAAAGAATCACATTTTACTCTTCTTAATTCTATTTCCTATGAAAATGGAGAAAAAAACGTATTTTTTATAAACAATGCAACTTCCCTTAGATCTTAAAAGTTACAACAAAGACAAAATAAAAAATAATAAAATATAAAAATTTTAATATAGTCTAAAATTATTAGGGTTTCCTGATGTATTTGGAAAATTTTCTCCAGGCTTTCTTTTTGTCTTCCAGTATTTAAAAGTTTCACGTTTTCGGGTCTATTTTTAATTTAAAATTTGATTTAAGGTAAAAAAATATCTAAAAGCTTCTTCAATTGTTTTTATTAATTAAAAATATTTTTAATGATGACAAAAATTACTTTCTATACATAACATGTATGTGTAAAATAAAATATTTATTAATTTACATTTAAAAATTGCTTAATATTACAGGTTTTTTCAGCCTAAATTTTCAAACTTTAGGTTTTTTCAGGATTCTAGGTTTTTTTTGTCAACGCTATTACAACTAATTGAAAAGAACTTTTTGGTAGACAAATACAAGAAAAAAAAATGAAAAGTTTGTATTTAAGCTCTCACATTAAAAAAAAAATAATAGCCCTCAGTAACTCAAAAATAAAGTTTTTGAGTATTAATTTGAAAATTTCAAGTTGTTAAACAAAAAAAAATTCAATATTTTATTGGAAACAACTTTTGCAATTAAAAATATCACTCAATTGTCATGCCTATGCAAACCCCTATGATACAAGTTCATAAATATTTTCAGCATGTTACTGGTTTTTGCTTCTTATTTACTACTAAATAATGTCTTTTTTCTATAACAGTAATACATTCAACAGTCTAATATATATTTAACATGACTTCTAATGATTTAAAATTGGTCAACATTTTTTTTTATTTGTAACCATATATATTTAATTTTCCTGAGAGCTATTTGGACTTATACCTTGCAGTTCTCTAAATGTGACTTTGTGGATTGAATTTTGTCAATTCTGTTTTCATTTGTGGATTTAAATGCTTACAGTTCTATTGTGCCTTTGTGGAGTTATACTTTTTCAGATCTATATTGACTTTTGGGATTTAAAATATTTAAGTTTTCATTGACTGAGTGGGCTTAAAGTTTGTTTATTCTATAATTAAATTATGGACTTGTATTTTATCAGTTCTTTTTTGACTTTGTTGACTTAAATTTTTTCACTTCTATAGTGAATTTGTGGACTTAAAATTTATTAGCTTTGTAGTAACTTTCACTGTGACTATACCCTTTGTTGTTTACAGTATAATCAACCTATAATAATTTTATTAATGTCAGCGCTTATTGCCTGATAATATTTTCAACCACCTATGTCTTTGTGGTTATGGTAAAACCTCAATGGCTTTTAATAAGTTATATAATAAATGTGAGTATTGCTTCTTGAAACTAAATGAATGCTTTACTGTAAATTTTATTTAAATCTACTGTTTAACGAAATGCACTATTAATTGAGAATGTCAATCATATAAGAGAAAGTGAGATAAAAAAGTGACGAAAATTGCCTTAAGTTTTAAAGGCTATTCATATATACAAGAAGATTTGTTTGAGTAAAATACTGTGTTGGTTTTAATTAATTATTATCTCAAAAGCTAGTAATTTTTTTACATTGATGATGTCATGTAAGTTTATACTGTAGTGTGACATCACACTATAAACCATAACTAAATTTAAAACTTACTTACTAAATGATTATCAAATCATTCTATACTACTAATAAAAATTAGGTATGAATTTTAGTGGTTATTTATTATATTAAAGGACATATTAACCAATAAAACTTTGGTAAAAACTTTTACACAAGCATTAAATCTTAAAAATATAAAATAACAATCTATAATTAGATTAAGAATTATCTGCTTGGAATTAAAACTAATAAATCAACTATAAGTAATAAATATTTATATAAAAAAACTTCACAATGAACAAAATATTAACAAATAAGTTCAATTATGAAATTAAATCTGGAAAGTCTTGACAGGCTAAAATATCACTGCAATCACACTGTGGCTAATTTTCATAGCTATATCTTAAAAATAAAAAACTTGTTTAGATCAATCTGCTTTCTGGTTGAACGGTTTAATAATATTTGATGTTCAACCAACATATTACAGTTAAACTGGTACTCAATTAAACTTCCTCTTCCTACCATTTTCAAAGATAATCTCACTCTAACCTTACTCTTACTTTTTTCTAGAAGAGAATCACATTTTACTCTTCTTCATTCTTTTCGCTAGGTCAATGTAGGAAAATAAGTATTTTTTATTAATAAACAACGCAACTTCCCCTAGTTCTTAAAAGTTACAGCAAAGTCAAAATAAAAAAACTATAAAATATAAAAATGTTGAATTTGTCTAAAAACAGGGTTTCCAAATGTTTTTGGAAAACTTTCTCCAGGTTTTAAAAAATTTTTTCAGGGTTTTCAAAATTTTATTCAGGTTATTAAAGTTGCAAATTTTCGGGTCTATTTTTAGTTTAAAATTTAATTTAAGGTTAAAAATATCTTTAAGTCTTTTTTTTAAATGTAAATATTAGTAAAAATATTTCTAATGATGACAAAAATTAATTATCTTTACGATACACTTGATGTGTCAAATAGAAATTTTACTACTTTACATGTAAAAATTACCTAACATTACAAAATTTTTTAGCCTAAATTGTCAAATTCCAGGTTTTTCCAAGTTTTTAACACAAACAATTTATTTCTAATAAATCACAATCAATTAAATTGTCATAAACAGCTCAATACAAAATATTCTTTAGAATAAAATTAGAATTTCGAAATCTTTGTAAAACTATAAAAGTTTTCAATCTATTAAATACTAAAGTCTTCTAGTAAACTATAGAAAATGTGTACATTTTAACAAGGCTACTTTTAAAAACATAAGTTCATTTTTACTACAATTATAACTTACATAACAACTAAACTACATTGTAGCTAAAATTTATTCAGTTACTAAATTTCTTTCACTAATTTCAGTACATCTAACGGAAGATAAATTATCGAAATAATGTTTCAATATTAAGTTATAAAAGCAGTAAAAGTAAACTAACATTATGCTTATTGGTACTTCATTTATAAATATGTTCTACAATTTACTTTTAAATTTGGTCTCATGAACTGGGTAAACTACTTAGTGTAATTTATGATAATGATTTGCTTTCTGCCATTAATTTTTTATGTCTAAGCTAATATTCCTACAAATAAAAAAATTAACTAAAAACAAATTTTAACATTTTAGCTCCTTTAGTGCTCCATTACTAAAATATTTTATTTTTCTTATCAGACAATTAAAAACGCTAAAAATGTTTGATAAGACTTTTTGAGATATAAATATTTTAAGTAATAAAAGTTACTTTACAACTACTTTTTCTTCCACTTATACACTTAATCTTCCACTGTTAAATATTTCTAAAGTTTTATACAACTTTAAATTTTAAATAAAATAGTTAAAACAGTTTACTTTATACCAGGGACTTAGCTAGCTCAAAAAAGTTACGAATGTGAAAAAAAAATCAAGAATAACGTGTGATGACGTCATAACACGAAGAATAAAAATAAATAAAACAATAAAAAAAAAATTACACGACAGTATTTTTCCTTTGTAAAAAAGTTCATTTTCTTATTTTTTTGCCTAATAAAATGTCTAAAACTTTTTCCTGGAAACTTTCCTTTTCTGCTATAGAACCATTTCATTAACTATAGACTTTTCCATAGTAAGTACTCCTAATGCATTTAACCTGGTATAGATTATCCTACTTCTTAACCTGTGTTTTAACCTTTTCATACAAGAAAATTTCCTCTCAGCATCTGAAGTTGACATAGGGATTGTAACAATAATCTTTCCTAAACTCATTATTTAACTAAAAATAGTATCTAGATCTTCTTCCTTGAATGTTTTCAATAATTTTTCCAATGATTCTTCACACCAGCTATCCCTTTGGTAATAAATTTTAAATTGTGGCTTAAATTTGTTAATATTAATTGAAGGATATATTAAAGAAATATTACTTAAAGACTCTCTTAACTTCACTTCAGAACAACTTTTATAAAAATATTTTTAAATATTTGATGTGCCACCAAATGACCTGTCTCAACATTTTCAAATCTTTTCTCCATCTCAACTAAAATTTTACTAATAACCTCACTAGCTGTTTCCTGAATTTCAAAAGGAATTTTAGTTACTTTAATATCTTCAATATACTCTCTAAATTCTCTGAAGCTGTTGTTCACGGAACTTGCTGTGGATCTAACACTTTGTAACTTATGAAAAATCAACTCTACCAGAGAAAAATTAGGTTGAAAAAGTCTTAACAAATAAAATAAAAAATTCACTATCAAAAAGGGTCTAAAACTTCTTAGCTTTAAAAACAGTTTTTCATATTTAAATTTTGGTAGATACTTCCTGAAAACAAGCTTTGTACTGACTGTAGTAGAAAACTAAACTCTTCAAAGTTCTACTAAAATAACTTCACCTGGTATCAGATCCTGTTGGTAAACTTCCTCTTTTTAATTTCTTTTCAATTTTTTTACTTTTAACTGATTTATTAAAAAAAGATGAAATTTTCCTTATGTTTTCAAAAAACTCGATACTTTCCTCATTTTGCTGACATAATTTCTTAATGACCAACTGCATTTGATGGCAATGACAATGTGTGTAGTTGCCCCTCTTATAAACATTATTAATTATGGCTGAACTGCTTTTTCCTTTCCTTCCATTACCTTTGCTCTATCAAAAGTCTGAGCTATAAGTTTTTTCCTGATTTTCCTCTAGCACAATCTGAAGCTGCTCAAAATTCATTTAGAAATACCTTCTGAATTTACTGATTCTGGACAGAAATAAACCCAAAAATGCTCAACAACCTCACCTGATAACTTAATATACCTAAAAAAATTAACTAACTGTGTCTGACCACTAATATCAGTGCTTTCATCTGCTATCACTGCTAAATATTTAGCCTGACTTATTTCAAAAATAACTTTCCTTCTTTATACCTGAAGCACAATATCTAAAACTTCATTTTGGATGTCTGGGGAAGTTAACTTACAATAAGCTACTATTTAAATGGGCTTTAAGTATAGGGCTATCATCTGTCAAGACATATAACATGTCTAAGAATATCCCCTTGTTTACTGAAAAATTCCCTTCGTTATCTCCCCTAAATGGCAACTCATGAGAACCTAAAAAACTATAACCTTTTTTTTTATTATAATCAGAAATGGACTTATTCTGAGCAAATCCTAAACATTCCTCAATACCTGATTTGGATAAAACCTTAAGACTAACCAAACTATCTATATGGCCCTCAGTACTCTGATGTTCCCTCATCCTTACAGCAATACAACCAATATTAGTAAAACCTGAGCTAACAAAATTACCTCTAGCACCTTTATTAAATAATAAACATGGAAAACAATACAAAGAATTATCCACTCTACTTAAAAAAAGCAAATCTTTTTCTTGAAAATATTTTTTCTTAAAACTTTTTGTATATTTTTTTCCATTACTAGAAGAAGGTTTACTTAACTGAATCATCGGTTTTGGCCTCCCTGGTAACTTGACATTCAACTTTTCCTGCTTACTTAACTTGTAAAAATTAAGTGCCTTTAATTCTTAAACTGTCATTGGTTCGGTAAAACTAAAATCACTCATTTTTCTACAATATAATCTGTCTAAAATATAAAGAAATAATTTATTAAATACTTCATTATGATGTTGTTTGAAACTTCACTATCAAACGTGATACTGTAAAATTAGCTCTTAGGGTTAAGATATATTTAAATATACAATTCTACCATGTCAATTTAAAAAAAACTGTCCTGAGTGACCTTTAACTGTCTGAAAAGTCCTACTTTTTTTCAGTATCATTAAAATACGTCTAACTTTTCAAATTTATTATTTTTTTTTACATAATTAGTTATAAAGTAAAGATTTATTAAAACTAGCCAACAAAATCTCATTCAAATCTAGAAAAAAAAATTGTTATGACATTATTAACAAACCTAAAAATGTCCTGAGTTTTTCATAGATAAAATAAAATTATACAGAGTCAGCCTGAGTTAAAAAATAAAATTCTATATATCCTAGAATTTTCCAGAATACTTTGAGTGTGTGGCAACAATGTACAATTTAAATCTTTCATGTTTGTTAAAAAATCTTAGTTAAGCATTTATAATATCTTTAAAACATGTTTTAATAAAAAATAAACTATAATTAGTTCATACTATTCTTGAAACAATATTATATTATTGAGTTTTTCAGTTTGTCTTCTTTATGCAAGCTATTTGTCTTATTGTGTTATTTTTTTTGATTTCATAGATTCTAATCTTCTTGATAAAACTTCAGGAAATGATATTGTAATCACTGTTTCAAAAGTTTTTTATTTTTGTATATTTGTCAACCACAAAAATTTAATCTTAAAACATACATCACAGAGAGTCAATTTGATTTAAATGAAAAGTTAATTCTTCATGTTAGTTTATTTTGAGGTTCATCTACTTTAAACTTCATTTTGTTATATATCTTCTATCTGTATTTGCTATTTTGTAAAACAATAAAACGTAAATTGAAGAAATGTTTAGTTCTTTTTGACTCACTACAACCATTTCAATAGTACAAGATCATCTCTCACACTTACTTTTTTTATTTTTTCTTATCTTTTAAACTAAATCTACAGCATTGAAATAGATTTTTTTACAATAGTTTGCTATTTAATAACAGAAAGCTACAAGTAGCTACCTTTTTGTATACAATTTAGATGCATTCAATTTGTTCAATATTTATAATACTAATAGTGCTAGAGAGTATTGTTAATGTAAAAATTATCTATCAGTGCAAAACTTAGTATATACAAATACTTAAAGCTAAATATACAAGGTCTTGAAAAGCAAGTTTTTTTCTAAACTGTTTACGTTTCTGTAGATACGCAGTAATGTACCAAGCTACGTGCCTGCTTTATACTGATATGGTAAAAATTACAAAAAAAATTGAAGCGATATCAAATTGAAAAAAAAAGTGTTAATCGTTTATAATCTTTATAAAGTTCGTTAATACAGCTAAATAATTAAGAAAACATTAAAGTCGTTAGTTACATTTTCGATAAAATTGATTAGAAAACATTTTTAGCGGTGTTTCTGTAACGATAAGTACTAAAATAAAAATAAAAGTAACTTGTGTAACTTTTAACTATAAGTATTTTCAATTGAAACTTAACAGACTATCAAAAATTTTTAATGCCAATCTTATTATAACTTAGTTTTGCATATTCGTCATTAATAATTCAGAAAGACTTTTCAGAACAAAATGTTTTGCACATCAGCTATGTTTATTCATCTCATTGATGAACAGTTTTTCGTGTTTAATAAATAATATTAATTATTGTTATATTTCATGAACTAAATACGCTCAAAACATTTGGTTCTATTACCTAGTGCACGAAAAACCTATCAGTATTCGAAAATCACCTTACGGATACCTTATAACGTCTTGCCCTTGACAATTTTTTTCATTTTATTTTGGTTAAAAAAGTTGAACTTATCGATGATTCTTATTCAATTAAGCTTTGTCTAAAAATTATAGTAGTTATTGTAAAAATGTGTCTAGTTTTACTTTTAAATCTATTTTTCATTTTTATTTTAATATAACCCTGCTTTCAATTTCTATAAAATTCTAAGAACAGTATTAGGGTTTTTTAAACTTATGGTAATTTTTTTGTTTGCATTCGTAACAAAAGTTTACCACCTTTAAATGTACTTCTAGTATATTTGATTTTCGTATACTTCAAAGTAAAATTACAAACAATATAATCAAAAGTAAATTTATAATGTTAGCAAACTTAGACTAATGGTCGGGTGGCCATAAAACCTATTACTCTGGAAAACCTCGAGTTTGAAATAAAACAACTTAAAAACCTGAAATTTCTGACAGATATCACAAAATAATCTTGAAATTTAAACAATTTAACATAATAAATAGTAAAATTTTGATTTTGCACCAAATATCTATCTTGTAGATAAAAATTTTTGACATCATCATTTTTTTTCTATCTTAAAATTTATTTAAAGTCTCTTTACCATATCATCTTAATGTTACTATACTACTTAACACGGTTTTTAAGCTTAAACTTAACTTTAGTTTAAAAGTAGACCCAAAGTACGTGTACTTTTAAAAACATGGAAGAAGTTCAGAAAATCTTAAAGGAATTTTTCAAAAAACCAGTGGCAACCGTGTAATAAAATATTTTTTTAGATTTTCTAAAGTATAAAGTCAGTGATATATAATCGCTTATTTTTTTGAAATATACAGACTTTTTTTTTGTTTTAATTCAATACTTAATATTTTAAATAAGTATGTGTAGTTACTTAAAACAAATAAAACAGGTTTCCGTTTAAAACCATTGAGTTTAAAAGTTGATAGCTGAATTTTATCTTATGTGGATTGTTAATTAAAAGCATCTCTTAGATACAATTGCTTTGATTCACTAGAACCAACTAGTACTCATAAAATGAAGTAACACTTAAACTTATCATAAGCTCACAAACTGTTTTTGTTATAGAGTCTATCTTTAACTATTATGATATTATAACTTATAAAATTTAAAAACAAAACAAACACGCTGAATTTTAAGTTAACATAACCCATGAAGGAGACTGTAAGTTATACTTTTTATATTCGGTATCAAAGATGAAAAGTTATATATAATTAATTTAAAAATAAATTAATAGTATTGTAAAAATCTTCGTGACTTTATTTATTTTTAATTAGAAAAGTGTTCAATTCAACAGTCTATCTAAATGCAACTTGTTACGCTTTTGGTCACTTTCAAAATTAATGAGAATATGTTATGTGATTGACCATCAGTTTAAAAAGATATTTATGAAAAAAAGAATAGAATGCAGCTTCCATAGTTTTACTTTTTGTATGTTAAGCTTTATAAATGAATGACTACATTCTTAATTTACATTTGAGGATTTAATTGCTTGTAGTTAATTTACTTGTTTAATAAATATCGTAAAGTAAAGTATTACTTTCAGAAAAAACTAGTTTAAATTAAAGTTATAGTATTTGAGGCTGATAAATTAGTGAAAATTTGTTATTATTAAAAATTTAAGTTTGTGATGATACAAACTTATAAGCTTAATTCTCCTTTTAATGGAGATTCCAGTTAATTAATTTTAAACGTAGATTATTTAACACTAAAATATAACTAAATTATTTTTGAAGAAAAATAAAAGAAAAACAGTTTTAAAATTTGAATAAATATTAACTGTAAAAAAATAAACAATTCAAACTGTGAAAACATTAAATACAGATACGTTGTAAACTAATGCTATCTTTATATTAATAATATTTAAGAAGTCTAATTACTATACTTTATATGTAAGTTAAAAGAATCTAAACGAATTTAGATATGAACACCAAATGTAAGTTTACTTGATACTTTTCAACCTTTCCGAAAAGGTTAGGAAAATATCTTACCTCATTTAGCCAATAGTTATTTAAAAAACACATGATTTAACTGTTTTTTTTTAATTAGCTAGTACTTCATATAATTAATTTTAAAATATACTATTGTTTAGAAATACAAATAATATGACTGAACTTAGCACATGTAACTTTGTTCTAAGAAAAAATTTGTAATTAGTCCTCTGTAAGTATCGTTAGCTTTTTTTTTCCGTCCAAACATTAAATATTTTTATTAGAAATTATGATACTTTTTTTTCAAGTTACAAGACAAATTGAACTTAACTAATAAAGCATTCCAGATATCGCAGACCAGGTATGTTTGATTGGCCGCAACCTATCGACCTGGTAACAGTTTGCCGAGTTAGACTTAGTTAAAAAAAACGTTTTTTTAAAAAAACCACCGGTTACCCGTACTGTTTAACTTTATTTCCTACTGTAATAAACTTTTAACTTTTAAATTAGTTACACTTTTACTTTATAAAGTGAATTAAGGACGAGGGATAATCTAGTTGTAGTGCGATTAATTCAAATTTTGTAGTTGAAGTAATAGTAATTGTAAAAAATACTGAAAAATTAAGATGTTTGTTGAGATAAAAACTAAAATCTTGCATTTTTTAAAAAGTTTATTATAAACTTCGATTCTGTTGTACAGTTTAATTAAAGTAACTATAATCAGGCTAACTTGAAGCACAAACCAAGTCAGTAAACAACACCTGACGTCTAATAAGTAAAACAGTCTACTATTTTTATCTTACTTTTATTTTATTTTTTATATTCAATTAAAAATTGAAAAATAATAATAAGTTTTTAAAGGTTCTTTTGCACTTTTAAGTTCAATAGTTCAGAATAGATTAATAAAATCAAATATACTAAAAGGTATTTTTTAAGACTAAATTAGATTACAAAAAGCTTATATAAATCTTAGAGACTTGAATTAGATGCGTAGAGAGGTCTTTTTTAATCTACTTTTTATATTTAATTTAGTGCAAAATTATAAGTTACCATCTTAAAACTTAATAGTAGTCATAAGTATATGACAAAAAATAAAAGTTAAATGTCAGTATTCAATAAATCTAAGAAATTTCGAGTAGTCAAAAAGATCGAGTATGAAGTGTTATTAATAAAAAATTCAAAACTCTTTATTAAAATTTAAATCATAGTTTGCTATTAAACAAAACATAAATAAATTTCAAAAAACTTACTAAACATAAAAGTTTGTACGTAGAAAGATTTTTATCATAAACAGTAAGATAACTTATTATTAGTTGAGTAACCAAAAGAAGCTAACGGGATAGGTAAACTTGGACCTTTTGACCAAACATCGTTTTCAATGTCATAAACCTCCACGGAATCACTCATTTGTTTTTCGTTCAAATAACCCCCGAAGACTAAAATCTTGTTACCAAGTACACTGCATCCAAAGTACGAGCGTGCTATGTTTATTTCAGCCACACAAGTAAATTGATTCGTCACGCTCGAGTAAACTTCTACTGAACATGTTTCTATATTCATATCACTTATACCACCGATAGCAAAAATTTTTTTGTCGTGAACCACAGCCCTGTGACCGGTTCGTTTTTGAAGAAGCCTGACGTCAGCTGTTGTCCATTTGTTCTCACCAAAATCGTACGTCTCCACCGTGTCCAGTACATTCATGATCGAAACACCACCGATTGCCCACACTTTATTTTGGAAATATGTCAACGCGAACGCCATTCTACTTGTGTTCATGCTGCAAACTTCGCTCCACTCGCCGCTCTCTGCGCTGTAAACTTCACACTTCGCGGAACTTTCCATCTTCTTATGATTTCCTCCGGCCATAAAAATGCAGCCGGCAAATGAGCACATTCCAAAACGTTCTCTTCTGTTACGCATTGGTGGAACTGTCAACTTCTGACCAACTGTTATGACCTCATTGTCGGATAATATGCTGTCATTTCTCATACCTCCTAATAAATAAATGTTACCTCCAATAGTAGTAGATTGATGACGGAACCTTGAAGAACTAAGTTTTGAGTGTAAATTATAAGTGTTTGTTTTAAAATCATATATGTAAACAGCATTACTGTCTATGTAAGGTTCTGATCCGCTCTGTGATTTTGTTGTTATTCCACCAGTTATTACTATACTGTTTTTATCATCAATACTTTGTATATTATGCACATCATCAATATTTTCTATCTTTTTTTCTGTTTATTTTAAGTTGTGTTTTATCAAGTAGTTCAATGTCGATCTCAAATAAAAAAATGTTAAATTGTTGTTAAATTAATTTCCTTGTTATAACTTTTTTGAGCTATAGATTATGAGATATATAAAACGTATACAAAGCTAGAACAGTAAGAATGATGTAATACTTAAACTAATCGTCCTTAAGTATGTCAAATATTCATTATGATTCTTTTGTCTTTATCTTAACTCGATATATAAAATGTGTTATACTTCAAAAACAAAAAAGAAAATATTATTTTTTACTCATTATATTTTTTGAATTATTTTGAAGTTCTTCTCACCAAACAAGTTGAATATAAAGTAAACGATAGAAACTCAAGTTTATAATCAACTTGTTTGCTATAGAAGAATTTGAGTGTACTTTAAACAATATAATAAGTATAAAATGAAAATTTTGTTGACTTTTTAAGAATTACAATAAATTTAAAATATGTTAATAAAATTTATAAAAAGGTTCCAAAAATAAAACTAAACTATTTAATGTAAACAAACCATTTATTTGGTTTTTCCTGTAGAGTTGGTTATTGTCTACTTTTGTTAACTTTTTCTTTCTTTTATCTTCAGAGTGGTCAACTTCAACACTTTTTTTTAAGTTTTTTATACTATTTAGTTTAGCCAGGATTTTTCTATTGTTTTTCTGCAACATTCTGTAGTTTTCTTTCAAACTTTCAGTATCCTTTTGAGCGGTTTTCAGTGAAGCTTTAAATGATTTTAGGTCAACCTGAATTTTTTTGTTTTGTTCTTTTATGAAATTTTTCTCCTTCTCAAATTTGATTATAATTTCTGCTATTAACTTAAAAGTTTTATTTTCGCAATCGTTCATGTCATTGAGCTTTTCTTTTACTTCGTGTAAAATACTCTTTTTTAAATATTTATCCAGTAAACTTATATTCAGTTTGTCACCAGAACTTTGCAGTTTGTTGTTCTTATTATCAAATTCATTCTCGTTACTGCTCTTCAAGTCTGTAAATATTGTTAAAGGAAATAGAGAAAATATTAATAATCAAAAGTTGTTTTGCTTAAAAAAATCATTTAATTACAAAATCACAAACTTTTATTAATAAAAGCGGCTATTAGACTGCTGTTTTTAGTAATCAATAACTAGGTGTGATGTACTAAAAAATGCTAAGTAAAAATTAAAAGTAAGTATTTTTTATATTTTTTTCAAATCTAACGAACCTTTATCTACAAAAGATTCTTTACATCTGGAACAATCATTATTACAAGAATAATAAGTTTCATCGCTACAAAAACTATCATTACAAGAATCATAAAAGTTTTCGCCAGAAAGATTATCATTACGATAATCTTGATCATTTTGCTTTCCATACTTGACATTTAAGATTCCGGATACGTTTTCATAGCCATTATCAAACTTTCTTATTTCAGCTAATAATGTATTGTTCTCTGATGTGATTAGTTCGTTTTTTATTTTCAGGTCTTTATTATCTTTCTGGAAGCATTGTAGAAACAATTTAACACTTTTAAGGTTGTTTTGATAACTTGTATTAGTTTCTTTTAGACTTGTGTTTTCTTTGTCTAGTTTCTTAATCATATTTAGAAATATTACTCTTTTTTCTCTTTCAATGTCTAAAATTTCTTCGATAAATTCTTTTGTATCTTTTGAACAGCAACTATAATTGAGTTCTTTATAGACATTTGGATATATGGTCTTTACAACGTTTATATTTTCAGTATTACATATTGGACATCTTTTGTTAATCTGCGTTGGTTTTTCTAAACAAGATTTATGGTAAACGTGACCATATTCCGTAACAGAAACATCAGTGTTTACTGAAAACAAATTATCTAAACATATACTGCATTCAAAATCCATTTTTGTATGACTTTTTAGTATATTTCCTTTAAAAATATTCATTTGTTGAAAATAAAGCTTTTCAATTTATTTTAAATCTAAAATACTAGAGGTTACTTTATTTATTTAAAAATAGGGTATTTACCTAACATATTTTCTTATATTGGCTTAGCAGATTTCAACACTACTCTAAATGCACTAATCAAAGATAAAAATAATGTTAAACTATAAATATAACATATATTTTTCTATTAAATCAAGGTTTCCTAATCTTTTTTTTTAATTCCTCTTTTTATAGATTTCATAAAAAACTATCATTTAAAATGCATAAGATCTTTTTTTGATCTTCATTATCAACTCAAAATATCTATTGTAAGTGAGTGAATTTAAATTTTTGACCTTGTGGCTATCCCTTCTACAGCTTTTGTCTCCCTAAATTTTCTAAATTTTTTTCATGAAATCTAGTATAAGTTTAAATGTTACCTTTTAAAATGGTTATGACCAGTTTTTTATTGCTTTTGATCATCGACTACAAAATGTCTAGTTTAATTCTCAGTTTATGACCGCATAGACCCCCCTTTATCCCCTTTGCTGCCAATGGCCTCCTAAATTTCTATAATGGCTCCGAAGGGGGCAACTTGGCCTAGTTTTGTAAACCCTGTTTTAAATTCTTACAAATTTGTAATATTTCTAAAATCTGAATAGTGTTGAAAACAACTATAAATTGTAAGGTTACAGTTTCGTGTGTACAACCACACTAAAAACCATAACTAAACTTGAAATTAACTTAGAACTAAATGATATCTAAAGACATTTAATGTTACTTTTGAAAGACAGGAATGACTTTTGGTCGTTATGTTTATATATTAAAGAACATATCAAACACTAAAAAATAAAGGATGTAATACTTTAGAAAATACTGTTTATGTTGTCAAAATTTTTACACAGAAGAAAAATTTAACAGGAATGTAATATTAACTATAACAATGTTTAGTTAAATTAAGAATTATCTGCTTGGAATTTAAACAAAAAAATAATTATAAATAACAAACATTGTTTGAAAAAAGAACTTCACAATGAACAATATAGTAACAAACATGTTCAGATATGGAATTAATCTGTAAGGTCTTGACTGACTAGAATATCACTGCAATCACACTGTGGCTGGTTTTTATAGCTTAATCTTAAAAATGTAAACTTATTTCAGATTAACTTACATCTGGTTGACTGGTTTTATAATATTTGATGTTCAACTAACACATTACAGTTAAACTGGTGTTCCATTAGACTTCCTCTTCTTACCAATTTTAAACAGAATCTCATTCTAACCTTACTCTTACTTTTTGCTAGAAGAGAATCACATTTTACTCTTCTTCATTCTTTTCGCTAGGACAATGTAGGAAAATAAGTATTTTTTATAAAAAAACAACGGAACTTACCCTAGTTCTTAAAAATTACGGCTAAGTCAAAATAAAAAACTATAAAATATATAAATGTTGAATTAGTCTAAAAACAGTGTTTCCAAATGTTTTTGGAAAATTTTTTCCAGATATCCAAAATTTCTTCCAGGATTTAAAGTTTCATGTTTTCGGGTCTATTTTTAGTTTATTGTAAAAAAATATCTTAAAGCTTCTTCAAATGTGTTTATTAATAAAAAATATTGTTAATGATAACAACATTTATTATCTATACAATACATTTTATGTGTAAAATAGGAATTTTACTACTTTGCATTTAAAAATTGCTTAATATTACAGGTTTTTTTGCCTAATTATGTCAAACTCTAGGTTTTTCTAGAATTCAAGGTTTTTTGGAAACCCTGTTAAAACTAAATAAAAAAAAATTTAGTTGACAATTATAAGAAAAAAAATTCAAAGGATGGTATTAAAGATCTCAAGTTTAAAAAGCTAATAGGTAATAGCGCTCAATTTTTCAAAAAGAATTTTTCTAAGTATTAATTTGAAAAATCTCAAGTTGCTAAACAAAAAAAAAATCAACATTATATTGGAAACAACTTTTTTAACTAAAAATATCACTCAATAGTCATGCCTATGCAAACCCTTATGATATAAGTTCATAAATATTTTGAGCATGTTACTGGTCTTTGCTTCTTAATTACTAATAAATAGTGTCTTTTTCTAAAAGGCTAATAAGATTCAACAGTCTAATAATACTTAACATGACTTCTTATAATTTAAAAGCTGTCAACATTTTTTTGACTTAGTTGTACTCATATATTTTCAATGATCCTGAGAACTATTTGGACTTATATTTTGTTAGTTTTATTGTGACTTTGTGAACTAAATTTTGTCAGCTCTGTTGTGCCTTTGTGGAATTATAATTTTTATATTCTATTTTTTATTTGTAGATTTAGTTTCTCAGTTCTGTTGTGTCTTTGTGGAATTATATTTAATTAATTTTATATTGACTTTTTGGACTTAAAGCTTGTCAATTCTAATAGAAATTGTTGAGTTATATTTTTTCAGTTCTATTTTGACTTAGTGGACTTAAATTTTGTCAGCTCTATAGTGACTTTGTGGATTTAAAATTTGTCAGTTCTATTTTGACTTTGTGGACTTAAAATTTATTAGTTCTATTGTAACTATAACTTTCACTTGGACTATACCCTTTGTTATTCATAGTATTATCTCTTTGTGGTATTTTTATTAATATAACTCCTTATTTCCTGATAATATGTTTAACCCCATATGTCTTTGTTGTTATTGTAAAACCTCAAGGGCTTTTAATAAGTTAAATAATAAATATAAGTATTGCTTCTTATAATTAAATGAATACTTTATTATGTAAACTTTATCGAAATATACTGTTAAATCAAATTTACTATTAATTAAAAATGTCAAACATATTAGAGAATTTGAGATAAAAAAGTGATAAAAATTGTCTTATATTTAAAATGTTATATATTTAAACAAGTAAGATTTGTTTGGGTAAAATATTGTTCTGGTCTTAATTAATTATTTTCTAAAAAGCTAGTGAATTTTTACCTTGATGATATAATTTAATATTATAGTGCAGTGTATAATTACACTGATAACCATAACTGAATTTAAACTTAACTTAGAACTAAATAATATTTAAAAATACTGTATACTGCTTATAAAGACTATGCATGATTTTTATGGTTATATCCTATATTGAAGAATATATCAAACACTAAAAAATGAAGGATATCATACTTTAAAAAATACTCTATATGTGGTAAAAGCTTTTTCACAAGAGATAAGTCTAACAGAAATATAACATAACAATACATAACCAGATTGAAAACTATCTACTTTGAAATGAAATCCAAAACTTAATTGTAAATAACAAATTTACAATAAACAATACAATAACAAATAAGTTCAGTTCTAGAACTTCTTCTGAAAGGTCTTGACTAGAACATCATTGAAGTCACACTGTGGCTGGTTTATATAGCTATTCCTTAAGAATGTAAACTTGTTTCAGAAAAACTTTCTTTCCGGTTGATTGGTTTTATAATATTTGATGTTCAACTAAATAGAACAGCAGTGAAACTGATATTCCATTACAATGTTTTAGTTTTGACGATCTTGTTCAGTTAAATTATTTTAATTAAGAATGTTTAATTAAACATATTCATAAGTATACTCATAACTAGATTTATAAAATGGTTTTCAAAACTATTTTTTATAAATGCCAACTTTATAGAAATTCACTATATAATTGCCTGCCCTTATTAGTTATTGTCTTTTTTTAGTTAATTGGTCATTTACTTTTTTTCTCATACCTTAGTTTTTAAACGTAGCTAAAACCATAGAAATATGTTTTAAAATCGCTTTTATATAAAAGTTGTGAGCTTTTATTGTTAACATATTAGAGATATACAGTAGCGATTCACCAGTTCCATAAAACTACGATCCGCCCGGTTCTAGATGTTTTTTTTGATAAGGTCTGAATCTTATTTTTAAAATAGGATCCGAACGGATCCAGATACTTAAGACTAAAAGTTGATTGTAGTATAAGTAGAAGAGAAGCTTACCAATAATATTTAAATAATGTACTAAGACTAAGTTAAGTAAAAGAAAAATTAAACAGCATTGTTCACGTGTTAAAAACAAAACCTATTAGTTTTTGAGTTATTTGTTTTTTAACCAAGTTAAAAGTAAAAAGAATAAAATAAACTCAAGCTAGATATCTGAAATTTTGCAAGAAAGGTCACTTTTGCGCGGAAAGTCAATTTTGCACAAGTGATGTTTTGAAAAAGAGTAAAAAATTGCTAATAAATAAGAAACTTGTTCTAGAAACTAGTAAGATGAATTATCTACTAAGAGAAAAGGTTGAGTGTAACAGTGATGATAAAATAAAAAAATTATAATAAAAAAGCTAAAAAAAGTTTTAACCCGCACCAAACTCTCTTTGTTTCAAAGTGTTATTTATTGTATTTTTGATATCTACCCACTTTTACAATAAACTTGGATTTTTATATCTGCATGCTGTTGAAAAATAAATATAGATTTTAGTAACAGCTTAAATTAGAAAACCAAATACAAATTTAAGTTAAAAAATATTAAGTTTAGCTTAAAAATAAACTGACTATTTCTTATACAAAACAAAATATACAACTTTTAATTTCGCGACTGTTTAAAATTTTTTACCAAGTGAAACTAAAAACAACATGAACTGTTTATAAGACACATATAAAATCTATACAAACCAAATAATGAATAATAATTGTTATAAAATGTAGATCTAAAGTTATGCAGGCATCTATTTTAATGTTACCTTTTTTTTGTAATGTATTTTTACAAGTATCTGACCTTTAAATATAAAACTTAAAACAAAAAAAAATTATTACTAAAAGCTCTCCAAAGAAGACACATTAACAAGATTACTTAAATAAGTTAGAAACGAAATACAAAACATAAACTCCTTCAATCCTGATCACAAGTCATTTAAAGCTCACTTAAATTAAAATCAATTACATCTACTTTGTTGGTGACTGTTTAAATCACTTAAACTTAACACAAAAATACTTTAAATGTATACAAGGTTAAACCTCAGCGCTAAAAACACAATAAATTTAGTCACAAAATATGTGTTACAGCTAAGATAAGAACTATCGTATCGACCAAAGTTGGGGAATATAGTAACTATGACCGACACCAGCGTGTTAAAATTAAAATTTTCTTATAAAAATACCTGTCAATAAAAAATATAACTTGAATTAAAAACAGCAAAATTAATTAGACAATTTTTCATTGCTACAAATACCTCGAAAATGACCCGCTAAAGAGATACCTTAATACACTTAAAACCAAGACCCTGTTTAGGCATCAGCTGTCCTAATAAAACTTCAATCTGGACTAAGATAAAACGAGAGTGACCATACTAAAATAACACGAAATTAATTACTACAATGGTGTTTATTTTGCAAATTGTTGCAGGAGAAAAGCCAGAGTGTTAGTAGAACTGAGGTTAACAAGCAAAGATACAAAGCTTTAGTGATAAACTAAATATGAGACTAAGTAATAGTAATAGTCAAAAAGTTATCATTAGAAGCTTAAATTGTTACTATATTGTATTTAAGGGATTTAAATAGTTTATCACAGTTTTATACTCTGTGTTTGATACTAAACCGAGGGTTGGCAGCAGAGGTGACGCGTTTTATGGGGTATTGGAGCAGTTTACCTACCATAAAAATCGATGAAGAAAAAAATATCAATGTTTTTGCATTGTTTGTGAAGATGCCTTCATACAGAATTTCAATTTAGGATATGACTATTTTACTAAAAAAAATTGAGCGAATACTTTGTAAAATTTTGTGCATTTGAAAAGAAATGAAAGACGTTAATACAAAACTTCGAGACTTTTTATAACAAAACCATTAATTTAAAATAATATATCTGAGGTAAAAACTTCAAATGTACAACTAGTTAATTTAAACTAAATTATCAAGGACAAAAACTTCAAATATAGATGTTATAAGGAATATTTACCGAACAATAAGTACTATTTATATTAGGCGGTAATAAAATGTGAAATATACTGCAATTATAGCAAAAAAAAAAGGTAAATTTTGCCAGGTTACGTCAAATATGAAAAGTGTGGCAAAATATGGCAAACTTGAGAAAAATATTGCATAAGTTGCAAAAAAGTTGTAAATATTACTGAACTACCAAAATATGAAAAACATGGTAAATATAATTAAACTTTTGCAAAGTATGTAACACATGGCAAGTTTAAGTAAACATCTATAATATCTTTATATAACATCTACAATTAGACTTTTTGTCGATGATAAGGTAATTAAAAGTTACTAGGTATACATTTGAAATTTTGTTCCTGATATAATAGTTAATATTTACTAAGTGTATTGGGGAACTCACGTTTTTGTTACAATCCTACCCAAAAGTTTTCATAAGAAATTGAGCACATTTTAGATTGTACCATTGAAAATACCTTGTAACTGAACAAGTTTTTAACTATGTGATGTACACAAAAGCTATTGTCATAAGGCAATAAAAACAATGTTAAAATTATTCAATATTTGACAATTTAAATTCTTATAACTTTTCTTAACGTTAAGTTTCTCTTTTAATAAATCCTAACTTTACTTTCAATATTTTATTAGTTAGACCTACATTAATGTTTCTGAGCAATAAAAAGTAGTTTAATTTTTGAAATATGACTTAAGAAAATTTCAATACTTACTAAAATATGGATACTTTTAGTAATAATGAGTTTTGTAATAACTACTTTTTTATAAACAATTTGTTTAAGAGTTAGACCCACATGGTCATATCATATTTTTATAATTTAACTTTGGAGATGTGGCTACCTACATGAAATTAGAAGATATTGAAAAGTTGCTGTTTGTATAGTTATGTAACCAATTTGTCTTGCACTTCTAACGGCTGAAACTTAATTATACAAAATAAAATTTTTACTTTTCACTAAATCGTTAAATTATTTTTGGCCAATTATTGTTCATGGTTTTCAATTACTAGCTAGTTTGATTAAACTATTTTTTTTTACAAAATAAGACTAGACTTTTGCTTAAAAGAGATTGTAATATCTTTAGCATACGACAAACAAAAACAGAAATTTTTAGTACCGCATGAGTGATCACGATACTAAAATAGAATTATATTTTGAAATTTATAAAAAATAGTACACGATTGCGACAAATTGGAATTTTTTACTATTATACTTTGTTTATATCAAAGATATAACTCATCAATACTTTTCTTATGGTTTATAGTAATTGCAAAATTTGAAGTTTCTAAAGTAGGATGACTTATATAAATCCATAGTTTTTTCGCAACCCCTAACAAAAAGTAACACGTGTAGCCACCGGTCGGCAGGCCAAAAAATACTTGAACAAGTCGATCGGAGGCCGCAGCAGATTAAATTAATTTTCATTATCGAATTCAAACTACTGCTAAAAAAATATGTGATTAAGTAGGTATCAAATAGAACTTGGACAAAAATTCTTCTGCCGAAGTTCGAAAAGCGTGTGATGAAATCTTGAATAAGTAAACTAATTTAAAACTTTTTATGATGAAACCATTCTTAAAAAATTGATAATAACAATATAGTTGAATTTAAGTTTCTAGCAAAATAATGTAGATGAAATAAATATTTTGTTGATTTTATTAAAGTATAAAAGTTTTTTTACGTAGTAGTAAACTTTCAATATAATATGAACTGTTTTATAATTAAACAATTAATTGTTGTATATTTTTGTGTAAAAAAATTTCTATCCTTTGTATGAACTTGTTTATTTAAAATAATAAAAACAAACAAACTAACAACAAAGTAAACTTAAGTTATATTTGACATTTACTATAACCTTTTGCCAATTTTATTTGACTCAATAGTACTTATAATAGCTTTCAACTTTTAAGTAAAATAAACTGTTTCGAATATTAAAACGTACTCATCTTAGTTAAAACGAGTTTCTTCTAGCAAAATATTTTATATAAATTGTAAATTTACTGTTTTTATTATTACGAACCTTCTGGGCATTCATTTTGAACAACTGCAAGAATACTTTATGATAGCTTATTTAACATCAAGTGTAGTTTTTGTCTTAACAACATCTTATCTATTAACAAATCATTAACGACAAATACTAACACGTTTGCCAATATAAAAAACAATTTAGTTGAAAGTACAAAATATTTTATTTAAACAGTATACTTGTTAGAATTAGTAGATATGTAGAAACAAACTTTTTTTTAGAATTTCATTATTTATACTATATATTTTATTATTTACAGTATTTTTACTTGAAACTATATGAAGTTTTAACAGTTATAATTTTTATTAACATGTGAAAAAATAGTATGATTTATTTTTATCTAATTTGATGATTTAGGCAAAAAACCATACTATGCAACTATTAAAGTAAATTATTTTATTATAAATCAATGTTATAGTAATTTATCAGTATAAAATTTCATATAAAACTTAATTTCTTATAGCTTTATTTATGTTTATATAAGAACACAAAGTTCTTGAATTTATTGGCATACAATTTTCTTAATACTTTTTAAACTACTTTTTAAGATTTCTTATTATAACAATTTTTATTTGGAAGCTTTAGATGCTTTTTGATATGACTATTAGTGGGCCTTTTTTATATTATTGATACTTTATTTGAATATTTCTTCTTTTCTACAAAGTTTTTATTTTTAAGATCAAAGTATTGTTTTACGAAAATAAGATACTGATAAAAAAACTTTGTATGTAAAAAAGTATTTTCAAATAACTTAATATTTTGTATAATTTAGTTTGCAATCTACCTTTAATTTACAATATAAGCTTTAAAAACAGTTTGTATCATTATAGAGTTTATAGAAAAGCTCTGTTATAATTTATAGATAAATGTTTTTTTTTATTTTCGAACTTCTAACTTTTTGTGTTAAAATTTTATGTTATTTAAAAACAAACAAAAAATTATATGTTTATTGCTATTAGTATAAGTAAAAAACTTTTAAGATTCTTGTTTAAAATTTCTAGATATCTATTTTATCTTTTGCTTAGCTTGATTCAGTATGTTATATTATATGTTTTAAACTTTAAAAATAAAAACTTATAAAAAATTTAAATTTTTATTGAACTTAATAAACAAATCTTATTTTATACAAGGTTGTAAAATTTTAAAATGGTAAATAATCTTCGTTTTGTAACATTTTTCGATTTAATTAATTTACAAACCAGTTTTAGAAATACAAATTATAAATTGGGTTTTTACTTAGTTTGTTATAAAATTGGTTTACCACTTTTTTTGTAATCTATTATGTAAAAACCTACATCAACAATGCACATGATAAACTAGTTACAAACTTAAAGTAAATACAAGACAAGTACAGTATTTTTAATATACAATATAAAAGATATTTTTTTTTACTTTAAAATCTTTAAAATATGACAAATATATAGAACTATTCTAATAACTAATTAGAACTTGAATGTAATACATTTCTATCAAGTTTCTTCATAGTTGCTTTATTCCAGAAAAAAAACCAAAGTATTAAGATTTAGTCTAGCCTACTCATGAACTTTAATATTTTTTAAATTCCTGTATTTATTCTTAAAGTATTTTTTCCAGTTAAGTTTGTAAATAAAAAAAATTTTAACTGTAGACCTTCATAAAAAGTAAAGATAAACTCATTTTATAGCAAGCCTTTTGTAAAGCGTGTCACTAAAACAAGTATGTTATTTTTTAAATTTGACAAACCATCTAGTTTTTTTCATGAATGAAACAAAGTTGAAAGTAAACAATTTCAAAGATAAATTAATTTCGTCATGATGGTTTTTTTAATGACAAAATATATTTTTTAACAGTTCTTTATTTAATGTGATTTAATTTTTCTTTGCCAAACTGTTTGAACATAGAGTTTGTTGAAAAGTATTTTAGTTCTATATTTATAACCATTTAGAAGTTTGTAAATAGTTTAATAGATACTTCCATCATTTTAAACTGTTTCTAGAAGAAAATGCAGCTATAAAATATATAAAAGTTAATTTCACTGAACGATGCTTTAAACATTATGTATATATTATCATAATTTTGAATAGTAATTAGTAGTTATTACTCAGCTCGGAAATCAAAAAGTAAGTGATTCAAAAAACTTCAGTTTAACTTATTGTTATGCACCAAATAACTATATCTAAACAAATACTTTAGCAAGAGTAATTGTTGTTATTTTATAAGTTAGAGCGGAAAATATGATTTCATGGTTTTTAAAACAAAACCTTTCAAAACTCATAACACTTTATACTTCAATAAAAACAAAAGAGTTTGATTATAATGATTTAAAAACTGTTGTATGAAAAACCTTACAATCCAACAAAGCCCATAAGTTATTATTTTTTTTCAATGATACAATATAGAAAAATTCAAACACCATAGTTCTATTAAATATAAATTACAATTTAAGAACGTTTTACCATTCTGAAAGTTTAGTCACTTGAATTAAGTTGCGTTGTTTTGTAATTTCAAGTTGTATAAAAACTTTTTAAGCTTTATGGTCAAAATGCAGTTTGTTTTATTTTGAAAACATAAAGTTTAGAAAATAATATATCTACATATACATGTACTTTTCAATCATTCTTCTTTGTCTTATTTCGCATAGATAAAAAATTGTTGGAGCTTTCTGTTATTTTAGTTGTAAGATAACACATAATTAGACTTAAAAATAAAAGTAGATGTTTTGGTCTTATAAGTATAATTCATTATGTTTTTAGCATTAAAACTTTTAGTTGATATTTTGAAATTTTAAGTAGTTTCTTGTCTAAAGTTTTTTAAAAATTTTAAGTAAGAAAATCACCACAAAAAAAGAAAAATAATTAAACCTTACAGATGTCCACTTTTAAATTTAACGCATAAATAGAGATAAATAGAATATTAGTGTATAATTTAATAAGTATATATTCTGTATTGTTTAACTTGTCAGTCTTCTTTTTGTATATTTACAAAACTTGAAAAAGCAGCAATAAAGTACAGTTTTAGTTTATATGTACACTTTATTTATTAAAAAAAATTAAAGTATTTAAATAAAATGGGGCAGAAAATTATAAGATGTTTTTTATATAAAACTTCACACATACTCTTTTAATAGACTTCTTATAAAAAGTAATTTGTTTGATAAAGTGTAAACCCGGTACAGTATGAAATGTTTATTGTTTTAATACTTAACTTTAGGGATCACAATACTATGTTAGTCATTTGTGCTCAAAATTGAAAAATAAATATTGTACTTTATATTCTAAATTACAGATACGCTTTTATTTTCATTTTAAGTAAATATTAGTTTGTTTTAAATGATCGTTTTAATACTACTACGCTTTGAAAAATTTCTTAACATTTTTATTAAAACTATCTTAAATTGCGACGCTCCTGGAAGATTTTTTAGGAAAAACAGTTTATTTGTTAGTAAAGCTGCCCAATTTACATAAAACTTGTATATATATAAACATTTGTTATTATTATTTTTTAATTTAAATACTATGAAAATTACTAAAACTTATCTTTTTTTAATTTAATGGTAAAGGTTTGGCACCTGACAAAATATCTTTATCAAAAAAAATTTTAAACAGCTAGAATTACAAATTATCAAATTATACAAGCTATAATTTTTACATCGGTTTCGGTTAAATCAATTGACTTCTACATGTCAAACACTTACTTATAAGCATTTCACATTTCAATTTTTTAAAGTTTTCCTTAAAGTGTCCTTTTTTAGATTATTTATGATAACTAAAGTAAATAGCTTGTTTTTGTTTTTATGAACTCTGCATTGGACGTTTTTATTTTGTTGATAAATAAATTTGAATAGGATTCTTGTACTTTTTTTAACAAATTTTTAATTATTTTCTCATGTGATTTCATATTTTACTTTACATTCCAGGCAGTAACAGCCACAGTTGCCAGAATTTTGTAGCTAGTTTTTCCCTTAAATCATTTTAAAGAAAATTCGACGTAAAAAAATATTTTAACCGTTTGGTATTGCCTAAAGCTAATTTTGACTTTCTTTGAATATCAATGAATTTTTTAATATATGATCCATACAAATTTATGTCCCTCAAAATACGTAAACAAAGTACTCAAGTGCTAAAAACTTAGGTACAACTTTTATGGATTATATTTAAAAAAACAAATAATATAAGAAAAAATATAATAACGTCATAAAACTAAAATATATAAGTCCATTATAAATAAAAATTATTGTAGAAATATTATATTTTTGCGATAAAACCATGAACCAAAAAAAAAAAACGAAAATCGCACAAATTTGTAATTCTGCTGAAAAATTTATTTAGGCATATTTTGAAAAAAAAAAAACTAAAAAAAACTAAAAAAATAATAATAATGTTATGGTGTTAAGTAAAAAATGTATAGAAACGTTAAATTTTTAAAGGGGCCCCACTACAAAAATAAAATCTCAATTTGATAAAAATTTTTGTGATTAGCAAAGCAAAAGAACGTTATTTAGAACAAAAAAAATTCCAAGTTCATTGAAGAAATTGAAAATAATTGGCCTTAAATTTTGGTTAAAAGAAAATTTACAAAAAATATTATTCAAGCCAAGTTCACGCTCGTGCTTTAGCTTACAGTTAAAAAGTTTTAGTATAGTTTTTTTCTCACAAATTTCCAGTTTATGAAAGTAAACTTTTTCATGACTAATTACTAAAACTATAGTTTTTGCATTCGAGCAGGACAAATTCTTTCATTGTTTTTTAGGTGATTGAAAAGTTACTTTTAAAACTTACCATTTTTTGTTTTTGAAAACAATTATGATTTTTATATGCAGTAATTGCTATTTAACATTTTGTGAGTTCGCACAGTCGGTTAAATGTACAAGTTATGAGTTCGCACTGCTGCTTAAGTTGGTATTTTAAAAATTGTATTAAATTGTTTTTTTTTTTTTGCTAAGGAATTTAAACTAGATTTTTTTTTATGTAGTTATTTTTGATACAATAATTGTTTGTTTAATATTGGTTATTTGAACGAAACATAAACAAAAATATTATGATATAATGTTAAAATTTCATTAACAATAAATGGTCTAATTAATAAAAACAATTCGCTAATTTACATTTTAGTGATATTTTTAAAATTCAATTATAAAATAGTAGTAATCAATACTTATACTTTTAAAAACCAAAAATTCCTTAAATACTTTTGTTTCTTTATTAAAAAATTACCTTATTTAAGATCTGTAAAAATATTGCATTCGATGTTTTGATTTTATTCAATACCTAAATTGTTTTATATTTCCCTTAACATTTATAACCTCTCAGTAAAAAAAAAATAAAGCTGTATCATAGTTAACAAATTTAGAACATGTCAAAGTCTATGTAAAAAGTTATAAATAGTTAATTTTAATATGTATAAAAGTCAAAAATTGTGAATTACCCCAATAAACAATAAAATATATTAAACATAAGAATGTACATAGTATGATATTTATTAAAATTTAATCTCGTCTCATAGTATTTTTTGTTAATCGTAAGAATGAAAAATATAAGTATTAAAGCTTTAAAAAATAGATACTTTTATTGGTACTTCTTAAAACTGTTTTATAAAAAATAGATATTAATACTATTTCAGCTTTCTGTTACTATTTTTATAAATTTGAAAAAAAAAATTAAATAGTTTAAGTTAATATACGAAAAACGGTTCAAAATTTGTTTTTATGTTATAGTAAAAAAGAACCTAATAAAAACTAAAGCTTTTTTTACATACAAAAAACAAAGAAAAATCAATATCCATATATAAACTGAAATATTAAAAAACAGTTGAATTTTTATAAATTTGCAGAACTAAAAAGGAGAGTACACCTAAAATCAGTAAAATCTATTATACAATGAAAAATAAATAGAGGCTTCAAATTTTTATTTTAAGCTGATATAATTCGTTATGTTCATGTTAAAAATTAAAAAACACATGGATTAAAGCTAATAAATCACTTTCATTGGTATACTCTAAGATTAATTAAAAAAAAAGAATTTTATTTACATTCTTTGTTTAATAGTTAAATGTCATTAATTTAATGAAAATTTGAAAAAAAAAAATTCAAAGATCAAACAACATCAGTAAATATATTTTGAAATTTAAAATAAGTTGATTAAGATTATTATCTACACTGATATTCATAGTAGTTAAATTTAAATAAAAGTGTAGAGTATAAAACTGTTGTTTAAAAATATCAAGTGAAAACTTGAGTAATAAGAAAAACTTTTATCCTTGACTTAAAAAAAAATAAAATTGATGGGAAGATACAGCTTCAAATAATTTTCAAACTTATATAAAATCTATGATCAAAAATTACAACATTATGTTCAATTAATACTAAATTTCCAATGTACAATATAAAAAGTATACTTAGTTTAAAGCATTCATATATTACCAATGATTCGAAAAAAAACAGAGGTCTAAAAAAAACAAGTTTATTAAAAAAACATTTCAAGCATTACATGTTTATATACGATAATTAACAATTAGGTAGTGCTTTGCAAAAAAAAAAGAATCAAATATATGTTGCTTTAACTAAATCAACTTAAATTTACTACTCAACATTTTCGATCATATAGTATATATGAATTCTGCCTTAAAAATTTTTTCTTAGATTAAAATAAGTCACACTACATGTTTCAAATAACTTACTTCAGTACAACTTTCAAATAAATTTAAAATAGTTAAGCTTTTAAAAGCATTTTAAATTGCAAGCTTGAGTAACTTTGTTTGTTCTACATAAATATGAAAATAAATTAAAACTTAGCATTTACAAATCAATTTTTAAACAAAAAAATTAGTTAAGTTTATTTTAATAAAAATAAGTAGAAAAATAAAACTCAGTAATAAGCTTTTTGGAGATATTAAAAATAACTTAAAAAGTAAAGAAGCTTTTAATGCAATTATAAACCAAATTGCTTTAAACAGTAACTTTCTTTTTTAAGGCACCTACTTTGTTTTAATAAATATAAGAAAACATCAAAATTGAACGAAAATTCAAAAAAAAAGGAATTGAATTTTAAAATTTTACCTTTTCAAAGCTGCTAGGTAAAACGCTGTATGTTGACACTTTATTGATTGGAATATTCACACTTTTTAACAACTTGTCAATCACGCCAATAAAATAGTCAAAAAAATCTTTTGAATTCTATCCAACCATATAAAAAAAAATTACAACAATTTTTTGACTTTACAATTAGACTTAAAAAACTGTAAAAGTTTCTAACATGGCTTTAAGAGACAAATAGCTTCTTTTGTTTTTGCTTAAAGTTTACAAACTGTTATATAAATATTTTTAAAATTAAACGTTTTTTTAACTACATTTTTAGTTGGGCAGGTTATCTATTTATAAAATAAACAACGAAAATCAAAGAAAATAATGTCAAAAAAACTTGTTCTGTTAAAACCTAAATAAATATGTCAACAGTAAAACCTTTACAAATTTTTCTACTAAATTAATGAAATTCTGTTTAGTTTTTCCTAGATAAACTGACATCGTACATTTAGTTTATTTTAATTTTTGACTAAGTTAAAGCATCATTAAAGTTAGGCAAAAGAAGGAAATTTGTTAAAAATCAAAACTTTTTATAGACCTTTTCAAAGCTGCAATTCCTTCAATTAAACAAAAAGTATTTAGCTATTTGTCACAATAAAGTCAAAATTTATCATATTAGTATATCTAAGCGCTTGTTTAATCAGTTTTGAGAACTTATAAAATATTTTAGTTGGACTCCTTAAATCAAAATTTATTTTATCAACTGATTGCGATTATTTTTTAAAATAATCACTGACTTGAACTATTTATAATAGCAAATAATATTAATAATTGATTAAAACTTAAAATAACAAAAAAAAAGTCCAATTAGTTTTGATCGGACGTAAAACTTAAAATAAAATAATTTTCCAATATTACACCAACAGTATATTGATCGAATAAAAACAGAAAGTTCAAAAAACCAGATTTGTTTAAGTGTTACTTAAATTATCTAGTAAATACAGTTATTTAAATAAAATAAGTATTATTAATTTTCTAAAATTAGACTACTAATTTAAACAGATTCCAATACTTTACAACTAATTTTAAGCAATTTTAATTTTATTTTCTAAAGTCTAGTATTAACCATTTACATAGCTTTAAAATTTTCTGAAAACAACTTATAAGTCAATAGATACACTTTGCGTAAACTTTTATTTTATCTACTTCTTTTGCCTTAAATCTTGACAAAAAAAATTAAACGAGAAAAATATCAAAGACTTTTAATGATTTGACGTGTTTTGTAAAACAAGATGAAAGCTTTTTTGGGAAAAACTTCTTGACAATTACTGTATGCCTTGGAGCTAAAAATAAGAGGAGAAAACCCTTATCAAAATAATTGAATAAGCTTTCCTTCTAACTCAAAATTCGCGCATTTGAGAATTCTTTGACCTTGTTTAATTTGTTGGTAAAAAAACTGCTAAATTGTTGGCCTTTCTATTTCAAAATTTTTTTGATCAAAGGATACTTTAAAAAATATTTTTTTACATGAGTTAATCTAGTAACATTGATAAACGATTTAGTAACCTTTGTCACAGTAATATATTTTTCAGAAGTTTAAATGATTTAAACTTGAGTGAAGTATTTCTTATATAAACATTTAAATATATTAAAAGTTAGAAAGAAGACTTATTGTAATATAAAATATGGAACTTGTGAGCTTTTACTTGCAGTTTAAAGATTTTTAATAGTAGTACTTGAATTTTGAAAGGGTCAATGTCAGCTCAATTTTGTAAATGTCTTTATAGTAATTTTATCATCATAACTTTCTATTCACACTTACTAATATTTCAAATATGATTTACTAGGTGAATGATTTTTTTACAAGTTTAAACCTTCTCTCTCATCACTTTTATGCCTTAATTACTGAAAAAGAAGTGTTATGATTTACATTAAAACATCATGGCCTGAATGTTTTTTAAAATAAATTTGTATTTTATTTACCTTTTATTATTTAAGAATCTTACCAACACGGGTTAGACAATTCATTACCATTCAGATCGGTAATACATGAAATTTTTTCAAGGTCCTACGTTAGTAAAGTGTATTCCGCTTAGAAAATAATGCTACAGCTAGGTTTGTTTCTTCATAAGTTGTAAGTAAGCGAAAAAAAAATATAAGTTTAATCAGGGTAATGGCATTAATTTTGACACTGCTAAGCTAAAAAAATTGTTAGTTCTTTAACTATATATGCAGTAGCATCTATCACTTTTACTTAATAACTTAACTATTTAATAAGTATTTAAACAGTTAGTCTTTAATAAAAATTAAATAAATTAGATATATAACGTGAAAGAATGTTCAACTATTTTTGTTGTTGAAGTATATAAATACTAACTTTATGATGAAATTCTAAATGATTATCGTTTTTTAAGTCAATATAAAATTTAGGAACTTATACTTTTTAAATTATTAAACATATCTTTTTGAGTATGGTTTAACATATTTTTTGTTCATTTTTAAAACAATAAACTGCTTGTCTTTAAATAAACTTTATTAGATGTAATGCACAAAAACCAACAAAATTTCTTTTGGATTTAAACCTTTAAATTGAAAGCTACTTTAGTATGAATGTAACAACTTTAAGAGGTCATAATACTTCAACAACTTAATTTAAACAGTAGCTTTTAAAATATTAAAGCAAAGTAAATAAATTTACAAAACAAAGCATACATACTTATTACCAATATCAATCTCTAACTTAAGCATTGTTTTAATCAATTATGAAAAATAAACGTTTTGGTTAATTTTTATTAGTTATGTTGAATTTAGACTAAGTTATAATGAAAACATTTAACAACACAGTTCATACTCATAAGAAAAACAAATACATGTGGGTAGTTTGGTACATATATAAATTTAATATTTTAAAAAACTTGAAGTCTTTTTTTTAATTTATTTTAAGTTTTAAAAATATAAAATAAGTGTACTATAAACTTAGTACTTTATTTGTTTTTGTGTAATTTTATTAAAACTAAATTTGCTTATAACTTTTCTTAGACAAATTTAAAACAAAAATACTCATTAGATTCCAAATTTTTTATATGTAGTGAGTGTTAAAACTATTTTTATTTTATTTATCTCATAAAAAATAAAACATAATTAAACAAGTTTGACAGATAGTGTTTTTTACAAATTTAAACAGTGTTTTACAGTTTAATAGTATATCAAACTAAATTGAATCATTTTCTAAAATAGCTTTTTTGTAACAAAAATTTTATTTAGTTTAAAGTATACTAATAATTTTTTTTGAAGAGTAGAAAAATATTTTGAAGTCAAATATATATTTTTTTGAGGTAAATACTATAAGAAATAAACGTTAAATAAAATAAATTTATTCATGTATAAACGATTTAAAGAAAACTTTGACTAGCAAATTTAGTTTAAGGTTTTTAAGAACCGTTTTTTATACTTGTCAAAAAAGTTACGGAAGCTGTACCACAAAATAACTAATTTATCTTTTATTTACTCATTTTATCTTTAAAAACTTAATTAATTAAAAAAAACGAAAATAAACTCACAACAAAAGTCGTTAGTTGTAGTAAACATCACCACGCTCTGGGTCATTCTGCCTTCATTTAATCAACAGGTACTCGCTCGGTAAGTTTTTAATCTTGTTTGAATTGTAGAAAATATTGCACAGATACATTTTTAAAAAATTGCAAGAAAATTAGCAGCGAGAAAAGCTTCATTGTTGAGCAAAGATTCCTGATAACTTTGATTATGTATAAAAAAATACGTTCTTTATTTGATTGGTTTTTTCCATTTTAGGTGATATTTTTGATTAACTAAGCTAAAAAATATATTAAAGTTAATCAAAATTACCCCAAAAAGTTAACTAACTTATTTTAAAAAATCAACACAACGTTTAAAAAACATAAAATATTTACTAATAAAAAATAAAAATTTAACCACGAAAAGGTGTAAATTAGTTTTATATATATCTTTGCATAAATTTTCTAAACATTTTAAACAATCTATACAAAGTCATTCTATAATATTTCTCCAAGTTCTTCAAAATCCCCTTAGTAAAAACAGTACTCCATCGTCCCCTAGCCCTGGACGCGACTGAAACGCCCCCATAAATAAACGTACCAGCACCCCCATCAATGCTCCAGCTGCCCTGTAGAACGTCCACCATGATGGAGCACAACAACTTGAGGTCGTACGCCCTCAAGTTGAAGCGCAAACGGGCGTAGTGGGTGTTGAGCCAGCTCTCTCGCCACCACGGCCGCCCTGCTTCTTGCAATCTCATATCCGGGAAAGTACCAACGTTGTGTTCCACAACAAGGAGTTTTTGGTTCCGACCCAAAAGTGGAGCAAATTCGTCCAGCTTGGCCCACAACTCATCCGGTTTTTTGGATCGGGTCGACCATCAAGACCACTGTTGCCGTCGAGTGGAAGTCAGGAGCAGAGATGTTAAATCGCAGAGCACAAAATCCCCAAGAATAAAAAAATAAAATCCCCGGCAATAGAATTAAAATTTCTTATGAAAGAAAAAGCTGTATTTTACAAGTTGAGGACATAAAAGTTTCATATATTCAATTACACCAACATATTTAAAACCATATTGTTTTTATAAATATGAATGCCTTAAATGTAAGTTTATGTTTTTTATTTTCATAAGGTTAATTTTAGTCACTTTATTGTTAATTTAATCATAACTACCTTTTAACCTTATAGTTGTAGGTAATATTTGGTTAGAAAAATTAAAGAAAAGTATCTTCCACTTATTTAAATGGTTAATAAACTAAAAACATTGTAGCTTTGGAACTAATTGATGTTAAGTTAATTTATTATTTGATTTTTTTTTCCAAAAATTAGATGAAATAGACAAAAAATTTTTTCTTATATCCTACTTTTATCAAATTATTTGAATTTTTAAACTTGAAAATAAAGTTTGATTATTATAATTTTTTAAGATTCATTATAAATTATTTTATTAAGACATAGATTTCACTTAAAAGTAATTTGAATATAATTTATTATTTTTGTTTACAAACTTGAAACTACTATTTGCTAAGTATAAATCTATTTAAAATTTTTAATTTTTAATGTGGCAAATTTATTGAGTCTTTTTTTATTATAATTAGGTAATTAATTAAAAAAAAAAATTTTATTTGAAAGTTTTAGTATACAACTCAAGGTTTTTACAACTAGTTTTGTAAATTAAGCAGACTTGCAACAAGGTCAGGAAAAGTCAGAAAACTCAGGAAAAGCAAAAATAAAAACAAGTAACAGGAATAGTAAAGTAAATCTTTTTTTGAAAACAGTCAGGAAATTTGACTAAATTAAAAAAAAATACCAGATTTTGTCAGTTTAAATTTACTAAATTCCTTATATTTAAAAACAAGTCTTTGAATGGTAAAAAGTTAATTAAAATTCTTTAAAGTAAGATTAAATTGAAAAAATTTCCAAGAATTTTACAAAATTACTTAATTATCAATGCCTTCATCTTGTAAAATTAAATGAATATCCTTTATAAAACTGCTAAATGTTTCTATTAAAATATTCTAAAACTACCCTACTTGAACAAGCAGTTTTTGTATGCAGTTTGATAATCTGTAGCATTTCTTAGTAAAACAATAATAATACACATAAGTTTATCTAGCATATTTTAAAATTTAATTGTTTTTTTTTAGGTGAATGAATTATTTCATTTTAATTTAACACTAGGTTTAGTGTTTTGGGTAATAAGTATATGTGTATAATTTACCTGTTTATAATTTTTTCAAAATTGTTTATATTTAAAAAAAAATTATAAAAGAGGTGAATTTCATAGTTAAGTTTAATTATTTATAGTATATTGTAGAATAGCTGTCTTTTAATATTTTTACATAAATAAGGGTAAAATATTCACCTCAATATGTTACATGCAATGTTTAATCTTTTCTCTAATAAATAGAACTGTTCTAGATTTTAAAATGTAGTTTAAAAATAAATTAATTTAAATTAAAAATTAATAATTTGCCAAGGTTTATGTTGCACTAATAACAAGGATGAAAAATAGTTTCACCATTATATTGAAAATTTTATTTATAAAAATAATATATATTATTAAATTTCAACTACATTTAAAAATCTAAAAACAATTTTTCATTAACAATAAACTTGTTTTTAAAGCCTGGCGTTGGTTTAATTGTTCTATTTTTATAGATTGAATTTAACCAAAATTATTATGGCCCATTAAAAATTGTTGTTAATGAGAAATAAAAGAAAAAAAATTGATTTTTAAGATCTTAGGAGGATGAATATATTTTTTAACATTTTGATATTAATTTGTTTTTTTTTAAGTATAACCATATCATTAATATTTCAAAGAACTTTTCCTGAAAATTTTTAAAATTTAAAATTTAAAAACTTTTATAAATATATTAAGATGTTGAAACATTTAAATTTGTGGTACCTTGAAGAAATTATGTATTTTTTTTAAACACATGATACAAAAAATTATAGTCAACAAACAAAAATGTTAATTAAAACTTAAAATCACAGAAAATTTTTTTTTGTACTTTATAAGTTTTTTTTTTTAAGCATTAAGCTAAAGAACTTTATTTTTGTTATAAAAGAAAGAGCTTATGTATAAAATTAATATGATATACTGTTTTAATTTTACAAACAAAATGGTATAATAATAAAGTACAATGTAAATTAAAAAATTTAAAAGTTAACTTTTTACTAATTTTATTAAAACAAAAGTAAAAAAAAATAACTAATGAAATTTTAATATAAGGTAAAAAATGTGAAAAAGTTAGCTACAAATTGTTACTTTAGCATTTTAGTTGCTATAGTAAACAGCTGATATTAACAGCTGTAATTAACTGGCATCTTGATTATAACATGACTGGTCAGGAGTCATGAGGCCCCCTTCCTGTACGCGCACGTTAGGGAAATCCCCATGGTATGTCTTCACCACACCGTTGTTGTGGCGCCTCAGTGTTCCAATCAACACCCTACCCAGGTTCTGGCGGGTCTGGTCATAGATGGCGAGGGTTTGGTTAATGGTTTTTAATTTTAGACAAGTGCTTTAGAATAATTTAGGTTAAGGTTTTCTCGTCTACTTGTAAACTTTATTACTTATTTTTTTTTAAATAGATTTATGCAAATTGTATATTTTATTCGCGACCGGTTTCGGTGGCAAAATATTGCGACCTTTTCAAGCAAAAATAAAATATGAAACTGCACATAACAATGTTAGTTAATTATACTGTTGTTTGAAATTTATTCATGCGCGAAGAATATAAACAAAACATTTTTTTTTGTTTAGAAAAAGTTTAACTTAAATGCTATAAATTGAAAAATGTTGTCATTGCTGAAATAGTTTTTAAAGATTCCGAATAAGTCCATATACATAATGATTATATCAAAAACTTAAACTTGATTTTAAATTTAACTATTTCAACAATGCCTTTTCTTTTTACAACAACTAAAGTATAAAAAAATCAAGATATTAAAGAACAAGATAGAAACTTTTACTACAATATTAGTTTTTGATCATTTTTTTAACTTTTAAATTACTGATTTTTTTCATAGACTTTTAGAAAACCTTGGCTGCTTAACATTAAAAAATATTTTTATTTACCTATTTTAATATAATTACATAAATTCTCTTGTCTTATGTCTGCTCTACCCTGTGTTCTTATAAAGGTGGACTAAAAATACAAAAATGGAACGAACTCAACTAAAAAAAATTTACAATACTATTGATCCTTCATTGCAACTTGTTAATAAGAATGTGGTTGTGAAAGTTGTTTAAATGTAAATATGAGAGAGAAGACAAATCCCCTTAAAAATAGGCTGATGCTGAGAAATGAACTCGAGTCACCTTACTCTTACTGCTCTCTCTCTCAAAATTAAGAAAAGTCAGTTTGTTTTTCGATGAACATGACGCAATTTTCTACGTCAACGAAAAGTAATTTTAACCTGTTAACAAAAATTTGATCTATATTTAAATTTTCAAGCAGTGTTCGTGAAATTTTATGTTTTTATCACTTGGCGCGCAGCTGCAAGACTTTATTGAACTTTTTGTTTACCGTGGTCAACTATCAAAACAGGAAAAAAACATCAAATTCAAAGTATAAAACCTACAGTATATTATTGACCGAGTTTTGTAATATTCAAATTGTTTTTAAAAAGTCCGTTATCTTAGTACATAGTCTAAATTTTTAGTCTTTTTATTCTAGCACCTATTTAATATCACTTGTTAAAAGTTACCAGCGATTCTTAAGCTGGGGTAAATTTACCTTGTTTTAATAGGTAAATTTTCTTTATTAAAAGTTACGTAAACCAATGTTTTTAATTGTTTATTTAGTTAATAAGTCAGTATTTAGCTGTAATTTTATAAAACTAATTAAACTTTTCAAATGCTAGTATTTTTTAGATTTAATAAGCTTAAAGCTCAAAAAATATATTATTTTTGTTTAGTTTTAATACTATTATGTATATTGAGGGTGAATTCGGTAATAATCTTTTTAAAAGGGGTAAAAACGAAAAAAAATTATGAACCGCTGGTTTAAACAATGTCTTTTTGATATTGCAATTAAAGTATAAACAAATCAAGGTGTTAAAGAAAAAGTAGATTCTTAGAATATAATTAGAGTTTTTCAGTTTTAATTTTTTATACTAAATACTTTTTTTTCTGTCTTCAACTTAAAAATAAATTAAATATTAAAAACGTTATAAAAGAATCAAGTCCCAGAAATTTGATAACTTGTAATAGTTTTGCTTTAATTTATCTTTTTTGTTTAGTTAAATTTTTCACAAACAGTTTTCAATATAGTAAAATTTTTCTTTCTTTTTTGTATTTTAACTTTTTCACATCTCAAAAACTAGAGCTCTGGTTAACCTAAAGATAATAGAGTAAGACAGTAAAATAACAAGTACTTTTTTAATTCATCTCTGCATTACAAAACTTTTTTGATTAGCTGCCTATTGAAAACTAAAAAGTAAATTAAACTGACATTGTTTATAAGCATATTACTTTATCATATATATTCGCCAGAGAGATTTCTTGAGTGTAACGTACAAAAATTTGTTATGTAATATAAATGTGATTATATACTACATGTATATGCAGATATATCTGTTTTAATTTAATACAAAATGATGACAATCTACTCGATATACATTAATTTAATTTTACACAAAAACTAAAACTTTATTGTAAACTTCGATTTCATTGTACTGTTTATTTAATGTAAGTATAACCACTAATAGCTAAAACGAACTTAAAAGCACAAACTAAGTCAGTAAACAACACCTGAACATCTAATAAGTGAAAAAGCCTACTATTTTATATTTCATTTATTTTATTTAAATAATAATAATAAGTTATTCAATGGTTCTTTAGCATTTTTGAGTTCAATAGTTTAAAATAGTTTTCGAAAATCAAATTTACTTAAAAATAGTTATTTTTAAGACTTAATTAGGTTACAAAAAGCTTATATAAATCTTAGAGACTTGAACTAGAATAGTAGAAAGGTGTTTTTTAAACCACGTTTTATATTTTATTAGGTGCAAAATTATAAGTTACAATTTTTAAACTAACTAATAGACAGTAGTATATGACAAGAATGAAAGTTAAATGTCAGTATTCAATAAATTCAAGAAATTTTGACTACTTAAAAAGATCGAGTATAAGTTGTTATTAATAAAAACAATCAAAACTCTTTTTTGAAATTTAAATCACGGTTTATTAAAAAAAAAACTTAAAATAATAAAGAAGTTACTAAACATAAAAGTTTGTAAATATAATGTGTTTTATAAAATAATTGGGTAACTAATTATTACTCGAGCAACAGAAAGAAGCTAATGGGAGAGGTAAACTTGAACCTTTTGACCAAACATCGTTTTCAATGTCATAAACCTCCACCGAATCACTCATTTGATTATCGTTCAAATAACCCCCGAAGACGAAAATCTTGTTACCAAGTACACTGCATCCAAAGAACGAGCGTGCCAGGTTCATTTCAGCCACACAAGTGAACTGATTCGTCACGCTCGAGTAAACTTAAACTGAACATGTTTCTTTAATCATATCAATTATACCACCAATGACAAAAAATTTATTGTTGTGAACCACAGTTCTGTGACCGGCTCGTTTTTGAAGAAGCCTGACGTCAGCTGTTGTCCATTTGTTCTCAACTATATCGTACGTCTCCACCGTGTCCAGTAGGTTCATATTCATCGTGTTCACACCGTTTCCACCACCGATTGCCCACACTTTATCTTGGAAGTATGTCAATGCTAAAGCGCATCTGCTTGCGTTCATGCTGCTGACTTCGCTCCACTTGCCGCTCTCTTCGCTGTAAACTTCACACTTCGCGGAACTCTCTATATTCTTATTAACTCCTCCAGCCAAAAAAATGCACCCGGCAAATGAGCACATTCCAAAATTATTTCTTTCGTTATGCATTGGTGGAACTGTCAACTTCTTACCTACTGATATGGCCCCAATATCGGATGATATGCTGTCATTTTTAATACCTCCTAATAAATAAATGTTACCTCCAACAGTAGCAGATTGATGACCTAACCTTGAAGAACTTAGTTTTGAGTGTAAATTATAAGTGTTTGTTTTAAAATCAAATATGTAAACAGCATTACTGAATATGTAAGGTTTTGATCCGCTCTGTGATTTTGTTGTCAATCCACCAGTTATTACTATACTGTTTTTATCATCAATACTTTGTATATTATGCACATCATCATTATTTTTTATCTTTTTTTCTGTTTATTTTAAATTATGTTTTATCATGTAGTTCAATATCTATCTCAAGTAAAAAATTATTAAATTGTTGTAAAATTATTTCTTTTCTTTGTTATCACTTTTTTTTTGAGTTAATGCTTTATAGTAGTTTTATACTTGCACAAAACATATACAAAATCTAGAATAGTAACAATGATGTCATACTTAAGTTTCTCGAATCGTCCTTAAGTATGTCAATTATTCATTATAATTCTTTTATCTTTATTGTAACTCGATATATAAAAATTGTTATACTTCAATAAAAAACAAAAAAAAGTTTTAATTTTTTACTCATTATATTGTTTGAATTATTTTGAAATTCTTCTCACCAAACAAGTTGAATATAAATTAAATGAAAGAAATTTAAGTTTATAATCAACTTGTTTGCTATAGAAGAATTCGAAAGTACTTCAAACAATATAATCAGTATAACATAAAAATTTTGTTGATTCTTTAAGAACTACAATAGTTTTAAAATATGTTAATATAATTTATAAAAAGGGTCTAAAAATAAAACTAAACTATTTACTGTAAACAAACTATTAATTTGGTGTTTCCTGTAGAGTTGGTCATTGTCTTCTTTTATAAACTTTTTCTTTCTTTTATCTTCAGAATGGTCAACTTCAACACTTTTTTTAAAAATTTTTATACTATTTAGTTTAGCCAGGATTTTTCTATTGTTTTTCTGCAACATTCTGTAGTTTTCTTTCAAACTTTCAGTATCCTTTTGAGCGGTTTTCAGTGAAGCTTTAAATGATTTTAGGTCAACCTGAATTTTTTTGTTTTGTTCTTTTATGAAATGGTTCTCCTTCTCAAATTTGATTATCCTTTCTACTATTAACTTAAAAGTTTTATTCTCGCAATCGTTCGTGTCATTGAGCTTTTCTTTTACTTCGTGTAAAGAACTCTTTTTTAAATATTTATCCAGTAAACTTATCTTCAGTTTGTCATCATAACTTTGCAGTTTTTTGTTCTTTTCATCAAAGTCATTCTCGTTACTGCTATTAAAGTCTGTAAAAATTGTTAAAAAAAAACAGAGAAACATATTAATAATCAAAAGTTATTTTGCTTACAAAAAATCATTTAATTACAAAATCAAAACTATTATTAATAAAAGCGGCTATTAGACTAATGTTATTAGTTATCAATAACTAGGTGTGATGTACTAAAAAATGCTAAGTAAAAATTAAAAATAAGTATTTTTTATATATTTTTTCAAATCTAACGAACCTTTATTTACAAAAGATTCTTTACATCTGGAACAATCATCATTACAAGAATAATAAGTTTCATTGCTACAACAACTATCATTACATGAACCATAAAAGTTTTCACCAGAAAGATTATCATTACGATAATCTTGCTCAATTTGTTTTCCATATTTGACATTTAATATTTTGGGTACGTTTTCATTGCCATTATCAAACTTTTGTATTTCAGCTAACAAGGTATTGTTCTCTGATGTGATTAGTTCGCTTTTTATTTTCAGATCTTTAATGTCTTTTTGGAAGCATTGTAGAAACACTTTAACACTTTTAAGGTTGTTTTGATAACTTATATTAGTTTCTTTTAGACTTGTGTTTTCTCTGTCTAGTTTCTTAATCATATTTAGAAATATTACTCTTTTTTCTCTTTCGTTGTCTAAAATTTCTTCGATAAATTCTTTTGTATCATTTGAACAGCAACTATAATTGAGTTCTTTATAGTCATTTGGATATATGGTCTTTACAACGTTTATATTTTCAGTATTACATGTTGGACATCTTTTGTTAATCTGCGTTGCACTATCTAAACAAGATTTATGGTAAACGTGACCACATTGCGTAACAGAAACATCAGTGTTTACTGAAAACAAATTATGTAAACATATACTGCATTCAAAATCCATTTTTGTATGATTTAAAATATATTTGCTTTAAAATATTTATTCGTTGAAAATAAGGCTTTTCAATTTATTTTAAATCTAAAATACTAGCGGTTAGTTTATTTATTTAAATATAATGTATTTACTTAACGTATTTTCTTATATTGGCTCAGCAGATTTCAACACTAGTCTAATTGCACTAATCAAAGATAAAAATAATGTTAAACTATAAATATAACATATATTTTTCTATTAAATCAAGGTTTCCATATCTTTTTTTTTAATTCCTCTTTTTACAGATTTCATAAAAAACTATCATTAAAAATGCATAAGACCTTTTTTGATCTTCATTATCAACTCCAAATATCTAGTGTAAGTGTGTGAACTTCAAGTTTTGACCTTGTGGCTATCCCTTCTACAGCTTTTGTCTCCCTAAATTTCCTAATTTTTTTTTATAAAATATAGTATATGTTTCAACATTACCTTTAAAAATCCCCCATGACCAATTTTTTATTGCTTTTGATCATCAACTTCAAAATGTCTAGTTTAAGTCTCAATTTATGACCGCATAGACCCCCCTGTGGCCCCCTTTATCCCCTTTGCTGCTTTTGGCCTCCTAAATTTCTATAATGGCTCCGAAGTGGGCAACTTGGCCTAGTTTGGGAAACCATGTTTTAAATTCTTAAAAAATTTGTAATATTTCTAAAAACTGAATAGTGTTGAAAGCAACTATAAATTGTGAGGTTATAGTTTAGTGTGTCAACCACACTAAAACCATAACTAAACTTGAAATTAATATAGAACAAATGATATCTTAAGACATTTAATGCTACTTGTGAAAACTAGGAATGACTTTTGGTCGTTATGTTTATATATTAAAGAACATATCAAACACTAAAAAATAAAGGATGTAATACTTTAGTAAATACTGTTTATGTTGTCAAAATTTTTACACAGAAGAAAAATTTAACAGGAATGTATTATTAACTATAAAAATGTTTAGTTAAATTAAGAATTATCTGCTTGGAGTTTAAACAAAAAAATCAACTGTAAATAACAAATATTGTTTAAAAAAGAAATCCACAATGAACAATGTAGTAATAAGCATGTTCAGATATGGAATTAATCTGAAAGGTCTTGACTGACTAGAATATCACTGCAATCACACTGTGGCTGATTTTTATAGTTATATCTTGAAAATGTAAAAATTTTTCAGATCAACTTACTTTCTGGTTGACTGGTTTTATAATATTTGATGTTCAACTAACACATTAAAGTTAAACTGGTGTTCCATTAGACTTCTACTTCTTACCATTTTTAAAGAAAATCTCATTTTAATCTTACTTTTACTTTTTGCTAGAAGAGAATCACGTTTTACTCTTCTTCATTCTTTTCTCTAGGACAATGTAGGAAAATAAGTATTTTTTATTAACAAACAACGGAACTTCCCCTAGTTCTTAAAAATTACAGCAAAGTCAAAATTGAAAAACTATAAAATAAAAAAATGTTTAATTAGTCTAAAAAAAGTGTTTCCAGATGTTTTTGGAAAATTTTCTCCAGATATCAAAAATTTCTTCCAGGATTTTAAAGTTTCACGTTTTCGGGTCCATTTTTTATCTTATGTAAAAAAATATCTTAAAGCTTCTTCAAATGTGTTTATTAATAAAAAATATTATTAATGATGATAACATTTATTATCTATACAATACATTTTATGTGTAAAATAAGAATTTTGCTACTTTACATGTAAAAATTGCTTAATATTACAGGTTTTTTTAGCCTAAATTGTCAAACTCTAGGTTTTTCCAGGATTCCAGGTTTTTTGGAAATTCTGTTAGAACTAAATAAAAATAAAAAAATTTAGTAGACAATTATAAGAAAAAAAGTTCAAAAGATGGTATTAAATATCTCACATTTAAAAGAACTAATAGTGCTCAGTTTTTCAAAAAGTATTTTTTAAAGTATTATTTTGAAAAATTTCAAGTTGCTAAAAAAAAAAATCAACATTATATTGAAAACAACTTTTTTAACTAAAAATATCACTCAATAGTGATGCCTATGCAAACCCTTATGATACAAGTTCATAAATACTTTCAGAATGTTACTGGTCTTTGCTTCTTAATTACTAATAAATAGTGTCTTTTTCTAAAATGCTAATAAGATTCAACAGTCTAATAATACTTAACATGACTTCTTATAATTTAAAAGCTGTCAACATTTTTTTGACTTAGTTGTACTCATATATTTTCAATGATCCTGAGAACTATTTGGACTTATATTTTATCAGTTCTACTGTGTCTTTGTAGAATAAATTTTGTTAGTTCTATAGTGACTTTGAGGACTTAAATTTTTTAGTTCTATTTTACTTTGTGGACTTAATTACTCAGTTCTGTTGGAGCCTTTGTGGATTTAATTTTTTCAGTTCTGTTGTGCCATTTTGGAATTATATTTTTTCAATTCAATATTTACTTTTCGGACTTAAACTATTTAAGGTTTACTATACTTTGTGGACTAAAAGTTTGTCAATTCTGTAATTAAAATTTGGACTTAAATTTTTTCAATTCAATTTTGATATTGTGGACTCAATTTTTTTCAATTCTATTATGAGTTTGTGGACTTAAAATTTATCAGTTCTACTTTCACTCTGTAAACTTAATATTTATCAATGTAACCCCTTATATACTGATGGTATTTTTAACCCCATTTGTAATTTGGGTTATGGTAAAACCTTTAGGACTACTTTAGCGCTTTTTAACTAGAAATATCACTCAATTGTCATACCTAAGCAAACCCTAATGATACAAGCTCCTAAATATTTTCAGCATTTTACTGGTCTTTGCTTCTTATTTACTACTAAATAATGTCTTTTTCTATATAGCTAAAAAGAATCAAGATACTAGTATATATTTAAAATGACTTTTTATGATTTATAATTGGTCAACATTTTTTGATTTATTTGTATTCATATATTGTCAATATTCCTAAAAACTATTTGGACTTATATTTTATCAGTTTTGTGACTTTGTGGACTAGATTTTGTTAGTTCTATAGTGACTTTGTTGAATTAAGATATGTAAGTTTTAATTTGACTTAGTGGTCTTAAAGTTCGTCAATTCTATAATTAAGTTTTAGATTTATATTTTTCTAGTTCTATTTTGACTTTGTGGACTTAAACTTTTTCAGTTCTATAGTGGCTTTTTCGACCTAGAATTTGTCAGTTCAATAGTTACTTTGTGGACTTGAAATTTATTAGCTTTGTAGTAACTATAACTTTCACTGTGACTTTACCCTTTGTTTTTTACAGTATAATCAACCTATGGTAATTTCATCAATGTGACCCCGTATTGCCTGACAATATTATCAACCACCTATGTCCTTGTGGTTATGGTAAAACCTCAAGGGCTTTTAGTAAGTTAAATAATAAATGTGAGTATTGCTTATTAAAATTAAATGAGTGCTTTACTGTATATTTTATTTTAAATCTACTGTTAAACAAATTACTATATAAATTGAAACTGTCAAACATATAATAGAATATGAGATGAAAAAGTTATAAAAATTGCCTTAAATTTAAAAGATTGTACATGTATAATATACATAAGTAAGATTTGTTTGTGTAAAATACCATCTTAGTCTTATTTAACTGTTTTTTAAAAGACTACTGATTCATTACCTTGATGACATTATGTAATGTAATAGTGCAGTGTATAACCAAACTGAAAACCATAACTAAATTTACTAAATTTAAACTTAACTTAGAACTAAATGATATTCAAAGATATTTTATACTGCTTTTAAAACCTAGGTATGATTTATTACGGTTCTGTTTTATATTAAAAACTAAAAACTAAAGTATATTATACTTTAGAAAATACTCTATATGCGGTAAAAACTTTAACACAAGAGTTAAATCTATCAGAAATATACTATTAACTATAACAATGTTTCATAAGATTAAAAATATCTACTTTGAAATTAAATCAAAAATTTGATTGTAAGAAACAAATTTTGTATAAACAACTTTACAATAAAAAATACAATAACAAACAAGTTCAGTTCTAGAATTCCACCTGATAGGTCTTGACTAGAATATCTTTGAAGTCACATTGAGGCTGGTTTGTATAGCTATATCTTAAAAATTTTAACTTGTTTCAGAACAACTTTCTTTCTGGTTGACTGGTTTTATATATTTAATGTTCAACTAAATATAACAGCAGTGAAACTTATATTCCATTACAATGCTTTTATTTTGACGGTCTTAATCAGCTAAATTACTTTAATTAAGAAAGTTTAATTAAACAAAATCATAGCTACATTTTAAAAAGGGTTTCCGAAACTCATTTTTATAATTGCCTACTTTATAAACTTCACTATATAATTAGCTGCACTTATTTGCTATCGTCTTTTTTTTAGCTAATTGCTCCTTTGTTTTTTGTCTCATACCTTAGCTTCCAAATGTAGCTAAAACCATAAAAATATGTTTTGAAATCGCCTTTTATACAAAAGTTGTGAGTTTTTATTCTTAACATATTTTTTATAAACAGTAGTGATTCACTAGATCTATAAAATTGAACCGGCCGGTTCCGGATGTTATTTTTTTAAATAGGGTCTGAATTTTATTTCGAAAGTAGGATCCAAACAGATCAAGATAGATACTTAAGAATTTAAGTTGTTTGTAGTATAAATAGAAAAGAAGCTTACTAATAATATTTAAATAACATTTTATTAATAAGTTGTAATAAAAAGTAAAACAGTATTTTTCATGTGTTAAAATATAATCAATTGGTTTTTAGGTATTTCTTTTTTAAACAAAATAAAAGTAAAAAAGTATAAGATAAACTCAAGCTGGACATCTGGAATATTACACGAAAGGTTACTTTTGCACGGAGAGACAAATTTGCACAGTGATATTTTGCAAAAGCGTTAAAAATGTTTAATAGAAAAGAAATAATTATAGCAATTATAAAAATATACTATCAATCAAGAGAAAGAATTAAGTGTAACATTGATAGTAAATTAAGAAAAAAAATAAATTAGAAAAGTTTTAACCAGCGCAAAAAAATTGTGTTTGTTTCAAAGTGTTATTTCTTTTGACACCTACCAACTTTTACAATAAACTTGTATTTGATATTTGCATGCTGTTAAAAAAATAAATATAGATTTTAGTAACAGCTTAAAGTATAAAAACAAATAAAAATTCAGTTAAAAAAGATTAAGTTTAGTTAAAAATAAACTGATTTTTTCAGTTACAAAACAAAGTATATTACTTTTACTTTAGCGACTATTTATTTTTTTTACTGAGTGAAACTAAAATCAACATTAATTATTTATAGGATACAAATAAAATCTAAATAAACTAAATAACTAATAATAATTGTTATAAAATGTAGATCTAAAGTTATGTGGGCATCTATTTTAATGTTGCTTTTTATTTTGTTTTTCTCTTTACAAGGATTTGACCTTTAAGTATTAAAATTAAAACAAAAAAAAATTCACTTAAAGATTCTTCAAAGAAGATACATTAACAAGTTCACCTAAATAAGTTAGCAATAAGATATAAATCATGAACTCCTTCAATCCAGATCACAAGTCATTTAAAGCACACTTAGATTAAAATTAATTACATCTATTTTATTGGTGGTTGTTGAAAATACATAAACGTAATACAAAAATACTTTAAATGTATACAAGGTTATGTAAACCAGACCTCAGCGCTAAAAACACAATAAATTTATTCACAAAATTTGTGTTACAGCTAAGATTAGAACTATCGTATCGACCAAAGTAAAGGAATATAGTAACTATGATCGACACCAGCGTGTTAAAATTAAAATTTCCTTATGGAAATATCTGTCAGTTAAAAATTATAACTTGAATTAAAAACAGCAACAATAATTAAGACAGATTTTCATTGCTACAAATACCTCGAAAATGACCCGCTAACCAGATACCTTAATACACGTAAAACTAAGACCCTGTTTAGGCCTGAGCTATCCAGCCAAGACTTCAAGCTGGACTGAGATAACACAATAGTGACCATACTAAAATATCTTGCAAATTTTTTCAGGAGAAAACCCTAGTGTTAGCAGAACTGAAATAGGTTCACAAGCAAAGACACAAAGCTGGACTTATACAATACAATTTTATGATCTATTATTTTTTTTAAATGAGATAACAATTATTTTGTACTTTTTTTACAACAAAAAAAGATTTTAAAAAACCCTTTTTAGCATCAAAAAGCATCGCAAAGGAAAATTAAGACTTTAAACCAGGTTTAAAGTATATGTTTATAGAAGCCTCATAACTTTTGATTTAGCTCAATGAATTATTTTTACTTAAAATAAAAACATCGAGTGGCTTTATCATTATACTTTTTACTTGCTTTGCGTAAAATTATATAAATTTTCTAGTAAAGTGTTACATCTTTATTCAGTTTTTCACGTTTGATTATTATGTATATGTACATTTTGACTGGATAAGTTATTTTAAAGACCCAAACTTTTTATAGCTAGTAAACATATTTTTTTTAAATCTATTATCTAAGATTCTAAGACAAACTTATTTTACATGTCAGATTCCTTTTGACATAAAAACAAGTTAGATCAATTTTTTTTTTTGGTTTGACGACTTAGTAGAAATAAATTCTATACAGCTATAAAGTGTTGTTTATAATTATTAATATTGTTAAGTTGTTGTTCATTGAACGACAATAAATTTTCGTTAAGAATCTGGTGTAGACAAAAAAATTTCGATAATCGAGTCATACACAACATCCTTTTACAACCTATTAAAAAGTAATAAAGATTATTTTTAATTTAAAGTTTCAAAATTCACAAACAAAACAAACGAAAAAAACTAAAAAAAAAGTTTACCAAGATATAAACTTATATTGAAAGTTTGTATTTAAAATGTACTTAAAAGCTTTCAAACAACTTACAAAAGAAAATAGAGTCGAAACCGAATATTTAGAAATAAAGAAGCAGAACTTATTACTTTTAAACATAAAAGATGGTTTATAACGAAATAAACAATCAATTAGCAAACTCCATAATACTAATGATTATTTTAGTTTTTTATCAGTATTTGTTTCTATTGCATTATTACTGCAGAGTTATATCAATGAACTGAGTACCTTTAGATTTATTTAAAATATAGTTTTAACTTTTTCTTAAGACTATTTAGTAAATATTTTTTCTTATTATAGATTCTTTTCGATACTTAAACTTAAAAATTCTGGTAAATAATGAACGAAATTAGTTTTTCGAATTTTAATCATATTCCACAAATGAAAGTGACGAATTTCGTTTCTAAAAGATTATTTTTATAAAAAACTTAATATTGTAGCTTGTAACCTTTCTTTAATTTTGAAATTAAGTTTAAAAGTGTTTATAATCTTTTTGAGTTTATATAAAAAAAGTATGTTTTACTTTCGTTGTAAAATATTTCCCTATTTTCAAACTTACGACTTTTTATCTTAAAATTTTGTATTAATTAAAAACAAACAAAACAGTTTTGTAGTTATTGACTTTAAATGTAATTTTAAGATTAAAGTTTTTGATTTAAGCATATTTACTGTTGGTTTTACTTAGCTTGACTTAGTTTTGTAATAATTTATCAGTTTAAGTATCAAAAGTTTAACTTTTAGACAGTTCAATTTTTTTTTAGAGTATGTTAACAAACCTAGTTATTATATTAGATTTTAAACTGTTATAATGCTACATAACTCAAATTTTAAAAATAACAATCACTGTTTAAATTGTTTTATACATAAAAAGTTTAAATGAAACAAATTTTAAACAGATTTTGTTACTTCATTTATTAAAACTGCTTCATTGGTATACCTCTTTGTTTTGTAATCTATTAAGTAAAATCCTGAATTCAAAACGCACAAGGTTTACAAACTTAAAGTAAATAAAAGCAACTGCAGTACTGTTAATTTAAAGTAAAAAAAGTTAACTGTTTCACATTAAAATTTATACAAAAATTGCTAACAATTATAGAAGAAAATAGTTTATAAACTATTAAAAACTTATATTCTTAAAGTTTTACACACAATTGCTTTGTTTCGCAGAAAACATAATAAACTTGTTAGGTTGATTTAGTAATATTTTTATTAAAAAACTAGACCATGCATGATTTAAACAATTTCAAATTAGTTAGTAGATAAATAGCATCTTGATTGTAGACTAGTTAAAGAACTTTTTTTGATAATTATCCAAAGACAAACTTATGTTATTGCAAGCCCTTTGTAAAACATGGGAAAAAATTGTTATTTTTGAGTAAACATTTAGTTAATTAATAAACTAAACGAAGTCAAAACAATACGATTTTAACGGTAAAATAATTTCTACTTTGATACTTTGCTATAACTAAAAACCATAAAATATCAAAAAACTACTTTTATCGTTGAAGTATAAACTAACTTTTGGTATTGTATTTATTTTATTTGTTTTGTTATTTATTACTAAAACTGTGTGAACATTAAGTTTCTACCTAATTTACTTAACAATTTTTATACAATTTTTTATGTTTTAGTAGTATTTGCTTTTAAACTTCAAAAATAAATTATTAAGGAATTTAAAAAACTTCAGTTAAGCTTTTAGTTTACGCATAAAACATAATAAAATTTTATAAAGTATTGTAGAACACTTTCCTTAAATCGTTTTATTAGTTTCTGCAGTAGATTTGAATTCATGAAATAGAAAAAAAAAGATTGTTCTAGATTTTTATACTGTGTCATCAAAAAAAAATAAGTGATAAAAATTATTTAAAAGTTTTATAGGAGAAGCCTTGAATATCTAATCAACTCAACTTCAGTTTTTTAAAACAATTTAATATTAAAACATTACAAAGTTTGTTTATTCATAGGTAATACATACATAAAACTTTTACATGCAACAAACCTGAAATTATTAACAGCACAGTTAAGTATAAATTAGTACTATGTTAGTAGATAGTTTAATAATTCAGAAAGTTTGAACTTTGAAGTTAAGTAGCTTGTTTTGTTGGTTCAAGTTACATAGTAATTTGTTAAGATTCGTGATTAGAATACAGTTTACTTCTTTGATACAAGTAAATTTAAAATAAACACAACCTTTATAAACTTAAAAAACCTTATCTAATTTTAACGAACTTTGCAAATAATTTTCTTATCGTCTTATTTTGCATGGATTGGAGTTTTCTGTTTTTGCTGTTGCAAAATAAAATAAATCTTTAATTAAAAACTAAAACAAATGTTTTGTCACTAGAAGTATTACTGGTATATAATTATAGCATTCAGGTTTTATTGATTAATTTGAAGTTTTTAATGGTTTTTTGAGTAGGATTTTAAGAAACGTAAAATAAAAAAATCATGGCATAAAATTTAATGAATTAACAGATTAATATATAATATAAATATTCAATTTAATAGGTGTATATTTCTTTTATTTTGACTTTAAAAATCTGCATTCTGCTTACATAAAAAGTTATAAAAAATGCAATAAAATACATTTTTAGTTTATCTGTATACTTTATTTATTAAAAGTATAAACTAAAAGAAGATGAAATCTGGGTAACAATCATTAAAAAAAAAATTTTATGTAATTTTTCACATGCTCGTTATTTAAATTTCTTATAAAAATATTTTTAAATAAATTTATTTACAAAAGTGTAAACCTGATGCTGTTTGTGTACAAATTTTATTCTAATATTTATCACTAGGGGTCACTAAAACTACTTTGCGCTTGAACTTAAAAACAAAAATTGTACTTTACAAAAAAAAAATTATATGTACACTCTTTTTTTTTTAAAACTCTTTAGTGTGTTTTAAACGGTCATTTCATTATTACTTCACCTAAAAAAATTATTAAAATTTCATTAAAAATCACTTAAATAACGACGGCCCTGGATTTTTGATAACAAAAACTGGTCTTTAAATAAAAAAGCTGTCCCATTTACGTAAATTTTGTAAAAAAAATGGTTAGATGTCTAAAAAACATAAACATCTTTTATCGGTTAATATTTATATTTCAAACAACGTTATAAACGAAAATTACCAATACTTAAACAACTAATTTATTTAATTATTATGAAAACTACTCGTACTTATCAGTTATTTCTTTTTTTAGTTTAACTGGTAAAAGGTTGCCATCTGACTAGGTAGTGTACTAAACAAAAACATTAAAACAAATAGATTTACAAATATACATTAGAGTAGCTAAATTTAAACTTTTTACACCGTACATCGGTCATAGCGATCGTTTATATGAACGCATGTCAAAGATTTATTTATAAAAGCTATAACTTTTGAAGTTTTTGTTTAAGTGTTCTTTCTCGAATTATTTGAGGTAGCTAAATTAAATAGCTTGTTTTTATTTTTATGATCTCTGCATTGGACGTTATTATTTCATAGATAAATAAATTTGAATAGGATTCTTTTTCTTTTTTTAGCAATTTTTTATCATTATTTTCTCATGTGATTGTTTTTTTTACATTCCAGACAGTAACAGTTGCAAGAATCTTGAAGCTATTTTTGCCCTTCTATCATTTGACGTACAAAATATTTTAATTGTTTGGTATCGCCCAAGAGCTAAGTTTGACTTTCTTTGATTATTAATGAATGCTTTAGCTTACAATTAAAGAATTATAGTATAGTGCTTTCTCACAAATTCTCAGTTTATGAAAGTAAACTTTTTCATGACTAAATACTAAAACTATAGCTTATGCATCAGAGGAAAACAAATTCTTTCACTGTTTTTTAGATGATAAAAAAATTACTTTCAAAAATTATTATTTTTTGTTTATAAAAGTAATTATCATTTATATATGTAGTATTCTGCTAGTTAACATTTTGTGAATTCGCACAGTTAGTTAAATGTGCATTTTATGAGTTCGTACTGCTGTTTAAGTTTGAATTTTAAGGAATTGTGTTAAAAAATTTACTTTTTAATTTATTGGTAAGTAAATTAAGTTTGAAAACTTTATTTTTTTATTTAGAAATTTTTAAGTCAATAATTTATTCATTCCGTATATTTGAACGAAATATATTAAAAAATTCAATTATATAATGTAAAATTTTATTAACATTAAATAGTCTAATCAACAAAAACCATTCGTTAGTTTTTAATTTTAGTGATATTAAAAAAAAATAATTTTAAAGCATTAGTAATCAATACTTATACCTTTAAAAACAAAAAAATCCATAAATATTTGTTTCTTTATTAAAAAATTCCCCTGTCAAAATTATCGCATTCAATGTTTTTATTTTTTATAAACGTAAATTATTACATAAATACATAAAAATTTTTACACTATCTTTAACATTTATAACCTCTCAGTAAAAAAAATAAGCTATATCACAGTTAGCATTTTTAAAACATGTCAAAGTCTATGTAAAAGGTTTCAAATTGTTGCATTTAAAATATATGAAAATTAAAGTTTGTAAATTAATCCTATAAACAGTAAAATCTATTTAACAACAAGAATGTACATAAAAGAATTTTTATTTAAGTTTAAGCTAGTCTTATAGAATTTTTTGTTCATAATAAGAATAAAAAATATTAGGAAAAAGCTAATAAAAATAGATACTTTTATTGGTACTTCTTAAAACTGATTCCTAAAAAATAGATGATAATACTATTTCAGCTTTTCGTTTACCTGTTATTTTTTGATAATTATTTATATAAATTTGAAAAAAGAATTCAAATAGTGTTAATCAATCCACAAAAAACGCTTCAAAAAAATTCTTATTTGTTGCAGTAAAAAAGAAACTAATAAAAACTAAAGATTTTTTACGTATAAAAAACATAGAAAAATCAATGCCCATATATAAATTGAAAAAACTAAAAATTAGTTTATTATTCATAATTTAGCGAAACTAAAAGTATGTAAAAGTAGTAACAGTAAAATCTATTAAAAAATGAAAGATACATAGAAGCTTTAATATAAATGCTGGTCATATAACACTTTACGTTTATTTTAGAAATGAAAAAACATATGGATTAAAGCTTTTTTAAAATCTACTTCCATTCGTTTTTATTGAAATTAGCTATAAATTTTACATTTAAATGATTTTGAATTTACATTCTTTATCTAATATGTTATGTCATTAACTTAGGTGAAAATTAAAAAAATATATATTACAATATCAGTAAATATACTTTGAAATTTTAAAAAGTTGATTTAGAATAATATCTACACTGGTATTCATAATAGTTAAATTTAAATTAAAATGGAGAGCTCTAAATTGCAGTTTAAATTCAATAAAAAACTTGTTCAATAAAAAAAACTAACTTTTATCCTTAACTTTTAAAATAAATAGAACTGATGGGAAGATACAGCTTAAAATAATTTTTAAACTTATCTAAATTGAATATCAAAAATTACAACATTATGTTAAGTTACACACTAAACTTCCAATGTACAATGTAAAAAGTATACTTAGTTAAAGCATTCATATATTACCAATAATGTAAAAAAACATAGATTTAAAAAAAATTTAGAAAAATACAATTATTTTTAAACATTGAATAAACTTAGTTTGTAAACAATAATAAACAATAAGGCAGTGCTTTGCAAAAAATAAAAATAAAAACATGTTCTTTCATTTAATCAGATTAAAATTTACTACACACATTTTTATTCATATAGTATATATGAATTCTGTCTTAAACTTTTTTTTTTTCTGAGATTAGAAAAGAATCAAACTAAATGTTTCAAATAACTTACTACAATAAAACTTTCAAATAAGTTTTAAATAACTAAATTTTTGAACGAATGTTAACTTGCAAGCTGGAGTGATTTTGTTTGTTCTACATAAATATGAAAATCAATTAAAACAAAGCATTTAGAAATAAATTTTTAAATAAAAAACTTAATTAAATGTAGTTTAAGAAAATAAGTCGAAATAAAACTCAATAATAACCTCTCGTAGATATTAAATTTGACTTAAAAAGTAAAGAAACTTTTTGTGCAATCATAAAACAAACTCCTTTAAAGCGTAACTTTCATTTTTAAGCCACTTACTTTGTTTTAATAAGTACAAAATAATATCAAAGTTACAAGAAAATTCACACATAAAGAATTACTCTAACCCTTACCCTCGGTCGGTGAATTATTTTGTTTTTAATAATGATTTGTTTTAGATATTTTTTTATTTTTATTTTTACTGTCACTATTACCCCTAACCCTTACCCTTGGTCAGTGACTTTTTTTCACTTTTATTTTATTGAACTTTTTTTAGCTTATTTTTGTCTTTTTATATTTTTTTACTCTCGTGCAAAAATGTATCTCGTGCAAAATTGTCTTCGTGCAATTTGTTTACCTCGTGTAGTTTTTTGCCCTCGTGCAAATTTGGCTTCGTGCAATTTTGTTCTCGTGCAATTTAGTAAAATCGTGCACTTTTGTCTACGTGCAATTTAGACCCGTTCCCGATAGAACTATAGCTCTATTAACATGATAAAACAAAAGTAGAAAATTATCTAAAGATTTTAAATTCAAATTTGTTTGAAAAATATTTAAGTTTAACTTTTTAGAAAAATTGTGATTTATCAAATTATAAATATGTACTAAACTAAGTATATATAAAAAATCTCTAATAAGTTCTCATTTTCTTAACAATCAGCTGAAATAAAACATTAAGAACAAACTGTTTTAATATTTAAAGTATACTTAGCTCTGAAGTTTGTTACTTCTAGGTTAAATCTTAATAAATGTTGCAAAACCCTTTTAAAGGTTATATGTAGTTTGATACATCTTCAAGTTAGTTATTTGTATTTAAAATAATTTATATACAATGTTTTATGTTTAAAGTAACTTTAAAGTTATTTTATAAATAAACACACTTCGTGTGAAGTTTGATTTTATCTACTTCCTTTTTAAAATTTCTATGCGAAAAAAAAATCTAGTACTTGCTATGACGTTTTTTTAAGAGTACAACAAGATGAAAGCTACAAAGCATACAAAAAAATTCTTGAGAATTTTACTGAATGCCTTGGAGCTAAATCTAAGGAGAAACCTTTATCAAAATAATTAAATAAGCCTTCCTTTTAAATTACAATTGTACAATTGTAATTCTTTAAGCTGTTTAACAAAACTACAAAGTTTTTTAAGCCAATTTTATTTTAAAATAATTCTGTTTTAAAAGAAATAAGTTTTTTTTTAAGTAATTTTTAAAAATAATTGTTATAGTAGTATTTGAGAATAACTTAAATTAACTCTAATTTAGTAACATTATCATTTATTAATTTAAATACTTAAGATTTGGTTAATTATGATATATATTTGTATTTAAATAGACCGATAAAAGACAAAATCCTTTTAGCACAATAGAAATGAAATTGGTTAGTCTTTACATGTAGTATTTAAACATTTTTTAAAATTCTCAAAAAATTAAATGTCAGCTAAATTTTCAAAAAACCATTTTAAAAATTATTTTTTTTTTAAATAAATATATAACAAAATATCAATCTTACTCTGTTAAAGTCAAAGTTTTATTTTACTTGTCATAACTCTTTTTTTAAATATGTTTATGCATAATGACTAAAAATAAATGCTTTTTTTTAGAAACATTGTTAAAAACTTGGGCTTAATTCTAAGTACTACTAATTATTTTTACTCAGTTTGTTATATCTCATAATATCAATAAATCAAGCACAGTTTTAAAACTTAAACCTAAAGTATACTTTTTAGATAAGTCGTTATCAAGTTGTGATTTCATTTTGTTCACTGACATCATCACGCGTAGCTGTGACCACTAAGTACTTCAAAAAATTGATAAATAATATGTATAAAAACATGAGGCTTTATGATAGATCAAAAATGAACAAAACTCAGTTATTTTAAAATTAATAACTAAGAACTGCAAAATCAGTTGAAAGAAAAAAGCTTAAGCAGTCATTATTCAAAACGTTTCATTAAATTTTAATATATTTACGTACTATGAGATACAAGTAAAGTAACATCTCGGATCTTTATGCACTCGTGACGTAACGCACTCTCGTTTAGTTACGCATTTCAGAATTCTATAAAATTCAGAAAATAAAAACTTTAACTTTTTTTAATATTGCACAAATTAGGTTTAATGTAATTTTTGAAATAAAATATGTTTTTGAATGCTAACACACCTCTATATCTTTAGACTTTGTAAATTTATGTTCCTTGACTAATTGATAAACATTTAGTTATACTTCAGTATATCAGAAATTTTGTTAACAATAAGAGATTAGATCAAAATTCTGAAATAAACATGACTGTGTTTAATAATAAAAGTATAATAAATAATGAGAGTTTAAAACACAAAGAAATAATACAGCAGTCTTGCCCTATATATTAATAATCACCATTTTATAATTGTAAAAAAATGCTTAATTGTAAATTGAATTTGCCAAGTAGAAAAGAATGTAAATGTCACATATAAATAAAGGTAAAGATAATTTCTACTTATTATTAAAATAGTAAAACTATTTCTACTCGTATTATTATTTATTAGAAATTCAAATCTTTTTTTTTTAATATATGAATAGATTTATCTGTTGTTTTCATATTTATAAATGAAGTAAACAAATAGTTAAAAGTAGGAAAGTGCCCAGTCTGCTTTTAACTCTAAGCAATATTAAAAACAGCCATTATAGTGAGCATATTTGGTACCTCTCGTTTCTTTACGATCTCTCATATCTTTACGCACTTTTTCCGTGGACACAAAATGCGTAAATAAGCGAGAGGTTACTGTAATGTAAATAACTTCATTAGGCTTTAAACTATTTATTAGGCAAATAAATCAAAATATACTAGATGTGTAGTAAGCTTAATGCTAAAATCACAAGCAACAATTCGATCTATTGCCCCATAAACCGTAAGTATGAACCAAGTAAAGACGATATTAATCAGGGTTGCGACATTATTTTTCAAGTTGCTTATCTAAAGTTATAGTCAACACATTTTTTACCGTTTTTACATATACTTATATTGCATTTACAGAAAACATATACAAACAAATATCATTCATCATTAACATTTATCACTTTTGTTCAATAGTTTATCTAAATTTTAATCTAGTAGTTTAACTGTTAAAACTTCATTAATAATTAAAAAACAGATATTTTGTACATTAAAACCTTTTATTGAAATTAATTATAAACTCTGCAGTAACATTCTTTAAATAATTTTTTTAAATCGTTATATAATTTAGCAGCTTGTACTTTTTATAATATTAGACATATAGTTAGTTAGTATGGTATGTTTGAACTAAGGATTTATTTCGTAATATATAGGATATACATATATAAAATGATTTAAAGAAGTGTTTCATTTTTTACCTAATAAACTGTTATTATATATACAAATTAAAACTAATAAAATATAGAAATAAGCATTGAAAATTGTTTGTAACAATATTAATTGCTTATTCTCTTTTTTAATGTATTAACTTTAAACACGTTTAAAATCTGGTTAAAATAGTTACTACAGAAATAACTTAAAAAAAAATAAATCTATTTATAATAATAAAAATACTTTTAAAATATATTAAGCTTTTACATAAGTGTTTTGGTTATAAGTTGTAAACATTTACGTTTTTAGGTGGTTTTCCTAAGCTTATTTTATTTAAACTAGGTTACTATGTTTGCATTTAACTAAACAGTTTACACAGTAAAAATAAAACAAATATTTCTATAAGCTATTTAATATTTATTTATTTTAATAGCTTTTTAAAATTAATATTTAAGTTATAAAAAAGTTTGTATAACTAAAACATGAACTAAAAGCTTTGTTTTGGAGTATTTTTATTGAATTTCAAACAAAATTTATTAATCTTAATCAAAATAAAACCTTTATAAGAATATAATTTATATATCTTTTTTATTATGAAATTATTTTTACATCTGTGAACTAATTTTATACATAGTTTAATATAATTTGGTAAGTTAAAAACTTTAGTAGTGGTTTGTACGTGTTTTAACTATGTAAAAATATACTAAATTAAATAATAAGTAAATTAACTCTACTTTATTATTAATTTACTTTAGTTAAAATAAATAATAAATGAAGAATATTTAAAAAGTACTTAAGCTATCTTTTATCAAAAATATGTATCTATTGTACTAAATCTTAATAAAAGATAAACTAAAATAAGATGCAATTTTTTTTAAAGGTTTTAAGTTAATCAAAACGTTCACTTAAAAACTGTAATCTAACTTCAAAAAGTACAATTTCTTGTACTCATCGAAATAGTTACAGCTCTTGTATTACAAACAAAATATTTTTATGCTTTAATTAATTTAGTTAACTTATGTAAAACGAATAAAATACAAACTCACAAGTTGATTTATTTGGTAAACTTCACTGCATTCGGGATCATTTCACCTCTGTTGGTCGATTCGTAGTTAAGTGAGAGCTTGTTCTGGTCTTAGTTTGCTACGATTTGCTAAGCATATCACACCAAGTTGTAGAATCTTTCTCAAAAAGTACTTTATCTTTTTGGCTAGATAAAGTGAATAAATTGGATTTAGAAATGTATAATTAAAAATAAGTCAACAGCTTTGTTTGTAAAATATTTATTGAATTTCAAACAAAATATTATTAAATTTAATCAAATTATAAGTTTTTATAAAATATAACTACTTTACCTTTTTTTTTATAAAGTGTATTTATATCTATAAACTAATTTTGTTAAGTCATATATAGCTTAACAAAACTTAATAAGTATAACAAGTTAGTCGTGCTGTATACGTATTTTAAGAATTAAAAAGTATTTTGAATTAAAGTATTATGTAGCTTTACAACTATAAAACTCAAAGTTACAAGTTTACTAAGGTTGTGTTGTTTGCAGAAAATAGCTAAAATTTATTGTGAGCTAACTCTAAATAATAAAAAGAATAAATGATTTATTTTCAAGAAGTAGTTATAATATCCCTTATAAAATACATATATGTTTTGAGGTAGTTACTAGCGAAATAAAAAACAAAACAAAATTCATGTTTTCTTATAATTTAAATTGATCAAAACTTACTAAAACATTTAACATAGCTCATTATATTATACTTTTCTAAAACTCTAGGAAATGATTATAACAAAAAACATGTTCATGCTGTAATTAGCTCAGTTAAATTATTTAAAGCAAATTAAACTCAAACTCACGAGTAAGGGTGTCATTTGCTCTGTTGGTAGATTTCATGCTTCAGTGAACACTCGTACTTACATTTGTTTGTGGACAATTGGCAACATTTTGGACATCAAACTGTAAGAATGACGCAAAAAACTCATCTTAAAATGTGTAACGGAAACTTACTGTGCAACTAGTTGACAATTTTCCAAAAATCTTTTTTTTATTCTCATTTTATTGCTATTTTTTCATTGGTAAATATCATTTTAATTAAATTACTTAATCTTTAAAATGTACTAGTTAGCTAAAATTAACCCGATTAAACAAGTAAACTAAATATAAACAATAAGCGTTAAATTTTAAGAACTTGGAAACTTAAAAGCAAAAATCAAACAATAAACATTGAAATACATATAACCTAATAAAAATTTACTAATTGTCACACCTCAAGTAGTATAATAAAACAGAGTCAATTTTAAACAAGTTTTTCGAACATTTTTCTTCCAAATTCCCCCAAGTTAGAAGTGCTCAATCATTTCCTCGCGACTGAACTTTCCGAGGAATGATGTGTCTCCGCTAACAATCCAACTTTGTTCCATCACCTCCACGATAATGGAACAAAGAAGAGTGACGTCATAGTGACGCAAGTTGAACGTCATCCTGGCGAAGTGGGAGTTGAGCCACGTCTCTTTTCTCCATGGCTTGCCTGCTCCCTTATTTCTTGGATCTGAGTAATCCCCATAAAACTGGTCGTGTTCGATCAAGAGTAATTTGTTTGAAGGACTCAGCAGTGGGACAACCAAATCCAAAATGTTCAAAACACCATCGAGACCTTCCAGCTTGTTCGTCATAACTACGACGGTCGCGCTTTGGGGAAAATCCGGAATCAACAGGCCCCCTTCTTGAATTTGCACATCAGGGTAGTCCCCTTGGATGGCATTGAAGCCCTTACTTCTGACAGTACCGATGAAAATGCGGGACAGATTTTGGGATGTAAAATCTATAACTGCAATTTTTTGCATCATGGTTTTTCTTTAAATTAACTAAAGAGCTGTAACATAAGACTGTGTTAAGAAATCGGTTATGTCCATTATTAATTTGATGAAACTAGTTATACTATATTTTTAATTGCTTTATTATCGTTTTTAAACAACAAATTCTAGTTAAAACTTTATTGGTTTATCATCTTAAAGTATAAATCTTATAAATTTTCATTAAGAGTGTATTTTTTTCGATAAATAAAGAATAACAAGAAAAAATTACATGCTTTTATATTTATATTAACCTTTACAAAAAAATCAGACTAAATACTGTGATCGTTTTATCTAATCATATATAGAACAATAAACACGAATAAATTTTATAAATCTAATTTGATTTTAAGATTCCAGCATGCCTGTTGGTTTGCAAATAAAACAAAAATACCTAAGATAAACAACCTTATTTTCTTACCTAAAAACTTAAAGTGATCTAACACACTAGAACGCTCTTTTCACATCTAATTCCACTTTTTTTTTGAAACTTACAAATATCTAACTCATATAATACTATTTTTGTATAAAATAATTGAAAAAAAGTAGTTTATAGATTTAAATAAAAACTCTATTAAGTGTTTTTTTCTAATGTTGTACAAATTATTACAAGTTTTAAAAATTTTTTTAAATAAGTTTTCAACTCTAACTTATTTCAATATTTCTCTATAACAGATAATTCAGTTGTGATTCTTTTTTTTAGAAATAGTTACAAGAGAAATAGTAAAAGTAACTTTTTGATATTGGCTGTTGCGAAACATTGAACTCAATTTACCTTGCTCTTATTTTTCGAGTTCGCTCTCTCACGTTTAATAAAGAAGGAGTTTCTGAGTAACTTTTGTTAATTATGTGAGAGAAAAGCGCAAATGGTAAGCTAATTGACGTCATGACAAAAATCTCACTTTTTTTTAAATTTTGTGTACGCATTTGTGACCTTTTCACAAAACATTTTGTCACAACTTGGTAAGCTCGCAGCTGCCGTTCTTTTGAACCTTAATTTTATTAAAGTGAAATTTTTCTACATGGTTAACTATCATTAGAACATATTTTAATCTACAATAACTTTTTAAACAATCAAAAGACAAAAAATATCTAAAGATTTTTTTTCAGTAAGTTTTACATATTTCAAACCCAATAAATTTTTCGTAAAAAGTCTTAGGTATTTATAAAAAACACTATTTATGAGTTTCTATCTTATATTACTAATTTTAAGTAAATTACGTAATTTAAATAACAAAAGCAAACAAAGGTATGCGTAACATTTAAAAAATATTAATTTTCCTAGTAAATTCAATGAAAAGAATTTCGAAATAGTTTTCCTTATTTATACATTGAGTTAGATAGCTACTTTAATCGAATTTTCAGCTTAAACTTTTAGTGTTTTCCATACTTTCGAAGTAACAACCAAGATTTAAACTAGTTACGGCTACGTATGGTACATCTAATTCTTTTTAAAGTTAGACTTACTAAGCTCAGTGGTTATTGAACTGAAATTTGTTTAAACTTATAGTTGTTTGAATTTAAACTTTGAAAACTAGATGTTTGACGATTCGAAGTGTTAAGTATCATATAAATTATAACTGCCAGATGTGAACTTTGTGCTTTGCTTAGTATTTTATTTTTGATATAATTAAGTGTTTTATTTATTATCTTATTAAAAAGTTGGCAGGTACAAATTTGTCACGTGTTGCTGTAAGGAAACAAGTTATATTCTTCAATTTAAATATTAGTTTTAATACAGGCTTATTTGGAGGTGAAAATTTGTTTACTAAATAAAGGATACTCTTCATAAAACTGAGAAGTTTAAGCATTGTAATTGTGTTTTATCAAAAACTCAATGCTTATGACAAGTATGATAAACAAGTTTTTTGAAAATTCTGATACTCATCAAATAAAAATAGATTATTTGTTAAAAATCTTTCAGTTAACTTAAACTTAAATTTTATGAACAACTTCAATAAACTGCTAGTGACAAGAAAATCTGGTAAATTACTGTCTTAATTCGTGCTTTATAGCCTACGGAAAGTGAATAAAAATTTTTTGTACAATGGAAGTAAAAAAAAATATTTTTAATTTTGCTCATCTATTTCATTGCACGATAGCTTTTTTTAAGCTCTAAACTCACATTTTTCATTAATAATGCGGCCCGACAACTTTTTTTCTTTAAATATTGACCCAGGGTTGTTTTTTCAATATTTATATATATACCCTTATCTCGTATACAGCTGCCTATTTCTGTTTTTTTTAATAAAATTTCCAAAACATTTTATTTATTTTGTATACATTATGAAGATTTTTGTGCGGTTTTTTTTTTAATTTTAATAACTTTTAAATCCTTTTGTTATTAGAGGCTTAATTTAAATAATGCAAACAATATATTTTTCAATAAGAATAGTATTCTAGTTTATCAAAAAATCTTTAGTTTTTTTGTAAGCACTAACGACGACCAGTTCTTTAAGCGAAACTTAGTTTGCTAAATAAGCGTAAAAAAAATTTTTATGATTATAGCTGCACTAGTTTTATAAACTTATTTGGTTAACTTTTAATAAACTAAAACTTACTGGTGATAACGTTATTAACATTATTTCGTAACACTATTAAGTATTAGTAAGTTGATAACTAGTTGACAAGCTAATCTATTTTGTTCAAATAAGCGTGAAATAATTTAAATTTTGAAATAGTTTTCAATCAATCATCAACCAATTGGTCTTTATCATTTCCAGCCTTCCATAAAAACTAAAATAGATTTTCCCAGCTGTGCTGTGAAAGTTAATGAAATTACTTTACGAGTGTGAAATTAGCTTGGTAACGTTTTCCAAGAATTTTAAAAAAATGTCCAAACTTTAAACCAATTTATTTTCCTTATCTTAATAGCTAAATAAAAACATTTTTTTTATTCTAGAGAACGGTCCATTGTCTTTAATTAAAAAAAAGTCCTATGGATTGGGGCTTGACTTTTAGTGCGGGGCCTCTTAGAAACAATGAGTTTTTTATTAATTTTTACTCAGCTCGAATTAAAAAAAAATATAAAAAACAATTTCTTTTTTTTTATATTCATTTTTATTAGTGAATAAGTGCTGTACAACACTTTTTTTTCCAACTGTTAATATTATATAATTCCTAATTCCGGAATAAGGCCAAATAGTACGAAATATGAGTTTTGTTATCGATTTTTGATTAGCTCAAATTAAAAAAATAAAAAAATAACTTTTTTACATTTTAATTTTTATATTTATGTGAATAATGTTATACAATTTTATTTTTCAGTTGTTAATATTTTTTTTTATTTGGCTTTATTCCGGAATTAGGAATTCTAGAATAGACTAAATAATACAAAACATTAGCAGTTAAAAAAAAAGTGTTGTACAGATTTTATTAACTAATAAATATAATTATTTAAAAAAAAAGTTTTTTTTTTGAATTCGAGCACAGTAAAAATTTATAAAAAAAAAAACATTATTTCTAAGATGCCCCACACTTGAAGTCAAGCCCCAATCCAATGGATTTTTTTAATTAAAGATAAAGGACCGTTCTCTAGAATAAAAAAAAAATTTATTTAAATAGACAAATTCATTTGTATATATTTTGTTTTTATTAAATAGTTTTCTAATACTTAATAAATTGAAAAATAATTTTAGTCTTTAAAATTATAAAAGTTTGCAAAATAAGTCTTTCAGTTATTTTTAGAATTTTAAAAGCCTTAACAATTTTAGGAAGACTTACTCGCAAAAAGGTTCAAATGTACCCTCAAGCAAAATACAGAAATAGATTCTACAAATATGTTTACATTTTATTCCAGCTTTGAAATACAGCTCCTATTATGCTCACTAATATTTTAAAGTTAAAGTAATATGAAAAAATGTTAATAAAAACGTTTACAGTAATTAAATTAATTTAAATTAAATTTTATCAAAGAAGAATTAAAATATAAAGTATTACATCTCAAACACTAAAATTATGTAACAAACTTTGACTTAAAAAACATAGATTATTGTAATAAATAAAACCAACTTGTGCACTAACTAAAAAACAAAAATTGCTTATTGATTTAATGTATAAAAAACAAAGTAAAAAAAGAATAAATATATATAGTAAATACAGATTAATATATACTTGTTAAGTAATTCTTGATCACAGTGGTAATAAAAAATAACTTAGCAACTAACCTTCTATACATTTTATCTTTTAATGAATGAAGTTAACGTTAATTTTAAAGTCCAAAAATATGTTCTACTTCTATTTTTATTCTTTTAAGTTTTAGGCTTAGACTGTATTTTTTTTTTGTTTCTTATTGAACAAGTTTTTGCGTAAGTTATGAATAAAAGGTTTTAAGTAAACTCTTAACTTGCTTAACTTTCGTTTTTCATTCCTATTGATTTCATGGTTGTTTTATTTCTTAAGGTTTAAAAATTAACATTTATTTATAATTGTAAAAGCATGTTGTGTACGACTCGACAACCGAAATGTTTTTGTACACCAGATCCTAAGACCAAACTCTTAGAGCTTTTGTTTATCGTTAGATAAACAATATATACTAAATGTGCTCTATAATCGGTATCACTTGCAATGATTGCTTTCATTATTACAATTCTAAATCGTACCAGTGGCTAATGGTTCCCTAAGCTTAAAACTTTTGCATATAGCTAATTAAAAGGTTTTGTTTAGTAATTTAACTTTAATTAAGTTGTTACGAGTAAATTTTTATTAAAAAAATAAAATCAAAGCTGTCATACATAACAACTACCATTTATAAACACCAACTTAATCTAATTAATTATACTTTTTAAGAAATAAGAGAATTATTAGAGTACTGTCTACACGCACAGCTATAAACTTACCTACCCATCAAAAGCATAATTAAACAAACCAATTGAGATTTAAAACAAAACAAGACAAAATAAACTTTTAAATAAGAAATGTATACTAATTATACCTTTTTTGAAAACAATTACATTGTTAAAATATCAAAACTATCAAACAAACAACAAAGTATAGTTATTTAACAAGTTAGCTTTTAATATAAAGAAAGTTTTATTTTTAAGATATTTTTTTAATTTTTTTCGAAATATAAAAGTATATGTGTTAGTTGTATTTTTGTAATAATTTACATATGGTTTTTTTCAATTTACTGTTTCAAAAAACTAATAAGGACAGTTCAAGAAAAAAATATTTAAAATTTAAGTTTTTTTAAGCTCAATAAAAAAAGATAATGATAACAAGATGATGATGCACCAATAATCAAAAATTAGAATCATGTTCATTTGATTCGGGCTCAAATCTATTCTAAACTAAACCATAATTTTATAATATGTTTTTAACAAAGTAAGTACATTAATAAGCTATGCACTTTAAGAAGTATATATCCGCGTAAGGTACGCACTAAATTTTTAATACACAATATCTATAATAAAAACGCACTCGCGTTATATAATCAAAAAAAAATTATTTACTTCAAACCTAAAACTATGTTTCCATTTACAATTTAATGAAAAAGCTTATTGCGTCATAACTTTTTAAAACGAAACCTGTTACAAAATATATATCAAAAAAAAAGTAAATGATCATATTTTGTAGGATTTGAACTAAGGTATAAGTTGCTTTTTACTGTTTTACTAAACTCAAACCAGTTTTTGGTAGATTACTAGCCAAAGTTAGAAACAAAAAAGTATTGTAAAATTAAAAAACACAAATCATTAAGCAACTAAGTTCACCAACAAAAAATCACATTATCAAACAGTGTGTAAATGTTACAAAATAAAATTAGTATTTCATAAAAGTTAATTAATGACATTATAACAAATATTTTAACCTAAAAAGAACAACTTAACAACTGTTTTACTTTATACATTTTTATTGTTTAAAATTTTAAAAAAGTTAGTTATTGACAAATTTTGTTATTTAGTCTCCTATTTTGCTGCTGACATTTTTACTTCTTTTTAATACTCAATCTTGTAAAAAAAATATATATTAAATATATAATATATGTATAAAAAAGTACAAAATAATACATACAATAGAAGTTATGTAAGTTGTAAAAACATTATTTTCTTTCGTAAAAAGAAACACAAAATAAAATATTATTATTTTTATAATACTTAAAGAAAAAAACTGGCAACATTAGAATAGAAAACAGAAAAATTACTTTTATGACAAAATTAAACTTATAAAAAGTGACAAACTAAATTTTCAAGTGATCTGGCTTTTATTAAAAAAAACACTCATAAACTTAACTCTAAGTAAATTTTTAAAACTTAAAATTAACTAATGAAATATTTCTAATATTTTATTTATGACAGTGTTGTTTACATTACATAAACATAAACTTTAGTTCAACATCGTAGACACTTTTGTTGTTTTATTAAAAGTAAAAAGTACAGATATTTCATTTAATTGCAGCAACTTAGATGCAGCAACACCTAAATGACGTCACATCAAATTGTGGGCAGATTTGAGTGCAGCAATTCTACTTAAAAATAGTGCCGATAAATTAGTACTCACAAAAAGACAGACCCTGATAATTTTATTAACATTATATCGTTACACTATGACGTATAAGTAACTTGATAACTAGTTGACTTATTCTGATTAAGTAAGCGTGAAATAATTTAAATTTTGATGCAGTTTTTTATCAATCATCAACCAATTGGTCTTAAGCATTTTCAGCCTTCCATAAAAAATAACTAGATTTTCTCAGTTGTGCTGTGAAAGTTAATAAAACAACTTTTAAGTAAATACATAAATGTTGTAAGTCAGTTTTTCTTCATTTTTGAAAATGCTACTAACGCTCTCATACTTAACAAAGCAGTCGTGTTTTAAAATAAGTGTATTTAAGAAATGAAATACAAACAAATACACTCAGTTTGTTAAGAGACTAATACTTTTGAAACTTATACTAGCTTTAAATGTTTAAAATAATAACTTTCAACCGATTACTTTTTACTTGTTTGAAGACTTGTTTAAGAGACTGTTCACGAAGTATTTATTTTACAGTCAACGATGTAGATTCATCTTTATTTTAAATCTAAATCTAACCGTCTTGTGTTGAAAAGTAAATAAATTTAATAATTAAGGCTTTATAAAACTTGCATGGTGTACATAAAACACATCTAAAGTGATCGTCTTGGTTGCAGTAAACAGATTTGTAAAATAAATATATTATCAATGTCTGAGAATTCAGTCTGATTAATTCTTTTTTGGTTTGAGATTTTGGTCTATGTTTTACAAATGCATTATAAACTCTTTCAACTAGTTTAGTGATTGGGATTTATCAGTCTTTAGCTTTAATAATTCACCCGAACAGGTTTAAAGTTATTAAAAGCTAAACGATGTTGCACGGAAAGCCTCTTGATAGTATTCACCATATTGTAGTTATCTTTGGGCAGATTTTAAAATTAAAAAATTTAAGATAAATTAAGATATCGGGTGTTTTACGGGTATAATCAGCTTTTTATGCCGGGTAATAATAAAAAAAAAAATTATTTAGCAACTTAACTAAAACTATTTAACATAGATTTTAAAACCCGTTTGCGAAAAATAAACTTTGTTTCTTTTTTATCCAAGTAATCTTTCAATTAGCCCCAACGAGAAAACTCTTTGCTCTGCTTATAACTTGGAATGTAAAATTTATGGCAATTAAATTTGCTTTACTTTAAATAAGTTATAAACTTTATAACTTTAAATAAGTTATAAACACTTTAATTGAAGAGGTGTAAAATTCTGCATGTTTGCTGATAAGTGTGGTCTTTAAAAAAATTATATTTTTATCGACGGTCTCAAACTGATGTACATTAGACACACATGGCGCCAGATATGCTGTGTGTTGCGCAGTGAGAAATAGAACGTTCAATATACTAGCATGACGTAAGTTTTTTATGTAGTCTCATTATTGATATTAATAATGATTTAGAAATGTGAGTAGTATAATTAATACTACAATGCCAAAAATCAATGGTTTCGCATTACCAACATCAAAAAATAGTAGTTTACGATATTTAAGGTAGTATGGTTTGGAGTTGTATTCGTAATCATTTAAAAGTACTAAAATTCAGATAGAAAACATAACCAATATCTGCAGTCTCAAAAATGACTTTATATAATGTAAAATGTAAAGTCATGAACTTATAGTGGTATTTAATAAGTTTTTTGTGACGATCAACACCTGCTCCGCATTGGAGCATTTACAAGTTATAATTTACGTCATTTTACGCATCGTTACATATTCAAATGGTAATTTTTTTAAATTAAGAGCTCCAAAATAAAAAAACTGTCTCTTAATAAAAAAAAAATTCAACAACTTTATTTTTTTTTTCATTAAGTACTTTTCTATTACTTATTAAGTTGAACATTTAATTTAATCTTTAAAATGTAAAGGTATGCAGTATAAAATTTTCAGCTATTGTTCGAATATCAAGTGTTTTAACATTTTCATGAAAATTTACTCACGAAAAGGTCAAAACTACCCTTAAGCAAATTACTGAAATAGAATATAAATTTCTACAAAGAGCAATTACATTTTTCCCTGCTCCAAAACAGATTTCTCTTATGTTTATTAAAATTTTAAATTAAGCAATGTTTATTTTACATAAAAAAAATTTAATGAAAATACTTACTATTTCTTAAATTGATTTAACGTAAGTTTAATGAAAGAGCAACTAAAACATAAAACATGTTATTATTTTCATACGCTAAACAATATTTTACAAACTTTTGCTTAAAAATATAGCTATAGTAAGTAAACAAAACAAATACAGAAACTAAAATTTTAAGTGTTTATTGATTTAATGTATGAGATAAACAGAGTGAGCAACACAAAATTTTCTTTAGTATTCAGTAAATTAAAGTGTATAGTTTACATGTAATCTTTATTCACAGTGGTAATAAATAACTTGTTTAGCAACTAACCGTAATATTCAACCAACTTTTTATTGATACAATACTCTCTATAAACAATATCAACCAACGTGTTTATTAAAAAATAACATCGAGTTTATTATACATAAAAAACTACTATTTCAAAACACTAATCTTTGTAATTAAATATAAATTATTTTAAGAAAAAAGAGAATATTTAGAACTCATTTTAGCTGCTCAATTTTTAAGTAACTTCTGAAATTTATGATTAACTAAACAAATAGAAAATGAAAACAAACTAAGACAAAACAAACTTTTAAATGAGAAAAGTTTACTGATGACACTGTAACAGAAAACAATTACAAGGTTAAAATGTCGACAGTAAAAATAAATACTTGAAATAAAGGATTTATCAGATTAATTTTTAAGTTGTAGAAAGTTTTATAATCAACTACTTAGTTTAAAGTTTTCGCAAACAAAAATTTATATATTTTATATGCTTTGTAATAATTCACAAAAAGCATTTTATTACATATTTAAATATAACTAAACTAACAAAGACTGTTTAAGAATATTTCTATTTTGAAAAAGTGAACTTCACTCATGTTTAAGATATCAAAATGACAGAAATTGTTTACTATAAAAGAATTAACAAAATTATCTATATTATATATATATTTGTAAACTAAAATATGTTTTTAAAAAATATTCTTATAACGCAAAGCAATTTTTAATTTGAAGCTACGTTTTAATAATTGGTTTAGTTTCACACAATAATGAAAAGAAATTAATTATTCGCAATTAAAAATATTTGCTTTTTTAAACATACCAAAACAAAGTAACTGTTGAAACATAACTAAATCTTATTACGTACAAAGTGTTTTAAAAATGTTATTTTGGCCAAAAAACTTGTTTAAAATATTAACTTAAAAAATGAAAAATGTTTATACATTTCCTAAATACAATTATATTTTATTCAAATTCCAAAATTTAGAATATAACTACCTGATTACATACTAATTTTTTTTGAATTTTTAATATCAAACTCAATTCACGATCAAGTAAAAATTAAAAACCTTTGATATTTATTTGCATCCAGAATACTTAAAATTTTAAATCGTTTTTAACATTATAGTGTGGTGGTTACAAACCTTAACAATTGTAGTCTAGAAAGTTTCAATTTTATTTTTTATCAAATAAAGGTTTATTAGAATTTGGTGGGAAGCTAAAAATCTAACATTTTAAATCAATAATACAACATTGCTAAACTGTTCTACTTTACCATTACTGATCTAATTTATAGTATTTTTTCGTTTTTTAAACGACATTGGATACAGAACAGTTGTAATAAAATTGAAAAGCACAAAAACAAACTTTTTTAAGGAAAAATCTTTCAAAATTTAGAAACTAAGAAGACTAAGTCAAACAAAAATTAAAACTATGTATAATTAATAACTATGTAAACAAGTTTGAACGAAAACCCATTTTTACGATTTTATGATATAAGAAAATAATTTTATGATTACTTTAAAATACTTACTAACAAAATGAATAGTAATCCTACTACTTGTTTTATTTTTACTTACAATTACAGTATTTTTAATTACTTTATTATAAAGCAATCAAAACAGGTTAAATACAATAACTCAAAACGTATTTTTTCAATATGAATGTTTTACATGCAAATATTTATTGAATAATTAAGAGTCAAAAGAACTATTAAAATAATTTATTAAATAAATAAAAATTGTTTTTTGGCATCTTTGAACACAAACTAATACAAAACACTGTTATACTAATTATTTACAACTTATTCTTAGTTAATTTTACTGTTTTTAGTTAAATTACATTTATTGTTTTTTAATAGTTCTTTAGTAACTATACATTGGTAAATAAATTTCTTAATATCAACTAAACCTTATTCACATAAATAAAACAATTTACTCGTTAAAACATATAATTTAATTGACAATACTTATATAAAAATATTTTTTTGAGTTGTATTTAGTTGTTAGCCAAAAAATAATTAATACTACTACACATCTTCTAAAAACTTAAGGCACAACGTATGATATTTTTAATTTTATAGAAAAAATCAAGACAAACAATGTAGAAAATTTATTGGTTATAAATTTATAAGAGATTCTATATTTGTCCTATTTCAATAATCACACCATTTTAAAGCTCATATAGTAAAATATTACTTAAGTATAAATATTATTATTAAAATCTTCATTAAGCAATCAAAAGTAAGAGATAATAATAATGCAAAAACAATTGGCTAACTGCCAATTTTATACTTTTATTTTAGATAATTTATACAAATATGATCATACAATTGTAGTTTACGCTATTCAATTGTAAATGCTCGAAACAAAAAATTAAAACATGTAAATTAACCAATACTAGACAAGCCTTTTATTTATTTAAACAGTCAAACTAGTGCAAATAACAAAAAAAAAATATACTAATAAATAGTCCTTGTAAGATAAACAACTAGAAGGCATACTTTTAATGAAAAAACTTTTTTTTCTGTTGACAAACTAGTCGATTACGGCTTAGAAGGAACCTAAAGTAAAAAATAATAACGTAGTTATGATTTAACACTCACTGACTTTAAAACTTTTAAAATTATAAGTGCAAAGCAGGATGCTTATTTTTTTATAAACATTTTGCTTTTAAAGATATTTGGTTAAAATTCAAAAAAATAACTTTCGCAAAACTTTAAGAGTTTTTTAAGGAACTTTCTTAATGCTTTTAAAAACTTAACACGGTCTAAAAATTCATTTTATAAAAGTTTTTAATGTGAGTTAGAAGTTTAAAAAGTATATTTACTTTCCTATAACTACATATGATTGTATAACTTTTATAAATAAAATACTTATGTAAAATATTTGTGATATCATTAAAGCAAAAAGTATAAGCTAAAACTCTTTAAAAAATATTTTTTGATATTAGTAATAATAATTGTTTTGTAGCACTAAAAAATGAAGCAACTTTATGATATCTTTAGTCAATTAATAGTAAAGAATAATAAAACAATTCAGCTAAAAAAATATGTTTTTAAAACTCTAATAACACACAACAGAAACTAGCTTTTTTTTACACTAAACCACAATTTTATAAATATTGTAGTGCTTAAATATTTTATTCATTTCACTTTAGTGCTTGTTTGTAAAAAAAACAGAATAAATTTAAAAGCAAAAAAAAATCATATCAAAAGTTAACCTGTTAGAAACACCTTAAGAGAATTTTCTGGTTTAAATGCATTGAAATAAAACATTATCGGCTTCTTACATACCAACTAATGTTGATGTACTTAAGAGCTACTTTGAACATATGAAATTGTTTAAAGGTAATATGAAACTAATATTATTTATTTAAAAACTTTGAAAAAAAAATTAAGTACAGATTTTTTAGTTGTGTAGAAGGTACTCATGTTTCTAAAACAGAATATTTTTTGTTAGTTTAGTAGTAAATCTTTTAATATCACTAAATTCAAAAAATCCTTGAAACAACTTAACAACATTTTGAAACTTAAAAAATGTAGAAGCTTTAGAAATTTAACTAGAAAATTTTGGAAATAAACTTCTTTGAAATTTTAGAAAACTTAGAATAAAATTATTATATTCTGTACGTTTAAAAATTAACTTTTCTTTTATTTAAATACACTAAATAGTTTAATTTGAATTTAATTCACAAGATCGTATATCTAACTAAATTTAACATAAACAAATGAGTAAATAAAATGAAAATTAATCTGAACGAAACTTTAAATAAATACGGAATAAAATTTTGTAAACTTAGTGAATAGTACTTATATAATAATTAGTTTATTTCCTTATAGCATTGTTTTGAAAACGTTTTGAAATCTGTAAAAATCAATGCACTAAAAACTTTAATCACAACAAATAATTAGGTTTAAAAAATATACATTTTAAAGATTTATTTTTCTTATTACATTAAGATTTTTTTTGTATCTCTTTACATAGCTTTTAGGATAGAAGTAAGAATTTGTTTTAACCAAATTAAAAATAATTAATACTCATTCAGATATAGTTAGACCTTTTAGTGTAGTTAAGTACCATTTTACTACAAAACAAACAACTTTTTTCATTATAAACTTTATTAAAAACTTAAGCGCTTTTGGAATATCCAAATTCTCTTATCGAAAATTCTATACACTCCCTAAATAAAAAAACAAAAAATAAATAGAGTGAAGTTAAATTATTTGTAAAAAACATAACTAATTAAAACGACAAATAATTAACAAAAATGGATTTTTTTAAACAGTTTAGACAAACTGGATATATTACGATTAATATATTTAAATAATCCATTTTGTCTTAATTGTTTGTAAAAGTCCATTTTTGTTAATTACTTGTCGTTATAATTAATTGTGTTTTTTAGAAATGATATAATTTCACTCTATTTATTTTATAGTTGTTTAAATAGGGAGTGTATAGCATTTTTAATAAGGGAATTTGGATATTCCGAAAGCGCTTAAGTTTTTAATAAAGTTTATAATGAGAAAAAATATTTTGTCTTGCAGTAAAATGATTCTTAACTAGTACTCATTGTAATTTCTTTAAATTATTTTTTGTGATTTTTGTTGTACATAAATGCCAGTTAAAAACATTGAGCTAAAAAGTAGTTTATACAATGTGAATCACAAATAAATATAACAAATTTTAAATTTAATTTTCTACTTTCAACATAAGGTCTAAGAGTTAGTATTCGTTGTTATTAAAGCTTAAAAGCAATTTAAAAGTCCTGAAACTGATAAGAAAAACTTTTAATAAATTGAAAAATTTTGTAAAACGATAAATAGAATAAAACAAGCCTAAAGCAGACAAATTAGGTTTTACGTTTACACTTACCATTATTAAAGAGCTACATTTTAAACAACCCAATTAAAGAACTGTTTTTATAATTTTAATTTGATGAATTTAATCAAAATTGTTAAAAGAATTAGCTATTAAAATACACTAAACTAAAAGATTACTAATTGAAATTAATAAAAAATATAAAATAAATAATAAAACACTTTTAAAAAGTTAAACAAGGTTACTACCTTTCAAAACAAACCCAATTTTTAAATTAATTACTTAATTAATAACTAATTATAGTAACAACGAAACTATCCAACCTAGCTATTTAGACATTCATCGACGTTTATTGAAACAGAACGTGTTTGCTATATCTCCCCGGTATGATGTCCTTTTTTTGTTTCTAACGAGCTGAAGGTGAAATTCCTTGAATAAGCTGTGACTCCATTCTATGTTAAACAAAATACCTTCACTTCAGAAACTGAAATGAAAATAAACCAGCTGAGCGTGTTATTTTAATAAAAATTAATGTAACTAATCAAACTTAATTAATTATTAATTGGTTAAATACAGTGAGCTTTACAAAAGCTAACTGAAATTTAAAAAGTTAGCAAACAATGATTGTTGGTTTTAAAATAACAAATTAAAAATAATGTGCCCACTCAATTTCTTTCGCATTCTGTGTCAAAAGATAATATAAATTTACTAGAATACAAGACCAACAACAACCACAACCACAATCGAGACAACTTTCGACCGGTTTCGTCCTTATTAGGACTCGTCAGGCAGACATAGTCGCCAGAAACCACTGTTGAGGTCTGACCAAGCGGACTTAAGTACAAAGTACTGAAGCGACCGTTTGTGGGTTAAGTCTGAAAAACTGACGCAACAAAATCGTTCACAGCTCAATGTCTTAGACATTGTCAGCTTATTGTGAGTTTATGGTCTACGCTCGTTTGATCAGTTTTAGCCAGCATCTATTACAGCCATCGTCAACAAAGTTAAGATAATTCCTGCCATCAATAATAAATACTAACCTTCACCACACAAACATCAACAACAGTATCCGAGACAACCTACGAACGGTTTCTTCCTTATTAAGACTCATCAGGCAGCGTTTAATAATGACTTCACCTCTGCTTGAAAACATAAGGTTACTTAGACAGAATTTACTAGACAATGAAGTTAAACCTTGAAATAATAAAATGTTTAAAATTTGATGCTGAAACTTTTGCTACTTATTCTTGCTTGTTTGTTTTACATTAATGTCTATTTTAGAGCTGAAACTATTTTTTTGTAGAACTAAGAAAATGTTTGTACTATATGAAATTGGGCTTAGTAACAACAAATTTGTATTATAAAATAAATCCATACATATATAAATATATGCGATACTGAATACTAAATACATAAAAGGTAGCTACAACTTGAAACAATTCGTAAAAGTCGTGTTAGGTTTAAAATAGTTAAAATAGTTTGAATCATATTTAAGTTTTTCTTAACTCATTAACATTTTCTACTTGAATATTACAGTAAGAATATTATAGTTTCAAGTATCTCAAATCTTCCCTTGGTTGTGTGTTGTTCTTCGTGAATTTTTTGTCTTTTTCAAAACCATTTTAAATAAAAAAATCTTTTTTATTTTACAAAAAAAATATACAAATTTATCAGTACTTAATATATTGCCTAAAGTACTTTAAAATTTTCTTCTTCAGTAGGCAATTAAAACTGAATTAATTCAAATTTTTCTTGGATATAAAAAGATTTAAAAAAGTATATTATGACTCGAACATTCAAACTTAAACATACTTGTAGTTTGTTGCTTTCTTACTTTTTTCTGTACATGCATCAACGATAGAAAGGTTTTCATCAGGCTGTTTCTCATAAGTTAAGCTTGACAACACTAGATACATTGTTGAAATTTTCTCTTTTTAAAGCTTTATCCATTTAGACGTTTTAGTATAAGAACTGAAATTTGCTAATAGTTAATTTACACTAAAAGTATTCAAACTAGATAAATTTCAATAATTGTACTAAATAACAGTAAAAGAAAAGAACATGTAACGAACAGTTTAGAATAAGATTAAATTAATAACTTGTAATAAGCAAAAAGACATTTATTTTTGAATTTAACGACCCTATTTTTTTAATAAAAATGCAGTACAGTAATATCAATATTAAATCAAATAACAAGTTCCACTGTTAAAACTAATATATAAGTAATTCATAACTAATTTAAAACTTTCTAAATTGTATATAAAGTGTTCGTTCAATAAAATATTCTTTTTCCAATTTTTACGACTAGTCGCCGCTTAGCGGTTCATTGGTCTTCCTTGCTGGGCGCTCGGGGTGAGCTGAAGCTTCCTCCCCAATACGGAGTCATCGCCCCCTAGTGGCCAAGACGACGTCATGACGTCCATCAGTATACTCATCAACTGATTGACGTCATAGTGACGGAGGTTGTACTCCATGCGGCTGTAGTGCCAACCCCTGTACACCTCCTTGTGCCACAACTTGCCCTCCTTGGCTAGAATCATGTTGGGGGAACTCCCATCATCGAGATGCTCAGCAATGAAAATCTTGTTGGAAGCGCTCAAGAAAGGCGTGAGGTCCCTAATGGTTCTGTGGACGCCTTCATGGTCGAGCAACTTTGATTTCTCGATCAGGATGACCACCATTGCCTGCCTGGAAAAACCCGGTACGCGAAACCCTCCTTCCTCGAGTTGCACATCCTGGTATGTTTTACCAACCGTTTGCACTGTGTTGTTGTTCGCACGCTGCTTGGCCAGCAGGATCCTTCCAAGCCTCCGTTGGGTTTTGTCTTGCAGGCAAATGTTGAAAGTCATGTTTTAATTAAGGCGCCTGAAGGAAATTACTTTGTTTAGTTTTGCGTGTTTTACCTTTTATATCACATACAGCAGTATTTAGTTAAAGCAAAACTAATAAAAACTTGTTAAGCTGCTCTTAATGCATTTACTTTTAGTTTACAGAGTATTACAATAAACATTAAAGTAAAACATAAAGTATTGAAGGTTAATACGTTTATTAAAAAAAACAGTAAAATAACTTGAACTAAACAATTTTTTAAGTAAACAAAAATAAAATGATATTTTTTAACTGATACTTTTGGAAATACTTTTTAATTGGTTAGTTAAATTAAAAAGCTATGTTACTAACTTTATAATGCTGTAACTACTGATAACAAAGTTAAGGAATGAGATATGTTGAAATAATGAACCCAAGTTAACCCACCTTACTTCTCCAATTCTCTCATTTTTGAGAGAGTTGATGCAATGAAAAACCAACTGCAACTCTTTATGAAAAAGTGAGATTTGATAATTATCTGAGCATGACGCAAGTATGTAACTTTTTTAACCTTTTCACAAACACGTGACCTTTTCACAGCTGCGTAGGAATATTGCAAAAAAATTAATAAAACACTTCGCAGTACATAGCTATTTCAGTCCCTTTTATTTTAAGCATCTTTTGTTAATTTTCAGAACTGAAAAAGTAAAATTTTTGATACCTATAATTTTTTATTTCCTAAACTAAATGACTAATTCAATTTTTTTAATATATATATTTGTAATTTTAAAACATAATTTAATTTCAGAGTGTTTTTATATAGATCGTCAATTAGGCACGGGTGTCGCGTAAGCAGGGTAGAAATTTATACAAGATGAAGGTTTTGTACAATCCGTACCTAATATTAACCTTTGAAAGTTTAAATTTGCAAAGACAAATTAAGAAATAAAAACAAATAAATGTATTGTAATTGTGCATACTTAAACTTGACATTTAAAAAAAGATAAATATTTTTGTATGTTAATTTTTTTTCAATTTTAAGATGAAGAGTTTGTAGAATGTAAAACATAGTGTCGATGTCAAAACCACGTAACGTCCAAATTGAATCGGTGTCTCCAGGCAGTATTTAGCTTTTTCCTAAATTCAGCATATAAGTGGATATTTTTAAGCAATTATTCAGCTTAAAAATTTTTTTTAGACTTATAAGAGCTACACAACTTTAAATTTACAAGAGTGTTTTATAGGTTTACATTTAATTCTAGTTATAAGAGTTTTAGTTAGTACGACCGTATAAAAATTAGTTTTTGTACCTAATCTAAATGAAGTTGGGACCATTAAGAGCTTAGATCAGGGTTTCCCAAACTCATTTACTAAATCGCCCCCTTTTTAAAAGTTTGAAAAATAATCGCCCCCCACGATTTTACAAAGTAGTTTTTCTCTTGAGTACAAACTTTTAAGCCAAGAAAATTGTATTTGAAACTTAATTTAGTCTTGTATTTCTTATGCACGCACTTTCGGGCTGTGTTCAAAGTAGTTTATAGGGCTTGAGAAAATAAGTTACAGTTGTTTTTTTATAAGCCCGGTAAAGTGTATTAAAATACTTAATCATTAAAAATCCTTGTGTAATCTGTATTCAATCCTGATTAAATATTAATTGTTTTGAAACTAATGAAACTTTTAGGGTAAAGGTGGACAAATTTTGTAGTCAGCAATTCATATTTACTAAAAAAAAATTTCTAGTTTCAACTCGTTAAAAAAATGTAATTGCGGGCTGCATAATTTAATAAAATAACACATAAGAAAATCAAAAAACTCGAGCAAAATTGTAGTAAAATGATTTAGTATTATTGTGATCTAGAAAATACTATTGTGAACTGAAATCCAAGTTGAAAGTGTATTTCAAAATATTAAGTAACAAAAAACTAAATTTTGTTTATTTTGCACAGTTGTTTTCAAGTTATTTAACGAGTCAAAATTTAACTGGATTTTAACCGTACGTTACCCCCCTGAAATCTTAACTGAAACAAAAAATCTTAACCTGACATTATAATAATCTCTTAAATAACGAATTTCGGACTTTTAGAAGTTAATACTAAGTAACTTATTTAATCCGTTAGTTATTAGCCTATAATAATTTACCAGAAGAAAATAGTGAAAAACTAAAAGCTAGTGTTGAACTATTAACATAAACAACACATTCTATTTGCTAATATATTAAAAATTCAGATAAAACAAAAAACTGTTGAATTAATAGTTTAAAACTGCTTAATGTATAGATTTTTTAACAATAATAAATCAATAGTTATATCAATAATAAATCAATAATATAATAGTTAGAAAATAAAATTGAGTTTAAGAATCTTTTGAATGAAAAATTTGAAGTCATTTCAAATAGAGACTTCAAATTTATACTCTATTAAAACCAAAAAAAAATTAAATGAAAACTTTAATGATTATCAAGATTTTTTTTATTCATACAGATTAAACAAGTAATAACAAAAAATATTCAAATAAATTTTTTCAAACAAATACTTTAATCACTACGCTATAAAAACTTTTAGTGTAATGTAAAACGACAAATATAAACTACAAAATTAACTAGGTCAAAATAAAACTATTAACAGATTTAAAACATAAACCATTTAATAAATACAGTAGACTTCCGCTTGAAATCGCACTTTGAACAAAATCAAAAAGTGCATACTCAAAAATTATTTTCATTTTTTTTACAAAATGATTAGTTTAAATATTTTATATGCAATAACATCATGAATAAATATGAAATCAACTAAAACATAAAACAAACATTCATTAAAAAAAAGTAGATCTATATAAGATATTAAAAATTATGTATGTTTTTTTATTAATACTTAGTTAGTGATAGACTTTATTTAAGTTAAATTCAAGAAAACAAAAATTTGCACTTTTTTTTGGGTAAAATGTGCGACCTTAAGAGGAAGTCTACCGTAATTGATATTTAATTGGAATTATGCAAACCTGTTGTAGAATAAATAACCTTAAAAAAAAATTGTTATAAAAAGACTACTTAAATACAATACAAACCAGGTTAAATAAGAAGTATTTTAAAAGACTAAATAATATAAAATAAATTTTCATAAAATAATGTCTGCTACTGAAGTCTATTATAATGTGAAGGATGAGGTTCATGACTGCTTGCAAGTTTTTCTAATTTGATTCTTAATCAGTAAAATAAAGCCTCCTTTACAAATATCTAGATTATATCTTTTGCTCAAGATGTTGATAATGAATTTAAAGATTTCTCAACAACATAGCTAGAAGGATAAACTATAAACAACAATCTCAATTCCTCTCAAATGATTGGATACTTATTCCTTATTTTTGTTGAGTCCAAAAGCTTTCATATCGTTCTTTGGAAAAATTTACTTTAAGCTCAAGGTCAGTTTGTAAGTTTGAGAAGGTTTCCTGTAAGTCGTTTACTTCAAAAAGATCTGCCTCGAAAGGATCCATATTTTTATGATAGCTTTTTTGTGTCAAATCAAAATGTTACTACTTAATATGTTGAAATTTTTAAAAATTCAAAATTTTTTAGGTTTTTTTCTTGCCTAAATTGTCAAATTCCAGGTTTTTCCAGGTTTCTAGGTAAATTGGCAACACTGTATAGTTTTATTTCTTAGTCTAACTTAATGACTTTTCAAAAAACATGTGAAAATATCATAAGGTGATAGTTGATAATAGGTAAAATAGATTTTTACAAACCATTTATGATTCCAAATAACATGTATGTCAGGTTATAAAATGGTGAGAGGGATTCCGATCGTCTATGATCTAAGTAATTGTCAAATAAGAAAATATATAAATGAAAATATGTAATTTACTTGAAAGTACGAGTCATAAGTACTTGATTTTTTTCTCTATATTTTACCTAAACAAAACAAACTTTTTATTTAAGTTTTACCTCAGGGTCAAATATTTAATAGCAAGCTAAAATTAGTAACATAGCAGTATAAAAAGTAAAAATTTTATGACAGCCCAAAATCTTGAAATCGCCCCCTTTTCGCCCCCTTACTAGTTATCGCCCCCCTACTTACTAAAATCGCCCCAAGGGGGGCGATATCGCCCACTTTGGGAAACCCTGGCTTAGATAAAGAAATAAACATTTTTTCTGTTTTTTTATTGCATATTTGAGAAAAAAGACTTACTTTCTTGTAGTCTAATATTTTTTGTAATTTTAAATACAATGCAGTTTAGAAATATGCATTTCTAAAGAAGGAAGTAAGAAAGAAGTGATCACTCGAAATATAACAAACAGTAAATAAATTACAATTATATACTCATAGAAAAAAGTTTAGCCATATTCTAAGCTATTTCACTTTTTTAACTTCTTATGCTTTCTTAACATAATTAAGCATGTATAGTCGTCAGTTAAAGAACTGTTTTAATGGTATTGAGTCTTAATAACTTTATTGTAATAACTAACAAACTAACGAACAAAAAAAAACTTTTTGCCCTCATCACAAAATAATTTGTAGATTTTTTTGTGGAATCAAGCATGCGTTGCATATAACCTGCCTTTGCTCGACCTTGTGAGCTTTTCGATTAATAATACTATGTAGAATTTTGAAACTGTTTTTTTTTTGATCAAGAGCAACTATAGAGCAGATTTATGTTTTTTTTTAAAGCTTAAACTTTCAAAACAAAATATTGTTTATAATAAATAAAAGCTAAACTGTAAAAAAAAAACATTTTTTTATCGTGGTTACATGACAATTCAAAATGTGATAATTTAAACTCTTGAAAATGCATTTAAGGGGCCACAGCTCTAGAAACATAATTAATTTTTTTAAATATGCTCATTTAGGTCTCATTAACAAGAATGTGATGAATAAAACGAAATTGATAAAAGTAATTAACAATGGATAAGTATAACATTAACTAAGTATTACTAAAATTTGAGTAGTCGAGTTTAAAAATGTCAGAATTTGAAAAGCCGTGCGTCCATTTTCCGCTAGAAATAGATGAAATATGTTATTTATTTATAAAGTTAAGTATATCTTTACTTTTAAAAAAAATTTAAACTAAACATACAACTTTTTATTTACAAACTCTACTTGTCTCAGCAAAAAAAAAGTGTAAGTTCAATGCAATATAAACTTAACTATAGTATAATTTTGATCATAAAACAAAATTATAAAAAACTTATCAATTAATATTTCAAGTATTTAATCTTAGCAAAAGTAAACACTACTTTATTTTTAATATTTTATTTTTAATTCAATTACAGTTTATAGAAATTTTACATAAATAATATTTATAAATTTCTACAAAAGAATGAAATTCTTGATACAAAATAAGTAGCATAAAATGAAGTGAAACTTTTGTCACTCATGGAATTCAATTCAAGCGAGAAACAGTTTTAATTTTTACGTGATTTGCAATTTCCCTCAATTTTTGTTTTACAATTATTTATAAACCGATGATGCTTTATGACGTTTGAGTAGGAGTTTTCGAGCAACTTAAACTACTTTCAACAAAATCACGCGTCACCAAATTTCGCTCAGGTAAAGTTACAGATGGTGTAACACAATCGCTTTGCTTAGAAAGCATTCGTTGCATGAGAAAGATTTTTTGTCACCGTAAAATAATTTATACAAATAAAATTGATAGATTAGAACCTGTAGAAACTTTGAAAAAGCGGAAACCGAGGCTTAATTTCACTTTATTATTTTTAAACCTTTCCAACGGAAAAACGGAAAAATAAAATTTATGTCCAAATAATTAAATAAAATCACTCAGCTATCACTTAACTTTGTACAAAAGCAACAACTAGCTTTTTAAAAGCAGAGGTCAGCGAACTACGGTCTACGAAGATTAAAAGCATATATAACTCTGTGGTTGAAATAAAACTGCAAAAGAAAAAGGTTTAAAGTATAATATATGGGAATTTTAAACTTACACTAGATATTATGGATCTCATATGAGTAGAGAGTTAAATTTTTTTCTTGGGACCTCTGATCTAAAGCTTAAACTTAAAACTTGATTAAACTTCTGTTTTAAAAGTTTTCATACAAATGTACATTAGTTTTCTGTTCTAGAATGCACCTCAAAAAGGAAAGCCGACCGGAAATATTAAATAATTTGCAACGGTTGTTGAAGTTATAAACTTTCAACGTATTTCGTATGAGTCAACAACAAACTTTTCTATGTGCCTAACTGTAAAATACTAACAAATAAATTGTAAATATTTTTTTATTAACAACAACACCAAATATTTAACAGACATTAAAATTATCAAATTTAAAAAGGAGAAAATTTCAAGATAGCAATCATCTTCAACTTATTAGTAATTATGTAAAAAGAAAATGCTTTAAATTTCTTATAGTGGGAAAATTTAATTCAACTATTTTAGTTGTCTGGTCAAACTAAAGATCTTTTCAATTGAATCTAAAACATCTAAGTATTTGATATCAGCAACTTTATAATAAATATTTTTCTTCCTTGTACAACAAACTTAGGTTAAAAAAAATAAAACTTCAGTGGGATATTTAACTTAAATGCTTGTGTATAGATAGGGGTCAAATGTACGTTTAACTGTGGCGTAAACAAAAAAGTTATATCATAAAACGTCTGTGTTTATTACAAAATAGTTTTATAGCTTTGTTACTACATAGATTATGTCCAAAAAAATTTTTCCGACGTTTTTAAAAGTTTAAAAACTAAATTTAATGAAAATAACGTACTCAAATAAAGTATCCTTAAGAATTCTCAAAAGTTGTATATAAAACTGTTTTGCATAGGTGTATCAGTTTATATTCTAAAAGTATCTAGTTTTTTTCATGTTTTAATGTTTTTTATTTGAATGTTTTAACATTTAGTTGTTTGATATAAAGAAAAAGTTTTTGCAGTTATCTGAATTCTCGAATTAACCCAGTAAATTTTTAAAACTTTTTATACAAATTAATGAGAAATTATTGCAGATTATGATTTAAATACTCATTTAAAACGGTTAAAATTCATGGTAATTCTAAACATTTAAAATACACTTTACTCTTTAATTACGACCCAAAGTTGATTGAAAATGTATAGGTTTTGTTAAACAAACTAAGAAAGTTATTTTATATAAATTTAAGATTTAAATTACGACACTTACAAATTCATGTTTAAAAGTTAATTGAAAACATTTCAAACAGTTACTTTGTTTTTGTAAAAGTTAAATTATGCAAGTAACTCTAGTTAAAAAGATTACAAAAGATAAAAAAGTATTCTCAAATGGAAAATCATGATTACTAAATTAACAAGATTAAAGTGATTTTTTAAATTTTTTAAACATATCGCAAAAACTAACTTTAAGTTTAAAATATAGAGTGTACTATAACTACTTATTAAAAGATTAAGGAAAAAAATAAAAACAAATTTGTTTAAAAATAAGTTTGGTTTAACTTAAAACTATCAGAATTTGAAATGTAAATTAAGTTGTTTAGAATTAAGCGCGATGTACCCATTTATTTTCTATTTAGTGATCTTAATTATATATTTGATTGTAACTAGTCGTTAAAATTCTTAAATATTTTTTATGTACTTAAAATCAGCTATCGTAATAAACTTTTATTTTATTTTCTATTTATGGTGACAATAGAAACCTTTTTTTTTCTGTAATCATAGTCACTACCAATATTTTAAGCTGTGTGAAGTCCTAATTTTTAGAACTGTTTTTAAATAAGACCTCTTAAATATTAAAAACTTTAGAAAACACACCTTGCTATATATCACAGCAAAGGTGACGTGTGTGCTAACCATTGCCGCACGCAAAATTTTAATCAACTCGATAGTATTTCTAATAAGTTTTTTAATACATTATTTTTGATTTTTCATTAGTTTTAAGATAGATTTCCTAAATTTGATATTTTTAAAATAGAAATAAATTATGAAATTAATACAGACTGCAATCTAATTACTAAATTGCCTGAAGAGAAGCTTACACTATTAAAAAATAAGATTTTGAGTTGAAGTAATAAGTAAGTTTTACATTTTTCAAGATTCTTTATGATTTTAATTTACTAAATGATCAAAAAATCAAAAATTTAAGCTGTAAATTTTTCATCTTTATAATCATAAAACTGCACCAAAATCCAATTTATTTTTTAAGTTTGATTAAGTTCAAATGAGCTTACTTTTCAATTCAAGAATCCTTAATTTCAAAAATAGACAATCGCTTAACATTTTTACGTAACTAAAAAGTTAGTTAAAGTATTAAAGTTATTAATTAAACTCACAAATAAGCAAACTGTGTAACAAACACTACTAATTTAACAAAACTAAAACGATCAAAGGACCATTACACATACAACTACTGTTATGTGAAAAACTATTGATTAATTTTGTTAACATAAACACTCACCTTACGCTGATGCGTGAGGCTACTGTGTAATAAAAATAGAAAGAAGATTATAAAAACGAGTGTTTATGGTGAAACGTGATACTTTTGTAACACCCGAGATGTTTGTTGACAGATAAAACACTCACGCATCCACAGAACATTTCTAAAATTTTCACAGCTTTTTTTTGAGGGACACCTACGCTGCTATAAAAGTGGCGAGAAAAATTAAAATATTTTACAACTTATTGACTTGATAATAAATCAGCTTGATTTGAATTTTTTTAAACAACATAACTAAATATGTTATGTTACTTGTTGTTTCATGTTTTTATAAGTCAATAAACAAACCACACTTTATATTTATTATAACTTTAACTTTAATTTAAAGAACAAAATAATAAGGCTAGATCTCGTCTGCCAAGCCGAAATCTTTTGACTTAAATATTTAGCTATCGAATTTTAGCGAAATTTAATAAAATAATCACCAAGACTTCGCTTATTAAATTGTGAAAAGTTTAAAACTTACACTATTTTTCAATTGGATCGTCAATTAGTTCGATTTGAAAGATTTAACAAAAACTACTGACGATCTTGTTATTTTTTTATTTTACTTACAAGTTAATGAATAAAAATGTGTATTAAATTTTTCTGAGTTCTTTCAAACTAAATTAAGGCTTTAAAATTAGTTGTAAAATCTATTGTAATTCTAACTTTTTGCAATATTTACTTAAAATATACTATTTCTTTGCTATAAATAAACTGTAGTGCTTATTAAATGAACACTTTAAAAATGTAAAAGTTGTGTATTTTTTAGAAAATTCATGAAATTTGTCTACTTTTATAGTTTTCAAAATTAATTACTCTAAAAATTCAAACTTTTAATAGAATAATTTAACTAGTGAACTTTATAATTTCGAGTTTATATATATATATAAATTTATTCTTTGATTTTCAATATTCTTAATGTTGATTAGAATATATTTTAATTTATCACACTAAACAGCAAAAGTTAACTAAAAAATTTCAAACATTTAATCTATCGAATTTTCGTTCGTGATAAGTCCTACTTAAATAGCCTGTGGCCGGATCAAAATACCAAAATAGATTTCATATCCGCTATCAAAATTTCCTCGAGTAGAGAAGAAATATCAGTAGCTTTATCGAGCAAGCTTCATTTGGCTTTTACAAAAATTTTACAACACATTTGTTTAATGACTTTGTAGTTAATAATGTTATTTTCGTAAAAATACTCTTAATGCTTCTTTTTTTTTAGAAAACGATTTTGAAGTATTAAAAAACCATTTGCTCTTTAAAATAACTTTGCTTTTTATTTTATCGAGGTTAGTTATTAAAGCTTTTCGAAGTGTACTTAATTCATTTCTAAAACTTAAATTAGTAGTCTAAACTTTTATTTTTACCATTGCACAGTTCGTCATAGTTAGTTTAGGTTTTATGCTGGTCTTAACAGTTTTCTATCTCATTTAACTTGTGAAAAATACTAATGTACAAATTGAAAAGCTTTAGGTAATATATTTTTATACGTAAAATTTAGTGATTTTAAGTAAAATTATAATTTTAAGTTATATTGTGTGTTTTTTTAAGATTTTATAGGAAAATATATACAATTAAATTAAATACTTTAAATAAATCTTCCATAAGCAAACTAAAAATGATTAAAAAAAAGTATTTTTAACTTATTCGAAAGATCTTTGTTATTAAAATACTTTGCAATTACAAATTAGTTCTAGTTTTTTGTATTCTTACTTGATAAACATATACACCACACCTCAAGCTAGAAATCGTTTAAGTTCTTTAACACAAATAACTTTTATTTCTCATAAATCACAATCTATCAACTTATTATATATTGGTTAGTATAAAACATTCTTTATAGTTAAAGAAGAATTTAAAAATTTCTATTAGACTACAACAGTTTTGAACCTATTTCATACTAAAATCGTAAAATAAATCTTTAAAAATTATGTAGTTTGTTAATAAAGCTACTTTAAAAATTATAAAACCACTTATTTTACTACATGTATAACTTTCATAACAAATAACTTCATTGTAGCTAAATATTATTCAGTTGCTAAACTTATTTTATTTCTAACCTCAGTACTTCTAACGGAAGATAGATTATCAAAATAAAAAAGTAGTGCTTCAATTACAACTTATAAATGCAGGAAAAAAGGCATTAAAACTGCATATAGAAATTCTTCTATTTTTAATTATTGAACACAATAATATTAACTATGTTATAAACAACTATATATAATTTTTTTAAATTATGATTTACTAAAAGTGTTAAACCATTAATTTGAGCAAAAGTTGTTCAAACCATAAAAATGATAAATAAGCTGTTTTAGAAACTTATATATGTTGATGTTATTAAATTAAAACAAAAAAAAAGTTTTTTTTTATAATAAGTTGTTTAAAACGCAAAAAAAAATTTATAAAACGTTTTACGCTATAAATACTTATCATTTTAAAAACGGTTTAATATTTCTTTTGTAAGTCGCTTTTATATATAATTTTAATTCTTAAGTGATTTAAAGCTTGTATAAGTATTTTACTTTATCTAATTTAGTCATCTTAATCAGCATTTTAAAAACCAAAGTAATAAAATTAAAAAAAAATTAGTATATGTATTATGTAGTATGTACCATGTCATTTTATAAATAATTATTTTCATTTTACTAAAATCATTGTGAAACAGTTATTAATAAATAGTAAAAAATCCCTAACTTACAATAATTTTGTTAAAGAGACTCAATTAATTAATTTTTATTGATTCTTTCGAGATTAAATAAGTATTTTTAAGTTATTTAGTAAAGATTTTCATTTAGATATACAAAATTTTTGTAATAAATTTTTTTCTCAAACAAAATTTTTAAAGTAAAAAAAAATATATAGTTTTATTCAACTTAGTTTTATGTTTTCCACATATTTTGTTCTAAAAATGTTATATTTATAAAACTCAGAAGTTTCTTTTTGCACATCATGTAAATTGATTATAACTTGTTAGTCGGTTTTACTGTTTATTTAGCAATTTAAATTTCTATAAAACAATTTATTAGTTGGTAGTAAAGGTTTAATTTACTAGTAATTATTCTTAAATAAAAAGTGAATTGAAAATTCGAATTTTTATTGTTTTTTATCCCTATACTTAAAGTTTTATCCTAATTGTAATTTTATTCAAGACGTTGCTTCAACTTTTTATGGAAATTCTAAGAACAGTTTTGCTCTTTTTTGAATTTGTGGGAAATTTTCTGATAGGCTTTTGATCAAATATTTCCCACCTCTAAAAATATAATGAAATTAGATGAAAATTACCATCAATGTATTCACAATGTTGCATAATTTCAAATATTATTTATTAATGTTAATTGTTGCGAGGGTAGTATTTGAGACTCATGTTTTTTACCATCAAAAAGAAATTATGACTAAATTAAAAGAGTAGTTTGTATTTTAGTTAAGTGACATATTTTTACCATAAAGTTCAAATTAAATACTATTACAAGCTTTCTTTTTCTGAATTATACAAACTTAATTTGTTTTGTATAACTTAAACTTATACAAAAGTGCATTTACCAAAAGTCAATGGACTGAGTTTTGTTTGGAGCTATTGAATAATTTTAATTTTAAAACTCATTTTTATTTTGTTTATTATTAAATTGAATTAATATATTCATATATGTCATAATAATATTGTCTTAAGTTTTGTGATTGTGCTTAAATATTTTAACATTGTTATAAGTTTCCCCTTAAATTAATCTTAATATAAGATGGTTAAAGTTAAACATTTTTATTAATAAATTTTAAATTTTAGACATAAAATAAAGATGACTGAATTTCAAGTTAATACCACCCACGAGGGAGACAGTAAGTTTTATTTTATTTGGTATAGAAAATTGAAAATATATGTTTAATTTAAAAATAAGTTATTGTTTTCCAGAATTTTATCATTTATGTTAAATACTTAATTATATTAAAATTTCTTTTATCTTTTAAATTTTAAAATCATTATTACTAAAAATTATCATTTGTATATAATAAGTAACAGATGTTAAATTTTTGATGCTCTGCATAGTATTATAATTGAAAAATGATTTTCATTAATAGTTCAATAAGTTCAGTTTTAGAAATTTTGGTCCTAGTTACAACACAAATATTTCATAGAACTAAATAAAATAAATTAATCAATGTTTTAAATAAAAGCTTGTTTTGAATATATATTCAAGACTTTTGTTATGTAATAATCTGTTATTGAGTTTGTAATCTCTAAAAATTAGATTTAGAAGTCTAAATCTATTACAAAATTATAGTTTAGATATGAAAAAGAGTTCTAATTGATATTAAATATTATCAAGAATCAATTGTTTTCCAATAAAATTTTAAATCAGCTTGAATTTCAGAATTATAAATGTGTCTAAGTTGTAACAATATGATGATCCTTAACATTATTAGATAATATTTATAAAGTATTTGTATATTACAAAAAGAAAAATTTATTTTTGTTTTCAGAGACCAACTACCCATCAAAAGGCCAAACTGTAGTTGCCCACTATACAGGTTTATTTTTAATGAATACAATTTATTGTTTATTTATTTATGTATTTTGAATAACTCAATTAATTTCATTAACCTATTAAAGAAATATTCAGAAATCAACTCTAGTTGATAAAATTTACTCAAGAAATATTTTTAATGATAGTCAAAGATACACATGTGTTAGATATGTTATATAATTATGAAGTTATAAGTAAATAAAAAAAAGTTTTCTTTGAAAGATTAAAATTACTTGCTATAAAGAGTTAAAAATAAATATATACGATAGTTTTTTTGATATTGTCCTAATTGTTTAAAATTATTTCATAAATATTGATATACATAATGTAAATGAGAAAAAAATTGTAATTAATACACTGATATTTAAATAAAAAGTATATTTAAAATGTAATTAGTTTTGTATATAAACAGATCTTCAACAGTTTTTAAATTCACTGTTTTCTTATTAGTTTTAAAAATAGTATAAGGCCATAGGGGGTGAGTCATATTTTCACAACTTGACCTTATTTTGTAAAGTAATAACTATGCTACAAGTTGCATTTTACACATTTTTAAAATTAAAAATAAATTTGAGATAAAGCAGGCTAAAGTCAAAGTTAAGTTAAAACCACAAGTTTTAAGAAATATAATTTGCATCATTTATAAAAAGCTGTTATGACAATTGTTCAAAAATTAAGGGCATAGGGGGGTCCAACATTTTTTTACCATAAATAACATAAAATCTTATATGAAATCTTTAAGTACAAACTACAAGCCAGTTTTTACAGAATTGAAAAATATTATTCAACTTTTGAGTGATTGTAATTTTTCTAAAAAGTTTCCGATACAAACGTATAGACTGCAAGTTTTTTGGGGAATTTTCTTGGAAATTCAAAAAATCACAAAATCTATCTTCTCCTTCATTTTTTGAGGTAGAGACCCCAAGTTTTCAGGAAACTTTCCTTTTATAGTTTAAAAGACTTTGAATTTTGGAATTTAAAAAAAAAATGAAGATAAAAAAAAAGTAGTTTATTTTTTTATTAAAATTTTATTTATCAAAATTTAAAAATTCCTGTGTTGAATCTTTTTAAAATTTAATAGTATTCTTTCAGTGTAAATTTGAAGAAGATTGCTTAAAAAATGAAGGAGATATATTTTTAGTGAAATGGTCTTTTTTTGCCTTTTTAGTTTGCTTCTTCCATTAGGAACCTATTGAGGTCACCGACTTTGACTGCTCATATCTCAAAAATTACTTTGAATTTTTTCAAACTGTTTAAAATGTGTGATAGCTTGGATAAAACTATATAAAATAAGATCAACTTGTAAAAATCAAGGTGGACCCCCCTATGCCCTTAAAGAAAAGTTCTTGACCAATACATAAAAAAAAGCAGTTTTTTTTTTATAATGTAACAATTTTTTTTGATTTTTAGTCATAGAATTTTTATTTATGCATATTTGCTACTGCAGTTTCTTTATATTTTAAGTATTTATCTAAAAAATCAAAAATAGGAAATAGATTTTTGTGGTTTGAGTATATGTATACTATCATTCCAATTTTCACCTGAAATAAATATTTTCTTCTTTGTTATAGCTTTAACTAAATATATATATAAGTTAGTTAGAATATAAATATTAAAATACTCTAAAAAGCAACTTAAAGCAACGCTTAAGTTTTCACAAATTAAAATCAAGTTGTAAAAAATAATCATTTAATTACCCACACCCTAAAGTGTTGATAATTTAACAAAATCCTTCTGATACATGATTGAAACTCATTAAGTTAAAAAACAAAAAATAAAGTTACTATGACATGGAAAAAAAAACTAATCAATTTTAAAGCAGCTTTTGAAAAGAAGTTTTGTGTAAATTGTAAATGAAAAACTTGTCAAGAATTTTAAGGAAACAAAAAATTCCATTTTATCTTTAAACCATCTTATCTTGCATTTTTTTAAGTTGTCTAAAACAATGTTAAGAGAATATTTAGGTCCACTTAGTTTTTAACAAGTTAATCTTATTTTGTTCAGTTTGTAAGAGATTAACAAATTTCAAATAGTTTTTGAGAAATAAGCAATCTAAGTTGGTGATAAAAGGTTCCTAATAAAAGGGATAAATTTCACTAAAAATATAACTTATTGAGAAAACTAAAAAATATTTATCAAGGGGGAACTTAATCTAATTTAATCACGTTTAAAATAAAAATAAAATTTTAACTATGTTTTAAACTGTTAAAATAGTCAGTGTTGTCACACAATCACAGGGTTGCCACTTTAATTGGTAAAACCTAGAATTTGAGAAATTTAAACATGGTATTTTGAACAAAATCACTAAAAAAACTTAAAATTTTAACAATTTTTATATGTTGAGTAGTAAAATTTCAATTTGACTCAAAAACTATCAAATAAAATAAAATCTCATCAATTTTTATTATTCATAATTAAAGAATCTTTACAGTATCTTTTCAATGTTTTTATACTATTTAACAGTTTCTTACCTTGCTTAACTTTAAACTAGAAAAAGACCCAAAAATAAGTACATTTAAAAACCTAGAAGAAATTTGGATAACCTAGAAAAAAATGAGTGGCAACCCTGCACTTATGATATCTCAGAAAATTTTGAAGTTTTTGAAAATCTCCGAATGAATCACTTAACTATTATTTGATGTCTCAAAGTTATTATTTAAAAAATTAAATCTAACTCTGGATGGTTTTTTTAATAAAAGACTCAAAATAATTTTAAGATTTTCTTAAATATCACAACAGTTTTTTTAATTATTTTGAATGAAGTTTAGTTGCAATATTTTTTATAACCTAACTTCTTGAATAACTTTATTTTATTAATTTTAAAAAGTTAAAAAAAAAACTGTTTTATGGATTTGAGAAAAATCCAGGTGACTCAAAATACTTTAAGATCACTTATGACAGTTTTTTGACTCAAAGTGTAGCCACACTGAACAATGTATAGTAAAATTTAGACAATTAAGAAATAAGTTGCCACTTAACAAATGGTAACAAGAAAATTTAAAGAAAGTGGTCAGATAGCTGTGTTGTGTATATAGCAACTTCAGGCTTGCCAAAAAACCTGGATTCATAGCAAAACCTGGAATTCGAAAATTTAAGATTTAAAACATGGAATTTGAGAGTTAAAAAAAAACTGGAATTTGTACAAGTTTTACATGCAAAATGTTAAAATTTGATTAGATACAAAAAATTTATTAAGGGCATAGGGGGAGGGGGTTAACACCCTTTTTTGGATTTTGATCTTATTTTATATAGTTTTCACTAAGCTACAAGATGCGTTTTACAGATTTAAAAATTCAAAATAATTTTTTTAAATATAGCCGGTCAAAGTCGGAGGAAACAGTAGGTTCCCTATGAAAGGTGCAAACTAAAACGGCAAATAACTAGAAATCACTAAAAATCTATCTCCTCCAACGTTTTTTGAGATAACTACCTCAAGTTTTTAGGAAATGTTCCTTGCAATATTAAAGAAATATTTTGGAACAGAATTTAAAAAAATTAAAAAAAAAAATTTATAACAAAAAACTGAAAAAACTTCTGTTTATTTTTTATATAAAATTCTTTTTTAGTATTTTCAAAATCTGTTCTGATAGAATTTTCTAAATATATCAAGGAACATTTCCTGAAAATTTGAGATAGTTATCTATAAAAACGTAGGAGAAGATAGATTTTTAGTGAAATAGTCTATTTTTGCTGTTTAGTTTGCCCCTCCCATAAGGAACCTATTGTTGCCTCCGACCTTGACCGGATACATCTCAAAAATTAATTTGAATTTTTAAATCTGTAAAAATCATTTTGTAGCTTAGTAAAAACTATATAAAAAAAGATTAAAAGCCAAAAAAGGGTGTTTACGCCCCTATGCCCTTAAAAAAACATTTTTTCCAAAAATTGAATTAGCATTGCAGTATCCAGGGTTGTTAAAAAACCTGGAATTTTAAACAACTTTTACATGTTAAATAGTAATATTATGATTTGACACAAATAATCTATTGTAAAGATAATTTTTTATCATCTATCAAGATTTAAATTAAAAACACATTTAAATAAACTTTAAAATATCTTTTTAATGTCATTATACTATGAAACACAGTTATTTCCCTTAAACTTATTTTTAAACTAAAATAGACCATAAAAAGTGTAAATAAAAAACCTGGAGAGAATTTTTAAAAAAACATTTGGCAACCCTGAATATGGATCAAGTATTTTAGTACTATTTAAAAAGTTTTTTATTAAAAATCGCAAAAAAATTACTTGAAAAACTGGAAAAAAATTTAGAAAACCTTTGTTGTTTGACACCTTTTGTGTTGGAAAATTCATTTTCCAACACTTTTCTACAAAAATTTACTCTAGCTTTTATATGAAAGCTTTAAATACAAACTACAAGCCAGTTTTTATAGAATTCAAAAAAATCATTTAACTTTTGAGATATTTCATTTATTGTAAAATGTTTCCAATACAAATGTATGAACCGCAAATTTTTGGGGTCAATTTTCTTGGAAATTTTAAAATTCACTAAAAATCTATCTCCTACTTAATTTTTTAAGCAATCTTCTTCAAATTTCAAGGAAATATTCCTGATATTAATTGAAAAAAAGGTTACTTATGAATTTTAATAATTTCATAAAAAAAAAATTTTATATAAAAAAAAAGGTTTTTTTTTTCTCAAAAAGAATACTTTAACAAAAAAATTTTTTAATTCCAAAGTAGCGTTTTTTTCTTATTGTATAAAGATTAGACTGAAAGTTTGAAAAAGATTGGTTGAAAAATGTAGGAGGAGATAGATTTTAAATAAAATAGTCTTTTTTCGCTGTTTTAGTTTTCCCTTCCGGGAACCTGTTATGCGGACGGATTTTGACTGGTCATATCTCAAAAAATAATTGAATTTTTTTAAACAATAAAAAGCATTTTGAAGCTTAAAAAAATTCTATAAAATCAACTTGTGAAAAACATGGTTTAACCCCCTTATAGCCTTAACTTATTTTTACCACCAGGAACTTTTCATAATAAAAATGAACTTATAATTATTCCATTTATAAACTCAAGCTAGTTATTGGATAATTAAGCTTAACTTTTTATGCCACTGATGTAAAAGAAGTTTTTATAAAATAATTCAACATAGTTTAGGGTTAAATGTAGCCTAGTTTACAATATCTTTTAACCACCAGGAACTTTCCTTGGAGGTCCAAGTGACGGCAAGAAGTTTGATTCTAGCAGGGACCGCGGTCGCGTTTTCAAGTTCAAACTTGGTATGGGTCAGGTCATCAAAGGCTGGGATGAAGGTTTTGCCAAGGTAATTAGTTGGTTATATTGTATAAAATATTAAGTTAGTTTTGGGGTAAATACTTATAAAATCTATGTAAGTTTTGCCAAGGTTAGACAACTACTATGAACATAATATGTTTTTAGCTTTGCGTTTTAGAATTTCAATTATTGATAACAATTTTCTTAATGGTATTTATGATGAATATATTTTAAGACATACACAAATAGAAATGTTAAATATCTGGCATGACGTTTAAGATTGTGTGTTTATTTAAAAAAGTTAATTTTTTTCACATTCTTTATACTTATAATTGCAATATTGCTTAAACATTATGTTTTATAGTTGTTGAAAGGCTTATGTATAAAAGTATAAAAATAAGGTTTAAATTTACAGAACTTGGAAGGGTTGCCACAAAACCTGAAAAAAATCTGGAATTTGTCAATTTTGTTTAAAAAATATAGAATTTTAAACATTTTTTGAAGTAGTGGAATTTTGATGACACTAAAAATCTAACATATAGATTATGGATAACAATTTTAAATCATCATCAAAAGTTTTTTTATTAAAAAACACATTTAAAGTAGCTTAATAGTATCTTTTCAGTGTTTTTATAATACTTAACACATGTTTTAAACTAACTTTAAGATAAAAATAGACCCGAAAACGTGTGTTTATAAAAATCTGGAAGAAATACAGAAAACCTAGAAAAAATTATTAAAAACCAGTGGCAACCATGAATTTAATTAGGGTGTAATTTGTAAATTATTAAAATTATGTTAAATTACAATTGTACAACTGCTGTACATGTTATGTTTGCATATTCAAACTAATAATAAATTTAATTAAAATAAAACAATTTTTAAATTTTAAGCTACAATTATTTATGGATTGAAAACGTTCTATTAAGTAATAAATAACTATTTTGTTAATAAAAGACAAAAAGTTTCGAAAGTGTTACAGTTGTACATGCATATACTATTGTTTTATCTAATAGTCTTATCTTTACTATTATTTAATGTTTGACCAAGATTGTTTATTGATTTCAGTGAGAATAAATGTGTACCATATTTTGTTATGTTTTTTTACATTTAAAGTTATTTTCGACAATGTTTTACTTGAAAATAAACTTATTTTGTTCATAATTTTTTAGTAATCCGTTTTTATTTCAAGTTTTTATTTCTTTAGAAAGTTGTGGTTGATGTGTAAAAAAAGTAAAAATGGTTACAAAAAATATTGCTCAAGTATAAAACTCAGTGAAAAAAAGTGAGATAAATCATATTGCATAAAAACTTTAATAAATTATTCACACAGCTTTCATATTGAGCATATGAAAGTGTTTATTTATTCATGAACTCACGCATAGCCTTGAGGCGTTATATTAAAAGTTTTGACCTTTGCAAGATATTTATACAAGCTAAATGTTTTGCTTTTATTATCACTTTTAAAATACTAATTTATTAAAATATTATTCAAGTATAACTTGAAATAAAATAAAGTTTTAATAGTTAAATAATATTTTTTATTAAACTGAATTTTTTTTTATGAAGCTGTAATTTATTTTATATTGACAATACGTATAGTAAATATATTTTTGATATCTTATTAATAACAACTTATATTTCTATTTCTATTTGCTTTTCTATTTTGCTTATGTTTCAATAGTTGAAGTATTTTGATTTTATTAAGTTTAGTACAATTGTATTATCTTTTAACAATCTTTGCATTTTATAGCTAGCAATCCATAAATCATTTAAGTGAAAACTTTTGAAGTTTGATTAAGTTATATAGCTAAAACAATTAACTCTCAATTTTTCATTAATTGGTGTACTGAATAAAATGACAACTGATAAGTTTTATTAAAATTAGGTCACTATTTTTATAGCTTAAATTTTTTAAAATTTAATTGAAAATGAAATTCTTATTTTTTGATTATTTTTATTTGACTTATTAATTTAATAAAACTACTGTCCTTAAAAACAAAGACTTTTTTATGGTCTACAAATTGCTTTGTAATGTACACCTATACTCAAGGATGTACTTAACATATTATTTTGTAGAAACAAAGCTAGCTACAGGGTTCTCACACTTAGGGACTTTTCAAGAAAATCTCAGGAAACTCTGGGAATCATGATTTTAACTTAATGCAGTTTTGGCTATTTCTAAAAACTCAAGGAAATTTTAGATACAAAAAAAAAATCTTTTCCAGATTTAGAATGAGATTGAGTTAATCCAGTTTCAATATTTTGTTCAAGAAAGTTAGTTTTATTTACTTCCATGTGCTTATTTAAAAAATTTTTAGCATTGCGGCTAGTTCTTCAATATTCTTAGAATTAACATTGTAAGTTTTAAATCAACAATAAAATTTTCAAGGATTTGAAAAAAAATCTCATGCAAACTCCGGAAAGTTTAAGGTTACTCAATGAAGTTTCTGGTCACTCAGGGAAAATTTTTTCACTCAAAGAATGGCAACCATGTAGCTAATAAAAATGATAACTGAAATAATATAAAAAATGTTACTGTTATATGCAGGGTTGCCACTTTACCTGTAAACCTGAAATTCGACAATTTAGACAAAAATAACTTGGAATTTGACAAATTTTGAAAAAAAACCTGGAATATTTTATAATTCTATCATTTTCAGTAGCAAAATTTTGATTTGACTAAAAAATATGACATATAAATAAGATTTATTTTTCATTATCAAAATTTTTTTTTTTAATCATATTTAAAGCAATTTTACAGTATATTTTCAATGTTTTTTATACTATTTAACACAGTTTCTTATATAGAAGAAATTAACTTCAAACTAAAAATCGACCCAAAAATCTGTACTCTTAAAAACCTGAAAGAAATAAAAAAATTTGGAAAAAACGAGTGGCAACCTTGTATATGTTTCGATATTTAAGTCTTAAAAAACAGAATTTCAAAAAATGATACTGTCATTTATATTGCCAAACACTTCTTCTGGGCTAACTAGAAAAGTACTTAAAACTTGATTGAAACTTTGTTTTTTAATAAGATGCAATTTTAAAAATCTCTACCACTACCAATTATCACCACCCCTGACTCAATTTTTTTACAGATGTCAGTCGGCGAAAGAGCCATTTTGGTTTGCCCGCCAAGCTACGCGTACGGATCCACCGGGGCCGGGGGCATCATCCCTCCCAACGCCACCCTCCAGTTCGACGTCGAACTGATCGGAATCGAGTGATCTGATTGGCCGGGAGTTTCGAGCGTTTTCATTGGCTGACATTCCGCCTACGTCTTTTTTGTAAATTTAATTCGTTTTGTATAATTTCACACATCATTGTCTTTTGAACTGAATCTGTTAATAAACTGGTATATTCAATTATCTTTGTTTTTTGTTTGTATTAGAAAATTACCACTAGTTACAGATGAGTAATATTTTGTGATATTATTTGTTTCTATGTCATCTCAATAACCATCAAGTTTTTGCATCAGTTTAAAAACTGGCCAGCACTTTTTGTACGAATGCCAGTTTACTTATTGCAATGTGATAAGAGTAAAGTTAGTTTATTTAATCTAGCTAAATTATATTAATCAGCAAGTTACATTATGTTAGCTAATATAGTTTTATATTTATTATTATTATGATGTAGTGTTACGTAAGAAGCTAATTATTGAGATTGTATAATAACACATGCCCTTTGTTTTGTACAAACTGTTTAAAGAAGTTGGGTAGCTTCAGATTTCCACTACTTTTTTTGTGTACCTTTAAAAGCTAGCAAATAATTTGCATAAACTGATATAAAGATTTTTATTTATGACCTTTTCTTAACCTACCTTACCCTCGGGTTAAATATCGAGAGATAATATTTTTTAAGTAAATAAAAAAACATGAAATTTGCATAAACTGATTTAAAGCTTATTTAAAACCTTTTCTTAACCTACGTCACTAAAACACATCAAGAGATAATATTTTAATAAGTAAATAAAAAACGATGAAAATCAGCATTTTTTCTTACCTAAGCATATATGGTTTGCAAGTTTATGCAAACAATTTGGAAACTTCCGAAAAAAAAATTGTGGAAATCTGAAGCTATCCAATCCTAAAGTAGTGGGAGTCCTAAAAAGGTTTCGAAACACTCTTGGCATTTAAAAAGCAACCCCCTACCCTTAACACATATAATTTATAAACGTAACTATTCGTAGGAAGTATAAAGAAAGTCTTTAAAGTCTTACTACGAGAAGGTTTATCCCAGCTTACTTAAAAAATTTGCATTTCAAACAGTAATGCTATCGCTTGGATATGTGTACACATCGGGTACTCGAGCTAATTTTGAATTAAAATAATTCTCCGGCTAGTCTTATTAACAACTCATGCTTGTGTGATTTTTTTCTGCAAAGCAACCACTAAGTAGGGTATTTTTCTTTAACGAATGCTATTTCTTATTTAATTAACAACATATTACGTCCTTTACTGTATTTAACCTTAATATTTGGTAGTTTTTATATATATTTGGCTTTTTTGAACTAAATTTACAACTTTCTCATAAAGCCAGCTAGATTTTGGTCACTCAGACTTGCTCATATGCTGAGATTTATTTATCAAGCACTAGATTGCCAAGGTTTGGTTTTTCCAATAAAGTTTTTGTGTGAGTAGTAAATCATAAGGTCTCTTATGGATAACTCAAGGCCACTTAGTTTTGTAATGGTTAGTTATCGTTAACTATATCAACATAATTAGGAACTGCGCGTTTCTAGTTGCAAAGTGCAGGGCTATTTACCTCTGGCTGAATCAGTTTTTGAAAAAATTTCAGTTCAAACGCTTGAAAATTTCTGAATGTCAGTCCAACTGTTATAAAATATATGAATTTATAAAAAAACAATCTTTTTAATATATAATTAAATTATGAACTTTGTTTTAAATAAGCATTGATTTTTGTACTTTTATGTCAAGTATATACTATCGAAAACTTTTAAATTTCCAACAAAACTTGAGAACCTTTTTTGATCAAGTAGACATATGGTAGCCAAAAACATTAAATTTGAAAATTTATTCAAAAAATCTTGGGATTATAGAAATTCTAAAACAAAAAGTTGGAATTTTAAATAGAAACCACTATATACTAGGAATTTTCAATAATTTTTGCGTCTGAAACGCGGAAAATATTTCTTATAAACAAAAACACTGTCATGCAAAATAGTTTTCTTACATCCTTGTAAATTTTACTTTTTATCAAATGCATCTAACGTATCATTACAGTAATCTTTTCATGATTTCTATATCAATCAATTCTGCTTTTAACCTTCAATTTAGTTTCATACTAAAAAAGAACATAAAACTTGCACTTCCAAAACTCAGGGAGAAGCTCAGAAAACCTTTGGAATTTTTGTAGATATTATTTACTTTATTACCAGTAATGTACTTTTAAATTAACGCTTTTGAAGATTGCTTAAATTGATTTCATTAGTGTTGTATTTTAACATTATTAAGAATTCAAAAAAGCTCGCTCTCTGAAAATAAAATGTTAAATGCTTCTTTAAAAGTTAAATAACAATTTATGTTCCAAAAGATATACTTTTTATGATATTTTAAAGAGGCCATAAATAAATAAAAATTCAAAGATAAGAAATATATTAACAGGGTTGTTACTTTACCTGGAATTTGACAATTTAAGCGAAAAAACCTAGAAAAAGCTTGAATTTTAATAATTTCCACATGTTCAGTAGTACAATTTCGATTTGACTTAAAAAATCTATCTTATAAATAAAAAAATTTTGTCATCGTTAATTTTTTTTTTTGTTAAAATACACATTTAAAATAGTTATACAGTATCTTTTCTATGTTTTCATACTATTTAACGTAGTTTATTACCTTAACCTTAACTTTAAGCTAAAAATAGACCCAACAATGTGTATTATAAACCTAAAAAAAACAAGTGGCAACCCTGTAATGAAAAGTTCTACTGTTAGTAAACTGTCCAGTTACAATTAAGCTATTAGATTATGTCATTTCTCGTCATAAGCAAAACTTGGAGACCAACAAAATCTTGGAAAAATATCAGTCTAAAGTTGCAAAAACTTTCGCACGAGCCCTGAATTTCCTAAAACGCCTTTAACTTCTTTTTTTTCTGTTCATTCATTTTGTTATTACTTTAAAATGAAGCTGAAATAAAATCAACTTTTCATTAAAAACTTAACATGACAACAAAATTCACATAATTTCAAGTTAGGGCATGCTTTCAATCCAACTTCACTTGTTCGTGGGCCAAGCATGGTAACCTTATTTGCATAACAGTTAAAACTTGTTCGACATAAACTTTAGCTGATCTATGCATGTAAGTTTTTCAAGCTCTTTTGAAACACTTGGTACTTTTGAGCCACTAGAATAACCGTGGTATTGGTACTTTTAAATTTATCCTGTACCATGATTTTAACTCTAAAGGGCTATTTATTTCAGTTACTTTTTACTAGTTTTTTTTTCTTGAAATAAGTCGCGGACAGTACAGTTTTTCTTTTATGTTGCTCATCCCTGTTTTAGATTTTAAACTAAACAACTTAAAAATTATTTTATAGTTTATAGGTGGTTTTTTAGTATGAAAGCTGTGTTGACAAAAGGCAAAACTAAATTTGAATTTCTAAAAAACCCTAAAACTATAAAGAAAACTTAAAAAAAAAGTTACTAAAAGAAATGCCTTAATGAAATTGTATTTTTTTCAAAATATCTTAAAATTATAATCTCTTTAACTTACATTTTAAGTTATTTTTGTTTAGGAACAAAAGTATTTGGTTGCTAAAAAGTATTCTACAGAGTATAATCTTCATTGTTTTATTTTTATTACATACACTTATTCAAAACGGATTTTCAAACTAGAAAAAAAAGTGTAATGCATTGCATCGCAATAACAGAAATATAACTTTAATGTTTTTCCATACACTTAAGTTGTAATGGTTTTAGTATTTATAATACAAGTAAAGTTTTAAATTTCAGTGACTAAGATTAAACTTTGGTATAACATTAAAAAAAAATATTGAAGTTATAAATAAAACAAATTAAAAAGATATCAGCCATTGGCTAAATATAAAGTACATATTTATAAACTTGGAACATACGCTAACAAATCTCAAATAATATTATTCGCTAAACTCGCATATTTTTATTTAAAAATAGTTTGTTTTAAAAACATGAATAAAGTTCTGTCATTTACATTAGAAACATGCAGTAGCTTTACATGAAGTTTAAAGAAAATTTACTTAAAAAAGTTATCTCTTTATCATTAAGTTTAAAACTTCTCTAGAGCTTGTTCAAATTTATTTTAAATAAGAGTAAAAGAAAACATATGCATTGTTTGTTAACATTTTTTATTATCTTAGCTGTTGGACTTACAATAAGAATAAAAACAAATAAATTCAAGATTTGCTCAGTGATTTCAAAACAAAATTTAAAATATAGAAAATGTATGAGAAAGCACCACAATTGATAATTTATTATTGGTACTGAAGGTCTTCTCAGTAGTAAAACTTTGATGTACCAAAACAAATTAACTGAATACCAATACTGTTGATATTACCGTTCACCGTTTGTGTCTGAGCACCGGAAATATTTGTCGAATTAAGAATTATACAGTCTGTATATTAGTTTTTGTGTTAAGTACTTTAAAATAAAAAACCAAAAACAGTGCTTTCAACTTTTTCGTTTATTTAACATATTAAACACAAACCCGCTTTTAATGCATACATATCAAATCGTGCATAGTATTTGAAGATTCTAGTTATTAGATTTTTAAAGTGAGTATGTCTGTATAGAAATTTAAAAAGTTTATCAAGCATGTCTGCTATTCGCCTAACTTCTCCCTTTTTCAAAGTTGTAGATGCAGCAAACACTATACTGAATTTTGAGCAGCTTGTGATCAAAAATAATATAAACACTGTATTATGGTTTCTGTGCTATTTTCCTTATATGTTTTGGAATCACTATTGTGTTTATGAGAGAACCATGTATTGATCCTGAAGAATCTAATTTGCGATGGCAATCATTATTAGAAAATTTTTGAGAAGGTATTTGTATATTGTTTAATAATTGCAAATCCCTTATTAACCGTTTTACTTTTGAAGTTTAAAAACTTTGTATTTTGTAACGGACTTTACATATTTAGTATTGCTCATGCAGTTTGTTAGATTTTGTAATTAGAAACAAATGAAAAACTTAAAATAAATGATAATAAAAAACAATAAATTACTTATACAAAAATAAGGATACAAAATTTGTGTCCTTATTTTTAAATTAGTAGAGAACTATTTTTGTTCAATTTAGAACCTTAAATATATAAACAAATATAACAAATTTTATTCGTCTAACTTTCTAAAAGTATTAGCTAGCTGTAATTTTAAAACAGCTAGGTAATTAAAAAAAAATCATCAGCTTAATCCTTAACTATTGTAGAAAACACCTCTTAGAGTAATAGTTGAACTAAAAATTAATAAGTAACCTGTACACTAAACCAGGTAATAAGCGTACTAATTTAAACGTATTCAACTTACTACTATATTCTGTTTTATGTATAAAACAGGTCTAAGTATTTTTATCATCTGTAAAAGAAGATATTATACTGATTATTATTAAACCAAATAATGTAGCAAAAAAAGAATATAAGTATATATATAAGTATGTATTCATGGGTTTATTTCAATAATTTTTAAACAACTTTTTGATTTATATACAAAACCTTTAATTAAAATTTTATTAATCTATAAACCTTTTTCTTTTTCATTTTAGTCTGGTGAAGTTTTAGCTATCAGTAGAAAATTGTTTTACTAATTAATTAATTTTGATTAAAACTGTTTTCCTTGAAACTAAACTTATTAAACTGCTTTACTGTTTTTACTGATGCAAAATCTTGTTTAAATTAAGCTAATACTTTTTATTTAGTACAAAAAAGAAAAATGAATATTCAGGTTGTACTTAGGTTTATGTAGTTTGTCCAAAAGAGAGAACATTTTTAACATTCATTTAAAGTTTTTTTTCTAGTTACGTTAAAGTTGAAAGTTAAAAAGCTTTATAGAGCATTACATACTAAGTTGTGAAAAAAAAGCATAAAACTGCCCTTGTTTTTGTATATAAGGCTGTTATGAAAAACATATAATAGTAATATTGTATATCTTTGACAAAATTTTCGTATACATAATATATTCTAACCTTCTTATAAAAACATATTTTAATAGATTTTTAGACTTTTTCGCTTAAATGTTTTTTGAAATACTAATAACGTTTTACTTAGCCAAATTCTTTTGAAAAATTAACTACTTAGTTGAATAACTTACAAAAAACCAATTATAAAAAAATGATAAGTTTCACACATATATATATATATAAGAAAACTGAAAACAGATTATAGTTTAAATTTGTACCAATGCTTTTTTGAATGTATTTTTAGAAATCTAAATAAAACCAATCACAGTACAATTAAGCGATTATTTTGTTCTAAATTTATAATTTTTTAATATAAAATTGAGATAATTAGAACTGATTAGAATAACAACGATATCTTAAAATTGTTAAATTAATTTTCTTTTCAGGCTTAGTGAAATGCTTTAACAATTATCAAAATGTATACATTTTTCTACTTTTAATAAGAACAACACTAAAGTAATCTAAGTCGTCTTTGTTCGTAACATTTGTGCTAAGAGATTAAAAAACAATACCTTGCGCAAAAATAAAGTTACTACTTAAAAAAAAAAGCTTTACTTTTTATTTCGCTTAAACCAAACATGTCAGAATGTAAGGATATAATAAACTCTACGAACCACGACTTTATTTCCAAACATTCATTCATTTCTGTCAACGGAAACTCCTACTGTAAAAACAACTACTGCTGCATACAAAGTTACTGGTCCGTATACCCTTTGAACAAGTGTCATGAAAATAACTTATGCTGTCCCGATGACAGTATGTGCATTGAATACTCGAAAGGAAGTACAGATGAAGACACAACTCAAAAAGTTACAACATCTTTTACTGATGAAGACGCAAGTAAGGATGTAACAACACCTTACATAGATGAAGACTCAACTCAAGAATCTACAGGTTCTTATAATGATGAAGACTCAAGTCCAGATGCTACAGATTCTTATACTGGTGAAGACTCAAGTCAAGAAGCAGCAGAATCTTATACTGGTGAAGACTCAAGTCAAGATGCTACAGAATCTTATACTGATGAAGACTCAAGTCAAGAAGCAGCAGAATCTTATACTGGTGAAGACTCAAGTCAAGATGCTACAGATTCTTATACTGATGAAGACTCAAGTCAAGAAGCAGCAGAATCTTATACTGGTGAAGACTCAAGTCAAGATGCTACAGAATCTTATACTGGTGAAGACTCAACTCAAGAATCTACAGGTTCTTATAATGATGAAGACTCAAGTCCAGATGCTACAGATTCTTATACTGGTGAAGACTCAAGTCAAGAAGCAGCAGAATCTTATACTGGTGAAGACTCAAGTCAAGATGCTACAGAATCTTATACTGATGAAGACTCAAGTCAAGAAGCAGCAGAATCTTATACTGGTGAAGACTCAAGTCAAGATGCTACAGATTCTTATACTGGTGAAGACTCAAGTCAAGAAGCAGCAGAATCTTATACTGGTGAAGACTCAAGTCAAGATGCTACAGAATCTTATACTGGTGAAGACTCAACTCAAGAATCTACAGGTTCTTATAATGATGAAGACTCAAGTCCAGATGCTACAGATTCTTATACTGGTGAAGACTCAAGTCAAGAAGCAGCAGAATCTTATACTGGTGAAGACTCAAGTCAAGATGCTACAGAATCTTATACTGATGAAGACTCAAGTCAAGAAGCAGCAGAATCTTATACTGGTGAAGACTCAAGTCAAGATGCTACAGATTCTTATACTGGTGAAGACTCAAGTCAAGAAGCAGCAGAATCTTATACTGGTGAAGACTCAAGTCAAGATGCTACAGATTCTTATACTGGTGAAGACTCAAGTCAAGAAGCTACAGATTCTTTTACTGAAGAAGATTTAAGTCAAGACGCTACAGATTCTTATACTGGTGAAGACTTAAGAAATAGAACTGAATCATCTCATTCAAATGAAGACTGTAGTGAAATGATAAGCAATGAAAACTTTGATTGGATTGGTTTGTTTTATGGTCCGAATTGTTATTGCAAAGGCGAATATTGCTGCGTAAGAGAAAATCGTTTCAAAGGCATAATTATGAAGTGTTCAGATAAAAACTTCTGCTGCCTTGATAGCCTTGCTTGCTATGCGAGGAGAGAGACTTATCCGTATCCATATCCGAAAAGAAAACCAAACGAAAGAACTACATCACAATATCAAACTACTACTACGCAACGACCTACAACTGCTCCACCTAAACCAAATAAAGACTGTGAAGAAGTAATAGGCTCAACAAATTACGAACTCAAATTAAAAAGCAAGTACTATCTAGGTGTGTTTACGTATTGCAAAAACAGTTACTGCTGCGAGCCTTACAGTGGTTACTCAATGTTTTACAAATGCTCAAACAAAAAGTTCTGTTGTGCCAATTACAATCAATGTTACCGCCGTCCAATAACAACTTCAACACCAAGTACACATGTAGGCCCGACTCATAGAACTGCAGTGTACTATCCGAAAAAAGACATTTTGTTGCACATTTTCGGACCGGCTTTCGCAGTTTTCCTCGTTGTTTTACTCGTCATGATCTTGAAAAAAGTTTTCATACAAACTACGACCAATCAAAACGTAGAACGAACTGCTGAAGAAGACCAATCAAACGCTCATTCTCTGCCTTCTCACCCGCAAGTTTATTTTCACAGCACCAATGCTTCAATCAACATGCAATTTGGGAGCAATCAGCAAACTGATGATCGGAGATCAGATGTTAATGATGGTTTGCCTTCTTACGAAAGTTTGAAAGTTCTACCACCACCGTACACGGATGAATAAAGAACCGAGTTTTTTATCAAAGGAATGATTAAAAAAATCAAATATATTTCAAATTTTCTAAGCTTAACAGTTTAGTACATAAACAACTATTTTAATATAAAAAAAGAGAAAAACTGAGTTTTTTTAATGTTTATTTTAGATATAATAATTTAAAGTATTTGCTTGATAATATAATATATAATACGTAATTAATTTGTTTAACACTTATACACTTAAAAAATGCTTTTTAAATATTTTTCTATACCACTATAAATATTTTTATAATTAATGTTTAATTTACTTTTTGTTTATTTGACGATAGTAAGCTTAATGTAAAATGATATTTAAACTCAAGAATTAAAAAAAATCACTAGGTACTTATATATTTTGTAAATACTTTTGTATCGACTAAAAGAGAAGCTTGAATAGAGTTAAACTATAACATTTAAAATATAATATATTTATAAATAAATTCTCCCTTAAATGTATGGTTTGTAGTTCTTTTTTTTTTAAACCTTTGGTATGGCTACATGATATACTTTTACTTTTTTAGTTTCTTTATGCTAAAATAATAAAAAATTTGGGTAAAAGAAAAAATTTAAATAAAAAGAAAAATTCAGAAACTAAAATATACTCACAAAATTCAATGCATAATAAAACTAAAAATAGTTATTATTTTTGTCATATCCAATTATATTATATTTTTAAAAGTTATGAACTGCCTGCCCTAATGTTTAATTAAGTCTAGAACTTAACAAATAATTAAGAGAAGCAACTCGACAATCATAAATTAAGCTTAAAGGTCTTTAAATTTTCAAAAACTAAACTGTCAATTTCTGGCAAACCTATATTTGTGCAGGTTTTTTCTGCTTTAGTTTAAGACAGGAGTCGGCCTTTTGTAGCTGGCGGACCGCACTACTTACAAAAAAATTTTTTAAGTTTAAAAACTTTTATTTTAAACTATTTGCAAAAAAGCCGAAGCTATTTTAAAATAATCATAGTAATTAGTAGAAAATATAATTCTAAATCAAATTATTACAAAATAACAGTAAAATAGCACTAGTTTGAAGTAACTATTAAATTAAGAGCATAGTTGTAAGTTTTTATGGCAAATTCTTTTTTATGCTTTAAAAAAAGTAATTTTAGCTAAAAAGTACCTCGCGGAATGCAGATTTTGGCTTTGAGGGCCACAGTTTGCCGACCCGTGTTTTAAACGATGCAGGTTTATCTAACCGTTTTATCAGATGTGGTTTATACCGATATTTAAAAGTTACATTAGTTAAATTTTACTAGCTTAAGGTCTCAACTGTTTTTGTCAAGATATCTCGTTGTAATATATAAACAGTCAGGTACCATTTAATCACTCATAAAAAACATTCAAAAGCATTTTACAAGTGTTTTTCGCATTATTTTAGCCATTTATTAAAAATTTGTTTTGCCCTTCCTTATACAAAGTTTAAGTCTGTACAATAGACTCTGAAAAGTTCCAACTACCAATCCTTTTGCACAAAAGTTTTGTTTTATGTAAAGCATCCATTTAGACAAGGTAAATTTTATTAAACTTTTTACATGATAATATTTAATCTAATATTACTGTTCTTGTTACAATAGATAAGACTATTATACAAATATATGCTATTTATTAATCGATTATGAATTTATTAATCGATTAGATCCGTGTTAATCGATAGAACTACGACTTATAATAAAAGAAAGTGTTAAAGACTCTCTATAATAAGTCTTTATTAAGAATTAGTTATAGCTACAATTACAGTTTTTATATTACGCAAGCCGATCATTTAGAAAATTTTTACAAAATTTTTGTGTAATGTTTATTAAAAAATTGTTACGAACAACAACTAAAATGTTATACATCAAAAACTAAATTTTCATAAAGCGATAAATCAAATTATAAATAATTAATAAAACAATTTCAACTTATATATTAACTGTCAATCGATGAGAACTACTCTCAGGTACTTTTTCCAATGCTGATTTGCCTGAAAAAAGTTTACATTTAATTATTTTGACTAACACCATTTTTTAAGTCTTTTTTTGACTGTTTTTCTAATAAAAAGCAACAATAAACTATTTAATCCGGCTTAAACTTAACAAAAGTGATTGATTTAATTTAAGTTAAGCTTATCAAGTAGATAAATAACTTTCATAAATAAATACTTTGTAGTAATCAATAAGTTGTTACTTTATGTTTAAGTAACTTGGTACTTGCGCATAGTAGTCATTGTAATTAATAATTTTAATTTTATTTAATATCTAATAAATAATCACCTAGTGATGAAGGTTCACTGTTCATCACCGCAATCGGAATCCCAAAAATGCTCATTTTTGCTGCCGAGATAAGGGAACTGGTCGCTAAGCTCAGAAAACTGGTTGCTACGCTCACGAAACTGGTTGTTAAGCACAGGAAACTGGTCGCTAAGCACAATAAACTGGTCGTTAAGCTCAGGAAACTGGTCGCTAAGCTCAGGAAACTGGTAATTAAACTCAGGAAACTGGTAATTAAGCTCAGGATACTGGTCGCTAAGCTCAGAAACCTGGTCATTATGCTTAGGAAACTGGTCGCTATGCTTAAGTTTTTTGTTGCTAAGCACATGAAACTGGTCGTTAAGCTCAGGAAACTGGTCGTTAAGCTCAGGAAACTGGTTATTAAGCTCAGGAAACTGGTCGTTAAGCACAGGAAACTGGTCGCTAAGCACAATAAACTGGTCGTTAAGCTCAGGAAACTGGTCGCTAAGCTCAGGAAACTGGTAATTAAACTCAGGAAACTGGTAATTAAGCTCAGGAAACTGGTCGCTAATCTCAGGAACCCAGTTGCTACGCACAGGAACTTGGTTGCTACGCACAGGAACTTGGTTGCTACACTCAGGAACTTGGTTGCTACACTCAGGAACTTGGTTGCTAAGGACACCTACCTGGTTGCCAAGACCTGGTTCCTGCTTAACAGCCAGTGATACGTTGACAACTTCTTGTTTTACGTTCACAACTTCTTGTTTTACTTTGAAAAGTTTTCGTTTTATGTCGTCAACTTCATGTTTGTTAAACTCGATTATTAGGTCAGGATGATCTTTTAAAAGGTCCAAACAAGTTTTATAGAACTGCAAGATATCAATTCTGTGAGAGTTTAATTTCAGAAAAAATATAATTACAATTTTGATTACATTCAATATTTTGTTTGCAATTAAAAAGAAATTAAAACGTTCATTTAAACTATCTATAACTGATAACATAGGTATTTTTAAAATAAAGTAGTTTAGTGATTTTTTAGTTTATACTGTGTTTATATTAAAACATGCAAAACTTGTAATTTATAGCTCGATATTGTATTCTCAAACTTTAACAAAACTAAACTTCAACTTATAAGTCTTTATATATTTCACTAAACTATACATTTTAGAGTTTTAATTAACTAATTACTAGTTTTTTTTCAAGTTTAAACGTACAAAAGTAAATTAAAATAAAGTAAACTCTTCTTTTTTATAAAGACTTAAACTTAAGAGTCTATACATATTATTATTGTTAAAAGGATTATAAACATTAAGTTTATAAAAACACCTGTTTTTTTGGCTTTGTTCACAAGCATTAACATAAGTTTCGTAGTCTTTGTCGTTGAGCGTTGCTTTTACTTTCTGCTTCAAACTTAAAGCTGCTCCGACCTGTTAGAAAGTTTAGAATAAATCATTAAGTTGTCTTGAAATAAGACAAAAAGAAGTTAAAAAATTACTGTTAATATATAACTAAAGGCTGTTCTACGTTTAACAACCAAAAAAGTAACTTTAAATATTATGTTTTTAACTTTCAGAGCTATAAATCAAAAAAAAAAAACACAAAGAAAACTTACTTAACTAACAGTAAAGACCGACTTAACCCTGAAGTTTTACTTTTACAACGCACAACTCTTACATGTTGTTGTCGTTGAGGATTATTGGAATCACTTTGAGTAGCAGCATCGGTCACTTGTTGCTGTGTATAAAAATTTTCACTAATTTTCTTTTGAGATGAGGTCATACTACATCTATTTTGTAAGTACACAAAAACTGTTAAAATGCTTTTGTTAACACGGTCATTAGTAAATCTAATTTAAATACTTTAATAGCATATGAAGTTATAATAGTAGTTTGTACTACGGTTGGTTAAAATTTAAGTATGGGTAGTTTATTGAATTCATTAACACTTTGTAGTTGCAGCACCTACTTTATTAATTAAACAAGTATAAGTATAATTTTCAGGTCTACTTACTAAACTAATTCTTATTTTTAAAGAAAACAATTGTTGTAGTCAAATTAGTCTGTAGTCAGTCATAGTCTTAGACTTTACAACCTAGCTGTTTAGTTCTTCTAACAAAAAAAAAGAGTAAATTAAAATTTTGTTAACTTATAACTAGTTGTAAGAAGCTACTATAAAATACTTAAAGATTTGTTGTTTATGCTCAGAAAAAAGGAAACTAATTTAATTTTATAAGCTTGAAGTTTTCGTTGAATGAATCATATTAAACTAAAACACAAATCTAAGAATATCATCTTATATCTTTGAATAAAACTCAGCATTATTTTGAGCTCATTCTGTTTTAAAAATCTCTAAAACATAAGCTGTATTTAATAATATTTTTAACATTTGGTTATAAATCGTACATTATTTTAATGTATAATAATGATCTTCAACATAAATTAACTAGTATAAATCATGGTAAAATAAAACCATAAATTGGTTGTACATGAAAAACTACAAATATACTTTTTGATGCTTTATAAAAAAATGCTATTTAACAAGTAGTATATATATTATTTCTTAAGTACTTAGGTGTTATTAAACTTTACAATTATTTGAAATTTGATAGATTGTTAAAAAGGCTTTGAAGTAAGATGATTTATTTATACCTTTTTGTATTAGTACAATCTACATTTAAAACTTAAATATATGGTAAAACAAAATTTTAAAATTACACTGTAATTAAGAACTAGATAATCAAGAAACTACCTATTTAGTAACTGTTATAACAAACTGACAACAACTATTTATAGTTTTTTGTATTATATCTGCTACTAGTGTTGCACTTTGCAAGCACTTTATACTAATTTAAATTTCCGTACTGAATGTATTTCAAAAAAAAAAAAGAAGCAAGCTTAAGCCGAAAAAATAAAAGTTGATAACAATATTTCGTTCAGATTTTCAAGAAACCAAGTTTAAAAACGTAAAACTAATAAGTTTTTAATATAGCGATCAAATAGAATATCCTATAAAAACTTAAAACTAACAGTTATATTTCTAAAATAAACATGTTTAATTAAAAAAATCAGTTTTATGACAACAGTATGCAATATATACAAAAAGGTCTAGTAGTATGATGTTTAAGAATTTATAATTAGAGTTTGATCTTCTTCATTTCATCCTGATAATAGAATTAAGACCTAGTATAGTAGTTTACTAACGTGTTTGCTTAAAAGTTGCCACACATTTGCTAACATTCAAACAGAAAACCAGCTTGAAGCGCTTGACGGATCGGAAAGTTTTTTGACCAGTTAGACGCGTCATCGACTGTTTGTTTTGAAAGCAACCGATTGCTTGGACTGAAAAAGAAGCATATTGAGTTGATAAAATATAAAGACTAGAGCAAAAACAATTGTTGTTTTGCAAATAAGATGTTTGCTTTGTCTTAAACCTAGACTAAATAAAATGATAAAGTTTTTGTTTAGCTACATTTAGGACAAAATAGACTAGAGAAGACAAATTTGAAAAGTTTAGAAATTTTTAGGTTAATTTAGAATTCACAAGTTTTGCGTTAGGTTTTTTTATTATGTAGTGAAAACGTTGTTAAAAATTATCATTCTAAGATTTAATAATTATTTAGAGATATATATAGTAAAACAAAAAAAAGGCCCTAAAAAAACAAAAAAAAAAGTAATTAAACGGCTTCCATTCCAAGCAGGGTTGCCAAAAGTTTCCAAAGCAAACAATTATGAAAACTTGATAAACGGTTGTTTATTTCACTTGAATTTCATGCTTCAGTAACTTTTGGTGATTTTCTTATAGCTACTCTGGTCTCTGGCAACTAATCTTCCAACTTTCTTTGTTTAAGTTATCTACTTTTTTTGTTATAAGTCAAATAAGAAAAATTAGCTTCACTTTAAGTTGAAGAACACTACCAAATGTGAAAATCGAACTGAAGCTTGAGTGAATGTTTATCAAAAATTCAAATGCTGTAAGTAAACTGAAATTACTTATCGAGCTCAGCACACAATGAATAGTTTTAGGTAGTTTAGTTTATTGAACAAGGACATCAAAAAAATATTGCTAAAAAATTTTTTGGTTCAATGACCTGGATAAAAAAGGACCTCTTGGTCATCGAGTTGCATACCCAAGCTTAATCAAAATTATAATAAGCCAAAAATGAAAAAAAAGAAAATTTTTAAAGAATTTTTAACAAAAATTTTAATTGATATTTTGTTAATCTATAAGTATTTTTCTCTTCCATTTTAGTCAGGTAAAATTTAAACTATGAGTTGTAAACATTTTTATTAATTAGATAATTTTGATTAAACTGTTTTCCTTGAAACTAAACTTATTAAACGAATTTACTAATTAACGGATGCAAAATGTTGTGTTAAACTAAACTATTTTTTTTAATTAGTTAAAAAAGAAAAATGTATACTCACGTTATACTTAGGTTTGAGTAGTTTGTACAAAAGAAAGAACATTTTTAGCATTCATTTAAAGTCTTTTTTTTATATTTACGTTAGAGTTGAAAATATGATTTATTTGACAAAAAAATTACACCTATAAAAGTTTTAAAGAGCATTACATACAAATATGAAAGAAAAAAATTCATACTGCCCTTGATTTTGTATATAAGGCTGTTATGAAGAAGCATATAACTGTAATACTATATAACTTGGACTAAATTTCGAGATAATACTATGTTCTAGCTTACTTATAAAAATTAGTTTTAATAACTTGTTAGACTTTTTCACTTAAATGTGTTTTGAAATAATATCAATACTTTTTACTGTATCAAATTCTTTTATAAAGCTAACTAATTAGTTTGATAATATATAAAGTAGATAATAAAAAAAGATAAGTTTTATATGCAAAATAAAACAAAACAGATTATAGTCCGAATCAATAACAATGATATTTTTAAAGAAATCTAAAAAAAATCCAATCTTTGTACAAAAACCATTGTACTATTTTTGACATTTTTATGATATTCTAGTAATAAAATCTAGATAATTAAAACTAATCAGATAAACAATGGTATCTTAAAGTAGTTTAATTTATTTACTTTTCATGTTTAGTGAAATGTTATAATAATTATCAAAATGTATATCTTTTTATACTTTGAATAAGAACAAAACTAAAGTAATCTAAGTCGTCTTTTTTCGTAACATTTGTGCTAAGAACTGAAAAAAAAACAGTGCGCAAAAATAAAGTTGCTAATTAAATAACAATTTTACTTTTTATTTCGCTTAAACTAAACATGGCAGAGTGCAAGGAAGTAATAAACTCTACGAACCACGATTTTGTTTACGAAAATTCTATGATTTTTGCCAACGAAAACTCCTACTGCAAAAGCAACTACTGCTGCATAAGAAGTTACTGGTACGAAAACAAGTTCAACCGGTGTGAAGAAAAAATTCTATGCTGTCCTAATGACAGTTTATGCGTTGACTATCCGGAAAGAAGCTCAGCTGAATACTCAAGTAACAGAACTGAATCATCTCATCCGAATGAAGGCTGTAGTGAAATGATAAGCAATAAAGACTTCAATTGGACTGATTCGGTTTATGGCACGACTTCCTATTGCAAAGACGAATTTTGCTGCACAGACCACGATCTTTTAAAAGGTGAAAATGTAAAGTGTTTAGATGAAAACTTTTGCTGCTCGGAGGATCTTGTTTGCTATCGCAGGAGAAAGACGTTACCTCATCCAAAAAAAGAATCGAGAAAACGAAGTACATTAACGAAGACATCACAATATCAAACAACTACTAAGCAACGACCTACAACTACTACGCAACGACCTACAACTACTACGCAAGGACCTACAACTACTACGCAAGGACCTACAACTACTACGCAAGGACCTACAACTACTACGCAACGACCTACAACTACTACGCAACGACCTACAACTACTACGCAAGGACCTACAACTACTACGCAACGACCTACAACTACTACGCAACGACCTACAACTACTACGCAAGGACCTACAACTACTACGCAACGACCTACAACTACTACGCAAGGACCTACAACTACTACGCAACGACCTACAACTACTACGCAACTACCAACAACTACTACGCAACGACCTACAACTACTACGCAACTAACTACAACTACTACGCAGCGACCTACAACTACTACGCAACGACCTACAACTGCTCCATCTAAACCAAATAAAGACTGTGCAGAAGTAATAAGCGCAATAAATTACGATTTCAAATTAAAAAGCAAGTACTATCTAGGTGTGTTCACGTACTGCAAAAACAGTTACTGCTGCGAGCCTTACAGCGGATACTCGATGTTTTACAAATGCTCAAACAAAAAGTTCTGTTGTGCCAATTACGATCAATGTTACCGCCGTCCAATAACAACTTCAACAAGAAGTACACATGTAGGCCCGACTCATAGAACTGCAGTGTACTATCCGAAAAAAGACATTTTGTTGCATATTTTCGGACCTGCTTTCGCAGTTGGCATTCTTATTTTGCTCGTCATGGTCTTGAGGAAAGTTTGCATGCGAACTACAACCAATCAAAACGAAGAAAGAGCTGCTGACGACCAATCAAACGTTCATCCTCTGCCTTCTTACCCGCAAGTTTATTTTGACAACACCAATGCTTCAATCAACATGCAACTTGGGAGCAATCAACAAACTGATGATCAGAGATCAGATCTTAATGATGGTTTGCCTACTTACGAAAGTTTGAAAGTTCTACCACCACCGTACATGGAAGAATAAAGAATTAAATTTTACTTCATTAAAGTAAAGAACAATAAAAATCTCAAATGCTTGAAATTGCCTTAAATTCAATAATTGAGTATCTAAATGACTTGTGAATATTTAAAAGTAAAAAAAACTTCTTTTAATTGCTTTTTTCATAATTCAACATTAATAAAACAATTGCTTGATAATAAAGTGTTATATTTTTTCAAATAGTTTTTACAATTTTGGTTTTTAAAAAAGTTTCAAAAAAAAAACCCAAACAGGTCTAAAATTATTTAAACTTAACATTTTTTTGACAAATATAATTTGTAGATTATCAAAAACAGAAAAAAATACGACGCTCAAATATTTCGATCAAAGGACCTGGTGCATAGAAAGACCAAACACCTTCTGGTCATTGAGCTGTACATCAACTGTTTAATTTACGTACTTTATTTTATAATACAAACGAAAGAAAAAATAGTTTTAGAAATTTGTAATCTAATCAAAATAAAATATATAAAAAAGGTATTAATAAAAAAGAAACAAAACCCAAAATGATACTTTATTGGAAAAGTTTATCAAGAAAAAAATTATTTTAGTTGAAGAAAAATTTTCCTTGAACAATAGTTAAGGCCTATTGGCTTGTTTTTAATTGTTATTTGATTGATATAAGTAATTTAAGTCGAACAATTGCAACCGTTCTAACAAAACGTAGAAGTTATATAGAAATTTATACTTTAAAATTTGCAAAACTTACTCATGTTAATAATACTAGTTGAAAAGATATACGAGTAATATAAAGACCACTAACTTTTTAGATTTCTAGCAACTGCAGCTAATGTATAGGTAAAAGATGGAAAAATGTTTAAATATTTCATCTATTTAAAGTTAAAAAATATTTATAAAGGCAAGTTACAAAAAATATCAGATAAACTATAAAAAAAGCATTTTTAAGATGACTTTTTTATATACGCAAAAACTAATATACTTAAAACAACTTTTCATCATTAATATCTTTATATCTTTATATAATTATATAATTTGTCTTGTCTCTGAATAAATTTTATATATTGCTCATGCAGTTGTATGAGACTACAAAAGTATAAACTTTATACTTAAACTTAAATCTTTTAATCTTTTTAACACTAGAGTTTGTTAATATTTTAAATAATTGGTTAAAAGTTAAAAAGATCGTTTTAAACGTTAGTTTTAAGTATTTTAAAATAGTATGACTGTTTTCTAGCTTTAAATACTTTAAAATAGGATAAGTAATTTATATACTAGCATCACGTAAAAAGCATATTAAATTTTATCTGTTTTACCTACCAAATTTCATTTTTGAAGGTATAAAATTTAGTCTGAAGTATTTTTATTGGTTATAGCAAAAAAATTACACATATTTTATTGCACAGAAATGAGGCATTACAAGTAATAAAAAATTATGTAAATATAAGATAAGGCTGGTAAACTTTTGATTTTTTATAAACTTTTCAAACAAGCATAATTTGTTTTTAAAGTGGAACCTTATGTCTATTTGTTTCTTTATAATAAAAAAGTTAAAGCGCTTTTCATCATTTTAACCAATCGAAACAGCAATTTTAAGAAAATTACATTTTTCTCTAAGATTTTTTTTTTCATTAATTGGACGTTTTAGCAACCTTAAATAAGTGGCTCGGCTGTATATACTGGTAAAAGCTTTTATATTAAACTACAGTAATGTATTTCGGTTGGTATATATAGAAAAGGTGATACGAACTTATCTTACTTAACCAAAATAAGACTTGATAACTTGTCCAGGTGTAACAGAAAAAAATGTTTTTAAAACTAAGCTAAAGTCTTTTTTAGCTACTGTAAAGTTAGACTAGTTTAAAAAAAAATTACAACTATGTTTAATATAAAGTTTTATTTAGCCTTACATACCTGTATTTAAAAATAGAAATATAAACTGTTATATTATAGTCATATTTTCAAAGTAAAGTTAGTTTATGAATTTTTTTTAAGTTTCTTTTTTTTGTGTTAAATTTAGTTATTATAACGCATAAAAGTTTTAAACTTGTATACTTTTGACAACTTTTATATATACATATATTTATAATTCTTTTAAGTTTACTAGCTTAAAACTTTTTTGTGTTGCTATAACTAACTTTATTACGAAAAAAAGAAACAAAAAAATATTTTTTCAAAAACTATAGCTTTACGGAGGATTGTATGAGATAGAAGTATCTCATATATGAAACAGCTGTATAAAACTGTCGCCTATCATGTAATTATGTATTATACTAGCTTACTTGTAAACTACTATAACAACTTGATAAAAATTGCTAATCACAAAACATTGAAGTATGTACTACTATTTTTTGTTCAGTTAAGTATTTTTTATATCAACAACTGTTATTAATACTTTGTAAAAATTAGGTTTTATGATAATAACAAGTGTCTTTTAAATAAAAAACAAAGCTGTGCAAGATGTTAGGCTAAAGTTTATAAAATCTTTTCGAAAATAATTTAGTAAAGAATAATAATTAATTAGCTACGATATACTAAGCGATTATTTTTAGTAAAGTATTTTTTGATATTGCAGTAATAAGAATTAGATAATTGAAACTACAGAAACGATCAGCAATACTTAAAAACGTTTACTTTACGTTTTTTCAAGAGTTTAGTATTGATTGTAAAAAAATTATAGCCAATTATGTCTCTCGTAAGAACTAAATTAAACTCATTAAGTTTTTAAAGCAGTTTTTGTCGCAAAACTTTCTAATCTAAAGTTGCAAAAGTAATATATTGCGCAAAAATAAAATTACTATTCAAAAATATAGGTTAACATTTTTCTTTGCTAAACAAACATGACAGAATGTTAGGAACTAATAAGCTCAACAAATTATGATCTGAAGTTAAGAAGTAAGTACTATCCAGGTGTGTTCTTGTACTGCAGAAACAATTACTGCTGCTGATGTACTCCGAATTACTGATGACTCTAGCTTCATGTGAAACCGCCTTTGTAACAGGTTCGACAGTTTCGACAGGAGCCAGATTAGCAGTGGCTCCGGGACCATCTTTATCTTTAATTGCTACCACGGTCTGCGACCGAGTGCAAGAGTGTGTAAGAGCTAATACCCTATTCATTTTACTTATAATTTATGTTTAAATATAGACTAATAAGTATCTATATGCTTTATTATACAATACTATCAAAGACACGATAAAAAAAGTTATTACTTGAGAAGGTTTCTTGCAGTTCACTATTCTAGTTGGGCTGTAACAAATGGTTGCTCGTACAGTTTACTGGTTTAGAAAGTAGGGACTTATACTTCCTCGTTGACACCGGGTGTAGAGCGCGCAAGATAAAAAGATATAATATTCAAATAAAGAAAATTAGAAATAAAGTAATAAGTTTATGCCACCGAATGCGTGGGCTTATGCGTGGAGTTCAATGTTCGAATTGATCGAAACTAAAGTTGTTCTTGCTTGTCTGCTGCAGTATGCGTAGGCTTATGAGTATGGCACTTTAACAACTCAAATCAAGTTGTACGCTCCGTCGACGTTGCTAAAGTAGGTGTAAAAAATGTATATAGAACAAGATATAAAAACTACGAAGTTATTAAGTTAAGTATAAAGTAAATGTTTCAGACAAACAAACAAATACTTGAATAAGAATGTATTGGAAATCATCTAGCTTTTCCAAGATGGCGACTTACACTCAGAACGCCAAGAGAATGTTTTCAGGGAGTTCAGCTAGCTTTTCCAAGATGGCGGCTTACGCTTCGGACTGGAAACTGGCGTAGTGGTGCTTCTTGTTAACGTCGAAATCCAAATATTCTGCTTTCTCGTTCGCTTGTCTGTTTATATACGTCTTTCTTACATAACATAACCTGGTCTAGACATGATTGCATGATGTAACATGCTGATTAAAGCATGAAACCCGGCGTGATCGGTAGTTAATTCTACATGGCAAAAATGCGTCAACTAGCGGTTGTTATTGTTTGTTCGAAGCAATGTTTTTATAAAAACCAAAGTAGTTTTTTATCATTTTAAGAATTAATAATAAAATAAAAGGATTTAAAAATAAAATTATTTATCAACTCGATTTTTGGACTATCGAAGCGAAAATAATAAAAATTTCACCTCGATGTCCAACATCGACCCTGCTAATTTTTCTTTTTCTTTCTATTTTTTTCCTTTTTTAATGAAAAAATTTTTTATGACAGCAAAAAAAAAAAGCTTCTTACTTGTCAAAAAGTCGTTATCTTTATAGTAGTTGAATTTTTAAGTTGAAGTTAAGAACAATTGGTGACAGAAGAGTATAAAGAAGGATAAAAAATATCTAGAAAATAAATTGTATGCATACTAACATAAAGTGAAAGGTTAAAGACATTATATGACAAAATAAATTTATTTTTTTACTTGCATAAAAGTTTGCATTGTTGTTTAATGTGCTTTAATCTTGAAATATGTATAAACATTTTTTTTCTAGAGTTCGTCAGAAAAAAAGTTTACTGATACTATTTTTAAATCTAGATGAAGTAGAAGATTAGCAGAAAAATATGTTTAGCAAAGTAATTTACAAGAAAATTTAATAAGATATGTTTAGTCAAACTTCGGAAAACAGTCTAAAAATAAAAAGAAAGTTAATCGAAGTATTAATTTTTTTTTTACACTAAGCATTTATATATGTAAAATTGTTTTTGTTGAAGTTTTATATAGAAAGAACAAATGTTCATATTCTAAGTAAAGCATGTAACATTACAAAAATAGTTAAGATAAAATATGAAGCAATACATAAGAATGTTTTAAAAAGTTTTATCGAATTGTTAAAGTAATATCAGTTTAGTTTAAAAAAAAATATATTTTTAAATGAAAGTATACTTAATTCAGAACTGTTAAGTAGAGTACTATAAAGAAAAACCTATTGTCAGCACACATAAACTAAAAATTTTAACTTTTTTTGGGCGAAAATTCTACAAAATCTGAGTGTTGCTGGCTTAAATATCAAGAATACATACCAAATACAATGCAGCTGTATTTAATAAAACAAACAATCAAAAAACTGACTTTTTTAAGCATAGCTTTTTTTGGGTTTTATTTATATCATTTAAGCAATTTATGACTAAAGTCGATTTTATCATGTAATTGTTAATGTTTTAAAAGTAATTTTTTATTCTTTTTAACAAAATAGCAAAAATAATTTATTACATAGAGTAAACAATTTATTATTTAATTTTATGATACCATAAGCTTATAAACTTGACACTATTAAGTTAATTACTAGTTTTAAAAATTTACACTTTAAGTACTCAACTCATGCAATAAAAAAATAAAAATAATAAAATTAACAGCGCTATTGAAAATTTAAATAAAACTACTTAACTAGTGTAAAATGTTGAAACAAATTAAAGAAAAGTTATTTTTTATTTTAGAAAACTACTCACAGAGTAATGAAAAATTTATTTAGTGTTTAGTATTTTTCATTACAAATAATAAGAAAAGAGTTTTTCTTTAATAAAAAAAAACTTTCCTTGTGTGTTACTGTAGACCAGGGTTTCCCAAAGTGGGCGATATCGCCCCCCTGGGGGCAATTTTAGTAAGTCGGGGGGCGATAATTAGTAAGGGGACGAAAGGGTGGGCGATAACTAGTAAGGGGGCGAAAGGGGGGCGATTTTAAAATTTTCGGCTGTCATAAAATTTTTACTTTTTATCTTGCTATGTTACTAATTTTAGCTTGCTATTAAATATTTGACCCTGAGGTAAAACTTAAACAAAAAACTTTTTTTTTGTTTAAGTAAATAATAGAGAAAAAAATCAAGTACTTGTGATCCTTACTTTCAAGTAAATTACATCTTTTCATTTATATGTTTTGTTACTTTACAATTATATAGATCATAGACGATCGGAATCCCTCTTACCATTTTATAACCAGACATATATGCTATTTGGGATCAAAAATGGTTTGTAAAATTCTATGTTATCTATTATCAACTATCACCTCATGATATTGTCAATTGTTTTTTGAAAAGTCACTTAGTTAGACTAATAAATAAAACTATACAGGGTTACCAATTTACCTAGAAACCTGGAAAAACCTGAAATTTGACAATTTAGGCAAATAAAAAACCTACATATTCTAGAATATTTAACAATTTCAACATATTAAGAAAGAAAACTTTGATTTGACACAAAAAAGCTATCATATAGATAAAAATATGGATCCCTTCGAGGCAGATCTTTTTGAAGTAAACGACTTACAGGAAGCCTTCTCAGACTTACAAACTGACCTTGAACTTAAAGTAAAGTTTTCCAAAGAACGATATGAAAGCTTTTTGACTCAAAAAAAAATAAGGCAAAAGTATCCAATCATTAGGGGGGATTTAGATTGTTGTTATAGTTTTTCCTTGTAGCTATATTGTTGAGAAAGCTTTTAGTTCATTATCAAAATCTTGAGCAAAAGATCTAATCTAGATATTTGTAAAGGAGGCTTTATTTTACTGATTAAGAATCAGATTAGAAAAATTGCAAGCAGTTACGAACCTCATCCTTCACATTATATTAGACTTCAGTAGCAGAAATTATTTTATGAAAGTTTTTTTATTTTATTTGATTTTTTTAAATACTTCTTATTTAACCTGGTTTGTATTGTGTTTAAGTAGTCTTTTTATAATAAAAAAATATTAAGTTATTTATTCTACAACAGGTTCGCATAATGCCTAATAAATATTAATTACGGTAGACTTCCTCTTGAGTTCTTATTTTAACCCAAAAAAAAAAGTGAAAATTTATATTTTCTTAAATTTAACTAAAATAAAGTCTATTATTAACTAAGTATTAATAAAACAAAAAATAATTAATATTTAATATCTTATATAGACACTTTTTTTGATGAATGTTTTTTTTATGTTTTAGTTTATTTCATGTTTATTCATAAGTTATTGCATAAAACATATTTAAATATATCATTTTGTAAAAACAAAATGGTAATAATATTTGAGTTTGCACATTTTGATTTTGTTGAAAGTGCGATTTTAAGTGGAAGTCTACTGTATTTATTAAATGGTTTATGTTTTAAATCTGTTAATATTTATATTTTGACCTGGTTAATTTTGTATTTGTATTTGTCGTTTTACATTACACTAAAAGTTTTTATAGCGTAGTGATTAAAGTATTTGTTTGAAAAAAAATTATTTGACATCTTTTTGTTATTACTTGTTTATTCTGTTAAAAAAAAAAAAATTATAAGCATTAAAGTTTTTATTTCAATTTTTTTTTTGGTTTTAAAAGAGTATAGATTTGAAGTCTATATTTGAAATGACTTTAAATTTTTTACTTAAAAGATTGTTAAATTAAATTTTATTTTCTAACTTGATTTATTATTGTTAAAAAATCTATATATTAAGGAATTTTAAACTATTAATACAATTGTTTTTTGTTTTATCTTAATTTTATTATATTAGCAATCAAAATGAGTTGTTTATTTTAATAGTTCAACACTAGATTTTAGTTTTACACTATTTTCTTCTGGTAAATTATTATAGTCTAATAACTAACGGCTTAAATAAGTTACTTAGTATTAACTTCTTAATGTCCGAAATTCGTTATATGAGAGATTATTATAATGTCAGATTTCAGTTAAGATTTCAGATGGGTAACGTACGGTTAAGATCCAGTCAAATTTCTACGCGCTAAATAACTTGAAAACTACTTGTCCAAAATAAACAAAATTTAGTTTTTTTTATACTTAATATTTTGAAATACACTTTCAATTTGGTTTTCAGTTCACAATAGTATTTACTAGATCAGAATAATACTAAATCATTTTATTACAATTTTGCTCGATTTTTTTAAATTTTATTATATGTTGTTTTATTAAATTATGCAGCCCGCAATTATATTTTTTTAATGAGTTGAAACTAGAAAAATATTTTTTAGTAAATATGAATTGCTGACTACAAACGTTGTCCACCACTACCCTAAAAGTTTCATTAGTTTCAAAACAATTCATATTTAAACAGGATCGATTACAGATTACACAAGGCTTTTTAATAATTAAGTATTTTTTTACACTTTAATGGGCTAATAAGAAAACAATTGTAACTTATTACCTCAAGCCCTGTAAACTACTTTGAAAACAGCCCAAAAGTGCGTGCATAAGAAGTACCAGACAAAATTACATTTCAAACACAACTTTTTTGGCTTAAAAGTTTGTACTTAAGAGAAAAACTACCTTTTAAAATCGTGGGGGGGGGGGCAATATTTTTCAAATTTCTGAAAAGGAGGCGATTTAGTAAATGAGTTTGGTAAACCCTGCTGTAGACTTTAACATTTGACTTAAGTCGTTTTGAAAGCAACTAGTAATTGACTTTATCGGATTAATTTTATTGGTTCTTCTACTTCTGTTCTAGATGATTTGGAAACTGATCCATGGAAACTTATGTTAAGAAGAAGAGTAAGAAAAGTATCATCATACAAAAAACAAACATGTGATAAGTAAGGCTTGAAAAATAACATACGCGCAGTCTGAGTTGCTCCAAGTTTGAATGTTTAGACATAGGCTTGAAGTATAGCTGTTGTATTTCACTCTGAGTGGTGTCAATGCGGAAACTATGTAAAATTAACACTACAAACAAATCGAACACATCAGCGTGTATTAGTATGAAGTGTCAAGATTTAGTATTTATCACTAATATTTAAAAGTTTTTTCTTATTTGAAGCCATAGAAAAGAATGAATGTTGGTAACAAGGTTGCAACTGCTGAACTAAAAAAGGCGATTTGTTTTTAAAATCAAAGCACCATATAACGTTAAACATTTTCTAAGACTATTGTTTTATCTTATTTAAGCAGAAAAGTGATAATGTAGAACTTGTGTTAAAATCATGAAAAAGAATTTACAAAATTACACAAAAAAGACAACCCGTAGAAGATAGCTCAAGACATTAGTCAAAAGCATTATCCTAGTTTTTATTGATATAAGTCGAAAATTTAATGATAAGGTTAAACACTGTATATTTATTTGTACTTATAGTTTGAAAGGTATTGGTTTAAATGTATTTAGTTTTAAAATGAGATACTGAAGCAATACTAAACAAGGAAAATGCAAGCAAATTCAATACTAGTCAAGTAAAAGATATACTATCGCTCTTCAAATTTACTTTCTGAAAAATTAACTACAAAAGACTGGTATAATTAAACTAATCTCTAATCTAATTATATCTATCTAACCCGCGAGCCGCAGTTTGCCGCCCCTGGTTTAAATGGTACATGTTTATCTTACCGTTTCAGCACTAGTGATTTATGCATAGAGTTATCATTAGTTTAATCATACTAGCTTGATAGTCTTCAAAGATTTTTGTAAGATACATTATAAAATATATCGAAAGCTTATATAGTTTTCAATTAAAAAAAACTATTTATAGTTTTATATTTGTTTTACTATTAGGTTCTGACGAAAAGTAGTGAGTAACGTGTTTAACTACCACAGAAAAACTTGGGAGAGTGCTTTTTATATATTTCACGCATTTAAATAATAGCTAATAATGTTTGAAGATATATTGTTTTAGATACCATTTAAATAACCAGGTACCATTAGGTCGCGTTTAAAACAAAATCAAAAAGCCTGTTTTTTTTTTGCATTGTTTTAACAACTTTTATTAAAATTAGTATCTGAAAAATCTGCCCTTCCTGTTCAGGTCTGTCTAGTAAACCTTTTATTTCCGCTTTAGCACTTATATATTTATCAGACTTGTTGCAATAACATTTTAAAAATATTTCTGATCAATTAGATTGTTTTTTAAAATACAACTTATAATAAAACAAAGTGTTGAGACAAATCTTTATTAGAAAAAACTACAGCTATGATTAAAGTTTTTCATTATTCGCAAGTCAATCATCTAGTAAAATCTTTACAGAATAACAAAATTGTTGTTTAAAATGTTTATTAAAACATTACTCCGAACAATAACTAAAATGTTATCAAAAGCTAAATATTTATAAAAACGATACAATAAATTATAAAAAAAATTAACTTACAAAATAACTGTTAATCGATGAACACTGCTCTCAGCTGCTTTTTTCAATACTGGTTGGCCTGAAAAAATTTGACACTTAATTATTTTAATTAACAAATTAATTTTTAAAGTTTTCTTTGATTATTTTTTTTTAAATAAAAATTACTTTTTTTTTCGGCTTAAATGTAATAAGAGTGAGTGGTTTAACTTAAGATAGTTTAACTTTCAAAACTACAAATCTTAAGCTTATAAAGTAGAAAAATAACTCTAATAAATAGTTACTTTGTTGTAATCAAGAAGTTGTTACTTAATATTTAAGTAACTTGGTACTTGCGTATAGTAACTATTGTAATTAATAATTTAACTTAATACTTAAAAAATAGTCACTTGGTTATGATGCTTCACTATTCATCACCGTATTCGAAATCCAAAAGATTCTCATCTCGGTTGCTAAGAACAGAGAACTGGTTGCTAGGCACAGGGACACCTACCTTGTTGCCAAGACCTGGTTCCTGTTTTACAATTTCTTGTTTTACGTTGACAGCTTCTTGTTTCACGTTTTCAGGCAAATAAAAGACACCGTACGGAGTTTTCACTTTACATTTCAACGGGACTTTTCAACAACTCTCCGGTTTAACTTCCTGTTATTTAATTTTCTAGTATCTTGTAAATTAATAACATTTAATTTTACAAAAAAAGTATTTTATGTCATCAGCATCGAAAAATAGCGAACACAAGAAACGTTGATTTGCTTTCAGTTTTTATTTAAGTTATGCAGTGATAAAATGTTAAGACTGCAAATTTTAAAGCTTAACTTTTACTGTTGTAAAATTGATTTCAGTGAATTCAAATAACAACAAACTTGAATTTTGTACTCATGAGGAAGTAAAATGTCGAAATCTAACATCAGATCATTGTGACCTTTGAAAATCTGTGATGCTTCCATAATTCTCCTTATATTATCGTTTCTGTAAATGAAAAAATCGTTCTGTGTTTAATTGAATGTTATTTTAAATAGACATCTGGTAAGATTTTTTTAAACTAGTAATTTGTAACAAGTTTTTAAGTATGTTATAGTAGAAAAAAGTGTTAAATTTTAAACCAAATATTTTGTAGATTGATTATCACTTTAGGCAGTTTAAGAATTTAAATGTCATAAATTACGTTACTTCAATATTTTTACCAACTATTTGTTCAAGGTTTTTCAAATAAATTGAGTTTTAATAGAAGTATAAAAGTAAATAGAAGATAGAAGTATTTTTATTTATATTAATTATGTCTATACAAAGGGTTTGAATAGTTTGTTAAAAAGTGCTATATAAAACAATAATATTATTCAAACAAATTAACAAATTTTAATCTATAATATTAAATTTGCTTTAATCGTAACTATAAATTAAATTGTATGTTATGCCCCCAAAATAATAAGTAAAACTATATATTCAATGAACAACTTAAAGTTAACTAAAACAAGTTAAAAAGAAAAACTAATTAAATCAATATTTTCTAAACGAGTAGATACTTCTAGCAAATGTTTAATGTTTTATAGACAGATCTTAATTAAAAAAGAAAAAAACAATTAACCCTTGTGTTTCACTTATCCCAACAAATTCGTTGTATAAACCAGGTTTAGTACGAAATCTATCTTTAACCTTCATAGTGTATTCCTTTATAGCTTTTTGCTGTTAAAATCAAACTATTAAGTTTTGTAACAGTATTGTTAAATAATAAATACATTCTAAGAAAACACTATAAGTTTATGTATTAAGTCTTTTAAAGGTTTATAAACACCAGAGTACAATTTTTTTATCAAGTGATACGTTCAACAAAACATACTTTAAGCTTAATTCACGTTGTTTTAAACTAGTTTATTTCAGGTACTTTTTAAAAAATAGCATAACTGTTTTAATTTTATTTTAACATTTATTTACAATTTAAAGGTGAAGTGGTCAATCGACATAACAAACAATATTATGACTATTTTGGAATTTCTTTTTTAAGTTTTAAAATATTCAGGGTTCAATGTCTTTTCTGAAATACTTTTGATTTTAGTTTATTGAAAACTTGCTTAATTTAAAAAATGTACATAAAACTTAAGTTAACCAAAATTTAATGAAAAACTTTACTAAAACTGTAACAACTACAAACTGCTGTTTTTATCAAAATAGATTGTCAGTTAAAATAACAATATCACCTTTACTTTTGGTTCAAGATTGTTAAATTCGGTCATTAGGTCGGGATGATCTTCAAAAAGGTCCAAATGAGTTTTATAGAACTGCAAATAATTAGCTCGTGAACGATGTAACCTGAATTGAAGTTAAGTAAATACAAGTTTACTTTCTTTTTGTTTGCAAATGAAGAACAGTTTTAAAACTTGGAAGATAAGTATTAATAAATTTTAACTTAATATTTAATCCCTAAAACTTATTAGAAAAAAATTCATATTAATATACAAAGGTTACTTTTATTTTGTCTTTTTAAGAAATTGCAAGTTTTAGAGCTACAGTAAACTAACAGCAAGTTATGCCACGAGTTAAAACGTCAAAAACAATCAAGTAAATTTTCTTTCTTCCTTTATTGGTTAATATTTTAAATTTGTGATAAAGTGATATTTTTTCACAAACATAAGTATTAAATTGATAACCAACAAATACTAAAATCAATTCAAGCAAAAACCTTTTATCGTTTCTATAAGCGCGATTAGAAACAACATAGGTGTTGTAGGGTTCACTGCCTTTCTTAAATACAGCTTCAACTTTCTTCAGCAAGTCATAAGACGCTCCGGCCTGTCAGCAAAAATTAGTTATGACGCAATAAACTATCATTGAAAAGTCAGCATCGAATTAAAATAAAAAGATTCTTATTTTGGTTAACAAAACTAAAAATCCTTTAAAGTTTAGTTAAATAAGCCTGAATATTTCTTTTAACTTTCATAAAGCTAAAACATATCAAAGGACAATGTAACGCTTGCATGTTGTTGCAAACTTGTTTTAGGATCATTATACCACAAATAATTTGCGAAACTATAAATCATATTTGCACGAGTAATATAAAAATACTAGTTCAATGGCTTAACAAAAAAAAAGATTAAATAACATAGAAAAAACTGAAAGTACTTACACCAACAATAGAGTCACTCTGCAATTGCAGAAACAAACACCCACAAAAAAACAAATGTTAAACCAAGAACGTAACTTATAAAGCTACTGTGACCACAATAAAAGAAATAAAGCAATACGTCGGAAGCACTGGAGGATTTTTTAAAACAAGGTGGTATGGCCATAATAGAGATTTTAAAGTTCACAAGGAAAACGGCAATCAACTGCTAAAATGCATTTGGAAACTGAAAAACAAAAAAACTGATTACTACAATATCTGGAACCTTTACACCGAATCGGATAAATAAGGAACCTGCAGAAAATCTGCTAGACCTGCGAGAAAATTGAAATAGCGAACACTGACGGGGAAACTTCATTAAATGAAAAAAGGATTTAATATGTTCTGCTAATGTATTCATTTTAAAAAGCTTTATTTTAAAACTAAAGAAAGTCTGATAAATACATTCCAAATTATAATTTTACAAGTAAATATTCAAACCGATAAAAGTAACCAACTTCGATTTCAAAGTTTCAAATTTATAATATTTATTTCAAAACTTTATTTATTATTTTGTTTACAAAATTCAAAAATTTGAACTAAAGCTTAAAATTAAGCTAAAAACTTAGTGAAAATTAAAGTATATCAACTAATGAGACCCACTAAGTGCTTCTTTAACTTTAGATTAAATTAAAGCAGATGTTAAACTTAGATATTGTTGCAGACGTTGGTTGTTAGGATCATATTTAGTAACAGTATCGATCGCTTGTTGCTTATCACTAACCTTTCTCCTTTTTTCGTATTCATATGAAGACATATTTAGTCAGTTTCGTAAGTACACAAAAAACTGTCGAAATGTTTTTGTTGGAACAGTATGGTCAACATTGTCATTAATAAAACTGAATTTATCTATAAAACTAAAAAGTAGCTTTTACTACGGTCAGTTTAATTATATCAATGTTTAGTTAATTGAAGCAATTTACACATTTACATTGCAACAACTAATTAATTTATTAACCAAATATAAACATACTTTTTAGGTATTGTCATTAAACTTAACGCTTGTGTTTTTAATGAAAAATTTATTGTAGTCAAATTATTCTTTAATCTTAATTTTAGACTTTACAACCTTATCTTTTTGATTTTTTGAAAAACAAAAACAATAAATAGAAAACATGTTGGTTTTAAATAGTGGTAGAGAAGATAGGAAAAATATTGAAAGTTAACTATATGTGCTTAGGAGTGACCAAAACTAATTTAAATTTATTAGCATTTGATTTTTTGTTGATCGGATTATTTTGAATTAAAACATAAACCTTTAATAATCAGTTTGATTTTTGAATAAAAAAACACATTTTCTCTAAAACTATAAGTTTGATCTGTTACTAGTTTACAAAGGTAAATTTTGTTATAAAAAAGCTTTAAAACTATTAGCTGTGTTTTTATTTCATTCTGAATAATAACATTTGATTTTATATAAAACATTGTTTTTGATATAAAGTTTTAAGTTTCACAATAAAAAAATAGTAAAAATTAAAGTATAATTAAATTAAACACTAGCCATATATAGAAACTAAAATAATACTTCATAAACAAACGTTACTTTACAAATAGTTTATTTTTTCTGTCTTAAATATTTAGGTGACATTAAAATTTAGAAATACTTGAAGTTTGGTAGATTGAAAAAAATCTTAAAAGTAAACTAATTTAATCACGTATAGATACATACCATGCACATATAACTTAAGTTAACAGTGAGTTAAAGTTTCGAATTTACACTACAATTAAGAATTTAAGAATTAAGTAATCAAGAAACTACTTACTCAGTAGTTATTATGATAAACTGACAAAAATGACTTATAGTTTTTATAAAAATCTGCTACCAGTGGTGTAATTTGCAAGTCCTATTTACATTTAACAGTACATACTTAAGCTTTTGTACATCAAAAAAAAGCAAGATTAAGCAGAAAGTATAAAAACTAAAAAAAGAATATAAAATAGCGATGTTGTATCCAATAACTAAAAATTAACAATTATAATTTTATTAGCTTTCAAAACAAACATACTTAATTAGAAAATTTTATTTTATGAAAACAGCATACATTATATAAACTGAGTTTATTTTTTTTCTAATTTAATAAAAAAAGTCCGAATTGTAGATCACTGACGTGCTTGCTTGACAGTCGCCAGACATCTGCTAACATTCAAACAGAAAACCACCAGGCAGCGTTTGACGGATTGTACTGTTTTTCGGCCAACCAAGCGTGTAATCGACTGTTTTAAACAGTTATACCATGATAGTTATGCCAGAGTGGCACCTTGTCACTTGTGCACGGTGTGTCACTTGTGCACGGTAGGTCACTTTAGCACAGTATGTCACTTTAGCTTAAAGAGTCACTTTAGTTTGTAGGGGTGTGTGTCAGAATGACACCTTGTCACTTTTGCACGGTAGGTCACTCAATAATTATATGTTTTTTGAAAGCAATCGATCTCCTGACAAACTAAAGTGACTCTCTAAGCTCAAGTGACCTACTAATAGTAGGTCACTTGAGCTTAGAGAGTCACTTTAGTTTGTAGGGGTTTGAATGACATCTTGTCACTTTTGCACGGTAGGTCACTCAATAATTATATGTTTTTTGAAAGCAATCGATCTCCTGAATTTGTGATAAAAAGATGCACTCTGAGTCGTCGGTGACTAAAAATAAAGACGAGAAAAAATGGTTGCAAACAGGATGACTGCTTTTATCGTAAAAAGTATCGTACTTTTATCTTAAGAATAGATTTAGTGAAGCAATAAAGTTTTTGTTCGTTAAGTTTTGTTTTGTAAATAATAAACATTGAGAAGGGTTTTAAAAATTTCAGGTAAATTTAGAATTCAGAAGCTTTGGGTTAGTTTTTTAAATATGAGTAGAAATTTGTGAAAAATTATCCTTTTTTCTAATTTTTAACAATTTCAATAAAATATAAAGAGTACAAAAAGCATCTAACAAGTAAAAGATTAATTCAAGTTATTCTAGAAACGAAGCCAAGTTATTCAAAAATTTTTCATAATAAATATTTCTGAATACCGAATAGACTATAGTTTCCTTGTTTAAAAATGTTGTATTTGAGGAATTTTTGTTGGTTTGCCAGTCAATCCGGCAAATAATTTTTCAACTTTTATTGTTTTAACTATGTTGGTTTATTATTTCTTTTATATAATCATAAAAGTAAAAGTTTATATCAAGTACTAGGGCTGAATATTCTACACATGTGTCGCTGATTGGCTGATCTATTTTCATAGAGATAAAACTTATCAACCGTAAATTTTGATGCTATTTATCATATTTTGAAGCCATAAGTTGTTACAAGTTAGCAAAAGACTTAGTTTAAAATTCAAAAGTCTGTTCTCAAATTTTAAACCTTACTAGTTTCAAAAATTTGTATACAATTTAACTGTAATACATCTGTAGGATAAGAAAAAATTATTAAATAATAATTTAACTTAGGATTATTTATTTTTACTGCTAATATACGATTATGAGTGGTGGGGTTCATTATTTTGGTTTAAAAATTCACAGTAATTACCTAGGATTAAGTTGCACCAATTTCAAGCTGAAATTATATTGAATTTAATGTCTTTCTAACTATTATTTTAGGCTAAAAATCAGTGTTTTATGCTAACTATGTTTAGCCTGAAATATACTTTGTTTTAAACAAGATTTAAATACATAGTGAGAATAAAATTTATTTATGACAAACTAAAGTATTCGATTGATTATGTTTTACAATATCATAATCAATATAAAAAATTGAAAAGATTTATTTGCTTAATATTGTTTAATAAAAGCAACTATATATTTAAGTTTTATTAATTTATGATATATAACTCAATTTATGTACTTATAAATATAATTTTTTAGCCAAAAATTATAGTTAAGAATACATCAAATACAATATAATTTCAATTAGATATTGGTGCAACATCATACTAGATAATTATCAAATTCACATTGGCTTTTAAGTAATAAAATATATATAGGATTGCCACACACTAATGAGCTAAGAGAAATTTCAAATAATAGAAAATCTCAGGGAAACTCACGAAATTTTTAATTTTCTTAAACTCTGAGAAACTCAAAGCAGTTTTAAGGTTTTTAAGAAAACCTCAGAAAATTTTTTAAAAAGTTTTAAAAGTATTTAAGGACTTGAAAAAAACTCCGGGAAGGTTAAGGTTACTTACAGAAGATTTTATGACTCAAAGGATGACAAACAAGTATATATTAAGATTTAATTAAGATTATTTCTTGAAGTATTAGCTTATAAAATTTACATTTATAGTTAGTTTTAATTAAGTTCAGGTTAAATGTATAAAATAAAGTTCACAGGGTAACTTAGGCCTCTGATTGTTTTTATAACTTTGTTTTGGATCTAAAACATTGTTTGAACAACAGATATCTAATTTGCCACAAGAACTTTTTTTAAGGGTATAGGGGGTTAAAAGCCAATCACTACCATTTTTTGTTTATTTATATAACTATGATTTTTTCATTAAATAAGCATAAGGAAATTACAGTTGATGCCAGGGGGTTACATCCATGTAAGATACTCACTTAATTTTTAAAACATATATGTTTTATATTTTAAGGGTATTTTTAAGAAGTACGCATCCGTGTAAGGTACGCACAAATTTTTCACAATATTTATCTATTACATTCAAAGAGTATCTTTAAGAAGTATGCATCCGTGTAAGGTGAGAATAAACTTAGGGGCATAGGTGGGTTAAAACACTTTTTTCGTAAGGTGATCTTGTTTTGTATAGTTTTTAATAAGCTACAAGTTGCTTTTTACAGACTTTAAAAATTCAAAATAACTTTTGAGATATAGTCGGTCAAATTCGGAGGCAACAATAGGTTCCATATGGGAGGCACAACTAAAACAGCAAATAACTAGAATTCACTAAAGATATATCTCCTAGCATTTTTGAAATTACTATCACAAATTTTAAGAAAAGTTCCTTCCAATATTTAAAAAAAACTGGTGCAAGGAATTATTAAAATTATTAAAAAATGAATATATAAAAAATAAAACAATTTTTTTTTGTTTTTTTTGTTATAAAATTTTTATTTTTTTTTGCAAATGACTTTTCTAAACATTGCAAGGAAAATTTCCTAAAAATTTGAGGTAGTTATCTCAAAAAACCTAGGAAAAGATATATTCTTAGTGATTTCTAGTTATTTGCTGTTTTAGTTGTGCCTCCCATAAAGAACCTATTGTTGCCTCCGACTTTGACCGGCTATATCTCAAAGATTGTTTTGAATTTTTTAAATCTGTAAATAGCATCTTGTAGCTCAGTAAAAACTATATAAAATAAGATCACATTCTAAAAAAAGTGTTTTAACCCCCCTATGCCCTTAAACTTATCCTTATCTTACACGGATGCGTACTTCTTAAAGATACTCTTTGAATGTATTAGATAAATAATAATTGGCTTTTTATTTATTTTTATAATTATATGTGCTTACTTACATAATTATATAAATAAATAAAAATATGGAAGTGGTGGGCTTTGAACCCTAACACAGGTGTTTCTGAGCAATAATGCACAGCCTTAACCACTAGTCCATGTTACCTGTGGTACAGCAGCACATTTTGCGTTTATTAATGTAAAAATTTTAACAATTTTTCAAAAGTTTTTGCATTGAAATTTATTCATAAAACTAATTCAATAAAAATATGATAACATAATTAATTATGTACTTATTTTGTTAACATAACAAAACAACTAAATTAATATTAAAATTAATTTAATCATTATATTTAATCAAGTATAATACTTGCTATTTAAAAAAATACAAAACAACAAAACAAAAATTATACGTAATACACACAACAAATTAATAAATAAAACACACAAGATAATTGACTTACTTAAATTAAGTAATAGTTACTTTAACTTAAACTGTTATGCCTAAGTTTAAGCTTAAAATTTTAACCAACAATTAATAAACTTTTTTGAATCCTACGCCTACCCCTTACACTCATTTTATTTCAAAACTAAATGGATCTCATAAAATTTACTCCTTTGTTAAACTCTTAATTATTTTTAGAGTTTTGTTTTTTAATAATTTTAAAACTTTTTTTAACTATACTTTTAAGTTTATATTAAAAACTTGCCTGAATATTTTTTTTACTATTTTTTGTTTATATGTGATAAAAATCTCGAATCAAGATGTTTTGTAAGCGTTTTGTGTTATTTTTTATTTAAAATTTTGTTTTCTCTGAGTGTTTTCAATGAAAACAGCTTAAATACAAATGAAAAATATTGTTTTAAACAACAAAGAATTAATAAAATTCATTACTAAACGGGTTATCAACCAATGAGAATTTAAAATAAAATTTTTGGTTGTACGAACCTTGATTTAATTCCTTTGGTAAACCTGTTTGGACCATATATTTAATATTCTGTCATTTATGTATTAAAGGGTTATAAGTAGAATTCAAAATGTTTTTAAAGTGTATTCTTGTCTCTTAAAACGTGAAATTTTATAAATACTTAATTTTTCTATAAAATTCTCATCAAACCATCTTTTAATAATATTTTGATATTTACATACAAAAAATTGATCTATATATGACGTTTAAACGACGTTTTATTGTTTATTTTATTTACAAAATGTACTAAATACCATTGTTTTTATTGAAACTGATTAAGTTATAACGTTTTTAGGTTTTCTTATTATTTTCTGAGTTTTAACATAAAAATTTAATCACTATTGATTATTTTATATTTTTTTACCGAAAAGTACGTTTCTTTTAATTGTTTATTTTTTTATAGGTAATTATTAAAAAAATCATTAGTACTTGGTGGTTTATAAATACACTAATTAAATTATTAAAAACTAACTGTTTTATGTTATATTACTTTTATTAGTTATTTTTCAAGTTAACTTAATACATCTAAGTTAAGTTTAAAATATTAGAGTTTTTTTAGATTTTTTACTATGTAATAATATGTTTGCTTTTTTAATGTTATGGCATCATTTTGTCCCTGGTTTCGTAATAATTTTGAAAAATTTAATAAGTTTTCATGCTCTTTAGCGCTAAAAATTTTAAACAAATCAGCGACGCATTGGTGGAATATTCAGCAGCAAGTACTAAAACAGGCATCGATTCCTTAGTAGAAAGATAACCAAAACTGAAAATTAAACTAAAGCTGTAGTAAAACTTATTTAACATTCCAATCCGTTATTTATACATATTTAAATTACAAAGTTTCCCTATCAAGCATATGAAATAGTATTTGTATCTTGAAGAAGTTTAATAAAAGTTGTTTATGCCCTTAAATAGTAAAAAAAGTTTTATAATTATGTTTAATGAACATATTCAAAATAAGTAAAAAAACAAAATTAAGTGCCTCAAAACAAAATTACATAAACTTACAGTTCTATAACTTTCTAATTGAAGCTTTGTAATGGCAGTGTGATTAAATTATCATTATTATTCAAGAGTTGTATCTATTTAACAACAGAAATTTTGAAAAAAAAAAGTGGAAACTTCAAATTTTATAGTTATTTTTGTTTGATTGATTTTATTTATTATTATTTTTTGTTTTATATGTATATAGTTTATATAACCCATATAGTTATTATTATTCTTACTATTTAATTTTTTCAGAGTATTTGTTCAGTATATTTTTTCAAAGTTTAGCTGTTTTTTTGATAAAAGCTATTTTATTTTATGTAGTTTAAACAAGTTCTAACAATGACTAGTGTTCAATTTTATAGATAAAAATAGAATTGTTTACAAAAAAAATTAAACAAGTTTTAAATAATCAAAAAATTTTAAGTATCTACAAGCACATATAATTTGTTCATTATTTATAGACTCTATTAAAAAATACATTGTGCTGTCACAGTCTTATTTTTATATTTAATATGTTGTTTTTAGTGATTTTACCATTTACCCTTTCTTGTTTGTTCTTGGTATACTTGGTGCATTTTTGTGGTTGCTCTTGTATAAATGGCAACAAGAAAAATGTGAAAGTAAATGAACTTGAAAATCAAAATCTAAGCAAGGAGACTCTGTTGTACCAATGGTTTTCATGATGAATATTGCTTACCTTTTTTAACTGAAATTTAAAACTTTATTAATTTATAAAAATGTGTATATATATATATATTTGTTACTATTATAAAGTTATTTCAAAGTAGTGTTTACAAGCAACAAATAAAAAACAGTTTATGACTAAGATTTATTTCTCTACACCAATCTGTTGATCATAGTTGTATTCACATAGCCAGTGTTCACTATTGCATAGCCAGTATTCACTATTCCCTATTCAGTGATACACTTGGGATATAGTTACAATAAGAAATTATAAAACAAAATATAAAATTACACCTATTTTAGGTATTAAATTATCTTTTTTAATGATTATGTTTATGAATAAAAGTTTTATAATTAAAAGTTAAAAAAATACTTATAAAGTCTAAAATTAACCTTTTTCTTATAACAACAAAAAAAAAACAGTACTTGGAAGTCTGATACTTCAGTCTGATATTTTTTACTTTCTTAATGGTTGCTCACACTCCAGACACACCAGAGTCCAGACACTGAAGAAAACACAAGATTACTCCTGATATTTTAGATTTAAAAAAAAATTCAGGGTGGTTTAAGATTGATCTGTTTTTTTTTTAAACTCACTTTAGTTTTTAGGGGTGGGTGTCAGAATGGCACCTTGTCACTTGTACACAGTGGGTCACTTTTTAGCATAAATGATTCTGAGTGCAAAAGTGTCCCCTTATGTTAAATTAACGCTGCTGCAAAAGAGATGATGCCGTGCAAAAGTGTCTACTAGTGCAAAAGTGACCCACTGTGCTAAAGAAAGCCTGCAAAAGTCACCCCCTGATAAAGTCATGCTGTGCAAAAGTGACACCTAGTGCTAATGTGACCCACTTGCAGTTTTCAGATTTTATGAAATTGTTAGGTCAGTTTATTTCTAATCTTTAAAATGGTAATTAGTTGATTTAGTAGCAATATTTTGTTTTTTATAACCAATTCTTTTAAAAGATAATTTTTATTGATTTAATTAAAAAAAAAAAATTCTCAACGATTAAAAAAAACTCAGGACATAGGATAGTATAAGGTCACTCATGACTTAAAGAGTGGCAGCCCTGTTTCTTAGAAAAATTCAATAACTGCAAAATTATTTTTTGGTAAAAATTACTGCTATTGATTTCATAAAAAAACTTTACTCCTAGTTCTGCGCGAATCTGGTCCACAATGTAGTTACTCAGGCTACTTTTCTATAAATAATAAAATAATTTTTGCTTATAAAAACTACCAAAACAACTTTTGTTAACCTATTTCAAAACCTTGAAAATCAAGGTTGCTACACATTCAAACCAGTCAAGCTAGTTGAATTTTTTGTAATTTTTATAAGCTCAGGCTGGCAAAGGCTTGCTTAAAGTTTTTCTACAAAACTAAATTCATTAATTTTCTTGTATTTAATTGAGCTTTTATGAGTTAAATTTTTTGTTACAACTGCTTAATATTATTATATAAAAAAATAGTACTTTTAATTCAAATTCATTGTTAAATCTTTTAATAAACATCAACTCCTATGATTTTCAAATTAATTACCTTTAAAAAACTTAACCATGTATTTATAATTATTTCTTGTTATGTTTGTTAAGATGTATTTTTATAATTTAGTGTTTAAAAAGCTATGTAAAGAAGTTTTAGAAAATTCTATAATATTTTTTTTATAATAAGAAAAAAAAAACTTTTTTATTTATCAATTCTGATGTTATTTGTTTTTTCTAATGTATTACTTGAAGATACAAATAGTTATGGTCTTTGTTTTGTGGTCAGTTTCTACAAAAAGTTCATTGACTTTTGAATTGTGATCATAAAGTTTTTCTTACTTTTTCTATACTTAAGTATTTGTAGTTTGGTAAAGTTATGAGCAAGTTGAAAATTTTATGATCAACTTAAAGTTTTACCTAAAGATTTGAAATTTTGACTTTTTAGTTTTGATTACTAATTTAAGGCCATGAACATTTTTTTTTACAAAAATTAACTTTGACATTTTATAAAAGCTTTAAGTAAAAACTACAAGCCAGTTTCTATATAATTCATAAATATAATTTAATTTTTGAGATATTTAATTTTTTGTAAAAATTTTCTGATATAAATGTATGGACCGCAAATTTTTTGGGGTCAATTTTCTCGGAAATTTTAAAAATCTCTAAAAATCTATCTCCTTCTTCATTTTTCAAGCAATCTTCTTCAAATTTTCAGGAAACGTTCCTTATAATAAAAGGAAAAAAAAAAAAACGTTACTTTAGAATTTTAGTAATTTAAAAAAAAAAAAAAAATCTCAAAAATTAAAGAAAAAAGTGTTTTTTTTTTCAAAAAAAATATATTTCTACAAATTTTTTTTTAATTCTTAAGTAAGGTTTTTTTTTTAATTGTATAAAGATTAGACTGTGAAAGTTTGAAGAAGATTGCTTAAAAAATGTAGGAGGAGATAAATTTTAAATTAAATAGTCTTTTTCGCTGTTTTAGTTTTCCCTTCCCATAGGGAACCTATTATGCGGCCCAACTTTGACTGGTCATATCTCAAAAAATAATTCAAATTTTTTAAAACGATAAAAAGCATCTTGAAGCTTAGAAAAGACTCTATAAAATAAGATCAACTTGTAAAAACATAGTTGACCCCCCTATGGCCTTAAATTCTTTATCATAGGTACCTAAATGTAGAAAAAATATTAATAGATTGTAAGGATTGAATTTTAATTTAAGATTACAATAACTTAATGGTAGATCAATTTATAAAATCATCAAATTTTTAAAAGGATTGTTGCATAAACATTATTCTTTAGTATTAATAGACAGTTTAAGTAAAAATGCATTACTTTTTTGTTGTAGAGTAATAATATATAGAATTTAAATAGCCATGTCAACTTTTGGAGATTTTGAGGATTTGTTTGATGTTTTCGAAGAAAAAAAAACTTGCCTACGGTAAGAATTTTTATTGCTAGAACATTTTTTAAATCTGCATAATGTTTGATAATTAAAAAAAACTTTCAATAAACTTCTAGGATGTTATGTCTAAGAAATTTATGATTTACTTTGGTTGTTTGAAATTTAAAATTATTATAAATTTGAATAATTTCAAGAAAAAGAAAAAGTAAAGATTTTGAGAAAATTGTCTCCATCAAAAAATCCAAACAGTCTCCAATCTCAAATAGTAAGTCATAGCATAATTATAATACTTCTAATGCTACATAAATACTTAAAATAGTTTTTTTTCTTTTGAAAAAAGTAGGCTAAGTAAAAGAAGTTTTCAAGAAAATAACAGTAAGTTGTACTCTATCAAACTTAAAGTTGTTATTATTTATCCTAAAGTACAAGTTTTCTAGATTATCAAGCAGACAAAATATTTTTTTTGTAAGATAGCTGAAAAAGTTAAAGATAATTTTTTTTAGATATATTTATACTTGTACAATTAAGTTTTTATTTTTAATTTTTTAAACACCTTTTTTTTGCAAAACTTTGTTTTTTTTGTTATGAAAATAGTTCAATCTTCTTTTTTTAGTTTAGTTTTTAACTATCAAACTTTTTACAATTTATAAATGTTTTTTGATAATATTACAGCCTACTGTTTCAACTTGTAGAATGTGGTTACTCCTTTTTGTATAAATATAGTTTTAGTTCGTCTTTAAGCTTTACTCAAAAGTCAAGCTTGTTTTTGTATTTTTTGTTTAGCTTTTAAAAGTTTTAATCCTGTGTTCAACTTAATGATAGTTCAGTTTATGAAAAAAAATCTTTTTAAGAGTACAGAGTTATTTTGGACTCTTACTTGATAGTTTATAGATACTTAGGCTACTAGCTTTTAGTGACTTACACTAATTTGTCGTTATAAAGATAATAAATGTAGTTGTTGTAATTATTTTTAAATTTAAATTTTTTGGTGATCACTAAAATAAGCTGTCAAGTATAAAATTATTACTATCAAGGTAATAAATAATAAACATTTAAGCCAACTAAAAATGTATGTATTTTAATAATGATAAAATAAACAAATAATTTATTCATTGACAGACTTATATACAATTATATACATTACAAAATTCAACCTGATTGGAAAGAAATTAATCGTTTTCAAACAATTTTTTTATACATGTTTATTCATTTATGTTGTTTTGTTTATAACAAACACCTAAATTATAATGCATATCAATTTTTTTCTTTTAAGTGACAAATTGATACTTGTACTCAATAGGTTTAATTAATAAAAATATCATTCTTTTTAACAGATGAAAATGAGAAACAAGAAGTGAAAAATTCTTCTGATTTAACGTCTACCTTAGAAGACATGGCAGAGTTAGTTAGATACAATGTAATAATTGTCATTAATATTTTTTTTCTGTCAATGACACATTTAAGTGTTAACGTTTCAAATATCTAACAGCTTATTGTCACTATGTTTTAATGTAAATACTGCAATATATACGGCTTGTTATACTTTACAGTTTTTTGTTGTAACATAACAACATTAAAACATTTTGTTAAACAAAAAGTTAATGGTTAATTATTTTGTTTCACATCAGACTTACAAAAGGTTGATTATTACTATGTTTTTATCTACATACAGCTTATTACAAATTTTAAGTCCATTTGTAACAAAAAATAGTTAAATTATTTTCATTATTTTTTTTTATCACTAGTAAAATATTTTTATATAATATATGCAAGCAAAAACCCACTTTAAGTATTTAAAAAAAATTTTTCGTCAGACTCACAAAAGGGGTGCCCCAACTCGAAGTGACTGACATCACCGAGGAAGGTTGGACATGCACCCACCAGATTGTCTCCCCGGCAACCCAACACCATGGCAACCTAGAAGGGGAATTCCCTTGTGCGAGAGAGTTTCCTTTTACACTTGATGATTTCCAAAAAAGGGCTGTAAAGTGTGTGGATAACAACAAGAGCGTTTTGGTTTGTGCACATACAAGTGCAGGAAAGACCACTGTTGCAGAGTGAGTAATACTTATTAGTTTGTTGTATCAAAGTATTTTGATATTATTTATAACAGTAAAAACGTTTTTGTTTGTGCATTGCGCACATACCTCAGCTGGAAAGACCATTGTTGCTAATTTAGTATTTGTTTCTTGTTGATGGTTAAACTTTTCAAAATTACTTAAAATAGTAATAGTAGTAAATTGGATTTGTTTTTGGACCCCGGAGTACGGCTTACCTGTTTTCTTACTTAAAATAATTGATTGTTTTTAATACACTCTAACACTCTATCTGAGAAGATCAGTTTTTTTGAGTGGTATTGGAAGGTAGCTGTTTTTCTCTTAAATTAATATTTTTTTAATAATAACTTTATACAGTACTACCCACACAGATAAGCCATTGAAGTAGTACTCGAAAAATACCAGAAATTGTTTTGGTTTTAATATATAAATTTATAGTTTTTAAATATGTTTTAATTAATTTATAATCTGCAGATAAACAATAACAACAGAGCTCAAAAAACACCAGTAATAATTTACAAATAATTTTCAATTTTAATAAGTATTTAAAGAAAACAACTTTTACGTATAAGTAAATTCATTCAAAACTGTCTTATATATGTGAATTCTAATAGTTTTTATACAAAAAGTATTTACAATGTAATAAAGTATAATAACAATTATTACTACTTAACAACAATGAGAAAATTAAATACAAGAAATCCTATTACATAAAGTAAAAGTAAATATTATAAATTTCACAGATATGCAATAGCGACAGCCTTGAAAAAGCACCAGCGAATTATATACACTTCACCTATAAAAGCCTTATCCAATCAGAAGTACCGAGACTTGAAAGAAGTTTTTGGCGATGTAGGACTGATGACCGGTGACGTCACAATTGACGAACACGCGTCATGTGTTGTCATGACAACTGAGGTAATTGTGTGTTTGTTAATCAGAGTTTTTATATGGGGATCATTTTTTTAAAACTCTGAACGTATAAAATGATTTAAGATTGTAAATAATAACTCAGTGTTAGCGTTTTTTTAGCAGATTTTTGAAGTATGTCTTTTTTTCCAACCCTTGTGATAAAAGACTTTTTAATTTTTTGACAGTTTGCTTATTGTTTTTGTGTTGTTGAAGTTTTTAAAATTTTAATCATAAGTGTGTTGTGAAAACAAGTTGAACTGTGCCGGTATAAAAAGTAAGCAAAGTAGTTATGTTATTTAACACATTTACATTGCATATTATATAACTAAACCATAAAAACTGTAGATTTTAAATAAAATTACATACTCAGATACGACAGATATGTACAGTATAAATTTATGTTTGTATACAATATTGTTTTCGTGCTACACTCAAAACTCCCAGATACTCAAAAGTATTATATACTGTGTCTCAGGATGTAGAATGTAAACGTAGTAAAATACAAGTTAATTAAACTAATTAACTATTTCAGTAATAAATTTCCACTAACAAAACCTATTAAGATAAAAAGCATTAGGAGGGGTTGTTTTTGAGACTAAAATAAATTATTCTATAGAATTAAATAAAACCAAGTATCATGTATGTGTTTATCAAACATTAAGAATATATTTAATTCAACTCATTAAAAGTATGTTTATCGTGGAGATGATGTGTCAAAAATATCAGGATTAAAAAGATACAAATTTCACTTAAGTAAATAAATAAATTTGGTAAATAAATCGGAACACTAAACTACTGATTTGCAGATGCTAAACAGCATGCTATACTGTAGTAAAAAATAGTTAGTAAAACTATATAAACTAATAACAATATCAAATTATACTAACAGATCCTTAGAAGTATGCTGTACCGTGGTGATGAAGTATCGAAAGCTTTAGGGTGGGTCGTATTCGACGAAGTTCACTACATGAGAAACAAGGAACGTGGTGTTGTATGGGAAGAAACAATCATAATGCTGCCTGCAAATACTAGGTTGTTGTGACGTCATACCTTTATTTTGTATTAAGTTTGTAATGTTATAGTATTTTTTAATTTTGTAGAATATCACCTCAGATAATTCTTTTTGTTTTATAAACAGTAAAGAACAATAATTAAAAATACCTACCACATAAAACATTTTTGAAGGGCAACATTTAATATTGTATTTTTGAGCAATAATTGTAATACTTTTTATAAACATACAGTCATATAATTTTTAATGGTTTTATATAAAGTATATCATAACTCACTCATACAATGTAGAGTTTACAAAGTTTCTACTTGGCGGATACAGGTTTCCATCAACTTAAGTATCAGACTCTTTAGAACTATAACAATAGCTTAACAATAAATACCAGTTAATTGACCAAACTAGATAAAACAAAATAAAGTAAGTATAGTATTTTATTAAATAAATATAATATTTTCCACCTAACAGGTGCGTGTTCTTATCAGCAACGGTACCAAACTCGATCTAACTAAAAAATTTAAAAATTACAATTTACATAAAATACTTTTTTTGACCTAACAATATTCTTGTCATCAAGGGTACCGAACTCAATCGGACTCGTTTAAATGATTTAAATGATTTAAATAAATATTTTTTAAATCTCAGATGCGTGTTCTTATCAGCAACGGTACCAAACTCGATCGAACTGGCTTCCTGGGTCTCTAACTTGCACGACACAGAAGTTCACGTTGTTTCGACTAACAAGCGACCTGTGCCGTTAGAACACTTCATGTTTCCGTATGGTGGTGATGGAATTCATCTTGTTGTTGATAAGAAGGTTATTTGTTTGTTTTATTTATTATTTAAAAAATTTATTTTCCCGTATGGTGATGGAATACATCTTGTTGTGGATAAAAAGGTTATTTGTTTGTTTTATTTACTATTAAAAAAATTCATGTTCCCGTATATTGATAATGGAATACACCTTGTTGTCGATAAAAAAGTTATTTGTTTGTTGTAACTGTTTTATTTGTTTTTGTACATTTCATGTTCACTTATGGTGGTATAAGTTTAGTTGTTGATAAAAAGGTTAATTTTTGTTTGTTGTGTTGTATATTTTAAACTTTTATGTTTTCTTATGTTGCTGAGATAGCATCATTGTTGTTTATAAAATGGTTATTTAATTATTGTTAATTTTTTATTGTTGAATTTATTTGAGCATTTCATGTTCCTTATGCCGGTTCACCTTAGTGCTAATAAAAGTTAAAGTTAGTTTTTTTCTAACTTTTAGGGTAAAGCTATATTATTTAAACTAAGTGGCCCCTATTGGGGCTATGAGTAGCAAAGGGGGGTGGGGGCGTGAGCTGTAAAGGGACCACATGGGGATCATGAGGTCATAATTTGAAACTTACACTAGATATCTGGAGTTGATGATGAAGAGCAAAAAAAAAAAAAATTCTTGAGTGTTTTTAATGGTAGTTTTTTGAGTAATCTTGTTGGAGGAGTTCATAGCTTTTTTAATTTCTGTTTAGGGTTTTTAAAAAAAAAAGTTTGGTAAACCCTGTATAAATGTAAACATGTGGAAATTTTTCTTTTTTATTAATTTTTTTCCGTGCAATCTCAATTAAAGCATTTTCAAATTTTCAATTGAATTATCAAATAAGTTTAAAAATTTTAAGTACTATGTCATAACTACTGATACTAAGAATTAACAGAGATGATATTTTACCAGGATTTCCCAAACTCATTTTCATAAACACCCCTTTAAAAAAAATTATCATAGACACCAATTTTCATAAAATCAAAAATAATCGCCCCTACTCATTACAAACATCGCAATATCTAGTGCAGGGTTTCCCAAACTTTTTTTGTTCAGCTGGCCCCCTTAAAAGAAATTGAAAAAGCTATGGCCTCCTCCAACAAGATTACTCAAAAAACTAACATTAGAAAAACATAAAACGTTTTTTTTGCTTTTCATCTGCAATTCCAGAATATCTAGTGTAAGTTTCAAATTATGTTCTCATGGCCCCCTTTAGTCCCTTAACTGCTCATGCCCTCCCCCCATTTTCGGCGCCTTTGCTGCTCATGGCCTCCTGAATATCTGTCATGGCCCACTTTGAGAAACCCTGCTCCATACTATTTGTTAATGCTGTAATATTTTATTCTGGGTAAGATTTTAGATAAAACAACTAAAGTTTAGTGGTGTTAACAATTAAATAAAGTAATAATAATTAGATAGCTTATTTATTATAATACTTACAGGGTAATTTCAGAGAAGACAACTTCAATTTTGTGATGGATACAATCAGAGAAAGTGGGGACAACGCAAAAAGTGATTACGAACTTCGCGGCAGAAATGACGGAGTGCAAGTAAATTGTTTTATCTGTTTATCATTTATAAAGTTTTATAAATTTAATTCAAATTTTTCTTTGTTAAGAGAGAAAAAAATGAATTTATTGAACATTTTAATATTAATAATAATTAGTTATTCACTTAATAATTAATATTAAGTTACTAAACGGTTTAAGTTATTATCCAATAAATATTTATATCACTTTTGGACCTAATTAGTAATACTACTAATAGAAAGTTTTTAATAATTTTTTTACAACAATTTAAAATTTTCATGATCCTCTAACTTAAGTTTGAAATAATATATACTTGAAGGAATAGATAAAATTGTTAAGAATATTAAACCTAGTGAACATAATAGCACGCTTAAACAAATTTGTTTTGAAACGAGGAATTTTTATTTTAAATGCTGTGCAATTGAAAAACCATTTTGTTTTGTTTATAAACTTGCTTTACAAAATTTAGATATTTTAAAAAATAAACTTGCTGTAGAGTAGTTTTTAAACTTTTAAATATTTTACAGTCAAACAGCTCATGCCAGCAGATAATAGAACTGATTCAACGAAACGAGTATCTTCCAGCAATTGTGTTTTCATTCAGCAAAAAAGAATGTCAGTTCTATGCAAACGCTTTCAATGACATATGTTTCAACGATGGTATGTAGACTTTTTTAAAATTATAAGTGCTAAATAGATATTTATAAATAGATAAACGTCTTAATTTAAAATATCTTTTATGTAACTTTTAGTTGGTTTGTATTATGTTTATTTAATTAAGAAATATTTTTTTTAATTATTCAAATGCTTATTTTTTTAGTTATATATTTAAGTAAGTATATATTTTGTACAAGGTGTCTTTGCCTAAAAGATCTACTGTACTTTTTACTTTGTTTTGCTTTATGTACTTCATTAGAAAATTTTTTTTACTTAATTTAGAATTTTTTTATTTTATAATCTTTATAACTTACTAGATTCGTTTGCATGATTAGTTATTATTTAATATGTTGTACAAATTCCTTTTGAATGTAGAAATTTAAGACAGAAAAAAAAGAGAATTAAATACAAACAACGTTACAGCTGCAGAGCAACGCCTGGTGGACGAAATATTCACCGCTGCTATTCAACAACTCAGTGATCAAGACAGGGAATTACCCCAGATAGAAAGCTCGTTGAAGCTGTTGAGGAGGGGAGTTGGAGTTCACCACGGGGGGTTGCTGCCCATCGTGAAGGAGGCTACAGAGATACTGTTCGGTGAGGGACTTGTCAAGGTTTTTGGTTATTCTATGTATTAAATTAATAACTAACTCTGTAATTGTTGTTAACTGTAAAGTTTTCTTTATCTTGTTATGTTTATAAAAATATAAAATTATAAGTTTAATTTACTGTTGTTCAATGAAGGGCTTGTTCAGGTTTTTATTTGTTGTTTAATAAAACTAACTTACAAAAACGTTTTCTATAATTATAACTCATTTGTGAGTTGACTGTTGTTTACCAGAAAAAAAAATTAAAGATTAAATAAAAGTGGTTTGATTTTGAAGCATAGTTCAAAAAGATGTTATTCTCGTCTGAAAATTTCATAGTAATAAATATTAAATGGTATAAAAATTCTAAATGAATTCATTGTTATCTTAAATGACTATTTTTTTAAAGGACCAATAATTTTTAACAAATAATACGCTTTAAATACAGAGTGGTTTATTTCTCTTAATTTTAAATGTGTCATTGTTATATTGTGTAATTTTTCCAGGTATTATTCGCAACTGAAACATTCGCAATGGGAATTAACATGCCAGCCAGAACTGTGATATTCACTGCAACTAGAAAGTTTGATGGAAACGAATTCAGAACTGTTAGTTGTATCAGCTCTTTCTTTTGTATATACTGAAAAAACACTTTAAAAAATTTTAATTTCTAACTTATCTAATTATTACTTTACTATTTGATATAGTCTTAAAAAAGTGTAATTATTAATAATGTCAAATATTTTTTTTTTTTTCATAAATAAAATGCCTAACTTGTTTTTCTCAATACAACTACATAAAAGATTATACGTTTTATTTCGAAAAATGTTTTTATTTATTTACTTCAAAAAAAATCATAAAAATATAATTTGATTGCGAAATTACACAGATATCAGGTGATGAATAGAAATATGAACAACAATTTTTATTTATTTTCAATATTTAACTTTCTTTTGATTAGCATAAACAGGTAAGAAGAATTAGTCTAAAAAATATCACACAATAAAAAACAAGATGTATGATACACTTTAATTACACAACTCAACTAAAAATAGATTTTAAAAAGTGTAAATTTTTATCAGATTGTGGTGTGGAATGATAAACTAAATGGTTTTTGAATGAGTGTAAAATTAGTTCGCTAATCATAAATCAAACCTATAAATAAATCTATTTCACAGATATCAGGTGGGGAGTACATTCAGATGTCGGGAAGGGCGGGAAGAAGGGGCAAGGACCCCTCAGGAATTGTGGTTGTCATGGCAGATGATAAACTGCAACCCGACGTTGCCAAGCAACTAATGCAGGTGGGAATATTGTTTATTTTCATTACTTTTGAAACACATTTTTTGAATGAAATGTTGCTAGCAACACCACTCTAAATTCAAATTTACAGATATTAGAGTAATTTAGATAATAAATTTGTCTGTTTGGTAGATAACTGTACAAGTATCAGGAATGTCAAATGTACAAATGTTATGTAAAAATTTGTTACTATATCAAGCTCGTGTTCACACCATAGTTTTAATAAACTATCGAATTTACGTTGTTGCAACTAGCAAAATTATATATATAATTATATTGAGTCTATAAACTTTTTACATGTCAATAATTTGTATTTGTACAAATAGGTACAATTTAAGGCCATAGGGGGGGGGGGGTAGACCATGTTTTTTACAAGTTGATCTTATTTTATAGAGTTTTTACTAAGCTTCAAGATGCTTTTTACCGTTTTTAAAAATTCGAATTAGTTTTTGAGATATGACCGGCCAAAGTCGGGCCGCATAACAGGTTCCTTATGGGGAAGGAAAACTAAAACGGCGAAAAAAGACTAATGCATTCAAAATCTATCTCCTCCTTCATTTTTTAAGCAATCTTCTTCAAACTTTCACAGTCTATTCTTTATACAATAAAAAAAAAACGTTATTTGTGACTTTAAAAAATTTCAAGTAAAAATACCTTTTTTTTGTAATTTTATGACAAAAGTTAAAAAAAAAAGTGAATTTTCATCAAAAAAAATTTTTTTTTACAAAAAAAGGTATTTTTACTTGAAATTTTTTAAAGTCACAAATAACGTTTTTTTGTTATTGTATAAAGAATAGACTGTAAAAGTTTGAAGAAGATTGCTTAAAAAATGAAGGAGGAGATAGATTTTGAATGCAATAGTCTTTTTTCGCCGTTTTAGTTTTCCTTCCCCATAAGGAACCTGTTATGCGGCCCGACTTTGGCCGGTCATATCTCAAAAACTAATTCGAATTTTTAAAAACGGTAAAAAGCATCTTGAAGCTTAGTAAAAACTCTATAAAATAAGATCAACTTGTAAAAAACATGGTCTACCCCCCCCCTATGGCCTTAAACTGTTTTTTATAGGGTGTGCAGTATTTAAGTGTCGTAAATGCAGATTGTGATTCATCAACATACAAACCATCAATTTGTTTGTTTATTTTATGATAAAAAATACTTTATTAAAATACAAAAAATATTTATAGGGCGAAAGTGACAAACTTGAATCTGCGTTCCGGTTGACTTACCACATGCTGCTGAACCAGATGAGAGTAATCGGAGCGGAACCGGAGAAAATATTGAGCAAAAGCTTTTATCAGTTTCAACAATATGCTGAATTACCCAGAATTATTAAAAGTTTGTTTTGTTTGTATTTATCTGTTATAAGTATAAGGTTGCCTTTTTGGACTAAAATATGTGTATTTCAATAAAAGGCAAAATTCAGGGCTGCACCCCTAACATTTTTTACAGAATAAAAGTTTTCAACTTAAGACTAAGTAACTGTTTGTGTATAAGTAATGCCTATTGTTATTTAAATTTGATTTTTTTTAAATACTTCCCACTGAAGACCAACATTTTTGTAAATAAAATTACAGACATTTAAGAAACGCATAACTTCGCATAAAGATTCCAACCTTTAAATAGAAATATTTATATTGATAATGAATTATTAAAGCTACTCAATTTTATTTGAAACTGAAAACTTTAATTTAGACTAAGTCTAATTCAGAATTTCCCAAACTTTTTTTCATAAGGCCCCCTTTGAAGAAATCAACAAAAAGCAGTGTTCCTCTAATACGGTTTCTCAAAAAACTACTTAATCCTAAGACCGTTTTTTTTTGTACTTCATCACCAACTCAAGTATACTAGTGTAATTTTAAACTATAGCTTTATGGGTCCCCTAACTTTCTAAAGCGGACCACTTAAGAAAACCTTGATATAGTGTAAGTTTGAAAAATTTCCCATAATATATTATTTAGGTTTAAAAATACCCTATTGAATACACCCAAGATTTTTTTTCTATTCACCATCAACTCGAGACTATCTAGTTTCAAGTTATGACCTAATGACTCTCAGTGGTCTTTTAACTAATGGTCCCCCTTTGGCCCCTTTGCAGCTTCCTAAATTTCTGAGATGGCCTGGAAGTGGGCCATCTGATCCACAAAAATAGTCTAAATTTAACAAGTTTAAATAAAAGAATATTTTTTCAGAAAGTGAAGAACTCCGCATGGAAATATCAAGCCTGCAAATAGAAGATTGCCACCAGGAGTATTACGAAATACAAGCGCAATTAGATAAACTGACCAATCAGATCAACCAAAAGCTGATGAAATCTCGTCACGTGATCAAGCATTTGCAACCAGGCAAGATGGTGAAAATTGTGAATGGTGAAAATAAGTTCGGGTGGGGCGTGGTTGTTTCGAAGAGGGTAAAATCCCCTAAGTTCGCACTCGGTTGGTAAATTTTAATGAGTTTTATTTGGTATTGTTTATTGTACGATTATTAGGTTTTTTAGTAAAATTTATTCACCACATAATTGTTTATGAAATAAACATCTACATACTCTTTTTCAATGTGTGAATATCAGGTCTTTTAATTATGCCTAATATGCCTGATAATGAGGCCATAATTTGAAACTTACATTAGATATTCTGGAGTTGATGATGAAAAGCAAAAAAAAAACAGGTCTTAAGTGTTTTTAATGGAAGTTTTTTGGGTAGTCTTGTTGGAGGAGCGCCATAGCTTTTTTAATTTGAAAAAAGTTTGGGAAACCCTGGTCTAAACTTTAAAAAGGTTTACTAATGTTTGTAATGGAAGGTAATGTATATTAGCTGTTAGGGGCCAGGAGTTGAAGACTTTTCATTGTTGATAATGGAATATTTTAAAGGATGAAGTAGATAGTTAATATCTAGTAAACGTATGTTGTAATCTTTGCGTTGGAAGTTTGAATCAAGGACCATGGCTAAATTTTTAGAATACAGTGAGGAATCAGAATCAGTGATTATTGTAGAAATACCAGAGAAAAAATTATTTTCTGTTTAAACCAAGCAGTCATATTCATAATGCAACTAGAACAAGCAGACCTAAAAAATTTAAAGTAAAAAGCTTGAAAAGTACATTTCCACGCAATCACTTTTGCACAAGTGACAGTTTTGCACGGTTGACTTGTTTAAGTCACCGCTAAAATTGTCAATTGCCGCTCACCAAGCCGGTAGGAGGAACCGCTTACCGACCAATGGTTAGGGGTAACAGTTATATTAAAAGAAATAAACCTGTGCAAAACTGACGCCGTGCAAAAGTGACCATTTGTGCAAAAGTATCTTCGTCAAAAGTGAAATTTCGTGGAAAAATGTCCCTATTTACATTTTTGTACCCATCTTATACAGGTTACAACAAAGACAATGCGATTTTTTAAGCTCTTTTTTCACCACGTGCAAACGAAAAATAAAATAGTTAATATAAATTAAAAAAACATGTTGTTTCGATATGATATATCTTAACTGATTTATATCACTACAAGAAAAACTATTCTATAGGTTACAATGAAGACAATGCGGAATTTTATAAAAAATATTTTTTACATACGTAAATAAATTATTCCATATAGTTAGTAATATATGATCCATATTGGTTGATAAATATTTTTTCCATTCTTATAAATAAATCTTCCTTAGGTTACACCGAAGACAATGCTGACCAGAGGAACCAAACAGTCCTCGAAGTTTTGATAAACTGCGACAAATCAACAGTGAGGCCCCACGCCCCCTTCGGTACCACCCCAAAACCCCCTTGTAACCATGACAACACCGAACCTTCTGTGGTGTCCTGCTTGCTGAACGTTGTGAATGGGGTGAGCAAGCGGAAGTTGAACATAAATGGGGGGACGGGCTACTTCAATTTGCTTGACAACAGGAAGGAGGTCATGCGGGACGTGCAGGTTGGTTGCTAGGGAGAAATATTTATAAGTTATGTGTTTGTTTGTTTTTAAAGTTTGTTGAATTGTCATCCAATAAATAGAATAATCAAAAAAAAAAGTGAAAAAATTGGTTGCTAGGAATAACTATATGATTAAATGAATTAATCATTAATAAGATTGAAATTTGAAAGCTGTTTTTGTTTATTATTTTATAGTGTGAATCGAACTTTTATTTCTTTTAAATTCTTAAACAGCAAATTCTTATATTTGTGTTTTGTCATCATGTTTTTTTATATTTAAGTAATTTTTGATTATTCACAATGGGTATTTCTTATAAAGGGTATTTAGTCACTATAGCTCAACCCAAACTCTAAAGCTAATAAAAGTTTTCTTAGTATTATTAACAACGTAAAGATTACTAAGAAATCATCGAAAATGTAAACTACATATACATTTTAAGATAGAAGATTGTTGTTCTCTTGTTAGTTTGAATTCGAATTTAGACGGTGCTTAAGCATGATAACGGAACAATTGCTGAAATCTGCCCGATAGAAGACGTGCAAATTAAAGATCACGACTTCTTGAACATGAAACAGAAAATAGACATTTTGCACCAGCGAATACTGAATCATCCCCTGCATTTGAGTGAGGATTTAGAAGAAAAACTTAAAATTGTTGAAAGCAAGACCAAAGTTAGTTAATAGGTGTATATGTATTAATAGTTTTTATATTTCTATTTCAAGTAATTTAAAATTTGTAAAGGATAACAAATTAGTGGTTAATGTGTGAATAATTTCATGATGTGTATGTTATGTTATTTTATGACAACCTTTTCTTATTTTTTGATTGTTTTATTAAATCACTCTATTTAAAAAAAAATATTTTTTGTATTGCATTATGAGCTAAATTAATGTTTTTTTCTTAATTTCTTAGATAATCATTTTTAGGCTGCTTTTTTGTAAAAATTATGAAAAACATATTATGAGTTACATTGTAGAAGTTTTTTGTATGCATATATAGGTTTTAAGAGCTATTGTACTTTGTAGTAAGAACTGCAGGTTACATATGTAAGGGTTGTGATTTGAGATTAAGAGAAAAGAATTAAAAATAATGAATGTTGGATTAACATCCAAATTTTAGCAGCTCCTAGCTTTTCTATCATACCTTCTAAGTTTAAAACAAGAGTTGGTGTTCTTAGATTTTTTACAAAAAACACAAAAATGGTTAAGCCTTTGTTGTAAGTTAATTGTAAGCTACAGTTGAACATTGTATCAAGCAAAAAATAGAAACTAAGTTCTGTAAATGTTTAACTTTTAATAAGGTTGTTATAAATGTAATTTATTATGCCTTTTTCCAAACAAGTAGTAAATATTTTATTTTAACAAAAAATTATAGCTGTTATCTGAAACATCAAAATCAACAGTTTACAAAAAAATGAGTTCTATTTATACCGTTATTAAAACAAATGTTTCTAAAAGAGCTAGGAAAATAATAGTTCGAATAAAATATTTGTAGCTGCTATCTGATACAAAGAAATCAACGAAAGAGTTGAAAGACAAGAAGAAGATTTTAAAGATGGAGGAATTACTAAGTAGGAAGAGAGTTCTTAGGATGATGGGATTCTCAACAGAATCCGATGTCTTGACTGAGAAAGGTAAAATTTCATAATTAATGATTTTTGTTACATAGTACTTCTTTTTTTTTTTTTTCATTTAGTTATTTAAAAATTGTTCTTAGCCTTGTAAGTTATACAAATATTGAATTCTCAATTAAATCCGATGTACTTTTACAAAAAAAAGTTAATACTTTCAAAATTAAAAAACTATAACTTAAAATACTTTTATAAAATTTGTATGAAAATTAACAACTTTTCTTTGTTTTTGTAATTACCAAAAATTGCAGCTAAAAGAAGGTGAAATTTTAATTTTTGATTTTAATATAAGTAAATATTAATCTAAAAGATATTTAAAAGGTAAATAAGGGTATCTTATTTCTAAAGGCAAGTTTTTAATACTATTTTGTTGCTTACACAAATAAAACTAAATAATATAAGTTAATAAGTACTGAAGTTATGTCGTATGTGCATAAATAATCTAATGTGAAATAATAGTAGAAATTTAATAAAGATATGTGAATTTGTTCTACTAAATAATAAATAAATTTTTTTTAGATAATTATTAATATATAATTTAAAATGAGATAAAAAAAAATCTAGTTTATTTACAGCTGATACAATTTTATTATTTTTTTTTTGTTATTCAATTAAACTATATCAACTTATAATTTTACAAAAACTTTAGTAGCTTGTAGGATACGAACAGCTGATAAGTTACGACTAACTAAATAATTATAATTTATAATATTTTTTAAATATTCAGGTTAAGTAGCTTGTAGGATACGTTAAGCTAATAATTAAATATTAAAGGAATTGTTATATAACATAATTAATTATAAAAAAATATTCAGGATTAGTAGCTTGTGAAATATGTGCAGTAGATATATCAAGATTTACTGAAACATATTGATTTTATTAATACAAATACTTGATACAAATACTTATTATAAATTTATTTCTGCTAAACAAATATTAAATGAAATTAATTGTATTTCAAATATTCAGGTTTAGTAGCTTGCGAAATATGTGCAGTAGATATATTAATATTCACTGAACATTATTGATTTTATTAATATAAATACTTGTTACTAACTAACTCATTACTAAAATGACAAATAAATTATTGTAAATTTTTTATAGGTTTAGTTGCTTGCGAAATATGTGCAGCTGATGAACTACTATTAACTGAAATGTTATTCAACGGAGTTTTCACAAGTATATTACCAGAAAAATGTTGTGCACTTTTAAGTTGCTTCGTATTTGACGAAAAAGTTTGTTTTTATATTAAATATGTTTATTGAAAATTCGATGTGTATGTTCGTAAAGTTAAAAAAATACTTCAGTATACTGAAAGAGAAGTGGTATAAAAAAAAAAGCTTTAAAATTTCATTTTGTTATTAAATATAAATAAATAAGCTTGTCTGATAAGTGATAGGTAATGTTATGATATTTCAGAAGGTTTACAGTTTTTTACTTAAACTTGTATAATTGCTTGAGGAATATAGTTCATTTAAAATAAATCTTCAAATAAGTTAATTAGTTTACAAACATATTTTTTTTGTCAAGTTTTATACTAAACTTTTACTATATAATGTTGATTTAAATGTTAGATTGTTAATAACTTCTCATTGAAGCATTTAGTTGTAAGATGAAGCATTTTTTGTGGGCTTTTTAACTAATAACATATAATTACATGTATTTACATATTTTCCAGTGCAAAACACAGTCGAAACTAACTGAAAGTTTGGCCAAACCCATAGAACTAATGAAGAAAACAGCGTCTAAAATTGCTAAAGTTTGTTTATTTTTATAAATAAAATATTATAAAGAATAATTAAAGTTTTTTAAATGTTTTATTACTCATAGTTACAACCGAAAATTGTATAGTGTAATTGATTAATATTTATGCACAAGTTAACATGAAAGACTTTTTTGAAATTGTAGAATTATCCAAATACTTAATATTTTTTTTCTATTCAATGAATTTGATTTTTATAAGTTTTTATAAAAATATAGAATAAACTGCTCTTGATGTAATTTGTTTATATTTAGCTCTAAAAGTGCATTAAAAATAAACAAACAAATAAACTGTCTTTCTGATACAGATATCAATAAAATGCAAATTAGAAACAAATTATCATTTAATACTGACCATTAATCTCTTCGTTATTTGTTAGACTATTAAACACTTAAGCAATATGCAATAATTTAATTTAACCGGAAGTTTTTTCGTAAACTTAAATGTTTAACTAAACACATTTTTCTCAGATATCAATAGACTGCAAGTTGGAAATAGACGAAGGCAAATATGTGTCATCCTTCAAAACCAATATTATGGATGCTGTGTACGCCTGGGCCATGAACAAGAGTTTTGATCAAGTTCTTGAGTTGTGCGAAATTTATGAAGGTTTATTTAGTTTTAATTGTGTTTTTAAGATTTTTTAAATAAAAAATGAATTTTGTGGTATTTTGTTAAGGCATAATTGATTAAATAATTAAGTTAATAATTATAATATTTTTTTATATTTTTTTTCTACTAACATTCAGGCAGTTTTATCCGTTGCATGCGGCGTTTGGAGGAACTTCTCCGGCAGTTGGCGCTGGCGAGCACGAAAATGGGAAATACCCAGCTCAAGAACAAATTTGAAACGTGCTCGAAACTCATCAAGCGTGACATCGTGTTTGCCGCCAGTCTCTACTTGTAGAATGTATTCATAAAGAAAATATTTTTCCCTACTAGCCTTTAAGTCTCTACTTGTAAAATGTATTAACTTAGGAGAAAATATTATTTATTAGAAATTTTTTAATATACCTTATTAGAATTTTCATACTAAACATGACATATTAACTCGATATGTCATCCTAGTAATAAAAACAGTTTCAATTTAATATTAATATCGCCACTAGTCTCTACATGTAGATGTTATTAAATAAGTTAGAAACAGAAAGTTTGAAGAGTGGTCAAGATAAATATTGGTAGGAAAAAAACGTCTAACTTGTTAAAATCTTATTTGTCCTTTTTTCTTTTTGAAACTAAGGACTTTAATTTTATAGAATATAATAAGTTTTAAGTTATTTATGATTTTAATAACTGGTTTTAATTATTTATCATTTGTCCTCTTGTTATGATAACCTAAATATTAATTTTTTTGTGTCCTATACACTTTTAACTTGTTTTAAAACTTTTTTTTTACAAAAATTTTATCTTTCATGAGCATTTTATTTCACTAGTCGTTATAAGTTTACTTTAAAATGTTTTACTCACTTTTTTAAAACTGTTGATATCACAATGAAGTTTTAAGATTTGTTTGCTTTATTTTGCATGTGTTTAATAGTTAATTTGATTTTAGGCAATTTTTTATTTTCAAAAGTAGTTGGTTAAATTTCAAATTTTTTTTAAGATTTATTTTGTTATTTAAAGTAAAATATTTCCTATGTTAAGTAGAATATTAATTAATTTTTTGATATATTTTTGCGTTATTTAAGTAATAGGTGAAATTATATATCTTATACAATTTTTATAGTTTATATTGACTTTTAGCTAAAACATCATTTCAATATCATTTGTTTCGTATGTTTTTGATAACTTTATACACATTGATATTTTGTTCTAAATGTAGTTAAAGTTTATAGTTATTTGCTAAAATATAAAATTAGCTTGATTTTTTTAGTTATTTAACTTATATCGTTAGCAAAGAAGTGAGGTGACAAGTTTCTTTTATTGCTATATTTATATAACTTTAATTTTTCTTAGAGATATTACTATACTTATTTTATCTCTAAAAAAATTAAAAGATTTTTACGTAAACTATTTGTAAACTTTATTTATTAGTTAGCTTATTTCTTTCTATACGGCTTAAATGATTACTTAAATTTATAAACAATATGGTACGTAAATTAACTCGATTCAAAAAAGGAGCAGTTTTTCTTTGATATTATAAGACTACATTTAACTACAAAGTTAGACCTTAATAATGTTCTTTATTGTTCACATTAATTGAAGATAAGATAAATTATTATACAGAACAATAACAAAACATAAGATTATTTGTATTTAAATGTACTTTAACAATTAGACTGCTACAATACAATTTAGATCAAAATAAAGTTGTTCTCAAAGTTTGTTCTTAAGAATGTTTTTGTACAAAGCATTTTAGTATAAATAAAAGTATATAAGTATTTAATCTTTAATTGTTATTTTTTACTACTAAAATGAATAATCTAAGTTTAAATAATTATCTTAAACAACAGTTCTTTAATCTGTTTTCTAAATTTTAGGCTGCACGGGTGTTCAAACAATTTAAAAACTAGTTTATTTGGTTATTCTAAAACTAAGGTATATAATACTAGGGATTTTTATTTAGTAATATTTATAGTTAGTCGAGAAACTGGGATGCCCCATACTTAGGCTACTCAAGATAACTCTGGCTAGTTTGAATTTTTTAACAAATCTCAAGCAAGTTTTTTCTTTTCAATATATCTTTTTTCCCTTGAAACATTATTATTTTATTTTTTTTTGTGTTTTTAATACTTTAGGCTGGCCAATAGCGTTTATTTGGCTAATACTCGTTTTTTTTTTCTCATGAGCTGTTTTTTTGCCACGAGGAGTAACAAATCTATAGGAAAGTCTAGAGCGCTTGTTTGATTTATATGAACCTAAAAATCATGATTTTATTCTCACACTCTTGTTGTGCTGTTCATACTTTTAAAATTGCATAATCCATAGCTCCTTTATGTTTGTCTCCTGCAGTGGGGACTTTCAGTTATCCAAATAGTGTTCTGTAGGACTAGTCTTGCCATAGCAGAGTTGTGGTAGCATTTTGAACAAGGGTATATAATACTAGAATATTTTACTTTAAAAATAATAGTAATAATTCTGATGATAAGATTATAAACATTTTCTAATAATTTGCTACAAGAAGTAAGACTGGAGTGTTTTCAATTATAGGTCTAAGTACATTGTTTTATTTGCGCATTCAATAATGTCTATAATCTTTTAGAAACGTAATTTACAAGTGTTCTTGTTGTTAGAAACTATATCTTCTAATTACATTAAATGTGTCCTTTTTGTAATCATTTTGTATTTTATTTGGACATTGCATGGTTAAATAAAAACAATCTTTTCTAAATTATGTTTGTACGTAAGAACTCATTTATTTGATTATAGTTACAACTTCCACGAAAAAATGTTTATATACAATAAAAGATTAAGTTATTATACGTTGCATAAACTGAGTTTATTTTGAATGTTTTAGCATACTTGATTATAATTGTTTACTAACCAATTACAACAAAACATTAGTTGGAGTTAACTGTGAAACATTTTACATGTGAGTTTTTTAGTATTGTGAATGTTTTTTCAAATGTTTTTATGAAATGTTCTAGGTAGTTCAAAACATATAAAATAGGTTTTGGTCTTAAAGCTTCAGGATGATTTCCAGTGAATTTTTTAAGGCTTTTTTAAAACTTTGCTATCTTTAAATTGTTTTAATAATTTTCAAATTTTTGTATAGGTTATTAACTGATAAACGTCATTAGCTGCTAGTCTTTTTTCTGTTATTGAAAAAAACATTTTCAACGAAATACACATGTTTTAATTTTAATAAGATTACTTATGTTAATTAAAAAAAAAATGAAATAGGCAAAAATATTCTATTTCCAATAAATATAATGAGCATATTAACTGTTTTTAAAACTACTGTTTACAGCGACCAATACCTTTTATCCGTTTAACTAAACATATACTTTCTTTTAGAAAAATTATCTTTCATCTGTATATTAATGTTTTTATCATTAAGAAAGTTAAGATCAATTATATAACCAACACACTTATTTCAAAAGCGTCATTTAAAGCATACCAGAAGTAACATGTACATTTTTTTCAAGACTTTTCTATTAATTTATTCGAGTATTACTGTTAATTTGTTGAACGCTGAATATTTTAGAGGTTTAAAATGTTATTAAAGTTAAGAAAGACTAGTTAGTAACAAAATAAACTATTACAGAACTACTGACGCTTTAAGTTTAACAAAGAAGATAATTTAAGCAAATTATACTTATAAAAGTTTTACTAGTAAGTGTGTTTGTGAAATTGTTTAAACAAGATATCTTAAATTCATAAAAACTTTAACAAGTGTTTAAGTTTTTGCATGTAACAATTAAACACTTTTTTTTTGTACATCAATAAACTTATTTATGTAAAAATTTATACTCCTTACAGTAAGCTTAAATAACTTGATTTAAGAGTTAAATTTAAAACATCTTGTTTACTCTAGTTAATGTTGTAAAGTTTATGTTTATATCAGGGCATCCCAACTTTTTTTCATAGAGCCGCATTTAAAATAATAAAAAAAGCTATGGCCCCTTCCTACAAGACTTCTCAAAAAACTACTCTTAAATAAACCTAAAACCCTTTTTTATATTTTATTTTCACCATCAACTACATAATATCTAGTGTAAGTTTTAAAATATGCTTTTATGGCCCCCTTTGGGAAATTGTGATTTATGTGATGGATTCTTAAAAAAAGCATCAAAACAAAAACGGCTAAGATTATCTGCTTTTAAGTTTTTGAACCTACGTTGCTTAATTTTATAACTTTATGTTATTCACCTTAATTCTAAAACAGTTTTGTTAGTCTCTGTCTCTAAAAAGACTTTCAAAATAAATACAACTTAAGATTTTTCATAGTTTATAGATAAAGATTTCATTAAAAAAAAAATATATTACATTTTTTGACTAAACATAAATAATAGTTAAAAACAAAGTAAAAGATAGTTTTTAAAGAAAAGTTAAGTAAAATAGATGTTTAACTATACTTTAAGTTAGTTGTTACTCGCTTTGAGAATAAAATAGCTTTGATATTTAGGATTTTTTTTCTTATTTACATTGTTCTTAGTCGGATAATAAACAAAGTTTTGGCAAAACTTTTGATTAGCGTTTTTATAGTTTCTCTGCTATACTTTACAGAGGTTTAGTGAATTTGATAAAACTTTTAAGTCAAAATATTCTAAAGACTAATTATAAAACTATTTTCAAAATGAAACAATTAGTATATAAGTATTTTAATAAGTTTAAGTAATATATTTTCCATTCATATGTGCCAAAAAATTAATACACTAACTTTATAGCTTTTTTTTGGTTTTAAAACTAATTTCTTTACTGCTATGTAGATTTTCAGACAAATTTTGCTAACAGTTAAGTTTTTCTGCTGACTTCATGGTTAAAGCTAAATTCAGAAGTTTTTAAAAGTGTTTAAAGTTTACAGATATTTAAAAACTTAGCCTACTTTAATAATTTGAAGTATCCATAAAACTGATATTGATAAAATGAGCTACTAAAACTATATTATGGTAATGTCAACAAAACTACAAATTAAATTTGTAAAACGTAAATGCTATGATAGATGTAATACAATTACTCTCATTTATTGTTATGGTAAAATAAACTATAAGACAACAACTGTAATTAAAAATGTGAAACAAATTTATTAATGCAATTAAATATTGATAATTATACAATAAATAAAAAAAAGATCAGTCCGAACTCATACCATTGTGTTTTCTTCTTTTGTAATATCGCTTTTTACGACGACATCTTCTTTTCCTCGTTCTATTAGCATCATCCTCGTTTTGATAATAACCATCACTTGTGGTGAACGACTCACACTTCTGATCAAAGATCGTGGTGTTTCTGGACGTGAACTCTTTGCGCTTTATCAGAGCGAACTTGTTCCACTTGACCCGTATTCTGTACCACGGCTCGTCGGGGTTCGAGGACAAAAACTCCGGCTCCTTTGCCAGGAACATTCGCGTTATGCTGTCAACGTAATGTTCTTCCAATTGGGTATTAGTGGAAGGCATTTTATTTTTAGTTCTGTGTTTCTTTGCTAAATGAATGCAAACATAACACTGTTCAACAATTTTAACATGTTATACATACGTCATAATCGAGTTTTGCAAAACTGCTGAAATTTTGTTTTTGTGCATTTGCATATACTTTTTAAAACTTAAAATATTATATATTCCGTTTTATTGTTTGTAAACTTTTTTATGTAAACAGTAGTTTAATGTCAGAAATAATGTTTATAAATTCTCAATGATTAGAATGAATAAGTTGCACTGATTCTCATTAAACATAAGATCTTTGTTCATTGTTTTTTTAAGCATAAATTGAAATGAATTATATATACTTACGCATATAGTTTTCAAGTATAAAAAATAGTTCAAGTATATTATTAATAAAATCAAATCATAAAATTTATTAATTATAAGCTTATAAATTTTAAAATGGTTTTAGCTCTCGTTAATAAAAGTGAATAAAAGATGTAAGTAATGTCAACTTCTAAAAAAATGTTATGCTCAAATACTACACTTAATTTTTAAATAACTTATAGGATGCTGAAAAATTTTAAATCTACTTTATTTATCGTTAAACTAATTAGTTTTGATATTAGAAATATGATTTATAGAAAAATATTCTATTTGAAGCAAGAAAGTTAAGCGAAATAATTAACGTCTGTACGGTACAGATATAACATGCTAGTAAATATAATTACTCTTTAGAACTTCTTAGCTGAAAGAATATATTTGATGTAAAAACATACTTTCTACTTGATATTTATGAATCCTAATTTAATTTCAGCTAATATAATTTGGTTGAGAAAGCAAAACATGTATAAATAATATTTTTTAAAAACTTTATCATAGCTCGTAGTTATTCTAAGCTAATAAATCTTTTAACTGTAGGTAAAATTTCCTGAATACTTATTTTTAGTTTATTTAAATTTAGTATAACCTAAAAAGATAAGGTTTTATAAACGTCTATGCTAAACATTAAAATAAAATGTGTTTTTATTTCAAAATTATCCGATTTAAAATCTTAATGCTTATATAATACATTTAAATTATTAAAGCTGATTATTTACTTTTATAACTATACGAATATTCAATGCAAAAGTTTTTATTTTTTCAAATTTTCTTATATAAAAAACTATGTTTGAAATTTTTATTAACAAAAAACAATTTATAATTATAAACGCGATTTTTTCAGGATTTACTTGATTAAAAACAAAATGTAAACGGTTCAAATTGTGCAAAACTTTTTTGAAAACTCATTAAAAACAGAGTTAAAATAAATAAACTGTAACTAAAAACTTTCAAACCATAAATCATTAAGAGACAATAAAGAAACATAAATTAAATAATGTTTCTGTAAACATTAACAAACACAAGTTTAAGTTCCTTTTGGACACAAAAAAAAACTAATAAAAGTGAGTTTTTTGGTCCTATCGTACTCCCAACATTCCTCTTTGATAGTGTCAAAATTCCACCAGACGATAAATGAAACTATGACGTAGAAACAGGCAAGGGCTTTATAGGCTGCCCACTTGTCTGGGAAAAATAACTCAAGTTAGTAAAGCTGAGATACGAAAGCTTGATAGTTATATGTTAAAATAATTTTAATATTCGAGTACAAACCAAATACTGTTGTTATTGTTTTACGTTAAAGTAAAAAACAAAGTATATGTTTGGTCAACTCAATATTATCAAAGTTTTAAAATTGTATTTAATACATAGTTATTGTTAATATCGCTGAAAGTCAACTATTCTTATAAAATAAAAACTAGTATTTAAAATGCTACTTTATCAGTTTCAATATTAACAATATGAATTAGAATTGATACGGAATAGTTAAAAAAAATTTAGTTCAATATTTTTCAATTAGAAACTGTTAAACATTCAAAATATGTATTTTACCATAGAAGGACGCTAGATATCAGAAATCGTATCAAAAATAAGCACTAAATGTATTTTGTCAACATATATCAAGACTTAAATATTGTTTTTTGGTAAACTTTTAACTTACTTGTGAAACGAACATATTCATGATGTCTTTTCTTTTCAATAGGCATTTTTCTGAAACCGTTCTGAGTATTTAAAAACTGTTTTTATCTAGAAAATACATCAATTTATTTTTTATATAGTGGCTAGAGTATTAATTTACGTAGCTTAAATTTCATTCAATCTATCAAAAAAGTATTACAAAACAATATAAATTTCTTTAAAAGAGTATTTGTTAAAACTAAAACATAATTTAGACCTTATAGAAGTATGATTAATGTGCACTTTATTTCCTAATTCTAAAGTTAGCCTAAGCTTTAAATGTAATTAACTTTTTATTTTTATTTTTATAAAATTTAAACCTTGCCTATTTCAAAATAAAATTAAAATTACACGTATGCAGTTTTTTAATTTAATTTATAATTAAGCTATAACAAAACTAACTAGATATTTTAAAAGCGAATAAACACAACTAGTATAAAAATATATAGTAAGCCATTTGATTTTAAAGCTAATCTCTAAAGGAGGTTGTTTCTGTAGTTTTAAATAAAACGGCTCTACGCGTATACTTATAATAAATTTAAAAGTTTTATATCTTAAAACTAGTTCTAAAAAAGTTAGAAACTTTGATTATATTATGGAATGAACATATTATCTTACAGCTGAAAATTAAAAGATGCACATACAATACGTTTTCAATACACATAAAAATGAAATACATCTTCAAAACTGGTCATAGTTAGCAACAGTTATGATATCTAACTTGTTCAAATTAAGAAAAACTTTTTGCAAATTGTCAATTCAGATTTGAATTTAATAATTAGTTCTTTAATTTTTGCTTTAGTTCTCAAACCTAGGTAACATTAAATAAACTAATTAGACCTAATAATTTTGTATTAAAAGTAATAATATAAGCTTCTTAATTTGTGCAATTTGTAGCTATTGTAACAATTGTGTCATGCCATCAAGGGGCGTTAGAGAGCTACATACAAAAAACTAGATTAAGTATTTATTGTATAGTACAGGCTTATTTTAAAGTTATATAGTTTTAAACTTTAATTAAAACATAAATTTAAGTATTAGTTTGACGCTATTTTTTGTTAACTTAGTATAGTTAATATCGCACCAGTAATTCAAGTTGACAAAAAAAAACATTAAACTTTAAATGTTAAACCAAACTATAAAAGTATCCAAAAAATGTTTTTGAAAACACCACAAAAATAATTTTAGTATTTAAGTCCGGTCTTCTAAACATATTTTATATGTTATCGAATTGTTAAGAATATCTATGAAGTGTTTAATAAGCTGTAACCGGCATTGGTTACACGCTATATAAGTAAAGTAAATTAAGTACAATGGCAGTGATAATCGTATTTTTACTTAATTTGATTAGCATCATAAAACAAAATACTATATATTTAACAAATACTTAAAACTTACTTGTGTGCATATATTTTAACATTATTTAAATTTGCTTGGCTTTTTACTGACACCTTTGGTATACTAGAAATTAACTTAGAGCTAAGTTTTAAAAAATAAACTAACTCACTAAACAAACTTAATGAAAACAACATAACTAATGTAAAGTATAAATTTATAAGAACGTTTTTATTTTCATTCTAACCTTTATAAAACTATATACTGCTTTAAACTTGCAGAAAACAGAGTTTTATGTTATTCCTATAGTTAAATTAAATAAGTTTTGTAGACGACTGTATAGCTAAGAACACGTTGATAAGAGTGAAATTTGTTATGAATATACTTCGAGCAACTTTCAAAAATTTGCTTCAGTTAACAGTAATTAGCGTACCTAAACTTAACTTGTATAAATTAGTTGCACATATGAAATTAAGCCTGATTCACCTAATTATATTTAATAATGTTTATATCGACTGTTAAAAAAAGTTAAAAATTTAGTGTTTAAGGCTAATTATAAAATAACGATATTAGAACTAATTAGATACAAAATGCTTATTAACTTAAATTTCAATGTATGTGGCTTATTTAAGTTAAATTAGAACCAATTTATGAGTAAAAGCTTTTACTTTCATTCGAAGTTAGTAAATACGTGTTTTATTAAACCTAATTAGAATGTATTTACACAAGTTTTCTAAAAATATTAGTCAAGTTATAAATTGTCAAAGAATATAGCGGTAGAGAGTCGAAATTTAGAAACTCAAATTTCAAATTGTACAGTTTTAAATTAAATTCAACTTAAGGCTTTATAAGTTAAAAGTTTTGGGAATACTTAAAACATTTAAGTAATCTGAAACATAGAAGATACCACAAACTAATATAGTATTTCAGAACTACAATTAAATTAAAGCATAAGCTTTATTTTTTAAAAAGTAATTAAACAAAACGAAAAACTTTAAATATTTTTTCAGTATATAACAGCTTTTAAAGTAAACTATAAGAGATACATACATATACTTTTATTTGAAAACCAGTTAATTTATTATTCCTAATATAATTGGACAAACAAAGTATTTTTTTGTAAGTTACAGTTAAAAAACTATCTTAACTCTTATATGCGGAAATATCAATTTATTTTGTATAATTTTGCGCATTATTAAAAACTGAAACCAATTGCACAATTAAAGATTAAAAGGAAATTAGTTTATATAAAACTACTTTTTTAAATGGGTAAATAGAATCTTTAATGCTTAAAGTGACCAAACCAAAGTTGTAAAAGTTAAGTTAGTTTCTTGATACTTTTTTAGTTTTTGAAAATGAATTCAATTAACGAAAAAGAAACATTATAGTGTAAATACATAAAAAAAACAAATACAAGTTTTACTAGTTCGGTTTTTTATAGTGGTACCTTGTATTTCAATGGTTCATAAAACTTCTAAATTGTTTTGTAACAGTTGATAACTTATAAAGGTATAAAAAAATCGTAAAGCAACAATAAAAAAACATGATACATACCTAATAAACAAAATCAAAAAAGCGAATTGCTGCTAGTTATATTCTAGAAGGTACAAAATATATAATTTTCAAAAGTAATTCTTAAGGAAAAGTTAAATGTTTACGTTCTTTAAGCTATATAAATTGTATAAAGTTTAACATTATTGATAGAATTTATTGAACTTTTTTTTACTTCAGCGTAGTCAAAGCATAAACGTATTAAAGACTTGAATGATATTGTAAAAAAAACCAAGTTAAACAAATTCTGAGATTTATAGATCAAAAAATTGTCGTTACTGTACAGGTACTTTTAGTTTAAACAACTTGTAAATAAAATGTTTAAAACAAAGTTAATTTTAAAATTTCAATTTAAAATAAAACAACACGGTAGAAATTTGATAACCAGCAGTAATAAATATCATACAAAACAATTTACTTCGGTTCAGGGGTCATTATCGTATTGTGACCTTATTTCGGTGGAAAAAGAACGACCCGCTAATCAGAAATCTTCTGACTGTGATATTTTGTTCAGCTTGATAAAACCTGCCAAAACATTTAAAGTTAATATTTAAAGTTATTTTAAGTTTAATTCTCAGTAGAAAGTAGTTTTTGATACTTGACTATTTTCTTCAAATTTTTGTTTAGAAAAGTGTTTTAATTATGTTGTACAATTTTATACAATTACGGTGTTTAGAGAAGAGGTTTATAAATTCACCAAAGTATTAGCATCCTACAACTTTTATAATAACCGGTGCGGAGTAATCTCTGTTAATATTATAAGTATTTGTTTTACTTAATTATTACACCTTTTTTATGTTTTGGTATGAACTAGTAAATAAAATAAAAAGTAATTTATATGGTCTCTACCCTCTATGACGTCATCACGCTTCGTCCTAATAAATTTTAAAAGTTCTCAATGATACATATAAAATGTTTACACGCGTTTTTGTTTTTCTTGCTAAATAAAAATTTTACCAATTAAATTTGCGACCCAGTTGACTGTTTATGTTTACGGTACAATTTATCGAACTAGTATATTAAAGAAAATGAATTTTTTACACCCTACGGTTGTTTTATAACTCTTTTTAACTCTAATTATTAGTGATACAATCTAGTGTAAAACATATTTAAAATTAATCTATTTTAAAATATTACGCACAAATCATGAAATCTTAAAGTTACAAAAATATTTCGACCAAGTTGATTTATTTTGTATTATGACGTAATAATTGGGTGCGTGCTACACGCACAGAACAAAATATTAAAAGTTTGTATAACAGAATACATTTTACTTAAACTAAGTGTATTCATAATAATTTGAAAAACGTCTCTACAAACCGGTAACATTACAAACTTTCTATTTTTATTTGACCCTACAGAACATAGTTATAACTGATAAAAGTATGTAGTTAAAAAAAAACCAAACTAACTTATTGAACATAAAAGGTTCAACGCTCCATATACGCCGCAAACTTTTACATGAGCACCGACTTGATTCCAAAACTGGTCCAATTATGAATGTCTTTACCTATTCCGTTATAGAGCGCCGATTGTTGCTTGAAAAACCGCCGCCTTTTTATTATCAACCTTCTATTAGTGAGTGTACTTGTCCATTCTTTGTTTATTTCATATTGAATATCTGATCAAAATTTAGTTATATAAAATTTTAATAAGTAAAATTTCAAACAAATGCATTGTTTATTACAGTGGACTTTTATAATTCGCTGTCCAATTTTGTTTTTTAAATTGCTCGCGGGCTGTCCTATATAGAAAAAATATTTTGCGGGCCGTAGTAATTTTACATAATTGTATAAATTGTTAAAACAATACTATCTCAAACAACAAGTTTGATAAAACAATCATTCATAAAGCACTGTGAGTGGCTAATAGTCAAATTAAGAACCTAACTTTAAGTTTCTGTTACCAATACTTTTATTTTATAGTTTTGAAAAGGAAATTTTAGCTGAAAAACACTATAAGGGTTGCATATTTATGCTTTTAGGGCTGAAATTTGCTGACCAATGGTTTTTTTGAAACTTTAAACAAAATAATTAAGAATAACTAAAAATTACCCATTACTTTTTTATTCATACTGTGTACGGAGCTTAAAACTTACAGTATTTTTAGAACACTTGTAAGTAAAAGTTCATATTGTTTGTTTTGCACAAAATGTTTGCAACCTCAAAAAACTACCCCTCCCACCTTTAAGTTAAATTGAACATAGCTATACAATTTGTTACATATAAGTTAAAACAATTAAAATAAAATTTATAATGTTTTTAGAAATAAGTATTGCGAATTTAGTTGAAATAAATTAATACCTTGAGAAACTATCAAAAAAAAGTTTCATAAAAACATAATAAACAATTATTATAAGGAAGTATTGAAGTTAAATCTATTAAGTGTATAACTAATTAGTACTAATTTTGTACACTGGTTTAAACATTATTAAGCATGAGGAAACGTTTAAGCTCTTTAAGTAAATTTGGAAAACAAAACTTTTATTTTATATAACTTTTTAATAAGTTCCATTTTAAAAACAGAGCTATTTTCTAGAGAAGAAAACTTAACTATGCCATTCAATTGTTTAACTTTCATTAAATATATTAACTTCAGACGTAATAGTTTTAACGCAGTGTCTCATTATTCAAAAAAAAAAGCTATTTAGTTTTATAAACTTCTTTTTTAAGTGTTTTCAATTAAAAATAACAGTTGAACTTTTATTAATTGACTGCAACTATTTTTAAAAAGTAAAACCTGCTGTAATAATAAATAAACCAAGCTTAAAACTCTATAAATTAAATTTAAAGATTTAAGAAAATCAATACTTGCTACAAGTATTATTAATTATGTTAAAAATTTAGTGAAGCCACTAATTTTTCTTTATTTATGCAAATTTATAGTATCACACCAAAACTACTTTTGTAATAGACTATGTCTGATTTATTGGGTAGTAGTTTTTATAAATTTCCATATTTCTACATATTAAAAAAAAAAAACTTTTTGGTAAAAAATGTTACTTCACAAAGTTTTAATAAATTCTAGTTAAAAATAATATTTTTTTTTAATTATTAAAATTTAATTTCATTGTAAATAATAGAAAAAAACTAGTATGTTCCTAGTATAAAAACTAGTATATATAAACTTTTTAAGTAGTAATTCTTATATAAGTAAAAACTTAAAAAAGTTTATATAAAGAAAAGCTGTTAATGTGCATAGATTTTATTTAAAAATATTGCAAAAAATTTGATATTCAAAGTTTTCTTGTGTAAACTTAAAGTTTAAAAATATTTTATTTTATTTGTATTGATTTTTATTTATGTTTGACCATGTTTTATCTAAAATAGTTTTGTTCATAAACAAGCATGCATAAAATCAAAAATATTAACTTTAAACGAAAACATTTACTTTTTAAATTAAAATTAAAAACTATTTTCAGAATTTAGATTGGAATACCTTCAAAATAAATATAAATTACTCACAGTTTTTGTAACAACCATTTAAATCCCTCCCTTTTTGATACAAAGTTGAGGAAAAAAAAAAACTCCGAACAAGAAAGATGACAGCAAGCTAACTATCTGTTCAAAATTTTATTCTCCTAAAGCCAAAAAAATTGAGTTAACTTTTATAATCAAAAACAAAAAATCTAAAAAATAATAGAATATGAGTTTAAAACGTTAGAATTTTTACTTGTTTCTACTTAAGCCCTAAGTTGATGATTAAAGTTCTAAAATATTTTTTATTTTATTTTGATCTTTAAAAATATTTGTGAAACTTTTAACTTTTATAAGTAAATAAAAATGTATTAAATAAATCTTAGAATAAAAAGGTTGTTTTGATATCAAGTTGTTTAACAGACTTTTCTCTAATATTTATTTTTATTTAGTTTTCAAGGTAGGATTTTAAAAATCTATTAAAGTACTTTTCTGTAGGATATAGACTAAGCATGCTGTTTTAATTATCTTTTAAATAACATATATAGATGTTTATTACCAACAAAAGTCAAATAAGCTTCACCTAAAATATAATTAGAAAACTACCAAAATTTTGTTTTATAAACTTGTAGAGTTTTATAATTTCATATATTGAATAAAATTTATAATAATTTTTTTTTTCATTTAATATTTACCTAACTAAACAGTATAATGTAAAATTTGCTTATAAAAAAACTATTCTAACGTACTTTATGTAGTTCAACCGCAACTCTTTCAACCAAATACAGTTCAGTTTTTACTTCTTATTGATCTAGAACTTAAGTACTGCAACACCTCCCACAGCAGACGATAAACAACAATGAAACACTTTAATCTGTTTATAAATAGACTTGTTTTGTATTGATTTTACAAACAACTTAAAAATTAAAAAAAAATTGTTTTTTAATTTGATACGGAAAACATCCATCTACTTGTTTAAACTCAGTTTTTTTTTTACAAAAAGTATGAGATTATGAAATAAAGTTTAAAATTAAAAAAAAAAGTTTTCTTATAAACCAAAAAGTAGATAAAGTCATTTAATAAGTTAGTAGTTTACTTTACAAGAAAACCGTTTCTAAGCAGGAATACTGTATACAGCTTAACCAATTTTAATAAAATAAATTGGAAACACTTTACAAACCTTATGTTACGCTTGAATGGTATTGAGACCTCCTTTGAAATAATAAAAATTTTTTTTTATCAAATTTGGTTTTGGTGTCCTATTTCTGTTATTTCTTCCACAATTTGAATTGTTTTCAGCTTTTTATTTTAAAAATCCTATTTTAAAAAATCTGAAAAAACAAAAAACATCAAAAGTACAACTATAACTATATAAAATACTTAAATTATACTAATTATAATACTTTATTTAAAGTTTTAAAAGTGGTTGAAGTAGTTATAGGAAAAAAATTTATATGCTGTTATTTAAAATCTTGTTTACTACTACAAAACTTTAACTAGAACTTTATTTTCATTGTCGTGGACTTATACAATAGAAATTTGTAATATAAAAGTTAAAGCTTACACAATTAGAACACAATAAGAACAACTAAAAATAGCAATTATAGTCTACATTAGTACATTTGCAATTAATACTTAGTATTAAAAAAAAACACTAATACTAAGACAATGTACTGGTTTAACATGATTTATAAACAAGAGTGGAATATATAGTTCAGAATGTCAATGTATAAACGTAACTACTGCAATATAATTAATGTTATAGTTATATAAAAAATTGGCAAAATATAACTTGTTTGAAACTAGTAAAAAAAATAATAAGAAAGTATTGCAACAAATTATTTTGAATAGATAAGTTTACCTCTAAAAATTTTGTTATATCAAGAAGTTTTGTACAAAACGTTAAAGAAAACTAAAAGCAGATTAAATTTTCATAGTTGATGATAGAAAAGTTGATTTTCATACCAAAAGTTTAATTTAAAAATTATCAAGTTAAAATTGTTACTATTATAAAAAAAATTTTTAAAGTTGTTAATTTATAAAGCCAAAATAACACCAATCGTTTTGAAACAACAGCAACATCAACTACTGAATTGGATATAGGCAGAATAAAAAAATAAGGTAAGTTAAAAAACCAATGTTTAGATTGTAAAAACTTTTAATGTGATACAAAGTAAAATTTCAAAAAAAAAAAAAGGTGTACCTTAATGTTCATTATCTTAACTGCTTAAAGTATAGAAATACTCACAAATGTTACCATTAATTAATAGTATTAAATGTTCCACATGGAAGATATAAACTCTATTTAGACCGAAATGGTGTTTGCACCTAGTTCAACACTACTTGACTGGGCCACATCACCGCTACCACTGACGTCTGCCCCATCACCTTCAGATCTTTCACAAGTTAGCTCACTGATACAATACAGTCCATTTTTGCCATAAATTGCTTCAACCATGCTAGTCCTGTACTTGGCGCGCGGTGGCTTGAGTGGTGCCACCTCTAGCTTCTCTTTAGGCATGCGCCTCGGAGAGCCCCGGCTCGGTCCTGCCTGACTCAGCACATCAAGAGCAATTTGAGCTGACTTTCTGGGGGCTTCGTTGAGATCTTCAAGCTTAACACACTCAGCTTTCAAGAACTTCCTTTTCTTCAAACGTAGCTCTGTGGATATTGACTCGGGTCGGCTCTTGCTCAACTCAGCTAGCTGGCGCCGTTGACTGACCACGTCCTCGTTAGATTGCAATTGACTTGCTTGCAAATCTTTGACATTTTTCTTTGAGCGTAGCAATACAATCTGGAAGGTGCAGACATCATCAGCAACTTCTTCGCCAACCACTTCCTTCCTGCCGCAGATTGAAAACAGTTTTCTGATTCCGTCCCAACACGCAACAGCCCTGGCCCTGAGCCGCTGGCCTGACGTTACAGCAATTTCAGCACCTCTGTAAATTGGGGTTGACATTGTGATACTTTTAAAATAATATCTGTTACATTAGTTATTGTTTGATGTATGTGCATGTTTGTTCTAAACATGAGTAAAAGTTTGTATAAGTTTTTTTTGTTTTAAATTTTTCAGTGTTTTTTTAAGTTGTTTAAACACTAATAGTTTTTGAATGCAATTTAATACCGAGCTAAATTGTTCAAAAACATTTTTACAAAGCAAATTAAGAACAAAATCTAGCTAGACAAAAAATATTAAATTATAACTAATGGCATAAAAAAGTATCGAGGTGATACTTTAACCATTTTTCTCTATCTCTTTTTATCTCTAAGTTTGAGATATAAATAAAATTGAAACCTAATTAGGTTCAAACTTGATAGTTTAGCAGTAAAAGTCTTACTTTCATTTTACTGTCATCTTTTAATGTCTTACCCAAAATGCAATAATTCATTAAAAAAATTTAATTTTTAAAATAAACTAAATTTATTTTCATTTTGGCTATTTTAGAAAAAAAAACACTGTTTAATTTTGTTGTTCGAAAAACTCAAACCACTGTTTTCCCTTTAGTTTTTTTTGTTTAAGTGAAGTTGTAATTATATGAACACAGTTAAAACATTTAAAACATCCTTTTCTATCTTTTAATGTTTAAAAGCATTGACTGGGTTAAATTGACTTGAGAACAATTTTCTTCAAAATACAACTTCCTAAGCAACTGTTTTATAATTACCAAGTTTTGCTTAGTGAATAATAAACATTTTTCTAAACTGGGTTTAATGCACTCAAGATTGTATTTAGTATTACATTTTTATGGCAAAGCTCTCGTTGTTAAACCTGTTCTTTTGTATTTCTGTATTTGTTATAAAACAATAACAATGTGCCACATAGTTATTTTACAAAAGAATTTTATAAACTTTTGTTTATGTTTACATGATTATGAAATACTCAACAAAGTAAGTCCTTTTTTTAGATAAAGAATGTGATAAGTTAAACTAAAACCTAGTCTCCCCCTTAGTTACACAACTACCGTTCTTTTGGATGAAAATGATGTTTCGATCAAAATTAGTACATATATAAATTCAAATCATAAAAAGTGTCCTATATTATAAAGTAAGTATTCTCTTATACTAAATGTTTAAATGTAATTTTATTTTACAGGTTGGCTCTACAAAATAAGATCTACAAAAACAATGAACGGCTAACAAATATTTTAAAACTGCTTTTTTTTTACAAAATTTAATAAAAAAAACTGTATGTAACTTATATTAATATTAATTACAAGTTTTTTGTGTAGTTTTTTATTTTAAGTATTCATTTAAACACACTTTGTTACAACTACCATAAAATCTCAACTCAAAAACACATATAATAAGCACTATTTACAGATTTCTGTAACAAAAACTGTTTTGACTGGTGTAACAAAACACTGACTGCAATATACAATAAATTTTCTGGTTCTTTAAAACTTTTAAAGGCAAAAAACCATACATTTTATATTTCTGATTAAACACATGTAATTTTCAACTTTGCTAGCTTCTCAACTTGAATAGCATTGTTATGATTTTAGATGGTTTCAAAATTGCTAGCCTCGATTTTGGATTTTTCGTTTCAGTACGCCGCTCTATTTCGACGCTGAAAATTACCAGAGGTGCGTTTTTAGAAACAAAAAGTTAAAGTTTTAGATGTTGGAAGTAGAAATAGATTTAGCTGTATGGAACTTTTATAAATGTTTTAATGAAAGTCGGAAATCAATTTGTTTAGACTTGCTACCAGTAAAATCGTTTAAAGCTGATTCAATTAAATAACCAAAGATTAAACTTTTTTTCAATACTTCTGATAAATTTTGTTTTAGCTAAGAATATATTAAAAACAATCACTTCAAAAGATTTTTTTTTTAATGTTTTTTGTACATGGTAGGAAAAAAAACAAGTCATTTAAACTAGTATGTTAATTTATAGCCTTGTTTAATTGTTATATATTTAACCTATAAATTACTAAAAATAAAACTAACTTAACTGTATTACGGCTTTAGCTTTGAACAATAAAAATGAAATGCAAATAAAAACGAAAATAAATCTTATAACAGATCTATAAGCTTCATAATCTAACAAATAAGCTCGTCTCATATACAAAAATTAAATATTTAAAAACAGTAAATCTGCAACGTGAAATCTCCGACTAAATAGATTTAGAAAGCATTTTTGACTTAAATAAAGTTTAAAGAAAAAAAAGTCATAATAAAAGAAAATCACGAGTTCTTATGAAAAATACAGAATGCCAGTGGCAACCATGTATAGTGTTTGTTCTTTATTGCGTCATAATGAAGGTTGAAGAAAAAGATGCTGAATATCAGTGAAAAGTTTGATATAAAAATTGATTTAGATTGCTTTACTTAAAAACAAAATGTAACCGAGTTAACTTTGAATTTTTTAAACAATTTAAGTTCGAAAATTATTTTATTTGGTTAACATAAAGATGATTTGGCGTATCAATAATTTAATAATTTTAAACTTTCCACTTTCAAACAGTTATTTGTAGTTTTGGTAAAAAGCAAGTGTCCGATTTCAATTATAAATAATAATGAAAAATGTCTTTCAAATAAAAGCGTTGAGTGTTTTATCAATTATTTTACTTTTTTCTAAACACTTTAAAAAAAGCTGCAGATTTTACGGTAGTAAATTTAAATTTCTGTAAGCTTAAAAAAAAATCGATAAAATGTAGAAATATGTACAATGCAGTTATTTGTAAAAATTACTTTGTTGAACTTTTTGTAAAACATAGCGAACATTAGCTTTGGTGATTTTATATTTTTAATTTGCTCTTTCTGACTACAATTTATGTTTTGTGTAAAAAAATAAAGTTTTAGTAGGCTTAAAATTTTACTTTTATTATACTTTCCTACACAAACGAATTTTTAAAGATGACAATAGTAGCCGTAAACTTAATTCAAAAAAGTTGAATAAAACTATTGTATATCCCAATTTTTACTCTACTTTTAATTTTAGATAAACGCAATATGAAACACAACATTGTGAACTATTGTGATATTTTTATTCTTTGTAAATATATTTAAAATTGAAAATAGTTGTATTATGTACTTAAACATACAAAACCGTTACGAATCCTTTTTATTCATAATTATTATTTATTCATTTCAAGTTGTTAACTTGAAATATTTTATTGTCTACTTATTATGGAAAAGTTAAAACACCATTTTTATTTGGTATATATTAGAGTGAACTAAGGCTTTTAGTGTAATATAAAACTTACATAATTTTCAAAATTCTACCTAGGCTACAAATACTTTAGTACAATTTGAAAGTGCTTTGAACTTAAGTAAACTTAAGATTTTTTATGCAATGTAAAACTTTTATTAAACTATTCTACCTACGTTACAAAAATGCTTTTCGTTAGTTTTTTCAAACCTTGTTTTATTCGATTTTATATAAAAATAATTTAACATCGATTTAAAACGCAACAAAAATACAAGTTTTTTCATTAATTTTTTACAAGCAAACAATTGCTAGTTTGCAGCGTTAGAAGTTAGTGCGGCGCTTAAACATCAGTTTTGCAATTTATAACAGTTTTCGCGTTAAAATCCATATTGGTATCAAGAAGTCGTAGACGAAACTCTGAATACGTAATCAGTCGCGACAAGTGCTAGTTCAAGGAAGGTTGTCTTGCAACAAAGACAAGTTAGAATCAGGAAAAAAAGCTTGAAAATAGTTTTGAAACAAATGTAACTAAGCTTAGATTAGAACTCTTTTGGAAATTTGTATTTTGAAGATATAATACTTTTTGTTTTCTTTGTTTGTTTATTTTTTTTCCAGTCTTAAACTAGTTGTAATTTTCAACAGTCTATTTTGAACGAAGCAGCTCCACAAACACAGCCTTGATTTTTTATACTTACTGTTTTAACATGGAATTAACTGCTATTCGTTTTTAAAACTTTGTAAATAGTGTTGTTGCAAATTTTTTAGTTTAGTTGATTTTCGAAAACTCGTTTTCATGAATAACTACTTAGCAAAAGTTTAAAAAAATTAGTTTTTAAAATTTTTTTATCGCCTTTTTTCTAGTTAATTACTAATTTATTTTTCGCACCCTTACTAGTTATTACCCAAGGGACGGGGTAGTTCATTTGAGGACACCATAGTTTAAACTAAAAAAAATTCTTTTTAACGTTTCAATTTTATTTCACTGTCAAATTTTATAGAAGTCAGCGAAATTGATTTATATTAAATCAATGGAAACTATTTTTATTAGTTTTTTAATACACCACTTAAAAATTTTCGTTAGTAATTAAACAAGTTTAGGTCATGTTTAATGTTAAACTAAGTTTCTTGGCAGATAAAATACTTTAAAAAGATTTCATTGTAATTTTCGAAAAATAATCTAAGACAAAAGAAGTTTTTCAAGGTCACTTAAAAATTGCAAACGTCTTTACAAGTTGATGTTTAAAAACTTCGTCTAATAAAACAATGGTCGTCAAGTAAATTCTTACAAGTTTCATGTGTACTCGACAAAGCGTTGAACATAAGCAAAGAAACAATATACTAAAAATACCTCGCTAATTGTTTATTTGACCAGCCTTATTTGTTGGTGATGTTGTGTGGTTTTATTGTTGTTTGTTGTGTGCTAAACTTGCATTGATTGTCGCACAAACTTATCTAAACGTTCGTTAGTCGAACCAGCACAACCTATCAGAATAATTTGAAGTTTCTTTACGGCTGTATATGAGAATTTAAAACTTATATAACAATGCTGAAAATATTTCGTTTACAAATATTGTTTTCACATACAACTGAAGGTTTAAAAGTCGTAGTTTGTTTAAACTAAAAAGTAATATTGTCACATTTTCCTTTATGATTTTAAATTCGCGTAAAAGTTTGATTGAAGTATAAGTTTTACTTAAAGTTATAGATTAATTAATATATATTACTTAAAAAAATTTATATACTATTGATATTAAGTCAGTTATAATTTTTTTATGTCCGAACTGTTTAACTTTGCAAAATAAACGACATTTTTAAGTAAAGCTCTGTCTATGAAGTAGTTTATAAATTTTTGGCCACATCAAAAAGTTTTTTTAATGTAATTTGTCAAAACCGCGATAAAAGGTAATTCCCCTTTTTAAACAAGCTGACAGCCTTGGCCTGGGAGTTTCCCTAGATAGAAAAGAGACATATTGTCATGGTCGATACTATCTTATGAGTTAGAAAAGTATATCTCATTAAAATAGACGTAACTTTAGAAAAACTGTTTTACTAGTTTTAATAAATTGAGTAAATTAGAGCACAAGAGGTAAGTACAAAAATAATTAAAAGTAAGACTTAGATGAACTAAGTATATCTTAAGAAATAAATTTATATGAAACTTATTTAAACTAAGCTAAAATGGTAACCAATAGATCACAATCGAATAAGTAACTTAATAATTTGAAATGTAACTATACAGCAACCTAATAACATACTAACAAAAACTACTTTAAACACCAACCATTTCAAACTCATTAATTACTAGATTAAGTGTTTGTTAGTTTACCAATTTTAAGACAGTTTAGAAATGTTATAAAAAAGTTTGACTACATTAATTAAATTTTTTGTTCTACAAAGTACCACACAATTTTTTGATAAGTACGCATAATCAGTATTATGAAGTTGTTAAGTATGTTATAGATTAGTTATAATTTGTTTGGGCTACATTCAAAAGCTTATGCTTTAGTTAATACTAATTAAACAAAATTTTTCAAAAAATAGAGCTTATTTTACCGTACATGAGTGTTATTGTTAGACCAGAAGCCTAGTTGCTGGAGATTAAACATTTTTTAAGCAAAGTATGTCTAGTTAGTAGCCAAACAAGATTCAAAAATTATGTAATAAAGTGGCATATTTTATTTTAATTTTAAAAACATATTTTTATATATCCAAGTAGTCCTTGCAAATGATCACTTTTTTAAGTAGTTTTTAGCAAAACATAATTTTATTATTCCAAAAAACTATAAAAAACAATGTTTCACAAGCTTTAACCAACTAATTTCCCAAACAGATTTTTACTAATCAATTGAACATGGACATGACACGTGACCTCAATAAGCTAAAGATGGTGAGATACCATAAGAATAATGGGGATATTTTTGTAATCGAAAGCTACATAGAGTTTCTTAACCGCCCCCTTCCGGAGCCAACCAATGGCGACATTCTTCCCCAGAATGCCGTCATGATGGCCCGGATGCGGGGGGCCGGGTTCTTCAGGAGGATGGCGACCAGGTTGGGGAACTTCATGCGCGCGTTGGGGTCGCTCTTCGGAGGTGCTTTCTTCTGCTGCTGGAAGTCCAAAGGAAGCAACGGCAAAGGAGGAGTTGATGTTGAAGCGACTGTGGACGCCTTTGAGGAGTTTCAGTTCACTATTGGTGAAAAGGAATACGAAAGCGATTCAAACATTGAGTCTTCGGTTTGCTTCAAGGCACTCCAGAGCATGTTCCCTTGCTGCTTTAATGAAGTTAATGCAGTTGGTGAGGATGATCGTAAAATTACAATCCATGAGTTTTTAAGGGAAGACCAGGGTAGTAATGCTGTACTTGACAGAGAAGCAATTTCGATTGGCAATATAACCCAGTTTTGAGGGAATTCCCCTAATTCTGAGGTGTTCTGAACTCCCCAGAAACGTTGCATGAGTTGAATTTCTTGGAACTTTTCGACAATTTTTTTTTTATGAACCTTTGTGCTATTGAATTGTTTTTGAACTTATGTAAATTGTATTTTTTAAAGGTTTGGAGATTGAAAAAAACTTTGTTAACCTTAATCACCATTTTTTTATTGTCAAAAAACTATTTTTAAAGTTTTGCTTGTCATACTAATCAAAGTATTTCGGTGTTCTTAACTTTGTATAACATTGATGTAACAAACTTCTGTATATAATTGTTACTTAAATTTTTTATATGTTTTTGTTTTAGATTTTATAAATAGTTATAAATTGGACTTTGATGAGTTTAACCAATTCAAAACAAAAAAGATAGTTCTATATCCGAGGGTAAATATCACAAACTAAACTAAATAGGTAGCTATAAGGTAAAACGTTTAAGTGTAAGTTTTTGATATAAATAAAGTTAAATTTATTTGAAACTTATTATTCAACAAGTTATTCTTAAATCTATTGTATGTAACTAAAAATTATTTTTAAGTAAAAAACTATTGATATTCACCTATTTTCAGCAGAACTATAGCTTCTTGCAATAACTAATACGATGTTTTTACACAAAGCAATCTACTATATTTAAAAAGTGACTGAGTAGATGGAAATTTTCAATAAATCAACTTCAAATCATAACAGTAAGCTCCGGTTTGTTGAGTTTTTTACAACTTTGAACAATTATAAAATGATAATTTGAAAGAGGTGTTCAAAGCAATACTTTAGTTTTGTGTTTTTTTTTTGTTTTCTGTCAATAAAAAGTTTATTTATTTTTGATAAAAACTTATGCGAGTTTTACTGTAGATGCTAATACGACTTAGGTCGAAAAACATTACGGAAAATTATATACTTTCTTTCTGACTAGATTCAGCTTCTATTAAAACGGTAAAGTTTGTTTATTTCAATAAAATTTAAACAAAAATATAAAACTTAGAAAAAAAAATTCACACATTTTTATAATTACGCTTATAAGTTACGTGTTATTTAAAAAAACAAAAATAACTTAGAATCATAAAGTTTATCAAAGTTATTTTTATTGCTGCCTTACATTGATTGCAGACTGACTACCACTTTTTTGTCGCAAAAAAACAATACTTGATGATATTTTAAATAAAAAAATCTAAGATAAGTAAAAAAAGTTCTACTAATCGAAGAATGAAAATCAACTACAAATCAAAACAGTAAACTCAAGTTTGTTTATTTTGTTAAAATATACAATTTATATAAACATTATAAAGTTGAAAGTTGAAAAATTTAAAGATATGTTTAAGACAACAGTCTTAATTTACTTTCTTTAGTTTTCTTTTCTTGTTTGTTTATAATAAGTTTATCATTTTTGATACAAACTTATGCGAGTTTTATCAGAGATGCTAATAAGAAACATGGTGGGAAAATCTATGGAAAAGTATCGTATTATTTTCTATTTCATGCGATCCAACTTCTAACCCAAACGGTAAGGTTTGTTTACTTACATAAAATTTAAGTACAAATATAAAAATTATTCTTTAAATACAGATTTGTACTTATTTTGATGATTACCTATTTTAACTCAGAATTTACATTTTACTTTATAAAAACTTGTTAACTTAAAGTTTGTCAAAGTTACTGCAAATATTATCATTGCTTTACATCATAAACAGGCAGACTACACCTTTTTTGTCTGATAAAACAAAAGACTTGATGATAAATCATTTTTAGATGGAAAAACAATCTTTTGATAATCTCGAAATTGTGATTAGAAGTTTAACATTCCGGTCTTTATGACGTCATAACGGTGTAAAAGTTCACGTAAGTTTATAACTACTTACAACAATTAATAACTTGTTATGTACTAATAATTTTTTTAGTTTTTTATATATCTATTTATGATTGCATTCTAAACAGAATAAATTTTACTTTTAATATTCAAATCATAATAGTTTGTGAAAACTTATTAACTGCTTCGGGCATTTTAAATATTTTATATATTGTTACGTCACATATGCTAGTATGCTTAGTATCTGAAAAAATATTCTAATAAATTAGCTACTGATTTAAACATATTTATACCCAATTTATAATCAATCAACTTATTTTAAATTAAAACTCATAATAGCTTTGTTGAATAAAATGGACAATGATAAAACTAATTACAAAGTCATTAATAACACTTGTCCTTAACCTTTTGGTTTCGATAAACAGAATAGTAGTTATAGTATTGTTAAACTTTTTTGTTTTTTAATTTAATACATATTAGAAATGAATTTTTAAGACGTTTGTTTTGATTAAATAATCTCTTACTTATTTTGCAATATTTGAAACAACTAGTTATTTTATTGATAGATCTGCAATTCAAGCATATACTAAGCAAAACTTATCATGAAAAAGATCTTAAAGTTTTCGACACTTTATAACTAAAAAGAAATACAATTAAAATCTCATAGACCTAAGTAGTCTATGTTGACTCTTTGTCTAAAGATTTTACAATTGATCGACTTAAATGGTAACCATTGAGATAAAAAGCTAAGTGTGTTTTAAGATAAGTAATTTTTCAACAGGATGGTTTACATAAATGTGCTTTGATGTAATTGTTGCTTGGAAATTCAATAAAACTTAAACTAATTTTGTACAATACAATACAAGTATTAGTTAAGTAATAAAGTAATTATAATCGACATTGTTTAAGTAAAAACAATGTTTGTATAAACTTTTTGTAAATGATTTGATGTTTTTTTTTTAAACTCCAATTGAAAACGCAAAAATAAACGATAGAAAGTACAAAATATTTTCAAAATATTTCCAGCATCTATCAAACTGGAAATACAATTTCTACAATTCGGGAATACAAAAAAACTTAAACTAATCACTACGAATATCTGTTCACTAAAAGAAGCACTGCTTCAACAGAACACAGAGTAAAAGCTGTAAAAGGTAATATGCATTTTGATGAAATTTAGTCATTAAAATAAATTTATTTTAGTCACTTTAAAATATTTCAACTACTTTGTATATAGTACTAACAAACATAGCAAAAAGCAGCCGTCGAAAAATCTTTTAAATGTGTTTATTTACAGTTTTAACGTTAATAAGAAAAGTTTGTACGATTAAAAGTCTAAATATGGCGGATATTATTTACAATCGTTATTGGTATACTTATGACTTAACGTCAAAATGAAGGATAAATTTCGTGCTTTCAAAAACTTTTCAAAGAGGTTACGCTAAAAAAACTTTTAAGTAAAAGAAACAAAAGTTTTAAAAATGTTCTGATCAACATTATCAAACCGAACTTTAAATCAACATCACCTGACTAGCGCACAACAATTCAACAGAATACTTTTAACATCAAAGCTTTACAATGAAGTTTTTCTGATGGCTATATTTAGATTTTCTTTAATCACGAGTTTTTAATCATTTTAAGAAAAACTAGATTACATCTGTTAGCTGCTTTGTCGCATATACAAAAGTTTATGCAAAATTGAAAAGCATTGTTGTAAACTTTATGAAAAGTTTGATTAACATGCGACTTGTTTAAAACTCTTGAGTAAATGTTTTAGCAAAATGTTTGTTAGGTTATTAAGAAAAATATTTTACATACCGATCTTATTATTACGTAGTAATCAATCTCAATACATTATTTTCATGAAGCGGTGCACTTAGTTGACAAAACATTTACTTTTGTTTTTTTTTGTTTTTTAAGCTATTGTTGTAATTATAAATTTATTGTGGTTTGCAGCAAATCACATCAGTATTTTCTGCACTTAAACACTATTTTAAACAGCTTAACTAACAATCTATATTTAATTTTCACGGTTAAAATCATTACAGAAAAACTTAAAGTTAAGTTTGTATAATATAACATAATCAAACTAAACTGATAATAAATATTTAAATACGCGAAAAACAGTATATATTTATCAGATATTACAAGTAATCAAAAAAACAAATAAAAAATAAAGCTAAAGATTAAAATCGGTTTCATAATTAGTTTTACTTTCTGAAACTACTTTTAATGGTTGACAAAAACAAATATTTATTGTTCCACATTCGTTACTTAGCTTCATAATATTTAATATATCTTCTTAAGGAGAAAACTCATAGTTCGATATTAAGATATAAGTGTAAAAATTAATGAAGAAACAAAATAAAAAACAGTATAAAACAAAAGTAAAACAACAAAAGAAAAACAGAGCATCAGAATTTTTGATGTTTTGTGTTTTTGTCCATTTTCCCGACTTTTAATTACTTCGCATAATTGAGCCAACCTGATTTCTTAAATTTACTACACTATTAGGAAACAATAAAGTATATAACTAGGAATAACACAATAAAAACTTAAATAACTAAAATATTATTAAACAGAGTATCAAATTCACATTTTCTTCAGTCAGGGGCGACGGATTCGCTGAAATTGTATCCGCTAGTAGGCTGATATTGGCGGGAAATACGTTGCGTAAGGTTAAGCTTTGCAACGCGCATGCGCAGACCCTTGACAGAAGGCCCAAAGAAATCGGCTGCAGTTGTAAAGTTTTGGAAACTTTTTATTCACAATAACATTAAGCAAATAGGTAAGGTAATAATACAGCAGTACATAAAGAGAATCTAAACACATTACCCTTACTAATATCACTTAAAACTTTCAATCTATATTTTTACCTTTAACCAACATTGCTCAAAAACATAACTAAGCAATCAAAAACAAAGTAAGAGAAACATGTTAAATATTATAAAAACATTTTCGAAGTATATTTATAGTTCTGTTGTTAGAAATACTTGGTACAGCACAGTTTAGTTAAAATTAAATATCCAGAACTTGAAATAATTTTAGCTTTAAATCATGTTTAAAATGAATTTTAATTTTTCTTAAACTCGTTTGTAGGAAATTAAAGTTTGTTTACGTGAAATTCAAACTTCACTAACTTAATATAATAAGATTTTTTTTTGTTTATCTACTGTTGTATGAGTGTTTATTTGCGGTGTATATATATAAATATAGCGATTTATATAGTTACTTAAACGTTCATTAGAAAATAGGTTAACTAAAGAACAATCCTAACAATTTATAAGTAAAATATGTGTTTTAAAAGTTATAGTAGGTGGAACATGTTTTTTGATTTAAGTGAAACAAAGCTATATAAGGCTGCGATACTGTATGTAATGTAAAACAAAAAATAATTCAAATAGAATATAAATTTTAAGTAATTTAAATGTTTGAAAAATAAAATTTAAACTTAAACAAATCGTTGTAGAAAAATAACACTTATTATTTTCTCTGATTATATAAAATCTACCACAATATGAAAGTAAAAGTTTTTGTTTTTGATTAACCCTTAGTTACATTCGTACTAAGGTTTTATTTTCCTAAAAAGAACAGTTATTAACCAAAATAGTAGCTAACAAATGTTAACTTTAAAAAATGATTTTTAGTATTTTATTTTAGTTATTCACTAAATAGTTCTGCACGTGTGCTTAACTGTTTGTATTTAATTGCAGCAGCCTGCATTATAAGGAGGACGAAACCAAAACGCCGAACATCAAATGGAATTGCTGTTAATAGATGAGCGAAAACTAATGCTAATTGTGATGGCGGGAAAACATATCTGCTTTAAAATGCGGTTGAAATTATCACTACTAAGTTGATATTTCAAATATTGCAATGTCAATATCTTTTTTTACTTGTTAATCAATAAACTATTATTAGCAACTGTTAATTGATTTAAGAAAGTACTGTCTTTACGGCATAAAAAAAACTCTAACTTATTTATTTCTACTGTTTTCAGTTAAAGTAAAATTAATTGTTATCTCCTAAAACTTTAGTATATTCTAGTTTTGAATTAAGAAAACGAAGAAATAAAAATATTCTTGATCGTAATTTAAATTAAGTCGTATACTTTATATATTTGTTTTTGCGAAAGATTTTAATTATTAAAACTGTAACAAATGTAACAAGTTTTGTAAATTTCAACACAAGTATGTTAGAAGTTGAATAGTTGTGTTGGGTAAAGGTTTTAACAAAGTTTTTGTGAAATTGTTAGAAAAGATATTTCACATTTAAATTTTTATTATTACGTAATATTATTTATTTAATTTGTCGTATGTATAGCATCAAAGACTTTGCACTTTATTTGACTTATTTATTTATTTGTTTTTTTTTTTGAGCTAATAAACCATTGCGGTTTATCAACGTACAGTTGGTTTTAAATTTGACTTAAACGTTTTTTTTTATGTTTAACCGATTAAAAACTGAAAGTTATACGTTATTATAACATTTTAAAGCTAAGTTGTTTTAAATGTAAAATATCTAAAATCTACGGTTAGTTTAAGTAAAGCTAATGAAAATTTTAAAGGTTGAGCGAGTCAACAATAAAACAAAATTGGTTTTGATATTTAAATTTGCAAGACTTTTGGAACATACAAAAGTTGCTACTTCTTTATTTAAATGTTTAATAAAATAAGCGTTAGGTATATTAAATATTTTTCGTTTAAACTTGTTTTGCTAAATGTAAACAACTAAACTTTTAGTGTAAAAATTAGATTTATGGTTAAAGTAATTAATTTTTTTATACTAAAATACAGATACTTTTTTTTTTAGTTTTATAAAAGTTATAAAATTTTACTATATCGATTTGAATTGAAAGCTTTAACTTGAATGAAAAATATATTTTGGTCAACTTATTAAAACTAAACAAATTGAAAAAGTTCTAAAATCAATCGCACTTATATTCAAGAAATTAATAAACTCAACACAGGGTAGAGCAGTCTTTAGTAACGGGTATAAATTGGTTAAAAATAGTATCGGATGTTTAGTATTTTATAATTATAATACATAAGTATATTAAAGTATTATATATAACATAGATAAAAACTCATTGTGTTTGTATTTAACTTATTTATTGTTGTTTAAAATAATTCGTCTAACTGTTAACTTGACAAACTTGCTTGAGTCACATAAAAAGTATATATTGTCTAATTGAAAATTGTAATATACTTTATCAATCTCAAAATGGATTTATGACGTAGCGACGAATAAGTACTTTTCAAATTACACCTAAAAAAAGTTGTCTTAATAATAATTTTTGTCCAAAAAATATATTTTTAACTATTTTAGTTTAGTCGCATTTTTAGTTAAAGTTAGAATTAATTTACCAGTAAAAAGCTGCTAGCGGGAGGCACTGTATAAAAAAGTATTTTTCGTGCCGCAGAAACTTACATGAAGTTTGTAATAATCAACATAAAAGTATTATTTAAAACTAAAAGTGAGATAAAACAAGCAATAGTAGAGCATTATTTTTTTAAGTAACTATATAATTGTTACCATGATTGTAAACTTTTACAACAATAACTTTTCTTGTTACTATTTTAAAAAAGTATGTTTTGAGCTAAAAAGTACCTCGCGGATCTGTTTGCCGACCCCTGACTCAGAAAATTACTGTCTTGTGTTTTTATAACTTTTAAATATGTAAGTAAAGAAGTCAAAGATTTTTTAATAAGGTTTATCTATCATCGTTTAAAAATATTATGAAAGTATTTCTTTAATCACTGATACAAACTAATTTAAAATAAAACATTTGTAGAAATTTTCAATAAGTTTTGTGCTAAACGTGTTTTAAAATAAAGTTTTTGAATCGTTTAGAAACGTCTTATATATCAAAGTTTCTTTAAAAACTGTTTTTAATCAAATAAAAAATGCTAATACGAGTATATGAGTAATAAAACAGTTTAGTTTACGTAAACAAAAAAAAAATCAGTTAAATACAGAATAGATAAAAGCAGAAAATATTGAATTTTATTTTTTTAAGGTCCTGGAAACACAAGAAATATAAATAAATGGATTAGAACTATTAATATACTAGTTTTATTTGTTTGCATTTTTAATAGCTGAAACTCAACTAAAACTTTTGCGAAAATTAGTGTATACTAGGATGAAACGATTAACATTTAGTAAACTAACTTATTAAAAGTTCTTCAACACAAAATTAACAAGAACTTCAAATATATTTTTTGTACATTTTGTTATTTGTGTAGTCGTATAAACGGAAACGAATGTTTCTGTTTTATGAATTTTTAGTCTACAAAACGAAAATGAAAGTGTAATTATTTATGACCAACTCTTATAATCTAAAACGTAATAATTAACCGTTTATTTAGTTAACTTTTTTTTATCCTTTCAAAGTTTTACAACCAAAGTTTGCTTAAAAGGTGAAGCGTATATTTTCAGATGAAACTAACTTAAAACTAAACTTTCATGTATTAAGCTATTAGTAAGATATCAATAAAAAAACATCTAAGGAAGAGAATAAAAGAACACATACCAAATGTGTAAAGAATTTTTGCCTGACAGAAAAGAAAGATGATATACCGGTAAAGGTTTTAAACGCATCTAAACGTTCAACTATTTCAGTTTATTCAGTTAATAATCCAACTTGTGCAAACAATTATAGTATAGATAGATTTAATATTATTAAAATTTGTAGTAATGTTTTCGATTTGATAAAATAGAAGCCATTTGTATTTTATAAAGGAAACCTGTTTTATGTAAGCAAAAGTATTTTGATTATACTATTTCTTTATTTTCGTAACATTTTATAAGCTTTGTTTTTATTTACGTTTAGTTTTACTGTAGATCAATTATAACAAAAATTGAGTTTTTTAATTATTTAAACAAAATAAACTATCGCACTCTATTTGTATTATTAGCTCTTTACACTTGTAAATCGAGCACTCTTAAATAGTAATAGTCAAATTTACTAGTACAGCAAGGCCCCAGAAAATCTCTGTTGAGCCATCTACACATTTTACTATTAATAATGGCACACTTTGAAAAAATCAACTTCCATTATTCAACAAAAAATATCCCTATATGCAGCCAAAACGAATACAAGCTTAAGCTAATTGACAAGATAAGAAACTTCTGCAGGCGAATTAGATTGAAAGTTTTCTACTGTACAAACAAAGAAGAAAATGAAAGTATGTATGAAAATGAGGAAAAATAGAAACTTTTGGATTTAAATCAAAATTCCTACCAAAACAAGAAGAAGAACTCAAACTTTTTGAAAGTGATATGTTTGACATTGTTAGACAACTAAAATTCAGAAGGATAGACAATAAATTCCAAGAAAAAATTCAAAAAGATGTAAAAACAATAAGAAACAGCAAGCAAATCTACGTGGCCGCAGACAAAACAACAAATTATTATAAATTGAACAAAAATGAATACATAAAATTAAAGGAAAATTCCATCAGAAAAACATACAAAAAGAACAATTATACTGTAATTGACAGTAAAAATAAGGAAGCTAAACAAATAGTCAAAAAATTAAAGCTTGAAAAGAAGCTAATCAATCAACTACCATTAAAAGATTGTTATGTAACACTCAAAGACCACAAAGACAACTTCTTCTCAAAGCCAGAAACAAGACTAATAAATCCATCAAATTCAGACATTGGACAAATCAGCAAAATTATAGTTGAAAAAGTCAACAAATCAATCAGAAAAACAAAAGAATTTAACCAATGGACTAGTACAGAAGAAGTACTGAAGTGGTATAAAAATTTGGAAAAGAACAAATACAAATTAATGAAATTTGATATTAAAGATTTCTATCCCAGCATAACCAAAGCACTTCTAAATAAAGCAATTGAATTTGCAAGCAACTACGAAACAATCACTGAACAAGATAAATCCATAATAGACAATGCTGCAAAATCTGTTTTAGTAGACAAAGAAGAAATTTGGACAAAACAAAGCATAAGTGAGAAAGATAATGAGCTGTTTGACATAACAATGGGGAGCAGACATGGAGCTGAAATAAGTGAACTAGTTAGACTTTATATACTCCAAGGCCTAAAGCAAACACTACCTGATAAAATAATAGGAATCTATAGAGATGATGGATTAATAGCTTTAGACAAATCAACAAGCAACGTTGAAGTAGTAAAAATAAAAAAAGAACTACACAAATTAGCTAAATCAATAGAAATAAAAATAATCATCGAAAACCCAGCATTTCAAATAAACTTCCTGGACCTAAACTTAAATCTAAAAAAACACAGCTTCTACCCATACAGAAAACCAAACAACAGAATCAATTATGTAAATGCAAATTCTAACCACCCACCAGCAATTATCAAACAAATCCCAAAGATGATAGAAAATAGATTAGCCAAAAATTCAAGCAGCAAAAAACTATTTGACAGTATAAAAAAAGAATATAATGAAGCGTTAAAACTAAATGGCTACAGTCATGACATAAATTATACAAAAATAACCAATGAAACAACTGTGAAAAAGAGAAAAAGAAAATGTATATGGTTCAACCCACCGTTTTGCTGTTCAGTGAAAACAAATGTGGGAAACAATTTCTTAAAAATAATAAAGAAGCACTTTAGCAAAGAAAGCAAACTAAATAAATACGTCAACAGCAACTGCATAAAGCTAAGTTACAGCTGTATGCCAAATATCGAAATGACAATCAAAAGCCACAACAAAAAACTGTTGAATAAAGAAAAAATCACAGTGAGACGTGCAATTGTAGGGACAAAAATAAATGCCCCCTAAAAGGTGGCAATTGTAGAACTGAAAACGTCATATATGAAGCTTCAGTAAGCGCAAAAAACGAAACCAAAACATATATTGGAATAACAGCAAAACAATTAAAGAAAAGAATTTCAACGCACAATACAACAATCAATTTCAAACCTGATAACAGAAATTACAATAAATACGTCAATTCAACAGAACTATCAAAAATAGTTCACAAATTAAAAAACGAAGGAGAGGATTACAAATTAAATTGGAAGATCCTAGAAAAAGTAAACAAACACCAACCAGGAAAAACAACATGCAAAGTTTGCTTGAAAGAAGCCCTCAAGATATTACAAGCAAGTAACAACTGTATCAACAAAAAATCCGAACTCATGGGCAGTTGCAGACATAGGAACAAATTTCTGTTGATGAATTGGAAGCAAGCAATTAGCTAGTATAACAAATGTTTAAATTAGGGTTTTGAATTTTGAGTTTTATTTGTTGTTTTTTATTATTTTGTTAAATGTTAAATATTCCGTTTCAACTTAAATTCATGCATTGTGTTTAACCATTACTAGTTAATATGTTGCTTTTTAATGTTTTGTTTTATTTCGAAGTATATTAAGAATTAAAGCCAATCTTTTTGCCAAAATCTTTAACTATAATCAAACATTCTGATATTATTATTATAATTACAATACAATATATTTTTCTAACTGCTAACTTAATCTAATCAAAAAATTAACAAAAAGCATTTCTCCTTTCTCTCTCTTTTTTCTCTCTCTTTTTACTTTCATTTACTTTCTTTTTACGCATGAATAGTTATTTTGTATTTATTAATAGTTGCCTAAAACGTGCTTGTTCTTATTTTGTTGAAGCCTGAAGAGATTGACTATCTGTCTTTCGAAACAGCTGTTGTTAAACAAAATAAACTATCGCACTCTATTTGTATTTGACTTTTTTAATTATAATTATTACTAATAGCTTTTGTCTTTTATTAATATCTTGATTATTTTATGATTACTTGGTTACTATATAAGTGTGTAAAATCTTGTTATTTGTTAGCATTGTACTCTACTGAAGAGAATTGCTCGAAATATATATAGTGTTTTTGAAATTGTTAGTCTTGTGTAACTTATTGAACAAAAAACAACGAACTTAATAACAGTATTTTAAAAGGCTTGTTTTATATTGTAAGCTCTGTAACATAGTAAAAACTTTGGTTAAAAATATTTAAAACTAAAAAGTTTATAAGAGTTTTATTATAAAAAAGCTAGTCTACATTTATAGTCGGTAAATTAATACTATGAAATTAAAACCTCACATTTATACAACTCATATGAACATTTGCGACAAGCCTTAGCTTTTAATACTCATTTTAATACTATTTTTACTATATATAAAGTATTTAACTAACGAGCATTAGTTCGTATAATGTTTTCTAAAATTTGTCTTGACGAGTTAAACACTTATTAATTATAATTAAGTAGAAATAAAAAATCACTTATAGTTGTCACATAATACTCACGCTCGAATTTGTTTATTTTTCTATTTTGTTTGACTCAGTATAACGCAAAAAGCGCCAAAATAGTTTAGATTCTTTTTGGTACAACTTGTGTCTATTTAGAAAATTTTTCTCCTTTAAAGTTTTCAAATTCTGTCATACATGAATAATAAAATAGTTAAATTTATACTTGTTGTACTTGAAAATTAAACTCAAACAATTAAATTTCGACAATTCAAGTTTTTTAAAAAATTTCCAAAGGCAAACAAGTAAAAAAGTGTTACACAGAAAAATAAAAGAAGTGGTCTAATTAAGAAGATTATGATAAACAAAAAATAAGAAAATATTTATACTATAAAAAGGTATTTTAGAAGGCTGCTAAAAATTACCATATAAATATATAACTAAAACTAGTTTAAGCTAAATCTCAAAACATATTTATACATTTGGAAAAATAAAAAAATGTGTTTGTATGTATTATATAGACAAACATTTTTTTAATAATTTTAATTGTCGGAGTTTAATTTGTCTGAATTGTCCTGCACTCGTGGTATAAACTAAAATAAAAGATCTTTTAAACCAGCTGTTTTCATCGATTTGAAAAGCTAAATTTGTGCATATTTTTTTTGTGATTAATTCCATTTAAAGTATTATAAATTCTATGCGAAGTTCAGTTTATTTTACGAAACGGTATAAAAGTATAAAGAGAAAATCTAAACTTACTAAATTAAACAAATACTTCTAAATGATGACTTTACAAAACATATTAAATTGACAAACTATTTGTTGTTGTTAGTTTTTATCTTAATAATGTTGTACATTTTCGAACTTTTCGAAGACTTCGGAATAAATGTCTTTGCATTTTTTTGTATTTTATATATTAATTAAAACCTTACCAGTTTTAAAGTATTTTACCATTATTACGCTTCTAGCTTTTAAATTTTGTAGTATTATAAAATAATAAGAAATATAAAACTAAAAATGATTGACATTTATAAATTTGTTCTTTATTATATATAGTTTATTATAACACGAAGCTTTAGTAAACAATATTTTTAAAGTTTTCGAGCATTTACTTTTGCCTAATTTGATTTTTGGTAGTTATTAGTTTCAATTTGATCATTTATTTGCAGATTTGCTCGAACTATGTTACTTTTATAATAACTTACTCTAAACTTAAAATTTTATATTTTTATCTTAAACAAAGACGACCAAAAAACAAGCGTCGGACAAAAAAACATTGAATAATTTTTACAATGAGAAGTATTTGTAGCGTTAAATGTTTTATCAAATAATTTTTGCGTTTTTAGCGATTTAATATAAAGAAAACTATTTTCCTTTGTTTTATTCTAATAACAACAAGAATAACTTTTTTAAACAACTTACTTATCATTTTATGATTTAGATAATTTTTGCTCAGATTAATGGTCAAACACTTATAATAATCATAGTTTAAACTTTAAACAATAGTTCGCACACTTTATATAACTGTATTCAATAATTAAAAATAGACTACCTTCTTTATAAAGTTTTAATACTTTTTTACTAAATTAAAATTGGTAATTGAAGCGTTTATTTTGATATTTTAACTTCCGTTAGAAGTACTTATTGTAAGAGGTTTGGTAACTGAATAACATATAAGCTACAATGCAGTTATTTTGTTATGAAAGTTATATTTGTAGTAAAATAAGTGGTTAATTTGTTTTAAAGCAACCTGGTTTGAAACTACATAATTTTTAAGATTCATTAAAAGATTTTAGTATGTAATAGGTTTAAAACAGTTCTAGTCTAACTAAAATTAAAAACTATGCTTTTATTTCAAAGAATATTTTACACTTACCTGTTTTGAACAACAAACTTGATTGTGATTTATGATAAATAGATATTATTTGTGTTGAAAAACTTTAAATTACTTGCAGCTGAGGTGTGAATGTATATAGTAACAATGCAAAAAATTAGAACTAATATGTAACTACGAAGTATTCTAGTCGCTAAAGTAGGAAAACTACCTTTTTTAAACTCGCTTTAGTTTGCCTATGGAATATTTGTTTATAAAAAGCAGACTCATTTGTTTATATTTTATTATAGAATACTGAAAAAAAACACACAATAGAACTTAAAGTAAATATCTAATATGTAACTTAAAATCATTTAATTTTTCTTTTAAAAAGATTATTACTTAAAGCTTTTGAACTTGTACTCCATACTATGTTAAAAGTAAAATGAGGAAAAAAATGTTTATATGGATATAAAAATTTAACTAAATATGAATAACTATGCAATATTAAATATAAAAATTTAACCTAAATTAGGTTTAAAAAGTTTTATTTTTAATTTAATTTTTGACCAAGAACTTAATACAGTTAAAAATTTTTTAACTATTTAGAAAATTATAATAAAAAGTTGTTATTAGAAAGTTATTATAGTATAGTTATTTTAAAGAGCCAATAAGTTTTGAATATTTTAAAATTGTTTACCACTATAAAACATTTAGAATAGTCTTACAAAAAATAGATTTTTCCAGTGTTCTATTGATAATAAAGAGCATATTTTGCAAATTAAGATTAATTAAAAACTAAAAACTTGTTACATAAAAATCAAAACTACTTTTATAAATAGTTTCAAAAGTTCAACCAAAAACGTAGACCATCACATGTTGCTAACAACATACAAATTGCATTTCAACTTGAAATTAGCTGATTGAAAATATTATCTTAAATAAAACAGCAGTCTAAAAATTAGATATCAATAAATATCAAAGTAAATTTCTAAAGTAAACAAGCTAATGTATCAAAAGATAAATACACACTAAAAAAATTACATTAATCTAAGCTATCAACATGAAAAGCGACCAACTTAAGTTTGAAAATTAGGAGCTAATAGGAGATAAACTCTGTTGCCTATATCCTTTTATTATTTATTAACATATTTCATTATTACGAAAAGTTCGAGAAAAAAAGAATAGAAATATTCTATAAAATTGTACTAAAATTAAATTAAAAAGGTTCACAGTAAAAATGTTTCTATTTTTCATTATATAGTTTTTATAAAATACTTTTAAGATTTAAATGCCTCGTTTTCAAATGAGTTTTACTTTTGGCAGCATAAAGTAGAACTTCAAATAAAATAAAATAAATACTAACAGCTTTTTCAATCTTTTTTAAATTCTAGTCTTAGCTTTTTTTAAATGTTTTTTTTTTTTTAATTTTCTTCTATATCTATCGTATGGTTAAATATATTTACCCTGAAAGTTGAATGTTTTCAAAGTTATCTTAACCAATTAAATCTTAACATTATTAAAAAGAAGACAATAAATAAAAAAGCTGTAACATTTTTGTATTAGCTAAATGAAGTTACCGATCATTTTTCTTCTACTCGAGGTGAGTGGAAAATTACTCGGTAAGTTTAAGAGAACATATATGAAATATATTTCGATATTTTGATATGGCCACAGGCTACTTTAGTAAGACTTATCATGAACGAAAAATCGCGGATTGAATGTTTGAAATTTTTGTTGCTAACTTTTGCTGATTTTAGAAGTAAATTGAAAACATTATTATTACTATTCAACATTAATAAGATTCCAAGAAAACTAAGGAAGTAAACAAATTCTAATAGACTTATAAAAAGTAACAGATTTTTTTTTTAATTCAAAGTTGGAAGAAACAAAGTTGCCTTTAAACTTATAAAAATAATCCCTATCTTTAATCAGTTTCATTTGAACAGTTTATCATTAAATTTTACTATTTTTTATTGTAAATAAGTTTTCACTAATTATAAATTTAATATCAAAAGCATAAAAATTAAATTGTAAGGAAATTAAGTTCTACAGTAAAAATAAACGAACAATGAACTTCATCTCACGACTAACAACAAGAGCATCCGAGAAAATTTACGACCAACTTCGTCCTTTTTAGGACTCATAAAGCAGGCTTAGTCGTGAGAAACCGCTATTGTAATCTTAGCCAAAGGAGCTTAAATGCGTATGCACTGAAGAGACCTTTTGTGGGTAAAGTCCGAACAATTGACGCAGGCAAATCGTTAGCAGCCCAACTTCTAAGAAATTGTCAGCTTAATGTGAGATTTTACTCTCTACGCTCGTTTTATCAGTTTTAGCCAGTATTTATTTCGGTCGTCATCAACAAAGTTGAGATATTTTCGCCAATAAACTTAATAAAGATAATTTGTAACTTATTATTTTGATTGTATATTTTATTTTTGTTGTAATATGCCATAGTTTATCAATATGATTATATATAACTTTTCTTAATCATTTAGATTTTGATTAAACTTTATTTTTGATTAACTGCTTCAGTTTATTTATTTTTGTTGTTATATGCCATAGTTTATCAATATGATTATATATAACTTTTCTTATTCATTTAGATTTTGATTAAACTTTATTTTTAATTAACTGATTCAGTTTATTTATTTTTGTTGTAATATGCCATAGTTTATCAGTATGATTATATATAACTATTCTTAATCATTTAAATTTTGATTAAAGTTTTTTTTGATTAAGTGCTTCAGTTTGTTTTTGTTAATATTTATTATTTTTAAAGTTTTAAAAAGCAATTTATTCGGAGGAAAAAAAATGTCAGTCTTTTATATTATTCTATTTTAAAATAAATATTTTTTCAAACCATATTTCTATAATTTTAATTATTAAATTTCGTGCACCGCAAATTTCTGTTAATAAGATTTACAAAAATGATATTTAACTTTATATTTTACTTATCAAAAACAGTAAATGAATATTGTTTAATTATACAAAAAAATAAAGTAAACAGTAAAAAACGTAAGAACGGCATTAACAAGTACTATTTTTTAGTGATTTTTAAAACACTATTAGCTTAATTATTTTTAATTGAACAAGTCTTTGAATTATTTATTTTTGCATTGAAAAGCAAGTAGTAAGCAGCAAATTAAAAACAAATTCTTGACTAAAAATCCAAAGTGTATAAACAGCTTAAATATGTTGACAGTCTTAAATTAGTTAGTTATATTTTACCATTAGTTACGTTTGTGCTATTTGAAAAAATGTATAAATCAGCAAACTTTATTTAAACTTAGCTAACGTAATTGTTTTTATAGTTTAAATTATAACTGTTTTTAATTAGACTTTGATTTGCTATTTATTTTGTTTTTGAGCAAGATAGTTGCAAACTAAAATGTTTTATTTTTTAAACCTTGTTATTGAATGTTGTTTTATCGTTATTTTTTCTAAATTATGAAAGAAAAACTAAACTTCTTAATATATTAAACAATTCAACCTTGTTAAACGTATGATTTATTATATTCCTGTTATAAAAAGAATTAAATGAAATTAAAATGAACGAAATAGTCAAAACAAAGTAAAAGTGATCTTTTAAAAAGTGATCTAAAAATAAAAACGAAATAATAAAAAATACTGATTTAAACTTAAATTTTTAAAGTAAAAATTAACAAATTTTAGTGTCAAGTAGCAGGTCTAACCATTAGTTTGGTTTTTTTCAAAGGACTAAAAGTATTCTGATTTCCCCACCATATATATCTATCATTAACTATATTTTCAATATTTTCCACGTAAGGCCCGTTAACGTTTTGAGCTCCACAATCACTCCACCAATTAGCTCCACGAAAACTTTCAGCACAGTTACCACCAGCAGTGTCGTGATCAGCATCAAATGTACTGAACTCCATATTGTTTGAATGAGACAAGCTGTGTCCTAAAAGATAAAACATTTTAGAAAAAAAATCAATTAAAAACTTTATAAATGAGTAATTTAATTTTGTGCAACTTTTATAGTCGTAAAACTTTTTGACATTCTATAGTACTTTATACTATATATTGAATATAGTTTAATTGAAAAGATTTGCGCTTTTTAAATATTCCTTTTATACTTTCACATAAAAGTTTATATATATATATTTTTTTTTTGATTGACATTTTATTTTCTAAAAATCAAAGCTATAGTTATAAAACCTTAAATTTTGTAATAACTTTGAAATCAACTTTGTATAAACCTCCAACAGTACCAGAGAAAGATCCTTTCTTGAATGAAAGTCTGTAATTATCCTCTGAACCAGCTACACGAAAATTCCTAAAATAAAGCTTTTGTTTAGTGTTTTAAATTCTAATTAATGTTTTGTAAGTACAATTGTAAAATTTCCAGCGTTACTGTATCTTCATTTAATTGGTGCACGACTCGTTAAATTCAAACAATTAAAGTTCCTCAATTCAAAACTTAAGATACTAAATCATAAAATATAATAAATCATATAATAGAAAAAGTTAAGAGACTAAATCTAAAAGTGTAATATGTATTTGCAAAAAAAAAAAATGTTTAGGTCTTATTAATATCCACAAGTTATTTCAAATTTTTTAGAAAGTTTTAATTATTTTTCGAAATACTGCGAAAGTATAGTAATTTTGTTTTAAAGTATATTAGTTTTTATTATTTTTTTTATCTCAAAAACTATTGAAATAAAAAATGATAGCTTGTTGGTATTCATAGGACTTACATTTTTTTTATGTATATTAGTTTTTGAGGTTTGGTATCTTTAACAACTTTTTTAAAGAATTTGAATATTCCAATTTCGAAATGTCATTTAGAGAGAGCTTTTTAAACAAAAACAAAAATTTGCTGAAATTTTTTTTTAGTTTAAGAACCTCTTAGATTGTATCGAGTTGCATACCTAAATTTAAGCAAAATTATTATCACCGCAACAAAAAAAATGTAGTCCAATTTTAAGTTTTTCGAAGCAAAATATATTTCACTTTGTATAACGCGTAATTAAACTCACTTATATTCAGCGTATTTAGTTTTGCCATCAAAAGTAGTGTATTCTACCCTAAAGTCATTTACTGAGTTTTTGGTCAACTTATTTAGATGGTTGAGGCCTATAAGTTTTAGTTAGTTTTATTAAAACGTGTTGTTACAAAACATTTATAGCCTTTCTAAAGATTTTACCTAGTAAAATTTACTTACCTAACCAAAATTCGCCGTTAATGCAGCCAAATCCTTGTTCGTACGACTTCCAGTTTCTATAAAAATCCACTGTTCCATCAAATCTCCTCTGAAAAACCTGCAAAAAAGTTAAGATTTATTATAAATACTAATAAATTTTAAAGTAAATTAAAAACTTGAAGAAATGATTAACTTTTTAAGTTATTAAATTGTATTATAACTATAAATTGTACATATACATATAATTTTTCTAAACTCATGTGTCTATATCAGTAAACATTTATAGAACAAACTTACGGTCCATCCACCGGAATTACTGTTCATTTCACACCAAACCAACAAAATTTCCCCGTCAATTTCAATCTTGTAAGTTCCAGTTGGTAAGCTTGGGTCGAAATTTTTGATATCTTTGCAACTCCTTGACTTACCTTAAAAAGTATATATTGTTATAAAAGCTACACTAAATTAAATAACATAAAAAATACCTCGAAGTATTCTTTGTAAACCATCTATTTTTTCTGATCGTTCAGTTAGTTTATCCTTTTGCCCTAATATTGTTTTGTTTAGCACCTGCATTTATAAAAATCATTAAAAACTTTATTGAAAAACTGAAAAGTAAAAATATTTACCATTTCAAAATCCTTTTGCCCTGTTATAGTTTTCTTCAGCACCTACATTTATAAAAATCATTGAAAAACTTTATTGAAAAACTGTAAAATAAAAATATTTACCCTTTCATAATCCGTTTGCCCTGTTATAGTTTTGTTTTGTTCTCTTATTTTTTTGTTGAAGGCATAATATTTTCCTGTACAATGCAACGCTAAGGTAGAAAAACAGATGATTACAAAAACATTAAGTATTGCAGATGCAATTAATATCTTTCTCATTTCGAACGCCATTATTAATTTTACAAAAGTCTTAAAAAAAAGCCTTAATTTGCTAAATGTATACTTTTGAACAAAAACTTTTTGTGTATTTGTATTAAATTTGTTTATTTTTAACTGTAATTATATAATTTAGTTTCAAAAGTTTTTAAAATACTCTGCACAGTATATTACTAAAAAAACAATAAATCAAATCCTGTTATTTAAACATTTACTCAAAATTACCTATGAAATTAAAAAAATATATTTTATACTAACTAAAACTTTATAAATGTAAAAAAAGGTTATATATTCACATTTATTCTTTATGGTGTTTTTCATATGAACAAAATTGAATACTCTATTTTAATATACATTTATGAAAAAATTTTAGAGTAAGAAGTACGAGTTTTTTATTTTCATAGGTGATTATTAGTACATATATGAAAAACAGGTTTACACAATTAAGAATTAATAAGTTTACTTTTAAAAATTTTTTACTTTTTTGAAAATAAAAGTAAAAGTTTGTATTTTAAGAACAAACTATTTCCACATAAAATGAAGTTTTATTAAGCTGTTCGTGTTTTTTACGTACAAAAAACAATTCGATAAACAAAAAACTTTTTTAAATACACTTTAAAACCTTTTATAAAAAATTTAGTTTTGTATAAAAGTAGAATGAAACAACTGAAAACTTAAGCTTTTTTAAACAAGAATGCATTTTCATTTTAAAGTTATTTGTTTATTAATCCACCTAAACACATATAAGTAGTTGATTTTAATTATATAAGAAAGTATTACCTACTAATAGCTATTATATACTAATTTTTAGTTGAATTTAAAAAACACAAGTTATTAAGTAAATTAAACAAGTTAGTTCTTAAAGTTATAAATTTAATACTAGCTGAAGCTTAAATTTTGCTTAGATAATGGAAAATTTTATGAACAAATTGCAATAAAAAAGTTAAAATTTATGTTATTTTTGTTGATAAAACAAATTTTATTTCTTTATTAACACAAAGCTAAAAGAAAAAATAAAACAATAACTAAAGTTAAAGTAATTTTAAGTACTCTGTTTTTTGACAAAACTGATATACTTTTTAGCCTTTATTCGTCGAAAAACTATTGATCAATCTTTCTTCACTTTCTTTTGCTAGATTTAAATTTTTAAATAAAATAAATAAAGAGTAATAAAAAACTTTAAGTCATTAGAAAATGTTTTTAGAAATTAAAAAATCTATAAAACCAACGTATAAAAAACTGAACAAACAATACTTAACTTTGCTTTATATATACCACAAAATTACTTTTTGAATCAAAACTTGAAGGACACTACAAAAGTCAGTTGGTTATAAAAAAAATAATGTTTTTTATTTTTTTTCTATAACGAGAGAGTGGAAAGTTACTAAATAAATTTACAATTCTTAGAATTACAGTGAAGTTGCAAAACTATCGAAAGATAAGAAATTCTAAGCAAAAACACGACTGATAAAACGATTAATATAGAAAATAGATAAAGCATACTTTATATTCACACAAAATGCACAACAAAATATTTACAAAGATAAAAGAACAAAGCTTATAAAATATCCGAAACTATAAAGTTTATACATGCTTGCACAGAAATATTCAGTAAACAATTATCGATGTTTATTAGCGTTAATATACTCTTAAGTAGATCGTTTTTTTTCAATAACGTTATAACTAAACTTGTAGGATTTTTTTATTTGTTTTTACTGAGCACTATTTCAAGTTTATTTGTTATTAGTTTTAAGAGATATATCGCAACTAATTTCTTAAGTTTGATCAATATTTTTTATACGAATACTTTATTGTCATTGTACGAATTTATGCTAAATTAAGTTTCAGAATTTCAAACTGAAATGAAAAATAAAAATCTAAGGTACTAAGTCTAACATTTAAGATTTTAAGTTATTATGATGATTTTCCACTTTATTGATAAAACGAAAAAAAAATTGTTTATAAAAGTCTAATTTAGTTTTTAAACTGTTTAAAAAAAGATTTATTAAACCTACAAAAACTCGATAGTTATACTCAGCTATGTAAGTAGTAAAAAGCGGTAAAAACACTGCTTGTTTACAACTGAATCATTGCAACTAAAATTATATTAAGTAGCTTGTTTTGTAAATAAAACTATACACTTTCAAAACTACACAGGCTTGTAAAATAAGTTTGAAACAATTTAATTTGATTATCAAAAATTTCATTTTACTTAACTATAAATTAGTTAACAATAATAATTTATAATACTTAATAAAAATTTAACAACAAACCAATTTTTTCATAAACTCGAAGTTATAATAATTTATTTTTTCTAACTTATAATTTAGACTGTTTTCAATAGTGTTAAACTGTTTATAAAAACAGCTGTTGCTTATATAGATAACACTGTTTTACTGCATAAAAACTAATTAAAATCAATCATACTAAGAATCAGAGACACAGTAAAAAACCTTTTCTAAAAGTAATAACATGCCAAAACAATTTTTCTAGCAATTTTCTCTGAACTGTTTTATAAGGTCGGAAAAAGGACTTTTCAATCTAGTTTTAAACCACAGTAACGTTTGTAATTTGTTTTGTTCGAAAACTTGATAAACTATAAAAACATTAGTTAAGAAGATTTTATTTTCTTACTGTTTGTGTAGAATAAACATTCTTTAGATTATAAAATGTTTCAAAAATAAAATGTTTTTAAAAGTATATGAAAATTTCTTTTATTTTTTGTTATAGTTTCTTTAATGTCGAACATAAGTGTTGAAATACTTACAACGCTTATATTTAACCCTTGATCTTTTTCACAGGTTAGCAACGAACTGTTCTATTAATATAATTTAAAAAATATTTTATAGTAGGTATATTTTTTATCGTAAAACTAAAACAATTTTATTTTAAAGATAGTTTTTGAAGCTTAATCAAAAATAAAATTATTCTATCAAAGCAAAAGTGAAATTTTTTAAAGTGTTTCTTTTAATGAAAATACTTAAGTCGAACAAATTTAATTTTATTTGCTTCTTAGATATCTATTTAAAACACTTAAAGTATACATAATATTTATTAATCGAAGTTTATGCATTTTACAACTTACTTTTTAACTACAGTTACTACTCATTGTTTAAATATATTTAATTATAACCTTATTACTGCTACTATTACGTTAAGACTTTTAGATACTGGTATCAACAGTATATTTTAACTTTTAAAAAGCTCAATAGTTTAAAAAAAGTTTTATTTTCATGCTAACAAAAGTGAGTCTAAAAAGTGCAAGAGCTTGTTACAATGGAAACAAAGTTGCTATTATATGAGTTTTAATTTGTTTGAGATTGTAAATACTTGTTTTCCTAAAATTAGATCATAATGCAAGTAGTGCTGAAGGGTTAAGTGAATAAAAAATGTTGTACTGGTAGATAAAAGAAAGCTTGATTAATAACAGAATCGATTTAAACACAATTTTACTTGAGCAAAAAGTAGAAATAAGGCTTATCAAGACACAGGTTATAACTGTTTTATTGTAATTTTCAAGCTAATTAGATAGATTCCGAGAAAACTAAACTAATTAGTTATGTATTTTATACGGTTTTAATTTAAGTATAAAATAAACAGCTTGATTAGAATTTACTATAAAAATATACAAACATATCAACTATATTTAAAGTTAACTTAATTTTTAGAATGACTTTATTAGTGTTCAAAGTTTTGCTAAAAATTAAGAAAATATTTTTTTTTTAATTGTTGCTAAACTTCTAACCAAAACATTTTTAATTAAATGTAAGTTTTGCCAATAAGCAATTCATTTTTTTAAAACTTTAACTTTTTTAAATTTTAGAACATTTTGTCTTAAAAATAAAAAAAAAGCATTTAAAAATTTTTAAAAGAAATAAAAGCAGTAAACATTTCAAAATAAATTAAAAAAACTTCACCTTAGATTGTAAAAACAAATAGGTATGTATGTAAGTCTCATAACACTTAAATATTGTTTAAATTTTTCTTGTATTATTAGTATTAATAGACTTATAAAATGTATTATTTTAAACATTTAAATTAATTGATTTCTGATGTGAAAGAAAAATATTGCTTTAAATTTTGACAAAAAAATCTCTAGCGTAATTATTTCATATTTGTTAATTCGGCACCAAATTGATTTTCGTCTACTTTTAATTAATAAGAAATTAAAACTAATCATCAATTTTGTAGTACAAATACAAAGCTTAAGAGTTTAATTTAAAAACAAAACGGTTTCTTATACTAATAAAAAATAATTTGAATTAATAATTTATAACACATCATTTTAACTCATTTTTATACTTTTATTGCTACATACAAAGTTTATTGTTTTGAATTTACTTTAATAATTTTTCGATACGCACTACTTTTGTTTTATTAATTTTGTTCGTTGTTATTTGTGTTTAAAATTTGTAAACTGTTATGAATTATAAATTTAAAAACAAAACAATCAGCTCGTGCTTTACTCGTTTTACATTAAACTTAACTTTTTTGGCAATATTTTTAGGTAAAACTATGAAAGTTTGTCCACCGCTATTCCCTGATAAAAAAATTAACATATTTATGAAAATTAAAAAGGTGCAATTGTTTAATGTAACTTATAAATAAAGTAAGAAGCAGCTTAACTATGAATAATTTAATCTAGTATCTTTTTTTGTTAAAAAAATAAATTGAAAATAACAAGGTAATTAAAAGTATGTTTCAAGATTCTTTTAAAACTTTAAACTTCCGTGCTGTATAAAATTATCTAAAAAAGATTTGATTTAAACCTTACAAAAACAAAAAATTCAACTTTTTATTAAACTTTAAACCGTTGATGAGCAACTTATAAGCAATAAAACGTATTTTATTTTTCACTTCTTCTAAACTCGAATTTAAGATATGTTATAAGTCGTCTTTAATTAGTCATATTCTACCAGTAGATAAATAGATAATAATTGAACTACTTTTTCTTAAATTCAGAAACTTATTTAAAATTTATTATCGTAGTTTCTTTTAACATAAATTTACTGTAAACAAAGTTTTTTTATAAGTTTAAATTGTGGGTTTTATTTATTAAATAAATTAATTAAATAAAAACTTTATTAATCATTATTTTCATATGCGAAATAAAAATTCAAGTTGAAATTATATAATTTTTATAAAAACTTTTTTATCATATATTAGTTTATAATATTCTATTTACAAATTGTAAAAACAATTATTTAAGAAAAAGAAACAATTAATATTTATTATCAAAAAATTACAAATAAATAAAACAAAACAACATTATTAAACTTGCATTTATCCCGTTATAAAAGTAAAGTTACAAAATTGAAAAACAAAATAAACAAAAAAATATGTAATTATTCGAACTTGCTATAAGCTTATGTGATACAAAATAATTGCTAAATTTCTAACTTATTAACATAACTAAGTGAAAACTAAAGATTAAATTAAAAAACTACTATAAATTTGTGTTAAATTTTTTTTTCTAGTATTATCCTATTGAGTAAAAAAAATTAAATAAAAAGTGTATAATTTACTGATTCTACCTCTAACACATGATAAATTATTGTACTTATCTAATTTAGTTACCAGCAACCGGCCTTATCATCAGTTGCGTCTTCTTCAAATAATCATGGTCAGCCCACCATTAATATTTCCACGTTATTTATTATTATTTGTATTATTATAATCGCTTCTAACGTAAGGTTCGTTAATATTGTCTCTGCCGCAACTATTCCACCAAAACCCGCCTCCGCCAGTAGCGGCGCAGTTATTTTTTCCAAAATCGTGTTCAGCGTCATATGTGCTAAACTTTATATTGTTTGCATCTCTACTGATTAAATAACTATTTTCCATGCCGTCTCCTAATGAAGGAATTTGTTTGAATTAAAATGAATTTCAATAATTTAATAATTGGTACACACTTGGCTAAGAAAAAGATAAATGAAAAAATGATAAATGTTTTTGAAAAGCTCAAGCCAGAAAATTGAGGTTTAATGTAGTCAAAGATTGAAACTAAACTTTAATATTTCGTTTATGATAAAAATTATGCCAGTTGGCGCGAGAAGACTTGAACTAATTTTGCACAGATCAAGTTTTAATGCCTTTGAAAATAGAAAAATAACACAGAAATATCTTTGAAAAACCTTTATTTCTTTACTTCGTTGTGACTAATAAATTTTTTAGTATTTAAAAAATGTATTTTAGGTGTTTTTTTTTAAGACTAATTAGAAGCTTTATCTTTTTTTCAAAAAAAATCATACGTTTTTTGCATTTATTTTGTCACTAACTTAGTTTATATATAAAGAGACTTTGTGGATGACCATGAGATATTACTTATATATTTTAGATACCATAGATTTTTGATATCTTTTTAAAGTTATTAGGCATTTTTTATTTCGGCCATCATCAAGAAAGTTAAGTATGCTAAACTTTGGATGCTTTAGTTACTAATTATTGGTAAAGATAAAAAAGTGTTCATAATAATCCGCAAAATATGTTTTGTAACAAAAAGTTAACGGTTATAGCTGACATATTTTTCGTAAACACCTTTTTTTGTTTCTATTGCATTAATTAGTTTCAGAAGTGAAAGTTTTTCTACTCTAATAAAGTATTATATATAACATCTTCTAAAGACTTACAAGTTTTTAAGCACAAAAGTATTAAAATGTTAGTTTAAAGTTGGTTTAAGGTTATTAGAATTTTTTTTTTTAATTTAAATACAGAATAAAGAAGAAATTTTTAGAAAGCTACTACTTTAAGCCTGAAATATTTTAAGCACTTTTTTACTAAGTTTTAAAAAATCAAGTGATATAATATTAGGTTAAAAGTAAATCATATTATCAAATACTTTCAATTGTTGATTTTATAAAAGACTTTTGTAACAACTTTGAAAATGACCTAATATATACTTTCGTTTCCAAAGTAAGTAAATGAAAGTCTGTAATTTTTCTTTAAACCGGCTAAACAAAAATTCCTTAATTAAAGTAGTTTTTATTATTAAAATCGAATTTTTAATTGCTCTGTAGATAAGTACACAAAGCTAAAAGTGCTTTTGTAAAAAAATGTATAAAATAAACCAAACTCACCTATATTCTGCGTATCCATTTTTACCAAAAGACGTAGTAAATCCCACTCTCAAGTCAGTTACTGAGTTTTTGGTCAATTTATTTAGATATTTGGCATAAATTTTATTTAGGTTTATTAAAAAGTGTTGATACGAAACAATTGTAGCGTTTCTGATGATTTTATCTCTTAAAAACAAACTTACCCAACCAAAATTTGCCGTTAATAGAACCAAATCCCTGTTCGTACGACTCCAAATTTCTACTAAAGTCCAAGGTTCTATCAAATCTCCTTTAAAAAACCTACAAAAAGTTTATATCACTTATAAACACCCGTGAAATTTAAATAACTTTAAACTGTAGAGAAATAACTAACTTATCAACTTTTAAAATAAAAGTAATAAATTTAATTGCAAATTACTAATACGTTATAAACTTAAAAATATAGATCACCAAATACTCATAAAACAAACTTACGGTCCATCCACCAGAGGCACTGTTCATTTCCAAACCTTCAAAATTTCCCGTCAATTTCAATCTTGTAAGTTCCAGTTGGTAAGCTTGGGTGGAAATTTTTGATATCTTTGCAACTTCTTGACTTACCGGAAAATAAAATTAATATAACAACTAAACTTCAATATAAAACATTTAATATACCTAGAACTGTGTTTCGTAAACCATCTATATTCGTTGATTGCTCTGTTAATTTATCCATTTGCTCTGTTATAGATATTTTTTAGTGTTTATAAATCTCATTAAAAAAATTATCAAGAAGCTGTATAAACTTAAAATATTTACCGCTTGATAAGCAATTTGGTCTGATATAGTTTTCTTCAACACCTGCATACAATTAATTTCATTAGAAAAATTTGTTAGAACACTTTGTTAAAAAACTGTAAAACTAAAAAATTATACCGCTTGATAATCTATACTTGTCCTATTTAGTTGCAAGACATTTTTGTAGTTGGTATTTTTAATAGCTATCTAAAACAAAACGGTTAAAACAGGTAAAATCAACACGGATTAAACAATAAAAAAAATAATATTTTATTTACTTCACTCTAGATTTTACTGTGTAAGCTTAAAGTAATTTTTGAATATTAATACCAATTATACTAAGCTCAACAATATTTTCAAAACATTTATATATAATAGTAAAAATAAGCGCTAAATACATTTAAATAGTGAGTAACGATGGAAAATACAGTTTAAAATACAAAACAAGTAATATATACATAGACATATTATTAATAAACTTTAGTAAAAAATTAGCAAAAAGTATTTTATAAATGTCAAATATAACTTAAGTTTACTTTGTTGCTGGTTTTTGTTATTTAAAATAAACAAGTTCATACAAAAAATAGACATTCATTTAAAACAAAAATATACAACAACTAATTGTTTAATTATAAAACACTTCATATTTTATTGAAATTTTTACTACTACATATAAATACTTTTATACTTTAATAAAATCAATAAAGTCTTTATTTCACCTAAATTGTTTTGCTTGAAACTTAAGTTTACTATATTGTTATTGTAAATATTTCTAGAACGGATTCATCATATAAAGTTTTATATTAGTTTATTTATTTAAATTTTATCACAAGACTTTCGACCTTTGACAGAAGATTTTTTGTATAAGCTCTATATCGATGCTTACATAATCACATAGTTGTTTTTAAGTAGTAACTTGAATTCGATTATTAAAGTTTTATTAAATAGCTACGGCCTGCGGTAGACTTTTTTTAATAATTAAATGTCTTGCTGACCAGTGGCGACACGTGGTACTTTTTGTTAGGGGTTGTGAAAAATTTTTTAATTTATATAAGTCAACCTACTTTTGAAAATAGTAATTTTTCATATACTATAAACCATAAGAAAAGTACTGATATGTTTATGTTTGATAAAAACACAGTTTGATAGTAAAAATTACAACTTTTCGCAAGCGTGTACTTTTTTTATAAATTGCAACACATAATCCTACTTAGTATCGTAACCACTCATGCGGTACATGAAATTTCTGATTTTGGTTATCATAGGCTAAAGATATTACAATCTCTTTTATGCAAAAGTCTAGTATTTTTTTGTAAAAAAAAATTTGAGTTTTATCAAACTAACTTGCAATTGTAAACCAAGAACAACACTTGGCCAAAAATAGTTTAACGATTTAATGAAAATTTAAAACAACATTTTGTATAATTAAGCTTGAGTCATTAGAGGTTCTAAATATATATGTTACATAACTTTACAAACAGCAACACTTCAAAATCTTCTAATTACATGTAGGTGACAACATCTCCAAAGACAAGTTATAGAAATATAACATGACGATTTGGGTATAACTCTTAAAATAATTGATTATAAAAAGTAATTATTAGATAACTCATTTTTTACTAAAAGTATCCATGTTTTAGTAATTATTGAAATTTTATTAAGTAACATTTTAAAAATTAAACTAGTTTTTATAGCTCAGAAACACTTATGTAGGTCTAACTAATAAAATAATGATGGTGAAGTTAGGATTTATTAGAGAGAAACTTATCATTCAGAAAAATATAAGAATCTAAATTGTCAAATAATGAACAATTTTAACATTGTTTATATTGCCTTATGACAATAGCTTTAGTGTACATCACATTGTTAAAAACTTGTTCAGTTACAAGGTATTTTCAATGGCGCAATCTAAAATGTGCTCAAGTTCTTATGAAAATATTGGGGTAGGATTGTAACAAAAACGTGAGACCCTACTACACTTAGTAAATTTAAACTATTTTATCTGGAATAAAAACTTCAATTGCAGATGCTATAAACAGATGTTATAGATGGGAGCCGATCATTTCTAACCCGCTATCATTTCTAACCCGATCACTTCTAACCCGATCACTTCTAACCCGATCACTTCTAACCCGATCATTTCTAACCCGACCACTTCTAACCCGATCACTTCTAACCCGATCACTTCTAACCCGATCACTTCTAACCCGATCATTTCTAACCCGATCACTTCTAACCCGATCACTTCTAACCCGATCACTTCTAACCCGATCACTTCTAACCCGATCATTTCTAACCCGATCACTTCTAACCTGATCACTTCTAACCCGATCACTTCTAACCCGATCAATTCTAACCCGATCATTTCTAACCCGATCATTTCTAACCCGATCACTTCTAACCCGATCATTTCTAACAAGATCATTTCTAACCCAATCACTTTTAACCCAATTAAACCCGATCATTTCTAACCCGATCATTTCTAACCCGATCACTTCTAACCCGATCATTTCTAACCCGATTGTTTCAAACCCATTTTACTTATGTCCCGTTTTAATTTTTTTATCTGGATTTCATGCAAAAAAAAAAACTAGTCTTAATGAAGTTATTAAAAAAATAAAGAAAAATTAAATTTTTAATTACTTTAAAACATAATGATTTTAATGTGTTACGTAAATTTAGTATAAATTTTAACTTTAGTATTAACTTAACATAATCTTAATATATTTTTATTACCTCATTATTTTCTTTTACCTACACATAATTTTAGTCTTTTTCTATTATTTTTTTATTTTTCAATACACCTTAAGAGACCTTTTTTGTGAATCATATACAATTTACTAAATTGTTTACTTTAAAGTATTTTGAACTCTTCTTTGTAGGATTTTAATATAGGCAGTGATAATTATATTTTAATTGGATTTTATTGTAACTAACGTGACTACAATAGTTTTAACATTAGCAAGTTTTAAAAAGTAAACTCTCACAATTCTAATATTCAGTTACAAAAACTTTTATATTACGGTTTAAAAACTACATTGAAAGTCTGATGTATGTTTTATTATTGCTTACTAAAGTATAAACCATTTATAGTAGGGTAGTTTTAAGTTTCATCTTAATAACTTATACAAATTGTTATGCAACTAGCATAGGCCTATTAAGATAATGGAATTCAAACAAACATTAGGAAAAGTTAAAAACTTTTGTTATATTAAGTGGAAAAGCCTGGTTTTTAATAGAAACTAGTTATTAAAACAGTTATGTCATATAACTAAACCGCAAAAGTTGTTATGCCGATTGACCGTCTAGATTTCACATCATTAATAAATTCCTACTTAGTTTTAGAACTAAAAAAAAAATTGATTAACACTAATAGTTAAAAAGACAAGTTTGTTTGTATAAAAAGTTCGAGGGTAATTAAATCTCGCTTGTGTTTTAATTGCGACTTAAACTAGTACTTTAGTTGACAAAAATTTCTTTAAAATCACTTTATTATAAGCAGTTGAAATAACGAAAGTAAAAACAAAATAAGTATTAAAAATAAAACATTTTGAAATAGAATAATAAATTAATTATAATTAAATTAAGTATAATTAGGAGCAGAATTTTATAAAAACTCCATTAAGTTCTACGTTTCTTTTAATCAAATTTTTTTCCAGACGATTATTACACAAAACATATTTATATTTTATTAACTACTTTAAAGCAAGCTTGCAGTCTATTGACTTTATTCTCGGTGGTTTTTTGCACCTCTAAATTTCTATAAATATGATAAGTTTTTTCTTTATTAAAAATTGAAACCTATATAATATGCTTCACAATACAAAATGGTTTTATTATTTTGTTATAAGTTTTTAAGTTATATATTTTACTCTAATATTTATACTTACACTCATATCAATGATCGCTAAAAATCTAAAGTTTATGTGTTTTTGAAAACCTGTAAAACAATAATTTTTAATTGATATCAAGAAAATTATTTTAGAAATAATTACTATTAATCGTGAGAATAATCGTGTTTTTGCAATTTTAAATTTTGAAAACTTTTAAATTTTTATGAAAAATGTAAATTTATATGCCCTACATAAATTTTATTTCAAAAGAAAAAGAAAAAATGCGTAATAATAAGTTTTCGAAACTTAACTTTCATAGTTAAGTTTTTTATAATTAATTATAACTTAACTACAGTTAACCTTTATATACAATTTACCAGTTGATTCAAAAATCAAAATTAAATCAAAGTTCGAGTAAATGACAAGTTCTGAATATTTAAAAAACCTTCTACCTCTACTTTTGGCTTTGTATTAAACAGTACACACTTTCGTTTCAAGAACTTATAATTTAATGATATTAAATTTAAATAAAACCACCATTATAATTACAATTACTAAATTTTATCAACTGTATTAATTAAAGTTTCATGAACGCTGATATTAATATTTTCAAAAAGTTGTATTTCATATAATTTATCCCTGAATTTGGAGGCAAATTAGTAATCTGGTTTCTACACTTTAAAATATATATTAACCATATAGAATCATTTCAAAAGAAAGTACAGAATAGACTTTAACCGCTGCGATACTCATTATATTTCTTACATTGACGACTATCAAAACTTAATATTTAATCCTTAGAATACAAAAGACTTATACTTTTCCTAATGCTTTTTAAAAATAATTAACTGCACTTAATTAATAATCCAATTTTAAATCTTATTGTCAAAACAATAAATAAACCAATTAATATCAACAATTTAATTCTAAAAAAAGCTATCTGAATATTAGGCTTTATTTTAAACAAAATAAACTAAACTTCACAAAAAAACAAATTTGTTGAGATTAATTTGTTTTTAAAACAAATCCTTATCTTAAAAAAAAAAGTAATATATTAATACAGATCGGCTAAATAAACTTCGTGTTAGATATGATCGGGTTAGAAACGATCGGGTTAGATATGATCGGGTTAGAAATGATTGGGTTAGAAATGATCGGTATTAATTGGGTTAGAAGTGATTGGGTTAGAAATGATCTTGTTAGAAACGATCGGGTTAGAAGTGATCGGGTTAGAAATGATCGTGTTAGAAGTGATCGGGTTAGAATTGATCGGGTTAGAAATGATCAGGTTAGAAGTGATCGGGTTAGAAGTGATCGGGTTAGAAATGATCGGGTTTGAAGTGATCGGGTTAGAAGTGATCGGGTTAGAAATGATCGGGTTAGAAGTGACCGGGTTAGAAGTGATCGAGTTAGAAGTGATCGGGTTAGAAGTGATCGGGTTAGAAATGATCGGGTTAGAAGTGATCGGGTTAGAAGTGATCGGGTTAGAAGTGATCAGGTTAGAAATGATCGGGTTAGAAGTGATCAGGTTAGAAATGATAGCGAGTTAGAAATGATAGTAAACCGTTATAGATACTTACCAAAACTTGCCATACTTTACAGATTTTCCATGTTTTTACAATAATGCTAGTTTCTGTTATTATTTCAATATATTTGCCATATTTTTCCATATTTTGCAACATTTTGAACATCTGGAATAACCTGACAAAATTTTACCATACTTTTTCAAATTCTTTATTTTTTGCTATAATTTGAATATATTTGTCATAATTTGTATAATATAAATGTTAGTTATCATTTTAATGAATATTACTTATAACATATACGTTCAAGGGTTTGTCGATTTTATTGTAGATTAAATTTACTAGTTATTCATTTGAAGTTTTTGTCTCAGATATAATAGCTTAAGTTTACTAATTATCGTTCACAACTTTGTTATAAAAAGTCTCAACATTTTGTATTTGTGTTTTTCATTTCTAGAGAAATGCACTCAACTATACAGAAAATGTGTTAAGTTTCTTTAACAAAAAGGTCATATTCTAGATTAAAGTTTTGTATAAAAGTAACTTAAACATCATTCTAAAACATATTTTTTTTCTTTTTTCTTTTTAGGTAAGTAACTGTCCCAATGCCCCATCCAACGCGAACTTCTACTGCCGACCCTTGGTTTAGTGGTAAACACATTGTATAAAACTGTGACAAACTATTCTAATCCCTTAAATACAATATAGCAACAATTTAAGCTTCTAATGATAACTTTTGAGTATTACTATTACTTAGTCTCATATTTAGTTTATCACTACAGCTTTGTATCTTTGTTTGTAAACCTACCTCAATTCTACTAACACTCTGGCTTTTCTCCTGCTATAATTTGCACGATAAACACCTTCGTATGTATTAAGTTTCGTGTTATTTATGTATGGTCTCTATCGTTTTATCTCAGTCCAGCTTGAAGTCTTATCTGGTAGCTCAGGCTTAAACAGAATCTTGGTTTTAAGTTTTTTAAGATATTTCGTTAGCGGGTCATTTTCGAGGTTTTTGTAGCTATGAAAAATCGTCTAATTTTTCTTTGTTTTTAATTTTAGTTATAATTTTTAACTGACAGGTGTTTTTATAATGAAATTATAATTTTAACACGTGTCGGTCATAATTACTATATTCCCCTACTTTGGTCGATACGATAGTTCTAGTCTTAGCTGTAACACATATTTGTGACTAAATTTATTGTGTTTTTAGCGCTGAGGTCAGGTCTACGAAAACCTTATATACATTTAAAGTATTTGGTGTTAAGTTTAAGTATTTTCAACAGCCAACAATAAATTAAATGTAATTGGTTTTAATTTAATTGTGTTGTGAATGACTTGTGACCAGGATTGATAGAGTTTATGTTTTGTGTTTTATTCCTAATTACGCTAGGTGATCTTGTTAATGTGTCTTCTTTGAAAAGCCTGTTTGTAAAAGTATCTTTTCTTTTTTTTTTTTATATTTTTGTATATTTAAAGGTCAAATACTTGTAAAAAGATAAACAAAAAAAAAAGGCAACATTAAAATAGATGTTCACATAACTTTTGATCTACATTTTATAACATTTATTATTCATCACTTGGTTTATATAGACTTTATATGTGTCTTATAAACAGTTCAGGTTGTTTTTAGTTTCACTTAGTTAAAAAATTTAAACAGTCGCGAAATTAAAAGTTATACATTTTGTTTTGTATAAGAAATAGTCATTTTATTTTTAAGCTAAACTTAACATTTTTAATCTTAATTTTGTATTTGAGTTTCTACTTTAAGCTGTTACTAATATCTATATTTATTTTTCGACGGCATGCAAATATCAAAATCCAAGTTTATTGTAAAGGTGGGTAGGTGTCAAAAATACAACAAATAACACTTTGGAACAAAGAGAGTTTTGTGCAAATTAAAACTTTTTTAATTTTTTGTTTTACTATCACTGTTACACTCAACCCTTTTTCTTGGTAGATAATTTATTTTGTTAGTTTCTAGAACAAGTTTCTTTTTTATTAACAATTTTTTACTCTTTTTCAAAATATTACTTGTGCAAAACTGACTTTCCGCGCAAAAGTGACCTTTCTCGCAAAACTTCAGGTACCTAGCTTAAGTTTATTTTATTCTTTTTACTTTTAATTTGGTTTAAAAACAAATACCTCAAAAACTAATAGGTTTTGTATTTAACACGTGAACAATGCTGTTTAATTTTTTTTTATTTAACTTAGTCATAGTACATTATTTAAATACTATTGGTAAGCTTCTTTTCTACTTATACTACAATCAACTTAAAGTCTTAAGTATCTGGATCTGTTCGGATCCTATTTTAAAAACAAGATTCAGACCCTATTAAAAAAAACATCTAGAACCGGCCGGATCGCAGTTTTCCGGAATTGGTGAATCGCTACTGTATATCTCTAATATGTTAACAATAACAACTCACAACTTTTGTATAAAAGTGATTTTAAAACATTTTTTCATGGTTTTAGCTACGTTTGAAAACTAAGGTATGAGACAAAAAGTAATTGACCAATTAACTAAAAAAAGAAAATAACTAATAAGGGCAGGCAATTATATAGTGAATTTCTATAAAGGGGGCAATTATAAAAAACAGTATTGGAAACCCTTTTCTAAATCTAGTTATGAGTATACTTATGAATATGTTTAGTTAAACATTCTTAATTAAAATATTTTAACTGATTAAGACCGTCAAAACTAAAACATTGTAATGGAATATCAGTTTCACTGCTGTTCTATTTAGTTGAACATCAAATATTATAAAACCAGTCAACCGGAAAGAAAGTTGTTCTGATACAAGCTTACATTCTTAAGAAATAGCTATATAAACCAGCCATAGTGTGACTTCAATGATGTTCTAGTCAAGACCTTTCAGATGGAGTTCTAGAACTGAACTTATTTGTTATTGTATTGTTTGTTGTACATTTTTTTATTAACAATTAAGTTTTGGATTTCATTTCAAAGTAGATAGTTTTAAATCTGGTTATACATTGTTATTTTATATTCCTGTTAGACTTATCTCTTGTGTAGAAGTTTTTAACACATATAGAGTATTTTCAAAAGTATGATATTCTTCATTTTTTAGTGTTTGATATATTCTTCAATATAGAATTGACCACTAGAAATCATGCCTAGTCTTTATAAGCAGTATACAATACTTTTAAATATCAATTAGTTATAAGTTAAGTTTAAATTCAGTTATCAGTGGTTATCAGTGTGATTATACACTGCACTATATTCTTTCATTATATCATCAAGGTAAAAAGTCACTAGCTTTTTAGAAATTAATTAATTAAGACCAAAACCGGTTTTACCTAAACAAATATTACTTGTTTATCTATATAAGCTTTTAGATTTAGGACAATTTTTATCACTTTTTTATGACAAATTCTCTTATATGTTTGACATTTTTAATTAATAGTCAATTTGATTTAACAGTATATTTAGATAAAGTTTACATATTAAAGTATTCATTTAATTTTAGAAAGCAATACTTACATTTATTATTTAACTTATTGAAAGCCCTTGAGGTTTCACCATAACCACAAAGACATATGGGTTTAAATATATTATCAGGAAATAAGGAGTTATATTGATAAAAATACCACAAAGAGATTATACTATGAATAACAAAGGGTATAGTCCAAGTGAAAGTTATAGTTACCATAGAACTAATAAATTTTAAGTCCACAAAGTCAAAATAGAACTGACAAATTTTAAATCCACAAAATCACTATAGAGCTGACAAAATTTAAGTCCTCTGAGTCAAAATAAACTGGAAAAATATAAGTCAACAATTTCATTATAGACTTGACAAGCTTTAAGTCCACTAAGTCAAAGTTAAACTAACATATTTTAAGTCCAAAAAGTCAATAAAGAATTGAAAAAATATAATTCCGCAAAGACACAACAGAACTGAGAAATTAAATCCACAAATTAAAAATAGAATATAAAAATTTAAAGTCCACCAAGTTATTATATCATATAACTGACAAAATTTAGTTCACAAAGTCACAATAAAACTAACAAAATATAAGTCCAAATAGTTTTCAGGATCATTAAATATATGAGTACAAATAAGTCAAAAAAAAAAATGTTGACCAAATTTAAATCATAAGAAGTCATTTTAAATATATATTAGACTCTTGAATCTTATCAGCATCATAGAAAATGACATTATTTATTAGTAAATAAGAAGCAAAGACCAGTAACATGCTGAAAATATTTATGAACTTATATCATAAGGGTTTGCATAGGCAAGACTATTGAGTGATATTTTTAGTTAAAAAAGTTGTTTCCAATATAATGTTAATTTTTTTTTTGTTTAGCAACTTGAAATTTTTCAAATTAGTACTTTGAAAAATATTTTTTGAAAAACTAAGCGCTATTAGCTTTTTTAAATGTGAGATCTTTAATACCATCTTTTAAATTTTTTTTCTTACAATTGTCTACTAAATTTTTTTTATTTTTATTTAGTTTTAACATGGTTTCTAAAAAACCTGGAATCCTGGAAAACCTAGAGTTTGACAATTAAGGCTAAAAAACCTGTAATATTAAGCAATTTTTACATGTAAAGTAGTAAAATTTCTTTTTTACTTATAAAATGTATTGTATAGATAATAAATGTAGTCATCATTAACAATATCTTTTATTAATAAACACATTTGAAGAAGCTTTAAGATATTTTTTTATATTGAATTAGAAATAGACCCGAAAACGTGAAACTTTAAAATCCTGAAAGAAATTTTGGATATCTGGAGAAAATTTTCCAAAAACATCTGGAAACACTTTTTTTAGACTAATTCAACATTTTGATATTTTATAGTTTTTTTTTTACTTTGCTGTAACTTTTAAGAACAAGGAGAAGTTCCGTTGTTTGTTAATAAAAAATACTTATTTTCCTACATTGTCCTAGCGAAAAGAATGAAGAAGAGTAAAATGTGATTCTCTTCTAGCAAAAAGTAAAGGTAAGGTTAAAATGAGATTTTCTTTAAAATTGGTAAGAAGAGGAAGTCTAATGGAACACCAGTTTAGCTGTAATATGTTAGTTGAACATCAAATATTATAAAACCAGTCAACCAAAAAGTAAGTTGATCTGAAAAATTTTTACATTTTTAATATATAGCTATAAAAACCAGCCACAGTGTGATTGCTGTGATATTCTACTCAGTCAAGACCTTACAGATTAATTCCGTAACTGAACATGTTTGTTACTATATTGTTCATTGTGAAGTTCTTTTTTTATTAATGTTTGTTATTTATAATTGATTTTTATGTTTAAATTCCAAGCAGATAATTCTTAATTTAATTAAACATTGTTATAGTTAATATTACATTCCTATTAAATTTAACTTCTGTGTAAAAATTTTGACAACATAAACAGTATTTTCTAAAGTATTACATCCTTTATTTTTTAGTGTTTGATGTTTTCTTTAATATATAAACATAACGACCAAAAGTCATTCCTAATTTTCACAAGTAGCATTAAATGTCTTTAGATATCATTTAGTTCTAAGTTAATTTCAAGTTTAGTTATGGTTTTTAGTGTGGTTGTAAACACTAAACTATAACCTTACAATTTATAATTGTTTTCATCACTATTAACTTTTTAGAAATAATTACAAATTACATATTAAAAATTTATAAGAATTTAAAACAGGGTTTACCGAACTAGGCCAAGTTGCCCCCTTCAGAGCCATTATAGAAATTTAGGAGGCCATAAGCAGCAAAGGGGATAAAGGGGGGCCACAGGGGGGTCTATGCGGTTATAAATTGAGAATTAAACTAGACATTTTGAAATTGATGATCAAAAGCAATAAAAAACTGGTCATGGGCGATTTTAAAAGGTAACGTTGAAACTTATACTAGATTTCATAAAAAAAAATTAGGAAATTTAGGGAAACAAAAGCTGTAGAAGGGGGATCCACAAGGTCATAACTTAAAACTTACACACTTACACCAGATATTTGGAGTTGAAAATAAAGATCAAAAAAAGGTCTAATGCATTTTTAATGATAGCTTTTTATGAAATCTATAAAAAGAGGAATTAAAAAAAAAGATTGGGAAACCTTGATTTAATAGAAAAATATATGTTATATTTATAGTTTAGCATTATTTTTATCTTTGATTAGTGCATTTAGAGTAGTGTTGAAATCTGCTGAGCCAAAATAAGAATATATGTTAAGTAAATACATTATTTTTAAATAAATAAACTAACCTATAGTATTTTAGATTTAAAATAAATTGAAAAGCTTTATTTCCCACGAATGAATATTTTTAAAGGAAATATATTTTAAGTCATACAAAAATGGATTATGAATGCAGTATATGTTTAGATAATTTGTTTTCAGTAAACACTGATGTTTCTGTTACACAGTGTGGTCATGTTTACCATAAATCTTGTTTAGAAAGTGCAACGCAGATTAACAAAAGATGTCCAATATGTAATACTGAAAATATAAACGTTGTAAAGACCATATATCCAAATGTCTATAAAGAACTCAATTATAGTTGCTGCTCAAATGATACAAAAGAATTTATCGAAGAAATTTTAGACAACGAAAGAGAAAAAAGAGTAATATTTCTAAATATGATTAAGAAACTAGACAAAGAAAACACAAGTCTAAAAGAAACTAATACAAGTTATCAAAACAATCTTAAAAGTGTTAAAGTGTTTCTACAATGCTTCCAGAAAGATATTAAAGACCTAAAAATAAAAAGCGAACTAATCACATCAGAGAACAATACATTATTAGCTGAAATAAGAAAGTTTGATAATGGCAATGAAAACGTACCCGAAATGTTAAATATAAAGCATGGAAAACTAATTGAGCAAGATTATCGTAATGATAATCTTTCAGGCGAAAACTTTTATAATTCATGTAATGATAGTTGTTGTAGCGATGAAACTTATTATTCTTGTAATGATGATTGTTCTAAATGTAAAGAATCTTTTTTAAATAAAGGTTTGTTAGATCTAAAAAATATATAAAAGATACTTATTTTTAATTTTTACTTAGCATTTTTTAGTACATCACACATAGTTATTGATTATTAATATGTTTCTTTATTTTTGCTTAACAATTTTTACAGACTTCAATAGCAGTAACGAGAATGACTCTGGTGAAAGGAACAACAAACTGCAAAGTTTTGATAACAAACTGAAGATAAGTTTACTGGATAAATATTTAAAAAAGAGTATTTTACACGATGTAAAAGAAAAGCTCAATGACATGAACGATTGCGAAGATAAAACTTTAAAGTTAACAGTAGAAAGGATAATCAAATTTGAGAAGGAGAACAATTTCATAAAAGAACAAAACAAAAAAATTCAGGTTGACCTAACAACATTTAAAGCTTCACTGAAAACCGCTCAAAAGGATGCTAAAAGTTTGGAAGAAAACTACAGAATGTTGCAGATAAACAATAAAAATATCTTAGTTAAACTGAATAATATAAAAAAATTAAAAAAAAGTGTTGAAGTTGACCACTTTGAAGATAAAACTAAGAAAAAGTTAACAAAAGAAGACAATGGCCAGCTATACAGGAAAAACCAAATTAATGGTTTGTTTACAGTTAATAGTTTAGTTTAATTTTTGAACCTTTTTATAAATTTTATTACCATATTTAAAAACTATTGTACTTCATAAAAAATCAACACAATTTTCATTTTATACTCATTATACTGATTAAAGTAATTTCAAATTCTTCTATAGCAAACAAGCTGATTAAAAACTTAAGTTTCTTTTATTTAGTTTATATTCAACTTGTTTGCTGAAGAAGAATTTTAAAATACTTCAAACAATATAATGAGTTAAAAATAAAAACTTTTTTGATATTTTTGATGTATAACAATTTTTATATACCGAGTTAAGATAAAGGCAAAAAATCATAAAGAATAATTGACATAATTAATAACAATTCGAGAAGTTTAAGTATCACATCATTGTTACTATTCTAGATTTTGTGTATGTTTTATACAATATAAAATTACTAAAAAGCCTTAACTCAAAAAAAAGTGATAACAAGGAAAAGAAATAATTAAACAACAATTTAATTTATTTTTCGTTGAGATAGATATTGAACTAAATTATAAAACATAATTTAAAATAAACAGAAAAAAAGATAAAAAGTAATGATGACGTGCATAATATACAAAGTATTGATGATAAAAACAGTATAGTAATAACTGGTGGATTAACAACAAAACCACGGAGCGTATCAAAACCTTACATATTAAGTAATGCTGTTTACATATTTGATTTCAAAACAAACACTTATAATTTACACTCAAAACTAAGTTCTTCAAGGTTTAGTCATCAATCTGCTACTGTTGAAGGTAACATTTATTTATTCGGAGGTATTAGAAATGAGAGCATATTATCCGATATTGAGGTCATACCAGTTGGTCAGATGTTGACAGCTCCACCAATGCATAACAAAAGAAATAATTTTGGAATGTGCTCATTTGCCGGGTGCATTTTTTTGGCTGGAGGAACTCATAAGGAGATGAATAGTTCTGCGAATTGTGAAGTTTTCAGCGCAGAGAGCAGCGAGTGCAGCGAAGTCAGCAGAATGAACACAAGTAGACTCGCGTTCGCATTAACATATTTCCAAGATAAAGTGTGGGCAATCGGTGGTGGTTCGAACATGAATCTACTGGACACGGTGGAGACGTACGATTTAGGTGAGAACAAATGGACAACAGCTGACGTCAGGCTTCTTCAAAAACGAGCCGGTCACAGGGCTGTGGTTCACGACAAAAAAATTTTTGTCATCGGTGGTATAATTGATATGAGTATAGAAACATGTTCAGTTGAAGTTTACTCGAGCGTGACGAATCAATTCACTTTCGTGGCTAAAATGAACATAGCACGCTCGTACTTTGGATGCAGTGTACTTGGTAACAAGATTTTAGTCTTCGGGGGATTTTGGAACGAAAATCAAATAAGTGATTCCGTGGAGGTATATGACATTGAAAACGATGTTTGGTCAAAAGGTCCAAGTTTACCTATCCCGTTAGTTTCTTTTGGTTGCTCAAGTAACAATTAGTTATCTTACTGTTTATGAAAAATAAATCTTTCTACTTACAAACTTTTAAGTTTAGTAACTTGTTTGAAATTTATTGATTTTTTGTTTAAAAGCAATTCATGATTTAAATTTTAATAACAAGTTTTAAATATTTTATTAAAAAAATTTTATACTCTATCTTTTTCACGACTCAAAAATTCTTGAATACTAACATTTAAATTTTCTTTCCTGTCATATACTAATGACTACTAATTAGAGATGGTAACTTATAATTTTGCACTAAATTAAATATAAAAAGTAGTTTAAAAAAGACCTCTCTACTCATCTAATTCAAATCTTTAAAATTTATACAAGCTTTTTGTAATCGAATTTAGTCTCAAAAAATAACTACCTTTTAGTAAATTTGTTTTCAAAAATCTATTCTGAACTATTGAAATCAAAAGTGCAAAAGAACCTTTAACAACTTATTATTGTTTTTTAATTTTTAAATGTTACTATAAAAAAATGAAATAAGTGTAACGTAAAAATAGTAGGCTTTTTTACTTATTAGATGTTCAGGTATTGTTTACTGACTTGTGCTTTAAGTTCGTTTTAGCTATTAGTGCCCATACTTACTTTAAATAAACAGTACAATGAAATCGAAGTTTACAATAAAGTTTAAAAAAGTTATACAGTTTTTAAAGTTTTTATTTTAGGAAATATCTTAATTTTTGAATTCTATTTATAATAACTATTACTTTAACAACAAATTTTAATTTCATTACAACTACATTGTCCGTAATATTTACTTCACTTTATAAAACATAAGTGTAACAAGAATAAAAAGTTAAAAGTTTTTTACAGTATGAAATAATTCTTTAGAATAGCAATTACTTCCAGCTTATGTATGCAATATAGTAATTAGACTTCTTTAAGATTACTTATATCGAGATAAAAAAATTTACACCATATCTTTACTTAATTTTCTACAGTTTTAATTATTTGTTTTTAAAAGCTAATATTAACGTGAATTTGTAAACCGTTATTTTGATTTTCAACATAAAGAAATTAATTATATTTCACTGTGTTAACTAATCTACGATTAAATATAGATAAATAACATACTTCATTTAAAGGTAGATTAAGTTTATAAGTTTGTATCATCATAAACTTAAATTTTTCTATAAATACAAACTTTCACTTATTTAATTACCACAACTTTAATTTAAACCAGTCTCATCTGAAAATCGTATTTTACTTTATGATATTTATCAAACAAGTAAATTAATCACAATCAATTAGATCCTCAAATGTAAATTAAGAATGTAGTTATTCATCTAAAATGCTTGATATAGAAAAAGTAAAACTATGGCAGCTGCATTCTAGTCTTTTTTACAGAAATATCTTTTTAAACCGATAGTCAATTACAAAAGATTTTCGTATTTATTTTGAGAGGTCAGATAGTTGCTTGTTTACTTTTAGACCATTGAGCTTAAAGTTTTTCAAAGGCTGAAGTTTTTTTAAATTTTAGTACCAGATTGTTCTTCTACTGTCGAATACGAAATATTTCAAAAAAAAAATTAAAATGTGAATTTGTGTTTCCGTTCGAATAAAAAAAATCTAAATTTTCTGTGTTTGTTAAGATAGATATTAGACGGGAAAGCGTAACAAGTTGTATTTATATGATTGTTGAGTTTAATACTATTCTGAATGAAAATAAATAAAATATCGCAAATATCTACATAACTTATAATTTTTTTTTTAATTAATTACATATACTATTACATCTTTGATACTAAATATAACAAAACTAAAACTTACTGTCTTGTTCATGAGTGGAATTAACTTTGAATTCAGTTATCTTTATTTTGTTTCTAAACTTTTAAAGTTATCAGAAATATACAAGGTAACCAAGATAGATATTATAAAAAAACTTGTGAGTTTGGGAAAAGCCAAAATATTACCATATTCTATAAATACTAGACAACATGCTATCAATTGTATTTAAACAATACTTCCAAATTATAATCCACATAAAATAAAATTCAATTGTCAGTATCGAAACTTAATGGTTCTAAGAGAAACCTAATTCATTGGTAAATACACATACTTCTTTAAAACATTAAGGATTGAATAAAAAATATGTATAACACTAACAAAATCTGAAAGTTCTAGTGATTTTAGGTTACTTTATATAATATTTCTTGTTTTCATTTTATAGTTGCCATTGGTTTTTGAGAAGTTTCTTCAGGTTTTCTAAACTTCTTCGAAGTTTTTTTAATTTATACGTTTTTATGTCTATATTAAAATTCAAGTTAAGTTTAAGGTGAAAAAACTGTGTTAAGAAGTATAACAACATTAAAAAGATACTGTAAAAATACTTTTGATGTGTTTAAATAAAATAAAAAACAATTTTGATGATAGCAAAAAGTTTTATCTAAATGACAAATATTTTATTTTGAATTAAAATTTTACTATTTAACATGTAAAAATTGTTAATAATTTCAGATTGTTTTAAAGTTTTTGTTCAAACTGCCAAGTGCTTTTAACCTAAATAGTTTAATTACAGGTATTGTTCAACCCTGTAACTATAATTTTTTTTATAAACTTACAGTTTTAATTATAACGTCATTGAAAAATTGTTATAGTGAAAAACTATAAATTCTTTTGATAATCTTGATAGTAATGGTGGTTATTTTACAGATTTTAGTTATTTTTCTCCAGTCTTTTTTAAGTTGTACTAAAGTATTTTATCTAAATAGCATTTAATACAACTCTAACATAGTATTTGTACAACTTTTCTAAATAAAACTGTGTTTAAATTAACAATAAGCATTAGTTTACTTTTTTTTTTCTTCTACATACATCAGAGCTTTTCATTGCTAAAAAATAAAAATCTTTAATTTTTTAGGCTTGAGAAAGTTTTTAGTATCAAAGCTTTGAAGAAGCAACGAAATTTGGTTAATTAATTGAAATAGGGCAGACTAAAGTCTCTCATAAACTTACAACCAACAAATTAGCTACCTTGTTTATCTGTATTTTATCCTACCTACATTAAAAAAGTATACTTTGTGCCTAAAATTTATAAAAATGTGTAAAAGTTTTCGATATTTTTGTAGAGTAAGATTTAAATACACTAACAAGCTTGTTGTCAAAAGGTTCTAACAAATTATTTTTAATTTAAATTCATACTTTTTAATTAATAGTTCGTTTGTATTAGACTTATAATAATAACACAAATACACTTGCATTTAGAACTTTCAAATTACGATATGGATGTTAAACTATTTTAAACAACCGTTTTTAATTTATTATAACTAAATTATTTTAAAAGTTTTTTTAAAATTAAACATTTGAAAATTAATTAATTTTCTTATTTTAAAGTTAGATAAACTTAAATTAGTTAAACTAATTTTTAGTTACAAAACTGGTAATTTTTTAATTAACTAATACTTATTCTTATTTTAATAATAAAAATTAATTAATTATGGTTCAATGTTTTTTTAAAGTATTAGAAATTTATAAATGTATTTTTCTTTTTCAAATTAGCTTTAAGAATTGTTTTCAAACTAAAAAATATAAGCCTGAAACAGGTACTGTTTTTTTTCTAATAGTATAGTATGCTTTTTATTAATGTTTAATCTTTTTACTTTCTATTTTTTAGATTATTTTCCTTAAAAGAATTATATTTTATACATTTAAAAACTCTATTAACACTGTTTTACATCCATCTTTGCTTAAAAGTCAAGTAACTTATTTCAAAGTACGACAACAATTTAATCGATTACAAATGTTTTTTCTTGTTTTTCATATTAAATTGTCATCATTACAATTAAATTTTAATAAATATTTATTTTTAGATGGATAGGGTGGACTGTGGCTAAATATAAAATATATTAATTATTAGTTAAGTATATTTAATAAAAACGTAAATAATACCCATATACGAAATAAAATTAATTTACCTACCTTCAAAGGTTAAGAAAAACTCAGAATATATTTACTTAACTTAATTTATTTTAACTTAACCTAAATGTTTATGATTTTATAAGTTGTATTTAAGAAATGACTTAACAAACTTTTTTTTTGCGTATTTTTAACATAATGTATTCAAACAATACTTGGCTAAAATAAGATTTTTAATACACTTTAGTAAGTTATACGAACTACTTATGCTTTAATAGTAATTACTTTTGAATAAGTTCAAAGTATCAAACATTTTCATTTGTTAATACTTATATAGTTATTTATTATAATGTAAAACTAAAATACCTTAAAAATATATGTTACAAATTGCTTTCAGAAAGTAATAATTATTATTATAATAAAGTGCTTTTAATAATATTTATACATTTAAAACTGTGCTAGCTTTATGATAATGATTAATTTTAACTTTTATATTGATATTAATTTTGAATAGATTACAAAAAGCAAATACTTTTAATTGCTAATAATTGATTTATTTTACATTATTATGAAAAAAAAGATTAATTATAAAAACATAGCGCTTTATTAAAAATTGCTTGAAGAAAATATTTTATATTATTAAGTTTAGATTTTATACGATAGATAGCTGTTTTATCTTTTAAATGATAAAATATTCTGAATTTCAATAGTTTTTTGTAGAATAAATCTAAAAAAGCATTAGTTAACAATTGCTAATAGTTATTTTGATTTTTCATTGTTATGTAAAAATAATTTAGTTGCAAAAATAGCTTCAAGTTAAAAAAAAATTATTCTATAAACAGTTTATTAAACATTATACACATATTTTTTAACAAATAGATATTTTAGTTATAACATAGCACTTTTTTTCAATTTGTTTATAAAGTTATAAAAAACTTAACTTTTTAATAGATTTTGTCTTGAACTGTCCTTATTAGTTTTTTGAAACAGTACACTGAAAAAAACCATATATAAATTATTACAAAAATAAAACTAACACATATAGTTTTATATTTCCAAAAGATTATAAGTAGTAGCTTAATAAAAAAATTTTATTCAAATTAAGAACTAAATTGATAAATAGCTATATTTTATTGTTAATTTGTTAGTCTTGATATTTCAAGAATGTAATTGTTTTCAAATTTGGTATCATTAGTATACACCTCCTATTCAAAATACTATTTTGTATTGTTTTGTTTTAAATCTCCATTGGCTCGTTTTATTATGGTTTTTGATGGGTCGGTAAGTTTATAATTACGTGCGTAAACAGCACTCTAATTATTTACTACTTTCTTAAAAATACTTATGATTACAAAAAGGTTGGTGTTTTAAAAAGAGTTGTAACTATATGTAACAGCTTCAATTTTATTTTTAAAAGTATAAATTACTAGCAACGACTCATTTAGTAAAGTTACTTAAAAAAAATTTCTTCATAAGGTAAACACAAAAGTTTAACGCTAAGGGTAATTTTAAAAATTCAAAACTTTTACTGAACCCCTTTCCAAAACACCACGAATAGCCATTAGCCACTGGTATATATTATTAGTGTGTAAAATCAATCATTGTAGGTGATTTAAAAATTAACTAAATATTAAAAAAAAAACACTTTTTTTCACTTATTTCAAAAACAACTGATAGATATGTTATCTTACCTTTCAGTATGTTTAACATATGATTAGATGTAAATAAAAGTCTTCAAATTAGTCTTAAAATTTTAATTAAGTCTTTAAAAAGGATATAGATAATTCGACCGACAGTTACCGTTTGAAATTTTAAAATTTTATGTTTCACATGCTATAGTTTCTTGACTAACGTATTCTGTTTATTTGTATATTTTCTTTTTGTATATGAACAATTAATTTTTCGACTGCTAGCGTTAGACGCGTAGTTAAGAATAGAGAAAAGGTTTCTTTTAAATTTTACAAACTTATTTAATAATTACTAGAATAATTATCACAGAGTGTCTGGGAAAATTTTATTTTACTTTATGGAAATGATTTAACACAAAATGGGCGTCGATTGATAAAAATTTTTTAAATTATTTTACGCTTACTTGAACAGAAAAGGTTAGCTTGACAATAAGTTATCAAGTTAATAATACGTCATATTATTACAAAATACTGTCAATTAATAATAAACTATATATAACAATTATTATTTATTATTTTCTTTATTTAGATTTTATATGTGTCTTTTAAACAGTTCATGTAGTTTTTAGTTTCACTTGGTAAAATTTCTTTAAACAGTCGCGAAATTAAAAGTTATACACTTTGTTTTGTATAAGAAAAAGTCAGTTTATTTTTAAGTTAAACATAATGTTTTTTAACTTAATTTTGTACTTGGTTTTCTACTTTAAGCTGTTACTAAAATCTATATTGATTTTTTAACAGCATGCAAATATCAAATACAAGTTTATTGTAAAAGTAGGTAGGTGTCAAAAAGAAGTAACACTTTTGAACGAAGAGAATTTTGCGCGGGTTAAAACTTTTTATTTTTTTTTGTTTTCTTATGTTTTACTATCACTGTTACACTCAACCCTTTCTCTTGGTAGAAAATTTGTTTTAGTAATTTCTATAATTGATTTCTTATTTATCTCTTTTTACTCTTTTGCAAAATATTATCACTGGTGCAAAATTGACTCTCCGCGCAAAAGTGACCTTTCTTGCAAAATCTCAGGTATGTAGCGTATAGTTTATTTTATTCTTTTTGTTTAAATTTGTTTATTTTTAATTGTTATATTTTTTTCCTAACTTAGTAGTATATATTATTTAAATATTATTGATAAGCTTCGTTTCTATTTATACTACAAGAAACCTAAAGTCTTTAGTATCTGGATCCGTTCGCATCCTATTTTTAAAATAAGATTCAGACTCTATTTAAAAAAGCTTCATAGTTTTGTGGAGCTGGTGAATCGCTATTGTTTATCTAAAATATGTTAACAATAAAAACTAGAAACTTTTGTATAAATTTAAAAATATATTTTAATGGTTTTAGCTATGTTTTGAAACCAAGGTAGGAGACAATAAAGTACATGAGTAAAATTAACTAAAAAATGACGATAGCTAACAAGGGCGGACACTTGTATTGTGATTTTCTATAAAGTGGGCAACTATTATAATAAGTTTTGGAAACAATTTTTTAAATACAGTTATGAATATACTAATGAATACTTTTTATTAAACATTCCTAATTAAAATAACTTAACTGATTTAGACCGTCCAAACTAAAGCATTGTAATGGAATATCAGTTGCACTGCTGTTTTATTTAGTTGAACATCAAACATTATAAAACCAGTCAACCAGAAAGAAAGTTGTTCTGAAACAAGTTTACATTCTTAAGGTATAGCTATATAAACCAGCCACAGTGTGACTTCAATAATATTCTAGTCAAGACCTTTCAGATAGAGTTCTTGAATTTAACTTATTTGTTTATATGTTGTTTATTTTAAAGCTTTTTATACAAAATAAGATACTTTTAATTAGTTTTTGGATTTCATTTCAAAGTAGATAGTTTTTAATCTGTTTATACATTGTTATATTATACTTCTGTTAGACTTATCTCTTGTGTAAAAGTTTTCACCACATATAAAGTATTTTCTAAAGTATGATGTTGTTTATTTTATAGTGTTTGATATATTCATTATTATAGAATAAAACCAATAAAAATCATGCCTAGTCTTTATAAGCAGTATACAGTATTTTTTAATATCATTTAGTTATAAGTTAAGTTTAAATTTAATTATGGTTTTCAGTGTGATTATACACTGCACTATAATCTTACATTGTATCATCAAGGTAAAAAATCACTAGCTTTTTTTTAAATAATTAATTAGGACCAACACAGTATTTTACCTAAACAAATCTCACTTGTTTATATATATAACCTTTTAAATTTAAGACAATTTTTATCACTTTATTATCTAACATTCTCTTACATGATTGGTATTTATAATTAGTAGTGCATTTGATTTAACAGTAGAATTAGATAAAGTTTACATTTAAGCATTCATTTAGTTTAAAGAAAAAATACTTACATTTATTATTTAACTTATTAAAGCCCTTGAGGTTTTACCATTACCAAAAAGACATAGGGGGTTAAAAATATCATCAGGAAATAAGGGGTTATATTGACAAAAATACCACAAAAGGATTGAATAATAAAGGGTATAGTCCCAGTGACAGTTATAGTTACTATAAAACTAATAAACTTTAAGTCAACAAAGTCAAAATAGAGCAGACAAGTTTTAAGTCCACAAAATTACTAAAGAGCTGACAGTAATTAAGTTCACAAAGTCAAAATAGAATTGAAAAAATTTAAGTCAATAATTTCATTATAGACTTGACAAATTTTAAGTCCACTAAGTCAGTAAAGAATTGAAAAAATATAATTCAACAAAGGCACAACAGAACTGAAAAAATTTAAATCTACCAAGACCCAACGAACTGAGAAATTAAATCCACAAATTAAAAATAGAAGGAAAAATTTGAAGTCCACAAAGTTAGTATAGAACTGACAAAATTTAGTCCACAAAGTCACAACAGAACTAACAAAATATAAGTCCAAATAGTTTTCAGGAATATTTCTTAAGGTTATTAAACATATGAGTACAAATAAGTCAAAAAAATGTTGACCAATTTTAAATCATAAGAAGTCATGTTAAATATATATTACACTCTTGAATCTTATTAGCATTATAGAAAAGATATTATTTAGTAACGACTATAAGAAGCAAAACCAGTAATATTCTGAAAATATTTATGAACTTGTATTATAGTGCTTGCATAGGCAAGACAATTGAGTGATATTTTTAGTTGAAAAAGTTGTTTCCAATATAATGTTGATTTTTTTTGTTTAGCTACAAAAAATCTTTCAAATTAATGCTCTGAATTTTTTTTTTTGAGAAACTGAGAGCTATTAGTAATTTTAAATGTGAGATCTTTAATACCATCTTTTGATTTTTTTTCTTATAATTGTCTACTAAATTTTTTTTTTTAGTTTTAATAGCATTGTCAAAAAACCTGGAATCCTGGAAAAACCTAGAGTTCGACAATTTAGGCTAAAAAAACCTGTATTATTAAGCAATTTTTAAATGAAAAGTAATAAATATTTTATTTTACATATAAAATGTTATGTATAGATAATAATTTTGTCATCATTAAAAATAATTTTTATTAATAAACACAATTGAAGAAGCTTTAATATATTTTTTTACCATTAATCAATTTTTAAATTAAAAATAGACCCGAAAACGTGAAACTTTTAAATACTGGAAAACAATTAGAAAGTCTGGAGAAAATTTTCCAAAAACATCAGGAAACCCTGTTTTTAGACTAATTTAACATTTTTATGTTTTATAGTTTTTTATTTTGTCTTTGCTGTAACTTTTAAGAACTAAAGGAAGTTTCATTGTTTATAAACAAAATTACGTTTTTTTCTCAACTTTCTTAGCAAAAGAATGAATAAGTGTAAAATGTGATTCTTTTCTAGCAAAAAGGAAGAGGAAGGTTAGAGTGAGATTCTCTTTGAAAATGGAAGGAAGAGGAAGTGTAATGGAATACTAGTTTAATTGTAACGTGTTAGTTGAACTTCAAATATATAAAATAAGTCAACCAGAAAGCAAGTTGATCTAAACAAGTTTATATTTTTAAGATAGAGCTATAAAAAGCAGCTACAGTGTGATTTCAGTGATATTTTATTCATGGCCTTTCAGATTAATTCCGTAACTGAAATTATTTTTTATTTTTTTTATTCATTTTGGTTGTTTTTAAATTAATGTTTGTTACTTATAATTGAATTTTTAGTTTTAATTCCGAGCAGATAATTCTTATTCTAATTATACATTGTTTTAATATATTTCTTAGATTCTCATGTTTAAAAGTTTTTACCAAATATAAAGTATTCTCTTAAGTAAATTATCCTTTATGTTTTATTGTTTGATATGTTCTTTAATATGAATATAACCACCAAAAATCATGTTCAGTCTTTATAAGTAGTATAGAATATATTTAAATATAATTTTGCTCTAACTTAAGTTTAAATTTAGTTATGGTTTTTTATGTGGTTATACACTATATACACTATAATTTTACATAGCGTCATCAAGGTAAGAAATAATTGCAAATGCATGACAATTGATTTACATTTCTAGTTGATAAAGTTCACTCCATTATAATAATGATATTATTGTTTTGCCTATTTTTTTAAAAGTTTTGCTATTGAAATATCATGAAAAAACTTTTAGATATTTTTTGTACTGTTAGTATTATAAAATTTAAGAACTTTAACGCCATATTTAATTATTCTTTTATTCTAATACTGTCTACTTATACTTTTTATATTAAATTAGTTAAACGACTAATTTAACATTTTCTATGTTTTATATTTTTGTTTTTGCTTTAACTTAAAATACCTAAGGATAGTTGCATTGTTTGTCAATAACAACTCCTTTTTTTCTTCATTCTCCTAGCAAGTAGAAGGAAAGAGGGTTAAATAAGATTCTCTTCTAGGAAATAGGAAGAGGAAGGTTAGAGTGAGATTCTGTTTGAAAATGGCAAGATGAGGAAGTGTAATGGAATACCAGTTCCACTGATGTGCCTTTAGTTTAACATCAAATATTATAAAACAAGTCAATCATAAAGCAAATTGATCTGAAACAAGTTAATAGTTTTAAGATAATGCTTAAAAAAAAGCCACAGTGTGATTGCAATGATATTTTAGTCAGTACTTTCCAGATTAATTTCATAACTGAACCTATTTGTGATGATATTGTTTATTGTGAAGTCATTTTTTAATTAATTTTTGTTACTTATAATTGATGTTTTGGTTTTATTTCCAAGCAAATAATTTTTAACTTAATTAAATAATGTTATAGTTTATAGTATATTCCTGTAAGATTTAACTTTTGTGGAAAAGTTTTGACAACATTTAAAGTATTTTCAAAACTATTTTTTTAGTGTTTGATTTGTTCTGTAATATAAAACCTGACCACCGAAAGTCATGCCTAGCTTTAATAAGTAGCATGGAATATCTTTAAATATCATATATTTCTAAGTTAAATCTTAATTTAGCAACGGTTTTTAGTGTGGTTGTATACTAAATTAAAACCTGACAACATAAAGTTGTTTAGAACACTATCCAGTTTTTATAATCATTACCAGTTTGTAAGAATTTATTATAGGGTTTTCCAAACTGGGCCTAGTTGCCGCCCTTTCGAGCCATTACAAATTTTAGGGGCCATGAGCTGCAAAGCGGCCTCTTGAGGATCTATGAGGTCATAAATTGAGACTTAAACTAGGCATTCTGAAATTTATGATGAACAGCAATAAAAAGCTGGTCTTGGGCATTTTTGAAATGGTAATATTTAAACTTATACTAGATTTCATGGAAAGAATTTAGGAAATTTTGGGAAACAAAAGCTGTAAAAGGGGGAGCCACAAAGTCGTAACTTGTAACTTACAAACTTACACTTGACATTTGGAGTTGATAATGAAGAGCATAAAAAAAAAGGTCTTAGGCGTTTTTAATGGTAGTTTTTTAAGAAATCTTGTTAGAGGGGGCAATAGGTTTTGTAATTTTTCTAAAGAAGCATTTTGAAATAAAGATAAGGAAACTATATTCTAGTGGAACAAGGTGTGTTATATTTATGATTTAACATTATTTTTATCTTTGATTAGTGCATTTAAAGTAATGTTGAAATCTTTTGGGCCAATATAAGAAGGTAGTTTAAGTAAATACATTATTTATAATTATATATTGTAACCTCTAGTATTTTAGATCTTTGAAAATTTGAAAAGCTTTACTTTTTAATAATAAATTATTTTTGAAAGGAAATATACTAAAAAATCATACAAAAATGGATTTTGAATGCAGTATATGTTTAGATAATTTGTTTTTAGTAAACACTGATGTTTCTGTTACGGAATGTGGTCACGTTTACCATAAATCTTGTTTAGAAAGTGCAACGCAGATTAACAAAAGATGTCCAATATGTAATACTGAAAATATAAACGTTGTAAAGACCATATATCCAAATGTCTATAAAGAACTTAATTATAGTTGCTGTTCAAATGATACAAAAGAATTTATCGAAGAAATTTTAGACAACGAAAGAGAAAAAAAGAGTAATATTTCTAAACATGATTAAAAAACTAGACAAAGAAAACACGAGTCTAAAAAAAACTAATACAAGTTATCAAAACAACCTTAAAAGTGTTAAAGTGTTTCTACAATGCTTCCAGAAAGATATTAAAGACCTGAAAATAAAATGTGAATTAATCTTATCAGAGAACAAGACGTTGTTAGCTGAAATAAAAAAGTTTGATAATGGCAATGAAAACGTATCCGAAATGTTAAATTTCAAGTATGGAAAACAGATTGAGCAAGATTATCGTAATGATAATATTTCTGGCGAAAATTTTTATGATTCATGTAGTGATAGTTGTTGTAGCGATGATACATATTATTCTTGTAATGATGACTGTTCCAGATGTTTAGAATTTTTTGTAAATAAAGGTTCGTTAGATTTAAAAATATATATAAAAAAATTCTTATTTTTAGTTTTTACTTAGCATTTTTCAGTACATCACACATTGTTATTGATTACTAATAACATTAGTCTAATAGCCGCTTTTATTAATAATAGTTTTGATTTTGTAATTAAATGATTTTTTGTAAGCAAAATAACTTTTGATTATTAATATGTTTCTCTATTTTTTCTTAACAATTTTTACAGACTTCAATAGCAGTAACGAGAATGACTATGAAAAAAAGAACAACAAACTGCAAAGTTCTGGTGACAAACTGAATATAAGTTTGCTGGATAAATATTTAAAAAAGAGTACTTTACACGAAGTAAAAGAAAAGCTGAATGACATGAACGATTGCGAAAATAAAACTTTTAAGTTAATAGTAGAAAGGATAATCAAATTTGAGAAGGAGAACAATTTCATAAAAGATCAAAACAAAAAAATTCAGGTTGACCTAAAAACATTTAAGGCTTAACTGAAAACCGCTCAAAAGGATACTAAAAGTTTGAAAGAAAATTACAGAATGTTGCAGATAAGCAATAAAAATATCTTAGCTAAACTGAATAATATAAAAAACTTTAAAAAAAGTGTTGAAGTTGACCACTCTGAAGATATAAGAAAGAAAAAGTTAAGAAAAGAAGACAATGACCAAATCTACAGAAAAAACCAAATTAATGGTTTGTTTACAGTAAATAGTTTAGTTTTATTTTTTGAACATTTTTATAAATTTTATTAACATATTTTAAAACTATTAAAAAATCAACAAAATTTTTATTTTATACTTATTATATTGGTTGAAGTACTTTCAAATTCTTCTATAGCAAACAAGTTGATTATAAACTTAAGTTTCTTTTATATAGTTTATATTCAACTTGTTTGGTGAAGAAGAATTTCAAAATACTTCAAACAATATAATGAGTAAAAAAAAAACATTTTGTTTAATGTTTTTGAAGTATAACTTATTTTATATATCGAGTTAAGATAAAGACAAAAAATCATAATGAATAATTAACATAATTAAGGACGATTCGAAAAGTTTAAGTATCACATCATTCTTACTGTTCTAGCTTTGTATACGTTTTATATATATACAGATCTACTAAAAAGCATTAACTCAAAAAAGTGATAACAAGGAAATTAATCTAACAACTATTGAATATTTTTATTTGTATGAGATCGACATTGAGCTAAATGACAATACATAATTTAAAATAAACTGAAAAAAAGTCAAAAAATAATGATGATGTGCATAATATACAAAGTATTGATAATAGAAACAGTATAGTAATAACTGGTGGAGTGACAACAAAATCACAGAGCGGATCAAAACCTTACATATTCAGTAATGCTGTTTACATATTTGGTTTCAAAACAAACACTTATAATTTGCACTCAAAACTAAGTTCTTCAAGGTTCAATCATCAATCTACTACTATTGGAGGTAACATTTACTTATTCGGAGGTGTTAGAAAAGACACCATATCATCCGATGTTGAGGCCATATCAGTTGGTCAGAAGTTGACACTTCCACCAATGCACAACGAAAAAACTAATTTTGGAATGTGCTCATTTGCCGGGTGCATTTTTTTGGCTGGAGGATATCATAAGGAGATGAATATTTCTGCAAATTGTGAAGTTTACAGCGCGGAAAGTGGCGAATGGACCAAAGTTAGCAGCATGAACGCAAGTAGAATGGTGTTCGCGTTGACATATTTCCAAAATAAAGTGTGGGAAATCGGTGGTGGTTTGAACATGAATGTACTGGACACGGTGGAGACGTACGATTTAGGTGAGAACAAATGGACAACAGCTGACGTCAGGCTTTTTCAAAAACGAGCCGGTCACAGGGCTGTGGTTCACGACAAAAAGTTTTTTGTCATCGGTGGTATAATTTATATTACTAAAGAAACATGGTCTGTTGAAGTTTACTCAAGCGTGACGAATCAATTCACTTGTGTGGCTGAAATGAACTTAGCACGCTCGTACTTTGGATGCAGTGTACTTGGTAACAAGATTTTAGTCTTCGGGGGTTATTTGAACGAAAATCAAATGACCGATTCCGTTGAGGTCTATGACATTGAAAACGATGTTTGGTCAAAAGGTCCAAGTTTACCTCTCCCGTTAGCTTCTTTTGGTTGCTCAAGTAACAATTAGTTATCTTACTGTTTATGAAAACTAATATTTCTACTTACAAACTTTCATTTTTTGTAATTTTTTTGAAATTTATTTAATAACAATTTTTGAATGTTTTTATTAATAACATTTCATACTCGATCTTTTTGACTACTCAAAATTTCTTGAATTTATTGAGTACTGACATTTAACTTTTCATCCTTGTCATATACTTATGACTACTATTAAGTCTTAAGATGGTAACTTAAAGTTTTGCACTAAATTAAATATAAAAACTAGACAAAAAAAGACCTCTATAGTCAGGTGTTGTTTACTGACTTGGTTTGTGCTTCAAGTTCTCTTTAGCCTGATTATAGTTACTTTAATTAAACTGTACAACAGAATCGAAGTTTATAATAAACTTTTTTTAAAATGTAAGATTTTAGTTTTTACCTCAACAAACATCTTAATTTTTCAGTATTATTTACAATTACTATTACTTCAACTACAAAACTTGAATTAATCGTACTACAACTAGATTATCCCCCGTCCTTAATTCACTTTATAAAGTAAAATTGTAACAATTATAAAAGTTAAAAGTTTATAACAGTATGAAATAAAGTTAAACAATACGGCTAACCGGTGATTTTTGAAATAAAACGTGTTTTTTAATTAAGTTTGGGTCAGCAAACTGTTACCGGGTCGATAGGTCGCGGCCAATCAAACATACCTGGTCTGCGATATCTGGAATGCTTTATTAGTTAAATTCAATTTGTCTTGTAACTTGAAAAAAAAGTATTATAATTTATAATAGATTTAATGTTTAGATGGAAAAAAATAAGGATGGATATTTACAGAGGACTAATTACAAATTTTTTCATAGAACAAAGTTACATGTGCTAAGTTTAGTCATATTATTTGTATTTCATAACAGTAGCAAATTTTAAAATTAATTTTACGAAGTATTAGCTAATTTAAAAAAAAAACAGTTAAGTCAGGTGTTTTTTAAATAATTAATGGCTAAATGAGGTAAGATATTTTCCTAACCATTTCGGAAAGGTTGAAAAGTATCAAGTAAACTTACATTTGGTGTTCATATCAAAATTCGTTTAGATTCATTCCACTTACATATAAAGTATAGTAATTAGACTTCTTAAATATTGTTAATATTAAGATAGCATTAGTTTACAACGTATCTTTACTTAATGATTTCACAGTTTGAATTGTTTGTTTTTTAAAAGTTAATATTTATTTAATTTTTTAGACTGTTTTTCTTTTTTTTTCTTCAAAAATAATTTAGTTATATTTCAGTGTTAAATAATCTACGGTTAAAATTAATTAACTTGAATCTCCATTAAAAAGAAATTTAAGCTATAAGTTTGTATTATCACAAACTTAAATTTTTAATAAAAACAAATTGTCACTAATTAATCAGCCTTAAATACCATAACTTTAATTTAAACTAATGATTCTAAAAATAATAATTTACTTTACGATATTATTACGATTTATTCAACAAGTAAATTAATCACAAGCAATTAAATCCTCAAATGTAAATTAAGAATGTAGTTATTCATTTAAATGCTAAATATACAAAAAGTAAAACTATGGAAGCTGCATTCTGGTTTTTTTTTTACATAAATATCTTTTTAAACTGATGGTCAATCACATAACATATTTTCATTAATTTTGAGAGTGACGATAAGCGTAACAAGTTGCATTTAGATAGACTGTTGAAATGAAAACTTTTCTAATTAAAAATAAATAAAGTCACGAAGATTTTTACAATACTTATAATTTTTTTTCAAACTAATCATATATAACTTTTCATCTTTGATACCAAATAGAACAAAAATAATACTTACAGTCTCCTTCATGGGTCATGTTAACTTGGAATTCAGCGTGTTTGTTTTGTTTCTAAATTTTATAAGTTACAATATTATAATAGTTAAAGATAGACTCTATAACAAAAACAGTTTGTTAGCTTATGAAAAGTTTAAGTGTTACTTCATTTTATAAGTAATAGTTGGTTCTAGTGAATCAAAGCAATATACTATTAATTGTATCTAAGAGATGCTTCTAATTAACAACCACATAAGATTAAATTCAACTGTCAAGTTTTACACTCAATGGTTCTAAACGAAAACCTATTTCATTTGTTTTAAGTAACTACACATACTTCTTTAAAACATAAAGTATTGAATTAAAACAAAAAAAAGTGTGTATATTTCAGAAAAAATAAACGTATACATCACTGACTTTATACTTTATAAAATCTAAAAATTTATTTTACTATATGGTTGCCACTGGTTTTTTGAGAAATTCCTTCAAGATTTTCTTAATTTCCTCCAGGTTTTTAAAAGTACACGTATTTTGGGTCTACTTTTAAACTAAAGTTAAGTTTAAGCTTAAAAACCATGTTAAGTAGTATAGTAACATTAAGATGATACTGTAAAGCGACTTTAAATGAATTTTAAGATAGACAAAAATGATGATGTCAAAATGTTTTATCTATAAGGTAGATATTTGGTGCAAAATCAAAATTTTACTACTTATTACGTTAAATTGTTTAAAATTCAAGATTATTTTGTAATATTTGTCAAAAATTTCAGGTTTTTAAGTTGTTTTCTTTCAAAATCCAGGGTTACAGGTTTTATGGCAACCCTACCATTAGTCTAAGTTTGCTAAAATTATAATTTTACCTTTGATTATATTGTTTGTAATTTTACTTTGTAGTATACTAAAATCAAATATACTAGAAGTACATTTAAAGGTGGTAAACTTTTGTTACGAATGCAAACCAAAAAACTACCATAAGTTTAAAAAAGACTAATACTGTTCTTAGAATTTTATGGAAATTGAAAGCAGGGTTATAATAAAACAAAGATGAAAGATAGATTTAAAAGTAAAACTAGATAAAATTTTAAAATAACAACTATAATTTTTCGACAAAGCTTAATTGAATACGATTCATAAATAAATTCAACTTTTTTAACCAAAATAAAATGAAAAAAATTGTCAAGGGCAAGACGTTAAAAGGTATCTGTAAGGTGGTTTTCGAATACTGATAGGTTTTTCGTGCACTAGGTACTAGAACCAAATGTTTTGAGCGTATTTGTTTTGTCGGTTCATAAAGTATAACAATATTTGATATTATTTATTAAATACGAAAAACAGTTCATCAAAGAGATAAATAAACATAGCTGATGTGCAAAACGAATTTTTTTCTGAACAGTCTTTCTGAATTAATAACAACAAATATGCAAAACTAAGTTATTATAAGATTGGCATTAAAATTTTTTGATAGTCTGTTAAATTTTAATTAAAAATACTTTTAGTTAAAATTTACACAAGTTACTTTTATTTTTATTTTAGTACTTATCGTTACAAAAAGACCGCTAAGTTTTTTTAATCAAATTTATCGATAACGTCAACTAAACACTTTAATGTTTTCTTAACTATTTAGCTTTATTAACGAACTTTATAAAGGTTTTAAACGATTAACACTTTATTTTTAATTTGATATCGATTGAGGTTTTATTATAATTTTTACCATATCAGTATAAAGTATGCTGTTTTGAGTATTTTATTTAAAATTTAAAGTTATATAATATTAAAACAAATGTTTATGTACTGCTTCGGTTTATTACCTGGTTTCGGTGAGCGGAAAAATAGCTGATCTTGTTAAATAAATTCAAAATAGTAAATATCATTTAGACAAAGGCAGTAATGTGAATCTAAACTTATTGATGCGTAAAACATAAACAAAAGAGTTTTGACATTAAGTATTCGAATTTTAATGAAAAATGCATAATTGGGTTAACTTAATATTGGTATTAATTAATGAAAATGAAAAAGTTAAAAAAAAAACATACAATATGAACGAAAATTGGACAAATTCTTAACAAAATTCTTAAAAAACTAACGGATGATCCGAATGCTATTAATATTTAAATTTCTAGGTTTTAGTTTCTTTCCAATAAAATAATAAAAAAGTATTCTTATGTCTACATGAACTCATTACTTCTAATTTTTTATTAATGCAATTGTTATCCGCTTGAAGAATCATTAATGCTTCTTTCAAGCTCAATCTGCACGTTTCAATTATAGGTCTGGACCAGAGTTGGTAAAATGCTAATAGTTACTATGGCAATTCAGCAATGAAGCGTATAAACTTTGGTTTGTTTTAAGTTAGTAATTTCACGCTCGAGTAAACAAAGCAGAGCTTTTTAACATGTCTGGTCTGGACTTATATTCTTTTTCTAGTATTGTCCAAGTTAATTCAAAAATTTTTTTCTTGTACTTCAATTTGTGGATGTATTTTGGTAGTTCAGTTCCCTGTTTGTATTAATCATAATTTCTATTTTCTAGATTGCTGCTAATTGTTGTTCTGTGCGTTGCCACTCTTTTTTTAAATTTGTTGGCGCTTAGACCAATGTACGATTTAGTTGCATTGTCAGTTTTTACTGTGGCCTGGTATATGACATTTTTTGCTCTACAGTTACCACCTTTCAAATGACATTTCCCTTTGTCTCTACAGTTACATGTTTTATCTTCATTACTCTTGTTGCAATTTGTGAGCTTCTTGTTATGATTCTTTATGGTTGTCTCAATGTTTGGCTAACAGCTGTAACTTAATTTGATGTTGTTCTTGTTCAAGTATTTTTTGAATTTACTGTCTACTCCCAAGTATTTGTTTATTATTTGGAAAAATTTCTTGCCAATGTTTGTTTTTATGGATTAGCAATATGCTGGATTAAACCATATTATTTTTCTTTTTCTTCATCTTCACCTTTGAACTTTATTTTGTAATTGTAGTCACTTAACTTTATTGCGTCAAATTTAAAGTTATATAAAACTTTAGAAATATTTAACAGTGGAAAATTAAGTGTAAAAGTGGAAGAAAAAATAGTTGTAAAGTAATTTTTAATACTTAAAATGTTTATATCTCAAAAAGTGTTATCAAGCAGTTTTAACGTTTTTAATTGTCTGATAAGAAGAAAATATAAAGTTATTTAAGTTATGGAGCACTAAAAGAGCTAAAATGTTAAAATTTGATTTTAGGTAATTATTTTATTTGTAGGAATATTAGCTTAGATATAACAAATTAATGGCAGAAAGTAAATCATTATCATAAATTACACTAAGTAGTTTACCCAGTTCATGGGACCAAATTTAAAAGTAAAGTGTAGAACATATTTATAAATGAAGTATCAATAAAAGTAACATTAGCTTACTTTTACTGCTTTTATAAGTTAGTATTGAAACATTATTTCGATTATTTGTCTTCCATAACATGTACTGAGACTAGTGAAAGAAGTTTATTAACTAATTAACATATAAGCTACAGTTAATTGATTTGTTACTAATGTTTTAACTATAGTAGAAAATAAGTTATTTTTTTTAAAAGCAGCTTTGTTAAAAAACCACACTTTTCTTAAAGTTTACTAGACGGTTTTAGTATGTAATAGATTGAAAATAGTTTTAGTCTAACATAATATTTATTTATTTTATTTAAAGAATATTTAATATTAAGCTGTTGATTAAAATACTATTAAACGATATTTATGAGAAATAAATATTATTTCTTTTCAAAAAACTTGAAAGACTTGCAGCTTTAGGTATGATATAAAATTTTATTTTTTTAAGTCAAAATGCAAAAATATAGCACTAACTTGTAATTGTAAAGTATTCTAGTCGCAAATGTACTTTTTCAAAATCATATTTAGTTAGCTTATGGAATATTTGTTAAAAATCTGTTAATTTAACTGTTGATATTTTCCTATAAAGTAAAATATAGACACACAACATAACATAAAATGAATGAGGACTTAAAATGACTTAACTTTTCGTGTTTAAATTTATTACTGGAAGCTTTTGAATTTTTACTCAGTTCTTTGTCAAAATTAAACAAAAAAAAAAACTGTATAAGAAAATATAAATTTAAACTAATAATGACGAATTATGCAATGTTAGAAATAACAGTTTAAGGTTAATTAGATTTAAAAATTTTACTAATAATTTAATTTTTGACATAGCATTGAGTAAATTTCGAAAAAACTTTAATTATCAGTTTTGTTAAAAAAACGTATAATTTTATCAAAGAGAAAATGCTTTAAAATTATTTTAAAATTGTTTCCTACATTAAGATATTTAGAATACTTTTACAAAAACGATTGATTTTTCATTTGTTGTTTTGATAATGAAGAGTACATTTTGCAACTTAAGATTAGTTAGAAATAATAATTTGATTAAAAAATAAAACAATTTTCAGAAACTTTTTCAAAAGTTTAATCAAAAACGTAGAAGATTACGTTTTATTTAAAAACAGTTGTCGCATTTCAACTTAAAAATTACTGATTGAAAATATTATGTCAAAAGAATTAGCCTAAAAATTATAGCTGTCTATTACTTACATATTTATAAAAATTTAAGTAAATTTATTTAATTGAACAAGGTAATGTACAAAAAAAAACAAAATAAAAGAAACCCATAGTTTGTTCAAAAATTAGAAGCTTAGAGGAGTTAAGTTTATTTTTAAAATATTTTGCCTCAATTCTGTTATTTTTACAAATATATTTAATTATTACATCAAATGCAAAAAAAATAGAATGAAAACAATCTTAAAAACTCTTACTTATTTTAAACTTAATAAGTTTACAATAAAGATTTTCTTTTCTTTCGTTTTATAATTTTTGTATAACATTTTACTTTGGTCGATACGATAGTTCTAATCTTAGCTGTAACACATATTTTGTGACTAAATTTATTTTGTTTTTAGCGCTGAGGTCATGTCTACGATAACCTTATTTAAATTTAAAGTATTTCGTGTTAAGTTTAAGTATTTTTAACAGCCACCAATAAAATAGATGTAATTGATTTTAATTTAATTATGTTGTGAATGACTTGTGACCAGGATTGAGAGAGTTTATGTTTTGTGTTTTATTCCTAACTAATCTAGGTGATCTTGTTAATGTGTCTTCTTTGAAAAGCCTGTTTGTAAAAATATATTTTCTTTTTTTGTTTTAAGTTTAATATTCAAAGGTCAAATACTTGTAAAAAAAAGGAACATTAAAATAGATATCCGCATAACTTTAGATGTACATTTTATAACAATTATTATTCATTATTTAGTTTATTTAGATTTTATTTGTATCTTTAGATACTTCATGTTGTTTTTAGTTTCACTCGGTAAAAATTTTTTTAATCATTTGCAAAAGTAAAAATTATATGTTTTGAAACAGAAAAAGTCAGTTTATTTTTAAGCTAAACGTAATAATTTTAAACTTAATTTTGTATTTGGTTTTCTACTTTAAGCTGTTACAAAAATCTATATTTATTTTTCAACAGTATGCAAATATCAAAATCCAAGTTTATTGTAAAAGTGGGTAGGTGTAAAAAATACAAGAAGTAATACTTTGGAACAAATAGAGTTTTGTGCGGGTTAAACTTTTTTAATTTTTATTTTTTATTTTATTTTTACTATCACTGTTACACTCAACTCTTTCTCTTGGTAGATAATTTATTTTATTAGTTTCTAGAACAAGTTTCTTTTTTATTAAAATTGTTTTACTCTTTTTCAAATTATCACTTGTGCAAAATTGACTTTCCGCGCAAAAGTGACATTCTTGCAAAATTTCAGATATCTAGCTTAAGTTTATTTTATTCTTTTTACTTTTAATTTGGTTAAAAAACAAATACCTCAAAAACTAATAGGTTTTGTTTTTAACACGTGAACAATGCTGTTTGATTTTTTTTATTTAACTTAGTGATAATATATTATTTAAATATTATTGGTAAGCTTCTTTTCTATTTATACTACAAGCAACCTAAAGTCTTTAGTATCTGGATCCGTTCGGATCCTATTTTTAAAATAAGATTCAGACCCTATTAAAAAAAACATCTAGAACCGGCCGGATCGTAGTTTTGTGGAACTGGTGAATCGCTACTGTATATGTCAAATTTGTTAACATTAAAACTCAGAACTTTCGTATAATAAGCGATTTTAAAACATATTTTAATGGTTTTACCCAGAGATGCTAAATCGCAGAGCACAAAATCCCCGCAGTAGAATAAAAAATAAAAAGCATGGCAATAGAATTAAAATTTCTTATGAAAGCAAAAGCTGTATTTTACAAGTTGAGAACATAAAAGTTTCATATATTCAATTACACCAACATATTTAAAAGCATATTGTTTTTATAAGTATGAATGCCTTAAATGTAAGTTTATGTTTTTTATTTTCATAAGGTTAATTTTATTCACTTTATTGTTAATTTAATCATAACTACCTATTAACCTTGTAGTAGTAGGTAATGTTTGGTTAGAAAAATTAAAGAAAAGTATCTTCCACTTATTTAAATGGTTAATAAACTAAAAACATTGTAGCTTTGGAACTAATCGATGTTAAATTAATTTATTATTTGATTTTTTTTTCCAAAAATTAGATGCAATAGACAAATTATTTTTTCTTATATCCTACTTTTATCAAATTATTTGAATTTCTAAACTTAAAAATAAACTTTGATTATTATAATTTTTTAAGATTCATTATAAATTATTTTATTAAGACATAGATTTCACTTAAAAGTAATTTGAATATAATTTATTATTTTTGTTTACAAACTTGAAACTACTATTTGCTTAGATTAAATCTATTTAAAATTTTTAATGTGACAAATTTATTGAGTCTTTTTTTATTATAATTAGGTAGTTTATCTAAAAAAAATATTATACTTGAAAGTTTTAGTGTACAACTCAAGGTTTTTAAAACTAGTTTTGTAAATTAAGCAGAGTTGAAACAAGGTCAGGAAAAGTCAAAAAACTCAGGAAAAGCAGAAAAAAAAGATAAATAACAAGAATAGTAAGGTTTTTTTTTTAAACAGTCAGAAAGTTTGACTAAATATTAAAAAATACCAGATTTTGTCAGTTTAAATTCACTGAATTCCTTATATTCAAAAACAAGTCTTTGAATGGTAAAAAATTAATTTAAATTCTTCAAAGTGTGATTAAAACTGAAAAAATTTCCAAGAATTTTACAAAATTACTTAATGCCTTCATCTGGTAAAATTAAATGAATATCCTTTATAAAACTGCAAAATGTTTCTATTAAAATTTTTTTAAACTATCCTACTAGAACAAACAGTTTTTGTAAGCAGTTTGATAATCTGTAGCATTTTTTAGTAAAACAATGATAATACACATAAGTTTGTTTATCTAGCATATGTTAGAATTGAATTGTTTTTTGTTTAAGTAAATAAATAATTTCATTCTAATTAAACACTAGGTTTAGTGTTTTGGGTAATAAGTTTATGTTTATAATTTACCTCATTATAATTTTTTCAAAATTGTTTAAATTTTTAAAATAAATTATAAAAGAGGTGAACTTCATGGTTAAGTTTAATTATTTATAGTTTATTGTAGAATAGTTGTTTTTTAATATTTTTTACATAAATAAGGGTAAAATATTTACTACTAATTTTATAAATATTGATAAACTGAAATATAAAATTGAAGGCTTTATTAATTCCAAGTGTTTGAATATGTATTATATTATTTGTTTAAATTGATAATTTGATTTAGAAAAGTCAGGAAAATTGTAATAAAAAGTCAGGAAATTGTTTAAAGAGTGGATAATAACTATAGGGTTGCTATTTTACCTAGAAATTAAAAATTCTGTACTTTGACAATTAAGGCAATTAAAACCTTAGCAAAGCTGAAATTAGATATAATTTAAAAAAAACCTACATTTTTTAACAATAAACCTAAAAAACCTGAAATTCTTAACAAGTTTACATAGTTCGGTAATAAAATTTAACTTGATTCAAAAATATTTCATATAAATAAGTTTTTTTTTATCAACAAAAAAAACTTTTTTTCATAAAACGCATTTCAATAAACTAAGTATTTTTCAATGGCTTATGCTATCAGGGTTGCCACTTTACCTGGAAATCTGTTTTTACCTGGAAACCTGATACTTAACAACTAAGGCAAAAAAAACCTGGAATTTGAGAAATTTTTAACCAAAGACTTAGAAAAACATTCAGTTTTTAACAATTTCAGCATGTTAATTAGTACAATTTTAACTTGACACAAAAAAACTATCATATAAATAAGATTTCAATTAAAATTTTTTAGTTATAATACACATTTTAATTAACTTTATAGTACATATACAATGTTTTTTTATTATTTAACACAGTTTTTTTATATTAGACATAACTTTAAACTGAAAATAAACCAAAATACATGTAATTTTAAAAGCCTTGTAGAGATTTGAAAAACCAGGAAAAATTTATAAACATGAGTGGCTACCTTGTACTATTCCAAACAGTTTATTACAATAAATTTAACTTTAAACTAAAACTAGACTCTAAAATGTGTATTTTTGAAGATTTTTTGAAATCATGTAAAAAATTTAAATAAAAATCAGGTGGCTATTCTCAGAGTTGCCACATAGTCAGGTAAATTCAGGAAATCAGGAAAAACTAAGAAAAATGACAAAAGTCAGGAAAATTCAGGTCAAAATGGGGGGTTTTTGAAAAAATTCAGGAAAAATTCAGGAAAAAAAATTATAAAAACCTCAGATATTGTCAGTTCAAATTTATTTATTTCCTTTTATTTCAAAGCCTTCGATTAGTGAAAAATTAATTAAAAATTCTTTAAAGTCAGACTAAAATTGCAAAATGTTCCTTAAATTTTACAAAATTACTTAATTTTCAATGCCTTTTTTAGTAAAATTATAGTAAAAAGTCAGAAAAATCTTGAAAAAAGTCAGGAAAACTTTAGTAAAATGTCAGGAAAAAGTCAGGAAAAGTCAGGAAAAATTTCTCAGCTTGACTTGTGGCAACCATGCTATTCTGTAGTAGTTAAGGTAAGTCTCTAATGGTTTTTTTTTTCTTGGATTTACAAATAGTTATTAAGTTACACACTAAACACATTACTTTAGCAGTTACATTTTCGTAGGTAACAACCGTTGAAATTATTTTAGATGAAATTCCAGACCAAGAAGATTTACCAACTTTAGATTTTCCACCACCTAAAAAGATGAGGTACCAGAAATCTTGGGAATCTGTTTATGAGTTAAAAGGTTTTTTTATCTCTAACAATTTGTAGTATTTAAGAATACACATTTGAGTATTTCAATTTTGAATTCAACAACAATTTTTTTTTAATACTGAGCTTTTTTATTAAATATTATAAAGGAAAGTTCTCATGTTTTTATTGAATTAAATTAATTTTTCCATTGTAATTTTTGAAAAAAAAAAAATTTTTAAATAGTTTTTAAAGTATTTTTTGTAATTTTATTTCAATAATACACAAAAAATTTTATCATCTAAAGTCAAAAATTCCAATTCACTTTTTACCTAAAAATTAACATTTTGTTTTAATAATTTAATAATTAACAATACTTTAGCATGACATTTTTTTTACTTTAGTACTAACCTTTGACTACTTTATTTAAATAAATATACTTAAAATACATTTTATAATAACAACACACAAATTAAACTGTTAATTTTATTATAAAATTAAAACCAAAATTTGTTAGTATAAAACAACGTTCGCTTCATAGACAAAAATTGAATTTCTAATTTTATTATTTAAGTAAAATGGTTCATAGAGGCCATAAGGCGGTGAGATGGGCAAATTATTTATTTACAACAATTTTTTGGTTTTACACCTTACAAATTATCATGATTTTTGTTTGTTAAACAAAAAAAAAAATTTAATTTTTGTCATAAAATACATTTATTTGAATATTAAAAACATTTTTCTGACAAATGGTTTGTGGTAATATCAAGAATTCTTTATAAAATTTTTTAGTATATTTCTTTCAATTACAAAAAGAAAATTTTTATTTACTATTTTATAAATGCTAAGAAGATTAGCTTTGACTGATTTAATTACTAGACAGATCTACTTAGTTTTTTTATTTCAAAAAAGAATTATTTCACTGCATTGATTAAATTTATATATAAATTTTTGATAAAAGTTGTGATATAAAATAACAATTTTATTATAAGCAAATTTATTATCCCATTTGTAAGCTTAGATTTATAAGATAGATTTAACTAAAGCTTTTATTAATTGAGAATAAATAAATTAAAAAAAAATTGTTATTTATTGATCTTGTAGTGAAACAAAACTTTAAAAAGCACGTTTTAAAAGTAAATACATACTTAATTAGCTCAAGTTGAACTGTGATGCTTACATCAGGCTAGCCACTTTACCTGGAAGCCTATAATTTGTCAAATTAACCCAAAAAAAAAAACCAGGAATGTTTGTATTTTTGAAAAAAAATCGGAAAAACTTCAAATTAAAAAAAAAAACCTGGACATTTTAACATTTTAAGCATTGTCAGTAGTTAAATTTTCGATTTGACACAAAAATTTATAATATAAATAATATTTTTTTTCTTCATCTAAAAATTTTTTATCTACCAACACATTTATTGTAAGTTTAAAGTATCTTTTTAATGTTGTCATACTGTTTAACACAGTATCTTACTTTGAACCTAATTTTCGACCAAATAAAGATTAAAATTGTGAACTTTTAAAATTCTGTAAGAATTTTGGAATACTTTGAAAATACAAGGCAACACTATTACATCTATTAAACTGTTTAGTTTATTGTGAAACGTTTTTGTTAAATCATTGAAATCTCAATTGTTCACTTATTAATAAAATAAATATTAGATACACAACTTATTTATAAACAAATATAAATAGTGTTTAATGTTTTATTAGTTATATCTGTTATGTCAACTATGTGTAATGCTGTTTTACTTATTAGATTGGATTGCTCCAACAAATTGTGAAACTAAAGCTTTTTGCAAGTGGTGCAATGTAGAACTACAAGCAAAAAAGAGCAACTTAAAAGTTCATTCTTATTCTGACCGACATAAACGCGCATCTCCAGTCACAAATAACCACAACTCAATAAATCAGTTTAGGATGGAAAAATCTTTTAAACAGCAATTCAACAATTTCCTTAAAGAAAACGTACGCCAGACAGAAGTCCGGTTAGCATTGCAACAAGCTCTTCACGGGAACTTGCTAGCAGGCGAACACCAGATAGATGTCATGAAGACACTTGGGACAGCTCACGAATCAGCAACGCTTAAAAGGAGGAAAGCAAAAATGATTCTGTGCAATACTCTCGCACCAATTTGCAGAAGACTAATCATAACTGATTTTATGGTGAAGCATTGTTCTTTCTATCTGGATGAGAGTACAGATACTGCTGGACAAAGTTTTCTAGGTAAGAAAATAACTTTTAAGCTTTGTTAATTTAATTAAGTTTAAATTTGTTATTTATTTACATACATTCTGTTGAATATAAAAATATTTTAATACTAAAAGCTTATTAAATTTAAATTTCAAACATGAAATAAGCTTTAAACACATTGTTCTTTGTTTTATTTTTTTAATATAGATTAATTCTTGTAACACGTTAGCTGTAAAAGAAAATATTTTGTTATGCAATGAGTTGGACATTTTTAGATTACTCAGATGTAAGTAGGTTTAATGACAGTTAAAGGAAAAAGTTTTTATTTTACAGAATTTAATAGGTTAATAAATTAAAATTTACATAAAATTAAAGTTAGAATTACTATGATTTTTTTTAATAATTATACAGTAAACTCGTTCTAGTAAACTAAGTCAGTTTCATTTCTAACATATATTTGATTTTTGTGTTGACTTTTATTTAATAGTTTAAGAAATATGTTAAAATATTGTTGATTTTATTTTTCTAATAAGGAGAATGATTTAATTATTATAATATTTATTAAACAGCAAAAATTTTAATTAATAAAGAAAATAATGAATAAATTAGCAATTTGTTGCTTTAACGAGCAGGGTTGCCACTTCACCTAGAAACCAGGAAAAACATGGAGTTAAAATTTTAGGCATAAAAATACCTGGAATTTTGTACATAAATCTTTAAAAGACGTTGAAAAACCTGATATTTTTAATAATTTTTACTTGTATAGTAATAAAATTTGGATTTGAATAGAAAATTATACCCTATTTTTCAAAGTTTTTTGTCATCATCAATTTTTTTTTATTAATGAACCATTTATAAAGCAGCTTTAGTGTACCTTTTCCATGTTTTTATACTCTTTAATTCAGTTTTAACATTAAACTTAACTATTAACTTTAAACAGACCTTAATATGTGTAATTTTAAAAACTTGGAAGAAATTTAGAAAACCTGGAAAAAATTTTAAAAATACCGAGTGGTTAACCGGAAGCAGTTTATGTTCAAATAATTATAACAGTTTTCCTTTTATATACAGCGGTTGTAATTACAATTAAAGCTATACTTTCTTAAACTTTTGTTCTACTACCTTCAGTTGTTTAACTAGAACAAAGTGGTAGTCCTTTAATTTCACAGATTTTATGTACTTAAAAGTTCGACTATATTTGGTATTTTTTAACTTTCTTAGATATCTATTTAAAAAAGCATGAGTAGTAGTTACCAACAGATAATTTTAAAACATTTATATTTTTTTTTATTTCAAAGTATACAGATTATAAGTTCTTTTCATTCAAAATTTTACAGTTATTAAACTTATAACAAAAAAAATTAGAAAGCTTTATGTTTGAATCACAGGTGTTAGTATTTGTTATCTAAGCAAAGTAAAGAAAACTTCAGTATCTACATTTTTACACCTCGAAGACCTTGGAAGAGACAAATCAGCGTTATCTATTGCTAACGCATTCAAAAGAGTCTTAAAGATGTATAATGTTCAGTTAAAAAATGTAGTTTCAATATGTAAGTATATATGAACTGTTACTGTTTTTTTCATTTTTGTATTCTAGTTATGTATTTATTAAATATGTACTACTAACGTGTTTTTAATTTTAAATTTAGATATTAATAGTAAATTAATTTTTGTTTATTTCAGCTATTCTCTGTGTATTCTTGCTAACTTTTATAAACTAGTTTTAATATCTTACAATGATCTATCTTTATTAATAGACTTAATTTGATTTTATTCAATTGTTTAAGAAAAGTATAAATTTAAGCACAAACTGGTCTTACAATTTAAGAAAAATATTTTTTTTTTTTAACTTAGTAAATATATTTTTAGGTACAGACGGAGCTGCTTCCATGACAGGAGTTAAGAATGGAGTAGGACAAATTCTGAAAAAAGATAATCCCAGGCTTATAACAATATCCTGTACAAATCATGCTTTGCAAAATGCATGTTTAAATGCAACCAAAGCTACAATACCTAATGAAGTAAGTATTAAAACTATTTTATATAAATTATTAATTCAATTGTTGAATGAGAATTTTAGTAAGCTGCATTTATTCAAGTTACAAAGTTGTATTTTTATATTTATTTATGATATTTTATTATATTTTAATATGTTGTATTAAAAAAAACCATTGTTGTTGAATAAAAGTGTGTATACTTTTAAATTAAATAAGGTTGAGGAGCTTATTAAGAAAACGTTCAACTACTTCAAGTTATCTAACACAAGAAGAAGTGACTTTGAAAATTTAGGTGTGTGTATGACGGGTGAAATTCCGTTAAAATTTAAAGCCTTAAGCAAAACTAGATGGATATCACACTTTCCATGCATTGAAAGAATTTTATTGAATTGGGAAGTACTCAAAGCTTTTTTTAATGAAGTAGGTATTAAACTATTACTATAAACTTCAAGACGCTTTAATAATTAGAAAAATTATTAGTATAAAACTTAAAACAATCCTGTTTTAAATTATTTAGCATTTTTACAATTATATTTTTACAAATATCTATAAATTTAAAATTCAATCTGCCCTGAAACTTAGTAATCATATGTTTACTAAGGTAACATTTTATTAAATCAAATATATAATCAGAAGATATATAATAAATGTTTAAAAGCACAAATTAATTAACATAGATTTAATAAGAATATATATCTTTTTAAACAAAACTTTCTTTGTTAATGAGCCTTGTTTTATAAGTATTAGTGTTTATTAACTATAATGATGTTTGTTATCGAAATTTTTATTCTTACCTATAACATTTGTTTGTATATTAGCCAGAAAGAAGAAGAAACGATTTACATGCTGAAAGTATTCGAAAAATGCTAAATAGCAATAGATTAAATTTTGTTTTTAAATTTATGGGCAAAATTTTAGAGAAAGTTAGTTTCTAAGACCTATTATCTGCTTAATAATGAATTAACACCCTAAGCACTATAACATAACTTATTTCAATCATTTTAATTTGATTTTAAATGTTTATTTTTAATTACTTATGTTGTAGTCATGCCAAGTTTAGCTGTAAGTATTAAATGTAAAGCAAGACTAAATTTTTACAGTGTAATAATTAATTATTTTTATTCATCAGGTAAATTCTGTTAATATTCTTCTACAAAAAAGTAAAGTAGAACCTTTTAAGTTTGGATTAGCAATAACAAAACTTATACAGCATCTAAAAGACCTCATTTACCAACCAAGTTCAAGTAAGCTTAATTTAGATCACAAGGCAACTAAGAATAATTTTTAATTTTAGGCTATTAATAATAAAGTTTCGTTTGATTTTATATCTACAACATTTTGGCGTAAATAAACATTATTTTTTAATTAGTAACGCAAACAAACGTACAATAACGTTCTTATAACAAAACATTACTAACATTTTGTTAAAGGTTTAGTAGATTCAAATTTAGATTGGATTTTATACAGAGTAAACGATATAAGTAATTATTATCAATATTTTATTTTTTTATTAAATTAATTGTTAAATTATTATTTTACTATATAAATTAAGTTGTAGTTACTAAAATTTACATTTTTTTGTAGCTAACCTTTTGGAAGAACCTATCTTTCATGTAGAAGTAAACGAAGTTTATGCAAATTTATCCATTAGTAAAAAGGCAGAGGTTAAACTAATTAAAATTCACGTTGTTTAGTCAATTGGGTTTATTAACAACTAAACTTAATTGATTTTTTTTAAATAGGATTTGTTTAATGAGAATAATTTCTGAAATTGTTTTTACTTTACTTGAAAAAATTTTAAGTCAAAATACAAGTGTTTTTTTTTTACATAATCGTTTTTTTTTTTTCAGTAAATTCTCATACTTTACTTAAGTAATTTACTTAATGTTGTGTATTACACGTGAAAAAATTTCTGTTAATGACACGCTACGGTTCTAATCTGTAACTAATTTTCCTATAATTCCAACATTTTTATAACTAATTGTTTTAATACAGGTAAAAAATATTTTTCAAAGTTTTGTTGTAGTGTTTATAATTGAATTGGAAAAAAGAATGCTGCAAAATCTTGAATTTATGGCTCAGTATGAAGTTGTAAACGATGTTAGTTGGTATTAAATATATCTTCAAAAAATAAAATAACTTATTTAAATATCATTAAAACTTATAATTTTTTAAAGGCCTTAAATAGACGGATGCCGGATATTGATAAGTTTTTAGAACATCCAAAAATTAAAAAATTGTTTGAAGGAAACCACAGAGATACTATCTCACTTCAATACAAAAGTTTGCATGGACGTCATCAAACAAGTATCGGTTAGCTAAAGGAAAATAACAATAGTAACCTACTACTTAAATATAAATTAAAATTTTCATTGTTAATGTTAAACAAGTTTTGTAATTTAGTAAACATTGTAAATCTACCGAAAACTAAGTTCTGATAAAATAAAAACATGATTTATTATTGTAAGAGTACACTTACAATTGATTATGTACATAAAAAGTTATCAGTTTATTCTTAACAGATAAATCAACAAACGTTAACTTTTGGAGCAGTGTTCGCGTTAAATACCAAGTACTTAAGGAGTTAATGATGAAACTACAAACGATACCTTTTAGTAACGCGCAAATCGAGCGAGACTTTTCCTTGATGAATATCTCGGAAAACAATAGACAATCTAATATGGGCCATATTTTGTTAAACTCCTTAATGATTATTAGGTAAGTAAAAATTTAATGTATTTGGATTTATGTCTTTTTATTTTAACCTATTTATTTCATAGAAATGAAATTTTAATGTGTAATTTAAACTGTAAAGTTTTTAATCATTATTTAGATTATTTAATTTTAGTTAAAGTTGGGTATGCAACTCGATGACCGAGAGGTCTTTTTGTGTACCCGGATCCTTGAAACAAGAAATTTTTGAATTTTGTTTTGTTATTATTCAACAAACCTTATCATTTTGATTTTTACTTTTAAAAAACATATTTTATTATAGGAGACATAAAGGCCCTATTAATAACTTGTTTTTTTAATGTAATCCAATTAAATTAATATTTTGTATTACAACGATTTGTTTTATATAATTTTTTTTCTTTTATTTTAAATATAAGGGAAGAATAAATGCATAATAAGAATTGAAACATTTTTTTGCTAAATTTATCGGTATATTATCTGTAAAATTCAATAATATATATCACTAGTAAAAGTTACTAGAACTTTTTTAACAAATTTTAGTTTAGGTAGTTTTTTAAATTTTTTATTCTAATTAAAACTATTTGTACAAGGTTAAAAAGCTTGGCGTTTGCTTATTATTTAAATATTATATAGGTTGTTGTCTTTTTAGATAAAGTAAAGTATAGTGTTAATCTGTTTGTTGAATATTTTTATCATAAATATAATATTGGTAAAGTACAAAATTATAACTCAATGTATGGTTTATAAATTACTCTTTTTCATTCAAAGGTTCAATTCAAACATTAGTAATAAAAAATTCCTACAATTACTTTTTACATTCTTAAGCCAATTATTACCCAAAATTATAATAAATTCTATTTTTCTCAGATCAACCTGCAAAAGAATGGAGTTATGCTGTGACAAGTTTCCACATTCAGATACATTGATAGAAGAAGTTGGTAAGTCTAGTTTGTACAAACCAAGAAGCCAAGATGTCAATGAAATCTTGACAAACGAAGAGTACAGCAAATTTAAACCTTCAAATTTGACAATGTTTGCAGCAAACAATGTAATATAAAATTTCAACAAAATTTTTGCGTGTTAAAAAGCAGTTAATTTTTTTCAAAAAAAAAAAAGCTTTTCATTTAAAGTCAATTCACTATTTTAAAAACACTTTTACTTGAGTGACTGTTAAAGCATTCTACTGTTTAAATTTGTTGTGACTGTATTTTATTCAAAAATTTCAAATTTGTTTATTTACAAAGTTTTGTACATTAATTGCTAAAATTTCTTAGACTATTTGTACTTTTTTACATTTTTTGTAGTAACAATAATAAGTTCAATAATAATCCAACCGTTAATCGCGCTAATTTTTTATCATATGAGTATTATGCTAAATTTCTTTTGCCTTACAAACTTTAAAATTTCTCATTTTCTTAGTTTTTATTAAGTATTTTTTAATACTTAAAATTGTTATTTTAAATTTCCGTATTAACTTTTGTATTTTTTAAAATTTTTATTTAAAATTTTAGGTTTTTAAACAAAACATTTTTACTTCAAATCAGCTTTTTTTTTAAACAATTTTCTTTATTTACCAATATAGATTTTTTTTTAATTGCCATAACTGCTAGTTATTGCAATACAAATTAGTTTAAGTCATAGTGCTGTAAACTGCTACTTATGTTATGCACTTGTTCTTTTATTAATAAACATATAAAATTAATCCAAGCTCTTTATATATATATCAAAAAAGTATGTAGAGTATATAGCTTGTATTAGTATAATATTTTGTAGTGTCGAAGGTTTGTATAATTTTTTTAATTACAATATATCCTAGTTTTTATTTTTTCACAAACTTTGAAACTTGAATTAAATGAATAAACTTAGAAGTACATAAGCAACTTACAAAAATAAATTTCTTTTTAGTTAACTATACTTACAAATTAAACATTGAAAATGGTTTAAAACTTAAAGATAAATGAAATAAGTAATACTAGTAACCTTTTAGATTTTTTTTCTCTTAAATAAAGTTTTATTTTATGAAACAAATTAAAGTAGTTTAACATGAATTCCTTTAAATGTACAATTTCAGTCTTTGCTTTATATCATAGTCATTATTATCTAATAAAATATCTTTTCACTAAGTTAACATTTTTAGCTGCGAATATTCTTACTGCAAAAGCTTTAGTATAATTAGATTGTTATAAAACTTATAGCAGAAAATATTTTTAATTTAGTTTAAAAAAGTAAATTAAGCTTAAATCTTTAACAAACCAGTTAAACTGACCTTATTTTTTTTCATTTAATAAAAATTTAAGGTATATAAACAAATAAATTTTTGATAAAAATTTTCATAAGAAAAAAAATTGTTAAAATAAGTAAGTAAATTGTAAATTAAACACTTATGTAGTTTTTCACTTTAATAAAATTTTTGCAGGAACAAAAAAAAATTTTGACTTTAAGAAATATAAGACAAGACGTGAAAGTTAGTTAAAACTTAAAAAATTAACATGCATTATTAAAGTTTTAAAATTAAGTGAATTACTCAAGCGTACGATTTTGGCTTATAAATTTTTTTTTCTTCTAGCTCTCTCACTTTTGCGCTAAAACTTTGCGTCTATTTGTAAAGTTCTTAAATGAAGAGAATAACTCGAGCGCGCTCCAGCGTACCACTCACTTTTCACTTTAGTTTCTTTTATTTCTCCAAATTTCTCTCAATTTACTATAGAGCTTTAAAGCGCGTGTTTACAATTAAAACAGCTGTATTTAACTGCCATCTTGATTATACCATGTCTGGTTTTACCTACTTTTTGAAACTAAGGTAGCAGGCAATAAAGTACACGAGTAAAATTAACTAAAAAAAGACGATATCTAACAAGGCGGGCAATTGTATTGTGAATTTCTACAAAGTGGGCGACTAAAAAAATGAGTTTAGAAAATCCTTCTCTAAATCCAGTTATGAATATACTTATAAAAAAGTTTAATAAACATTCTTAATAAGAATAATTTAACTGATAAAGACTGTCCAAACTAAAACATTGTAATGGAATATCAGTTTCACTGCTGTTTTATTTAGTTGAACATCAAACATTATAAAACCAGTCAACCAGAAAGAAAGTTTTTCTGAAACAAGTTTACCTTTTCATAATATAGCTATACAAACCAGCCACAGTATGATATCAATAATATTCTAGTCAAGTACTTTCAGATAGATTTCTTAAACTAAACTTATTTTTTTATATGTTGTTTATTTCAAAGCTTTTTATATAAAATCTTATACTTATAATTAATTTTTAGATTTCATTTCAAAGTAGATAGTTTTTAATCTGGTTGACATTGCTGTATTATATTTCTGTTAGACTTTCCTCTTGTGTAAAAGTTTTTACCACATACAAAGTGTTTTCTAAAGTTTGATACTCTTTATTTTCTAGTATTTGATATATTCATTATTATAGATTAAAACCACTAATAATCATGCTTAGTCTTTATAAGCAGTATACAGTATTTATAAATATAATTTATTTCTAAGTTAAGCTTAAATTCAGTTATGGTTTTCAGTGTGATTATACACTGCACAATAATCTTACATTGTATCATCAAGGTAAAAAATCACTAGCTTTTTATAAAATAATAAATTAGGACTGAACAGTATTTTACCCAAACAAATATTACTTGTTTATATATATAACCTTTTAAATTTAAGACAATTTTTATCACTTTTTTATCTCACATTCTCTTATATGTTTGATATTTTTAATTAATAGTGCATTTGATTTAACAGTAGATTTAGATAAAGTTTACATTAAAGCATTCATTCAGTTTTAAAAAGCAATACTGACATTTATTATGTAAATAATTAAAGCCCTTGAGGTTTTACTAAAACCACAAAGACATATGGGGTTAAAAATATCATAAGGAAATAAGGGGTTATATTGACAAAAATACCACAAAGAAATAAATAACAAAGGGTATACCACAAAGTCATAATAGAAATGACAAATTTTAAGTCCACAAAGTCACTATAGATTGACAAAATTTAAGTTCACTAAGTCAAAATAGAACTGAAAAATATAAATCAATATTTTCATTATAGACTTGAAAAACTTTAAGTCCACTAAGTCAAATGAAAACTTACATATTTTAAGTCCAAAAAGTCAAAATAGAATCGATTAAACATAATTCCACAAAGGCACAACAGAACTGAAAAAATTAAAATTACCAAGACCCAACAGAACTGAGAAATTAAATCCACAAATTTAAAATAGAATTGAAAAATTTTAAATCCTTAAAGTCAGTATAGAACTGACAAAGTTTAGTCCACAAAGTCACAATAGAACTAACAAAATATAAGTCCAAATAGTATTCAGGAATATTGACAATATATGAGTACAAATAAGTCAAAATTATGTTGACCAATTTTAAATTATAAAAAGTCATGTTAAATATATATTAGGCTGTTGAATCTTATTAGCATTATAGAAAAGACATTATTTAGTAGTAAATAAGAAGCAAAGACCAGTAACATGCTGAAAATATTTATGAACTTGTACCATAGGGGTTTGCATAGGCATGACTATTGAGTGATATTTTTAGTTAAAAAAGGTGTTTCCAATATAAAGTTGACTTTTTTTTTGTTTTGCTACTTGAAATCTTTCAAATTAATACTCTGATTTTTTTATTATTGAGAAACTGAGAGCTATTAGTTTTTTTAAATGTGAGATCTTTAATACCATCTTTTGATTTTTTTTTCTTGTATTTGTCTACTAAAAAGTTTTTTTAAATTAGTTTAATAGCTTTGTCAAAAAATCTGGAATCCTTGAAAAACCTAGAAATTGAAAATTTAGGCTAAAAAAACCTGTAATGTTAAGCAATTTGCAAATGTAAAGTAATAAATATTTTATTTTACACATAAAATGTTATGTATAGATAATAATTTTTGTCATCATTAAAAATATTTTTTTATTAATAAACACAATTGAAGAAGCTTTAAGATATTTTTTTACCTTTAATCAAATTTTAAATTAATAATAGACCCGAAAACGTGAAACTTTTAAATACTGGAAGACAATTAGAAAGTCTGGAGAAAATTTTCCAAAAACATCAGGAAACCCTGTTTTTAGACTAATTCAACATTTTTATATTTTATAATTTTTTATTTTGTCTTTGCTGTAACTTTTAAGAAATAGGGGAAGTTGCATTGTTTATTAAAAAAAATTACGTTTTTTTCTCCATTTTCCTAGCAAAAACAATGAATAAGAGTAAATAGTGATTCTTTTCTAGCAAAAAGGAAGAGTAAGGTTAGAGTGAGATTCTCTTTGAAAATGGCAGGAAGAGGAAGTGTAATGGAATACTAGTTTAACTGTAATATATTAGTTGAACATCAACTATTATAAAACCAGTCAACCAAAAAAGAAAGTTGTTCAGAAACAAGTTTACATTTTTAAGATGTAGCTATAAAAACCAGCCACAGTGTGATTTCAATGATATTCTAGTTAGTCAAGACTTTTCAGAATAGTTCCAAAACTAAACTTTTTTTTTTTGTTCATTTTGAATGTTTTTTAATTAATGTTTGTTACTTATAATTGATTTTTTAGTTTTAATTCGAAGCTGATAATTCTTATTCTATTAATATATTGTTATATTATGTTTTTTAGATTCTCATGTGTAAAAGTTTTTACCACATATAGAGTATTCTCTTAAGTAAAATATCCTTTATATTAATTATTTTATATTTTCTTTAGTATAGAATATAACCACCGAAAATCCTGCCTAGTCTTTATAACTAGTATAGAATGTCTTTAAATATCATTTTGTTCTAACTTAAGTTTAAATTTATTAATGGTTTTTAATGTGGTTATACACTACATACACTATAACCTTACATAGCGTCACCAAGGTAAGAAATCATTAGCTTTTCAGAAAGTAAATTACTAAGACCAACACAGTATTTTACCCAAATAAATCTTAATTGTATTTATACATAACCTTTTCAACCAAATCAAGGTAAAAAATCCCCAGTGTTTTAGGAAATAGTTAAGTAAGTTCAAGTCAGTATTTAAAACAAAAATGTTTACTTATATAAACAATATTTTATCTTTAGGGCAGTGTTTTTTTTTTTTTAATTTTCTTTTATTTTTGAAATTTTCATTTAGTAGTTAGTTTAGTTTACAAGTAAATTTAGGGAGACTTTAGAATAAAGCTTGCATTTAATTTGAGTAGCAATACTCATATTTACTGTTTACCCTTTTGAAAGCCCTTGTGATTTAACCAGAAAGACATAGGGAGTTGAAAAAATCATCAGGCAATAAGTGGTAATATTGATGAAAATACCATAAGGGGATTAATATGCAAACAACAATGGATAATGTCCCAGTAAAAGTCACGATATCCCTATAGATCTAACAAATTTCAAGTCCACAAGTCAAATGTACTGACAAGTTTTAGTCCACAAAGTCAAAATAGAACTGACAGAGTATAAGTCCACATTTTTCATATAAAAACTGACAAACTTTAAGTCTACAAAGTCAAAATAGAACTAACTGATATATGTCCACAAAGTCAAAATAAAACTGACAAACATAAATCTACAATGTCATTATAGAAATGAAAAGTTTCTATGCTGCCAAGTCAAATCAGAAGTGACAAATTTTATGTTCATAAAGTTACAATAGAAATGCATAAATCCAAGTCCACTAAAACACTATAGAACTGACAAAATATAAGTCCACAAAGTCAAAACAGAACTACTAAAATTTAAACCAGAAAAAAAATGAAACTGACAAAGTTTAATTTCACAAAGTTAGTACAGAACTGAAAAATTTAGTCCATAAAATCACAACAGAACTGACAAATTATAAGTCCAAATAGCTCACATAAATATTGAGAATACATAAGTACAAATAAGTTTCAAAAAATGGAGACCAATTTTGAGTCATAGTAAGTCATGTTAAATTTATATAAGATTCTTGAATTTTATTAGTTTTAAAGAAATAGACAATATTTATTTGTAACTAAGACAAAAAACACCAATAACAAGCTTAAAAATTTTTAGGAAGTTGTACTATATGGGTTTGCATATGCATGACAATTGATTTACATTTCTAGTTGATAAAGTTGTCCCCATCATAATGTTGATGTTATTGTTTTGCCTAGTTTTTTTTAAAGTTTTGCTATTTAAATATTATGAAAAAACTTTTAGAACTTTTTTGTGCTATTAGTATTAAAAATTTAAGAGCTTTAACACCATATTTAATTATTCTTTTATTCTAATACTGTCTACTTATACTTTTTATATTTAATTAGTTTTAAGACTTATTTAACATTTTGTATGTTTTTTATTTTTGTTTTTGCTTTAACTTAAAATAACTAAGGGTAGTTGCATTGTTTGTCAATAACAACTCCTTTTTTTCTTCATTCTCCTAGCAAATAGAATTAAGAAGGTAGAAATAAGATTATCTTCTAGCAAAAAGGAAGAGGAAGGTTAGAGTGAGATTCTGTTTGAAAATGGCAAGAAGAGGAAGTGTAAAGGAATAACAGTTCCACTGATGTGCCTTTAGGTTAACATAAATATTATAAAACAAGTCAATCATAAAGCAAGTTTATCTGAAACAAGTTTATAGTTTTAAGATAAGGCTATAAAAACCAGCCACAGTGTGATTGCAATGATATTCTAGTCAGGACTTTCCAGACTAATTCCATAACTCAACCTATTAGTGATGATATTGTTTATTGTAAAGTCATTTTTAATTAATGTTTGTTACTTAAAATTGATGTTTCGGTTTTAATTTCAAGCAAATAATTTTTAATTTATCTAAATAATGTTATAGTTAATAGTATATTCCTGTTAGATTTAACTTTTGTGGAAAAGTTTTTGCAACATTTAAAGTATTTTCAAAACTATTTTATCCTTTATTTTTTAGTGTTTCATTCGTTCTGTAATATAAAACCTGACCACCGAAAGTCATGCCTAGCTTTAATAAGTAACATAGAATATCTTTAAATATCATTTATTTCTAAGTTAATTCTTAATTTAGCAACGGTTTTTAGTGTGGTTGTATACTAAATTAAAACCTGACAACATAAATTTTTTTAGAACACTATTCAGTTTTTAGAATCCTTACCAATTTGTAAGAACTTATTACAGGGTTTTCAAAACTTGGCCTAGTTGTCTCCCCTCAAAGCCATTACAGAATTTAGGGGCCATGAGCTGCAAAGCGGCCACTGGAGGATCTCTAAGGTTATAAATTGAGACATAAACTAGGCATTCTGAAGTTTATGATTAAGAGCAATAAAAAGCTGGTCTTGGGCATTTTTGAAATGGTAATATTTAAACTTATACTAGATTCAATGGAAAGAATTTAGGAAATTTTGGGAATTAAAAGCTGTAATAGGGGGAGCCACAAAGTCGTAACGTGTAACTTGCAAACTTACACTTGACATTTGGAGTTGATAATGAAGAGCATAAAAAAGAGGTCTTAGACGTTTTTAATGGTAGTTTTTTAAGAAATCTCGTTAAAGGGGGCAATAGGTTTTGTAATTTTCCGAAAAAAGCATTTTGCAATAAAGATAAGGAAACTCTATTCTAATGGAACAAAGTGTGTTATATTTATGGTTTAACATAATTTTATCTTTTATTAGTGCATTTAAAGTAATGTTGAAATATGTTGGGCCAATATAAGAAGATAGTTTAAGTAAATACATTATTTATAATTATATATTGTGACCTCTAGTATTTTAGATTTTTGAAAATTTGAAAAGCTTTACTTTTTAATAATTAAATATTTTTTAAAGGAAATATACTAAAAAATCATACAAAAATGGATTTTGAATGCAGTATATGTTTAGATAATTTGTTTTCAGTAAACACTGATGTTTCTGTTACGCAATGTGGTCACGTTTACCATAAATCTTGTTTAGAAAGTGCAACGCAGATTAACAAAAGATGTCCAATATGTAATACTGAAAATATAAACGTTGTAAGAACCATATATCCAAATGTCTATAAAGAACTCAATTATAGTTGCTGTTCAAATGATACAAAAGAATTTATCGAAGAAATTTTAGACAACGAAAGTGAAAAAAGAGTAATATTTCTAAATATGATTAAGAAACTAGACAAAGAAAACACAAGTCTAAAAAAAACTAATACAAGTTATCAAAACAACCTTAAAAGTGTTAAAGTGTTTCTACAATGCTTCCAGAAAGATATTGAAGACCTGAAAATAAAAAGCGAACTAATCTTATCAGAGAACAAGACGTTGTTAGCTGAAATAAAAAAGTTTGATAATGGCAATGAAAACGTACCCGAAATGTTAAATGTCAAGTATGGAAAACAAATTGAGCAAGATTATCGTAATGATATACTTTCTGGCGAAAACTTTTATGATTGTAGTGATAGTTGTTGTAGCGATGAAACATATTATTCTTGTAATGATGACTGTTCCAGATGTTTAGAATTTTTTGTAAATAAAGGTTCGTTAGATTTAAAAAAATATATAAAAAATACTTATGTTTAGTTTTTACTTAGCATTTTTCAGTACATCACACCTAGTTATTGATTACTAATAACATTAGTCTAATAGCCGCTTTTATTAATAATAGTTTTGATTTTGTAAATAAATGATTTTTTTTGTAAGCAAAATAACTTTTGATTATTAACATGTTTCTGTATTTTTTCTTAACAATTTTTACAGACTTCAATAGCAGCAACGAGAATGACTCCGATAAAAAGAATAACAAACTGCAAAGTTCTGGTGACAAACTGAATATAAGTTTACTGGATAAATATTTAAAAAAGAGTACTTTACACGAAGTAAAAGAAAAGCTGAATGACATGAACGATTGCGAAAATAAAACTTTTAAGTTAATAGTAGAAAGGATAATCAAATTTGAGAAGGAGAACAATTTCATAAAAGAACAAAACAAAAAAATTCAGGTTGACCTAAAAACATTTAAAGCTTCACTGAAAACCGCTCAAAAGGATACTAAAAGTTTGAAAGAAAACTACAAAATGTTACAGATAAACAATAAAAATATCTTAGCTAAACTGATTAATATAAAAAACTTTAAAAAAAGTGTTGAAGTTGACCACTCTGAAGATATAAGAAAGAAAAAGTTAAGAAAAGAAGACAATGACCAAATCTACAGAAAAAACCAAATTAATGGTTTGTTTACAGTAAATAGTTTAGTTTTATTTTTTGAACCATTTTATAAATTTTATTAACATATTTTAAAACTATTGTAGTTCTTAAAAAATCAATATTTTTTTTTATTTTATACTTATTATATTGTTTGAAATACTTTCAAATACTTCTATAGCAAACAAGTTAATTATAAACTTATGTTTCTTTTATTTAGTTTATATTCAACTTGTTTGGGAAGAATAATTTCAAAATAATTCGAACAATATAATGAGTAAAAAAAACATTTTCTTCTTTGTTTTTGAATTATAACACATTTTATATATCGAGTTAAGATAAAGACAAAAAAAATCATAATGAATAATTGACATACTTACGGACGATTTAAGAAGTTTAAGTATCACATCATTCTTACTGTTCTAGCTTTGTATACGTTTTATATATATAGAACTACTAAAAACCATTAACTCAAAAAAGTGATAACAAGGAAATTAATTTCACAATAATTTAATATTTTTTTTGTATGAGATCGACATTGAACTACATGACAAAACATAATTTAATGAACAGATAAAATGATAAAAAATAATGATGATGTGCAAAAACTACAAAGTATTGATGATAAAAACAGTATTGTAATAACTGCTGGATTAACAACAAAATCACAAAGCGGATCAGAACCTTTTATCTTCAGTAATGCTGTTTACGTATTCGATTTCAAAACAAACACTTATAATTTACACTCAAAACTAAGTACTTCAAGGTTTAGTCATCAATCTACTACTATTGGTGGTAACATTTATTTAGTTGGAGGGTTTAGAAATGACAGCACATCATCCGAAAATGAGGTCATTCCAGTTGGTAAGAAGTTGACACTTCCACCAATGCATAACGAAAGAATGGTTTTTGGAATATGCTCATTTGCCGGGTGCATTTTTTTGGCTGGAGGAGCTCATAAGAAGATGGAAAGTTCCGCGAAGTGTGAAGTTTACAGCGCAGAGAGCGGCGAATGGAGCGAAGTCAGCAGCATGAACACAAGTAGAATGGGGTTCGCGTTGACATACTTCCAAGATAAAGTGTGGGCAATCGGTGGTGGTTTGAACATGAATGCAATGGACACGGTTGAGACGTACGATTTAGGTGAGAACAAATGGACAACAGCTGACGCAAGGCTTATTCAAAAACGATACGGTCACAGGGCTGTGGTTTACGACAAAAAAATGTTTGTTATCGGTGGTATTGATTTGAATAAAGAAACATGTTCAGTTGAAGTTTACTCGAGCATGACGAATCAATTTACTTGTGTGGCTGAAATGAACCTAGCACGCGGGCTCTTCGGTTGCAGTGTACTTGGCAATAAGATTTTCGTATTGGGGGGTTTTTTGAACGGAAATCAAATGAGTGATTCTGTGGAGGTTTATAATATTGAAAACGATGTTTGGTCAAAAGGTCCAAGTTTACCTCTCCCGTTAGCTTCTTTTGGTTGCTCAAGTAACAATTAGTTATTTTACTGTTTGTGAAAAAAAAATCTTTCTACTTATAAACTTTTATGTTTAGTAACCTTTTTGAAATTTATCGATTTTTTGTTTAAAGCAATTCATGATTTTAATTTTAATAACAAGTTTTGAATGTTTTTATTAATAAAATTTTATACTCTATCTTTTTCTCTACTCAAAATTTCTTGAATTTAATGAATACTAACATTTAACTTTTCTTTCCTGTCATATACTAATGACTACTAATTAGAGATGGTAACTTATAATTTTGCACTAAATTAAATATAAAAAGTAGTTTAAAAAAGACTTCTCCAGTCATCTAATTCAAATCTCTAAAATTTATACAAGCTTTTTTTAATCTAATTGAGCTTTAAAAAAAATTATCTTTTAGTAAATTTGAATTCGGAAATCTATTCTGAACTATTAAACTTAAAAGTGCAAAAGAACCTTTAATTTATTATTATATTTTTCAATTTTTTATTGTTGTTACAAAAAATAAAATAAAAGTAACATAAAAACAGTAGGCTGTTTTACTTATTAGATGTTCAGGTGTTGTTTACTGACTTGTGCTTTAAGTTCATTTTAGCTATTAGTGCCCATACTTACTTTAAATAAACAGTACAATGAAATCGAAGTTTACAATAAATTTTGAAAAAGTTATACAGTTTTTAAAGTTTTTATCTTAGGAAACATCTTAATTTCTGAATATAATTTATAATAACTATTACTTTACCTACAAATTTTAATTGCATTACAACTACATTGTCCGTAATACTTACTTCACTTTATAAAACATAAGTGTAACAAGAATAAAAAGTTAAAAGTTTTTTACAGTATGAAATAATTCTTTAGAATAGCAGTTACTTCCAGCTTATGTATGCAATATAGTAATTAGACTTCTGTAAGATTATTAATATCAAGATAAAAAATGTTAGACCATATCTTTACTTAATTTTCCACAATTTAATTATTTGTCTTTAAAAGCAAATTAATGTGAATTTGTAAACCGTTTTTTATTTTCAACATTAAGAAATTAATTATATTTCACTCTGTTAACTAATCTACGATTAAATAAAATAAATAACATACTTCATTTAAAGGTAGATTAAGTTTGTAAGTTTGTATCATAAAAAACTTAAATTTTTCTATAAAAACAAACTTTCACTAATTTAATTACCACACCTTTAATTTAAACCAGTCTTTTCTGAAAATCGTACTTTACTTTATGATATTTATTAAACAAATTATTATTTTGCGGTGTTTAAACATATCGAAAATTGTGTATTTTGTACTAATTGTAAAAATATTTATAATTGTTTTGAAATTATTGAAACGTTTAGTTCTTATAATTAATTATTATCTTCAGAAGCTCTACTAATTAGCTTGGTCCTGATAAAGGATCTAGAGCAGGGTTTCCCAAAGTGGGCCAAGTGGCCCCCTAGGGGGCCATGACAGATACTCAGGGGGCCATGAGCAGCAAAGGGGAAAGAGGGGGGGCCATGAGCATGAAAAAAGCCACAGGGGGGCCATGAGGCCATAACTTGAAACTTACACTAGATATTCTTGAGTTGCAGATGAAGAGCAAAAACAAAAAAAAGGTCTTATGTGTAATTTATGCCAGTTTAGAAACTTACACTAGATATTCTTGAGTTTCAGAAAAAGAGCAAAAAAAAAAAAAAAAGGTCTTATGTGTATTTTATCGTAGTTTATGAGTAATCTATATGTTGAAGGGGGCCATTATTTTTTCAAACTCTCTAAAGGGGGCCATTAGCAAAAAAGTTTGGGAAACCCTGATCTAGAGTAACGATTAATATATTTAAATAATATATTTTGTCTTAATTATTTATAAAATTCCATTTTTGTTAATTAATTGTCGTTTTAATTAGTTGTGTTTTTACAAATGATTTAATTTAACTCTATTTATTCTATGTTTGTTTAACTAGGCAGTGTATAGCATTTTGATAAAGGAATTTGGATATTCCGAAAGCGCTTAAGTTTTTAATAAAGTTTATAACGAAAAAAGTTGTTTGTCTTGCAGTAAAATGGTAAAGAATTTCATTAATATAGTAGAAAAGTATGAAAAGGTTTTCTGTCGATTTTTTGTTTAGGTTTTAACAGAATACATTTTTTTGACATTGTTATCTTTTATTTTCGTTGTTTGTTTTATAAATAGATAATCTGCCCAACGAAAAATGTAGTTAAAATCAAAAACGTTTAATTTTAAAAATATTTATATAATAGTTGGTAAGTTTAAAGCAAAAAATTAAAGAAGCTATTTGCCTTTTTAAGCCATGTTAAAAACTATTACAGTATTTCAAGTCTAGCTGAAAAGTTATAAAATTGTTTATTTTTTTTTGTTTTATGGTTGGTTTGAACTCAAAAGTTTTTTTTTTTGACTATTTTATTGGCGTGATTGACAAGCTATTTAAAAGTGTGAGTGCTTAAATCAACAAAGTGTCAACATACAGCTTTTTACGCAGCTGTGTTTGCCTGGAATGTTTTATAAATAAAGTAAGAAGCAATTACATGAAAAAATAGAGAAAAATTGTTAAGAAAAGCACAAGAATACTATTCAAACTTATTTATCCACAAAATAAAGACACCCAATGCAGAGATCATTAAAGTAAAAACAAGCAATTTATTTTAGTTACAATAAATAATTTAAAATGTACATTCTAAAGAAAACTTCAAAAGTTTAAAAAGCTGAAACTTTCATTAGCAAATTTTTTGCGTATGTTCATATAGTTGATCGCTATGAGCGATGATCGGTGTAAAAAGTGAAAAAATATATCTGCTTTAATTTGATATTTTTATTCTAGCTGTTTTAATTTCTGCGTTTTATACACTTACTTTGTCAGATGCCAAATCTTTACCAATTTAAACAATATATATAACTGTTATATATATTATATGACAGTATGTATATTATAAATAAATACTAGTTATTTTTATTTATAACGGCTCTGTGTTTGATATAAAAACAATCTGGATGGATTTTTTTTTTAACAAATTTTGCGTAAAAGAGGCAGCTTTTTTAATTTAAGACCTTTAAAGTAGTTTTTGTAAATATAAATTTTAGAGCCGTCGCGATTTTGGAAAATTTTAAAAATAAGTTAAGTAATATTGCAATGAACGTTTAAAACACACTAATGTTTACTTAAAACTAAAACAAGAATTAAAAAATTAAACGAAGAGCATGTGAAAAGCTGCACTAAAAAAACTCTATATTAGCGACCCAGCTTTTAGGTTTAATAAAATGATTTCTTATTTAAGGCTTCTTAAAATCTTACTTAAAAAACTATTAAAAACTTCAAATTAAACCATAAAAACCAATATGCTAAAACTATATACAAGCACTACTTCTAGTGACAAAACAACTAATTTTATTTTTAAATTATAGCTTTATTTTATTTTGCAACAGCAACAACAGAAAGCTCCAATCCATTCAAAACAAGAAAATAAAAAAAAAATTTGAAAAATCATTAAAATTAGATAAGGTTTTATAAGTTTTGAAATTTTATGTTTAAAGTAACTTTATTTGTATCAAGGAAATAAACTGTATTCTAACCACAAATCTTAACAGATGACTTTATAAGTTGAACCAACAAAACAAGCTACTCAACTCAAAAGTTTAAATTTTCTGAATGATTAAACTGGCTATAAATCTAGGACTAATTTATACTTAATAAAACTATGCTGTTACTATTTTCAGGTTCGATGAATTTAAAAGTTTCATGTTTGTATTGTATGCGAATAAACAAATTTTGTAATGTTTTAATATTAAATCGTTAAGAAAAACTTAAGTTGAGTTGTATAGATATTCAAGGCATCTCATACAAAAGTTTTAAATAATTCTTATTAAACTTTTTGTTTTTTAATGATATAGTATTAAAGATCTTGAACAATCTTGTATTTTTCTAGTTCAGGAATTCAAATCTTCTGCACAAACTAATAAAACAATTTAAAGAAAGTTTTACACAGTAATTTTTTAGATTTTATTATGTTTTATGCGTATACTAAATGCTTAACTTAAGTTCGCTTAATAATTTTTTCTTCAAGTTTAATAGCAAATACTACTAAAAACTAATAGAGTATATAAACAATTTTGGTGGATTGTTCTGTAAGATTAATTTTTAACATTTTATGTCTGCAAATTTATTCTAAAATAAAACTAAGTGTATTTCAGTTACTTAAAGCTATTGACAAAGTACTTAAAATGTATAAGTAAGATTTAATGTATATTTTATTAAACTTACATTTTATAAAATTTAAGGAGTAAAAAAAATAAAAATACAAACATAAGACAAAGTGTTAAATTATAATTTAAAGGCAAAAGCAGTATTTTGATCTTTTCAGTTTTTTTTTAAGCAGAATGTCAAAGTAGTAATTATTTTACCGTAAAATTAGTTAAATTCTGACTTCTTTTAGTTTATTAAAATAACTAAATGTTTTCTAAAACTCAAACATTTTTTTTCACATATTTTACAAAGGGCTTGAAAAGAAAAAAGTATAAGTGTATTAAGGTATCACGTTAGCGAGCCATTTTCGAGGTACTTGTAGCAATGAAAAGCTGTTTAATTTATTTTTGCTGTTTTTGATTCTAGTTATAATTTTTAACTGACAGGTTTTTTTTAAGAAAATTTTAATTTTAACACGCTGGTGTCGGTCATAGTTACTATATTTTCCTATTTTGGTCAAAACGATAGTTCTAATCTTAGCTGTAACCACATATTTTGTGACTAAATTTATTGTGTTTTTAGCGCTAAGGTCAGGTCTACGATAACCTTATATACATTTAAAGTAATTTCGTGTTTAATTAATTTTGTTCTTTAAATTCGTGTTAAAGTATTATCTTGTTAATGTGTATTCTTTGAAAAGCCTGTTTGTAAAAATATCTTTTCTTTTTTTGTTTTAAGTTTTTATTTAAAGGTCAAATACTTCTAAAAAGATAAACTGAAAAAAGGGAACATTAAAATAGATGTCCGCATAACTTTAAATCTACATTTTGTAACAATTTTTAGTCATTATTTGGTTTATATAGATTTTATATGTGTCTTATAAAGAGTTCATGTTGTTTTTAGTTTCACTTAGTAATAAATTTTAAACATTCGCGAAATTAAAAGTTATACATTTTGTTTTGTATAAGAAAAGTCATTTTATTGTTAAGCTAAACGTGAAATTTATAAACTTAATTTTGTATTTTAGTTTCTACTTTAAGCTGTTACTAAAATCTATATTTATTTTTCAACAGCATGCAAATATCAAAATCCAAGTTTATTGTAAAAATGGGTAGATGTCAAAAACACAAGAAGTAACACTTTGGAACAAAGAGAATTTTGTGCGGGTTAAAACTTTTTTAATTTTTTAATTTTTTATTTTATTTTACTATCACTGTTACACTCAACTTTTTCTCTTGGTAGATAATTTATTTTAGTAATTTCTAGAACAGGGTTTCCCAAAGTGGGCGATATCGCCCCCCCCTGGGTCGATTTTGGTATGTCGGGGGGGATAAATAGTAAAGGGGCGAAAGGGTGGGTGAAAACTAGTAAGAGGGCGGTTTTAATTTTTTGCAGACATTTAGTTTTCACTTTTTAGGTTGCTTGTTTACTTAATTTAGCCTGCTATTAAATGTTTGACCCTGAGGTAAAACTTAAACAAAATAAGTCTATTTCGTTTACGTGAAATTTAGAGAAAAATCAAAAAGTTCAGAACTCCTCTTTTCAAGTAATTTACATATTTTCAAGCATACCTTTTCTCATTTAACAATTACATAGGTCATAGACAAATGGAAATCCTCTCACCATTTCATAACCTGACATATATGCCATTTGTGATCATAACTACTTTGTAAAAATCTATGTTATCCATTATAAACTATCACCCTATGATATTTCCAATTGTTTCTTGAAAAGTCACTTAGTTAGCAAAAAAAAAAACTATATTAAAGTCAATTTTGCAACAGAATAAAAAAGTTGTAATGAATTAAGATAAATTTTGTAAGTTTTGTTTTTGAGCATGCACTACTAAATTTAAAAAAAGTAACTTTTGATTATCATGCATTAACATATTTCTTATTTATGTTTGATAATTCTTAAAGAAGTGAGATGGTTATAAAAAGGAAACTGTCTAGAAAGGTTTTTGGCTGTTTTTAATTCAGTTATTGATTATTTTCTTATGAGGATAAGGTATTGGCAGACAATCTTGTTAAAAGAAAAATAAAAGAAATAAAAATGCTTATATGTCAGACTTATACAGTAAGTTCTACCATCTGAACAAAAATTTACAAGGTAAAAGCTTGAACCTTGTGAAAGTCATAAGTAAGATAACCAGTTTTAGAAACCAACTTGAACTGTACGGAAAAAATTTCCAAAATAATCAGTTTGCAAGTTTGGAAAACTGAAAACTTTAAATAAGTGAAGGTGATGTAGAAGTGCTTTCATCTCATCTGAAACAGTTTAAAGGTGACATTGATAAACGGTTTAATTACATTTTTTGATTATATGAAACGAAGTGGATTATGGATCCCTTCGAAGCAGATCTTTTTGAAGTAAACGTTTACATATAGGAATTCTTCTCAGACTTACAAACTGACCATGAACTTAAAGTAAATTTTTCGAAAGAACAATAAAAAAGCTTTTTAACTCAACAAAAACAAAGGCAAAAGTTTTCCATCATTTGGGAGGAAGTTTGATTGTTGTTTAGAGCTTTTCCTTGTAGGTTGTTGAGAAACCTATAGTTCAGTTATCAACATCTTTAGCAAAAGATCTTATCTAGATATTTGTAATTTGTGATTTTTTGGGATATTTCTTATTTAACTTGATTTGTATTGTATTTGAGTATGCTTTTTTTAATAAAAATCTATTACGTTATTTATTCTACAACAGGTTTGCTTAATGCCTAATGAATATAAATGATGGCAGACTTCCTCTTAAGTTCGCACTTTTTACCAAAAAAAAAGTATTTTCTTAAATTTTACTTAAATACTGTCTATTACTAACTAATTATTAATGAAACAACAATATTTATAATATTTTATAGCTTATACAGATCTATTGTTTTAAATGAATGCTTATTTTATGTTTTAGCTGTTTTTATGTTTATTCATAACATTATTGCATTATAATATATTGAAATCTTCCACTTGTATAAAAAATTATCATGTTTTCTTGACTTCGCACTTTTTGGTTTTGTTCAAAGTGTGAACTCAAGCGGAAGTCTACTGTATTAATTAAGTGGTTTATGTATAAGTTAAAATTTAGTACTAGTTTTGTTTTGACCTGGTTAACTTTGTAGTTTATATTTGTCGTTTTACATCACACAAAAAAATTTAATAAAATAGTAAAATAGTTTATTTGACATATTTTTGTTATTACTTGTTGAATCTGCTTAAATAAAATAAAAAAATGATAACTATTAAAGTTTTTTATTCAAAAAAGATTATTATGGCTTTAAAAGAGTAAAGAACTGAGGTCTCTATTTGAAATGACTTCAATTTTTAACTTAAAAGATTTTAAAGTTAGTTTTACTTTCTAAGCTGAGTTATTATTCTAAAAAAATGTATATTTTAAGGAGATTTAAACAATTAGTACAACTATTTTTTGTTTTATCTTAGTCGTAATTTTTGAAAGTTAAAATATGTTTTTCGTTTTAACAGTTTAATCCTAGCTTTAAATTTTTCACTATTTTCCTTTGTTAAATTATTAGAGGCTGATAGCTAGATTAAAAAATCATTTCTGAACTGAATTAAATAAGCCATCAAAAAGACTGCTACAGTTACAAAACAAATTTTTAACCTAATAAAAAGTTTTTTTGATTGATTATTTCCTATTCACAAAAATAACTGTAAAACCTTTAGTTCATTTTTTAGTTAGTTTTCTTTAATTAGAAAATAATATTGTTAGAGTTACGGTTTAAGTTTTCAAAGGTTATTTCAAATAAAACACTATTTAATGGTATTCTACTATAAAACATATAGTTAAAAAAGGTTAAAATTAAATTTAAACTTTACAACTAACTTTCCTATAATATTTCTTAGTATTAAAACTAATAATTTTTCTGTATTAACAGAAGCTATTAATGAAACCAGTTTTCATGTGAGACAATCGACCAGACGGTCAATCTTCCTCAAACTAGATCAGCAATGATGTTTTAATATTTATTCCATAATGTGTCAGATAAACTAGTTATTTTTTGTAGTTTTTTTAATCTCTGGTATAGAAATATTTAGATATGCTTATTTATAAAATAATGTAAGTATATTGTGCGGCTAAATAAGTAAATGACTTCTAAATTTCCGAAATTCGTTAAATGAGAGATTATTATAATGTCAGGTTTCAGTTAAGATTTTAGATGAGTAACTTACGGTCGAGATACAGTTAAATTTCGACCCGCTAAATAACTTGAAAACTACTTGTGCAACACAAATAAAATTTAGTTTTTTGTTAATTAATATTTTGAAAAACGCTTTCATTTTGGTTTTTAGTTTACAGTAGTACTTCCTAGATCACAATAGTACTAATCATTTTATTACTATTTTGCTCGAGTTTTTAAATTTTCTTGTATGTTAATTTTTAAATTACGCAGCCCGCAAGCACATTTTTTAGCATTTCAAAACTAGGAAGGATTTTTTAGTAAATATGACTTGCTGACTACAAAAGTTGTCTAACACTAACCAAAGGATTAAACTGTAAATTATTTTCTCAACCCTGAAACTACTTTTACCACAGTCCAAAAGTGCATGCATAAAAAGTACCAGACTAAATTAAATTTCGAACACAACTCTTTTGGCTAAAAAGTGCGTAGTCGAGAATAAATAACTTTAATTTTTAAAATACTGGGGGGAAATTTTTTTTTCAAATGTCTCAAAAGGGGGCGATTTCGTAAATTAGTTTGGGAAACCCTGTTCTAGAAGAAGTTTCTTTTTTATTAAAAATTTTTTACTCTTTTTCAAAATATCATTCGTGCAAAATTGACTTTCCGCGCAAAAATCACTTTTCTTTCAAATCTAGGTATCTAGCTTGAGTTTATTTTGTTCTTTTTACTTTTAATTTTGTTAAAAAACAAATACCGCAAAAACTAATAGGTTTTGTTTTTAACACGTGAACAATGCTGTTTAAATTTTTTTTACTTAACTTAGTGATAATATATTATTTAAATATTATTGATAAGCTTCGTTTCTATTTATCCTACAAGCAACCTAAAGTCTTTAGTATCTGGATCCGTTCGGATCTTATTTTAAAAATAAGATTCAGACCCTATTAAAATAACATCTAGAACCGGCCGGATCGTAGTTTTCCGGAACTGGTGAATCGCTACTGTATATCTCTAATATGTTAACAATAAAAGCTCAGAACTTTTGTATAAAAGCGATTTTAAAACATATTTTCATGGTTTTAGCTACATCTGAAAACTAAGGTATGAGACAATAAGTAAATGACCAATTAACTAAAAAAAGACAATAACTAATAAGGGCAGGCAATTATATAGTGAATTTATATAAAGAGGGCAATTATAAAAAATATTTTTGGAAACCCTTTCCTAAATCTAGTTATGAGTATACTTATGAATATGTTTAATTAAACATTCTTAATTTAAATAACTTAACTGATTTTGACCGTCAAAACTAAAACATTGTAATGGAATATCAGTTTGACTGCTGTTCTATTTAGTTGAACATCAAATATTATAAAACCAGTCAACCGGAAAGAAAGTTGTTCTGAAACAAGTTTACATTCTCAATGAATAGCTATATAAACCAGCCACAGTGTGACTTCAATGATGTTCTAGTCAAGACCTTTCAGATTGAGTTCTAGAACTGAACTTATTTGTTGTTTATTGTAAATTTGTTATTTACAATTAAGTTTTGGATTTCATTTCAAAGTAGATAGTTTTTAATCTGGTTATGTATTGTTATGTTATATTTCTGTTAGACTTATCTCTTGTGTAAAAGTTTTAACCACATATAGAGTATTTTTTAAAGTATGATATCCTTTATTTTTTAGTGTTTGATATACACTTCAATATAGAATATAACCACCAAAAATCTTGCCTAGTTTTTATAAACAGTATAAAATACTTTTAAATATCATTTAGTTCTAACTTAAGTTTAAATTCAGTTATGGTTATCAGTGTGATTATACACTGCACTATAATCTTACATTATATCATCAAGGTAAAAAGTCACTAGCTTTTTAGAAAATAACTAAATAAGACCAAAACAGTATTTTACCCAAACAAATCTTACTTGTTTATCTATATAACCTTTTAAATTTAAGACAATTTTTATCACTTTTTTATCTCAAATTCTCTTATATATTTGACATTTTTAATAAGTGGTGAGTTTGACTGAACAGTATATTTAGATAAAGTTTACATATTAAAGTATTAATTTAATATTAAGAAGCAATACTAACATTTATTATTTAACTTATAAAAGCCCTTGAGGTTTTACCATAACCACAAAGACATATGGGGTTAAACATATTATCAGGAAATAAGGAGTTATATTGATAAAAATACCACAAAGATATTATACTATAATAACAAAGGGTATAGTCCAAGTGAAAGTCATAGTTACCATAGAACTAATTAATTTTAAGTCCACAAAGTCAAAATAGAACTGACAAATTTTAAATCCACAAAGTCACTATAGAGCTGACAAAATTTAAGTCCACTAAGTCAAAATAGAAATGAAAAAATATAACTCAACAATTTCATTATAGAATTGACAAGCTTTAAGTCCACTAAGTCAAAGTTAAACTATCATATTTTAAGTCGAAAAAGTCAATAAAGAATTGAAAAAATATAATTCCACAAAGACACAACAGAACTGACAAACTAAATCCACAAACTAAAAATAGAATATAAAAATTTTAAGTCCACAAAGATATTATAGAACTGACAAAATTTAGTTCACAAAGTCACAATAAAACTATCAAAATATAAGTCCAAATAGTTCTCAGGATCATTGAAAATATATGAGTACAAATAAGTCAAAAAAATGTTGACCGATTTTAAATCATAAGAAGTTATGTTAAATATATATTAGACTCTTGAATCTTATTAGCATTATAGAAAAAGACATTATTTATTAGTAAATAAGAAGCAAAGACCAGTAACATGCTGAAAATGTTTATGAGCTTGTATCATAAGGGTTTGCATAGGCATGACTATTGAGTGATATTTTTAGCTAAAAAAGTTGTTTCCAAAATAATGTTGATTTTTTTTTGTTTAGCAACTTGAAGTCTTTCAAATTAATACTTAGAAAAATACTTTTTGAAAAACTGAGCGTTATTAGCTTTTTTAAATTTGAGATTTTTAATACCATTTTTAAAATTTTTTTGAATCAATAACTGTCTACTAAATTTTTTTATTTTTATTTAGTTTTAACAGTGTTTCCAAAAAACCTGGAATCCTGGAAAAACCTAGAGTTTGACAATTTAGGCTAAAAAACCTGTAATATTAAGCAATTTTTACATGTGAAGTAGTAAAATTCCTATTTTACACATAAAATATTTTGTATAGATAATAAATGTTGTCATCATTAACAATATTTTTTATTAATAAACACATTTGAAGAAGCTTTAAGATATTTTTTCCTTTAAATTAAAAATAAACCCGAAAACGTCAAACTTTAAAATCCTGAAAGAAATTTTGGATATCTGGAGAAAATTTTCCAAAAACATCGGGAAACACTGTTTTTAGACTAATTCAACATTATTTTATTTTTTAGTTTTTTTTTTTTGACTTAGCTGTAATTTTTGAGAACTAGGGGAGGTTCCGTTGTTTGTTAATAAAAAATACTTATTTTCCTACATTTTCCTAGCGAACATAATGAAGAAGAGTAAAATGTGATTCTCTTCTAGCAAAAAGTAAGAGTGAGGTTAAAATGAGATTTTCTTTAAAAATGGTAAGAAGAGGAAGTATAATGGAACATCAGTTTAACGGTAATGTGTTAGTTGAACATCAAATATTATAAAACCAGTCAACCAGAAAGTAAGTTGATCTGAAACAAGTTTACATTTTTAAGATAAAGCTATAAAAACCAGCCACAGTGTGATTGCAGTGATATTCTAGTCAGTCAAGACCTTACAGATTAATTCCATATCTAAACTAATTTTTTATTATATTGTTCATTGTGAAGTTCTTTTTTAATTAATGTTTGTTATTTATGATTGTTTTTTTTTTTGTTTAAATTCCAAGCAGATATTTCTTAATTTAATTAAACATTGTTATAGTTAATATTACATTCCTGTTAAATTTAACTTCTGTGTAAAAAATTTGACAACATAAACAGTATTTTCTAAAGTATTACATCCTTCATTTTTTAGTGTTTGATATGTTCTTTAATATATAAACATAAGGACCAAAAGTCATTCCTAGCTTTCACAAGTAGCATTAAATGTCTCTAAATATCATTTAGTTCTAAGTTAATTTCAAGTTTAATTATGGTTTTTAGTGTGGTTGTACACACTAAACTATAACCTTACAATTTATAGTTGTTTTCAACACTATTCAGTTTTTATAAATATTACAAATTTGTAAGAATTTAAAACAGGGTTTACCAAACTAGGCCAAGTTGCCCCTTTCGGAGCCATTATAGAATTTTAGGAGGCCATAGGCAGCAAAGGGGATAAATGGGGGCCACAGGGGAGTCTATGCAGTCATAAATTGAGATTTAAACTAGACATTTTGAAGTCTATGATCAAAAGCAATAAAAAACTGGTCATGGGCGATTTTTAAAGGTAACATTTAAACTTATACTAGATTTTATAGAAAAAACTTAGGAAATTTAGGGAGACAAAAGTTGTGGAAGGGATAGCCACAAGGTCAACACTTGAAATTCACACACTTACACTAGATATTTGGCGTTGATAATGAAGATCAAAAAAAGGTCTTATGCATTTTTAATGATAGTTTTTGTTTTAAATCTATAAAAAGAGGAATTAAAAAAAAAAGATTGGGAAATCTTTATTTAATAGAAAAATATATGTTATATTTATAGTTTAACATTATTTTTATCTTTGATTAGTGCATTTAGAGTAGTGTTAAAATCTGCTGAGCCAACATTAGACAATATATTTGGTAAATACATTATTTTAATTTAAATAAACTAACCTCTTGTATTTTAGATTTAAAATAAATTGAAAAGCTTTATTTTCAATGAATGAATATTTTTAAAGGAAATATATTTTAAATCATACAAAAATGGATTTTGAATGCAGTATATGTTTAGATAATTTGTTTTCAGTAAACACTGATGTTTCTGTTACGCAATGTGGTCACGTTTACCATAAATCTTGTTTAGAAAGTGCAACGCAGATTAACAAAAGATGTCCAATATGTAATACTGAAAATATAAACGCTGTAAAGACCATATATCCAAATGTCTATAAGGAACTAAATTATAGTTGCTGTTCAAATGATACAAAAGAATTTATCGAGGAAATTTTAGACAAAGAAAGAGAAAAAAGAGTAATATTTCTAAATATGATTAAGAAACTAGACAAGGAAAACACAAGTCTAAAAGAAACTAATACAAGTTATCAAAACAACCTTAAAAGTGTTAAAGTGTTTCTACAAGGCTTCCAGAAAGAGATTAAAGACTTGAAAATAAAGAGCGAACTACTCACATCAGAGAACAATACCTTGTTAGCTGAAATAAGAAAGTTTGATAATGGCAATGAAATCGTACCCGAAATGTTAAATGTCAAAAATGGAATACAAATTGATCAAGATTATCATAATGATAATCTTTCTGGCGAAAACTTTTATGATTCATGTAATGATAGTTGTTGTAGCGATGAAACTTATTATTCGTGTAATGATGATTGTTCCAGATGTAAAGAATCTTTTGTAAATAAAGGTTCGTTAGATTTGAAAAAATATATAAAAAATACATATTTTTAATTTTTACTTAGCATTTTTTAGTACATCACATCTTGTTATTGATTACTAATAACATTAGTCTAATAGCCGCTTTTATTAATAATAGTTTCGATTTTGTAATTATATGATTTTTTGTAAGCAAAATAACTTATAATTATTCATATGTTTCTCTATTTTTGTTAACAATTTTTACAGACTTCAATAGCAGTAACGAGAATGACTCTGGTGTAAGGAACAACAAACTGCAAAGTTTTGATGACAAACTGAAGATAAGTTTACTGGATAAATATTTAAAAAAGAATATTTTACACGAAGTAAAAGAAAAGCTCAATGACATGAACGATTGCGAAAATAAAACTTTTAAGTTAATAGTAGAAAGGATAATCGAATTTGAGAAGGAGAACAATTTCATAAAACAACAAAACAAAAAAATTCAGGTTGACCTAAAATCATTTAAAGCTTCACTGAAAACCGCTCAAAAGGATACTGAAAGTTTGAAAGAAAACTACAGAATGTTGCAGAAAAACAATAAAAATATCTTAGCTAAACTGAATAATATAAAAAACTTAAAAAAAAGTGTTGAAGTTGACCACTCTGAAGATAAAAGAAACAAAAAGTTAAAAAAAGAACACAATGACCAACTCTACAGGAAAAACCAAATTAATGGTTTGTTTACAGTAAATAGTTTAGTTTAATTTTTTCAACATTTTTATTAATTTTATAACCATATTTAAAAACTATTGTACTTCATAAAAAATCAACAAAATTTTCATTTATACTCATTATATTGTTTGAAGTACTTTCAAATTCTTCTATAGCAAACAAGTTTATTATAAACTTAAGTTTCTTTCATTTACTTTATATTCAACTTGTTTGGTGAGAAGAATTTCAAAAGAATTCAAACAATATAATAAGTAAAAAAAACAATTTCTTTTTTGTTTTTGAAGTATAACACATTTTATATATCGAGTTAAGATAAAGACAAAAAGTCATAATCAATAATTGACATACTTAAGGACGATTCATGAAGTTTAACTATCACATCATTCTTACTGTTCTAGCTTTGTATACATTTTATATATATAGAACTACTAAAAAGCATTAACTTAAAAAAAGTGATAACAAGGAAATTAATTTAACAACAATTTAATATTTTTTTATTTGAGATCGACATTGAACTACATCAGGGTTTCCCAAAGTGGGCGATATCGCCCCCCTGGGGGCGATTTTAGTAATTCGGGGGGCGATAATTAGTAAGGGGGCGAAAGGGTGGGCGATAACTAGTAAGTGGGCGAAAAGGGGGCGATTTTAAAATTTTGGGCTGTCATAAAATTTTTACTTTATAACTTGCTATTTTACTAATTTTAACTTGCTATTAAATATTTGACCCTGAGGTAAAACTTAAACAAAAAAGTTTATTGTGTTTATGTAAAATATAGAGAAAAAAATCAAGTACTTATGGCTCCTACTTTCATGTTAATTACATATATTTTCTTATTCAACAATTACATAGATTATAGACGATCGGAATTCCTCTCCCTATTTTTTAACCTGAAATATATGTTATTTAGGATCATAAATGGTTTGTAAAAGTCTATGTATTCTATATTAACTAAACCTCATGATACTTCCAATTGTTTTTGAAAAGTCATTAAGTTAGACTAAGAAATAAAAATATACAGGGTTGCCAATTTACCTAGAAAAACCTGGAATTTGACAATTTAAGCAAAAAAAAATCTAAATATCTGGAATTTTTAACAATTTCAACATATTAAGTAGTAAAATTTCGTTTTGACACAAAAAAGCTATCATGTAGATAAAAATATAGATCCTTTTCGTGGCAGATCTTTTTGAAGTAAACGACTCACAGGAAACCTTCTCAGACTTACAAACTGGCCTTGAATTTAAAGTAATTTTTTCCCCAAGAACGATTTGAAAGCTTTTGGACTCAACAAAAACTAAGGCAAAAGTATCCAATCATTTGAGAGGAATTTAGATTGTTGTGTATAGTTTTTCCTTTTAGCTATGTTGTTGAAAAAGCTTTTAGTTAAGTTATCAACATCTTGAGCAAAATATCTAATCTAGATATTTGTAAAGGAGGTGACTTGAGGCTTTATTTGACTGATTTAGAATCAGATTAGAAAAATTTGCAAGCATTCTCGAACCTCATCCTTCGCATTATATTAGAATTCAGTAGAAGACGTTATTTTATGAAAGTTTTATTTATTTATTTGATCTTTTAAAATACTTTTTATTTAACCTAGTTTGTATTGTATTTAAGTAGTCTTTTTATATTAAACATTATTCTAAGTTATTTATTCTATAACAGGTTTGCATAATTCCTAATAAATATTAATTACGGTAGACTTCCTCTTGAGTTTGCACTTTTTAACCAAAAAAAAAGTTCAAATTTATATTTTCTTAAATTTAACTTAAATAAAGTCTATTACTAACTAAGTATTAATAAAACAAAAAATACACAATATTTAATAGCTTATATAGATTTTTTTTTTATGAATATTTGTTTTATGTTTTACTTGATTTCATGTTTATTCATAACGTTATTACATATAACATATTTAAATTTGTCATTTTGTATAAAAAATGGTAACGATTTTTGAGTTTAAACTTTTTGATTTTGTTCAAAGTGCAAACTGAAGAGGAAGTCTACTGTATATATAAAATGGTTTATGTTTTAAATATGTTAATAGCTTTGTTTTGACCTGGTTAATTTTGTTTATTTTTGTCAATTTACATTACACTAAAAGTTTTTATAGCATAGTGGTTAAAGTATTTGTTTGAAAGAAATTTATTTGACATATTTTTGTCATTACTTAGTTAATCTGTATAAAAAAAATTGATAACCATTAAAGTTTTTATTTCAAAAATTATTTTTTGGTTTTAAAAGAGTATAGATTTGATGTCTCTATTTGAAATGACTTCAAATTTTTTATTTAAAAGATTGTTAAACTCAAATTTATTTTTCAACTTGATTTATCATTGTAAGAAAATCTATATATTAAATAATTTAAACCATTAATACAACTGTTTTTGTTTTTTCTTATTTTTTTAATATATTAGCAATTAGAATATGTTGTTTAATTTAATATTTCAACAATAGCTTTTAGTTTTTCACTATTTTCTTCTGGTAAACTATTAGAGGCTAATAACTAGAGAAAAAATAAAATTAAACAGTTTTAAATAAGCCATCAAAAAGACTTCTACAGTGAAAAAACAAAGTTTTAACATAATTAAAAGAATTTTTTAATTGATTAATTTCTGTTCCCAGAACTAACTGTAAAACATTTGATTTTTTTTAAATTTAAATTAAGAAAAAAAATGTTAAAATTAAGGTTTAGTTTCCTAAAGGTTATTCCAAGTCAAATACTATTTAATGGTATTCTACTACAAAAATATAGTTTAAAATGTTTAAAATTAAATTTAGTTATAACTTTACAATTAACTTGCTTATAATATATCTTAGCATTGAAATTAATAATTTTACTGCATTAACAGAAGCTATTGATAAAACCACTTTTCATGAGATAATAAGCCAGTCGGTCAAACTTCCTAAAACTAGATCAGCAATGGTGTTTTAATATTTATTTTACTATGTGTAATATAATTTGTTCATTCTTTTATAGTTTTTTAATCTCTGGTATTTAATTTTAGAACATGCCTATTTATAAAATAATTCAAGTATTTTTTGCGGCTTAAATAAGTTACTTAGTATTAACTCCTTAATGTCCGAAATTCGATAAATGAGAGATTATTATAACTTCAGGTTTCAGTTAAGATTTCAGATGGGTAGCGTACGGTCAAAATCCAATCAAATTTCGACCCGCTAAGTAACTTGAAAACTACTTTTGCAAAATAAACAAAATTTAGTTTTTTGATGCTTATGATTTTGAAATACACTTTCGATTTGGTTTTCAGTTACTTTAGTATTTCCTAGATCATAATAATAGTAAATCATTTTATTACAATTATGCTCGAGCTTTTTAATTTTCTCTATGTTATTTTTTTTTTAATTATGCAGCCTGCAATAACATTTTTTTAACGAGTTGAAACAAGAAAAGATTTTTTAGTAAACATGAATTGCTGACTACAAAAGTTGTCCACCACAACCCTAAAAGTTTCATTAGTTTCAAAACTGTTTATATTTAACCAGGATTGATTACTGATTAAACAAGGCTTTTTTAAATTTAAGTAATTTTATACACTGTACTGGGCTTATGAGAAAACAACTGTAACTTAATATCCCAAGCCCTGTAAACTACTTTAAACACAGCCCAAAAGTGCGTGCATAAGAAATACCAGACTAAATTACATATCGAAAACAAATTTTTAGGCTCAAAAGTTTGTACTCAAGAGAAAAACTACTTTTTAAAATCGTGGGGGGCGATTATTTTTCAAATTTCTAAAAAGGGGGCGATATAGTAATTGAGTTTGGGAAAACCTGAACTACATGATAAAACATAACTTAAAATAAACAGAAAAAAAGATAGAAAATAATGATGATGTGCATAATATACAAAGTATTGATGATAGAAACAGTATAGTAATAACTGGTGGAATAACAACAAAATCACATAGCGGATCAGAAACTTTCATAGACAGTAATGCTGTTTACATATTTGATTTCAAAACAAACACTTATAATTTACACTCAAAACTAAGTTCTTCAAGGTTCCGTCATCAATCTACTACTATTGGAGGTAACATTTATTTATTCGGAGGTATGAGAAATGACAAAATATTATCCGACAATGAGGTCATAACAGTTGGTCAGAAGTTGACAGTTCCACCAATGCGTAACGGAAGAGAACGTTTTGGAATGTGCTCATTTGCCGGGTGCATTTTTTTGGCCGGAGGAAATCATAAGAAGATGGAAAGTTCCGCGAAGTGTGAAGTTTACAGCGCAGAAAGTAACGAATGGAGTATAGTTTGCAGTATGAACACAAGTAGATTCGCGTTCGCGTTGACATATTTCCAAGATAAAGTTTGGGCAATCGGTGGTGTTTCGATCATGAATGTACTAGACACGGTGGAGACGTACGATTTAGGTGAGAACAAATGGACAACAGCTGACGTCAGGCTTTTTCAAAAACGAGCCGGTCACAGGGCTGTGGTTTACGACAAAAAAATTTTTGCCATCGGTGGTATAAGTGATATGAATATAGAAACATGTTCAGTTGAAGTTTACTCGAGCGTGACGAATCAATTCACTTGTGTGGCTGAAATGAACTTAGCACGCTCGTACTTTGGATGCAGTGTACTTGGTAACAATATTTTAGTCTTCGGGGGTTATTTGAACGAAAAACAAATGAGTGATTCCGTGGAGGTTTATGACATTGAAAACGATGTTTGGTCAAAAGGTCCAAGTTTACCTATCCCATTAGCTTCTTTTGGTTACTCAAATAATAATAAGTTATCTTACTGTTTATGATAAAAATATTTCTACGTACCAACTTTTATGTTTAGTAATTTTTTTGAAATTTATTTATGTTTTGTTTAATAGTAAATTATGATTTAAAAATTAATAACGAGTTTTGAATGTTTTTATTAATAACATTTCATACTCGATCTTTTTGACTACTCAAAATTTCTTGAACTTATTGAATACTGACATTTAACTTTTCCTTTTTGTCATATACTAATGACTACTATTAAGTTTTCAGATGGTAACTTAAAGTTTTGCACTAAACTGAATATAAAAAGTAGATTAAAAAAGACCTCTCTACGCATCTAATTCAAGTTACTAATATTTATATAAGCTTTTTGTAATCTAATTGAGCTTAAAAAAAAAAACTATGTTTAAGTAAATTCGATTTCAAAAATCTATTCTGAACTAATGAATTTAAAAGTGCAAAAGAACCTTTAAGAACTTATTATTATTTTTCAATTTTTAATTGTTGATATAAAAAATAAATAAAAGGAACATAAAAACAGTAGGCTGTTTTATTTATTAGACGTCAGGTGTTGTTTACTGACTTGGTTTTTGCTTTAAGTTCTCTTTAGCCTGATTATAGTTACTTTAATTAAACTGTACAACAGAATCGAAGTTTATAATAAACTTTTAAAAAAATTCAAGATTTTAGTTTTTTTCTAAACAAACATCTTGATTTTTCAGTATTATTTACAACTACTATTACTTCAACTACGAAATTAGAATTAATCGCACTACAACTAGATTATCTCTTCACCTTAATTCACTTTATAAAGTATAAGTGTAACAAATATAAGTTTTTAAAGTTTCTTTTAGTAGGAAATAAAGTTAAACAGTACGGCTAACCGCAGTTTTTTTAAATAAAACGTGTTTTTTAACTAAGTCTAGCTCGGCAAACTGTTACCCGGTCGATAGGTTGCGGCCAATCAAACATACCTGATCTGCGATATCTGGAATGCTTTATTAGTTAAATTCAATTTGTCTTGTAACTTGAAAAAATATTATTATAATTTCTAATAAAATTAATGTTTGGACGGAAAAAAATGAGTTAAATGTATTTACAGAGAACTAATTACAAATTTTTTCTCAGAACAAAGTTACATGTGCTAAGTTCAGTCATATTATTTGTATTTCATAACAGTAGCAAATTTTAAAATTAATTTTATGAAGTACTAGCTAATTAAAAAAAAAAACAGTTAATTCAGGTGTTTTTTAGATCACTAATGGCTAAATGGGTAAGATATTTTCCTAACCATTTCGGAAAGGTTGAAAAGTATAAAGTGAATTTACATTTGGTGTTCATATCTAAATTAGTTTAGATTCTTTCAACTTACATATAAAGTATAGTAATTAGACTTCTTTAATATTATTAATATTTAGATATCATTAGTTTACAACGTATCTTTATTTAATGTTTTCACAGTTTGAATTGTTTATTTTTTTAAAGTTAATATTAAATTAAATTTTTAAACTGTTTTTATTTTTTTTCTTCAAAAATAATTTAGTTATATTACAGTGTTAAATAATCTACGATTAAAATTAATTAACTTGAAACTGTATTTAAAGAAAAATTAAGTTTATAAGTTTGTATAATCACAAACTTGAATTTTTAATAAAAACAAATTGGCACTAATTAATCAGCCTTAAATACCATAAATTTAATTTAAACTAGTCTTGTCTAAAAATAATACTTTACTTTACGATATTATTACGATTTATTAAACAAGTGAATTAATCACAAGCAATTAAATCCTTAAATGTAAATTAAGAATGTAGTTATTCATTTAAAATGCTTAACATGCAACAAGTAAAACTATGGAAGCTGCATTCTATTCTTTTTTACATAAATATCTTTTCAAACTGATGGTCAATCACATAACATATTGTCATTTATTTTGAGAGTGACCAAAAGCGTAACAAGTTGCTTTTAGATAGACTGTTGAATTGAATACTTTTCTTATTAAAAATAAATAAAGTCACGAAGATTTTTACAAAACTTATGATTGATTGTTAAATTAATTATATGTAACTTTACATCTTTGATACCAAATATAAAAAGTGTTACTTAGCGTCTCCTTCATGGGTCATGTTAACTTGGAATTCAGCTTGTTTGTTTTGTTTCTAAATTTTGTAAGTTATAACAATATAATAGTTAAAGATAGACTCTATGACAAAATAGTGTACTCATCAGATATTGTTTGTCTACAATCTAAGTTAAAAAAAAGAAAACATTTAGATGTTGTTGAAGCTCATAGATAGTCTAGTGATTTAATTGAAAATATTACTAAGTTAAAGCTCTCGCAAGTTTATTTAGTTCTTTAAGAACAAATCAGTTACGTAAAATATTTATTCAAATGTATCATTTGAATTTCAATAAGTTTATGATTGTTTTTCATTATAAATGATATCAATTTTTATAAAATTCTGTTTTGTTCATGAAACTGTAGAGCTGCATTTATTTTTTTTTTGTGAAGTTTGTAAAAGTGTATTATGTGCATGTAAGCTTTATAATTTAAAATAAGAGATTACTAAACTAAATGATTAAACCGATGCAACAACTTTTAATAAATATAGTTACAATAATCCATTATATTACCGAAACTAATTTTCAATACAAATTTCTAAACAAATATCAATAGTTTTAAAACTAAACTTAATTACCAATATAACGGTCTTTACATAATATAGCGTTTTTTTATATTTATAAACTGTAATTAAAAATTGATAATGTGTTAATTTACTATTTTTAAAACTAAAAATAATAAATTACTACATACTAAATCAAGCTAGGCAAAACAAACACAAAAAAAACATATGATATCTAAATGATATACTTAAGAAATATGTAGTACACCTAATAAAAAAAAAACTTTTGTTTGCTTATAAGTTATATAAATTTTAAACCTAAAAGTTATAAAATTGAAATTAGGGAAATTTTCAACTAAGAAGTTATAAAATTTGCTGCTTTAACTAACAATAATTAATTTATACTAAACGTACTGTTAATAGAGCAAGGGAAAACAAGTCTGTATCTGGCTTATCACGTAAGAAATATCCTACCCGTAACTTATTTTAAGATCAAAATAAATTTGACATGAAAATGAAGTAGTTAGTTTTGAAAAATAAACTTTCAAAAAATTACTTTTAAGCTATATAAATTTTGGCTCAATTTTTTTTTTTTATAAGCGTGATTGTATATATCATATATACCACAGATGTTTTTGTGTTAAAACTTTATTCCGACTAACGTTGTTTCACTGCTCTCAAATTTGTTATTCGTTTGAAAATAAAATTAAATATTAGTTAAAATCTATTTAAGAATAAAAATTTTGAATTAAATAAAATTTATTTATTAATTCTTAAATTTATTTGAGAGCAGTGAAATTCCGTTAGTTGGTACAATGTTTTAACACAAAAACATCTGTATTAACAAGGTATATAAATTTTGGCTCAAAATTTTTTTTAAAGCGTGGCTGTATATATCATATAGAAACTAATAATAGTTCTATAGAACGTAACAATTAGCTACATTCTTAATCAAAAATATTCAATTGTTAAGGTAATCAATTATATAAAGTATAAGTAAAACTATTTTGTAGAGTTTAATTAAACTTAAAACGTTTTTACGAACATATAACTCTAAATATATTCAAACTCTTCATCTTTTTCTTTTGTGTTGCGTTTTCAAAGTTCAAAAGAATTTTTCAAACTTAATTGTTTTCTTAGTTTAGAAAGTACTAAGTAACTTTTAGGTCTTTAGCTCTTTTGCAACACAAAAAATTCAAAATGAGAACTAACTTTACTTTGACTAGATTATAAAACAAAAATAGCTTTGAACAAATTAACTTTGAATATTTAGATGCATGAACTTTGCTTATGTTTTTAATCGGTTTTGTGTTACTTGAATAATAAAGTTTGTAAGTTTTCTTACTTTGCTTATCATATTCTTGCTAAACTACTACTTAAACTAATACAATTTTATAAAATAGATGGTAATTTATTAAAGATTTCCTCGTATAATATTATCTTATTTTTGATTTTTTTTTACTTCTTAGTTTTCTTCTAGGTCAGTACTTTTTTGTATTAAACTAAAAGATTTAAGTTTCGGATATCGATTTAAAGTTATTAATATCATCATATCTCATGTCTCAGTGTTTTAACATTACTAATATTTGCAAACTTATTCTCGCTTTAAAAGAAGAAATTTTGTAAACAAAACTTAAATTATGTCTTTATTAATGAAAAATTAACCTGCGTTCTAATAAACGCTCTTATTTATTCATCATATATTTAGTTTTTAATGTTTGCTCGTGAACCTATTTAATTTCAATATAATTTTGTCCATTTCTGGCGAGAATATAAAAAGTAAATACATTTATACGTAATTTAATTTATTTTAGTAAGTTTTCCTCGGGTCACCTCAGTTTAGTGAAATCTTATTTGCGTAGCTCAGGCCTGACCAGGGTTTTTTTTCTAAACATCTTTATAAAGGTGTTCTTAAAAACTTATGACGTATATTTTATGGATAAATTTTTGCAGTTTTTAGTAGGAAGGTCTAGCTTACAAAGAGGATGTAATTATTTGAAGTAACTTTTCTTTGGTTAACATGGTTTTTAGTCTCCATTTAGATGTTATTGATTATTTATCTAATTAAGTTATAAATGACTTGTGACACGGATTGTTAGACTTATATATTTTATTTTACTTTTTTCATAATATTTAACAAAGTTCTCATACTTTCTGTGTTTTATGTGTTTTTTCTGAAGAACCTGTTAGTAAAAACAAAAATCTTAGTTATTATAAAGTTGTTTTTTTTGGGGATTTTTTTATATCATTGTCAATTATCTATATAAAGAAAAACATCTAGCTTAAACATGTAACATTAAAGCAGATGCTTGCATACTTTTAGATAAATAATTAGATGTTAATTTTTTTTATATAAATATTTGATAATTTTAATTTATGACATACATGTTATAAACTCAAACATTTTAATACTTTGTAACCGTCCTCAATTACAATGATGTTAGATAGGTTATGCTGCTCTTGAGTAAGATTATTATATTTAGAGTATTATAGACGTTCAGATGGCCTGCCGGCTTAATTTATTATACTAGTACTTACTATAAAAATAATGTTATAAAACTGATTATATTAGTGCAAGTGATTTATGTAAATATACAAAATTAATAAACATTCTGTGAAATAAGTGAAACAAATGAAAATACAATTAACTAAAATACCAATGATTTCAAAAGAGCCCAGTAGGCACATATACTTACTACTAAACATTTTCTTGATATGAACAAAGAAAAGACTCGAAGATAAAGTTTCCTATCCTCGTTTAATTACCACAAGTCTTATAAAAGCTTCATTCACCTTGCCGGCTCACTCGCCTCTCCGTCGTTGTGCCGTTTCCCTGTCGTTGTATGCGTTTTCTCCCTCAGCAATAATCCACCCGACTCGCATCTGCAAGATAAGCTATAAAACCTTTCTCTAAAATTACTTTACGCTTCTTTTTCTCATTTTCTATTTTCAATACTATTGTGACGTCACTTAAAACATTGAAATTCTTTATCTTTAACTCTTCTGAAACAAATACGAAACATAAAATGTAATTAATGGTTCGTTACAATTTTATTTTGAAAACAATGTTTTTAAGATTAATCTTTATTATATTATTCATTGAACGAAAAAAACGCTCAAAAAGTTTGGTCCAAGGACCTAGTGCACGAAAAAACATTTCGATTATCGAGTCATACACCAAAACAGTTTAACTTCATGTCCAGAATAAATTTTTATTTTATCTAATATTTTATTTTTTAGAGTAAAAGATTGTTAGGAAAATAAAATCTTAAAATAATTGAAGTTATATTATTCTCTTTAGCAATAAGTGGAGATCCTTTAATTCTTATTAATCTCTAAATCATATACTTCTTTTACTTTACATAAAAATTTGAGTGCACACATTATATGTGGCATTGCCGAAAAGTTGAGGGTGAGCACACTGGCCAAAATATTCGTAATTACATTCAGGATATGCTTAGTAGTCGGAATATTTCCTTAGATTATAATTACGCTTTTTTTAAAGACAATGCAAGAAAAATTAATAAGCACAAACAAAACAATAAGACTTCCTTCTTGTTCAAGATGTTGATACAAGAAGGAACTTTACACATCTTATATTAAAGAGACTGAAATGGAAAAATCAGTTGTGCAGTACTATGTGGCTAACTATAAAAACGATCAAAATTCGATTATTACAGCTAAAGATTGGCAACTGGTTAATCACATTATTATACTGCTCGAACTTTTTTTTGTAACAAAGGAGTGTAGTAAAAACAATGCATTACTTTCAAGCGTGATGTTACATGCAAGATCACTGACGAGTTTGTTAACACTAATGAAAATTCAAAAGAACTATCAAGTGCTTGTAAAATTTTAGCCAAAAATATAGGAGAGGCTTGCGAAAGAAAGTTCTGGTGGGCCACGTTTTGAATCAGGAAGCATCCATATAGAATTTGTTCGCAAGCTGGATTATTTCGAATTAGTGATTTATCAGATCCAGTATTCGGATAATGCCTTTTTAAATCCGGATTTAGTTGGATCCTAGTTTGACAATATTATCCGGATCTGATTGGATACTAATTTTAAATCGAGATCCGGATCCGATCGTATTCTAACTTAAACAAAAGTTTTGACTTAGCCGGAATCTAATTTTATAGATACGGTTGATCACTTTTCTGAATCCTTCTAACTCAAAAAATCACTCAAACGTGACAACTTAAGATATAGATTGGGACACGTCAGATGTTTCTGTAATTACTCCAAATAGAATTGACATGGTAATTGACAAAGGTTGGTATGTAAAATTACTGATTTAAAAAAACAATTTGCTTTGCGTAGTTTAACAAAAGTATATTCCAATAATTTAGAACAACTCAAAATATTAGTACACAATTTTTTTTTATCACTAGACATTAGTTTGAAAAACCAATGTTAAACATGTTTTATGTCAAATTCTTACAGTTTTGTTTTGTAAAAATATGATACAAAGTTTTTTTTAAATTTTTAAAATATTGAACTTTGCGGGCCAGACATTTTGATTCGGTCATTTGAGGCCGGTCATTTTCATCTACGGGCCGGATTCTATTGTAATACAGAAAAGGGTCGGGGCCAGTCTTTTTAACTGACTGTACATTACCCAACCCTGTTTTATACCAATAACAAAAACATAAACGACAACTAATTACTACTAGTCAAAACAGCTGTTGATCCACAATATCGACTTTCCGCTTTCCTATTTTTACTCAAAAATAATTTTAAAGATCAGATAAATTTTAATGTTAAAAAACATATCTCTTTGGAGGCTGATTAAAAAGGTGATTCTCAAATATTGCCACCAGAGAAACCAAAACCACAATCCTCTGTAAATTTTGATCCGAATAATTTTTCAACTTTCTGTTCTTTGTTTAAAATAGGATCAAACACAGCTACACAGGAGGACAAGCAAAAGGATTTTATTGATGAAGAAGTTGAGCAGAAATAAAGAGCTTTTTTTGCTACTGAAAATTTGAATGCAGAAACTTAAATGGATTAAATCTTAGATTGGTGAAACTTGAACAAGACAAAATACCTACATCTTGCCAGCTTTGCAAAGAAGCTTTTACTATAAAAAAGACATCTTTTGCAATTGTACCTCGTTTTATATTTTTAAACAGTTTCTAAGGTTAATTTATATTTCTTTTTTTACTGGTAAAAGCGTAACCATAAGTAGAATTTGAAACATATTATTACAATTGTAATTCATTTTCTTTCTTAGACAAGTACTGTAGTTGGTAATATATTTCATTTTGTTACAGATCCATGGTATTTTCAATTCCACTTTGTTTTATAAGTATAAACACTTGCAAAAGTCTATGTTCTTATTTGTTTATGGTCACAATAAAATCTAACTTTTAATTTAAACGTAAAATGTTTTAACTTTGTTTGTGACTTTTTTTTCTGCTTTAAAAATTCAGTAAATTCAATCAAAGACTTATTTTTTTTATATAAGAAAAATACAACTTAATTGTTAATGTTTCTAGCATGGATATCAAAATATTAAAACTAACTTTTTGTGTATGTAGCTTAAATTTTTTTTCAGCAAGACACTTTGTTCGCTTAGAAAAAACATTCTTAATGAAAAATATACAGTGCTTATTTACTTATCCTATGTAAATATTTTTGTAAACATGTCCGGATAAGCGGTTTTCTAAATTAGTACAAAATTTTATATTTTCCACTAAATAATATAACTGTTGTATATTAGGCAGTGCATAATAAATAATAAAAGCCGAGCTCTTCTTTTTCTGCTTTAAAATTTTGAAACTTTTTTCACCTTAAAAATTTTGTACAAAATCGACCTGCATCTGCTAAACTGATCCATTATAAAATACTTTTGCACATTGATTTTTAACCATTTTACAAATTTCTAGTTTATTTTTAATTATTACTGCAACTTGTTTTCTTTTTTTTTAGATATCTTATCCAATTCTAAAACCTGGAATGTTAAACTTATATAACTTATAAATAAAAATAAATTTAAAAGTTATGCAACTCATCTTAAACAAATTTTTTTTGAATAAACAACTTCTGTAATACAGTATAAATTAAAAATCAAACATCAAGGAACTGCTAAACATTTAAAAAAAAATGCTAGACTTTAATCCTTTATTAATAAATTGTTTAAAAATTTGCACTAAAACATCAAATGATACTCTAAAAAACATTGTTAAAAGTTTCATTTTCAAACTATTTTACTTTACATATAAATATTTTTGACAACTAATTCTGAACAAAGTTTGAATGTAAGCTTTAGTAGTAATGAAATAAATTGCAAAATAACTTGTAATTTTATTATAGCATGAAAGCTTAAATATTTATACCATTTAAAAAAGTTTTAGTTTAGTATTGAATTATTCTTTGAATTTTCTTTTCGACTAAAACTGTGCGAAAAGTGAGCGTCCGGATAGGTGATTAAGCACTGTATTTATTAATTAACATGTTAAAATATTTTTTAAATTTAATATACTAAATGAGTACTAATATAAAACATATTTGTTGTTTATAAACTTGTATTGTATTTACATTACAAGCAGCTTAATATTTAGGATTGCAATTTTTAAAATAACGGTTTCGGACTTGGGTTCGTACGAATCCAAATTTAAAAATTGAGATTCGGATTTGGTCGAATCCACAACTTTTGGACTCGGTAGATCACTACTTTTAACTGCTTATAGCTATAAATGTTTTGTTGTATTTGATTCATGTTTCGTAATTTTATACTGGTTGTCAAGCTTCAAATAAATAAAAATTGTACAAAAAGTTATTTCTTTATAACCTGATAAAATGATAACTGGATAAAATATATATTATAAGGTTAAAATATTGTTTGGTTTTGTAGGAAACTCTCTAATTAAAGTTTACTTAAAAGTTATTAAAGAAAAAATTTTAAGCACGAGCGTTAACTTAGCTGGATTAGAATATTCTGCAATTGAATAAAAATAAAAAAAATAATCCAATTATTTTCTTTAAACTTATCTTTAAACTTTATAATATTTAATTCAAACCTAAGTAAGATTTTTTGTTCTAGAGGACGCTTCTTTGCCTTTAGTTTGAAGAAAAAACTCGTTGAATTGGGTTTTGAATTTTGAGTTGTGCCCCTTAAAAAATATTGTTGTTTTTGGATATTTTCGCTTTAACCAATGTTTTAGCCATAAAACATTATTATTACTATTTTTTTTTAAATTCTTCTTTGCTGAGTATTAAATTGTTATGTGCTTCTTGCACGATCTTATGGCTGAACTAAGCACAATATAATACAATAGTGCAAATAAGCATCAAGATCTTATAAAATGAAAATAAAAAAGTTCTTATAATCAATTAGAGTGCCTCTCGTACGGTCTTGTGGCTTAAGTGAGCGCAATATCAAACATTGTTAAAGTTTTATTGCGTGTTGATTTGATAAACATTCGTCTAAACCCCCTGGCAGTCATTTAAAAACAGCAAAATATACATTTTGGTTACAGTAAAAGTTTAAGCTTAAACTTTAATTGCATATTCGAGCTTATCAATGTAAAAATAAAGCGATAAACCTGCTAAATTTTATATTAGCTTATTTACAACTTATGAAAAACAAATTAAACTATTATACTGTGTTTTGTAGCTAGGTCAGCCGATCTTCTTATATACTTATGACTACTGTTTAAAATTTTAAAAATGAATGGTTTTTAGCTGATTCTATAGATAGAAGTGAATTAGTTGCTGTATGCTCGCATAAAGTCAAAGTTTTTGATTATTTATTTTGATCAATCATTCATTATCTTTTAATTTTTGTTGCAATTGGTTTTAATGCTCTTAGTAATTAATTTGGAGTTTTATTGTTCTCTTTTACATATTCTAGCTTTATTTTGTTTTAGATATTTATCCTTTATCAAATTTTGTAAAGTTCTTAATATTAGGAAGACTTTAGGAATTATGTATAGGAATTCAATAAAAATGAACTTTAAATTTAAATAAGTTTTTAGTAATCTATCTGTTATGTATAAAACTTTATTGAACAAAAATCGACACTCAAAATATGGTCAAAGGATTTATAAATAAAAGGTTTAGTTATCTGCACACCACTTTATTTATGCTTTGGCAACAAAAGTATAAAAGTATATTAAAAATTATTCTTAAAAAGGAAACTAATAATTTCGAAGGTATTTTACATCCTTGTAACGTTATTGGTGCAGTTTTTTTGCAATTAATAATAGTTTGCAAGCGGTTGAAAAAACTTAATTCTATGTTCTTAACTAATGCATTTTTATAGTTTTTTTAAGTTATTTTCTGCATTTTTTTTCTTAACTGATAGTTTGAAGTTTACTTTGAATTTAGGAATTATTTTTTGTATATAACCAGATTAGTTAGTTATTTGTTTCTGTTTTTATTCAATTTTTGATAGAAAATGGTTTGATAGTTTTAAAAATTAAACAAAATAACTGTCTGTAAAAATTAAAAGTAGTAGAGTTTCACTTTGAGGTTTGAAGCCGTTTTTAACTTTGCAACTTGTATACATTTTATGATTTTTTTTTTGTAGTAAGATCTTAAAAAGCCAACAAGGCGAACAGATTTTACTTCTATTCGATCTGAACCATAGAGCATATATTTTATGCTTTTTTTTATGGTAAAAATTATCTTAACAACATTGGTAAAATCCTGAAACAAAAAAAGGAAAAGGAGTAAAATAATGTATTTTTTCAGTTTCAAATTTCCAGATATAATTTAAATTCCACACCGATAATTGATAAAAGCCTTATAGTTTTAGACAGTAAGCAATGACGTAATAGACGTAGTAATAGTCATTTTATATTTTAAAACTTTAAACTACAGTATGATTTTATTTCAATTTGTATTAATTCTAACTTAGTAAGATATAATTTTTGATGATCCTTACTAAGGAAGTCTAAAATAAATTTAAGAAAAATGAAATGCATTCTGTTAATTTTTTTAAATAAAGTATTTTTCAAAACACTCAATGTTAATACAATTTAAGAAAAAACTAAATAACTTAAGATAAAGCTGCTAGATTATATTTCACATGTAAAAAAATCTATCTTGACGTTAAGAAACTATCAGAACAAAATTTATTTACTATTGAAATCGTTTACTTTCTACTTTGTTTCTATTCATGAAAAAAACTAAATTATTTGTAAAATTAAAAAAATACCTATTTTGTATTACTAACAAGCTATACAAAAGGCTTGCTATAAAATGAGTTTATTTTTATTTCATATAAAGGTCTAGAGTTAAAATGTTATTTATTTACAAACTAAACTTGAAAAAAATACAACTTTAAAAAAATTTTAAGTTCATGGGTATTTTAGACCATCGGTTTTCAAGTTAATCAAAATCTGTGTACCCTAAATTGCAAAACTAAAAATCTATGTACCACAATGTGCGAATATCTAGTATAAGGTTCAAATTTCTAGTAATATCTAGTGCAGGGTTTCCCAAATTTTTTTCAAAAGGCCCCTGTTAAGCTATGGCTCCTCCAACAAGATATAAAACTACTACAAAACCTGCCTGAGACCTTGTTTTAAAATAGCACTAAAATTGTCTAAGACCTTTTTTTTGCTCTTCATCTTCAACTCTAGGATGACTTCAAGTTACGATTTATGCACCCCAAAACAAGTTTTGTGCACCCAAAAAGCTTTGTGCACCCTAAATTAAATTTCATGTACACTGGTGACTAAATCTTAATACTTAAAAGTTTTACTTATGTGGAACAAAGAAAGAATGTAGAAACTTAATAGAAATGTCTTACATTCAAGTTTCAATTAGTTTTTCAAATAATTCTATATATTTGTAATTTTTAAAGATTTTAGGGTAAACACTACTAATCTTTTACATAGTAAATTAACATTATTGCAGTTGTTTTAAATTTTATTTAAGTTTGTAACCCTGTATCATGTGCATTGTGCATGTAGGTTTTTACATAAGAGATTACAAAACAAAGAGGTAAACTAGTGCAACAATTTATAATATATTAAGCTACATTATCAATTTATAACTTTTGTTTCTAAAACTGGTTATCTGTAAAAAAGTTAAATTAAAAATGCAGGTATAAAACGAAGGTTATGTAGCATTATACAAGTTTAAAACCTAGCATAGAATAAATATTTTGTTTTTTAGCTTTAATTAAAAGATAAATGTTTCATAAGTTTTATTTTAAACTTTGAATAATCTAATATTACATACAAAATCAAGCTTAGCAAAATGTACAATGAATACATCTAGAATATCTATAAGTCAAAAGAATTATTCACCACAACTAATAACAATAAACGTATAACACTTTGTTTGTTTTTAAATAGTATAAAAATTTAAGGCAAAAAGTTACACGTTCGAAAATAAAGAAATGTTTAACTGGAAACTAAAACAGAGCTTTTGTATAAACTCTAAATTACAGTAACTATTTTTAAAGCTTTTATTAACAATTAAAGGTAGATTACAAATTAAATCATACAAAATATCAAGTTTTTTTACGTACAAAGTTTTTATAACAGTATCTTATTTACACAAAACTATACTTTGATACTAAAAATTAAAACTCAATAGACTTAAAGAAATGTTCAAATAAGTTATTAATAAAATATAAATATGCCTGTATCGGTCATATCTAAATGCATTTAAGCCTTCAAAATAAATTTGTTTTGAAGAATAAATCCAAAAGGTGTTTTCAAATTTATTATAAAAATTACAATGCCAATAGATGCAAGAAGTTTTTTTTCATTATTAAAAGTATAAAAAATTTCGTTTTATATAAAACCTCGTACTAATAGAATGATATAAAAGGATTTACAATAAAATAAAAAATTATTAAAATTTTAAAAAATTTTATAGTTTTTTTTTTCCCTAAATCATCAAACTATTTAAAAATAAAACATATTATTTTTTTATTATTTTGATAAAATCTATAATTGTTAAAAACTTCATATAGTTTAAAGTATATACTTGAATAAAAATCTAAAAATAGTTTATTTCTACATATCTGCTATTTCTAACTTGTATAGCTGTTTAAGTAAAATATTTTGTACTTTCAAGCAGAATTATTTTTTTATGGTCAAACGTATTAGCATTTGTCGTTAATGATATGTTAATAGATAACATGTTGTTTAGACAAAAACTACACAGGATGTTAAATAAGCTTTTATAAATTATGAATCCCCAGAAAGTTCGTAATAATAACAACAGTAAATTTACAATTCATGTAACATATTTTGTTAGAAATTACTAGTTTTAATTAAGATGAGTACGTTTTAATTTTCAAACAGCTTATTTTAGTTAAAAGCTATATTTAATACTATTAAGTCAAAACAAACCTTTTTTCTCTCTCTCTATAAACTTTTTTTAATACAGAAAACAAAGTAAACAATTACAATTAAAAATAAGTAAAAACCAAGACTGTTTGTTAAAAAGTAATCTCTAACTAACCTTTTAAATGCTGCTTAAACCAACATCATATAAATTTCACTAGACGTACTATTATTAGACCAGGGTAAAACAAGGTTACATCCGACCCATCAAACAGAAATATTATGCTAAACACAATCGTAAACTATTTTACACAAGAAATATGACATGAAAAAATAAATAGTTTGTTTTAACTTCTAGGCTTTTAAGAACTTAGTTAACAATCTATCTAAAAATTTGCTTTTTGAATTTAAAACATTTAGCATGACTGTATATATTGAAATAAAACTTCTATTAGCTTTACAAATTGAAACTCATTGCTATAATTTAATGAAAAAGATGTAGATATTAAAGTAATTCATTATACTGAATATAAGTAAAACTATTTTGTAGAGACAATCAAACAATAATTTTTTTCTACGAACCTATAATTTTTAAAAGTATTTAAATGGACAAATGAAAACTATATTGATAAAGTTATTAACAAAAGAACAGTTTATTTAGCTAAAGTTGATCAAAGTGTTTTTAAACAACTCACTGAATTTGAACGCACAGTCAAGTCAAGCTGTGTGAAAATTTGATGGGCCATTTGTGTCATGTTCGCAATTGTTTTAATCGTAGAGAGTTTGCAAAATGTCTTTTAAATAGTTTAATATATAATTCGATGACGTCAAATTGTTATAACTTTTTGATAAAATAATTTTGGCTCATCAAGTGAGTATATTTAAACATAAATGTTCAAAATATAGACCCAATCGTTTGCTAACAAAAGATCCTAGTGAAACAAGTTATTTGTATATAAAATTTTAATTAAGTAAATCAAGTGAAATAAGAAAATTTGAATCAGTTTTTATTTCCATTGAAAAACCAGTTCAAGTTTGTTGATTCATCAACACACAGAAACATATGTTGGTACCTTAAAGGAAGATTGCTATATAATTTGTTTTTATTTATAATTAAAACATTAATTTCTGTTTCTAGTAATAAATATATGCTAATAAGTTCTTAATAATCTTTTAATTTCTCTAAACATTAGTAACAGTTTTATTAATTAATTTTTCGATGTGTTAAACGTTTTATCCGCTTTTTTGTTTGTAAAACAAATATTTATAACTTAACTACATATTTTGTTGTGAATGAGGAAATAAATTGTTTAACATAAACATAGAAAGAAAATAAACGAAATCTAAGTTAACTTGTGTTTAAAAACTAAAACTAGACTATATAGAATTGATAGCAGATCTCTAGTTTTTTAAAGACAAAAAAGTTTTAATAAAAATTACAACTAATAAAACTAAATAAAAAGAACATAAAATAAAATGTCTAGTTACTTTTCAAAAACATCTTTTCAAAATAAAAATTTAATGTTGTAAGAGGAGTATGAATTGTTAAGTTTTGTGTTTGTTAATTATGATCTACTCACATGTGATAACTTTGTATTTATAATTAGTTTAAAACTATTTTAATTAATTAACAACTTTATGTAAAAAACTTACTCATTAGAAATAAGAAAAGACATGCAGAATCAACTAATTAATCATTCAAAATCATCATTAATTATTATTACTAACTACTTTTTAATTGTATTATTTTGCACAATAGTTTTGTTTCCATGGCTTTGAAAAATGCATTTTACAGAAATTTTTAGTTTATTTAATGCACTGAAAAGCTTTTTGAAGCAAAACTGGTTTTGTTAATAACTTATTGAAAAAATTAAAAGTGTAAACTACTAGATAACGTGACTTCTATAGTCTAACGTCCTCTTAAGTTGCAAGACATTTTTGTAGTTGGTATTTTTAAAAGCTATTTTAAACAAAACGATTAAAGCGGGTAAAATAAAAAAGTATTAACGAATAAAAAGTTATATTCTTTAATTTACTTGATTCTAGATTTTACTGTGTAAGCTTGAAAGTAATTTTGAATATTAACACCATTTATACTAAACTCAATAATATTTGCAAAATGTTTATATATATTAGTAAAAATAAGCGCTAAATACAAAAAAGTAATCAAATAGTGAGTAATGCTCGAAAATACACTGTAAAATACAAGTAATATATACATAAACATATTATTAATAAAAATTAATAAAAAGTTGGCAAAAGGTTTATAGTAAATGTCAAATATAACTTAAGTTTACTTTATTGCTGGTTTGTTTGTTTTTGTTATTTAAAATAAACAAGTTCATACAAAGGATAGCAATTTTTTTAAAACAAAAATGTACAACAACTAACTGTTTTACTATAAAATACCTTATATTTTATTGACAGTTTTACTAGTACATATAAAAACTATTATACTATAACAAAATCAACAAAGTGTTTATTTCACCTACATTATTTTGCTTGAAATTTAAAATTACTTTATTGTTATTTTCAATATTTATAGAACGGTTTCATTATATAAAGTTTTAAATTAGTTTACTTATTTAAGTTTTTACCGCACGCCTTTCGACCTTCGACAGAAGAATTTCTGTCCAAGTTCTATATCAATGCGTACTTAATCAATATTTGTTTTTAAGTTATAGTTTGAATTCGGTTATTAAAATTATTTTAAGTAGCTGCAGCCTGTGATCGACTTTTTCAAGTTTTATTTTGGCCTGCCGACCAGTGGCGACGCGTGGTACTTTTTGTTAGGGGGTGCGAAAAAAATATGGAATTATATAAGACATCTACTTTAGAAAATAGCAATAGTAAAATAACATAAAATTGTTATAAACAATAACAAAAGTATTGATATGCTATATGTTTGATAATAACAAAGTTTGATAGTAAAACTACAATTTGCCGCAAGCGTTTTCTAACTATTTCTTATAAATTTTAAAATATAGTTATATTTTAGTATCGTGATCACTCATGCAGTACATAAACATTTTGTTTTTGGTTATCATAGGCTAAAGGTATTACAATCTCTTTTGAGCAAAAGTCAAGTCTTATTATGTGGAAAAAATATTTTGAGTTTTATTAAACTAACTTGTAATAGAAACCAAGAACAATACTTGTCCAAAAATAATAAAACGATTTAGTGAAAAATAAAAATTATATTTTGTATAATTAACTTTCATTCATTATAGGTGCAAGACAAATTGGTTACATAAACATACAAACAGCAACTTTTCAGTATCTTCTAATATCATGTAGGTGGCCACATCTCCAAAGATAAATTATAAAAATATGATATGACCATGTGGGCCTAACTCTAAAAATAATTGATTATAAAAGTAGTTATTAGAAAACTCATTTTTACTAAAAGTATCCGTATTTTAGTAAGTATTAAACTATTTTAAGTCATATTTCAAATAAAAAAAAATTATTGCTAAGAAACATTAATAAAGGTCTAACTCAGTGCTTCTGAACCTTTTTCTAGTGGCGGAACCCTTTTCCAAAGTTCAACTTTTCCGCGGAACCCCTAATTTAATTTTACATAAAATGTTTAATATAATAATTCCTGCAGAAAACAATAGAATTTCAGTGAAAAGCTAGTTTTTCAGCAAAACTATATCATTGTTAGAAATCATACCAATTGTAATAGTATTAAGTCGAGTCAAACTCAAAGTGCGCCAGAGGCATTAGGTATTTTATGATTCTATAATAAATAAACGAAAACAAACATGATTAATCGCAACGTCATAAAAATCTTTCCTTGCATAATAAAAACAAAATAAGAGCTACAAACAATAACGAAATGAACATGAACCTAATCGAATTCACAGATTACTGTAATAAACGGGTAAGATGCCTAACAAAAAATAAATAAAAAACATTTAGTGCAAAGCTTGAACTTGTCTCTTAGCAACAAGCATGTCAATGTGTGGCTGGATTTTGGATAGACTGAGACGGAGACAGGCAAATAAGGTTGGAGTCAGCATTAAGTTCCTTTGCTTCTTTTTAATGTATGTTACATGCGAATAGACGGACTCGCAAAGATAAGTGGTGATGAATGGTAAAATAAATTTTACTACACGCTTTGCTAAGACGGGGTACTTTGAAATTGCACATATCCAAAAATCTAAAAACTCCTTCCCTTAGAAACCCGATTTTAAATTGCTATCTTCAGATAGTTGCAGCGATTCGTTTTCTGTATCTGTAGGAAGATTCACTTCTTCTGAAGCAATATCACACATAAAAGGATTCAAAATCCATGAATTTCCGATGCGAACATCTTCAGGAAAACAATGTTGAAACTTTATAGACAAAAGATCAAGATGGTTGTATACTTCGTCAGAGAAGTTGAATTCTATGCATTTTTCATGGACCTCATCAAACCGGTGAAACATCGCAAAATTACCATTGCTAACCTTTGCTAACCATTGCTTACTGGGTAAACACCTGCTTCTTTAATTCAACGAGACGAACCAGTGTCTGCCCCTTCGACAGCCAGTGAACTTCGTTGTGATAAAGAAGTCGCAGATGGTCAGCATCTAGACTTTCACATGAGTTTTTGAAACATCTGGCTTTTGTGTCACTTTTCTTTATAAAATTACCAGTTTTAATCGACGCTGAGAGAAATTCTTGTAATCAAGAAGGAAGATGTTTTGTTGCCAAATTTTCTCTATGTAAAAAACAATGTATCCATTTAGCTTCAACTGCTTTATCCTTTATTTTCCTCACTACACCATTTTTTGACCCAGTCATAGACGCTGCACCGTCAGTACAAATGCCGACACATTTATTCCACTCTAAGCCCTTGCTGATGAAACAATTTTAGACACATTTCATTTCATTATAGTAGCATTTTTTAAGTAGAAAATAAGCTTTTATACATATTAAATTTAAAATCAAGCTAATAGACATCTTTTTAAACATTTGAAACAATATAATATACCAGAAATAGGTTTCCGATAAAGATCTTTTATTTAGTTTTATTGTGTAAACATTTAGAATTTGTTTTGATCGCTCCTACATTGTTTGCTTTTGTGATAATACAAGTATTTTAATGACTTCACTAAAAATAGAAATTCAAAAAGTTTACAAAAATTTGCGCAACCAGGACACCTATTAATAATGAATACCTATTAAAATTTATACCACTAGATACACACTAAGCAGATCAATGAATGCTATAATTATATAAGTTTTCCATTTTATGTGTACTATTTTTTTTGAAGTTTTATAATTTATTTATTTTTTTCTTTAAAATTTATTTTTTAATTTTCGAAAGGCTTCGCGGAACCCCATTTCAGAAGCACTGGTCTAACTAATAAAATAATGATTGTAAGTTAGGATTTATTAAAAGAGAACCTTAACATTTAGAAAAGTTATAAGAATTTAAATTGTTAAATATTGAATAAGTTTAACATTGTTTTTATTGCTATTTGAAACTAGCTTGAGTGTACATCACACAGTTGCAAACTTGTTCAGTTACAGAATATTTTCAATGGTGCAATCTAAAATGTGCTCAAATTCTTATGGAAGTTTTTGGGGTCTATTGTAACAAAACCGTGAGTGGCTTATTGTAATTAGTAAATTTTAACTATTATATCGGGGACAAAATTTCAAATGTATACCTAGTAAATTTTAATTAGCTTACCAACGACTAAAAGTCCAATTGTAGATGTTATATAAAGATGTTATAGATGTTTACATAAACTTGCCATGTGTTACATACTTTGCAAAAGTTTAATTATATTTACCATATTTTTCCAATTTTGCTAGTTCAGTAATATTTTCAATATTTTTGCAATTTATGCAATATTTTTGCAAGTTTGCCATTTTTTACTAAAATTGTCATATTTTCCATACTATGCCACACTTTTCATATTTGACGTAAACTGGCAAAATTACCTTTTTTTTGCTATAATTGCAGTATATTTCACTTTTTCTACCGCATAATATAAATGGTACTTATCGTTCGAATAAATATCACTTAAAACATCTATATTTGAAGTTTTTTTCCTTGATAATGTAGTTTAAATTAACTAGTTGTACATTTGAAGTTTTTGCCTCAGATATAGATTAGTTTAAGTTTATGGTTTTGTTCTAAAAAGTCCGAGGTTTAGTATTAACGTTTTTCATTTCTTTTGAAATGCACAAAATTTTACAAAAAATGCGCTCAATTTTATTTAGCAAAATAGTCATATCCTAAATTGAAATTCGGTATGAAGGCATCTTCACAAAAAATGCAAAAACATTTAATTTTTTTCTTCATTGATTTTTATGGTAGGTAAACCGCTCCAATACCCCATCCAACGCGTCACCCCTGCTGCTGACCCTTGGTTTGTGTCAAACCCACACAGTATGAAAGTGTGATAAACTATTTTAGTGCCTCAAATACAATATAGTAACAATTTAAGCTTCCAATAGTAGTTTTTTTTTATATCTACTCTTTACTTATTTGTCTAAAATTTACTTTATCACTATAGCTTTGTATCTTTGCTTGTAAACCTCCCTCAGTTCTACTAACATTCTGGCTTTTCTCTTGCTATAATTTGCACGATAAAAACCTTCGTAATAATTAAGTTTCGTGTTATTTTACTACGGTCACTCTCGTGCTATCTCAGTCCAGCTTGAAGTCTTATATTGATAGCTCAACAGGGTCTTGGTTTAAAGTGTGATTAGGTATTTTGTTAGCAGGTCATTTTCGAGGTACTTATGGCAATGAAAAATTGTCTTAATTATTGTTGCTGTTTTTAATTAAAGTTATAATTATATACTGACAGGCAATTTTATAAGGAAATTTTAATTTTAACACGCTGGTGTCGGTCATAGTTACTGTATTCCCCTATTTTGGTCGATACGATAGTACTTATCGTAGCTGTAACACATATTTTGTGACTAAATTTATTGTGTTTTTAGCGCTGAGGTCAGGCCTACGATAACCTTAAATACATTTAAAGTATTTCGTGTTAAGTTTAAGTATTTTTAACAGCCACAAATAAAATAGATGTGATTGATTTTAATTTGAATGTGTTGTAAATGACTTGTGACCAGGATTAAAGGAGTTTATGATTTGGATTTTTTTCTTACTTATTTAGGTGATGTTGTTAATGTGGTTTTTTTGAAGAGCATATTAGTAATAATATCTTTTTTTTTTTGTTTTAAGTTTTATATTTAAAGGTCAAATACTTAGAAAAAGATAAAACTAATTAAAAAACACCAACATTAAAATAAATGTCCGCATAACTTTAAAACTATATTTTTTTATATCAATTATAATTCATAATTTGTTTTATTTAGACATTATTTGTATTTTATAAATAGTTCATGTTGTTTTTAGTTTCACTTAATAAAATTTTTTTAATCAGTTGCATAAGTAAAAATTACATATTTTGTTTTGTAAATGAAAAGTCAGTTTATTTTTAAGCTAAGCGTAATATTTTTTAACTTAATTTTGAATTTGGTTTTCTACTTTAAGCTGTTGCTAAAATCTATATTGATTTTTTAACACCATGCAAATATCAAAGTACAATGTTATTGTAAATGGGTAGATGTCGAAAGTGTAAGAAGTAACACTATGAAACAAAGAATTTTTTTTATGCGCGGGTTAAAACTTTTTAATTTTTTGTTTTCTTATATTTTACTATCACTGTTACACTCAACCCTTTCTCTTGGTAGATAATTTATTTTATTAGCTTTAAGAACTAGTTTCTTTTTTATTAACAGTATTTTTACTCTTTTTCAAAATATAACTTGTGCAAAATTGACTCTCCGTGCAAAAGTGACCTTTCTTGCAAAATTTCAGATATCTAGCTTGAGTTTATTTTGTTCTTTTTACTTTATATTTAGTTCAAAAACAAATACCTCAAAAACTAATAGGTTTATCTTTAATATTTATAACGAATGTTGTTTAACTTTTTTTTACTGAACTTAGGGATAATATATTATTTAAATATTTTTGGTAGTTTCTTTTCTATTTATACTACAAGAAACCTAAAGTCTTTAGTATCTGGATCCGCTTGGGTCCTTTTTTTAAATTAAGATTCTAACCCTATTAAAAAAAATACAACCGGTACTGACGGATCCTAACTTTATGGATCTGGAGAACCTTTACTGTTTATCTCAAATATGTTAACAATAAAAACTCACAACTTTTGTATATAAAGCGATTTTAAAACATGTTTTAATGGTTTTAGCTGTTTTTTGAAACTAAGGTAGCAGACAATAAAGTACATGAGTAAAAATTAATAAATAAAAAACAATAACTAATAAGGGCAAGTAATTATATAGTGAATTTTTATAAAGTGGGCAATTATAAAAAATTATTTTGGAAACCCTTTTTTAAATATAGTTATGAGTATACTTATGAATATGTTTAGTTAAACATTCTTAGTTATAATAATTTAACTGATTAAGACCGTCAAAACTAAAACATTGTAATAGAATATCATTTTCACTGCTGTTTCATTTAGTTGAACATCAAACATTAAAAAACCAGCCAACCAGAACGAAAGTTGTTCTGAAACAAGTTTACATTTTAAAGGTAAAGCTATATAAACCAGCCACAGTGTGACTTCAATGATGTTCTAGTCAAGACCTTTCAGATAGAGTTCTTGAACTGAACTTATTTGTTTGTAAGTTGTTTATTTTAAAGCTTTTTTTATAAAATCTGATACTTATAGTTAATTTTTTGATTTCATTTCAACATAGATAGTTTTTAATCTGGTTATACATTGTTATATTATATATCTGTTAGACGTATCTCTTGTGTAAAAGTTTTTACAACATTTAAAGTATTTTCTTAAGTTTGATCTTATTTATTTTCTAGTGTATGATATATTCATTATTATAGAATAAAACCACTAAAAATCATGCCTAGTCTTTATAAGCAGTAAAGAGTATTTTTAAATATCATTTTGTATTAAGTTAAGTTTAAATTTAGTTATGCTTTTCAGTGTAATTATACACTGCACTATAACCTTACATGGCGTCACCAAAGTAAAAAATCTTTTTATAAAATAATTAATTAGGACCAACACAGTATTTTACTTAAACAAATCTCACTTGTTTATATATATAACCTTTTAAATTTAAGACAATTTTTATCACTTTTTAATCTCACATTCTCTTATATGTTTGATATTTTTAAATAATAGTGCATTTAATTTAACAGTAGATTTAGATAAAGTTTACATTAAAGCATTCATTTAGTTTAAAGAAGCAATACTGATATTTATTATTCAAATAATTAAAGCCCTTGAGGTTTTACTATAACCACAAAGACATAGGGGGTTAAAAATATCATAAGGAAGTAAGTGGTTATATTGATAAAAATACCACAAAGGATTGAATAACAAAGGGTTAAGTCTCAGTGAAAGTTATAGTTACTTTAAAACTAATAAACTTTAAATCCACAAAGTCTAAATAGAACTGACAAGTTTTAAGTCCACTAAGTCACTATAGAGCTGACAAACTTAAGTTCACTAAGTCAAAAAAGAACTGAAAAAATATAAGTCAATAATTTCATTATAGACTTGACAGACAAACTTAAGTCCACTAAGTCAAATGAAAACTTACATATTTTAAGTCCAAAAAGTCAAAGTAGAATTGATTTAACATAATTCCACAAAGGCACAACAGAACTGAAAAAGTTAAATTTACCAAGACCTAACAGAACTGAGAAAATAAATCCACAAATTAAAAATAGAATTGAAAAATTTTAAATCTACAAAGTCAGTATAGAACTGACAAAGTTTAGTCCACAAAGTCACAATAGAACTAACAAGATATAAGTCCAAAAAGTTTTTAGGAATACTGACAATATATGAGTACAAATAAGTCAAAAATATGTTGACCAATTTTAAATCATAAGAAGTCATGTTAAATATATATTTGACTCTTGAATCTTATTAGCATTATAGAAAAAGACATTATTTAGTAGTAAATAAGAAGCAAAAACCAGTAACATGCTGAAAATATTTATGAACTTGTATCATAGGGGTGTGCATAGGCATGACAATTGAGTGATATTTTTAGTTAAAAAAAGTGTTTCCAATATAATATTGATTTTTTTGTTTTGCAACTTAAAATCTTTCAAATTAATACTCTGAAATTTTTTTTTTGAGATAATGAGAGCTATTAGTTTTTTAAATGTGATATCTTTAATACCATCTTTTGATTTTTTTTCTTATATTTATCTACTAAAAAGTTTTTTTTTTAAATTAGTTTTATTAGCTATGCCAAAAATCCTGGAATCCTGGAAAAATCTAAAATTTGACAATTTAGGCTAAAAAACCTGTAATATTAAGCAATTTTTAAATTTAAAGTAAAAAATATTTTATTTTACACATAAAATGTTATGTTTAGATAATAAATTTTGTCATCATTAAAAATATTTTTTATAAATAAAAACAATTGAAGAAGCTTTAAGATATTTTTTTACCTTAAATCAAATTTTAAATTAAAAATAGACCCGAAAACGTAAAACTTTTAAATATTGGAAGACAATTAGAAAGTCTAGAGAAAATTTTCCAAAAACATCAGGAAACCATGTTTTTAGACTAATTCAACATTTTTATATTTTATAGTTTTTTATTTTGTCTTTGCTGTAATTTTTCTGAACTTAGGGAAGTTGCCTTGTTTATTAAAAAAATATGATTTTTTCTCCTTTATCCGAGCAAAAAGAATGAATAAGAGTAAAATGTGATTCTTTTCTAGCAAAAAGGGAGATGAAGGTTAGAGTGAGATTCTCTTTGAAAATGGCAGGAAGAGGAAGTGTAATAAAATACTAGTTTAACTGTAATATGTTAGTTGAACATCAACTATTATACAACCGGTCAACCACAAAGCAAGTTGATCTGAAACAAGTTTACATTTTTAAGATATAGCTATAAAAAACCAGCCACAGTGTGATTGCAGTGATATTCTAGTCAAGACCTTTCAGATTAATTCCGTAAATGAACTTATTTTTTATTGTTTTGTTCAATTTTTTTTTAAATTGATGTTTGTTACTTATAATTGATTTTTTAGTTTCAATTCCGAGCTGATAATACTTATTCTAGTTGTACATTGTTATATTATAATTCTTATATTCTCATGTGTAAGAGTTTTTACCACATATAGAGTATTCTCTTAAGTAAAATATCCTTTATGTTTTATTATTTGTATGTTCTTTAGTATACAATATAACCACCAAAAATCCTGCCTAGTCTTTATAACTAGTATAGAATATCTTTAAATATAATTTTGTTCTAACTTGAGTTAAAATTTATTTATGGTTTTTAATGTGGTTATACACTACATACACTATAACCTTACATAGCGTCACCAAGGTAAGAAACCACTAGCTTTTCAGAAAGTAAATTACTAAACTAACACAGTATTTTACCCAAACAAATCTTAATTGTATTTATACATAACCTTTTCAACCAAATCAAAGTAAAAAATCCCCAGTGTTTTAGGAAATAGTTAAGTAAGACCAAGTCAGTATTAAAAACAAAAAATATTTACTTATATATACAATATTTTATCTTTAAGGCAGTGTTTTTTTTTTTTCACGTTTTCTTATATTTTTGACATTTTCATTTAGTAGTTAGTTCAGTTAACAAGTAAATTTAGAGAGACTTTAGAACAAAGCTTGCATTTAATTTAAGTAGCAATACTCATATTTAATGTTTACCCTTTTGAAAGCCCTTAAGATTTGACCAGAAAGACTTAGGGGGTTGAAAAAATCATCAGGCAATAAGTAGTAATATTGATGAAAATACCATAAGTTGATTAATTTGTAAACTACAATGGATAATGTCCCAGTAAAAGTCACGATATCCCTATAGATCTAACAAATTTCAAGTCCACAATGTAAAAATGTACTGACAAATTTTAGTCCACAAAGTCAAAATAGAATTGACAAAATATAAGTCCACAAAGTCAAAATAGAACAGACAGAATATAAGTCCACATTTTCCATATAGAACTGACAAATATTAAGTCAACAAAGTCAAAATAGAACTAACTGATATATGTCCACAAAGTCTGACAAAATATAAGTCTACAATGTCATTGTAGAAATGAAAAGTTTCAATTCTGCCAAGTCAAATCAGAACTGACAAATTTTAAGTTCATAAAGTTACAATAGAAATTCATAAATCCAAGTTCACTAAAACACTATAGAACTGACAAAATATAAGTCTACAAAGTCAAAACAGAACTATTAAAATTTAAAACCAGAAAAAAAATGAAACTGACAAAGTTTAATTACACAAAGTTAGTACAGAACTGAAAAATTTAGTCAACAAAATCACAACAGAACTGACAAATTATAAGTCCAAATAGCTCACATAAATATTGAGAATAAATAAGTACAAATAAGTGACAAAAAATGGAGACCAATTTTAAGTCACAGTAAGTCATGTTAAATTTATACAAGATTCTTGAATTTTATTGGTTTTAAAGAAATATACAATATTTATTTGTAACTAAGACAAAAAACACCAATAACAAGCTTAAAATTTTTTAGGAAATTCTACTATATGGGTTTGTATATACATGACAATTGATTTACATTTCTAGTTGATAAAGTTGTCTCTATTATAATGTTGACGTTATTGTTTTGCCTAGTTTTTTTTAAAGTTTTGCTATTTAATTATTATGAAAAAACTTTTAGAAATTTTTTGTACTATTTGTATTAAAAATCTAAGAACTTTAACACCATACTTAATAATTCTTTTATTCTAACACTGTCAACTAATACGTTTTATATGAAATTAGTTTTAAGACTATTTTAACATTTTGTATGTTTAATATTTTTGTTTCTGCTGTAACTTTAAAGACCTAAGGGTAGTTGCATCGTTTGTCAATAAAAATCTTATTTTCTTCATTCTCCTAGCAAGTAGAAGGAAGAAGGGTGAAATAAGATTCTCTTCTAGCAAAAAGGAAGATGAAGGTTAGAGTGAGATTCTGTTTGAAAATGACAAGAAGAGGAAGTGTAATGGAATAATAGATTAACTGTAATATGTTAATAACATCAACTATTATAAAACAAGTCAACCAAAAAGCAAGTTGATCTAAAACAAGTTTATAGTTTTAAGATAAAGCTATAAAAACCAGCAACAGTGTGATTGCAATGATATTCTAGTCAGGACTTTCTAGATTAATTCCATAACTGAATCTACTTGTGATTATACTTTTATTGTGAAACTATTTTTTAATTAATGTTTGTTACTTATAATTGATGTTTTGGTTTTAATTCCAAGCAGATAATTCTTAATTTAATTAAATAATGTTATAGTTTATAGTATATTCCTGTTAGATTTAACTTTTGTGGAAAAGTTTTGACAAATTTAAAGTATTTTCAAAACTATTGTATCCTTTATTTTTTAGTGTTTGATTTGTTCTGTAATATAAAACCTGACCACCGAAAGTCATGCCTAGCTTTAATAAGTAACATGGAATATCTTTAAATATCATATATTTCTAAGTTAATTCTTAATTTAGCAACGGTTTTTAGTGTGGTTGTATACTAAATTAAAACCTGACAACATAAAGTTTTTTAGAACACTATTCAGTTTTTAGAATCCTTAACAATTTGTAAGAACTTATTACAGGGTTTTCCAAACTTGGCCTAGTTGTCCCCCCTCCGAGCCATTACAGAATTTAGGGGCCATGAGCTGCAAAGCGGCCACTGGAGGATCTATGAGGTTATAAATTGAGACTTAAACTAGGCATTCTGAAATTTATGATTAACAGCAATAAAAAACTGGTCTTGGGCATTTTTGAAATTGTAATATTTAAACTTATACTAGATTTAATGGAAAGAATTTAGGAAATTTTGGGAAACAAAAGCTGTAATAGGGGGAGCCACAAAGTAGTAACTTGTAACTTACAAAAATATACTTGACATTTGGAGTTGATAATGAAAAGCATAAAAAAAGGTCTTAAACGTTTTTAATGGTAGTTTTTTAAGAAATCTTGTTAGAGAGGGCAATAGGTTTTGTAATTTATCTAAATAAGCATTTTGAAATAAAGATAAGGAAACTCTATTCTAATGGAACAAGGTGTGATATAATTATGGTTTAACATAATTTTATCTTTGATAAGTGCATTTAAAGTAATGTTGAAATCTGTTGGGCCAATATAAGAAGGTAGTTTAAGTGAATACATTATTTATAATTATATATTGTAACAACTAGTGTTTTAGATTTTTGAAAATTTGAAAAGCTTTACTTTTTAATAATTAATTATTTTTTAAAGGAAATATACTAAAAAATCATACAAAAATGGATTTTGAATGCAGCATATGTTTAGATAATTTGTTTTCAGTAAACACTGATGTTTCTGTTACGCAATGTGGTCACGTTTACCATAAATCTTGTTTAGAAAGTGCAACGCAGATTAACAAAAGGTGTCCAATATGTAATACTGAAAATATAAACGTTGTAAAGACCATATATCCAAATGTCTATAAAGAACTCAATTATAGTTGCTGTTCAAATGATACAAAAGAATTTATCGAAGAAATTTTAGACAACGAAAGAGAAAAACGATTAATATTTCTAAATATGATTAAGAAACTAGACCAAAAAAACACAAGTCTAAAAGAAACTAATACAAGTTATCAAAACAGCCTTAAAAGTGTTAAAGTGTTTCTACAATGCTTCCAGAAAGATATTAAAGACCTGGAAATAAAATGCGAACTAATCTTATCAGAGAACAAGACGTTGTTAGCTGAAATAAGAAAGTTTGATAATGGCAATGAAAACGTACCCAAAATGTTAAATATAAAGTATGGAAAGCAAATTGAGCAAGATTATCGTAATGATATACTTTCTGGCGAAAACTTTTATGATTCATGTAGTGATAGTTGTTGTAGCGATGAAACATATTATTCTTGAAATGATAACTGTTCCAAATGTTTAGAATTTTTTGTAAAAAAAGGTTCGTTAGATTTTAAAAAATATATAAAAAATACTTATTTTTAGTTTTTACTTAGCATTTTTCAGTACATCACACCTAGTTATTGATAACTAATAACACTAGTCTAATAGCCGCTTTTATTAATAATAGTTAATGATTTCTTGTAAGCAAAATAACTTTTGATTATTAATATGTTTCTCTATTTTTTCTTAACAATTTTTACAGACTTCAATAGCAGCAACGAGAATGACTCTGATAAAAAGAACAACAAACTGCAAAGTTCTGGTGACAAACTGAATATAAGTTTACTGGATAAATATTTAAAAAAGAGTACTTTACACGAAGTAAAAGAAAAGCTCAATGACATGAATGATTGCGAAAATAAAACTTTTAAGTTAATAGTAGAAAGGATAATAAAATTTGAGAAGGAGAACAATTTCATAAAAGAACAAAACAAAAAAATTCAGGTTGACCTATTAAAATTTAAAGCTTCACTGAAAACCGCTCAAAAGGATACTAAAAGTTTAAAAGAAAACTACAGGATGTTGCAGATAAACAATAAAAATATTTTAGCTAAACTGAATAACATAAAAAACTTAAAAAAAAAGTGTTGAAGTTGGCCGTTTTGAAAATAAAAGAAAGAAAAAGTTAAGAAAAGAAGACAATGATCAACTCTACAGAGAAAACCAAATTAATGGTTTGTTTACAGTAAATAGTTTAGTTTTATTTTTTGAACCATTTTATAAATTTTATTAACATATTTTAAAACTATTGTAGTTCTTAAAAAATCAACAAAATTTTTATTTTATATTTATTATTTTGTTTAAAGTACTTTCAAATACTTCTATAGCAAACAAGTTGATTATAAACTTATGTTTCTTTTATTTAGTTTATATTCAACTTGTTTGGTGAAGAAGAATTTCAAAATATTTCAAACAATAAAATGAGTAAAAAAAACATTTTCTTCTTTTTTTTTGAAGTATAACACATTTTATATATGGAGTTAAGATAAAGACAAAAAAATCATAATGAATAATTGACATACTTACGGACGATTCGAGAAGTTAAAGTATCACATCATTCTTACTGTTCTAGCTTTGTATAGGTTTTATATATATATATAGAACTACTAAAAAGGATTAATTAAAAAAAGTGATAACAAGGAAATTAATTTAACAACAATTTAATACTTTTTTTTTGTATGAGATCGACATTGAACTACATGATAAAACATATTTTAATGAACAGATAAAATGATAAAAAATAATGATGATGTGCAAAAACTACAAAATATTGATGATAAAAACAGTATTGTAATAACTGCTGGATTAACAACAAAATCACAAAGCGGATCAGAACCTTTTATCTTCAGTAATGCTGTTTACGTATTTGATTTCAAAACAAACACTTATAATTTACACTCAAAACTAAGTACTTCAAGGTTTAGTCATCAATCTACTACTATTGGTGGTAACATTTATTTAGTTGGAGGGTTTAGAAATGACAGCACATCATCCGAAAATGAGGTCATTCAAGTTGGTCAGAAGTTGACAGTTCCACCAATGCATAACGAAAGAATGGTTTTTGGAATATGCTCATTTGCCGGGTGCATTTTTTTGGCTGGAGGAGCTCATAAGAAGATGGAAAGTTCCGCAAAGTGAAGTTTACAGCGCAGAGAGCGGCGAATGGAGCGAAGTCAGCAGCATGAACACAAGTAGAATGGGGTTCGCGTTGACATACTTCCAAGATAAAGTGTGGGCAATCAGTGGTGGTTCGAACATGAATCTACTGGACACGGTTGAGACGTACGATTTAGGTGAGAACAAATGGACAACAGCTAGCGTCAGGCTTCTTCATAAACGATACGGTCACAGTGCTGTGACCCACAAAAAAAAAATATTTGTTATCGGTGGTAAAATTGTAATGAATAAAGAAACATGTTCAGTTGAAGTTTACTCGAGCGTGACGAATCAGTTCACTTGTGTGGCTGAAATGAACCTAGCACGCGGGCTCTTCGGTTGCAGTGTACTTGGCAATAAGATTTACGTATTGGGGGGTTTTTTGAACGGAAATCAAATGAGTGATTCTGTGGAGGTTTATGATATTGAAAACGATGTTTGGTCAAAAGGTCCAAGTTTACCTCTCCCGTTAGCTTCTTTTGGTTGCTCAAGTAACAATTAGTTATTTTACTGTTTGCAAAAAAATAAATCTTTCTACTTACAAACTTTTATATTTAGTAACCTTTTTGAAATTTATCGATTTTTTGTTTAAAGCAATTCATGATTTTAATTTTATTAATAAGTTTTGAATGTTTTTATTAATAAAATTGTATACTCTATCTTTTTCTCTACTCAAAATTTCTTGAATTTAATGAATACTAACATTTAACTTTTCTTTCCTGTCATATACTTATGACTACTAACTAGAGATGGTAAATTATAATTTTGCACTAAATTAAATATAAAAAGTAGTTTAAAAAAGACTTCTCTTGTCATCTAATTCAAATCTCTAAAATTTATACAAGCTTTTTGTAATCGAATTTAGTGTCAAAAAATAACTACCTTTTAGTAAATTTGATTTCAAAAATCTATTCTGAATTATTGAACTCAAAAGTGCAAAAGAGCCTTTAACAACTTAATATTGTTTTTTAATTTTTAAATTTTGCTTTAAAAAAATTAAATTAGTGTAACATAAAAATAGTAGGCTTTTTTACTTATTAGATGTGCAGGTGTTGTTTACTGACTTGTGCTTTAAGTTCGTTTTAGCTATTAGTGTCCATACTTACTTTAAATAAACAGTAAAATGAAATCGAAGTTTACAATAAATTTTGATAAAGTTATACAGTTTTTAAAGTTTTTATCTTAGGAATCATCTTAATTTTTGAATATTATTTATAATAACTATTACTTTAACAACAAATTTTAATTTTATTACAACTACATTGTCCGTAATACTTACGTCACTTTATAAAACATAATTGTAACAAGAATAAAAAGTTAAAAGTTTTTAGGGTATGAAATAATTCTTTAGAATAGCAATTACTTCCAGCTTATGTATGCAATATAGTAATTAGACTTATGTAAGGTTACTAATATAGAGATAAAAAAAATTACACCATATCTTTACTTATTTTTCCACAGTTTTAATTATTTGTTTTTCAAAAGCTAATACTAACGTGAATTTGTAAACCGTTTTTTTAATTTTCAACATAAAGAAATTAATTATATTTCACTGTGTTAACTAATCTACGATTAAATATAGATAAATAACATTCTTCATTTAAGAGTAGATTAAGTTTATAAGTTTGTATCATCACAAACTTAAATTTTTCTATAAAAACAAACTTTTACTAATTTAATTACCACAACTTTAATTTAAACCAGTCTTTTCTGAAAATCATACTTTACTTTATGATATTTATCAAACAAGTAAATTAATCACAATCAATTAGATACTCAAATGTAAATTAAGAATGTAGTTGTTCATCTAAAATGCTTGATATACAAAAAGTAAAACTATGGCAGCTGCATTCTGTTCAATTTTTTTACATTAAAATCTTTACACACTGATAGTCAATTACAAAAGATTTTCGTATTTATTTTAGAGGTCAGGTAGTTGCTTGTTTACTTTTAGACCATTGAACTTAAAGTTTTTTCAAAGGCTGAAGTTTTTATAAATTTTAGTACCAGATTATTCTTCTACTGTCGAATACGAAATATTTTATACAAAAGATTAAAATGTGAATTAGTTTTTCTGTTCGAATAAAAAAATCTAATTTTTCTGTGTTTATTAAGATGGATATTAGACGGGAAAGCATAACAAGTTGTATTAAGATAGATTGTTGAGTTTAATACTATTCTGAATGAAAACAAATAAAATATCGCAAATACTTACATAAATTATAATTTTTTTTATAATTAATACATATAATATTACATCTATGATACCAAATATAACAAAACTAAAACTTACTGTCTCGTTCATGAGTGGAATTAACTTGGAGTTCAGTCATCTTTATTTTGTTTCTAAACTTTTAAGGTTGTTAGAATTACACAAGGTAAATAAGATATATAAAATAAGAAAAACTTGTGACTGGTGAAAAGTTTAAATATTACAATATTCTATAAACACCAGACTATATACTATCAATTGTATTTAAACAATGCTTCTATTAATAATCTGATAAAATAAAATTCAATTGTCAATATCGAATCTTAATGGTTCTAAGAGAAACCTAATTCATTGGTAAATACACATACTTCTTTAAAACATTAAGGATTGAATAAAAAAATATGTATAACACTATCAAAATCTGAAAGTTCAAGTGATTTTAGGTTACTTTAATTAATGTTTTTTTTTTATTTTATGGTTGCCATTGGGTTTTGAGAAGTTTCTTCAGGTTTTCGGAATTTCTCAAAAGTTTTTTTAAATTATACGTTTTTGGGTCTAATTTAAAATTAAAGTTAAGTTTAAGATTAAAATCTGTGTTAAGTAGTATAACAACATCAAAAAGATACTGTAAAAATAATTTTGATGTGTTTAAATGTAAAAAAAAAAACATTTTGATGATAAGTTTGTATCATCACAAACTTAAATTTTTCTATAAAATAAACTGTCACTTATTTAATTACCACAACTTTAATTCAAACCAGTCTTATCTGAAAATCGTACTTTACTTTATGATATCTATTAACAAGTAAATTTTTCACAAGTAATTAGATCCTCAAATGTAAATTAAGAATGTAGTTGTTCATCTAGAATGCTTGATATACGAAAAGTAAAACTATGGCAGCTGTATTCTATTCTACGTTTTTTATTAAAATCTTTTCACACTGATAGTCAATTACAAATTTATCTAAATGATAATTTTTTAAATCTTAAATACTCTATAACATATAAAATTGTTGCAAATTTCAGATTTTTTTACAATTTTTGTTCAAACTTCCAAATGCTTTTAGCCTAAACAGTTAATTTACAGGTATTGTGATAACCCTGTAAAAGGACTAATTTTATAAACATTATAGCTTACAGTTTTAACTTAAGGTTTATAGAAACTTTATTATAGTGAAACACTCTAATTTTTTCTAATAGTCTTTTATTCATACTGTTAGTTATTTTACTCTGAAGTTTGCAAAAAGAAATATATTAGATTTCCTTTTAACGTGAGAAAATTTTGAATCAAATCCAAACAGAAAATTTCCAATTAATTCAAAACAGACCAAAACTGTTTTTAGAATTTCCTTCGAAAGTGAAAACAGGGTTGTGAATAAAATAAAAATGAACGATAGATTTAAAAGTAAACTAAATAAACTTTCAAATATCTATTTTAATTTTTAATTAAGTTTAACCTAATAAGAACCATCAGTAAATTCAAATTTTACAACCTGTTAATAATCAACTTCAAATAGCTTTTCTCCTGGACAAGAACTTAAAAGGTATCCGTAGGGTGCGTTACGAGTTCCAAAATGGTTTTCGTGCACAAGGTACTAGGACCAAATGTTTTGAGCGTATTTTTTTTCTTCAATAAACTATATCAATAATTGATTTTATTTATTAAACACGTAAAACAGTTCATCAATAAGATATATAACTCTACCAAAAGCAAATATATAAATATAACAAAAAGAATTTTTGTTCCGAACAGTCTTTCTAAATTAAATAGTGACAAATATGCAAAAGTAAGTTATTATAAGAATGCCATTTAAAATTTTGATGGTGTTAAAATTTTTGATTAAAATAATCTTTCAGTTGAAACTTACATAAGTTTGTTTTTATTAAATTTTAATGCTTATTGTTACAAAATACCGCTAAAGAATGTTTCTAATCAAATTCATAGAAAATTTTTACTAAGAATGTTAAAATTTTTTCAATTAATTAACTGGTTTAACAAACATTATAAAACTTTAATGAAGTACAGTGTTTTTTTTTTAATTTTTTTTGAATTAGTTTTTTTTTATTTCATTTTTATTATACCTTTTTTAATTGAGGTACTTTAACTTTGACTTAGAAAATATTTAGCAGTAAAATATTAAATGTATTAGCGAAATAAAACAAATAATAATAAAGTATTTTTTCGTACTGGAAGTATTTGTAACTTAGAAAGTGTTATTAAATTTTTTTTATTTTTTTGTATTTAATAAAAAGAAAAATTTCCATTTTTAAACTCTGGAGCACTTTTAAAGCTAAAATATTATAATTTATTTTTAGTTGTTTTTATCATTTGTATTACTTAATTTATTTAAACTCAGATTAAAGACGTCAATGGCAGAAAGTAAATCATTATCATAAATTACACTAAGTAGTTTACCCAGTTCATGAGACCATATTTAAAAGTAAAGTGTAGAACATATTTATAAATGAAGTATCAATTAGCATAACGTTAGTTTACTTTTACTGCTTTTATAACTTAATATTGAAACATTATTTCGATTATTTATCTTCCATAAGATGTACTGAGATTAGTGAAAGAAGTTTATTAACTGAATAACATATAAACTACAATTAATTGATTTGTTATTAATGTTTTAACTATAGTAAAAAAGAAGTCATTTTTTTAAAAGCAGCTTTGTTAAAAAACCACACTTTTCTTAAAGTTTACTAGACGGTTTTAGTACGTAATAGATTGAAAATATTTTTAGTCTAACATAATTTTTATTTATTTTATTTTAAAGAATATTTTATGTTAAGCTGTTGATAAAAATACTATTATTCTATATTTATGACAATTAAGTATCATTTCTATACAAAAACTTAAACGACTTGCTGCTTTAGGTATAATATAAAATTTTATTTTTTCAAGTCGAAATGCAAAATACTAGCACTAACTTGTAATTGTAAAGTATTCTAGTCACAAATGTACTTTTTCAAAATCATATTTAGTTTGCTTATGGAATATTTGTTAAAAAACTGTTAATTTAATTGTTGATATTTTCCTATAAAGTAAAATACAGACACACAATATAACATAAAATGAATGAGGACTTAAAATGACTTAACTTTTTGTGTTTAAATTTATTACTGGAAGCTTTTGAATTTTTACTCAGTTCTTTGTCAAAGTTAAATGAAAAAAAAAACTGTATAAGAAAATATAAATTTATCTAATAATGACGAATTATGCAATGTTAGAAATAACAGCTTAAGGTTAATTAGATTTTAAAAGTATTACTATTAATTTAACTTTTGACATAGCATTGAGTAAATTTCGAAAAAAACTTCAATTATCAGTTTTATTAAAAAAAAGTATAATTTTATCAAAGAGAAAATGGTTTTAAATTATTTTAAAATTTGTTTCCTACATTGAGATATTTAGAATACTTCTACAAAAACGTTTGATATTTCATTTGTTGTTCCGATAATGAAGAGTACATTTTGCGACTTAGGATTAGTTAGAAATAATAATTTGATAAAAAAATAAAACAATTTTCAGAAACTGTTTCAAAAGTTTAATCAAAAACGTAGAAGATTAAGTTTTATTAAGAAAAAGTTGTCGCATTTCAACTTGAAAATTACTGATTGAAAATATTATCTCAAATGAATTAGCCTAAAAATTATAGCTGTCTATTAATTACACATTCATAAAAATTTAAGTAAATTTATTTAATTGAACAAGGTAATGTACAAAATAAAAAAGAAACAAAATAAAAGAAATCCATAATTTGTTCAAAAATTAGAAGCTAAGAGGAGTTAAGTTTGTTATAAAAATACTTTGCCTCAAATCTGTTATTTTTACAAATATATTTAATTATTACATCAAATGCAAAAAAATAAGAATGTAAACAATCTTAAAAACTAGTACTTACTTTAAACTTAATAAGTTTACAGTAAAGATTTCATATCTTTTGTTTTATTTCTGTATAACATTTTACTTTGGTCGATAAGATAGTTCTAATCTTAGCTGTAACACATATTTAGTGACTAAGTTTATTGTGTTTTTAGCGCCGAGATCAGGTCTACGATAACCTTATATAAATTTAAAGTATTTCGTGTTAAGTTTAAGTATTTTTAACAGCCACCAATAAAATAGATGTAATTAGTTTTAATTTGAATGTGTTTTAAATGACTAGTGACCGCGATTAAAGGAGTTTATGATTTAAATTTTTCTTACTTAATTAGGTGATCTTGTTAATGTGTTTTTTTTGAAGAGCATATTAGTAATAATATCTTTTTTCTTTGTTTTAAGTTTAATATTTAAAGGTCAAATACTTGGAAAAAGATAAAACTAATTAAAAAAAAGCAACATTAAAATAAATGTCCGCATAACTTTAGAACTATATTATTTTATATCAATTATTATTCATAATTTGGTTTATTTAGACTTTATTTGTATGTTATAAATAGTTCATGTTGTTTTTAGTTTCACTTGGTAAAAATTTATTAATTAGTCGCAAAAGTAAAAATTACATATTTTGTTTTGTAACAGAAAAGTCAGTTTACTTTTAAGTAAAACGTAATATTTTTTAACTTAAATGTATTTGGTTTTCTACTTTAAGCTGTTACTAAAATCTATATTTATTTTTCAACAGCATGCAAATATCAAAGTACAATGTTATTGTAAAATTGGGTACGTGTCAAAAATGCATGAAGTAACACTTAGGAACAAAGAAAATTTTTTTGCGCAGGTTAAAAGTTTTAAGCTTTTTTTTGTTTTATTATATTTTACTATCACTGTTACACTCAACCGTTTTTCTTGGTCGACATATTATTATATTAATCTCTATATTTTTTTTCTTTTTTATTAATCATTTTATACTCTTTTGCAAAATATAACTTGTGCAAAATTGATTGTTCGTGCAAAAGTGACCTTTCTTGAAAAATTTCAGGTATCTAGCTTGAGTTTATTTTATTTTATTTTTACTTTTGATTTGATTAAAAAACAAATACCTCAAAAACTAATAGGTTTTGTTTTTAATACGTTGAAATGCTGTTTAACTTTTTTTCCTAACTTAGTGATAATATATTATTTAAATATTATTGGTAAACTTCTTTTCTATTTATACTACAAGCAACTTAAAGTATTTAGTATCTAAATCCGTTCAGATCCTATTTTCATAATAAAATTAAGACTCTATTAAAAAAACATTTAGAACCGGCCGGATCGTAGTTTTATGGATCTGGTGAACCTTTACTGTTTATCTCAAGTATGTTAACAATAAAAACTCACAACTTCTTTGTGAAAGGGCGATTTTAAAGCATATTTTAATGGTTTTAGCTGTTTTTTTAAACTAAGGTAGCAGACAATAAAGTACAAGAGTAAAATTAACTAATAAAAGACGATAGCTAACAAGGCGGGCAATTTTATTGTGAATTTCTATAAATTGGCGATTATAAAAATGAGCTCTGGAAACCCTGTTCTAAATCTAATTATGAATATGTTTAATTAAACATTCCTAATTAAAATAACTAAGCTGATTAAGACCGTCCAAACTAAAACATTGTAATGGAATATCAGTTTGACTGCTGTTCTATTATGTTGAACATCAAATATTATAATACTAGTCGACCAGAAAGAAAGTTTTTCTGAAATAAGTTTACCTTTTCATGATATAGCTATGCAAACCAGCCATAGTGTGATGTCAATAATATTCTTGCCAAGACCTTTCAGATAGATTTCTTAAACTAAACTTATTTATTTATATGTTGTTTATTTTAAAGCTTTTTGTATAAAATCTGAAACTTATAGTTAATTTTTGGATTTCATTTCAAGAAAGATAGTTTTTAATCTGGTTATACATTGCTGTATTAAAATTCTGTTAGATTATCTCTTGTGTAAAAGTTTTTAGCACATAAAAAGTTTTTTCTAAAGTTCGATATTCTTATTTTTCTAGTGTAAGATATATTCATTATTATAGAATTAAACCACTAAAAATCATGCCTAGTCTTTATAAGCATTATACAACATTTTAAAATACCATTTAGTTCTAAGTTAAGTTTAAATTCAGTTATGGTTTTCAGTGTGATTATACACTGCACTATAATATTACATTGTATCATCAAGGTAAAAAATCACTAGCCTTATATAAAATAATTAATTAAGACCAACACAGTATTTTACCCAAATAAATCTTACTAGTTTATATATGTAACCTTTTAAATTTAAGACAAATATTATCACTTGATCATCTTACATTCTCTTATATGTTTGGTATTTTAAATTAATAGTGCATTTGATTTAACATTAGAATTAGATAAAGTTTACATTAAAGCATTCATTTAGCTTAAAGACGCAATGCTCACATTTATTATTTAAATAATTAAAGCCCTTGAGGTTTTACCGTTACCACAAAGACATAGGGGTATAAAAATATCATCAGGAAATAAGGGGTTATGTTGACACAAAAGGATTGTATAACAAAGGGTATAGTCCCAGTGACAGTTATAGTTACTATACAACTAATAAAGTTTAAGTCCACAAAGTCAAAATAGAGCAGACAAATTTTAAGTCCACAAAATTACTAAAGAGCTGACAGTAATTAAGTCCACAAAGTCAAAATAGAACTGAAAAAATATGAGTCAATAATTTCATCATAGGCTTGACAAACTTTAAGTCCATTAAGTCAAAGGAAAACTTACATATTTCAAGTCCAAAAAGTCAATATAGAATTGAAAAACTTTAATTCTACAAACGCACAACAGAACTGAAAAAATTTAAATTTACCAAGACCCAACAAACTGAGAAATTAAATCCACAAATTAAAAATAGAATTAAAAATTTGAAATCCACAAAGTTAGTATAGAACTGACAAAATTTAGTCCACCAAGTCCAAAAAGAACTAACTAAATATAAGTCAAAATAGTTTTCAGGAATATTGACAATATATGAGTACAGATAAGTCAAAAAATGTTGACCAATTTTAAATCATAAGAAGTCATGTTAAATATATATTAGATTCTTGAATCTTATAGAAGGACATTATTCAGTAACGACTATAAAAAGCAAAACCAGTAATATTCTGAAAATATTTATGAACTTGTATTGGAAGGGTTTGCAAAGGCATGACAATTGAGTGATATTTTTGTTGAAAAAGTTGTTTCCAATATAATGTTGATTATTTTTGTTTAGCAACATAAAATCTTTCAAATTAATACTCTGAATTATTTTTTCTAGAAACTGAATGTTATTAGTTTTTTTAAATGTGAGATCTTTAATACCATCATTTGATTTTTTTTCTTATAATTGTCTACTAATTTTTTTTTAATTAGTTTTAATAGCATTGCAAAAAAACCTTTAATCCTGGAAAACCTAGATTTTGACAATTTAGGCTAAAAAAACTTGTATTATTAATCAATTTTTAATGGTAAAGTAATAAATATTTTATTTTACACATAAAATGTTATGTATAGATAATAATTGTTGTCATCATTAAAAATAAATTTTATTAATAAACACAACTGAAGAAGCTTTAAGATATTTTTTACCATAAATCAGTTTTTAAATTAAAAATAGACCCGAAAACGTGAAACTTTTAAATACTGGAAGACAATTAGAAATTCTGGAGAAAATTTTCCAAAAACATCAGGAAACCCTGTTTTTAGACTAATTCAACATTTTTATGTTTTATAGTTTTTTTATTTTGTCTTTGCTGTAACTTTTGAGGACTAAGGGAAGTTGCAATGTTTATTAAAAAAAAATACGTTTTTTTCTTCATTTTCCTAGCAAAAAGAATTAATAAGTGTAAAATGTGATTATTTTCTAGCAAAAAGGAAAAGTAAGTTAAAGAGTGAGATTCTGTTGAAAAATGGCAAGAAGAGAAAGTGTAAAGGAATACTAGTTTAACTGTAATATGTTAGTTTAACATCAAATATTATAAAACCAGTCAACCAGAAAGAAAGTTGTTCGGAAACAAGTTTACATTTTTAATATACAGTAACCTCTCGCTTATTTACGCACATTGTGTCCACAGAAAAAGTGCGTAAAGATATGAGAGATCGTAAAAAAACGAGAGGTACTAAATATACTCACTATAATGGCTGTTTTTTAATATTGCTTCTAGTTAAAAGCAGACTGGGCACTTTCCGACTTTTAACTATTTGTTTACTTTATTTATAAATATGAAAACAACAGATAAAACTATACATATATTAAAAAAAAGGATTTAATTTCTTTAAAATAATAATACGAGTAAAAATAATTTTATTATTTTAATAATAAGTAGAAATTATCTTTATCTTTATTCATATGTGACATTTATATTCTATTCTACTTAGCAAATTCAATTTTTAATTAAGCATTTCTTTACAATCATAAAATGGTGTTTATTAATATATAGGGCAAGACTGCTGTAATTATTCTTTGTGTTTTAAACTCTCATTATTTCATTATACTTTCATTATTAAACACAGTCATGTTTATTTCAGAATTTTGATTTAAATTCTTATTGTTAACAAAATTTCTGATATACTGAGGTATAACTAAATGTTTATCAATTAGTCAAGGAACATAAATTTACAAAGTCTAAAGATATAGATAGGTGAGTTAGCATTCATAAATATATTTTAATTTTAAATATATAATAAACCTAATTTGTGCAATATAACAAAAAATTAAATTTTTTATTTTCTGAATTTATAGAATTCTGAAATGCGTAACTAAACGAGAGTGCGTAACGTCACGAGTGCGTAAAGATCCGAGAGGTTACTGTATAGCTATAAAAACCAGCCACAGTGTGATTTCAGTGATATTTTATTCAAGGTCTTTCAGATTAATTCCGTAACTGAACTTATTTTTTATATTTTTATTCATTTTGATTGTTTTTAAATTAATGTTTGTTACTTATAATCGATTTTTTAGTTTAAATTCCGAGCAGATAATTCTTATTCTAATTATACATTGTTATATTATATTTCTTAGATTCTCATGTGTAAAAATTTTTACCACATACAGGGTATTCTCTTAAGTAAAATATCCTTTATGTTTTATTGTTTGATATATTGTTTAATATAGAATATAACCACCAAAAATCCTGCCTAGCCTTTATAAGTAGAATAGAATATCTTTAAATATCACCTTGTTCTAACTTAAGTTTAAATTTATTTATGCCTTTTAATGTGGTTATACACTACATACACTAAAACCTCACATAGCGTCACCAAGGTAAGAAATCACTAGCTTTTTAGAAAGTAAATTACTAAGACCAACACAGTATTTTACCAAAAGAAATCTTAATTGTATTTATACATAACCTTTTCAACCAAATCAAGGTAAAAAATCCCCAGTGTTTTAGGAAATAGTTAAGTAAGACCAAGTCAGTAATTAAAAAATGTTTACTTATATATACAATATTTTATCTTTAAGGCAGTGTTTATTTTTTTTTCTCACATTTTCTTATATTTTTTACATTTTCAATTAGTAGTTAGTTTAGTTAACAAGTAAATTTCAAGCGACTTTACAATAAAGCTTGCATTTAATTTTTAAGTAGCAATACTCATATTTACTGTTTACCCTTTTGAAAGCCCTTGAGATTGACCAGAAAGACAAAGGGGGTTGAAAAAATCATCAGGCAATAAGTGGTAATATTGATGAAAATACCATAAGGGGATTAATATATAAACAACAATGGATAATGACCCAGTAAAAGTCACGATATCCCTATAGATCTAACAAATTTCAAGTCCAAAATATCAAAATGTAATGACAAATTTTAGTCCACAAAGTCAAAATAGAACTGACAAAATATAAGTCCACATTATCCATATAGAACTGACAAATTTTAAGTCTACAAAGTCAAAATAGAAGTAACTGATATATGTCCACAAAATAAATCTGACAAAATATAAGTCTACAATATCATTGTAGAAATGAAAAGTTTAAACTCTGCCAAGTCAAATCAGAACTGACAAATTTTAAGTTAACAAAGTTACAATAGAAATGAATAACTCCAAGTCCACCAAAACACTATAGAACTGACAAAATATAAGTCCACAAAGTCAAAACAAAACAACTAAAATTTAAAACCAGAAAAAAAAATTAAACTAACAAAGTTTAATTACACAAACTTAGTACAGAACTGAAAAATTTAGTCCAATAAAGCACAACAGAACTGACAAATTATAAGTCTAAATAGCTCACATAAATATTGAGAATACATAAGTACAAATAAGTGACAAAAAATGGAGACCACAGTAAGTCATGTTAAATTTATGTAAGATTCTTGAACTTTATTAGTTTTATAGAAATAGACAATATTTATTTGTAACTAAGACAAAAAACACTAATAACAAGCTTTTAAAATTTTAGGAAATTGTACTATATGGGTTTGCATATGCATGACAATTGATTTTTATTTCTAGTTGATAAAGTTGTTTTCATTATAATGTTGATGTTATTGTTTTGCCTAGTTTTTTAAAAGTTTTGCTTTTTAAATATTATGAAAAGCTTTTACATTTTTTTTGTACTATTAGTATTATAAAATTTAAGAACTTTAACACCATATCTAATTATTATATTATTCTAATACTGTCTACTTATACGTTTTATATTAAATTAGTTATAAGACTAATTTAAAATTTTCTATGTTTTTTATTTTTGTTTTTGCTTTAACTTAAAATACCTAAGGGTAGTTGCATTGTTTGTCAATAACAACTCCTTTTTTTCTTCATTCTCCTAGCAAGTAGAAGGAAGAAGGGTGAAATAAGATTCTCTTCTAACAAAAAGGAAGATGAAGGTTAGAGTGAGATTCTGTTTGAAAATGGCAAGAAGAGGAAGTGTAATGGAATACCAGTTCCACTGATGTGCCTTTAGTTTAACATCAAATATTATAAAACAAGTCAACCATAAAGCAAGTTGATCTGAAACAAGTTAATAGTTTTAAGATAAAGCTATAAAAACCAGCCACAGTGTGATTGCAGTGATATTCTAGTCAGGACTTTCCAGATTAATTTCATAACTAAACCTATTTGTGATTATATTGTTTATTGTGAAGTCATTTTTTAATTAATGTTTGTAACTTATGATTGATATTTTGGTTTTAATTCCAAGCAATAGTTCTTAATTTATCTAAGTAATGTTATAGTTAATAGTACATTCCTGTTAGATTTAACTTTTGTGGAAAAGTTTTGACAACATTTAAAGTATTTTCAAAACTATTTATCCTTTATTTTTTAGAGTTTGATTTGTTCTGTAATATAGAACATGACTACCAAGAAAGTAATGCCTAGCTTTAATAAGTATAATGGAATATTTTTAAATATCATTTATTTCTAAGTTAATTCTCAATTTAGCTACGGTTTTTAGTGTGGTTGTACACTAAATTAAAACCTGACAACATAAAGTTGTTTTGAACACTATCCAGTTTTTAGAATCATTACCAGTTTGTAAGAATTTATTATAGGGTTTTCAAACTGGGCCTAGTTGCCCCTTTCCGAGCCATTACAGAAGTTAAGGGCCATGAGCTGCAAAGCGGCTACCGGGGGTTTTATGAGGTCATAAATTCAGACTTAAACTAGCCATTCTGAAGTTTATGATTATCAGCCATAAAAGACTGGTCTTGGGCATTTTTTAAAATAGTAATACTTAAACTTATACTAGACTTCATGGATAGAATTTAGGAAATTCTGGGAAACAAATGCTGTAAAAGGGGGAGCCACAAAGTCGTATTTTGAAACTTACAAACTTACACTTGACATTTGGAGTTGGTAATGAAGAGCATAAAAAAAGGTCTTAGGCGTTTTTAATGGTAGTTTTTTAAGAAATCTTGTTAGAGGAAGCAATAGGTTTTGTAATTTTTCGAAAGAAGGATTTTGAAATAAAGATAAGGAAACTCTAATCTAATAGAACAAGTTGTGTTATATTTATGGTTAAACATTATTTTACACTTTTGTTAGTGCATTAAAAGTAATGTTGAAATCTGTTGGGCCAATATAAGAAGGTAGTTTAAGTAAATACATTATCTATAAATATATATTGTAACCTCTAGTATTTTAGATTTTTGAAATATTGAAAAGCTTTACTTTTTAATGATTGAATATTTTTTAAAAGAATTATACTAAAAAGTCATACAAAAATGGATTATGAATGCAGTGTATGTTTAGATAATTTGTTTTCAGTAAACACTGATGTTTCTGTTACGGAATGTGGTCACGTTTACCATAAATCTTGTTTAGGAACTGCAACGCAGATTAACAAAAGATGTCCAATATGTAATGCTGAAAACATAAACATTGTAAAACCATATTCCCAAATGTCTATAAAGAACTTAATTATAGTTGCTGTTCAAATGATACAAAAGAATTTATCGAGGAAATTTTAGACAACGAAAGAGAAAAGAGAGAAATATTTATAAATATGATTAATAAACTAGACAAAGAAAACATAAGTCTGAAAGAAACTAATAAAAGTTATCAAAACAACCTTAAAAGTGTTAAAGTGTTTCTACAATGCTTCCAAAAAGATATTGAAGACTTGAAAATAAAAAGCGAACTAATCACATCAGATAACAATACCTTGCTAAGTGAAATAAGAAAGTTTAATAATGGCAAAGAAAACGTACCCGAAATGTTAAATGTCAAGTATGCAAAACAAATTGATCAAGATTATCGTAATGATAATATTTCTGGCGAAAACTTTTATGATTCATGTAGTGATAGTTGTTTTAGCTATGAAACTTATTATTCTTGTAATGATGACTGTTCCAGATGTAAAGAATCTTTTGTAAATAAAGGTTCGTTAGATTTGAAGATATATATAAAATAAACTTATTTTTAATTTTTACTTTGCATTTTTTTAGTACATCACACATAGTTATTGATTACTAATAACATTAGTCTAATAGCCGCATTTTATTAATAATAGTTTGTGTTTTTGTAATTAAATAATTTTTTGTAAGCAAAATAACTTTTGATTATTAATATATTTCTCTACTTTGTCTTAACAATTTGTACAGACTTCAATAGCAGTAACGAGAACAACTCTGATGAAACTAACAACAAACTGCATAGTTCTGGTGACAAACTGAATATAAGTTTACTGGATAAATATTTAAAAAAGAGTATTTTACACGAGGTAAAAGAAAAGCTCAATGACATGAACGATTGCGAAAATAAAACTTTTAAGTTAATAGTAGAAAGGATAATCAAATTTGAGAAGGAGAACAATTTCATTAAAGAACAAAACAATAAAACTCAGGTTGACCTAAAAACATTTAAAGCTTCACTGAAAACCGCTCAAAACGATACTAAAAGTTTGAAAGAAAACTAAAAAATGTTGCAGATAAACAATAAAAATATCTTAGCTAAACTGAATAATATAAAAAACTTAAAAAAAAGTATTGAAGTTGACCACTTTGGAGATAAAAGAAAGAGAAAGTTAACAAAAGAAGACCATGACCAACTCTACAGGAAAAACCAAATTAATGGTTTTGTTACAGTAAATAGTTTACTGGTACCTTTTGAACCTTTTTATAAATTATATTAACATATTCTAAAACTATTGTAGTTCTTAAAAAATCAACAAGCTTTTCATTTTATACTTAATATATTGTTTGAAGTACTTTCAAATTCTTCTATAGCAAACAAGTTGATAAATAACTCAAGTTTATTTTCTTTAGTTTATATTCAACTTGTTTGGTGAATAAGAACTTTAAAATACTTCAAACAATATAATCAGTAAAAAATAAAAATTTTTTCTATTTCTTTTTGTAGTATAACAGTTTTTATATATCGAGTTAAGATAAAGACAAAGAAATCATAAAGAATAATTGACATATTTAAGGACGATTTGAGAAGTTATCATACCATAGATACTGTTCTAGATTTTATATACGTTTTTTATGAATAAAAAACTACTGAAAAGCATTAACTCAAAAAAAACAATAACAAGAAAACGAAATAATTTAACAACAATAATTTTTTTTTTGTATGAGATCGACATTGATTTACATGTTAAAATATAATTTAAAATAAACAGAAATAAAGATAAAAATTAATGATGATGTTCATAATATACAAAGTATTGATGATTAAAACAGTATAGTAATATCTTCTGGATTAACATCAAAATCACAAAGCGGAACAAAACCTTACATATTCAGTAATGCTGTTTACATATTTGATTTTAAAACAAACACTTATAATTTACTTTCAAAACTAAGTTCTTCAAGGTTGGGTCATCAATCTGCTACTGTTGGAGGTAACATTTATTCATTTGGAGGTATTAGAAATAACATCACATCATCCGATGTTGAGGCCATATCAGTTGGTCAGAAGTTGACAGTTCCACCAATGCATAAAGAAAGAAATAATTTTGGAATGTGCTCATTTGCCGGGTGCATTTTTTTGGCTGGAGGAGATCATAATAATTTTGCAAGTTCCGCAAAGTGAAGTTTACAGCGCAGAGAGTGGCGACTGGTGCGAAGTGTGCAGCATGAACACAAGTAGAATCGCATTCGCGTTGACATATTTCCAAGATAAAGTGTGGGCAATCGGTGGTGATTCGAACATGAATCTACTGGACACGGTGGAGACGTACGATTTAGGTGAGAACAAATGGACAACAGCTGACGCCAGGCTTCTTCAAAAACGAACCAGTCACAAGGCTGTGGTTCACGACAAAAAGTTTTATGTCATCGGTGGTATAATTGATATGATTAAAGAAACATGTTCAGTTGAAGTTTACTCGAGCGTGACGAATCAATTCACTTGTGTAGCTGAAATGAACCAAGCACGCACGTTCTTCGGATGCAGTGTACTTGGTAACAAGATTTTCGTTTTCGGGGGTTTTTCGAACGAAAATCAAATGAGTGATTCGGTGGAGGTCTATGACATTGAAAACGATGTTTTGTCAAAAGGTCCAAGTTTACCTTTCCCGTTAGCTTCTTTTGGTTGCTCAAGTAACAATTAGTTATCATACTATCTATTTAAAAGTCGTACTACTTACAAACTTTTATGTTTAGTAACTTTTTTTGATATTTTAAATTGTTGTTTTTTTAAAAGCAAACCATGATTTAAATTTTAAAAACGAGTTTTGAACGTTTTTATTAATAACTTTTCATTCTTGATCTTTTTTAGTTACAAAAAAATCTTAAATTTGTTGAATATTTATTGACATATAACTTTTTATTCTGTTATATACTAACGACTGACATTAAGTTTAAAAATGGTATCTTAAAATTTTGCACTAAATTAAATATAAAACTTAGTTTTAAAAAGACCTTCTATTAATCTATTTCAAGTCTCTAAGATTTATACAAGCTTTTTGTAACCTAATTGAGTCTAAAAAAACAACTATTTTTAAGTAAATTTGATTTTCGAAATCTATTTTAAACTAATGAACTCAAAAATGCAAAAGAACCATTGAATAACTTATTACTATTTTTTTAAATGTTTAATTGTTGCTACAAAAAATAAAATAGATGTAATATAAAAGTAGTAGGTTGTTTTACTTATTAGATCAGGTGTCGGCAAACCGCCGCCCGCGGGCCAAACGCGGCCCTCGAAAGAAACGAGCATTTAAATGTGGCCCGCTGAGCAAAAATATATTCTAAGATTTTTTTTCGTATTTGGTTTAATTTGTTTATTCTCGTTTTAGACCCTATTTAACATATAAAAAGAACTAAAAGACTTTATTACTATAGCTTTAAAATGTGAAAAAGACAAACTAGCATTCCGTCAAGGTTTTTTTTTAGTTTTATAAAAATTTTCCTCTTACAACAGCAAGTTATTTTCTGAAAAAACATTGTTAAGAGTGCTTGGTTTCAGTAAGTTACTTATATAATACGTATTAAGTAAATAAACTTCATGCATATGTTTTCTATTTTGTACAAAAATAATGAACAGTAACTAACTACGATGTCATTTATTTACAGTTTAGATATTTTTTCACGTTTTTTATTCATAAGTCTATTTTTTAGATGTTTTTTACTAAATGTTATATTTGAAACAGCATAAAAACTGTTAAAATTACATAGTTTTAAGAAATAACGTTTATTTTGATTTTGACACGGTTAAATTTTTTAGAAGTTTTTTGTGCACTTTAATAAGTACTATGCACACCAATTTACAAAGATGCTAATATTTTAAATAACTTTTTATTAAATAACAATGTTAGATTAAGTTTAGTATATGCATAACTTTTTAAAATTGTTGTTTATAAATGTAATATATAATCGTGTACAACCACACTATAAACAACATATAAGACATAAATTAAAATAGCTTTGTTTTGTGTATATTTTCGTTTTACAAACATTTTTTTTGCAAATTAAGTTAATTTTTTTGCGTTGCATACTGGTATACACAGTTGCTGTTTTTTGGAAAAAGCTATTTAATACAAACTAGATTTGGGTATGGGAAATTTATTAAGTTTGTACATTGTTAATTAAAATAGTTCAAATTAAAGCAAATAAACAACTGAACATTGCAAAACACTCAGACTATGACTATTTGAATACTTCAAATCTAAGGCCAATTTATTATTTTTTAGTTTTGGATTAATTGTCTTTTGTGTACTAAAATATCAGACTAGTTTTTTGTCACTCATGCTGGCTTTTTTGCTTTAAAAGATGGCAAATTAAACTAATGATATATGTTTTGTTCGATCTACAGTGTTCGTTTTCATTATAATATATATTGATTTTAAAATCTTGCAGCTGCTGATATAATTTAAAATATTATTTAATTAAATTTATACACATAGGTGTGAACAATCAGTGTTACTAAAAAACTTGAAACCCGGAAAAGCTTTGAATTTAACAATTTTTGCTTTAGAAAATTTGGAAAAACCTTGAATATGAGAATTTTTTGAAAAAACCTTGAATTTTAAACATTTTATACATGTTAAGTAGTGAATTTTCGTTTTGACATATAAAATCTACTATACAAGTATTTTTTTATTAAAAAACACACCTAAAAAAGCTTGACAGTAATTTTAAATGTTGTTATGTTGTTTAATTTTAATTTATACTGAAAATAGAAGCAAAACATTGTACTTTTAAAACCTTTATATTGATGCATCGCACCTCTGCTTTTAAAATTTTTTTTCCTATTGTTGTGCTTTGCATTGAACTAAACCTTAAAAATTTTCTAAGTTTTCAAAGTTAGTAAAAACACCTCTAGTAGAACGTAGGTATTTTAGTAGAATCTAAAATTAAATGAACAATTTTTGTTTTATTAGTACTTTCATTTTAACAGACTTATTTAAGTCCTAAATTGATTTATGCTGCTTTATAATTTATAAAACATTTCCTAAACACAACTTCTTGTTGTCATTGAAGAATTAAAGAAAATATTTTGCTACCCAAGTTCTTTAAAAAAGTTTAAAATACTAAAGGGTAACTTCATTCAGTCCGTAGTTACTGAAAATAATCATGTGCTTTGTTGGAACTGACTTAAACAATTTTTAATTTTTTTTTGATTCTCCCAAAACTTCTAACTTACGTTTTTTAATTCTTTTAGCTAGTCTTATATTTCACATTTATATTTATATTGCAAATAAAGATTTCTACAATGCTTAATAAATTTATTTTCTGAATTTTATTTTAAACAACGTTGCCAAATACACAAACTTGTTTAAAAATTTGAAAAATTCAGACTATTTAAACCTATTAAAAATATTTTTTAACATCTATCATCATCATTTTAACACTCAGGAGTGTGTTAAGCATCTCTTTCAACACTAAATAAATCTTCGAATGCTTAGAATACTTTTATGTCTGTAGTGTAGCTCACTAATTGTTTTTTTTGTCTTCTTAAATTATGTGTATTTTTTTAATGATTATATTTTAGTTAGTTATTTAACCTTGATTAACAGCAAATTTTTAACTTTTTTAACTTTAATAAATTTAAGCTGGTTTGATATTATTATTATTATTATTATTGGAGTTTATTATGCAAAGATGGACTCGGGCATTAAAACCTGAGCCGCTTAAACAAAACACACGAAAAAATAAACAAACAAATTACATTCAATGAAAATTAAAATCTAAAAACAACACAGTAAAAAATATAACTCAGATATTTTTTGCTTTTAAAGTGGCAGCCATGTAAAAAACTAGTTAATTACTAATAAGGTATTTTATTAAAGTATTTGACCATTAATTATGTTAAATAAGTTGTTTTAGTTTTTTTTAAATACAAATAGTTACGTTTTAAAAACTGTTAAACGAAAAATTCTAGAAGCAAAATTTTCAAATGTTAACATTTTTAAAATATGAAAAAGTAGTTCATAATATAAAAAATTTATAAAAGTGTCCCAAAAATGTTTTTCGAGCTCGGTTACCAAAGATAGTTAGGTTGTAAGTAAAAAAAAAAAAACATTAAGTTTAGCATATTAAGTGTTTAAGAAAGTTAGATTTTTATTAAAACTTTAGAACATTAGTCAATGTAAATTTATTTCAATAAATATCTATATTTTTAATTTAAACTATGTGTAGCTAAAATTCATTTATAAATAATAAAGTAATTAAAAGTGAAATTTTCTGTAGAGTGACTAACTCTAAAACCAAAATAATATTCAAACGTCACTAAAACTAAAACTGCGGCCCGCGAAGATTTGGGAGCTTGAATATTGGCCTGCGAGTACCAACAGCCTGCCGACCCCTGTATTAGATGTTCAGGTGTTGTTTACTGACTTGGTTTGTGCTTCAAGTTCGTTTTAGCTAATACTGGTTATACTTTACTTTAAATTACAGTACAATGAAATCGAAGTTTGAAATAAAGATTGAAAAAATTATACTATTTTATTTTTTATCTTAAAAGACATCTTAATTTTTGAATATTTATTACAATTACTATTGGTTCAACTACAAAATTTTATTTAATGACATTACAACTACATTGTCTCTAATCCTTACTTTAATTTATAAAGTATAAGTGTAACAAATTTAAAAAAGTAAAAAGTTAATCAAAGAATGAAATAAAGTTAAACCGTACGGTAACCGGTGTTAAAATAAAACATATTTTTTTAATTAAGTTTGGATTGTTATACTGCCATCTGCTGGATAGATTGAAGCCCACCGATCAAACATAACTGGTCTGCAGTATCTGGAATGCTCTGTTGGTTAGATTAAATTTTTCTTGAAACTTGAAAAAAATAATATGACAACTTGTAATAGATTTGTTGTTTGGACGAAAAAAAAAGCTAACGGTATTTAAAGAGGTCTAATTATTTTTTTTAGAACAAAGTTAAATGTGCTAAATTCAGTCATTTTATTTGTATTATATAACAGTATCAATTTTTATTAATCAACTATGTGTTGCTAACGTAAAAACAAAACAGTTAGATTAAATGCTGTTAAACAGGAATTAGATAAATGAGACAAGATATTTTTTAATCATTGTGAGTAGGTTTAAAATATATGATATAAATTTACATTTGATGTTCATGTCTAAATTGTTTAAAATAGCAATTACTTCCAGCTTATGTATGCAATAGAGCAATTGGACTTCTATAAGATTATTAATATCGAGATAAAATTAAGCTTGCACCTTAACTTTGTTTCTTTACTTAACTTTTCTACAGTTCGAATTATTTGTTTTTAATAGCTAATATTAATGTAAACTGGTAAACTGTTTTTTTTATTTTCAAGAAAAATAATTTAATTATATTGTACTGTGTTAACTAATCTACGTTAAAAAATAAATGAATAGCAATCTCCATGTAACAGTATATTAAGTTTAAAAGTTTGTATCATCACAAGCTAAAATTTTTCTATAAAAACAGACTTTCACTAACTTATCAGCCAAAAATACCACAATTTTAATTTAAATCAGTCTTTTCTGAAAATAGCACTTTACTTTATGATATTTATTAATCAAGTAAATTAATCATAAAGATCAGCTTTTAGCAATTAGATCCTCAAATTTAAATTAAGGAATGTAGTTATTCATTAAAAATGCTTGATATAGTAAAAAGTAAAACTATGACAGCTGTATTCTTTTCTATTTTTGCATAAAAATTATAAATATAAAATTTTAGGGATCTTGCATAATTCTTTCGTCACATAAGCTTCTATGCTAAGTATCTAAAATTAATTCTTTCTTAAAATTACGACAACCATAAAACTGTTTGTAATGACAACCACTTGGTTCCAATGGCGATCAATTCCCACCCGCCTACAATTCCCAACCAATCAAACTCGAGAACCGCGAACGTCCAAGGGTTTTAATGATGCTAAAATAAAAAAAAAATTGGGGGAAATCGAGCGGTTCCAATTCAAATAAACTGCATTAGAGACAGTTTGGAAACTATGGAAATTTAAATTATTTTGTATTTTTTAATTATAACTACTTTATATTTTAAAAGCGATAAGTTTTATACTAAAAAGTTTGATAAAGAAACAATTTACAGGGATTTTAGAAACTATTAATAAATGTTATCAAAAAAATACTAACTTTAGCTAGTCATAGTAACTAAACTATATACTTATTGTGTATAGTAAGCTACCGTTTTGTGCAGTCTAACTTTATTCAAATTTTAGTTATGGAAAATAAAACTAAATAAATAAACTACTTAATAAAAAAAAGCTTAATGCCTATAGGGAATGGACAATTAAAAACATGTAATTGAAATAAGATTAGTCCGAACTCATACCATCGTATTTTCTTCTTTTTTAACACTTTCTCTTACGACGATATCTTCTTTTCCTCTTTCTATTAACATCACCGTCATTCTGATAATAACTGTCACTTGTGGTAAACGACTCACACTTCTGATCAAAGATCGTGGTGCTTCTAGACGTGAACTCTTTGCGCTTTATCAGAGCGAACTTGTTCCACTTATCCCGTTTTCTGTACCACGGCTTGTCGGGGTTCGAGGACAGAAACTCCGGCTCCTTTGTCAGGAACAGTCGTGTTATGCTGTCAACGTAATGTTCTTCAAATTGGGAACTAGTGAAATACATTTTATTTCAGTTATGTGGTTTTTTGCTAAATGAATGCAAACAAAACACTGTTCATCGATTTTAACAAGTTATACTTACTTCATTATGGAATTTTTCAAAACTGCTGAAATTTTGTTTTTGTGCATTTGCATATAGTTTTTGAAGCAAAACAAAAGTTAAAACATATTCTATTCCATCGTATTCTTTCTAAACTTTATTAAGTGAACATTATTTTAATGTCAGAATTAATGTTTAGAAATACACAATGATTAGAATAAATAAACTGTATTGACTATCATAAAAAAAAGATCTTTGTTTATCGTTTTTTAAGCATAGCTGGAATTGATTTATATATACTTTTGCATATAGGTTTCAAAGATAAAAAATAACTTAAGTTTTATCTAATATTTACAAATTATATAAAATATTTTTATTTATAATTTATTTATATAAGCTTATATATTTTAAACTTTTTTTAGCTCTCGTTAATAAAAGTGTGTAAAACTTGTAACTTTTGTCAACTTTTAAAAGGTTTTTATGCACAAATATAAACTTAATTTTTTAATTAACTTATATGATGCTGAAAAAGTTTTTAATCTACTTTTTTTTATCGTTAACTACTTTGTAAGTTTTGGTATTAGAAATATGGTTAAGATAAAAATTTCCCATTTAAAGCAAAAAAATTTAAGCGAAATAATTAAAGTCTGTACGGTACAGGTATAACATGTTAGTAAATATATTTACTCTTTAGTACTTCTTAAATTAAAGAATATGATTGATGTAATAACATACTTTCTACTTTATTTGTATCCTAATTTTATATCAGCTTATATAGTTTAATAGAGAAAGGAAAAGTAACTTCTGACTCAGAAGTAACATTTTGGAACGAAGAGAATTTACTGCGGGTTGAAACTTTTTTTTTTCTTATATTTTACTATCACTGTTACACTCAATTCTTTCTCTTGGTCGATAATTTAATTTACTAATTGCTATAATTAATTTCTTTTTTATTAACCAAAATTTGCAAAATATCACTTGTGCAAAATTGTCTCTCCGTGCAAAAGTAACCTTTTGTGCAATATATTTCAGGTATCTAGCTTGAGTTTATTTTATTCTATTTTACTTTTAGTTTGTTTAAAAAACAAATACCTCAAAAACTCATTGATTTAATTTTTAACACATGAAAAATACTTTTTCACTTTTTTTTCCAACTCAGTAAAAGTATGTTATTTATAACCCACTTAGGTAAACTGTCAAGAACCATTTTACAAAAACACATAACAACCATAAGAAAAAAATCTATGCTTAGCCAATGGAAAAACTCTGGCGAAGAGATAGATTCGAAAAAATCAACAACAAAAACCACAATGCTTCGTGAACTTTGACATAAAGAACTTTTACCCAACTATCCAAAGAAAACACCTAATAGATGCAATTAACTTTTCCAACTCTTTTCCAAGGTTCACAGAATTTGAGATAGAGACAATTATGCACACATGCAAATCAGTAATGTTTTACGATAATAATATGTGGAAAAAAATCAACACCAATGACAACTTTGATGTACCTATGGGCTCATTTCACGGCGCCGAAATATGTGATCTTGTAGGTTTATACCTATCACACCATTTGTCTACGATTATAAACACTGAGTCAATTGGACTCTACAGAGATGATGGACTTGCCGTTATCAATCAAACAAATAAGAATAATATTTGCAAATAAAAAACAAAATTACAAAAAAACTAGTAGACATAGGATTCGACATTACAATTAGCGCAGGTGAAACCTCCACCAACTTTTTGGACATACATTTAAACCTTCTAACTGATGACTATTGCCCATATGTAAAGCCAAACGCAAAGACCATTTATATTGAGAAAGATTCTAACCATCCTAAAACAATTAAGAAAAATACCCAAAAATGATCGAAAATAGAATTTCGAAACTAACAAAAAGCAAAGTATCATTTGATAACGCGAAACAAATCTACCAAAACGCTTTAAGCAAAAGCAACTTCCATCATAAGCTCGAAGATAATCCAACAATTGATAACAACAAAGAAAAAACAGAAAAAGAAAATGTATATTTTACAACCCACCTTTCTGCGAATAAGTGAAAACCAAATTCGGAAACCTCTTTTTAAAACTGCTTGACAAGAACTTCCCAGAATCAACAGAACTACACAAAATCTTTAATAGAAGTTCCACCAAGATATCATACTGTTGTTCCCCAAACATAAAAGCATTAATTAGTGGACATAATAAGAAGTTGCTAGAAAAACCACCAATAGAACCGAAGCTATGCTACTGCAGAAACAGAGTGCAATGTCCAGTAATGAATAAATGTAAATTAAAAAATGTAATCTAGGAAGCAATCGTCTCATCTGAGAAAAATGAGAGAATGTCATATATTGGATCCACCCAAAGAGCATTCAAAAATAGATTGTACGAGCATAGAGTATCATTTCCAAAACCCAACAAGAAGAAGCCCGCCAACTGTACACAACTCGCCAACTACATGTGGAAATTATATGAAAAAGGCGAAAAATTCACTATTGAATGGAAAATTCTCAGACAGACAAAAAGCAGATTCAAACCAAACTTCATGTGCTCGCTATGTAACCTTGAAAGACTGTTTATAGCAAATTCTAACCAAAGAAAAATCCTTAATAAGAGAAATGAACTAGTCACGCAATGCCCGCATTACCTTAAGGAATACTTTTAGCTTATTTTTTATCGCATTAATTTAGTTTATTAAATTCTATTTAATTTGATTGTTACATTGTATTTATGTTTGTATTGTGTAAAGATTTTGTTCTAAAGTTACAAAATTCCCGTAAAAAGACCATTTCTGTGTTCTAAAATCCCCTATAAATCTTAGTATTTACATTTTTTCCAAAGCCTACTAACTAAATGCTTAGTCAATAAATTATCAAGATATAAAATATCTATATTCAGTAAATTATTTAAACTAAACTTACCTATATTTCATTTTAAATTAGGTTAACTTTAAAATTTAACTTTTGTAAACTACATATCAATTAAAACTCATATTTTAAATGTAAATTTTATTTTCCTCTATGTGTATATTTTCATTTTCTAATTTATTACCCTGTATACCTTTTTTTTTCAGCTTTTTTTAGCGTGTGATGAACTGTTCTGCAGGGAAACGGCGTAACGCAATATTTAACAATAAATTTATAAAATATGTTATTTAAATATTATAAGTAAGCTTTATTTCTATTTATAATACAAGCAACTTAAATTCTTTAGTATTTATTTTGACTTGTTTAGATCCTATTTTTGAAATAAAATTCAGACCCTATTTAAAAAAATAACATCCGGAACCGACCGGTTCAATTTTATGGATCTAGTGAATCGCTACTGTATTTTTATAATATGTTAACAATAAATACTCACAATTTTTGTATAAAAGGCGATTTTAAAACATATGTTCATGGTTTTAGCTACGTTTGAGGCTAAGATAGGAGACAAAAAACAAAGGAGCAGTTAACTAAAAAAAAAGACGATAGCTAATAAGGGCGGCTAATTATATAGTGAATTTCTATAAAGTGGGCAATTATAAAAATGAGTTTTGAAAACCCTTTTCAAAATGTAGTTATGAATTTGTTTAAATAAAATTTCTTAATTAAAGTTATTTAGCTGATTAAGACCGTCAAAATTAAAACATTGTAATTGAATATAAGTTTCACTGCTGTTTTATTTAGTTGAACATCAAATATTATAAAACCAGTCAACAAGAAAGAAAGTTGTTCTAAAACAAATTAACATTTTTAAGATATAGCTATATAAACCAGCTACAATGTGACTTCAATGATATTCTAGTCAAGACCTTTCAGGTGGAGTTCTAGAACTGAACTTATTTGTTATTTTATATTTTATTGTAATTTTGTTTATATAAAATATGCTTCTTACAATTAAATTTTTGATTTAATATCAATTTTGATAATTTTAATCTAATTAAACATTGTTATAGTTCAGGGGTCGGCAGGCAATTGGTGCTCGCGGGCCAAATTTCAAGTTTTCAAAATCTTCGCGGGCCACAGTTTTAGTTTTAGTGATACTTGAATAATCTTCTGGCTTTAGTTTTGGTCTTACCAGAGATAGTTTTACTTTTATTCACTTTATTACTTTAAATGACTTTTAGCTACACATAGAATGCCTATTTAACATATAAAAATCTATTTGAGTAGAATTACACTGTTTAATATACTTAAGTCTTAATAAAATATGTACTTTCTTAAAAACTTAATAAGTTAAACTTGATAAAATATTTCTATTTTTTTCTTACAATTTAACTTTCTATAAAAACCAAGGTTAAAAAACATTTATGGGTCACTTTTATACATTTTTATATTATGAACCACGCTTTTATGTTTAAAAAAAATGTTAACTTTTAAAAATAGTTTTTACGTCTTAAATAGTTTGTATTCTTCAGAACGTTCAGTAACTCGTTAATTAAATAAAACTAATACCTATTTGTACTCTAAATAAGCTAAATCAAATTTTTTAACATATTTAATGTTGGAATACTTTAATAAAATACCTTATAAGTATTTAATTAGTCTTTTACACGGTTGCCACTTTAAAAGCAAAAATGTCTGAATTGTATTAAAAGTTTACTAAAAAATAAAATAGCTTAAAACTTTCTGTTAATCAAGCTTAAATATATAACTAATATATCATTTTATAAAAAAGCACAATATGTAAATAGACAAAAAAAATTATAATTAGTAAACTACACAACAGTCATAAAAACTGTTCTGAGAATTCGAAGATTTATTCAAAGTGTTTGAAACAAAAGTTTCAGATACCCCTAAGTTTTAAAAAAGTTTCTTAAACAGCTTTAACCTAGTCTGAATTTTATAATTTTTTTAAACTAGCCTGTTTGTTTGGCAACCCTATTTAAAATCAAGTTCACAAAATAAAGAAATACCGAAGTTTATTTACAGTGAATTAATCATATAAGTAAAAAAATATTTTAATTCAGCTTGAATGGATAATTAAAGTTTTAAACATTTTCAACAAATGTATAACAAACTATTAAGCTATTAAAGAAATTGAAAAACCTATTTTTTATTGAGCATTATAGCAATTCTTTATCTTTGTTAAAATTTTGTATTCAAGAGCAAATGTAAGTTATAAGACGAGCTACAAGAACTATAATATGTACTTTAGTTTCCAGTTATTGCGAGAAACAAAAAAAGATCGTTCATGTCAGTTCCAACAACGCACATGATTATTTTCAGTAACTAAAGACAGATTAGAAAAAAAACTGTTAAGGAAAATTATAATGTAGCGAAATTAATTAATAAAAAGATACCGTTTAGATTTGAAAACTTATTTGAATAATTTGCGTTGGGGTTAGTAATATGTTTTTGTTTATTTCTTCAATATCAACAAGAAGTCGTGTTTAGGAAATGTCTAAAGATTTTAAAGCCGCATAAACCAAATAAGGACTTAAATCAACCTGTTAAGATGTTAAAACTGATACAACAGATAGTGTCCATTTTAGAATTTTAATTACAGGTATTTACTAACTTTGACATTTTAGAAGAATTTCCGGGTTTAGTTTCAACACAAAGCATAAAAATAGGTAAAGACATTTAAAAAGCAAAAGTGCAATGCACCAATATAAAATCTTTAAAAGTACAGCATTTTGCTTCTATTTTTAGTATATAATTAAGTTAAAGTTAAAATAAAAACGTTTTAAATAACTCAGAAAAGTTTTAAAAATACAGTTATCTACTTTAAATGTGTTTTTGAATAAAAAATATTTATATGGTAGATTTTGTGTTAAATCAAAATTTTATTACTTTACATGTAAAAATTGTTTAAAATTCCATAGTTCAATAGTTCTCAAATTCAAGGCTTTACAAATTTTTTTAAGTATAAATTGTCGAATTCCAGACTTTTCCGGGATTTTTTGGCAACACTAATTATTCAGACTTATATGTATACAATTAGTATAAATAATAATTCAAATTATATCAGCTACAAGACTTAAAATTTAAACATATTTTAATTCAAACCAACACTGTGCAATGAACATAACATACATCATGAATTTAATTAACCACCCTTTAAAGCAAAAAAAGTCAGTCCGAGTGACCAAAACTAGCTTGATATTTTAGCATACAAAAAGCAATTCAAGCCAAAACTGAAAAATGACTAAACTTGCCTGAGATTTGAAGTCTTTAAATAGTCATAGTCTGAGTGTGTGTATTTGATTGAATTTGAACTATTTTGATTAAAAATGTACACACTTAATAAATTACCATTTCTGAATCTAGTTTGTATTAAATAGGTAGTTATAAAAAAAAGCAACTGTTTATATTATTATGCAACGCATACAAATTAACTTATTTTGTCAAAAAACACAGTTTAAAAAATCAAAAAGTATACCTAACAAAAACTTTTTTAATTTATGGCATATATATTGTTTTAAATGTGTCTGTACACACTTAGATATTACATGTAGAAACAATAACGTTAGAAAATCATGCATAAACTATATTTTATCTCATTGAGTATTAAATATAAAGTAGTTTAAATTATGAGCGTCTTTGTTCATTGATGTGCACAGGAATTAATTTAAAATGCAAAGAAATCTTCTAAAAATCAAAGGTGTCAAAACCAAAATAAAGTTAACCTTGTTTCTTGTTATTATGGTATTTTCAATGTTTTTATGCACACTAGTATATACATATAGTAACAAAACATCTGTGGTAGAAACTTAGGTACAAAAAACGTTTTAAAAAACTAAACTGTAAAGAAATAACATTTTAATTAATTACTGTGCTTATTTTAGTACAAAACCGAAAACATTTGCATCTAGTTTTTACAAGTAGATATTATATAACTATCTTACTAATTCAACGCAATTTTTACACTCTATTTTTTAGAAAATAATTTGCTGTTGTAAGAAGAAATTTATTATAAAATTGAGAAAAAAGAAACCTGGTGGAATGCCTGTCTTTTTCACATTTTAGGCTAAATCAGTAAAGTCTTTTAATTATTTTAAAGTATTATACATGAACTTAAAACTAAATTGATCAAACAAATTTAACTTAAAATATATTTTTGCTCAGCGGGCCACATTTACGTGGTCGCGGGCCGAAAAATTTTCTCTCGCGGGCCGCATTCCATTCATAAAAATAACGTGCTCGCGGGCCGCAGATTTATCCTTCGCGGGCCGCATTTGGCCCGCGGACCGCAGTTTGCCCACCTATGTTATAGTTAGTAGTATTTTGTGATAGATTTAACTCTTATGTAAACGTTTTTACCACATTTAGAGTATTTTCTTAAGTATAATATACTTTAGTTTTTAAGTGTTTAATATGTTACTTAATATAAAACATAACCGTAATAAATCATGCCTAGTCTTTATAAGTTGTATAAAATATCTTTAAATATCATTTAGTTCTAAGTTAAGTTGAAATTTAGTTATGGTTTTCAGTTTGGTTAAACACTACACTATTACATTACATAATGTCATCAAGGTAATGAATCACGAGTCTTTTAAGAAACAGTTAAATAAGACCAAGATGGTGTTTTACACAAACAAATCTTACAACTTTTAAATTTTAAGGAAATTTTTATCACTTTTTCATCTCATATTCTATTATACGTTTGACAGTTTCAATTTAGTGCATTTTGTTTAACAGTAGATTTAAATAAAACATACAGTAAAGCATTCACTTAGTTTTAATAAGCAATACTCTGATTTATTATTTAACTTATTAAAAGCCCTTAAAGTTATACCATAACCACAAGGACATAGTTGGTGGAAAATTTTAACAGGCAATAAGGGGTCATTTTAACAAATACCATTGGAAATTAAAATGTGAACAACAAAGGGTAAAGTCCCATTGAAAGTTATAAAGTTACTACAAAACTAATAAATTTTAAGTCTACAAAGTCAAAATAGAACTGAAAAATTTTAAGTCTACAAATTCACTAAGAAATTACAAAATTTAAGTCCACAAAGCCAAACAAGAACTGATAAAATATAAGTCCACAATTTCATCATAGAATGGACAAACTTTAAGCCCACTAAATGAAAGTAAAACTTAAATATTTCAAGTCCAAAAAGTCAACATAGATCTGAAAAAGTATAGTTCCACAAAGGCGAACAGAACTGAAAAATTTTAATCTCACAAAGTAAAAATAGAATTGAAAAAATTCAAGACCTCAAAGTCTTTATAGAACTGACAAAATTCTGTCCACAAAGTAACAATAAGAGAACTTGTCGAAATATTGCTCAGGAATATTGACATTATATGAGTACAAAAAAATAAAAAAATGATGACCAATTTTAAATAATAAGAAGTCATATTAATTATGTATTAGACTATTGAATCTTATTAGCATTATAGAAAAAAACATTATTTAGTAGTAAATAAGAGGCAAAAACCAGTAACATGCTGAAAATATTTATGAACTTGTATCATAGGGGTTTGCATAGGCATGACAATTGAGTGATATTTCTAATCAAAACATTGTTTCTAAAACAATGTTGATTTTACTTTTTTTGGTTAATAATTTGAAATTTTTCAAATTAATACTCTGAATTTTATTTTGAGAAACTGAGTGCTTTTAGTTCTTTTATATGTGAGAGCTTTAATACAATCTATAGATTATCATTTGTTTATTTGTCTACTAAATTTTTTTTTACTTAATTAGATTTAACAGGGTTGCCAAAAAATCTGGATTCCCTGAAAAACCTGGAATTTGAAAATTTTGGCTAAAAAATTCTGTAATGTTAAGAAAATTTTACATGTAAAGTAGTAAAATTTCTATTTGACACGTCAAGTGTACCGTAAAGATAATAATTTATGACATCATCAGAAATATTTTTACTTATAAACATATTTGAAGAAACTTAAAGATATTTTTAACCTTAAATTAAATTTAAAACTAAAAATAGACCCGAAACCGAGCAACTTTAAAAACCTAAAAAAATTTTAAAACCAGAAAAAAATTTTTAAAAACCTGGAGAAAATTTTTCCAAAAATATCTGGCATCCAAACTTTAAGACTTATTCAACATTTTTATATTTTATATTTTTCTATTTTGTTTCTGCTGCAAATTTTAAAAACTAGGGGAGGTTGCATTTTTTGTTAATAAATTACTTTTTTTTCTCTATTCTTTTAGCAATAAGAAGAGTAAAATGAAGAATAGTAAAATGTGATTCTAGTCTAACAAATATGAAGAGTAAGGTTAGAGTGAGATTCTCTTTAAAAATGGTAGGAAGAGGAAGTCTAATTGTAATATGTTAGTTGAACATTAAATATTATAAAACCAGTCAACCAGAAAGCAAGTTGATCTGAAACAAGTTTAAACTTTTAAGATATAGATATAAAAACCAGCCACAGTGTAATTGCAGTGATATTCTAGTCAGGACTTTCCAGATTTTAATTCCATAACTGAACTCAATTGTTAATATTTTGTTCATTGTGAAGTTCTTTATTTCTTAATATTTGTTACTTATGATTAATTTTTCAGGTTTAATTCCAGGCAGATAATTCTTATTTTAATTATAGATTGTTATTTTATGTTTTTTAGATTTAACTTTTGTGTAAAAGTTTTTACCACATATAGAGATTTTTCTAAGGTATGATATCATTTAAGTTTTATTGCTAAATATTTCCTTTAATATAGTATATAACCACTAAAATTCATACCTAGTCTTTATAAGTAGTATAGAATATTTAATGATCATTTAGTAAATAAGTTTTAAATTTAGTTTTAGTTTTTAGTTTGGTGTTACACTACACTATAATATTACATTGCGTCATCAAGGTAAAAAAATCACTAGCTTTTGAGATGATAATTAATTAAGACCAACACAGTATTTTACTCAAACATATCTTCTTGTATATATGAATAACCTTTTAAGTTTAAGGCAATTTTCTTCACTTTTTTATCTCACATTCTCTATATGTATGACATTATCAATTAAAAGTGCATTTTGTTTTACAGTAGATTTGAAGAAAATTCTCAGTAAAGCATTCATTTAGTTTTAAGAAGCAATACTCACATATATTATATAACTTAGTAAAAGCCGTTGAGGTTTTACCATAATCACAAGGACATAGGTGGTTGAATGTATTATCAGGCAATAAGGATTCACATTGATAAAACTACCATAGGTTGATTATAATGTAAACAACAAAGGGTATAGTCACAGTAAAAGTTACAAAGTTACTATAAAACTAATAAATTTTAAGTCAACAAAGTCACTATTGAACTGACAAGTTCTAAGTCCACAAATTCACTATAGAAATGAAAAAAATTTAAGTCCACAGAATCATAATAGAACTAGAAAAATATAAGTACACAATTTCATTATAGAATGGACAAACTCTAAACCCCCTAAGTCAAACTAAACTTAAATATTTTAATTCCAAAAAGTCAATATAGAACTAACAAAATCTAGTCTACAAAGTCACAATAGAATTGATAAAATATAAGTCCAAATATTTATCAAGAATATTGACAATATATAAGTACAAATAAATCAAAAAAAATGTTGACCAATTTTAAATCATAAGAAGTCATGTTAAAGATATATTAGACTCTTGAATCGTAATAGCATTATAGAAAAAGACATTATTTAGTAGTAAATAAGAAGCAAAAACCAGTAACATGCTGAAAATATTTATGAACTTGTATCATAGGGGTTTGCATAGGCATGACAATTGAGTGATATTTTAAGTATAAAAGGTGTTTCCAATATAATGTTGATTTTTTTTGTTTTGCAACCTGAAATCTTTCAAATTAATACTCTGAATTTTTTTTTGAGAAACTAAGAGCTATTAGTTTTTGAAATGTGAGATCTTTATTACCATCTTTTGATTTATTTTCTTATATTTGTTTATTAAAAAGTTATTTTATAAGTTTTAAGAGCGTTGCCAAAGAACCTGGAATCCTGGAAAAACCTAGAGTTTGAAAATTTAGGCTAAAAAAACCTGTAATATTAAGCAATTTTTAAATGTAAAGTAATAAATATTTTATTTTACACATAAAATGTTATTTATAGATAATAGTTATTGTCATCATTAAAAATATTTTTTATTAATAAACACAATTGAAGAAGCTTTAAGATATTTTTTACCATAAATTAAATTTTAACTTAAAAATAGAACCGAAAACGTAAAACTTTTAAATACTGGAAGACAATTAGAAAGTCTGGAGAAAATTTTCCAAAAACACCAGGAAACCCTGTTTTTAGACTAATTCAACATTTTTATATTTTATAGTTTTTTATTTTGTTTTTGCTGTAACTTTTAAGAACTAAGGGAAGTTGCATTGTTTATTAAAAAAAAAATACGTTTTTTTTCTACATTTTCCTAGAAAAAGAATGAATAAGAGTAAAATATAACCTTCTTCTAGCAAAAAGGAAGAGTAAGGTTAGAGTGAGATTCTCTTTGAAAATGGCAGGAAGAGGAAGTCTAATGGAATACTAGTTTAACTGTAATATGTTAGTTTAACATCAAGTATTATAAAACCAGTCAACCAGAAAGAAAGTTGTTCGGAAACAAGTTCATTTTTAAGATATAGCTATAATAAACCAGCCACAGTGTGATTGCAGTAATATTTTAGTCAAGACTTTTCAGATTAATTCCATAACTGAACTTATTTTATATTTTTTTTGTTCATTTTGAATGTTTTATAATTAATGATTGTTACTTCTAATTGATTTTATAGTTTTAATTCCGAGCTGATAATTCTTATTTTAGTTTTACATTGTTATATTATAATTCTTAGATTCTCATGTGTAAAAGTTTTTACCACATATAGAATATTCTCTTAAGTAAAATATCCTTTATGTTTATTGTTTGATATGTTCTTTAATAAAGAATATAACAACCAAAAATCCAGCCTAGTCTTTATAAGTAGTAAAGAATATCTTTAAATATCATTTTGTTCTAACTTAAGTTTAAATTTAGTTATGGTTTTTAATGTGGTTATACAACATACACTATAACCTTACATAGCGTCACCAAGGTAAGAAATAATTAGCTTTTCAGAAAGTAAATTATTAAGATCAACACAGTATTATACCCAAACAAATGTTAATTGTATTTATACATAACCTTTTCAACCAAATCAAGGTAAAAAATCCCCAGTATTTTAGGAAATACTTAATTAAGACCAAGTCAGTATTTAACACAAACATTTTTTACTTTTATATACAATATTTTATCTTTAAGGCAGTCTTTATATATTTTTTGTTCTCACATTCTCTTATATTTTGACATTTCTATTTAGTAGTTAGTTTAGTTAACAAGTAAATTTAGAGAGACTTGTGAATAAAGCTTGCATTTAATTTTTAAGTAGCAATGCTCATATTTACTGTTTACCCTTTTGAAAGCCAAAAAAAGACATAGAGGGTCGAAAAAGTCATCAGGCAATAAGTGGTAATATTGATGAAAATACCATAGGGGATTAATATGTAAACAACAATGGATAATGTCCAAGTAAAAGTCACGATATCCCTATAGATCTAACACATTTCAAGTCCACAATGTCAAAATGTACTGACAAATTTTAGTTCAAATAGTCAAAATAGAACTGACAAAATATAAGTCTACAATGTCATTATAGAAATGAAAAGTTTCAACTCTGCCAAGTCAAATCAGAACTGACAAATTTTAAGTTCACAAAGTTACAATAGAAATGAATAATTCCAAGTCCACAAAAACACTATAGAACTGACAAAATATAAGTCAACAAGGTCTAAACAGAACTACAAAAATTAAAATCAGAAGTTTAATTCCAAGCAGATAATTCTTATTTTTATTAACTAATGTTATGGTTAATACTATATTCCTGTTAAATTTAACTTTTGTGGAAAAGTTTTTACAACATTTAAAGTATTTTCAAAACTATTTTATCCTTTAGTTTTTAGTGTTTGATTTGTTCTGTAATATAAAACATAACCACCGAAAGTCATGCCTAGCTTTAATAAGTAGCATTGAATGTTTTTAAATATCATTTATTTCTAAGTTAATTCTTAATTTAGCTACGGTTTTTAGTGTGGTTGTACACTAAATTAAAACCTGACAACATAAAGTTGTTTTGAACACTATTCAGTTTTTAGAATCATTACAAGTTTGTAAGAATTTATTACAGGGTTTTCCAAACTGGGCTTATTTGGGCCCCTTCCTAGCCATTACAATAGTTAGAGGCCATGAGCTGCAAAGCGGCCACTGGGGGGATTTATGAGGTCATAAATTGAGACTTAAACTAGGCATTCTGATATGATTAACAGCAATGGACTGGTCTTGTGCATTTTTAAATAGTAATACTTAAACTTATACTAGATTTTATGGAAAGAATTTAGGAAATTTTGGGAAACAAAAGCTGTAATAGGGGAAGCCACAAAGTTGTAACTTGAAACTTACAAACTTACACTTCACATTTAGGGTTGATAATGAAGAGCATAAAAAAAGGTCTTAGGCGTTTTTTTTTTAAGAAATCTTGTTAGAGGGGACAATAGGTTTTGTAATTTTTCGAAAGAAGCATTTTGAAATAAAGATAAGGAAACTCTAATTTAATAGAACAAGGTGTGTTATATTAATGGTTTAACGTTATTTCTAACTTATGTTAGTGTATTTAAAGTAATGTTAAAATCAGTTGGGCCAATATAAGAAGGTAATTTAGGTAAATACCATATCTATAAATACATATTGTAACCTCTACTATTTTATAATTTTGAAATTTGAAAAGCTTTACTTTTTAATAATCGAATATTTTTTTTTAGAATTATACTAAAAAATCATACAAAAATGGATTTTGAATGCAGTATATGTTTAGAAAAATTGTTTTCAGTAAACACTGATGTTTCTGTTACGCAATGTGGTCACGTTTACCATAAATCTTGTTTAGAAAGTGCAACGCAGATTAACAAAAGGTGTCCAATATGTAATGCTGAAAACATAAACATTGTAAAGACCATATCGAAGAAATTTTAGACAACGAAAGAGAAAAAAGAGAAATATTTCTAAATATGATTAAGAAACTAGACAAAGAAAACATAAGTCTAAAAGAAACTCATACAAGTTATCAAGACAACCTTAAAAGTGTTAAAGTGTTTCTACAATGCTTCCAGAATGATATTAAAGACCTGAAAATAAAAAGCGAACTAATCTTATCAGAGAACAATACGTTGTTAGCTGAAATAAGAAAGTTTGATAATTGCAATGAAAACGTACCCGAAATGTTAAATGTCAAGTATGGAAAACAAATTGAGCAAGATTATCGTAATGATAATCTTTCTGATGAAAACTTTTATGATTCATGTAATGATAGTTGTTGTAGCGATGAAACTTATTATTCTTGTAATGATGATTGTTCCAGATATAAAGAATCTTTTGTAAATAAAGGTTCGCTAGATTTAAGAAAATATATAAAAAATACTTATTTTTAATTTTTACTTGGCGTTTTTCAGTACATCACGGCTAGTTATTGATTACTAATAACATTAGTCTAATAGCAGCTTTTATTAATAATAGTTTTGATTTTGTAATTAAATAATTTTTTGTAAGCAGAATAACTTTTCATTATTAATATGTTTCTCTATTTTTTCTTAACAATTTTTTCAGACTTCAATAGCAGTAACGAGAATGACTCTGATAAAAAGAACAACAAACTGCAAAGTTCTGGTGACAAACTTAATATAAATTTACTGGACAAATATTTAAGAAAGAGTATTTTACACGAAGTAAAAGAAAAGCTCAATGACATGAACAATTGCGAAAATGAAACTTTTAAGTTAATAGTAGAAAGGATAATAAAATTTGAAAAAGAGAACAATTTCCTAAAAGAACAAAACAAAAAAATTCAGGTTGATCTAACAACATTTAAAGCTTTCCTGAAGAACGCTCAAAAACATACTGAATGTTTAAAAGAAAATTATAAAGTGTTGCAGATAAACAATAAAAATATACTAGCAAAACTGAAAAGTATAAAAACCTTACAGAAAATTGTTGAAGTTGACCACTTTGAAGATAAAACAAAAAAAAAGTTAACTATAGAATACAAATACCAGCTCAATGGTTTGTTTATAGTAACTAGTTTAGTTTTATTTTTTGAACCTTTTTATAAATTTTATTACCATATTTAAAAACTATTTAAAAACTATATTATTTTATTAACAAAAAAAATCAACAAAATTTTCATTTTATACTCCTTATATTGCTTGAAGTACTTTTAAGTTTATTTTCTTTAGTTTTTATTCAACGTGTTTGCTGAAGAAGAATATAAAAATAGTTAAAACAATATAATGAGTAATAAATCAAAAGTTTGATTTCTTTTAAAGTATAACAATTTTTATATCAATTTAAGATAACGACAAAAATCATGAAAATTAATTGACATACTTCAGGACGATTTGAAAAGTTTAAGTATCACATCATTGTTACTCTTCTAGATTGTATATGTTTTATACAAATTTTAAACTTCTTTAAAGCTATAACTCAAAAAAAAAAAGATAACAAGGAAAATTAATAATTCAACTATAATTGAATGTTTTTTTTTTAATTTGAGATAGACATTGAATTACATGATAAAACATAATTTAAAATAAACAGAAAAAAAGCAAAAAAATAATGATGTTGTGCATAATATACAAAGTATTGATGATAAAAATAGTATAGTTATAACTGGTGGAATATCAACAAAATCACAGAGCGGATCAGAACCTTACATCTTCAGTAATGCTGTTTATGTAATTGATTTCAAAACAAACACTTTTAATTTACACTCAAAACTAAGTTCTTCAAGGTTCACCCATCAATCTACTACTATTGGAGGCAATATTTATTTAGTTGGAGGTGCTAAAAATAATAAAATATCATCCGATATTGAGGCCATATCAGTTGGTCAGAAGTTGACAGTTCCACCAATGCATAACGAAAGAAATAATTTTGGAATGTGCTCATTTGCTGGGTGCATTTTTTTGGCCGGAGGAACTCTTAAGGAGATGAAAAGTTCCGCGAACTGTGAAGTTTACAGTGCGGAAAGTGGCAAATGGACCGAAGTTTGCAGCATGAACACAAGTAGATGCGCGTTCGCGTTGACATATTTCCAAGATAAAGTGTGGGCAATTGGCGGTGGTTCGAACATGAATCTACTGGACTCAGTTGAGACGTACGATTTAGGTGAGAACAAATGGACAACAGCTGGCGTCAGGCTTCTTCAAAAACGAGTTCGTCACAGTGCTGTGGCTCACGACAAAAAAATATTTGTTATCGGTGGTACAAGTGATATGAACAAAGAAACATGTTCAGTTGAAGTTTACTCGAGCGTGACGAATCAGTTCACTTGTGTGGCAGAAATAAACCTAGCACGTAAGTTCTTTGGCTGCAGTGTACTTGGAAATAATATTTTCGTCTTCGGGGGTCTTTTTAACAGAAATAAAATGAGTAATTCCGTTGAGGTCTATGACATTGAAAACGATGTTTGGTCAAAAGGTCCAAGTTTACCTTTCCCGTTAGCTTCTTTTGGTTGCTCGACTAACAATTAGTTATTTTACTGTTTATAAAAAAAAAATCTTTCTACTTATGTTTAGTAACTTCTTTGAAATTTATTTATTTTTTGTTTAAAAGCAAACCATGATTTAAAATATCAATAACGTTTTCATTATAACGTTTTATATACGATCTTTTGGACGAGTCAAAATTTCTTGAAATTATTAAATACTGACATTTAACTTTTCTTCCTTGTCATATACTAATGACTAATATTAAGTTTTAAGATGGTAACTTAAAATTCTGCACTTAATTAAATATAAAAAGTAGATTAAAAAAGACCTCTCTACGCATCTAATTCAAGTCTCTAAGATATATATAAGCTTTTTGTAATCTAATTGAGCTTTAAAAATAACTACTTTTAAGTAAATTTGATTTTGTAAGTCTATTCTGAATTATTGAACTCAAAAATGCTTAAGAACCATTGAATAACTTATTATTTTTTTTTTAATTTTTTAATACTGCTACAAAAAATAAAATAAATGTAACATAAAAATAGTAGGCTGTTTTACTTATTATATGTTCAGGTGTTGTTTATTGACTTGTGCTTTAAGTTCGTTTTAGCTATTAGTGCCCATACTTACTTTAAGTGAACAGTACAAAGAAATCGAAGTTTACAATAAAGTTTGAAAAAATTATACAATTTTTATTATTATCTTAGGAAACATCTTAATTTTTGAATATTATATATAATAACTATTACTTTAACTACAAATTACAACTACATTGTCCGTAATACTTACTTCACTTTATAAAACATAATTGTAACAACATAAAAAATTAAAAGTTTATTTCAGTATGAATTAAAGTTAAACCGTCAACTAACTGGTGATTTTTGAAATAAAACGTGTTTTTTAACTAAATTTTGGTCGGTATACTGCCACCTGCTGGGTAAATTGTAGCTCGCCAATCAAACATAACTGGTCTGCAATATCTTGGAATGCTCTATTGGTTAAATTCAATTTGTCTTGTAACGTAAAAAAATAATATTGAAATTAGTAATAGATTTATTGTTTGGATGAAAAAAAAAAGCTAACGGCATTTACAGGTGGAGCTAAAGCTCCAGCGTTCCACCCCACGCGACGCCCCTGGTTGAAATACCGCAAATTTTTCAAAATCTTAATTTACTACTATTCTTTGAGTATTAAAACCATGCTAGCTTCTGAAAACTTGTTAAATACTTCGGGTATTTTAAACATTTTACATATTGTTACGTCACATAAGCTAGTATGCTAAGTATCTGAAAAAATATTCTAATAAATTAGCTACTGATTTAAGCATATTTGTACTCATGTTATGATCAATCAACTTAACTTAATTAAAACTCTTAACAGTTTTATTGTAATAAGTTAGACACTTATGACAAAGCCATTTATAACACTTGTAACTTCAAATTGTAAGTTTTGATCATTAAAAGAGTAGTTATAATTGTTCCAAACTTTGTTATTTTTAAATTTTACGCAATTTTTGCTTTTTTTTAATAATGACAATTAAAAGTTTTAGGGATCTTGCATAATTGTTACGTCACATAAGCTACTATGCTAAGTATCTGAAATTAATACTTTCTTAAAATTACGACCACCTAAAACTGTGTGTAATGGCAACCACTTGATTCCAACCGCGATCAATTCTTACCCGCCTACATTCCCATCTAATCAAACTCGAGAATCGCGAACGACCAAGGGTTAAGTGATAGTATAATAAAAAAAAAAAGAAATTGGTGCGAATCGAGCGGTTCCAATTCAAAAAAACTGCATTAGAGACAGTTTGGAAACTATGCAAGTTTTAATTTTTTGTATTTTTAAACAATATTATTTTATATTTTCAAATTGATAAACTTTATACTAAAAAGTTTGAAAAAGAAAAGTTTACAGTAACTTTATAAACTATTAATAAATGTTATCAAAAAAATACTAACTATAGCTAGTCATAATAGTTATACTATATACTTATTGTGTATAGTAAGCTACCGTTTTTTGCAGTCTAACTTTATTCAAATTTAAGTTATTGAAAAAAAATTAATAAGCTACTGAAATAGCTTAATGCCCATAGGAAATGGACATTTAAAAACATATAGTTGAAATAAGATTAGTCCATCTCATACCATCGTATTTTCTTCTTTTTTAATACTTTCTCTTACGACGATATCTTCTTTTCCTCTTTCTATTAACATCATCGTCATTCTGATAATAACCGTCGCTTGTGGTGAACGACTCACACTTCTGATCAAAGATCGTGGTGCTTCTGGACGTAAACTCTTTGTGCTTTATCAGAGCGAACATGTTTCACTTGACCCGTATTCTGTACCACGGCTTGTCCGGGTTCGAAAACAGAAACTCCGGCTCCTTTACCAGGAATAGTCGTGTTATGCTGTTCTACCAATTGGGAATTAGTGGAATGCTTTTTTTTTCAGTGATGTGGTTTTTTGCTAAATTAATGCAAACAAAACACTATTCATCGATTTTAACAAGTTATACAGTATACATAGTTAAAAGTTTTTTACAGTATGAATTAAAGTTAAACCGTCAACTAACCGGTGTTAAAATAAAACGTGTTTTTTAACTAAGTTTATGTCGGTATACTGAAACCTGCTGGGTAGATTGTAGCCCGCCAATCATGGATAACTGGTCGCAATATCTTGGAATGCTCAATTGGTTAAATTAGATTTGTCTTGTAACTAAAAAATTTAATATGAAAATTTGTATTAGATTTAATGTTTGGATGAAAAAAAAAATAAGCAAACGGCACTTACAGAGGACTAGTTACAACGTTTTTGTTAGAAAAATTACATGTGCTAAATTTAGTCATTTTATCGGTATTTTATAACAGTAGCATTATGTTTTGCTTAGGTAAAAATAATAAAATATTCATATTAAATTCTATTAAACAGGAATTAGCTAAATGGGACAAGATATCTTTTTAATCAATTTGAGTAGGTTTGAATAATGTTAAATAAATTAACGTTTGATGGTAATATCTAAATTCTTTAGAACAGCAATTACTTCCAGCTTATGTATGCAATATAGTAATTAGACTTCTGTAAGATTACTAATATCGAGATAAAAAAAATTACACAATATCTTTACTTAATTTTCCACAGTTTAAAAAATTTTTTTAAAGCTATTATCAACGTAAATTTGTAAACCGAGTTGGAGAAAAGATTTGAAAATGTTGAGACAGGTCATTTGGTGGCACATCAAATATTTAGAAAAGATTTTTATAAAAGTTGTTCTGAAGTGCAGTTAAGTTAGTCTTTTAGTAATATTTCTGAAATTTATCCTTCAATTAATATTAACAAATTTAAGCCACAATTTAAAATTTATTACCAAAGGGATAGCTGGTGTGAAGAATCATTGGAAAAATTATTGAAAAATTCAAGGAAGAAGGTCTAGATACTATTTTTAGTGAAATAATGAGTTTAGGAGAAATTATTGTTACAATCCCTATATCAACTTCGGATGCTGAGAGGAAATTTTTTTGTATGAAATGGTTAAAAAACAGGTTAAGAAGTAGGATGATCAATACAAGGTTAAATGCATTAGGAGAACTTACTATGGAAAAGTATATGGTTAATGATATGGTTCCAGCAGAAAAGGAAAGTTTCCAGGAAAAAGTTTTAGACATTTTATTAGAAAAAATAGGAAAATGAACTTTTTTTAAAAGGAAAAAATACTGTCGTGTAATTTTTTTATTTATTGTTTTATTTATTTCTATTCTTCGTGTTATGACGTCATCACACGTTATTCTTGATTTTTTTTTCAGATTCGTAACTTTTATGAGCTAGCTACGTCCCTGGTATAAAGTAAGCTGTTTTGACTATTTTATTTAAAATTTAAAGTTGTATAAAACTTTAAAAATATTTAACAGTGGAAGATTAAGTGTATAAGTGGAAAAAAAAATAGTTGTAAAGTAATTTTTATTACTTATAATATTTATATTTCAAGAAGTGTTATCAAACAGTTTTAGCGTTTTTAATTGTCTGATAACAAAAAAAAAGTTAAAATTATTTAAGTTATGGAGCACTAAAAGAGCTAAAATTTTAAAATTTGTTTTTAGTTATTTTTTTTTTATTTGTAGGAATATTAGCTTAGATATAAAAAACTAATGGCAGAAAGTAAATCATTATCATAAATTACACTAAGTAGTTTACCCAGTTCATTAACCAAATTTAAAAGTAAAGTTTAGAAAATATTTATAAATGAAGTATCAACAAGCATAACATTAGTTTACTTTTACTGCTTTTATAACTTAATATTGAAACATTATTTCGATAATTTACCTTCCATAAGATGTACTAAGATTAGTGAAAGGAATTTTGTAACTGAATAAATTTTAGCTACAATGTAATTTAATTGTTATGTAAGTTATAATTGTAGTGAAAATGAACTTATGTTTTCAAAAGTAGCCTTGTTAAAAATGTACACGTTTTCTATAGTTTACTAGAAGACTTTAGTATATGTTAGATTGAAAACTTTTATAGTTTTAGAAAGATTTCAAAGTTCTAATTTTACTCTAAAGTGTATTTTGTATTGACCTGTTTATAACAATTAAATTGATTGTGATTTATTAGAAATAAATTGTTTGTGTTAAAAAACTTGGAAAAATCTGGAATTTGACAATTTATGCTAATAAATTCTGTAATGTTAAGCAATTTTTATATGTAAAGTAGTAAAATTTCTATTTGACACATCAAGTGTATCGTAAAGATAATTATTTTTGTCATCATTAGAAATATTTTTATTAATAAACTTATTTTAAAAAAATTTAAGATATTTTTAACCTTAAATTAAATTTTAAACTAAAAATAGACCCGAAAACGTGCAACTTTAAAAACCTGAAAGAAATTTTGAAATCCTTGAGAATATTTTCCAAAAACATCTGGAAACCCTGTTTGTAGACTAATTCAACATTTTTATTTTTTATAGTTTTTTATTTTTACCTCGCTGTAACTTTTAAGAACTAGGGAAAGTTGCGTTGTTTGTTTATAAAAATTACTTATTTTCCTACATTGTCCTAGCGAAAAGAATGAAGAGTGTAAAATGTGATTCTCTTCTATCAAAAAGTAAGAGTAAGGTTAGAGTAAGATTATCTTTGAAAATGGTAGGAAGAGGAAGTTTAATGATATACTAGTTTAACTGTAACATGTTAGCTGAACATAAAATATTGTAAAACCAGTCAACCAGAAAGCAAGTTGATCTGAAACAAGTTTGCATTTTTAAGATATAGCTATAAAAATTAGCCACAGTGTGATTGCAGTGATTGTTTAGCCAGTCAAGACTTTCCAGATTTTAATTCCATAATTGAACTTATTTGTTAATATTTTGTTCATTGTGAAGTTTTTTTTTTATTAATATTTATTACTTATAATTAATTTCTTAGTTTTAATTCCAAGCAGGTAATTCTTGTTCTAATTATAGATTGTTATTTTATATTTTTAAGATTTAACTTTTGTGTAAAAGTTTTTACCACATATAGAGTATTTTCTAGGTTACGATATCATTTAAGTTTTATTGGTTAATGTGTCCTTTAATATAATATATAACCACTAAAATTCATGCCTAGTCTTTATAAGTAGTATAGAATGATTTAATTATCATTTAGTAAGTAAGTTTTAAATTTAGTTATGGTTTTTAGTGTGATTATACACTGCTATATAATCTTACATTGCGTCATCAAGGTAAAAAATCACTAGCTTTTTAGATAATAATTAATTAAGACCAACACAGTATTTTACCCAATCAAATCTTCTTGTTTATATGAATATCCTTTTAAATTTAAGGCAATTTTCGTCACTTTTTTATCTCACATTCTCTATATGTATGACATTTTCAATAAATAGTGCATTTTGTTTTACAGTAGATTTAAAGAAAATTCTCAGTAAAGCATTTGTTTAGTTTTAAGAAGCAATACTCACAATTATTGTATAACTTATTAAAAGCCGTTGAGATTTTACCATAACCACAAGGACATAGGTGGTTGAAAGTATTATCAGGCAATAAGGGCTGATATTAATAAAATTACAATAGGTTGTTTATACTGTAAACAACAAAGGGTATAGTCACATTGAAAGTTACAAAATTACTATAAAACCAATAAGTTTTAAGTCCACAAATTCACTATAGAAATGAAAAAAATTTAAGTCCACAGAGTCATAATAGAACTGAAAAAATATAAGTCCACAATTTCATTATAGAATGGACAAACTCTAAGCCCCCTAAGTCAAACTAAACTTAAATATTTTAATTCCAAAAAGTCAATATAGAACTAACAAAATCTAGTCTACAAAATCACAATAGAATTGATAAAATATAAGTATAAATAGTTATCAGGAATATTGACAATATATGAGTACAAATAAGTCAAAAAGATGTTGACCAATTTTAAATCATGAAGTCATGTTAAATACACTTTAGACGCTTGATTCTTATTAGCATTATATAAAGACATTATTTAGTAGTAAATAAGAGCCAAAGACCAGTAACATGCTGAAAATATTTATGAGCTCGTATCATAAGGGTTTGCATAGGCATGACAATTGAATGATATTTTTAGTCGAAAAAGTTGTTTTCAAAATGATGTTGATTTTATTTTATTGTCTTACAACTAATACTCTGAGTTTTTTTTTTTTTGAAAAACTAGTGCTATTAGTTTATTTAAATGTGGATCTTAAATACCATCTTTTGAATATTTCTTCTCATATTTGTCTATTAAAATGTTTTTTATTTATTAGTTTTAACAGGGTTTACAAAATACCTTGACTCCTGGAAAAACTTAAAATTTGACTATTTAGGCTGAACAAACCTGTAATACTAAGCTCTTTTTACATTTAAAATAGTAAAATATCTACTTGACACATAAAATTTATCGTAAAGATAATAATTTTGTATCATCATTATATGTATTTTTTATTAATAAACACTATTAAAGAAGCTTTAAGATATAATTTACTTTAAACCAAATTTGAAAATAAAAATAGACCCGAAAATGTGCTATTTTAAAAACCTGGAAGTAATTTAGAAAACCAGTACTAAATTTGAAAACCTGGAGAATTATTTCCAAAAACATTTGGCAATCCTGTTATAAGACTAACTCAATTTTTTTAATTTCATAGTTTTCTTTTTTGTTTCTGCTGCATTTTTTTAGAACTAGGGGAAGTTGGATTGTTTCTTTATAAAATTTACTTTTTTTCTACATTGTCCTAGCAAAAAAAATGAAGAAGAGTAAAATTTGATTCTCTTCCAAACAAAAGGAAGAGTAAGGTTAGAGTGAGATTCTATTTGAAAATGACAGGAACAGGAAGTCTAATGAAATACTAGTTTAACTGTAACGTGTTAGTTGAACATCAAATATTATAAAACTGGTCAACCAGAAAGCAAGTTGATCTGAAAAAAGTTTACATTTTTAAGATGTAGCTATAAAAACCAGCCACAGTGTGATTGCAGTGATATTCTAGTCAGTCAAAACCTTACAGATTAATTCTATAATTGAACTTATTTGTTAATGTATTGTTTATTGTAAAGTTGTTTATATAAAATTTGCTTCTTACAATTAGGTTTTTGATTTAATTTCAAAGTAGATAATTTTAATCTAATTAAACATTTATATTTTATATTTTTTAGATTTAGCTCTCATGTAAAAGTTTTTACCACATATAGATTTTCGTCATTTTTTTATCTCACTTTCTCTTATATGATTGACTTTTTTGATTTTTAGTCCATTTTGTTTCACAGTAGATTTAAATAAAATTTACAGTAAAGCATTCATTTAGTTTCAAGAAGCCATTCTCACAATTATTATATAAGTTATTAAAAGCCGTTGGGTTTTACCATAACCATAAGGACATAGGTGGTTGAAAATATTGTCAGGCAATAAAGGGTCATATTGATAAAATTACCATAGGTTAATTGTACTGTAAACAACAAAGGGTATAGTCACAGTGAAAATTATAAAAATACTATAGAACTAATAAATTTTAAGTTAACAAAGTCACTATTTAACTGACAAATAAGTCCACAAAGTCACTATAGAACTGAAAAAATTTGATTCCACAAAGTCAAAATAGAACCGGAAAAATTTAAGTCCAACATTTCATTATAGAATTGACAAACTTTAATACCACTAAGTCAAAGTAAAACTTACATATCTTAATTCAAAAAATTCACTATAGAACTAACAAAATATAATTCCAAATAGTTCTCAGGAGTATTGACAGTATATGAGTACAAATAAGTCAAATAAATGGTGAACAATTTTAAATCATAAGAAGTCAAATTAAATATATTTAGACTCTTCAACTTTATTAGCATTTTAGAAAAGGATATTATTTATTAGTATTTTAGAGGCAAAGACCGGTAACATGCTGGAAATATTAATGAACTTGTAATATAGGGGTTTGCATAGACATGACAATTGAGTGATATTTCTAGTTGAAAAAGTTGTTTTCAAAATAATGTTGATTTTATTTTTTATCTAACAACTTGAAACTTTTGATATTAATACTCTGAGTATTTTCTTTTTTGAAAAACTGAGTGCTATTAGTTTTTTTTAATGTTAGAGCTTTATTACCACATTTGGTTATTTTTCGCTGTATTTGTCTACTAAAATGTTTTTTTATTTAATTAATTTTAACAGGGTTGCCAAAAAACCTGAAAAACTTTAAACTTGACAATTTAGGCTGAACAAACCTGTAATACTAAGCTATATTTGCATTTAAAGTAGTAAAGTTTCTATTTGAGAAATAAAATGTATCGTATAGATCAGGGTTTCCCAAAGTGGGCGATATCGCCCCCCTGGGGGCGATTTTAGTAAGTCGGGGGGCGATAATTAGTAAGGGGGCGAAAGGGTGGGCGATAACTAGTAAGGGGGCGAAAAGGGGGCGATTTTAAAGTTTTGGGCTGTCATAAAATTTTTACTTTTTATATTGCTATTTTACTAATTTTAGCTGGCTTATAAATATTTGACCCTGAGGTAAAACTTAAACATAAAAAAGTTTATTTTGTATATGTAAAATTGGAGAAAATATCAGGTACTTATAACTCCTACTTTTGAGTAAATTACATATTTTCGTTCATATGTTTTCTTATTTAACAATTACATAGATCATAGACGATCGGAATCCCTCTCACCATTTTATAACCTGACATAAATGCTATTTGGGATCATAAAGTGTTTGTAAAAATCTATGTTATATATTATTAAATTTCTAGGTAAACTGGCAACCCTGTATACTTTTATTTTCAATTGTTTTTTTGAAAAGTCAATAATTTAGACTAAGAAATAAAACTATACAGGGTTGCTTATTTACCTAGAAACCTGGAAAAACCTGGAATTTGACACTTTAGGCAAAAAAAAAACCTAAAAAATCTGGAATTTTTAACAATTATAACATATTAAGAAGTAAAATTTCGATTTGACACAAAAAAGCTATCATGTAGATAAAAATATAGATCTCTTCAAGGCAGATCTTTTTGAAGTAAACGACTTACAGGAAACCTTCTCAGACTTACAAACTGACCTTGAACTTAAAGTAAATTTTTCCAAATAACGATATAAAAGCTTTTGGACTCAACAAAAATTAAGGCAAAAGTATCCAATCATTTGAGAGGAATTTAGATTGCTGTTTATAGTTTTTCCTTCTAGCTATGTTGCTGAGAAAGCTTTCAGTTCAGTTATCAACATCTTGAGCAAAAGATCTAATCTAGATATTTGTAAAGGAGACTTTATTTTACGGATTAAGAATCAGATTAGAAAAACTTGCAAGCAGTCTTAAAACTCATCCTTCACATTATATTAGACTTCAGTAGCAGATAAAATTTTTAGAAAGTTTATTTTGTTTAATTCGATCTTTTAAAATACTTCTTACTTAACCTGGTTTGTATTGTATTTAAGTAGTCTTTTTATATTAAAAATTTTATTAAGTTATTTATTTTACAACAGGTTTGCATAATGCCTTATAAATATTAATTACGGTAGAGATCCTCTTGAGTTCGTATATTTTCTAAAATTTAACTTAAATAAAGTCTATTACTAACTAAGTATTAATAAAACAAAAAATACATAATATTTAATAGCTTATATAGATCTGTTTTTTAATAAATGTTTGTTTTATTTTTTAGTTGATTTCATGTTTATGCATAACGTTATTGCATATAACATATTTTAAATTATCATTTTGTAAAAAAAATGGTAATAATTTTTGAGTTTGCACTTTTTGATTTTGTTCAAAGTGTGAACTCAAGCGGAAGTCTACTGTATTTATTAAAAGGTTTATGTTTTAAATCTGTTAATAGTTTTATTTTGACCTGTATAACTTTTTAGTTTATATTTGTCGTTAAACATTACACTAAAATTTTTATAGCATAGTGATTAAAGTATTTTATTTAAATAAATTTATTTGACATATTTTTTTTATTACTTGTTTAATCTGTATAAATAAAAAAAAAAGATAACTATTAAATTTTTTATTTCAAAATTTTATTTTTTGGTTTTAAAAGAGTATAGATTTGAGGTCTCTGTTTAAAAAGACTTCAATTTTTTCATTTAAAAGATTCTTAAACTCAATTTTATTTTCTTACTTGATTTATTATTGTTGAAAAATCTATATTTTAAGGAATTTTAAACTATTAATACAGCTGTTTTTTGTTTTATCTTAATTTTTAATATATTAGAAATAAGAATGTGTTGTTTATTTTAATAGTTCAACACTAGCTTTTAGTTTTTCACTATTTTCTTCTGGTAAATTATTATTGGCTAATAACTAGAGAAAAAATAAATTTAAACAGTATTAAATAAGCCATCAAAAAGAATGCTACAGTTACAAAAAAAATGTTAACCTAATTAAAAGATTTTTTTAATCGATTACTTTCTGTTCACAGAATTAACTGTAAAACTTTTGATTTTTTTTTGAATTTAAGTTAAAAAAAAAGAAATTGTTAAAATTAAGGTATAGTTTCCTAAAAATTATTCCAAGTCAAATACTGTCTAATGGTATACTACTACAAAAAATATAGTTTAAAAACTTTAAAATTAAGTTTTTAATTTTACAACTAACTTGCTTATAATATATCTTAGCATTGAAATTAATAATTTTACTGCATTAACTGAAGCTGTTGATGAAACCACTTTTCATGTGAGATAATCAACCAGTCGGTCAAACTTCCTCAAACTAGATTAGAAATTATGTTTTAATATTTATTTTATTATATGTAAAATAAACTGTTCATTCTTTTATACTTTTTTAATCTCTGGTATAGTAATTTTAGAATATACCTATTTATAAAATAATTTAAGTATATTGTGCGGCTTAAATAAGTTACTTAGTATTAACTTCTAATTGTCCAAATATGAGAGATTATTATAATGTCAAGTTTAAGTTAAGATTTCAGATAGGTAACGTACGGTTAAGATCCAGTCAAATTTCGACCCACTAAATAACTTGAAAACTACTTGTGCAAAATAAACAACATTTAGTTTTTTGATACTTAGTATTTTGAAATACACTTTCAATTTGGTTTTCAGTTCACAATAGTATTTCCTAGATCACAATAATACTAAATAATTTTATTACAATTCTGCTCGAGTTTTTTAATTTTCATATACGTTTTTTTTTTTTAAATTATGCAGCCCGCAATTACATTTTTTTAACAAGTTAAAACTAGAAAAGATTTTATAGTAAATATGAATTGATGACTAAAAAAGTTGTCCAATACTATCCTAAAAGTTTCATTAGTTTCAAAACATTTCATATTTAAACAGGATTGATCACAGAATACACAAGGCTTTTTTATAACTAAGTATTTTAATACACTTTATTGGGCTTATAAGAAAACAAATGTAACTTATTTTCTCAAGCCCTATAAACTACTTTGAACACAGCCCAAAAAGGCGTGCATAAGAAGTACCAGACTAAATACATTTCGAAAACAACTTTTTCGGCTCAAAAATTTGTACTCAATAGAAAAACTACTTGGTAAAATCGTGGGGGGCGATTATTTTTCAAATTTATAAAAAGGGGGCGATTTAGAAAATGAGTTTGGGAAACCCTGGTATAGATAATAATTTTGTGTCATCATTAAAAATATTTTTTATTATTAAACACATTTAAAGAAGCTTTAAGTTATTTTTTTATCGTTAATCAAACTTTAAGTTAAAAATAAACCCGAAACGTGCAATTTGAAAACCTGGAAGAAATTTTAAAACCTCGAGAAAATTTTGAAAACCTGGAGAAAATTTTCCGAAAACATCTGGCAACCTTGTTTTAAGACTTATTCAAAATTTTTAATTTTATAGTTTTCTATCTGTTTCTGCTGTATCTTTTAGAACTAGGGGAAGATGTATTGATTGTTAATAAAAATTACGTTTTTTTCTCCATTTTCCTAGCAAAAAGAATGAATAAGAGTAAAATGTGGTTCTTTTCTAGCAAAAAGGAATAGTAACGTTAAATCGAGATTCTATTTGAAAATAGCAGAAAGAGGAAGTCTAATGGAATACTAGTTTAATTGTAACGTGTTAATTGAACATCAAATATTATAAAACCAGTCATAGTTTTGATTCTTCAGTCTATTAATTTTAACTCTTAATTTAATAAAACTTTGTTATAGTTAATAGTATACTTCTGGTAGATTTAACTTTTGTGTAAAAGTTGACAACATTAACAGTATTTTCTTAAGTATTACATCCTTTTTTTTTCAGTGTTTGATATGTTCTTTAATGTATAAATATAACCACCAAAAGTCATGCCTAGCTTTCATAGGTAGCATAGAATGCCTTTAAATATAATCTAGTAAGTTAATTTCAAAATAAGTTATGGTTTTAAAGGTGGTTTTATAGTAAACCTTACAATAAAAAGTTGTTTTTAACACTTTTCAGTTTTTAAAGTTATTAACAATTTGCAAGTATTTAGCACATGGTTTCCCAAACTAGCCCAAGTTTACCTTTTCGGAGCCATTAGAGAAATTTAGGGGGCCATGAGCATCAAAGGGGATAAAGAAGGGCCACAGGGGGTTCTATTCGGTCGTAAATTGAGACTTAAACTAGAAATTCTGTACTTGATGATCAAAAGCAATAAAAAACTGGTCATGTGCGATTTTTAAAGGTAATGTTGAAACTTTTACTATATTTTATGTAAAAAATGTTTAGGAAATTTAGGGAGACAAAAGCTGTAAAAGGGGGAGAAAAAAAAGTAATAACATGAAACTTACCCTAGATACTTAGAGTTGATAATAAGATAAAAAAAAAGGTCTTAGGTGTTTCAACGGTAGTTTTTTTATGAATTCTATGATATAAAAGGAGTTAAAAAAATGGAAACCTTGATTTTATAGAACAATATATGTTGTATTTATAAGTTAACATTAATTTTATCTTTAATTAATGCATTTAGACGAGTGTTGAAATCTGTTGAGCAAATATGAAAAGGTATTTTAAGTAAATACATTATTTAAGAATGTGTATATATAATTCACCCTTAGTATTTTAGATTTTAAAAGCTTTACTTTTAACAAATGAATTTTTTTGAAGGAAATATACTAAAAAATCATACAAAAATGGATTTTTAATGCAGTATATGTTTAGATAATTTATTTTCAGTAAACACTGAAGTTTCTGTTACGCAATGTGGTCACGTTTACCATAAATCTTGTTTAGAAAGTACAACGAAGATTATCAAAAGGTGTCCAATATGTAATGCTGAAAACATAAACATTGTAAAGACCATATTCCCAAATGTCTATAAAGAACTTAATTATAGTTGCTGTTCAAATGATACAAAAGATTTTATCGAGGAAATATTAGACAACGAAAGAGAAAAAAGAGTAATATTTCTAAATATTATTAAGAAACTAGACAAAGAAAACACAAGTCTAAAAGAAACTAATACAAGTTATCAAAACAATCTTAAAAGTTTTAAAGTGTTTCTACATGCTTCCAGGAAGATATTAAAGACCTGAAAATAAAAAGCGAACTACTCACATCAGAGAACAATATCTTGTTAGATGATTTAACAAAGTTTGATAATGGCAATGAAAACGTACCCGAAATGTTAAATATAAAGTATGAAAAGCAGATTGAGAAGGACTGTCGTATAATAATTTTCCTGGCGAAGACTTTTATGATTCATGTAATGATAGTTGTTCCAGAGACGAAACTTATTATTCTTGTAATGATGACTGTTCCAGATGTAAAGAATCTTTGGAAAATAAAGGTATAATAGATTTTAAAATATACATTAAATATATTTATTTTTAGTCTTTACTTAGCATGCTTATGGACATCATACCTATTTATTGATTACTAATAATATATAATAGATGTTTTTGTTTATAATATTAACAATAACGTTTTTTTAAATTAATAAGTTTTTGTGAGTAAAATATTTTTTGACTATTAATAGATTTTTAATTTTCAAAACAGCTTTTACAGACTTCAATAACAGTTACGAGAATGACTTTGATGGAAAAAACAACAAACTGCAAAGTTCTGGTGACAAACTGAAAATAAGTTTACTGGATAAATATTCAAAAAATAGTATTTTACACGAAGTAAAAGAAAAGCTCAATGACATGAACGATTGCGAAAATAAAACTTTCAAGTTAATAGTAGAAAGGATAATCAAGTTTGAGAAGGAGAACAATTTCATAAAAAAAGAAAACATAAAAATTCAGGTTGATTTTAAAACATTTAAAGCTTCCCTGAAGAACGCTCAAAAAGATACTGAAAGTTTGAAAGAAAATTACAGAATGTTGCAGATAAACAATAAAAAAATTCTGGCTATACTCAATAATATAAAAAACTTAAAAAAAAGTGATTTAAGTTGACCACTCTGTAGATAAAAGAAAGTAAAAATTAACAAAAGAAGACAATGACCAGCTTTACAGGAAAAACCAAATTAATGGTTTGTTTACAGTAAATAGTTAAGATTAATTTTTTGAACCTTTTTATAAATTTTATTACCATTTTTAAAAATTATTATACTTCATAAAAAATCAACAAAATTTTTATTTTGTACTCATTATATTAATTGAAATACTTTCAAATTCTTCTATAGCAAACAAGTTGATTAAAAGCTTAAGTTTCTTTTTTTTTTAGTTTATATTTAACTTGTTTGCTGAAGAAAAATTTAAAAATACTTCAAACAATATAATGAGTTGAAAATAAAAATCTCTTTTTTTGTTTTTTTTTAAGTATAACAATTTTTATATACCGAATTAAGATAAAGACAAAAAATCATTATGAATAGTTGACATACTTAAAGACGATTCGAGAAGTTTAAATATCACATCATAGTTACTGTTCTAGATTTTGTATATGTTTGATACAAATATATAACTACTATAAAGCATTAACTCAAAAAATAAAGGATGGCATGGAAAAGAAATAATTTAATAACAGTTTTTTTTTTTAATTTGAGATAGTGTTTGAACTATATGATAAAGCATAATTTAAAATAAACAGAAAAAAAAAAATAATGAAGATCTGCATAAAATACGAAGTATTGATGATACAAACAGTATAGTAATAACTGTTGGAGTAACAACAAAATCACAGAGCGGATCAGAACCTTACATCTTCAGTAATGCTGTTTACATATTTGATTTCAAAACAAACACTTATAGTTTACACTCAAAACTAAGTTCTTCAAGGTACAGTCATCAATCTGCTACTGTTGAAGGTGATATTTATATAAAATAGAAATAACAGCATATCATCCGATAATGAGGTCATAACAGTTGGTCAGAAATTGACAGTTCCACCAATGCGTAACGGAAGAAAACTCTTTGGGATGTGCTCATTTGCCAGGTGCATTTTTTGGCCGGAGGAGATCATAAGAAGATGGAAAGTTCCGCGAAGTGTGAAGTTTACAGCGCAGAGAGTGGCGAGTGGAGCGAAGTTAGCAGCATGAACACAAGTAGAATGGCATTCGCGTTGACATATTTCCAAGATAAAGTGTGGGCAATCGGTGGTGATTCGAACATGAATCTACTGGACACGGTTGAGACGTACGATTTAGGTGAGAACAAATGGAAAACAGCTGACGTCAGGCTTCTTCAAATACGAAGCGGTCACAGGGCTGCGGTTCACGGCACAAAAATATTTGTTATCGGTGGTATAAGTGATATGTTTAAAGAAACATGTTCAGTTGAAGTTTAATCGAGCGTGACGAATTAGTTCACTTGTGTGGCTGAAATGAACCTAGCACGCTCGTTCTTCGGATGCAGTGTACTTGGTAACAAGATTTTCGTCTTCGGGGGTTATTTGAACGATAATCAAATGAGTGATTCGGTGAAGGTTTATGACATTGAAAACGATGTTTGGTCAAAAGGTCCAAGTTTACCTCTCCCGTTAGCTTCTTTTGGTTGCTCAAGTAACAATTAGTTATCTTACTGTTTATTAAAAAAAATCTTTCTACTTACAAACTTTTATGTTTAGTAACCTTTTTGAAATTTATTGATTTTTTGTTTGAAAGCAATTCATGATTTAAATTTTAATAAAAAGTTTTGAATGTTTTTATTAACAAAATTTTATACTCTATCTTTTTAAGTACTCAAAATTTCTTGAATTTATTGAATACTAACATTTACTTTTTCTTTACTGTCATATACTAATGACTACTATTAAAGATGGTAACTTATAATTTTGCACTAAATTAAATATAAATAGTAGTTTAAAAAAGACCTCTCTACTCATCTAATTCAAATCTCTAAAACTTGTACAAGCTTTTTGTAATCTAATTTAGTCTTTAAAAATAACTACCTTTTAGTAAATTTGATTTTGGGAATATATTCTGAACTATTGAACTTAAAAGTGCAAAAGAATCTTTAACAACTTATTATTATTTTTTAACTTTTAAACGTTTCTATAAAAAAAAAAAATGTAACATAAAAGTAGTAGGCTGTTTTACTTATTAGATGTTCAGTTGTTTTGACTTGGTTTGTGCTTCTAGTTCTCTTTAGCCTGATTATAGTTAATTTAATTAAACTGTACAATGAAATCCAAGTTTACAATGAACTTTGAAAAAAATGCAAGATTTTAGTTTTTATCTTAACAAACATCTTAATTTTTGAATATTGTTTACAATTACTATTGCTTCAACTACAAAATTTGAATTAATCGCACTACAACTAGATTATCAATAGTCCTTACTTCACTTTATAAAGTAAAAGTGTAACAAACATAAAACATAAAAGTTTATAACAGTATGAATTAAAGTTAAACCATATGGCTAACCGGTGGTTTTTGAAATAAAACGTGTTTCTTAACTAAGTTTGGGTCGGCAAACTGTTACCAGGTCGATAGGTCGCGGCCAATCATACCGTATGGCTAACCGGTGGTTTTTGAAATAAAACGTGTTTCTTAACTAAGTCTAGCTCAGCAAACTGTTACCCGGTCGATAGGTTGCGGCCAATCAAACATACCTGGTCTGCGATATCTGGAACGCTTTATTAGTTAAATTCAGTTTGTCTTGTAACTTGAAAAAAAGTATTATAATTTTTAATAGATTTAATGTTTGGACGGAAAAAAATAAGCTAAATATATTTACAGGGGACTAAATACAAATTTTTTCTTAGAACAAAGTTACATGGGCTAAGTTCACTAATATTATTTGTATTTCATAACAGTAGCAAATTTAAAAAATAGTTACATGAAGTACTAGCTAATTAGAAAACGAAACGGTTAAATCAGCTGTTTTTTAAATAACTTATAGCTATATAAGGTAAGATATTTTCCTAACCATTTTAGAAAGATTGAATAGTATGAATTAAACTTACATTAGGTGTTCATATCTAAATTCGTTAAGATTCTTTCAACTTACACATAAAGTATAGTGATTAGACGTCTTTAATATTAATAATATTAAAGAAGTCATTAGTTCACAACGTATCTTTATTTAATGTTTTTACAGTTTGAATTGTTTATTTTTAAAAAGTTAATTTTTATTTAAATTTTAAAACAGTTTTTTTTTTTTCTTTAAAAATAATTTAGTTATATTTTAGTGTTAAATAATCTACGGTTAAAATTAATTTACTTGAATCTCCATTAAAAGGAAAATTAAGCTTTTAAGTTTGTATCATTGCAAACTTGAATTTTTAATAAAAACAAAATTTCTCTAATATATCAGCCTTAAATACCATAACTTTAATTTAAACTAGTCTTTTCTGAAAATAATACTTTACTTTACGATATTTATTAAACAAGTAACTTAATCACAAGCAATTAGAACCTCAAATGTAAATTAAGAATGTAGTTATTCGTTTAAACTGCTTGATATAGAAAAAGTAAAACTAAGGAAGCTGCATTCTAATCTTTTTTTACATAAATATCTTTTTAAACTGATGGTCAATCACATAACATATTCTCATTTATTTTGAGAGTGACCAAAAGCGTAACAAGTTGCATTGAACACTTTTCTAACTATAAATAAATAAGATATCGCACATTTTACAATACTAACAATTTTTTAAATTCTAATTACATAAAACTTTACATCTTTGATACCAAATATAAAAAGTAATACTTACAGTCTCCTTCATGGGTTATGTTAACTTGGAATTAAGCGTGTTTGTTTTGTTTCTAAATTTTATAAGTTACAATATTATAATAATTAAAGCTAGATTCTATAACAAAAACCGTTTGTGAGCTTATGAAAAGTTTAAGTGTTACCTTATTTTATGAGTACTAGTTGGTTCTAGTGAATCAAAGCAGTATAATATTAATTGTATCTAAGAGATGCTTCTAATTAATAATCCACATAAGATAAAATTCAACTATCAACTTTCAAACTCAATGGTTTTAAACGGAAACCTATTTCATTTGTTTTAAGTAACTACACATACTTCTTTGAAACATTAAGTGTTGAATTAAAACGAAAAAAAAGTCTGTATATTTCAAAAAAAAGAAAATGAATATATATCACTGACTTTATACTTTATAAAATCTAAAAATTTATTTCACTACACGGTTGCCACTGGTTTTTTGATAAATTCCTCTAAAGTTTTCTGAATTTCTACCAGGTTTTTAAAAGTACACGTATTTTGGGTCTACTTTTAAACTATAGTTAAATTTAAGCTTAAAAAACGTGTTAAGTAGTATAGTAACACTAAGATGATACTGTAAAGCGACTTTAAATAAATTTTAAGTTAGAAAAAAATGCTGATGTCAAAAATTTTTATCTATAAGATAGATATTTGGTGCAAAGTCAAAATTTTTGTTTAAGCAACTTTTTAATTTAATGCTATGTTTTTATAATTATTTTAATTATACATAACAATGTAAAGAAAATAAATTATTAACAATTAAAAGTATTGGAATTTGTTTTTGTGAACTTCTTCATAAATTATTACTGTTAAAACACTAGTAGTTCGTACTACTTACTAAATCGTCTTAAGAACATCATTCTAGCTAAGTATTGTTTGAATATACTGTGTTAAAAATACGCAAATAAGAAAATAGTTTGTTCAAACATTTATGAATACAATTTTTTTAATCATAACTATTTAGATTTAATTGAAATAAATCAAGTTAAGTATACATTTTAATTTTATTTAGCCTTTGAAGGTAGGTATAATTGAACTTTGTATGGTGTATGTATGTTATTTGCAATTTTAACAAAAATATTTAACTAACAACTAATTAATTTCATATTTAGCTACAGGCTAGGGTTGTATTTTGACTGGTTTCCTGTTTCCTGCGAACTTCTGAAAAAAAAAAGAAAAGAAAAAGAAAACAAGATTCTTAGAATATCAATAAAAATGTTGTTTTTTGATTTTGTTTTGGTTGTTTGGTAAAATTTGAATAATGATTGTTGAATTTATAACACTGAAAGATTATAAAAGTTTCTATAACAAAATTGCTCGTTTTTGCCCAGCTGTAATAGGTTTTAAATAAAATGTTAATCGTGACGTGGTAATAGGTAAAAGTTTTAAAGTAGCATTTTTTTTCTAGTAAACTTTTTATTAAGATACTCTTAGTTCACATTATAAATTATTACTTAATTTAAACAGTTTTCGATTAAGTATTGTTTTTGAACTAGTAAAAACATTTTTACTTGAAAAAATCCAATATAACCACTAAAGTTTTATTTTACTTAGTTGGTTGTATACAATAATGGGTTATGCTTAACTTTAGGTGAGCACTAATATCAAGCTGAAATTATAATAAATTTGATTTCTTATCTAAATATAATTTTAAGCTAAACATTTTTCTTTTATAAATACATAAATATAATTAAACTTATTTATCATAAGTTAATAAAACTTTAAAATTTGAACGCTTCTATTTTACAATATAAAGTGATTATATCAATACAATAGTTTTTATTTATTTTGATATTGTAAAGAAAAAATGATAAAATTTTTTAGTTTATAATATTTAAATTTAGTTTTTTATGTGTATATTATGGCTTATTTAAAACAAAGTACCAGTGTTTATAGCTTAAAATTTTGGTTAAAAATGTTAATAATTAATTTAATAATGTTGTGTGAAGCTTTAAAACCTTAAAAGATTCAATTCAGAGAGTTTTCAAAATCATATTTAGACTACTACACCACCTAGCAATTTATTCTCTCATTATTTAATAGTATTTTATTGTTTTTATTTAATTATTTTTTTGTATATCTGTTGGCCACAAAGTTGATTCTTGATTTCGTGAAATTTTCAACTCGGAGAGATTTCAAAACATTATTAGAATCTCTGCATCATCAGGCAAACATTTAATTATGATTTAAAGATATTTTAACTTAATTGTATAAGTCTACTTATTATTTAAGTGAAATTTCAAATTTTAATTAACTTGTTTTATTTTTGTATATCTGTTGGCCACAAAATTTATACATTTTAATTGTTATAGATTAAATTACTTGAATAAATATTTTTATTATAAATAGATATACAAAATGTAAAAAGTTTAAAATTTGAAAAAAACAATTGTAAGTAGTTTGCTAAATATTGCGTAGTACGCACAATGCGTACTCAACTAGCAGTACATACCTAAGAAATGCGTACTTGAGCGGCAAAAAAGAAAAAAAAAATGTGAACTCCCTTTGAAAAATATCTAGACTCGCCCCTGGTACAGGCCACCCTAGCCATCGTACTTGTCATTGGTTCATTAATTTTATCTCAGACAAAAAACATTAGTAAATAATGGTGAGAAGGAATAACTTGAATAACTTAAAACAGCAGCTAGATCCTAGGTCTGGAAATCTAGACAATCATTATTTTGGATACTACTATTTAAACTTTTGTTTTAAACTTAATACCTAAGGAAACTTAGATTAAATTACACTCTCGTTATCTAATTGGAATTAAGTACTTAGATAAATTTTTCTCACACATTGTAATGTAGTGGTTACAAGTCATAAAAATTGTAGTCTATAGTTTAATATTTTTATGAATAAACTTTTATTGAATTTTAATTGTAATGATGACAATCTAAATTATAAAAACTAGGAAAAAAAAAACATTTTGTACTAATAAAATTGCTCTCAAACCTTTAAAATAAAATGTTTTTAAAGCGAAAATGGATGTAAAACAGTGTTAGTAAAGTTTTTATATGTATAAAAAATATTTAAGTACGTTCATCGAAAAACTATAAAATGAGAACTAAATTAAAAAAAATAAAAGTATACTATACTAGTAGCACAAAAACAGTATTTGTTTAAGGCTTATATTTTTCAGTTTAAAAACAATTCTAAAGGATAATTTAAAAAGATAAAATATTTTTATAGATTTCTAATACTACATGAAAATACCAATTAAATAAGAAACACACTCTAAGTTTAAAATTTATTCGCAGATGTAGACGTTTCGACTTTTCCTCAGTATTAAGGACAAAATACTGTGCAAAATAACCAAAAATTTGTGGTAAACAGTTAAGTATACAACAATTTACAGTAATACAATTAATAAAATTTATAAATTAAAATTATAAACTACTATAAAATAATATGTTACATACATATTTATACATTGTTAAACTAATATATATCAAACTAATTAAAAACTTTTTTGATATATGGAGCCTAAAAAAGCTTAATTTTTATGTTTTTTTTGAATAGCATTTGTTAGTTGTTTTATTTCAATAATATAATAAAACAAAAACTGTATATAAACTATTACAAAAATAAAACTAACAATTAGACTTTTAGATTAAAAGTTATCAAATAGTAGTTTAGTTTTAGAACTTTCTTCAAACTAAAAACATACGTAAAAAATTAACTTTGTTATTTTACTTTTAAACTTGATTAGAATATTTATAGAGGTTATTATTTCCAATAAGAAATGATTGTATCACAAAGTTTGTCAAAGTGCAAGATACTTTTAATTTTAATTACAGCATTTGTGCATGCGACTTGATTAGCTGTTGCGAAGTGTGGGTGTCTATTTCAGAAAAAAAAAACATATTTAGTTACTAAAAGTTTTAGTTTAATCAATTCAAGTGAAATATTTTAAATAATAAAACTGAAAATAAAGTACTTAGGTATACTAAACAAAGAAATTTAAAATCTATTTCGATATTATAGCTACGGGCTATAAGATTAATAAAAATATTAGTTTAACACTTTAATCATGATTATTTGTTTTCCCAAGTTTCAAAAAGGTCTAACTAAGTCATTAATTCTTACAAAATGAAAAATATTAACATAAGGACAAGTAAGAAAAGATAAAAATATAAATAGTTTTGATATTTAAGATAAAGTTATTCAAAAGGTAGAAATAATTTAGACATTTTTATTGAGGTCTTAATTTTATGCAGTATTGAACAAAATACAAAAACTAAACCATATTTTGTTAAATGTTTTTTAAGAACTATAAACCAAAAAGATTCGAAAACTAATATAAGTAACTAAAACTATTTCAACAATATTTAATATATAAGTAGATAAAAATAAAGTTGCAACAAGTTTGTTACTTGTGTTTTTATTTTAAGTTGAGCTCTCTGAGATAATAAAAAACAAATTATTTAATGCTTAATTAAAACTTAGCAGATCTTCATGTGACTAGTTTTTATTTTCTCTTAAAAAGTAGTTTGCATTTGTGACAAAATTTGTCAGAAGTTTTTTTTTGTTTCATGCTCGATTTAAACTCAATTGTTTATGTAAATACTTTATGAGTTGTTAAAAATTTTAGAGTGTTCAACTCAACAAGCCATCAAAGTACATTTTTACTTGGCTGGTCATGCAACTTTATAGTCTGGATTGTTTCTTAAACAATGAAAATACAATGTGACAAATCAAAACGCAAAAACTTACATTTCAACTAATTCTACGAAAAAAAATTGGACAAGAAAGGGATCCAAAAGCAAATAAATACATTGTTATCATAGATTTTATGGACAGTAGTTTTACAAATTTTAAATTTTCTTATTAAAAATTTTAAAGAACAAAAAGTTAACAAGGAAATAAAAACCTTTAAAACCCATTTTGACTATCCTATAAGACAAATTGTTCATGTAGAAACAGGTTTATATTAAAAAAGTACCATACCGCTGCTTTATTTGGATCTTTATATCTCATATATGTATCCTTTAAACTTGGTTTAAAGTCTTAATTTTCCTTTGCGATGATTTTTAAGGCTAAAAACGATTTTGTCAAGTCTGTTTTCGTAGTTAAAAAAAACAAGATAATTGTCGTTAAAAAAATTAGAATAGATCATAATACTGTCTATGTCCTAGACAATACGTTAAAAGGTATCCAAATGATGTACTTCTCGATAACCGAAAGCTTTTTCGTGCACCATGTCCTAAGACTAATGTTTTTGAGCGCTTTGTTTCGTTGTTAAATAAACAAAATTTATAAAATTTTCAAGTATTTCCTTTACTTTTACTAGTTTATAAAACAAAATAATAGCTTGGAAGAAATCAACTTCATGTAATTAGGTCTATAAAGGAGCTAATTTTGTTTTATATATATATTTTTTCTGTTACTTAAATAACCAAACTTGTTAATCTCTTAACGTTGCGTACTATATTTTTGCTAAACCAGTTAAAGTAAATTAACCTGATTTAACGTCTTTAACTTTTTTTTGTGCTGCTTTTTAGAGCTCAAAAAGGTTTTTTCAATCTTTTTTGTTTTTATATTTTAAAAAGTAGTAAGTAATTGTTATGTATTTGAGTTTTAGCTACACAAATAACAAACAAAAATATTAATGAAAATTTCAGATGCTCGCTTTAACTTTACTAGATTAAAAAATAAAAAAGATAGTTTGGAAAAATACTTTATAATTTTAGATGTATTGACATATATTTTTCGTTTATTTTAGAATTTTTTTATTTTGTACGACTTAAATAATCAAACTTGTAAGTCTTCAAAAATTGCTCACTATACTTTTGCTAAACTAACTACTCAAACCTCTATTACTGTACTAAACAAAAATGGTTATTAAAACATTTTCTCTCGAATTTGGAACTTTAGTTATCTTATTTTTAGGTTCTTAACTTAGTAATCATTTTTCAAGATAAGTACATTTTCTTTTATACTAAATAAGTGTTGTATATCTATACAAAGATTTTTGTCGGATAAGTACTATGAATATTGCTAGCTTGTGATTATAGAAATTACTTTCAAATATTTTCTACACAACGGAAACTTTTATTTCTTATTGCATTGTTACATTTGTTTAGTTATTAAACAAAAAGATAACTTTTTAGTTGTTAGAAATCGACTTCGAATATTTAGAAGTGTAAGAGAATAATTTTGTTTTTAAACTGTCTTTTATGTGAATTAAATATTCAAATTAGAAAGTTTAATAACATTGCTTACTATTTTTTGCTATATCAACTACTTAAATTTATAATTTTTACTAAAATTAAAAGACCATTAAAGTTTTTCCAGTATAGTCTGAAAATAATGTTATCTTATTTTTAGTTTCTTTAATTAGTAAATATTTTTTAGGTTAAGTATTAAACTAAAAGTTTTAAATATCGGATCTCTATATTAAGATTTTTGTCGGTATTTGCCATAAATACTACTGCCTTTTTTAAAGAAACTATTTTAAAAATTTTGAATTCAGTTTACATTAATATACTTTTCATGATACTTATTTTCTCTTTTAATATTTTTAATAAAAATCTTTAACTTAAACACATGTAATAATTTGCCTACTGATCAGAATACAATATTAATTTTATGAAACTAGAAATTGTAGCAATAGGATCTAAAACAATATTGTAAAAAAGTGTTTAAACCCTAGATTGAATTAAAAGGTGCTGAACAAATTTTCTTGAACTTATTAGTTTTAAAATATAAAGGTAAAATAAATAATTTGTATTGATGAAATTATAAATATACAGAATTTTTAAGCGCTTGGAAGATTAAGTTTATTACATGCCTTATTGTTTTAAAAGCTGAAATTGAGTTTAGGAACTGTTAGTCAATTTCCTAGTACTCAGTTATTCAAATAGTTAAAACTTAGAAGTAATTACTGTAAGTAATTTCATACTGACTATATTTTAAACAGAAAAACACCTTTGCTTAACATTAGAAAATAATTTCAGTCTTTAGAGGTGGAAGACAAACTGCTTACACAACTTTACAAACAACAACACTTAGAATTATTCTTACTACTTTTAAAGGTAAATTTCCGAAGATAAATTATAAAAAAATTGTTATGACGATGTGAATTTAACTTTTAAACGTTTGATGATAAAACTTCTTATTACTAAAAGTATCCGTATTTTAGTAAGTATTAAAATTTATTTAAGTCATATTTCAAAATATAAATTATATTTAATTGCTAAGAAACATTAATAAACCTATATTGTATCGTAATCACTCATGCGGACATAAAATTTCTGATTTTGTTTATCATAGGCTAGGATATTACAGTCTCTTTTAAGCAAAAGTCAAGTCTTATTATGTGGAAAAAATATTTTGAGTTTTATTAAACTAACTTGTAATAAAAACCAAGAACAATACTTGGCCAAAAATAATTTAAGGATTCAGTGAAAAGTTAAAACAGTATTTTGATAATTAAGTTTTAGTAATTAGAAGTGCAAGACAAATTGGTTACATAACTATACAAACAGCAAAATTTCAATATCTTCTAATTTCATGTAGGTAGCCACATATCCAAAGTTAAATTATAAAAATATGATATGACCGTGTGGGTCTAACTCTTAAACTTCAATTTTCTTTAACAAAATGGTCATATTCTAAATTGAGGTTTTGTATAAAGGTAACTTAAACACAAATCTAAAACATCATTTTTTTTAATCTTTTTAGGTAGGCAGCTGCTGCCGTCGCTTGGTTTGTAATAAACGCACAGTATAAAACTGTGATAAATTTATCTAATCCCTCACATAAAGTATAGTAACAACTTGAGCTTCTAGTAGTAGCTTTTTGAATATTACTCTTACTTATTTGTCTCGTATTTAGTTTATCACTACAGCTTTGTATCTTTGCTTGTAAACCTACCTCAGTTCTACTAACACTCTGGCTTTTCTCCTGCAACAATTTGCAAGATAAACACCTTCGTATGTATTAAGTTTCGTGTTATTTATGTATGGTCACTATCGTTTTATTTCAGTCCAGCTTAAGGTCTTATCTGGATAGCTCAGGCCTAAACAGGGTCTTGGTTTTAAGTGTATTAAGGGATCTCGTTAGCTGGTCATTTTCGAGGTATTTGTAGCAATGAAAAATTGTCTGAATTATTTTTGCTGTTTTTAATTCAAGTTACAATTTTTAACTGGAAGATATTTTTATAAGGAAGTTTAAATTATAACAGCGCTAATGTCGGTCATAGTTACTATATTCCCCTACTTTGGTCGATTAGGTAGTTAGTTGTAACACATATTTTGTAACTAAATTTATTGTTTTTTTAGCGCTGAGGTCTGGTTTACGATGACCTTATACACAATTAAAGTATTTTTGTGTTAAGTTTAAGTAACTTTAACAGCCAACAACAAAGTAATATAATTGATTCAAAATTAAGTTTGCTGTGAATGACTTGTGACCATGATAGATAGAGTTAATGTTTTGTATTTCATTTCTAACTTATTTAGGTAATCTTGTTAGTATGTCTTCTTTGGAGAACCCGTTAGTAATTATACTTTTTTTTTCTTTTAAGTTTTATATTTTAAGGTCAAATACTTGTAAAAAGACATAACGAAAGAAAAACGCAACATTATAATAGATATCTGCATAACTTTAGATCTACACCTTATAACAATTATTGTTCATTATTTGATTTATATAGATTTTATATGTGTCTTATAAACTATTCATGTTGTTTTTAGTTTCACTTAGTAAAAAACTTCTAACAGTCGCGCAATTAAAAATTATACATTTTGTTTTGTATAAGAAAAAGTCAATTTATTTTTAAGCTAAACGTAGTATTTTTAAACTTAATTTTGTATTTGGTTTTCTACTTTAAGCTGTTACTAAAATCTATATTTATTTTTCAACAGCATGCAAATATCAAAATCCAAGTTTATTGTAAAAGTGGGTAGGTGTCAAAAATACAAGAAGTAACACTTTTGAACAAAGAGAGTTTGGTGCTGATTAAAACTTTTTAAATTTTAAATTTTGTTTTTAATTTTACTATCACTGTTACACTCAACCCTTTCTCTTGGTAGATAATTTATTTTATTAGTTTCTAGAACAAGTTTCTTTTTTATTAACAATTTTTTTACTCTTTTGCAAAATATCACGGGTGCAAAATTGATTCTTCGTGCAAAAGTGACCTTTCTTGCAAAATTTCAGGTATGTAGCTTGAGTTTATTTTATTTTGTTTTTACATTTAGGTTGTTTTAAAAGCAAAAACCTCAAAAACTAATAGGTTTTGTTTTTAACAGGTGAAAAATGCTGTTTAACTTTTTTTTACTTAACTTAGTGATAATATATTATTTAAATATTATTGGTACATTCGTTTCTATTTATACTACAATCAACTTAAAGTCTTAAGTATTTATCTGTATCCGTTCGGATCCTATTTTTATAATAAGATTCAGACTCTGTTTAAAAAAATTCTAGAACCGGCCGAATCATAGTTTTATGGAACTGGTGAACCACTACTGTATATCCCAAATATGTTAACAATAAAAACTCACAACTTTTGTATAAAGGCGATTTTAAAACATATTTTAATTTTTTTTAGCGATTTTTTGAAACTAAGGAAGCATACAATAAAGTACATGAGTAAAATTAACTAAATAAAAGACGATAGCTAATAAGGAGGGCAATTGTATTGTGAATTTCTATAAAGTGGGCGATTATTAAAATGAGTTTTGGAAACCCTTTTTAAATATAGTTATGAATATATTGATGAATACGTTTAATCAAACATTCCTAACTAAAATAGCTTAACTGATTAAGACCGTCTAAACTAAAACATTGTAATGGAATATAAGTTTTACTGCTGTTTTATTTAGTTAAACATCAAACATTAAAAAACCAGTCAACAAGAAAGAAAGTTGTTCTGAAACAAGTTTACATTTTTAAGATTTAGCTATATAATCAGCCACAATGTGATATCAATGATATACTAGTCAAGACCTTTCAGATAGAGTTCTTGAACTTAATTTATTTGTTTATATGTTGTTTATTTTAAAGCTTTTTATATAAAATCTGATACTTATAATTAATTTTTAGATTTTATTTTAAAGTAGATAGTTTTTAATCTGGTTATACATTGTTATATTATATTTCTGTTAGACTTATTTCTTGTGTAAAAGTTTTTACCACATATAGAGTGTTTTCTCAAGTATAATATCCATTATTTTTTAGTGTTTGATATATTCATTATTATAGAATAAAACCACCAAAAATCATGCCTAGTCTTTATAAGCAGTATATAGTATTTTTAAATATCATTTAGTTCTAAATTAAGTTTATATTCAGTTATCGTTTTCAGTGTGATAATACACTGCACTATAATCTTACATTGTATCATCAAGGTAAAAAATCACTTACTTTTTATAAAATAATTAATTAGGACCAACAAAGTATTTTACCCAAACAAATCTTATTTGTTTATATATATAACCTTTGAAATTTAAGACAATTATTATCACTTTTTTATCTCACACTCTCTTATATGTTTGAAATTTTTAATTAATAGTGCATTTGATTTAACAATAGATTTAGATAAAGTTTACATCAAAGCATTAATTTAGTTTAAAGAAGCAATACTGACATTTATTATTCAAATATTTAAAGCCCTTGAAGTTTTACTATAACCACAAAGACAAAGGGGGTTAAAAATTTTATAAGGAAATAAGTGGTTATATTGATAGAAATACCACAAAGGGATTGAATAACGAAAGGTATAGTCCCAGTAAAATTTATTGTTACTATTAAACTAATAAACTTTAGGTCCACAAAGTCAAAATAGAGCTGAAAATTTTAGGTTTACAAAATTACTAAAGAACTGACAATATTTTAGTCCTAAAAGTCAAAATAGAACTGAAATAATATAAATCAATAACTTCATTACAGACTTGACATACTTTAAGTTCACTAAGTCAAAGTAGTACTTATATATTTTAAGTCCAAAAAGTTAATATAGAATTGAAAAAATATAATACATAGGAGGCACAACAGAATTAAAAAAAATTAAATCTACCAAGACTCAACAGAACTGAGAAATTAAATCCACATATTAAAAATAGAATTGAAAAATTTTAGTCCACAAAGTCAGTATAAAACTGACAAAGTTTAGTCCACAATGTCACAATAGAACTAACAAAATATAAGTCCAAATAAATTTCAGGAATATTGACAATATATGAGTACAAATAAGTCAAAAATATGGTGACCAATTTTAAATCATAAGAACTCATGTTAAACATATATTAGACTCTTAAATCTTATTACCATTATAGAAAAAATCATTATTTATTTGTAAATAAGAAGCAAAGACCAGTAACATGCTGAAAATATTTATAAAATTATATCATAGGAGTTTGCATAGGCATGACTATTGAGTGATATTTTTAGTTAAAAAAGTTGTTTCTAATATAATGTTGATTTTTATTTGTTTTGCAACTTGAAATTTTTCAAATTAATTCTCTGAATTTTTCTTTTTTAAACTGAAAGCTATTAGTTTTGTTAAATGTGAAATCTTTAATACCATCTTTTGTTTTTTTTTCTTATAATTCTCTACTCAAAAGTTTTTTTTAATTAGTTTTAATAGCTTTTCAAAAAAACCTGGAATCCTGGAAAAATCTAGAACTTGGCAATTTAGGCTAAAAAAATCTGTAATATCAAGCAATTTTTAAATGTAAAGTAAAAAAATTTTTATTTTACACCTAAAATATTATGTATAGATAATAATTTTTGTCATGAATAAAAATATTTTTTATTAATTAAAACAATTGAAGAAGCTTTAAGATATATTTTTACTTTAAATCAAATTTTAAATTAAAAATAATCCCAAAACATGATACTTTTAAATCCTGAAAGACAGTTGGAGAGTCTGAAGAAAATTTTCCAAAAACATCAGGAAACCCTGTTTTTAGACTAATTCAACATTTTTATATTTTATAGTTTTTTATTTTTATCTTTGCTGTAACTTTTAAGAACTAAGGAAAGTTGCATTGTTTGTTAAAAAAATATGTTTTTTTCTCCTTTTTCCTAGCAAAAAGAAATAATTAGAGTAAAATGTGATTCTCTTCTAGCAAAAAGGAAGAGTAAGGTTAGAATGAGATTTTCTTTGAAAATGGTAGGAAGAAGAAGTGTAACGGGATACTAGTTTAATTGTAATATGTTAGTTGAACATCAACTATTATAAAACCAGTCAACCAGAAAGAAAGTTGTTCTTAAACAAGTTTACATTTTTAAGATATAACTATAAAAACCAGCGACAGTGTGATTGCAGTGATATTTTAGTCAAGAGCTTTCAGATTAATTCCGTAACTGAACTTATTTTTATTATATTGTTCACTGTGAATATTTTTTTTAAATAGTGTTTGTTACTTATAACTGATTTTTTAGTTTTAATTCCGAGCAGATAATTCTTATTCTAATTGTACATTGCTATATTATGTTTCTTTGATTCTCATGTGTAAAAGTTTTTACCACATATAGAGTATTCTATTAAATAAAATATCTTTTATGTTTTATTGTTTGATATGTTCTTTAATATAGAATATAACCACCAAATATAATGCCTAGTCTTTATAAGTTGTATAGAATATATTTAAATATCATTTTGTTCTACATTAAGTTTAAATTTATTTATGGTTTTTGATGTGGTTATACACTACATATACTATAACCTTACATAGCGTCACCAAGGTAAAAAATCATTAGCTTTTTAGAAAGTAAATTACTAAGACCAACACGGTATTTTACCCAAACAAATCTTAATTGTATTTATACATAACCTTTTCAACAAAATCAAGGTAAAAAATCCCCAGTATTTTAGGAAATAATTAAGTAAGACCAAGTCAGTATTTAACACAAAATTTTTTTACTTTTATATACAATCTTTTATCTTTAAGGCAGTCTTTATATATTTTTTGTTCTCTTATATTTTAACATTTCTATTTAGTATTTAGTTTAGTTGACAAGTAAATTTAGAGAGACTTTAGAATAAAGCTTGCATTTAATTTTTAAAGTAGCAATACTCATATTTACTGTTTACCCTTTTGAAAGCCCTTGAGATTTAACCAGAAAGACAAAGGGGGTTGAAAAAATCATCAGGCTATAAGTGGTAATATTGATGAAAAAACCATAAGTGGATTAATATGTAAACAACAATTGGTAATGTCCCTGTAAAAGTCACGATATCCCTATAGATCTAACACATTTCAAGTCCACAATGTCTAAATGTACTGACAAATTTTAGTCAACAATGTCAAAATAGAACTGAGAAAATACAAGTCCACATTTTCCCTATAGAACTGACAAATTTTAAGTCTACAAAGTCAAAATAGAATTTTAAAATTTATTTCCACAAAGGCAAAGTAAAACTTACAAAATACAAGTCTATAATGTCATTATAGAAATGAAAAGTTTTATTTCTGCCAAGTCAAATCAGAACTGACAAATTTTAAATTCACAAAGTTACATTAGAAATGAGTAACTCCAAGTCCACTAAAACACTATAGAACTGACAAAATATAAGTCCACAAAGTTAAAACAAAACGACTAAAATTAAAAAAAAGAAAATAAAAATGAAACTGACAAAGTTTAATTACACCAAGTCAATACAGAATTGAAAAATTTAGTCCACAAAATCACAACAGAACTGACAAATTATAAGTCCAAATAGCTCACATAAATATTGAGAATACATAAGTACAAATAAGTGACAAAAAATGGAGACCAACTTTAACTCACAGTAAATCATGTTAAAATTATGTAAGATTCTTGAATTTTTTTACTTTTATGTAAATAGACAATATTTATTTGTAACTAAGACAAAAAACACCAATAACAAGCTTAAAAATTTTAGGAAATTGTACTATATGGGTTTGCATATACATGTCAATTGATTTACATTTCTAGTTGATAAAGTTGTTTCCATTATAATGTTGATGTTATTGTTTTGCCTAGTTTTTTAAAAGTTTTGCTATTTAAATATTATGAAAAAGCTTTTAGAAATTATTTGTACCATTAATATTATAAATTTTAAGAACTTTAAAACTATATTTAATCATTCTTTTATTATAATACTGTCTACTTATACGTTTTATATTAAATTAGTTTTATGACTATTTTAACATTTTGTATGTTTGATATTTTTGTTTCTGCTGTAACTTTAAAGACCGAAGGGTAGTTGCATTGTTTGTCAATAAAAAATTCCTTTTTTCTTCATTCTGCTAGCAAGTAAAAGAAGGGTGAAATAAGATTCTCTTCTTGCAAAAAGGAAGAGGAAGGTTAGAGTGAGATTCTGTTTGAAAATAGCAAGAAGAGGAAGTGTATTGGAATACCAGTTCCACTGATGTGCCTTTAGGTTAACATCATATATTATAAAACAAGTCAACCATAAAGCAAGTTGATCTGAAACAAGTTTATAGTTTTAAGATAAAGCTATAAAAACCAGCCACAGTGTAATTGCAATGATTTTCTAGTCAGGACTTTCCTAATTAATTCCATAACTGAACCTATTTGTGATTATACTTTTATTGTGAAGTAATTTTTTAATAAATGTTTGTTACTTATAATTGTTGTTTTGGTATAATTATTAGTTGTTGTTTATAATTCCAAGCAGATAATTCTTAATTTAATTAAATAATGTTATAGTCAATAGTATATTATGTTAGATTCAATTTTTGTGGAAAAGTTTTGACAACATTTAAAGTATTTTTAAAACTATTTTATCATTTATTTTTTAGTGTTTGATTTGTTCTGTAATATAAAACATGACCACCGAAAGTAATGCCTAGCTTTAATAAGTAGCATAGAATATCTTTAAATGTTATTTATTTCTAAGTTAATTCTTTATTTAGCTACGGTTTTTAGTGTGGTTGTACACTTAATTAAAATATGACAACATAAAGTTGTTTTGAACACTATTCAGTTTTTAGAATCCTTACCAATTTGTAAGAATTTATTATAGGGTTTTCCAAACTGGGCCTAGTTGCCCCCCCTCCAAGCCATTACAGAATTTAGTAGCCATGAGCTGCAAAGCAGCCACTGGGGGATTTATGAGGTCATAAATTGAGACTTAAACTAGGCATTGTGAAGTTTATGATTAACAGCAATAAAAAGCTGGTCTTAGGCATTTTTAAAATAGTAATACTTAAACTTATACTAGATTTCATGGAAAGAATTTAGGAAAATTTGGGAAACAAAAGCTGTAAAAGGGGGAGCCACAAAGTCGTAACTTGAAACTTAAAAACTTACACTTAAAATTTGAAGTTGATAATGAAGAGCATAAAAAAAAATGTCTTATACGTTTTTAATGGTAGATTTTTAAGAAATCTTGTTAGAGGGGCAATAGATTTTGTAATTTTTCGAAAGAAGCATTTTGAAATAAAGATAAGGAAACTCTAATCTAACCGAACAAGGTGTGTTATATATATTTTAACATTATTTTTAACTTTTGTTAGTGCATTCAAAGTAATGTTAAAATCTGTTGGGCCAATATAAGAAGGTGGTTTAAGTAAATACATTATCTATAAATATATATTGTAACCTCTAGTATTTCAGAATTTTCACTAGTGAAAAGCTTTATTTTTTAATAATCGAATATTTTTTAAAGGAATTATACTAAAAAGTCATACAAAAATGGATTTTGAATGCAGTATATGTTTAGATAATTTGTTTTCAGTAAACACTGATGTTTCTGTTACGGAATGTGGTCACGTTTATCATAAATCTTGTTTAGAAAGTGCAACGCAGATTAACAAAAGATGTCCAATATGTAATGCTGAAAACATAAACATTGTAAAGACCATATTCCCAAATGTCTATAAAGAACTTAATTATAGTTGTTGTTCAAATGATACACAAGATTTTATCGAAGAAGTTTTAGACAACGAAAGAGAAAAAAGAGTAATATTTCTAAATATTATTAAGAAACTAGACAAACAAAACACAAGTCTTAAAGAAACTAATACAAGTTATCAAAACAATCTTAAAAGTGTTAAAGTGTTTCTACGATGCTTCCAGGAAGGTATTAAAGACCTGAAAATAAAAAGCGAACTATTAACATCAGAGAACAATACCTTGTTAGCTGATTTAACAAAGTTTGATAATGGCACTGAAAACGTACCCGAAATGTTAAATCTAAAGTATGGAAAGCAAATTGAGAAGGACTGTCGTAATGATAATTTTTCTAGCGAAGACTTTTATGATTCATGTAATGATAGTTGTTCCAGAGATGAAACTTATTATTCTTGTAATGATGACTGTTCCAGATGTAAAGAATCTTTGGAAAATAAAGGTATAATAGATTTTAAAATATACATTAAATATATTATTTTTAGTCTTTACTTAGCATGCTTTTGTACATCATACCTATTTATTGATTAATAATAATATATAATAGCTGTTTTTGTTTATAATGTTAACAATAATATTTTTGTAAATTATTAAGTTTTTGTGAGTAAAATATTTTTTGATTATTAATAGATTTCTAAACAGTTAAAATTTTCAAAACATTTTCTACAGACTTCAATAACAGTTACGAGAATGACTTTGATGGAAAAAACAATAAACTGCAAAGTTTTGATGACAAACTAAAGATCAGTTTACTGGATAAATATCTTAAAAAGAGTGACTTACACGAAGTAAAAGAAAATCTCAATGACATGAATGATTACGAAAATAAAACATTAAAATTAATAGTGGAAAGGATAATCAAGATTGAGAAGGATAACTATTTCATAAAAGAAGAAAACAAAAAAGTTCAGGTTGACCTTAAAACATTTAAAGCTTCCCTGAAGAACGCTCAAAAAGATGCTGAAAGTTTAAAAGAAAATTACAGAATGTTGCAAATAAACAATGAAAAAATCCTGGCTAAACTGAATGATATAAAAAACTTTAAAAAAAGTGTTGAAGTTGACCACTCTGTAGATAAAAGAAAGAAAAAGTTATTAAAAGAAGACAATGACCAGCTCTACAGGAAAAACCAAATTAATGGTTTGTTTACAGTAAATAGTTTAGTTAAATTTTTTGAACCTTTTTAGAAATTTTATTACAATATTTAAAAACCATTGTACTTCATAAAAATCAACAAAATTTTCATTTTATACTCATTATAATGATTAAAGTACTTTCAAATTCTTCTTTAGCAAACAAGTTGATAAATAACTCAAGTTTATTTTCTTTAGTTTATATTCAACTTGTTTAGTGAATAAGAACTTTAAAATACTTCAAACAAAATAATGAGTTAAAAATAAAAATTTTAAATTTATTTAAATTTTTAAGTTATATTTAATTTGTTTGCTGAAGAAGAATTTAAAAATACTACAAACAATATAATGAGTTAAAAAGTAAAAACTATTTTTTGTTTTTTTTGAAGTATAACACATTTTATATATCGAGTTAAGATAAAAACAAAAGAATCATAATGAACAAGTGACATACTTAAAGACGATTTGAGAAGTTTAAGTATCACATCATTGTTACTATTCTAGATTTTGTATATTTTTTATACACATTTAGAACTACTGTAAAGCATTTACTCAAAAAAAAAGTGATAACAAGGAAAAGAAATAATTTTACAACAATTTAATAATTTTTTTATTTGAGATAGATATTAAATTACAAGATAAAACATAATTTAAAACAAACAGAACAAAAGATAAAAAACAATGACGATGTGCATAAAATGCAAAGTATTGATGATAAAAACAGTATAGTAATAACTGGTGGAGTGACAACAAAATCACAGAGTGGATCAAAACCTTGCATAAACAGTAATGCTGTTTACATATTTGATTTTAAAACAAACACTTATAATTTACACTCAAAACTAAGTTCTTCAAGGTTTAGTCATCAATCTGCTACTGTTGGAGGTAACATTTATTTATTCGGAGGTATTAGAAATGACAGCATATTATCTGATACTGAGGCCATATCAGTTGGTCAGAAGTTGACAGTTCCACCAATGCGTAACGAAAGAAATAATTTTGGAATGTGCTCATTTGCCGGGTGCATTTTTTTGGCTGGAGGAGCTCATAAGAAGATGGAAAGTTCCGCGAAGTGTGAAGTTTACAGCGCAGAGAGCAGCGAGTGGAGCAAAGTTTGCAGTATGAACATAAGTAGAATGGCGTTCGCGTTGACATATTTCCAAGATAAAGTGTGGGCAATCGGTGGTGATTCGAACATGAATCTACTGGACACGATTGAGACGTACGATTTAGGTGAGAACAAATGGACAACAGCTGGCGTCAGGCTTCTTCAAAAACGAAGCGGTCACAGGGCTGTGGTTCACGATAAAAAAATATTTGTCATCGGCGGTTTAATTGATATGTATAAAGAAACATGTTCAGTTGAAGTTTACTCGAGCGTGACGAATCAGTTCACTTGTGTGGCTGAAATGAACCTAGCACGCTCGTTCTTCGGATGCAGTGTACTTGGCAATAAGATTTTCGTCTTCGGGGGTTTTTTGAACCGAAATCAAATGAGTGATTCAGTGGAGGTTTATGACATTGAAAACGCTGTTTGGTCAAAAGGTCCAAGTTTACCTCTCCCGTTAGCTTCTTTTGGTTGCTCAAGTAACAATTATTTATCTTACTGTTTATGATAAAAATCTTTCTTCTTAAAAACTTTTATGTTTAGTAACTTAAAATTTTTTTTGTATAAAAGCAAACCATGACTTAAATTATAATAACGAGTTTTGAATGTTTTTATAATAACTTTTTATTCTTGATCTTTTTAACTTACAATAATATCTTAAATTTTTTGAATACTGACATTTAACTTGTCACATTTGTCATATACTAAATACTAATATTAGATTTAAAGATGGTATCTTAAAATTTTGCACTAAATTAAATATAAAACTTAGTTTAAAAAAGACCTTTCTATTAACCTAGTTCAAGTCTCTTAGATTTATATAAGCTTTTTGTAACCTAATTAAGCCTTAAAAAATAACTACCTTTTAGTAAATTTGATTTTAGAAGTCTATTCTGAATTATTGAACTCAAAAGTGCAAAAGAACTATTGATTAATTTATTTTTATCTTTTTAATTTTTAAATGTTGCAACAAAAAATGAAATAAATGTAACATAAAAGTAGTAGGCTGTTTTACTTATTAGATGTTCAGGTGTTGTTTACTGACTTGGTTTGTGATTCAAGTTCTCTTTAGCCTGATAATAGTTACTTTAATTAAACTGTACAATTAAATCGAGTTTTACAACAAAGTTTAAAAAAAATTAAACAATTATAGTTTTTATCTTAACAAACATCTTAATTTTTGAATAGTATTTACAATTACTATTACTTCAATTCAAAGTTTAATTGCATTACAACTACATTGATCCTAATCCTTACTTTTATTTATAAAACATAAGTGTAACAAGAATAAAAAGTTAATTAAAAAATGAGATAAAGTTAAACCGTACGGCTAACCGGTGTTTTTTATAGTAAAACGTGTTTTTTAACTAAGTTTGGGTCGGTATACTGCCATCTGCTGAAGATTGTAGCCCGCCAATCAAACATAATTGGTCTGCAATATCTGGGATGCTCTATTGGTTAAATTCAATTTGTCTTTTAATTTGAAAAAACTAATATGAACATTTGTAATAGATTCATTGTTTGGACGAAAAAAAATTAAGCTAACGGCATTTACAGAGGACTAATTACAAATTTTTGTTAGAATAAAGTCACAAATGTCACTTTAAAAAAATAATTATATGTTGCTAACGTAGAAAACAAAACAGTTAAATTAGGTATTAAACAAAAATTAGCTAAATGAGATAACGTATTATTTTAATCATTGGGAACAGGTTTAAAAAGTATTAAGAAAATTTACATATAGTGTTCATACCTAAATTCTTTAGAATAGCAATTACTTCCAGCTTATGTATGCTATAGAGCAATTAGACTTCTGTAAGGTTACTAATATTGAGATAAAAATAAGTTTACACCATATCTTTTCCTAATGGTTCCACAGTTTGAATAATTTGTTTTTAATAGATAATGTTAATGTAAATCTATAAACCGTTTTTTACTTTTCAACAAAAAAGAATTAGTTATATTGTACCGTGTTAACTAATCTACGATTAAAAATAAATAAACTACAATCTCCATTTAAAGGTCTTTAAGTTTATAAGTTTGTATCATCAGAAACTTAAATTTTTCTATAAAATCAAATTTTCACTAGTTTATCAGCCTTAAATACTACAACTTTAATTTAAACCACTCTTTTCTGAATACGATACCTACTTTATGATATCTATTAAACAAATAAATTAATCATAAGCAATTAGATCCTCAAATAGAAACTAAGAATGTAATTATTTATTTAAATTGTTTGATATACAAAAAGTGTTTTAAGGTTTTTAAGGTTTCCATTAAATGTATAAAATTTAAACTAAAAAAACAACAAAGCTTTTATTTTAAACTTATTTTATTGCTTAAAGTAAGTAAAAAAAAAAATACAAATAGCGGTTAACTTGAAATACCAAGAAGATTTGAAATCTTAACTAATTACTAATATTTGAGTATTCAAATCATTCTAGCTTCTGAAATGTGTTAACTCAGTCGTTCCCAACCTTTTTGATGCTTCGCACCCCTAAAATATTTTGATTTGTTCGCGCACCCCTTACAGTACATATAAAAATTTATTTAAGAATAATTGTAAAGAGAACGATAAATATTTGTATACCAACTTTTTTTATAGTGGTCTATGTTAACAAGAATTAAATATATGGAAAATAAAAAATACAACAAACTTCATAATTTTTTTTTATTTTTTCATGTAAAAACACCAGAACTTATTCTCTTTCTGCAACGATAAACGTTACGAAAGGTCAAGCAAGTGAGTTTTGAGCTCATCACTTGTTATTCTACCTGCCATATCTTAAAATAAGTTAAAAAACAGTTAACTTTAATCAAACGAAATAAATATAAATCTATGTTTAAGCACAAAAACAAAACTTTTATTTTCAACTAACGAAAATAAAAACAAATATCTAATCCTTTTTCTTTAATAAAACTCCTATAATCACAAGATTTTTAACAAAAAAATATTATTTTATTTATGCTATATTTTTTTAAAAAGATTTAGAATACAATAAAAGATCCACTTTAAACTTAATAACTTTTTTTCCTGCTTATCATTAAAGTATAAATAAACTTTATTGTTTATTACTAAATTGTTATTAGATTTAAAAGCTTTGGTAAAAACTATTCAATTGTATTATGGCGTAATTACCAAAAGTTTAGTTGTTTTTATATGATTTGAATTGCTTGTTGGCTTTAAAAATCGTTAGTTATGTTTAGTTTAGTGAACGAAGTTTTGGCTTACAGTCAAGAAAGTTAAACAAAAATCTCCTTATTTGTTAAACAAAATCTAAAAGTCATCTCGCACCTCCTTGAACGCTGCCTCGCCTACCAAGAGGTGCGAGTACCCCAGATTGGGAAACCCTGTGTTAACTGCTTCAGGTATTTTAAATAATTTTCATATTGTTACGTCACATAAGCTAGTATGCTCAGTATCTTAAACAAAATTCTAATAAATTAGCTACTGATTTAAACATTTTTGATCCATCAACCTAACTTAAATTAAAACTATTATCAGTTTTATTGTAATAAATTTAACACTCATGACAAAGTCATTTATAATACTTGTAACTTCAAATTGTAATTTTCGATAAGTAAAAATGAAGTTATAATCATTCCAAACTTTGTTATTTTTAAATTTTACACATTTTATACTTTTGTTCAATAATGACTGTTTAAAATATTAGGGATTTTGCATTATTTGTTATCTTTGTCACATAAGCTTCTATGCTAAGTATCTGAAATTAATACTTTCTTAAAATTACGACCACCATAAAACTGTTTGTAGTGGGAATAATTTAGTTCAAAAGGCGATCAATTCTCACCCAATCAAAGTCGAGAACCGCGAACAACTAAGGGTTTTAGTGATAGTAAAATAAAATATAAAAAAATAAAAACTTGGTGGAAATTGAGCGCTTCCAACTAATTCAAACAAATTGCATTAGAGACATTTTGGAAACTATGAAAATTTTAATTATTTTGTTTTTTTAAATTATAACTATTTTATATTTTCAAAGTGATAAGTTTTCTACTAAAAATTTTGAGAAAGAAACAGTTTACAGGGACTTTATAAACTATTAATATATGTTATCAAAAAGATACTAACTTGAGCTAGTCATAATAATTATACTATATACTTATTGTGTATAGTAAGCTACCGTTTTGTGCAGTCTAACTTTATTGAAATTTTAGTTATGAAAACAAAAAACAAATAAATAAGCTACTTAATAATAAAAAGTCTTTATGCCCATAGGAAATGGACATTTAAAAACATATAATTGAAATAAGATATTCCGAACTCATACCATCGTATTTTCTTCTTTTTTAATACTTTCTCTTAAAATCAGTTTTACATAAAACCTTATACTGATAAAATGCTATTACAAAGATTTATAATAAAGTACATTACTTTAAAATTCTTATAGTATTGATTTATACTAAATTCATCAAATTATGTAAAATAAAAACAATTTATCTTTTAATGATTTTAATAAAGTTACAACTGTTAAAAACTTCATATAGTTTTAAGTATATACTTAAATAATAATCTAAAAAAGTTTATTTCTACAAATCTACTATTTCTAACTTGTATAGCTGTTTTAGTAAAACATTTTGTACTTTCGAGCATAATCGTTTTTTTTATGTCCAAACGTATTGGTGTTTGTCGTTATTGATTTGTTAATAGATAAAATGTTGTTTAGACAAAAACTACACTGGGTGTTAAAAAAGCTATTATAAAGTATTCTTGCAGTTGTTCAAAATGAATGCCCAGAAAGTTCGTAATAATAACAATAGTAAATTTACAATTCATGCAACATATTTTGTTAGAATAAACTCGTTTTAACCAAGATGAGTACGTTTTAATTTTCGAAACAGTTTGTTTTACTTAAAAGTTAAAAGCTATGTTTATTACTTTTGAGTCAAAACAAACCTTCTTTTTCTCTCTCTATAAACTTGGTTTGTACAGAAAATAAAGTAAACAATTACAATAAAAAATTTAAAAAAGCCAAGACTGTTTGCTAAAAAGTTAACTCTGACTAACCTTTTAAATGCTGCTTAAACTATCAGCGTTAAAGTTTTACAGAATACTATTATTAGACCTTGGTAAAACAAGGTTACATCCGACTCATCAAAAAGAAATATCCTGCCCGTAAACTATTTTACACAAGAAATATGACATGAAAAAATAAATAGTTTGTTTTAACTTCTAAGCTTTTAAGAACTTTGTTAACAATCTATTTAAAGTTTGGCTTTTTGAATTAAAACATTTAGCATGACTGTAAATATTGAATTAAAACTTCTATTAGCTCTACAAATTGAAACTCATTGCTATAATTCAATGAAAAAGATGTAAATATTAAAGTAATTCATTACACTGAATATAAGTAAAACTATTTTGTAGAGACAATCAAACACTAAAATTTTTCTACGAACCTATAATTCTAAAAGTATTTAAAAGGACAAATAAAAACTATTCAAGGTAACATTGATAAATTTATTAACAAAAGAACAGCTTATTTAGCTAAAGTTGATCAAAGTGTTTCTAAACGACTCACTGAATTTGAACGCACAGTCAAGTCAAGCTGTGTGAAAATTTGATGGGCCATTTGTGTTATGTTCGCAATTGTTTTAATCGTAGATAGTTTGCAAAGTGTCTTTTAAATAGTGTAAAATATAATTCGATGACGTCAAATTGTTATAACTTTTTGAAAAAATAATTTTGGCTCATCAAGTGAGTATATTTGAACATATTTGTTCAAAATATAGATTCAATCGTTTGCTAACAAAAGATCATAGTGAAACAAGTTCTTTGTAAATAAAATTTTAATCAAGTAAATCAAGTGAAACAAGTAAATTTGAATCAGTTTTTATTTCCATTAAAAAACCAGTTCAAGTTTGTTGATTCATCAACACACAGAAACATATGTTGGTACAATAAAGGAAAATTGCTGTATAATTTGGTTTTATTTATAAATTAAACATTAATTTCTGTTTCTAGTGATAAATATATGCTAATAAGTTCTTAATAATCTTTTTATTTCTCACAACATTAGTAACAGTTTTATTAATTAATTTTTCAACGTGTTAAACGTTTTATCCGCTTTTTTGTTTGTGAAACAAATATTTATAACTTAACTACATTTTTGTTGTGAATGAGTAAATAAATTGTTTAAAAATAAACATAGAAAAAAAAATAAACGAAACTTAAGTTAATAAGTGTTTAAAAACTAAGTTTAAATTATATAGAATTGATAGCAGATCTCTAGTTTTTTAAAGACATAAAAAGTTTTAATAAAAGTTACAGTTAATAAAACTAAATAAAAAGAACATAAAATAAAATGTCCAGTTACTTTTAAAAAATATCTTTTCAAAATAAAAATTAATGTTGTAAGAGGAGTATGAATTGTTAAGTTTTGTGTTAGTTAATTATGATTTACTCACATGTGATAACTTTGTATTTATAATTAGTTTAAAACTATTTTAATTAGTTAACAACTTTATGTAAAAAACTTAATTATTACAAATAAGAAAAGTCATGCAGAATCAAATAATATAATCATTCATAATCATCATTAATTATTATTACTAACTACTTTTTAATTGTAATATTTTGCACTATAGTTTTGTTTACATGGCTTCGCATTTACATGAAATGCACTTTACAACGCATTTTACAGAAATTTTTAGTTTATTTAATGCACTGAAAAGCTTTTTGAAGCAAAACTGGTTTTGTAAATAACTTATTGAAAGAATTTAAAGTGTAAACTACTAGATAACGTGACTTCTATAGTCTAACGTCCTCTTAAGTTGCAAGACATTTTTGTAGTTGGTATTTTTAAAAGCTATTTTAAACAAAACGATTAAAGCGGGTAAAATCAAAAAGTATTAACGAATAAAAAATTATATTCTTTTATTTACTTGATTCTAGATTTTACTGTGTAAGCTTAAAATTAATTTTTGAATATTAACACCATTTATACTAAGCTTAATAATATTTTCAAAATGTTTATATATATTAGTAAAAATAAGCGCTAAATACAAACAAATAATCAATTCGTGAGAAATCCTCGAAAATACATTGTAAAATACAATATAAGTAATATATACTTAAACATATTATTAATAAACATTTTTCAAAAGTTGGCAAAAAATTTTTAATAAATGTCAAATATAACTTAAGTTTACTTTGTTGCTAGTTTGTTTTTATTATTTAAAATAAACAAGTTCATACAAAGGATAGACATTTTTTTAAAAATAAAAATGTACAACAGCTAACTGTTTAACTATAAAATACTTTATATTTTATTGACAGTTTTATTAGTACATATAAAAACTATTATACTTTAACAAAATCAACAAAGTGTTTATTTAGGCTACATTATTTTGCTTGAAATTTAAAATTACTTTATTGTTATTGTCAATATTTATAGAACGGTTTCATTATATAAAGTTTTAAATTAGTCTACTTATTCAAGTTTTTACCACACGCTTTTCGACCTTCAACAGAAGAATTTTTGTCCAAATGCTATATTAATAAGTACTTAATCACATATTTGTTTTTAAGTAGTAGTTTGAATTCGATTATTAAAATTATTTCAAATAGCTTAGGCCTGCGATCGACTTTTATAAGTTTTTTTTTCCGCCTGCCGACCAGTGGCGACGCGTGGTACTTTTTGTTAGGGGGTGCGAAAAAATATGGATTTTTATAAGTCATCTTACTTTAAAAACTTAAAATTTTTCAATTACTATAACCCATAAAAAAAGTATTGATAAGTTATATTTTTGTTAAAACAAAGTTTAATAGTAAAAACTGCAATTTGTTGCAAGCATGTTTTTTTTTTCAAAATTGCAAAATACAATCCTATTTTAGTGTCGTAATCACTCATGCAGTACGTAAAATTTATGTTTTTGTTTATCATAGGCTAAAGATACTACAATCTCTTTTAAGCAAAAATATATTGTTATTTTCTGAGAAAAATATTTTGAGTTTAATCAAACTAACTTGTTAATGAAAATCATCAACAATACTTGGCAAAAAATAGTTTCACGATTTAGTGAAAAGTCAAAATTATATTTTGTATAATTAATTTTCATTTATTAGAGGTGCAGGACAAATTAGTTACATAAATATACAAACAGCAACTTTTCAAAATCTTCTAATTTCATGTAGGTGGCCACATCTTCAAAGATAAATTATAAAAATATAATATGACCATGTAGGTCTAACTCTTAAACAAGTTGGTGATGAAAAATAATAATTAGAAAACTCATTATTACTAAAAGTACCCATATTTTAGTAAGTATTGAAATTTTCTTAAGTCATATTTCAAAAATTAAACTATTTTTTATAGCTTAGAAACATTAATGTAGGTCTAACTAATAAAATAATGATGGTGAATCTATGATTTATTAGAGAGAAACTTACACATCAAGAAAAGTTATGAGAATTTAAATTGTTAAATATTAAATAATTTTAATATTGTTTTTATTGCTATTTGACACTAGATTGAGTGTACATCACGCAGTTGCAAACTTGTTAAGTTACAAAAAATTTTCAATGGTGCAATCTAAAATGTGCTCAAATTCTTATGAAATTTTAGGGTAGGACGACTGTAACAAAAATGTGAGTCTCCGATTACAGTAAATAAATTTAAAGTATATTATCAGGAATACAATTTTCAATTGTAGATACCATAAACAGATGTTTAAAATTTTTACCAAAAATTGCTATACTTTACGGTTTTTCCATGTTTTTACAATTTTGCTAGTCTTGTTATAATTCTAACATATTTGCCATATTATGTTATATTTTTCTCAAGTTTGACATTTTTATTTTAATTGCCATACTTTTCCATAGTTTGCCACATTTTCACTATCTGACATAACCTGACAAAGTTTTACCATATTTTTTCAACTTTTCCATTTTTGCTACAATTGCAATATATTTCTCACATTTTCCATATATTGTCATATTTGTATAATGTATATTACTTATAACACCTACGTTAGAAGTTTTCGTCCATGATAATGTAGATTAAATTTACTAGTTTTTCATTTGAAGTTTTTCTCTTAGATATTATAGTTTAGCTTCCTAACTTTAATTAACTGTTTTATTATAAAGAATCTTAAAATTTTGTATTTTTCATTTCTACTGAATGGAAACAATTTTACAAAAAATGCGCTTAATTTTTTTAAAGCAAAGTAGTCATATTCTTAATTAAAGTTTTATATGAAGGCAATTTTAAAAACAAAGCAAAAACATTAAATTATCTTTTTAATTTCTTTGATTTTTTAGGTAGGCAGTTGCTCCAATGCCCCATCCAACGCGTCACCCCTACTGCCGATCCTTGGTCTAATGTCAAACACACTCAGTATAAAACTGTGATAAGTTGTTCTAATCCCTTAAATACAGTATAGTAACAATTTAAACTTCTAATGGTTGCTTTTTGAATATTACATTTACTTATTTGTCTCATATATAGTTTATCAATACAGCTTCGTGTCTTTGCATGTAAACCTACCTCAGTTCTACTAACACTCTGGCTTTACTCCTGCAATAATTTGCACGATAATCACATTCGTATGTATTAAGTTTCGTTTTATTATAGTATGGTTACTATCGTTTTATCTCAGTCCAGCTTGAAGTTTTATTTTGACTGCTGATGCCTAAACAGGGTTTTGGTTTAAAGTGTAGTAAGGTATCTCGTTAGCGAGTCATTTTCGAGGTATTTGTAGCAATGAAAAACTGTCTTATTTATTGTTGCTGTTTTTAATTTAAGTTATAATTTTTAACTGGAAGGTTTTTTTATAAGGAAATTTTAATTTTAACACGCTGGTGTCGATCATAGTTACTATATTCCCCTAATTGGGTCGATACGGTAGTTCTAATCTTAGCTGTAACACATATTTTGTGAATAAATTTATTGTGTTTTTAGCGCTGAGGTCAGGTCTACGATAACCTTAAATACATTTGAAGTATTTTTGTGTTACGTTTATGTATTTTCAACAACTACCAACAAATTTTTTTTTTGCGTTTTAAGTTTTATACTTAAAGATCGAATATTTTTAAAAAGATAAACAAAATAAAAAGCAACATAAAAAGAGATGCCCGTATAAATTTAGATCTACATTTTATAACAATTATTATTCATTACTTACTTTATTTAGATTTTATACGTGTCTTATAAACAGTTCATGTTCTTTTTAGTTTCGCTTGGTAAAAATTTTTTAAACAGTCGCGAAAGTATAAGTTATACATTTTGTTTTGTATAAGAAAAATTCAGTTTATTTTTAAGCTAAACGTAATGTTTTTTAACTTAACTTTGTATTTGGTTTTCTACTTTAAGCTGTTACTAAAATCTTTATTTATTTTTAACAGCATGCAAATATCATAATCCAAGTTTATTGTAAAAGTTGGTAGGAGTCAAAAATACAAGAAGTAACACATGGAACAAAGAGAGTTTTCTGCGGGTTAAAACTTTTTTAATTTTTTGTTTTACTATCTCTGTTACACTCAACCCTTTCTCTTGATAGATAATTTATTTTGTTAGTTTCTAGAACAATTTTCTTTTCTATTAACAATTTTTTACTCTTTTTCAAAATATCACTTGTGCAAAATTGACTTTCCGCGCAAAAGTGGCCTTTCTTGCAAAATTTCAGGTACCTAGCTTGAGTTTATTTTATTGTTTTTACTTTTATTTTGTTTAAAAAACAAATACCTCAAAAACTAGAAGGTTTTGTTTTTAACACGTGAACAATGCTGTTTAACTTTTTTTTACTTAAGTTAGTCATAGTACATTATTTTAATTTTATTGGTAAGCTTCTTTTCTATTTATACTACAAGCAACCTAAAGTCTTAAGTATCTGGATCCGTTCAGATCCTATTTAAAATTATGATTCAGACCCTATTAAAAAAAACATCTAGAACCGGCACGATCGTAGTTTTATGGTACTGGTGAATCGCTACTGTATATCTCTAATATGTTAACAATAAAAGCTCACAACTTTTGTATAATAGCGATTTTAAAACATATTTTCATGGTTTTATCTACGTTTGAAAACTAAGGTATGAGACAAAAAGTAAATACCAATTAACTAGAAAAAGACAATAACTAATAAGGGAAGGCAATTATATAGTGAATTTCTAAAAAGTGGGCAATTATAAAAAAAAATATTGGAAACCCTTTTTAAATCTAGTTATGAGTATACTTATGAATATGTTTTATTAAACATTCTTAATTAAAATAATATAACTGTTTAAGACCGTCAAAACTAAAGAATTGTAATGGAATATCAGTTTCACTGCTGTTTTATTAAGTTGAACATCAAATATCATAAAACCAGTCAACCGGAAAGAAAGTTGTTCTGAAACAAGTTTACATTCTTAAGTTATAGCTATAAACACCAGCCACAGTGTGACTTCAATGATATTCTAGTCAAGACCTTTCAGATAGAGTTCTTGAACTTAACTTATTTGTTTATATGTTGTTTATTTTAAAACTTTTTATACAAAATCTGATACTTATAATTAGTTTTTCGATTTCATTTCAAAGTAGATAGTTTTTAATCTGTTTATACATTGTTATATTATACTTCTCTTAGACTTATCTCTTGTGTAAAAGTTTTCACCACATATAAACAATTTTCTAAAGTATGATATTGTTTATTTTCTAGTGTTTGATATATTCATTATTATAGAATAAAACCAATAAAAATCATGCCTAGTCTTTGTAAGCAGTATACAGTATTTTTTAATATCATTTAGTTATAAGTTAAGTTTAAATTTAGTTATGGTTTTCAGTGTGATTATACACTGCACTATAACCTTACATTGTATCATCAAGGTAAAAATCACTAGCTTTTTATAAAATAATTAATTAGGACCAACACAGTATTTTACCTAAACAAATCTCACTTGTTTATATATATAACCTTTTAAATTTAAGACAATTTTTATCACTTTTTTATCTCACATTCTCTTATATGATTGGTATTTATAGTTAATAGTGCATTTGATTTAACAGTAGAATTAGATAAAGTTTACATTAAAGCATTCATTTAGTTTAAAGAAAAAATACTTACATTTATTATTTAACTTATTAAAGCCCTTGAGGTTTTACCATTACCACAAAGACATAGGGGGTTAAAAATATCATCAGGAAATAAGGGGTTATATTGACAAAAATACCACAAAAGGATTGAATAATAAAAGGTATAGTCCCAGTGACAGTTATAGTTAATATAAAACTAATAAACTTTTAGTCAACAAAGTCAAAATAGAGCAGACAAGTTTTAAGTCCACAAAATTACTAAAGAGCTGACAGTAATTAAGTCCATAAAAGTCAAAATAGAATTGAAAAAATTTAAGTCAATAACTTCATTATAGACTTGACAAACTTTAAGTCCACTAAGTCAATATAGAATTGAAAAAATAAAATTCCACAAAGGCACAACAGAACTGAAAAAATTTAAATCTACCAAGACCCAACAAATTGAGAAATTAAATCCACAAATTAAAAATAGAAGGAAAAATTTGAAGTCCACAAAGTTAGTATAGAACTGACAAAATTTAGTCCACAAAGTCACAACAGAACTAACAAAATATAAGTCCAAATAGTTTTCAGGAATATTTCTTAAGGTTATTAAACATATGAGTACAAATAAGTCAAAAAAATGTTGACTAATTTTAAATCATAAGAAGTCATGTTAAATATATATTACATTATTGAATCTTATTAGCATTATAGAAAAAGATATTATTTAGTAACGCCTATAAGAAGCAAAACCAGTAATATTCTGAAAATATTTATGAACTTGTATTAGAGGGGTTTGCATAGGCATGACAATTGAATGATATTTTTGTTGAAAAAGTTGTTTCCAATATAATGTTGATTTTTTTTGTTTAGCTAAATAAAATCTTTCAAATTAATGCTCTGAATTTTTTTTTTTGAGAAACTGAGAGCTATTAGTTTTTTTAAATGTGAGATCTTTAATACCATCTTTTGTTTTTTTTTTTTATAATTGTCTACTAAATTTTTTTTTAATTAGTTTTAATAGCATTGTCAAAAACCTGGAATCCTGGAAAAACCTAGAGTTCGACAATTTAGGTTAAAAAAACCTGTATTATTAAGCAATTTTTAAATGTAAAGTAATAAATATTTTATTTTACATATAAAATGTTATGTATAAATAAGAATTTTTGTCATCATTAAGAATAATTTTTATTAATAAACACAATTGAATAAGCTTTAAGATATTTTTTTACCATTAATCAATTTTTAAATTAAAAATAGACCCGAAAACGTGAAACTTTTAACTACTGGAAGACAATTAGAAAGTCTGGAGAAAATTTTCCAAAAACATCAGGAAACCCTGTTTTTAGACTAATTCAACATTTTTATGTTTTATAGTTTTTTATTTTGTCTTTGCTGTAACTTTTAAGAACTAAGGGAAGTTGCATTTTTATAAAAAAAATTACGTTTTTTTCTCAATTTTCTTAGCAAAAAGAATGAATAAGTGTAAAATGTGATTCTTTTCTAGCAAAAAGTAAGAGGAAGGTTAGAGTGAGATTCTCTTTGAAAATGGCAGGAAGAGGAAGTGTAATGGAATACTAGTTTAACTGTAACGTGTTAGTTAAACTTCAAATATATAAAATAAGTCAACCAGAAAGCAAGTTGATCTAAACAAGTTTATATTTTTAAGATATAGCTATAAAAAGCAGCCACAGTGTGATTGCAGTGATATTTTAGTCAAGACCTTTCAGATTAGTTTCATAACTTAACTTATTTTATATTTTTTATGTTCATTTTGAATGTTTTATAATTAATGTTTGTTACTTATAATTGATTTTTTAGTTTTAATTCCGAGCTGATAATTCTTATTCTAGTTATACATTGTTATATTATAATTCTTAGATTCTCATGTGTAAAAGTTTTTACCACATATAGAGTATTCTCTTAAGTAAAATATCCTTTATGTTTATTGTTTGATATGTTCTTTAATATAGAATATAACCACCAAAAATCCTGCCTAGTCTTTATAAGTAGTAAAGAATATCTTTAAATATCATTTTGTTCTAACTTAAGTTTAAATTTAGTTATAGTTTTTAATGTGGTTATACAACATACACTATAACCTTACATAGCGTCACCAAGGTAAGAAATAATTAGCTTTTCAGAAAGTAAATTATTAAGACCAACACAGTATTATACCCAAACAAATGTTAATTGTATTTATACATAACCTTTTCAACTAAATCAAGGTAAAAAATCCCCAGTTTTTTAGAAAATAGTTAATTAAGACCAAGTCAGTATTTAACACAAACATTTCTTACTTTTGTATACAATATTTTATCTTTAAGGCAGTCTTTATATATTTTTTGTTCTCACATTCTCTTATATTTTGACATTTCTATTTAGTAGTTAGTTTAGTTAACAAGTAAATTTAGAGAGACTTTAGAATAAAGCTTGCATTTAATTTTTAAGTAGCAATGCTCATATTTACTGTTTACCCTTATGAAAGCCCTTGAGATTTGACAAAAAAGACATAGAGGGTCGTAAAAGTCATCAGGCAATAAGTGGTAATATTAATGAAAATACCATAGGGGATTATTATGTAAACAACAATGGATAATGTCCCAGTAAAAGTCACGATATCCCTATAGATCTAACACATTTTAAGTCCACAATGTCAAAATGTACTGACAAATTTTAGTCCAAATAGTCAAAATAGAACTGACAAAAAATAAGTCTACAATGTCATTATAGAAATGAAAAGTTTTAATTCTGCCAAGTCAAATCAGAACTGACAAATTTTAAGTTCACAAAGTTACAAGAGAAATGAATAATTCCAAGTCCACAAAAACACTATAGAACTGACAAAATATAAGTCCACAAAGTCAAAACAAAACTACGAAAATTTAAAATCAGAAAAAAAATTAAACTGACAAAGAACTGACAAATTATAAGTCCAAATAGCTCGCATAAATATTGAGAATATATAAGTACAAATAAGTGACAAAAAATGGACACGAATTTTAAGACACAGTAAGTCATGTTAAAATTATTTAAGATTTTTGAATTTTATTAATTTTATAGAAAAAGACAATATTTATTTGTAACTGATACAAAAAACACCAATAACAAGCTTAAAAATGTTTAGGAAATTGTACTATCTGGGTGTGCATATGCATGACAATTCATTTACATTTCTAGTTGATAAAATTGTTGCCATTATAATGTTGATGTTGTTGTTTTGCCTAGTTTTTTTTAAAGTTTTGCTATTTAAATATTATGAAAAAGCTTTTACAAATTTTTTGTACAGTTAGTATTATAAAATTTAAGAACTTTAACACCATATTTAATTATACTTTTATTCTAATACTGTCTACTTATACGTCTTATATTAAATTAGTTATAAGACTTATTTAACATTTGTATGATTTATATTTTTGCTTTTGCTGTAACTTTAAAGACCTAAGGGTAGTTGCATTGTTTGTCAATAACAACTCCTTTTTTTCTTCATTCTCCTAGCAAATAGAAGGAAGAAGGGTGAAATAAGATTCTCTTCTAGCAAAAAGGAAGAGGAAGGTTAGAGTGAGATTCTGTTTGAAAATGGCAAGAAGAGGAAGTGTATTGGAATACCAGTTCTACTGCTGTGCCTTTAGTTTAACATCAAATATTATAAAACAAGTCAACCATAAAGCAAGTTGATCTGAAACAAGTTTATAGTTTTAAGATAAAGCTATAAAAACCAGCCACATTGTGATTGCTGTGAAATTCTGGTCAGGACTTTCCAGATTAATTCCATAACTCAACCTTTTAGTGATGATATTGTTTATTGTAAAGTCATTTTTAATTAATGTTTGTTACTTAAAATTGATGTTTTGGTTTTAATTTCAAGCAGATAATTCTTAATTTATCTAAATTATGTTATAGTTAATAGTATATTCCTGTTAGATTTAACTTTTGTGGAAAAGTTTTTGCAACATTTAAAGTATTTTCAAAACTATTTTATCCTTTATTTTTTAGTGTTTGATTTGTTCTGTAATATAAAACATGACCACCGAAAGTAATGCCTAGCTTTAATAAGTAGCATAGAATATCTTTAAATGTTATTTATTTCTAAGTTAATTCTTAATTTAGCAACGGTTTTTAGTTTGGTTGTATACTTAATTAAAACCTGACAACATAAAATTGTTTAGAACACTATTCAGTTTTTAGAATCCTTACCAATTTGTAAGAATTTATTACAGGGTTTTCAAAACTTGGCCTAGTTGTCTCCCCTCCGAGCCATTACAGAATTTAGGGGCCAGGAGCTGCAAAGCGGCCACTGGAGGATCTATAAGGTTATAAATTGAGACATAAACTAGGCATTCTGAAGTTTATGATTAACAGCAATAAAAAGCTGGTCTAGGGCATTTTTGAAATGGTAATATTTAAACTTATACTAGATTCAATGGAAAGAATTTAGGAAATTTCGGGAATTAAAAGCTGTAATAGGGGGAGCCACAAAGTCGTAACGTGTAACTTGCAAACTTACACTTGACATTTGGAGTTGATAATGAAGAGCATAAAAAAGAGGTCTTAGACGTTTTTAATGGTAGTTTTTTAAGAAATCTCGTTAGAGGGGGCAATAGGTTTTGTAATTTTTCGAATAAAGCATTTTGAAATATAGATAAGGAAACTCTATTCTAATGGAACAAAGTGTGTTATATTTATGGTTTAACATAATTTTATCTTTGATTAGTGCATTTAAAGTAATTTTGAAATATGTTGGGCCAATATAAGAAGGTAGTTTAAGTAATACATTATTTATAAATATATATTGTGACCTCTAGTATTTTAGATTTTTGAAAATTTGAAAAGCTTTACTTTTTAATAATTAAATATTTTTTAAAGGGAATATACTAAAAAATCATACAAAAATGGATTTTGAATGCAGTATATGTTTAGATAATTTGTTTTCAGTAAACACTGATGTTTCTGTTACGCAATGTGGTCACGTTTACCATAAATCTTGTTTAGAAAGTGCAACGCAGATTAACAAAAGATGTCCAATATGTAATACTGAAAATATAAACGTTGTAAGAACCATATATCCAAATGTCTATAAAGAACTCAATTATAGTTGCTGTTCAAATGATACAAAAGAATTTATCGAAGAAATTTTAGACAACGAAAGAGAAAAAAGAGTAATATTTCTAAATATGATCAAGAAACTAGACAAAGAAAACACAAGTCTAAAAGAAACTAATACAAGTTATCAAAACAACCTTAAAAGTGTTAAAGTGTTTCTACAATGCTTCCAGAAAGATATTGAAGACCTGAAAATAAAATGCGAACTAAACTTATCAGAGAACAAGACGTTGTTAGCTGAAATAAGAAAGTTTGATAATGGCAATGAAAACGTACCCGAAATGTTAAATGTCAAGTATGAAAAACAAATTGAGCAAGATTATCGTAATGATATACTTTCTGGCGAAAACTTTTATGATTGTAGTGATAGTTGTTGTAGCGATGAAACATATTATTCTTGTAATGATGACTGTTCCAGATGTTTAGAATTTTTTGTAAATAAAGGTTCGTTAGATTTGAAAAAATATATAAAAAATACTTATGTTTAGTTTTTACTTAGCATTTTTCAGTACATCACACCTAGTTATTGATTACTAATAACATTAGTCTAATAGCCGCTTTTATTAATAATAGTTTTGATTTTGTAAATAAATGATTTTTTTAAGGCAAAATAACTTTTGATTATTAACATGTTTCTCTATTTTTTCTTAACAATTTTTACAGACTTCAATAGCAGCAACGAGAATGACTCCGATAAAAAGAATAACAAACTGCAAAGTTCTGGTGACAAACTGAATATAAGTTTACTGGATAAATATTTAAAAAAGAGTACTTTACACGAAGTAAAAGAAAAGCTGAATGACATGAACGATTGCGAAAATAAAACTTTTAAGTTAATAGTAGAAAGGATAATCAAATTTGAGAAGGAGAACAATTTCATAAAAGAACAAAACAAAAAAATTCAGGTTGACCTAAAAACATTTAAAGCTTCACTGAAAACCGCTCAAAAGGATACTAAAAGTTTGAAAGAAAACTACAAAATGTTACAGATAAACAATAAAAATATCTTAGCTAAACTGAATAATATAAAAAACTTAAAAAAAAGTGTTGAAGTTGACCACTCTGAAGATAAAAAAAAGAAAAAGTTAAGAAAAGAAGACAATGACCAACTCTACAGAAAAAACCAAAATAATGGTTTGTTTACAGTAAATAGTTTAGTTTTATTTTTTGAACCATTTTATAAATTTTATTAACATATTTTAAAACTATTGTAGTTCTTAAAAAATCAATAAAATTTTTATTTTATACTTATTATATTGTTTGAAATACTTTCAAATACTTCTATAGCAAACAAGTTGATTATAAACTTATGTTTCTTTTATTTAGTTTATATTCAACTTGTTTGGGAAAAATAATTTCAAAATAATTCGAACAATATAATGAGTAAAAAAACATTTTCTTCTTTGTTTTTGAATTATAACAAATTTTATATATCGAGTTAAGATAAAGACAAAAAAAATCATAATGAATAATTGACATACTTACGGACGATTCAATAAGTTTAAGTATCACATCATTCTTACTGTTCTAGCTTTGTATACGTTTTATATATATAGAACTACTAAAAAGCATTAACTCAAAAAAGTGATAACAAGGAAATTAATTTCACAATAATTTAATATTTATTTTGTATGAGATCGACATTGAACTACATGACAAAACATAATTTAATGAACAGATAAAATGATAAAAAATAATGATGATGTGCAAAAACTACAAAGTATTGATAATAAAAACAGTATTGTAATAACTGCTGGATTAACAACAAAATCACAAAGCGGATCAGAACCTTTTATCTTCAGTAATGCTGTTTACGTATTTGATTTCAAAACAAACACTTATAATTTACACTCAAAACTAAGTACTTCAAGGTTTAGTCATCAATCTACTACTATTGGTGGTAACATTTATTTAGTTGGAGGGTTTAGAAATGACAGCACATCATCCGATAATGAGGTCATTCCAGTTGGTAAGAAGTTGACAGTTCCACCAATGCATAACGAAAGAATGGTTTTTGGAATATGCTCATTTGCCGGGTGCATATTTTTGGCTGGAGGAGCACATAAGAAGATGGAAAGTTCCGCGAAGTGTGAAGTTTACAGCGCAGAGAGCGGCGAATGGAGCGAAGTCAGCAGCATGAACACAAGTAGAATGGGGTTCGCGTTGACATACTTCCAAGATAAAGTGTGGGCAATCAGTGGTGGTTCGAACATGAATCTACTGGACACGGTTGAGACGTACGATTTAGGTGAGAACAAATGGACAACAGCTGGCGTCAGGCTTCTTCATAAACGATACGGTCACAGTGCTGTGACCCACGAAAAAAAAATATTTGTTATCGGTGGTAAAACTGTAACGAATAAAGAAACATGTTCAGTTGAAGTTTACTCGAGCGTGACGAATCAGTTCACTTGTGTGGCTGAAATGAACCTAGCACGCGGGCTCTTCGGTTGCAGTGTACTTGGCAATAAAATTTTCGTATTGGGGGGTTTTTTGAACGGAAATCAAATGAGTGATTCTGTGGAGGTTTATGATATTGAAAACGATGTTTGGTCAAAAGGTCCAAGTTTACCTCTCCCGTTAGCTTCTTTTGGTTGCTCAAGTAACAATTAGTTATTTTACTGTTTGTGAAAAAAAATCTTTCTACTTACAAACTTTTATGTTTAGTAACCTTTTTGAAATTTATCGATTTTTTGTTTAAAGCAATTCATGATTTTAGTTTTAATAACAAGTTTTGAATGTTTTTATTAATAAAATTTTATACTCTATCTTTTTCTCTACTCAAAATTTCTTGAATTTAATGAATACTAACATTTAACTTTTCTTTCCTGTCATATACTAATGACTACTAATTAGAGATGGTAACTTATAATTTTGCACTAAATTAAATATAAAAAGTAGTTTAAAAAAGACTTCTCCAGTCATCTAATTCAAATCTCTAAAATTTATACAAGCTTTTTGTAATCGAATTTAGTCTCAAAAAATAACTACCTTTTAGTAAATTTGATTTCAAAAATCTATTCTGAATTATTGAACTCAAAAGTGCAAAAGAACCTTTAACAACTTATTATAGTTTTTTAATTTTTAAAAATTGCTTTAAAAAAATTAAATTAGTGTAACATAAAAATAGTAGGCTTTTTTACTTATTAGATGTGCAGGTGTTGTTTACTGACTTGTGCTTTAAGTTCGTTTTAGCTATTAGTGCCCATACTTACTTTAAATAAACAGTACAATGAAATCGAAGTTTACAATAAATTTTGATAAAGTCATACAGTTTCAAAGTTTTTATCTTAGGAATCATCTTAATTTTTGAATATTATTTATAATAACTATTACTTTAACAACAAATTTTAATTTTATTACAACTACATTGTCCGTAATACTTACGTCACTTTATAAAACATAATTGTAACATGAATAAAAAGTTAAAAGTTTTTAGAGTATGAAATAATTCTTTAGAATAGCAATTACTTCCAGCTTATGTATGCAATATAGTAATTAGACTTATGTAAGGTTACTAATATAGAGATAAAAAAAATTACACCATATCTTTACTTATTTTTCCACAGTTTTAATTATTTGTTTTTCAAAAGCTAATACCAACGTGAATTTGTAAACCGTTTTTTTAATTTTCAACATAAAGAAACTAATTATATTTCACTGTGTTAACTAATCTACGATTAAATATAGATAAATAACATTCTTCATTTAAGAGTAGATTAAGTTTATAAGTTTGTATCATCACAAACTTAAATTTTTCTATAAAAACAAACTTTTACTAATTTAATTACCACAACTTTAATTTAAACCAGTCTTTTCTGAAAATCATACTTTACTTTATGATATTTATTAAATAAGTAAATTAATCACAATCAATTAGATCCTCAAATGTAAATTAAGAATGTAGTTGTTCATCTAAAATGCTTGATATACAAAAAGTAAAACTATGGCAGCTGCATTCTGTTCTACTTTTTAAATTAAAATCTTTTTACACTGATAGTCAATTACAAAGATATTCGTATTTATTTTGAGAGGTCAGGTAGTTGCTTGTTTACTTTTAGACCATTGAGCTTAAAGTTTTTTCAAAGGCTGAAGTTTTTGATAATTTTAGTACCAGATTATTCTTCTACGGTCAAATACGAAATATTTCATACAAAAAATAAAAATGTGAATTTGTGTTTCCGTTCGAATAAATAAAATCTAATTTTTCTGTGTTTATTAAGATAGATATTAGACGGGAAAGCGTAACAAGTTGTATTTAGATAGATTGTTGAGTTGAATACTATTCTGAATGAAAATAAATAAAATATCGCAAATATTTACATAACTTATAATTTTTATTTTAATTAATTACATATAATATTACATCTATGATACCAAATATAGCAAAACTAAAACTTACTGTCTCGTTCATGAGTGAAATTAACTTGGAGTTCAGTCATCTTTATTTTGTTTCTAAACCTTTAAGGTTATTAGAGTTACACAAGGTAAATAAGATAGATAAAATAAGAAAAACTTGTGAGCGTGTAAAAAGTTTTAATATTACCATATTCTATAAATACCACACAATATACTATCAATTGTATTTAAACGATGCTTCTAATTAATAATCCACATAAAATAAAATTCAATTGTCAATATTGAATCTTAATGGTTCTAAGAGAAACCTAATTCATTGGTAAACACACATACTTCTTAAAAAAATTAAGTATTGAATAAAAAAATATGTATAACACTAACAAACTCTGAAAATTCAAGCGATTTTAGGTTACTTTATATAATGATTTTTTTTTCATTTTATGGTTGCCATTGGGTTTTGAGAAGTTTCTTCAGGATTTCTGAACTTCTTCAAATTTTTTTAATTTTTACGTTTTTGGGTCTATATTAAAATTCAAGTTAAGTTTAAGGTAAAAAACTGTGTTAAGTAGTATAACAACATTAAAAAGATACTGTAAAGATACGTTTGATGTGGTTAAATAAAATAAAAACCAATTTGATGATAACAAAAAGTTTTATCGAAATGACAAATTTATTATTTTGAATCAAAATTTTACAATTTAACATGTAAAAATTGTCAAAAATTTCAGATTGTTTTAAATTTTTTATTCAAACTACGAAGTGCTTTTAACCTAAATAGTTTAATTACGGGTATTGTTACAACCCTGTAACTAGAATTTTTTTATAAACTAACAGTTTTAATTATAACTTCATTAAAAAGTTGTTATAGTAGAAAACTATAAATTCTTTTGATAATCTTGATAGTAATGGTGGTTATTTTACAGATTTTAGTTATTGTTTTCCAGTTTTTTTTAAGTTGTACTGAAGTATTTTATCTAAATAGCATTTAATACAACTCTATCAAAATATTCGTACAACCTCTCTAAATAAAAATGTGTTTAAACTAACAATAAGCATTAGTTTACTTTTTTTTTTTTTTCTTCTACATACAAAAGAGCTTTTCATTGCTAAAGAATAAAATGTTATATTTTTAGGCTTGAGAAAGTTTTTAGTATCGAAGCTTTTAAGAAGCAACGAAATGTAGTTAATTAATTGAAATAGGGCAGATTAAAGTCTCTCATAAATTTACAACCAACAAATTAGCTACCTTGTTTATCTGTATTTTATCCTACCTACATTAAAAAAGTATACTTTGTGCCTAAAATTTATAAAAATGTGTAAAAGTTTTCGATACTTTTGTAGAGTAAGATTTAAATACAACTAACAAGCTTGTTTTCAAAAGCTTCTAACAAATTATTTTTAATTTAAATTAATACTTTTTAATTGATAGTTCGTTTGTATTAGACTTATAATAATAACACGAATACACTTGCATTTAGAACTTTCAAGTTAAGATATGTGTGTTAAACTATTTTTAACAACCATTTTTAATTTATTATAACTAAACTATTTTAAAAGTTATATTAAAATTAAACATTTGAAAATTTATTAATTTTTGTATTTTAAAATTACATAAACTTAAATTAGTTAAACTAATTTTTTACTTACAAAACTGGTAATTTTTAAATTAGTTAATACTTTTTCTTAATTTAATAATAAAAATTAATTAACTAGTTCAATGTTTTTTTTTAAAGTATTAGAAATTTATATAAGTATTTTTATTTTTCAAATTAGCTTTAAGAATTGTTTTCAAAATGACAAATATAAGCCTGAAACAGATACTGTTTTTTTTGCTAATAGTATAGTATGCTTTTTATTATTGTTTAATCTTTTTACTTTCTATTTTTTAGATGGTTTTCCTTAAAAGAATTATATTTTATACATTTAAAAACTCTATTAACACTGTTTTACATCCATTTTTGCTTAAAAATCAAGTAACATATTTTAAAGTACGACAGCAATTTTATCAATTACAAATGTTTTTTCTTGTTTTAAAATTAGATTGTCATCATTACAATTAAATTTTAATAAATATTTATTTTTAGATGGATAGGGTGGACTGTGGCTAAATATAAAATATGTTAGTTATTAGGTAAGTATATTTACTAAAAACGTAAATAATACCCATATACGAAATAAAACTCATTTACCTACTTTCCAAGGTTAAGAAATAATTAGAATATATTTAATTACTTATTTTTTTTAACTAAACCTAAATTTTTATGATTTAATAAGTTGTATTTAAAAAATGTCTTAACAATTTTTTTATTATTTGCGTACTTTTAACATAATATATTCAAACAATATTTGGCTAAAATAAGATTTTAAAGACACTTTAGTAAGTTATACAAATTATTTATGCTTTAATAGTAATTACTTTTGAATAAGTTCAAAGTATCAAACATTTTCACTTGTTAATACTTATATAGTTATTTATTATAGTGTAAAACTAAAATACCTTAAAAATATATGTTACAAAATGCTTTCAGAAAGTAATAATTATTATAATAACGTGCTTTTAACAATATTTAAAAATTTAAAACTGTACTAGTTTTATGATACTGATTAATTTTAAATTTTATATTGATATTATTTTGAATAGATTGTAAAAAGGAAATGCTTTCAATTGGTAATAACTGATTTATTTTACATTATTATGAAAAAAAAATTATAATAACATAGCGCTTTATTAAAAATTGCTTGAAGAAAATATTTTATATTATTGAGTTTAGGTTTTATACGATAGATAGCTGTTTTATCTTTTAAATGATAAAATATTCTGAATTTCAATAGTTTTTTGTAAAATAAATCTAAAAAAGCATTAGTTGTTAACTGCTAAAGTTATTTTGATTTTTCATTGTTATGTAAAAATAATTTAGTTACAAAAAATAGCTTCAAATTAAAAAAATTTCATTCTATAAACAATTTATTAAACATTATACACATACTTTTAAACAAATAGATATTTTAGTTATAACATAGCACTTTTTTTTTTCAATATGTTTATTAAGTTATAAAAAACTTAACTTTTTAATAGATTTTTTCTTGAACTGTCCTTATTAGTTTTTTGAAACAGTACACTGAGGAAAAACTTATTTTAATTTTAACAAAAATAAAACTAACACATATAATTTTATATTTCCAACAGATTATAAGTAGTAGCTTAATTAAATAAAATTTTATTCAAATTTATAACTAACTTGATAAATAGCTATACTTTATTGTTTATTTGTTAGTATTAATATCTTAACAATGCAATTGTTTTCAAATAAGGTATTATTAGTATACATTTTTCATTTAAATTGTAATTTTGTCTTGTTTTTTAATTCTCCATTGGCTCGTTTTGATATGTTTTTTGATGAGTCGGTTAGTTTATAATTACGCGCGTAAACAGCACTCTAATTATTTACTATTTTCTTAACAAATACTTATGATTACAGAAAGTTTGGTGTTTTAAAATAATTCGTAACTCGTAACGACTTATTTAGTTAACTTACTTTAAAAAAATTCTTAGTTAGGTAAATACAAAAGTCTTAAGCTAAGGAAAATTTTGAAAACTCAACCTTAACCTTAACCTTGACCTTCCAAAACACCACGCATAGTCATTTGCCACTGGTATATATTAGAAGTGTCTATAATGAAAGCAATCATTGCAGATGATATCGATTGTTGACCACATTGAATATATATTGTTTATTAAAGGATAAAATAAGCACTCAAAAAGTTTGGTTCAAGGATCTGGTGTACGAAAAACATTTCGATTGTCAAGACGTACACAACATGCTTTAACAATTTCTTACTAGTTTAATGATAGTAAATTTTAAATTCAAACTTTTAAACCTTAAGAAATAAAACAATCAATGAAAGAATAGAAAAGAAAATAAAACGAAAATTAACGAAGTTATATGTTTACTCAAAAACTAGTCTAATAAGATAAAAATGAAAATACTGTCTAAGCCTAAACCTTAAAAGAACAAAAAGAGATATAGAGAACATTTTTGGGTTAAAAAAATTAACTTTTACTTAATTTATTGAAATACAGATTGTATAGAAGGTTAATTGCTAAGTTTTGTTGTATTAACACTGTGAATTAACTAATTAGACCAAGAATTACGTACCAAAAGTATATTTATCTGTTTTTACTATATATACTTTTTTTGTCTACTTTATTTTTCTTAAACATCAAGTCATAAGTAGTTTTATATATTAGATAGTGTAAAAGTTTTTTTTATTAAATTATAATATTTTATGTTTTTAGAAAAAAATTTGAAACAAATTATTAATGTTTTAAATATAATAATTTATATATAACTCTTTTTTTATAAGACTTAAAATCAATTATTTTTAAAAATTGTAAAAATTTTATTAAGATTTTTTTACGTGAAATGTTAATTGCTATTTTCAAAACATTCGTGAGTATAAAAGAAGCTCTACTTCAAAGCTGGGATAAAATTTAATTTCTCTTTGTGAAAATGTAGAATCTATTTCAGTATTTTGCTTGAGGGTACATTTGAACCTTTTTGCGAGTAAGTCTTCCTGAAATTGCTAAAACACTTGATATTCTAAAAATAACTAAAAGGTTTATTCTGCAAACTTTTATAATTTTTTAGATTAAAATCAATTTTGAATCTAATAAGTATTATAAAAGTATTTAATGGAAATAAAACATCGACAAACAAAGTTTTCGAACTCAATGCTTTTAAGTTAAAAAACGGATTAAAACTTATTTAACTTATTTTCTAATTATTTTTTTAAATCCTGAAAAGCTTTTAAATGTAATTAAGTTTAATGACTGTTTAATTTGTTTTAAGTTAAAGTCTGGCTTATTGAGTTTTTAATTTTCTAAACTATAAGCTCTCTAACTCAAAAAAAAATATGTTAAAAAACAAAAGAATTTTTATTCACATATACTTCGTATAAATAACTATTTGCAATTAGAGAAAGTTTTTATTTTGGAGGCCTTAATTAGAAAATTATCGTTTAAATGTGTAATGATTCTTAAAATGACGTTTATAATTTGTTAATGCTTAAATGCATAGCAGGTATTGTTGGTCAAAAATAACTTTTTACATACCACTGAAAGTTCATCAATTTACATATTACATTATCTAAAGTCATTTTTGAGTCAGCAGAGATTGGTTATGTTTCCATTTGAGTTTTAATACTATTCAATAATTACGAATTCGACTCAAAATTACCATGAACATAATATATTATTATATCGCTGATCTTGGTAATGTGATACCATTGATTTTTGGCATTGTAGTTTTAATTATACTACTCACATTTCTAAGTTATTACTTATGTCAATAATGAAACTACATAAAAAACTTACGTTAAACTAGTAAATTGAACACTATATTTCTCACTGTGCAACACACAGCAAATCTAGCGCCACATCTGGCCAGTATGTTTTGATTTCTAGTGTAATAAACGCGAGAAAAAGGCTCTCTGGTTATTTTTTTGTCCAACTAACTTCAACTTTAGAGCGTCGACCAAAAATTTAACTTTTCAAACTGATCATACTGAACAGCAAACATACAAAACTTTTAATTTAAGAAACTGTTCGGTTTAAAATGTATTTAAAGCTAAGCAATTATAGTTTCCATTAGGTTAACTCTGAAGTTATAACCAGAGCGAGAGATAAAAGGATGAGTTTTTTTTATGGGCCGATTACAAGACACCCTAGCAAAGCTTTATTAAGCTAAATAAAATGGAATGGAATTTGTATAAAGCAAATAAAAACTTTTCGATAACGGATATTGAGATTTATGTTTAAAAGTTGAAGTTAAATTGCGCAATGTGTTCATAATTTTTAATTTTACCCGTCTTAAAACGCAAATAATACCTGTAAAATGCCCTAGATTGTCTTTAGTCTTAAAGTTTTTAGTTTTTAATTTTTACCAAGGATGACTACAACATGGTGAATACTAGCAAACGGCTTCCCGTATGCACAACATCGTTTAGCTTTTAATAATTTTAAACCTATTAGCGTGATTTATAAAAGCTAAGGTCTGATAACTCCCAGACACCAGACTATAAATAAATATTTTTTAATTATCCTGAATTTGTAGAACGAAGTTAAAAATATATCACTAAAAAAGAGTAAAACTAAATTTTAGTGAGGATATGAGGAGCTCTATTTAGTTAATATTTTGGCCTTATTTTGGAATTAGGAAGTCTAGAATAAGGCTAAATACTACAAAATATTAACAGCTGATAAAAAAAAGTGTTGTACAGAATTTATTTACTAATAAATATGAATATTTGAAAAAAAAATTAATTTGTTTTTTACTTTTTTTTAATTCGAGCTAAGTAAAAATTGATAAAAAACTCATTATTCTAAAAGGCCCCACACTAAAAGTCAAGCCCCATTCCAATAGATTTTTTTTTTAATTAAAGACAAAGAACCGTACTCTAGAATAAAAAAAAATATTTAGCTATTAAGATAAGGATAGTAATTGGATCTTGAGTTTGGACGATTTTTTAAAGTTCTTGAAAAACGTTACCAAGCTAACTTCACATTCGTAAAGTAACTTCATTGACTTTTACAGCACAGCTGAGAAAATCTATTTAGTTCTTTATGGAAGGCTGAAAATGCTTAAGACCAATTAGTTGATGATTGATTGAAAACTGCTTCAAAATTTAAATTATTTCACGCTTATTTGAACAGAGTAGATTAGCTTGTCAACTAGTTATCAACTAACTAATACGTAATAGTGTTATGACATAATGTTAATAAAATTATCACCAGTAAGTTTTAGTTTATTAAAAGTTAACCAAATGAATTTATAAAAAGTAGTGTGATTAAAAACACAAATTTTTTTCTACGTTTGTTTAGCAAACTAAGTTTCGTTTAAAAAGCTGGTCGTCGTAAAAATAAGCTAAAGGTTTATATTCAGATAGAATACTATTCTTGTTGAAAAAAACTGTTTACCTTGTTTAAAGTAGAGACCTCTATTTTTTCGACACTCAAACCTATGGTTAATGTTATTACGTGTAAGTTTATAAAAAATAAACGTTTCGTTTGGCTAGCTATGAAATAGAAACAATAAACAAACAGAAGATAATGTGGGCATTTTTTTGCAATGGTCGTTACTTTCATGACTAGGCTGCACAGTTATACGTGTATTAATTAATAAACTCTGCAGTTTTTATAAAACAAGCAAACTTCTACAATACAATTATAAATCAACCAGAATATCTCATTAAATAAATTATTTTGTTCTAGTTCAATGTCAATATGAAATAACATAGAAAAAACTTAAATTAAGCTTCTAATGACAAGAGGATTTCAAAGTTATTAATATTAAAAAAAACCGCATAAAAATGTTCATAATGTATATAAATAAAATAAAATATTTTAGTAATAAAACGTTTAAAACAGAAACAAGCAGCTGTATACGAGATAAGGGTAGAATTAAATTATTATTTAGAATTAAATTATTTAACTTGATAAATTAAATCTTTTGCACTGAGCCCACCTTAAGGGCTTTAATAAAAAAAAAGGTTACTTCAAGATGTAACACTCAAAGGACTCGAGTTTCGTGCTTATGCACTCATCAACTTCAAAACAAGTTCAAAATAAAGCACAAAACAAAACACACAAATGAAAGTTTAAAAAATTAGCATAAATAGATTATGACGTAATTTTGAAGCTATCAAAAATCATGCAAAACGGCTTGTGCAAAAATTAATTTGCCAATCGACAATAAACTGGCAAAAATTTATAAAGCTTCAGTGAGTAAATATATATTACGACAGATAATTGAAAGAGATAAAGATAAAATTAAGGTACAAATTTAAATTTTTATTATTTTAAGATGGAATTAAAAGTTGTTAAACTTTAAAAGCGTTTTTTTTTATATGTCTGCAAGACGATACAAACTCGCTTATTTTATTAAGGCATCTCTTGTCTTTCAGTGCATAAACAACGGCTGTTGCTTCTTTGAGACACAGCCTACTTATTGGGCTATTGTCGTCAGCTATAGGCTGTGCTCTTTTTATAAATTCCCAGGATATTTCAACGTCAATGCCGCTGCGATTTAAGCCACAAACATACTTCGAAAGTTCAGTGTCATTTTCATATATGCCGCCTTTGAAAGATTTTTCATGGTTGGCATACCTGAATCTAAACTGAGTCGAGCACAAGTCGACATAGAACCTCGTCTCAACGCCTGAGTTAACTGTGGCCTTGTAAACGATGTTCTCTGAACGGCAATTGCCCCCTTTCAAACTATGTTTACAACTACCAGCGCAGCCACATTAACTTCGAATTCCTAAGCTTTGATTTAAAATTTTTTGGTTTTAAGCCTTAATGATATTTTCCAAAGTTGCCGTACACGAATAACTTATTCGCATATTATGTTTGTTTAAAATTTTTGTTAGCGGATTTTGTTTATTGAAGTGTTTTTTGACTATATTTATAAATTTTCTTCCAATATTAGTTTTGACCGAGTTGCTAAGAGGAGGGTTGTACCAGATTACATTTCTTTTTCTTTTATGTTTTTGATTATTTTTCGGTTGTTGATCAGGTGTTTCAAATTTAAGTTTATCATCGTATCCGCATTTTTTCATTATTTTTTCATATTCATCTTTTGTCTTTAGAAAATTTTCTTCTTTACTTGATCGTTTGTTTAGGCGTTGATTTATTATGTTAGGAATTTGTTTTATAATATTTCTAGGGTGGCTTGATTATTTGTTGACATACATAATTTTAGCATTTTGTTTTTATATGGCATATAAGAGATATCATTCAAGTTGAGCTTCACATCTAGGAAGTCAATTATCACTAGTGGCGATTCCACAGTGACTCTCAACCCCATAGATCTGAAGAAGGTGTGGGTTTTTTTTAGCTTCTAAACTTTAAAGCCAGAAGAGTTGGGCAATAAAGCTAGACCATCGTCTCTATTTAAACCAAAGATACCTTTTAACCCGTCTAAAAAGAAAAGTCTATAAAGTTCGCATAGTTCTGCGCCCATGTAAGATCCTTGTGCTACAACAAAAAGTGAGTTGGTGGTATTTACTCCCTTTTTACGCCACAGAGCTCCTTGTTCGTAGAGTACCGATTTGCAGGCATTCAGGTTAAGTCCTCAGCAGGTACGCTAATGTAATTATTAGCAAAGTTCAGTGATTTATTCACCAACTCTTCACTAGTAGAAGGATAATAGTCAACCACATCAAACTTAAAAAAGCTGTACTTCTGTTCCTCTAATCTAATGAACCAGCTTAAGACTTGGTCTGTATTTGTCTACTGCATAAGTTTGGATTTCAGACGCACAGCTTTGTTAATGCGGTCGATTTTGACCTTACATATACGTCCTACTTCAGACTTGTTAAGTAAAGTTGTGCTTTTGTTTTTGCGAAAATTGAAACTAATATTAGCACAGATCAAGTAGATTGTCGAAACTTTGTATTAAATTAAAAAATAATTATATACAATTTATCATAATCACATTTATATTATATAATTAATTTTTATACGTTACACGTAATAAATCTTTTCAGCGAATATATATGATAAACTAATATGTTTATTAAGGAAAAAAAATTTTAGCTCTCAATTGACAGCTAATTTAAAATAAAAGTTTTGTAATGCAGAGATTAAACAAAAAAAGTACTTCTTATTTTATTGTATTACTCCGTTATCTTTTAAGTTTACTAGAGTTATAGTTTTTTGAGTTGAAAAATAGTATTTTCAATACAAAAAAGATATAAAAAGTTTATTATACTGAAAATTGATTGTGAAAAATCTTTAACACTTTGATTAATTTAAACTATAAATAAATTACAAAAAGGCATTATAAAATAAATTCATCTCAAAATTGGTTGTAGAATAAAAAAAACTAAAGCATCTAGTCTCTTTACAAAGATCAAGGACTTTTAAAGGACATTTTTAATTCAATGAATAAAACACAACTCGTTTGAAAAATTATTGTAGCTATTTCATTTTAAATTTGATGTTTTTTTTCGTGTTTTGATAGTTGACCACGGTAAACAAAAAGTTCAATTAAGTCTTGCAGCTGCGCGCCAGATTATCAAAACATAAAATTTCACGAACACTGCGTAAAAGTTTAAATAAAGGTCAAATTTTTGTTAACAGGTTAAAATTACTTTTCATTAACGTTGAAAATTGCGTCATGTTTATCAAAAAACAAACTGACTTTTCTTAATTTTGAGAGAGAGAGAGAGCAGTAAGAGTAAGGTGACTCGAGTTCATTTTTAGCATCAGCCTATTTTTAAGGGATTTTTTTCTTCTCTCTCATATTTACCTTTAAACAACTTTCACAACCACATTCTTATTAACAAGTTGCAATGAAGGATCAACAGTTCTGTAAATTTTTTGTTTAGTTAAGTTCGTTTCATTTTTGTATTTTATTCCATCTTTATAAAAACACAGGGTAAAACAGACAAAAAAAAAAGAAAATTCATGTAATTATATTAAAAAAAATAACTAAAAAATATTTTTTTTAATATTAAGCATTCAAGGTTTTTAAAAAGTCCATGACAAAAATCAGTTTATATTAAAAGTTAAAAAAATGATCAAAAACTAATATTGTAGTAAAAGTTTCTGACTTGTTCTTTAATATCTTGATTTTTATACTTTAGTTGTTGTAATAAGAAGACATTGTTAAATAGTTAAATTTAAAATCAAGTTTAAGTTTTTGATAGTATCATTATGTATATGGACTTGTTCAAAATTTTAAAAACTATTTTAGCAATGGTAACAGTTTTTTAAATTTAACTAATTAAGTTAAAAATCTAATAAACTTATTAAACAAAAAATGACTTATAAAGTTTACAAAAACCTTAACCTAAATTATTCTACAGCACTTTTCTTAAATTAATAACCATGAACCAAACCATCGCAATCTACGACCAGACAAGCCAGAACTTAGGTAGGGTGTTTATTGGAACACTGAGGCGCCACAACAACGGCGTGGTGAAAACATACCATGGGGATTTCCCTAATGTGCGCGTCCAGGAAGGGGGCCTCATGACACCTGACTTCCCCTCGACGGCATGCGTGGTCCTGATGGTCGACCCAATCCAAGAACCGGATGAATTATGGGCCAAGCTGGACGATTTCGCTCCACTTTTGGGTCGGCACCAAAAACTCCTTATTGTGGAGCACCTTGTTGGGGTTTACCCGGATATGAGATTGCAAGAAGAAGGGCGGCCGTGGTGGCGAGAGAGCTGGCTCAACACCCACTACGCCCGTTTGCGCTTCAACTTGAGGGCATACGACCTCAAGTTGTTGTGCTCCATCATGATGGAGGTTCTACAGAGCAGCTGGAGCATTGATGGGGGTGACTCATATCTGGGGCGATTCAGTCGTGTCCAGGGCTAGAGGGCGACGAAGCACTGTTTTTTCTAAGGGGATTTTGAAGAATTTAAAGAACTATTATAGAATGACTTTGTATATGTTATTTAGAGATATTTAGTAAATTTATGCTAGGATATATATAAAACTAATTTACTCCTTTTCGTGGTTAAGTTTTTATTTTTTATTAGTAAAAATTTTATGTTTTTTAAACGTTGTGTTGATTATTTAAAATAAGTTAGTTAACTTTTTGAAGTAATTTTGATTAATATTAATATATTTTTTAGCTTAGTTAATTAAAAAATATTACCAAAAATGGAAAAAAAAAAACCAATCAAATAAACTACGTATTTTTTTGATACAATCAAAGTTATCAGGAATCTTTGCTCAACAATGAAGCTTTTCTTGCTGCTAATTTTCTTGCAATATTTTTTAAAAGTATCTGTGCAACATTTTCTACAATTCAAAAAATATTGAAAACTCACCGAGCCAGGATCTGTTGATTGAATGAAGGCAAAATGATCCAGAGCGTGATGAAGTTTACTACAACTAACGACTTTTATTGTGAGTTTATCTTCGTTTTTTTTTAAATTAATTAAGTTTTTAAAGATAAAATGATTAATTAAAAGATAAAATAATTATTTTGTGGTACAGGTTCCGTAACTTTTTTGACAAGTATAAAAAACGGTTCTTAAAAACCTTAAACTAAATTTGCTAGTAAAAGATTTCTTTAAACCGTTTATACATGAATAAATTTATTTTATTTAACGTTTATTTCTTATAGTATTTACCGCAAAAAAATATATATTTGACTTCAAAATATTTATTTACTTTTCAAAAAAGATTTATTAGTATACTTTAAACTAAATAAAATTTTTGTTATAAAAAACCTATTTTAGAAAATAGTTCAAACTAGTTTTATACTACATTAAACTGTAAAAAACTATATAAATTTTTAGAAAACACTATCTGTCAAACTTGTTTAATTATGTTTTATTTGTATGTGATAAATAAATAAAAAATAGTTATAACACTCACTACATATTAAAAAATTTGGAATCTAATGAGTATTTTTGTTTTAAATTTGTCTAAGAAAAGTTATAAGCAAATTTAGTTTTAACAAAATTACACAAAAACAAATAAAGCACTAAGTTTATAGTACACTTATTTTATATTTTCAAAACTTAAAATAAAATTTAAAAAAAGACTTCAAGTTTTTAAAAATATTAAATTTATATATGTACCAAATTACCAACATGTATTTGTTTTTCTTATGAGTATGAACTGTGTTGTTAAATGTTTTCAATATAACTTAGTCTAAATTCAACATAGCTAACAAAAATTAACCAAAACGTCTATTTTTAATAATTTATTAAAAGAATACTTAAGTTAGAGATTGATATTGGTAATAAGTATGTATGCTTTGTTTTGTAAATTTATTTACTTTGCCTAAATATTTTAAAAGCTACTGTTTTAATTAAGTTGTTGAAATGTTAAAAACCTCTTAAAGTTGTTACATTTATACTAAAGTAGCTTCCAATTTAAATATTTTAATCCAAAAGAAATTTTGTTGGTTTTTTTACACTACATCTAATAAAGTTTATTTAAAGACAAGCAGTTTGTTGTGCTAAAAATGAACAAAAAATATATTAAACTATACTCAAAAAAATATGTTTAATAATTTAAAAAGTATAAGTTCCTAAGTTTTATATTGACTTAAAAAACGATAATCATTTAAAATTTCATCATTAAGTTAGTATTTATATACATCAACAACAAAAATAGTTAAACATTCTTTCACGTAATATATCTAATATATCTTATTTTTATTAAAGATTAACTGTTCAAATACTTATTAAATAGTTAAGTTATTAAGTAAAAGTGATAGATGCTACTGCATATATATTTAAAGAACTAACATTTTTTTTAGCTTAGCAGTGTCAAAATTAATGCCATTAACCTGATTAATCTTATATTTTTTTTTCGCTTATTTACAACTTATGAAGAAACAAACCTAGCTGTAGCATTATATTCTTAGCGGAATACACTTTATTAACGTAAGACCTTGAAAAAATTTCATGTCTTACCTATCTGAATGGTAATGAATTGTCTCACCCGTGTTGGTAAGATTCTTAAATTATAAAAGGTAAGTAAAATAAAAATTTATTTTAAAAAACATTCAGGCCATGATGTTTTGATGTAAATCATAAAACTTCTTTAAGTATTTACTTCTCTAGTAATTAAGGCATAAAAGTGATAAGAGAGAAGGTTTAAACTTGTAAACAAATCATTCACCTAGTAAATCATATTTAAAATATTAGTAAGTGTGAATAGAAAGTTATGATGAAAAAATTACTATAAAGACATTTACAAAATTGAGCTTGCATTGACCCTTTTAAAATTCAAGTTACACTATTATAAATCTATAAACTGCAAGTAAAGGCTTACAAGTTCCATATTTTATATTACAATAAGTCTTCTTTCTAACTTTTAATCTATTTAAATGCTTATATAAGAAATACTTCACTCAAGTTTAAATCATATAAACTTCTGAAAAATATATTACTGTGTAAAAGGTTACTAAATCGTTTATCAATATTACTAGATTGACTCATGTAAAAAAAAAAATTTAAGTAGCCTTTGATCAAAAAAAAATTGAAATAGAAAGGCCAACAACTTAGCAATTTTTTACCAAACAAATTAAACAAGGTCGAAGAATTCTCAAATGCGCGAATTTTGAGTTAGAAGAAAAGCTTATTCAACTATTTTGATAACGGTTTTCTCCTCTTATTTTTAGCTCCAAGGCATACAGTAATTTCAAGAATTTTTTCCCAAAAATGCTTTTATCTTGTTTTACAAAACACGTCATGATCAATCAAAGTCTTTGATATTTTTCTCGTTTAATTTTTTTTGTCAAGTTTTAAGGCAAAAGAAGTAGATAAAACAAAAGTTCACGCAAAGTGTATCTATTGACTTATGAGTTGTTTTCAGAAAATTTAAAAGCTATGTAAATGGTTAATACTAGACTTTAGAAAATAAAATTAAAACTGCTTTAAATTAGTTGTAAAGTATTGGAATCTGTTTAAATTAGTAGTCTAATTTTAAAAAGTTAATAATAGTTTTTTTATTCAAATAACTCTTTTTACTAGATAATTTAAGTAACACTTAAACAAATCTGTTTTTTTTGAACTTTTTGTTTTAAATCGATCAATATACTGTTAGTGTAATATTGGAAAATTTTTTTTTTTTAAGTCTTATGTCCGATCAGAATTAATTGGAATTATTTTTTTGTCATTTTTAGTTTTAATCAATCACGTATGACTGTATTTGCTATCATAAACAGTTCAAGTCAGTAATTATATTAAAAAAGAACCGCAAACAGTTGATAAAATAAATTTTGATTTAAGGAGTCCAACTAAAATATTTTATAAGTTCTCAAAACTGATTAAACAAGGGCTTAGGTATATTAATATGATAAATTTTGACTTTATTATGACAAATAGCTAAATACTTTTTGTTCAATTGAAGGAATTTGAGCCTTGAAAAGGTCTATCAAAAGATTTGACCTTTAACAAATTTCCTTATTTTGCCTAACTTTTATGATGCTTTAACTTAGTAAAAATTAAAATAAACTAAATGTACGATGTCAGTTTATCTAGGAAAAACTAATCAGAATTTCATTGATTTAGTAGAAAAATATGAAAAGGTTGTCTGTTAACATTTTTACTTAGGTTTTAACAGAATAAGTTTTTTTGACATTATTTTCTTTGATTTTCGTTGTTTGTTTTATAAATAGATAACATGCCCAACTAAAAATGTAGTTAAAAAAAACGTTTAATTTTAAAAATATTTATAAAACAGTTTGTAAATTGAAAGAAAAAACAAAAGAAGCTATTTGGTCTTTAAGCCATGTTAGAAACTTTTACAGTTTTTTAAGTACAATTAAAAAGTTAAAAAATTGTTGTAATTTTTTGTATTATGGTTGGCTTGAACTCAAAAGTTTTTTTTGACTATTTTATTGGTGTGGTTGACAAGTTGTTAAAAAGTGTGAGTGCTCAAATCAACAAAGTGTCAACATACAGATTTTTACCCAGCAGCTTTGAAAAGGTAAATTTTTAAAATTAAATTCTTTTTTTTTGAATTTTCGTTTAATTTTGATGTTTTCTTATATCTATTAAAACAAAGTAGGTGCCTTAAAAAAAAAGTTACTGTTTAAAGCAATTTAGTTTATAATTGCATTAAAAGCTTCTTTACTTTTTAAGTTAACTTTAATATCTCCAAAAAGCTTATTACTGAGTTTTATTTTTCTACTTATTTTTATTAAATCACATTTAATTAATTTTTTTGTTTTAAAATTGATTTGTAAATGCTGAGTTTTAATTTATTTTCATATTTATGTAGAACAAACAAAGTTACTCAAGCTTGCAATTTAAAATGCTTTTAAAAGCTTAGCTATTTAAAACTTATTTGAAAGTTGTATTGAAGTAAGTTATTTGAAACTTGTAGTGTGACTTATTTTAATCTGAGAAAAAACTTTTAAAACAGAATTCATATATACTATATCAACAAAAATGTTGAGTAGTAAATTTAAGTTGATTAAGTTAAAGCAACATATATTTGATTCTTTTTTTTTTTTTGCAAAGCATTACCTTATTGTTAATTATTGTAAATAAACAAAGCTCATATAAAGTTTATAAAATTTTTTTATTAGATTTTTTTTAGACCTCTGTTTTTTTTCACATCATTGGTAATATATAAATGCTTTAAACCAAATATACTTTTTACATAGGAAGTTTAGTGTGTAATTGAACATAATGTTGTAATTTTTGATATTCAATTTTATATAAGTTTAAAAATTGTTTAAAGCTGTATCTTCCCATCAATTTTATTTTTTTTTAAAGTCAAGGATAAAAGTTTTTCTTATTACTCAAGTTTTCATTTGATATTTTTAAACAACAGTTGTAAGCTTTACATTTTTATTTAAATTTAACTATTATGAATATCAGTGTAGATAATAATCTTTATCAACTTATTTTAAATTTCAAAATATATTTACTGATTTTGTTCGATCTTTTGATTTTTTTTTTTCAATTTTTTACTTAAATTAATGACATTAAACTATTAGACAAAGAATGTAAATAAAATCCTTTTTTTTATTAATCTTAGTATATACCAATGAAAGTGATTTTAAAATAGCTTTAATCCATGTGTTTTTTAGTTGTTATCAAGAACATAAAGAATTATATCAGCTTAAAATAAAAATTAAAGCCTCTATTTATTTTTCATTGTATAATAGGTTTTACTGTTTTTAGGTGTACGTTCCTTTTTAGTTTTGCTAATTTATAAAAATTCAACTGTTTTTGAATATTTCAGTTCATATATGGACATTGATTTTTCTTAATTTTTTGTATGTAAAAAAAGCTTTAGTTTTTATTAGCTTCTTTGTTACTATAACATAAAAACAAATTTTGAACCGTTTTTCGTATATTAACTTATACTATTTAATTTTTTTTTAAGTTTATAAAAATAATAACAGTAAGCTGAAATAGTATTAATATCTATTTTTTATAAAACAGTTTTAAGAAGTACCTATAAAAGTATTTATTTTTTATAGGTTTAATACTTATATTTTTCATTCTTATGATGAACGAAAAATACTATAAGACGAGATTAAATTTTAATAAAATTTATTCTATGTACATTCTTATTGTTAAATAGATTATTACTGTTTATAGGGGTAATTCACAGTTTTCAACTTTTATACATATTAAATTAACTATTTATAACTTTTTACATAGACTTTGACATGTTCTAAATTTGTTAACTATGATACAGCTTTAATTTTTTTACTGAGAGGTTATAAATGTTAAGGGAAATATAAAACAATTTAGGTATTGAATAAAATCAAAACATTGAATGCAATGTTTTTTACAGATCTTAAATAAGGTAAATTTTTAATAAAGAAATAAAAGTATTAAAGGAATTTTTAGTTTTCTAAAAGTATAAGTATTGATTACTATTATTTTATAATTGAATTTTAAAAATATCACTAAAATTGTAAATTAGCGAATTGTTTTCATTAATTAGACCATTTATTTTCAATAAAATTTTAACATAATATCGTAGTATTTTTTTTTATGTTTCGTTCAAATAACCAATATTAAACAAATAGTTATTGTATCAAAAATAACTACATAAAAAAAATCTAGTTTAATTTACTTAGCAAAAAAAAAAACAATTTAACACAATTTCTTAAAATACCAACTTAAGCAGCAGTGCGAACTCATAACTTGTACATTTAACCGACTGTGCGAACTCACAAAATGTTAACTAGCAATTACTGCATTAAAAATCATAATATTTTTTAAACAAAAAATAATAAGTTTTAAAAGTAGCTTTTTAATCACCTAAAAAACAATGAAAGAATTTGTTCTGCTCTGATGCAAAAACTATAGTTTTAGTAACTAGTCATGAAAAATTTTACTTTCATAAACTGAAAATTTGTGAGAAAAGCAATACACTATAACTTTTTAATTATAAGCTAAAGCATTTATTGATATTGAAAGAAAGTCAAACGTAGCTCTTGGGCGATACCAAACGACTAATATATTTTGTACGTCAAATTTTCTTTAAAATTATTTAAGGGCAAAAATAGCTATAAAAGTCTGTTAACTGTGGCTTTTACTGTCTGGGATATAAATTAAGAAACAATCACATGAAAAAATGATGAAAAATTTTCAAAACTTCAAAACAACAATTCTATTCAAATTTATTTTTTCACAAAGTAAAAGCGTCCTATGCAGAGATAATAAAAGTAAAAACAAGCTACATACTTTAATTACCATAAATAATTTCAAAAAGGACACATTAGGAAAACTTTGAAACTTATAAATGTCAAAACTTTCATAAGTAAATTTTTGACATGTAGAATTCAATCGCTGTTACCGGTGATCTCCTAGTAAAAATGTATAAATATAGCAGCAACATTTTGATAATTTGTAAGTCTAGCTGTTTTAATTTTTTTTTGCGTTTTATACACTTACTTTGTCAGATACCAAACCTTTATGAATTAAAACAATATACATGACTGATATATATTAGTAATTTTTATTTATAACGGCTCTGTGTTTGATATAAAAAAAATCTAGATAGTTTTTTTTTTGGTAAATTTTGTGTAAATGGGGCAGCTTTATTAATTGAAACTTTTAAAATAGTTCTTGTAAAAACAAATACCAGGGCCAACGTGGTTAAGGAAATTTTAAAAATAAGTTAGATAGTAGTTTAAATGATTACTTTAAACATACCAATTTTTACTTAAAATCAAAAAAAGAAGGTACTTTTAAAGTTATACTATAAAGTACATTTTGTTTTGCAATTTCAAGTTCATAGCACCAAAGTAGTTTTGGTGACTACTTGTATTTATATAAAAATTTTACGCATACTGCACCAGTTTTATGCTTTATCAAATAAATATCTTTTTATAAGAAACTTATCTGATGAAGATGTGTGAAATTATTTTTTAGAAATATTATTTTATGCTCCTAGCGCCTTTAATTTATTTTTTTAAATAAATAAAGGTACAAGTAAATTAAACTAGTATTTCATCGATTTTATTCTTAACAACTTTGTATGTAAGCTAAAAGTAGGCTTTTAAAGTAAAAGACAGATTATATAGTTATTAAATTGCTTATTCATATTATACTAAAATCTATTAAAACGTTAAGTTTAAAAGAAGAAAATTGTCATTAAGTAGGGTACTGTTTTTTTATTAATTTTTTTAATAGTTCTAGAAAACATAAGAAATAAACTTTTCGAAACTTGAAACTTAGACTTCAAACCTTTAAAGTTAAAACTTAATAATTACTACTTCAAGTGCCGAATAATCTGCTTAGTGTTTTAAGTTCAGCTTTATTTTACATATGCTGCTACAACCTATGCAAAACAAAACGGAGAAAGTTACATTGGAATATGATTATAAAAGTTTTCAAAATGAAATGAATGGCATTCTAGTCATAAATCCTAACAATCTGCTGCATAACTTGAAATTACAAAAGAGAGTTACAAAGTTTTAGAGACCAAATTATCTGATAAAACTGGCTATTATATCGGGTAGCTGTCAAGTTTGCACGAGAAGACAAAATTGCACGAAACACTTTTGGAAGAGGAGACAAAATTGCACAAAGGCACTTTATTGCATGAAGGCACAAAATTGCATGAAGATACTTTTGTACAAAGACACTTTAGCACGAGGGGATAAAATTGCACGAAGATAAATTTATACGAAAAAACTTTTGCACAGGCAGACAATTTTGCACGGAGACATTTTTGCACTGATTGAATTTTTATTAATTCATTTTATTTTGTTTTAGTTTTTTTTCACTATCACTGTTACCCCTAAACCTTGCCTTCAGTAACTTTTTTTTGTTTATCTTTTAGTTTTTTCTGTTTATATATGTATGTATATATTTGTTTTTTTTTTCATTCTCGTGCAAAGTTGTATTTCGTGAAAATTGACTGTTGGTGCTAGTTTTTTGTCGTGCAATTTTATCCCCTCGTGCCAAATTTGTCTTCGAGCAAAATTTTCTTTGTTCAATTTTGTATTCGGGCAATTTTGTAACCTCGTGCAATTTAGACCCGTTCCTATTATACCAAGGTTTAGTTCAAATAAAACTAGGCTCACTTTTATTTAAAAAAATGGATTAAAGGTTCCTGTTTTTTTTTGCTAGTAAGCAATTCTATTTTTTCTTTGTATTAAACTATTCTTGATAACTAAAATTTCAAATAAAGTTCAAGTGTTTAAAGCTTCTCTTACAACCAATTAATCTCAATCAGCATTTATCTCAAGCAGCTTATTTTGCTTTTTAATTGGTTCAATTTTTTTTTGCAAAACTGATAAAAGCAATAAAAAAAAAACTATTGCTACAATGTTTACAAAAAGAATAACTAAAGTTTGTTGTATCGCTTACTAATTTATTTTTCAAGCTTAGTGAAAAATACATCTAAAAATTTTAATAGTTTATATAAAAATAATGTTTTTTGCACCATGTAGTAAAAATAAATGCAAACACTTTATGTCTACTTGCTTCTTCTGAAACGAAGTTAAACGTATTTGATTAAATTTTCTACTTTTTATAAATTGTTTAAAGTGTGAAATTTTTTTTTTCTATTAAACAAAATGTTGATACAATTTAAGAACAAAAAGTTATAAACCACAAAAAAGCTGTTGGACTATACTTTACAAGCGAGAGTTTTTTTCTAATTTTTGCCTTTAAGCAAAATATCAATTAAAAGTTGTTATACTATTGAAATTGCTTTCTTTTGAATTTGTTTGATTTATTAAGGAAACTATATGTTTTGTCGAAGATCAAAAAAAGACTGTTATGTTGTATTAACATATTTCACAAAAATATTGCTATGATATCAGTCTATCTTTAAACCATAACTCAAAAAAGTTCATACAACTATTTTTTATCAAAATTTTAATTGTCTATAAACTAATTTAAAATAGAAGGTTTTAAAATTTAAATGGTGTTTAAGTCGACAGATAGCCTGCAGAATAAACAAAAGTATTATAAGCTTAAAGCTCTTACAAGTTATTTTGTTATTTGCAAACAAAATTTTATGTGAAAATTTTATCGAAATGTACAGTATTCAAGTTTAATATATGTTATTAATGAGTTTGTTTTAAAAAAATTTAAAATTTTCATAAAGTTTAAAATAACTTTTTTTTTTGTTTTTCTGACTAATGGTACTGCATTTGTTTTTATCATATTTAAGTTTGTAAAATTGTATCATTGTGCAATGTGCATCTAGGTTTTTAATCAAAAGCTATAAAATAAAGGTAGATCAATATATTTAGTAACATAAATAATCTTATGAGTTGTATCACTGAAACTGTTTATATATAAAAAAAATACAATGTTTAATAACTTTAAACTAAATTTATATAGCATTAAAGCACTTTAAAATCTAATAAAACAAATAATTTTGTTTACATACTCTAATAAAAAGTTTAAGTTGTCTTAAAGTTGTACTAAATAATAAATTTTTACACACTAAATCTAGCTAATCATAAATTAAAATGCATATATCTAGAGTGTCTAATTAAAAAACCTTAAAGAATATGATTTGTTCTCAGATTTTACAAAACATAAAGGTTTAAACAAAAAAGTTATAAGTTTGATATTAGGGAAAAATTTAACTACGAAATTAAAACAGAACTTAAATAAACAAAGATCATAACTGATTTTAAAACTTTATTTTTAAGTTAAACGAAGTTTGCAAACTAAATTGTACAAAATAATAAACATTTCAATAACAAATTTGTTTTTAGATACAAAATTTGCACGTCAGTTATTTTGTAAAAATATTCTAAAATCATCAAAACTAAGATTAAATATTAACTAACAAGACTTTAAATCACTAGTATCACTAGAGTGCGACTCGATAACCAAAAGATTATTGGTGCATCAGGTCCTAAATTTCTCGATTTTTAAGCGTCTTTTATGTCGTTCAATAAACCATAATAAATAACAGATTAATTGAACAAAGCATACACATTTTCTTTTATTTAAAAATCTAAGTTTAAAATGTAGCTAAAGTAGTTAAGAAATTATATTGCGAATAAATCTAGCTTTTTTTGATAATTTATATAGTATTGCAAAAGTTCGTTGGATATAAAAACAAATGTTCATAAAAGACTGTAACAAACAGAGATTTATTAGCTGTGTAGTGTGTAGTGAAATATTTCACCAAAACCATCACGCCATACAAAAACAAATCATAGTATATATATTTTTTTCAATATTAGTTTTAATTACTGAGAACTCAATACAGTTTCAAACCCGTGATTTGATATTAATTCTAAAACTAAGCTTGTTCGATATACTTAAACACATGTTTAGCTGATTTAGTAAATTATTTTGTATTTTAAGCAGAAATATGTTTATATGGTCATTAGTAGTTGTAGTCATAATTGGTTAAAAAAAATTGTCAGAAAAACAGTATTGTAAACATTTTAAAACAGTATTTTTTACAATTTTAAACAATTCTTGCAGTTGCTTTCGAAACTAAATCCCAGAAACTGCGCAGTAACGACAATAGATCTAACAGTTTAAGTAATATAGTTTATTTATCTTTAGCTTGTATTACCTAAAACGAGTAAATTTCAATATTCAAAGCTTTTTTTTACTTAAAAATAAAAACTTGAGTATAGTACTATTGAGTCAAACAAAATCGTTTTCTTTCCTTTTCATAAACTTGGTTTAATACTGTATATGTTTATCAAAAAGTAAGTCCTAGGTACACTTTTTAGTTGCTGCTATAATCAATATTGTACAATTTGTACTAAATTTACTATTATTATACCAGAGTAAAACAAAGATCAAAAAATCTGACATGAAAAAAAATTGTTTGTCTTAGATTTTAGATTTAAAAAAGTTTAGTTTACTAGCTATATCAAGTTTTACTTATGTTACGTTTTCCGGCTCTATTGTATATATAAAACAAAAGCTAATAAAAACACAATAAACAAGTACCAATTTACTACAGATAAAATGATATTGTTATAATGATAAAGCTAAATGTAGCTATTTGGTTTAAACTATAGAACTTAATCAAACATTAATTTTTTTTTATAAACGTATACTTAAACTTGATTTAAAGTCCACAACTTTTCTTTTCTGCTGCTTTATAATTTCTCAAAAATAGCTTTTCAAGCTTATCTGCTTTATTAGTTTAAAACGTATTAAGTGATTGTTATCTATTTTTGCTACACAACGATAAAGTTGCATTGTTGAAAAAATTCTAAAGTAGTTGCTTTACATTTACTGAATTATAAAACAAAAGTATAGCTTTGAAAAAAACAACTTCGAATGTTTAGATGGATAAACGAATATTTTTTTTGTATGTTTTCAAGTGTTTTTGTAATACTCGAACAATCAAACTTGTTAATTTCATAACGTTGCCCAATATTTTCTTTAGAATAACTACTTAAACTTATACTATCTAACTAAAAACTAATGATTATTTGAATATTTCCATTAGAATGTGGAAATAATATTATCTTGCTTTTAGTTTTTTTGCTTGGTAAACAGTTTTTTAGATAAGTACTTTCTGTATGAAATTGAAAATTTTAATTAAAAGTATTAAGATTTCCGTCGGATATGTGCAATGAATACTGTTGGTTTGATTTACAAAATTTTATTTCAAATATGTTTTACATAACTAAAGATTTACTAACTTTCAAACCTTTGTAACTATCTTTACATCAACATGTTTATTGTTTACATTTATAAAAGGAATATTAATATTAAAACAAGTGAAAGCTTGCCAATTGATCAGAATACGATAATGTTTAAAAATAAACCAGACAACAAGATATTAAAAGTATAATAAATATTATTTTGTATTTAAGTCCTAGATAGAAAGTTGCTGCAGGAGTTTTATAAGTTGTTAGTTTTAAGATTTATGGCTTAAATCAATAAGTTGTACTGTTGAAATTATAAAAATACAAAACTTTAAAGAAATTGTTTTGGTTTTTTCTATAACAAGTTGTTTTAAAATGTAAAAAAATAATCTTGAAAAATGCACGGGAGTTAACTGTCCTGTACTCATTTGGTCAAGTAGCTAAGACTAATAAATAATTAACTTTAGCTGTTTAATACTGACTATATTTTCTGTGGAATAAAAAAACTGTTTTCTTATAAAAAAGTAAAGTATAATAAACTTATAAATAAATAATGGAAGCTGTTTAATACCGACCATATTTGTGTAGAAAAACTGCTTTCTAAGAAAAAGTAACGCAGCTTTAAAACAATTTATCAAGTTTTAAAACTTCTTAGTGTTGTATATAAGCATTTGCAAGCTGATTCTTGCTAAAGTACAACACCTTACTTAACAAAAAACAATTAACAGTGTCTTTTTAAGAGAAACTATTTAACAACTTGCGTTTTAATGACATCTTATACTGTTTTTAAACAAGTTTTGATCGTTTTTTTTTCCCACGTGGCTTATAAAAAATAAACTATAGCAAATTCAAAAGTGAATACAGATACGTTTAACTTTTACTTAGTAAGGTTTTAGTTTGCAACAACATTTTTTTAATGGTCAACTGCTACTTTTCAGTTTTTCAGTAACTTTGTTTACGCATGTTTATTGTGTCAAAAAAGTGATAATTTGTTACTAATGAACACGTTGTCTACAAAAATGAATAGCATTTGTTTTTTAATAAAATTAAACATTCAACACTTAAAAACTGAGAGATAATAGTTTTTGTTGAGTTTGTGAAAAGTTATTAATTTCATTAACAAATAAAAACCTAAACAGTTTACAAAATAGCAATGTTGTAGTTTAAAACTCGCCTTGTTTCTTGATAAACTGTTAGTTTATCTCTAGTATTTTATGTCCTGGATAAAAATGTTATAGTTTATCCTAGTTTGTCCTGGACTTTAAACTATATCCTGGTGTATGACTCGATAACCTAAAGGTTTTTTTCTTACACCAGGTCCGTGGACCAAATATTTGATCGCTTTTTTTTCGTTCAATAAACAATATTTATGAAGCTTATTGTTGCTTTGCCAAGTTGAAAGTTTTTAGAACTTCATTTATATAGTTATATGTCTAAAGTAAAAATACTGTTAAACTTATTTTAAAGTGAATACCTTACTTAAATAAAACTAAAAATTAACTTTTTTATTTATTACCAGGTTTCAAAGGGGAAAAAAAACTTTTTTTTTTCTAGCATAAAACTCGTGATAGATAAATTTGTTAAATTCTACCTTTTTTATTGTTTAAACTACATTTGTTGAAAATTATCAAAACTCAGTATTATGATGAACAAATTACTTAATCAGGTTAGTAGCAATGTTCAGAAAATAGTTGACTGAATCAAAATTTATACTTGAAAAAATAAAATATTGGAAATAAACTCGTGCTCCTTTAATTTAAAGTTTAACTAATTTTGGTAACAAGTTGCCGAATTATTTTCAATGATATTTTAAATAGTTTGTTGAAAGTCTTACTTAAATAACGTTAAAACTTCGTTGTATGTTTAGAAATTCTATTGCAGAAAGAAATCTGGTAATTAAACAAAAAAGGAAGTTTTTATTTTTGTGTTGTTAACTTAATATACTTTAGGAAACGGACATTACCTTAAACCTTAACCAAGAGCTGGTTTTTAATCTGAGTCATACACATTAAATTAGTATACAAAACAGTTGACATAGTTTAAGTCTGCATTTGTTAATTAAAAAACACACAGTTAAACAAAGATCTTAGTCACACTTTTAAGCAAGACACAACAAGTACACTTGCATAAGGTTGATTTTTTCAAATTAGAAAAAATAAAACACTTGACAACCACAAGAAAACCTTAAAACAACCATAAGAGGTTTTAGAAAAACCTAGGTTTGAAAGAAAATTGAGATTTTTGATCTTTAACTACAGGGTGCGTCTTTAAAAATAAACTAACTTGAAGTAGTTAGCCTAAACTGTTAGATAAACTCCTTACCAGTCTTTAAGTTACAAATTACTAAAACTAGTTTTATATAAGTTTTAAGTTGTTGTTTTTTGTTATCTGTTATTGTTAAATAGTACTCAATTTATTACTTTTTTTTTTAAGATTCTTTAATAATGTCCTAAGAAATACAAAATTTAAGTACAAATAATAGTTACGTTTAAAACTAGTTATAAAATTTCAAGTAGATGTCAATGCTCTTAACTGCTTACAGCTATATCTAATTTATTATATTTAAGATATCTTTCTTAATTTCGTGCTGGATGTTAAATTTTATCAACTAAAATTGTACAAAAATTATATTCAAAAAAATTTCCTAAAATGAAAACTTAAAAAAAAATATTTTAAGATCAAAATATTGTTTTAAATAGGTTTTGTTAGGAACTCTCTTAAGTTTCACTTAATGATCTTTAAAGAAGCAAACTTACGCTAGGAATATAAAACATTTTAAACTGCAAAACAAAACCACAAATTGAAGTAAACAGCGTTTTAAGTAGAGCTTTTTAAGAGACTAATGAATAATAAATAGAGCTGAAAGAGCTTAACAAAATAACATGAATTTGACTAGTGAAATTATTTTTCGCCTATATAAGATAAAACTATTTTATACTAATCATTCAAATAAAGCTTGAAATTTTTTCTAAGTTATTTATATTTACAACATAAATATTTGGTAACTATTTTAATCATGATCTAATTAAGGCAACAAAATTAACTTAAAACGGTGCAAATTGAAGTTTTTAGTGTTTTAAATTACTATTCTCGAATATGAGAATTAGAAATTAATTATTTACTCAAGTATAGTAATTTTATAGTTTTGCAACATCTATTACAGTTGTAAACAACGTACAATTTCATTTTATACAAACTATTTATTTCTCCCTTACAAAAAGACACATTCTGAGCTATGAATTTAAGTTCGCTAAGAATATTATTAAACATTTTGAATAAAATTACTGTTACTTTAATATGGAAATCAAGTATTTACTACAAAAATAATAATTAAATTTAACTAAAACGTATGTTACAGCTGTAAACAACATATGATTGTCTACATATTATTTATTCAAGCATTTAAAAAAAGACATACCAAAGACTGTGGATATAATTTTACAAAGTGTATTATTAAATTTACTGAAATAACAATGAGTCTTATGATAGTTTATCAGTTTTCATTTATATAACGAGCGTTAAGTCTATAAAAAAATGGTAAAATAAATCAATTCACGATTTAAAAAATTGGTTCGTCACTCACCAATTTTTCTGTGCATAGTAAAAAAGAATTATGCACACTTTTATAAAAACATGAAAATCAAAAGTTGGAAAAAGTAAATATAAAAACAATAAAAACAAAACTAATTGCATACTTTTTTTCAAAAAGGCAGTATTTTTGAGCAAATTTCAATATAAATTGAAGGCACAAATGCAATATCACGATTTTATACATTATTACGTCATAAGCACATATTATGACATCATAGGCACATTTCCTGTAAGTGATTGTCTGCATTGCATATGACACGATTTTTACACTTGAACTTGGTAAAAAGTCAATAGACTAAAATATAAACTTTAATCATGATAAATGTAAAATATTAGTTATAAGTCATACCAGGTAACAATTTTGACAGTTTTTAAGTAAAATTTTCCATTCTAAAATTTTTGTGATAGATAAAAAAAGACTCATACCAACAACTGATTATTTTAAAAATCAACTAATACCATTTATAGAACAAATTATGAAGAGTTTTCCCGACTTTATGATTTTTACATTAAAAAGAAAAAGTAAATTTGAAAAATATCTATAATTTTTTACTAAAAAATCTAAAATAAACAACAAGAGCAATTCCTATCAGTTCAGTTATAATGAATATTATTAGAAATATTTTATTAAATATAATATATCTTTTTATTGAGGAAATTAAATTTGATGATTGCTTCAAATGTGATGTTGTGTTGTCCACCTGTTTTGTATGAATGTTTAAATACAAAAAAAAATTAACTCTATGACTTTTACTGCTTAAAAAATTATAGTTTTTTTGATATATTTATATGTACTTGTAGAATTTATTTGAGCCAAGAAAAATTGATAACTTACTTTTTACAAATAATAAATTATTAGGAGTACAATTTATTACGATACTACCTAGTTTAGAAGCTTAAAACAGAACATGTTTTAATAATTACTTATCCAGAATCAAATTGAATAATGCTTGTATATTATACTAGACAAAGTGAGAAAACTCAAGTACTTTAAAAAGTACTTAAACCTTCGCCTAGCTACTTTTAAAACTAATCAGTAAAGGACCAGCAAATACAAATATACACTTAGAAAATGTTGAAGACAACTTAACTTTTTAAGAGGAAAACAAAAAACAAAAGGTTATAACTTTTATTCAAATGAAATATTTTCTTAAACGATTATGTATTTCTTAACAAACTTGAATATTAGTTGTAACTAACTTAACTTAACGAAACTTAATCTAAAAAATAAAACTTCCAATACCTACTAAAAAGATTTTTAAACAGACAACTTTCAAAATTAATTGTAACTGAATAAAACTAAACGAACGATATTTCTAGTGTTGATTAGTTGTTCTTTCTGTTCGTCCATTGTAGTTATTATGTTATTTCCAATTCGTTCACTTTCGTGGGCGATAATGTTGCAATTTTCTATGGTGCTAGTTGATTCTTGCAACAACCTCTGCTGTTGGATCAGAAGCGGACTTCTTTCATTTGTGTTTTGCTGTTAATAGTAATGTAAGAACTATTTAAGTCAACATTATAATATATTTTATAAATTATATCTAAAAATTAAATCGCTTAAATAACTTGTCTAAAATGTAGTGTCAAAGATGAAATCATTACCACAAATTTTGTTAGCTGCACCTTTTGTTTCAACTTAATTTTTTTGTACACACAGTTAAAAAAATTTATATTGTTGTCACACTTACTTAAGAAGCTTTATTCAATTGGATACTCCTTTAAAAAAAATCATAATTAAGTGTCTTTTATATTTTAACAGGTCAAGTAATGAATTAAGTATTTCTTTTAACGATAAAAATAATATAATATTTTAAAAAATTGCAAATAATTAACATAGAACAAGACTCTAGTGCTTTTGCTAGTGGAAAAATCATATAAAATTTGTTTTCAAACCAATTTAAGCTATATTTAAGCGATGTCAAGTTGAATCTAATTATTAAAAGATTTATTCAAACTAAACTTCAACTGTTGTGTTTACTACTAAATTCTTTTTGCTTACAGGGATATTATTAATAAGCTTTTAAAACTTAAAAAATTGACAGTTTTGAAAACAGCTTGAAAAAATAAACAAATGTTTTTTAGCAAGAAAAGCAACTTGAAAATTCCAGTTTGTCTTTCTTAATACTATTTTTACAACAAATTTTCAACCACTTTTGATGCTTAGTTGAAATTATCAATAAATAATGAATTTTTGTATGGTCAGCGCTTTGATGTTGTAAAAGCATAAATTTCATGCTTCAGTTTGGTAAAACTTGACATAAGTTTGGAAGTGTTAAACTTTTAAATATTTAAAATAGAAAGCAAAAAAAAAATCATAAAGTAAATTTTAAATCAATTTGATAAATTTTCATTTTAAGAATTAAATACTTTATCTAAAATAAGAAAAATGTTGAATTCTATATATTTTGAAAATAGCTTTTAGCAATTGTCATTACATTATAGCTGCAAGTCATGCTTGCAACATTAAAACATAAAAAAAAGTTTAAAACATAAAGTTAAAGTGAAGTTCGACTTTCACATATATTAAATACAAAAAAACTGTATACCATTTGTTTAGATTACTATTTTAAAAACTTTAACATTTTTTATAAAAACTAGATTAAATTTTTGTTGGTCATTTTTTGATAGCTTAAAAGCAGTAAGTACTATTTTTATACTTACTTTTAATATTTTACTACAATAAGTTGTAAAAATTATAACAAAAAAAAAACAATTGACAAATGTATTTAAAAGTGTGAAAAGCCTTATCTTTAAAATGCTATTAATATTAAAAAACTAATAAAAATAAAAAATAAAAAAATTGAACAAAAAATAAGTATGTACAAGCTAGAGTATATAAAAAAAAAGGTTGCAAAAATATTCAAAATAGAGATCTTTACAGTTGATAGGAACTAGTTTTTAAACCTTTTAAAGAAAGCTTATCACACAAGCTAAACAAAAAGCATTCCATGAAAAGAAATTATGAATTATTTATTTTATGAATTATTCAGTGAAAGCTTTCGCATGGTCAACTGCATTATTTTAAAACAACAAGCATAACAGTGATGCTTTAGCAAAATACCGACATATGTTAAAAAGAAAGAAATAACATTGCTATAAATTTCAAAGATTATAATTTTAAATTTATTTAAAGTATCTTAAATTGTAGTTTATAAATTCTTGTCTCATTAATGATTATTTTTAGAAAAAAACACAACACTTAATTTTATTTCATTAAAAAAATAAGTGAGTTAAACAAAGAGTGGCTTATGGATTAAATGTAACTAATATTTTCTTTTTCTATCAAACGGATAAAAATCCAAGAACTATTTTTTTAAAGTACTTTAAACTAATAAAAAGGCATAATCTCAATAAAAAGCTTAATTAACAAATCGAATAGCTTATAACTGTTAGTAAACATTTTTTAAAGCAATGTCAATAAATTTAGTTCATGTATTTACTAGAAATAAATAGTAATTACTGAGTAATTTATCCTAATAATAAAATTTAATTTATAAGTTTAATTTAGTTTAAGGATCATAATAAAGCATTAACAAAATCACTTCTTATAATGTTTTTAATGAATTTTTTGGATAGAATTCATTATTAACATAACTTTGGTTGCTAAACACTTTGTACCGAGAGTACAGTTTTAAGAAGACATAAATAATTGGTATATTATAAAAGAAGTGTTGTTGTAAGTGATAACATTCACTGTAGCTTTTAAAACTTGTATTTGTTCGTAAGTGTTACTTTAAAAAAATATATATAATTTCAAAAATAAGTTTTAAAGTATATAATGTGTGTTGTATAAATAATACTAATAATTTACTATGTTTGTATTTCAAAATGAGGTTAGTATTTTTTAAATAAAAACTTAATCTTAAAAAAATATTTAACAGAGCTTGCAATGTAAACTTTACAATAAAATAATAAAAATAAAAACTAAGTTTAAAATGTAGTGTAACAATAACTTTTATTCTTATAAATTTATTGTGTCAACAAAAAAACATTTTTCTCTTGAAATTCTATAAAATATTATGCAAACAAATATTCTTACAATGAAGTGGGAATTTGGAACGTACTTTTAATAATAGCATTCATCTACTACTGAAACAAAATTTTATGTCAGATGTTTCCATTTGAAGGAAATTAAAAAACTTAACATGCACAAGACAACTAATGTATTGATGATAATTGTATTATAGTTTTAAATATACCAAAAGCTATAAAATGATATAAATTATCAGATTTAACCACAATTTATTGAACTTTTTGAACTTTATAGCCACTAATCTAAACTTAAACTTGCAAGAAAAGTAAGCTATTCAAAAGCTTTAGTTTTATAAACAGCTGTTTGATTACACGACAGAACATTAAAAAATCAATAAAAGTTTACAAGACAATAAAAGTTGAATCAATAAAAATTAGATTTGTTTGAGCATGCTCGAAAAATATACTTATTTGGGAACTCACTTCGAAACTTTTGATTTTTTTTAAATTATTTAGTTTTGCCTAAATAAAAATATTTCAAGTGTTGTAAAAACTATATAATTCTTTTTGTTAAAGAAGGATTCATATTTATAGTATACTTTTATTGGTATAACAAATAGTAACAAAATGCTCTTTTTTTCGAGCAAGCTTTACACAAAATTTTATCTGAACTGAACTAATACTCTTTTCTAGCCAACCTTGCATAAGATGAGATAAGCACAAAATTTAATTGATATGCAACATAAGTGTCATAAAGATCTACATGCTAAGTAATACTGAATAAATAGATTGGCTAAACAAAAAGCGTAAGTCATTATTCTAATTTAAATGTCTACTAGTAAAAAAATGCTGAGTTAAGGGCATAGGGGGGGGGGGGGGGGGGGGTAAACACCCTTTTTTGGTTTTTGATCTTATTTTATATAGTTTTTACTAAGCTACAAGATTATTTTTACAGATTTAAAAAAATCAAAATAACTTTTGAGATATAGCCGGTCAAAGTCGGAGGCAACAATAGGATCCTTATAGGAGGTGCAAACTAAAACGGCAAATAACTAGAAATCACTAAAAATCTATCTCCTCCTACGTTTTTTGAGATAACTACCTCAAATTTTCAGGAAATGTTCTTTGCAGTATTTAGAAAATTCTTTCGGAACAGAATTTAAGAAAATTAAAAAATTAAAAAAATTTTATAACAAAAAAACAAAAAAAAAACTGTTTTTTTTGTTTATTTTTTATATAAATTTTTATTTTTTATTTTTTTCAAAATTTCTTCCGACAGAATTTTCTAAATATATTAAGGAACATTTCCTGAAAATTTGAGGTAGTTATCTCAAAAAACATAGGAGAAGATAGATTTTTAGTAAAATAGTCTATTTTTGCCGTTTTAGTTTGCGCCTCCCATAAGGAACCTATTGTTGGCTCTGACTTTGACCGGCTATATCTCAAAAATTATTTTGAATTTTTTAAATCTGTAAAAAGCATCTTGTAGCTTAGTGAAAACTATATAAGATAAGATCAAAAACCAAAAAAGGGTGTTTACCCCCCCCTATGCCCTTAATTTATAAAAATATTGTAAAACGTGATTGAAATACACATGCAAATTTATAATGTGAATAGAAAGATTAATATAACTTGTACAAATAAAGTTTTATTTTTATAATAAACTTTGTAACTATATTTGGACCGTATAAACTTAACAAAATTGTAGTAACATAACTTTAAAGCTAAAAACTAGAAATTTAAGACAAAATGTGATAAACTTGACTATTGTTTCTTTAATAAAGTCTTCTTACCAATTTTTTTATTGCTAGAACTTTATAAACTGTATTTTATTGAAAAAGTTTTAAATAATGTAAAACATTAAGTATCAATAAAAATAAAAGTTTTAAAATTATAATTCTTTTTATTATTCATAAAAAAACTATTTGAAGCAATTAGTATAAAAAAGTTAAGAAACAAATGAATGACTTCAAACGAATAATTAAAATGTAGAAACTAACAACATTAGTTGGTGAATTTATATTTATTGAATATATTGATTTAGACACTAACATTATTAGTTAAAGAATTTATATTTGTTGATGATCCCTCGTAGTTGTAATTTGTTGCTCCGTATCTCGACATTTGTTGATTCTATAAATAAGTGTGTATAAGAAGACAATATTTAACTGAACAATTTACTATTTAAGCACTAGTGTTAAAAACCTAACTTTAACAAAAAGAAAAAAAAATTGATGAACTTTGAAAGATTTTATTTAAAAGTGTTATGTTGAAGCTTTTTTTCAGAAAAATAACATCTATGAAAATTTTAATGTAAACTGTACGGATTATTTAAAACTGATGAAACTATTTTTTTCTTTTTTTTCCAAGTATATAAAGGATATAATAAAAAAACGTTTGAAAATAACTAAATGCTTGTAAAAGATACTTCTTAGCTGAAAATTTTTGATTAAAATAATTGACAAAAGTTTTTTCATAGTTATGATTAATTGTCTGTAAAAGTTAAGTGTTGTTCATACTTTAATGTAAACACATAAAAATCTTTATTAAAACTATACCTCTTAACACTGAAGTTAAGCTGTTTACAGTTAAGTTTGTCATAATGAATTAACCAAACAGCTTTTATTAAAAGGTCAAGTTTTTGCACGTCAGAGTTGACTTAATAATACGTGACATTTATAAATTAAAGTAGCCGAACACACTGGGGAAAGTGTATTCTGTCTTAATATCTTTGTACAAAAATTATAAAAAAGTTTATTTTAAATAATAATATACAGTAAACCATTTATTGATTTAAAATGGTTTTACTAAAATTTTTAGTAAAAGAAATACTAAAGCAAATGGACTGATAGAAATATAGTTCTACCAAATTTTATATAAAATCTGTAGTATAGCTTTACTTTTTCAAATTAAAATATAAAAAAACTCACATAAACGCTTCTTTTCAGCGATTCATACTCCGTTTTGAACTTAGTGATTTCTCTCTTCATCTGTGCTTGTAAGTTTATGGATGACTTGAAGGATTCGTTTTCAAGGTCTTTTATCTGCATTATAGTTTTTTAAAGTTAAAAGCTAGCATATAAAACGTTTAAGTTTAAAACTCTGAAAGTTTAAAGAGATGTAACAACAGTTTTAGTTCTACTTATGTACCCAAATTGAAAACTGTTTATTAACTAATTCAATCTAGGTAATATAAAATGCATTAACATAATAATAATAATAAACAAAAACTTACTAGTGATTCAGCACTTGATAATTTTCTTTCTACGAGTTTTTGCATTCTTTGTCGTATTTCTGTTTGAATATTTCATTATATTATTCATATTTTTTAGTAATATTTTCTTTTAATTATAGCACCTAAATAAAAAATGAAATATTTGTTTTTAATACAAAATACTGAGAAAATTTTTTTAAATTGTAACTCTAACAAAGTATGTTTAAGTGATAGCATTTTTTAACAAATCAAAAATTTAGGCTATTTATTTGGTAAAAAGAAACTAAAATTATTCAATTTTATCATTTACTTAAACTAAATACAATATAAATGTGAGTAGAAAGTAATAGGATACTTAGGCTTACCTATAACTTATATTAAACCATACAAAAAATATTCCTAAATCAATTTTTTGCCTAAAAAGTTAAAAGAAAATATATATTGTACAAAAAATTTTCAACAAGTTAATGTTTTTAAAGTTAAGACAGATTTATCCATTGTAGTTTTTGAAAAAGTAACAATTCATGCTTATTAACAAACCCTAGGAAAAATGTTTGTAAATACAAAAAAATAGACACATTTTTTAAATAAGATGCATAAATAGAAGTGTGCAAATTTAATATTTTATTCGGTTGCAAAAAATTGCGACCTCTTCAAGCAAAATAAAATAGTAAACTACACATAACAATGTTAGTTATCTATAATGTTATTTTAAAAATTATTTTTGTTTATATTTTCACGCATGAATAAGTTTTTAAATAACATTATAGATAACTAACATTGTTATGTGTAGTTTACTATTTTATTTTATTTGAAGAGGTACCAATTTTTTGCCACCGAAACTGGTCGTGAATAAAATATTTAATTTGCACACTTCTATTTATGCATCTTATTTAAAAAATGTGTCTATTTTTTTGTATTTACAAACATTTTACTTAGGGTCTGTTAATAAGAATGAATTGTTACCTTTTCAAAAACTAGAACGTAAAAATCTGTCTTAACTCTAAAAACATTTACTTGTTTAAAAATTTTTTGTATTATATAAATTTTCTTTTAATTTGCACACCTTTATTTAAATAAGCTCTTTACAATCAAGTAAATTGAGCGATTTTTTTAGTTAAGGCAAATAACTATATAAATAAATGGCAAAAACTAAGCTAGTCCCATTGGAGGACATAAGTTAAATAATAATAAAAATGCGATTAAATAGTATTCTATACGGATGCAGAAATTATTGTAAATCATAATATGCAACAAAAGTCGAAAATTTTAAAAACTGAGGTTTTTACTTCCGTAATTGCAGAATGTGTTTTTTAGAAGTAAAACATTTTGGACTAAGTTTCAAACTGTAATTAGATGAAAAAGGAAATTTTTTGACTAAACTTACTATTCTTAAACAATTGCAAGATTGAATTTAAAACAAAATCTTAGAGAACTTGAATAATATTGTAAAATTTAAACTTTCGGAATTAAATTAAGTTCTTTATAATTATTTTCTGAGTAAAACTAAAGAAGTTAAAACTATAGCTTACTGAAAAATATATTATTAGTATTTGTTCCAAAATCAAATCAACTACTTTCAGTAACTTAAAACACTACATTTTAATTTATATCTATATGTAGAGTTAACATTTTATTTTATCTACCAATGTTGATATATTATAAGTTTTTTAAACAAATTTCTCAAAATCAAAACAATTCATTTAATCTCCGTTGCCTCTTTATTAATATATTTATACTATTTTGTTAACATCTATAATTAGTCTTAAAAGTTAAAATTGTACATACTTAACTTTTTTACATACTTAAAAGAGATACTTTTGTTTCTAAATGATAATACTTTATTATTAATTAAAAAAATGATGGAAAAACTTTAATCACCTCCTTTGCCTTGTGTTTTAAATGCAGTGTGGTTGACCAAAGGTTTCGACTCATTGAGAACATTCACCAATTTCCTCTTGGTTATGTCGTAAATTGACGTCATAATATAGTTATCTAAATAAAAATACACGATTTGTACAATAGAAAGCAGAAATAAGATGGTTTGTATGTTTTTCACAAATTTTTTTTTAGGTTTAATTACAATAGTAAATGAATCTAGCTGCAACAAAAAAAGTTTTATTGGAAAAAAAACTCTGTATAAATATATGAACATTCATGCAAAAGGAATATAGTTTTACTGGATTTAAAATACTGCTTACTTAATTTTAAAAAAATGCACTTTTAGATAGTTTTGGTTGTTAAAAACACTTGAGTGTTGATAGAAAGGCAAGAAAATTTGCCATTTAGAAAATTGTTTATTAACATTTTAGTAAAAATAACTTGGAAAACTAAATCAGTAAACTTTTAGTACTTGTCTTAGATAAGCTCTGGTTAATCAAAATAATAAATAATTTGAATGTTGCTAATCTAACTAAACTATGTCACCAAGCTAACATTTAAAAAAAAATATATATACATCAAAAATTTACAAGAAAATAATAGAAATCAGGTGTAAGTTCTGTTTGTACGAAACACGTTTATGCAAATAAAAAGCTAGAAGTTTATGTTACAAATGTACAGGCAAAATCTAAGCTCACGTATGTGAATAGTTCACAATTATGTACAACAAATAGACTGAATCAGCTTTTATATGTACAATAGTGCCGAAACCAGCTAGTATTTTGGGTGTTAACAAAAACTATGGAAATAGTAATCAGAATGGTGTGAAAAATATACTTAAAAATATGTAAAAAAGAAAATAAAAATGGTTTTGCTAGTACATCAACTACCGTTTGTAAATTTTATAAGTTAATTAAATAAGTTTTATTTTCAGTAAACAATACATGTTTTAACAAATTTTAAAGTTTCATAATTCATTAATCAAGTAAAACAAAAACCAATTCTGTACAAAAAAAATCTTTATTATTTGAAATATTTACAGTAAAAAACAAAAACTATGCAAAAAAACTTATTCAAGTAACCATAATTAAAAAACGTAACATTTGTTATTGAGAATTTTAAGTGCTTTTGTTTCCGTAATTTGTTTTAGTATATAGAAGTTTAATAAACTTGTTTTCAGAAGTAAGACTTTAGAGCTAAATTGTTTCAATTTTTATAGAATAAATTTTATATTTTAGGTGAAAAAATGTCATGAAATTTGAATTTTCGCATAAAAAGTTCAACACAGAATTTATCCCATCATCAAGTTATTATAAAATAATGCTATGAAAAACAGAGTTTAGTACTCTTAAGTAGTTTTGTTTTTAAAAGAATGTAAAATCCAGTTGTTTTAAATTTTATAAAATAAAGTCTTATATTAACTGAAGAAAAAACTTCATGAAGTTTTTCACAAAAAGTTCAACACAGAGTTTTATTTTCCGCATCAAATCAATAAAGAATATTATTTTTAGTAGTTTTGTTTTCATAAGTTAGACTTTAGAATTAAGTTGTTTCAAATTTTTACAGTATAACAGTTTAAATTAACTGAAACAAAAACAGAGTTTCTCATAAAAAGTTCAATATATAAACACAGAGTTTCTCATAAAAAGTTCAATTTATCAACACAGAGTTCTTAATTGTTCTTCTTTCCCTTGAACTTCTTCAGCTTGTCACCGACCATCTTCATGACTCCGTGCGCGCACAGCCCGGGCAACGCGGTCACGACGATAACAACAAAGTACAGCAGCATGAGGTTGTGCATGAGGTTGCCCAGCCATGACAGCGTGGATAGTATGACGGTGAGAAAGGAGACGTACACCCACGAGTTGGTGTACTTCAGTTCGAACAAAGAGGTTATCATGTCGTGCACTGTGTTGGCCGAGTCTGTAAAATAATTGTTTGTTATTCCTTTTATTATTTTTTTTAAATTTGGTACAAGATAAAAAAAAAATGTTTAAAGTTACATGGTCGTGCACTGTGTTGGCCGAGTCTGTAAAATAATTGTTTGTTATTCCTTTTATTATTTTTTTTAAATTTGGTACAAGATAAAAAAAAAATGTTTAAAGTTACATGGTCGTGCACTGTGTTGGCCGAGTCTGTAAAATAATTGTTTGTTATTCCTTTTATTATTTTTTTTAAATTTGGTACAAGATAAAAAAAAATGTTTAAAGTTACATGGTCGTGCACTGTGTTGGCCGAGTCTGTAAAAAAATTGTTTGTTATTCCTTTTATTATTTTTTTAAATTTGGTACAAGATAAAAAAAAAATGTTTAAAGTTACATGGTCGTGCACTGTGTTGGCTGAGTCTGTTGTGATAATGTTTAAATTAGTTGCTAAAATATATTAGATTGATAATACAATTTAATGTAAACAAATAGTTAAATTAATGATAGCTAATAAGGGGCATAGAAAGTAAGTGATTTAAAATGAATTTAAAACTCTTTCAAATTCAGAACAAAAAGTTACAAAGTTGTGCAGTGTGCACTGTGTGGTTTGCGTATGTGAAGAGGTGTTTGTTAACTTTTAAATTAAACGATAATTTTTTATAACAACTTTTTATTTTATTTTCAACCCATTTTCAAGTAAGAAAGCTGAATATTTACAGGTTTGTAAAATGTTATTTTAAAAATGTGCACTGTGTTGGCTGAGTCTGTAAAAAAGATGATTTCAATTTTTTAAATTAAACTTTTTAACTTTGTACAAAATAGAAAGAAAATGTTAATATAAAAAATGTTGTGGACGGTGTTTCTTGCATCTAAAAAAAGTTTTAAATTCAAATTTTTTACATCAAAAACAACTTGCAGTTTAAATATATATTTTTTTTTGTAATTTAAATCTATATAATACACATGTTTGTGTTGCTTGCCCATGTAAGAAATAAAATTGTTAACTATTTAGTTATTAATACTTTATTTACAAAATTTTATTTAACGTCATATTTTCATATTGCAAAACCAAATATTTAAAGGTTTATAAAATGTTATATGCCGTCGGTTGCATCTACTGAGATTGTTTGCTTATTGTTGTAAATGTTTTTCTTTATCAGTTGAAAAACTAAACTAATTAAAATTTAAGTATGCAATTTAATTTTTACAATTAATGTATATACATGTAAGTTTGTTAAATAAAAGGAATTAACTGTATCTGTGCTAATATGAATTATTATTTTTACTATTTTTTTTCAATTTATTGCTTGAAATCTTTAATTAGTTAGAAATTTAATATTTGCAGTTACCAATTTATGGCTAACAAAGTGCTTGCATTTGATTGAATTGTTAATAAAATCTTTTATAAGTGGCATATTTCAGTTTAATAAATTGTTACTGGATAACTTTTAATTTTAGAAGTTTACAGTCATTAATGAAAAGAAAGTAAATGAAATAAAGTTGGCATCTTGAATAGTTTAATAAAATTTGTTGAAATGTTTTCTTTTTGGTATTTGTAAGACGAAATGTTAAGATTGTTTGTTTACCTTTTTTAAACATGACACTTTCAACTGTTGGGTTTCCTTTTGAATTTTTACAGGTATATACCCATTTTCATACTTTCATAAAAATTATAATGTTAAAGGACAGTTTCATATACTTAAAACACTTACACTGATTAAAATTTATTTCTTAAATAATGTAAAGCTTATAGTTTACTTATTAATTTAGTCTTTCCTTTGCACATAAACTTTATTTTTTTTACTAAAATACTTATATATGCAAGGATTATTCCTTGGGCACTAATAGCGCTATACATTTTTAATTTTAATTTGAATTCAATTATAATTTTTTGCATTATTGTATTTTCTTAAATTGTCCATCGTCTTATGTTTATCTTATTTTACAGGCCTGAAGATCCCTTAGGGGAGAAACATTGTTGCCTTGTAAATAAATAAATTAAAAAATTAAAATACTTATATAAAACGTTCTGAAGTAAGTTCATTTTTGTTGTATTTGTTCTACGATTTAGGAGTTTATTGTAACTTTTAAATACATTTATATAAACAATTTCAGATTATTATCTAAACTTGATAGAAAGTTTTTATTTAAAAGCATACTTAAACATCAACCAATACAGCTAAAGTCGAAACTTGATAGTAAAATGCTTTCAAAGTAGAAGATAAGACTTCATAGAACAAAGAAAAAACTAATCAATAAAGTTGAGCTTTGTTTGTTATCTTGAGTTTTGTTTTGAAAGCAGTTTTCCCTATGAGTCAACTATGTAAATTTACTGGAAACAAAGTTTAAATAATTAGGCTAAAACAAACTTGACACACATTTGATATTTATTTTTTTTAATGTCAAACTTTTTTACTTAAATTTAGTAAGTTATAAATATTCAAACTTTATCACAAAACACTAATAAAACAAAAAATTAAAACCTAGTATTAAATTAAGTAATCATAAAAATGAAAAAGATATTTAAAGATAGAAGATAAGAGCCAAAAACTTTTAAAACTTTATATTTAAATCTATTTTGTTTATAGCCTATAAACTTATAAAAAAATATTTAGAATTTTACATAAACTCAATAAAATTTTCTAAAACCTACCTAAACTATACACAAAATGCAAACTAAAACCAAATACAAACCTGCAAGACTTTCGCAAGCTCTCGAGAACTCCTTCTGTTTCTTACCGTTCCAATCTGCTGGGGAGAATATCAGTTGAGTGAGGAAGGGAACAGAGTAGTCGAGTACCAACAACACAAGCAGGAACATGGACACGCCAGTGATGAAGGAGGGGTCGAGGTACCAAACCAACAAGAACTTGAAAGTTATGATGGAAAACACAATGAACGGGTAGTACGGTTGCTCCCATCTGGAAAAAAGATTTATTCTATTGAATTTATTAAGTTTCAATTATGTAATTTTTTTTTGAATATAGACAACAAGTAAATTTACAACTGTAGGTCATATATTTTTGGAATAATTTATTCATTTTTAGTTGATATTGTATTGAAAAAAAAACTTTGGGTTTAAAAACTAACATGTCAGTTTTGAATAAATTATTTAGTTGACTATATGTTTATTTAAACTACTATGAATGGTTAGTAGGATTGTTCTTATATGTAATTTTTTTTTGGAATACTAATTTGTGTAAATAATTAAAAAACATGAAGTATAATGATTAATTAACAGATTTTGATTAAAATGGTTTGGTTGACTAAATTTTATTAAAATTATTTTAAAGGTTTGTTCCAATCTGTAAAAATACTTTGGATATTTATTTAGTTATACCACTCCATCTTTCACATGATTCTATAAGAATAGTGAATTAAAACTGTTTGAAACATACAACTAATGTGAGTAAAAAAAAATTTCAACTTATGTAATACGATAATTAATAGACCTTTTGAAAGTGTAGAGTAAATGATATTATCTGAAGATAATAAAATTTACTTTTTGAAATTCTAAGCATTTTAAATGCTGGAGTTAACTCAACAAAAAATTTAGTCAGATTTTTTTTTTATTAAGGTGATTTTTCTGTTTTTTTTTTTCAAATCTTTTTCATAAGTATGTGAATAACTTAAACCATTTTAGATTATTTTTTCAAATATTACCTAACTTAGTTAAAAAATATGCTGTTTAAGGTATTACATTATTATTTTCTGTTTTAAGTATGCTATTTTGAAGCATAAAAATAACATAGCGTATTTTGAGATAAAGTGTTTAACAGGTTACTTATGAAAGAAGCAAACTAAGATAGTGATAAAAGACTATTTTGCTAAAAACTCAACTTCAGCATTGTTTTTCAAACTTTCTAAGCGTATTCTAACAAATAATAAACCAGCATACTGAAAAAACTACTTAATTATATATTGAAAATTGTTTTGCTTTTATTGAAAAATTAAAATTATAAAAAAAACCATATACATACAGTTATTTTTTAAATAGCTGAAGAAACATGTTTACAATCATACTATAATCATTTTTTGAATACTCAAGCATTTTGAACAACACACTTTTTAGCATAAGATCTAAGATACAGTGATATTATTCAATTTCCTAGAGGATTGGCCATGAAAATGTATTTTTCATAAACTTGAAATAAAAATTTTTTTTGTTGTTAATGTAATTCAAAAGTCAATATTTTTAACTATAGTATGCTTTTAAATAACATCTTATATAAATTTTTCAAAAAAAATCATTGACACCCTATGCCCATAACACTCATCAACTTCTAGATAATTCTATTTAATTTTTTTAATACTTTTAAATAAACAAAATCAAATTTATAAACTTGAACACATTAGATTTTGATAGTTTTTTAAAAGTAGCTTGTAGTCAAAAATTTATATTTATAAAATTTTAGTCTACATTTAAATAAACCGTCCATAAAACCATTGCTCCTTCTATCAAAATCAAAGGTTAAAAAGCATTTTGCTTAAAAGCTACCTTAACAATGTTTTATAAAAAACATTTATGTAGAACTATGGTTTGAAGAAAGTTGAAGTATTTTTTTGTTATTTAGGCTCTTTAAAAAGAAGAACTACAGCTGCTGTTCACATTAGTTATTATCACACTTTGTAAGTTTGCAGTCTTACTTTTATATTTAATATTGAATGATAATGTTCATGTTTCGTTGTTCACATTTGTAATGCATTTTATCAATATCCAGGAATATAAGTTAGTTTTATTCAAGTAACTTTTATTAAACTTTGTACCTAATGGTTACAATAAGTTAGGTACTCTTTTCCTTTCAATATTTTACATTGTAATGTATTTAAAATATATTATATAAAACATTTTCAACTATACCTAAATTCATTTGTATTTTACAATCTTTTGTTATTCAAATGAGATTTGCCATAGAAAAGAACTAAGTCAGAGAGGTTTTTTATGGAAGACCTAAATTATAGGGCAAAAAAAAACATTTTCCTTGAAAATCTCTCTTAGAACTAAAGTCATAGTTTTAAAAATTGTTCTGCTTAATTTTACTTAATAATAAACAAACTTATATTAGGATTTTTTTTTAATCAACTCTATTTTTCTTCAAAAAAGATAAACTCTTATTCTTTGTCATAAAATGTTAACTTTATAATTTATTAACGTCATAGTACAAAATATTCTGACAATGCAAGAAACACTTTTTTTTAAATTGAGCTTAAATGCTTAAAAATGAAGGAGAAAATATAGTTATAGTACTTCTCAAAGTTCTAAGAAAATCCATTTTGAAAAAATAGTTTTTCATTTGCCTGAACTTGAAACTTTTAATTTAAGAAATTAAAAAAACTTTTATACCAGCTATTTTATAGTACAATGCTTGAGCTTTTAAAAAAGGGTTAATGTTGAAATTTGTTAAATAATGTTGGCTTGCCTAGTATCTAATCGACATATTCTCCAAATAATATTTTAATTAAACTTACAATAGTTAAATGTAGATTTAAGGGCAAAGGGGTGGGGGGATCCACCTTGGTTTTTACAAATTGACCTTATTGTATACAGTTTTATCTGAGCTATCAGACATTCTAACTTCTTGAAAAAATTCAAAGTAATTTTTGAGATATGAATGATCAAATTCAGTGACCTCAATAGGTTCCTAATGGAAGGCGCAAACCAAAAACATTAAAAAAGACTATTTAATAAAAAATATATCTTCTCCTTCATTTTTTAACAATCTTCTTAAAATTTTCACAGAAAATCCATTATCAAATTTTAAAAAGATTTACTGCAGTATTTTTTAAATTTTGAACATTACAATTTTTATAAAAAAATAACCTTTTTTTTTTGTTTTATATATCATTTTTTCTTTATATATTTTTAAAATCGCAACACTCAAAGTCTATTAAACTATAAAAGGAACATTTCCTAAAAGTCTGAAGTGTCTAGCTCAAAAAATGAAGGAGAAGAAAGATTTTTAGTATTTTTCAAATTTTCAAGAACATTGACCCTGAAAATTTGCAATCCATACCTTTGTATTGGAAACTTTTTTCAAAAATTACTTTTACTTTAAAAGGTAAAGAATAGTTTTTTATTTTATGAAAACTCGCAAGTAGTTTGTACTTGAAGCTTTCATATAAGAACCAATGTTATTTTAAGTAAAATAAAATGTTGGACCCCCTGTGCCCTAAAGTATGTAGCAGAAATTTACTATTTTATTGTATATCATCAAACCTTGTCAACTTTGATGCAAGAACTACAAATTCTCTCCATCCTTCCAAGTTCTGCTTGAGTGATTTAGCCCTGCAGTCTCCTGAAGCGAGTCCGTGCTTTGTATCTTCCATTGCAAGTATTTACTTGATAGTTAAATGTATTCTTTTAAATAAGTTATAGATAAATTTAAAAATTAATATGTACAAAACATTAGAAAGTACAAAAAACAAAACAATATTTTGAATTTTAAATTATTGTAATATTTAACTAAATACTTCTCTAAACAATCAACAAGTCAGAGAATACAGTAATTAACTATGTACTTAATTATGTCAAAAAAAAGAAAATTATATCAAAAAGAAAACAACAATTTTATTAAGTAATAGACTTTTGACACTTCATTTATTAATTAAGTATAACACATAACTAGGTACAAAAAAACGAAAAACAAGTATTATTGTTTTAAATTTTTGTAAAAACTATTTAACTAAAAATCATAAATTTAGAAATTGAAATGTTTTAGTACCAAATTAGTTTGTCATGATGTTAAACACTAAAACAAAATTTTAGTTGGCCAAGAAAATACCTATTTAAAACTACTGCACATAAATAGAAATACAATTTAGCACACAAGAATGTTCTAATAAACATGCACAAGACTGTACAAAAAGGTCCAGCTCAAGATGTAAGTGAACAAAGCTCCGCTCTGATTGGCCCACAGCAGCTGCATCCTCTTGACAAAGTACTGGTTGCCCTCAGAAGAAACTGAGGAATCATCTTTGGGACTTGAAGACTTCAGCATGAGTCCCAGGAACAAGCAACAAGCACAGAATATGTAGAACAGGAAGCCTGACCACCCGGTGAGTCCCAGTATGCCGGCAACCACTCCTGACAGGGCCGATATGGAGGTCCTACAGTATTCAGCGATGCCGTAGTTGTGCATCAGGGACGCCTGGTTGACGTACTGGACCGCTTTTCCTTCTGGTTTCCTCTTTGACATTGTGATTTATATTTTCTATAAAATCTAAAATTGGTTCATACAAATAAGGTTCACATAATATATACTTTTGTGTTTTAAAAACATATTGTAATTTATAAAAGAAAGGTGATATGTATGAAGTTTTTTTACTTCTTTTGGTATTTATCTAAAGTGTTAAAGATTTGTTAATGTCATGATATAACTTTGATAAGTTTGTTTAAAAGTTAGTAGATTTAAATGATTGAAACTAACAAAGTTAAAGTGTAATTATTCAAAATATAAATTTTAGCGTTTGCCAATGAAGATATTAGCGTATAATTATAATAATTAGCTAATAAATATGTGTTAGTGAAATAAAGAGTATTGTTTAAATATGTTGTTATTAAAATTAAACTGTATTTAATTGTATTTTCAGTATTGTTACAATTTAGCGCTTTGTTAGCAGGGCTGAGATTATTTGAGACAAAAATATATATTTACAGATAGTAGATGAACTACAGGTAGTTACAACAAACCAGCCTGAGTTGACTTGAAAATTAATTCAATTACAAGTAGTTTGGCCATAAACTAAAAAAAAATATACTGTTAATCAAGCTCAAATACTAGGAAATAAACAAACAGAAGGACTAAATAAAAATACATGTTTAAGGAAAAAATATTTTTGTCATAATAAATCTCCTGAGAATTAACAAACTAGTAAACTAGAGTAAAATTTTCAAAAAATTCCAATCAGCCTGAGATATCCTGAGTTAGAGGTACTTTGGTGTGTACTAATCACTGTATTACCAAAATATACCATTTACTGTATTATAAATTTAATGAAATTTTAAAAACAAATTATAATCCTTTTAAATAAGAGCAGCAATATTATAATACTAAAGTTTATCAAATCGTCCGGAGGTATGCCAATTATTCTTTGTGATTTTTTGTTTTTATTTTAATACTATATATAAAAACTATTATACTTCAAAACAGTCTATTAAGTTTTAATTTTATACTCATTATGTTGTGTGAAGTACTTTTAAATTCTTCTTCATGAAGTTTTGTTTATTAATTTTTATTCAACTTGTTTGCTGACAATAGTTTTGCACCTGTTGAACTACATGATTACTTTAACCCTTTAAAACATATAGGGAAAAAAATTCTAGAAACCAATAAATTAAGGTTTTAAAACTTGTAAGTTAATGTAAAATTAGGAATAAAATTGTTTTTTATTTTGATACACAATCCTCAAACTAACTTTTTTTTTCAGCTTTTTATTATTTTCACAAACTAATATAAGAGTTTTCCATTTAAAATTTAAAAATAATGTACTACACCAATGCTTCTGAACCTTTTTCTAGTGGCGGAACCCTTTTCCAAAGTTAAACTTTTCCGCGGAACCCCTAATTTTAATTTTACATAAAATGTTTAATTAAATGTTCTTTTTTAAATTTCAAAAGGCTTTGCGGAACCCCTGAGAGGCGTTGGAACCCCATTTCAGAAGTACTGTACTACACAACATAAATTTGAATCTAATTTTCTTTATGAACATTTTTTAACCTATTAGTGTAAACTAAATAAAAAAATATATATTAATAGTAGCCATAGCTTCTAAGAAAAAATATTAACCTGAAAACTAAAACCAACATAATCAAAAATTAGAGTGGCTACTGGTTTTCTACAAACTTCTTTAATGTCTTCTGATTATCTTTCAGGTTAAAAAAAATCTGTAGAAAACTGAACTTAAAAGACAAACATGTTTTTGATAGTACACAGTCACTGAAAAGATATTTTAATGCTACATTAAATGCATAATATAATTAATGAAACTCTGAATGATACATAACTTTTATTTTGTATGTAATATTTATTTCTTATCTAATCAAAATGCTATTGTTTTGCATATTGAAACTACTACTGTCTTCTAGGTTGTTTGATTATTTTTATATAAGTTTTTGACTAAAAAAAGTATCAAACTCTGGGTTTTTTTTTAGAATTTGCCTCAACTTACAAATAGTTAGTGAAATGGTCAGTAGCCAACATGAAGAATTAAATGACAAATAAATTAAAGTATAAAAAAACCTTTAAATTTATTTACTTATTCTTACTTAAGGGCTTTGGGGGTTAGTAAACATTTTTTTCACAATTCGATCTTATTTTATATAGTTTTTACTAAGCTATAAGACTTTTTAAAGATTTTTAAAATTCAAAAAATTTTTGAGATATAGGCGGTCAAAGTCAGAGCCTACAATAGGTTTTCTATGGCAGGCACAAACTAAAACAGCAAATCTATCAGATAATCTACTAAAAAACTATCTTTTCTCCATGTTTTGAGATAAATACCTCAAACTTTCAGGAAATGTTCCTTGGAATATTTAGAAAACTCTGTTGTAAAGAATTTAAAAAAAGTTATAACAAAAAAACAAAAAAAAAACGTTTTTTTTAGTTTATTTTTTTATAAAATGTTTATTTTGTAATTTTCTTAAAATTCTTTCCTACGTTTGAAAGTTTAAGGTATTTATCTCAAAAAACGTAGGAGGAAATAGGTTTTTAGTTAAATAGTCTATTTTTGCCATTTTAGTTTACATCTCTCATAATGAACTTTTGTCAGCTCTGACTTTGACCAGTTATATCTCAAAAGTTATTTAGAACTTTTTAAATCTGTAAAAATAATCTTGTAGCTTAGTTAAAATTAAATAGGATCTATTAAATAGGATCAAATTGTGAAAAATGTGTTTTTTCCCCCCTTATGCCCTAAAGAAAATAGTCTTCTTATTTTTATTAAACAATGAAAATGAACAAATAACCATTGTAAAAGTCATTTCTTCAGACTATAAAAGAACTATTTAATACATATTATGACTTTCGATAAAGTAAAATACGTTATAAAAATTTGAAAATGTGCTATAATATGTACTAATTGCACAATTAGTTTTCAAGGGGTTATCATTAGTTTTTGAGAAATTTCTTCCAAGTTTTCTGAATTTCTTCCAGGTTTTAGGTAGAAGTTTAATATATTTTTTTGATTTATAGTCAAATTTAAGGTTAAAAACTGTGTTATTTAAAGTTATTTAAATAAAATTTTGATGATGACAAAAATTGTTTATCTGTATTTTAGATTTTTTGTGTCAGAATAAAATTCTACTATTCAATAAGAAAAAATTGTTTAAAATTCCAGCCTTTTTAGTGATTTTTGTTTGAAATTCCTGGTTTTTTAGCCTAAATTGTCGAATTTCAGGTTTTTCAAGGTATCCAGGTTTTGGGCAACCCTGGCTTCAGCTAGATTTTAGAAATTAAAAAAGTAGTGTAATGTTAAAATTAGATATTTAACCTTTATAAGGTTCATAAAAACACAGAAAACAAAAAAAAACATCAGTTTAATACAAGTTATTATAAAATAAGTAATAAAAAATACTACAATAAATAATAATTTTTATTTTAGTTTACAACACTTGTCAGTTGTCATTAGATTAAATTAAGTAATAAGCTTCTTTATTCAAATATAATTAAATAAGTATTATTATAAGCAACAAACAGATATTAAAACTACTTAACTAAAGTAAAGTACTTAAATTTAAGCAAAATGTTTTAAATGTAGCACTAAAATTAAATTACAAATGACTAAAAACAGTTGAAAAATGCTAAGGTCATAAAGAGTTGCTCCTTATCAACATGATATATTTTATAGATTTCAAATATCAAATAAATTACAAAAAAATGCAACCTGAAAAACTTAAAATAAGACATTAGACAAAGTTAAAAAATTACTGTTCATAAATCCTACAGCAATTTTTGTCAGACATTTTTTGGTATTTTATACTAAATTGTATAAGTCCAAATAAAGTCTATTTTATGTAGCAGCTTTTATGTAGCATTACTTTATTATACAAAATAAAAAACAAATAAACATGTTTCTAATTGTTTTCTTCTTAACTATCGAGTAATTAAACAACTTGCAGTAAACATGGTTGCTTATTTTGACCTTACAAAAAAATTAAAAGAAATCCTTAAAATTGTAAAAACTATACCGAAATAAATAAATTTAATACCTAAAACCAGAGTTGCCAGAATACAACAAAAAAAAAAGAGTTTTTCTGATTTAACTTAAAATATAATACTTGAGTTGCTACTTGCTGATAGAAACCTGACAACTATGCTTGCATTTCTTAATTTTGAGTAGAATATTTTTGTCATATCCCAGGTTGCCACTCTATTAGTCAAAAAATGTTGTGAATAATCTTAAACTGTTCTGAGTCATCCTGAATTTTTCAAATCTAAAAAAAATTTTTTTAATAATTAACTAGAATGATGTTACACCAATATCAAACTGAAACTGAATTCATATTCATTACAATTAGGCTCTAAAATTCTAAACCATAACTTTGGAATGTGCTTTTAACAAAACAAATACATTTATAAGGTACGCACTATAAAAAGTGGGCATCAGTTTTTGGTATGCATCAGCATAAGGTACACTAAATTTTTTGAAACCCATTTGCATGTTATATTTATGATTAATAAAAATAATAATAATGCTTTCAAAATGATGCACAAACATTTATTCATTTATTCATTGGTGTTTTATGAAGTTTATAAAATACTGGATAATTATAACTTTTTAAAGTGCCTTGTATCAACCCAATGGGGGCCATAGTAGAAATTTATTGGGCCATGCGGTCATAAATTGAAATTTTCACTATATATTACATTTACAGTGGAGTTGATGACAAAGAACAAAAAAAAAAAGTCTTAACTACTTTTAATGGTAGTTTTTGAAACTTATACTAGATATAATGGTTCGACATCATCCTAGTTTAGTATGCATATATTTGTATATGTGTTGGCCATGGGTTTCAGGCTTGCAACCTTCAACTCATAAAAATTCCAAAGCTAGATCCCTACACCATTGTACCACACATAAAGTTCAACATATCAAACAAATAGCTTTTCAATAAATATTATTGTTTATTGAACAAAAAATTAGTGCTCAAATTTTTGGTCCTTGGACCTGGTGTACAAAAAAACCTTTTGGTTATCAAAAATTTTTAAAGAAAGTTTAAATTAAAATAAAGAAACATGTGAACTACTACAACTATGGTCAATGGATTAGTGCACAGAAAGATGTTTTGGAAATTTAGCCTATCACCATATACTATGAAAACAATTTTTGAGCTGTTTTAATTGCTATAGTAATAGATATAAAACAATAAGACCAATAAAAACTTTTTTTAATTTTATTTAAGCTAAATTTTATATTTAAGCTATAATTTAGTTACAAAAATTAATTAGAAAAAAGTCTGGACAGCTTTTTACACCTATGTCTGCAAATATTAACCATAAAACATTGTCTAACATGGGTCCCACACCATATACTCCCTAGATTTCAATTTTCCAGCCATGCACAGTTTTCTTGCTGCCCATACAAATACACAATTTTGTAATGTTTGATAATTATGTAATATGAGCTATGTTACAAAACTAACATTTTCTTTATAAAAGTAATGTACAAATTATTTAACATGGGACATAAAATAAGTTTTTGTTACATTAGGATTTTGGTTTACAATTTAAATCATATGTGGATTTTTTGTGTCATGATTTATAAAATCACCATTTTCGAGATTCAAATACAGAAAAGCTAAATTTATGTTAGCCGATCAAGTCATGATGAGTAAGTTTTTAGTTTTAGCCAATTAGCTCAAGTAAGCGATAGCTTGATATGAAATGTAACAAACTTTGACTTTGGTTTTAGTAACATCATTAGGTTGAGATATAATAAAAAAAAAATAATATTTTTCACATCAAGAACTTAGCTAGCTCAAAAAAGCTGAAAAAAAATCAAGATTCAGGGGTGCCCGTAGTGACGTAATCTGGGGTATAGAGCAACTTAAACTTTAAATAACATTGTAGTTTTAATTAATTAGCCAGTTATCTTAAAAACACAAAATCAACAGAGCGTTAAAGAAGTGGTCGTCAAGGTGTAGACAAAACTTTTTTTTGGGTGCACGAAATTTTGAGACTACACAAAAACACTTCCATTTTTGTTATCATATTTATTTTGTTTTAGTACCATATTTTAAAATATAAAGTATAAACGAACCCTGGTGTTTAATTTGGACTTTAATCTATTGGCCATTTTACTCTCATGATCTTTTTTGGCTATAAATCTATCATACCATTCTTTATATAAACATTTTTGTTAAAAAACAAACTGAAGCTTAAAGAATAGTGATGCTCAAAACTAACTATTGTCAAATCCATTGATTAGTGTAGATAAAGCTGTTATCATGATTAAAGGACCGAGTTTAAAAAATGAAGTGTTTCTTATTTTTATTAATATTAGTAAACTACAATATTTTGCTTAATAAAGAAAGTTCCCTTTTATATATTAAATTTACTAATACTACTCACTTTTGAAACTAAACAACTATTACAATAAGGATAATCACATGTTAAATATTTCGTTAGTTAAGTAATGATTAAAAACTAAAACTAATTTTCATATTTACAGAAAAATTAAAGAAGTTATGTTGAATAAATTAAAACTTTAAATAAGGTTTAAAAAAATTAAGTTTCTTAACAGTTCTCATTAAATAGATTCGTGATGATAACGATTAATAAATTTTAAGTTAAAGTTTTAAGTTCCAAATAATTCAAGTTAAGTAATTATTATATTTTTATTCATAGTGAGTAGTACATATATAGTTATAGGCTCAAATTAACACAGAGTTACCACACACTAAGGCAAGATTGAGTTTTATAAAGATTTTTTAAATATCTCAAGCTGACTCAAATTTTTCTGGGGTTCTTTTGTAAATCTCAGGCAAATTAGGTATGTTTTTTAGTTAAATTTCAAACAAGTTACGTTTAGTATTTTTTATTTAAATTTGAAAACTTTATTTCTTAGAATTGTTTTCATTTCCTACTTATTTTTTAACAATAAAAGGTATTTGTTTATTTATGAGCTTTATATTTGTCTTTTAATAATTTCGTAATTTTTTTCAAAAACTCAAGATGATAAGACTAGCTTGATGTAAATCAAAACAGATTGTTTTTCCTCTCAACAACGATTTTTGCTCTAAAAAGTTGCGACCTTTTTAGTAACCAGTTCTAGTTTTAAGTAGGATTCATGGTTGCCACAAACTCAGCCTAGTTTAAATTTTTTTAGAGATACAATTCTTTTAAGTATGTTTTTTTTTTCTTGCAAAGGATGTCTAGTTTTGGTATTTGTGTTAAATCTCTGAATACATTTGTTTCTTAATTTTTTTTGAAAATTATTAATTTTTATTTAGATCTTTTTTTGTCATATAGTTACTGTAAACATACTATTACATACTTTTCCAGCTTTTGCTTTCTTTTTAAACTCAAGATGACCCAGGCTAGTTTGTTGTAACTCGTGCATAGTCCCACACACTTACTATAACTTAGGGCAGTTTAAGTCTTGTGAAAATAATAGGATAGTTTCAAGATATTTTTGATATTATTAGAATACCACTTTTTTTTGTTATAGTTTCAGTATTATGTTTTGTTTATAACCATTTTTTTTGAATAATTTGATTTTTTTTCTAAACTTTATTCTTTTAAATTATTTAGAGGTTGATCATGCCAATTCGATCATCAGACGACATGGTGGTCTGATGATCGAATTGGCATGATCAACCCTTTTGTTAAATTTGAGCTTGTCTCACGGCAAACGAAAGTCCGGACTTCTTCTGCAGACTTTCGCCGATTTTGTTGATTTAATTTTTTAAATTTTAATTTTTTAAAGTATTTCAAAAGTTTAAAGTTCTGAACAGTTTTTGGTCCCTCAGCATAATCATTTGACTAAAAGAGTAACAACTTGCTTATGTTTGTTCTCGGTTAGTCTGACTGATTTTGTTTTAGTTTCAAGAAAAGCAAAATTAACAATTGTTATTTTTTTGAATTTGTTTTGCAGTTGAGGAAAGCGTAGGCACGAAACTTGAGTTATACAAGTTTTTACGTCTTGTAATATTTTTCTTTGGTAAAACCCCTTAAGGTGGACTTTGTATCAAAAAAAAATAACTTTTGAAGCTAATAAACTTATACTGTACATATGTATATATATATATATATATAATTACATAATTATTATATATATTACATATTAGACACAAAAAAAATTATTGTAAAAAAAAGTTTAAATTTTTTAAATATCAGCACAATTTTTATACTGCTAGGCTACAGAGTTAGGTATTATTTCCTTTTTTTAAACTGATTAAACTAGATTAAAAATCAATAGTAGCATTCAGTTGTTTAAAAACAGAATTGCCACACACTCAATCTACTCAGGATTACTTAAAAGCTGTTATAAAAGTTTGGAAAGTTTAGGAAAAATGAAAGTTTTTTGAAAAACTCCTGCTGAGACACGTTTGCTTTAACTTTATTTGAAACATTCAGACTAGTTTGATACTTTTCTGAATCTTAGGCTATTTTTTTTTAATTAACAATTTTTTAAGTTAATTAATGTTTTAATTATTCAAGCTTTATTAACTTGTTATTTAGTTTTTGGCCAACATAAATATACACGTTTTTAATTTAGATTAGCTTAAAGAGTTATAAACTGGTCTTTGTCAATCAGACTTGCTTTTATACCTAAAAGAGTTACAAACCCTAAATTAGATTATTATGTTTAGTTAAAAACTTAAATAAAGTAGTTACTTGTAAGAAATTTCATAATAAATCTCAGAACATAACTAACTTGTCATAGTTTAATTTTCAATTTTAATTTTGTTTTACAGAAAGAAGTGACAACCAGTTACAGCCCTAAAAATTGTGAAAGGCTAACGTTAGTGTATGAAAGGAACAATGTCAGCATCAATTATACGGAGAGCGACAAAATATACATAATTTTGAACTTGAGTGTTTTTAACTCGTTTTGTTGTTGTCGTTTTTATTTTTGTTCCATATCATTTGTAAACACAGATAATACACAAAAAGTAAAAGTCATAGAGTAAGTTTAACTATGTAGTAATATTCAACAAAGTATTTAAACATTACTGAACTGGGGATTTCGTAGTGATTGCGGAGATGTGTTAAATTAATAAGTATGTAAGTTAAAGCTAAATAATTAAAATATCATTGTGAAAATAAGGTTAACCAAATAGAAAGATCAATTAAAAGAGGATCAAAATATAAAAATAAGATTAAGTTGTTAAAAGGTTTCCTATATAAATATAAACTGAGTAACGACTTTTAGGAGAAATACACTAATAAAAATTTTTACGTAGTCTCACCACTAGCGGCGCTTATAAATTAGATCTTAGGGTAAACTAATTTTATTTTTTGAAGTTTGATGTACAGAGAATTAAATTAGCTTGACGACCACTGCGTTATAGTTAAAGAAACAACTTTATACAAGGCAGTTTAAATTACTAAGCAGCCCCTTTGACTCCTTACGCGATGTAACTTATGTTTATCTAAAAATATTATTGAAGTTAAGTTCTAAAAATTTATAATTTTATAGTAAAAATAATTTATTCATTTCAATGAAAATCTGAATCATGACATTTTTAAAGTCATTTGCTAAAAATTTGTATCTAAAAGTTATTAGAATTTTATTGTTAGATAAAGTGAAAGAAGTATGCAATTCTAAGTTCAACAACGCTAAATAATTTTTGAACTTATAATGTTACAAAATAAAATAGATTATTTTAGCAATACTGAGTTTTAAATGTCTACAATGTTTTAAGTTAATTTAAAACTTTTTTTATAATGAAAAGCAGTAATTAGTATTGAATATTGTGTTAAGTTTTAAATACATAAGAATTAAATTTAAAACTGAAGAAATCTATTTATTTGAAATTAAGTTATTTAAAGTTTTAAGAAATAATATTGACGAAAAAGTTCGCTGTACTTAAAAAGTAAAAATAAAATTTAGTATTTAAAAAACATGTTAACATAAAAGTTAGATGATGCTGTAATAAACCCTAGGTAAAAAAAACTCTTTTACTCCTTTTTTTAAAGTTAATCATAAGTGTAAATTCAACGAAACCAGAAGAAGACTTTAGGCGGGTGCTAAGAAGAATTTTTGTCTGTTACATATAAACAAATAACTAAAACTTTATAAAAGTAATAATAGTTTAGTATATTGTAAAATTTTCATTAGTAGATGTAGCAGAGTCATTTTTTTCAAACTTTGTTTTTGAGCCTGGAACTTTACCACATGTTACTAGCGTTTTTGTATAAATAACATATGTATTATTTTTTGAACATTAAGTATACCGACATAAACATTGGATAAAAAATACCATGCATTTATTATGAAAACTTGTTAAACCTAAGACTAACTTTAATCTTAGTATCAATATGAACATGATACAGAAAAAATTTAAATAAATGAGAGCATCGTTGTAAAATAAAGCCTTGATTTACAAAATCCAATGAAAAATTATAACATGTGTGTTAATTAGTTTTTGAGAAGCACTACTTTTATACTATGTAGTCTTATATAAATTTTTTTTTACCCTTTTAAGTATTAATTTAATAGTATAAAAATTGACGTGCTGTTACATTTCATCTTTAAAAAAACTTAAAAAAAAGGCTTTATTAGTAAATTTTCCCACTAACGTTTTAGCATATGTTTTTTTACACTATTTTTTTTAAGGTTTTCATCCTTCATCATTTAATAATTTTATTCAAACACTTGATCACAACATTACAGAAGTGATATTTTCTTAAACTTTTTAACTTAAGATCAATCTAAAAATAAATGTTTCTTATTCTTGTAAATGAATTTTTTTTTTATTTTATAGTCAAATTTTTTATGCATACAACTAACTGGTGTAAACGTAAAGTAAAACATTTAACTTAAATTTTTCCCAGAAAGAAACTTAACAAGTTTGTGATAGTGAATGGTTTAAGATCTGTACTTTAGTAACTTTTTTTATCATTGTTTTATTAGTATATCAACATATATATAGGTTGATAAAGTTTTAATTTAGTAAAACTGATCTGATTTTATAGTTAATTAGAACCTGAAATAGATTTTCTTAAGTTCTATCATTGTAATATAATTGAAAAATAACAAGATTAAAATATTATTAGGCCATTTGTAAGTTAATGTAGGTCAAAAATATTAATGTTATGGTTACTGTATAAAGGTGTATTTAAGAAAAAACACAGTATGGAAGTATTTTAAAAACAGCTACTTAATCAGTAAATAAATAATAAAAACATAATTTTTAATTTTTAAACAGTTCATAAAATACTAAGATATGCTTTATTACAACTAAAGAACTGTAACAAACTGAATATCTGTGGACATATAACATGCTATTTCTTTTTAATAAACTCAAATTTGTTAGAAACACACGCATATAGCTAGTAAACAACTAAAAATGTTTGTTATAAAATTATTAAGACCTAAACTTGTTTTAAGCACATAACTGATTGATGTACAAACATTTAACAAAACGTATCAGTAATTAACTTATTTAGTTATCTTAAAACGTAAAACAACTAATTAAAAAATATCTTAATTGTATATTAACTATTTTTTTTTTAATTTGGTTGTTATTAAACTTAATAGATTAAATACTTGCAAGCATTTAATTTTTTAATTTTTCACCTATGATTTTACTGATTTCTTTATTTTGCCTTATTCTATAATGATTTTTTAACTGACAAATTTAAATATGTTGTTATATATAATTTTTGTTATAGTGGTTACGATGAGATTAACAGTTGAACATATTTGTATTAAAAACTAAGAGTAGACCATATTGCATTTTTCGATCCAAAATTATTTTAAACAGTTAACGAATTTGTGTATAAGTAAAGACTTAGTTTCTATATGTATTTTTACTTAATGGCAACGAATTAGCAAAAATACTACTATGATGTTGGTGCTAGAATTTATTCGGATAAATAACATTTATAAAGGTTTGTAATACCAATTAGTTGTACAAAAACTTATAGTAAACTAAATAATGAACAAAATAACAAAAACATTAACCAAAAAATTAAAACAAAGGAGATTTTGTGAAAACTATAAAATAATATTTTAAGAAGCTATTGTGTAACCAGTCTATTTTAAGTAAATAGTTTTATGAAGATACGCCTTTTTTTAGTAAAAAATATTAGTTTGCCTTCGTAGATAACTTTTGACTTTTTTAATTTCGAGTTTCGTTTGGTGGATAACTTGTACCAGTATTTAACGGCAAAAGAAGTCTCGCCATCATCCACAAGTCATCTAATTATCAGGGGAACCATGGTTATTTAGTTCTTGGTCACTTGCGTTTTGAACACCAGTATTTCTGGTATTTAAAGCATTGCTTATAACTCTTCTTCTGTGTAATAAAAGTTTTTTTCTAAACTCATTATCAAGCACCGGTTTTAGTTGACTTTTCGTTTCTGCGCCTTTTTGCTGGCACGCGTTGTCAGTTTTACCATTTGCTTTTATTTTCTTTGCTTGTACAGGAGTTTTATTTCCATTCACTTTAGCAACTCTCTTACGATTTTTTTCAATTCTCGAAGACTTGCTTACAGGTTTTTCGGTGTTCAAAGCAAAATTTGAAGGTGTATTCGTTTTAGTTGGTGTTGGTAATATAGAATTTTCGACGAATACTACTTCAGGTTTAGTAGGAGACTGTCTTGAAGAAATTTGATTTGATGAACGCGCAGACTGATCTCTAAAACCATCAATTGTTCTACCATTCGTCGTAAAACTTGGTTTCTTAAAAACTTCACTTGCATAAGCCTGTTTCGAGTTCTCAGTTTCCAGCAAAGATTTTTCGTATCCACTGTCTACAAATAGTCCCGTAACATTTGCGTTGGTTTTCGGAGAACTGCGTTTTGAGAGAACAGAATTTTTGCTGTAGACATCATCAAATGGAACGACAGAAGATTTCTTTGATGTAGTACTAGTCTTACACGCTTCTGCAAAACTTGCTTCTTCACAAAGTTCATCGGCATCAGCCTGTTGATCAGTTTCTTCGTAGTTCATGCAAATATCAGGGTAGCTTTCATTAGAAGTGTCTACAGTTTGGTTTTGATCATTGCGCTCTTTGTCTGTTAATAAATCTAACTTAAGTTTTTTGCTTTTGTTTTTTTTTGAGGCTTCCCTCTTTCTTCTAACACTCTCTCTGTGTTCTGCTGCTCTTATGTTCTCAGCTGCAAGGGGTTCAATGTTTTCTTTCATAATATTGATTCTCTTAACGAGGTCAAGTTTTTCGTTTAACTCCTTTCTTATGACTTCATGATTACTTACACACTTCCTTGTTTCGCTGCTGATTTTTACGACTTCTTCTTCTAAATCACTTTTGTTGTTTTGTAATAAAGTAATCTTACGCTGGTTATCTAAGCGCAGTTGCAGTTTATTATTTAGGTCTTCCAAAACGGTCTGACGAGAATCTGTAATTTCTGCTGATTCATCAACAAGTTTCAGATTTGTTTCCTGGAGCTCTTTAATTTCTTCCTCTATCTTCCCATTATCTTGTTTACTGCAAAAAATAAAATAAAAACTATTTTATTGTTTAAGTTTCTATAACTGTAAATGTGGTGTAAAAATATACTTCTCACCTTCTACGGCTAAATTTTAGCCTCTAAAATTAAATTAAAAACCAAGTTTTACATTTCAGTATTTTATTTTGATTTAATTTTTTTATTATACTGTCAGTGCACAAAACTACGTTAGAAATTGAAAAGTATTTTTAAACTTAAAATTTTAGATCATAAAAAAATTACCACAGCATTAGGATCTAATGATAAAATAATTATATTAAAGAAATTTTCTAATATTCTAATTTAATAAGTAAGCAAAGTTCCTGATTTTATGCTTAATATTACATTGTTTTAAAACTACAAAGTAAACTCTGTACGACGTAGTTTTGTAGAATGTATAGCGCTTTCTATTTTTAGTAATAATATTATAGTTTATACATTTAATTAATATTTTTAAACGCTTCAAAGAACAATAGTCAAACATATTATCTTAAAGGTATTTTTGAGTTGTTAAATAACTTGACAATAAAATATGAACCGTTTAAAGCTTTTCATATTTAAGTTTAAACAAATATCTTAACCAGTAAAATTTCGAATGTATGAAATTTTTTTGTATTGTCTTATACTAACCTAGTTTCTTCAATTTGTTTAATTTCGTTTTTAAGCTGTAAATTTCTTGTCTGCATGTTTTCCTTCTTTTGTTTTAATGAACAGTTAGTGGTTTTCAACAAATCAAATTCTACTTCTATACATATTTTCTTCATTCTTCTAACACTCTCTACGAGATCAATTTTCTTTTGCAAGTCTTTTTTTATTGCTTCATTGTTCTGCTTACATTCATCAATTTTTTGGTTGATTTTATCACTTCTTTCTTGTAATTTTTTGTTTTCATTTTTAAACGCAGTAATTTTTAACTGTATATCGGAGCTCAGTTGCGTTTTGTTTTTAAGATTTTCATCTAGAATCTTACGAGTGTTCTCAATACCTTTCAGTTCATTAACAAGTTTCTTGTTTGTATCCACAAGCACTACAACTTCTCTACCCTTCTTCACACTATCTTTTTCACTGCAAAAAGAAAAATTTAAGTATTAGAAAATTATTTGCTCATTTAAGTACTTAAAATTGTTAAATTTTAGTAAAAACTATATTGTTGTACTTCTGGCTTAAAGTGAAACTAATGTAGACTATAAACTACGAACTTTATACTTATGATTTTATTTTAGTATACTGCTGTATACTAGTATATTTATATTATAGAATATACAAATTAACATATATGAAACATTTTCAAGCTTTTAAACTCAGGTCTAAAATAAGCACTGGATAAAAATACGAAACTAAAATGATTCTGAAAATAAAGTTTTTTCTAATGTATTAATTCAATAAATAGACGAAATTTATCATTTTACACGTTCATATAACAATATTTTATAACTACAAACAAAATAAACTTTGAATGACATAGTTTTATAGAACATTAAATTCTTTACTTCTATTTCATTTTTAAAAATCACTGAGAAAATCACGAAATTAAAATAAGCTTTTTAAAAAGTAAATACAAATAAGATTTAGAAAAAATAGCAAAGGATTTCTAGATCTTACAAAAAATTTTACAATTAAAATAAATAATATATAACTGTTAATAATCTAGCTTAAGTAGTGATTTAAGCCAGTGATAGTATAAAAAAATTTTAAATTCTTAAGTTTTATCATAATAACCTAGTTTCTTTCATTTGATTAATTTCGTTTTTAAGCTGTAAATTTGTTGTCTGTAAATTTTCCTTCTTTTGTTTCAATAAACAGTTAGTAGTATTCAACAAATTCCATTTTGTTTTTATATTTGCAACATCATCTATTATACTTGAACCTTGTATCTTAGACTGATTTATTTTATTTTCAACCATTATTTTTTTATATGATTTCTGAAACATTAGTTGTTGTATGAATTAGTGTTTTTTAACTTAATATTATTCAGTCTCGTAGAATATTTTTTTTTTAATTTACACAAGTATAAAAAAAACTTATTGATTTACTTAAACATCATAATTCAAAGTAGTTAGCATAGTGTGATATAAAAAATTTAAAACTTGCTTGTGTCATTTCATCTGAGGTTTATTGTATAATTATATTATAACTATATTATAACTATTTATACTTTTACTGTAAACCACAGCCTGTAATTCTAAATATGATTAACAGTTTTATTTCAACACAAATAAGACAACTAAAAAGTATAGAATTGAAGAAAAACAGTACTTCAGTTAGTATTTAAAAATGAACTTTAATAAACTCTGACCAATATCTTAAAGGAATAACTTTAAATAATTAGTTAATTAATAATTTATTGACAAAATTGCAACCTTACTAACCCGGTTTCACCTTATTCAATATCTTTTTATACATTCAAATATATTGAATAAGGTACAACCGAGTTGGTAAGGTTGCAATTTTGTCAATAAATTATTAATTAATTTGGCTCTCTATTTAAAGATTGAGCACTATTACTCATTCGGTTTCCAAATTATATAAATAGTTACTTATGTTTTGTTACTGTAACACAGAGTGCTGTACGTTTACACTTAAAGATTATTTTAACCCTATAGTTTGGCCTTAATCGTGTTTTATCTGGTTAGTTGACATCCTCAAAATACTTTTCATTCTAAAGTCTAACCTGTAAAAGCTTTAAAATAAAGTTTTAAAATTACCATACTCATAACAAGCATTAAATTAAAACAATTTGTATATATATATATATATATATATATACTCGTAAGTTTGTGACAACTTGTAAAATTAGTTCAGTTGTGACAAGCTTTCAAATTTTAAGCTACTACAGTCTGATCTAATATTTGAATATTTTTAATTAGCTAAAACAATTTTGCTTTGACTTTTGACAGTAGTAAAAAGTTAAAACTTATTGCCAAAGTAATGACAAGCAAATGTAAATGTAAAAAATATTTATAAAATATTTTCAGATACTTCAGACTTTAGTTTATTATTTTAAATTAAAAAAGTTGAATGGCATATTTAGCTGTTAAGATTAAACACAACAGTACAATTACACAAAATAAAATAAATTGTTAGAAGACTTAATTTTACTTTTTTTAGAATGTTTTATGTACATTTACAACTTAAGGTTTTTTAGAATATTAAGGTATAATTAAATTATTAACTTAAAAAAAACAAACAATACAGTTAGATACTAGTTTAAACTCTCAAAACGAGCCTAAGTTTAAGGATTAAAACATTTTCATAAAAACTCGTTATTATACAAGGGTTTTACAGTTGGGAAGTTCATCTTTTTCAACATTTTACTATTTATTAGATAGTATAAAAGTTTTTTATTTATACCTAAAAAAACTAGTCTGAGTTAAGTTTGTGCATCTTAGTTTTTGGTTTTCAAGTTAAATAAAACAAACTTATCTAAATAAAAGAGTTTGAGGTGTTGAAAAATCAACTTAATTAATATTAGTTATAACTTGATTTAAACTTTATACAAACAAAATAATTGAGTTTTTGATAATAGTTTTTATATGTTATTTTAATCAATAACACTTTGAAACATTAAAGTATTTAACCTTAGCAAAATTAAGAACAAATTAAGTATTCATTCAGTACTTTAATTACATATTTTGAAATAAAACTTAAAAATACATATGGAACATTCAGTATTACATATATACAAATATTTACTTTGCTTTCTAATCAAAGTGCAAAGTTTATCTATTGTATTAATTATTATATTAAAAATTATTACTTTAAAATGTCTAAAATTTATTGAATTTATGAAAGAAAAGAATGGCTTCTATATGTTTTACTAAGTTTAAATTTTATTTAGTTTTTCTTCTTTATAATTCAAAATTAAAATAGCATGTTTAAGCAATCGGATATGTAACTAATTAAATTACAATTTTAGTTAAATTAGTTAGATATTGACTAATTATTTTCATTCTTAGTTTTTTACAGTCTTATATAATTCGTTATTTTACAAGTTACTTTTGTGTTTTTATACCTTAAAAACTAAGTAGTTCAAAAAACTTTTGGTTGGTTTTATAAAATCTACTTACTCCATATTAAATTAATTGTATTAGGATTAAAATATATCACTTATATATGTCAAAAAAATATATAAAAAATTCTGAAAAGTTTTTTTAGGTTTCTTATTTAACAAAAGGAAGGATAAAGAAGGTAAGTTAAACGTATTCAAAAAAATGTCAAGGAAAAAAATATTTATAAAAATGATAATTTAGGTAAATATTGATATTATAAAAACTTTAAACTAGCTTTTTTGACTTAAAATTTTTATAAGGTATAACAAATTCACTTTTTGACCCTAAATTCATATGAAATAGTTAAACCTTACTTTTAGTTTAGTAAATAAACTGTCCTTGACTATCTAAAATACACAAATTTTTAAGGTAGACATGCAGTCTATTAATCTAGATGATAGAATTAAAAAACTTTTAAAATAAACTTGCTTGGTAGTTAAAAATAAACACTGAACAACTTAATAGACACTGATGGGGAAAAATCTACTTAATGTCTACAATATATATATTTATTATTACCTTGACCTAATATTACATTGAACAATTGTTAGTATGAAAAAAAAATACGTTTTAAGCCTTAGGGATTATAAAGTTTTTGGTCATTAAATAAAAATCCATTTTGTTCACATCTAAGCAGGGATTGTTTTTATTATCTATATTTTTTACCAAACATATTAACTTGAACACAAAACAAAAGAATTTAAACACAATTTATCAAAACTAACAAGTATTTAAAAAAGACAAGCTTGGTAACTACAAAAAAAATCCAATTTTGTATAAGGTTTACAAAAAAAAATACTTCATAACTCAATTTTAAGAGAACAGTAAAATATAATGTATTAAAAAGTATGTTATTTATAAAGAACTTTAATTTATTTGCTCTTTCACTTGTTTTTTTTTAAATTGAAAAAATATTTAAAGAGAATTTAAATTTTTATTTAAAGGTTAGTATAGATGGAGTTTTTACACATTTTTCTTTTAAATTCTAAACTCTTTTCGTTTATATATCTATTTATAATAAAAATATCCATTTTCAAGTAATTTAATCTATAAAAATTGAAATTTTACTATAAAAATTGTTTAGACTTATACAATTTAATTAAAAAATCTTTAAATTTTATAAAAAATGTTTGCCTGATGGTGCAGGGATTTAAATAAATGTTTTGAAATCTCTTTGAGTTAAAGATTTAAAATAATCAAGAATCAACTTTGTGGCCACTAGATATACAAGAACAAAACAACTTAAAAAAAAATGAAAATTGACTTCAGAATATGTTTAGACTTGTACAATTTTACAAGTCTTATACAACTTTGTGGTCTACAGATTTACAGAAATAAAATAACTTAAATAAAAATATTTAAATACCTTTAATGATAAAAGAATAAATTGCCAGGTGGTGTAGTTGTCTAAAGATTATTTTGAAACTTTCTGAGTTTAACATTTCTAGGTTTAAACCCAGTTGGTTGACACTTAAACAAATAATATAAATGTTTAACTACAAACACAACATTATTATATACAATAAACTAGTAAAATAAAACTTTAGTGATTATATTTAACATTTTTTAAGTAAAGTTGTACTTACTACTTCAAAACAAAACCTAATCAGCAATTATTTACACTAATTAACAATATATAATTGGAAGTAAGAGCATCTTAGTAAAAAGTTTCCTAGAGAAAAATGATATTTTTAAACTTTTACCTATTATGACGTCACTATTAAGATATTATTTAAATTCTATTTGAGCTGGGCAAAAACGAGCATTTTTAGTTACTGCAACTTTTTAATATTTCAGTGTTATAAATTCAATATTCATTATTTAAAGTTTACCAAATAACCAAAACAAAGCAATAAACAACGGTTTAGTGATATTCTAAGAATATTTTTTTCTTTCTTTTTTTTTTCAGGGGGTTTTAAGAAACAGGAAACCAGTCAAAGCACGCCCCTGAAATATACAACTAGTATGTTTGTAAAATAAAACACAAATTATCAGATCTATTAAGTATTAGAAATAGACAAGCTTGGCAATTACATAACAAGAAGACCAATTTAGTACAAGGTTTACAAAAACAACACTTCATAACTAACAAGACAAAGAGGAGAGGATAGAAAGGTTTAATGTATTCAGAAGTTAATTAATTATAATGAATTTTGAACTATTTGCTCTTTCACTTTTTTTATTTTTTAAAACTAGATTTATTTCACATGTCAAGCTTGCAACTTTTTGATGCAAAAATTTCATCCTGATCTTTCTAAAACTAATTTAAGTTAAATCAAACTAGTTACAGTCATGATCAAAAAAATATTAACAGGGTAGCCACTCGTTTTTAAAAAAAATTCAATGTTTTTAAAAGTACACATTGTTGGGTCTACTTTTAGTTTTAAGTTAATTTCTATATAAGAAACTGAGTTAAATAGTATAAAAACATTTAAAAGATATTGTAAAGTTATTTTAATTGTGTTTTTTAATAAAAAAATTTTTGATGATGACAAAAAATAATATCAATATGATAGATTTTTTGTTTCAAATCTAAAATTTACTACTGTAAATATTAAAACTATTAAAAATTCCAGGTTTTTTTCTTAATTTCTCAAATTCCAGGTTATTTTTGCTTAAATTGTCGAATTCCAGAATTTTCCAGGTAAAGTGGCAACCCTGTATTAAAATCTAAAAAAAAAACAAAAAAAAAAGGTCAAACATGCTTGAATAATTGTTACAATAAAAAGCAACATAACAAAAAAAAAATCAAAAGTTTTCTAGAGTTTTTATTTATAAAACCTAATATAATTCTTTTTAAAACACATAAACTACCCGGAATAATGTAATAAAAATTGCAACTAAGCTTGAATTTTAGTTGTAAATTAAACTATTCTTAGTTTATCTAGCAAACCTGTCTCGTTTATAAAAAATAAAAAACTTAATTTTAACATTTTCACAATTTTTTAGTCTTATTATGATATACAAGCAGAATAAAAATCCACAAATGTGTGGCAAAAATTAGTCTTTAAGAAAGTTATTGAGCTTTATACGCCATAAAAGTACAAGTCCATTCTGTTTTGCAAAACCTGGGACAAACATTTTTTACTTCTGTTGTTTTAAAACACAAAGAAACTTATTTAATATATTAAGAAGTATAGGAAAGCATTTAAAATCAAGGAACTTGTTATTAATTTTCACTTCTTTAAAAATTACTGAAAAACATTACTTTAATGATGATTTATCGAATTGCATTTTAAAAGTTTTAGAGTAATTCTAGAGTTACTTGAATTCGCGTAATTTGTATTTTTTTGCTCTTTGCTTATCGAATTATAAATTAATTAAACTAAGGAGCATCATAATACTGAGATTTAATAAATTTTTAAAGATATAAATAACAATTATTAAACATAGTTATTAGTGCGTATTACAAGTACATGTCAAAATGAAAGCTGCAAAAACTTATGGAACATTATTTTTTTCTAAGCCAAAGAAGAGCAAAAGTAACCAATTAAAATTTCGAACCATAAATAAAAATAGAGGTTGCTTTTGTAAAAAAGCTAACTAAGTTTAAACATTTATAACAGTAAAAATACAATATCTGCTTCAACCGAGTAGAATTGCTAAAAAAGAGAATACATTTAAACAACTAATATAAACAAACAATAAGTTTATTGAATCTTAATAGTTCTAATAAAACTTAATCACAGCTTTGAATTAATAAAATACAAAGATACAAAATACAAAAATACTATCGATGAAAAAAAAAGGTTTTGAAATAGAAATAAAGCAAATTTAATGTGATTGTGAAAAAAACTTCGAAACTTAAAAATGAGTAGCTACTACAAATAATAACACAAGACTTTTTATTTTTCTTTTACAGTTATTTAAAGAAAAAATACTGTATAATTTGTTATTATTATATGTTAGAGTGAACTTGTTTACCTTTTTCTTTTTGTTAAATAGTTTGTTTTAAAAATATATTATTTATAATATTTGAAATATTTAAAATGCATGTTTTCAAATGAAAAAACTTAGTAGTACTTAGTAACCTAAAGTGTATTATAACCTAAATATATTATTTGTTTTTTTTTAATTATTCACATATTTGGATAACATGTTTAAACATTGGGATATGTAACTAACTAAAGTAGAGTTTGAATTAGTTAGATATTCATAAACTATTTTTTCATTGTTATTTTTTAATAAAATTATATAAATTTTTAATTAATCTTTAATATTTATATCAACATACCTTAAAAACTAAGCAGTTTAAAATTTTTTGGTTGGTTTTATAATATATACTTCTTCAACCTTTATTTAATGAAATTTTGATTAAAATATACCACTAATTTGTGTGTCAAACAAAGTTATTAAAAAGTTAGATGTTTTGCAAAGTTTTTTATTTAGATTTTCGGTTTAACAAAATTGAAACTATCTGTAGTTAAATGAAAAAAGTATATTTAATCGATTATAAAAATTAAAAAAAAAAAACTAGTTAATTTAAAACTTCAAAAATATCTCTTTTCATTAAAGATTCCTAGAGGGATAAGGCAAAATAAATAAATTAAATGATCATAAATGAAATTTTAACAATTAAAGCTGACGTTTAATTATATCAGTATACACCCTTGTTGAGTATTTAAAATACACATACATAAAAGTAGAGACATATTCTATCAATTTAGATGATAAAATTTAGCAAATGTTCAAACTGAACATGCTAATTGTACAAAACTAAATATTGAATGATTAAGAAATAACAAATACTGAAGTTGAAAATTCAATTTAATGGATACTCATGTTGATTATTTCCTTGACTTAAATAACAGTACTTTAATCATACTAAATTAGGTCCTTTAAATTCGAAGCGCAGTATGTTTTTATTTTAGTCATTTGATCACTAACAATTCATTGAAAAAAATAGGAAGGTGACCTGAGTTGAAAGCCGAATAACTAAAAATATTCAAAAATTGTGCTGTACACGAGTTTTAACACTTATGTTTAGTTTATACAAATTTTTGTAATTGTTACGCTGATGTTTATTGTGAATGTGACTTTTATATTACTTTAAATTAGTTGTAAGTGTTATACTGTGGAAGTATTAAAAATAAATCAATAACACAAGTATGTTTATCATGTTGTTTTAATTGAAATATATAAGTTTTTATAATTTTTTAATAATTCTAAAAAGTTATATAATATATTAGTTGACATCATAAAAAAGTTATATTAATTATTTATTAATATTAGTTGACAATCGGATAGACATTACATTTAATTATGATAAGTTTTCAAGTGGGACTTAGTTTATAATAGATGTATTTTTGAAACTGTTTTTTAAATATACCACTTATACGTTTCAAATAAAACTATTTCAAAAATAAGTTGTAAATGTCAAGGAAAAAAAAAAGATTAGTTAAAAAATTAACTAAGGTAAACATTAATATTGGAAAGTTTTGAAACTATCTTTTTTGAATTTACATTTGTAAATGGTAGAATAAATTAATTTTGTGATTCTTAATGCATATTAAGTAGTCATATCTGAATATTATTTTAAAAAATAGACTGTACTTGAGTACTTGAAATACACAAACAAATGAGATAAAAACCTGATCTTTTAATCTAGATGACATAATTAAACAAAGATTCAAAGTAAACATGCTTAGTATCCAAAACTAAACACTGAGTGAACACAAAATAATAAAAACTGAATTGAAAAAACTATGTAATGTATATTCATGTTTATTATTGCTTTGACTTAAACAACTGTACTAGTTGTATATAAATATTAATCTTAAACGAATTATGGAGTTTTTGGTCATTTTTAAAAAGTCCATTTTGCTAACACTTAATGAGGGATGAAAAAAGTTTTATTTTACCAAAAAGAAAAACTTAGCAATTTATTCTTATACTACAAGTCTGTACTTATACTTTTTAATAATGGTACTATATTAATTTTAATACTTGTAACTTTGATAATTTCGTACTACTTGCAAAAATTACTTTTTTTTTACCTTTGATTTGATTAACAAAAAAAAGGATGAAGAGTAAATTAAATTTAATCATAAAAGAATATTTTTTTTTTCAAATCAAAGAGATGCAAATATAACAAATTTACAAATTCCAAACTATAATTAAAAAACAGACGTTAACTTTGTAAAAAAGTTAAGTAAGTTATAATATTTATACTAAAAAAAATTGAAAATATTCATTTTCGTGTACAATTGCTAAAAGACAGAACAAACTATAGTTGTAATTATAAACAACAATTAGTTTATTATATATTATTATTAGCTGGAAGTTCTTTATAGCATAAAAAATTAAGTTTAATATAAAAAAAACTAAATCATAGCTTAAATAATAATAATACACAACTAATAAAAATTACTAATAAGTTGTAATAATAAATAAAATTACAGAAATAATTATTAATGAAAATAAGTATTATTTTTGAATAGAAATAAGGCCAATTTAAATGTACTAAACAGTATTCAGAACTCGCAAATTAAGCGGCTACTGAATGAAATAAATTAAGATTTTTATTTTTTGTTTTACAGTTATTTAAGCTCAGGGTTTCCAGAACTATAAATATTGAGAACTTTAAGAAAAAACGTTTATATGTTGTGAATTAAAATTTCATGCTCGAGTAATTATGTGATGAATATTCCATTAAATTCGGAATTTATACTTAGACTCAAATTTGAAAAAATATATTCACATTCTAAACACATCTAAGCTAATAATACGACTAAAACTTTGTTCTGACAAAATTACTCCATTGATTATAAATTTATCAAAATTTATTTTCAAAAACCTTAACTTATACAAGTATTAAAACAATTTCAATTTACTGAATAAATAAAATGACTAAAATTCTTATTCTCCCATATACTTCATAAATTTTTGTCAGGGAAAGTACAATTGAAACAATAAAATAAAATAAAACACAAACAATATATAAAACATAAATTTACATTTTACCTTATTAAGTTATTTAACTACATAGTTTAGTAAGTTGTATAAATAAAAAAATCTTATTTTTAGTTTTAGGTTTCATTCAAACAATCCATATTTGCCTATGGTTATTGTTTGCAAAAAAAAATATATATTGCTCGGTTAGCTTTACTAATTCACACAAACAGTCTTAGTTTTTCCATTATAAGTTCTAAGTTTTTTTTTTGAAACTAGACGATGAACGACCTTGTATAAATGTACGTTCTTTATTAACCTGTAATTCAAAATTTTCTTTGATGTTTTTTAGAAAATTTTAGCTTACAAGTTTTAAAATAAATAAGATAGTTATACAACAAATGAAAATTATTAAGTCGTTTGTTTTGTTGAATTGTAGCACAACTTTTTAAACAACAAGTTTGATTTAAAATAACAGCAAAAAATATTGTTATTAACTAATGACAGTGTACAGACGTTCCATCTAAAAGTTTAAAAATATAATTTTTATTTTCATAAAGAGTAAAATTTAAAAACGAGCTGCTTTGTACTTTCGAAGTCTAAAATTAAAATAAAAAAGACTTGGGCTTTAGAACATTTTTGTTCATTTATGATTTGTCAAAATGAGAGTTATTGTGAATCGAGTATAATGTAAACTTTACTTAAACAGTTTTTACTAAAGAATTTGAAATATATAAAACAATTTTGTTATTTAAAAAAATCTATAACTTCTTTAGTTAAGTACTAAAAGTTTATCTTACAATGATGACGATTACAACTAATCAAATTACATATTATGTTTTTTTAAATGCAGTAATTGTTTTGATAAAAAAAAAGGAATTAAATTAAAAAATAAAACAATGTCCTCCTCCTTATCTTAAAACGAACAAATCTCAAGTAAACTTAAGGTAAATGAAGAACTGCAAAATTACTATAAACCAAATTTAAAGTTGTGTGGCATATAAATTTTATAGATTAACATTTATTTTTGGTACAATCAGTAAGTTAATTTTATAATCATGTTTTCAGGTTAATTTGTTTAAGCTGTTTTAGTTGTTATGGTAAAATACTTGTAAAATTAGTTTGTAATTAAAAAAGATTAGTATAAACTTATAGGTGTTTCAAAATAAGAATATAAGCACAGCAATAGAAATTAAGTCAAGAAACCATATAATTTAGTTTTGGGTTATTTTTGTTTTAAATCTATATTATGATTTTTATTTTATGTTTTAAGATAATAAAATATATACTAGAAACAAGTATCTAGCAAGACCAAAATCACTATATGTATTTAAATAAATTAAATTTAATGTATTCATATACAAATGTTTCGTACAACCAAATTAAACACTTAGAAATAAACAAAACCTTTTTATAAAATCTTACGGAGTATTACAAAGAGCAAAACCGGTATGTAAGAATAAAAAAGGAAAAATAAGTTGTTATTGATAAAAAAACAAGTTTTCAATTTGTTCAAATAAAAATGTTTTGAACCCCTAACTGTGTTGTTCTAAATTTAGAAAAATTTAATTAGTTTAACTTTCATCCAACAGAGTATTACAGTGAGTAAAATTATGTTTAAAAAGACGATCCCTTCCTACCCGTCTCTTACAGCAGATGAGGAGGCTCTCAAGGATCCGAGAAGATACCCTGAAGTTTGCACTTACAAAGTTAAAAATAATGAACGATATCTGCAAGGTTTTTGTCTATAACATGATATAGTTTCGTGTATCTTTAAAAAAAATCATTTGTCGGTTTGTTTCGTAATAGAAAATGAATTATTATTTTTTTTAATTAGAATATCAAAGTTTTGTTTTGCTTAGTTTACAAGAAAAATAACCGTTAAGTTTATCGTTTTATTTTTAAGCCTAGTGGTTGCATAAAAATTAATTTGAGAACTTCCAAGCTATTTTATACTTTCTAATATAAAATAAGTATAATTTAGACACGGTGCATGAACGCAGAAGAGGACAAGAGATGAACAGTTACCAAGGAGACCATTATGGTTACCAAGTAGATAGTTTCGAAGGAAGTCGAAACGGTTATATAAAACGACATGACCACAAGTTGGCTTTGAACCATAAACCTAATTATGAACATCTACATGTAATTTTTGTTTTTGGTTATGTTTAACACAATATTTTTTTGTGCTTATCTTACTTTGGTAAACAAAGTTACAATTTGAAAAACAGATAAAAAAAGATTTGGAAAACAGACACTGTTCATCAGATAGTGAGAACTCGAGTGATTCATCTGATAGCTATAACTTAAGTGATTCATATTCAGATAGCTCAAGTGTTAGTTCTGGTTGGAGTGATGAAGAAGTAAAAGCATTTTCCAAAACTAAAAAACTGAAAAAAAGAAGGAAGGTTTTAGTTTTAGATAAATACATTAATTTAAGTTGTGCTGTTTTAAACTTTCTTTTATTAAGACTTTATTAACACGACAAAATAGTGAACTAAGCAAGATTAACAACTTAAGTTATCTTTTAATGTTTTAATACTTAAACCAACATAAAGTTTAATTTATTAAGCTATACTTCTTTGATTCTATACTTTTAAAGTTAGTAGTGAGTAAAATACATCATTTCAACATATAAATTTGTTTTCAGCAAAGTGAATCTCTGAGGTTTTACAAATCAATAAATAAGCTTATTGCATTCAAGCGTTCGTTGGACAGATCATTTGTAAAGTTAATAGTTAAATAAATTATATAAAAATAATAATAAATATGTATATTATGTGATAACTTCCGTAAAGAAAGCGGTTTGTTGAAAAAAACATATAAGGCTTTAGCATAATTTAAATAAAAAGCTATTAAAAGTTATAAAACAAGAAATTCTTTGGTTTTATTTAATCAAAGTTATTTAAAGTTTGTTCTGTATAAGCTTAAATGAATTAAACGTACACCTTTATATGAAAAGCCAAACTTGCAAAACAATTTACGCAAGATTTAAGTGCAAGTATTATAAATAGTAGGTAAATATATGTATCTTTAAAATTTTTAGAACTTTAGACAAAAATAAACAAATCAACAATCAAGTAGATATAACAAATTTTCTATTAAAACTTGTGATGAATATAAAATATTATTTTTAAATATTATTATAAAATATTTTAAGACGTGATAAGGCTCACAAGAAGACAATGAAAAAGCTGGAAATTGATTTTATCAACGGCATGCCTAGAGAACATTTCTACCAGTTAGTTTTTATTTGAAAAAGTAAATGCAAGTATTTCTCATTTAGTCATTAAAGCCTTTTTGAAAATATATTGTATTAAAGCTCTTTAATGTACAGTTATACAAAACGAACAAATACGCAAATTTTTAAACCAACTAGTTGTTTTAAAATAACTTTACATTAAGTTTGTAAGAGATAAGAGAGTTAAAAACGATTCATCTTCAAAACAAAATTTTTATCTGTAAACAATCATTTTATAGTTAAAATACTTAATTATTTAAAATAAATTAAAGCTGGTCGGTTGCACAAACAATTAGAATAAGCTCTTTTAAATAATAATGTAATACGAATACACTAAACAATATTTAAAATTTCAATAACATTTCAATAACTTACATAATTTTTTTTTGAAATTGTCTCATAACTATTACAACTATTAGTTTTAATCAATTGCAGTCTTATGGATTATGAGACGAAGAGTTTTGAGAGTTTCAAACGCAATCACTCGTGGAGTGTGAAATTTTTAAGAAGACAGGTCGCAAAATTGGAAGAACAAATGGAACAAGTTTGATAGAAGTAACCGCGAGCAATTTTCTACTTCTTTTCTTTTCGAAAAATATATATTTATTCTATTTTGTTTTACCTTGTTGTTTTTATACAAACATAAAAACTTTTTTTTTTAATGTAAAATGAACAACACTAGCTTTCTAATTCTAATTAGCATGAGTTTCCATTTTGTTTATTTTCTTTACAGAAGTAGTGCTTTAATGTTTAAATGTAAAGCAAACTTATTTTATTTAAAATACTTTTTTGAATCCAAAACAAAATATTTTGTAATAAAAAAAACTTATTTTATTTTTCCATTAACATTTGTACAAGAAAATATAAATAAAAGTTTTTCATGATATTAAATCTACCTTGATAAGATTTTTATCTACGGTAACCCTTGTTTTTTAGCAATACTTAAAAGTTAGTTTTTTAGATGTTGCTTTTTCATTGCCTTGGAAAAATATGGACTGTTTTACGAATACTCTATTCTACAAATTTTTATAGTTCAATTTAAACAAGTACAAAATAATCTTATATAAACGCTAAACTAAAAAGTTGAACCTAGGATTTCTTATTTTTTAAACCGGTTTCGATTTGGAAAATTAATTTACTAAAACTGAGGAAACACTGACTGATAAAATTTTACATTGATTAAATTGAATTCAATAAATTTTTAAATTTCCTGGTTAAAAAAAATTTTTCTGATTTTTATTCTGATAGTTTTTTGTCGAGTAAAACTAATTTGGTCCTCAGCAAAAAAAGAAAATTTTTAAATGTCAGAAAAAGATGCACAATCTTTTAAAGATTTAAATTTGCAACATTGTTGTTTGTTTTCAGTCGTTTCATCACAATAAAATTAAATAAAATAAGATCAAATTTAGCTTATTTAAACTCAAATGTGAGAAAATTATGCAAGTGATAGTTGCTACAAACTGTAGCCACTAACGTCAACTCTGGCTCATTTAATATTTAAGAGAAGCCTAAGTGACTCCCTTAATACTGCTAATATTTCTTACATAACTTAAGCAACTTTACTTTTTTAGAATTTTCATATTTATTTACTAGTATGTATCCCCCTTAATCTAGCTAATTTTAAAGATTTTTTCTAAAAATCATTACTAATTTTTTTTTTGTAAATATACTTAATTGATTTTTTGTTTTTTTTTATCCTATTATTACTCGTGAAAAAGAAATGCTTTATTTTCCCAAGCTTAAAATTCTATTTAAATAGAAGTAAAACTATTTTACGCATGAGTGCTTAATTACCATTAAAACGATCAGCAGGCAGTTGGTGGTCGCGGGCCGAACTTCAAGTTTTAAATATCTTTGTTGGCCGCAGTTAAAGTATTAGTGACATTTAATTAATCTATTAGTTTTAGTTTTAGTCAAACTAACAAAAAACTTTTATTCAATTTAACATTTTAAATGACTTTCAGCTACACATAAAATACTTATTTAAATTATACATATTTAAAGGAATGACATTTACATTGACGAATACACTTAAGTCTAAATAAACTATGTACTATTTAAACAGTTAATAATTTTAACTTATTATTTTTTACTTTACTTAAAACCTAACTGTTTACTAAAACCGAGCTTGAAAAAAATCTATGAGCCAATTCAAAATTGTTTTTATATTACCAAATACTTTTTCATATTTTTAAAAATATCAACTAATGAAAATATTTTTTTTTGCGTTTTAAATAATTTTGTTTTTTAAAAAATTCAGTTACTAGTTAACTAAATAAAATCAATACCTATATGCATTGTAAAAAAAATAAATTAATTGACTAGTGCTTGAATACTTTAACAAAATACCTTAATAAGTTTAACCTAGTGCGAGTTTTTCAAGTTTCCAAACTAGCCTGTTCTTTGGCAACCCTGTTTTAAATAACGTTCACAAAATAAAGAAGTTTATTTACAGTGAAATGAATATATAAGCATCAAAAATATGATTATAAGTGAGCTTGAATGGACAACTAAGTTTCTTAAAAGTTTAACTGGAGTATAAATTTTTATTAAGCTATCAATAAAATGTAAACGTATTTTCTATTTAATATTGTAGCAATTATCTTTTGCTTTATCTGCTTTAAGAATATTGCATTCAAAAAAAAAGTGAAATAAAAGACGGACAATAAGTATCACAAAACGTTGGTTAGAAGTTAGTGCTAGAAATTAAAAAAAAAGATATCGCTTAATTCAGTTTCGAAAAAGCACATGAATATCTTCAGTAACTACAGACTGATCAGATAAAATTGTAAATTAGACTTATATAGTAGCAAAAGTAATTAATGAAAAGGAGACGCCGTTTAGATTTGAAAACTTTAAAAAAAATTGTGTTGGGGGTAGTTTTTTTTTTGTTTTATTCTTCAATGACAACAAAAATGCGTGTTTAGGAAATCTCTGAAGATAATAAATCCGCATAAATCAAACTAAAACTTTAATCGATATGATAAAGTAAGAGCACTGATACTACAAATATTGCTTACCTAAAAATATTTATTAAAGTTGTTTGTACTAACTTAAGTACTTTTAAAAAAAATTGTTTAAAAATGAGTATCTCTGTACACTGGTTTGCCTAGGGTTTTTTGTAATGAACAGAAAACTTCTATATAAATTAAGTGTGTCAAAACCAAAAGTAAAATAAACATCATATCTTGTAATTATGTTATTTTAAGTGTTTTTGTGTACATCTGAATAAAACATATAATGATAAAATATATATAAGAGAAACTTAGGTATAAACTACATGTTAGATAAAGTACATAAACTGTAAAAAATTGACATTTTAGTAAATTACTGTTCATTAAAATAATGAATGCTATAATTTCTAAGGTTTTATATACAATAAAGAACATTATACTAAAAAACTATATAAACTTGATTAATTACAAGGGATGTTAAAGATAATCAAATTAAAATAGTTGGTCATTATGCTTAAAACCACCATTATTACTTGTTTAATTTTTTTTTTCTTGTGCTGTATAAACATATCTATGAACATTTTTGTTATTTTTAAACCTTAGAAAGAATTTAAACCGTTCTAAGGTTTAAAAATGTTTTTAAGAAGTTTATTTAAGTTTTCTGAGTTTTTTCAGGTTTCAGACTAGTTTTTTGTTCTAACTTAAGTACATAATTTAGTTTATGGAAAAAAAGTCTCTAAAAATAAAAAGCATCATTTTAAAGATACTGTTAAGCTACTCTATTTTTTTAAATAAAACAAACCGGTAAAAACATTATAAAATAATTATATGATAGATCGTTTAGGTAAAGTCAAAACTTCATTACTTCACATGAAAAAAATGTTTAAAATTTCAGGTTTTGTCAAAAGTTCTGAAGTAATAGTTTTTACCAAGTATTTTTAGCCTAAATTTTTTCCAAGTTTTGCAAGAAGTTAAGTTTTTTTTGACAACACTATTTGTTCACAATAATATGTATAAAATAAAATAAATAATGTGTCTAATTATAGCAGCTGAAAAATTTTAAATTTAACGTATATGTAAGCATCTAATGTAGTGTACAACTACACTAAAAACCATAGTTAGATCTAAACTTACCTATAGTAATATCTAATACTAAATAACACTTTGGGCTACTCTATATAAAACTAGGCATGACATGAATGAAAGTATTGTATTAAAGAACAACTGCATACACTAATAAGTGCATAGAAAAACCATACTTTAGAAAACACTTTAAATGTAGTAAAAACTTTTACACAAAAGTAAAATCTATCAGTAAATATTCGTTTAGAGTGTTTAAATGAAAATGAAAATGAACAGCTTGAAATTAAAATTATAAATGTATTAATGAGAAGAATATATTGTTAACTAAAACCTTTACACATAAAAATCAAACCATGTAAATGTCTATTGTTGAATATCATGTTTATTGCAGCAGACCAGCAGACTGTCGCTAGAACCCCACCACTCTCTTTAGCAATGTTCTTAACTTTATTCAATATTCATTAAAAAATTCTTATCTGTTTTTTTTTTCTCCTCACCTTAAGTTGCATCAGTATAACACTTGACCTTGGAAGCTTTCTTTTAAACGCTGAAATGAACAATGATTTTAGGATAAAACTTTCGATAAAATTTAACTGTGATTAAGTGTAATTTGATACGCTGTCACACTTCTAATTACATTTTTGAATAAGAATCGTCACTTTACTTCTCTTCTGCTATTTTCTTAGAAGACAAAAACTATTTTTCTTTTACAAACAAGAAAATATATTATCATATCAAAACTAAAATCGACCCAAAACTACTGTTAACGTTTCAATAAAAACATTTAAAATAAACTAGAAACATAGTAACTAAACCAATTTCTAAAAAATGGTCCTCTAGTTCTAAAACGGTTTCTATTTTCATAAATATTAAGAAAAAAATTATAACTAAAGTTATAAAAGATTTTTTTTCAAACTAAAAAAAAGCTTTAAAACTGAAATTGCTGTTTTAAAAATATTTTTAAAAACCTATACATTTTGCTGAAATGCAATCAATTATTAAACGTAAGGAACGAGTTTTTGCCATAGTTTTATTTCAAGTTAAATTTAGATTCTGTTCAAATAGCCTTTTTTTATAATTATTTTACTGTTCATGAATACTGAATGAGTTGACTTGAAATGCGAATTAATTTTAAAAAAATTAAGCTTTGTTTACTTTGTTTAAGCATAGTAAACTGTTTTTTTATTGTTATTAGCTGCTAATATTTTTTTAAATTATTACACTAACTAGTTTGATGTAACTCCCACTCAGGGATATCTTTTTACTCCAAAGAGTGATACTTTTAATAAATTTAGTTTTTGTAAAATAAAACAGGTTAAAGTACGTCTTTATAATTTATATTAAGGTATTTTATACCTTACTATTCCCTTGGCGGAATATGTTTAATGGCTTGTTTTTGTAAAATTTATACTAAAATGGTCTTAATATTAATTCCAAAGCTACATCTATTTTTTACTGGTTAGTTTTATTACTTTTATAAAGTTTTACTTGTTTTTTTTTTATATTAAAACTTACTTTTTATTTATTTATTTTGTTTACTGTTTATTTTCTAACTTAAGATAAACTGAAATATTTTGTGTATAAAAAGTACAAATTATTTTTATTTTCTGAACATAAATCTATGTTTTTAAAAATTATTAATGAATTAATTCAGTCTGTTTTTCACCAACTATACAAAAAAATTGTTTAAGAAACTATAGATTATATTGTTTCTATTGTAAACTAATTGTTATTACCCTGAAGTTTTTCACAAAAATTGTTAGTTTTTATTTTTTTTATTTATCAATATTGAATCAGAAAAAAAAGAACTTGTCATTAATAAATTACATCAATCCACAAGTGTTGGTTTTTTTTTGCTTCGTATAAAAACATACATTATGAGAAATAGTAAATAAATATTATTTTTGTAAGTAGTATAAACTTTTTAAAAGTACAAATACTTAAATTATAATATTCATATTTGTATAAAGCATAGGTACAGACTTTTAGTACAAGTATGTTCTGTTAACTTTTTTGTTTGGTAAAATAAAACTTATTTCTTCCCATATCTAAATTAATAAATAAGTTAGTCAAAACTTTAAAACTTGCAGTTTTCAATCTACAAACGGTTTATACATGCAAGCATCAAGGAACCATTTGCTGGCATTGATCAGTGATCAGCTGGCAATGATCAACCCCCATGTGAAGCTTGAGCTTGTCTCACGGCATACGAAAGTCAAGGCTTCTACATTGTTGAGTTTTGCTTATGTTTTTGTTGCTAGTTGAAATAAAAATTCAGTTAAAAAAAAAATTTAATCTTAGATTTTTGCCTAGAGAATAACTATTATTAGTTATAACTTTACTATTTATTTAGACCATAAACAGCGCTAACATAAAATACACTATTAACTATTCAAAAAAAATTTTTTAGTCAGTATTACTTTAGCTTTACAGTGTATGAAAAAATTTCATATTGCTGATAAAAACCGGACTTAGGTTTGAGTTAACTTATTTTCATAAAAAAAACCGGATTACTTCACAATACTTTCCATCCTGTTTTACTGGTATTTTTAAATATATAACAGTTAAAACAATCTTATGAAGGTGAATTATGTCGTAAGTTTTAATATCTTTCATAAGACGCATGATAACAGTTTGAAATTGCTTACAAAGTTAAAGTGAATTGTCAATCAATATACTACTGTAGTAAAAGCAAATTGTTAATTTTTGTCTGAGTTGACGTTTCATTAATTAAACGTTCTTTAACGTAATAAATAAGTTTTCGCTCATTTTTTTTTAAACTTGTCAATGCGTTATACGACCTAATGTAAAAATTTTAATTTAAGAAAAAGATTATGCAACAACTGAAATTGAGCATCAGTACTTTAAAAGTAATACAAGGTTTAAGGTAATTCAGTGTTATATGAAACTAAATGTCAAATCAAATAACTATTTTGAAAATTGTTTAACAGAATAAAATGGACTTAATTGTATAAAGGTAAAGCAAAAAACTTATAAAACATAATTTTATACCATAAATTTTAGTAAAAAAAGGTGTACCAGTTGTGTAGCAGAACTTTATATCTTCGTTCATTAGAGCTACGTCGATAGAAATAAGTCTGTACAAACTAGTTAGAGGTGAAACATTTGTTGTACAGCCAGTTTCGACGTGGTTTTTTAGTAAATGTTGTTGTTGGAGAGTCTTCATCGGAGTCTTCTACCTGTCAGAATCAAATGTACGTGAAGCTCTAAATCAGAAGAACGCCCGCACATGAATGTGCTCATAGCGGGATTCGAACCCACAACCTTAAGGTACACCCCGCTCAGCAGGCGACGTAGTAACGTCTCGACCATCCTGCTTCACGATGGAAGGCTGATTTGTTAGTATATAAATGTTACCACTTGACTCTTTAATTTCTCTTCAAATAACTTATTTAGTTTTTGTGTAGTTTTTCTGGACAAAGTGCTAAACAATTTTAAGTTTCAATAACACTTAAATTAATTTTTTTTTAAAGAAACATTCTAAATACTACTTTGAGTTTGCTGTTTTGATAAAAAATTTGTTTTGATAAATTTGTATTTTTTAGTATTTTTATTTTTAACAGACTTGTCTAGTTATGTTTTATGATGTAGTAATATTTTTTTCCTAGTTTTTTATTGCTTTTAAAATATATGTTCCAAACAAGTTTTACCTAAATTCTCAGCAACGCTCTTTGAGAAGTTTCTTTAGAAAAAATTAAAAAAAAGTTCACAACATCATTAAACTCATTTTGATAAATTTGTTTAAAAAGTGATTTCTTTTTGAAGAAAAGTTAGTATAAATAAAAATATAAAAAAAAGTGAAAACTCTAAATTTTTAAAGGGGTCCCACTCAAAAAGTTGAACCCAAATTCAATGGATTTTTAAAAAAATTAAAACAAAGGACCGTTTTCTAGAATAAAAAAATATTTTAATTAACTATTAGGATAAGTAAATAATTTGGTCTTAAGTTTAGACATTTTTATAAATTTCTTAAAAAACGCTCTCAAGCTAAGTTCACTCTCGTAAAATCTGAATATGACTTCAAATTATTTACGATTTACTGATTTATAAGTCGAAAATAAATAGGCAAGTATAAATCTTCAAGAAAATTTACTTAAATTTAAAAAGTTCATTTCGTTCTGACAAATGAGTGGCAAAACAAGTTAATTCTTTTTGTTTTTTCTTAAAAAAACTATAAGATAAAAGTAAATAAAGCATGTGTCAAGCTTATTTATTGAATATAAGTTAAGTTGTAGGCTTTTCAAATTATTTAGTAATTTAATCATTCTGTTTCTATGAGTTTGTTAACCAATATTTTAGATCACTGTTTATCTCAATCAACACCGCGTTATATTTATATTTAACTATAAAAACATATAAAACATAATAGCTGTAAAGTATTTGTTTTATTTAAAAGCAATGAAAAAATTATATAAACAGCTTACAAAGTTTATAAAATTAATAAAAAATAGGTGCTACTGTTGATAAAAAACTAGTTAAGGTAAAAAAAAAATATTGACTTAATTCAAAAACAGATTTATTCATGAACAATTGCTGAAATAAATTATGATATATTGGTTTATACAAAAACTCGTTTTTTATTATAAGTTATAGTTTATGAGTCTATGTTTCTTTTAAGAAATTAAGCAACACTGTAACACAAGTAGAATAAATTTATACTTATTTGAACAGAAGTAGAACCCTAATCGACTATACAAATTTTTCCATTTGTTCTATTTGTTCTTCCAACTTAGCGATATGTCTTCTTAAAAGATTCACACTCCACGAGTGATTGCGTTTGATTTTATCAAAACCCTTTATCTCGTAACCCATAAGACTGCAAATTATTTATAACTTATATAGAAATATAATTAATAAAAAACTAGTTTAGTTTCAAAGATACTTATTAGAATGGTTTTTTAAACAAACTTTGCTACTTTATTATTGTTAAGGAAAGCTTATTATAGTTTTGCTTATGTACGACCTAATTGATTTATCATTATGCTTTAATTTTCACGTACTTGTACAAATATACTCGTAGTTAAGATGTATAACTAAATTTAATCAGTATCACTAGCAGGTAGAATTTTTATTTAGAAAATTAAGTATAGTTGATCAGTTTTTTAATGATCAACTATACTTAATAGGCAACAGATTAAAATTATTTTTACTACTTATAAAAAGTACTCAATAAAAAGTTCTTTAAAAAATAAAATTTCGTCTTTCATGACTTTTTCAATTCCTTACAAACTTTTATGAAAAGGTATATTTTACAAAATCGGCGAAAGTCTGCAGAACAAGTCCGGACTTTCGTTTGCCGTGAGACAAGCTCAAAATTAACAAAAGGGTTGATCATGCCAGTTCGATCATCAGACCACAAGTTTCGGTAGACTGAGACCGGTTTCGTCCTTATTAGGACTCATCAGTCAGTCACAACCGAAAAACTTGTAGTCGTCAATCTACAAACGGTTTATCATGCTTTCGCATGAAGCAACCATTTGCTGGCAATGATTAGTGACGTCAGCATTGTCTTTGCCGTGCAACGTTTAAAACATTGTCCACTAGGCAAGGTCTCAGTCTACCGAAACTTGTGGTCTGATGATCGAATTGGCATGATCAACCCTTTTGGTATATTTAACAAAGTTAAAAAAAAAAACTATTTCAACGTTTTATATTAAGTTATATCAAAAGGCTTTACTGCACTATATTACATGTAATAACTTCGTTAGCCAACTTGAAAATATTTGTACCCGTTTGTTAATAACAACTTACTTGTAAAATTTCTTCTATGCATGTCGTGGATGAAATCTCTTTCCAACTTTTTCATCGTCTTCTTCAGAGCTTAAAACATTTTGTGTAAATATTAATGAAAGAAAATATATAGTTTGTTTTACAGTGTGTTTAAAAAGCACACTTATATCTGTCTAATTACTTTTAATAGTATATACTAAAATTTAAAACTATAAAGAGATATTTGTTTTCACTTTCTTCTGTACTTATACTTACTTCTTTCAAAAGGAATTTATTTAAACAGGGCCTCACAAATGTACCTTTTGTATTGTTCAATCTAAAATAAAACAAACTTTACAATACTTTAATTCAAAACCAAACCACTATTTACTTATTAGTTCTTAATAGATTACTTATACGAACTTTAACTGGAACGCCTTAAACCATTTTAAACAGAACGGCTTACTTTACAGAAGCTCCAAAATATTAGCAATTTCCTTTTTAATTTCGTACTATTTTAACAGTTATTAAGTTTTTAAAGGAGTTATCCAACGATCGCTTGAATGCAATAAGTTTTTTTATTGATTTGAAAAACCTCAAAGATTCCCTTTGCTGAAAAATTTATACGTTTAAATAACGAATTTTACTCACTATTAATTTTAAAAGAAAGAAATTAAAATAGTATAGCTAAATATGTTTAACTTTGTGTTGATTTAGAATAAAAATGTTGAAAGATAACACACTGCTGTAAATATTGCTTACTTGACTATTTTGTCGTGCTAATAAAGTTATAATATAAAGATAATGCCAAAAAAAAATCAGCAGAGTTTAAGTTGATTAATTTATTTAAAACTAAAACCTTTTTTTCTTTTTACAATTTTTTCTTTTTCGAAAATGTTTTTGTCTCTTCGTCGCTCAAACCAGAGCTAACACTTGAGCTATCTGAATATAAGCAACTTGAGCTATCACTATTAGAAGAATCACTAGAGCTATCACTATCTGATAAACAGTTTCTATTTTCTAAATACTTTCTTATCTGTTTTTGTTATTTAAATTGAAGTCGCAGTTATCAAAACCTTATATATCGAAGTATGATAAGCACAAAAAAATTTTGTTTCTAACATAACAAAAAACAAAAACTACATGTAGACGTTCATATACAGGTTTTTTGTACAAAGCTAACTTGTTGTCATGTCGTTTTATGTAACCATTTCGGTTTCCTCGGTAACCACCTACTTGGTAACCATAATGGTTTTCTTGGTAATCACCTACTTGGTAACTGTTCATCTCTTGTCCTCTTTTGCGTTTATTGAGTGTGCCTAAATTGTACTTTATTTTATATTAGAAAGTATCAAATAGCTAAGAGTATCTCAAATTAATTTTCATGTAACCAATGTTCTTTAAAATAAAACGATGGAATCAATGATTGATTTTTCTTGTAAACTACGCAAAACAACACTTAAATTTATTTTTATTCAAAAATAAAATAAATCATTTTCTATTACGAATCAAACCAACAATTGAAGTTTTTTCAAAGGTACACAAAACTATATTTATTATAAACACAAACTTTGTACGTATCCTCTATTATTTTTAACTTTGTAAGTGCAAACTTTAGGGTAACTTTTCGGATCCTTAGGACCCTTGTCATCAACTGTAAATGACGGGTAGGAAGGTATCGTTTTTTTAAACATAATTTTATTCACTATAGTTCTTTGTTGGATAAAAACTAAATTAATTGAATTTTTTCTAAATTTGTTCCCTAAAGTCAGGGGTTTAAAACATTTTTGTTTAAACAAATTGAAAACTTTTTTCAATATCAATATTAAGTAAATTTTATTATTTAATCTTTCTAACCGATTTTGCTAATTATAACACTACGTTAAATTAAAAAAAAAGTGTTGTTTATTGCCAAGTGTTTAATTTGGTAGAAGAAAACATTTGTATTTTAAAACATTAAAAAATTTATTGAAATAACAATACTTTTGTTGTTCAATACTTGTATCTAATGTATTATTCTATTATCTTACAACATAAACGAAAAATTAAAATACTAATTTAAAAAAAAAACTTAGAACTAAATTATATAATTTGTTGACTAAATTTCTGTTGCTATGTTTATTTTTTTTTTTTTGAAACACCTATGAATTTATACTAATCTTTTTTACTTGCAAATTAATTTTACAAGTATTTTACCATAACAAACTAGAAAATTTTAAACAAATTAACGTGAAAACATGGTTATAAAATTGATCAACTAAGTGAACGTAAAATAAAAGTAAATATAGAAACTTATTTGACATAAAACTTTAATTTTGATTTTAAGTAATTTCACAGTTCTTCATTTACTTAAACTTTACTTGAGATTCGTTCGTTTAAATATTAGGAGAACATTACTTTATTTGTTAGATTATATAGCTTTTTTATATCTAAACTACTACTGCATTTAAAAAACATAATATGTAATTTGATCAGTTGTAATCGTTTCATTTGCAAGATAATTTTTTTGTTTTAACTAAAGAACTTATAGATTTTTTTAAATCACAAAGTTGTTTTTGAAACTCCGAATTCCTCAGTAAAAACTATTTAAGCAATGTTTAAACTATAATCAATTCACAATAACTCTCATTCTGACTGATTAAATTTGAACAAAAATCTTTTAGATCCCGAGTCTTTTTTTTTTTTTATTTAACTTCAAAAATACAAAGAAGTAGCTCGTTTCTATTTTTAAATCTTTATAAAAATTTAAAAATTATTATTAAATTTTAAGATGGAATTGAACGTCTGTACACTGTCACTAGTTGTTTAAAAATAATTTTAGTTTGTTTTTTCAATCAAACATTGATCGTGTTATAATTTATGCTAGAAATCATCAAAACATTTTGTTTTATAATATTCATTTATTTAATAAATATCTTATCTACTTTTTAACTTACATACTAAAATTTAAAAATAAATTTTAAACAAGTTTTTGAATTTTAGTTACTTATAGATTGAAAAAAAACGTACATTTTTACAAGGTCATTTAATGTTTAGTTTCATGAAAAACTCAAAAATTATGTTCAAAAAACTTAGACTGTTTGTGTGAATTAGTAAAGCTAACCGAGCAATATATATTTCTTTTTGCAAACATAAACCACAGGCAAACATGAGTTGTTTGAATTAAACATAAAACTAAAAATAAGATGTTTTTAAATATATAGCTTAATATGTTATGTAGTTAAATAACTTAAAACTGTAAATGTGAACTTTTGTAGTATATATTGTTTGTGTTTTACTTTAGTTTATTGTTTTAGTTGTTCTTTCCCTGAAGAAAACTGGTGAAGTATATGGGAAAATAAAGATTTTGAGTCATTTTATTTATTCAGTAAATGAAAATTGTTGTTATACTTGTATAAGTAAAGGTTTTTAAACATATATTTCGATAGTTTAATAATCTATAAAGTAATTTTGTCAGAGTATAGTTTAAGTCGTATAATTACCAGCTTAGATATGTTTTAAATGTGAAAATTTCAAAACAATGTAAGTCTGAATATAGTTACCGAATTTCTATTGAAAACTCATCACAGAAATAATCGAGAATGAGATTTTAATTGACAACATATAAAAGTTTTTTCTAAAGTTCTTTATTTCCATAATTCTATCAACCCTGAGCTTCTACAACTGTAAAACAAAAATGAAATTCTTAAGTTTTTTCGTTTAGTTGCCGCTCAAGTTGCGATTTCTGAAGACTGTTTAAAAGCTCATTCAAATTTGCCTCATTTCTATTCCCAAATCATACTTATTCTCATCGATCATTATTTCTGTAACTTGTATTGATAAGATGGTGCTTTTGATTTTTATAGTTATATATTATTAGTATTTAAGCTTTAATTTAGTTTTTTTTTAAATATTAAACTTAGTTTTTTTACTATTAAGAACTCCTAGTTAATATATATTATATATTAAACAAGTTGTTGTTTTCAATAAAAAATCTAATTTGTTCTGTCTAAGAGCAATTGTACACGGAAAAGTATATTTTTTGTTTTTATAGTATAGATATTATATCTTAGTTAGAATTTTTACAAAACTAACCTCTACTTTTTCGTTATAGTTTGTAATTTTATAAATGATTACATTTGCATCTCTTTGATTTGAAAAAAAAAATTATAAATTTGCTAGAAAGTTCCATAAATTTCTACAAATTAAGTTTCATATGTACATTTTACATGCAATAGTAACTGTATTATATAAAGTAAGTATTATATGGTATCTCTAAATTCATATTAAAGCTTAATACTATAATGTTCCTTAGTCTATATTAATCGATAGACAATAAGCAAAAGATACAAAAATGAGCAAACACTTAGAAACAAGTTAAATAAATAAATAGTTGTAAAAACAAAATAGAATAAAACAGAACAAAAGTATTATTAATTTAATAACTTTCAAATAAGTAAAAGTATAATATAAATTTAACTAAATTTTAACTTTTTTAATTTTAAAGCAAAATATGTTTTAAGGACAACTTAGACTAATGTAATTTAAAAAAATAAAGGCTTACTTATAGTTTTTTTTACAATGCTCAGGCTAGTTGTATGTTTATAGAAAACTTAAGCTTGTTTTTATAAACCTAAAATCAGGTTTTTTCTCAAAAAATAATTATTTGAAAAAGTATAATTAATTTTTACAGTATAATGACAATATAAACATTGTTTATGTTTTTTTATTTTTGTTTCTAGCTCTTATTACTTTTAAATATCATTAAACCAACTAGTTTTAAATACAATAATATATATCTTTTTGCTTCAAAGAGCGGCAACTATGACACATATTTTATAGTTAAATAAATAATTATATTATAATATTATATAATATTTAAATAAGTTAATGTACAAACAGTTCAAAAGTCTTTATAATTAATTTACTTCTAAATATATTATATCTTACTACCCTCTTCTCTCACTCAGGTTAGTTTTGAATTGTTTTTTTTTCTGTAAATTTCATACTAAATTGTTCTCCTTTTTTAGTATTTACTAAGCTTGTCTTTTTTATATTTGTTAGTTGTTATTAATTGCGTTCAACTTCTTTGGTTTTGTGTTTTAATTAATCTTTTTATTGAAACAATAAAAACAGTACTTGTTTCATACCCCCCTTAGATGTAAAAAAATGGATTTAGACCAAAACCTCCTTGCCCCCTAAAAGATTAATATTTTCTATACAACAAGTACAGTTGTTTAAGTCAAGGTAATAATAAACATACATATTTATAAAATAGCTTTTGCAACATCAGTATTTATTATTTTGTATTCATTCAGTGTTCAGTTTTGGATACTTAGCATTTTATTTTAATTAACTGTTAAATAATTTCAACTAGATTAATATATCAGGTTTATAACTAATTTCTTTGTGTATTTCAAATAATCAAATACAGTCTACTTATTAAAATAAAATTCAGGTATAACTACTTTATATGATCAAAAAGTAAATTTATTCTACCATTTATAAATATAAAATCAAAAAAGATAGTTTCAAAACTCCCGGATATTAATATTTACCTTACTTAATTTTTAAAAGTATTTATTTTTTCCTTGACATTTACCACTTACTTTTAAATTTAGTTATTGTTAATCAAATCAAAGAAAACTTTTAAATAACTTCTTATTTTTCTGATAACTTTATTTGACACATATTAGTAGTATATTTGAAAAAAAAATTAAAAATACATCTATCAAATAACTAAGTTCTACTTCGAAAGTTATCATAACTAAATCAAATTTCTATTCGAAAGCAATAGTGATTGTAAATTAATACTTGTGAATAATTGATAAAACTTTTTTAGATTATAATAAGTTATATATATCAATGAAAACAATATAATAAACATACTTTTGCCATTTACTTATTTTTAATACTTCCACAGTGTAACACTTACAAATAACTTACAGTAATATAAAAGTCACATTCACCATAAACATCAGCAAAACAATTACTAGAACTAGTAAAAACTATAAACAAGTGTTCAAACTCGTGTATAGCGCAATTTTTGAATATTTTGAAATATTTGAGTTTCAACTCAAATCACCTAACTCTAGCTGTTAGGTTCATGTATGTGTATGTTAACAAATGACTAAAACTAAAAACAGTCTGCGCTTCGAATTTAATAGACATAATTTAGTATGAGAAAAAAAATTAAAATCAGTATAAATCTGAATATAATTTTTGAATTTCTATTAGAAATTCTATACAGAGTTACTAAGCATGAGATTTTTGTTGACTACAAGCAAACTTTGATTTCTTAAATCTCTTTATTTTTAAAGTAATGGAAATTAGAAACCCTAAGCTTAATTAACTAAAAAACAAAAACAAAACGTTTTAAATTGTTACTTTTAGTATTCGTTCATTTTTAGAATTCTAAAAAAAATTTAGCTCATATGAAATTGATCTTATTTTTATTCAAAACACATTTTTGAAATCTTCGATTATTAACTTGAAAATTATTATTGAGAATTTATTTAGATTTACATTTAGCTTTGATTTAGGTTTATTGCAAATACTAAACTTAACTTTTTGTGCTCTTTAAAACAGCAAATTTTGAATAGCTATTTAAATAATTAATAATGTATAATAAATTAATTATTTGATTGTAGTTACTACTCCTCTTTATACGAAATGCGTATATTGAATTTTTCTAGTTTAAATATTTTACTTTAGTTAGCTTTTATTATGGAATTTACTTCTATTTTTAAATCATATTTTTTAGTTTTTTAATGTTTTTGATTTCATTTCCTTGAACTTAACCATAGAAGCTATCTTATTTTTATTCTAGAATACTGCACAAGCTTTTACATATTTAAGATTTACATGTACTTATAACATCTACTACTATGTATATTAAATAAAATACTTATTATATAGTATATAAAAATAAAGCATAATACTTTGATGTTTTCTAGTTTTTATTAGTTATCAAATTTTAGACCATAAGCTGAAAAATTAGAATTTACAAAATTTGTCAAAACACTAACTGAATAATTTTTTTTGTAAATTTTAAGTATAATGTTATACAACATCATAAAGCTTATAGTTATTTATCAACTTAAATCGGTAAAAATAAATTATAATTTTTATTTTTTTAATGCGTCTCTCTATGACTTAATATATTTATGGAGCTTCTTTGTTGAGTAAATCAGTAACAGCAAAATTGTTTTGTCCCAGGTCTTACAAATATAATGGACTCTTACTTTTATGGCATTTAAAGTTTTATAAATTCGTAAAAACTAAGTTTGCCACACCTTTGTGATGTTTATTTTGCTTGTGAGTCATAGTATCATTAAAAAACTGTGAAATAGTTTAATCTAAACTTTGTCATTTGTGAATTTAAATAAAATTAAAATGTATTGAAAAATTTAATTTACTCATTATTAAACTAATTCAGTCTATTAGATATAACTATACAAGAAGAATAAAAATTTTGAAAAAACTATTAAAATCATTAATTTTATTTTAAACACATTTTTAGAGCTCTTTAAATTTTTTAAAAACTTTAAACTTTATTTTTTTTTTATTGTTGAATTAGCAATCAAAATGACTTTGTTTATTTAAAAGTTACAACATTTTTTTGTTTTTTAACCGAATGTTAAAAATATACATAATAACAGTTGGTAATGAAAAGTATCTTTTGTAAGTAGTATAAACTCTTCAAAAGTACAAGTGTTTCAAGTAATATAGTAGTATTATAATATAAAGTATAGGTACAGACTTGTAATATAAATATAAACTGTTAAGTTCTTCTGTTTAGTAAAATATAACTAATTTCATCCCTCATCAAGTTTTAACAAAATAGACATTTTGAAAGTGACCAAAAACTCCACAATTCCTTTGAGATTAATATTCTTATACAATTAGTACAATTGTTTGAGTAAATGTAATAGTAAACATGAGTATACATTAAATTTTTTTAGCAACAACATTGTTTATTATTTTTAGTCATTCGGTGTTCAGTTCTGGATACTTAGCAAGTTTTGAATAACTGTTACATTTTATCATCTAAATGGATATGAAATTTTTTTGTACTTAATATATATTCGTGAATTTTAAGTACTAAAAAAATGTATATTTATTTAATTGAAAGTCAGATTTATTTGTTGAAATTTAATTTATGATCATTAAACTAATTTTTTTTCTATTATCCATCTAGGAATTGTTAATGAAAAGAGATACTTTAGAAGTTTTTAACTTAACCACTTTATTTTTTGATTTTTTTTTATCTCTTAAATATATTTGTTAAATTTAACTACAGTTAGTTTTAATTTTGTTCAACAAAAAATAAAAATAAAAAAACTTTGTAAAACTTCTTATTCTCCAACAACTTTATCTGACACATATAATAGTGGTACATTTTAATCAAAATTAAATTTAATAATGATGCAGGAAGTATATTTTATAAAACAAACCAAAAAATTTAGAACTGCTTAGTTTTTAAGGTATGTTGATATTAAAGTAAATGATTAAACAGCAAAATATATAACTTTGATAAAAATTAACAATGAAAAATTAGTTTGTGAATATATAACTAATTTTATCTAAACTGTAATCTTTTAAGTTATATTTCTTGAAGTTTAATAACGTTAGTTTAGGTTAAGTTCCATTATGTGAATAATTAAAAACATTTTATAATAAATATAGCTTATAATACACTAAGTAGTACTAAATATTATTTTTTAATTAATATGCTTAATATTTTAGGTATTAAAAATATGATATGTTTTAAACTAATTATTTTAAAACAAAAGTGGAACAAGTTCACTGGAGTATATAATAATAACAAATTATGCAGCATTCTTTCTTTAAATAACTGTAAAAGAAAAATAAAAAGTCTTAAGTTATTATTTTTAGTAGCTACTTATTTTAAAGTTTTGAACTTGTGTTTTATAATCGCATTAAATTTGCTTTATTTATATTTCAAAACCTTTTATATTTTCATCGATAGTTTCATAATTATGTAAGCTTATAGTTTAAGCTGAGATAACGTTTTATTAGAACTATTAAGATCTAATAAAATTGTTGTTTATTTATATCAATTGTTTATTTTCTCTTTTAGCAATTCTACTGTAAAAAAGATATTGTAATTTTACTGTTATAAATGTTTTAACTTACTTAGCTAGTTTACAAAAGCAACCTGTATTTATATATATAGTTTTAAGTTTTTTAATTGTTTTTATCTGCAGTTCTTTGACTAAAAAAAAGATTCATGTTTTTACAAACTTTCTAGAGCATACCACTAATTTTCGCAGTTTTAATTTTGACATGAACACATAATACGCACTAATAACTATGTTTAATAATTTTTTATCTCATTAAACTTATATAAAACCTTAGTATTAAAATGCTCCTTAGTTTAATTAATTTATAAATCGATAAACGAAGAGCAAAATAAATACAAATTATGCAAATTCAATAAACATTGGGTGATAAAATTACTCAATAAATTTAAAAGTACAATTAGATAAAAACATCATAAAAGTAATTTGTTTTTAGTAATTTAAAAAAAGTTAAAATAAATAATAACTTACTTAATTTTTGATGCATTCCTATACTTCATAAAATATTAAACATGTTCGATTGTGTTTTATAACAACAGAAGTAAAAAAATTGTCCCAGGTATTGCAAAAGAAAATGGATTCGTACTTTTATGGCATATAAAGTTTCATTAGTTGTTAAAATCCAATTTTTTCCACACCATTGTGAATTTTCATCCATTGTGAGTTATAATAATATTAAAAACCTGTGAGAAAGTTTAATAAAAACTTGTTTTATATCTAAAAGAAGCCAGGTGAGCCAGAATAACTAAGACTAGTTTAATTCACAACTAAAGTTCAACTTACTTAAATTTTTTTTATATTAGTCAGGGTAGTTTTTGTTTTTTCAGAAACTTCATGCTAGTTTTTAAAATAAAAAAATTCTGGAAAACTCTTGGTTTTTCTTAGTATGTTGATTTTTATTGTAATAATAATTTAAACATGTTAACCTTTTTTTTGTTTTTAGATTTTAATAAATTAGTTTGATGTAACTTAGATTAGTTTTAGAAAACTTAGACTTAAATTTTTGCTTTATAGAGTGGCAAGCTTGACAATTAATGTTTTTTTAAAACAAAACAAGTGAAAGAGTAAATAGTTCAAAATTCTTTATATTTTATAAACTTCAATACACATTATATATTACTATCCTCTCCTCTCTGTATTTTTAGTATTAAATTTTTTTTGTAAACTTCATATTAAATTGGTCTTCTGTTTTTGTAATTAATTTTTGACTAAATTGGTCTTCTGATTTTGTAAATAGTTTTTGTAAACCTTATACTAAATTGGTCTTCTGTTTTTGTAAATAGTTTTTGTAAACTTTATACTAAATTGGTCTTCTGTTTTTGTAAACCTTATACTAAATTGGTCTTCTGTTTTTGTAATTAGTTTTTGTAAACCTTATACTTAATTGGTCTTCTGTTTTTGTAAACCTTACACTAAATTGGTCTTCTGTTTTTGTAAATAATTTTTGTAAATTTTATACTAAATTGGTCTTCTGTTTTTGTAATTAGTTTTTGTAAACCTTATACTAAATTGGTCTTCTGTTTTTGTAAACCTTATACTAAATTGGTCTTCTGTTTTTGTAAATAGTTTTTGTAAACCTTATACTAAATTGGTCTTCTGTTTTTGTAATCCTTATACTAAATTGGTCTTCTGTTTTTGTAATTCTTATACTAAATTGGTCTTCTGTTTTTGTAATTAGTTTTTTGTAAACCTTATACTAAATTGATCTTCTGTTTTTGTAAATAGTTTTTGTAAACTTTATAATGAATTGGTATCTGTTTTTGTTACTAGTTTTTTTTTAATTTATAATAAATTAGTTTTTCTTTTGTAGTTACCAAGCTTGTCTATTTTTAATACTTGTTAGTTTTGATATATTATTTATTAATTATTTTGTTTTGTGTTTAAATTAATCTATGTTGTAAACAATAATCCCTCCTTAAATGCAAGCAAAATGTATGTTTATTTAATGACCAAAAACTTCATTAGCCCTTAGAAATTAATTTATCCACAACAACAATGAGGACAGTTGTTTAGGTCAAGGTAATAATAAATATATGTAGTGTTTATATTAAATAGTTTTTTCCCCATCAGTGTCTATTACTTATGTATTTGTTTAGTGTTCATGTTTAACTACCAATCAAGTTTATTTTGAAGGTTTGTTTTTTTCTGTCATCTTGATTAATAGGCTGTTTCTACCTCATAAAATTGTGTATTTTAGTTACTGAAGGACAGTCTAATTACTAAATTAAAAGTCAGGTATAACTATTTTATATGCATTTAGGGTCATATAGTGAATTTTTTACACTTTTTAAAAAGTTAAAATCAAAAATGATAGCTTCATAGTTTTTACAATATAAATAATTAAGTCAATAGTTTTTTTGATAACATTTTTTCATTGAAATTTACTACTTAATTCTTAAATACAGTTGACTTACCATCCTTTCGTTAAATCAGAAACCTAAGAAAACCTTACATAATTATTTTTTATAACTTTATTTGACACATATTAGTTATATATTTAAACTCTAATACAATTAATTCAGTATTGAGTTAGTAGATTTTATAAAACCAACCAAAATTTTTGAAATGCTTAGTTTTTAAGGTATATGAATATAAAAGTAAATTGTTAAATAATGAAGTATATAAGACTGCAAAAAAACTAACAATGAAAAACAATTAGTCAATTTCTAATTAAGTTAAAATAAACTGTAAATTAATTAGTTATATATCCAAATGCTTAAACATGCTATTTTAATTTTAATTAAAAAAAAGAAATAATAAGTTTGTTTAAACTTTGTAAAATGTATAGAAGCCATTTCTTTATTTTATAAGTATGAACAAAATTTAGATGTTCTTAAGCAATAATTTTAATTTAGTAAATATTACAATAGATAAAATTTTCTTTTTGATTAGAAAGTAAAGTAAATTCATGTTTATATGTATTTTTAAGTTTTAATTAACATATGTAATTAAAGTATTGAATGAGTACTTAACTTGTTTTACATAAGGATGAATTAATGCTAAGATTAAATACTTTTAAATTTATAAAATTTTATTGATTAAAAAATAACATAAACAATTTTTTGATAATAAGTTATAAATTAAGTTATAACTAAAATTAAATAAGTTGATTTTCAAACACCCCATGCTCTTCAAATTAATTAAGTTAGATTTTATTTAACTTGAAAACTAATAAGTAAGATGCACATTATTAACTTAGTATAAAAAACCTAATATTTGACTCATTTTATATTAACAATTTTGAGTTATGATGTTTAAGTAAATCAACCAGTTATTCAAAAAAAAAATGTTAATGTAAATCAAAAATTCTACGAGTTAATATATTATAATATTAAAAAACACAATAACATACTTCAACTAATGTTTCAGAAATCATATAAAAAATACAATGATTGAAAATAAAATTAACCAGTCTAAGATACAAGGCTTAGGTATAAGAGATGATGTTACAAATTTAAAAACAAAATGGAATTTGTTGAATACTACTTACTGTTCATTGAAACAAAAGAAGGAAGATTTACAGACAACAAATTTACAGCTTAAAAACGAAATTCAACAGATGTCAGATACTAGGTTATTATGTTAAAACTTTAAAATTTAAAATTATTCTATACAATCACTACTCAAGCTAAACTATTAACAGTCATAAATTATTTATTTTAATTGTAAAATTGTTTGTAAGATTAGAAATCCTTTGCTATATTTTATCTAAATCTCATTGTATTTAGTTTTTAAATAGCTTACTTAAATTTAGTGTTAATTCAGTGATGTTTAAAAATAAAATTAAAGTAAAGCATGTTACGTTCTATAAAACTATGTCATGCAAAGTTTATTTTGTAGTTATAAAATATTGTTATATGAACGTGTAAAATCATAAATTTCGTCTATTTATAAAATTAGTACATCAGAAAATTTTTTATTTTCAGAATCATTTTAGTTTTGTATTTTTATTCAATGATTATTTTAGACCTATACTTATATGAAAAATTTGATCCTTTGCAGTATATTAAAATAAAACCATAAGTATTAAGTTCGTAGTTTATACTCTACATTAGTTAAATTTTAACTTTAAGCCAGTAGCACAACAATATAATTTTTACTAAAATTTAATAATTTTATGTACTTAAATAAGTAAATAATTTTTAGTACTTCAAATTTTATTTTTGCAGTGAAAAAGACAGTGTGAAGAAGGGTAGAGAAGTTGTAGGGCTTGTTGATACAAACAAGAAACTTGTTGATGAACTGAAAGATATTGAGGATACTCGTAAGACTCTTGAAGAAGATCTTAAAAACAAAACGCAACTGAGCTCCGATAGACAGTTAAAAATCACTGCATTTAATAATGAAAACAAAGACTTACAAGAAAGAAGTGATAAAATCAAACAAGAAGTTGATAAATATGAGCAGAATAATAAAGCAATGAAAAAAGACTTGCAAGAAAAAATTGATCTTGTAGAGAGTATTAGAGCAATGAAGAAAAAATGTGAAGAAGTAAAATTGGATTTGTTGATGACTACTAACCGTTCATTAAAACAAAAAAAGGAAGACATGCAGACAAGAAATTTACAGCTTAAAAACGAAATTAAACAAATGGAAGGAACTAGGTTAGTACTAGACAATAAAAAAAGTTCATACATTTAAAATTGCTTTAAAATATTACTGGTTAAAAAACTTGTTTAAACTTAAATATAAACAGCTTTTTATGGTTATATTTTACTGTCAAATTGTATGACAAAGTTGAAATAACTTTTAGTTAATATGTTTAACCATTATTATTTGAAGCGTTTAAAAATACTATAATAATAATAAGTAAATGTAAAACTATAATAATACTACTAAATTTACAAAGAGTCATACACTTTACAAAACTACCTCACGCAGAGTTTAGTTTTTAATTGTAAAACAATGTAATATTAAACATAAAATTAGAAACTTTATTTGGTTATTAAATCACAACATTAGAAGTTTTCTTCAATATAATTAATTTGTATTTACGTCCAAAATGATGTGGTAATATTTTATGATTTAAGTTTTCAAAGTTTAAAAGTACTTTTCAATTACTAATTTAATCTAGTGAACTAAAATTGTACTTAAAAATAAAATCAAATGCTAAAATGTTAAAACTTGAAGTCTAATTTAGTTCTAGAGGTTAAAATTAAGCGGTAGAAGGAGAGAAGCATATTATCTACACCACATTTACAGTTAAAAAACGAGAAAATAGTTTTTATTTAATTTTTCCAGAAAACAAGATACTGTGAAGAGAGAGGAAGAAATTAAAGATCTCCACGAAACAAATCAGAAACTTGATGATGAATTAGCAGAAATTACAGATTGTCGTCAGACTGTTTTGGAAGACCTAAATAATAAATTGGAAATATGCCTAGACAACCAGCGTAAGATTGCTTTATTAAAAAACAATAAAATAGATTTAGAAGCAGATGTAAGTAGAATCAGCTACGAAACAATAAAGTATGTGTGGAATCATGAAATCATAAAAAAGGAATTGAACGAAAAACATGACCTCATTAAGAGAATCAATATTATGAAAGAAAACATTGAACCCCTTGTAGCTGAGAATAGTAGAGCAGCAGAACACAGAGAGAGTGTTAGAAGAAAGCGGGAAAACTCAACAAAAAACAAAGGTAAAAAACTTAAGTTAGATTCATTAACAGACAAAGAGCGCAATAATCAAAACCAAACTGTAGATACTTCTAATAATGAAAGCTACTCTGTTATTTGCAAGAACTACGAAGGAACTGATCAACAGGCTGATGCCGATGAACGTTTTGAAACAAAAAACTTGACACAAGCAAGAACAACAAATGGAAAGTATTGGGATCAATTTGTGAGCACACCAAATAAGTCTCTTTTCGTTCCATTCGATGAGGCCTACAGTAAACTACCTACACCGATTAAAATGAAAACTGCTTCAAGATTTAACGCTGTAAAACTTGCAAGCAGCTCTCCGAATATCAACGCAAACGTTACGGCACTTTACGCAGACAGTGGATACGGAAAACCTGGGCAAAAAACTGAAAACTCCAAACTGGCTATTGCGAGTAAAGTGTTTAAAATAGCGAGTTTTGCAACGAATAGTAAAATAAATGATAGCTTTAGAGATCAGTCTGCCCGTTCATCAAATCAGTTTTCTTCAAGACAGTCTCCTACTAAACCTGAAGTAGTATTTGTCGAAAATTCTACATTACCAACACTGATTAAAACTAATACTTGTTCAAACTTGCTTTTGAACACTATAGAATCTGTAAGCAAGTCTTCAAGAATTAAAGAAAATCTTAAGAGGGTTGCTAAAGTAAATAAAAATGAAATTCCTGTACAAGCAAAGAAAGTAAATGCAAATGGTAGAATTGACATCTCGTGCCGGCAAGACGGCGCAGAAAGGAAAGGTCACTTAAAACCAGTACTTGATGATGAGTTTAGAAAAAAACTTTTATTACACAGAAGAAGAGTTATAAGCAATGCTTTATCTAACAGAATTACCGATGTAAAAAACGCATGTGACCAAGAACTAAACAACCATGGTTCTCCTGAAAATAGATGACTTGTGGATTGTGGCGAGACTTTTTCTTTTGCAGTTAAATACTGGAATAAGTTATCCACTAAGCGCAAATCGAAATCAAATAAGTCCAAAGTTATCTACAAACTCATTCAGCCAACTATTTAATACTAAAAGAAGGTGTATCTTCTTGAATTTATTTACTTAAAATAGACTGGTTACACTATAGCTTCTCAAAATGTCCCTTTTTAAAAAGCAACAAATTTTTTGTACAACTTTCGTTATTATGTTATTTATCGGAATAAATTATATGTCAACATCATAGTAGTTTGTTTTGTTATATCGTTAGTTTCTAAACGTTTTTTTATTTAATAGTTTCTTTACTTATACACAAATTTATTAACTATTTGTAATATTTTTAGATGGAAAAATGCAATATGGTCTACCCTTAATTTTAAATATAATTATGTTCAACTGTTATTCTCATCAAAACTACTATAACAAAAATTTAACATTATAAAAAATTTAAATTAGGCAAATTAAAGAAATCACTAAATTTACACATTTGTAATTGTAAAAAATAAAATGCTTGCATTTTTTTTATCTATAAACTTTAATCAAAAAAAACTTTTTGATGTAACACAAAAAGGTACTTACGTGAAATTCAGTAACTAAAAAAAGTTGTTTTTATTAGTTTTCTTTTTTTAAGATAGCTAAATAAGTTAATTACTGATACGTTCTGATAAATGTTCAAACATATGTTGCACGATTAAACAAGTGCAGAATTTCCTGATTTTTTAATAAACAGTTTTATTTATACCTTAGTAGTATGCTTTATTCCAAACTACGCTTCTAAAAAATTTTATTTCAAATAGAAAAATGATCTAGTTAAAAGGATTGAGCATGTAAATTTTCCACAAATAGTCTGACTGCTACTTTTGCGTACGTGTAGTTAAACGTTTTTTATTATTTCATGATCTGTATAGACGCTTTAAAGTATGTTTTTGTTATTGATTTACTGATTAAGTTTCTGTTATTAAAATACTCTAAAGTGAGTATGCTTTTCTTAAAAAAAATGGCATGCATTATACATTCTAATAAAAATTTCAAAAATTTATAGGTAGACCAATAACTTATTAAATTTGTTACTTTTATGTTAGTATTTTCTATAACAATGATAAAACCTAAAAAAAAAGTAGTTTACTTTCTACTTAATTAAAAAAAGTTTAATTAAGTTTTTTTAACTTCAGTAAAACTTAATCAGCTTATAGGTATGTTGTTTATACTAGTATAGTCATGATAAAAATACTGAAGTAATAAAATAATAGCATACAGTAGCACATGTAGCTATATATTTTATCTTGTTAAGTTTCTTCTTAAACAGTTTATTAATTATTAAACTATATACAAAAGACACTCAGTGAAAAATATAGACATATTCAAGCTATTTTCACCAGCAGATACAGATCAATAAAGAGATGATGTTTTTGACTTATATAGTAACAGTAGTAATCATCATAAGCAACCGTTCAAAAATCTAGAGTTTATCATTGATTCTCATCTATATACTGTTTAAAATCATTTTTGAATTCAAAAGTTTTTTTTTTAATTTATTGCTTTTATTAGTAACAAATGTTGGAGTTATTTCTGCATTATTATTTTTACAGTTTATCAAACGCTATAAAAAAAACGCTCAAAATATTTGTCAATAAAAATGTACGAAGTAACCTTCCGGTAATCGAGTCGCACAGGACTGTTAATTATTTCTATAATAACAGCGGAAATTTAAAAAATTATTGATTTACATTATAAAGAAAAAAATATTTTTATTTATATTTTACGTTTTAAGAAAATAAAAAAAAGTTACTTTTGTAGTGTGGTCGACTACTTGTTTTAAACTATTTATTAGTGTTTAAGAATGAAATATTTGAAATAGTCTAAAAAAATTACACTATAAAAAATAATTAAGTGCTAAAAAAGTGCGCTTAATTTCTTTAATATAACCCAATTTGTAAGTGTTTTTTTACATAAAATGTTTCTTTACATATATTTAAATTTATTCTTCTAAATTATTACGATCAAGCATTTATTAAATGCCAAAGAAATTCTTTTAGTTAGAACATATATTTTTGCTCATCGGCCACATTTACATACTCGCGGGCCGCAGATTTACCCTTCAAGGGCCGCAATTGGCCCGCGGGCCGAAGTTTGCCGACCCCTCTACTAGACTGTATCAACTTTATTATATTATTAATAGGCCAAATCCAGTTTTAAAGCTAATGATTTAAGTAATCTTATAAAACTTAATCTTTATCAGTAGACGTTTAAAAATTCATTTCAAAATTTTCTAATTTAGAATCTTTAATTTACATGCAATAAATGTGTTTAACTTAATTTCCGACAATTTAAGTCAAAATTTCTTATCTGCATGTTTTCTATTAGTTAGTTACAAACGTTTTATGTTTTTTTTATAAATATTAAGTTGCATAGAAATTTTGTTTAAATTTGAGAAAATATTATATATTGTTCAATTATAACATTGTTCATCTAAGAAAAACTGCTGAAAACTACTATCTGTCTTTGTTTCGAAAAAGTCAATTTAAAATATAGTTTAGTTTAGTAGGCCAAATTTACATGCTCGAGGGCCATATTTACATGCTTCACGCGGGCTGCATTCCATTTAAATTTAAAAAAATGCTCGGTGCTTGCGGGCCACAGATTTGAAACTTGTAAAGGGAGTTATTAAAATGGTATTTGATTCAAAAAGAAATAAATAAAGCTAGGTGAATGTTTCGACTCGGATGGATTTTGACTCGGGTAAATTTTGACACGGGTTGATTTTGACTCGGGTTGATTTTGACTCGGGTGGATTTTGACACGGGTTGATTTTGACCGGGTGGATTTTAACTCAGGTGGATTATGATCGGGTGGATTTTGATCGGGTTAATTTTGACTCGAGTTGATTTTAGTTCTAGATTTTGACTCAGGTTGATTTTGAACGCGGGTGGATTTTGATAGTATACCGTTGTTAACATATTGTGACGTTCCTTTGCCTGGCTTAAAAACAAAACTTAAATTATTAATTCTGCTATATCTACTGATGAAAAAAAATACATTTATGTTTTACTAATGTTTTCAAACTTTTTTAAGTTTTAATTGCAAGTTTAAATGTAACAGACATAAACTATTTTTAATAACTGTCTAAAGCAGAGTTTCCAAACTTTTTTCAGCAGGCCCTCTTCAAAGTAGTTAAAAAAGCTATGGCCCCTCCAACAATACTTCCCAAAAGTCTTCTATTGAAACTGCCTAAAACTTGTTTTGCTCTTCATCATCAAGTCCAGAATACAAAACTTATACACAATTTGAAATAACAATCTTTTTCAGTAAAATTATAGTAATATTGATTTATTTGTTAGTTTAAAAAGCTGAAATAAATGATAGCATACAAAACAGCTTAAAGCTAAGTTTTCAAAATAACTTTAGGTCATAATATAATTAGTTTTTTTTTACATTTATTTTGCTTATAAATTAAGTTTTTTGATTATTATACAGTTGTGAAACGTTTTGACCATTAGAGACTCTAAAAAAAAATTTAAACATTCTAGTGGTGGATTTTATTTTTTACAAATACTTGTGTATTTTTCAAATCTTTCAATGCTCAATTTACTTGAACGTTTTCTTACGACATAGTTCTTTAAAATATTGTACCATGAACGCTGTTTTCTAAAATACTCAAATGTGAGAAGTTAATTTTGTTGTCAGTTTTGACACTAAACGCAGTTGTGAAAATCTTTAGTTGAAAAATACAAACATTTAAAATGTATGCTTAAAATTCTATAACACTTTAACGGTAAAATTTATTTGTATCAGAGTGCAGGACTTTCTTAACTCATTTAGTTTAAAAAACGTGTTAAAAAATGGTCTCCTCGAACTAGCTAACAACTTATTTAACTTTTTGCTTCTAATTAGTTGTTGGTTTTTGATAATCAAATTCTTTCTAAACAAGCGTGATTAGCTGTAAAAACCTTGGTTTAGACTTGAATATTTTCTTAATATAAAAAAGCTTACACTTATACTAATTTGAAAACACGAAATAGCTTATACAGTGGTATTTTTCTTTTATTTAATTATCTAATACCGATGTTTTCATTTTTATTCTTACTTCAGCATAAACAGCGTGCAATTATTTTTTCAAGCAAAAACATTACCTTTTTGCATAACACAAACACAAATGAGTTAGACACTAATAGTTTATTTCCTATAAAGTTTCCTACAAAGTAAAAAAACACAATGTACTGTTAATTCTTAACACACTACTTTTGAGTTTTTCAAAGTTTTAGTGTGCTAACATCAATAGCTGCCGGTAGTTTCGGAAACACGTCACGACCTCTCCTGAACTCTTCAACACTATCAATCAGTTCAGGCTGTTAAAAGAAAAATTTAAACTTTTATAATATTGTAAGGTATAAATACAAAAGAGTTTTTTTTTAAAAACATTAGCAACATTTAAAAAAGTAGTATATGGTAATAAAATGCTTTTTAATTAGTTGGTCACTCATTTTAAAGTGTATTTGAAATTGATAATCACAGAAGTAATTTTTTGACTGCCTAATGGAAAAAGTGCAGTTATTGTCATACAAATTTAACTTTTAAAAATTAATATCTAAAAGCTTATTAAGAAAAGTACAAAAAATTCATATTAATGTAGTGTTTTTACTTTTGAACAAAGCAGTCAGAAAAAAAAAAATTACACGTAGCGACTTAAAATTTAATTTTATACTAAAAGATTACCTGAGCTAAAATAAGAGGAGTAGTGTTCAAGCTGCTGTCAATTTCTGAAATATCCCCAGGAGCAAAATGACCTAAAGTAAAATTATAAAGTTTTGTTAGAATTTCGAGTTTTTCTTTGTAAAACAAAAAGACAATATTCAATGAACAAACAAAGTTACAAATATTTAAACATTTTAAGAAATATCAAGTGTGTACAATCTTTAAGTTTTAATTACGTATAGATATATAAATGTAAACAACTGTAATCAATTTAACAATTAATGTTAATTTTTTATTTACGCATTTCTACGCCATAATAGTCAAATAATTTCAAATATTAATGAAGATAAGTATTATAAGTTTTTCTTGTAAATAGTTGTTTATACAATTTTTGATGCTAGTTTAACTACAACATAATAATTTTCTACTATTGAGCATATTTTTGTACAATATATTATAACATTACTTTGATTTTTAGTGAGAAAATATTTGTTACATATTGATAAAAAAATTAATAATAAAAACTATCCAAAGTCATTTATTAACTTGTACTTTGTTATAAAGTTATTTTGTTTTAGGAAACAATCCATAGAAAATAAAACTTACAGTCGTCTATATGTTTTCCAAGTATGTAAACAGCAAGCTTCGCGCGATTTGGAGCATCAACTTTTACGTATTTTTTGTAAAAGTTAATGACGTCATCCATAGTTACCTTTTCCAAGTAAGCAGCTTCTTTTTCATCTAAATATAAAAATCAGAATTAATTTATTTAATCTTTGAATTTTAGAGAAATATTAAACAATAAACTAACATTTTTTTTAAGTAATTTCGTAGAACTTTCTAACAAAATAAATATGATACTTTAGAAGTGTAAATAAGCATATAATTTTAGATCAGAGGTCGGCAGCCTTTTGTAACTCGCGGGCTAATATTCTTAAGTAAAATAACTCGCGGGCCGCACTGTTTAGAAGAAAACTTTGAGGGCCGCATTTATTTATAAAAAAGTTCGAGTAATCAGTAAAAAGTTATTTAAGATCAAAATATGATTAATAAAGCAATACAGAGCACTATTTAAGATTGTTTATTGAATTAAGAGTATAACAGCAAGTTTTAATTACAAAAAAATATAATTTATAATGATTTAATATGTATACTTTTGGCTAAATAAGAGCTCACGAGCCGCAGATTTTAACTTTGAGGGCCACATTTGGCCCGCGGGTCGCAGTTCGCCGAACTCTGTTTTAGGTCAATCATAAATTATATAAATAATAATTGAAAAGTCTTTAATTTATGTAAAATTCAAACAAAATGTAAAAAGGAAGAAAAAAAAGTTAAAACGTTTAGGCATATTACGACAAAGTTTTAATCTCGCTTCGAGAACATAATATATAGTGAAATAAGATGTAACGTTATAAGGCGTTAAATCCTGGAGATCCTGATAAGCTAAGCTTATCGGAATGTATATCACAGATGTTCTTGTGCTAAAACTTTATTCCGACTAACGGCGTTTCACTGCTCTCAAATAAATTTAAGATCAGACCTACTTCTGAATAAGCGGCAAGATTTATCGAATATCTGTCCCCATAACCGACGATTCTACTTTAAATAACTCTGTCTATTTATGTACTAATTTATTTCACAAAACTTATATATTCTTGCAAGTTTAATACTTCATGTTTTCAAGCTGTATAAATTATTGAATAATTTGTTAAAATTATTATGACGTAACATTTCTGCACAACTCAATTTAATTTTCATTTTTAAAATTTGCCTATTCTTAGAGCTTTTTGAGGTTGGTGCCTACTTTTATTAAATTTGTTTTTTTTGTAGACAATTTTATAAATTAACGCTTTTATCCCAAACTTTGTTTTTAAACCATAAAGTCCATTTATAGTTACTACCTAGATAAACACTATACATAATTATACATGCTTTTTTCTGCTTTTTTTCTAATGTGTGTTAACATTTTATAGACTCCGTAGATCTGTTCTTAAATTTATTTGAGAGCAGTGAAACGCCGTTAGTCGGAATAAAGTTTTAGCACAAGAACATCTGTGATATATAGTGAAATATGTATTTCTAAGATTAAAAAAATACTTTGAACAACAAAAAAAATTGAGCTTAAAATTAAGTCATAATTTTGCTTTAAACATACAGTAGTATATTCTTATAAAAACTTAAAGCAGCAACAAAAGTATTTTTTATAAAAAATTGGTAGAGTTACAAAATTGTTTCAAATACTATCCTGGTAGAATGTAAATTGTAAGCAAAAACCTAAATTTAAACTCACATCTATCAAAATAATATTGATTGTCTAGTATTTCTCTCCAACAAATATTAAATTCATCTGCTAGCTTTTTTGGTTCTTCAATCAATCTTGCTTTCAATGATTCAAAATGTTTACTAAAATCTTCTTCGCTCAACTGTGTTATCAGTTCCTAGAAAAAATTAAATACACATTTTAATATTCCAACAAAAATTATCAAATTTTATAAAGTATCAAAAAACAAAATATGAAAATACTACTTTTAGTTAAATAAAAATTGCGCAATTCATCAGAGCAAAAACAGTAATTTTATATGCAGTGATACCGAATAACTGTTGAGTTTCAATAAAAACTATACTTACTACTAAATCTAAGTCTTAGTATACGAAGAACTTGTAAAATGTTGATTCGAATAAAATGTGTAGCCGAAAGGGCCTTAGTGCAGGACAACTCAAAGACACTAGTTAGAATCTTTAAAAATCCAGTAGATAGATTTTTGACTATATTAAACAATCGATGATATTTATAAACACTTACCTCGACAGTATTGATAAAGCCTTCAATTCTTCCGTCAATGAAGTCGGGAGACCTTGTTGATTGAACTATGAAAATCATTCTCATCTGATTTTGATTTCTCGCTGGGCCTGAAGCCACAATATATCCGAGTTGTTCTCTGTGTAAAATAAGAAACTTAAATATTCGCTAACACTCATGTTTTTACTTTTAACAACACCATATATTCTTGTAAATAACTCTTACTACAGTTTTTAAGACGAAAATCGAAGTCGTAATTAGTTAGTTTTCGAAGTATAAAATTTCTCTTACGTATAATTCTAATAATAAAGAAATCAAAGACAATTTTTTTATTTAAAAAGTTAGTAATGTTTACGATTAATGAATCGTTTTCATAATTGTTATTAGATTTTTCTTATACACATTTAAAAAAAAAAGAAAATTGTTTGTAAAATTTGTTATATCTAATAGATATAAAAAACAAAAGTAAAACAACTTTTATTATAGAATAAACAAACGTTATGTTAAAACATTCATGTATACACGTAAATATAAAATTTAAAAGATTTGTTATTCAAAGATGCACACTATATAGTTTTGTAACTAATTTTGTTAATTTAATAAAGTTTATAATCGATAAAGTGAACAGATTCAAATTCAGGGAACTAAATGGTATATTTTTCACTAAAAAAACATGTTTTAATTTATAAAAAACTTACACATTTAAAAAATATATTCTATTTACTTTTGCTTATTTCCTTAGTCTATCTAACTAAGTCTCAGTAAATAAAAAACAAAGTTAAGAAACAACTTCTGAAGCGTTGAAATTTATAAAGTGTACAAACTTAGTACGAAGGTTGTAATAGAAGGAAGATTTAACTATTTGAGCAAAAAGTCTGGTCATGACACTAGTTTCGTCATTTTGAGCATCGATTTGCAAGGTGACGTTGCAAGCTGAAATATCTCTCACTGAGTGTTTCGTCTTGTATAAGTAACTATTGCCTGAAATTTAATTTAAAGTTTTCAAAAATAGTTTTATTAAGATTGTAAACTTAAAATTTCTACAAGTGTTGCATATTGAAATTTAAAACAATTGTAATTAAATAAGTAACTGTTTTTGATACTTTAAAAATCTTTGAAAATCTTTATACAACAAACCTGAAAAACAAAAATAAACTATGCATTTTTGTTTATTTTTATGCTACTGATACACTGTGACATTATTTAACTAAACCTAAAAGCAACAAGACAGTTGTTTAAAATATAAAAATAACCTATTCCAACAGCTAATCGATGTATCTCATTAAAGTTCTTCACCGGTTTACTCATGCATTCGTCTTTAAAATACTTTTCAACCATTTCACTAATACCTAACGCATCTACAAAAACATCAGAAATTATTGTAAACAAATAAAGAATAAATTTAAAACTAATAGAGAAAATATATTGTTAAGAGCTAAGAAAAATTATGAATGTAATAATTAATGTTCACATTCAACTTAACTACCTTGTGCTGTCAAATTTCCCATCATCAGTGACTCAATGAACACTTGTGAGAAGTATTCGTTTTTGATAAACTTCTGCAGCTTTTCATGAGTGACAGCGTCAAGTGCACGTGAGAGGTCTTCGTTCATCCAACATCTGCTTGCCTGCAACGCCTCAGCGTAATAATTCGAGTGATAGTAGGGCTGCTCAGTAAAGTAGTTCTTCAAGTTTCTTCTCATCTTTGTGAAAATCGATTACATTAACAAATGAAAATAGAAAAACTCAAACTTCAATTTAAGGTATGAATAATGAGAAAACTTACTATTTCAAACTTATGTGATTTATCAATGATTTTGATAACTTTTCATTAGATAATATTACAAAATAAAGCAATAACAATAGTTTTATGATTTCTAATTAGCTAACCTTTTCTTTAATTATCTCAAACCGCTCGGCATCAACCACAAAGTTTAGTACTTTTTCAACAATCTTTTCTAAGAAAAGTCTTTGTTTTTCACTATATCCGTTTATTTGGATCTGAAAAAAAAGTAGTGTAAAAAAAAATTTGTATTAGATTAGACTTAGGTAGTAAAACTAAATGAAAGACAACATTACTTAATGATAAGACTTAAGTAATTACTACATCTTTCTAATTCAATTCTTAGCGTTTTTAAACAGTTTTTGAAATTTAATATTAATAATGGTCGTTTTGGTTATTTTAAACAATTGTTTAAGAGTTTTAAAGACCTGATAATTATTTAACATGCTCTAAAACCTCATCTAAAATTGTATAACTTTACATTTGCTGAAAAAACATTTCATTTAAAACTTAAGTTAAACAAAAATATCTTGAGCAAAAAATTAGGTGAGATAATTTAAAAGCAAATTGTGTTATAACTGATTTAGCTCTTACATTACTTTTAATGAATTACCTAGTTTATACTTAAAGTTTTTCTTAGTTAAGCTATGTACAACCAAATGTTTTAATTAAGTAGAAAATAAAATAGTATACTTTCTTGTAAACATAAATGAAAATTCGAATCTATTTAAAAAATATTAAAATAAAAAACAAAAACATAATAATGAAGGAAACAACCACAGAAACTAACAATGAGGCCGAAATCACTATAAGATATTTTACAATATAATCCAGCCATAGTAGCGTCGTATCTATATTCAGTCAAAGAATCGTTCAACAAATCTGAAATACGATTTTTTTTCAAGTCCTTAGTTTTAGTGATTAGTGAAAAACTTTACCTAACTTAAACGTTCTGATTTCAAAAAAAACTATGTAGAGCTTAGACAATCATTATTTACAAATTTTAATAAATTGAATATTGTAAAAAACTTTTTATATTAATATCTGGATATTAGACATTATACTTGTGTAAATTTATGCTAAGTCGTTATTTAATATCAGAAAGAATATAGAACATCCAAATATTTAGGAGAATACTACATTACTACCTATATACTACATTACTTTTAAAATGCATAAAAACATAAAGATTTATTTTAGTCAAAAAAAAAATATTGAAGTTATTTTGAATATTTTAATAAATTTTTTCAGTTCAACTAATTTATCGCAACTTATTTTTTTTTCTAACTATCTGTAATAAAGTACCAACCAACAAAAAGTTTTATCATGTTTTCATTACACGCAGTGATGCAATGAACCGGGGAAATAATATGAAACTTCAAAATAGACTTCGGAAGATTGAAGGTTGTGTCTTGCTTGAACCATGCTCTTGACATATCTGTTCTCTGTAATTTAGTTTTATTAAGAGATGAGAAAAATTTTGGGATCAATTTTAACAAATTTTCAAACAATTTAAAACTGTTTTTAAACAAACAACAACTAACTTTGATCAGATACGGATGCTTGTTATGTTCCGAATTTTTAGGTGGAGGTTTTATTTGAAAGTCGGTAGAAATGAACTGGTTAGGCAGAGGAAGATGATGGTCTTGATGTTTCGGTGCGTCACTCAATTTTTCAATGAATTCTTCCGAAATTTTTGTAACATTGTATTTACACTTATACCACTTTTCAACTGTATTGCAAGTTTCTTCAAACTTTTTTGCGCTCACATTTAATCTGTATAGTTGTTTTTTTTTAACAAAACCTTTTTGTTATTGGATGAAAATTATTTTATAATATTTAAAATACTAAACATTTTTTTTAAATGTTATAAAATTTAAATTTAGTTTTATTTTATTTAGCAAACAACATTACTCGAAAAATTATACGTTGTTTATAGAGTAGCTAGCAAACCATATTTAAAATGAAAACTAATTAATCTATTAATATGTTCTATGTATAAAAGTTAACTAAAATAGGTTAAGTTAGTTTTTATTTATAATGCAAAAATATAATGACAAAACATTAGTAATTAAAACTAAAATTAAATCCTCGATATAAAAACAATACACACCTGAGCATTTGTGGTACAAGATAAGATAATAAGTTTTCAATAAGTTTGCCATCAAATTTACTGACAATCATTGGTGCACTTAACACTTCGTTTACTGGATATTTACCTAAATTGATTGCAGTAGCCTCAACTAAGTCTATTGCTTTCGATTTTTCTGTTAGTTTTAAATGTTTGTTATTAAAACTTTTTATAAAAAAAATATAAACAAATTAAAATTGCATATTTATACTTGTTATTACTAAAAACTTAAGTTTAAATTATTTTATATAAGGTTAACTCAAACTTTTACGACTTAAAAATAAGGTTTGTAATAGTATACAAACACGGTAAAAATAATAGTTACAATTACCTTTAAATCTAAACTTTATGTCTTTAATTTCTTTGATTTCCGAAAATATCTTTTCATCAGGTTTTGTCGCACGGAGCATGTTTATATATTGAAAGATAATATAAACAGTTTCGTCAATATTTTCTAAATAATTTGTTCATTAAAGATAATTTTAAACGAATATCCAAAAAGTTATTGATATATGCTAACTTCAAATTTGTAAACTACTCTATTTAATTTTTTTATTGACATTAAAATATCTGTATAAAATTAGTTAATGTACATCAAAAAAAGTAATTAATTTTTGTTAAAAATAATATTTAATATATTTATAAATGTTTGTTTAATTCTTTTATATACAAAAATTTTTAAATAAAAACTAATCATCCATATTAGTTCTTATAACTTACTTTAAACCTATATCTTATATATTTTTTTTTCTTGTAGATTATTGTACTATTTTATCGAAGATTTCAACAAGATCTAGACACATTTTGATAAACACATTTATTAAACAAAACTCACCGATTCCGTTTTCAGTAAGGTCGCAGACGATTTCGAAAAATCCGAAACCGTCATAAAAGTAACTGTAAGCGCACAAGCTGTTGGCGAATCCTAATTGTTTCAATGACAAAAGCAACGAACCTTTTCCTTCGTGCCCGATTAAATGGCTTAGATAACTAGCAGGCTGAAAAAACAAATGGAAAATTAATTTGGTAATTTTAGTTAATGAAAACATTTATAAACCTACTTTTGTTTTGTAGTGTGTTTTGAAGTGATAGGGTAAAGGGAACCGAAGCGCCAAAGACCTTTTGTCTTTCACAGGAACGGTTTCAATGCGAACTTTGAGGTGCTCATCAAGGTACGGACCACGACTGTACCGAGGAATCTCAACATCATTGTTCACAACGCCCTTGAACATGTCAACTACGATACGTTTCAGCTCTTCAACTGATTGCCTGCCAAGCACACAAAGCGTCATTATGTTTGAAGAGTAGTATTTTGCGTGGAATTTCAGCAGCTCTTCACGAACTTTAATTCCTTTTTTAAGTGGATCATCAACAAGGGTAGTGCGATTTCCTGAAATTTTTTAAACAATTGTTTTCAAGAGTTTTCTGATTAACCGGTTGTAAAGCATTTTTGTCATTTCGAATGAAGACTTTGCATAAAAGTTTAATTTTACACATACTTACCAGTGAAGAATTTAGAATAATCATGGTTTTGATCGCATGTCGCTTTGTCGACCATAAATTTTCTCCTATTGTCGGTCATAATGTTTTTTTCATTTTCAGAGTGAACAGCTTCGATCTCCCTGGATGTGGAGTCTTCGTCGAAAGTTGGCGAGATGAAAAATTGCGAAAACCTGAAATCACCAGGTTGTAAAGTTATCTGAGTTTAAATTTTAAGCTAAGAGAAAGTTTTAAAACTAACTGGTCTAATATCTCTTCCAACTTGTCGTGCTTGATGTCAAAAAAATAGTTTGTATGGTCTCCGGCCGTGTAAGCGTTGAAAGATCCACCATTTTGGTCAATAAACTGTTGAAATTAGTTTTAAGATGGAGTATAAAATAGTTTTAATACTCAAACTTGACAATGAGTATTTTCTAATGATTACTATGTTCATAATTAACTTTTAAAAACTGTATGCATTTATGAAACGCGTATGTTTTTAGGTTCTTTTCAAATAAAAGTTGATAATAAATATCTTGAATTAATAATATTTCATTTGATTTTTATTACATTTGTTAAAAAAGTAAAATAAGATTTATTTAAACTTGCTCATATAAAAGTAACTAGCTTTTCGTTAATAGTTGTGTTTTCAAATATTTCATTGATTTAAATTTCTATAATGATAGAGAAGAATTCTTATTATACTATTTTAAAACAAAACTAAGTATTTAATTATACTTAGAACATTTATAGAATATTAAAATATATTTTTATCAAATATATGTAGCAGAAGTTTTTTATTTTCAAAGTAATAATTTGTTTAAAAGTTAAATAATTTGAACATTTAACATTCGAACAAATAAAAACCGTTTTATATTTTCCTTCCTCTGGATATTTTTCAGTTCCCAAAAACAGCATATGTTCACAGAAATGGGCTAATCCAGGTAATTCAACGGGGTCCTTAAATGCTCCTGTGTTTATATCATTTAAAAAGGTAAGAAGATTAAATGTCAAGTGTTAACAGCACTTTAAAAATTGCATTAACTCTATATCTATGTTAGTAGTTTGAAATTAGCTTAAAACATGTGATAATAATATTATTGAAAAGTATAAGTATAGAATTTTTTAAGGTTTATATTAAAAAAAACTTTATAAGCACTTCAGTTCTATATAATAAAATTTCTCAGATAATTAGGTTAAAGTACCTATTCGCACATCCATTGAAGCAGCAGCCTTTTCTGTGGTCGGGTCGCTTATCACCACAACTTTGAGTTTGTTGCTGAGTTGAAAGCCTTGATAGACACGATCGTCTGATGGAGACTTTACAATATCATCATGTACTGACAAGATGCTGCTGTAAAATATATTTTAGATTAATTTTTTTTTTATTGAGGTAATTTTTTGTAAATCTTATGAAAAGTATAAAATGTTGAGTTTGTACAATCAATAACTTGTATGTCTATATTAACCTTGAACAGTCTGTATTTTTTGCATCAGTACCGGACATTTTATTAATAACTTCTGTTGTTTGATCAGATTGCAACTGGTAATTCATTGAAGACATAAATAAATCACTTAAAAAGCTTTGAAATATTAACTTTTGATTATTAACTTATATAAAAAAAAATCAAAATACAACTGTTTAAAGTAATACAGATGTTTCAGTGATACAGCTATATTAAGAGACTATATAATAAATTCACATATTAAATATTTCTCACATAATTAAAAAAATCGATTTGATTTTAGTATTTCACTTAACACAGGGTTGCTACTTGTTTTTTAAAAGTTTCTTTAAGGTTTATAAGAGTACAAGTTTTTGGGTCTATTTTTAGTATGAAGTTAAGATAGAGGTTAGAAACTTTGTTAAGTAGTATATTAACATTATAAATATATTGTATCTACTTTGAATGTATTTTTTTTTTTAAATTAAATTTAGTGATGGTAAAAGGTTATATTTATATGTAAGAGTTTATCAAATACTATTGTCAAATCAAACTTAACATGTAAAAATTAGTTGAAATTTAAAATTTTAGATACTTTTGTTTAAAATTCGATGCGTTTTTTTCAAAAGTCTCTAAAATCTAGGTTTTCTAGGTTTTTTGGGCCTAAATTGACAAATTCTTAATTTTTACCAGAATCTAGATTTTCTTGCAAACTTATACGTACTGAAAATGATATTAATAATGACATTTCAACAATTTGTTTTAAACTTTATTAAAAAAATATGTTTATAGTTTTTATAACTAAATATTTATACTTAAATATTAATATTGTTATATTGACATTGCAATTTTTATAAGCTTAAATATTTTAAATGATTTAAAATATAAATAAGTTAAATTCTAGTTTTATAGAAAAATTTTAAAGGAAACTATTTAAAAACAATTTTATTTTTTTTTTAAACCTTTTTAAAAAAAACTCAAATAAACTTATTTTGAAAATAAAAATAAACTTCATTTAGAAAAATTTATTAATTTCTTTATAAATTTTATTTTTAACATGATTCTTATTCTTTAAGTATAAAAAAGCTGTCCTAAGCTAAAAAAAACTTTCCTGAGCTATCATAAGTTTTAAAACACTTACAAAACTACAAAATATTTTAGGATTTTATTAATTAACTAAGAAATGAAAAAAATAGTTTTTGAACAATTTAAGTACAAAAAATTAAAAAAAATTATAAAAAAGAAGTAAATACCATTAATAACCTTATAAAGTTAGACTGAGATTTTCGAAGTTCTTAAAATTATTCTGAGTCCTTTATGAAAATTACAAGTTCAATAAGTTTAAAACTCCTAATTTATTCTAATTAATTATAAAACTAAAAAATAATCCTGAGTACTCTGGGCTTGTAACTTTACTTTTGTAACTAATGTTGTTGTTCACAGCACTCTAATGTTTAAAATAATTTACACAAAAATCTAAGAGCTGTTTTAATATTAAGAAGTTTTAATTCATTTTTTTCTAAAAAATTTTAGAAGAAATTATTATAATATCTATTTGTCATTATTATTATACATCTAACATTTAAAAATAAGTTACAATTTAAATGCTTTAGATACTTTTGTTTAACATTTTAGGCTTTTTTTTTACAAGTCTCTAAAAACTAGGTTTTCCAGTTTTTTTGGCCTAGATTGACAAATTCTTGATTTTTACCAGATTCCAGAATTTCTTGCAACCCTGTACGTACTGAAAATGTTATTAATAGTGACATTTCAACATTTTGTTTTAAATTTTATTAAAATAAAATATGTTTTTAAAATTTTATAACTAAATATTTATACTTAAATCTTAATATTGTTATATTGAAATTGCACTTTTTATAAGCTTAAATATTTTAAATGTTTTCAAATATAAATAAGTTAAAATTCTAGTTTATAGAAAAATTTCAAGCAACTATAATAATACCAAAACTATAAAAAGCTTAAAATAAATTTAAAAACAATTATCATTTTTTTTTAAACCTTCTTTAAAAAAACTAAAATAAACTTGTTTTAAAAATTAAAATAAACTTCATTTAAAAAATTATTTTAAATCCTTTATCAATTTTATTTTTAACATAATTCTTATTATTTTAATATAAAAAAGCTCTCCTGAGCAAAAAAAACTTTCCTGAGCTATCATAAGTTTAAAACACTAACCAAACTACAAAATATTTAGAGTTTTATAAATTAACTAAGAAATTAAACAAACAGTTTTTGAACAGTTTAGTTACAAAAAATTTAAAAATTTAATAAAAAAGAAGTAAATACCATTAAAAACCTAAAAAAATGAGACTGAGATTTTTAAAGTTCTTAAAATTATTTTTATGAAAATTACAAACTTGCTATAGTCATTATGAAGTTCAAAAAGTTTAAACTCCTAATTTATTCTAATAAATCATAAAACTAAAAAATATTTCTGAGTACTCTGAGTTTGTAATTTTCCTAGTTCAATGTTGTTGTTCACAGCACTTAAATGTTTAAAATAATTTACAAAAAAAACTATGAGCTATTTTAATAAAAAGAAATTTTAATTCTAATTTTTCTTAAACATTTTAGTAGACATTATAATAATTATTTGTTGTTATTATTATTATTATACATTTAAAATGTAGAAATTGGTTGAAATTTAAATTTTTTAGATACTTTTGTTTAAAATTCTAGGCCTTTTTTTTACAAGTCTCTAAAAACTAGGTTTTCCAGGTTTTTTTGGCCTTGATTGACAAATTCTAGATTTTCTAGATTCCAATTTTTCTTGCAACCCTGTACGTACTGAAAATGTTATTAATAGTGACATTTCAACATTTTGTTTTAAACTTTATTAAGAGAAATTATGTTTTTAAATTTTTATAACTCAATATTTATACTATATATAATATTGTTATATTGAAATTTTAATTTTTATAAGCTTAAATATTTTAAATGTTTTCAATTAAAAATAAGTTAAAATTCGAGTTTAAAGTATTAAAGGAAACTATAATAATATAAAAAGGTGAAATTAAATTTACAAATAATTATCGTAGTTTTAACTTTATTTTTCAATTATTATAACATCTGTATCAGTTTAATAAAATTAAACAATTTTTTTACACCTTTTTTAAAAAAACTCAGATAAACTTGTTTTGAAAATCAAAATTATCTTCATTTAAAAAAAATTATTAAATCCCTTATCAGTTTTACTTTAACATGATTCTTATTATTTGAGTATAAAAAATCTGTCCTAATCTACAAAAAACTTTTTTGAGCTTTTAAAACATTTACAAACCAACAAAATATTTTAGAATTTTAATAATTACCTCAAAAATTAAAAGACAGTTTTTGAACAGTTAAGTTACAAAATATTAAAAAATTTAATAAAAAAGAAGTAAATACCATTAAAAACCTAAAAAGTTAGACTGAGATTTTCGAAGTTCTTAAAACTATTCTGCGTCTTTTATAAAAACTAGAAACTTGCCTAACACATCATGAGTTTCAAAAAGTTTAAACTTTCCAGATTTATCCTGACTAATCATAAAACTAGAAAATAAATCCTTAGTACCCTGAGTTTGTAATTTTCTTAGTTCAATGTTGTTGCTCACTTATCTTCAATGTTTAAAATAATTCACACAGAAAAAGATAAAACTTTTTAAATATTATTATAAGAAATTATATTTCTGATTTTTAAAAAGTTTTAAAGCACATTATAATAATATCTACATTATCAATACCTAACATTTAATTTGTCAACAATTATTATAGTTTTAAGTTTGACTTCTGCTGGGATTTTTCAAACTTTCAAAAATTTGATATATATTCTAAAGGTATGCCACCTACAACTCAATGTTGTCTCAGCTCTATCAGCTGTAACTGATAATTATTAAATGATTTCAGGCTTTTATATGTTGTTTTCAACGTTCACTATTCAAAAAATCAGTAAACAACCACAACTATCTAGTATAATTAGAAATACTTAAAAAAATAGTTCTTGAATACCATACAGGGTTGCCACTCATTTTTTTCCAAATTTTATCAATATTTTTAAAACTGTTGAACTACTTTAAAAATGTTTTTAATAAAAAAAAATATGATGACAAAGATTTGCTTTTTAAACCTTCTATAAAACAATCATTAAGACTTGTTTTGCAAATCAAACTAAACTTTATTTTAAAAAATTTATTAAATCCTTTGTCAAATTTATTTCTAACATGATTGTCAATATTTAAGTACAAAAAATGTCCAAAACTACATAAACTGTCTTGAGCTTTCATAAATTTTAAAACACTTATAAAAACACCTTGCTTTAATTTTAGAATTTTATTAATTAACTAAAAAATAGGTTTTTGACCTGTTAAGTTACAAAATATTAAAACATTTAATAAAAAAGAAGTAAAAACCATTAAAAACCTAAACAAGTTAGACTGAGATTTTGAAAAGTCTTAAAACTATTCTGAGTCTTTTATGAAAACTACAAACATGCTTATGGCATTATGAGGTTCAAAAAGTTTAAACTTTCCAGATTTATCCTGACTAATCATTAAACTAGAAAAAATTCCTGAGTACTCTGAGTTTGTAACTTTCCTAGTTCAGTAATATTGTTCACTGTTCCTCAAAGTTTTAAATAATTCACACAAAAAGTTATTTCAATATCAAGAAACTAGAATTTTAATTTTTCTCTAAAAATTTTAAAAGTACAGAATAACAATATCTACATTATCAATATCTAACATTTAATTTGTCAACAATTATTATAGTTTTAAATTTGATTTCTACTGAGGTCATTTAAAACAAAACTTGCCTAATTCAGTTAGAAACTTTTAAAAAATTGATATATATTCTATATGTATTCCACCTATAATTCAATGTTGTCTCAGCTCTGTCAGCTATAACTCATAATTATTAAATGATATCAGGGTTTTATATGTTGTTTTCAATGTTCACTATTCAAAAAACCAGTAAATAACCACAACTATCAGTTATGTTAATTAGAAACATTTAAAAAAACTAGTCCTTTAATACCATACAGGGTTGCCACTCATTTTGTTTCCAAATTTTATCAATGTTTTTAAAAGTACAAATTTTTGGTCTACTTTTAGTTTAAAGTTGAGTTTAAGGTAAGAAACTGTGTTAAATAGTATAAAAACATTGAAAACATACTGTTGAACTACTTTAAAAATGTTTTTAATAAAAAAAAATATGATGACAAAGATTTGCTTTTTAAACCTTCTATAAAAAAATCATTAACACTTGTTTTGCAAATCAAACTAAACTTTATTTTAAAAATTTTATTAAATCCTTTGTCAAATTTATTTCTAACATGATTGTCAATATTTAAGTACAAAAAATGTCCAAAACTACATAAACTGTCTTGAACTTTCATAAATTTTAAAACACTTACAAAAACACCTTGCTTTAATTTTAGAATTTTATTAATTAACTAACAAATAAGTTTTTGACCTGTTTAGTTACAAAAAATTAAAAAAAAAATTATAAAAAAGAAGTAAATACCATTAAAAACCTAAACAAGTTAGACTGAGATTTTTAAAGATCTTAAAACTATTCTAAGTCTTTTATGAAAACTACAAACATGCTTATGGCATTATGAGGTTCAAAAAGTTTAAATTTTCCAGATTTATCCTGAATAATCATAAAACTAGAAAATAAATCCTGAGTACTCTGAGTTTGTAACTTTCCTAGTTCAGTAATATTGTTCACTGCTATTCAATGTTTAAAATAATTCACACTAAAAATTTTTTGAATATCAAGAAAAAAGAATTCTATTTTTTCTTTAAAAATTTCACAGTAAATCAAAATAATATCCACATTATGAATATCTAATACTTAATTTTCAACAAATATTATAGTTTTAAATTTAATTTCTCTCGAGGTTTTTAAAACAAAACTTGCCTAATTCAGTCGGAAATTTAAAAAAAAAATAATCTATATTCTAAATGTATAGTAATTATAATTTGATAATGTCTCAGCTCTATCAGCTATAACTGATTAAAATTATATGACATCAGGCTTTTATATGTTGTGTTCAATGTTCACTATTCAAAAAATCAGTAAACAACCACAACTACCAAGTGTAATTAGAAATACTTTAAAACCAGTCACTTAATATCATACAGGGTTGCCGCTCATTTTTTCCAAAATTTTTTCAAGGTTTTCTAAAATTCTTCCAGGTTTTTAAAAGTACACATTTTTGGGTCTACTTTTGTCGAAATTTTAGTTTAAGGTAAGAAACTGTATAAATAGTATAAAGACATTGAAAAGATACTGTAGAACTTCTTTAAAAATGTTTAAAAAAAAATGATGAAAAAAGTTTTCTTTTTAAACCTTCTTTGATAAACCAAAGATAAACTTGTTTTGATAACTAAACTAAGCTTTCTTTTTAAATTTTTATTTTATCCTTTATCAATCATTTTAACATGATTGTCATTCTTTGAGTACAAAAAACTGTCCTAAGCTAAAAAAAAACTCAGAGCTCTCATGAGTTTTGAAAACACTTACAGAACCACCTTATAAAAATTTTAGAATTTTATTAATTAACTAGGAAATTAAAAAAATCAGTTTTTGAATATTATAGTTACTAAATGTGGAAAACTTTTAATAAAAAACAAGTAAATATCATTAAAAATTTTAAAAAGTTAAACTGAGATTTTTGAAAATTACTAAAACTATTCTGAGTCTTTTATGAAAATTACCAACATGACATAAATTTTAACCATTTATATAACAGATTTTTTGAGTTAAATTGAAATTATACTAATGAACATGAAAAAGTTATTAAAATTCCAGCTTTTTCCACGTTTTTTTTGCTTAAGTTGTCAAATTCCAGGTAAAGTGGCAACCCTTTATCATTGTTTATATAGTTATCATATAAATATTGAGAAAATTGCAACTTAATTATTCGAGCATTACATCATTAGTCTAAATATATTTCATTAAGATAATAAAAAAATTGAATAAAATGGTTGCTTCAAAAAGTAGCAAAAATTTTTAAACACAACTTGTAGGAAATATTAGAATATTAAAACTTAAAAGACTGAATTTTATAAAAGATCTATAAATCTAGTTTGATGTTTCAAAAAAATCATTGAAATAGTTTGAGTGTTTACAATCATGTCACTCAAGTCATCAGGAGTTTGTTTAGACCAAAATAGATTTTAGTTATCTCTCCTATTAACAACCCAGTTAAAGTGTGTTGATTCGTTGACACACAGAAACATATGTTGGTAATTAAAGGAAGATTACTGTATAATTTGTTTTTATTTATATTCCAGTGAAGTTACTTTACTAGGATCTTTTGTTAACAAACAATTAAAACTATATTTTGAACAGCTAATATATTTAGTAATTTAATAATAACGAAGTCAGTTTGATGTATCCTGTAAGTTTAAAACGGTCGATTATTTCGTTGAATCACATTATTTGTTACATTATTTATTGTTAGGGTGAGTATTGTTTTTATACTATTATGATGAATCATATAATTTAAACCCAACGTGTTACAAAAATTAACTTTTTAAACTCAATAGACCAAACTAATTTAGTGTTTTTTCTTTAATAGTTTAAACTAATCAGTAATATATGCTTACACTTTTTTTGCTAAAGTTTTTATTTATTAAACGCTTAGAAATATTTTTTTAATTTAGAAAGTGAGTACTTTTGTTATCCTGTAAGTGAGTAATGGACCACATAACCCGAATTAAACGTGCAATAAGAAGCATCGAAAAGTTCTTGCTAATCAACAAGATGAAACACAAAATCAATGTAAAACTGCTGCACGACACCCGCATAAAACTGCTCACTAGAGGGCGGTAGAACAGAATGAAGTGAAAAAGAGGACGGTTCAGAAGAATTGGGGTCTTGGAAGATCTTTTGTGGAAGAGTAATTTAGATTGTGGATACTGCGCGTTGCTGTTGTACCAAGTTGAAACGCTTGAACCTTCGCGTAGATATTATAAAGACGTACAAACACATCGATTTCCCGGTCTCATTGAAGAGTTGGTAGAACAGGTTCATAGAAGCAGAATGTATAATAAATGTGTTAAGAAATTCTAAATACTACTGATAGTTAAATTTGTTTTAATTCTTATGGACAGTTTACAGTTTTCCACTAACTAACTTATAAGTTTTTTTCGTTTTTAACATAATGTTTTCTTGTTCTCATGTATTAGTTTTTTTTGTTATAGTCTAGCTTCCTTTTTTCAAAATAAAAAATGTAAATTAATGTATATTTTTCTCGATAGTATTTTATTAACAGAATCATATAAGTTAAATACCCTTTTGTGGTTACTTAGGTTCTTGCTTGATATTTTTTAAAAGAGAATAAAATTAACTTTTTCTTAATGTCGAATAGAAAAATTACATTAATCAGTAAATTTAGATTTTCTTATTTTATTATTTATTTACTTTAAAATTTAATGATACATAAGTGATGGTTTAAACTTCTCTATACCTCTTATGACGTCATTACTCATGTCCTTTATTGCATCTTTTATGCAGCTTTTTTTGGGCATTCAAATTTTCTCATGTTTATTTTCTTTTACTTTTTTATTAATTCTGCCTTATAATCTTACTATGATTTAAGTAAAAGTTTATAACGGTCCGTATATCATGCGATTGCTTACTAGAGGTAATTGGATAAAACTAAATCTTAATATAACTTTATTGACTATCCTAAACTTGGCTCTTCTGTGTTTCATAACTGGTGATTTTTAAAAACAAAAGACACAAAAAATAAACAGACGATTTTTAGTAAAAACCAAAAAATCTTACTGTCAATAGCAATTTTTTTGTATTGCATTCAAGGTTTTTTTTTAATTTTTTTTTTCCCTGAAAAAAGTATTTGTGTTGTACAATAGTTTATGTTAAATATTAATACATCATTAAAATTAAGTATCTTAGATAAGCTTACTGATTGATAAAAAACAATTTTTCTATATTTTTTAAACATAAAAAATATTAGTCTGAAACTCTAATCTTTGCAACTATGTAACTTTAATTAGTTTAAAGTGTTATTACAAGTTTGAACTAATGAATATAAAGTGAATAACGACTTATTTTTATTTTAAAGAGCTTTAAATAAGTTCTAAGACAAAAAGTTTTTAATACTAAAAATAGTGTGCTTTTACTACAGTAGTATATTTATCGACAGTTTTTCAATGTTTTGTAAGTAGTTATTAACTTAAACATGCGTTATAAAATCTATTAAAATCTAAAAACGGTCGCCTACATAATTAATTTTCATACAAACTTTCAAAATTTAACGATCAAATTTTAACAATTTAAAAACACAAGCTAAATAGAATGCAAAGCGTTAATTAGTAATCCAGTTCTTTATTTCATTTCTTAACATTTCAAAATTAAAACTCAGTCTTGTTTTTATTAACAATGTGAAATTTTTTTTCTACGCTGTGAATCTAGCATAACCTTTGCTAAAACAAAAGTATATTTTCAAAATAACTAACAGTGTATTTTATATTAACGCAAATCATGATCTAGATAAGAATGTTAAAATTATCGAAAAATCAATGTTCAGCAAAAGTCTTAGATTAAAAGTTGTGCAAATTTAATTTTTTTTGTATTAGATGCTATATCAAAAACTATATGTATTAGTAGCTTTTAAGTGTGGCGGAAAATTTTACTGTAGATAATTGAAAAAAAAACATATTCAAAATTTGAGAAATTGTAGTTATTTTTTTATTCTAATAAAGTTTGCAAAAAACAGAATAAATATTTTATGAAAACTACAAAAATTTCAACTTTTATTACTATAAACATTAAATGTGATTTAAATTAAGTTTTGAACTAAATACCATGATAACAATTCTCATTACTTTGTTATTCGAAGTCTCATTTTCTAAGCTTTAATTAATAGATACAAAGTCTAAAACAAACGTGTCTATAAATTTAAAATACTTATGAAACAATTCGGTTGCTAGTTTCTAATAGCTTTTATAAAAAGAATGGTTATACTGAGGTTTTACTTTTGTTTTAGTTTTAGTTGATTTATGACTAACTCATAACCGTAGTGAGTTTTAACATATTTATATTAGACGTTTTGTATAAGCTTTAATTTCAAGACTTGTTAAGTACGCACTTCTCATTGCTTTATACTGTTTGGATTGTGTTCAAAGTAAGTACTTTGAACACAGTTTGAAGAGAAAGCCAACTGTACTATAAAACGTGTCTGTTAGGTTTTTTTTTTTTTTGAATTAAATCCTTAAATCTGAATAATAATATTAATAATTCAAATCTGTCCTGGACAAAACGTTAAAAGGTATCCGTGGTGTACGACCCGATAACCGAAAGGTTCTTCGTACACCAGGTCCTAAAATCACTTACTTTGAGCGTCTTTTACTATCGTTAAAATAAAAATAAAGTTTTGAATTTTAAACTATCATAAATGAGAAACTTACACTGATTTTATCAAAAACCTCTAATCGAAATTTTCTTTATAAGAATGAAATCTGAATTCTAAATTTAGTATAAACCTCTTTCTCAGAACTTTTTTATTTGTATTGCTGTTTTTTAAACTAAGACTTTAAAAAAATGTTGCAACAAAGTTTTAATTTAAATAAAAAAGTAGTTTTTAACAGTGTAAAACCAATTACAATAGCTGTTTAGTTAACAATTTAAATATATATTATCAGACTAACATTTATTTAGAAATATATTATGATGCTTATATAAAATAAATTATGAATGAACATGCTGTTAAAACTAATCTAGCCCTCAATTTGTATAGGCTAAATGCGAAAAAATAAGTGTGATTTATATTCATAATGATTTAAATGGCTAGATAAAAAAAAAAGAAAAACTATTGAATCACTAGTTTACTGGTAAAATAAAAAGTAAGTTTGGTCACCTATAAGCTATTTACTTTAATTTCTTCTATTCTATAAAGCTCTGTGCTTTTTTTATTTTTAGCTTTACATACTTTATTGTTTATACTCGTTATAATTTGCTTAATAATATTTCTACATCACGTTTAACCAGTTTAATTCAAAGAAACGAATTTAAGCTATAATAAATAGCTTTTTAATTTAAAATAGTTTTGTTAAAGTTGTTAAAAGTAAAAAAAATATTCAAGGGAGTCACAAAGAAATTTAGATTTTTGAAGTTTGCACACGAATTTAATAGCTCACATTTTTGAATTTTTTAGTTCGTTTAGAATTACGTTACACTAACAACTTAATTTTTCTAAATTAATAAACACTTTGCTAAGATTATTTCTAGATTAGTTCTAGCAAAATTAATTTAACAACTTTTCATTTGTACAGTTTAAAATTAAAAAAACTAAACTATTAACGTAAATAAATAGCTTAGGTATTAATGAAGATATTTATTTATCATGCAATGCTTTAATAAAAGCTTTAAAACTTTAGTTTTGTTGTTTAAAATATATGATTATTTTAAATCAAATAACTATAAGCAAAAACAACTAAAGCCTTAATAACTGTAAAATAAATATAAATATAATATGAATTCATTGAAAAACTAAAACTCGGATTGTACTAAATTAGTTTGAATTAACTAATCGAAAATCTTATTATAATTTTTTGGTTCATCCATATAAAAAGGCTACTGTAGTATGTTTAACATACGGTTTCTTTACAGTTTTAATTACTGTCTTATAACTAAATAAAGTGTGTTGACAATAATGTTAGTCAAAGAAAATAAAACATTAAAAAAAATTTACACCTTTGTTTATTTTAGAGTCAATAACCTTTTAACACTGATTTAACCTTTTAAACACTGATCAGCTGATTGAGAGAAATTTTGTTTAATTAATAAAATTTAGGAGAAATACTTTTTAAGAACTATATTATTTCAGATTGTAAGCTGATCCAATGGTTTGTGATAATATATTACCACGCAACATGTTTCATGAAGGAACAAAACCTGGTGCCAGCTTGGACAAAGTTATCAAAAACTTGCAAAACAAGGTACAAGCGCAGTCGGTAAAAATGGCCGTGTTAGAAAAGAAGCTTTTACTTTTGGATATAAATAGCAAAAATGAGAAGAAAAAAAAGTCAGAAAGTCAAGTTGCTAATAAAAGTGGTTGGTTTGATTTTATATTTTTGTTTTACCATATAAAATGTTTTTCGACTTTTTTTTTTAAACCAACATCAATCAGTTTTTACTGTTGTGTAAGCTTTAAAATATAGTCTTCGAAAAAAAGTAGAGCACAGTTCAATGAGAGTTTTTGAACTATTCATTTACTTAGTTGTAAACCTTTTTTCGTGTTTTACCCCTTTTTGGAAATTTATTACCAAATTTACCACCAATATACAAAACAGCGTTTAATTTTGAGAATAAGATCTAGACTTTTTCAATTTTAAGCTTAATAAATTAAAAAAACTTTAAAATTTTAAATGTTTATTTAACTTATAAAAAACAGAATAAATACTAAATAAAAAACTCGTTTGATAAAAATTAATGCACAAAAAATTTACCCCCTAATCTCTTAAATCTCCAGGTGTAAATTTACCCCAGGTTAAGAATGGCTGTTATAAGCTTTGCTACGGTGTTAGTAAATTTGTATATAAATAGAACTAGTAATTTCAAATACGTTTTTTCTCAGTCAACCAAGAAAAAGCTGGAAACGAACCTGGATTTAGTGGCAACTTTAATGGAAAAGGTAGTTTGATTTGTATATATATATATACATATATATTATATATTATAATTATATATATATATTATTAAACTTCACGTTACTGTAGAAACAAAATTAGTACTATTTGTAAACTAAGTATAAAATTATTTTTTTTCGAAGCTGTTTATTGTCTTCTTAAATCGTATTAAAAAATAAAGGAAATTTATTTCCATTAACTACAGTATAAAATAAAAAGCAGTATCGAAAATTAGTTTTATTTGAAAAACGTTTTAGCTTAAAAAAATTACTTAAATAATATTTACTGTACTATAGATAAATGATCAGTAATATAATTGATGTTTATCAAGTGATTAAGTTGTGATTAAAAACGCAATAAATAGATAACATTAATTAATTCTAATCAGTATAACAATTATAATATCTAATTAACTTTTTTTCAATTTATGATAGTTTTCCAAAGCAAAATTTTTATATAATTTTTTTATAATTTATCTTTTAAATACCGTAAGAACCACTTCATTTTTTACCATCTTTATAGAAGCGAAAAATTCAAACAAACGGCTAAATGATGAAGTTATTGACGTAGATGTAAGTTTATACATATAAGTATTTTAGAAAACTTCGTTTTTTTTTAATTTATAACTAATCTAACTGAGTCATCGTCAATTGACTGCTCTATTTGCCTATTAAAATGATGTGAGTAGTACTGAAATAAATTTCAACAAACTTTGTTAGAAAAAAAGTTAGTTTAATTAAGTTAATTAATTCATTTTATTGATTCTCTCTTTCTTGTTTAAAATAAACGTTTATTAAATAATTAACACAATTTTAGGCATGGAAACTTTCAAAAAAATTTGAAGACATAAATAAACAAGCAGAGAAAGAAGAGGTAGAAAACTATTTTGTTTTATTACGGCTTTATTAAGAGAAACTAAAAAAATATTTACTTAGGAACGTCATCAAGGTAAAATTAATGAGTGGATTGCAGAATGTAAGGAAAGAAGTTTGAAGGATAAGGTAAGATATAAATAACTTTACTCTTTTTATATCCTACCTTTAACCTTTAACTAATATAAGGTAAAGATAGCATAGCAAGTTTAAATTATTACTTAATTTTTGGTTACATTAGACTACAAACAGAACAATTTAACAGGATCTAGTATTACATCTAATGGAAAGCAAAGACACGACATTAGTTATTAATCGGTTGAGAATAATTAATCAAGATTTTCCATGTATTGTTGATATTAGAGACTTTAGAAGTCTTGGGTATTACTTGAACACTTCTGTGAGTAACTTTTATAATAGTTTTGTTTATTGAAATTTTGTTCCTTTCATTTTCAATACTGTATTTGTTTACTCTAATTTATATTGCTTGATTTTTTCACAGATCATAAAGTTTTCAATTTACTCAAAACTAACTACTAGTGAGAAGCTTGACAAAATTCAGTTTATTGACAATGCTGTAGCTGCTGACATACTGAACAATAATAATTTTGAAGAAGAAAAAAAGTCACAAGTTTGTAAAACTTTTAAAGTGTAAAAAAATAGTTGGCTAAATATATATATTTTTTTTGCAGCTAAGACTACATTCGTACGAATCGTTTATTTCTTTTTACAACGTAGGGAATAGGCACTGGAGACTTTTGGTAAGTTGTTATTTATTTATTTCATAGTAAAAAATTATTATTACTCAGATTATTAACATTTTGTATATTTATTTTGCTTTAAATAAGTTTGAAAAATTAATTTTACAGTACTTCCATAACAAAACATTTTATGTATTTGACTCTCTGCTCGAACCTTTCGAAGAAAAACAATTAGCAGAACAAGAATGTTATAAATTCAAGTTAGTTTTTACTAAGTTCTCAAGTAGCTAATGATTTTTTCTCTCTGATATATTTTTGTTGTAATATAAATAAAAGGTTTAGGATTTTCTCAATTTTGTTTATTTTAATTTATTTTATTTAAAATTGCAATTGTAACCACAAAAATGCCAAATGTTTTTACATTTTAAACTCAATCAATCACCTACTCTTTCATACAAAACATTTTTTGACACCTCCTAAAAGTTATAGTCTTTTGTAAAGCTCTAGTTAACTTTTACCTAAATCAGATATTTTCAACAAAGCTGACATATTATTCAGCTAATTTACTAAACTACACCTCACGACCATCAACAACAACACTTTGACGATTTCATTTTGCCCTTATTTTGACTCACCGGGCAGAAATAGTCACAATGAACTGATGTTGATGATCGTGCGATGTGATCGAGTACATATTTAAGTTTTAGCTAGAAAATTGTAGTTATGTAGCTTATAAATTGTTCAGCAAAACGCTTAAGTTTATGCCCGAACCCATCATGAAAGAACGTATAAGAAGCAAGATGTGGTTGGAAGATTGGAACAGTGACGTCATCAAACATGACCCGCAAACAGATGGTTCAAGTTGTGGTGTCCACGTCATAGAAGTTAAAAAAAATATATTTATTATTTCATAAAATTACTGAAAATTTTTTTATGGAAAAATACTTGTTTCTTAAACCACTGTAATATATAAACATAGAGATATTATTCTATAACATAACAGCATTAGTTAATGACATAATTTTTGATTAAATGTACATTACCATCTAAATTTTTAATTTAGAATGAAACTTTATTCATAATTTATTTTCAAGGCTGCACATGCGATAATAGAAAGCTATCCTAACATTCCATCGTTTATCAAAATAAGCGACAATGAAAAATCCTCGATGCAAAAAAGAATTGACATTGGAAACGAAATTATCAAATTTGGAGGTGAAGATTTACTTTACTTAATTTAGTTAGAACAATAAGAACAACAGTAAAAAAAATAAAGTACAAATAAAAAATTAGGATATAACTGTTTAATTTATTAAACATTTTGTAGATTTATTAAGTATAAAAAAACTAGTGCTGCTTAGTAAAATATTCCTAAGAAAACGTAAAAGTTTTTAAAATAAAAGTAAAAGTTTTTAGAGATTTATGTAACGCAATTACCTTGGCTTGGAATATTGTTGTAGTCTTTTTATATTTTTAATAAAACCTTTTGCAATGTTTTTTATTTGCTAGATATAAAATAATTGTGCATTTCTTCAATTACAAAATTCTCTAGTAAATAAGCTAATTTTATTGCGTTTAAAACTTTCTGTGGCACATTATAAAAAATTCACAGATAAGAACACGTACCTCATAAAATCGTTCCGAGAGATTTCCGAACATTTCGACGCCAAAAACTCAAACAGTCCAACACATGGCAATCATCCCAGCACAAGCAACTCTAGCACCAGTGAGACTGACCACTACGACTTATCGCAGCTTCTGGACCGTGACAGCCCCCTAACTGAACAAGAACTCACAGACTTGAACGAACTTTTGGTACTGGGTGATAAAAACCTGCAAAATAACCAAGCAAACGACAGCATTGCAGCTAGTTCTGTGTCAGGTGATAAAAAGAACATTAGTAAAAGAAGAAACGAAATTGTTAACTACATGCATGGTGGCCCAGATTTGTCTGGCAGAACTTCTAAAATGGTCAAGTATAACACTGATGCTTGTGATTATTATAAACAAAAATCTAACAATCTTAAACCGATGAATAAAATAATTAAAGCGATTCAAGAAGAACAAGATTATTTGCGACGTTTTAAAAAGCATTCAATAGGCTTGGTTTATACTGACAATGTTTATAATAATTTAAAAATTCTTCCTAAAAACACTGACTACAAAATTCTTAGAAGTGATCATGGTCATACATTGGTGATTAAAGTTTCGCTTACTCTATATGATCTTAGTAGAGATAGTTTCTTTGACGCTATATATGGACACATCAGAGTGAAAGTAGTTGATAAAGGTAATTTGTGTTCAATTTTATTTTTGAAAATTTGGTGTTTAAAATTTAAATTTGAAAATATAATTTTTAACGCATTTTTTAATGAGTTTTACTTTTCAAGATTTAAAAAAACAGCTTAATTTTAAAGGTATTAACTAAAACGTTTTCTATTAAAATAAAATAGAATAAATTAAAAGTTTAAGTACTATATAATAAACTAAAGCAACAATCTTCTTAGGTGCTAAAGAAAGTAGATCCTAATTTGTAATTAGAATTAATAAAGATATATCTACTATATTACTAAAACTATAAACATATTTTACTTAGAAAGTTAAACAACAGAAAGTATAGATCCGTAAAGTAGCATAAAAACAAACTAAAAATATAACTGTATTCTTATTTGAAATTATACCAGTTTAAAAAGCAGTTAAAAAAACTAAGTTTCTATGAAATAGTTCTTAGTAAAAAAAAAATTATTAATTCACTTAGTTAAACTCCATTTTCACAACTATCACTTTTTTCATATACACGTGTAAACAAAGTTTGAATGTTGTGATGTTTTTTACTTAAATCCACATATAAATTAAATTAAAATAAGCATGAGAATATTACAAACGAGTCTTAAATGTTTCAGGAGAGGTATTTTACAAGTGCAAGTTGTGCGATGTATACAAACATTTGAACCACACGAAATACGGTTACTTCGCTCATTTGGCGAAACAACACAATGACTACCGGCCACAAATGTTCGTTTGTTACAACTGCGGTTATAAGAGCAACAAACTCGGTAGTTTCAAAACGCACTTGGGCATTTGTTTTAAAAAGTTTTCTTAAAAACACAGCAACGTTTCTGAGCACTTCATTTGATAAGTTGTTTTAATGCAAATGTTTCATGTCTGCTTTAGTATACCACTAATATTTTTTTACTAACCATTTCTAAATCTTTTTTTTGGATTTTTGTTCGTTCGAATTTCTAATAAAATGAAATCAAGCTGACTTCTTGGTTTCAAAAAAAAAGATTCTTGAGTGTTTTGTAAAAACTAATCTCTAGCATTGTGTTTAATTATTAAATTTTATTTACTAATGTATTTATTTCACAGCATATTTACGCAATCATTTATTACTTTGATTAGAAAAATTATTTAACATGTACAAATTTGAAACTAATTACAAAGCTTCTTACAAAAACAAACTAAGCAAAAGATTGAAGTCTTTTAATATAAAACGTCCTGTAAAGACCAACTTATTACTAAAGTTGTTGCAAAAACATAAAAGATTTAAGTAGAAGCTTATACGAAATTAATGAAAGAAAAATTTATTACTTAAATTGATTAACCTGCATTTATTCTATAATACAGATAATATTCTATTTTTAAATTTTGATAAAAAAAAGGTACTGTAACCACTTTTAAAAATCAGTTTAATTTAAAAGAATAGTATCTTGTATATCCTGAATAAATTTTAAATTACTAAACAAATTCTTATTTTTTATTCTAATTGTTTTGACTTTGTTACGTCACAACACAGCTCAACCGCAAGCGTGACTTGTTTTTAAACATTTGTAAAAGTTTAATGGCATTTCAACAGTGAGTTTTTCTGAAGCAGCTTAAAGTTATGATGATTTTAAAAGAAAATGCTATTGGTGTCAACTAAATTACTAATATTAAATAGTTTACAATTTAAGAATAATAAATTACAAATATTAGTTACAACAACATGCAGTCTTTAAAAAGAAAGCCATCAATTAGAATCAATTTAAAATGAAAGTGATTGAGTTGAAAATATATGTTTTGAGTATACATTTTTAAGTATGAGTGCATTATTACTGAAGTCAAAACGTTGTTGTTACATCAACAACTCAAATACAATACTGTTTAAATTTATGGTATTTAAAAAACTACAGGCTTATGTTTTGATTTGTTATAAAATTACAATTGACCAAAAACATAAAAAAATTAACGAGTGTTATTAAATCATTTTATTCAATATAATCATAAATTCTATTTTTAGCTATTACTAAATTCACTAAACTAACTAAATATACACCAACAAAAATTACCAAAACAAAAATAATTTTAAGCTAGATACTAGAGAAAATTAAGCAAAAAGTTGTTATTATCAAAATTTACATTTTGAATAATATGATTAGCTTTCTTACTAACAGTACCTCTTTTTTTTATAAAACTAAACCACTAGAAATAAGTTTTAGCTTTATAAGTATATAAAATAAAATTCTATTAGACATAAAATCCAAACTTTAGAACTGTATTTGATATTTTAATACTAGTATTTACTCATTCTATAATTTTAACTAATAAACCAATTAACTAAAAAAATTAAAACAAGATTGATGTAAAACAAAAAACTTTGACTATACAAATAAAACTAAAACAACGAAAGGTTTTATTTATTGTATAGTTAATATTTACAAACAATTTATATGATTATTCTAAAACAAAGATACTGTAAGAATAAAAATATTTAACTACATAAATTGAACACTAAACTAGGGATTTTTTTTCTAAAAAGTTTTCAAAACAGAAAGTAATTTAGAACAGCAACAAAAATAAAAACTGATTATTAGTTTCATTTATTCTTAAATAATTATGTGTCATTAATGTTCAAAGAACATTATAAAAACAAGTATTAGGAGTAAATATTCAAATATGTTATTTTTGTACACAGTATTACAGTTTGTAAAAGATTTAATAAGTATCATAATTAATAAACTTGAAATTTTACAAATAGGCACACATTTCAAAAAATGTTATTTGTTATCTCTATTAACAATTACTTCAGTATTCATGTTTTGATTTTATTTGTACGTTGAATTAGCAAACAATTTATACAAAAGCATTTTTTATGATAAAATTAGGACAACTTCTTTATCCGCAGTTGAATTAAAATTGCACAATTAAAAACTTAGCTATAAATAAATAAGTTAGTCTAGCCTGCAACTAGTAACCCTTTGTATATAAAGCTTTTAACATAAAATATAAATAATGAGAATGATGTTTTACGTATCTTAAAAGCTGTGTAATTAAAAAAGGAAACATAAACGTTTAAAGTGCTAGAGCAGAACAGTAAAATGATTTTAAGCGATTTTGTTACAAAACAATTTGCATTTATTAGTATTAAAAACTTGTATGAAGTTTTAAAAATTATGTCTAAGTTATTTTTGAAGTATCATTCTTTAATTTTCAGATATTTATCTTAGTATAATGTGATTTAACGTTTTCATTGATGAGTACACTGATCTTATGTAAACAGTTTAGAAAAGTGTTATCAGTCAAGAAAACACTTTAAAAATATCTCAAAACATATTCATACATTTATTAATTTATTTTTTAACTCTATTCTCTGAACTTAGAAAAATTAAGATGTTTATTTTAAGTTATAAGCTACATATCATAAAATAATACATAAAAAGTGTGATTCTTCTTAAACACAAGTTAAAATGAACTTAATTTTTACTTTCTAATATAATATAATTTTTACTTTATATTTTTACTTTACTTATTATTTTGTTTTTAAACCCTAATAATTATAAACCTTTTGTTCTTTTGTATGTTCCAGCCGAAAAATACATTACGGGCTGAGGCTTGCAGATGTAATATATAAAAAGAATTAAGCATTTTAGTTTAAAAAAGTTCTACTTTCTTTAAGTTTTAACAGTGTACATTACAACTATCTAAAAATCCTTTAGTTACACAAAAGAAACAAATGTGAAGAAATTATAACTATGGCTTTATGCATTCTTGTATAAGTTTAAATTGTATATTTTAATATAAATAAATATGTTAATATAACTGTATGCTTACTTAAACTTTTAAGAAGTGGTGTAATTTATTTTTTACAAAAGCTTTATAAATTGACCGTTTTATTAATTGTTTGTTATTTTGCATTTATAAGTCATTACCTCAAGTTTGAGTTTTGTCTTAAAGCCATTAGAAAACTTTATTTTGCAAAAGAAAATGCTTTTTAAAATATTATCTTATAATTTGTATGTTAATCTAATTGTTAATAATCATTTGGTTAAATGACAGAAGCTTTAAACTTCCTAATCAAACAGTAAAATAACATATTTTTAGAGAGTTTGTAGTTGTAAACAAAAAAAAATATATATATACTGTAAACAGTTTGTATATTTTATAGATTAGTTTTACAAAACTAAACTTGTACTGTTTTTTATAAACTAAACCGAAGTATTAGTTTTCAAGATAGATCGAAACTTTCAATAATTAGAAATACAAATACATCAAATTTTCAACTAATTTATTTGAATAAAATAGTTCACTTGACGCAAAAAAGTACAAATTAGCAACAAACTAAAAAAAAATCAGTAACGACGCCTTATTTTTTTATATTCTAAAGCACACTTAAATATTTTTAAATAAATATTTGATCAGCATAAAATAAATAAACGTAAAAAAAATGTTTGTCAGCAATTTAAGAATAAACATTTTTAGCGAATTTAATTGCACATTCGAAATTGGCTTTCATCAAGAAAATATTTTGCAACAATTAAACCTTAATAACTCAAATATACTTTTTATTTGAAAAAATGAAAACCATTAAATTTTGTACTTTAAATATAAAAAGCTTAATGTTTAATGCTTAAATCTGTCTTTAAAAAATATATAAACACTCCTAAACTATAATTCAATTAGTTCATAATAGATTTTTTATTAAAGTTTTAATTAAAACATTAACTACCTTTTAGTATAAAGTATATTTTTAATATTATGAGTTAATTTAATTTTTTTTGTTAAATAATGTTTGAAAACAAGTAAGAATTATAACTTAGTGCTAAATAAAGGTAAACAAAAACAAATAAAATGTTGTGTATAAATCAATGTACCTTGAAATATAACTTGTTTAAAGATTCAATTTGAATAACAGTCATAATAAAAAACACATTTTTAGTAACTGCTAATCATTAAAAAACTAATTAGAAAATAATTGTCATAAAAAAACTGCAAAAAAAGTGTAAGAATGTAACAAGAATTAGTAATTAAACAGAAAAAACTGAAGTCTAAGAAAATAATAACATTTATTATTGTATTTATAAAGGCTAAAAAAAAATATATAAAAAGTTTAAAAAGAATGTACGTATCCTAAATTTTTAATACTTAAGCTTTAACAAGTATTCTTGTAAAGATTATGATCTTATGTATATAAGAAGATGATAACTAATAAAAGTTGATAATTTATCTTCAACAAGTAATGTAATTTCAGAAGGTTGTAAACTTAATTAAAAACAAATACTAAGGTCTCACAATGTTAAATTATAAACTAAACTTAGCTATAACTTTCAATAAAATTTTAAATACTACTAGTTCAAGGAACGCCAGTTAAGCTTCTAACCCTCTCAAAAATTATCTAAAATTCAGATAATGTTTTTTATCATTTAGCAGTGAACACCCATTGCTGCCTTATACTTTTCGAGTTGCACTCGACCATTTTCACTTTTCCATCCGCTTCGAAATTCATACACAAACCGCTTTCAACGTTTTTCCCTGTGAAAGTTAAAGTAGTTACCAAATAAATTTATATCAAGTTAGTAACTAAATATGAATATTCACGAACTTTATGTTATTTATAAGACGGAAAACAAGAATATTTGAAAATGTTAGTTAACAAACTGTGTTAAATTACCTTTATCCTACTAATTTATCGTGTTCAAACTCTAGTTTTTAAAAATAAAGAGTTAAGCTGCCTTTGTAGTAACTAGCCAGTTATATTAAATATGTTTAATATTTTACATAGTAGTTTGTTTAAACATTAAAATTTTTTTATTACTGTTTTATAAATGACAAAAGGTAATCGCTCGAAAAGTTTGTTATTTTATTATATTATTTTATTGAGATTATGATTTTATTAAAAATTTAAAATGTTTTTTATTATCTCTGTTTTTTCATCATTATATTGATAAGTTTTAAGGTGGTTTACAAAGTTTATGTAAATTTTAAATAAGTACATTCAAGTTATATTTTTATATAAAATATCAGTTGATGTGTCATTTTAAAAGGAATCAGACGCCTAATCCATTAAAAAACGAAGCGAGAAAATTATTTAGATAATTCCTAATATATTTTTATAACGAGTTTAAAATCTTGACAATATAAATTGCGATAATGTTTTACTTTGCGAAGTTTTATCAGTATAACAGTATGAAAAATTATATTTTGTTAAAGCAAGTCTACAATTATATTACAAGTGTGTAGTAGTGGTTTAATAAGTTTTTTTAAAGAGATGCTTGATGTAGGGATTGTTTTGCTAAAAAAACTAATTTATTTGCGGTTATTTTTACTTATACTTTTATATATGCATTTTTAGTGCTTAGGTGCACAATTTTATTTGCGAAAGAGCATTATATTTCTACTTCTAAGTGCACGATATATGTTGCAACTAACATAAGTCGCATAGAGGCGCAAAATTTCGATCTATTAAGTCGAGTGCACAATGATTTTTTGAAGATGTTGCTACCAGCGTAAGTCGTCAGGGAACGCAGTATTTTAGTTCAAAATTGCAACCTATTAAGTCGCCAAAATAGCGCAAGTATTACTTTTTTTTAAGCATAAAAACGTAAAATAAGAACCGCATAAGAATTTTAAATTACAACAGCACAAAAGTTGTTTTTGATAACGTTTGAGTTTTAGTTTATGAAACAATTTTTTCTCTGTGTTGACGTCTACTAGTTTATTATTTTGATGTGCTGAATGATTGTTCTAAAATATAGATTGTATTTTTTAAATCAGAATGTTGCTGAAATTTAAAAAGTATGTTTATATAAGTTTTTATCTTAAAGAACAAAATAAACTTTTTTTAATACTGTAAAAAAAAAACTAAATTAATCAGTAAGTTTAAATATTAGATTGTCTTATTTTATTGTTTAATTACTTTAAAATTAAATGATATATTAATGATGGTTGAAATTTCTTTATACCTTTTACGACGTCATTCCTAGTGTCCTTTATTGCATCTTTTGTGCAGCTTTTTTTGGGCTTTCAAATATTATCATGTTTATTTTCTTTTACTTTTTTTATTAATTCTGCCTTATAATCTTACTAAGATTTAAGAAAAAGTTTACAACGGTCCGTATATCATGCGATTGCTTACTATAGCTAATTGGATAAAACTAAAACTTTTATATAACTTTATTGACAATCCTAGATTTGGCTCTTCTGTGTTTCATAAACTAGTGGTTTTTTAAAACAAAAGACAAAAAATACACAGATGATTTTTAGTAAAAACCAAAAGATCTTATTATCAATGGCAACTTTTTTGTATTGCATTCAAAGTTTTTTTTTATATTCTTTTCCTGAAGAAAATATTTGTGTTGTATAATAGTTTAAGTAAAACAGTAATACAAAATTAAAATTAAATATCTTAGAAAAGCTTACACATTAATGAAAATTCGATATTTCTGTATTCTTTAAAGATAAAAAAATCAGTCTGAAACTCTAATCTTTGCAACTGTGCAACTTTAATTAGTTTTTAGTGTTATAACAAGTTTCAACTAATGAATAATAAGTGAATAAGGACTTATTTTTATTTTAATGAGCTTTGAATAAGTTCTAAGACAAAAAGTTTTTAATATCAATAATAGTGTGCTTTTATTACAGTAGTATATTGATCGACAATTTTTCAAACTTTTGTTAGTTATTTTTAACTTAAGCATACGTTATAAAATCTATTAAAATCTAAAAACGGTCGACTACATAATTAACTTTCATAAAAACTTTAAAAATTTTAACAATTAAAAAAACAGTTGAATAAAATGCAAAGTGTTAACTAGTAATCCAGTTCTTTATTTTATTTCTTAACATTTCAAATAAAAACTTACTCTTGTTTTTGTTAACAATGTAAAATTTGTTTGTTTACTGTAAAGCTAGCATAACCTTTGCTAAAAAAAAAGTATGTTTTCAAATTTAACTATCAGTCTATTTTATATTAACGCAAATCATGATCTAGATAAGAATGTTAAAATTATCTAAAAATCAATGTTTTTGTTAAAATCTTTTAATAGAATTTGTGAAAACTGAATTTTACTCTAAATTATATATTATATAAAAAATTATATGTAATAGTAGCTTCGAAGTGTGGCAGAAAATTTTACTGTAGATAATTAAAAAAAAAATTCAAAGTTTAGAAATTGTAGTTATTTTTTTATTCTAATAATGTTTGCAAAAAAAAAACATTTTAAATACTTTATGAAAACTACAAAAATTTCAACATTTATTACTATAAACATTAAATGTGATTTAATTTAAGTTTTCAACTAAATACCATGATAACAATTCTCATTACTTTGTTTTCAAAGTCTCATTTTCTAAGGTTTAATTAGGAGATACAAAGTCTTTAACAAACGTGTCTATAAATTTAAAATACTTATGAAACGATTCGGTTGTTAGTTTTTAATAGCTTTTATAAAAAGAATGTTTATACTGAGGTTTTACTTTTGTTTTAGTTTTAGTTGATTTATGACTAACTCATAACAGTAGTGAGTTTTAACATATTTATATTAGCCGTTTTGTAAAAGCTTTAACTTCAAGACTTGTTAAGTACGCACTTCTCATTGCTTTATACTGTTTGGATTGTATTCAAAGTAAGTAATTAAAAGAAAGCCAACTGTACTATAAAACGTGTCTGTTAGGTTTTTTTTTTTTTGAATTAAATCCTTAAATCTGTATAATAATATTAATAATTCAAATCTGTCCTGGACAAAACGTTAAAAGGTATCCGTGGTGTACGACCCGATAACCGAAAGGTTCATCGTACACCAGCTTCTAAACCCACTTACTTTGAGCGTCTTTTACTATCGTTCAAATAAAAATAGATAAAGTTTTGACTTTTGAAATATTATAAATGAAAAACTTACACTGATTTTATCAAAAACCTCTAATCGAAATTTTCTTTGTAAGAATGAAATCTGAATTCTAAATTAAGGATAAACCTCTTTCTCATGATTTTTTATTTGTTTATTCGCTGTTTTTTAAACTAAGACTTTAAAAAAAAATGTTACAACAAAGTTTTAATTTAAATAAAAAGGTAGTTTTTAATAATGTAAAACCAAATACAGCAGCTGTTTGGTTATTAATTTAAATAAATATTATTAGACTAATATTTATTCGGAAATATATTATGATGCTTATGTAAAACAAATTATGATTTGAATGAACATGCTAGTAAAACTAATCTAGCCCTCAATTTGTATAGGCTACATGCGAAAAAAATTAAGTGTGATTTATATCAATAGTGATTTTAATGGCTAGATAAAAAAAAAAGAAAAACTATTGAATCACTAGTTTACTGGGAAAATAAAAAATAAGTTTGGTCAACTATAAGTTATTCACTTTAATTTTTTCAATTCTATAAAGCTCTGTGTTTATTTTTATTTTTAGCTTTACATACTTGATTGTTTATACTCGTTATAATTTGCTTAATAATATTTGTACATTACGGTTAGCCAGTTTAATTCAAAGAAACCAATTTAAACTATAATGAATAGCTTTTTAATTTAAAATAGTTTTGTTAAAGTTGTTAAAAGTAAAAAAAAATATTCAAGGGAGTAACAAAGAAATTTAGATTTTTGAAGTTTGCACACGAATTTAATAGCTCACATTTTTGAATTTTTTAGTTCGTTTAGTTAGAATTATGTTACACTAACAAATTAATTTTTCTAAATTAACAAACACTTTGCTAAGATTATTAATGGATTAGTTCTAGCAAAATTAGTTTAACAACTTTTCATTTGTACAGTTTAAAACTAAAAAACAAACCTATTAACGTAAATAAATAACTTAGGTATAAATGAAGATTATTCATTATCCAATGCTTTAATAAAAACTTTAAAACTTTAGTTTTGTTGTTTAAAATATATGATTATTTTAAATCAAATAACTATAAGCAAAAAAAACTAAAGCCTTAATAGCTGTGAATTAAGTATAAATATAATATAAATTCATTAAAAAACTAAAACTCAGATTGTACTAAATTAGTTTGAATTAACTAATCAATAATCTGATTATAACTTTTTAGTACATCCATATAAAAAGGCTACTCTGGTATGTTTAACATACGGTTTCGTTACATTTTTAATTACTGTCTTATAAATAAATTAAAGTGTGTTGACAGTAATGTTAGTCAAAGAAAATAAAACATTTAAAAAAATTTACACGTTTGTTTATTTTAAAGTCAAAAAACTTTTAACACTGATTTAACCTTTTAATCACTGATCAGCTGATTGAGAGTAATTTTGTTTAATTAATAAAATTTATAAGGAGTACTTGTAAGAACTATATCATTTCAGATTGTAAGCTGTTCCAATGGTTTGTGATAATATATTACCACGCAACATGTTTCATGAAGGAACAAAACCCGGTGCCAGCTTGGACAAAGTTATCAAAAACTTGCAAAACAAGGTACAAGCGCAGTCGGTAAAAATGGCCGTATTAGAAAAGAAGCTTTTACTTTTGGATATAAATAGCAAAAATGAGAAGGATAAAAAGTCAGAAAGTCAAGTTGCTAATAAACGTGGTTGGTTTGCTTTTATTTTTGTTTAGAAATATGATATGCTTTCGATTGTTTTGTTTTTTTAAAACCAGCATCAATCATTTGTTACTGTTGTGTAAGCTTCAAAATATAGTTTTCAAAAAAAAAAAAGAGTACAGTTTAATGAGAGTTTTTGAACTATTCATTTACTTGGATGTAAACTTTTTTTTTTATGTTTTACCCCTTTTTGGAAATTTATTACCAAGTTCACCTCTTTTTGGAAGATTATTACCAAGTTTTTCACCAATATACAAAACAGCGTTTAATTTTGAGAACAATATCTAGGTTTTTTGAATTTTTTGCTTATCAAATTTAAAAACTTTAAAATTTAAAGAGTTTATTTGACTTATAAATATAAAGAAAAAATATTAACTTATAAATAAAAAACTCATTTGATAAGCAATTGTCTACACAGCTTGTAATAAAAAAAAATTACCTCCTAAAACAAAGGAATTTACCTCTAGGGGTAAGTTAACCTCAGGTTAAGAATCGCTGTTCTAAACTTTGCTACGGTGTTTGTAAATTTGTAAATATAAATAGAACTGTTAATTTCAAGTATTTTTTTCCATAGTCAAACAAGAAAAAGCTGGAAACGAACCTGGATTTAGTGGCAATTTTGATGGAAAAAGTAGTTTGATTTGTGTATATATATATATATATTTATACATATTTTTTTCTTAAACTTCATGTTACTGTAAATACAAAATTAGTACTATTTGTATACTAAGTATAAAAAATTTTACCAAGTTTGTTTAATGTCTTCTTAAATCATATTAGAAAATGAAAGAAAATTTGTTTCCACTAACTACAGTTTTAAACAAAAAGCAGTATCGAAAATTAGTTTTCTTTGAATAACGTTTTAGATTAAAAAATTACTTTAAGAATACTTACTGTACTATAGATTAATGATCAGTAATATAATTGATGTTTATTAAGCGATTAAGTTGTGATTAAAAACGCAATAAATAGATAACATTAATTAATTCTAATCAGTATAGTGATTAGAATATCTAATTAATCTTTTTAAATTAATGATAGTTTTCCAAAGCAAAATTTATATATATTTTTTTTATAATTTATCTTTTAAATACCGTAAGAACCATCAGTGTTCCTCCAATTAAATTTTTACCATTTTTATAGAAGCGAAAAATCCAAACAAACGGCTAACTGATGAAGTTATTGACGTAGATGTAAGTTTATTCATATTGGTATTTTAGCAAACTTCTTTTTTTTTTAATTTATAACTTATCTAACCGAGTCATCTTCAATTGACTGCTCTATTTGCTATTAAAATGTGAGATGACTGAAATTAATATTTAAACAAACTTTGTTAGAAAAAAAGTTAGTTTAACTAAGTTAATTATTTTATTTTATTAATTCCCCTTTCTCTTTTAAAACAAATGTTTATTTGATAGTTAACACAATTTTAGGCATGGAAACTTTCAAAAAAATTTGAAGATATAAACAAACAAGCAGAGAAAGAAGAGGTAGAAAACGATTTTGTTTTATTACGGTTTTAAGATAAAAACTTAAAAAAAATATTTATTTAGGAACGTCAACAAAGTAAAATTAATCAGTGGATTGCGGAATGTAAGGAAAGAAATTTAAAGGATAAGGTAAGATATAAATAACTTTACTCTTTTTATGTCCTAACTTTAACCTTTAAATAATATAAGGTGAATATAGCATAGAAAGTTTAAATTATTACTTACTTTTTGGTTACATTAGACTACAAACAGAACAATTTAACAGGATCTAGTATTACATCTAATGGAGAGCAAAAACACATCATTAGTTATTAATCGGTTGAGAATAATTAATCAAGATTTTCCATGCATTGTTGATATTAGAGACTTTAGAAGTCTTGGGTATTACTTGAACACTTCTGTGAGTAACTTTTGTAATAGTTTGGTTTATTGAAAGTTTGTTCCTTTCATTTTTAATACTGTATTTGTTTACTCTAATTTATATTGCTTGATTTTTTCACAGATCATAAAGTTTTCAATTTACTCAAAACTAACTACTAGTAAGAAGCTTGACAAAATTCAATTTATTGACAATGCTGTAGCTGCTGACATACTGAACAATAATAATTTTGAAGAAGAAAAAAAGTCACAAGTTTGTAAAACTTTTAAAGTGTAAAAAAATAGTTGGCTAAATATATATATATTTTTTGCAGCTAAGACTACATTCGTACGAATCGTTTATTTCTTTTTACAACGTAGGGAATAGGCACTGGAGACTTTTGGTAAGTTATTATTTATTTATAGTAAAAAATTATTATTACTTAGATTATTAACATTTTGTATATTTATTTTGCTTTAAATAAGTTTGAAAAATTAATTTTACAGTACTTCCATAACAAAACATTTTATGTATTTGACTCTCTGCTTGAACCTTTTGAAGAAAAACAATTAGCAGAACAAGAATGTTATAAATTCAAGTTAGTTATTACTAAGTTATCAAGTAGCTAATGAATTTTTTTTCTGACATATTTTTGTTGTAATATAAATAAAAAGTTTAGGATTTTCTCAATTTTGTTTATTTTAGTTAATTTTATTTAAAATTGCAATTTTAACCACAAAAATGTCAAATGTATTTTCGTTTTAAATTCAAGCAATCACTTACTCTTTCATACAAAACATTTTTTGACTCCTCCTAAAGTTTACAGTCTTTTGTAAAGCTCTAGTTAAATATTACCTAATTCAAATATTTTCAACAAAGCTGAAATATTATTCAGCTAATTTACTAAACTACAACTCACGACCATCAACAACAACACTTTGACAATTTCATTTTGCCCTTATTTTGACTCACCAGGCAGAAATAGTCACAATGAACTGATGTTGATGGTCGCGCGATGTGACTTAATTAAGTTTTAGCTAGAAAATTGTATTTATGTAGCTTATAAAATGTTCAGCAAAACGCTTAAGTTTATGCCCGAACCCATCATGAAAGAACGTATAAGAAGCAAGATGTGGTTGGAAGATTGGAACAGTGACGTCATCAAACATGACCCGCAAACAGATGGTTCAAGTTGTGGTGTCCACGTCATAGAAGTTAAAAAAAATATATTTATTATTTCATAAAATTACTGAAAATTTTTTTATGGAAAAATACTTGTTTCTTAAACCACTGTAATAAATAAACATAGAGATATTATCCTTGTAACATAACAGCATTAGTTAATGACATAATTTTTGATTAAATGTACATTACCATCTAAATTTTTAATTTAGAATGAAACTTTATTCATAATTTATTTTCAAGGCTGCACATGCGATAATAGAAAGCTATCCTAACATTCCATCGTTTATCAAAATAAGCGACAATGAAAAATCCTCGATGCAAAAAAGAATTGACATTGGAAACGAAATTATCAAATTTGGAGGTGAAGATTTACTTTACTTAATTTAGTTAGAACAATAAGAACAACAGTAAAAAAAATAAAGTACAAATAAAAAATTAGGATATAACTGTTTAATTTATTAAACATTTTGTATATTTATTACGTATAAAAAAACTAGTGCTGCATGGTAAAATATTCCTAAGAAAACGTAAAAGTTTTTAAAATAAAAGTAAAAGTTTTTAGAAATTTATGTAATGCAATTACCTTGGCTTGGAATATTGTTGTAGTCTTTTTATATTTTTAATAAAACCTTTTGCAGTGTTTTTTATTTTCTCGATATAAAAATAATTGTGCATTTCTTCAATTACAAAATTCTCTAGTAAATAAGCTAACTCTATTCTGTTTAAAACTTTCTGTGGCACATTATAAAACATACACAGATAAGAACACGTACCTCATAAAATCGTTCCAAGAGATTTCCGAACATTTCGACGCCAAAAACTCAAACAGTCCAACACATGGCAATCATCCTAGCACAAGCAGCTCTGGCACCAGTGAGACTGACCACTACGACTTATCGCAGCTTCTGGACCGTGACAGCCCGCTAACTGTACAAGAACTCACAGACTTGAACGAACTTTTGGTACTGGGTGATAAAAACCTGCAAAATAACCAAGCAAACGCCAACATTGCAGCTAGTTCTGTGTCAGGTGATAAAAAGAACATTAGTAAAAGAAGAAAGGAAATTGTTAACTACATGCATGGTGATCCAGATTTGTCTGGCAGAACTGCTAAAATGGTCAAGTATAACACTGATGCTGGTGATTATTATAAACAAAAATCTAACAATCTTAAACCGATGCATAAAATAATTAAAGCGATTCAAGAAGAACAAGATACTTTGCGACTTTTTAAAAAGCATTCAATAGGCTTGGTTTATACTGACAATGTTTATAATAATTTAAAAGTTCTCCCTAAAAACACTGACTACAAAATTCTAAGAAGTGATCACGGTCATATGTTGGTGATTAAAGTTTCGCTTACTCTATTTGATCTTAGTAATGATAGTTTCTTTGACGCTATTTATGGACACATCAGAGAGAAAGTAGTTGATAAAGGTAATTTGTGTTCAATTTTATTTTTTAAAATTTGGTGTTTAAAATTTAAATTTGAAAATATTATTTTTAACGCATTTTTTAGATAGTTTTAATTTTGAAGATTTAAAAAAACAGCTTAATTTTAAAGGTATTAACTAAAACGTTTTCTATTAAAATAAAATAGATCAAATTAAAAGTTTAAGTATTTTATGATAAACTAAAGCAACAATCTTCTTAAGTGCTAAAGAAAGTAGAACCTAATATGTAATAAGAATTAATAAAGATATATCTACTATATTACTAAAACTGTATACATATTTTACTAAGAATTTTAAACAACAGAAAGTATAGATCCGTACAGTATCATAAAAACAAACTAAAATTATAACTATATTCTAATTTGAAATTATAACCAGTTTAAAAAGCAAAAAAAAAAAATTTTTATGTAATCGTTCTTAATAAAAAAAAAACTAATTAATTTACATAACAAAGTTCCATTTACACAACTACAATTATTTCATCTACACATGTAAACAATGTTTTAATGTTGTGTTGTTTTTTAAATAAATCCACTTATAAATTGAATTAGAATAAGCATTAGAATATTACAAACGAGTCTGAAATGTTTCAGGAGAGGTATTTTACAAGTGCAAGTTGTGCGATGAGTACAAATACTTGAACCGGACGAAACACGGTTACTTCACTCATTTGGCGAATCAACACAACGACTACCGGCCACAAATGTTCGTTTGTTACAACTGCGGTCAAAAGAGAAACAAAATCGGTGATTTCAAAAAGCACTTGGCCATTTGTTTTGAAAAAGTTTTCTTAAAAACACAGCAACAATTCTGAGCACTTCATTTGATAAGTTGTTTTATTTAATGCAACTGTTTCATGTCTGCTCTAGTATACCACTAATATTTTTTTACTTACTATTTCTTAATCTTTTTTTCGGATTTTTGTTCGTTCCAATTTCTAATAATTGAAATCAAGCTGACTTCTTAATTTCAAAAAAAAAAGATTCTTGAGTGTTTTATTAAAAACTAATCTCTAGCATTGTGTTTAATTATTAAATTTCAATTACTAATGAACAGTTTTATATATTTAACAGCATATTTACACAATCATTTATTACTTTGATTAGAAAAATTATTAAATATGTACAAGTTTGAAACTAACTACAAAGCTTCTTACAAAAACAAACTAAGCAAAAAATTGAAGTTTTTCAATATAAAAGGTCCTGTAAAGACCAATTAATTACTGAAGTTGTTGCAAAAACATAAAATAATTAAGTAAAAGCTTATACGAAATAAATGAAAGAAAAATTTATTACTTAAATTGATTAACCTTCATTTGTAATATAATGCAGATAATATTCTATTTATAAATTTTGGTTATAAACAAAGGTACTGTATCCACTTTTAAAAATCAGTTTAATTTAAAAGAATAGTATATTGTATATCCTGAATAAATTTTAAATTACTAAACAAATTCTTATTTTTTATTCTAATTGTTTTGACTTTGTTACGTCACAACACAGCTCAACCGCAAGCGTGACTTGTTTTTAAATATTTGTATAAGTTTAATGGCATTTTAACGGTGAGTTTTTCTGAAGCAGCTTAAAGTTATGATGATTTAAAAAGAAAATGCTATTGGTGTCAACTAAATTACTAATATTAAAGAGTTTACAATTTAAGAATAATAAGTTACAAATATTAGTTACAACAACATGCAGTCTTTAAAAAGAAAGCCATCAATTAGAATCAATTTAAAATGAAAGTGATTGAGTTGAAAATATATATTTTGAGTATACATTTTTAAGTATGAGTGCATTATTACTGAAGTCAAAACGTTGTTGTTACATCAACAACTCAAATACAATACTGTTTAAATTTATGGTATTTAAAAAACTACAGTTTTAAGTTTCAAAAACTCAAGCTTAAGTTTTGATTTGTCTTAAAATTACAGTTGACCAAAAACAAAAAAAAATAACGAGTATTATTAAGTCATTTTATTCAATATAATCGTAAATATTTTTTTTAGCTATTACTTAATTTACTAAACTAACTAAAATTACACCAACAAAATTTTGTAAGAAAGTAACTTTAAAACTAGATACTAGAGAAAATTAAGCAAAAAGTTGTAATTATCAAAATTTACATTCTCAGTAAAATGTTTAGCTTTCCTACTAACAAACCTCTTTTTTTATAAAATTAAACCACTAGAAATAAGTTTTAGCTTTATAAGTATATAAAAAAAAATTTATTAGACACAAAATTTAAAATTTAGAACTGTATTTGATATTTTAATACTAGTATTTACACATTCTAGAATTTTAAATAATAAACCAATTAACTAAAAATATTAAAACAAGGTTGATGTAGAATAAAAAACTTTGACTATACAAATAAAACTAAAACAACGATAGGTTTTGTTTACTGTATAATATTTACAAACTATTTATATGAATATTCTAAAACAAAGTTGCTGTAAGAATGAAAAAATTAACTGTACTGTTGAACACTAAAATAGGGTTTTTTTTCTAAAAAGTTTCCAAAACAGGAAGTAATTTAGAACGGCAACAATAATAAAATGTTGAATTTTAGTTTCGTTTTTTCTTATATATTTATGTGTCAATTATGTTCAAAGAACATTTTAAAAACCAGTTTTAAGAGTAATTGTTCAAGTATAGTATTTTGTACACAGCAGTGACGTAGCTAGCTCAAAAAGTTACAAATCTACAAAAACTAAAACATCTGAAATGACGCGTGATAACGTCCTAGCGGGAACACAGCAACTTAAACTACCTCAATGTTGTTGAATTTAATCTGAAATTATGCACTTATGTTAATCCATTAAAAATGGATTGTTGAAGTACCAGTGATAACTGTATACAAGGCAATATATTTTGCTTCACACCCCCTATGACTCTATATGTGTTGACACTTGTAAAACCCAGAAAACATTCATTAAAAATAAGTATAAGAAAATCACAATTTAACTCAAAAACATTGATATTGTTTTGAAGATCAAACATTTAACGTAGTCAATAGTTACAACAAGTTATGCAAATTTTTGTAACATTAAACCGATGATTTTTATTTTTGAAGCAACTGCTTCCATTAGAATCAATTTTGCAATGCAGTTTTTTGAAAAATTAAAGCTTTAACGCGCTGTACGTTACAATTTGGATGTATTTAATTCGTTTAATTCTTACGACACTAAAAATGCTAAAGAGTTGATATATGTCAAAATCATCTCTTATGGAAAACTAAGTATAAATGAATACTAAAAGTTAAGAAAGCAGAGTGTTTTCAAGCTAAAAAAAGCAAGTTTTTTTGCACATAAGTATACGTTTCTGCAGTTTTGCTACGTCCCTGGTACACAGTATTACAGTTTGTAATAGATTTAATAAATATCATAATTCATAAACTTGAAATTTAACAAATAGGCACGCTTTTCAAATAATGTTACTTGTTATCTCTACTTAGAATTACTTCAGTGTTCACTTTTTAATTTTTATCTGGTCGTTGAATAAGCAAACAGTTTATACAAAAGAATAAAAATAAATAATAAAGTATAATTTAAATTAATAATTTAAACTGCTACTACTAACAAGTATACCACATTAGCTAATTAAAACAAACTACTTTATTACTGTTGAAATTCTTTTTAAAAATCAGTATAGTTGTAAAAATAATGAATTACTTATTTACATTATAGAATTTTAGCATTTGTAAACTATTTTGTTTTTAAAAACATACAGTTTGACAAATTAGTTTTTGTTTTAAAAGCTTGTAGTATGTTGGTCAATAGATCAATACAAAACTATAAAAGTGTGATAGTTAAAAAGTGTTATTTAAAATTAAAAGTAATTTAGTCCCAAATAATTTTATAATTTACAAGAATTTACAACAAAAAAAATTCCAACTTTAATTTAACTATTTTACTTAATTATTGTAAGAATAATTAAGGTATTTTAATATAAAATAGTATTTTAATGATGTTACAAAATTAGAATTAATTAACTTTTTTTAAACAAACACGCAGTCAAACATTGATATTCTATAACTAAGGCAATTTTACATATTTCATATCAAAAACTTTACATGTTTCAAAATAAGTATTAAAAAAATTATATTCGATCAAAATAATGTCTTTAAACAGAGTAACACATACTATTTTTGTGTAAATAAATGCTATAACCTGGATGGAAAACCTTAAGTTAAACAAAAATTATTTGCGAGCCGCATTGTAATGATACATATTTTCTGCGGTCGCATTTAGTAAATAAGCACTGTAGCAAACACAATATATATAATATCTAACCAAATTTTAATAAAATTAGCACTAGTAATTGCTAGTTACTTCAACAACCTACTTATATTTTTTATCACAATCACTTTTGTTCTTACTTTATGTTTTCAACTGAAAAGTACATCGCGGGCTGAAGTTTGCTGACAGCTGGTGTAAATTATAAAGTTAATCGAGTATTTTCTTTTAACTTAATGCTAAGAACTTTATTTTCTTTAAATGTTAATAGTAAGCCATCAAAAACTATTAAAAAACTTTTAAAAATACAAAAGTAACAATTATGAAGCAATTATATTTATGGCTTCTTTATGCATTCTTATATAAGTTTAAATTGTATATTTTATAATAAATAAATATATACATTACTTTAACAATATGTTTACTCAAACTTTTAAAAAGGGGTGTAATATATTTTTTATTTAAGTTTAATTTTATAACCGTTTAATGAAACATTTGCATTTATAAGTTGTTAACTTAAGTTTAAGTCTTATCTTGAAGTCTCTAGAAAATCTTAATTTATTTTGCAAAAGAAAATGCTATTTAAAATATTATCTAATAACTTGTACGTTAATCTCATTGTAAATAACCCATTGGTCAAATGACATAAGCTTAAAACTATATAATTAAACAGTAAAACAAGATACTCTTTAAGAATTTTTAATTGTAAACAATAAAAACAAAAAATTACAGATACTATAAACATTTTGTATATTTTATAGATTAGTTTGACATAACAAAACTTAAATTGTATTTTATAAACCATAACGAAGTATTTGTGTTATAAGACAGATCAAAACTTTTAATAACTATAGATACGAATACAGCTAATTTTTGAATAAATTTGTTTTAGTAACAAGTTTATTTGATGCTAAAATGTACAAATTAATAACAAAGTAACTAAAAAAGCAGTAACAATGCCTTAGTTTGTTAGACTTTAAAACACACTTGAACCTCTTTAAATAAATATTTAGTCAGTATAAGATAAAAAAAGTAAAAATATGTTCGTCAGCAACTTAAAAAAAATATAATTTTCAGCGAGTTTAATTGCACCTTCGAAATTGGCTTTTAATAAAAAACGATATTTTTGCAACAATTTAAGCTTAATGTTTTAGATTCAAATTCTATAAAACATGTACTTTGAATATAAAAAAGCTCAATGTTTTTTAATTGCAAAATTCTGCTTATAAAAGAAAGATATAGTACATAATAATTCAATACGTACATAAGAGATTGTTTAAAAAAAAAACTTCATTAAAGTTTTTAAGTACCTTTAAGACTAAAGAAAACTTTAAATATTTATAAACTGCTTTAACTACTTTTGTGAAAAAAAAAGAATTAAGAATGATAACATACTGCTAAAAAAAAGTAAACTAAAACAAATAAAATTTTGTGTACGAATCAAAGTGCCTCGAAATATTACTTCTATAAATTTTTATTTAAATTACAGCCATAAAAAAATAGTTATGCTCAGTAATTTTTTAATATTAAAAAACTACACACAACATCATGGCTAAGCTGCTAATAAACTTTATTAATGTACTAACTACTAATTCAATGTAAAAGAAAATTGAAGATTTAGAAACCAATAACATTTAACACTTATTAATGAAGGCTAGAGAAATTTCTTACAAAAAGTTAAAAAAAAATTTAAATTTGCTAAGTTTTTAATAGTTTAGTTTTAACTAGTAATCGTCGAAGAAATATTTTTTTTTTAACTAGGAAAGTTGTAATAAGTGAAACTCAATAGAATTTTGTATTAAAATCTAAAGGAATTTCATAAGTAATTTAATAGTTAATTAAACGAAATATTAAGGTCTAAAAATTATAAAGTATAATAAACTAAATAGTAAGATCTCACAATGTTAATTTGTAAATAAAATCAAATTCTAATAATACTAAATATTAAGGAATGCCACTTAAGCTTCTAACCCTCTCCAAAACTAAATATGTTTACTAAAAATTCACATAATGTTTTTATCATTTAGCAGTGAACACCCATTGCTGCCTTATACTTTTCGAGTTGCACTCGACCATTTTCACTTTTCCATCTGCTTCGAAATTCATACACAAACCGCTTTCAACATTTTGCATTAAATTTCCCTGTGAAAGTTAAAGGAGTTATTAAAATAATTTGTATTAAATTAGTAAATAATTATAAATAGTCATGAACTTAATGTAATTCATAAGACGAAAAACAGAAATATTTGAAAATTTTAGTTAACAAACTGTATTAAATTACCTTTATCCTACTAAATTATATAAAATAAATTTAAAATATACATTTATTCTTAATTAAGTTGTTAAGTACTTACAAGCAAACTACTTGTTTTACTGACGAAGTATCAAATTTAGTTAATAATTAAAGTATATAAAGTTAGTTTGTTAAAGGAATAAAAAAAGTGCTCAAATAAAAATAATTAATCCAAGACTGAGGTACGAAAAACCTTTCAGTTACCTTTCGGTTATATTACTTGGATATAGTTTAACGTCTTGTCCGAAGCAATCAACTTTTTAAACTAATTTACTTACTTTCAAATACTTCCATTTGGCATGTTTTCCTAGCACTTGAGTTTTATCAAAGCAATCCATGAGATCATATTTATCATTTTTGTATGCGAGGCACATTTCGTGAATGAATTCCAAATGAAGTTCACCTTTCGAATTCAGCTCGAAATACTAAAACATTTTAATGTATATTCTTTGAAGTCTAAGTATATTAAGTTTTAAAAATTAAAACATACCATCATCACTTTAAGGCTTTTAGTTACCTTAAACTTCAAATTCTATTCTTAAAACGACAAAATAATAAAATTTATTAGTATACAACAAAAAATAACTTATCATAAAATTTATAACTGTTTTAACTAAAGCCACTTTAAAATTAAAGTAAACTTTTCATAGTTTGTTGCTTAAAATTTATTAAACGATTTTTTATACTTACACTATTTTTACAAAAACTTTTTTTGTTACTTTTTTGGTCAGTGTCTGAACTCAAAGCAAACAGTTGATAGGCTTTAGTTTACTTAAGTTTTAAACATATTAGCTTAAAATTCATATAAATTTCCCACCTGATTACCGTAACCATGACAACCGTATGTAGTTACTATGGTGTTTTCCCTGCCCCTTTGTGATACATCTATGCACAATTGTGGGTTTGATTTTGGATGAAGCTGTATTCGTTTGAAGCATGTTTAAATAAAAATAAGTTTTGCATTTTTTGATATATTAAAGAACAAAAATAAATTTAATGACATTTTTTTGCTGATAAACGTTTTGAGACTCTATTTAGTAAAAACTATTTTAAACGAATTTCTTTTAGACCGATATAAATAAATGAATGTGTTTTGAAATTGTAATTTTCATAAAAAGCAAATAAACGCACCAAGCCATGCTGGTTAGGCAAATCTTCAGGAACGTATTGTTTCGGATGCACGTTGTCGAGATACCATTTAAAATTCTTGCATTTCAAATCTTCTCTCAATTTCAATCTATCCGATACATCTCCTGCTAGTTGCTGTTGGTAAAAGCAGCACTAAATATATGCTTATCAAATGATTTTTGCCGTTTTGTAAAGTGTTAATAGTTAGATTTATATAACTTTTTGGAAATTCAAATTTTAAGAATTCAAGTTATTGAAGTATGCTTTTTTGAAATAGAGGTTTTTTGAAACAGGTTCAAATCTGTATTATTGATAGTTTTTAATATATTAAAGAGAGATTATAAAATAAAAAAAGTTTTAACATATCACTTGAACTTTTACATATTTTATCAATCTGATAGTTTATTTTGTGGCAAGTAGTTATAGAGCTGCTGTATAGTAGTTGTTTAAATTTAGTTGATTTTATGCATAAAAATCATAGTACAAACTACATATAAAAACTAAAATGAAAATAATTAAGATACCGACCAAAACAAATATGTAAATACTAAAGTATAGGTTTTAGAGAACCACTTTTAAATTCAATTAGTAGAATTTTGTTGTGAATCAAATACTTGTAGTCGTCAGCGTAAAGACCAGTGTTCACATAAACGCACTATACATAAGCGTTTAGTTAAAAAAACTTTATCAAAAACAAACACTTTTCATTTTACTTGATGGCAGTCTTTAGTAAAACAAATACTTTTAATCATATACTATATAACTATATCTAGTTAAAATAAAAAAATAATCAAAAAGCAACAATCTTCATTTCATTTTGTGGTAGTCTATTATAGAACAAATGCTTGTAACTGTCTGTTATATTTACTATTATAGATCTATTTATTTTAAACTTATTAAGTACTAACACTTTTCATTTCACGTTGCGGAAGTCTATTGTAGAACAAATGTTGGTTATCATACATGTTACTACATGTACTTATAAAAATATGTTATCAAATACTAACACTGTTCAATTCATGTTGTGGAAGTCTATTGTAGAAGAAATGTTTGTAGTCATCCAGCCACACATCAGCCACTCTCATGACATTCTTCCAAAAAGTTCTCCTGCTGTAAGTATTCTTGCTCCTACTCACGTGACCGATGTGCGAACATGGAATTAATAACAATTGACCTCCACACATCCATTGCTGTGAATTAATAATAAACATTAACTTTTAAATATATATCAACTATAAATATATACTTAAACTATATCAAAGTATTAGCATGGAATTAACAATACTTATCGTCCGCAAATCCATTGATGCTAAAGTAAAAGTATGTACATACTTGTAGTTTTATTTATCATTTTGTCTTTTTTTGCCTATACTTTATTTCTTTAAAAAAAGTATTTTTTCATCATATCTTTAAGATGTTTTTGTTAGTTTGTGGGCATTGTATGAATACCAATTGTCCTCTGTAGATGTATAATGCAATCGATATTTTTTATAAATATTTATTTTTAAATTACAATTTTGTTATTCTACATCTATTTTTATGAATGCATGATATACGTAGAAGTTGCGTTGCGTGGCATTTTCCCTAGGTGGTGACAGAAAGAAAAAATTGATTTGCCCCTACTTGAGTTGTCCCTGCTCGAGTTGCTTCTGCTCGAGTTGCTTCTGCTCGAGTTACCTCTGCTCGAGTTGCTTCTGGTTGATTGTCTCTGCTCAAATTGCTTCTGCTTGAGTTGCTTCTGCTCGAGTTGCTTCTGCTCAAGTTAATTCTGCTCGAGTTGCTTCTGCTCGAGTTAATTCTACTCGGGTTGTTTCTGCTCGAGTTGTCTCTGCTCGAGTTGCTTCTGCTCGAGTTGTCTCTGCTCGAGTTGATTCTGCTCGAATCACCTCTGCTTGTGCTGCTTCTACTCGAGTTACCTCTGCTCTGCTTAGCTTTGTTTTTATTTTTTTTAACAATAGCTTCTTGAATGATTTTTAGGCCTTCACTGTTTTACGGAACTTTCAACTTAGCTTACTTACCGCAAGATATTGACTTTGCGGTAATTCTAGAAGAAATTTTGCTTTTTTGAGTTCATTTGCGGCATTCAGCTAAGAGTTTGCGGCAGTGAAGGAGCAAAATGGTCGTTTTCTAAATTGGAGTTTTATAAGAGGTTTTGTTCTAAAAAATAACGAAACATTAAAGACAATTAAATTTTTGTTACAAAATTATAAGGTGGTGCAAATGCGGCAGTGCAACACCCATACGACGCCCCTGATAAGTAGTAATTGATCTCCGCGCATCTAAAGCTGTGAAAACATAGGATAAAATTATATAGAAATCCTGTTTTATAAAATTACTGAAGCAAGCACTTCAAATTTTGTTAAAATAAATAAATGATTCACACATTTAAAAACTACAGAATGCTGTAAGCTGGGCTGGAACTTAAGTAGTCAATCTGTCAAGTTTTATAAAGCAAAGATGTTAAATTGTCCCAAAACCGGGATCCGAGCCCGGGCCGCCTAAGTGAAGGCCAGAATCCCAACCACTAGACCATTTAGGACTTGTTCGTACCGCGCTTATAGCATTCATAAATTATTTAGACAGCCAAGTGTGACGTCACCATGGTATAAATTTCTAAGTATGGTGCAATAACTCTAACGTACAATGAACATTTTGCTTTATATTGCATAAAGCAAAGCATTGAAAGCTTAACAACTGAGTTGCTAGTCAATATACGTAAAACTATCTTATTTTAATAAACTTATGCAATTACAAATAAGCTTAAATTTATAACTTAATTAAACTAAGTACCTTATTTGTCCTGACATTGAATTGAATCATTTTAAAAATATTTTGATTGTTTCCAAATTTTAGACTATAATTTCTTGCACTTTAAAAATTAAACCGTATAAACTTTTCAATATTTATAATAACTTAAAATAACTAATTAAAAAGACATAAAGCATTTTTGTTGCTCAAACCAAGAAGTTTGTACATCAATCTTTTATTTTCACCACAAAGCTACTGACATCTTGACACCTAATGATATCTTGCATCAGAAATTGTATATTAAGCAAGATGCTTTACTTATCTATTCAATTTTTGCTTAAAAAATTTCCCAATTCTAAATCTCATTCCACGTTTCACCTTTCCACATAGAAATAAACAACAAAACTAAAAATTCCCTACCCTGAAACTCATTTCCACGTTTTCCCCTCCCCACACCTCCATTCCGACGTCGTAGCTTCCTGACGTCACAAACCACTCCTTATCCACGGCGAACAAACCACCCGACATGGTGGCCGTCTTGATGACCTGCCCCGGTTGCGGGTACTCGTCTTGGGGGATTCCCCGCCAGTGGAAGTACAGGTGCCACGTGAAACCGCCGAATGAAGGTATGAACCCGCCGTAATAATATCTTGAGAATTTTAGTATATTAAAAAAAATAATGACATAATTCTTGATGTTAGGTTACTTCTTTTCTTATCAGTTAAAGTTTCAATTCTCAGCTTTTTTTATATACTTTAGAATAGTTGTATTAATAAAATATCCAATAAAAGGTATAAAGCCGCTGTAGTAATATCTTAGAAGTATTTTATGCTTAATCAATATTTTTCGCTAAAAATTTAATGTTATATTTTAAACACTATGTCAACTTTCTTTATAGTATTGTTTGAAGTTTGTACTCATAGAATAACAAAAAAAAACACAGTTGTTATAAATTAAGTATAAAATTTAGTATGATAAAAACATTTATTTTCAAATGCTTTTACGTATTAGTGTGACTAAATAAGATTTTTTATAGTTCTTTAGTTATTGAGTGCTATAGACTTTATATAAAAAATGTATTTTTTTAATAATATTTAGTCTTGTCAAAATAAACATTTTAATAATGTTTGACTCTATTATGAATGCTATAAACGCTAGGGAGCGCTAGTAATAAACATTTTACTTCTAAAGACTACTACAAAGTTTAATATTTTGACTATTTACTGATAATTAAATTCATGTTGGAGTTTTATTAAAAATTTTGAACTTATTAAATTGAAATTGTTGCAACTGACTGAACTTTTAACAACAGAATACATAAAAATATTATTTACATTTCAAATTGTTTAGCTTTTAGAAACAAAGTTTAGAATAGGTTGAAAGTTAATTACGACAGATTAAAAACTCTGTTTATTGAATACGTTTAATTATTAAAAAAAAATAATGTTCAGTCTTATTTTAAAATCTTAATACTGCATACTAAATATAAGCAAAATCAAGGAACTACGTTTAGATTATTTACAACCGGTTTTTTTTTTATCAATTACAAAAACAATATAACTAAACAAATTAATATAAACAGTAATATAAAGATGTAAATTATATAAATTGGTAGTTTAGAGGTATCAAAGGTAGCTAACACTTAAAAGCTTTTATTAAAACAACTTTTAAATAAAAGTTTTTGTTGATATGAACACTCTAAAGTTAGTTTATACTTTTTTATATAAAACATTCTATAACGAAGCCTAATATTTTTAGATTTAAACATTTTTAAACGTCTGTATATAATAAAAAACTTTAGAGTGATACATCAAAAATTACTCCTTTAAGCTAAATTTGGCGTTCAGTTTGTTATAAACTGCTATACATAGTCTAACTGCGTGATAAAAATGAAAATAAAATAAAAAACATTTTGTAAGTAAGATATTTTAAACAGTTATACAGTATCGATTTCAATCGAATAAAAAATCGTTTCATTTCATGAAACACTAGTTTATAAAAACACTAGCTATAATGCAAAAAAAAAACAAGTGCTTTTGTTAAGTTGTTTTAATTTGTATGTTTTGTACAAATTTCTTTTCACTAAAAACATAAATTTTATAGATATAACAAATATCAAAAATACATTACTTATAAATTTAAACCATTAGATTTACTTATTGAGCTATAGAAAATAAATGCGATATAAAAAGCTGGAATAAGCTTGTTTTATAATTTTTGAATGCGTAAAATACTAAAAACCACTAAAGAGTTCTTATGAAAAATTTACACAGAAGCATTTGATAATTGTTTGTATACACTTTATATTATACTATCAACACGGTAAAACATTAAGTACAAAAAGATTAAAGTTAATAACAATTAAATACAGTAAGCATAATGATAAAGTATGTACTTTTTAGAAACTTAAAGTATGAAAGTTAAGTTTTGAAATTTTTGTTACCACAAAAACCTCAAATGTTACATTTGTAAAAATTCTGTAGGAGACAAATTTTTTAGTTTCTAAAAACTTACAATCATAAGCATAACAATGTAATGTTTTTAAAATTATTAAAATTAAAGAGTTTTAGTTAAAAAATGTATTTTTGATACATTTTCATTAAAATATTAACCAACATTTTTTAATCTAACTATTTGTTTTACTAGATAACATGAAACTTAAGTTTATACCTACGATTATACTAATTCAATATATTAAGAAACTGAATTAAATTAAGTTAAAGTATTTTTAATAAATTATAAGCCGTTGTTAAGTGTAAGTTTTTTACTCGCAGATTTTATTAAACTGCAAATTAAATGAAGTAGTTGCATCTATTTTTAAACAAAAGTTTTTACAGCATAAAGCTTTGATACAATGTTATATAAGCTTAAGTTTTTGTAGAGAAAAAAGAATTATTTTCAAAAACTATAAATCATAGTGTTACAGATGTCATAAGTACGTATGTGTTCAGCTCAGTATTAAAATATAACAAATATTTAGGTTAGAAACCTATAAAGTGTTTATAAAATCTTAATTTTTCGTAGTTTTTAATTATTATTTTAAAAACTCGTGTTTAGCATGAAAATAAAATGTCTAATTTTGGAATTATAATATTGTTGACATATTAAATTTATTACAAACGTAAAGATAGGTTTAAAAGTTTAAAATATATATTGAAGCTACTTTTTTTTCACCTTAGCTTGAAACTTTTTTTGAGACATTCAAGTTTTAACCTTTATAATAAAATTAACGCATACAAAAAAATTATGTTCAACTAGTAAAAATAAAACAAGTTTAACCCCTTTTCCGGTTACTCAAACAACAAAATAAAATTTTGCATATTAAATTCGGCGTTAAGTGTAACGAAAATGTGATTTTTACAAAATGTAATATAATACTTATTTTTAAATCTCAGACAACTTTAGAAAAACAATTCCGTGAAAATTTAACTGACCTTTTTTAAGAAGTATTTACTTTAATTATTAATGACTTTTTGCTTGAAACGCTTTTTGGTTTTAGATTTAAATTTATAAATACAATTGAAAAACGTTATGCTTGCTTTTAAGAATTAACATTTTTACTTTTAAAACTGTGACAAAGGTTTTAAGTTTCACTGCATTCATAAACTTTTAAATTCGTTTTTTTTTTTGTATTCTACTTAAGTTTTGTTTACCATACAAACAACTTATAAAGCATGTGTTTTCTTACTGACATTTTTTTCTGTTATACTATTGAAAAAAAAACAAATATTTACACTTGATGAAATGATAACACCTTTAGAACGAATACTGTTTAAGTTTTCAAGAACAAATATAAAATTATTTGAAACATATATGACAAAAACTTAATAATTATAAACAAAGTACGTAATTAAAATATTTTACTACGATAGTCAAATTATATTAAAATCAATTCTTTAATTTTGCTTTAAAAAAATTGGGCATTGTATTTACTTATTAGTGTGTTATCAAATACTGAATATTAAATTTCACATAAACTTGTTATCAAAGTTTGACTCAGGACTAGAAAAAAGCTTTTTTATATATATAACAACATTTTACGAACTATAAAAATCCTTTAAGTAGTTTTAATTCAATAATAAAACACGTTAAACAAAAAATATACATTTTGAGCAAATTTAAAAGTTTCAATAAAATTCAAGTAAAATAAAGGTTGTTAAGCGCTTTCTAAAAAAATAAAAATGAAATAATAAGTTAAAACTAACTTAAATGTTTCACTGTCAATATCATCAGTAACTGGAATGGCGATTGTTTTTGGATTTTTAACAATTTGTTCTAATAAAGGTTCAAGCCAACCTTGCATGCATTCACAGTGACCATCTATAAACGCTATTGCTTTTCCTGTAATAAAATACTTAAACACTTAAACTTTATGATTTTTAATTGTAAAAAAAAACTTTAATAACTCTATAATGTTTCCTTTACCTAAAGCAACAATAAAATTCCAATACTCCATTTAAATATACTTATAAACATAAACATTTACTGATACAGTGGTTTTATAATTGTCATTTTAGTAATTTAAAGTACTTTAAAATCAAAAACATCAAACCTTTAGCTTCAGCCACCCCAATAAGTTTTGATCTAATTAATCCCTGCCTCTGTGAATTGTGTGCGATTCTGACTTTTTCAAGTTTTGCCACTTCAGTTTTCAAAAGATTTAGTAAATGCTCTGAAATATTTTTATAACTGTTAGAAACGCCAAGTAATATATCTAGAATATAGCTCAGATACTAAATGTATATTTTCAAATTTCGACAAAATTGTAACTAATACAAATAAAACTGATTTACATTAATTGTACCAAAAAAAAAATTTAATATTTAAGCTTAAAGTCAAAACTAAATATTTAGATAAAAGCTTTAATAGAGAGTAAATAACATTCTAATATAAATTAACTTAAGTTTAAGCTTATTCTTATAATTCATGTTAATTATCACTTAATTAAACTAAATATAAGGTTAATTATTTTTAATAGTTAAGATTTTTTTCTGAATATTGTTTAAATTTTTATAATGTTTGTACATATTTAACTTTAAGTAGGTTAACATTTAATCTAACATTTAACTTATCCTTTTAAAAGTTTTGAGCGCTTCTTTTACAAATTAACTAAATTGGTTATTTGCCAAATATTTGAACTATTTATAAACGAAGAAGGTTTTTGATCGATTTGGCATAAGTAGCATTATTTAGCTTTTTTTAGTGTTTTTTGTGTTCACTTTAGTTTTAGTTTTTAAGTAGTTAGTGCAAATCCTAAACTTTAATTTTAAAAGATGTTTTGGTTTGTTGTAGATTTCATATCGTAAGTTGATGACATCATAGATAAAAAAACTTGGAAAGATACTTGATTTATCTATAATAAAACACATGGCTATTAAAAAATTCTATATCTAAAAATGTTTTACAATACGAATAATATTGTTTATTGAATGTAAAATAAAAGCGCTCAAAATGGTTGGTCCTAAGACCTGGTGCAAGAAAAACTTTTCTGTTATCGAGTCGCACACCAATTGGATACCTTTTAACGTCTTGTCCAGGACAATATATTAAGCCTAAACTAATATCAAAACTAAACATTGGAGAGATTAGAAAAACATGAAAAGTCGACAATGTCATTGTGCTTTTAAGACAATAACTACGATAGTTAAAACTAACTTTAAGTAAGTGTAATTATAAGTAAACAAATTAAAATAAAATAACACTCATTATTTTAAAATTTCAATAAACTAGAAAACTTATAATAAAAGAAATACTTAGTATTCAATGTTCAAACAATTCACAAAAAACAAACCATTATCGCTAGCATCGTCAACCAGTATGATTTCAACCAACAAATGGTCCGGGGTGGTGTGTAAAATTGAATAAATGGTTCGCATCACCAGCGATATTGGTTCGTTGTAAAACACCACAACAACTGACGTAAGTGGTAAGTTTGCGTAATCAAACTCTGGTCTTACTTTGCAACTGAAAAACAAAAAACAAATATAAAGTATTGTTTTTTTCTACATAGTTAACTTTATTTAACTATTTTAGTTTAATTATTTTAAAAGCAACCACTAAGCTTTAAGGTAATCGAACTCGGGTTTTTCCTTGCAACTGATATTTAAATTTAAATATAATTTTTAGTATTAGATCCTTTTTTTCTTATTAATTCTGATATATTGTAGTAAGTTACAGTAATCTTATTTACTTTATTTGATGCAATAGATGTCAATGGTAAGTTTGCAAAGTCGATTTTAGGTCTTTTTTGATAACAAATAAAAAATCATTTTAAATTTAGTTTTAATTGCTTATTTAATAAAGTTGTTCTAGCTTTATATGTTTATAAAAGTACTATTGATATTAGTTGACAGTTTAAACTAGAATTTTTTACTCTAACTTGATTAGAAAATGGTTATAGTTAAAAATTTTTTTAAGTAATTGTTATTATTCTAACAGTAGTTATAATTTATATTTATTGTACTAATTTACCTACAAACTTGCAAATTTTATTAACATATAATAGGAAAACTAAAAAAAATCATTTGATAAAAACATCATATAACACCTGTTTCTGAAATAAAATATAAGTTGTAAATATATTTTCATATGAAGGCTTGTGGTATTATGACCTTTTAAAATTCGAATTTTGAGTGGGATTGTTGTTAAGATTGTCACTTGTCAATAATTTTAATTGTAAAATAATGGAAAATTGAGCGCTTTTATACACTTTTCAGCATAATAAAGCTGAAATAAAAACAATATAAAAACGAATAGCTTCTTTGGTTCTAAACTCAAAAAAGTTTGGCTCATTAGAATTATATTTTAAGTTATTTTAGGCAAAAACTCAAGTTTGTGCATTTGTTGTTAAATAATGAAGAAATAGTCAGAAATGATGTTTTGCCTGAAAAAAGAAAACAGTAAACTATTAGCAAATTAAAATGAATAACTTCTTTAATATTTTATTAATTAGTTTTTGAGTGGAGAATATTATTTATGTCAAATTATTTCATTGTACGTTTTAATTTGCATAAAGAAAGAAATATTAATCCATTTATTGCATAATTTATAAATTCTTTATATAAAACTAGTAAGAATAATATAAATAAGTAGAAATATCTTCAATTTTATAATTATATTTTACTAAACTATAATCTTAGTTAGAAAGTATAGTTTATTATCAAAGGTCTGTGGTATTACGACCTTGTAAAATCAGATTTTAACTTCGACTGGATGCCGGGATACCCAAGTATTAAGAATAATTTATGGATAATATTACTAAATGTTTAAAAATTGTAAGTTTATTTACATTGTTACGTCACAAACAAGCTGAAACGCAAACAATAGAAAAGCATGAACTTCTTTTATTTTGAGAACAATGACTTTTTTAGGTTTTAAGAATTAGGTTATAAAGTAGTTAGAAAAATTTTAAGCTTGTACATCTATTAATTATAAAATGACGAAAAATAGTTTTTTTTTCTATTTTAAAACTATCAAATCAAAGTAGAACTTCAAACTAGATAGCAGTTAATTAAAAATGCTTTATTGGATAAAGAAAGCAACAAGTAACAAAAATATAGTAATAGGCTTCATTCTTGATGAGCACAAATTGACTGTAGATGAGTGCAACTATGAGAAAATAAACTAAAATTTGAAGAAATACTTAAAATGTTTAATAAAAATAAAAATATTATATTTTTGATTTTTAAAATTAATTGTAAACCATTAACAGTAAAATTTGATAAACGATTCATTATTTGGTAATAAGCATAAAATTTAGAGTTTTTATCAATAACTAGGAAAATATTACTTAGCGTAGCAAAACTAAGTTCGATTTGATTACCAAACATAATTTGAAAATATAAGTTTTATACATATTTTATATTTTAAGGCCTATGATATTATGACCTTGTAAAAATCAGATTTTGAATTCGACTGGCACACAGGTTGCCCAAATGTTAAAAAATATATACTTACTAAAACGTCAGTTTGTTTGTAAGTTAAGCGGTTTTAAGCATTGTTACGTCATAAACTAAACCAAATGCAAACAAAATACAAAAACTTTTTTCATCTTTGAAAAACATAAACGCATTTTGTTGTTAAACATAGTTTTCAATATCTAAGAAACTAATAAAAAAAAACTTTTATTTAGTAAATTTTACAACATAATTATGAACAAGTAATATACAACATTTTTTCTTAGAAAAACACGAATTCGTTGTGAATTCAATACAAATGTTAAATGCGTTTAAAAATGGTTAACATATAAATACTATTTTTCAAAAAAAATAATAAAAAACAAAAAGTAGTGAGTTTATACTACATAAAAATATAAAAACATATTTTATTCAAGCACACCAGATAAGTAGCAAAATAATATTTTAGAACCTTATTTAACTTAGAATTAACTGATTGCGGAAGAATATCGTATTTGACTTTCAAATTTTCAACATAATTGCTTTAGTTTATTTGTTTAAAACAAAATTTAAAAAACAATAATTTAAAAAATTTTAGAGTTTAGTCACAGCAATAAAAACACATCATAGAATTGTAAAAACAAAATTTGAACTATTTTATTATGACTAAAAATAATGTACAGTAATTTATAACATTCGTATCATTTCAAAATCTAGTCTTTTCTGTAACGAAATTTGATATTTTTTAGACATAAATTTTGATTTTTTTAACACTTACCTATTTAATATTCGGCTCATAAACTCTTTCTGCATCCAATAAATTATTTTACAAAAGTTAACTAAGATAAGTAAAACCTATTGTAACTTTTTCACAAAATCTAAACTTATCTTTAAAACATGTTTTATTATTAAAGGCCTATTATATTATGACCCTGTAAAATCCACCTCAAGAATTTGTTTGGTACCCAGGCTATAATGTTAGTAATGTGTATTTGCTCGCTAAAACTTATAAATGTTTCAAAACAAAACACTTCTTTTCTTTGTTGCGTCATAAACCAGATGAAACGCAAACAAATAAACATGTTAAGCACCAACTTTGTTTATTATTAACGTTGCGATTATTTCGGCTAACTTGAAATAAATGTTTTTAGCTAAATAAAAGAATTAAAACTTTAAAGCTTTAAATGATTTTAATTTATTCTAGAAATGCTGAGGAATAATCATTAAAAAAACAATTTTTCTGGTAAATTTGGCCAACTGACAAGAAAAGTACCCACTTTAATAGGTTTAAAAACTGCCATATTCTCAACCAATTCTAAAATAATAGAACGTACAGATACTCTATATAAAAATTAATGAAAACATGTTTAACCTGTAGAAAACAATTTACTTGTTTTTTATTTAACTACTGCATTATATTACGCTTTTTTTGTCCACAATATTCGTAGCAAAATTTTTTACTTATTAAAAATAGTAAAATACTTTGAACGTAATCTTTCGACAAAAAAAAAAGTTCATAAGAGTTAAAATTAGTAAACAACTCAAAAATATTATTTAAAACTTATTTTGATACAAATTATATTGAAAACATAAGTGTATTTCTTTGTTAAAAACAAAAAGTTTATTTGTTAATGTTTCCTATCGGTAGCTTTGTTAAAGGTTTTAACAAAACAATGTTTTCAGAATAGTCTATTACTTAATATAATAATTTTTTAAAGATAAACAGTATGCTTTAAATTAATACCTAAATCTATTTTTATAGTTATCAGTATAGATTAAGAAATATATTGCCATAAAATTCATCTTAAATTTTGTTATTCAAAATGTTTTATATAAATTAAGTTTAGGTTTAAGATATATATTATTATATTAGGCCTATGGTATTGTGACCTTGTAAAAATCGAATTTTGGTGAAGTTAATAACCCTATTTTTTGTATTATTTTTTTCTGAGTAGTATTTGAACTTTTTTGAAAACTTAGCGGTTTTTTGATGCATCACGTCATAAACAGAACTAAGTGCAAACCTAATACAAGCGTGGGTTTTGATTCATTTCAAAATTCAAATGTTATTTAAGACCTAGGCTTAATTTATATGAAACATTTTCAATAACGAAATTTATGATGATTTTTATGGTAATATATTTCTTAATCTATACTGATAACTACAACAATAGATTTAGGTTTTAATTTTATAGCATACCGTTTATGTACAATTTCAGTACGTCTGAAAATTTTAGCCCTTTTTTACAACTTAACGTCACACAGAAGTTTAAATTCACACGTTGCAAGCATTTAGCACTACTGTTCAAACATATGCTTTTCAAATATTGAGAATTCAAAAATAATCTGATGTTTATCTTTTATTTTATCAATTTAAACTTATGTTAGATCGAGATATTTTAATTTTTCAATGATATATTATTCAACAATACATAGCTGGAAAAAACTTTAAACCTAAAAGAGCAAAGCTTAAAACATTAAAATTATCGTTAAACATAATAAAAAGTTCAGTAACACTTAAGTTAAAAAACATATTTTATCACTATAGGCCTGTGGCATAAGACCCTGCAAAATCAACCTTACATTTTGATTAGTGACTAGGATATCCAAGTACATGTAATTATTTACCATATAAATTTTCAGTGCGTTTTAAATTTAACCGCTCTCATTCAATGTTACGTCATAAACAAGTTCAAATGCAAAACGTGTACGCATGAACGCATTGCAGTTTAAATTCTAGTTATTAAACAGTTCTAATGACTGTGAAATTATTGTATAGTTTCTATTTTAATTAAACTTTGAATAAAAGTTGTTTGTATAAATTTAAAGTTTAAGCCGTCAAAAAATTTTTGTTTTTAGTAATAAACAATATTTAATAAAATTTGACGGAAAAGACATCATACAAAAATATAATTGATTTTGATGGTTATGAACTTTTTATTTTTACAAATAAAACGATTAAATAAAGAAAAACTCAAAAAACTAAAGACTATTGCTAAGCACAACAAAAGGAACATCAAAATCTAGCTTATAAAAGCTGTTTATTTGTAAAGGTCTGTTATTTAAGACCTTGTAAAAATAAACTTAAAATTAACTTGGTACCCTAGTTACCCAGTTATATATATATTTTTTAATGTTGAAATTTGAGTATGTTTGTTAACTATTTCCTTCATAAATTATTACGTCACAGACTAGCTCAGATGCAAGCATTACGGAAAAAATTAGCTTTATTGTTTCTATACTTTATAATTACAATGTCTTATCATAATTTGAACAGATTCATGTAAACGACATAACAGAAAACAACTAGTATTGAAATAAAATTTTAACAAATTTTTTTAAATGTAAAACCAAGGTAAAAAGTTAACATTTTAATAGTTAAACTTACTTAAAAAAACAACAAATAAAGCAGATTTTTTTGATTAGTATATTATTAGGTAATACATTATAAAAAGACTCTTAATTTAAAAAATAATAATAGAAAACTTTGTAGTTATTTTGTAGTAAATAAAATACGATTAACATTGCATTTTTTTTTAAATTTAGTAATAAATTTGTAACAATATAACAAAATATTTAACAACGATTAAAAGAAGTTTCACTTTTACAACGATAACATTTTGTATATTTTGATTAAGTCTTATATTGAAAACACATGACTCAAAAGCAAAATTTTTTTTTACTTGTTATAAATACTTAAAGAACAACTATTTAAAGCAATAAACACAAATCTATTGTACTAACAATTTACTCATTTTTGCTATTGTGTATATTTTTTTTTTCGTTAAATATTTTTCTTAAATTAAACCCATATCTTCAAATCTGTAGAATACTTTAAATGTGTTGAATACTATAAATAACATTTAAATTAGTTGTTGAATTAGACAATAATAAATAAAAAAGTTGCATTAGATGGTATTTATATAACAATATTTTGGTAAAAAATGCATTTTAAATGTGGCTTAAATTAATTAGGTAGATTTATTCTCATTAAATATTTATTGACTGCCAAAGCGTGCTACTATGAATATTAAATTGAAAACAACGAAATTGTTAAAACTGTTTTATTTGAAATTGATGCATTCGAATTCGTTTTTATAAATCTAAAATAAATTCTAAATCTAAAATATTTTTTAAAACTTTTCTTAACTTTACTTTAAAACTGTTTACAAGAAATCATAGATAGTTTTTTGTTTTAAAATAAAAATAAAACGAACTATTATACCAATAAATTTCAGAAATAAAAATTTGTTAACGAAGCAAATAAGAGTAGGTTCCAAAAAATTCTACTACGTAACTTTTTTTCTTTAAATACTAATTGACGGTTAAAAATGCAACTAAAAATCTTTATAATTTTATATATTTATTTTGATATTTTCATTTCATAGTTGAGACTTTTATAAAACAAAATAAAAGCTTCAAACTAAAGTTAGTTAAAGATGTTGCTATTTTTGTTCAAAAGTGTAATTGCTACCAAATTTAGTTGAACAGTAGTAGCTCTAGTTTTCAATTATTTATACCAAATACTTGAAAACATACAAATAATTATGTACAAAACTATAAATGTAATCAAGTTTCAATCAAACTTTGTTTGCACATCTTTTATACGATGACAAAAAAAAAAGACTTTATAATATATAAAGAAATAAACGATGTAGTAACAAAATAATTAGCTTTATGCAAAATGAAAGTTTTTGAATTTTTTTTTTTTGCAACATATTTACATAGTACTCTAATATTCCATTTAAAAGTATATTTACCATCTATAAATTAAATAGTAACTAAAAAACTTATTAAAAAAAATTGAAGTCATTTAATATTAGAGACCAAGCTAGGACCAAGTTAAAACTTGTTAGTTACTAAACTTGTTACAAAAGTATAAAATATCTAAAAACAGTTATTATGAAAAGTCTGTGAGTACAAAATTGATATTTGATTCAATAAACCTACGAACAATAAAATATTATTCTTTTATGTTGTTCTAATATAAAAGGTCTGTAAGGACCTGTTAAAAATCAGGTGAAGTTAGAGGGTTGGTATTCTAGGTATCCTACGTTACATTTTCGATTGCTGACATTAAATGTAGTGTTTTTTACAATTTTGAAATGGTGCATTGTTACGTCACAAGACAGCTCAACCGCACGCGTGACTTGTTATGAAATTTTGTAAAAATCTAATGGCATTTTAACAGCGAGTTTTTCTGAAGCAACTTAAAATTACGACGATATCAAAAAGCAAATGCTTTTAGAATATGAATAAAATAATAATATTAAAAAAATTATGCTTAAAGAATAACAAGCTACAACTACTAGTTAAATTAATACGCAATTCTCAAGGATATTTATGGAAAAATTAACATTTAAAATAAATTTAAAGTGAGAGCGATTTAATTTAGAATAAAAAGTTTGAATATGCATTTTCAAATATGATTACATCACTATTAAAGCCAAAGTTTTGTTGGTACATTTAAAAGTTTAACATATAACTGCATGAAATCGTCCCATATAAAAAGAAACATAAATTTCAAAAATAAATATAGAGTACACTTTGTATTTAGAGTTCCGGTTTGTAATGAACTTGAAATCTGTTAAAAAATTAAAACAATTTTTTGAAAATAAGTGTTGTAAATTAATTGTATACGGAAAAAGTCAAACTTTTTTTTTCAGACATAACTAAATTTACTAAACTAACTTAACATACACCAAATTAATTTTGAGAAAATTTCTTTTAAAAGTTAAGCTAGATAAAATAATTAAAAAAATTTATAAAAATCTAAACTTAAAGCATTTACATTCTAATTAATATGTTTATTTTTCCAATTACTAATCCTATTTTTATAAATGTTAGACAACTAGAAACTAGTTAGATTTTTATTGTTTTACAAAAGCATTTGATGTTAGTCGACATGAAATTTAAGAATTTAGAATTTTATTTGATATTATAAAATTAGTATTCACTTATTCTATAATTATTATTAACAAATCAATCATTTTAATAATAGAAATGAAGTTTCTGTAAAAAAAACTAAAAGAAGGAAAGTTTTTTCTACAAAGTTTTACAAACAGGAAATAATTTAAAATATCAACAATGGAAAGAAAAAATATTTACACAATAATTTAACTTCAGTGTATTTTTAGTAAACATTGTCAAGACTTGAATTTTAAACAAGTTTTCAAAAATGTTATCTTTGTATACAGTATTTCAGTTTGTAAAACATTAAGTATACATCATAATACATAGTTTTTTAATTCAACAAATCGATACACATTTTATATAATGTTATTTTTTATCTTGAGTAATAATAAACTCTTGTTTCACTATTTAATTTTTATTTTTATTTGTACATTGAATAAGCAAACAATTTATACAAAAGCGTTTTTAATGAAAAAGCTGAGAAAACTTTTGTATTCTAAGTTTTTATAATTTTGCACTATTAAAAGCTTAATCTTAAACTAAACATTAGTCTAGCCTGCAAATAGTAATCTTTTGTATAAAAGCTTTTAAGATGATAAATTATGAGATTAAAATTTTATGTGTCGTTTTAAGCTGTGTAGTTTTTCAACAGAAACATTGAAAGTGCTTGAGCAAAACAATTAAGTTATATAGAGTATTAAAAAATTGTAAAGTGTAAAATGTATTAAGGAGTTTAGAAATTCATTACGAAACAATTAAAATAAAACACAAATTTTAAAAAGCTACCTCTAACTTTTTTATTCGAAATGCTTTTTTTTTTTAATTTTAGGATATCTATCTTATCAAAATGTGATTTAAGGCTTTAATTGATCCACAGATTTTATAAGCATACTAAGAAAAAAATTAAGAAGTACGAAAAGTATAAGAATGACAACTTAAAAACAATTAAAAAAACTTTTCTTAAATGTTTTCTATAGCTTTTAAACATAGCTATTTATTTACTAATTACCATCAACCTTTTTAATTTTTTTAAGTTACTATGCTGAATATTTTAAAATGTTAACAGCAAAGTGTACTGTTTCTCAAACGCAACTTAAATTGTATATAATCTTGACAAATAACTTATTTTAGACATTTTAAACTAAAAAACCACAATTTCTGACAACATCAACGTGAACAGTCGAAATCACTTAAGTATTACAATTTCTAAAACTAAAAATTACTACTAACAAACATTTCATGTCTGCTATCTTTCAGCAATCTGTGCACACTTATTTTCTCACTTAACGCGATGTTTACCCCAATTACTTTACAAATAATTTCAATAAACAACAAATCATAACTATTTATAACAATATGAACACAAACATTAGTATATAACTTACATAGTAAGTTGTCGTAAAAATCGTAAAACTTGAATATTATTACATTTTAACATACCTTTCATGTCTGCTATCCTTCAGCAATCTGTGCACACTTATTTTCTCACTCAACGCAATGTTCACACCGTACATCGACCACAGCTTCTTCCTTTCCTCCTCATCTTCGTAGGTTTCCATGACAACCGCCTCCCCCAGCTCCCCCAACTCGCCCCTGACTTCCAGTGGGGGTCGCTGCAGAGCTGGTCGCTTGTAATCGATGACTGTCAGATTTCTTTTGTCTGAGAGGAGTTCCTGCACAAAAACCAGTCGAATGTTTTGAAAATATTTTTTTTTGTTATTAAAAAAGTTAATGAGTACATGACTTCTGTTTTGGAAATTTTAAAAGTTAAAAAATCAATTTTATAAGTAAATGAAAAATAATTTTTTTTCAAATAGAGAGTTGATATTTTATCGAATATTTTACAATTAAGGCGTATAAAAACTTGAAAACTTGTATTCAGCATTGTAAAACTAAATTATTTAGGTTTTGTTTTACAAACACACACAGTTTAAAATAAACACTACTGTTTTTAGTTATAAACACAAGTAGTTTTATAGCGTAACATTTCTAATAAGTTTATACTCAAGAAGATATTTAAATTCGACGAAAATTTTTGTAGGTAAGTGAATTCTAGTAACATACTTTTGTTATGTACAAAGTAATAAACTGTTTTCTTACCTCCTTTTCCATAAAGTTTTCGATATTCTTGACCACCATGCCACCAAAAGCCTTCTTGTAGCTTTCGAAGTTCTTGTAGTTGACCAGGACAAGTATTAAAAGTGTTAATACAACACCAAATGCGAAAAACTTTCTTATTTTCACCTTCATTTACATTGACTATTTATAAGATTCTAATTGTTTTCTATAAAAATAGTTATTTGTTAGAGGTATGTAGTTTACATTAGCTTAATTGAACAGAATTCTGTTAAGCTTTTTGTTTGAAAATTTAAGAATTTAATTTGAGACTCCATTCGTTCTATGAAAATCATTTGTTAGAACTTTAAATTTTGGCTTAATTAGACAGTGTTTTACTTAAAGATTTTGTTTTGAAGTTAGTTTTAAAATAGTTCTCATAAAAAAGTGGTGCGAATTTTCACTGCAAAATAATTATCAATATTTTTAGTTGACAATTAAATTATCGTTCATGACATCACTAATGCTATTTTTGTTTATTTTAGTCTCCTGTATACCATTAAGTTTCTTAATTGTATCTTTAATTTTCTAAAATTATGTTGTTTCATATGTATGTTTGTTTTTCAAAACATAAAATAAAAGCAAACTTTGGTACTTCTTTTATTTTTATTTTTTAGTCGAGTTAAAAACTGCAAAAAATGCATTGTATACAGACTAGATCAAGTACAACAGAATATATTCTATCAAACTTTTTTTTTAAGTCATTAAAAGTTAAACATTTTTTTCTTAGCTCAGAACGTGTAACAAAAGCGTGTTAGTTTTTAACTAAAACTTTCTACATAAAACAAGTTAACATTTTGTCACAAATATAAAAACTCTTTAATGACACTATTTGTCATTTAACCAAAACATCTCTCTGTGGATGGTAAACAACTTAAAGTACTCTCCGGGCTCAACAGTCAATAGAACAACTAAGTAGTTGAAGAAAAACTAAGAAGTAGCTTAAAGTAAAAGAAGTTAGTTGCTTAAAACCTTTGTCTACTTTTCCATTTAATTTATATCAATTTATAGCTTAAGTGATCATTAACTTGAAACAAAGCAGAAGGCAAGTTAGCAAATTTTAATCTATAAGTACATATAAAATCAAAAATTTGTTTACCATAGGACAGTTATCAAATAAACTGCTTTGAATTAATTATTTTTTTATAAAATAGCTTAAAATCATTAAAGAACATTAAATTAATTACTTTTAAGTACTTAAAATCTTTCACAAACAAATCAAAAAAAAAGTTGTAACAGATAAAAATTATACAATAATGAAACAGCTTATTCAACTTTTTTAGTTACTGTTTCATAAATAAAAGCTTATCTTTAATTTTTTTAGCCGTAATCTCGCAAAATTTTAGCAGTCCAAGCTATAATTAAAAATAACAAATATCCAAACAATAATTCAAATGAATTAACAAAAACTAACAAGAAGTCATACAAAGGCCAAACTATCTTTTCATAGTAAATAATTAATGAATGTCACCTGCAGACATGCAAATTAAAGGCTTTTAAGTCGAAAAATAACAACTTTGTGAACTCAAAATACTTTAATTTAGTATTTCAGTTACTGTAAATAAACTATAATGGAAACTGCTTAAATTTGACACGAAGAAAACGCTATAAGTAGATAAAATGTTTTGGTTTAAGTTTTTAAAACCTATTTAAACCATAACAAAAACGTTAGTATACTAATAAAAAACATAAAAGTTTATTTGCTTCCTATCTGATTAAAAAAAAACTTTTGTTAAGACAGAGGCAGACATATAACTTTTAAGATGGTGCCAGATAAAAATATATTGAATCAAAATTTATGGATAAAACAATGTTCCATGAGCAACTATAACACTGTTAGTTTATCCAATAAAACAAGATCTTTAAAAAGAAGCATAGTCTAAAAAAGTCTACTATCTAGTTATTTATTATTAACAACCTAATTATCAAAACTTAGTGGTCAAATTATGATAATCATGTATTTTAAAAAAACTGTAAAAAAGGTGATTAATGCACTTCTGTCCATCATTGACTCTAAAAATGAAAAAATTGAAATCATTAAGCTTTTTATTTGATATTGCTACTAAAAAAAAAAAACTACTAAGTAGTTGACTCAAACATGTTTTGTTTATACTTTAAATTTCTAACAGTATACAGAAAAAATAAATGTTTAAATTATATGATCAAATGCTTACAAAACTGCAAAAATCTTTATTTCGAACCTAAAAACGTACCTCGCTTTTCAGCTGATTAAAATAAGATATAGTTTTATATAAAACTAGAACTAAAATCGCTTCAACTACTAACCTAGTATACTGAATTATGTACATAATAAAACAACAAAGGAAGCAATACCGGCCGCAAAAACACTTGATTGACTCATCGAAAGCCCGCTAAAACACAAAATTTCAGTTTTGTAGTAACGTTGTGAAATCAAACGCGAAAATATTTGGAAATTATTTCCGATTGAAAAGTACGGTTTCCTTCAATTCAAATTTGTTTGTTTTCTGGGTGCAGTTTTTAAACTTAAATTTCTAATTCTGCAAACACGTTAGGTATGTGTAGCAAAGATTGTAATTATTGTTTTAATAATTTAGATTTTAGTTGACAAATTTTATTGCTTTAAAAATTAATTTTTTAATTGCTACTAATAATTAGTTAATATTATTTGTTTTTGTTACAATCTTATTTAAAAAACAAGTAAATCACTTTGTGAAAGCTTTAAACTTCAACATAAGCAAAATTTAATTTAGTCACAAATTCAAATCTAGTTAAAACAAAATGCAGAAAAAAAAAGCTCATCAAAAATAATGCTTGTGGTATATACACTTTTTTTTTCTAAATAACAAAAATAACAATCTAACTGCATGTAATCTAAATAACTAAAAACAAACTTCAATCAAAAAAAAATCTATCAACACTATGCGACGTATGAATGCAGCAAATGCATGATTGAATGTAAACATTTGCGTTTCCTTCTATAAACAATGCTGTCTGAATGCTGGCTGCATACGACAGTCGTGAAAAGTTACTCGACCGTGAAGAAAAGAAAGTTTTGAAACTCTCTCGAAATCAGCGCTTTGACGAGTGGTAGCGGATAAAAGTTATAGTGGTTTTCACAACAGAATCGAAAGGTTTTGGAGAGTGCTAGCACGATGGTGTTAACAAATATTAGTTTAAAAGTAAATATTTGTTACTACTAAAAATTATTCTTTTTTTATATAAAGCATGAAAGTTGGTAACATTTTTACTTATTTTTTATTTTAAGGTTGTTGTTTAATGTAAAGCACTCTTTAAGAAAAACTATAAGCAACAAGCAGTGTCTATGAAATAAGAAAACCAAAATATATGGAATTTAGATTACACACAACTACTTTTAGAACAACTAATGAAACAAATAATTTTTTATGGTTGCATAAAAACATAAACTTATATTTTCTAGTTTAAAAAAAATCATAAATTTATATAAAGCGTGTATATTTTAAACTTAAATTTAAATAATAACATGAACTCAAGCAGTTGTGTTTTGAACTTGTTAATGTAACATCAACATTTTGATTTTAATAGTAATGTAATCGTTTTTAATTATTCATATTCACATTATTTATTCATACCAAATCAGTTTGATTTTTAATTGATTCTAACTATTAAATTTTTTTCTACTTATCCTTAAGACTGTATATTGTTGCAAATAATACTTTTTTATTCTTTACTCACAAGATCTTTAATATTAATCAATTGATTTTACACGTGCGATTAAGTTTTCTCTTTATAATCATCAAAACCCTAAGCCGCTTCAAAACAACGCACTACACAAGTGCCAACAATTTTTTACTATAATTTCAAAATAAGTCACGATTGCGTTTGAGCTGCATGGTGACGTAACAATGCATTGTTTAAAAAAAAAATATTTTTGAAAATAAGATTTAGTAAAGCATTCTAAAAAGTATTCAGGATACCCAGGATACCAACCCTCTACAATTACCTGATTTTTAAAAGGTTCTTACAGGACCTTTAATGTTATTAAAACTTGAAAAACGAATATTATTTTGTTTTTATGTACGTTTATCAACATAAATTATATACATTTACTCACATTAATTTCGTATTAACTTTTATTTAGTTATTTTAACTTAAAAATACTACAATATTAATTGCATCTTGTTCGATACAGTGTAATTATAAAATGTTATTTTATTTTATACCTAAACAGTCAGTATTCTACTATTTACAGTTTTATTACAAGTTTGTAGTAAACAATTTTTAATTTTTATAATGTCGTTTGATTGAAATCTTAATCAAACTGTGATAGTTCATATATTTATGTAAACATAAAGTTTAAAATTAGTAACGTTTTTTAGTTTGTATAATACTTGCATCTGAGCTAGTCTACGACGTTATAATGAAATACAGATATCGAAATTTAGGTATTAAATTTGTATATATAACTGGGTAATTAGAAAACCAAGTAAACTCGAAGTTTAATTTTTACAAGGCTTCGTTATCAAAGGCCTTTTATAATAAAATTTGATTTTATTACCTAGGTTTTACTGTTGTTTTATTGTGCTTAAAAATTATCTTTGATTCTTTACGTTTTGCTCTCTTTGATCTTAAACATTTTTTTAAATAAAAAAACAGACTCCCTTTTAGTTATTTACATTTAAGAAAATTTTAGAATCTTTTCAGCCACATCTTATTAGATAAATTACAGCAAAATCTTAAAATGTTCATACCGATTTAATATTAAGTTTATACGTATAAATTTTGTTTGTACATTTATTAAAAGAGACGACTCACAAAAATGTTTGATTTTTTGAATTTAAAAAGCACAAATTTGAATTGCAGTGCATTCATGCTTGCAACGTGTTTGCATTGAAATTGGTTTATGACGTAACATTGAGTGAGGGCGGCTAACTTTCAAACATAAACTTCCCAAGTAATTTTTATGAATACTGAAAACTTAATTTTAACAAGGTCTTAATATCACAGGCTTTAAATAATAAAATGTATTTATTTTTCATATTAAACTTTATCTGAATACAACATAAAATAAAGTTAATTTTTCAATTAGTTGTTGTTTATTTTTAAAATCAAATTAAATACTATTTACGGTATTAAACACGAATAAAGATATAGCTTGAATCTTTTAAAACGATTTAACGAAATAAATGTTTTCTATACCGTAGTATACATATATAAATTCTTTAATATAATAGTTTATCGATCATATTTATTACAAGTATACAAACAATCTTGTTTTTGAGTTTATCTCGAACAGTATGATACAAAAGAAATTGTGTTTGTTACAAAAATTATCCGAAAAATACAAATGAACTTGTGTAAAACTTTTTTTAGTCTTAAAATCATCAACTCTGACGCATAAGTGCATGTTACATATCCATAACAACGTAGAAAAAACTAAAAAAATAATTGTCACTTTATCTGGTACAAATTAATTATCTGGTATTATTTTAATTTCTACTTACAAAGTCAGTATTATAATGCATTACCTAGCTATAAGACAACCATGAAATATGTTTGATTTGTTTTTTTCTTAAGTAAGTTTAATAATTTCATATTTTGAATTTTATACCGTTTTTAGCATTATAAGGATTTTTATAAATTAAAGTTCAATAATATTTAATTTTACAATGTCGTTGGATTGAAGTCCAACTCATATTATCATGAGTTAATACAAATATAAAGTTTAAAAATAGTAAAGCTACCTGTTTTTATAATTCTTGTATCTGAGCTAGTCTGTGACGTAATAATGTATGAAAAAGTTTAATTTTTATACATACACAAATTTAAATATTCAAATATATGTATACAATAGGTAATTAGGATACCAAGTGAAATTGAAGATTTTTTTACAAGGTCTTCTTTGTATTACAGACCTTTAATAACAAATTATATTTAACAAGCTAGGTTTTATTTTATTTATTGTTGTTTACAATAATTTTTAACTCTTAAAACATTGCTCTTTTCGTTCTTTTGTATTTGTAAAATAAAAAAATCATAACCACTAAAAATTAAATAAAATTTTCAGCCACATATAAATAAACGATTTATTATTGAAAAATATAAAAATGTTCCCTTCGATTTTATCAAAGTTTGTTTGGTCAAACTTTATTTTAAAACTTATTAAAAAATCATTCACAATAACTTTAGAATTATTAGAATTTGAAAAATACGACTTAGTATTGTCGTTCAACAAAAGATAAATATTTTAATTTTTTAATAGTTTGTATTCAAGCTTTTTATACGATTTGTGTCTTGTTAATAGTATTAAACTCATTCAAAATATTAGAAAAAATATATATTATTTTAAAGAAAATATTAGTGCACTAATTCATTACATTTATATAGTTAATTTTATATAAATAAAATTCAAATTTCACATCAGCTTCCGATATAATTCAAAACTTATTAAAAAATTCAAACTCATTAACGCTTAGTACATGTAAACTCATGCTTGAAACGTGTTCGCATTTGAACTTGTTTGTGACGTAACAATGAATGAGGGCGGTTAGTTTTCAAACATTTCGAAATTTTAGCGAGAAATTAATGATAATATTCGGATAGATTGGTTACTGCAAACAGAAAACTGGAACTTTACAGGGTCATAATATTACAGGCCTTAAATAATTAAATGCGTTTATTATTCGTTTGCAACTTAATCTAACTATAACATGAAACAAAGCTAATTTTTCAATCTGTTATTAATTATTCTCAAAATGTATTTTAATGTGTTAAACACTTTTAAAGATATGACTTAAGTCTATAAAAACGATTTGCTGTCATAAATGTTTTCTATACAATATTAAAAATATAAAAGTTTTCATTATAATAGTTTTTCGGTCGTTTTTTATTTTTTATATTTATTACAATTGTAAAAAAACATCTTGTTTTCTGTGTTTATCTTCAAGGATATGATACAACAGAAATTGTGTTTGTTTCAAAAAATCACCAGAGGTACAAAATAATTTTGTGTGTAAACATTTTATATTCCTAAAATCATTAATAAAAACGTAAAAGTTATTGTTACATATCCATTCTACCGTTTTTAGCATTATAAGGATTTTTATAAATTAAAGTTCAATAATATTTAATTTAGACAATGTCGTTTGATTCAAGCCTAACTGATATTATCATGAGTTAATACAAATATATAGTTTAGAAATAATAAAGCTACCTGTTTTCATAATGCTTGTATCTGAGCTAGTCTGTGACGTAATAATGTATGAAAAAGTTTTATTTTTATACATACACAAATTTAAATATTCAAATACATATACAGTTGGGTAACTAGGATATCAAGTGAATTCGAAGTTTAATTATTACAAGGCCATAATAAACCAGGCTTTTAATAACAAATAATGTTTTATAAGCTAGGTTTTATTGATTTTTATTGCGCTTAACAATAATTTTTAGCCCTTAAAATGTTGCTCTTTTTATTTTTTAAATTTGTTGAAATTAAAAGTTCATAACCACTAATAAGAAAAAAAAATGTCACACTTAAATTAATGACTTATTATTTAAAAAATAAAAATGTTCCTTTCGATTTTATTAAAGTTTATTTAGTCAAACTTATTAAAAAATTATTCACAACAGCTTTAGAATTACTAAAATTTGAAAAATACGATTTAGTATTGTCTTTCAACCAAAGTTAATTTTTCATTTATTTAATAGATTCTATTTAAGTTTTTAAAACTATTTATGTCTTGTTAAGAATATTAAATACACTTTAAATAACTAATAAAATATAAATTATTTTTTTAAATATATTAATACACTAATTCATTACATTTATATACTTAATTTTATTAAATAAAATTCAAGTTTCATATCAGCTTCCGATATATTTCTAAATTTATTTAAAATTCAAACTCATTTACGCTTAGTACATGTAAACTCATGCTTGAAACGTGTTCGCATTTGAACTTGTTTGTGACGTAACATTGAATGAGGGTAGTTAATTTTCAAACATTTTGAAAATTTAGCGAGAAATTAGTAATAATATTCGGATAGACTGGTTACTGCAAACAGAAAACTGGATTTTACAGGGTCGTAATACCACAGGCCTTATATAATCAAATTCGTTTATTAATCGTTTGCAACTTTATCTAAATATAACATGAAACAAAATTAACTTTTTAATTTGTTATTGTTTATTCTCAAAATCTGTTTTGATGTTACTTAAAGTGTTAAACATTTTTAAAGATTCGGCTTAAATCTATTAAAACGATTTAATGTCATAAATGTTCTCTATACAATATTAAAAATATAAAAGTTTTCATTATAATAGTTTTTCGGTCGTTTTTTATTTTTTATATTTATTACAATTGTAAAAAAACATCTTGTTTTCTGTGTTTATCTTCAAGGGTATGATACAACAGAAATTATGTTTGTTTCAAAACTTCAACAGAAATATAAAATAAGTTTGTGTAGAAATATTTTATATTCCTAAAGTCATTAATCAAAACATATAACTTATTGTAACATGTGCATTACAATTTAAAAAATTGAAGTATTAGTTTCAATTTATCTGGTACAAATTAATCATCTAGTACCATTTGAACTTTTACTTAAAAAGTCAGTATCATAATGTATAAACTAACTATAATACAACTATGAATCGTTTTGATTTGCTTTTTCTTTAAGTAAGTTTAATAGCTAATTATTTTCTTTTTTTTTTACTGCTTTTAGCAGTTTAAGGTTTTATTAAAATTAAAGTTAAAAAATATTAGATTTTTATAATGTCGTTAGACTCAAATCTAACTCATACTTTCATAAGCTAATGTAAAAAAAATTTCAAATAATAAAGCTACTTTTTTTCCGTAATGCTTACATCTGAGCTAGTGTGTGACGTAATAATGTATGAAATAGATTAATTTTTAACATACACAAATTTAAACATTCAAGTATATATGTTGTTGGATAACTAGGATACCAAGTGAATATGAAGTTTATTTTTACAAGGTCTAAATATCACAAGCCTTTTACAACAAACTATGTTTTGTCGGCAAGTTTTATTTTATTTTTGCGCTTAACAATTATTTCTTAGCTCTTAAAGTTCTGCTCTTTTTAGTCTTTAATAAATGTTAAAATAAAATAATTCATAATGACTAGAAAAAAAACTTTTTTAGTGGCATATTAATAAGTAATTTATTATTAAAAAATCAAAAGTGTTCTGGTCGATTTAATTAAAGTTTGAATGGATTAGTTTTATTTCATATTTATTTTAGTAGACAATTCACAATAGTTTTAAAGTTATCAGAACTTGAAAAGTAGGATTTGCATTGTCGTTCAACCTAAAATAAAAGTGTTTTTTATTTTTTACTTTTTAAATAAGCGATTTTTAAAACAATTTCTGTGTTGTTAAGAGTATTGGGTAAGTCTTAAGTTATTGATAAAATATGCATTAATTTAAAGAACATTATGTTAACATACTACTTAATCAAATTTAAAAAGAATTAAAACCCAAGTTTCACATCAGCTTCCAATACAATACAAAAATTAATCTAATAAACTCATTTACGCTTAATACAAGTAAATTCTTGCTTGAAACATGTTTGCATTTGAACTTGTTTATGACGTAACATCGGATGAGGGCGGCTAATATTTAAACACACTGAAGTTTTATCGAGTAATTGTTGATAAAAATCGGATATTCTGGTCACAATTCTAACTGTAAGCTTGATTTTTACAGGGTCTAAATATCATAGACCTTTGATATTAAAGTATTTGTCATCCTAGTTATTTTTTTGTTTAATGCATTTAACATTCTAGTTTATATTAGTTATTGATAGTTATATCAATTTACCTTTTATCAATAACATTTCGAAATACTGATGTTGAATAAACAGTATTCTTAAAAAGAATTAATAAAACATTTAATATAATTATACAAATTTTTGATAAAAAAATCCTAAATAGTCCTTAATTAATAATTCTAATAAAAAAATACATAACAAACTGTATTTAAGCTTTTTTTTTTGTTCGTTTAAAACAGTATGGTTTTAATTGACTATTCATAGTACTATCTTGTTAATCATATAATAGAAAAATTTATAAGACTGCTGTTAAATAAACAGTATTTTTTCAGTCAATTTAACAGCTTTTTTTTAATTGAAAAAGTTAAATTATTAAAATGTTACACATTTACTAATGTTGTTTTGAATTTTATTATTTTTTAAAAAGTAGTTAAACAAATTGGATTTTTGGAATATCGAAAAAACTACAGAAGCATGAACAGTTTTTATATAAATAAGTTTGAAGAAACTATAAACTTATCTTTTAAACTTGTTTATATTAGTTTGAATTACAAATTACTTTCCAAACTAAAATTATTTTATATAAGTTGTAAAATTTAAAAAAGTATCTATTTTATTTAAAACATTTGTAGTAATACATATATACTAATATTTGACAAAAGAGCTACTTATCATAACTTCGAAACTTAGTTTTTAATCAATTAAGTTTTATTTTTTATGTTTATGAACTTTCATTTGTTTTTTGAGCTATAATGGCAGATTTTATAAAATAAACATATAATTATAAAGTTGGCCTTTCAATACATAATTTTTATGAATTTGTTCTGTTCTTAATATTAAATTTATGTGTATTATTAAGTTTGTTTACGTTTTAACATAGTTTTTATTACTTTAAACACTATTAAGCACATTAAGCATTATATAACAGTATTTGATTTATTGAAAATGTTGTAGTATATTGGTTTCACTCTTTAAAACTTTTTTTGCCTTTTTTATATACAGTAATCTTGTAATTATTTTAGAAACTAGGATACAAAAAATAACTACTAAGTTTGTGAATTTGACATACTTATAAACTTATTGAAGTAGGTTTGAGTAATTTTTCTATACAGTTACAGAACACTTAATGTAAAACGCTCTGTTTTATATTATTTGGTGCTTTATTGCAATAATTTGATAAATCCTTAACTTTTCTAGAGTAAAAATAGAACAATTAAAATTAAAAAATCGATCTTCAATAAGCCAAAAGCAATTGTTATGTTAAATAAATCAAATTGGTTTTAACCATAGTTTTTTTGTTTGCATTTTAGCTCGTTTATGACGTAAGACTGCAAAGAAACGCTCAACTTTGAAACATATTAAAACTTTAGTGAGAAAACATATGTCAATAATGTTATAGCCCGGGTACCATACAAATTCTAGCGGTGGATTTTACAGGGTCATAATATAATAGGCCTTTGAAAATAAGAAAAATATTCAAAACATGAGTTTAGATTTAGTAAAAAGTGTTGCAAAAAATTGTACTTAGCTTAGTAAACCTTTGTAAAAATGTTTATTAGATGGTGATAGAGCTTATGAGTCCAATATTAAAAAAGTAATAGTAATAAGAAATAAAAATTAATTTTAAATCTTATCACATTTTGTTAAAAAAAACATTAAAGTTTAAAATAATATAAATGTTATTTTTGTCTAAATATTATTGTTAGACATAATAAAAAATTATTTAGTTCTACTTTCATAAACTGCTTTCTAAATTGAATTTTATACAAAAAAGTTTAAATTATTGTTTTTACAATACCATGATAGATTTTTATAGATGTAAATAAATTCAAACCTTTGTTTAAACTTCGTTTTGGGCGAAAATACTTGAAACAATTAAGTTTACAATTTAAACATTGAACATATTATTCTTCTGCAGTCAGCTAATTTTTAATTAAAATAAGCTTCTAAAGTATAACTTTGGCACTTACCTTTTATTTTTGAAAAAAAGAATTCATAAATAATTTTTATGTAATTTATTACAACTTATTAATATTTGTTACTTTTATTTTCAACAGTATTTATGATGTTCAACACTTTAAAATGAATTTAATATTTAAATATTTTATGCCAATGAATTTATATTTTACTATAAATATTTTAAAAATATTTCTAATCGATAATAAAACTGTGTCATTTACTAACAAAAAATATTTTTTCATTAATTTCCTACATTTTATGTTAAACAACGAACCTTGTTTACGTTTCGCATGGACAAAATTTATACTTGAATAGAGTTTGCACTTAGTTATGTTTATGACGTAACAATGTAAAAAAGCGTTTTGTTTCCAATAATTTTGAAAATTTAGAGAGAAAATATTTATTGATATTTGGGTATACTACCATCCAGTCGAGTTCAAATTGTGATTTTTACAAGGTCATAATATTATAGGCCTTTAGATATAAACTATATTTGTAACTTAATTTTCTACTTTTAAATTATCTTTGGTAATCTAAGTTTTGCTTCACTCAGTAATTTTTTTCATTAGGTATTAATATAAACTCTAACTTTAAACTTTGATATTAAGCTTTTTTTTATAAATTATATATATCAAACAATATTCAAAAAGATATCAAATAATGTATAGTTTATTAAGTTTCTAATTTAAATGGTTTACTATAACTTTTTAATGTAAAAAGTTTCGTAATTTTATTCAAAATAAATTAATTTTGATAACCCTCTAATTTTTAACTTACTTTCTTGTACAAACAGACATCAGCAGTCAATTAATATTTACTTAGAAAGACGTTTAACACTATGTTTTTATTAATTATTTGTTGCTTTCTTTATTCAATTAAGTTTTTTTTCTAGCTTCTATATAGTTTAATGTTAAACTTTGTAATGCCAGCTTGACAGTATATATTTAATTTAATATTTATTTTATATAATATCTTTTTTATTTTTAAATATTTAATGAACAATAAACGCACAAACGTTAATTTTTATCTCAACTACTTTATAATTTAGTTCTTATATTCCGAAAAAGCCACTGGGCTTAAAGTAGAAGAAATTCGTGCTTTTCTATTGTTTGCATTTCAGCTTGTTTATGACGTAACAATGTAAATAAGCGCGCAACTTTTAAACATTTAGTTATATTATAATGAAATTATTCTCAATTTTTGGGTATCCCGGCATCTATTCAAAGTTAAAATCATATTTTACTAGGTCGTAATACCACAGGCCTTTAATAATAAATTATACTTTCTAACTCAGATTTTATATTTGTATAATATAATTACATAAACTAACATACATCTACTTAGTTATGTTTTTCTAATTAGATATTGATAAAATTATTGTTTTGTTTTGTATAATGAAACAGTTTTTAACTATTTTTTAAATAATATAATATCTGTTTCTTATGAAAAAATTTTTAACAAAAAATTTCTTATTTAAGCTGTCTTCTGCCCTTAATCAGTATGTTACACAATATAACATAGTTTGTTTACTTTAATATGCTATTTATTTGCTGTTTTCTTCATTATTTTTAACTGTTCTATCATTATGTAATAAGAAATGAAAAACTTAAGTTTTTTACTAAAATGATATTAAAACTAATTCTAATAAGCCTAACGTTATTAAGTTTTAAATGAGAAAAAAGAAACTATAACTACTTTTATAATATTTGAATTTAAGTTTCTTTATGACGTAGCAATGTATCAGCTTTGAAGATTTTCAGCAAATAAGTATTATTAATAAATCACATTGTGTATACCAGGGTTTCCCAAAGTGGGCGATATCGCCCCCCTGGGGGCGATTTTAGTATTTTGGGGGGCGATAATTAGTAAGGGGGCGAAAGGGTGGGCGATAACTAGTAAGGGGGCGAAAAGGGGGCGATTTTTAAATTTTGGGTTGTCATAAGGTTTTTACTTTTTTCTTGCTATTTTACTATTTTTAGCTTGCTATTAATTATTTGACCCTGAGGTAAAACTTAAACAAAAAAGTTTATTTTATTTATGAAAAAAAATGAAAAAAATCTAGTGCTTATGACTCTTACTTTCAAGTAAATACTATATTTTCATTTATATATTTCCATATTTAACAATTACATATATCATAGACGATTGGAATCCCTCTCACTATTTTATAACCTGACATATATGTTATTTGGGGTTATAAATGGTTTGTAAAAGTTTATGTTATTTATTACTAACTATCACCTCATGATATTTCCAGTTGCTTTTTGAAAAGTCACTACGTTACACTAAGAAATAAAACTATACAGGGTTGCCAATTTACCTAGAAACCTGGAAAAACCTAGAATTTGACAATTAAGCAAAAAAAAACCTGGAAAAAATCTGGAATTTTTAACAACTTTAACATTCTAAGTAGTAAAATTTAGATTTGACACAAAAAAGCTATCATATAGATAAAAGTATGGATCCCTTCGAGGCAAATACTTTTGAAGTAAACGACTTACAGGAAACCTTCTCAGACTTACAAACTGACCTTGAACTTAAAGTAAATTCTTCCAAGGAACGATATGAAAGCTTTTGGACTCAACAAAAACTAAGGCAAAAGTATCCAATCATTTTAGAGGAATTTAGATTGTTGTTTGTAGCTTTTCCTTCTAGCTATATTGTTGAGAAAGCTTTAAGTTCAGTTATCAACATCTTGAACAAAAGGTCTAATCTAGATATATAAAGGAGGTGACTTAAGGCTCTATTTTACTAATTAAGAATTAGATTAGAAAAACTTGCAAGCAGTCATATTCCTCATCCTTCACATTATATTAGACTTCAGTAGCAGACATTATTTTATGGAAGTTTTTTAATTTTATTTGATCTTTTGAAGTATTTCTTATTTAACCTGGTTTGTATTGTATTTAAGTAGTCTTTTTATAATAACAACTTTATTAAGCTATTTATTCTACAACAGGTTTGCATAATGCCTAATAAATATTATTTACGGTAGACTTCCTCTTGAGTTCGCACTTTTTACCCAAAAAAAAATGCAAATTTATATTTTCTTAAATTTAACTAAGTAAAGTCTATTACTAACTAAATATTAATAAAACAAAATATATATAATATTTAATAGCTTATATAGATCTATTTTTTTAATGAAAGTTTGTTTTATGTTTTAGTGGATTTCATATTTATTCATAACATCATTGCATATAACATATTGAAATTTGTCATTTTGTAAAAAAAAATATGGTAATAATTTTTTGAGTTTGCACTTTTTGGTTTTTTTTCAAAGTTTACAAGCGGAAGTCTACTATATTTATTAAAGTGTTTATGTATTAAAGATTTTAATAATTTTATTTTGACCTGGTTAACTTTGTAGTTGATATTCGTTGTTTTACATTACACTAAAAGTTTTTATAGCACATTGATTAAAATATTTGTTTGAAAGACCTTTATTTGACAGGTTTTTTTTATTACTAGTTTAATCTGTATACAACTTATATCACTATAAAACTATTATCTGATTGTAATATTTTGACAACCATTAAAGTTTTTATTTTTAAAAAGATTTTTTTGGTTTTAAAAGAGTATAAATTTGAGGTCTCTATTTGAAATGACTTCTACTTTTTCATTTAAAAGTTTCTTAAACACAATTTTATTTTCTAACTTGATTTATTATTGTTCAAAAGTTAATTATAATATAAGGAGTTTTAAACTATTAATACAACTGTTTTTTGTTTTATCTGAATTTAACATATATTAGCAATTAGAATATACTTAGTTTATTTTAATACTTCAACACTACCTTTTAGTTTTTCACTATTTTCCTCTGTTAAATTATTGTAGGCTAATAGCTAGAAAAAAAAACTTTTTAAACAGAATTAAATAAGCCATCAAAAAGACTGCTACAGTTACAAAACAAAATTTAAATCTGTTTAAAAGTTTTTTTAAATTGATTACTTTCTGTTTACAGAATTAACTGTAAAACATTGGATTTTTTTGAACTTAAATAAAAAAAAAATTGTTAAAATTAACGTTTAGTTTCCCAAAGGTTATTCCAAGTCAAATACTATTTGATGGTATTCTACAACACAACATATAGTTTAAAAAGTATAAAACAAAGTTTTCAACTTTACAACTAACTTGCTTATAATATATTTTTGCATTGAAATTAATAATTTTACTGCATTTACTGAAGCTGTTGATGAAACTACTTTTTATGTGAGATAATCAACCAGTCGGTCAAACTTCCTCATACTAGAACAGAAATTATGTTTTAATACTTATTTCATTATGTGTAAAATAAACTGTTAATTCTTTTATATTATATTTTTAATCTCTGGTATAGATATTTTAAAAAAGCCTATTTATAAAGTAATTTAAGTATTTTGTGCGGCTTAAATAAGTTACTTAGTATTAACTTCTAAATGTCCGAAATTTGTTTTATGAGATATTATTAAAATGTCAGGTTTAAGTTAAGATTTCAGGTGGGTAACGTACGGCTTAGATCCAGTCGCAGATCCAGTCGAATTTCGACCCGCTAAGTAAATTGAAAACTACTTGTGCAAAATAAATAAAATTTATTTTTTTGATATTTAATATTTTGATATACGCTTTCATTTCGTTTTCAGTTCACAAAAATATTTCATAGATCACAATAATACTAAATCATTTTATTACAATTTTGCTCGAGTTTTTTAATTTTCTTATTTGTATTTTTTCTAAATCATGCAGCCCGCAATTACATTTTCTAACGAGTTGAAAATAGAAAATATTTTTTAGTAAATATGAATTGCTGACTACAAAAGTTGTCCACCACTGACGTAAAAGTTTCAATAGTTTCAAAGCAGATCATATTAAAACAGGATTGATTACAGATTACTCAAGGCTTTTTAATAATTAAGTATTTTGATACACTTTACTGGGCTTCTAAGAAAATGACTGTAAATTATTTTCTCAAGCCCTGTAAACTACTTTGAAAGGTGCGTGCATAAGAAGTACAAGACTAAATTACATTTCGTACACATCTTTTTTTAGCTCAAAAGTTTGTACTCAAAAGAAAAACTACTTTGTAAAATCGTGGGGGGCGATTTTTTTTCAAGTTACTGAAAAGGGGGTGATTTAGTAAATGAGTTTGGGAAACCCTGGTGTATACCAATGCCACTCAAAATTCGGTTCTAAAAAATCATAATACCACAGGCCCTTTATATAAAAAGGTCTTTATAAAATTTATTTTATTTCTTAAATGGATGTTTTATAAATTTCTTAACTTAACTATTTTTGTAATGTTTTTTTATGAGATGTTTATAAATTCAGTAAGTTTATTGTTCAGTTTGTAAATTGATTATAAACTATAACATCTATTGAAATAATAACAGTTTTTAAAAAATTTATTACAGTATATAACCACTTACTAATCAAGCAAGACCAAAAAAGTCTAGTTTAAACTTACAACTAATATCAGTGGTAATTTTAAAAACATATAAAACTAAAATAATTTTATTCATTAACCAATTAAAACTAAATTTTAAATGATTACTTTTCGTTTAGTATCAAAAAAATACCAAAGTTCGATTTTGCAAACTTACCATTCACAAATATTGCATTAAACAAAACAAATAAGCCTGCTGTAATTCTTCATGTAATCAAAACTAACTACAAAAGGGAACATAATTTAAAAAATATATAAAACTTTCTCTTATTTTCAGTTGCAAGGAAAGATCAGAGTTTGATTAAGCAAACTTACCACTTACGTCAGTTGTTGTGTTATTTTACAACGAACCAATATCGCTGGTGATGCGAACCATTTATTCAATTCTACACACCACCCCGGACCATTTGTTGGTGGAAATAATATTGGTGGACGATGCTAGCGATAACGGTTTGTTTTTTGTAAATAGTTTGAACATTGAATACTAAATGTTTGATTTTATTTTTTTATAATTTTTTTAACTCATTGAAACCGAAAAATATTATTTTTTTAGTAAGTTTATTGTAATTACATTTAGTTATAATTAGTATCAAAAATCTTATACACCGTTTTAAAAATGCGATAACATTGTCTGTCTGTTATATTTATCAAATTTCTGCAAAATTTAGTTTTTTTTTCATTTTAGCTTAAGCTTAATATGCTCTTACTAGTTACACAATACTTTGCATTGTAAAAATCTTTAGCAATAAAAGTTTTTGTTAGCCATGTGTTTTATTATAAATAGAACAAGTATTTTTCACAAAAACTTTTTTTCTGTGTTTGTATATGATATAACTTACTACTGATACGACATCATCAATATAAAAAATCGCTTTTTGAAATTAAAGCTTTAGATTTCCATTAACTACTTAGTTTTTTCAATCTATTTCAATTAATTTTCAAATTATAAATCTAAATTTACAAACTAAAATAAACACAAAATACACAAAAATTAGCTAAATAAGTCAACTTATGCCGAATCGATTAAAACCTTTTTTGTTTATAAATAATTTAAAAATTTGGCACATAACCAATAAAAGTAACTAAAAAGCTTAAAAAAATCAAAAGTATAAGTTATACTAGCTTAAGTAAAAACTACTTAAATTTAAAATTATACATTTATTATAAAAAAGTTCTATAATATTCAGCAAAACTTGTTAAACTACTAGTTGTATCTTTAGCTTGATTAAGTGATAATTAATATGAATTATAAGATGAGGTTTAACTTTTATTAATTTATAAAAACGTGTTACTTACATTCTTTTAAAGCTTTTAACTCAATTTTTAATTTTGTCTTCAAACTTAGATATTAAGTTTATGTTTTTGTGGTACAATAAAGTTGAACCAGTTTTATTTGTACTAAGTACAGTATTATTGAGTTTTAAAAATTTACATCTAAACAGTGTTTAAACATATTACAATAAAACAGACTTGGCGTTTTCAGCAGTAATAAAAACATTTCAGAGCACTTATTGAACCTAATCAAAATTAAAGTGTCGAAACTTGAAAAAGCAGAATCGTACATAATTACAAGAGGCAGGGATTAATTAAATCCAAGTTTGTTGGGGTGGCAGAAGCTAAACGTTAAATGCTTTTAATTCAAAAATATTTTGAGTTTATAAATGTTTTGTTTGAGAAAAAACATAATGTGAGTGAACATTTTTTATATTTTTAATATACGAAAATGTAGTATTGAAATGTTATCTATTATGTTAGATAAAAAGACTGAACAATTTCAATATAATTTTTTTCTACACTATAAACTTTAAAATCCAAACAACTTTTATATTAAAAGGAAAAGCAATAGCGTTCATAGTGAGTGCATGCAAGGTTAGCTTGAACCTTTATTGGAACAAATTGTTAAAAATCCTAAAACAATCGCCATTCCAGTTACTGGTGATATTTACAGTCAAACATTCAAGTTTGTTTATAGTTTGTATTTTGCTTTGTTTTATTTTAAACATCCAACAAATTATTTCTTTAACTCTAAGCGTTTTAAAAGTTTTAAGTTTGTTTAAACTTTTGAACTTTTTGTTTAAGTTTGTTAGGGTTTACATTCACTAAAAGGAATTTTAAAGTTTTTTTATTTATTGCTTTATAGGAACTGCAATTATTTATACACCTAACTCAAACTTTGATAACAAAAAATTTATTTAAAGTAATTATTTACCAAAAAGTAGGTAAACGCAATGATAAATTTTTTCATAAAGAAAAACTGATTAAAAGCTTTATGCAATTAGGTTCTTATAGTTCAAAATTTTTAAAAGTAGGCTTTTAGATTTCATTAAGCTTTCACTTGCCCATATGTTATATAAAAGTTCATATTTTTATTGAAAACTTTATTAGCATTCGTTTTAAGAATGTTATTATTTGATCGAGTGTAAATATTTGTTTATTCGATACTCTAACAAAGAAACATATCGATAAGTAAACACATGGTTTAGAAGTTGTTTGTATGGTATACAAAGCTGAAAAACATAATAAAAAAGAAAATTCAAAAGTTTTTTAACTCAGTAGAAGTGAAATTGAAAAACTTTTGCCTTAGTTTTAAAAGTAAGTACATGGTTTACAGTGTTCAAACATAACATGTTCGAATGCATTTACAAGCTGAAATCTAACATCAAAAACGTTTGAAGCAAAAAATCATTAAAAATTAAAGTAAATACTACTCAAAAAACGGACAGTTAAAACTTCACGAAATCGTTTGTATTTTAAATTACCTTAGACTTAAATTTAAACGAACATTTTGTAACACTATACATTAGCAATGCAATTAACGCCACATTTAATATGTAAAGTTCACTTTTGTTGTTGTTTAACTATCTGGGAAGCGGATTAAAATTGTTTAGATTTTACCGGTAACATATTTTTTCATTAATATAAGTTCTTTTTGTTGTAGATACATTGTTTAAATTGAATAAATCTAATTACTCTTAAAGCTGAGGAAACGTCATTTTTTTATTGAGCTTTTTTTTGTAGTTTAAAATTGTAAACACTTTTGTAAAAAGAAAGTTTAAACATTTTTGTTTTTATATTTACCGCAATAACTATGCTACAAATGATTATTTGCGAAATTATTATTTACCTTTTAATTTTTAATATCAATAAATCATTTTAATTATTTACCTGAAAGCGTATACTAAAGGGTTCCAAAAAAATTTATTTAAAAACCAATCTTATTTAAGTGCATTCTTATTTATAATATTATTTAAAATATAAAATCTTATTTAAAAACTAAAGTATATGATAATTATGCAACCATATACAAAACAGTACAAAAAATTTTTAATTACCTAAATGTCTCAAAGTTTTTTCGTTTACAAACACTGTAAACCAATAATATTTAATTTTAGACATGTTTGAAGAGACGTACAACATTAATTTAAGTTACAAGTAAATCTGATGAATCAAGTTTTTACACATGTGTTTATTTTAATTCTTTTTAGGTGTCATTAAAATAAAGCTTATCTATTAATATAAATTAGTTAACTTTTATTTTTTGAAACTTTATTTATAATAAGAATTAAAATTACTTTGAAAAGCTCTTTTGTCATATTATTATCTTAGATATAATAAACGTACTTTATGATAATTATTTTTATCACGCAGTCAGACTATGTGAAGAAGTGTTTGGAAACACAAAGCCAAATCTGTAGGCTTAAAATTCAAACTTAGATTGCTATCAATTTAAAATTAATAAAAGTTTCCTTTAAAACGGTTGTTGTTTTAAAAACTTAAACATTGTTAAATAATAATATTGAAGTTGGTATATAGTACTAAATACTATATAATCTTTGTGAAACATTTACAAAAAAATTGTTATTTAAAAAATATTTTAGATTTAAAACTTAAAACTTCGAATAGTTAGAATAGTTTCAGTGCAAACTACCTATAGAACTCCCACGTGAAATTAATACGGAAGTATTAAACTTCCAACACTTTTTAGTAAAACTTATAAAGTTAAATTTTTGTCACTTGCGCTATCTAGTTTTTGAACAAGTTAATAACGATTGTTCAGTGTGACGTAATAATATTGTCTGTATCTTTATTGTTTTATTTGTAGTTACTGTTGCTTACGTATATTATATTTGATACTAGGCATTCGTTATTTAAAGGGTAATATAATAAATTAAAGCAACAGCAGGATCCACAGGAAATACTTTTAAACAAAGATACAGAAACCACAAATCATCACTTAACAATATTAACAAAAGACACACAAAATAACTAGCAAACTACATATGGAATTTAAAAGATAACAATACAGACTACAAAATTGAATGGAAAATATTAAACAGGACAAAATCAAAATTCAATACTAAATTCGGCTGCAAACTTTGTAACTTAAAAAAATAGAGATCGAAAAATCAGATAAGAACGTAACACTAAACAAGAAATGCGAAAGACAAAACATATGTATCCATTATCAAAAATACTTTTTTAACAAAATTAAAACCAACTAAATATTAAAACAAAATAAAATTTAAGCAGCAAACGAAAGTATTTTATAACATTTTTCCAACAGTCTAATTTTTTTTTCTAATAGCTTAAAATTTTTTTCCAAAATAACTTTTCTAAACTTTCCTAAAAAGCAAAAATTAAAAACTACAGCGTGTTATTTCAAACTCAGCTAATCGTACAATAAACTGTACCATTACTACGTCACAATTATTATAAAAAATTTCAAAATCTAAATTCTGTTTACTATTGGAACAAACTGTAGCTTAATGAGGAGTACATGAAATTTTATATTTCATGTATGAAACAGCTGTATAAATTATAGTTTTTATATAACTAGATAAATATTTAGCTCTAATTTAATTTGTCGAGCACTATCGACCAGAACTTTTTATAAAACCTATAATATGTATATTTGTATATATATATATATATATATAATTTATTCAAATGGCGATTTTAAAAATTCTGGAACATATGTTTCACAAAGCTTTAATTTTTCATAAAGCTCTGATCATCAGCCAGTTAAATTCAAAATACAAAGCACTGTACTAAACAAAGATACAAAAGTTATGCAAAAAAACAAAAAACAATCAACAGCCGTTATGTATGCGCTAAAAAAGGAAGGTTGTTTAAATAAGCGAAGCGAATTTATATCGTCTTGTCGACATATAAAAAAGCTTCTTTTAAAACACAACAAATTTTGAAGCATTTTATAGTCAAATAACTGTTGTTTTCGTTAATTTTAGTTGTTTAATTAGTTAGAAGGTAGATCGATTTTTGTACTGAATATTTGTAATGTACAATATTACGTCATACTGTTTTTTGTTTTTTTGCATAACTTTTGTATCTTTGTTTAGTACAGTGCTTTGTATTTTGAATTTAACTGGCTGATGATCAGAGCTTTATGAAAAATTAAAGCTTTGTGAAACATATGTTCCAGAATTTTTAAAATCGCCATTTGAATAAATTATTTAAAAGCCCTTCAAGTGGGCTCAGTTGAAAGTGTTTATGTTTAAACATTAACCTTATTTTATATATATATATATATATATATATATATATATATATATATATCACAGATGTTCTTGTGCTAAAACTTTATTTCAACTAACGACGTTTCACTGCTCTCAAATAAATTTAAGAACAGATCTACGGAGTCTCAAAAAGCTCTAAGAATAGAGCTTTTTGAGACTCCGTAGATCTGTTCTTAAATTTATTTGAGAGCAGTGAAACGTCGTTAGTTGAAATAAAGTTTTAGCACAAGAACATCTGTGATATACATTCCGATAAGCTTAGCTTATCAGGATCTCCAGGATTTAACGCCTTATAACGTTACATCTTATATATATATATATATATATATATAAAAGTTTGTTTCAAGATGTGAAACTCGAAAGACTCGAGTTTTGTGCCTATGCACTCATCAGCTTCAAAACAATTTTTAAATTAAGCATAAAAACAAAACACACAAATGAAAGTTAAAAAATTTAGCCTAAATAGATAATGACGTAATTTTAAGCTGTTTTGTTTTGTGCTTTATTTTAAATTAGTTTTGAAGCTGATGAGTGTAAAGGCACGAAACTCGAGTCCTTTGAGTTTTATATCTTGAAATATATCTTTATATTAATAAAGCCCTTAAGGTGGGCTCAGTGTGAAAGATTTAATTTATCAAGTTAAACAACTTAATTATATATATATATATATATATATATATATATAAATAAAAAGGTTTATTGCTTTATTTTAAACTTGTTTTGAAGCTGATGAGTGCATAGCCACGAAACTCGAGCCCTTTGACTTTTACATCTTTAAATAAACCTTTTTATCAATAAAGCCCTTAGGTGGGCTCAGTGTGAAAGATTTAATTTATCAAGTTAAATAACTTTATTATATATATATATATATATATAAAAATCTGTGGTAATATATTGTATATGTATATATTAAACTACGACTTAAAACTTATCAATTTAACTCTTTAGTTATTAAATATGTAAGAACAAACTGTAAAAATATTAAATTAAAACTACCTATATTTAAATTTTGGCAATGGTTTAAGGTACTTAATTATATTTAGTAGTATTATTTTAAGTTTCACTAATATAAACTCAGTAAATAATTTATTTGAGTATCGTAAGTTAAACTTGTTAGATATTTATCGAAATAAAAGTGTGAGGCCTACTGTAGTAGTATCGTACCAATAACGTAATTTAAAAATCTACAGTTAAAACACAAAAAAAAAAGAAATACGTAGGAAGCACTGGGGAGACTTTTAAAACAAGGTGGTATGGCCACATTAGAGATTTGAACGTCCATAAGGAAAACGGAACCGAACTGTCGAAATATATTTGGAAATTATAACAACAATAACACTGATTACAATATTGACTGGAAAATTTTCATCACATCGGGCAAATAAGGACTCCGCAGAGAATCTGTATGACCTGTACCTATGATAAGATGGAAATAGCGAACGCTGACGGGGAACGTCTTTAAATAAAAGGAACAAATTAACATCTTCATATGTTCATTTTAAAAAGCTTTACTTTAAATTATAAGAAAATTTTATAAATACGTCACGAAAATTTTACAAATTTTAGCTTGTACGAGCAAATATTAAAACAAACAAGTGTAAACAATTTTAAATTTTCAAACTCTTAGCGCCATTGGATTTTATTAACCTAATCTATAACTACTTCACGATACGATAGTTTTAACAGTTAAAACAATTACTCAGTCTAATGCTTTAATTGTAAGAGTTGCTTTATTTTTTTTGTTGTTATTCAACAATTTTACAAGCCTACTAATTGTAAGTTTATTTATTTGTTTGTATAAGTTTTAAGTTTATAATATTATTAGGTAGCTTACAATTTTCAAACCTTAATATAAAATAACCAGGTAGCATTACAGTTTATCTAAATCGTTAGCTTTAAACTATAAGTTTTATTTTGATTTTTTACACATAAGTGCCAATTTTTATTCAAGATTGGCCTAATGTCTTCTTGCATGTTTATGTAAGGAATTTTACAAATTTTATTTAAGTGATTAACTCGTTCGGTTTGGTTCAAGCGAGTGAAACATTGTTTTCTAAATAAAATTTAATATTTTGAGTTAATCTATTATTTTATTTACCAACATAAGTATAATAAAATTACGAGTTTTCATGAATAACATAATTGCAAGTTTTATCAACGAATATCTATGTTCGAAAACTTTACGAAAACGCTAACCATATTGATAAAAAACCTATAACTAAGTATGATAAAGAAACTTAAATTTATAATGCAGTTACGTATTTATGTAATTTAATGAAGTTCTCCTATAGTTTTTAACTAATAAATTGTTTTAAATAACACAAAGAATTGTTTATTTTTTAGTCAAAACTAGTTTATATTTGAAAATAAGTACTATTGTATTACGTTTTACTGAACAATCGTTATGAATTTGTTCAAAACTAGAAAGCGCTAATGATAAAAATTTAACATTAGAAAGTTTTACTAAAAAGTGTTGGAAGTTTAATACTTCCGTGTTAAATTCACGTGGGAGTTCTATAGGCAGTTTGCACTGAAACTATTTTAACTATTCGAAGTTTTAAGCGTTAAAAAACTTAAAGACTTTTTAAATAATCATTTTTGAAAATGTTTCACAAAGGTTACATAGTAGTTAGTACTATAAACAAACTTCAATATCATTATTCAAAAATGTTTAAGTTTTTATAACAATAAGCGTTTTAAAGGAAAATTTTATTAATTATAAATTAATAGCAATCTAAGTTTGAATTTTAAGCCTACAGATTTAGCGTTGTTTTTGCCAAACAATTCTTTACATAGTCTGACTGCGTGATAAAAATAATTATCATAAAGTACGTTTATTATATCTAAGATAATAATATGACAAAAGAGCTTTTCAAAGTAATTTTAATTCTTATTATAAATAAAGTTTCAAAAAATAAAACTTAACTAGTTTATATTAATAGATAAGCTTTAATTTAATGACACCTAAAAAGAATTAAAATAAACACATGTGTAAAAACTTGGTTCTTCAGATTTCGAAATAAGTACATAGGTGAAAACTTTATTTATCAGATTTACTTGTAAGTTAAACTCATGTTGTACATCTCTACAAAACTGTCAAAAACTAAATACCATTTGTCTACAGTATTTTTATAAATAAGCAACATATAGGTAATAAAAAGTTATTTATACTGTTTTGTATATGGTTGCATAATAAATATATGCTTCAGTTTTTAAAACAAAATATTATCTTTGATATCCTTTAGTATACGCTTTCAGCTAAAATATTAAAATTAATTGTTATAACTAAAAATCAAAAGATAATTATAAATTACACAATTAACCATTTGCAGCATAGTAATTGCTGTAAATATAAAACAAAAGTTTTCAAACTTGCTTTTAATAAAAGTGTTTACATTTTTTAACTACGAAAAAAAAAACATTTAAAGACGTTTCCTTAGCTTTAAGAGTATTTAGATTGATTCAATTTAAACAATTTAATTTACTCCAAAAAGAACGTATATTAATGAAAAAATATGTTACCGGTGAAATGTGAACAATTTTAATCCGCTTCCCAGATAGTTAAACAACAACAAAAGTGAACTTTACATATTAAATGTGGCGTTTATTGCATTGCTAATGTATAGTGTTACAAAATGTTCGTATAAATTTAAGTCTAAGGTAGTTTAAAAAATTAACGATTCCGTGAAGTTTTAACTGTCCGTTTTTTAAGTAGTATTTAGTTTATTTTTAATGGCTTTTTGCTTTAAACGTTTTCTGTTTTGAATTTTAATTTGTAAATGCATTCAAATATGTTATGTTTGATGTTTAAGGTAAACATTGTAAATCATGTACTTATTTTTAAAACTAATGCAAAGTTTTTTAATTTCATTTCTACTTATTTCAAAAACTGTTGAATTTTCTTTTTTTGTGATCTTTTTCATCTTTGTAAACCATACAAACAACTTCTAAACCATGTGTTTACTTATCGAAATTTTTCTTTGTTAGAGTATCTAATAAACAAATATTTATACTCGATTAAATGATAACACTCTTTGAACGAATGCTAATCAAGTTTTTATAAATGAATTTCTTAAAACATGAATTTTTATATAACATATGAGCAATGGAAAGCTTAACAAAATTTTAAAAACCTATTTTTGAAACTTTTGAACTATAATAAATTATTTACATGAAGCTTTTAATCTTTTTTTTATGGAAAATGCATAAATGTATTTACCTAGTTTTTCGTGAATAATTATTTTTATTTAAATTAGTTTTCATATAAACTTTTTATTAAAGTTTAAGTCAGGTGTATAAATAATTGTAGTTTCTATAAAGCATTAAAAAAAAAACTTTAAAAATACTTCAGTATTTGTAAACTATAACACATTTAAACAGAAAATTCAAACATTTAAACAAACTGTATTTGAATGTTTTCTAAAACAAAATAGATAAATCGTAATCAAACTTGATATAAATATTTGAATAAACTTCACCTTTGTTATCTGAGACTGGTGAAATCTTACACAGTAGAAATGAACAGTTGAGTAGATGGGTTCAACACTTTTCCCTTATGTATTCTACACAGAATATTGTTACAAATGATGCCCTTAACAGAATGGATAGTCTACCAATGATGGATGACCTGGATAGCGTACCAACTACTGAAGAACTCAGTAAAGCCATTGATATGATGGCTCCGTGGAAAGCTCCAGGTAGTGACGGCATACCAGCGGACTTGGTCCGCAATTGTAAGTCATGCTTGTTACCTCATTTACATGATATTTTAGCCAAATGTTGGAGAGAAGGTATAGTGCCACAAGACATGCGTGATGCTAAGATCATAGTCTTATATAAAAACAAGGGTTCCAGATCGGACTGCAATAGTTACAGGGGAATTTCTCTTCTTGCGATTGCTGGTAAAGTTTTTGAAAGAGTGGTTCTTCCTCGTATTCAGAAGCTGGCTGAAAGAGTATATCCTGAGTCTCAATGTGGATTTAGGTCTAAAAGATCTACCACCGACATGATTTTTTCTGTACGTCAGTTACAAGAGAAATGTAATGAGCAGAACATGCCTTTGTACATCGCTTTCATTGACCTCACTAAAGCCTTTGACTTGGTAAGTAGAGAAGGACTATATGCTATACTGCTGAAAATTGGATGTCCTCCAAAATTATTCAATATTGTGAAGTCTTTTCATACAAACACAAGGGCAACCATTCAATATGATGGTAGTGTATTTGATTCATTTGAAATCATAAGTGGGGTAAAGCAAGGCTGCGTACTTGCTCCAACTTTGTTTGGAATCTTCTTTTCGATGCTATTAAAGCATGCTTTTAATTCATTAACTACTGGAATCAAGCTTCATACAAGAACTGACGGACACCTTTTCAACCCTTCAAATCTAAGAGCTAAGCGAAATCTGAAGAAAGTCACCATACGTGATCTTTTATTTGCTGACGATGCTGCTCACGATGATAACATTATAAGTTTGTAAGTTATATATATTAATCAAATAACTTATACTTATATTTCATATTTAACTATCGCTAATAATCTTAAAGTTGTGTGTTTAAAGAAATCTGTAAAATAATAGTTTTCAAAAGATATCAAACAATTTTTTAAGGAAGTTTTTAATATTAATTGTAAGAAACTGTTTTTGCAATTTTAAATTTCGAAAACTTTTAAATTTTCATGATCTAGCTTTACATACATCATATTTTGAAAGAAAATAAGCAAAATAATAAGTTGTCGACAACTAACTTTAATACTTAAGTTTATTATATAATATTTCTTATTAAATCTTTAAACATAATTTAATATTGGCTAAAAAAAAAAAAAAATGAAACTTAAGTTTTAGTAAATGACAGGTTTTATATCAAAAAAACGTCTACGTCTATTTTTGATTTATTATCAGTATACACTTTCGTTTTAAGAATCTAGAATTTAATAATAGTAATTTTAAATGAAATTACCATAACTAATTACGACTACTAAATTTTATTTACTGTATTATTTCAAGTTTCTAATACACTGTTACTAATATTCGTAAAAAGGTGTATTTCATATAAATCGCCCTAAGTTTGAATTCAACTTGCCAATCTGGTCTGCATACTTAAAAAATGTGTGTATTAACCATATAGAATCTCTCCAAAGGAAAAGTACGGAGTAGTTTTTAACAGCTGCAATACTCATTATATTTCTTACATTAACGACTATCAGAACTTAATATTTAATCTTTAGAATTCAAAAGTCTTATACTTTTTCTAATGCTTTTTAAAAATAATTAACTACATTTAACTTATAATCCATTTTTGAACCTTATTAAAATCATTAATTACCTTAAAAATAAATAGAAAAATTCATCTAGTCATAATTATCTTTCAGTTTAAATGTGGAATTAGCTTTCAAACAAAACTAACATTTGCAAAAAAAAAAGAAAAACTTTGAATTAAGTTTACGTGATAAAGATAAAGTACTTTATACTAGAAGCTGTCGTTAATTTAACGAGTTTTTAAACCTATAAATCATTGATTTGATATGTAGAATTTGGTTCATTCTATAGTTTGATTTTATTAGCAGCGCTTTTTCTTTGTAAATAATAAACCGTTTTTCAATATTTTAAATAGATTTTTATTTGACCTGTATTCTTAATGTGCTTTGGACTTTTAGTTTTCAATTTAGTGGTTAGTCAATGCACTTAAACTTTTTATTTTTTTTAATTGTCTGTACCTTAATTCCAATAATGTTTAATTTAATTGTATCGATTATGCCTTGAAAAATCGATAAAATTATTGATAAAAAACAATGAAATACAAAACGGTTGCACATATGTACAGAACTTAACTCTAAAAGTCAGGATGTGTATATCCGGTTGATTTTTGAACAAGAATAAATTTTATTCATCAACTTTTGTAGTTTGTTTGAATTTTGACATTCTAGTATGTTCTAAATGAACTTTACAAAAGTAACCATGAACCTTATTTTAATGAAGAAGTGTGTGATTTAGACTATTTTGCTGATTGCTGCACTAAAATCATTGAAATAATTTACTTAATCGTTTCAATATATGTTGCTGAATTTTTAAGAGAAGGTTTTTTGTTGAAAAAAAATCGGAAGTTAGTTCTAAATTGAAAGATTGTGCAGCTGTGTTTGATTTTATTGGAAATCACTGATTGATGAAAGAATTGATGTTAAACTTGCTTTTTGAGGAGTTAAAACCAAATTCATTAAAATACTTCTCCTTCAAATCACAAATAAATCAATTATTATTACACTGAAGTGTTGATTTCTTTTGCTGTTAATCTAAAAATATTGGATAAAACTGGAGTTTTTGATTTTAAGGTATATACATTTTTGTCTCTTTGTTAAGTGTCATTCAGTTTATAGGCCCAGATTTTGATGCCTACGTCTAGCGTATGATAAAAGACTTAAAAAACTTCCAATAGCAATAAATATCAAAAATTAAATTTTAACAAAAGCTACAAGAAAATTAAGTTTAATTTTAAACAAAACAAACAACTATGTTGAAATTAATTTGTTTTAAAAACAAATCCTTATTTAAAAACAATAATAAACAAACATATCTATAAAGATCGGAATAATAATTGTTGGGTTAGATATGATCGGTTTAGAAACGATCGGGTTAGAAATGATCGGGTTAGAAACGATTGGGTTAAATCTGGTTAGATATGATCGGGTTAGAAATGATCGGGTTAGAAATAATGTTGTTAGAAATGATCGGGTTAGAAGTGATCGGGTTAGAAGTGATCGGGTTAGAAATGATCGTGTTAGAAACGATTGGGTTAAATCTGGTTAGATATGATCGGGTTAGAAATGATTGGGTTAATCGGGTTAGAAATGATCGGGCTAGAAGTGATCGGATTAGAAGTGATTGGGTTAGAAATGTACGAATTAGAAATTATCGGGTTAGAAGTGATTGGGTTAGAAGTGATCAGGTTAGAAGTGATCGGGTTAGAAATGATCGGGTTAGAAATGACAGAGAGTTAGAAATGATAGTAAACCATTTGCATTACAATTAATATGATATTAAACGTTAAGAGATATTTAAATATTAAAAACATTAGGGATTAATTAAGATTTTTTACTGGAAAATACATTAAAAGGTATCCGTGGTGTAAAACTTGATAACCAAAAGGTCCTTCGTGCAAAACGTCCTAGTACCAAATGTCTTAAGGTTACTTTTTTTCATTCAATAAACTAATATTGTTAATTGTTGTAAAATAGTTAGATGTATCTACTAACTATATATTATAAGGATTTTTTTAGTAATAACAGATTAAACAGAATTTGTAATCGTAGTATTGTGGAATTAATTTTGTGCTAACTAAGAAACAATCTTTCTACAGAGAAAGTTTGCCATCATTAAGACCCCTATCCACCAGGTCACACTTTTTATCAATATTAAAACTTTATAAGTTGTCTTACTAAGTTAACAAGATATATTCAAAATATAAAAAGCCGGATTTGTGTGTCAAGCTTTATCAGGGTAATTAAGGCTAAATATATATATTTTTGAATAAAGTTGAAAATAGTCAATTTTGTCAGTTCAAATGATTTAAGCTTCAGTAATGTTTTCAAATATATTATTAAGTTGTGATTTTATTTGTAAACAAGCATTTAGTTTTTGAAGGCAAAATGTCTGATTTGTCAGTACAGAAATTAAAGAATTATTATTACTTTGTATTTTATAGATTATATAAAGACGTGAGTTTATTTTCAAGTAAACCTTAAATTTTGAAGGCAAAACAAGTATTAGTAAGTTTATCAGTGAGAGGCTACTTATCATAAAGTATGTGTATCAGTCATTATGTAGTTGGGGTAATAAAGAATTGTTAAATAAGTCTTTTAAACCTGAAAATAAAATGTGAAATATATATGTAGCAGTTTAAGAACAATTTAAGTTCTGAAAATTGAAACTTTTATAATACTTTAATACTTTTCAAGGACCATACCTTTTAAAATAGTTTGAAATTTTAGATAAAAAATACTAGAAAACTCAATAAATTAGAAACTTGAACTTGTTTAATACGTTATGCCATTTTATCTGGTTGTAAGACCAACTGGAAACTGACCAAAATAGGTTAGGGAGCCTTTTCCAAACTTATTTTAATAAAATCAATAATAATAAATACTTAATCTATTATTAAGACAATGCCACATTCTTAGTTTTTTTAACAACTTAATTTATTTTACCTTGTTAATTAACATTACGTGTTGGCTAAAATATTCGGTTCAAAAATCGGTATTTCACTTTAAATAACTAAAATTCACAAAAGCTACAGTTAGGTGACTATAAAATTCTTTAAAAGTAAAGTATATTAAGAGGAGCTTTACCATATGTAGACAAAATGGTATAAATTATTTTCTCTTATTTAAGCAACCTTCCTTTTTAACGCATACACAGCGTCTGTTAGTACTTTTAAACACAGTCGACAAACATGATTATTATCATCTGTTACTGGCTGTGCACTTTTTATCACTTCATAGGTTTTTTTTTCATTTTTCCTTTTCATTATATATATATTTTTTCATTATTTTCATTATAAATTATTTCAAACCTTCTCTGTAGAAAATGATTAAGTTTAGATAGTCACTTTGTTCTCTATGTATATGATATTATTGATATTTTACTGGGCAGTTATTGACAACTATTAATTAGTTATACATTTTAATTGATTGTTAGAGGAAGGCTATTTTTAAAACAAGTTTATTTTATCTAGAAACTTATTTTTAAACTTTTAATGTACTGATTCAGATAAAAAAACGTAAGATTTTTTTTATTTTATTTCCAAAAAAAAAACCCACGCATTATAACGCATACAAACCAAGTAAACAAAGAATAACAAGTACTTAAACGCAAATTAAAGCAGCTTTATGAAGTAACTAAATTTTATATTCAACATAACAACGTTACTAACTAAGTCCTAAAGCACAAGTAAACAACAAAGTTACCAGAATACGCTGTAAAAGTCTTAACCGTTTAAACTACAAAAGGTAAACAGAATTAGATAGATTTTACGCACCAGATAAATTCTCCGCGCCAACATTTGTTTCTAACTTGCTATCTTCAACAGTCTTATCTGTTTCTTCTTTGGAAGCTTCTCTTTCACATTTGAGCTGAACTTCAATTTTAGCATCAGCATCAATACTTGCTTGTAGTTTTTCTTTAGAAGTCTCACTGTCACGTTTGAGCTGCTCTTCAGCAGCCTGATTTTTGGAAGCTTCTCTTTCAAATTTAGTCTGAACTTCAGTAATTGGAGGTCCTGAAGTGTCGTCATTCAAACCAGGATCACATACTGGGCCAACGTTTTCCTCTTCAAGATTTTCTCTTTTTATTGCTGACTTTTTTTGTTTTTCGAGAAAAACAGATAATTCTTTTAGATCAAGATAACGTTCTTCACCATTTTCATTGTCAACTGAAAAACTCTCGTTTGCAAACTCAAGAACATTATGCACCTGACCGTTAAGTTCAATAGCGTGATTTTCACACTTTAGGGTTTTCCCCGCATCAAAAACAGGTTTCACTGACACTTGCAGTTCTTCTTCCGCAGAATGATTTGTAGCAGAAGAATATGTTTCTTTGCCAAGCTCTTCATAAACTTCATCTAACATACCAATAATTGGATGTTCAAATCTCATATTGGAACAGAACTAGATACCGTCGAAATAACCTCTTTAGCATCTTTTATTTTCAACTTGATTTCAGCAATTTTGTCTAACGTTTCATGCTTCTCTTTGAGTTCGTCATGCTTTCTACTTTTAACCCGGTGATTTTCTTTCTGACGTTTCACAACTTTCGCAACACTCTTGCTTTTTGCTAGAAGTTCCTCACCTCTCTTTCCTTCTGTTTCACACAGTTTTTTGAGATTGTTCAATGCTGTCAAAGATTGTTGATATGCTTTGTTAATGTCGTTCAAATACTTTTCACTCATGTTGCTACAAACAGTTCAAACTACTTTCAAATAGAAAAAATTACTAACTAAATTAAACAGTATTAGAAAGTTTTATGAAGTAATAGTAACGTTTCGATAGCAATATTAATATCTTACTAATTTCTTTCAAGAACTTTTTAAGTCAAACTGATTATGATAACAGTTAATTTTATATTAGAAATTTTATGGCATTTATCTAGAAATCTTTAGAACTAATGATTTTATTTTTTTATAGGTGAGTATAAATTTATATAACAAATTTATATAGTAATATGTATCTATTATATATGTATATATTCTTTATTTAATCTGACTAGCTTTTAAAACGTCTAAAAGACAATTAAAATTTTAAATTTATACACATTTTAAATTGAGCTTAACTGACTGTAATAAATCTCGAATACTACTTTATTTCCTTAGTAAGTTAAATTTATTTTCGAATAAAATGTTTTATTTCACGATAAATTTTGCATTTAAATCACGAATAAAAGTAAAAATATTTATTTTAAACAACTAATAAAATTTTTTCTTCTATATTTTTAACTTTTAAAACTTCTAATTAAATCTTAAATTACACTTAAATATTCTAAAAACAGACATTTCAACAAAACTTATGCATTTGAAAGACACATGTATTTTATTAATAGACATTTGTTAATATAAAATTAACTTTTCTTTTAAACTGTTTTATGAAAAACGTTGTCTTAAATTATTCAGTAAAAGTATATTTAATACATTAAAGAAACATTTTAAATAAAAAAAAATATTAACTTTGTTACAAAGAGTTACTTTGATTATTAACAAATTTTATAAAACTTATTTTGTTCAACCGTCTTAAACTTTATTTTGTATTACAGCGTCATTTTTCTTATGTGGTGTATATCTTATAATATTTTAAACCAACACTTGTTTTATTGTTTTCATGCAATTTCTTTATAAAGTGCAAAGTTTAGAAGTTCAAAAAATAATATTTTTAGTCTTACATTTTTAGAGTTTAAATATGATAGGTTTTTTTCATTAAATGTCTTTGTGGGAGAGAAACAAAACTTAAAAAAAATATTATAAAACTATTAAAGTAAGTTTTAATAAGAAATATATTTTTTTTTTTTTTTTTATAAACAGACAACATTTTTAAAGATCGAAGTAAGCAAAGTGCGGCCCGCGAGCATGTAAGTCTGGCCGAAAAAAAATTAACTTCTTTTGTATAACCGGATGTAAAATTTGCTCAATCTTACTATAAAGTATAATTGTTTTATATTAACTTTTTTTTTCGTTTTTGACATAAAATGATATAGATATTTTACAAAATATTTTAAAATTTGAAATTACACTTTCGCTTCTAAAAAAAATATTTATCATGTTATAATACTTTTATTTAAGTTTGTTTTTAAGTTAAACTACTCACCAAAATTTTGAATAATAAAAAATTATGTTACTTTTCTGCTATGTTTGAGACTTTTCTGTTATAAATGCAAAGTAAGCTGTCTTCAGTAAAGATAAGTACTTTTAGCATGGTATAAATATTGATTTATTCTAATCAATTTCTAATTTTTCGTTTTCTCTCAATTGAAAGCTTGAAATTAAAATCGTCAGGTATTTGACAGTGGCTAGACCTTTTCCTATATTTTGCTGCATATTCTACGCTGCGATTTAACGATTCTTGCAGAATTAAAAAAAAATACATTAACTTGTTTTTTTAAAAACGTCGTGTAAATTTTATAGTTCAAAGATAATAAAAATCTAAGCATTGCATTTTAAACTTAAGTAGACTTTTAAAAACTAAACTAAAAGTACAAGAAAGTTATGTGGTAAAAACTAATATTAACCCCTAAATCTAATAATAAGTATCTATTAATACTTTATTATTGCTTAAGTATTACGAAATACATATGGTTAAAAGTAGTTTATTTTGATTACCAGAACTCTTTTAAACAAGTCCCGCAGAAAATATTTTTCTATGAAGCGCGACAAGCGAGGAGCTCTCTTTGGTAATTGTATATTGTGGAAGAAATTTTTTAATTAATGTAAAGATAGTTATGATTGGCAAAACTATAATTCACATTAAAACAAGCTAAGTGTAGTTATATTCAGTAACCTAAACTATATAGTGCGCTAAAAGCTATTAAAACTTTAAAATTTGAAACTACTAATTTTATGAATATAATTCAGCCAGTTTGAACAACTAATAATACCAAAAATAATTATTGTTTTTTTTTTGAAATACGTTAAACAACATGGTACTAACATTTTGAAGCTTCTTATTTAAAAAAATGTCTAAATAAGATAAAATAATTTTTATTTCTGTTAAGCACTTAAAATAAATTATCTATTTTCCCGAGATAGTTTAATTTTTTACAATTTAAGTATACTATTTATTAAAATTCAAACTCTTCAAAATAAGCTTCGGTTAGTACATTTTTACTTTGTTATTTCACTTTTGTTCTGCAAATGATACATTGTTACAATGCTTTCTTTCTATGAAGTATATTTTAAAAATATTACTTTGAGCATAAAAGCAAATAAGAAAATATTTTACTTTTGAATTTTCAGTTTACATAGTTCTATTTATAAAAGACTTACATTCATATATGTAAAAAGTTTACATTCAAACAGCATAACTAAAAATATTTCAGATAACATGTATTTTATTAATAAGCATATGTGATAAAAAATAATCATACTAAGGTGTGGTAATATACAGGTATAGTAGGCTTATCAACATCAAGTGTCTCTGAGGTTAACATAATAAAATTTTAATCAAAAAGTTAAGTTATTTAAGTAAGTTTTAATAAAAACAGAAGTTTTTAAAGTTTGTAAACAACCAAACATAATCAAGAGCGTAGTCAGCAAACTCTGGCTCTTAAAAATAATTTTAAAGCATATACAAAATAATCTGAGGCTTGAAACGATGATAAAAATGCTTTAATGAATATTAGACGGCCTACTGTAAAACAGTTTCTGCAGAATCCTGTTTGTAGTAGCGTTTTATATAGATGATTATGTTATAAAGTGGTATTTTTGTAGTTGGAGGGCAATACATAGTATGTGAAGGAAAAATTAAATGGGTAGTTGACTAGCAAAGTGAAGATATCAAGTATAAGAAAACAATTACTTTCAATATTTCGTGCTCAGTGGGTGATTACGATAATAAGGTTTCGTATTCATGTTATGCATTAGTAGTTTTTTCGTTAAACGATACAACTATTTTGATAACTACTCTTATTAGTAAGCCATACAAATTTTCATTTACTGTGCAACAAGTTTCTTTAATGAAAGAAAATTTATTGTACATTTATTCATAGTCTTTGGCAATTGCTAGGTATATTCTGTAAGCTGACAAAGAGTATTTTTGTAAATTTTTCAAGCATGCTTTTTTGGTAACTTCACACTTAAAATTTTTAAAAGTTTATAATTTTAGAATGAATATATTGTGAAATTTAAGTTCTGGTTGTTTCACAAGCCTTGGTTATTATTTTTGAAATAAACTATTCAAATTAATATTATAAGTAATTTTTTGTCATTATTTATTAAAACACATGATATAACTTTATAAGAAAACGTGCAAAACTATATCGATAAATTAAACTTAATAAAAACTAAAGAAAACAACTTAACACTTATTATAAAGTAACTAAAAACTTATACATACACAACTATATGACCGTCTATACCAAAATCACAAGCAACACAACATAATTTTTCTATACGCTGTATAGTTCTAGACCAATTTAAACACTGCATTAAATATAATTTACGCTTCAGTTTTACTCTACGCATCAATACTTGCTTGCAGTTTTTCCTTCGAAGCTCCACTGTTCTGCTTGGACTTCTCTTCAGCAGTTGAAGATCCTAAATTGCTGTCATTCAAAATAGGATCAGATACTTGAGCAACATTTACTTCTTCTTCAACAGAAGAGCTTTCGTCAACTTCAGCTGGCCTTCTTTCGAGTTGAGCCGGAGAAATTTCTTCAAGACTCGTGTTTGAATGCACAGATTCAGTGTCTTCGGAAGAGTGTTTGTTTATATCAACATTAAACGCTTCATTCGGCTCTACGACATATTCTGTTTCACCGTTTCCCGTTTTAAGAGCGTGCAGAGTGCAATCTTCTTCAACTCCCTCTTCTAAAAGAAGCTGATCCAGGTCTTGCAGAGGAACTTCTTCCTCGATAGCAGGAGGATTGATAACAGCCGAATACTTTTCTTTGCCAAGCTCTTCATAAACTTCATCTAACATATCAATGATCGGATGTTCCAATTTCGTGTCTCTAAGAGAATTTGACACTACTTTAATATTTTCTTCAGCATATTTTATTTGCAACTTGATTTCAGCAACTTTGATTAACGTTTCATGCTTCTCTTTGAGTTCCTCGAACTTTCTGTTTTTAATCCGGTGATTTTCTTTCTGACGTTTCACAACTTTTGCAACTTTTTTGTTTATTGATTCAAGATCCTCACCTCTCTTTCCTTCTTTTTCACACAAATTTTTGAGATTGTTCAAAGCTGTTAGAGATTGTTGATATGATGCTTTGATCTCACGTAGATAATTTTCACTCATATTGCTACCAACAGTGCAAACTACTATACTTTCAAATGGAAATATTTATTAAACAAACTAAACAATCGTAAAAAGCTCTGTGCTATAATACTAATAAACCGACTTATGTAAGCAAAACACTTTTAATTTTAATTATTGCTTTTTATTAAAAACTGATTACGATAACAGTTAATTTCAACTACTAAACTTTATGGCTTTGGTTCAAAAAGTCGTTATAACTAATGATTTGCAGTTATTTAGTAGATAAATATGAACTTACTTGGTGCACATAATAAATATGTGTTATTTATGAACTTTAAAAAATAATTTAACTACGTTTCTAAATATCTTATACAACCGAAACTTAATTTTTTCAAAAACTAAGTAACTTTTTTAAACAATTTTAAACTTTTTATACTGAACTTCAATAATTACTTTTGTACTTAAATACTGTTATATTTTCATTTTATATTTTGCACTTAGTGCTCATTACAATTTAAGTCTTTTTTGTAAGTTATTTAAAAAAACCACTTTAAGTTTAAGAACTTATAAGAAAAAAAAATACTTTTAGAAATTTATAAATTTATCAGACTTACATTTAACAAATTTAAATCAATATGTTTAAGCAAGACTTAAACCTTTAAAGAAAATAAAAATTATAAGCACAAGTAATAAAGAATATAAAAACATTTTACTTAGAAAAAAAAACTATTTCAATCAACAGCTCGTCTTGCATTAGTCAATTAAATCACAGTGTAAGTATAAAACAAAGCCTTTTAGAAAATGTTACTTTTAACATTTTAAGTCAAAGTTAGTTCTGATTTTAATAACTTTTATAAAACTAATTTTATTTAATCATTTTAAATTTTATTTTGTAACAAAACCTTATTTTTCTTACTTAACTTTTATCTAATAATTTTGCAGAACCAACGCATATATTTTTTTCAAAGCATAATTTTATAAATTTTTAAGTTAACCAGTTACTGTTTAGTTTAGTTTTATTAATTTATTTTATAGCTATAGTAGGTTTATTAATATAAAGTTTCTTTGTCGATGAGATACGAAATTAAGATTTATTCAACTAAGTTTTAGTAAAATAGATGTTTTTAAAATTTTTAAACAGCCAATTATTCTTTAAGAGCCAAATCAAAAAGCTGTAGCCCGCAAATCTGCAAATATTGCATGCCAAAAAAATTAAAAACTCATACAAAATAGCCAAATATTAAAGTTGCTCAATCCTACTATAATAATAAAACTTCATATTAAGTTTAGTTTAAAGAACTATTCGTACTTATCTAACAAATTTGTAAATTTTAATTTTGACTATTTGACATATTTACACAAAGTTAGTTCTGATTTTAATAACTTTTATAAAACTAATTTTATTTAAATTTGTAATTAAAAACGTTTTTAAAAGTAGTAAAAATTTCAAAGTTACAATTAAGGTTTAAAAAATTGAATAATTGCTATAAAACTGCTAACTCTCGGTTTTTTCGAGTAAAACTGCACAATAAAATCTTAATTATAATAAAAAATAAATTACTTTTCTAATATTTAAGACTTGTCTGTTATAAATCTAAAGTAAGTTACCTTTAGGAAGCGCAAGTAATTTTAACTCGATAAAATAATGAATTATTTTTAATCATTTCATACTTTTTACATTCTAAGAAAAAAAAAACTAAAAACTGTAATTGTCAGGTATTTGGTTGTCGCAAAACATTTCCCTTTAGTTTATTGAATATGGCACGCTGACATATGCCAGTCCTTGCAAAGAAATGAACAAATAATTCTACATTGGCTTGGTTTTCTATAAATATCTTGTACGTACATGTTTTAGTTCACGGGTATTAAAAATATGCGGCCCGTGATGCATTTATCAAAACAGTATAAGTAAATTCGGTGCAACTAAACATTAACCTCTTAATGCAGGGGTCGGCAGGCAGTTGGTACTCGCAGACAAGATTTCCAAAATCTACTAACGGTTAAAGATATTTTATTCTTTATTAAATAATTATTATCAAGATTTTACAGTAATTTTTTTTTATTTGGTTACACGACTACTCATCTTCGGACAACTCAAATTCCGACATTTCAAAGTCTTAATAAAATATCTAAAAGATTATATGTCAGTAAGTTATATAAATTTAAAAACTAACGAAAAATACACACGTGATTATACTAATATCTACAAGCCACTTAATTTTTTTGAAAACTATTAAATATCTTACAACTTATCAAAAATAACTTTAATTTTTTTTAAATTGTCCGAATTATAATAGTCGTGCACCCTGTTTTTTTAATTGATTAAAATAAAAGATCAAAATTTTTTCGAAATCATTCACCATTTTCAACAGTTTCTTTTAAAATAGATTATTTAAATATGTAATATTTTGTCATTGTTTATTAAAACACGTGATAAAACTGTACTAGAAAACAGTAAAAACTATATCGATATACAAAAATTAATAAAAACTTTAGAAAACAACTTAACTTTTCCTATAAAGTAACTAAAAACAAATACACAACTATATGATCGTCAACATCGAACAGAACAAGCGTCCATCCTGTTAATCAATCTGCTGAGCTTTTCGTAAAAAATGGTGGCAAACTTATTATTATATTTTGTTGGATTGTTAACAGAATTCATGATTAAGACTTTGACAACTGGTTTTATACCGATATGTAGCTGTAAAGTAACTGTTTAAAAAAAAAAAACGATTAAAAATTATTTAGTTTTAAATTAAGTTTTGATAATTATTATAGTAGTCTTTTTCTCAAGGACAAAAACTAACAAATACATGAAGTTGAATTTAAATTTTATGTTATTGCATATGTTCACCACAACTTTTAGGTAACTACAACTTATAAACTTAATAATTTTTAAGATAAAATTTTGTACTAACTTTGCTTTCAGCAATCTGACTTTTTGTATTATTTTTTTTTAGTTTAAAGATATTATTCAGCTATATAAATCACTTAAAACTAAAAAACTTATTTTTCTTAGCTAGTGACAAAGTTTATACTTCAGTGTTTTTAAAAGTGCCAATCAAAAGTTTGTTTTGAGTATTTTAAAGTTTAAAAAGTGTTTAACTTAATTTTTAATGTTAATAATAACCAAATGTATTTTATATTTCTTGAAATCTATAACCATTCTATCAAACGAAAAATCATATCGTGGCAAAATAAATCATTATTAAACATTTTTGTATCTTTAGAACAGCTTAAAAAACTTAAAAATGAAATTAGTTTCTTAAGTCAAAATATTTTATTTTGACTTAATTATAAATTAAGAAAATAAAGCCATTAACATTTATTTCAAGGTAAGACTTATTAAGTAAGCGAGCGTTTTATACAGTTAAGTTATTTTTCATAAAACTTAATTGATATTATCAATTGATGCAACTTTTATTGGATTTTTTTATTTGTAATTTAAAGTTAAAATAAAAAAAGAAAAAAGGTATTTCTGTTGAAAGTAAAACTTAAAACAAATTTTTCTGAGCTTAAACGACAATAATCCTAGACAAATGAAGAAAAAATACGGTCTAATTAATTATATAGAACATTGTTATACAGCAAATATTTCAAAAAAAAATCATATTACTATTAAATAAAACTTTAAACGAACAAAACTTTAATTAAAAAAAACTATTTGTTTATTATTTTTAGCTAGTGTAAACACTTTTTATTATTAATTTAAATTGTAAAAGACAAAAAATATTGTCTAAAATTCAAATATTTTATTTTTTTGAGTTTTTTTACATCTAAATAAACAAAAGTAAGTTTCTGTTTTAAAATTTTAATAAGATACAGTTTTAAGTTTTAAACCATTTTAAATTTTTTCTAAAAACAGAGATCCAAAAGTTATACAAATAACAATACAGCTTGACGAACTTATTAATTACTGTACAAACATTCGGTGTCAAACTGGTCTTTTATTTAAAAATACAAATAAAATTTGCAAAAACTACAGCTAAGTGACTTTAAAATACTTTATTATTTATTGTATTTTGAAAGGAGCTTTATCATATGTCGAAAAAACGATATGAATTCACTTCTCTTATTTTAACAACCTTCCTTTCTCAACGGATACAAAACGCACAAAACGATTATTACTATCTACTATTGGCTGTGCTCTTTTTATCACTTCTCAAGTTACTTTCCATTTTCTATTATTTTCACATTTTCAAAAGAAGTGGGCTCTTTAGAAAGTCATAAATTTAAATAACCACCTTATTTTCAATATATATGATATTGTTGTAATTTTACAACTTTTATAACTAAAAATGCCTCTATTTTTCAAATACCTTAAACAACATAAAAGTGCATAAACAAGTTTAAATAACAGGTTTACTATATTTATATAATTGTCTACTGCGTAGTTATTGACAACCAGTGGCGTCGCGTGGTATTTTTTTTAGGTTGTGCAGAATTTAAAAAAAATCCTTTACTTTAAAACTCTTTTTCATCTTAAATAAAGACTTTTTTCTATAACAATTACATTAAATTGCTAATGTAATTTGGGAAATTTTGTTCAAAATTAAAACATTTATTTTTTCAAAAAAAAAATTATTTAAGAAAATAATTTAAAAAAAAGGTAAATACTTTGAAAATTAAAGTTAATATAGGAATAGAAAAAAAAATTAAGTAATTTAAAAGACTCAAAAAATGTTAGCTTACTTATGAGTATTAATTTTTAAGAAGGCTTTAAAGTTTAAACTAACAGTAGAAAAAATTTAGACAAAACAAATTTTTATTATATTGAAAAATACAGCAACTTTATTAGTTCTTTTTTTGCCTCAACTTTATTTAAAAATATTTGATTAAATATCATACTAAGAATGGTTATTTTACTAATGTTTAACTCAACAAAATAATAAATGTCTTATTAGACTTGGCAAGAAAATTAAAAAGTCTACAAACAAAACAAAAAAAGGTTTTGTACAAACTGCAAGTTTTTTTTAAGTAAAATATATTTTACTTAGTAGAAAATAATTGCTTATTTACTGCTAAATATTGAAAAAAATAAACGAGTATCAACTTATAACTAATTAAAACTGTTGATGTTTGAAAAAAAACAGCTTGACTACTAAGTTGAAAACACAAAAGTAAAATAAGCAAGCTCATAAATATAAAATTTTACGAAGTCTCTAACTTACAATTTAGATTAAACAGATTAATATTATAATAAGAAAATACAGCTAATGAAATAATATTTCTTTTAGCCTCAACTTTAGTTAAAAAATATTGGATTACAGTAACCTCTCGCTTATTTACGCACATTGTGTCCACAGAAAAAGTGCGTAAAGATGTGAGAGATCGTAAAGAAACGAGAGGTACCAAATATACTTACTATAATGGCTTTTTTTTATATTGATTCTAGTTATAAGCAGACTGGGAACTTTCCCACTTTTAATAATTTGTTTACGTTATTTATAAATATGAAAACAAAAGATAAAACTATACATATTAAAAAAAAAAGTTTTTAAATTTATGTAAAATAATAATACTTGTAGAAAAAATTTACTAATTTAAACAACAAATAGATTTTTGCTTTTTATTTGTTTATATGTGACTTATTTGATACTTAACATTTATATTCTATTCTACTTCGCGATTTCAATTTATAATTAGGTATTTTTTTACAATTAAGAAATGGTGTGGTGTCTATATTAAAATTTGTTTCTATAGTCTTTAAAAATTTTTCGCCTTTAGTGCTGTAATAGATTTCTTTTTTTAAACAAAAATATATAAAGTATAAGAAAAATATTTAATAAAAATTGTTTATGTTACTAAAAGTTTTTTAATTAGACCTTTGCCCACATAAGGATAAACTTCTCTTACATTGTATTAAAATATTATCTATTATCTTATATTAAACTAAATGTTCATCAATAAGTAAAGGAACATAAGTTTACAAAGTATAAAGATATAAAGAGGTGAATTAGCATTTATAAGCATATTTTAAATTAGAAATATACAATAAACCTATTTTGTGCAATATTAAAAAGAACTAAAATTTTCTATTTTTTGAATTTTTTAGAATTCTAAAATGCGTAACTAAACGAGAGTGCGTAACGTCACGAGTGCGTAAAGATCCGAGAGATTACTGTAATTAAACATCAAACTATTTATAATTATTTTACTAATATTTAATTTAAAAAAAATCTATTTATACTTGGCAAGTAAATTAAAAAGTCTACAAACAAATAAAATGTTGTGTACAAATTGAAATTTTTTAAAGAATAACTTACATTACTCAGTAAAGAAATTTTAAAGAATTTTAAAATTCAATTAGGTAAAAAAAGTTTGACTAAGTAAAAATTTCAAAAGTAAAACATGCAAACTAAATAACATTAAGTTTTACAAAGGCTCTAAAGTTAAAACTTAAAGTAGCTTACAGTTTAGATAAAACAAACTTATATTTTAATAGAAAACACAGCAAATATAATAATATTTCATTTTAGATTCAACTTTACTTTAAAAATATTGGATTAAATACCAAACTAAAAATAATATTTTTACTTATTTTAAACTAAACAAAAAAGGAATGCATAATGAAGCTTGGCAAGTAAATTAAAAAGTCTACAAACAAAGAAAATTTTATGTACAAATTACAACTTTTTAAAGAAAATCTAAACTTGCCTAGTACAGAAAATGGTTACTACTGAATGTATACCTAAAAAATAAATTTGAAGTTCTAACTTTGCAAACATAATTACTTAAACTCTTACTTTTCACCTTTGTAACTAAAATTCATTCTTCTCTACTTTTGGTTGATAAACTTCTCCATCACCTCTTCCTTGAAACAAGTACAGTTTTTAAGTAAGTTTAACCAATTGAAATTACACTTAAAGAATTTAACCTTGACTGACCCATGGTGTTTCTCAAAAATTTTTTGATCCTTTTCAAAGATGAAATTGTTCTTTCAGCTTCTACACTAGTCATGGGAATAGTTATCAAAATTCTAAGAAGCTTTGCAGTCTCATTAAATATTTTGATCAGGTTATGTTCTTCAAGAAATAACAATATTTTCACTAGAGCATCCTGATGCATTTCTGTACGTGAATAAAATGTTTTCAGTTCTCTTTCTAACTGTTTACATTCAACTACAGGATAAAACTTCTTCACTGTTTCTATAAGCTTTAAAGGAAAACAAAATTTATAAACAGTAAAATATTTTTCCAAAAATAACTGCGAAATTCTTAAATGGCCATAAAACTTGAACCTTTCAGTGATGTTGAAGCTGACACTATCACATACTTCTTTTGCTGAAGAAGAAAGGCTTTTTTTACCATTCTCTGTACTACTTGAATTTCTTATACTGTTGACTGCAGCTTGAAATGTTTCCAAATGTTGTTTAACTTTTTGAACAGTTAAGTCTGTACATTGCATGATGTTATACAAAACTTCAAATGCAGGCATAATTTCCTCTGTTAACTCTGATAACTGACATGATTTAAGCTTAGAAACTGTCCAATTTACTTGACTAGTATTTTTCTGCATTTTCCTAGTTATAAAATCTATAAAAATAGCAATTACCTTGTTCAACAAAAAATTGTTTTAGCTATACAGAGTAAACTAATAAACAGTTTCAATACTAAAAAAAATAAAAGCAAGGTTGCCCTTCTTTGAGTCAAAAAACTGTCCTGAGTGACCTTGAGTCGGGATAAAACACTTTTTTCACAATTTGATCTTATTTTATGTAGTTTTTACTAAGCTACAAGATGTTTTTTACAGATTTTAAAAATTTAAAATATTTTTTTAGATTTAGCTGGTCAAAGTCGAAGGCAACAAAAGGTTCTTTATGGGAGGCACAAACTAAAACAGGATTAAAAAAAAAGTGTTTTAACCCATCCCCCCTTTTATGCCCTTAACAACTACTTTAGAATTATTTTAATAAAATTATTTTATACAGTTTTAATTTAACTACAAGTCATCTTTTATCAATATAAAAAATTCATATTAATTTTTGAGATATGGTAATTCACAGTCAGAGGTACAAAAGAATCCTTATTAATATAATATAAACTCAAACAACAAATAAATCAAATCACTATAATCATATATTTTTTTTATATGTTGGTCTCAAAATCTTTAGATGTTTCTTTTATAAAACAAAACAATTTGCTAAAATAGATATTTAAAACACTAAGAAAAAAAAAAGTTATTACAAAAGTAATTTTTTTTTTGTTTATATAAAAATATATATTGATACTTAAAAATTTAAAACTTCTCTTCAACAAAAGTATAAAATTTTATAAAAAGTAGGATGAAAAAGTTTGATAAAAATTGCTTTAAAAATTATGAATAATATAGGTTTTCAGTAAAATTGTATTTTTTTGCTGTTTTGGTTTGCTCCTTGTATAAAATCATTGTACTCTCTGGCTTTGACCGGTTGTATCTAAAAGTTTAATTGGAAATTTCAAGTTTATTAAAGAGTAACTATTAGCTTTCTGAAAAAGTTAAAATAAGGACAGCAGAAAAAAAAGAGCCTATACAACCCCCCCCCTTACCCCTCACTATATTGCACAATTTTTTTTTACAAACATTAAGATTTTAATTAACTTTTTTTCTGAATTTATTTTTTTTTTTGGAGGTTAAAAATTTAATATTTCTTTAAGGGTATGTTTTCTTTATTTAAATTTAATCTGTTTTTCATTTTGATGACAGTATTTTTCTCAGGAGCTCAATTTTTTTAAGTTTGGTTGGTGAGGCTGTTGACTTTTCAATAAATCTAAAGATAAATTATAAATATGTAACCATTATAGCAGTAAAAAAAATGGTTAGTTAGTTTTCATGTGGCCATAGGGGTAAAAAACTTATTTTTTAATTTTAAATAAGCTTGTTATTTTCAGAGTAAAAAACTAAAACTGCTTTAGTCAGCCTGAATATTTTTCTAATTTTGCCTGTTTTATTTTATCTTGGGTCATGTTGAGTTTTTTTTATTTTCTAAGTTATCCTGATTATGAGGCAAGGCAACCATGTTTCAACAATTTTATCTATAATTTTTGCTTTGTTTATGAAAAAATTAAACCAAAAGTCATATAAAGTAGACTAAATTTTCCTAAAATGTTAAACTACTCTAAGTAATCAAAGTTTCTAAGTTAAGGCTATTTACTTTATTTAAATATGTGACTGTTTCAATAATACTAATTTATATTTAACATAAATCTAAATTATTTTTCTGTAAGAGTAAACTAGAAGTTTATAATAGACTTCTTAACATTTTTCAGAACTCAAATTTTACATTTAAATATAATTTAATTGAATATTTTATTAACCTTATGATAACAATAATCAGTTATAGTTAAGTTTATGTATGCAGATTAAAATAAAAAATCAAATTTTTAAGACTTTGGTGATTTAGGTTTTTGATCCATTTTTTCAAAATATGTAATTTATGACAAGTTTTGTTCTTTTATTGTTTCGTTTAATAGAAGTGATCTCTTAAATTTAAAAAATCATGTGGGTACATAAACTCAAGTTTAATCCTTTGTAGTAGGTTAGCTTTGTTTTTAATTTATGTTTACAATAGCTTGTAGATGATACTTAAGCAAGTCCTGTTTTAGGGAATTTTCAACTTAACTTACTTACCGCAAGATATTGATTTTGCGGTAATTCTTGAAGAAATTTTGCTTTTTTGAGTTCATTTGCGGCAGTCAGCTAAGAGTTTGCGGCAGTGAAGTGGGCAAAATGGTCGTTTTCAAAATTGGAGTTTTATAAAAGATCTCGTTCTAAAAAGTAACAAAAACGTTATAGATACTTTTTTTTCTCTTAAAAATTTCAAGGTGGTGCAGTTGCGGCAGTGCAACACCCCACGCGACGCCCCTGTTGACAACTATTAGTTAGTTATACAATTTGATAGATTGATAGTTGCATTTGCAAGAGAAAGGCTAAATCAAAAACTAAAATAAAAACTCGTTTATTTCATACAGAAATATATTTTTGAATTTCAGTGCACTTATTCAGAAAAAAACGTAATAATATTTTTTATGTTATTTTATTTTGAAAATAAATCCAAACTTTATAACGCAATCAAACCAAGAAAACAAAGAATATTAAGTACTTAAATGCAAATTAAAGCAGCTTTATGAAGAAACTAAATTTTATATTCAACATATCAAGGTTACTACTTAAGTCCTAAACCACAAGTAAACACAAAGAAATTACCGAAATACGCTGTAAAAATTTTAACCGTTTAAACTACAAAAGGTAAACAGAATCATATAGATTTTACGCATCAGATAAGTTCTCCTCACCAACATTTGTTTCTAACTTGCTATCTTCAATAGTCTTATCTGTTTCTTCTTTGGAAGCTTCTCTTTCACATTTGAGCTGAACTTCAATTTTATTATCCGCATCAATACTTGCTTCTAGTTTTTCTTTAGAAACCTCACTATCACATTTAGGCTGCTCTTCAGCAGCCTGACCTTTGGAAACTTCTCTTTCAAATTTAGTCTGAACTTCAGTAATTGGAGGTCCTGAAGTGTCGTCATTCAAACCAGGACCACATACTGGGGCAACGTTTTCTTCTTCAAGATTTTCTCTTTTTATTGCTGACTTTTTTTTTGTTTTTCGAGAAAAACAGATAATTCATCTAAATCAAGATAACGATCTTCACTATTTTCATTGTCAACTGAAGAATTTTCGTTTAAAAACTCAAGAACATTATGCACCTGACCGTTAAATTCAAAAGCGTGATTTTCACACTTTAGGGTTTTTCCCGCATCAAAAACAGGTTTTACTGACACTTGCAGTTCTTCATCTGCAGAATGATTTGTAGCAGCGGAATACTTTTCTTTGCCAAGTTCTTCATAAATTTCATCTAACAAACCAATTATTGGATGTTCAAATCTCATATTAGTAACAGTACTAGAGACCGTCCAGATATTCTCACCAACTTCTTTTATTTTCCACTTGATTTCAGCAATTTTGTCTAACGTTTCATGCTTCTCTTTGAGCTCATCATGCTTTCTGTTTTTATCCCGGTGATTTTCTTTCTGACGTTTCACAACTTTTGCAACATTTTTGCTTTTTGCTAAAAGATTTTCACATCTCTCTCCTTCTTTTTCACACAAATCTTTGAGATTGTTCAATGCAGTCAGAGATTGTTGATAAGCTCGGTTAACGTCGTTCAAATAATTTTCACTCATGTTGCTACAAACACTTCAAACTTTTTTCAAATGGAAACAATTACTATCTAAATTAAACAGTATTCGAAAGCTTTATGAAGTAACAGTAACGTTTCGATAGTAATATTAATATCTTACTAATTTCTGTCAAGAACTTTTCAAGTTAAACTGATTATGATAAGAGTTAATTTTGTATTAGAAACTTTATGGCATTTATCTAGAAATCTTTAGAACTAATGATTTTTTTTTATAAATAAGTATAATTTTATATACTTAAAGTAATATATATGTATTATGTATATATTCTTTATATAATCTGAATGGATTTTAAAACGTCTAAAAGACAATTGAAATTTTAAATTTTTACACAACTTAAATTGAGCTTAACTGACCGTAATAAATTTCGAATACTACTTTATTTCCTTAGTTATTTAAATTTATTTCTGAGTAGAATATTTTATTGCACGATAAATTTTGCATGTAAATTACTGGTAAAAGTAAAAATATTTATTTTAAACAATTAAGAAAAAGTTTTCTTTTACATTTTTAACTTTTTGTACTTCTAATTAAATCTTAACTTACACTTAAATATTCTAAAAATAGACATTTCAACAAAACTTATGCATTTAAAACAAACATGCATTTTCTTAATAGACATTTGTCAGTAAAAATAAACTTTTCTTTAAACTGTTTTATGAAAAACGTTGTCTTGTATTATTCAGTAAAAGTATATTTATAGTATTAGAGAAAAGTTCAAAATAAAAAATATAATATTAACTTTTTCACATAGAGTTACTTTTATTATTAACAATTTTTTATAAAACCTATTTTGTTCAATCGTCTTGAACATTATTTTGAATTACAGCTTCATTTTTCTTAAGTGGTGCATATCTTATAATATTTTAAACGAACGCTTGTTTTATTGTTTTCAAGCAATTTCTTTATAAAGTGCAAAGTTTAGAAGTTCAAAAAATAATACTTTTAGTCTTACATTTTTAGAGTTTAAATATGATAGGTTTTTTTTTTATTTTGTGGGTCAGATACAAAACTTAAAAAAAATTATTAAAAAATTTTTAAAGTAAGTTTTAATAAGAAATATATGTTTTTTATTTTACTTTAATAAAGAGACAACATTTTAAAGATCGAAGTAAGCAAAGTGCGGCCCGCGAGCATGTAAGTCTGGCCGAAAAGAAAAAAATTGTACTGTATAACCGACTGTGAAAGTTGCTCATTTTACTATAAAGTATAATTGTTTTATATTATCTTTTATTTTAAAAATAAATAGTACAAAAATATATATATATAAATGTAAATTTAGTTTTAGTTTTTTGACAAAAACTAATAAACATTTATTACAAAAGCATTAAAAACTTTAAACTTTACTTTAGTTTTCGGAAAACTAATTATCTTATAATAAAACCAATAATAATTTTGTTCAAATATAACTACAATAAAAAAATATTAATTAAAGAAATATGTTACTTTTGTAATATATTTAAGACTTTCTTGTTAAGTATCCAGAGTAAGTTTTTTTCAATAAACGTAAGTACTTATAGTTCTGTATAAATAGTGCTTTTTACTTCCCTTAAAAATCAAAAACATGAATCGTCAGTTATTTCGCTTAATACTGTTCCCTTGATACTGCTGCATGTAGCACGCTGCAATTTCCCGATCCTTGCAGAAAAACAAAAACAAAGGTCTAGACTAATTTTCTAAAAACGTCGTGTACATTTTGTAGTTCAGAGATAATAAAAATCTGCGGCTCTTGATCCATTTTTAGCTATAGTAGAGTTTTGAAAACTAAACTAAAAGTTTAAGAAAATTAGGTGGTATAATTAGTATTAACCCCTAAATCTAAAAATTAGTATCTACTAATATTTTATCACTGCTTAAGTATTAAGATATATATATGGTTAAAAGTAGTTTATTTTGATTACCAGGACTCTTTTAAACAAGTCCGGCTGAAAACCATTTTCTATGAAGCGCTACCATTGAGGAGCTCTCTTTGGTAATTGTATATTGTAGAAGTAATTTTGTAATTAATGTAAATACAATTATGCTTGGCAAAAGTTTAATGCACATTAAAACAAGTTAATTGTAGTTTTATTCAGTAACCTAAACTATATAGTGTGCTAAAATCTATTAAAACTTTAAAATTTGAAACTATTAATTTTATGAATAAAATTCAGCCGGTTCGAACAACAATTAATACCAAAAATAATTATGGTTTTTTTTTTGAAATACGTTAAACAACATTGTATTAATATTTTAAAGCTTCTTATGTAAAAACATGTCAGAACAAAATTAAATATTTTTCATTTATCTAAAGCAGGGGTCGGCAAACTGCGGCCCGCGGGCCAATTGTGGCCCTCGAAGGATAAATCTGCGGCCCGCGAACACGTTTATTTTTTGAATGGAATGCGGCCCGCGAAAGAAGTTTTAGTGGCCCGCAAGCATGTTAATGTGGCCCGCTGAGCAACAACATGTTTTAAGTTAATTTTTTCTGGTACTTTGGTTTTATTTGATTTCGTTTTAAGTTCATGTATAACATTTTTTAATAATAAAAAGACTTTACTTCATTAGCTTAATAATGTGAAAAAGACAGATTAGCTTTCTAACAGGGTATTTTCTCATTTTCATAATAACTTTCTTCTTACAACAGCAAGTAAATATTTGAAAAAAGAATGTAAAGAGAGCTTAAATTTAGTAAGTAAGTTATATATAAACCTACTTAGTAAATAAACAAAGTGCAAATATTTTTCTTTTTGTACAAAATTAATGTACAGTAATTAATTAAAATAGCATTTCTTTACAGTTTAGTTTGTTTTAGGTATTTTTGTTGTCAGTATTATTTTTAAATGTATTTTATACCTCAGTTTTTTTATAGATGTATTATTAATAAGTATTATATTTAAGTGTAAACAAAAACATTTAATATAACATATTAATAAAAAATAAGGTTTATTTGATTTTGGTATTGATTAGTGTACGAAGATGCTCATATTTTAAACCACTTTTTGTTTACTGCTTAAGTTAGATTAAATTTAGTTTATGCATAATTTTCTAACATTATTGTATTTACATGTAATTTTTAAGTGTGTTGAAAAAAACATTGAAAACAATATAAATGACATTAATTAAAACAGTTTTAGTTATGTACACATTTTTGTTTTTTCGAAACAATGTTTTTTGGCAAACTAAGTTAATTTTTATGCGTTGCATACTAATATAAACAATTGCTGTTTTTTGAAACAACCAATTTAATAAAAACTAAGTTAAGGATGGTAAATTTATTAAGTTTGTACATTGTTAATCAAATTAGTTCACATTCAATTAAATAAATAACTAAACATTGCTTCAAACTCAGACTATGACCATTTGAAGACTTTAAACCTCAGGCCAATTTAGTCTTTTTTTCAGTTATTGACTTGAATTGCTTTTTGTATACGAAAATATCATACTAGTTATTTGTCACTAAGGCTAGCTTTTTCTTTAAAGAGTGGCAAATTAAATTTATAATGTATGTTTTGGTCAATACACAGTGTTATTTTTGATTATAATATATGTTAAATATTTAATCTTGCAGCTGATATAATTTGAAATACTATTTATACTACTGTAAATAACTGTGAATAATCAGTGTTGCCAAAAAACTTGAGTCCCGGTAAATCTTTGAATCTGAAAACTTATACTAAAATAATCTGGAAAAAGTTTGAACTTTTGATAAAACCTGAAATTTCAAACAATTTTTAGATGTAAAGTATTAAAATTTTGATTTGAAACAAAAAATCTACCATATATATATTTTTAATAAAAAACACATTTAAAGTAGCTTAAGAGCATCTTAAAAAAATTTATATTATGTTTAAAAGAGTTTTTTTTACCATTAGGTTGAATTTATGCTGAAAATAGAATAAAAAAATTGTACTTTCACAAACTTTATATTGGTGCATTGCACCTTTGCTTTTAGAATCTATTTACCTATTGCTGTGCTTTGCACTGGAACTAAAACTAGAATTCTTCTAAAATGTCAAAATTATTAAAATTACCCAAAATAAAAATTCTCAGGTAACAATATTTGTTGTATCAGTGCTCTCATCTTAACAGATTGATTAAAGTTCTAATTTGACTTATGCGGCTTTATAATCTTTAGGTATTTCTTAAACACGACTTTTTGTTGTCAGTAAAGAAATAAACAAAAATATTTTACTACCGCCAACAGAAGTTCTTTAAAAAAATTAAAATTCTAGACGATATCTTCTTTTTAGTAAATAATTTTGCTACTTTATAACTTGTCTTAACTTTTTCTTCAAACAGTCTGTAGGTACTGAAGATAATCATGTGCTTTGTTGGAACTGACTTAAGCAATTTTTTTTTTTCGTTTCTTGCAATAAATCCTAAATAACGTTTTTTAACGCTTATAGCTCGTCTTATATTTCACATTTACTCTTTTCAAATGCAAGAATTTTATTGCAGATAAAGAATTGCTACAGTGCTTAATGATTTTTTTTTTCTATTTCATTAAAGGTTTAATATGCTTATGTTAAAAATGTTTAATAAACCCTAATTGTCTATTGAAACTGACTCATAATGCTTTTTTTGCTATATATTTAATTCGCTGTAAAAAAACTTCGTTATTTCTTTATTTTATTAACTTTCTATTAAACAGGGTTGCCAAATAAGTAGGCTAGTTTAAAAGTTGGAAGAATCCAGACTAATTTAAACCTGTTTAAGACATTTTTTTATGACTCAGGTGTGTGTGAAACTATTTTTTTTAACACTTTGAACATATCTTCGAATTCTCAGATTAGTTTTTACACTGTAATGTAGTTTACTAATTGTATATTTCTTACTTACATATTGTGTACTTTTTTATAATGATGATATTTCAATTAGGTATTTAAGCTTGATTAACACTAAGTTTTAAGATTTTTCAACTTTTAATAAATTTGGCTGGTTTGATATAACTTAGACATTTTGTTTTTAAAGTGGCAAGCATGTAAAATACTAATTAATTACTAATAAGGTAATTTATTAAAGTATTCGAGAGTAAATCTTGTTAAAAAAATGTTTTAGCTTTCTACAATACAAATAGATATTAAATTTCCTTAGTTAATTAATAACTGAATTTTTTAAAGAGTGTAAACTATTTCAGACGCAAAATTATTTCTAAAAGTGAATATCTTGAGAAACATTAAAAAAGGGTTGTTAGTACAAAAAATGCATAAAATTGACCCCTAAAGTATTTTTAAGCTCGGTTTTTATAGGGAGTTGGGTTAAAATAAAAAGACAAAAATATTATGTTTAACTTATTATTTTTAAGTACATTAATCATTGTGACTTAAGTAAATTAGTCAATGTAAATTTTATTCTAATAAGTATTTATGAATTAAATAGACATTATATGTATATCTAAATGTACCTTGAAATATCGAAGTGATTAAAAGTAAAACTTTCTCTAGTAAAACTAAAAGTAAATATTATTCAAATGTCACTAAAACTAAAACTGCGGCCCGCGAAGACTTTTGAAACTTGAAATTTGGCCCGTGAGCACCAACTGCCTGCCGACCCCTGATCTAAAGCATTATAAATAATTTATCTATTTTCCCCAGAAAAAATATTTTTTTCACAATTAGTATATTTATAGAATTAGTATATTTATTAAATATACAAAAGTATATTTTAAAAATATTAACTTTGAGAATAAAAGCAAATAATAAGATATTTTACTTTTGACTTGTCAGTTTACATAGTTCTATTTACATCAGACTTACATTTATATATGTAAAAAGTTTACATTCAAACAGCATAACCAAAAATATTTCATATAACATGTATTTTATTAATAAGCAAATGTGATAAAAAATAATCATACTAAGGTATAGTGATATACAGGTAAAGTAGGCTTATCAACATCAAGTGTCTCTGTGGTTAACATAATAAAATTTTAATCAAAAACTTATTCAAGTTAGTTTTAATAAAAACAGATGTTTTTATTTTATTTTTGTAAACAACCAAACATATTCAAAAGCGCAGTCAGCAAACTCTGGCTCTTAAAAATAACTTTAAAAACATATTCAAGGGTCACCTGGGAAACGAAAAACTTGATTTTCAAGCAGTTTGTAAAGTTGTAGTTCTTAAAATAACTATTTGTTTAGTTTGTTTTTAATTGAGTACGTACACAATCTTAATTAAAACTTACTAAATAATCAATAATAATTTTTTTAACTTTTAATTTAAATTTAGTTTAAAGATATTTAGTTTATGGTGCTGAAAAGTTAGTTAACTTTAAGTTTTTTTTAAACCATTGAAATAGACTTTTAGAAGTAGAATATAAAACACAATAGCTAAACTTTATTTACCATTAAGTTGTAGACTTTTAGTTAGTAACTAAAAAGGTTGCCTTAAAATTTTGATTTAAAAGCAGTAAAACCTTATGTTGTGCTTGAAAAAATTGAAAAATTTTGACTACTTCTATGCGCTTGTTTAGAATTTCAGTAAAACTCGGTATAATGCATACTTTCCAAAACAGAAAAATATTGCTAAAAATTAATTACTAAATGAAACCAACTTGGTTTGTTTTAGTCTAATTTTTTTTTAGCATCTGAAACAAAATATTCTACATTAAATCAGGTATTCCTTTTTGCTCACAACTTTTGGTGTTTGATGGAAAACAACTGTAAGATGGAAGAACTTTGTGTGACTGCAATATCCAAAACAAATCAACTGTCTAACTGTTGTCGAGAATAACTATCAATGTTGAGAATAATTATGGTCAGACCTTTGAATTGGAAGTAGACCCGTCTGATACAATTTTTCTTGTTAAAGCCAGAATTCAAGATAAAAAAGGTACGTGATAAATAAACTTTTAATTATCTAAGAAATAAGGCAACTTCTAGAAGAGTAAGTATTGTTTTGTATATTATAAGTTTTTTATAAATAAGACCCAAATCTTATATGAACTTTTTTTTTTTCTGTAAACTTAGTTATAACTGCTTTCAATTTTTCAACTATTTACAGACGATTTTTGAATATCCTTAGAATTTTAGTAAATGTTTACTCTTTTTAAAAAAGAAGCAATCCGTTTTTACAAACTAGATTTATAAAACCTATATAAGAAATGAAAACTATTATGGCTTTAATTAACCATTATTTGTAGAAATTTCCTTCAAAAATGTAGAAATACTTTTAAGTTTATTCACACAAAATTAAAAACTGTTATAGATAGAAATTCTAGTGAACAAATTCTCAATAAACTATAAAAATCATGTTTTTTTATAGTTGAATACTTTTCTTTTTATACGAAATTGCAACAACACAAACTAATTATCATTAAAAGTTTTACAAGTTTTTGAAAATAAAACATATTAATAAAACAGTGTATGTATTCTATTACCAATAAAATTTCCAAAATTTAATTAAGTTCTCACTTTTTTTAAACTCATTATCAAACTGTTTTTGCATGTATATTTAATGTGTTAGCAGTTAAATATAAACACTGTTTTTATTATTAACATAATAGCTAAATTATAAAAGGTAGTGTAGATATTGTTAACACATTTTTACTTCAAGTGAGTAATAAAGCTGATATATATTTCTAACTTCTCACGAATACAATAAAAAAATGTTAATGAAGTTGACATCTCTATTGATTTTGAATTTTTGTTTTAACAAAGTTTAAATTTTAGTCTACTTTATTTTCTTCACATAATTATGACAAAAATATAATTTGTCATCTCATTAAAGTATTTATTTATTAAGTAAACTAAAAGCTATTTAAACCAAGATATCTAAAACAATATGAAAGATTTTGATTTAAATACATTTTGGCTAATCAATTTTTTAAAACTGTATGAAATGAAAGAAAATAAAAACAAGACTGACCTTTATTTTGTGTTTTTTTTTAAGCCATTCCAGTAGACGAGCAACAATTGATGCATGGTTTAAAGCGATTGGAAGACGGAAGGACGTTGTCTGAATACGAAATCCACGAAAACTCAACTTTGTTTTTGGACTAGAGGCAACCTTAAACTTAGGCATATGCTTTTGTAATAAACAATCAGAAAAAGTTTTGCATACTGTCGCACATTTGAAAGCAATAAATTTTTAAACAGTATGTGTCGTACTTTTTTCAACCATTTAAATTGTTTTACGGTTGATGAAGATTTAAAAGGACATATCTCAAAACTTTCAGAGTTATATCAAAGCAAATAGACTAAATATTTAGCATTTTTAAAGCTTTCAAAAATTTGTAAACTATGTATCAGAGATTAACAGCTAAGTCTATGTTTATCATAAATATTCTTTATTTTATTTACATAGTGTTCCAAGTAAGTGAAAAATTTTGTAAAACGTCTCTTTCGTATAAAATAGTGACATATATTAGAATGGACTAAACACTTTAAAATTAGACTCTAAAAACTTAAGATACGTTTTAAGTCCTTGATAGAGTTTATATAAAATTTTATGTGTTAGAATGATAATTCAACATAAAAAAATCCGAAGAGTAGACATTGTTTTGACTTAGACTTCTTTTCAACAGTAGATAATTAGCTAATAGATGTTAATTAAAACTAGAAATACACCAAAATGCATATATTTTATGCAAAGTTAAGTTGAACAAAGGATAAAGGTCTAAATGTTTTATTAAAGACTTTTTGAGCTTAAAACAAACTTGTCTTATCAAAATCATTAATAACTTGAAACAGACATAAAGCAATCTACTACTAGCTTTTAATACTATGAATTAAATTTCTATTAAAAAAAATTGCCTAAATATCGGATAAGAATACTAAAATAGATGATTAAGCTTAAAATTTTTGCTTGAAAACTTCTTAATTCTTAAACTTTTTTTGTTTAAACTTTCCTCGCGGAATTTAAAATTCAGAAATAATTATAAACTTTAACATTAAGCAGTATAAAAACGATTAAACATAAAGCATTTATGGTTGCTTATTAGTTGACACCATTTTTGATCTGATGCAAATATAAGGATCACTAACAGACATTGTCTATTTTGGTGAACAAAAGTCAAAGTTTAAAAATATAATAATTTCGATAGAACTGTATTTCTTAGTTTCAAAAGTAGTTTCATTCTATTCTGCTTCAATATTTTAAAAATTTCTAATATGAATATTTATTATTTACTGCTATACTACTCAAAAATCACTTTAAAATATCCATAATGATTTAAATAAATTGCAAGCAAAAAGAAATAAAAAGAAAATACTCACTTATAACTAATTATTTAAATTTTATTCCAGTATAAAGAGTGCTGAGTACTTTTAATATTGAAAAAAATCTTAAATCTGTTGCTTGGAAAATTCAAAGTTTTAAAAAGTATTTTATGTTTCTAAATATTTTTTTTTCCGAAAGAAGTTAATGAAATTTTTAAAATTGTTTGCAAATAACAAATATAACTTTGTCTCCATTAACAGAAAAGTATGTAAACTTGTTAAGACACTTTTTAAAGAACAAGCTCTAGGATGTTAAAAATTAAATTATTCTTCTACTTGAGTTATATGATTATATGACCCTCTACATCCGCTTAAGTTAGTCTTTTAATACTATTTAATTTAACGGTGCATAAATAAAATTTTTGGATATCGAGTCATAATACACAGATACAGTTTTATGGTTTGTCTACGACTTGAGAAGAATATTTAACCGTTGGAAAAAATTAACTTTATTTGTTTAAATTTCAATAAACTTTTTTTTACTAGTTTAGACTTACTTCAATAAACCATAACTTAAAAACTTCATTTATACTTTAATTAAATAATTAAAATACATCTATGTTAAGAATAAAATAAAAAACTTAACAACTGTTTATGTTAAAATTTTATAATAGGAAATCATAAAATCAAATCAAATTAATGTTTGTTTTATTTCTTAACTTTTAAAAAGAAAGAACTAATAAAAATGCTTAAATAAAAGTAAGTTTAAAAAAATGTAGTTATTAACTTCAAATTAAATTTATCAAGTATATATTTTCTTTTATAGTATATCTGTTATAAAATTTCGATAATTATTTGTTTCATTGAGCAGCAACGTGAAAAGACTTTTTAGTTGGTAGCACATTTTTTGTTCAATAGTAGAGTTTTATCAGTAGGAGCTCTTAATAGCACACATTATGAAAATACATAACTGTCTGAACATAACTGAGTATAACTTTCTTTGGTACATAAACATTTTTAAACTTTCAACAATTAAAACAACAGAACGGAAATAATAACAAGTTATCATTTCTTTGATTTTTATTGAAAATATTAAGTTATCAATCTAAGTTGTTTTATTATTGAAAGTGTAAAAGTTTTGCTATACGTTGTGAAGCTAATAACAGAGTACTAGTTAAAATTAGTAATAGCCTTGTCTTAATGAAAGAAAATCATGTTCAATTGTATCTAAAAAGATTACCTAGTCAAACGGTTCCACTTAAAACAATTTAGCTAAAACTAAATTAAAATTTAATAGAAACTATATTTTTGAAAGCAAACTAGTAGTAGACGTTAACAATTTTTTATTTGATGAAAAAAAAATGTAAACCTACGGTTTTTCTTGTGTTGTAAAAGTAAAGACAAAATGAAAATTGGTCAATGGTTTACTTATTATAAAGAGGTGTGAAATTATTTAAATATATTTTTTAAACCCTTATGATAGGCGAATTTTAACTCAAAAATTTAAACTTTGCTCGGTTTTTAAAATACAAAAGTTTTGTGTAGTATAGGCTTTTTTCTACATAAAAAAAAACTTAGAAGAAACTACGTGATTTTTTTACAAAAAAAATATATAAAAGCAAAATTGTAACATATGAGTATGTTTTATAAGTTAACAATTTATAAAAAAAAACATATTAAAACATTTTTTCACTACGTTAGCTTCAAGCTTTTTAGGGGTCAAGTATAAATTAGGAAACCAGTCAAAAGACTCGTATCTAATTGTTTAAGACAAAGTTTAAAAAAAACAAGTTTTTTTAATTAAGTTAAAACGTTTTTTTAACTTAGTATACAATGTAAAACAAAAAACAATTTGTGTTACAATAGGTTAAGTTTGCTTTAAATGATTAAAAGTATGTGATTAAAAGTATGTATTAAAAGTGTTTAAGCTTTCAAAATAACAAGATTGAAAACAAATATTTAAAAAAAAGCTCACAACAAAGCAACAAGAACAAAAAAATCAAAGCTTTTTAGTAAAAGTATTATTTATTTTAGTTGCTGTTTATTAGTAGTTATCTCGGAACTTATAAAAATTTAGGAACAATAAATAAAAACTATTTTATTTTATTGTATTTCTAGTACATAAAATAAACACACTGCAATAAGAAAATTTAATATATCTGTTTTAAGTTTACCGGTATAGGTTCAAACTTAATTAAACTGACCATTTAGTTTATAAATTAGTTTAAGTTATATTAAACATTTTTAGAACTAGTAAAACTGTTGTAATAAGTAGGCTTATAAATCTCTTGAAAAACTTTTTTTTTAGAAAAAAAAAATTTCTTAGTTTTAAACACCCTACAAATAAAAGCCATAAAGTTTATAAGTTTAACTTGATTGTTATCATAATCAATTTGACTTAGAAACTTCTAAAGGAATTTGAAAATTGTTTCATAAAAAGATTTTTCACTCTGTATCACAACATAGATCTATACAACAGTTCAACTGTTTTGTAAATATTTTCATTTGAAAGCATAGTAGTTTGTACTGTAAGTAGCAAAATGAGTGAAAATTATCTACATGAGATCAAAGCAGCATATCAACAATCTCTAACAGCATTGAACAATCTCAAAGAATTGTGTGCAAAAGAAGGAGAGAGAGGTGAGGAACTTGTAGCACAAAGCAAGAGTGTTGCAAAAGTTGTGAAATGTCAGAAAATAAACCACAGGGATGAACACAGGAAGTTTGTTGAACTCAAAAAAAAAAAAGAAACTTTACTCAAAATTGCTAGTATCAAGTTGAAAATAAAAGACGCTGATCAAAATATCCGGGCAGTAAGAAATTCTACTATAGACATGGAATGGGAACATCCTATCATTTATATGTTAGATGAAGTTTATGAAGAGCTTGGCAAAGAAAAAAATTCCGCTCTTATTAATCTTTCTGCTCGTAAAAATTTTCTTCTGCAAGACTCAGAACAGCTTCATTTAGAAGATGGGGATAAAAAAGATTGCATTCTGCACGCTATAAAAATGGAAAACGGTGAAACGGAATATTATATAGGTCCGAATGAGGCGATTGCTACTGATGCAAACAAACATTCTTCCGAAGGCACTGAATCTGTGCATACAAATACAAGTCTTCAAGAAATTTCTCCCGCTCAAATTGAAGGAAGGCCAGCTAGAGTTTACGAAAGCTCTTCAGTTAAAGAAGAAAACTTTGCTCAAGTATCTGATCTTAGTTTGAATGACAGAAATTCAGGAATTACAAATACTGAAGAGCAGCCCAAACGTGACAGTGGAGCTTCGAAACAAAAACTGCAACCAAGTATTGATGTGGAGAGTAAAACTGAAGCGTAAGTTATGTTTATTGCAGTGTTTTAAACGGTTTAGAGTATTACAGCGTATTGAAAAAATATATAGTGTTTGGTTTTGTGGTTTTGGTATAGACGGTCATATAGCTGTGTATGGTGTATGTATAAGTTTTCAGTTACATTATAACAAGTGTTAAGTTGTTTTCTATGGTTCTTATTAAGTATTATTTATCGATATAATTTTGTTACGTGTTTTAATAAATGATGTCAAATAACTGCCGCCTATTTAAAAAGTTTAATTAAAAAGTACCTATTAAAAATTGTGAAAGATTTATAAAAATATCAATTTTAAGTTTTAGTAATCTAAATTTAAATATGACGATCAAAATAACTTGTTATTAATTATTTAATTTTATGAATAAAATATCTTAAACCGTCAGCTTTCAGAATATAACTGGTAGTCGCCAGTTAAATAAATTAAATTAATAGTTGATATCTTATTGTACATTCACTTTATTAGAGAAACAGTTCATTCGCTGTAATAGTGGGATGAGTTGATAGTTTCAATGAGTTATTAAATAAATGCTATCAAAACAAATTGCTAGTTCTTTTAAAGGAAAAATTTTCAGATATATTAAACTAGCAACTTTTTAGCCTGTCCTTTCAATAAGAAACTATCCATCTACTAAGCTGTGTTACTAATTTTTAGTTATCCAGAGCTAAGCGCAGCAGAAAATGTGTTCGATGGTAAACAGATAATTCATTTTTAAAATCGCTATAAACTATAACTAAAATTTAGTTTTTTGGTGATTGAAATAAAAGTAAACATTTTGGTATTAGTAGTTGTTTTAAATAGCTAAATTTTATTTATAGGGTCAATACTTTGAAATTTAAGTTTTTATAGAATATTTTCTACCTAAAAGTAGTTTCTAGGATCTCGTGCTTTAAAGAAAAGGGTTTTCACGGATTTATATTATTGAAAGTAAGTCATGTAAATTGAGAAAAAAACGTTATACCATTAATATTTTTATAAAAAAAGCAATAATAAAACAGTAGATACTAGTTATTAGAGTTAAAGGTCTATTTTTAAATTTTTTCACATAATTATCTAATACTGTTTTTTAAAAAAAGTTTCTCTTTGGTTTGAATATGCAGAATTCTACTTTCCCTGAAATATAAAATGTACGTACACGACGTTTAAAGAGATAAAGCCAACTTAAATTTTTTATTCATTTTTTTGCATGGATCGGTGAATTACAGCCTGCGAGACAGATACAAACGCACACGGGGAAAATAATTCTTGTGACTTCCTAAAGATTCTAGTTTCATGTTTTCAATTTTGAGAGTGTAAACAGTTAGAAAGAAATAGAATTAACTTACTATTTATACCAAGTTCAAACTACTATTGAAGATCACTTTTTTTGGATTTTTTACAGAATACATTTAAACATTTTAAAAAAGTAACTTGTTTTTCGGTCAAGCTTTTCATGTGCAGTTATTCTTAAAAAAAAATAGTAGTTTTATTGAAACCTATTCAGTTTAAAAAAAAAAAGTCTAGTTTTAAATTTGTAGTTCTTTCGTTTTATATTAATATCACTTAATTTCAAAAGGCCAACATAGAAATTCACAAAACCTTTTAATTAAGTAAAAGTATTTTTAATTTACAGCTGAAAACAAAGATTATAATTCAAAGTAGGGATGGGCGACCTTTATAATTGGCTATAGGTTTTGTACAAGTTTGCAAATTTTGTTTTGGGTACCACAATTGCGTACTTGCGGGTCGCAGTTTGTTGAATTAGATCTTAAAGAATACTTGGCTGTTTACAAATTCTTAAAACATCTGTTTTTATTAAAACTTAATTGAACAATTTTTTTTTATTCAAATTTGGTATCTCATTCACAAAGACAATTGATGTTAATAAACCTACTGTAGCTATATAACAAAAAATAAAACTTAAAGAGTAAAAAATTATTCAACAAATGCTGAACTTATCAGCTTATAAAAACTTTTCATTAAAACAATAGGAAAAGCGTTGGTTTAAATAATTTTTAAAAAGAAGTCACGTAAGAAAATTAAAGCAGTAATACAAAACAAAATTTAAAACAACTGAATAAAGTTGTTTTGAAATGACCGACATTTATAATCGGCTATAGGTTTTGTATCAACGGCGTGTTTTGACTGGTTTCCTGTGAACCCCATGAAAAAAAAGAAAATAAAAAGAAAAAATAAAGATTCTTAGAATATCACTAAAAACGTTGTTTATTGACTTTGTTTTGGAATGTTGAGTTTATAACACTGAAAGATAAAAAAGTTTTCTTAACAAAATATGGTCCTTTTTGCGCAGCTGAAATAGATTATAAATAAAGTTTCAATTGTTACGTCATAATAGGTGAAAGTTTTAAAGTAGCGTTTTTTTTCTAGAAAACTTTTTACTAAGATGCTCTTAGTTCCCACTATAACTTATCACTTAGTATAAATAACTTTTGATACAGTATTGATTTTGAATCAATAAGTACAATTCTACTTAAAAATGTCCAATATAATCACTAAAGTTTTTTTTTTACTAAGTTGGTTGTGTTTAATAATGTTGTGTGAAGCTTTTGTACTTTAAAACTTATATTTTTGTTTATGTGTCAACCAACTGGGTTTTAACCTTGAAAAGTTCAGTTAAGAGAGTTTTCTGATAATCTTTAAACCATTACACTTTGCTGGCAATTTATTGTTTTATAATTTAATAATATTTTGGTACTTTTTATTTTATTTGTTTTATTTTTGTATATCGGTTGGCCACAAAGTTAGTTCTTCATGTATTATAATTTTTAACTCAAAGAGATTACAAATCATTATTAAAATTCCATTAGGCAAATATTTAGTTATAGTTTAGAGATATTTTAGTTTTGTTGTAAAAGTCTAAACATTGTTTTGGTAATTACCTAGGATGATGTCGCGCCAATATCAAGCTGAAACTATATTGTGTTAAATATCTTTTTGAACCATAATTTATATGATTGATCTAAAATTATTCTTCGTTTTAAACAACCTATATAAATACATAGTTGGAATTAAATGATTTGTTATGAACTAAAATAGTTAATTGATTTTATTTAACAGCATAGGAATGTACATAAGTTGTTGTATCATTTGCTTTCTTTTTTAAATAAAAGAAATTTAATATATAAGTTTTATTGGTTTATGATAACTAAGTTTTATTTATGTATTTATAAAATATATTTTTAATATATTAACATAATTATAGGTAAACGCTACTTTAAAACTTTCACCTATATTCAATGTTATTTTTAACCATAATTATAAGTAAATATATTAAACCTATAATTATGGTTAAAAATAACATTGAATATAGAACAATTTCAGCTTGATATTGGTGCGACATCATTCTAGGTAATTGTTAATTTTTTTAGTGAAACTTCAATTTTTATAGATTAAAGTACTCGAAAAAATGTTTTTATTATAAATGTAATTTTTTTCCGGCTCTTTTAGTTTTAATTTATCTAAATTTAATACAGTATAATAAACAAAAAAATATAATATTTTTCCATTACAACTTATATGTTTTTTTTTATTTCTGAGCAGAAAAAAACAATTTTAACACAGAGTTTTTCGGCTAAAAATTGCGTACTTAACTGGTAGTGTATACCTAAAAAATGCGTACTAAGCGGTAAATTAAGAACAAAAAAAATTGTGAACCCCCTTTGAAAAAAGCCTAGACACGCCCCTGTTTTGTATAAGTGTGCAAATTTTGTTTTGGGTGGGTACAACATTTGAATACTTGCGGGCCGCAGTTTGTTGACTTAGGTCTTAAAGAATATTTGGCGGTTTACAAATTCAAAGACTTTTATTCTTATCAAAACTTAATTGAACAAATTTCACTTTTTTTATTTAAAAATTGTATCTCATCCACAAAAAAAGCTTGATGTTAATAAACCTACTATAGCTTTATGAAAAATAATAAAACTTTAAGAGTATAAAACTATTCAATAACTTCTAAACTTATCAATTTATAAAAGGTTTGCATGGAGACAATAAGACAACCGTTGATTAAAATAACTATAAGGTACAATTCACGTAAAAATGATAAAGCTTTACTATAAAACAAATGTTAAAACGATTGAATGCAAAAAGTTTATAAGATTATAGCTAGCTTAGTGTAAAAATTCTAAAAGCAATATTTTTTAAGGACTTAGTTTTATGTTTTAAGTTTACTTTTACTGATTAACGCAAGTCTGGGTTTTGAATAGAACATATTTTTTCAGATTAAAATATTACTACATATGGCTATTAAAAAAATGCATTCTTTATTGATAACCATAATATTATTTAATAACTATGTCTTAGTTTTATACAAAAATATTGTTTTTGAGTTTTTAAATGTAAGTCTGATGTATTTTTTAAAATTTTAAGAAAAAGTTCTTATAATAATATTTTTATAAGTTCTTAAGCTTTAAGTAAAAAATTTTTAATATAATTTACAAACAAAACACACTTACAACATATAAAAACTTTTACATATACAATAAAACACTATATTCAAAAAAAAATGAAAGAATTTATTACAAAATGTAATATTTAAAGATTAATATAAAATATCAAAAATTATTTAAACAAGTTATTGAGTTTGTTTAACAACTTTAATTTCAATTGTCTAAGATTTTTCAAAAGCTATTTAAATTATTTTTAACAACATACTTGATCAATACAAATTAAATATGTGTATCTTTTAGTCTTAAATCATCTTTTTATAAAACAACTGCAAATTATTGATTCAAACAACTTTTTAAATAAAAGCCATAATGTTTATAAGCTTCGTTTAACTGTTGTCATATCAATTTAGAAATAAACTTTCTTGATTAAAATAAAAAACAATCCTTTTTAATTAGTAGGTCAGTTAGTATAAAAAGATAAAACTTTTTCTAATAGTTAACTTAGTTTATTCAATACTTCCGTTTAAAAGTATAGTAGTTTGCACTGTTGGTAGCAAAATGAGTGAAAACTATCTACGTGAGATCAAAGCGGCATATCAACAATCTCTAACAGCTTTGAACAATCTCAAAGATTTGTGTGAAAAAGAAGAAAAGAGAGGTGAGGATCTTGAATCAATAAACAAAAAAGTTGCAACAGTTGTGAAACGTCAGAAAAAAAATCACCGAGATAAAAGTAGAAAGTTCGAGGAACTCAATGACAAACATGAAACGTTACGCAAAATCGCTGAAATTAAATTGAAAATAAAAGATGCTGAAGAAAATATTAAGGCGGTATCTAATTCTCTTAGAGACACGGAATGGGAACATCCGATCATTGATATGTTGGATAAAATTTATGCAGAGCTTGTCAAAGAAAAATATTCTGATGTTATCAACCATCATGCTGTCGAGGAAGAAATTACTCTGCAAGACTTGGGGCAGCTTCAATCAGAAGAAGGAGTTGAAAAAGATTGCACTCTGCACGCTCTTAAATCTGAAAACGGTGAAACGAAATATGTCGTAGGGCCGAATGAGGCGTTTACTGTTGATGCAAACGAACACTCTTCCGAAGACACTGAATCTGTGCATCCAAACACGAGTGTTGAAGAAATTTCTCCGGCTCAACTCGACGGAAGGCCAGCTGAAATCGACGAAAGCTCTTCAATTAAACAAGAAGACAATGTTGCTCAGGTATCTGATCCTAGTTTGAATGACGACACAACAAGACCTTCAACAACTAAAGTCCAGACTAAATTTGAAAGAGAAGCTTCCCAAGATCAGGCTGCTGAAGAGCAGCTCAAACGTGACAGTGAGGCTTCTAAAGAAAAACTAGACGCAAGTATTGATGCGGATGATAAAATTGAAGTTCAGCTGAAATGTAAAAGAGAAGCTTCCAAAGAAGAAATAGATAAGACTGTTGAAGATAGCAAGTTAGAAACAAATGTTGGTGCGGAGAATTTATCTGGTGCGTAAAATCTATTTAACTCAGTTTACTATTGTAGCATTTAAACGATTAAAATTTCAGGGTACTTCGGTTATTTTTTTGTGTTTACTTGTGCTTTAGAACATGGTTAGTAACCTTGTTATGTTGAATATAAAACTTAGTTACTTTATAAAGCTACTTTAATCTGCGTTTACTTATTCCTCTTTGTTTTCTTGATTTGAATGCGTTAAAAATTTTGAATTTATATCCGAAATAAAATTACAACAAAAAGTATTACCTTATATATTTTTTTTTTATATTTAAAATATTTTTTCTGCATAAGTGCATTGAAATTTCAAAATAAGTATTTGGATATGATAAACAAGCTTTAACTTGTGTTTTTGATTTAGCTTTCCTCTCACAAGTGAAACTATCAAACTATCAAAATGTAAAACTAACTAATAGTTGTCAATACTTACGCAGTAGACAATTAGATAAATATAGTAAACCTATTATTTTAACTTGTTTATACTCTTTAAGAAATAAGTAGTTAAAAAACTAGTACTAAGTTGTTTAAGGTATTTAAAAAATATAATAAGCATATCTAGCTATAAAAATTGTATAAAAAAAACTATTATCTTACATAGATAATAAGGTGATTATTTAAACTTATCACTTTTTACAGGGCCCATTTTAAGGGCAATAAAATAGTTTATTTTGAAAATAAGAAAATAATAGGAAAAAATGAAAATAATATAGTTTCTTTAAATTATTTTTAATAAAAACTTCGAAACTTGGTTGTTTTAGGAATATGCAAATACTTTTTAGTGGAGAGCGCATTTTTTTTATCCAATAGTAAATTTTTTCCGTAGGAGCTCTTAGTAACTGACTTAAAAAATTACATAACTGACTAGTATATAACTGAGTAAAATTTTCTCAGGTCCATAAATATTTTCAACCTCTACAAAAAATAGAAATAATAGTACAACAGAGTGCAAAAAAAGGTATCCATTTCTTAGTTTTAGGTAAAGTAATTAAGTTTTAAACCTGTTTTATTAAAGTGTGAAGCGAACTAATTAATTTAGAGGCTAATTAAAAGGTACTAATTAAAATTAGTAATTGCCGTGTCAACAAAAAACATCGGCGAAAGTCAGCAGAGCAGAAGCCTGGACTTTCGTTTGCCGTGAGACAAGCTCAAGTTTAACAATAGGGTTTATCACGCCAATTCGATCATCAGACCACAAGTTTCGCTAGACTGAGACCGGTTCCGTCCTTATTAGGACTCATCGGTCTGATGATTAACCGTTAGTAGATTTTGGAAATCTATTCCGCGAGCACCAACTGCCTGCCGACCCCTGTATTAAGAGGTTAATATTTAGTTGCACCAAACTTACTTACACTATTATGATAAATGCATCACGGGCCGCAAAATTTTTCTATTCGTGAACTATAACGTTTTCGTTTGCGACGTTTTTAAAGTATCTTACCAATTTAAAAAAAAAACTCATTTGTTATCAAGGATCAGCAAGTTTCAGCTTGCCATATTCAATCATCTAAAAGGAAATTTTTTGCGACAACCAAATACCTGACAATTCCAGTTTTAAGTTTGTTAACTTTGAGAATGCAAAAAGTATGAACTGAATAAGAGTAACTCATTATTTGTACCGATTTAAAAGTACTTACGTTTCTTAAAGGCGACTTACTTTAAATTTTTAACAGACAAGTCTTAACGTATTAGAAAAGTAAAATGTTTTTTATTTTAACTAAGATTTTCTTGTGCAATTTTACTCTAAAAAACAAAAAACTAGCAGTTTTATTGAAATATATTCAGTTTTTAAAATACAAAGTGTAGTTTTAAAGTTTCAATACTTCTATATATTTTTATAAGTTACTCAACGTCACTGAGTCAACATGAAAATTAACAAATATTTTAAGATATGTACGAGTAGTTCTTGAATTAAATTTTATATAAATTGTTATATTTTATAGCAGGGGTGAGCAACTTTTATAGTCGGCTTTTTTGTATAACTTTTCTGTTTTTTTTGCATGCCATATATGCATACTTGCGGGCTGCAGTTTGCTTCTTAAAGAATATTTGGTTGTATAAATATTTTAAAGATATGTATTATATTAAAATTTAGTTGAACAAACCTTAATTTTATCATTAAATTTTGTATCTCATCAACAAAGACACTTTATGTTAATAAACCTACTATAGCTATATAAAAAATAATAATAATAAAAGTGTAAGTGTAAAAAATTCTTCGATGCTGCTAAACTTATAAGTTTATAAAAATTATGCTTTAAAAAATATACATTGGCTTAAAAAAATTATTAGATAAAAATAAAGTAAGAAAAGTATAGCTTTATTACAAAATAAAGTTTGAAATAATTGAATAAAATTAGTTTTATAAAAATTTAAAAAATTAGAACTAACTTTGTGTAAAAATGATAATTTTCACTTTGTTTTATGTTTACACTCTAATTTAACTGATTAATGCAAGACATGCTATTGAATGATATCGTGTTTTTTTTTCATTAGACTTTTGTTTTATTTATTAATAACATATGCATAATAGTATTTTTTTGAAAGGTAAATAAATCTTGCTTAAATATTTTGTTTTTAATTTGTTAAATAATTTTCTGATTTACATATAAAGTACTTTTTTTTTTCTTATAATTAGTTCATATAATCTTTAACGTAATTTGTTTTGAAATAACTTAAAAACAAAACACACATTGTAATAAGCACTGAGTGCAATTGATCAAATACAATATAACAACTAAGCACAAAAGTAATATTTGAAGCTCAGTATAAAAAGTTAAAAATAATTTAAATAAGTTATTTGGTTTTTATAAAAATTTAAATTTCCGTTGTTTGAGATTATTTAAAAGCTTGTGAATTTATTCTTAAAACTGTACATAAATAATAAATTTTTATTATGTGTATCTTTTAGATTTAAATCTGTTAAATAACTGTAAATAATTCATTCTAACGACTTTTTGAGCAAAAGCCATAAAGTTTTGTAGCTATATATAACTGTTGTCATTATCAGTTTAGAATTAAACTTTCTTGATTATGATAAAAAACAGCCCCTATAAATTAGCAGGTTAGTTAGTATTGAGACAAATAAAAACTTCTAACTGATAACTTTGTAAAGTTGGTATCTCAATTTGAAAGCATAGTAGTTTGTACAGTTGATAGCAAAATGAGTGAAAAGTATTTGAATGACATTAACAAAGCATATCAACAATCTCTGGCAGCATTGAACAATCTCAAAAAGTTGTGTAAAAAAGAAGGAGAGAGAAATAAGGATCTCACAGCAAAATGCAAGAGTTTTGGAAAAGTTGTAAAACGTCAGAAAGAAAATCACCGGGATTAAAGTAGAAAGCATGATGAACTCAAAGAAAGCATGAAACGTTAGACAAAATTTCTAATATTAAGTTTAAAATAAAAGATGCTGAAGAGGTTATTTGGACGGTATCAAATTCTGTTAAAAACATGAAATTTGAGCATCCAATTATTGGTTTGTTAGATAATGTTTATGAAGAGCTTGGCAAAGAAACATATTCTTCTGCTACAAATCATTCTGAGGAAGAAGAACTGCAAGTGTAAGTGAAACCTGTTTTTGATGCGGGGAAAACCCTAAAGTTGAAAATCATGCTTTCGAACATAACGGTCAGGTGCATAATGTACTTGAGTTTGCAAACGAAAATTCTTCAGTGGACAATGAAAATGGTGAAGATCGTTATCTTGATCTAGAAGAATTATCTGTTTTTTCGAAAAACAAAAAAATTCAACAATGAAAAGAGAAAAACTTGAAAAATAAAACAAAATTGCCCAAGTATGTGATCCTGGTTTGAATGACGACTTTTCAGGATTTTCAACTACTGAAGTTCCGACTAAATTTGAAAGAGAAGTTTCCAAAAACCAGGCTGTTGAAGAGCAGCTCAAACGTGACAGTTTGGCTTCTAAAGAAAAACAGCAAGCAAGTATTCATGCGGATGATAAAATTGAAGTTCAGCCTTAAATGTGAAAGAGAAGCTTCAAAAGAAGAAACAGATAAGACTGTTGAAGATAGCAAGTTAGAAACAAATGTTGGCGCGGAGAATTTATCTAGTGCGTAAAATCTATCTAATTCAGTTAACTGTTGTAGCGTTTAAACGGTTAATATTTTTACAGCGAATTTCTTTGTGTTCATTTGTTTAGTAACTTTGTTATGTTATATATAAATTCAGTTACTATTTAAAGCTGCTTTAATTTGCCTTTACTTATTGTTTGTTTTCTTGATTAGATTACGTTTTAAAGTTTGTATTTATTTTAAAAATAAAATATTTAAAAAAAAACACGTTTTTTTTTCTGAATAAGTACATTGAAAATTTTTGATATATTTTAGTACACTTAATGTTATGGGTAAGTTAAAATAATAGCAATTATTAACTTGTTTTTAGCTATTATTAGCTTGTTTCAACTTGCTTTTTAACTCTGCCAAACATAAAGGTTTTTTACGGGCCCTACTTATTAAAAGTAGTTCCTATTGATAATAAAAAATATTTCGTACCTTAGATAATTTTTGATATAAAAAGAAGTTACAAAACATTAGAAGGTACTAATCATTAGGTTTATGTTTAATTTATATCACGAATTTTCTAAATTTATTTATTTTTGTTGACTTAGCTCTCGAAGAATACTTGGCTGTTTACAAAATCTAAAAACATCTAATTTTATTAAAACTTAATTGAACAAGTTTCTTTTTTTTTAAATTTGGTATCTCATTCACAAAGACACTTAATGTTGTTAAACCTACTGTAGCTATATAACAAATAATAAAATTTTAAAAGTAAAAAACTATTCAATAATTTCTAAACTTATCAATTTATAATAGGTTTGCATGGAGACAATAAGACAATCGTTGATTAAAATAACTATTAGGTACAATTCACGTAAAAATATAACGAAGCTTTACTATGAAACAAAATTTAAAACGATTGAATGCAAAAAGTTATTAAGATTACAGCTAGCTTAGTGTAAAAATTCTAAAAGCATATTTTAAGGATTTAGTTTTATGTTTTAACTTTACTTTTACTGATTAACGCATGTCTGGGTTTAAAAAAAATATTTTTGTGATTAAAATATTATTACATATAGCTATTAATAAATGCATACTTTATTGATAACCATAATATTATTAAATAACTATGTCTTAGTTTTATACAAAAATATTGTTTTTGAGTTTTTAAATGTAAGTCTGATGAATTTTTAAAAATTTTAAGAAAAAGTTCTAATAATAATCTTTTTATAAGTTCTTAAGCTTTAAGTAAAACATTTTTAATATAATTTACAAACAAAACGTACTTACTACATATAAAAACTTTTACATATACAATAAAACACTAAATTCAAAAATAAATGAAAGAATTTATTACAAAATGTAATATTTGAAGAAAAATATAAAATATTAAAAATTATTTAAACAAGTTATTTAGTTTGTTTAACAACTTTAATTTCAATTGTCTAAGATTTTTCATAAGCTATTTAAATTATTTTTAACAACATACTTGATCAATACAAATTAAATATGTGTATCTTTTAATCTTAAATCGACTTTTTATAAAACAACTGCAAATTATTGATTCAAACAACTTTTTAAATAAAAGCCATAATGTTTATAAGCTTCGTTTTACTGTTGTCATTATCAATTTAGAAATAAACTTTCTTGATTAAAATATAAAACAGTCCTTTTTAATTAGTAGGTCAGTTAGTATAAAAAGATAAAACTTTTTCTAATAGTTATTTTAGTTTATTTAATATTTCCGTTTAAAAGTATAGTAGTTTGCACTGTTGGTAGCAATATGAGTGAAAACTATCTACCTAAGATCAAAGCAGCATATCAACAATCTTTAACAGCTTTGAACAATCTCAAAGATTTGTGTGAAAAAGAAGGAAAGAGAGGTGAGGATCTTGAATCAATAAACAAAAAAGTTGCAAAAGTTGTGAAACATCAGAAAAAAAATCACCGAGATAAAAGTAGAAAGTTCGAGGAACTCAATGACAAACATGAAACGTTACGCAAAATCGCTGAAACCAAGTTAAAAATAAAAGACGCTGAAGAGAGTATTAAGGCAGTATCAAATTATCTTAAAGACACGAAATTGGAACATCCGATCATTGATATGTTAGATGAAGTTTATGAAGAGCTTGGCAAAGAAAAGTATTCGGCTGTTATTAATCCTCCTGTTGTCGAGGAAGAAGTTACTCTGCAAGACTTGGAACAGCTTCAATTAGAAGAGGGAGTTGAAGAAGATTGCACTCTGCACGCTCTTAAAACGGAAAACGTTGAAACAAAATATGTCGTAGAGCCGAATGAGGCGTCTACTACTGATGCAAACGAAAAACTGCAAGTGTCAGTGAAACCTGTTTTTGATGCGGGAAATACCCTTAAGTGTAAAAAACACACTTTTAAACTCAATGGTCAAGTGCATAATGTTCTTGAGTTTGCAAACGAAAGTTCTTCAGTTGACGATGAAAATGGTGATGATCGTTTTCTTGATCTAAAAGAATTATCTGTTGTTCTCGAAAAACAAAAAAAGTCGTTAATAAAAGGAGAAAAACTTGAAGAAGAAAACGTTGCCCCAGTTTGTGATCCTGGTTTGAACGACGACACTTCAGGAACTTCAGTTACTAAACTTCAGACTAAATTTGAAAGAGAAGCTTCTAATGAAGAAACAGATAAGACTGTTGAAGATAGCAAGTTAGAAACAAATGTTGGGGCGGAGAATTTATCTGGTGCGTAAAATCTATCTAACTCAGTTTACTGTTGTAGCATTTAAACGATTAAAATTTCAGCGTATTTCGGCTATTTTTTGTGTTTACAAGTGCTTTAGGACTTGGTTAGTAACCTTGTTATGTTGAATATAATACTTAGTTACTTTAAAAAGCTTCTTTAATCTGCGTTAACTTATTCCTCTTTGTTTTCTTGATTTGAATGCGTTATAAATTTTGAATTTATATTCGAAATAAAATTACAAAAAAAATATTACCACATATATTTATTTTTTTATGTTTAAAATATTTTTTCTGAATAAGTGCATTAAAATTTCAAAATAAGTATTTGGATATGATAAACAAGCTTTAACTTGTGTTTTTGATTTAGCCTTCCTCTCACAAGTGAAACTATTAATCAATCAAAATGTATAACTAACTAATAGTTGTCAATACTTACGCAGCAGACAACTAGATAATTATAGTTAACCTGTTATTTGAACTTATTTATACTCTTTAAGAAATAAGTTGTTAGAAAACTAGTATTAAGTTGTTTAAGGTATTTAAAAAATATATATAATAAGCATTTTTAGTTCTAAAAATTGTATAAAAAAATATCATATATAGAAAATAAGGTCATCATTTAAACTTATCCATTTTTACAGGGCCCACTTTAAGGGCTTTAAAATAATTTATTTTGAAAATATAAAAGTAATAGGGAAAAAAGAAAAATAATATAGTTTTTTTAAAGTATTTTTGATAAAAAACTTAGTTACTTAGATATTTTAAAAATATGAAAAGACTTTTTAGTTGAGAGCGCATTTCTTTATCCAATAGTAATTTTTTTTTGTAGGAGCTCTTAGTAACTGACTTTAAAAATTACATAACTGACTAGTATATAACTGAGTAAAGCTTTCTCAGATCCACAAATACTTTCAAACTCTAAAAAGAATATAAATAATAGTACAACAGAGTGCAAAACAAGTTACTAGTTATCCATTTCTTAGTTTTTAGTAAAATAATTAAGTTTTAAACCTGTTTTATTAAAGTGTGAAGCGAACTAATCAATATAGAATCTAATAACAAAGTATTGATTAAAACTAGTAAATGCCTTGTCAACAAAAAACATCGGCGAATGTTAGCAGAGCAGAAGCCTGGACTTTCGTTTGCTGTGAGACAAGCTCAAGTTTAACAATAGGGTTAATCACGCCAACTCGATTATCAGACCACAAGTTTCGGTAGACTGAGACCGGTTTCGTCCTTATTAGGATACATCAGTCTGATATCTAAATAATATCTAAACAAAATTATGAAGAGCTTGGCAAAGAAAAGTATTCTGATGTTATCAATCCTCCTGCTGTCGAGGAAGAAGTTTCTCTGCAAGATTTGGAACAGCTTCATTTAGAAGAGGGAGTTGAGAAAGACTGCTCTCTGCACGCTATTAAAATAGTAAACTGCGAGATGGAATCTCTTACTTTTTTTAAGATATTAAATTGTTATGTAACCAAAAAAAAAGTTTTTTGAAAGTACTTGTTATTAATTATTCTTAAGGGTAATCTTATGTTTTGGAAAACTAAAATTCAGCCCGCAACCACCAACTGCCTGCCGACCCCTGCATTAAGAGGTTAATATTTAGTTGCACCAAATTTACTTATACTGTTTTGATAATTGCATCACGGGCCGCAAAATTTTTCTATCCGTGAACTATAACGTTTACGTTTGTGACGTTTTTAAAATATCATACCAATTAAAAATAATGCCAAAAATATAAAAAAAATAGCCAATGTAAAATTATTTATTCACTTTTTTGCAAGGATTGGCAAATTTCAGCGTGCCACATTCAATCATGTAAAGGGAAATGTTTCGACAACCAAATACCTGATAATTCCATTTTAAAGTATGTTAATTTTGAGAATGCCAAAAGTAAGAACTGAATAAGAATAACGTATTATTTGTTCCGAGTTAAAAGTACTTACGTTTCTTAAAGGCAACTAAATTTAAATTTTTAACAGACAAGTCTTAACGTATTAGAAAATTAAAATGTTTATTATTTTAATTAAGATTTTCTTGTGCAATTTTACTAAACAGCAATTTTACTTAGTAAAAAACAAAAAACTAGCAGTTTTATTGAAATATATTCAGTTTCTAAAATATAAATTATAGTTTTAAGTTTTTAATACTTCAATATATTTTTATAAATTACTTAACGTCACTGGGTCAACATGAAAAGTAACAAATATTTTAAGATATGTACGAATAGTTATTGAATTAAATTTTATAAAAATTATTATATTTTATAGCAGGGGTGAGCAACTTTTATAGTCGGCTTTTTTGTATAACTTTTCTGTTTTTTTTTTTTTGCATGCTATATTTGCATACTTTCGGGCCGCAGTTTGCTTCTCAAAGAATATTTGGTTGTATAATTATTTCAAAAACATGTATTATATATATTAATGAATAAATCTTAATTTTGTCATTTAATTTTGTATCTTATCAACAAAGACACTTAATGTTAATAAACCTACTATAGCTATATAAAAAATAATAATGATAAAAGTGTAAGTGTAAAAAGTTCTTCAATAGCTGCTAAAGTTATAAATTTATAAAAATTATGCTTTAAAAAAATATGCATTGGTTTAAAAAAATTATTAGATAAAAGTAAAGTTATAAAAGTATAGTTTTATTACAAAATAAAGTTTGAAATGATTGAATAAAATTAGTTTTATAAAAATTTAAAAAATTAGAACTAACTTTGTGTAAAAATGATAATTTTCACTTTGTTTTATGTTTACACTCTAATTTAACTGATTAATGCAAGACATGCTATTGAATGAAATCGTGTTTTTTTTTCCGTAAATTTTTGTTTTATTTATTAATAACATATGCATAATAGTATTTTTTTGAAAGGTATATAAATCTTGCTTAAATATATTGTTTTCAATTTGTTAAATACATTTCTGATTTATATATAAAATTCGAATTTTTTTTTTTTAAATTAATTCTTATATCTTTAAAGTAATTTGTTTTTAAATAACTTAAAAACAAGCAACACATTGTAATAAGCACTGAGTGCAAATGATCAAATAAAATATAACAACTAAGCACAAAAGTTATATTTGAAGCTCGTATAAAAAGTTAAAAATAATTTAGATAAGTTATTTAGTTTTATAAAAATTTAAATTTCTGTTGTTTGAGATTATTTAAAAACTTGTGAATTTATTCTTAGAATTGTTCGTAAATAATGAATTTTTATTATGAGTATCTTTTAGATTTAATTCTGTTAAATAACTGTAAATAATTCATTCTAACGACTTTTTGAGCAAAAGCCATAAAGTTTTGTAGCTATATAAAACTGTTGTCATTATCAATTTAGAATTAAACTTTCTTGATTAAGATAAAAAACAGTCCTTATAAGTTAGCAGGTCAGTCAGTACTGTAACAAATAAAAATTTCTAACTGTTTACTTTGTATAGTTGATATCTCAATTTAAAAGCACGGTAATTTGTACAGTTGGTAGCAAAATGAGTGAAAAGTATTTGAACGACGTTAACAAAGCGTATCAACAATCTCTAACAGCTTTAAACAATCTCAAAGATTTGTGTGAAAAAGAAGGAAAGAGAGGTGAAGATCTTGCAGCAAAAAACAAAAATGTTGCAAAAGTTGAGAAACGTCAGAAAGAAAATCACCGGGATAAAAGTAGAAAGCATGATGAACTTAAAGAGAAGCATGAAACATTAGAAAAAAAAATTCTCATATCAAGTTTAAAATAAAAGATGCTAAAGAGGTTATTTGGACGGTATCAAATTCTGTTAGAAACATGAGATTTGAGCATCGAATTATTGGTATGTTAGATAAAGTTTATGAAGAGCTTGGCAAAGAAAAATATTCCGCTGTTATAAATCTTTCTGCGGATCAAGAACTGCAAGATTCAGTAAAACCTGTTATTGATGCTGGAAAAACCCTAAAGTGTGAAAATCACGCATTCGAACTCAATGGTCAGGTGCATAATGTTGTTGAGTTTGCAAACGAAAATTCTTCAGTGGACACGGAAAAAGGTGAAGAATGTTTTCTTGATCTAGATGAGTTATCTGTTGTTCTCGAAAAACAAAAAAAGTCAGCAATAAAAGGAGAAAAACTTGAAAAAAAAACGTTGCCCCAGATTGTGATTCTGGTTTGAATGACGGCACTTCAGGACCTCCAATTACTAAAGTTCAGACTAAATTTGAAAGAGAAGCTTCCAAAAATCAAGCTGCTGAAGAGCAGCTCAAACGTGACAGTGAGGCTTCCAAAGTAAAACTAGAATCAAGTATTGATGCAGATTATAAAATTGAAGTTCAGCTCAAATGTGAAAGAGAAGCTTCAAAAGAAGAAACAGACAAGACTGTTAAAGATGGCAAGTTAGAAACAAATGTTGGTGCGGAGAATTCATCTGATGCGTAAAATCTATCTAATTCTGTTTACTATTGTAGCATTTAAACGATTAAAATTTCAGCGTATTTCGGTTATTTTTTTGTCTTTACATGTACTTTAAGACTTGGTTAGTAACTTTTTTATGTTGAAATATAAAACTTAGTTACTTCATAAATCTTCTTTAATTTGTCTTTACTTATTCCTCTTTGTTTTCTTGACTTGAATGCGTTTAAATTTTGAATTTATGTTCGAAATAAAACAACAAAAAAATATTACCCCAAATATTATTTTTATTTAAAATATATTTTCTGAATAAATGCATTGAAATTTAAAAATAAATAATCGGATATGATAAACAAGCTTTAACTTGTGTTTTGATGTGTTCTCACAAGTGAAACTTTCAATCTAACAAAATGTATAACTAACTAATAGTTGTCAATAACTGCGCAGTAGCCAATTAAGATTTTTTGAATAAATATAATAAGTTTTTTAAATGTTGTAAAACATCAATAATATCATTTATATATATATACTAAATAAGATGATTATTCAAACTTAATCATTTTATACAGAGCCCACGTTAAAAGCATTTAAATTATATATTTTGAAATTGCGAAAAATAAAAGGGAAAAATGGAAAACAACTTAAAATAGGTTTATGGTTTTGGTTTTCGTTCCTTATTTGCAAAAGGTTGGTAGTTTCTTATCCCAGAGATAATTTGTTTTTGTTTACATTTTGCGATTTCTTTTTTTAATTTTTTAAGGTAGTCATTTTGAAAAAGTACATATTGTTAAAAATGTAGTTATGTAAACAACAACATACATTTACATACTAGAATTAAACAACTCAACTATGACTCTACAATGAGTAATTATTATTATAACATATTCAGATTAATTTAAATAGTAAAAGCTACAATTTATTAATAGTTTTAAGATAGTTAGTAATGTGTACTAACTAGACGTATACAAAATATTTAAAAATCAAAATATGAAAGTGTAAAGCTATGGGAGTAAGTAAACATTATGCAAGCTAAGTGACATTCCATTTTGTACATGAGTTGACAACTGAATTTAGACCTTGCAACATTCAACATAGGAATTGTGCCATTATCAAGCAGGACCCCTATACCATTAAGAAACACTATTCAAGGTGGCCAAATAACCTTGAGTTCAGGAAATTTTGAAAAAAAACCTGAAATACCTTAACAATCTTTACATTTCAAGTAGTGATATTTTGATGTGAAACAAAATATCCATGTAGATAACTTTTTGTTGTCATCATAAAAAATTTTACATTTAAAAAAGCTTAATATTATCGTTCAAGTGTTTTTATACTATGTATCACAGAATTTTACTTTAAACTAAAATTAGACCCATAAGTGTGTACTTCTAAATATCTGGGAGAGATTTAGAAAACTTAGAAAATTCTTAAAACAGTTGTCAACCCTGACTATTTTATCATTATAAAATTTTGGTAATTGTTATAAAAGTTAACTGTTGTTTATGAACAAACAGCTTAGTTAAGGTATACATACTTAATCAATAGTAATAAATATCAGCATCAACTTCAACACTAACATAACTATAATATATTAAGTCTCAAGAGACACTTAAGCAAGACTTGACCTTCCAACAAAATATCTGGTCCTTAAAAATGTTTTTTCAAAATTTGAAAACCTTCTTTTTTTTTGAAATACTTTTAGCATTTACTTACCCTTCTAAGTAATAAGATAATTATGCAAGAGTCATGCGTGCAAGTTTATTTCACTTAACCCTCTAGTGTAAGATTTCCCAAACTTTTTTTCATAAAGCTTCCTTTAAGGAAATAAAAAAGCTATAGTTCCCTCCGACAACATTTCTCAAAATACTTATCTTAAATGCATAAAAGATCTTTTTTGTTTATCACTAGAAATTCTAGTGTAAGTCTCAAATTTTAGCCTCAAGGCTCCCCATTTTACAGCTATGGTGGCTGAACTTCTGAATTTTTCCTAATAAATCTAGTATAAGTTTCAAAATTACTCTTAAATACAAATAAGACTTTTTTTTTCTTCACTATCAACTCCAGAATATATAGTGTAAATTTCAAGTTATGGCATCATGCAGGGTTCTGACTTCCCTATAATTCACTAAAAACTTGCAATATTCTGAAAAATCCCTTTAAATCCCTCAAAAGGAAAATATCTGAAAATTCCTTTAAGTTGTGTCTTTTTTGCTTGGTGATTGAAACTTTAAAGCAATAATAGTACTATTTAGTGTAAGATACGTAAAAAATAATTTATCTCATTGTTTTTTTTGATAATTTCCCTAAATTTTAGTGGGAACCCTGCTCATGGGCCCCCTGTGACTTCTTTACTACTCATAGCCTCCCCCTTTGTCCCTTTTGCTGCTTATGGACCCAAGGGGGCCATATGACCTAATTTGTGAAACCTTGTTTTAATGTTTAACACTAAAACATACAAACAAGAACTAAATTTTTAGATAAATCTTTTGGTGGCTCATCATTTTTCTACACTCACTATATTTAAATCTCAAAACCAAGTTCCTTGAATTGTGAGAGTAATTTTGTAGTTCAAACCGCAAAAAAATTTTCTGACTACATAATATTTGGCTTCTATTAAGTTGTTTTTAAACTTGAATACAAAAAAAGGTTTTTGCTGTATATGGGTAACATAGTTTTTTAATTCTATAAGTAATTTAGCTATAATTTTTGAAAAATCGTTGTTCTTAGTACTTCTTTTTTTGTCCTTTTAATGTGCACATTGAACAGAAACTCCATCACTTCAATATCTTATTTTTATTTCTGTACTTTGTAAAAATCTTCTGATAGACATCTACAGGGTTGCCACACACTCAGGGAACTCAGGGAATCTCAGGGAATTTTCAAACTGTAGAAAATCTCAGGGAAACTCAGGGAATCTCAGGGAAACTCAGGGAATTTTGGCATTTTTCTTTTAACTCAGGGAAACTCAGGGAAGTTTTGATTTTTTCTCTAAATTTCAGGGAAGTTTTTGAAAATCTCAGGAAAATTTTTTTTCTAGATCTAGAATGAGGTTTAGTTAATCCAGTTTCAATATTTTGTTCAAAAGTAGTATTTTTTATTATTTAAGTGGTTATTTAAAATTTTTTTTGCCTTGCGGCTAGTTATTCAATATTCTTAGTATTAACATTGCTAAATCAAGGTAAAGTTTCTAACATTTTGTTCAAGTCATTTCACAATGAATGTAAACTTTTTATATTTGCTATAATAAAAAAAATAAAAACAAGAATGACTGTTGGTTTAAACTTTTTAAGAAGGGCTGCTGTTTTAAATCCGGCATGTCTAATTGGAATGGGTAAAGACCGTTGTGTCAGAAACTTTACAAGGTTGGTCCAACAACTTGTCAGCATGAAGATACTAAAAGCAAAAGAGGGTGATGACAGCATTAATCAATACATTGATTTGTTAAGTTCTTCTAACACTCAAATACTTTTTGAAAATTTTCTTGAAAAAAGTCACAGTTTAGACACCTTTTATTTTGACACACTCGAAATCCCAAGCAAGTATAAAGATTTAACAAGAGTCCTTGAGGCTGTTTTTGTGCTTCACAATGGCCAGGCAAGTGTTGAACGGGGCTTTAACTTTAAGGAAGTAATATCAGCTAATATGGGAGAGATGACAATAAGGTCCCGAAGAATGATCAAAGATCATCTATATGCAAACAGTCTAGAACCAAGCACAGTTGAACTAAGTTCTGAATTGTTAAAATTTGTAAAATCTTCTAGGGCCCAATATTTGGCATATCTTGAGCAACAGCGCTTTGCTAAAAATGTTCCAAATAAAGGTGATGCTTTGAGCAAGTTAGGAGAACAAAAAAGTAAACTTACAAAGCAACTCAAATGTTTGAATGAAGACAATGACAAATATACTGCAGATGCCAACAAACAGTCTGATTTAGAAGCAATGAAAGAATTATTAGCAAGAGGAATAGCTGCTAAGGACAACGCAAATAAACTTGAAAATAAAATTAAAACTATTGATTTAAAAATTGCATACTTAAAAAAAAAGAATTAAGATTTTTTTATTAGGTAATGTGAAATTGTTTTAAAATCAAAATTATGTTTTCAGTTATTTAAAATAGATTGTGTATGAACATCTAAAAGACATAAAAAAATTTTAATTTTAGATTATTTTGTATCAGTTGTTAGGTATTAAGTTGTACTTTGATATGAGATATTTCTTTAGCTATTTCTTAAAACTTTCTTTTTGCAGGTTTTTTACAATAATGTTAAGCTTTTAAGTTTTATTTACTGCATTCAGAACAGTTGCTAGGAAAGACATACAAGTCATAATGAAGTTATTATGTATGCATTTAAGTGAGTTCTTCATGTGAAATTATTATTATAGTATAATTAAATTTTGTCAATTAAAATGTCAAACAAATTAAACTTTATTCTTTTATGTAGAAAGTTAACTAACAAGTTTACACAAAGTTGTGCAAAAATTTAGTTTTTAATTTTTAATTGGTTTAAACCTTTTAAGATTGAGTTTTTGAAAACAGTTTTTTTCATAAATTTAATGCAGAAGCATACACACACAACCTTCCTTTTATTATTAAAGAAGAAAAATGAGAATGAGTAATTAATAATTTGTGTTAGAAGAGAAAAATTATTTTTTAAGATTTGAAAAATACTCAGGGAAATTTAAGGTTACTCAGGGAAATTTTTAGTCACTCAGGGAAGATTTTTTGGCTCAAAGAGTGGCAACCCTGCATCTATTATAAAAATAAAAAAAGACTTTAGTTTATGATTTGCGTTTTGCTAAGAAACAATTAAGGGGGTGGGGATCCACCTTGATTTTTACATTTTTACAAGTTGCTTTTATTTTACAGAGTTTTATCTAAGCTAACAGACATTTTTTACTGCTTGAAAAATTTAATAGTAATTTTTGAGATATGAGCTATCAAAGTTGGTGACCTCAATAGGTTCCTTTGGGTAGGGGCAAACTAAAAATGCTAAAGAAGACCATTTCCTTAACAATCCATCTCCTCCTTCATTTTTTAGACAATCTTACCACCTATTTTTTTTTTATCTTAGGTTTTAAATTTAATATTTTTAAAATTCCAACGTTCAAAGTCTTTTAAACTATAAAATGAATGTTTACTTAAAGTTTGAGGCCTCTAGCTCAAAAAATGAAGGAGTAGAAAGATTTTTAGTGATTTTTAAAATTTCCAAGAAAAATGACCACAAAAATATGCTATTCATATGTTTGTATTGGAAATTTTTTATAAAAATTACAACATTTCAAAAGTTAAATAGGATTTTCTAGTTCTATAATAGCTTGCTTGTAGTTTGTACTTAAAGCTTTCAATGAAGATCCAATGTTATTTTTTGTAAAAAAGATGTCGGACCCCCTATGCTCTTAATCCAGTAGGAAAAAGTCCAAGCTGTTTTGTAATAAAACTTTAGTCTTGTGCTTCTTTTTGCTTTTGTAAAATACTGGCTGTTTTGTATTACTTCATTAATTATTAGCTCTTAATGTATGCATGCCTTTATTTTAAAGAAAGCAGTTTGAAAATATTGTGTCTTGAGTGTGGCCTGCAGAAGTTTTTGAAGTAACTTGACATTACCTCATAAAAATCTGCTTATATCTGAAACAAAAAGTTTTAGAAAATATGTAGGACCTCCTATGTGTTTTAACTAAAAGTTTAAAGTAAATACTTGTATGCCATTAAAAAAATTATTGTAAATAATTTGTGTGCACTTGTTTATAACAATTTTACTCAACCAAGTTAATACCATTTATACATGATTATGTAGAAATATCTGAGCATTATACAAACACATATTAATGAGTAAAACAAAAAAACATCAAAAATTTTAATTTAATTTACATAAAATATATAATAGCAATTGTCACATTCTCAGTAGATTATGAATTATTGTATTTGTTTGTGTAATATTGTAATACTTTACACTACATTACAGTTTTATGTATTTGATTGTAATTTAATATTAATTTTTTCAGTAGATTATAGTTTAATGTATTTGTTTGTAATATAAGAAATGGCCACCACAGCAGCAGGAACCCTGATAACAACAAACAATGCGACTTATGTGCCTCCATCTCGCATTCCTGGGTTAGTTTTTTACTTGATGGAGTTGTACATTATTTTCTTTGCTAAATTTGAAACAGAGAGTAATTTTTATATTTCTCTATAATCATTGTGATAAGTATTTATGGTTAAAAAAAAACTATTTCAGCCTTAAAATTCATTAATTTATTTTATAAATGTATGTTTACTTAGTATTTTTTTCTACAAGTAGTTTTATTATTTAACTTTTGGTTTTCAAAAATTACGAGTTCTTTTTTGTTTTATAAGACAATTTTATCAGTTGCAGTATCTGTTTTGTTTAAACTGTTTCAAACTGTATTTATATTTATATTAAAAGCACCTGTTGAAGTTTTTCCTGAGGTATTTTAGCTAATTCGTTCCGAAATATATCTTCAAAGCATTAGAACTCAGATGAGCAACATAACATATACAGTTTGCTTACAACAAGTGATGCAAGTTGCCACGTTTTTGATTAAGAAAAAAGAAAAATAACTTTTGCACTAGTCTTCTAATTATCTTTAGGTGTAAAATGAATTTTATTTTATTGGGAGGTGAAAATGTTATCTTTGAAATTTACATTCATCTCTTCAAATCTTAATTAGATCTATGTTGCCCCCTGCTACTTATAAGATTAAACTTCAAAAACTTCAAGAAATGTATCACGAGGTAATAAAAATCTTTTGTAGGTTTTAAACTGTTATTTATTATGTTATCATTATCTCTTGAAAATTTAGTGTATATTCTGTGAAAATAATTGTTAACTGTTGCTTGAATTATGAAAAGCTTGGAGTCAGAAAAAGCAGTTTCTTGCTAGCATGTCTTTTTCATTTGTCAAAGAAGGATCTTTTTGAGTGTACTGTATTTTTGATCAGGTGTAACGTGCTGTCCTTCTTTCTTGTAGGAATGAGGTAACTAATTTTACTAATGATTAAAAAAAATGATGGTTCTTATTGAGATCACATTTATGTATGATTTATGTTTTCACACATAAACTTCTCTAAATTTTTTTATACATTCCTCCTTACCCTAAGACAGCTTTTATTACCTTTTCTAATTACTAATAATTAATTGTTTATTATTCCTTTACAGTATGGTTTTATGATGTAATAAATTCCTTGAGTTTCCTTACAACATGGTAAAATGTGAAATTATCAACATTCAATAGCTTAATATTAAGGGAATAGGGGAGTATTCAAATTTTTCATAACTTTGTTGAGTTTTAACGACTTACAATTTACTTTTTACAGATTTTTAAAACTCAAAATTTTTTTTGAGATGTAGTTGGTTGAAGTCGGAGACTACAACAAGTTCCTTATTGGAGTAGCAAACTAAAACAGCAAATAACTAGAAATCACTAAAAATCTAATTTCTCCTACGTTTTTTGAGATAACTACTTTAAACTTAGAGGAAATGTTTATTGCAATATTAAGAAAATTTGTCAGAACATAATTTAAAAAAATTAAAAAGTTTTAACAAGAAAACAAAAAAAACTGTTTTTATGTTTATTATTTTGATTTTTAATTTTTGAATTTCTTTAATTCTTTTCTGACAGAAGTTTGAGGTAGTTATCTAAAAAAACGTAGAAGGAAATAGAATTTTAGTGAAATAATATTTTTTGCTGTTTTAGTTTGTGCCTCCCATAAGGAACCTATTGTAATCTCCAACTTTGACCTGTTTTATATCAAAAATTATTTTGCATTTTGAAAATCTGTAAAAAGAATCTTGTAGGTTAAGTAAAACTTGATAAAATAAGATAAAATTGTGAAAAAAGTTATTTATCTCCCATATACCCATAACTTGCCCTTCCACCCAATGAAACATAATATTTATTTTTTCATTGTTTTTAAAGTTTTAATTTTGTACTATTTTAAAATGGGTAGATATACAGTTAGACTATATGGTACATTTAGTAAAAATATGAAATATAACTTTAATTATATTCTATACTAATATTAAAATTGGCAAAATATTATCTGTTCATTTTCTAAAAGATAGATTAAGAATAATTTTACAACTTTAATTACCTCAAGTTTTAAAATTTTCAATTAGAACTTTTTTTTAAGCTTTATTACAAGCTCATTTTCTTTTTGAACTTCAGTATTAAATTTTCTTAATTAAAAGTTTTTTGTCAGATAAGATTTTGAGTTTTATTTATATTTGTTTATTTATATTTGATCTCACCTTTAATTTCAGTGTTTTTAAACTTAAATTTCTGTGTTAAACTGTTTTGCTCCTACATAAGTCTTAACTTATCTTTTAAGTCAAAATAAAACTTAGTTACAAATAGAGTTTATATGTAAATTTTTATCTTATGCTTTAAAAACATTTTTGTAACATTTTATTTGTTGTTAGATACCAAGGACACGTTCCAACAACAAATTATGATCTCACCTTTAGTTTCAGTGTTTTTAAACTAACAACTGTTTTGGTCCTACATAAATCTTAACTTGTCTTTTAAGTCAAAATAAAAGTTAGTTACAAATAGAGTTTATATGTATTTTTTTTCCTTAAAACAAACTGAAAATATCATTTTTTTTGTTAGATACCAAGGACACGTTCCAACAATACAGTATGTTTACGGTGAGACTTTTGGCAACAAAACTCAGAAGTATTTTCAGGATTTCAGATCCTCAGCACTGAATAAAAGCAGGAGTATGTGGCAGAATGGTGGTCAAGTTAGATTATTACTATGACATTTTTTTTAAATTAAACTATTTTTATTCCTGTATTTTATGATTTTCCGTTTTAACTAGCTCATCTTTGTAATTTTAGAAAATTTCCGTATTTACTTAAACTAGAAAATACCTAGAACAGAGTTGTAGTCAAGCTAATAGGATAATTTTTTTTTAAACAAAAGTTTGTTCAAATGTTCAATGATTGTATCAGCTCATCATTGTATTTTCATAATTTACTCAGAACTTTAACTAGTGCATTATGTTTGTTTTGTAATGTAAATATTGGTTGAAAATTTCAGTAATTGCTTATATTAATACATTTTTTTTTGCAAAAGTCCAGGCCATTATTTATTTTTTATACAGTAAAGAAGCTCAACATAATTGTAGTAAACAAATTGTTTACTTTATTAGTATTCTGATTCTTTTATAAGTCTAAATTTTTTATCACTATTTGTGCCAAGGAAAAATAAATATCTAACAGAAATTCGTTTAATGTTTTAAAAATTAACTAATAATTCACCAGATCTACAAATTAGAATCCGGATAACTTGAACTTTTCTAAACAGTTCATGCTCATTTACTTTCTTAAGATAATTTTTTTGAGTAAGCTAATGTTAGTATTTTTAGGTTCTAGCTAAAAGTTAAATGAAATAAGATAAACTATTTCTAATATGATTTCCAGTTCAATAAAAAACCTATTGAAATCTCCTACTTTGATTGCTTGTATCTCAAAAGTTTCTTCCAGTTTTCAAATGTGCTTAATACTCTTATGACCTTATTTGATATGATTAAAGAATAATAGTTTTGTTTAAGTAAGACTACAGGAAAAGCAAGATGTATTGTTGGTTTGTAATAAAAAAATTAAACAAAATAATTAAATATCAATCAAAAAACTTTCTATTTATTCTAACTACCCACGAACAAAATACTGTATATGATCTTTTTTAACTATTTTGAAGTTCAAATTTGAGATTAGTTGTACATAAAAGCTTCTACAATTAATATGTTAGAAACTCTAGGGTATTTTATAGATTAGTCATATAGTTTATTTTAAAATTAAAAGCTACTTATAAGTTTACATTTTGTTTGTGTATAAAAGTAAAATATCCTTTAGTTAGAAAAAAATTATACCTTTATTTTAACAAAGTTTAGTTTATTTTGTAGTTTTTTATCATAAGTTTTTACAAATGTTAAGTTTAAACTTTGCAATTTTTTTAATTATCGTCTAAACTGACTTTGGATTTTTTTGATATAATTTTTTTTTATTTCAACATCTTGAACAACGACATGTATTTTTTTAAACACTTTTATCACCAACAGTTCCCTTCAAAATACACATCGAATCCTGAGATGCTGGTCAGATCCAGAGGTCTTGAGAGATCAAGGGTTTATCCGAGTTGGGATCGAACTGTGAATCATGCTGGGAGAATGCAGCAACTTGAAGATTTCGAAGATGTTGGTTATTTGAAATAGTTTAAACTAAAGTTAACATATTTTATTTAATTATTTTTACTATGAGCGATGCTGGAAGAATACAGCAAGAAGAAAATTATGAAGATGTTTCTTTTTTTTGAAAATAGTTTGACTGTGTTTAAAAAGCATTATTATTTTCAAAAATTTTTTAAAGATGCAGTTTTTTATATTGATTAAAATTGTAGTTGGTTTTAGACAGGGGTTCCCAAAGTGAGCCATATTTAGCCCCTTTGGTGGTCATTGAAAAAATTTAGAAGGCCATAAGCAGCAAAGGGGTCAAAGGGGCCATGAGGCGATATTTTGAAACTTACACAAGATATTCTGAGAAATGAAGAAAAGAAAAGAAAAGGTTATAGGCGTATTTAATGGTAGTTTTCTGAGAAATCTTGTCGGAGTAGGCATAGGATATTTCTTGAAATGGTCCTTATAAAAAAAGTTTGGGAAACACTGGTTTTTGATATTCACTTAAGGTGGACTGTTGTGTATTTCAAAATGTTAGCGACTGTTATTAGGCATGTTTTAGATCTATTCAACTAACTTGAAATATCACTTTTAAAATTATAATTGAAAATTTACAAAAGTCAATTTGGAAACATTCTAACAATTGAGCTGGTTTTAAGATTATTGCAATTGCTGGATGTACAACTGTCAATTTCGAAAGATTTACAACTGCCATAAAACCAAGATCAAATAAAATGATTTAAGTTTTAAAACTATTAAGATAACTAAAGGCGTTTTGGCAGTTGCTAGCTTTGAAATTGAGTTCAAATATTAAGCTATAAATGTTTTACTATTACAAAAAAAAAACAATTATGACATTTCTGTCAAACTAAAGTATCACAAGTTTTAGTTATTAGAGTTAGAAAATAAAATTGTATTTGAGAACAAAAGTATTATGCTTAAAAAAACCCTGATAGATAATTATAAAGTTTTCGTTTTTAAATTATTTTTTTTCCTAGAAGCTAGATTGAAAGGTGTGTTGTAAGCTGTTTGTTTAAGTTTTCTGTCTTACTCGAATTCGAGATTATAAAAGTATTTTTACGTATACCTAATATAAAAATCTTAAGTTTTAAACTATGTTGACATTTTTCTGAATTACGCTTATGAAAGTAATGTAATTAATTATAGTTGTTGTTGTTTATTTTTAGTTTTTGAATAAGCTTAAAGTTTAATGGTATTTTTATATTAGTTTAATGTTTTTGTTAATGCTTTTTTCATTAGTCAAATTTACCAATACACAATTTGTTAATAAGGTTTGAATAAATTAAAGTAAATTGATTTTTTTAGATTAAGTTTTAAACATAAAAAAAAGTATTATAGTATGGCTTACATTGTTTAAGATTGTACTAACATTTTATTAACACTAAAGTTGCTTAATTTTACTGTTTGTAATTTTAGTTGTTTTACATAAAAGTAAACTTTTGGAGTTTTATTCGATAATATTTAAAAACAGTCACTATAAATTTTTAAATGATTAAGTTTTAATTTTTTTGTACAAAACTCTTTGAAAGTTTTATACCACTTTAAACTGTAAAACAAAATATTTTAATAAGTAATTTTATTCATAAGTTTACAATTGCTCAGTTTAATAATCAATTGACAATACAGTAAGCAACTTGCATTAATGTGTGTTATTACTAGGTAAGGAGAAGTTTACATTATAAGCTAGTTTATTACTACGTCACTATGAAAAACGCAACAAATTTTAGCTCACTAAGAACCGACGCGTATATATACGAGCTTTGTTACATTATCTTGTAGTTATCTAATCATTGTCATACATATAAATTGTTATATATATAAATTGCTATCACAGTGACTAGATAACTTTTTGTGTATATAACTCACTAAAATTCTTTTTTTGTTGCTTGAATAGAAGTTTTGTTTGGTTAATAAAAAATAAAGTAGTTTTTGTTGTTAATAGTGTTACTATTTTATTTTATGCTTTTATAAACTTAAAAAATTGCTGTAAACACTTTTTTATTTATTTTTAAGCACTACATAAATAAAAACTAATAAAGACTCATTGTATGCTAAATTAGTATTTGAGTAACTACTAATAAAAGAATGTTTATTTTGTTAATGTAAAACTACAACTTTTTTTAGCTAAAAAATTAGATGTAAATAATGAATGATGTAAACTACTTGTGTTGAATAAAAATTTAATAAAAAGTTGAAGAAATAATAAATTTAAGAGTTTAATAAAGTTTAAGTTTAAATGGTTAAACTAATTAAATAAAATACAACTAAAAATAGCTTTAGACTTTTCAATTAGGTACTATATCAAATTTAAAAATGTATAAATTGAAATCTATTAGTGACAATATTTGTATCTTATAGTAATAATATTATTTCATTTGAGCCTCTTTTACACAAAAATAATATGTTGTTTTTGGAAATAAGTATAAACATAAATATAAATAAAATAAAATTAATAAAAAAACAAATTAAGCTTGTTATTTAAAGTTTCTATCAATAATAACAGAAAATACAAAGGCACAGAGATTACTATAGAGACCAGACTGGTTGCCTGAACTACGAAAATCATTTTGTGATTCCAGCAACGAATGAAGAATATTTCAGCAAACTAACACAGCATGTAACGTTAGTCTTGTTAAATATTGTGTATATTTTTTCAAGTTTTTTAGTATTTTAAACTAGTGTGCTTCATAATTGACTTAAGTAAATATTTTTACATACAAAAGTAGTTTTGAAGTTTGAGATTTAATTTATTTACTTCTTACCGAATGTTTATTGAATAAATTTCGTTATTGGTAGTAATTTAATAACAAATATAAGAAGCAACTTTAAGCCTTTTGTAACTAAAGTTTACAAAAATACATTTTTTTGCTAGTGGGTAAATTGTGCAGCCTACTTTATCTTTATTTTATTAAACATTTACTCTTGTTTGTATTTTTTTATATTAGGTTAAATATCTTTCAACATGCTAGTAAAGTAATATGCCTTATAACAACAAAACAATTTTAGTATTTTTTAAAGTTGATATATTAAATTGTTCTTATAACTAATCTATAACTAAAGTTTACAAAAGTAGATTTTTTTTTGTGAGTTAATTGTGCAGCGTATTTTATCTTTAATTTATTTAAAGTTTACTCTTACTTGTATTTTTAACATTAGGTTAAACATCTCTTAACATTATTATAAGCATTATTATAGCAAAACAAGTTTACTTTTTTTAGTTGATGAATTAAATTGTTCTTACAGACAAATCATGTAGTTTTTAATTAATACCGTTTTTGAAAACAAATAATAATTTTAATCAATAAAATAAACTATTTTCTTTAAGCTTCAAATTCATACTTTAAGTGCTAGTAAATTAGTCTACAAAATTAGATACAATTTTATTATTTTATTCAAACTCTGTCCCTACCAAAGTTAAATCAATAAAATAAAACAGATTTTTGATTATTTTTACTTTGAGTATTAAGTTGAATATTAAACGCTAATTAAAAGTATTTATTTTTAAAATTAGAGTTTAGAAACTAATCAGAAATATAACTAACATTATGATTTAAATGAGAAATCGTTTTAAATGAATTTGCATTTGTTCTGTACTGAAGTATTTTCATTGTGCTCAATGTTTCATGTGTTGTAATTCAATGAACAATGTTTTCGAATCAAATTATAAATGTTTTTTGAAGCGTTTAAGTTTAACATAAATCTTACAAACTAATCTGCATTAAACTTAAGGGTTAAAATTGTATATATCGAAATCTAGTTTAAAAATCTAATTAAATAAAAGTAGTAATTACAGTAAGGAAATCGATAAATCTAATTTATTTTAATAAAAATAAGGTTTGTACTAGTTTATTTTAGAGTTACATAATTCAATTTTTCAAAAAATGATTGTATTACATTTGCATTGATCATACTAAAAAAAAATTGTTTGTTTAATTTCTTTTTGACATAATATCGTAATTTTCTTTTTGATTTTACACAATTTAGTTCGTACTTTACGCGGGTGCGTACCTTTATAAGCATTTATTATTTTGATGACTATACTGTACATATTAGCAATTAAAACTCAAGTTTGCAATACTTTTATAAATCGATTTATTTCACAAACCAATCATATTATAAATTATTTGTAATTTGAAGGAGATAATGACGTCATATACGTTAGAACAATAAAATAATATTGTTAAATATTGAATAATATAAGATTTTCTACAAACACACATAACAATATTAATGTGCAGTTCGCCTGAAATTTGAAACTGCTATAATGCAGTTAAATAGTATCTTCGCTAATTAAAGCTATTGTATAGTTAAAGCTTTCTATAAACGTTTACGTTAATTTTGATAAAACTTTGTTGTTTATTTTATTAATGTTCATTAAGTATTTGCTCATATGTATTATTTCTGTTTTAAAATAAAGTTTGGTAACATCCTAATTGGTTTCATGAGTTATAAAGGCGACGCAAATTAAGCATTTCTAGCTTTGATTGTATCATACAAATTCTTTTGGATTTGGGTAAAAGATTTTCTAAAAGCGGTTACTAAAGTTTATATTCTATTCAGAAACAGACTGCTTTAAGCTTTAAGTTTATACTTGTACAAGTATTTTAATTAAAAAATTAAACTACTAATTTTATTATTTTATTAAGCTTTATCTCAATATCTGCAAAAACGTTAAAGTAAAAAACAACTTTTGAAAACAAATAATGTTTTTTATTTCTAGTAAAAGGGCTCCCTATACTACTTAGTAAAAAAATTTTGCTTAAATAAATACATTTCTCACTTTAGTTTTTATAAATATCTAAACAAAGTAAAGTGAAGTAACCAAAAAATATTTGCTATTCATTTTCATTGTTTATACTATTCGACCATGTTATTCTTTATTTGACTTCTTTTTTTTAAAAAATATCATAAAAATATTGACTCAACTCAACCTAGTGCGTAACTTTTAAAATATTCGTGTTATCGATCTCTATATTATATACAATATTTAAATTAAAAACGAAAATTAACAATTAAAACATTACTTTGCCGAAAAACTGTTTGATTTTACAAATCGTGCATATTAAAACTTAAAAGTTACTTGTTGTTTGAAAGAGATAATGATTTCAGTAAACAGTAAAGTAATTTTTTTAACTATTGTAAAAATTTATAATTGTAATCTAATATATTTTGCAGTGATTCAAAAATAAATTTTCATATCGTAATTTGAAACTGCTGTGAATGCAGTAAAATAAACTATTTTTAAAACTTTGGAACCTAAAGATACAAATGATTGAACTAGATAATGACGTTAGATGTGCTAAATCAGTAAAATAACTTTTTTACAAATTGAAATTTTAAATAAGCATATACAGCAATGCATATGGAAACAGTTTCCACAATTTAAAACAGCTGTAAGTGCAGTCAACTTAATTACTTAGTTAATATAGTTTTTGTATTATAATGGTATACATATTTGCGCTTATGTTAAGTTTGATTAACTTTTTCGCTTAATTTATGTTTGTTTCATAGCACATTTTCTTTTATTTATTTAAAGTGCTTCTAATATGAATTAAAGAAGCAACATAAGTTTACTTATTTTGTGTTTTATATTTTATCTTGCGATGTTTTAAATTAAGTTTCAATTTTTGAAGCAGTTGCTAAAGTAGAATTTTTAATAAGCTTAATATTTATAGTTTCAATAGTAAAATACTAGTTAGCAAACTTTCGTTGTATGTTTTAATATACATACAATTTATGAAGAACAGTTGTATAATGCTCAAATTAAGCAAAAAATGTTGCTATATAAAAACTTTTCAATTTTTTTTATTACTTTTACTTTGAATGAAATACCGACGTCATATGCTTTACAACAGCAAAATTAGTTTATTTAATTTTGTACATATTAAAATAGTACAACAATTTTTACAATGCGTAGTTACAACAGATCATAAGCCCACTATTTTAAAGCTGTTTTAAATGCAGTGAACTCGAATAATTATTTGTTTTAAGCGAAATAATGACATATATGCATCAAAAGATTAAAACTAGTTAAAATTACGTATAAAAGTTAAACCATGAAGTAGTCTGCTGAATTTTTGATTAATAAAATGCTGCATATTCAAATGAATTTTGTTTCGTTATCCAAGGGCAGGGTTTTCCAAACTTTTTACAAAAGGCTAGCTTTAAACATATCAATAAAGTCCCCTCCCACAAATATTCTCTAAAAACTACCATTAAAAACGTATGAGGTGTTTTTTTTGCAACATCATCAGACCCAGGATATCTAGTGTAAGTTTCAAGTTGTGGCTTTGGATTTCCCCTTTTATGGCTTTTGGCGCCCTACATGTCCTAATTTTTTTTTTATTATATCTAGTAAAAATTCTAAAACTACCATTAAAAACGCTAAAGACCTTTTTAAATAATGACCTCATGGCCTTCCCCTTGCTGTTCATGGTAAACTTCTGTGCTGGCCATGGTAAATTTCCGTAAAGGGTTTCACATAGCATGCAATATCGTCCATGTTCTAGCTATCAGAGAGCGTGAGTTAGTAGGGCAGCAAATAATTTAGTGGGTAATTAACTAGTTAGTGGGCAATATTTAACAAATAGTTAGGTTTATGAAAATAAGTTTGGGAACACAGTTTTATACTAAGTTTGGTAAACAAATAATGGTGTTCTTGATAACAATTGAAACAACAATGTTTCCTAATATTTTATAATAAACTTTTAGATCTTTTAGATTTTGTTAAAATTTCATTTACTAGTTAGTATTAAACTTGTGAAAGTAATATATTTTAATTTAAGTTTCTATAAAATTTTAATTAGAAGAAGAAATTACAGTACGTAAATTGATAATATGATAAAAATACGGTGTGTACTACTTTTTTGAACAATTTTTACTTTCCATTTGTATTGATCATACTAAATGACTTTTCATTTTGTTAATTAAACTTTATTAAAAAGTGCATGATTTTTTTTTTAAATTTGTTGTTTTCGAGATTTAATGCGTACCTTACGCGGCTTCGTACCTCTTTAAGGTTTTACATTAGCGATTACCTACTGTACTTAACTTTTATATCAAATATAAAAGTTAAATAACAGTCAAGTACGTAAATCTTTGTTAAAGGCCTTTAATTCATAAATACTTGCATATTTGAAATAATTTTTTGTTTGAACGAGATAGTGACGTCAAATGCATTTTAACAGTAAAATTCGTTTGATTAATTTTATCTAAATATAGTAAATATAAACTAGCTATAAGTTTAGAATTTTTGAGTAAATTTAAAGCTGCTTAAAGTGCAGTTAAAAACATCGCTATCAAGTTTGAAAGTTTTGAAAATTTGGGATAAAAAAAAATCGGAATAAATGGAAATTTAGAACAAAAATCGTGGAAAAATAATGAAGTTTTAATTTACATGAAAATCTATCATATAGACATGCTATTTTTGTTTTCAAAGAAGGTATTTATTATAAAACACATTTTAAGTAGCTTTACAGTATCTTTTTAGTGTTGCAATTCTATTTAAGACAATTCTATTTACCCTAAACTTAATTTATGTACAAAAAAAGACTCAAAAGTTGTACTTTTAAAAACCTAAAAGAAATTTTAGAAAACCTGGAAGAAATTTCCTAAAAACATTTGGCAACCTTCCACCAAGGTTTAACGTTGTAGGCAGTATTGCTTCCGAAGGGGTGATTTTAGCTATCAGGTGCAGTAGTTGGTAAGAGGGTAACAGAGTTAACTAGTAATTAAGTAGTAAAGGGACGATATTTAACAACTAAATACTAGTAAAGAGGCGGGTATGAAAACCAGTTTGGGAAACCCTGTTTATAATAAGTTTTTTTTAGTGCTAATGTTTTGTTTAGTAATTTAAATCGAAAGTATGTATTTGTAAGCCAGAATTGCTTAAATTGTCAGAAACTTAATCTCATAGTAACATTTATTTATAAGATATAAAAGTTTACAAAAAAGCTCTTATATTAATTAGAGGTAAACTGTGGTTCCTACTTAATGTTCATTTCATTAAGTATTTGCTCGTATTCATAAATTAGAAATATCAACACGCTAATTGCGTAAAATAAGTAAAAAAACAACGTAAGTTTAATAACTTTTTAGATTTTATCTTACGAATCTTGTAGAATTTGATTTGAATCTTTTAAAAGCAGTTACCCTGATTTTACTTTTGCGTAGAATCAAATTGTTTTAAGAATTATATTGATGTTTTATTAATAATAAAATCAAACTCACTAGATTTAAAGTCTACCTTACGTGAGTGCATGCCTCTTTGCTAACACGTAAATTATTTACCTTGTTGATGTATTTACTGTACAGAGTGTTTAGACTAAAGACGGGAAATTAAAAATTAAAACTCAAGTTCGTAATACTTTCTAAATCGCTTTGTTTGATAAATTGTGCATTGTTATAAATTACTTGTCGTTTAAAAGAAATAATGACGTCTGTGCGTTAAAACATTAAAACATTTTAAATAAGTTTTGTTCAATTGGAATAACCCGATAACCTAATGTTGCAGTTATTGTAAAACATAAGTTCTTAATTTTAAACTGTTGTAAATGCGGTCAACTTGATCATTTGAAATCCTTTATAATACTGTATTACATAAGTTGGCAATTATGCGCCTTTGTTAGTTTTGTCGCTTAGTTTTTGTTTATTTTATTACAAATTTGCTCTTTTTGTTTTAAGATTATTAAAAGTGCTTGTAATATGAACTAAAAAGTCAACATAAATTAATTTGAATTTCAGTGTAGATTCTATCATACGAATTTTTTAGGTTCAAATTTGAATGCCATTTTCAAATAAATCAGTTGTCAAGATTTTACATTCCCATTGATCTTACTAAAATACCATTTTTTGTTAATTTGACAATTTTTTTGTTAACTAAACTTCTATTGTTGATAATACATTATAATTGTTTTTTGATTTTGTTCAACTTAGTGCGTACTTTACGCGGGTGCGTACTTCATAAAGTGTTTACCGTTTTGATGTAAATAATGTTTAAATTAATGACAAAAAATATCATTATAGCATTCAGTTAAGTACTTAACACCTTGATAAATCGCTTTATATCACAAATCTTGCATATTATAAATAGCTTGTGATTTGAAAGAGAAAATGACGTCATATGTGTTACAGCAGAGAAATATCTAAATTAAATTTTGTACAAATTAGAAATTTAAATAATCTTAAATAACATTGAATATGGTACATGTGTCCACAATTTTAAACTGCTGTAAATGCAGTCAAATTCGAACCTTAGATACTTATATTTTCTGTAATCTAAAAAGTGTACAGTTATTGGTTTGTGTAAATTTTTAATAAATTTTTTTAATATTTAAAACATTACACGTTTGCAATTATTTTAAAATATTTTAAGTGTTCTAAATATGATTTAAAAAAGCAACATAAGTTTAATCAATTTGAGCTTAGATTCTAGCATTCAAATCTTGTAGGTTTAATTTGAGGCTTATTTAAAAGAGTTAATAAAGTTTGATTTCTAAATAGATTCAGAAGTTAACATCTTTAACTATCAATTTATCATTTTGTTTTTATACTTTATATTTTATCAACACCTTTGAAGTTAACAATAGCGCTTTTAAAGACATAAAATGATTTTTACTTCGAGTAAAAGAGTAAATATTAAAACTTTTGCAGCCAATAAAATATATTTATTCCATAAGCAAGACATTTTTAACCGAGCAGTTTAAAAACTTAAAAAAAAATATTTTTAAATGTTTTAGTCTTTGTTTAATATAAAAAAAATTCTTATAAACCTATTAATGTTATTTTTAATAGGTTTGAGTTTAGCAGAGATAATATATACTCTTCAATATCAAAATTTGTTGCAAAATCTATATAACTACTGTGCTAGGTTTTTAAGTTTGTAAAATTTGAGGATAAATTTTATTTAATGCAAAGAATAATCGAATGAAACATACTCAAATACGTAGAAAATTGCCACTTAGAACTAGTTTCTTGGAAAATAACTTGCAGTTTAAACGAATTAGTGACGTCATATGTATAAATAAAGTAAATATAGTTTTTTACTTTTGTATAAATTGATAAGAACATCTTAAGTGATTGCATGAGTAACGTACCAGCATAAGTGAATTTGAAACCGTGGATAACACGGTCAAAAAAAAAATCATTAATATTCGTCGCTGTATAAGAGCACAGCATTTATCTTCAAAAGCAGAAATATTAGCTATCGGGAAGCGTTAGTTAGTAAGGCGGCAAAGAAATAAATTAGTGACGTCGTATGTATAAATATAGTTATTTACTGTTTTATATATAAATAAATTAAAACTATTTACCAACTGTACCAGCACAACTCTTACGTTAAAGAATTTTTAGCCGTTGCAAACGCGGTAAATCCTAAAACCATTTAATAAAAATAATTGTTGCCTTGTACCGGGTTTCAACATGTTGTGTAATTTTTCCCTCAAAGCCGTAATTTTAGGGTATACTATCAAAATCCACCCGCGTTCAAAATCCACCCGATCAAAATCCACCCGCATTCAAAATCCACCCGATCAAAATCCACCCGGTTCAAAATCCACCCGATCAAAATCCACCCGAGTCAAAATCTACCCGATCAAAATCAACCCGAGTCAAAATCCACCCGATCAAAATCAACCCGGTTCAAAATCCATCCGATCAAAATCCACCCGATCAAAATCCACCCGAGTTAAAATCCACCTGATTAAAATCCACCCGATCAAAATCAACCCGACTCTAAATCCACCCGTTTCAAAATCCACCCGATCAAAATCCACCCGATCAAAATCCACCCGGTTCAAAATCCACCCGATCAAAATCCACCCGATCAAAATCAACCCAACTCTAAATCCAACCGTTTCAAAATCCACCCGATCAAAATCCACCCGGTTTAAAATTCACCCGATCAAAATCAACCCGAGTCAAAATCCATCCGATCAAAATCCACCCTAGTCAAAATCCACCCGATCAAAATTCATCCGAGTTAAAATCAACCCGAGTCAAAATCCTACCGACACAAAATCAACCAAAGTCAAAATCCAACCGAATCGAAACAAGCACCTTGTTTATTTATTTCTTTTTAAATCAAGTATCATTTAAACAAATCTCACCACTCTAAAGTACCAATCTTAAACAAGTTTTATTTAAAAAACACTTATAAAATCTTGTATTTTTGTCCCTTATAAATTGACTTAAGAATATAAAAACTGTACTACAGATTGAACTTATTTTGTGAGGTTTTTTGAGTTGTTATTTGGTATTTTTGCTTATTATCAGGAATTTTTGACAAAAATATTTTTGTTTTTTTGATTACTGAATATAATTTTGAATAGCTACAGCCGGCAAGCAGCTTTTAAAGGTACTGTTGTTTTTGATATAAGTATAACTATAAGAGCTAATAAAAGTTTAACAACGTCAGGATAAATAAATTAAAGTTTTACTATACAAATATGACTATGTTAAAACTTTTAGAAAACTAAAGGTGCCAGAAAAAATAATCTTGTATTATCTCAATCACAATTACACGACAATCAATTATAATTTACTGTTTCTAGGTATAAAATTTAATAATTTAGAACTTTTAAGTAATTTTTAAACAAATACGTCACACGATATAATTTTTATAAAAACTGAGTATTACAAGTGAAAGCTACCATTTATACTACAAATTAATCCATTTAACTTAGGGGTCAGCAAACTGCGGCCCTCGAAGTGTAAATATGTGGCCCTCGAGCATGTAAATTTGGTCAACTAAACAAAACAAAATTTAAATTGAAATTTTCAAAAAAGAAAAAGAAATTATAATAGTTTGTTTTTAAGTTTCTGAATATCATTTAAAAATCATTTATTATGCTTAAGCCTTAGATGTGAAAAAAGACAGATAGTAAATCTAGAAGTTTTTCTTTAAAGTTTAGACTTTACTTTTCCTTTTAAACAACAAAAGCTTACGTACTTGGATAAATTACTTATATAATATTGCAAAGTTTTTTTAATTGGCAATTTTACATGTTTTTAACTTTTAAAAACACGGTGACTGGGTTGAAGTAACTGTTGTACTTTTTTTGTTTCAAAAAGTTGCAACCCGAAAAACTTTAGATAGATTATTAAGGTATTTAAAGGTTTTAAATGAAAAACTTACACTGTTTAAAATGAAAGTATTAATATTTGTTTATATTTTAACTAGTTTAACAAAATCACTAAAATTTTAAATACGTGATATGCTGTGCATTAAATAAAAAAAGATTTTTTTTAACTACAAAAAAGAAAATACAAATAAAATAATAGAAATTGATTATAAAAAGTGTACATAATGATCTACACCTGTTTTTAATGATCTACACCTTGTAAATAATGATAGAAATAATAATATGACACAAGTTTTTAGTTTTCGACTTTAGAAAAAAATATACATTTTAAATATGCCAGGCCTGATCCCTTTAAGTAGATAAACGTGACTAAAACAGATTAAAAACAAAAATTGAATAAAACAACGGCTCGCGGAAAAAATTGAAACATGAAATTTGGCCCGAGATAAACAATTGTCTGCCGACTCTGATTAAATCCAACTGCATCTTCGTTACTTTTAATTACAAAAAAGTAAAAGGCAAACGTTTAAAATTCATTTAGTTTGTGTTTTTTTTAATATAATTTTTTTATGTGAAAGGTCTTAACAAGATATTTATCTATAAAAGATCTCTTTGTTAAGAAAAGGTCACTAATTTACTTTAGATAGTTACCTTTACTGTATTGCCATTTAAAGATTTTTCAATATTAACTTTAAATTAAATATTTATTTATTTTCGGTTTTATTTGTTAGACAAAATTTTCACGCTTTTAAAGTTAATTTGTCTACTAAACAATTTGTTATAACAATAGTTGTCTTTACCGTTTAAATTCGTTATAACCAATATAAAATTTTGTTTAATTTTAATATTGTTTCATTTTTAATTAAATTACTTAAAATTTCTTAAGTTTTAACAAATGGACTTTTTTTATATGAAGATTGTATTTAAAAAAAAAATAGTGGTAAATAATAACATTTCCATTTCTATGAATTAAAAAATATCAATTAACAATATAATATTGAACAGTAAATAATAATTTATCTTACTTAATTACAATTTCTATGCAACTTTATATTTATAAAAAAACATAAGACGTTTACAACTAATTAATTAAAAACATGCAGTTATAGCTTTTAACTTAAATTGTCGGAAATTAATTCAAGAAAATTTATCGCATGTAAATTAAAAGTTTTAGATTAGACAATTTTAAATTTAAAATTCAAACGTTAACCAAAAGAGATTAAATTTTATAAAACCACTCAATTAATCACTTTCAAAACTAGCCTTAACCTATTAATAAAATTAATAATACGATTGTTTAAGTTGATACAGTCTGGTACAAAAATTCATAAAAATAACTTATACTTGAATTTTAACTCTCTTGTCTGAAATACATACTTTTTTTAATGAACCTATGTAAAAGTAGAACATTTTAATAATAAATTAAAAATGTTATAAGTTTTTTTTTCGTAATATTTGTTATAAATATAGTGTCATTTCTAAAAAACTCAATTTATTTGTTTACTACTACAATTCTAAAGTATATAATTTCCCTAGCTCAAGTCTAACTACTAACTTTTTTAGTTGCAATTTACAAGCTATTTGAGCAAACTCAATGAATTGTAGAGTCGATATTTGTTTTATGTAAAGGACTTTAGAATTCATAGAAAAATGTTTAGCTTTTTAATTTGTACTATTAGTTAAAAACTAGCAAATTAAGTTGTTATCTAATTAAAAATAACTTATAACTTTAGTTACTTTAGACGAAACTATTTTTAGTTTTTTCAAAAATAGATGGTTTATAAAAAAAACATTTAATAAAATAAAATTCCATTAACTTAAACATTGTGAAAAAAAGATAATAGCAGCTAAAATTATTGTATAAATTAAAAAAAATAACTAAAAACTATTTGTAACAAAAATTAGATAGAAAACAATAAAATTGTTTTAAAACAGTTATTGATTTCTTACATATTCCTCATTTATATTTTTAGTATATTAGTTTTCGTATTTTTATATTAAAATTTATGTTCTGTTTTTAAAAATTACTAATAAAAGAAACGTCAATAAATTGTTTACTAAACGACAAATAAAAGCGCTAAAAATATTTGGTCCTAAGTCCTCTTGCACGAACATACCTTAAAGTTATCGAGTCGCACACCAAAAATATCTTTTAACGTCTTTTCCACGTCGAAAACAATAATGTTTAAAATATAATTAATAGGTGATAGTTTTTCCAAATTTAACAAAAGATTTTTATTTTATTATCACGTAGCAATTTTATATTATTCTTTATCTATATTTTATTTTTTATAAACACTGTTAGTTGAAATTTTTTATATAATAAAATATTGTATGTAATACTATTTTAAAATTTAAGTAAAGCACAAAACACAAAACTTTTTACATCAAAAAAAAAAGCTCAAAAATTTTAGATTAATATTTTAATTTTCTTTTTGTAACATTTAATTAACATTTTCCATAAATTTACATTATTTGGTATTTGATTTTTGTAATTTTCTTTAGCTTAATAAATGTTATTAAAGATTCTTCTAATTTATAAACTTCTATAGTTTTGATATTTTAATTTACTATGAGTTATCCTTAGTAAATATTTTTATTTAATTATGATTAACTTTGGGAAATTAAATTAGAACGAAGTTTAAATGGATTGAAACTGAGCGTAATTCTTTTTTTATTTTTTTTTAACTTCTTTTTTTAAAAGTAACACCAACACTACTAACATTAATAAATTATAAACATTTTAAATACTTGTAAAGCTACTATGAATTTTTTTTTTAATGCTGTTTTATTATATTGTTTAACTTATTTTTTTAATTATTTTATTAAATAAATTAAAATTTCTTTCTTTATAAATACTTTCTCTTTTTTATACCAATAGTTGTTTAAACATATAACTTTATTCAATATTACAAAATTCTATTAGAAATTAATTCTTATTTCGAAAAAAATTGAACTCGGGTTGATTTTGATCGGGTGGATTTTGAACCGGGTGGATTTTGAACCGGGTGGATTTTGAACCGGGTGGAATTTGATCGGGTGGATTTTGACTCGGGTTGATTTTGATCGGGTTGATTTTAATCGGGTAGATTTTGAACCGGGTTGATTTTGATCGGGTGGATTTTGAACCGGGTTGATTTTGAACGGGTGGATTTTGAACGGGTGGATTTAGAGTCGGGTTGATTTTGACTCGGGTTGATTTTGATCAGGTTGATTTTAATCGGGTGGATTTTGAACGGGTGGATTTTGACTCGGGTGGATTTTGACTCGGATGGATTTTGATCGGGTGGATTTTGACCCGGGTGGATTTTGATCGGGTGGATTTTGAACCGGGTAGATTTTGATCGGGTGGATTTTGACTCGGGTGGATTTTGATCGGGTGGATTTTGACTCGGGTGGATTTTGATCGGGTGGATTTTGATCGGGTGGATTTTGATCGCGGGTGGATTTTGATTGCGGGTGGATTTTGAACGTGTCCCAATTTTAGCTAGTAGGGGCGTTTGTTAGTAAGGCGGGGAAGAAATAGATGGGTAATTAGCTTGTAAAAAGCTGATGTCTAATAAATTTTGTTGTTAATGAAAATTAGTTTAGGTAACCCTGCTTTATGCTTAACTCAGTTTTTTGTGCCAATATTATAATTAGTAATTTAGGCTATAATTTTATATGTGTAAAAGGTGTTTGATTGAAAACTTGAAGTTTGTTTAGTTATACAAGAGAACATGATAAGCTACAGTTATAGTATGTTACTGTCAACAAGAAAGTTTATTTGTTTTGCGTATTAAATTGTAATAAAGTTTTAATTTTTCATAGAAACTGGTTTGCGTAAAAAATATTATTTCTAAATGTATTATTGTTCAAAGAAGTATGTTACAACTCTAAAATACAAATTTATAATAAAACTTTAAATTAATTTAGAAAAAGCAACTTCAAGCTTTTTAACTAAATAACTAAATTTTCTTAAAGTATTAATCTTATTCATGTCTATACAGTAAACAAAATAATAACTCACGTTCGTAATACTTTGCTATAGTTAACAAATCGTTCATTTTAAATATTACGTGTTATTTGAAAAGAATAATGACGTCATATGTAAAAAAAAGTGAAATTAGTTTATTTACTTTTGTATTATAAACCTATTAGACAATGTTTAACGTCGCTTCTACAATGGAAATCTAGTTCTTCTACAATTTGAAACTGCCTCAAAGCAGTCATCTAAACCTCTTGGTAACTATAGACATTTGTAATATAACAGTTAACAGCTATGCAGTTTTATAGTTATTTAAATTTTGTTGTTTGTTTTATGTTTAGTTCATTTCGCATTAATTCTTATTTATTTTAAAATATTTAAAGTTTTCGTAATATGCATTAAAAAAGCAATATAAGTTTAGTGATTTTCAACTTAAATTTTAACATTCGAATGTTGTACGACTAATTTAAGGTTTTTTTAAAGCAGTTACTAAACTTTTAGTTCTCTTCAAAAACAGCATTTAACAATTTTAACTACCAATTTATTATTTTGTTTTTAAACTATCCATTTTTAGCAACACCTTAAAAGTTAAAAATAGCGCCTTTAAAAACATAAAATTTTTTTTTTATTCGAGTAAAAAGTGTTTATCAAAACTTTTGCACCCGATGAAAACACATTTGTTTTATAAGTGAGAAATTTTTAGCCTAAGATTTAAAAACTTTTAAACGTTTTTTTAAACAGGTTTTTTTTTGTTTTTGATTTTTTAGTTTATGTTTTAATGTTACAATGATTTATAATGAGCTTGTAACTCTTATTTTTCAGCGTTTTACTTTAATTAAAAGTTATGCGGTAGTTTAGTATCGATGTTTGTTGCAAAATCTCTATAACTATTGTCTTAGTATTTTATTTTTATAAAATTTGAGATTAATAGTTAAAATGCAAAGATTAATCAAATAAAACATACTCAAGTACGTAGAAAATTGCCACTTTAGTTCAAAACTTGTATCTTACAAAAACAGCGTTCCGTTTAAACGAATTAGTGACGTAATATGCGTTAAAACAGTGAAATTAGTCAATTACTTTTGTATAAATTAGTAAAGTAGAACTGTCGATTTACTGTTCTAAGACTGCTCCTACAAGTGTGTGTATTTGAGGCCGCTTTAAACGCGGTGAATCTAAAAACATTTATCAATAAAATTTTCAATTTATTCTTTGATTTTGCACATTGGGCGATGACGCCCTTAAGGCGGTGATTTTAGCCGAAGCACGAGACTTAAAATTCTAAAGAAATTTGTGAAATGGCCACAACTTAAAAAGAAATGTATGTTTCATGAAAATTAAAAATATAGTTATTTAATAATTTTTCTATCAAAATGAATATTTATTGAAAATAAGAAAAAATGTCGTGTAGATATAAATAATAACTTTATATCTTTTTTTTTTCAAATATAAAATTGTACTTTTAGAGACATTGTCTCTTAAATATTACTAAAGAATTTGAATTTTCCGAATTTGAATTTCATGTTACCGACCGCGAATTAAGTGGGTAATTAGCTAATAAAGGAGCAATATCTAATAAGGGTTGTGTTTATGAAAATGGGTTTGGGAAACCCTGCTTTATACTAAACTCTTTTTATTACTTATTTTTTGGTTATAATTTAATCTGAAGTTTTGTATGTGGATACGAGTCATTACTAATAGAAGGAACAAGATAAGGCACAGTTATAGTATGTTACTTGTGGAAAGAAGTTAATTTTCTTTCTTAAGTTATAATGATGTTTCTTGTTTGCTGAAGAAACCCATTTGAGCATAAAAAAGGCTGTACATTTTTTTATCTAGCTTTAAATTTATTTAGTCGAAAGAAAATAACAATGCATTGTTTGATTTCAAATAAAAATAAAAACTCACGTAAGCACGTAAAACTTCTTAAATAAATTTTTGAAATTATAAACATGAATCTTGTATATTAGCTTGTTATTAAAATTTGTTTTTAAATTATGTATAACTTTTATTGATTTTTAATATTTTATAAAATTTAAAGAAAACTCTTATATACTGCTTATTTTAAACTAGGGGTAGGCAACGTTTTTCTATCGACGGGCCGGATCCGGAAAAATTTAGTCTTTTGCGGACCGGAGCACTTCGAGTTAGTGATTTACCGGATCCAGTATCCGGATACAGCCGAATAATAACTTTTTAGATTTGAATCAGACTGGAAAATAACTTTAAGTCGAGGTACGGATCCCGTCGGATTCTAATATAAATAAAATTTTCGGATCCAGCCGGAATCTAATTTTATGGATACAGTTGATCACTTTTTTAAATCCTTCAAATTCAAAAAATTTTCTTAAGTCTGACAACTTTTCTGTAGATTAAGACATGTCAGATGTTTCAATAATGTCTATAAATAGAATTGACATCGTAATTGACAAAGGTACGTATTTAAAACATCGTACTTAAAAAAACACTTTGCTTGGGGTGTTTTTACAAAAATTTTACAAAAAGATTTTCCAACTAAGTTAGAACAACAACAACAAAGTATTAGGACAAAATGGTGTATTTATTAGTACACATTAAATTATAATGTAATTTTTTAGCATGTTTTTGAAGTCAAATTCTTACAGTTTTGTTTTGTAAAAATATGATACAAAGTTTTATAACAAAATTTACAATATTGACCCTTTGCGGGCCTGTAAATTCGCTTGCGGGCCGATAATTTTCATTTGCGGGCCGGATCCTGTTAAAAATAAAAAAACGGTCGGGGGCCGGTCATTTTCACCCTGCGGGCCGGATCCGGCCCGCGGACCGTACGTTGCCCACCCCTATTTTAAACAAATAAGTATACCCAAGTACGTAAACTTTGCTACATAAATTACTAAAAATAAATCATTTTATAAATTGTTTGTTCTTTGAATGAGTTAGTGACGTCATATCTGTTAAAAATGTATTAATTTTTTTTTTTTGTGTATATCAATGAAGTAGGATCATCAAGATTTTTGAGCATACTCCGTCAGTAAAGACAATCATTTAATACTGCTGTAAATGCAGTGAACTAATAATATTTTCTATTGAACTATGTTGTCTTGCATCAAATTTCCTAAGAAGGACATTAATGCTTAAGACAGGCAATTTTGGCTATCAAATTGGCGATATCTAACAATTGGGGGCGTATATGAAATTCATTTAAGAAAACATGCTTTTTACGAAAGTGTTATTGTTTTTTTTTAACAAAGTTTTATTTTGTACGCGTCATTTCTTAAAAAGTTTTTGATTGAAAACTTATACCTTGTTTAATGTTATAAAGCAACAAAATAAGACACAGTTTTAGTAATTGCTACTTGTAAAAAACTTATTTATTTTATTTCTTAAGATTATATAAAGTTTATTGCTTGCTATAGAAACTCGTATAAGCAATGAAAGCTTGTTTATTGTTTTGAACTAAGTTGTTGTTCAAGATATATGATTAATTTTGAAATACAACTACGTATTGAAACTTTAGTTTAATATGAGTATTATAGGAAGTGTCTAATAAAATAATTGAATTTATTTTAACTTTAATAGTTCAGTTGAAATATAAATTATAACTATCAAATATATAGTTAATAATTTTGTTAATTTAATATTGCTCATATTACTATCCTATGCTGTCCTTAAATTAAAAAAAAAATATAACGCAGTAAATAAAATTAGTTCTAAACCCAGATTAGAATTTATTTTTGATAATATGAAACCTACTATTTAACTTTTATACTAATTTAATTTTTGATAAATAAGTCAATCTTTTTACAGATAACACTGTATAACTATGCTTATTTTAATTTTATTTCATATAAATAATTATTCAGGTTTGGTTGGCCAGACCACACACCCAGGAAACTGATATCGGAATTTTGCGCCCCTGACCAGCAGAAACCCACTCCAATAAATTCCCCTCAAGTGCAACTGCAACAAATGAACATGTTCTACAGGCAGGGCAACAACAAATTGGTGTGAATTTTTTTTTAGTAAATTTATTTTTTGTGAACTTTGTTGTTTTTGTGAAAAAGGAATGAAGCAAAAAGAAGTTCAAAAACTGTGTTGTTGTTTTTTTTTTGTAATTATTTCAGTATAAAGTTAAAAAAATTAAATTTCATAAATTTATGCCAATTATTTTTTTAAATGACTAATTAAGAATATTAAAATCTTTAAGACCTACTATTTAAATTATTTCCAACGTTTTGTAATCACCAAATATTTATTGTTTGTCAGTTTAAAATTTATATTATAGTTCTAAATCATAATCCAAGTACCTACCAACATATTTACCTTATTACTAAATATTGTTATATAAGACTAACCCTGCTAATAAACGCGTTTAAAAGATTTATCTTTATATACTGTTAAGTATTTTAGTTTTTGTTTTAATATAGCAATGTTTTCTAATAAACATATCATTCTTATTTATTATAAGTTTGAGTTATTATAAATATTATATAATAGTTCAGTATCGAAATTTGTTGCAATATCTATTTATTTATTGTTCTAGCTTTTTATGTTATAAAATTTGAGGATAATAGTTAATGCAAAGATTAATTGAATAAAAGATACTCAAGTACCTAGTAAATTGCTACTGAAATTTAAAACTAGTTTTTTATTAAAAGCTTGCCGTTTAAACGAATTAATGACGTCATATGCATTGAATAAGTAAAAATAAATATTTACTTTTGTATATATCGATTAACTAAATTTGATTAATATCAAAATGGAACAAGTAGTGATTACCTGTTCCATAACATTCCCAACGTGAGTAAATTTAAATCCGCTGAAAACGCGGTGGGTCTTAAACTATTCATCAACAATACTTAATGCTATATACCGGGTCCATCATAGTGGGCAATTTTGCCCCTAAAGCAGTGGTCTTAGCGGGTGCACGACAATTCTTAAAAAAGTTTGAAACGGCCACAGCTCAGTAAGTAACATATGTTTAAAAAAATAATTAATTTAGGTACTTAAAACTTATAACTATATCCCAGCATTTTTTTCTTTTTGTAAGATTTCAAATAATTTTTGTGATATGACTAAAATATATTTCATAGTATAGTTGTTTTTAATAATTTAATTATTATTTTGATGTTAAAAGTTTTGCATTTAAGAAAAAAAAACGGGCTTGTAGATATTGAAAAGACCTACATACCCATTTTTTAACTTTTTCAAATATGCTGTACTTTTAGAGATATGGTCTCTTTAAAATTTTTCAAAGAATTTGAATCGTTGGAATTTGAATTTTTCGAGTTTTCAATTGTCATGTAACCGGTTTTAGCTAGCAGGGGGAGTTAGTCAGTAAGGCGGCGAATTAGAGAGGAAAATAACTAATGAAAGCTGATGTCTAATAAAATGTAGTTTTTGTTTGGAAGCCTTGATTTTGCTGAATTTATTCTTTTATTGTGCTAATGTTTAGATTAGTAATTCAATCTGTAGTTTTGTATTTGTAAGCGAGTCATTACATACTTATAGAAGTTTTCGATTTTATTAAAGAACAAGATAAGATACAGTTATAGTTTGTTATACTTGTGAAAAGAAGTTTATTTTCGTTATCTAAGTAATAAAATTTTTTGTTTACTGTAGAAACTCAATTGAGTATCAGAGGTTTTTACATTTATTTTTCTAGCATTAAATTTATTTAGTCAAAAGAAAATAATTTTGCATTGTTTGATTTTAAATAAAAACTTACTTAAGCACTAAAATTTCTTAAATAAGTTATTAAATTATAAATATAAATCTAGTATATTAGCTCGGTATTAAAATTTAGTTTGAAATCTATATTATTTTTATGCTTTTATAATAATTTATACACCTCAAAGAAAATAGTTATAAAATTCTTACTTTTAGCACATAAAGTATACTTAAGTACGTAATAGTTTTGTACATAAAATTTAAAAAAAAAATTGCATTTTAAAATTGATTATCGTTTAAATGAGATAGTGATGTCATTTGCATCAAAAAAGTAAAAATAGTCGTTTACTTTTGTATATATTGATTAAATAAAACTGTTACACTTACTATGATTTGCTCATGCATTTGAAGTTTTGAAGCCGTCGAAAACACGGTGAAACGAAAAACATATGTCAACTATATTATTTGGTAAACCTATATATTTGTTTTCAACATGTTGGGAATGTTGCTCCTAAAGCAGCGGTTTTAATTATCAGGGAGCGTTAGTAAGTCGGAGGAAAACTAAATGGCGAATTAACTAGTTAAGTGGCAAAATATTACAAATAGTAGTGTTTATAAAAATGAGTTTGGGAAACCCTGCCTTATACTAAATTTATTCTTAATGTCATGTTCTGATTAGTAATTTAAGATGAAGTTTTATATGTGTATGCGATCGATTACTTTTGTACAAATTAAGAATACACAGAAATGCTCACGAAAAATAATATTTGCAATTTAGAACTGCTTTAATTGCAGTCAATCTAATCTAATAAATTATTTTTATCTATGACAAATAATTGAAAAATACGATCTGTTGTAAATTTTGACACTTTGTTTAAGTTAATGTCATTACGAATTTTTATTTTAAAATAGTTTAAAGTGCTTGTAATATTAACTAAAAAGTCAACATAAATTAGTTTGAGATTCATTATAGATTCTATTTCACGAATCTTAAAGGTTTAAGTTTAAATATCATTTTAAAAGCAGTTTACAAAATTTTACTTTCCCATTGATCATACTAAAAGACCAAGTTTTTGTTAATTTAACTTCATTTGTTTATAAAGCTATCATGCTTTTTTTTTTGATTTTACTCAATTTAGTGCGTACCTTACGCAGGTGCGTACCTCTTAAAGTATTTATTTTGTCGATGTCTATACTGAAAATAATGTTTAGATTAAAGACGGAAATTTACTATCAAAATACAAGTTCGTAATACTTTGCTAGATTGCATTAAATTGTTTTATTAAACAAATCGTGCATATATTATGAAATATTTGTTATTTGGAAGGAATTATGAAGTCGTATGTGTAAAATCAGTAAAATTCGTTTGTTTACTTTTGCACAAAAAGCGTATTTGACAATGTTTTTACATTGTAATTGAAAGTCACTTCTATAATTAGAAACTGCGGAAATGCAATTATTTTAATCTGTCAGTAAATCGAGCATTTTTATAAAAGTCAATAGCTATGCAGTTTTATAGTTATTTAAACTTTGTTGCTTGTTATAATTTAGTTCATTACGCATTTGTTTTTATTATACTTAAAGTTTGCAAAGTGTTTTGTATTATAATTGTACGAGCAACATAAGTTAAATATTTTAATAGCCTAGATTCTATCATTCGAGTATTGTAAAACTAATTTAAGTTTTTTTGAAGCAGTTAATAAAATTTTAACTCTTTTTAAAAGCAGAAATTGACAACTTTAACTACTAAATTATCATTTTTTTTTTATAATATCCATTTTTTAGAAACACCTTAAAAGTTAAAAATAGCGCTTTGAAAGATATAACATGTTTTTTAACTCGAGTAAAAATGTTTAATATCGAAATTTTTGCACCCAATGAAAACACCATTTTTTTATAAACTATAAATTTTTAACCGAACAGTAAAAAACACTTTAACACGTTTTTTTAAACTGGTTTTATTTTTAATATTTTAGTTTTTGTTTTAATATTACAATGATTTTCAATAAGCTTATAACTCTTATTTCTATAGTGTTTTACTTTAATAATAAAATAATTATATGATAGTTTAGTATCGATATTTGTTGCAAAATCTATATAATTATTGTCCTAGTTTTTATGTTTATAAAGTTTGAAAACAATAGTTAATGCAAAGATTAATCGAATAAAACTTACTCAAGTACGCAGTAAATTGCCACTTAAGTTTGAAACTTGTATCTTAGAAAACAGCGTGCCGTTTAAACGAATTAGTGACGTCGTATGCGTTGAAGCAGTAAAAATAGTCGTTTACTTTTGTATAAAGTAGTGAAGTAAAATTTAAATATACTGTTCCTACAGTGCGTTATTTGCGTGAGTATTTTAAGCCGCTGTAAACGCGGTGAATATAAAAACAATTATCAATATAATTTTGATTTATTCTGTCGTTTCGCACAGTAGGCGTTGACACCCTTAAGGCGGAGATTTTAACGGGTGCACGACAGTTTAAATTCTTTAACATTTTTTGAAAGGGCCACAACTCAAAAAGTAATGTATGTTTAAAACGAATACAAATGTGTATTTAGGTCTTATTAATATTTACAAATCATTTTTTCTTTTATGTAGATTTTAGAATATTTTTTGTGATATGGTTGAAAAATGTTTTTAAATATATTGTTTATGATAGTTTTTTGTAATATACAAAATTTTGCAGCTTTGAAAAAGCGGCTTGTATATATTAATAAGACCTACATTTTATTTTATGGTTTTTGTAAATATATTTTACTCTTTGAGATCTGTCCTCTTAAGTATCTTTTTGATAATTTGAATTGTCGGAAATTTAAGAAATTTAATATGTTTATTTAAAACAGATAAGGCACATTTATAATATGTTACTTGTGTAAGAAGTTTGTTTACTTTCTTAAGTTATAATGATGTTATTTGTTTACTGCAGAAACTTATTTGAGCATTAAAAAGGTTATACATTTTTTTATTCTAGCTCTAAATTTGTTAGTCAAAAGAAAATATCTATGCATTGTTTTACTTCAAACAAAAATATAAACTCACTTAAGCACGTAAAGCTTTTTAAATAAACTATTAAAATTATAACCACGAATCCTGTGTATTAGCTCGATATAAAAATTTGGTTTAATTCTATATAACTTTTATCAATTTTTAATAGTTTATAAAATTTAAAAAAAATCTTATATACTGCTTATTTTAATCAAATAAAGTATACCTGAAAACGTAATTCATTGCTACAAAAATGGTTTGAAAAATATTTCTTTAAACAACTTTTTCTTTAAATGAGACAGTGACGTCATATGTGTTGAAAATGTATTAATTTAAAATATTTGTATATATCAATAAAGTAAGACTAACAACCTATTTGAAAAAGCTCCATCTGTAAATACTATTTTTTAATACTGTTGTAAATGCAGTGAACTAATAATAATTTTCTTTTGTCTCGCATCAAATTTCCTAATAAGTACATTAATGTATCTAACAAATGAAAGCGTGTATGAAAATAAGTTAAGAAAACATGCTTTTTACTGTATGCATTTTTAGTGCCGTTGTTCTGATTATTAAATTGAATAAAATTTTGTCTGCGTATGAGATTCATTAATTTTAAATGTTTTTGATTGAAAAATTATAACTTATTTAATTTTATAAAATAGCTAGATAAGACACAGTTTTAGTATATCTTACTTGTAATAACTTATATGATAACTAATTTTATAAAATTCTTAAGTTATGATAGACTTTGATGTTATGTTTGCTATAGAAACTCATATAAGCAATAAAAGTTTGTTTTATTGTTTTTAAGTAACTTGTTGTTCAAAGGTACATGTGTAAATTTGAAGCCAAGTACGTATTGAAACTGTAGTTTAATGTGAATATTATGGGAAGTGTCTAATAAATTAACTTTAATACTTCAGTAGAAATATAAATTTTAACTTTTGAATGTATAACTGATAATTTAGTAAAGTTAAAATTGAGCATAATAATATCCTATGCTATCTTTAAATAAAAAAAAATTACTGCATTACATAAAAGTCGTTCTATACATAGGTTGGATTATATAAAAAACCTACTTTTTAACTTTTATGCTAATTTATTTTCGATATTGAAGTCAATCTCTTTACAAATAACACTGTATAACTAATCTTATTTTAATTTTATTTCATATAAATAATTATTCAGGTTTGGTTGGCCAGGCCACACACCCAGGAAACTGATATCGGAATTTTGCGCCCCTGATCAGCAGAAGCCCACCCCAATAAATTCCCCTCAAGTGCAACTGCAAAAAATGTTTTACAGGCAGGGTGACATCAAATTGGTGTGATTTTTTTTGTTTAATTTATGTTTTGTGAACTTTGTTGTTGTTATTAGCGTTAAAAAGAAATGAAGCAAAAAAAAGTACAAAAAGTGTGTTGTTTGTTTTTTTTGTAAATACTTTAGTTTAAAGTTAACAAAAAATTAAATTTCAGAAATTTATGCCAATTATTTTTTAAATGACTAAACAAAAATATTAAAATCTTTAAGACCTGACATTTGAATTAATTTAAAAGTTAAATAATCATTAGACACTTTTGTTTGTGATTTTAAAGTTTATATTTTAGCTTTAAACCATAATTTTTATACTTAGCTACTTATGTACCTTATTACTAAATATTGTTATATAAGAATAACCCTGTCATTAAACGCGTTTAAAAGATTAATGTATATTATATATACTGTTAAATATTTTATTTTTGTTTAATATAGCAATGTTTTCTAATAAACAAATCATTCTTATTTATTATAGGTTTGAGTTTAGCATAAATATTATATAATAGTTGAGTATCGAAAATTGTTGCAATATCTATTTATTGTTCTAGGTTTTTATGTTTAAAAATGTTAGGGTAATAGTTATTTAATTCAAAGATTTATCGATTAAAACATACTCAAGTACCTAGTAAATTTCTACTGAAATTTAAAACTAGTTTCTCATTAAAAGCTTGCCGTTTAAACGAATTAATGACGTCATATGCATTGAAAAGTCAAAATAATTATTTACCATTTTTTATAAACATTAAACTTATTCGAAATACCTGCTCCAAAACAGCGCCTGTGTTGGTAAATTTAAAGCCGCTTGAAACGCGGTTGGTCTATAACAAATTATCAACAAGACTTAATGCTATAACCGGGTCCATCACAGCGGGCAATGTTGCCCCTAAAGCAGTGGTTTAAGCGAATGCACGACTATTCTTAAAAACAATTTTGAAACGGCCACAGCTTAGTAAGTAACGTATGATTAAAAAAAAAATATAGGTATTCATGTCTTATATCTATATGCCAGCATTTTATACTTTTTTGCAAGATTTAAAATAATTTTTGTGATATAATTAAGATTTTTAAAATATAGTTATTTTTGATAGTTTAATTTTCTTAAATGTTAAGAGTATTGCAATTAAAAAAAGGGCTTGTGAATATTAATAAGACTTACATACCTATTTTTTAACTTTTTCAAATATGTTGTACTTTTAGAGATATGGCCTCTTAAATATTTTTCCAAGAACTTGAATCATCGGAATTTGAATTTTTCGAGTTTTCAATTGTCATGTAACCGGTTTTAGCTAGCAGGAGGCGTTAGTAAGTAAGGCGGCGAATTAAACGGGAATTTAACCAGTGAAAGGCGATGTCTGATAAAATGTAGTTTTTGTTTGGGAAACCCTGATTTATGCTGAATTCATTCTTTTTTTGTGCTAATGTTTTGGTTAGTAATTCAATCTGTAGTTTTGAATTTGTAAGCGAGTCATTACTTATAGAAGTTTTTGATTTTATTAAAGAACAAGATAAGACACAGTTATAGTGTGTTACTTGTGAAAAGAAGTTTATTTTCGTTCTCTTAATAATAATTATTTCATTTACTGTAGAAACTGATTAAGCATAAGAGGTTTATAAATTTATTTTTATAGCATTTAATTTATTTAGTCAAAAGAAAATAACTTTGCATTGTTTGACCCAAAATCAAACATATTTAAGCACGTGAAACTTCTTAAATAAATTATAAAATTATAAATATGAATTCTTTTTATTAGCTTGGTATTAAAACTTACTCATTTGACTTGAAATCTATATGATTTCTATTCTTTTCTAATAATATACTTAGCTTAAACAACACAATTATAAAATTAAACTTAAAGCACCTAAAATATACATAAGTACGTAATAGTTTTGTACATATAATGTTTAAAAAAAACTTACATTTTTAAATTAATTAACATTTAAATGAGAAAGTGACGTCGTTTGCATCAAAAAAATAAAAATAGTCGTTTACTTTTGTATATATTGATGAAGTAAAACTGTTACAAATATTTTAATTTGCTCATGCAAGCAAGATTTTGAAGCCGTTAAAAACACGGTGAAACGAAAAAACTTATGTCAACTATATTATTTGGTAAACCTATATATTTGTTTTCAACATGTTGGGAATGTTGCCCCTAAAGCAGCAGTTTTAATTATCAGGGAGCGTTAGTAAGTAAGTCGGAGCAGAATTAAATGGGCAATTAATTAGTAAAGTGGCAATATATAACAAATAGTAGTGCTTATGAAAATGAGTTTGGGAAGCCCGGCATTATTTTAGATTTATTCTTACTGTCAGTATTTTGATTAGTAATTTGAGTTGAAGTGTTATATGTGTATGCGAGTGACGGCTTTTGTACAAATAAAGAATACATAAAAATTCTCATCAAAAATAATGTTTGCAATTTAGAACTGCTTTAATTGCAGTCAATCTAATCTATTAATTACTTTTATGTATTACAAATAATTGAAAAATACGATCTATTGTAAATTTTGTCACTTTGTTTTTGTTAATGTCATTACGAATTTTTATTTAAAATAGTTTAAAGTACTTGTAATATGAACTAAAAAGTCAACATAAATTAATTTGAATTTCAGTGTAGATTCTATCATACGAATCTTGTAGGTTTGAATTTGAATGCCATTTTAACAGCAGTTGTCAAGATTTTATATTCCCATTGATCTTACTAAAAGACCATGTTTTTGTTAATTTAACTTCATTTGTTTATAAAGCTATCATGATTTTTTTTGATTTTACTCAATTTAGCGCGTACCTTACAAAGGTGCGTACCTCTTAAAGTATTTATCTTGTCGATGTCTATACTGAAAATAATGTTCAGATTAAAAACGGAAATTTACTATCAAAATACAAGTTGAAACCAGAGGAGGTTGGCATGCCAACTTCCAAGGGTTTGTTTAGAAGGGTAGGGGAGTCAATGGTTGACTCATGGCTAAGAGGTCTTTGGCTCTGAATGCGAGCACTCTTAGCCCGAGTTTGAATCCTAGTGTCTGGAAGACACTCTGGATTTGGACTGACCCGTAACATAGTTTAAATTTACTTTAACAAAAATTATTTAATAATATAAAATACAAAGCAGTTGGGATAAATTTATATACTAAAAACTTAATAGTAAACCAATTTGTAACAAAATATAAAAAACTTAAAATGAATAAAGTAGTTAAAATTAGACAAAAATTACAATAAAAAACTCAGGTATGAAAAAATCAATAAAATTTTATAAACTGTTGTAAAATTTTATACAATGTTAACAAAATTCAAGAAAATACTTAAATTTGTCTAAAAACAATTTAAGTATCTTGCTTATAAAAAAGTCAATAAAATTAGTCACTAGCACACAGGAAAAGGTGGATCTACTGGAAGACAATAAACTTCACTCCAATTCTTTCCTCAGAACTCAGACTACTCTCTCTAACAATGCCCCCAGCTCACAATAGTCATTTCTTTGAATGATGACTGTTGTTATAGCAACAATTTCAAACTTCTTGTACTAGAACTTGTCAACATCTCATTTGTTGTTGTTTTTAGCTTTCCCAACAACAAAGTGTTTCCAATTAAAAAATAGAAAATTGTAATTAAATAACGTATCGTTACAAAGTTCGTATTACTTTGCTAGATTGCATTAAATTGTTTTATTAAACAAATCATGCATATATTATGAATTACTTGTTATTTGAAAGGAATAATGACGTCGTATGTGTGAGAACAATAAAATTAGTTTCTTCAGTTTTGTACAATAATCGTATTTAACAGCGCTTTAGAACAGTCCTAAATGAATCAAAAATTCAATTCTACAATTTGAAACTCCTTTAAAGCAGTCATCTAATTCGCTTAGTAACATTAAAAGTTGTAATATAACAGTTTACAGCTATGCAGTTTTATAGTTATTTAGACTTTTTTTTTCGTTTTATGTTTAGTTCATTACGCATTTGTTCTTATTTTATTGTAAATATGCAAAGTTTTTTGTATTATGAGCTGTAAAAACAACATAAGTTTGACAATTTTTCAGCTTTTATTTTAGCATTTGAATCTTGTACGACTAAATTAAGGTTTTTTCTAAAGCAGTTACTAAACTTTTAGTTCTCTTTAAAAGCAGCAATTTACAACTTTAACTACCAATTTATCATTTTGTTTTTATATTATCCATTTTTAGCAACACCTTGAAAGTTAAAAATAGCGCTTTGAAAGACATAACATGTTTTTTATTCGAGTAAAAAGTGTTTATCAAAACTTTTGCAAACGATGAAAACACATTTGTTTTATAAATGATAAATTTTTAACCGAACAATTTAAAAACTGTTGTTCGTTTTTTAAACAGGTTTTTTTAAATATTAAAGTTTATATTTTAATATAAAAATGATTTATTTTAAGCTTATAACTTTTATTTTTACTGCGTTTTACTTAAATAAAATAACTATATGATAGTTTAGTATCGATATTTGTTGCAAAATCTGTACAACTATTGTCCTAGTTTTTTAGTGTTTATAAAGATTAATAATAATAGTTAATGCAAAGATTAATCGATTAAAACTTACTCAAGTACGTAGTAAAATGCCGCTTAAGTTTAAAATGTGTATCTTACAAAAATAGCGTGCTGTTTAAACGAATTAGTGACGTCATATGCATTGAAGCAGTAAAAACAGTCGTTTACTTTTGTATATATTAAAGATTTCTAATGGTAATACTGAAGAAAAATCTGACCTACGTGGGTGAATTTGAGGCCGTTGTAAACGCGGTGAATTTAAAAAGAATTTATCAATAAAGTTACTTATTTAAAGTGGTTTCGCACAGTGGGCAATGACGCCCTTGAGGCGGAGATTTTTGCCGGTGCACGACAATTTAAATTTTTACGAAAATTTTGAAAGGGCTCCAACTCAAAAAGTAATGTATGTTTATAATAATTTGTATTGAGGTCTTATTAACTCTACAAGCCATTTTTTTCGCAAGTTTGAGAATATTATTTGTGATATGGCTAAAATAGGTTTAAAGTATAGTTCTTTTTAATAATTTTTTTAATATTCAAAATTTCGCAATTAAGAAATAATGGCTTGTATATATTAATAAGACCTACATATTGACTTATAATTTTTCAAATATATTTTACTTTTAGAGATATGGTCTTTAAATATATTTTTAAGAATTTTAGTTGTCGGAATTTAAATAGTCATGCAAACTGCCGCGAATTAAATGGATAATTAGCTAGTAAAGGAACAATATCTAATAAGTTATTGTGTTTATGAAAATAGGTTTAGGAAACCCTGCTTTGTACTAAATTTCATTTTAGTGCTCATGTTTTGATTAGTAATCAATACTGAAATTTCGTATGTGAATTTTATACAAAATTTTATTTACTTTCTTAAGTTGTAATGATGTTTCTTGTTGTTGCAGAAATTAATTTTTAGCATAAGAATGTTTACATTTTTTTATTCTTGCCTTAAATTTATTTAGTCAAAACAAAATAACTTTGCATTGTTTGATTTCAAACAAAAATTGAAACACACTTAAGCACGTAAAACTTCTTAAATAAATTATTGAAATTATAAACATGAATCCTAAATATTAGCTCGGTATTAAAATTTGCTGTAAAATCTGCATGATTTTTATTTTTTAATAGTTAAAAGAAAATTGTCATATAATACTTATTTTAATCAATTAAAGTATACCCTAGTACGTAAAACTTTGCTACATAAATTGAAAAAATATATATAGATAACTTGTTCTTTGAATGAGGTAGTGACGTTATATGTGCTAAAAATCTATCAATTTCATATTTTTTGTAAATATAGATAAAGTAAGACTAACCAGTCAGAAAAACATACTCCAACGGTGTATATGACAATTTAATACTGCTGTAAATGAAGTAAACAAATAATCGTTTTCCGTTGAACCTTGTTGACTTGCATCAAACTTTTTAAGAAGGACATTAATGTTTAAAAAAAGGCAATTGTGGCGATATCTAACAAATAGGAGCGTATATAAAAATTAGTTTAGGAAAACGGGTGCACGACTATTCAAATTCGGACAATTTAAATTCCGACAATTCAAACTCTTAAAATAAAAATTGAAAGGCCACAACTATAAAAGTAATGTATATTTGTCAAATATAAAAAGTATATATGTTAGTCCTAATAATATCTACAAGATATTTTTTCTTTTTGTAAAACAATAAATATTTTTTGAAATATAACTTAAATTAAAAACAAAATTTTTTTTAGTTGTTTTAAAATATCTTTAAAATTGTTTAATATTTTACGAAAAATAAAAAGTAGCTTGTAGATATTAATTAGATCTACATAGGTTTTTTTTTTCAAACCTATATTACTTTTTTGGATATAGTCTTTTAACTATTTTTTTAACAATTTCAAATGTCAGAATTTGAGTTGTCCGAATTTGAGTTGTCATGTAACCAAGGAAAACATGCTTTTTATTAGTTTGTAAATGGTTTGTTTCGATTATTAATTTAAATTTTATATGCGAATGAGATTCATTACTTTTAATAGTTCTTGATTGAAAACTTATAACTTGTTTAATTTTTTAAAGCAACAAGATAAAATACATTTTCACTACATGCTACTTGTAAATAACTTATTTATTTTAATTCTTAAGTTTTTAAAAAGTTTGGTGTTTGCTATAAAAACTCATAATAGCAATGATAATTTGTTTTTATTGTTTTGAAGTAACTTATTGTTTAAAGGTATACGAATAAATTTTAAAATACAACTACGTATTGAAACTTTAGTTTAATGAAAATATTATAGGAAGTGTCTAATAAATTAAGTGTAATTTTAATAATTTTAGTAGTTCAGTTGAAATATAAATTCTAACTATCATTATAAAACTAATAATTTAGTAAGTTACTATTGCTTAAATTTTCCTATGCTGTCTTTATAGTAAAAAAGAAATTCTGCAGTAAACAAATGTAGTTCTATACCAAGATTAGATTTTATCTTTTAATTATATGTAATCTACTATTTAACTTATATACTAATTTAATTTTTGATATAAAAGGTAATCTTTTTACAGTTAAGACTGTATAACTAATATATGTATATATTCTTTTGAATTATAATTTTACACAGGTTCGGTTGGCTACATCACGAACCCAGGAAACTGATATCGGAATTTTGCGCCCCTGACCAGCAGAAACCCACCCCAATAAATTCCCCTCAAGTGCAACTGCAACAAATGAACATGTTCTACAGGCAGGGCAACAACAAATTGGTGTGAATTTATCGTGAACTTTGTTGTTGTTAGCATTAAGAAGAAATAAAGCTTAAAAAAAAGTACACAAATTTGTTAATTTTGTAAATTTTTAAGTACAAAATTTATAAAAATTTAAACTTCAGATATTTATAGTATTATTTTTTAAATTACTGAGCAAAAATATAAAAAGTTCAAGACCTGATTTTTAAATTATTTTAAGAATTAAGTAATCACTAAATATTTTTGTTTGTAAGTTTGAAGATTATCAAACTGTTTTAAAACCTGAATCCTAGTTCTTATTATCATTGAGAGTCTAACAACTAATTAAATATTGACATGTTAGGCTAACCTTGCTAATAAAGTTTAAACAGCGTTTGAAAGATAGATTAACCGGTTACATGACAATTCAAATTCAGTCAATTAAAATTCTGACTGTTCAAATTCTAAAATAGAAAATTAAAGGCCAAGAACTTAAAATGTATTATATATTTGAAAAAAATAAAAAATATGTCTGTTGGTATTATCAATTTCTACAAACCATTTTTTCTTTTCGTAAAATATTAAATGTTACTTAAGATATTAAGGAAATAATAAAAATAAGTATACTTTAAAACTTATTTTAGCCATGTCGAAAAAAGTACTTAATTTTTTACAAAAAGATAAAAATTGATTCTAGATATTAATAAAACCAACATACATACATTTTTCAAATTCATACTACTTTTTAAGTTGTGGCAAGTTAATTATTTTTTATAACTTAAATTGTTGGAATTTGAATTGTCGTGCACCCAGATTAACCTAGGAGTTGTTGAGATTTTTTGTTACAGTTTATTACAACATAAATAAAAATCAACTCCCATTATACAAATATTAAACAAAATTCACTTTTAAACATTGAAACGGTTTTTTTTCTGTGTCTTATTTGTTATAAAACGTATAATAAAATAGTTAAGCTTATAAAACTATAATACTTGTTTAAGTTGAAGAACTTAATTAATAAATATCAAAATCATGTTTAGATTACGTATATTACGTTTGTTCTAAAATAAAAATAGCTGTTTATTTATGTAAATATTTTAATTTGCTCTACGTTTTAAGTTTTTAAAAGTATGTTTTATTCACTGAAAAACCCTGTATTTAAACAAGTTTTATATATTTAAACAACTTTCCAAGTATTGTTTAGCAACAAGTTTTTTTTTTGAAAATTATATTACACTAAAGTAAATAAGTTCATGCAAAAAATTTAACTTTTTTAAACAAAGAAAAATTAAATGCAAAATTTGTTTTCCTTAATTTATACACCTATCAGTAGATAGGTAATACTTGTTTCAACTATACAAATTGAACAGTATTACTACCTTCCATTGAATATGGTAACCATAAAGTTTTTAAAAGAGTCTTAACGAGCTTAAGTACTGTACAAAGCTCATACGGCTAAAGTAAAATAACAAAAATTAGAAGAGGTGTCGAAACAAACAAGTTAAATCTAAAAAATATTTTTATTAAAAGCATTAACAACATTAGGGTGTGAATATTATCACCTAAAACAAAAACATTGCAACTACTGATACATATATAAAATAAATCCTCTAAAAAGCTTAATAAAGATATATGTATTCAAAACCGTATTTTTCATTTAAAAAATTGTTTAGATTACATTATGATAGTTTTGTTTTACATAGGAAATTTATATTAACCCTAGTGTATTTCAATTTCTCAATGTTATTTACAAAAAAATTCGAAATAAACTAACAAAAGTCATTAAAACAAAAATAGTTTTCTCAGACTCAAACTCGAAAGTTTTTTTTACAATTCAGTGTTGTATGTAGCCGAATTTCTCCTATTACATACCCTATTGTATTTCAATAATCAAAAACTTTATGTTATCTATGTTTATTTACAGTTTTTAAAGTGTACTAACACGATATATAACATAATTTAAAGTAGCGACACTGATAAAACGTAAATACAAAACACACAAGAAAACAACAATAAATTTAATTCACAACAGGACCAAGTAGCGAAAAGACTTTTTCTTTAAAACTTATTGTTTGAACTAACTTATTAAACGCAACACAATGCTTTGTATTAATAAAATTTAAAAAAAAAATTTTCAACCCTTAAAACTTTTTAACATCTTTTTAAACATAAAATTTAAAATGCACCTTATCAACTTATTAAAGTACATACAGACAATAAGAAAAACTCAGAGTAAAAACTAGACGCACTGAAGACGCGCCTAGCTTTTTTTTAACAACTAAGCTTCTAACTCATATTGAAATATTCGACAGTATGTACATTTTTTTAAGCATGTTAAAATAACTACAAACAAATTCTTAAGTTGAAGTAAATTAAAAAATAAAAAAGTTGATAGTGTTTCAAGTATGTTAACAAATAGTTAAGTTGCAATAATTAAAAAAGAAAATGTTTCTTTTAAGAACAACTTTAATCCTCTTCGATATTTTTGACGGGTTCTCTCCTACTACATGTGCCATCGGACTTGGGCATGCAGATTGTGTTCAGCCACTTTTTGCCGAACAAAGTCCATTTTCTCGGAATCAGGCACTCGTCTGGTGACCTGTCTCCTTTCTGTTAATGTTTCTGGTCGTTAACGTGTTTAAATACAAATAATAGGTGTAAATGATAAAACACAATAACCAGGTCCTAGGACCAAATATTTTGAGCGCTTTTGTGTAGAAAACTACGTTAAATTGATAATAAAGTTAACTACTAATTATTAAATTAAATAAAAGTTCTTGAAGTAACGTTTTACCTAAAACCCGTCAAGAAAATAATTTAAAGTTTCAAGTATAAAACACTGTTTAAACTTTTTGTTTTAGTTTTTAATTATATTTGAAGCATAACAGTCACAATTTGTTTTTTATGATACTTTGGTTTTTAAAGTTTAAAAATTGACTAATTGGTCTTCTACAAAAGTTTTTTGGCTTTAAAAATACTTCTTGTAATTAACTAAAGTTATATTTTAGATAATCACTAATTAGAAGAATTACTGTTAATTGAGGTAGTTCAATTGTAGCTAAGGATTAACAGTCAAAAAACAAGTAGCTTTACAACAGTCGCATTTCCGAATTAGTTTGTGCTATTTGTCATCGCTTTTTAAAGTAGTAATTTATTAAATAAGTATTTTGTACTTTATTCAAAATTGTAATTTGTTATCAAAATTATTTTGTTAAAACATTTTATAATATAAATATTGTTTGTGTACTCTTAACTTTAAAATGCTTTATTAGTCGTCGGCAATGACCTTAAAAACTATGCAAATAAATAAAGACTCGATTACCGAAAGGTTACTTCGTACACAAGGTCTTGGACCAAACATTTTGAGCGTTTTTTGCCGTTCAATGAACAACACATATTTCAAAAACTAACAAAAACCACGGAATGAATTCGATTCGTCTCAAATGTGCACTTTCCACATACCCTTTTGTATCTGTAGCGATAATTGTTGAGAATTTGTCTCAGCTCCGACGGATCGATGTCTTTGGGAGTGTGTCTCACTTCGGTGCACGTAGGTATGTACAATCTCCCTCTGTCTACTTTGCCTGCCAAACGAAAAAGAAAAGAAAGAATAAATACAAATTTTTTATTAATAAACAATTAAGATTTTTATAAGTTTGTACATTTTTCTAAGTATAATTTACCTGATAAAAAGAAACAGTTTAAAATAGTTACTGAGGTTAGTTTTATTTAAAAATCATGTTTATATAAATCAACAACTTAATTTTGTTTCTCTTCAGTTCAGTCTACTTGAGTCCAGTTTGTCGGCAATAAGAAACTGTATTTTGATTAAAAACATTTATTTTTATTTTAACGAAGTTAGCTCAGTTGTAAAAAAATTAGTTTTTATGTGTAGTCAATATTTTAAAAATAGATTATACACTGTGTTACATTTCATTTATATTAAACCGCTGTCAACATTCCATGTAACAAACATTATCTTCACTAAAAAACTTTTAAAGAACTATGACAAATGATAGCTGAATTTAACAAAAAAAATTGATTCAAAATTGTACAATAAATGGTCCGCTGCATCACAAAGTTATAACTTACGTTGAAATACTTACCCGTAACAATATACTTTTCACCAATTTCAAGCCGAGGCGTACAACCGTACTCATCAGATCCATACTTGTAAATAAACCTTTTTCCAACTTTATATCACTACCATTCTGTTTAAATATCTAAAAGAAATACTAGTTGAACACTAATATATGTCAGATATACTTTTAGTATTGTTATGTTAAGTATAAATAAATTACTAGTAAATACTACTTTGTTTGAGTACACTAAAAAAAGTTTGCTAGTAAAGTACTATCATTTAAAAATATCTCGTTTCCTACTTTATACCAGTGATATTTTGTTTGAAAACTTAAAAAGTATAAGTTGACCAACAATTTATCTATACATTAAATTTTTCGATTTAATTAACGCACTTATTTTAACTCAAAAAACTCTGCAGTCCGTTAAATAAAATATTTGTGAAATCATGCGAAAATTATAAAATTAAACTAATAATAAACAAGTGTTTAGTAGTCAAAATATGAAACGAAAACAAGTTTTAGTGTCATTTTAATAAGCAAAATAAGCACAATACGTATGTGATATTATGTAAAAAGTGATAAACCGACTTTCAATATTTTCACTGTATACTCAGTGTCGTGGTCAAAATAGTATTTTTGTAACTCCGTGTAATTGTATGGATCTGAAAAAAAATATTTACTAAACTGTACTTGTTTTTAATTGAAATTAAAACAGCAAAAAAAAATTGAACGCTAAATTGATATTTCAAACACTTAAAATAGTAATTGTAATTGAACATTTTAATAAAAGGAGAATATTAAAAAACCTTTGTTTTACAAAAATTTAGAGTTATTCACTAAACAACAACAAATTTAAGAAAAGTGTTAAACAAAACTATGTCTATCATAAGTATAACTAGCTAGCATTTAAAACTGCTTAAAACGTTTACAATTTCTTAATTATTGATGTTAGAAATAAAATGAAAATCAAATTTATTTATAAGTCTAATCAACACTTAGTACAAGTTTTTTGTATAACAGTTTCAAAAACACATGAAACAGTTTAAACTACAAATTTTACTTTTTACTGCTACTAACCTGGCATAATTTCTTTTTCTCATCAACAAACTTTACTTTTTCCGGTTTCACTACTTTCACGTAAACAGCTGTAATGGTAGTTGAATAAACTAATTAAATTAACCAAACTGAACTTTTAATTCTTTTTAAATTTATAAAACATGCTTTACAGTACTGTTTATAAATTTGTAAACTTTATTTTTTAAATTTCCCTAATTGTTCGTAATTTTATTATGCTTGATACAGCCGAAAAAATTTGTAATGACAGCATAGAAATTAAAGAGAGTTTTTGGTTTTTTATTGTTTTCCTTAAATATTTAGAACAGTTAATAATATACCTAAAAAGGATTAACAATATAAACACAATTCATAAAGCATTTATTTTGTCAGGGCAACAAAAAAAAATTAAATCAATATTTTACCTACATTTTCAGGATAAATTAAGATACTTTTAGAAAGTTTTTTCAAATAAAACTAATAATAGTCTGACATCATGTAAAAACTTTTAAAAAGTAATAACATACTCTATTTACATAATTTTTTTGTTAAGTAAAAATTAATAACTAATATCAATAACAGTTTGACATACTGGATTAAAGTAAAAGTATATTTTATTTAATTGTTTTTTTTAAAGGCAAAAGTCAATAAAAGTTTTAGCAAAACTAACAGTAGTCCGACGTGCAAAACAAAGTTTGTGGATGGACGTATACGTAATGATACGTCGCAATCGTGACGTAATAATATGACGTCATGAAAGCAAAAGTGAGTAGAAGCTTGCCACGAGTGATCATTTTAAAAACAGCTGAAAGTAATATTATTAGATACTGCAAACTTTGATAGAAAGTCTTTTTTTACAAATTTTGTAATACTATAGTTCTTACTGTGATTAACTATTTTATATTCAAACTAGAACATCTGAAAGATTGTGCAATTTGAACTTTTTACTGCGAACTTCGTGAATCATTTTAGCAAAATATTCGGTTAAAAATTTCAACAAACGTTGATATAAAATTAGTTCATCAGAGTTAAACGAAAATAAGATTTTGCAAGTAAACATTTTTAGTTTGGCCTAAAATAACAGATTGTTGTCAGAAATACTGTGCAAGAGCAAATTTTACAAAGAAATACATTTTATTAATAAAACAATAACTAAAAAATAATTATTTTTAAACCGCATACAAAATGTAAAAATTGTTTAATAGTTTAAATTACGCAACTGAATACTCGTTTTATACTGAATATTTTCTAGTTTTTTGCAAACAGTATACAAAGCTAAACAACAACTGAATAGTAATGAAAGCACTAAGCCCATTATATAGCAAAACATGTAAGATATAGTAGAAAAAGGCAAATTGCTTAATGTTTTATAACAAAAGAAAATGTTCTAATTAGAATAGCTTTTATTGTGAAATAAGCAGTCATATAAACGCGTAAGCAATTAACTTTAATTATTTGTGAAATGTTTTTTTGTTTTCAAAACGTATGAAGACATTAAGTAATGTTTTAAAATTTATTTTGAACTTTATGATTAGATTGACACACAAGCTTAAACAACTTTGAAAACAAGTCTTTTGTTGAGTTCACTTATTTAACTAAAACATAGACAGAAGTTTCTTTAATTACTTACTTTGCGTTTTTGACTAAACATTTTTTTTTGTATACCACCTAGTTATAAATAGTTTAAACAAAGAATTTAAAAAACCTAAAAAGGTTTTTTTAATATAAAAGTCTTAATAAGCTACTGTTTTTGACATGAAACCGTATTCTTGGTGCATGACTCAATAACCGAAAGTTTTTCGTACACCAGGTCCTTGGACCAAACTTTTACAGCGCTTATTTTTTTGTCGGTTAATTTAACTTAAACAAAATGTTGTTTAAGTGTAATGAATTAAATTTGCTTTGCACCACCGTTTTGACCCGATTTTTTAAAAATCTTTTCTTAATGTATCTTTCAGTTTAATTGAGCCACATTTAATGCCTGGGTCCGGAGTAGGAAAATAAACTTGCACTAAAAGAAAACTAATTATCAAAGCATGGCTGCCTCAAATGTATTTTTTATAAATCTAGCGTAAAAAACAATTTTTTAATACTTTTGTTTGTATATCTGAATCTAGAAAAGTTTAAAAAACAGAAATTTTTCATTGCAATGGTTATTCGCATACTATTTAAACCTATATCATATGCGACATATGTATCTACCGAAGAACTACTAAAGGTCATAAAACACAATTATGTGAAGTTTGATGTAAAAATAAAATAATAAACCTTCATTTCTTTAACTTATAATTGTAAAGAATATCGTTGTTAGAATAACGTTATTAGATGCTGCAAACTTTGATAGAAATTATTTTTTTACAAATACAATGTAATACTATAGTACTTACTGTGAGTAACCATTTTATATTCAAACTAGAACATCTGAAAGATTGTGCAATTTGAACTTTTTACTGCGAGTTTTGTGAAGTTTTAATTAGTTTAGCAAAATATTCGGTTAAAAATTTCAACAAACGTTGATATAAAATTAGTTCATCAGAGTTAAACGAAAATAAGATTTTGCAAGTAAACATTTTTAATTCGGCCTAAAATAACTGATTGTTGGCAGAAATACTGTGGAACTGCAAATTTTACAAAAAAATACATTTTTAAATAAAACAAAAACTAAAAATAAATCATTTTTAAACCCCATACAAAATGTAAAACTTGTTTAATAGTTTAAATTACGCAACTGAATACTCGTTTTATACTGAGTATTTTTAAGTTTTTTGCAAAAAGTATACAAAGCTAAACAACAACTAAATAGTAATGAAAGCACTAAGCCCATTTTATAGAAATACGTATATAAGATATAGTAGAAAAAGGCAAATTGCTTAATGTTTTATAAAAAAAGCAAATGTTCTAATTAGAATAGCTTTTATTAAGAAATAAGCAATCAATTAAACGCGTAAGCAATTAAGTTTAATTTTTTGTGAAGTGGTTTTTGTTTTCAAAACGTAATGTAGACGTTAAGTAATGTTTTAAAATTTTTTGTGAACTTTATGATTAGATCGACACACATGCTTAAATAACTTTGAAAAAAAATTCTTTTGTTGAGTTCACTTATTTAATTAAAATATACACAGAAGTTTATTATATTGACTACTTTGTGTTTTTTTAAGTAAACAGTTTTTTTGTATACTACCAAATTATAAATAGTTTAAACGAAGAAATTTAAAAAACCTAAGTGTTTTTTTTTATTTACAAGTCTTATATTGAATTTATGTTTTAAAGGTCATGGACATGACATAAAACTGTACCTGTGGTGTATGACTCAATAACCGAAAGTTTTTCGTGCACCAGGTCCTTGGACCAAACTTTTTGAGCTTTTTTTCGTCGGCAAATTAAACTTAAACAAAATGTTGTTGAAGTGTACTAAATTAAATTTACTTTGCACCACAGTTTTGATTCGATTTTGTTTTGTCTCTTTGTTATATACCTTTCAGTTTAAGTGAACCACATTTTAATGCCTGGGTCCAGAGTAGGACAATAAACTTTTACTAAAAGAAAAGAAAATTAATATCAAAGCAAGGCAGCCTCAAATGTAACTTTTCTAAATTAAGCGTTAAATTTTTTTGTTGTTGTTAACTAATCATTACTAGACAAAAGAGAAGTTTATTTACTTTCTTAAGTTATAATTAAGTTTTTAGTTTTTTCTAGTTTTTTGTAGTTTTAGTTTATACTCATTTGAGTATAACAGATTTATAATATTTTTCTAGCTTTAAACTTATTTAGTCAAAAGAAAATAACTTTGCATTGTTTAAATTAAAAAAAAACACTTTAAAACTTCTAAAATAAGTTATAAATATGAATCCTGTGCATTAGCTCGGTATTAAAATTTTGGTTTAAAATCCATATGATTTTTATTCTTTTTTAATATTTTACACAGCTCAAAGAAAATAGTTTTAAAGTTCTTACTTTAAGAACATAAAATATACTAAAGTACGTGAAACTTTTGTACATAAAATGTTAAAAAAAAACATGCATTTTAAACTAATTATCGTTTAATGAGATAGTGACGTCATTTGCATCAAAAAAGTAATAATAGTCGTTTATTTTTGTATACAACGATTAGGTAAAATTATTACATTAACTACCTTAAATTTGCCCATGCATGTGAGAATTCGAAGCCATTGAAAAAACGGTGCAACGAAAAACATATGTTAATTATATTATTTTGTAAACCTATATATCGGTTTTCAACATGTTGGGAATGTTGCCCATAATGCAGCGGTTTTAATTATCAGGGAGCGTTAGTTAGTAAGTCGGAGAAGAACTAAATGGGCAGTTAACTAGTAAAGTGGCAATGTATAACAAATTGTAGTGTTTATGAAAATGAGTTTGGGAAGCTCTGCCTTGTACTAAATTTATTCTTAATGTCATTGTTTTGATTAGTAATTTTAGTTAAAGTTTTGTATGTATATGCAAAAGACGAATTTTGTACAAATTAAGAATAAACAAAAATGCTTATCAAAAATATGTTCGCGATTTAAAACTGCTTTAATTGCAGTCAATCTAATCTATTTGTTCACATTTATGTATTACAAAAAATTGAAAACACGATCTGTTGTAAATTTTATTACTTTGTTGTTGTTAATGCCATTACGAATTTTTATTTAAAATAGTTTAAAGTTCTTGTAATATGAACTAAAAAGTCAACATAAATTAATAATTTGAATTTCAGTGTAGATTCTATCATACGAATCTTGTACTTTTGAATTTGAGTGCCATTTTCGAATCAGTTATCAAGATTTTACATTCCCATTGATTTTACTTAAAGATCATGTTTTTGTAAATTTAGATTTATTTGTTTCTAAAACTGTCATGATTTTTTTGATTTTACAAAACTTGTTGCAAACCTTATGCAGGTGCGTACTTCTTAAAGTACTAATTTTATTGATGTCTACACTGAATATATTGTTTAGATTAAAGACGAAAATTAACTGTCAAAATATAAGTTCGTAATACTTTGCTAGATTACATCAAGTTGTTTTATTTAAGTAGATTTTGTTGTTTGTGTTATGTTTATTTTATTACGCATTTGTTCTTTTTTTTTAATATGATAAGTGTTTGTATTATGAATAGTAAAACTAACATAGGTTAGATAATTTTTCAGCTAAGATTTTAGCATTCAAATCTTGTAAGACTAATTTAAAGATTTTTTATAGCAGTTATTAAAGTTTTAATTCCGTTTAAAAGTAGAAATTGACAACTTTAACTACCAAAATATTGTTTTGTTTTTATGTTATCCATTTTTTAACAACACCTAAAAAATTTAAAATAGCGCTTTGAAAGACATAACATGATTTTTAATTCGAGTAAAAATGTAGATTATTACAAGTTTTGTGCTCGATGAAAACACATTTGTTTTATAAATGAAAAATTTTTAAACGAACAGTTTAATAACTATTATTGGTTTTTTTAAAGTTTTTTGTTTTAATATTTTAGTTTATGTTTTAATATCACAATGATTTATAATAAGCTTATAACTCTTATTTTTACAGCGTTTTACGTTAATAAAAAATTATATAATAGTTTAGTATCGATATTTGTTGCAAAATCTATATAACTATTTTCCTAGTTTTTTATGTGTTTAAAGTTTGAGGATAATGGTTATTAAATGCAAAGATTAATCGAATATAAACTTACTCAAGTACGTGGTTAATTGCCACTTAAGTTTAAAACTTGTATCTTACAAAAACAGCGTGCAGTTAAAACGAATTAAAGACGTCGTATGCATTGAAGCAGTAAAATTAGTCGTTTATTTTTGTATATATTGATAAGGTAAAACGTTACACCTATTTGTTCTAGGACAGCACCTACGTGTGTTATTTAAGACCGCTGTAAACGCGGTGGATACTTAAAACATTTATCGATAAAATTTTCGATTTGTATCAGGTTTTCGCATAGTGGGCAATGACGCCCTAGAGGCGGTATTTTAACCGGTGCACGACAATTTAAATTTTTACGAAAATTTTGAAAGAGCCACAACTCAAAAATGAAAGTATCTTAAAATAGATAAAAATTTGTATTTAGGTCTTAATAATATCTACAAGCCATTTTTTGTTTTATGCAAGTTTTAGAATATTATTTGTAATATGGCTAAGATAAACTTTAAAATGTAGTTCTTTTTGATAACTTTTTAATATTCAAAATTTTTCAATTAAGAAAAAAACGGCTTGTATATATTAATAAGACCTACATATTATTTTATAATTTTTACAAATATATTTTACTTTTAAAGATGTGGTCTCTTAAATATTTTTTTAAGAATTTGAATTGTCGAAATTTAAATAGTCATGTAACCGGCCGCGAATTAAATGGGTAATTAGCTAGTAAAAAAACAATATATAATAAATTGTTTTGTTTATTAAAATGAGTTTGGAAAACCCTGCTTTATACTAAATTCCATTTATAGTGCTCATGTTTTTATTAGTATCTAATCTACAGTTTTGTGTGTGAATCAATATAAAATTACTAATAGATTTTTTGGTTTTATAAAGGAACAAGATAAGACACAGTTGTGTTAATTGTGAAACTAAGTTTACTTACTTTTTTAAGTTATAATGATGTATTTTGTTTTCTAATGAAACTCACTTGAGAATAAGGAAGTTTATAAATTTTATGCAGCTTTAAATTTATCTAGTCAAAAGAAATCAACTATGTACTGTTTAAATTTGAGACCGCTGTAAACGTGGTGAAAATAAAAATATATATCGATATAATTTTTGATTAATACCAGGGTTTCGCATAGTGGGCAATGACGCCCTTAAGGCGGTGAATTAGCCGAAGCACGAGAATTAAAGTTCTCAAAAAAATTTTAAAACGCCCAAAAATCAATAAGTAATGTATGTTAAAAAATATTAATATAGGTATTTAGGTTTAATTAATAAAAAAGCCATTTTTCTTTTTTTAACAAATTTTTAAATAACATTTGTGATTTGATTAAAATAAGTTTTAAATTATAGTTATTTGTATTATTTTTTTTAAATATTCCAAATTTTGCAAAAAAAAAATTTGCTTGTATATATTAATAAGACCTATATACCTGTGTTTTACTTTTTTTCAAAAATATTGTACTTTTAGAGATATGGCCTCTTAAATAGTTTTCTCAGAACTTGAATCGTCGGAATTTGAATTTTTCGTGTTTTCAATTGTCATGTAACCGGTTTAAGCTAGCGTGGAGCGATGGTCAGTAAGGGGGTGAATTAAATGGGAAAATAACTAATGAAAGCTGATGTCTAATAAAATGTAGTTTTTGTTTGGGAAGCCTTGATTTTGCTGATTTCATTTTTTTGTGCTAATGTTTTGGTTAGTAACTCAATCTGTAGTTTTGAATTTGTAAGCGAGTCATTACTTACAGAAGTTTTCGATTTTATTAAAGAACAAGATAAGACACAGTTATAGTGTGTTGCTTGTGAAAAGAAGTTTATTTTAGTTCTCTATTAATATAGCTTTTGTTTACTGTACAAACTCATTTGAGCATAAGAGGTTCGTACATTTATTTTTCTAGCATTAAATTTATTTAGTCTAAAAAAATAACTTTGCATTGTTTGATTCAAAATAAAACAAATTTAAGCACGTGAAACTTCTTAGATAAATTGTTAAATTATAAATATGAATCCTGTGAATTAGCTTGGTATTAAAATTTGGTTTAAAATCTATATGATTTTTATTCTTTTCTTATAATTTATACAGCTCAACGAAAAAAGTTAAAAAATTCATACTTTAAACACATAAAATATACTTAAGTACTTAAAAATTTTGTACATAAAGTGTTTAAAAAAACTTGCATTTTAAAATTATTTACCATTTGAATGAGAAAGTGACGTCATTTGCCTCAAAAAAGTAAAAATAGTCGTTTACTTTTGTATATATTGATAAACTAAAAATAACACATTAATTATTTCAGATTTGATCAAACATGTAAAAATTTGAAGCCGTTGAAAACACGGTGAAACGAAAAACCTACGTCAACTATATTATTTAGTAAACCTATCTAATTGTTTTCAACATGTTGGGAATATTGCCCGTAATGCAGTGGTGTCAGTTATCACAGTGAGCGTTAGTAAGTAAGTCGGAGAAGAACTAAATGGGCAATTAACTAGTAAAGTGGCAATGTATAACAAATTGTAGTGTTTATGAAAATGATTTTGAAAACCTTGCTTTATTCTAAATTTATTCTAGTACTACAGTTCTGATTAGTATTTTAAGCTTAAATTTTATATGTGTATGCAAGTGATTACTTTCGTAAAAATTAAAAATACATAGAATTGCTCATCAAAAATAATGTCAACAATTTGAAATTGCTGAGTATGCAGTCAATCTAAACTATTAATTTATTTTTACTTTTATGTTTTACAAAACATTGAAAACACGCTTTTTTGTAAATTTTGTCGCTCTGTTTTTGTTTATTCCATTACACATTTGCACTTACTATTAAAAAATTATCTAAAGTACTCGGAAATGAACTAAAAAGGCAACATAAATTGAAAATTATTTCAGTGCACTTTCTATCATACACATATCTTGTAGGTCTGAATTTGAATGCTATTTCAAAAAAGTGAGCAAAATTTAACATTTCCATTGATCACACTAAAAGACCATGATTTTGTTAATTTAACTTCATTTGTTTATAAAATGTTGGAAATTTTTTTCAGTCTTACAAACTTAATGCGTATCTTAGGCGGGTGCGTACTTCTTAAGGTATATCTTACTGATGTCTATACTGTACATAACGTTTAAATTAAAGACGAAAATCAACTATAAAAACTCAAGTTCCTTATACTTCGCTAAATCGCTTTATTTAACAAATCGTGCATATATTATGAACTATTTGTTATTTGAAAGGAATAATGACGTCTTATGTGTGAAAACAGTAAAATTAGTTTTTTTACTTTTGTAAAACAATCGTATTTAACAGTGTTTCACAGCAGTCTTAAATGGATCAAAAATTCAATTCTACAATTTAAAACTGCCTTAAATCAGTCATTTTAATCGCATAGTAACATTATAAAATTGTAATATTATAGTTTACCGCTATGCAGTTTTATAGTTATGTAAATTGTTATGTAAACTTTTTTGTTGGTTTTATGTTTAGTTCATTACGCATTAGTTCTTATTTTGAATATGATAAGTGTTTTGTAATGCAAATTGTAAAAACAACATAAGTTTGATAATTTTTCAGCTTAGATTTTAGCATTCGAATGTTGTAGTACTATTCTAAGGTTTTTTAAACCCGTTACTAAAGTTTTAATTCTCTTTAAAATCAGAAATTAACCACTTTCACTACCAATTTTATCATTTTGTTTTTATATTATCTATTTTTAGCAACACCTTCAAAGTTAAAAATAGCGCTTTGGAAGACATAACATGTTTTTTAATTCGAGTAAAAAGTGTTTAATATTAAACATTTTGCACCCAATTAAAACACATTTGTTTTATAAATGAGAAATTTTTAACCAAATATATTAAAACACTTAAAAGTTTTTTTTAAATAGGTTTTTTTTTAATATTTTAGTTTATTTTTTAATCTTACAATAATTTATAATAGGCTTATAACTCTTATTTTTACATCGTTTTACTTTAATAAAAACTTATATGATAGTCCAATGTCGATATTTGTTGCAAAGTCTATATAACTATTGTCCTAGTTTCTTATGTTTATAAAATTTGTGGACAATAGTTAATGCAAAGATTGATCAAATAAAACATACTCAAGTATGTAGTAAATAGCCACTTAAGTTTAAAAATTGTCTTATAAAACAGCGTGCCGTTTAAACGATTTAGTGACGTCATATGCGTTGAAGCAGTAAAAACAGTCGTTTATTTTTGTAATTACTGATACGGTAATACTAAAGATTCATCTGTTCAATGATCGGACCTACGTGGGTGAATTTGAGACCGCTGTAAACGCGGTGAATTTAAAAAGAATTTAACAATAAAGGTACTTTATTATAGTGGTTTTGAATAATGGGCAATGACGCCCTTGAGGTGGTGATTTTAGCCGGTGCACGACAATTTAAATTTTTACGAAAATTTTGAAAGGGCCACAACACAAAAAGTAATGTATGTTTAGAAAAATAAAAAATTGTATTTAGGTTTTTTAATATCTACAAGCCGAGAACGGGTCACTTTTGCACGAGTGTCACTTTTACACGAAGACACTTTTGCACGAGCGTCACTTATGCACGTAAGGTCACTTTTGCACGAGGGGACACTTTTGCACAGCGACGCTTTTGCACTTAGGGTCATTTTTGCACGGCGTCACTTTTGAACGGCAACATTTTTACATGTCAAAACTTTTGCACGACGTTATTTTTTTCACGGCTATACTTATGAACTGAGAAAATTTTAAACAATCAGTCAATTTTTAACGGAACTTCACTTTTGCACGATTCTAATTTTTGTTTTCTCAAATAAAAACTTAAATATATTGTTTTTTTTTGTCAACTTAAATAATATTCGCTTTAAAACGCAAATTATTTTAAATTAATGAAATGGGGTAGTTTTATAATGAAATTTTAATGTAATTTTTTTATAATTTTTTTTTTTCTAAAATTTTTTTTACAATGTAAGTTTTGATCAAAGACCTCGTCAGTGGTTATATAAAGTTCAAAAATAAAAGTTTTCATTTGAACAGTATACGTAGAACAATATATTAAGGTTCTGCAATTCATTAATTAATATTTATAACCTTAAATTAATTAAACTAGATGAATACTCATTTCCTAATTTTAAATGATAAGAATTAGGAATATTTTAAATAAAAATAATATTTAATCTCGTTAACTTTTAAACATAAAGATAAACTCAGTTTGGTAAGGCTTTAAAACACTAACCTTGGGTATTATGTTTTACCTATATTCTGTTGATGTTAAAATTAGCATTATATAGTTGTTAACATTTATTTTAAATTTATTCTAGTTTTAAACAATTATTATATTAAAATAAACAAATTAGTTAATTTATGAAATGTAAAGGTATTTCAGATTTTACTTGATGTTTATATTTTATTTTTTTTTAACTTAGTGTGAGAATAAAAAGACGATAAAATAGCGCATTTTTATGATATAAATTTGGATTATTTGATTACTAAAATGTTGCATGATCATGACAAGCCATAAGAGAGTAACATTTGGAAGTTTGAACTTATGTTAAAGAAAATATACCATATTAGTCTTCAACCGCTGCAATATTTCAATAATGAGGCTTGGCAGAATTCTTTTTATTATCGGTCAATTGAAATATGGGACAAACTACCAAATGATTTAGTTTCTTGCAAAAATCTAAAGAATTTCGATGAAAGTTAAAAAAATTTTATCTGAATTATATTTGTGTTAGTAAAATTAATAAGTAATTTTTATCAACCGTTGATTTAGTTTTAAGATTTAGCTTAGTTAATAGTTCAATTTTATTAGCAGCACCTTTACTCTTTTAAAAATTAGTAATTTTTCTATGTATTTAATGACTATTCGTCTGGCCAGTCTATTGTTATTTTCCTTTAAGCGTTAAGTTTTTATTTTTGTTGTTAGTCAATGCACTTAAATATTTGACGTTAATCGTTCTACATCAAAGCGTAAATAAGTATAAGTTGTGGTCAAAACTTTGATTTTTATGTCAAATTATAAACTTTATATCAAATTATGTTTTTATCTTTGGTTAATTTTATTTTTTCTTTATGTGTTTTTCAGTTTAAGTAGTCTAGGTTTTTATGTCTACGTCCATTATATGGACAAAAAACGTTTAACCGTATAGTAAACCATATAAAAAAGTCATAGTTTTTGATCAATATATTAAAGTTCAAAATAAACTATAACAATTAACTTACACTTAAAATATTTTTTTATCCTAGTTTCTAAATAAATTATTTTTTTTGTTCCTGGTATGAATCTTTCATAAACAATTTTATTTTATCTTTTCGTTAGTTTGTTTCTAACATTAACTTTTACTGTTTAAGATTTTAAGTATTTTATTTATTGCCTTTTAAAGAAGTATTTTGAAAAGTTTTATTTTCAGTTTCTTTTTATGTTATAGATTTTTGAACTAGCTAAAAAAAATTTTACCAAAATGCAAAATTTATGTTCCGTGCGAAAATGTCGATGTGCAAAAATTTCATTGTAAAAATGTGACGTTGTGCAAAAGTATCTTTGAGTAACAATGCTGCCGTAAAAAATTGTCATCATGAAAAATGTCGCCGTGCAAAAGTGACCTTCCGTGCAAAAGTGTCCCCTCGTGCTAAAGTGACGCTCGTGCAAAAGAGTCGCCATGCAAAAGTGTCCCTTCGTGCAAAAGTGACACCCACCCCTACAAGCTATTTTTTTTCTTTTTTGTATATTTTATAGTATTGTTTGTGATATGGCTAAAATAAGTTTTAAAATATAATGTTTTATTTTTTTTTTTTTAATTAACAAAATTTTGCAATTAAGAAAAAACGGCTTGTATATATTTATAAGACCTACATATTATTTTATATTTAATTCTAATATATTTTACTTTAAGATATATGGTCTCTGAAACATCTTGTTGCGAATTTGAATTGTCAAAATTCAAATAGTCATGTTATTTATGGGTTATTATTGGATATTAAATGGGTATTCAGCTAGTAAAAGAGCAATATTTAATAAGTGATTGTGTTTATGAAAACAAGTTTCGAAAACCCTGCTTTATACTAAACTCTTTTTTGTTTTAATTTTTTGATTATCCCTTTAACTTATAGTTTTGTATGTGTATGCGAGTCATTACTTATAGAACGAAAAAGATAAGGCACAGTTATATTGTGTTACTTGTGAAAATTTTTTATTTATTTTCTTATGTTATAATGATGTTTTTTGTTTACTGTAGAAACTCATTTGAGCATAAGAAGGTTTATACTATTTTTGATTCAAGCTTTAAATCTATTTAGTCAAAAGAAAATAACTTTACATTGTTTGATTTCAAGTATAAATTCACTTAAGCACGTTAAACTTCTTAAATAAGTTAATGAAATTATAAATATGAATCCTGTGTATTAGCTCGGTATAAAAATTTGGATTGAATTCTATATGACTTATATTAATTTTTAATAGTTTATAAAGTTAAAAGAAAATAGTTATATACTGCTTATTTTAAACAAATTAAGTATACCCAACTACGTAATATTCGGCTACTTAAATAATTTGAAAATTAATTTTTATAAAAGACTTGTTCTTTGAATGACATAGTGAATTTATATGTTTTTAAAATGAGTTAACTTTATACTTTTTGTGTATATTAATAAAGTAGGACAACTAATTTTTGGAGCATACTGCATCGGTGTATATGACAATTTATTACTATTGTAAATTTAGTGAACTAACAACCATATTCTGTAGAACCTTGTTGTCTTGCATCAAATTTTCTTAAAAGGACATTAATTTTTGAAAAAAGGCAATTGTGGCTATCAAGGGGCGATATCTAACAAATGGGGGCGTATATGAAAATGAGTTAAGGAAAAAGTTCTTTTTGCTGAATGCATTTTTTGGTGCTATTGTTTTTTTCAACAAAGTTTTGTGCGCGTATGCGAGTTTATTTTAAAAGTTTTTGATTGAAAACTTATACTTTGTTTAATATTTTAAAGTAACTTGATAAGACACAGTTTTACTACATGCTACTTGTAAATAACTTGTTTATTTTAATTCTTAAGTTTTTATAAAGTTTGGTGTTGGAATAGAAACTCATATAAGCAAAACGTATTGAAACTTTAGTTAAATGTGAATATTATAGGAAGTGTGTAATAAATAGTGGATAGTATTATTAACTTTATTAGTTCAGTTGAAATATAAATTCTAAATATTAAATATAATATATTAATTTAGTAAGTAAAGAAGATATTGCTTATAATACTAGACTATGCTATCTTCAAAAAAAAAAATTTACTGCAGTAAATAAAAATAGTTTTATACCCAGATTGAATTTTATTTTTTTAAATTGGAAACCTACTATTTAACTTTTATACTAATTTAATCTTTGATAAATAAGTCATTGTTTTTAAAGATAACACTGCATAACTAGTCTTGTTTTAGTTTTATTTAGTATAATTTTTTACACAGGTTTGGTTGGCCAAACCACACACCCAGGAAGCTGATATCGGAATTTTGCGCCCCTGACCAGCAGAAACCCACCCCTATAAATTCCCCTCAAGTGCAACTGCAACAAATGAACATGTTCTACAGGCAGGGTAACAACATATTGGTGTGAATTTTTTTTAATAAATTTATGTTTTGTGAACTTTGTTGTTATTGTGAAAAAGGAATGAAGCAAAATAAAAGTACAAAAATGTGTTGTTTGTTTTTTTAAACATTTTAGTATAAAGTTAATAGAAATTAAACTTCGGAAATTTATGTCATTTATTTTTTAAATGACTAGTTTAAAATATAAAATCTTTAAGACCTGACATTTGAATTATTTTAAAAGTTAAGTAATCACTAGACATTTTTGTTTGTAAGTTTAAAGTTTATATTACAGTTTTAAACCATAATCCAAATACCTAACAAAATATGTACCATAATACTAAATATTGCTATATAAGACTAACCCTTCTAATAAAAGCGTTTAAACGAATAATCTTTATACTCTTAAGTTTTTTAGTTATAGTTTATTACACGATAAAGAAGTAAGTAAACTCGCTCTATAGAATAATAATCATAATTAAATTTTAAACGTTGAAAAGTCATTTTGTTATTCTTTATTTGTTAAACGTACACTGAGCGTTTAAAAATGCGTTATTTAAAATAGTGTTTTTATTTTCTCAATATAAAATCTAACAGTGTTTCTAGGTTTAAAAATACGAAGTAAAGGAGTTAAAGTTATTTTTAAAAAAACTCACTTTGCTTTAAGACAATTGTTGTTCAGTTAAATCACTAAAAAAATGTTTTGAGAAAAGTAGTAAGTTAATGTTAGGTTTTTACACATTTTATATCTTAAAGTCAAACTCTTACAAATTTTCTGAAATTAATACTTTCCACTAACAAAAAGTTTTCAATATATGTGACTGTAATTACTTTTAAATGTGTGACCTAATAACAATTTTATATAATGATATTGCTACTTTTGAGTTATCGTTTTGTTTTATTCTATTAGAATAACATACTCAATGGTTTGATATCAGAATAAGTTATTTTATGTTAAGTATTTAATATTTAAACGCAATAACTTTTGCATACAACAAGTTAATTTTATTAAAGTGACAACAAAAAAAATATTTTTTTTTAAATTTAGAATTTTAAAAGACTTTAAAAGATTGTAAACAAAAGTATTTTGACAACTCAGCTTTTTTTTTAACAAATAATCCTTATAAATCATGTTAAAATATTCGACAGTGTGTATACTTTTTCAAGTATGTTAACACAACTCTAAATAATAATTTAAAAAAAAATAAGTTTTGTTTCTTTCAAACTTCAATCCTCTTCTATATTTTTGACGGGTTCTCTCCTGCTACAAGTGCCATCGGACTTGGGCATGCAGATTGTGTTCAGCCACTTTTTGCCGAACAAAGTCCATTTCCTCGGAATCAGGCACTCGTCTGGTGATCTGTTTCCTTTCTATTAATGTTTCTTGTCGTTAACGTATTTAAATACAAATAATAGTTGTAAAACACAACAATCGAAAGTTTTTTCGTGCACCAGGCCCTAGGACCAAATATTTTGAGCGTTTTTTGTGTAGCAAACTACATTTAATTGATAACATACTTAATTACTATTTTTTAAAATAAATAAAAGTTCTTGAAGTAAAGCTTAACCTAAAAATCGTCAAGAAAATAGTTTGGTGTTTCAAGTATAAAACACTGTTTAAACTTTTTGTTTTAGTTTCAAATTAGGTTCGAGAACTACAGTCACATATTGCTTTTTATGGTACTTTGGTTTTTAAAGTTTAAAAATTGATTAAGTGGTTTTCTGCAAAAGTTTTTTGGCATAAAAATACTCCCCATAATTAATTTAAATTTATATATTAGTTAATCACTACTTATAGAATTACTATGAATTAAGGTAGTTCAATTGTAGCTAAGGATTAAAAGTCGAAAAACAAGTAGCTTCACAACTGTACCTTGTTCAAAAAAGTAAATTATTATTAATATACTTTTGTTATAACATTTTATAATATAAATATTGTTTGTGTACTCTTAACTTTAAAATACTTTATTAGTCGTGGGCAATGACCTTTAAAACTATCCAAGTAAATAAAGACTCGATAACCGAAAGGTTACTTCGTACACAAGGTCTTTGAACATTTTGAGCGTTTTTTGCCGTTCAATGAACAACATATATTTCAAAAACTAACAGACACCACGGAATGAATTCGATTCGTCTCAAATGTGCACTTTCCACAAGCCCTTTTGTATCTGTAGCGGTAATTGTTGAGAATTTGTCTCGGCTCCGACGGATCGATGTCTTTAGGAGTGTGTCTCACTTCGGTGCACGTAGGTATGTACAATCTCCCTCTGTCTACTTTGCCTGTGAAAAAAAAAAACAGTTTAAAATAGTTGCTGAGGTTAGTTTTATTTGAATATCATGTTTATATATGTTAATATATGTTTATATGTTAATATAAATCAACAACTTAATTTTGTTTCTTCTAAGTACAGTCTACCTGAGTCTAGTTTGTCGGCAATAAGAAATGGATTTTTTTTAAGAAGATTTTATTTTCACGAAGTTAGCTTAGTTGTACAAAAATTATTTTTATGTTATAGTCAATATTTTTAAAATAAATTGTACACTGTGCCACATTTTATTTGTATTAAAGCGCTGACAACATTAAAGTTATATTTGTTCTTTGTAACAAACATTACCTGCACTGAAAATGCTTAAGGAACTATGACAAAAAATAGCCTTATTTTACAAATAAAGTTTTTATTTTGAATAAAAATTGTACATTAAGTTGTCCGTTGCATTACAAAGTTGTAATCTACGTTCTACGTTGAAATACTTACCCGTAACAATATACTTTTCACCAATTTCAAGCGGAAGCGTACAACCGTACTCATCAGAACCATACTTGTAAATAAAACCTTTTCCCAACTTTATATCACTACCATTCTGTTTAAATACCTAAAAGAAATATTAGTTAAACACTAATATATATTAGATATACTTTTCTGTATAGTTCTATTAAGTGTAAATAAATTACTAGTAAATACTATTTTGTTTGAATACCTAAAAAAGGTTTATTATTTAAGTACTATCGTTTGTAAATAAACCCTATTCCCGACTTTATACTAGTGTTGTTTTGTTTGAAAACCTAAAAAATATAAGCTAAACATTAACTTATTAATACCTTAAATTTTTTCATTTAATTAACACACTAAGTTTATTTAAAAAAACTATGCAGTCTATTAAATTAAAGGTTTCTGAAACCATGCGAAAATTATAAAATTAAACTAATAAAAAACAAGTATTTAGTAGTCAAAATATGAAACAAAAACAAGTTTTCAGTGTCATTTTAATAAGCAAAATAAGCACAATACTTACGTGATATTATGTAAAAAGTGATAAACCGACTTTTAATATTTTTACTGTATACTCAGTGTCGTGTTCAAAATAGTATTTTTGTAACTCCGTGTAATTGTACGAATCTGAAAAAAAAATTATTTAATAAACTGTACTTGTTTTAAATTGAAATTATACAGCAAAAAAAAAAATTGAACACTAAACTGTTATTGTTTAAATGTTTAAAATACTTAGAGTACTAATTATAATTAAGGATTTTAATAAAAGAATTTTAAAAAAAACATTCGTTTCACAAAATTTTAAAAGTTATTGACTAAACAAGTATATGAAAAGCGTTAAACAAAACTATGTCTATCATAAGTACAACTAGCTAGCATTTAAAACTGCTAAAAAAGTACACAATTTCTTAGTTATTGGTGTTAGAAATGAATGAAAATTAAATTAATTTATAAGTCTATTCAACATTTAGTACAAGTTTTTTGTATAACAGTTTCACAAACACATGACACAGTTTAAACAACAAATTTTACTTTTTACTGCAACTAACCTGGCATAATATCCTTTTTTTCATCAACAACCTTTGCTTTTTCCGGTTTCACTACTTTCACGTAAACAGCTGTAATAGTAATTGAATAAACTAATTAAATTAATCAATCAGTCTGAACTTTTAATTCTTTTTAAGTTTATAAATTTTTAAGCTTTTTTTTTTTAATTTTCACTAATTGTTTGTAACTTTATTATGCCGGTTACTGGCGATAAAATTTGTAATGACAGCATAAAATTAAAGACAGTTTTTTTTTTGGTTTTCGTTAAAATTTAGGACTGTTAATAATATACCTAAAAAGAATTAACAATATAAATACAATTCATAAAGCATTTATTGTATCAGGGCAACAAAAAAAAAACTTTTAAATCATAATTGCACCTATATTTTCAGGATAAACTAAAATAAATTAACAATGTTTTTTTCATTAAAACTAACAATAGTCTGACACCAAGTAAAAAGTTTAAAAAAATAATATTGCACATAATATTTTTTGTTGTTTAAAGTTAAAACTAACAAATAAAACCAATAATAGTCTGAAATACAGGATGAAAGTAACAGTATATTTTATTTAGATAATTGTTTTTTTTTTGATTTTTTAAAATCAAAAGTTAATAAAAATTTCAACAAAACTAACAGTAGTCCGACGTGCAAAACAAAGTATGCGGGTGGACGTACACGTAATGATACGCCGCAATCGTGACGTAACAATATGACGTCATGAAAGCAAAAGCAAGTAGAAGCTTGCCACGAGTGATCATTTTAAAAATAGCTGAAAGTAACGTTAATAGATTCAACATGTTTTGATGCAAACTACTTTTTTACAAAACACTATGTAATACTTTAATTCTTACTGTGATTAACTATTTTATATTAAAACTAGAACAACTGAAAGATTGTGCAATTTGAACTTTTTAAAAAGTAAACATTTTTAGTTTGGCCTAAAATAACAGATTGTTGTCAGAAATACTGTGCAAGAGCAAATTTTACAAAGAAATACATTTTATTAATAAAACAAGAACTAAAAATTAATCATTTTTAAACCCCATACAAAATGTAAAACTTGTTTAATAGTTTATTTTACGCGACTGAATACTCGTTTTATACTGAATATTTTTTTTGTTTTTTGCAAACAGTATAAAAAACTAAACAACAACTGAATAGTAGTTGAAAGCACTAAGCCCATTTTATAGAAAAACGTATGTAAGATATAGTAGAAAAAAGCAAATTGCTTAATGTTTTATAATGAAAGAAAATGTTCTAATTAGAATAGCTTTTATTAAGAAATAAGCAATCAATTAAACGCGTAAGCAATTAATATCAATTATTTGTGAAGTGGTTTTTGTTTTCAAAACGTAATGTAGACGTTAAGTAATGTTTTAAAATTTATTTTAAACTTTATAATTAGATCGACACATTATGAAAGACAAGTCTTTTGTTGAGTTCACTTATTTAGTTAAAACATACACAGAAACTTCTTTAATTATTTACTTTGCGTTTTTGAGTAATTTTTTTTTTTGTGTACCAACTAGTTATTAATAGTTTAAACAAAAAATTTAAAAACCTATGTCGTTATTTTAATATAAAAGTTTTAATAAACTCTATGTTTCAAACATACTGTTTTCGACGTAAAACCTTATTCGTGGTGTATGACTAAATAACCGAAAGTTTTTCGTACACCAGGTCCTTGGACAAAACTTTTTGAGCGCTTATTTTTTTTCTGCAAACTTAACTTAAACAAAATGTTGTTTAAGTGTACTGAATTAAATTTACTTTGTACCACTGTTTTGACCCGAGTTTTTTTCGTCTATTTCTTATGTATTTTTCAGTTTAAGTGAGTCACATTTTAGTGCCTGTGTCCACAGTAGGACAATAAACTTGCACTAAAAGAAAAAAAAAACTAATATAGAAGCAGAATCGCCTCAAATGTAACTTTTCTAAATCTAGCGTAATTTTTTATTTTGTTGTTAACTAATCATTACTAAACACTTAACAACGCAATTTTTTGATACTTTTTTTTGTATGACAAACTTAAAATATAGAAATTTTTCATTGCAATGGTTATTCGCATACTATTTAAACCTATATCATATGCGACATATGTACCTACCCGAAGAACTGTTAAAAGTTATAAAACACAACTATGTGAAGTTTGATGAAAAACATAAAATAATAATAAACCTTCATTTCTTTAACTTATAATTGTAAAATTAATATTATATTAACGCATACAAATTTTGTACTTGTGGCTTGATTTTGTTTTCATAACATAATGTAGACATTGTGTAATCTTTGATAAATATTTTGAACTTTATGATTAAATACATATACACGTGCTTAAATATCTTTGAAAAAGTTTTTTTTTGTGGTTTTACTTGTCTAAGCAAATCATGTACAAAAGTCTCTTTAGTTACTATAATTATATATTTAAATGAAATAATGTTTCTTTTGTATTCAGCCTAGTTCTAGATAATTTAAAGAAAAATCTTGTAAAAACTTAATATTTTATTTTAATTTACAAGTCTTATATTAAATTTCATGTTTTAAAGGTCATGGACATGACATAATTTTGTATTCGTGGTGTATGACGCAATAATCGAAAAGTTTTTCGTACACCTGGTCCTTGAACCAAACTTTTTTAATGCTTGTTTTATGTCGTTCAACTTGACTTAAACAATGTACTATTAAAGCGTAACTATTTAAAAGTAATTACTTAAAAGTAATTTGAACCAAAGCTGCTGGGTATTTTTTGTCTATTTCTTAAGGGTCTTTTAGTTTATAAGGTTAAAATTTTAATAACTTGATTAAGCACAAGACAATAAACTTGCAATGAAAAAAAAATAATTATCAAAGCAAAGCCGCCTAAAAAAAAAAATCAGCGTTAATAAATCTTATTTCATTTTACTTAAGTCATCAACATTTGACACTTTTAGATATAATTTTTATTAGTTATTATGAATTATATTGTTTACATATCTAAATTAACAAAAGTTTAAATTGTGGACACTCTTCTTTGCAATAGTTCTTTGCTTTCTATTTAAGTATATATCATATATAAGATATACGTCTACCCAAAGAACTATTAAAGGTCATAAAACACAATTATGTGAAGTTTGATAAAAAACATAAAATAATAAACCTTCATTTCTTTAACTTATAATTGTAAAGAATATCGACAAATTTGGTACTTTTGGCTTGATTTTGTTTTCATAACACAATGTAGACATTGTGTAATGCTTAAAAAAAATTTGAACTTTATGATTAAATAGATGTACACATGCTTAAACAATTAAACATTACAACTTTGAAAAACTTTGTTTTTGCGATTTTACTTGTTTAAGTTAAACATGTAAAAAAGTCTCTTTGGTTCCTTTAGTTATATTTTTAAGTAAAAAAATGTTGACAAAACTTAATTCTTTTTTTAAATTTACAAGTCTTGTATTAAATTTCATGTTTTTAAAGGTTATGGACATGACATATTTCTGTATTCATGGTGTATGACTAAATAACCGAAAGTTTTTCGTAGACCAGGTCCTTGGACCAAACTTTTTGAGCGCTTATTTTTTTGTCGTTTAACTTAACTGAAACAAAATACTATTTAAGCTTATTTATTTAAAAGTAATTTGAACCAAAGCTGCTGAGTTTTTTTTGTCTGTTTCTTATGGGTCTTTTAGTTTATAAAATTAAAATTTTAATAACTTGGTTTAGCACAAGACAATAAATAAACTTGCATAAACAATAAAAAATAATTATCAAAGCAAATCCGCCTCAAAAAAATCAGCGTTAATAAATCTTATTTCATTTACTTAAGTCATCAACATTTGACACTTTTTAGATATAATTTTTGAGTTATTATGAATTATATTGTTTACATATCAAAATTAACAAAAGTTTAAATTGTGGAAACTCTTCTTTGCAATAGTTTTTTGCTTTCTATTTAAATATATATCATATATAACATATAGGTGTACCCGAATAACTCTCAAAAGTTATAAAACAAGTTCATAAGATTTTTATGAATAGATATAACAATAAAACTTTATTTATTTAGTTTATAATCAAATAACTTATCGACTAAATTAGTACTCTACATTGCATCGAGAAAGTTTTATAACTTATTATTACATCAGCTATAGGAAAAAAAGTTAATTAGATTTGTTAGTTACAAATTTTAGTTAAATTTTTCGATTTTAAAGTTAATACTCAAATCAGTTTATGTAATAATAAGCAAACATATATGTAGTGATTGAACTGATTCAAAATATAATAGTATAAAATTTTTTAATCTTTCACGGCCTAAATCTAAAACAGTGCTAAAATTGAGTATTAAATTTGAACAAAATAGTAGTATGAACTTATTTGACTACAAACATGAATTCAGATGAGTAATAAAAAGTTTGAAAGTTAATACTTTTTATTATGCTTCTAGTTTTTAATACTCTTTACTAATTACGGTGTACTATTTTACAAAAAGTTAATATCTCCAGACTATATACCATAGCTGCGGCTCGTGAAGTATTTTTATGAAACTGCAAAAATAAAATGTCTTGTATTAGAAAATTACAATTAGGTTTATAATTCAATAAATACTATTTACTTTTATTGCATTTTTACTACATTTTTAATCGAAAATCCTTATTAACTAATACTAGTACAACTATTGAACTGTAACTGCGGCTCTCGAAGACTTTTTCATATATAGTGATTTAAAACAAACATAAAAATCTAAAAAAACTCTAATAATTAACTGGTTTATTAATTGCACATTCTGAGTATTTATATAAAACAAAAGTTCTTTTTCTAAACTTGTAATTCTAAAACGCGTTCAATTTAACTAATTAGAATTTCTGTTTCTGATTTCTTTTAAATGCTTATTTTTCTTTCTTTTCAACACTTTTTCTTGAAATAGGTTAACAAATATCTGTAAAAAATAGACTTTATGTTTTTGTAAGTAAAAAGAATGATATTTTATAGTTTCTTGTATCTACATAAGTTAAGAACTTCTAATTTTCATTTTAAGACTTATAGTAAAAAATAAGGAGAATAGTATTAAAGAGAAATTTGTGCACAATTTAAATTTTAAGTCATAAATCTACTTTTTACCGAAAATTTTTATTAAGTATCGCAAGATTCTTAACAGTGATTAAAAGCACTTACTTCAAATATATAAAAAAAATATTAAATAAAAGTATAGACTCGAAACTAAATATTATAAATTAAATTTTTTACAAACATTCCAAGCAAAAGTTTGTTTTAACTCTATGTAGGAAGAAAATTGTATTAGTTATACAAGTAATACAATATTAATAGCTTTTAACAATAAAGTGTTTACCTTAGTTATTAAAAACAAGGTTATATTCTTTTTATAAACTGTTTTCTAAGTAATTTCTAAAACTTAAATTTAAGCATTTATGTATACAGTAAGTATAAAATAAATCTATATTAGTTATTATTTAATTGTGGAATATTATAAACCTAAAGCAGTGGTTTTAGCGGGTGCACGACAATTAAAATTCTAAAATAGACTTGAAAGGGTTACATCTCAATAAGTAATGTATATTAAATAAAACTAAATATAAGTATTTAAGTCTTATTACTATATACAAGCATTTTTTTTCTTTTTTCTAGATTTCAAATATTGTTGTATGACTAAAATAGATTTTAAAGTATAGTTATTTTTGATAATTTAATTTTCATTAATGTTATAAGTTTTCCAATTAAGAAAAAACGGGATTGTAGATATTGTTAAGACCTATATCCGTGTTTTTAACTTTTTAAAATATTTTGTACTTTTAGAGTTATGGTCTCTTTAATATTTTTCAAAGAATTTGAATCGTCGGAATTAGAATTTTTCGAGTTTTCAATTGTCATGTAACCGTATTTAGCTAGCGGGGGCGTTAGTCAGTAAGGCGGCGATCCAAATGGGAAATTAACTAATGAAAGCTGATGTCTAATAAAATGTAGTTTTTGTTTGGGAAACCCTGATTTTGCTCAATATATTCTTTTTTTGTGGTAATGTTTTGATAAGTAATTCAATCTGTAGTTTTGTATTTGTAAGCGAATCATTACTTATAGAAGTTTTCGATTTTATTAAAGAACAATGTAAGACACTGTTATAGTGTGTTATTTGTAAAAAGAAGTTTATTTACTTTCTTAAGTTATAATGAAGTTTCTTGTTTTCTGTAGAAGCTCATTTGAGTATAAGAGGTTTATACATTTATATTTCTAGCTTTAAATCTATTTAGTCTAAAGAAAATAACTTTGCATTTTTTGATTCAAAATAAAACACATTTAAGCACGTGAAACTTCTTAAGTAAATTATTAAATTACAAATATGAATCCTTTGTATAATCTCGGTATTAATGTTTGTTTTGAAACCTACATGATTCTTATTCTATTCTAATAATTTATAAAGCTCAAAGAAAATAGTTATAAAATTCTTGTTTTAAGCACATAAAGTATACTTAAGTACCTAAAAGTTTTGTACATAAAATGTTTAAAAAAAACTTGCATTTTAAATTAATTACCGTTTGAATGAGATAGTGACGTCATTTGCATCAAAAAAGTAAAAATACTTTTTACTTTTGTATATATTGATTTAGTAAAAGTCTTACAACTATTTTGATTTGCGCATGCATACAAGAATTTGAAGCCGTTAAAACACGGTGAAGCGAAAAACATAACCCAATTATATTATTTGGTAAACCTATATATTGGTTTTAAACATGTTGGAAATGTTGCCCATAATGCAGTGGTTTTAATTATCAAGGAGCGTAACTGAGTAAGTCGACGCAGAACTAAATGGGCAATTAAGTAGTAAAGTGGCAATATATAACAAATAGTAGTGTTTATGAAAATAAGTTTGGGAAGCCCGGCATTATTCTAAATTTATTTTTAGTGTCATTGTTTTGATTAGTAATTAAAGCTTATATTTTTTATGTATATGCGAAAGACGACTTTTGTACAAATTAAGAATAAATAGAAATGCTTATCAAAAATAATGTACGCGATTTAGAACTGCTTTAATTGCAGTCAATTTAATTTATTAATTTACTTTAATGTATTACATAAAATTGAAAATACGATCTGTTGTAAATTTTATTACTTTGTTTTTGTTAATGCCATTACCAATTTTTATTTTAAAACAGTTTAAAGTTCTTGTAATACGAACTAAAAAGTCAACATGAATTAATTTGAGTTTCAGTTTAGATTCTATCATGCAATTCTTGTACGTTCAAATTTGAATGCTGTTTTCAAATCAGTTATCAAGATTTTACATTCCAATTGATCATACTAAAAGACCATGCTTTTGTTAAGTTATTTTCATTTGTTTCTAAAATTATCATGACTTTTTTTTGATTTTACTCAATTTAGTGCGTACCTTACACAGGTGCGTACCTCTTAAAGTATTAATCTTACTGATGTCTACACTGAATAAATGTTTAGACTAAAGACGGAAATTAACTATTAAAATTCAAGTTCGTAATACTTTGCTAGATTGCACTAAATCGCTTTATTAAACAAATCATGCATATTTTATGAATTACTTGTTATTAATAAGGAATAATGACGTCGTATGTTTAAAAACAGCGAATTTTTTTTTTTTTTACTTTTGTACAATAATCGTTTTAACAATGCTAGCAACAGTCCAAAATAAATCAAATACTTACTACTACAATTTGAAACTGCTTTAGAGCAGTCATTTAAATAGCTCAGTAACATTAAAAAATTGTAATGTTATAGTTTACAGCTATGCAGTTTTATAGTCATAAAATTTTTTATGTAAACTTTGTTGTTCGTTTTATGTTTAGTTCATTACGTATTTGTTCTTATTTTACTATAAATATGATAAGTGTTTTGTAATACGAATTGTAAAAACAACATAAGTTTGATAATTTTTCAGCTCAAGTTTTAGCATTCGAATCTTGTACGACTAATTTAAGTTTTTTTTTTAAGCAGTTATTAAAGTTTTAATTCTCTTTAAAAGCAGAAAATAACAACTTTCACTACCAATTTGTCATTTTGTTTTTATATTATTTATTTTTAGCAACACCTTAAAAATTTAAAATAGCGCTTTGAAAGACAATGTTTTTTAATCCGAGTAAAAATGTTAAATATTAAAACTTTAGAACCCGATTAAAAGACATTTGTTTTATAATTGAGAAAATTTTAACCGAATAGTTTTAAAATTTTTACACGTTTTTTTAAACAGGTTTTTTTTTATATTTTAGTTTATATTTTGATATTACAATAATTTATAATAAGGTAATAACTCTTATTTTTACAGCGTTCTACTTTATTTAAAACTTATATGATAGTTTAGTATCGATATTTGTTGCGAAATATATACAGTTATTTTTCTAGTTTTTATGTTTATAAAATTGAAGGATAATAGTTAATGCAAAGATTAATCAAATAAAACTTACTCAAGTACGTAGTAAATTGCCACTTAAGTTCAAAACTTGTATCTTACAAAAACAGCGTTCCGTTTAAACAAATTATTGACGTAATATGCATTGAAGCAGTAAAAATAGTCGTTTGTTTTTGTATATAAAGATAAGGCAAAACGAAATATCCAATAGCCTTTGCCTTCCTTGAAATGGCGATTTTTAGGCCGCTGTAAACGCGGTGATATTAAAAACATTTATCACTAAAAATTTTGATCATTACCAGGGTTTTGCATAGTAGGTAATGACGCACTAAAGGCGGTGGTTTAACTGGTGCAAGTCAATAAAAATTTTGAAAGGGCCACAAATCAAAAAGAAATGTGTTTGGCAAATTTTAGAATATTATTTGTAATATGGCTTAATTTAAGTTTAAAATATAGTTCTTTATAATAATTTTTTTATACTTAAAGTTTTGAAATTAAGAAAAAAACGGCTTGTATTTATAAATAAGACCTTCTTATTATTTTATAATTTTTTCAAACATATTTTACTTTTAGAGATATGGTCTCTTAAATATATGTTTGAGGTTTTAGTTGCCGTAACTTCAATTGTCATGTAACCGGCAGCGAATTAAATGGGAAATAGCTAGTAAAAAACAATATATAATAAATGATTGTGTTTATGAAAATGGATTTGGAAAACCCTGCTTTGTACTAATTTCTTTTTTTGTGCTCATGTTTTGATTAGCAATCAATACTGAAGTTTTGTATGTGAATCAACATAACATTACAGGTAAGTTTTTTGGTTTTATAAAGGAACAAGATAATATACAGTTATTTTGTACAAAATGTTATTTACTTTCTTAAGTTGTAATGATGTTTCTTGTTTGCTACAGAAACTAATTTTTAGCGTAAGACAGTTTATATTTTTTTATCCTAGCCTTAAATTTATTTAGTCAAAACAAAATAACTGTGCATTGTCTGGTTTATAATAAAAATAAAAACACTCCTAAGCACGTAAAGTTTCTTAAATAATTCATTAAAATTATAAACATCATACCTGTATATTAGCTCGGTAATAAAATTTAGTTTAAGATCTATATAATTTCTATTCTTTTTTAACAATTTATACAATTTAAAAAAAAATAGTTATACAATGCTCACATAAACAAATAGAGTATACCCGAGTACATAAAACATTGCTAAATCATTTATTAAAACAAATAAGATTTATAAATAACTTGCTCTTTGAATGAGACTGTGACGTCATATGTTTAAGAATGTGTTATTATTATATTTTATGTGTGTATTAATAAAGTTAGACAACAAAATTTTTGAGGATACATCGAAGTATATGACAATTTATTACTGTTGTAATTGCTGTGAACTAATAATAATTTTCTGTAGAACCTTATTGTCTTGCATAAATTTATTTAAAAAGGACATTAATGTTTGAAAACAGGCATGTGTGGCTATCAATGGAACATACCTAACAAATGGGGGCGTATTTGAAAATAAGTTAAGGAAAACATTCTTTTTACCAAATGCATCTTTTAGAGCTGTTGTTTTGATTATTAATTTAAATAAAGTTTTGTATGCGAATGCAAGTCATTACTTTTGAAATTTTTTGATTGAAAATTTATACCTTATTTAAGTTTATAAAGTAACAAGATAAGACACAGTTTTAGCATATGTTACTTGTAAGTAACTCAGTTTTTAAAATTCTTAAGTTTAAATAAAGTTTGGTGATGGTTATAGAAACTCATATAAGCAATAAAAGTTTGTTCATTGTTTCGAAGTAACTTGTTGTTCACAGGTATATGTATAAATTTAAAATACAAGTACGTATTAAAACTTTGGTTTAATGTGAATATTATAGGAAGTGTCTAATAAACAAATGGAAATTGTATAAACTTTAATAGTTTAGTTGAAATATTAATCCTAACAATCAAATATATAATTAATAGTGTTGTAAAATTAATATTGCTCATATTACTATTTTATGCTATCTTTAAATTGAAAAAAATAATGCAGTAAATAAAAATAGTTCTATATCAAAATTAGAACTTATTTTTAAATAATATGAAACCTACCCTATAACTTTTATAGTAATTTAATTTTTGATAGGGAAGTCAATCTTTTTACAGATAGCACTGCATAGCTAATCTATGTGTAACTTTTTTTTAAATTACAATTTTACACAGGTTCGGTTGGCCAGACCACACACCCAGGAAACTGATATCGAAATTTTGCGCCCCTGATCAGCAGAAACCCACCCAAATAAATTCCCCTCAAGTGCAACTGCAACAAATGAAAATGTTATATAGGCAGGGCAACAACAAATTGGTGTGAATTTTTTAAATAAATTTATTTTTTGTTAACTTTGTTGTTGTTAGCGTTAAAAGTGAATAAAGCAAAATAAAAGTACAGAAACTTTGTTGTTTGTTTTTTTTTTGTAAATGTTTAGTATAAAGTTAATAAAATTATATATTTTAGAAATGTATGTTATTTATTTCTAAAATTACTAACTAAAACTAAGAAATCTTTAAGACAAGACATTCAAACTATTTTAAGAATTAAGTAATCGTTAAACACTTTTGTTTGTAAGTTTGAAGTTTATCAAACTGTTTTAAAACCTGAATCCTAGTTCTTATTATCATCGAGTGTCTAAAAACTTATAAAATATTGATATGTTAGGCTAACCTTGCTAATAAAGTTTAAACATTGTTTGAAAGATAAATTAACCGGTTACATGACAATTCAAATTCGACAGTTTAATTTCTAAAAAACTAAGGGGCCAGAGCTTAAAAAGTATTATATATTTGATCAAAATAAAAAATATGTGTGTCGGTACTATTAATATCTACAAGCCATTTTTATTTTTGTAAAATATTAAATATTTCTTAAAATACTAAGAAAATAATAAAAATAAGTAAACTTTAATAACTTATTTTGGTCATTTCAAAATAAATATTTAATATTTTACAAAAAAAAAAGGATTCTACATATTAATAAAACCAACATACAAATTTTACATTTTTTTCAAATATATACTACTTTTTAAGTTGTGGCTATTTAACTTTTTTTTAAACTTGAATTGTCGGAATTTGAATTGTCTGTATTTAATTGTCGGAATTTGAATTGTTGTGCACCCAGATTAACCTAGGAGCTGTTGACATGTTTTGTGACAGTTTATTGCAAGATAAAATACAAATACTCCCATTATAGAAATATTAAACAAAATTCAGTTTTAAACATTGAAATGTTTTTTACTCTCTTATTTGTTATAAAACGTCTAATAAAATAGTTAAGCTTATAAAACTATAAAACTTGGTTACCTTGAAGAACTTAATTAGTCAACAGTAAACATTAAAAATCATGTTTAGATTACATAAATTACGTCTGTTCTAAATTAAAAATAATTTTTTAGTTATGTAGATATTCTAATCTGCTTTACGCTTTAAGTTTATAAATGTATGTTTTATTCACTGGAAAACCCTGTATTTGAACAAGTTTTGTATATTTAAACAACTTTTCAAGTATTGTTTAGCAACAAGAAATTAAATTTTTTTTTTGAAAGTATATCACACTGAGGTTTATAAATTCATGCAAAAAATTCAAGTATTTTCCTTTTTAAACAAAGAAAGTTTCTTTACGAATACTATTTTCACTGTTTTATACATTTATCGGTAGATAGATAATGCTTGTTTTAAGTATACAAATTAAACATTATTACTACCTTCCATTAAATATGGTAACAATAAAGTTTTTAATAGAGTCTTAAAGAGCTTAAGTATTGTACAAATCACATATGGCTAAAGTGAAATAGAAAAAATAGAAGGGGTGTCGAAATAAACCTGTTAAATCAGGAAAATAATAATACTAAAAACAATATCAATATAATCGTGTAAATGTTAACACCTAAAACGAGAACATTGCAACTACTGATATATATAAAATAAATCCTTTAGAAACTTATGAGAAATATATGTATTCAATACTGTAATTTTTATTTAAAGAAACTGTTTACTTTATATTATGATAGTTTTTGTTTTAGATAGAAAATTTATATAAACCTTAGTGTATTTCAATTTATCAATGTTACATACAGTAAAAATACAAATTAAACTAACAAAAGTCCTTAAAAACAAAAATAATTTTCTCAGACTCAAACTCGAAGAATTTTTTAAGATTCAGTATTGTATGTAATTGAATTTATCCTTTTACGGTCACCATTGCATTTCGATGATAAAAAACTTTTTGTTATCTATGTTTATTTACAGTTTTTTAAGTGTATTAACACGATATTTAACATATTTTTAAGCAGCGACAATAGTAAAACGTAAACACAAAATATACAAAAAAAAAACAACAATGAATTTAATTCACAACAGGACCAACTAGCAAAAACTTTTTTCTTTAAAATTTACCATTTAAAACAACACGTTAAACGCAAAAATATGGTTTGTATTACTAAAATAAAAGCGAAAAATATTTTCAACCATTAAAAATTTTTAATATCTTTTTAAAAATAAAATTCAAAAGGCACCCTATCAATTTATTAAAGTGCATACAGACAATAAGAAAAAAAATCAGAGTAAAAGCTAAATGCACTGAAGATGCGTCTAATATTTTTTTAAATAACTCAGCCTTCTAACTAATGTTGATATATTTGACCGTATGCTTTCAAACATGTTAACATAACACTAAACAAATTTTTAAGTTGAATTAAAAAACAAAAATAAAAGTTTTGTTTCAAACTTCAATCCTCTTTGATGTTTTTTACGGGTTCTCTCCTGCTACATGTGCCATCGGACTTGGGCATGCAGATTGTGTTCAGCCACTTTTTGCCGAACAAAGTCCATTTCCTCGGAATCAGGCACTCGTCTGGTGATCTGTCTCCTTTCTGTTAATGTTTCTGGTCGTTGATGTATTTAAATACAAATAATAGATGTAAATGATAAAACACAACAACCGAAAGTATTTTCCTTCACAATGTCCTAGGACCAAATGTTTTGAGCGCTTTTTTGTGTAGAAAACTACATTAAATTGATAACATGCTTAATTACTATTTAACAAAATAAATAAAAGTTCTTGAAGTAAGGCTTAACCTAAAAACCGGCAAGAAAATAATTTTGTGTTTCAAGTATAAAAAACTGTTTAAAATTTTTGTTTTAGTTTTAAAATGTTTTTGAAGCATTACAGTCACATATTGTTGTTTATGAAACTTTAGTTTTAAAGTTTAATTATTGTGTAATCGCTCTTCAACAAAAGTTTTTTGGCTTTAAAAATACTCCCGTAACTAATTTAAAGTTATATATAAGTTAATCAATATCTAAAAGAATTACTGTGAATTGAGGTAGTTCAATTGTAGCTTAGGGTTAAAAGTCAAAAGACAACCAGCTTTAAAACAATTGCATTTCCGAATTATTTTATGCTATATATCATATCTTTTTAAAGTAGTAATTTATTAAATTAGTATTTTATACTTTGTTCAAAGAAAGTAAATTATTATCGTAGTTTTGTTAAAACATTAGTTAAACTAAATATTGTTTGTGTACTCTTAACTTTCAAATGTTTTATTAGTCGTGGGCACTATTAGACGTTAAACTGTATGCAAGTAAATAAAGACTCGATAACCGAAAGGTTACTTCGTACACAAGGTCTTTGGACCAAACATTTTGAGCGTTTTTTGCCGTTCAATGAACAACATACATATCAAAAACTTACAGAAACCACGGAATGAATTCGATTCGTAAAAAATGTGCACTTTCCACAAGCCCTTTTGTATCTGTAGCGGTAGTTGTTGAGAATTTGTCTCAGCTCCGACGGATCGATGTCTTTGGGAGTGTGTCTCACTTCGGTGCATATAGGTATGTACAATCTCCCTCTGTCTACTTTACCTGCGAAAAGAAACAGTTTAAAATAGTTACTGAGGTTGGTTATATTTAAAAATCATGTTTACATAAATATACTTAATTTTGTTTCTTTTAAGTTCAGTCTACTTGAGTCTAGTTTGTCGGCAATATGAAAGTGTATTTTGATTAATAACCTTTATTTTTATTTTAACGAAGTTTGCTCATTTGTACAAAAATTAGTTTTATGTGTAGTCAATATTTTAAAAATAAATTCTATGTAACATTCTATGTAATAAACATTATCTTCACTAAAAAACTTTTAAAGAATTATGACAAATAATAGCTTAATTTTACAAAAAAAATGATTTAAAATTGTACAATAAATGGTCCGCTGCATCACAAAGTTATAACTTACGTTGAAATACTTACCCGTAACAATATACTTTTCACCAATTTCAAGCCGAGGCGTACAACCGTACTCATCAGAACCATACTTGTAAATGAAACCTTTTCCCAACTTTATATCACTACCATTCTGTTTAAATACCTAAAAAAATATTAGTTAAACACTAATATATATAAGATATACTTTTGTGTGTAGTACTAACAAGAGTAAATAAATTACTAATAAATATTATTATGTTTAGATAGTTCGATAAAATTTATTAGTTAAGTACTATCGCTTATAAATAAACCCTTATCCAACTTTCTACTAGTGTTATTTTGTTAAGAAACCTAAAAAAAATTACCCGACCATTATTTTATCTGTACCTTAAATTTTTTGATTTAATTAAAGCACTAAGTTTAACTCAAAAAACTCTGCAGTCCGTTAAATAAAATATTTGTGAAATTAATCGGAAATTATAAAATTAAACTATTAATAAACAAGTGTTAAGTAGTCAAAATAATAAAAAGATATCAGTGTCATTTTAATAAGCAAAATAAGCACAATACTTATGTGATATTATGTAAAAAGTGATAAACCGACTTTTAATATTTTCACTGTATACTCAGTGTCGTGGTCAAAATAGTATTTTTGCCACTCCGTGTAATTGTATGAATCTGAAAAAAAAATTATTTAATAAACTGTACTTGTTTTTAATTTAAATTAAAACAGCAAAAAAAACTTGAAAACTAAACTGTTATTGTTTAAATATTTCAAATATTTGAAGGAGTAATTGTAATTAGGCATTTAAATAAAAAAATTGTAAAACAAACACTTGTTTCACAAATTTTTAAAACTTATTCACTAAACAACAACAAATATAAGAAAAGTGTTAAGGAAAACAATTTCTATCATAAGTATAACTAACCAGCATTTAAAACTGCTAAAAAAGTACTCAATTTCTTAATTATTAGTGTTAGAAATGAATGAAAACTAAATTTATTTATAAGTCTAATCAACATTTAGTACAAGTTTTTTGTATAATAGTTTTAAAAACACATGAAACAGTTTAAACTACAAATTTTAATTTTTACTGCTACTAACCTGGCATAATATCCTTTTTTTCATCAACAACCTTTGCTTTTTCCGGTTTCACTACTTTCACGTAAACAGCTGTAATAGTTATTAAATAAACTAATTAAATTAATCAATCAATCTGAACTTTTAATTATTTTTAAGTTCATAAAACTTGCTTCACAGTACTGTTTATAAATTTGTAAACTTTTTTTAACTTTCACTAATTGTTCGTAATTTTTATGAGGCTGGATACAAATTTGTAATGACAGCAAAGAAATTAAAGAGAAGTTTTTAGTTTTTTGTTGTTTTCCTTAAATATTCAGAATTGCTCATAAAGTACCTAAAATGATTAACAATATAAATACATTTCACAAAGCATTATTTTTATCAGGGCAACAAAAAAAAACTTTTAAATCAATATTTTACCTACGTTTTCAGGATAAATTAAGATAAATTAATATAGTTTTTTCAATAAAACTAACAATAGTCTGACAACCAGTAAAAAGTTTTTAAAAGTGTTAATGTACTTTATTTACATAATATTTTTTGTTAAGTAAAAATTAATAACTAAAATCAATAATAGTCTGACATACTGGATTAAAGTAAAAGTATATTTTATTTAAATTTTTTTTTAAAGGCAAAAGTTAATAAAAATTACAGCAAAACTAAAAATAATCCGACGTGCAAAACAAAGTTTGCGGGTGGACGTATACGTAATGATACGTCGCAATCGTGACGTAATAATATGACGTCATGAAAGCAAAAGAAAGTAGAAGTTTGCCACGAGTGATCATTTTAAAAACAGCTAAAAGTAATGTTAATAGATTCAACATGTTTTGATGCAAACTACTTTTTTACAAAACACTATGTAACACTTTAATTCTTACTGTGATTAACTATTTTATATTTAAACTAGAACATCTGAATGATTGTGCAATTTGAACTTTTTACTGCGAACTTTGTGAAGTTTTAATTAGTTTAGCAAAATATTCGGTTAAAAATTTCAACAAACGTTGATATAAAATTAGTTCATCAGAGTTAAACGAAAATAAGGTTTTGCAAGTAAACATTTTTATTTTGGCCTAAAATAACTGATTGTTGTCAGAAATACTGTGCAAGAGCAAATTTTACAAAGAAATACATTTTATTAATAAAACAATAACTAAAAAATAATTATTTTTAAACCGCATACGAAATGTAAAATTTGTTTAATAGTTTAAATTACGCAACTGAATACTCGTTTTATACTGAGTATTTTAAATTTTTCTGCAAAAAGTATACAAAGCTAAACAACAACTGAATAGTAATGAAAGCACTAAGCCCATTTTATAGAAATACGTATATAAGATGTAGTACAAAAAGGCAAATTGCTTAATGTTTTATAAAAAAAGCGAATGTTCTAATTAGAATAGCTTTTATTAAGAAATAAGCAATCAATTAAACGCGTAAGCAATTAAGTTTAATTTTTTGTGAAGTGGTTTTTGTTTTCAAAACGTAATGTAGACGTTAAGTAATGTTTTAAAATTTTTTGTGAACTTTATGATTAGATCGACACACAAGCTTAAACAACTTTGAAATAAAAGTATTTTGATGAGTTTACCTACTTAGTTAAAACATACACAGAAGTCTCTTTAATTATTTACTTTGCGCTTTTGAGTAAACATATTTTTTGTTTACCACCTAGTTATAAATAGTTTAAACAAAGAATTTAAAAAACCTAAGTGGTTTTTTAAATATAAAAGTTTTAATAAACTCTATGTTTCAAACATACTGTTTTCGACGTAAAACCTTATTCGTGGTGTATGACTAAATAAGCGAAAGTTTTTCGTACACCTGGTCCTTGCACCAAACTTTTTGAGCGCTTATTTTTTGTCGGCAAATTTAACTTAAACAAAATGTTGTTTAAGTGTACTGAATTAAATTTACTTTGTACCACTGTTTTGACCCGAGTTTTTTTCGTCTATTTCTTATGTATTTTTCAGTATAAGTGAGTCACGTTTTAGTGCCTGTGTCCACAGTAGGTCAATAAACTTGCACTAAAAGAAAAAAAACTAACATAGAATCAGAATCGCCTCAAATGTATTTTTTCTAAATCTAGCGTAAATTTTGTTTTTGTTGTTACCTAATGATTACAAAACACTTAATAACACAATTTTGTGATACTTTTTTTTTGTATGATTAAATATAGAAAAATTTAAAATAAATTTGCATACTATTTAAACCTATATCATATGCGAAATATGTATCTACCGAAGAACTACTAAAGGTCATAAAACACAATTATGTGAAGTTTGATGTAAAAATAAAATAATAAACCTTCATTTCTTTAACTTATAATTGTAAAGAATATAGACAAATTTGGTACTTGTGGCTTGATTTTGTTTTCATAACATAATGTAGACATTGTGTAATCTTTGAAAAATATTTTGAACTTTATGATTAAATAGATGTACACATACTTAAACAACTTTGAAAAACTTTTTTTTTGTGGTTTTACTTGTCTAAGCAAATCATGTACAAAAGTCTCTTTAGTTACTATAATTATATATTTAAATGAAATAATGTTTCTTTTGTATTCAGCCTAGTTCTAGATAATTTAAAGAAAAATCTTGTAAAAACTTAATCTTTTATTTTAATTTACAAGTCTTATATTAAATTTCATGTTTTTTTTGGTCATGGACATGACATAATTCTGTATCCGTGGTGTATGACGCAATAATAGAAATGTTTTTCGTACACCAGGTCCTTGGACAAAGTTTTATTAGCGCTTGTTTTATGTCGTTTTAAGTTAAGTTGAACGGTTCAACTTAACTTAAAAAAATGTTATTTAAGCGTAACTATTTAAAAGTAATTTGAACTAAAGCTGCTGAGTTTTTTTTTGCCAGTTTATAATGGGTCTTTCAGTTTATAAGGTCAATGTTTTAATACCTTTGTTTAGTTAGCACAAGCCAATAAACTCGCGATAAAAAAATTAAAAATTTGTTATCGAAGCAAAGCTGTCTCAAAAAAAAATTTTAGCGTTAATAAATTCAATTTTATTTTACTTAACTGACCAACATTTGACACTTTTAGTTTTGAATTATTATGATTTGTATTGTTTACATATTCAAATTAACAAAAGTATTAATTCGGGAAACTCTTCATTGCAATACTTTTTTGCATTTTATTTAAATATATATCATATGTAACATATACGTCTACCCGAATAACTGTTAAAATTTATAAAACACAATTATGTAAAGTTTGAAACTTTATTTATTTATTTTATAACTAAATAAGTTGTCGACAAACTTGGTACTCTACATTGCATCAAGAAAATTTTATTTAATTTCATTTTAGTAGCTATAGGAAAAAAATTGATAAAATTTGAAAGTTGCCAATTTTTGAACTTTTAAGTTAATATAAAAATCAAATTTATGTAACAATTAGCAAATATATATGTAGCGTTTGAATTGATTCAAAAAATAATGGTTTAAAGTTTATTTTTATGTTTAACGGCCTAAATCTAAAACAGTGCTAAAAAATGAGTATTAAATTTAAACAAAATAGTAGTATGGACTTATTTGACAACAAACATAAATTCAGATGAGTAATAAAAAAGTTCGAAAGTTAATACTTTTTTTCTTGCTTCTAGTTTTTAATACACTTTTACTAATTTCGGTGTTCTACTTTATATTAGATAGTGACGCACTACGCGTTAACGAAGTGAAATGATTTGTTCACTTTGTATTAATAGAAAAAGTAAAATAATTATTTGGTTGTTTTAATAAGCTCATTTTAAAGCTGCTGTCAGTGCAGTTAACTCAAATTGAAAATCATTATACTAAGTACTGAGCCATTTTATTAGCACTAATTTTTTATTCAATGATGAAGTATATATTTTGGGTTGTGTGTTCGATTCACTACTAATAAAAACTTTTGATTGAAAAAGTAATAAAGTTTTAGACAAGATAAGACACATTTGAATTATATTACTTGTTTAAAAACAAAAAAAAATAATCTTTTACTGTTTTTTAAGTTGTAACAATGTTTTGTGTCTTTGCTGTAGAAACTCATTTGATTATAAGAAATTTAACATATTGTTTTAAAGTTATTTGTTATTTAAAAAAATTTAAAATTTATAAATAAAGAATACATACTGGTTTCAACTAAAACTTTGGTTTAACTTAAACACTATAGAAAGTAACTACATAAATGAAAAATTTATGAAATTGCTTTGATAAAAAATGTTTTTTTATTTAATACTTTAGTAATAATATTAAACAAAAAAAACAGAGTCTAGTTATTTAAGGTTATCTAGTAGTAGCATGATGTAATACTGGTAAATTTTACATATAGAAACGCACAATTATTTTATGTAAAGTGAAGTTTTTATAAAATCTTTTTAGTGAAAAAAAAACTACTAGCAAAACAAGTTAACGATGCTCAATTTTTTATCCTTGTTGAAAATGTTATTTTTTAAAATAAAAGAAACATCTACTTTAAAATAAAAGCTTCTTCCCCTTATACTACACATCAACTAGTTCTTTATGTTTATACACATTAAGGATAATAGTTAATTGATGCTTGAATTAAACTAATATAATTTACTCAGTCATGTAAAACTCTTTAAAATGAGTTTGAAAAGGAAATTTTTTTCGTTTAAAGGAAATTTTTAGCTTATTTCGTTTTAAAGAAATAGTGACGTCATTTGCAATAAATAGTTAAGCTAATTCATTTACACGGTAGGACTTTTTATGTGTACTATTTTATGGGCAATATTTATGTGTAGAATTGCTGCAATCAATTCTGCCTATAATTTGATGTGATGTCATTAACATTATGTGTAGTATTTACATGTTGCTGCAACTAAGTTGCTGCAATTAAAGGAAAAATAAATTACTGTCCAGGCCTTATATAAATATTATGGATAGTTTTTGAGTTTTAAATTTATAAACAAACAAATAAAAAAAACTTGAATACACATAAACCAATAGTTTGATTCATTTGTACATTTATTTAAATTGTATTTTTAAACTAACAGAAGTAGTGGCTAGACTTAATAAAATATTATGGATAGTTTTTTTTTAAGATTTAATAAAGAAAAAAAAAACTTGAATAAACTTAAACCAATTGTTTGATATAAAATTGTATTTATGTAGTTTATATTTTTTATATTAACAGAAGCAATGGCTTGGCATATTATAAATATTTTGAAATTTTTATTTATTTAAGATTTCATATACAAAATAAAAAAATTAAAATTGAACACACATAAACCAATTGTTTGATTTATAGTTGTATATATGTAATCTACATTTAGTAAACTTATAAAAGTAGTGGTTTGCTCTTATGTGTACTGTTCTATGGGCACTATTTTATGTGTAGAATTTTATGCTTCAATCAATTATATTCAATGGGTAGTATTTAGATGTTGCTGCAACTAAATGAAAAATAAAATATTGTACAGGCCTTATATAAATATTATGGATAGTTTTTGAGTTTTAAATTTATAAACAAACAAACAAAAACTTGAATACACATAAACCAATAGTTTGATGTATTTGTACATTTATTTGAATTGTATTTTGTAAACTAACAGAAGTAGTGGCTAGACTTATTAAAATATTATGGATAGTTTATTTTAAGTAATATTTAATAAAAAAAAAAAAGCTTGAACACACTTAAACCAATTGTTTGATTTAAAAGTAGACAATATCTTATTTTTACTTAATTGCAGCAACATCTAAATACTACCCATAATTTAAATGAAATCACATAAGTTAATTGAAGCAATTCTACACATAAAAGAGTGCCCATAAAATAGTACACATAAGGCCAAACCACTACTTTTATAAGTTTACTAAATGTAAATTACATATATACAACTATAAATCAAACAATTGGTTTATGTATGTTATATTTTAATTTTGTTTATAAAATCTTAAATAAAGAAATATCCAAAATATTTATAATATGCCAAGCCATTACTTCTGGTAGTATAAAAAATATAAATTACATAAATATACTTTAAAATTAAACAATTGGTTTAAGTGTAATCAAGCTTTTTTTCTTTATTAAATCTTAAATAGAAAAATTATCCATAATCTTTTAATAAGTCTAGCCACTACTTCTGTTATTTTACAAAATACAATTCAAATAAATGTACAAATAAATCAAACTATTGGTTTATGTGTATTCAAGTTTTTTTTATTTGTTTATTTATAAATTTAAAAGTACAAAAACTATCTTCAATATTTATATAAGGCCTGGACAGTATTTTATTTTTATTTAATTACAGCAACATCTAAATACTACCCATAATTTAAATGAAGTCATATAAAACTATGGGCATAATTGATTGAAGCAATTCTACGCATAAAATAGTGCTCATAAAATAGTACACATAAGAGCAAACTACTACTTTTATAAGTTTACTAAATATAAATTACATATATACAACTACAAATCAAACAATTGGTTTATGTGTGTTCAATTTTAATTTTTTTATTTTGTTTATAAAATCTTAAATAAAATTTTTTTTCAAAATATTTATAATATGCCAAGCCATTACTTCTGTTAATATAAAAAATATAAATTACATAAATATACTTTTAAATCAAACAATTGGTTTAAGTTTATTCAAGTTTTTTTTTTTATTAAATCTGAAATAAAAAAATATCAATTATCTTTTATTAAGTCTAGCCTATACTTCTGTTAGTTTACAAAATATAATTTAAATAAATGTACAAATAAATCAAACTATTGGTTTATGTGTATTCAAGTTATTTTTTATTTGTTTGTTTATAAATTCAAAACTTAAAAACTATCCATAATAATTATATAAGGCCTGGACAGTATTTTATTTTTCATTTAATTGCAGCAACATGTAAACACTACACATAATGTTGATGACATCACATAAAATTATAGGCAAAATTGATTGCAGCAATTCTACACATGAAATAGTGCCCATAAAATAGTACACATAAAAAGACCTACCCTTCATTTACATTTGTATATAATGACATAATAATAACAACTTAGTGTCTTCATATTACCCGTAATATTTTAAGCTGTTGTTTATGCAGTAAAAATAATCTCACTATCAATTAAAATATTTTACACAATGTGCCAGGGTTCACAAGGACAGCACTAAAAGGGGGCGTTAGTCAATAAGGCGGCGAATAATTAAATGGGTAATTAGCTAGTAAAGGGGCTAGTGAAAATGTAATTATCTAATAAATAGTGCTGTTTGTGAAAATGCGATTGTAATTTTCTCTATACCTAATTAGTTTTTAAAACTAAGGTTGTTATTAGTAATTTAAGTTAAAGTTTTGTTTGTGCATGGAAGTCATTAATTTTTAATTTATAAGGAACAAGATAAGACACTGTTACTTGTAAACAAAAGGTTTATTTATTTTTTTCTCAAGTTTTTTTATTTTTTACTCACTGCAAGGATTTAAATTTTAATAGCCTTTTAATATGTGTAGGTAGTGTAAGAAATAAAAGTTAAAATATTAATTATTTTATATCTTTAGTGATATTAATATATTTTGAAATCTTAAGTAATTTTCACGAAATAAACTTTAATAAAATAATTCGCTTTGACCTATTGTTTCAGTCAATTAACAGTGAATATTCAAAATTTAGGCTTATAAAAGTTCAACGTAGCTACTCAAATTTAATCAAACTTCTTTTTTTAATACGAAACGATACAGCAAGTAGTTAAAAGACTATTTTTTTTTTATAACAAGTTCTAGTCTTTCAAAATATTAATTTTAGAACTGGCAACTTGATAGTATTACACTTAGACAAACCATTATTAATATGCTTGTTGTATGTTAAATAAGTATAAATAATTTTTAAAGCTATCTGTTATTTTTTGACTACAGTAAAAATGTTCTTCTCTTTTTTTGCTTAATGCGAGCAAAAAATATCATTGTGCTAACTGTTTTTACGAAGTAGAGTTACAGCTTAGAACTGTAACAGTACAAATTAACATTTAAAAACTGATTTTTTTTTCAAAAGTTAGCAAGTGAGTCAATACAAACTACATTTGTCATTAGTATTTGATAAAATTTGTTTTGCGTAGTTTATAAGTTTTAAAAATATTGCAGATACCTGTAAAGCACTTGTGGCAAAAGAAATATTTGCTAATCTTTCTTATTTAAAACACTTAAGTTTTAACTCTAAAATTACAATAAATAGCATAACCAAATTTGTGCCCTCAAAGCAAAAATTTTTTCAGTAAAAAACTAGTAATTCATTGCAATTATACTCTTGTACATTAAAAATTATTCATTCCTTATAAAAGGTTGTCAACTATTACCTTAACATAAATTTTAATCAAAAAGTCTATAAAATATAAATCTATATTGAAAGGGTTACTCTTTTTAGTTTGTATCAGTATAAAAACAAAAAAAAATCTAGTTTGACGATTTTTACTTAAGCTTATTAAAGTCTAGTAGGTATTATTTCAAAGAACTGATTGACCTAATAGTGCTAGTTGCAGCAATTAAACTACTTATTTAAACATTATCTTAAACTTAAAAAAAAGTTTTGCTAGTATAACATTGTTTTGTCATTTAAGAAGCAAGTAGTAGTAATACTAACCTTTTAATTTGTTTAGACTAAAAACAAGCTAGCTTATTATTTAAAACAAACTTAACAAAACTACTAAAAAAACTGAAATGGTTTGGCTAGTAATATTTATTGCACATTCTGATTATTTATTAAAAAAAACTTTTTCTTCTTCTTTTCTGTTAACTCAACTTGTAACTATAAAATGCGTTCAATTTAAAATGGTTATTTTTTTCTGTTTCTGATCTTTTTAAATGCTTGTTTTTCTGTTAACACTTTTCTTGAAATGGCTTAACAAAATTCTGTAAAAATAATAATATTTTAAAAAAATAGAATGATAGTTTTTAATTCCTTGTATCTACATAAATTAAGAACTACTACTGTTCATTTTAGGATTTAAAGTAAAAAAATAAGATTTATAGTTGTTGAAAAACAAATTGTGCACAATTTATTAAAAATTTCGAGACATTAATATATTTTTTACTGACATTTTTTATTAAGAATTGCAAGACTATAAACACTAATTATTAACATTCACTTTTAACATATGAATAGAAAAAAAAAGTATAGACAAGAAACTAAATTTTACAAATTAAGTTATTTTTTAAACATTCCACTTAAAATATGGTTAAGTTTTCAAGTTCAATAAAATAACTATTTTGGATTTAAAAACATTACACATTCATAACTTCATTAATAATAGTGCTTAAAAAATTCTAAAAAAAAACTTTTACTTAAAAATATTGAGCTTTAGATTAGAAGCTTTATTTGAAATATAAGTTTTAGACACTCTCAGTAAAACAATAATAACACAAATTTGGACAGAGTTTTTCAAAAAACGAAAAAATAAAAATAAAACAACAAAAACTTATGTTTACAATTCTTCTAAAATAAAAGTTGTCAAAATTTGAAGACATTATTAGTAAAGCAACAAAAAAATAAACGAAACAAGTTGTATCGAAATTGATCTTAAAAAATTAATTGAATCAAAAAAATAAATATCAACATTATATGAAGTTAACAACTAGTTAAAAAAAGCAAAAAATAATTTTTGTTTTTGAGAAAAAAAAAACTTTAACATAACAATCTCAATCGTTTTAAAATAATCATATGAAATCAACAAGCAAAATATAAAATAAAACAAAAAAATAAAAATCAACCATCATCCTGAATGCGAATCTGACTTAATTGGTAATTTAGAACGAGTTAAAAGTTTTACGATTCATAAATTTCTGAATCGTCCGAAGTTTCAACGCGTTTCTTAATCTTACTTGATTTAGGTGTTTTCCCCTTGTTGAAACTGGCAAACTGCATCAGGGCTTGATGGAGGACCTCCATTTTTCTCTGGTCCTCCTCCAAACGTTCCTCCGCTTCACATTCCAATCTTCTTATCTAAAAATAAATAAAATATACTAAGATTGGTGTCAAATGTTTTTTTTTTGTAAAAGGTTTTTTTCTTAGCCAAAAACAACATAACCAGATTCTTTGAGTAAAAAAGAATTCAACTTAAAAATATAAAAAACAAAAACAAATGTTAACAAGTTTAACACCAATTAGTTCTTATTGAAGTTTTTTATTACAAAATTTAAAAAAGTATTGTGAACACACCAAACTTAGTTTAACTTTTTGTTATTAAAATTTATTTAAATAAGCCTAAAGTTATGTAGCTTGTACGAACATGTACACACTTTCATAAAGTTTACGTATTATACGTTAATGATTAGATAAAAAAGTCAGTTTTCGAGGAAATAAGAGTAAAGGAGATTTTATAGGTCAAAAGTTAAGGCATGGTTCTCTAGTATTGTAGTACAGTAATTCAAAAGAAGTTTTTGAACGTTTAAGTAATTAAGTAAAAAAAAACATGTAACAAGAATTGTATGATGACAAAAAACTTTCGTGAACCCTATTTTGTGGATTAATGTTTCCTGTTTGTTGAACCTCTCAAATAATAATAATAATAATAACTACCTTATTGCCATAATAGTTCTTACAAAGAAAACACAGATTCAAACAATGAAATAAATTCAATGATAAGTTTATAACTTGAAGTTTCTAAATTTTGTTGAAAGATTTCGTTTTATTTTTAAATATCTAAAAAAAAATTCAAACAAACAAAAAAACCTCTGCTTTTAATTTTTCATTTTCCTGCTGTTTATCATCCAACTGTTTCCTGTGTTTACAACTGTTTTCATCTATTTCCTTCCGCAAGGTGGCAATGTCGCGCCGTAAATCGGAAACACTGTTCAGTTCGTCCGACGTTTGAATTTCCCTGGTAGAAATAATAAATAAAATTTTCTATAAGAGAAGGAGTCTAAATTGACTATACGGAAGTAATAATTTTTTTTTAATGTTTCACAAAAATCTATACTTGTCAATACTCAAGATTTTCTCTGGTAAAAGCTATAATTTAATAAACTTTAAAACTAATTCTCTAATACTTCAATTATCATTTCAATAAGTCGATTTCAGGACCAGTAACTTTTACTTTAGTTATTTTGCAGGTCCTAAATTAATTGAAAATTTACAGACTCAAGGTTGCCAAATGTTTTAAACAAGTTTTCAAGATTTTCAAAATTTCTTCAAGGTTTTCAAAACTACACGTTTTAGGGTATATTTTTAGATTAAAATTAAATTTGTGGTAAAAAATTGTGTTAAATAGTATAAGGACATTGAAAATATATCTAAAAGCATCTTTAAATGTGTTTTTTAATAATTTTTGTTTGATGAAGACAAAATAATTGTCTATAAAATAGATTTTTTGTGTCAAATCAAAATTTTACTACTTAACATGTATAAGTAGTTCAAAATTCCAGTTTTTTGAGTTTAAATTGTCAAACTTCAGGTTTTTCGAAGATTCAAGTTTTTTTGGCAACCCTGCAGACTTATAAAACATTAAAACTTCTACAAATAGTCTATAAAATTTTACACAATAATATTAATGATTGTTTCAACAAAACCTCTTTTTCATTTCGTTCCGAACGTTGTTCATTTCCCGCTCGTGCTCTGCATTCACCAATTGCAGCTGATTCTGCAACGATTGCAGCGACTCCTTGCACGCTGCAATCTCGATGTCACGTGATTGTTTTAAAGTGGTTTCTTGCAGCAACTTCGCGTTTGCTGTGGAAAGGTCTTTTGTCAAATTAGTTGTTTCGTTTTGGTGGGACTTAGTTCGGTTCTCAAGCTCTAGTTTGACCGCCTAAAGATGTTAGTTATTAGTAAGATGAAAGAAATATTATAGAAAATTTCAAATTAGTTTGTTTCTAACTTGTAATATCCTAATACATACCTACTTAATAATAATTCATTACATAAGTAGAAAATAAAATAACAAATAAACAAACATCGATTTCGAATTTGTGATTCTTCCTCAAAATTTCCACTTCTTTCTCGCAATTTACTTTCTCCTCTCTCATTTTCCTCCTTAACTCTCTCACTTCCTCCTCCAAAAAACACTTTTTTTCCTCCCATTTCACCATTTTCTCCTCACACTCTCTTACCCTATCCTCCGCAATTTTCTCCTTCCTGTCTAGTTCCTCCTTTCTCCTCGAATCGCGTTCCTCCATTTCTCGCGTGAACTTCAGTTTGTCGGAGGTGAGTCTTTCCTCCAAAGAGGACAATTCTTCTCTGTAATATATATACATACGTTTTTTTGCATGTGTATATATGTAGTATTTATAGTATATGAGTATATTATCAATATACTCATATAATAATCTTTCCTCCAAAGAGATTAACTCTTCTCTGTGATGTAATTTTTTGCATGCGTATATATGTATATGTGTGTATATCATTATTATTTTATTTTAGTATTACAGTTGTTTAATTTAAGTGTTTTAAATATATCCATTTTTGTATTAAAAAAAACATTCGAAGTTAACTAGATATTAATAATTTATTATAATATTATTTAATTAAGTGTTCCTCAATTTACTTTTTGTAATAACTTTTTCTAGTATTTATGTTATGAAGTTTAACTTCAGTTTGTCGCATGCGAATCTATAAGTTAAAATTTTTATAATTTTGTTTTGAAATGTTAGTTAGAAAGTAAAATCAAATAAGAGTAATTGTAATAAACAATTTTTGATTGCATTAAATTTTGGTTAGGTAAAATAACATCAAAACGAACTTTTCATTGAGATGTTACAGACCTTATCAAGTTTAATAAAGTAGTATAAAAGTAGTAAAATTGATCGTATTAATAGATATCGTGTAAACTAATTTATGTATCAAACAAAAACTTTATTTATTTGTTGTGCTCTGTATAATCAGTAGTTAAGCCATAAAATTATCACATGAGTCGTTTAGATCCAAGTTATGCCAGCAACGGTACGTTTATAATTCTAATCATTATAAGTTGTTATAAATGTTTTGTCTAATTTGTCTCCTACTTTATTTTATTATTTTTAGTTTCTTTATTTTTGTACTTATGCTTATCTTAGTTAACTACTAATTAAATTATAATTATGTTATTACAAAATTTCAATTTATCTCTAACTAATTTTGCCGAGTTTATTAATTGTGTTTTTCTGACAAAACCTAAAACTGTTTACTTGTTCAAAATTTAAACTCCAAATTAGTTGCTAACAATAGTAAGTAAAAGGGATATATAGAGATAGCCGAAATATATCTTAAATGTGTTTGCTAAAAAAAAACGTTTTTGAATGAATTGTGTGTCAAGTTTTTGTAATATAACAAATAAACAAATTTTATCTTAAATTACTTAAAGTTACAAATCTAAATTTTCTGTAAAATCAAGTACAAAATTTATATGAAGAACAAGTAAACTATTTTTGTTAAAATAAAAAAATGTTTTACAAAAAGATACCACAACAATATACATTTTTTAATCCTTCAAATGCAAAATTGTATTAATAAGCGAACATGTAAGTGGTAAACCAAAATACTTTGAGATAAAATATATATAAACCTGTGACCGCATTTGAGTTGGTTGTTTGTTTTTTTAAGCAGGGAAATATCTTGCTGGTAGTTCATTATTTTTCTTTCGTCATCTGTTATTTTACTGGACATGTTTGCGTTTGATAACTGCAAATCCTCGAATTCCACTTTCATTTTGCTCTGTTTAAATATATCATTGATTATTCTATTTTAATATAAAATTTTTAAACTTAACTTTAGCTTATTTTCAATCATAGTAAAACAAGTTAATGTTCTTTATTTTATCCTTATGTATTTTTGGCATCAAAAAATTTTCGTATCAAAAATTAAACGATAAAAATTAAATACTTTTTATTTTGATATAATTACTAGGTATTAAAATGTAAGTAAATGTATCGTTTAAAACAAACACTTAACTAAGAAACAAGTTTAGAAATGAAAATAATAGTTTAGACGTAACTGTATGATACATGCCTTTTAAACAGTGCATTTTGCCAGATAATTAAAATTGTTGCAAAAGATTGAAATTTTAATACATTAGTGTATTAAACAAAAACTTAACAATAAATCGAGTTTAGAATGATAATAATAATTTAAAATTTAGCTTTAAAATGAGTTCATTTTAATCAATACGTTTTGCTTAGTTTTTTTGAGCTCAACTTTGTATTTTTTTTTGATTTATAATATCAGCTTATTTAAAACTTAACAAAACAACTTGACTAAAAACTTTTCTTAAAAATAAACTGTAAAAAATAGCTATTTAAATACACTTTAGTAATATAGCTCAATGAATTTTATAACATTCAAAAAAAAATTAATTTGATTATACAATTTTTCTAAAATTTCAATTGTAATATAAGTCTCAATACAGAGACTTTCAAATTAAACCAAAACGTACACTAATCTTTTATCATGCTAATTTTACATACATTTGAGTAAATGTATTAAAAAAAATTCCACAAAATTAAACGTAGCTACGTCATAAAGAATTTTACGGCGCAAGTATTTCTTATAAGCAGTACTCACAAAACAATGCTAAAATTTTCCAGAACTAATTGTATAAAAACCAAAAAAAAAACTTTTTGAATTCTATTGAACTCCACACAATAATTAAATTCAATTTTACAATAATAAAATACAATTTAAAAGGTGTTTAATAACAAAAACTAATGGAAGTTTTTTAAAGTTACCTCATTTTCATGTACTTTCAAATGTATGCAAAGGAAGACGCAGTTAAACGTAATTGTTTAATTGTAAAATTTACTTACTGTATTTCAAAATAAATTCTACAAATAAAGTTTAATCCTTACTATTCCGCACGCCAACCGCACAATGTTCAAAACAACTTTAAAATTAATATAAAAAGTGTATAAAGAACAAAGATAACTTTTATAGTCTCATCACAGTGACATTCGAATTTATCACAAAACATCTTAGAAGATAGAAACATTTGTATTTGTAAACATATATCCGTTTTGAGTACATGAAATAAAAGAAATGCCACAATAAACACGTGTAGCTACCTCATAAATCACAGTGCATATATTTTATTTCTTAATTAAATTAATGCAGAGTTTTACTTTAGTATGTATAATCTTTTTCAGTTCGTATCAAAAGCAATTCATATTAGTTATTTAAATTTCAATTGTTAATTAAAAAAAAATTAAACATTTTTAAAAATACTACAAAACTTACGCAATTTGTATTCCAAAATCAATATACACTTGAAAAAATTATTTTCTGACATGTTGTCACTGTGGCGTATCCCACACCATCGGTACATCACAAAAAACTTTAAGTTTATTTTACTTGTTTGTAATTTTTAATATAACTTACTAAATTAGTTTTAAACAAAGAAAATCTATTTAAAAATATTGTTTTAATCATTAATTAATTGTTGTAATAACAGTTACTACATTGTAATTAAAAACTTTATTTTTTTCAAATGAGTAAAAAAAACTAGCTAATGCTCGTTTAACTTTTACATATATATCAAAAAATGTTTTAAAAAAAAATGCAGCTTCTATTATATTTAAACAAACAATTTTATTAAAATGTAACAATTGAAAATAAAGTTTCCTTTCAGTTGATACTTTAAATAGTTTTACTTGCTATGAATTTTAATATATAACAGTTATCAATTTATTTTAGTTTTCACATACAAAAATATAGGTTTTTAAAATGTTTTAAAGTAAAAGTTGTTTAAAGTTTAATTTTTAGTTATAAGATTATCATATTTAGTAAGTGAGTATTTTAAATAACTTGTGAGTAATTTTTTATAGTATTGTATTGTACTAATGAATTCTTAAGTTGAAAAAGCAAAATTAAAACAAATATCAAAAAACAACAACCGTACAAAATCAATTCAATATTTTAAAATATATGTTAGTAACAGGCTATGTTAATTTGAAACGACTTATAAAAATCTTAAAGTACTTATTTACACTCTTTGAAATACTTAATAATTAAGTATATCACATAAATTTATTGATTAAGGCCATAGGGGGGGTCCAACATTTTTTTTACAAAAATTAACTTTAGCTTTTATATGAAAGACTTATAAGAAGTTTTATAAAATAATCCAATAAAAAAATGACCTAGATCAATATAAGCTTCTCAGCGGTTATCATCGAATTAAAATCAACATTAAGTTCCATTTTTTAATTTTATTTTACTATATTTTACTATATAAATTTAAGTGTAAAATAAAAATACTTACATAGCAATACTAAATATAAGATAAACACCAACAAAGCGTAAGACTAAACCTCTAAAGCCATACAAGTTTAATATAGCAATTATATAGTCACTATGTAGTGACTTATAAATATCTGTCTTATCAACATCATCATCAAAAATTGAGGGAAAACCTATAGGAACATATACAAGATTTAGTTGAAAATTCAACGAAAAAACGTTTATACGTCACTAATACGTTTATACGTTCATAAGCGATAACATTTTTAACCAATTAAAAGCATTTTTCTTAAAATTTAACTCGCTTAAAACATAGAAATATGTCCTGATTTAGATTATTTTACTTGACTATGCTTTTTCACAATAACCTGAAAGTAAAAGTGTTTATTAAACAATATTTTATCTAATAATAAGAAAATGTTAGTTTCAGTTTAAGCCATAGGGGGGTCAGCCATGTTTTTTTCAAGTTGATCGTATTTTTAAAAGTTTTTACTAAGCTTGAAGTTGCTTTTTACTACTTTATAAAATTCGAAATAATTTTGGAGTTATGACAAACCAAAGTGGGGCCGCATAAAAGGTTCCCTATGGTAAGGCTAAACTAAAACAGCGAAAAAAGACTATGTAATTTAAAATCTACCTTTTCCTACATTTTTCAAGCAATTTTCTTCAAACTTTTACAGTCAAATCTTTAAACAATAACAAAATAACTTAATAAAATTTTAAGTAAAAATGCTTTTATTATTTTTTTTGTCATGAAATCTTTAATTTTTTAAACTATTAAAATTCATAAGTAACGTTTTTTCCTTTTAATATAAGGAACATTTCTTGAAAATTTGAAGAAGACTGCTTGAAAATGATGGAGGAGATAGTATTTTAATGATTTTTAAAACTTCCAAAAAAATTGTCCCCAAAAAATTTGCTGTCCATATATTTGTATTAGAAACTTTTTACAAAAAAATATTTCAAAAGTTAAATGATGTTTTAGAATTCTATAAAAACTGGCTTGTAGTTTGTACCAAAAGCTTTCATATATAAGCCAAAGTTAATTTTTGTAAAAAATAGTGTTGGACCCCCTTTTGGGCTTAAAAGTAAAAAAACTTTGAGTATTTCTACCAAAAATGTACTAGTATTTCAATTGATAATATAAACCATTTATTAGGTATTTATTATGTCAAAATTAAACATTGAGTAATCAGAACAATCAGTTTTGAAACTAAAAGACATAAAGTAGTAAATTTAACAGAAGAATATTATATTAAACTTTGCCTGTTTTTAAACAGTTTGAAACTAATAATCATGCTTAAATTAGAATTTTTGAAACTTAAAAAAATCTCTTATACTTTGTTGCTGTATTTTTAAAACACTTTATAAAAGCTTTAATGTTTCACAGAAATCTTTTGTAAAACATTGGATTACTTGTAGGGCTCTTTAGTTACAATCAAACTCTATTTTAAATATAAGTTGAGAACTAAAATTGTTGAACATACTTTAATATGTAAACATGCGATTAAAACATTTAAAAACTATGAGCACAAACAGCCTAGTTTGAACATAATTATACTTTTTTCAAAACCAAACACATTCCAGTGATGCTTAAATAAATGGCGTTTTGGTAAACGAACAAAAGAAAACATGAAGATAAATTACAATGCATGAAACTTCTTCAAAAAAAAATCTTAGTGACGTCATTAAGAACTGCGTATTGCAGATGGAAGTTTTTAAAAGTAACTCGATTACCGGATTACTTTAAAACGGTTAACGCTTTACTGAGATAGAAGGAAATCACAATCACTTATTGGGTTGCTTGTATATCTATTTCGTAGTAATAAAAGTTATATTTTACATAAAAAAAACCTACTCAAAAATGAACAGCTCTCCAAATGGTTCATAGTAAACAAGTGTATGTCTTGTTATTAACTTGGATATAAAATAATAGTAACAACTGAACAAGACTTTTAAATATTTTACAGTAAATAAGGCATGTGAAAATTGATTAATACACAATTGAAATTAACTTTTTATTGACACAATCTCTTACAAATGTCATATTTAACATTTAAACTTCTTGACTTTTATCAAGTGTAACACTTGTCAATACTAATAAATCAATTTTACAACAATAATAAAGTTTACAGTCACATAGTAGTGACGTTTAAAACAAACACATCGCCTGCACACAAACGATGCGAGAAGCAATATAGAACTTTACAGCTAATTTAGTTACATACAAATTTAATACAAGTTCATTGTAAAACGCGTATCTACGTCACTAGAAGTTGTTCAGCGCAGAAAGTCATTTTCCACTCTAATTTCAAGTTTCAAACAACAAAATGCTAGACGTTTTAACAAGAACTTGAAAGCAAAAGCGCTTACTAAACATTGAACTACATTTCGATGTAAAAATTTAACAAAAACTTAGCTTTTATAATAGATCTTAAATTTACTGTATAATTACAACAATAAAATGATAGTATTTCAAATAAACTATATAATTCAGATATCTAGTATGTCATAAACAATTATAAAATGAAAAAACAAAAACAATTAGTTTTGTAAGTACTAAATCAGACATAGTCAATTGAACAAAAAAATCTGAATTCTTTTGCTTGAAAATAGTTTGAATAGAATGAAACTAAAAACCATAAAAACTTAAACCTTTAAAATACTAAAAAGTTGAATATTCTTTCAGTTTATAAGAAGTTGTGTTTATAAATTGTTTTAAAATAAGAAAAAACAATAACATTTTTAACAAGTTGGAGCAGAAATAAACGTTAATTGTTATGAAATAAGTATATTTGGTTTAAAAATATTCAATTACATTTCTATAAATCAATTAGGAAAAAACTAAATAAAAAACAAATAAACTTGATAAAACTAAACTAAATTAAAAAAATTAATACAAATGCTATTTGATTATAATCATTTACAGAAATATAAAAACTAGAAAAAAATAACATACCCATTTAAAACCCACTCAGAAATAAACAACTCTCTGAAAATTTGTTTGTATATAAGTGTAAGGTCTTTGAAAATTAATAAATAAAAAATTCAAGTTAACTGGTACGTTAAAACATAACTGCTTATATACAAAAATTTCTAAAACTTCAACTGAAAAACAGTTTACATCATTATAAGTTTCTCGTTTATAGTAGTTATCAACCAAACAAAATATAATTAAAAGAGAAAATCAGCAATCAGTTAAAATAACTTGATACTACTAAATTAAATTAGTAGCTTTGAAAAAATCACTTAATTTAGTCGAATTGCTTTCAAATACAATTACTTTTCTGTGAAATTAAAATTAGAAATAAAAAGTACATACATTTAAACCTACTCAGAAAAAAAAAATCTTTCTGAGTACTTGACTGTAAATAAGTGTAAGGTCTGTAAAAACATATTAATACAGAATTTAAAATAACTTGATACTGGCTATATTTTTTTAACATTTACATAAAATATTAGATAAACTCCAACAATTACAACTGTTAAAAATTAAATTTAACAACCTAAAAGCCTAAAAACGTAATAAATAATAATCTCACAGTCACTTATTTGTAACCTTCAAATATCTGATTTGTCACTGAAATACATTAATGATGAGAGAAACCTTACTGATATATATACAAAATTTATTCAAAAATTCAACGAAAAACTTGTATACGTCACAGTAAGCGCTAACATTTGCATTTCGTGCAAACTAAGCAAACGTAAATAGTAATGACGCCATTAATAAATATACAATGCTGACGGGAAATTTTAAAATATATATTTTCCCGGGTCAAATGTAGAACGATTGGTAAATTATTATATATTTAAATCAAAACTTCATGTATCAATATATAATGTTTGTTTTTAACTTACAATTTAAAATACTTTAAATTCTTCTTAAAAGTTTAATCTGTACTGTACTTGAAACAATAAAGTATTTAAGAAAATCAGTTAGACATTTAATGACATTTAATATGTCTTAAGCAAACATAAAATCAGTAAAATTAATTTTTTAATTAAAAACATAAAGTTATCAAATAAACAAAAAACCTCATATTAAACTTTGTTTGTGCACAAACATTTTAAAAGCATAAAAATAAACCAGATACAAAATTTTAACCATTTAAACTGTAAACATTTATAATATTTACTATTAAAACTCATAAAGCGTTTTCTTTGTGATATGATATACTTATTAATTTGATAAGGTGATTAAAACGTTTAAAAACTTTGGGCAACTATAAAAACTTGTTTATTTTTTATACAGGAAATATTTAAGAACATTTTCATGAAATTTGTGAAAAAAAACTAATCTGTAAGCTTAAAAAATTCAAAGTGAAGTGCAAAAACTAAAATAAAAATACTTAATAATATTCAACTAATATAGATTTTATGGCTTATAAACAACACAAATTCTAACCTAACTTGATTACGATAAAACACTTCCGTGTGACATTTAAAAAAAAAATTTTTTTTAATAAATCAACATATGCATATGAAACGTACTTAAACAAATCTTCGAATATTTTACAGTAAATAAGTGCAAATTTTGTAAAATTGATTAATGCACAATGTAAATTAAATTGTTATTGGTCGAATATGTTTAAAAAGTCAAACAAAATGTTGATTAACTTCTCCAGAGTTTATTTTTTAATAAGCCTTACACCTTATTAATTCCGAATAAATTAATGAATATAATAAACAGCAGTTTTAAAGCTACTTAATAGATAAGTTCAAACTTTATTATTAACAAAAATTTTTGTACATATATTTGTGTATGATACTAAACTAACTGCATTATATACAAAGTTTAACATAAACTCGTGGGAAAGCATATAATACAACTTAATATAGAGGTGACTTGTTTTCAACTTTATCAGTTCAAATAATTTAACAAATAAATAAGGATCAATAATACTATCACTTTCGAAGTGACCTTCAAATAGTTTGATAGGTACAGGTATTGCAATTATATAAATTGTTAGCTAATTAAATTTTATACAAAACTTTTAAAAAGTCATGGAAAAAATACTCATACACTTCACTATAAGCTTCTCAGCGATAGTTACCATAATACAAAGCTTTTTTGTTTGAGCTCATGTAAATTACTTTCCAATTTAGATAAGGATCTAAATTATGTCAGCTACTTAAATATAAAAACATTTCAAAAACAACTAAAATCAAAATTAAGTACTACTTACTTAGTGCAATTTACAAATTTTAAACTATTCCTATCTAACTTGTAAGAGCTAAAATGCTCACTGAACTAGTTACGAACAAGGTACGGCTTGTTGTAGCTTAAAGTATGTTATCAAAAATAAAAATAATTTAAGTTTTACTTGTATTAACAAACTAAATTGACAAACTTATTGTAAAATGTGCTCTCAACTTGACTTTAAGAAAAAAAGCTTATTCCACTAAAATTTAACTTTTTTAGAGTTATTTTCAGTTTGAAGAGAAAATTTTTAAATAAAACTTTTTACTATTGAACATTATAAAAATGCAAACTCAACCTAAAAATAAATCTATAGATTACACAATCACATCGTATTAACATTCAAACATGCCTCATATTTCCATTAATGTATTAAATAATTGTAAACTGACTGTAAAAAATACAAAATTTTGAAGAAGCAAGACCAAAAAAACGTATCTACGTCATTACAAGTTTGCTAATATATTCATACCAAAATTTAAAAAAAAAAAATCAATTTTTAGCCTTAAATAGAGACACCAAAACTATAAAAAAGTTTTTGAAGCTTTGAAAATTATAAGTTTTCGTCTAATTTCTTTTAAATATAATATCTTTGCAGTTGCATTAAAAATAGAGTTGAAAAAAAAATCTCAAACCGTGCATTTGAAATTAACAACTCTTTAAGTTATTTGATAGTATATAAGTGTATAGTCTGTAAATACTGATTAATATACAACTGAAATTAATTTATCATTATAAAAATCTATTAAAAAGGTCACATATAATATTTATTGAACTTCTTAAGAGTTGACTTTAATTATACTTCAATTAAATCCAATTTAATTTTCTTTTTATACTATATAATGATTTACAGTCACTCCATAATGACTTTGAAAAACAGTTTCAAAACACAGATTTTAATACTGAAAATGCTAACTTATATATACAACGATTTTAAGTAAAAATTCGTGGGAATATACGTATCTACGTAACTATAAGTTGCTTAGCCACAACATTTTTCAGCAAAAAAAAATTGACTCTTTTGATACGATTCTAAATTATTTCAACTCAATAAACGTATTCACCAAAACCTTAGAGGGAAAAACCCTTTTTAAACTGTACTTGGTCATTTGAGAATAACAAAACTAAAAGTTGATGGTTTGTTAACTCAATTTTAAAACTAAAACCTTGATCTCGATCAGCAGTTCTAAACCCATAGGCACAAATAAATGTTTTAATAAATTTACAGAATACGGATTCTAATTGAACTTGGTTTTTGTTGCCTTAATTTTACTGAAGTTTTAGAAAGTTATAGCAAATGGCAGGTTTTTTAAGTTCAAATACATGAAATTAATGAGTTTGCAAAAGAAATTGTTAAGTTAACCATAAACTTCACAAAACGTACTTTATTTATACAGTGTACTACTTCATTAGAAAAAATAACAATTAGTTTAGTGTTGGTCATTAATACACTGTCATATTGGTGAAATTCAAATCTGGCTTTATACGTAAAGTTAAGTCTAATAAAGTTAAATTGACTATAATAAAATTTTGATAAAAAACTTCTATTAAAAACGTATCTAAGTCACTGTAAGCCAACAGTTGTTTTTCATCCGAATAAATTAAGTTTTAAAAGTTGTGCAATTTTATACGTTTTCACGACAACCTTAAATAAAAGTGCTTACTTGAAATTATGTTACACTTTGTTGTATAAACTTTAAAAAATAGTGCAACAAAACAGCAGATACATAAAATCTTTGAGAAGTTGTAACAACAACTTAGTAACATAGTATCTATGTTGATAAAGTAAATCACTTCGTTATTAAGAAAGTTGAAAATAACATTGAAACAGCAAAAAAAATATTTTTACAACTATAAAAAAAAATTGTTAACTGAATTACAACAACTTTATACAGAATTACGCTCCATTTAAAACCCACTAATTTAAAAACCATGCGTAAGCTGTTACATATTTCTTGAGTTTATTTTCAAAACTCATAAAAACTGTATATTAATTTTTTTAAATATATTATTAAAAAGTAAAATAGAATATGCACAAATAAACGTTTAGTGTTGTTATATAAATTCTACTTAGCCTTGAAATTGCTCAACTGTTATATTAAATTTAAAATTGCTAAATTACAAACTTTGAAAATTAGTAGAGAAACAAAAAATATTAAAAGAATTACTTGATAACACTGAACTAAATTCAAAAGCTTTGAAAACCAACAATATTTAATATAATTGCAGTTAAATGTAATCATTTGCAATAACACAAAAACTTTTTAAAATTAATAGAAAAAGTATCAATTTTAAAGTCACATAGTAGTGACGTTCAAATGTGATCAAATTAGTTTCGTTTTAAAAATGGATAGTATTCTTACAAGCTGACTTGACTATATACAAAATTTTATAAAAGTTCATGGTTAAATGAGTTAATACGTCACTACGAGTTGCTCAGCGCTGAAAGTCATTTTCCGCTCAAGTGAACTCAATCAAAATAAAGTTCAGCTCGATAGCAAAACCAAATTTAAGACGTTGTTACAACGACTTAAAAGAGCAAAGGATTTTACTGAATTTTGAACTTTATTAAATAAAAAATATAAAAACTTGGTATGAAAAACAAAACATAAAATATTTGAATACCTGCAACAATAAGATAATAAGTTTTCAAATACATTTAGCATTTAGATATCTAGTATGTAGAAAGTAGTTAATAACTTTGAGCAGGAATATACGTATATATTGTTATCAATTGGGCTTTATTTGCCTAATAAATACGTTATCAAATTTTTTTAAAATAAGTAAAAAAGTAAAACTAAATTTTATGAATAAAAAATTATGAAAAAAAAAAAGTAAAAAAGTTGATACAACTAACTGAACTATAAAGCTTTGAAATCTAGTATGTCGAAAGTAGTTAGTAACTTTGAGCAGGATTATACGTATATACTGTTATCAATTAACATTTATTTGCCTAATAAATACGTTATTAAATTTTTCTAAAATATGTGAGAAAAAAAAATAAGTTTATGCATAAAAAATTAAGAAAAAAAGAAAGAGTAAAAAAGTTGATACAACTAACTGAACTAGAAAGCTTTGAAAAGTTCAATGATCTAATCTAACTGCATTTGTATACAGTCATTTTGCAGTGTTATAAAAATTAGAAAAATATTTAAAAAAATCTTATTTAAAACCTAATAAGAAAAGAACAAAAACCCGGATATTAGATAGTAAAAAAGTATAAGGCTTGTGAAAACTGATAATATACAACTAAAATTATCTTGTTATTAAAATAATCTCTTAAAAAGTTACAAACTATTTGGTAAACTTTTACAGATTTGACTTTTGTTAATCGTACTACTTATGCCAAATTAACTCTTTTAATAACGTATGTATTTTCACTCTTAATGTACAATTAAAGTTCAACATATTATCACACAATATTTTTATTTAAAGTCAGTTAAGTATTATTACTTTTTAGTAACATAACAATATGATCACGTTTTAAAACCTTTGAAGTACCATGAGTTACATATTAGATATTACTCTAATTAATAATCACTTCACAGTGGCTTTAAATACAAATTAGAAGATTTAAATTTAATGCATCAATTTTATGATAAGCCTAAAAATATAACAACTATGTTGCGCGAAAAATCAACGAAAAACAAGTGCCCTTAAATCTATAACCACATTTAATAGATAAATATAATAACATAAGGAAAACTTAACAAAACTATATTTATATTAAGACATTACTCTAATTTTCATCACTCCACAGAGACTTAAAATATTCTTCTGAACTTTTCGACTACAATTGTTCTTAGACTTGTAAATATAAACAACTATTTTACGCGAAAATTCAACGGAAAACTGTAGTGACGTCATTAATATATTCACGGGCAAAATTTTTAAAGAAATTTGTTTGCCGTTTGAATTAAAACATGAATGCGTTTCACTTACTACATAATAACGCGAAAAAAAAGTATTATTTTGTACGCGATTTAAATTACAGTTTCAAAAAGTGTAAAAAAAGTAAATAATAACTTTCATAATTTATTGATGTGCTATAATATCACGCCTTTTTAGTAGCTATTTTGTACCAAACTTTTAAGAGCAAAGGCACTTTTTAAACTAGGGATGGGCAACTTACGGGTAATAGTAAAGTTTAAAAAATATTGAGAAAGTCAAGTGAAAAGCATGCAGAATAATAAAAACTGTTTAAAAGTTTACTTTAACGTTACTTTAAGTACTAAGTAGTGCTTTTCAAATTACTCTTTAGTTTTTAATTTTTTTAAGAGGATTTGTTTTTACCTTTTTTAGAACAATTTTTCAGGTAAAGCGTCCGACTAAAACATTGTTTTAAAACGTTTTACCCGCGAAGAGGTTTTATAGAAAATCTGGCTCATCGACTATACATTTTCTCACCCCTAAAACATATTAAACAAAACTTTATAAATTTTTAAGAAATTAAACATTTTCAGTTGACTTAGACATGAAATCTTTGATTGATAGCATCAATAAAACTTGTGAGAAAAAATTAAACTGACGAAATCATCATAGAAAGTTGAAAATCATGCTTTTAATTTTTATTTCGGAAAGAAAACTAATGCTTATCTGAATATTTAATAAAACATTAAAGTTTTACTTTTATAGAGTTGTTTTTAGACTTAAAATAATACTTTTTCAAAAGTATGCGGCCAATCGACAATAAAAGTTTTTTATACAAATTTTGGAACTATGCATATACTTTAAAGATTTGACATTTAAAAATAAAATAAGTCTTCAGAATATACTTATATAATAACACTTATACGAATACTTTTTCAAAAGTATGCGGCTAATCGATAATAAAAGTTTTGTCGAATTTTTCAAACATATTAGTTAATTAAAATGATAGTTTAATAAAAAAAATAAAACTTAAAAGTAATAACGATGAGTTATTGCAACAGCCAATATAAGTAAGTAAATAAATTAAAGCGAATTATTTACTTATTAAGTAGATCAAAAGTAAACAATTAGTAAAAGATTTAGTTTTGTAATTGAAAAATTTATCAATTACATATAAGAATCTAAGATCAAGTTTAGCTTGTTTAAAAATATTAAATAGCATAACACTAAGAATAATATGCAAAATAAAACAATTTTAAAAATTTTCATCATTTCATAAACTTAATTTTTAAATTAGTAAAATTTTGATTTAATTAAATACTTAAATAATGAAGAGGATTATATTTTCAGAGTTAGCAATAAAAATTGATGTAGTTTTAAGTCAAACTTGACCATAAAAAAATATCTCACGACGTTTGTAAAAAAATTGAGGGCAACTATAATCTTTGCAAGTTTAAAGAAAAAAGTTATAACTTGGTAAAACAACTTGATAGTATCAGATTAATTTAAAAGGCTTGAAAGGAATCACAAAATTTATTCAAACTGCTTTTGACTATAATGACTGTTCAGTTGCATAAAAATTATAGGAAAAATCATAATATGCATTTCAAACCTACTCAGTAATTAACAACTTTTTGAATACTTGACAACAAATAAGTGTAAGGTCTGTAATAAACATATTAATATAGAACTTAAATTAACTTTGTATAGGCTATTTATTTGTTTAATTCACATAGAATAATGATTAAATTTCTACAGAGCATATTATCGAGTTACATATCAATATATTTAAAAAGTTTTATTTTATAAATACACAGTCACTTAAATGTGACTTATAAATATCTGTTTTATCACATCATCAACATCTATGGCTGAGAAACCTAACTGGTATAAATTCGAAAATTGTTAAAAACATTCAACGAAAAAGCCTGTATACGTCACAATAAGCGCTAACATTTGCAATGCATACAAACTCAAAAAAAGTAAGTCGTAATGACGCCATTAAGAAATTTACAATGCAGACAGGAGCTTTTAAAATATATATTGTCCCGGGTAAATTCTAATACGGTTGGCGAATTATTAGGTAGAAAATTTATAAAAACACTTATAAGTTACTTGTATATCTAATTAGATTTTAAACTTCAAGTAAAATAATGTATTGTGTGTTTTAATTTACGATTTGAAATACTTTAAATCCTTCTTAAAAATTTTTAATCAGTACTGTACTTGAAACTATAGAGTATTAAAGCTATTAAGAAATCGTTTAGACATATTATGTCTTAAGCAAACATAGATTTAGTAGAACAATTAGTTTTGTAACTAAAAAATATTAAGAAAAACAACTAAACAAAAAATATCTTATAAAATGTTTTGCTTGTGTACAAACATTATAAAAAGCATAAAATAAACCTGATAGTTTATACCGCTACTACATATTGAATTGATAGTTAAAACTTATTAGTTTTCACCATTTAAAAAATGCAAACTCAACCTTATAATAAATCTATAGAATACACAATCACATCGTATAGACATTCAAATATGCCACATATTTCCATTATTGTATTAAATAGTTGTAAGCTGGCTGTAATACATACAAAATTTTGAAAAAAAATTAGACCGAAAAAAACGTATCTACTTCATTACAAGTTTGCTAATATATTCATACCAAAATTTCAAAAAGAAAAATCAATTTTTAACCTTAAATAGAGACACAAGAACTATAAAAATGTTTTCATAACACTAAATTAGTTTTTGAAGCATTGAAAATTAAAAGTTTTCGTCTAATTTCTTTTAAATATAATATCTTTGCAGTTACATTAAAAACTAGGGTTGAAAAAAAAATTTCAAACTATGCATTTGAAATTAACAACTCTTTAAGTTATTTGATAGTATATAAGTGTATAGTCTGTAAAAACTGATTAATACACAACTGAAGTTAACTTATTATTGAAAAAATCTATTGAAAAACTCACATATAATATTTATTGAACTTCTTAAGAGTTGACTTTAATTATACTTCAACTAAATCCAATTAAATTTTCTTTATATACTATATAATGATTTACAGTCACTCCATAATGACTTTGAAAAACAGTATTAAAATCTGTGTTTTAATACTGTTTTTCAAGGTCATTATTTTAATTAATATTTACATTATTATTTACACAGATTTTAATACTGAAAATGCTAAATTATATATACAACGATTTTAAATAAAAATTCGTAGGAATATACGTATCTACGTAACTATAAGTTACTTATCCACAACATTTTTCAGGAAAAAAAAATTGACTCTTTTGATACGATTCTTAATTATTTTAACTCAATAAACGTTTACACCACAACCATAGAGCGAAAACCCTTTTCAAACTGTAATTAATCATTTGAGAATAACAAAACTAAAAATTGATGCTTTGTTAACTCAATTTTAAAACTAAAACCTTGATCTTGATCAGCAGTTCTAAACCCATAGGCACAAATAAATGTCTCAATAAATTTACAGAATAAGGATTCTAATTGAACTTGGTTTTTGTAGCCTTAATTTTACTAAAGTTTTAGAAAGTTTTAGCAAATGGCAGGTTTTTTAAGTTCAAATACATGAAATTAATGAGTTTGCAAAAGAAATTGTTAAGTTAACCATAAACTTCACAAAACGTACTTTATTTATACAGTGTACTACTTCATTAGAAAAAATAACAATTAGTTTAGTGTTGATCATTAATACACTGTCATATTGGTGAAATTCAAATCTGGCTTTATACGTAAATTTGAATTATGTCTAATGAAGTTAAATTGACTATAATAAAATTTTGATAAAAAAACTTCTATTAAAAACGTATCTAAGTCACTGTAAGCCAACAGTTGTTTTTCATCCGAATAAATTAAGTTTTAAAAGTTGTGCAATTTTATACGTTTTCACGACAACCTTAAATAAAAGTGCTTACTTGAAATTATGTTACACTTTGTTGTATAAACTTTAAAAATTAGTGCAACAAAACAGCAGATACATAAAATCTTTGAGAAGTTGTAACAACAACTTAGTAACATAGTATCTATGTTGATAAAGTAAATCACTTCGTTATTAAGAAAGTTGAAAATAACATTGAAACAGCAAAAAAAAATATTTTTACAACTATAAAAAAAAATTGTTAACTGAATTACAACAACTTTATACAGAATTACGCTCCATTTAAAACCCACTAATTTAAAAACCATGCGTAAGCTGTTACATATTTCTTGAGTTTATTTTCAAAACTCATAAAAACTGTATATTAATTTTTTTAAATATATTATTAAAAAGTAAAATAGAATATGCACAAATAAACGTTTAGTGTTGTTATATAAATTCTACTTAGCCTTGAAATTGCTCAACTGTTATATTAAATTTAAAATTGCTAAATTACAAACTTTGAAAATTAGTAGAGAAACAAAAAATATTAAAAGAATTACTTGATAACACTGAACTAAATTCAAAAGCTTTGAAAACCAACAATATTTAATATAATTGCAGTTAAATGTAATCATTTGCAATAACACAAAAACTTTTTAAAATTAATAGAAAAAGTATCAATTTTAAAGTCACATAGTAGTGACGTTCAAATGTGATCAAATTAGTTTTGTTTTAAAAATGGATAGTATTCATACAAGCTGACTTGACTATATACAAAATTTTATAAAAGTTCATGGTTAAATGAGTTAATACGTCACTACGAGTTGCTCAGCGCTGAAAGTCATTTTCCGCTCAAGTGAACTCAATCAAAATAAAGTTCAGCTCGATAGCAAAACCAAATTTAAGACGTTGTTACAACAACTTAAAAGAGCAAAGGATTTTACTGAATTTTGAACTTTATTAAATAAAAAATATAAAAACTTGGTATGAAAAACAAAACATAAAATATTTGAATACCTGCAACAATAAGATAATAAGTTTTCAAATACATTTAGCATTTAGATATCTAGTATGTAGAAAGTAGTTAATAACTTTGAGCAGGAATATACGTATATATTGTTATCAATTGGGCTTTATTTGCCTAATAAATACGTTATCAAATTTTTTTAAAATAAGTAAAAAAGTAAAACTAAATTTTATGAATAAAAAATTATGAAAAAAAAAAAGTAAAAAAGTTGATACAACTAACTGAACTATAAAGCTTTGAAATCTAGTATGTCGAAAGTAGTTAGTAACTTTGAGCAGGATTATACGTATATACTGTTATCAATTAACATTTATTTGCCTAATAAATACGTTATTAAATTTTTCTAAAATATGTGAGAAAAAAAATAAGTTTATGCATAAAAAATTAAGAAAAAAAGAAAGAGTAAAAAAGTTGATACAACTAACTGAACTAGAAAGCTTAGAAAACTTTAATCTAATCTAACTGCATTTGTATACAGTCATTTTGCAGTGTTATAAAAATTAAAAAAATATTTAAAAAAATCTTATTTAAAACCTAATAAGAAAAGAACAAAAACCCGGATATTAGATAGTAAAAAAGTATAAGGCTTGTGAGAAGTGATAATATACTACTAAAATTATCTTGTTATTGAAATAATCTCTTAAAAAATTCCAAACTATTTGGTAAACTTCTACAGATTTGACTTTTGTTTATCGTTCTACTTATGCCAAATTAACTCTTTTCATAATGTATGTATTTTCACTCTTAATTTACAATTAAAGTTCAACATATTATCACATAACATTTTTATTTAAAGTCAGTTAAGTATTATTACTTTTTAGTAACATAACAATATGATCACGTTTTAAAACCTTTGAAGTACCATGAGTTACATATTAGATATTACTCTAATTAATAATCACTTCACAGTGGCTTCAAATACAAATTAGAAGATTTAAATTTGATGCATCAATTTTATGATAAACCTAAAAATATAACAACTATGTTGCGCGAAAAATCAACGAAAAACAAGTGCCCTTAAATCTATAACCACATTTAATAGATAGATATAATAACATAAGGAAAACTTAACAAAACTGTATTTATATTATGACATTACTCTAATTTTTAATCACTCCACGGTGACTTAGAATATACTTATAAACTTTTTATAAACAACTATGTTACGCGAAAATTCAACAAAAAACTGTAGTGACGTCATTAATATATTCACTGGCAAAATTTTTAAAACATGAATGCGTTTCACTTACTACATAATAACATAAAAAACAAGCAGTATTATTTTGTACGCGATTTTAATTACAGTTTCAAAAAGTGTAAAAAAAGTAAATAATAATTTTCATAATTTATTGATGTGCTATAATATCACGCCCTTTTTTAAAATGAATGCAGTTGCAAATTGTTGCTTCAAAACACAACTAATTCTAAGCTTTACAACTGTGATAATATTGCTAAATTTTGAAATGTTAAAAATATGCTTATTACAAACTATACAAGTAGTTTTATAAATACTTAATTAGTTAATGTATAAGGCATTTTAAAGCTTGTATATATCACTAGCATTAACAAAACTACTTATAAACATTAAGTATAGAAATTTAATAAAGCACAATATTTGATATCATAATCTGGTTAAAATAAATTAATTTGTATTTATTAAATGAACATACACACTTTATTTTACACTTTCAATTTTTAATGTACAGATTAAACTTAAAGCTCAATGTATTAGCAGTAATTAAATTGTACTTCTAAAATAAAATGTTAAGATAAATAAATGAAAAAAACAATAAAATAAGGTTGTAAAGAAGACAAAATAGAACTAAAACCACTCTATCTTAAGTTTTGTAGGAATATAAACACAAATATATTCATTCAATAAGATACAAGGATTCAATATGAGCAACGTTTTCCGGTGCATAGCTTATCTAAACAATATAACAACATAATTCTCACTAACGTTTATTATTGAAAAGTATTTTCAAATAATGCTATTTTTAGTTGAGAGTACTTTACAAAAAAATTAATAGTAATGAAATATGTGTCGTTATGTTTTTTGTATTAAATATGAGCTTTGTTATTAAGTTGTTTCGTTGTAAGATAAATTATTTTAACTAAAAAGAATAAATCGTGTGACTTTATAATTTTGTTATTACACCATTTTACTTTTAATGATTCTGCAACTTTTTTCATTGTTCTTAAACATTTTTTTCTCAAATACAAGAAAAGTTTAAGTTACGTTAATAGTTTGAAATACTAATTTAAAATAAAGGTAAAAGTTATAAATTTAAAATAAATTCAAAAGTTATTGAAATAATATAAATTAACAAAGCACATTAGTCAAAGAATAAATACTTGCAGTTTTTAGTATCAGAACTTACAGCTAAAAACTTTTTATTTATTTCAAGTAAAAATACTTTATTTAAGGTTTTCTAAAAAACTATTATTGCTTAACTAATTAGTTTTCAAAAAATCAGCACATATTTTACCAGGCTATGCAGTTATAAATTTAAAACTTTTGAATAAGCAACATCTCATGTTTTTATGCATGAATTAGTTTGAATTATCATGTAAACAATATTGTTAGACTGCACTTAACTACTTTCTTAAAAGTATGATAAAGTAAGATTTTTTCATCGAAACCGGTCACATGTTTAATAGTAAATTTGAACTTACATTGTTAAAAATACCGCTTTACTCAGTAAATTAAGTAACATTTTGTAATCAACACAAGTAATTATGCAGGTAAAGCAAAAACAAGCAAGGCTTTACAAACAAAGTTAAAAAAACAGTTCTATGTTATAAATGAATATTAGAGATTAAGTTAAACAAGTCAATCTTATTTGAGTTGTCTACTTTACCTTATATTTAACTATTTTTATTCTTTTTCATTTATAAACAACTTTAGAACATCTCTGTAGCGTATATACACAAAAAAATAAACGATTTAATTCAAAGAGTAGAAAACTTTAAAATTTATAGCTTTAATTTCATAATATAAAGCTCAAACTTTTTAACTAATGTTAGCTCAATAAAACAATTAGTTTAAAAGCAGCAATAAATATTTAATTTAAAGTCACTTAATGGCGACGTTCAAATATAATAGAATATAGGTTCGAAGTTGTATATCTGAAAACCCATAAAACCAATTTTTTAAATGTGGTTAAAAGAAAATTTTACATAAACATACTTGCTACGTCACTGTTAAGCTGACAGCGCAGCAAATTTCTGATAAATTTGAATAATAACGTGCAGTATATAAGTTTTAACTTCTACTGTGAACAAATTATACTGAGGAGTAAGAAGTTTAGTTTTCCTGGTAAAAATTCTTGAAACTTTATTTTTGACAGAAAAAGCACAATCTAACTTTATAAAACTTGAGTTATCATTTTTACAATGCGCTAAAAGTTAATGTACATAACAACTACTACCTTTTACTTTAAAAAACTATTTTAATTTTGAGAAACTAATTAAAAATTTTACTTTATAATAATTTATAAAGAAAAAAACTACAAAACACAATACAAAATTAAATACTTTTATGGCATCGTAAAAATAAACGAAAAACAATAGTTATTTGAGCAAATTCAATTAATTTTGTAATAGTTCAAGTTAAATAAAACTCAAATGTAATTTTTTATTTACATAACTTTTTTTTGTTTAAAAATAGTTAAAATAAATAAAGCTCCAATATGTATGTAACAACAAAACTTGAAAGAATAAATACTATTTTTAAAAAAGCATGAATCAAGTAAAACGTTAGCTTTAAAAATAAAAATAAAATAGAAAACTGTCACAACATTCAGTCACAACATTAAAATAAAAGTTATTCAGTGTTCTTATTAAGAATCAAAAATATTATGAACAAAATCATGTGAGAAAAGCTTGAAGAATTTTTTATAAAGTATCAAACAATATATTCAATATCAAAGCACAAACTTTAAAAATATGTATTTTTATAGATATAAATTATTTCACAAACTTTTTGCTAAACTTTAACTATGTTGTTTGTTTTAAGTGTAAAAATCAAAAACTAATTATTTAACAAAAAAAGCACCTAATATAAAAAACATCAACATAATAAAAAAATTATATAAAATTCGAGGGCAAATATACAACAACAAATCTCATACAGTTCTAGTATTTGTTTGTCGAATAAATTAAGTTTTTGTGAAAAAAAATAATTAAAAACTTACAAAGTAAATAATCAAAATAATACTAAGGAACATTAGGTACAACCTTGCCTTACCATTTTAAGTTTTCAACTTTACTATAAAAACAAGATTTTGTACATAAATTTCAACAATATTACTAGCAATAAACATGAACAACAATAATTTTATCAAAAACTACCTAAATCATCTTAAACAAGCAGAGTTTATTATAAAAAGTCAATACCATTTTTTAACACTACTATACAGACACACACAACTATTATCAAACAAGGTAAGCACATTAAAAATCGAATTTTAACATCATATTTTTTTTTACTTTTTTATAACAAAACAGTCATTTAAGTCAGTTGCATCACAGCAACGTTTAAAACTAGTAATAACTTTTCTTATCGTGTCTTGATATCAACTGTAATAAACTACGTACGATTGAATAACTACGATTACATGTTCAGTTTGAATATTTGAAGTTACGTCAATACAAACCTCAGCGTGTAGCTACGATAACTAAGTTGCTGCGGTTAATTCTAACACTGATACTATATAGTAATTATGAATTATTATGAGTTATTAATTGTAATTAATTTTAATTAATTGTTTAATTAAATATTAATTATTGAATTATTAATTATGAATTATTAATTTGTTGAGATATTTTTTTGCTAACACTAATTACGGTAATCAGGAATTTAAGTTTTAAAAAATCCAACTTAAACAATAAACTTATCTCATATTTCTGTAGCAAAAACTGTAGTTGTAACAAGCTAAGAAACTTAAATTAACAACTTGAAATGCAAAACCACTAGTTTTTTAAAACATATAACTTCAATTCAAGTTGATTTAAATAAGGTTTACATTGAAAAACTTTAATTAAATAAAAAGTACCTTAATAATAACAAATTATCAAATTTAAGCAGAAAATTAAGTTAATAGAAGACATATTGTAAATGTATAGCCTACATTGTTAAAAGAGACAATTATTAGCAAATAAAGATTTCAAATAACAATTAATTATACTTTCTATTGTTTTTATGGTTAATTTTTCTGTAATCTGTTTATTTTGCTTGCAGTCACTATTCAGGAACTTCTAAACAGTTTTATAATTTAAGTTTATTGTGTATAAACGCAACCATAAAAGCTTACTTAAAATTTAATAAAAACAACGTTTGCAAATTCAATGAAAATAATTGTATCTACGTCACTAAAACATTCTGATTGTGTAATTTGTTAATTTAGTAAATTTTAATAAGCAAATTCAACTAAAAGTTAAAAAGAGGTAGAAAAAAAATTTATTTGGTTAATTTTGTATATAATTTCATTCATAAAGTACTTCTACACTTGCATTTTTACAATTACTGAATGTAGTAATTTCATCTATTTGGTGTTTTGAGAAGCTTAAAGAACTTAAACTCAGATCATAATTGCGTAACTAAAATGCCTATTAAATCTATATCTTAGTACCTAAATAAATTTACCTTAGTAATTTAGGCATTAAAAATAAGTTGAAATTAAAGTTCCTAGTCTATTTTGTAAAACCTAAAACTACTATCAAATTAACACATTTTAAAATAAAATCTTAACACTTCCTGAGATTTGTTCTTTCTAATAAATTAATTATATTTACAGTCACATTACAGTGACAAACAAAATCAAGATGTTTATGATGTTGAAAATTTGTAAAGATAACAAAAACTTTTTTTGAATTAAATAAAAAGATGTTTGTAAACTCAATTTGAATAAAAGCATCTACGTCAATGTAGATTTAATAATGCAGCTTGTTATTTGTTTGTTCAGTAAATAGAAACAAGCATGAAGCTTTACTAAAATACTTAATAAAAAAAATGAAACAAACTCATTTTGTCAACTATGCATGTCATTTTATCAATAAAAAAAAATCAATAATTTTGATTCTACATTCATACAATGTATCAATTTCATCTAAACAGTGTTTTATTTAAATAAAAAAGTCAATCTAAAAGCTGTTAAAGAAAATATAACACACAAAAATCAAGAATTTATAAAAAGTTCATATAAAAAGTTTATAAGACAAAACCCAATGTAACTTGTTTAATTTGAAAATAAAAAACTCAATTAAACTTGTAAATTTAACACATATACTAAAATTGAAGCATTTTTTGAACAATATAAATGTTAGTTTACAACATTAAAAAAGTATAGGAATATCTGTTTAACATAAAAAAAGAGTTTTTTTTTTCTATAACTTTAATACTCTAAAACTTTGACTTTTAAATAACATTAGAACTTTATGCATTTGTTCGCTGTTTTCTTTTATCTAGTAAAAACATCCAACATTTTGTTACTTAACTTCATTAAAGCTTCAAACAAACTGTTTCTTTAACCATATAACCAAAACTCTTTGTTGGCTTTTGAATATGTTATAGTTGTAAATACAACTAAAATCACAACTATTACCAACAGTTCAAAAGTGAATTAGTCATATATTTTTCTACACAAATAAATTACGTAAATTACAGTCTTATTAAAGTAATCTTCAAATAATCTCAGCATTTACATGTTATAATAACAAGGCATTTGTAATACAAGAATAAATATCGACATCGAAAGTAATTTATATAGATTTATTGTTTAACTTTAATGTATATTTTCAAATATATAACATTCCAGTAGTACAACTTTATTTTTTTCGCTTTTAAATGCTTGCTTTAATTGAGAATGTATTCAAATAAGTAATTTAAAATGTATTAATCAAATAAATAATACTAACCACCACTCCATCATGAATTTCTTTCTGCTGCTTCAGATCGACCTCAGATTTCCTGATCAGTTCCTGACACTCGGACCTGGCCAGTTCCACCAACTTCTGCTTGTCTTCCAACTGTGACGTCATCATCCGCTCGTTCGCCTCCGACATGTCTAGTTTTGCTCTGGGGGATTTTAATTATTTAACTTCAAAATACTAACTTTCACAGTAAAATTCTACAGTTCACAACTGTATGTAATAAATTTTTTAAAAACCCAATAATTATGAGCGTCAAGACATGTCCAGTTTTGCTCTGGGGGATTTTATTTTTAGCTATAACATGCAAATGTTATAGGGTTTTAGTTACATGGCAATTCAAATTTCGAAAATTCAAATTCTCAATAATATGTTTAAAGGGCCACAATACAAAAAGTAATACATATTTGAAGAAAAAAATGCGGATGTAGTTCTAATTAATAAGATTTTAAAAGTAAAAACAAATTTAAAATAAAAAGATTATTAAAACAGGTTTTTTTTAACTACTAACTACTAATATTAAAAAAAAATTGTAGGTATTAATTAAACTTACAAAAGCTTTTTTTTTATTTTTATCAAATTTATATTACTTTTTGTGTTGTAGCCCTCTAAACATTTTTTATAAATTTGAATTGTTGGAATTTAAATTGTACGAATTTGATTAGCCGTAAACCTTGGGGCTTTATACTAACACTTATTTACTTAACTTATGCAAAAATTTATTTTTAATGATTTTTTCAAGATTTAACTGCTTTTCGGAGTTATAACCAAACTGCACATATAAGCATAAGTTCTTACGAATATATAATTACAACAAACATACTAAACAAACAAACTTAGATAACTGAATGTTAATATTCTCATACATTAAAGCCAGTGTTTCCAAAACTGTTTTTTATATTGGCCCCATTTGCATAAGATTAAACCAGATTTTTACAAGTTAATTTTATTTTGTAGAATTTAATCTGAGTTATCAGACGTTTATACCGCTTAAAAAAATTCAAAGTAATTTTCAAGATATAATGAATCAATTTTCACAGTAAGTCTATTACTAATATTTAAATTATTTTAATGGAGAAATTTTCTAATGCTGAAAAGCATAAATTTTATAAAAAAAAAATTACCTTTTTTTTATATCTTTTTTTTTCAATATTAATAAAAACCCCAGATTGAAAGTCTTTTAGACTATTAAAGAATTGTTTCCAAAAATTCGAAGTATCTAGGTCAAAAAACGAAGGAGAAGATAGATTTTTAGTGAATTTTCAAACTTACAAGAAAATTGACCCTGAAAAATTTGTGGTCCATACGTTTGTATTGGGAACTTTTCACAAAAACGTCTGTAATTTCAAAAAATTTTTAGAATTTTTACATTTTATAAAAAGTGACTTGTAGTTTATACTTAAAGTTTTCATATAAGAGCCAGTTTTATCTTTTGTAAAATAATGTTGGACCCCCCCCTCCCTATGCCCTTAAAGTTTGTGGGAGATAAAGTTTATATTTAAGATTTTATAAACTTAAACAAACTTTATAGTATTCAAAGAACAAATTTTATCATTTAGTGTTTCTTAAAAATCTTTTATTTAATCAAAGTCTTATAAACTTAAACAAACCTTAGAGTTCTTAAAGCACAGTTATTCTCATTCAATGTTTGCTGAAGAAGTTTTATTTGATTATCATCTTCCAAACAAGTCTGCAGCATCAGATCTTTCTCGTTTTGACATGATTTCAAAATATCTTCTATGTGTTGCTGGTTACCCCTTTTTATCATGCTTATTTCTCTGTTTTAATTTATTGTTTGTTAATTATATATTCCTTTTTTATCATACTTATTTCTCTGTTTAAATTCGTTTTCAATATGAGTATTTGAGTTATAAGCTGAATGCTACTTTTATATAGTTTATTTCTCTGTTTTAATTTGTTGACTTTCATTACTTTTATTTTTGTATATTTTTCTTATCATCTACATCACAATACTTATAGGATATTAAAAAACTAAACACACGTTTTAGTACATACCTAACTAGTTTATCAACATTTAAAATAACTTATAATGTAGAATCAACATTGCTTGTAAAACTTCTCAAGTATTTAAGTGATTTCTTAACTTTAAATAACAAATGATTACGTTTAAAATAATTTAATTAATACCTGTTTAGTGCATCAACAGTTAGAAAGGATTCATTGCAGTTCTTGCTTGTTGATGGTAAGTTGCTGCAATCATTATTGTTAATTCTCATCAATTTACTTTCAATATTGTCACAAATGTCCATTGATATATTATTGCCACCAACTTCTAGCTGTTTGTTATTTTTTTCAATACAAACGGTTTAAATATCTTATTTTGAAAGTCACATAAGACTTAATAACTACTAATTGTTAATATGGTCAAAAAAGTGTCAATGTTTACCACAGAGCTCAAAAACAAGAAATTTTAAAGTACCAAACTTTTAAATATTAATCTTGTAAACTTTAAACAAAGAAGCAAAAATGTGAAACAGAAGACTAAATAAATTTATATGAAAACAAATGTTTATGTGTCCAGCTATTTTTTAAATTATTAAACACTTTGAGTTTTTTTATAAACTATGATAGAAGGCTGTTAGAGTTTAAAAAAATGCAGAATAATTTATTGTATAAAAAAATCTTTTCACATAGTTATGTTCAAATTCATAATATATTTACCACGGTATACTATCAAAATCCACCAGTGTTCAAAATCCACCCAATTTTTTTTTCTCTATTAATCATTTTATTTTAAATATTTTTTGCACTTTTTTTATTTATTTTTCACTATCACTGTTACCCCTAAACCTTACCCTCGATCCGTAAGCAATTCTCAAATTTGACTGGGTGGATTTTGATTGGGTGGATTTTGGTTTTTGGTAGATATTGAAGGTGTCCCATTTATCACTACTAATCTTACCTGTTCAAGAGTAGAGTTACTCTTCAAAGCATCACAAATATATCTTCCACCACCTACCCCCAGATTATTCCATCTAAGATCAATTTTCTTTAGTGTCTTGTTAAACCTGGTTTCAAATTTAAGTTAGCTAATGTATATATGGATTGAATAGCATATAATTTATAGTATTAAAAATTTGGGTTAAAATTAATTCTAACTTTTCATAGTCACTTAGTTTATTTTATGTCAGACAAGGAACTACTAAAAATTATACATAACCTGATCATTTTAGCAATCTCCTTGCCTCCCTTGTGGTCGATCTGATTGTTTCTGAGGTCGAGATGGACCAGTGTTGTGTTTGTGGACAGTGCGTCCATGAAAGATGAGAAGGCCTGGTTGCTGAAGCCCAGGTTGTTCCATTCAAGCATAAGATGGGTGATGGTGTGGTTTGACTGTAAAGAAAATTTTTGTTTTAATAAATTGATAATTTACCACACTAGTTTGTCCTGGAAAAGATTTTATAATTCATAAGCTATTTTGTTTATATCAACTGTACTTTTATGTTTATTAAGGTAATGTAACGTTAACAGGTTGTTCCATTAAAAAATAACGTGGGTGATGGTGTGGTTTGAATCCTCAAAAAAAATGTTTAAATAAACTGGTAAATTACTGTAAAGTTGATTGTAACTATGAAAAAAATAGGTGGTAGGAAACAAACACTTAATTCTTGTTATAACATAAAGTGGGTGATGTTTGTTAGTTGGAATAATACAACTATTTTATATATAAATAAACTGATAAACATACAACTATTTTATGTATAAATAAACTGATAAACTCCTATATAGACTGTATAGTTATATTTACCAAGGTAATGCAATATATTTAGATTCTATTCTAGTTAAAGGTAGGTTATAAAGTAGTTTAACTGTGGGAGGAGATACAGATATTTTATTTTTAAGTAAAATGATCAATTACTATGTTAACACTAAGCGCATAGTTACATTGACTTAAGTTGTGCAAGATATGCAGGTTGTTAAAAATAATAAAGAAACAATTGAATCTATTTTATTACATGGATCATGTTTATTAGTTGATATTTTTCTTAAATTATCTTGAAGTAGAAAGAAAAATTTAGTGTAGAAAGTTTTTTTGCTTATATAACTAATTATAATTAAATTACTATTTTAAACATTTGATAAGTAGAAGTGTAATTCTCATTCCAGCATAAAGTGGGTGGTTGTATGGTTTGACTGAGTGGAAATGATATAATTATTTAATGTTTTTTTAAACTTATAAACTATCACACTACTATTAAACTTGAGTTACGGGAGTTTTTGTGGAAATTTATTCATTGTAAGTTTTTTAACATAAAACTCATCATGTATTCATCTTAATAGTTTTTAGAAATGGAAATGTTACAGTATGGCTATGAAAGATCAAAATTGTACTTCATTTTTAGAAAACAATAAAAAAAATTTTATACGAACTTAATTTGTTTAAAGATGGAGTAAATTAACAGGAAAAAGTTATGCACTATAATGTGTAGTAAGTGTTTAGTTTTTAAATTATAGTTGTCAAATTTTACTTTACCAAAAGACTGAATAAGACAGACTGAATAAGACAGACTGAATAAGACAGTTGTCTAAAATGTTATGAAGTCTTTTGAGAAGAAAATATGTTTACAACAACAATTTATTTTTTTTTACTTTGCTTCATTGTAAAGCTGACTGTACTTTTTGATTAACTTAACTTACAAAAATGTATACTATATAAATTTATACTAATATAAAACAATAAATGAGGGCATAAGGGGGGTAAACTTATTTTTTTAATTAGTCATTATTTTAACATAACTAATCAAGCTACCATTTAATTTTTACTGCTTATTAAAATAAGAAATAATTTTTCATATATAAGCGATAAAAGTTAGAGAGTTCAACAGATTCTTCATGGGAGGCACAAACTAAATGGGCTAAATAAGAATATTTCATTAAAAATCTACCTTATCCTTCAATTTTAAAGAAATTGTTTTAAAACATTTTTAGAGTAATCTTTGATAAACTTTAAACAACTTGTGGGAAAAAGGTTTTTCAAACTTTTATAGTTTTAACTCTTTTGTTCTTCAAAAACTTTATTTATGTAATTTTCAAAAACTTGCTTTCTACAATTGTTTGTAGTATTAAAATAGGCATTTCCTGATAATTTGAAGTAAATTGCTTTGAAACAGAGAAGATATATTTCTAGTAATCTTTTCAAAATTTCAAGAAATCAGCCTTAAAAATTATTGGTTTCATACAGTTGTAATGAATTCTTTTACAAAATTGATTAGATTTCAAAACTTTGCATTTTAAAAAGTTTCTCTTAGTTTATACTGTAGGCTTTAAAATAACAGCATATGATATTAAAAAAAAATGGATCTCCATACGCCCTAAACTGACAAGTTATTGAAATTTTAATGGTTAGTATTGTTAGTTTTTAAACTACCAGTTAAATTAAAATATAAATAAAACTATATATTTGTTTTTCATATATATGAGAATTACTAAAGATGAGAACTTATTGAGATATTTACATTATCTGTTTAAACAGCTGTAAAAACAAAACAATAATTTTACAGTGATAGTAGAGTAAATCATACTTATATATATACATTTTATTTATCCTCCTTCTTTACAAAAAATACATTATAAATCTACACTGTATACAGAGAAGATTGCTGTTGTGTATACACAGCATTTGTATTGTAAGAAAGTTGTTGTAATATAAAAAACTACTTTAAAAAACTTTATGCTTTTTATCACAAATATTTTCTTATAAATAAATTAAATAATTACAATGTTTTTAAATTTAATCAGTAATCTAACACTGTATTTTATTTATCAGAAAAATTGTAATAACTTATTTAGAACAAATTTATTTTTCAGTAGAATATATATGTTGAAGGCCAAAAAGAGGTCAACTTTGTTTTTAATAAAGTTGATTTTCAACAGTTCTTTTTGTTGTTGTACCAAAAATAGATTTAGCTATATGATATTTTTTTACCACTTAAGAAAATTAAAAGTAACAATTCAGTGAATTAAATCATTTTTATTTATGAAACCAAAAACCAAAAAGTCTTAAAGAAATTACTAGACATCTTATTACAAGGTTTAGTTGCAATTTGTTTACTTAAATTTTTCAGAAAAGTTGTCAAAATTTCAGATAATTTTACTTTTTTTTCTAGTACTTCGACCAAAAAAATGTTTAAGCAAAAAAACAGAGTAATTCTTTGTAAAATTGTAAAATAGTTGCTACAATTTTTTTTTATGATTGCTCAACAATTGCAAAGGAAAACATAATTTACTACAAAAATACAGTTTTTTATTTATTTTAGTTTAAACTAGCCATATATATCTAATTTACTTTCCAAAATTTAATCAAATTAATTCCAAGAACTACATTTTACATTTTAAATTGGTAAAACAAAATATTAAATTATGTCCAAATATAAAACAACAAAATACCATTCAAGTTTGGAGACAACAGTTTTTATAATATAAGTATGTGTTTAATTTAGTGTTCTCAAAAGTTTAACTTTAAATAGTACAGACATTTTAACTGGTAAAAATATAAACATACTTGCATCAGTTAAAAAAAAATTACAAATTAAAAAAAAGAGAATAACTGTAATTTTAATCATTTAATAATTAACTTAACACAAAATAAATATGTTAACTAACTCTTGCTAAATTTCCAAGAGCTTCACAACTTAACTTTGACAAATTATTTCCTCTCAGATCAAGTTTCTTCAAAAATGAATTTGATGCCAGGTTGTCCAGGAATTTTTTGACATGCTGCTCACTAAGCATGATATCAGCCAGCTTTAGAGAACGTACACTTGTATCATTTTTTAATATTTCAGCTAAAATTGAACATGTAGCTGATGTGAAGGTTAAGTTTGACAAGTCTAATTCTCCAGTGCTCATTGATGAGCAATGTCTCAACTTGACAATAACTGTGTCATCTGGAAATTCTTTTCTGGTCTCACATATTGCACAGTACAAAACATCAAGATCATTACAGGAATCCATTGTTATTGTTTTTTTATTTTATTTTACATATCTTTAACAAATTTAAAGTTGGCCAAACACATTTGTTTTTTGTTTTGGTTTCAGTTATTAACTGAACTGTGAGAACTGGCTTTAGAGTTGCTATAAGTTTTTGAAAACAACCGTTTTTGTAAATCAAAAATTTCAGTCATCAGTGACAAATAAACTACAGCAAGAATATATTTAGTTGTGAAATATAAATAAAAAAAATAAAAATACTAAAGTAATTTTTTTTTTAATTTGAAGTTGTAATAACAGTTTTTTTTTAATATTTTTTATTAATTAAATACTTTAAAGTTTGTAGTGCTTAAGAAAATTTTTAGACTTCCAATGTATAAAATTTAATAAATAATTTTCTAATTAGTATTAAGTTTTTCAATTCTGAAAAAAAAAATAAATGTTATTAAAAATTAAAACATACCCTTAATTTTTTTTTCTCTGAATATTTTTTTTTAATGTTTTATTATTTTTTAAAATTCTAAAAAGATTTACAAACTAAAAATAAAAGTTTTTATACAGAAATACATCAACAATCTGTTAAATTTTTCATCTTATAAAAAAATATTTAATAAAATAATAATATCTAAAGTTTGCATCACAACCTAAACTTACCTTAGAAGAGTTCAAAAATAATTGTATTGAAAAAAAACTTAATAACATCCTTCAAATATGTTAACAGTTTTTTTTTCTAAAACTTGTCTTAAACCTGTATAAATACTTGTAAAAAAAAATTAATCAAAAACTAACCTAGTCTAAAAATCTATTTTGATTTAATTCATTATTTTTGCTTAAAAAATTTGTATTTGAATTTAACAAGCATAATAAAAATAATTAGAATAACTCTAAAAAGACTCTGTTTATCCTTCGTCTGATTTTATACAAATCATACGTTTCTTTCTTAAAATATTAAATATAATATTTTTGATTTTGAGAGTATTGTGTTACTAAAAAAATTCTAATTTAATTAAAATTAAATTTATTTAAAGCTGTTGTCCCTTTATAAACTTATTTTATACCATAAAATGCAATACTTTAAAAATTAACTTAAACAGCTTTTTTCTTGTTTTAAACAAGAGTGGAGCATCACACAGGTCCTCTGCACAACATTTTAACTTTGTTACGCTAAAAATGATAACACGATCCAACTAATTAAAAAAACACTGCATCTAATTCTAAATATTTTTGTATAATTTTTAACTATATTTAGTTTTAATTTTTTTGTAAACTCTACTCAAGATTTTTTTGTTTTTTTTTTTTTTCAAAATCCCAGAGTGTCTATTTTAAGTTTTTGAATTTAGTTTAACCGGCTAAATCTACAGGATCGAGTGCAAAAGTTTTACTTTTTACGGGCCGGATTCTACTTTAATGTTGTAAATATAAGCGGACCGGTAAGGAAAGATAACTAATTCCTATTAACAACCCAGTTGAAGTGTGTTGATTCGTTGACACACAGAAACATATGTTGGTATAATAAAGGAAGATTACTGTATAATTTGTTATTATTTATATTCCAGTGAAGTTACTTTACTAAGATCTTTTGTTAGCAAACAATTAAAACTATATTTTGAACAGTTATATATATAACAATTCATGTAAACTTAGCTGGTAATACCTCTTGTTTATTTTCATATTTATTTTTTACTTAATAACTTGGTTATACTTCTAACAAATATTTAAGAAGATTAAGCTAAAGAAAACTTTCATTAAACTTATTTCAAGTATTGCATTTTCTTGGAATTTATATAAGATGTTGTATGTTCTATAATATTATTAAATTAGCGTTAAAAATGTAAATATTATTACAATTGGCATTTAAGTAAAGTAGAACGAAGTAGTTTCTTTAATGATTAGTACTGTATTACAAATAGTTTGTTTTAAACTGTTCTATCTAATAAAAATTATTAATATAATAAATATATTATGCGCAGTTTTAGCATGAATCCAACATCAATGCATCACGCGCTATTAAGTACAACTTTAATTATGCAATCAATAAACATAAACTACAGTTAACTCTGCTTTAACAATGTTTTGTTATTTTAAAATTTCTGAGTGCTTTTGAGGTTTTTTAACTAAATTGTTTTGTTGTTTTTAAAACTTCAAGTATCATTAAAAACTCTTGTACATCAAATGATAATATATGATCGTTTACTACAAGTATTTTGTTTTGGAATTTGTTTGTTGTGTATGTTGACGAAACTATTAAAATAACAACCGTACATGCATGCGTCATAAAAACGCTATTTAGTAAGGAGAAACGAAAATCATGTGAAAAAGTTCGCAACCGGAAATAAGTAACTGTTTTTATTAGTAGATATACTAATAATAAATCAAGTTAAAGTTATTTGCAGCTCAAAATACTAACTAAACTAAAACAAATTTGGTTTTAAATATATAAACTAACTGTTAGAATTGTAAAAAAAGGACATACAAAACAACATTTTTTACTGCTAAAGCAAACAGTTTTAGGCTTACTTACCATTAATTTATTTTTTTTTAGTAGAAATGAAAATGATTTAATAAAAATGTATGTAAGCTGTACAAACATTTTTTTATGTTATCAACAAAATAAATATACGTTTTCTTAAAAATTTAAGCTACAATTTTATAAATATTTTTAAGCCAATTGGTATCTAAAGAAAATTTAAAAAATTATTAATTTTTAAATTTTACCCTTTTACTTTTTAATTTTACTTTAAAGCATATGGTTGATTTAGAAGAAATAAAAAATACATTTACTCATTTTTAAAAGCTCAGTATTTAAAACTAATTTGTTGTAACAACTAACAAGTTTTTTAATAAAATTGCTGTTGGTTGCTTTTGATACTTATCAGTTTCAATAGCGATTCGTTACATTTTACGAGAAAAAACATCATTTAGTATTTATTTAAGTGAAGTTTATCCTATCAGTGCACAATTTTTCCTAGGTTGATTTTATATAACCAAACTATAGCTTTGTACAATTTTTAGTGTCAGTCGCATTATCGCTGCATATCATTAAACTTCACAAAGTTTGTGCATCAAGTTTGCAATATTCATTTTTTTACTTTTACTTGGGAATAGCAAACTAGTATAAAGTAATTATAACTACGGAAACTTATGAAGTTAATAAACGTGCAGTGAAACATCTAATGAATATATTTTCGACGATGTATGATGTTAAGCGTTTAGTTGATGTCGTTTATACGATAAATTTAAAAGTTTGTAGCATTTTTTCAATCAATTCAATATTGAAAAAAAAAAGTTAGCGCTTTTTTATTTTAAATCAGAGCTGTATGTATAAATGTAAATAAATTCAAAGTTTTATTTTTATTGTACAAAAGTACTGATTTTTATGTTGTTTAGGTAGTTTTTTTACTTTGTTATTTTCTTTAGATTAATTTTTATTCTAAAACACAAAGTATATAAAAGAAATATTTAAATATAGTGATTAAAAAATATAAACTTTAATTGAAGAGTCCTGTTTTAATACATGTTACTTTAATCTAACTTAATTTAAGTTTACGATACTGTTAATTTAATTAGTGTGATACCAAGTTAGATCATAACAAGAGTTAAGCTTAATTAGTGATTTTGTACTTTTGGTTGTTTTGTTTAACTGCTGTCGAAAAACATTTTTATGTAACTTAGACTTAAAATAATAATTTTATAAAACTAAAAGTTTTAAAATGTTTAAAAAAATACAAGAAAAAATTGTTATACTTTCTGTTTACTAACTCTTAAATTATTTTTTAAAAATCTACTTCAAAACATTACTTTGAATTAGTCATGAGACACTAAAACAACTAATTTTAACTGAAGAGTTTTGTTTTAATACACTTCACATTAAATTAAGTTCATCATGCTATAACAACATTAAAGCTTCATAACAAGAGTTCAATTAGTTATTTTAAGCACTATTAGCACAACTACTTGTATAAACAGTTTGTAATATACACTGTAGTTATGCTAGTCTAAATAAATGCTGCTAGTAAAACTCGTATGACTAGTTTAATGACCAATCATACACAAAATTGTAAAATTTCAACCAATAGAACTGCTTTATTTTTAAGGCGTTGTCTTAAGTTTAGTATATAAGTAACGTTTAATGGCCAATCCCTTTTTTAAACATTTTAAATATTGCCATACAAAGCTAAAATTTAAGTAAGTTTATAAGTTAATGTTTTATATAAACTATATAAAATATAAATAAAAGTTTAAGCAGTTATACTGTTTAACACTGTTTGTTTTAATGTCATGTAAACTTTGAGAAAATAGTTGCTTAAATGTTTGTAAGTAATAAAAATAATACAAAAGATTTTACATTTGTATCATCCTAACGAAAACGCAAACATACTATAAGTCAAAAAAAGTAATATTTTATACAAATGTGTAAGACTTATTTGTTATTTTCTAATCATTAAAAGTTTGAGAGCTTTTTTAAGCAAAGTTTTGAGTGTTCTAATTTTTTATCAAAGTTGCTTCTTTTTATTTATAAAAACTTTTCTTGCTTTTATTTTGTCTTGTAATGTTATTTATCTTGATTAATTATGTTAACCTTTGATTGGGCCTGCAAGTTAAATAAAACTTTAAGGAGTTACTTCATAATTATAAAACAATATTTGACTACATTTTCTGCAAAATTTAGTAGTTTAGAAAATTTAAATTGACATTTATTATTATACAATCTAAGTGAGCTAAAAAAAAATACATTGGACCAATAATTTGTTTAAAATTCTTAACCTAAAAATTTGTAGTAGCTAACAACTGTTCATTATTAAAATATAATAAAATATTCTTTTTATAAGCAAAATGTTAAATTGTTAAATAGTCGTAAAGTTTGTATTAAACATGTTCAATATTTAAGAGATGTTTCAAACCTCACAAAAACAAAATTTTTGATAATATAGTCTTAAATTGATTGTTAAAAACTTATGAAAACAAATGGTATACTTTTTTATTTGATAATGATAGGTAAAAGTTTGAAAACAATTACAACGCATATTTTAAATTTTGAAATAAGCATACATGTATCAATTTAATAACAAAGGTTCGTCAAATTACTGATAAATAAACAAAAACTATAGTAAACTCTTATTAACAAAACAGTTATCTTTTTTTTTTCAAGTACTTTGCAGGCCTTTTAATGACATTGTATGATGTGTTAGTTTTACTTTTGACAACTTCGATACAAAACTCTTTCGCACAAAAAAAAAACGTTAAAGTAACACCAGTTTACTATGAGTGGTTTGTTTTGATGTTTATATTTAGCTTTTAATAACAACAAAACACATAAAAGAATAAACGAAAGTAAAAATTCAGTAGATTATAACAAATTTAAAACCACATGACAAATCATATGAAAGCAGAAATCAAAAAAGGCGTAATTACCAGTTCAAATGCGTTCATATTAATAATACGTTAAATTCAAAGATAAATTGTACTTAAAATTTGGTCAAATGTTTTGTACTTTACACTCTATTTCGTAATGCTTGATTGTAACTGTTCTTTATTTTTTTCTTTTTTATTATTTATCAAAGTGTTTAGTTGCTTAAAATATTATATAATTTTATGCTACACTATGTGTATTTTTTAACTTAAAACAAAAATTAGAACACTAAAATTTATTTATTATTTATAATATATTTGCGAAAAAATTAAACAAATATTTCAACTTTTTATCCCAATCAACTCTATTTTAAAACTGTTTAAATCAAACAGTAAACCTTTAACAACAACAAAAAAGTAAATATAAGTAGTTTTTTTCAAGTTTTAGCCTTTTCAGTTTTACAGTTATTTAAAAAAATAAAGGGTTAACTTTAACACAGCAAAAATATGTTAAACAAAATTAAGCAAATAAAGCAAATTATGATAAAAGTGCAGCACAATCATAACCTACTTCCTTTTAGCATTTCCTCTTACGTGGCATATTTTCTCTTTTTATACAGCTGACGTTCTAACTTGTGATTGGATGATTTAGGAGGCTCGTGATGCATTTTTTCTTTTGCACTTTTACATGATAAATTATATTGATTTTGTGACTTGTCAGTTTTAGTTTTTTAGCCTATATATTGTAGGTTCTAGCAGTTTTTTACTTATATCGTAGTTTTTTTACAGTTTACGTTTTGCTTATAGCGTCATAAATAAATTTAACAATCAGTATTTTAAAAATAAGTTATTTTGCCTTATTTATTAAACCATTTGGTTGAAATGAATCAAAAGGTATAAAAACAAATGTTTTTTTATTAAATAGTTTTGTTTTATAAAGAAACGTTTAGAAAATAGGTTTATTATAGTTCACGTTAAAAGTTTATTTAGAAACCAAATAGCTTCAAAGCAGTATAGTTATTTCGAGTGTCATTAACATAATTGGTTGAACAAACAGTTTTTGCTTTACTTTGAAGTCAAATTATTTTAAAAAAAAAGTTAAAATATTGTGAAAATTTTAAGCAGTAATATTCAGTAATATGATTATTTTAGGCAGTAAAAGGAATTATTTTTAAAGCGTCGCAATAAAAATACTATATAATCCGTGTTTAACTGCGAAATTATTTTTTGTTATTAAACTTTTTATTAAACATAAGTAAAATAATAACAGTTTTGATTAACTATTTTTGAAACAGTTTTGATAAACTTAACCAAAAACATTAGCAAAACAATGTTGTAATTAGAAGTTATTAAGTTATAAAAAAGTATTAATTTGTTCTACGTTGTGGTTTACTATTTACATTTGAGTACAATGCGCATAGAAATTACTACTAATTAGCTTAAATGTTAACTATATTTGTATGAGTTATGCAAAGTAAACATGATATACAGCTTTACTAATACTATTCACTTTGTAAAAGTTATTTAACTAAAGCTTTGTTGTTAAACAAATTTAATTTAATTTATACAAATGAGTGTATTGTTGTATTTAAGTTTTATAAGCTCAATAAAACTTAACTAACATTAAACGAGTTGTTGTTGTACACTAAGTTGCTGATTATTTTAAGCATTCTAGAATTTATATAAATAAAGGATGTCTAAAATATTTTAAACTAAAGCTTGATAACAAAGCATAGCAGTAAAAAGCTGATATTAAGTTTTAAACAAAGTTTTAAAATTATTTTTACAACTAAAGCAAGATTTTGCATAGAAATACAAGTATATAAATAGTTTATTTTTACTAAGGACGTTTATATACTGTAAATATAATGCAGCTTTGTTTTAAGTTTAAAGTTTCGAGAGAATTTTAAATTTATTCATCAAAAATACAACTTAAATTTCAGTATGCAGATATTGGATTATATTAAGCTTAATTAGAAATAAATTACAACAATCAACTTTTTTAGGTTATTTTAATCGTGTTCTTACTTGCTTTGACATTGTACGTTTAAATTATTATGTTCAATAAATGTTTTACTTAAACAAATATATACAGACTTTTATCAATTTTATTATAAAGCCCATTACTTCATCTTAAAACAAAATGATCGATTTGAAAAACCCCTATCTTGAAACCTGTGAAGATTTTTGGTATCACATTGGGATTGGTCCAACTGAAGACGTCAGAAAAATGTTTAAAGACGTTAAAGTAAGTTTTGTTTAATATTTTTATATTGAACTTGAAACTAATTGTTAAAATTCCGTTAATATATTTTTTATTTAAAAAGAATAGCAGATAAAGTAATCGTTTTTATTTTGATTAGCACATGTAAAAGTTTTAAGAGTACCTGTTTTAGTTCTTTATAAACAAATGCAACCAGTAAAAACAAATTACTACTAAACCTTTATACGTTATTCAAAGTTAAAAGTCTGTTTTTTATATAAAGATAAAGCTCACAAAAAAGTTTTGTTAAACGAAACCAAACTTTTTATCTTAGATAAAAAATTAAACAGCTTTATTTTTTAGTTTGTTTGTCTTGGAGGAAAGGAGAAGAGAATGAAAGGGTTCGCAGAATTTTTATATGAAACCTTAGGAGAACCCGAAAATAGTGTTATGGAAGAAGGTAATAAACATAATTCAATGTTTAACTTATGTTGTAAAAACAAATGTGTTTTGAAATTATCTGTAGGCTTTTTATCTATATATTCATCTACAGTTATTAGTCTATAAGCTTGTTATTAATAAAAAATATAACTATAATACTTTAGGAAAACCTGAAAATAGTACGAAAGAAGGTTACAATTATTATCTTTTACTTGATTTAGTTTTTACTTTTTCGTATTTACGTTAATTTATTTTTTTTATTTTGAATAAATTGTTCTTTGCAAAAAAGAATTTTATTTTATACAGCTTTTTGTACTTGTTAAGAGCATGCTATAAAAATAACTAAACGTGCTGTAGAAATTTAAGTGCATCATTGATTTACAGTTAAATATATATATATATATATATGTATATTATAACAAAGCTTAACCAATTTTTTAACTTTAAATGAAGTATTAAAAACTTGATTTATAACTATTTAAGAAAACTAATGTGACTTTATGCATTGTTTAAAGTTAGATTGCATTTAAACACAGCGATTTCTTGCACGTTGTTATCATTTTATTACTTCGCATATGCTTATCAAACTAAAGTATTTGTAGCGCTACATTTTTAAACTAGGTAAGGAAAACACTACTTTCAGTACTTTTATTAGCTTATTTAAAAAATCATTTGCATTTAAACGTTATCATGCTATGGTCATTACAGAAATAATTATTAATGTTTTTTCAAATAAAATTAACTTTAAACACATAAGTTTTTATTTAATAAGAACAAAACTGTTGTTGAATATATCAGCACTTTAGGCTATATATTTTTCATACAAAATTGAAATTTATTTTTTTTACAGGAACAAAACAGTTGTTAAACATATCAGCACACGCGGGTAGATACTGTTTATACAAAGTTGGAAATTGTATTTTTTTTTACAGGAACAAAACAGTTGTTGAATATATCAGCACACGCCGGTAGATACTGTTTGTACAAAGTTGGAAATTGTATTTCGGCTAGCCACGGAATGGGCATGCCTTCAATGTCCATACTGCTTCATGAAGTGTGTTTGTTTTATTAGAAAAGTTTAATTGACAAACACTTTTAATATAAATAATCTAACGTAGCTCGAGTTAACTTTATTTTTAGTTTTAAGTTGTACGAAAAAAGATAAAATATAGTGTGACATAATCAGTACGTGAAAATAATACTATGCATATTTTAAAATAAATCAAAGTAAACAGTTGATTACATAAATACTAGAATACTATAACGAATGCTACTTTACTCATATTCAAATTAGTTTTAAACAAATATCATTTTACAACCATGCATATAACGAAACCTTTACTGAATACGCATCATTATGTAATGGACAAGTTTTAACTTTTTCGATTTTACAGTTGTTCAAACTACTTCAATTTTCCGGTTGTGAAGATGTTTCGTTTATCCGCCTAGGAACATCTGGAGGACTTGGTTTGTTTTTAAAAATACTTTCTGCTTATACAACAATTTTTTTTATTACTTTTTTTTGGTAAACTTAACTTGGTTTTAAATTATAAATAATACACTATTTTTTAACAAATATACTACTTAATTGATAAACTAACTTTTATAAAAGAGCACTAATAGGTGTTTGTTTTTTAGGATTAGAACCAGGTACAGTAGTAGTAACGGATCAAGCTTATGATGATTTGTTACAACCTTTTTATGAACAAGTTAGTTGTACTAAGATCATTTAATAAGTAAAATAATATTAAATAAAAATCATTCAAGTACTAAGGATCTATTAAAATTATGATGTCATATTATGTAACAAAACGTATTATCAACAAATGTTGAAACATTTCTTTGTACTTAAAATTCAAAACTGTTTTATGAATACTCTACTTAGCTAATTTCAGCGAAAGCAAATACCTGAACATATAATCTTCAAGTATTAATGTTTAAAAGACAAACTCCGTTTTTTAAACTTAAAATACTTTTTCAGCATTCATGTGGAAAAGCATATAAATTTGAGTCTAAATGTGATGAAGAATTGAGCAGTAATATTTTCGAGTTCGGTAAAAACCTCGGATTGAAAATAGAGAAAGGAAATACAATGTCCTGCGATGGTTTCTATGAAGGTTTGAATGATCAATAACTTAGCACTTGCTTATTATAAAAATAGCAGTTTTATAAAACAATTATTATTTGAAAGTTTATAAAAGTTTTAGTAATGTAATAGAACTGTTGTTTTTTTTTACAAAGTGATATTTAAATTAAATCAGTTTTTTAATTTTTTTTATAGTAAATCCAAAAACATTTGTTTCATAAAAAATATAAAAATAAATATAATAAACAGTTCTATACAAAAAAATTTAAATACTAAAATTAACGCTTTATTTAGATTTTCGTGTTTATAAAATAACTTATAACTTGTTTTTTTTCGTACAGAACAGGGAAGATTAGACGGGGCTGTATGCAGTTATGAGAAGAAAGAAAAATTTGAATTTCTCAACAAAGCTCATCATGAGTGCGGAATTTTAAATGTAGAGATGGAAGCTCTACTGTTCAGCGCATACTGTTCCAGATATGGTGTTAAATGTTAGTTTTAGAAATTTCATTTTGTGAAAAAACTCATTAAAATGCTTATTGTTCTTAGAGTATTTGTTAAGTTTTACCGTTTAGTTAAGTTTTATTTATTTTTTAAATAATCAAACTTTTTTATAACTAAATATTAACACTTTGAAAATTCTGATATACTAAAATTATTTCTTATAAAAAAACGTAACTTTCACAAGTCAATAGTTCAAATTTGTTGAATATATATTCGTACAAGTTAAAATTTTATACGGCTCAAATATTACTTCAATCTACGACGCAAATTAACTTTACTTTTTAGTAAAACTTAGTCCTAAGGTTGTAACGTTTATATTCAACAATTATTTTAATTAATTTTTACTTTTCAGGCGCAGTAGTTTGTGTGACAATGTTGGACAGGCTTTTAGGAGATGTGGTCACCGGAAAAAATAACAAAATATTTGAATTTTATCCGCAAGCTGTCGTTGCTGGTTTCATCAAATCATCGCTTGCAAATAGTTCTTGAAGTTTACAACTCTAGTTTAACAATTAGTTTAATTTTTATATAAGAATGTTGTGTGAAACTTCGATATTAGCATAAGTGATTTTACAGTTAATTTAGATATTTTAAAGGTTTCAAGCAAGAGTGTTTAAGTTGTATGTAATATTACTTTCTGATTGTTTAATGTAAATAAATCCTTTTATGATAACTTAATATAAAATATTTAATAAAAGTTAAAGAATGTTTTCTATAAGCCAACTGTTTTTTTTAAAGAATCTACTTTAAAAGTGTAAATATAAACATGTCATATTAGATTAGTTATACTTTTTCCAAAAACGCAAGCACAATTTAATAACACAACTTACTTTTTATTATATTACACAACACATTCTTTATTTTTATTTTTTTAATGTGTAATTGTTACTAAAAGCAAACGTTTTTACCTTGTTTTTGTTCGACCTCTTTGTTTATCGTGCATTTTTCTTAACATTAAACTGTATCATATTGAAAATTGACAACGTTGTTGAAACGTTTTGTGTAGTTATTTACATTGTTCGGAGTAATTTTAAATAATTATTTTAGTACAAAAACCAAGTGGTCTTAATATTTAACAACAGTATAGCTAGGCTATAAAAATATTGTTAATCCTTTTAATTTATTTTAAACTTGAGTAGAGTTAAATTTGTTAAAGTTAATTTTAAACGTTGGTTGAAATAAAAGTAATAAGTGACTTAACTAGACCACCGGTTCTTAAATCTATCTGATCTAGTACTAATCAAAACGTTTTAGATCACCAATATTGATTCAAAACTTTACAAATTTCCAGATAAGGTCTTTTACTAAGACCTTTTTATAAATAAATGTTGTATTCTGACATTTATGCGTTTGCTTAGACCCGGAATGTTGATCCTTAAAACTGTACAGACCAAACTGTAAAAGAACATATTTCACAGTCTCGCTTTTAAACTACTAATTCTTGGAAAACTTTAGTATAAAAAACACACTTCAGTTAAAGAATTTTTTACTAAAAAACCTAAAAAATCCACTTATACAACCACCGAATCTAACTTTTAGTCTTAGTGTTTACAGTTAGAAGTTTTTATGTTTTTATAATATCGAATATTTAAACTTAAGCGGATCATGAAAATTTTAATATTTAATAAAACACTTTCTTTTGGTCGCAGACTGAAAAAATCTTCCAACCTTTACTTTATAAATAAATCATTATTAACCATGAGACTTTTTAAGCGCATAGATGGCAAATATGAACGAGGGGATACTTTTACATGGTATGATTTTTTTAAATTGTGTATATATTTTTAATTAATTTGTTTATCGTTTATATTTATTAAGCGAAACAAGTATGTTTTTTACCGAATACAAATATTGCTTTGGCAGAAATATAGCTTATTTACCACAGATTGTATACTTGGGCTTAAACAATGTACTAAATAAAAACTGTCTGAATAAAAATTCCTTGCAAACTATTTTATAGATTTTTTTAAGTTTGCTGGAATGTTTAGTTTAATTAAAGAGGTTGACTACTACAAGGGGCTTGTTAAACAAAAGAAAATTATAAATTCTGAAAAACTATTAAATACTAAAAATTAATTTTGTACTGTCTAAGTTTTACATTAAATGTAAAAAATAAAATTAAAATCAAGTTTGTTATCTTGTATAAAATCTGATTAGAAAATTCCTATAAAATCTTCCTTTGTTATAATTTGAATTCACAAAATATATATAGACATACTTTTTTTCACAACTATTAATTTATTTCTACAACATTTATTACATTATTAATCTATTGGTAATTCCTCTACGTTACAAGTATAGTTACAAAACCGGAGGATAGTCTAAAATTATTCTAGAAACGGATTTGAAACACTAAATGACACATAAGCTTAAGATCAGTTTTTTGTTAAATCCTCAGTCTCTTTGTTTTCCAGAACAGATTTTAACTTTTTTAATTTTACTTCATAAATTTCGCTTTCTTCTTCTTTCGTGAGTCTCTTTTTTCTTAAAGTGTCACTAGAGTCAGATAAAGGGACATTTTTAGTATCGTCTTTGTTTTTATTCTGAAAAATTGATTTCATTTCGTCTAACTTTACTTCATAAATTTCGAGATCCTCTGCATCAGTGAGTCTAGTTTGTCCTGGAGTTTTTCTAGAGTCAGTTGAAGAGACACTGTTAGTTTCATGCTTGTTTCTACTTTCAAAACCAGGTCTCATTATATTTAATTTTACGTCATAAATTTCGCTTTTCTCTGCTTCAGTGAGTCTATCTTGTTTAGAAGTTACGCTAGAGTCAGTTAAAAGGAAATTGTGAGTTTCATATTTGTTTCCACTTTCACAAAGAGATTTCATTGCGTTTAACTTTACTTCATAAATTTCGCTTTGCTCTGCTTTAGTGAGGTTACCTTTACTTGAAGAGCCACAAGCAGTATTCAAGGAGCTACTAGTCATGGAGATACTGTTGGTATCATCTTTCATTTCGCTTCCCATAAGATGTTTCATTTTGTTTAGTTTTACTTCGTATATAGCATGTTCTTCTTCTGTTGTAAGCCTCTTTTCTTCACTCAAGTTTTCTTGTGTTTTACCGGACGAAACAACTGCTGAAATAAAATTGTTAGAACATAAACCTGAATAAAACAAGATATTATTTAACTTGCTTGTAATTATTTTTATACTTTACTAACATTTAATATATCTGTGTGTTTGATTTTTATTTCTTCTAGTCTGAGTAGGCATAATTTGTAGACAAAAATAGAATTTTAGGTTATTAGCCTTAAAATAACCATCAAATATTAGCAATCTTGTATTGTTAAAATTTACTCGTACAACTGTCTAAAATAAGATTATACTTAATAAAAACTTAGCTCTTCCTTTATTATGTATTTATATATATTTTTTTACAAAATTATCATAAAGCAGTCCTCAACAAACCGGATAAGCTCAAAATTTTCTCTAAATCTTCAGTAATCAAATTGTAGTGATCTGATTTGAATGCTGACATCTTTGAAGAAGCTGAATCACTTTGATCTATCATAGCTTGCCTTCCACCTTTAATAGTAATGTATTTGTAAAAATAAAAGTTTATAAAGTTTCACGTGTTTTATCAATCACTACTGGTCTTAGTTATGAGAAGTTGTGTACAGTGGTTTTAAACTTGACTACTTACTTTGAACATGGTTCAAAAATGTTTACTCAACAAAAAGTGTGTACCTTTGAAGTGCAAACTCAGATTGAAGATTAATGCTAAGATTAAAGTTTGCACTTGATAGTTTGGTAATGTAAGATTTTGTAAAAAAAGAAACTAGTCCCAGTTACAGAGTCTTAAAAACTTACAATGCTTTCTACGTAATGAAAACATGCATGGTGAAACCTTTAGTTACATTTTTTAGTATTAGATTACTACACATACTAAATTATATTTTTTAAATTCATTAGCTACAAAACTTACTTGATGTCCTTAATGCTCCTACGAGCTTCTTCTGGAAGCTTTCATTGTCCAACTTCTCTAAAACGTCTGAGAGTTTAGTCTTCAACAAAGTCAAGTCTTTTTTGAGTTGATCAACTGGGAAATCCATCAGGTTTTGTGACAAATTTACAATTTATAAAAAAATAATCTGTTGAAAGTTTTTTATTGTCCCAAAGCTTGTTTCTTTACCAAAAAAAAGTAACTGATTTACATTACAAACCAGGTAAGTAAAGAAAACTAAGATTACTTAAAATTTTTGTTAAAGATTTGTGCAAAAATCTTATTTTATGTAAAACTTTTCTGTAGGTTTTACATAAAAATTTAAACTCTAAACTTGTTTTTTTAGTTTTTTATTGTCTTACTAACTTCATATATTTTAAAACTAGTTTTACGAGTTTTCATTATTTAATGGAACTCAAAAAAAAAGTTTTTAATCAAATTTTTACACTAGTAAATATCTGTATCTATTTTAATTAGGTATACATTTAAAAAGTTCTCTGTTTGTAAACTCTTATGTATATAAGCTCATAAATCATAAATAAACTCATTTTAAGTTAAAGCAAACCTTTGTTACAACTTTAATTAAATTAGATGGAATTGTTTTGAAATTTTAAGGTATTAAAGCTGCTGTTATATAGATACAAATTTACAAAAAATAAACTTCTGTTTTGCTTAATACTAAAACCAAATCTAAGTTTAGTATGTCTATTAATTTTTTTTAAACTACTCAACTTAGTCACTTAGCTAATGATAAGTGACTATTGAGTAAATCAAATAAACATTATTTAAATATAAAAGGCAATGTGTTTTTTTTTTGACTCTGCCTTACTTAAAACCCTTTTGTTAGAGTTTTAAAGCTTTTTTAAACCTCAAAAACAACTTCTAACTCAAATAAGTTGCTTGAAAATAAACATACTTAAAACAAAAGTAACTTGATATTTTCAACTTTGAAGTTAAAAATATTAAGACAATTAACATATTTAAAGCAAGTTAAAACTTGCTAAAACAATTTTGAAAGTATTCTCTAACTTTTAATCTAAACAATAACTAAAAGTTTTTTAGTTAAATATTTTAAAACAATGAAATTTTTACCTTTATCGCTAACTGTGAATAAATTTTATATAGTTTTACTGAAAAAGAGTGTCTATACACGAAAAAAGACTATAGTACAGTCAAAAGGTTTAGTAAGTGCAAAAGAAAAATTTATCAAAAATTGTAAATAAACAAAACTGTTTTTTTTCTGCAAAATGTTTGACTCATTATTAATACTTTTTATTAAGTCAGCATTATTTAAAGTCAGTTTTTTTAATTGTTGCTGACAATGCAAAGTTATTTTGATTAGTTTTAATTAATTTTAAATTATTTTGATGATTAAGTAAAACCGGCTAGTATACTAAAAGATCACTCTGAGCTAGAAAAGGCTAAGTCAGCAAAAAAAAAGAAGCGTTTTTTTTATTTTATTCAAAATGTTAAATTTTTAAGATTTAACTTTTGCTTAACTCTTTATATGATCGGATAAGGGTACAGACAAAATAAAAAACTTTAAAAAAAGTTAATGAGTTAGGTCTTTTTTAAGCTCAGACTAACACTTAAGTATACATTCCATTAAAAACTACCAGTAAAACACTTTTTCCGAATAAAAGACATTAAAGCTTTAATAACAAAAGTGTTTAGAAAATGATTATAAAGTAGTAGGTCAACATTTTTTAGAACAAAAGAAAACATCAACCTAAGCCTCTAGTAAATAGAGTTTGTTGGATAACTGCTAAAACTAGTACTTGATCCTAGACTTAATAGTTTTTCCTATTTGACAAACTCTAACTTTGTTTTCTATGCTGTTTACTTTTTTAGTTCATAATTTAAACTAAAAGCTAAACATAATTTTAAACACCTACACACAAAAAACAAAAAAAAAGCTGTTCATTGCAAAACAAAATATTAAACCTAAACTTGACTTAATATATATAAAAAGTACAGATTTATACTATACAAAATATACAAAAAACACCTGAAATAAAAGTACTAATAATAAGTTGTTTTGATAATTATAAAAAATAAGTATAAATTAAATTTGTATCTAGCTGAAAACTTTAACATCCCAAATCAATGAAAAAAATAAACTAAATATGCGTTTAGAATAAGTTGAGACTTTATAACATACCAACTGACATAAAGAACAAATAAAGCTTTAACAGCTTACCAAAGATCTCAAAAGCTATTATATAAAATTACTATAACTCTAATATTACTCCTAGTTAGATAGGTATAATAATCAAATACTTTAACTAAGTAAAAGAGTTAGAGTTTGAAAAAAATTTAGTGTAATAGTACAAACTTATTTTTTTCACAGTAACTTTTTTGTGGTAACAAAAAAGGCAATACTTTTACGCACTATAAAATAATACAGTATAAGCAAAGCTTATTTTAGATCAGGGGCCGGCAGCCTTTTGTAACTTGCGGGCAAATTTTCTCAAAAAAATTGCTCGAGGGCCTCAGTTATTTAAAAATAATTATAATAATCAGTAAATAATAATACTTTTAACCAAAAGTATAACAAAATAATTTGTAAAATAGCACCTATAGAGAGTGTTTATTAAACTAAAAGCCTAGTTGTAATTTTTTTTTTGAAAAAATTTTCATTTTTAAGTTTTTCAAAAGGTATACTTTTAGCTAAAGATTACCTCGTGAGCCGCAAATTTTGACTTTGAGGGCCGAACTTGGCCCGCAGGTCGGATTTTGCCGACCCCTGCTTTAAATGGTACATACCTTGATTAATTTTTTTAAACTTAACAAAAATGAGTAAAATTTTCACATATTAAGTTTAGTTTTAAAAAAATATTAGTTAGCATCTATAGTATTACCATCTAAAAACTAACCGACACTTTAAAAATATTTGTAGCTACTTTTTAATATTACACTTAAATAAACTTCACAAGTCAACTTTAACCTTACTTTTCGATAAAAAAAACGCTGACAATGAATATTTTAAAATATAGCTTACAACAGGAAATAAGCATTTTTAGAGCTAAGCTAAAAAGAAAGGCTTCAGGAATTAAAAACCTGCAGTTTAAATTTCAAAAAAATAGCTGGCTGAAATTTATGCATCAAGTATTCATAGAAGTTTTTAAAATGAAACAAACTGATACTTTTTAATTTAGTTAAAACTAAACAGAGCTTGGCACTTTTAAAAGTAACGGGACACTTTTTAAAGAAAAAGTGATCTGCGAGCCGCATTTACTTGCAGTTGCAGAAATTAATTTTAAACTACTATCATAACTAAAAAAGTGTTAAAACAAGCAATAATATAGCAATACTAGTTAGTATTAAACTAAATTAAACTACGTAAACTATTTAAAGCTGATATTATAAACAAAAATCAAAGCCTAATTCTAACTCTTTAACAGAAAAACTTTGAATTCATTGTTTAAATTTTTTTTAAGCTTCAAAATACCTCGCGGGCAGTAGTTTGGCAATCCTTGAACTAAAGGTTAAGGTACATTACATAAATAATTTTTTAAAAGTAGTAATGCAGTATACATTTTACCTCTGTAAAGAATTTTGAATAACTTTTTTCATTTAACTGTGTTATGTAATACTAATTATTAAAAAAACACTAAATATTTAAGTTGACATTGTAACTAAGAAGTTTAAATTAAAACAGTTATACCCTTTAGATATTTTTACATGAATAAAATAATTTATACACAAAACACTCTTTAACAAAAAAGTATCATTTTAAACATATGTCTGCTAATTTTAATTTTTATACATAAAACAAGTCTTTTTCACAACACAAATATATTTCAACAATTTTCTTCAGTGTGATTACAATTGTAACAAGGTAAAACAAATTTTAAACTTATATAGCCTTTTTAATTATATGAGAAATTATCAATCAATTAGTAAAAAAAACCCTAAACTATAACAAAAAAAAAAATTAAAAACAAAAAGGAAAACATAATTAACTGTAACATTTAAAACAAAACAAAATTAATCTAATTTAAACAAGGATAAAGAGTAATCAAACTCTCTTTGTTTGCATAATTCTGGCTTGTCTAAGTGAATATAAATAGCTTCTATTTTAATTAAATCAAAAATGTTCGTGCAACTTCTTAAAACTTTGAACTTTGTCTCACTGTAATTATTACCACATTTAGGATTTTTTACTAAGTGCTCTGAAATTGATGATCTTTTTGTTGCGTTTAAGGTTGCAATACTCATTTTCTTCGGTTGATTTTTGATATGGTCTTTCACGCACTTAGGTACGTGCTCTTTTATTCTTGTTTCTAAATGCCTAGATGTTTGTCCTATATAGCTGTTTGCGCAACAGAATAATATAAACGTATAACAACGTATAAATGCTGTTGCGCAAACAGCTATATAGGACAAACATCTAGGCATTTAGAAACAAGAATAAAAGAGCACGTACCTAAGTGCGTGAAAGACCATATCAAAAATCAACCGAAGAAAATGAGTATTGCAACCTTAAACGCAACAAAAAGATCATCAATTTCAGAGCACTTAGTAAAAAATCCTAAATGTGGTAATAATTACAGTGAGACAAAGTTCAAAGTTTTAAGAAGTTGCACGAACATTTTTGATTTAATTAAAATAGAAGCTATTTATATTCACTTAGACAAGCCAGAATTATGCAAACAAAGAGAGTTTGATTACTCTTTATCCTTGTTTAAATTAGACTAATTTTGTTTTGTTTTAAATGTTACAGTTAATTATGTTTTCCTTTTTGTTTTTAATTTTTTTTTTTGTTATAGTTTAGGGTTTTTTTTACTAATTGATTGATAATTTCTCATATAATTAAAAAGGCTATATAAGTTTAAAATTTGTTTTACCTTGTTACAATTGTAATCACACTGAAGAAAATTGTTGAAATATATTTATGTTGTGAAAAAGACTTGTTTTATGTATAAAAAAGTATCAGTTTCATTATTATAAAAACATATAAACAAGTTTAATATTTCAATTAAGCTTTATATATTTCAGATTATATATAATTTGTAACTATTTATGAAAAACTCTTATAAGCAATTCTTTCTTACACAGTAACAGTATATAAAACATTTGTCACTTTTGAAGCATCTTATGTTTTCACAATTAGTCTCTAAATCATACTTGTATTTAAATAATTACTTGAGTCTTTTTAAGACATTTAGTACTCAAGTAAAAAAAAAAACAGCCTATAAAAGTTTTATATCACCATTCGTTCTATTAGCCTTAATTTAGAAATAGTCTTAAAAGTTTTCTAAGCTAACATATATAAATCTTTTAAAAAGTCGATATGAGAATTAAATCAATAAAACTTATTAGATTTATTCAATTTATAGAGTACTAAATAAGTAATTTAATACTAAAATCAAACAAGTACTTTTATTTTATTTTTTCTAGCTTTGTCTTTTACAGTTCAACTTAGTTACTAAACCATTTAAACTAATTTGTAATGTAAAACTTTTATATAGTTCTATTTTACGTCATAGAAAGTGCAATTTTTTTTTTAAGTTTTTTTATTTAAGTTTGAAAACACCAAAGTTTGTGAAACTTTGCAAACTTTAATACAAACTTTATTTTAATTTAAAAATGTTTATAAAAACATAAATAGATAGTTTAAAATAAAATTTCACATTTGACTTGATTTTATATTTATTTTAAAGTATCCTCGACTTTAGCACAAGTGTTTTAAGTAGCTTTTAGTTTACTACTACTAACTAAAATGATCTGTATATAAAATGATTTTTCTTTAACTTAAAGTACTGATAAGTAAGAAATCTAGTTAACTTAAAAAGTGTTAGCTAATAAAAACACCGAATTCTAGCTACCAACAACTTTAAAGTTATAATTCAAAACACAACTAACAATTGCTATAACTTATTTAATAAAACTCATATTAACACTCGTTTTTAAAATTCGTATTTACAAGAAGTGTTTTCTACACTGCATATTTTCACAAAATGTGAATACCGTTACTCATATGGTTAGCATTTCCATAACAGTTAGTAATTAACTTCAAGGTATTTATGTAAGCAAGTGACATTAAGTATATTTTGTAACAGGGGCGCATATAGAATTGTTTAAGACAGGCAGAACATGCTTTAGTTGTATGTTGATAACTAATATAATTATAAATGTGTTTAAACTGCTTTCAAATGAAACTATATAAAATGTAGTAAATGGATATTTTTTTGTAGTATTAGTTGTAAATGTAAGTAGAAGTAAGTTATTAAAAAATAATATTATATATAAAAATAAACAAGTCCTGGACAAGAAGTTGAAAGGTATCCAAGTAGTGTGTGATTTGATATCTGAAAGGTTTTTCGTGCACCAAATATTTTGAGCGTTTTTTTTTTCGTTTGATAAACAATAAAAAAAACTTTTTTACTGTTTTAAAACAACCCTATTTAATTTAGTCCCTATTTTTTACAGAAACACATATAATCATGACTAGCTTACTTTGTAAAAGGTTAGCCTATAAACTGAGAAGTAATAATTAAACTATTAATTTGTTTTAAAACCTAAGTATTATGTATTAACAATTAATAAATATCATTACAGTGTTCTTACAAATTTTGCTTGTAACTGAATTTTTAACTTCTTTTACATTTTGATATCATTAGTTGATGTAAATATTGGTTTAAAACAAACAAACTTAATTTTTTTTCTTGGTTTTTCTGAAAAAATGTTTCACACTGACTTTTGAATTTAATTTCCAAAATTAGCTTATGTTGATTTATTTGTTACAGCTTAAATAAATTTAAAACAGTAAATTTGGTCTTTATACTTCGTTCTATAAAAATTCAAGCTAGTTCAAAATATCAAACAAACTTACAACAACTAATTTAATGAGCACAAGAAGTAATCAATTTAAATCATATTATTTATCTATTTTTATAACATTTACTCAGTTTATTTTATTTATTGTTTTTTTTTGTGTATATATTTTTTTGTTTTGAATTACAACCTTTTCATAAAAAGACTTTTTCTTTTAACTTCATATAAATCTTTGTATTTATATTTTATCAAAACTCAATACAGAAAATATTGTTTTAATCTTGTACAAAACCAACTTAATTTTTCTTTATTATAATGGTTTTATATAACGTATATTTAACAGAATACTAAAACTAAACCTAACTATTTTTTTATTTTTATTTAATTTTTATCAACAACATGTTAATGGTATGTCATATTTTTAATTTAATTTTTTTTGTGTATTTTTTTTCTAACTCATTGCTCTGTATTTTTGTTTTTCAGTTTTTGTTTGCGTCTATGAACTGCTCAGCAGAGAAACGGTGTAACGCAATAAAAGTTAAACGACAAAATAGTAAAATTTAGACTTTATCCATATAATTAAATCAAATATAAGTTTAGATCTAAAATTCAAAACTTTCAGTCTACAAGTAATTCATATTATTTAAATACATCTTTATTTTAATAAATTAAACTTAAAAGCTTAAGATGCTAAAACATAAAAGTGCCTAACTATTTCTTGTTAAGCTTCCAAAAGACTGTTTTCAATTTATACTAAATATTGTCTAAGCATGCATAATATTTTAACACATAAAAGTTATACAACAAATTAAAAGTTTGATATTATTTTACCACTTGACTATTTTGAGTTAAAAAATAACAAACTTTTTATATTTAAAAGTCAACTATATTCTAAAGTCTTTAGTAACTAAGGATATGATTTCATCAAATATATGTTTTAATAAGTAAAATCTAAACTGTTTTTTATTGTAAAATGACAACATAGTTGATAATAATGTCGGGTTTAAAAAATTGAAAAAGGTATCTAAAATTTTACTATTTAACCTTTAAATCTATAAAATCAAGTAGAAGTTTGTTCAACATAGAGTAATAGTTTTATTTGCAACGAAAATAACTTTTTGCAAAGTCTTTTAGCTTTGTAAAAACCATTATTGATCAAGTGAACTTTCAAAAGTCTAAAAAAAAGCTAAAAATTTTTAAGAACAAAATACTTGCAGTATAGAGTGCCATAAGTTTGATATGAATAATGTTTTTCAGCAAACTAGCAAAAATGTCGAAAAAAACCAATCGTGATGATGAAGGTCCTCAACAACCATCAGAAGATTATCAAGACACCTCAAGTGGTATAACATCACCGTTTAAAGATTCTTCCGGTGCAAGAAATCATGATCCTGACAAACTAAAAATTGCTTCGGTGAACTCTGCCCAAAAAAAGAAGCATAAGAAAAATACCAGTTCTGCTCAAATAAAGAAACACGTTCACACAAGAGTTAATAAACCTGATGCGGGTTTATCCGTGAGAAACAATCATTCCGTTTCAACAGCAAACACATCTGATCGTAGTGAACCTCCTAATAAAGTAGCAAAAGATTATCACAGTGAGAAAGATGTAAAGGGAAATGAAACTGTTTCTTCAGCAGAAAAAATCTTTCATCCTGTTTTGGGTCAAAAAGCACATAATTCTGACAAACTGAAAACTTTTTCAAAGATCTCTAACCAAAAAAGAAGCGATAAATATCTTGTGAACAGATCCAAAGCGAATCGTGCCCGTAAGAAAAATACCAGTGCTGCTGAAAAAAATAAAAATATTCTCGCAAAAATTTATAAAACTAATGTGAGCACACCTGATTTTAATGATCTGAGAGCCTGGTTAAACTCAGGAAACGATCATCCCGTTTCAACAGCAAACACATCTGATCGTACTGAACCTCCTAATAATGTAACAGAAAATGATGCACTCAATCACAGTTAGAAAGATGTAAAGAGTGATGGCATCCCCACCAGGAAATCATCCCGACTGAAGAGCAAAAATACCAGATGCTGACAACTGATGATTATCACGGTGAGACGGATAAAGTGTTAGCGAGGTTACTAAAGGCTGACGACTGAAGTCAAGTAATTTGTTGTATGCTTGCGTTTTGTATTTGCCTTATTTGTTTTATTACTTGATTTGCTACCATAAAATGTTTGATGTAAGTGTTTATTTCATGCTTTTGAAAAGTTAAAATAATAATAATATAATTGGTGTTTCTTCAACAATAGTTATTAGAAATTTACATTTAGTCATTCACATTCTTTAAATCGTATAAATTAGTTTTTTTGTTTTAAATTTTGCAATAAATTTAGGACTGAATTGGGTCTGTTCTGTTTAGCAAAAGTGTTTTCTACTTCTTTTTATTCTACGTTTTGAAATAATTAATATTTTTTAATAAATTCTGCTTTAGAAATTGGTAGAATAATGGAGCATAAAAAACTTTTCTTTAAACTTAATTCTTTGAATTTTTTGTTTCTTAATAAAACTATTCGTACAGTAAAAGACCGCAGTTTTTAAAACATTACATTTTGTAAAGAAAAAATAAAATCTTAACAGTTTTAAGTATTTAGTGTGATTTTTAATCGCTTTTCATTCAAATTTACGATTGTAAAGGTTATGGGAGACAATTTTATTGAAGAATTTAGCTTAATAAATATAAAAAAACAAATGACAATTACGAAATGCTTTCACATTAATTTAGGCTTTTTATTAAATTTAACAAAGTGTAGGTTTTTCCGTAGTTATTTAAAATAAAATAAAAAACATTAATGCGTTATCTAACTTATAATTCAAAAACATTGTTTCAGCACAGCTGATTGATATAAAATCAAGGTACGGGTCGCTTTTGCGCAAAGCATCACTTCTGCACGAACTTCACATCTATAGATTTTTTTTTATCTAGTAAATTAATAAATATAATTTTACTTATGGCCAAACAAAAGTTTCACTACAAATAAGGTAATCACCAATTCAGGTGTTTTATTACAACATATGTCATACTAACGGGTGCACGACTATTTAAATTCGGACAATTCCAATTCCGAAAATTCAAATTCTTAATAAAAAATTGAAACGACTAAAAATAAAAAGTTAATGTATATTTGTCTAAAATAAGACATGCATATGTTAATCATATTAATATCTACAGGCCATTTTTTGATTTTTGCATAAAATGAAATATTTTTTGAGATATGGTTTTATTAAAGTAAAAAACATAGTTATTTTTAGTAATTTCAAAATATCTCAAAAAATATTTAAGATTTTGCAATAAAGAAAAAGTAGCTTGTAGATTTTAATAAGATCTACGTATGCATTTTTTTATTTTTTTCAAACTTATATTACTTTTTGAGATATAGTCTTTTAGATATTTTTTTTAAGAATTTGAATTTTCTGAGTTTGAGTTGTCCGAATTTTAATTGTCATGTAACCGATACTAACAATAGAAACTTGTCTTCAATGTCAAATATGCGCGGTAACGAAGACTATAAGCGCGGAAATGTCAACTCAAATGAAGAGAAAACTTTATCGTTGATGGGCAAAACCGGTTTCAATTACCCGTTTCAGTTTGTCGTAAAATCGAATGGCAAGGGTCATTCTGCCTCGAACTTAGCGGTGTACTTACAATTTCAACCCAAATTTTTTTTTCCTTTTTTTGTATTTTATATATATTTTATTAATTTTTCCTACCATTATTCCCCTAACCCTTTCAGTTGGTCGGTAAACAGTTCTCGGATTTGATCTGGTGGGAGTTGTGTTAGTTGAAATTGATCGCGGGTTGGAACTTAGCGGTTCTAAACTTAGCAGCTCAGGTCAGCTAGGCCTTGTTCCGCTACCTTTTGTATACGGAGCAACATAAGCAAGCTTGCAATATGTTTTTTTTTCAGTGTGGCCAACAAGCAACTTTTAAAAGAGAATTGTCACACAACACAAAACAGAATGCCTAATGAACTATTTCAAGTTTTTGGGATATTTAAATAAACGGTTTAGAAATAATGAACCAATTCGAATTGAGGACAGTGTATATTTTCATATTTAGACAGTTATTAAGTTTAACTGCTAAACAGACTATCAAACTGCGATTCTGCAACAAAAAATATTAAAGGGACTGCAAAAGTTATGCAAAAGTTGGTAAATATGTAGTTTAACTTAATAAAAACATTTTGCTTGATAACTTAACAACTGCGCATAGTTATTTTCAAAAAAATTATATAATTGTTTTAAAATTTAGGGATAACCATGAATAACTTTTGACAAAAAAAAATTTAAAAGGTGAAGCCAAGTTTTGTTTTTCTGGAAACGAAAAAAAAACATAGTGAACATTTTTAAATCAAGTTATAGTTGCTTAACTAAAAACGTTTTATATCAAATGCTTTTAACATTGGGGTTAAACTAGTTTACTAAACCAAGTAATTATATAGACTTAGAAAATTTTTATATTCCTTTTTAGTCTTACACATAAATTACTTTACTAGACGTTTTATTAAATTATTTTTAAACTGGTTTAGCTCATCTTGTAACCGCTTGGTAGCGGTTTAGAGTTGTTTCTAATTAGGGGTTTTTTCTGACTTGTTTACTTCTTGAAGCTGTACCGCGTGAGCGGTAATTGTCTTTTTTTTACTTTCTTCTTTTTTCTCAAGCGATATAAATTGAACGTTCTTGAGTTCAGTACAGTTCAGTTTTTCTAGTCTCTACTTCATTGAGGGTCTGAACTCAGTGCAGCTTTTTGCTGCACTTAAGTTTTAATGGTTTCAATCTTGTTGTCAATACTTTTCGAGTTTGGTTTAAACATGTAGTGTTTAGTTTCTGTTATTCTAGTGTAATGTTGTGCAGTTTTTTATCATCTTTTTGTTTCGCATTTCATTGTAAATATATTCATGATCACAAATTCGAACTCAATTTAAATTAAGTAACTGATTTATTAAACATTTAGTAAATAGTAAGTAATTCATTTTAGTTTATTTAAGTCAATTATAATTTAAGCGTTATCTTGGGGATTTCTACTATTTAAGTTAGGGCGCACGTTGCGTATTAAACCAGGCCAAAAATAAGTTATATAAGTAGAACCTATACGAGATAGCGTCATGATGACCCGGACGTCCAGTTATTTATAGCTGGAATCGAACACAGATACCTTCATTAAAATTTTTACGTGTTGTAGATGGTGACTTGAAAACAGAGTAAAATAAACCTTATTTAATAATATTATAAATTCGATAAATTTAAGGGCATTTATTTAACCCAGTCATCTGGTCTGTAAAGTTTTAAAAATGAGTTTAAAATTTCTAGTTGGAAAAACAACTAAGTAGTTCGAGTTTGTGAGAGATTCGTGTTGTTTTTTGCAAGAAGTAATTAGCTTTATTGTGTTGAATTTTATGTTAAAGTGGTTTGGGTAAAGCTAATGGACATGTGTTAGAACTAAAATGTATTTGTTGTGTAGATATTATTGCAATTCATTGTTGAAGCGTTTTTCAAAATGAGTTTTAAACTTGTACGAGCAAGTTTAAACAATAGTTAGTCTTGTTTTCAAGTTGTTCCGCGTTTTATCAAATTAATTAAATATCGTTCAATCGTTTTAAACATTTTATTAAAAATTAAAATGTAACTAAAGGCTTCAAATAATAAAACTTTCTTATAACAAAAAGAGTTTTAAACGTCTATAAAAGTTAGCAACTGTAAAGTTTAATTGTTTTGTTTTTAAACAATCGTTTAATTTGAACTATAATGGATAATAAACTTTTTAAACTGCAAGTAAAAACATTGTTGTTTTTTCGTTCGTCCTTGTAAAAATATTTGTATGAGGTTATTAAAACTTGTTTTCGAGTGCATAATCGGTTATTGAAGTGAAATTTCTTAAGTTTATTAAACTTAATTTAGTTTTATATTTAGCAACAATGTTATGTTCAAACTTTAAACTATAATATTTAAAGTTTTTTTTACAATGACCTTGTTAATTGCTTGTAACAAACTTTATTGGCATGTTTTTTTGTTGTTATACACTTCAGCTTACTTATAAAAACACAATTTTAATAAGGTCATTTGAGCTATTAATATCTTATTCAACATTTAAACGCTAACAACAACTTTGTTTTTAACTTTCTTAGAATGTTAAAGTTTTATAAATTAGTATAAAGTTCAAGAGCTATATATTTTTACGAAACAAATTTAAGCTTTTGAAATGAATATAATTGTTTGTTTTGTCAACTAACTCATGTTGAATGTGAAATGTTTTTAATATACTAAAAGTTTTTATAATGAATAATTAGTTTAAACTGAAGCTATAAATGTTTTTAAAGTTTCTTATAAACATACTTAAAAGTACTTGAAAATACTTGAAATAGTATTTTCTTTATATTTTTGCTTGAACTTTAATTGCACTTTCGCACGAACGGCCCGAGAAACGAATCGGCGAGGAGCGGTACGAGGAGATGTACGGAGAGACGGATCAGAGGATTCCGTAGCGCCAAGAGACCGTTGGGTGAGGCGAGGAGACGGATCGGCGTGGACCGGTCAGACAACGTGGAGATGTGCAGGAGCGGAGCGAGTTCCGGCGGCGAGGAGATTTTTTTGAACTGTCTACATTTTTTTGTTATTTAAGTCTTAATGTGTTCTAACCAACTCTTAAGTTTTATAAACGATGTTGATTTGATTGGTAAATGTTTTTAGCATATAAATATCTTCTAGCATTTAAGTTCTATTTTGATGTGTATATATTTTTATTTTTTTTTGTCAACCGATGGTTAAAAGCTTTAACAGTTACATTTAAACATTTTGACACTTAAACATAATTTTAACTGATTTCTAAGCATCTTCTTAACGTAACACTTGAAGTAAAGTTAAAAAAATTAAGAAAATACCCCACACCGAAGTTTTTTACACCGGTTTTAATTAAGAGTGTCTTTTGTCTGTGTAATCGTTCTCTTGTCAAAATCTAAAAGTTTTCATCTAAAGTTTTTTAAAGTTTTACGACTTGTTAGCAAAGTAAAGTTAATGTTTTTTCTAAACCGTAGCTGAAACTCCAATTTGACCGTTTTAGGAGTGAAAATGTAACCGCTTGGTAGCGGTTTAGAGTTGTTTCTAATTAGGGGTTTTTTCTGACTTGTTTACTTCTTGAAGCTGTACCGCGTGAGCGGTAATTGTCTTTTTTTTACTTTCTTCTTTTTTCTCAAGCGATATAAATTGAACGTTCTTGAGTTCAGTACAGTTCAGTTTTTCTAGTCTCTACTTCATTGAGGGTCTGAACTCAGTGCAGCTTTTTGCTGCACTTAAGTTTTAATGGTTTCAATCTTGTTGTCAATACTTTTCGAGTTTGGTTTAAACATGTAATGTTTAGTTTCTGTTATTCTAGTGTAATGTTGTGCAGTTTTTTATCATCTTTTTGTTTCGCATTTCATTGTAAATATATTCATGATCACAAATTCGAACTCAATTTAAATTAAGTAACTGATTTATTAAACATTTAGTAAATAGTAAGTAATTCATTTTAGTTTATTTAAGTCAATTATAATTTAAGCGTTATCTTGGGGATTTCTACTATATAAGTTAGGGCGCACGTTGCGTATTAAACCAGGCCAAAAATAGTCATATAAGTAGAACCTTTTACGAGATAGCGACAATCTTTTAGCTTATCACTTTTAACATATTTTTTTGATGTAATTCATTTAGAGTCTTCGTTTTCAGTTATGATTTTCCGATCATAATACACTATTTGATTTTTTTTATTCAGTTTATTGCATTTCAGGCAAAACCAAAAGTGTAGTTTTTCCAAACATAAAAAACATTTTTTTTTACTTAATATGATAAACCTTTGAAACCACTTTTTAATAATAATAAAAATAAACGTAAATTTTACATTAGTTGAAATCATTGACACACAGCTTCGAATTGAAAAAAGTAACGGTAAAATTGAACACTACTTTTTTCTGCTTATGCTTCAAAAATGGCTCTGAAGTCTGAACTAATTTAAACAAACACGCATGATTAACTAAGTGTGTTTTTAAAAAAAAACTTTCACGATACAGAAACTCAAACACATACTTTTGTACAATTAACTTAAACTTTCAAATCGGCTACCAGCGAGTCAGTTGGTTTCTCGGCCGACCACACGATGACATTTCCGTCACTTCCTGTGGTGGAAAATTTGTCGTCACTATACTTCCTTATCTGTTAGTAAAAATTAAATTAGCTACTTGTTTAAGTCACTGTAGTTGAGGAAAATTCTTCAAACTCTTTAAAAAAATATATTTTGTTTTATACCATGTTTTGAAATTTTTGAAATATTAGATGTAAATTTAAATTACCGTTAGCTTACTGTCTAACTCATAGGCAATACAGTAAACGAAATCATTAACTTTGTTACTGAAAGTTACATCAGTTATTTAAATAAGTAAAATTGGTTGTTGTAGGTTTACTTAGAAATGTTTAGGATTACTTGTATTTATAATTTAAGTCTGCTGTCGACAATGCTTTTAGAAATTTTTACACATAAAACTATAGACATAAACTGATTGTTAGGCTAAAAGATTCCAAAAGTTTTGATAATTAAACTATTATAGTTAAAACTAATCAGAACTTGATTAAGAATTTGTTATTTTAGTACACTTTTAGTGATTAACATAACAAAAGACTACTTTACACCAGTTAATAATGTTTAATTAAAAGTTTTACCAACAGTCATTTTGTTTTGTGTATTAGTAAAACTAAAGTTTTTTCTAATTCAAATATGATGTATGTAACAACAAAAGATTAGTAAAAAAAATTTCTTTAAAAATTTGATTGAAATTTATAACAGATTTTCCAAATCAAAACTTTTTAGTGGGAACAGGTAAATTGTACAAAAACAAAATTGCACGAGGGGACAACAAAACAGATAGTATATATATATATATATATTTATTTACAAAACATAAAAAAAAACAAGATAATTAATAAAAACAAAAAGAAAAAAGTTACTGACCGAGGAAAACGGTTAGGGGTAACCATGATAATAAAATAAATCTCTACTAACACTCAATTATTAATCATGAATTATCAAAATAAAATTATTAATAAAATTAAAAAAAAAAATAAATAATTTAACCCATGCAAATTGTCTGATTGTGCAATTTATTTCCCTCGTGCAAAAGTATCTTTGTGCAGTTTAATCCCCTCTTACAACTTTGCTGCTCGTGTAAATTTGACACCTACCCCTTTTTTAATAACTTCTTTAACTATTTCAACACGGAATTAGAACTAATTTAAGTATTTTCAAAGTTATTGAGACAATAAATAGATTTTTAATCGTTTAATTATACAACTAACAAATGAAAAACTTCGTACCTTACTAATAATATGTAAAGAACATAAAAGCATGAAAAAGTAATTTAACTGTTCACCTAATGCTATGATAACATGTATTTCTTTTTAATGTACAGTTTACTTCTTCTTATTGATAAGAAATATGACTTTAAATAGTTTTAAATTTGTTCAACTTAAAAACCTGCCATATTGAGACTTTATGTTTGGTTCTAACTTTGTCATCGACTTTACTTTAAATTACTTTCATATCCATCTTTTTGAACTTTTCCATAGCAGAAGCTATCTCACCTAGTAAAATAAATTTTGAACTATACTAAACAGAAAACTATAATGAAATTACATGTATAATTATTAGATACAAACAATACAAGTACTAAATTTATACTTCACAGAAATTTTTGTTAAGTGTATTTTTTAGATTACTTTACACATCAAATAAAACTTTGCATTTCCTAGACTGTCTAATAAGCACTTAATTTAACCTTAAATATCTTTAATATTGCTATATCAACGGCCATTTTATAATACCAAGAATAATCAACAAACATTTTTATCACCTTACTAAACACCCTTTTTTTGTAAAGTAAGATAACTAATTGCTATTAACTGTTACAGTTTAAGGTCAGGAACTGTAAATGTTAAGGTTATAAAGAATGAGTTTCAAGTAAGATTTGACATAATTATTAAAGTTTTACTTACCATCACTTTCCTCTGATACTACTTCTTCGGCTTCAGACTTTTTGATATCATGATCCAATTTAAAATCGAATGTGACACTTTCACAGTTATCATAAGTAGAGAACACCATAGGGATACAGTCATAACCCTGTCAATAACGTTATTTATCATGAAGTTTGTTTAAATTTTCATTGATAGGTTAGTTAGTACATTGAAATACTGTAAATTGAGTGTAAACATAATTTAGACTTAACTAAATAAATTTGCTTTTTTACTTGTTAAGTAAGGAGAACTGTATTTCATCTAGTTTATTATGTTAATTAAGATATAAATTCACTTACTAAAATATTTTAACAAGTCAGGGAAATTAGATAGCTATTCTAGCTATAATTTTGAAAACAAGAGTCATTTAAATATAATTTATACTGTAAATATTTAGCATGTAAAAGTGTTAATATCTTTTAAACATTTTATCATACCATAAATACTTTTTAAATAAACATTTTGGTTGTTAATGAACAAAACCAAGGCTTGTAAATATAATATTTATAAAATTATCTTTCCGTCATTTCAGCCGTAAATGTGATTTTTAAAACTTATTCAAACTGAATTATTTTGTAACAAAATACTATTTTCAGCATAAATAACCTATAGCCATACCTAGACTTTATCTTACTAAAATACTAATGTAGCAAGCACAAATTTAAAGTATTTGAAGTAACCTAAAAGTTAATCATATGCTGAATATAGAAACACTTACAAGCTGGTTTTCAAAAAGTGACAAAACAAAATGCTTTATTAGAATTCATTACAACTTGTTGATATAAAACTTTTGATAGACTTTTTAAATCAAAATATTTTTTTTACCAACGACACAGCATATACACTAACAAATAAAAGTTAAGGAAATCTTTTAGAAATAAATACTTTTATTTTATATTAACATCAAAATCAAATAAAAATTTATTTTATTCATTACTCAAAAAAATTCCATTAAATAATTTAAAATTGTTAGTATAAAGCTTAACTTTTTGAATTGCCAGTCAATTACAGACAGCTTATTTAGTTTAAGTAAGGTAATTAAATAAATATATATATATAAATAAATAAAAACTAACACCAACAACAATCTTGTTTTCGCTTAACCACAAGCAGCAGTCGAAGCAAGGGTGTTGGGTTTTTAATACAGCTAATTCCTGCCCTCCACTGACTACATAAATATGTGATTCCTTACCAGTGACAAGCAATAATTTATCACCACTAGGACTGAATTCAACGTCGTTTATCTAGTCATAAAAATAGCAAAATTACTGTTGTTTTTTAGTTAACTTTTTGTTGTTATTCTTTATAATATTTTTGTTTGAGTTGGGATTAAGTTATTTAAACTATTCATAGTTTGCGTCCACTAGGTATTAATTCAAGACAATTAGCCTTTTTTTTTGTTTGTCACCAAAAGATGCTTTTTAAGGTGCATATATAGTATATTATAATAAAAAGTTATATATCACTATGTTATGGATAACTTTTTATTGACATTTTTCTTTAATTTTACTACAGTTTGATGTTAGATACTCTTTATGCAGATTAAGTATTAACCAATTTAATTAGGTTTCACAGCGTTTACTAAGTTATAGTTTGCTTAATTAGTAAATTTTCAAGGTACCATAATTATTATTACTGCATCATTACAAAGTAAACTATAACTAACACATCATAAAAATTTATATACATAAACACACTGTATCTGTAAACCTTCTAGTGAATAATCTATTTGTTTTTATTTTATTACTCAATACTTTTATTCGTTATAAGGTTTTTCGTGCACCAGATTTTAGAATCAAGTATTTTGAGCGTTTTTTGTCATTTAATATACTATATAACTATATATTAATACAAATCAAACAAACTGACCCATTCGGTGCTTTTAGTTACACTTTCCTGCGGTAGAAACAATAAAAGAACAATTAAACTGTCTTTCAAGAAATATAAGGGTTGGTTTATCTAACTTGTATTTTTTATTAAACAGACATAGTTAGCATAAAACTTATTTATGTTGACAGTCAGTATTAATAATTTGGTTAATTTTCTAACTACAACAGGGATGAGAAATAAAATATGCTTGCTTGCAATAATTTTTTAAGTTATAATAAGTTCTGCATAATATGTATAAAACAGAATTTTTATATAAAATTTTCATTATATTTCACTTTCAATGAGGCTTATAAAAAAGCTATTCTTAAGTTAGGATGCTTTAATTGTTTAAATAATATAAAACAACATTGGAAACTTCTTTCTATTTAACTATAAACAAAGTATAATTTAACAAATATTTAAAAGAAGTAAAGTTATCAATTTTAAACTTCTTTAAACTAACAGTTAAAAAGTTTTAAATTGAAAAAAAAAAAACAATAAACATCAAAAAACCAAACCACAGTATTTAAAACTTGTAAGAGCGGACTCAACCAAGCCGAATGTAGTATGAAACTTAAATGTGTCAACTGTAAGTTTGGTTAAACTTTAAACTCATGAGTTACAAAATTAATTTTCTTCTCAACAAAAGCTTTTACGTTAAAACTATAAGTAACAATCAACACACCCATCCAGGAACTTCAATTTCCCGCATCAGATCTCCAAAGGACATCTTTTCACCCCACACAGTCTCACTTGGTTTCTGATCTATTTCTTTGATGTAGCCACTAAATACATATGCCGTGTAGTCATAGCAACTTGCTGCCAGTAAGACGTTCTTAGGGTGCCATGAGAGAGAATTTATTGTTGATCTGTATGATTAAGAATTTTAAGTAAACTATAAAGTTAAATTACGAAAACCACGAACTTTATAATGTTACCTTGCTAAGATGACTTTGATTATGTATATGCATATGTACTTCTTTATATATTTTCTTTAGATATATGTCTTAATGTTACTAATTTTTTTTTATGGTTTAATTGTAATGTGAATAATTTTTTTTAATGAATTAGTAAAAAAGGCAATTAACAGAAAGCTTTTAAATTTATATTTAAGAATATTTTGCAAAATATGGCTTTTATTCTGATTAAAAATTGTGATAAAGAAGTCACTTTTATTTTTGGTTTCTTTTATAAACATAATTATGTGTAAATAGATTGATCTAAATGCAAATTTTTGAAATAAAAAATGGAGGTTTCACTTGCTATAGAAACATAAAAACTAACATTCTTAGTTTGCAAGTACTATTTTAAAGTAGTTTATAGGCACATAGATAAACAGTTTTATTTTGATATTATCAACTTATGTATAGTCAACTTTTATGTTAAAAGTGTTTAAGTTATAAATCTGATAACTTTTTAGTTTACTTACAAGGTACACATGAACAACTTACCTAAAAAGACACCTAAATAGCTTATAATAAAAATCTTTAATTTTTTTTTCTCAAATGCAGTACAAGATATTTTTACACTACAATAATTTTAACATATTTCTTATCAACAAAAACAATAACTCAATATTCTTCTCGATTTTGTTGGACACCCACAAACTGCTTTCCTTTTGACGGTGGAAAACTGGTATCGATCCACCTGATGATCCAACCGCGAACTTGTCCCCATTTGGCGACCATTTGACGCATGTCGCACGTCCTTCTTTGATGTTAAGAGCAACCTGTGGAAATCTGTATTTTTTGTCATATTTCTTATTAACAAAAAGATGCTTGCATAACATTTCCATAGTCATTCTCTATTGCCAACAAACTAAAGTAATTTTGTAACATTAAACTTTTTATTTTGTTTTAATCATTAACAGTCAAATAGGGTGTTATTGGAAAATCATAGATGGGACTAACTGTAAAACTATTATTATATCTCATTAGACAAAACTAAGTAACTGTTTAACATAAGCATGGCTAGTAAGTCATTTTGTTTAATGTTTGTTAACTATTCAACTGACAGTAAACTAAGCACTTGCCAACCTGATTCATTTAATTTTTTTTTAACTTATACTGTTTGTTTTTTATTATTCTACATGCTAGACATTGAAACTTAAATACTAGCATAAAAATAACTACAGTAAAAGTAATTGTTTTAATTATAATGCATTGTTAGTCAAAAAAAAAAACCTTCAGCTAATTTTTATTACTTTTTGTTTTATGATTTAGAGATACACAGGATTAACTGATCTGTGAAATACTTCAAAATTTAGTTGTTAGCTAGAAAATATACAAAAATTTCAACTTAACTGTTAAAACCTTAAAAATAACTTTGAATCAAATGGAAAATAACAACAATTTTAAAAAAAAGCTATGGTGGAATTTTTTCAAGTATAAATTTAACATGCTATTTTTTTAGTTTATTTTAATCCGTCAAATTGCATGCAAAAAAAGAGGTCTCCGTTTACACAGTATTTTAAAGAAATTCCAAATTCAAAGAAGTTACTTAAACCAAATTTATAGATACAAGTTAAACAAACTAGTTCCGGCTGCCACTTTTCATCTTCGAGTTGCCACACAAAAACATCCTTATCAGCTTCACAGGTAACTATCATGTTGGATTTTGGTGCCCAGTCGATTTCTATAGTATTAATGTTTACTTTATTTGTTTAACTATCTTGAGCATTCTGTAGCAGCTTAAATTATTAAGTTTTGTATATGGACAGTACGGTGCACTTGTTGCCCCTCAAAAATAAAAATTTGTTAGTAGAGCTTAGTATAACTTGTTGTGCATGGCATATCACATAAATAAACAACAAAAAAAATAGCTTTTCAGCTTTTACCACCGACACACTATTTACGTTTTCTGAAAACAACCCGTATGTTATTTGTATGGGACCTTAAAATGTCAACTTTCGAATTTTTGGTTGAAAATAATTTTACATGTAGCAATCACCACAAAAACACATTCAAAACGTTTTCAGATTATTTGAAAAAAGTTTTTTTTATAGGAATTTATCTTAGTTTCTTTAAAAATAAAACTTCAAAATGACACTAAAAATATTAAAAAAATTCAGAAAATCTTTAAATACATCAATGAAACTTTCTTCAAATGATCTGAAAACGCTTTGAATGTGTTTTTGTGATGATTGCTACATGTAAAAATAATGAATTCAGAAAAATGTAAATAGATGACGACGGTATAAGCTAAGAAGGTTTTTTTTTGTGCTATCTATTTAAGTGATTTCCCACCTGCAAAAAATGGACTAAGCAAAATTCCAATGTTGAGGCAACAGATGCACCCTAATGTCCAGCTAATATATATATATATATAAACAACTATAATTTGACAAGTGGTTATCAAAATAAAACAATCCAGTTAATCAGTTCATGTTGCATTAATACTTGTTTCAAAAAAACACTATTTTAAAGATATTGATAACATAAAAATAAGATATTTACACCAAAATTTTTCTATAACAACAACTTTATGATAGTATAACTAAATAAGCTTTATTGTACAAAATATTTGTCTTAATTATTTTTTAGTATTGAAAGTGACAACTAGTTCAACCATTCTAGCAACAGAAAATTTTTACATATTGCTCTTAGTTTTGTAGAATCAAGTTTAATCTTGTTGAATGACTACATACTAAGTTAATGTTTTGATCAAGCAAAATTGGATAGAGATATTTCTATCTTAAATTAAAATTTATTGTAGTTGTGGAAAATAATCATATAAAGTCCTTTGAACTAAATAACTATAACTTGTAATTAAGATTAAACAAAGTAAAACTACATATTACATCAACAAATTGAACTAGGTTTGTAATTTTTGATAACAAGCTATTGATGGTAATATATATTAAAATATACAAACTAGCAATAAGATATTGCTATGAATACTTTTTAATGGTGAAGTAAAATTATCCTAGATACATCAAGTAGAGATTGATAAACTTATTACTGATAAAAACAATTTTCTATTCTACTGGTACTACAGATACATTAAGTTTAAGATTAATAAACTTGTTAGTACAGTTTTGCAAAGGCATTTTGTTTACCAAATTTAATACTTTCTCACTACTATTATGACTATTAAATTAAAACGCTAAATTAATAAATATTAATTGTTACACTATAGAGAAAAACAAAATTATTTCATGTTTACAATTCAAAGGAAAGTAATTTTCGGCTTGAAAATTATCAACAAACTATATATTTGTTAGATTGCTGTAAAATTTACACCTATAAGCACAAAGCGTAAATAAATTAAGAATTGTAAATGCTAACTAATTATAAAAAAGAATCATTTAACAGTAACAAATAAAAACAATATTCACAAACCTTTAACTCTACCCAAGTGTTTTTTAACTTCCGAAATTGTGAACTTCAGGAGCCGGTGACATAATAAACTAACTCAACCTGGTTTTGTGTAATTTGTTACGTCAGCAGTTTGTATGAAGTGTTTAAATAAATTTGTCATTTTGAAATTATTTTTGTTTGAACTTAATTTAAAATTGGTCAAGCTGTTATTTTAATCAATTTATGTTTAAAAGCATTTTCTTATTTTCTTTTTTACAAACTCAAAAATAATTTAAAAGGAACTTGTATTTTTAATAAGCAACAAATACAGCTGTGTATGTCTATTTTTTTAATTTTAGTATGAATTGAAGTTTATCGTTGATTAGTAACTTAAACTATTAACATCATCTTTAATGTCATTTTTAATTCTTTTTGTTACAACTTGTTTTAAGAACAAAAGTGTAAAACAAGTATCAGATAATTTTATGAGAAGTTCAACTTCCAAGCTTCTGAATTAGATAAAAGGTAGCAAAAGTAACAAGTAATTTTGTACTAGAATTGAACAAGAATTGAGAGGACAGCTTCGTTTTTAAATAAAAACCTTAATTTTAAAGCACTTAACTTTAGCTTAGAAATAGGATATATAGGATCTAGTAAATGAATAATTTATAAAACTTAAAATATAACTTTTTTATCTATTTACTTTTGTATGATTATATATCTAAATTTTAATTACAAACATAAAGTGTGCAGTGCAAGTATTTTAAACTTAATCATCAAACTGAAAACGAAAATGTCAGTTACAGCAATACTTTGATTAGTGATGAGTCAAATCAGCTGTAGTTACTGTTTTGGTGTGTAACGTTTTTAAACTTTCAGATCCACTTTCATTAACTAATTTATGAAAATAAACGCTTTGCAAAAAACAAATCCTACTGAACTATCCTTTTTGATTTCGCTCTATTAAGAAAAAATTAACGTTAATATATTAGATTTCTTAAAAATGTTATAGTTCTTAAAAAATCTACTTGAAAATTAATGTTTTGAAATGCACTTATAAACCAAAATGACTCTTAATTAACGAAGGCAAAACTAAAGTATCAAAGTATTGATGCTTTTAAAATATTAGTTACACGATTGTTTTTTAAAGTCCTAAACTAAATACTCTCAAAAGTCTGGCAAAAAACAATTAAATGATCGAATTAAAAACTTTAAATAACATGTCAAGTTCTTCCTATTTAAAATTAATAAAAAACAGTTCAGTTAAAATATATATTTTAGGATAGCTTATAAGATTAGCTAAGATTCATATGTTTAAGACTATTCATTTTTTGTTTTGAGTTTTTTCTTATAAAAAATTAAAATGCTTAAGTGATTATTCACAATTAGATGAAAAATAGGTAAGAAAAAAAAAGACTTTTAAAAAAAGACAAAAAAAATAATGTGCATTAAAAATGTATCAGATTGCATGCATAGGTTCCGATTTTAAAGACTTAGACTTGATTCTTTTAAATTTGCATTTTTTAGTTTTGTTAGTTTAGTGCGAACTCAAGCAGAAGACTACAAGTTCAAAAACTAGTAAACCTTATAAGTTATTTACATTTGGTTGATGTAATATATTTTCTTAGGAAAGCCAATTAAAATTAAAACTATAAAAATTATAAATGCATATTCTTAAAATAACTCTTCGGTACAGTTAAAATTAATTAAGCATTTGTAAATTTACTTTTGTGAATGCTTTGGTTTCTTTTACTTAATTAAGTTTGAATAAAAATATTAGTGTAGCATTCTTAAGTTTTAGGACCATTTGTTTAATCAAATTAAATTTATAACTGCTTTAATTCGAAAAAAAGTTAATTGTTGCTTAACGAAATGACATAAATTGTTTTTTAAGTAATTTCTTAATTGGTTTTTACTAAACTTCAATAGCTTTTATTTTGAATACTAATTTTCTAGCCATTAACAATGTGTTTGATTTGAAGTATTTATTGAAGACTAATACTTTTTAGGTAGGTTATTACAGTTAAATACGCATTTTTGGGCTGTGTAAAACATGATTAATAAAACAAAGATTACTTTATTGAAATCATTTTATACGTTGTACGTTTATTTATTTTTATTATGTATTAAAAAAAAAAACTTGATTTTAAATATATAAAAACTTTAAAAAATCATGATTAACTTTTGTACAACTTTTAATTCATAACTTTAAAGAACTATGTAAAAACATAATTTGGGTATCTTACACTACTAATGAAAAATTAACAAATCTTAAAATATGTATGTTTCCACAAGAGTTGAAAATAAGAACTTAACTTTATTTTACTACTACAACTTTTATCTAAGCTACGTGGATTAAAGTCCTAAATGTGTAAAATATACTGGTAAAGCTTAGCTGGTCTAAAATTATTCAAGTAATACAGGATATTAAAAAAAAATCGCAATCTTAACTAAGAACATATGTTAATTCTAATTTAGATAACTGCAATGTAGAAAAAAATAATACCAGTATCAAATTATGCATTACAAGCTTTATATGTTCAACATTTTCCTTTACATTAGTTTTTGTTACTATATCTTTACAAGGCATATCAGTAAACTTAAACAGTTTAAGCCGGTTCACTTTAAAATACCTTTCATAAATAACTTTTGATTTAACTTTATTCTTAATAAATAAACTAACGTTCGAAAATATTTGTAAAAAAAATATTGATTTTATCACGTTTTGATTCGAATTGTTGATAGATGTGCACTAAATAACATAACTTTCTAGTTATTTTAATAAGTTATTCAAACCAAAAAAAAATATAAAGTAGCTGTTAACAGACAAAAAATAAAATCTCTGGCATTTTAAGGGAAACCTATTAAATTTACTTGGGCGTTTATGAAAGTTAGATACCTTTATCAAGCTGAAAAACTATTTGAATCACTGTAACAATTATTAGTACTCATTAAGTCTATTTCAGCAAAATTCAATTTTTTTTATATCAAACACTTGGTATTTTATCGTGAGCTGGTAGAAATTTTAGCAACTTAATTTAAAAAAAAATGTGTACATATTTACTGGAATAAAACTTTATCTAGTAAGATTAAAACAAAAACCAGAATAATAACAACTTTTAGCTAGTTATTATTAATTAAATTTCTAAATAAAATTAGCCATGAAGCAGCTTGTTAAATTAACTTTAATAAGCATTCTTGTAATTGTACTAAAATAATAATATTAAAAGAATATTGCACTAACTATCAATAAAAAGAATTAAAAAATTCTGTTAGCTTTGAATAATACTGATAAAACCTTGAAGATAACTTAAGGTGATCATTTATATTTGCTATCTTTTGAATACATATAATTCTGTATTTTATTCGTATCTCTTATCATTAAAAAGTTTTCTTTTTATTGTTTAAACTCCAATTATTAACTAAATTCAAGTTAGAATAACTTTCTTGAAAAATACTATAAGCATATTTCTTAAAAGGAATTAATAAACTTGTTTAATTACTCTCTGAATGTAAATACTGTACAAGTTTATTGATTTAAACCAAAACGTATTTTATTTTACACATGTATAACCTCTTAAAAACTAGAGCTAAGTTTTTAATTGCTCTAATTTTTTTAAGTTGAACAGTTATTTAATAATGAGTTAATAAAAACTATACATATTTACAGTAAGGCTTGATACAATACACATAAATTACAGACAATTTTTAAACGCATGTTATTGTAAAATACGTACAGATATTAAAAAAGTCTTTATGTAGTAGTTGAAAAATAAATCTTAAAAGCTTATGCTTAAACATAATAGGAGTAGCTGTTTTATTGAGAAACAAAAAGTTATCTTAAAAATCAAAGAAATTTCAGCAGTAAAAGTCATTATAGCAGAAACTATTTTTCCGCATACCTTCTTTAATACTAATAATTTTGTTAAAAAAGCAAAAATTTTATTATTATTGATTAAAAAAGCAAAGAAAAAGCTGAAAAGTATCTATAAAGTTTTTTTCTTTATATAGAAAAAAATAAATAAATATTAAAAAAAAACAATTTTGAGACAATACTAAACACAACACTAGAAAAAATTTAACTTTTTCACCAATTTATAAATTTCTTTTTAAGTTGTCAAACTTATAAATTTTATTGCACCTTTTTGGTTTGAAAATATTTTATGAAAATAAAATCTTTAGCCGGCTACTTAACAAAAGAAAAACTAAAGAGTCTAAGTTTTACAAGTAACTAGTTTATTTGCTTAAAAAATAAATAAATTTTCACCTAAAATCATTTACACAAAAGTTATCTCAGTTTTAAATAAAAGAATGCACAAAAAAACACCATTTTCTTGGAATCTTATAAGCTTTATACATTTTTTTTACTATATATTTACACAAATTAAAATATCGCCTTAATAATTTAATTTGTAACTTAAAAAACAATAACAGCAAAAAATAAAAAAATATTAATTACTTCAGTATGAAAAACAGATTTTTATTTATTCTTTATTACGTATTTTATAAGTTTTAATTTGGTTCGTAAATCTAAACTTTACCTAAAATCATTTATAAAAATCAAATATTTTATGAGTTATGTATAAAAAACACTACTTTCTTAGTAACTTCGAACAATTTTCGAATTCCATCATCGGTTCATCTAAAAATGTTAATATAGTTAATACAAAACATAAAAAAAATTCAAAAAAAAATCTAACTATACTTGAAGCTAGTGCTTCTATAAGAATATATATATATGTTTTTAGTCAAAAACTTTTTTATATCAAAAGTTTTACAGATGTTTAAAAATATTCGTCAAAATTTACTATCTATTCCATTATTACGTAATACCTAATTTTGTATAATTTTATTGCTGTACTTACAAGTTTGTTTTTCATTCAATAAAACTTGGCTGAAGACGCGTATTAAACGCAGAAACAGCTGTCCCAAGCAAAAGTTTATTTTGTGTATTTTAGTTCTATATATATATATATTTAATCAACTAGTGTTTTATTTGAGTTAAAAAAATATGATATTGTATATTCAAAAACTGTTATTCCGAACTTCAAAAAATTAATAATAAATAAAAATTAAATAAGTTTTTCCCGAGGTTTATATATTTGTAACTTATTTCCACAGCTGACATAATGTTAAAGCTAAACTACAAAAACTTACGTGATTTCATTAACAAACTGTTAACTTAAATTTATCAAAATAGTTTTAAAATATTTGAACATTATTTACCAATACCATGTATACCCAAGTTCTGTCTCTAAACAATCTTCATTTTGTTGGTCATTTAACAATTTTCTCAAACTTTCCTTACTCTTTACACACAAGTGGTACAATATTTGTTGTGTTAGTTAAACCGTTTTAATAGAATATAAACTCGAAAATCTATATTTCAAAAATGTTGTTTCTATACTCACTCATTTTTTTTTGGAACTTGCCAATTCTTGATGAATTTTTTTTTTTTTTAATTCACTGACAATCCATTAACATAAACTGATTTAGTATTTATAATGCGAAAAAATTAAAACTTAAGTGAGTAATTAGTTTATTTTTTTAAACTGGTAAACATTTAATTGGGTATAGATTTTGCATACACAAGAGTCTTTGAATTTTTTATTACTTTAACGAAGAACTTTTTTAAAAACAAAACTAACTATAAGATTTATTACAAATAATTAAGAACATTTTAAAACACTCCGGTATTTTCGAGTACATGCTATTTGCTATACTCGAAATTTATTATTTTATTTTCATATCATTTCAAATAAAACAAATAATTAAATACAAATACATATTTTATATGTCAAAACTCACGGGTATTTTCGAGTACACACTGTTGGCCATGTTGGAGAGTTTCGAAGCCACGTCTCTCACCTGGTCCTTCAAATCGTCCACTTGAGGCACCATCGAGCTGTAACTCGATAAATTCGTCAGGTAGCTGTTAGTACGAGGGTTGTTTGAAATTTTCTTTTTTATAAATTTTTTAAACGATAGTCGTTACTATTATGTTTGGCTTTTCTCAAAAAACTAAGTTGTTGTCGACAATAAAAAGGTTTTAGTATATTTAGAATGCATAATCAGTAAAAAGTATGAAGTAATTGAATACTAATTTATGATGAAAACCAATTTTAATTTCACATCTAACTTATTAAACTTGTATATATTTATTTAGAAGAAACACTGAGATTGTTGGTAGACATTGTGTTCAAAAATTTTGTTTTATAAAGCTTTTAAAATCACAAGTTACATACATATAGTTTAAACATTAATATAAACAAACTTTTTGCCATTATTCTGATTATCTTCTTGTCCGTTATTGAAATACGAACTGCTGCTTATTGAAGCTTGACCTTCGAATTTCGCTCGTCTTGTGGCCGACTGTTAATCAGTTTTTACATAAATTAACAAGTATTTGCTAAATGTTAACTAATATTATTTAATAAGAAATAGTTGCTGACTATACATTTACTGGAAAAATTTGTTTTGACTGTAATTTAATAAGACTAAATTTGAAAATCTTATTTAACTGGTTTGTATTTACTGTGAGCTGCTTCGTTTTTCAAAAAAAAGTAAAACTTAAACTTTTAAACAAACTTACTCTAATATTTTTTTAAGATAAGATTACTATAAAAACGTTGACTAGTTATAAAAGCTAGTTTTACTACTTTCATAGCAATAGTTAATCAAACCCATTTTTTACTTATTACAATAATCAACAAAATGTAATGAAGCCGCATAATAATTTCTATTCCCTGACTTCCTTAACTTTAAAACTATTTATTATCTTACATTTATATTCGTTAATAAATTTATATATATAAAAAACAAATACCTCATATTTATTTCTACTCCCTAACTTCCTTAACTAAATAGTATCTTACATACGCAATTGTTAATAAATTTATGTATAAATCTAACATATACCTCATAATCATATTTTTCGTAACTTCATCTATAAATACCTTTATTATCTCACATACACAGGGTTCGTGCGCAAAATTCCTTTTCATTTAGCCTGACAGAGACCTATTTAGCCTGACATTTTTTCAAAGTAGAAAAAATCACCTTCAGAAGGCAGTTTGGGTATTGGGGGGTCTTAATTAGCAAATCAACGCAATAAAAGTATTCACAAAACTACTTTTAAAGAAAATATAAATTAAAATGAATTATTTTTCAACATCTATCAATCGCTTACCCAGCAACTTGAATATTTTTAACGGGTCATTATAATTTCTGCTTCAAAGAATTGTTATCTTTATTAAACTTTGGGACTTAATTACATCCACCACTTATCACCCATATACAGGGTTCGTGTCAATTAGTACTTGAATTCGTCAACTATAAGTTACATGACTGGACCAGAAGCTTTTATTAAAACAGAAATGTGAATAAGTTTGAAAAGAAAAACAAAATGTAATTAAACAAATCTCTCAAAAACTTATACTAATCTACTAAAAACAAAATAATGAAGATTCTTAAAATTATTTTAGAGATTCAACATAAGGTTTTAAGCACTTATTTTTACAAATACTGACTGATTTTGTCTTTAATAACTAAATCTTTATTTAGAAATAAATTCACATCTACATTTGATCTTAAATAAAAAAATTTCATGCATTTGAACTGACAAAAACTGAGATTCTCAAATTTTTAAAAATAAAAACTGATTTAGCCTGATTTAGCCTGACGCGCACGAACCCTGCATACACTTTTATTAATAACTTTATGTTAAAATCAACAAAAACCTTATAATTTTTTTTTTAATTTTCTTAATAAAATATTATATAAAACTTATTTTCTTATATATTTGTTAACAAGTTTCTTTTATAAACAATCAAACAAATACCTCGTAATCATTTTTCTCCTTACTTCCAAACATATCAGCGCTAGATATTCCCTTCATGTTAGAATCAACTTTCTTCTTAGCCGGTTGGCTTTTTGGTAATTCTTTCCTGTTATGCAAAACAAAGTTTAATTAACGTCATTGAAATAATAACTAACTATTTACTGTTTTACATATTTATTAACACGTTTGTGCATGTTTCAAAAATTTAAATGGTGTATTTGTAAATAATGTATTATCTAATTTACAAAAGTTTTTCTTGTTTTATAAAGATTATGGGCAGATATGGAAAAAAAGTTGAAAAGTTAAAAAAGATCTCAATGATTCAACATATCAAGTAAACTTTTAAATAAAAAATTAATCAAACCTGAACATGCCACCCGACACTTTGTGAGTCTGTATTTCGACGATGTCGTTTTTGTCTTCGGCAGTAGATTTGTCGTTGCGGGAGATGCTGCTCATGTACGGAGAATTGTCGTCCTTTGTAATTTCGTCGTCTGACGAAACGTACGACCTACTGTTGTGTTTGGTGGGTTCCTCCTGTGTGTATTTATTATTAATTATAATTATTTTTCTTTACAGTCTTAAATCATGGGCTTTTCCTGTGAGATGTTTGATAATGTATTTATTTATATTTAATCATTATTACTTTTTTGTCGTGAGTTTCTCCTGTATATAAACACAAACAAATGTAACACACCTGACTAATAGTTTGCATACTAATTCCGTGCGAAAACAATGCTCTTTTATTTCCTACTGAAGCCATTCCAAGTCGGTCGTTTCTATCTTCCTTTAAGCCTGTAGACCTGGTGTAAAGATTAGTATAGATTTTAGTATGTTGAAATTCAATAGATAAACTGTCGACAACAAATTACAAAACTTTATTTCAGGGATTCCCAAAGTGGTTCATATAACACTCCTTATGGGTTATTTTAACAAGTCACGGGGCGATAAGATGCAAAGGGTGGCCATGACTAGCAAAGGGGCCAATTAAATTAAATACTATGGGTTTATATTGTACAGCAAAAAAGTTTTGAAGGCACAATTTACAGGAGATTTTAACTTTACACTAGATATTTTCGGTATATTATTTAAAGGGGGCGAGATGTTTTTAAAAGTTTTTTTAAACACTGAAGTAGGACATTAGTCATTTAATTTTATTGATCAATTTTGTAACCCAGCTTAAACTGAATAAATACAAATTTGAACAAACTTGACACTGGTAGTGGTGACAATATTTTGTTTAACTGTTGGTTGTATTTTCATGCTTGCAGCCTTCTTTTCCAATTCGTCAAAATCATCAACGACGACTCGCTTCGATCCCAGTTTTGATCCTCCTTTCTTTCCGAAACCCGCTGTAAGTTTTCATTACATATTTAAGCAAAATTTCACAACTGATATGAATTTTAAAACATTAGCTAATTTGAGTTGCTTTGACTGGGTTTTTAAAAAAAATTAAACAAAAAACAATCTAAAATATTAAGACTTGTAAATTTTGCACAATGTGGTATCAACTTGGTTCTTAAATAATTTTCGTAAATTATTTTTCTAGAAGTTAGATTAAAAAGCACATTTCTTCTTTCTGCGGAAATTACCTTTCTTCTTTTTCTTGGCAAACATCCCAGTAGCCGGTTTCGGTTTTGGGGAATTCCCTGAAGTTAAAGTGGCACCCAGGATCACTTTCGGTTGAACTTTTTCCACGGCTTCCTGTGTCTTTTTGACATCATCATCGCGTTTTGTGACGTCATCGTCGTCGAACGTTGGCCAATCACCTTCCACTTCCGATTCTGTAAATTGTGATGTCACAGTTACAGTAAATTATTTTTTTTTAAGATATAAGTAAAACATTTGTTAAGACAACTTTAAAAAATAATTAATTTTTTTTAACAGGTTTGAAAAAGTTCTAAACAGCAAACTTAAATAATTAAATTAATCTATATATCTGTGTTTCTATAAAACTGTTATTCATAACCTGCTATGTCTTAAGTTAAGTTTTTCACAGAATTAAAGAGTGTAACTATTAACCTTAAAAATTCAAACACTCAGATAGTAAAAATCTTACTTTCTACATTTGTCCAGTTTTCACTAATTTCTTCTTTATTCGGGTTTTCAACAACTTTTTCTACAGTTGGTGATTTTTCTTCACCTTCTGTTTTATCTTCCACTTTCACTTCCACCACTGGTGCATCGACTTCAGCTTTTTCAATTTCTTTCGCAACTTTTTCTTCGTTTTTGTCATCAAAGTCGCTGAAGAAATCTCCTTTCTCCACATTCTTCTTGCTGACACCGTTCTTATGCTCAACTACTTTCGGCGCAGCTTTTTCTTGTGTTTTGGTGCTCCAAGAGTCCAACGCAAGATTTACGCTGGGCCCTCTGGGAGCTGTGTGAAAAAATTGAAATAAAAATAGATTATTTATGTTTAAATCTAAGATCCTAACATATCCCAAAGATTGTTTATACTAAAATCCAAAATTGCGAAATTTATTATCACAATCATGCCTTTAAAAGTTTATTACCCTAATACAGGGTTCGTGCGCGAAATTTTTTTCATTTAGCCTGACTGAGACCGATTTAGCCTGACATTTTTTCAAAGTAAGGAAAATCCTCTTTAGAAGTCATTTTAGGTATTGGGGGGTCTTGATTAGTACTATTGTAGTCTCCGACTTCAACCAGCTTTAACTCAAAAATATTTTGAGCTTTAAAAATATGCTAAAAGCAACTCATAGCTTAGTTACAACTCAATAAAATAAAACTAAGTTGTGAAAAAGGTGATTGACTCCCCACCCCTTATGCCCCTTATATAACGATTTCAGTGATAAGTTTTAAAATAAGTGTTATATCTAATCTAATACTAGTGTAAAATTTTAACACATAATATTAAACACAATTGTTCAATTTAATCAAGCCCTATAAAAACATTACAACCAGAAGATTTATAATAAAACGACGTGCATTGTCGTGTATTATTAAGATAAGTATTAAAATTCAAACAAACAGCTAAGTTGCTGAACTGTATTTTTTTCATGAATTTTTATAATTATGACGTATACAAGGTACTCAAAACAAAATAACGAAGATTCTTAAAAAATTTTAGAGATTCAACAAAAGGTTTTAAGCATTTATTTTTACAAATACTGTCTGATTTTGGCTTTAAAAACTAAATCTTTATTTAGAAACAAATTCACATCTCAATTTGATCTTAAAGAGATTTCTCAATTTTTTTTTATCAAAAATTTTCAAGCATTTGAACTGAGAAAAACTGAGATTCTCAATTTTTTAAATAAAAAACTGATTTAGCCTGACGTTTTTCAACTTTTTTCAAAAAAACTGATTTAGACTGACTTAGCCTGATTTAGCCTGACGCGCACGAACCCTGCTAATAGTATTTGTTTGGTTCTACAAGTAGTATATTGCAAATTAAAGAAACAATTTAAATTAAACTTTATAATTATTTTTCTATTAACATTATTTTTCAGATAATGCAGTTTTAAAATGAAGATTTAAAATAGCTGAAAAAATTATAATACGATAAAAGTTATTGTTGATTGATCCAATTTTTCATTTGAATCCAAAATATAGAAATTTAAACAAAAGATATCTAATAAAACAAAACAAAAAACCAATTAAAACCAACCGGCTACTGTATTTTTATCTTTTTTCGTTTCATTTACTTTCGGCGCAACTTTTTCTTGTGCTTTCGTGTTCCAAGAGTCCAACGCAAGATTCACGCTGGGTCCTTTGGAAGCTGTGAAAAAATTGAAATAATTTTATATTACTTTTGTTTAAATCTAACATTCGACATATTTTTTACCACAATCATACTTCTTAGTTTAATAACCTTAAATTTTTTAGTCTTACATGCAGTGATATAAAACAAATTAAAGAAACCATTTAAACTGAACTTAGTATGGCTTTTATATTGTTGGAATATTTTCAGATAACGAGGTTTTAGATTAGTTAACTTAGTAAGGATTTGAAAACTTTAAAACTATACAAGTTGTTTGGAACTAATTCCACTTTTTATTTAAACCAAAATATATAATTTAAATAAATAATAATAGCAAACTACTCAGTATCCTTCTTTCATTACACTGATATATGTTTCTGTGTGTTAAACGAGTCAACACACTTCAGCTGAGCTATGAAAATAAAGGAAGTACTTTGATTTTTATATTTTCATAGCTCAGCTGAAGTGTCTTGACTCGTTTAACACACAGAAACATATATCAGTCTAATGAAAGAAGGATACTGTATAATTTCTTCTTATTATATATCCCAGTGAACTTTAACAAAAACTTAAATTTATTTTTGAATACATAGATTCAAACAAAGGAAATCTAATAATAAAACTACCAACCAACTGTTCTAGGTGCTTGAGTCTTGTTGTTGTTCCTTGACAGGTTAGTGGTGATTCTGTTGACGCTCCTGGTTTTATTATTGGCAGTTATCGGTTTGCTGGCTCCCAGTTTCATGCTGTCAGTCATTATCAGGTCGCTGAAAAAATCTTCCTGTTTCTTGGCTTGAGGTTTCGTCATTGGTTCGTCTTGCGATGGTAGGTGGATAACCTGAATTAATTATCAAACAAAGTATTAGACATTTTGTTTATAAGTTAACCATAATAAAAACATATCGATATTAATGCTAAGACATTACAACCTATTTTAAAATTTTTCTAATCTGCTACTTTGGAGTTAAATGGATTATTAAAAACTAATACAAATGAGTTGGTGAGTTGCCTGAGATACAGTAAACAGAAATAACAAAACACCATTTTTGTTTAATTTTTGAAACTAGCCAGATTTTTACAAAAGGAACATTTTAACCCCAATTAGGTCACAACGAAAATTATAAATATTCTAATCAAGTTTGAAACTGCAAAAATACATTACACAAAAATGAGATACAAAAATTATTAAACTGTTGTATTGTTATTTCCAATAAGTTAAAATTTTTTTTTTAATAATTAATGAACCTTTGTAGAATAAGGCAGCCTTTGATATCAACATGAGCTTGTATACAAACATGTTATGATTTTTTTTAACGAGGTGGAGAACGATATTGATAATTAATAAAAACTTTAACAATATCCAATTTTCTTCAAATTTTGACAGTAAGTCCATTACTAATATTTGTATGAATTCACTGTAGGATTTTTTTGTCTTAAAAATTAAAATTTTATAAAAAAAAACTTTTTTTGTTTGTCTTTTCTAATTTTTTTAAATATTTTAAAACACAACATTAATCTTCGTTTGAATTCTAAAAGGAATGTTTCCTGAAAATTTAAGGTCTCTAGCTAAAAAATGAAAAAGGAGATAGAATTTTAGTGAAAAGATAAGTAGATGATTATTATATTAAAGCGACATAAAAAATGGAAAAATAGTATCACTTCAAAGGTAAGGTTTTGAGGAAATGTAAAATTTTCAAAAGAACTAAAAATATTTGGTTTAAACTATTCTTTATGTATTTAAAAAAATTAAAACAGTTTTTCAGATATTATTGTCAAATAAAGTTAAAATTTTAATGTTATGTAATAAAAATATGTTTTCGTCAAATAAAGCCAAACGTTATTATGTACATACAAGGAAATAAAAATACATAATTAAGTTAGCTTAAAAGCAATTAAAACTAGCTTATATATGTAGAATGTACTGTATTCACATTTTATATATTAATTGTGTAGGTGGTATTATTCTTTAAGTTGATACCTCAAACAAAAAAGGACACTTATCAATAAATAAAAAGTTTTGATACTAAAACCAGAAAAAAATTCTTTAAAAATGAATCATAATTTAACTATAATAGAGTTTTATATTTTGAAGTTTAATATGAAATCAGTAAACCAGCTTCAAGTAAATATAAATGTTTCAATTCCGAACCCTAAATAAATTAGACACCAACATTTTGTAGACAATTTATTTTATAAATTTAAACAACTTTGAAAAAATTATAAAGAGGTAAAGTATACACATTAACTTGTTACATAAAATACTAAACTAACTGCTTAGTTATAAAGAACTCAATTATTTACTTAAACAAAAAACACTTTGATTCTAAAATTATGCTAGATAAACTTTTGTGTATATATCAGTTTATCTATGGAAGTGTCCTTGCTACAGATCATCAATACTAAAAAGCTTACAAAATCTGCTTGTTCAAGTAGGGTACTTGTTCAATATGTTAATAGAAAATTTTTGCAGTTTTGTAACGGATATTTTACTAATTCATACAAGATGAAGGCATTGGAAATACAATTAATTATTTTTGTAAATTTATAGGAAAATTTTGCAATTTTTTTCTGACTTTAAATAACTTTTAATTAATTTTTACCATTTGAAGGGTATGGAAAACAAGAAATTTTGTAAATTAAAACTGACAAAATCTAACTTTTTTTTTAAATATTATCAAATTTCCTTACTTTTCCTGACTTTTTTTCAATACCCCCCCTTTTTCCCTGACTTTTGTAACTTTTTTAGATTTTTCCTGACTTTTCCTGATTTCCTGACTTTTCCTGACCGAGTGGCAACCCTGGAACTTTAACATTAATCAAAATGTTGTTTACTTTATATATATATATAAATAAATTAAATATATATATAAATATATATATATAAAATAAGGTTATTATTCAAACTTGAACACCTTCTACTGAGCCCACTTGAAGGGCTTTTATATAACTTATTGGAAAACTAAAATTTTCAAAAATACTGGTACTTATGAAACATATGTACCAGTATTTTTGAAAATTTTAGTTTTCCAATAAGTTATTTATATATATATACATAATCCGCAAAATATTCAAACAGTCAAGGTACTATGATTCAAGTTAAATTTTACCTAAATCAAACTACAAACGTTAACTCACACTAGTATTAAATATCATAACTCAAATATTAATACTAAACTATATCAGTATTTTATACATTTAATACGTAAAATACTTAACAAATATAAACACTTACAAGTACTATGAATTATCTTAAATTTACCCAAATTAAATAACAAGCGTTAACTCACAAAATTGCAGCAAATTGAAAATAAGATTACAAACAAAAAATAGCTTTAATTTATACCAACTATACAAGTTATTTTGCTCAATTATAAAGACGAAAGTTTACATTGGTTTTAAACTAAATAATTTTTTGACTTTAACAATTTAAATGTCAAAACAGAAAATAAAGTTAAAATTAGTGCTGTAATTTAAAAACCGTAATACAAAAGAAACTATGACCTAGTATTTTTTCAAAAATGTTTATTAAACTTGCCAACTCAAACATCAAAACAAACACTAGTAGCCATTTACGAAATAATATCAGCTTTTTTAATCAAAAACAACTACTACTCACACTAGTGCCATACTTCTTCATTGCATCTTCTGCGTTCCTCCCCACAATCGCTTTGTACCTGGCTGCCACGTTACTGCTGTACTTCTGCTTGCTGTCCTTGGTGGTGCAGCCGTTACTCCTGAAGTACGAGGTTGCTTTCATGTTGCCGCCCACCTGCATCGACCTCAGCTGCTCCCATGTCCACTTCTGATCCAGTTGGACTGATCTGTTGATGATAAAATATTATAATTTTAGTGTATATTGTTGCATAATGGTATAATACAAGTATAAGTAAGACCAGTAATAAAGATAAATGTTAATTTGTGATATCATTTTGTGTATAAAAATATATCTAAGTCCACTTCTGATGTCTAATGAGTTTTTTTTATCGTTTTTTAGTCATATAACTTTTATTTTCAAACTTTTTAAAAATTTGTTGTGTCATAATTTTCTAAATATCTCAAGAAGCATTTCGGAAAAAAACTGAGATAGTTATCTCAAAAAATTTAGGAGAGATAGATTATTTGTTAATTTTTTTTTTGTTTCTTTAGTTTGTGCCTCCCATAAGCAGCATGTTGCAATTTGTAGCAAAATAAAAACTCTACAACAGGGTTTCCCAAACTTATTTACTAAATCGCCCTCTTTTCAGTAATTTGAAAAAAAATCGCCCCCAACGATTTTACAAAGTAGTTTTTCTTTTGAGTACAAACTTTTGAGCTAAAAAAAGTTGTGTTTGAAATGTAATTTAGTCTGGTACTTCTTATGCACGCACTTTTGTGTTCAAAGTAGTTTACAGGGCTTGAGAAAACAATTTACAGTTATTTTCTTAGAAGCCCAGTAAAGTGTATTAAAATACGTAATTATTAAAAAGCCTTGTGTAATCTGTAATCAATCTTGTTTAAATATGAACTCTTTTGAAACTAATGAAACTTTTAGGTCAGTGGTGGACAACTTTTGTAGTCAGCAACTCATATTTACTAAAATATCTTTTCTAGTTTCAACTCGTTAAAAAAAGGTAATTGCGGACTGCATGATTTAAAAAAATAACAAACAAGAAAATTAAAAAACTCGAGCGAAATTGTAATATTATTGTATTTAAATCATACAAATGAATTATGTATTATTGTGATTTGGAAAATACTATTGTGAACTGAAAACGAAATGAAAGCGTATTTCAAAATGTTAAGTATCAAAACACTAAATTTTATTTATTTTGCACAAGTAGTTTTCAATTTTCTTAGCGGGTCGAAATTCAAATGGATCTGCGACTGGATCTGAGCTGTACGTTACCCATCTGAAATTTTAACTGAAACCTGACATTATAATAATATAACAAATTTCAGACATTTAGAAGTTAATACTAAGTAACTTATTTAAGCCGCACAAAATACTTAAATTATTTTATAAATAGGCATATTTTAAAATAACTATGCAAGAGATTAAAAAACTATAAAATAATGTACAGTTTATTTTACACATAATAAAACAAAAATTAAAAAATAATTTCTGATCCAGTTTGAGGAAGTTTGATTATCTCACATGAAAAGTAGTTTCATCAACAGCTTCAGTTAATGCAGTAAATTTATTAATTTTAATGCTAAGATATATTGTAAGCAAGTTAGTTGTAAAGTTAAAAATTTAATTTTAAACTTTTTAAACTATTTGTTTCGTAGTACAACACCATGAAATAGTACTTGACTTGGAATAATCTTTAGGGAACTAAACCTTAATTCTAACAATTTTTTTTCTTTATTTAAATTCAAAAAAAAAATCCAATGTTTTACAGTTAATTCTGTGAACAGAAAGTAATAAATAAAAAAAACTTTTAACTAGGTTAAAATTTTGTTTTGTAACTGTAGCAGTCTTTTTGATGGCTTATTTAATTCTGTTTAAATTATTTTTTCTACCTATTAGCCTCTAATAATTTAACAGAGGAAAATAGTGAAAAACTAAAAGCTAGTGTTGAAGTGTTAAAATAAACTAAGCATGTTCTAATTGCTAATATATGTTGAATTAAGATAAAACAAAAAACAGTTGTATTAATAGTTTAAAATTCCTTATATAATAATAAATTTTTTAACAATAATAAATAAAGTTATAAAATAAAATAGAGTTTAAGAAACTTTTAAATGAAAACGTAGAAGTCATTTCAAATAGAGACCTCAAACTTATACTCTTTTAAAACCAAAAAATTCTTTTTAATAATTTTTATTGTTCTATTAATAAGAAAAACCTGTCAAATAAAGGTCTTTCAAACAAATATTTTAATCACTATGCTATAAAAACTTTTAGTATAATGTAAAACGACGAATATAAACTACAAAATTAACAAGGTCAAAATAAAACTATTAACAACTTTAAACGAAAGCCATTTAATAAATATAGTAGACTTCCACTTGAGTTTACACATTGAAAAAAATCAAAAAGTGCAAACTCAAAAAATTATTACCATTTTTTTTTTTACAAAATGACAAATTTAAATATGTTATATGCAATAATGTTAAGGTTAAACATGAAATCTACTAAAATATAAAACAAACTTTCATTAAAAAAAGAGATCTATACAAGCTGTTAAATATTATATATATTTTTTTATAGATATTTAGTTAGTAATAGACTTTACTGAAGTTAAATTTAAGAAAATATAAATTTGCCCTTTTTTAAGGGTAAAAAAGACGAAGTCAAGAGGAAGTCTACCATAATTAATATTTATTAGGCATTATGCAAACCTGTTGTAGAATAAATAGCTTAACAAAGTTGTTATTTTAAAAAGACTACTTAAATACAATACAAACCGGGCTAAATAAGAAATATTTCAAAAGATCAAATAAAATTAAAAAACTTTCATAAAATAATGTCTGCTACTGAAGTTTAATATAATGTGAAGGATAAGGTTCATGACTGCTTGCAAGATTTTCTAATCTGATTCTTAATCACTAAAATAGAACCTTAAGTCACCTCTTTTATAAATATCTAGATTAGATCTTTTTCTCAAGATGCTGATAACTGAACTGAAAGCTTTCTCAACAACATAGCTAGAAGGAAAAGCTATAAACAACAGTCTAAATTCCTCTCAAATGATTTGATACTTTTGCCTTAGTTTTTGTTGAGTCCAAAAGCTTTCATATCGTTCTTTGGAAGAAATTACTTTAAGTTCAACGTCAGTTTGTAAGTCTGAGAAGGTTTCCTGTAAGTCGTTTACTTCAAAAGTATCTGCCTCGAAGGGATCCATGTTTTTATCTATATAATAGCTTTTTTGTGTCAAATCTAAATTTTACTACTTAATATGTTAAAATTGTTAAAAATTCCAGATTTTTTCCAAGTTTTTTTTTGCCTAAATTGTCAAATTTTAGAATTTTCCAGGTTTCTAGGTAAATTGGCAACTCTGTATAGTTTTATTTCTTAGTCTAACTTAGTGACTTTTCAAAAAAAAAAACTGGAAATATGTGGTGATAGTTAATAATAAATAACATAGATTTAGATCATAGATTTTTACAAACCATTTATGATCCCAAATAACATATATGTCAGGTTATAAAATAATGAGAGGGATTCCAATCGTCTATGATCTATGTAATTGTTAAATAAGGAAATATTTACTTGAAAGTAGGAGTCATAAGCACTTAATTTTTTTTTCTATTTGTTACATAAATAAAAGAAACGTTTTTGTTTAAGTTTCACCTCAGGGTCAAATAATTAATAGCAAGCTAAAATTAGTAAAATAGCAAGAAAAAAAGTAAAAATCTTATGACAGCCCAAAATTTTAAAATCGCCCCCTTTTCGCCCCCTTACTAGTTATCGCCCACCCTTTCGCCCCCTTACTAATTATCGCCCCCCAAATTACTAAAATCGCCCACTTTGAGAAACCCTGCTCTACAAAAAAAGTTTAATATTTGAAAAATATGAAATACCCCCTCCCCTATGGCTTTGTTGTATTTCAAACTCATTTGAAATCTATTTGTAAATTTTAGCTATTTGAAGATATTTTGTTTAAAGGAGTATGTAATGAACTATATATAAATTTATGTAGCCTATTGTAGTGTAGTTTGTTTTTACATGTTTTATAATGACTGAACTATTGTATAAAAACACATAAAACAAGAATGTGCTGAAATTTTTTATTTAAGTAAAAATCAAGAATTTATTGTAAATAAGGCTTTTAATTTTTCTAATATAAAGTGTAAACCGTTCAAACTCTATTTTTTAAACATTAAAAGTTTCTCATCTTATAAGCTATTAACTGTGAGGTTAGATATTAGTTTTTAAGTCTAATGAGTAAAATATAGTTTAGATTTGTATAATTCTGTGTTAGATACCTAATAAAACTTAAGGGCATAGGGGGGTTAAACCACCTTTTTTGCAATTTAATCTGTTTTATAGGGTTTTAATTGAGCTACAAAATATTTTTTACATATTTTTTAAAATCAAAATAATTTATGAGATATAGCAGGTCAAAGTTGGAGACTATGTTAGGTTCCTTTAGGAACACTCAAACTAAAATGGCAAATAACTAGAAATCACTAAAATTCTATCTACTATTATGTTTTTTGAGAAAAATACCTAAAACTTTTAGGAAATGTTCCTTGCAATATTTAGAAAATTCTGATGGAATAAAATTTAAAAAATAAAATTTTATGACAAAAAACAATAAAAATATTGTTTACTTTTTAATCATTTTTTTATAAAATTTTTATCATGCAATTTTTTGAAAGTTCTTTCAGATAGAATTTTCTAAAAATATTAAAGATTTTCCTGAAATTTTGAATCATTAATCTCAAAAAACATAGGAGGAGATAGATTTTTAGTGAAACAGTCTTTTTCTGCAGTTTTAGTTTGTGCCTCCTATAAGGAACCTGTTGTTGCCTCTTACTTTGACTTGCTTTATCTCAAAAATTATTTAGAATTTTTTTAATCTGTAAAAAAACATCTTTTAGCTTAGTTTAAACTCTGAAAAACAAGATCAAATTGTAAAATGTAATACCCCCTATGCCCTTAATAAAAATACCTGATAAAAGTGAGGTGGACACCCAGTGATCTGTGAACTCCTGAGCAGTCAATACAGAGAAACACTCCGTATGGTATTGATGCCCATGTAGGGTTCTTTGCACCACAGTCAAAACATACCTGTCATATAATTAAAATATTCATTTAAAGTTAAAGTCTAGAATACAGCGAAAAAAACACACATTTTGCAAAACATTTGATAAGTAAAACAAATTATATAAGTAATCAGAATACAAACTTATTTTTAAAACATTAAAGGTTTTAAGCTATCTGATTCTTTATAGTTAAAGTTTTTAGTTTAAGTTATATTTTTTGTTTTAAAGTTATGTTTTGTAGTTATATATTTAAATTATTTTATCCTAATGGTACAAATTATATTTCTTTAAATAAAACAGTAAAGTTTTTTTATAATTATTAATTTCACCAGTTAATCTTTATGTATAAATTTTTATAATATATTGTAAAACAAACAAAAAAATTATTATTAAAATAATGTCTAAAAACATTTGTTCTGTAGGTTTAACTACACAGATTAAAGTTACGGATTTTTTTTTAAATTTCCAATCTAATATTACATTTGTATTAATCCTGTACAGTGATACAAGTTTTATTTTAAAACAACTTTACTAATTAAACAAGGAGTAATGTTAAAAAACTTAGTTTTGATATATAGTTGAAAAAATTTATTAAAATATTTAATTAAAGAATGAAAATATTGCTAAAAATATAATTTTGTTTAAAGTTAAAAATACCACTATACTTTAATCTAAATGTTTATATTACTTTCACTAGCTTGAGGACATTGAATAGAAATTATATAAAAATAATATATTTTTAATTTTTTTTTTCATAAAATAACATAACTTGTAACTAAATAATTAAAAAAAAGTCCATTTCTAAAAATTTAAGAAGAAAATAAAGTAAAAGAAAAAGAAAAACAATTATTTTTGTTCAATCTAGTATTTGGTACATTTAGTCATTTTTAAAGTGAAGAAAATTCTAAAAAGTTTTTTACTTGCTGCAGATAAAAACATTTTGTATAATTTACTTATTAATGTAGAATTGTTAAGCTTCAACACCAAGTTATTCTTCAGTTAAATAAAAACTGACCTTATTAGTTTTGACAGACTGAAGTTTCTTGAAAATTAGCCTAATGTCATCCAGTGGTGCAACAGTCATTTTAATATATTTCACCTTGCTAAATAATCTGAAAAAATTTAAAAATAACTATATTTTTGATATCAGTTCAAAATATACTTTTTTATGGTTATTATGGTAAAAAACCATTAAAAAAGTATATTTTTAAATTCTTGAAATTTTACTATAATATCAATTAGAATTTGAATCTTTACTAATATGAGATAACTTAAAAAACTATAATTTTTTTAAATTGTTAATTGAGATAAATAAAAACCTTTCACAATATTTTTTTCATACTTAATTTGTCAAAAAAAAAATTAAATGGTTTTTTAGTTGTTTGTATTAGTATATTATAACATGTAATCTAGTATTAAAGTACTGATTAAATATTCTGTTTTTTATCTTTTACTGAACCTTAAACATCCTATTTTATAGAACTTTGTTGAAAGTTGTAACTAAACATATCAAACAGTATTACAAACACATATACACTGATACTTAATTCTTTACCAACTTAGAAAAATTTTTTTTTTCTAATTCTAATTATTATTTCTAATTCTAATTTGTAAGAAAATTATGATAAGTAAAACTTCAACTAAGTGGTTTGTATAAAATTAGAACTAAGTAAACCAGTTTTCAAGTTTTTTTTTGATTTAAATGTACACTACTGTTATAAATAGTTAAAAGTTTTATCAGATATTTCAGCAAAAAAACTATATATTTATATACTAATATTAATCATAATAAACACTTAGGTCTTCTATAACTTATTACTACTTTGTTAAGCAACAGTTATAATGATAAATTATCTTCATTCACAATTAAATAGTTTATAAATTCTACTAAACCTCATCAATATTTTAATGGTTTTTTTATAATTAGAAATAAATTAGCTAAAAAATTATTTTCAATTAGGGCAAGTTCATGCTTTTTAAAGGCTGCTTTCACACTAAAATTATGACATATATATACTACTAAAATTTTATGAACATGTTGTACAAGTTTTGTCCACCAAAATAATACTAGGAAACTTTTCTAAAAGATCAATTAAATACTATAGTTTGGATTTTTAGATAATATAATCTAACTTTGCTTGTCTAGTTTTTATAAAATATAACCTAAAAAATAGAAGACTGATTATTTTCATAAGAGATTTTATCAAGTCTTTTCTTTTTTGCAATAGTACAAGAGCCTAAACTAAAACTACTTATAATATTACATCAATTTATAACAGTAGAGTAAATTAAAAACTGTTTATTTAATAATAGTAAATATTTTCAAAAGCTGCTTTGATAATTTTTCAACTATAAGTTTATAATTATAGTAAATAAAATTTTATACTTTTTGCAATATTTTTTTATAAAATCTATCTGCAGTCTTTTAATCTATACTTTTGTCAGAAACTTTAAGGACTCAAGCTTAGAACAATTAGTAATAAATAAAAAGATACAATTTTTGTGAACCTTTGTGACCTCAATTTTTAGAAGATATTTATTAAGTATTTAGAAAGAGTTATCAGAATTTTTTGTTTTGAAATATAATTTCAATATACTACAAATATATAGGTTTTTTCTATCGTTAAAAACAGAAAATTAGTTAAAAATTCATTCTAACGTATTTTTCAAAAAATTAGATAAGACTAAGAAAGTGTTTTGATAGGTTGCCCATAAATTAGAGGATATAAAACTCTCAATAAAATAGCGTCTTTTAACTATTTAGTTTGCACCTTCCAAAAGAAAACCCAAAAAACCATCTTACTTCAGTCAGTTGTATTTCAATAAAAACTTTGCTTTTAAAAATAAAGTATAGCAGCTCAGTTGTTTGTGCAAAATATTAGACTAAAAATATTTTATCCTTTATGCCAAAAGTTGGTAAAATTTATTATTATATTGAGGTCAAAAAACAAATGTTTTTGATATTCTTTTTAGATAATAAAAACTAAAGCAATAGACTATCTTTTTAAGATAACACCAAACTTTTTTCAGGGTTGCCTCTGGTTTTTGAAAATTTTCTTAAGGTTTTCAGTATTTCTTTCGGGTTTTTAAAAGTATACTTGTTTTTGGGTCTATTTTTAGTTCATAATTAAGTTAAAGGTAAAAAAACTAATTTATACAGTATTAAATCATTGAAAAGATAGTGTAAAGCTATGTTAAATGTTTTTTTAGTAAAAATAATTTGAGTTAAAAAAAATTATTATCTATACAATAGATTTTTTGTATAAAATTAAAATTTTAATACTTAACACGTAAAATTTGTTTAAAAATTCAAAATTTTCATCTTTGAGGGGCAACAGATGCACCGTAGTGGACACTGAGTTTTTAAACATTTTTTGAAAACAAAATTAAATCATTTAAAACGAAATTAAAGTTTTTGGGCCAATGTTTGCCATTTAGGAAAATAGGAAACTTTGAAAATCATGAAGCTGAAATTCCAAGCAAGTGTTGACTTGTGCTACATTAAAACATCAAATTAATAACATAACTTATGTGTTTACAAATAGAAACAAAACTAAAACAGAATTTAAAAAAATCAAAAATAAGAAAATTAATTTATATATTTCTTAATTGTAACCATTTAAGATAGAAAAATCAAAGGCATAAAAATAAAATGGCTGAGTCATTTTTATGTATAAGTTTGATTTTAAAATTTCTTTTTGTTAAGAAATTGATTTAAAAATAATATTTAACTGTTTGAGTTAAGGACAAAAAGTATTCTCAAACACAAATATTTCTTCCACAAGGATGAAAACCTAGCATGATGTTGCACCAATACCAAGCTGAAACTATATAATGTTTGATTTCTTTTTTAACTCTAATTTTAGGGCTAAAAGTAGAATGTTTTTTCTTTTTATTTAGTTGATATAATATTTTAAAATTTATTATCTAACATTCCATCTTTAGTAGCTCAAAAATAATTAGAAGCTGAAAAAACATTTAATATTCAAATACATTCTCTTAAAAGTTATTATCATGTTTATTTTATTAATAAGTGATTAAATATTTATGTATTTATACAGCTTGTTTAAAACATAGAATCTTTTTGTTATGCAAAAACTTTTTTTTTTTTAAAGGTAAAAATTTGGATTTTTACCCTAAATTTATGCTTAAAAAAGACATTGAATACTTAAAAATTTCAGTTTGGTATTGTTACGACATCATGCTAGGTGAAAACATTTTTATTGATTACCAAACATTTTTAATGATAGAACTAGTATTATCTTTGAGTATCCATATTTTTTACTATCAAGTATATCTTAAGTAATTGTAAGTTTCTCTTTGGAAGGTAATTAACACCAACTACAATTGTCAACTGATCAAATATGCATCTTAATTTTTTACTGAGTAAAATAACTAAACATTACTAAAAACAAATATATATATGTCTCTTGTAACTTTGAACTTTAATAAAGTGTTTTCAGTATTATTTTATCCATATCTTTCAATAGCCAATTACTAAGAATATTGTTTGTCAGAAAACAAGATGAAAACAGGTGATTTCCCTTTTTTAACACGAATCACTTTATCTTATCTATTCATACTTTTAGTAATTTATTGTTTCATCAAGGAAAAATTTATTGGAATGTTAGAATAATTACATTCAATAATTTTTTTTAATATTACCGTATATCTTAAAAAAATTATTGTGAGTTTAACAAAAAGAATAATACTTGAAATTAAATTTAATTATAAGTAACTAAATTATAAAATCGATTTAAAAAGCACAAACCGACCGTAATGTATATTTTAATTTACTTATTTTATACAAATACGAAACTAGTCTGAATTTCATAAATGAAACCGATCTTTAAAGCCATGTATTAAAAACTTCGGTGTAGCTTTATGTTTTTAAGAAAGTGCTGTATAACTGACTGGCTATTAAGCTAAAATTAATTTTTAAAGCTTTTAAATGTTTTTAATTAATTTTATAAAATTTTATAAACAGTCATAAAAAGTTACAAACAAATTCTTTAAATCTTTAACAATAAACTATAAAGCATAATTAAAATAAGTACACTTTTAATTATTTAATCAAAATTATAGTTTTAAAAACAAATCTTTACATAAAGTTATTCACAGCTAATTTAAACTGTTAAGAAAGTGTATGTTATATAAAGATAAAATTAAGTATTTACTAGTTTTAGCTCATATTCTTTAATTTCAAAGTACTTTTTTGATTTTATTTACTGTCTTTACTTATCTTGAAATAAATTTTTACGATGCTAATTTTTTCATATTAATAAAGATTTAGAGAAGTTGCTGATTGAAACAAATTGTTTGGAACTACTTTTTAAAACTATAATTGTATTAAAAATTTTTTTTTAAATTAACATTGTTGATGTCAGTTAGAATGTAGAGTGTTGTGACTCTGGAGTAAACTAACATTTTTAAAAGACGTAAAATTTTTTAGTGATATAGTTAATACTTATAATTATATGATAAAATAAACTAAAAAGTACATTTAAGCATAAATAAGTCAACGAAGTAATATGTATGTATTGCCTTAGATTAGAGGCAAATTTGAGTTTTACAAGGTTTTAAAGTGTTTCAGGCTGACTATATTTATCTTTAGCTCTAAAATAGAAGAAAAAATGAGTTTTTTCAACTAATTTTCATTTCAAGTTACCTAAATAGGTTATTCAAGAAGGTTGAAAACATCTTTTTTCCTTCTAGACAGTTTTGTCTAAAATAGAACTTAACACTGTTGGGATGGGACTGAAAATTTTTATTTACAAAATGTATTATGAAAATTATTTACAACTACAGTTCACTATATATACTCATTCTTTATAAAATACTTGTACCTTTTCAACCATTTTGAATAATTTTTTTTTGTGTTTACTTGTTAGTTTACGAAACAAAATTAGGTACTAAGATTAGTTATGTTTTTCTTTTTTATTTCCTAAGTAAACTAGAACAATTTACAAATAGTTTGCTTTGATCTGATCTTTGAAAAAATAATTTTGTTTTTACCTAAGTAGGAAGAAAACTAATTTTTATCACATTTTAAGATAAGTATTCTCGATCGCTTTCTTTTAATTATGTTTTATAATTCTACCTAGTTAAATAATTAAAGAAAAGCGAAATCTAAAAAAAAATTAATCGTTTTGTTTGAAATATGTATTTAACCAAAATAACGTTAGTTAAGGTTATATTCTTTGAATGCAGTAGCCTTTATTACACACACAAAAATTATAAACTTATAACTCGTTTTTATAAGTTTTAATACATAATACAATTAGAAATAAACTTCTTCTGTATAAACGTTAAAATTTGTTATCAAATCAGATATTTTATAAAATTTGTTGCTAAAGTTAAAGAATTAATAAGTTTTAGTTTATAAGAAAAAATAATATTTAATGTTTGTAAAAGCTTTCATTATTTAAAAAATTGGTGTTTATTTTGCAACTCGACAACAAAACAATTACAACTTATTTTTTATATGTCAAAGTATTAGGTAAACTACATATGTTTTACTAAAAATTAAGAAATACCTGACCACTTTATTTAAAACAAGAATAAACAGATACTTTTCTAAAAATCAGTTCGAAAAGAAAAAAAATCATAAAAAGATTACAGTAATTAAAAATTCTAAGAACAACCTTAACTCTACATTTATAAATGAACTTACTTAAAACTTGGCAAAGGTGAGTAAGCATTGCAATTAGTACTTTGTGCTAGATTTAACCCAGACAGATGTTTATCCTGTTGACCATTTTCACTTTTGGTCTCTTTAAGTTTATAGTATAAATATTTTAAAAACAATAACAATGTATTGAAAAAAACCAGTTGGGTAACCGTTACATTTTTGCATAATAAACAAAAACAGGTTCAGAAAATATTTAGAATAACATATTGATTTAAATTACTTATGCATGTAGAAATTTAAAAAATCAAGCAGTTGTTAACAAGCTGAATTATTTTGATTTTCTCGTATTAATTTTAATAGTGTAAGAAAAAATAACAAACTAACAATAATAGTTACAAAGCTGACAAAAGCGTCGTTTCTTACGCAGCTACAGTTGTTCGTTGTCATTTGATAAAACGGTAGCATCACCGACTCTTCTCTTTGGTTCTGAAAGTGCTTGTTTTTTTTTGTTGATTTTACATCCTTAACGATTTTCATGTAATTCAGTATTAAAAAATTTAAATTAGTGTAAAATTTAAAAAAGAGAATATTTTATTCTTTAAACTAGACATTAAGTAAATAGTTTAATATTTTAAGATTACAAAGATTTAACTAAGCTTACCAATAATGTTTGTAACAACGGTAAAATACTAAATAAAGTAATAGTTTGAAAGAATTTCTCTTGATACTTAAACACTAGATTTTAATCCGTCTAACTAAAAGATTAAACAACAAATAATTTTATAATTTAAAAAGGTCATAAAAAGCTAAACTAAGTGTAATTACCGAATTTTTAGATATTGAAATTATTTAATTCAGTATTATTAGTTGTAATAAACAAAGAATATTTTAGAAAACAAAACAACATTAATAAAAACCAACTTTTTAACTCGCATTTACAGTATAAAATAAAAACCTATGCTTTTTTAAATTTTTATATAGTTTTTATGCTTTTAGTTATCAAACTATTGCTAGATATTTTCTATTTGTCAATGTGTGTCTTTTTTTACATGTTGTTTTAATAATTTTCTACTGTTGAAAAACTTAATCTACATACTACTTTTAATTAATTTTGAATAAAATACTTAACAAACTCTAACTGTTCTATAAAACTCTAACTCTGAGGAAGAAGTATAACCTTAAGGCATTAGTAATGATTAACACGTAAGCTTAAAGCAAAACACTAAATATAAAACACATTAATTAGTCAGTGTTGCCAAGTCTATTGGAGAACAATCATGTATTACTAATTTTTTTTTATATTTTTAACAGGTAGTCTAAAGCGTAAGTCAAGTTTTTAAGGCATTGTTTAGATAAATTTAAGCATTTAGGGTTTTGTTGTTCAACTTAAAAAATTTTTAAAAGGTGTTTATTCTAAAAAAAATGTCTGTAAGCATGAAATTTGAAATAACATTGTCCTCTCGCTCATTTTGGTTTGTCTACATAATGTGTTTTTATTTTAAAGCTAACCGTAAAATAAAAACAAAAAGTGGGAAATCCAATAAAAAAATATGGAGTGAGTTTTTTAATTTGTTTGTAGTATTGACTAGACAACATAAAGTTATGTTTTTGTTTTGAAACTGTCAAGATAGTAATTAAAGGTGATTTTTATCGTCATTTAAAACATAAAATTTATAAGAAAGCCAGTATTTAATTTAATAAAAAAAAATTTATGATACATACTTTTAAAGAATTAAATGTTAATATTAGTATATTGTTTTAAATTAATTTTGAGTAAAGGTACTTTTATTAAAACATTATTTAGCTGTTTAAATAGGAGAAAATTTTCATGGCTAAAATTCTAATCACTAGTAGTAAAAGCTAGAGAGAGAAAATTAAGTCTAAGACAGCTTATCTCTTTAAGCTCTTCAATCATTTAATCTTTTTTTTCTTTAACTATAATACAGAGAAGTAAGTCCTTCTTACAAAAACCCTTTTCTGCTTGTAGGAATGATTATTAAATCATTAAAAACATTTATAAAAAAGTCTTTATAGATTTATAATAACGTTAGATTTTGTTACATCAAAAGTACTATAGATAAGGTTTCTTGGCTCAAAAAAATTTAGTATATAAAAGAAAAGTTATTAGAATAAGTCAGTCTTAAAGTTGCTTTAGAGCAGAAGGGTATATTAAAAAAAAAGCTACTAACATAAAATAATTTAATAAAAAAAAATACAAAAATATTTTTTTTTTTTTGAAAGTTTAATTTTACTGTATTTTATTTATCTAAAGATTTTTAGTGTTGTTTATGGAATCAAAAGTGTAATATTAGGACATATCAGGTCAGTTAAATCAAATACAGAAATCTGCTTTTTGAATACGCACTATTTAAGAACAAACTTTCATGTTGAGTATGCAATTAGAACAAGCTCAATCGTGCGTTTTCAAGACAAACATTACTGTATTCAGTTTTTAACAGTTCTAAAATTTTTACAAAGATATAGCTTAGATTATAAAGCTATTTATTAAAATAAGTTCTTAATATAAACTCATTAAAAAATTATATTAAACTAGAAATAGCTTAATAATCACGTTAAGTAAGTATTTATAGTTCAAATTACTATTGATAAGATTACACTGCTCAAAAATGTTTAATATATAAAGAAAGTGTATTAGAATATGTCAGTCTGTAAAGTTTTAGCAGAGGAAGGGTATTAAAAACAATTTAGCTACAAAAATTATAGTTTTCAAGATTTTTGTATATTGCGTTTTATTTAACTAAAGATTAAAAGTGGTATTCATGAAATAAAACGTAAGATATTGGGATATATCAAGTCAAATTAGTTACGTCAGTTATATCAAATACAGCCATCTGCACTTTGAATACGCACCTTTTAGGGACACACTTCATGTTGAATACACAGTTAGAACAAAGTTCAAATGTGCGTAACCAAGACAAAGATTACTGTATTCAATTTTAATTCATTTTAAGCTTACAATTTGCACATAAAACAATATTTAAAACTATTTTTGTCATTTAGAATATTAAACTAGTAATAAAACTAGTAATTATTTTAACTAAAAATATTGTATTTATTGTAAATGTTTTTAATGATTTGAAGTGGAAGATAAAATATAGTTTTTATCAAGATTTGAGTAAAGATAATTTCATTAGAATATGTAAAAGTTAAACAGCTTAAATAGGAGAAAAGTTTTATGGCTAAAATTTTCAACACTAGTTGTAAAAAGTTAGAAAAAAAAAATGTTAAAGCTGATTTTTAAGCTGTTTATCATAAAAATTAATAAGTTCTTAACAAGAGATTTTAACATTCTGGAAAGTTCTAGATTTAGAAAAAAATCTGTATATAAACGTTGGATTACTCGGTTTAAAGTCATTTGTAAGGTGTCTACACCGTTGACAGTTTCAGACCGTAGCTTACAATTTGCACATAAAACAATATTTAAAACTATTTTTGTCATTTAGAATATTAAACTAGTAATAAAACTAGTAATTATTTTAACTAAAAATATTGTATTTATTGTAAATGTTTTTAATGATTTGAAGTTGAAGAATAAAATATAGTTTTTATCAAGATTTGAGTAAAGATAATTTCATTAGAATATGTAAAAGTTAAACAGCTTAAATAGGAGAAAAGTTTTATGGCTAAAATTTTCAACACTAGTTGTAAAAAGTTAGAAAAAAAAATCTGTTAAAGCTGATTTTTAAGCTGTTTATCATAAAAATAAATAAGTTCTCAACAACAGATTTTAACATTCTGGAAAATTCTGGACTAAGAAAAAAATCTGTATATAAACGTTGGATGACTCGGTTTAAAGTCATTTGTAAGGTGTCTACACCGTTGACAGTTTGAGACCGTAGTTTAGCTTAAGGAAAATTTTGTCTATGCTTTTTTCTAGTTAGTTATGGTTTTTTTACAAACAGTATCGCATATTGTAAATTTATTTTAAAATTACAAAAGTTTTCTAATAAAGTTTGTTATAGCCGATAGCTTACGTGATTGAATTTACTTTGTATAACACATTTTTTATTTTTCATGCTTAAGAATCTGACTACTAAAATAAAATAAATTTTCTTTAAAATACATGAAAGTAAAATTTTGCTTCGCATAATGTTTAATAAACAACTTAGTGCATATTAACTTCATAAATGACATAAAAACATTTTTGAAGTGTACAACTCTAGTTAGGGTTTAGAAACAGTGCGTAGTATTTTTTTCTTTACAATGTCTCTTTTTTTCTTTTTAACAGGGCGAGCATAGACTTCAGGAAACTATTTTCAAACCGCCTCTGTTTTATGTATAACACATACTAAAAAAAATTGTTATTTTATAGTTTGTACTTTTTATTACACAGTTAACAATGAAAGAAATTTTACAGAAAATTATACAATAAAATAAAAACATGTCAATGAACCAACAACTTCATTACATTTGGAAAACAATAATTCCTGCTTTGGAGAATCACAAATGCAGCTCTCTGTTTAAAAAACCTGTGGATCCTGTAGCGCTTAGAATACCTGTTAGTTTTTTAGTAGTGTTTTTACTTACATTTTCTAAACATTTTTTTCAAGAACAATCCTGTTAAGTACCTCTAATGTAAGGTTCGCCATATTTAGTCAAAAATACGTGTGCCAAATGGAAATTTAATTTTCAGACTTATATTTCTAAGGTTGTGTTTTAAAAGCAATTTCAAGCGGAACATAACTGAGTGTTTTAAAACTTTTACCAGAAAAAACAAATTAAGACTGTTTAAAACGTTTAACAAATTACTCTAAACAAATAAAATAGCTAATGGGTACAATTTTTAATATATTGAATTAATTACTTTGAAATAATTTATGACTGTACTGCGATTTCTTTTAGTTTAAAACTTTTACATATGTAATTTTAAAATTTTATCAAAACCTTTATCATGTTCGTAAAATTGTCGTTAGTAATGTTAGAGTTTAATAGTATAAAATAGAAATAATATTTTGTGCATAAAATTTTACCTTGATAAAAACTGACAGGACTATCACAGCATTATCACGAAGCCAATGTGCATAAACGACATGAAGAAAAACCTACGTACAGGCAAATACAAAACAGCTGACCAATGTAAAAAAGACTTTCAGCTGATGTTTGAAAACTGCTACAATTACAACCCTGTTAGTTTAAAATTAATATAATTAAATTGTATCATAACAACTACTAACTATTTGGTTGTCTTTAAACTTATTTTGCAATATTAAATTTAACATCTTTGTTTAATTAATCACAGGTAGGTAACTATGTAAGGGCGAAGGGTAAATCCCTTGAAGCGTTTTTGAAAGAAGAGTTAACTAAACTGCCGAAGGATGAATTAAAAATTGTTGAAATAAAAACAAACAATAAAGAAAAGAAGTCAAAGAAACAAAATAAAACAAAGAAAATTCTTAAAGTTAGTGTTTACAATTAATTTTACTTATTTTTAAAGCCTTTTATAAATCTAATAATCTATGACTAATAAGTTTTGTAATTTTATAATAAAATTTTTTTTAGATTTAAATAAAAGAAATATTTATTTAAAACTAGTCATATCTTTCTAATTTTAATAGTTTTTTCTTAATTTTAAACAAAAAGTTTTTAGAAAAATTGCTATTATATTATTAGACAAAAAATAACAATTATTAAAAGTATATTTTGTTTCGTACCAGTTTAAAATTTTTTTACTCTAATTTTCGAAGATACTTGTCAATAAAATCGATAAAATATATTTTCAGTCAACTAAACCCTTACCGAAAAAACCTGATATTAAAAAACTTGAAGGACATGGTAAAGACGCATTGTGTAGAAATTTATCATCAAAGATGTTACCTAGGTCTAACTTATGCAAATATCTGGAAAAGGAAGTCAACCAATTTGTAAAATCTAAAGGTAAAGAAGAGGAGGTTGGTAAGATCCACGTCAGAATTTTATACAATAAAGTAAAGCATGTGGAGGTTAAAGAGAAAATGTTAAAGAGGTAAAATTATATTTTATTTGTTGTCTTTGTATTTTATGAACATTATTTTTTGTATGTTTTATGCAAAAAAAAAACAATACTTAAAATTCTAAAAACTTGTATTATTCAAGTTTTTATATTTTAAAGAATTAATATTCTTTTATAACTTTTTTTAAACATATAAATTCCAAACTTGTTGTATATTAAATAACTGTGGCAGTAAATACCACATTTAATTTTAAATATACTAGTATTCTGATATGTACGCAATTTTTGAATAGGTAGAAAGCAAGTCTCTAGAATGTCAATTTTTAATTCAGAACGGTCTTTCTTAGGTACGCACTAGTGTAAAAATTGAAATTAAAGTTAAGCTTTGTTTTTTTAGCATGGTTAATCATAATAAACCAAAAAAAAACATTTAATCTAATGAAATTTGAAGTTTTCACTCTACAAGTGAATTTATTGAGACAAAAATGGGGCTAAAAAGATGCTTTCACATTTTATTTGTGTTGCGTAGATTATTACTTAAGTTTAAAATTGGTTTTAAACATATGAACAGAAACTTTTAAGTAGTTCAACAAAAGCATAATATATGAGCTTAAACATAATTACTCCTTAATATTTATGAATTTTATACAATTTTTTAGCAACTATTTTTGAATGTTAATAGCCAAATGTGGCTTTTTAAAGGTAAAAAAAGCAACAATTTTGAACTAAAAATTTAATAAAGTAAATAATAATGTATTATTGAAATCTTTAAGAACAGACCATTTTAATAAATTTTGATGTTTTAACGAATTTGAGAAGAAGCGACTGCGTTTGAAATTATCCATTAAATTGATGTTAAATTACATTTGAGTCCATTATAAATATATTAAAGGTTTTAACTTATTTTTTTTACTAAAAAAACAAATTTTAATTGATAGCAGCTTTATTAAATCATGTCTACAAAATAGCTTGGAAGTTGGCTTACCAAGACATTTTTAGAATGTCATACAAACATCTGAATAAGGTCCTGTATTGCAGCTCCGAGCGTCAAAAACAAGATACAAAAGGAAATAACTTTATTAATTTAAAAATTGCTGAAAAAAATATCTAAATAATCTAAGTTTTTTTACTAAAATCATAGTTTAATTTAACTTTGCAATATTGAAATCCTAAAACGATACATTATATTCTTTTAGATTTGGAAAAACATTCTATGAAAAAATACCTTATAGATCAAGAGCTTTTTATGCTTTTGTGGAAAAAGACGGTGATGAAATTTGTTTCTTCGGGTGTCATACTCAGGTGAGATAAATCTAAATTTAATAACGATAAATTTACATGTTTATATTTAGAAATATTTGATTTACAAAAAAAAAACAATTTAACTCAATCCGAGTAAGATATTTATATTATATTTATATAAATAAAACAACACGTATAATTTTTTCAGGAGTATAAAGACTTTGTATCGCCGAACAACAACAGGGTCTACATATCGTATTTAGACTCGGTCCAAGTTCTGGAAAAATCAATTCGTTCTAAAGTGTATGTGGAACTGATGTTAGGATACTTTAAGTACTGTGGTGAGCTTGGGTAAGTCAATAAAAAAAATATTAAGTAGTTGATTATATACATTTTTATCAAGTAGAATAAAATTAAGTCAATTATTAAAATTAACAGCAAGGAACAGCTCAATGAAATTTATATATAATTAAGTTTCTGAGAGAAAGTACTGCACTTTTACTATAAACAATAAGAAAAGTTTAAATTGCTTTTATTAATAAAAATGGATTTTTATTACAAAAGTTATAATAATTATATAAGGCTGATAACTATAACCTCTAAATTTAATTACAAACCCAAAATTTATTAAAACGTTGTAAATTGTTGTATATATTTAAGATACCACTATGCACATATATGGTCTTGTCCCCCAGAAAAAGGTGAGGATTATATTTTTAATGGAAAACCACCATGCCAGGCTACCCTTCCTCCGGAAGCTCTTAAGAAATGGTACAAAACAATGTTAGATCTGGGAAAAGTAAGTTTTCTAAAAGTTGTTTAAATTTTACTCAGTTTTTTATTCTAAATAAAAATGTGTTTTATTAATTATCATAAGTGTTAAGATAAACAAAAAAATCTCTTTCTTGTAAAAACCTAGAATCTTGGGAAACCTGGAACTTGACAATTTAGGCCAAAAAAAGTTTCAAAAATTTAAAATAAAAACAGAAAAAACAAGAAAGTTGAACAAAAATAACTAAAAAACGTTGAAAAACCTGAAATTTTAAACAATTTTTGCGTGTTAAGTAGAAACATTTCGATTTAACACCAAAAATACACCATAAAAATAATTATTTATTTTCATCATCAATTTTTTTTTTATTGAAAAACACATTTAAAGTTGCTTTAAAGTATCTTTTTAATGGTTTAAACTAATAAACACAGTATTTTACCTTAAACTTAACTTTAAACTAAAAATAGACCCAAAAAAGTGTACATTTAAAAACCTGAGGAAATTTTTTAAACCCGAAAAAAAAAACTGCCTTTTTAAGTTTATTATTTTTCAACTGAAATTTAGCATTTTTATAGTTTTTAATGGTTGTTGACCTTAGAACAATGTTTAAATTATTTTTTAGTTTAAACAAAATTTGAGATTTTTGACTTTGACACCCAAGAAACATTTAGTTTTTGAAAAGATTATCTGTTTTTTTTTTCTCCGCACAGAGTGATGGGTCACTAAAAATAACTACTTCAGTAGCATCTTAATGTACGTAACTATTATCATTATTATTAATAAATAAGTATTTTTTATCCATTTGCAGAAGCTAATGGATTAATAAAGTATTTTAATTGTTTTGTAATAGTTACTGAGTCACATCTTTTATCATTTGAACAGCTAAAAGCTTTAAAAAAATAATTAAAATAAGGCAAACTACAGACATATTCCATTCATTAAAATTATTAATACACATTATCTTATCTAAACAGGTTTACGGTTCGATAAAAGGGTACTTTATACTCAAGTACAACGACATAAAATCAGTGACAGAAGTTCCGTACTTTGAAGGAGACCACTGGCCTGACTCACTGGAAAACTTCTTAGCAGAAGTAAAGAAGCAGGGTAGGCAGTCTGGGAGGTCGCAAGAAACGCAAAAAGCTGTGCAGAACGAAGATCTATTGAGAAAAGTAAAAGGCTATTTCAATGGTCATTCTAAGGTGAAAATGTTGTAAACAATACATGTTTGGTTTATTTAAATAAAAAAAAAGAATTAAAATTAAATACTATTTCTATTATACTTACAAAACTTTGACAACTAAAAAAACTTTAGAATGAATTTATGTCTATTGAATTTTAGTAAGTATTTAACTAGTAAGTTTGAATTTTTTTTTTAGAATAACTTCGTTGTCATGTTGAACAATGACGGGCCGGCAAAAAAAGATACGGACAAAGATATCGATAATGACTTGATGAAGACGACGCAGCATTTCTTGCAGACGTGCAAAATGCAAGGCTGGAAATTTTCCAGCTTACAAGAAGCCGCTGTTAGTGAATTTTATGCTTTTATCTAGTCAATAATTATAATTATTTTAACTGTTTTAGTAACTAATCAGCAAATGCTAACACATTTAAAAAACGACAAACTTTCTATGTCTTATTAATAATTTTTGACACTTTTACTAAATATTGGTACTTGTATAACTTAACTTTTATCAAGAAGCTACTGTTGGTCATCATATTTTTTATTTAAGAATAATGACGTTAAAAGTTAATATATTTCGGAAGTTTTAATAACTTTTTAGCTCTACGAAATTATATTTTTTTACGCAACAAAAGTTTTGATGTTACGAAATTAACAATTTTGTGTGTTTTTGTACAACATTCAATACTTTTATTCCTCCTTGTATATACTTTGGCAAGGCTTTTTTAAGGCTGGAATTTTTCTAGCCCGCAAGAAGCTGCTGTTAGTGGTTTCTTAATTACTTAACTAAGCTAAAAGTTTTAAACTGGGAAAATCTCATATTTTTTTTTAATGTCTTACTTACTCGATAAAAGCTTTGACATTTTTTTATTTACAAATTTTTTGTGCTTTATTTAGATTTACAATACTTAAAACTTTAAATAGTTATTTTACCTATATTTTATCAATATTCTGGAGTATAATATACTTTTCATTCATTATTTTTAATAGATTTCGACAAAACACATGTTAATTGAGTTGCACAAAGGCTTTGTAAAAAGTGACGAAAGTGCTGAAGTAAACAAAATAAATCTTGATGTAAATAAAAAAGACATTTTAGAAGTTATCAAACTTTCAGTAGCTAAGAAATCTTGTAAAGAAACTAATAATTATATTTATGAGTTGATTAAAGAATTCGATAATGAATTGAACAAAATTATTGAGGATCATAACAAACATGCTGAACTATTAAAAAAATTGGAAGAAACAATTAAAACACGTGAAGAATATGTCAAGAGTGTTGAAGAAATAATTAAAGGTAAAGTTAAAGTGCAGTATTCATATGACTAAATAAAATGTATAAGTCTAATATAACATAATAACATATTTATAAATTTTGTTATAGCTTGTACAAGTTATTTTAAAATTTAGCTGTAGTTTTACATATGTATAGTTTTTGTTAGTTATTAAATTAAAATAAACAGTACAAAAGTTGTTTCTCTCTAGTATACCATTCTGAAATTAGTACTTATAATTGTTACTTACATATAGTTTCTGTTTGAATTTTTTTACCTTTATTAACTTTAAAACTACTCATAATATTGTGTTTCAAGTGTTTATATACAGAGTTTTTTTTTTTTTTAATTTTGGTGTTTATAAAAACTTACAAACATAGTTATTTTATTAACAGAAAAAGTAGTACGAAACAACACTAAACACAATATTGCTGTTGACCCGAACAACTTACCTGTTGAACCTAGTTGTCCTCATCGTGAATCTAATGTCTTAATTGAGCACAACTATGTAAAATGTTGCACAAATAAGGTACTTTGTAAAGAAAATTTCAAAGAAAAAACAAAAAAAGCAGGTAATTTGATTTAAATTAAACTTACATCGGCTGTGCACACTTATAATTATAATTCAGTATACTTCCTTTTGACATAAAACTAAACTAGTTTTTATAACTGTGAGTTTCAAAGACATTTTCATAATTGGATCTTTTGAAAAATATGAAAAAACAGTTTCCCCGTTTTATTTAAGGATCGGAAGGCCTTGGTTGACCTAAGGAAAAATTTCGAAAATAAAAATTTTGCGGTTTGCAGTTATTAAGTATTTTGTACGTTAGTTAACTATTTCCTATTTTGCTACCTTACTAGTAAAGGGTTAATAACCATAAAAAACTAGAAATCAAATAGCTAGGTAAACTTAATAAAATCTCAAAGTTGGAACTCTATTTTAGTCCACACACTATATATTGCTCTTAGATTTATTTGGATCACCATAAAAAGTTGAAGATATCTCCTAATTTAGAATCCTTTCTAAACTACTATAAAATGATATAATGGTTCAAAATAAATTTGACTGCAAAGTTTTTATTACTGAAATGTTTAACTAGATATAAAAACACACAATAATGATATAAGTTTCAAGAACAAAATAGTTTTTTTTAATCAGTTTACTAATTTTTATTCTAGTTCTTCTTTTTTTTAATTGTATTTTTTTTAAACCATGTAACATTTAAACTGAATCTTGTTTTTATACTGTTGTTAAAAATGTTTGATTTTTAAATACTTTGACGTTATTGTTTTGATTAGTTTGTTGTACTTACTTGCTTCGATAAATTTTAATATTTCTTTGTTTCTATTTTTATGTTTTTTCTTATATCATTATTGAAGCTGTTCAGTTTTATTACAAATTTAACTTAATATTTGAAAAACAGCGGCCCAAAACAGAAGAAAGCACAATAAAAGAAAATTGTCAGATACTTCAGATCAAGGTTCTAGTCTTAAAAAGAAAAGTAAGCAACATTCGATTTAAAACGTTTTAGTTAACATAAAAATTAATTTCTAACCAATATTAAATTTAAAAAATAATTTTGTGAAATGTTAAAACATTTATCAATACATCTAAGATCAAGAAATTTTAAAGATATTTTGTTTTAAGCATTGTAAAACTTGGTTAAACAAGTTTAAATTCATAAATCGCTTTATTAAAACGTTTAAATACTTTATAAGAAATATCATGTTTATTATTTTTATGAATAACCTTAATGAAATTTTACGTCACTGATCAATATCGGTAAACGGTCGGTTTCGTTAAAGCATAATAAATCGTTTGTAGATTGACGACTGCAAGTTTTGTTGCCGTTGACTAAAGAGTTTTATAGAAAAGAAACTCGAGTCTTAGTCTATCGAAGGCTTGTAGTCTGATAACTGGTGAAATGATTAAACCTTGATAGTTATTTTTCATTACAAATTATAAATCAATATTAGTATTTTATCACTTAGTTTTTTTAGTACTTATTTTTTACAGATTTTATTTACAATTATGTTACCTGAATAAAATTACATCAATGAGTTTGAAGCTCGCTTGGATAAAATTTTCACAACCTTCGACGATTTGGTAGAACAACAGAATCACGAGGAAGTCTCCAAGCATTGCAGATTGAGATCGGTCGCAAATAAACCGAAAAAAAGAGGACAGAGAAAACGAAAACTTCAAGAGTCGTCAGTTCAGGCTTCCAAAAATATAAGTATGTGCTTTGTTTGAATTACTAATAATTTTAATCAGTTTAAATTATATTTCAGAACCCGACTTATGGTTTTAATAGAAAATCTTAAATGTTCAAACTTTATATTAAAAACTTTAGATGGGGTAAGGTGTTTTATCTATTAAAAATTTCTCAACTTAAGTAAAATTTCAGTTTCAATACTTTTACAAATGTACAGTAGTAAACAAGGTTTTTTTTTTTGCGTGGTTAACACAAAGTAGCTAAGTCAATTTTTAAATAATTTACAAAGTACACAACTTTTCAGAAGTTGGAACCACAAGAAAGGAAAGACTTAGTTTTTTAAACTTAGTATTTAGTACCAACGTAAAAAACAAAAATCTTACCATATTATTTACTTATTATTCTTTACAGATTTTAGTATAAACTTATCCAATTACATATTTAAATTCGTGATATCTACTTTGCAGAAATTGGAACCAGTAACACAACAAAGGCAATGATCCATGGAAATCATTTAAAGGGGCAGCCCATGCTCAACACAGCGCCTCTCGCTAAAGTCTCCAGGCCCGGTTTGAATCTTGCATTAGTAACCAAAAATGCTAAAAAAGAAACAAGCGCAAAAAAAATGCTGACTATTCAAGTAGATAAAAACAGAATAGAAAAACTGACTACCAAATCTAAAGCTAGTACCCGACAAGAACATAGTGCCGAAGAAGAACCAAGTGTTCAAGAAATTAAAAAGGCAACAACGACAAACCAGTTAGTGAAGAACACACAACTGACCAGTAAAGTCAAACTACGTAATAAAAATAAAGTACAAAAGAAAAACAAACTGACGAATAAAGACCTGCTGTCAGAAGCGGAGCAAGAGAGGAGAAGACGTGACTATTGTGCGATTCATTATATGAGAGAATTAGCTCAATTGAAAATAAACACTAGTAGTAGACAAAGTCTTAAACCCATAGATAAGGAGTCCGAAATCAAAAAAATATTTACAAAAGATGCTACGAAAGAAATGTTAAAGAAATTTAATAACTTATATAGATCTTCAGAAAGCTTTAGAAAAAACTTTAACATATATAAGCTCAACTGCTTCAAATTTCCAAAGTCTTTAGAAATAAAGTAGCTTCTGTACTTCTTGACTGACAGTTTTGTAGTTGTTTGTTTTTTAAAAAATGTTTTAATTTAAAAAAAAGATTTAAAATTAAATTAAAAGTAAACTGCAGTAATTATCTTCTGAGATAAAACCGTACACAAGATGAATTTCTGCTTTAATTAAACTTTTTTCCGACTAGCTCACTGCTAATATTAGTATATATTCATAAAGTTAGAGTTTTTTTCTCCTGAAAAAATAGATTTTAATTTTTAGATAGTAAGTAATGTGTCAGATGTTTTAAAACACACATAAAATTTTATACTTTAATTTGTAGCATAAACAATATTCTTTCGTATTTGCAGCTGATACTAGTAGATCTTTATAGACGATGTTCGGTTTTTTACAAGCTAATAATAGTTTTGTTCTTTTATCGTATCTCACACTTTTCTTGCGTAATAAAAAGTGTATATTAAAAAAATTCGTTGTCTAATATTTACTTGTTAGTATAAATATAATAGTTTCCAAGTAGTAGGTTACTTCGCAAATAAATGCTTATCAATGAGTTGGAGACTTACAGTATAACAAATGTTTAAAAACATCTATTTTGAAACTTTGTTTGAACCAAGCATTAAACAATTTACATTATCACACTTAATATTCTGTATTTAATAAAGTTCGAGAAAAAAGTCTCGTCTTAAAAGAAAAGAACTAGAATAAAGCAAAAGAAAAAATACAAATAAATAAAGATTCAACCTTTTTTTTTAATTAACCAATTTTTTTGCGGATTTTTATATCAATGTAATTTTGTATACATCGATAAAATTTTTCTGAGCTTCCGCTTGAGAATGGATCAGCATGTAGCTAAGGTTTTCAGAATCTAGATTGGGGTAGCTAGTAAACCTAGTTAAACTCATTAAGCAACTTAAGATCAATTTTAACATATCTGTAACGCTCCTAACATTGTTTGTAAAATAATTATAAATGATAATAGTTTTACAAATTTATTTAAAGAACAATAATTTTTATTGCTTAGATATATAAGAATACTTTTTTATATAAACCTATAAGTCAAAGTTGTGCAAACAAAAGTTTGTTTACAGTTCTATTTTGTTTAATGTATAGTAAGGGTGGTCAACGTTTTCCAATCAACGGGAGGGATCCGAAAAAATTAAGTCTTTTGCGGGCCGGAGCATTTTAATTAGTGATTTACCGGATCCAGTAACTGGATCCAGTCGGAAAATGACCTTTTAGATCCAAATCCGACTGGATACTAATTCTAAGTCGAGATCCGGTCTGATTTTAATTTTTAAAAAAATATTTGGATTCCGCCAGATTCTAATTTTATGGATACAGTTGATTACTTTTTTGAATCCCTCAATTTCACAAAACTTTCTCAAGTCTGACAACTTAAGATGTAGATTGTGACATGTCAGATGTTAAAATGTTAGATGTCTATAAATAGAATTGACATTGTAATTGACAAATATCGTACTTAAAGAAAGACTTTGCTTGTGGTAATTTCGCAAAAAGATATTCCAACTAATTCAGAACATAACAAAATATTAGGAAAAAATGGTGTATTTATTAGTACACATTAATTTATTAAGTCATTTTTAGCATGTTTTTAAATTCAAACTTTTACAGTTTTGTTTTGTAAAAAAATTAAAAATTTTTTTATTAAAATAATGTATCATTGACCCTTCGCGGGCCTGTCACTTTGCTTGTGGGCCGGTCATTTTCACTCTACGGGCCGTACGTTGCCCACCCCTAATGTATATTCTATTAAATGACAAAAAAAACTCTAAATGATTGGTCCTAAAACCTAGTGCATGTAGAATCTTTTGGTTATCGAGAAGAAAACAATATATTTCAATGTCTTGTCTACGAGAAGTCTAAAACACTTTTTTTCAATTTTTGAAGTACATTAACTAAATTCGATTAGTAAAGCTTTCTAGTCATAGGTTTTAATAGCCGTTTATTCTATGTTGATATAACTTCAAACATTTTGTACCGCTTACGCGGTAATTGTCTCTTTTTTATTTTCTTCTTTTTTCTCAAGCGAGTATAAATTAAGAATATCGCGCGTAATTTAGGCTTTAGTTGTTGCTGCGTAGCAGCAACTGAAGTCATGGCGGCTTTTCGCTGCATTTCGTTGTGAACGGTTTCAATCTTGTTGATCGAGTTTATTTCGATTTTTTTACACTTTTTGAGTTTGGTTTAAACGTTTAGTTTTTAGTTTCTTTGGTTCGAGTATTTTCATCATTTAAAAGAATTGATAATTGGATTTATTAGTGTAATGTTGTGCAGTATTTTATTATCTTTTCGTTTCGCAATTTCATTGTAAATATAATCATTATCACAGGTTCGAACTAAGTTTAAATAAGCATAAGTAACTAATTTATTAAACCTTTAATAAATAGTAAGTAAGTCATTTTAGTCTTTTTATCAACTATAATTTAAGCGTTATCTTGGGGACATCTTTTATACAAGTTTTAGCGCACGTTGCGTTATAAACCAGGCCCCTGAATTGTATAACTATAAACCCGAGAAAGCGACATGATGACCCGGACGTCCAGTTAATTATAGCTGGAATTGAACACAGATACCTTTATCAAAATTTCTACGGTTTTTAGATGGTGACATGGGGACAGAGTGGAATATACCTGATTTAATAACAGTATAAATTTCATAAACTTTATGGCATTTATTTAACCTAGTCATCAGGTCTGTAAAACTTATAAAAATTAGTTTTAAATTTCTAGTCGGAAAAACAACTAAGTAGTTCGAGTTTGTGATAGATTTGAGTTGTTTTTTCTAATGGTAATTAGTTTTATTGTGTTTAATTTTATCTTAAAGTGGTTTGGGAAAAGCTGTTCGACATGTGTTAGAACTAAAATGTATTGGTGGTGTATGATATTATCGCAATTCATCGTTGAAGCGTCTTTAAAGTGAATTTTAAATTTTGTACGAGAAATAAAAGACTTGTTTTCAAGTTTTTCCGCCATCTTGTCAAATAAATTAATTAAATATCGTTTAATCGTTTTAAACATTTTATTTAAAGAGAAATGTTCACTTAAAATAGAATAATATTAAAGGATTCTAATAATAAAACTTTTCTTAAAACATAAAGAGTTTTAAACGTCTATAAAAGTTAGCAACTGTAAAGTTTAATTTTTTTGTTTTCAGACAATCGTTTTAATTTGAACTATAACGGATGATAAACTTTTTAAACTGCATGTAAAAACATTGTTGTTTTTCGTTCGTCCTTGTAAAAATACTTGTTTGAGGTTATTAAAACTTGCTTTCGAGTGTATAATCGGTTAATAAAGTAAAATGTCTTAAATTTATTAAACTTAATTTAATTTTATTTTTAGCAACAATGATATGTTCAAACTTTGAACTGTAATATTTACAGTTGTATGACAATGACCTTGTTAATTGCTTGTAACAAGCTTTATTGGCTTGTAACAAACTTTATTGGTTTGTTGTTTTAAATCTAACCGTACTTTTAAAAAAACATTTTTAACGAGGTTATTCGGGCTATTAAATGTTTTACCCGGTATTTAAAATCTAAAAATAAAAAAATTTGCTTAAAGTTTGTTAGAATACTAAAGTTTTTAAAATCAGTACAAATTCACTGGCTTTATATTTTTACGAAAAGAAGTTTAATCTTTTGAGACGCATGTAATTGCTTGTTTTGTCAACTAACTCGTGTAAAATGTGAATTGTTTTTTTGTTAAATCTTGTAGAGAATTACTTCGTATTAATTGGAGCCACAAATGTTTTTCAATTATTTTAAAACATAACAGACTTTAAAGTTAAAATATAAATAAACTAATTGACTAATGTTGTGGCTAACTAATAGCATATGAATTTGTAAATTTAAATTTTTTAATGTTTTTACTTGTTTTTAAAATTGGTATCAAGTAGTGCATTACGTACATTCTAATTGCACTTTCGCACGAACGGTTCGAGAAACGAATCGGCGAGAAGCGGTACGAGGAGACCGAGCTTTATGTACGAGGAGATGTAAGAGGAGATGTACAAGGAGATGAACGAGGAGAGGAAGGAGGAGATGTACGGAGAGACGGATCAGAGGATTCCGTAGTGCCAACAGACCGTTAGGTGAGGCCAGGAGACGGATCTGAGGAGTCCGTAATGCCAACAGACCGCTAAGGTGAGGACATGAGACGGATTCCGTAGCGATAAACCGGTCAAACGACGAAGAGATGTACAAGGGTGGAGCGAGTTCCAGCAGTGAAGAAATTTTTTAAACTTTTTACATTTGTCTGTCATTTCGTAAAACTGTATCATACTTTTATTAATTTTGTGTATTTTAAACAAATTTATAGAATTTTCAAAGTAAAGTAATGATTTTTAAACTAACAAAATAAAAGTCGGCGGTCATTTTTTGTTCATTTTTCTATGTAGGGAGTTTTAAGCATTCTTACAAGTGTTAATGAATAAAAATTAATGTTTTTTTCGGAAATCCAAGAATAAATTCTTAAAGTACGAAGGTAAGAAGAGGAAATGTACCGCTAACGCGGTAATTGTCTCTTTTTTGTTTTCTTCTTTTCTCTCAAGCGAGTATAAATTAAGAATATCGCGCGTAATTTGGACTTTTTAGTTTCTACTTTGTTGCAGCAAACTGAAGTCAGTGCAGCTTTTCGCTGCACTTAAGTGTCAATGGTTTCAATCTTGTTGTCGAGTTTATTTCGATTTTAGAACACTTTTTAGCTTTGATTTAAACGTTTAGTTTTTAGTTTCTTTGATTCAAGTATTAGCGTCTTTTAAAAGAATTGATATTTCGATTTATTAGTTTATGTTGTGCAGTATTTTATCATCTTTTCGTGTCGCAATTTCATTGTAAATATAATCATTATCACAGATTCGAACTAAGTTTAAATTAGTATAAGTAAATGATTTATTAAACCTTTAGTAAATAGTAAATAAGTCATATTAGTTTGTTTAAGTAAATTATAATTTAAGTGTTATCTTGGTGACATCTACTATACAAGTAAGAGCGCACTTCGCGTTATAAACCAGGCCAATAATAGTGTATAAGTAGAATCCTTTGATAGCGACCATATATATATTTCGTTTTCATATCCTTATTAATCTAAAGTTTTAACTTACTTATACTTAATACGTCTTGTTCTATTAATCATTAATAAAGTTATGTGTTATAATTAAGTTAAGTGTATTTTATTAGTGCATTAACATTTTATTCTTGAGTTCTTGTCAGGGTATTCAAGCATAGCTAAACAATCAAACCGTTAAGTATAACATAAACTCAGCAAATATATTTTACAATTTGTAAAAACGAAAATAATTTATTAATAATGTCTTGCAGCAACTCACATGGTTTTTGATTTTGTTCTTTTTGATCAGGTTTATCTATTCTTTGTCGGCAAATACTAGCTTGGGTATTTGACATTCATGAGTTTCCCACACTTTGTGGTTTTTAGTGTCGAGATTCCAACGTTGTTAGTGTTTGCAATATTGCGTGTCACTTTTTTTTTTTTGGTTAAAACAATATTTTAATTTTTAATTTTTTGTTTAGTTTAATGGTAATTTAAAGCGCAAGGTAATATTAAAGGTGATGGCAACTTGCTTGCTTGAACTTTTTTTATTTATTTTTTTTTATTATTTTATTTTAAAAAACGGTAATTGCAGGTAAATGGTTCTCGCTGGTAAAAGTAGAAGTATGAAAATTTTCGCAGGCCACTGTTCTAGTCAGGTTTTTTTCTACCAGGGATCTACTCATTTTTGGTTACTTTTAGGGAGGGGGCCACGAATATTTAAAATGTACATTTTATTTTACAGTGTAAATTTTCTTTTATTTAAATACTTATGTCCTAATAATATCTCTGTTATTACTAATAAAACTATATGTAAAATTAACAATTTTACTCTTTTAATTACTACCTAAATATTTGACAACAATAATGATAGGTCAGCTATTAGGCGTTTTTTGTTTAAAGAATATGTACACATTACAATAAATAAAAAAACAATTACAAACAATGTGATGCAACAAAATAACCAATAAAATATTTTGACTTTCATTTTCTCTTATAATTTAGTTTCAAAACGTGTGTTTTTTTTTATTACCTTAAGCATGTTGTAGAGCGATATTTGATATAATCATTTTCAAGCCACTTTTGTTGATAACTTATGACATCTGTGAAAAATTAAAGCTCGAAATATAAACAAGAATTATTTTTTAATTCTTGTATATTAAAATTCTTTTTTATTCTAGTAAATATTAAGCTTGTTAAAAATCTTCGTATATCAAATATATTGCACAGCACACTTTACTGTTTCAGTGATTTTATTCTGTTGACTAAAGTACAAACCAATCATAAAATACTACTAATTGCAAACAGCATAACTGTTTTCTGTTATAACTATTAAGTATATTAACCAACTATTTAAAGTTTTTAATTCGATTGCCACTTTTTTAAACAAAAAGTCAGCCTAAGTTACATCAAACAAGCCAGATTTAATTAAAAATTAAAAAATGTAAAAAGACGAGTCTAAAAACTTCTAGAAAAACTTCGCCACAAAAGAATTTTTGTTGACAAATTAAGAAGATTTATTTTTAGTTAAAAATTTTTATGTTATATAATTTGTTAAAAGAATAAAAATTTGTCAAAATCTTTGGTCTAAGGACCTGGTGAAGGAAAACATTTTTTAATATCGAGTCGCACACCATGGATACCTTTTAACGTCTTGCTCAGCAAATGTTTAAGAAAAAGCAACAAAACTAACCTGTGTTTTGTTAAAAATATTTAAACATGCCAGATTCAGCCTAAGTTTTCAAAAACTCCAAACTAATCGCAAATATTCTGAGTAATTTAAATGAACAGTAACTCTTATAATTAGTAATAACAAAATTATTAAATAAAAGTTTTATTGATTAAGAAAGAAATACAAGTAATCATTAGTTTAGGTTACCAGTAATTTTTACATTAAAAAAAAATTGAACTCAATTTAACCTTAAGAATAAATAAAAAAATGACTAAATATTTTCGAAAAATCTTCGATTAAGCCTGAGATAGCCTGAATCAGGATGGTTACTAGTTCAGATGAAATATTTATAGTTTTATTAATTTTTTTCAAGGTTGTTTAAAGCACAAGTTTTTTGTTTTTTTGAAGAAAGTTTATGTCTAAAAATTAATCATTAAGTCTAAACCTACTAAAAATATAATGTAAAGCTACTTTGAATGTGTTCTATAGTGAATAAAACTTTAACTAATATAAATTATGCGTAATAGTTCTTTTACTTACCCATCCTAGATTTTATTACTGATTTATTTAGATTGTAGGTGAATACTGATTATTTTTGCCTAATCTTTTCAATTCCAAGTTATTCTACAATTTCAGGTTAAGTGCCATCCTGCTAAGCGTGTAACAACGCTGATCATTACAAATTACAATCAAACATCATAGTACAAGCTAAAATACTACTCTAAAAGTAATGCTACTCCCATGCAGTATTTTTTATAAACAAATAAACAAATCAGAAAGTTTTAAACATGAATGGAAGTTGTTAATTTTTATTTAAAAATTTTATGTTTTAAAATCCTCTGCTACATAGCTCTGTCTACTACAAATGAAAGTTCACAAAACTAATTTGCCTTAGAAAATAACTGTATATTTTTATTTAACATTTGTTTTGTGTTCATATGCTTTTTCAATGTTGAAAGTAACACAAAACTATTAATAATTAAAACATTCTAGCATTTAAAACCTTAGAATTTTTTTTTCAATATACAACATGGAAAACAAAAATAGATTTCATGAATTATATAGATAAGTTTTGTTTTTATCTATGAAAGAAAGTTTTAAAACAAATTTTCCGAGATTAGTTAGTTTGTTTTTCTGTTTATATTCTGTGTTTCCCCTTATATTTGCTGAGTCAGTAAAAGAAACTTATTTAATGTTGTTTTTAGTTTAAGTTATTAATTTTCTTTTGTTTAATTCTTAATATGCTTTGGTAAGGTTGTTTAGAGATAAGGGTGAGAATCAATAAAATAAAAATTGAAACTTTTAAAAGATTTTAATTCAGGAAATAATAGGTGAAAACCTTAACGTTATAATCGGGCCCTACTGCTAAATTTTAATTTGTATTTTTCTACATTTTTAGCTCTAAATATTGAATTTTTTTAATGACTTTGAAATTTTATACAAGATATTAAAACAAACCTATAAATTCTTCCTTAAAAAAAAAAAGAAAACTTAATATATAACTTTGTGTAGCAGGCCACAATAACACGCTATAGGGCTGCAGCTATGTCTTTTGCGGGCCGCATGCCATCAAAATAAAAACAGGGAATATAAAGTCCTCGACGTAAAGGGTAGAGGTAGTCAGATGCCCTTCTACCATAAATAAGTTGAAAATAGAAATAAAAACCTGGCTTTAACTACAAAATATTTAAGTTAAGGTTCGTTTTCCAATGATTCATTTTGTTGATGTGACGATATTCCTCCAATATCTGCTCAGTCAGCATAAAAAAAATTATAAAAATTTTATGTTTTAGATTAGTTCTTAACATGTTTAGCTAAGATGGGTTAGGTTTAAGGATATAAAAACAAAAAGTTAAAGATATTTTGGGTAAGGTGAGTTAGGGTTAAGGGTATAAATAAATATTTTAAAAAATAAAGAAAAAAAGTTTTTAATAGATGATTCAGCAAATGTTAGGGGAAACACCTTTGCTTTAAAATCAGACCCTTCTCCAATAGTTTGACAGCGTTACCACACACTCAGGCTGGTTTGATATTTTCAGAAGTGTTGAGAAAATAATGTTTGAATAATTTAACCTTGTATAAAAACAATTGATACAATGTGGTTACTGATTTTCTTAGAAATTAAATAAGATTTGGTTGAATTCTAAACTAGGTATCCTACAGCTTGTAAACATATATCCCTGGTTTATGATTTATTTTTTAGTATAAAAAGTCTCAAGCATATAAAACAAACCTATATTGAGGTTTTTTCTAACAAATATTAGGGAAAGTGCTCCTAGTTTTTTTATATAAACAAAATGCTTAATTCATTGTAGTCTTATTATTAGATGAATTTTAAATTTTATCAATATTTTTTTATATTACATAGTCAGCTAAAATAGTTTTTAACTAGTCAGATCTAAAAAAAGTTATAAACTTGGCCCGCTTACGAAAAACTTTACAAACCCCTTATTTAGTTTTAAATACTTTATTTTTTTTTAATTTATCTATGTATGATTTAATATGGCTAATTAAAATTGTTAGCTTAAATGCTCTAACTTGTCACTAGCTTTAGTTTTTATTAAAGTTTAGGATTTTTGTTTTAATGACGAAAAAAATAATATATTTATGATAAAAACAGGTCTTATCAAAGATAACTAAGACTTAACTTCAAATATTTAAAGGAAAAGTTTATAGTTTAAGCAAGTATTCACATTCATGTTTTTAGTGATTGAAACAATATGTGTATATGAAAGCTTAAAATAAAGTGGATTTTACAACACTCAAAACAGTTTTTAATATTAGGAGTTAAACATTCGTAGGAGTCTAGTATGCACTAAATGATTTTTTTTGCACAAAGGGTCAAACATGAACAAAGATGCATTTGCATTAAGAAAATTTTGCATGAAGGGACACTTTTGTACAAAGAAACTTTTTTAGGACGTTAACTTTGCAGAAAAAAAAACTTTTGCATAAAAAACTTTTATGCGAAGACACTTTTGCGAGATTGAAGTATTTTTTTTGTTTTTTTTTAACTTTAATTTTTATAATTAAAACATTTTTTTTTTTTAATATCTTTGACTTCCACCCTTAACTCTCATCAACGGTCGAGAATTTCTACATCTGTTAACCCTAACCCTTACCCTTGGCTGGTAATTTTTTCTAATTAATGTTGTAATTAATTTTTTTTTGTTGAAAAGTATATGTTTCTCTTTATTTGGTATATTGATTTTAACTTTTATGTAAAAATGACCTTAAGTGCAAAGAAAGACTTTCCGTGCAAAAGTGTGTTTGTGCAAAAGTAACCCTTTGTGCAAAAATGTCCCTTCGTGCAAAAATTTCTTCGTGCAAAAATTTCTTCGTGTAAAAGTGTCCCTTTGTGAATATTTGACAATTCGTGCAAAAATGTTTTCGTGCTTATTTGACCCGTTGCCGTTAAATACACCTATTTAATTTTATTAAAAAGTTTAAGCACAACCTAGTATTAATAGAAAGTATTAAAACTTTTGATATTTATATCTTATTAAAGTATACTTAATACTAGGGGCGTAGCGTGGGGAGGGAAGCTGGCGCATGCATGCCACCATAAATAAAAGAAATAAAAAAAATGCAGTATCTTTATCCTTTATTGTTTATTTTTTTGCTTAATTTGCCTTTTTTCAACTATGTTTTTCTAGTATTCAGATGTAAAACGAAATTTCGAATAAAAATTAGTGACAAGTTAGGGAAATTACCCAGTATACTGATTCGGTGCGTAATTGCAAATGCGCACCGATATTGATGAAAAACTCCATAAGGAAATATTTTATAGCTTCATTAATTTCATGAGAACTTAGACTCAAACAGTACGCAAGTAGTTAGTGCACCGCAGTAGTATAACCTTATGACAGATTTTTTTACAAAGACAAATGCTAACATTTTGTTAACAAACCATAAAGCTAAACCTGTTTTATAGTGATAATGATTCAGGAATAAACATATTGTAGTAAAAATAGCAATAAACAACTGTTAATAAACTAAAAATAATTTAATAATAAAAATAAAAAATATTAACATCATAATTTAAAAGATAAATAACAAAAAACAAAAAAATAAATAAAATTAAAAAAAATAATAAACAAACAGTTCTTATTGTGATTACAGTTTTAATCTCACTATACAAAAAGTGTTGTTTAAATTATCTAAATTAAAATTTTTTATAAAAAGTAGTTTTTTTTTATTAAGATATCAAAAAATCAAACTTTTTAATCTATCAGCCATAAAGTTTAAAAATTAATCAATTTTTGTAGCAAGTTATTTTAAAATTTCTTTAGTCACATCATGAATAAATTTATAGCAACTTGTAAAACAGAGTCCAACGCAAAATTTACACCGGGTCCTCTGGAAACTTCTACAAAAATTGTTGTATATTTTAATAAAATTAAACATAACTACGCTTTAATTTTTCCACACTTTTTTTTCGTCTCTAAAAATATTATTTGATCCTGAGTTAAAATATAAAATTTTTAAATTTTTCTAAATTATTGATTGTATTTTCAAAGTGCTTTTTTTCAAACAATACAGTTTTAAATTGAATTGTTTAATGAGGACTAAAAAAAGTTCTAAGTTTTTGTGATCTGATCCACTTTTCGAATCAAAGTTAAAATATTTAAACAATGAACAATGGACACCTTAGTAAACAAATTTTAAAAAGTGTTATATTTGTAGTATGCATTTAAAAAAGGTCCGAAAAAAACAAATTTGTTGGAATATAACAAGAACAACAACATGTAGAAAATAACAAACTTAGTTCTACGGAGTTCTTTATGATGCTTTCCATGTATCTACTAATCATTTGGAAAGTTTCATGAAAGTCTCCGTTGAGCTGTGTTACTAAGTTAGCACAGAGAAACGTACATTGTTTTCAATAGGGCAAGTACATAACGACAGTGGCGTAGCGTGGTATTTTGGTCAGTGGGTGCGCAAATTTTTTTCTAAAAACCCTCTAAATTAAAACTTTTGTAGTTAGCTATAAATAAATTTTTATAAGTAATATAATTGAAATAAATATATTAAGTAATATAAGTTCGTTAACTGTTTTAAAAAGTATTTATATATTACAAAATTAAACAATTAAATAAATGTACAAATTTCATTAGAATTACTTATACTTGCAAAAATGTAAACTTAGTAAATAAAAATTGTTTTTATTACTTACAGTAAACTTTATATCTTTAAAAATTAATATATTCAATAAAGCGAAAGTATCTGTTTTATTTTCGAAAAAAATATCAATCTCTTTAATATACGATACAACAGTGATAACAACACCTCATTGCACATAATTTTAATAAAGTTACACACAAGTCAAAATAGAACAATTTTATAACTGTTATTACAGTTTATTAAAACTTTGTAAAATAGTTAAAAGTATAATTTTTAAATTTAATTCATTTGATTGTATTTGTTTAAAAAAAAAATCACAAACAAAGTTTATTTCTCATAGGCCGACACGCTTTTTCTTAAAAGTTTTTCAAAAATAAAGTTCAAAAAACTAGCAGTAGTCAAAACTATGTAGCATAAAAAAATATTTGTAAAATTGTATAATTTTTCTTTAAGCGTGACGTATTTTTGTAAAGTTTTTTTAGAAAAATAATCTGCCATAAGGTTATACTATAGCGGTGCGCTATAATAATTGCGTGCTTTTTGAGTCTAAATTCTTATGAAGTTAATGAACTTATAAAATTTTTTCCTTATGGAGTTTTATTCAACATCGGTGCGCATTTGCAATTACGCACCGAATCAGTATATTGAGTAATAACATATACTTTCCTAACTTATCACTAATTGGTATTCAAAATTTCGTTTAACTTTTTGAACACTAGATAAAGATAGTTGAAAAAAGGCAAATTAAGCAGAAAAATAAACTATAAAGGATAAAGATATAACATTCTTTTTTTTACATTTTTCTTTTTTTTGGGTGGCACGCATGCGCCAGTGTCCCTCCCCACGCCACGCCCCTGCTTCACGAATTAAATTTTTATGACGTAATAATTGAACATTTTGGGCTGGCAAAGCTGGCGAAAAGATGTTCATTAATCAAGGCTTCACACAATGTTGCTAATAAGTTGTAAACAATTTATTTTACTTGTTTTTTGCTTATAGTTTATATACTGTTTAGATAGCATTTGTATGCCTTTTTGTAGTATCACGGTTTAAGTAAAAGTGTTATAAGTTATATAAAAGTTTTTTTGTTTTAATAATAAATAATATTTAAAACATGCAGTGCTTTAAGGCTTCCGGTTTAAGTAAATTTCCTTTAAAAATGAAGTAAGTAATAAAAGCTAATTTAAAATTTCAAAACTGAAAGCTTTTATTTATTTTTGACTCTCGATAATACTTGTAACTGAGTACATAAGCGTCAAATGTTGGTATTGAAATTCTTATGCATTATTTTTAAAGGTTCAACTAAATGATTGAATTTAAAAATCTTACTTGTTATTGATTCAGCAGTTAAGAATGTTTATCGAATAAAATTTTCTCAATAAAGCATATATAAGAGTAAAAACATTAAGTTTAAAGTTTTTTATTAACAAAATAATTTTGTAAAATTTTGAATGTTTTTCATAAAAATTAATTACATAACAACTGATTTAATCAAGTAAAAATGAGATAACTATCAACAATATAATTACATTATTTGTTCGACTATTTAAAATAAATTTCATAAAAATCTTAACAATTTAAAAGTTTGTTGATGGATAAAATTAATATTTAACAGAAAAATATAAAAACGAAAAAGATTAATACTTATTAAAAGTAAAAGATTACGTGTCAAACCTTGAAAGCTATCGGAGTGTCATTTGCGTTGTAAAAGAGTTTTTTGTAAAACTACACAAAATTAAAAAATAAATCAATGGTCGAAGTGTTAGTTAAGTTTTTTTTTAAACAAAAGGAAGTTAATGATTCATTTTACTTGTTTTTGCTTATACTTGCTCTGTTTAGCTTATAATTTTATCGCTTATTTTATTTAATTTCAAAAACATTTGTCATAAAATATAACTTGATTATCTTTTGCGATATTGAAAGTACAACATTGTAAAATATCATACTTTGACATTATATTCGAAAAGCTTTGATAATGTGTACATTTATTCAAAGAAAATAAACACTGTTTAGATATCAACTAACTTTAATGTTTTACTGTCAAACTATCTTCAGAAACAATTGAAGGTTGATACAGGAAGAAGTTTTTGAACTTTACTATTTTTAACCAAAATATGAATATTTACGACAAGTTTTTAAAAGGGTTATATTTTTAGTATGCATTTTAAAAAAAAGTCCGAAAGAAACAAAATTGTTGGAATATAACAAGAACAAAAACATGTAAAAGTAGTAAACACAGTTCTACGGAGTTCTTCATGAAGCTTACCAAGTAGCTAATAATCATTTGGAAAGTTTCATGAAAATCTCCGTTCAGCTGTGTTACTTAGTTAGCACAGAGAAACGTACATCGTAATTCAATTATGCAAGTACCTCATGAATTAAATTTCTATGACGTAATAATTGAAATTTTTTAGGATATTTAAGCTGGCGAAACGCTGTGCATTATTTAATGCTTTACACAATGTTGCTAATAAGTTGTAAACAATTTGTTTTAATTTTGTTTTGTTTATAGTTTATATTCTGTATAGACAGCAATTAAATCTTTTACGCTTTAAGTAACAGTGTCAAATTTGTGTTAAACTTATTTTTTTTTATAATAAATAAAAATCTTTAAAACAAAAAATACTTTATTATTTCTGGTTTAAGTAAATTTCTTTTAAAATGAAGTAAGTAATATATATTAAGTTAGAATTTTAAAACTCAAATCTTTTATTTATTTTTAACTCTCGATATAACTTGTAACTGAGTCTATAAGCGTAAAATGTTGGTATTGAGATTCTTATGTAATTTTTATAATTAAAATTAAATGATCGAATTTTTAATCTTATTTGTAATTGTTTTAACATTCAAGAATGTTTAACAAGAAAAATTTATTACAAAAACATATATTAGAGTCAAAACAGTAAAGTTTAAGTACTTTATCAACACTATTTCAAATTTGGAAGAGTTTAAATATTTTTTATAGACATAAAACACATTTAAACTGATTAAAGCAAGTTAATGAGATAACTGTTAGGTAATAAAACTAAATAGCTAGTTTTAAAATAGCTTGTTCGACTTTTAAAATCAATTACATAAAAAACTTTACAATTTAAAATTTAGTTGAGGGATTAAATTAATATTTAAGCCAAAGAATTTAATACTTATTAAAACTAAAAGATTACGTGTCAAATCTTGAAAGCTATCGGAGTGTCATTTTCGTTGTCACAATGTTTTTTGTAAAATTACACAAAATTAAAAAAAAAACAATGGTCGAAGTGTAAGTATTTTTTTTAAACAAAAGGAAGTTAATGAATCACTTTAGTTGTTTTTTGCTTATACTTGCTCTGTTCAGCTTATAATTTTATCGCACATTTTATTTAGTTTCAAAAACATTTATCATAAAAATTAACTTGATTATATTTTGCGATATTGAAAGTACAACATTGTAAAATAACATACTTTGACATTACATTCAAAAAGATTTCATAACATGTACATTTATTTAAAGAAAATAAACAATGTTTAGAAATCAACTAACTTAAATGTTTTACTATCAAACTATCTTCAGAAACAAATAAAGGTTGATACAGGTAGAAGTTTTTGAACTTTACAATTTTTAACCAAAAAAAAGAATATTTAAGACAAATTTTCAAAAGTGTTATATTTTTAGCATGCTTTTTAAAAAAGGTCCAAAAGAAACAAGTTCATTGGAGTAAAACAAGAACAACAACATGTAGAAAATAACAAATACAGTTCTATGGAGTTCTTCATGATGCTTTCCATGTATGTACTAATTATTTGGAAAGTTTCATTAAAATCTCTGTTGAGCTGTGTTACTAAGTTAGCACAGATAAACGTACATCAATTTCAATAAGGCAAATACTTCTCGAATTAAATTTCTATGTCGTAATTATTGAAACTTTTTACGTCTAGTTAAGCTAGCGAAACAATGTACAATATTCCAGGCTTTACACAATGTTGCTAATCAGTTGTAAACAATTTATTTTACTTGTCTTTCGCTTATAGTTTATATTCTGTTTGGACAGAATATATATAACTTTTTAGTATCACGATTTAAGTAACAGTGTTATAATTTTTATTTAAATTTTTGCTTCAATTATAAAATAATATTTAAAACATGCAGTACTTTAAGGCTCCCAGTTTAAGTAAATTTTGTTTAAAATTGAAGTAAGTAATAAATGCTAGTTAAAATTTTAAAACTCAAAGCTTTTATTTAATTTTTACTCTCGATAAAACTTGTAACTTGTCTACAAGCGTAAAATATGGGTGTTGAGATTCTCATGTATTATTTTTAGAAGTTCAACTAAAGGATTAGATTTGAAAATCTTATTTGTAATTGATTCAGCAGACAGAAAATTTTTATCAGATAAAGTTTTTTCTTGAAAAGCATATATTAACGTAAAAACATTAAGTTTTAAGCATTTAATTCACAATAAATTTTTCAAAAACTTTAAATGCTTTTCATAAAAATTAATTACAAATCAACTGATTTAACCAAGTTAAAATTAAATAACTATCAGATAACATAATTACACAATTTGTTTGACTTTTAAAATCAATTACATTAAAAACTTCACAATTTAAAAGTTTGTTGAGGGATCGAATTAATATTGAAACCAAAAAGTTTAATACTTATTAAAAGTAAAAGATTACGTGTCAAACCTTGAAAGCTATCGGAGTGTCATTTGCGTTGTAAAAGAGTTTTTTGTAAAACTACACAAAATTAAAAAATAAATCAATGGTCGAAGTGTTAGTTAAGTTTTTTTTTAAACAAAAGGAAGTCAATGATTCATTTTACTTGTTTTTGCTTATACTTGCTCTGTTTAGCTTATAATTTTATCGCTTATTTTATTTAATTTCAAAAACATTTGTCATAAAATATAACTTGATTATCTTTTGCGATATTGAAAGTACAACATTGTAAAATATCATACTTTGACATTATATTCGAAAAGCTTTGATAATGTGTACATTTATTCAAAGAAAATAAACACTGTTTAGATATCAACTAACTTTAATGTTTTACTGTCAAACTATCTTCAGAAACAATTGAAGGTTGATACAGGAAGAAGTTTTTGAACTTTACTATTTTTAACCAAAATATGAATATTTACGACAAGTTTTTAAAAGGGTTATATTTTTAGTATGCATTTTAAAAAAAAGTCCGAAAGAAACAAAATTGTTGGAATATAACAAGAACAAAAACATGTAAAAGTAGTAAACACAGTTCTACGGAGTTCTTCATGAAGCTTACCAAGTAGCTAATAATCATTTGGAAAGTTTCATGAAAATCTCCGTTCAGCTGTGTTACTTAGTTAGCACAGAGAAACGTACATCGTAATTCAATTAAGCAAGTACCTCATGAATTAAATTTCTATGACGTAATAATTGAAATTTTTTAGGATAGTTAAGCTGGCGAAACGCTGTGCATTATTTAATGCTTTACACAATGTTGCTAATAAGTTGTAAACAATTTGTTTTAATTTTGTTTTGTTTATAGTTTATATTCTGTATAGACAGCAATTAAATCTTTTACGCTTTAAGTAACAGTGTCAAATTTGTGTTAAACTTATTTTTTTTTATAATAAATAAAAATCTTTAAAACAAAAAATACTTTATTATTTCTGGTTTAAGTAAATTTCTTTTAAAATGAAGTAAGTAATATATATTAAGTTAGAATTTTAAAACTCAAATCTTTTATTTATTTTTAACTCTCGATATAACTTGTAACTGAGTCTATAAGCGTAAAATGTTGGTATTGAGGTTCTTATGTAATTTTTATAATTAAAATTAAATGATCGAATTTTTAATCTTATTTGTAATTGTTTTAACATTCAAGAATGTTTAACAAGAAAAATTTATTACAAAAACATATATTAGAGTCAAAACAGTAAAGTTTAAGTACTTTATCAACACTATTTCAAATTTGGAAGAGTTTAAATATTTTTTATAGACATAAAACACATTTAAACTGATTAAAGCAAGTTAATGAGATAACTGTTAGGTAATAAAACTAAATAGCTAGTTTTAAAATAGCTTGTTCGACTTTTAAAATCAATTACATAAAAAACTTTACAATTTAAAATTTAGTTGAGGGATTAAATTAATATTTAAGCCAAAGAATTTAATACTTATTAAAACTAAAAGATTACGTGTCAAATCTTGAAAGCTATCGGAGTGTCATTTTCGTTGTCACAATGTTTTTTGTAAAATTACACAAAATTAAAAAAAAAACAATGGTCGAAGTGTAAGTATTTTTTTTAAACAAAAGGAAGTTAATGAATCACTTTAGTTGTTTTTTGCTTATACTTGCTCTGTTCAGCTTATAATTTTATCGCACATTTTATTTAGTTTCAAAAACATTTATCATAAAAATTAACTTGATTATATTTTGCGATATTGAAAGTACAACATTGTAAAATAACATACTTTGACATTATATTCGTAAAAATTTTATAACATGTACATTTATTTAAAAAAAATAAACACTGTTTAGATATCAACTAACTTTAATGTTTTACTATCAAACTATCTTCAGAAACAATTAAAGGTTGATACAGGAAGAAGTTTTTGAACTTTACAATTTTTAACCAAAATATGAATATTTACGACAAGTTTTTAAGAGTGTTATATTTTTAGTATGCATTTTAAAAAAAGGTCCGAAAGAAACAAAATTGTTGGAATATAACAAGAACAACAACATGTAGAAAATAACAAACACAGTTCTACGGAGTTCTTCATGATGCTTTCCATGTATGTACTAATCATTTGAAAAGTTTCATGAAAATCTCCGTTCAGCTGTGTTACTAGGTTAGCACAGAGAAACGTAGATCGTTTTTAATAAAGCAAGTACGAATTAAATTTGTATGACGTAATAATTGAAATTTTTTAGGATAGTTAAGCTTGCGAAATGCTGTTTTATTTAATTTTATACCTGCAATAGTAGTGCATTGTTGTTTTAAAACTTAAAGCTTTGATTTGTTTTTCTTGGTAGAACTTGTAACTATGTTTAAAGTTGAAAATAAACTGCTAGATGACAATTTATTATAGTATTACATAAAATTATTTTTATAAGTGTGAAATGATGGTATTGAGGCTCTAATGTATTATTTTCATACATTTTCAATTTGATATATATATTAGTTTTGTAACATCAAAATAAAACACCAAACTACGTAAAACTTTTTTGAAAAATTTTTTCATATTAGCTTTTAATCCTAACCACCCCGTATAAAATTAACTGTTTCATAAAAAGTTGCAGTAGCTACATACGTTTTAACAAGTTTTTGTATTTTTCATTAAATTAATATATTTTGCATAAAACTGGCTATTTTTATATGATAACTTCTAATCCTGCCTAAGAAAAAGCATTAGTATGTGAATGAGTATATGTATTTATAAGTGTATTCTTTCCAATACATTTACTTTAAGTATTTCTTTTATACTGCTTTAAATTTAAATGCGTGTACTTCAAAAGTTTCATTTGGTGAGCTTCAGTTACCAAAATATACAAAAAAAAAACGAGAGACAAAATTTCAGAACATTTTGAAACTCTTCCGTGTTTACAACGCTTTTTTTCTTCCGTGTTTAACTTCCGTGTACGTGTTGGTTATGAATTACCCATCTACAGCTTATATACGCCCTAGAACACAGATAGTTTAGTACAGCTCGTGTTAGCGGTTCGCTCAGTAGTAGATGTGTTCAATGAAAACATTGTTGCTAGTGCTTCGTTTAAGATTTACTTGGTTTGTGCGGTGCTAACAAAAACATGTTTTTCAACTCAAATTATTAAACTGAGTTCTTTATCAAGTATTTGTTTATCAATCTAAATTTTTAAGCTATAGATTAAAAAACAGAAAAAAAGTTAAAACAAAAAGATTAGAGTTAGAATTATTAGTTGCTTCATAGAATAATGTTTTTCAGTTATTTACTAATTCAAAGTTTAAAGATGAATCTTCATATTATTATGATGATCACTTATCTCGTTTCGGTAGAATGCCGAGTTGTTGATGTTGCTCTCAAGTCGCAGTTAGAAGATATGGTTGAAAGTTTAAAAGTAAGAACTGATTCAATTTGTCACTTTTGTTTATGACAGTTTTTAATAAAGGACAACATTTTAGATGAAAAAATTGTAAATATACTTTCAAATGATTTTTAACAATTCATATTTTCATTACATTATCAACTGCTTTTGCAATTGTATTTTCTAATAAGTCAAAATAATTAATATCAGTTGAATCTTTAGAATTAATTTTACTGTAACTTAATTGCAGAATAAGTACAACGAAACAATAGACTATCTTGGCGATTTAGTCGCTATAAAAGTGCTAAACAAAGGCAAGTCGGCCGAATACGTCTCGATGAAATTATTCTTTCCAGATCATGTTGAAATTTTGGCATTAGATTCGAAAATAACCGGTAGGCGAACGAGAATATCTCAAAAGCCTTCGTTAAAGATGCTCCAACATCTTGCCTCCCTTACCGGTAATAAAAATTTAACAAATTAACTATCATATTAAACATTAAGAAAGAAAATTGCACAACTGTATTTTAAGTGAAGTGTTGTTATTGTTTTTGTTGAAAAATATTCTATGTAAAAATAACAAAACTTTTTTAGGCGATGATTTAGCAGAAGTAAACGAGCTGCAAGCAGCTTCTAAAAAACTGATTTTGAGGAGCGGTAGAGAGCTGAATCTTGCATTCAATTATGACGCAGACTCGTTTGCAAGAACCATCCAGTCTAATTTCACTAACCAGTTCCTAACAGTTCTAGACTTCTTTAGCCGTACCCCGGAAGACCTCAACGTCCACATCAGCTCGGCAAATTTCGGTCACGGGACTTACCCTAAAATTTCCAAGCATCGATGGCTTGTCCGCACGGTATCAGGGTATCATTTGAATATTGATTTTAATTTTGTCGACATCGAAAACAGTATGGACCAAATTCGAGTTTACAGCTTGAAGGAACAGAGTGTAAAAGGTAAAACGTTGAAAACATTAGTCACGAAAGTTACCAGTGCAACGACGGTCAGTGTCAGGTCGAACAGTGTGCTGATTACTCTTTCGACGACCGAGTGCAGCCGACACCACCGGGGTTTCAACGCAACTATCAATGTGGCAAAGTATGACGTCACAAATGTGACTAAAAGTAAATTGCGTTTTTTTTGTTAACATTAACGTACTTTTTTGTTCAATGTAGCTTTATTTATGATCCAATTCATTTTTTTTTCTATTCTAACAATGAGATAAGTTAATTTTATTTACATTATTAGACGACCAATCATTATAATTTTTAAATTTATAATAAAAAATTATTTACAACTATTTATTTAGAAAAGAAGTATAAAAATAATAATAACTAATGTTTATCTAAAAAAAATATTAATTTGATGTTCATATATCCACTAGAGTTTAATTAGTATTAAAAAATAGAATGTGTTAAATAAAAATAAATAGCTTAAATCGATTCATCTAGAAAATTGATCAAAACTAAGCTTGATTTTAATTAAACGAGAGTTTTAATAAAAAAACGTATAAAAATATATGGAACATTACACTTGAAAACAATTTAGTATCAGAAACGAGAATTTTAAAGTTATAATGAGAAGTTAAACTTAATATATAAACCAAAAGTTTTATTTTTGACAGAGATAAATGCTTTAGTATGGTATAAAAAAAAGTCTATCATTTGCGTTAGGTTTAAACTTCATAAAGAGTCTAAAAAAGTATCGAAACAATACATAAAGTAAGCAAACTATTAAACAGAAGGAAGTTAATGATTAAATTTAACTTAGTTTTGATTATACTTGCTCTGTTTAGCTGACGTTTTAACTCTTTCTTGTTATTTCTCTACTCTTACATATACCTTTTAAGAAAAACTAATTTCACTTTGCTAAACTATATTAAAAAATGTTAATTGAACGTTAAACAACTAAAACTGTTTATTGAACGAGTGATGGAAGTAATCACAACTTTGAATTAAACTAAAAATTTTATGACGTAATAATTGAATTTTGATAGGCTAATTGAGCTGGTAAAATGCTGTACTATATCAAAGCTTTTAATTGGTTGTATAAATAAATAGATCAGTAGTAGTCAATATTTTTTAAAATATTATTTATATTGGGCAAATATGGCTTTGTTTAATTAGTAATGTATTAAAAATACAAAATATAGCAAAAGCACTTAATTATTTAGTCAAATTATCCAAAAACATTCTCACCAAAAATATTTTTAATCATCTATACCTTGATCTCTAACCCATCTTATACAAGTACATAAAAAACAAACAAAAAAAAGTATTGTTACTTATAATATAGAATAAAAAGAAGTAAAACAATATCCAATCAGAAGCGCATTAGACTTGCAGCCGACGCCATTTCTTCGCAGTTTTAAACAAGTGAACATTGATTAAAATACATCTGTCAACTAAATGTTTTTTCCTGTCTTAAGTCCAACTTCAAATTTTAATTCTAATATTTTTGTTTAACAGAATGTACCACTGTTCCTTCTGTAAACAACTCAAAAACAACTGTTAACGGATCAGCAATCGTCACTGAAGTTGCTCATGGAACACTGATCGACTACACCTGTGAGAACGGATTTGTTCCTACAACTACCCAGTCTGTAACTTGCGGAAACGTTACACCTGGCCAAGTTGACGTGTCCAACATAACATGCAACAGAAGAGGTATTGTTTTGTATATTAGATAAGAAATATATTTAATTTCATTAAAACACATAAGTAATTTAATTCTTTAAATTTAATCAAATAAGACACATATTTTGCTTAATTATTAATCGCTATTAAACTAAAACACTTGAGTAGTTTTTTCATATATCTATCACTAGCTATAAACTTTTATTTTTAATTATAAATTTATGTCTACCTTATTTATACCGGATGATAAGCTTAAAGCAGTAAAACATATTGTTGTACTCAACAAAGCAATTGTGACCTAGAGTCAAATTATCAGTAAGAATTTTGAATTCTTTTTTAATTTTAAAACATTAAACTGCAGAAGATGCTCTTGAGCTATTTGAAGTGTTAAAATCAGCACATAAATTAGAAGTTTAAAAAAACAATTAATAATTACAGAATGCACCCCTCCAATTCTAAATGGCGGTTCCTACGCTTTCAAGTCACGGTCCAATGATTCCGGTGACGGATCCGTTGTCTACAATGACGTCATCACATACACTTGTGACGTCACGCACACAATGGACGCTTCTGTGACGTCACCTGATTTGGTTTGTGGCGCAGACGGAAGCATGGTCACTCTCGCCAGCCAGAACATAAAATGTAATAAAAGTAAGTTCAAAAATTGTTTTTATTTTATTTTCGTAAATTCAAAAGCTAAAAAATTTAGAAGTAAACTGGAAACCTATTTAAATCGAGCTCGATATATAATTTACCGACATTAGTATAAATATAAATTAATAAATATACATTTAACCTTTGTCAAAAATGTCTTTACAATATTAATCTATTTTAATACAAAACTTAAAAGTTATACTTTATAATTAAGTGATCAATGAAACACGTATTTAAAAAACAAATTAGCTAACTTTATAAAACTTTCGTAGTTTTACATTTTGCAAAGGTTATTTACTATTTAAAAACTTTACATCGAAAAAAGTATAGTTCCTATGATTACAATCATATTTTATATTAATTGGGTGGTATTTGTTTTTTTTTTTTCTTATTTTATAAACTCTTACTTAAATCATCTAACTTTCATTTCATTCAATTATGCTTTAATTAGTAATTAGAAACTAGTCTAAAACTATACTCATAAATATTTAATAAATAATATATAATCTAAACAAGGTAATTTGTTTCAATAACTATAACAATAGATATTTATTTTAAGTAAGTATTGTTTACATTTTACTTTTAAAAACTAAAACTTTGACTGATTATTTACGACCAAGTTTGTTTTATAATGTTTATGTTAAACAGAATGTACCACTGTTCCTTCTGTAAACAATTCAAAAACAACTGTTAACGGATCAGCAACCGTCACTGAAGTTGCTCATGGAACACGGATCGACTACACCTGTGAGAACGGATTTGTTCCTACAACTACCCAGTCTGTAACTTGCGGAAGCGTTACACCTGGCCAAGTTGACGTGTCCAACATAACATGCAACAGAAGAGGTATTGTTTTGTTTCTTTTATTAATGTTAATAACGAAATCATGTTTTATTTAAAACGTTTGGTTTTAATTGGCATTGTTTTCTCATGATCCCTGCATCTAAGACTTTCTCAAATTTCTTAATTGATAACATTTCATATTAATGGTTATATACATTGTTTTTATACTAACAATTAAATGCCTGAGGGTGGAATGTTGGGCACCCGATAGCTAATGTTAAACCGCGGTGAAGGATTTTTTCTCAGTAGTTTAGCTAAATCTAGGCTGGAGGGAGGTTAAAAAATAAGGTCCATGTTCCAGATATAAACTTGATTTTGACATAATTTTAAATACTCAAAAGTAATCAAAACGAGCAAAAAATTTAAAGTATCAAAATTTTTCAGTAAAACAGTTATAAACAGTAGTACAAACTTTTATAAAACTGGCAATTAATCATAGATAAAACTTAGCAGTACAACAATAACGTAAATTAACATAAACCCTAATCAATTTGCAAATAAAAACAGTAAAAATGTTATCTTTCTCCAAACCCTAAACTGTGTGACCAAAACAGAGCTGACTAAAGCAGAGTTAAAGGTCAGTAACTAATTCAGTTTGGATTCAAAAACAAGCTGCACAAATAATATCCGAAGCGAAAACAAACTGCTCAAAACCAATATTCAAACTGGTTGACAAATAAACAGTAAGATTCAACACCCTGGTTGAAAATCATTTAACAATTAACAATTGTATCCACAAAATCTCTTTTTATTCACAATTTACAATGAATCGCAGTTTATCTATTTATTGATTAGTGATTGCACATTAATTTTCATTTTGATATGCATTAAACTTTTCCTTTTAACAAGGATGTAATGCATGACATAACCATTGAAGTTTAAATTGTTTTGATAACTGATTAAGTAATCAAAAATGTCCAACAAGGTATAAGTCTTTTAAAGGATACATATATTAAATTGAAAAGAGTAATATAAATATACTGTATTGAAAATTTAAGTTTTCTATTAATCTACCTTAATTTAGAAAAGTTTAAACATATTGGATTAGGATAAAACAAATTTTGATTTAATTAAACAAGTAAAAACGAGAAAGTTAGTATATAAAAGTGCAAATATTACATGGTAATTTCAAAATTTCAAATGTTTTTACATAAATAACTATACATTTTATTTGTTAGTTACGAAATTAAACAAATTGCCTAAACCTAAAATTTTTTTTCTTATCAGAGATAAAGGGTTTAGTTAGGTCTTTATAAATGCTTTTGTATCATTTGAGTTTGATTTTGTGTAAATTCATAAATAGTAGTTATATATTAAGTAACTTTTAGAAACAAAAGGAAATTAATGATTAGTAAACTTGTTTTTGCTTCTACTTGTTCTTTTAAACTAAACATTTATAAGGTTCTTGATTTTTTGGATACTTAAACCAGTTAAAACTTAATGTTCTGCTCTTAAAGTATCCTCAGATAAACGAAAAAATGACAAAAGTTGTTTCAAACTTACAATTTTGAAATGTTTTAAGATCTTTAGGACGTAATAACTGAATTTTATTAGCTAGTTAAGATGGCAAGACGCTGTGTATGTTTTTTAAACTTTTATTTAGTTGTATAATTGAATATACTACAAAAGTCAATAGTTTTACAAATGTTTAATTCATTCGGAGCATTACAGAATAAATTAAAATACTAATGTTTTAAAAAAAACAAAATATTTATCAAGTTCACTTTCGAACAGTTGAATTCCTATAATAATCTTAACGAGTTTATTGTAAACTTTAAGAGAATCTGAACAACCTATGTCCAAGAGTTTCTTTAAACTTATTGTCTGCTAACTAAGCCTTCAGTTCCACTTTGCAAAATAAAATTTAATAAATTACATAAACTAATCCAATAAATATTATTTAAACACTAACTTAAATTAATTACTTTTTAATTTATTTACTTCTCAAAGTTTGTACTACTCTCATTTATTTAGTTTAAAATAAACTTTTTTTCGCATTGTGACTTTCGAACTACAGTTAAAGTTCTCACAAAGTGAAAAAATACAATGTACTATAAAGTTACTTACTTGAAGCAGGTTTTTAAGTTAAAAACAAAATGTTTCTTTACGTCTTTTAATGTTTAATCTGAAATTTATTTTTCAATTAATTAAAAAAACATTCTGAATTTAATATAGAAATTAAAAAAAATATAGCAACTTATTATGGTGTAAAATTTTTAAGCACTTTTAAATATTGAAGCAGGGTATTCACAAAAAAGCTTAATACATTAAATTTAATTAATTTAAAAAAACTTAATAGTTAGCAATTTATTCAAAAATTAATTCTAAACTAGTGGCTGGTATTTTTTTTGTTCTTGTAATAATCAAAAAGTGGATATATGAAATAACTGTTCAAAAATATAGGTTTAATCGTTTGCTAACAAAAGATACTAGTGAAGTAACTTCACTGGAATATAAATAAAAACAAATTATAGAGTAATCTTCCTTTATTGTACCAACATATGTTTTTGTGTGTTAACGAATCAACACACTTAAACTCCAACTAACCACCCAGTTGAAGTGTGTTGATTCGTTAACACTCAGAAACATATTTTGGTACAATAAAGGAAGACTACTGTATAATTTGATATATGAAATATTAATTAAATGATATATAATTAACAGTGTATAGATACGAAGTAGTCAAGCAAAATATGTATTGGAATCAAGCGAGAAGTTATTGTCAGAACAGATCTGGTGACTTAGTACAACACGACCCAAGATTGTTGACTCGAAGTGGAAGAGAGTTAGTTGCTTAATATCTAGATGTAGTAATTTTTTTTATAAACTTTTACAAGTTTGCTTAGGTTTATAAAACAATTTAACATTATTATGACTAAAAGCTCAAATTTAACTATGAAATATTGTGCAGTGCAACTAATACTTAATAAATAACATCAAACTAGTAATTTTTTGTGTATTTTGCTAATACAGTTAAGTGGTCTCATTGTTATGCTATATAGGTATTATGTACTAATATTTGAGAAATTATAACTATTTTTCTACTTTAATTTAAAGTAAGCAAACTATACAAGGTTAAAGTATGAGTTATGAGTTTCAAATTATGCCTAAGCTTGAGTTTACCATTGATTAGTATGTTAATTAGTTTTGTTACAATTATTGAATTAAAACTTTGTAGACAAATTTCTGAAGAACTAAACATGTCGCTTAATTCTCACTACCACACGGGAATCAGAAGAGATGAAACAAGCACCAACATCTGGAGGAGAAGTATCGACGGAGTCCAGGTTAGTTTAGAAGGATGGCATCCTAATAATCATCCTAGTAGCAACGATGGTTGGAATTTTTTGTACTGGTACTTCTACGATAGCGAAAATAAAAATACCATTTGGGACCACCCTGATCTTCCACATTACTTTATTTGTGAATACTAGCTTTGTTTGATCCGAACTTTTCATTTTTTAAACACAATCAGAAATTTATTATATCACGATTTTTTAAAACTCAAAACACAATGTGGCTTATTAACTATATATTTTTAGAATAAAAATTTTTATTTTTAAACCACCAACTTTTTCCAGGTATTTTTACAAACAATACTTTTTTCCAAGTTGTATGCCTCTTATAGTATAAGATGTTGTATTTATTTGTTGGTTATTAAATACTTAAAAAAAGAATATTTTCTTTTACAAAAATTTAAAAAAGTAATAGTTTTCAAAATTTTAATAAAATAAATGCTAGTTCTTGTCCTGTTGTCTAATGTTTAAACTTTAGTTGCTTTTAATTTTTAAATAAAAAGTATCTAAATAACCACAAAGAGTTAATACTTTATAACAGTGGTCGGCACGCTACTTCGAATCCGTGAACCCTAAATCACAAAACTAAAATTCTATGCACCCTAATTTGCATTCTTTAGCGCCGCTAGTGTTTAAGAATATGTAAACTTTTTTAATCGTTTTTTTTTACTATTAATTCGGTAACACCTAGTTAACTTTTACACGCTACTTTTAAATTTACCAATTTACGATTTCTAGGCTAAGAGTGGAAGTATTTTTAAATACTGTAACAGAATAGAACTAGGAGAGTACAAAAATGGTCGTTTTATTGACAACAAAATAGTCAATTAGATATTAAGGTTGAATATGTCTTAAATGTAGAAAGACTAAAAAAAAACTTTAGTTTAGTTTCTGCGCAAAAAAAATCATGTACCCCAAAATAAGTTTCATGCACCCCAAAAGTCTCGTGCACCCAAAAAGAAATTTCATGTACACTAGTGTGCACCAGTGTACACCGTGCCAACCACTGCTTCATATTATTCAGTAATGATTAGCTATTATTAGAATTATGCCTATTTTTACAATAGCATCAATTTTTAAATATGTTTTTTAATCAAGTCATTTACAATGGTAAATAATAATATAAAATCACTACTTATTTAACAATTAAAATAAATACTTACTATAACTGTTCAGTAAAAAAATACCTTAAATATACAACGTGTAATTTAATTGTAACCCGCTTTTAGAACCAGCATAATTTGGACGATATTTTCTAACATTTTTGACTATGTACTTTACAAGATTGTAAGAGATAAATATAAATACAAATATTTTAAATCAACTTTCGCCAATATTCGTTTAAAACTCGAAGTTGTAATAACTTAATTGTAAACTTTAATTATTAGAAAGAAAAAAAAAGTTTAGAGTATTTTATTACTTGAGTAGTTTGTCCTGGACAAGACGTTAAAAGGTATCCTTGGTGTGCGACTCGATAACCGAAAGGTTTTATTTTGTGCACTAAGTCATAGGACCAAATATTTTGAGCGTTCGACAATATTATTGGTTATAAGCAATTGGTTATAACAGATACCAAAAGTTATGAAAAATTAAGTAAAATTACTTTCTTTTTTATTGCTACTTTTAAAGTGTTATAGTTTTAAACTACAAAATAAATTATTTTAAAACTTTGGTGTATTATGTTGAAGTAAACTTATTGAGTTTAGTAATATAAATATAAAAAAAATTAAATATTTAATTACTTTTACTAACTCAAATAAACGCAATAATTTGCTAAAAATCACACAAATTATAATAATTTAAATGAGTGGTAAAAAAAGGTGTCGGTTTATAAAAAAAAATAAGTTGATAAAAACTAAGTAAACAAATGTCTTAGTACAAATGAAAATAATATCTGTATTGAAAATTAATAATTTTACAGGAAAGTTCAAGCAGCGTTATTTTACGAGTAGAAGTAGTTTTTCAAGTACTGCTGAAATCGATTTATTTTATTAAATTAAAATATTTCTATCACGGTACCTGCTTACTAAAAAAAGTACTTAAAAAGTCTATACTTCGTTAGAAGTTGTTTTGAAGCTATCTTAAAACATATTTTTGCTTTAATAAGTCCAGAGGCAAGTTTATTAATACCAGTTTACGTTATTTTGTTTTGAAAACAATATGTATATAAAAGTACGTTAAAAAAAAAGTTATTGTTCTAATAAACTAAAATTAATTTCAGTTTTTAATTCTAAAGTTAAGAATTTTGACTGGCTTGTTTTGATGTATCAAAAAATTTGTAACAAATTCAGACTAAAAAAAACTACCTTGAACAAGATTTACGATAATTAGATTAATTGCTTTCATATTTCAATAAATTTGTTTTAATACATAAGAATGTTAAACAAAAAAGTAATTAAAAAACCGTAATACTTCAGTGATTGTAACTCATATTTTAATAAAAATGCTAATTACGCAGATTATGTTGAAGGCTTTTTATAAAAATTAAATTTAAACTGGGAGTTTTTCATACTTGTAGTAAGTTTTAAAAATATTAAACTAGTTATGTACAACTAAAAACTTAGTAAGTATAGAATAAATTGTAATATAATATATATTTAGTAAATATAAATTTGCCATATTTAGCGCTATAAATTTTACAAACTTTATCACTCAAAATATAAAATATTTATTGTTCTGTTGATATATCGATTTTAAATAGTTATGATAGTATTTTTTTTATTTTAGTGACCTTGATTTGGAAATCAAATCGTTTTAAGAATTTAAAATATGCTTTTTAAATCAATTTAACTCAAAATACAGTTAAACTTTAAGATGTTTGTTTTTAAAGTAATTTAAAAAAAGTTAACAAGTTTGTATTAATCTTGTTTTCAGGAAACTTTCTCGAATCGATCTAAATTTAACTATTTTGAAAACAAAAATAAATTTATTATTTTACCGTTGTACATCAGATTTAAAACCATTGGTCTAAACTGATTTATTGATACTTTTATATAAAAATCTTTGAATTGAAGTTCTATAAAACATTTTGAAACAGTAAAACTATTAGAAGTATCTTTGTAATTTTTAGTTTTTAGCAAAAAAGCTTAGTGAACAAGAAAAAGAAAATGTTATTTAGTACATTATGCCTTATGCCTTTGATATATTTTGTTTTTAACTATAGCTTTGCTTTACTTTTAGTTTAATTTTAAACTGAAACAAAAATAGAAAAAAAAGTGAATGTGTTTGTTTTGAAATTTATATGTAATATTAAAATGTTAGTGGCTTAAAAGTTCATATTTTAGTGTTCCCTCATGAAAAAGTTTTTGAAATCTTGGTTTGTTATGAACATTTATTTACAAAACAATAAGTATATAAAATTTGTTCAGTAATGTTATTTAAGATATTAATTTTCAGTAAATGACATAAAAAGACAGATTAACTATATGATTGTATAAAATTTTTTAACCTTACAGTTAAAACATAACTAGTATAAAAATGTTATGTATATGTAGTATGCATTAGTATAAGTATAACGTAAACTTTTTGTTTTTTAACCTATATTTTACCATTAAACTCTATTTACATAAAGCTTTTAATCACTATATGATAGCTTTATTATTAATAGAAAAAGAATACTTGAGTTTTTTAAAAATAACAACAACCATTAGTTGTACCATTTACTAAATAAACTATTAAGTTTGAGAAAAAATTGTGCCATTACAACATTTGTATTTATTTGAACCATTAAATACGATACCTTAAAATCTAGCGCAAAATTCAAAATGTAAGTTTTTTTTCAAGACTTTAATAGTTTGGTTTAATAGCTAAAAAAATTAGGAGTAATGTTTTTTGAAATTAACAAATTAATCTCAAAATTAATTTTAAGATTAACAAAACTACACAACAAACTAGTTTGTTAATGTCTCAGAACTCAATAATTTAATTCAGCTTTTTCATAATTCAGAACTTTTGTAGTTTGCAAATATAAGGAGTTAATTTCAAATATTTTTCGTAAAAATTCTTTCTCGTCGATCAAGTTAAACCACAATTTGGAAAACTTTTCTTGCACTGAAGTTAAATGTGCTGACAGAAATATTGATTATGTAATGTTATACTTTTACATGTTTTAGTTATTAATACATATGTTATTGTACCGATGGTGTGGGAACTCTTAAAAATAATCAATTTAGAATGAGAATCATAAGTAATAAATGTTTTATGATTTAAGGGCGTGGGAATATTTTGTAAAAATAATGCATCTTGATAAGCTTTCCCACAATAAAATTATTTATTTTAGAGAACTAATGCGTTTTTTAATGCATATAAATGCAGTTGTTTAAGAATAGCGTAACCTTTTCTTAAAATAACTTTTGGTTTATACGGAATTACGGAATTTGACAAAATCGTTAGTATCAACTTGTTATTAGTAATTGTGTGTCACTCTCACTTATTGTAGTTTTAAAAGCACTATCTCTTTTTCACACTTAAAGCTTATATTAATATACCAGAAAGTATTTAAGTTAATCAGCTAAATGCCCAATCACACATCCCGTTCTAAGGCCTCCAAATTCAAGAAACTCTCGGTACAAGGAATTCTTACGAGGTCAAATAAAAAAGGCAATGAAGTCATACAGGAACAGATGGCCGACACAGGTATATTATCGTTTATGTTCAAATATAACAAACTAGATGAATCCATTATCTTTTATTAATAAAACAAGTTACTAGATAACTAATTAACTTACTTGATAAACATACTTAACTTTAGAAATAAATATATTTTATTCTGATTTTATTCACAACCTCTAAATATCAATCTTGTTCTAAATAAGCTATATTGTTTTATGTATTCCCTGACAAATTGAACCTGAATAAAATTGTTAGCAACTTAAATGCTTATTTAGTTTTGTAAAAGTTAGTACGAATGATAAAGATTGCTTATTTTACTCGAGAGGTAAACTAGTATATAGTGTGTAAAAAAAGCAACCTGTTTAAATTTTATTCAAACTTTATTATTGTCTCGACAAAAATGACTGGTAATTAAAGAATTTTGTTTTTATTAATATTTAAAATAAATACTAACAAGCTTGTTTTGAAAGAATGAGACACCACAATATCAAATTTTTTCAACTATTCTTTATTTTTTTAAATATTTGACAAGGTTTTGATTTTTTGCAACCTAAACCTGGTATTAATTATAATAGGTAGTTTGCATATTTATTTTTACTCAAATAATCGCTTTACTTAACAGTTAGTTGAGCAATATTTGTTAGTTAAGACAAATAATTAAATCAATTTGTTTATTAAAATATAGTTTAATGTAATTTATAAACACTTAGTAATTTACACTTTAAATTTTATACAAGCTTATAAGCTTGCTCCAAATATACCTTTATGTGGTGACATAGACTAGTAAATTATAAATTGTAATTATAAAGAATAAATACTTTTAATTGAAGATAGCGTTTGTGTGCGTTCATTTTACGTCAGTAATTAGCTAAAATTAGGTTTTAATTATAGTTTTAGAAAAATAAAAAATGTAAATATTCTTAGCACATTGCATTTTCAATAAAATGCAACAAAAGTTTTCATAAAAAAAAAATTTTTAATGTTTAAGAAAAAATGTGTGCATAAGTTTCATTTAGCAGCTAACTTAAAATAAGTTTATTTTTAGTAAATGTTTTCATAATGCTTAACAGCTATGACATAACGGAACATAAATATGCATTTTGTTGCTAAATTTATGAAATATTTTGTGAATAGTTTATCAAAATTAAATATCAATAGCTACAAGTTTACAGATTTTTAAAGTTTTACAACAATGATATGGATAAAAGTCCTATTATAATTTTGAGAATTTAATTTCTTTACTTAATTAAAACTAAATAAATTATAAAGTTAAATTACTTTAAATTGAGATAAATTAATCAAGATATTGTTAAAACTTTGTAATAAAAATTCAACTAATATAAAGAGTTAGTTATAATTTTTTGATATTCAAATTTATGAACATAAAGTGTTATGTTTTACACAAAACTTAAGGATAAAGAAAATCCTAACTTTAATAAAAGTAATTGATAATTAACAAATTGTTTTAAAGATTGAAAAACGTAATGAGTTTAAAAAAATATATTAAACTTTAACTAGTTTATAAACTGTTTAAAAATTTCTAAAATTAAAAAAGTTCATATTGACATAATTTTCAGAAAACTGATTTCTTTTAAGTATGTAGCTTCTTACAAATTAGCAAATTACAAACTTATTTTATAAGTTGTTGTAAAAGTTATTTGGAAAGTTAATAAGCTTGCTTGTTTGTAAAAAATAATTAAATCTTAAAGTTTTAATATAGTTTGTATACAGTAAATTAAAGTGTATTTATTATCAATTTAAATTATAAAGATTATCTAATATATAATTAAATATAACTAATACTTTAAAAAAGTAGACAAATTTTTAATAAAAAGGTATATATAAGAGTATTTTTTTATATAAATAAAGTGAGTATGCACATTTTAGAAAGGTTTGTTTAAATAAGTCAAAAGTTTTTGAATACTAACTAAAACAGCAATACAGTGCAGTATATGAACCGTAAAGGAATTTATGATACGTATAATTAGTTGATTGCTTATTTGACTCGGAATAGAACATTAGTTTCTTACATACTTATTTACATCACACGTAACTAATTTAGCACATTTAGTAAAATGTGTTGTATAATACTTTTATTAAATAAAAACTATCAAAAACTTTAAGCTTTTTATGTTTATTATAGGTTCTAACTTAAAAATTTATTTAAATTTTTTCTTGATGTTGTTATGTTTGGTACATTTTATTGCCTGTTGTAATAATTTATTTTCAATAAATTAAAGTTAAAAAGAAATAATCCAGAACATAAAATTATATAAGTAGTTAAACTTTTGTTAACTTAATAAATCTCGATTAGCTCAATAAAACCAACTTATTATGTTTTTAAACCTCTTTAAACTTTAACTTTTGTCTCTATAAAAAAATGATTTAATAAAGTTTAATAATAACAAAAACGTCTTAAATTTTTCAATCAAAAATTTTGTTTTACCTGCAAATATTTTATCAAACATTATTCATTTAATGGATTAATAGAGCTCAAAAAATCATGCATTATTATAAGAAAAAACATGCCATTATTGCTTAATTTTTGTTTGAAGTTTTATAACTGTTTGTGCTTTTTTAGTTTATATTGAAAAAGCTTCAATTTTAGAAAAAAAAAAGATTTTTATAAAGTATTTAATTGATAAGTAAAGTAGAAAAAAAAACAAATATTTCTACATCTTAAAACAGCGTAAGCAAATTGAAGTTGAGTTAGATAATTTTAAAAATAAACAAAGAAACTTAATTATATTTAATTTTTTTAATGATTTTTTAAACACGCAACAAGGGTTATTATAAAACTTGCAAAACAGCATCTCTTCTATATAACTTTTTCTTAACCTTCTTTAATAATATTTTTTCTTTTGGTTTAATTTCTGTTTATTTTTAGAGATGTACACATTTTTAATAATCATTATTACTTAAATTATATCATTTCAAACAGACTAAAAACATTTACTTCTTAGGAAACTTAAAATGTAAATCAACTTAGTGTCATTAATTGCCGTTACTCATTAAGTTTAAATAGGTAAGCTACTTATAAACTGTTGATGTAAACATAAAAAATGTATTTTTTTTTAAATTGATATATTTTGTAAATAAATAGATTTACTTTAAAATTATTTCAGTAGTTTTATAGGTTTTTATTTTTGGCTTAAATTTAAAAAGCAGTAAGAAATAAACAAAATAAAAGTTATTCAAATAAGTAATCGTAATATAATAATAATAAAAGTTAATTTAGAAGCTTTGCATAATGGTAAAAACATTAAAAACAGATTGAATAACGCCCTGTATTAAAAAATTAATACTTTAGTAAACCTCTAACTAAATAAACACTTAAAAGGATGTATTTCTTATATAAATCAAAAATGTTTTAGGAGTATAAAGATTACAAAAATATTAGACTAAACATGCATAAAAAATGCTGCGACAAATCAGTGAAAGGAATGATTAAGCAACTAATGATCCGTATAATCACTTCAATATTGATAGAAAACATAATTACTGCGAAATTTTATACTACCTTTATCAAAACAAAAAACTTTTTCTTTAATAAAATTGATAATAAAAGGAACATTGTTAATTATATAAAAAACACAATTTTGCATTCAATGTAGATAAGTTTGATAATTGTTTACTAAGGATTTTCAATAATCGTTTTAATCAGTTGACCTCAATCATTTAAATAATAAAGAGTTAGTTCAAAATTTAGGACCATAACAAATAGATTTTAATATAAAAGCGTAATAACATAAAATTTTGCAAAAGTTATCAACACACATTTGATATCAAAAACTTCTGAAATTACTGCTTTGTATTTTACCGTATGATTATCATGTTATGATAACTTATATTTTACTTTTTTAAGTACATGTAAGTAGTTTTTTGACATTTTAATTATAAGTTTAAGTTACTAAAACAAGAATTTACTAGCGCTATTACATAGATTAATAAATAAGCTCTGATTTATGCTATTTTTTTTTATTTTTAAGACTTTGTTTGTAGGCACATCAAGAAAAGAAGTCGTAAGTTATAAAAAAAACACTTTTAGGTTTAATTTGTTGAACAAACATTTATACTTTTTCCGTTTAATATATTTGTTATTTTATTGACATAAAACAAAATAAGTCCATGATGAGTCCTAATAAGGACGAAACCGGTCGTAGGATTGTCTCGGATGCTGTTGTTGTAGATCGTGCGGTGAAGTTCATTGTTTATATTCGATGGCATAAAACATCTCAACTTGTTGACGATGGCCGAAATAAATACTGGCTAAAACTGATCAAAACGAGAGTAAAATCTCACATTAAGCTGACAATGTCTAAGACGTTGAGCTGTGAATATTTGCCTGCGTCAATTTTTCGGACTTTACCCACAAACGGACGCTTCAGTACTTCGTACTTAAGCCCGCTTGGTTAGATCACAACAGCGGTTTCACGCGACTATTCCTGCCTGATGAGTCCTAATAAGGACGAAACCGGTCGTAGGGTTGTCTCGGATGCTGTTGTTGTAGATCGTGCGGTGAAGTTCATTGTTTATATTGTCTATATAACAAATGATATTTTAATTACTTAATCTCAAAAACATTTAGCTTATTTTTGAATTAAATATTTGTTTGCTGCTAGATTTTCTTAATTTGTTACTAACCAATAAGGATTTAATATTGTTATACTTTTTTTACATATCAAACTTTTATCAAACATGTATTGCGACTTGTTATTGTACTAAATTAAGTTTTATTTTATTTCAATAAGGTTGTCAGAGTATTACAACTTTTCTAAAATTTTAATATCGAGTTAAACATTTCAAGTTTTCTATTATGCTAAATAGTATGAAAATAATATTAAGACGACTAAATTACCAAACAACATATCATATTTTACGGATCAAAGTATGCCTTAATAACAGATAGTATTAAAGCTTAAACTTTTAATAGGCGAAAGACTCGATAAGTGTATTTTAGTAAAATTTTAACAAATTAGTTTTTTTGACTTTGATTTTTCTTTTAAGCTTTTCATTTTCTTCTTTTATAGGGTAGAAAAGTTGGTTCAATGAAACTAAAATGCCACGTATGGTATCAATTTAAAAATGTTAAGTAGTACAGGTTTAATATAATTTTATTGAAATAGAAGTATCTCTTTACACATAAAAAATCCCTACATCTATTAGAATCTACTAACATTAGCAGTAAGTACAAACTAAAAAAACCAAGTTTTAAATGTAGCAACATTCCTATTAAATAAACAGATTAAATAAAGCTTATCAGTAAACATTTAAAAAGAAAGTTAGTTTATATAAAACTAGTAAACCATGAATTAGATAAAATGTTTATATTTTGACAAAATAATAGGTTTTTATGCTAAGGGATGCCATATAAAACAGGGCTTCCTAAAGTGGGAGATTTATACAACCATGGCCAGTTAGTTATCTGTAAAGTAAAAAAAACTGTTAATAAGTAATTCAGTTAAAAAGCAGCGATACACAATATTTTATACACTGTTTATTGAACGAAAAAAAAGCGTAAAACAATGGATCCTAATACGTGGTGAACAAAAAACCTTTCGGTTATTTTATTGTACACCACTTGGATACAGTTTAATGCCTTGTCCACGACAAAACAAGAAATGTGTACGACTATAGAAATACTTTCACCAAGAAAAGTGATATAAAATCATTTGAATAACTAGATATTTTAGAACAGATCTAGAATTTTTTTTTTCAAAGATTAAGCTCAAATTTTTTATAGTAGTTGAGTTAGAATGTAAATTTTGAGTTTAATTGTTGTTAAGCTTATACTTTTCAAATGCATTTCTAAAATCTGAAGAAGACTTATAAAGATTATTGAAAACTTCTATATTTTGTTTAATTGTACTTTTTTTTTTGTGTTTGTGGTATTATTTTAAGGTCATGCTTATCAAATTTCGTAATAAGATGGTTAATTAATATTTTAGGCTTTCTTGGACCATATCTGCTTTGGTATTCTTCTTCTTCAACTAACTTATCAATAAAGTTCAACGCAAATTCAAAACGCTTGGGTAATTCTTGCTCAGCTTATGACATTTTATTAAGCTTATACTCTTCAAACGCATACCTAAAATCTGATGAAGACTTATAAAGTTTATTAAAAACTTTTATAATTTGTTTAATTATAACTTTCTTTTGTGTTTCTGATATTATTTTAAGGTCATGCTTATCAAATTTCGTGATAAGACAGTTAGTTAATATTTGATGCTTTTCTGGACCATATCTGATTTGGTATTTTTCTTCTTCAGCTAACTTATAAATAAAATTCAACGCACATTCAAAACGCTTGGATAATTCTTTCTTAGATTGTAACATTTGGTTTAGCTTATAATCTTCAAATGCATATCTAAAATCTGAAGAAGACTTATAAAAATAATTAAAAACTTTTATAATTTGTTTAATTATAACTTTCTTTTGTGTTTCTGGTATGATATTAAGGTCATGCTTATTAGTTTTCGTAATAAGATCGTAAATTGATGCTTTAGGCTTTCCTGGACCATATCTGATTTGGTGTTTTTCTTCTTCAGCTAACTTATCCATAAAATTCAACGCACATTCAAAACGCTTGGATAATTCTTTCTTAGATTGTAACATTTGGTTTAGCTTATAATCTTCAAATGCATATCTAAAATCTGAAGAAGACTTATAAAAATAATTAAAAACTTTTATAATTTGTTTAATTATAACTTTCTTTTGTGTTTCTGGTATGATATTAAGGTCATGCTTATTAGTTTTCGTAATAAGATCGTAAATTGATGCTTTAGGCTTTCCTGGACCATATCTGATTTGGTGTTTTTCTTCTTCAGCTAACTTATCCATAAAATTCAACGCACATTCAAAACGCTTGTGTAATTCTTGGTCAGCTTGTGGCATAACTGTTGTAGTACTTGCGACATTCAAGTTGGCAGCAGTGGCTTCGGACGAAGTAAGTTTTAGTTTTTTGTTAAAAACGTTCGAAATATCACCTGGTAGTGAATATTTCCTTTTGAGCATGCCTGAAAATAGTATTTCTTGTTTTGTTTCCTGAACGTTTTGAACCTCCAACTCTAGCTCTTGTGTTCCATTATCAGCTATATCTTCATTGTGGGTAGTTTTATGTTTTTGCTCGTTTCTTTCTGATTTTTCGTCCTCACTTTGTTTTTCAAGATTTGTTTGACGACCGATTGACTCTTCTTTTTCTTCGAGTTTATTGTCGTTGAAGTAAATAGTGGTGAAAGGATCAAAGGTATCTGTTTTAATGTTGTTATGCTTAACCTTATTTTTTTAAAGGCAGTCATTTAATGTTGAAGTCAAATCTTTGAATATAAGAGGCATTCAAGTTATACTCTTTAAAAAAATTTGAAATTAGTATAATTAGCATGCTAAAAAACGTATTTAAAGCTTTTGAAACACAATTTACTGAAGTATATTTTTAAAAATGCAAAACTTTTAGTAAAAATCATAATTGATTTCCTTAAGTATATTGGTATTTTGAGTATCAAACTTTATAAAAATAAAATACTTAAAAACTACAAAACAGGTTTATTTTGGAAATAGTAAAACAAACTAGTACTATAAATTATTCTTATTTAGTTAGTATTTATACTGATAATTCAAAATTACAATAATATAGTATAATACGACATGGTATAATATGAAGTTTAGTTGTTTGTTTTCTTTCTTACAACTAGCAACCATATAATTAAGCCAAATAAACAAGTCTTTTTATTTTAAACAAAATTTAATACATAATTCTAATCTGCAAAATTTTTCAAACGATTTTAAAATGATTTATTATTTCTATAAAAAGTTTCTACATAATTAATACATACATTTAATATAGAAAGTCAATGTCAGTCAATGATATAAAAAAGAATGTTAAGCCATATTTTCCATATTTTGTTTTGTTAGAAAGTACCAAACTACATTGTGTTTACCAAACATTTTCAAAACATCAAGGTGTGTACATTTAAATTAAGTTATTACTTAACTATGTTGTATTTGTAGTTTTTTTTTAACTTTGTCATCTAGATTTATTTATTTTATAGCATTACAGGTCAAATATAATTATTCTTTTCACTTTTCTGCAACCACTACATAAGTATTTAGTTTATTAACATTTAATAATAGGACTGTCACAATCTAAAACCACTTAGACTACTCAGGATTACTCAACCTAGTTTAAAAGTTGTGAAATTCTCAGGCTAACTCAGCTGGTTGGCCATTCTACCTTGAAACATAAAATAACCTTGAAAAACTTAATGATTGAAAATTTAGGCAAAAAATCTGGAATATCTTAGAATTTCTAATAGAACATCCTTTATTTTGATAAATAAATTGTACATATACATAAAAAAATTTAGAATTTATTTTGTCTTTCTGGATAAGTGCGTACTTAAGGCGAGGTGCGTACCAAAAAAAGTGCGTACTTAAGCGATAGTCTACTGTATATATTAAGTTTATATTTTTAACAGTAACAAACACAGCTATCTTTAAAATATTGCTCACAGTTTGCAAAGGCGTTTATAAGTTAATGATAATATATTTTAAAACTGTAGAATGTATAGTTCTACTTGAGCATTTATATATTTTTACTTAAAGTTATTACCTTCAGGTTTTGCTGTTTTACTGAGGTCTTCTTTACATTGTTGCTTACATTCTTCAAGACTTTGAAAATTACAGAAATCATAACACCTAGGTTTTTCTTCTTCTGAATCAAACTTTTTGTGCAGCTCAATCAACATGTCTGTGTGGAATTCTATTCAAAATATTTAACTTGATAAAAGTCTCTGCTTAAATCGCATATTATTAGATATTGACCACAATTATAGAAGTATTGAAAAAATGTTTAAAAAAATAAAAGTGTTGTTTCTTAAGTATCAAAACCATTGCTAAAAAAACTTTAGAATTTTTCAAAATAAAAATATAATGACATTCATTTCGCTATTGAAAATATAAGATGGTTAATAAATATAAAACGCAAACACTGTTACTAAAGTATCAAAACTATTGCTACAATGAAATTAAGAACTTTGTTAAGAAAAGGCTTATACTCCTATTGAACAATATTTAGATTTTTCAGTTTAAAAACTAAATTCACTAACTGCTGCTTCCTCTAGACTTGAGAACCTCCAGTCTTGTTCTTGGCACATTTTTAAGAATGGAATTCTCGTATCCATCAAATCAATGTCAACCTCAGGATCATTGTCTACTCTTTGTGCTCCATCATTGTTTAATATTACAACGAAATTGTTCTTTAAAGTATTTATTTTTGTTAAAGAATATATAGAAGTAATTCAGTGTTAAGAAAAAGCTCCTAAAAATGTTACATAATTGTACTACTTAGTTTTAATTAGAGTAAATTTATTATAAACATTTTGAATAGTTACCTTTTTTGTGTCCTTGAGATACTGACGTGCCTTACTTAACACAATTTTATTCTGAGTGACGTCATATTGTTTATTTTTCGAATTTTCAGTTGTTCTTTTTGGTATCGTTTCTTCCAAAAGTTTTTCCATTTCATCAGGCCAGAGATCTCCTTCAAAATATGGATGATCTGTGACTGATTGGATATCATCGCTCATCATCTGAAATCTTTTTATCGAACCATCAGCCTTTAAATTTTATTTTTTAATTTATTTTAACATTCAGCGTAACTAAAGTAATTGTTTTTAAACACTAACTTCTCCTCGTTCTAACGTTTTTATGTACCACATGTTAAGATTTTTTTGTTTAGGTATTTTTTGATCAGCTGGTTTTACATTAAAAATGTAATCGTCACCTTTCTCCGGTGGACATGACCATATATGACCAAAACGGTATCTGAAAAATTACTTGTTTAAGTTGAAGATCTAAGAAACATACAGATATTAAAAATATTTGTTTGCCTTTTTCCCGTTATAACATGACAGATTTTAATCAACTAACCCAAGCTCACCACAGTACTTGAAGTAGCTAATGACAAGTTCCATGTACAGCTTAGAACGAAAAGGCTGGTCTAGAACTTTAACCGAATCCAAGTAGCCTATGTTAACTCTACCGTTGTTTGGCGATTTTTCTTGGTCTATGTACTCCTATGATAAAGTAAATTTATGGGTTTAGAAAACATGTTTAAGTATAAGATAAATTCAGCTTGTCTAATTAAAGTTGTCTTACTCTTGAGTACGCACTTTAAAAACAGCTTGAGAACCCACCTAAGAAAAGCATATTTAACAAAATTCTTAAGTTAAGTTCTCTATCCCAACAGCATGTGCGTACCTAAAAACTGCGTACCTAAGGGAAAAACAACCAGTAATAAAATGTTTAAAACGATAGGTATAGTAGAAAGTCAGCCATTTTTATTGGATTCTGTTTTGTTAAGCAAGATTTAAAATTATCTAAATACGGAAGTTATTTTTTAAAGCTTTGTTTAAGAATATTTTTTTTTATTATAATTATTCACTAAATGTTAAGTTTAAAAAATTTAAATTTTCTCACCTGAGTATGAAGTCCAAAGAAGCAAATTTGTTTCCCGTCTTTTTCTACGAATACAAAGATTGCTCTTGCTCTGTATTCTATTTTTTCTAGGAAGCACTTTTCAAATCTAAAAAAAAATTAATATGTTATTATGTTTTTAAGTATCAAAAATAAACCTTTTAGTTTTTTTTTAATTTCAATTGTCTTTCTAATTTATTAGAGTATCGGTACATATAGAGTTTTATGTTTTAGAGCTAGCCTACAAAACAGTTATTAAGTTTTATAAGTATACAATTTGTTACTAAAAACTGTTAATAACTAATAATCAAATTTATTTTTATATATTTAAAAACCATTATTTAGAAGAAAGCAACAAACAACAATCGATTTTATTTTATCATTTGCCTTAATTACTGTTTCAAAAAAACACTTTTGCATTAAATTAAACACTTACAATATAAATAAAGCTTCTAAATACAGAAGAGTTTTTTAATATCTTACTTATTTTCTATAAACTAACTGTTCTGATAATTCATAACCTACTTATTTCTTTTAAGTATATAAATAACTAATCTTATTATACATATGTAGACGTAAAAGAGTATATTACCTGTTTCTCATATTATTTTTGACTTTGAGATGCTTTATTTTATTATACAGACACCTGACGTGGATCTTATCAACCAGTTCTTCTTTACCCTCCTTCTTTACCAATTGGTTGGCTTGGTCTTCAAGATAGTCTCCCAACACAGATCTAGGTATTATGTTTGGTGTTAACTTTCTTTTCAATGCGTTGTTGCCATGAAGTTTTGGTTTTGGGAGTTCTTCATCTGAGCTACTTTTGCTGCTATAAATATTTTGTTAAACATATATTTAATTTAGACTAATTTTAATCTAAGTACTTTATGTCACGACAACATAAGCAACAATTTTAACAATTAATAATACGTTATACAATGCATAAAACTATTGATTAGGTTAATATAAGATATAACTATATAGTTATAAAGTAGTTGCAAATACATTAGGTTAAAAAACTTAAAAATTTTAATAGCAACTTTTATAGGTTACAAAAAAAGTTATACTTAAGTGCTCATACTTAGTTATGCTTTATGTTGGTGAACTTAGAATAAACAATTAAGACCATCTGATTTATCAAAGTGTATTTTCAATAAGAGTTTTGAAAATTTACTTAAAGCTTATCAATTTTTTTTACAATAGTCTTCTATTAAAATGTTAGCTATAAATTTTATACACCTATAAAAAAAAAGTACTAAACTTTTATAGAACTATTATCGAACTTTTTTTTTATCAAATTGAAATCTAACTAAAAAAAAAACCCTCGTTTATCTTTTATGTTTGTGTTTACGACTTAATAACCGAATGGTTCCTTTGTGCACGAGGTCCTTAGACCAAACTTTTTGAGCGTTTTTTTGTCGTTCAATAAACATAATATAAAAATATTTTGATATTACTAACTATTCAATGAGTTAATTTTTTCATGGTAAACTTTAAGCTTTTATTCATAAAATTGACAATTAAACTTTTTACTATTTAGTTTGTTTACGTAAGATAAATAAGTGTAATGTAATCCAAGTAAAATGTCAAGCTAAAAAAACAATTTTAAATGTCACTTTTACAATATTTATAAACTTTCAATGCTAAAAATTGTACATTTGGTTTCTAGTAAACTGAAAAATGTTAGTTTGAAGTTGCAAAGAAAAGCGTATACAAACTTTATCAAGTTAAACTATTACGTTTTATTAGTTATTAATTTTTATTTTATGTTATAAGAAACAAACCTTGTATTTTTTAGATTTAGTAGAAAAAGTGGATCAAACGTTATTTGCGAAAGTTTTTCGTTGACAATAACTTCAGACTTGTTCTAAAATTGAAGGATAGAATTAATAACAGACAATTTAGTTAATATTATTTTAGTGACGGTTACTAATTATCTTGTAATTAATTTAAACTTATTATTGATTTTTTTTCCATAGATTTTATTTTGATTTATGTAAACAACGTTCAAACATAAATAAATCAGTTTTTTAATTAAGAACTTTAAAAATATTGCCTATATACAAAAAACATTATTAATCTATATTTTTTTAAGACTGATAATAAGCTTTCAAAACTTGATAATGAAAATTTTAGCTTAACTTAAACACTAACCTCTATCTTTATTCTTTTTGTTTTATTTGTTGTCCTCCTACTAACTTTTTTTCTTTTTAAGGTTTTCTCTTTGTCTTTCGGCAGTTCAGTAAACTTTTTTTTTAAAAGCTTTTCAAGAGATTTGCCCATTTCGTTAACTAAATGACCTTCCTGTGATTTAATATAATAAAATTATGGCTATTCTTATATAAACAAAATACGTAAAAAAAGCATTCAAATATACATATTAAAAATATGTTTAAATGTTCAGCAAACGATATCCACCAATAATTAAAAGACAAAAAAAACAGTACTTTATTTTATGCAGTTCTCATTCTTTGCAATTATATTAATTTCAAACTTACTGGGTTGAATGAGTAGCAGTTTTTAAACATTAAGTGAAAGTCGTGTTTACATTCTTCAACCGTCTTGTATCTGTTTGTGCTGAGCTTGTTCTTAATTTCATCTATACAAATCGGGTTCTTGATATATTTGTGATAGTTCTATGAGTTTTCATCAACATTAGATTTTATGCACAAAACTGTATACCATAATTTATGGTACTGAACTCAAATTGTTTTTTATTTAAAATTAAACTTTGTAAATTGTTTTAAAGTGTTACATATACAAGAGTATACAAAAAAAAAGAGTCTTAGAACATGAACAACTATTAAAAGTACAATAAAAAAAAACTATGATTAGAAAGTTTAAGTGTTTAAAATGTATATAAGTTAAAAGCTCTTCTGCAGTTAAAAACTCAACATTTTATTTGACTTGGTTTACTTTAAAATTCGAAAATTTTTAACTTAATATTTTTTAAAATTTAAAAGTAACAGTGATCTCTTTCTTGAGTACGCACTTTAAACACATCCAAATACATATCATACCAGTCTTAAAAGAAAATTGACCTTTGAAGACAAAGTGTATGATCTAATTAGTGAGTAATAGGCAGAAAGATTAACAAACTAATAAATAACAAGTCTTAAATTAAACACCGTTAAAGAAATGTTAAAAAACTAACTGGTTCTACTTCAGGATCAACAGGCTCTTTAAATGGATAGCTGTTTTTATTCCTTAACAATGCCGGAATAATTATCTTTGCAATGTAATCGAGTTGATTTGTTGACATGTTTTTATTTTAATTTAAAATTCTATAAAGTAAAATTAAACGTTAACTAATTATCGAAAAAAATAACTTGAAAACTACAAAAGTTTTTTTAAAAGGGTTAATTAAAATGTTGGCGGTTTTTGGATGCTTTCTTGTAACTTGTTGCATTCGTTTAAAAAGAAAGCTAAGATTGAATACAAAAATTATTGCCTAACTTAAACTTTTTAATTAACTGAGAAATGGGCGATATTAAAGCTAATTTATTTAAATTTAAAATTTTTCAATTAAAACTTACAAAATTGAACGAGGTTAATTTTGAGCTCAACAGGAATTCCGCTGTTTGAGTAAAAAACTTTCCTGAGCGATCAACAACTTTCCTAAGTGACCTCAAGTTGTCCTGAGTCATTCTGAGTTTTTTCATATCTTTGAAAAATTTGACTTTTTAAAATTAATAAAAATTAAGTTGTTAAACAGTCTGGTTATAAAAAAAAATCTTATTTAAAATAAAAATAAAATAGGCCTGGAATTTTAAGAAATCTTGATATCCTACTTTGAAAAAACTATACAAAGTCATCCTGAGTTAATAAAAAATCAAAACATCTTGAGTTTTTCGAAGTTTTCTGAGTCTGTGGCAACCCTGACATTAAGTAAGTAATTAAATAAAAACAATTTTAATGTAATAAAAGTTATTTTTAATAAACTATTTTAATTGGAAACGTGTCTAAATTGTACAAAAACAAAATTCCATTAGTTCACTAAATTGCACCAGGGACTAAACTGCACTAGAACAAAAGTGCACGAGGGCACAAAATGCACGAAGCCAAATTTGCACGAGTTACAATTTTCCACGATAGTAAAAAATACACAAAAGTAGACAGATTAAAAAAACTAAAACCAACTTAATAGAAAAAAATAGTTACGGACCGAGGATTAGGGGTAACAGTGAAGGCAAAAAAAGTAAATAAAAAAATATTAGAAACAAGGATTTATAAAAATAAACTGAAAAAAATAACTTACCAACAGAGGGTAAGGGTTAGAGGTAACAGTGATAGTAAAAAAATAATTACAAAAAAAGATTAGAAACAAGAATTTAAAAAAATAAACTGAAAAAATAACTTACCAACAGAGGGTAAAGGTTAATGGTAACAGTGATAGTAAAAAATAATAAATTATAAAAAAACATATATATATTAATAGTATTATAATATTAGCTAATATATGTATATTATTACTATACATTTAATTGTATCAAAATATAAGTTTTGAATACTGTAAAGCAGATTTCCAGACACTTTTAAACAAGTATTTTTATATAATCATAAGATATTTTTTATAAATTTTTATAGTTTTAAATCTTATATTTTTTTCATAGACTGACCAAGTTATAAGAACTACTAGACCACTGATTTATTTTAGTGGCTTTTGAACTTTTTTTTAAAACTGGCACCCTAAGTATTTTGTTTTTTATAAACTTTCAAAAATATTTGAATAAAGATACTAACGCCCAGTGTTTTTATAAGTAGCTATAAATCACTAAATCTTTGTAGAAAAATATAATTTTTAAAGTTTATGAATTTGACAATTAAAATAAAAAACCTAAAATTTGACAAATTTTGAACAAAAGATGCTAAAAGTTTTGGAATCTTAAACAATTTTACATTGTTAATTAAGAAACTTTTATTTGCCACCTAAAATCTATTTAATAAATAAAAACTGATTTCATCATTTTTTTAATAAAAAACACATTTCAAGTAGCTTTACATTATTTATAGTGTTATTGTACTACAAAACACAGTTTTTAACCTTAAACTTATCTTCAGTTTTAAAATAGACCAAAAACCTGAAAGAAATTTCTCAAATACCAATGGTTATATATTTTTGATGAATTTTTTATTCTTTAAATTTAAAAATCTGTACTCATTATATAAATAAATGTTTTGTGCCTACACATGATCATAGATTACATTAAAAATATTTTGTATGCATTTTGACAAATTGAAATAAAAATTATTTTGTTTAGAAATAGTTGTACTGAAAAATAATTGTTTTTAGTTTTTAATTAGTTGTTGTTTAAATTTCAGATTATTTTTTAAAAATTTCTCGTATTCATTTGACATTGAAATATGTTGCAAATAAAATAAAATTATCTTGTTCTAAACCAGTATTGCTACTCTTTAAAACAAAATACTATTATAAAAATTGTAGTAAAAGCTAAACACTGAAAAAAAAATAAAAAAGAAAAAATATAAATTTTTAACAGGTTTACCACTCTATGAGTCAAAGATTTCCTGATTGTGATCAGAAACTGCCTTAAGTGACCTTAAAGTTAAACTGTCTTTTAGTCATCCTAATTTTTCTTAATTACCAAAAAGAATCTTAACTTTCATAGTAAATACGAACAAGGTTGCCTCTCATTTATCAAAATTTCTTCCAGGTTTTTAAAAGTACACATTTTTGGGTCTATTTTTAGTTTAAAACTAAGTTTAAAGTAAGAAAATGTGTAAACTAATATAAAAACATTCAAAAGATAATGTAAAGCTATTTTAAATGAGCTTTTTTTAATAAAAAAAATTAATTGTGACAAATTTTTTTTTAATTTTATGATAAATTTTTTAAAATAAATCAAATTTTTACTACTGAACATGTAAAAGTTGTTAAAATGTTATATTTTCTATGTTTTTTTTTACCTAGTTTGTCAAATTCCAGGATAAGTGGCAATACTGTGCAAACTAAGCTCTTCAACAAAGTTTAATGTGAAATAGCAAAGTATTGAAACTAAATTTCATTCAAGTTGTAGATAAAAGTGGCCTGAAATTTTCAAAGAATCCTGAATTAAACAAGAAAATGAGTCAACCAGACCCAGAGTTTAAAAAAAAAATCAAAAAGTTCTGAACTATTCTGCGTTTTTTTGATATTTCAAAAAAACTTTTAAAATATATTTAAAGTGTGTAACCTTATAGATAACCTAAAATATCATAAATACCATTTGTTTTTTCAAAAATTTTTCCGGGTTTTCCAAATTTCTTCCAGGTTTTTAAAAGTACACTGTTTTGAGTCTATTTTTAGTTTTAAGTTAAGTTTAATGTAATAAACTATGTAAAATAGTGTAAAAACATTTAAGAGATACTGAAAATTACTTTAAATGTGTCTTTTAATAATTTTTTTTTTCATGATGACAAAAAGTTTTTATTAATATTAAAGATTTTATGTGTCAAACTGAAATTTTACTACTAAAAATGTTGAAATTGTTCAAAATTCCAGGTTTTTCGAGGTTTTCTTCAAAATTTCTCAAATTCCTGGTTTTTCCAGTTTATTTTTACCTAAATTGTCAAATACCAGGTTTTTCAAAGTTTCAAGGTAAAGTGGCAACCCTAAATTATAAAAGAAAAAAAGAAAATTACATTTTAGGGCATAAAAGGTTGTAAATGAAAATAAGAACTAGTCTAGAAAAATAAATGTCTGAACTAATATTAGTGTTTTTAAAAAATCGTTGGTATTCTGAATTTTAATAAAGATCTCAAAAAGTAAATAACTATATATATTGTTTATTATACAAAGTAAAGTATATCAAAATACTTATTAGGATACGAAGTTATCTATTAAAGCATTCTAATAAATAAAAAATGTATAACAATTGTATATTATTTGATAAATAATTAATTGTCAATATTTTAACAAAAACTTCAGAAAGAAGTTTTAAATTTTAAAGATATTGAAAATTTATTTGTTTTTGCCCATTAGCTATTATAAAAGAACAAGGCAGTTTTTTTTATGGTCAGTTTTAATGTTTTAAAATTAAAGAAATAACTACTCTTTTAAACTCTCATGTTATAAATAATTTCATATTAAACAAAATCCTAAAAATAATTTTTAAAAGGGTAGTAATTATTAGGTTAGCCTCACTTGATACAAGAATAACATCAGCCTGAGTAATCATGAATAAGCACGAACAGGATTGCTACTCTTTGAAACCAAAAAAAAAACCTGAGTGACCAAAAACTGTCTTCAGTGGCTTTAAACTGTCCTGAATTACCCCAAGTTTTTAATTTTTTTTAAATAACTGAAATAAAATTCGTATTAAATACTAAAAAAACACATATATTTCTTCAAAGATTTAAGAGAAGAATCAAAACTAGCCGAATTTTTGAAAAAATAAAAATAAACATCCTTAGTCTATATTTTGAAGAAAAGTTCAACTATGCTGAATATATGGCAGCCCTGAATCATACTAAACCCTTTAACTAGATCTTAACAAGGTAGACACTTTTTAAGCTAAATTCTTCGTTTAGAGTGAAAATATTTAGCCTGAAATACATCAACCTAGCCTTAGACATTCTAAGTTTTAGACAAAAAATGAAATTTTTGGTAACAGATCTAGAAATATGAAAATATACAGTAAATTATAGTTAAATCCTTTATTTTATGTTAAAATAAAAGAACTAAACTGCTAGAAATAATATATAACTTTAAACATAAATTTTAAATTTCATTAATAACAAGAGTTAATAATTTTACAAGCTAAGATTTTGTTAAAAAAACATAAATAACTAGTCTGAGCTTTACAAAAGAATTTTAGAAAATCTTAGCAAGCCTGAATTTTCTAAAAACATTAGAAAAGTTCAAAATAGCCTCAATATCTGGCAACTTTGTATTAGTCAGGATTGCCACTCTCTGAGTCAAAAAATCTTCCCTGAGTGATTAGAAACTTTCCTGAGTAAACTCAATTTATTTTTATTTGAGTTTTCCTGAGTTCTTTTTAAACCCTTAAAAATGTTATCATTTATTAGAAAAATACAATGTTAATTCTAAGAATATTTAAGAACTAGCCGCAAGGCTAAAAATTTTAAATCATATAATAAAATTATTCTTTTTAAACAAAATTTTGAAACTAAATTAACTAAATCTCATTCTAGATCAAAAATAATTTTTCCTGATATTAAAAAAAAATTTAAATTTCCCTGAAATTTTTGATAAAACCATAATTGCCCTGAGTTTTCCTGAATTATAAAAAGGATCTAAATTCCCTAAGTTTCCCTGAGATTTTCTACAACTTGAAAATTCCCTGAGTTTCCTTGAATTCCATGAGTGTGTGGCAACCCTGATTAGTTTAAGCCTATATTTTCTTTAACTTTTAAATTTTCTATTCAAATCATGTATAATTTGATAAGTATAATCATTATCAAACATGACTTCTTTTAACTTAAAACCTTTACTTACACTTTTTTTTAATACTAAAAGTGTATATTTTTTTAAGATAAGTGTTAAATGTTTGAATAATTTCTATCATAATTAATATATTTTTCTTATACAATTTAAATTCCTCAATTTTCTTGTAGTTATAGATTTTAGAATGGAATCAAATTTACAAGTGAAATTTTTTTTTTCCTTAATAAGAATAGTTGTTTAGTTTTTAAAAAGTAACTTTAGTTGAGAAAAAGTAACTTGCTTTATAAAGCATAATATTATGGTTTGAAAAATATCACTAGAAACTATAAAATATTAACCTTTTAAAATGATCCTTTTAACTCTCCATCATAATTTTTACTAGGTAACTACCATGAACAACATTTGTGTGTGATTAAAATCTACAATTGTTTACAAAAAGAATAATTTTTGAAACTTTTTACCACTACTAAACATATGACTAAAATGGCCTAAAATTAAAACTAAAATTAAACACCAAAGCAGAACTTAACTATAATGTTTAACTATGTCGCTAGAGATAGATAAATAAATACAATAAAGAAACTTCAACTTTTAATTAGTAACCAATAATTTTCATGCATCCCTAAATGATAAATCGCGCGCTCTAAATTTTGTGTACCCCCAAAAAAATCGTGCACACTTTTTGGCACCAGTGTTCACTTTGAAGACCACTGGTTTAGAGTATTTTAGCATAGCTAAACAATCAAATCTTGTAGTATAACGTAAAGTAAGCGAGTATGTTGAATACTTTCTAAAAACAAAAACAAATTAATAAAAATTTCTTACAGTTTCCCGTATTGGGTGATTTTTTAACCTTGTTGTCTTAATTATACGTATTAATGTTGTAAAAATGCTTACTAAAATCAAGTTTATGTGATTATATGTTGATTATGTTGATTTGTTGATTATGTGCAAATACTTGCTTGAGGAATTGTGCTTCATGATTTCCCCACATTTTGTGGTCATTTAGTGCTAACCTTGTTAGTGTTTGCCAAAAGAGTTGTTACCAAGAGATTGATTTTTTAGTTAAAGATACAGTTTCAATTTATATTTTTTTGGTTTATCCAATGTTAATCTTTAAGGGGCAGGTAAAATTACAAGGGATGATTTTAGTAGCTATAAAGCACCAACTCTTTGAAGATTTTTTTATTTTCGGAAGTAAGCAATTAGTTCTTAAATAATAGTTATAAATGATTTTACACTGGAATCTTATGAAAAAAAATTAGCTGATTAAAAGCTCTTTAAAATAAAAAAACACCTTTTTTAAACTTCAAAAAGTTTACTTTATGATAAAAATTTCAGAATATTGAAACTTAAACAAAGAAATGTCATTCAAGATCTTAAAAAACACTGAAACAATATTTTCAAAAAATCGTTAAGTATGGTGAGTATTTTATCAAAAGAAAACAAACTGGTCTTAGTTATCAGTTTTTTATTCATTTCAAACTATTTTAAGTTAATCTTTATTATACTGAATCATCCTGAGATTTAAAAAAACTAAACTATGTGAGTAATCTCAATTATGTGGAATTATTCATGCATTACATCAAGAGGTTTGTACTAGCCTGGGTTATCTTGAGTTTAAAAAAAAAGAGTAAGTTTAAAGCTTAAAAAGTATATTACTTATTAACCCTGAGAACATATAATTAACACTACGATAATAACTAATTGAAGATCTAAAAATAAATTCGTATTAAATAAAAATAAACACCTTTATGTATTCAAAGATTAAAGAGAAGTATCAAAACTAGTCGAAGTTTAAAAAATAGAAATAAACATCCTTAATAAAATTGTATTTTAATGAAAATTTAAACTAGGCTGAAAGTATGGCAACCCTGAATCATACTAAACCCTAGAACTGGATATTAACAAGGTAGTCACTTTTTAAACTAAATTCTTAGTAGAAAGTGGAAAATATTTAGCCTGAAATACATCAACCTAGCCTTAGTTATTCTGAGTTCTTGACAAAAACAAGTGAAAATTTCAGAACACATGTCTAAAAATATGATAATATACAGTTAATAATTTTTAAATTCTTTATTTTTTGTTAAAGTAACAGAACTAAATTGAAGGAAATAATGTATAATTAAAAAGTTAATAAATTTAACTAGCTAAAATTTTATTAAAAAAACATATTTGACTAGTCTGAGATTTACAAAAGAACTTCAGAAAATCTGAGCAAGCCTGAATTATATAAAACTATTTGAAAAAATCAAACTAGCCTCAGTTTGTGTCGACTCTGTATTAGTTTAAGCCTGTAATTCTAATATATATTGTACTATTCAAAATATTTATTATATAAAATATACAATCATTATTAAAATTTATTTCTCAAAACTTAAAACGTTTACTTACACTTTGTTTAATAATATAAGTATAAATGTATTTAATGAGAAATGTTAATACAATTGAAAAATTTCAATCATAATTGATATATTTTTGTTATATAATTTAAATTTAACAACTTTCTTTTAGGTATGAATTTTAAATTGGAAATAAATTTATTAGTGAAATTACTTTATACTGTATAGGAACAGTTATTTAGTTTAAAAAAAGCATTAGTAATTTTAATTTAAAAAAAACTTGGTTTTTTTAAGGGTAATATTATAATTTAAAAAATGGTCCTTAAAACTAGAAAATATTAACCTTTCAATCTGGTCCTTTTAACTCCCATCATAATCTTTACTGGATGACTCCTATAAAAAACATTTGTGTGTGATGAGCTTCTACTATTATTTGTAGAAAGAATGGCATTTGAGAAATTTTACTAAGGAAAAACATATGACTAAAATGGCCTAAAAATTAAAATCAAACTAAACATCGGAGAAGGACTTAACTTTAATGTTTTACAATGTCGCTAGGAATAAATAAATACAATAAAGAAACAAAAACTTTTATCGATTAACCAATAAGTTTCGTGTATCCCTAAATGATAAATTGCGCGCTCTAAATTTCATGTAACCTTAAAAAAAATCGTGCACAATAGTCGGCACTAGTGTTCACTTTGAAGACCACTGGTTTAGAGTATTTTAGCATAGCTAAACAATCAAATCTCGTAGTAAAACATATATTAAGCGAAGATGTTGATTAAAGTCTAAAAACAAAAACAAATTGAGAATAAAAATTTCATAAAACAAATGTATGGGGTGAGTTATTGAGTTTGTAGTTTTTATTAGACATACTAACGCTGTAAAAATGATTGCTAATAATCAATTTTATTTGTTAATTGACTGCAAATACTTGCTGAGTAGTTGAGCTTCATATTTTTTTCAAAATTTTGTGGTTTTTAGTGTTGGGATTTTAACCTTGTTAGTGTTTGTCGTATAAGGTGTCACCAACAGATTTATTTTTTAGTTTCAGATATATATTTTTTTTTCTATTATCTTAATGTTAATCTTAAAGGGGCGGTAAAATTACAGGAGATGACAAGTTGATTGCTTGACCTTCATAAAAAGGTTTATTGTCGTAAAGGGACGAAGAATTGTTATGTTTTTCTACTCTTAAATAATAACAATAACAAATAATTAATGACAAAATGTTTTTGACTATTAAAGTTCATTCTCTTACAGTTTGACAGTGTTTAAGTACACTAAGGCTAGTTTAATATTTTTTGATTGTTGTAAAAAACTCCTGACTCAGCCCGGCTAATTTTTGAATAAGTTAATTTTGTTTTGAAAGTAATTGATATATTTTAGTTATTTTTTTCTTAAAAATTAAATGAAATTTGGTTAAATCGTAAACTATGCATCCTACAGCCTGTCAAAAGATATTCCTGGTTCATGACTTTTTTAAGTTTTAAAAGTATGTGCATATACAACTATATTGAGCTTTATGGTAATAAGTACTAGGAAAGTGCTCCTAGTATTAAAAAAAACAAAATGCTTAAATCATTGTAGTCTTACTTTTAAATAGCTTTTATACTTTAATAGTACTTAATCGTCAGCTATGATAATTTTTATACAACTCAGTTTAAAAAAAAAAATGTTTATTTTTCCAGTTGCAAAACTTTGCTTACCCTTAATTTAGTCTAGAATGTTTTAATATTTCTTGATTAACCACTGTATGATTTTATATGTCAAATTAAAGTTATTAGGGGTAATGTTCTGTTCGTGGCCTTCTTTAATTTTGGTTAAAGTTTAAGATTTTTATTGAAGTATTGAAGTTAAAATTTATGAAGATAATATAATAAGGTTTTTTTTAAAGATAGTTGACACTTTAATTTAGATAATCAAAAATTAAAGTTTACAATTGAAGCTAATTTTCACATTCATGATTTTAGTGATTGAATTAACGTGTATATTTAAGCCTCAAATGAAGTATATTTCAAATACCTTTAAAATAGTTTTTTGTTACTCAGGCTAATATTTTATAAAAATTCTAAATACAGTTGCAACATTTTTATAAACCTTAACATTTTTCTTTCATATATTTTTTGTGATAGATTGTTTGTGTTAGTTTAACTAAAGCTTTTTACTTTTTTTTACACCGGATTTTTTCATTTATGTGCTAAAAATTGACGTTTGATAATGTTAGTATTATTTAAGTAAAACATAATCAATTGCAATTCTTGCAACATAATTTAAAACTCAAATAGAACTGTTAACAAGGTTAACATTGACCTTTTATGTTCATTTTAATCAATAATTAAATATTTTTAACACAGTTTTAAGGTAATGAAAACAAAGTAAGTCTTTAAATGTATTTTGTTTTAAATACAAATTCAAGGAGAAAATATTTTTACTAACTTATTTTCTGGAATTGTGAAAAAAATTACTAATATTTCATCTCTTCCCACATTTAAAAAGCTATTAATTTAAATTTTTTAGTAACAATTCTTTGCAAAATCAGAAACATAGTTTTTTTGGTCTTTACTTTTAAACGTCTTTGCTATAAGTATTGAATTAAAAAAATCAATCTAGAAGTAGTGTAATATTTTACAAAGTTTAAACTTAGAAATTTTAAAAACAATTGCTTATAAACTGTAGTAGCAGATTTGTACCAAATGAAATTACCTATGTTTGCCTTTCGAATTAGTGCCTTCATAAGTATTTTTTTGAAGTTTTTATTTTTGATTTCTTAAATACTAAAATTTTTAAAAATCTAATACTAGGCCAAGTTATCCTGAAAGACCTTAGTTTGTGTAAACTTTAGTCATATTATATAATAAACAACTTTTTGATTACAATATTGAGAATAACAAAACTTGAAAACAGTAAACAAACAGTTATGCACACCTATATGAATATATTTCCTCATCAACAGACCAAAACCAGCCGACCATAACTTTGAATAAACACACACAAAACTGACCTTACTAGTATTTAGATAAAAATATAATAAGTACCATCAAAAGCAATCAAGCAATATCTGCATGTAAGACAAATAAATCAACTAAAGCACTCCAAACCTACTCAGTATACTGGCTCAACAAGAACTATTTGTGACTGTGTTTAAACTTATCCATTTTTAGGTCTTAAAAACTTTCTGGAACACCTGTCAAGAACTTATTTCAGAATGAGTTTAGGCCAAGCCCTCTTCTTGGTCTTTCAAGTACAAAATTACTCTTTTATAAATGTCTTGTATTGGATGTACGATCCATACTTACCGGAGAAAACAACTGTAGTCAACCTCTCATATCCCCTCAAGTATTCAGCATCAACTTACAAATTACACACCTCATTAAATTTCAGAACACCAGATTTTAAAAACAATAAACTTGTTGTAGTCGGTGCACGCACGCAATTTTAATTTTATTTTTTTATTATTTAAATATCTTACAATTATTTTTGCACACTAATAATTTTCTATGTTTATAACTAGTCGTTATGTTTTAAATTTTTTTTGAAATTTTAAATAACTTTTAGTATTTATTAATAATAGTTAAAACTTCAATTAAATAATTATAAAGGCACTAATTAGAAAGGCAAACGTAGGTTATTTCATTAAGTACAAATATTTTGGTACAGTTTATAAGCAATAGTGTTTTGAATTTTTAAATCTAAACTTTGTATATATTAAACTACTTCTAGATACAATTTTTTTAGTTTAATACTTCAAGCAAAACCTTTTAAAAATAGAAGTCAAAAAGCTAAGTTTCTAAAATTGCAAAGAATTGTTTCTGAAAAGTTCCAATTAATAGTTTTTAAAATGTTGGAAAAGACAAAATTTTAGTAAATTTTTTCGCAATTCCAAGAAAATAAGTAACTATAAATATTTCCATCTGGAATTTGTATTCAACAAAAAACATTTAAAGATTTATACTATAATATACTATAAGATTTGATTATTTAGCTATGCTAAAATACTCTAAACCAGTGGTTTTCAAAGTGAACACTGGTGCCGAATAGTGTGCACGATTTTTTTTCGTACACAAATTTTAGAGCGCACGACTTATCATTTAGGGATGCACGAAACTTATTGGTTACTAAATAAAAGTTAAAGTTTCTTTATTGTATTTATTTATCTATCTCTAGCGACATAGTTAAATATTATAGTTAAGTTCTGCTTTGGTGCTTAATTTTACTTTTAATTTTTGGCCATTTTAGTCATATGTTTATTGTTAGTAAAAAATTTCAAAAATTAATTTTTTCTGTAAACAATAGTAAATGTTCATCACACACAATTATTGTTCATGGTAGTTGCCTAGTAAAAATTATGATGGAGAGTTAAAAATACCAGTTTGAAAGGTTAATACTTTATAGTTTCTAGTGATATTTTTCAAACTATATCATAATGCTTAATAAAGCACTTTTTATCAACTAAAGTTACTTTTTAAAAACTAAACAATATAGGTAAAAATAAATTTCACTTGTAAATTTGATTCCATGCTAAAATCTATAACTACAAGAAAATTGTGGAATTTAAATTATAAAAGAAAAGTATATTAATTATGATAGAAATTATTCAAACATATCAGCACTTATCTTAAAAAAAATATACTTTTAGTATTAAACAAAGTGTAAGTAAAGGTTTTAAGTTAAAAGAAAATCAAGTTAGATAATGATTATACTTTTCATATAATACATGATTTGAATAGAAAATTTAAATGTTAAAGAAAATATAGGCTTAAACTAATCTTGGTTGCCACACACTCAAGAAATTCAGGGAATTTTCAAGTTGTAGAAAATCTCAGGGAAACTCAGGGAGACTCAGGGAAACTTAGGAAATTTAGATCCTTTTTTTTAACTCAGGGCAGTTATGGTTTTTTCTAAAAAAATTAGGGAAATTTTACTTTTTTTTTTAATCTCAGGGAAAAATTTATCTAGACCTAGAATGAGATTTAGTTAATCCGAATTTAACATTTTGTTTAAAAAAGTTAATTTTGTTTGATTATTTAAAATTTTTAGCCTTGCGGCTAGTTCTTAAATATTCTTAGAATTAACATTTTATTTTTCTAATAAATAATAAAATTTTTGAGGGTTTCAAAAGAACTCGGGGAAACTCAAAAAAATTTGAGGTTACTCAGGGAAGTTTCTAGTCACTCAGAGAAGATTTTTTGACTCAAATAGTGGCAACCCTGACTAATACAAAATTGCCAGATATTGAGGCTAGTTTAAACTTTTCTAATGTTTTTAGACAAATTAAGGATTGCTAAGTTTTTCTAAAGTTCTTTTGTAAATCTCAGACTAGTTATTTACGTTTTTTAACAAAATTTTAGCTAGTAAAATTTTTAACTCTTTATTTTAAGATTTATGTTAAAAGTTATACAATATTTCTAACAGTTTAGTTCTGTTATTTTAACATAAAATTAAGGATTTAACTATTATTTACTGTTTAATTTCATATTTCTAGATCTGTTACCAAAAATTTCATTTTTTGTCTAAAACTTAGAATGTCTAAGGCTAGGTTGATGTATTTCAGGCTAAATATTTTCACTCTAAACGAAGAATTTAGCTTAAAAAGTGTCTACCTTGTTAAGATCTAGTTTAAGGGTTTAGTATGATTCAGGTCTGCCATATATTCAGCATAGTTGAACTTTTCTTTCAAATACAGTTTGACTAAGGATGTTTATTTTTATTTTTTCAAAAATTCGGCTAGTTTTGATTCTTCTCTTAAATCTTTGAAGAAATTTATGTCTTTATTTTTATTTAGTATGAATTTTCTTTTCGATCTTCATTTATTTTATTATCTTAGTCTTAATTTTAAAGATTCAGGGTTAATTAACAATATACTTTTTTAGTTTTTAACTTCCTCTTCTTTTTTTAAACTCAAGATGACCCATGATAGTTTGTAGTAATGCATGCAAAATTCAACACTCTTGAAATAGTTCACATAGTTTAGTTAATTAGTTTGATATAATTACAAAATGGTATACTAAGGCCAGTTGTTTTTTTTAAATACTTACCATACTTAACAATTTTTTTTAAATATCATTTTAATGTTTTTTTAGCTCTTGAATGACATTTCTTTGTTCAAGTTTACATATTCTAATATTTTATATTCAGTTTCTTTGAAAAATATGTATTTTATTTCATTTATTTTAAAAAGTTTAAAAACTTAGTATAATTCAGGACAGTTTAAAGCCACTGAAGACAGTTTTTGGTCACTCAGGTTTTTTTTTTGGTTTCAAAGAGTAGCAATCCTGTTCGTGCTTATTCATGATTACTCAGGCTGATGTTATTCTTGTATCAAGTGAGGCTAACCTAATAATTACTACCCTTTTAAAAATTCTTTTTTGGGTTTTTTTTAATATGAAATTATTTATAACATGAGAGTTGAAAAGAGTAATTATTTCTTAATTTTTAAAACATTAAAACTGACCATAAAAAAACTGCCTTGTTCTTTTATAATAACTAATGAGCAAAAACAAATAAGTTTTGAATATCTTTTAAATTTAAAACTACTTTCTGAAGTTTTTATTAAAATATTGACAATTATTTATTAATCATATAATATACAATTCTTATACTTTTTTTTCTTTATAAGAGTGTTTTAAAAGATAACTTGTTATCTTAATAAGTATTTTGATATACTTTACTTTGTATAATGAACAAACTATTATTTATAGTTATTTATTTTTTGAGATCTTTATTAAAACTCATAATACCAATGATTTTTTTAAAACACTCATATTAGTTCAGACATTTATTTTTCTAGACTAGTTCTTATTTTCATTTACAACCTTTTATGCTCTAAAATGTAATTTTCTTTTTTTCTTTTATGATTTAGGGTTGCCACTTTACCTTGAAACTTTGAAAAACCTGGAATTTGCAATTTAGGTAAAAATAAACTGGAAAAACCAGGAATTTGAGAAATTTTGAAGAAAACCTCGAGAAACCTGGAATTTTGAACAATTTTAACATTTTCAGTTGTAAAATTTCAATTTGACACATAAAATCTATTATATTAAAAAAAAATTTTGTCATCATGAAAAATAATTTCTATTAAAGGACACATTTAAAGTAAATTTCAGTATCTCTTAAATGTTTTTATACTATTTTAACATAGTTTCTTACATTAAACTTAACTTAAAACTAAAAATAGACCCAAAACTGTGTACTTTTAAAAAATTTGGAAGAAATTTGGAAAAACTGGAAAAAATTTTGAGAAAACAAGTGGCAACCCTGAAAATTATGATATTTTAGGTTATCTATAAGGTTACCACACTTTAATAATATTTTAAAAGTTTTTTAAAATATCAGTAAAATGCAGAATGGTTCAGAATTTTTTGAAATTTTTATTAAACTCTTGCTGACTCATTTTCTTGTTTAATTCGGGATTCTTTATAATTAAATACCCATTTTATCTACAAATTGAATGAAATTTAATTTCAATACTTTGTTATTTCACATTCAACTTAGTTGAAATGCTAAGTTTGTACAGTATTGCCACTTATCCTGGAATTTGAGAAATTAGGCAAAAAAAAAAACATAGAAAACCTAAAATTTAAACAACTTTTATATGTTCAGTAGTAAAATTTTGATTTTATTTAAAAAACTTACTATAGAAATAAAAAATCTTAGTCATAATAAAACTTTTTTTATTAAAAAAACATATTTAAATAGCATTATCTTTTAATGTTTTTAAATTATTTTACACATTTTCTTACTTTAAACTTAACTTTAAACTAAAAATAGACCTTAAAATGTGTACTTTAAAAAACCTGGAAGAAGTTTGGAAAACCTGGAATAAATTTTGAAAAATGAGAGGCAACCTTGTTTCTATTAACTTTTAAAGTTAACATTCTTTTTGAAAATTAAGAAAAATTAGGATGACTCAAAGACAGTTTAAGGTCACTCAAGGCAGTTTCTGATCTTAATCAGGATATCTTTGACTCTTAGATTGGCAAACCTGTTCAACATTTATTATTTTCTTTTTAATTTTTTTTTCATAGTTAGCTTTACTTCAAATTTTATAACAATATTTTGTTTTAAAGAGTAGCAATACTGGTTTAGAACAAGTAAATTTTATTTTATTTGCAATATATTTCAATGTCAAATGAATCAGAGAATTTTTGAAAAAAACCTGGAATTTTAAACAAAAACTGCTAAAAAACTTTATTTTTCAGTCTAACTATTTCTAAACAAAATAATTTTTATTTCAATTGGTCAAAATGCATACAAAGTATTTTTATTGTAATCTATGATTATGTGTGTGCACAAAACATTTATTTATCTAATGAGTACAGATTTTTAGATTTAAAGAATAAAAAAATCATCAAAAACATATGACCATTGGTATTTAAGGAATTTCTTTCAGGTTTTTCGGTCTATTTTTAAATTAAAGATAAGTTTAAGTTTAAAAACTGTGTTTTGTAGTACAATAACACTGTAAATAATGTAAAGCTACTTGAAATATGTTTTTTTATTAAAAAAATGATGAAAACCATTTTTTTTATTAAATAGATTTTTGGTGGCAAATAAAAGTTTCTTAATTAATAATGTAAAATTGTTTAAAGTTCAGGGTTTTTTTGTAATTTATGTTCAAAATTTGTCAAATTCCAGGTTTTTTATTTAAAGTGTCAAATTCTAGGTTTTTCCAGTAATCCAGGTTTAGTAGCTACCCTAATAAAATTAGCTTCTAATGTTTAAAAAATTTTCCATATACTATTCACACTTTTGTAAGATGTATTCTGTTGTCAAAAAGTTTTACAAAATTATGTTCTATGAAATATTTAATTGTAATAAATAAAGATGTATTGTAGTTTATAGTTAGCTCTAAGTCAATTTAAAAGTTGAAAATGTGCTTTTTTACACTGCTTTTGGTTGCTTATGAACGAATATTAAAAAAAAGTTTTGTATAAGTGTAAAAAGTTCATTTCTGACAAACTATTTTTATTAAATCAAAAATTATCCATTGAAAATAAAACTTTGAAAATATAGTAGTTACAAAAAGTAAAAAAAAAAAAAACAGACTGATTTGCTTTAGAATTTATTTTCTTTGGACAAGACGGTAAAGGGTATCTTTGGCGTGGACTTTATAACCAAAAGGTTTTCTCTTGCACCAAATACTAGGACCACATACTTTAAACGTGGAATTTTTCGTTCATTAAACTGTATTTATTGAGTTTTTTAACTAATATACTTAATCAAATGGAATGTTGATGTTTTTCTTTATTGTATAAAACACCGGTCTCAAACTATCCTTATTTTATTCAAATGGTGGTATTGTTTTTATATCTTGCACAAACAAATAAATTATAACTAAAACTTTTAAATAACAGATTTAAAACAGTTTTCTAAACGTTCGAAATTAATTCAAATAATTTTACTATTTAATTTCAACTTAATTTTTAAAACACTTTCTAAATATGCTATTACTTAGGTCAACGTAAAATTTATGTCAACTAAAATTATCATCATTCTACGTATAAAATTTCTATTTACAAGTTATTGATGTTGTTTTAATTTGTATGTGAGGTCATTTTAGAGCAGGGTTTCTCAAAGTAGGTTAATTTGCCCATTTGGAGGCAATGAGCAGCAAAGGGGCCAAAGAGGAATCATGAGCAGTAAAGAAGCAACATGGGGGCCATGAGGTCATAACTTTAAACTTACACTATATATTTTGGAGTTGATGACGAGTAAAAAAAACGAAAGGTGTTTTTTGTTTGGTTTTCAATGGTAGTTTTTTGAGTAATCTTGTAGGAGGGCGTCTTAGCTCTTTTTGTTTCCTTAAAGGCGCCTTTAGAATAAAAGTTTGGGAAATCAAGTTGTAGAGCTTAAAGCTGTTTTTGTTTTTAGCTAAACTTTAGTATCATCATAAACTGAACTTTTTAATGCTTTAAAAAAGGGGATGTTTTTTAAAAGCTTGAAATCAGCTTTATTTTTTCCGTAAGCTCATAGTGTAAAATCACTTATTAATTTTATTTAAAAGCTACTTGCCTACTCTCTGCATACTTTAAAAAAATCTATTTTTTACAAAGATTTAGTGCTTTATAGCTACTTATAAAAACACTGGGTGTTAGTATCTTTATTCAAACATTTTTGAAAGTTTATACAAAACAAAGTACTTATTGTGAATGCCAGTTTGGAAAAATGTTCAAAAGCCACTGAAATAGTACAGTTGTATACTAGTTCTTAAAACTTGGATAGTTTATAAAAAAAATATAAATTACAAAACTATAAAAATTGATAAAAACATATTTAATAATATAAAAATACCTTGTTTAAAAATGTCTGGAAATCTGCTTTACAGTAATCAAAACTTTAATTTTTATATAATTAAAATAAGTAGCTATCAATTATTTTTTATAACTTTTTTTTACTATTATTGATACCCCTAACCCTTACCCTCGGTTGGTAAGTTTTTTTTTTATAATTTTTTTAAAATGCTTTTTTCTAATTTCTTTATAATTTTTTTTACTTTCACTGTTACCCCTAACCCTTACCCTCGGTCGATAACTTTTTTTTTATTAAATTATTTTTTGTTTTTTTTCTGTATTTTTTTACGATCGTGTAAATTTGTTCTCGTGCAGTTTAGTTCCCTAAAGCAATTCAGTGAACTGGTGCAATTTTGACTTAGTGAAATTTAAACGCGTACCCAGTTAAAAAAGTATTATTAAGTTTTGTCACTTAAGAGAGTTATTGATCACTCAGTAAAGTTTTTTACTCTATGAGCGAAATTTTTAAATCAAAATAAAGATGTAAATTACTTATGCATATAAAAATTCGAAAAAGCAAGCAGTTGTTAACAAGCTGAATTATTTTTACTTTTTTATTTTAATTTTAATAGTGTAAAATAAAATAATAAACTAACAATAGTAGTTGCAAAGTTGACAAAAGCGTCGTTTCTTACGCAGCTACAGTTGTTCGTTGTCATTTGATAAAACGGTAGTATCACCGACTCATCTCTTTGGTTCTGAAGTGCTTGTTTATTTTTTGTTGATTTTACATCCTTAACAATTTTCACATAACTCGGTATTAAAAAATGTATATTAATGTGAAATTTAAAAAAGAGAATATTTTACACTTTAAACTAGACTTTAAATAAACAGTTTAATATTTTTAGACTACAAAAATTTAACTAAACTTAATAATTTAACTAAATGTTTGTAACAATGATAAAAAATTAAATCAAGTAATAGCTTGAAAGAATTTCTCTAAATACTCAAACATAAGATTTTAATCCGTCTAACTAGAAGATCAAACAACAAATAATTTTATAATTTGAAAAGGTCATAAAAAGCTGAACTAAGTGTTATCAACTAATTTTTAATTGTTAAAATTATTTAATCCAGTATTATTATTTGTAATAAACCAAGAACATTTTAAAAAAACTACATTAATAAAAACCAGCTTTTTAACTTGTATTTACAGTATAAAAAAAAACTTATATTTTTTTTAGATTTTTTTATAGTTTTTATGCTTTTAGTTATTAAACTATTACTAGATTTTTTATTTTTTTTAACAATATATGTCTTTTTTTACACGTTGTTTTAATAAATTTCTACTGTTGAAATATTTAATCTACAAACTACTTTTAACTAATATCAATTAAAATACTTAACAAACTCTAACTGTTCTATAAAACTCTAACTCTGAGGAAGAAGTATAACCTATAGGCAAGTGATTAACACGTAAGCTTAAAGCAAAACACTAAATATAAAACACATTAATTCGTCAGTCTTGCCAAGTCTATTGGAGTACAATCATGTATTTTTTAACAGGTAGTCTGAAGCGTAAGTCAAGTTTTTAAGGCATTGTTCAGATAAATTTAAGCATTTAGGGTTTTGTTGTTCAACTTAAAATATTTTTAAAAGGTGTGTATTCCAAAAAAATGTCTGTAAGCATGAAATTTGAAATAACATTGTCCTCTCGCTCATTTTGGTTTGTCTACATAATGTGTTTTTATTTTAAAGCTAACCGTAAAATAAAAACAAAAAAGGGAAATTCAATAAAAAAATATGGAGTGAGTTTTTTAATTTGTTTGTAGTATTGACTAGACAACATAAAGTTATGTTTTTGTTTTGAAACTGTCAAGATAGTAATTAAAGGTGATTTTTATCGTCATTTAAAACATAAAATTTATAAGAAAGCCAGTATTTAATTTAAAAAAAAATTTATGATACATACTTTTAAAGAATTAAATGTTAATATTAGTATATTGTTTTAAATTAATTTTGAGTAAAGGTACTTTTATTAAAACATTATTTAGCTGTTTAAATAGGAGAAAATTTTCATGGCTAAAATTCTAATCACTAGTAGTAAAAGCTAGAAAGAGAAAATTAAGTCTAAGACAGCTTATCTCTTTAAGCTCTTCAATCATTTAATCTTTTTTTTCTTTAACTATAATACAGAGAAGTAAGTCCTTCTTACAAAAACCCTTTTCAGCTTGTAGGAATGATTAAAATAAATTAAATTAAATTTAAATTAAATTAAAATTAAATTAAAAAAAATTAAATCATTAAAAACATTTATAAAAAAGTCTATATAGATTTATAATAACGTTAGATTTTGTTACATCAAAAGTACTATAGATAAGGTTTCTTGGCTCAAAAAAATTTAGTATATAAAAGAAAAGTTATTAGAATAAGTCAGTCTTAAAGTTGCTTTAGAGCAGAAGGGTATATTAAAAAAAAAGCTACTAACATAAAATAATTTAATAAAAAAAAATACAAAAATAATTTTTTTTTTGAAAGTTTAATTTTACTGTATTTTATTTATCTAAAGATTTTTAGTGTTGTTTATGGAATCAAAAGTGTAATATTAGGACATATCAGGTCAGTAAAATCAAATACAGAAATCTGCTTTTTGAATACGCACAATTTAAGAACAAACTTTCATGTTGAGTACGCAATTAGAACAAAGTTCAATCGTGCGTTTTCAAGACAAACATTACTGTATTCAGTTTTTAACAGTTCTAAAATTTTTACAAAGATATAGCTTAGATTATAAAGCTATTTATTAAAATAAGTTCTTAATATAAACTCATTAAAAAATTATATTAAACTATAAATAGCTTAATAATCACGTTAAGTAAGTATTTTCAGTTTAAATTACTATTGATTAGATTACACTGCTCAAAAATGTTTAATATATAAAGAAAGTGTTATTAGAATATGTCAGTCTGTAAAGTTTTTAGTAGAGGAAGGGTATTAAAAACAATTTAGCTACAAAAATTATAGTTTTCAAGATTTTTGTATATGGCGTTTTATTTAACTAAAGATTAAAAGTGGTATTCATGAAATAAAACGTAAGATATTAGGATATATCAAGTCAAATTAGTTACGACAGTTATATCAAAGACAGCCATCTGCATTTGAAAACGCACCTTTTAGGGATACACTTCATGCACATAAAACAATACTTAAAACTTATTTTGTCATTTAGAATATAAACTATTAATAAAACAAGTATTTAATTTAACTAAAAATATTGTATTTATTGTAAATGTTTTTAATGATTTGAAGTGGAAGAATAAAATATAGTTTTTATCAAGATTTGAGTAAAGATAATTTCATTAGAATATGTAAAAGTTAAACAGCTTAAATAGGAGAAAAGTTTTATGGCTAAAATTTTTAACACTAGTAGTACAAAGTTAGAAAAAAAAATCTATAAAAGCTGATATTTAAACTATTTATCATAAAAATAAATAAATTCTCAACAAGAGATTTTAACATTCTGGAAAATTCTGGATTTAGAAATAAATCTGTATATAAACGTTGGATTACTCGGTTTAAAGTCATTTGTAAGGTGTCTACACCGTTGACAGTTTGAGACCGTAGTTTAGCTTAAGGAAGATTTTGTCTATGCTTTTTTCTAGTTAGTTATGGTTATTTTACAAACAGTATCGCATATTGTAAATTTATTTTAAAATTACAAAAGTTTTCCAATAAAGTTTGTTGTAGCCGATAGCTTACGTGATTGAATTTTCTTTTGTATAACACAGTTTTTATTTTTTCATGCTTAAGAGTCTGACTACTAAAATAAAATAAATTTTCTTTAGAATACATGAAAGTAAAATTTTGCTTTGCATAATGTTTAATAAACAACTTAGTGCATTTTAACTTCGTAAATGACATAAAAACATTTTTGAAGTGTACAATTCTAGCTCTGGTTTAGAAACAGTGCGTAGTCATTTTTTTCTTCACTATATCTCTTTTTTCTTTTAATTCAGGGTGAGCGTAGGCTTCAGGGAACTACACTTAAACCGCCGCTATTTTACTTATCACACATATTAAGTAAATTTTTTATTTTATAGTTTGTACTTTTTTATTACACAGTTAACAATGAAAGAAATTTAACAGAAAATTATACAATAAAATAAAAATATGTCAATGAACCAACAACTTCATTACATTTGGAAAACAATAATTCCTGCTTTGGAAAATCACAAATGCAGCTCTCTGTTTAAAAAACCTGTGGATCCTGTAGCGCTTAGAATACCTGTTAGTTTTTTAGTAGTGTTTTTACTTACATTTTCTAAACATTTTTTCAAGAACAATCCTGTTAAGTACCTCTAGTGTAAGGTTCGCCATATTTAGTCAAAAATTCGTGTGCCAAATGGAAATTAAATTTTCAGACTTATATTTCTAAGGTTGTGTTTTAAAAGCAATTTCAAGCGGAACATAACTGAGTGTTTTATAACTTTTACCAGAAAAAACAAATTAAGACTGTTTAAAACGTTTAACAAATTACTCTAAACAAATAAAATAACTAATGGGTACAATTTTTTAATATATTGAATCTTTTTTAATTACTTTAAAATAATTTATGACTGTACTGCCATTTTTTTTAAGTTTAAAAATTTTACATATGTAATTTTAAAATTTTATCAAAACCTTTATCATGTTCGTAAAATTATTGTTAGTAATGTTAGAGTTTAATAGTATAAAATAGAAATAATATTTTGTGCATAAAATTTTACGTTGATAAAAACTGACAGGACTATCACAGCATTATCACGAAGCCAATGTGCATAAACGACATCAAGAAAAACCTACGTACAGGCAAATACAAAACAGCTGACCAATTAAAAAAGACTTTCAGCTGATGTTTGAAAACTGCTACAATTACAACCCTGTTAGTTTAAAATTAATATAATTAAATTGTATCATAACAACTACTAACTATTTGATTGTCTTTAAACTTATTTTGCAATATTAAATTTAACATCTTTGTTTAATTAATCACAGGTAGGTAACTATGTAAGGGCGCAGGGTAAAAGCGTTTTTGAAAGAAGAGTTAACTAAACTGCCGAAGGATGAATTAAAAATTGTTGATATAAAAACAAATAATAAAAAAAAGAAGTCAAAGAAACAAAAGAAAACAAAGAAAATTCTTAAAGTTAGTGTTTACAATTAATTTTACTTATTTTTAAAGCCTTTTATAAATCTAATAATCTATGACTAATAAGTTTTGTAATTTTATAATAATTTTTTTTTTAGATTTAAATAAAAGAAATATTTATTTAAAACTAGTAATATCTTTCTAATTTTAATAGTTTTTTCTTAATTTTAAACAAAAAGTTTTTAGAAAAATTGCTATTATATTATTAGACAAAAAATAACAATTATTAAAAGTATATTTATGTTTCGTACCAGTTTAAATTTTTTTACTCTAATTTTCGAAGATACTTGTCAATAAAATCGATAAAATATATTTTCAGTCAACTAAACCCTTACCGAAAAAACCTGATATTAAAAAACTTGAAGGACATGGTAAAGACGCATTGTGTAGAAATTTATCATCAAAGATGTTACCTAGGTCTAACTTATGCAACTATCTGGAAAAGGAAGTCAACCAATTTGTAAAATCTAAAGGTAAAGAAGAGGAGGTTGGTAAGATCCACGTCAGAATTTTATACAACAAAATAAAGCATGTGGAGGTTAAAGAGAAAATGTTAAAGAGGTAAAATTATATTTTATTTTTTGTCTTTAATATTTTATGAACATTATTTTTTGTATGTTTTATGCAAAAAAAAAACAATACTTAAGATTCTAAAAACTTGTATTATCCAAGTTTTTATATTTTAAAGAATTAATATTCTTTTATAACTTTTTTTAAACATATAAATTCCAAACTTGTTGTATATTAAATAACTGTGGCAGTAAATACCACATTTAATTTTAAATATACTAGTATTCTGATATGTACGCAATTTTTGAATAGGTAGAAAGCAAGTCTCTAGAATGTCAATTTTTAATTCAGAACGGTCTTTCTTAGGTACGCACTAGTGTAAAAATTGAAATTAAAGTTAAGCTTTGTTTTTTTAGCATGGTTAATCATAATAAACCAAAAAAAAAACATTTAATTTAATGAAATTTGAAGTTTTCACTCTACAAGTGAATTTATTGAGACAAAAATGGGCCTAAAAAGATGCTTTCACATTTTATTTGTGCTGCGTAGATTATTACTTAAGTTTAAAATTGGTTTTATACATATGATCAGAAACTTTTAAGTAGTTCAACAAAAGCATAATATATGAGCTTAAACATAATTACTCCTTAATTTTTATGAATTTTATACAATTTTTTAGCAACTATTTTTGAACATTAATAGCCAAATGTGGCTTTTTAAAGGTAAAAAAAGCAACAATTTTGAACTAAAAATTTAATAAAGTAAATAACAATGTATTATTGAAATCTTTAAGAACAGACCATTTTAATAAATTTTGATGTTTTAACGAATTTGAGAAGAAGCGACTGCGTTTGAAATTATCCATTAAATTGATGTTAAATTACATTTGAGGCCATTATAAATATATTAAAGGTTTTAACTTATTTTTTTTACTAAAAAAACAAATTTTAATTGATAGCAGCTTTATTAAATGATGTCTACAAAATAGCTTGGGAGTTGGCTTACCAAGACATTTTTAGAATGTCATACAAACATCTGAATAAGGTCCTGTATTGCAGCTCCGAGCGTCAAAAACAAGATACAAAAGGAAATAACTTTATTAATTTAAAATCTGCTGAAAAAAATATCTAAATGATCTAAGTTTTTTACTAAAATCATAGTTTAATTTAACTTTGCAATATTGAAATCCTAAAACGATACATTATATTCTTTTAGATTCGGAAAAACATTCTATGAAAAAATACCTTATAGATCAAGAGCTTTTTATGCTTTTGTGGAAAAAGACGGTGATGACATTTGTTTCTTCGGGTGTCATACTCAGGTGAGATAAATCTAAATTTAATAACGATAAATTTAAATGTTTATATTTAGAAATATTTGATTTACAATAGAAAAAAAACAATTTAACTCAATCCGAGTAAGATATTTATATTATATTTATATAAATAAAACAACACGTATAATTTTTTCAGGAGTATAAAGACTTTGTATCGCCGAACAACAACAGGGTCTACATATCGTTTTTAGACTCGGTTCAAGTTCTGGAAAAATCGATTCGTTCTAAAGTGTATGTGGAACTGATGTTAGGATACTTTAAGTACTGTGGTGAAATTGGGTAAGTCAATAAAAACAAAATTAAGTAGTTGATTATATACATTTTTATCAAGTTAGGATAAAATTAAGTCAATTCTTAAAATTAACAGCAAGGAACAGCTCAATGAAATTTATATATAATTAAGTTTCTGAGAGAAAGTACTGCACTTTTACTATAAACAATAAGAAAAGTTTAAATTGCTTTTATTAATAAAAATGGATTTTTATTACAAAAGTTATAATAATTATATAAGGCTGATAACTATAACCTCTAAATTTAATTACAAACCCAAAACTTATTAAAACGTAGTAAATTGTTGTATATATTTAAGATACCACTATGCACATATATGGTCTTGTCCCCCAGAGAAAGGTGAGGATTATATTTTTAATGGAAAACCACCATGCCAGGCTACCCTTCCTCCGAAAGCTCTTAAGAAATGGTACAAAACAATGTTAGATCTGGGAAAAGTAAGTTTTCTAAAAGTTCTTTAAATTTTACTCAGTTTTTTATTCTAAATAAAAATGTGTTTTATTAATTATCATAAGTGTTAAGATAAACAAAAAAATCTCTTTCTTGCTAAAAACCTAGAATCTTGGGAAACCTAGAACTTGACAATTTAGGCCAAAAAAAGTTTCAAAAATTTAAAATAAAAACAGAAAAAACAAGAAAGTTGAACAAAAATAACTAAAAAACGTTGAAAAACCTGAAATTTTAATCATTTTTTGCGTGTTAAGTAGAAACATTTCGATTTAACACCAAAAATACACCATAAAAATAATTATTTATTTTCATCATCAATTTTTTTTTTATTGAAAAACACATTTAAAGTTGCTTTAAAGTATCTTTTTAATGGTTTAAACTAACTAACACAGTATTTTACCTTAAACTTAACTTTAAACTAAAAATAGACCCAAAAAAGTGTACATTTAAAAACCTGAGGAAATTTTTTAAAACCGAAAAAAAAACTGCCTTTTTAAGTTTATTATTTTTCAACTGAAATTTAGCATTTTTATAGTTTTTAATGGTTGTTGACCTTAGAACAATGTTTAAATTATTTTTTAGTTTAAATAAAATTTGAGATTTTTGACTTTGACACCCAAGAAACATTTAGTTTTTGAAAAAAAATTATCTGTTTTTTTTTCTCCGCACAGAGTGATGGGTCACTAAAAATAACTACTTCAGTAGCATCTTAATGGACGTAACTATTATCATTATTATTAATAAATAAGTATTTTTTATCCATTTGCAGAAGCTAATGGATTGATAAAATATTTTAATTGTTTTGTAATAGTTACTGAGTCACATCTATTATCATTTGAACAGCTAAAAGCTTTTAAAAAAAAATTAAAATAAGGCAAACTACAGACATATTCCATTCATTAAAATTATTAATACACAATCTTATCTAAACAGGTTAACGGTTCGATAAAAGGGTACTTTATGCTCAAGTACAACGACATAAAATCAGTGACAGAAGTTCCGTACTTTGAAGGAGACCACTGGCCTGACGCACTGGAGAACTTCTTAGCAGAAGTAAAGAAACCGGGTAGGCAGTCTGGGAGGTCGCAAGAAACGCAAAAAGCTGTGCAGAACGAAGATCTATTGAGAAAAGTAAAAGGCTATTTCAATGGTCATTCTAAGGTGAAAATGTTGTAAACAATACATGTTTGGTTTATTTAAATAAAAAAAAAAAGAATTAAAATTAAATACTATTTCTATTATACTTACAAAACTTTGACAACTAAAAAAACTTTAGAATGAATTTATGTCTATTGAATTTTAGTAAGTATTAAACTAGTAAGTTTGAATTGTTTTTTAGAATAACTTCGTTGTCATGTTGAACAATGACGGGCCGGCAAAAAAAGATACGGACAAAGATGTCGATACTGACTTGATGAAGACGGCGCAGCATTTCTTGCAGACGTGCAAAATGCAAGGCTGGAAATTTTCCAGCTTACAAGAAGCCGCTGTTAGTGAACTTTATGCTTTTATCTAGTCAATAAATATAATTATTTTAACTGTTTTAGTAACTAATCAGCAAATGCTAACACATTTAAAAAACGACAAACTTTCTATGTCTTATTAATAATTTTTGACACTTTTACTAAATATTGGTACTTGTATAACTTAACTTTTATCAAGAAGCTACTGTTGGTCATCATATTTTTTATTTAAGAATATAACGTTAAAAGTTAATATATTTCGGAAGTTTTAATAACTTTTTTAGCTCTACGAAATTATATTTTTTTACGCAACAAAAGTTTTGATGTTACGAAATTAACAATTTTGTGTGTTTTTGTACAACATTCAATACTTTTATTCCTCCTTGTATATACTTTGGCAAGGCTTTTTCAAGGCTGGAATTTTTCTAGCCCGCAAGAAGCTGCTGTTAGTGGTTTCTTAATTACTTAACTAAGCTAAAAGTTTTAAACTGGGAAAATCTCATATTTTTTTTTTAATGTCTTACTTACTCGATAAAAGCTTTGACATTTTTTAATTTACAAATTTTTTGTGCTTTATTTAGATTCACAATACTTAAAACTTTAAATAGTTATTTTACCTATATTTTATCAATATTCTGGAGTATAGTATACTTTTCATACATTATTTTTAATAGATTTCGACAAAACACATGTTAATTGAGTTGCACAAAGGCTTTGTAAAAAGTGACGAAAGTGCTGAAGTAAACAAAATAAATCTTGATGTAAATAAAAAAGACATTTCAGAAGTTATCAAACTTTCAGTAGCTAAGAAATCTTGTAAAGAAACTAATAATTATATTTGTGAGTTGATTAAAGAATTCGATAATGAATTGAACAAAATTATTGAGGATCATAACAAACATGCTGAACTATTGAAAAAATTGGAAGAAACAATTAAAACACGTGAAGAATATGTCAAGAGTGTTGAAGAAATAATTAAAGGTAAAGTTAAAGTGCAGTATTCATATGACTAAATAAAATGTATAAGTCTAATATAACATAATAACATATTTATAAATTTTGTTATGGCTTGTACAAGTTATTTTAAAATTTAGCTGTAGTTTTACATATGTATAGTTTTTGTTAGTTATTAAATTAAAATAAACAATACAAAAGTTGTTTCTCTCTAGTATACCATTCTGAAATTAGTACTTATAATTGTTACTTACATATAGTTTCTGTTTGAATTTTTTTACCTTTATTAACTTTAAAACTACTCATAATATTGTGTTTCAAGTGTTTATATACAGAGTTTTTTTTTTTTTTTTTTAATTTTGGTGTTTATAAAAACTTACAAACATAGTTATTTTATTAACAGAAAAAGTAGTACGAAACATCACTAAACACAATATTGCTGTTGACCCGAACAACTTACCTGTTGAACCTAGTTGTACTCATCGTGAATCTAATGTCTTAATTGAGCACAACTATGTAAAATGTTGCACAAATAAGGTACTTTGTAAAGAAAATTTCAAAGAAAAAACAAAAAAAGCAGGTAATTTGATTTAAATTAAACTTACATCGGCTGTGCACACTTATAATTATAATTCAGTATACTTCCTTTTGACATAAAACTAAACTAGTTTTTATAACTGTGAGTTTCAAAGACATTTTCATAATTGGATCTTTTGAAGAATATGAAAAAACAGTTTCCCCGTTTTATTTAAGGATCGGAAGGCCTTGGTTGACCTAAGGAAAAATTTCGAAAATAAAAATTTTGCGGTTCGCAGTTATTAAGTATTTTGTACGTTAGTTAACTATTTCCTATTTTGCTACCTTACTAGTAAAGGGTTAATAACCATAAAAAACTAGAAATCAAATAGCTAGGTAAACTTAAAAAAATCTCAAAGTTGGAACTCTCTTTTAGTCCACACACTATATATTGCTCTTAGATTTATTTGGATCACCATAAAAAGTTGAAGATATCTCCTAATTTAGAATCCTTTCTAAACTACTATAGAATGATATAATGGTTCAAAATAAATTTTGACTGCAAAGTTTTGATTACTGAAATATTTAACTAGATATAAAAACACACAATAATGATATAAGTTTCAAGAACAAAATAGTTTTTTTTAATCAGTTTACTAATTTTTATTCTAGTTCTTCTTTTTTTTAATTGTATTTTTTTTAAACCATGTAACATTTAAACTGAATCTTGTTTTTATACTGTTGTTAAAAATGTTTGATTTTTAAATACTTTGACGTTATAGTTTTGATTAGTTTGTTGTACTTACTTGCTTCGATAAATTTTAATATTTCTTTGTTTCTATTTTTATCTTTTTTCTTATATCATTATTGAAGCTGTTCACTTTTATTACAACTTTAACTCAATATTTGAAAAACAGCGGCCCAAAACAGAAGAAAGCACAATAAAAGAAAATTGTCAGATACTTCAGATCAAGGTTCTAGTCGTAAAAAGAAAAGTAAGCAACATTCGATTTAAAACGTTTTAGTTAACATAAAAATTAATTTCTAACCAATATTAAATTTAAAAAATAATTTTGTGAAATGTTAAAACATTTATCAATACATCTAAGATCAAGAAATTTTAAAGATATTTTGTTTTAAGCATTGTAAAACTTGGTTAAACAAGTTTAAATTCATAAATCGCTTTATTAAAACGTTTAAATACTTTATAAGAAATATCATGTTTATTATTTTTATGAATAACCTTAATGAAATTTACGTCACTGATCAATATCGGTAAACGGTCGGTTTAGTTAAAGCATAATAAATCGTTTGTAGATTGACGACTGCAAGTTTTGTTGCCGTTGACTAAAGAGTTTTATAGAAAAGAAACTCGAGTCTTAGTCTATCGAAGGCTTGTAGTCTGATAACTGGTGAAATGATTAAACCTTGATAGTTATTTTTCATTACAAATTATAAATCAATATTAGTATTTTATCAGTTAGTTTTTTTAGTACTTATTTTTTACAGATTTTATTTACAATTATGTTACCTGAATAAAATTTTATAGGATTTGATTACATCAATGAGTTTGAAGCTCGCTTGGATAAAATTTTCACAACCTTCGACGATTTGGTAGAACAACAGAATCACGAGGAAGTCTCCAAGCATTGCAGATTGAGATCGGTCGCAAACAAACCGAAAAAAAGAGGACAGAGAAAACGAAAACTTCAAGAGTCGTCATATCAGGCTTCCAAAAATATAAGTATGTGCTTTGTTTGAATTACTAATAATTTTAATCAGTTTAAATTATAATTCAGAACCCGACTTATGGTTTTAATAGAAAATCTTAAATGTTCAAACTTTATATTAAAAACTTTAGATGGGGTAAGGTGTTTTATCTATTAAAAATTTCTTAACTTAAGTAAAATTTCAGTTTCAATACTTTTACAAATGTACAGTAGTAAACAAGGTTTTTTTTTTGCGTGGTTAACACAAAGTAGCTAAGTCAATTTTTAAATAATTTACAAAGTACACAACTTTTCAGAAGTTGGAACCACAAGAAAGGAAAGACTTAGTTTTTTTAAACTTAGTATTTAGTACCAACGTAAAAAAAAAAAATCTTACCATATTATTTACTTATTATTCTTTACAGATTTTAGTATAAACTTATCCAATTACATATTTAAATTCGTGATATCTACTTTGCAGAAATTGGAACCAGTAACACAACAAAGGCAATGATCCATGGAAATCATTTAAAGGGGCAGCCCATGCTCAACACAGCGCCTCTCGCTAAAGTCTCCAGGCCCGGTTTGAATCTTGCATTAGTAACCAAAAATGCTAAAAAAGAAACAAGCGCAAAAAAAATGCTGACTATTCAAGTAGATAAAAACAGAATAGAAAAACTGACTACCAAATCTAAAGCTAGTACCCGACAAGAACATAGTGCCGAAGAAGAACCAAGTGTTCAAGAAATTAAAAAGGCAACAACGACAAACCAGTTAGTGAAGAACACACAACTGACCAGTAAAGTCAAACTACACAATAAAAATAAAGTACAAAAGAAAAACAAACTGACGAATAAAGACCTGCTGTCAGAAGCGGAGCAAGAGAGGAGAAGACGTGACTATTGTGCGATTCATTATATGAAAGAATTAGCTCAATTGAAAATAAACACTAGTAGTAGACAAAGTCTTAAACCCATAGATAAGGAGTCCGAAATCAAAAAAATATTTACAAAAGATGCTACGAAAGAAATGTTAAAGAAATTTAATAACTTATATAGATCTTCAGAAAGCTTTAGAAAAAACTTTAACATATATAAGCTCAATTGCTTCAAATTTCCAAAGTCTTTAGAAATTAAATAGCTTCTGTATTTCTCGACTAATAGTTTTGTAGTTGTTTGTTTTTTAAAAGATGTTTTAATTAAAAAAAAAGATTTAAAATTAAATTAAAAGTAAACTGCAGTAATTATCTTCTGAGATAAAACCGTACACAAGATGAATTTCTGCTTTAATTAAACTTTTTTCCGACTAGCTCACTGCTAATATTAGTATATATTTATAAAGTTAGAGTTTTTTATCCTGAAAAAATAGATTTTAATTTTTAGATAGTAAGTAATGTGTCAGATGTTTTAAAACACACATAAAATTTTATACTTTAATTTGTAGCATAAACAATATTCTTTCGTATTTGCAGCTGATACTAGTAGATCTTTATAGACGATGTTCGGTTTTTTACAAGCTAATAATAGTTTTGTTCTTTTATCGTATCTCACACTTTTCTTGCGTAATAAAAAGTGTATATTAAAAAAATTCGTTGTCTAATATTTACTTGTTAGTATAAATATAATAGTTTCCAAGTAGTAGGTTACTTCGCAAATAATGCTTATCAATGAGTTGGAGACTTACAGTATAACAAATGTTTAAAAACATCTATTTTGAAACTTTGTTTGAACCAAGCATTAAACAATTTACATTATCACACTTAATATTCTGTATTTAATAAAGTTCGAGAAAAAAGTCTCGTTATAAAAGAACTACAATAAAGCAAAGAAAAAATAAAAATAAATAAAGATTCAATCTTTTTTTTTAATTAACCAATTTTTTTGCGGATTTTACTATCAATGTGATTTTGTATACATCGATAAAATTTTTCTGAGGTTCCGCTTGAGAATGGATCAGCATGTAGCTAAGTTTTCAGAATCTTGATTGGGGTAGCTAGTAAACCTAGTTAAACTCATTAAGCAACTTAAGATCAATTTTAACACATCTGTAACGCTCCTAACACTGTTTGTATAATAATTACAAATGATAATAGTTTTACAAATTTATTTAAAGGACGATAATTTTTATTACTTAGATATATAAGAATACTTTTTTATATAAACCTATAAGTCAAAGTTGTGCAAACAAAAGTTTGTTTACAGTACTATTTTGTTTAATCTATAGGGGTGGTCAACGTTTTCCAATCAACGGGAGGGATCCGAAAAACTTAAGTCTTTTGCGGGCCGGAGCATTTTAATTAGTGATTTACCGGATCCAGTAACTGGATCCAGTCGGAAAATGACCTTTTAGATCCAAATCCGACTGGATACTAATTCTTAGTCGAGATCCGGTCTGATTTTAATCTTTAAAAAAGATTTGGATTCTGCCAGATTCTAATTTTATGGATACAGTTGATTACTTTTTTGAATCCCTCAAATTCACAAAACTTTCTCTAGACTGACAACTTAAGATGTAGATTGTGACATGTCAGATATTAGAATGTTAGATGTCTATAATTAGATTTGACATTGTAATTGATAAATATCGTACTTTAAGAAAGACTTTGCTTGGGGTAATTTGGCAAAAAGATATTCCAACTAAGTCAGAACATAACAAAATATTAGGACAAAATGGTGTATTTATTAGTACACATTAATTTATTAAGTCAGTTTTAGCATGTTTTCAAAGTCAAACTTTTACAGTTTTGTTTTATATAAGTATCAAAAAAAGTTTTATCAAAATAATGTATCATTGACCCTTCGCGGGCCTGTCACTTTGCTTGTGGGCCGGTAATTTTCATTTGCCGGCCGGATCCCATTAAAGTTTAGAAAACAGTCGGGGACCGGTCATTTTCACTCTGCGGGCCGTACGTTGCCCACCCTTAATGTATAGTCTATTAAATGACAAAAAAAAACTCTAAATGTTTGGTCCTAAAACCTAGTGCATGTAGAATCTTTTGGTATTCGAGAAGAAAACAATATATTTCAATGTCTTGTCTACGAGAAGTCTAAAACACTTTTTTTTCAATTTTTGAAGTACATTAACTAAATTCGATTAGTATAGCTTTAAAGTCATAGGTTTTTATAGCCGTTTATTCTATGTTGATATAACTTCAAACATTTTGTACCGCTTACGCGGTAATTGTCTCTTTTTTATTTTCTTCTTTTTTCTCCAGCGAGTACAAATAAAGAATATCGCGCGTAATTTAGGCTTTATTTGTTGCTGCGTAGCAGCAACTGAAGTCATGGCGGCTTTTCGCTGCATTTCGTTGTGAACGGTTTCAATCTTGTTGGTCGAGTTTATTTCGATTTTAGAACACTTTTTGAGTTTGGTTTAAACGTTTAGTTTTTAGTTTCTTTGATTCGAGTGTTTTCATCTTTTAAAAGAATTGATAATTGGATTTATTAGTGAAATGTTGTGCAGTATTTTATTATCTTTTCGTTTCGCAATTTAATTGTAAATATAATCATTATCACAGGTTCGAACTAAGTTTAAATAAGCATAAGTAACTGATTTATTAAACCTTTAATAAATAGTAAGTAAGTCATTTTAGTCTTTTTATCAACTATAATTTAAGCGTTATCTTGGGTTTATCTATTATACAAGTTTTAGCGCACGTTGCGTTATAAAACAGGCCCCTAAATTGTATAACTAGAAACCCGAGATAGCGACATGATGACCCGGACGTCCAGTTAATTATGGCTGGAATTGAACACCTTCATTAAAATTTCTGCGGTTTTTAGATGGTGACATGGGGACAGAGTGGAATATACCTGATTTAATAATAGTATAAATTTCATAAACTTTATGGCATTTATTTAACCTAGTCATCAGGTCTGTAAAACTTAAAAAAATTAGTTTTAAATTTCTAGTCGGAAAAACAACTAAGTAGTTCGAGTTTGTGATAGATTTGAGTTGTTTTTTCTAATGGTAATTAGTTTTATTGTGTTTAATTTTATCTTAAAGTGGTTTGAGAAAAGCCTTTCGACATGTGTTAGAACTAAAATGTATTGGTGGTGTATGATATTATCGCAATTCATCGTTGAAGCGTCTTTTTAAATTGAATTTTAAATTATGTACGAGCAAGTTGAAATAAAAGTCTTGTTTTCAAGTTGTTCCGCCGTCTCGTCAAATAAATTAATTAAATATCGTTTAATCGTTTTAAACATTTTATTTAAAGAGAAATGTTTACTTAAAATAGAATAATATTAAAGGATTCTAATAATAAAACTTTTCTTAAAACATAAAGAGTTTTAAACGTCTATAAAAGTTAGCAACTGTAAAGTTTAATTTTTTTGTTTTCAGACAATCGTTTTAATTTGAACTATAACGGATGATAAACTTTTTAAACTGCATGTAAAAACATTGTTGTTTTTCGTTCGTCCTTGTAAAAATACTTGTATGAGGTTATTAAAACTTGTTTTCGAGTGTATAATCGGTTAATCAAGTAAAATGTCTTAAATTTATTAAACTTAATTTAATTTTATTTTTAGCAACAATGATATGTTCAAACTTTGAACTGTAATATTTACAGTTGTTTGACAATGACCTTGTTAATTGCTTGTAACAAGCTTTATTGGCTTTATTGGCTTGTAATGTAACAAACTTTATTGGTTTGTTGTTTTAAATCTAACCGTACTTTTAAAAAAACATTTTTAACGAGGTCATTCGAGCTATTAAATGTTTTACCCGGTATTTAAAATCTAAAAATAAAAAAATTTGCTTAAAATTTGTTAGAATATTAAAGGTTTTAAAATCAGTACAAATTCACTGGCTTTATATTTTTACGAAAAGAAGTTTAAACTTTTGAGACATATGTAATTGCTTGTTTTGTCAACTAACTCGTGTAAAATGTGAGTTGTTTTTTGTGTTAAATCTTGTAGAGAATTACTTCGTATTAATTGGAGCCACAAATGTTTTTCAATTATTTTAAAATATAACAGACTTTAAAGTTAAAATATAAATAAACTAATTGACTAATGTTGTGGCTAACTAATAGCATATGAGTTTGTAAATTTAAATTTTTTAATGTTTTAACTTGTTTTTAAAATTGATATCAAGTAGTGCATTACGTACATTCTAATTGCACTTTCGCACGAACGGTTCGAGAAACGAATCGGCGAGAAGCGGTACGAGGAGACCGAGCTTTATGTACGAGGAGATGTAAGAGGAGATGAACGAGGAGATGAACGAGGAGAGGAAGGAGGAGATGTACGGAGAGACGGATCAGAGGATTGCGTAGCGCCAACAGACCGCTAAGGTGAGGACAGGAGACGGATTCCGTAGCGCCAACAGGCCGTTAGGTAAGGCCAGGAGACGGATCAGAGAATTCCGTAGCGCCAACAGACCGTTAGGTAAGGCCAGGAGACGGTCAGAGAATTCCGTAGCGCCAACAGACCGTTAGGTAAGGCCAGGAGACGGATCAGAGAATTCTGTAGCGCCAACAGACCGTTAGGTAAGGCCAGGAGACGGTCAGAGAATTCCGTAGCGCCAACAGACCGTTAGGTAAGGCCAGGAGACGGATCAGAGAATTCCGTAGCGCCAACAGACCGTAAGGTAAGGCCAGGAGACGGATCAGAGAATTCCGTAGCGCCAACAGACCGCTAAGGTGAGGACAGGAGACGGATTCCGTAGCGCCAACAGGCCGTTAGGTGAGGCCAGGAGACGGATCTGAGGAGTCCGTAGCGCCAACAGACCGATAAGGTGAGGACATGAGACGTATTCCGTAGCGATAAACCGGTCAAACGACGAAGAGATGTACAAGAAGGAGCGAGTTCCAGCAGTGAAGAAATTTTTTAAACTTTCTACAGTTGTGTGTCATTTTGTAAAACTGTATCATACTTTTATTAATTTTATGTGTTTTAAACTAATTTATAGAATTTTCAAAGTAAAGTAATGCTTTTTAAACTAACGAAACAAAAGTCGGCGGTCATTTTTCGTTCATTTTTCTATATAGGGAGTTTTAAGCATTCTTACAAGTGTTAATGAATAAAAATTAATGTTTTTTTCGGAAAGCCAAGAATAAATTCTTAAAGTACGAAGGTAAGAAGAGCAAATGTACCGCTTACGCGGTAATTGTCTCTTTTTTGTTTTCTTCTTTTCTCTCAAGAAAGTATAAATTAAGAATATCGCGCGTAATTTGGACTTTTTAGTTTCTACTTTGTTGCAGCAAACTGAAGTCAGTGCAGCTTTTCGCTGCACTTAAGTGTCAATGGTTTCAATCTTGTTGTCGAGTTTATTTCGATTTTAGAACACTTATTGGGTTTGATTTAAACGTTTAGTTTTTAGTTTCTTTGATTCAAGTATTAACGTCTTTTAAAAGAATTGATATTTCGATTTATTAGTTTATGTTGTGCAGTATTTCAGCATCTTTTCGTGTCGCAATTTCATTGTAAACATAATCATTATCACAGATTCGAACTAAGTTTAAATTAGTATAAGTAAATGATTTATTAAACCTTTAGTAAATAGTAACTAAGTCATATTAGTTTATTTAAGTCAACTATAATTTAAGCGTTATCTTGGGGACATCTACTACACAAGTTAGAGCGCACTTTGCGTTATAAACCAGGCCAATAATAGTGTATAAGTAGAATCCTTTGATAGCGACCATATATATATTTCTTTTTCTTTACCTTATTAATCTAAAGTTTTAACTTACTTATACTTAAAACGTCTTGTTCTATTAATCATTAATAAAGTTATGTGTTAAAATTAAGTTAAGTGTATTTTATTAGTGCATTAACATTTTATTCTTGAGTTCTTGTCAGGGTATTCAAGCATATCTAAACAATCAAACCGTTAAGTATAACATAAACTCAGCAAGTATATTTTACAATTTGTAAAAACAAAAATAAATTAATAATAAAGTCTTGCAGCAACTCACATGGTTTTTGAATTTGTTCTTTTTGATCAGGTTTATCTATTCTTTGTCGGCAAATACTAGCTTGGGGATTTGACATTCATGAGTTTCCCACACTTTGTGGTTTTTAGTGTCGAGATTCCAACGTTGTTAGTGTTTGCCATATTGCGTGTCACTTTTTTTTTTTGGTTAAAACAATATTTTAATTTTTAATTTTTTGTTTAGTTTAATGTTAATTTAAAGCGCAAGGTAAATTTAAAGATGATGGCAACTTGCTTGCTTGGAATTTTTTTATTTATTTTTTTTTATTATTTTATTTTAAAAAACGTTTATTTCAGGTGAATGGTTCTCGCTGGTAAAAGTAGAAGTATGAAAATTTTTGCAGGCCACAGTTATAGTCAGTATTTGTTTCTACTAGAGATCTACTCGTTTTTGGTTACTTTCAGGGAGGGGGCCTCGCCTATTTAAAATGTACATTTTATTTTACAGTCTAAATTATACTTTTATTCAAATACTTAAGTCCTAATAATATCTCTATTACTATTAATAAAACTGTATGTGAAACCAACAATTTTAAGTTTTTAATTACTACCGAACTATTTGACAATTATAATAATAGGTCAGATATTAGGCGATTTTTGTTTAAAAAATACGTAAACATTACTAAAATAAAAAATAAAAACAATTACAAACTATGTGATGCAAAAGCAAAACTTATTAAATATTTTGACTTTGTTTTCCTCTTACAATTCAGTTCCATAAAATGTTGTTTTTTCAGTTCTCTAAGCATGTTGTTGATCGCTACTTGATATAATCATTTCCAAGCCACTTTTACTGATAATATATGACATCTGTGAAAAATAAAAGCTCTAAAAACAAATAAGGATCTCTTTTTTTATATTCTTTTATATTAAATTCAGTTTTATTTTAGTAAATATGTTTTTTTAAACTTGTTAAAAATAATCTTCGCATATTTAGCATATTGCACAGCACACTTTACTGTTTCAGTGACTTTATTCTGTTGACTAAAGTACAAACCAATCATAAAATACTACTAATTGCAAACAGCATAACTGTTTTTTGTTATAACTATTAAGTATATTAACCAACTATTTAAAGTTTTTAATTCGATTGCCACTTTTTTAAACAAAAAGTCAGCCTAAGTTAAATCAAACCAGCCAGATTTATTTAAAAATTAAAAAATGTAAAAAGACAAGTCTAAAAACTTCTAAAAAAACTTCGCCACAAAAAAATTTTTGTTGACAAATTAAGAAGATTTATTTTTAGCTAAAAATTTCTATGTTATATAATTTTTTAAAAGAATAAAAATTTGTCAAAATCTTTGGTCTAAGGACCTGGTGAAGGAAAACATTTTTTAATATCGAGTCGCACACCAAGGATACCTTTTTACGTCTTGCTCAGCAAATGTTTAAGAAAAAGCAACAAAACTAACCTGTGTTTTGTTAAAAATATTTAAACATGCCAGATTCAGCCTAAGTTTTCAAAAACTCCAAACTAATCGCAAATATCCTGAGTAATATAAATGAATAGTAACTCTTATAATTAGTAATATTAAAATTATTAAATAAAAGTTTTATTGATTAAGAAAGAAATACAAATAATCATTAGTTTAGGCTACCAGTAATTTTTACGTTAAAAAATAATTGAACTCAATTTAACCTTAAAAATAAATAAAAAAATGACTAAATATTTTCGAAAAATCTTCGATCAAGCCTGAGATAGCCTGAATCAGGATGGTTACTAGTTCAGATGAAATGTTTATAGTTTTTTTAATTTTTTTGAAGGTTGTTTAAAGCACAAGTTTTTTGTTTTTTTTTTGAAGAAAGTTTATGTCTGAAAATTAATCATTAAGTCTAAACCTACTAAAAATATATTGTAAAGCTACTTTGAATGTGTTCTATAGTGAATAAAACTTTAACTAATATAAATTATGCGTAATAGTTCTTTTATTTACCCATCCTAGATATTATTACTGATTTATTTAGATTGTAGGTGAATACTGATTATTTTTGCCTAATCTTTTCAATTCCAAGTTATTCTAGAATTTCAGGTTAAGTGCCATCCTGCTAAGCGTGTAACAACGCTGATCATTACAAATTACAATCAAACATCAAAGTACAATCTAAAATGCTTCTCTAAAAGTAATGCTACTCCCATGCAGTATTTTTTATAAACAAATAAACAAATCAGAAAGTTTTAAACATGAATGGAAGTTGTTAATTTTTATTTAACAATTTTGTGTTTTAAAATCCTCTGCTACATAGCTCTGTCTACTACAAATGAAAGTTCACAAAACTAATTTGCCTTAGAAAATAACTGTATATTTTTATCTAACATTTGTTTTGTGTTAATATGCTTTTTCAATATTGAAAGTAACACAAAACTAACAATAATTAAAACATTCCACCATTTAAAACCTTAGATTTTTTTTTTTTAATATACAACAAGGAAAACAAAAATAGATTTCATAAATTATATAGATAAGTTTTGTTATTATCTATGAAAGAAAGTTTTAAAACAAATTTTCTGAGATTAGTTAGTTTGTTTTTCTGTTTATATTCTGTGTTTCCCCTTATATTTGCTGAGTCAGTAAAAGAAACTTATTTAATGTTGTTTTTAGTTTAAGTTATTAATTTTTTTTTGTTTAATTCTTAATATGCTTTGGTAAGGTTGTTTAGAGATAAGGGTGAGAATCAATAAAATAAAAATTGAAACTTTTAAAAGATTAAATTCAGGAAATAATAGGTTAAAACCTTAACGTTATAATCGGGCCCTACTGCTGAATTTTAATTTGTATTTTTCTACATTTTTAGCTCTAAATATTGAATTTTTTTAATGACTTTGAAATTTTATACAAGATATTGAAACAAACCTATAAATTCTTCCTTAATAAAATAGAAAACTTAATATATAATTTTGTCTAGCAGGCCATAATAACACGCTATAGGGCTGCAGCTATGTCTTTTGGGGGCGCATGCCAACAAAATAAAAACAGGGAATATAAAGTCCTCGACGTAGAGGGTAAAGATAGTCAGATGCCTTTCTACTATAAATAAGTTTCCGGCCGGAACCGGATCCGGACTTTTTTTTCAAATTAGAATCCGGCCGGATCCGGATATAAGACAAAAATCAAATCCGGTACATCACTAGTTTTAAATTAGTTCTTAATTTGTTTATGTAAGATGGGTTACGTTTAAGGATATAAAAACAAAAATTAAAGATATTTTAGGTAAGGTAAGTTAGGGTTAAGGGTATAAATAATTTTTTTTTAAAATAAAGAAAAATTGTTTTTAATAGATGATTCAGCAAATGTTAGGGGAAACACCTTTGCTTTGAAATCAGATCCTTCTCCAATAGTTTGACAGCGTTACCACACACTCAGGCTGGTTTGATATTTTCAGAAGTGTTGAGAAAATAATGTTTGAATAATTTAACCTTGTTTAAAAACAATTGATACAATGTGATTACTGTTTTTCTTAGAAATTAAATAAGATTTGGTTGAATTCTAAACTAGGTATCCTACAGCTTGTAAACATATATCCCTGGTTTATGATTTATTTTTTAGCATAAAAAGTCTCAAGCATATAAAACAAACCTATATTGAGGTTTTTTGTAACAAATATTTGGGAAAGTGCTCCTAGTTTTTTTATATAAACAAAATGCTAATTTCATTGTAGTCTTTTTATTAGATGGATTATAAATTTTATCAATATTTTTTTATATTACATCGTCAGCTAAAATAGTTTTTAACTAGTCAGATCTAAAAAAAAATATAAACTTGGCCCGCTTACGAAAAACTTTACAAACCCCTTATTTAGTTTTAAATATATATTTTTTTTAAATCTATCTATGTATTATTTCATATGGCTAATTAAAATTGTTAGCTTAAATGCTCTAACTTGTCGCTAGCTTTAGTTTTGATTAAAGTTTAGTATTTTTATTTTAATGCTGAGAATAATATTTATATTTATAATAAAAACAGTTCTTATCAAAGATAACTAAGACTTAACTTCAAATATTTAAAGGAAAAGTTTATAGTTTAAGCAAATATTCACATTCATGTTTTTAGTGATTGAAACAATATGTGTATATGAAAGCTTAAAATAAAGTGGATTTTACAACACTCAAAACAGTTTTTAATATTAGGAGTTAAACATTCGTAGGAGTCTAGTATGCACTAAATGATTTTTTTTGCACAAAGGGTCAAATATGAACAAAGATGCATTTGCATTAAGAAAATTTTGCACGAAGGGACACTTTTGTACAAAGAAACTTTTTTAGGACGTTAACTTTGCAGAAAAAAAACTTTTGCATAAAAAAACTTTTATGCGAAGACACTTTTGCGAGATAGAAGTTTTTTTTTTTGTTTTTTTTTAACTTTAATTTTTATAATTGAAACATTTTTTTTTAATATCTTTGACTTCCACCCTTAACTCTCATTAACGGTCTAGAATTTCAACATCTGTTAACCCTAACCCTTACCCTTGGCTGGTAATTTTTTCTAATTAATGTTGTAATTAACTTTTTTTTTGTTGAAAAGTATATGTTTCTCTTTATTTAGTATATTGATTATAACTTTTATGTAAAAATGACCTTATGTTCAAAAAAAGAAATTCCGTGCAAAAATGTGTTTGTGCAAAAGTAACCCTTTGTGCAAAAATGTCCCTTCGTGCAAAAATTTCTTCGTGTAAAAATGCCCCTTTGTGCATATTTGACAATTCGTGGAAAAATGTTTTCGTGCTTATTTGACCCGTTGCCGTTAAATACACCTAGTTAATTTTATTAAAAAGGTTAAGCACAACCTAGTATTAATAGAAAGTATTAAAACTTTTGATATTTATATCTTATTAAAATATACTTGATACCGTATCAAAAATAAAGAATTTAATCCGATCTTAATAGTTATCCCTTTTTTCAAATTCTAGGCAGCGTACACTAAAAAAACTACCTTGGGTTTTTTTCTAACAAAATTACTAGTTTGTTATTTTTTGTGTAAAAGCTTTAAGCTATTATAAAACGTAATTATAATGGCTATTTAATAGTTTATAAAGTTGTGTAAATTGTTATAAGGGTTAACTAAAACAGGATAGGTAAAATTTTTCACTAAAAATTGAATTGGACAATACATTGAACATTTAGGAATAAAAACTTAAGTTTAAATATTTTAAAACTTTACTTGTAAAAGTTTCAAAAGAAAATATAGCAAAAAGTTTCTAATTACTAAATACAATATTGCTTTTTATAAATACAGCATGTTTAAAACGTTAAATAATACAGTTATATTCTTGTTTAAATTAAAAAAAGCTCCTATATTGCTTTGTATTAAAAATTCTTGTTTAAACTTTATCTATTATAGTTTACATCTATGATATAGAAAAAAATAATTCACAACAACTAAAAGTTCACATTAAAAAATCTATATTAGTCTTGTTAAAGCTTTTAATCAGAAAATCTGAGTCCAATTTAAATTATTAAATAACTAAATAGATCAAAATGACTTTTGGTTTTGGTTTTTTGTTTTAGATACAGGTACTTTGGGTAATCTACTAATAATTTCTTTTATGTACTAAATATTTCTACATTACTTTTGTAAGTCTTCTAGTAGAAGTCAGTTTTTCATTAATGTTTGGTTGCCGCTCTTTAGGCCAAAACAAATATCCTAAATAACTAAAAACTGTTATAATAGACCTTAAACTGTCCTGAGTTATCCTGTGTTTTTTAATCCTTTAAAAATGCCTAAATAAAGAGGTAATTACCTAGAATGATGTCGAACCAATATCAAGCTGAAATTATGTCGTATTCTATGTAGTTTTAAACCATAATTTTAGGCTTAAAATCAACTTTTTATCATAGTATATTTTATATAAAAATATATTTTGTTTTAAACAATCTATATTATACATTTAAGATTTAAAAAAATGTTTTACATAAACTAAATTATTTAATCAATTTTATTTTACAATATTGTAATCAACATAATTTAACTGATAAAATCGCTTTGTATTGTAAAATGAAATGATTAAAGATTTAAGATTTATTAGTTTATGATAAATAAGTTTAATTTTGTTTATATGTTCATTAAAATTAAATTAAATATTTAGCGATTTTTCAAAAATTAGAAATATTCTGAGTTATCCTGATTTTCCTAGATATCTTTACTTGGGTTTGTAGCAACCCTGCAACTTTAAATGTCATCTTTTTACTTTTATAAGTTTAAATAGTTAAAAATATAAAATTTTTATATTTGTTTATTTAGTTCTAGGTAATTTTTTATTTCCAATTTTTTTACACAATTTTGTTTTTCTTTGATAAGCTAGAGTCAATTTTAGAATTTTAAAACTTTAAAATTTTACACCAGGTCCAAAAAATTTTTTAGTAGATCCTTAATCTATTTTTTTAACGGTAAAACAAAATAAAATCTGTCTACTTTGACCACGTTAAACAAATACTATAAAAACTCTTTTTTTTTTGTAATATTTACTTAGGTTTCACATGCTTAAAAAAATTACCAGTAAACTTCTTAAAACTGTGTTTTCGTATCTAAGTTTAAAAAAACATAAAATTAGAAGTTAATAAACAATATGTAACTGTTAATTGTAATCATTTTATTAACTCTTAAGTAAAATAAGTTCTGCCTTATAAATAATGATAATATTTGTTTCATCACATTGTCAGATTATAACGTTCCTAATACTTTACTCTAAGTTAAAAATTATTATATAAAATATTTTTTTTCAAACATTTTAAAATTGCTACTCTAGAATTTTAATAAAATAATTGAACAAAATGTATATAAGATAACGGTTTGTAATGATACACAGCAAAAAAAAGTAACATTAATTGTTTTAAAATCAAAATTCAAAATCATTTCATTATTCAAAAATACTTAAATTGCGTAAAAATATTTCAAAAGAATGAAATATAAATTAAATTAAAATATTCGTGTATGTTTTTACGGTAAACTTCTAAAATAAAAAGTAATAGTTACTAGTTAGTTAAGTGGTTTTATTAGTAAGAACAACGACTCTTAAGAATAAAAAGTATTGGTATTTTTTAATGAAGTTTTGTGACATACTTTTTTTTGCTTAATTTATTTGATAGCTTTAAACTGCATTTTCATTATATTTTTTTTTCAGTTACTAATCACTATAAAGAACTTTTTAAAAGTATATTTTTCTCTTTTATTTTTTGGTTTAACAATCTTGATTATTCAAAAAATAATAATCTACTGATAACCTTAACTTTCAAAAAATAATTTTGATTTAACACAAAAAAATAAATAAACTAGGACTACTTCTAAAAATCAGTTCAGAAAAGTATTTCTGAACGAAATTTCCAAACATTATCGAATTTTATCAATTCTTTGCAAAACAAATATGTTGTTCTTACAAAAATCCATATTACAAAACCATTACTCAAGTATAAAAGATAACACAACAAAAGCTGTGTTAATAAAAAATTGTTTTTGTATTATTTTCCTAAAATAAAACTACTTTAGTTTGTAATTAATAAAATATCAAGTCAAGCTTTAAATTAGTTTTCAAAAGAAAGTATAAGAACTATAATCGAAGATAGTCTGTATTTATTAACTTTGAATTACAAGTTTACAAAAGAACTTCAACAAATGAAGTTCCGATTTTACACTTAAACTTATATATTTGTTTAGAAGTATTTTTTAGGTAACAAACAAGCTTACCAAAGTTAAAATACTTATACCAAACTGCTTTTACTAGTCATCTTAAACTAGTTTTTAGCTTTTAAAAACTTACAAGTTGTTAATCCGTTTTAGTAATTAACTTTCGATAAAAATATTATTAACTGTACAAACAATTTCTAAAATAAAGTTTTAAAAGGTATGATTTAATTTTAAATAAATTTAGTTTTGTTAAACTTTTAAATATAGTTTTTATAAACATAACTTAACTAAGATAAACCTACTAAACTTCGGTTTAAACTTTTTCATTTTAATGTTAATAAAATCAAAATTAATCAATTTTAAAATACAAGAAAGTTTACACGCATAAATGTAATTATATTGTTTGTGAGTTTGCTAATGTTATTTCAATACAGAATCATATTAACTAAAACTTAAAGAATATGTTCTTTGATTATTTGTAAAAGAAGAGTTTAGCAAGTATTACACTAGATATTATTTTAATTGTTGTACCATTTAATATTTGTTATATTATTTTACCTGTAATTCAATATTTGAGTATTTGAATTCATATTTTTACATTATAGTAATAAAAAGTTTTATTTTATGCAGCAGCTTATTACCTTTTTTTTCAGCTTATCTGTTTAGTTATCAAAATTTTGAACCTTTTTTTTTATTTTTTAATAAACTTTTATAATAAACTATTTAGTTGTACATAAAACTTCTTATTGATAACAAGTATATAAAGCTTTTAAAAATATAAAAGCTTTCAGCTTAAAATATGTAACAAAGTTACCACTTTATAAAGAAAAAAACCATGAAAATGACATTATACTATCTTTGTTGAATTTTGCAGAAGAAATAACCAAGTATTTTTAACTTAAGCTGAAAATATCTGATTTAAAAACACTCATTTGTATTCGTAATACTATTTGATATAATAAAAATATAATCATAAGTAAGAATTTATTACAATATAAGTACTTTAATAAGCATTCTAATCAAAACCGTCTTAGTTTAGCTCCAATCATTGTTACTCTCCTGCGATAGTAACTAAATTCGAAACCTGGCTTAGTAATCTTTTTGGCTTTGATAAATTTGAAGTTTAATTAATTTTCTCATTGTATAGTTCACTGTTAACCTTAAAGATTAAAATAATAGTTCTCAACTTATGATTTCGGAGAGTAATATAGCTTCAAAGTTTTTTTGTTTTAATATCAAAACGTTATTTTCTTTCAAACGAGATCTTCAGTTGTTCATAAAATAGATTCTATTGCGATTCTATTGTGAATAAATAAGTATTTTTGTATGTCTGTGTACTTCAGTGGTAGCATTTTAGGATAAATAAATAAAGAACATAAAGAAATATATTTTTTGATTGCTTTGGTATTTTTATTGTTCATTTTATATGTCAAATTAAATCGTCTGTACTGTATTTTAAGTCTGAAAATTGTACAAAAAAGCTCCTTTTTACAAAAAATTGGACAAAAATTAAAATAAACTAACAAAGACATAAAACTTTTTTTATTTTTAACAGCAGTAAAAGATTTCAAGCCCTAAAAACTAAACTGAGAGCTTTACCTTTAAAATGATACTTTGAAAATCATAGTGTTTAAAACATAAAATTCTAAAGTTTGAAAATACCAAAGAACAAATATTAACTTGTAATAATTTTAAGCTATAATTTTAAAATAATTTATTAGGCTTTTTATTGTGATCAAATTTAAATTAAACTGACAAAAAATTGTTCATTATTAAAAGTATAAAAAAAAAAAAGAACTTGTAGAAAGATGACTGGTCAATCTAAAATTTTTTTTTATCATTACAAATATGTTGAATAAGTTTATTTATTTTTAGTTCCTGAAAATGTACAAGTATGTAGCTATCCGTTTTAAAATACAAGTTTCAGCCTTTTGTTTAATTTAATTTATGAAAAAAAAATAATGATTTAGATACAACAGCAAATTAAAATAAATTTTTTGTTTATAAATACATGTTTTATCTTTGTTTGAACTTACATATTTCAGGCAATATTTAAAAAAAATTCTGATAATATTTAGTTACCTTTAGATGATTTAATGATTAACTTCGTTAAATAGACTATACAATATACAAAAAAAAACTGTAAAGCAACTTTTCTTTTTGCACAACTTTGGCTAATAAAATTTTAAAAAATGTTTTTTTTTTTATTTGTCTAAGTTATAAATTTTATGGTCTTTTAAATAAAGATAAAAATAAAGTTTTTAAATATTCTTTGTGTTGTTAGTGTCAAACTCGTTGAGACCTATTTATTTGCCAAGTAACTACTACAGAAAGTTATTAAATTATATGAACTATAAAAATAAATATTGGAAAACGATTTTTTTTATATAATTTTTATTACACAAGAAAACTAGGAGATACGACAATAGAAAAACAAACTATTATTAGTATGTAAAAAAAACGAACATCATCTAGAAAAATCTACTAGTATAAGCTGCAAATACATAAACAATACTGTTAATGCTTCAATTCTGAAAAATATTTTTATGTATGTGAAAAGCAATTCAACTCATTATTTACTTTCTTTTAAGTAAAATCTACTTTTTGTTACAAGAAAAAAAAATATACTATATTTAATTTCTAAACACTTTTGAAATTCAAACAGTAGAGCTCATATATGTTACAATTTTCTCTAAAGCTTGCTGAAAAACTAATAAGATAACAAACTTCTTTAAAATTTCTTTTGTTGAATCTTTTGTAAATGGTTGTTTGTTTTTTGACCCATAATCTATTAGTTTAGAATTATGTTTACTATTAGTGTTTATTTTACATTGAGTTATGTCTTTCATAAAGTGAAACACACACATGTTATGTTTTCTTATTTCTTGTTCTTCTTATGATAATTTTACTGTTGTATTTACTTCAATTAAGTTAGTGGGTGCAGCCTCGGATGAAGTAAGTTTTTGCTTTTTGTTGGGAAAGTTCGAAATATCTTCTTGTTTTAAATATTGCCGTTTGTCATAAAATGACATTTTGCTTTTTGTTTCCTTGGCAGTTTCAAATTCAGGCCCGCCATAACCTGCTTCGGATGCAGTAAATTTTGGTTTCTCGTTTGGTACTTCCGAAATTTCATAACTTTTTAAATGTTTTTTTTGAACAAAAAATAACTTTTTGCTATTTTTTTTTCTGGGCAGCGTTATTTACTAACTTTTCAAGTTTTTGTGTTACATTTCCTTCTTTATTTTCACAGCACGCAACTTTCTTCTCCTGAACTGTTCTTTCTGGTATTTAATAAAACTTTTGTTTTTCAAAAGTTTTCTGAAGATGTAGTTTTTCTTCTCCAAAGATTTTGTCAGAATTTTATAACTTATAGTAATTCTGCTTGTATATGTGAAAGTATTCTCTAATCTTTGCTGAATTTTTATATAATTTATTAAATTTATTTATATATTCAGTTGCATCTTTTGTAGCTTGTTGTTTGTTTTTTAACTCATTTACTACTGATGTATGGTTAGGTTTACTATTAGTGTTTGATTTCCATTTATCAAAGTCTTTCAGAAAATAAAACACGCACATGTTATGATTTATATTTTCTAAATTTTCTTGTGACAGTTTTGTTGTTGTATTTACTTTAATTAAGTTAGCAGCTACTGTATTTCTATTTTTTTTTTGTTTCAATTACTTTCGATGCAACTTTTTCTTGTGTTTTCGTTTTCCACAAATCTAACGCAACATTTACACTGGGTCCTTTGGAAGCTGCTACAAATTTTTTAAATATAAATAGTTTATTTTGTTTAAATTAATATTAGTACACTTTAATTTTTTATCAGATCTTTTTCTTCCATAAATATATTATTTGATCCGGAGTTTGAATATAAATTTTTTTTAATTTTATTAAAATACTGATTGTACTTTCAAAATGCGTTTTTTTCCAGATAATACGGTTTCAATTTAAATTATTTAATGAGGACTAAAAATCCTTTGTAAGTTTATGTGATCTGATCTACTTTTCGTATCAAAGTTAAAATATTTAAAAAATTAACAATGGACACCTAAGTAAAAAAAACACTAAAAAAATCAGTACCAACCAGTTTTGGGTGCTGGAATCTTGTTGTTGTTCCTGGACGCATTGATGATTCTGGTAACACTCCTGCTAGCAGGTTTGTTACTAGGTTTAGGTTTGCTGGCACCCGATTTCATACTGGCTGTCATTATCAAGTTGCTGGAAAAGTCTCCTTGCTTTTTAACTTGAAATTCTTTTATTGGTTCGTCTTGCAATGGTAAATGGATCACCTAATGAATAAACAGTAATACACAAATAACATACTAGTATAAACATATTTAAAATTACTAATTAATGTGGTTGATCACCTAAAGTTTAAAATAAATATAATATTCAAGAAATATTAAATAAAAAATTGTTTTTTTAAAGACAAATTAAGGTCATAGGGGGTTGCCATGTTTTCTTATTTTATAAAGGTTTTTATAAGCTTGAATTTGCTTTTTAAAATTTTAAAATATTTGAATTTTGTTTTAGATATAACCGGTCAAGTTCGTGCCGAATAACAGGTTCCTTTTGGGAAGGGAAAACTTTAGCATCGTAAATAGACTATTTTATTTAAAATTGATCTTCTCCTAAATTTTTCAAGGAATCTTCGTCTAGCTTTCAGAGTTTAACCTTTATACAATTAAAAAATAACGTTACGTTGGACTTAAATACATTCAAAATAAAAACAAATTTTTTTGAAAACAAAATGACTTTTTTTTAAATTTCTGTCATAAATCTTTATTTTATAAGTTATTAAAATACACACGTAACGTTTTTTTTTATAACATAAGAAATGTTTTTTTTTAATTTGAAGAAGATTGCTTATTAAAAGTAGGATATAGATTTTTAGTGGTTTTAAAATTTCAGATAAAATTGACCCTGAAAAATTGCAGTTCATACGTTTGTATCGAAAACCTTTTACAAAAAATAAAATACCTGAAAAGTTAAATTATATTATTGAATTCTTGATTGTAGTTTATACTTTAAACTTTCATGTTAAAGCCAAGCTTATTTTTTATAAAAAAAGTCTTGGAAAAGCTTTAATGAAGTACTTAGTATTTAAATTCAAAACAAAATATTAATTAAGAACCAGTATTTTTGTAGATTATAATTAAATTTACAAACAAATTTATTCCAAAAAATCTAAGAACTAGCTAACTCAAATACTAAAACTAATACTCACAATAGTACCGTACATCTTCATGGCATCTTCCGCTTTCCTCCCTACAATCGCTTTGTACCTGGCTGCCACGTTACTGCTGTACTTCTGCTTGCTGTCCTTGGTGGTGCAGCCGTTGCTCCTGAAGTATGAGGTTGCTTTCATGTTGCCGCCCACCTGCATTGACCTCAGCTGCTCCCATGTCCACTTCTGATCCAGTTGGACTGATCTGTTGATGATAAAATATAATAGTTTTAGTGCATTTTGTTGCATAATGGTATAATACAAGTACAGGTAAGATCAGCAATAAAGATAAATGTTAATTTGTGATATATTATTTTGTGTACAAAAATATACTTCAGTCCGTTTCTGATGTTTGATGAGTTTTATTATTGTTTTTTACTCATATAACTTTTATTTTTAAAACTTTCAAAACTCGTTGCGTCATAACTTTCTGAATCTCGCAGGTAGCATTTCCGAAAAAATGAATGTAAATATCTCAAAAATATATCTTTTTTGATATATCTAAAATATTTTTCAAGATAATTTATAAGTATTAAAAATAACTATATTTTTTACTTAATTAAATGCATATCTTAAAAACATATTTAATTTATTGCAAAAAGAAAAAAATGGCCTGTAGATATTAATATGATTCAAATATTCATTTTTATTTTAGAGAAATATACATTACTTTTTTATTTTTAGCCGTCTCAATTTTTTATTAAGAATTCGAATTGTCGGAATTTGAATTGTCGTGCACAGCCCTGTAATTATTATAAAAAATAAACGCTATCAAGTGAAAAAGGTTTTAAATAACTTAATACAATATAAATAGTCTGACTTGCACTAAGTTAATCTGATTGTAGTTGATTTTATGTAGAAGTTTGAACAAAAAAACATAATTTAAAATCTTAATAAAATTACTACAAAACAAACTTAAATACCAAATTATTAACATTTGGAATCAATAAAGTACTAATTTTTAAGCGATAAAATGATTTTTTTAACTATCCTAATTTTAATAAAGATATATAAACTAGCCAGAGATTTGCAAAAAAAAAACATTACTTGTTAGTCTGTTTTTTTTTAGATATCGAATTGGTCCGTATAACTTACGCCACCATGAGGGTCATAAGGTTCGTTTAGCGATGTTAGCTTACTTTAAGTTATTTACTTTTTACTTTATTCAACCATCAAATCTTATTCAGATGGAGATTGATGGAACCGTGGAATCTTTTCGGTTACCGCCTGCCCAACCGCGAGTGCCAGCTCTGCCACCTGGACCACGTGACAGACGATGACGTCACGAGAAGCCGGTCGGAGATTGTGACGTCACTAAGGCAGTGGGTTTTCGGATCCGAGAGTCCTGAGTGACTCATTTAATATATATTGTTATTTTTTGTTTTTATTAACTATGAATAGTGTACACATATATCAATTTAGTTTGATATTTTTGTCAAGTTTTTAGCATTTTTGTTTTTTTCTTTGATGTTTTTATTCTGAGTATCTTGTTTGAATAGTATACTTTTATTTTTATACAATTGAGTGTTTTTTTTTTTGTACTTGGAGTTTTAGAACTTTAAACAGATATAGAGTTTTAAAATGAAAGATTTTTTTTTGGTTTTTGCCTTTTTCGTTACACTTGTATACACATGTGCTAGAAATTTACCAAGTTTCAGTAAAGCTTTACTAATATGCTCAAAGAATAACTCTTTACTTGATTAAAAGGTATCAACTATTTTAAAGTTTCACTGTTGTTGAATTTTAATTAGGCTATCAACATTTAATTTTATTATCTATTCTAATTAGGGATACACAAAACGTTGTTGATATTTTTTGTTGATATTTTTTACACTTCAGCTTTTATTTTTTATTATTTACTATGTTTATTTATTTTTCTAAATCCATATAAAAATAAATAAACCTAGTAAATCTAAGATTAATTTTAATTGTGCTACTACAAATAATTGCTTAAAATGTTTTTTTAATTACATTAAAGTACAAACACACACTATGCACTTCGTTCGACAAATTATATTTGTTTCTTGTTCATTTTCTGAAGCAAAACGCAAAATTTTTATGAAATATATAAACCACTTTAATCAGTTTTTCCTGTTAATTTTAATTTTTTTATACAACGTTGTATTTTATACCAACATAGACATTTTATTGTCTATATAACAAATGATATTTTAATTACTTAATCTCAAAAACATTTAGCTTATATTTGAATTAAATATTTGTTTGCTGCTAGATTTTCTTAATTAGTTACTAACCAATAAGGATTTAATATTGTTATACTTTTTTTTACATATCAAACTTTGATCAAACATGTATTGCGACTTGTTATTGTACTAAATTAAGTTTTATTTTATTTCAATAAGGTTGTTAGAGTATTACAACTTTTCTAAAATTTTAATAGAGAGTTAAACATTTCAAGTTTTTTATTATGCTAAATAGTATGAAAATAATATTAAGACGACTAAATTACCAAAATATTTAACGGATCAAAGTATGCCTTAATAACATATACTATTAAAACTTAAACTTTTAATAGGCGAAAGACTCGATAAGTGAATTTTAGTAAAATTTTAACAAAATAGTTTTTTTGACTTTGATTTTTCTTTTAAGCTTTTAATCTTCTTCTTTTATAGGATAGAAAAGTTGGTTCAATGAAACTATAATGCCACGTATGGTATCAATTTAAAAATGTTAAGTAGTACAGATTTAATATAATTTTATTGAAATAGAAGTATCTCTTTACACATAAAAAATCCCTACATCTATAAGAATCTACTAACATTAGCAGTAAGTACAAACTAAAAAAACCAAGTTTTAAATGTAGCAACATTCCTATTAAATAAACAGTTTGTATAAAGTTTATTAGTAAACATTAAAAAAGAAAGTTAGTTTACATAAAACTAGTAAACCATGAATTAGATAAAATGTTTATATTTTGACAAAATAAATAGTATTTATGCTAAGGGACGCCATATAAAACAGGGCTTCCTAAAGTGGGAGATTTATACAACCATGGCCAGTTAGTTATCTGTAAAGTAAAAAAAAACTGTTAATAAGTAATTAAGTTAAAAAGCAGCGATACACAATATTTTATACACTGTTTATTGAACGAAAAAAAAAAGCGTAAAACAATGGATCCTAATACGTGGTGAACAAAAAACCTTTCGGTTATTTTATTGTACACCACTTGGATACAGTTTAATGCCTTGTCCAGGACAGAACAATAAATGTGTACGACTATAGTAATACTTTCACCAAGAAAAGTGTTATAAAATTATTTGAAAAACTAGATATTTTAGAACAGTTCTAGAAATTTTTTTCAAAGATTAAGTTCAAAATTTTTTATAGTAGTTGAGTTAGAATGAAAATTTTGAGTTTAATTGTTGTTAAGCTTATACTTTTCAAATGCATTTCTAAAATCTGAAAAAGACTTATAAAGATTATTGAAAACTTCTATATTTTGTTTAATTGTACCTTTTTTTTTGTGTTTGTGGTATTATTTTAAGGTCATGCTTATCAAATTTCGTAATAAGATGGTTAATTAATATTTTAGGCTTTCTTGGACCATATCTGCTTTGGTATTCTTCTTCTTTAAATAATTTATCAATAAAGTTCAACGCAAATTCAAAACGCTTGGGTAATTCTTGCTCAACTTATGACATTTTATTTAGCTTATACTCTTCAAACGCATACCTAAAATCTGATGAAGACTCATAAAGTTTATTAAAAACTTTTATAATTTGTTTAATTATAACTTTCTTTTGTGTTTCTGATATTATTTTGAGGTCATGCTTATCAAATTTCGTGATAAGACAGTTAGTTAATATTTGATGCTTTTCTGGACCATATCTGATTTGGTATTTTTCTTCTTCAGCTAACTTATAAATAAAATTCAACGCACATTCAAAACGCTTGTGTAATTCTTTCTTAGATTGTAACATTTGGTTTAGCTTATAATCTTCAAATGCATATCTAAAATCTGAAGAAGACTTATAAAAATAATTAAAAACTTTTATAATTTGTTTAATTATAACTTTCTTTTGTGTTTCTGGTATGATATTAAGGTCATGCTTATTAGTTTTCGTAATAAGATCGTAAATTGATGCTTTAGGCTTTCCTGGACCATATCTGATTTGGTATTTTTCTTCTTCAGCTAACTTATCCATAAAATTCAACGCACATTCAAAACGCTTGTGTAATTCTTGGTCAGCTTGTGGCATAACTGTTGTAGTAGTTGCGACATTCAAGTTGGCAGCAGTGGCTTCGGACGAAGTAAGTTTTAGTCTTTTGTTAAAAACGTTCGAAATATCACCAGGTAGTGAATATTTCCTTTTGAGCATGCCTGAAAATAGTATTTCTTGTTTTGTTTCCTGAACGTTTTGAACCTCCAACTGTAGCTCTTGTGTTCCATTATCAGCTATATTTTCATTGTGGCTAGTTTTATGTTTTTGCTCGTTTCTTTCTGATTTTTCGTCCTCACTTTGTTTTTCAAGATTTGTTTGACGACCGATTGATTCTTCTTTTTCTTCGAGTTTATTGTCGTTGAAGTAAATAGTGGTGGAAGGATCAAAGGTATCTGTTTTAATGTTGTTATGCTTAACCTTTTATTTTAAAGGCAGTCATTTAGTGTTGAAGTCAAATCTTTGAATATAAGAGGCATTCAAGTTATACTCTTTAAAAAAATTTGAAATTAGTATAATTAGCATGCTAAAAAACGTATTTAAAGATTTTGAAACACAATTTACTGAAGTATATTTTTAAAAAGGCAAAACTTTTAGTAAAAATCATTATTGATTTCCTTAAGTATATTGGTATTTTGAGTATCAAACTTTATAAAAATAAAAATAAAATACTTAAAAACTACAAAACATGTTTATTTGGGAAATAGTAAAACAAACTAGTACTATAAATTATACTTATTTAGTTAGTATTTATACTGATAATTCAAAATTACAATAATATAGTGTAATACGACATGGTATAATATGAAGTTTAGTTGTTTGTTTTCTTTCTTACAACTAGCAACCAAATAATTAAGCCAAATAAACAAGTCTTTTTATTTTGAATAAAATTTAATACATAATTCTAACCTGCAAAATTTTTCAAACGATTTTAAAATGATTTATTATTTCTATAAAAAGTTATTATATCTATCTAAACATTTCAGTAATCAAAACTTTGCAGTCAAAATTTATTTTGAACCATTATATCATTCTATAGTAGTTTAAAAAGGATTCTAAATTAGGAGATATCTTCAACTTTTTATGGTGATCCAAATAAATCTAAGAGCAATATATAGTGTGTGGACTAAAAGAGAGTTCCAACTTTGAGATTTTTTTAAGTTTACCTAGCTATTTGATTTCTAGTTTTTTATGGTTATTAACCCTTTACTAGTAAGGTAGCAAAATAGGAAATAGTTAACTACCGCACAAAATACTTAATAACTGCAAACCGCAAAATTTTTATTTTCGAAATTTTTCCTTAGGTCAACCAAAGCCTTCCGATAAAACGGGGAAACTGTTTTTTCATATTCTTCAAAGGTTTCCAATTATGAAAATGTCTTTGAAACTCACAGTTATAAAAACTAGTTTAGTTTTATGTCAAAAGGAAGTATACTGAATTATAATTATAAGTGTGCACAGCCGATGTAAGTTTAATTTAAATCAAATTACCTGCTTTTTTTGTTTTTTCTTTGAAATTTTCCTTACAAAGTACCTTATTTGTGCAACATTTTACATAGTTGTGCTCAATTAAGACATTAGATTCACGATGAGGACAACTAGGTTTAACAGGTAAGTTGTTCGGGTCAACAGCAATATTGTGTTTAGTGTTGTTTCGTACTACTTTTTCTGTTAATAAAATAACTATGTTTGTAAGTTTTTATAAACACCAAAATTAAAAAAAAAACTCTGTATATAAAAACTTGAAACACAATATTATGAGTAGTTTTAAAGTTAATAAAGGTAAAAAAAAATTAAAACAGAAAGTATATGTAAGTAACAATTATAAGTACTAATTTCAGAATAGTATACTAGAGAGAAACAATTTTCGTACTGTTTATTTTAATTTGATAACTAACAAAAACTATACACATGTAAAACTACAGCTAAATTTTAAAACAACTTGTACAAGCTATAACAAAATTTATAAATATGTTATTATGTTATATAAGACTTATACATTTTATTTAGTCATATGAATACTGCACTTTAACTTTACCTTTAATTTTATCTTCAACACTTTTGACATATTCTCCACGTGTTTTAATTATTTCTTCCAATTTTTTTAATAGTTCAGCATGTTTGTTATGATCCTCAATAATTTTGTCAAATTCTTCTTCAAATTCTTTAATCAACTCATTTATATAATTATTAGTTTCTTTACAAGATTTCTTAGCTACTGAAAGTTTGATAACTTCTGAAATGTCTTTTTTATTTACATCAAGACTTATTTTGTTTACTTCAGCACTTTCGTCACTTTTTACAAAGCCTTTGTGCAACTCAATTAACATGTGTTTTGTCGAAATCTGTTAAAAATAATGAATGAAAAGTATATTATACTCCAGAATATTGATAAAATATAGGTAAAATAACTATTTAAAGTATTAAGTATTGTAAATCTAAATAAAGCACAAAAAATTTGTAAATTAAAAAATGTCAAAGCTTTTATCGAATAAGTAAGACATTAAAAAAAATATGAGATTTTCCCAGTTTAAAACTTTTAGCTTAGTTAAGTAATTAAGAAACCACTAACAGCAGCTTCTTGCGGGCTAGAAAAATTCCAGCCTTGAAAAAGCCTTGCCAAAGTATATACAAGGAGGAATAAAAGTATTGAATGTTATACAAAAACACACAAAATTGTTAATTTCGTAACATTAAAACTTTTGTTTGGTAAAAAAATATGATTTCTTAGAACTAAAAAAGTTATTAAAACTTCCGAAATATATTAACTTTTAACGTCATTATTCTTAAATAAAAAATATGATGACCAACAGTAGCTTCTTGATAAAAGTTAAGTTATACAAGTACCAATATTTAGTATTAGTGTCAAAAATTATTAATAAGACATAAAAGTTTGTCGTTTTTTAAATGTGTTAGCATTTGCTGATTAGTTACTAAAACAGTTAAAATAATTATATTTATTGACTAGATAAAAGCATAAAATTCACTAACAGCGGCTTCTTGTAAGCTGGAAAATTTCCAGCCTTGCATTTTGCAGGTCTGCAAGAAATGCTGCGTCGTCTTCATCAGGTCAATATCGATATCTTTATCCGTATCTTTTTTTGCCGGCCCGTCATTGTTCAACATGACAACGAAGTTATTCTAAAAAAAAATTCAAACTTACTAATTTAATACTTACTAAAATTCAATAGACATAAATTCATTCTAAAGTTTTTTTAGTTGTCAAAGTTTTGTAAGTATAATAGAAATAGTATTTAATTTTAATTCTTTTTTTATCTAAATAAACTAAACATGTATTGTTTACAACATTTTTACCTTAGAATGATTATTGAAATAGCCTTTTACTTTTCTCAATAGATCTTCGTTCTGCACAGCTTTTTGCGTTTCTTGCGACCTCCCAGACTGCCTACCTGGCTTCTTTACTTCTGCTAAGAAGTTTTCCAGTGCGTCAGGCCAGTGGTCTCCTTCAAAGTACGGAACTTCTGTCACTGATTTTATGTCGTTGTACTTGAGCATAAAGTACCCTTTTATCGAACCGTTAACCTGTTTAGATAAGATAATGTGTATTAATAATTTTAATGAATGGAATATGTCTGTAGTTTTCCTTATTTTAATTTTTTTTTAAAGCTTTTAGCTGTTCAAATGATAATAGATGTGACTCAGTAACTATTACAAAACAATTAAAATATTTTATCGATCCATTAGCTTCTGCAAATGGAAAAAAAATACTTATTTATTAATAATAATGATAATAGTTACGTACATTAAGATGCTACTGAAGTAGTTATTTTTAGCGACCCATCACTCTGTGCGGAGAAAAAAAAACAGATTAATTTTTTTCAAAAACTAAATGTTTCTTTGGTGTCAAAGTCAAAAATCTCAAATTTTGTTTAAACTATAAAATAATTTAAACATTGTTCTAAGGTCAACAACCATTAAAAACTATAAAAATGCTAAATTTCAGTTGAAAAATAATAAACTTAAAAAGGCAGGTTTTTTTTCGGGTTTAAAAAATTTCCTCAGGTTTTTAAATGTACACTTTTTTGGGTCTATTTTTAGTTTAAAGTTAAGTTTAAGGTAAAATACTGTGTTAATTAGTTTAAACCATTAAAAAGATACTTTAAAGCAACTTTAAATGTGTTTTTCAATAAAAAAAAAGTTGATGATGAAAATAAAAAATTATTTTTATGGTGTATTTTTGGTGTTAAATCGAAATGTTTCTACTTAACACGCAAAAATTGTTTAAAATTTCAGGTTTTTCAACGTTTTTTAGTTATTTTTGTTCAACTTTCTTGTTTTTTCTGTTTTTATTTTAAATTTTTGAAACTTTTTTTGGCCTAAATTGTCAAGTTCCAGGTTTCCCAAGATTCTAGGTTTTTAGCAAGAAAGAGATTTTTTTGTTTATCTTAACACTTATGATAATTAATAAAACACATTTTTATTTAGAATAAAAAACTGAGTAAAATTTAAACAACTTTTAGAAAACTTACTTTTCCCAGATCTAACATTGTTTTGTACCATTTCTTAAGAGCTTTTGGAGGAAGGGTAGCCTGGCATGGTGGTTTTTCATTAAAAATATAATCCTCACCTTTCTCTGGGGGACAAGACCATATATGTGCATAGTGGTATCTTAAATATATACAACAATTTACTACGTTTTAATAAATTTTGGGTTTGTAATTAAATTTAGAGGTTATAGTTATCAGCCTTATATAATTATTATAACTTTTGTAATAAAAATCCATTTTTATTAATAAAAGCAATTTAAACTTTTCTTATTGTTTATAGTAAAAGTGCAGTACTTTCTCTCAGAAACTTAATTATATATAAATTTCATTGAGCTGTTCCTTGCTGTTAATTTTAAGAATTGACTTAATTTTATTCTACTTGATAAAAATGTATATAATCAACTACTTAATATTGTTTTTATTGACTTACCCAATTTCACCACAGTACTTAAAGTATCCTAACATCAGTTCTACATACACTTTAGAACGAATCGATTTTTCCAGAACTTGAACCGAGTCTAAATACGATATGTAGACCCTGTTGTTGTTCGGCGATACAAAGTCTTTATACTCCTGAAAAAATTATACGTGTTGTTTTATTTATATAAATATAATATAAATATCTTACTCGGATTGAGTTAAATTGTTTTTTTTTGTAAATCAAATATTTCTAAATATAAACATGTAAATTTATCGATCTTAAATTTAGATTTATCTCACCTGAGTATGACACCCGAAGAAACAAATTTCATCACCGTCTTTTTCCACAAAAGCATAAAAAGCTCTTGATCTATAAGGTATTTTTTTATAGAATGTTTTTCCAAATCTAAAAGAATATAATGTATCGTTTTAGGATTTCAATATTTCAAAGTTAAATTAAACTATGATTTTAGTAAAAAAACTTAGATCATTTAGATATTTTTTTCAGCAAATTTTAAATTAATAAAGTTATTTCCTTTTGTATCTTGTTTTTGACGCTCGGAGCTGCAATACAGGACCTTATTCAGATGTTTGTATGACATTCTAAAAATGTCTTGGTAAGCCAACTTCCAAGCTATTTTGTAGACATCATTTAATAAAGCTGCTATCAATTAAAATTTGTTTTTTTAGTAAAAAAAAGTTAGTTAAAACCTTTAATATATTTATAATGGACTCAAATGTAATTTAACATCAATTTAATGGATAATTTCAAACGCAGTCGCTTCTTCTCAAATTCGTTAAAACATCAAAATTTATTAAAATGGTCTGTTCTTAAAGATTTCAATAATACATTATTATTTACTATATTAAAATTTAAGTTCAAAATTGTTGCTTTTTTTACCTTTAAAAAGCCACATTTGGCTATTAATATTCAAAAATAGTTGCTAAAAAATTGTATAAAATTCATAAATATTAAGGAGTAATTATGTTTAAGCTCATATATTATGCTTTTGTTGAACTACTTAAAAGTTTCTGTTCATATGTTTAAAACCAATTTTAAACTTAAGTAATAATCTACGCAACACAAATAAAATGTGAAAGCATCTTTTTAGCCCCATTTTTGTCTCAATAAATTCACTTGTAGAGTGAAAACTTCAAATTTCATTAGATTAAATGTTTTTTTTTGGTTTATTATGATTAACCATGCTAAAAAAAACAAAGCTTAACTTTAATTTCAAATTTTACACTAGTGCGTACCTAAGAAAGACCGTTCTGAATTAAAAATTGACATTCTAGAGACTTGTTTTCTACCTATTCAAAAATTGCGTACATATCAGAATACTAGTATATTTAAAATTAAATGTGGTATTTACTGCCACAGTTATTTAATATACAACAAGTTTGGAATTTATATGTTTAAAAAAAGTTATAAAAGAATATTAATTCTTTAAAATATAAAAACTTGGATAATACAAGTTTTTAGAATCTTAAGTATTGTTTTTTTTTGCATAAAACATACAAAAAATAATGTTCATAAAATATTAAAGACAACAAATAAAATATAATTTTACCTCTTTAACATTTTCTCTTTAACCTCCACATGCTTTACTTTATTGTATAAAATTCTGACGTGGATCTTACCAACCTCCTCTTCTTTACCTTTAGATTTTACAAATCGGTTGACTTCCTTTTCCAGATATTTGCATAAGTTACACCTAGGTAACATCTTTGATGATAAATTTCTACACAATGCGTCTTTACCATGTCCTTCAAGTTTTTTTATATCAGGTTTTTTCGGTAAGGGTTTAGTTGACTGAAAATATATTTTATCGATTTTATTGACAAGTATCTTCGAAAATTAGAGTAAAAAAATTTTAAACTGGTACGAAACAAAATATACTTTTAATAATTGTTATTTTTTGTCTAATAATATAATAGCAATTTTTCTAAAAACTTTTTGTTTAAAATTAAGAAAAAACTATTAAAATTAGAAAGATATGACTAGTTTTAAATAAATATTTCTTTTATTTAAATCTAAAAAAAATTTATTATAAAATTACAAAACTTATTAGTCATTGATTATTAGATTTATAAAAGGCTTTAAAAATAAGTAAAATTAATTGTAAACACTAACTTTAAGAATTTTCTTTGTTTTCTTTTGTTTCTTTGACTTCTTTTCTTTATTATTTGTTTTTATTTCAACAATTTTTAATTCATCCTTCGGCAGTTTAGTTAACTCTTCTTTCAAAAACGCTTCAAGGGATTTACCCTGCGCCCTTACATAGTTACCTACCTGTGATTAATTAAACAAAGATGTTAAATTTAATATTGCAAAATAAAAAGACAATCAAATGCTTATAGTTAGTAGTTGTTATGATACGATTTAATTATATTAATTTTAAACTTACAGGGTTGTAATTGTAGCAGTTTTCAAACATCAGCTGAAAGTCTTTTTTACATTGGTCAGCTGTTTTGTATTTGCCTGTACGTAGGTTTTTCTTGATGTCGTTTATGCACATTGGCTTCGTGATAATGCTGTGATAGTCCTGTCAGTTTTTATCAACGTAAAATTTTATGCACAAAATATTATTTCTATTTTATACTATTAAACTCTAACATTACTAACAACAATTTTACGAACATGATAAAGGTTTTGATAAAATTTTAAAATTACATATGTGAAGGTTTTAAACTAAAAAAAATCGCAGTACAGTCATAAATTATTTTAAAGTAATTAAAAAAGATTCAATATATTAAAAAATTGTACCCATTAGTTATTTTATTTGTTTAGAGTAATTTGTTAAACGTTTTAAACAGTCTTAATTTGTTTTTTCTGGTAAAAGTTTTAAAACACTCAGTTATGTTCCGCTTGAAATTGCTTTTAAAACACAACCTTAGAAATATAAGTCTGAAAATTAAATTTCCATTTGGCACACGAATTTTTGACTAAATATGGCGAACCTTACACTAGAAGTACTTAACAGGATTGTTCTTGAAAAAAATGTTTAGAAAATGTAAGTGAAAACACTACTAAAAAACTAACAGGTATTCTAAGCGCTACAGGATCCACAGGTTTTTTAAACAGAGAGCTGCATTTGTGATTCTCCAAAGCAGGAATTATTGTTTTCCAAATGTAATGAAGTTGTTGGTTCATTGACATGTTTTTATTTTATTGTATAATTTTCTGTTAAATTTCTTTCATTGTTAACTGTGTAATAAAAAAGTACAAACTATAAAATAAAAAAATTTACTTAATATGTGAATAGTAAAATAGCGGCGGTTTAAGTGTAGTTCCCTGAAGCCTACGCTCGCCCTGAATTAAAAGAAAAAAGAGATATAGTAAAGAAAAAATGACTACGCACTGTTTCTAAACCAGAGCTAGAATTGTACACTTCAAAAATGTTTTTATGTCATTTACGAAGTTAAAATGCACTAAGTTGTTTATTAAACATTATGCGAAGCAAAGTTTTACTTTCATGTATTCTAAAGAAAATTTATTTTATTTTAGTAGTCAGATTCTTAAGCATGAAAAAATAAAAACAGTGTTATACAAAAGAAAATTCAATCACGTAAGCTATCGGCTATAACAAACTTTATTAGAAAACTTTTGTAATTTTAAAATAAATTTACAATATGCGCTACTGTTTGTAAACAAACCATAACTAACTAGAAAAAAGCATAGACAAAATTTTCCTTAAGCTAAACTACGGTCTCAAACTGTCAACGGTGTAGACACCTTACAAATGACTTTAAACCGAGTAATCCAACGTTTATATACAGATTTATTTCTAAATCCAGAATTTTCCAGAATGTTAAAATCTCTTGTTGAGAACTTATTTATTTTTATGATAAACAGCTTAAAAGTAAGCTTTTACTATTTTTTTTTTCTAACTTTTTACTACTATAGTTGAAAATTTTAGCCATAAAACTTTTCTCCTATTTAAGCTGTTTAAGTTTTACATATTCTAATGATTATCTTTACTCAAATCTTGTTAAAAACTATATTTTATTCTTTTACTTCAAGTCATTAAAAACATTTACAATAAATACAATATTTTTAGTTAAATTAAATACTTGATTTTTTACTAGTTTAATATTCTAAACGACAAAAAAAAAGTTTTAAATATTGTTTTATGTGCGAATTGTAAACTACGGTCTCAAACTGTCAACGGTGTAGACACCTTACAAATAACTTTAAACCGAGTAATCCAAGGTTTATATACAGATTTATTTCTAAATCCAGAATTTTCCAGAATGTTAAAATCTCTTGTTGAGAACTTATTTATTTTTATGATAAATAGTTTAAAAATCAGCTTTTATAGATTTTTTTCTAACTTTGTACTACTAGTGTTGAAAATTTTAGCCATAAAGCTTTTCTTCTATTTAAGCTGTTCAACTTTTACATATTCTAATGAAATTATCTTTACTCAAATCTTGATAAAAACTATATTTTATTCTTCCACTTCAAATCATTAAAAACATTTACAATAAATACAATATTTTTAGTTAAATTAATTACTAGTTTTATTACTAGTTTAATATTCTAAATGACAAAAATAGTTTTAAATATTGTTTTATGTGCAAATTGTAAGCTTAAAATGAATTAAAATTGAATACAGTAATCTTTGTCTTGGTTACGCACATTTGAACTTTGTTCCAACTGCGTATTCAACATGAAGTGTGTCCCTAAAAGGTGCGTTTTCAAAATGCAGATGGCTGTCTTTGATATAACTGACGTAACTAGTTTGACTTGATATATCCTAATATCTTACGTTTTAATTCATGAATACCACTTTTAATCTTTAGTTAAATAAAACGCAATATACAAAAATCTTGAAAACTATAATTTTTGTAGCTAAATTGCTTTTAATACTCTTCCTCTACTAAAAACTTTACAGACTGACATATTCTAATAACACTTTCTTTATATATTAAACATTTTTGAGCAGTGTAATCTTATCAATAGTAATTTGAACTAAAAATACTTACTTAACGTGATTATTAAGCTATTTATAGTTTAATATAATTTCTTAATGAGTTTATAATAAAAACTTATTTTAATAAATAGCTTTTACAAATCAGATGTTATAGATTAATTTTTTTTCTCTAATTTTCTACTACTAGTGGCGAAAAAGTTTAATCATGAACCTTTTTTCCTATTTAAACTGTTAAACTTTTATATATTTTAACGAAATTATCCTTGCTCAAATCAAGTTTAAAATAATATATTATTTCCTATTTAAAATCTTTAAAAACAAATACAATAAATATAATAGTTTTAATTAATTAAGTACTTGTCTATTAGTAATTTATTATTCTAAATGTCAAAAAAAGTGTTTTAAATGATGTTATATGTGCAAATTATAATCTTGAAATGTTTTAAGTTTATATATTGAAGTATTCTGCCACTCGTATATTATTTTGACTGAAATTGGTAAAATCAAGAATTTAACTTTAGACAAGACTGATTTTGTAACACATATATTTGACTAGCCGAATTTCATATATTTAACTTGGTTCAACAAATTCAATTTAAACGTTTTCTTATGAACCTAAAAAGAAGCTATAGCCATCCTGATATTTTCAAAATGCCTTTAACATTGCCCTTGTCTTTTGAATAAATATCTATCAGCCAAGTAACTAGAATGAACAGCAAACCACCTAGTTAAAATCCGTGAATAATTTTTGTGTTTGAATTTGTAATTTGAAGCTATATATTTGTAAAAATTTTAGAACTGTTAAAAACTGAATACAGTAATGTTTGTCTTGAAAACGCACGATTGAGCTTTGTTCTAATTGCGTACTCAACATGAAAGTTTGTTCTTAAATAGTGCGTATTCAAAAAGCAGATTTCTGTATTTGATTTAAATGACCTGATATGTCCTAATATTACACTTTTGAATCCATAAACAACACTAAAGATCTTTAGATAAATAAAATACAGTAAAGTTAAACTTTCAAAAAAAAAATTTTTTTTTTCTTTTTTTTTTATTGAATTATTTTAAGTTAGTAGCTTTTTTTTTAAATATACCCTTCTGCTCTTAAACAACTTTAAGACTGACTTATTTAAATAACTTTTATTTTATATACTAAATTTTTTTGAGCTAAGAAACCTTATATAAAGTACTTTTGATGTAACAAAATCTAACGTTACTATAAATCTATATAGACTTTTTTATAAATGTTTTTAATGAGTTAATAATCATTCCTACAAGCTGAAAAGGGTTTTTGTAAGAGGGACTTACTTCTCTGTATTATAGTTAGAGAAAAAAAAGATTAAATGATTGAAGAGCTTAAAGAGATAAGCTGTCTTAGACTTAATTTTCTCTGTCTAGCTTTTACCACTAGTTATAAAATTTTAGCCATGAACATTTTCTCCTATTTAAACAGCTAGATAATGTTTTAATAAAAGTACCTTTACTCAAAATTAATTTAAAACAATATACTAATATTAACATTTAATTCTTTAAAAGTATGTATCATAAACATTTATTTTTAATTAAATACTGGCTTTCTTATAAATTTTATGTTTTAAATGACGATAAAAATCACCCTTAATTACTATCTTGACAGTTTTATAACAAAAATATAACTTTATGTTGTCTAGTCAATACTACAAACAAACTAAATAACTCACTTCATCTTTTTTTATTGAATTTCCCACTTTTTGTTTTTATTTTACGGTTAGCTTTAAAATAAAAACACATTATGTAGACAAACCAAAATGAGCGAGAGGACAATGTTATTTCAAATTTCATGCTTACAGACATTTTTTTGGAATAAACAGCTTTTAAAAAATTTTTAAGTTGAACAACAAAACCCTAAATGCTTAAATTTATCTAAACAATGCCTTAAAAACTTGACTTACGCTTCAGACTACCTGTTAAAAATAAAAAAATTTAGAAATACATGATTGTTCTCCAATAGACTTGGCAACACTGACTAATTAATGTGTTTTATATTTAGTGTTTTGCTTTAAGCTTATGTGTTAATCATTACTAATGCCTTAAGGTTATACTTCTTCCTCAGAGTTAGAGTTTTATAGAACAGTTAGAGTTTGTTAAGTATTTTATTCAAAATTAATTAAAAGTAGTATGTAGATTAAGTTTTTCAACAGTAGAAAATTATTAAAACAACATGTAAAAAAAGACACACATTGACAAATAGAAAATATCTAGCAATAGTTTGATAACTAAAAGCATAAAAACTATATAAAAATAAAAAAAAAGCATAGGTTTTTATTTTATACTGTAAATGCGAGTTAAAAAGTTGGCTTTTATTAATGTTGTTTTGTTTTCTAAAATATTCTTTGTTTATTACAACTAATAATACTGAATTAAATAATTTCAATATCTAAAAATTCGGTAATTACACTTAGTTTAGCTTTTTATGACCTTTTTAAATTATAAAATTATTTGATGTTTAATCTTTTAGTTAGACGGATTAAAATCTAGTGTTTAAGTATCAAGAGAAATTCTTTCAAACTATTACTTTATTTAGTATTTTACCGTTGTTACAAACATTATTGGTAAGCTTAGTTAAATCTTTGTAATCTTAAAATGTTAAACTATTTACTTAATGTCTAGTTTAAAGAATAAAATATTCTCTTTTTTAAATTTTACACTAATTTAAATTTTTTAATACTGAATTACATGAAAATCGTTAAGGATGTAAAATCAACAAAAAAAAACAAGCACTTTCAGAACCAAAGAGAAGAGTCGGTGATACTACCGTTTTATCAAATGACAACGAACAACTGTAGCTGCGTAAGAAACGACGCTTTTGTCAGCTTTGTAACTATTATTGTTAGTTTGTTATTTTTTCTTACACTATTAAAATTAATACGAGAAAATCAAAATAATTCAGCTTGTTAACAACTGCTTGATTTTTTAAATTTCTACATGCATAAGTAATTTAAATCAATATGTTATTCTAAATATTTTCTGAACCTGTTTTTGTTTATTATGCAAAAATGTAACGGTTACCCAACTGGTTTTTTTCAATACATTGTTGTTGTTTTTAAAATATTTATACTATAAACTTAAAGAGACCGATAGTGAAAATGGTCAACAAGATAAACATCTGTCTGGGTTAAATCTAGCACAAAGTACTAATTGCAATGCTTACTCACCTTTGCCAAGTTTTAAGTAAGTTCATTTATAAATGTAGAGTTAAGGTTGTTCTTAGAATTTTTAATTACTGTAATTTTTTTATGATTTTGCTTTTTTTTGAACTGATTTCTAGGAAAGTATCTGTTTATTCTTATTTTAAATAAAGTGGTCAGGTATTTCTTAATTTTTAGTAAAACATATGTAGTTTACCTAATACTTTGACATATAAAAAATAAGTTGTAATTGTTTTGTTGCCGAGTTGCAAAATAAATACCAATTTTTTAAATAATGAAAGCTTTTACAAACATTAAATATTATTTTTTTCTTATAAACTAAAACTTATTAATTCTTTAACTTTAGCAACAAATTTTATAAAATATCTGTTTTGATAACAAATTTTAACGTTTATACAGAAGAAGTTTATTTCTAATTGTATTATGTACTAAAACTTATAAAAACGAGTTATAAGTTTATAATTTTTGTGTGTGTAATAAAGGCTACTGCATTAAAAGAATATAACCTTAACTAACGTTATTTTGGTTAAATACATATTTCAAACAAAACGATTATTTTTTTTTAGATTTGGCTTTTCTTTAATTATTTAACTAGGTGGAATTATAAAACATAATTAAAAGAAAGCGATCGAGAATACTTATCTTAAAATGTGATAAAAATTAGTTTTCTTCCTACTTAGGTAAAAACAAAATTATTTTTTCAAAGATCAGATCAAAGCAAACTATTTGTAAATTGTTCTAGTTTACTTAGGAAATAAAAAAGAAAAACATAACTAATCTTAGTATCTAATTTTGTTTCGTAAACTAACAAGTAAACACAAAAAAAAATTATACCAAAATGGTTGAAAAGGTACAAGTGTTTTATAAAGAATGAGTATATATAGTGAACTGTAGTTGTAAATAATTTTCATAATACATTTTGTAAATAAAAATTTTCAGTCCCAACAGTGTTAAGTTCTATTTTAGACAAAACTGTCTAGAAAAAAAAAAGTTGTTTTTAACCTTCTTGAATAACCTATTTAGGTAACTTGAATTGAAAATTAATTGAAAAAACTCATTTTTTCTTCTATTTTAGAGCTAAAGATAAATATAGTCAGCCTGAAACACTTTAAAACCTTGTAAAACTCAAATTTGCCTCTAATCTAAGGCAATACATACATATTACTTCGTTGACTTATTTATGCTTAAATGTACTTTTTAGTTTATTTTATCATATAATTATAAGTATTAACTATGTCACTAAAAAATTTTACGTCACTTAAAAATGTTAGTCTACTCCAGAGTCACAACACTCTACATTCTAACTGACATCAACTATGTTAATTAAAAAAAAATTTTTAATACAATTATAGTTTTCCATAATAAAAAGTAGTTCCAAACAATTTGTTTCAATCAGCAACTTTTCTAAATTTTTATTAATATGAAAAAATTAGCATCGTAAAAATTTATTTCAAGATAAGTAAAGACAGTAAATAAAATCAAAAAAGTACTTTGAAATTAAAGATTATGAGCTAAAACTAGTAAATACTTAATTTTATTGTTATATATCATACACTTTCTTAACAGTTTAAATTAGCTGTGAATAACTTTATGTAAAGATTTGTTTTTAAAACTATAATTTTGATTAAATAATTAAAAGTGTACTTAAATGTAATTATATTGTTTGTGAGTTTGATAATGTTATTTTAACACAGAATCATATCAACCAAAACTTAAAGAATATGTTCTTTGATTATTTGTAATAGAAGAGTCTAGCAAGTATTACACTAGATATTGTTTTAATTGTTGTACCATTTAATATATTTAATATTATTTTACCTATAATTCAATATTTGAGTATTTCAATTCATATTTTTACATTAAAACAAATAAAAGTTTTGTTTTATGTAGCAAGTAACCTTTTTACCAGCTCATCTATTTAGTTATCAAAATTTTGAACGTTTCTATACTAATTTTTTAATAAACTTTTATACTAAACTATTTAGTTGTACATAAAACTTCTTATTGATAACAAGAAGTATATTAAGTTTTAAAATATAAAGGCTTTTAGCTTAAAATATGTAACAAAGTTACCACTTTATTAAACCATGCAAAAATGACATTATACTAGCTTTGTTGATTTTTGCAGAAGAAATAACCAAATATTTTTAAGTTTAGCTGAAAATATCTGATTTAAAAACACTTATTTGTATTCGTAATACTATTTGATATAATAAAATATAATCATAAGTAAGAATTTATTACGGTATAAATACTTTAAAAAGCATTCTAATTAAAACCGTCTTAGTTTGGCTCCAATCATTGTTACTCTCCTGCTTAAGTAACTAAATTCGAAACCTGGGTTAGTTAATCTTTTTGGCTTTGATAAATTTGAAGTTTAATTAAGTTTATCATTGTATAGTTCACTGTTAACCTTTAAGATTATAAATATAGTTCTCATTTTATCATTTCGGAGAGTAATAGAAGCAGTGGTGTCGCGTGGTATTTTTTTTAGGTGGTGCAGAATTTCGAAAAAAAATCCCCTACTTTAAAACTCTTTTTTATCTTAAATAAAGACTTTTTTCTACAACAATTACATTAAATTGCTAATGTAACCTGTAATATTTTGTTTAGAAATAAAACATTTATTTTACAAAAAAAAAATTAAGTAAGAAAATAACTTTAAAAAAAAAAGTTAATACTTTGAAAATTTAAGTAAGTATAAGAATATAAGAAAATAATTATTTTAAGTAATTTACAAGACTCAAAAAATGTTAGCTTACTTATGAGTATTAAATTTTTAGAAGGCTTTAAAATTTAAACTAACTGTATAAAAAAATTTAGACAAAACAAATTTTTATTATATTGAAAAACACAGCAACTTTAATAGTTTTTCTTTTGCCTCAACTTAATTTTTGAAATATTTGATTAAATATCATACTAAGAATGGTTATTTTACTAATATTTAACTTAAAAAAAAAAGAAATGTTTTATTAGACTTGGCAAGAACATTAAAAAGTCTACAAACAAACAAAAAAATGTTATGTACAAACTGCAAGTTTATTTTAAGTAAAATTTATCAAAACTCAGTATAAAATAATTGCTTATTTACTGATAAATATTAAAAAAAAATAAACGATTATCAATTTATAACTAATTAAAAACTTTTATGTTTGAAAAAAAAAAACAGCTTGACTACTAAGTTAAAAACACAAAAGTAAAATAAGCAAGCTCATAAATATCAAATTTTACGAAGTCTCTAACTTACAATTTAGATTAAACAGATTAATATTATAATAAGAAAATACAGCAACTGCAATAATATTTTTTTAGCCTCAACTTTAGTTAAAAATATTGGATTAATTAAATATCAAACTATTAATAATTGTTTTACTAATGTTTAATAATAAAAAAGTCTAATTATACTTGGCAAGTAAATTAAAAAGTCTACAAACAAATAAAATGTTGTGTAGAAATTGAAATTTTTTAAAGAACAACTTACATTACTCAAAAAAGAAATTTAAAATTCATTTATGATAATAAAAAAAAGTTTAAATAACTAAAAAACTCAAAAGTAAAACAAGCAAACTAAATAATATTAAGTTTTACAAAGGCTCTAAAGTTAAAACTAAAAGTAGCTTACAATTTAGATATAAGAAACTTATATTATAATAAAAAACACAGCAACTATAATAATATTTCATTTTTGCTTTAACTTTACTTGAAAAATATTGGATTAAATACCAAACTAAAAATAACATTTTTACTTATTTTTAACTAAACAAAAAAAGGAATGCATAATGAAGCTTGGCAAGTAAATTAAAAAGTCTACAAACAAAGAAAAATTTATGTACAAATTACAACTTTTTAAAGAAAAAGTAAACTTGCTTAATAAAGAAAATAGTTACTAGTGAATGTCTACCTAAAAATTAAACCTAAAGTCTAACTTTGCAAACATAAATACTTAGACTCTTACTTTTCACCTTTGTAACTAAAATTCATTCTTCTCTCCTTTTGGCTGATAAATTTCTCCATCACCTATTTTTTGAAACTAGTACAGTTTTTAAGTAAGTCCCTACCAATCGAAATTACACTCAAAGAATTTAATCTTGACTGACCCATGGTGTTTCTCAAAAATGTTTTTATCCTTTTCAAAGATGAAAATGTTCTTTCAGCGTCTACACTAGTCATGGGAATAGTTATCAAAGTTCTATAAAGCTTTGTAGTTTCGTTAAATATTTTAGTCAGGTTATGTTCTTCAAGACATAACAGTATTTTCACTAAATCATCCTGATGCATGTGAATAAAATGTTTCCAGTTCTCTTTCTAACTGTTTACATTCAACTACAGGATAACACTTCTTCACTGTTTCTATAAGTTCTAAAGGAAAACAGGATTTAAAAACAGTAAAATATTTTGCCAACAATATTTGTGAAATTCTTAAATTGTTCTAACTATACAGAGTAAACTAATAATTAATTTCAATATTAAAAAAAATAAAATAAAAGCAAGGTTGCCACTCTTTGAGTCAAAATAAACTGTCCTGAGTGACCTTGAAATGCCTTGAGTCACCATGTGTTTTCGAGAAAAAATCAAATACCCTGAGTTTCCCTGAGATTTTTTAGAACTTAAAATATCATTAAGTTTCACTGAGTACCCTGAGTGTGTGGCAATCCTGAATATAGCTAAAAAAAAGATTAAAATAATTTCAAAAACAAAGAGTTTCATTTTATCAATAATTTTAAGGACGTGAAGATATTTTTTTTTTAATATATTTTTACTATCAAGTTTGAAAACAACTGAACTTTTGCTACACCTGAAGATAAGCTTTGCTTTTAAGGGCATAGGGAGGATGAAACACTTTCTTCACAATTTTATCTTATTTTATGAAGTTTTTACTAAGCTACGAGATGCTTTTTACAGATTTAAAAAATTCAAAATACTTTTTTAGATATAGCCAGTCAAAGCAGTCTTGTATTTTTTTGCTGTTTTAGTTTGCTCATTTATAATAAATCAATGTAATCTCTGGTCTGACTGGTTGCATCTAAAAGTTTAATTGGAAGTTTCAAGTTTATTAAAGAGTAACTATTAGCTTTCTGAAAAACTTAGAATAAGAACAACATGTAAAAAAGTGCCTATACATCCCCCCCTTATACCACACTATTTTGCACAATTTTTTTCAACAAACTTTAAGATTTTTATAAACTTTTTTTCTAAACTTATTGTTTTTTTGTTGGAGGTTTAAAATTCAATAGTTTTTAAGGGTATCTTTTCTGTATTTAAATTTAATTTGTTTTTCATTTTGATGACAGTATTTTTCTCAGGAGCTCAACTTTTTAAAGTTAAGTTGGTGAGGCTGTTGAACTTTTCAAGAAATTAAAAAATAATTAATAAATATGTAACCATTATAACAGTAAAAAATTGGTTAGTTAGTTTTCATGTGGCCATAGGGGTAAAACACTTATATTTTAACTTTAAATAAACTTGTTATTCTCAGAGTAAAAACTAAAACTACTTTAGTCAGCCTGAATATTTTCTAACTTGGTCAGTTTTAATTTATCTTGGGTCATCTTGAGTTTTTTTAACATTTCTAAGTTATCCTGATTTAGGGGTAGGGAGTACAGCACGTTTTTTTGGTCATGTTGTAAAATCCATATGAAGAGTCTTGATTTGGATGTGTTTTGGTATCATTAAGAAAAATTTAAAAAAAAAAATTAAAAAATTCCTAAAAAACAAAATTGCACCCCAAAAAACTGATCTGGACCCCAAAAATCACATAATTTTTGATTTTTTGACTTAAATAGTAATAAAGTCACTCATACACGTCCTAGACTTATATTTTATATCTTAAATTAAAGCTAATAATTATAGGCATACACTTAATGACATTTCAACTGCTTTTGGAATATTATGACGTCATAATCACACAAAATATGTAAATTTTATCTGTAAAATGGTGCGTTTTAAAAAATTAAGAAGCATAGCTGGTTGTCTAATCTAATTAAAACAAAATCTTTTAAAATAAAACTTTGTAAATATACTTACTTACCTTTAAAATTTAGGTGATGTTGTATGTATATTAATGGGATATTTAATGTCATAATTCATTTAGCTATAAGTATTTAAAAATAACCTAAGAATGTTATTCAATTTGCATTACAACAACATAACGAATTACAAAAAAGTTATAATTTATTATAGGCAACATAATGTTGTATGGCATTAAACATTAAGTTAATGATTGCAAAATAAATAGAGACTAGTATAATAAAGAAATAAAGAACATTGCATAATAAAACGAACATTGCACTGTATGATTTAGTATTAACACTTAAGATTACTGCAAAATGACTGATACTTTTAAAAATACTAGTATAAAGTAACTGTCAAATGATTGATAAAAATCTAACTGACTATATGTACATAAAAATCATAAAAATACATAAAAACTACTTTTTAACTTTATGTAAAAGACATATGTTATACTATTAAATCTATTTGGACATGGTTTCTCAGTGAAAAAGTAATAGATCTTTCATTAGAAATATCCCATTCCCCATCAACTTTACAATCAAGAATAGAATCTAAATGCAAGTTTAGCAAATCACGTTTAGGTGGGTGTTTCCACTTCGAATTTCTTCTGTCTTGAACTCTCATGAGGTGGTCCATCTTATAAGTCACATCATCATTTTTACCTTCACACATAGCAATATACCATGTGTCTGATGACCCTTCACTAATTAATGTGACATAAAAATTCCCTTCCATAATATCTTCATTTTTTCTTTCTGTATATTGGGGGAAGAACCCCCTACAATTAATAATGCATCAGTGTTTGTTGGTAAAGAACATAGAGAGCACTCATCATCTTCTGCAACAAGAGCACATAAGTTTAGAAGTCTTTCTTCATGAGTATAACCATTAACTTTAAAAAGTTCTGGATTGTATAACACTTCAGATTTGTGAGACTCTCTAAAGTAAATTAACTCATTACGAACAATAACTTCATTTTGATCAGGATTAGATTTTAAAATAGAACGCAGCTCTTCCACGCTCACTACAGGCCCACCCCAACTTTTACACAGTTTGAGACGTTTCTGCACATATTGATCCCTTTTTTTCCCTTTTTCAATTTTTTCATTTATCTGTTTGAGCTTTAAATTTTTTTGATCTGCTACCCATCTTTGCTCAATCTCATTCAGAAATTGAACAATTTTATTAATTTTTTTTTCATGTTTAGTTTGAAAAGAATCAGATATAAGTAATGTACAGTCATTTCTTATCCCTTTTGCTGTGAATTGTTGGTTTCTAAACTTTGCCACTGCTGCTTGCCTTCCAAAACCAGCAAGGTGTCTTTCAGATTCCAAGTTGTTTGTTTGGAGTCCAACCAGTTCTTCATTACTTAATAGGTTGAGCTCAGTAGCACGTGGTGGATTTGACAAACAAAACTTTCCAAAACCATATTCTCTACCTGTTTGGCGATCAAAAACTTGAGCGGCATGGAGACACATCTTCTTAAGAATTTTACAACATATCTCAGAAGTTGGGTTTAACACTTTAATATGTGGATAATGTACAACATAGGCATCCAAAGTATTCATTATTCCATTGCTGAGATCTTCGTATAGTTTAGGAAATACTTTGAGAAGGTCTTGTTGAGAGCTAACCTCAACAAAGTGTAAAAATGGTAGTGTTACCTTGTGAGTAAAGTAAGAAAGTGCCTCAAGTTCAGTCATTAGAAATTCAGAGTCAAGCAGTAGTTTGACGACTTCCACATGCTGGTTGATTAGGTGAGTTTCATTTATAAGCATGCGAATAAACGGAAGGCTTTGCAAAATAGTGAGGCAGAATATCCAAGTTTGGTAAACCTTTGTTCGTGATAGATTGCAAGGCGATTAACTTGGTTTTCTCTGTTTAAAATATAGTCAAAGAGATCTGCTTGATTTGTACTGTGTGCTGACTTTTCATGACTGACCAAACTTAATATTGATAAAATTGCACACTCAGTTATACTTTTTTTTCCTTGCAAAAGGTTTAACTGATGGATTTAAAGCATGAAGCTTTTTTTGAAAATCTAACTTTGATTCTATTTCAGCCAATACTGTCAAGTTAGAACGATCAAAGGCCTCCACTGGATGGGATTTGCACAACAAATAAGTTGGTGGTGGAACAGTTGATTTAAAAACTTTAGAAACTTCCTCCCCAATGGTTAAGTTTTTGCTAAGAGAATCTGTCATGATCAAAGTTGTATTTTGCCAAAGCTGAACAGGTTTAATTGATTCTTGGGAAGAAACAGTTAAACCAGACAAAATTTGAATATTTTGTGTAATTATGACATCATAATATATCAAAAGCAGTTGAAATGTCATTAAAGGTATGCCTATAATTATTAGCTTTCATTTAAGATATAATATATAAGTCTAGGACATGTATGAGTGACTTTATTACTATTTAAGTCAAAAAATCAAAAATTATGTGATTTTTGGGGTCCAGATCGGTTTTTTGGGGTGCAATTTTGTTTTTTAGGAATTTTTTAATTTTTTTTTTTAATTCTTCTTAATTAGACCAAAACACATCCAAATCAAGACTCCTCATGTGTCTAGCAAACATCACCCAAGTACTCCCTACCCCTACCTGATTATGAAGCAAGGCAACCATGTTTCAACAATTTTATCTAAAATTTTTGCGATGTTTATGAAAAAATTAAACCAAAAGTCATATAAAGTAGACTAAAATGTTAAACTACTCTAAGTAATAAAAGTTTCTTGGGGGGTCAGACAAATATTTTAAGTTAAGGCTATTTACTTTATTTAAATATGTGACTGTTTCAAAAATAATAATTTTTATTTAATATAAATCTAAATTATTTTTCTGTAAGAGTAAACTAGAAGTTTATAATAAACTGCTTAACATTTTTTTCCAGAACTCAAATTTTACATTTAAATATGATTTAATTAAATATTTTATTAACTTTATGATTACAATAATCAGTTATAGTTAAGCTTATGTATGCAGATTAAAATAAAAAATCGAATTTCTTAGACTTTGGTGATTTAAGCTTCTTATCTTTTTTTTTCAAAATATTTAATTTATGACAAGTTTAAATTTGAAAAATCATGTGAGTACATAAACTCAAGTTTAATCCTTTGCAGCAGCTTAGCTTTGTTTTTATTTTATGTTTACAATAGCTTGTAGATGATACTTAAGCATGTCCTGTTTTGGGGAATTTTCGACTTAGCTTACTTACATATTGATTTTGCCGTAATTCTTAAAGAAATTTTGCTTTTTTGAGTTCATTTGCGGCAGTCAGCTAAGAGTTTGCGGCAGTGAAGTGGGAAAAATGGTCATTTTCTAAATTGGAGTTTTAGAAGAGATTTCGTTCTAAAATATAACAAAAATATTATAGATACTTAATTTTTTCCTTACAAAATTTCCAGGTGGTGCAGTTGCGGCAGTGCAACACCCCACGCGACGCCCCTGAATAGAACTAAAGGTTTTTTTTGTTTTAATATCAAAACGTTATTTTCTTTCAAACGATATCTTCAATTGTTAATAAAATAGATTCTATGGCATTTTTAAACATTTGATTGTTTTTCTTAGAGCTATCACTAAAACTTATAAAGTTTTCTTCTATATTTAACTATTTTTTACTTCTATTGTTTAAACATTGAGAATAAATAAGTATTTTTGTATGTCTGTGTACTTCAGTGGTAGCATTTTGGATAAATAAATAAATAATATAAAGAGATATATTTTTGAATTGCTTTGGTCTTTTGATTGTTCATTTTATATGCCGAAGTAAATTGTCTGTACTGTATTTTAAGTCTGAAAATTGTTTTGAATGTTGCCGTTTGTCACAAAATTAAACTTTGTATTTTGTTTTCTGGGCAGTTTTAATTTCAAAATTGCCATAACCTGCTTCGGATGTAGTAAGTTTAGGTTTCTCGTTTGGTACTTTCGAAATTTCTTAACTTCATAAATGTATTTTTTGATTAAAAAATAAATTTTTGTTTTTTCTTTTCTGGAAAGCGTTATTTTCTAACTCTTCAAGGTTTTGTGTTACATTTCCTTCTTAATTTTCACAGTAGGCAATTTTCTTCTCTTGAACTGTTTTTTTCTGATATTTCATAACACTTTTGCTTTTCAAAAGTTCTCTGAAGAGGGAGTTTTTCTTCTCCCATATTTTCTTAAGAGTTTTTTAACTTATAGTAATTTAGATTATATATGTGAATGTATTCTCTTATCTTTGCTTAACTTTTATAATAGTTATGAAATTTATTTAAAATTTCCTGCATCTTTTGTTGGAGCTTGAATGTTTTTTAACTGATATATCGCTAATTTAAGCTTAGGTTTACTATTAGTGTTTGATTTCCATTTAGCTAAATCTTTCAGAAAATAAAACACGCACGTGTTATGATTTATATTTTCTTGATCTTCTTGTGACAGTTTTATTGTTGTATTTACTTCAATTAAGTTAGTAGCTACTGTATTTTTTAACTAGTTTGTCTCAATAACTTTCAGTGAAATTTTTTCTATGCTTTCGTGTTCCACGAATCCAACGCAACATTTACACTGGGTCCTCCGGAAGCTGCTACAAAAATTTTTAAAATATATTGTTTATTTTGTTTAAATTAAATATTACTTCATTTGAATTTTTCATCACTCTTTTCCTCCCTAAATATATTATTTTATCCTGAATTATAATATAAATTTTGAAATTTTCATTAGGAAACTGATTGTAAGTTCAAAATGCGTTTTTTTTTTCAGATAATACGGTTATAAACTGAACTATTTAATGAGGACTAAAAAATTTTTATAAGTTTATGTGAACTGATCCACTTTTCGAATCAAAGTTAAAATTATTAAACAATGAACAATGGACATCTAAGTAAAAAAGAAACACTAAATAAATCAGTACCAACCAGTTTTGGGTGCTGGAATCTTGTTGTTGTTCCTGGACGCATTGATGATTCTGGTAAAACTCCTGCTAGCAGGTTTGTGACTAGGTTTAGGTATGCTGCCACTCAATTTCATACAGGCTGTCATTATCAAGTAGCTAGAAAAGTCTTCTTGCTTCTTAACTTGAGGTTCTATCATTGGTTCGTCTTGCAATGATAAATGGATCACTTAATGAATAAACAGTGACACATAAATAAAATACTAGTATAAACATATTTAAAATTACTAATTAGTGTAAGTTGATCACCAAAAGTTAATAAATATAACATTTAAGAAATATTAAATAAACATCAGTTTTGTTCCAAAAAAAAATTAAGGCCATAGGGGGTTTGCCATGTTTTTCTACAAAATCTTATTTTACAGTTTTTCAATAAGTTTGAAGTAGTTTTTTAAAGTTTAAATTATTTTTATTTATTTTTGAGATATGACCAGTCAAATTCCGGCCGCATAATAGGTTCCTTTTGGAAAGGGAAAATTGAAACATCGAAAAAAGACTATTTTATTTACAATGTATCTTCTCCTACATTTTTCAAGCAGTCTTCGTCTAGCTTTCACAGTCTAATCTTTATACAATTACAAAATAATGTTACTTTGGACTTAACTACGCTTTAAGAAAAACATATTTTTTTGAAAACAAAGAGACTTTTTTTAAATTTTTGCCATAGAGTTTTATTTTATAAATTATTAAAATACACACGTAACGTTTTTTTTATAGCATAAGAAATTTTCTTTTTTTAATTTGAAGAAGATTGTTTATCTAAAGTAGGATATAGATTTTTAGTGATTTTTAAAATTTCAGAGAAAATTGACCCTGAAAAATTGCAGTTCATACGTTTGTATCTTAAACCTTTTACAAAAAATAAAACGTTTGAAAAATTAAATTATATTATTGAATTCTTGATCGTAGTTTAGACTTTAAACTTTCATGTTAAAGCCAAGCTTATTTTTTATAAAAAAGTCTTGGAAAAGCTTTAATGAAGTACTTAGTATTTAAATTCAAAACAAAATATTAATTAAGCACCAGTATTTTCGTAGATTAGAATTAAGTTTACAAACAAATTTATTGCAAAAAATCTAAGAACTTGCTTACTCAAATACTAAAACTAATACTCACAATGGTACCGTACATCTTCATGGCATCTTCCGCTTTCCTCCCCACAAACGCCTTGTACCTGGCTGCCACATTACTGCTGTACTTCTGCTTGATGTCCTTGGTGGTGCAGCCGTTGCTCCTGAAGTACGAGGTGGCTTTCATGTTGCCGCCCACCTGCATCGACCTCAGCTGCTCCCATGTCCACTTCTGATCCAGTTGGACTGATCTGTTGATGATATAATATTATAGTTTTAGTGTATATTGTTGCATAATGCTATAAGACAAGTGTAGGTAAGATCAGCAATAAAGATTAATGTTAATTTGTGAACAAAAATATATTTCAGTCCGTTTCTGATGATTGATGAGTTTTTTTATTGATTTTTAGTCATATAACTGTTATTTTTAAACCTTTCAAAACTCGTTGCGTCATAACTTTCTGAATCTCGCAGGTAGCATTTCCGAAAAAATGAATGTAAATATCTCAAAAACGTAGAGAAGATAGATTTTTTTTGGCTGTTTTAATTTGTGCCTTCCATTTTTAGTATGTGCCTATTGTAGTCTGAATTTAACCGGCAATATCTAAATAACTAAATTATTAAAAAAAATATGTAAAATGCAACTTGTAACTTAATGAATACTCTACAAAATGAAACTAAATTGTAAAGAATATTTACCCCCTTCCTCTATAGCCTTGTTGTATTTCAAACTCATTTTAGCTATTTGAATATTTTTATGTTTACAGGAGTAATGTATTATAATGTTAATTTATATAGCTTATTGTATTGTAGTATGATTTTATATTTTTTATTAAGACTGAACTATCGTCTCTAAAATCATTTAAAACAAATATGCACAGAAATTTTTTGGTTAAGTGAAAATCAATAAATTTTTAATAAGACTATTAACTTTCTAATATAATGTGTAAACTGCTGTTAAATTCTACTTTTTTAGAACTACCAAATTATTTTTACTAAATGTAAGGTTAAATATTATATTTAAGTATAATGAGTAAAGTTTATTTTACATTTATATAATTCATTTTTAGATACCTAATAAAACTCAATAAAAATACCTGATAAAAGTGAGGTCGATACCAGGTGATCTGTGAACTCCTGAGCAGTCAATACAGAGAAATACTCCGTATGGTATTGATGCCCATGTAGGGTTCTTTGCACCACAGTCGAAACATACCTGTTATATAATTAACACACCATTTAGAGCTAAAATTTAGAATTTTACAGAAAAAACACATATTTTCCAAAACATTTGATAAGTAAAATTAACTATAGGTATATTAAAATATATAACTATTTTCAAAATACCAAAAAGTTAACTAATTTATATACTCTTTAGTTATAAGTTAAATTTATTTTAGCTTAATAGCACGTACTATGTTTTTAAAATGTTATACTAAAGTTTTTTATAGTTATTAATTTCACAAATTAATCTTTATTAAAACTTCTAAACCGTATTTTAAAACAAACAAATAACTATTTTTAAATTTATGTCTACATACTAAGCTTAAAAACATTTCTGCTGTAGGTTTAAATACACGGATAAGAACAACAATATTTTTTTAAATAAGTTTTAAATATAATATTGTATTTGTATTAATTTAGTACAGTAATATGTGTTTTATTTAAAACCATCTTACTAACTTAAAATAGTAATGTTAAAAACCATAGTTTTGACAATTAGTTTGAAAAAAATGTTCAATAAATTATATTAAAATAATTGATAATAATAATAATTATATAACTTCTTATTGAAAAATTGAAAAAGTCAATTTCTTCAAAATAAAAAACTAAGTGAAAAATAAATTAATTACTTATGCCTAATCTAATGAAATGTACATTTTAGAAGTACATAAAAATTTATATTTCTGCAATAAACACAATTTGTATATCTTCTTTGTTTAATTTAGACACAAAAACTGACCTTATTAGTTTCAACAGACTGAAGTTTCTTAAATATTAGTCTTATGTCGTCCAGTGGTGCAATAGTCATTTTTATTTAGTTTATCTTAGTATTTTATAAGTAAGTAAGTTTAATAAGAAAATTACATTTTGAGCATAGTTAGATTTAGTTTTTAAGGCATTTAAATAAATAAGTCTTTCAATAAAATTTAAATAAACCAAAGTTATAAAACAATATGCTTAAAAAAATTTAATATCTCTCTATAATATCCAAAAATTCACAATTTTGTGTTAATGAATTTAAAGCTTGCTGCATAAAAATTTTACACCTCATGACTTCAATAATTTTATATAGGATAATAATTATTCCACATCATTATATATTTATTAAACGAAAAGGGCAATATTTAGTTTAAAAACTAAGCTTAACTTAAAGTTACCTATGTATGTTACCTATATTTAGTTGAAACTGCTATCAAAATTAGTGAAAAATAGCCTTCAAACTAATTTCTTTTATTTTAAATTGTTGATATCAGTAAAACTAATAAATAATCTGAATATTAAGTTCTTTAAATAGTAATTTAGATAAAATATAAAACTTTATAATTATGAGGCAAATAGGTTTATTTTGACCTAAATTTTTATTTAAACTACAGTTTATAAGTGCCTTATGCAGTTCCTGAAAATAAATTTAAAAATTATAAAATAAAACCTAATACCATGTTTCTGTATACCTCAAACAAAGACACGCCCCTTAAACTCAAACTTAAGAAAAAACTTTAAATACTTTAATCAGGATACCTTTGGTATTCATAAAATAGTTTATTAACCATTAAGAAAAGACAGAACTAGCTGTTTCAGTGTTTATGTAAGCTGCCTCACAATCACTCAAGCATGAAGTTTTAAATTAACCTCAGTATCGAGAACTGTTTATTTCTGAACTTTTGAAAGCTGAGTTTACTTGATTTGCGTGAAGTTTTTTTCATTAAGACTTTTTTAATTTAACCCTCAGATTAATCAGGTATGAAAAAGTATTTTTTTGATTATGTCTTAAATGAGTAACAAAATATTATAAATGATACAAACTATTTAAATGTAAAACAGAGGTAAAAGAAAAGCTTAAATTAAGATTTCTTTAGTTGAGCTGAAACTGTTGTATGTTAAGTTATGTTTCAAACTGACTTTATTGTTGTTGATAAATTTATAAATCTATTTAAGACTAAAAAAATAAAAAGCAACGAATAATATTATAAAAATTTAAACCCAACTAAAAACCAGTTAAAAAAAAACTACACTTAATTATTTCAATAAAATTTATAAACTTAAAAGAAATTGATATACATTTTTAAGAATATAAATAACTTAGTTAACAGTGATAAAGTATTATACACAATAGGTTTTTATTATACACAATAGGTTTTTATTATTAGTCTTCACACTACATAAACTTATGAAGTAAAATTTCAAAGAATTCAGTTTTAGTCAAGAGAAAACGCATTAAGTAAATAACTATACTAAACAAATGTTTTTAAAGTCTCCAAACTATGTTAATAGAACTGTTTTAAAAAATAATAATTTATTTTATACTTATACTAAACTAAGAATATAAATACATATATATTGTATACATGGCCTTAAAATTATAAATTATATACAAAAAAATTTTAGGGTAATCAAGTTTTAAAAGGTTCATATAAGATTTTATTTACGTTAAACCTTCCTTATCAAACAAAAAAATATTATATCAAGATTTTTTTTTACAAAGTTATCAAATTATTTTGTTTTACAAATTTGTGCTAGCCATGGTCAAAAAACAAACTTCATTACAAAAAAGAGTTCTAAAAATTTTTCTACAATTTAAAACAGTCATCTGCAAAATAGAGAGTAAAAATGTATATAAACGATGAAGCACATCGACAAACAGGCTATTACAACTAAATTACGTTACAAGGGGACCTGGGCTGCTTCAATGGGGCTATAATTTCAGCAAAACATACATGGGTCATGTCTTACATAAAAACAGTTTAGATAAAAAAAATGGTGGACCATTTATAATAGTCATAATTTAGAGTATTAAAATAATTTACTTTTTTTTTTGCTACAGTGACCGTTAGTAAAATTGGGGTTTTTGAAATTTACAATCGGGTGAAATTCTGAAAGAAAAAACCAACGACCACTGAGAACACAGCATAGTAAGAATATTAAAAACAATAAAAACTAAAGGAATAATATTCTTAGTCTAAAACTTCCGTTAGAATAAATATTCTAAAAAATTTTTTTTTTCTAAGGGAACCCACTCAAAATTCAAATCTCAATCCAATATATTATTTTTTTAAATAAAGGCAAAAAACCATTCTCTATAATAAAAAATCTTTGTTAGTTTTAAAGATAAACAAAATAATTAGATCTTAAGTTTGGACATTATAAAGATTGCAAAAAATGCTAATCGAACTAAATTAAAGCTCGTTAATTAATGTATTAAAAAATTAAATCATCGTGATAAGAATCAAATTAAAATTGCTTTTAAAATAAACACTTGTTCTTGACTTTTATACACTTTTTTCTAACCTACCACATCAAAAGTATAATAAAAGTAATATTATACTCAATTCGATAAATAATCAGAATAAATACATAACTTTACAAATAAAAACTAACTTTAATAAGTTGGTTAACGTTAAATTTTTTGTAAAAAAGAATGAATTCTTATAATTACTTTTTTGAATATAAAAGAAAGAAAAAACTGTAAAATTTTATTTTGAGGACCTTAATTTTTAAGATAGTTATTCTTTATTGATCTAAACGTCAATACTCAATTAATTAATAATGATTATTAGTATTTTGTTTAAAGGATTACAATTTATTATTTAATATTAATACAACTTTTTTCAACAATAACATACACGTTTAGCTAAATTAAACAATGAAGCTGAAACATTTTATTGATTAACCAATAATTACAGGTTTTTCAAATTGTTTTTGAGAAATTTCTTACAGACTTTCAAAAGTACAAGTATTGAATGGATTTTCAGTATACAAATAATTGAGTCTTGTTGTTATGTAACGGCGGTTCCTCTAAAACTGCTTAGTCAGTGAAATAAATAAGTTTTTTTGTATAATACTAATTTTTAATTATTAAAGTTTATTTTTGATATATTTTTAATATGTTTCTTAATAAGTTTGGGTAAGGGTGGTTAGGGATAAGGATATAAATTAGAAAAAAAGATTTTTTTTGCTCAATCCGAAATTATTAGGAAAAACACAGTTACATTACAATCAGACCCCGAGTTATTTAAAGAAAAAACACCGTTATAAATACCATAACAAAATTAAAAAGATACTGTAAAGCTACTCTAAATATATTAAAAAAAAATAGAATAAAAATTTGATGATAACAAAAAAAAAACAACATCTTTATGATATATTTTTTGCGTCAACTCAAAATTTTATCACTTCACTTATAAAAGTTGTTTAAAATTTTAGATTTATCAAGTTTTTCAACTTTTTTTACCTATATTTTGTACAAACTTTCAAGTTTTTTTTAATTACAAATATTCATGTTTTTCACGGTATTTTATCAACCCTGTAATAGTTACATGACAATTCAAAATCGGACAACTCAAGTTCCGACAATTCAAATTCTTAAAGAAATGTCTAAAAGACTATATTTCAAAAAGTAATATAAATTTGAAAAAATAAAAAATGGGTATGTAGATCTTATTAATATATACAAGTCACTCTTATCTTTTTTGATATATCTAAAATATTTTTCAAGATAATTTAAAATTATTAAAAATGACTATAATTTTTACCTAATTAAATGCATATCTTAAAAACATATTTAATTTATTGCAAAAAGAAAAAAATGGCCTGTAGATATTAATATGATTCAAATATTCATTTTTATTTTAGACAAAAATATATTACTTTTTTATTTTTAGCCGTCTCAATTTTTTATTAAGAATTTGAATTGTCGTGCACCCCCCTGTAATTATTATAAAAAATAAACGCTATCAAGTTAAAAAGGTTTTAAATAACTTAATACAAAATAAATAGTCTGACTTGCACTAAGTTAATCTGATTGTAGTTGATTTTATGTAAAAGTTTGAACAATAAAACATAATTTAAAATCTTAATAAAATTAATACAAAACTAACTTAAATACCAAATTATTAACATTTGGAATCAATAAAATACTAATTTTTAAGCGATAAAATGTTTTTTTTAACTATTAATTTTAATAAAGATATATAAACTAGCCAGAGATTTGCAAAAAAAAAAAAAAAAACTATTACTTGTTAGTCAGTTTTTTTTTTAGATAACATATCGAGTTGGTCCGTATCACTTACACCACCATGAGGGCCATAAGGTTCGTTTAGCGATGTTAGCTTACTTTAAATTATTTACTTTTTACTTTATTCAACCATCAAATCTTATTCAGATGGAGATTGATGGAACCGTGGAATCTTTTCGGTTACCGCCTGCCCAACCGCGAGTGCCACCTCTGCCACAAGTAAGCACCTGGACCACGTGACAGACGATGACGTCACGAGAAGCCGGTCGGAGATTGTGACGTCACTAAGGCAGTAGGTTTTCGGATCCGAGAGTCCTGAGTGACTCATTTAATATATATTGTTATTTTTGTTTTTATTAACTATGAATAGTAAACACATATACAAATTTAGTTTGATATTTTTGTCAAGTTTTTAGCAATTTTGATTTTTTCTTTGATGTTTTTATTCTGAGTGTCTTGTTTGAATAGTATATTTTTATTTTTATACAATTGAATGTTTTTTTTTTTTGTACTTGGAGTTTAAGAACTTAAAACAGATATAGAGTTTTAAAATGAAAGATTTTTTTTTGTTTTTGCCTTTTTCGTTACACTTGTATATACATGTGCTAGAAATTTACCAAGTTTCAGTAAAGCTTGACTGATATGCTCAAAAACAACCCTTTACTTGACTATATGGCATCAATTATTTTTTGTCATAAGTTTTTAAAGTTTCACTGTTGTTGAATTTTAATTTGGCTATCAACATTTAATTTTATCATCTATTCTAATTAGGGATACACAAAACGTTGTTGATATTTTTTGTTGATATGTTTTACACTTCAGCTTTTGTATTTTATTATTTACTATGTTTATTTATTTTTATATGTATTTATCTAAATACATATAAAGATAAATAAACATAGTAAATCTAAGATTAATTTTAATTGTGCTGCTACATATAATTGCTTAATTTTTTTTTTACTTACATTAAAGTACAAACACACTATGCGCTTCGTTCGACAAATTATATTTGTTTCTTATTTATTTTATTAAGCAAAACACAAAATTATTATGAGCTATATAAACCACTTTAATCAGTTTTTCTTGTTATTTTAATTTTTTTATACAACCTTGTATTTTATACTAACATAGACATGTTATTGTCTATATAACAAATGATATTTTAATTACTTAATCTCAAAAACATTTAGCTTATTTTTGAATTAAATATTTGTTTGCTGCTAGTTTTTCTTAATTTGTTACTAACCAATAAGGATTTAATATTGTTATACTTTTTTTACATATCAAACTTTGATCAAACATGTATTGCGACTTGTTATTGTACTAAATTAAGTTTTATTTTATTTCAATAAGGTTGTTAGAGTATTACAACTTTTCTAAAATTTTAATAGAGAGTTAAACATTTCAAGTTTTCTATTATGCTAAATAGTATGAAAATAATATTAAGACGACTAAATTACCAAACAACATATCATATTTTACGGATCAAAGTATTCCTTAATAACAGATACATTAAAGCTTAAACTTTTAATAGGCGAAAGACTCGATAAGTGTATTTTAGTAAAATTTTAACAAAATAGTTTTTTGACTTTGATTTTTCTTTTAAGCTTTTCATGTTCTTCTTTTATAGGGTAGAAAAGTTGGTTCAATGAAACTATAATGCCACGTATGGTATCAATTTAAAAATGTTAAGTAGTACACATTTAATATAATTTTATTGAAATAGAAGTATCTCTTTACACATAAAAAATTCCTACATCTATAAGAATCTACTAACATAAGCAGTAAGTACAAACTAAAAAAACCAAGTTTTAAATGTACCAACATTCCTATTAAATAAACAGTTTAAATAAAGCTTATAGGAAAAATTTTAAAAAAAAGTTAGTTTACATAAAACTAGTAAACCATGAATTAGATAAAATGTTTATATTTTGACAAAACAAAAGTATTTATGCTAAGGGACGCCATATAAAACAGGGCTTCCTAAAGTGGGAGATTTATACAACCATGGCCAGTTAGTTATCTGTAAAGTAAAAAAACTGTTAATAAGTAATTCAGTTAAAAAGCAGCGATACACAATATTTTATACACTGTCTATTGAACGAAAAAAAAGCGTAAAACAGTGGATCCTAATACGTGGTGAACAAAAAACCATTCGGTTATTTTATTGTACACCACTTGGATACAGTTTAATGCCTTGTCCAGGACAAAACAATAAATGTGTACGACTGTAGAAATACTTTCACCAAGAAAAGTGTTATAAAATTATTTGAAAGACTAGATATTTTAGAACAGTTCTAGAAATTTTTTTTTCAAAGATTAAGTTCAAATTTTTTTATAGTAGTTGAGTTAGAATGTAAATTTTGAGTTTAATTGTTGTTAAGCTTATACTTTTCAAATGCATTTCTAAAATCTGAAGAAGACTTATAAATATTATTGAAAACTTCTATATTTTGTTTAATTGTACTTTTTTGTTTTTGTGTTTGTGGTATTATTTTAAGGTCATGCTTGTCAAATTTCGTAATAAGATGGTTAATTAACATTTTAGGCTTTCTTGGACCATATCTGCTTTGGTATTCTTCTTCTTCACCTAACTTATCAATAAAGTTCAACGCAAATTCAAAACGCTTGGGTAATTCTTGCTCAGCTTATGACATTTTATTTAGCTTATACTCTTCAAACGCATACCTAAAATCTGATGAAGACTTATAAAGTTTATTAAAAACTTTTATAATTTGTTTAATTATAACTTTCTTTTGTGTTTCTGATATTATTTTAAGGTCATGCTTATCAAATTTCGTGATAAGACAGTTAGTCAATATTTGATGCTTTTCTGGACCATATCTGATTTGGTATTTTTCTCCTTCAGCTAACTTATAAATAAAATTCAACGCACATTCAAAACGCTTGTGTAATTCTTTCTTAGATTGTAACATTTGGTTTAGCTTATAATCTTCAAATGCATATCTAAAATCTGAAGAAGACTTATAAAAATAATTAAAAACTTTTATAATTTGTTTAATTATAACTTTCTTTTGTGTTTCTGGTATGATATTAAGGTCATGCTTATTAGTTTTTGTAATAAGATCGTAAATTGATGCTTTAGGCTTTCCTGGACCATATCTGATTTGGTATTTTTCTTCTTCAGCTAACTTATCCATAAAATTCAACGCACATTCAAAACGCTTGTGTAATTCTTTGTCAGCTTGTGGCATAACTGTTGTAGTACTTGCGACATTTAAGGTGGGAGCAGTGGCTTCGGACGAAGTAAGTTTTAGTCTTTTGTTAAAAACGTTCGAAATATCACCAGGTAGTGAATATTTCCTTTTGAGCATGCCTGAAAATAGTATTTCTTGTTTTGTTTCCTGAACGTTTTGAACCTCCAACTGTAGCTCTTGTGTTCCATTATCAGCTATATTTTCATTGTGGCTAGTTTTATGTTTTTGCTCGTTTCTTTCTGATTTTTCGTCTTCACTTTGTATTCAAGATTTGTTTGACGACCGATTGATTCTTCTTTTTCTTCGAGTTTATTGTCGTTGAAGTAAATAGTGGTGGAAGGATCAAAGGTATCTGTTTTAATGTTGTTATGCTTAACCTTATTTTTTTATAAGGCAGTCATTTAGTGTTGAATTCAAATCTTTGAATATAAGAGGCATTCAAGTTATACTCTTTAAAAAAATTTGTAATTAGTATAATTAGCATGCTAAAAAACGTATTTAAAGCTTTTGAAACACAATTTACTGAAGTATATTTTTAAAAAGGCAAAACTTTTAGTAAAAATCATTATTGATTTCCTTAAGTATATTGGTATTTTGAGTATCAAACTTTATAAAAATAAAAATAAAATACTTAAAAACTACAAAACAGGTTTATTTGGGAAATAGTAAAACAAACTAGTACTATAAATTATACTTATTTAGTTAGTATTTATACTGATAATTCAAAATTACAATAATATAGTATAATACGACATGGTATAATATGAAGTTTAGTTGTTTGTTTTCTTTCTTACAACTAGCAACCAAATACTTAAGCCAAATAAACAAGTCTTTTTATTTTAAATAAAATTTAATACATAATTCTAATCTGCAAAATTTTTCAAACGATTTTAAAATGATTTATTATTTCTATAAAAAGTTTCTACATAACTAATACATACATTTTATTTAGAAAGTTAATGTTAGTCAATGATATAAAAAAGAATTTCAAGCCATATTTTCCATATTTTTTTTGTTAGAAGGTACCAAACTACATTGTGTTTACAAACATTTACAAAACATCAAGGTGTGTACATTTAAATTAAATTATGACTTAACTATGTTGTATTTGTAGTTTTTTTTTTACTTTGTCATCTAGATTTATTTATTTTATAGCATTACAGCTCAAATATAATTATTCTTTTCACCTTTCTGCAACCACTACATAAGTATTTAGTTTATTAACATTTAATAATAGGACTGTCACAATCTAAGGCTACTTAGACTACTCAGGATTACTCAACCTAGTTTAAAAGTTGTGAAAGTCTCAGGCTAACTCAGCTGGTTGGCCATTCTACCTTGAAACATAAAATAATCTGGAAAAACTTGATGATTGAAAATTTAGGCAAAATATCTGGAATTTCTTAGAAGTTCTAATATAACATCCTTTATTTTGATAAATAAATTGTACATATACATAAAAAAAATTTAGATTTTTTTTTGTCTTTCTCGATAAGTGCGTACTTAAGGCGAGGTGCGTACCAATCTGAACAGCTTCAATAATGATATAAGAAAAAAAAATAAAAATAGAAACAAAGAAATATTAAAATTTATCGAAGCAAGTAAGTACAACAAACTAATCAAAACTATAACGTCAAACTATTTAAAAATCAAACATTTTTAACAACAGTATAAAAACAAGATTCAGTTTAAATGTTACATGGTTTAGAAAAATACAATTAAAAAAAAGAAGAACTAGAATAAAAATTAGTAAACTGATTAAAAAAAACTATTTTGTTCTTGAAACTTATATCATTATTGTGTGTTTTTATATCTAGTTAAACATTTCAGTAATCAAAACTTTGCAGTCAAAATTTATTTTGAACCATTATATCATTCTATAGTAGTTTAGAAAGGATTCTAAATTAGGAGATATCTTCAACTTTTTAGGGTGATCCAAATAAATCTAAGAGCAATATATAGTGTGTGGACTAAAAGAGAGTTCCAACTTTGAGATTTTTTTAAGTTTACCTAGCTATTTGATTTCTAGTTTTTTATGGTTATTAACCCTTTACTAGTAAGGTAGCAAAATAGGAAATAGTTAACTACCGCACAAAATACTTAATAACTGCAAACCGCAAAATTTTTATTTTCGAAATTTTTCCTTAGGTCAACCAAGGCCTTCCGATCCTTAAATAAAGCGGGGAAACTGTTTTTTCATATTCTTCAAAAGATCCAATTATGAAAATGTCTTTGAAACTCACAGTTATAAAAACTAGTTTAGTTTTATGTCAAAAGGAAGTATACTGAATTATAATTATAAGTGTGCACAGCCGATGTAAGTTTAATTTAAATCAAATTACCTGCTTTTTTTGTTTTTTCTTTGAAATTTTCTTTACAAAGTACCTTATTCGTGCAACATTTTACATAGTTGTGCTCAATTAAGACATTAGATTCACGATGAGGACAACTAGGTTTAACAGGTAAGTTGTTCGGGTCAACAGCAATATTGTGTTTAGTGTTGTTTCGTACTACTTTTTCTGTTAATAAAATAACTATGTTTGTAAGTTTTTATAAACACCAAAATTAAAAAAAAAAAAAACTCTGTATATAAAAACTTGAAACACAATATTATGAGTAGTTTTAAAGTTAATAAAGGTAAAAAAAATTAAAACAGAAACTATATGTAAGTAACAATTATAAGTACTAATTTCAGAATGGTATACTAGAGAGAAACAATTTTTGTACTGTTTATTTTAATTTGATAACTAACAAAAACTATACACATGTAAAACTACAGCTAAATTTTAAAACAACTTGTACAAGCTATAACAAAATTTATAAATATTCTATTATGTTATATTAGACTTATACATTTTATTTAGTCATATGAATACTGCACTTTAACTTTACCTTTAATTTTATCTTCAACACTTTTGACATAATCTTCACGTGTTTTAATTATTTCTTCCAATTTTTTTAATAGTTCAGCATGTTTTTTATGATCCTCAATAATTTTGTCAAATTCTTCATCAAATTCTTTAATCAACTCATTTATATAATTATTAGTTTCTTTACAAGATTTCTTAGCTACTGAAAGTTTGATAACTTCTGAAATGTCTTTTTTATTTACATCAAGACTTATTTTGTTTACTTCAGCACTTTCGTCACTTTTTACAAAGCCTTTGTGCAACTCAATTAAGATGTGTTTTGTCGAAATCTGTTAAAAATAATGAATGAAAAGTATATTATACTCCAGAATATTGATAAAATATAGGTAAAATAACTATTTAAAGTATTAAGTATTGTAAATCTAAATAAAGCACAAAAAAATTGTAAATTAAAAAATGTCAAAGCTTTTATCGAGTAAGTAAGACATTAAAAAAAAATATGAGATTTTCCCAGTTTAAAACTTTTAGCTTAGTTAAGTAATTAAGAAACCACTAACAGCAGCTTCTTGCGGGCTAGAAAAATTCCAGCCTTGAAAAAGCCTTGCCAAAGTATATACAAGGAGGAATAAAAGTATTGAATGTTATACAAAAATACACAAAATTGTTAATTTCGTAACATTAAAACTTTTGTTGGGTAAAAAAATATAATTTCTTAGAACTAAAAAAGTTATTAAAACTTCCGAAATATATTAACTTTTAACGTCATTATTCTTAAATAAAAAATATGATGACCAACAGTAGCTTCTTGATAAAAGTTAAGTTATACAAGTACCAATATTTAGTATTAGTGTCAAAAATTATTAATAAGACATAGAAAGTTTGTCGTTTTTTAAATAGGTTAGCATTTGCTGATTAGTTACTAAAACAGTTAAAATAATTATATTTATTGACTAGATAAAAGCAAAAAATTCACTAACAGCGGCTTCTTGTAAGCTGGAAAATTTCCAGCCTTGCATTTTGCACGTCTGCAAGAAATGCTGCGTCGTCTTCATCAGGTCAATATCGATATCTTTATCCGTATCTTTTTTTGCCGGCCCGTCATTGTTCAACATGACAACGAAGTTATTCTAAAAAAAAATTCAAACTTACTAGTTTAATACTTACTAAAATTCAATAGACATAAATTCATTCTAAAGTTTTTTTAGTTGTCAAAGTTTTATAAGTATAATAGAAATAGTATTTAATTTTAATTCTTTTTTTATCTAAATAAACTAAACATGTATTGTTTACAACATTTTTACCTTAGAATGGTTATTGAAATAGCCTTTTACTTTTCTCATCAGATCTTCGTTCTGCACAGCTTTTTGCGTTTCTTGCGACCTCCCAGACTGCCTACCCGATTTCTTTACTTCTGCTAAGAAGTTTTCCAGTGCGTCGGGCCAGTGGTCTCCTTCAAAGTACGGAACTTCTGTCACTGATTTTATGTCGTTGTTCTTGAGCATAAAGTACCCTTTTATCGAACCGTTAACCTGTTTAGATAAGATAATGTGTATTAATAATTTTAATGAATGGAATATGTCTGTAGTTTGCCTTATTTTAATTTTTTTTTTAAAGCTTTTAGCTGTTCAAATGATAATAGATGTGACTCAGTAACTATTACAAAACAATTAAAATATTTTATCGATCCATTAGCTTCTGCAAATGGATAAAAAATACTTATTTATTAATAATAATGATAATAGTTACGTACATTAAGATGCTACTGAAGTAGTTATTTTTAGCGACCCATCACTCTGTGCGGAGAAAAAAAAACAGATTAATTTTTTTCAAAAACTAAATGTTTCTTTGGTGTCAAAGTCAAAAATCTCAAATTTTGTTTAAACTATAAAATAATTTAAACATTGTTCTAAGGTCAACAACCATTAAAAACTATAAAAATGCTAAATTTCAGTTGAAAAATAATAAACTTAAAAAGGCAGTTTTTTTTTTCGGGTTTAAAAAATTTCCTCAGATTTTTAAATGTACACTTTTTTGGGTCTATTTTAAATTAAAGTTAAGTTTAAGGTAAAATACTGTGTTAATTACTTTAAACAATTAAAAAGATACTTTAAAGCAACTTTAAATGTGTTTTTCAATAAAAAAAAAATTGATGATGAAAGTAAAAAATTATTTTTATGGTGTATTTTTGGTGTTAAATCGAAATGTTTCTACTTAACACGCAAAAATTGTTTAAAATTTCAGGTTTTTCAACGTTTTTTAGTTATTTTTGTTCAACTTTCTTGTTTTTTCTGTTTTTATTTTAAATTTTTGAAACTTTTTTTGGCCTAAATTGTCAAGTTCCAGGTTTCCCAAGATTCTAGGTTTTTAGCAAGAAAGAGAATTTTTTGTTTATCTTAACACTTATGACAATTAATAAAACACATTTTTATTTAGAATAAAAAACTGAGTAAAATTTAAAGAACTTTTAGAAAACTTACTTTTCCCAGATCTAACATTGTTTTGTACCATTTCTTAAGAGCTTTCGGAGGAAGGGTAGCCTGGCATGGTGGTTTTCCATTAAAAATATAATCCTCACCTTTCTCTGGGGGACAAGACCAAATATGTGCATAGTGGTATCTTAAATATATACAACAATTTACTACGTTTTAATAAATTTTGGGTTTGTAATTAAATTTAGAAGTTATAGTTATCAGCCTTATATAATTATTATAACTTTTGTAATAAAAATCCATTTTTATTAATAAAAGCAATTTAAACTTTTCTTATTGTTTATAGTAAAAGTGCAGTACTTTCTCTCAGAAACTTAATTATATATAAATTTCATTGAGCTGTTCCTTGCTGTTAATTTTAAGAATTGACTTAATTTTATTCTACTTGATAAAAATGTATATAATCAACTACTTAATATTGTTTTTATTGACTTACCCAATTTCACCACAGTACTTAAAGTATCCTAACATCAGTTCTACATACACTTTAGAACGAATCGATTTTTCCAGAACTTGGACCGAGTCTAAATACGATATGTAGACCCTGTTGTTGTTCGGCGATACAAAGTCTTTATACTCCTGAAAAAATTATACGTGTTGTTTTATTTATATAAATATAATATAAATATCTTACTCGGATTGAGTTAAATTGTTTTTTTTTGTAAATCAAATATTTCTAAATATAAACATGTAAATTTATCGTTATTAAATTTAGATTTATCTCACCTGAGTATGACACCCGAAGAAACAAATTTCATCACCGTCTTTTTCCACAAAAGCATAAAAAGCTCTTGATCTATAAGGTATTTTTTCATAGAATGTTTTTCCGAATCTAAAAAAATATAATGTATCGTTTTAGGATTTCAATATTGCAAAGTTAAATTAAACTATGATTTTAGTAAAAAACTTAGATCATTTAGATATTTTTTTCAGCAGATTTTAAATTAATAAAGTTATTTCCTTTTGTATCTTGTTATTGACGCTCGGAGCTGCAATACAGGACCTTATTCAGATGTTTGTATGACATTCTAAAAATGTCTTGGTAAACCAACTCCCAAGCTATTTTGTAGACATCATTTAAAAAAAACTGCTATCAATTAAAATTTGTTTTTTTAGTAAAAAAAATAAGTTAAAACCTTTAATATATTTATAATGGCCTCAAATGTAATTTAACATCAATTTAATGGATAATTTCAAACGCAGTCGCTTCTTCTCAAATTCGTTAAAACATCAAAATTTATTAAAATGGTCTGTTCTTAAAGATTCCAAAAATACATTATTATTTATTTTATTAAATTTTTAGTTCAAAATTGTTGCTTTTTTTACCTTTAAAAAGCCACATTTGGCTATTAATATTCAAAAATAGTTGCTAAAATATTGTATAAAATTCATAAATATTAAGGAGTAATTATGTTTAAGCTCATATATTATGCTTTTGTTGAACTACTTAAAAGTTTCTGTTCATATGTTTAAAACCAATTTTAAACTTAAGTAATAATCTACGCAACACAAATAAAATGTGAAAGCATCTTTTTAGCCCCATTTTTGTCTCAATAAATTCACTTGTAGAGTGAAAACTTCAAATTTCATTAGATTAAATGTTTTTTTTTGGTTTATTATGATTAACCATGCTAAAAAAACAAAGCTTAACTTTAATTTCAATTTTTACACTAGTGCGTACCTAAGAAAGACCGTTCTAAATTAAAAATTGACATTCTAGAGGCTTGCTTTCTACCTATTCAAAAATTGCGTACATATCAGAATACTAGTATATTTAAAATTAAATGTGGTATTTACTGCTACAGTTATTTAATATACGACAAGTTTGGAATTTATATGTTTAAAAAAAGTTATAAAAGAATATTAATTCTAAAAATATAAAAACTTGGATAATACAAGTTTTTAGAATCTTAAGTATTGTTTTTTTTTTTTGCATAAAACATACAAAAAATAATGTTCATAAAATATTAAAGACAACAAATAAAATATAATTTTACCTCTTTAACATTTTCTCTTTAACCTCCACATGCTTTACTTTATTGTATAAAATTCTGACGTGGATCTTACCAACCTCCTCTTCTTTACCTTTAGATTTTACAAATTGGTTGACTTCCTTTTCCAGATATTTGCATAAGTTAGACCTAGGTAACATCTTTGATGATAAATTTCTACACAATGCGTCTTTACCATGTCCTTCAAGTTTTTTAATATCAGGTTTTTTCGGTAAGGGTTTAGTTGACTGAAAATATATTTTATCGATTTTATTGACAAGTATCTTCGAAAATTAGAGTAAAAAAATTTTAAACTGGTACGAAACATAAATATACTTTTAATAATTGTTATTTTTTGTCTAATAATATAATAGCAATTTTTCGAAAAACTTTTTGTTTAAAATTAAGAAAAAACTATTAAAATTAGAAAGATATGACTAGTTTTAAATAAATATTTCTTTTATTTAAATCTAAAAATATTCTATTATAAAATTACAAAACTTATTAGTCATAGATTATTAGATTTATAAAAGGCTTTAAAAATAAGTAAAATTAACTGTAAACACTAACTTTAAGAGTTTTCTTTGTTTTCTTTTGTTTCTTTGACTTCTTTTTTTTATTATTTGTTTTTATATCAACAATTTTTAATTCATCCTTCGGCAGTTTAGTTAATTCTTCTTTCAAAAACACTTCAAGGGATTTACCCTGCGCCCTTACATAGTTACCTACCTGTGATTAATTAAACAAATATGTTAAATTTAATATTGCAAAATAAGTATAAAGACAATCAAATAGTTAGTAGTTGTTATGATACAATTTAATTATATTAATTTTAAACTAACAGGGTTGCAATTGTAGCAGTTTTCAAACATCAGCTGAAAGTCTTTTTTACATTGGTCAGCTGTTTTGTATTTGCCTGTACGTAGGTTTTTCTTGATGTCGTTTATGCACATTGGCTTCGTGATAATGCTGTGATAGTCCTGTCAGTTTTTATCAACGTAAAATTTTATGCACAAAATATTATTTCTATTTTATACTATTAAACTCTAACATTACTAACGACAATTTTACGAACATGATAAAGGTTTTGATAAAATTTTAAAATTACATATGTAAAAGTTTTAAACTAAAAAAAATCGCAGTACAGTCATAAATTATTTTAAAGTAATTAAAAAAGATTCAATATATTAAAAAATTGTACCCATTAGTTATTTTATTTGTTTAGAGTAATTTGTTACACGTTTTAAACAGTCTTAATTTGTTTTTTATGGTAAAAGTTTTAAAACACTCAGTTATGTTCCGCTTGAAATTGCTTTTAAAACACAACCTTAGAAATATAAGTCTGAAAATTAAATTTCCATTTGGCACACGAATTTTTGACTAAATATGGCGAATCTTATTTTAGAGGTACTTAACAGGATTGTTCTTGAAAAAAATGTTTAGAAAATGTAAGTAAAAACACTACTAAAAAACTAACAGGTATTCTAAACGCTACAGGATCCACAGGTTTTTTAAACAGAGAGCTGCATTTGTGATTCTCCAAAGCAGGAATTATTGTTTTCCAAATGTAATGAAGTTGTTGGTTCATTGACATGTTTTTATTTTATTGTATAATTTTCTGTTAAATTTCTTTCATTGTTAACTGTGTAATAAAAAAGTACAAACTATAAAATAAAAAATTTACTTAATATGTGTTATAAGTAAAATAGCGGCGGTTTAAGTGTAGTTCCCTGAAGCCTACGCTCGCCCTGAATTAAAAGAAAAAAGAGATATAGTGAAGAAAAAATGACTACGCACTGTTTCTAAACCAGAGCTAGAATTGTACACTTCAAAAATATTTTTATGTTATTTACGAAGTTAAAATGCACAAAGTTGTTTATTAAACTTTATGCGAAGAAAATTTTACTTTCATGTATTCTAAAGAAAATTTATTTTATTTTAGTAGTCAGATTTTTAAGCATGAAAAATAAAACCTGTGTTAAACAAAAGAAAATTTAATCACGTAAGCTATTGGCTATAACAAACTTTATTAGAAAACTTTTGCTATTTTAAAATAAATATACAATATGCGATACTGTTTGTAAAAAAACCATAACTAACTAGAAAAAAGCATAGACAAAATTTTCTTTAAGCTAAACTACGGTCTCAAACTGTCAACGGTGTAGACACCTTACAAATGACTTTAAACCGAGTAATCCAACGTTTATATACAGATTTATTTCTAAATCCAGAATTTTCAAGAGTGTTAAAATCTGTTGTTGAGAACTTATTTATTTTTATGATAAACAGCTTAAAAGTAAGCTTTTATAGATTTTTTTTTTCTAACTTTTTACTACTAGTCATGAAAATTTTAGCCATAAAACTTTTCTCCTATTTAAGCTGTTTAACTTTTACATATTCTAATGAAATTATCTTTACTCAAATCTTGATTAAAACTATATTTTATTCTTCCACTTCAAATCATTAAAAACATTTACAATAAATACAATATTTTTAGTTAAATTAATTACTAGTTTTATTACTAGTTTAATATTCTAAATGACAAAAATAGTTTTAAATATTGTTTTATGTGCAAATTGTAAACTACGGTCTCAAACTGTCAACGGTGTAGACACCTTACAAATGATTTTAAACCGAGTAATCCAACGTTTATATACAAATTTATTTCTAAATCAAGAATTTTCCAGAATGTTAAAATCTCTTGTTGAGAACTTATTTATTTTTATGATAAACAGTTTAAAAATCAGCTTTTACAGATTTTTTTTCTAACTTTTTACTACTAGTGTTGAAAATTTTAGCCATAAAACTTTTCTCCTATTTAAGCTGTTTAACTTTTACATATTCTAATGAAATTATCTTCACTCAAATCTTCTTAAAAACTATATTTTATTCTTCTACTTTAAATCATTAAAAACATATACAATGAATACAATATTTTTAGTTAAATTAAATACTAGTTTTTTTACTAGTTTAATATTCTAAATGACACAAAATTTTTAAATATTGTTTTATGTGCAAATTGTAAGCTTAAAATGAATTAAAATTGAATACAGTAATCTTTGTCTTGGTTACGCACATTTGAACTTTGTTCTAACTGCGTATTCAACATGAAGTGTGTCCCTAAAAGGTGCGTATTCAAAGTGCAGATGGCTGTATTTGATATTACTGACGTAACTAATTTGACTTGATATATCCTAATATCTTACGTTTTATTTCATGAATACCACTTTTAATCTTTAGTTAAATAAAACACAATATACAAAAATTTTGAAAACTATAATTTTTGTAGCTAAATTGTTTTTAATACCCTTCCTCTACTAAGAACTTTACAGACTGACATATTCTAATAAAACTTTCTTTACATATTAAAAATTTTTGAGCAATGTAATCTTATCAATAGTAATTTGAACTAAAAATACTTACTTAACGTGATTATTAAGCTATTTATAGTTTAATATAATTTTTTAATGAGTTTATAATAAAAACTTATTTTAATAAATAGCTTTTACAAATCAAATGTTATAGATTAATTTTTTTTCTCTAATTTTCTACTACTAGTGGCGAAAAAGTTTAATCATGAACCTTTTTTCATAGTTAAACTGTTAAACTTTTATATATTTTAACGAAATTATCCTTACTCAAATCAAGTTTAAAATAATATATAATTTCCTATTTAAAATCTTTAATAACAAATACAATAAATATAATAGTTTTAATTAATTAAGTCTTGTCTATTACTAATTTATTATTCTAAATGTCAAAAAAGTGTTTTAAATGATGTTATATGTGCAAATTATAATCTTAAAATGTTTTAAGTTTATATATTGAAGTATTCTGCCACTAGTATATTATTTTGACTTAAATTGGTAAAAACAAGAATTTAACTTTAGACAAGACTGATTTTGTAACACATATATTTGACTAGCCAAATTTCATATATCTAACTTGGTTCAACAAATTCAATTTAAACGTTTTCTTATGAACCTTAAAAGAAGCTATAGCCATCCTGATATTTTCAAAATGCCTTTAACATTGCCCTTGTCTTTTGAATAAATATCTAACCAGCCGAGTAACTAGAATGAACAGCAAACCACCTAGTTAAAATCCGTGAATAATTTTTGTGTTTGAATTTGTAATTTAAAGCTATATATTTGTAAAAATTTTAGAACTGTTAAAAACTGAATACAGTAATGTTTGTCTTGAAAACGCACGATTGAGCTTTGTTCTAATTGCGTACTCAACATGAAAGTTTGTTCTTAAATAGTGCGTACTCAAAAAGCAGATTTCTGTATTTGATTTAACTGACCTGATATGACCTAATATTACACTTTTGAATCCATAAACAACACTAAAAATCTTTAGATAATTAAAATACAGTAAAGTCAAACTTTCAAAAAAAAAATATTTTTCTATTTTTTTTATTAAATTATTTGAAGTTAGTAGCTTTTTTTTTAAATATACCCTTCTGCTCTAAAACAACTTTAAGACTGACTTATTTAAATAACTTTTCTTTTATATACTAAATTTTTTGAGCCAAGAAACCTTATATATAGTACTTTTGATGTAACAAAATCTAACGTTATTATAAATCTAAATAGACTTTTATATAAATGTTTTTAATGATTTAATAATCATTCCTACAAGCTGAAAAGGGTTTTTGTAAGAGGGACTTACTTCTCTGTATTATAGTTAGAGAAAAAAAAGATTAAATGATTGAAGAGCTTAAAGAGATAAGCTGTCTTAGACTTAATTTTCTCTCTCTAGCTTTTACCACTAGTTATAAAATTTTAGCCATGAACATTTTCTCCTATTTAAACAGCTAGATAATGTTCTAACAAAAGTACCTTTACTCAAAATTAATTTAAAACAATATACTAATATTAATTCTTTAAAACTGTGTATCATAAACATTTATTTTTAATTAAATACTGGCTTTCTTATAAGTTTTATGTTTTAAATGACGATAAAAATCAACCTTAATTACTATCTTGACAGTTTTATAACAAAAAAATAACTTTATGTTGTCTAGTCAATACTACAAACAAACTAAAAAACTCACTTCATCTTTTTTTATTGAGTTTCCCACTTTTTGTTTTTATTTTACGGTTAGCTTTAAAATAAAAACACAATATGTAGACAAACCAAAATGAGCGAGAGGACAATGTTATTTCAAATTTCATGCTTACAGACTTTTTTTTGGAATAAACAGCTTTTAAAAAATTTAAAGGTTGAACAACAAAACCCTAAATGCTTAAATTTATCTAAAGAATGCCTTAAAAACTTGACTTACGCTTCAGACTACCTGTTAAGAATAAAAAAAAAAAATTAGAAATACATGATTGTTCTCCAATAGACTTGGCAACACTGACTAATTAATGTGTTTTATATTTAGTGTTTTGCTTTAAGCTTACGTGTTAATAACTTGCCTCAAGGTTATACTTCTTCCTCAGAGTTAGAGTTTTATAGAACAGTTAGAGCTTGTTAAGTATTTTATTCAAAATTAATTAAAAGTAGTATGTAGATTAAGTTTTTCAACAGTAGAAAATTATTAAAACAACATGTAAAAAAAGACACACATTGACAAATAGAAAATATCTAGCAATAGTCTGATAACTAAAAGCATAAAAACTATATAAAAATAAAAAAAGCATAGTTTTTTATTTTATACTGTAAATGCGAGTTAAAAAGTTGGTTTTTATTAATGTTGTTTTGTTTTCTAAAATATTCTTTGTTTATTACAACTAATAATACTAAATTAAATAATCTCAATATCTAAAAATTCGGTAATTACACTTAGTTTAGCTTTTTATGACCTTTTTAAATTATAAAATTATTTGTTGTTTAATCTTTTAGTTAGACGGATTAAAATCTAGTGTTTAAGTATCAAGAGAAATTCTTTCAAATTATTACTTTATTTAGTATTTTACCGTTGTTACAAACATTATTGGTAAGCTTAGTTAGGTCTTTGTAATCTTAAAATATTAAACTATTTACTTAATGTCTAGTTTAAAGAATAAAATATTCTCTTTTTTAAATTTTACACTAATTTAAATTTTTTAATACTGAATTACATGAAAATCGTTAAGGATGTAAAATCAACAAAAAAAACAAGCACTTTCAGAACCAAAGAGAAGAGTCGGTGATACTACCGTTTTATCAAATGACAACGAACAACTGTAGCTGCGTAAGAAACGACGCTTTTGTCAGCTTTGTAACTATTATTGTTAGTTTGTTATTTTTTCTTACACTATTAAAATTAATACGAGAAAATCAAAATAATTCAGCTTGTTAACAACTGCTTAATTTTTTAAATTTCTACATGCATAAGTAATTTAAATCAATATGTTATTCTAAATATTTTCTCAACCTGTTTTTGTTTATTATGCAAAAATGTAACGGTTACCCAACTGGTTTTTTTCAATACATTGTTATTGTTTTTAAAATATTTATACTATAAACTTAAAGAGACTAATAGTGAAAATGGTCAACAGGATAAACATCTGTCTGGGTTAAATCTAGCACAAAGTACTAATTGCAATGCTTACTCACCTTTGCCAAGTTTTAAGTAAGTTCATTTATAAATTTAGAGTTAAGGTTGTTCTTAGAATTTTTAATTACTGTAATTTTTTTATGATTTTTTTTTCTTTCGAACTGATTTTTAGAAAAGTATCTTTGTATTCTTATTTTAAATAAAGTGGTCAGGTATTTCTTAATTTTTAGTAAAACATATGTAGTTTACCTAATACTTTGACGTATAAATATAAGTTGTATTTGTTTTGTTGCCGAGTTGCAAAATTAATACCAACTTTTTAAATAATGAAAGCTTTTACAAACATTAAATATTATTTTTTTCTTATAAACTAAAACTTATTAATTCTTTAACTTTAGCAACAAATTTTATAAAATATCTGTTTTGATAACAAATTTTAACGTTTATACAGAAAAAGTTTATTTCTAGTTGTATTATGTATTAAAACTTATAAAAACGAGTTATAAGTTTATAATTTTTGTGTGTGTAATAAAGGCTACTGCATTCAAAGAATATAACCTTAACTAACGTTATTTTGGTTAAATACATATTTCAAACAAAACGATTAATTTTTTTTTAGATTTGGCTTTTCTTTAATTATTTAACTAGGTAGAATTATAAAACATAATTAAAAGAAAGCGACCGAGAATACTTATCTTAAAATGTGATAAAAATTAGTTTTCTTCCTACTTAGGTAAAAACAAAATTATTTTTTCAAAGATCAGATCAAAGCAAACTATTTGTAAATTGTTCTAGTTTACTTAGGAAATAAAAAAGAAAAACATAACTAATCTTAGTACCTAATTTTGTTTCGTAAACTAACAAGTAAACACAAAAAAAAAATTATACCAAAATGTTTGAAAAGGTACAAGTGTTTTATAAAGAATGAGTATATATAGTGAACTGTAGTTGTAAATAATTTTCATAATACATTTTGTAAATAAATATTTTCAGTCCCAACAGTGTTAAGTTCTATTTTAGACAAAACTGTCTAGAAGGAAAAAAGATGTTTTTAACCTTCTTGAATAACCTATTTAGGTAACTTGAAATGAAAATTAGTTGAAAAAACTCATTTTTTCTTCTATTTTAGAGCTAAAGATAAATATAGTCAGCCTGAAACACTTTAAAACCTTGTAAAACTCAAATTTGCCTCTAATCTAAGGCAATACATACATATTACTTCGTTGACTTATTTATGCTTAAATGTACTTTTTAGTTTATTTTATCATATAATTATAAGTATTAACTATATCACTAAAAAATTTTACGTCACTTAAAAATGTTAGTCTACTCCAGAGTAACAACACTCTACATTCTAACTGACATCAACTATGTTAATTAAAAAAAAATTTTTAATACAATTATAGTTTTCCATAATAAAAAGTAGTTCCAAACAATTTGTTTCAATCAGCAACTTCTCTAAATTTTTATTAATATGAAAAAATTAGCATCGTAAAAATTTATTTCAAGATAAGTAAAGACAGTAAATAAAATCAAAAAAGTACTTTGAAATTAAAGATTATGAGCTAAAACTAGTAAATACTTAATTTTATTTTTATATAACATACACTTTCTTAACAGTTTAAATTAGCTGTGAATAACTTTATGTAAAGATTTGTTTTTAAAACTATAATTTTGATTAAATAATTAAAAGTGTACTTAAATGTAATTATATTGTTTGTGAGTTTGCTAATGTTATTTTAACACAGAATCATATCAATTAAAACTTAAAGAATATGTTCTTTGATTATTTGTAATAGAAGAGTCTAGTAAGTATTACACTAGATATTGTTTTAATTGTTGTACCATTTAATATATTTAATATTATTTTACCTATAATTCAATATTTGAGTATTTCAATTCATATTTTTACATTAAAACAAATAAAAGTTTTGTTTTATGTAGCAAGTAACCTTTTTTCCAGCTCATCTATTTAGTTATCAAAATTTTGAACGTTTCTATACTAATTTTTTAATAAACTTTTATACTAAACTATTTAGTTGTACATAAAACTTCTTATTGATAACAAGAAGTATATTAAGTTTTAAAATATAAAGGCTTTTAGCTTAAAATATGTAACAAAGTTACCACTTTATTAAACCATGCAAAAATGACATTATACTAGCTTTGTTGACTTTTGCAGAAGAAATAACCAAATATTTTTAAGTTTAGCTAAACATATCTGATTTAAAAACACTTATTTGTATTCGTAATACTATTTGATATAATAAAAATATAATCATAAGTAAGAATTTATTACGGTATAAATACTTTAAAAAGCATTCTAATTAAAACCGTCTTAGTTTGGCTCCAATCATTGTTACTCTCCTGCTTAAGTAACTAAATTCGAAACCTGGGTTACTTAATCTTTTTGGCTTTGATAAATTTGAAGTTTAATTAAGTTTATCATTGTATAGTTCACTGTTAACCTTTAAGATTATAAATATAGTTCTCATTTTATCATTTCGGAGAGTAATAGAAGCAGTGGTGTCGCGTGGTATTTTTTTTAGGTGGTGCAGAATTTCGAAAAAAAAATCCCCTACTTTAAAACTCTTTTTTATCTTAAATAAAGACTTTTTTCTACAACAATTACATTAAATTGCTAATGTAACCTGTAATATTTTGTTTAGAAATAAAACATTTATTTTACAAAAAAAAAATTAAGTAAGAAAATAACTTTAAAAAAAAAAGTAAATACTTTGAAAATTTAAGTAAGTATAAGAATATAAGAAAATAATTATTTTAAGTAATTTACAAGACTCAAAAAATGTTAGCTTACTTATGAGTATTAAATTTTTAGAAGGCTTTAAAATTTAAACTAACTGTAGAAAAAAATTTAGACAAAACAAATTTTTATTATATTGAAAAACACAGCAACTTTAATAGTTTTTCTTTTGCCTCAACTTAATTTTTAAAATATTTGATTAAATATCATACTAAGAATGGTTATTTTACTAATATTTAACTTAAAAAAAAAAGAAATGTTTTATTAGATTTGGCAAGAACATTAAAAAGTCTACAAACAAACAAAAAAATGTTATGTACAAACTGCAAGTTTATTTTAAGTAAAATTTATCAAAACTCAGTATAAAATAATTGCTTATTTACTGATAAATATTAAAAAAAAATAAACGATTATCAATTTATAACTAATTAAAAACTTTTATGTTTGAAAAAAAAAACAGCTTGACTACTAAGTTAAAAACACAAAAGTAAAATAAGCAAGCTCATAAATATCAAATTTTACGAAGTCTCTAACTTACAATTTAGATTAAACAGATTAATATTATAATAAGAAAATACAGCAACTGCAATAATATTTTTTTAGCCTCAACTTTAGTTAAAAAATATTGGATTAATTAAATATCAAACTATTAATAATTGTTTTACTAATGTTTAATAATAAAAAAGTCTAATTATACTTGGCAAGTAAATTAAAAAGTCTACAAACAAATAAAATGTTGTGTAGAAATTGAAATTTTTTTAGGAACAACTTACATTACTCAAAAAAGAAATTTAAAATTCATTTATGATAACAAAAAAAAGTTTAAATAACTAAAAAACTCAAAAGTAAAACAAGCAAACTAAATAATATTAAGTTTTACAAAGGCTCTAAAGTTAAAACTAAAAGTAGCTTACAATTTAGATATAAGAAACTTATATTATAATAAAAAACACAGCAACTATAATAATATTTCATTTTTGCTTTAACTTTACTTGAAAAATATTGGATTAAATACCAAACTAAAAATAACATTTTTACTTATTTTTAACTAAACAAAAAAAGGAATGCATAATGAAGCTTGGCAAGTAAATTAAAAAGTCTACAAACAAAGAAAAATTTATGTACAAATTACAACTTTTTAAAGAAAAAGTAAACTTGCTTAATAAAGAAAATAGTTACTAGTGAATGTCTACCTAAAAATTAAACCTAAAGTCTAACTTTGCAAACATAAATACTTAGACTCTTACTTTTCACCTTTGTAACTAAAATTCATTCTTCTCTCCTTTTGGCTGATAAATTTCTCCATCACCTATTTTTTGAAACTAGTACAGTTTTTAAGTAAGTCCCTACCAATCGAAATTACACTCAAAGAATTTAATCTTGACTGACCCATGGTGTTTTTCAAAAATGTTTTTATCCTTTTCAAAGATGAAAATGTTCTTTCAGCGTCTACACTAGTCATGGGAATAGTTATCAAAGTTCTATAAAGCTTTGTAGTTTCGTTAAATATTTTAGTCAGGTTATGTTCTTCAAGACATAACAGTATTTTCACTAAATCATCCTGATGCATGTGAATAAAATGTTTCCAGTTCTCTTTCTAACTGTTTACATTCAACTACAGGATAACACTTCTTCACTGTTTCTATAAGTTCTAAAGGAAAACAGGATTTATAAACAGTAAAATATTTTGCCAACAATACTTGTGAAATTCTTAAATTGTTCTAACTATACAGAGTAAACTAATAATTAATTTCAATATTAAAAAAATTAAAATAAAAGCAAGGTTGCCACTCTTTGAGTCAAAATAAACTGTCCTGAGTGACCTTGAAATGCCTTGAGTCACCATGTGTTTTTGAGAAAAAATCAAATACTCTGAGTTTCCCTGAGATTTTTTAGAACTTAAAATATCATTAAGTTTCACTGAGTACCCTGAGTGTGTGGCAATCCTGAATATAGCTAAAAACAAGATTAAAATAATTTCAAAAACAAAGAGTTTCATTTTATCAATAACTTTAAGGACGTGAAGATATTTTTTTTTTAATATATTTTTACTATCAAGTTTGAAAACAACTGAACTTTTGCTACACCTGAAGATAAGCTTTGCTTTTAAGGGCATAGGGAGGATGAAACACTTTCTTCACAATTTTATCTTATTTTATGAAGTTTTTACTAAGCTACAAGATGCTTTTTACAGATTTAAAAAATTCAAAATACTTTTTTAGATATAGCCAGTCAAAGCAGTCTTGTATTTTTTTGCTGTTTTAGTTTGCTCCTTTATAATAAATCAATGTAATCTCTGGTCTGACTGGTTGCATCTAAAAGTTTAATTGGAAGTTTCAAGTTTATTAAAGAGTAACTATTAGCTTTCTGAAAAACTTAGAATAAGAACAACATGTAAAAAAGTGCCTATACATCCCCCCCTTATACCACACTATTTTGCACAATTTTTTTCAACAAACTTTAAGATTTTTATAAACTTTTTTTCTAAACTTATTGTTTTTTTGTTGGAGGTTTAAAATTCAATAGTTTTTAAGGGTATCTTTTCTGTATTTAAATTTAATTTGTTTTTCATTTTGATGACAGTATTTTTCTCAGGAGCTCAACTTTTTAAAGTTAAGTTGGTGAGGCTGTTGAACTTTTCAAGAAATTTAAAAATAATTAATAAATATGTAACCATTATAACAGTAAAAAATTGGTTAGTTAGTTTTCATGTGGCCATAGGGGTAAAACACTTATATTTTAACTTTAAATAAACTTGTTATTCTCAGAGTAAAAAACTAAAACTACTTTAGTCAGCCTGAATATTTTCTAACTTGGTCAGTTTTAATTTATCTTGGGTCATCTTGAGTTTTTTTAACATTTCTAAGTTATCCTGATTATGAAGCAAGGCAACCATGTTTCAACAATTTTATCTAAAATTTTTGCGATGTTTATGAAAAAATTAAACCAAAAGTCATATAAAGTAGACTAAAATGTTAAACTACTCTAAGTAATAAAAGTTTCTTGGGGGGTCAGACAAATATTTTAAGTTAAGGCTATTTACTTTATTTAAATATGTGACTGTTTCAAAAATAATAATTTTTATTTAATATAAATCTAAATTATTTTTCTGTAAGAGTAAACTAGAAGTTTATAATAAACTGCTTAACATTTTTTTCCAGAACTCAAATTTTACATTTAAATATGATTTAATTAAATATTTTATTAACTTTATGATTACAATAATCAGTTATAGTTAAGCTTATGTATGCAGATTAAAATAAAAAATCGAATTTCTTAGACTTTGGTGATTTAAGCTTCTTATCTTTTTTTTTCAAAATATTTAATTTATGACAAGTTTAAATTTGAAAAATCATGTGAGTACATAAACTCAAGTTTAATCCTTTGCAGCAGCTTAGCTTTGTTTTTATTTTATGTTTACAATAGCTTGTAGATGATACTTAAGCATGTCCTGTTTTGGGGAATTTTCAACTTAGCTTACTTACATATTGATTTTGCGGTAATTCTTAAAGAAATTTTGCTTTTTTGAGTTCATTTGCGTCAGTCAGCTAAGAGTTTGCGGCAGTGAAGTGGGAAAAATGGTCGTTTTCTAAATTGGAGTTTTAGAAGAGATTTCGTTCTAAAAAATAACAAAAATATTATAGATACTTAATTTTTTCCTTACAAAATTTCCAGGTGGTGCAGTTGCGGCAGTGCAACACCCCACGCGACGCCCCTGAATAGAACTAAAGGTTTTTTTTGTTTTAATATCAAAACGTTATTTTCTTTCAAACGATATCTTCAATTGTTAATAAAATAGATTCTATTGCATTTTTAAACATTTGATTGTTTTTCTTAGAGCTATCACTAAAACTTATAAAGTTTTCTTCTATATTTAACTTTTTTTACTTCTATCTTTTAAATTGTGAATAAATAAGTATTTTTGTATGTCTGTGTACTTCAGTGGTAGCATTTTGGATAAATAAATAAATAATATAAAGAGATATATTTTTTGATTGCTTTGATATTTTGATTGTTCATTTTATATGCCGAAGTAAATTGTCTGTAGTCTGTACTGTATTTTAAGTCTGAAAATTGTTTTGAATGTTGCCGTTTGTCACAAAATTGAACTTTGTATTTTGTTTTCTGGGCAGTTTCAATTTCAAAACTGCCATAACCTGCTTCGGATGTAGTAAGTTTTGGTTTCTCGTTTGGTACTTTCGAAATTTCTTAACTTTATAAATGTATTTTTTGATTAAAAAATAACTTTTTGTTTTTTCTTTTCTGGAAAGCGTTATTTTCTAACTCTTCAAGGTTTTGTGTTACATTTCCTTCTTAATTTTCACAGTAGGCAATTTTCTTCTCTTGAACTGTTTTTTTCTGATATTTCATAACACTTTTGCTTTTCAAAAGTTCTCTGAAGAGGGAGTTTTTCTTCTCCCATATTTTCTTAAGAATTTTTTAACTTATAGTAATTTAGATTATATATGTGAATGTATTCTCTTATCTTTGCTTAATTTTTATAATAATTATGAAATTTATTTAAAATTTCCTGCATCTTTTGTTGGAGCTTGAATGTTTTTTAACTGATATATCGCTAATTTAAGCTTAGGTTTACTATTAGTGTTTGATTTCCATTTAGCTAAATCTTTCAGAAAATAAAACACGCACGTGTTATGATTTATATTTTCTTGGTCTTCTTGTGACAGTTTTATTGTTGTATTTACTTCAATTAAGTTAGTAGCTACTGTATTTTTTAACTATTTTGTCTCAATAACTTTCAGTGCAACTTTTTCTTGTGTTTTCGTGTTCCACGAGTCCAACGCAACATTTACACTGGGTCCTCTGGAAGCTGCTACAAAATTTTTAATATAAATTGTTTATTTTGTTTAAATTAAATATTGCTTCATTTGAATTTTTCATCACTCTTTTCCTCCCTAAATATATTATTTTATCCTGAATTATAATATAAATTTTGAAATTTTCATTAAGAAACTGATTGTAAGTTCAAAATGCGTTTTTTTTTCAGATAATACGGTTATAAACTGAACTATTTAATGAGGACTAAAAAATTTTTATAAGTTTATGTGAACTGATTCACTTTTCGAATCAAAGTTAAATTATTAAACAATGAACAATGGACATCTAAGTAAAAAAGAAACACTAAATAAATCAGTACCAACCAGTTTTGGGTGCTGGAATCTTGTTGTTGTTCCTGGACGCATTGATGATTCTGGTAAAACTCCTGCTAGCAGGTTTGTGACTAGGTTTAGGTATGCTGCCACTCAATTTCATACTGGCTGTCATTATCAAGTAGCTAGAAAAGTCTTCTTGCTTCTTAACTTGAGGTTCTATCATTGGTTCGTCTTGCAATGATAAATGGATCACTTAATGAATAAACAGTGATACATAAATAACATACTAGTATAAACATATTTAAAATTACTAATTAGTGTACGTTGATCGCCAAAAGTTAATAAATATAACATTTAAGAAATATTAAATAAACATCAGTTTTGTTCCAAAAAAAAATTAAGGCCATAGGGGGTTTGCCATGTTTTTCTACAAAATCTTATTTTACAGTTTTTTAATAAGTTTGAAGTAGTTTTTTAAAGTTTAAATAATTTTTATTTATTTTTGAGATATGACCAGTCAAAGTCCGGCCGCATAATAGGTTCCTTTTGGAAAGGGAAAATTGAAACATCGAAAAAAGACTATTTTATTTACAATGTATCTTCTCCTACATTTTTCAAGCAGTCTTCGTCTAGCTTTCACAGTCTAATCTTTATACAATTACAAAATAATGTTACGTTGGACTTAACTACGCTTTAAGAAAAACATATTTTTTTGAAAACAAAGAGACTTTTTTAAAATTTTTGCCATAGAGTTTTATTTTATAAATTATTAAAATACACACGTAACGTTTTTTTTATAGCATAACAAATTTTCTTTTTTTAATTTGAAGAAGATTGTTTATCTAAAGTAGGATATAGATTTTTAGTGATTTTTAAATTTTCAGAGAAAATTGACCCTGAAAAATTGCAGTTCATACGTTTGTATCTTAAACCTTTTACAAAAAATAAAATGTTTGAAAAACTAAATTATATTATTGAATTCTTGATCGTAGTTTAGACTTTAAACTTTCATGTTAAAGCCAAGCTTATTTTTTATAAAAAAGTCTTGGAGAAGCTTAAATGAAGTACTTAGTATTTAAATTCAAAACAAAATATTAACTAAGAACCAGTATTTTTGTAGATTAGAATTAAGTTTACAAACAAAGTTATGGCAAAAAATCTAAAAATTTGCTTACTCAAATACTAAAAATAATACTCACAATTGTACGGTACATCTTCATGGCATCTTCCGCTTTCCTCCCTACAATCGACTTGTACCTGGCTGCCACGTTACTGTTGTACTTCTGCTTGCTGTCCTTGGTGGTGCAGCCGTTGCTCCTGAAGTACGAGGTGGCTTTCATGTTGCCGCCCACCTGCATTGACCTCAGCTGCTCCCATGTCCACTTCTGATCCAGTTGGACTGATCTGTTGATGATAAAATATTATAATTTTAGTGTATATTGTTGCATAATGCTATAATACAAGTATAAGTAAGACCAGTAATAAACGTAAATGTTAATTTTTGATTTATTATTTTGTATATATAAATATATTTCAGTTCGTTTCTGATGTTTGATGAGTTTTTTTTATTGTTTTTTAGTCATATAACTTTTGTTTTTAAACCTTTCAAAACTTGTTGCGTCATAACGGTCTGAATCTCGCAGGTAGCATTTTCGAAAAAAAATATCTCAAAAACGTAGAGAAGATAGATTTATTTTTAATTTTAAATTTGTGCCTTCTATAAGCAGCCTATTGTAGTCTCTGACTTTAACCGGCAATATCTCAAGTACTAAATTATTTATAAAAATGTGTAAAAAGCAACTTGTAGCTTAATGAATACTCTACAAAGTAAAATTAAATTGTAAAAAAAGATTTACCCCTATCCTATGGCCTTGTTGTATTTGAAACTCATTTGAAAAGTATTTTTTAGTTTTAGCTATTTGAATATTCTATGTTTACAGAAGTTATGTATTATAATATAAATTTATGTAGCTTTTTGTAGTATAGTTTGTTTTATATGTTTTATTAAGACTAAACTATTGTCTATAAAATCATATAAAACAAATATGCGCTAAAATTTTCGTTAAGTAAAAACTCTAGGACTATTAAAGACTAATTAAAGACATATTAATTATTTTAATATAAAGTGTAAATTACTCTTAAAATCTACTATTTTAAACCATAATAGTTTCCTATACAAACTGTTTTAACTAAATGTAAGGTTAAGTACTAATTTTTAAGTATAATGAGTAAAATTTAGTTTACATTTATATAATTCAGTTTTAGATACCTAACAAAACTCAATAAAAATACCTGATAAAAGTGAGGTGGACACCCAGTGATCTGTGAACTCCTGAGCAGTCAATACAGAGAAACACTCCGTATGGTATGGATGCCCATGTAGGGTTCCATGCGCCACAGTCAAAACATACCTGTTATATAAGTAACATATTCATTTATAGTTGAAGTTTAGAAATTTACAGAAAAAACACATATTTTCCAACACATTTGTTAAGTAAAATTAACTATAGGTATGTTAAAGTATATAATTGTTTTTAAAATACTAAATGTTTAAGTAATCTGATTTATATACTTTTTAATTATAAATTAAAGTTAGTTTAGCTAAATAGCACGTACTATATTTTTTAAATGTTATAATAAAGTTTTTATAACTATTAATTATACCAATTAGTCTTTATGTATAACTTTTAAACCATATTTTATAACAAACAAAACACTATTTTTAAAATACTGTCTACATATTAAGCTTAAAAACATTTGTGCTGTAGGTTTGAACACAGGGATAAGAATAACAATATTTTTTTAAATAAATTTTAAATATAATATTATATTTGTATTAATTAAGTACAGTAATATGTATTTTATTTTAAAACCATCTTACTAATTAAACAAAAAGTAATGCTAAAAAACATAGTTTTGACATTTATTAAAATAAAATTGTTTATTTATTATATTAAAGAGTGAGAATAATGCTAAAAAATAACTTTGTTAAAAGTCAAAATACCACTATAGTTTAATCCAAATATCTTAATAACTTACCGTACTTTGAGGACATTAAATAGAAATTATATAAGTACATTAAAAATTTTATTAATTTTTAAATAAAAAAAATATAACTTGTTATTAAACGATTGAAAAAGTCCACTTCTTCAAAAATAAGAAAAAAAAATAGTAGAAAAATAAACAGTTATTTATGTGTAATATATTATTTATTACATTTTACCATTTATATAATAATAAAAATTCAAAAAAAATTTTTTTTTTTTGCTGCAGATAAACAATTTTTATATACCTTCTTTGTTTATTATATACATAAAAAATTATCCTTATTAGTTATGACAGACTGAAATTTCATGAATATTAGTCTGATGTCGTCCAATGCTGCAACAGTCATTTTTATTTTGTTTATCTAACTATTTATATAAAAGTAAGTTAGAATTTGACCATAATTAGATTTAGTTTTTGAGTCAATTAAATAAATAAATGTTTAAAAAAATCTAATTAAAATATGTTATAAAATAACATGCTTAAAAAACTTAATATCTGTTTTATAATAACCAAAGTTCATAATGTTGTGTTAATGAATTTAAAGCTTGCTGCATAAAAGTTTTACACCTTATGACTTCAACAAATTTATTTTATATAGGATAATAATTATTACATGACAATAAATATTTATTAAATGAAGAGGCAATATTTAGTTGAAAAACTAAGCTTAACTTAAAGTTACCTCTGTATGTTACCTATATAGAACAAAGAGAACGAACAAACAATGTCCATTTTTCATAAACCAGTTTCTAATAGAACAGTTTAAAACTTTTATCTATTCTTTAACGGTTAAGGTTGTAGGTGTTTTACTTTTTTATTTGTTATTATTTTTTCAGTACTTTTTTGTAAAAAATCTGTGTATTTTTACTTTGGTAAAAGTGTGTTTTGATGTTTTAAAAAGTAATTTGTTTTATACTACGATACTACTTCTAACTTGTATTAATAGTTGAGAATATTTGATTAACATTTGGTTTGTTATTTTAATTATTTCAATTTGTTTATTAACTTATTAAAAAAGTTATTAATATTTACTTTCATTACTTTATAAAAAATATTTTAAATGGATTTTGTAATATATGTTTAGAAACTTTGAATAAAATGAAAATGCTTAATTTTTAGACTTCTAAAACTTAACATGCTTTTTTTATGGCTTTTAAGCTATGATTTCTATTAATATAACAACAATTGTTCACCAAAATGAATACTAACTTAACTTGTAAATATTTGTTGAACTTATTTTATATATCTTTTTTTTAACTTAATAAGAAATTACTAATAATCACTTTCACTACTTATAAGAAACTGATCACTTGGATTTCATAATACATGTTAAGAAACTTAGAATAAAATGTATATGCATATAGCAATTCACTTCAAAATCTTAACTTCATTTATATTTAACTTCGAAGCTGTTATTTCTACTAATTAAAACAATCATACACCATAATAAATATAATTTTTAGCTTGCAATCGTTTTTGTACACTAGTTTTTTATTTATATATATTTTTATCATAACAGAAACTTTTGTTAGTATTTATAAAATTTCACTTCTTTAAATTCATTTGATTGTTGTAATATTCTTCTATTAGGTTTAAGCCATGTATATATTGCATGTGTCTTTTTAGGTACTATGCTATATCCTATTTTCATAACTAAAAAGGGCATGTTAAATAAATATAGACTTGTCTAAGATGTCTAGACTTGTCTAGACTAAATATATAAACTATATAATGTCAAAATGGCTGTCTCAATAAATGTTTAAGTAATTTTTTCAATTCAGAAATATTAAGTCAAAACTTTTTTTTTAAATTTTTAGAGTAAGTTTTAAGTTTGGTTTATAAAAATGTATATTTAAAATATTAACAATAATTAAAATTGAGATTAAAACTCATTAGCAAAGTCTTAGCAAGTCAACGTTCATAAATAAAACCAATTATAAACAAAGTCAAACTTTATAAAATTGGTAAAAATTACAAAATGATACCCGTGGTTTAACACGAGGACTTGTTCATTAACGAATTTTGTTTTCAGGTTAAAAAACAACTTAAAAATCTTTTTACATAACATATGTATGCAAGTTAGTAACAAAATATTATAATACTTACATTTATATAGGACCTTAGGAACAATTATGTTGTCAGTTTAACGCTCCAATGGTGAAGATGTTATTTCCAATGAGCCAGCCATGGTTGAAATTGATGGTATGTTTATTTTATACACGGACAACGATCCCTATCACATGTCGGTAAGAACTTTTAATAGGAAATATCCTTTTGACAAGGTGTTTATGAGTAATAAGAGAGGTAAAAGACTAGATGATTTCCTCAAAGTTAGGTTAGAGACGGTTTCGATTTGACCACATCAGATGGTGTATCGAGGTATGTGGTTTTGAATTAACTTTATACAACTTTAGACGTTTTTAATAGAAAATGTTCTCTTTGATTTATGATATATTTTTAGAACAATGAAATGATAGATTTTTCTTATCACATTTAACTTTATATCGTAAACAAATAATTTTAATAGTATGATCGCCAATAAACTAAAAATTAGTTTTTATAAAAAAATCAAAGTTTATAAACAAGACTTGATATTAAAAAAAAATCAAAGTTTTAAGTAAGCATAGTGTTTATCAAACTGTATGTTTTAAATTTTTAGTACTTTGTATACTTTTGACTTACACTTAGAAAAATTGTCTTGGAGTGTGAACTCATAGATAACCACAATAATGAGCCTTAAATATTTACTTTAATATTAGTGTATTTCTAATTTTATACTTACTCTAAATTACATACGTTTTATATAGAATTTTTTTTTAATTTTTAAAACAAAACTTCAAATATTTATTGCCGAACAAAATTAACTTTTAAGATATGTAGGTACGAGATTGTATATTTTTTCTTTTACTTTTATATAACAACACTCTTAAGTTACGCCGTGTTAATAGCTTTGTTTTTGAAGAATTATTAGTGTATAATTTTGTTCAATAAATAAACAAAAATAAAGCAGTTGTTTAGATTTATAAAGATTAAATTTTGTCAACAGTACTATCAATGAAAATATTTGTATAATAATCTTAAATAAATAAGTCAACATTATAAACATTTTAACTAAGAATATCTTTTAGTTATAAGTAATAATCTCGGATCGTCCAAGTAACATAACTTTGCATTTTGTATTAACGTTTTAATTGCTTAAAAAATATTTTAGTTAAAGTGAAATAAATTTTAAAAGGGGGTATACATTTATGAACAACTGTAAACATTTAACTAGGTATTTAAAATCTACGAACTTTATAAATGTTTACTTTTGAGCACGAACATCTTTGCATTTAATAACAATTTGGAACATACTAAATTGATTTTCGCTTATTCTATTTAATTTCAAAAACATTTATCATAAAATTTAACTTAATTATCTTTTGCGAAATTGAAAGTATAACATTGTAAAATAACATACTTTAAAATTGTATTCGAAAAGCTTCTATAACATGTACATTTATTCAAAGAAAATAAACACTGTTTAGAAATCAACTAACTTTAATGTTTTACTATCAAACTATCTTCAGAAACAATTAAAAATTAATACAGTTAAAAAATTTTGAACTTTACAATTTTTAACCAAAATAAGAATATTTACGACAAGTTTTTAAAAGTGTTATATTTATTTGCTTTCAAGTGTATTATTGTTATTTGCTTTTTAAAAAAGGTCCGAAAGAAACAAATTTGTTAGAATAAAACAAGAACAACAACATGTAGAAATTAGTAAACACAGTTCTACGGAGTTCTCCATAAAGCTTACTAAGTAGCTAATAATTATTTGGAAATTTTCATGAAAATCTCCGTTCAGCTGTGTTACTTAGTTAGCACAGAGAAACGTACATCGTAATTCAATAAGGCAAGTAAGAATTAAATTTCTATGACGTAATAATTGAAATTTCTTAGAATAGTTAAGCTGGCGAAAAGATATTCAATATTCAACGCTTCACACAATGTTGCTAATCAGTTGTAAACAATTTATTTACTTGTGTTTTGCTTATAGCTTGAAAAATGTTTAGACAGAATATATATAATTTTATAGTATAACGATTTAAGTAACAGTGTTATAGTTTATATTAGAGTTTGTTGTTTTGATAAAAAAGTATTTAAATCAAACAGTAATTTAAGGCTCCCAGTTAAAGTAAATTTATTTAAAATTGAAGTAAGTAATAAATGCTAGTTAAAATTTTAAAACTCAAAGCTTTTATAATTTTTCACTCTCGATAAAACTTGTAACTGAGTCTACAAACGTGAAATATGGGTGTTGAGATTCTCATGTATTATTTTTAGAAGTTCAACTAAGGGATTAGATTTTAATATCTTATTTGTAATTGATTCAGCAGACAGAAAATTTTTATCAGATAAAATTTTTTCATAAAGAGCATATATTAAGGTAAAAACATTAAGTTTTAAGCATTTAATTAACAATAAATTTTTGGAAAACTTTGAATGTTTTTCATAAAAAATAATTACATAACAACTGATTTAACCAAGTTAAAATGAGATAACTATCAACAATATAATTACATTATTTGTTCGACTTTTAAAATTAATTACCTAAAGAACTTCACAATTTAAAAGTTTGTTGAGGGGTTGAATTAATACTTAAGCCAAAAAGTTTAATACTTATTAAAAGTAAATGGTTACGTGTCAAACCTTGAAAGCTATCGGAATGTCATTTGCGTTGTAAAAATGTTTTTTGTAAAATTACACAAAATCAAAAAATAAAACAATGATCGAAGTGTTAGGTAAGTATTTTTTAAATAAAAGGAAGTTAATGAATCACTTTAGTTGTTTTTTGCTTATACTTGCTCTGTTTAGCTTATAATTTTATCGCTTATTTCTTTTAGTTTCAAAATTATTTGTCATAAAATTTAACTTGATTATCTTTAGCGATATTGAAAGTATTAAACTGTGAAATAACATACTTTGACATTATATTCGAAAAGCTTTGATAATGTGTACATTTATTCAAAGAAAATAAACACTGTTTAGATATCAACCAACTTTAATGTTTTACTATCAAACTATCTTCAGAAACAATTAAAGGTTGATATAGGTAGAAGTTTTTGAACTTTACAATTTTTAACCAAAATAAGAATACTTACGACAAGTTTTTAAAAGTGTTGTATTTTTAGTAAGCATTTAAAAAAAGGTCCGAAAGAAACAAATTTCTTGGAATATAACAAGAACAAAAACATGTAAAAGTAGTAAACACAGTTCTACGGAGTTCTTCATGATGCTTTCCATGTATGTACTAATCATTTGGAAAGTTTCATGAAAATCTCCGTTCAGCTGTGTTACTAGGTTAGCACAGAGAAACGTAGATCGTTTTTAATATAGCAAGTACGAATTAAATTTCTATGACGTAATAATTGAAATTTCTTAGGATAGTTAAGCTGGCGAAACGCTGTGCATTATTTAATGCTTTACACAATGTTGCTAATAAGTTGTAAACAATTTGTTTTACTTGTCTTTCGCTTATAGTTTATATTCTGTTTAGACAGCATTTATATGCCTTTTTGTAGTATCACGATCTCAGTAAAAGTGTTAAGCTAAAATTTTTTTGTTTTAATAATAAAGTAATATTTAAAACATGCAGTACTTTAAGGCTCCCAGTTTAAATAAATTTCTTTTAAAATTGAAGTAAGTAATAAATGTTAAGTAAAAATTTAAAAACTCAAAGCTTTATTTATTTTTCACTGTCGATAAAACTTATAAAACAGCCTAAAATTAAGAAGATAAAGCTACATTACAAGTTAAAAAAGTTTTACAAAAAATATTTTATATAAGCGTGAAATGTTAGTATTGAGGTTCTCTTGTACTAATTTTTATAATCTCAATCAAATGATTAATTTTTTTAAATTATACTTGTAATTAATTCAGCAGCAAAGAATGTTTATCAAAGAAAAATTTGTTATAAAAGCATATGTTAGAGTCAAATCAGTAAAGTTTAAGTATTTTATTACCAAAACTAAAACTTTGACAAACTTCAATGTTTTTCTTAAATATAAAACACATTTAAACTGATTTAACCAAGTTAAACGAGATATCTATAAGATAATATATTTTCATAATTTTTCGACTTTTAAAATAAATTACATGAAAACTTCACAATTTAAAATTTTGTTGAGGGATTAAATTAATATTTAAGCCAAAGAATTTAATACTTATTAAAAATAAATGATTACGTGTCAAATCTTGAAAGCTATCGGAGTGTCATTTGCGTTGTAAAAATGTTTTTTGTAAACTACACAAAATTAAAAAATAAATCAATGGTCGAAGTGTTAGGTAAGTATTTTTTAAACAAAAGGAAGTTAATGAATCACTTTACTTGTTTTTTGCTTATACTTGCTCTGTTCAGCTTATAATTTTATCGCACATTTTATTTAGTTTCAAAAACATTTATCATAAAAATTAACTTGATTATATTTTGCGATATTGAAAGTACAACATTGTAAAACAACATACTTTGACATTATATTCAAAAAGATTTCATAACATGTACATTTATTTAAAGAAAATAAACACTGTTTAAAAATCAACTAACTTAAATGTTTTACTATCGAACTATCTTCAGAAACAAATAGAGGTTGATACAGGTAGAAGTTTTTGAACTTTACAATTTTTAACCAAAATAAAAATATTTAAGACCAATTTTTAAAAGTTTTATACTTTTAGTATGCTTTTTAAAAAAGGTCCAAAAGAAACAAGTTCATTGGAGTAAAACAAGAACAACAACATGTAGAAAATAACAAATACTACAGTTCTATGGAGTTTTTCATGATGCTTTCCATGTAGCTACTAATCATTTGGAAAGTTTCATGAAAATCTCCGTTGAGCTGTGTTACTAAGTTAGCACAGAGAAACGTACATCGTTTTCAATAAGGCAAGTACTTCTCGAATTAAATTTCTATGACGTAATTATTGAAACTTTTTACGTCTAGTTAAGTTAGCGAAACAATGTACAATATTCCAGGCTTTACACAATGTTGCTAATCAGTTGTAAACAATTTATTTTACTTGTCTTTCGCTTATAGTTTATATTCTGTTTGGACAGAATATATATAACTTTTTAGTATAACGATTTAAGTAACAGTGTTATAATTTATATTTAAATTTTTGCTTTAATTATAAAATAAAATTTAAAACATGCAGTACTTTAAGGCTCCCAGTTTCAGTAAATTTATTTAAAATTGAAGTAAGTAATAAATGCTAGTTAAAATTTTAAAACTCAAAGCTTTTATTTAATTTTCACTCTCGATAAAACTTGTAACTTAGTCTACAAGCGTAAAATATGGGTGTTGAGATTCTCATGTATTATTTTTAGAAGTTCAACTAAGAGATTAGATTTGAAAATCTTATTTGTAATTGATTCAGCAGACAGAAAATTTTTATCAGATAAAATTTTTTCTTGAAAAGCATATATTAAGGTAAAAACATTAAGTTTTAAGCATTTAATTAACAATAAATTTTTGGAAAACTTTGAAGGTCTTTCATAAAAATTAATTACAAATCAACTGATTTAACCAAGTTAAAATTAGATAACTATCAGATAATATAATTACATAATTATTTCGACTTTTAAAATCAATTACATAAAGAACTTCACAATTTAAAAGTTTGTTGAGGGGTTGAATTAATACTTAAGCCAAAAAGTTTAATACTTATTAAAAGTAAATGGTTACGTGTCAAACCTTGAAAGCTATCGGAGTGTCATTTGCGTTGTAAAAGAGTTTTTTGTAAAACTACACAAAATTAAAAAATAAATCAATGGTCGAAGTGTTTGTTAAGTTTTTTTTAAACAAAAGGAAGTTAATGATTCATTTTACTTGTTTTTGCTTATACTTGCTCTGTTTGGCTTATAATTTTATCGCTTATTTTATTTAATTTCAAAAACATTTGTCATAAAATATAACTTGATTATCTTTTGCGATATTGAAAGTACAACATTGTAAAATATCATACTTTGACATTATATTCGAAAACTTGATAATGTGTACATTTATTCAAAGAAAATAAACACTGTTTAGATATCAACCAACTTTAATGTTTTACTATCAATGTATCTTCAAAAACAATTAAAGGTTGATACAGGAAGAAGTTTTTGAACTTTACAATTTTTAACCAAAATATGAATATTTACGCTAAGTTTTTAAAAGTGTTATTTTTTTAGTATGCATTTAAAAAAAAAGTCCGAAAGAAACAAATTTTTTGGAATATAACAAGAACAAAAACATGTAAAAGTAGTAAACACAGTTCTACGGAGTTCTTCATGAAGCTTACCAAGTAGCTACTAATCATTTGGAAAGTTTCATGAAAATCTCCGTTGAGCTGTGTTACTAAGTTAGCACAGAGAAACGTACATCGTTTTTAATAAGGCAAGTACTTAACGAATTAAATTTCTTTGACGTAATAATTGAAACGTTTTAGAATAGTTAAGCTAGAAATATGATGTGCATTATTCTAAGCTTTACACAATGTTGCTAATCAGTTGTAAACAATTTATTTTACTTGTCTTTCGCTTATAGTTCATATTCTGTTTAGACAGCATTTATATGCCTTTTTGTAGTATCACGATTTCAGTAAAAGTGTTATACTAAAGTTTTTTGTTTTGATAATAAAGTAAAATTTAAACCACGCAGTACTTTAAGGCTGCCAGTTTAATTAAATTTCTTTTAAAATTGAAGTAAGTAATAAATGTTAAAATATTAAAACTCAAAGCTTTGATTTATTTTCACTATCGATAAAACTTGTAACTGAGTATATAAGCGTGAAATGTTTGTGTTGAGGTTTTTATGTATTTTTTTATAATTTCAACCAAATGATTAGATTTAAAAATCTTACTTGTAATTGATTCAGCAGTAAAGATTGTTTATCTAAGAAAAATTTTTCATAAAAAGCATATGTTAGAGTCAAATCAGAAAAGTTTAAGTATTTTATTAACTGAAACTTTGGAAAACTTTGAATGACTTTCAAAGAAATTAATTACATATTAAAACACTTAACCAAGTTAAAATGAGATAACTATTATATAAAATAATTACATTATTTGTTCGACTTGTAAAATCAATAACATAAAACTTTACAATTTAAATTTTGTTGAGGGATTAAATTAATATTTAAGCCAAAGAATTTAATACTTATTAAAACTAAAAGATTACGTGTCAAATCTTGAAATCTATCGGAGTGTCATTTGCGTTGTAAAACTGTTTTTTGTAAAATTACACAAAATTAAAAAATAAATCAATGGTCGAAGTGTTAGGTAAGTATTTTTTAAACAAAAGGAAGTTAATGAATCACTTTAGTTGTTTTTTGCTTATACTTGCTCTGTTCAGCTTATAATTTTATCGCCGTTTTATTTAATTTCAAAAACATTTATCATAAAAATTAACTTGATTATATTTTGCGATATTGAAAATACAACATTGTAAAATAACATACCTTGACATTATATTCGTAAAGATTTTATAACATGTACATTTATTTAAAGAAAATAAACACGGTTTAGATATCAACCAACTTTAATATTTTACTATGAAACTATCTTCAGAAACAATTAAAGGTTGATACAGGTAGAAGTTTTTAAACTTTACAATTTTTAACCAAAGTAAGAATACTTACGACAAGTTTTTAAAAGTGTTATATTTTTAGTATGCATTTTTAAAAAAAGTCCGAAAGAAACAAATTTGTTGGAATATAACAAGAACAAAAACATGTAAAAATAGTAAACACAGTTCTACTGAGTTCTTCAAGAAGCTTACTAAGTAGCTAATAATCATTTGGAAAGTTTCATGAAAATCTCCGTTCAGCTGTGTTACTAGGTTAGCACAGAGAAACGTACATCGTAATTCAATAAAGCAAGTACGAATTAAATTTCTATGACGTAATAATTGAAATTTCTTAGGATAGTTAAGCTGGCGAAACGCTGTGCATTATTTAATGCTTTACACAATGTTGCTAATAAGTTGTAAACAATTTGTTTTAATTTTGTTTTGTTTATAGTTTATATTCTGTATAGACAGCAATTAAATATTTTACGCTTTAAGTAACAGTGTTATAATTTGTATTAAACTTATTTTTTTTTATTATAATAAATAAAAATCTTTAAAACAAAAAATACTTTCTTATTTCTGGTTTAAGTAAATTTCTTTTGAAATTGAAATAAGTAATATATATTAAGTTAAAATATTAAAACTCAAAGCTTTTATTTATTTTTCACTCTCGATATAACTTGTAACTGAGTCTATAAGCATAAAATGTTGGTATTGAGGTTCTTATGTATTATTTTTATAATAAAAATTAAATGATCGATTTTTTAATCTTATTTGTAATTGTTTTAACAATCAAGAATGTTTAACAAGAAAAATTTATTACAAAAACATATATTAGAGTCAAAACAGTAAAGTTTAAGTACTTTATCAACACTATTTCAAAATTGGAAGAGTTTAAATATTTTTATAGACATAAAACACATTTAAACATATTAAAGCAAGTTAATGAGATAACTGTTAGGTAATAAAACTAAATAGCTAGTTTTAAAATAGCTTTTTCGACTTTTAAAATCAATTACATAAAAAACTTCACAATTTAAAATTTTGTTGAGGGATTAAATTAATATTTAAGCCAAAGAATTTAATACTTATTAAAACTAAGAGATTACGTGTCAAATCTTGAAAGCTATCGGAGTGTCATTTTGGTTGTCACAATGTTTTTTGTAAAATTACACAAAATTAAAAAATAAAACAATGGTCGAAGTGTTAGGTAAGTATTTTTTAAAATCAAAGGAAGTTAATGAATCACTTTAGTTGTTTTTTGCTTATACTTGCTCTGTTCAGCTTATAATTTTATCACCGTTTTATTTAGTTTCAAAAACATTTATCATAAAAATTAACTTGATTATATTTTGCGATATTGAAAGTACAACATTGTAAAATAACATACTTTGACATTATATTCGTAAAGATTTTATAACATGTACATTTATTTAAAGAAAATAAACACTGTTTAGATATCAACTAACTTTAATATTTTACTATGAAACTATCTTCAGAAACAATTAAAGGTTGATATAGGTAGAAGATTTTAAACTTTACAATTTTTAACCAAAATATGAATATTTACGACAAGTTTTTAAAAGTGTTATATTTTTAGTAAGCATTTAAAAAAAGGTCCGAAAGAAACAAAATTCTTGGAATATAACAATGACAACAACATGTAAAAAAAAATAGTAAACACAGTTCTACGGAGTTCTCCATGATGCTTTCCATGTAGCTACAAATTATTTGGAAAGTTTCATGAAAATCTCCGTTCAGCTGTGTTACTAGGTTAGCACAGAGAAACGTAGATCGTTTTTAATAAAGCAAGTACGAATTAAATTTGTATGACGTAATAATTGAATTTTTTTAGGATAGTTAAGTTTGCAAAATGCTGTTTTATTTAATTGTATACCTGCAATAGTAGTGCATTGTTGTTTTAAAACTTAAAGCTTTGATTTGTTTTTCTTGGTAGAACTTGTAATTATGTTTAAAGTTGAAAATAAACTGCTAGATGACAATTTATTATAGTATTACATAAAATTATTTTTATAAGTGTGAAATGATGGTATTGAGGCTCTAATGTATTATTTTCATACATTTTCAATTTGATATATATATTAGTTTTGTAACATCAAAATAAAACACCAAACTACGTAAAACTTTTTTGAAAATTTTTTTTATATTAGCTTTTAATCCTAACCACCCCGTATAAAATTAACTGTTTCATAAAAAGTTGCAGTAGCTACATACGTTTTAACAAGTTTTTGTATTTTTCATTAAATTAATATATTTTGCATAAAACTGGCTATTTTTATTTGATAACTTCTAATCCTGCCTAAGAAAAAGCATTAGTATGTGAATGAGTATATGTATTTATAAGTGTATTCTTTTCAATACATTTACTTTAAGTATTTCTTTTATACTGATTTAAATTTAAATGCGTGTACGTCAAAAGTTTCATTTGGTCAGCTTCAGTTACCAAAACATCCAAAAATAAACGAGAGACAAAATTTCAGAACATTTTGAAACTCTTCCGTGTTTACAACGCTTTTTTTCTTCCGTGTTTAACTTCCGTGTACGTGTTGGTTATGAATCACCCATCTACAGCTTATATACGCCCTAGAACACAGATAGTTTAGTACAGCTCGTGTTAGCGGTTCGCTCAGTAGTAGATGTGTTCAATGAAAACATTGTTGCTAGTGCTTCGTTTAAGATTTACTTGGTTTGTGCGGTGCTAACAAAAACATGTTTTTCAACTCAAATTATTAAACTGAGTTCTTTATCAAGTATTTGTATATCAATCTAAATTTTTAAGCTATAGATTAAAAAACAGAAAAAAAGTTAAAACAAAAAGATTAGAGTTAGAATTATTAGTTGCTTCATAGAATAATGTTTTTCAGTTATTTACTAATTCAAAGTTTAAAGATGAATCTTCATATTATTATGATGATCACTTATCTCGTTTCGGTAGAATGCCGAGTTGTTGATGTTGCTCTCAAGTCGCAGTTAGAAGATATGGTTGAAAGTTTAAAAGTAAGAACTGATTCAATTTGTCACTTTTGTTTATGACAGTTTTTAATAAAAGACAACATTTTAGATGAAAAAATTGTAAATATACTTTCAAATGATTTTTAACAATTCATATTTTCATTACATTATCAACTGCTTTTGCAATTGTATTTTCTAATAAGTCAAAACAATTAATATCAGTTGAATCTTTAGAATTAATTTTACTGTAACTTAATTGCAGAATAAGTACAACGAAACAATAGACTATCTTGGCGATTTAGTCGCTATAAAAGTGATAAACAAAGGCAAGTCGGCCGAATACGTCTCGATGAAATTATTCTTTCCAGATCATGTTGAAATTTTGGCATTAGATTCGAAAATAACCGGTAGGCGAACGAGAATATCTCAAAAGCCTTCGTTAAAGATGCTCCAACATCTTGCCTCCCTTACCGGTAATAAAAATTTAACAAATTAACTATCATATTAAACATTAAGAAAGAAAATTGCACAACTGTATTTTAAGTGAAGTGTTGTTATTGTTTTTGTTGAAAAATATTCTATGTAAAAATAAAAAAAAAAATTAGGCGATGATTTAGCAGAAGTAAACGAGCTGCAAGCAGCTTCTAAAAAATTGATTTTGAGGAGCGGTAGGGAGCTGAATCTTGCATTCAATTATGACGCAGACTCGTTCGCAAGAACCATCAACTCTAATTTCACTAACCAGTTCCTAACAGTTCTAGACTTCTTTAGCCGTACCCCGGAAGACCTCAACGTCCACATCAGCTCGGCAAATTTCGGTCACGGGACTTACCCTAAAATTTCCAAGCATCGATGGCTTGTCCGCACGGTATCAGGGTATCATTTGAATATTGATTTTAATTTTGTCGACATCGAAAACAGTATCGACCAAATTCGAGTTTACAGCTTGAAGGAACAGAGTGTAAAAGGTAAAACGTTGAAAACATTAGTCACGAAAGTTACCAGTGCAACGACGGTCAGTGTCAGGTCGAACAGTGTGCTGATTACTCTTTCGACGACCGAGTGCAGCCGACACCACCGGGGTTTCAACGCAACTATCAATGTGGCAAAGTATGACGTCACAAATGTGACTAAAAGTAAATTGCGTTTTTTTTTGTTAACATTAACGTACTTTTTTGTTTAAAGTAGCTTTATTTATGATCCAATTCATTTTTTTTTCTATTCTAACAATGAGATAAGTTAATTTTATTTACATTATTAGACGACCAATCATTATAATTTTTAAATAGATAATAAAAAATTATTTACCATTATTTATTTAGAAAAGAAGTATAAAAATAATAATAACTAAAGTTTATCTAAAAAAAATATTAATTTGATGTTCATATATGCACTAAAGTTTAATTAGTATTAAAAAATAGAATGTGTTAAATAAAAATAAATAGCTTAAATTGTACTCATCTAGAAAATTGATCAAATTTAAGCTTGATTTTGATTAAACGAGAATTTCAATAAAAAAACGTATAAAAATATATGGAACATTACACTTGAAAACAATTTAGTATCAGAAAAGAGAATTTTAAAGTTATAATGAGAAGTTAAACTTATTATCTAAACCAAAAGTTTTATTTTTGACAGAGATAAATGCTTTAGTATGATATAGAAAAAGTCTATCATTTGCGTTAGGTTTAAATTTCATAAAGAGTCTAAAAAAGTATTAACAAGTATCGAAACTATACATAAAGTAAGCAAACTATCAAACAGAAGGAAGTTAATGATTAAATTTAACTTAGTTTTGATTATACTTGCTCTGTTTAGCTGACGTTTTAATTCTTTCTTGTTATTTCTCTACTCTTACATATACCTTTTAAGAAAAACTAATTTCACTTTGCTAAACTATATTAAAAAATGTTAATTGAACGTTAAACAACTAAAACTGTTTATTGAACGAGTGATGGAAGTAATCACAACTTTGAATTAAGCTAAAAATTTTATGACGTAATAACTGAATTTTGATAGGCTAATTGAGCTGGTAAAATGCTGTACTATATCAAAGCTTTTAATTGGTTGTATAAATAAATAGATCAGTAGTAGTCAATATTTTTTAAAATATTATTTATATTGGGCAATTATGGCTTTGTTTAATTAGTAATGTATTAAAAATACAAAAATATAGCAAAAGCACTTAATTATTTAGTCTAATTATCCGAAAACATTCTCACCAAAAATATTTTTAATCATCTATACCTTGATCTCTAACCCACCTTATACAAGTACATAAAAAACAAACAAAAAAAAGTATTGTTACTTATAATATAGAATAAAAAGAAGTAAAACAATATCCAATCAGAAGCGCATTAGACTTGCAGCCGACGCCATTTCTTCGCAGTTTTAAACAAGTGAACATTAATTAAAATACATCTGTCAACTAAATGTTTTTTCCTGTCTTAAGTCCAACTTCAAATTTTAATTCTAATATTTTTGTTTAACAGAATGTACCACTGTTCCTTCTGTAAACAACTCAAAAACAACTGTTAACGGATCAGCAATCGTCGCTGAAGTTGATCATGGAACAAGGATCGACTACACCTGTGAGAACGGATTTGTTCCTACAACTACCCAGTCTGTAACTTGCGGAAGCGTTACACCTGGCCAAGTTGACGTGTCCAACATAACATGCAACAGAAGAGGTATTGTTTTGTATATTAGATAAGAAATATATTTAATTTCATTAAAACACATAAGTAATTTAATTCTTTAAATTTAATCAAATAAGACACATATTTTGCTTAATTATTAATCGCTATTAAACTAAAACACTTGAGTAGTTTTTTCATATATCTATCACTAGCTATAAACTTTTATTTTTAATTATAAATTTATGTCTACCTTATTTATACCGGATGATAAGCTTAAAGCAGTAAAACATATTGTTGTACTCAACAAAGCAATTGTGACCGAGAGTCAAATTATCAGTAAGAATTTTGAATTCTTTTTTAATTTCAAAACATTAAACTGCAGAAGATGCTCTTGAGCTATTTGAAGTGGTAAAATCAGCACATAAATTAGAAGTTTAAAAAAACAATTAATAATTACAGAATGCACCCCTCCAGTTCTAAGTGGCGGTTCCTACGCTTTCAAGTCACGGTCCAATGATTCCGGTGACGGATCCGTTGTCTACAATGACGTCATCACATACACTTGTGACGTCACGCACACAATGGACGCTTCTGTGACGTCACCTGATTTGGTTTGTGGCGCAGACGGAAGCATGGTCACTCTCGCCAGCCAGAACATAAAATGTAATAAAAGTAAGTTCAAAAATTGTTTTTATTTTATTTTCGTAAATTCAAAAGCTAAAAAATTTAGAAGTAAACTGGAAACCTATTTAAATCGAGCTCGATATATAATTTACCGAGATTAGTATAAATATAAATTAATAAGTATACATTTAACCTTTGTCAAAAATGTCTTTACAATATTAAGCTATTTTAATACAAAACTTAAAAGTTATACTTTATAATTAACTGATCAATGAAACACGTATTTAAAAAATAAATTAGCTAACTTTATAAAACTTTCGTAGTTCTACATTTTGCAAAGGTTATTTACTATTTAAAAACTTTACATCGAAAAAAGTATAGTTCCTATGATTACAATCATATTTTATATTAATTGGGTGGTATTTTTTTTTTTTTTCTTATTTTATAAACTCTTACTTAAATCATCTAACTTTCATTTCATTCAATTATGCTGTAATTAGTAATTAGAAACTAGTCTAAAACTATACTCATAAATATTTAATAAATAATATATAATCTAAACAAGGTAATTTGTTTCAATAACTATAACAATAGATATTTATTTTAAGTGTTTGTTTACATTTTACTTTTAAAAACTAAAACTTTGACTCATTATTTACGACCAAGTTTGTTTTATAATGTTTATGTTAAACAGAATGTACCACTGTTCCTTCTGTAAACAACTCAAAAACAACTGTTAACGGATCAGCAATCGTCACTGAAGTTGATCATGGAACAAGGATCGACTACACCTGTGAGAACGGATTTGTTCCTACAACTACCCAGTCAGTAACTTGCGGAATCGTTACACCTGGCCAAGTTGACGTGTCCAACATAACATGCAACAGAAAAGGTATTGTTTTGTTTCTTTTATTAATGTTAATAACGAAATTATGTTTTATTTAAAATGTTTGGTTTTAATTGGCATTGTTTTCTCATAATCCCTGCTTCTAAGACTTTCTCAAATTTCTTAATTGATAACATTTCATAACAATGGTTATATACATTGTTTTTATACTAACAATTAAATGCCTGAGGGTGGAATGTTGGGCACCCGATAGCTAATGTTAAACCGCGGTGAAGAATTTTTTCTCAGTAGTTTAGCTAAATCTAGGCTGGAGGGAGGTTAAAAATTAGGGTCCATGTTCCAGATATAAACTTGATTTTGACATAATTTTAAATACTCAAAAATAATCAAAATGAGCAAAAAATATAAAGTATCAACATTTTTCAGTAAAACAGTTATAAACAGTAGTACAAACTTTTATAAAACTGGCAATTAATCAAAAATAAAACTTAGCAGTACAACAATAACGTAAATTAACATAAACCCTAATCAATTTGCAAATAAAAACAGTAAAAATGTTATCTTTCTCCAAACCCTAAACTGTGTGACCAAAACAGAGCTGACTAAAGCAGAGTTAAAGGTCAGTAACTAATTCAGTTTGGATTCAAAAACAAGCTGCACAAATGATATCCGAAGCGAAAACAAACTGCTCAAAACCAATATTCAAACTGGTTGACAAATAAACAGTAAGATTTAACACCCTGTTTGAAAATCATTTAACAATTAACTATTGTATCCACAAAAAACTCTTTTTATTCACAATTTACAATGAATCGCAGTTTATCTATTTATTGATTAGTGATTGCACTGTAATTTTCATTTTGATATGCATTAAACTTTTCCTTTTAACAAGGATGTAATGCATGACATAACGATTGAAGTTTAAATTGTTTTAATAACTGATTAAGTAATCAAAAATGTCCAACAAGGTATAAGTCTTTCAAAGGATACATATATTAAATTGAAAAGAGTAATATAAATATACTATATTAAAAATTTAAGTTTTCTATTAATCTACCTTAATTTAGAAAAGTTTAAACATATTGGTTTAGGATAAAACAGATTTTGATTTAATTAAACAAGTAAAAACGAGAAAATTAGTATATAAAAGTGCAAATATTACATGGTAATTTCAAAATTTCAAATGTTTTTACATAAATAGCCATACATTTTATTTGTTAGTTACGATATTAAACAAATTGCCTAAACCTAAAAGTTTTTTTCTTATCAGAGATAAAGGGTTTAGTTAGGTCTTTATAAATGCTTTTGTATCATTTGAGTTTGATTTTGTGTAAATTCATAAATAGTAGTTATATATTAAGTAACTTTTAGAAACAAAAGGAAATTAATGATTAGTAAACTTGTTTTTGCTTCTACTTGTTCATTTAAACTAAACATTTATAAGGTTCTTGATTTTTTGGATACTTAAACCAGTTAAAACTTAATATTCTACTCTCAAAGTATCCTCAGATAAACGAAAGAATGACAAAAGTTGTTTCAAACTTACAATTTTGAAATGTTTTAAGATCTTTAGGACGTAATAACTGAATTTTATTAGCTAGTTAAGATGGCAAGACGCTGTGTATGTTTTTTAAACTTTTATTTAGTTGTATAATTGAATATACTACAAAAGTCAATAGTTTTACAAATGTTAATTCATTCGGAGCATTACAGAATAAATTAAAATACTAATGTTTTGAAAAAAACAAAATATTTATCAAGTTCACTTTCGAACAGTTGAATTCCTATAATAATCTTAACGAGTTTGTTGTAAACTTTAAGAGAATCTGGACAACCTATGTCCAAGAGTTTCTTTAAACTTATTGCCTGCTAACTAAGCCTTCAGTTCCACTTTGCAAAATCAAATTTAATAAATTACATAAACTAATCCAATAAAAAATTATTTAAACACTAACTTAAATTAGTTACTTTTTAATTTATTTACTTGTCAAAGTTTGTACTACTCTCATTTATTTAGTTTGAAATAAACTTTTTTTCGCATTGTGAGTTTTCGAACTACAGTTAAAGTTCTCACAAAGTGAAAAAATAAAATGTACTATAAAGTTACTTACTTGAAGCAGGTTTTTAAGTTAAAAACAAAATGTTTCTTTACGTCTTTTAATGTTTAATCTGAAATTTATTTTTTAATTAATTAAAAAAAATATTCTGAATTTAATATAGAAATTAAAATAAATATAGCAACTTATTATTGTGTAAAGTTTTTAAGCACTTTTAAATATTGAAGCAGGGTATTCACAAAAAAGCTTAATACATTAAATTTAATTAATTTAAAAAAACTTAATAGTTAGCTATTTATTCAAAAATTAATTCTAAACTAGTGGCTGGTATTTTTTTTGTTCTTGTAATAATCAAAAAGTGGATATATGAAATAACTGTTCAAAAATATAGGTTTAATCGTTTGCTAACAAAAGATACTAGTGAAGTAACTTCACTGGAATATAAATAAAAACAAATTATAGAGTAATCTTCCTTTATTGTACCAACATATGTTTTTGTGTGTTAACGAATCAACACACTTAAACTCCAACTAACCACCCAGTTGAAGTGTGTTGATTTGTTAACACTCAGAAACATATTTTGGTACAATAAAGGAAGACTACTGTATAATTTGATATATGAAATATTAATTAAATGATATATAATTAACAGTGTATAGATACGAAGTAGTCAAGCAAAATATGTATTGGAATCAAGCGAGAAGTTATTGTCAGAACAGATCTGGTGACTTAGTACAACACGACCCAAGATTGTTGACTCGAAGTGGAAGAGAGTTAGTTGCTTAATATCTAGATGTAGTAATTTTTTTATAAACTTTTACAAGTTTGCTTAAGTTTATAAAACAATTTAACATTATTATGACTAAAAGCTCAAATTTAACTATGAAATATTGTGCAGTGCAACTAATACTTAATAAATAAAATCAAACTAGTAATTTTTGTGTATTTTGCTAATAAAGTTAAGTGATCTCATTGTTATGCTATATAGGTATTATGTACTAATATTTGAGAAATTATAACTATTTTTCTACTTTAATTTAAAGTAAGCAAACTATACAAGGTTAAAGTATGAGTTATGAGTTTCAAGTTATGCCAAAGCTTGAGTTTACCATTGATTAGTATGTTAATTAGTTCTGTTACAATTATTGAATTAAAACTTTGTAGACAAATTTCTGAAGAACTAGATATGTCGCTTAATTCTCACTACCACACGGGAATCAGAAGAGATGAAACAAGCACCAACACCTGGAGGAGAAGTATCGACGGAGTCCAGGTTAGTTTAGAAGGATGGCATCCTAATAATCATCCTAGTAGCAACGATGGTTGGAATTTTTTGTACTGGTACTTCTACGATAGCGAAAATAAAAATACCATTTGGGATCACCCCGATCTTCCACATTACTTTATTTGTGAATACTAGCTTTGTTTGATCCGAACTTTTCATTTTTTAAACACAATCAGAAATTTATTATATCACGATTTTTTAAAACTCAAAACACAATGTGGCTTATTAACTATATATTTTTGGAATAAAAATTTTTATTTTTAAACCACCAACTTTTTCCAGGTAATTTTACAAACAATACTTTTTTCCAAGTTGTATGCCTCTTATAGTATAAGATATTGTATTTATTTGTTGGTTATTAAATACTTAAAAAAATAATATTATTTTTACAAAAACTTAAAAAAGTAATAGTTTTCAAAATTTTAATAAAATAAATGCTAGTTCTTGTCCTGTTGTCTAATGTTTTAACTTTAGTTGCTTTTATTTTTTAAATAAAAAGTAACTAAATAACCACAAAGAGTTAATACTTTATATCAGTGGTCGGCACGCTACTTCGAATCCGTGAACCCTAAATCACAAAACTAAAATTCTGTGCACCCTAATTTGCATTCTTTAGCGCCGCTAGTGTTTAAGAATATGTAAACTTTTTTAATCGTTATTTTTACTATTAATTCGGTAACACCTAGTTAATTTTTACACGCTACTTTTAAATTTACCAGTTTACGCTATCCATATCTAGGCTAAGAGTGGAAGTATTTTTACATACTGTAACAGAATAGAACTAGGAGAGTACAAAAATGGTCGTTTTATTGACAACAAAATGGTCAGTTAGATATTAAGGTTGAATATGTCTTAAATGTAGAAAGACAAAAAAAAACTTTAGTTTAGTTTCTGCGCAAAAAAAAATCATGTACCCCAAAATAAGTTTCATGCACCCCAAAAATCTCGTACACCCAAAAAGAAATTTCATGTACACTAGTGTGCACCAGTGTACACCGTGCCAACCACTGCTTTATATTATTCAGTAATGATTAGCTATTAATAGAATTATGCCTATTTTTAACAATAGCATCAATTTTTAAATAATCTTTTAATCAAGTCATTAACAATGGTAAATAATAATAAAAAATCACTACTTATTTAACAATTAAAATAAATACTTACCATAACTGTTCAGTAAGAAAAAACCTTAAATATACAACAGGTAATTTAATTGTAACCCGCTTTTAGAACAAGCATAATTTGGACGATATTTTCTAACACTTTTGACTATGTACTTTACAAGATTCTAAGAGATAAATATAAATACAAATATTTTAAATCAACTTTCGCCAATATTCGTTTAAAACTCGAAGTTGTAATAACTTAATTGTAAACTTTAATTATTAGAAAGAAAAAAAAGTTTAGAGTATTTTATTACTTGAGTAGTTTGTCCTGGACAAGACGTTAAAAGGTATCCGTGGTGTGCGACTCGATAACCGAAAGGTTTTATTTTATGCACTAAGTCATAGGACCAAATATTTTGAGCGTTCGACAATATTATTCGTTATAAGCAATCGGTTATAACAAATACCAAAAGTTATGAAAAATTAAGTAAAATTACTTTCTTTTTTTATTGCTACTTTTAAAGTGTTATAGTTTTAAACTACAAAAAAAGTTATTTTAAAACTTTGGTGTATTATGTTCAAGTAAACATATTGAGTTTAGTAATATAAATATAAAAAAAAAATTAAATATTTAATTACTTTTACTAACTCAAATAAACGCAATAATTCGCTGAAATCACATAAATTATAATAATTTAAATGAGTGGTAAAAAAAGGTGTCGGTTTATAAAAAAAAAATTAAGTTGATAAAAACTAAGTAAACAAATGTCTTAGTACAAATGAAAATAATATCTGTATTGAAAATTAATAATTTTACAGGAAAGTTCAAGCAGCGTAATTTTACGAGTAGAAGTAGTTTTTTTTAAGTACTGCTGAAATCGATTTATTTTATTAAATTAAAATATTTCCATCACGGTACCTGATTACTAAAAAAAGTACTCAAAAAGTCTATACTTCAATAAAAGTTGTTTTGAAGCTATCTTAAAACATATTTTTGCTTTAATAAGTACAGAGGCAAGTTTATTAAAACCAGTTTACGTAATTTTGTTTTGAAAACAATATGTATATAAAAGTACGTTAAAAAAAAGTTATTGTCTAATAAATTAAAATTAATTTCAGTTTTTATTTCTAAAGTTAAGAATTTTGACTGGCTTGTTTTGATGTATCAGAAAATTTGTAACAAATTCAGACTGAAAAAAAAATACCTTGAACAAGATTTACGATAATTAGATTTATTGCTTTCATATTTCAATAAATTTGTTTTAATACATAAGAATGTTAAACAAAAAAGTAATTAAAAAACCGTAATACTTCAGTTAATGCAACTCATATTTTAATAAAAATGCTAATTACGCAGATTATGTTGAAGGCTTATTATAAAAACTAAATTTAAACTGGGAGTTTTTCATACTTGTAGTAAGTTTTAAAAATATTAAACTAGTTATGAACAACTAAAAACTTAATAAGTATAGAATAAATTGTAATATAATATATATTTAGTAAAATTAAATTTGCCATATTTAGCGCTATAAAATTTACAAACTTTATCACCCAAAATATAAAAATATTTATTGTTCTGTTGATATATCGATTTTAAATAGTTATGATACTATTTTTTTCATTTTAGTGACCTTGATTTGGAAATCAAATCGTTTTAAGAATTTAAAATATGCTTTTTAAATCAATTTAACCCAAAATACAGTTAAACTTTAAGATGTTTTTTTTTAAAGTAATTAAAAAAAAGTTAACAAGTTTATATTAATCTTGTTTTCAAGAAACTTTTTCGAATCGATCTAAATTTAACTATTTTGAAAACAAAAATAAATTTATTATTTACCGTTGTACATCAGATTTAAAACCATTGGTCTAAACTGATTTTTAAACTGATTTATTGATACTTGTATATAAAAATCTTTGAATTTAAGTTCTATAAAACATTTTTAAACAGTAAAACTATTAGAAGTATCTTTGTAATTTTTAGTTTTTAGCAAAAAAGCTTAGTGAACAAGAAAAAAAAATGTTATTTAGTACATTATGCATTTGATATATTTTGTTTTCAATTATAGATTTGCTTTACTTTTAGTTTAATTTTAAATTGAAACAAAAATAGAAAAAAAATGAATGTGTTTGTTTTGAAATTTATATGTAATATTAAAATGTTAGTGGCTTAAAAGTTCATATTTTAGTGTTCCCTCATGAAAAAGTTTTTGAAATCTTGGTTTGTTATGAACATTTATTTACAAAACAATAAGTATATAAAATTTGTTCAGTAATGTTATTTAAGATATTAGTTTTTAATAAATGACATAAAAAGACAGATTAACTATATGATTGTATTAAATTTTTAAACCTTATAGTTAAAACATAACTAGTATAAAAATGTTATGTATATGTAGTATGCATTAGTATAAGTATAACGTAAACTTTTTGTTTTTTAACCTATATTTTACCATTAAACTCTATTTACATAAAGCTTTTAATCACTATATGATAGCTTTATTATTTATAGAAAAAGAATACTTGATTTTTTTAAAAATAACAACAACCATTAGTTGTACCATTTACTAAATAAACTATTTAGTTTGAGAAAAAATTGTGCCATTACAACACTTGTATTTATTTAAACCGTTAAATACGATACCTTAAAATCTAGCGCAAAATTCAAAATGTAAGTTTTTTTTCAAGACTTTAATAGTTTGGTTTACTAGCTAAAAAAATTAGGAGTAATGTTTTTTGAAATTAACAAATTAATTTAAAAAAGAATTTTAAGATTAACAAAATTACACAACAAACTAGTTTGTTAATGTCTCAGAACTCAAATAATTTAATTCAGCTTTTTCATAATTCAGAACTTTTGTAGTTTGCAAATATAAGGAGTTAATTTTAAATATGTTTCGTAAAAATTCTTTCTCGTCGATCAAGTTAAACCACAGTTTGGAAAACTTTTCTTGCACTGAAGTTAAATGTGCTGACAGAAATATTGATTATGTAATGTTATACTTTTACATGTTTTAGTTATTAATACTTATGTTATTGTACCGATGGTGTGGGAACTCTTAAAAATAATCAATTTATAATGAGAATCATAAGTAATAAATGTTTTATGATTTAAGGGCGTGGGAATATTTTGTAAAAATAATGCATCTTGATAAGCTTTCCCACAATAAAATTATTTATTTTAGAGAACTAATGCGTTTTTTAATGCATATATATGCGGTTGTTTAAGAATAGCGTAACCTTTTCTTAAATAACTTTTGGTTTATACGGAATTACGGAGTTTGACAAAATCGTTAGTATCAACTTGTTATTAGTAATTGTGTGTCACTCTCACTTATTGTAGTTTTAAAAGCACTATCTCTTTTTCACACTTAAAGCTTATATTAATATACCAGAAATTATTTAAGTTAATCAGCTAAATGCCCAATCACACATCCCGTTCTAAGGCCTCCAAATTCAAGAAACTCTCGGTACAAGGAATTCTTACGAGGTCAAAAAAAAAAGGCAATGAAGTCATACAGGAACAGATGGCCGACACAGGTATATTATCGTTTATGTTCAAATATAACAAACTAGATGAATCCATTATCTTTTATTAATAAAACAAGTCACTAGATAACTAATAAACTTACTTGATAAACATACTTAACTTTAGAAATAAATATATTTTATTCTGATTTTATTCACAACCTCTAAATATCAATCTTGTTCTAAATAAGCTATATTGTTTTATGTATTCCCTGACAAATTGAACCTGAATAAAATTGTTAGCCACTTAAATGCTTATTTAGTTATGTAAAAATTAGTAAGAAAGATAAAGATTGCTTATTTTACTCGAGAGGTAAACTAGTATATAGTGTGTAAAAAAAGCAACCTGTTTAAATTTTATTCAAACTTTATTATTGTCTCGACAAAAATGACTGGTAATTAAAGAATTTTGTTTTTATTAGTATTTAAAATAAATACTAACAAGCTTGTTTTGAAAGAATGAGACACCTCAATATTAAATTTTTTCAACTATTCTTTATTTAGACGGCTTATTTTTTTAAATATTTGACAAGGTTTTGATTTTTTGCAACCTAAACCTGGTATTAATTATAATAGGTAGTTTGCATATTTATTTTTACTCAAATAATCGCTTTACTTAACAGTTAGTTGAGCAATATTTTTTAGTTAAGACAAATAATTAATACAACTTGTTTATTAAAATATAGTTTAATGTAATTTATAAACACTTAGTAATTTACACTTCAACTTTTATACAAGCTTATAAGCTTGCTCCAAATATACCTTTATGTGGTGACATAGACTAGTAAATTATAAGTTGCCCATCTGAATAAATACTTTTAATTGAAGATAGCGTTTGTGTGCGTTCATTTTACGTCAGTAATTAGCTGAAATTAGGTTTTAATTATAGTTTTAAAAAAAAATAAAAAATGTAAATATTCTTAGAACATTGCATTTTCAATAAAATACAACAAAAGTTTTTATAAAAAAAATTGTTTTTAATGTTTAAGAAAAATGTGTGCATAAGTTTCATTTAGCAGCTAACTTAAAATAAGTTTATTTTTAGTAAATGTTTTCATAATGCTTAATAGCTATGACATAACGGAACATAAATATGCATTTTGTTGCTAAATTTATGAAATATTTTCTGAATAGTTTATCAAAATTAAATATCAATAGCTACAAGTTTACAGATTTTTAAAGTTTTACAACAATGATATGGATAAAAGTCCTATTATAATTTTGAGAATTTAATTTGTTTACTTAATTAAAACTTAATAAATTATAAAGTAAAATTACTTTAAATTGAGATAAATTAATCAAGATATTGTTAAAACTTTGTAATAAAAATTCAACTAATATAAAGAGTTAGTTATAATTTTTTGATATTCAAATTTATGAACATAAAGTGTTATGTTTTACACAAAACTTAAAGATAAAGAAAATTCTAACTTTAATAAAAGTAATTGAAATTTAACAAATTGTTTTAAAGATTGAAAAACTTAATGAGTTTAAAAAATATATTAAACTTTAATTAGTTTATAAACTGTTTAAAAATTTCTAAAATTAAAAAAGTTCATATTGACATAATTTTCAGAAAACTGATTTCTTTTAAGTATGTAGCTTCTTACAAATTAGCAAATTACAAATTAACTTTATAAGTTGTTGTAAAAGTTAGTTGGAAAGTTAATAAGCTTGCTTGTTTGTAAAAAATAATTAAATCTTAAAGTTTTAATATAGTTTGTATACAGTAAACTAAAGTGTATTTATTATCAATTTAAATTATAAAGATTATCTAATATTATAATTAAATATAACTAATACTTTAAAAAAGTAGACAAATTTTTAATAAAAAGGTATATATAAGAGTATTTTTTTATATAAATAAAGTGAGTATGCACATTTTAGAAAGGTTTGTTTAAATAAGTCAAAAGTTTTTGAATACTAACTAAAACAGCAATACAGTGCAGTATATGAACCGTAAAGGAATTAATGATACGTATAATTAGTTGATTGCTTATTTGACTCGGAATAGAACATTAGTTTCTTACATACTTATTTACACCACACGTAACTAATTTAGCACATTTAGTAAAATGTGTTGTATAATACTTTTATTAAATAAAAACTATCAAAAACTTTAAGTTTTTTATGTTTATTATAGGTTCTAACTTAAAAATGTATTTAAATTTTTTCTTGATATTGTTATGTTTGGTACATTTTATTGCCTGTTGTAATAATTTATTTTCAATAAATTAAAGTTAAAAAGAAATAATCCAGAACATAAAATTATATAAGTAGTTAAACTTTTGTTAACTTAATAAATCTCGATTAGCTCAATAAAACCAACTTATTATGTTTTGAAACCTCTTTGAATTTTAACTTTTATCTCTATAAAAAAATGATTTAATAAAGTTTAATAATAACAAATACGTCTTAAATTTTTCAATCAAAAATTTATTTTTACCTGCAAATATTTTATCAAATATTATTCATTTAATGGATTAATAGAGCTCAAAAAATCATGAATTATTATAAGAAAAAACATGCCATTATTGCTTAATTTTTGTTTGAAGTTTTATAACTGTTTGTGCTTTTTAATTTTATATTGAAAAAGTTTCAATTTTAGAAAAAAAAAAAAGATTTTTATAAAGTATTTAATTGATAAGTAAAGTAGAAAAAAAAACAAATATTTCTACATCTTAAAACAGCGTAAGCAAATTGAAGTTGAGTTAGATAATTTTAAAAATAAAAAAAGAAACTTAATTATATTTAATTTTTTTAATGATTTTTTAAACACGCAACATGGGTTAGCATAAAACTTGCAAAACAGCATCTCTTCTATATAACTTTTTCTCAACCTTCTTTAATAATATTTTTTCTTTTGGTTTATTTTCCGTTTATTTTTAGAGATCTACAAATTTTTAATGATCATTATTACTTAAATTATATCATTTCAAACAGACTAAAAACATATACTTCTTAGGAAACTTAAAATGTAAATCAACTTAGTGTCATTAATTGCCGTCACTCATTAAGTTTAAATAGGTAAACTACTTATAAACTGTTGATGTAAACATAAAAAATGTATTTTTGTTTAAATTGATATATTTTGTAAGTAAATAGATTTACTTTAAAATTATTTCAGTAGCTTTATAGGTTTTTATTTTTGGCTTAAATTTAAAAAGCAGTAAGAAATAAACAAAATAATAGTTATTTAAATAAGTAATCGTAATATAATAATAATAATAAAAGTTAATTTAGAAGCTTTGCATGATGGTAAAAAAAATTAAAAACAGATTTAATAACACCCTGTATTAAAAAATTAATATTTTAGTAAACCTCTAAATAAGGGGTGGGCAACGTAAATAGTTGACGGGCCGGATCCAAAAAAATTGTCCTCAGCGGGCCGGAGCATTTCGAGTTAGTGATCTACCGGATTCAGCTGGATCCTTTTTTAGATCCGGATCCTAATTTGAAAATATTATTCTGACCCGACTAAATACTAATTTTAAACAAAGATCCGAATTTGAATGGGGGCTAATTTGAAAAAGATTTTGATCCAGCCTGATGCTATTTGATTGGGTATTTCAGAACTTTGAATCAATATTTTAATTACAAAGGTTCTCAAGTATGAAATTTTGTGTTGATTTTTATTAAGTATTCATAACTCTGTATTTATTATAACTCTCGACCGAATTAATGCTAGTTAGTCTTATAAAAACAATAACTTACTTAGTAAAAAATACTCGAGCCTAATATTTTAAGCTAAAACATTAAAAAATTGTTAACTATCCGAAATTATCTAATTTTGGCAATCCTTGGCTGAAGTTTTCATTAATAATAATACTCAGAAGTTAACTAACATTACAAAATTAAACTAATAACTTTTAATTTGAGCAAACTAATAAAGATTCATTGAATATTTTTGCACGTATAAAAGAAACCATCAAAAAATAATTCTGATATAATAAAAATTTTACCATAAAAAGCAAAAAAAATAAAATTAAAAGATCTCGATGAAATACTTAAGGTTAATCATATATTACAGTTGTTTTAATCTAGTTGCATGACGGTTTGGGAAAATCTGCAAGTGCACTGAAATACCGATTAGGTTTGAAATTAGCTTATCCTTGTTAATAATTATGGTTTGAAATGTTTGTTTTCAAATTTGATCAGTCTCGAACAAAGCAACTAGTTTCATGGTCATATATTGAAGTTGACAAACTTTGGCTCGTTTAATTATACATAAAAATCTATCTAAATATCTAATATAAGCAACGAAAATTATATGTTTCATTTAAATTTTCATATCAACATATTTAAAAAAACAGTTAAACCTAGATAAAAAACTACTTTGACTTAAAATTCTAGTACAGTAACCTCTCGGATCTTTACGCACTCGTGACGTTACGCACTTTCGTTTAGTTACGCATTTTAGAATTCTAAAAAGTTCAAAAAATAGAAAATTTTAATTCTTTTTAATATTGCACAAAATAGGTTTATTGTATATTTCTAATTTAAAATATGCTTTTAAATGCTAATTCACCTCTTTATATCTTTAGACTTTGTAAACTTATGTTCCTTTACTTATTGATAAACATTTAGTTTAATATAAGATAATGGATAATATTTTAATACAATGTAAGAGAAGTTTATCCTTATGTGGGCAAAGGTCTAATTAAAAAACTTTTAGTAACATAAATAATTTTTATTAAATATTTTTCTTATACTTTATATATTTATGTTTAAAAGAAGAAATCTATTACAGCACTAAAGGCGAAAAATTTTTAAAGACTGTAGAAACAAATTTTAATATAGACAACACACCATTTCTTAATTGTAAAAAATTACTTAATTATAAATTGAATTCGCGGAGTAGAATAGTATATATATGTTAAGTATCAAATAAGTCACATATAAACAAATATAAAGCAAAAATCTATTTGTGTTTAAATTAGTAAATTTTTTTTACAAGTATTATTATTTTACATAAATTTAAAACCTTTTTTTTAAATATGTATAGTTTTATCTTTTGTTTTCAAATTTATAAATAAAGTAAACAAGTTATTAAAAGTGGGAAAGTTCCCAGTCTGCTTATAACTAGAATCAATATAAAAAACAGCCAATATAGTAAGTATATTTGGTACCTTTCGTTTCTTTACGATCTCTCACATCTTTACGCACTTTTTTCTGTGGAAACAATGTGCGTAAATAAGCGAGAGTTTACTGTACTTATACTTTCAAAATATCAAACAGTAATGATAAACTTATGAAACTTAACTAAGTTATGTACTCTAAAAATAATATTATCAAACAATTCATCTAAAAAACTTTTATAAAAGTATTACATAAAATAAAGAAATACAAAAATAAAAAAGAGACTAATTTAAAATTAAACATGATAACCATATTAATTTAATGGACTTTTAGATTAAGATCAGTTTCACTAATGAAAATATTACTAAACGAAAAAATAACATATAAAACTGTCATATTATATTTCAAATGTAAGGTTAAAGAGTTTAGCAACAATAATTACACTAAAAACAAGTCAATGAGACATTTGTGGATCATCAAAGTTTTTAACAAGTTATTTAAAATCTGGAAGTATATTCGAAGTAGATAATCTTAGTAATGACTGCAGATTGGCTACAGTAAGATTTGAACGCAGCTAACTTTTGTTTATAAACATGGTTGAGATTGTTTGTTTGCAAGTATATGTAGACCAAAACAGAACAAGTAACTTCATTGCCATCTTTTTTAAATTAACAAACTTTGACTTGTTAAGTAGGGCGTAAAATCTGTCAAATTTTTAAGGTTCTTTTTAGTGTACTGTCACATTGAAGTTTAGCAGTTCTAACTGTATATTACTAGATGTATTTTCGGTGTCAAACGTCAAGTATGATGACACAATATCAAATTCTCCTATTAGTTGTTGAAAGTCTGCAAAACGACGACCAAACTCATTGTGAAACTATTGTCATCAATTGGGAATCACTAAACTTAACCATATAATTAATCAAAAAGTCATAAATAAAAAAATCAATAGCAGAAAAGAGTGGAAATTGTAGTCTCAATTTAAAATATTTTATTAAAATTTAATATTAAGCAGTTTGACTTAAAATAATTGTCAGAGTTTAAAAATATTTTTTTTTAAACAAGTATAAAAACAACTCTCTACACATCTGGGAAAGACGGCAATTTTTAACACGTCCATTTTTTATAAAAGTCATTATGGTAGGTTAGATCATTAAAGTTAGTACAGCAAACAGTTGTTTTTGGACAATTTGAGAAAAAATTAGTTCAACTGACTCGAAACAGAAAATGATACTTTAACAAAAGAGTGTTTTTATCACCACAGAAATAAAAAGCCTATTTTACAAACGTTTTCAGGGTCAAAGTCTTACATTTTTGTTTTATTAAAATAATTCTAATAAGATTTTTTACAAGTTTTTGTAATATTTACATTGGTTGGCCGGATTTCATATAAATTTTGAAAATGCTTAGCGGGCTGGATCAACTTTGTCCGCGGGCCGGATTCCATTTAAATTAAAAAAAAGGTTTGGGGGCCGGTCATTTTCACTTCGCGGGCCGGATCCGGCCCGCGGGCCGTACGTTGCCCACCCCTACTCTAAATAAACACTTAAAAGGATGTATTTCTTATATAAATCAAAAATGTTTTAGGAGTATTAAGATTACAAAAATATTAGACTAAAATGCTGTTACAAATCAGTGAAAGGAATAATTAAGCAACTAATGATCCGTATAATCACTTCAATATTGATAGAAAACATAAATACTGCGAAATTTTATACTACCTTTATCAAAACAAAAAACTTTTTCTATAATAAATTTGATAATAAAAGGAACATTGTTAATTATATAAAAAACACAATTTTGCATTAAATGTAGATAAGTTTGATAATTGTTTACTAAGGTTTTTCAATAATCGTTTTAATCAGTTGACCTCAATCATTTAAATAATAAAGAGTTAGTTCAAAATTTAGGACCATAACAAATAGATTTTAATATAAAAGCGTAATAACATAAAATTTTGCAAAAGTTATCAACACACATTTTATATCAAAAACTTCTGAAATTACTGCTTTGTATTTTACCGTATGATTATCATGTCATGATAACTTATATTTTACTTTTTTAAGTACATGTAAGTAGTTTTTTGACATTTTAATTATAAGTTTAAGTTATTAAAACAAGAACTTACTAGCGCTATTACATAGATTAATAAATAAGCTCTGATTTATGCTTTTTTTTTTATTTTTAAGACTTTGTTTGTAGGCACATCAAGAAAAGAAGTCGTAAGTTATAAAAAAAACACTTTTAGGTTTAATTTGTTGAACAAACATTTATACTTTTTTACCTTTTTCCGTTTAATATATTTGTTATTTTATTAACATAAAACAAAATAAGTCCATGATGAGTCCTAATAAGGACGAAACCGGTCGTAGGATTGTCTCGGATGCTGTTGTTGTAGATCGTGCGGTGAAGTTCATTGTTTATATTCGATGGCATAAAACATCTCAACTTGTTGACGATGGACGAAATAAATACTGGCTAAAACTGATCAAAACGAGCGTAGAGAGTAAAATCTCACATTAAGCTGACAATGTCTAAGACGTTGAGCTGTGAAGATTTGCCTGCGTCAATTTTTCGGACTTTACCCACAAACGGACGCTTCAGTACTTCGTACTTAAGCCCGCTTGGTTAGATCACAACAGCGGTTTCACGCGACTATTCCTGCCTGATGAGTCCTAATAAGGACGAAACCGGTCGTAGGATTGTCTCGGATGCTGTTGTTGTAGATCGTGCGGTGAAGTTCATTGTTTATATTGTCTATATAACAAATAATATTTTAATTACTTAATCTCAAAAACATTTAGCTTATTTTTGAATTAAATATTTATTTGCTGCTAGATTTTCTTAATTTGTTACTAACCAATAAGGATTTAATATTGTTATACTTTTTTTTACATATCAAACTTTGATCAAACATGTATTGCGACTTGTTATTGTACTAAATTAAGTTTTATTTTATTTCAATAAGGTTGTTAGAGTATTACAACTTTTCTAAAATTTTAATAGAGAGTTAAACATTTCAAGTTTTTTATTATGCTAAATAGTATGAAAATAATATTAAGACCACTAAATTACCAAACAACATATCATATTTTACGGATCAAAGTATGCCTTAATAACAGATACTATTAAAACTTAAACTTTTAATAGGCGAAAGACTCGATAAGTGTATTTTAGTAAATTTTAACAAAATAGTTTTTTTGACTTTGATTTTTCTTTTAAGCTTTTCATCTTCTTCTTTTATAGGATAGAAAAGTTGGTTCAATGAAACTATAATGCCACGTATGGTATCAATTTAAAAATGTTAAGTAGTACAGATTTAATATAATTTTATTGAAATAGAAGTATCTCTTTACACATAAAAAATCCCTACATCTATAAGAATCTACTAACATTAGCAGTAAGTACAAACTAAAAAAAACAAGTTTTAAATGTAGCAACATTCCTATTAAATAAACAGTTTGAATAAAGCTTATCAGTAAACATTTAAAAAGAAAGTTAGTTTATATAAAACTAGTAAACCATGAATTAGATAAAATGTTTATATTTTGACAAAATAAAAAGTTTTTATGCTAAGGGATGCCATATAAAACAGGGCTTCCTAAAGTGGGAGATTTATACAACCATGGCCAGTTAGTTATCTGTAAAGTAAAAAAACTGTTAATAAGTAATTCAGTTAAAAAGCAGCGATACACAATATTTTTTACACTGTTTATTGAACGAAAAAAAAAAGCGTAAAACAATGGATCCTAATACGTGGTGAACAAAAATCCTTTCGGTTATTTTATTGTACACCACTTGGATACAGTTTAATGCCTTGTCCAGTACAAAACAATAAATGTGTACGACTGTAGTGAATACTTTTACCAAGAAAAGTGTTATAAAATTATTTGAATAACTAGATATTTTAGAACAGTTCTAGAAATTTTTTTTTTCAAAGATTAAGTTCAAAATTTTTTATAGTAGTTGAGTTAGAATGTAAATTTTGAGTTTAATTGTTGTTAAGCTTATCTTCTTCAAACGCATACCTAAAATCTGATGAAGACTTATAAAGATTATTAAAAACTTCTATATTTTGTTTAATTGTACTTTTTTTTTTGTGTTTGTGGTATTATTTTAAGGTCATGCTTATCAAATTTCGTAATAAGATGGTTAATTAATATTTTAGGCTTTCTTGGACCATATCTGCTTTGGTATTTTTCTTCTTCAACTAACTTATCAATAAAGTTCAACGCAAATTCAAAACGTTTGGGTAATTCTTGCTCAGCTTATGAGATTTTATTAAGCTTATACTCTTCAAACGCATACCTAAAATCTGATGAAGACTTATAAAGTTTATTAAAAACTTTTATAATTTGTTTAATTATAACTTTCTTTTGTGTTTCTGATATTATTTTAAGGTCATGCTTATCAAATTTCGTGATAAGACAGTTAGTTAATATTTGATGCTTTTCTGGACCATATCTGATTTGGTATTTTTCTTCTTCAGCTAACTTATAAATAAAATTCAACGCACATTCAAAACGCTTGGGTAATTCTTTCTTAGATTGTAACATTTGGTTTAGCTTATAATCTTCAAATGCATATCTAAAATCTGAAGAAGACTTATAAAAATAATTAAAAACTTTTATAATTTGTTTAATTATAACTTTCTTTTGTGTTTCTGGTATTATATTAAGGTCATGCTTATTAGTTTTCGTAATAAGATCGTAAATTGATGCTTTAGGCTTTCCTGGACCATATCTGATTTGGTATTTTTCTTCTTCAGCTAACTTATCCATAAAATTCAACGCAAATTCAAAACGTTTGTGTAATTCTTGGTCAGCTTGTGGCATAACTGTTGTAGTACTTGCGACATTCAAGTTGGCAGCAGTGGCTTCGGACGAAGTAAGTTTTAGTCTTTTGTTAAAAACGTTCGAAATATCACCAGGTAGTGAATATTTCCTTTTGAGCATGCCTGAAAAAAGTATTTCTTGTTTTGTTTCCTGAACGTTTTGAACCTCCAACTGTAGCTCTTGTGTTCCATTATCAGCTATATTTTCATTGTGGCTAGTTTTATGTTTTTGCTCGTTTCTTTCTGATTTTTCGTCCTCACTTTGTTTTTCAAGATTTGTTTGACGACCGATTGATTCTTCTTTTTCTTCAAGTTTATTGTCGTTGAAGTAAATAGTGGTGGAAGGATCAAAGGTATCTGTTTTAATGTTGTTATGCTTAACCTTTTTTTTAAAGGCTGTCATTTAGTGTTGAAGTCAAATCTTTGAATATAAGAGGCATTCAAGTTATACTCTTTAAAAAAATTTGAAATTAGTATAATTAGCATGCTAAAAAACGTATTTAAAGCTTTTGAAACACAATTTACTGAAGTATATTTTTAAAAAGGCAAAACTTTTAGTAAAAATCATTATTGATTTCCTTAAGTATATTGGTATTTTGAGTATCAAACTTTATAAAAATAAAAATAAAATATTTAAAAACTACAAAACAGGTTTATTTGGGAAATAGTAAAACAAACTAGTACTATAAATTATACTTATTTAGTTTGTATTTATACTGATAATTCAAAATTACAATAATATAGTATAATACGACATGGTATAATATGAAGTTTAGTTGTTTGTTTTCTTTCTTACAACTAGCAACCAAATAATTAAGCCAAATAAACAAGTCATTTTATTTTAAATAAAATTTAATACATAATTCTAATCTGCAAAACTTTTCAAACGATTTTAAAATGATTTATTATTTCTATAAAAAGTTTCTACACAATTAATACATACATTTAATATAGAAAGTCAATGTCAGTCAATGATATAAAAAAGAATTTTAAGCCATATTTTCCATATTTTTTTTTGTTAGAAGGTACCAAACTACATTGTGTTTACCAAACACTTTCAAAACATCAAGGTGTGTACATTTAAATTAAATTATGACTTAACTATGTTGTATTTGTAGTTTTTTTTTTAACTTTGTCATCTAGATTTATTTATTTTATAGCATTACAGCTCAAATATAATTATTCTTTTCACCTTTCTTCAACCACTACATAAGTATTTAGTTTATTAACATTTAATAATAGGACTGTCACAATCTAAGGCTACTTAGACTACTCAGGATTACTCAACCTAGTTTAAATATTGTGAAAGTCTCAGGCTAACTCAGCTGGTTGGCCATTCTACCTTGAAACATAAAATAATCTGGAAAAACTTGAAGATTGAAAATTTAGGCAAAATATCTGGAATTTCTTAGAAGTTCTAATATAACATCCTTTATTTTGATAAATAAATTGTACATATACATAAAAAAAATTTAGATTTTTTTTTGTCTTTCTCGATAAGTGCGTACTTAAGGCGAGGTGCGTACCAATCTGAACAGCTTCAATAATGATATAAGAAAAAAAATAAAAATAGAAACAAAGAAATATTAAAATTTATCGAAGCAAGTAAGTACAACAAACTAATCAAAACTATAACGTCAAACTATTTAAAAATCAAACATTTTTAACAACAGTATAAAAACAAGATTCAGTTTAAATGTTACATGGTTTAAAAAATACAATTAAAAAAAAGAAGAACTAGAATAAAAATTAGTAAACTGATTATAAAAAACTATTTTGTTCTTGAAACTTATATCATTATTGTGTGTTTTTATATCTAGTTAAACATTTCAGTAATCAAAACTTTGCAGTCAAAATTTATTTTGAACCATTATATCATTCTATAGTAGTTTAGAAAGGATTCTAAATTAGGAGATATCTTCAACTTTTTATGGTGATCCAAATAAATCTAAGAGCAATATATAGTGTGTGGACTAAAAGAGAGTTCCAACTTTGAGATTTTTTTAAGTTTACCTAGCTATTTGATTTCTAGTTTTTTATGGTTATTAACCCTTTACTAGTAAGGTAGCAAAATAGGAAATAGTTAACTACCGCACAAAATACTTAATAACTGCAAACCGCAAAATTTTTATTTTCGAAATTTTTCCTTAGGTCAACCAAGGCCTTCCGATCCTTAAATAAAGCGGGGAAACTGTTTTTTCATATTATTCAAAAGATCCAATTATGAAAATGTCTTTGAAACTCACAGTTATAAAAACTAGTTTAGTTTTATGTCAAAAGGAAGTATACTGAATTATAATTATAAGTGTGCACAGCCGATGTAAGTTTAATTTAAATCAAATTACCTGCTTTTTTTGTTTTTTCTTTGAAATTTTCTTTACAAAGTACCTTATTCGTGCAACATTTTACATAGTTGTGCTCAATTAAGACATTAGATTCACGATGAGGACAACTAGGTTTAACAGGTAAGTTGTTCGGGTCAACAGCAATATTGTGTTTAGTGTTGTTTCGTACTACTTTTTCTGTTAATAAAATAACTATGTTTGTAAGTTTTTATAAACACCAAAATTAAAAAAAAAAAAAACTCTGTATATAAAAACTTGAAACACAATATTATGAGTAGTTTTAAAGTTAATAAAGGTAAAAAAAATTAAAACAGAAACTATATGTAAGTAACAATTATAAGTACTAATTTCAGAATGGTATACTAGAGAGAAACAATTTTTGTACTGTTTATTTTAATTTGATAACTAACAAAAACTATACACATGTAAAACTACAGCTAAATTTTAAAACAACTTGTACAAGCTATAACAAAATTTATAAATATGTTATTATGTTATATTAGACTTATACATTTTATTTAGTCATATGAATACTGCACTTTAACTTTACCTTTAATTTTATCTTCAACACTTTTGACATATTTTTCACGTGTTTTAATTATTTCTTCCAATTTTTTTAATAGTTCAGCATGTTTGTTATGATCCTCAATAATTTTGTTCAATTCATTATCGAATTCTTTAATCAACTCATAAATATAATTATTAGTTTCTTTACAAGATTTCTTAGCTACTGAAAGTTTGATAACTTCTGAAATGTCTTTTTTATTTACATCAAGATTTATTTTGTTTACTTCAGCACTTTCGTCACTTTTTACAAAGCCTTTGTGCAACTCAATTAACATGTGTTTTGTCGAAATCTGTTAAAAATAATGAATGAAAAGTATATTATACTCCAGAATATTGATAAAATATAGGTAAAATAACTATTTAAAGTATTAAGTATTGTAAATCTAAATAAAGCACAAAAAACTTGTAAATTAAAAAATGTCAAAGCTTTTATCGAGTAATTAAGACATTAAAAAAAAATATGAGATTTTCCCAGTTTAAAACTTTTAGCTTAGTTAAGTAATTAAGAAACCACTAACAGCAGCTTCTTGCGGGCTAGAAAAATTCCAGCCTTGAAAAAGCCTTGCCAAAGTATATACAAGGAGGAATAAAAGTATTGAATGTTATACAAAAACACACAAAATTGTTAATTTCGTAACATTAAAACTTTTGTTGGGTAAAAAAATATAATTTCTTAGAACTAAAAAAGTTATTTAAACTTCCGAAATATATTAACTTTTAACGTCATTATTCTTAAATAAAAAATATGATGACCAACAGTAGCTTCTTGATAAAGGTTAAGTTATACAAGTACCAATATTTAGTATTAGTGTCAAAAATTATTAATAAGACATAGAAAGTTTGTGGTTTTTTAAATGTGTTAGCATTTGCTGATTAGTTACTAAAACCGTTAAAATAATTATATTTATTGACTAGATAAAAGCATAAAGTTCACTAACAGCGGCTTCTTGTAAGCTGGAAAATTTCCAGCCTTGCATTTTGCACGTCTGCAAGAAATGCTGCGCCGTCTTCATCAAGTCAATATCGACATCTTTGTTCGTATCTTTTTTTGCCGGCCCGTCATTGTTCAACATGACAACGAAGTTATTCTAAAAAAAATTCAAACTTACTAGTTTAATATTTACTGAAATTCAATAGACATAAATTGATTCTAAAGTTTTTTTAGTTGTCAAAGTAATAAGTATAATAGAAATAGTATTTAATATTAATTCTTTTTTTATCTAAATAAACTAAACATGTATTGTTTACAACATTTTTACCTTAGAATGATTATTAAAATAGCCTTTTACTTTTCTCATCAGATCTTCGTTCTGCACAGCTTTTAGCGTTTCTTGCGACCTCCCAGACTGCCTACCCTGCTTCTTTACTTCTGCTAAGAAGTTTTCCAGTGCGTCGGGCCAGTGGTCTCCTTCAAAGTACGGAACTTCTGTCACTGATTTTATGTCGTTGTACTTGAGCATAAAGTACCCTTTTATCGAACCGTTAACCTGTTTAGATGAGATAATGTGTATTAATAATTTTAATGAATGGAATATGTCTGTAGTTTGCCTTATTTTAATTTTTTTTTAAAGCTTTTAGCTGTTCAAATGATAATAGATGTGACTCAGTAACTATTACAAAACAATCAAAATATTTTATCGATCCATTAGCTTCTGCAAATGGATAAAAAATACTTATTTATTAATAATAATGATAATAGTTACGTACATTAAGATGCTACTGAAGTAGTTATTTTTAGTGACCCATCACTCTGTGCGGAGAAAAAAAAACAGATTAATTTTTTTCAAAAACTAAATGTTTCTTTGGTGTCAAAGTCAAAAATCTCAAATTTTGTTTAAACTATAAAATAATTTAAACATTGTTCTAAGGTCAACAACCATTAAAAACTATAAAAATGCTAAATTTCAGTTGAAAAATAATAAACTTAAAAAGGCAAGTTTTTTTTTCGGGTTTAAAAAATTTCCTCAGGTTTTTAAATGTACACTTTTTTTGGTCTATCTTTAGTTTAAAGTTAAGTTTAAGGTAAAATACTGTGTTAATTAGTTTAAACCATTAAAAAGATACTTTAAAGCAACTTTAAATGTGTTTTTCAATAAAAAAAAAATTGATGATGAAAATAAAAAATTATTTTTATGGTGTATTTTTGGTGTTAAATCGAAATGTTTCTACTTAACACGCAAAAATTGTTTAAAATTTCAGGTTTTTTAACGTTTTTTAGTTATTTTTGTTCAACTTTCTTGTTTTTTCTGTTTTTATTTTAAATTTTTGAAACTATTTTTGGCCTAAATTGTCAAGTTCCAGGTTTCCCAAGATTCTAGGATTTTAGCAAGAAAGAGATTTTTTTGTTTATCTTAACACTTATGATAATTAATAAAACACATTTTTATTTAGAATAAAAAACTGAGTAAAATTTAAAGAACTTTTAGAAAACTTACTTTTCCCAGATCTAACATTGTTTTGTACCATTTCTTAAGAGCTTTCGGAGGAAGGGTAGCCTGGCATGGTGGTTTTCCATTAAAATATAATCCTCACCTTTCTCTGGGGGACAAGACCATATATGTGCATAGTGGTATCTTAAATATATACAACAATTTACTACGTTTTAATAAATTTTGGGTTTGTAATTAAATTTAGAAGTTATAGTTATCAGCCTTATATAATTATTATAACTTTTGTAATCAAAATCCATTTTTATTAATAAAAGCTATTTAAACTTTTCTTATTGTTTATAGTAAAAGTGCAGTACTTTCTCTCAGAAACTTAATTATATATAAATTTCATTGAGCTGTTCCTTGCTGTTAATTTTAAGAATTGACTTACCCAAGCTCACCACAGTACTTAAAGTATCCTAACATCAGTTCTACATACACTTTAGAACGAATTGATTTTTCCAGAACTTGGACCGAGTCTAAATACGATATGTAGACCCTGTTGTTGTTCGGCGATACAAAGTCTTTATACTCCTGAAAAAATTATACGTGTTGTTTTATTTATATAAATATAATATAAATATCTTACTCGGATTGAGTTAAATTGTTTTTTTTTGTAAATCAAATATTTCTAAATATAAACATGTAAATTTATCGTTATTAAATTTAGATTTGTCTCACCTGAGTATGACACCCGAAGAAACAAATTTCATCACCGTCTTTTTCCACAAAAGCATAAAAAGCTCTTGATCTATAAGGTATTTTTTCATAGAATGTTTTTCCAAATCTAAAAGAATATAATGTATCGTTTTAGGATTTCAATATTGCAAAGTTAAATTAAACTATGATTTTAGTAAAAAAACTTAGATCATTTAGATATTTTTTTCAGCAAATTTTAAATTAATAAAGTTATTTCCTTTTGTATCTTGTTTTTGACGCTCGGAGCTGCAATACAGGACCTTATTCAGATGTTTGTATGACATTCTAAAAATGTCTTGGTAAGCCAACTTCCAAGCTATTTCGTAGACATCATTTAAAAAAGCTGCTATCAATTAAAATTTGTTTTTTTAGTAAAAAAAAAAATTTAAAACCTTTAATATATTTATAATGGACTCAAATGTAATTTAACATCAATTTAATGGATAATTTCAAACGCAGTCGCTTCTTCTCAAATTCGTTAAAACATCAAAATTTATTAAAATGGTCTGTTCTTAAAGATTTCAATAATACATTATTATTTATTTTATTAAATTTTTAGTTCAAAATTGTTGCTTTTTTTACCTTTAAAAAGCCACATTTGGCTATTAATATTCAAAAACAGTTGCTAAAATATTGTATAAAATTCATAAATATTAAGGAGTAATTATGTTTAAGCTCATATATTATGCTTTTGTTGAACTACTTAAAAGTTTCTGTTCATATGTTTAAAACCAATTTTAAACTTAAGTAATAATCTACGCAACACAAATAAAATGTGAAAGCATCTTTTTAGCCCCATTTTTGTCTCAATAAATTCACTTGTAGAGTGAAAACTTCAAATTTCATTAGATTAAATGTTTTTATTTTTGGTTTATTATGATTAACCATGCTAAAAAAACAAAGCTTAACTTTAATTTCAATTTTTACACTAGTGCGTACCTAAGAAAGACCGTTCTGAATTAAAAATTGACATTCTAGAGACTTGCTTTCTACCTATTCAAAAATTGCGTACATATCAGAATACTAGTATATTTAAAATTAAATGTGGTATTTACTGCCACAATTATTTAATATACGACAAGTTTGGAATTTATATGTTTAAAAAAAGTTATAAAAGAATAATAATTCTTTAAAATATAAAAACTTGGATAATACAAGTTTTTAGAATCTTAAGTATTGTTTTTTTTTTGCATAAAACATACAAAAAATAATGTTCATAAAATATTAAAGACAACAAATAAAATATAATTTTACCTCTTTAACATTTTCTCTTTAACCTCCACATGCTTTACTTTATTGTATAAAATTCTGACGTGGATCTTACCAACCTCCTCTTCTTTACCTTCAGATTTTACAAATTGGTTGACTTCCTTTTCCAGATAGTTGCATAAGTTACACCTAGGTAACATCTTTGATGATAAATTTCTACACAATGCGTCTTTACCATGTCCTTCAAGTTTTTTAATATCAGGTTTTTTCGGTAAGGGTTTAGTTGACTGAAAATATATTTTATCGATTTTATTGACAAGTAACTTCGAAAATTAGAGTAAAAAAATTTTAAACTGGTACGAAACATAAATATACTTTTAATAATTGTTATTTTTTGTCTAATAATATAATAGCAATTTTTCTAAAAACTTTTTGTTTAAAATTAAGAAAAAACTATTAAAATTAGAAAGATATGACTAGTTTTAAATAAATATTTCTTTTATTTAAATCTAAAAAAAAATTATTATAAAATTACAAAACTTATTAGTCATAGATTATTAGATTTATAAAAGGCTTTAAAAATAAGTAAAATTAATTGTAAACACTAACTTTAAGAATTTTCTTTGTTTTCTTTTGTTTCTTTGACTTCTTTTCTTTATTGTTTGTTTTTATTTCAACAATTTTTAATTCATCCTTCGGCAGTTTAGTTAACTCTTCTTTCAAAAACGCTTCAAGGGATTTACCCTGCGCCCTTACATAGTTACCTATCTGTTATTAATTAAACAAAGATGTTAAATTTAATATTGCAAAATAAGTTTAAAGACAATCAAATGCTTATAGTTAGTAGTTGTTATGATACAATTTAATTATATTAATTTTAAACTAACAGGGTTGTAATTGTAGCAGTTTTCAAACATCAGCTGAAAGTCTTTTTTACATTGGTCAGCTGTTTTGTATTTGCCTGTACGTAGGTTTTTCTTGATGTCGTTTATGCACATTGGCTTCGTGATAATGCTGTGATAGTCCTGTCAGTTTTTATCAACGTAAAATTTTATGCACAAAATATTATTTCTATTTTATACTATTAAACTCTAACACTACTAACAACAATTTTACGAACATGATAAAGGTTTTGATAAAATTTTAAAATTACATATGTAAAGGTTTTAAACTAAAAAAAAATCGCAGTACAGTCATAAATTATTTCAAAGTAATTAATTCAATATATTAAAAATTGTACCCATTAGCTATTTTATTTGTTTAGAGTAATTTGTTAAACGTTTTAAACAGTCTTAATTTGTTTTTTCTGGTAAAGGTTTTAAAACACTCAGTTATGTTCCGCTTGAAATTGCTTTTAAAAAACAACCTTAGAAATATAAGTCTGAAAATTAAATTTCCATTTGGCACACGAATTTTTGACTAAATATGGCGAACCTTACACTAGGCGTACTTAACAGGATTGTTCTTGAAAAAAATGTTTAGAAAATGTAAGTAAAAACACTACTAAAAAACTAACAGGTATTCTAAGCGCTACAGGATCCACAGGTTTTTTAAACAGAGAGCTGCATTTGTGATTCTCCAAAGCAGGAATTATTGTTTTCCAAATGTAATGAAGTTGTTGGTTCATTGACATGTTTTTATTTTATTGTATAATTTTCTGTTAAATTTCTTTCATTTTAACTGTGTAATAAAAAGTACAAACTATAAAATAACAATTTTTTTTAGTATGTGTTATATATAAAACAGAGGCGGTTTGAAAATAGTTTCCTGAAGTCTATGCTCGCCCTGTTAAAAAGAAAAAAAGAGATATTGTAAAGAAAAAACAATACTACGCACTGTTTCTAAACCAGAACTAGAGTTGTACACTTCAAAAATGTTTTATGTTAATTACAAAGTTAAAATGCACTTAATTATTTATAAAAAAGTATGCGAAGCAAAGTTTTACTTTTATGTATTATAAAAAAACTTTAATTATTTTAGTATTAAGATTCTAACACATGAAAAATTAAAAATTGTGTTATACAAAAGAAAATTCAACACGTAAGCTATCGGCTATAACAAACTTTATTAGAAAACTTTTGTAATTTTAAAATAAATTTACAATATGCGATACTGTTTGTAAAAAAACCATATTAACTAGAAAAAAGCATAGACAAAATTTTCCTTAAGCTAAACTACGGTCTCAAACTGTCAACGGAGTAGACACCTTACAAATGACTTTAAACCGAGTAATCCAAAGTTTATATACAGATTTATTTCTAAATCCAGAATTTTCCAGAATGTTAAAATCTCTTGTTGAGAACCTATTTATTTTTATGATAAATAGTTTAAAAATCAGCTTTTATAGATTTTTTTTTCTAACTTTGTACTACTAGTGTTGAAAATTTTAGCCATAAAACTTTTCTCCTATTTAAGCTGTTTAACTTTTACATATTCTAATGAAATTATCTTTACTCAAATCTTGATAAAAACTATATTTTATTCTTCTACTTCAAATCATTAAAAACATTTACAATAAATACAATATTTTTAGTTAAATTAAATACTTGTTTTATTAATAGTTTATATTCAAAATGACAAAATAAGTTTTAAGTATTGTTTTATGTGCATGAAGTGTATCCCTAAAAGGTGCGTTTTCAAAATGCAGATGGCTGTCTTTGATATAACTGACGTAACTAATTTGACTTGATATATCCTAATATCTTACGTTTTATTTTATGAATACCACTTTTAATCTTTAGTTAAATAAAACGCAATATACAAAAATCTTGAAAACTATAATTTTTGAAGCTAAATTGTTTTTAATACCCTTCCTCTACTAAAAACTTTACAGACTGACATATTCTAATAACACTTTCTTTATATATTAAACATTTTTGAGCAGTGTAATCTTATCAATAGTAATTTGAACTGAAAATACTTACTTAACGTGATTATTAAGCTATTTATAGTTTAATATAATTTTTTAATGAGTTTATATTAAGAACTTATTTTAATAAATAGCTTTATAATCTAAGCTATATCTTTGTAAAAATTTTAGAACTGTTAAAAACTGAATACAGTAATGTTTGTCTTGAAAACTCACGATTGAGCTTTGTTCTAATAGCGTACTCAACATGAAAGTTTGTTCTTAAATTGTGCGTATTTTAAAAAGCAGATTTCTGTATTTGATTTAACTGACCTGATATGTCCTAATATTACACTTTTGATTCCATAAACAACACTAAAAATCTTTAGATAAATAAAATACAGTAAAATAAAACTTTCAAAAAAAAAAATATTTTTGTATTTTTTTTTATTAAATTATTTTATGTTAGTAGCTTTTTTTTTAATATACCCTTCTGCTCTAAAGCAACTTTAAGACTGACTTATTCTAATAACTTTTCTTTTATATACTAAATTTTTTTGAGCCAAGAAACCTTATCTATAGTACTTTTGATGTAACAAAATCTAACGTTATTATAAATCTATATAGACTTTTTTATAAATGTTTTTAATGATTTAATAATCATTCCTACAAGCTGAAAAGGGTTTTTGTAAGAAGGACTTACTTCTCTGTATTATAGTTAAAGAAAAAAAAGATTAAATGATTGAAGAGCTTAAAGAGATAAGCTGTCTTAGACTTAATTTTCTCTCTCTAGCTTTTACTACTAGTGATTAGAATTTTAGCCATGAAAATTTTCTCCTATTTAAACAGCTAAATAATGTTTTAATTAAAGTACCTTTACTCAAAATTAATTTAAAACAATATACTAATATTAACATTTAATTCTTTAAAAGTATGTATCATAATTTTTTTTTTTTTAATTAAATACTGGCTTTCTTATAAATTTTATGTTTTAAATGACGATAAAAATCACCTTTAATTACTATCTTGACAGTTTCAAAACAAAAACATAACTTTATGTTGTCTAGTCAATACTACAAACAAATTAAAAAACTCACTCCATATTTTTTTATTGAATTTCCCACTTTTTGTTTTTATTTTACGGTTAGCTTTAAAATAAAAACACATTATTTTAGACAAACCAAAATGAGCGAGAGGAAAATGTTATTTCAAATTTCATGCTTACAGACCTTTTTTTTGGAATACACACCTTTTAAAAATATTTTAAGTTGAACAACAAAACCCTAAATGCTTGAATTTATCTGAACAATGCCTTAAAAACTTGACTTACGCTTCAGACTACCTGTTAAAAAATACATGATTGTACTCCAATAGACTTTGCAACACTGACTAAATAATGTGTTTTATATTTAGTGCTTTGCTTTAAGCTTACGTGTTAATCACTTGCCTATAGGTTATACTTCTTCCTCAGAGGAGTTAGAGTTTTATAGAACAGTTAGAGTTTGTTAAGTATTTTAATTGATATTAATTAAAAGTAGTTTGTAGATTAAATATTTCAACAGTAGAAATTTATTAAAACAACGTGTAAAAAAAGACATATATTGTTAAATAAAATAAAAAATCTAGTAATAGTTTAATAACTAAAAGCATAAAAACTATAAAAAAATCTAAAAAAAACATAATTTTTTTTTATACTGTAAATACAAGTTAAAAAGCTGGTTTTTATTAATGTTGTTTTTTTAAAATGTTCTTGGTTTATTACAACTAATAATACTGAATTAAATAATTTTAAGAATTAAAAATTAGTTGATAACACTTAGTTCAGCTTTTTATGACCTTTTTAAATTATAAAATTATTTGTTGTTTGATCTTCTAGTTAGACGGATTAAAATCTTATGTTTGAGTATTAAGAGAAATTCTTTCAAGCTATTACTTGATTTAATTTTTTATCATTGTTACAAACATTTAGTTAAATTATCAAGTTTAGTTAAATTTTTGTAGTCTAAAAATATTAAACTGTTAATTTAAAGTCTAGTTTAAAGTGTAAAATATTCTCTTTTTTAAATTTCACATTAATATACATTTTTTTAATACCGAGTTATGTGAAAATTGTTAAGGATGTAAAATTAACAAAAAATAAACAAGCACTTCAGAACCAAAGAGAAGAGTCGGTGATACTACCGTTTTATCAAATGACAACGAACAACTGTAGCTGCGTAAGAAACGACTCTTTTGTCAACTTTGCAACTACTATTGTTAGTTTATTATTTTATTTTACACTATTAAATTTAAAATAAGAAAGTAAAAATAATTCAGCTTGTTAACAACTGCTTGCTTTTTCAAATTTCTATATGCATAAGTAATTTACATCTTTATTTTGATTTAAAAATTTCGCTCATAGAGTAAAAAACTTTACTGAGTGATCAATAACTCTCTTAAGTGACAAAACTTAATAATACTTTTTTAACTGGGTACGCGTTTAAATTTCACTAAGTCAAAATTGCACCAGTTCACTGAATTGCTTTAGGGAACTAAACTGCACGAGAACAAATTTACACGATCGTAAAAAAATACAGAAAAAAAAACAAAAAATAATTTAATAAAAAAAAAAGTTATCGACCGAGGGTAAGGGTTAGGGGTAACAGTGAAAGTAAAAAAAAATATAAAGAAATTAGAAAAAAGCATTTTAAAAAAATTATAAAAAAAAAACTTACCAACCGAGGGTAAGGGTTAGGGGTATCAATAATAGTAAAAAAAAATTATAAAAAATAATTGATAGCTACTATTTTAATTATATAAAAATTAAAGTTTTGATTACTGTAAAGCAGATTTCCAGACATTTTTAAACAAGGTATTTTTATATTATTAAATATGTTTTTATCAATTTTTATAGTTTTGTAATTTATATTTTTTTTATAAACTATCCAAGTTTTAAGAACTAGTATACAACTGTACTATTTCAGTGGCTTTTGAACATTTTTCCAAACTGGCATTCACAATAAGTACTTTGTTTTGTATAAACTTTCAAAAATGTTTGAATAAAGATACTAACACCCAGTGTTTTTATAAGTAGCTATAAAGCACTAAATCTTTGTAAAAAATAGATTTTTTTAAAGTATGCAGAGAGTAGGCAAGTAGCTTTTAAATAAAACTAATAAGTGATTTTACACTATGAGCTTACGGAAAAAATAAAGCTGATTTCAAGCTTTTAAAAAACATCCCCTTTTTTAAAGCATTAAAAAGTTCAGTTTATGATGATACTAAAGTTTAGCTAAAAACAAAAACAGCTTTAAGCTCTACAACTTGATTTCCCAAACTTTTATTCTAAAGGCGCCTTTAAGGAAACAAAAAGAGCTATGACGCCCTCCTACAAGATTACTCAAAAAACTACCATTGAAAACCAAACAAAAAACACCTTTTGTTTTTTTTACTCGTCATCAACTCCAAAATATCTAGTGTAAGTTTAAAGTTATGACCTCATGGCCCCCATGTTGCTCCTTTACTGCTCATAATTCCTCTTTGGCCTCTTTGCTGCTCATTGCCTCCAAATGGGCAAATTAATCTACTTTGAGAAATTCTGCTCTAAAATGACCTCACATACAAATTAAAACAGCATCAATAACTTGTAAATAGAAATTTTATACGTAGAATGATGGTAATTTTAGTTGACATAAATTTTACGTTGACCTAAGTAATAGCATATTTAGAAAGTGTTTTAAAATTAAGTTGAAATTAAATGGTAAAATTATTTGAATTAATTTCGAACGTATAGAAAACTGTTTTAAATCTGTTATTAAAAAGTTTTAGTTATAATTTATTTGTTTGTGCAAGATATAAAAACAATACCATCATTTGAATAAATAAGGATAGTTTGAGACCGGTGTTTTATACAATAAAGAAAAACATCAACATTCCATTTGATTAAGTATATTAATTAAAGAACTCAATAAATACAGTTTAATGAACGAAAAATTCCACGTTTAAAGTATGTGGTCCTAGTATTTGGTGCAAGAGAAAACCTTTTGGTTATAAAGTCCACGCCAAAGATACCCTTTACCGTCTTGTCCAAAAAAAATAAATTCTAAAGCAAATCAGTCTGTTTTTTTTTTTTTTTTTTACTTTTTGTAACTACTATATTTTCAAAGTTTTATTTTCAATGGATAATTTTTGATTTAATAAAAATAATTTGTCAGAAATGAACTTTTTAAACCTATACAAAACTTTTTTTTAATATTCGTTCATAAGCAACCAAAAGCAGTGTAAAAAAGCACATTTTCAACTTTTAAATTGACTTAGAGCTAACTATAAACTACAAAACATCTTTATTTATTACAATTAAATATTTCATAGAACATATTTTTGTAAAACTTGATGACAACAGAATACATCTTACAAAAGTGTGAATAGTATATGGAAAATTTTTCAAACATTAGAAGCTAATCTTATTAGGGTAGCTACTAAACCTGGATTACTGGAAAAACCTAGAATTTGACAATTTAAATAAAAAACCTGGAATTTGACAAATTTTGAACATAAATTACAAAAAAACACGGAACTTTAAACAATTTTACATTATTAATTAAGAAACTTTTATTTGCCGTCAAAAATCTATTTAATAAAAAAAATGGTTTTCATCATTTTTTTAATAAAAAACACATTTCAAGTAGCTTTACATTATTTACAGTGTTATTGTACTACAAAACACAGTTTTTAAACTTAAACTTATCTTTAATTTAAAAATAGACCCAAAAACCTGAAAGAAATTCCTTAAATACCAATGGTCATATGTTTTTGATGAATTTTTTATTCTTTAAATCTAAAAATCTGTACTCATTAGATAAATAAATGTTTTGTGCACACACATAATCATAGATTACATTAAAAATACTTTGTATGCATTTTGACCAATTGAAATAAAAATTATTTTGTTTAGAAATAGTTAGACTGAAAAATAAAGTTTTTTAGCAGTTTTTGTTTAAAATTCCAGGTTTTTTCCAAAAATTCTCTGATTCATTTGACATTGAAATATATTGCAAATAAAATAAAATTTACTTGTTCTAAACCAGTATTGCTACTCTTTAAAACAAAATACTGTTATAAAATTTGTAGTAAAAGCTAACTATGAAAAAAAAATTTAAAAAGAAAAAAATAAATGTTGAACAGGTTTGCCAATCTATGAGTCAAAGATATCCTGATTGAGATCAGAAACTGCCTTGAGTGACCTTAAACTGTCTTTGAGTCATCCTAATTTTTCTTAATTTTCAAAAAGAATCTTAACTTTCAAAGTTAATAGAAACAAGGTTGCCTCTCATTTTTCAAAATTTATTCCGAGTTTTCCAAACTTCTTCCAGGTTTTTTAAAGTACACATTTTAAGGTCTATTTTTAGTTTAAAGTTAAGTTTAAAGTAAGAAAATGTGTAAAATAATTTAAAAACATTAAAAGATAATGCTATTTAAATATGTTTTTTTAATAAAAAAAGTTTTATTATGACTAAGATTTTTTATTTCTATGGTAAGTTTTTTAAATATAATCAAAATTTTACTACTGAACATATAAAAGTTGTTTAAATTTTAGGTTTTCTATGTTTTTTTTTTTTTTGCCTAATTTCTCAAACTCCAGGTTAAGTGGCAATACTGTACAAACTAAGCTCTTCAACAAAGCTGAATGTGAAATAACAAAGTATTGAATTTAAATTTCATTCAATTTGTAGATAAAATGGGTCTTAAATTTTCAAAGAATCCCGAATTAAACAAGAAAATTAGTCAGCAAGAGTTTAATAAAAATTTCAAAAAATTCTGAACCATTCTGCATTTTACTGATATTTTAAAAAACTTTTAAAATATTCTTAAAGTGTGGTAACCTTATAGATAACCTAAAATATCATAATTTTCAGGGTTGCCACTTGTTTTTTCAAAATTTTTTCAAGTTTTTCCAAATTTCTTCCATGTTTTTAAAAGTACACAGTTTTGGGTCTATTTTTACTTTTAAGTTAAGTTTAATGTAAGAAACTATGTTAAAATAGTATAAAAACATTTAAGAGATACTGAAATTTACTTTAAATGTGTCCTTTAATAGAATTTTTTTTTCATGATGACAAAATTTTTTTTTTAATATAATAGATTTTATGTGTCAAATTGAAATTTTACAACTGAAAATGTTAAAATTGTTCAAAATTCAAGGTTTCTCGAGGTTTTCGTCAAAATTTCTCAAATTCCTGGTTTTTCCAGTTTATTTTTACCTAAATTGCAAATTCCAGGTTTTCAAAGTTTCAAGGTAAAGTAGCAACCCTAAATCATAAAAGAAAAAAAGAAAATCACATTTTAGGGCATAAAAGGTTGTAAATGAAAATAAGAACTAGTCTAGAAAAATAAATGTCTAAATTAATATTAGTGTTTTTAAAAAACCATTGGTATTCTGAGTTTTAATAAAGATCTCAAAAAATAAATAACTATACATAATAATTTGTTCATTATACAAAGTAAAGTATATCAAAATACTTATTAAGATAACAAGTTATCTTTTAAAACACTCTTATAAAGAAAAAAAGTATAAGAATTCTATATTATATGATTAATAAATAATTGTCAATATTTTAATAAAAACTTCAGAAAGTAGTTTTAAATTTAAAAGATATTCAAAACTTATTTGTTTTTGCTCATTAGTTATTATTAAAGAACAAGGCAGTTTTTTTATGGTCAGTTTTAATGTTTTAAAAATTAAGAAATAATTACTCTTTTCAACTCTCATGTTATAAATTTTTTCATAGTTAAAACAAAATCCAAAAAAGGAATTTTTGAAAGGGTAATAATTATTAGGTTAGCCTCACTTGATAATAGAATAACAACAGCCTGAGTAATCGTGAATAAGCACGAACAGAAAAAATTGAAACCAAAAAAAACCTGAGTGACCAAAAACTGTCCTCAGCGGCTTTAAACTGTCCAGAATTATCCTAAGCTTGTAAACTTTTTAAAATAAATGAAATAAAATACATATTTTTCAAGGAAACTGAATATAAAATATTAGAATATTGAAACTTGAACAAAAAATGTCATTCAAGAGCTAAAAAAACACTAAAATGATATTTAAAAAAAATTGTTAAGTATGGTAAGTATTTAAAAAAAACAACTGGCCTTAGTATACCATTTTGTAATTATATCAAACTAATTAACTAAAATATGTGAATTATTTCAAGAGTGTTGAATTTTGCATGCATTACTACAAACTATCATGGGTCATCTTGAGTTTAAAAAAAGAAGAGGAAGTTAAAAACTAAAAAAGTATATTGTTAAACAACCCTGAATCGTTAAAATTAAGACTAAGATAATAAAATAAATGAAGATCGAAAAGAAAATTCATATTAAACATAAATAAAGACATAAATTTCTTCAAAGATTTAAGAGAAGAATCGAAACTAGCAGAATTTTTGGAAAATAAAAATAAACATCCTTAGTCAAATTGTATTTTAAAGAAAAGTTCAACTATGCTGAATATATAGCAGCCCTGAATCATACTAAACCCTTTAACTAGATCTTAACAAGGTAGACACTTTTTAAGCTAAATTCTTAGTTTAGAGTGAAAATATTTAGCCTGAAATACATCAACCTAGCCTTAGACATTCTAAGTTTTAGACAAAAAATGAAATTTTTGGTAACAGATCTAGAAATATGAAATTAAACAGTAAATAATAGTTAAATCCTTTATTTTACGTTAAAATAACAGAACTAAACTGTTAAAAATATTGTATAACTTTTAACATAAATTTTAAAATAAAGAGTTAATAATTTTACTAGCTAAAATTTTGTTAAAAAACATAAATAACTAGTCTGAGATTTACAAAAGAACTTTAGAAAAACTTAGCAATCCTGAATTTGTCTAAAAACATTAGAAAAGTTTAAACTAGCCTCAATATTTGGCAATCTTGTATTAGTCAGGGTTGCCACTCTTTGAGTCAAAAAATCTTCTCTGAGTGACTATAAACTTCCCTGAGTAACCTCAAATTTTTTCGAGTTTCCCCAAGTTCTTTTGAAACCCTCAAAAATTTTATTATTTATTAGAAAAATAAAATGTTAATTCTAAGAATATTTAAGAACTAGCCGCAAGGCTAAAAATTTGAAATAATCAAATAAAATTAACTTTTTTAAACAAAATGTTAAAATTGGATTAACTAAATCTCATTCTAGGTCTAGAAAAATTTTTCCCTGAGATTAAAAAAAAAAGTAAAATTTCCCCGATTTTTTTAGAAAAAACCATAACTGCCCTGAGTTAAAAAAATGATCTAAATTTCCTAAGTTTCCCTGAGTCTCCCTGAGTTTCCCTGAGATTTTCTACAACTTGAAAATTCCCTGAATTTCCTGAGTGTGTGGCAACCCAGATTAGTTTAAGCCTATATTTTCTTTAACATTTAAATTTTCTATTCAAATCATGTATTATATGAAAAGTATAATCATTTTCTAACTTGATTTTTTTTTACTTAAAACCTTTACTTACACTTTGTTTAATACTAAAAGTATATTTTTTTTAAGATAAGTTTTATTATATTTGAGTAATTTCTATCATAATTAATATACTTTTCTTTTACAATTTAAATTCCACAATTTTCTTGTAGTTATAGATTTTAGCATGGAATCAAATTTACAAGTGAAATTTATTTTTTCCTATATTGTTTAGTTTTTAAAAAGTAACTTTAGTTGATAAAAAGTGCTTTATTAAGCATTATGATAAAGTTTGAAAAATATCACTAGAAACTATAAAGTATTAACCTTTCAAACTGGTATTTTTAACTCTCCATCATAATTTTTACTAGGCAACTACCATGAACAATATCTGTGTGTGATGAACATCTACTATTGTTTACAGAAAAAATAATTTTTGAAATTTTTTACCAAGAATAAACATATGACTAAAATGGCCTAAAATTAAAACTAAAATTAAACACCAAAGCAGAACTCAACTATATTATTTAACTATGTCGCTAGAAATAGATAAATAAATACAATAAAGAAACTTAAACTTTTATTGAGTAACCAATAATTTTCATGCATCCCTAAATGATAAATCGCGCGCTCTAAATTTTGTGTACTCCCAAAAACAAATCGTGCACACTATTCGGCACCAGTGTTCACTTTGAAGACCACTGGTTTAGAGTATTCTAGCAGAGCTAAACATTCAAATCTTATAGTATATTATAGTATAAATCTTTAAATGTTTTTTGTTGAATACAAATTCCAGATGGAAATATTTATAGTTACTTATTTTCTTGGAATTGCGAAATAATTTACTAAAATTTTATCTTTTCCAACATTTTAAAAACTATTAATTGGAACTTTTCAGAAACAATTCTTTGCAATTTTAGAAACTTAGTTTTTTGGCTTCTATTTTTAAAAGGTTTTGCTTGAAGTATTAAACTAAAAAAAATGTATCTAGAAGTAGTTTAATATTTACAAAGTTCAGATTTAGAAATTCAAAACACTATTGCTTATAAACTGTACCAAAATATTTGTACTTAATGAAATAACCTACGTTTGCCTTTCTAATTAGTGCCTTTAAAATTATTTAATTGAAGTTTTAACTTTTATTTTATAAATACTAAAAGTTATTTAAAATTTCAAAAAAAATTTAAAACATAACGACTAGTTATAAGTATAGAAAATTATTAGTGTGCAAAAATAATTGTAAGACATTTAAATAATAAAAAAAATAAAATTAAAATAGTTGTAGTCGCGTGCGTGCACCGACTCCAACAAGTTTATTGTTTTTAAAATCTGGTGTTCTGAAATTTAATGAGGTGTGTAATTTGTAAGTTGATGCTGAATACTTGAGGGGATATGAGAGGTTGACTACAGTTGTTTTCTCCGGTAAGTATGGATCGTACATCCAATACAAGACATTTATAAAAGAGTAATTTTGTACTTGAAAGACTAAGAAGAGGGCTTGGCCTAAACTCATTCTGAAATAAGTTCTTGACAGGTGTTCCAGAAAATTTTTAAGACCTAAAAAAGGATAAGTTTAAACACAGTCACAAATAGTTTTTGTTGAGCCAGTATACTGAGTAGGTTTGGAGTGCTTTAGTTGATTTATTTGTCTTACATGCAGATATTGCTTGATTGCTTTTGATGGTACTTATTATATTTTTATCTAAATACTAGTAAGGTCAGTTTTGAGTGTGTATATTCAAAGTTATGGTCGGCTGGTTTTAGTCTGTTGATGAGGAAATATATTTATATAGGTGTGCATAACTGTTTATTTACTGTTTTCAAGTTTTATTATACTCAATATTGTAATCAAAAAGTTGTTTATTATATGATAAGACTAAAGTTTACACAAACTAAGGTCTTTCAGGATAACTTGGCCTAGTATTAGATTTTTAAAATTTTAGTATTTAAGAAATCAAAAATAAAAACTTAAATAAAATACTTATGAAGGCACTAATTCGAAAGGCAAACATAGGTAATTTCATTAGGTACAAATCTGCTGCTACAGTTTGTAAGCAATTGTTTTTAAAATTTCTAAGTTTAAACTTTGTAAAATATTAAACTACTTCTAGATTGATTTTTAAAATTCAATACTTATAGCAAAGACGTTTAAAAGTAGAGACCAAAAAAACTATGTTTCTGATTTTGCAAAGAATTGTTACTAAAAACTTCAAATTAATAGCTTTTTAAATGTGGGAAGAGATGAAATTTTAGTAACTTTTTTCACAATTCCAAAAAATAAGTTAGTAAAAATATTTTCTCCTTGAATTTGTATTTAAAACAAAATACATTTAAAGACTTACTTTGTTTTCATTACCTTAAAACTGTGTTAAAAATATTATTGATTAAAATGAACATAAAAGGTCAATGTTAACCTTGTTAACAGTTCAATTTGAGTTTTAAATTATGTTGCAAGAATTGCAATTGATTATGTTTTACTTAAATAATACTAACATTATCAAACGTCAATTTATAGCACATAAATGTAAAAATCCGGTATAAAAAAAAGTAAAAAGCTTTAGTTAAACTAACACAAACAATCTATCACAAAAAATATATGAAAGAAAAATGTTAAGGTTTATGAAAATGTTGCAACTGTATTTAGAATTTTTATAAAATATTAGCCTGAGTAACAAAAAACTATTTTAAAGGTATTTGAAATATACTTCATTTGAGGCTTAAATATACACGTTATTTCAATCACTAAAATCATGAATGTGAAAATTAGCTTCAATTGTAAACTTTAATTTTTGATTATCTAAATTAAAGTGTCAACTATCTTTAAAAAAAACCTTATTATATTATCTTCATAAATTTTAACTTCAATACTTCAATAAAAATCTTAAACTTTAACCAAAATTAAAGAAGGCCACGAACAGAACATTACCCCTAATAACTTTAATTTGACATATAAAATCATACAGTGGTTAATCAAGAAATATTAAAACATTCTAGACTAAATTAAGGGTAAGCAAAGTTTTTTGCAACTGGAAAAATAAACATTTTTTTTTAATCTGAGTTGTATAAAAATTATCTTAGCTGACGATTAAGTACTATTAAAGTATAAAAGCTATTTAAAAGTAAGACTACAATGATTTAAGCATTTTGTTTTTTTAATACTAGGAGCACTTTCCTAGTACTTATTACCATAAAGCTAAATGTAGTTGTATATGCACATACTTTTAAAACTTAAAAAAGTCATGAACCAGGAATATCTTTTGACAGGCTGTAGGATGCAAAGTTTAGGATTCAACCCAATCTCATTTAACTTTTTAGAAAAAAATAACTTAAATATATCAATTACTTTTTAAAAAACATTAAATTATTGAAAAAGTTAGCCTGGCTGAGTCAGGAGTTTTTTACAACAACTAGAAAATATCAAACTAGCCTGAGTGTACTTAAACACTGTCAAACTATAAGAGAATGAACTTTTAGTCAAAAACATTGTGTGATTAATTATTTGTTATTGTTATTATTTAAGAGTAGAAAAACATAACAATTCTTCGTCCTTTTACGACAATAAATCTTTTTATGAAGGTCAAGCAATCAACTTGTCATCTCCTGTAATTTTACCTTCCTTTAAGATTAACATTAAGATAATAGAAAAAAAATTAAAATTTTATCTAAAACTAAAAAACAAATCTGTTGGTGACACCTTTTTCGACAAACACTAACAAGGTTAAAATCCCAAAACTAAAAACAACAAAATTTTGAAAAAAATATGAAGCTCAACTACTCAGCAAGTATTTGCAGCCAATTAACACATAAAATTGATTATTAGCAAGCATTTTTACAGCGTTAGTATGTCTAATAAAAACTACAAATTTAATAACTCACCCCATGCATTTGTTTTATGAAATTTTTTTCTCAAATTGATTTTGTTTTTAAGGTTTATTCAACATATTCGCTTACTTTATAAAATACTATAAAATTTGATTATTTAGCTATGCTAAAATATTCTAAACCAGTGGTTTTCAAAGTGAACACTGGTGCCGAATAGTGTGCACGATTTTTTTTTGGTACACAAAATTTAGAACGCACGACTTATCATTTAGCGATGCACGAAACTTATTGGTTACTAAATAAAAGTTAAAGTTTCATTATTGTATTTATTTCTAGCGACATTGTAAAATATTAAAGTTAAGTCCTGCTCCGATGTTTAATTTGATTTTAATTTTTAGGCCATTTTAGTCATATGTTTATTCTTAGTAAAATATCTCAAATACCATACTTTATTCAAACAATAGTAGAAGCTCATCACACACAAATGTTTTCTATAGGAGTCATCCAGTAAAGATTATGATGGAGAGTTAAAAGGACCAGATTGAAAGATTAATATTTTCTACTTATAAGGACCATTTTTTTAATTATAATATTATCCTTAAAAAAATCAAGTTTTTTCAATTAAAATTACTAATGCTTTTTTTACACTAAATAACTATTCCTATACATTAATAAAGTAATTTCACTTATAAATTTATTTACAATATAAAATTCATACCTAAAAGAAAGTTGTTAAATCTAAATTATATAAGAAAAATATATTAATTATGATAGAAATTGTTCAATTATATTAACATTTCTCTTTGAATACATTTATAATTATATTATTAAACAAAGATTAAATAAAAGTTTTAAGTTTTAAGAAATTAAGTTTAATAATGATTGTATTTTTTATATAATAAATAATTTGAATAGTACAATTGATATTAGAATTACAGGCTTAAACTAATACAGAGTCGACACTAACTGAGGCAATTTTGAACTTTTCAAATAGTTTTATAAAATTCAGGCTTGCTCAGATTTTTTGAAGTTCTTTTGTAAATCTCAGACGAGTCAAATATGTTTTTTTTATAAAATTTTAGCTAGTGAAATTTATTAACTTTTTATTTACACATTATTTCCTCCAATTAAGTTCTGTTGTTTTAACAAAAAATAAAGAATTTTAAAATTATTAACTGTATATTATTATATTTTTAGACATGTGTTCTGAAATTTTCATTTTTTTTTTGTCAAAAACTCAGAATAACTAAGGCTAGGTTGATGAATTTCAGGGTAAATATGTTTCACTTGCTACTAAGAGTATAGTTCAAAAAGTGACTACCTTCTTAATTTCCAGTTCTAGGGTTTAGTATGATTCAGGGTTGCCATACTTTCAGCCTAGTTTAAATTTTCATTTAAATACAATTTTACTAAGGATGTTTATTTTTAATTTTGGCTAGTTTTGGCTAGTTTTGATATTTCTCTTTAATCTTTTAATACATGTAGGTCTTTATTTTTGATTAATAAGAATTTATTTTTAGATCTTCAATTATTTATTATCATAGTGTTAATTATATCTATTCAGGGTTAATAAGTAATATACTTTTTAAGCTAAAAACTTACTCTTTTTTTTTGAAACTCAAGATAACCCAGGCTAGTACAAACCTCTTGATGTAATGCATAAATAATTCCACACGATTGAGGTTACTCACATAGTTTAGTTTTTTTTAATCTCAGGATGACTCAATATAATAAAGATAAACTTAAACTAGTTTGACATAAATAAAAAATTGATAACTAAGACCAGTTTGTTTTTTTTATAAAATACTCACCATACTTGACGATTTTTTGAAAATATCGTTTCAGAGTTTTTTAAGATGTTGAATGTCATTTCTTTGTTTAAGTTTCAATATTCTGATATTTTTATCATAAACTAAACTTTTTAAAGTTTAAAAAAAAAGGTATTTTGTTATTTTAAAGAGCTTTTAATCAGCTAATTTTTTTCATAATATTATAGTGTAAAATCACTTATCACTATTATTTAAGAACTAATTGCCTACTTCCGAAAATAAAAAACTTCAAAGATTTAGTGCTTTATAGCTACTTAAATCATCCCTTGTAATTTTACCTGCCCCTTAATTTAACATTGATATAAAGTACTTCTATTTTATATTTTGTTTGTTTGCAATAAACTTTAATGTAAAAAAATTGTGATTTTTATGATGGAAAAACCATTATTTCAACCTTTATTTTATGTTAAAATAAAAGAACTAAACTGTTAGAAATGATATATAACTTTAAATATAAATTTTAAATTTATTTAATAATAAGAGTTAATAATTTTACAAGCTAAAATCTTGTTTAAAAAACCTAAATAACTAGTCTGAGATTTACAAAAGAATTTTATAAAATCTTAGCAAGCCTGAATTTTTCTAAAAACACTAGAAAAGTTCAAACTAGCCTCAATATCTGGCAACTTTGTATTAGTCAGGGTTGCCACTCTCTGAGTCAAAAAATCTTCCCTGAGTGACTAGAAACTTTCCTGAGTAAACTCAATTTATTTTTTTGAGTTTCCCTGAGTTCTTTTTTAACCCTCAAAAATATTATTTATTAGAAAAATACAATGTTAATTCTAAGAATATTTGAGAACTAGCCGCAAGGCTAAAAATTTTAAATCATATAATAAATTTTTTTTTTTTTTAATTAAAATTTTGAAATTCAAATAACTAAATCTCATTCTAGATCAAAAATAATTTTTCCTGATATTAAAAAAAAATTAAATTTCCCTAAAATTTTCGATAAAACCATAACTGCCCTAAGTTTTCCTGAATTAAAAAAAAGGATCTAAATTCCCTAAGTTTCCCTGAAATTTCTACAGCTTGAAAATTCCCTGAGTTTCCTTGAATTCCATAAGTGTGTAGCAACTCTGATTAGTTTAAGCCTATATTTTCTTTAACTTTTAAATTTTCTATTCAAATCATGTATTATATGATAAGTATAATCATTATAAAACATGACTTCTTTTAACTTAAAACCTTTACTTACACTTTGTTTAATACTAAAAGTGTATTTTTTTAAGATATGTGTTAATATGTTTGAATAATTTCTATCATAATTAATATATTTTTCTTATACAATTTAAATTCCTCAATTTTCTTGTAGTTATAGATTTTAGCATGGAATCAAATTTACAAGTGAAATTTATTTTTTCCTTAATAAGAATAGTTGTTTAGTTTTTAAAAAGTAACTTTAGTTGAGAAAAAGTAACTTGCTTTATTAAGCATATTATTATGGTTTGAAAAATATCACTAGAAACTATAAAATATTAACCTTTCAAAATGATCCTTTTAACTCTCCATCATAATTTTTACTAGGTAACTACCATGAACAAAATTTGTGTGTGATGAACATCTCCTATTGTTTACAGAAAGAATACTTTTTGAAATTTTTTACCAAGAATAAACGTATGACTAAAATGGCCTAAAATTAAAACTAAACTTAAACACCAAAGCAGAACTTAACTATAATATTTAACTATGTCGCTAGAGATATATAAATAAATACAATAAAGAAACTTAAACTTTTAATTTGTAACCAATAATTTTCATGCATCCCTAAATGATAAATCGCGCGCTCTAAATTTAGTGTACCCCAAAAAAATCGTGCACACTATTCGGCACCAAAATTCACTTTGAAAACCACTGGTTTAGAGTATTTTAGCATAGCTAAACAATCAAATCTTTTAGTATAACATAAAGTAAGCGAATATGTTGAATAATTTCTAAAAACAAAAACAAGTTAATAAAAGTTTCTTACAGTTACCCGTATGGGGTGAGTTTTTGAATTTGTAATATTATTATACATATTAATGTTGAAAAATTCCTACTAATGATAAAGTTTATGTAAGTATATGTTGATTATGTGCAAATACTTGCTTGAGGAGTTGTGCTTCATGATTTCCCCACATTTTGTGGTTTTAGTGTTGAGATTTTAACCTTGTTAGTGTTTGTCAAAAGAGTTGTTACCAAGAGGTTGATTTTTTAGTTAAAGATACAGTTTCATTTTTTTTTTTGGTTTATCCAATGTTAAATTAAGGGGCAGGTAAAATTATAAGGGATGATTTAAGTAGCTATAAAGCACTAAATCTTTGAAGTTTTTTATTTTCGGAAGTAGGCAATTAGTTCTTAAATAATAGTGATAAGTGATTTTACACTATAATCTTATGAAAAAAAATTAGCTGATTAAAAGCTCTTTAAAATAACAAAATACCTTTTTTTTTTAAACTTTAAAAAGTTTAGTTTATGATAAAAATATCAGAATATTGAAACTTAAACAAAGAAATGACATTCAACATCTTAAAAAACTCTGAAACGATATTTTCAAAAAATCGTCAAGTATGGTGAGTATTTTATAAAAAAAACAAACTGGTCTTAGTTATCAATTTTTTATTTATGTCAAACTAGTTTAAGTTTATCTTTATTATATTGAGTCATCCTGAGATTAAAAAAAACTAAACTATGTGAGTAACCTCAATCGTGTGGAATTATTTATGCATTACATCAAGAGGTTTGTACTAGCCTGGGTTATCTTGAGTTTCAAAAAAAAAGAGTAAGTTTTTAGCTTAAAAAGTATATTACTTATTAACCCTGAATAGATATAATTAACACTATGATAATAAATAATTGAAGATCTAAAAATAAATTCTTATTAAACAAAAATAAAGACCTACATGTATTAAAAGATTAAAGAGAAATATCAAAACTAGCCAAAATTAAAAATAAACACCCTTAGTAAAATTGTATCTAAATGAAAATTTAAACTAGGCTGAAAGTATGGCAACCCTGAATCATACTAAACCCTAGGACTGGAAATTAAGAAGGTAGTCACTTTTTGAACTATACTCTTAGTAGCAAGTGAAACATATTTACCCTGAAATTCATCAACCTAGCCTTAGTTATTCTGAGTTTTTGACAAAAAAAAAATGAAAATTTCAGAACACATGTCTAAAAATATAATAATATACAGTTAATAATTTTAAAATTCTTTATTTTTTGTTAAAACAACAGAACTTAATTGGAGGAAATAATGTGTAAATAAAAAGTTAATAAATTTCACTAGCTAAAATTTTATAAAAAAAACATATTTGACTCGTCTGAGATTTACAAAAGAACTTCAAAAAATCTGAGCAAGCCTGAATTTTATAAAACTATTTGAAAAGTTCAAAATTGCCTCAGTTAGTGTCGACTCTGTATTAGTTTAAGCCTGTAATTCTAATATCAATTGTACTATTCAAATTATTTATTATATAAAAAATACAATCATTATTAAACTTAATTTCTTAAAACTTAAAACTTTTATTTAATCTTTGTTTAATAATATAATTATAAATGTATTCAAAGAAAAATGTTAATATAATTGAACAATTTCTATCATAATTAATATATTTTTCTTATATAATTTAGATTTAACAACTTTCTTTTAGGTATGAATTTTATATTGTAAATAAATTTATAAGTGAAATTACTTTATTAATGTATAGGAATAGTTATTTAGTGTAAAAAAAGCATTAGTAATTTTAATTGAAAAAAACTTGGTTTTTTTAAGGATAATATTATAATTAAAAAAATGGTCCTTATAAGTAGAAAATATTAATCTTTCAATCTGGTCCTTTTAACTCTCCATCATAATCTTTACTGGATGACTCCTATAGAAAACATTTGTGTGTGATGAGCTTCTACTATTGTTTGAATAAAGTATGGTATTTGAGATATTTTACTAAGAATAAACATATGACTAAAATGGCCTAAAAATTAAAATCAAATTAAACATCGGAGCAGGACTTAACTTTAATATTTTACAAAGTCGCTAGAAATAAATACAATAATGAAACTTTAACTTTTATTTAGTAACCAATAAGTTTCGTGCATCGCTAAATGATAAGTCGTGCGCTCTAAATTTTGTGTACCAAAAAAAAAATCGTGCACACTATTCGGCACCAGTGTTCACTTTGAAAACCACTGGTTTAGAATATTTTAGCATAGCTAAATAATCAAATTTTATAGTATTTTATAAAGTAAGCGAATATGTTGAATAAACCTTAAAAACAAAATCAATTTGAGAAAAAAAATTCATAAAACAAATGTATGGGGTGAGTTATTGAGTTTGTAGTTTTTATTAGACATACTAACGCTGTAAAAATGCTTGCTAATAATCAATTTTATGTGTTAATTGGCTGCAAATACTTGCTGAGTAGTTGAGCTTCATATTTTTTTCAAAATTTTGTTGTTTTTAGTTTTGGGATTTTAACCTTGTTAGTGTTTGTCGTATAAGGTGTCACCAACAGATTTATTTTTTAGTTTTTGATCTATATTTTATTTTATTAGCTTAATGTTAATCTTAAAGGGGCGGTAAAATTACAGGAGATGACAAGTTGATTGCTTGACCTTCATAAAAAGATTTATTGTCGTAAAGGGACGAAGAATTGTTATGTTTTTCTACTCTTAAATAATAACAATAACAAATAATTAATGACAAAATGTTTTTGACTATTAAAGTTCATTCTCTTACAGTTTGACAGTGTTTAAGTACACTAAGGCTAGTTTGATATTTTTTGATTGTTGTAAAAAACTCCTGACTCAGCCCGGCTAATTTTTGAATAAGTTAATTTTGTTTTGAAAGTAATTGATATATTTTAGTTATTTTTTTCTTAAAAGTTAAATGAGATTGGGTTGAATCGTAAACTATGCATCCTACAGCCTGTCAAAAGATATTCCTGGTTCATGACTTTTTTAAGTTTTAAAAGTATGTGCATATACAACTACATTGAGCTTTATGGTAATAAGTACTAGGAAAGTGCTCCTAGTATTAAAAAAAACAAAATGCTTAAATCATTGTAGTCTTACTTTTAAATAGCTTTTATACTTTAATAGTACTTAATCGTCAGCTATGATAATTTTTATACAACTCAGTTTAAAAAAAAAAATGTTTATTTTTCCAGTTGCAACACTTTGCTTACCCTTAATTTAGTCTAGAATGTTTTAATATTTCTTGATTAACCACTGTATGATTTTATATGTCAAATTAAAGTTATTAGGGGTAATGTTCTGTTCGTGGCCTTCTTTAATTTTGGTTAAAGTTTAAGATTTTTATTGAAGTATTGAAGTTAAAATTTATGAAGATAATATAATAAGGTTTTTTTTAAAGATAGTTGACACTTTATTTTAGATAATCAAAAATTAAAGTTTACAGTTGAAGCTAATTTTCACATTCATGATTTTAGTGATTGAAATAACGTGTATATTTAAGCCTCAAATGAAGTATATTTCAAATACCTTTAAAATAGTTTTTTGTTACTCAGGCTAATATTTTATAAAAATTCTAAATACAGTTGCAACATTTTTATAAACCTTAACATTTTTCTTTCATATATTTTTTGTGATAGATTGTTTGTGTTAGTTTAACTAAAGCTTTTTACTTTTTTTTATACCGGATTTTTTCATTTATGTGCTAAAAATTGACGTTTGATAATGTTAGTATTATTTAAGTAAAACATAATCAATTGCAATTCTTGCAACATAATTTAAAACTCAAATTGAACTGTTAACAAGGTTAACATTGACCTTTTATGTTCATTTTAATCAATAATTAAATATTTTTAACACAGTTTTAAGGTAATGAAAACAAAGTAAGTCTTTAAATGTATTTTGTTTTAAATACAAATTCAAGGAGAAAATATTTTTACTAACTTATTTTCTGGAATTGTGAAAAAAATTACTAAAATTTCATCTCTTCCCACATTTAAAAAGCTATTAATTTAAATTTTTTAGTAACAATTCTTTGCAAAATCAGAAACATAGTTTTTTTGGTCTCTACTTTTAAACGTCTTTGCTATAAGTTTTGAATTAAAAAAATCAATCTAGAAGTAGTTTAATATTTTACAAAGTTTAAACTTAGAAATTTTAAAAACAATTGCTTATAAACTGTAGTAGCAGATTTGTACCAAATGAAATTACCTATGTTTGCCTTTCGAATTAGTGCCTTCATAAGTATTTTATTGAAGTTTTTATTTTTGATTTCTTAAATACTAAAATTTTTAAAAATCTAATACTAGGCCAAGTTATCCTGAAAGACCTTAGTTTGTGTAAACTTTAGTCATATTATATAATAAACAACTTTTTGATTACAATATTGAGAATAACAAAACTTGAAAACAGTAAATAAACAGTAATGCACACCTATATGAATATATTTCCTCATCAACAGACCAAAACCAGCCGACCATAACTTTGAATAAACACACACAAAACTGAACTTACTAGTATTTAGATAAAAATATAATAAGTACCATCAAAAGCAATCAAGCAATATCTGCATGTAAGACAAATAAATCAACTAAAGCACTCCAAACCTACTCAGTATACTGGCTCAACAAGAATTATTTGTGACTGTGTTTAAACTTATCCATTTTTAGGTCTTAAAAACTTTCTGGAACACCTGTCAAGAACTTATTTCAGAATGAGTTTAGGCCAAGCCCTCTTCTTGGTCTTTCAAGTAGAAAATTACTCTTTTATAAATGTCTTGTATTGGATGTACGATCCATACTTACCGGAGAAAACAACTGTAGTCAACCTCTCATATCCCCTCAAGTATTCAGCATCAACTTACAAATTACACACCTCATTAAATTTCAGAACACCAGATTTTAAAAACAATAAACTTGTTGTAGTCGGTTCACGCACGCGATTTTAATTTTATTTTTTTATTATTTAAATATCTTACAATTATTTTTGCACACTAATAATTTTCTATGTTTATAACTAGTCATTATGTTTTAAATTTTTTTTGAAATTTTAAATAACTTTTAGTATTTATAAAATAAAAGTTAAAACTTCAATTAAATAATTATAAAGGCACTAATTAGAAAGGCAAACGTAGGTTATTTCATTAAGTACAAATATTTTGGTACAATTTATAAGCAATAGTGTTTTGAATTTCTAAATCTAAACTTTGTAAATATTAAACAACTTCTAGATACAATTTTTTTAGTTTAATACTTCAAGCAAAACCTTTTAAAAATAAAAGTCAAAAAACTAAGTTTCTAAAATTGCAAAGAATTGTTTCTTAAAAGTTCCAATTAATAGTTTTTAAAATGTTGGAAAAGATAAAATTTTAGTAATTTTTTTCGCAATTCCAAGAAAATAAGTAACTATAAATATTTCCATCTGGAATTTGTATTCAACAAAAAACATTTAAAGATTTATACTATAATATACTATAAGATTTGATTATTTAGCTATGCTAAAATACTCTAAACCAGTGGTTTTCAAAGTGAACACTGGTGCCGAATAGTGTGCACAATTTTTTTTTGGTACACAAAATTTAGAGCGCACGACTTATCATTTAGCGATGCACGAAACTTATTGGTTACTAAATAAAAGTTAAAGTTTCATTATTGTATTTATTTATCTATCTCTAGCGACATAGTTAAATATTATAGTTAAGTTCTGCTTTGGTGTTTAATTTTAGTTTTAATTTTAGGCCATTTTAGTCATATGTTTATTCTTGGTAAAAAATTTCAAAAATTAATTTTTTCTGTAAACAATAGTAAATGTTCATCACACACAAATATTATTCATGGTAGTTGCCTAGTAAAAATTATGATGGAGAGTTAAAAATACCAGTTTGAAAGGTTAATACTTTATAGTTTCTAGTGATATTTTTCAAACTATATCATAATGCTTAATAAAGCATTTTTTCTCAACTAAAGTTACTTTTTAAAAACTAAACAATATAGGTAAAAAAAAATTTCTCTTGTAAATTTGATTCCATGCTAAAATCTATAACTACAACAAAATTGTGGAATTTAAATTGTAAAAGAAAAGTATATTAATTATGATAGAAATTATTCAAACATATCAGCACTTATCTTAAAAAAAATATACTTTTAGTATTAAACAAAGTGTAAGTAAAGGTTTTAAGTTAAAAGAAAATCAAGTTAGATAATGATTATACTTTTCATATAATACATGATTTGAATAGAAAATTTAAATGTTAAAGAAAATATAGGCTTAAACTAATCTTGGTTGCCACACACTCAAGAAATTCAGGGAATTTTCAAGTTGTAGAAAATCTCAGGGAAACTCAGGGAGACTCAGGGAAACTTAGGAAATTTAGATCCTTTTTTTTAACTCAGGGCAGTTATGGTTTTTTCTAAAAAAATTAGGGAAATTTTACTTTTTTTTTAATCACAGGGAAAAATTTTTCTAGACCTAGAATGAGATTTAGTTAATCCGAATTTAACATTTTGTTTAAAAAAGTTAATTTTGTTTGATTATTTAAAATTTTTAGCCTTGCGGCTAGTTCTTAAATATTCTTAGAATTAACATTTTATTTTTCTAATAAATAATAAAATTTTTGAGGGTTTCAAAAGAACTCGGGGAAACTCAAAAAAATTTGAGGTTACTCAGGGAAGTTTCTAGTCACTCAGAGAAGATTTTTTGACTCAAATAGTGGCAACCCTGACTAATACAAAATTGCCAGATATTGAGGCTAGTTTAAACTTTTCTAATGTTTTTAGACAAATTAAGGATTGCTAAGTTTTTCTAAAGTTCTTTTGTAAATCTCAGACTAGTTATTTACGTTTTTTAACAAAATTTTAGCTAGTAAAATTTTTAACTCTATATTTTAAGATTTATGTTAAAAGTTATACAATATTTCTAACAGTTTAGTTCTATTATTTTAACGTAAAATTAAGGATTTAACTATTATTTACTGTTTAATTTCATATTTCTAGATCTGTCACCAAAAATTTCATTTTTTGTCTAAAACTTAGAATGTCTAAGGCTAGGTTGATGTATTTCAGGCTAAATATTTTCACTCTAAACTAAGAATTTAGCTTAAAAAGTGTCTACCTTGTTAAGATCTAGTTAAAGGGTTTAGTATGATTCAGGGCTGCCATATATTCAGCATAGTTGAACTTTTCTTTAAACTACAGTTTGACTAAGGGTGTTTATTTTTTTTTTTTCAAAAATTCGGCTAGTTTTGATTCTTCTCTTAAATCTTTGAAGAAATTTATGTCTTTATTTTTATTTAGTATGAATTTTCTTTTCGATCTTCATTTATTTTATTATCTTAGTCTTAATTTTAAAGATTCAGGGTTGTTTAACAATATACTTTTTTAGTTTTTAACTTCCTCTTCTTTTTTTAAACTCAAGATAACCCATGATAGTTTGTAGTAATGCATGCAAAATTCAACACTCTTGAAATAATTCACATAGTTTAGTTAATTAGTTTGATATAATTACAAAATGGTATACTAAGGCCAGTTGTTTTTTTTAAATACTTACCATACTTAACAATTTTTTTTAAATATCATTTTAATGTTTTTTTAGCTCTTGAATGACATTTCTTTGTTCAAGTTTCAATATTCTAATATTTTATATTCAGTTTCCTTGAAAAATATGTATTTTATTTCATTTATTTTAAAAAGTTTACAAGCTTAGGATAATTCTGGACAGTTTAAAGCCACTGAAGACAGTTTTTGGTCACTCAGGTTTTTTTTTTGGTTTCAAAGAGTAGCAATCCTGTTCGTGCTTATTCACGATTACTCAGGCTGATGTTATTCTTGTATCAAGTGAGGCTAACCTAATAATTACTACCCTTTTAAAATTATTTTTTGGATTTTGTTTTAACTATGAAAATATTTATAACATGAGAGTTGAAAAGAGTAATTATTTCTTAATTTTTAAAACATTAAAACTGACCATAAAAAAACTGCCTTGTTCTTTTATAATAACTAATGAGCAAAAACAAATAAGTTTTGAATATCTTTTAAATTTAAAACTACTTTCTGAAGTTTTTGTTGAAATATTGATAATTAATTATTTATCAAATAGTATACAATTGTTATACTTTTTTTCTTTATAAGAGTGTTTTAAAAGATAACTTGTTATCTTAATAAGTATTTTGATATACTTTACTTTGTATAATGAACAAATTATTATTTATAGTTATTTATTTTTTGAGATCTTTATTAAAACTCATAATACCAATGATTTTTTTAAAACACTCATATTAGTTCAGACATTTATTTTTCTAGACTAGTTCTTATTTTCATTTACAACCTTTTATGCTCTAAAATGTAATTTTCTTTTTTTCTTTTATGACTTAGGGTTGCCACTTTACCTTGAAACTTTGAAAAACCTGGAATTTGCAATTTAGGTAAAAATAAACTGGAAAAACCAGGAATTTGAGAAATTTTGAAGAAAACCTCGAGAAACCTGGAATTTTGAACAATTTTAACAATTTCAGTTGTAAAATTTCAATTTGACACATAAAATCTATTATATTAAAAAAAAAATTTTGTCATCATGAAAAAAAATTTCTATTAAAGGACACATTAAAAGTAAATTTCAGTATCTCTTAAATGTTTTTATACTATTTTAACATAATTTCTTACATTAAACTTAACTTAAAACTAAAAATAGACCCAAAACTGTGTACTTTTAAAAACTTGGAAGAAATTTGGAAAAACTGGAAAAAATTTTGAAAAAACAAGTGGCAACCCTGAAAATTATGATATTTTAGGTTATCTATAAGGTTACCACACTTTAAAAATATTTTAAAAGTTTTTTAAAATATCAGTAAAATGCAGAATGGTTCAGAATTTTTTGAAATTTTTATTAAACTCTTGCTGACTCATTTTCTTGTTTAATTCGGGATTCTTTAGAATTTAATACCCATTTTATCTACAAATTGAATGAAATTTAATTTCAATACTTTGTTATTTCGCATTCAACTTTGTTGAAATGCTAAGTTTGTACAGTATTGCCACTTATCCTGGAATTTGAGAAATTAGGCAAAAAAAAAAACATAGAAAACCTAAAATTTAAACAACTTTTATATGTTCAGTAGTAAAATTTTGATTTTATTTAAAAAACTTACCGTAGAAATAAAAAATCTTAGTCATAATAAAACTTTTTTTATTAAAAAAACATATTTAAATAGCATTATCTTTTAATGTTTTTAAATTATTTTACACATTTTCTTACTTTAAACTTAACTTTAAACTAAAAATAGACCTTAAAATGTGTGCTTTAAAAAACCTGGAAGAAGTTTGGAAAACTCGGAATAAATTTTGAAAAATGAGAGGCAACCTTGTTTCTATTAACTTTTAAAGTTAAGATTCTTTTTGAAAATTAAGAAAAATTAGGATGACTCAAAGACAGTTTAAGTTCACTCAAGGCAGTTTCTGATCTCAATCAGGATATCTTTGACTCATAGATTGGCAAACCTGTTCAACATTTATTATTTTCTTTTTAAATTTTTTTTCATAGTTAGCTTTTACTTCAAATTTTATAACAATATTTTGTTTTAAAGAGTAGCAATACTGGTTTAGAACAAGTAAATTTTATTTTATTTGCAATATATTTCAATGTCAAATGAATCAGAGAATTTTTGAAAAAAACCTGGAATTTTAAACAAAAACTGCTAGAAAACTTTATTTTTCAGTCTAACTATTTCTAAACAAAATAATTTTTATTTCAATTGGTCAAAATGCATACAAAGTATTTTTAATGTAATCTATGATTATGTGTGTGCACAAAACATTTATTTATCTAATGAGTACAGATTTTTAGATTTAAAGAATAAAAAAATCATCAAAAACATATGACCATTGGTATTTAAGGAATTTCTTTCAGGTTTTTCGGTCTATTTTTAAATTAAAGATAAGTTTAAGTTTAAAAACTGTGTTTTGTAGTACAATAACACTGTAAATAATGTAAAGCTACTTGAAATATGTTTTTTTATTAAAAAAATGATGAAAACCATTTATTTTATTAAATAGATTTTTGGTGGCAAATAAAAGTTTCTTAATTAATAATGTAAAATTGTTTAAAGTTCAGGGTTTTTTTGTAATTTATGTTCAAAATTTGTCAAATTCCAGGTTTTTTATTTAAAGTGTCAAATTCTAGGTTTTTCCAGTAATCCAGGTTTAGTAGCTACCCTAATAAAATTAGCTTCTAATGTTTAAAAAATTTTCCATATACTATTCACACTTTTGTAAGATGTATTCTGTTGTCAAAAAGTTTTACAAAATTATGTTCTATGAAATATTTAATTGTAATAAATAAAGATGTTTTGTAGTTTATAGTTAGCTCTAAGTCAATTTGAAAGTTGAAAATGTGCTTTTTTACACTGCTTTTGGTTGCTTATGAACGAATATTAAAAAAAAGTTTTGTATAAGTCTAAAAAGTTCATTTCTGACAAATTATTTTAATTAAATCAAAAACTATCCATTGAAAATAAAACTTTGAAAATATAGTAGTTACAAAAAGTAAAAAAAAAAAAGAACAGACTGATTTGCTTTAGAATTTATTTTCTTTGGACAAGACGGTAAATGGTATCTTTGGCGTGGACTTTATAACCAAAAGGTTTTCTCTTGCACCAAATACTAGGACCACATACTTTAAACGTGGAATTTTTCGTTCATTAAACTGTATTTATTGAGTTTTTTAACTAATATACTTAATCAAATGGAATGTTGATGTTTTTCTTTATTGTATAAAACACCGGTCTCAAACTATCCTTATTTTATTCAAATGATGGTATTGTTTTTATATCTTGCACAAACAAATAAATTATAACTAAAACTTTTTAATAACAGATTTAAAACAGTTTTCTAAACGTTCGAAATTAATTCAAATAATTTTACCATTTAATTTCAACTTAATTTTTAAAACACTTTCTAAATATGCTATTACTTAGGTCAACGTAAAATTTATGTCAACTAAAATTATCATCATTCTACGTATAAAATTTCTATTTACAAGTTATTGATGTTGTTTTAATTTGTATGTGAGGTCATTTTAGAGCAGGGTTTCTCAAAGTAGGTTAATTTGCCCATTTGGAGGCAATGAGCAGCAAAGAGGCCAAAGAGGAATTATGAGCAGTAAAGGAGCAACATGGGGGCCATGAGGTCATAACTTTAAACTTACACTAGATATTTTGGAGTTGATGACGAGTAAAAAAAACAAAAGGTGTTTTTTGTTTGGTTTTCAATGGTAGTTTTTTGAGTAATCTTGTAGGAGGGCGTCTTAGCTCTTTTTGTTTCCTTAAAGGCGCCTTTAGAATAAAAGTTTGGGAAATCAAGTTGTAGAGCTTAAAGCTGTTTTTGTTTTTAGCTAAACTTTAGTATCATCATAAACTGAACTTTTTAATGCTATAAAATGGGGATGTTTTTTAAAAGCTTGAAATCAGCTTTATTTTTTCCGTAAGCTCATAGTGTAAAATCACTTATTAATTTTATTTAAAAGCTACTTGCCTACTCTCTGCATACTTTAAAAAAATCTATTTTTTACAAAGATTTAGTGCTTTATAGCTACTTATAAAAACACTGGGTGTTAGTATCTTTATTCAAACATTTTTGAAAGTTTATACAAAACAAAGTACTTATTGTGAATGCCAGTTTGGAAAAATGTTCAAAAGCCACTGAAATAGTACAGTTGTATACTAGTTCTTAAAACTTGGATAGTTTATAAAAAAAATATAAATTACAAAACTATAAAAATTGATAAAAACATATTTAATAATATAAAAATACCTTGTTTAAAAATGTCTGGAAATCTGCTTTACAGTAATCAAAACTTTAATTTTTATATAATTAAAATAAGTAGCTATCAATTATTTTTTATAATTTTTTTTTACTATTATTGATACCCCTAACCCTTACCCTCGGTTGGTAAGTTTTTTTTTTTATAATTTTTTTAAAATGCTTTTTTCTAATTTCTTTATAATTTTTTTTACTTTCACTGTTACCCCTAACCCTTACCCTCGGTCGATAACTTTTTTTTTTATTAAATTATTTTTTGTTTTTTTTCTGTATTTTTTTACGATCGTGTAAATTTGTTCTCGTGCAGTTTAGTTCCCTAAAGCAATTCAGTGAACTGGTGCAATTTTGACTTAGTGAAATTTAAACGCGTACCCAGTTAAAAAAGTATTATTAAGTTTTGTCACTTAAGAGAGTTATTGATCACTCAGTAAAGTTTTTTACTCTATGAGCGAAATTTTTAAATCAAAATAAAGATGTAAATTACTTATGCATATAGAAATTTGAAAAAGCAAGCAGTTCTTAACAAGCTGAATTATTTTTACTTTCTTATTTTAATTTTAATAGTGTAAAATAAAATAATAAACTAACAATAGTAGTTGCAAAGTTGACAAAAGCGTCGTTTCTTACGCAGATACAGTTGTTCGTTGTCATTTGATAAAACGGTAGTATCACCGACTCATCTCTTTGGTTCTGAAGTGCTTGTTTATTTTTTGTTGATTTTACATCCTTAACAATTTTCACATAACTCGGTATTAAAAAATGTATATTAATGTGAAATTTAAAAAAGAGAATATTTTACACTTTAAACTAGACTTTAAATAAACAGTTTAATATTTTTAGACTACAAAAATTTAACTAAACTTGATAATTTAACTAAATGTTTGTAACAATGATAAAAAAATAAATCAAGTAATAGCTTGAAAGAATTTCTCTAAATACTCAAACATAAGATTTTAATCCGTCTAACTAGAAGATCAAACAACAAATAATTTTATAATTTGAAAAGGTCATAAAAAGCTGAACTAAGTGTTATCAACTAATTTTTAATTGTTAAAATTATTTAATTCAGTATTATTAGTTGTAATAAACCAAGAACATTTTAAAAAAACTACATTAATAAAAACCAGCTTTTTAACTTGTATTTACAGTATAAAAAAAAACTTATATTTTTTTTAGATTTTTTTATAGTTTTTATGCTTTTAGTTATTAAACTATTACTAGATTTTTTATTTTTTTTAACAATATATGTCTTTTTTTACACGTTGTTTTAATAAATTTCTACTGTTGAAATATTTAATCTACAAACTACTTTTAATTAATATCAATTAAAATACTTAACAAACTCTAACTGTTCTATAAAACTCTAACTCTGAGGAAGAAGTATAACCTTAAGGCATTAGTAATGATTAACACATAAGCTTAAAGCAAAACACTAAATATAAAACACATTAATTCGTCAGTCTTGCCAAGTCTATTGGAGTACAATCATGTATTTTTTAACAGGTAGTCTGAACTGAAGCGTAAGTCAAGTTTTTAAGGCATTGTTCAGATAAATTTAAGCATTTAGGGTTTTGTTGTTCAACTTAAAATATTTTTAAAAGGTGTTTATTCCAAAAAAATGTCTGTAAGCATGAAATTTGAAATAACATTGTCCTCTCGCTCATTTTGGTTTGTCTACATAATGTGTTTTTATTTTAAAGCTAACCGTAAAATAAAAACAAAAAGTGGGAAATTCAATAAAAAAATATGGAGTGAGTTTTTAAATTTGTTTGTAGTATTGACTAGACAACATAAAGATATGTTTTTGTTTTGAAACTGTCAAGATAGTAATTAAAGGTGATTTTTATCGTCATTTAAAACATAAAATTTATAAGAAAGCCAGTATTTAATTTAAAAAAAAAAATTTATGATACATACTTTTAAAGAATTAAATGTTAATATTAGTATATTGTTTTAAATTAATTTTGAGTAAAGGTACTTTTATTAAAACATTATTTAGCTGTTTAAATAGGAGAAAATTTTCATGGCTAAAATTCTAATCACTAGTAGTAAAAGCTAGAAAGAGAAAATTAAGTCTAAGACAGCTTATCTCTTTAAGCTCTTCAATCATTTAATCTTTTTTTACTTTAACTATAATACAGAGAAGTAAGTCCTTCTTACAAAAACCCTTTTCAGCTTGTAGGAATGATTATTAAATCATTAAAAACATTTATAAAAAGTCTATATAGATTTATAATAACGTTAGATTTTGTTACATCAAAAGTACTATAGATAAGGTATCTTGGCTCAAAAAAATTTAGTATATAAAAGAAAAGTTATTTAAATAAGTCAGTCTTAAAGTTGCTTTAGAGCAGAAGGGTATATTAAAAAAAAGCTACTAACATAAAATAATTTGATAAAAAAAAATACAAAAATATTTTTTTTTTGAAAGTTTAATTTTACTGTATTTTATTTATCTAAAGATTTTTAGTGTTGTTTATGGAATCAAAAGTGTAATATTAGGACATATCAGGTCAGTTAAATCAAATACAGAAATCTGCTTTTTGAATACGCACTATTTAAGAACAAACTTTCATGTTGAGTACGCAATTAGAACACAGCTCAATCGTGCGTTTTCAAGACAAACATTACTGTATTCAGTTTTTAACAGTTCTAAAATTTTTACAAAGATATAGCTTAGATTATAAAGCTATTTATTAAAATAAGTTCTTAATATAAACTCATTAAAAAATTATATTAAACTATAAATAGCTTAATAATCACGTTAAGTAAGTATTTTCAGTTCAAATTACTATTGATTAGATTACACTGCTCAAAAATGTTTAATATATAAAGAAAGTGTTATTAGAATATGTCAGTCTGTAAAGTTTTTAGTAGAGGAAGGGTATTAAAAACAATTTAGCTACAAAAATTATAGTTTTCAAGATTTTTGTATATTGCGTTTTATTTAACTAAAGATTAAAAGTGGTATTCATGAAATAAATCGTAAGATATTAGGATATATCAAGTCAAATTAGTTACGACAGTTATATCAAAGATAGCCATCTGCATTTTGAAAACGCACCTTTTAGGGATACACTTCATGCACATAAAACAATACTTAAAACTTATTTTGTCATTTAGAATATAAACTATTAATAAAACAAGTATTTAATTTAACTAAAAATATTGTATTTATTGTAAATGTTTTTAATGATTTGAAGTGGAAGAATAAAATATAGTTTTTATCAAGATTTGAGTAAAGATAATTTCATTAGAATATGTAAAAGTTAAACAGCTTAAATAGGAGAAAAGTTTTATGGCTTAAATTTTCAACACTAGTAGTACAAAGTTAGAAAAAAAAATCTATAAAAGCTGATTTTTAAACTATTTATCATAAAAATAAATAAGTTCTCAACAAGAGATTTTAACATTCTGGAAAATTCTGGATTTAGAAATAAATCTGTATATAAACGTTGGATTACTCGGTTTAAAGTCATTTGTAAGGTGTCTACACCGTTGACAGTTTGAGACCGTAGTTTAGCTTAAGGAAAATTTTGTCTATGCTTTTTTCTAGTTAGTTATGGTTATTTTACAAACAGTATCGCATATTGTAAATTTATTTTAAAATTACAAAAGTTTTCCAATAAAGTTTGTTGTAGCCGATAGCTTACGTGATTGAATTTTCTTTTGTATAACACAGTTTTTATTTTTTCATGCTTAAGAATCTGACTACTAAAATAAAATAAATTTTCTTTAGAATACATGAAAGTAAAATTTTGCTTCGCATAATGTTTAATAAACAACTTAGTGCATTTTAACTTCGTAAATGACATAAAAACATTTTTGAAGTGTACAATTCTAGCTCTGGTTTAGAAACAGTGCGTAGTCATTTTTTTCTTTACTATATCTCTTTTTTCTTTTAATTCAGGGCGAGCGTAGGCTTCAGGGAACTACACTTAAACCGCCGCTATTTTACTTATAACACATATTAAGTAAATTTTTTATTTTATAGTTTGTACATTTTTATTACACAGTTAACAATGAAAGAAATTTAACAGAAAATTATACAATAAAATAAAAACATGTCAATGAACCAACAACTTCATTACATTTGGAAAACAATAATTTCTGCTTTGGAGAATCACAAATGCAGCTCTCTGTTTAAAAAACCTGTTGATCCTGTAGCGCTTAGAATACCTGTTAGTTTTTTAGTACTGTTTTCACTTACATTTTCTAAACATTTTTTTCAAGAACAATCCTGTTAAGTACCTCTAGTGTAAGGTTCGCCATATTTAGTCAAAAATTCGTGTGCCAAATGGAAATTTAATTTTCAGACTTATATTTCTAAGGTTGTGTTTTAAAAGCAATTTCAAGCGGAACATAACTAAGTGTTTTAAAACTTTTACCAGAAAAAACAAATCAAGACTGTTTAAAACGTTTAACAAATTACTCTAAACAAATAAAATAACTAATGGGTACAATTTTTTAATATATTGAATCTTTTTTAATTACTTTAAAATAATTTATGACTGTACTGCGATTTTTTTTAGTTTAAAACTTTTACATATGTAATTTTTAAATTTTATCAAAACCTTTATCATGTTCGTAAAGTTGTTGTAAGTAATGTTAGAGTTTAATAGTATAAAATAGAAATAATATTTTGTGCATAAAATTTCACGTTGATAAAAACTGACAGGACTATCACAGCATTATCACGAAGCCAATGTGCATAAACGACATCAAGAAAAACCTACGTACAGGCAAATACAAAACAGCTGACCAATGTAAAAAAGACTTTCAGCTGATGTTTGAAAACTGCTACAATTGCAACCCTGTTAGTTTAAAATTAATATAATTAAATTGTATCATAACAACTACTAACTATAAGCATTTGATTGTCTTTAAACTTATTTTGCAATATTAAATTTAACATCTTTGTTTAATTAATCACAGGTAGGTAACTATGTAAGGGCGCAGGGTAAATCCCTTGAAGCGTTTTTGAAAGAAGAGTTAACTAAACTGCCGAAGGATGAATTAAAAATTGTTGATATAAAAACAAATAATAAAAAAAAGAAGTCAAAGAAACAAAAGAAAACAAAGAAAATTCTTAAAGTTAGTGTTTACAATTAATTTTACTTATTTTTAAAGCCTTTTATAAATCTAATAATCAATGACTAATAAGTTTTGTAATTTTATAATAAAATTTTTTTTAGATTTAAATAAAAGAAATATTTATTTAAAACTAGTCATATCTTTCTAATTTTAATAGTTTTTTCTTAATTTTAAACAAAAAGTTTTTAGAAAAATTGCTATTATATTATTAGACAAAAAATAACAATTATTAAAAGTATATTTTGTTTCGTACCAGTTTAAAATTTTTTTACTCTAATTTTCGAAGATACTTGTCAATAAAATCGATAAAATATATTTTCAGTCAACTAAACCCTTACCGAAAAAACCTGATATTAAAAAACTTGAAGGACATGGTAAAGACGCATTGTGTAGAAATTTATCATCAAAGATGTTACCTAGGTCTAACTTATGCAAATATCTGGAAAAGGAAGTCAACCAATTTGTAAAATCTAAAGGTAAAGAAGAGGAGGTTGGTAAGATCCACGTCAGAATTTTATACAATAAAGTAAAGCATGTGGAGGTTAAAGAGAAAATGTTAAAGAGGTAAAATTATATGTTATTTGTTGTCTTTAATATTTTATGAACATTATTTTTTGTATGTTTCATGCAAAAAAAAAACAATACTTAAGATTCTAAAAACTTGTATTATCCAAGTTTTTATATTTTAAAGAATTAATATTCTTTTATAACTTTTTTTAAACATATAAATTCAAAACTTGTTGTATATTAAATAACTGTGGCAGTAAATACCACATTTAATTTTAAATATACTAGTATTCTGATATGTACGCAATTTTTGAATAGGTAGAAAGCAAGTCTCTAGAATGTCAATTTTTAATTTAGAACGGTCTTTCTTAGGTACGCACTAGTGTAAAAATTGAAATTAAAGTTAAGCTTTGTTTTTTTTAGCATGGTTAATCATAATAAACCAAAAAAAAACATTTAATCTAATGAAATTTGAAGTTTTCACTCTACAAGTGAATTTATTGAGACAAAAATGGGGCTAAAAAGATGCTTTCACATTTTATTTGTGTTGCGTAGATTATTAATTAAGTTTAAAATTGGTTTTAAACATATGAACAGAAACTTTTAAGTAGTTCAACAAAAGCATAATATATGAGCTTAACATAATTACTCCTTAATATTTATGAATTTTATACAATTTTTTAGCAACTATTTTTGAATATTAATAGCCAAATGTGGCTTTTTAAAGGTAAAAAAAGCAACAATTTTGAACTAAAAATTTATAAAAGTAAATAATAATGTATTATTAAAATCTTTAAGAACAGACCATTTTAATAAATTTTAATGTTTTAACGAATTTAAGAAAGAAGCGACTGCATTTGAAATTATCCATTAAATTGATGTTAAATTACATTTGAGTCCATTATAAATATATTAAAGGTTTTAAATTTTTTTTTTTACTAAAAAAACAAATTTTAATTGATAGCAGCTTTTTTAAATGATGTCTACGAAATAGCTTGGAAGTTGGCTTACCAAGACATTTTTAGAATGTCATACAAACATCTGAATAAGGTCCTGTATTGCAGCTCCGAGCGTCAAAAACAAGATACAAAAGGAAATAACTTTATTAATTTAAAATTTGCTGAAAAAAATATCTAAATGATCTAAGTTTTTTTACTAAAATCATAGTTTAATTTAACTTTGCAATATTGAAATCCTAAAACGATACATTATATTCTTTTAGATTTGGAAAAACATTCTATGAAAAAATACCTTATAGATCAAGAGCTTTTTATGCTTTTGTGGAAAAAGACGGTGATGAAATTTGTTTCTTCGGGTGTCATACTCAGGTGAGATAAATCTAAATTTAATAACGATAAATTTACATGTTTATATTTAGAAATATTTGATTTACAAAAAAAAACAATTTAACTCAATCCGAGTAAGATATTTATATTATATTTATATAAATAAAACAACACGTATAATTTTTTCAGGAGTATAAAGACTTTGTATCGCCGAACAACAACAGGGTCTACATATCGTATTTAGACTCGGTCCAAGTTCTGGAAAAATCAATTCGTTCTAAAGTGTATGTAGAACTGATGTTAGGATACTTTAAGTACTGTGGTGAAATTGGGTAAGTCAAAAAAAACAATATTAAGTAGTTGATTATATACATCTTTATCAAGTAGAATAAAATTAAGTCAATTCTTAAAATTAACAGCAAGGAACAGCTCAATGAAATTTATATATAATTAAGTTTCTGAGAGAAAGTACTGCACTTTTACTATAAACAATAAGAAAAGTTTAAATTGCTTTTATTAATAAAAATGGATTTTTATTACAAAAGTTATAATAATTATATAAGGCTGATAACTATAACCTCTAAATTTAATTACAAACCCAAAATTTATTAAAACGTAGTAAATTGTTGTATATATTTAAGATACCACTATGCACATATATGGTCTTGTCCCCCAGAGAAAGGTGAGGATTATATTTTTAATGGAAAACCACCATGCCAGGCTACCCTTCCTCCGAAAGCTCTTAAGAAATGGTACAAAACAATGTTAGATCTCGGAAAAGTAAGTTTTCTAAAAGTTCTTTAAATTTTACTCAGTTTTTTATTCTAAATAAAAATGTGTTTTATTAATTATCATAAGTGTTATTATAAACAAAAAAATCTCTTTCTTGCTAAAAACCTAGAATCTTGGGAAACCTGGAACTTGACAATTTAGGCCAAAAATAGTTTCAAAAATTTAAAATAAAAACAGAAAAAACAAGAAAGTTGAACAAAAATAACTAAAAAACGTTGAAAAACCTGAAATTTTAAACAATTTTTGCGTGTTAAGTAGAAAAATTTCGATTTAACACCAAAAATACACCATAAAAATAATTTTTTATTTTCATCATCAATTTTTTTTTTTATTGAAAAACATATTTTTAGTTGCTTTAAAGTATCTTTTTAATGGTTTAAACTAATTAACACAGTATTTTACCTTAAACTTAACTTTAAACTAAAAATAGACCCAAAAAAGTGTACATTTAAAAACCTGAGGAAATTTTTTAAACCCGAAAAAAAAAACTGCCTTTTTAAGTTTATTATTTTTCAACTGAAATTTAGCATTTTTATAGTTTTTAATGGTTGTTGACCTTAGAACAATGTTTAAATTATTTTATAGTTTAAACAAAATTTGAGATTTTTGACTTTGACACCCAAGAAACATTTAGTTTTTGAAAAAAATTAATCTGTTTTTTTTTTTCCGCACAGAGTGATGGGTCGCTAAAAATAACTACTTCAGTAGCATCTTAATGTACGTAACTATTATCATTGTCATTAATAAATAATTACTTTTTATCCATTTGCAGAAGCTAATGGATTGATAAAATACTTTAATTGTTTTGTAATAGTTACTGAGTCACATCTATTATCATTTGAACAGCTAAAAGCTTTTTGAAAAAAATTAAAATAAGGCAAACTACAGACATATTCCATTCATTAAAATTATTAATACACATTATCTTATCTAAACAGGTTAAAGGTTCGATAAAAGGGTACTTTATGCTCAAGTACAACGACATAAAATCAGTGACAGAAGTTCCGTACTTTGAAGGAGACCACTGGCCTGACGCACTGGAAAACTTTTTAGCGGAAGTAAAGAAGCCAGGTAGGCAGTCTGGGAGGTCGCAAGAAACGCTAAAAGCTGTGCAGAACGAAGATCTATTGAGAAAAGTAAAAGGCTATTTCAATGGTCATTCTAAGGTGACAATGTTGTAAACAATACATGTTTGGTTTAATTAAATAAAAAAAAAGAATTAAAATTAAATACTATTTCTATTATACTTACAAAACTTTGACAACTAAAAAAACTTTAGAATGAATTTATGTCTATTGAATTTTAGTAAGTATTAAACTAGTAAGTTTGAATTTTTTTTTAGAATAACTTCGTTGTCATGTTGAACAATGACGGGCCGGCAAAAAAAGATACGGACAAAGATGTCGATATTGACTTGATGAAGACGGCGCAGCATTTCTTGCAGACGTGCAAAATGCAAGGCTGGAAATTTTCCAGCTTACAAGAAGCCGCTGTTAGTGAACTTTATGCTTTTATCTAGTCAATAAATATAATTATTTTAACTGTTTTAGTAACTAATCAGCAAATGCTAACACATTTAAAAAACGACAAACTTTCTATGTCTTATTAATAATTTTTGACACTTTTACTAAATATTGGTACTTGTATAACTTAACTTTTATCAAGAAGCTACTGTTGGTCATCATATTTTTTATTTAAGAATAATGATGTTAAAAGTTAATATATTTCGGAAGTTTTAATAACTTTTTTAGCTCTACGAAATTATATTTTTTTACGCAACAAAAGTTTTGATGTTACGAAATTAACAATTTTGTGTGTTTTTGTACAACATTCAATACTTTTATTCCTCCTTGTATATACTTTGGCAAGGCTTTTTCAAGGCTGGAATTTTTCTAGCCCGCAAGAAGCTGCTGTTAGTGGTTTCTTAATTACTTAACTAAGCTAAAAGTTTTAAACTGGGAAAATCTCATATTTTTTTTTAATGTCTTACTTACTCGATAAAAGCTTTGACATTTTTTAATTTACAAATTTTTTGTGCTTTATTTAGATTTACAATACTTAAAACTTTAAATAGTTATTTTACCTATATTTTATCAATATTCTGGAGTATAATATACTTTTCATTCATTATTTTTAATAGATTTCGACAAAACACATGTTAATTGAGTTGCACAAAGGCTTTGTAAAAAGTGACGAAAGTGCTGAAGTAAACAAAATAAATCTTGATGTAAATAAAAAAGACATTTCAGAAGTTATCAAACTTTCAGTAGCTAAGAAATCTTGTAAAGAAACTAATAATTATATTTATGAGTTGATTAAAGAATTCGATAATGAATTGAACAAAATTATTGAGGATCATAACAAACATGCTGAACTATTAAAAAAATTGGAAGAAACAATTAAAACACGTGAAGAATATGTCAAGAGTGTTGAAGAAAAAATTAAAGGTAAAGTTAAAGTGCAGTATTCATATGACTAAATAAAATGTATAAGTCTAATATAACATAATAACATATTTATAAATTTTGTTATAGCTTATACAAGTTATTTTAAAATTTAGCTGTAGTTTTACATATGTATAGTTTTTGTTAGTTATTAAATTAAAATAAACAGTACAAAAGTTGTTTCTCTCTAGTATACCATTCTGAAATTAGTACTTATAATTGTTACTTACATATAGTTTCTGTTTGAATTTTTTTACCTTTATTAACTTTAAAACTACTCATAATATTGTGTTTCAAGTGTTTATATACAGAGTTTTTTTTTTTTTAATTTTGGTGTTTATAAAAACTTACAAACATAGTTATTTTATTAACAGAAAAAGTAGTACGAAACAACACTAAACACAATATTGCTGTTGACCCGAACAACTTACCTGTTGAACCTAGTTGTCCTCATCGTGAATCTAATGTCTTAATTGAGCACAACTATGTAAAATGTTGCACAAATAAGGTACTTTGTAAAGAAAATTTCAAAGAAAAAACAAAAAAAGCAGGTAATTTGATTTAAATTAAACTTACATCGGCTGTGCACACTTATAATTATAATTCAGTATACTTCCTTTTGACATAAAACTAAACTAGTTTTTATAACTGTGAGTTTCAAAGACATTTTCATAATTGGATCTTTTGAAGAATATGAAAAAACAGTTTCCCCGTTTTATTTAAGGATCGGAAGGCCTTGGTTGACCTAAGGAAAAATTTCGAAAATTAAAATTTTGCGGTTTGCAGTTATTAAGTATTTTGTACGTTAGTTAACTATTTCCTATTTTGCTACCTTACTAGTAAAGGGTTAATAACCATAAAAAACTAGAAATCAAATAGCTAGGTAAACTTAAAAAATTCTCAAAGTTGGAACTCTCTTTTAGTCCACACACTATATATTGCTCTTAGATTTATTTGGATCACCATAAAAAGTTGAAGATATCTCCTAATTTAGAATCCTTTCTAAACTACTATAGAATGATATAATGGTTCAAAATAAATTTTGACTGCAAAGTTTTGATTACTGAAATGTTTAACTAGATATAAAAACACACAATAATGATATAAGTTTCAAGAACAAAATAGTTTTTTTTAATCAGTTTACTAATTTTTATTCTAGTTCTTCTTTTTTTTAATTGTATTTTTTTTAAACCATGTAGCATTTAAACTGAATCTTGTTTTTATACTGTTGTTAAAAATGTTTGATTTTTAAATACTTTGACGTTATAGTTTTGATTAGTTTGTTGTACTTACTTGCTTCGATAAATTTTAATATTTCTTTGTTTCTATTTTTATGTTTTTTCTTATATCATTATTGAAGCTGTTCAGTTTTATTACAACTTTAACTCAATATTTGAAAAACAGCGGCCCAAAACAGAAGAAAGCACAATAAAAGAAAATTGTCAGATACTTCAGATCAAGGTTCTAGTCGTAAAAAGAAAAGTAAGCAACATTCGATTTAAAACGTTTTAGTTAACATAAAAATTAATTTCTAACCAATATTAAATTTAAAAAATAATTTTGTGAAATGTTAAAACATTTATCAATACATCTAAGATCAAGAAATTTTAAAGATATTTTGTTTTAAGCATTGTAAAACTTGGTTAAACAAGTTTAAATTCATAAATCGCTTTATTAAAACGTTTAAATACTTTATAAGAAATATCATGTTTATTATTTTTATGAATAACCTTAATGAAATTTTACGTCACTGATCAATATCGGTAAACGGTCGGTTTCGTTAAAGCATAATAAATCGTTTGTAGATTGACGACTGCAAGTTTTGTTGCCGTTGACTAAAGAGTTTTATAGAAAAGAAACTCGAGTCTTAGTCTATCGAAGGCTTGTAGTCTGATAACTGGTGAAATGATTAAACCTTGATAGTTATTTTTCATTACAAATTATAAATCAATATTAGTATTTTATCAGTTAGTTTTTTTAGTACTTATTTTTTACAGATTTTGTTTACAATTATGTTACCTGAATAAAATTTTATAGGATTTGATTACATCAATGAGTTTGAAGCTCGCTTGGATAAAATTTTCACAACCTTCGACGATTTGGTAGAACAGCAGAATCACGAGGAAGTCTCCAAGCATTGCAGATTGAGATCGGTCGCAAACAAACCGAAAAAAAGAGGACAGAGAAAACGAAAACTTCAAGAGTCGTCAGATCAGGCTTCCAAAAATATAAGCATGTGCTTTGTTTGAATTACTAATAATTTTAATCAGTTTAAATTATATTTCAGAAACCGACTTATGGTTTTAATAGAAAATCTTAAATGTTCAAACTTTATATTAAAATCTTTAGATGGGGTAAGGTGTTTTATCTATTAAAAATTTCTTAACTTAAGTAAAATTTCAGTTTCAATACTTTTACAAATGTACAGTAGTAAACAAGGTTTTTTTTTTTTGCGTGGTTAACACAAAGTAGCTAAGTCAATTTTTAAATAATTTACAAAGTACACAACTTTTCAGAAGTTGGAACCACAAGAAAGGAAAGACTTAGTTTTTTAAACTTAGTGTTTAGTACCAACGTAAAAAACAAAAATCTTACCATATTATTTACTTATTATTCTTTACAGATTTTAGTATAAACTTATCCAATTACATATTTAAATTCGTGATATCTACTTTGCAGAAATTGGAACCAGTAACACAACAAAGGCAATGATCCATGGAAATCATTTAAAGGGGCAGCCCATGCTCAACACAGCGCCTCTCGCTAAAGTCTCCAGGCCCGGTTTGAATCTTGCATTAGTAACCAAAAATGCTAAAAAAGAAACAAGCGCAAAAAAAATGCTGACTATTCAAGTAGATAAAAACAGAATAGAAAAACTGACTACCAAATCTAAAGCTAGTACCCGACAAGAACATAGTGCCGAAGAAGAACCAAGTGTTCAAGAAATTAAAAAGGCAACAACGACAAACCAGTTAGTGAAGAACACACAACTGACCAGTAAAGTCAAACTACATAATAAAAATAAAGTACAAAAGAAAAACAAACTGACGAATAAAGACCTGCTGTCAGAAGCGGAGCAAGAGAGGAGAAGACGTGACTATTGTGCGATTCATTATATGAGAGAATTAGCTCAATTGAAAATAAACACTAGTAGTAGACAAAGTCTTAAACCCATAGATAAGGAGTCCGAAATCAAAAAAATATTTACAAAAGATGCTACGAAAGAAATGTTAAAGATATTTAATAACTTATATAGATCTTCAGAAAGCTTTAGAAAAAACTTTAACATATATAAGCTCAACTGCTTCAAATTTCCAAAGTCTTTAGAAATAAAGTAGCTTCTGTACTTCTTGACTGACAGTTTTGTAGTTGTTTGTTTTTTAAAAGATGTTTTAATTTAAAAAAAAAAGATTTAAAATTAAATTAAAAGTAAACTGCAGTAATTATCTTCTGAGATAAAACCGTACACAAGATGAATTTCTGCTTTAATTAAACTTTTTTCCGACTAGCTCACTGCTAATATTAGTATATATTCATAAAGTTAGAGTTTTTTCTCCTAAAAAATAGATTTTAATTTTTAGATAATAAGTAATGTGTCAGATGTTTTAAAACACACATAAAATTTTATACTTTAATTTGTAGCATAAACAATATTCTTTCGTATTTGCAGCTGATACTAGTAGATCTTTATAGACGATGTTCGGTTTTTTACAAGCTAATAATAGTTTTGTTCTTTTATCGTATCTCACACTTTTCTTGCGTAATAAAAAGTGTATATTAAAAAAATTCGTTGTCTAATATTTACTTGTTAGTATAAATATAATAGTTTCCAAGTAGTAGGTTACTTCGCAAATAAATGCTTATCAATGAGTTGGAGACTTACAGTATAACAAATGTTTAAAAACATCTATTTTGAAACTTTGTTTGAACCAAGCATTAAACAATTTACATTATCACATTTAATATTCTGTATTTAATAAAGTTCGAGAAAAAAGTCTCGTCTTAAAAGAAAAGAACTAGAATAAAGCAAAAGAAAAAATACAAATAAATAAAGATTCAATCTTTTTTTTTAATTAACCAATTTTTTTGCGGATTTTTATATCAATGTAATTTTGTATACATCGATAAAATTTTTCTGAGCTTCCGCTTGAGAATGGATCAGCATGTAGCTAAGGTTTTCAGAATCTAGATTGGGGTAGCTAGTAAACCTAGTTAAACTCATTAAGCAACTTAAGATCAATTTTAACATATCTGTAACGCTCCTAACATTGTTTGTAAAATAATTATATATGATAATAGTTTTACAAATTTATTTAAAGAACGGTAATTTTTATTACTTAGATATATAAGAATACCTTTTTATATAAACCTATAAGTCAAAGTTGTGCAAACAAAAGTTTGTTTACAGTTCTATTTTGTTTAATCTATAGTAGGGGTGGTCAACGTTTTCCAATCAACGGGAGGGATCCGAAAAACTTAAGTCTTTTGCGGGCCGGAGCATTTTAATTAGTGATTTACCGGATCCAGTAACTGGATCCAGTCGGAAAATGACCTTTTAGATCCAAATCCGACTGGATACTAATTCTAAGTCGAGATCCGGTCTGATTTTAATTTTTAAAAAAGGATTTGGATTCTGCCAGATTCTAATTTTATGGATACAGTTGATTACATTTTTGAATCCCTCAAATTTACAAAACTTTCTCTAGTCTGACAACTTAAGATGTAGATTGTGACATGTCAGATATTAGAATGTTAGATGTCTATAAATAGAATTGACATTGTAATTGATAAATATTGTACTTTAAGAAAGACTTTGCTTGGGGTAATTTGGCAAAAAGATATTCCAACTAAGTCAGAACATAACAAAATATTAGGACAAAATGGTGTATTTATTAGTACACATTAATTTATTAAGTCATTTTTAGCATGTTTTTAAAGTCAAACTTTTACAGTTTTGTTTTGTATAAGTATCAAAAAAAGTTTTATCAAAATAATGTATCATTGACCTTTCGCGGGCCTGTCACTTTGCTTGTGGGCCGGTAATTTTCATTTGCCGGCCGGATCCCATTAAAGTTTAGAAAACAGTCGGGGGCCGGTCATTTTCACTCTGCGGGCCGTACGTTGCCCACCCTTAATGTATAGTCTATTAAATGACAAAAAAAACACTAAATGTTTGGTCCTAAAACCTAGTGCATGTAGAATCTTTTGGTATTCGAGAAAAAAACCATATATATTTCAATGTCTTGTCTACGAGAAGTCTAAAACACTTTTTTTCAATTTTTGAAGTACATTAACTAAATTCGATTAGTAAAGCCTTCTAGTCATAGGTTTTAATAGCCGTTTATTCTATGTTGATATAACTTCAAACATTTTGTACCGCTTACGCGGTAATTGTCTCTTTTTTATTTTCTTCTTTTTTCTCAAGCGAGTATAAATTAAGAATATCGCGCGTAATTTAGGCTATAGTTGTTACTGCGTAGCAGCAACTGAAGTCATGGCGGCTTTTCGCTGCATTTCGTTGTAAATGGTTTCAATCTAGTTAGTCGAGTTTATTTCGATTTTAGAACACTTTTTGAGTTTGGTTTAAACGTTTAGTTTTTAGTTTCTTTGATTCGAATTTTTTCGTCTTTTAAAAGAACTGATAATTTGATTTATTAGTGTAATGTTGTGCAGTATTTTATCATCTTTTCGTTTCGCAATTTCATTGTAAAAATAATCATTATCACAGATTCGAACTAAGTTTAAATAAGCATAAGTAACTGATTTATTAAACCTTTAATAAATAGTAAGTAAGTCATATTAGTCTTTTTATCAACTATAATTTAAGCGTTATCTTTGGGACATCTATTATACAAGTTAGAGCGCACGATGCGTTATAAACCAGGCCCCTAAATTGTATAATTAGAAACCCGAGATAGCGACATGATGACCTGGACGTCCAGTTAATTATAGCTGGAATTGAACACAGATACCTTCATTAAAATTTCTACGTTTTTCAGATGGTGACATGGGGACAGAGTGGAATAAACCTGGTTTAATAATAGTATAAATTTCATAAACTTTATGGCATTTATTTAACCTAGTTATCAGGTCTGTAAAATTTATAAAAATTAGTTTTAAATTTCTAGTCGGAAAAACAACTAAGTAGTTCGAGTTTGTGATAGATTTGAGTTGTTTTGTCTAATGGTAATTAGTTTTATTGTGTTTAATTTTATCTTAGAGTGGTTTGGGAAAAGCTGTTCGACATGTGTTCGAACTAAAATGTGTTGGTGGTGTATGATATTATCGCAATTCATCGTTGAAGCGTTTTTTTAAAGTGAATTTTAAATTTTGTACCAGCAAGTTGAAATAAAAGTCTTGTTTTCAAGTTGTTCCGCCGTCTCGTCAAATAAATTAATTAAATATCTTTTAATCGTTTTAAACATTTTATTCAAAGAGAAATGTTTACTTAAAGCAGAAGAATGTTAAAGCATTCTAATAATAAAATTTTTCTTAAAACGTAAAGAGTTTTAAACGTCTATAAAAGTTAGCAACTGTAAAGTTTAATTTTTTTGTTTTCAGACAATCGTTTTAATTTGAACTATAACGGGTGATAAACTTTTTAAACTGCATGTAAAAACATTGTTGTTTTTCGTTCGTCCTTATAAAAATACTTGTATGAGGTTATCAAAACTTGTTTTCGAGTGTATAATCGGTTAATAAAGTAAAATGTCTTAAATTTATTGAACCTAATTTAATTTTATTTTTAGCAACAATGATATGTTCAAACTTTGAACTTTAATATTTATAGTTGTTTGACAATGACCTTGTTAATTGCTCGTAACAAGCTTTATTGGCTTGTAACGAACTTTATTGGTTTGTTGTTTTAAATCTAACCGTACTTTTAAAAAAACATTTTTAACGAGGTCATTTGAGCTATTAAATGTTTTACCCGGTATTTAAAATCTAAAAATAAAAAGATTTGTTTAAAATTTGTTAGAATATTAAAGTTTTTAAAATCAGTACAAGCTCACTGGCTTTAAATTTTTACGAAAAGAAATTTAAACTTTTGAGACGCATGTAATTGCTTGTTTTGTCAACTAACTCGTGTAAAATGTGAAATGTTTTTTATGTTAAATCTTGTAGAGAATTACTTCGTATTAATTGGAGCCACAAATGTTTTTCAATTATTTTAAAACATAACAGACTTTAAAGTTAAAATATAAATAAACTAATTGACAAATGTTGTGGCTAACTAATAGCATATGAGTTTGTAAATTTAAATCTTTTAATGTTTTAACTTGTTTTTAAAATTGATATCAAGTAGTGCATTACGTACATTATAATTGCACTTTCGCACGAACGGTTCGAAAAACAAATCGGCGAGAAGCGGTACGAGGAGACCGAGCTTTATGTACGAGGAGATGTAAGAGGAGATTTACAAGGAGATGAACGAGGAGAGGAAGGAGGAGATGTATGGAGAGACGGATCAGAGGATTCCGTAGTGCCAACAGACCGTTAGGTGAGGCCAGGAGACGGATCTGAGGAGTCCGTAATGCCAACAGACCGCTAAGGTGAGGACATGGAATGGATTCCGTAGCGATAAACCGGTCAAACGACGAAGAGATGTACAAGGGTGGAGCGAGTTCCAGCAGTGAAGAAATTTTTTTAACTTTCTACATTTGTCTGTCATTTTGTAAAACTGTATCTTACTTTTATTAATTTTGTGTGTTTTAAACTAATTTACAGAATTTTCAAAGTAAAGTAATGCTTTTTAAACTAACGAAATAAAAGTTGGCGGTCATTTTTCGTTCATTTTTCTATATAGGGAGTTTTAAGCATTCTTACAAGTGTTAATGAATAAAAATTAATGTTTTTTTCGGAAAGCCAAGAATAAATTCTTAAAGTATGAAGGTAAGAAGAGGAAATGTACCGCTAACGCGGTAATTGTGTCTCTTTTTTGTTTTCTTCTTTTCTCTCAAGCGAGTATAAATTAAGAATATCGCGCGTAATTTGGAATTTTTAGTTTCTACTTTGTTGCAGCAAACTGAAGTCAGTGCAGCTTTTCGCTGCACTTAAGTGTCAATGGTTTCAATCTTGTTGTCGAGTTTATTTCGATTTTAGAACACTTATTGGGTTTGATTTAAACGTTTAGTTTTTAGTTTCTTTGATTCAAGTATTAGCGACTTTTAAAAGAATTGGTATTTCGATTTATTAGTTTATGTTGTGCAGTATTTTATCATCTTTTCGTTTCGCAATTTCATTGTAAATATAATCATTATCACAGATTTGAACTAAGTTTAAATTAGTATAAGTAAATAATTTACTAAACCTTTAGTAAATAGTAAGTAAGTCATATTAGTTTATTTAAGTCAACTATAATTTAAGCGTTATCTTGGGGACATCTACTACACAAGTTAGAGCGCACTTTGCGTTATAAACCAGGCCAATAATAGTGTATAAGCAGAATCCTTTGATAGCGACCATATATATATTTCTTTTTCATATCCTTATTAATCTAAAGTTTTAACTTACTTATACTTAATACGTCTTGTTCTATTAATCATTAATAAAGTTATGTGTTATAATTAAGTTAAGTGTATTTTATTAGTGCATTAACATTTTATTCTTGAGTTCTTGTCAGGGTATTCAAGCATAGCTAAACAATCAAGCTGTATAGTATAACATAAACTCAGCAAATATATTTTACAATTTGTAAAAACAAAAATAAATTAATGATAAAGTCTTGCAGCAACTCATTTGGTTTTTGATTTTTTTTCTTTTTGATCAGGTTTATCTATTCTTTGTCGGCAAATACTAGCTTGGGTATTTGACATTCATGAGTTTCCCACACTTTGTGGTTTTTAGTGTCGAGATTCCAACGTTGTTAGTGTTTGCCATATTGCGTGTCACTTTTTTTTTTTTGTTAAAACAATATTTTAATAATTTTTTAGTTAGTTTAATGTTAATTTAAAGCGCAAGGTAAATTTAAAGGTTATGGCAACTTGCTTGCTTGAACTTTTTTTATTTATTTTTTTTTATTATTTTATTTTAAAAAACGGTAATTGCATGTAAATGGTTCTCGCTGGTAAAAGTAGAAGTATGAAAATTTTTGCAGGCCGCAGTTATAGTCAGTATTTGTTTCTACTAGGGATCTACTCGTTTTTGGTTACTTTCAGGGAGGGGGCCTCGCCTGTTTAAAATGTACATTTTATTTTACAGTCTAAATTTTACTTTTATTCAAATACTTAAGTCCTAATTATATCTCTATTATTACTAATAAAACTGTATGTAAACCAACAATTTTAAGTTTTTAATTACTACCGAACTATTTGACAATTATAATGATAGGTCAGCTATTAGGCGTTTTTTGTTTAAAAAATACATAAACATTACTAAAATAAAAAATAAAAACAATTAAAAACTATGTGATGCAGAAGCAAAACTAATTAAATATTTTGACTTTGTTTTCCTCTTACAATTCAGTTCCATAAAATGTTGTTTTTTCAGTTCTCTAAGCATGTTGTTGATCGCTATTTGATATAATCATTTCCAAGCCACTTTTACTAGTAATATATGACATCTGTGAAAAATAAAAGCTCTAAAAACAAATAAGGATCTCTTTTTTTATATTCTTTTATATTAAATTCAGTTTTATTTTAGTAAATATGTTTTTTCAAACTTGTTAAAAATAATCTTCGCATATTTAACATATTGCACAGCACACTTTACTGTTTCAGTGACTTAATTCTGTTAACTAAAGTACAAACCAATCATAAAATACTACTAATTGCAAACAGCATAACTGTTTTTTGTTATAACTATTAAGTATATTAACCAACTATTTAAAGTTTTTAATTCGATTGCCACTTTTTTAAACAAAAAGTCAGCCTAAGTTACATCAAACCAGCCAGATTTAATTAAAAATTAAAAAATGTAAAAAGACGAGTCTAAAAACTTCTAGAAAAACTTCGCCACAAAAGAATTTTTGTTGACAAATTAAGAAGATTTATTTTTAGTTAAAAATTTCTATGTTATATAATTTGTTAAAAGAATAAAAATTTGTCAAAATCTTTGGTCTAAGGACCTGGTGAAGGAAAACATTTTTTAATATCGAGTCGCACACCATGGATACCTTTTAACGTCTTGCTCAGCAAATGTTTAAGAAAAAGCAACAAAACTAACCTGTGTTTTGTTAAAAATATTTAAACATGCCAGATTCAACCTAAGTTTTCAAAAACTCCAAACTAATCGCAAATATTCTGAGTAATATAAATGAATAGTAACTCTTATAATTAGTAATAACAAAATTATTAAATAAAAGTTTTATTGATTAAGAAAGAAATACAAATAATCATTAGTTTAGGCTACCAGTAATTTTTACGTTAAAAAATAATTGAACTCAATTTAACCTTAAAAATAAATAAAAAAATGACTAAATATTTTCGAAAAATCTTCGATCAAGCCTGAGATAGCCTGAATCAGGATGGTTACTAGTTCAGATGAAATGTTTATAGTTTTTTTAATTTTTTTGAAGGTTGTTTAAAGCACAAGTTTTTTGTTTTTTTGAAGAAAGTTTATGTCTGAAAATTAATCATTAAGTCTAAACCTACTAAAAATATATTGTAAAGCTTCTTTGAATGTGTTCTATAGTGAATAAAACTTTAACTAATATAAATTATGCGTAATAGTTCTTTTATTTACCCATCCTAGATATTATTACTGATTTATTTAGTTTGTAGGTGAATACTGATTATTTTTGCCTAATCTTTTCAATTCCAAGTTATTCTACAATTTCAGGTTAAGTGCCATCCTGCTAAGCGTGTAACAACGCTGATCATTACAAATTACAATCAAACATCATAGTACAAGCTAAAATGCTTCTCTAAAAGTAGTGCTACTCCCATGCAGTATTTTTTATAAACAAGCAAACAAATCAGAAAGTTTTAAACATGAATGGAAGTTGTTAATTTTTATTTAAAAATTTTGTGTTTTAAAATCCTCTGCTACATATCTCTGTCTACTACAAATGAAAGTTCACAAAACTAATTTGCCTTAAAAAATTGTATATTTTTATTTAACATTTGTTTAGTGTTCATATGCTTTTTCAATATTGAAAGTAACACAAAACTATTAATAATTAAAACATTCTAGCATTTAAAACATTTGAATTTTTTTTTTTCAATATACAACAAGGAAAACAAAAATAGATTTCATGAATTATATAGATAAGTTTTGTTTTTATCTATGAAAGAAAGTTTTAAAACAAATTTTCTGAGATTAATTAGTTTGTTTTTCTGTTTAAATTCTGTGTTTCCCCTTATATTTGCTGAGTCAGTAAAAGAAACTTATTTAATGTTGTTTTTAATTTAAGTTATTAATTTTTTTTTGTTTAACTTTTAATATGCTTTGGTAAGGTTGTTTAGAGATAAGGGTAAGAATCAATAAAATAAAAATTGAATTTTTTAAAAGATTTTAATTCAGGAAATCATAGGTGAAAACCTTAACGTTATAATCGGGCCCTACTGCTAAATTTTAATTTGTATTTTTCTACATTTTTAGGCCTAAATTTTGAACTTTTTTAATGATTTTGAAATTTTATACAAGATATTTAAAACAAACCTATAAATTCTTCCTTAAAAAAAAAAAAACTTAATATATGATTTTGTGTAGCAGGCCATAATAACACGCTATAGGGCTGCAGCTATGTCTTTTGAGGGCCGCATGCCATGAAAATAAAAACAGGGAATAGAAAGTCCTCGACGTAAAGGGTAGAGATAGTCAGATGCCTTTCTACCATAAATAAGATGAAAATAGAAATAAAAACCTGGCTTTAACTACAAAATATTTAATAACTGTTAAGGTTCGTTTTCCAATGATTCATTTTGTTGATGTGACGGAATTCCTCCAATATCTGCTCAGTCAGCATAAAAAAATTATAAAAATTTTATGTTTTAAATTAGTTCTTAACATGTTTGGGTAAGATGGGTTAGGTTTAAGGATATAAAAACAAAAAGTTAAAGATATTTTGGGTAAGGTGAGTTAGGGTTAAGGGTATAAATAAATATTTTAAAAAATAAAGAAAAAATTTTTTTAATAGATGATTCAGCAAATGTTAGGGAAAACACCTTTGCTTTGAAATCAGACCCTTCTCCAATAGTTTGACAGCGTTACCACACACTCAGGCTGGTTTGATATTTTCAGAAGTGTTGAGAAAATAATGTTTGAATAATTTAACCTTGTTTAAAAACGATTGATACAATGTGGTAACTGTTTTTCTTAGAAATTAAATAAGATTTGGTTGAATTCTAAACTAGGTATCCTACAGCTTGTAAACATGTACCCCTGGTTTATGATTTATTTTTTAGCATAAAAAGTCTCAAGCATATAAAACAAACTTATATTGAGGTTTTTTGTAACAAATATTAGGGAAAGTGCTCCTAGTTTTTTTATATAAACAAAATGCTTAATTCATTGTAGTCTTATTATTAGATGGACTTTAAATTTTATTAATATTTTTTTGTATTACATCGTCAGCTAAAATAGTTTTTTAACTAGTCAGATCGAAAAAAAGTTATAGACTTGGCCCGCTTACGAAAAACTTTACAAACCCCTTATTTAGTTTTAAATATTTTATTTTTTTTCAATCTATCTATGTATTATTTCATATGGCTAATTAAAATTGTTAGCTTAAATGCTCTAACTTGTCGCTAGCTTTAGTTTTGTTAAAATTTAGTATTTTTATTTTAATGCTGAAAATAATATTTATATTTATAATAAAAACAGTTCTTATCAAAGATAACTAAGACTTAACTTCAAATATTTAAAGGGAAAGTTTATAGTTTAAGCAAATATTTACCTTCATGTTTTTAGTGATTGAAACAATATGTGTATATGAAAGCTTAAAATAAAGTGGATTTTAAAACACTCAAAACAGTTTTTAATATTAGGAGTTAAACATTCGTAGAAGTCTAATATGCACTAAGGGATTTTTTTTGTACAAAGGGTCAAACATGAAAAAAGATGCATTTGCATTAAGAAAATTTTGCACGAAGGGACACTATTGTACAAAGAAACTTTTTTAGGTCGTTAACTTTGCAGAAAAAAAACTTTTGCATAAAAAAACTTTTATGTGAAGACACTTTTGCGAGATCGAAGCTTTTTTTTGTTATTTTTTAACCTTAATTTTTATAATTAAACTTTTTTAATTACTTTTAGTTCTACCCTTAACCCTCATCAACGGTCTAGAATTTTTTACATCTGTTAACCCTAACCCTTACCCTTGGCCGATAATTTTTTCTACTTAATGTGTAATTAACTTTTTTTTTGTTGCGAAAGTATATGTTTTTCTTTGTTTAGTATATTGATTTTTACTTTTATGTAAAAATGACCTTATGTGCAAAAAAAGAAATTCCGTGCAAAAGTGTGTTTGAGCAAAAATGTTCCTTCGTGCAAGAATTTCTTCGTGTAAAAGTGTCCCTTTGTGCATATTTGACAATTCGTGCAAAAATGTTTTCGTGCAAAAATTTCTTCGTGTAAAAGTGTCCCTTTGTGAATATTTGACAATTCGTGGAAAAATGTTTTCGTGCTTATTTGACCCGTTGCCGTTAAATACACCTAATTAATTTTATTGAAAAGGTTAAGCACAACCTAGTATTAATAGAAAGTATTAAAACTTTTGATATTTATAATATATACTTAATACCGTATTAAAAATAAAAAATTTAATCCGATCTTAATAGTTATCCATTTTATAGAATTCTAGGCAGCGTACACCTTAAAACTACTTTGGTTTTTTTCTAACAAAGTTATTAATTTGTTATTTTGTTGTGTAAAAGCTTTAAGCTATTTTAAAACGTAATTATAACGGCTGTTTAATAGTTTATAAAGTTGTGTAAATTGTTATAAGGGTTAACTAAAACAGGATAGGTAAAATGTTTCACTAAAAATTTAATTGGACAATACATTGAACATTTAGGAATAAAAACTTAAGTTTAAATATTTTAAAACTTTACTTGTAAAAGTTTCAAAAGAAAATATAGCAAAAAGTTTCTAATTACTAAATACAATATTGCTTTTTATAAATACAGCATGTTTAAAACGTTAAATAATACAGTTATATTCTTGTTTAAATTAAAAACAGCTCCTATATTGCTTTGTATTAAAAATTCTTGTTTAAACTTTATCTATTATAGTTTACATCTATGATATAGAAAAAAATAATTCACAACAACTAAAAGTTCACATTAAAAAATCTATATTAGTCTTGTTAAAGCTTTTAATCAGAAAATCTGAGTCCAATTTAAATTATTAAATAACTAAATAGATCAAAATGACTTTTGGTTTTGGTTTTTTGTTTTAGATACAGGTACTTTGGGTAATCTACTAATAATTTCTTTTATGTACTAAATATTTCTACATTACTTTTGTAAGTCTTCTAGTAGAAGTCAGTTTTTCATTAATGTTTGGTTGCCGCTCTTTGAGCCAAAACAAATATCCTAAGTAACTAAAAACTGTTATAATAGACCTTAAACTGTCCTGAGTTATCCTGTGTTTTTTAATCCTTTAAAAATGCCTAAATAAAGAGGTAATTACCTAGAATGATGTCGAACCAATTATGTCGTATTCTATGTAGTTTTAAACTATAATTTTAGGCTTAAAATCAATTTTTTATCATATTATATTTTATATAAAAATATATTTTGTTTTAAACAATCTATATTATACATTTAAGATTTAAAAAAATGTTTTACATAAACTAAATTATTTAATCAATTTTATTTTACAATATTGTAATCAACATAATTTAACTGATAAAATCGCTTTGTATTGTAAAATGAAACGATTAAAGATTTAAGATTTATTAGTTTATGATAAATAAGTTTAATTTTGTTTAAATGTTCTATAAAATTAAATTAAATATTTAGCGATTTTTCAAAAATTAGAAATATTCTGAGTTATCCTGATTTTCCTAGATATCTTTACTTGGGTTTGTAGCAACCCTGCAACTTAAAATGTCATCTTTTTACTTTTATAAGTTTAAATAGTTAAAAATATAAAATTTTTATACTTGTTTATTTAGTTCTAGGTAATTTTTTATCTCCAATTTTTTTACACAATTTTTTTTTTCTTTGATAAGCTAGAGTCAATTTTAGAATTTTAAAACTTTAAAATTTTACACCAGGTCCAAAAAATTTTTTAGTAGACCCTTAATCTATTTTTTTAACGGTAAAACAAAATAAAATCTGTCTACTTTGACCACGTTAAACAAATACTATAAAAACTCTTTTTTTTTGTAATATTTTATTAGGTTTCATATGCTTAAAAAAATTACCAGTAAACTTCTTAAAACTGTGTTTTCGTATCTAAGTTTAAAAAAACATAAAATTAGAAGTTAATAAACAATATGTAACTGTTAATTGTAATCATTTTATTAACTCTTAAGTAAAATAAGTTCTGCCTTATAAATAATGATAATATTTGTTTCATCACATTGTCAGATTATAACGTTCCTAATACTTTACTCTAAGTTAAAAATTATTATATAAAATATTTTTTTCAAATATTTTAAAGTTGCTACTCTAGAATTTTAATAAAATACTTGAACAAAATGTATATAAGATAACGGTTTGTAATGATACACAGCAAAAAAAAGTAACATTAATTGTTTTAAAATCAAAATTCAAAATCATTTCATTATTCAAAAATACTTAAATTGTGAAAAAATATTTCAAAAGAATGAAATATAAATTAAATTAAAATATTCGTGTATGTTTTTACGGTAAACTTCTAAAATAAAAAGTAATAGTTACTAGTTAGTTAAGTGGTTTTATTAGTAAGAACAACGACTCTTAAGAATAAAAAGTATTGGTATTTTTTAATGAAGTTTTGTGACATACTTTTTTTTGCTTAATTTATTTGATAGCTTTAAACTGCATTTTCATTATATTTTTTTTCAGTTACTAATCACTATAAAGAACTTTTTAAAAGTATATTTTTCTCTTTTATTTTTTGGTTTAACAATCTTGATTATTCAAAAAATAATAATCTACTGATAACCTTAACTTTCAAAAAATAATTTTGATTTAACACAAAAAAATAAATAAACTAGGACTACTTCTAAAATTCAGTTCAGAAAAGTATTTCTGAACGAAATTTCCAAACATTATCGAATTTTATCAATTCTTTGCAAAACAAATATGTTGTTCTTACAAAAATCCATATTACAAAACCATTACTCAAGTATAAAAGATAACACAACAAAAGCTGTGTTAATAAAAAATTGTTTTTGTATTATTTTCCTAAAATAAAACTACTTTAGTTTGTAATTAATAAAATATCAAGTCAAGCTTTAAATTAGTTTTCAAAAGAAAGTATAAGAACTATAATCGAAGATAGTCTGTATTTATTAACTTTGAATTACAAGTTTACAAAAGAACTTCAACAAATGAAGTTCCGATTTTACACTTAAACTTATATATTTGTTTAGAAGTATTTTTAAGGTAACAAACAAGCTTACCAAAGTTAAAATACTTATACCAAACTGCTTTTACTAGTCATCTTAAACTAGTTTTTAGCTTTTAAAAACTTACAAGTTATTAATCCGTTTTAGTAATTAACTTTCGATAAAAATATTATTAACTGTACAAACAATTTCTAAAATAAAGTTTTAAAAGGTATGATTTAATTTTAAATAAATTTAGTTTTGTTAAACTTTTAAATATAGTTTTATTAAACATAACTTAACTAAGATAAACCTACTAAACTTCGGTTTAAACTTTTTCATTTTAATGTTAATAAAATCAAAATTAATCAATTTTAAAATACAAGAAAGTTTACACGCATAAATGTAATTATATTGTTTGTGAGTTTGGTAATGTTATTTCAATACAGAATCATATTAACTAAAACTTAAAGAATATGTTCTTTGATTATTTGTAAAAGAAGAGTTTAACAAGTATTACACTAGATATTATTTTAATTGTTGTACCATTTAATATTTGTTATATTATTTTACCTGTAATTCAATATTTGAGTATTTGAATTCATATTTTTACATTATAATAATAAAAAGTTTTATTTTATGCAGCAGCTTATTACCTTTTTTTTCAGCTTATCTGTTTAGTTATCAAAATTTTGAACCTTTTTTTTAATTTTTTAATAAACTTTTATAATAAACTATTTAGTTGTACATAAAACTTCTTATTGATAACAAGTATATAAAGCTTTTAAAAATATAAAAGCTTTCAGCTTAAAATATGTAACAAAGTTACCACTTTATAAAGAAACAAACCATGAAAATGACATTATACTATCTTTGTTGAATTTTGCAGAAGAAATAACCAAGTATTTTTAACTTAAGCTGAAAATATCTGATTTAAAAACACTCATTTGTATTCGTAATACTATTTGATATAATAAAAATATAATCATAAGTAAGAATTTATTACAATATAAGTACTTTAATAAGCATTCTAATCAAAACCGTCTTAGTTTAGCTCCAATCATTGTTACTCTCCTGCGATAGTAACTAAATTCGAAACCTGGCTTAGTAATCTTTTTGGCTTTGATAAATTTGAAGTTTAAGTAAGTTTCTCATTGTATAGTTGACTGTTAACCTTAAAGATTAAAATAATAGTTCTCAACTTATGATTTCGGAGAGTAATATAGCTTCAAGTTTTTTTTGTTTTAATATCAAAACGTTATTTTCTTTCAAACGAGATCTTCAGTTGTTAATAAAATAGATTCTATTGCGATTCTATTGTGAATAAAGAAGTATTTTTGTATGTATGTGTACTTCAGTGGTAGCATTTTAGGATAAATAAATAAAGAATATAAAGAGATATATTTTTTGATTGCTTTGGTATTTTGATTGTTCATTTTATATGTCGAAGTAAATTGTCTGTACTGTATTTTAAGTCTGAAAATTGTACAAAAAAGCTCCTTTTTACAAAAAATTAGACAAAAATTAAAATAAACTAACAAAGACATAATTTTTTTATTATTTTTAACAGCAGTAAAAGATTTCAAGCCCTAAAAACAAAACTGAGAGCTTTACCTTTAAAATGATACTTTGAAAATCATAGTGTTTAAAACATAAAATTCTAAAGTTTGAAAATACCAAAGAACAAATATTAACTTGTAATAGTTTTAAGCTATAATTTTAAATAATTTATTAAGCTTTTTATTGTGATCAAATTTAAATTAAACTGACAAAAAATTGTTCATTATTAAAAGTATAAAAAAAAAGAACTTGTAGAAAGATGACTGGTCAATCTAAATTTTTTTTTTATCATTACAAATATGTTGAATAAGTTTATTTATTTTTAGTTCCTGAAAATGTACAAGTATGTAGCTATCCGTTTTAAAATACAAGTTTCAGCCTTTTGTTTAATTTAATTTATGAAAAAAAAATAATGATTTAGATACAACAGCAAATTAAAATCAATTTTTTGTTTATAAATACATGTTTTATTTTTGTATAAACTTACATATTTCAGGCAATATTAAAAAAAAAATCTGATAATATTTAGTTACCTTTAGATGATTTAATGATTAACTTCGTTAAATAGACTATACAATATACAAAAAAAATCTGTAAACCAACTTTTCTTTTTGCACAACTTTGGCTGATAAAATTTAAAAAAATGTGTTTTTTTATTTGTCTAAGTTATAAATTTTATGGTCTTTTAAATAAAGATAAAAATAAAGTTTTTAAATATTCTTTGTGTTGTTAGTGTCAAACTCGTTGAGACCTATTTTTTTGCCAAGTAACTACTACAGAAAGTTATTAAATTATATGAACTATAAAAATAAATATTGGAAAACGATTTTTTTATATAATTTTTATTACACAAGAAAACTAGGAGATACGACAATAGAAAAAAAAAACTATTATTAGTACGTAAAAAAAACGAACATCATCTAGAAAAATCTACTAGTATAAGCTGCAAATACATAAACAATACTGTTAATGCTTCAATTCTGAAAAATATTTTTATGTATGTGAAAAGCAATTCAACTCATTATTTACTTTCTTTTAAGTAAAATCTACTTTTTGTTACAAGAAAAAAAAGAAATATACTTATATTTAATTTCTAAACCTTTTTGAAATTCAAACAGTAGAGTTCATATATGTTACAATTTTCTCTAAAGCTTGCTGAAAAACTAATAAGATAACAAACTTCTTTAAAATTTCTTTTGTTGAATCTTTTGTAAATGGTTGTTTGTTTTTTGACCCATAATCTATTAGTTTAGAATTATGTTTACTACTAGTGTTTATATTACATTGAGTTATGTCTTTCATAAAGTGAAACACACACATGTTATGTTTTCTTATTTCTTGTTCTTCTTATGATAATTTTACTGTTGTATTTACTTCAATTAAGTTAGTGGGTGCAGCCTCGGATGAAGTAAGTTTTTGCTTTTTGTCGGGAAAGTTCGAAATATCTTCTTGTTTTAAATGTTGCCGTTTGTCATATAATGACATTTTGCTTTTTGTTTCCTTGGCAGTTTCAAATTCAGGCCCGCCATAACCTGCTACGGATGCAGTAAGTTTTGGTTTCTCGTTTGGTACTTTCGAAATTTCATAACTATTAAATGTTTTTTTTGAACAAAAAATAACTTTTTGCTATTTTTTTCTGGGCAGCGTTTTTTACTAACTTTTCAAGGTTTTGTGTTACATTTCCTTCTTTATTTTCACAGCACGCAACTTTCTTCTCCTGAACTGTTCTTTCTGGTATTTCATAAAACTTTTGTTTTTCAAAAGTTTTCTGAAGATGTAGTTTTTCTTCTCCAAAGTTTTTGTCAGAATTTTTTAACTTATAGTAATTTTGCTTGTATATGTGAAAGTATTCTCTAATCTTTGCTGAATTTTTATATAATTTATTAAATTTATTTATATATTCAGTTGCATTTTTTGTTGCTTGTTGTTTGTTTTTTAACTCATTTACTACTGATGTATGGTTAGGTTTACTATTAGTGTTTAATTTCCATTGAGCAAAGTCTTCCAGAAAATAAAATACACACGTGTTATGCTTTCTCCTTTTTTCTTCTGCTTCTGACAGTTTTGTTGTCGAATTTACTTCAATTAAGTTATTAGCTACTGTATTTTTATCTTTTTTCGTTTCAATCACTATCGGTGAGACTTTTTCTTGTGCTTTCGTGGGTCCTTTGGAAGCTGCTACAAAAAATGTTAATGTATATCGTTTTTTTTTTGTTTCAATTAAATATAACTAAATTTATTTTTTGTCATAACTTTTTTCCTCCCTAAATATATTATTTTATCCTGAATTAAAATATAAAATTTTGAAATTTTTATTAGAAAATTGATTATATTTTCAAAATACGTTTCTTTTCAGATAATACGGTTACAAATTCAACTGTTTAATGAGGACTAAAAAACTCTTTTAAGTTTATGTGATCTGATCTACTTTTCAAATCAAAGTTAAAATGTTCAAGCAATGAACAATTAACATCTAAGTAAAAAAGAAACACTAAATAAATAAGAACCAACCAGTTTTGGGTGCTTGAATCTTGTTGTTGTTCCTGGACGCATTGGTTATTCTGGTAACACTCCTGCGAGCAGGTTTGTGACTAGGTTTAGGTTTGCTGGCACCTAATTTCATACTGGCTGTCATTATCAATTTTCTGGAAAAGTCTCCTTGCTTCTTAACTTGAGGTTCTATCATTGGTTCGTCTTGCAATGGTAAATGGACCACCTAATGAATAAACAGTAACACATAAATAAAGTACTAGTATAAACATATTTAGAATTACTAATTAATGTGGTTGATCACCAAAAGTTTAAAATAAATATAATATTCGAGAAATATTAAATAAAAAATTGTTTTTTTAAAGACAAATTAAGGTCATAGGGGGTTGCCATGTTTTCTTATTTTATGAAGTTCTTTATAAGCTTGAATTTGCTTTTTAAAATTTAAAAATATTTGAATTTTTTTTTAGATATAACCGGTCAAGTTCGTGCCGAATAATAGGTTCCTTTTGGGAAGGGAAAACTTTAGCATCGTAAAAAGACTATTTTATTTAAAATCGATCTTCTCCTAAATTTTTCAAGGAATCTTCGTCTAGCTTTCACAGTTTAATCTTTATACAATTGCAAAATAACGTTACGTTGGACTCAAATATATTTAAAAAAAAACATATCTTTTTGAAAACAAAATGACTTTTTTTTTAATTTCTGTCATAAATCTTTACTTTATAAGTTATTAAAATACACACGTAACGTTTTTTTTTTTATAACATAAGAAATGTTTTTTTTTTTTTAATTTGAAGAAGATTGCTTATAAAAAGTAGGAAATAGATTTTTAGTGATTTTTGAAATTTCAGAGAAAATTGACCCTGAAAATTTGCAGTTCATACGTTTGTATCGAAAACCTTTTAAAAAAAATAAAATACCTGAAAAGTTAAATTATATTATTGAATTCTTGATTGTAGTTTATACTTTAAACTTTCATGTTAAAGCCAAGCTTATTTTTTGTAAAAAAAGTATTGGAGAAGCTTCAATGAAGTACTTAGTATTTAAATTCCAAATAAAATATTAATTAAGCACCAGTATTTTTGTAGATTAGAATTAAGTTTACAAACAAATTTATTGCAAAAAATCTAAGAACTTGCTTACTCAAATACTAGAACTAATACTCACAATTGTACCGTAAATCTTCATTGCATCTTCCGCATTCCTCCCCACAATCGCCTTGTATCTGGCTGCCACGTTACTGCTGTACTTCTGCTTGCTGTCCTTGGTAGTGCAGCCGTTGCTCCTGAAGTACGAGGTTGCTTTCATGTTGCCGCCCACCTGCATCGACCTCAGCTGCTCCCATGTCCACTTCTGGTCCAGTTGGACTGACCTGTTTGGTGGATGAATGAAAAATGTAATTATAAATTTAGTGCAATTTGTTGCATAATGGTATAATACAAGTACAGGTAAGATCAGCAATAAAGATAAATGTTAATTTGTGATATATTTTTTTGTGTACAAAAATATATTTCAGTCCGTTTCTGATGTTTGATGAGTTTTATTATTGTTTTTTACTCATATAACTTTTATTTTTAAAACTTTCAAAACTCGTTGCGTCATAACTTTCTGAATCTCGCAGGTAGCATTTCCGAAAAAATGAATGTAAATATCTCAAAAATATATCTTTTTTGATATATCTAAAATATTTTTCAAGATAATTTATAAGTATTAAAAATAACTATATTTTTTACTTAATTAAATGCATATCTTAAAAGCATATTTAATTTATTGCAAAAAGAAAAAAATGGCCTGTAGATATTAATATGATTCAAATATTCATTTTTATTTTAGAGAAATATACATTACTTTTTTATTTTTAGCCGTCTCAATTTTTTATTAAGAATTCGAATTGTCGGAATTTGAATTGTCGTGCACCCCCCTGTAATTGTCATAAAAAATAAACGCTATCAAGTGAAAAAGGTTTTAAATAACTTAATACAAAATAAATAGTCTGACTTGCACTAAGTTAATCTTAATGAAGTTGATTTTATTTAAAAGTTTGAACAATAAAACATAATTTAAATCTGAATAAAACTACTATAAAACAAACTTAAATACCAAATTATTAACATTTGGAATCAATAAAATACTAATTTTTAAGCGATAAAATGATTTTTTTAACTATCCTAATTTTAATAAAAATATATAAACTAGCCAGAGATTTGCAAAAAATAAAAAACATTACTTGTTAGTCTGTTTTTTTTTTCAGATATCGAGTTGGTCCGTATCACTTGCACCACCATTAGGGCCATAAGGTTCGTTTAGCGATGTTAGCTTACTTTAAGTTATTTACTTTTAACTTTATTCAACCATCAAATCTTATTCAGATGGAGATTGATGGAACCGTGGAATCTTTTCGGTTACCGCCTGCCCAACCGCGAGTGCCACCTCTGCCACAAGTAAGCACCTGGACCACGTGACAGACGATGACGTCACGAGAAGCCGGTCGGAGATTGTGACGTCACTAAGGCAGTAGGTTTTCGGATCCGAGAGTCCTGAGTGACTCATTTATATATATATTGTTATTTTTGTTTTTGTTAACTATGAATAGTATACACATATATAAATTTAGTTTGATATTTTTGTCAAGTTTTTAGCAATTTTGTTTTTTTCTTTGATGATTTTATTCTGAGTATCTTGTTTGAATAGTATACTTTTATTTTTATACAATTGAGTGTTTTTTTTTTTTGTACTTGGAGTTTTAGAACTTTAAACAGATATAGAGTTTTAAAATGAAAGATTTTTTTTTGGTTTTTGCCTTTTTCGTTACACTTGTATACACATGTGCTAGAAATTTACCAAGTTTCAGTAAAGCTTTACTAATATGCTCAAAGAATAACTCTTTACTTGATTAAAAGGTATCAACTATTTTAAAGTTTCACTGTTGTTGAATTTTAATTTGGCTATCAACATTTAATTTTATCATCTATTCTAATTAGGGATACACAAAACGTTGTTGATATTTTTGTTGATATTTTTTACACTTCAGCTTTTATTTTTTATTATTTACTATGTTTATTTATTTTTCTAAATCCATATAAAAATAAATAAACCTAGTAAATCTAAGATTAATTTTAATTGTGCTACTACAAATAATTGCTTAAAATGTTTTTTTAATTACATTAAAGTACAAACACACACTATGCACTTCGTTCGACAAATTATATTTGTTTCTTGTTTATTTTCTGAAGCAAAACGCAAAATTTTTATGAAATATATAAACCACTTTAATCAGTTTTTCCTGTAAATTTTAATTTTTTTATACAACGTTGTATTTTATACCAACATAGACATTTTATTGTCTATATAACAAATGATATTTTAATTACTTAATCTCAAAAACATTTAGCTTATATTTGAATTAAATATTTGTTTGCTGCTAGATTTTCTTAATTAGTTACTAACCAATAAGGATTTAATATTGTTATACTTTTTTTTACATATCAAACTTTGATCAAACATGTATTGCGACTTGTTATTGTACTAAATTAAGTTTTATTTTATTTCAATAAGGTTGTTAGAGTATTACAACTTTTCTAAAATTTTAATAGAGAGTTAAACATTTCAAGTTTTTTATTATGCTAAATAGTATGAAAATAATATTAAGACGACTAAATTACCAAAATATTTAACGGATCAAAGTATGCCTTAATAACATATACTATTAAAACTTAAACTTTTAATAGGCGAAAGACTCGATAAGTGAATTTTAGTAAAATTTTAACAAAATAGTTTTTTTGACTTTGATTTTTCTTTTAAGCTTTTCATCTTCTTCTTTTATAGGATAGAAAAGTTGGTTCAATGAAACTATAATGCCACGTATGGTATCAATTTAAAAATGTTAAGTAGTACAGATTTAATATAATTTTATTGAAATAGAAGTATCTCTTTACACATAAAAAATCCCTACATCTATAAGAATCTACTAACATTAGCAGTAAGTACAAACTAAAAAAACCAAGTTTTAAATGTAGCAACATTCCTATTAAATAAACAGTTTGTATAAAGTTTATTAGTAAACATTTAAAAAGAAAGTTAGTTTACATAAAACTAGTAAACCATGAATTAGATAAAATGTTTATATTTTGACAAAATAAATAGTATTTATGCTAAGGGACGCCATATAAAACAGGGCTTCCTAAAGTGGGAGATTTATACAACCATGGCCAGTTAGTTATCTGTAAAGTAAAAAAAAACTGTTAATAAGTAATTAAGTTAAAAAGCAGCGATACACAATATTTTATACACTGTTTATTTAACGAAAAAAAAAAGCGTAAAACAATGGATCCTAATAAGTCGTGAACAAAAAACCTTTCGGTTATTTTATTGTACACCACTTGGATACAGTTTAATGCCTTGTCCAGGACAGAACAATAAATGTGTACGACTATAGTAATACTTTCACCAAGAAAAGTGTTATAAAATTATTTGAAAAACTAGATATTTTAGAACAGTTCTAGAAATTTTTTTCAAAGATTAAGTTCAAAATTTTTTATAGTAGTTGAGTTAGAATGAAAATTTTGAGTTTAATTGTTGTTAAGCTTATACTTTTCAAATGCATTTCTAAAATCTGAAAAAGACTTATAAAGATTATTGAAAACTTCTATATTTTGTTTAATTGTACCTTTTTTTTTGTGTTTGTGGTATTATTTTAAGGTCATGCTTATCAATTTTCGTAATAAGATGATTAATTGATAATTTCTTGGACCATATCTGCTTTGGTATTTTTCTTCTTCAACTAACTTATCTATAAAGTTCAACGCAAATTCAAAACGCTTGGGTAATTCTTGCTCAGCTTATGACATTTTATTTAGCTTATACTCTTCAAACGCATACCTAAAATCTGATGAAGACTCATAAAGTTTATTAAAAACTTTTATAATTTGTTTAATTATAACTTTCTTTTGTGTTTCTGATATTATTTTAAGGTCATGCTTATCAAATTTCGTGATAAGACAGTTAGTTAATATTTGATGCTTTTCTGGACCATATCTGATTTGGTATTTTTCTTCTTCAGCTAACTTATAAATAAAATTCAACGCACATTCAAAACGCTTGTGTAATTCTTTCTTAGATTGTAACATTTGGTTTAGCTTATAATCTTCAAATGCATATCTAAAATCTGAAGAAGACTTATAAAAATAATTAAAAACTTTTATAATTTGTTTAATTATAACTTTCTTTTGTGTTTCTGGTATGATATTAAGGTCATGCTTATTAGTTTTCGTAATAAGATCGTAAATTGATGCTTTAGGCTTTCCTGGACCATATCTGATTTGGTATTTTTCTTCTTCAGCTAACTTATCCATAAAATTCAACGCACATTCAAAACGCTTTTGTAATTCTTGGTCAGCTTGTGGCATAACTGTTGTAGTAGTTGCGACATTCAAGTTGGCAGCAGTGGCTTCGGACGAAGTAAATTTTAGTCTTTTGTTAAAAACGTTCGAAATATCACCAGGTAGTGAATATTTCCTTTTGAGCATGCCTGAAAATAGTATTTCTTGTTTTGTTTCCTGAACGTTTTGAACCTCCAACTGTAGCTCTTGTGTTCCATTATCAGCTATATTTTCATTGTGGCTAGTTTTATGTTTTTGCTCGTTTCTTTCTGATTTTTCGTCCTCACTTTGTTTTTCAAGATTTGTTTGACGACCGATTGATTCTTCTTTTTCTTCGACTTTATTGTCGTTGAAGTAAATAGTGGTGGAAGGATCAAAGGTATCTGTTTTAATGTTGTTATGCTTAACCTTTTTTTTAAAGGCAGTCATTTAGTGTTGAAGTCAAATGTTTGAAGATAAGAGGCATTCAAGTTATACTCTTTAAAAAAATTTGAAATTAGTATAATTAGCATGCTAAAAAACGTATTTAAAGCTTTTGAAACACAATTTACTGAAGTATATTTTTAAAAAGGCAAAACTTTTAGTAAAAATCATTATTGATTTCCTTAAGTATATTGGTATTTTGAGTATCAAACTTTATAAAAATAAAAATAAAATACTTAAAAACTACAAAACATGTTTATTTGGGAAATAGTAAAACAAACTAGTACTATAAATTATACTTATTTAGTTAGTATTTATACTGATAATTCAAAATTACAATAATATAGTATAATATGAAGTTTAGTTGTTTGTTTTCTTTCTTACAACTAGCAACCAAATAATTAAGCCAAATAAACAAGTCTTTTTATTTTGAAAAAAATTTAATACATAATTCTAACCTGCAAAATTTTTCAAACGATTTTAAAATGATTTATTATTTCTATAAAAAGTTAATATATCTATCTAAACATTTCAGTAATCAAAACTTTGCAGTCAAAATTTATTTTGAACCATTATATCATTCTATAGTAGTTTAGATAGGATTTTAAATTAGGAGATATCTTCAACTTTTTATGGTGATCCAAATAAATCTAAGAGCAATATATAGTGTGTGGACTAAAAGAGAGTTCCAACTTTGAGATTTTTTTAAGTTTACCTAGCTATTTGATTTCTAGTTTTTTATGGTTATTAACCCTTTACTAGTAAGGTAGCAAAATAGGAAATAGTTAACTAACGTACAAAATACTTAATAACTGCAAACCGCAAAATTTTAATTTTCGAAATTTTTCCTTAGGTCAACCAAGGCCTTCCGATAAAACGGGGAAACTGTTTTTTCATATTCTTCAAAGGTTTCCAATTATGAAAATGTCTTTGAAACTCACAGTTATAAAAACTAGTTTAGTTTTATGTCAAAAGGAAGTATACTGAATTATAATTATAAGTGTGCACAGCCGATGTAAGTTTAATTTAAATCAAATTACCTGCTTTTTTTGTTTTTTCTTTGAAATTTTCTTTACAAAGTACCTTATTTGTGCAACATTTTACATAGTTGTGCTCAAATAAGACATTAGATTCACGATGAGGACAACTAGGTTTAACAGGTAAGTTGTTCGGGTCAACAGCAATATTGTGTTTAGTGTTGTTTCGTACTACTTTTTCTGTTAATAAAATAACTATGTTTGTAAGTTTTTATAAACACCAAAATTAAAAAAAAAAAAAACTCTGTATATAAAAACTTGAAACACAATATTATGAATAGTTTTAAAGTTAATAAAGGTAAAAAAAAATTAAAACAGAAAGTATATGTAAGTAACAATTATAAGTACTAATTTCAGAATGGTATACTAGAGAGAAACAATTTTTGTACTGTTTATTTTAATTTGATAACTAACAAAAACTATACATATGTAAAACTACAGCTAAATTTTAAAACAACTTGTACAAGCTATAACAAAATTTATAAATATTCTATTATGTTATATTAGACTTATACATTTTATTTAGTCATATGAATACTGCACTTTAACTTTACCTTTAATTTTATCTTCAACACTTTTGACATATTCTTCACGTGTTTTAATTATTTCTTCCAATTTTTTTAATAGTTCAGCATGTTTGTTATGATCCTCAATAATTTTGTCAAATTCTTCATCAAATTCTTTAATCAACTCATTTATATAATTATTAGTTTCTTTACAAGATTTCTTAGCTACTGAAAGTTTGATAACTTCTGAAATGTCTTTTTTATTTACATCAAGACTTATTTTGTTTACTTCAGCACTTTCGTCACTTTTTACAAAGCCTTTGTGCAACTCAATTAACATGTGTTTTGTCGAAATCTGTTAAAAATAATGAATGAAAAGTATATTATACTCCAGAATATTGATAAAATATAGGTAAAATAACTATTTAAAGTATTAAGTATTGTAAATCTAAATAAAGCACAAAAAATTTGTAAATTAAAAAATGTCAAAGCTTTTATCGAGTAAGTAAGACATTAAAAAAAATATGAGATTTTCCCAGTTTAAAACTTTTAGCTTAGTTAAGTAATTAAGAAACCACTAACAGCAGCTTCTTGCGGGCTAGAAAAATTCCAGCCTTGAAAAAGCCTTGCCAAAGTATATACAAGGAGGAATAAAAGTTTTGAATGTTATACAAAAACACACAAAATTGTTAATTTCGTAACATTAAAACTTTTGTTGGGTAAAAAAATATAATTTCTTAGAACTAAAAAAGTTATTAAAACTTCCGAAATATATTAACTTTTAACGTCATTATTCTTAAATAAAAAATATGATGACCAACAGTAGCTTCTTGATAAAAGTTAAGTTATACAAGTACCAATATTTAGTAGTAGTGTCAAAAATTATTAATAAGACATAGAAAGTTTGTCGTTTTTTAAATGTGTTAGCATTTGCTGATTAGTTACTAAAACAGTTAAAATAATTATATTTATTGACTAGATAAAAGCATAAAATTCACTAACAGCGGCTTCTTGTAAGCTGGAAAATTTCCAGCCTTGCATTTTGCACGTCTGCAAGAAATGCTGCGTCGTCTTCATCAGGTCAATATCGATATCTTTATCCGTATCTTTTTTTGCCGGCCCGTCATTGTTCAACATGACAACGAAGTTATTCTAAAAAAAATTCAAACTTACTAGTTTAATACTTACTAAAATTCAATAGACATAAATTCATTCTAAAGTTTTTTTAGTTGTCAAAGTTTTATAAGTATAATAGAAATAGTATTTAATTTTAATTCTTTTTTTATCTAAATAAACTAAACATGTATTGTTTACAACATTTTTACCTTAGAATGATTATTGAAATAGCCTTTTACTTTTCTCAATAGATCTTCGTTCTGCACAGCTTTTTGCGTTTCTTGCGACCTCCCAGACTGCCTACCCTGCTTCTTTACTTCTGCTAAGAAGTTTTCCAGTGCGTCGGGCCAGTGGTCTCCTTCAAAGTACGGAACTTCTGTCACTGATTTTATGTCGTTGTACTTGAGCATAAAGTACCCTTTTATCGAACCGTTAACCTGTTTAGATAAGATAATGTGTATTAATAATTTTAATGAATGGAATATGTCTGTAGTTTGCCTTATTTTAATTTTTTTTTTTAAGCTTTTAGCTGTTCAAATGATAATAGATGTGACTCAGTAACTATTACAAAACAATTAAATATTTTATCGATCCATTAGCTTCTGCAAATGGATAAAAAATACTTATTTATTAATAATAATAATAATAGTTACGTACATTAAGATGCTACTGAAGTAGTTATTTTTAGCGACCCATCACTCTGTGCGGAGAAAAAAAAACAGATTAATTTTTTTCAAAAACTAAATGTTTCTTTGGTGTCAAAGTCAAAAATCTCATATTTTGTTTAAACTATAAAATAATTTAAACATTGTTCTAAGGTCAACAACCATTAAAAACTATAAAAATGCTAAATTTCAGTTGAAAAATAATAAACTTAAAAAGGCAGGTTTTTTTTTCGGGTTTAAAAAATTTCCTCAGGTTTTTAAATGTACACTTTTTTGGGTCTATTTTTAGTTTAAAGTTAAGTTTAAGGTAAAATACTGTGTTAATTAGTTTAAACCATTAAAAAGATACTTTAAAGCAACTTTAAATGTGTTTTTCAATAAAAAAAAAATTGATGATGAAAATAAAAAATTATTTTTATGGTGTATTTTTGGTGTTAAATCGAAATGTTTCTACTTAACACGCAAAAATTGTTTAAAATTTCAGGTTTTTCAACGTTTTTTAGTTATTTTTGTTCAACTTTCTTGTTTTTTCTGTTTTTATTTTAAATTTTTGAAACTTTTTTTGGCCTAAATTGTCAAGTTCCAGGTTTCCCAAGATTCTAGGTTTTTAGCAAGAAAGAGATTTTTTTGTTTATCTTAACACTTATGATAATTAATAAAACACATTTTTATTTAGAATAAAAAATTGAGTAAAATTTAAAGAACTTTTAGAAAACTTACTTTTCCCAGATCTAACATTGTTTTGTACCATTTCTTAAGAGCTTTCGGAGGAAGGGTAGCCTGGCATGGTGGTTTTCCATTAAAAATATAATCCTCACCTTTCTCTGGGGGACAAGACCATATATGTGCATATTGGTATCTTAAATATATACAACAATTTACTACGTTTTAATAAATTTTGGGTTTGTAATTAGATTTAGAAGTTATAGTTATCAGCCCTATATAGTTATTATAACTTTTGTAATAAAAATCCATTTTTATTAATAAAAGCAATTTAAACTTTTCTTATTGTTTATAGTAAAAGTGCAGTACTTTCTCTCAGAAACTTAATTATATATAAATTTCATTGAGCTGTTCCTTGCTGTTAATTTTAAGAATTGACTTAATTTTATTCTACTTGATAAAAATGTATATAATCAACTACTTAATATTGTTTTTATTGACTTACCCTATTTCACCACAGTACTTAAAGTATCCTAACATCAGTTCTACATACACTTTAGAACGAATCGATTTTTCCAGAACTTGAACCGAGTCTAAATACGATATGTAGACCCTGTTGTTGTTCGGCGATACAAAGTCTTTATACTCCTGAAAAAATTATACGTGTTGTTTTATTTATATAAATATAATATATATATCTTACTCGGATTGAGTTAAATTGTTTTTTTTTTTGTAAATCAAATATTTCTAAATATAACCATGTAAATTTATCGTTCTTAAACTTAGATTTATCTCACCTGAGTATGACACCCGAAGAAACAAATTTCATCACCGTCTTTTTCCACAAAAGCATAAAAAGCTCTTGATCTATAAGGTATTTTTTCATAGAATGTTTTTCCAAATCTAAAAGAATATAATGTATCGTTTTAGGATTTCAATATTGCAAAGTTAAATTAAACTATGATTTTAGTAAAAAAACTTAGATCATTTAGATATTTTTTTCAGCAAATTTTAGATTAATAAAGTTATTTCCTTTTGTATCTTGTTTTTGACGCTCGGAGCTGCAATACAGGAACTTATTCAGATGTTTGTATGACATTCTAAAAATGTCTTGCTAAGCCAACTTCCAAGCTATTTTGTAGACATCATTTAATAAAGCTGCTATCAATTAAAATTTGTTTTTTTAGTAAAAAAAATAAGTTAAAACTTTTAATAAATTTATAATGGACTCAAATGTAATTTAACATCAATTTAATGGATAATTTCAAACGCAGTCGCTTCTTCTCAAATTCGTTAAAACATCAAAATTTATTAAAATGGTCTGTTCTTAAAGATTTCAATAATACATTATTATTTACTTTATTAAATTTTTAGTTCAAAATTGTTGCTTTTTTTACCTTTAAAAAGCCACATTTGGCTATTAATATTCAAAAATAGTTGCTAAAAAATTGTATAAAATTCATAAATATTAAGGAGTAATTATGTTTAAGCTCATATATTATGCTTTTGTTGAACTACTTAAAAGTTTCTGTTCATATGTTTAAAACCAATTTTAAACTCAAGTAAAAATCTATGCAACACAAATAAAATGTGAAAGCATCTTTTTAGCCCCATTTTTGTCTCAATAAATTCACTTGTAGAGTGAAAACTTCAAATTTCATTAGATTAAATGTTTTTTTTTGGTTTATTATGATTAACCATGCTAAAAAAAACAAAGCTTAACTTTAACTTCAATTTTTACACTAGTGCGTACCTAAGAAAGACCGTTCTGAATTAAAAATTGACATTCTAGAGACTTGCTTTCTACCTATTCAAAAATTGCGTACATATCAGAATACTAGTACATTTAAAATTAAATGTGGTATTTACTGCCACATTTATTTAATATACAACAAGTTTGGAATTTATATGTTTAAAAAAAGTTATAAAAGACTATTAATTCTTTAAAATATAAAAACTTGGATAATACAAGTTTTTAGAATCTTAAGTATTGTTTTTTTTTTGCATAAAACATACAAAAAATAATGTTCATAAAATATTAAAGACAACAAATAAAATATAATTTTACCTCTTTAACATTTTCTCTTTAACCTCCACATGCTTTACTTTATTGTATAAAATTCTGACGTGGATCTTACCAACCTCCTCTTCTTTACCTTTAGATTTTACAAATTGGTTGACTTCCTTTTCCAGATACTTGCCTAAGTTAGACCTAGGTAACATCTTTGATGATAAATTTCTACACAATGCGTCTTTACCATGTCCTTCAAGTTTTTTAATATCAGGTTTTTTCGGTAAGGGTTTAGTTGACTGAAAATATATTTTATCGATTTTATTGACAAGTATCTTCGAAAATTAGAGTAAAAAAAATTTAAACTGGTACGAAACATAAATATACTTTTAATAATTGTTATTTTTTGTCTAATAATATAATAGCAATTTTTCTAAAAGCTTTTTGTTTAAAATTAAGAAAAAACTATTAAAATTAGAAAGATATGACTAGTTTTAAATAAATATTTCTTTTATTTAAATCTAAAAAAAATTTTATTATAAAATTACAAAACTTATTAGTCATTGATTATTAGATTTATAAAAGGCTTTAAAAATAAGTAAAATTAATTGTAAACACTAACTTTAAGAATTTTCTTTGTTTTCTTTTGTTTCTTTGACTTCTTTTCTTTATTATTTGTTTTTATTTCAACAATTTTTAATTCATCCTTCGGCAGTTTAGTTAACTCTTCTTTCAAAAACGCTTCAAGGGATTTACCCTGCGCCCTTACATAGTTACCTACCTGTGATTAATTAAACAAAGATGTTAAATTTAATATTGCAAAATAAGTTTAAAGACAACCAAATGCTTATAGTTAGTAGTTGTTATGATACGATTTAATTATATTAATTTTAAACTAACAGGGTTGTAATTGTAGCAGTTTTCAAACATCAGCTGAAAGTCTTTTTTACATTGGTCAGCTGTTTTGTATTTGCCTGTACGTAGGTTTTTCTTGATGTCGTTTATGCACATTGGCTTCGTGATAATGCTGTGATAGTCCTGTCAGTTTTTATCAAGGTAAAATTTTATGCACAAAATATTACTTCTGTTTTATACTATTAAACTCTAACATTACTAACAACAATTTAACGAACATGATAAAGGTTTTGATAAAATTTTAAAATTACATATGTAAAAGTTTTAAACTAAAAAAAATCGCAGCACAGTCATAAATTATTTCGAAGTAATTAATTCAATATATTAAAAATTGTACCCATTAGCTATTTTATTTGTTTAGAGTAATTTGTTAAACGTTTTAAACAGTCTTAATTTGTTTTTTCTTGTAAAAGTTATAAAACACTCAGTTATGTTCCGCTTGAAATTGCTTTTAAAACACAACCTTAGAAATATAAGTCTGAAAATTAAATTTTCATTTGGCACACGAATTTTTGTCTAAATATGGCGAACCTTACACTAGAGGTACTTAACAGGATTGTTCTTGAAAAAAATGTTTAGAAAATATAAGTAAAAACACTACTAAAAAACTAACAGGTATTCTAAGCGCTACAGGATCCACAGGTTTTTTAAACAGAGAGCTGCATTTGTGATTTTCCAAAGCAGGAATTATTGTTTTCCAAATGTAATGAAGTTGTTGGTTCATTGACATGTTTTTATTTTATTGTATAATTTTCTGTTAAATTTCTTTTATTGTTAACTGTGTAATAAAAAAGTACAAACTAAAAAATAAAAAATTTACTTAATATGTGTTATAAGTAAAATAGCGGCGGTTTAAGTGTAGTTCCCTGAAGCCTACGCTCGCCCTAAATTAAAAGAAAAAAGAGATATAGTGAAGAAAAAATGACTACGCACTGTTTCTAAACCAGAGCTAGAATTGTACACTTCAAAAATATTTTTATGTTATTTACGAAGTTAAAATGCACAAAGTTGTTTATTAAACTTTATGCGAAGAAAATTTTACTTTCATGTATTCTAAAGAAAATTTATTTTATTTTAGTAGTCAGATTTTTAAGCATGAAAAATAAAACCTGTGTTAAACAAAAGAAAATACAATCACGTAAGCTATTGGCTATAACAAACTTTATTAGAAAACTTTTGTAATTTTAAAATAAATTTACAATATGCGATACTGTTTGTAAAAAAACCATAACTAACTAGAAAAAAGCATAGACAAAATTTTCCTTAAGCTAAACTACGGTCTCAAACTGTCAACGGTGTAGACACCTTACAAATGACTTTAAACCGAGTCATCCAACGTTTATATACAGATTTATTTCTAAATCCAGAATTTTCCAGAGTGTTAAAATCTCTTGTTGAGAACTTATTTATTTTTATGATAAACAGCTTAAAAGTAAGCTTTTATAGATTTTTTTTTCTAACCTTTTACTACTAGTCATGAAAATTTTAGCCATAAAACTTTTCTCCTATTTAAGCTGTTTAACTTTTACATATTCTAATGAAATTATCTTTACTCAAATCTTGATTAAAACTATATTTTATTCTTCCACTTCAAATCATTAAAAACATTTACAATAAATACAATATTTTTAGTTAAATTAATTACTAGTTTTATTACTAGTTTAATATTCTAAATGACAAAAATAGTTTTAAATATTGTTTTATGTGCAAATTGTAAACTACGGTCTCAAACTGTCAACGGTGTAGACACCTTACAAATGACTTTAAACCGAGTAATCCAACGTTTATATACAGATTTATTTCTTAATCCAGAATTTTCCAGAATGTTAAAATCTCTTGTTGAGAACTTATTTATTTTTATGATAAACAGTTTAAAAATCAGCTTTTACAAATTTTTTTTCTAACTTTTTACTACTAGTGTTGAAAATTTTAGCCATAAAACTTTTCTCCTATTTAAGCTGTTTAACTTTTACATATTCTAATGAAATTATCTTCACTCAAATCTTCTTAAAAACTATATTTTATTCTTCTACTTCAAATCATTAAAAAAATATACAATGAATACAATATTTTTAGTTAAATTAAATACTAGTTTTTTTACTAGTTTAATATTCTAAATGACAAAAAATTTTTAAATATTGTTTTATGTGCAAATTGTAAGCTTAAAATGAATTAAAATTGAATACAGTAATCTTTGTCTTGGTTACGCACATTTGAACTTTGTTCTAACTGCGTATTCAACATGAAGTGTGTCCCTAAAAGGTGCGTATTCAAAGTGCAGATGGCTGTATTTGATATTACTGACGTAACTAAATTGACTTGATATATCCTTATATCTTACGTTTTATTTCATGAATACCACTTTTAATCTTTAGTTAAATAAAACGCAATATACAAAAATCTTGAAAACTATAATTTTTGTAGCTAAATTGTTTTTAATAACCTTCCTCTACTAAAAACTTTACAGACTGACATATTCTAATAACACTTTCTTTACATATTAAAAATTTTTGAGCAATGTAATCTTATCAATAGTAATTTGAACTAAAAATACTTACTTAACGTGATATTTATAGTTTAATATAATTTTTTAATGAGTTTATAATAAAAACTTATTTTAATAAATAGCTTTTACAAATCAAATGTTAAACTTTTATATATTTTAACGAAATTATCCTTACTCAAATCAAGTTTAAAATAATATATAATTTCCTATTTAAAATCTTAAATAACAAATACAATAAATATAATAGTTTTAATTAATTAAGTACTTGTCTATTACTAATTTATTATTCTAAATGTCAAAAAAGTGTTTTAAATGATGTTATATGTGCAAATTATAATCTTAAAATGTTTTAAGTTTATATATTGAAGTATTCTGCCACTAGTATATTATTTTGACTGAAATTGGTAAAAACAAGAATTTAACTTTAGACAAGACTAATTTTGTAACACATTTATTTGACTAGCCAAATTTCATATATCTAACTTGGTTCAACAAATTCAATTTAAACGTTTTCTTATGAACCTTAAAAGAAGCTATAGCCATCCTGATATTTTCAAAATGCCTTTAACATTGCCCTTGTCTTTTGAATAAATATCTAACCAGCCAAGTAACTAGAATGAACAGCAAACCACCTAGTTAAAATCCGTGAATAATTTTTGTGTTTGAATTTGTAATTTAAAGCTATATCTTTGTAAAAATTTTAGAACTGTTAAAAACTGAATACAGTAATGTTTGTCTTGAAAACGCACGATTGAGCTTTGTTCTAATTGCGTACTCAACATGAAAGTTTGTTCTTAAATAGTGCGTATTCAAAAAGCAGATTTCTGTATTTGATTTAACTGACCTGATATGACCTAATATTACACTTTTGATTCCATAAACAACACTAAAAATCTTTAGATAATTAAAATACAGTAAAGTTAAACTTTCAAAAAAAAAAATATTTTTCTATTTTTTTTATTAAATTATTTGAAGTTAGTAGCTTTTTTTTTAAATATACCCTTCTGCTCTAAAACAACTTTAAGACTGACTTATTTAAATAACTTTTCTTTTATATACTAAATTTTTTGAGCGAAGAAACCTTATATATAGTACTTTTGATGTAACAAAATCTAACGTTATTATAAATCTAAATAGACTTTTATATAAATGTTTTTAATGATTTAATAATTATTCCTAAAAGCTGAAAAGGGTTTTTGTAAGAGGGACTTACTTCTCTGTATTATAGTTAGAGAAAAAAAAGATTAAATGATTGAAGAGCTTAAAGAGATAAGCTGTCTTAGACTTAATTTTCTCTCTCTAGCTTTTACCACTAGTTATAAAATTTTAGCCATGAACATTTTCTCCTATTTAAACAGCTAGATAATGTTCTAATAAAAGTACCTTTACTCAAAATTAATTTAAAACAATATACTAATATTAATTCTTTAAAATTATGTATCATAAACATTTATTTTTAATTAAATACTGGCTTTCTTATAAGTTTTATGTTTTAAATGACGATAAAAATCACCCTTAATTACTATCTTGACAGTTTTATAACAAAAAAATAACTTTATGTTGTCTAGTCAATACTACAAACAAACTAAAAAACTCACTTCATCTTTTTTTATTGAATTTCCCACTTTTTGTTTTTATTTTACGGTTAGCTTTAAAATAAAAACACATTATGTAGACAAACCAAAATGAGCGAGAGGACAATGTTATTTCAAATTTCATGCTTACAGACATTTTTTTGGAATAAACAGCTTTTAAAGAATTTTTAAGTTGAACAACAAAACCCTAAATGCTTAAATTTATCTAAACAATGCCTTAAAAACTTGACTTACGCTTTAGACTACCTGTTAAAAATATAAAAAAAAACTAGAAATACATGATTGTTCTCCAATAGACTTGGCAACACTGACTAATTAATGTGTTTTATATTTAGTGTTTTGCTTTAAGCTTACGTGTTCATCACATGCCTATAGGTTATACTTCTTCCTCAGAGTTAGAGTTTTATAGAACAGTTAGAGTTTGTTAAGTATTTTATTCAAAATTAATTAAAAGTAGTATGTAGATTAAGTTTTTCAACAGTAGAAAATTATTAAAACAACATGTAAAAAAAGACACACATTGACAAATAGAAAATATCTAGCAATAGTCTGATAACTAAAAGCATAAAAACTATATAAAAATAAAAAAAGCATAGGTTTTTATTTTATACTGTAAATGCGAGTTAAAAAGTTGGTTTTTATTAATGTTGTTTTGTTTTCTAAAATATTCTTTGTTTATTACAACTAATAATACTAAATTAAATAATTTCAATATCTAAAAATTCGGTAATTACACTTAGTTTAGCTTTTTATGACCTTTTTAAATTATAAAATTATTTGTTGTTTAATCTTTTAGTTAGACGGATTAAAATCTAGTGTTTAAGTATCAAGAGAAATTCTTTCAAACTATTACTTTATTTAGTATTTTACCGTTGTTACAAACATTATTGGTAAGCTTTGTTAAATCTTTGTAATCTTAAAATATTAAACTATTTACTTAATGTCTAGTTTAAAGAATAAAATATTCTCTTTTTTAAATTTTACACTAATTTAAATTTTTTAATACTGAATTACATGAAAATCGTTAAGGGTGTAAAATCAACAAAAAAAAACAAGCACTTCAGAACTACAGAGATGAGTCGGTGATACTACCGTTTTATCAAATGACAACGAACAACTGTAGCTGCGTAAGAAACGACGCTTTTGTCAGCTTTGTAACTATTATTGTTAGTTTGTTATTTTTTCTTACACTATTAAAATTAATACGAGAAAATCAAAATAATTCAGCTTGTTAACAACTGCTTGATTTTTTAAATTTCTACATGCATAAGTAATTTAAATCAATATGTTATTCTAAATATTTTCTGAACCTGTTTTTGTTTATTATGCAAAAATGTAACGGTTACCCAACTGGTTTTTTTCAATACATTGTTATTGTTTTTAAAATATTTATACTATAAACTTAAAGAGACAAATAGTGAAAATGGTCAACAGGATAAACATCTGTCTGGGTTAAATCTAGCACAAAGTACTAATTGCAATGCTTACTCACCTTTGCCAAGTTTTAAGTAAGTTCATTTATAAATGTAGAGTTAAGGTTGTTCTTAGAATTTTTAATTACTGTAATTTTTTTATGATTTTGCTTTTTTTTGAACTGATTTCTAGGAAAGTATCTGTTTATTCTTATTTTAAATAAAGTGGTCAGGTAATTCTTAATTTTTAGTAAAACATATGTAGTTTACCTAATACTTTGACATATAAAAAATAAGTTGTGATTGTTTTGTTGCCGAGTTGCAAAATTAATACCAATTTTTTAAATAATGAAAGCTTTTACAAACATTAAATATAATTTTTTCTTATAAACTAAAACTTATTAATTCTTTAACTTTAGCAACAAATTTTATAAAATATCTGTTTTGATAACAAATTTTAACGTTTATACAGAAGACGTTTATTTCTAATTGTATTATGTATTAAAACTTATAAAAACGAGTTATAAGTTTATAATTTTTGTGTGTGTAATAAAGGCTACTGCATTCAAAGAATATAACCTTAACTAACGTTATTTTGGTTAAATACATATTTCAAACAAAACGATTAATTTTTTTTTTAGATTTGGCTTTTCTTTAATTATTTAACTAGGTAGAATTATAAAACATAATTAAAAGAAAGCGATCGAGAATACTTATCTTAAAATGTAATAAAAATTAGTTTTCTTCCTACTTAGGTAAAAACAAAATTATTTTTTCAAAGATCAGATCAAAGCAAACTATTTGTAAATTGTTCTAGTTTACTTAGGAAATAAAAAAGAAAAACATAACTAATCTTAGTACCTAATTTTGTTTCGTAAACTAACAAGTAAACACAAAAAAAAAATTATTCAAAATGGTTGAAAAGGTACAAGTATTTTAGAAAGAATGAGTATATATAGTGAACTGTAGTTGTAAATAATTTTCATAATACATTTTGTAAATAAAAATTTTCAGTCCCAACAGTGTTAAGTTCTATTTTAGACAAAACTGTCTAGAAGGAAAAAAGATGTTTTCAACCTTCTTGAATAACCTATTTAGGTAACTTGAATTGAAAATTAATTGAAGAAACTCATTTTTTCTTCTATTTTAGAGCTAAAGATAAATATAGTCAGCCTGAAACACTTTAAAACCTTGTAAAACTCAAATTTGCCTCTAATCTAAGGCAATACATACATATTACTTCGTTGACTTATTTATGCTTAAATGTACTTTTTAGTTTATTTTATCATATAATTATAAGTATTAACTATATCACTAAAAAATTTTACGTCACTTAAAAATGTTAGTCTACTCCAGAGTCACAACACTCTACATCAGGGTTTCCCAAAGTGGGCGATATTGCCCCCCTGGGGGCGATTTTAGTAATTTGGGGGGCGATAATTAGTAAGGGGGCGAAAGAGTGGGCGATAACTAGTAAGGGGGCGAAAAGGGGGCGATTTTAAAATTTTGGGCTGTCATAAGATTTTTACTTTTTTTCTTGCTATTTTACTAATTTTAGCTTGCTATTAATTATTTGACCCTGAGGTAAAACTTAAACAAAAAAGATAATTTTATTTATGTAAAAAATAGAAAAAAATCAAGTGCTTATGACTCCTACTTTCAAGTAAATACTATATTTTCATTCATATATTTCCTTATTTAAAAATTACATAGATCATAGACGATTGGAATCTCTCTCACTATTTTATAACCTGACAGATATGTTATTTGGGATCATAAATGCTAAAAATCTATGTTATTTATTTTTAACTATAACCTTATGATATTCAGTTGATTTTGAAAAGTCACTAAGTTAGACTAAGAAATAAAACTATACAGGGTTGCCAATTTACCTAGAAACCTGGAAAAACCTGGAATTTGACAATTTAGCCAAAAACAAACCTGGAAAAAATCTGGAATTTTTAACAATTTTAACATATTAAGTAGTAAAATTTAGATTTGACACAAAAAAGCTATCATATAGATAAAAATATGGATTCCTTCGAGGCAGATACTTTTGAAGTAAACGACTAACAGGAAACCTTCTCAGACTTACAAACTGACCTTGAACTTAAAGTAAATTCTTCCAAAGAACGATATGAAAGCTTTTGGACTCAACAAAAACTAAGGCAAAAGTATCCAACCATTTGAAAGGAATTTAGATTGTTGTTTATAGTTTTTCCTTTTAGCTATATTGTGAGAAAGCTTTCAGTTTAGTTATCAACATCTTGAGCAAAAGATCTTATCTAGATATTTATAAAGGAGGTGACTTAAGGCTCTATTTTACTGATTAAGAATCAGATTAGAAAAACTTGCAAGCAGTCATGAACCTCATCCTTCACATTATTTTAGACTTTAGTAGCAGACTTTATTTTATGAAAGTTTTTTAATTTTATTTGATCTTTTAAAATATTTCTTATTTAACCTGGTTTGTATTGTATTTAAGTAGTCTTTTTATAATAACAACTGTATTAAGCTATTTATTCTAAAACAGGGTTGCATAATGCCTAATAAATATTATTTACGGTAAACTTCCTCTTGAGTTCGAAAGAAATTGCAAATTTATATTTTCTTAAATTTAATTAAAGTAAATCCTATTACTAACTAAATATTAATAAAACAAATTATATATAATATTTACTAGCTTGTACAGATCATTTTTTTAAATTAAAGTTTGTTTTATGTTTTAGAGGATTTTATGTTTTTTCATAACATTATTGCATATAACACATTGAAATTTGTCATTTTGTAAAAAAAATGTGGTAATAATTTTTTGAGTTTGCACTTTTTGATTTTTTTTTCAAGTCCGAACTCAAGCGAAAGTCTACTATATTTATTAAATGGTTTATTTTTTAAAGTTGTTAATAGTTTTATTTTGACCTGGTTAATTTTGTAGTTCATATTCGTCGTTTTACATTACACTAAAAGTTTTTATAGCATAGTGATTAAAATATTTGTTTAAAAGACCTTTATTTGACAGGATTTTGTTATTACTTGTTTAATCTGTATATAACTTATATCACTATATAACTATTATCTGATTGTAAAATTTTGATAACCATTAAAGTTTTTATTTCTAAAAATAATTTTTTGGTTTTAAAAGAGTATAAATTTGAGGCCTCTATTTGAAATGACTTCTACGTTTTTATTTAAAAGTTTCTTAAACTCAATTTTATTTTTTAACTTGATTTACTATTATAAAAGTTTTTTTATCATATAAGGAGTTTTAAACTGTTAATACAAATGTTTTTTGTTTTATCTTAATTCATTATATATTAGCAATTAGAATATACTTATTTTATTAAAATATTTCAACACTAGCTTTTAGTTTTTAGTTAATAGCTAGAAAAAAAAACTTTTTAAACAGAATAAAATAAGCCATCAAAAAGACTGCTACAATTACAAAACTAAATTTTAACCTAGTTAAAAGTTTTTTTTAATTGATTACTTTCGGTTTACAGAATTAACTGTCAAACATTGGAATTTTTTTTTGAATTTAAATAAAGAAAAAAAATGTTAGAATTAAGGTTTAGTTCCCTAAAAATTATTCCCAGTCAAATACTATTTCATGGTATTCTACTACGAAAAAAATAGTTTAAAAAGTTTAAAATTAAAGTTTTAACTTTACAACTAACTTGCTTACAATATATCATAGCATTGAAATTATAAATTTACTGCATTAACTTGATGAAACCACTTTTTATGTGAGATAATCAACCAGTCGGTCAAAGTTCCTCAAACTAGATTAGAAATTATTTTTCAATTTTTATTTTAATATGTGTAAATTAAACTGTTCATTTTTTTATGGTTTTTTAATCTCTGCTATAGTTATTTTAGAATATGCCTATTTATAAAGTAATTTAAGTATTTTGTGCGGCTTAAATAAGTTACTTAGTATTAAATTCTAAATGTCCAAAATTTGTTATATGAGATATTATTATAATGTCAGGCTTCATTTAAGATTTCAGATAGGTAACGTACTGCTCAGATCCAGTCGCAGATCCAGTCGAATTTCGACCCGCTAAGTAAATTGAAAACTACTTGTGTAAATAAAATTTAGTTTTTTGATACTTACTATTTTGAAATACACTTTCATTTCGTTTTCAGTTCACAATAGTATTTCCTAGATCACAATAATACTAAATAATTTTATTACAGTTTTGCTCGAGTTTTTTAATTTTCTTATTTGTTATTTTTTTAAATCATGCAGCCCGCAATTACATTTTTTAACAAGTTGAAAAAAGAAAGGATTTGTTAGTAAATATGAGTTGCTCACTACAAAAGTTGTCCACCACTGACCTAAAAGTTTCATTAGTTTCAAAACAGTTCATATTTAAACAGGATTGATTACAGATTACACAAGGCTTTTTAATATTTAAGTATTTTATACACTTTACTGTGCTTCTAAGAAAATAACTGTGAATTATTTTCTAAAGCCCTGTAAACTACTTTGAACACAAAAGTGCGTGCATAAGAAGTACTAGACTAAATTACATTTCGAACACAATTTTTTTTTATCTCAAAAGTTTGTAATAAAAAGAAAAATTACTTCGATAATCGTGGGGGGCGATTTTTTTTCAAATTACTGAAAAGGGGGCGATTTAGTAAATGAGTTTGGGAAACCCTGCTCTACATTCTAACTGACATCAACTATGTTAATTAAAAAAAAATTTTTAGTACAATTATAGTTTTCCATAATAAAAAGTAGTTCCAAACTATTTGTTTCAATCAGCAACTTCTCTAAATTTTTATTAATATGAAAAAATTAGCATCGTAAAAATTTATTTCAAGATAAGTAAAGACAGTAAATAAAATCAAAAAAGTACTTTGAAATTAAAGATTATGAGCTAAAACTAGTAAATACTTAATTTTATTTTTATATAACATACACTTTCTTAACAGTTTAAATTAGCTGTGAATAACTTTATGTAAAGATTTGTTTTTAAAACTATAATTTTGATTAAATAATTAAAAGTGTACTTAAATGTAATTATATTGTTTGTGAGTTTGCTAATGTTATTTTAACACAGAATCATATCAATTAAAACTTAAAGAATATGTTCTTTGATTATTTGTAATAGAAGAGTCTAGTAAGTATTACACTAGATATTGTTTTAATTGTTGTACCATTTAATATATTTAATATTATTTTACCTATAATTCAATATTTGAGTATTTCAATTCATATTTTTACATTAAAACAAATAAAAGTTTTGTTTTATGTAGCAAGTAACCTTTTTTCCAGCTCATCTATTTAGTTATCAAAATTTTGAACGTTTCTATACTAATTTTTTAATAAACTTTTATACTAAACTATTTAGTTGTACATAAAACTTCTTATTGATAACAAGAAGTATGTTAAGTTTTAAAATATAAAGGCTTTTAGCTTAAAATATGTAACAAAGTTACCACTTTATTAAACCATGCAAAAATGACATTATACTAGCTTTGTTGATTTTTGCAGAAGAAATAACCAAATATTTTTAAGTTTAGCTGAAAATATCTGATTTAAAAACACTTATTTGTATTCGTAATACTATTTGATATAATAAAAATATAATCATAAGTAAGAATTTATTACGGTATAAATACTTTAAAAAGCATTCTAATTAAAACCGTCTTAGTTTGGCTCCAATCATTGTTACTCTCCTGCTTAAGTAACTAAATTCGAAACCTGGGTTAGTTAATCTTTTTGGCTTTGATAAATTTGAAGTTTAATTAAGTTTATCATTGTATAGTTCACTGTTAACCTTTAAGATTATAAATATAGTTCTCATTTTATCATTTCGGAGAGTAATAGAAGCAGTGGTGTCGCGTGGTATTTTTTTTTAGGTGGTGCAGAATTTCGAAAAAAAAATCCCCTACTTTAAAACTCTTTTTTATCTTAAATAAAGACTTTTTTCTACAACAATTACATTAAATTGCTAATGTAACCTGTAATATTTTGTTTAGAAATAAAACATTTATTTTACAAAAAAAAAACTAAGTAAGAAAATAACTTTAAAAAAAAAAGTAAATACTTTGAAAATTTAAGTAAGTATAAGAATATAAGAAAATAATTATTTTAAGTAATTTACAAGACTCAAAAAATGTTAGCTTACTTATGAGTATTAAATTTTTAGAAGGCTTTAAAATTTAAACTAACTGTAGAAAAAAATTTAGACAAAACAAATTTTTATTATATTGAAAAACACAGCAACTTTAATAGTTTTTCTTTTGCCTCAACTTAATTTTTAAAATATTTGATTAAATATCATACTAAGAATGGTTATTTTACTAATATTTAACTTAAAAAAAAAAAAAAAAGTTTTATTAGACTTGGCAAGAACATTAAAAAGTCTACAAACAAACAAAAAAATGTTATGTACAAACTGCAAGTTTATTTTAAGTAAAATTTATCAAAACTCAGTATAAAATAATTGCTTATTTACTGATAAATATTAAAAAAAAATAAACGATTATCAATTTATAACTAATTAAAAACTTTTATGTTTGAAAAAAAAACAGCTTGACTACTAAGTTAAAAACTCAAAAGTAAAATAAGCAAGCTCATAAATATCAAATTTTACGAAGTCTCTAACTTACAATTTAGATTAAACAGATTAATATTATAATAAGAAAATACAGCAACTGCAATAATATTTTTTTATCCTCAACTTTAGTTAAAAAATATTGGATTAATTAAATATCAAACTATTAATAATTGTTTTACTAATGTTTAATAATAAAAAAGTCTAATTATACTTGGCAAGTAAATTAAAAAGTCTACAAACAAATAAAATGTTGTGTAGAAATTGAAATTTTTTAAAGAACAACTTACATTACTCAAAAAAGAAATTTAAAATTCATTTATGATAATAAAAAAAAGTTTAAATAACTAAAAAACTCAAAAGTAAAACAAGCAAACTAAATAATATTAAGTTTTACAAAGGCTCTAAAGTTAAAACTAAAAGTAGCTTACAATTTAGATATAAGAAACTTATATTATAATAAAAAACACAGCAACTATAATAATATTTCATTTTTGCTTTAACTTTACTTGAAAAATATTGGATTAAATACCAAACTAAAAATAACATTTTTACTTATTTTTAACTAAACAAAAAAAGGAATGCATAATGAAGCTTGGCAAGTAAATTAAAAAGTCTACAAACAAAGAAAAATTTATGTACAAATTACAACTTTTTAAAGAAAAAGTAAACTTGCTTAATAAAGAAAATAGTTACTAGTGAATGTCTACCTAAAAATTAAACCTAAAGTCTAACTTTGCAAACATAAATACTTAGACTCTTACTTTTCACCTTTGTAACTAAAATTCATTCTTCTCTCCTTTTGGCTGATAAATTTCTCCATCACCTATTTTTTGAAACTAGTACAGTTTTTAAGTAAGTCCCTACCAATCGAAATTACACTCAAAGAATTTAATCTTGACTGACCCATGGTGTTTCTCAAAAATGTTTTTATCCTTTTCAAAGATGAAAATGTTCTTTCAGCGTCTACACTAGTCATGGGAATAGTTATCAAAGTTCTATAAAGCTTTGTAGTTTCGTTAAATATTTTAGTCAGGTTATGTTCTTCAAGACATAACAGTATTTTCACTAAATCATCCTGATGCATGTGAATAAAATGTTTCCAGTTCTCTTTCTAACTGTTTACCTTCAACTACAGGATAACACTTCTTCACTGTTTCTATAAGTTCTAAAGGAAAACAGGATTTAAAAACAGTAAAATATTTTGCCAACAATATTTGTGAAATTCTTAAATTGTTCTAACTATACAGAGTAAACTAATAATTAATTTCAATATTAAAAAAATTAAAATAAAAGCAAGGTTGCCACTCTTTGAGTCAAAATAAACTGTCCTGAGTGACCTTGAAATGCCTTGAGTCACCATGTGTTTTTGAGAAAAAATCAAATACCCTGAGTTTCCCTGAGATTTTTTAGAACTTAAAATATCATTAAGTTTCACTGAGTACCCTGAGTGTGTGGCAATCCTGAATATAGCTAAAAAAAAGATTAAAATAATTTCAAAAACAAAGAGTTTCATTTTATCAATAACTTTATTGACGTGAAGATATTTTTTTTTAAATATATTTTTACTATCAAGTTTGAAAACAACTGAACTTTTGCTACACCTGAAGATAAGCTTTGCTTTTAAGGGCATAGGGAGGATGAAACACTTTCTTCACAATTTTATCTTATTTTATGAAGTTTTTACTAAGCTACAAGATGCTTTTTACAGATTTAAAAAATTCAAAATACTTTTTTAGATATAGCCAGTCAAAGCAGTCTTGTATTTTTTTGCTGTTTTAGTTTGCTCCTTTATAATAAATCAATGTAATCTCTGGTCTGACTGGTTGCATCTAAAAGTTTAATTGGAAGTTTCAAGTTTATTAAAGAGTAACTATTAGCTTTCTGAAAAACTTAGAATAAGAACAACATGTAAAAAAGTGCCTATACATCCCCCCCTTATACCGCACTATTTTGCACAATTTTTTTCAACAAACTTTAAGATTTTTTGAACTTTTTTTCTAAACTTATTGTTTTTTTGTTGGAGGTTTAAAATTCAATAGTTTTTAAGGGTATCTTTTCTGTATTTAAATTTAATTTGTTTTTCATTTTGATGACAGTATTTTTCTCAGGAGCTCAACTTTTAAAAGTTAAGTTGGTGAGGCTGTTGAACTTTTCAAGAAATTTAAAAATAATTAATAAATATGTAACCATTATAACAGTAAAAAATTGGTTAGTTAGTTTTCATGTGGCCATAGGGGTAAAACACTTATATTTTAACTTTAAATAAACTTGTTATTCTCAGAGTAAAAAACTAAAACTACTTTAGTCAGCCTGAATATTTTCTAACTTGGTCAGTTTTAATTTATCTTGGGTCATCTTGAGTTTTTTTAACATTTCTAAGTTATCCTGATTATGAAGCAAGGCAACCATGTTTCAACAATTTTATCTAAAATTTTTGCGATGTTTATGAAAAAATTAAACCAAAAGTCATATAAAGTAGACTAAAATGTTAAACTACTCTAAGTAATAAAAGTTTCTTGGGGGGTCAGACAAATATTTTAAGTTAAGGCTATTTACTTTATTTAAATATGTGACTGTTTCAAAAATAATAATTTTTATTTAATATAAATCTAAATTATTTTTCTGTAAGAGTAAACTAGAAGTTTATAATAAACTGCTTAACATTTTTTTCCAGAACTCAAATTTTACATTTAAATATGATTTAATTAAATATTTTATTAACTTTATGATTACAATAATCAGTTATAGTTAAGCTTATGTATGCAGATTAAAATAAAAAATCGAATTTCTTAGACTTTGGTGATTTAAGCTTCTTATCTTTTTTTTTCAAAATATTTAATTTATGACAAGTTTAAATTTGAAAAATCATGTGAGTACATAAACTCAAGTTTAATCCTTTGCAGCAGCTTAGCTTTGTTTTTATTTTATGTTTACAATAGCTTGTAGATGATACTTAAGCATGTCCTGTTTTGGGGAATTTTCAACTTAGTTTACTTACATATTGATTTTGCGGTAATTCTTAAAGAAATTTTGCTTTTTTGAGTTCATTTGCGGCAGTCAGCTAAGAGTTTGCGGCAGTGAAGTGGGAAAAATGGTCGTTTTCTAAATTGGAGTTTTAGAAGAGATTTCGTTCTAAAAAATAAAAAAATATTATAGATACTTAATTTTTTCCTTACAAAATTTCCAGGTGGTGCAGTAGCGGCAGTGCAACACCCCACGCGACGCCCCTGAATAGAACTAAAGGTTTTTTTTGTTTTAATATCAAAACGTTATTTTCTTTCAAACGATATCTTCAATTGTTAATAAAATAGATTCTATTGCATTTTTAAACATTTGATTGTTTTTCTTAGAGCTATCACTAAAACTTATAAAGTTTTCTTCTATATTTAACTATTTTTTACTTCTATTGTTTACACATTGAGAATAAATAAGTATTTTTGTATGTCTGTGTACTTCAGTGGTAGCTTTCTGGATAAATGAATAAAGAATATAAAGAGATATATTTTTGAATTGCTTTGGTCTTTTGATTGTTCATTTTATATGCCGAAGTAAATTGTCTGTACTGTATTTTAAGTCTGAAAATTGTTTTGAATGTTGCCGTTTGTCACAAAATTAAACTTTGTATTTAGTTTCAATTTCAAAACTGCCATAACCTGCTTCGGATGTAGTAAGTTTAGGTTTCTCGTTTGGTACTTTCGAAAATTCTTAACTTTATAAATGTATTTTTTGATTAAAAAATAACTTTTTGTTTTTTCTTTTCTGGAAAGCGTTATTTTCTAACTCTTAAAGGTTTTGTGTTACATTTCCTTCTTAATTTTCACAGTAGGCAATTTTCTTCTCTTGAACTGTTTTTTTCTGATATTTCATAACACTTTTGCTTTTCAAAAGTTCTCTGAAGAGGGAGTTTTTCTTCTCCCATATTTTCTTAAGAGTTTTTTAACTTATAGTAATTTAGATTATATATGTGAATGTATTCTCTTATCTTTGCTTAATTTTTATAATAGTTATGAAATTTATTTAAAATTTCCTGCATCTTTTGTTGGAGCTTGAATGTTTTTTAACTGATATATCGCTAATTTAAGCTTAGGTTTACTATTAGTGTTTGATTTCCATTTAGCTAAATCTTTCAGAAAATAAAACACGCACGTGTTATGATTTATATTTTCTTGGTCTTCTTGTGACAGTTTTATTGTTGTATTTACTTCAATTAAGCTAGTAGCTACTGTATTTGTTAACTATTTTGTCTCAATAACTTTCAGTTAAACTTTTTCTTCTGTTTTCTTGTTCCACGAGTCCAACGCAACATTTACACTGGGTCCTTTGGAAGCTGCTACAAAAATGTTTAATATATATTGTTTATTTTGTTTAAATTAAATATTACTTCATTTGAATTTTTCATCACTCTTTTCCTCCCTAAATATATTATTTTATCCTGAATATAATATAAATTTTGAAATTTTCATTAGGAAACTGATTGTAAGTTCAAAATGCGTTTTTTTTTTTAGATAATACGGTTATAAACTGAACTATTTAATGAGGACTAAAAAATTTTTATAAGTTTATGTGAACTGATCCACTTTTCGAATCAAAGTTAAAATTATTAAACAATGAACAATGGACATCTAAGTAAAAAAGAAACACTAAATAAATTAGTACTAACCAGTTTTGGGTGCTTGAATCTTGTTGTTGTTCCTGGACGCATTGGTTATTCTGGTAACACCCCTGCTAGCAGGTTTGTGACTAGGTTTAGGTATGCTGGCACCCAATTTCATACTGGCTGTCATTATCAATTTGCTGGAAAAGTCTCCTTGCTTTTTAACTTTAAATTCTTTTATTGATTCGTCTTGCAATGGTAAATGGATCACCTAATGAATAAAAAGTAACACATAAATAAAATACTAGTATAAACATATTTAGAATTACTAATTAATGTACGTTGATCGCCAAAAGTTAATAAATATAATAATTAAGAAATATTAAATAAACATCAGTTTTGTTCCAAAAAAAAAATTAAGGCCATAGGGGGGTTGCCATGTTTTTTTACAAAATCTTATTTTACAGTTTTTTAATAAGTTCGAAGTAGTTTTTTAACGTTTAAATAAATTTTATTTATTTTTGAGATATGACCAGTCAAAGTCCGGCCGCATAATAGGTTCCTTTTGGGAAGGGAAAATTGAAACATCGAAAAAAGACTATTTTATTTACAATGTATCTTCTCCTACATTTTTCAAGCAATCTTCGTCTAGCTTTCACAGTCTGGTCTTTATACAATTACAAAATAATGTTACGTTGGACTTAACTACGCTTTATAAAAAATATATTTTTTTGAAAACAAAAAGACTTTATTTTTAATTTTTGCCATAAAGTTTTATTTTATAAATTATTAAAATACACACGTAACATTTTTTTTATAGCATAAGAATTTTTTTTTTTAATTTGAAGAAGATTGCTTATTAAAAGTAGGAGATAGATTTTTAGTGATATTAAAAATTTCAGATAAAATTGACCCCGAAAATTTGCAGTTCATACGTTTGTATCTTAAACCTTTTACAAAAAATAAAATGTTTGAATAATTAAATTATATTATTGATTTCTTGATTTTAGTTTATACTTTAAACTTTCATGTTAAAGCCAAGCTTATTTTTTGTAAAAAAAAGTCTTGGAAAAGCTTTAATGAAGTACTTAGTATTTAAATTACAAACAAAATATTAATTAAGCACCAGTATTTTCGTAGATTAGAATTAAGTTTACAAACAAATTTATTGCAAAAAATTTAAGAACTTGCTTACTCAAATACTAAAACTAATACTTACAATAGTACCGTATATTTTCATGGCATCCTCCGCCTTCCTCCCTACAAACGCCTTGTACCTGGCTGCCACGTTACTGCTGTACTTCTGCTTGCTGTCCTTGGTGGTGCAGTCGTTACTCCTGAAGTACGAGGTCGCTTTCATGTTGCCGCCCACCTGCATCGACCTCAGCTGCTCCCATGTCCACTTCTGGTCCAGTTGGACTGATCTGTTTGGAGGATGAATAAAAATATTATAATAAATTTAGTGTATTTTGTTGCATAATGGTATAATACAAGTACAGGCAAGGTCAGATAAGCAATAAAGATAAATGTTAATTTGTGAACAAAAATATATTTCAGTCCGTTTCTGATGTTTGATGAGTTTTTTTATTGTTTTTTAGTAATATAACTGTTATTTTTAAACCTTTCAAAACTCGTTGCGTCATAACTTTCTGAATCTCGCAGGTAGCATTTCCGAAAAAATGAATGTAAATATCTCAAAAACGTAGAGAAGATAGATTTTTTTTGGCTTTTTTAATTTGTGCCTCCCATTTTTAGTATGTGCCTATTGTAGTCTGAATTTAACCGGCAATATCTAAATAACTAAATTATTAAAAAAAAATATGTAAAATGCAACTTGTAGCTTAATGAATACTCTACAAAATGAAACTAAATTGTAAAGAATATTTACCCCCTTCCTCTATAGCCTTGTTGTATTTCAAACTCATTTGAAAAGTATTTGTAACTTTTAGCTATTTGAATATTTTTATGTTTACAGGAGTAATGTATTATAATGTTAATTTATATAGCTTATTGTATTGTAGTATGATTTTATAGTTTTTATTAAGACTGAACTATCGTCTCTAAATCATTTAAAACAAATATGCACAGAAATTTTTTGGTTAAGTGAAAATCAATAAATTTTTAATAAGACTATTAACTTTCTAATATAAAGTGTAAACTGCTGTTAAATTCTACTTTTTTAGAACTACCAAATTATTTTTACTAAATGTAAGGTTAAATATTATATTTAAGTATAATGAGTAAAGTTTAGTTTACATTTATATAATTCATTTTTAGATACCTAATAAAACTCAATAAAAATACCTGATAAAAGTGAGGTCGTCACCAAGTGATCTGTGAACTCCTGAGCTGTCAATACAGAGAAATACTCCGTATGGTATTGATGCCCATGTAGGGTTCTTTGCACCACAGTCGAAACATACCTGTTATATAATTAAAACATCATTTAGAGCTAAAATTTAGAATTTTACAGAAAAAACACATATTTTCCAAAACATTTGATAAGTAAAATTAACTATAGGTATATTAAAACATATAACTATTTTCAAAATACCAAAAAGTTAACTAATTTATATACTTTTTAGTTATAAGTTAAAATTATTTTAGCTAAATAGTACGTACTATGTTTTTAAAATGTTATACTAAAGTTTTTTATAATTATTAATTTCACAAATTAATCTTTATTAAAACTTCTAAACCGTATTTTAAAACAAACAAGTAACTATTTTTAAATTATTGTCTACATTCTAAGCTTAAAAACATTTCTGCTGTAGGTTTAAATACACGGATAAGAACAACAATATTTTTTTAAATAAGTTTTAAGTATAATATTGTATTTGTATTAATTTAGTACAGTAATATGTGTTTTATTTAAAACAATCTTACTAATCTAAAAATACTAATGTTAAAAATTGTTCAATTAACATATTGAAGAGTGAGAATAGTACTAAAAAAATTACTTTGTGAAAAGTCAAAAATCCAAATATCTATATAACTTACAGTACTTTGAGGACATTAAATATAATTTATATAAGTATATAAAAGGAAAATTAATTTAAAATAAAAAAAAAATAACTTGTTATTGAAAAATTGAAAAAGTCAATTTCTTCAAAATAAAAAACAAAGTGAAAAAAAAATTAATTACTTATGCCTAATCTAATATACTGTACATTTTATAAGTACATAAAAATTTATATTTCTGCAATAAACACAATTTGTATATCTTCTTTGTTTAATATAGACACAAAAACTGACCTTATTAGTTTCGACAGACTGAAGTTTCTTGAATATTAGTCTAATTTCGTCCAGTGGTGCGATAGTCATTTTTATTTATTTTATCTTAGTATTTTATAGGTAAGTAAGTTTAATAAGAAAATTACATTTTGAGCATATTTAGATTTAGTTTTTAAGGCATTTATATAAATAAGTCTTTCAATAAAATTTAAATAAAAAAAAATTATAAAACAATATGCTTAAAAAAATTTAATATCTCTCTATAATATCCAAAAATTCATAATTTTTTGTTAATGAATTTAAAGCTTGCTGCATAAAAATTTTACACCTCATGACTTCAATAATTTTATATAGGATAATAATTATTCCACATCATTAAATATTTATTAAACGAAGAGGCAATATTTAGTTTAAAAACTAAGCTTAACTTAAAGTTACCTATGTATGTTACCTATATTTAGTTGAAACTGTTATCAAAATTAGTGAAAAATAGCCTTCAAACTAATTTATTTTATTTTAAATTGTTGATATCAGTAAAACTAATAAATAATCTGAATATTAAGTTCTTTAAATAGTAATTTAGATAAAATATAAAACTTTATAATTATGAGGCAAATAAGTTTATTTTAACCTAAATTTTTATTTAAACTACAGTTTATAAATGCCTTATTCAGTTCCTGAAAATAAATTTAAAAATTATAAAATAAAACCTAATACCATGTTTCTGTATACCTCAAATATAGTCACGCCCTTTTAACTCAAACTTAAGAAAAAACTTTAAATACTTTAATCAGGATACCTTTGGTATTCATAAATTAGTTTATTAACCATTAAGAAAAGACAGAATTAGCTGTTTCAGTGTTTATGGAAGCTGCTTCATAATCACTCAAGCATGAAGTTTTAAATTAACCTTAGTATTGAGAACTGTTTATTTCTGAACTTTTGAAAGCTGAGTTTAGTTAATTTGCGTGAAGTTTTTTCATTAAAATCTTTTTAATTTAACCCTCAGATTAATCAGGTATGAAAAAGTTTTTTTTTGATTATGTCTTAAATGAGTAACAAAATATTATAAATGCTACAAACTATTTAAATGTAAAACAAAAGTAAAAGAAAAGCTTAAATTAAGATTTCTAAAGTTGAGCTGAAACTGTTGTATGTTAAGTTATGTTTCAGTCTGACTTTATTGTTGTTGATAAATTTATAAATCTATCTAAAACTCAAAAAATAAAAAGCAACAAATAGTATTATTAAAATTTAAACCCAACTAAAAACCAGTTAAGAAAAAACTACACTTAATTATTTCAATAAAACTTATAAACTTAAAAGAAATTGATATACATTTTTAAGATTATATATAACTTAGTTAAAAGTGATAAAGTATTATACACAATAGGTTTTTATTATTAGTCTTCACACTACTTAAACTTATGAAGTAAAATTTCAAAGAATTCAGTTTTTGTCTAGAGAAAACGCATTAAGTAAATAACTACACTAAAAAAATTTTTTTAAAGTCTTCAAACTATGTTAATAGAAATTTTTTAAAAATTAATAATTTATTATATACTTAAACTAAACTAAGAATATAAATACATATATATTGTATACATGGCCTTAAAATTATAAATTATATACAATAAAATTTTAGGGTAATCAAGTTTTAAAAGGTTCATATAAAATTTTATTTACATTAAACCTTTCTTATCAAACAAAAAAATATTATATAAAGATTTTTTTACAAAGTTATCAGATTATTTTGTTTTACAAATTTGGGCTAGGTCAAAAAAAAAAAAACTTCATTACAAAAAACAGTTCTAAATTTTTTTTTACAATTTAGAACTATATAGAAATATTCTTACTTTAATTCAGTCTTTATTCTCTTAGCTGTATTTGTTATTGTATCTTTTGTTTATTAAGGACCGTGTGCAAGTATGGTGAGTTTGTCAGCTTGCTATAAAAGATATGCCGAAACACCTGTAGTTTCCAACATACCGAGAAACCTGCAACTTTCAACATGTCGAGTCACTTGCAACTTTTAACATGTCAAGTCACCTGCAGCTTTCAACATACCGAGAAACCTGCAACTGTCAACATGTCAAGTCACTTGCAACTGTCAACATGTCAAGTCACTTGCAACTGTCAACATGTCAAGTCATCTGCAAAATAGAGAGTAAAAATGTATATAAACGATGAATCACATCGACAAACAGGTTATTACACCTAAATTACATTACAAGGGGACCTGGGCTGCTTCAATGGGGCTATAATTTCAGTAAAACGTACATGGGTCATGTCTTACATAAAAACAGTTTAGATAAAAAAATGGTGGACCATTTAGAATAGTCATAATTCAGAAAATTAAAATTAATTACTTTTTTTTTTGCTACAGTGACCGTTAGTAAAATTGGGGTTTTTGAAATTTACAATCGGGTGAAATTCTGAAAGAAAAAACCAACGACCACTGAGAACACAGCATAGTAAGAATATTAAAAACAATAAAAACTAAAGGAATAATATTTTTAGGCTAAAACTTCCGTTAGAATAAATATTCTAAAATTTTTATTTTTTCTAAGGGAACCCACTCAAAATTCAAATCTCAATCCAATATATTATTTTTTTAAATAAAGGCAAAAAACCATTCTCTATAATAAAAAATCTTTGTTAGTTTTAAAGATAAAGAAAATAATTAGATCTTAAGTTTGGACATTATAAAGATTGCAAAAAATGCTAATCGAACTAAATTAAAGCTCGTTAATTAATGTATTAAAAAATTAAATCATCGTGATAAGAATCAAATTAAAATTGCTTTTAAAATAAACACTTGTTCTTGACTTTTATACACTTTTTTCTAACCTACCACATCAAAAGTATAATAAAAGTAATATTATACTCAATTCGATAAATAATCAGAATAAATACATAACTTAACAAATAAAAACTAACTTTAATAAGTTGGTTAACGTTAAATTTTTTGTTAAAAAGAATGAATTTTTATAGTTACTTTTTTGAATATAAAAGAAAGAAAAAACTGTAAAATTTTATTTTGAGGACCTTAATTTTTAAGATAGTTATTCTTTATTGATCTAAACGTCAATACTCAATTAATTAATAATGATTATTAGTATTTTGTTTAAAGGATTACAATTTATTATTTAATATTAATACAACATTTTCAACAATAACATACACGTTTAGCTAAATTAAACAATGAAGCTGAAACATTTTATTGATTAACCAATAATTACAGGTTTTTCAAATTGTTTTTGAGAAATTTCTTCCAGACTTTCAAAAGTACAAGTATTGAATGGATTTTCAGTATACAAATAATTGAGTCTTGTTGTTATGTAACGGCGGTTCCTCTAAAACTGCTTAGTCAGTGAAATAAATAAGTTTTTTTGTATAATACTAATATTTAGTTATTAAAGTTTATTTATGATATATTTTTAATATGTTTGGGTAAGGGTGGTTAGGGATAAAGATATAAATTAAAAAAAAAGATTTTCTTTTGCTCAATCCGAAATTATTAGGAAAAACACAGTTACATTACAATCAGACCCCGAGTTATTTAAAGAAAAAACACCGTTATAAATACCATAACAAAATTAAAAAGATACTGTAAAGCTACTCTAAATATGTTAAAAAAAAAAGAATAAAAATTTGATGATAACAAAAAAAAACAACATCTTTATGATATATTTTTTGCGTCAACTCAAAACTTTATCACTTCACATATTAAAGTTGTTTAAAATTCTAGATTTATCAAGTTTTTCAACTTTTTTTTACTATTTTTTGTACAAACTTCCAAGTTTTTTTTAATTACCAATATTCATGTTTTTCCACTGTATTTTATCAACCCTGTAATAGTTACATGACAATTCAAAATCGGACAACTCAAGTTCCAACAATTCAAATTCTTAAAGAAATGTCTAAAGGACTATATTTCAAAAAGTAATATAAATTTGAAAAAATAAAAAATGGGTATGTAGATCTTATTAATACATACAAGCCACCTTTATCTTTTTTGATATATCTAAAATATTTTTCAAGATAATTCAAAATTATTAAAAATAACTATAATTTTTACTTAACTAAATGCATATCTTAAAAACATATTTAATTTATTGCAAAAAGAAAAAAATGGCCTGTAGATATTAATATGGTTCAAATATACATTTTTATTTTAGACAAATATATATTATTTTTTTATTTTTAGCCGTCTCAATTTTTTATTAAGAATTTGAATTGTCGGAATTTGAATTGTCGTGCACCCCCCTGTAATTGTCATAAAAAATAAACGCTATCAAGTGAAAAAGGTTTTAAATAACTTAATACAAAATAAATAGTCTGACTTGCACTAAGTTAATCTTAATGTAGTTTATTTTATTTAAAAGTTTGAACAATAAAACATAATTTAAATCTTAATAAAATTACTACAAAACAATCTTAAATACCAAATTATTAACATTTGGAATCAAAAAAATACTGATTTTCAAGCGATAAAATGATTTTTTTAACTATCCTAATTTTAATAAAGATATATAAACTAGCCAGAGATTTGCAAAAAAAAAAAAAAACTATTACTTGTTAGTCTGTTTTTTTTTAGATAACATATCGAGTTGGTCCGTATCACTTGCACCACCATGAGGGCCATAAGGTTCGTTTAGCGATGTTAGCTTACTTTAAGTTATTAACTTTTTACTTTATTCAACCATCAAATCTTATTCAGGTGGAGATTGATGGAACCGTGGAATCTTTTCGGTTACCGCCTGCCCAACCGCGAGTGCCACCTCTGCCACCTGGACCACGTGACAGACGATGACGTCACGAGAAGCCGGTCGGAGATTGTGACGTCACTAAGGCAGTAGGTTTTCCGATCCGAGAGTCCTGAGTGACTCATTTATATATATATTGTTATTTTTAGTTTTTGTTAACTATGAATTGTATACACATATTTAAATTTAGTTTGATATTTTTGTCAAGTTTTTAGCAATTTTGTTTTTTTCTTTGATGTTTTTATTCTGAGTATCTTGTTTGAATAGTGTATTTTTATTTTTATACAATTGAATGTTTTTTTTTGTACTTGGAGTTTCAGAACTTTAAACAGATATAGAGTTTTAAAATGAAAGATTTTTTTTTGGTTTTTGCCTTTTTCGTTACACTTGTATATACATGTGCTAGAAATTTACCAAGTTTCAGTAAAGCTTGACTGATATGCTCAAAAATAACTCTTTACTTGATTATAAGGCATTAATTATTTTTTGTCATTAGTTTTTAAAGTTTCACTGATGTTGAATTTTAATTTGGCTATCAACATTTAATTTTATCATCTATTCTAATTAAGGATACACAAAACGTTGTTGATATTTTTTACACTTCAGCTTTTATTTTTTATTATTTACTATGTTTATTTATTTTTACATGTATTTATCTAAATACATATAAAAGTAAATAAACATAGTAAATCTAATATTAATTTTAATTGTGCTACTACCTATAATTGCTTAAATTTTTTTTTACTTACATTAAAGTACAAACACACTATGCGCTTCGTTCGACAAATTATATTTGTTTTTTATTTATTTTATTAAGCAAAACGCAAAATTTTTATGAACTATATAATCCACTTTAATCAGTTTTTCCTGTTAATTTTAATTTTTTTTATACTACGTTGTATTTTATACTAACATAGACATTTAATTTTCTATATAACAAATGATATTTTAATTACTTAATCTCAAAAACATTTAGCTTATTTTTGAATTAAATATTTGTTTGCTGCTAGATTTTCTTAATTTGTTACTAACCAATAAGGATTTAATTTTGTTATACTTTTTTTTTAACATATCAAACTTCGATCAAACATGTATTGCGACTTGTTATTGTACTAAATTAAGTTTTATTTTATTTCAATAAGGTTGTTAGATTATTACAACTTTTCTAAAGTTTTAATAAGTTAAACATTTCAATTTTTCTATTATGCTAAATAGTATGGAAATAATATTAAGACGACTAAATTACCGAACAATATATCATATTTAACGTATCAAAGTATGCCTTAATAACAGATACTATTAAAGCTTAAACTTTTAATAGGCGAAAGACTCGATAAGTGTATTTTAGTAAAATTTTAAAAAATAGGTTTTTTGACTTTGATTTTTCTTTTAAGCTTTACATCTTCTTCTTTTACAGGATAGAAAAGATGGTTCAATGAAACTAAAATGCCACGTATGGTATCAATTTAAAAATGTTAAGTAGTACAGATTTAATATAATTTTATTGAAATAGAAGTATCTCTTTACACAAAAAAAATCCCTACATCTATAAGAATCTACTAACATTAACATTAAGTACAAACTAAAAAAACTAAGTTTTAAATGTAGCAACATTCCTATTAAATAAACAGTTTGAATAAAGCTTATAAGTAAACATTTAAAAAAAAAGTTAGTTTACATAAAACTAGTAAACCATGAATTAGATAAAATGTTTATATTTTGACGAAATAAAAAGTATTTATGCTAAGGGACGCCATATAAAACAGGGCTTCCTAAAGTGGGAGATTTATACAACCATAACCAGTTAGTTATCTGTAAAGTAAAAAAAAACTGTTAATAAGTAATTAAGTTAAAAAGCAGCGATACACAATATTTTATACACTGTTTATTGAACGAAAAAAAAAGCGTAAAACAATGGATCTTAATACGTGGTGAACAAAAAACCTTTCGGTTATTTTATTTTACACCACTTGGATACAGTTTAATGCCTTGTCCAGGACAAAACAATAAATGTGTACGACTATAGAAATACTTTCACCAAGAAAAGTGTTATAAAATCATTTGAAAAACTAGATATTTTAGAACAGTTCTAGAAAAATATTTTTCAAAGATTAAGTTCAAAATTTTTTTATAGTAATTGAGTTAGGATGTAAATTTTGAGTTTAGTTGCTGTTAAGCTTATACTTTCAAATGCATTTCTAAAATCTGAAGAAGACTTATAAAGATTATTGAAAACTTCTTTATATTGTTTAATTATAACATTCTTTTGTGTTTGTGGTACCATTTTGAGGTCATGCTTATCAATTTTCGTAATAAGATGATTAATTGATAATTTAGGCTTTCTTGGACCATATCTGCTTTGGTATTCTTCTTCTTCAACTAACTTACCAATAAAGTTCAACGCACATTCAAAACGCTTGCGTAATTCTTGCTCAGCTTATGACATTTTATTTAGCTTATACTCTTCAAACGCATACCTAAAATCTGATGAAGACTTATAAAGTTTATTAAAAACTTTTATAATTTGTTTAATTATAACTTTCTTTTGTGTTTCTGATATTATTTTAAGGTCATGCTTATCAAATTTCGTGATAAGATAGTTAGTTAATATTTGATGCTTTTCTGGACCATATCTGATTTGGTATTTTTCTTCTTCAGCTAACTTATAAATAAAGTTCAACGCACATTCAAAACGCTTGGGTAATTCTTTCTTACGTTGTAACATTTGGTTTAGCTTATAATCTTCAAATGCATATCTAAAATCTGAAGAAGACTTATAAAAATAATTAAAAACTTTTATAATTTGTTTAATTATAACTTTCTTTTGTGTTTCTGGTAATATATTAAGGCCATGCTTATTAGTTTTCGTAATAAGATCGTAAATTGATGCTTTAGGCTTTCCTGGACCATATCTGATTTTGTATTTTTCTTCTTCAGCTAATTTATCCATAAAATTCAACGCACATTCAAAACGCTTGTGTAATTCTTGGTCAGTGTATTCTTCCATTGGTAAAATTTCATTAAGGTTATTTATAAAAATAATAAACATGATATTTCTTATAAAGTATTTAAACGTTTTAATAAAGCGATTTATGAATTTAAACTTGTTTAACCAAGTTTTACAATGCTTAAAACAAAATATCTTTAAAATTTCTTGATCTTAGATGTATTGATAAATGTTTCAACATTTCACAAAATTATTTTTTAAATTTAATATTGGTTAGAAATTAATTTTTATGTTAACTAAAACGTTCTAAATCGAATGTTGCTTACTTTTCTTTTTACGACTAGAACCTTGATCTGAAGTATCTGACATTTTTCTTTTATTGTGCTTTCTTCTGTTTTGGGCCGCTGTTTTTCAAATATTGAGTTAAAGTTGTAATAAAACTGAACAGCTTCAATAATGATATAAGAAAAAACATAAAAATAGAAACAAAGAAATATTAAAATTTATCGAAGCAAGTAAGTACAACAAACTAATCAAAACTATAACGTCAAACTATTTAAAAATCAAACATTTTTAACAACAGTATAAAAACAAGATTCAGTTTAAATGTTACATGGTTTAAAAAAATACAATTTAAAAAAAAGAAGAACTAGAATAAAAATTAGTAAACTGATAAAAAAAACTATTTTGTTCTTGAAACTTATATCATTATTGTGTGTTTTTATATCTAGTTAAACATTTCAGTAATCAAAACTTTGCAGTCAAAATTTATTTTGAACCATTATATCATTCTATAGTAGTTTAGAAAGGATTCTAAATTAGGAGATATCTTCAACTTTTTATGGTGATCCAAATAAATCTAAGAGCAATATATAGTGTGTGGACTAAAAGAGAGTTCCAACTTTGAGATTTTTTTAAGTTTACCTAGCTATTTGATTTCTAGTTTTTTATGGTTATTAACCCTTTACTAGTAAGGTAGCAAAATAGGAAATAGTTAACTACCGCACAAAATACTTAATAACTGCAAACCGCAAAGTTTTTATTTTGAAATTTTTCCTTAGGTCAATCAAGGCCTTCAGATCCTTAAATAAAGCGGGGAAACTGTTTTTTCATATTATTCAAAAGATCCAATTATGAAAATGTCTTTGAAACTCACAGTTATAAAAACTAGTTTAGTTTTATGTCAAAAGGAAGTATACTGAATTATAATTATAAGTGTGCACAGCCGATGTAAGTTTAATTTAAATCAAATTACCTGCTTTTTTTGTTTTTTCTTTGAAATTTTCTTTACAAAGTACCTTATTTGTGCAACATTTTACATAGTTGTGCTCAATTAAGACATTAGATTCATGATGAGGACAACTAGGTTTAACAGGTAAGTTGTTCGGGTCAACAGCAATATTGTGTTTAGTGTTGTTTCGTACTACTTTTTCTGTTAATAAAATAACTATGTTTGTAAGTTTTTATAAACACCAAAATTAAAAAAAAAACAAACTCTGTATATAAAAACTTGAAACACAATATTATGAGTAGTTTTAAAGTTAATAAAGGTAAAAAAAAATTAAAACAGAAACTATATGTAAGTAACAATTATAAGTACTAATTTCAGAATGGTATACTAGAGAGAAACAATTTTTGTACTGTTTATTTTAATTTGATAACTAACAAAAACTATACACATGTAAAACTACAGCTAAATTTTAAAACAACTTGTACAAGCTATAACAAAATTTATAAATATTCTATTATGTTATATTAGACTTATACATTTTATTTAGTCATATGAATACTGCACTTTAACTTTACCTTTAATTTTATCTTCAACACTCTTGACATATTCTTCACGTGTTTTAATTATTTCTTCCAATTTTTTTAATAGTTCAGCATGTTTGTTATGATCCTCAATAATTTTGTCAAATTCTTCATCAAATTCTTTAATCAACTCATTTATATAATTTTTAGTTTCTTTACAAGATTTCTTAGCTACTGAAAGTTTGATAACTTCTGAAATGTCTTTTTTATTTACATCAAGATTTATTTTGTTTACTTCAGCACTTTCGTCACTTTTTACAAAGCCTTTGTGCAACTCAATTAACATGTGTTTTGTCGAAGTCTGTTAAAAATAATGAATGAAAAGTATATTATACTCCAGAATATTGATAAAATATAGGTAAAATAACTATTTAAAGTATTAAGTATTGTAAATCTAAATAAAGCACAAAAAATTTGTAAATTAAAAAATGTCAAAGCTTTTATCGAGTGAGTAAGACATTAAAAAAAAATATGAGATTTTCCCAGTTTAAAACTTTTAGCTTAGTTAAGTAATTAAGAAACCACTAACAGCAGCTTCTTGCGGGCTTGAAAAATTCCAGCCTTGAAAAAGCCTTGCCAAAGTATATACAAGGAGGAATAAAAGTATTGAATGTTGTACAAAAACACACAAAATTGTTAATTTCGTAACATCAAAACTTTTGTTGCGTAAAAAAATATAATTTCGTAGAACTAAAAAAGTTATTAAAACTTCCGAAATATATTAACTTTTAACGTCATTATTCTTAAATAAAAAATATGATGACCAACAGTAGCTTCTTGATAAAAGTTAAGTTATACAAGTACCAATATTTAGTATTAGTGTCAAAAATTATTAATAAGACATAGAAAGTTTGTCGTTTTTTAAATGTGTTAGCATTTGCTGATTAGTTACTAAAACAGTTAAAATAATTATATTTATTGACTAGATAAAAGCATAAAGTTCACTAACAGCGGCTTCTTGTAAGCTGGAAAATTTCCAGCCTTGCATTTTGCACGTCTGCAAGAAATGCTGCGCCGTCTTCATCAAGTCAGTATCGACATCTTTGTCCGTATCTTTTTTTGCCGGCCCGTCATTGTTCAACATGACAACGAAGTTATTCTAAAAAAAAATTCAAACTTACTAGTTTAATACTTACTAAAATTCAATTGACATAAATTCATTCTAAAGTTTTTTTAGTTGTCAAAGTTTTATAAGTATAATAGAAATAGTATTTAATTTTAATTCTTTTTTTTTATTTAAATAAACCAAACATGTATTGTTTACAACATTTTCACCTTAGAATGATTATTGAAATAGCCTTTTACTTTTCTCAATAGATCTTCGTTCTGCACAGCTTTTTGCGTTTCTTGCGACCTCCCAGACTGCCTACCCTGCTTCTTTACTTCTGCTAAGAAGTTTTCCAGTGCGTCGGGCCAGTGGTCTCCTTCAAAGTACGGAACTTCTGTCACTGATTTTATGTCGTTGTACTTGAGCATAAAGTACCCTTTTATCGAACCGTTAACCTGTTTAGATAAGATAATATGTATTAATAATTTTAATGAATGGAATATGTCTGTAGTTTGCCTTATTTTAATTTTTTTTTTAAGCTTTTAGCTGTTCAAATGATAATAGATGTGACTCAGTAACTATTACAAAACAATTAAATATTTTATCGATCCATTAGCTTCTGCAAATGGATAAAAAATACTTATTTATTAATAATAATGATAATAGTTACGTACATTAAGATGCTACTGAAGTAGTTATTTTTAGTGACCCATCACTCTGTGCGGAGAAAAAAAAACAGATAATTTTTTTTCAAAAACTAAATGTTTCTTTGGTGTCAAAGTCAAAAATCTCAAATTTTGTTTAAACTATAAAATAATTTAAACGTTGTTCTAAGGTCAACAACCATTAAAAACTATAAAAATGCTAAATTTCAGTTGAAAAATAATAAACTTAAAAAGGCAGTTTTTTTTTCGGGTTTAAAAAATTTCCTCAGGTTTTTAAATGTACACTTTTTTGGGTCTAGTTTTAGTTTAAAGTTAAGTTTAAGGTAAAATACTGTGTTAATTAGTTTAAACCATTAAAAAGATACTTTAAAGCAACTTTAAATGTGTTTTTCAATAAAAAAAAAAATTGATGATGAAAATAAAAAACTATTTTTATGGTGTATTTTTGGTGTTAAATCGAAATGTTTCTACTTAACACGCAAAAATTGTTTAAAATTTTAGGTTTTTCAACGTTTTTTAGTTATTTTTGTTCAACTTTGTTGTTTTTTCTGTTTTTATTTTAAATTTTTGAAACTTTTTTGGCCTAAATTGTCAAGTTCCAGGTTTCCCAAGATTCTAGGTTTTTAGCAAGAAAGAGATTTTTTTGTTTATCTTAACACTTATGATAATTAATAAAACACATTTTTATTTAGAATAAAAAACTGAGTAAAATTTAAAGAACTTTTAGAAAACTTACTTTTCCCAGATCTAACATTGTTTTGTACCATTTCTTAAGAGCTTTCGGAGGAAGGGTAGCCTGGCATGGTGGTTTTCCATTAAAAATATAATCCTCACCTTTCTCTGGGGGACAAGACCATATATGTGCATATTGGTATCTTAAATATATACAACAATTTACTACGTTTTAATAAATTTTGGGTTTGTAATTAAATTTAGAAGTTATAGTTATCAGCCTTATATAATTATTATAACTTTTGTAATAAAAATCCATTTTTATTAATAAAAGCAATTTAAACTTTTCTTATTGTTTATAGTAAAAGTGCAGTACTTTCTCTCAGAAACTTAATTATATATAAATTTCATTGAGCTGTTCCTTGCTGTTAATTTTAAGAATTGACTTAATTTTATTCTACTTGATAAAAATGTAAATAATAAACTACTTAATATTGTTTTTATTGACTTACCCTATTTCACCACAGTACTTAAAGTATCCTAACATCAGTTCTACATACACTTTAGAACGAATCGATTTTTCCAGAACTTGAACCGAGTCTAAATACGATATGTAGACCCTGTTGTTGTTCGGCGATACAAAGTCTTTATACTCCTTAAAAAATTATACGTGTTGTTTTATTTATATAAATATAATATAAATATCTTACTCGGATTGAGTTAAATTGTTTTTTTTTGTAAATCAAGTATTTCTAAATATAACCATGTAAATTTATCGTTCTTAAATTTAGATTTATCTCACCTGAGTATGACACCCGAAGAAACAAATTTCATCACCGTCTTTTTCCACAAAAGCATAAAAAGCTCTTGATCTATAAGGTATTTTTTCATAGAATGTTTTTCCAAATCTAAAAGAATATAATGTATCGTTTTAGGATTTCAATATTGCAAAGTTATATTAAACTATGATTTTAGTAAAAAAACTTAGATCATTTAGATATTTTTTTCAGCAAATTTTAAATTAATAAAGTTATTTCCTTTTGTATCTTGTTTTTGACGCTCGGAGCTGCAATACAGGACCTTATTCAGATGTTTGTATGACATTCTAAAAATGTCTTGGTAAGCCAACTTCCAAGCTATTTTGTAGACATCATTTAATAAAGCTGCTATCAATTAAAATTTGTTTTTTTAGTAAAAAAAATAAGTTAAAACCTTTAATATATTTATAATGGCCTCAAATGTAATTTAACATCAATTTAATGGATAATTTCAAACGCAGTCGCTTCTTCTCAAATTCGTTAAAACATCAAAATTTATTAAAATGGTCTGTTCTTAAAGATTTCAATAATACATTGTTATTTACTTTATTAAATTTTTAGTTCAAAGTTGTTGTTTTTTTTACCTTTAAAAAGCCACATTTGGCTATTAATGTTCAAAAATAGTTGCTAAAAAATTGTATAAAATTCATAAATATTAAGGAGTAATTATGTTTAAGCTCATATATTATGCTTTTGTTGAACTACTTAAAAGTTTCTGTTCATATGTTTAAAACCAATTTTAAACTTAAGTAAAAATCTATGCAACACAAATAAAATGTGAAAGCATCTTTTTAGCCCCATTTTTGTCTCAATAAATTCACTTGTAGAGTGAAAACTTTAAATTTCATTAGATTAAATGTTTTTTTTTGGTTTATTATGATTAACCATGCTAAAAAAAACAAAGCTTAACTTTAATTTCAATTTTTACACTAGTGCGTACCTAAGAAAGACCGTTCTGAATTAAAAATTGACATTATAGAGACTTGCTTTCTACCTATTCAAAAATTGCGTACATATCAGAATACTAGTATATTTAAAATTAAATGTGGTATTTACTGCCACAGTTATTTAATATACAACAAGTTTGGAATTTATATGTTTAAAAAAAGTTATAAAAGACTATTAATTCTTTAAAATATAAAAACTTGGATAATACAAGTTTTTAGAATCTTAAGTATTGTTTTTTTTTTGCATAAAACATACAAAAAATAATGTTCATAAAATATTAAAGACAACAAATAAAATATAATTTTACCTCTTTAACATTTTCTCTTTAACCTCCACATGCTTTACTTTATTGTATAAAATTCTGACGTGGATCTTACCAACCTCCTCTTCTTTACCTTTAGATTTTACAAATTGGTTGACTTCCTTTTCCAGATATTTGCATAAGTTACACCTAGGTAACATCTTTGATGATAAATTTCTACACAATGCGTCTTTACCATGTCCTTCAAGTTTTTTAATATCAGGTTTTTTCGGTAAGGGTTTAGTTGACTGAAAATATATTTTATCGATTTTATTGACAAGTATCTTCGAAAATTAGAGTAAAAAAATTTTAAACTGGTACGAAACATAAATATACTTTTAATAATTGTTATTTTTTTTCTAATAATATAATAGCAATTTTTCTAAAAGCTTTTTGTTTAAAATTAAGAAAAAACTATGAAAATTAGAAAGATATGACTAGTTTTAAATAAATATTTCTTTTATTTAAATCTAAAAAAAAATTTATTATAAAATTACAAAACTTATTAGTCATTGATTATTAGATTTATAAAAGGCTTTAAAAATAAGTAAAATTACTTGTAAACACTAACTTTAAGAATTTTCTTTGTTTTCTTTTGTTTCTTTGACTTCTTTTTTTTATTATTTGTTTTTATTTCAACAATTTTTAATTCATCCTTCGGCAGTTTAGTTAACTCTTCTTTCAAAAACGCTTCAAGGGATTTACCCTTCGCCCTTACATAGTTACCTACCTGTGATTAATTAAACAAAGATGTTAAATTTAATATTGCAAAACAAGTTTAAAGACAATCAAATGCTTATAGTTAGTAGTTGTTATGATACGATTTAATTATATTAATTTTAAACTAACAGGGTTGTAATTGTAGCAGTTTTCAAACATCAGCTGAAAGTCTTTTTCACATTGGTCAGCTGTTTTGTATTTGCCTGTACGTAGGTTTTTCTTGATGTCGTTTATGCACATTGGCTTCGTGATAATGCTGTGATAGTCCTGTCAGTTTTTATCAACGTGAAATTTTATGCACAAAATATTATTTCTATTTTATACTATTAAACTCTAACATTACTTACAACAATTTTACGAACATGAAAAAGGTTTTGATAAAATTTTAAAATTACATATGTAAAGGTTTTAAACTAAAAAAAATCGCAGTACAGTCATAAATTATTTTAAAGTAATTAAAAAAGATTCAATATATTAAAAAATTGTACCCATTAGTTATTTTATTTGTTTAGAGTAATTTGTTACACGTTTTAAACAGTCTTAATTTGTTTTTTCTTGTAAAAGTTTTAAAACACTCAGTTATGTTCCGCTTGAAATTGCTTTTAAAACACAACCTTAGAAATATAAGTCTGAAAATTAAATTTCCATTTGGCACACGAATTTTTGACTAAATATGGCGAACCTTACATTAGAGGTACTTAACAGGATTGTTCTTGAAAAAAATGTTTAGAAAATGTAAGTGAAAACACTACTAAAAAACTAACAGGTATTCTAAGCGCTACAGGATCCACAGGTTTTTTAAACAGAGAGCTGCATTTGTGATTCTCCAAAGCAGGAATTATTGTTTTCCAAATGTAATGAAGTTGTTGGTTCATTGACATGTTTTTATTTTATTGTATAATTTTCTGTTAAATTTCTTTCATTGTTAACTGTGTAATAAAAAAGTACAAACTATAAAATAAAAAATTTACTTAATATGTGTTATTAGTAAAATAGCGGCGGTTCCCTGAAGCCTACGCTCGCCCTGAATTAAAAGAAAAAAGAGATATAGTAAAGAAAAATGACTACGCACTGTTTCTAAACCAGGCTAGAATTGTACACTTCAAAAATGTTTTTATGTCATTTATGAAGTTAATATGCACTAAGTTGTTTATTAAACATTATGCGAAGCAAAATTTTACTTTCATGTATTCTAAAGAAAATTTATTTTATTATAGTCGTCAGATTCTTAAGCATGAAAAAATAAAAACTGTGTTATACAAAAGAAAATTCAATCACGTAAGCTATCGGCTATAACAAACTTTATTAGAAAACTTTTGTAATTTTAAAATAAATTTACAATATGCGATACTGTTTGTAAAAAAACCATAACTAACTAGAAAAAAGCATAGACAAAATTTTCCTTAAGCTAAACTACGGTCTCAAACTGTCAACGGTGTAGACACCTTACAAATGACTTTAAACCGAGTAATCCAACGTTTATATACAGATTTATTTCTAAATCCAGAATTTTCCAGAATGTTAAAATCTGTTGTTAAGAACTTATTTATTTTTATGATAAACAGCTTAAAAGTAAGCTTTTACAGTTTTTTTTTTTAACTTTTTACTACTAGAGTTGAAAATTTTAGCAATAAAACTTTTCTCCTATTTAAGCTGTTTAAGTTTTACATATTCTAATGATTATCTTTACTCAAATCTTGATAAAAACTATATTTTATTCTTCTACTTCAAATCATTAAAAACATTTACAATAAATACAATATTTTTAGTTAAATTAAATACTTTATTTTTTACTAGTTTAATATTCTAAATGACAAAAAAAAAGTTTTAAATATTGTTTTATGTGCGAATTGTAAACTACGGTCTCAAACTGTCAACGGTGTAGACACCTTACATATGACTTTAAACCGAGTAATCCAACGTTTATATACAGATTTATTTCTAAATCCAGAATTTTCCAGAATGTTAAAATCTGTTGAGTGAGAACTTATTTATTTTTATGATAAACAGCTTAAAAATAAGCTTTTACAGATTTTTTTTTCTAACTTTGTACTACTAGAGTTGAAAATTTTAGCCATAAAACTTTTCTACTATTTAAGCTGTTTAACTTTTACATATTCTAATGATTATCTTTACTCAAATCTTGTTAAAAACTATATTTTATTCTTCTACTTCAAATCATTAAAAACATTTACAATAAATACAATATTTTTAGTTAAATTAAATACTTTATTTTTTACTAGTTTAATATTCTAAATGACAAAAAAAAAGTTTTAAATATTGTTTTATGTGCGAATTGTAAACTACGGTCTCAAACTCTCAACGGTGTAGACACCTTACATATGACTTTAAACCGAGTAATCCAACGTTTATATACAGATTTATTTCTAAATCAAGAATTTTCCAGAATGTTAAAATCTCTTGTTGAGAACTTATCTATTTTTATGATAAATAGTTTAAATATAAGCTTTTATAGATTTTTTTTTCTAACTTTGTACTACTAGTGTTGAAAATTTTAGCCATAAAACTTTTCTCCTATTTAAGCTGTTTAACTTTTACATATTCTAATGAAATTATCTTTACTCAAATCTTGATAAAAACTATATTTTATTCTTCCACTTCAAATCATTAAAAATATTTACAATAAATACAATATTTTTAGTTAAATTAATTACTAGTTTTATTACTAGTTTAATATTCTAAATGACAAAAATAGTTTTAAATATTGTTTTATGAGCAAATTGTAAGCTTAAAATGAATTAAAATTGAATACAGTAATCTTTGTCTTGGTTACGCACATTTGGACTTTGTTCTAACTGCGTATTGAACATGAAGTGTATCCCTAAAAGGTGCGTATTCAAAATGCAGATGGCTGTATTTGATATAACTGACGTAACTAATTTGACTTGATATATCCTAATATCTTACGTTTTATTTCATGAATACCACTTTTAATCTTTAGTTAAATAAAACGCAATATACAAAAATCTTGAAAACTATAATTTTTGTAGCTAAATTGTTTTTAACACCCTTCCTCTACTAAAAACTTTACAGACTGACATATTCTAATAACACTTTCTTTATATATTAAACATTTTTGAGGAGTGTAATCTTATCATTAGTAATTTGAACTAAAAATACTTACTTAACGTGATTATTAAGCTATTTATAGTTTAATATAATTTTTCAATGAGTTTATAATAAAAACTTATTTTAATAAATAGCTTTTACAAATCAGATGTTATAGATTAATTTTATTTTTCTAATTTTCTACTACTAGTGGCGAAAAAGTTTAATCATGAACCTTTTTTCATATTTAAACTGTTAAACTTTTATATATTTTAACGAAATTATCCTTACTCAAATCAAGTTTAAAATAATATATTATTTCCTATTTAAAATATTTAAAAACAAATACAATAAATATAATAGTTTTAATTAATTAAGTACTTGTCTATTACTAATTTATTATTCTAAATGTCAAAAAAGTGTTTTAAATGATGTAATATGTGCAAATTATAATCTTAAAATGTTTTAAGTTTATATATTGAAGTATTCTGCCACTAGTATATTATTTTGACTGAAATTGGTAAAAACAAGAATTTAACTTTAGACAAGACTGATTTTGTAACACATATATTTGACTAGCCAAATTTCATATATTTAACTTGGTTCAACAAATTCAATTTAAACATTTTCTTATGAACCTAAAAAGAAGCTATAGCCATCCTGACACTTTCAAAATGCCTTTAACATTGCCCTTGTCTTTTGAATAAATATCTAACCAGCCAAGTGACTAGAATGAACAGCAAACCACCTAGTTAAAATCCGTGAATAATTTTTGAGTTTGAATTTGTAATTTAAAGCTATATCTTTGTAAAAATTTTAGAACTGTTAAAAACTGAGTACAGTAATGTTTGTCTTGAATACGCACGATTGAGCTTTGTTCTAATTGCGTACTCAACATGAAAGTTTGTTCTTAAATAGTGCGTATTCAAAAAGCAGATTTCTGTATTTGATTTAACTGACCTGATATGTCATAATATTACACTTTTGATTCCATAAACAACACTAAAAATCTTTAGATAAATAAAATACAGCAAAGTTAAACTTTCAAAAAAAAAAAATTTTCTATTTTTTTTATTAAATTATTTTAAGTTAGTAGCTTTTTTTTTAAATATACCCTTCTGCTCTAAAACAACTTTAAGACTGACTTATTTAAATAACTTTTCTTTTATATACTAAATTTTTTTGAGCCAAGAAACCTTATCTATAGTACTTTTGATGTAACAAAATCTAACGTTATTATAAAATCTAAATAGACTTTTATATAAATTTTTTTAATGATGTAATAATCATTCCTACAAGCTGAAAAGGGTTTTTGTAAGAGGGACTTACTTCTCTGTATTATAGTTAGAGAAAAAAAAAATTAAATGATTGAAGAGCTTAAAGAGATAAGCTGTCTTAGACTTAATTTTCTCTCTCTAGCTTTTACCACTAGTTATAAAATTTTAGCCATGAACATTTTCTCCTATTTAAACAGCTAGATAATGTTCTAATAAAAGTACCTTTACTCAAAATTAGTTTAAAACAATATACTAATATTAACATTTAATTCTTTAAAAGTATGTATTATAAACATTTATTTTTAATTAAATACTGGCTTTCTTATAAATTTTCTGTTTTAAATGACGATAAAAATCACCCTTAATTACTATCTTGACAGTTTTATAACAAAAAAAAAAATTTATGTTGTCTAGTCAATACTACAAACAAACTAAAAAGCTCACTTTATCTTTTTTTATTGAATTTCCCACTTTTTGTTTTTATTTTACAGTTAGCTTTAAAATAAAAACACATTATGTAGACAAACCAAAATGAGCGAGAGGACAATGTTATTTCAAATTTCATGCTTACAGACATTTTTTTGGAATAAACACTGTCGCTATCTCACGAAGTTTCTACTTATACACTATAATTGGCCTGATTTATTACGCAACGTGCGCTCTTACTTATAAAGTAGATGCCCCCAAGATAACGCTTAAATTATAGTTGACTTAAATAAACTAATATGAACTACTTACTATTTACTAAATGTTTAATAAATCAGTTACTTATACTAATTTAAACTGAGTTCGAATTTGTGATAATGATTATATTTACAATGAATTTGCGAAACGAAAAGATGATAAAATACTGCACAACATTACACTAATAAACCAAATTATCAGTTCTTTTAAAAGACAACAATACTCGAATAACAGAAAACTAAACACTAAATGTTTAAACCAAACTCAAAAACCACTCTAAAATCGAAATCACTTCAACAAGATTGAAACCATTAAAACTTAAGTGCCGCGAAAAGCTGCACTGAGTTCAGACCGCCTCAATGCAGTAGAAACTAAAAGAACTGACCCGTAAATTACTCGAGACTGTTGAATTTATATCGCTTGAGAAAAAAGAAGAAAGTAAAAAAGAGACAATTACCGCGCGAGCGGTACATTTTCTCCTCTTACCTTCGTACTTTAAAAATTTATTCTTGGTTTTCCGAAAAAGAAACATTAATTTTTATTCATTAACACTTGTAAGAATGCTTAAAACTCCCTATATAGAAAAATTAACGAAAAACGACCGCCGACTTTTATCTCCTTAGTTTGAAAAGCATTAATTTAAAATACACAAAATTAATAAAAGTATGATACAGATTTCAAAATGACATACAAATGTAGACAGTTTAAAAAATTTCTTTGCTGCTGGAACTCGCTCCGCCCTTGTACATCTCCACGTCGTTTGACCGGTTATGCTGATACGTCTCCTCGCCTCACCCAGCGGTCTCTTGGCGCTACGGAACCGTCTCCTTGCCTCACCCAGCGGTCTCTTGGCGCTACGGAACCGTCTCCTTGCCTCACCCAGCGGTCTCTTGGCGCTACGGAAACCGTCTCCTTGCCTCACCCAGCGGTCTCTTGGCGCCACGGAATTCGTCTCCTTGCCTCACCCAGCGGTCTCTTGGCGCTACGGAACCGTCTCCTTGCCTCACCCCGCGGTCTCTTGGCGCCACGGAATCCGTCTCCTTGCCTCACCCAGCGGTCTCTTGGCGCTACGGAACCGTCTCCTTGCCTCACCCCGCGGTCTCTTGGCGCCACGGAATTTGTCTCCTTGCCTCACCCAGCGGTCTCTTGGCGCTACGGAATCCTCTGATCCGTCTCTCCATACATCTCCTCTTTCATCTCCTCGTTCCTCACCTCGTACATAAGTCTCCTCTACCGCTCCTCGCCGATTCGTTTCTCGAGCCGTTCGTGCGAAAGTGCAATTAGAATGTACGTCACTACTTGATATCAATTTTAAAAACAAGTTAAAACATTAAAAGATAAAAAAATTCAATTTACAAACTTATAAGCTACTAGTTAGCAACAACATTGCATTAATCCATTAGTCTAATTATATTTTAACTTTAAAGTTTGTTAAGTTTCAAAGTAAATGAGAAACATTTTTGGCTCCAATCAATATACAGTAATTCTCTACAAGCTTTAAAATAAAAAACATTTCACATTTTACACGAATTAGTTGACAAAACAAGCATTCACATGCGTCTCAAAATTTTAAACTTATTTTCGTAAAAATATAGCCAGTGAACTTGTACTGATTTTGAAAACTTTAATATTCTAAAAATTTTAAACAAAATTGTTTTTTATTTTCAGATTTTAAATACCGGGTAAAACATTAAATAGCTCGAATGACCTTGTTAAAAATTATTTTTTGTAAGTACGGCTAGCTTTAAAACAACAAAAAACATGCCAATAAAGTTTGTTACAAGCAATTAACAAGGTCATTGTAAAAAAAAACTTTAAATATTATAGTTTAAAGTTTGAACATGACATTGTTGCTAAATATAAAACTAAATTAAGTTTAATAAATTTAAGAAATTTCACTTCAATAACCGATTATGCACTCGAAAACAAGTTTTAATAACCTCATACAAATATTTTTACAAGGACGAACGAAAAACTACAATGTTTTTACATGCAGTTTAAAAAGTTTATTATCCATTATAGTTCAAATTAAAACGATTGTTTGAAAACAAAACAATTAAACTTTAGAGTTGCTAACTTTTATAGAAGTTTAAAACTCTTTTTGTTATAAGAAAGTTTTATTATTAGAAGCCTTTAATTTCATTTTAATTTTTAATAAAATGTTTAAAACTTATTGAACGATATTTAATTAATTTGACAAAACGCGGAACAACTTGAAAACAAGACTAACTTTTGTTTAAACTTGCTCGTACAAGTTTAAAACTCATTTTGAAAAACGCTTCAACAATGAATTGCAATAATATCTGCACAACAAATAGATTTTAGTTCTAACACATGTCGATTAGCCTTTCCCCAAACCACTTTAACATAAAATTAAACACAATAAAACTAATTACCATTAGAAAAAAACAACTCAAATCTATCACAAACTCGAACTACTTAGTTGTTTTTCCAACTAGAAATTTCAAATTCATTTTTATAAATTTTACTAACCTGTTGACTAGGTTAAATAAATGCCATAAAGTTTCTCAAATTTATACTATTATTAAATAAGGTTTATTCCACTCTGTCCCCATCTAAAAAAACGTAGAAATTTTAATGAAGGTATCTGTGTTCAATTCCAGCTATAAATAACTGGACGTCCGGGTCATCATGTCGCTATCTCACGAAGTTTCTACTTATACACTATAATTGGCCTGACTTATTACGCAACGTGCGCTCTTACTTATAAAGTAGATGCCCCCAAGATAACGCTTAAATTATAGTTGACTTAAATAAACTAATATGAACTACTTACTATTTACTAAATGTTTAATAAATCAGTTACTTATACTAATTTAAACTGAGTTCGAATTTGTGATAATGATTGTATTTACAATGAATTTGCGAAACGAAAAGATGATAAAATACTGCACAACATTACACTAATAAACCAAATTATCAGTTCTTTTAAAAGACAACAATACTCGAATAACAGAAAACTAAACACTAAATGTTTAAACCAAACTCAAAAAACATTCTAAAATCGAAATCACTTCAACAAGATTGAAACCATTAAAACTTAAGTGCCGCGAAAAGCTGCACTGAGTTCAGACCGCCTCAATGCAGTAGAAACTAAAAGAACTGACCCGTAAATTACTCGAGACTGTTGAATTTATATCGCTTGAGAAAAAAGAAGAAAGTAAAAAAGAGACAATTACCGCGCGAGCGGTACAACACCTTTTAAAAAATTTTTAAGTTGAACAACAAATCCCTAAATGCCTAAATTTATCTGAACAATGCCTTAAAAACTTGACTTACGCTTCAGACTACCTGTTAAAAATATAAAAAAAAATTAGAAATACATGATTGTTCTCCAATAGACTTGGCAACACTGACTAACTAATGTGTTTTATATTTAGTGTTTTCCTTTAAGCTTATGTGTTAATCATTACTAATGCCTTAAGGTTATACTTCTTCCTCAGAGTTAGAGTTTTATAGAACAGTTAGAGTTTGTTAAGTATTTTATTCAAAATTAATTAAAAGTAGTATGTAGATTAAGTTTTTCAACAGTAGAAAATTATTAAAACAACATGTAAAAAAAAGACACACATTGACAAATAGAAAATATCTAGCAATAGTTAGATAACTAAAAGCATAAAAACTATATAAAAATAAAAAAAAGCATAGGTTTTTATTTTATACTGTAAATGCGAGTTAAAAAGTTGGTTTTTATTAATATTGTTTTGTTTTCTAAAATATTCTTTGTTTATTACATCTAATAATACTGAATTAAATAATTTCAATATCTAAAAATTCGGTAATTACACTTAGTTTAGCTTTTTATGACCTTTTCAAATTATAAAATTATTTGTTGTTTAATCTTTTAGTTAGACAGATTAAAATCTAATGTTTGAGTATTGAGAGAAGTTATTTCAAATTATTACTTTATTTAATATTTTATCGTTGTTACAAACATTATTGGTAAGCTTAGTTAAATCTTTGTAATCTTAAAATATTAAACTATTTACTTAATGTCTAGTTTAAAGAATAAAATATTCTCTTTTTTAAATTTTACACTTATTTGAATTTTTTAATACTGAATTACATGAAAATCGTTAAGAATGTAAAATCAACAAAAAAAAACAAGCACTTTCAGAACCAAAGAGAAGAGTCGGTGATACTACCGTTTTATCAAATGACAACGAACAACTGTAGCTGCGTAAGAAACGACGCTTTAGTCAGCTTTGTAACTATTGTTGTTAGTTTGTTATTTTTTCTTACACTAACAAAATTAATACGAGAAAATCAAAATAATTCAGCTTGTTAACAACTGCTTGATTTTTTAAATTTCTACATGCATAAGTAATTTAAATCAATATGTTATTCTAAATATTTTCTGAACCTGTTTTTGTTTATTATGCAAAAATGTAACGGTTACCCAACTGGTTTTTTTCAATACATTGTTATTGTTTTTAAAATATTTTTACTATAAACTTAAAGAGACCAATAGTGAAAATGGTCAACAGGATAAACATCTGTCTGGGTTAAATCTAGCACAAAGTACTAATTGCAATGCTTACTCACCTTTGCCAAGTTTTAAGTAAGTTCATTTATAAATGTAGAGTTAAGGTTGTTCTTAGAATTTTTAATTACTGTAATTTTTTTATGATTTTGCTTTTTTTTGAACTGATTTCTAGGAAAGTATCTGTTTATTCTTATTTTAAATAAAGTGGTCAGGTAATGCTTAATTTTTAGTAAAACATATGTAGTTTACCTAATACTTTGACATATAAAAAATAAGTTTTAATTGTTTTGTTGCCGAGTTGCAAAATAAATACCAATTTTTTAACTTTTGAAAGCTTTTTCAAACATTAAATATTATTTTTTCTTATAAACTAAAACTTATTAATTCTTTAACTTTAGCAACAAATTTTATAAAATATCTGTTTTGATAACAAATTTTAACTCTTATACCTAAGAGGTTTATTTCTAATTGTATTATGTATTAAAACTTATAAAAACGAGTTATAAGTTTATAATTTTTGTGTGTGTAATAAAGGCTTCTGCATTCAAAGAATATAACCTTAACTAACGTTATTTTGGTTAAATACATATTTCAAACAAAAAGATTAATTTTTTTTTAGATTTGGCTTTTCTTTAATTATTTAACTAGGTAGAATTATAAAACATAATTAAAAGAAAGCGATCGAGAATACTTATCTTAAAATGTGATAAAAATTAGTTTTCTTCCTACTTAGGTAAAAACAAAGTTATTTTTTCAAAGATCAGATCAAAGCAAACTATTTGTAAATTGTTCTAGTTTACTTAGGAAATAAAAAAGAAAAACATAACTAATCTTAGTACCTAATTTTGTTTCGTAAACTAACAAGTAAACACAAAAAAAAATTATACCAAAATGGTTGAAAAGGTACAAGTATTTTATAAAGAATGAGTATATATAGTGAACTGTAGTTGTAAATAATTTTCATAATACATTTTGTAAATAAAAATTTTCAGTCCCAACAGTGTTAAGTTCTATTTTAGACAAAACTGTCTAGAAGGAAAAAAAATATTTATAACCTTCTTGAATAACCTATTTAGGTAACTTGAATTGAAAATTAGTTAAAGAAACTCATTTTTTCTTCTATTTTAGAGCTAAAGATAAATATAGTCAGCCTGAAACACTTTAAAACCTTGTAAAACTCAAATTTGCCTCTAATCTAAGGCAATACATACATATTACTTCGTTGACTTATTTATGCTTAAATGTACTTTTTAGTTTATTTTATCATATAATTATAAGTATTAACTATATCACTAAAAAATTTTACGTCACTTAAAAATGTTAGTCTACTCCAGAGTCACAACACTCTACATTCTTCTAACTGACATCAACAATGTTAATTAAAAAAAAAAAATTTAACACAATTATAGTTTTAAAAAGTAGTTCCAAACAATTTGTTTCAATCAGCAACTTCTCTAAATTTTTATTAATATGAAAAATTAGCATCGTAAAAATTTATTTCAAGATAAGTAAAGACAGTAAATAAAATCAAAAAAGTACTTTGAAATTAAAGATAATGAGCTAAAACTAGTAAATACTTAATTTTATTTTTATATAACATACACTTTCTTAACAGTTTAAATCAGCTGTGAATAACTTTATGTAAAGATTTGTTTTTAAAACTATAATTTTGATTAAATAATTAAAAATGTACTTATTTCAATTATGCTTTATAGTTTATTGTTATCGATTTAAAGAATTTCTTTGTAACTTTTTATGACTGTTTATAAAATTTTGTAAAATTAATTAAAAACATTTAAAAGCTTACAAATTAATTTTAGCTTAATAGCCAATCAGTTATACAGCACTTTCTTAAAAACATAAAGCTACACCGAAGTTTTTAATACATGGCTTTAAAGATCGGTTTCATTTATGAAATTTAGACTAGTTTCGTATTTGTATAAAATAATTAAATTAAAATATACATTACGGTCGGTTTGTGCTTTTTAAATCGATTTTATAATTTAGTTACTTATAATTAAATTTAAATTCAAGTATTATTCTTTTTGTTAAACTCACAATAATTTTTTTAAGATATACGGTAATATTAAAAAAAATTATTGAATGTAATTATTCTAACATTCCAATAAATTTTTCCTTGATGAAACAATAAATTACTAAAAGTATGAATAGATAAGATAAAGTGATTCGTGTTAAAAAAGGGAAATCACCTGTTTTCATCTTGTTTTCTGACAAACAATATTCTTAGTAATTGGCTATTGAAAAATATGGATAAAAAAATACTGAAAACACTTTACTAAAGTTCAAAGTTACAAGGAGCATATACATATATTTGTTTTTTGTAATGTTTAGACTCAGTAAAAAATCATGATGCATACTTGATCAGTTGACAATTGTAGTTGGTGTTAATTATCTTTTAAAGAGAAACTTATAATTACTTAAGATATACTTTATAGTAAAAAATATGGATACTCAAAGATAATACTAGTTCTATCATTAAAAATGTTTGGTAATCAATAAAAATGTTTTCACCTAGCATGATGTCGTAACAATACCAAACTGAAATTATAAAGTATTCAATATCTTTTTTAAGCATAAATTTAGGGTAAAAATCCAAATTTTTACCTTAAAAAAAAAAAGAAAGTTTTTGCATAACAAAAAGATTCTATGTTTTAAACAAGCTGTATAAATACATAAATATTTAATCACTTATTAATAAAATAAACAAGATAATAACTTTTAAGAGAATGTATTTGAATATTAAATGTTTTTTCAGCTTCTAATTATTTTTGAGCTACTAAAGATGGAATTTTAGATAATAAATTTTAAAATATTATATCAACTAAATAAAAAGAAAAACATTCTACTTTTAGCCCTAAAATTAGAGTTAAAAAAGAAATCAAACATTATATAGTTTCAGTTTGGTATTGGTGCAACATCATGCTAGGTTTTCATCCTTATGGAAGAAATATTTGTGTTTGAGAATACTTTTTGTCCTTAACTCAAACAGTTAAATATTATTTTTAAATCAATTTCTTAACAAAAAAAAATTTTTAAATGAAACTTATACATAAAAATGACTCAGCCATTTTATTTTTATGCCTTTGATTTTTCTATCTTAAATGATTACAATTAAGAAATATATAAATTAATTTTCTTATTTTTAATTTTTTTAAATTCTGTTTTAGTTTTGTTTCTATTTGTAAACACATAAGTTATGTTGTTAATTTGATTTTTTATTGTAGCACAAGTCAACACTTGCTTGGAATTTCAGCTTCATGATTTTCAAAGTTTCCTATTTTCCTAAATGGCAAACATTGGCCCAAAAACTTTAATTTCGTTTTAAATGATTTAATTTTGTTTTCAAAAAATGTTTAAAAACTCAGTGTCCACTACGGTGCATCTGTTGCCCCTCAAAGATTAAAATTTTGAATTTTTAAACAAATTTTACGTGTTAAGTAGTAAAATTTTAATTTTATACAAAAAATCTATTGTATAGATAATAACTTTTTTTAACTCAAATTATTTTTAACTAAAAAAATATTTAAGATAGCTTTACACTATCTTTTCGATGATTTAATACTGTATAAATTAGTTTTTTTACCTTTAACTTAATTATGAACTAAAAATAGACCCAAAAACAAGTATACTTTTAAAAACCTGAAAGAAATACAGAAAACCTTAAGAAAATTTTCAAAAACCAGAGGCAACCCTGAAAAAAGTTTGGTGTTATCTTAAAAAGATAGTCTATTGCTTTAGTTTTTATTATCTAAAAAGAATATTAAAAACATTTGTTTTTTGACCTCAATATAATAATAAATTTTACCAACTTTTGGCATAGAGGATAAATCAATATTATTAGTCTAATATTTTGCACAAACAACTGAGCTGCTATACTTTATTTTTAAAAGCAAAGTTTTTATTGAAATACAACTGACTAAAGTAAGTTGGCTTTTTTGGTTTTCTTATGGAAGGTGCAAACTAAATAGTTAAAAGACGCTATTTTATTGAGAGCTTTATATCCTCTAATTTATGGGCAACCTTTCAAAACACTTTCTTAGTCTTATCTAATTTTTTGAAAAATACGTTAGAATGAATTTTTAACTAATTTTCTGTTTTTAACGATAGAAAAAACCTATATATTTGTAGTATATTGAATTTATATTTCAAAACAAAAAATTCTGATAAACCTTCCTAAATACTTAATAAATATCTTCTATAAATTGAGGTCACAAAGGTTCACAAAAATTGTATCTTTTTATTTATTACTAATTGTTCTAAGCTTGAGTCCTTAAAGTTTCTGACAAAAGTATAGATTAAAAGACTGCAGATAGATTTTATAAAAAAACATTGCAAAAATTATAAAATTTTATTTACTATAATTATAAACTTATAGTTGAAAAATTATCAAAGCAGCTTTTGAAAATATTTACTATTATTAAATAAACAGTTTTTAATTTACTCTACTGTTATAAATTGATGTAATATTATAAGTAGTTTTAGTTTAGGCTCTTGTACTATTGCAAAAAAGAAAAGACTTGATAAAATCTCTTATGAAAATAATCAGTCTTCTATTTTTTAGGTTATATTTTATAAAAACTAGACAAGCAAAGTTAGATTATATTATCTAAAAATCCAAACTATAGTATTTAATTGATCTTTTAGAAAAGTTTCCTAGTATTATTTTGGTGGACAAAACTTGTACAACATGTTCAAAAAATTTTAGTATTATATATATGTCATAATTTTAGTGTGAAAGCAGCCTTTAAAAAGCATGAACTTGCCCTAATTGAAAATAATTTTTTAGCTAATTTATTTCTAATTATAAAAAAACTATTAAAATATTGATGAGGTTTAGTAGAATTTTTAAACTATTTAATTGTGAATGAAGATAATTTATCATTATAACTGTTGCTTAACAAAGTAGTAATAAGTTATAGAAGACCTAAGTGTTTATTATGATTAATATTAGTATATAAATATATAGTTTATTTGCTGAAATATCTAATAAAACTTTTAACTATTTATAACAGTAGTGTACATTTGCATCAAAAAAAACTTGAAAACTGGTTTACTAAGTTCTAATTTTATACAAACCACTTAGTTGAAGTTTTACTTATCATAATTTTCTTACAAATTAGAATTAGAAATAATAATTAGAATTAGAAAAAAAATATTTTTCTAAGTTGGTAAAGAATTAAGTATCAGTGTATATGTGTTTGTAATACTGTTTGATATGTTTAGTTATAACTTTCAACAAAGTTCTATAAAATAGGATGTTTAAGGTTCAGTAAAAGATAAAAAACAGACAAAACTTAACGAAAACAAAATATTTAATGTTATAAATTAGCATAAATATAATGTTATAACTATAATACTAGATTACATGTTATAATATACTAATACAAACAACTACAAAACCCATTAATTTTTTTTTGACAAATTAAGTATGAAAAAAATATTGTGAAAGGTTTTTATTTATCTCAATTAACAATTTAAAAAATTATAGTTTTTTAAGTTATCTCATATTAGTAAAGATAGTCTGAGTGTGTGACAATTTTTGTTTGTATATTTGATCGAATTTGAACTATTTTGATTAAAAATGTACAAACTTAATAAATTTCCATTTCTAAATCTAGTTTGTATTAAATAGGTAGTTACAAAAAACAGCAACTGTTTATATTAGTATGCAACGCATACAAATTAACTTATTTTGTCAAAAAACATTGTTTAAAAAATCAAAAAGTATACCTAACGAAAACTTTTTTAATTTATATCATATATATTGTTTTAAATGTGTCTGTACACACTTAGATATTACAGGTAGAAACAATAATGTTAGAAAATTATGCTTAAACTAAATTTTATCTCGTAAGTATTAAATAAAAAGTGTTTTAAAATATAAGCATCTTTGTTCATTGGTGTGCATAGGAATTAATTTAAAATGCAAAGAAATCTTATAAAAAATCAAAGGTGTCAAAACCAAAATAAAGTTAACCTTATTTCTTGTTATTGTTATTATGTTGTTTTCAATGTTTTTATGCACACTAGAATATAACATTTAGTAACAAAACATCTGTAATAGAAACTTAGGTACAAAAAACGTGTTAAAAAACTAATATGTAAAGAAATAACATTTTAATTAATTACTGTGCTTACTTTTGTACAAAACGGAAAACATTTGCGTTTAATTTTTACAAATAGGTATTATATAACTATCTTACTAATTCAACGCAATTTTTACACTTTTTTTTTAGAAAATAATTTGCTGTTGTAAGAAGAAGTTAGAAAAAAATCTGGTGGAATGCCTGTCTTTTTCACATTTTAGGCTAAATCAGTAAAGTCTTTTAATTATTTTAAAGTATTATACCGGAACTTAAAACTAAATTGATCAAACAAATTTAACTTAGAATATATTTTTGATCAGCGGGCCACATTTACGTGGTCGCGGGCCGCAAAATTTTCTTTCGCGGGCCGCATTCAATTAAAAAAGATAACGTGCTCGCGGGCCGCAGACTTATCCTTCGCGGGCCGCAGTTTGCCGACCCCTGACCTATACTTAGCTTTTGATTAAGTGTTTTACTTGTGCTGTGCTACCTATATTTGTTAAGTGATTAATGATATATCTGGTTGACGTATTTAAAACTATGTTCGCTTCATTTCTTAAAATTATTAAGTTAAAAAGCGAAAATTTCATACTTTAGTGAGTTTTTGGGGTATAAAACCAAAGCTTAGTTCTATAAAAAAAAATCAAGTAAACTGAAAAAAACTTAACAAAGGAAATATAGTTTAATTACTTATTACTACCCAGAAAGCAAAAACTCCTAAGATATTATGTGTTAAAAATCAACAATTAAAAAGTTTTGAAATTTCAAAACTACCAAACAAAATACCCAAACTTACTTCGTTCGAAGCAGGTGATGGCAGGTTTAAAATTAAAAATGCCCAGGAAACAAAAAACAAAGTTTCATTGTGTGACAAACGGCAACATTCGAAACAAGATGAAATTTCGAACTTTCCCAAAAAAAAAATTAAAACTTACTTCCACCAAGGACGTAGCCACTAATTTTAATGTAGGAAATATAACAACGAAACTGTCAGAAGCAGAGCAAGAAAGGATGAAGCATAACACGTGCGTGTTTTATTTTCTGAAAGACTTTGCTCAATGGAAATTTAACAGTTGTAGTAAACCTTACAATACATCTGTAGTAAATGAGTTAAAAAACAAACAACAACCAACAAATGATGCGACGGAATATATAAATAAGTTTAATAAATTATATGAAAATTCAGCAAAGATAAGAGAATACTTTCACATATATAAGCAAAATTACTACAAGTTAAAAAACTCTGACAATAATATTGGAGAAGAGGAATTCCACCTTCACAGAACTGTTGAAAAACAAAAGTATTACCAAACATCAGAAAATTCAGTTCAGGAGCAAAAAATTGCCTGCTGTGAAAATAAAGAAGGAAATGTAACACAGCACCATGACGAGTTGGAAACTCACAACGACCAAGAAACAAAAACCCTGAATGTATTTTGTGTTACTTCACAACCTTCAAAAAATTATGAAATTTCGAAAGTACCAAGCGAAAAACAAAAACTTACTTCATCCGAAGCAGGTTATGGCAATTTTAAATTTGATACTGCCAAGGAAACAGAAAATAAAGTGCTAACTTGTGACAAACGGCAACATTCAAAACAAGATGACATTTCGAACGTTCCAAACAAAAAACAAAAACTTACTTCATCCGAAGCTGCAGCCACTAATTTGATTGATGTAAATAAAACGAGAAAATTATCACAAGCGGAGCGAGAGAGGAGAAGACGTACCTACTGTGCGATTCATTATATGAGAGAATTAGCTCAATTGAAAATAAACACTAGTAGTAGACAAAGTCTTAAACCCATAGATAAGAAGTCCGAAATCGAAAAAACATTTACAAAAGATGCTACGAAAGAAATGTTAAAGAAATTTAATAACTTATATAGGTCTTCAGAAAGCTTTAGAAAACATTTTAACATATATAAGCTCAACTTCTTCAAATTTCCAAAGTCTTTAGAAATTAAGTAGCTTCTGTATTTCTTGACTGACAGTTTTGTAGTTGTTTGTTTTTTAAAAGATGTTTTAATTTAAAAAAAAGATTTAAAATTAAATTAAAAGTAAACTGCAGTAATTATCTTCTGAGATAAAACCGTACACAAGATGAATTTCTGCTTTAATTAAACTTTTTTCCGACTAGCTCACTGCTAATATTAGTATATATTCATAAAGTTAGAGTTTTTTCTCCTAAAAAAATAGATTTTAATTTTGAGATAGTAAGTAATGTGTCAGATGTTTTAAAACACACATAAAATTTTATACTTTAATTTGTAGCATAAACAATATTCTTTCGTATTTGCAGCTGATACTAGTAGATCTTTATAGACGATGTTCGGTTTTTTACAAGCTAATAATAGTTTTGTTCTTTTATCGTATCTCACATTTTATATGCGTAATAAAAAGTGTATATTCAAAAAATTCGTTGTCTAATATTTACTTGTTAGTATAAATATAATAGTTTCCAGGTTGTAGGTTTCTTCGCAAATAAATGCTTATCAATGAGTTGGAGACTTACAGTATAACAAATGTTTAAAAACATCTATTTTGAAACTTTGTTTGAACCAAGCATTAAACAATTTACATCATCACACTTAATATTCTGTATTTAATAAAGTTCGAGAAAAAAGTCTCGTCTTAAAAGAAAAGAACTATAATAAAGCTAAAGAAAAAATACAAATATATAAATACTCAATCTTTTTTTTTTAATTAACCAATTTTTTTGCGGATTTTACTATCAATGTGATTTTGTATACATCGATAAAATTTTTCTGAGCTTCCGCTTGAGAATGGATCAGCATGTAGCTAAGGTTTTCAGAATCTAGATTGGGGTAGCTAGTAAACCTAGTTAAACTCATTAAGCAACTTAAGATCAATTTTAACATATCTGTAACGCTCCTAACATTGTTTGTAAAATAATTATAAATGATAATAGTTTTACAAATTTATTTAAAGAACGATAATTTTTATTACTTAGATATATAAGAATACCTTTTTATTAAAAACCTATAAGTCAAAGTTGTGCAAACAAAAGTTTGTTTACAGTTCTATTTTGTTTAATGTATAGTAGGGGTGGTCAACGTTTTCCAATCAACGGGAGGGATCCGAAAAAATTAAGTCTTTTGCGAGCCGGAGCATTTTAATTAGTGATTTACCGGATCCAGTAACTGGATCCAGTCGGAAAATGACCTTTTAGATCCAAATCCGACTGGATACTAATTCTAAGTCGAGATCCGGTCTGATTTTAATTAAAAAAAAAAAATTTGGATTCCGCCAGATTCTAATTTTATGGATACAGTTGATTACTTTTTTGAATCCCTCAAATTCACAAAACTTTCTCAAGTCTGACAACTTAAGATGTAGATTGTGACATGTCAGATATTAAAATGTTAGATGTCTATAAATAGAATTGACATTGCAATTGACAAATATCGTACTTAAAGAAAGACTTTGCTTGGGGTAATTTCGCAAAAAGATATTCCAACTAAGTCAGAACATAACAAAATATTAGGACAAAATGGTGTGTTTATTAGTACACATTAATTTATTAAGTCATTTTTAGCATGTTTTTAAAGTCAAACTTTTACAGTTTTGTTTTGTAAAAGTATTAAAAAATGTTTTATCAAAATAATGTATCATTGACCCTTCGCGGGCCTGTCACTTTGCTTGTGGACCGGTAATTTTCATTTGCCGGCCGGATCCCATTAAAGTTTAGAAAACAGTCGGGGGCCGGTCATTTTCACTCTGCGGGCCGTACGTTGCCCACCCCTAATGTATAGTCTATTAAATGACAAAAAAAAACTCTAAATGTTTGGTCCTAAAACCTAGTGCATGTAGAACCTTTTGGTTATCGAGAAGAAAACAATATATTTCAATGTCTTGTCTACGAGAAGTCTAAAACACTTTTTTTTCAATTTTTGAAGTACATTAACTAAATTCGATTAGTATAGCTTTAAAGTCATAGGTTTTTATAGCCGTTTATTCTATGTTGATATAACTTCAAACATTTTGTACCGCTTACGCGGTAATTGTCTCTTTTTTATTTTCTTCTTTTTTCTCAAGCGAGTATAAATTAAGAATATCGCGCGTAATTTAGGCTTTATTTGTTGCTGCGTAGCAGCAACTGAAGTCATGGCGGCTTTTCGCTGCATTTCGTTGTGAACGGTTTCAATCTTGTTGGTCGAGTTTATTTCGATTTTATTACACTTTTTGAGTTTGGTTTAAACGTTTAGTTTTTAGTTTCTTTGATTCGAGTATTTTCATCTTTTAAAAGAATTGATAATTGGATTTATTAGTGAAATGTTGTGCAGTATTTTATTATCTTTTCGTTTCGCAATTTCATTGTAAATATAATCATTATCACAGGTTCGAACTAAGTTTAAATAAGCATAAGTAACTGATTTATTAAACCTTTAATAAATAGTAAGTAAGTCATTTTAGTCTTTTTATCAACTATAATTTAAGCGTTATCTTGGGGACATCTATTATACAAGTTTTAGCGCACGTTGCGTTATAAAACAGGCCCCTAAATTGTATAACTAGAAACCCGAGATAGCGACATGATGACCCGGACGTCCAGTTAATTATGGCTGGAATTGAACACCTTCATTAAAATTTCTGCGGTTTTTAGATGGTGACATGGGGACAGAGTGGAATATACCTGATTTAATAATAATATAAATTTCATAAACTTTATGGCATTTATTTAACCTAGTCATCAGGTCTGTAAAACTTATAAAAATTAGTTTTAAATTTCTAGTCGGAAAAACAACTAAGTAGTTCGAGTTTGTGATAGATTTGAGTTGTTTTTTCTAATGGTAATTAGTTTTATTGTGTTTAATTTTATCTTAAAGTGGTTTGAGAAAAGCTGTTCGACATGTGTTAGAACTAAAATGTATTGGTGGTGTATGATATTATCGCAATTCATCGTTGAAGCGTTTTTTTAAAGTGAATTTTAAATTTTGTACGAGCAAGTTGAAATAAAAGTCTTGTTTTCAAGTTGTTCCGCCGTCTCGTCAAATAAATTAATTAAATATCGTTTAATCGTTTTAAACATTTTATTTAAAGAGAAATGTTCACTTAAAATAGAATAATATTAAAGGATTCTAATAATAAAACTTTTCTTAAAACATAAAGAGTTTTAAACGTCTATAAAAGTTAGCAACTGTAAAGTTTAATTTTTTTGTTTTCAGACAATCGTTTTAATTTGAACTATAACGGATGATAAACTTTTTAAACTGCATGTAAAAACATTGTTGTTTTTCGTTCGTCCTTGTAAAAATACTTGTATGAGGTTATTAAAACTTGTTTTCGAGTGTATAATCGGTTAATAAAGTAAAATGTCTTAAATTTATTAAACTTAATTTTATTTTATTTTTAGCAACAATGATATGTTCAAACTTTGAACTGTAATATTTACAGTTGTTTGACAATGACCTTGTTAATTGCTTGTAACAAGCTTTATTGGCTTAATGGGCTTGTAATGTAACAAACTTTATTGGTTTGTTGTTTTAAATCTAACCGTACTTTTAAAAAAACATTTTTAACGAGGTCATTCGAGCTATTAAATGTTTTACCCGGTATTTAAAATCTAAAAATAAAAAAATTTGCTTAAAATTTGTTAGAATATTAAAGATTTTAAAATCAGTACAAATTCACTGGCTTTATATTTTTACGAAAAGAAGTTTAAACTTTTGAGACACATGTAATTGCTTGTTTTGTCAACTAACTCGTGTAAAATGTGAGTTGTTTTTTATGTTAAATCTTGTAGAGAATTACTTCGTATTAATTGGAGCCACAAATGTTTTTCAATTATTTTAAAACATAACAGACTTTAAAGTTAAAATATAAATAAACTAATTGACAAGTGTTGTGGCTAACTAATAGCATATGAGTTTGTAAATTTAAATCTTTTAATGTTTTAACTTGTTTTTAAAATTGATATCAAGTAGTGCATTACGTACATTATAATTGCACTTTCGCACGAACGGTTCGAAAAACAAATCGGCGAGAAGCGGTACGAGGAGACCGAGCTTTATGTACGAGGAGAAGTACGAGGAGATGTACGAGGAGATGAACGAGTAAAGGAAGGAGGAGATGAACGAGGAGAGGAAGGAGGAGATGAACGAGGAGAGGAAGGAGGAGATGTACGGAGAGACGGATCAGAGAATTCCGTAGCGCCAACAGGCCGTTAGGTAAGGCCAGGAGACGGATCAGAGAATTCCGTAGCGCCAACAGACCGTTAGGTAAGGCCAGGAGACGGATCAGAGAATTCCGTAGCGCCAACAGACCGCTAAGGTGAGGACAGGAGACGGATTCCGTAGCGCCAACAGGCCGTTAGGTAAGGCCAGGAGACGGATCAGAGAATTCCGTAGCGCCAACAGACCGTTAGGTAAGGCCAGGAGACGGATCAGAGAATTCCGTAGCGCCAACAGACCGTTAGGTAAGGCCAGGAGACGGATCAGAGAATTCCGTAGCGCCAACAGATCGCTAAGGTGAGGACAGGAGACGGATTCCGTAGCGCCAACAGGCCGTTAGGTAAGGCCAGGAGACGGATCAGAGAATTCCGTAGCGCCAACAGACCGTTAGGTAAGGCCAGGAGACGGATCAGAGAATTCCGTAGCGCCAACAGACCGTTAGGTAAGGCCAGGAGACGGATCAGAGAATTCCGTAGCGCCAACAGACCGCTAAGGTGAGGACAGGAGACGGATTCCGTAGCGCCAACAGGCCGTTAGGTAAGGCCAGGAGACGGATCAGAGAATTCCGTAGCGCCAACAGACCGTTAGGTAAGGCCAGGAGACGGATCAGAGAATTCCGTAGCGCCAACAGACCGCTAAGGTGAGGACAGGAGACGGATTCCGTAGCGCCAACAGACCGCTAAGGTGAGGCCAGGAGACGGATTCCGTAACAATAAACCGGTCAAACGCCGAAGAGATGTACAAGGTTGGAGCGAGTTCCAGCAGTGAAGAAATTTTTTAAACTTTTTACATTTGTTTGTCATTTCGTAAAACTGTATCATACTTTTATTAATTTTGTGTATTTTAAACAAATTTATAGAATTTTCAAAGTAAAGTAATGATTTTTAAACTAACAAAATAAAAGTCGGCGGTCATTTTTCGTTCATTTTTCTATGTAGGGAGTTTTAAGCATTCTTACAAGTGTTAATGAATAAAAATTAATGTTTTTTTCGGAAATCCAAGAATAAATTCTTAAAGTACGAAGGTAAGAAGAGGAAATGTACCGCTAACGCGGTAATTGTCTCTTTTTTGTTTTCTTCTTTTCTCTCAAGCGAGTATAAATTAAGAATATCGCGCGTAATTTGGACTTTTTAGTTTCTACTTTGTTGCAGCAAACTGAAGTCAGTGCAGCTTTTCGCTGCACTTAAGTGTCAATGGTTTCAATCTTGTTGTCGAGTTTATTTCGATTTTAGAACACTTTTTAGCTTTGATTTAAACGTTTAGTTTTTAGTTTTTTTGATTCAAGTATTAACGTGTTTTAAAAGAATTGGTATTTCGATTTATTAGTTTATGTTGTGCAGTATTTTATCATCTTTTCGTTTCGCAATTTCATTGTAAATATAATCATTATCACAGATTCGAACTAAGTTTAAACTAGTATAAGTAAATAATTTATTAAATCTTTAGTAAATAGTAAGTAAGTCATATTAGTTTATTTAAGTCAACTATAATTTAAGCGTTATCTTGGGGACATCTACTACACAAGTTAGAGCGCACTTTGCGTTATAAACCAGGCCAATAATAGTGTATAAGTAGAATCCTTTGATAGCGACCATATATATATTTCTTTTTCATATCCTTATTAATCTAAAGTTTTAACTTACTTAAACTTAATACGTCTTGTTCTATTAATCATTAATAAAGTTATGTGTTATAATTAAGTTAAGTGTATTTTATTAGTGCATTAACATTTTATTCTTGAGTTTTTGTTAGGGTATTCAAGCATAGCTAAACAATCAAACCGTATAGTATAACAAAACTCAGCAAATATATTTTACAATTTGTAAAAACAAAAATAAATTAATAATAAAGTCTTGCAGCAACTCATTTGGTTTTTGATTTTTTTTCTTTTTGATCAGGTTTATCTATTCTTTGTCGGCAAATACTATCTTGGGGATTTGACATTCATGAGTTTCACACACTTAGTGTCGAGATTCCAACGTTGTTAGTGTTTGCCATATTGCGTGTCACTTTTTTTTTGGTTAAAACAAAATTTTAATAATTTTTTGTTTAGTTTAATGTTAATTTAAAGCGCAAGGTAAATTTAAAGGTAATGGCAACTTGCTTGCTTGGACTTTTTTTATTTATTTTTTTTTATTATTTTATTTTAAAAAACGGTATTTGCAGGTAAATGGTTCTCGCTGGTAAAAGTAGAAGTATGAAAATTTTTGCAGGCCACAGTTATATTCAGTATTTGTTTCTACTAGGGATCTACTCGTTTTTGGTTACTTTTAAGGAGGAGGCCTCGCCTATTTAAAATGTAAATTTTATTTTACAGTCTAAATTATACTTTTATTCAAATACTTAAGTCCTAATTATATCTCTATTATTACTAATAAAACTGTATGTGAAACCAACAATTTTAAGTTTTTAATTACTACCGAACTATTTGACAACAATAATGATAGGTCAGCTATTAGGCGTTTTTTGTCTAAAGAATATGTACACATTACAATAAATAAAAAAAAAACAATTACAATAATGTGATGCAACAGAATAACCAATAAAATATTTTGACTTTCATTTTCTTTTATAAGTTAGTTTCAAAACGTGTTGTTTTTTTTTATTTCCTTAAGCATGTTGTAGAGCGATATTTGATATAATCATTTTCAAGCCACTTTTATTGGTAACTTATGACATCTGTGAAAAATTAAAGCTCAAAATATAAACAAGAACTATTTTTCAGTTCTTGTATATTAAAATTCCTTTTTATTCTAGTAAATATTAAGCTTGTTAAAAATCTTCGTATATCAAATATATTGCACAGCACACTTTACTGTTTCAGTGATTTTATTCTGTTGACTAAACTACAAACCAATCATAAAATACTACTAATTGCAAACAGCATAACTGTTTTCTGTAATAACAAATTAAACTTTCTGTTATTAAGTATATTAACAAACTATTTAAAGTTTCTATTTCGATTGCCACTTTTTTAAACAAAAAGCCAGCTGTGTTACATCAAACCAACCATGGTTAATTAAATATTGAAAAATGTAAAAAGACAAGTCTAAAAACTTCTAAAAGAATTTTGCCACAAAAGAATTTTTATTGACAAATTAAGAAAAATTGTTTTTAGGTAAAAAATTTTTCTATGTTATACAATTTGTTGAAAAAAAAAATGTCAAAATATTTGGTCTAAGGACCTGGTGAACGAAAAACTTTTTAAATATTGAGTTGCACACCAAGGATACCTTTTAACGTATTGTTCAGCAAATGTTTAGGAAAAAGTAACAAAACTAACCTGTGTTTTGTTAAAAGTATTAAAGCATGCCAGATTCAGCCTAAGTTATTCAAAAACTCTATATTAATCGCAAATATTCTGATTAGTCTAAATAAACAGTAACTCTTATAATTAGTAATAACGAAATTAAAAAATAAAAGTTTTATTTACTAACACATAAATACAAATAACTATTAGTTTTAGTTACCAGTAAAAAAATTCACATTAAAAAATCTATATTAATCTTGTTAAAGCTTTTAATCAGAAAATCTGAGTAGCTAAATAGATAAATAGCTAAATAGATCAAAATGACTTTTGGTTTTGGTTTTTTGTTTTAGATACAGGTACTTTGGGTAATCTACTAATAATTTCTTTTATGTACTAAATATTTCTACAACACTTTTGTAAGTCTTCTAGTAGAAGTCAGTTTTTCATTAATGTTTGGTTGCCGCTCTTTGAGCCAAAACAAATATCCTAAATAACTAAAAACTGTTATAATAGACCTTAAACTGTCCTGAGTTATCCTGTGTTTTTTTTAATCCTTTAAAAATGCCTAAATAAAGAGGTAATTACCTAGAATGATGTCGAACCAATATCAAGCTGAAATTATGTCGTATTCTATGTAGTTTTAAACCATAATTTTAGGCTTAAAATCAATTTTTTATCAAAGTATATTTTATATAAAAATATATTTTGTTTTAAACAATCTATATTATACATTTAAGATTTAAAAAAATGTTTTACATAAACTAAATTATTTAATTAATTTTATTTTACAATATTGTAATCAACATAATTTAACTGATAAAATCGCTTTGTATTGTAAAATGAAACGATTAAAGATTTAAGATTTATTAGTTTATGATAAATAAGTTTAATTTTGTTTATGTGTTCATTAAAAATAAATTAAATACTTAGCGATTTTTCAAAAATTAGAAATATTCTGAGTTATCCTGATTTTCCTAGATATCTTTACTTGGGTTTGTAGCAACCCTGCAACTTAAAATGTCATCTTTTTACTTTTATAAGTTTAAATAGTTAAAAATATAGAATTTTTATACTTGTTTATTTAGTTCTAGGTAATTTTTTTCTCCAATTTTTTTACACAATTTTTTTTTCTTTGATAAGCTAGAGTCAATTTTAGAATTTTAAAACTTTAAAATTTTACACCAGGTCCAAAAATTTTTTTAGTAGATCCTTAATCTATTTTTTTAACGGTAAAACAAAATAAAATCTGTCTACTTTGACCACGTTAAACAAATACTATAAAAACTCTCTTTTTTTGTAATATTTTATTAGGTTCATATGCTTAAAAAAATTACCAGTAAACTTCTTAAAACTGTGTTTTCTTATCTAAGTTTAAAAAAACATAAAATTAGAAGTTAATAAACAATATGTAACTGTTAATTGTAATCATTTTATTAACTATTAAGTAAAATAAGTTCTGCCTTACAAATAATGATAAAATTTGTTTTATCACTTTGTCAGATTATAACGTTCCTAATACTTTTCTCTAAGTTAAAAATTATTATATAAAATACTTTTTTTAAATATTTTAGAATTGCTACTCTAGAATTTTAATAAAATAGTTGAACAAAATGTATATAAGATAACAGTTTGTGATGATACACTGCAAAAAAAAAGTAACAATAATTGTTTTAAAATCAAAGTGCAAAATCATTTCATTCTTCAAAAATACTTAAATTGTGAAAAAATATTTCGAAAGAATGAAATATAAATTAAATTAAAATATTCGTGTATGTTTTTACAGTAAACTTCTAAAATAAAAAGTAATAGTTACTAGTTAGTTAAGTGGTTTTATTAGTAAGAACAACGACTCTTAAGAATAAAAAGTATTGGTATTTTTTAATAAAGTTTTGTGACATACTTTTTTTTGCTTAATTTATTTGATAGCTTTAAACTGCATTTTCATTATATTTTTTATTTTCAGTTACTAATCACTATAAAGAACTTTTTAAAAGTATATTTTTCTCTTTTATTTTTTGGTTTAACAATCTTGATTATTCAAAAAATAATAATCTACTGATAACCTTAACTTTCAAAAAATAATTTTGATTTAACACAAAAAAATAAATAAACTAGGACTACTTCTAAAAATCAGTTCAGAAAATATTTCTGAACGAAATTTCCAAACATTATCGAACTTTATCAATTCTTTGTAAAACAAATATGTTGTTCTTACAAAAATCTATATGACAAAACCATTACTCAAGTATAAAAGATAACACAACAAAAGCTGTGTTAATAAAAAATTGTTTTTGTATTATTTTCCTAAAATAAAACTACTTTAGTTTGTAATTAATAAAATATCAAGTCAAGCTTTAAATTAGTTTTCAAAAAAAAGTATAAGAACTATAATCGAAGATAGTCTGTATTTATTAACTTTGAATTACAAGTTTACAAAAGAACTTCAACAAATGAAGTTCCGATTTTACACTTAAACTTATATATTTGTTTAGAAGTATTTTTTAGGTAACAAACAAGCTTACCAAAGTTAAAATACTTATACCAAACTGCTTTTACTAGTCATCTTAAACTAGTTTTTAGCTTTTAAAAACTTACAAGATATTAATCCGTTTTAGTAATTAACTTTCGATAAAAATATTATTAACTGTACAAACAATTTCTAAAATAAAGTTTTAAAAGGTATGATTTAATTTTAAATAAATTTAGTTTTGTTAAACTTTTAAATATAGTTTTAATAAACATAACTTAACTAAGATAAACCTACTAAACTTCGGTTTAAACTTTTTCATTTTAATGTTATTAAAATCAAAATTAATCAATTTTAAAATACAAGAAAGTTTACATGCATAAATGTAATTATATTGTTTGTGAGTTTGGTAATGTTATTTCAATACAGAATCATATTAACTAAAACTTAAAGAATATGTTCTTTGATTATTTGTAAAAGAAGAGTTTAGCAAGTATTACACTCGATATTATTTTAATTGTTGTACCATTTAATATTTGTTATATTATTTTACCTGTAATTCAATATTTGAGTATTTGAATTCATATCTTTACATTATAATAATAAAAAGTTTTATTTTATGCAGCAGCTTATTACCTTTTTTCCAGCTTATCTGTTTAGTTATCAAAATTTTGAACTTTTTTTTCTAATTTTTTAGTAAACTTTTATAATAAACTATTTAGTTGTACATAAAACTTCTTATTGATAACAAGTATATAAAGCTTTTAAAAATATAAAAGCTTTCAGCTTAAAATATGTAACAAAGTTACCACTTTATTAAAGAAACAAACCATGAAAAATGACATTATACTATCTTTGTTGAATTTTGCAGAAAAAATAACCAAGTATTTTTAACTTAAGCTGAAAATATCTGATTTAAAAACACTCATTTGTATTCGTAATACTATTTGATATAATAAAAATATAATCATAAGTAAGAATTTATTACGGTATAAATACTTTAAGAAGCATTCTAATTAAAACCGTCTTAGTTTGGCTCCAATCATTGTTACTCTCCTGCTTAAGTAACTAAATTCGAAACCTGGGTTAGTTAATCTTTTTGGCTTTGATAAATTTGAAGTTTAATTAAGTTTATCATTGTATAGTTCACTGTTAACCTTTAAGATTAAAATAACAGTTCTCAACTTATGATTTCGGAGAGTAATATAGCTTCAAGTTTTTATTTGTTTTATTATCAAAACGTTATTTTTTTTCAAACGAGATCTTCAGTTGTTAATAAAATAGATTCTATTGCGTTTTTACACATTTGATTGTTTTTTTAGAGCTATCACTAAAACTTATAAAGTTTTCTTCTATATTTAACTATTTTTTACTTCTATTGTTTACACATTGAGAATAAATAAGTATTTTTGTATGTCTGTGTACTTCAGTGGTAGCTTTCTGGATAAATAAATAAAGAATATAAAGAGATATATTTTTTGATTGCTTTGGTATTTTGATTGTTCATTTTATATGTCGAAGAAAATTGTCTGTGCTGTATTTTAAGTCTGCAAATTATACAAAAAAGCTCCTTTTTACAAAAAATGAGACAAAAATTAAACTAAACAAACAAAGACATAAAAAATATTTTATTTCTAACAGCAGTAAAAGATTTAAATCCCTAAAAACAAAGCTGAGAGCCTTACTTTTAAAATGATACTTTGAAAATCATGGTGTTTAAAACATAAAATTCTAAAGTTTGAAAATACAAAAAAACAAACATTAACTTGAAATTATTTTTAGCTTTAATTTTAAAACAATTTAATTAGGCTGTTTATTTTGATCAATTTAAATCAAACTGACAATAAATGGTTCATTAATAAAAGTATGTGAAAAAAATAACACATAAAGAACTTGTAGAAAGATGACTGGTCAATCTGTAAAATTTCTTATCATTACAAAGATATTGATTAAGATATATTATAGTTCGTGCAAAATGTACAAGTATGTAGCTATCGGAATTAAAATAAAAGTTCCAGCCTTATGAAAAAAAAAACTTATAAATTAGATACAACAGCAGTTAAAAATCAATTTTTTGTTTATAAATACATGTTTTATCTTTGTTTGAACTTACATATTTCAGGCAATATCAAAAAAAATTCTGATAATATATAACTACTTTTTGATGATCTAATGATTAACTTCGTTAAATAGACTATAAAATATGAAAAATAAAACTGTAAAGCAACTTTTTTTTGCACAACTTTGGCTAATGAAATTTTATAAAAAGGTAAAATTGTATATCTAAGTAATAAATTTTATGGTCCTTTAAACAAAGATAAAAATTATTTTTTAATGTTATACTTATAAGTATTACGGAAACTTTACAACTGTTGATTCAAAATTGACGAAATGTATTTATTCAAGAATATATTTCATCTTATTTTCTCTTTTGTCTTATTTCAGGTCTTTATAGACACCTTTTTTAACTTTCATTAGACAGAAAGTTTAAATATGATAATAAAACTAGGCACAGTTTGAAGTAGTTTAAAGCTTAGTTGAAACAAAGTTTCAAAACAAATGTTTTTAAATATTCATTGTATTGTTAGTCTCAAACTCGTCGAGACCTATTTATTTGCTAAGTAACTACTACAAGATATTTATCAAATTGTATGAACTATAATAATAAGTATTGGAAAACGATTTTTTTTATAAAATTTTTATTACACAAGAAAACTGGGAGATACGACAAAAGAAAAAAAATCTATTATTAGAATGTAAAAAAACGAATACCATCTAGAAAGATCTACTAGTATAAGCTGCAAATACAAAAACAAAACTTTTTATGCTTTAATTTTGGAAAATATTTTTATGTATGTTAAAAACAATTCAACTCTTTATTTACTTTTTTAAAAATAAAATCTACTTTTCGTTACAAGAAAAAAAAGGAATATACTCATATTTAATTTCTAAACACTTTTGAAATTCAAGTAGTAGAGCTTATATATGTTACAATTTTCTCTAAAGCTTGCTGAAGAACTATATAAGATAACAAACTTCTTTAAAATTTCTTTTGTTGCATCTTTTGTAAATGGTTGTTTATTTTTTGATTCATAATCTATTAGTTTTGAATTATGTTTACTACTAGTGTTTATTATACATTGAGCTATGTCTTTCATAAATTGACAAACACACATGTTATGTTTTCTTATTTCTTGTTCTTCTTATGATAATTTTACTGTTGTATTTACTTCAATTAAGTTAGTGGGTGCAGCCTCGTATGAAGTAAGTTTTTGCTTTTTGTTGGGAAAGTTCGAAATATCTTCTTGTTTTAAATGTTGCCGTTTGTCATATAATGACATTTTGCTTTTTGTTTCCTTGGCAGTTTCAAATTCAGGCCCGCCATAACCTGCTTCGGATGCAGTAAGTTTTGGTTTCTCGTTTGGTACTTTCGGAATTTTATAATTTTTTAAATGTTTCTCTTGAACAAAAAATAACTTTTTGCTATTTGTTTTTTGGGCAGCGTTATTTACTAACTTTTCAAAGTTTTGTGTACATTTCCTTCTTAATTTTCACAGTAGGCAATTTTCTCCTCCTGAAGTGTTTTTTCTGATATTTCACAACATTTTTGTTTTTCAAAAGTTCTCTGAAGATCGAGTTCTTATTCTCCAATATTTTTGTCAGAGTTTTGTAATTTATAGTAATTTAGCTTATATATGTGAATGTATTCTCTTATCTTTGCTGAATTTTTATAATAGTTATGAAATTTATTTAAAATTTCGTTCGTTGCATCTTTTGTTGGAGCTTAAATGTTTTTTAACTGATATATCGCTAATTTAAGCTTAGGTTTACTATTAGTGTTTGATTTCCATTTAGCTAAATCTTTCAGAAAATAAAACACGCACGTGTTATGATTTATATTTTCTTGATCTTCTTGTGACAGTTTTGTTGTTGTATTTACTTCAATTAAGTTAGTAGCTACTGTATTTTTTAACTATTTTGTCTCAATAACTTTCAGTGAAACTTTTTCTTCTGATTTCGTGTTCCAAGAGTCCAACGCAACATTTACACTGGGTCCTTTGGAAGCTGCTACAAAATTTTTATTATATACTGGTTTTTGTTTAATTTAATATTACTACATTCAAATTTTTCTACCTAAATATATTATTAGATCCTGAGTCACAATATGACTTTTTTTAAATTTGTTTAAATTACTGGTTGTATTTTCAAAATGCTTTTTTTTTCAGACAATACGGTTTTAAATTAATTGTATAATTGACTAAAAAAATTATAAGTTTATATGATCTGATAAACTTTTGGAATCAAAGTTAAAATATTTAAACAATGAACAATGAACATCTAAGTAAAAAAGAAACACTAAATAAATAAGTACCAACCAGTTTTGGGTGCTTGAATCTTGTTGTTGGACGCATTGGTGATTCTGGTAACACTCCTGCTAGCAGGTTTGTTACTAGGTTTAGGTTTTCTGGCACCCGATTTCATACTGGCTGTCATTATCAATTTGCTGGAAAAGTCTCCTTGCTTTTTAACTTGAAATTCTTTTATTGGTTCGTCTTGCAATGGTAAATGGATCACCTAATTAATAAACAGTAACACAAATAAAATAGTAGTATATACATATTTAGAATAACTAATTAATGTAGGTTGATCGCCTAAAGTTTAAAATAAATATAATATAGTATTTAGCAAATATTAAAAAAACATTAGTATTTTTAAAGAATAAGTTAAGACCATAAGGGGGTTGCCATGTTTTTTACAAGTTGATTTTTATAAAGTTTTTAATAAGCTTGAAGTTGCTTTGAAATTTTTTTTTTAATGTTTGAATTATTTTTAGTAATTACCAGTCAAAGTCGTGCCGAATAATAGGTTCCTTTTGGGAAGGGAAAACTTAAACATCGAAAAAAGACTATTTTATCTAAAATCAATCTTCTCCAACATTTTTCAAGGAATCTTCGTCTAGCTTTAACAGTATAACCTTTATACAAAATAACGTTACGTTGGAATACATTTTATGAAAAACATATTTTTTGAAAACAAAAAGATTTTTTTTATTTTTTGCCATAAATTTTTATTTTAAAAAATATTAAAATACACATGTAACGTTTTTTCTTATAATAAAAGAAATATTGTTCTTTAATTAAAGAAAATTGCTTATAAATAGTAACATAAAGATTTTCACATGATAAAGATTTTCAGAGAAAATTGACCCTGAAAATTCGCAGTTCATACGTTTGTATCGAAAACCTTTTAAAAAAAAAATTATCTGAAAAATTAAATTATATTTTTGAATTTTTGATTGTAGTTTATACTTTAAACTTTCATGTTAAAGCCTAGCTTAATTTTTGTAAAATAAAGTGATGGAAAAGCTTTAATGAAGTACTTAATATTTAAATTCCAAACAAAATGTTAATTAAGCACCAGTATTTTTGTAGATTAGAATTAAATTTACAAACAAAGTTATGGCTTAAATTATGGCAAAAATTTAAGAACTTGCTTACTCAAATACTAAAACTAATACTCACAATTGTACCGTATATCTTCATGGCATCTTCCGCATTCCTCCCCACAATCGCCTTGTACCTGGCTGCCACGTTACTGTTGTACTTCTGCTTGCTGTCCTTGGTGGTGCAGCCGTTGCTCCTGAAGTACGAGGTTGCTTTCATGTTGCCGCCCACCTGCATCGACCTCAGCTGCTCCCATGTCCATTTCTGGTCCAGTTGGACTGACCTGATGATGATGTATATAAAAAAAATATTATAGTTTTAGTGTATATTGTTGCATAATGCTATAATACAAGTATAAGTAAGATCAGCAATAAAGATAAATGTTAATTTGTGATATCATTTTGTGTATAAAAATATATTTCAGTCCACTTCTGATGTCTAATGAGTTTTTTTTATCGTTTTTTAGTCATATAACTTTTATTTTTAAACTTTTTTAAAAATTTTTGCGTCATAATTTTCTAAATATCTCAAGGAGCATTTCCGAAAAAAACTGAGATAGTTATCTAAAAAAAACGTAGGAGAGATAGATTATTTGTTTTCTTTTTTGTTTCTTTAGTTTGTGCCTGCCATAAGCAGCCTGTTGCAATTTGTAGCAAAATAAAAACTCTACAAAGTAAGTTTAATATTTGAAAAAAGTTAATTACCCCCTGCCCTATGGCTTTGTTGCATTTCAAACTCATTTGAAATCTATTTGTAAATTTTAGCTATTTGAAGATATTTTGTTTAAAGGAGTATGTAATGAACTATATATAAATTTAAGTAGCCTATTGTAGTGTAGTTTGTTTTTACATGCTTTATAATGACTGAACTATTGTATATAAAATCACATAAAACAAGAATGCGCTGAGTTTTTTTATTTAAGTAAAAAATCAAGAATTTATTGTAAATAAAGCTATTAATTTTTCTAATATAAAGTGTAAACTATTCTTAAACTCTATTTTTTCAACATTAAAAGTTTCTCAACTTATAAGCTATTAACTGTGAGGTTAGATGATAGTTTTTAAGTATAATGAGTAAAATATAGTTTAGATTTGTATAATTCTGTGTTAGATACCTAATAAAACTTAGGGCATAGGGGGGTTAAACCACCTTTTTTGCAATTTAATCTGTTTTATAGGGTTTTAATTGAGCTAGAAAATATTTTTCACATATTTTCTAAAATCAAAATAATTTTTGAGATATAGCAGGTCAAAGTCGGAGACTATAATAGGTTCCTTTAGAAACACTCAAACTAAAACGGCAAATAACTAGAAATCACTAAAATTCTATCTCTTATGTTTTTTGAGAAAAATACCTAAAACTTTTAGGAAATGTTCCTTGCAATATTTAGAAAATTCTGATGAAATAAAATTAAAAAAATAAAATTTTATGACAAAAAGCAATAAAAATATTGTTTACTTTTTGATTATTTTTAAATAAAATTTTTATCTTGTAATTTTTTGAAAGTTCTTTCAGATAGAATTTTCTAAAAATATTAAGGAGTGTTTCCTGAAATTTTGAATCATTAATCTCAAAAAACATAGGAGGAGATAGATTTTAAATAAAACAGTCTTTTTTTGCAGTTTTATTTTGCACCTCCTATAAGGAACCTATTGTTGCCTCGTACCTTGACTTGCTTTATCTCAAATATTATTTAGAACTTTTTTAATCTGTAAAAAAAAATTCTTTTAGCTTAGTTAAAACTCTGTAAAACAAGATCAAATTGTGAAAAAAGTGATTTATTCCCCCACTTATGCCCTTAATAAAAATACCTGATAAAAGTGAGGTGGACACCCAGTGATCTGTGAACTCCTGAGCAGTCAATACAGAGAAACACTCCGTATGGTATTGATGCCCATGTAGGGTTCTTTGCACCACAGTCGAAACATACCTGTTATATAATTAACATATTCATCTAAAATTAAAGTCTAGAATATAGTAAAAAAAACACAAATTTTGCAAAACATTTGATAAGTAAAATAAATTATAGGTATAACTAGAATACCAAATTATTTTTGAAGTGCCAAAGGTTTTAAGTAATCTGGTTTATATGCTTTTTTTGTTATACAGTTATGTTTTTAATTAAAAAATAAATTATTTTAACCAAATAACATATAATGTTTTCTTTAAATAAAATAGTAAACTTTTTCATAATTATTAGTTTGACCAATTAATTTCTATGTATAAGTTTTTAGAAAATATTGTAAAACAAACAAAAATATAATTATTAAAATACTGTCTAAAAACAAAGCTTAAAAACATTTTTGCTGTAGGTTTAAACACACAGATTAAAGTTACATTAAAAAATAATTCTATAAATATCCAATATAGTGTTATATTTGTATTAATCCTGTACAGTGATATATTTTTTTTTTAATTTGACTAATCAAACAAATAGTTATATTGAAAAACTTAGTTTTTACATAAAGTTGATAACATTATTGAAACATTTATAAAAGAATCAGAATATTGCTAAAAAATATAACTTTGTTTCAAGTCAAAAAAACCACTATATTTTAATGCAAATGTCTATATTACTTTCAGTAGCTGGAGGTCATTATACAGAAACTATATAAAAATAGTAAAGTTTCAATTAATTCTTTTTAGTAAAATAACATAAATTGTAATAAAATAATAAAAAAAGTTCATTTCTTAATATTTAAGAAGAAAATAAAGTAAAAGAAATAAAAACAATTATTTTTGTTTAATCTAATATTTGGTACATTTAATCATTTTTAAAGTGAAGAAAATTCTAAGAGTTTTTTACTTGCTGCAGATAAACACATTTTGTATAATTTACTTATTACTGAAGAATTTTTAAGCTTCAACAACGAGTTATTCTTCAGTTAAATAAAAACTGACCTTATTAGTTTTGACAGACTGAAGTTTCTTGAAAATTAGCCTAATGTCATCCAGTGGTGCAACAGTCATTTTAATATACTTCACCTTGCTAAATAATCTGAAAAATTTTAAAACAAACTATATTTTTTGATATCAGTTTAAAATATACTTTTTAATGCTTATTATGGTAAAAAACCATTTAAAAAGTATTTTAAATCTTAAAACTTTACTTAAATATCAACTAGAATTTGAATTGTTATTTATATGAGATAACTTAAAAAACAATAATTTTTTAAAATTGTTAATTAAGACAAATAAAATCTTTACATCATATTTTTTTCATACTTAATTTGTCAAAAAAAAAAGGGTTTTGTAGTGGACTGTGTTAGTATATTATAATATTTAATCTAGTATTAAAGTACTAACTAAATAATTTGTTTTTAGTTAAGTTTTGTGTGTTTTTTATCTTTTACTGAACCTTAAACATCCTATTTTATAGAATTTTGTTTTAAGTTATAACTAAAAATATCAAACAGTATTACAAACACATATACACTGATACTTAATTCTTTAACAACTTGGGAAAATAATTTTTTCTAATTATAATTGTTATTTGTAATTCTAATTTGTAAAAAAAAATATGATAAGTAAAACTTCAATTAAGTGGTTTATATAAAGTTAGAACTTAGTAAACAAGTTTTCAAGTTTTTTTGATGCAAATGTACACTACAATTATAAATAGTTAAAAGTTTTATCAGATATTCCAGCGAATAAACTATATATTTATATACTAATATTAATCATAATAAACACTTAGGTCTTCTATAACTTATTACTATTTTGTTAAGCAACAGTTATAATGATAAACCATCTTCATTCACAGTTAAATAGTTAAAACATTCTACTAAACCTCATCAATATTTTAATTGTTTTTTTTATAGTAAAAAATAAAGTTAGCTAAACATTTATTTTCATTTAGGGCAGTTCATGCTTTTTAAATTCTGCAGTCCTACTAAAATAATGACATATACTACTAAATTTTAATGAACATGTTATAAAAGTTTTGTCCGCCCAAATAGTACTAAGTAACTTTTCTAAAAGATTAATCAAATACTATAGTTTGGATTTTTAGATAATATAATCTAACTTTGTTTGTTTAGTTTTTATAAAATATAACCTAAGAAATTAGAAGACTGATTATTTTCAAAAGAGTTTTTATCAGGTCTTTTTTTTCCAATACTCAAGATCTAAAACCTTAAAACTACTTATAATATTACAACAATTTATAACAGTAGAGTTAATTGAAAACTGTTAATTTAATAATATAAATTTTTCAAAAGCTGTTTACATAATTTTTCAACTATAAGTTTATTATCTTAGAAAATAAAAATTTATACTTTTGCAACATTTTATTATAAAATCTATCTGCAGTCTTTTAATCTATACTTTTGTTCAAAACTTTGAGGACTCAAGCTTAAAAATTAAATAAAAAGATACATTTTTTGTGAACCTTTGTGACCTCAATTTTTAGAAGATATTTCCCAAATATTTAGGAGAATTTGTCAGAAACTTTTTTTTTAAATATAATTTCAATATACTAAAACTAAATAGTTTTTTTTATTGTAAAAAACAAAAAAAAAAGTTTAAAAACCATACTAACAGATTTTTCAAAAAATTAAATTAGACTAAGAAAGTGTTTAATAGGTTGCCCATAAATTAGAGGATATAAAACTCTCAATAAAATAGCGTCTTTTAACTATTTAGTTTGCACCTTCCATAAGAAAACCCAAAAAACCATCTCACTTCAGTCAGTTGTATTTCAATAAAAACTTTGCATTTAAAAATAAAGTATAGCAGCTCAGTTGTTTGTGCAAAATATTAGACTAAGAATATTGATTCATCCTCTATGCCAAAAGTAGGCAGGCCAAAAAATATATTTTTTTATTTAGCTCAAAAACATACTTTTTAATATTTTTTTTAGATAATAAAATTAAAGCAATAGACTATCTTTTTAAGACAACACCAAATTTTTTTAAGGGTTGCCACTGGTTTTTGGCAGGTTTTAAAAAGTATACTTGTTTTAGGGTCTATTTTTAGTTCATAATTAAGTTTGTAGTAAAAAACTGAGGTATATAAAATTTCATCATTGGAAAGATACTGTAAAGCTACGTTAAATGTTTTTTTTTGATAAAAGATAATTTGAACTAAAAAATTTAATTATCTATACAAAAGATTTTTGTGTCAAATTAAAAATTTTCTACTTAACATGTAATAATTGTTTAGAATTCAAGGTTTTTCCAACTTTTTTAAACCCTAAATTCTCAAACTCCAGGTTTTTCCAGGGTTCCAGATTAAGTTATATTTTCAGTTTGGTATTGGTGTGACTTCATGCTAGGTAATTATTAAACATTTTTAATGATAGAACTAGTATTATCTTTGAGTATCCTTATTTTTTACTATCAAGTATATCTTAAGTAATTGTAAGTTTCTCTTTGGATGAAAGAAAAAAAGAAAAAGAAAGAAAAATGTGAACGCTCACAACTAAGGCCGATGGATTGGTGTGGAGAAAGACTTTTCGGTCAATGAGCTGCACACCATTTACTTGTAACTAATTCTTTGAGCTAACTTAAAAACAATAATGAAAAAACAAAAACTTAGAAAGTATCTGTATATACAAATTTTTTTTTAAGTTTAAATATGGTATCCACCCTTTTTTAACCCATTACTGCCAATATTTACCATGGAAACCATAGTCTACCATGGGCTCCACACCGTCTCCTCCCCTAGATTTATATTTTTATGATCATGTGGTTACTTTGGAAGGTAATTAACACCAACTACAATTGTCAACTGATTAAGTATGCATATTGATTTTTACTGAGTAAAATAACTAAACATTACCAAAAACAAATATATATATATATGCTCCTTGTAACTTAGAACTTTAGTGAAGTGTTTCCCATATTTTTTATTCAAAAATTTCAAGTGGATGTTTTACTAAGAATATTGTTTGTCACAAAACAAGATGAAAACAGGTGATTTCCCTTTTTTAACACGAATCACTTTATCTTATCTATTCATACTTTTAGTTATTAACTGCTCTATCAAGAAAAACTTATTGGAATGTTAGAATAATTACAATCTATGACATTTTTTTTAACATTAATGTATATGCTTTAAAAGTTTAATTGATTTTAACAAAACAAATATTATTTAAAATATAATTGATCTACAGGTAAATGAGTTATATAATCGATATAAAAAGCACTAACTGATTGTAATGTATAATTTTAGATTACTTATTCTATGAAAGTATAAAGTATAGTCTAAATTTCATACATGAGAACAAATTTAAAATGCAATGTACTAAAAACTTTGGTGGAGCTTTATGTTTCTAAGAAAGTACTGTATAGCTGAGTAAATAATGAGCTAAAATAATTTTAACACCTTTAGATTGTTTTTAATTAAATTTTTAAACAGTCACAAAAAGTTACATACAAATTCTTTAAATATTTAACAATAAACAATTATGCAAATTAAAATGACTGCAGTTTTAATAACTTAATAAAAAATTATAGTTTTAAAAAAAATTTATACAATTCAGAGCTAATTTAAACTGTTAAGAAAGTATATGTTAAATAAAAATAAATTTAAGTATTTACTAGTTTTAGCTCATTATCTTTAATTTCAAAGTACTTTTTTGATTTATTTACCAATCTGAAAACAGTTTTATTTTACTGTCAGCACTAGTGTTGAAATATATTTTTAGGATGCTAAATTTTTCATATTATTAAAAATTTAGGGAAGTTGCTTATTTAAACAAAATAATTGGAGTAACTTTTTTGAACTTTGATTGTATTTTAAAATTCAATTTTAAAATTCACAGTGTTGATGTCAGTTATAATGTAGAGTAATGTGATTTAGGATCGGACTAACATTACTCAAACGTAAAATTTTTAGTGATATAGTTAAAACTTATAATCATTGATAAAATAAACTAAAAAGTACACTTAAGCATAAATAAGTCAAGGAAGTAATATGAATAAATTGCCTTAGACCTAGACTAAAGAGTCAAATTTAGGTTTTACAAAGCCATAAAAAGTTTCAGGCTGACTATAATTAACTTTAGCTTTATTATAAAAGAAAAACTGAGTTCTTCAAGCAAATTATCAATTCAAGTTACCTAAATAGGTTATTCAAGAAGGTAAAAAAAGTAACAATTTTTTTTCTAGGCAGCTTTGTCTAAAGTAGAACTTGATACTGTTGGGACAAAATTCTATTTACAATGTTTATTATGAAAACTATTTACAATTATAGTTCATTATATATACTCAATCTGTATAATCTTCTTATACTTTTTCAACCATTTAAGTAATTTTTTTTGTGTAGGATTTTTTTAGTCTACGAAATAAAATTAAATACTAAAGTTGGTAATGTTTTTCTTTTTCCTTTCCTTAGTAAAGTAGGACAGTTTTCAAATAATTTACACAGAGCTTGTCTCTTAAAAAATATTTTTTACCTAATTAGGAAGAAAACTAATTTTCATTATATTTTAAAATAAGTATTTTCGATCGTTTTGTTTTAAGTATGTTTTATAATTCAACCTACTTAAATTAATAAAGAAATGCCAAATCTAATAAAAGTATTAATCTGTTTTTTTTATAGTAACATCTTAAACAAAAATAACGTTATTAGGGTTATATTCTTTGAGCGCAGTAGCCTTTATTACAAACAAAAAAAAAAAATATAAACTCAAAACTAGTTTTTATGCATTTTAATACATAAAACAGTTAACATTAAAATTCTTCTGTAATAATGTAAATATTTGTTATCATAGCAGATTTTTTTCATTAAACTTGTTGCTAAAATTAAACAAACAGTAGGTTTTAGTTTATAAGAAAAAAATATTTGTTATGTTCGTAAAAGCTTAAATTATTTAAAAACTCGTAATAATTTTGCAACTAGGCAACAAAATAATTACAGCTTATATTTTTATGTAAAAGTATTAGGTAAACTACATATTTTTAACTTAGAATGAAAAAATACCTCAACACTTTATTTGAAATGAGTACAAAGATTCTTTTCTAAAAATAAATTTTAAACAAACTATTGGGTAACCGTTAAATATTGCATAAAAAACAAATTACAATTTCAGAAAATTTTAAAATCAAAATAATGATTTAAATTACTTATGCATAAAGAAATTTGAAAAAGTAAGCAGTTGTTAACGAGCTGAATTTTTTTGACTTTCTTATTCTAATTTTAATAGTGTAAGAAAAAACAACAAGCTAACAATAATAGTTGCAAAGCTGACAAAAGCGTCGTTTCTTACGCAGCTACAGTTGTTCGTTGTCATTTGATAAAACGGTAGTATCACCGACTCATCTCTTTAGTTCTGAAAGTAAAAGTTTACATCCTTAACAATTTTCATATAATTTCGTATTAAAAAATGTAAACTAGTATAAAATTTGAAAAAGAGAATATTTTATAATTTAAACTAGACTTTATTTAAACAGTTTAATATTTTCAGATTACAAAGATTTAACTAAGCTTATCAATAATGTTTGTAACAACGATAAAATATTAAATAAAGTAATAGTTTGAATGAATTTCTCTTGATACTTAAACATTAGATTTTAATCCGTCTAACTAAAAGATCAAACAAAAATAATTTCAAAAATTGAAAAGGTCATAAAAAGCTAAACTAAGTGTTATCAATTAATTTTTAATTATTAAAATTATTTAAATTAGTATAACTAGTTGTAATAAACAAAGAACATTTTAAAAAACAAAACAACATTAATAAAAATCAGCTTTTAAACTTGCATTAACAGTATAAAATAAAAAACTTATGTTTTTTTTTTAATTTTTTTATAGTTATTAAACTATTACTACATTTTTTTTCGTCAATGTATGTCTTTTTTTAAATGTTGTTTTAAAAAATTTCTACTGTTGAAATATTTAATCTACAAACTAATTTTAATTAATATCAATTAAAATACTTAACAAACTCTAACTGTTCTATAAAACTCTAACTCTGAGGAAGAAGTATAACCAATAGGCAAGTGATTAACACGTAAGCTTAAAGCAAAACACTAAATATAAAACACATTAATTAGTCAGTGTTGCCAAGTCTATTGGAGAACAATCATGTATTTCTAATTTTTTTTTTATTCTTAACAGGTAAATGAAGCGTAAGTCAAGTTTTTAAGGCATTGTTCAGATAAATTTAAGCATTTAGGGTTTTGTTGTTCAACTTAAAAATTTTTTAAAAGGTGTTTATTCAAAAAAATGTCTGTAAGCATGAAATTTGAAATAACATTGTCCTCTCGCTCATTTTGGTTTGTCTACATAATGTGTTTTTATTTTAAAGCTAACCGTAAAATAAAAACAAAAAGTGGGAAATTCAATAAAAAAAGATGAAGTGAGTTTTTTAGTTTGTTTGTAGTATTGACTAGACAACATAAAGTTATTTTTTTCTTACAAAACTGTCAAAATAGTAATTTAAGGTGATTTTTATCGTCATTTAAAACATAAAATTTATAAGAAAGCCAGTATTTAATTTAAAAAAAAAATGTTTATGATACATACTTTTAAAGAATTAAATGTTAATATTAGTATATTGTTTTAAATTAATTTTGAGTAAAGGTACTTTTATTAAAACATTATCTAGCTGTTTAAATAGGAAAAAATGTTCATGGCTAAAATTTTATAACTAGTGGTAAAAGCTAGAGAGAAAAAATTAAGTCTAAGACAGCTTATCTCTTTAAGCTCTTCAATCATTTAATCTTTTTTTTCTTCAACTATAATACAGAGAAGTAGGTCCCTCTTACAAAAACTCTTTTCAGCTTGTAGGAATGATTATTAAATCATTAAAAACATTTATATAAAAGTCTATTTAGATTTATAATAACGTTAGATTTTGTTACATCAAAAGTACTGGAGATAAGGTTTCTTGGCTCAAAAAATTTAGTATATAAAAGAAAAGTTATTTAAATAAGTCAGTCTTAAAGTTGTTTTAGAGCAAAATGGTATATTTAAAAAAAAAAGCTACTAACTTAAAATATTTTAATAAAAAAATAGAAAAATATTTTTTTTTTTAAAGTTTAACTTTACTGTATTTTATTTATCTAAAGATTTTTAGGGTTGTTTATGGAATCAAAAGTGTAATATTAGGACATATCAGGTCAGTTAAATCAAATACAGAAATCTGCTTTTTGAATACGCACTATTTAAGAACAAACTTTCATGTTGAGTACGCAATTAGAACAAAGCTCAATCGTGCGTTTTCAAGACAAACATTACTGTATTCAGTTTTTAACAGTTCTAAAATTTTTACAAATATATAGCTTTAAATTACAAATTCAAACACAAAAATTATTCACGGATTTTAACTAGGTGGTTTGCTGTTCATTCTAGTTACTTGGCTGCTTAGATATTTATTCAAAAGACAAGGGCAATGTTAAAGGCATTTTGAAAATATCAGGATGGCTATAGCTTCTTTTTAGGTTCATAAGAAAACGTTTAAATTGAATTTGTTGAACCAAGTTAAATATATGAAATTTGGCTAGTCAAATATATGTGTTACAAAATCAGTCTTGTCTAAATGTAATTCTTGTTTTTACCAATTTCAGTCAAAATAATATACTAGTGGCAGAATACTTCAATATATAAACTTAAAACATTTAAGATTATAATTTGCACATATAACATCATTTAAAACACTTTTTTTGACATTTAGAATAATAAATTAGTAATAGACAAGTACTTAATTAATTAAAACTATTATATTTATTGTATTTGTTTTTAAAGATTTTAAATAAGAAATAATATATTATTTCAAACTTGATTTGAGTAAGGATAATTTCGTTAAAATATATAAAAGTTTAACAGTATAAATATGAAAAAACGTTCATGATTAAACTTTTTCGCCACTAGTAGTAGAAAATTAGAGAAAAAAAATTAATCTATAACATCTGATTTGTAAAAGCTATTTATTAAAATAAGTTTTTATTATAAACTCATTAAAAAATTATATTAAACTATAAATAGCTTAATAATCACGTTAAGTAAGTGTTTTTAGTTCAAATTACTATTGATAAGATTACACTGCTCAAAAATGTTTAATATATAAAGAAAGTGTTATTAGAATATGTCAGTCTGTAAAGTTTTTAGTAGAGGAAGGGTATTAAAAACAATTTAGCTATAAAAATTATAGCTTTCAAGATTTTTGTATATTGCGTTTTATTTAACTAAAGATTAAAAGTGGTATTCATGAAATAAAACGTAAGGTATTAGGATATATCAAGTCAAATTAGTTACGTCAGTTATATCAAAGGCAGCCATCTGCATTTTGAAAACGCACCTTTTAGGGACACACTTCATGTTGAATACGCAGTTGGAACAAAGTTCAAATGTGCGTAACCAATACAAAGATTACTGTATTTAATTTTAATTAATTTTAAGCATACAGTTTGCACATAAAACAATATTTAAAACTATTTTGTCATTTAGAATATTAAACTAGTAATAAAACTAGTAATTAATTTAACTAAAAATATTGTATTTATTGTAAATGTTTTTAATGATTTGAAGTGGAATAATAAAAAACAGTTTTTATCAAGATTTGAGTAAAGATAATTTCATTAGAATATGTAAAAGTTAAACAGCTTAAATAGGAGAAAAGTTTTATGGCTAAAATTTTCAACACTAGTAGTACAAAGTTAGAAAAAAAATCTATAAAAGCTAATTTTTAAACTATTTATCATAAAAATAAATAAGTTCTCAACAAGAGATTTTAACATTCTTGAAAATTCTGGATTTATAAATAAATCTGTATATAAACGTTGGATTACTCGGTTCAAAGTCATTTGTAAGGTGTCTACACCGTTGACAGTTTGAGACAGTAGTTTAGCTTAAGGAAAATTTTGTCTATGCTTTTTTCTAGTTAGTTATGGTTTTTTTACAAACAGTATCGCATATTGTAAATTTATTTTAAAATTACAAAAGTTTTCTAATAAAGTTTGTTATAGCCGATAGCTTACGTGATTGAATTTTCTTTTGTTTAACACAGTTTTTATTTTTTCATGCTTAAGAATCTGACTACTAAAATAAAATAAACCTTCTTTAGAATACATGAAAGTAAAATTTTGCTTCGCATAATGTTTAATAAACAACTTAGTGCATATTAACTTCATAAATGACATAAAAACATTTTTGAAGTGTACAACTCTAGCTCTGGTTTAGAAACAGTGCGTAGTCATTTTTTCTTTACTATATCTCTTTTTTTTTTTAATTCAGGGCGAGCGTAGGCTTCAGGATAATACACTTAAACCGCCGCTATTTTACTTATAACACATATTAAGTAAATTTTTTATTTTATAGTTTGTACTTTTTTATTAAACAGTTAACAATGAAAGAAATTTAACAGAAAATTATACAATAAAATAAAAACATGTCAATGAACCAACAACTTTATTACATTTGGAAAACAATAATTCCTGCTTTGGAGAATCACAAATGCAGCTCTCTGTTTAAAAAACCTGTGGATCCTGTAGCGCTTAGAATACCTGTTAGTTTTTTAGTAGTGTTTTCACTTACATTTTCTAAACATTTTTTCAAGAACAATCCTGTTAAGTACCTCTAGTGTAAGGTTCGCCATATTTAGTCAAAAATTCTTGTGTCAAATGGAAATTTGATTTTCAGACTTATATTTCTAAGGTTGTGTTTAAAAAGCAATTTCAAGCGGAACATAACTGAGTGTTTTAAAACTTTTACCAGAAAAAAACAAATTAAGACTGTTTAAAACGTTTAACAAATTACTCTAAACAAATAAAGTAACTAATGGGTACAATTTTTTAATATATTGAATCTTTTTTAATTACTTTAAAATAATTTATGACTGTACTGCGATTTTTTTAGTTTAAAACTTTTACATATGTAATTTTAAAATTTTATCAAAACCTTTATCATGTTCTTAAAATTGTTGTTAGTAATGTTAGAGTTTAATAGTATGAAATAGAAATAATATTTTGTGCATAAAATTTTGCCTTGATAAAAACTGACAGGACTATCACAGCATTATCAAGAAGCCAATGTGCATAAACGACATCAAGAAAAACCTACGTACAGGCAAATACAAAACAGCTGACCAATGTAAAAAAGACTTTCAGCTGATGTTTGAAAACTGCTACAATTACAACCCTGTTAGTTTAAAATTAATATAATTAAATTGTATCATAACAACTACTAACTATAAGCATTTGATTGTCTTTAAACTTATTTTGCAATATTTAACATCTTTGTTTAATTAATCTCAGGTAGGTAACTATGTAAGGGCGCAGGGTAAATCCCTTGAAGCGTTTTTGAAAGAAGAGTTAACTAAACTGCCGAAGGATGAATTAAAAATTGTTGATATAAAAACAAATAATAAAAAAAAGAAGTCAAAGAAACAAAAGAAAACAAAGAAAATTCTTAAAGTTAGTGTTTACAATTAATTTTACTTATTTTTTAAGCCTTTTATAAATCTAATAATCTATGACTAATAAGTTTTGTAATTTTATAATAAATTTTTTTTAGATTTAAATAAAAGAAATATTTATTTAAAACTAGTCATATCTTTCTAATTTTAATAGTTTTTTCTTAATTTTAAACATAAAGTTTTTAGAAAAATTGCTATTATATTATTAGACAAAAAATAACAATTATTAAAAGTATATTTATGTTTCGTACCAGTTTAAAATTTTTTTACTCTAATTTTCGAAGATACTTGTCAATAAAATCGATAAAATATATTTTCAGTCAACTAAACCCTTACCGAAAAAACCTGATATTAAAAAACTTGAAGGACATGGTAAAGACGCATTGTGTAGAAATTTATCATCAAAGATGTTACCTAGGTGTAACTTATGCAACTATCTGGAAAAGGAAGTCAACCAATTTGTAAAATCTAAAGGTAAAGAAGAGGAGGTTGGTAAGATCCACGTCAGAATTTTATACAATAAAGTAAAGCATGTGGAGGTTAAAGAGAAAATGTTAAAGAGGTAAAATTATATTTTATTTGTTGTCTTTAATACTTTATGAACATTATTTTTTGTATGTTTTATGCAAAAAAAAACAATACTTAAGATTCTAAAAACTTGTATTATTCAAGTTTTTATATTTTAAAGAATTAATATTCTTTTATAACTTTTTTTAAACATATAAATTCCAAACTTGTTGTATATTAAATAACTGTGGCAGTAAATACCACATTTAATTTTAAATATACTAGTATTCTGATATGTACGCAATTTTTGAATAGGTTGAAAGCAAGTCTCTAGAATGTCAATTTTTAATTCAGAACGGTCTTTCTTAGGTACGCACTAGTGTAAAAATTGAAATTAAAGTTAAGCTTTGTTTTTTTAGCATGGTTTATCATAATAAACCAAAAAAAAAACATTTAATCTAATGAAATTTGAAGTTTTCACTCTACAAGTGAATTTATTGAGACAAAAATGGGGCTAAAAAGATGCTTTCACATTTTATTTGTGTTGCGTAGATTATTACTTAAGTTTAAAATTGGTTTTAAACATATGAACAGAAACTTTTAAGTAGTTCAACAAAAGCATAATATATGAGCTTAAACATAATTACTCCTTAATATTTATGAATTTTATACAATTTTTTAGCAACTATTTTTGAATGTTAATAGCCAAATGTGGCTTTTTAAAGGTAAAAAAAGCAACAATTTTGAACTAAAAATTTAATAAAGTAAATAATAATGTATTATTGAAATCTTTAAGAACAGACCTTTTTAATAAATTTTGATGTTTTAACGAATTTGAGAAGAAGCGACTGCGTTTGAAATTATCCATTAAATTGATGTTAAATTACATTTGAGTCCATTATAAATATATTAAAGGTTTTAACTTATTTTTTTTACTAAAAAAACAAATTTTAATTGATAGCAGCTTTATTAAATGATGTCTACAAAATAGCTTGGAAGTTGGCTTACCAAGACATTTTTAGAATGTCATACAAACATCTGAATAAGGTCCTGTATTGCAGCTCCGAGCGTCAAAAACAAGATACAAAAGGAAATAACTTTATTAATTTAAAAATTGCTGAAAAAAATATCTAAATAATCTAAGTTTTTTTACTAAAATCATAGTTTAATTTAACTTTGCAATATTGAAATCCTAAAACGATACATTATATTCTTTTAGATTTGGAAAAACATTCTATGAAAAAATACCTTATAGATCAAGAGCTTTTTATGCTTTTGTGGAAAAAGACGGTGATGAAATTTGTTTCTTCGGGTGTCATACTCAGGTGAGATAAATCTAAATTTAATAACGATAAATTTACATGTTTATATTTAGAAATATTTGATTTACAAAAAAAACAATTTAACTCAATCCGAGTAAGATATTTATATTATATTTATATAAATAAAACAACACGTATAATTTTTTCAGGAGTATAAAGACTTTGTATCGCCGAACAACAACAGGGTCTACATATCGTATTTAGACTCGGTCCAAGTTCTGGAAAAATCAATTCGTTCTAAAGTGTATGTGGAACTGATGTTAGGATACTTTAAGTACTGTGGTGAGCTTGGGTAAGTCAATAAAAAAAAATTTTAAGTAGTTGATTATATACATTTTTATCAAGTAGAATAAAATTAAGTCAATTATTAAAATTAACAGCAAGGAACAGCTCAATGAAATTTATATATAATTAAGTTTCTGAGAGAAAGTACTGCACTTTTACTATAAACAATAAGAAAAGTTTAAATTGCTTTTATTAATAAAAATGGATTTTTATTACGAAAGTTATAATAATTATATAAGGCTGATAACTATAACCTCTAAATTTAATTACAAACCCAAAATTTATTAAAACGTTGTAAATTGTTGTATATATTTAAGATACCACTATGCACATATATGGTCTTGTCCCCCAGAGAAAGGTAAGGATTATATTTTTAATGGAAAACCACCATGCCAGGCTACCCTTCCTCCGAAAGCTCTTAAGAAATGGTACAAAACAATGTTAGATCTGGGAAAAGTAAGTTTTCTAAAAGTTCTTTAAATTTTACTCAGTTTTTTATTCTAAATAAAAATGTGTTTTATTAATTATCATAAGTGTTAAGATAAACAAAAAAATCTCTTTCCTGCTAAAAACCTAGAATCTTGGGAAACCTGGAACTTGACAATTTAGGCCAAAAAAAGTTTCAAAAATTTAAAATAAAAACAGAAAAAACAAGAAAGTTGAACAAAAATAACTAAAAAACGTTGAAAAACCTGAAATTTTAATCATTTTTTGCGTGTTAAGTAGAAACATTTCGATTTAACACCAAAAGTACACCATAAAAATAATTATTTATTTTCATCATCAATTTTTTTTTTATTGAAAAACACATTTAAAGTTGCTTTAAAGTATCTTTTTAATGGTTTAAACTAATTAACACAGTATTTTACCTTAAACTTAACTTTAAACTAAAAATAGACCCAAAAAAGTGTACATTTAAAAACCTGAGGAAATTTTTTAAACCCGAAAAAAAAAACTGCCTTTTTAAGTTTATTATTTTTCAACTTAAATTTAGCATTTTTATAGTTTTTAATGGTTGTTGACCTTAGAACAATGTTTAAATTATTTTTTAGTTTAAATAAAATTTGAGATTTTTGACTTTGACACCCAAGAAACATTTAGTTTTTGAAAAAAAATTATCTGTTTTTTTTTCTCCGCACAGAGTGATGGGTCACTAAAAATAACTACTTCAGTAGCATCTTAATGTACGTAACTATTATCATTATTATTAATAAATAAGTATTTTTTATCCATTTGCAGAAGCTAATGGATTGATAAAATATTTTAATTGTTTTGTAATAGTTACTGAGTCACATCTATTATCATTTGAACAGCTAAAAGCTTTTAAAAAAAAATTAAAATAAGGCAAACTACAGACATATTCCATTCATTAAAATTATTAATACACATTATCTTATCTAAACAGGTTAACGGTTCGATAAAAGGGTACTTTATGCTCAAGTACAACGACATAAAATCAGTGACAGAAGTTCCGTACTTTGAAGGAGACCACTGGCCTGACTCACTGGAGAACTTTTTAGCGGAAGTAAAGAAACCGGGTAGGCAGTCTGGGAGGTCGCAAGAAACGCAAGAAGCTGTGCAGAACGAAGATCTATTGAGAAAAGTAAAAGGCTATTTCAATAATCATTCTAAGGTAAAAATGTTGTAAACAATACATGTTTGGTTTATTTAAATAAAAAAAAAGAATTAAAATTAAATACTATTTCTATTATACTTACAAAACTTTGACAACTAAAAAAACTTTAGAATGAATTTATGTCTATTGAAATTTAGTAAGTATTAAACTAGTAAGTTTGAATTTTTTTTTAGAATAACTTCGTTGTCATGTTGAACAATGACGGGCCAGCAAAAAAAGATACGGACAAAGATGTCGATACTGACTTGATGAAGACGGCGCAGCATTTCTTGCAGACGTGCAAAATGCAAGGCTGGAAATTTTCCAGCTTACAAGAAGCCGCTGTTAGTGAACTTTCTGCTTTTATCTAGTCAATAAATATAATTATTTTAACTGTTTTAGTAACTAATCAGCAAATGCTAACACATTTAAAAAACGACAAACTTTCTATGTCTTATTAATAATTTTTGACACTTTTACTAAATATTGGTACTTGTATAACTTAACTTTTATCAAGAAGCTACTGTTGGTCATCATATTTTTTATTTAAGAATAATGACGTTAAAAGTTAATATATTTCGGAAGTTTTAATAACTTTTTTAGCTTTACGAAATTATATTTTTTTACGCAACAAAAGTTTTGATGATACGAAATTAACAATTTTGTGTGTTTTTGTACAACATTCAATACTTTTATTCCTCCTTGTATATACTTTGGCAAGGCTTTTTCAAGGCTGGAATTTTTCTAGCCCGCAAGAAGCTGCTGTTAGTGGTTTCTTAATTACTTAACTAAGCTAAAAGTTTTAAACTGGGAAAATCTCATATTTTTTTTTAATGTCTTACTTACTCGATAAAAGCTTTGACATTTTTTAATTTACAAATTTTTTGTGCTTTATTTAGATTTACAATACTTAAAACTTTAAATAGTTATTTTACCTATATTTTATCAATATTCTGGAGTATAATATACTTTTCATTCATTATTTTTAACAGATTTCGACAAAACACATGTTAATTGAGTTGCACAAAGGCGTTGTAAAAAGTGACGAAAGTGCTGAAGTAAACAAAATAAATCTTGATGTAAATAAAAAAGACATTTCAGAAGTTATCAAACTTTCAGTAGCTAAGAAATCTTGTAAAGAAACTAATAATTATATTTATGAGTTGATTAAAGAATTCGATGAAGAATTGAACAAAATTATTGAGGATCATAACAAACATGCTGAACTATTAAAAAAATTGGAAGAAACAATTAAAACACGTGAAGAATATGTCAAGAGTGTTGAAGAAAAAATTAAAGGTAAAGTTAAAGTGCAGTATTCATATGACTAAATAAAATGTATAAGTCTAATATAACATAATAACATATTTATAAATTTTGTTATAGCTTGTACAAGTTATTTTAAAATTTAGCTGTAGTTTTACATATGTATAGTTTTTGTTAGTTATTAAATTAAAATAAACTGTACAAAAGTTGTTTCTCTCTAGTATACCATTCTGAAATTAGTACTTATAATTGTTACTTACATATAGTTTCTGTTTGAATTTTTTTACCTTTATTAACTTTAAAACTACTCATAATATTGTGTTTCAAGTGTTTATATACAGAGTTTTTTTTTTTTTTTAATTTTGGTGTTTATAAAAACTTACAAACATAGTTATTATATTAACAGAAAAAGTAGTACGAAACAACACTAAACACAATATTGCTGTTGACCCGAACAACTTACCTGTTGAACCTAGTTGTCCTCATCGTGAATCTAATGTCTTAATTGAGCACAACTATGTAAAATGTTGCACAAATAAGGTACTTTGTAAAGAAAATTTCAAAGAAAAAACAAAAAAAGCAGGTAATTTTATTTAAATTAAACTTACATCGGCTGTGCACACTTATAATTATAATTCAGTATACTTCCTTTTGACATAAAACTAAACTAGTTTTTATAACTGTGAGTTTCAAAGACATTTTCATAATTGGATCTTGTGAAGAATATGAAAAAACAGTTTCCCCGTTTTATTTTAGGATCGGAAGGCCTTGGTTGACCTAAGGAAAAATTTCGAAAATAAAAATTTTGCGGTTTGCAGTTATTAAGTATTTTGTACGTTAGTTAACTATTTCCTATTTTGCTACCTTACTAGTAAAGGGTTAATAACCATAAAAAACTAGAAATCAAATAGCTAGGTAAACTTAAAAAAATCTCAAAGTTGGAACTCTCTTTTAGTCCACACACTATATATTGCTCTTAGATTTATTTGGATCACCATAAAAAGTTGAAGATATATCCTAATTTAGAATCCTTTCTAAACTACTATAGAATGATATGATGGTTCAAAATAAATTTTGACTGCAAAGTTTTGATTACTGAAATGTTTAACTAGATATAAAAACACACAATAATGATATAAGTTTCAAGAACAAAATAGTTTTTTTTAATCAGTTTACTAATTTTTATTCTAGTTCTTCTTTTTTTTAATTGTATTTTTTTTAAACCATGTAACATTTAAACTGAATCTTGTTTTTATACTGTTGTTAAAAATGTTTGATTTTTAAATACTTTGACGTTATAGTTTTGATTAGTTTGTTGTACTTACTTGCTTCGATAAATTTTAATATTTCTTTGTTTCTATTTTTATGTTTTTTCTTATATCATTATTGAAGCTGTTCAGTTTTATTACAACTTTAACTCAATATTTGAAAAACAGCGGCCCAAAACAGAAGAAAGCACAATAAAATAAAATTGTCTGATACTTCAGATCAAGGTTCTAGTCGTAAAAAGAAAAGTAAGCAACATTCGATTTAAAACGTTTTAGTTAACATAAAAATTAATTTCTAACCAATATTAAATTTAAAAAATAATTTTGTGAATGTTAAAACATTTATCAATACATCTAAGATCAAGAAATTTTAAAGATATTTTGTTTTAAGCATTGTAAAACTTGGTTAAACAAGTTTAAATTCATAAATCGCTTTATTAAAACGTTTAAATACTTTATAAGAAATATCATGTTTATTATTTTTATGAATAACCTTAATGAAATTTTACGTCACTGATCAATATCGGTAAACGGTCGGTTTCGTTAAAGCATAATAAATCGTTTGTAGATTGACGACTGCAAGTTTTGTTGCCGTTGACTAAAGAGTTTTATAGAAAAGAAACTCGAGTCTTAGTCTATCGAAGGCTTGTAGTCTGATAACTGGTGAAATGATTAAACCTTGATAGTTATTTTTCATTACAAATTATAAATCAATATTAGTATTTTATCAGTTAGTTTTTTTAGTACTTATTTTTTACAGATTTTATTTACAATTATGTTACCTGAATAAAATTTTATAGGATTTGATTACATCAATGAGTTTGAAGCTCGCTTGGATAAAATTTTCACAACCTTCGACGATTTGGTAGAACAACAGAATCACGAGGAAGTCTCCAAGCATTGCAGATTGAGATCGGTCGCAAACAAACCGAAAAAAAGAGGACAGAGAAAACGAAAACTTCAAGAGTCGTCAGATCAGGCTTCCAAAAATATAAGTATGTGCTTTGTTTGAATTACTAATAATTTTAATCAGTTTAAATTATATTTCAGAACCCGACTTATGGTTTTAATAGAAAATCTTAAATGTTCAAACTTTATATTAAAAACTTTAGATGGGGTAAGGTGTTTTATCTATTAAAAATTTCTTAACTTAAGTAAAATTTCAGTTTCAATACTTTTACAAATGTACAGTAGTAAACAAGGTTTTTTTTTTTGCGTGGTTAACACAAAGTAGCTAAGTCAATTTTTAAATAATTTACAAAGTACACAACTTTTCAGAAGTTGGAACCACAAGAAAGGAAAGACTTAATTTTTTAAACTTAGTATTTAGTACCAACGTAAAAAACAAAAATCTTACCATATTATTTACTTATTATTCTTTACAGATTTTAGTATAAACTTATCCAATTACATATTTAAATTCGTGATATCTACTTTGCAGAAATTGGAACCAGTAACACAACAAAGGCAATGATCCATGGAAATCATTTAAAGGGGCAGCCCATGCTCAACACAGCGCCTCTCGCTAAAGTCTCCAGGCCCGGTTTGAATCTTGCATTAGTAACCAAAAATGCTAAAAAAGAAACAAGCGCAAAAAAAATGCTGACTATTCAAGTAGATAAAAACAGAATAGAAAAACTGACTACCAAATCTAAAGCTAGTACCCGACAAGAACATAGTGCCGAAGAAGAACCAAGTGTTCAAGAAATTAAAAAGGCAACAACGACAAACCAGTTAGTGAAGAACACACAACTGACCAGTAAAGTCAAACTACATAATAAAAATAAAGTACAAAAGAAAAACAAACTGACGAATAAAGACCTGCTGTCAGAAGCGGAGCAAGAGAGGAGAAGACGTGACTATTGTGCGATTCATTATATGAGAGAATTAGCTCAATTGAAAATAAACACTAGTAGTAGACAAAGTCTTAAACCCATAGATAAGGAGTCCGAAATCAAAAAAATATTTACAAAAGATGCTACGAAAGAAATGTTAAAGAAATTTAATAACTTATATAGATCTTCAGAAAGCTTTAGAAAAAACTTTAACATATATAAGCTCAACTGCTTCAAATTTCCAAAGTCTATAGAAATTAAGTAGCTTCTGTATTTCTTGACTGACAGTTTTGTAGTTGTTTGTTTTTTAAAAGATGTTTTAATTTAAAAAAAAGATTTAAAATTAAAATAAAAGTAAACTGCAGTAATTATCTTCTGAGATAAAACCGTACACAAGATGAATTTCTGCTTTAATTAAACTTTTTTCCGACTAGCTCACTGCTAATATTAGTATATATTCATAAAGTTAGAGTTTTTTCTCCTGAAAAAATAGATTTTAATTTTTAGATAGTAAGTAATGTGTCAGATGTTTTAAAACACACATAAAATTTTATACTTTAATTTGTAGCATAAACAATATTCTTTCGTATTTGCAGCTGATACTAGTAGATCTTTATAGACGATGTTCGGTTTTTTACAAGCTAATAATAGTTTTGTTCTTTTATCGTATCTCACACTTTTTATGCGTAATAAAAAGTGTATATTCAAAAAATTCGTTGTCTAATATTTACTTGTTAGTATAAATATAATAGTTTCCAGGTTGTAGGTTACTTCGCAAATAAATGCTTATCAATGAGTTGGAGACTTACAGTATAACAAATGTTTAAAAACATCTATTTTGAAACTTTGTTTGAACCAAGCATTAAACAATTTACATCATCACACTTAATATTCTGTATTTAATAAAGTTCGAGAAAAAAGTCTCGTCTTAAAAGAAAAGAACTATAATAAAGCAAAAGAAAAAATACAAATAAATAAATACTCAATCTTTTTTTTTTTAATTAACCAATTTTTTTGCGGATTTTACTATCAATGTGATTTTGTATACATCGATAAAATTTTTCTGAGCTTCCGCTTGAGAATGGATCAGCATGTAGCTAAGGTTTTCAGAATCTAGATTGGGGTAGCTAGTAAACCTAGTTAAACTCATTAAGCAACTTAAGATCAATTTTAACATATCTGTAACGCTCCTAACATTGTTTGTAAAATAATTATAAATGATAATAGTTTTACAAATTTATTTAAAGAACGATAATTTTTATTATTTAGATATATAAGAATACCTTTTTATTAAAAACCTATAAGTCAAAGTTGTGCAAACAAAAGTTTGTTTACAGTTCTATTTTGTTTAATGTATAGTAGGGGTGGTCAACGTTTTCCAATCAACGGGAGGGATCCAAAAAAATTAAGTCTTTTGCGAGCCGGAGCATTTTAATTAGTGATTTACCGGATCCACTAACTGGATCCAGTCGGAAAATGACCTTTTAGATCCAAATCCGACTGGATACTAATTCTAAGTCGAGATCCGGTCTGATTTTAATTAAAAAAAAAAAATTTGGATTCCGCCAGATTCTAATTTTATGGATACAGTTGATTACTTTTTTGAATCCCTCAAATTCACAAAACTTTCTCAAGTCTGACAACTTAAGATGTAGATTGTGACATGTCAGATGTTAAAATGTTAGATGTCTATAAATAGAATTGACATTGCAATTGACAAATATCGTACTTAAAGAAAGACTTTGCTTGGGGTAATTTCGCAAAAAGATATTCCAACTAAGTCAGAACATAACAAAATATTAGGACAAAATGGTGTGTTTATTAGTACACATTAATTTATTAAGTCATTTTTAGCATGTTTTTAAAGTCAAACTTTTACAGTTTTGTTTTGTAAAAGTATTAAAAAATGTTTTATAAAAATAATGTATCATTGACCCTTCGCGGGCCTGTCACTTTGCTTGTGGACCGGTAATTTTCATTTGCCGGCCGGATCCCATTAAAGTTTAGAAAACAGTCGGGGGCCGGTCATTTTCACTCTGCGGGCCGTACGTTGCCCACCCCTAATGTATAGTCTATTAAATGACAAAAAAAAACTCTAAATGTTTGGTCCTAAAACCTAGTGCATGTAGAACCTTTTGGTTATCGAGAAGAAAACAATATATTTCAATGTCTTGTCTACGAGAAGTCTAAAACACTTTTTTTTCAATTTTTGAAGTACAATAACTAAATTCGATTAGTATAGCTTTAAAGTCATAGGTTTTTACAGCCGTTTATTCTATGTTGATATAACTTCAAACATTTTGTACCGCTTACGCGGTAATTGTCTCTTTTTTATTTTCTTCTTTTTTCTCAAGCGAGTATAAATTAAGAATATCGCGCGTAATTTAGGCTTTATTTGTTGCTGCGTAGCAGCAACTGAAGTCATGGCGGCTTTTCGCTGCATTTCGTTGTGAACGGTTTCAATCTTGTTGGTCGAGTTTATTTCGATTTTATTACACTTTTTGAGTTTGGTTTAAACGTTTAGTTTTTAGTTTCTTTGATTCGAGTATTTTCATCTTTTAAAAGAATTGATAATTGGATTTATTAGTGAAATGTTGTGCAGTATTTTATTATCTTTTCGTTTCGCAATTTCATTGTAAATATAATCATTATCACAGGTTCGAACTAAGTTTAAATAAGCATAAGTAACTGATTTATTAAACCTTTAATAAATAGTAAGTAAGTCATTTTAGTCTTTTTATCAACTATAATTTAAGCGTTATCTTGGGGACATCTATTATACAAGTTTTAGCGCACGTTGCGTTATAAAACAGGCCCCTAAATTGTATAACTAGAAATCCGAGATAGCGACATGATGACCCGGACGTCCAGTTAATTATGGCTGGAATTGAACACCTTCATTAAAATTTCTGCGGTTTTTAGATGGTGACATGGGGACAGAGTGGAATATACCTGATTTAATAATAGTATAAATTTCATAAACTTTATGGCATTTATTTAACCTAGTCATCAGGTCTGTAAAACTTATAAAAATTAGTTTTAAATTTCTAGTCGGAAAAACAACTAAGTAGTTCGAGTTTGTGATAGATTTGAGTTGTTTTTTCTAATGGTAATTAGTTTTATTGTGTTTAATTTTATCTTAAAGTGGTTTGAGAAAAGCTGTTCGACATGTGTTAGAACTAAAATGTATTGGTGGTGTATGATATTATCGCAATTCATCGTTGAAGCGTCTTTTTAAAGTGAATTTTAAATTATGTACGAGCAAGTTGAAATAAAAGTCTTGTTTTCAAGTTGTTCCGCCTGCTCGTCAAATAAATTAATTAAATATCGTTTAATCGTTTTAAACATTTTATTTAAAGAGAAATGTTCACTTAAAATAGAATAATATTAAAGGATTCTAATAATAAAACTTTTCTTAAAACATAAAGAGTTTTAAACGTCTATAAAAGTTAGCAACTGTAAAGTTTAATTTTTTTGTTTTCAGACAATCGTTTTAATTTGAACTATAACGGATGATAAACTTTTTAAACTGCATGTAAAAACATTGTTGTTTTTCGTTCGTCCTTGTAAAAATACTTGTATGAGGTTATTAAAACTTGTTTTCGAGTGTATAATCGGTTAATAAAGTAAAATGTCTTAAATTTATTAAACTTAATTTTATTTTATTTTTAGCAACAATGATATGTTCAAACTTTGAACTGTAATATTTACAGTTGTTTGACAATGACCTTGTTAATTGCTTGTAACAAGCTTTATTGGTTTTATTGGCTTGTAATGTAACAAACTTTATTGGTTTGTTGTTTTAAATCTAACCGTACTTTTAAAAAAACATTTTTAACGAGGTCATTCGAGCTATTAAATGTTTTACCCGGTATTTAAAATCTAAAAATAAAAAAATTTGCTTAAAATTTGTTAGAATATTAAAGGTTTTAAAATCAGTACAAATTCACTGGCTTTATATTTTTACGAAAAGAAGTTTAAACTTTTGAGACACATGTAATTGCTTGTTTTGTCAACTAACTCGTGTAAAATGTGAGTTGTTTTTAATGTTAAATCTTGTAGAGAATTACTTCGTATTAATTGGAGCCACAAATGTTTTTCAATTATTTTAAAACATAACAGACTTTAAAGTTAAAATATAAATAAACTAATTGACTAATGTTGTGGCTAACTAATAGCATATGAGTTTGTAAATTTAAATTTTTTAATGTTTTAACTTGTTTTTAAAATTGATATCAAGTAGTGCATTACGTACATTATAATTGCACTTTCGCACGAACGGTTCGAGAAACGAATCGGCGAGAAGCGGTACGAGGAGACCGAGCTTTATGTACGAGGAGAAGTACGAGGAGATGTACGAGGAGATGAACGAGGAGAGGAAGGAGGAGATGAACGAGGAGAGGAAGGAGGAGATGAACGGAGAGACGGATCAGAGAATTCCGTAGCGCCAACAGGCCGTTAGATAAGGCCAGGAGACGGATCAGAGAATTCCGTAGCGCCAACAGACCGTTAGGTAAGGCCAGGAGACGGATCAGAGAATTCCGTAGCGCCAACAGACCGCTAAGGTGAGGACAGGAGACGGATTCAGTAGCGCCAACAGACCGCTAAGGTAAGGCCAGGAGACGGATTCCGTAACAATAAACCGGTCAAACGACGAAGAGATGTACAAGGTTGGAGCGAGTTCCAGCAGTGAAGAAATTTTTTAAACTTTTTACATTTGTTTGTCATTTCGTAAAACTGTATCATACTTTTATTAATTTTGTGTATTTTAAACAAATTTATAGAATTTTCAAAGTAAAGTAATGATTTTTAAACTAACAAAATAAAAGTCGGCGGTCATTTTTTGTTCATTTTTCTATGTAGGGAGTTTTAAGCATTCTTACAAGTGTTAATGAATAAAAATTAATGTTTTTTTCGGAAATCCAAGAATAAATTCTTAAAGTACGAAGGTAAGAAGAGGAAATGTACCGCTAACGCGGTAATTGTCTCTTTTTTGTTTTCTTCTTTTCTCTCAAGCGAGTATAAATTAAGAATATCGCGCGTAATTTGGACTTTTTAGTTTCTACTTTGTTGCAGCAAACTGAAGTCAGTGCAGCTTTTCGCTGCACTTAAGTGTCAATGGTTTCAATCTTGTTGTCGAGTTTATTTTGATTTTAGAACACTTTTTAGCTTTGATTTAAACGTTTAGTTTTTAGTTTTTTTGATTCAAGTATTAACGTCTTTTAAAAGAATTGATATTTCGATTTATTAGTTTATGTTGTGCAGTATTTTATCATCTTTTCGTGTCGCAATTTCATTGTAAATATAATCATTATCACAGATTCGAACTAAGTTTAAATTAGTATAAGTAAATGATTTATTAAACCTTTAGTAAATAGTAAGTAAGTCATATTAGTTTATTTAAGTCAACTATAATTTAAGCGTTATCTTGGGGACATCTACTACACAAGTTAGAGCGCACTTCGCGTTATAAACCAGGCCAATAATAGTGTATAAGTAGAATCCTTTGATAGCGACCATATATATATTTCTTTTTCATATCCTTATTAATCTAAAGTTTTAACTTACTTATACTTAATACGTCTTGTTCTATTAATCATTAATAAAGTTATGTGTTATAATTAAGTTAAGTGTATTTTATTAGTGCATTAACATCTTATTCTTGAGTTCTTGTCAGGGTATTCAAGCATAGCTAAACAATCAAACCGTTAAGTATAACATAAACTCAGCAAATATATTTTACAATTTGTAAAAACAAAAATAATTTATTAATAATGTCTTGCAGCAACTCACATGGTTTTTGAATTTGTTCTTTTTGATCAGGTTTATCTATTCTTTGTCGGCAAATACTAGCTTGGGGATTTGACATTCATGAGTTTCCCACACTTTGTGGTTTTTAGTGTCGAGATTCCAACGTTGTTAGTGTTTGCCATATTGCGTGTCCTTTTTTTTTTGGTTAAAACAAAATTTTAATAATTTTTTAGTTAGTTTAATGTTAATTTAAAGCGCTAGGTAATATTAAAGGTGATGGCAACTTGCTTGCTTGAACTTTTTTTATTTTTTTTTTTATTATTTTATTTTAAAAAACGTTTATTTCAGGTGAATGGTTCTCGCTGGTAAAAGTAGAAGTATGAAAATTTTTGCAGGCCACAGTTATAGTCAGTATTTGTTTCTACTAGGGATCTACTCGTTTTTGGTTACTTTCAGGGAGGGGGCCTCGCCTGTTTAAAATGCACATTTTATTTTACAGTGTAAATTTTACTTTTATTCAAATACTTAAGTCCTAATTATATCTCTATTATTACTAATAAAACTGTATGTGAAACCAACAATTTTAAGTTTTTAATTACTACCGAACTATTTGACAATTATAATAATAGGTCAGATATTAGGCGATTTTTGTTTAAAAAATACGTAAACATTACTAAAATAAAAAATAAAAACAATTACAAACTATGTGATGCAAAAGCAAAACTAAATAAATATTTTGACTTTGTTTTCCTCTTACAATTCAGTTCCATAAAATGTTGTTTTTTCAGTTCTCTAAGCATGTTGTTGATCGCTATTTGATATAATCATTTCCAAGCCACTTTTACTGATAATATATGACATCTGTGAAAAATAAAAGCTCTAAAAACAAATAAGGATCTCTTTTTTATATTCTTTTATATTAAATTCAGTTTTATTTTAGTAAATATGTTTTTTTAAACTTGTTAATAATAATCTTCGCATATTTAACATATTGCACAGCACACTTTACTGTTTCAGTGATTTTATTCTGTTGACTAAAGTACAAACCAATCATAAAATACTACTAATTGCAAACAGCATAACTGTTTTCTGTTATAATTATTAAGTATATTAACCAACTATTTAAAGTTTTTAATTCGATTGCCACTTTTTTTAACAAAAAGTCAGCCTAAGTTACATCAAACCAGCCAGATTTAATTAAAAATTAAAAAATGTAAAAAGACGAGTCTAAAAACTTCTAAAAAAACTTCGCCACAAAAGAATTTTTGTTGACAAATTAAGAAGATTTATTTTTAGCTAAAAATTTCTATGTTATATAATTTGTTAAAAGAATAAAAATTTGTCAAAATCTTTGGTCTAAGGACCTGGTGAAGGAAAACATTTTTTAATATCCAGTCGCACGTATTAAAAATAAATAATTTAATCCAATCTTAATAGTTATCCCTTTTTTCAAATTCTAGGCAGCGTAGACTAAAAAACTATCTTGGGTTTTTTTCTAACAAAATTACTAGTTTGTTATTTTTGTGTAAAAGCTCTAAGCTATTTTAAAACGTAATTATAATGGCTGTTTAATAGTTTATAAAGTGGTGTAAATTATTATAAGGGTTAACTAAATTGTAAAATGTTTCACTAAAAATTAAATTAGACAATATATTGAACATTTAGGAATAAAAACTAAAGTTTAAATATTTTAAAACTTTACTTGTAAAAGTTTCAAAAGAAAATATAGCAAAAAGTTTCTAATTACTAAATACAATTTTGCTTTTGATAAATACAGCATATTTCGAACGATTAATAGTACAATTATATTCTTGTTTGAATAAAAAACAGCTCCTACTCCTATACTGCTTTGTTTTAAAAATTCTTGTTTAAACTTTATCTATTTTAGTTTACATCTATGATTTAGAAAAAAAAATTCACAACAATTAAAAATTCACATTAAAACATCTATATTAGTCTTGTTAAAGCTTTTAATCATAAAACCTGAGTCCATTTTAAATTATTAAATAACTATACAGATCAAAATTACTTTTGGTTTTGGTATTTGTTTTAGATACAGGTATTTTGGGTAATCTATTAATAATTTCTTTTATATACTAAATATTCCTACATTACTGTTTGTAAGTCTTCTAGAAGAAGACAGTTTTTTATTAATATTTGGTTGCCACTCATTGAGCCAAAACAAATATCCTGAATGACTAAAAACTATTATATTAGACCTTGAACTGTCCTGGGTTATCCTGTGTTTTGTAATCCTTTAAAAATGCCTAAATAAAGCGGTAATTACCTAGAATGATGTCGAACCAATATCAAGCTGAAATTATGTTGTATTCTATGTAGTTTTAAACCATAATTTTAGGCTTAAAATCAATGTTTTTATCATAGTATATTTTATATAAAAATATATTTTGTTTTAAACATGCTATATAAATACATATAAGATTGAAAAAAATACTTTACATAAACTAAAATATTTAATCGATTTTATTTTACAATATTGTAATCAACATAAATTATTGTACTGATATAATCGCTTTATATTGTAAAATAAAACGATTAAAGATTTAATATTTATTAGTTTTTGATAAATAAGTTTTTGTTTATGTGTTCATTAAAAATAAATTAAATATTAAGCGATTTTTCAAAAATTAAAAATATTCTGAGTTATCCTGATTTTCCTAGATATTTTTACTTAGGTTTGTAGCAACCCTGCAACTTAAAATGTCATTTTTTTACTTTTATAAATTTAAATAATTAAAAATATTAAAATTTTATACTTGTTTATTTATTTCTAGGTAATTTTTTTCTCCAACTTTTAAACAAAACTTTGTTTTTCTTTGATAAGCTAGAGTCAATTTTAGAATTTTAAAACTTTACAATTTCACACCAGGTCCAAAAACATTTTAGTAGAGCCTTAATCTTTTTTTTTAAGGTAAAACAAAATATGTCTACTTTGACCACGTTAAACTAATACTATAAAAACTCTTTTTTTTTTGTAATATTTTATTAGGTTTTTATATGCTAAAAAAATTACCAGTAAACTTCTTAAAACTGTGTTTTTGTATCTAAGTTTCAAAAAACATAAAATTAAAGGTTAATAAACAATATGTAACTGTTATTTGTAAGTATTTTATTTACTCTTAAGCAAAATAAGTTCAGCCTTATAAATAAAGATAATAATTGTTTTATCACACTGTCAAATTATAACGTTCTTAATACTTTACTATAAGTTGAAAATTATAATATAATTTTTTTTTCAAATATTTTAGAACTGCTACTCTAGAATTTTAATAAAATAATTTATCAAAGTGTATATAAGATAACAGTTTGTACTGATACACAGCAAAAATAAATAACAACAACTGTTTTAAAATCAAAATGCAAAAACATTTCATTCTTCAAAAATACTTCAATTGTGAAATAATATTTTAAAAGAATGAAATATGAATTTAATTAATATATTTGTGTATTTTTTACGGTAAACTTCTCAAACAAAAAGTAATAACTACTAGTTAGTTAAGTGGTTTTATTAGTAAAAACAACGACTTTTAAGAAAAAAAAGTATTGGTATTTTTTAATGAAGTTTTTTGACATACTCTTTTTTTGCTTAGTTTATTTGATATGTTTAAACTGCATTTTCATTATAATTCTTTACTCAGTTACTAATTACTATAAAGAACTTTTTTAAAGTATATTTTTCTCTATTATTTATTTGGTTTAACAATCTTATTTATTCAAAAAATAATAATCTACTGATAACTTTAACTTTCAAAAAACAATTTCAATTTAACACAAATAAATAAAAAAAACTATGTTTACTTCTTAAAATAACTACAAAAAAATATTTCTGAACGAAATTTCCGAACATTATAAAATTTTTATCAATTCTTTGCAAAACAAATACGTTGTTCTTACGAAAATCAATATTACAAAACCATTACTCAAGTATAAAAGATAACAGAACAAAAGCTGTATTAACAAAAAAATTGTTTTTGTATTATTTTCCTAAAATAAAACTATTTTAGTTTGTAATTAATAAAGTATCAAGTCAAGCTTTAAACAGTTTTCAACAAAAAGTATAAGAACTTTAATCGAAGATAGTCTATAGTTTTTAACTTTGAATTACATGTTTACAAAAAATAAAAACTCAACAAATGAGTAAAGCTTTTTTTTGTATTTAATTAAGTTCCGATTTTACACTTAAAATTATATATATGTTAAGAAGTATTTGTTTTTAGTTAAAAAACAAGCTAAACAAAGTGAAAATACTTATACCAAACTGCTTTTACTAGTCATCTTAAACTAGTTTTTAGCTTTTAAAAACTTACAAGTAATAAATCGTTTCCGTTTTAGTATATTAACTTTCGATAAAACTTATAATCAACTCTACAAATAATTTTAAAATAAATTTTTGAAAGGTATGGTAGAATATTAAAAGAATTTATTTTGTAATTACTTTTAAATATAGTATTTTTTACCATAACTAAGATAAACCAACTAAAATTTGGTTTAAATAATTTTATTTTTTTTGTTAACAAAATCAATATTAATCAAGTTTTGAAATACAAGAAAGTTTACATGCATAAATGTAATTATATTGTTTGTGAGTTTGCTAATGTTATTTTAACACATACTCATATTAACCAAAACTTAAACTGAATATTGGTAAAATAAGAGTCTAGCAAGTATTACACTAGATATTATTTTAATTGTTGTACCATTTAATATATGTAATATTATTTTACCTGTAATTCAATATTTGAGTATTTGAATTCATATTTTTACATTATAACAATAAAAAGTTTTATTTTATGCAGCAGGTAACCTTTTTCCAGCTTATCTATTTAATTATCAAAATTTTGAACTTTTTTTTTCTAATTTTTTAATAAACTTTTATACTAAACTATTTAGTTGAACATAAAACTTCTTATTGATAACAAGTATATTAAGCTTTTAAAAATATAAAAGCTTTCAGCTTAAAATATGTAATAAACTTACCACTTTATTAAAGAAACAAACCATGGAACATGACATTATACGATCATCGTTGATTTTTGCAGTAGGAAATAACCAAATATTTTTAAGTTTAACTGAAAATGTCTGATTTAAAAACAATCATTTGTATTCGTAAAAGTATTTGACATAATAAAAAAATAACCATAAGTAAGAAGTTGTTACGGTATAAATACTTTCAATAAGCAATCACATCAAACCGTCTTAGTTTAGCGCTAAGCTTTGTTACTCTTATGCTGAAGGAACTAAATTCGAAACATGACTTAGTTATTCTTTTTGGCTTTGATATATTTGAAGTTTAAGTAAGTTTATCATTGTATAGTTCACTGTTAACCTAAGGTTATAAATATAGTTCTCAATTTATGATTTCGGAGAGTAATATAGCTTAAAGTTTTTTTTTTGTTTTATTATCAAAACGTTATTTTCTTTCAAACGAGATCTTCAGTTCTTGATAAAATAGATTCTATTGCGTTTTTACACATTTAATTGTTTTTCTTAGAGCTATAACTAAAACTTATAAAGTTTTCTTATATATTTAACTATCTTTTACTTTTAAATTGTGAATAAATAAGTATTTTTGTATGTCTGTGTACTTCAGTGGTAGCATTTTGGATAAATAAATAAAGAATATAAAGAGATATATTTTTTGATTGCTTTGGTATTTTGATTGTTCATTTTATATGTCGAAGTAAATTGTCTGTACTGTATTTTAAGTCTGCAAATTATACAAAAAAGCTCCTTTTTACAAAAAATGAGACAAAAATTAAACTAAACAAACAAAGACATAAAAAATATTTTATTTCTAACAGCAGTAAAAGATTTCAAGCCCTAAAAACAAAGCTGAGAGCCTTACTTTTAAAATGATACTTTGAAAATCATAGTGTTTAAAACATAAAATTCTAAAGTTTGAAAATACAAAAAAACAAACATTAACTTGAAATTATTTTTAGCTTCAATTTTAAAACAATTTAATTAGGCTGTTTATTTTGATCAATTTAAATCAAACTGACAATAAATGGTTCATTAATAAAAGTATGTGAAAAAAATATCACATAAAGAACTTGTAGAAAGATGACTGGTCAATCTGTAAAATTTCTTATCATTACAAAGATATTGATTAAGATATATTTATAGTTCGTGCAAAATGTATAAGTATGTAGCTATCGGAATTAAAATAAAAGTTCCAGCCTTATGAAAAAAAAAACTTATAAATTAGATACAACAGCAGTTAAAAATCAATTTTTTGTTTATAAGAACATCTTTTATCTTTGTTTGAACTTACATATTTCAGGCAATATCAAAAAAAATTCTGATAATATATAACTACTTTTTGATGATCTAATGATTAACTTCGTTAAATAGACTATACAATATGAAAAATGAAACTGTAAAGCAACTTTTTTTTGCACAACTTTGGCTAATGAAATTTTATAAAAAGGTAAAATTGTATATCTAAGTAATAAATTTTATGGTCCTTTAAACAAAGATAAAAATTATTTTTTAATGTTATAAGTATTACGAAAACTTTACAACTGTTGATTTAAAATTGACAAAAATGTATTTATTCAAGAATATATTTCATCTTATTTTCTCTTTTGTCTTATTTCAGGTCTTTATAGACACCTTTTTTAACTTTCATTAGACAGAAAGTTTAAGTATGATAATAAAACTAGGCACAGTTTGAAGTAGTTTAAAGCTTAGTTGAAACAAAGTTTTAAAACAAATGTTTTTAAATATTCATTGTATTGTTAGTCTCAAACTCGTCGAGACCTATTTATTTGCTAAGTAACTACTACAAGATATTTATTAAATTGTATGAACAATAATAATAAGTATTGGAAAACGATTTTTTTTTATAAAATTTTAATTACACAAGAAAACTGGGAAATATGACAAAAGAAAAAAAATCTATTATTAGAATGTAAAAAAACGAATACCATCTAGAAAGATCTACTAGTATAAGCTGCAAATACGAAAACAAAACTGTTTATGCTTTAATTTTGGAAAATATTTTTATGTATGTTAAAAACAATTCAACTCTTTATTTACTTTTTTAAAAATTAAATCTACTTTTCGTTACAAGAAAAAAAGGAATATACTCATATTTAATTTCTAAACACTTTAGAAATTCAAGTAGTAGAGCTTATATATATTTAAATTTTCTCTAAAGCTTGCTGAAGAACTATATAAGATAACAAACTTCTTTAAAATTTCTTTTGTTGAATCTTTTGTAAATGGTTGTTTGTTTTTTGACCCATAATCTATTAGTTTAGAATTATGTTTACTATTAGTGTTTATTTTACATTGAGCTATGTCTTTCATAAATTGAAACTCACACATGTTATGTTTTCTTATTTCTTGTTCTTCTTATGATAATTTTACTGTTGTATTTACTTCAATTAAGTTAGTGGGTGCAGCCTCGGATGAAATAAGTTTTTGTTTTTTGTTGGGAAAGTTCGAAATGTCATTTTGTTTTGAATGTTGCAGTTTGTCACACAATGACAATTTGTTTTTTGTTTTCTGGGCAGCGTTATTTACTAACTTTTCAAGGTTTTGTGTTTCATTTCCTTCTTTATTTTCACAGCACGCAACTTTCTTCTCCTGAACTGTTTTTTCTGATATTTCATAAAACTTTTGTTTTTCAAAAGTTTTCTGAAGATGTAGTTTTTCTTCTCCAAAGTTTTTGTCAGAATTTTTTAATTTATAGTAATTTTGCTTGTATATGTGAAAGTATTCTCTAATCTTTGCTGAATTTTTATATAATTTATTAAATTTATTTATATATTCAGTTGCATTTTTTGTTGCTTGTTGTTTGTTTTTTAACTCATTTACTACTGATGTATGGTTAGGTTTACTATTAGTGTTTAATTTCCATTGAGCAAAGTCTTCCAGAAAATAAAATACACACGTGTTATGCTTTCTCCTTTTTTCTTCTGCTTCTGACAGTTTTGTTGTCGAATTTACTTCAATTAAGTTATTAGCTACTGTATTTTTATCTTTTTTCGTTTCAATCACTTTCGGTGAAACTTTTTCTTGTGCTTTCGTGGGTCCTTTGGAAGCTGCTACAAAAAATGTTAATGTATATCGTTTTTTTGTTTCAATTAAATATAACTAAATTTAATTTTTGTCATAACTTTTTTCCTCCCTAAATATATTATTTTATCCTGAATTAAAATATAAAATTTCGAAATTTTCATTAGAAAACTGATTATATTTTCAAAGTACGTTACTTTCCAGATAATACGGTTACAAATTGAACTGTTTAATGAGGACTAAATTTTTTATTATAAGTTTATGTGATCTGATTTACTTTTCGAATCAAAGTTAAAATATTTAAACAATGAACAATGAACATCTAAGTAAAAAAGAAACACTAAATAAATTAGTACTAACCAGTTTTTGGTGCTTGAGTCTTGTTGTTGTTCCTGGACGCATTGGTGATTCTGGTAACACTCCTGCTAGCAGGTTTGTTACTAGGTTTAGGTTTGCTGGCACCCAATTTCATACTGGCTGTCATTATCAATTTGCTGGAAAAGTCTCCTTGCTTTTTAACTTGAAATTCTTTTATTGGTTTGTCTTGCAATGGTAAATGGACCACCTAATAAAAAAACAGTAACACATAAACAAAATGCTAGTATAAACATATTTAGAACTACTAGTCAATGTAGGTTGATCGCCTAAAGTTTAAAATAAATATTATATTCAAGAAATATTAAATAAAAAATTGTTTTTTTAAAGACAAATTAAGGTCATAGGGGGTTGGCTTGTTTTCTTATTTTATAAAGTTTTTTATAAGCTTGAATTTGCTTTTTAAAATTTTAAAATATTTGAATTTTTTTTTAGATATAACCGGTTAAGTTCGTGCCGAATAATAGGTTCCTTTTGGGAAGGGAAAACTTTAGCATCGTAAAAAGACTATTTTATTTAAAATCGATCTTCTCCTAAATTTTTCAAGGAATCTTCGTCTAGCTTTCACAGTTTAACCTTCATACAATTGCAAAATAACGTTACGTTGGACTTAAATAGATTTAAAAAACATATTTTTTTGAAAACAAAATGACTTTTTTTTTAATTTCTGTCATAAATCTTTATTTTATAAGTTATTAAAATACACACGTAACGTTTTTTTTATAACATAAGAAATGTTTTTTTTTTTTTAATTTGAAGAAGATTGCTTATAAAAAGTAGGAGATAGATTTTTAGTGATTTTTTAAATTTCAGAGAAAATTGACCCTGAAAATTAACAGTTCATACGTTTGTATCGAAAACCTTTTACAAAAAATAAAGTACCTGAAAAGTTAAATTATATTATTGAATTTTTGATTGTATTTTATACTTTAAACTTTCATGTTAAAGCCAAGCTTATTTTTTGTAAAAAAAAGTCTTGGAGAAGCTTCAATGAAGTACTTAGTATTTAAATTCCAAACAAAATATTAATTAAGAACCAGTATTTTTGTAGATTAGAATTAAGTTTACAAACAAATTTATTGCAAAAAATCTAAGAACTTGCTTACTTAAATACTAAAACTAATACTCACAATCGTACCGTACATCTTCATAGCATCTTCCGCGTTTTTACACACAATCGCCTTGTACCTGGCTGCCAAATTACTGCTGTACTTCTGCTTGATGTCAGTGGTGGTGCAGCCGTTGCTCCTGAAGTATGAAGTCCTTTTCATGTTGCCGCCCACCTGCATTGACCTCAGCTGCTCCCATGTCCACTTCTGGTCCAGTTGGACCGATCTGTTTGGTGGATGAATGAAAAATATTATTATAAATTTAGTGCATTTTGTTGCATAATGGTATAATACAAGTACAGGAAAAATCAGATAAGCAATAAAGATAAATGTTAATTTGTCATATATTATTTTGTGAACAAAAATATATTTCAGTCCGTTTCTGATGATTGATGAGTTTTTTTTATTGATTTTTAGTCATATAACTTTTTTTTTTAAACTTTTCAAAACTCGTTGCGTCATAACTTTCTGAATCTCGCAGGTAGCATTTCCGAAAAAATGAATGTAAATATCTCAAAAACGTAGAGAAGATAGATTTTTTTTGGCTTTTTTAATTTTTGCCTCCCATTTTTAGTATGTGCCTATTGTAGTCTGAATTTAACCGGCAATACTCAATAACTAAATTATTTAAAAAAAATATGTAAAAAGCAACTTGTAGCTTAATGAATACTCTACAAAATGAAACTAAATTGTAAAAAATATTTACCCCCTTCCTCTATAGCCTTGTTGTATTTAAACTCATTTGAAAAATATTTGTAACTTTTAGCTGTTTGAATATTTTTATGTTTACAGGAGTAATGTATTATAATGTTAATTTATATAGCTTATTGTATTGTAGTATGATTTTATATTTTTTATTAAGACTGAACTATCGTCTATAAAATCATTTAAAACAAATATGCACAGAAATTTTTTGGTTAAGTGAAAATCAATAAATTTTTAATAAGACTATTAACTTTCTAATATAAAGTGTAAACTGCTGTTAAATTCTACTTTTTTAAACTACCAAATTATTTTAACTAAATGTAAGGTTGAATATTATATTTAAGTATAATGAGTAAAGTTTAGTTTACATTTATATAATTCATTTTTAGATACCTAATAAAACTCAATAAAAATACCTGATAAAAGTGAGGTCGATACCAGGTGATCTGTGAACTCCTGAGCAGTCAATACAGAGAAACACTCCGTATGGTATTGATGCCCATGTAGGGTTCTTTGCACCACAGTCAAAACATACCTTTTATATAATTAACACATCATTTAGAGCTAAAATTTAGAATTTTACAGAAAAAACACATATTTTCCAAAACATTTGATAAGTAAAATTAACTATAGGTATATTAAAATATATAACTATTTTCAAAATACCAAAAAGTTAACTAATTTATATACTTTTTAGCTATAAGTTAAATTTATTTTAGCTTAATAGCACGTACTATGTTTTTAAAATGTTATACTAAAGTTTTTTATAGTTATTAATTTCAAAAATTAATCTTTATTAAAACTTCTAAACCGTATTTTAAAACAAACAAATAAGTTTTTTATATACCATTTGCAACTTAATATCAATAGGTTCATTTTGTTTTTTATATTTTATTACACAAAGCTTTTCAAAATCATACAAGATTTCTTTGTCAAGTGATAAATTTTAAATGAAATTTGAAAAAATTTTTGTTGAGTGAATAGCTTGAAAATAACTTTAAATTATGACGTATGAATAAATTAAAATAAATACAAAAAATAGAGATTCAGTAATTTAAACTAAAGGCATGTTTATTAATAGATTGTTAATAATTTTGTTTTACCATTTAATGCTACTTGCGTATTTAAGTTAGGTCGCTCTTCTTCAATCAATATTGATTCCAGGCTGTAAAGTTCGCTTTTCTTACATCGTTTTAAAACTTTAAAATTTTGAACAATGTCCGAGTTTTGACAGGATGTGCAATTAAAAAGATGTTCAAATATTGCGCTGTTTTTATCTATTAAAATACTGCGCTGTTTTTATCTCATAAATCTTGTATGATTTTGAAAAGCTTTGTGTAATAAAATATAAAAAACAAAATGAATCTATTGATATTAAGTTGCAAATGGTATATAAATACGTTCAAAAACCTTCCTATAATAGTAAACAAATAACTATTTTTAAATTATTGTCTACATACTAAGCTTAAAAACATTTCTGCTGTAGGTTTAAATACACGGATAAGAACAACAATATTTTTTTAAATAAGTTTTAAAATTTGTATAAATTTAGTACAGTAATATGTGTTTTATTTAAAACCATCTTACTAATCTAAAAATAGTAATGTTAAAAACCATAGTTTTGACAATTAGTTTGAAAAAATTGTTCAATTATTATATTAAAGAGTGAGAATACTACAAAAAAAATTACTTTGTGAAAAGTCAAATCCAAATACCTATTGACTTACAGTACTTTGAGGACATCAAATAGAATTTATATAAGTATATAAAAAGAAAATTAATTTAAAATTAAAAAAATATATAACTTCTTATTGAAAAATTGAAAAAGTCAACTTCTTCAAAATAAAAAACAAAGTGAAAAAAAAATTAATTACTTATGCCTAATCTAATACACTGTACATTTTAGAAGTACATAAAAATTTATATTTCTGCAATAAACACAATTTGTATATCTTCTTTGTTTAATTTAGACACAAAAACTGACCTTATTAGTTTCAACAGACTGAAGTTTCTTGAATATTAGTCTAATGTCGTCCAGTGGTGCAATAGTTATTTTTATTTAGTTTATCTTAGTATTTTATAGGTAAGTAAGTTTAATAAGAAAATTACATTTTGAGCATAATTAGATTTAGTTTTTAAAGCATTTAAACAAATAAGTCTTTCAATAAAATTTAAATAAACCAAAGTTATAAAACAATATGCTTAAAAAAATTTAATATCTCTCTATAATATCCAAAAATTCACAATTTTGTGTTAATGAATTTAAAGCTTGCTGCATAAAAATTTTACACCTCATGACTTCAATAATTTTATATAGGATAATAATTATTCCACATCATTAAATATTTATTAAACGAAGAGGCAATATTTAGTTTAAAAACTAAGCTTAACTTAAAGTTACCTATGTATGTTACCTATAATTAGTTGAAACTGTTATCAAAATTAGTAAAAAATAGCCTTCAAACTAATTTATTTTATTTTTAATTGTTGATATCAGTAAAACTAATAAATAATCTGAATATTAAGTTCTTTAAAAAGTAATTTATATAAAATATAAAACTTTAGAATTGTGAGGCAAATAGGTTTATTTTAACCTAAATTTTTATTTAAACTACAGTTTATAAATGCCTTATGCAGTTCCTGAAAATAATTTTAAAATTTATAAAATAAAACCTAATACCATGTTTCTGTATACCTCAAACAAAGACACGCCCCTTAAACTCAAACTTAAGAAAAAAACTTTAAATACTTTAATCAGGATACGTTTGGTATTCATAAATTAGTTTATTAACCATTAAGAAAAGACAGAATTAGCTGTTTTAGTGTTTATGTAAGCTGCCTCACAATCACTCAAGCATGAAGTTTTAAATTAACCTCAGTATTGAGAACTGATTATTTCTGAACTTTTGAAAGCTGAGTTTAGTTGATTTGCGTGAAGTTTTTTTCATTAAGACTTTTTTAATTTAACCCTCAGATTAATCAGGTATGAAAAAGTATTTTTTTTATTATGTCTTAAATGAGTAACAAAATATTATAAATGATACAAACTATTTAAATGTAAAACAAAAGTAAAAGAAAAGCTTAAATTAAGATTTCTTTAGTTGAGCTGAAACTGTTGTATGTTAAGTTATGTTTCAATCTGACTTTATTGTTGTTGATAAATTTATAAACCTATTTAAGACTAAAAAATAAAAAGCAACAAATAGTATTATTAAAATCTAAACCCAAGTACAAACCAGTTAAAAGAAAACTTCACTTAATTATTTCAATAAAACTTATAAACTTAAAAGAAGTTGATATACATTTTTAAGAATATAAACAACTTAGTTAAAAGAGATAAAGTATTATACATTATAGGTTTTTATTATAAACAATAGGTTTTTATTATTAGTCTTCACACTACTTAAACTTATGAAGTAAAATTTCAAAGAATTCAGTTATTGTCAAGAGAAAACGCATTAAGTAAATAACTACACTAAACAAATGTTTTTAAAGTCTTCAAACTATGTTAATAGAACTTTTTTTAAAAATAATAAACTATTATATACTTAAACTAAACTAAGAATATAAATACATATATATTGTAAACATGGCCTTAAAATTATAAATTATATACAAAAAAATTTAGGGTAATTAAGTTTTAAAAGGTTCATGTAAAATTTTATTTACATTAAACCTTCCTTATCAAACAAAAATATATTATATCAAGAGTTTTTTAAAAAAGTTATCAGATTATTTTGTTTTACAAATTTTTGCTAGCCATGGTCATAAAAAAAATAACTTCATTACAAAAAAACGTTCTAAAGTTTTTCTTATAATTTAAAATTGTATAGAAATATTCTTACTTTAATTCAGTCTTTATTCTTTTAGCTGTATTTATTATTGTATCTTGTATTTATTAAGAACCGTGTGCAAAGCCAGGTGAGTTTGTCAGCTTGCTATAAAAGATATGCCGAAACACCTGCAGTTTCCAACATACCGAGAAACCTGCAACTGTCAACATGTCGAGTCACTTGCAACTGTCAACATGTCAAGTCATCTGCAAAATAGAGAGTAAAAATGTATAGGGCTGCATAGGGCTATAATTTCATTAAAACGTACATGGGTCATGTCTTACATAAAAACAGTTTAGATAAAAAAGTGGTGGACCATTTAGAATAGTCATAATTCAGAAAATTAAAATTAATTACTTTTTTTTTTGCTACAGTGACCGTTAGTAAAATTGGGGTTTTTGAAATTTACAATTGGATAGAAATTCTGAAAGAAAAAACCAACGACCACTGAGAACACAGCATAGTAAGAATATTAAAAACAATAAAAACTAAAGGAATAATATTTTTAGGCTAAAACTTCCGTTAGAATAAATTTTCTAAACAAAAACTTTTTTTTTCTAAGGGAACCCACTCAAAATTCAAATCTCAATCCAATATATTAATTTTTTAAATAAAGACAAAAACCATTCTCTATAATAAAAAATCTTTGTTAGTTTTAAAGATAAAGAAAATAGTTACATCTTAAGGCTGGACATTTATAAAGATTGCAAAAAATGCTAATCGAACTAAGTTAAAGCTCGTTAACTAATGTATTAAAAAATTAAATCATCGTGATAAGAATCAAATTAAAATTGCTTTTAAAATAAACACTTGTTTTTGACTTTTATACACTTTTTTCTAACCTACTATATCAAAAGTATAATAAAAGTAATATTATACTCAATTCGATTAATAATCAGAATAAATACATAACTTTACAAATAAAAAACTAACTTTAATAAGTTGGTTAACGTTAAAATTTTTGTTAAAAACAATGAATTTTTATAGTTACTTTTTTGAATATAAAAGAAAGAAAAAACTGTAAAATTTAATTTTGAAGACCTTAATTTAAGATAGTTATTCTTTATTGAGCTAAACGTTAATACTTAATTAATTAATAATAATAATTAGTATTTTGTTTAAAGGATTACAATTTATTATTTAATATTAATACAACTTTTTTCAACAGTAATATACACGTTTAGCTAAACTAAACAATGAAGTTGAAACATTTTATTGATTAACCAACAATTACAGGTTTTTCAAGTTGTTTTTGAGAAATTTCTTCCAGACTTTCAAAAGTACAAGTATTGAATGGATTTTTAGTATACAAATAATTGAGTCTTGTTGTTATGTAACGGCGGTTCCTCTAAAACTGCTTAGTCAGTGAAATAAATAAGTTTTTTTGTATAATTCTAATTTTTAGTTATTAAAGTTTATTTTTGATATATTTTTAATATGTTTGGGTAAGGGGGGTTAGGGATAAGGATATAAATTATAAAAAAAGATTTTTTTTTTGCTCAATCCGAAATTATTAGGAAAAACACAGTTACATTACAATCAGACCCCGAGTTATTCAAAGAAAATGACACCGTTATAAATACCATAACAAAATAAAAAAGATACTGTAAAGCTACTCTAATTATGTTAAAAAAAATAGAATTAAAATTTAATGGTAACAAAAAAAAACAACATCTTTATGATATATTTTTTGCGTAAACTCAAAATTTTATCACTTCACATATAAAAGTTGTTTAAAATTCTAGATTCACCAAGTTTTCCAACTTACTTTTACTATTTTTTGTACAAACTTCCAAATTTTTTTTAATTACCAATATTCATTTTTTCACGGTATTTTATCAACCCTGTAATAGTTACATGACAATTCTAAATCGGACAACTCAAGTTCCGACAATTCAAATTCTTAAAGAAATGTCTAAAAGACTATATTTCAAAAATTATTATAAATTTGAAAAAATAAAAAATGGGTATGTAGATCTTATTAATATATACAAGCCACTTTTATTTTTTTTGATTTATCTAAAATATTTTTCAAGATAATTTAAAATTATTAAAAATAACTATAATTTTTATTAAATTAAATGCATATCTTAAAAACATATTTAATTTATTGCAAAAAGAAAAAATGGCCTGTAGATATTAATATGATTCAAATATTCATTTTTATTTTAGACAAATATATTTTACTTTTTTATTTTTAGCCGTCTCAATTTTTTATTAAGAATTTGAATTGTCGGAATTTGAATTGTCGTGCACCCCCCTGTAATTGTCATAAAAAATAAACGCTATCAAGTGAAAAAGGTTTTAAATAACTTAATACAAAATAAATAGTCTCACTTGCACTAAGTTAATCTTAATGTAGTTGATTTTATTTAAAAGTTTGAACAATAAAACATAATTTAAAATCTTAATAAAATTACTACAAAACAAACTTAAATACCAAATTATTAACATTTGGAATCAATAAAGTACTAATTTTAAAGCGATAAAATGTTTTTTTTAACTATCCTTTTTTTAATAAAGATATATAAACTAGCCAGAGATTTGCAAAAAATAAAAAACATTACTTGTAAGTCTGTTTTTTTTTTCAGATATCGAGTTGGTCCGTATCACTTGCACCACCATTAGGGCCATAAGGTTCGTTTAGCGATGTTAGCTTACTTTGAATTATTAACTTTTTACTTTATTCAACCATCAAATCTTATTCAGATGGAGATTGATGGAACCGTGGAATCTTTTCGGTTACCGCCTGCCCAACCGCGGGTGCCAGCTCTGCCACAAGTAAGCACCTGGACCACGTGACAGACGATGACGTCACGAGAAGCCGGTCGGAGATTGTGACGTCACTAAGGCAGTAGGTTTTCGGATCCGAGAGTCCTGAGTGACTCATTTATATATATATTGTTATTTTTGTTTTTGTTAACTATGAATAGTATACACATATATAAATTTAGTTTGATATTTTTGTCAAGTTTTTAGCAATTTTGTTTTTTTCTTTGATGATTTTATTCTGAGTATCTTGTTTGAATAGTATACTTTTATTTTTATACAATTGAGTGTTTTTTTTTTGTACTTGGAGTTTTAGAACTTTAAACAGATATAGAGTTTTAAAATGAAAGATTTTTTTTTGGTTTTTGCCTTTTTCGTTACACTTGTATACACATGTGCTAGAAATTTACCAAGTTTCAGTAAAGCTTTACTAATATGCTCAAAGAATAACTCTTTACTTGATTAAAAGGTATCAACTATTTTAAAGTTTCACTGTTGTTGAATTTTAATTTGGCTATCAACATTTAATTTTATCATCTATTCTAATTAGGGATACAGAAAACGTTGTTGATATTTTTGTTGATATTTTTTACACTTCAGCTTTTATTTTTTATTATTTACTATGTTTATTTATTTTTCTAAATCCATATAAAAATAAATAAACCTAGTAAATCTAAGATTAATTTTAATTGTGCTACTACAAATAATTGCTTAAAATGTTTTTTTAATTACATTAAAGTACAAACACACACTATGCACTTCGTTCGACAAATTATATTTGTTTCTTGTTTATTTTCTGAAGCAAAACGCAAAATTTTTATGAAATATATAAACCACTTTAATCAGTTTTTCCTGTTAATTTTAATTTTTTTATACAACGTTGTATTTTATACCAACATAGACATTTTATTGTCTATATAACAAATGATATTTTAATTAGTTAATCTCAAAAACATTTAGCTTATATTTGAATTAAATATTTGTTTGCTGCTAGATTTTCTTAATTAGTTACTAACCAATAAGGATTTAATATTGTTATACTTTTTTTTACATATCAAACTTTGATCAAACATGTATTGCGACTTGTTATTGTACTAAATTAAGTTTTATTTTATTTCAATAAGGTTGTTAGAGTATTACAACTTTTCTAAAATTTTAACAGAGAGTTAAACATTTCAAGTTTTTTATTATGCTAAATAGTATGAAAATAATATTAAGACGACTAAATTACCAAAATATTTAACGGATCAAAGTATGCCTTAATAACATATACTATTAAAACTTAAACTTTTAATAGGCGAAAGACTCGATAAGTGAATTTTAGTAAAATTTTAACAAAATAGTTTTTTTGAGTTTGATTTTTCTTTTAAGCTTTTAATCTTCTTCTTTTATAAGATAGAAAAGTTGGTTCAATGAAACTATAATGCCACGTATGGTATCAATTTAAAAATGTTAAGTAGTACAGATTTAATATACTTTTATTGAAATAGAAGTATCTCTTTACACATAAAAAAACCCTACATCTATAAGAATCTACCAACATTAGCAGTAAGTACAAACTAAAAAAACCAAGTTTTAAATGTAGCAACATTCCTATTAAATAAACAGTTTGTATATAGTTTATTAGTAAACATTTAAAAAGAAAGTTAGTTTACATAAAACTAGTAAACCATGAATTAGATAAAATGTTTATATTTTGACAAAATAAATAGTATTTATGCTAAGGGACGCCATATAAAACAGGGCTTCCTAAAGTGGGAGATTTATACAACCATGGCCAGTTAGTTATCTGTAAAGTAAAAAAAAACTGTTAATAAGTAATTAAGTTAAAAAGCAGCGATACACAATATTTTATACACTGTTTATTGAACGAAAAAAAAAGCGTAAAACAATGGATCCTAATACGGGGTGAACGAAAAACCTTTCGGTTATTTTATTGTACACCACTTAGATACAGTTTAATGCCTTGTCCAGGACAGAACAATAAATGTGTACGACTATAGTAATACTTTCACCAAGAAAAGTGTTATAAAATTATTTGAAAAACTAGATATTTTAGAACAGTTCTAGAAATTTTTTTCAAAGATTAAGTTTAAAATTTTTTATAGTAGTTGAGTTAGAATGAAAATTTTGAGTTTAATTGTTGTTAAGCTTATACTTTTCAAATGCATTTCTAAAATCTGAAAAAGACTTATAAAGATTATTGAAAACTTCTATATTTTGTTTAATTGTACCTTTTTTTTTGTGTTTGTGGTATTATTTTAAGGTCATGCTTATCAAATTTCGTAATAAGATGGTTAATTAATATTTTAGGCTTTCTTGGACCATATCTGCTTTGGTATTCTTCTTCTTTAAATAACTTATCAATAAAGTTCAACGCAAATTCAAAACGCTTGGGTAATTCTTGCTCAGCTTATGACATTTTATTTAGCTTATACTCTTCAAACGCATACCTAAAATCTGATGAAGACTCATAAAGTTTATTAAAAACTTTTATAATTTGTTTAATTATAACTTTCTTTTGTGTTTCTGATATTATTTTAAGGTCATGCTTATCAAATTTCGTGATAAGACAGTTAGTTAATATTTGATGCTTTTCTGGACCATATCTGATTTGGTATTTTTCTTCTTCAGCTAACTTATAAATAAAATTCAACGCACATTCAAAACGCTTGTGTAATTCTTTCTTAGATTGTAACATTTGGTTTAGCTTATAATCTTCAAATGCATATCTAAAATCTGAAGAAGACTTATAAAAATAATTAAAAACTTTTATAATTTGTTTAATTATAACTTTCTTTTGTGTTTCTGGTATGATATTAAGGTCATGCTTATTAGTTTTCGTAATAAGATCGTAAATTGATGCTTTAGGCTTTCCTGGACCATATCTGATTTGGTATTTTTCTTCTTCAGCTAACTTATCCATAAAATTCAACGCACATTCAAAACGCTTGTGTAATTCTTTGTCAGCTTGTGGCATAACTGTTGTAGTACTTGCGACATTTAAGGTGGTAGCAGTGGCTTCGGACGAAGTAAGTTTTAGTCTTTTGTTAAAAACGTTCGAAATATCACCAGGTAGTGAATATTTCCTTTTGAGCATGCCTGAAAATAGTATTTCTTGTTTTAGTTCCTGAACGTTTTGAACCTCCAACTGTAGCTCTTGTGTTCCATTATCAGCTATATTTTCATTGTGGGTAGTTTTATGTTTTTGCTCATTTCTTTCTGATTTTTCGTCCTCACTTTGTTTTTTCAAGATTTGTTTGACGACCGATTGATTCTTCTTTTTCTTCGAGTTTATTGTCGTTGAAGTAAATAGTGGTGGAAGGATCAAAGGTATCTGTTTTAATGTTGTTATGCTTAACCTTTTTTTTAAAGGCAGTCATTTAGTGTTGAAGTCAAATGTTTGAAGATAAGAGGCATTCAAGTTATACTCTTTAAAAAAATTTAAAATTAGTATAATTAGCATGCTAAAAAACGTATTTAAAGCTTTTGAAACACAATTTACTGAAGTATATTTTTAAAAAGGCAAAACTTTTAGTAAAAATCATTATTGATTTCCTTAAGTATATTGGTATTTTGAGTATCAAACTTTATAAAAATAAAAATAAAATACTTAAAAACTACAAAACATGTTTATTTGGGAAATAGTAAAACAAACTAGTACTATAAATTATACTTATTTAGTTAGTATTTATACTGATAATTCAAAATTACAATAATATAATATAATATGAAGTTTAGTTGTTTGTTTTCTTTCTTACAACTAGCAACCAAATAATTAAGCCAAATAAACAAGTCTTTTTATTTTGAAAAAAATTTAATACATAATTCTAACCTGCAAAATTTTTCAAACGATTTTAAAATGATTTATTACTTCTATAAAAAGTTATTATATCTATCTAAACATTTCAGTAATCAAAATTTTGCAGTCAAAATTTATTTTGAACCATTATATCATTCTATAGTAGTTTAGAAAGGATTCTAAATTAGGAGATATCTTCAACTTTTTATGGTGATCCAAATAAATCTAAGAGCAATATATAGTGTGTGGACTAAAAGAGAGTTCCAACTTTGAGATTTTTTTAAGTTTACCTAGCTATTTGATTTCTAGTTTTTTATGGTTATTAACCCTTTACTAGTAAGGTAGCAAAATAGGAAATAGTTAACTACCGCACAAAATACTTAATAACTGCAAACCGCAAAATTTTTATTTTCGAAATTTTTCCTTAGGTCAACCAAGGCCTTCCGATAAAACGGGGAAACTGTTTTTTCATATTCTTCAAAAGATCCAATTATGAAAATGACTTTGAAACTCACAGTTATAAAAACTAGTTTAGTTTTATGTCAAAAGGAAGTATACTGAATTATAATTATAAGTGTGCACAGCCGATGTAAGTTTAATTTAAATCAAATTACCTGCTTTTTTTGTTTTTTCTTTGAAATTTTCTTTACAAAGTATCTTATTTGTGCAACATTTTACATAGTTGTGCTCAATTAAGACATTAGATTCACGATGAGGACAACTAGGTTTAACAGGTAAGTTGTTCGGGTCAACAGCAATATTGTGTTTAGTGTTGTTTCGTACTACTTTTTCTGTTAATAAAATAACTATGTTTGTAAGTTTTTATAAACACCAAAATTAAAAAAAAAACAAACTCTGTATATAAAAACTTGAAACACAATATTATGAGTAGTTTTAAAGTTAATAAAGGTAAAAAAAAATTAAAACAGAAAGTATATGTAAGTAACAATTATAAGTACTAATTTCAGAATGGTTTACTAGAGAGAAACAATTTTTGTACTGTTTATTTTAATTTAATAACTAACAAAAACTATACACATGTAAAACTACAGCTAAATTTTAAAACAACTTGTACAAGCTATAACAAAATTTATAAATATTCTATTATGTTATATTAGACTTATACATTTTATTTAGTCATATGAATACTGCACTTTAACTTTACCTTTAATTTTATCTTCAACACTTTTGACATATTCTTCACGTGTTTTAATTATTTCTTCCAATTTTTTTAATAGTTCAGCATGTTTGTTATGATCCTCAATAATTTTGTCAAATTCTTCATCAAATTCTTTAATCAACTCATTTATATAATTATTAGTTTCTTTACAAGATTTCTTAGCTACTGAAAGTTTGATAACTTCTGAAATGTCTTTTTTATTTACATCAAGACTTATTTTGTTTACTTCAGCACTTTCGTCACTTTTTACAAAGCCTTTGTGCAACTCAATTAACATGTGTTTTGTCGAAATCTGTTAAAAATAATGAATGAAAAGTACATTATACTCCAGAATATTGATAAAATATAGGTAAAATAACTATTTAAAGTATTAAGTATTGTAAATCTAAATAAAGCACAAAAAATTTGTAAATTAAAAAATGTCAAAGCTTTTATCGAGTAAGTAAGACATTAAAAAAAATATGAGATTTTCCCAGTTTAAAACTTTTAGCTTAGTTAAGTAATTAAGAAACCACTAACAGCAGCTTCTTGCGGGCTAGAAAAATTCCAGCCTTGAAAAAGCCTTGCCAAAGTATATACAAGGAGGAATAAAAGTTTTGAATGTTATACAAAAACACACAAAATTGTTAATTTCGTAACATTAAAACTTTTGTTGGGTAAAAAAATATAATTTCTTAGAACTAAAAAAGTTATTAAAACTTCCGAAATATATTAACTTTTAACGTCATTATTCTTAAATAAAAAATATGTTGACCAACAGTAGCTTCTTGATAAAAGTTAAGTTATACAAGTACCAATATTTAGTATTAGTGTCAAAAATTATTAATAAGACATAGAAAGTTTGTCGTTTTTTAAATGTGTTAGCATTTGCTGATTAGTTACTAAAACAGTTAAAATAATTATATTTATTGACTAGATAAAAGCATAAAATTCACTAACAGCGGCTTCTTGTAAGCTGGAAAATTTCCAGCCTTGCATTTTGCACGTCTGCAAGAAATGCTGCGTCGTCTTCATCAGGTCAATATCGATATCTTTATCCGTATCTTTTTTTGCCGGCCCGTCATTGTTCAACATGACAACGAAGTTATTCTAAAAAAAAATTCAAACTTACTAGTTTAATACTTACTAAAATTCAATAGACATAAATTCATTCTAAAGTTTTTTTAGTTGTCAAAGTTTTATAAGTATAATAGAAATAGTATTTAATTTTAATTCTTTTTTTATCTAAATAAACTAAACATGTATTGTTTACAACATTTTTACCTTAGAATGATTATTGAAATAGCCTTTTACTTTTCTCAATAGATCTTCGTTCTGCACAGCTTTTTGCGTTTCTTGCGACCTCCCAGACTGCCTACCCGGTTTCTTTACTTCCGCTAAGAAGTTTTCCAGTGCATCAGGCCAGTGGTCTCCTTCAAAGTACGGAACTTCTGTCACTGATTTTATGTCGTTGTACTTGAGCATAAAGTACCCTTTTATCGAACCTTTAACCTGTTTAGATAAGATAATGTGTATTAATAATTTTAATGAATGGAATATGTCTGTAGTTTGCCTTATTTTAATTTTTTTTTAAAAGCTTTTAGCTGTTCAAATGATAATAGATGTGACTCAGTAACTATTACAAAACAATTAAAATATTTTATCAATCCATTAGCTTCTGCAAATGGATAAAAAATACTTATTTATTAATAATAATGATAATAGTTACGTACATTAAGATGCTACTGAAGTAGTTATTTTTAGCGACCCATCACTCTGTGCGGAGAAAAAAAAACAGATTAATTTTTTTCAAAAACTAAATGTTTCTTTGGTGTCAAAGTCAAAAATCTCAAATTTTGTTTAAACTATAAAATAATTTAAACATTGTTCTAAGGCAGGGTTTCCCAAAGTGAGCGAAATCGCCCCCCTGGGGGCGATTTTAGTAAGTCGGGGGGCGAAAATTAGTATGGGGGCGAAAGGGTGGGCGAAAACTAGTAAGGGGGCGAAAAGGGGGCGATTTCAAAATTTTGGGCTGTCATAAAATTTTTACTTTTTATCTTGCTATTAAATATTTGAGCCTGAAGTAAAACTGAAACAAAAAAGTTTATTTCGTTTATGTAAAATGTAGATAAAAAATCAAGTACTTATGACTCATACTTTCAATTTTAAATCACATATTTTCATTCATATATTTTCGTATTTAACAATTATATTTTATAACCTGACATATATGTTATTTGGTATCATAAATAGTTCGTAAAAATCTATGTTATCTATTTTTAACTATCACCTCATGATACTCCAATTGATTTTTGAAAAGTCACTAAGTTAGACTAGGAAATAAAACTATACAGGGTTGCCAATTTACTTAGAAACCTGGAAAAACCAGGAATTTGACAATTTAGGCAAAAAAAACCTAAAAAATCTGGAATTTTTAAAAATTTTAACATATTAAGTAGTAAAATTTCAACTTGACACAAAAAAGCTATCATATAGATAAAAATACGGATCCCTTCGAGGCAGTTCGTTTTAAAGTAAACGACTTACAGGAAACCTTCTTAGACTTACAAACTGACTTTGAACTCAAAGTAAATGTTTCTAAAGAACGATATGAAAGCTTTTGCACTCAACAAAAACTAAGGCAAAAGTATCCAATCAATTGAGAGGAATTTAGATTGTTGTTTATAGTTTTTCCTTCTAGCTATGTTGTTAAGAAAGCTTTCAACTCAGTTATCAACATCTTGAGCAAAAGATCTAATCTAGATATTTGTAAAGGAGGCTTTATTTAACTGATTAAGAATCAGATTAGAAAAACTTGCAAGCAGTCATGAACCTCATCCTTAACATTATGTTAGACTTCAGTAGCAGACATAATTTTATGAATTTTTATTTTATTTTATTTGATCTTTTTTTAACCTGGTTTGTATTGTATATAAGTAGTCTTTTTATAATAAAAATTTATTAAGTTATTCATTCTACAACAGGTTTGCATAATGCCTAATAAATATTAATTACGGTAGACTTCCTCTTGATTTCGCACTTTTTACTCAAAAATTTGCAAATTTTATTTTCTTAAGTTTAACTTAAATAAAGTCTATTACTAAATTAGTACTAATAAAAAAACATAATATTTAATAGCTTGTATAGATCTATTTTTTTAATGAATGCTTTTTTTTATGTTTTAGTTGATTTCATGTATATTCATGACGTTATTGCATATAAAACATTTAAATTTATCATTTTGTAAAAAAAAAGGTAATAATTTTTGAGTTTGCACTTTTTGATTTTTTTCAAAGTGCGAACTCAAGCGGAAGTCTACTGTATTTTTTAAAAGGTTTATGTTTTAAATCTGTTAATAGTTTTAATTTGACCTGGTTAATTTTGTAATTTATATTTGTCGTTTTATATTAAACTAAAAGTTTTTATAGCATAGTGATTAAAGTATTTGTTTGAAAAAAATTTATTAAACATATTTTTGTTATTACTTCTTTAATCTGTAAAAATTAAAAAAGTCTTGATAACTCTTGAAAATTTATTTCAAATTTTTTTTTTGTTTTAAAAGAGTATGGATTTGAGGTGTCTATTTGAAATGACTTCAAACTTTTCATTTAAAAGATTCTTAAACTCAATTTTATTTTTAAACTTGATTTATTATTGTTAAAAAGTCTATATATTAAGGAGTTTTTAACTATTAGTACAACTGCTTTTTGTTTTATCTTAATTTTTAGTATATTAGCAATTAGAATGTGTTGTTTTTATAATAGTTGAACACTAGCTTTTAGTTTTTTATTATTTTCTTCTGGTAAATTATTTTAGGCTAATAACTAAAAAAAAAAAATTAAAAAGTATTAGATAAGCCTTCAAAAAGACTGCTACAGTTACAAAACAAAATTTTAACTTAATTAAAAGAATGTTTTAATTGAATACTTTCTGTTCACAGAAGTAACTGTAAAATATTTGATTTTTTTTTTAATTTAAATAAAGAATAAAAAAAATAAGGTTTAGTTTCCTAAAGGTTATTTCAAGTCAAATACTATTTACTGATATTCTACTACAAAACATATAGTTTAAAAAGTTTAACATTATTTTTTTAACTTTGCAACCAGCTTGCTTATAATATATTTTAGTATTGAAACTAATAATTTTACTGCATTAACTAAAGCTGTTGATGAAACCACTTTTTATGCGAGATAATCAAACAGTCGCTTAAACTTCCTCAAACTAGATAAGAAAAAATGTTTTAATATTCGTTTTACTATGTGTAAAAAATAACTGTTCATTGTTTTATAGTTTTTTAATCTTTGGTATAGCAATTTTAGAATATGCCTGTTTAAAAAATAGTTTAAGTATTTTGTGCGGCTTAAGTAAGTTACTTAGTATAAACTTCTAAATGTCTAAAATTCGTTATAAGAGAGAATATTATAATGTCAAGTTTTAGTTCAGATTTGAGATTAGTAACGTACGGTCAAGATCCATTCAAATTTCAGCACACTAAATAACTTGAAAACTAATTGTGCAAAATAAACAAAAATTAGTTTTTTGATAGTTAATATTTTGAAACACGCTTTCAATTTGGTCTTTAGTTCACAAGAGTACTTCCTAGATTACAATAATACTAAATCATTTTATTACAATTTTCCTCGAGTTATTTAATTTTCTTATCTGTTATTTTTTTAAATCATGCAGCCCGAAATTACATTTTTTTAATGAGTTTAAACTAGAAAATAGTTTTTAGTAAATATGAATTGCTGACTACAAAAATTGTCCACCACTACCCTAAAAGTTTCACTAGTTTCAAAACAATTCATATCTAAACAGAATTGATTACAGATTACAAAAGGCTTTTTAATAATTAATTTTTTAATACACTTTACTGGGCGTATAAGAAAACAACTGTATCTTATTTTGCAAGCTCTGTAAACTACTTTGAACACAGACCGAAAGTGCGTGCGTAAGAAGTACCAGACTAAATTACATTTCGAACACAACTTTTTTGGCTTAAAAGTTTGTACTCAACAGAAAAACTACTTTTTAAAATCGTGGGGGGCGGTTATTTTTCAAATTTCTGAAAAGGGGGCGATTTAGTAAATGAGTTTGGGAAACCCTGTTCTAAGGTCAACAACCATTAAAAACTATAAAAATGCTAAATTTCAGTTGAAAAATAATAAACTTAAAAAGGCAGGTTTTTTTTTCGGGTTTAAAAAATTTCCTCAGGTTTTTAAATGTACACTTTTTTGGGTCTATTTTTAGTTTAAAGTTAAGTTTAAGGTAAAATACTGTGTTAATTAGTTTAAACCATTAAAAAGATACTTTAAAGCAACTTTAAATGTGTTTTTCAATAAAAAAAAAATTGATGATGAAAATAAAAAATTATTTTTATGGTGTATTTTTGGTGTTAAATCGAAATGTTTCTACTTAACACGCAAAAATTGTTTAAAGTTTCAGGTTTTTTAACGTTTTTTAGTTATTTTTGTTCAACTTTCTTGTTTTTTCTGTTTTTATTTTAAATTTTTGAAACTTTTTTTGGCCTAAATTGTCAAGTTCCAGGTTTCCCAAGATCCTAGGTTTTTAGCAAGAAAGAGATTTTTTTGTTTATCTTAACACTTATGATAATTAATAAAACACATTTTTATTTAGAATAAAAAATTGAGTAAAATTTAAAGAACTTTTAGAAAACTTACTTTTCCCAGATCTAACATTGTTTTGTACCATTTCTTAAGAGCTTTCGGAGGAAGGGTAGCCTGGCATGGTGGTTTTCCATTAAAAATATAATCCTCACCTTTCTCTGGGGGACAAGACCATATATGTGCATATTGGTATCTTAAATATATACAACAATTTACTACGTTTTAATAAATTTTGGGTTTGTAATTAAATTTAGAAGTTATAGTTATCAGCCTTATATAATTATTATAACTTTTGTAATAAAAATCCATTTTTATTAATAAAAGCAATTTAAACTTTTCTTATTGTTTATAGTAAAAGTGCAGTACTTTCTCTCAGAAACTTAATTATATATAAATTTCATTGAGCTGTTCCTTGCTGTTAATTTTAAGAATTGACTTAATTTTATTCTACTTGATAAAAATGTATATAATCAACTACTTAATATTGTTTTTATTGACTTACCCTATTTCACCACAGTACTTAAAGTATCCTAACATCAGTTCTACATACAGTTTAGAACGAATCGATTTTTCCAGAACTTGAACCGAGTCTAAATACGATATGTAGACCCTGTTGTTGTTCGGGGATACAAAGTCTTTATACTCCTGAAAAAATTATACGTGTTGTTTTATTTATATAAATATAATATAAATATCTTACTCGGATTGAGTTAAATTGTTTTTTTTTGTAAATCAAATATTTCTAAATATAACCATCTAAATTTATCGTTCTTAAATTTAGATTTATCTCACCTGAGTATGACACCCGAAGAAACAAATTTCATCACCGTCTTTTTCCACAAAAGCATAAAAAGCTCTTGATCTATAAGGTATTTTTTCATAGAATGTTTTTCCAAATCTAAAAGAATATAATGTATCGTTTTAGGATTTCAATATTGCAAAGTTAAATTAAACTATGATTTTAGTAAAAAAACTTAGATCATTTAGATATTTTTTTCAGCAAATTTTAAATTAATAAAGTTATTTCCTTTTGTACCTTGTTTTTGACGCTCGGAGCTGCAATACAGGACCTTATTCAGATGTTTGTATGACATTCTAAAAATGTCTTGGTAAGCCAACTTCCAAGCTATTTTGTAGACATCATTTAATAAAGCTGCTATCAATTGAAATTTGTTTTTTTAGTAAAAAAAAATAAGTTAAAACCTTTAATATATTTATAATGGACTCAAATGTAATTTAACATCAATTTAATGGATAATTTCAAACGCAGTCGCTTCTTCTCAAATTCGTTAAAACATCAAAATTTATTAAAATGGTCTGTTCTTAAAGATTTCAATAATACATTATTATTTACTTTATTAAATTTTTGGTTCAAAATTGTTGCTTTTTTTACCTTTAAAAAGCCACATTTGGCTATTAATATTCAAAAATAGTTGCTAAAAAATTGTATAAAATTCATAAATATTAAGGAGTAATTATGTTTAAGCTCATATATTATGCTTTTGTTGAACTACTTAAAAGTTTCTGTTCATATGTTTAAAACCAATTTTAAACTTAAGTAAAAATCTATGCAACACAAATAAAATGTGAAAGCATCTTTTTAGCCCCATTTTTGTCTCAATAAATTCACTTGTAGAGTGAAAACTTCAAATTTCATTAGATTAAATGTTTTTTTTTGGTTTATTATGATTAACCATGCTAAAAAAAACAAAGCTTAACTTTAACTTCAATTTTTACACTAGTGCGTACCTAATAAAGACCGTTCTGAATTAAAAATTGACATTCTAGAGCAGGGTTTCCCAAACTCATTTACTAAATCGCCCCCTTTTCAGAAATTTGAAAAATAACCGCCCCCCACGATTTTAAAAAGTAGTTTTTCTGTTGAGTACAAACTTTTAAGCCAAAAAAGTTGTGTTCGAAATTTAATTTAGTCTGGTACTTCTTACGCACGCACTTTCGGTCTGTGTTCAAAGTAGTTTACAGAGCTTGCAAAATAAGATACAGTTGTTTTCTTATACGCCCAGTAAAGTGTATTAAAAAATTAATTATTAAAAAGCCTTATGTAATCTGTAATCAATTCTGTTTAGATATGAATTGTTTTGAAACTAGTGAAACTTTTAGGGTAGTGGTGGACAATTTTTGTAGTCAGCAATTCATATTTACTAAAAACTATTTTCTAGTTTAAACTCATTAAAAAAATGTAATTTCGGGCTGCATAATTTAAAAAAATAGCAGATAAGAAAATTAAATAACTCGAGGAAAATTGTAATAAAATGATTTAGTATTATTGTAATCTAGGAAGTACTCTTGTGAACTAAAGACCAAATTGAAAGCGTGTTTCAAAATATTAACTATCAAAAAACTAATTGTTGTTTATTTTGCACAATTAGTTTTCAAGTTATTTAGTGTGCTGAAATTTGAATGGATCTTGACCGTACGTTACTAATCTCAAATCTGAACTAAAACTTGACATTATAATATTTTCTCTTATAACGAATTTTAGACATTTAGAAGTTTATACTAAGTAACTTACTTAAGCCGCACAAAATACTTAAACTATTTTTTAAACAGGCATATTCTAAAATTGCTATACCAAAGATTAAAAAACTATAAAACAATGAACAGTTATTTTTTACACATAGTAAAACGAATATTAAAACATTTTTTCTTATCTAGTTTGAGGAAGTTTAAGCGACTGTTTGATTATCTCGCATAAAAAGTGGTTTCATCAACAGCTTTAGTTAATGCAGTAAAATTATTAGTTTCAATACTAAAATATATTATAAGCAAGCTGGTTGCAAAGTTAAAAAAATAATGTTAAACTTTTTAAACTATATGTTTTGTAGTAGAATATCAGTAAATAGTATTTGACTTGAAATAACCTTTAGGAAACTAAACCTTATTTTTTTTATTCTTTATTTAAATTAAAAAAAAAATCAAATATTTTACAGTTACTTCTGTGAACAGAAAGTATTCAATTAAAACATTCTTTTAATTAAGTTAAAATTTTGTTTTGTAACTGTAGCAGTCTTTTTGAAGGCTTATCTAATACTTTTTAATTTTTTTTTTTTAGTTATTAGCCTAAAATAATTTACCAGAAGAAAATAATAAAAAACTAAAAGCTAGTGTTCAACTATTATAAAAACAACACATTCTAATTGCTAATATACTAAAAATTAAGATAAAACAAAAAGCAGTTGTACTAATAGTTAAAAACTCCTTAATATATAGACTTTTTAACAATAATAAATCAAGTTTAAAAATAAAATTGAGTTTAAGAATCTTTTAAATGAAAAGTTTGAAGTCATTTCAAATAGACACCTCAAATCCATACTCTTTTAAAACAAAAAAAAAATTTGAAATAAATTTTCAAGAGTTATCAAGACTTTTTTAATTTTTACAGATTAAAGAAGTAATAACAAAAATATGTTTAATAAATTTTTTTCAAACAAATACTTTAATCACTATGCTATAAAAACTTTTAGTTTAATATAAAACGACAAATATAAATTACAAAATTAACCAGGTCAAATTAAAACTATTAACAGATTTAAAACATAAACCTTTTAAAAAATACAGTAGACTTCCGCTTGAGTTCGCACTTTGAAAAAAATCAAAAAGTGCAAACTCAAAAATTATTACCTTTTTTTTTACAAAATGATAAATTTAAATATTTTATATGCAATAACGTCATGAATATACATGAAATCAACTAAAACATAAAAAAAAGCATTCATTAAAAAAATAGATCTATACAAGCTATTAAATATTATGTTTTTTTATTAGTACTAATTTAGTAATAGACTTTATTTAAGTTAAACTTAAGAAAATAAAATTTGCAAATTTTTGAGTAAAAAGTGCGAAATCAAGAGGAAGTCTACCGTAATTAATATTTATTAGGCATTATGCAAACCTGTTGTAGAATGAATAACTTAATAAATTTTTATTATAAAAAGACTACTTATATACAATACAAACCAGGTTAAAAAAAGATCAAATAAAATAAAATAAAAATTCATAAAATTATATCTGCTACTGAAGTCTAACATAATGTTAAGGATGAGGTTCATGACTGCTTGCAAGTTTTTCTAATCTGATTCTTAATCAGTTAAATAAAGCCTCCTTTACAAATATCTAGATTAGATCTTTTGCTCAAGATGTTGATAACTGAGTTGAAAGCTTTCTTAACAACATAGCTAGAAGGAAAAACTATAAACAACAATCTAAATTCCTCTCAATTGATTGGATACTTTTGTCTTAGTTTTTGTTGAGTGCAAAAGCTTTCATATCGTTCTTTAGAAACATTTACTTTGAGTTCAAAGTCAGTTTGTAAGTCTAAGAAGGTTTCCTGTAAGTCGTTTACTTTAAAACGAACTGCCTCGAAGGGATCCGTATTTTTATCTATATGATAGCTTTTTTGTGTCAAGTTGAAATTTTACTACTTAATATGTTAAAATTTTTAAAAATTCCAGATTTTTTAGGTTTTTTTTGCCTAAATTGTCAAATTCCTGGTTTTTCCAGGTTTCTAAGTAAATTGGCAACCCTGTATAGTTTTATTTCCTAGTTTAACTTAGTGACTTTTTAAAAATCAATTGGAGTATCATGAGGTGATAGTTAAAAATAGATAACATAGATTTTTACGAACTATTTATGATACCAAATATCATATATGTCAGGTTATAAAATATAATTGTTAAATACGAAAATATATGAATGAAAATATGTGATTTAAAATTGAAAGTATGAGTCATAAGTACTTGATTTTTTATCTACATTTTACATAAACGAAATAAACTTTTTTGTTTCAGTTTTACTTCAGGCTCAAATATTTAATAGCAAGATAAAAAGTAAAAATTTTATGACAGCCCAAAATTTTGAAATCGCCCCCTTTTCGCCCCCTTACTAGTTTTCGCCCACCCTTTCGCCCCCATACTAATTTTCGCCCCCCGACTTACTAAAATCGCCCCCAGGGGGGCGATTTCGCTCACTTTGGGAAACCCTGTTCTAGAGACTTGCTTTCTACCTATTCAAATATTGCGTACATATCAGAATACTAGTATATTTAAAATTAAATGTGGTATTTACTGCCACAGTTATTTAATATACAACAAGTTTGGAATTTATATGTTTAAAAAAAGTTATAAAAGACTATTAATTCTTTAAAATATAAAAACTTGGATAATACAAGTTTTTAGAATCTTAAGTATTGTTTTTTTTTTGCATAAAACATACAAAAAATAATGTTCATAAAATATTAAAGACAACAAATAAAATATAATTTTACCTCTTTAACATTTTCTCTTTAACCTCCACATGCTTTACTTTATTGTATAAAATTCTGACGTGGATCTTACCAACCTCCTCTTCTTTACCTTTAGATTTTACAAATTGGTTGACTTCCTTTTCCAGATAGTTGCATAAGTTACACCTAGGTAACATCTTTGATGATAAATTTCTACACAATGCGTCTTTACCATGTCCTTCAAGTTTTTTAATATCAGGTTTTTTCGGTAAGGGTTTAGTTGACTGAAAATATATTTTATCGATTTTATTGACAAGTATCTTCGAAAATTAGAGTAAAAAAATTTTAAACTGGTACGAAACATAAATATACTTTTAATAATTGTTATTTTTTGTCTAATAATATAATAGCAATTTTTCTAAAAGTTTTTTGTTTAAAATTAAGAAAAAACTATTAAAATTAGAAAGATATGACTAGTTTTAAATAAATATTGCTTTTATTTAAATCTAAAAAAAATTTTATTATAAAATTACAAAACTTATTAGTCATTGATTATTAGATTTATAAAAGGCTTTAAAAATAAGTAAAATTAATTGTAAACACTAACTTTAAGAATTTTCTTTGTTTTCTTTTGTTTCTTTGACTTCTTTTCTTTATTATTTGTTTTTATTTCAACAATTTTTAATTCATCCTTCGGCAGTTTAGTTAACTCTTCTTTCAAAAACGCTTCAAGGGATTTACCCTGCGCCCTTACATAGTTACCTACCTGTGATTAATTAAACAAAGATGTTAAATTTAATATTGCAAAATAAAAAGACAATCAAATGCTTATAGTTAGTAGTTGTTATGATACAATTTAATTATATTAATTTTAAACTAACAGGGTTGTAATTGTAGCAGTTTTCAAACATCAGCTGAAAGTCTTTTTTACATTGGTCAGCTGTTTTGTATTTGCCTGTACGTAGGTTTTTCTTGATGTCGTTTATGCACATTGGCTTCGTGATAATGCTGTGATAGTCCTGTCAGTTTTTATCAACGTAAAATTTTATGCACAAAATATTATTTCTATTTTATACTATTAAACTCTAACATTACTAACAACAATTTTACGAACATGATAAAGGTTTTGATAAAATTTTAAAATTACATATGTAAAGGTTTTAAACTAAAAAAAAATCGCAGTACAGTCATAAATTATTTTAAAGTAATTAAAAAAGATTCAATATATTAAAAAATTGTACCCATTAGTTATTTTATTTGTTTAGAGTAATTTGTTACACGTTTTAAACAGTCTTAATTTGTTTTTTCTTGTAAAAGTTATAAAACACTCAGTTATGTTCCGCTTGAAATTGCTTTTAAAACACAACCTTAGAAATATAAGTCTGAAAATTAAATTTCCATTTGGCACAAGAATTTTTGACTAAATATGGCGAACCTTACACTAGAGGTACTTAACAGGATTGTTCTTGAAAAAAATGTTTAGAAAATGTAAGTGAAAACACTACTAAAAAACTAACAGGTATTCTAAGCGCTACAGGATCCACAGGTTTTTTAAACAGAGAGCTGCATTTGTGATTTTCCAAAGCAGGAATTATTGTTTTCCAAATGTAATGAAGTTGTTGGTTCATTGACATGTTTTTATTTTATTGTATAATTTTCTGTTAAATTTCTTTCATTGTTAACTGTGTAATAAAAAAGTACAAACTATAAAATAAAAAATTTACTTAATATGTGTTATAAGTAAAATAGCGGCGGTTTAAGTGTAGTTCCCTGAAGCCTACGCTCGCCCTAAATTAAAAGAAAAAAGAGATATAGTGAAGAAAAAATGACTACGCACTGTTTCTAAACCAGAGCTAGAATTGTACACTTCAAAAATATTTTTATGTTATTTACGAAGTTAAAATGCACAAAGTTGTTTATTAAACTTTATGCGAAGAAAATTTTACTTTCATGTATTCTAAAGAAAATTTATTTTATTTTAGTAGTCAGATTTTTAAGCATGAAAAATAAAACCTGTGTTAAACAAAAGAAAATACAATCACGTAAGCTATTGGCTATAACAAACTTTATTAGAAAACTTTTGTAATTTTAAAATAAATTTACAATATGCGATATGTTTGTAAAAAAAGCATAACTAACTAGTAAAAAGCATAGACAAAATTTTCCTTAAGCTAAACTACGGTCTCAAACTGTCAACGGTGTAGACACCTTACAAATGACTTTAAACCGAGTCATCCAACGTTTATATACAGATTTATTTCTAAATCCAGAATTTTCCAGAGTGTTAAAATCTCTTGTTGAGAAAATATTTATTTTTATGATAAACAGCTTAAAAGTAAGCTTTTATAGATTTTTTTTTCTAACTTTTTACTACTAGTCATGAAAATTTTAGCCATAAAACTTTTCTCCTATTTAAGCTGTTTAACTTTTACATATTCTAATGAAATTATCTTTACTCAAATCTTGATTAAAACTATATTTTATTCTTCCACTTCAAATCATTAAAAACATTTACAATAAATACAATATTTTTAGTTAAATGAAATACTAGTTTTTTTACTAGTTTAATATTCTAAATGACACAAAATTTTTAAATATTGTTTTATGTGCAAATTGTAAGCTTAAAATGAATTAAAATTGAATACAGTAATCTTTGTCTTGGTTACGCACATTTGAACTTTGTTCTAACTGCGTATTCAACATGAAGTGTGTCCCTAAAAGGTGCGTATTCAAAGTGCAGATGGCTGTATTTGATATTACTGACGTAACTAAATTGACTTGATATATCCTAATATCTTACGTTTTATTTCATGAATACCACTTTTAATCTTTAGTTAAATAAAACGCAATATACAAAAATCTTGAAAACTATAATTTTTGTAGCTAAATTGTTTTTAATACCCTTCCTCTACTAAAAACTTTACAGACTGACATATTCTAATAACACCTTCTTTACATATTAAAAATTTTTGAGCAATGTAATCTTATCAATAGTAATTTGAACTAAAAATACTTACTTAACGTGATTATTAAGCTATTTATAGTTTAATATAATTTTTTAATGAGTTTATAATAAAAACTTATTTTAATAAATAGCTTTTACAAATCAAATGTTATAGATTTTTTTTTTTTTCTCTAATTTTCTACTACTAGTGGCGAAAAAGTTTAATCATGAACCTTTTTTCATAGTTAACTGTTAAACTTTTATATATTTTAACGAAATTATCCTTACTCAAATCAAGTTTAAAATAATATATAATTTCCTATTTAAAATCTTAAATAACAAATACAATAAATATAATAGTTTTAATTAATTAAGTACTTGTCTATTACTAATTTATTATTCTAAATGTCAAAAAAGTGTTTTAAATGATGTTATATGTGCAAATTATAATCTTAAAATGTTTTAAGTTTATATATTGAAGTATTCTGCCACTAGTATATTATTTTGACTGAAATTGGTAAAAACAAGAATTTAACTTTAGACAAGACTGATTTTGTAACACATATATTTGACTAGCCAAATTTCATATATCTAACTTGGTTCAACAAATTCAATTTAAACGTTTTCTTATGAACCTTAAAAGAAGCTATAGCCATCCTGATATTTTCAAAATGCCTTTAACATTGCCCTTGTCTTTTGAATAAATATCTAACCAGCCAAGTAACTAGAATGAACAGCAAACCACCTAGTTAAAATCCGTGAATAATTTTTGTGTTTGAATTTGTAATTTAAAGCTATATCTTTGTAAAAATTTTAGAACTGTTAAAAACTGAATACAGTAATGTTTGTCTTGAAAACGCACGATTGAGCTTTGTTCTAATTGCGTACTCAACATGAAAGTTTGTTCTTAAATAGTGCGTATTCAAAAAGCAGATTTCTGTATTTGATTTAACTGACCTGATATGACCTAATATTACACTTTTGATTCCATAAACAACACTAAAAATCTTTAGATAATTAAAATACAGTAAAGTTAAACTTTCAAAAAAAAAATATTTTTCTATTTTTTTTATTAAATTATTTGAAGTTAGTAGCTTTTTTTTTAAATATACCCTTCTGCTCTAAAACAACATTAAGACTGACTTATTTAAATAACCTTCTTTTATATACTAAATTTTTTGAGCGAAGATACCTTATATATAGTACTTTTGATGTAACAAAATCTAACGTTATTATAAATCTAAATAGACTTTTATATAAATGTTTTTAATGATTTAATAATTATTCCTACAAGCTGAAAAGGGTTTTTGTAAGAGGGACTTACTTCTCTGTATTATAGTTAGAGAAAAAAAAGATTAAATGATTGAAGAGCTTAAAGAGATAAGCTGTCTTAGACTTAATTTTCTCTCTCTAGCTTTTACCACTAGTTATAAAATTTTAGCCATGAACATTTTCTCCTATTTAAACAGCTAGATAATGTTCTAATAAAAGTACCTTTACTCAAAATTAATTTAAAACAATATACTAGTATTAATTCTTTAAAATTGTGTATCATAAACATTTATTTTTAATTAAATACTGGCTTTCTTATAAGTTTTATGTTTTAAATGACGATAAAAATCACCCTTAATTACTATCTTGACAGTTTTATAACAAAAAAATAACTTTATGTTGTCTAGTCAATACTACAAACAAACTAAAAAACTCACTTCATCTTTTTTTATTGAATTTCCCACTTTTTGTTTTTATTTTACGGTTAGCTTTAAAATAAAAACACATTATGTAGACAAACCAAAATGAGCGAGAGGACAATGTTATTTCAAATTTCATGCTTACAGACATTTTTTTGGAATAAACAGCTTTTAAAAAATTTTTAAGTTGAACAACAAAACCCTAAATGCTTAAATTTATCTAAACAATGCCTTAAAAACTTGACTTACGCTTCAGACTACCTGTTAAGTTTAAAAAAAAATAATTGGAAATACATGATTGTTCTCCAATAGACTTGGCAACACTGACTAATTAATGTGTTTTATATTTAGTGTTTTGCTTTAAGCTTACGTGTTCATCACATGCCTATAGGTTATACTTCTTCCTCAGAGTTAGAGTTTTATAGAACAGTTAGAGTTTGTTAAGTATTTTATTCAAAATTAATTAAAAGTAGTATGTAGATTAAGTTTTTCAACAGTAGAAAATTATTAAAACAACATGTAAAAAAAGACACACATTGACAAATAGAAAATATCTAGCAATAGTCTGATAACTAAAAGCATAAAAACTATATAAAAATAAAAAAAGCATAGGTTTTTATTTTATACTGTAAATGCGAGTTAAAAAGTTGGTTTTTATTAATGTTGTTTTGTTTTCTAAAATATTCTTTGTTTATTACAACTAATAATACTAAATTAAATAATTTCAATATCTAAAAATTCGGTAATTACACTTAGTTTAGCTTTTTATGACCTTTTTAAATTATAAAATTATTTGTTGTTTAATCTTTTAGTTAGACGGATTAAAATCTAGTGTTTAAGTATCAAGAGAAATTCTTTCAAACTATTACTTTATTTAGTATTTTACCGTTGTTACAAACAGACATGTTAAAAAGCTCTGCTTTGTTTACTCGAGCGTGAAACTAATAACTTAAAACAAACTAAATTTTATACGCTTCATTGCTGAATTACTATAGTAATAATTAGCATTTTAACAAGTCTGGTTACAAACATTATTGGTAAGCTTAGTTAAATCTTTTTAATCTTAAAATATTAAACTATTTACTTAATGTCTAGTTTAAAGAATAAAATATTCTCTTTTTTAAATTTTACACTAATTTAAATTTTTTAATACTGAATTACATGAAAATCGTTAAGGGTGTAAATTCAACAAAAAAAAACAAGCACTTCAGAACTACAGAGATGAGTCGGTGATACTACCGTTTTATCAAATGACAACGAACAACTGTAGCTGCGTAAGAAACGACGCTTTTGTCAGCTTTGTAACTATTATTGTTAGTTTGTTATTTTTTCTTACACTATTAAAATTAATACGAGAAAATCAAAATAATTCAGCTTGTTAACAACTGCTTGATTTTTTAAATTTCTACATTCATAAGTAATTTAAATCAATATGTTATTCTAAATATTTTCTGAACCTGTTTTTGTTTATTATGCAAAAATGTAACGGTTACCCAACTGGTTTTTTTCAATACATTGTTATTGTTTTTAAAATATTTATACTATAAACTTAAAGAGACCAATAGTGAAAATGGTCAACAGGATAAACATCTGTCTGGGTTAAATCTAGCACAAAGTACTAATTGCAATGCTTACTCACCTTTGCCAAGTTTTAAGTAAGTTCATTTATAAATGTAGAGTTAAGGTTGTTCTTAGAATTTTTAATTACTGTAATTTTTTTATGATTTTGCTTTTTTTTGAACTGATTTCTAGGAAAGTATCTGTTTATTCTTATTTTAAATAAAGTGGTCAGGTAATTCTTAATTTTTAGTAAAACATATGTAGTTTACCTAATACTTTGACATATAAAAAATAAGTTGTGATTGTTTTGTTGCCGAGTTGCAAAATTAATACCAATTTTTTAAATAATGAAAGCTTTTACAAACATTAAATATAATTTTTTCTTATAAACTAAAACTTATTAATTCTTTAACTTTAGCAACAAATTTTATAAAATATCTGTTTTGATAACAAATTTTAACGTTTATACAGAAGACGTTTATTTCTAATTGTATTATGTATTAAAACTTATAAAAACGAGTTATAAGTTTATAATTTTTGTGTGTGTAATAAAGGCTACTGCATTCAAAGAATATAACCTTAACTAACGTTATTTTGGTTAAATACATATTTCAAACAAAACGATTAATTTTTTTTTTAGATTTGGCTTTTCTTTAAATATTTAACTAGGTAGAATTATAAAACATAATTAAAAGAAAGCGATCGAGAATACTTATCTTAAAATGTGATAAAAATTAGTTTTCTTCCTACTTAGGTAAAAACAAAATTATTTTTTCAAAGATCAGATCAAAGCAAACTATTTGTAAATTGTTCTAGTTTACTTAGGAAATAAAAAAGAAAAACATAACTAATCTTAGTACCTAATTTTGTTTCTTAAACTAACAAGTAAACACAAAAAAAAAATTATACCAAAATGGTTGAAAAGGTACAAGTGTTTTATAAAGAATGAGTATATATAGTGAACTGTAGTTGTAAATAATTTTCATAATACATTTTGTAAATAAAAATTTTCAGTCCCAACAGTGTTAAGTTCTATTTTAGACAAAACTGTCTAGAAGGAAAAAAAAATATTTTTAACCTTCTTGAATAACCTATTTAGGTAACTTGAATTGAAAATTAATTGAAGAAACTCATTTTTTCTTCTATTTTAGAGCTAAAGATAAATATAGTCAGCCTGAAACACTTTAAAACCTTGTAAAACTCAAATTTGCCTCTAATCTAAGGCAATACATACATATTACTTCGTTGACTTATTTATGCTTAAATGTACTTTTTAGTTTATTTTATCATATAATTATAAGTATTAACTATATCACTAAAAAATTTTACGTCACTTAAAAATGTTAGTCTACTCCAGAGTCACAACACTCTACATTCTAACTGACATCAACTATATTAATTAAAAAAAAAATTTTAATACAATTATAGTTTTCCATAATAAAAAGTAGTTCCAAACAATTTGTTTCAATCAGCAACTTCTCTAAATTTTTATTAATATGAAAAAATTAGCATCGTAAAAATTTATTTCAAGATAAGTAAAGACAGTAAATAAAATCAAAAAAGTACTTTGAAATTAAAGATTATGAGCTAAAACTAGTAAATACTTAATTTTATTTTTATACAACATACACTTTCTTAACAGTTTAAATTAGCTGTGAATAACTTTATGTAAAGATTTGTTTTTAAAACTATAATTTTGATTAAATAATTAAAAGTGTACTTAAATGTAATTATATTGTTTGTGAGTTTGCTAATGTTATTTTAACACAGAATCATATCAACCAAAACTTAAAGAATATGTTCTTTGATTATTTGTAATAGAAGAGTCTAGTAAGTATTACACTAGATATTGTTTTAATTGTTGTACCATTTAATATATTTAATATTATTTTACCTATAATTCAATATTTGAGTATTTCAATTCATATTTTTACATTAAAACAAATAAAAGTTTTGTTTTATGTAGCAAGTAACCTTTTTTCCAGCTCATCTATTTAGTTATCAAAATTTTGAACGTTTCTATACTAATTTTTTAATAAACTTTTATACTAAACTATTTAGTTGTACATAAAACTTCTTATTGATAACAAGAAGTATATTAAGTTTTAAAATATAAAGGCTTTTAGCTTAAAATATGTAACAAAGTTACCACTTTATTAAACCATGCAAAAATGACATTATACTAGCTTTGTTGATTTTTGCAGAAGAAATAACCAAATATTTTTAAGTTTAGCTGAAAATATCTGATTTAAAAACACTTATTTGTATTCGTAATACTATTTGATATAATAAAAATATAATCATAAGTAAGAATTTATTACGGTATAAATACTTTAAAAAGCATTCTAATTAAAACCGTCTTAGTTTGGCTCCAATCATTGTTACTCTCCTGCTTAAGTAACTAAATTTGAAACCTGGGTTAGTTAATCTTTTTGGCTTTGATAAATTTGAAGTTTAATTAAGTTTATCATTGTATAGTTCACTGTTAACCTTTAAGATTATAAATATAGTTCTCATTTTATCATTTCGGAGAGTAATAGAAGCAGTGGTGTCGCGTGGTATTTTTTTTAGGTGGTGCAGAATTTCGAAAAAAAATCCCCTACTTTAAAACTCTTTTTTATCTTAAATAAAGACTTTTTTCTACAACAATTACATTAAATTGCTAATGTAACCTGTAATATTTTGTTTAGAAATAAAACATTTATTTTACAAAAAAAAAATTAAGTAAGAAAATAACTTTAAAAAAAAAAGTAAATACTTTGAAAATTTAAGTAAGTATAAGAATATAAGAAAATAATTATTTTAAGTAATTTACAAGACTCAAAAAATGTTAGCTTACTTATGAGTATTAAATTTTTAGAAGGCTTTAAAATTTAAACTAACTGTAGAAAAAAATTTAGACAAAACAAATTTTTATTATATTGAAAAACACAGCAACTTTAATAGTTTTTCTTTTGCCTCAACTTAATTTTTAAAATATTTGATTAAATATCATACTAAGAATGGTTATTTTACTAATATTTAACTTAAAAAAAAAAGAAATGTTTTATTAGACTTGGCAAGAACATTAAAAAGTCTACAAACAAACAAAAAAATGTTATGTACAAACTGCAAGTTTATTTTAAGTAAAATTTATCAAAACTCAGTATAAAATAATTGATTATTTACTGATAAATATTAAAAAAAAATAAACGATTATCAATTTATAACTAATTAAAAACTTTTATGTTTGAAAAAAAAAACAGCTTGACTACTAAGTTAAAAACACAAAAGTAAAATAAGCAAGCTCATAAATATCAAATTTTACGAAGTCTCTAACTTACAATTTAGATTAAACAAATTAATATTATAATAAGAAAATACAGCAACTGCAATAATATTTTTTTAGCCTCAACTTTAGTTAAAAAATATTGGATTAATTAAATATCAAACTATTAATAATTGTTTTACTAATGTTTAATAATAAAAAAGTCTAATTATACTTGGCAAGTAAATTAAAAAGTCTACAAACAAATAAAATGTTGTGTAGAAATTGAAATTTTTTAAAGAACAACTTACATTACTCAAAAAAGAAATTTAAAATTCATTTATGATAATAAAAAAAAGTTTAAATAACTAAAAAACTCAAAAGTAAAACAAGCAAACTAAATAATATTAAGTTTTACAAAGGCTCTAAAGTTAAAACTAAAAGTAGCTTACAATTTAGATATAAGAAACTTATATTATAATAAAAAACACAGCAACACAGCAACTATAATAATATTTCATTTTTGCTTTAACTTTACTTGAAAAATATTGGATTAAATACCAAACTAAAAATAACATTTTTACTTATTTTTAACTAAACAAAAAAAGGAATGCATAATGAAGCTTGGCAAGTAAATTAAAAAGTCTACAAACAAAGAAAAATTTATGTACAAATTACAACTTTTTAAAGAAAAAGTAAACTTGCTTAATAAAGAAAATAGTTACTAGTGAATGTCTACCTAAAAATTAAACCTAAAGTCTAACTTTGCAAACATAAATACTTAGACTCTTACTTTTCACCTTTGTAACTAAAATTCATTCTTCTCTCCTTTTGGCTGATAAATTTCTCCATCACCTATTTTTTGAAACTAGTACAGTTTTTAAGTAAGTCCCTACCAATCGAAATTACACTCAAAGAATTTAATCTTGACTGACCCATGGTGTTTCTCAAAAATGTTTTTATCCTTTTCAAAGATGAAAATGTTCTTTCAGCGTCTACACTAGTCATGGGAATAGTTATCAAAGTTCTATAAAGCTTTGTAGTTTCGTTAAATATTTTAGTCAGGTTATGTTCTTCAAGACATAACAGTATTTTCACTAAATCATCCTGATGCATGTGAATAAAATGTTTCCAGTTCTCTTTCTAACTGTTTACATTCAACTACAGGATAACACTTCTTCACTGTTTCTATAAGTTCTAAAGGAAAACAGGATTTAAAAACAGTAAAATATTTTGCCAACAATATTTGTGAAATTCTTAAATTGTTCTAACTATACAGAGTAAACTAATAATTAATTTCAATATTAAAAAAATTAAAATAAAAGCAAGGTTGCCACTCTTTGAGTCAAAATAAACTGTCCTGAGTGACCTTGAAATGCCTTGAGTCACCATGTGTTTTTGAGAAAAAATCAAATACCCTGAGTTTCCCTGAGATTTTTTAGAACTTAAAATATCATTAAGTTTCACTGAGTACCCTGAGTGTGTGGCAATCCTGAATATAGCTAAAAAAAAGATTAAAATAATTTCAAAAACAAAGAGTTTCATTTTATCAATAACTTTAAGGACGTGAAGATATTTTTTTTTAAATATATTTTTACTATCAAGTTTGAAAACAACTGAACTTTTGCTACACCTGAAGATAAGCTTTGCTTTTAAGGGCATAGGGAGGATGAAACACTTTCTTCACAATTTTATCTTATTTTATGAAGTTTTTACTAAGCTACAAGATGCTTTTTACAGATTTAAAAAATTCAAAATACTTTTTTAGATATAGCCAGTCAAAGCAGTCTTGTATTTTTTTGCTGTTTTAGTTTGCTCCTTTATAATAAATCAATGTAATCTCTGGTCTGACTGGTTGCATCTAAAAGTTTAATTGGAAGTTTCAAGTTTATTAAAGAGTAACTATTAGCTTTCTGAAAAACTTAGAATAAGAACAACATGTAAAAAAGTGCCTATACATCCCCCCCTTATACCACACTATTTTGCACAATTTTTTTCAACAAACTTTAAGATTTTTATAAACTTTTTTTCTAAACTTATTGTTTTTTTGTTGGAGGTTTAAAATTCAATAGTTTTTAAGGGTATCTTTTCTGTATTTAAATTTAATTTGTTTTTCATTTTGATGACAGTATTTTTCTCAGGAGCTCAACTTTTTAAAGTTAAGTTGGTGAGGCTGTTGAACTTTTCAAGAAATTTAAAAATAATTAATAAATATGTAACCATTATAACAGTAAAAAATTGGTTAGTTAGTTTTCATGTGGCCATAGGGGTAAAACACTTATATTTTAACTTTAAATAAACTTGTTATTCTCAGAGTAAAAAACTAAAACTACTTTAGTCAGCCTGAATATTTTCTAACTTGGTCAGTTTTAATTTATCTTGGGTCATCTTGAGTTTTTTTAACATTTCTAAGTTATCCTGATTATGAAGCAAGGCAACCATGTTTCAACAATTTTATCTAAAATTTTTGCGATGTTTATGAAAAAATTAAACCAAAAGTCATATAAAGTAGACTAAAATGTTAAACTACTCTAAGTAATAAAAGTTTCTTGGGGGGTCAGACAAATATTTTAAGTTAAGGCTATTTACTTTATTTAAATATGTGACTGTTTCAAAAATAATAATTTTTATTTAATATAAATCTAAATTATTTTTCTGTAAGAGTAAACTAGAAGTTTATAATAAACTGCTTAACATTTTTTTCCAGAACTCAAATTTTACATTTAAATATTATTTTATTAAATATTTTATTAACTTTATGATTACAATAATCAGTTATAGTTAAGCTTATGTATGCAGATTAAAATAAAAAATCGAATTTCTTAGACTTTGGTGATTTAAGCTTCTTATCTTTTTTTTTCAAAATATTTAATTTATGACAAGTTTAAATTTGAAAAATCATGTGAGTACATAAACTCAAGTTTAATCCTTTGCAGCAGCTTAGCTTTGTTTTTATTTTATGTTTACAATAGCTTGTAGATGATACTTAAGCATGTCCTGTTTTGGGGAATTTTCAACTTAGCTTACTTTCATATTGATTTTGCGGTAATTCTTAAAGAAATTTTGCTTTTTTGAGTTCATTTGCGGCAGTCAGCTAAGAGTTTGCGGCAGTGAAGTGGGAAAAATGGTCGTTTTCTTAATTGGAGTTTTAGAAGAGATTTCGTTCTAAAAAATAACAAAAATATTATAGATACTTAATTTTTTCCTTACAAAATTTCCAGGTGGTGCAGTTGCGGCAGTGCAACACCCCACGCGACGCCCCTGAATAGAACTAAAGGTTTTTTTTTGTTTTAATATCAAAACGTTATTTTCTTTCAAACGATATCTTCAATTGTTAATAAAAAAGATTCTATTGCGATTCTATTGTGAATAAATAAGTATTTTTGTATGTCTGTGTACTTCAGTGGTAGCATTTTAGGATATCAGATATTAGAATGTTGATGTCTATAAATAGAATTGACATTGTAATTGATAAATATTGTACTTTAAGAAAGACTTTGCTTGGGGTAATTTGGCAAAAAGATATTCCAACTAAGTCAGAACATAACAAAATATTAGGACAAAATGGTGTATTTATTAGTACACATTAATTTATTAAGTCATTTTTAGCATGTTTTTAAAGTCAAACTTTTACAGTTTTGTTTTGTATAAGTATCAAAAAAAGTTTTATCAAAATAATGTATCATTGACCCTTCGCGGGCCTGTCACTTTGCTTGTGGGCCGGTAATTTTCATTTGCCGGCCGGATCCCATTAAAGTTTAGAAAACAGTCGGGGGCCGGTCATTTTCACTCTGCGGGCCGTACGTTGCCCACCCTTAATGTATAGTCTATTAAATGACAAAAAAAACTCTAAATGTTTGGTCCTAAAACCTAGTGCATGTAGAATCTTTTGGTATTCGAGAAAAAAACCATATATATTTCAATGTCTTGTCTACGAGAAGTCTAAAACACTTTTTTTCAATTTTTGAAGTACATTAACTAAATTCGATTAGTAAAGCTTTCTAGTCATAGGTTTTAATAGCCGTTTATTCTATGTTGATATAACTTCAAACATTTTGTACCGCTTACGCGGTAACTGTCTCTTTTTTATTTTCTTCTTTTTTCTCAAGCGAGTATAAATTAAGAATATCGCGCGTAATTTAGGCTTTAGTTGTTACTGCGTAGCAGCAACTGAAGTCATGGCGGCTTTTCGCTGCATTTCGTTGTAAATGGTTTCAATCTAGTTAGTCGAGTTTATTTCGATTTTAGAACACTTTTTGAGTTTGGTTTAAACGTTTAGTTTTTAGTTTCTTTGATTCGAATATTTTCGTCTTTTAAAAGAACTGATAATTTGATTTATTAGTGTAATGTTGTGCAGTATTTTATCATCTTTTCGTTTCGCAATTTCATTGTAAAAATAATCATTATCACAGATTCGAACTAAGTTTAAATAAGCATAAGTAACTGATTTATTAAACCTTTAATAAATAGTAAGTAAGTCATATTAGTCTTTTTATCAACTATAATTTAAGCGTTATCTTTGGGACATCTATTATACAAGTTAGAGCGCACGATGCGTTATAAACCAGGCCCCTAAATTGTATAATTAGAAACCCGAGATAGCGACATGATGACCTGGACGTCCAGTTAATTATAGCTGGAATCGAACACAGATACCTTCATTAAAATTTCTACGTTTTTTAGATGGTGACATGGGGACAGAGTGGAATAAACCTGGTTTAATAATAGTATAAATTTCATAAACTTTATGGCATTTATTTAACCTAGTTATCAGGTCTGTAAAATTTATAAAAATTAGTTTTAAATTTCTAGTCGGAAAAACAACTAAGTAGTTCGAGTTTGTGATAGATTTGAGTTGTTTTGTCTAATGGTAATTAGTTTTATTGTGTTTAATTTTATCTTAGAGTGGTTTGGGAAAAGCTGTTCGACATGTGTTCGAACTAAAATGTGTTGGTGGTGTATGATATTATCGCAATTCATCGTTGAAGCGTTTTTTTAAAGTGAATTTTAAATTTTGTACGAGTCTTGTTTTCAAGTTGTTCTGCCGTCTCGTCAAATAAATTAATTAAATATCGTTTAATCGTTTTAAACATTTTATTTAAAGAGAAATGTTCACTTAAAACAGAAGAATGTTAAAGCATTCTAATAATAAATTTTTTCTTAAAACGTAAAGAGTTTTAAACGTCTATAAAAGTTAGCAACTGTAAAGTTTAATTTTTTTGTTTTCAGACAATCGTTTTAATTTGAACTATAACGGGTGATAAACTTTTTAAACTGCATGTAAAAACATTGTTGTTTTTCGTTCGTCTTTGTAAAAATACTTGCATGAGGTTATTAAAACTTGTTTTCAAGTGTATAATTGGTTAATAAAGTAAAATGTCTTAAATTTTATAAACTTAATTTAATTTTATTTTTAGCAACAATGATATGTTCAAACTTTGAACTTTAATATTTATAGTTGTTTGACAATGACCTTGTTAATTGCTTGTAACAAGCTTTATTGGCTTGTAACAAACTTTATTGGTTTGTTGTTTTAAATCTAACCGTACTTTTAAAAAAACATTTTTAACGAGGTCATTTGAGCTATTAAATGTTTTACCCGGTATTTAAAATCTAAAAATAAAAAGATTTGTTTAAAATTTGTTAGAATATTAAAGTTTTTAAAATCAGTACAAGCTCACTGGCTTTATATTTTTACGAAAAGAAGTTTAAACTTTTGAGACGCATGTAATTGCATGTTTTGTCAACTAACTCGTGTAAAATGTGAAATGTTTTTTATGTTAAATCTTGTAGAGAATTACTTCGTATTAATTGGAGCCACAAATGTTTTTCAATTATTTTAAAACATAACAGACTTTAAAGTTAAAATATAAATAAACTAATTGACAAATGTTGTGGCTAACTAATAGCATATGAGTTTGTAAATTTAAATCTTTTAATGTTTTAACTTGTTTTTAAAATTGATATCAAGTAGTGCATTACGTACATTATAATTGCACTTTCGCACGAACGGTTCGAAAAACAAATCGGCGAGAAGCGGTACGACGAGACCGAGCTTTATGTACGAGGAGATGTAAGAGGAGATGTACAAGGAGATGAACGAGGAGAGGAAGGAGGAGATGTATGGAGAGACGGATCAGAGGATTCCGTAGTGCCAACAGACCGTTAGGTGAGGCCAGGAGACGGATCTGAGGAGTCCGTAATGCCAACAGACCGCTAAGGTGAGGACTTGAGACGGATTCCGTAGCGATAAACCGGTCAAACGACGAAGAGATGTACAAGGGTGGAGCGAATTCCAGCAGTGAAGAAATTTTTTTAACTTTCTACATTTGTCTGTCATTTTGTAAAACTGTATCATACTTTTATTAATTTTGTGTGTTTTAAACTAATTTACAGAATTTTCAAAGTAAAGTAATGCTTTTTAAACTAACGAAATAAAAGTCGGCGGTCATTTTTCGTTCATTTTTCTATATAGGGAGTTTTAAGCATTCTTACAAGTGTTAATGAATAAAAATTAATGTTTTTTTTGGAAAGCCAAGAATAAATTCTTAAAGTATGAAGGTAAGAAGAGGAAATGTACCGCTAACGCGGTAATTGTGTCTCTTTTTTGTTTTCTTCTTTTCTCTCAAAGAGTATAAATTAAGAATATCGCGCGTAATTTGGACTTTTTAGTTTCTACTTTGTTGCAGCAAACTGAAGTCAGTGCAGCTTTTCGCTGCACTTAAGTGTCAATGGTTTAAATCTTGTTGTCGAGTTTATTTCGATTTTAGAACACTTATTGGGTTTGATTTAAACGTTTAGTTTTTAGTTTCTTTGATTCAAGTATTAACGTTTTTTAAAAGAATTGATATTTCGATTTATTAGTTTATGTTGTGCAGTATTTTATCATCTTTTCGTTTCGCAATTTCATTGTAAATATAATCATTATCACAGATTCGAACTAAGCTTAAATTAGTATAAGTAAATAATTTATTAAACCTTTAGTAAATAGTAAGTAAGTCATATTAGTTTATTTAAGTCAACTATAATTTAAGCGTTATCTTGGGGACAGTTACTATACAAGTTAGAGCGCATTTTGCGTTATAAACCAGGCCAATTATAGTGTAAAAGTAGAATCCTTTGATAGCGACCATATATATATTTCTTTTTCATATCCTTATTAATCTAAAGTTTTAACTTACTTATACTTAAAACGTCTTGTTCTATTAATCATTAATAAAGTTATGTGTTATAATTAAGTTAAGTGTATTTTATTAGTGCATTAACACTTTATTCTTGAGTTCTTGTCAGGGTATTCAAGCATAGCTAAACAATCAAACCGTATAGTATAACATAAACTCAGCAAATATATTTTACAATTTGTAAAAACAAAAATAATTTATTAATAATGTCTTGCAGCAACTCACATGGTTTTTGAATTTGTTCTTTTTGATCAGGTTTATCTATTCTTTGTCGGCAAATACCAGCTTGGGTATTTGACATTCATGAGTTTCCCACACTTTGTGGTTTTTAGTGTCGAGATTCCAACGTTGTTAGTGTTTGCCATATTGCGTGTCACTTTTTTTTTTTGGTTAAAACAATATTTTAATAATTTTTTAGTTAGTTTAATGTTAATTTAAAGCCCAAGGTAAATTTAAAGGTGATGGCAACTTGCTTGCTTGAACTTTATTTATTTATTTTTTATTATTATTTTATTTTAAAAAACGTTTATTTCAGGTGAATGGTTCTCGCTGGTAAAAGTAGAAGTATGAAAATTTTTGCAGGCCACAGTTATAGTCAGTATTTGTTTCTACTAGGGATCTACTCGTTTTTGGTTACTTTCAGGGAGGGGGCCTCGCCTGTTTAAAATGTACATTTTATTTTACAGTCTAAATTTTACTTTTATTCAAATACTTAAGTCCTAATTATATTTCTATTGTTACTAATAAAACTGTATGTGAAACCAACAATTTTAAGTTTTTAATTACTACCGAACTATTTGACAATTATAATAATAGGTCAGATATTAGGCGATTTTTGTTTAAAAAATACGTAAACATTACTAAAATAAAAAATAAAAACAATTACAAACTATGAGATGCAAAAGCAAAACTAATTAAATATTTTGACTTTGTTTTCCTCTTACAATTCAGTTCCATAAAATGTTGTTTTTTCAGTTCTCTAAGCATGTTGTTGATCGCTATTTGATATAATCATTTCCAAGCCACTTTTACTAGTAATATATGACATCTGTGAAAAATAAAAGCTCTAAAAACAAATAAGGATCTCTTTTTTTATATTCTTTTATATTAAATTCAGTTTTATTTTAGTAAATATGTTTTTTCAAACTTGTTAAAAATAATCTTCGCACATTTAACATATTGCACAGCACACTTTACTGTTTCAGTGATTTTATTCTGTTGACTAAACTACAAACCAATCATAAAATACTACTAATTGCAAACAGCATAACTGTTTTCTGTTATAACTATTAAGTATATTAACCAACTATTTAAAGTTTTTAATTCGATTGCCACTTTTTTAAACAAAAAGTCAGCCTAAGTTACATCAAACCAGCCAGATTTAATTAAAAATTAAAAAATGTAAAAAGACGAGTCTAAAACTTCTAGAAAAACTTCGCCACAAAAGAATTTTTGTTGACAAATTAAGAAGATTTATTTTTAGTTAAAAATTTCTATGTTATATAATTTGTTAAAAGAATAAAAATTTGTCAAAATCTTTGGTCTAAGGACCTGGTGAAGGAAAACATTTTTTAATATCGATTCGCATACCAAGGATACCTTTTTACGTCTTGCTCAGCAAATGTTTAAGAAAAAGCAACAAAACTAACCTGTGTTTTGTTAAAAATATTTAAACATGCCAGATTCAGCCTAAGTTTTTAAAAACTCCAAACTAATCGCAAATATCCTGAGTAATATAAATGAATAGTAACTCTTATAATTAGTAATAACAAAATTAAGAAAGAAATACAAATAATCATTAGTTTAGGTTACCAGTAATTTTTACGTTAAAAAATAATTGAACTCAATTTAACCTTAAAAATAAATAAAAAAAATGACTAAATATTTTCGAAAAATCTTCGATCAAGCCTGAGATAGCCTGAATCAGGATGGTTACTAGTTCAGATGAAATGTTTATAGTTTTTTAAATTTTTTTGAAGGTTGTTTAAAGCATTGCTTCTGTAATGGGGTTCCGCGGAACCCTAGGGTTCCGCGACACCTCTCAGGGGTTCCGCGAAGCTTTTCGAAACTTAAAAAAGAAATTTAAAAAAAAACACAAATCATAAAACTACAAAAAAAAAAAGGAAAACATATATAATTATAGCATTCATTTATTTGCTTTGTGTGTATCTAGCTGTAGGACTTTTAATGGGTATTCATTATTAATAGGTGTCCTGGTTGCGCATATTTTTGCAAATATCTGTTTTTAGTGACGTCATGAAAATTTCTCTGTCTAATGACACCATCCAATTCAGGGTCATGGAGATGGCTAGTGATACAGAGGATCAACTACTGAAGAAATTAAACGCCAGTCTATTTTTTGCAAAGCAATTAGACGAGTCCACTGACGTAAGCAGCAAAGCCTTGTTACTCGTTTTTGTTTGATATTGTGGGCAGAAAGGATTCAAGTAAGATATATTATTTTGTAGAGAATTACCCACACAAAAATCTTCTTTTGAAGTAATGAAATGTGTCGAAAATCATTTTATCAGCAAGGGTTTAGAGTGGAATCAATGTGTCGGCATTTGTACTTACGGTGTAGCGTTTATGACTGGGTCCAAAAATGTTGTAGTGAGGAAAATGAAGGATAAAGCAGTTGAAGCTAAATGGATACATTGTATTTTACAAAGAGAAAACTTGGCAACAAAACATCTTCCTTCTTGTATACAAGAAGTTCTCTCAGCGTCGATTAAAACTGTTAATTTTGTAAAGAAAAGTCACACAAAGGCCAGATGTTTCAAAGACCTATGTGAAAGTTTAGATGCTGACCATCTGCCACTTTTTTATCACAACGAAGTTCGCTGGCTGTCGAAGGGGCGGACACTGGTTCGTCTCGTTGAATTAAAGAAGCAGGTGTTCACCTTTCTTGAAGATGAAAGCTCAGAATTAGTGAAGTTCTTTAAAGATGATGTTTTTTTTTTGCCAGGCCAGCTTATCTCACCGATGTTTTTGAAGAATTGAATGCTTTGAACTTAAGCATGCAAGGGAAGCAAAATTCCATTTTTGTCATGACAGACAAGATTGAGGCGTTTAAAAATAGAATTAACTTTTGAAAGAAAAAGGATAGCAATGGTAATTATGCGATGTTTCACCGGTTTGATGAGGCCCATGAAAAATGCATAGAATTCAACTTCTCTGACGAAATATACAACCATCTTTATCTTTTGACTATAAAGTTTCAACATTAATTTCCTGAAGATGTTCGCATCGGAAATTTATGGATTTGAATCTTTTTATGTGTGATATTGCTTCAGAAGAAGTAAATAATCTTTCTACAGATACAGAAAACGAATTGCTGCAACTATCTGAAGATAGCAATTTTAAATTGAGTTTCAAAGGGAAGGAGCTTTTAGATTTTTGGATATGTGCAATTTCACAGTACCCCGTTTTAGTAAAGCGTGGAATAAAATTTCTTTTACCATACACCACCACTTATCTTTGCTAGTCCGACTTTTCGCATGTAACAAACATTAAAACGAAGCAAAGGAACTGTATGCTGACTCCAATCTTAACTGCCTGTCTCTGTCTCAGTCTATCCAAAATCCAGCCGCGCATTGACATGCTTGTTGCTAAGAGAAAAGTTTAAGTTTCGCACTAAATGTTTTTTATTTATTTTTTGTTAGGCATCTTACCCGTTTCTTACAGTAATCTGTGAATTCGATTAGGTTTATGTTCATTTCAGTATTGTTTTTAGCTCTCATTTTGTTTTTATTATGCAAGGAAAGATTTTTATGACGTTGCGATTAATCATGTTTGTTTTCTTTTATTTATTACAGAATCATAAAATACCTATTGCCTCTGGCGCACTTTGAGTTTGACTCGACTAAATACTATTACAATTGGTATGATTCCTAATAATGAAATAGTTTTGCTAAAAAATTCGTTTTTCACTGAAATTCTTTTGTTTTTTGCAGGTAATAATATTTTAAAAATTTTATGTAAAATTAAAACTAGGGGTTCCGCAAAAAAGTTGAACTTTAGACAAGGGTTCCGCCACTAGAAAAAGGTTCAGAAGCACTGGTTTAAAGCACAAGTTTTTTGTTTTTTTGAAGAAGGTTTATGTCTGAAAATTAATCATTAAGTCTAAACCTACTAAAAATATATAGTAAAGCTACTTTGAATGTGTTCTATAGTGAATAAGACTTTAACTAATATAAATTATGCGTAATAGTTCTTTTATTTACCCATCCTAGATATTATTACTGATTTATTTAGATTGTAGGTGAATACTGATTATTTTTGCCTAATCTTTTCAATTCCAAGTTATTCTACAATTTCAGGTTAAGTGCCATCCTGCTAAGCGTGTAACAACGCTGATCATTACAAATTACAATCAAACATCATAGTACAAGCTAAAATGCTACTCTAAAAGTAATGCTACTCCCATGCAGTATTTTTTATAAACAAATAAACAAATCAGAAAGTTTTAAACATGAACGGAAGTTGTTAATTTTATATTAACAATTTTGTGTTTAAAAATCCTTCTGCTACATAGCTCTGTCTACTACAAATGAAAGTTCACAAGACTAATTTGCCTTAAAAAATTGTATATTTTTATTTAACATTAGTTTAGTGTTCATATGCTTTTTCAATATTGAAAGTAACACAAAACTATTAATAATTAAAACATTCTAGCATTTAAAACCTTTGAATTTTTTTCAATATACAACAAGGAAAACAAAAATAGATTTCATAAATTATATAGATAAGTTTTGTTTTTATCTATGAAAGAAAGTTTTAAAACAAATTTTCTGAGATTAGTTAGTTTGTTTTTTCTGTTTATATTCTGTGTTTCCCCTTATATTTGCTGAGTCAGTAAAAGAAACTTAATTAATGTTGTTTTTAATTTAAGTTATTAATTTTTTTTTGTTAAATTCTTAATATGCTTTGGTAAGGTTGTTTAGAGATAAGGATAAGAATCAATAAAATAAAAATTGAAACTTTAAAAAAATTTTAATTCAGAAAATAATAGGTGAAAAACTTAACGTTATATAATCGGGCCCTACTGCTAAATTTTAATTTGTATTTTTCTACATTTTTAGGCCTAAATTTTGAATTTTTTTAATGATTTTGAAATTTTTTACAATATATTAAAAACAAACCTATAAATTCTTCCTTAAATAAAAAAGAAAACTTAATATATAATTTTGTCGAGCAGGCCATAATAACACGCTATAGGGCTGCAGCTATGTCTTTTGAGGGCCGCATGCCAACAAAATAAAAACAGGGAATAGAAAGTCCTCGACGTAAAGGGTAGAGATAGTCAGATGCCTTTCTACCATAAATAAGATGAAAATAGAAATAAAAACCTGGCTTTAACTACAAAATATTTAATAACTGTTAAGGTTCGTTTTCCAATGATTCATTTTGTTGATGTGACGGGATTCCCCCAATATCTGCTCAGTCAGCATAAAAAAAAAAAAAAATTTTATGTTTTAAATTAGTTCTTAACATGTTTGGGTAAGATGGGTTAGGTTTAAGGATATAAAAACAAAAAGTTAAAGGCATTTTGGGTAAGGTGAGTTAGGGTTAAGGGTATAAATAAATATTTTAAAAAATAAAGAAAAAAAGTTTTTAATAGATGATTCAGCAAATGTTAGGGGAAACACCTTTGCTTTAAAATCAGACCCTTCTCCAATAGTTTGACAGCGTTACCACACACTCAGGCTGGTTTGATATTTTCAGAAGTGTTGAGAAAATAATGTTTGAATAATTTAACCTTGTTTAAAAACAATTGATACAATGTGGTTACTGTTTTTCTTAGAAATTAAATAAGATTTGGTTGAATTCTAAACTAGGTATCCTACAGCTTGTAAACATATATCCCTGGTTTATGATTTATTTTTTAGCATAAAAAGTCTCAAGCATATAAAACAAACCTATATTGAGGTTTTTTGTAACAAATATTTGGGAAAGTGCTCCTAGTTTTTTTATATAAACAAAATGCTAATTTCATTGTAGTCTTTTTATTAGATGAATTATAAATTTTATCAATATTTTTTTATATTACATCGTCAGCTAAAATAGTTTTTAACTAGTCAGATCTAAAAAAAAATATAAACTTGGCCCGCTTACGAAAAACTTTACAAACCCCTTATTTAGTTTTAAATATATATATTTTTTAAATCTATCTATGTATTATTTCATATGGCTAATTAAAATTGTTAGCTTAAATGCTCTAACTTGTCGCTAGCTTTAGTTTTGATTAAAGTTTAGTATTTTTATTTTAATGCTGAAAATAATATTTATATTTATAATAAAAACAGGTCTTATCAAAGATAACTAAGACTTAACTTCAAATATTTAAAGGAAAAGTTTATAGTTAAAGCAAATATTCACATTCATGTTTTTAGTGATTGAAACAATATGTGTATATGAAAGCTTTAAATAAAGTGGATTTTACAACACTCAAAACAGTTTTTAATATTAGGAGTTAAACATTCGTAGGAGTCTAATATGCACTAAGGGATTTTTTTGCACAAAGGGTCAAACATGAACAAAGATGCATTTGCATTAAGAAAATTTTGCACGAAGGGACACTTTTGTACAAAGAAACTTTTTTAGGACGTTAACTTTGCAGAAAAAAACTTTTGCATAAAAAAACTTTTATGCGAAGACACTTTTGCGAGATTGAAGTTTTTTTTTTGTTTTTTTTTAACTTTAATTTTTATAATTAAAACATTTATTTTTAATATCTTTGACTTCCACCCTTAACTCTCATTAACGGTCGAGAATTTCTACATCTGTTAACCCTAACCCTTACCCTTGGCTGGTAATTTTTTCTAATTAATGTTGTAATTAACTTTTTTTTTGTTGAAAAGTATATGTTTCTCTTTATTTAGTATATTGATCATAACTTTTATGTAAAAATGACCTTATGTGCAAAAAAAGAAATTCCGTGCAAAAGTGTGTTTGTGCAAAAGTAACCCTTTGTGCATATTGACAATTCGTGCAAAAATGTTTTCGTGCAAAAATTTCTTCGTGTAAAAGTGTCCCATTGTGAATATTTGACAATTCGTGCAAAAATGTTTTCGTGCTTATTTGACCCGTTGCCGTTAAATACACCTAGTTAATTTTATTAAAAAGGTTAAGCACAACCTAGTGTTAATAGAAAGTATTAAAACTTTTGATATTTATAATATATACTTAATACCGTATTAAAAATAAATATTTTAATCCGATCTTAATATTTATCCCTTTTTTTCAAATTCTAGGCAGCGTACACTAAAAAAACTACCTTGGGTTTTTTTTCTAACAAAATTACTATTTTGTTATTTTTTGTGTAAAAGCTTTAAGCTATTATAAAACGTAATTATAATGGCTATTTAATAGTTTATAAAGTTGTGTAAATTGTTATAAGGGTTAACTAAAACAAGATAGGTAAAATGTTTCACTAAAAATTGAATTGGACAATACATTGAACATTTAGGAATAAAAACTCAAGTTTAAATATTTTAAAACTTTACTTGTAAAAGTTTCAAAAGAAAATATAGCAAAAAGTTTCTAATTACTAAATACAATATTGCTTTTTATAAATACAGCATGTTTAAAACGTTAAATAATACAGTTATATTCTTGTTTAAATTAAAAACAGCTCCTATATTGCTTTGTATTAAAAATTCTTGTTTAAACTTTATCTATTATAGTTTACATCTATGATATAGAAAAAAATAATTCACAACAACTAAAAGTTCACATTAAAAAATCTATATTAGTCTTGTTAAAGCTTTTAATCAGAAAATCTGAGTCCAATTTAAATTATTAAATAACTAAATAGATCAAAATGACTTTTGGTTTTGGTTTTTTGTTTTAGATACAGGTACTTTGGGTAATCTACTAATAATTTTCTTTTATGTACTAAATATTTCTACATTACTTTTGTAAGTCTTCTAGTAGAAGTCAGTTTTTCATTAATGTTTGGTTGCCGCTCTTTGAGCCAAAACAAATATCCTAAATAACTAAAAACTGTTATAATAGACCTTAAACTGTCCTGAGTTATCCTGTGTTTTTTAATCCTTTAAAAATGCCTAAATAAAGAGGTAATTACCTAGAATGATGTCGAACCAATATCAAGCTGAAATTATGTCGTATTCTATGTAGTTTTAAACTATAATTTTAGGCTTAAAATCAATTTTTTATCATAGTATATTTTATATAAAAATATATTTTGTTTTAAACAATCTATATTATACATTTAAGATTTAAAAAAATGTTTTACATAAACTAAATTATTTAATCAATTTTATTTTACAATATTGTAATCAACATAATTTAACTGATAAAATCGCTTTGTATTGTAAAATGAAACGATTAAAGATTTAAGATTTATTAGTTTATGATAAATAAGTTTAATTTTGTTTATATGTTCTATAAAATTAAATTAAATATTTAGCGATTTTTCAAAAATTAGAAATATTCTGAGTTATCCTGATTTTCCTAGATATCTTTACTTAGGTTTGTAGCAACCCTGCAACTTAAAATGTCATCTTTTTACTTTTATAAGTTTAAATAGTTAAAAATATAAAATTTTTATACTTGTTTATTTAGTTCTAGATAATTTTTTATCTCCAATTTTTTTACACAATTTTTTTTTTCTTTGATAAGCTAGAGTCAATTTTAGAATTTTAAAACTTTAAAATTTTACACCAGGTCCAAAAAATTTTTTAGTAGATCCTTAATCTATTTTTTTAACGGTAAAACAAAATAAAATCTGTCTACTTTGACCACGTTAAACAAATACTATAAAAACTCTTTTTTTTTGTAATATTTTATTAGGTTTCATATGCTTAAAAAAATTACCAGTAAACTTCTTAAAACTGTGTTTTCGTATCTAAGTTTAAAAAAACATAAAATTAGAAGTTAATAAACAATATGTAACTGTTAATTGTAATCATTTTATTAACTCTTAAGTAAAATAAGTTCTGCCTTATAAATAATGATAATATTTGTTTCATCACATTGTCAGATTATAACGTTCCTAATACTTTACTCTAAGTTAAAAATTATTATATAAAATATTTTTTTCAAATATTTTAAAATTGCTACTCTAGAATTTTAATAAAATAATTGAACAAAATGTATATAAGATAACGGTTTGTAATGATACACAGCAAAAAAAAGTAACATTAATTGTTTTAAAATCAAAATTCAAAATCATTTCATTATTCAAAAATACTTAAATTGAGAAAAAATATTTCAAAAGAATGAAATATAAATTAAATTAAAATATTCGTGTATGTTTTTACGGTAAACTTCTAAAATAAAAAGTAATAGTTACTAGTTAGTTAAGTGGTTTTATTAGTAAGAACAACGACTCTTAAGAATAAAAAGTATTGGTATTTTTTAATGAAGTTTTGTGACATACTTTTTTTTGCTTAATTTATTTGATAGCTTTAAACTGCATTTTCATTATTTTTTTTTTCAGTTACTAATCACTATAAAGAACTTTTTAAAAGTATATTTTTCTCTTTTATTTTTTGGTTTAACAATCTTGATTATTCAAAAAATAATAATCTACTGATAACCTTAACTTTCAAAAAATAATTTTGATTTAACACAAAAAAATAAATAAACTAGGACTACTTCTAAAAATCAGTTCAGAAAAGTATTTCTGAACGAAATTTCCAAACATTATCGAATTTTATCAATTCTTTGCAAAACAAATATGTTGTTCTTACAAAAATCCATATTACAAAACCATTACTCAAGTATAAAAGATAACACAACAAAAGCTGTGTTAATAAAAAATTGTTTTTGTATTATTTTCCTAAAATAAAACTACTTTAGTTTGTAATTAATAAAATATCAAGTCAAGCTTTAAATTAGTTTTCAAAAGAAAATATAAGAACTATAATCGAAGATGGTCTGTATTTATTAACTTTGAATTACAAGTTTACAAAAGAACTTCAACAAATGAAGTTCCGATTTTACACTTAAACTTATATATTTGTTTAGAAGTATTTTTAAGGTAACAAACAAGCTTACCAAAGTTAAAATACTTATACCAAACTGCTTTTACTAGTCATCTTAAACTAGTTTTTAGCTTTTAAAAACTTACAACTTATTAATCCGTTTTAGTAATTAACTTTAGATAAAAATATTATTAACTGTACAAACAATTTCTAAAATAAAGTTTTAAAAGGTATGAATTAATTTTAAATAAATTTAGTTTTGTTAAACTTTTAAATATAGTTTTATTAAACATAACTTAACTAAGATAAACCTACTAAACTTCGGTTTAAACTTTTTCATTTTAATGTTAATAAAATCAAAATTAATCAATCTTAAAATACAAGAAAGTTTACACGCATAAATGTAATTATATTGTTTGTGAGTTTGGTAATGTTATTTCAATACAGAATCATATTAACTAAAACTTAAAGAATATGTTCTTTGATTATTTGTAAAAGAAGAGTTTAGCAAGTATTACACTAGATATTATTTTAATTGTTGTACCATTTAATATTTGTTATATTATTTTACCTGTAATTCAATATTTGAGTATTTGAATTCATATTTTTACATTATAATAATAAAAAGTTTTATTTTATGCAGCAGCTTATTACCTTTTTTTTCAGCTTATCTGTTTAGTTATCAAAATTTTGAACCTTTTTTTTAATTTTTTAATAAACTTTTATAATAAACTATTTAGTTGTACATAAAACTTCTTATTGATAACAAGTATATAAAGCTTTTAAAAATATAAAAGCTTTCAGCTTAAAATATGTAACAAAGTTACCACTTTATAAAGAAACAAACCATGAAAATGACATTATACTATCTTTGTTGAATTTTGCAGAAGAAATAACCAAGTATTTTTAACTTAAGCTGAAAATATCTGATTTAAAAACACTCATTTGTATTCGTAATACTATTTGATATAATAAAAATATAATCATAAGTAAGAATTTATTACAATATAAGTACTTTAATAAGCATTCTAATCAAAACCGTCTTAGTTTAGCTCCAATCATTGTTACTCTCCTGCGATAGTAACTAAATTCGAAACCTGGCTTAGTAATCTTTTTGGCTTTGATAAATTTGAAGTTTAAGTAAGTTTCTCATTGTATAGTTGACTGTTAACCTTAAAGATTAAAATAATAGTTCTCAACTTATGATTTCGGAGAGTAATATAGCTTCAAGTTTTTTTTGTTTTAATATCAAAACGTTATTTTCTTTCAAACGAGATCTTCAGTTGTTAATAAAATAGATTCTATTGCGATTCTATTGTGAATAAATAAGTATTTTTGTATGTCTGTGTACTTCAGTGGTAGCATTTTAGGATAAATAAATAAAGAATATAAAGAGAATTGTTTTTTGATTGCTTTGGTATTTTGATTGTTCATTTTATATGTCGAAGTAAATTGTCTGTACTGTATTTTAAGTCTGAAAATTGTACAAAAAAGCTCCTTTTTACAAAAAATTAGACAAAAATTAAAATAAACTAACAAAGATATAAAAAAATTTTTATTTTTAACAGCAGTAAAAGATTTCAAGCCCTAAAAACAAAACTGAGAGCTTTACCTTTAAAATGATACTTTGAAAATCATAGTGTTTAAAACATAAAATTCTAAAGTTTGAAAATACCAAAGAACAAATATTAACTTGTAATAGTTTTAAGCTATAATTTTAAATAATTTATTAAGCTTTTTATTGTGACCAAATTTAAATTAAACTGACAAAAAATTGTTCATTATTAAAAGTATAAAAAAAAAGAACTTGTAGAAAGATGACTGGTCAATCTAATTTTTTTTTTATCATTACAAATATGTTGAATAAGTTTATTTATTTTTAGTTCCTGAAAATGTACAAGTATGTAGCTATCCGTTTTAAAATACAAGTTTCAGCCTTTTGTTTAATTTAATTTATGAAAAAAAAATAATGATTTAGATACAACAGCAAATTAAAATCAATTTTTTGTTTATAAATACATGTTTTATCTATGTATAAACTTACATATTTCAGGCAATATCAAAAAAAAATTCTGATAATATTTAGTTACCTTTAGATGATTTAATGATTAACTTCGTTAAATAGACTATACAATATACAAAAAAAAAACTGTAAACCAACTTTTCTTTTTGCACAACTTTGGCTGATAAAATTTAAAAAAATGTGTTTTTTTATTTGTCTAAGTTATAAATTTTATGGTCTTTTAAATAAAGATAAAAATAATGTTTTTAAATATTCTTTGTGTTGTTAGTGTCAAACTCGTTGAGACCTATTTATTTGCCAAGTAACTACTACAGAAAGTTATTAAATTATATGAACTATAAAAATAAATATTGGAAAACGATTTTTTTATATAATTTTTATTACACAAGAAAACTAGGAGATACGACAATAGAAAAAAAAACTATTATTAGTACGTAAAAAAAACGAACATCATCTAGAAAAATCTACTAGTATAAGCTGCAAATACATAAACAATACTGTTAATGCTTCAATTCTGAAAAATATTTTTATGTATGTGAAAAGCAATTCAACTCATTATTTACTTTCTTTTAAGTAAAATCTACTTTTTGTTACAAGAAAAAAAAGAAATATACTTATATTTAATTTCTAAACACTTTTGAAATTCAAACAGTAGAGCTCATATATGTTACAATTTTCTCTAAAGCTTGCTGAAAAACTAATAAGATAACAAACTTCTTTAAAATTTCTTTTGTTGAATCTTTTGTAAATGGTTGTTTGTTTTTTGACCCATAATCTATTAGTTTAGAATTATGTTTACTATTAGTGTTTATATTACATTGAGTTATGTCTTTCATAAAGTGAAACACACACATGTTATGTTTTCTTATTTCTTGTTCTTCTTATGATAATTTTACTGTTGTATTTACTTCAATTAAGTTAGTGGGTGCAGCCTCGGATGAAGTAAGTTTTTGCTTTTTGTTGGGAAAGTTCGAAATATCTTCTTGTTTTAAATGTTGCCGTTTGTCATATAATGACATTTTGCTTTTTGTTTCCTTGGCAGCTTCAAATTCAGGCCCGCCATAACCTGCTTCGGATGCAGTAAGTTTTGGTTTCTCGTTTGGTACTTTCGAAATTTCATAACTATTAAATGTTTTTTTTGAACAAAAAATAACTTTTTGCTATTTTTTTCTGGGCAGCGTTTTTTACTAACTTTTCAAGGTTTTGTGTTACATTTCCTTCTTTATTTTCACAGCACGCAACTTTCTTCTCCTGAACTGTTCTTTCTGGTATTTCATAAAACTTTTGTTTTTCAAAAGTTTTCTGAAGATGTAGTTTTTCTTCTCCAAAGATTTTGTCAGAATTTTTTAACTTATAGTAATTTTGCTTGTATATGTGAAAGTATTCTCTAATCTTTGCTGAATTTTTATATAATTTATTAAATTTATTTATATATTCAGTTGCATTTTTTGTTGCTTGTTGTTTGTTTTTTAACTCATTTACTACTGATGTATGGTTAGGTTTACTATTAGTGTTTAATTTCCATTGAGCAAAGTCTTCCGGAAAATAAAATACACACGTGTTATGCTTTCTCCTTTTTTCTTCTGCTTCTGACAGTTTTGTTGTCGAATTTACTTCAATTAAGTTATTAGCTACTGTATTTTTATCTTTTTTCGTTTCAATCACTATCGGTGAGACTTTTTCTTGTGCTTTTGTGGGTCCTTTGGAAGCTGCTACAAAAAATTTTAATGTATATCGTTTTTTTTTGTTTCAATTAAATATAACTAAATTTAATTTTTGTCATAACTTTTTTCCTCCCTAAATATATTATTTTATCCTGAATTAAAATATAAAATTTTGAAATTTTCATTAGAAAATTGATTATATTTTCAAAATACGTTTCTTTTCAGATAATACGGTTACAAATTCAACTGTTTAATGAGGACTAAAAAACTCTTTTAAGTTTATGTGATCTGATCTACTTTTCAAATCAAAGTTAAAATGTTCAAGCAATGAACAATTAACATCTAAGTAAAAAAGAAACACTAAATAAATAAGAACCAACCAGTTTTGGGTGCTTGAATCTTGTTGTTGTTCCTGGACGCATTGGTTATTCTGGTAACACTCCTGCGAGCAGGTTTGTGACTAGGTTTAGGTTTGCTGGCACCTAATTTCATACTGGCTGTCATTATCAATTTTCTGGAAAAGTCTCCTTGCTTTTTAACTTGAAATTCTTTTATTGGTTCGTCTTGCAATGGTAAATGGATCAGCTAATGAATAAACAGTAATACATAAATAACATACTAGTACAAACATATTTAGAATTACTAATTAATGTACGTTGATCGCCAAAAGTTAATAAATATAACATTTAAGAAATATTAAATAAACATCAGTTTTGTTCCAAAAAAAAAATTAAGGCCATAGGGGGGTTGCCATGTTTTTCTACAAAATCTTATTTTACAGTTTTTTAATAAGTTCGAAGTAGTTTTTTAACGTTTAAATATAAAACGTTTGTTTTTTTGAAGAAGGTTTATGTCTGAAAATTAATCATTAAGTCTAAACCTACTAAAAATATATAGTAAAGCTACTTTGAATGTGTTCTATAGTGAATAAGACTTTAACTAATATAAATTATGCGTAATAGTTCTTTTATTTACCCATCCTAGATATTATTACTGATTTATTTAGATTGTAGGTGAATACTGATTATTTTTGCCTAATCTTTTCAATTCCAAGTTATTCTACAATTTCAGGTTAAGTGCCATCCTGCTAAGCGTGTAACAACGCTGATCATTACAAATTACAATCAAACATCATAGTACAAGCTAAAATGCTACTCTAAAAGTAATGCTACTCCCATGCAGTATTTTTTATAAACAAATAAACAAATCAGAAAGTTTTAAACATGAACGGAAGTTGTTAATTTTATATTAACAATTTTGTGTTTAAAAATCCTTCTGCTACATAGCTCTGTCTACTACAAATGAAAGTTCACAAGACTAATTTGCCTTAAAAAATTGTATATTTTTATTTAACATTAGTTTAGTGTTCATATGCTTTTTCAATATTGAAAGTAACACAAAACTATTAATAATTAAAACATTCTAGCATTTAAAACCTTTGAATTTTTTTCAATATACAACAAGGAAAACAAAAATAGATTTCATAAATTATATAGATAAGTTTTGTTTTTATCTATGAAAGAAAGTTTTAAAACAAATTTTCTGAGATTAGTTAGTTTGTTTTTTCTGTTTATATTCTGTGTTTCCCCTTATATTTGCTGAGTCAGTAAAAGAAACTTAATTAATGTTGTTTTTAATTTAAGTTATTAATTTTTTTTTGTTAAATTCTTAATATGCTTTGGTAAGGTTGTTTAGAGATAAGGATAAGAATCAATAAAATAAAAATTGAAACTTTAAAAAAATTTTAATTCAGAAAATAATAGGTGAAAAACTTAACGTTATATAATCGGGCCCTACTGCTAAATTTTAATTTGTATTTTTCTACATTTTTAGGCCTAAATTTTGAATTTTTTTAATGATTTTGAAATTTTTTACAATATATTAAAAACAAACCTATAAATTCTTCCTTAAATAAAAAAGAAAACTTAATATATAATTTTGTCGAGCAGGCCATAATAACACGCTATAGGGCTGCAGCTATGTCTTTTGAGGGCCGCATGCCAACAAAATAAAAACAGGGAATAGAAAGTCCTCGACGTAAAGGGTAGAGATAGTCAGATGCCTTTCTACCATAAATAAGATGAAAATAGAAATAAAAACCTGGCTTTAACTACAAAATATTTAATAACTGTTAAGGTTCGTTTTCCAATGATTCATTTTGTTGATGTGACGGGATTCCCCCAATATCTGCTCAGTCAGCATAAAAAAAAAAAAAAAATTTATGTTTTAAATTAGTTCTTAACATGTTTGGGTAAGATGGGTTAGGTTTAAGGATATAAAAACAAAAAGTTAAAGGCATTTTGGGTAAGGTGAGTTAGGGTTAAGGGTATAAATAAATATTTTAAAAAATAAAGAAAAAAAGTTTTTAATAGATGATTCAGCAAATGTTAGGGGAAACACCTTTGCTTTAAAATCAGACCCTTCTCCAATAGTTTGACAGCGTTACCACACACTCAGGCTGGTTTGATATTTTCAGAAGTGTTGAGAAAATAATGTTTGAATAATTTAACCTTGTTTAAAAACAATTGATACAATGTGGTTACTGTTTTTCTTAGAAATTAAATAAGATTTGGTTGAATTCTAAACTAGGTATCCTACAGCTTGTAAACATATATCCCTGGTTTATGATTTATTTTTTAGCATAAAAAGTCTCAAGCATATAAAACAAACCTATATTGAGGTTTTTTGTAACAAATATTTGGGAAAGTGCTCCTAGTTTTTTTATATAAACAAAATGCTAATTTCATTGTAGTCTTTTTATTAGATGAATTATAAATTTTATCAATATTTTTTTATATTACATCGTCAGCTAAAATAGTTTTTAACTAGTCAGATCTAAAAAAAAATATAAACTTGGCCCGCTTACGAAAAACTTTACAAACCCCTTATTTAGTTTTAAATATATATATTTTTTAAATCTATCTATGTATTATTTCATATGGCTAATTAAAATTGTTAGCTTAAATGCTCTAACTTGTCGCTAGCTTTAGTTTTGATTAAAGTTTAGTATTTTTATTTTAATGCTGAAAATAATATTTATATTTATAATAAAAACAGGTCTTATCAAAGATAACTAAGACTTAACTTCAAATATTTAAAGGAAAAGTTTATAGTTAAAGCAAATATTCACATTCATGTTTTTAGTGTCTGAAACAATATGTGTATATGAAAGCTTTAAATAAAGTGGATTTTACAACACTCAAAACAGTTTTTAATATTAGGAGTTAAACATTCGTAGGAGTCTAATATGCACTAAGGGATTTTTTTGCACAAAGGGTCAAACATGAACAAAGATGCATTTGCATTAAGAAAATTTTGCACGAAGGGACACTTTTGTACAAAGAAACTTTTTTAGGACGTTAACTTTGCAGAAAAAAACTTTTGCATAAAAAAACTTTTATGCGAAGACACTTTTGCGAGATTGAAGTTTTTTTTTTGTTTTTTTTTTAACTTTAATTTTTATAATTAAAACATTTATTTTTAATATCTTTGACTTCCACCCTTAACTCTCATTAACGGTCGAGAATTTCTACATCTGTTAACCCTAACCCTTACCCTTGGCTGGTAATTTTTTCTAATTAATGTTGTAATTAACTTTTTTTTTGTTGAAAAGTATATGTTTCTCTTTATTTAGTATATTGATCATAACTTTTATGTAAAAATGACCTTATGTGCAAAAAAAGAAATTCCGTGCAAAAGTGTGTTTGTGCAAAAGTAACCCTTTGTGCATATTGACAATTCGTGCAAAAATGTTTTCGTGCAAAAATTTCTTCGTGTAAAAGTGTCCCATTGTGAATATTTGACAATTCGTGCAAAAATGTTTTCGTGCTTATTTGACCCGTTGCCGTTAAATACACCTAGTTAATTTTATTAAAAAGGTTAAGCACAACCTAGTGTTAATAGAAAGTATTAAAACTTTTGATATTTATAATATATACTTAATACCGTATTAAAAATAAATATTTTAATCCGATCTTAATATTTATCCCTTTTTTTCAAATTCTAGGCAGCGTACACTAAAAAAACTACCTTGGGTTTTTTTTCTAACAAAATTACTATTTTGTTATTTTTTGTGTAAAAGCTTTAAGCTATTATAAAACGTAATTATAATGGCTATTTAATAGTTTATAAAGTTGTGTAAATTGTTATAAGGGTTAACTAAAACAAGATAGGTAAAATGTTTCACTAAAAATTGAATTGGACAATACATTGAACATTTAGGAATAAAAACTCAAGTTTAAATATTTTAAAACTTTACTTGTAAAAGTTTCAAAAGAAAATATAGCAAAAAGTTTCTAATTACTAAATACAATATTGCTTTTTATAAATACAGCATGTTTAAAACGTTAAATAATACAGTTATATTCTTGTTTAAATTAAAAACAGCTCCTATATTGCTTTGTATTAAAAATTCTTGTTTAAACTTTATCTATTATAGTTTACATCTATGATATAGAAAAAAATAATTCACAACAACTAAAAGTTCACATTAAAAAATCTATATTAGTCTTGTTAAAGCTTTTAATCAGAAAATCTGAGTCCAATTTAAATTATTAAATAACTAAATAGATCAAAATGACTTTTGGTTTTGGTTTTTTGTTTTAGATACAGGTACTTTGGGTAATCTACTAATAATTTTCTTTTATGTACTAAATATTTCTACATTACTTTTGTAAGTCTTCTAGTAGAAGTCAGTTTTTCATTAATGTTTGGTTGCCGCTCTTTGAGCCAAAACAAATATCCTAAATAACTAAAAACTGTTATAATAGACCTTAAACTGTCCTGAGTTATCCTGTGTTTTTTAATCCTTTAAAAATGCCTAAATAAAGAGGTAATTACCTAGAATGATGTCGAACCAATATCAAGCTGAAATTATGTCGTATTCTATGTAGTTTTAAACTATAATTTTAGGCTTAAAATCAATTTTTTATCATAGTATATTTTATATAAAAATATATTTTGTTTTAAACAATCTATATTATACATTTAAGATTTAAAAAAATGTTTTACATAAACTAAATTATTTAATCAATTTTATTTTACAATATTGTAATCAACATAATTTAACTGATAAAATCGCTTTGTATTGTAAAATGAAACGATTAAAGATTTAAGATTTATTAGTTTATGATAAATAAGTTTAATTTTGTTTATATGTTCTATAAAATTAAATTAAATATTTAGCGATTTTTCAAAAATTAGAAATATTCTGAGTTATCCTGATTTTCCTAGATATCTTTACTTGGGTTTGTAGCAACCCTGCAACTTAAAATGTCATCTTTTTACTTTTATAAGTTTAAATAGTTAAAAATATAAAATTTTTATACTTGTTTATTTAGTTCTAGATAATTTTTTATCTCCAATTTTTTTACACAATTTTTTTTTTCTTTGATAAGCTAGAGTCAATTTTAGAATTTTAAAACTTTAAAATTTTACACCAGGTCCAAAAAATTTTTTAGTAGATCCTTAATCTATTTTTTTAACGGTAAAACAAAATAAAATCTGTCTACTTTGACCACGTTAAACAAATACTATAAAAACTCTTTTTTTTTGTAATATTTTATTAGGTTTCATATGCTTAAAAAAATTACCAGTAAACTTCTTAAAACTGTGTTTTCGTATCTAAGTTTAAAAAAACATAAAATTAGAAGTTAATAAACAATATGTAACTGTTAATTGTAATCATTTTATTAACTCTTAAGTAAAATAAGTTCTGCCTTATAAATAATGATAATATTTGTTTCATCACATTGTCAGATTATAACGTTCCTAATACTTTACTCTAAGTTAAAAATTATTATATAAAATATTTTTTTCAAATATTTTAAAATTGCTACTCTAGAATTTTAATAAAATAATTGAACAAAATGTATATAAGATAACGGTTTGTAATGATACACAGCAAAAAAAAGTAACATTAATTGTTTTAAAATCAAAATTCAAAATCATTTCATTATTCAAAAATACTTAAATTGAGAAAAAATATTTCAAAAGAATGAAATATAAATTAAATTAAAATATTCGTGTATGTTTTTACGGTAAACTTCTAAAATAAAAAGTAATAGTTACTAGTTAGTTAAGTGGTTTTATTAGTAAGAACAACGACTCTTAAGAATAAAAAGTATTGGTATTTTTTAATGAAGTTTTGTGACATACTTTTTTTTGCTTAATTTATTTGATAGCTTTAAACTGCATTTTCATTATTTTTTTTTTCAGTTACTAATCACTATAAAGAACTTTTTAAAAGTATATTTTTCTCTTTTATTTTTTGGTTTAACAATCTTGATTATTCAAAAAATAATAATCTACTGATAACCTTAACTTTCAAAAAATAATTTTGATTTAACACAAAAAAATAAATAAACTAGGACTACTTCTAAAAATCAGTTCAGAAAAGTATTTCTGAACGAAATTTCCAAACATTATCGAATTTTATCAATTCTTTGCAAAACAAATATGTTGTTCTTACAAAAATCCATATTACAAAACCATTACTCAAGTATAAAAGATAACACAACAAAAGCTGTGTTAATAAAAAATTGTTTTTGTATTATTTTCCTAAAATAAAACTACTTTAGTTTGTAATTAATAAAATATCAAGTCAAGCTTTAAATTAGTTTTCAAAAGAAAATATAAGAACTATAATCGAAGATGGTCTGTATTTATTAACTTTGAATTACAAGTTTACAAAAGAACTTCAACAAATGAAGTTCCGATTTTACACTTAAACTTATATATTTGTTTAGAAGTATTTTTAAGGTAACAAACAAGCTTACCAAAGTTAAAATACTTATACCAAACTGCTTTTACTAGTCATCTTAAACTAGTTTTTAGCTTTTAAAAACTTACAACTTATTAATCCGTTTTAGTAATTAACTTTCGATAAAAATATTATTAACTGTACAAACAATTTCTAAAATAAAGTTTTAAAAGGTATGAATTAATTTTAAATAAATTTAGTTTTGTTAAACTTTTAAATATAGTTTTATTAAACATAACTTAACTAAGATAAACCTACTAAACTTCGGTTTAAACTTTTTCATTTTAATGTTAATAAAATCAAAATTAATCAATTTTAAAATACAAGAAAGTTTACACGCATAAATGTAATTATATTGTTTGTGAGTTTGGTAATGTTATTTCAATACAGAATCATATTAACTAAAACTTAAAGAATATGTTCTTTGATTATTTGTAAAAGAAGAGTTTAGCAAGTATTACACTAGATATTATTTTAATTGTTGTACCATTTAATATTTGTTATATTATTTTACCTGTAATTCAATATTTGAGTATTTGAATTCATATTTTTACATTATAATAATAAAAAGTTTTATTTTATGCAGCAGCTTATTACCTTTTTTTTCAGCTTATCTGTTTAGTTATCAAAATTTTGAACCTTTTTTTTAATTTTTTAATAAACTTTTATAATAAACTATTTAGTTGTACATAAAACTTCTTATTGATAACAAGTATATAAAGCTTTTAAAAATATAAAAGCTTTCAGCTTAAAATATGTAACAAAGTTACCACTTTATAAAGAAACAAACCATGAAAATGACATTATACTATCTTTGTTGAATTTTGCAGAAGAAATAACCAAGTATTTTTAACTTAAGCTGAAAATATCTGATTTAAAAACACTCATTTGTATTCGTAATACTATTTGATATAATAAAAATATAATCATAAGTAAGAATTTATTACAATATAAGTACTTTAATAAGCATTCTAATCAAAACCGTCTTAGTTTAGCTCCAATCATTGTTACTCTCCTGCGATAGTAACTAAATTCGAAACCTGGCTTAGTAATCTTTTTGGCTTTGATAAATTTGAAGTTTAAGTAAGTTTCTCATTGTATAGTTGACTGTTAACCTTAAAGATTAAAATAATAGTTCTCAACTTATGATTTCGGAGAGTAATATAGCTTCAAGTTTTTTTTGTTTTAATATCAAAACGTTATTTTCTTTCAAACGAGATCTTCAGTTGTTAATAAAATAGATTCTATTGCGATTCTATTGTGAATAAATAAGTATTTTTGTATGTCTGTGTACTTCAGTGGTAGCATTTTAGGATAAATAAATAAAGAATATAAAGAGAATTGTTTTTTGATTGCTTTGGTATTTTGATTGTTCATTTTATATGTCGAAGTAAATTGTCTGTACTGTATTTTAAGTCTGAAAATTGTACAAAAAAGCTCCTTTTTACAAAAAATTAGACAAAAATTAAAATAAACTAACAAAGATATAAAAAAATTTTTATTTTTAACAGCAGTAAAAGATTTCAAGCCCTAAAAACAAAACTGAGAGCTTTACCTTTAAAATGATACTTTTAAAATCATAGTGTTTAAAACATAAAATTCTAAAGTTTGAAAATACCAAAGAACAAATATTAACTTGTAATAGTTTTAAGCTATAATTTTAAATAATTTATTAAGCTTTTTATTGTGACCAAATTTAAATTAAACTGACAAAAAATTGTTCATTATTAAAAGTATAAAAAAAAAGAACTTGTAGAAAGATGACTGGTCAATCTAATTTTTTTTTTTATCATTACAAATATGTTGAATAAGTTTATTTATTTTTAGTTCCTGAAAATGTACAAGTATGTAGCTATCCGTTTTAAAATACAAGTTTCAGCCTTTTGTTTAATTTAATTTATGAAAAAAAAATAATGATTTAGATACAACAGCAAATTAAAATCAATTTTTTGTTTATAAATACATGTTTTATCTATGTATAAACTTACATATTTCAGGCAATATCAAAAAAAAATTCTGATAATATTTAGTTACCTTTAGATGATTTAATGATTAACTTCGTTAAATAGACTATACAATATACAAAAAAAAAACTGTAAACCAACTTTTCTTTTTGCACAACTTTGGCTGATAAAATTTAAAAAAATGTGTTTTTTTATTTGTCTAAGTTATAAATTTTATGGTCTTTTAAATAAAGATAAAAATAATGTTTTTAAATATTCTTTGTGTTGTTAGTGTCAAACTCGTTGAGACCTATTTATTTGCCAAGTAACTACTACAGAAAGTTATTAAATTATATGAACTATAAAAATAAATATTGGAAAACGATTTTTTTATATAATTTTTATTACACAAGAAAACTAGGAGATACGACAATAGAAAAAAAAACTATTATTAGTACGTAAAAAAAACGAACATCATCTAGAAAAATCTACTAGTATAAGCTGCAAATACATAAACAATACTGTTAATGCTTCAATTCTGAAAAATATTTTTATGTATGTGAAAAGCAATTCAACTCATTATTTACTTTCTTTTAAGTAAAATCTACTTTTTGTTACAAGAAAAAAAAGAAATATACTTATATTTAATTTCTAAACACTTTTGAAATTCAAACAGTAGAGCTCATATATGTTACAATTTTCTCTAAAGCTTGCTGAAAAACTAATAAGATAACAAACTTCTTTAAAATTTCTTTTGTTGAATCTTTTGTAAATGGTTGTTTGTTTTTTGACCCATAATCTATTAGTTTAGAATTATGTTTACTATTAGTGTTTATATTACATTGAGTTATGTCTTTCATAAAGTGAAACACACACATGTTATGTTTTCTTATTTCTTGTTCTTCTTATGATAATTTTACTGTTGTATTTACTTCAATTAAGTTAGTGGGTGCAGCCTCGGATGAAGTAAGTTTTTGCTTTTTGTTGGGAAAGTTCGAAATATCTTCTTGTTTTAAATGTTGCCGTTTGTCATATAATGACATTTTGCTTTTTGTTTCCTTGGCAGCTTCAAATTCAGGCCCGCCATAACCTGCTTCGGATGCAGTAAGTTTTGGTTTCTCGTTTGGTACTTTCGAAATTTCATAACTATTAAATGTTTTTTTTGAACAAAAAATAACTTTTTGCTATTTTTTTCTGGGCAGCGTTTTTTACTAACTTTTCAAGGTTTTGTGTTACATTTCCTTCTTTATTTTCACAGCACGCAACTTTCTTCTCCTGAACTGTTCTTTCTGGTATTTCATAAAACTTTTGTTTTTCAAAAGTTTTCTGAAGATGTAGTTTTTCTTCTCCAAAGATTTTGTCAGAATTTTTTAACTTATAGTAATTTTGCTTGTATATGTGAAAGTATTCTCTAATCTTTGCTGAATTTTTATATAATTTATTAAATTTATTTATATATTCAGTTGCATTTTTTGTTGCTTGTTGTTTGTTTTTTAACTCATTTACTACTGATGTATGGTTAGGTTTACTATTAGTGTTTAATTTCCATTGAGCAAAGTCTTCCGGAAAATAAAATACACACGTGTTATGCTTTCTCCTTTTTTCTTCTGCTTCTGACAGTTTTGTTGTCGAATTTACTTCAATTAAGTTATTAGCTACTGTATTTTTATCTTTTTTCGTTTCAATCACTATCGGTGAGACTTTTTCTTGTGCTTTTGTGGGTCCTTTGGAAGCTGCTACAAAAAATTTTAATGTATATCGTTTTTTTTTGTTTCAATTAAATATAACTAAATTTAATTTTTGTCATAACTTTTTTCCTCCCTAAATATATTATTTTATCCTGAATTAAAATATAAAATTTTGAAATTTTCATTAGAAAATTGATTATATTTTCAAAATACGTTTCTTTTCAGATAATACGGTTACAAATTCAACTGTTTAATGAGGACTAAAAAACTCTTTTAAGTTTATGTGATCTGATCTACTTTTCAAATCAAAGTTAAAATGTTCAAGCAATGAACAATTAACATCTAAGTAAAAAAGAAACACTAAATAAATAAGAACCAACCAGTTTTGGGTGCTTGAATCTTGTTGTTGTTCCTGGACGCATTGGTTATTCTGGTAACACTCCTGCGAGCAGGTTTGTGACTAGGTTTAGGTTTGCTGGCACCTAATTTCATACTGGCTGTCATTATCAATTTTCTGGAAAAGTCTCCTTGCTTTTTAACTTGAAATTCTTTTATTGGTTCGTCTTGCAATGGTAAATGGATCAGCTAATGAATAAACAGTAATACATAAATAACATACTAGTACAAACATATTTAGAATTACTAATTAATGTACGTTGATCGCCAAAAGTTAATAAATATAACATTTAAGAAATATTAAATAAACATCAGTTTTGTTCCAAAAAAAAAATTAAGGCCATAGGGGGGTTGCCATGTTTTTCTACAAAATCTTATTTTACAGTTTTTTAATAAGTTCGAAGTAGTTTTTTAACGTTTAAATATAAAACGTTTGTTTTTTTGAAGAAGGTTTATGTCTGAAAATTAATCATTAAGTCTAAACCTACTAAAAATATATAGTAAAGCTACTTTGAATGTGTTCTATAGTGAATAAGACTTTAACTAATATAAATTATGCGTAATAGTTCTTTTATTTACCCATCCTAGATATTATTACTGATTTATTTAGATTGTAGGTGAATACTGATTATTTTTGCCTAATCTTTTCAATTCCAAGTTATTCTACAATTTCAGGTTAAGTGCCATCCTGCTAAGCGTGTAACAACGCTGATCATTACAAATTACAATCAAACATCATAGTACAAGCTAAAATGCTACTCTAAAAGTAATGCTACTCCCATGCAGTATTTTTTATAAACAAATAAACAAATCAGAAAGTTTTAAACATGAACGGAAGTTGTTAATTTTATATTAACAATTTTGTGTTTAAAAATCCTTCTGCTACATAGCTCTGTCTACTACAAATGAAAGTTCACAAGACTAATTTGCCTTAAAAAATTGTATATTTTTATTTAACATTAGTTTAGTGTTCATATGCTTTTTCAATATTGAAAGTAACACAAAACTATTAATAATTAAAACATTCTAGCATTTAAAACCTTTGAATTTTTTTCAATATACAACAAGGAAAACAAAAATAGATTTCATAAATTATATAGATAAGTTTTGTTTTTATCTATGAAAGAAAGTTTTAAAACAAATTTTCTGAGATTAGTTAGTTTGTTTTTTCTGTTTATATTCTGTGTTTCCCCTTATATTTGCTGAGTCAGTAAAAGAAACTTAATTAATGTTGTTTTTAATTTAAGTTATTAATTTTTTTTTGTTAAATTCTTAATATGCTTTGGTAAGGTTGTTTAGAGATAAGGATAAGAATCAATAAAATAAAAATTGAAACTTTAAAAAAATTTTAATTCAGAAAATAATAGGTGAAAAACTTAACGTTATATAATCGGGCCCTACTGCTAAATTTTAATTTGTATTTTTCTACATTTTTAGGCCTAAATTTTGAATTTTTTTAATGATTTTGAAATTTTTTACAATATATTAAAAACAAACCTATAAATTCTTCCTTAAATAAAAAAGAAAACTTAATATATAATTTTGTCGAGCAGGCCATAATAACACGCTATAGGGCTGCAGCTATGTCTTTTGAGGGCCGCATGCCAACAAAATAAAAACAGGGAATAGAAAGTCCTCGACGTAAAGGGTAGAGATAGTCAGATGCCTTTCTACCATAAATAAGATGAAAATAGAAATAAAAACCTGGCTTTAACTACAAAATATTTAATAACTGTTAAGGTTCGTTTTCCAATGATTCATTTTGTTGATGTGACGGGATTCCCCCAATATCTGCTCAGTCAGCATAAAAAAAAAAAAAAATTTTATGTTTTAAATTAGTTCTTAACATGTTTGGGTAAGATGGGTTAGGTTTAAGGATATAAAAACAAAAAGTTAAAGGCATTTTGGGTAAGGTGAGTTAGGGTTAAGGGTATAAATAAATATTTTAAAAAATAAAGAAAAAAAGTTTTTAATAGATGATTCAGCAAATGTTAGGGGAAACACCTTTGCTTTAAAATCAGACCCTTCTCCAATAGTTTGACAGCGTTACCACACACTCAGGCTGGTTTGATATTTTCAGAAGTGTTGAGAAAATAATGTTTGAATAATTTAACCTTGTTTAAAAACAATTGATACAATGTGGTTACTGTTTTTCTTAGAAATTAAATAAGATTTGGTTGAATTCTAAACTAGGTATCCTACAGCTTGTAAACATATATCCCTGGTTTATGATTTATTTTTTAGCATAAAAAGTCTCAAGCATATAAAACAAACCTATATTGAGGTTTTTTGTAACAAATATTTGGGAAAGTGCTCCTAGTTTTTTTATATAAACAAAATGCTAATTTCATTGTAGTCTTTTTATTAGATGAATTATAAATTTTATCAATATTTTTTTATATTACATCGTCAGCTAAAATAGTTTTTAACTAGTCAGATCTAAAAAAAAATATAAACTTGGCCCGCTTACGAAAAACTTTACAAACCCCTTATTTAGTTTTAAATATATATATTTTTTAAATCTATCTATGTATTATTTCATATGGCTAATTAAAATTGTTAGCTTAAATGCTCTAACTTGTCGCTAGCTTTAGTTTTGATTAAAGTTTAGTATTTTTATTTTAATGCTGAAAATAATATTTATATTTATAATAAAAACAGGTCTTATCAAAGATAACTAAGACTTAACTTCAAATATTTAAAGGAAAAGTTTATAGTTAAAGCAAATATTCACATTCATGTTTTTAGTGATTGAAACAATATGTGTATATGAAAGCTTTAAATAAAGTGGATTTTACAACACTCAAAACAGTTTTTAATATTAGGAGTTAAACATTCGTAGGAGTCTAATATGCACTAAGGGATTTTTTTGCACAAAGGGTCAAACATGAACAAAGATGCATTTGCATTAAGAAAATTTTGCACGAAGGGACACTTTTGTACAAAGAAACTTTTTTAGGACGTTAACTTTGCAGAAAAAAACTTTTGCATAAAAAAACTTTTATGCGAAGACACTTTTGCGAGATTGAAGTTTTTTTTTTGTTTTTTTTTAACTTTAATTTTTATAATTAAAACATTTATTTTTAATATCTTTGACTTCCACCCTTAACTCTCATTAACGGTCGAGAATTTCTACATCTGTTAACCCTAACCCTTACCCTTGGCTGGTAATTTTTTCTAATTAATGTTGTAATTAACTTTTTTTTTGTTGAAAAGTATATGTTTCTCTTTATTTAGTATATTGATCATAACTTTTATGTAAAAATGACCTTATGTGCAAAAAAAGAAATTCCGTGCAAAAGTGTGTTTGTGCAAAAGTAACCCTTTGTGCATATTGACAATTCGTGCAAAAATGTTTTCGTGCAAAAATTTCTTCGTGTAAAAGTGTCCCATTGTGAATATTTGACAATTCGTGCAAAAATGTTTTCGTGCTTATTTGACCCGTTGCCGTTAAATACACCTAGTTAATTTTATTAAAAAGGTTAAGCACAACCTAGTGTTAATAGAAAGTATTAAAACTTTTGATATTTATAATATATACTTAATACCGTATTAAAAATAAATATTTTAATCCGATCTTAATATTTATCCCTTTTTTTCAAATTCTAGGCAGCGTACACTAAAAAAACTACCTTGGGTTTTTTTTCTAACAAAATTACTATTTTGTTATTTTTTGTGTAAAAGCTTTAAGCTATTATAAAACGTAATTATAATGGCTATTTAATAGTTTATAAAGTTGTGTAAATTGTTATAAGGGTTAACTAAAACAAGATAGGTAAAATGTTTCACTAAAAATTGAATTGGACAATACATTGAACATTTAGGAATAAAAACTCAAGTTTAAATATTTTAAAACTTTACTTGTAAAAGTTTCAAAAGAAAATATAGCAAAAAGTTTCTAATTACTAAATACAATATTGCTTTTTATAAATACAGCATGTTTAAAACGTTAAATAATACAGTTATATTCTTGTTTAAATTAAAAACAGCTCCTATATTGCTTTGTATTAAAAATTCTTGTTTAAACTTTATCTATTATAGTTTACATCTATGATATAGAAAAAAATAATTCACAACAACTAAAAGTTCACATTAAAAAATCTATATTAGTCTTGTTAAAGCTTTTAATCAGAAAATCTGAGTCCAATTTAAATTATTAAATAACTAAATAGATCAAAATGACTTTTGGTTTTGGTTTTTTGTTTTAGATACAGGTACTTTGGGTAATCTACTAATAATTTTCTTTTATGTACTAAATATTTCTACATTACTTTTGTAAGTCTTCTAGTAGAAGTCAGTTTTTCATTAATGTTTGGTTGCCGCTCTTTGAGCCAAAACAAATATCCTAAATAACTAAAAACTGTTATAATAGACCTTAAACTGTCCTGAGTTATCCTGTGTTTTTTAATCCTTTAAAAATGCCTAAATAAAGAGGTAATTACCTAGAATGATGTCGAACCAATATCAAGCTGAAATTATGTCGTATTCTATGTAGTTTTAAACTATAATTTTAGGCTTAAAATCAATTTTTTATCATAGTATATTTTATATAAAAATATATTTTGTTTTAAACAATCTATATTATACATTTAAGATTTAAAAAAATGTTTTACATAAACTAAATTATTTAATCAATTTTATTTTACAATATTGTAATCAACATAATTTAACTGATAAAATCGCTTTGTATTGTAAAATGAAACGATTAAAGATTTAAGATTTATTAGTTTATGATAAATAAGTTTAATTTTGTTTATATGTTCTATAAAATTAAATTAAATATTTAGCGATTTTTCAAAAATTAGAAATATTCTGAGTTATCCTGATTTTCCTAGATATCTTTACTTGGGTTTGTAGCAACCCTGCAACTTAAAATGTCATCTTTTTACTTTTATAAGTTTAAATAGTTAAAAATATAAAATTTTTATACTTGTTTATTTAGTTCTAGATAATTTTTTATCTCCAATTTTTTTACACAATTTTTTTTTTCTTTGATAAGCTAGAGTCAATTTTAGAATTTTAAAACTTTAAAATTTTACACCAGGTCCAAAAAATTTTTTAGTAGATCCTTAATCTATTTTTTTAACGGTAAAACAAAATAAAATCTGTCTACTTTGACCACGTTAAACAAATACTATAAAAACTCTTTTTTTTTGTAATATTTTATTAGGTTTCATATGCTTAAAAAAATTACCAGTAAACTTCTTAAAACTGTGTTTTCGTGTCTAAGTTTAAAAAAACATAAAATTAGAAGTTAATAAACAATATGTAACTGTTAATTGTAATCATTTTATTAACTCTTAAGTAAAATAAGTTCTGCCTTATAAATAATGATAATATTTGTTTCATCACATTGTCAGATTATAACGTTCCTAATACTTTACTCTAAGTTAAAAATTATTATATAAAATATTTTTTTCAAATATTTTAAAATTGCTACTCTAGAATTTTAATAAAATAATTGAACAAAATGTATATAAGATAACGGTTTGTAATGATACACAGCAAAAAAAAGTAACATTAATTGTTTTAAAATCAAAATTCAAAATCATTTCATTATTCAAAAATACTTAAATTGAGAAAAAATATTTCAAAAGAATGAAATATAAATTAAATTAAAATATTCGTGTATGTTTTTACGGTAAACTTCTAAAATAAAAAGTAATAGTTACTAGTTAGTTAAGTGGTTTTATTAGTAAGAACAACGACTCTTAAGAATAAAAAGTATTGGTATTTTTTAATGAAGTTTTGTGACATACTTTTTTTTGCTTAATTTATTTGATAGCTTTAAACTGCATTTTCATTATTTTTTTTTTCAGTTACTAATCACTATAAAGAACTTTTTAAAAGTATATTTTTCTCTTTTATTTTTTGGTTTAACAATCTTGATTATTCAAAAAATAATAATCTACTGATAACCTTAACTTTCAAAAAATAATTTTGATTTAACACAAAAAAATAAATAAACTAGGACTACTTCTAAAAATCAGTTCAGAAAAGTATTTCTGAACGAAATTTCCAAACATTATCGAATTTTATCAATTCTTTGCAAAACAAATATGTTGTTCTTACAAAAATCCATATTACAAAACCATTACTCAAGTATAAAAAATAACACAACAAAAGCTGTGTTAATAAAAAATTGTTTTTGTATTATTTTCCTAAAATAAAACTACTTTAGTTTGTAATTAATAAAATATCAAGTCAAGCTTTAAATTAGTTTTCAAAAGAAAATATAAGAACTATAATCGAAGATGGTCTGTATTTATTAACTTTGAATTACAAGTTTACAAAAGAACTTCAACAAATGAAGTTCCGATTTTACACTTAAACTTATATATTTGTTTAGAAGTATTTTTAAGGTAACAAACAAGCTTACCAAAGTTAAAATACTTATACCAAACTGCTTTTACTAGTCATCTTAAACTAGTTTTTAGCTTTTAAAAACTTACAACTTATTAATCCGTTTTAGTAATTAACTTTCGATAAAAATATTATTAACTGTACAAACAATTTCTAAAATAAAGTTTTAAAAGGTATGAATTAATTTTAAATAAATTTAGTTTTGTTAAACTTTTAAATATAGTTTTATTAAACATAACTTAACTAAGATAAACCTACTAAACTTCGGTTTAAACTTTTTCATTTTAATGTTAATAAAATCAAAATTAATCAATTTTAAAATACAAGAAAGTTTACACGCATAAATGTAATTATATTGTTTGTGAGTTTGGTAATGTTATTTCAATACAGAATCATATTAACTAAAACTTAAAGAATATGTTCTTTGATTATTTGTAAAAGAAGAGTTTAGCAAGTATTACACTAGATATTATTTTAATTGTTGTACCATTTAATATTTGTTATATTATTTTACCTGTAATTCAATATTTGAGTATTTGAATTCATATTTTTACATTATAATAATAAAAAGTTTTATTTTATGCAGCAGCTTATTACCTTTTTTTTCAGCTTATCTGTTTAGTTATCAAAATTTTGAACCTTTTTTTTAATTTTTTAATAAACTTTTATAATAAACTATTTAGTTGTACATAAAACTTCTTATTGATAACAAGTATATAAAGCTTTTAAAAATATAAAAGCTTTCAGCTTAAAATATGTAACAAAGTTACCACTTTATAAAGAAACAAACCATGAAAATGACATTATACTATCTTTGTTGAATTTTGCAGAAGAAATAACCAAGTATTTTTAACTTAAGCTGAAAATATCTGATTTAAAAACACTCATTTGTATTCGTAATACTATTTGATATAATAAAAATATAATCATAAGTAAGAATTTATTACAATATAAGTACTTTAATAAGCATTCTAATCAAAACCGTCTTAGTTTAGCTCCAATCATTGTTACTCTCCTGCGATAGTAACTAAATTCGAAACCTGGCTTAGTAATCTTTTTGGCTTTGATAAATTTGAAGTTTAAGTAAGTTTCTCATTGTATAGTTGACTGTTAACCTTAAAGATTAAAATAATAGTTCTCAACTTATGATTTCGGAGAGTAATATAGCTTCAAGTTTTTTTTGTTTTAATATCAAAACGTTATTTTCTTTCAAACGAGATCTTCAGTTGTTAATAAAATAGATTCTATTGCGATTCTATTGTGAATAAATAAGTATTTTTGTATGTCTGTGTACTTCAGTGGTAGCATTTTAGGATAAATAAATAAAGAATATAAAGAGAATTGTTTTTTGATTGCTTTGGTATTTTGATTGTTCATTTTATATGTCGAAGTAAATTGTCTGTACTGTATTTTAAGTCTGAAAATTGTACAAAAAAGCTCCTTTTTACAAAAAATTAGACAAAAATTAAAATAAACTAACAAAGATATAAAAAAAATTTTATTTTTAACAGCAGTAAAAGATTTCAAGCCCTAAAAACAAAACTGAGAGCTTTACCTTTAAAATGATACTTTGAAAATCATAGTGTTTAAAACATAAAATTCTAAAGTTTGAAAATACCAAAGAACAAATATTAACTTGTAATAGTTTTAAGCTATAATTTTAAATAATTTATTAAGCTTTTTATTGTGACCAAATTTAAATTAAACTGACAAAAAATTGTTCATTATTAAAAGTATAAAAAAAAAGAACTTGTAGAAAGATGACTGGTCAATCTAATTTTTTTTTTTATCATTACAAATATGTTGAATAAGTTTATTTATTTTTAGTTCCTGAAAATGTACAAGTATGTAGCTATCCGTTTTAAAATACAAGTTTCAGCCTTTTGTTTAATTTAATTTATGAAAAAAAAATAATGATTTAGATACAACAGCAAATTAAAATCAATTTTTTGTTTATAAATACATGTTTTATCTATGTATAAACTTACATATTTCAGGCAATATCAAAAAAAAATTCTGATAATATTTAGTTACCTTTAGATGATTTAATGATTAACTTCGTTAAATAGACTATACAATATACAAAAAAAAAACTGTAAACCAACTTTTCTTTTTGCACAACTTTGGCTGATAAAATTTAAAAAAATGTGTTTTTTTATTTGTCTAAGTTATAAATTTTATGGTCTTTTAAATAAAGATAAAAATAATGTTTTTAAATATTCTTTGTGTTGTTAGTGTCAAACTCGTTGAGACCTATTTATTTGCCAAGTAACTACTACAGAAAGTTATTAAATTATATGAACTATAAAAATAAATATTGGAAAACGATTTTTTTATATAATTTTTATTACACAAGAAAACTAGGAGATACGACAATAGAAAAAAAAACTATTATTAGTACGTAAAAAAAACGAACATCATCTAGAAAAATCTACTAGTATAAGCTGCAAATACATAAACAATACTGTTAATGCTTCAATTCTGAAAAATATTTTTATGTATGTGAAAAGCAATTCAACTCATTATTTACTTTCTTTTAAGTAAAATCTACTTTTTGTTACAAGAAAAAAAAGAAATATACTTATATTTAATTTCTAAACACTTTTGAAATTCAAACAGTAGAGCTCATATATGTTACAATTTTCTCTAAAGCTTGCTGAAAAACTAATAAGATAACAAACTTCTTTAAAATTTCTTTTGTTGAATCTTTTGTAAATGGTTGTTTGTTTTTTGACCCATAATCTATTAGTTTAGAATTATGTTTACTATTAGTGTTTATATTACATTGAGTTATGTCTTTCATAAAGTGAAACACACACATGTTATGTTTTCTTATTTCTTGTTCTTCTTATGATAATTTTACTGTTGTATTTACTTCAATTAAGTTAGTGGGTGCAGCCTCGGATGAAGTAAGTTTTTGCTTTTTGTTGGGAAAGTTCGAAATATCTTCTTGTTTTAAATGTTGCCGTTTGTCATATAATGACATTTTGCTTTTTGTTTCCTTGGCAGCTTCAAATTCAGGCCCGCCATAACCTGCTTCGGATGCAGTAAGTTTTGGTTTCTCGTTTGGTACTTTCGAAATTTCATAACTATTAAATGTTTTTTTTGAACAAAAAATAACTTTTTGCTATTTTTTTCTGGGCAGCGTTTTTTACTAACTTTTCAAGGTTTTGTGTTACATTTCCTTCTTTATTTTCACAGCACGCAACTTTCTTCTCCTGAACTGTTCTTTCTGGTATTTCATAAAACTTTTGTTTTTCAAAAGTTTTCTGAAGATGTAGTTTTTCTTCTCCAAAGATTTTGTCAGAATTTTTTAACTTATAGTAATTTTGCTTGTATATGTGAAAGTATTCTCTAATCTTTGCTGAATTTTTATATAATTTATTAAATTTATTTATATATTCAGTTGCATTTTTTGTTGCTTGTTGTTTGTTTTTTAACTCATTTACTACTGATGTATGGTTAGGTTTACTATTAGTGTTTAATTTCCATTGAGCAAAGTCTTCCGGAAAATAAAATACACACGTGTTATGCTTTCTCCTTTTTTCTTCTGCTTCTGACAGTTTTGTTGTCGAATTTACTTCAATTAAGTTATTAGCTACTGTATTTTTATATTTTTTCGTTTCAATCACTATCGGTGAGACTTTTTCTTGTGCTTTTGTGGGTCCTTTGGAAGCTGCTACAAAAAATTTTAATGTATATCGTTTTTTTTTGTTTCAATTAAATATAACTAAATTTAATTTTTGTCATAACTTTTTTCCTCCCTAAATATATTATTTTATCCTGAATTAAAATATAAAATTTTGAAATTTTCATTAGAAAATTGATTATATTTTCAAAATACGTTTCTTTTCAGATAATACGGTTACAAATTCAACTGTTTAATGAGGACTAAAAAACTCTTTTAAGTTTATGTGATCTGATCTACTTTTCAAATCAAAGTTAAAATGTTCAAGCAATGAACAATTAACATCTAAGTAAAAAAGAAACACTAAATAAATAAGAACCAACCAGTTTTGGGTGCTTGAATCTTGTTGTTGTTCCTGGACGCATTGGTTATTCTGGTAACACTCCTGCGAGCAGGTTTGTGACTAGGTTTAGGTTTGCTGGCACCTAATTTCATACTGGCTGTCATTATCAATTTTCTGGAAAAGTCTCCTTGCTTTTTAACTTGAAATTCTTTTATTGGTTCGTCTTGCAATGGTAAATGGATCAGCTAATGAATAAACAGTAATACATAAATAACATACTAGTACAAACATATTTAGAATTACTAATTAATGTACGTTGATCGCCAAAAGTTAATAAATATAACATTTAAGAAATATTAAATAAACATCAGTTTTGTTCCAAAAAAAAAATTAAGGCCATAGGGGGGTTGCCATGTTTTTCTACAAAATCTTATTTTACAGTTTTTTAATAAGTTCGAAGTAGTTTTTTAACGTTTAAATAATTTTTGTTTATTTTTGAGATATGACCAGTCAAAGTCCGGCCGCATAATAGGTTCCTTTTGGGAAGGGAAAATTGAAACATCGAAAAAAGACTATTTTATTTACAATGTATCTTCTCCTACATTTTTCAAGCAATCTTCATCTAGATTTCACAGTCTAATCTTTATACAATTAAAAAATAACGTTGCGTTGGACTTAACTACGCTTTAAGAAAAATATATTTTTTTGAAAACAAAGAGACTTTTTTTTTAATTTTTGCCATAAAGTTTTATTTTATAAATTATTAAAATACACACGTAACGCTTTTTTTATAGCATAAGATTTTTTTTTTTTTTAATTTGAGGAAGATTGCTTATTAAAAGTAGGATATAGATTTTTAGTGGTTTTAAAATTTCAGATAAAATTGACCCTGAAAAATTGCAGTTCATACGTTTGTATCTTAAACCTTTTACAAAAAATAAAACGTTTGAAAAATTAAATTATATTATTGAATTCTTGATCGTAGTTTAGACTTTAAACTTTCATGTTAAAGCCAAGCTTATTTTTTATAAAAAAGTCTTGGAGAAGCTTAAATGAAGTACTTAGTATTTAAATTCCAAACAAAATATTAATTAAGAACCAGTATTTTTGTAGATAGAATTAAGTTTACAAACAAATTTATTGCAAAAAATCTAAGAACTTGCTTACTCAAATACTAAAACTAATACTCACAATGGTACCGTAAATCTTCTTGGCATCTTCCGCATTCCTCCCTACAATCGCCTTGTACCTGGCTGCCACGTTACTGCTGTACTTCTGCTTGCTGTCCTTGGTGGTGCAGCCGTTGCTCCTGAAGTACGAGGACGCTTTCATGTTGCCGCCCACCTGCATCGACCTCAGCTGCTCCCATGTCCATTTCTGATCCAGTTGGACTGATCTGTTGATGATATAATATTATAGTTTTAGTGTATATTGTTGCATAATGCTATAAGACAAGTGTAGGTAAGATCAGCAATAAAGATTAATGTTAATTTGTGAACAAAAATATATTTCAGTCCGTTTCTGATGATTGGTGAGTTTTTTCATTGATTTTTAGTCATATAACTGTTATTTTTAAACCTTTCAAAACTCGTTGCGTCATAACTTTCTGAATCTCGCAGGTAGCATTTCCGAAAAAATGAATGTAAATATCTCAAAAACGTAGAGAAGATAGATTTTTTTTGGCTATTTTAATTTGTGCCTTCCATTTTTAGTATGTGCCTATTGTAGTCTGAATTTAACCGGCAATATCTAAATAACTAAATTATTAAAAAAAATATGTAAAATGCAACTTGTAACTTAATGAATACTCTACAAAATGAAACTAAATTGTAAAGAATATTTACCCCCTTCCTCTATAGCCTTGTTGTATTTCAAACTCATTTTAGCTATTTGAATATTTTTATGTTTACAGGAGTAATGTATTATAATGTTAATTTATATAGCTTATTGTATTGTAGTATGATTTTATATTTTTTATTAAGACTGAACTATCGTCTCTAAAATCATTTAAAACAAATATGCACAGAAATTTTTTGGTTAAGTGAAAATCAATAAATTTTTAATAAGACTATTAACTTTCTAATATAATGTGTAAACTGCTGTTAAATTCTACTTTTTTAGAACTACCAAATTATTTTACTAAATGTAAGGTTAAATATTATATTTAAGTATAATGAGTAAAGTTTATTTTACATTTATATAATTCATTTTTAGATACCTAATAAAACTCAATAAAAATACCTGATAAAAGTGAGGTCGATACCAGGTGATCTGTGAATTCCTAAGAAGTCAATACAGAGAAATACTCCGTATGGTATTGATGCCCATGTAGGGTTCTTTGCACCACAGTCGAAACATACCTGTTATATAATTAACACACCATTTAGAGCTAAAATTTAGAATTTTACAGAAAAAACACATATTTTCCAAAACATTTGATAAGTAAAATTAACTATAGGTATATTAAAATATATAACTATTTTCAAAATACCAAAAAGTTAATTAATTTATATACTCTTTAGTTATAAGTTAAATTTATTTTAGCTTAATAGCACGTACTATGTTTTTAAAATGTTATACTAAAGTTTTTTATAGTTATTAATTTCACAAATTAATCTTTATTAAAACTTCTAAACCGTATTTTAAAACAAACAAATAACTATTTTTAAATTTATGTCTACATACTAAGCTTAAAAACATTTCTGCTGTAGGTTTAAATACACGGATAAGAACAACAATATTTTTTTTAATAAGTTTTAAATATAATATTGTATTTGTATTAATTTAGTACAGTAATATGTGTTTTATTTAAAACCATCTTACTAACTTAAAATAGTAATGTTAAAAACCATAGTTTTGACAATTAGTTTGAAAAAAATGTTCAATAAATTATTTTAAAATAATTGATAATAATAATAATTATATAACTTCTTATTGAAAAATTGAAAAAGTCAATTTCTTCAAAATAAAAAACTAAGTGAAAAATAAATTAATTACTTATGCCTAATCTAATGAAATGTACATTTTAGAAGTACATAAAAATTTATATTTCTGCAATAAACACAATTTGTATATCTTCTTTGTTTAATTTAGACACAAAAACTGACCTTATTAGTTTCAACAGACTGAAGTTTCTTAAATATTAGTCTTATGTCGTCCAGTGGTGCAATAGTCATTTTTATTTAGTTTATCTTAGTATTTTATAAGTAAGTAAGTTTAATAAGAAAATTACATTTTGAGCATAGTTAGATTTAGTTTTTAAGGCATTTAAATAAATAAGTCTTTCAATAAAATTTAAATAAACCAAAGTTATAAAAAAATATGCTTAAAAAAATTTAATATCTCTCTATAATATCCAAAAATTCACAATTTTGTGTTAATGAATTTAAAGCTTGCTGCATAAAAATTTTACACCTCATGACTTCAATAATTTTATATAGGATAATAATTATTCCACATCATTAAATATTTATTAAACGAAAAGGGCAATATTTAGTTTAAAAACTAAGCTTAACTTAAAGTTACCTATGTATGTTACCTATATTTAGTTGAAACTGCTATCAAAATTAGTGAAAAATAGCCTTCAAACTAATTTCTTTTATTTTAAATTGTTGATATCAGTAAAACTAATAAATAATCTGAATATTAAGTTCTTTAAATAGTAATTTAGATAAAATATAAAACTTTATAATTATGAGGCAAATAGGTTTATTTTGACCTAAATTTTTATTTAAACTACAGTTTATAAGTGCCTTATGCAGTTCCTGAAAATAAATTTAAAAATTATAAAATAAAACCTAATACCATGTTTCTGTATACCTCAAACAAAGACACGCCCTTTAAACTCAAACTTAAGAAAAAAACTTTAAATACTTTAATTAGGATACCTTTGGTATTCATAAATTAGTTTATTAACCATTAAGAAAAGACAGAACTAGCTGTTTCAGTGTTTATGTAAGCTGCCTCACAATCACTCAAGCATGAAGTTTTAAATTAACCTCAGTATCGAGAACTGTTTATTTCTGAACTTTTGAAAGCTGAGTTTACTTGATTTGCGTGAAGTTTTTTTCATTAAGACTTTTTTAATTTAACCCTCAGATTAATCAGGTATGAAAAAGTATTTGTTTGATTATGTCTTAAATGAGTAACAAAATATTATAAATGATACAAACTATTTAAATGTAAAACAGAAGTAAAAGAAAAGCTTAAATTAAGATTTCTTTAGTTGAGCTGAAACTGTTGTATGTTAAGTTATGTTTCAAACTGACTTTATTGTTGTTGATAAATTTATAAATCTATTTAAGACTAAAAAAATAAAAAGCAACGAATAATATTATAAAAATTTAAACCCAACTAAAAACCAGTTAAAAAAAAACTACACTTAATTATTTCAATAAAATTTATAAACTTAAAAGAAATTGATATACATTTTTAAGAATATAAATAACTTAGTTAACAGTGATAAAGTATTATACACAATAGGTTTTTATTATACACAATAGGTTTTTATTATTAGTCTTCACACTACATAAACTTATGAAGTAAAATTTCAAAGAATTCAGTTTTAGTCAAGAGAAAACGCATTAAGTAAATAACTATACTAAACAAATGTTTTTAAAGTCTCCAAACTATGTTAATAGAACTGTTTTAAAAAATAATAATTTATTTTATACTTATACTAAACTAAGAATATAAATACATATATATTGTATACATGGCCTTAAAATTATAAATTATATACAAAAAAATTTTAGGGTAATCAAGTTTTAAAAGGTTCATATAAAATTTTATTTACGTTAAACCTTCCTTATCAAACAAAAAAATATTATATCAAGATTTTTTTTTACAAAGTTATCAAATTATTTTGTTTTACAAATTTGTGCTAGCCATGGTCAAAAAACAAACTTCATTACAAAAAAGAGTTCTAAAAATTTTTCTACAATTTAAAACAGTCATCTGCAAAATAGAGAGTAAAAATGTATATAAACGATGAAGCACATCGACAAACAGGCTATTACAACTAAATTACGTTACAAGGGGACCTGGGCTGCTTCAATGGGGCTATAATTTCAGCAAAACATACATGGGTCATGTCTTACATAAAAATAGTTTAGATAAAAAAAATGGTGGACCATTTAGAATAGTCATAATTTAGAAAATTAAAATTAATTACTTTTTTTTTTGCTACAGTGACCGTTAGTAAAATTGGGGTTTTTGAAATTTACAATCGGGTGAAATTCTGAAAAAAAAAACTAACGACCACTGAGAACACAGCATAGTAAGAATATTAAAAACAATAAAAACTAAAGGAATAATATTCTTAGGCTAAAACTTCCGTTAGAATAAATATTCTAAAAAAAAACTTTTTTTTTCTAAGGGACCCCACTCAAAATTCAAATCTCAATCCAATATATTAATTATTTTAAATAAAGGCAAAAAACCATTCTCTATAATAAAAAATATTTGTTAGTTTTAAAGATAAAGAAAATAGTTAGATCTTAAGTTTTGACATTATAAAGATTGCAAAAAATGCTAATCGAACTAAATTAAAGCTCGTTAATTAATGTATTAAAAAATTAAATCATCGTGATAAGAATCAAATTAAAATTGCTTTTAAAATAAACACTTGTTCTTGACTTTTATACACTTTTTTCTAACCTACCATGTCAAAAGTATAATAAAAGTAATACTATACTCAATTCGATTGATAATCGGAATAAATACATAACTTTACAAATAAAAACTAACTTTAATAAGTTGGTTAACTACAAAATTTTTGATAAAAACAATGAATTTTTTAGTTACTTTTTTGAATATAAAAGAAAGAAAAAACTGTAAAATTTAATTTTGGGGACCTTAATTTTTAAGATATATATTCTTTATTGAGCTAAACGTCAATACTTAATTAATTAATAATAATAATTAGTATTTTATTTAAAGGATTACAATTTATTATTTAATATTAATACAACTTTTTTCAACAATAATATACACGTTTAGCTAAACTAAACAATGAAACTGAAACATTTTATTGATTAACCAATAATTACAGGTTTTTCAAATTGTTTTTGAGAAATTTCTTCAAGACTTTCAAAAGTATAAGTATTGAATGGATTTTTAGTATACAAATAATTGAGTGTTGTTGTAATGTAACGGTGTTTCCTCTAAAACTGCTTAGTCAGTGAAATAAATAAGTTTTTTTGTATAATTCTAATTTTTAGTTATTAAAGTTTATTTTTGATATATTTTTAATATGTTTGGGTAAGGGGGGTTTGGGATAAGGATATAAATAAATAAAAAAAGATTTTTTTTTGCTCAATCCGAAATTATTAGGAAAAACACAGTTACATTACAATCAGACCCTGAGTTATTTAAAGAAAAAAACACCGTTATAAATACTATAACAAAATTAAAGATACTGTAAAGCTACTCTAAATATGTTAAAAAAAATAGAATAAAAATTTAATGATAACAAAAATAAAACAACATCTTTATGATATATTTATTGCGTCAACTCAAAATTTTATCACTTCACATATAAAAGTTGTTTTAAATTCTAGATTTATCAAGTTTTTCAAGTTTTTTTTATTATTTTTTGTACAAACTTCCAAGTTTTTTTTTATTACCAATATTCATGTTTTTCACGGTATTTTATCAACCCTGTAATAGTTACATGATAATTCAAAATCGGACAACTTAAGTTCCGACAATTCAAGTTCTTAAAGAAATGTCTAAAAGACTATATTTCAAAAAGTAATATAAATTTGAAAAAATAAAAAATGGGTATGTAGATTTTATTAATATATACAAGCCACTTTTATCTTTTTTGATATATCTAAAATATTTTACAAGATAATTTAAAATTACTAAAAGTAACTATAATTTTTACTTAATTAAATGCGTATCTTAAAAACATATTTAATTTATTGCAAAAAGAAAGAAATGGCCTGTAGATATTAATATGATTGAAATATTCATCTTTATTTTAGACAAATATATATTACTTTTTTATTTTTAGCCGTCTCAATTTTTTATTAAGAATTTGAATTGTCGGAATTGGAATTGTCGTGCACCCCCCTGTAATTATTATAAAAAATAAACGCTATCAAGTGAAAAAGGTTTTAAATAACTTAATACAAAATAAATAGTCTGACTTGCACTAAGTTAATCTGATTGTAGTTGGTTTTATGTAAAAGTTTGAACAATAAAACATAATTTAAAATCTCGATAAAATTACTACAAAACAAACTTAAATACCAAATAATTAACATTTGGAATCAATAAAATACTAATTTTTAAGCAATAAAATGATTTTTTTAAGTATCCTAATTTTAATAAAGATATATAAACTAGCCAGAGATTTGCAAAAAAAAACATTACTAGTCAGTCTGTTTTTTTTTAGATAACATATCGAGTTGGTCCGTATCACTTGCACCACCATGAGGGCCATAAGGTTCGTTTAGCGATGTTAGCTTACTTTAAGTTATTTACTTTTTACATTATTCAACCATCAAATCTTATTCAGATGGAGATTGATGGAACCGTGGAATCTTTTCGGTTACCACCTGCCCAACCGCGAGTGCCACCTCTGCCACAAGTAAGCACCTGGACCACGTGACAGACGATGACGTCACGAGAAGCCGGTCGGAGATTGTGACGTCACTAAGGCAGTAGGTTTTCGGATCCGAGAGTCCTGAGTGACTCATTTAATATATATATTTTTATTTGTTGTTCTTATTAACTATGAATAGTATACACATATATAAATTTAGTTTGATATTTTTTTCAAGTTTTTAGCAATTTTGTTTTTTTCTTTGATGTTTTATTCTGTGTATCTTGTTTGAATAGTATATTTTTATTTTTATACAATTGAATGTTTTTTTTTTTGTACTTGGATTTCAGAACTTGAAACAGATATAGAGTTTTAAAATGAAAGATTTTTTTTTTGTTTTTGCCTTTTTCGTTACACTTGTATATACATGTGCTAGAAATTTACCAAGTTTCAGTAAAGCTTGACTGATATGCTCAAAAATAACTCTTTACTTGATGATAAGGCATCAATTATTTTTTTTTTTAGTTTTTAAAGTTTCACTGTTGTTGAATTTTAATTTGGCTATCAACATTTAGTTTTATCATCTATTCTAATTAAGGATACACAAAACGTTGTTGATATTTTTTACACTTCAGCTTTTATTTTTTATTATTTACTATGTTTATTTATTTTTACATGTATTTATCTAAATACATATAAAAATAAATAAACATAGTAAATCTAAGATTAATTTTAATTGTGTTACTACATATAATTGCTTAAAATGTTTTTTACTTACATTAAAGTACAAACACACTGTGCACTTCGTTCGTCAAATTATATTTGTTTCTTATTTATTTTATTAAGCAAAACGCAAAATTTTTATGAGCTATTTAAACCACTTTAATCAGTTTTTCCTGTTAATTTTAATTTTTTCATACAACGTTGTATTTTATACTAACATAGACATTTTATTGTCTATATAACAAATGATATTTTAATTACTTAATCTCAAAAACATTTAGCTTATTTTTGAATCAAATATTTGTTTGCTGCTAGATTTTCTTAATTTGTTACTAACCAATAAGGATTTAGTATTGTTATACTTTTTTTTACATATCAAACTTTGATCAAACATGTATTGCGACTTGTTATTGTACTAAATTAAGTTTTATTTTATTTCAACAAGGTTGTTAGAGTATTACAACTTTTCTAAAATTTTAATAGAGAGTTAAACATTTCAAGTTTTCTATTATGCTAAATAGTATGAAAATAATATTAAGACGACTAAATAACCAAACAACATATCATATTTTACGGATCAAAGTATGCCTTAATAACAGATACTATTAAAGCTTAAACTTTTAATAGGCGAAAGACTCGATAAGTGTATTTAGTAAAATTTTAACAAAATAGTTTTTTTGACTTTGATTTTCTTTTAAGCTTTTCATCTTCTTCTTTTATAAGATAGAAAAGTTGGTTCAATGAAACTAAAATGTCACGTACGGTATCAATTTAAAAATGTTAAGTAGTACAGATTTTATATAATTTTATTGAAATAGAAGTATCTCTTTACACATAAAAATCCCTAACTCTATAAGAATCTACTAACATTAGCAGTAAGTACAAACTAAAAAAACCAAGTTTTAGATGTAGCAACATTCCTATTAAATAAACAGTTTAAATAAAGCTTATTAGTAAACATTTAAAAAGAAAGTTAGTTTATATAAAACTAGTAAACCACGAACTAGATAAAATGTTTATATTTTGACAAAATAAAAAGTATTTATGCTAAGGGACGCCATATAAAACAGGGCTTCCTAAAGTGGGAGATTTATACAACCATGGCCAGTTAGTTATCTGTAAAGTAAAAAAACTGTTAATAAGTAATTAAGTTAAAAAGCAGCGATACACAATATTTTATACACTGTTTATTGAACGAAAAAAAAAGCGTAAAACAATGGATCCTAATACGTGGTGAACGAAAAACCTTTCGGTTATTTTATTGTACACCACTTGGATACACTTTAATGCCTTGTCCAGGACAAAACAATAAATGTGTACGACTATAGTAATACTTTCACCAAGAAAAGTGTTATAAAATTATTTGAAAAACTAGATACTTTAGAACAGTTCTAGATTTTTTTTTCAAAGATTAAGTTCAAAATTTTTTATAGTAGTTGAGTTAGAATGAAAATTTTGAGTTTAATTGCTTATACTTTTCAAATGCACTTCTAAAATCTGAAAAAGACTTATAAAGATTATTGAAAACTTCTATATTTTGTTTAATTGTACCTTTTTTTTTTGTGTTTGTGGTATTATTTTAAGGTCATGCTTATCAAATTTCGTAATAAGATGGTTAATTAATATTTTAGGCTTTCTTGGACCATATCTGCTTTGGTATTTTTCTTCTTCAACTAACTTATCAATAAAGTTCAACGCAAATTCAAAACGCTTGTGTAATTCTTGCTCAGCTTATGACATTTTATTTAGCTTATACTCTTCAAACGCATACCTAAAATCTGATGAAGACTTATAAAGTTTATTAAAAACTTTTATAATTTGTTTAATTATAACTTTCTTTTGTGTTTCTGATAATACTTTAAGGTCATGCTTATCAAATTTCGTGATAAGACAGTTAGTTAATATTTGATGCTTTTCTGGACCATATCTGATTTGGTATTTTTCTTCTTCAGCTAACTTATCCATAAAATTCAACGCACACTCAAAACGCTTGTGTAATTCTTTCTTAGATTGTAACATTTGGTTTAGCTTATAATCTTCAAATGCATATCTAAAATCTGAAGAAGACTTATAAAAATTATTAAAAACTTTTATAATTTGTTTAATTATAACTTTCTTTTGTGTTTCTGGTATTATATTAAGGTCATGCTTATTAGTTTTCGTAACAAGATCGTAAATTGATACTTTAGGCTTTCCTGGACCATATCTGATTTGGTATTTTTCTTCTTCAGCTAACTTATCCATAAAATTCAACGCACATTCAAAACGCTTGTGTAATTCTTTCCTAGATTGTAACATTTGGTTTAGCTTATAATCTTCAAATGCATATCTAAAATCTGAAGAAGACTTATAAAAATTATTAAAAACTTTTATAATTTGTTTAATTATAACTTTCTTTTGTGTTTCTGGTATTATATTAAGGTCATCCTTATTAGTTTTCGTAATAAGATCGTAAAATGATGCTTTAGGCTTTCCTGGACCATATCTGATTTGGTATTTTTCTTCTTCAGCTAACTTATCCATAAAATTCAACGCACATTCAAAACGCTTGTGTAATTCTTGCTCAGCTTGTGGCATAACTGTTGTAGTACTTGCGACATTCAAGTTGGCAGCAGTGGCTTCGGACGAAGTAAGTTTTAGTCTTTTGTTAAAAACGTTCGAAATATCACCAGGTAGTGAATATTTCCTTTTGAGCATGCCTGAAAATAGTATTTCTTGTTTTGTTTCCTGAACGTTTTGAACCTCCAACTGTAGCTCTTGTGTTCCATTATCAGCTACATTTTCATTGTGGCTAGTTTTATGTTTTTGCTCGTTTCTTTCTGATTTTTCGTCCTCACTTTGTTTTTCAAGATTTGTTTGACGACCGATTGATTCTTCTTTTTCTTCGAGTTTATTGTCGTTGAAGTAAATAGTGGTGGAAGGATCAAAGGTATCTGTTTTAATGTTGTTATGCTTAACCTTTTTTTTAAAGGCAGTCATTTAGTGTTGAAGTCAAATCTTTGAATATAAGAGGCATTCAAGTTATACTCTTTAAAAAAAATTGAAATTAGTATAATTAGCATGCTAAAAAACGTATTTAAAGCTTTTGAAACACAATTTACTGAAATATATTTTTAAAAAGGCAAAACTTTTAGTAAAAATCATTATTGATTTCCTTAAGTATATTGGTATTTTGAGTATCAAACTTTATAAAAATAAAAATAAAATACTTAAAAACTACAAAACAGGTTTATTTGGGAAATAGTAAAACAAACTAGTACTATAAATTATACTTATTTAGTTAGTATTTATACTGATAATTCAAAATTACAATAATATAGTATAATACGACATGGTATAATATGAAGTTTAGTTGTTTGTTTACTTTCTTACAACTAGCAACCAAATAATTAAGCCAAATAAACAAGTCTTTTTATTTTAAATAAAATTTAATACATAATTCTAATCTGCAAAATTTTTCAAACGATTTTAAAATGATTTATTATTTCTATAAAAAGTTTCTACATAATTAATACATACATTTAATATAGAAAGTCAATGTCAGTCAATGATATAAAAAAGAATTATAAGCCATATTTTCCATATTTTTTTTTTGTTAGAAGGTACCAAACTACATTGTGTTTACCAAACACTTTCAAAACATCAAGGTGTGTACATTTAAATTAAATTATGACTTAACTATGTTGTATTTGTAGTTTTTTTTTTTAACTTTGTCATCTAGATTTATTTATTTTATAGCATTACAGCTCAAATATAATTATTCTTTTCACCTTTCTGCAACCACTACATAAGTATTTAGTTTATTAACATTTGATAATAGGACTGTCACAATCTAAGGCTACTTAGACTACTCAGGATTACTCAACCTAGTTTAAAAGTTGTGAAAGTCTCAGGCTAACTCAGCTGTTTGGCCATTCTACCTTGAAACATAAAATAATCTGGAAAAACTTGAAGATTGAAAATTTAGGCAAAATATCTGGAATTTCTTAGAAGTTCTAATATAACATCCTTTATTTTGATAATTAAATTGTACATATACATAAAAAAAATTAAGAATTTTTTTTGTCTTTCTGGATAAGTGCGTACTTAAGGCGAGGTGCGTACCAAAAAAAGTGCGTACTTAAGCGGTAGTCTACTGTATATATTAAGTTTATATTTTTAACAGTAACAAACACAGCTATCTTTAACATATTGCTCACAGTTTGCAAAGGCGTTTATAAGTTAATGATAATATATTTAAAACTGTAGAATGTATAGTTCTACTTGAGCATTTATATGTTTTTACTTAAAGTTATTACCTTCAGGTTTTGCTGTTTTATTGAGGTCTTCTTTACATTGTTGCTTACATTCTTCAAGATTTTGAAAATTAGAGAAATCATAACACCTAGGTTTTTCTTCTTCTGAATCAAACTTTTTGTGCAGCTCAATCAACATGTGCTGTGTGGAATTCTATTCAAAATATTTAACTTGATAAAAGTCTCTGCTTAAATCGCATATTATTAGATATTGACCACAATTATAAAAGTATTGAAAAAATGTTAAAAAAAATAAAAGTGTTGTTTCTTAAGCATCAAAACCATTGCTAAAAAAACTTTAGAATTTTTAAAAATAAAAATATAATGACATTCCTTTCCGCTATTAAAAATATAAGATGGTTAATAAATATAAAACGCATACACTGTTACTAAAGTATCAAAACTATTGCTACAATGAAATTAAGAACTTTGTTAAAAAAAGGCTTAAACTCCTATTGAACAATATTTAGATTTTTCAGTTTAAAAACTAAATTCACTAACTGCTGCTTCCTCTAGACTTGAGAACCTCCAGTCTTGTTCTTGGCACATTTTTAGAAATGGAATTCTCGTATCCATCAAATCAATGTCAACCTCAGGATCATTGTCTACTCTTTGTGCTCCATCATTGTTTAAAATTACAACGAAATTGTTCTTTAAAGTATTTATTTTTGTTAAAGAATATATAGAAGTAATTCAGTGTTAAGAAAAAGTTCCTAAAAATGTTACATAATTGTACTACTTAGTTTTAATTAGAGTAAATCTATTATAAACATTTTGAATAGTTACCTTTTTTGAGTCCTTGAGATACTGACGTGCCTTACTTAACACAATTTTATTCTGAGTGACGTCATATTGTTTATTTTTCGAATTTTCAGTTGTTCTTTTTGGTATCTTTTCTTCCAAAAGTTTTTCCATTTCATCAGGCCAGAGATCTCCTTCAAAATATGGATGATCTGTGACTGATTGGATATCATCGCTCATCATCTGAAATCCTTTTATCGAACCATCAGCCTTTAAATTTTATTTTTTGATTTATTTTAACATTCAGCGTAACTAAAGTAACTGTTTTTTAAACACTAACTTCTCCTCTTTCTAACGTTTTTATGTACCACATGTTAAGATTTTTTTGTTTAGGTATTTTTTGATCAGCTGGTTTTACATTGAAAATGTAATCGTCACCTTTCTCCGGTGGACATGACCATATATGACCAAAACGGTATCTGAAAAATTATTTGTTTAAGTTGAAGATCTAAGAAACATACAGATATTAAAAATATTTGTTTGCCTTTTTCCCGTTATAGCATGATAGTTTTTAATCAACTAACCCAAGCTCACCACAGTACTTGAAGTAGCTAATAACAAGTTCCATGTTCAGCTTTGAACGAAAAGGTTGGTCTAGAACTTTAACCGAATCCAAGTAGCCTATGTTAACTCTACCGTTGTTTGGCGATTTTTCTTGGTCTATGTACTCCTATGGTAAAGTAAATTTATGGGTTTAGAAAACATGTTTAACTATAAATAGGTTCAGCTTGTCTAATTAAAGTTGTCTTACTCTTGAGTACGCACTTTAAAAACAGCCTGAGAACCCACCTAAGAAAAGCATATTTAACAAAATTCTTAAGTTAAGTTCTCTATTCCAACAGCATGTGCGCACCATAAAAACTGCGTACCTAAGGGAAAAACAACCAGTAACAAAATGTTTAAAACGATAGGTATAGAAGAGAGTCAGCCATTTTTATTGGATTCTGTTCTATTAAGCAAGATTGAAAATTATCTAAATACGGAACTTATTTTTATAAAGTTTTATTGTAGAATTTTTTTTATTTTTATCATAACTTTTCACTAAATGTTAAATAAAAAATATTAAATTTTCTCACCTGAGTGTGAAGTCCAAAGAAGCAAATTTCTGTCCCGTCTTTTTCTACGAATACAAAAATTGCTCTTGCTCTGTACTCTATTTTTTCTGGAAAGCTTTTTTCAAATCTAAAAAAACTAATATGTTAAAAAGTTTTTTAAGCATTAAAAATAAACCTTTCAGTTTGTTTTTATTCGCAGTTGTCTTTTTAATTTATTAGAGTATCGGTACAGATGTATAGAGTTTTAAATTTTAGAGCTAGCCTACAAAATAGTAATTACGTTTTATAAGTATACAATTTGTAACTAAAAGTTTTTAATAATTAATTATCAAATTTATTTTTCTATATTAAAAAGCATTATTTAGAATTGAACTTTTATTTTTTATCATTTGCCTTAAATACTGTTTCAATAAACACTTTTGCATTGATTTAAACATTTACTATATAGATAAAGCTTTTTAATACAGATTAGCTTTACAAAGTCTTAAACATTTTTTATTAAACTTACTGTTCTAAAATTTCATAAGCTACTAGTATCTTTTAAGTATATAAGTAACTAATGTAAGTACATCTATAGATATAAAACAGTATATTACCTTTTTCTCATGTACGTTTTGACTTTGAGATGCTTTATTTTATTATACAGACACCTGACGTGGATCTTATCAACCAGTTCTTCTTTACCCTCCTTCTTTACCAGTTGGTTGGCTTGGTCTTCAAGATAGTCCCCCAACACAGATCTAGGTATTATGTTTGGTGTTAACTTTCTTTTCAATGCGTTGTTGTCATGAAGTTTTGGCTTTGGGGGTTCTTCATCTGAGCTACTTTTGTGGCTATAAATAGAAAATGGTTTTGGTGAACATGCATTTAATTTACACTGCTTCTAGTCATAATACTTAATGTCACGACAACATAAGCAGCAAATTTGTCATGTAAAATAGGTTGTATAATGCATAAAACTATTGACTAGGTTAATATAAGATAAAATTAAATGATTATAAACTAGTTGAAAATATATTGAATTAAAAAACTTAAAATTTTAGTTTGAAGTTGCAAAGAAAAGCGTATACAAATTTTATCAAGTTAAACTGTTACGTCTTTTAGTTATTAAGTTTTTCATTTTTTTATACTCTATGTTATAATAAACAAACCTTGTATTTATAACTTTTGGTAGAAAAGGTAGAGGATACGTAATTTGCGAAAATTTTTCATTGACAATAACTTCAGACTTGTTCTAAAATTGAAAGAAAAATATTAAAAATTGTTAATTTAGTTTATACTATTTTAGTGATAGTTACTAATTATCTTGTAATTAATAAACATTTTTTATTTAATCTTTTTACATAGGTTTTTCTCTTTGATTTGTGTAAACAATAGTCAAACATACATAAATCAATCTTTTAGATAAGAACTTGAAAACTATTGCGTATGTATTCAAAAACAACTATTAGTCTTTTCTTAAAGACAGATAATTAGCTTTCAAAACTTGAAAAGCAAATTTTTAGATTAAGCTTAAAAACTAACCTCTATCTTTAATCTTTTAGTTTTATTTGTTGTCTTTCTACTAACTTGTTTTCTTTTTAAGGTTTTCTCTTTGTCTTTCGGCAGATAGGTAAACTTTTTTTTTAAAAGCTTTTCAAGGGATTTGCCCATCTTATTAACTGAATGACCTTCCTGTGATTTAATTAAATAAAATTATGTCTATTCTTATATTAACAAAATACGTAAAAAATGCATTCATACATACATATTAAAAATATGTTTAAATTTTCAGCAAACGATATCCATCAATAATTAAAATACAAAAAAAACAATACTTTATTTTATGCAGTTCTCATTCTTTGCAATTATATTAATTTCAAACTTACTGGGTTGAATGAGTAGCAGTTTTCAAACATTAAGTGAAAGTCTTGTTTACATTCTTCAACCGTCTTGTATCTGTTTGTACTGAGCTTGTTCTTAATTTCATCTATACAAATTGGGTTCTTGATATAGTTGTGATAGTCCTATGAGTTTTCATCAAAATTATATTTTATGCACAAAACTTTATAACATATTTTATAGTTTTTATTACTAAACTCAAATTGTTTTGAAGTTGAACATAAACTTTGTAAATTGTTTCAAAGTGTTACATATACAAGAATATACAAAAAAAAAGAGTCTTAGAACATTAACAACTATAACAAGTACAATAAAAAAGCTATGATTAAAAAGTTAAAAAATGTTTAAAATGTATATAAGTTGAAAGTTCTTCTGCAGTTAAAAGCTCAATATTTTATTTGACTTGGTTGACTTTTAAATTCGTAAATATTAGTTTACTTTTTTTTTATACTTTTAAAATATTCAACCTCTTATTTTTGGCTACGCACTTTAAACACATCCCAGTACATATCTTACCAGTCTTAAAAGAAAATTTCCCCGTTGAAGACAAAGTTTATGATCTAATTAGTGATTAGTAGACAGAAAGATTAATAAGCTAATAAATAATGAGTCTTAGATTAAACACCATAAAAAAAATGTTGAAAAACTAACTGGTTCTACTTCAGGATCAACAGGCTCTTTAAATGGATAGCTCCTTTTATTCTTTAACAATGCCGGAATAATTATCTTTGCAATGTAATCGAGTTGCCTTGTTGACATGTTTTTATTTTTAATGTAAAATTCTATAAAGTAAAACTAAACGTTTACTAATTATCGAATAAAATAACTTGAAGACTACAAAAGTTTTTTTAAAAAGGTTAATTAAAATGTTGGCGGTTTTTGGATGCTTTCTTGTAGCTTGTTGCATTCGTTTAAAAAAAAGAAAGTTAAGATTGAATACAAAAATTATTGCCTAACTTAAACTTTTTAAATAACTGAGAAATGGGCGATATTAAAGCTAATTTATTTAAATTTAAATTATTTCAATTAAAACTTTCAAAATTGATCAAAAGTTAATTTTGAGCACAACAGTAATTCCGCTGTTTGAGTAAAAAACTTTCCTGAGTGATCAACAACTTTCCTAAGTGACCTCAAGTTGTCCTGAGTCATTCTGAGTTTTTTCATATCTTTAAAAAATTTGACTTTTTAAAATTAATAAAAATTAAGTTGTTAAACAGTCTGGTTAAAAAAAATTCTTTTTTAAAATAAAAATAAAATAGGCCTGGAATTTTAAGAAATCTTAATATCCTACTTTGAAAAAACTATGCAAAGTCATCCTGAGTTAATAAAAAATCAATACATCTTGAGTTTTTCGAAGTTTTCTGAGTCTGTGGCAACCCTGACATTAAGTAAGTAATTAAATAAAAACAATTTTAATGTAATAAAAGTTATTTTTAATAATACTATTTTAATTGGAAACGTGTCTAAATTGTACAAAAACAAAATTCCATTAGTTCACTAAATTGCACCAGGGACTAAACTGCACGAGAACAAAAGTGCACGAGGGCACAAAATGCACGAAGCCAAATTTGCACGAGTTACAATTTTCCACGATAGTAAAAAATACACATAGTAGACAGATTAAATAAACTAAAACCAACTTAATAGAAAAAAAAATTACCGACCGAGGGTTAGGGCTAACAGTGAAAGCAAAAAAAGTAAATAAAAAAATATTAGAAACAAGGATTTAAAAAAATAAACTGAAAAAAATAACTTACCAACAGAGGGTAAGGGTTAGAGGTAACAGTGATAGTAAAAAAAATAATTACAAAAAAAGATTAGAAACAAGAATTTAAAAAAATAAACTGAAAAAATAACTTACCAACAGAGGGTAAAGGTTAATGGTAACAGTGATAGTAAAAAAATAATAAATTATAAAAAAAAATATATATATTAATAGTATTATAATATTAGCTACCCATTTAATTGTATCAAAATATAAGTTTTGAATACTGTAAAGCAGATTTCCAGACACTTTTAAACAAGTATTTTTATATTATCATTAGATATTTTTTATAAATTTTTATAGTTTTAAATCTTATATTTTTTCATAAACTGACCAAGTTATAAGAACTACTAGACCACTGATTTATTTTAGTGGCTTTTGAACTTTTTTTAAAACTGGCACCCTAAGTATTTTGTTTTTTATAAACTTTCAAAAATATTTGAATAAAGATACTAACGCCCAGTGTTTTTATAAGTAGCTATAAATCACTAAATCTTTGTAGAAAAATATAATTTTTAAAGTTTATGATTTTGACAATTAAAATAAAAACCTGGAATTTGACAAATTTTGAACAAAAAATGCTAAAAGTTTTGGAATCTTAAACAATTTTACATTGTTAATTAGTAAACTTTAATTTGCCACCTAAAATCTATTTAATAAATAAAAACTGATTTCATCATTTTTTTAATAAAAAACACATTTCAAGTAGCTTTACATTATTTATAGTGTTATTGTACTACAAAACACAGTTTTTAACCTAAAACTTATCTTCAGTTTTAAAATAGACCAAAAACCTGAAAGAAATTTCTCAAATACCAATGGTTATATATTTTTAATGAATTTTTTATTCTTTAAATTTAAAAATCTGTACTCATTATATAAATAAATGTTTTGTGCCTACACATGATCATAGATTACATTAAAAATATTTTGTATGCATTTTGACAAATTGAAATAAAAATTATTTTGTTTAGAAATAGTTTTACTGAAAAATAATTGTTTTTAGTTTTTAATTAGCTGTTGTTTAAACTTCAGATTTCTTTTTAAAAATTTCTCGTATTCATTTGACATTGAAATATGTTGCAAATAAAATAAAATTATCTTGTTCTAAACCAGTATTGCTACTCTTTAAAACAAAATACTATTATAAAAATTGTAGTAAAAGCTAAACACTGAAAAAAAATTAAAAAAGAAAAAATATAAATTTTTAACAGGTTTACCACTCTATGAGTCAAAGATATCCTGATTGAGATCAGAAACTGCCTTGAGTGACCTTAAACTGTCTTTGAGTCATCCTAATTTTTCTTAATTACCAAAAAGAATCTTAACTTTCATAGTAAATACGAACAAGGTTGCCTCTCATTTTTCAAAATTTATTCCAGGTTTTCCAAATTTCTTCCAGGTTTTTAAAAGTACACATTTTTGGGTCTATTTTTAGTTTAAAATTAAGTTTAAAGTAAGAAAATGTGTAAAATAATATAAAAACATTCAAAAGATAATGTAAAGCTATTTTAAATGTGCTTTTTTTAATAAAAAAAAATTAATTATGACAAATTTTTTTTTTTTTTTATGATAAATTTTTTAAAATAAATCAAATTTTTACTACTGAACATGTAAAAGTTGTTAAAATTTTATATTTTCTATGTTTTTTATTACCTAATTTGTCAAAACCCAGGATAAGTGGCAATACTGTGCAAACTAAGCTCTTCAACAAAGTTTAATGTGAAATACAAAGTATTGAAACTAAATTTCGTTCAAGTTGTAGATAAAAGTGGCCTGAAATTTTCAACGAATCCTGAATTAAACAAGAAAATGAGTCAGCCAGAGTTTAAAAAAAATTTCAAAAAGTTCTGAACTATTCTGCGTTTTTCTGATATTTCAAAAAACTTTTAAAATATTCTTAAAGTGTGGTAATCTTATAGATAACCTAAAATATCATTAATATCAGGGTTACCATTTGTTTTTTCAAAAATTTTTCCAGGTTTTCCAAATTTCTTCCAGGTTTTTAAAAGTATACAGTTTTGAGTCTATTTTTAGTTTTAAGTTAAGTTTAATGTAAGAAACTATGTAAAATAGTATAAAAACATTAAAGAGATACTGAAAGTTACTTTAAATGTGTCTTTTAATAATTTTTATTTTATGATGACAAAAAGTTTTTATTAATAATAGATTTTATGTGTCAAACTGAAGTTTTACTACTAAAAATGTTAAAATTGTTCAAAATTCCAGGTTTTTCAAAGTTTTTTTCAAAATTTCTCAAAATCCAGGTTATCTTTACCTAAATTGTCAAATTCCAGGTTTTTCAAAGTTTTAAGGTAAAGTGGCAACCCTAGATTATAAAAGAAAAAAATAAAATTACATTTTAGGGCATAAAAGGTTGTAAATGAAAATATGAACTAGTCTAGAAAAATAAATGTCTGAATTAATATTAGTGTTTTTAAAAAATCATTGGTATTCTGAGTTTTAATAAAGATCTCAAAAAGTAAATAACTATATATATTGTTCATTATACAAAGTAAAGTATATCAAAATACTTATTAGGATACGAAGTTATCTTTTAAAACATTCTAATAAAGAAAAAAAGTATAACAATTGTATATTATTTCATAAATAATTAATTGTCAATATTTTAACAAAAACTTCAGAAAGAAGTTTTAAATTTTAAAGATATTGAAAATTTATTTGTTTTTGCTCATTAGTTATTATTAAAGAACAAGGCAGTTTTTTTATGGTCAGTTTTAATGTTTTAAAAATAAAGAAATAACTACTCTTTTAAACTCTCATGTTATAAATAATTTCATATTAAAAAAAAAACCCAAAAAAGAATTTTTAAAAGGGTAGTAATTATTAGGTTAGCCTCACTTGATGCAAGAATAACATCAGCCTGAGTAATCATGAATAAGCACGAACAGGATTGCTACTCTTTGAAACCAAAAAAAACCTGAGTGACCAAAAACTGTCTTCAGTGGCTTTAAACTGTCCTGAATTACCCTAAGCTTTTAAATTTTTTTAAATAACTGAAATAAAATTCGTATTAAATAAAAAAAAAGACATATATTTTTTCAAAGATTTAAGAGAAGAAACAAAACTAGCCGAATTTTTGAAAAAATAAAAATAAACATGCTTAATCAAACTGTATTTTAAAGAAAAGTTCAACTATGCTGAATATATGGCAGCCCTGAATCATACTTAACCCTTTAACTAGATCTTAACAAGGTAGACACTTTTTAAGCTAAATTCTTAGTTTAGAGTGAAAATATTTAGCCTAAAATACATCAACCTAGCCTTAGACATTCTAAGTTTTAGACAAAAAATGAAATTTTTGGTAACAGATCTAGAAATATGAAAGTATACAGTAAATAATAGTTAAATCCTTTATTCTATGATAAAATAAAAGAACTAAACTGTTAGAAATAATATATAACTTTAAACATAAATTTTAAATTTATTTAATAATAAGAGTTAATAATTTTACAAGCTAAGATTTTGTTAAAAAAACGTAAATAACTAGTCTGAGATTTACAAAAGAATTTTAGAAAATCTTAGCAAGCCTGAATTTATCTAAAAACATTAGAAAAGTTCAAAATAGCCTCAATATCTGGCAACTTTGTATTAGTCAGGGTTGCCACTCTCTGAGTCAAAAAATCTTCCCTGAGTGATTAGAAACTTTCCTGAGTAAACTCAATTTATTTTTATTTGAGTTTTCCTGAGTTCTTTTTAAACCCTCAAAAATGTTATCATTTATTAGAAAAATACAATGTTAATTCTAAAAATATTTAAGAACTAGCCGCAAGGCTAAAAATTTTAAATCATATAATAAAATTATTATTTTTAAACAAAATTTTGAAATTAAACTAACTAAATCTCATTCTAGATCAAAAATAATTTTTCCTGATATTAAAAAAAAATTTAAATTTCCCTGAAATTTTTAATAAAACCATAACTGCCCTGAGTTTTCCTGAATTAAAAAAAAGGATCTAAATTCCCTAAGTTTCCCTGAGATTTTCTACAACTTCCAAATTCCCTGAGTTTCCTTGAATTCCATGAGTGTGTGGCAACCCTGATTAGTTTAAGCCTATAGTTTCTTTAACTTTTAAATTTTCTATTCAAATCATGTATTATATGATAAGTATAATCATTATCAAACATGACTTCTTTTAACTTAAAACCTTTACTTACACTTTTTTTTAATACTAAAAGTGTATATTTTTTTAAGATAAGTGTTACTATGTTTGAATAATTTCTATCATAATTAATATATTTTTCTTATACAATTTAAATTCCTCAATTTTCTTGTAGTTATAGATTTTAGCATGGAATCAAATTTACAAGTGAAATTTATTTTTTCCTTAATAAGAATAGTTGTTTAGTTTTTAAAAAGTAACTTTAGTTGAGAAAAAGTAACTTGCTTTATTAAGCATAATATTATGGTTTGAAAAATATCACTAGAAACTATAAAATATTAACCTTTCAAAATGATCCTTTTAACTCTCCATCATAATTTTTACTAGGTAACTACCATGAACAACATTTGTTTATGATGAAAATCTACTATTGTTTACAAAAAGAATAATTTTTGAAAATTTTTACTAAGACTAAACATATGACTAAAATGGCCTAAAATTAAAACTAAAATTAAATACCAAAGCAGAACTTAACTATAATATTTAACTATGTCGCTAGAGATAGATAAATAAATACAATAAAGAAACTTCAACTTTTAATTAGAAACCAATAATTTTCATGCATCCCTAAATGATAAATCGCGCGCTCTAAGTTTTGTGTAACCCAAAAAAAAATCGTGCACACTAGTCGGCACCAGTGTTCCCTTTGAAAACCCTTGGTTTAGAGTATTTTAGCATAGCTAAACAATCAAATCTTGTAGTATATCATAAAGTAAGCGAGTATGTTGAATAATTTCTAAAAACAAAAACAAATTAATAAAAATTTCTTACAGTTCCCCGTATTGGGTGAGTTTTTTAACCTTGTAGTCTTTATTATACATATTAATGTTGTAAAAATGCTCACTAATAATCAAGTTTTTGTAACTATATGTTGATTATGTTGATTTGTTGATTATGTGCAAATACTTGCTTGAGGAGTTGTGCTTTATGATTACCCACATTTTGTGGTCATTTAGTTACCTTGTTAGTGTTTGCCAAAAGAGTTGTTACCAAGAGGTTGATTTTTTAGTTAAAGATCAGTTTCAATTTTTATTTTTTTGGTTTATCCAATGTTAATCTTAAAGGGGCAGGTAAACTTACAAAAGATGACTTAAGTATCTATAAAGCACCAACTCTTTGAATTTTTTTTATTTTCGAAAGTAGGCAATTAGTTCTTAAATAATAGTGATAAGTGATTTTACACTATAATATTATGAAAAAAAAAATAGCTGATTAAACGCTTTATAAAAAAAAAAAATTTTTTTTTAAACTTTAAAAAGTTTAGTTTATGATAAAAATATCAGAATATTGAAATTTAAACAAAGAAATGTCATTCAAGATCTTAAAAAACACTAAAACAATATTTTCAAAAAATCGTTAAGTATCGTGGGTATTTTATAAAAAAAAACAAACTGGTCTTAGTTATCAATTTTTTATTCATGTCAAACTATTTTAAGTTAATCTTTATTATACTGAATCATCCTGAGATTAAAAAAAAAAACTAAACTTTGTGTGGAATTATTCATGCATTAAATCAAAAGGTTTGTACTAGCCTAAGTTATCTTAAGTTTCAAAAAAAAAGAGTTAGTTTAAAGCTAAAAAAGTATATTACTTATTAACCTTGAATAGATATAATTAACACTACGATAATAACTAATTGAAGATCTAAAAATAAATTCTTATTAAATTAAAATAAAGACCAACATGTATTCAAAGATTAAAGAGAAATATCAAAACTAGCCGAAATTTAAAAAATAGAAATAAACATCCTTAGTAAAATTGTGTTTTAATGAAAATTTAAACTAGGCTGAAAGTATGGCAACCCTGAATCATATTAAACCCTAGAACTGGATATTAAGAAAGTAGTCACTTCTTAAACTAAATTCTTAGTAGAAAGTGTAAAATATTTTGCCTGAAATACATCAACCTAGCCTTAGTTATTCTGAGTTTTTGACAAAAAAAATTAAAAATTTCAGAACACATGTCTAAAAATATAATAATATACAGTTAATATTTTTTAAATTCTTTATTTTTTGTTAAAACAACAGAACTAAATTTGAGGAAATAATGTGTAAATAAAAAGTTAACAAATTTCACTAGCTAAAACTTTATTAAAAAAACATATTTAACTAGTCTGACATTTATAAAAGAACTTCAGAAAATCTGAGCAAGCCTGAACTTTATAAAACTATTTGAAAAGTTCAAACTAGCCTCAGTTCGTGTCGACTCTGTATTAGTTTAAGCCTGTAATTATAATATCAATTGTACTATTCAAATTATTTATTATATAAAAAATACAATCATTATTAAACTTAATTTCTTAAATCTTAAAACTTTTATTTAATCTTTGTTTAATAATATTAGTATAAATGTATTCAATGAAAAATGTTAATATAATTGAACAATTTCTATCATAATTAATATATTTTTGTTATATAATTTATATTTAACAACTTTCTTTTAGGTATGAGTTTATATTGGAAATAAATTTATAAGTGAAATTACTTTATTAATGTATAGGAATAGTTATTTAGTGTAAAAAAGCATTAGTAATTTTAATTAAAAAAAAAAACTAGGTTTTCTTAAAGGATAATATTATAATTAAAAAAACGGTCCTTATAACTAGAAAATATTAACCTTTCAATCTGGTCCTTTTATCTCTCCATTATAATCTTTACTGGATGACTCCTATAAACAACATTTGTGTGTGATGAGCCTCTACTATTGTTTGAATAAAGTATGGTATTTGAGAAATTTTACTAAGAATAAACATATGACTAAATCGGCCTAAAAATTAAAATCAAATTAAACATCGGAGCAGGACTTAACTATAATATTTAACTATGTCGCTAGAAATAAATACAATTATGAAACTTTAACTTTTATTTAGTAACCAATAAGTTTCGTGCATCGCTAAATGATAAGTCGTGCGCTCTAAATTTTGTGTACCAAAAAAAAATCGTGCACACTTTTCGGCACCAGTGTTCACTTTGAAGACCACTGGATTAGAATATTTTAGCATAGCTAAACAATCAAATCTTATAGTATATTATAAAGTAAGCGAATATGTTGAATAAACCTTAAAAACAAAATCAATTTGAGAAAAAAATTTCATAAAACAAATGTATGGGATGAGTTATTGAGTTTGTAGTTTTTATTAGACATACTAACGCTGTAAAAATGATTGCTAATATTCAATTTTATTTGTTAATTGGCTGCAAATACTCGCTGAGTAGTTGAGCTTCATATTTTTTTCGAAATTTTGTGGTTTTTAGTGTTGGGATTTTAACCTTGTTAGTGTTTGTCGTATAAGGTGTCACCTCCAGATTTATTTTTTAGTTTTAGATATATATTTTTTTTTCTATTAGCTTAATGTTAATCTTAAAGGGGCGGTAAAATTACAGGAGATGACAACTTGATTGCTTGACCTTCATAAAAAGGTTTATTGTCGTAAAGGGACGAAGAATTGTTATGTTTTTCTACTCTTGAATAATAACAATAACAAATAATTAATGACAAAATGTTTTTGACTATTAAAGTTCATTCTCTTACAGTTTGACAGCGTTTAAATACACTCAGGCTAGTTTGATATTTTTTGATTGTTGTAAAAAACTCCTGACTCAGCCCGGCTAATTTTTGAATAAGTTAATTTTGTTTTGAAAGTAATTGATATATTTTAGTTATTTTTTTCTTAAAAGTTAAATGAGATTGGGTCAAATCGTAAACTATGCATCCTACAGCCTGTCAAAAGATATTCCTGGTTCATGACTTTTTTAAGTTTTAAAAGTATGTGCATATACAACTACATTGAGCTTTATGGTAATAAGTACTAGGAAAGTGCTCCTAGTATTAAAAAAAACAAAATGCTTAAATCATTGTAGTCTTACTTTTAAATAGCTTTTATACTTTAATAGTACTTAATCGTCAGCTATGATAATTTTTATACAACTCAGTTTAAAAAAAAAATGTTTATTTTTCCAGTTGCAAAACTTTGGTTACCCTTAATTTAGTCTAGAATGTTTTAATATTTCTTGATTAACCACTGTATGATTTTATATGTCAAATTAAAGTTATTAGGGGTAATGTTCTGTTCGTGGCCTTCTTTAATTTTGGTTAAAGTTTAAGATTTTTATTGAAGTATTGAAGTTAAAATTTATGAAGATAATATAATAAGGTTTTTTTTAAAAATAGTTGACACTTTAGTTTAGATAATCAAAAATTAAAGTTTACAATTGAAGCTAATTTTCACATTCATGATTTTAGTGATTGAAATAACGTGTATATTTAAGCCTCAAATGAAGTATATTTCAAATACCTTTAAAATAGTTTTTTGTTACTCAGGCTAATATTTTATAAAAATTCTAAATACAGTTGCAACATTTTTATAAACCTTAACATTTTTCTTTCATATATTTTTTGTGATAGATTGTTTGTGTTAGTTTAACTAAAGCTTTTTACTTTTTTTTATACCGGATTTTTTCATTTATGTGCTAAAAATTGACGTTTGATAATGTTAGTATTATTTAAGTAAAACATAATCAATTGCAATTCTTGCAACATAATTTAAAACTCAAATTGAACTGTTAACAAGGTTAACATTGACCTTTTATGTTCATTTTAATCAATAATTAAATATGTTTAACACAGTTTTAAAGTAATGAAAACAAAGTAAGTCTTTAAATGTATTTTGTTTTAAATACAAATTCAAGGTGAAAATATTTTTACTAACTTATTTTCTGGAATTGTGAAAAAAATTACTAAAATTTCATCTCTTCCCACATTTAAAAAGCTATTAATTTAAATTTTTTAGTAACAATTCTTTGCAAAATCAGAAACATAGTTTTTTTGGTCTCTACTTTTAAACGTCTTTGCTATAAGTATTGAATGAAAAAAATCAATCTAGAAGTAGTTTAATATTTTACAAAGTTTAAACTTAGAAATTTTAAAAACAATTGCTTATAAACTGTAGTAGCAGATTTGTACCAAATGAAATTACCTATGTTTGCCTTTCGAATTAGTGCCTTCATAAGTATTTTATTGAAGTTTTTATTTTTGATTTCTTTTAATACTAAAATTTTTAAAAATCTAATACTAGGCCAAGTTATCCTGAAAGACCTTAGTTTGTGTAAACTTTAGTCATATTATATAATAAACAACTTTTTGATTACAATATTGAGAATAACAAAACTTGAAAACAGTAAATAAACAGTTATGCACACCTATATGAATATATTTCCTCATCAACAGACCAAAACCAGCCGACCATAACTTTGGATAAACACACACAAAACTGACCTTACTAGTATTTAGATAAAAATATAATAAGTACCATCAAAAGCAATCAAGCAATATCTGCATGTAAGACAAATAAATCAACTAAAGCACTCCAAACCTACTCAGTATACTGGCTCAACAAGAACTATTTGTGACTGTGTTTAAACTTATCCATTTTTAGGTCTTAAAAACTTTCTGGAACACCTGTCAAGAACTTATTTCAGAATGAGTTTAGGCCAAGCCCTCTTCTTGGTCTTTCAAGTACAAAATTACTCTTTTATAAATGTCTTGTATTGGATGTACGATCCATACTTACCGGAGAAAACAACTGTAATCAACCTCTCATATCCCCTCAAGTATTCAGCATCAACTTACAAATTACACACCTCATTAAATTTCAGAACACCAGATTTTAAAAACAATAAACTTGTTGTAGTCGGTGCACGCACGCGATTTTAATTTTATTTTTTTATTATTTAAATATCTTACAATTATTTTTGCACACCAATAATTTTCTATGTTTATAACTAGTCGTTATGTTTTAAATTTTTTTTGAAATTTTAAATAACTTTTAGTATTTATAAAATAAAAGTTAAAACTTCAATTAAATAATTATAAAGGCACTAATTAGAAAGGCAAACGTAGGTTATTTCATTAAGTACAAATATTTTGGTACAGTTTATAAGCAATAGTGTTTTGAATTTTTAAATCTAAACTTTGTAAATATTAAACTACTTCTAGATACAATTTTTTTAGTTTAATACTTCAAGCAAAGCCTTTTAAAAATAGAAGTCAAAAAACTAAGTTTCTAAAATTGCAAAGAATTGTTTCTGAAAAGTTCCAATTAATAGTTTTTAAAATGTTGGAAAAGATAAAATTTTAGTAAATTTTTTCGCAATTCCAAGAAAATAAGTAACTATAAATATTTCCATCTGGAATTTGTACTCAACAAAAAACATTTAAAGATTTATACTATAATATACTATAAGATTTGATTGTTTAGCTATGCTAAAATATTCTAATCCAGTGGTCTTCAAAGTGAACACTGGTGCCGAATAGTGTGCACGATTTTTTTTTTGGTACACAAAATTTAGAGCGCACGACTTATCATTTAGCGATGCACGAAACTTATTGGTTACTAAATAAAAGTTAAAGTTTCTTTATTGTATTTATTTATCTATCTCTAGCGACATAGTTAAATATTATAGTTAAGTTCTGCTTTGGTGTTTAATTTTAGTTTTAATTTTAGGCCATTTTAGTCATATGTTTATTCTTGGTAAAAAATTTCAAAAATTAATTTTTTCTGTAAACAATAGTAAATGTTCATCACACACAAATATTGTTCATGGTAGTTGCCTAGTAAAAATTATGATGGAGAGTTAAAAATACAAAGTTTGAAAGGTTAATACTTTATAGTTTCTAGTGATATTTTTCAAACTATATCATAATGCTTAATAAAGCACTTTTTCTCAACTAAAGTTACTTTTTAAAAACTAAACAATATAGGTAAAAATAAATTTCACTTGTAAATTTGATTCCATGCTAAAATCTATAACTACAAGAAAATTGTGGAATTTAAATTGTAAAAGAAAAGTATATTAATTATGATAGAAATTATTCAAACATATCAGCACTTATCTTAAAAAAAATATACTTTTAGTATTAAACAAAGTGTAAGTAAAGGTTTTAAGTTAAAAGAAAATCAAGTTAGATAATGATTATACTTTTCATATAATACATGATTTGAATACAAAATTTAAATGTTAAAGAAAATATAGGCTTAAACTAATCTTGGTTGCCACACACTCAAGAAATTCAAGGAATTTTCAAGTTGTAGAAAATCTCAGGGAAACTCAGGGAGACTCAGGGAAACTTAGGAAATTTAGATCCTTTTTTTTAACTCAGGGCAGTTATGGTTTTTTCTAAAAAAATTAGGGAAATTTTACTTTTTTTTTTAATCTCAGGGAAAATTTTTCTAGACCTAATATGAGATTTAGTTAATCCGAATTTAACATTTTGTTTAAAAAAGTTAATTTTGTTTGATTATTTAAAATTTTTAGCCTTGCGGCTAGTTCTTAAATATTCTTAGAATTAACATTTTATTTTTCTAATAAATAATAAAATTTTTGAGGGTTTCAAAAGAACTTGGGGAAACTCAAAAAAATTTGAGGTTACTCAGGGAAGTTTCTAGTCACTCAGAGAAGATTTTTTGACTCAAATAGTGGCAACCCTGACTAATACAAAATTGCCAGATATTGAGGCTAGTTTAAACTTTTCTAATCTTTTTAGACAAATTAAGGATTGCTAAGTTTTTCTAAAGTTCTTTTGTAAATCTCAGACTAGTTATTTACGTTTTTTAACAAAATTTTAGCTAGTAAAATTTTTAACTCTTTATTTTAAGATTTATGTTAAAAGTTATACAATATTTCTAACAGTTTAGTTCTGTTATTTTAACGTAAAATTAAGGATTTAACTATTATTTACTGTTTAATTTCATATTTCTAGATCTGTTACCAAAAATTTCATTTTTTGTCTAAAACTTAGAATGTCTAAGCCTAGGTTGATGTATTTCAGGCTAAATATTTTCACTCTAAACTAAGAATTTAGCTTAAAAAGTGTCTACCTTGTTAAGATCTAGTTAAAGGGTTTAGTATGATTCAGGGCTGCCATATATTCAGCATAGTTGAACTTTTCTTTCAAATACAGTTTGACTAAGGATGTTTATTTTTATTTTTTCAAAAATTCGGCTAGTTTTGATTCTTCTCTTAAATCTTTGAAGAAATTTATGTCTTTATTTTTATTTAGTATGAATTTTCTTTTCGATCTTCATTTATTTTATTATCTTAGTCTTAATTTTAAAGATTCAGGGTTGTTTAACAATATACTTTTTTAGTTTTTAACTTCCTCTTCTTTTTTTAAACTCAAGATGACCCATGATAGTTTGTTGTAATGCATGCAAAATTCAACACTCTTGAAATAATTCACATAGTTTAGTTAATTAGTTTGATGTAATTACAAAATGCTATACTAAGGCCAGTTGTTTTTTTTAAATACTTACCATACTTAACAATTTTTTTTAAACATCATTTTAATGTTTTTTTAGCTCTTGAATGACATTTCTTTGTTCAAGTTTCAATATTCTAATATTTTATATTCAGTTTCCTTGAAAAATATGTATTTTATTTCATTTATTTTAAAAAGTTTACAAGCTTAGGATAATTCTGGACAGTTTAAAGCCGCTGAGGACAGTTTTTGGTCACTCAGGTTTTTTTTTTGGTTTCAAAGAGTAGCAATCCTGTTCGTGCTTATTCATGATTACTCAGGCTGATGTTATTCTTGTATCAAGTGAGGCTAACCTAATAATTACTACCCTTTTAAAAATTCCTTTTCGGATTTTGTTTTAACTATGAAATTATTTATAACATGAGAGTTTAAAAGAGTAATTATTTCTTTATTTTTAAAACATTAAAACTGACCATAAAAAAACTGCCTTGTTCTTTTATAATAACTAATGAGCAAAAACAAATAAGTTTTGAATATCTTTTAAATTTAAAACTACTTTCTGAAGTTTTTATTAAAATATTGACAATTATTTATTAATCATATAATATACAATTCTTATACTTTTTTTCTTTATAAGTGTGTTTTAAAAATAACTTGTTATCTTAATAAGTATTTTGATATACTTTACTTTGTATAATGAACAAATTATTATTTATAGTTATTTATTTTTTGAGATCTTTATTAAAACTCATAATACCAATGATTTTTTTAAAACACTCATATTAGTTCAGACATTTATTTTTCTAGAATAGTTCTTATTTTCATTTACAACCTTTTATGCTCTAAAATGTAATTTTCTTTTTTTCTTTTATGATTTAGGGTTGCCACTTTACCTTAAAACTTTGAAAAACCTGGAATTTGCAATTTAGGTAAAAATAAACTGGAAAAACCAGGAATTTGAGAAATTTTGAAGAAAACCTCGAGAAACCTGGAATTTTAAACAATTTTAACATTTTCAGTTGTAAAATTTCAATTTGGCACATAAAATCTATTATATTAAAAAAAAAGTTTTGTCATCATGAAAAAAAATTTCTATTAAAGGACACATTTAAAGTAAATTTCAGTATCTCTTAAATGTTTTTATACTATTTTAACATAGTTTCTTACATTAAACTTAACTTAAAACTAAAAATAGACCCAAAACTGTGTACTTTTAAAAACTTGGAAGAAATTTGGAAAAACTGGAAAAAATTTTGAAAAAACAAGTGGCAACCCTGAAAATTATGATATTTTAGGTTATCTATAAGGTTACCACACTTTAAGAATATTTTAAAAGTTTTTTAAAATATCAGTAAAATGCAGAATGGTTCAGAATTTTTTGAAATTTTTATTAAACTCTTGCTGACTCATTTTCTTGTTTAATTCGGGATTCTTTAGAATTTAATACCCATTTTATCTACAAATTGAATGAAATTTAATTTCAATACTTTGTTATTTCACATTCAACTTTGTTGAAATGCTAAGTTTGTACAGTATTGCCACTTATCCTGGAATTTGAGAAATTAGGCAAAAAAAAAAACATAGAAAACCTAAAATTTAAACAACTTTTATATGTTCAGTAGTAAAATTTTGATTTTATTTAAAAAACTTACCATAGAAATAAAAAATCTTAGTCATAATAAAACTTTTTTTATTAAAAAAACATATTTAAATAGCATTATCTTTTAATGTTTTTAAATTATTTTACACATTTTCTTACTTTAAACTTAACTTTAAACTAAAAATAGACCTTAAAATATGTACTTTAAAAAACCTGGAAGAAGTTTGGAAAACTCGGAATAAATTTTGAAAAATGAGAGGCAACCTTGTTTCTATTAACTTTTAAAGTTAAGATTCTTTTTGAAAATTTAGAAAAATTAGGATGACTCAAAGACAGTTTAAGGTCACTCAAGGCAGTTTCTGATCTCAATCAGGATATCTTTGACTCATAGATTGGCAAACCTGTTCAACATTTATTATTTTCTTTTTAAATTTTTTTTCATAGTTAGCTTTTACTTCAAATTTTATAACAATATTCTATTTTAAAGAGTAGCAATACTGGTTTAGAACAAGTAAATTTTATTTTATTTGCAATATATTTCAATGTCAAATGAATCAGAGAATTTTTGAAAAAAACCTGGAATTTTAAACAAAAACTGCTAAAAAACTTTATTTTTCAGTCTAACTATTTCTAAACAAAATAATTTTTATTTCAATTGGTCAAAATGCATACAAAGTATTTTTAATGTAATCTATGATTATGTGTGTGCACAAAACATTTATTTATCTAATGAGTACAGATTTTTAGATTTAAAGAATAAAAAAATCATCAAAAACATATGACCATTGGTATTTAAGGAATTTCTTTCAGGTTTTTCGGTCTATTTTTAAATTAAAGATAAGTTTAAGTTTAAAAACTGTGTTTTGTAGTACAATAACACTGTAAATAATGTAAAGCTACTTGAAATATGTTTTTTTATTAAAATAATGATGAAAACCATTTTTTTTATTAAATGGATTTTTGGTGGCAAATAAAAGTTTCTTAATTAATAATGTAAAATTGTTTAAAGTTCAGGGTTTTTTTGTAATTTATGTTCAAAATTTGTCAAATTCCAGGTTTTTTATTTAAAGTGTCAAATTCTAGGTTTTTCCAGTAATCCAGGTTTAGTAGCTACCCTAACAAAATTAGCTTCTAATGTTTAAAAAATTTTCCATATACTATTCACACTTTTGTAAGATGTATTCTGTTGTCAAAAAGTTTTACAAAATTATGTTCTATGAAATATTTAATTGTAATAAATAAAAATGTTTTGTAGTTTATAGTTAGCTCTAAGTCAATTTAAAAGTTGAAAATGTGCTTTTTTACACTGCTTTTGGTTGCTTATGAACGAATATTAAAAAAAAGTTTTGTATAAGTGTAAAAAGTTCATTTCTGACAAATTATTTTTATTAAATCAAAAATTATCCATTGAAAATAAAACTTTGAAAATATAGTAGTTACAAAAAGTAAAAAAAAAAAAAAAACAGACTGATTTGCTTTAGAATTTATTTTCTTTGGACAAGACGGTAAAGGGTATCTTTGGCGTGGACTTTATAACCAAAAGGTTTTCTCTTGCACCAAATACTAGGACCACATACTTTAAACGTGGAATTTTTCGTTCATTAAACTGTATTTATTGAGTTCTTTAACTAATATACTTAATCAAATGGAATGTTGATGCTTTTCTTTATTGTATAAAACACCGGTCTCAAACTATCCTTATTTTATTCAAATGATGGTATTGTTTTTATATCTTGCACAAACAAATAAATTATAACTAAAACTTTTTAATAACAGATTTAAAACAGTTTTCTATACGTTCGAAATTAATTCAAATAATTTTACCATTTAATTTCAACTTAATTTTTAAAACACTTTCTAAATATGCTATTACTTAGGTCAACGTAAAATTTATGTCAACTAAAATTATCATCATTCTACGTATAAAATTTCTATTTACAAGTTATTGATGTTGTTTTAATTTGTATGTGAGGTCATTTTAGAGCAGGGTTTCTCAAAGTAGATTAATTTGCCCATTTGGAGGCAATGAGCAGCAAAGAGGCCAAAGAGGAATTATGAGCAGTAAAGGAGCAACATGGGGGCCATGAGGTCATAACTTTAAACTTACACTAGATATTTTGGAGTTGATGACGAGTAAAAAAAACAAAAGGTGTTTTTTGTTTGGTTTTCAATGGTAGTTTTTTGAGTAATCTTGTAGGAGGGCGTCATAGCTCTTTTTGTTTCCTTAAAGGCGCCTTTAGAATAAAAGTTTGGGAAATCAAGTTGTAGAGCTTAAAGCTGTTTTTGTTTTTAGCTAAACTTTAGTATCATCATAAACTGAACTTTTTAATGCTTTAAAAAAGGGGATGTTTTTTAAAAGCTTGAAATCAGCTTTATTTTTTCCGTAAGCTCATAGTGTAAAATCACTTATTAGTTTTATTTAAAAGCTACTTGCCTACTCTCTGCATACTTTAAAAAAATCTATTTTTTACAAAGATTTAGTGCTTTATAGCTACTTATAAAAACACTGGGTGTTAGTATCTTTATTCAAACATTTTTGAAAGTTTATACAAAACAAAGTACTTATTGTGAATGCCAGTTTGGAAAAATGTTCAAAAGCCACTGAAGTAGTACAGTTGTATACTAGTTCTTAAAACTTGGATAGTTTATAAAAAAAATATAAATTACAAAACTATAAAAATTGATAAAAACATATTTAATAATATAAAAATACCTTGTTTAAAAATGTCTGGAAATCTGCTTTACAGTAATCAAAACTTTAATTTTTATATAATTAAAATAAGTAGCTATCAATTATTTTTTATAATTTTTTTTTTACTATTATCGATACCCCTAACCCTTACCCTCGGTTGGGAAGTTTTTTTTTTTAATTTTTTTAAAATGCTTTTTTCTAATTTCTTTATAATTTTTTTACTTTCACTGTTACCCCTAACCCTTACCCTCGGTCGATAACTTTTTATTTTATTAAATTATTTTTTGTTTTTTTTCTGTATTTTTTTACGATTGTGCAAATTTGTTCTCGTGCAGTTTAGTTCCCTAAAGCAATTTAGTGAACTGGTGCAATTTTGACTTAGTGAAATTTAAACGCGTACCCAGTTAAAAAAGTATTATTAAGTTTTGTCACTTAAGAGAGTTATTGATCACTCAATAAAGTTTTTTACTCTATGAGCGAAATTTTTAAATCAAAATAAAGATGTAAATTACTTATGCATATAGAAATTTGAAAAAGCAAGCAGTTGTTAACAAGCTGAATTATTTTTACTTTCTTATTTTAATTTTAAAAGTGTAAAATAAAATAATAAACTAACAATAGTAGTTGCAAAGTTGACAAAAGAGTCGTTTCTTACGCAGCTACAGTTGTTCGTTGTCATTTGATAAAACGGTAGTATCACCGACTCATCTCTTTGGTTCTGAAGTGCTTGTTTATTTTTTGTTGACTTTACAACCTTAACAATTTTCACATAACTCGGTATTAAAAAATGTATATTAATGTGAAATTTAAAAAAGAGAATATTTTACACTTTAAACTAGACTTTAAATTAACAGTTTAATATTTTTAGACTACAAAAATTTAACTAAACTTGATAATTTAACTAAATGTTTGTAACAATGATAAAAAATTAAATCAAGTAATAGCTTGAAAGAATTTCTCTAAATACTCAAACATAAGATTTTAATCCGTCTAACTAGAAGATCAAACAACAAATAATTTTATAATTTGAAAAGGTCATAAAAAGCTGAACTAAGTGTTATCAACTAATTTTTAATTCTTAAAATTATTTAATTCAGTATTATTAGTTGTAATAAACCAAGAACATTTTAAAAAAACTACATTAATAAAAACCAGCTTTTTAACTTGTATTTACAGTATAAAAAAAAACTTATATTTTTTTTAGATTTTTTTATAGTTTTTATGCTTTTAGTTATTAAACTATTACTAGATTTTTTATTTTTTTTAACAATATATGTCTTTTTTTACACGTTGTTTTAATAAATTTCTACTGTTGAAATATTTAATCTACAAACTACTTTTAATTAATATCAATTATAATACTTAACAAACTCTAACTGTTCTATAAAACTCTAACTCTGAGGAAGAAGTATAACCTATAGGCAAGTGATTAACACGTAAGCTTAAAGCAAAACACTAAATATAAAACACATTAATTCGTCAGTCTTGCCAAGTCTATTGGAGAACAATCATGTATTTTTTAACAGGTAGTCTGAAGCGTAAGTCAAGTTTTTAAGGCATTGTTCAGATAAATTTAAGCATTTAGGGTTTTGTTGTTCAACTTAAAATATTTTTAAAAGGTGTGTATTCCAAAAAAATGTCTGTAAGCATGAAATTTGAAATAACATTGTCCTCTCGCTCATTTTGGTTTGTCTACATAATATGTTTTTATTTTAAAGCTAACCGTAAAATAAAAACAAAAAGTGGGAAATTCAATAAAAAAATATGAAGTGAGTTTTTTAGTTTGTTTGTAGTATTGACTAGACAACATAAAGTTATGTTTTTGTTTTGAAACTGTCAAGATAGTAATTAAAGGTGATTTTTATCGTCATTTAAAACATAAAATTTATAAGAAAGCCAGTATTTAATTAAAAAAAAAAAAGTATGATACATACTTTTAAAGAATTAAATGTTAATATTAGTATATTGTTTTAAATTAATTTTGAGTAAAGGTACTTTTATTAAAACATTATTTAGCTGTTTAAATAGGAGAAAATTTTCATGGCTAAAATTCTAATCACTAGTAGTAAAAGCTAGAAAGAGAAAATTAAGTCTAAGACAGCGTATCTCTTTAAGCTCTTCAATCATTTAATCTTTTTTTTCTTTAACTATAATACAGAGAAGTAAGTCCTTCTTACAAAAACCCTTTTCAGCTTGTAGGAATGATTATTAAATCATTAAAAACATTTATATAAAAGTCTATTTAGATTTATAATAACGTTAGATTTTGTTACATCAAAAGTACTATATATAAGGTTTCTTGGCTCAAAAAAATTTAGTATATAAAAGAAAAGTTATTAGAATAAGTCAGTCTTAAAGTTGCTTTAGAGCAGAAGGGTATATTAAAAAAAAGCTACTAACATAAAATAATTTAATAAAAAAAAATACAAAAATATTTTTTTTTTTGAAAGTTTAATTTTACTGTATTTTATTTATCTAAAGATTTTTAGTGTTGTTTATGGAATCAAAAGTGTAATATTAGGACATATCAGGTCAGTTAAATCAAATACAGAAATCTGCTTTTTGAATACGCACAATTTAAGAACAAACTTTCATTTTGAGTACGCTATTAGAACAAAGCTCAATCGTGCGTTTTCAAGACAAACATTACTGTATTCAGTTTTTAACAGTTCTAAAATTTTTACAAAGATATAGCTTAGATTATTAAGCTATTTATTAAAATAAGTTCTTAATATAAACTCATTAAAAAATTATATTAAACTATAAATAGCTTAATAATCACGTTAAATAAGTATTTTCAGTTCAAATTACTATTGATTAGATTACACTGCTCAAAAATGTTTAATATATAAAGAAAGTGTTATTAGAATATGTCAGTCTGTAAAGTTTTTAGTAGAGGAAGGGTATTTAAAACAATTTAGCTACAAAAATTATAGTTTTCAAGATTTTTGTATATTGCGATTTATTTAACTAAAGATTAAAAGTGGTATTCATGAAATAAAACGTAAAATATTAGGATATATCAAGTCAAATTAGTTACGTCAGTTGTATCAAGTACAGCTATCTGCATTTTGAAAACGCACCTTTTAGGGATACACTTCATGCACATAAAACAATACTTAAAACTTATTTTGTCATTTAGAATATAAACTAGTAATAAAACTAGTAATTAATTTAACTAAAAATATTGTATTTATTGTAAATGTTTTTAATGATTTGAAGTGGAAGAATAAAATATAGTTTTTATCAAGATTTGAGTAAAGATAATTTCATTAGAATATGTAAAAGTTAAACAGCTTAAATAGGAGAAAAGTTTTATGGCTAAAATTTTCAACACTAGTAGTACAAAGTTAGAAAAAAAAATCTATAAAAGCTGATTTTTAAACTATTTATCATAAAAATAAATAAGTTCTCAACAAGAGAATTTAACATTCTGGAAAATTCTGGATTTAGAAATAAATCTGTATATAAACGTTGGATTACTCGGTTTAAAGTCATTTGTAAGGTGTCTACACCGTTGACAGTTTGAGACCGTAGTTTAGCTTAAGGAAAATTTTGTCTATGCTTTTTTTTTAGTTAGTTATGGTTATTTTACAAACAGTATCGCATATTGTAAATTTATTTTAAAATTACAAAAGTTTTCCAATAAAGTTTGTTGTAGCCGATAGCTTACGTGATTGAATTTTCTTTTGTATAACACAGTTTTTATTTTTTCATGCTTAAGAATCTGACTACTAAAATAAAATAAATTTTCTTTAGAATACATGAAAGTAAAATTTTGCTTCGCATAATGTTTAATAAACAACTTAGTGCATTTTAACTTTGTAAATGACATAAAAACATTTTTGAAGTGTACAATTCTAGCTCTGGTTTAGAAACAGTGCGTAGTCATTTTTTTCTTTACTATATCTCTTTTTTCTTTTAATTCAGGGCGAGCGTAGGCTTCAGGGAACTACACTTAAACCGCCGCTATTTTACTTATAACACATATTAAGTAAATTTTTTATTTTATAGTTTGTACTTTTTTATTACACAGTTAACAATGAAGGAAATTTTACAGAAAATTATACAATAAAATAAAGACATGTCAATGAACCAACAACTTCATTACATTTGGAAAACAATAATTCCTGCTTTGGAGAATCACAAATGCAGCTCTCTGTTTAAAAAAACTGTGGATCCTGTAGCGCTTAGAATACCTGTTAGTTTTTTAGTAGTGTTTTCACTTACATTTTCTAAACATTTTTTTCAAGAACAACCCTGTTAAGTACCTCTAGTGTAAGGTTCGCCATATTTAGTCAAAAATTCGTGTGCCAAATGGAAATTTAATTTTCAGAATTATATTTCTAAGGTTGTGTTTTAAAAGCAATTTCAAGCGGAACATAACTGAGTGTTTTAAAACTTTTACCATAAAAAACAAATTAAGACTGTTGAAAACGTTTAACAAATTACTCTAAACAAATAAAATAGCTAATGGGTACAATTTTTAATATATTGAATTAATTACTTGAAATAATTTATGACTGTACTGCGATTTTTTTTAGTTTAAAACCTTTACATATGTAATTTTAAAATTTTATCAAAACCTTTATCATGTTCGTAAAATTGTTGTTAGTAATGTTAGAGTTTAATAGTATAAAATAGAAATAATATTTTGTGCATAAAATTTCACGTTGATAAAAACTGACAGGACTATCACAGCATTATCACGAAGCCAATGTGCATAAACGACATCAAGAAAAACCTACGTACAGGCAAATACAAAACAGCTGACCAATGTAAAAAAGACTTTCAGCTGATGTTTGAAAACTGCTACAATTACAACCCTGTTAGTTTAAAATTAATATAATTAAATTGCATCATAACAACTACTAACTATAAGCATTTGATTGTCTTTAAACTTATTTTGCAATATTAAATTTATTATCTTTGTTTAATTAATCACAGGTAGGTAACTATGTAAGGGCGCAGGGTAAATCCCTTGAAGCGTTTTTGAAAGAAGAGTTAACTAAACTGCCGAAGGATGAATTAAAAATTGTTGATATAAAAACAAATAATAAAAAAAAGAAGTCAAAGAAACAAAAGAAAATTCTTAAAGTGAGTGTTTACAATTAATTTTACTTATTTTTAAAGCCTTTTATAAATCTAATAATCTATGACTAATAAGTTTTGTAATTTTATAATAAATTTTTTTTTAGATTTAAATAAAAGAAATATTTATTTAAAACTAGTCATATCTTTCTAATTTTAATAGTTTTTTCTTAATTTTAAACAAAAAGTTTTTAGAAAAATTGCTATTATATTATTAGACAAAAAATAACAATTTTTAAAAGTATATTTATGTTTTGTACCAGTTTAAATTTTTTTTACTCTAATTTTCGAAGATACTTGTCAATAAAATCGATAAAATATATTTTCAGTCAACGAAACCCTTACCGAAAAAACCTGATATTAAAAAACTTGAAGGATATGGTAAAGACGCATTGTGTAGAAATTTATCATCAAAGATGTTACCTAGGTCTAACTTATGCAAATATCTGGAAAAGGAAGTCAACCAATTTGTAAAATCTAAAGGTAAAGAAGAGGAGGTTGGTAAGATCAACGTCAGAATTTTATACAATAAAGTAAAGCATGTGGAGGTTAAAGAGAAAATGTTAAAGAGGTAAAATTATATTTTATTTGTTGTCTTTAATATTTTATGAACATTATTTTTTGTATGTTTTATGCAAAAAAAAACAATACTTAAGATTCTAAAAACTTGTATTATCCAAGTTTTTATATTTTAAAAAATTAATATTCTTTTATAACTTTTTTTAAACATATAAATTCCAAACTTGTTGTATATTAAATAACTGTGGCAGTAAATACCACATTTAATTTTAAATATACTAGTATTCTGATATGTACGCAATTTTTGAATAGGTAGAAAGCAAGTCTCTAGAATGTCAATTTTTAATTCAGAACGGTCTTTCTTAGGTACGCACTAGTGTAAAAATTGAAATTAAAGTTAAGCTTTGTTTTTTTAGCATGGTTAATCATAATAAATCAAAAAAAAACATTTAATCTAAAGAAATTTGAAGTTTTCACTCTACAAGTGAATTTATTGAGACAAAAATGGGGCTAAAAAGATGCTTTCACATTTTATTTGTGTTGCGTAGATTATTACTTTTTTTAAAATTGGTTTTAAACATATGAACAGAAACTTTTAAGTAGTTCAACAAAAGCATAATATATGAGCTTAAACATAATTACTCCTTAATTTTTATGAATTTTATACAATTTTTAGCAACTATTTTTGAACATTAATAGCCAAATGTGGCTTTTTAAAGGTAAAAAAAGCAACAATTTTGAACTAAAAATTTAATAAAGTAAATAACAATGTTCTATTGAAATCTTTAAGAACAGACCATTTTAATAAATTTTGATGTTTTAACGAATTTGAGAAGAAGCGACTGCGTTTGAAATTATCCATTAAATTGATGTTAAATTACATTTGAGGCCATTATAAATATATTAAAGGTTTTAACTTATTTTTTTTACTAAAAAAACAAATTTTAATTGATAGCAGCTTTATTAAATGATGTCTACAAAATAGCTTGGGAGTTGGCTTACCAAGACATTTTTAGAATGTCATACAAACATCTGAATAAGGTCCTGTATTGCAGCTCCGAGCGTCAAAAACAAGATACAAAAGGAAATAACTTTATTAATTTAAAATTTGCTGAAAAAAATATCTAAATGATCTAAGTTTTTTTACTAAAATCATAGTTTAATTTAACTTTGCAATATTGAAATCCTAAAACGATACATTATATTCTTTTAGATTTGGAAAAACATTCTATGAAAAAATACCTTATAGATCAAGAGCTTTTTATGCTTTTGTGGAAAAAGACGGTGATGAAATTTGTTTCTTCGGGTGTCATACTCAGGTGAGATAAATCTAAATTTAATAACGATAAATTTACATGTTTATATTTAGAAATATTTGATTTACAAAAAAAAACAATTTAACTCAATCCGAGTAAGATATTTATATTATATTTATATAAATAAAAAAACACGTATAATTTTTTCAGGAGTATAAAGACTTTGTATCGCCGAACAACAACAGGGTCTACATATCGTATTTAGACTCGGTCCAAGTTCTGGAAAAATCAATTCGTTCTAAAGTGTATGTAGAACTGATGTTAGGATACTTTAAGTACTGTGGTGAAATTGGGTAAGTCAATAAAAACAATATTAAGTAGTTGATTATATACATTTTTATCAAGTAGAATAAATTAAGTCAATTCTTAAAATTAACAGCAAGGAACAGCTCAATGAAATTTATATATAATTAAGTTTCTGAGAGAAAGTACTGCACTTTTACTATAAACAATATGAAAAGTTTAAATTGATTTTATTAATAAAAATGGATTTTTATTACAAAAGTTATAATAATTATATAAGGCTGATAACTATAACCTCTAAATTTGATTACAAACCCAAAATTTATTAAAACGTTGTAAATTGTTGTATATATTTAAGATACCACTATGCACATATATGGTCTTGTCCCCCAGAGAAAGGTGAGGATTATATTTTTAATGGAAAACCACCATGCCAGGCTACCCTTCCTCCGAAAGCTCTTAAGAAATGGTACAAAACAATGTTAGATCTGGGAAAAGTAAGTTTTCTAAAAGTTCTTTAAATTTTACTCAGTTTTTTATTTTAAATAAAAATGTGTTTTATTAATTATCATAAGTGTTAAGATAAACAAAAAAATCTCTTTCTTGCTAAAATCCTAGAATCTTGGGAAACCTGGAACTTGACAATTTAGGCCAAAAATAGTTTCAAAAATTTAAAATAAAAACAGAAAAAACAAGAAAGTTGAACAAAAATAACTAAAAAACGTTGAAAAACCTGAAATTTTAAACAATTTTTGCGTGTTAAGTAGAAACATTTCGATTTAACACCAAAAATACACCATAAAAATAATTTTTTATTTTCATCATCAATTTTTATTTTATTGAAAAACACATTTAAAGTTGCTTTAAAGTATCTTTTTAATGGTTTAAACTAATTAACACAGTATTTTACCTTAAACTTAACTTTAAACTAAAAAAAGACCAAAAAAAGTGTACATTTAAAAACCTGAGGAAATTTTTTAAACCCGAAAAAAAAACTGCCTTTTTAAGTTTATTATTTTTCAACTGAAATTTAGCATTTTTATAGTTTTTAATGGTTGTTGACCTTAGAACAATGTTTAAATTATTTTATATTTTAAACAAAATTTGAGATTTTTGACTTTGACACCCAAGAAACATTTAGTTTTTGAAAAAAATTAATCTGTTTTTTTTTCTCCGCAAAGAGTGATGGGTCGCTAAAAATAACTACTTCAGTAGCATCTTAGTGTACGTAACTATTATCATTATTATTAATAAATAAGTATTTTTTATCCATTTGCAGAAGCTAATGGATTGATAAAATATTTTAATTGTTTTGTAATAGTTACTGAGTCACATCTATTATCATTTGAACAGCTAAAAGCTTTAAAAAAAAAAAAAAAAATAAGGCAAACTACAGACATATTCCATTCATTAAAATTATTAATACACATTATCTTATCTAAACAGGTTAACGGTTCGATAAAAGGGTACTTTATGCTCAAGTACAACGACATAAAATCAGTGACAGAAGTTCCGTACTTTGAAGGAGACCACTGGCCTGACGCACTGGAAGAGTTTTTAGCGGAAGTAAAGAAGCCAGGTAGGCAGTCTGGGAGGTCGCAAGAAACGCAAAAAGCTGTGCAGAACGAAGATCTATTGAGAAAAGTAAAAGGCTATTTCAATGGTCATTCTAAGGTGAAAATGTTGTAAACAATACATGTTTGGTTTATTTAAATAAAAAAAGAATTAAAATTAAATACTATTTCTATTATACTTATAAAACTTTGACAACTAAAAAAACTTTAGAATAAATTTATGTCTATTGAATTTTAGTAAGTATTAAACTAGTAAGTTTGAATTTTTTTTAGAATAACTTCGTTGTCATGTTGAACAATGACGGGCCGGCAAAAAAAGATACGGACAAAGATATCGATATTGACTTGATGAAGACGACGCAGCATTTCTTGCAGACGTGCAAAATGCAAGGCTGGAAATTTTCCAGCTTACAAGAAGCCGCTGTTAGTGAACTTTATGCTTTTATCTAGTCAATAAATATAATTATTTTAACTGTTTTAGTAACTAATCAGCAAATGCTAACACATTTAAAAAACGACAAACTTTCTATGTCTTATTAATAATTTTTGACACTTTTACTAAATATTGGTACTTGTATAACTTAACTTTTATCAAGAAGCTACTGTTGGTCATCATATTTTTTATTTAAGAATAATGACGTTAAAAGTTAATATATTTCGGAAGTTTTAATAACTTTTTTAGCTCTACGAAATTATATTTTTTACGCAACAAAAGTTTTGATGTTACGAAATTAACAATTTTGTGTGTTTTTGTACAACATTCAATACTTTTATTCCTCCTTGTATATACTTTGGCAAGGCTTTTTCAAGGCTGGAATTTTTCTAGCCCGCAAGAAGCTGCTGTTAGTGGTTTCTTAATTACTTAACTAAGCTAAAAGTTTTAAACTGGGAAAATCTCATATTTTTTTTTAATGTCTTACTTACTCGATAAAAGCTTTGACATTTTTTAATTTACAAATTTTTTGTGCTTTATTTAGATTTACAATACTTAAAACTTTAAATAGTTATTTTACCTATATTTTATCAATATTCTGGAGTATAATATACTTTTCATTCATTATTTTTAATAGATTTCGACAAAACACATGTTAATTGAGTTGCAAAAAGGCTTTGTAAAAAGTGACGAAAGTGCTGAAGTAAACAAAATAAATCTTGATGTAAATAAAAAAGACATTTCAGAAGTTATCAAACTTTCAGTAGCTAAGAAATCTTGTAAAGAAACTAATAATTATATTTATGAGTTGATTAAAGAATTCGATAATGAATGGAACAAAATTATTGAGGATCATAACAAACATGCTGAACTATTAAAAAAATTGGAAGAAACAATTAAAACACGTGAAGAATATGTCAAGAGTGTTGAAGAAAAAATTAAAGGTAAAGTTAAAGTGCAGTATTCATATGACTAAATAAAATGTATAAGTCTAATATAACATAATAACATATTTATAAATTTTGTTATAGCTTGTACAAGTTATTTTAAAATTTAGCTGTAGTTTTACATATGTATAGTTTTTGTTAGTTATTAAATTAAAATAAACAGTACAAAAGTTGTTTCTCTCTAGTATACCATTCTGAAATTAGTACTTATAATTGTTACTTACATATAGTTTCTGTTTGAATTTTTTTACCTTTATTAACTTTAAAACTACTCATAATATTGTGTTTCAAGTGTTTATATACAGAGTTTTTTTTTTTTTAATTTTGGTGTTTATAAAAACTTACAAACATAGTTATTTTATTAACAGAAAAAGTAGTACGAAACAACACTAAACACAATATTGCTGTTGACCCGAACAACTTACCTGTTGAACCTAGTTGTCCTCATCGTGAATCTAATGTCTTAATTGAGCACAACTATGTAAAATGTTGCACAAATAAGGTACTTTGTAAAGAAAATTTCAAAGAAAAAACAAAAAAAGCAGGTAATTTGATTTAAATTAAACTTACATCGGCTGTGCACACTTATAATTATAATTCAGTATACTTCCTTTTGACATAAAACTAAACTAGTTTTTATAACTGTGAGTTTCAAAGACATTTTCATAATTGGATCTTTTGAAGAATATGAAAAAAACAGTTTCCCCGTTTTATTTAAGGATCGGAAGGCCTTGGTTGACCTAAGGAAAAATTTCGAAAATAAAAATTTTGCGGTTTGCAGTTATTAAGTATTTTGTACGTTAGTTAACTATTTCCTATTTTGCTACCTTACTAGTAAAGGGTTAATAAGCATAAAAAACAAGAAATCAAATAGCTAGGTAAACTTAAAAAAATCTCAAAGTTGGCACTCTCTTTTAGTCCACACACTATATATTGCTCTTAGATTTATTTGGATCACCATAAAAAGTTGAAGATATCTCCTAATTTAGAATCCTTTCTAAACTACTATAGAATGATATAATGGTTCAAAATAAATTTTGACTGCAAAGTTTTTATTACTGAAATGTTTAACTAGATATAAAAACACACAATAATGATATAAGTTTCAAGAACAAAATAGTTTTTTTTAATCAGTTTACTAATTTTTATTCTAGTTCTTCTTTTTTTTAATTGTATTTTTTTTAAACCATGTAACATTTAAACTGAATCTTGTTTTTATACTGTTGTTAAAAATGTTTGATTTTTAAATACTTTGACGTTATAGTTTTGATTAGTTTGTTGTACTTACTTGCTTCGATAAATTTTAATATTTCTTTGTTTCTATTTTTATGTTTTTTCTTATATCATTATTGAAGCTGTTCAGTTTTATTACAACTTTAACTCAATATTTGAAAAACAGCGGCCCAAAACAGTAGAAAGCACAATAAAAGAAAATTGTCAGATACTTCAGATCAAGGTTCTAGTCGTAAAAAGAAAAGTAAGCAACATTCGATTTAAAACGTTTTAGTTAACATAAAAATTAATTTCTAACCAATATTAAATTTAAAAAATAATTTTGTGAAATGTTAAAACATTTATCAATACATCTAAGATCAAGAAATTTTAAAGATATTTTGTTTTAAGCATTGTAAAACTTGGTTAAACAAGTTTAAATTCATAAATCACTTTATTAAAACGTTTAAATACTTTATAAGAAATATCATGTTTATTATTTTTATGAATAACCTTAATGAAATTTTACGTCACTGATCAATATCGGTAAACGGTCGGTTTCGTTAAAGCATAATAAATCGTTTGTAGATTGACGACTGCAAGTTTTGTTGCCGTTGACTAAAGAGTTTTATAGAAAAGAAACTCGAGTCTTAGTCTATCGAAGGCTTGTAGTCTGATAACTGGTGAAATGATTAAACCTTGATAGTTATTTTTCATTACAAATTATAAATCAATATTAGTATTTTATCAGTTAGTTTTTTTAGTACTTATTTGTTACAGATTTTATTTACAATTATGTTACCTGAATAAAATTTTATAGGATTTGATTACATCAATGAGTTTGAAGCTCGCTTGGATAAAATTTTCACAACCTTCGACGATTTGGTAGAACAACAGAATCACGAGGAAGTCTCCAAGCATTGCAGATTGAGATCGGTCGCAAACAAACCGAAAAAAAGAGGACAGAGAAAACGAAAACTTCAAGAGTCGTCAGATCAGGCTTCCAAAAATATAAGTATGTGCTTTGTTTGAATTACTAATAATTTTAATCAGTTTAAATTATATTTCAGAACCCAACTTATGGTTTTAATAGAAAATCTTAAATGTTCAAACTTTATATTAAAAACTTTAGATGGGGTAAGGTGTTTTATCTATTAAAAATTTCTTAACTTAAGTAAAATTTCAGTTTCAATACTTTTACAAATGTACAGTAGTAAACAAGGTTTTTTTTTTTTGCGTGGTTAACACAAAGTAGCTAAGTCAATTTTTAAATAATTTACAAAGTACACAACTTTTCAGAAGTTGGAACCACAAGAAAGGAAAGACTTAGTTTTTTAAACTTAGTATTTAGTACCAACGTAAAAAACAAAAATCTTACCATATTATTTACTTATTATTCTTTCCAGATTTTAGTATAAACTTATCCAATTACATATTTAAATTCGTGATATCTACTTTGCAGAAATTGGAACCAGTAACACAACAAAGGCAATGATCCATGGAAATCATTTAAAGGGGCAGCCCATGCTCAACACAGCGCCTCTCGCTAAAGTCTCCAGGCCCGGTTTGAATCTTGCATTAGTAACCAAAAATGCTAAAAAAGAAACAAGCGCAAAAAAAATGCTGACTATTCAAGTAGATAAAAACAGAATAGAAATCCTGACTACCAAATCTAAAGCTAGTACCCGACAAGAACATAGTGCCGAAGAAGAACCAAGTGTTCAAGAAATTAAAAAGGCAACAACGACAAACCAGTTAGTGAAGAACACACAACTGACCAGTAAAGTCAAACTACATAATAAAAATAAAGTACAAAAGAAAAACAAACTGACGAATAAAGACCTGCTGTCAGAAGCGGAGCAAGAGAGGAGAAGACGTGACTATTGTGCGATTCATTATATGAGAGAACTAGCTCAATTGAAAATAAACACTAGTAGTAGACAAAGTCTTAAACCCATAGATAAGGAGTCCGAAATCAAAAAAATATTTACAAAAGATGCTACGAAAGAATTGTTAAAGAAATTTAATACCTTATTTAGATCTTCAGAAAGCTTTAGAAAAAACTTTAACATATATAAGCTCAACTGCTTCAAATTTCCAAAGTCTTTAGAAATAAAGTAGCTTCTGTACTTATTGACTGACAGTTTTGTAGTTGTTTGTTTTTTAAAAGATGTTTTAATTTAAAAAAAAGATTTAAAATTAAATTAAAAGTAAACTGCAGTAATTATCTTCTGAGATAAAACCGTACACAAGATGAATTTCTGCTTTAATTAAACTTTTTTCCGACTAGCTCACTGCTAATATTAGTATATATTTATAAAGTTAGAGTTTTTTCTCCTGAAAAAATAGATTTTAATTTTGAGATAGTAAGTAATGTGTCAGATGTTTTAAAACACACATAAAATTTTATACTTTAATTTGTAGCATAAACAATATTCTTTCGTATTTGCAGCTGATACTAGTAGATCTTTATAGACGATGTTCGGTTTTTTACAAGCTAATAATAGTTTTGTTCTTTTATCGTATCTCACACTTTTCTTGCGTAATAAAAAGTGAATATTCAAAAAATTCGTTGTTTAATATTTACTTGTTAGTATAAATATAATAGTTTCCAAGTAGTAGGTTACTTCGCAAATAAATGCTTATCAATGAGTTGGAGACTTACAGTATAACAAATGTTTAAAAACATCTATTTTGAAACTTTGTTTGAACCAAGCATTAAATAATTTACATTATCACACTTAATTTTCTGTATTTTTTAAGTTCGAGAAAAAAGTCTCGTCTTAAAAGAAAAGAACTAGAATAAAGCAAAAGAAAAAATACAAATAAATAAAGACTCAATCTTTTTTTTTAATTAACCAATTTTTTTGCGGATTTTACTATCAATGTGATTTTATATACATCGATATAAATTTTTCTGAGCTTCTGCTTGAGAATGGATCAGCATGTAGCTAAGGTTTTCAGAATCTAGATTGGGGTAGCTAGTAAACCTAGTTAAACTCATTAAGCAACTTAAGATCAATTTAAACATATCTGTAACGCTCCTAACATTGTTTGTAAAATAATTATAAATGATAATAGTTTTACAAATTTATTTAAAGAACGATAGCTTTTATTACTTAGAAATATAAGAATACCTTTTTATATAAACCTATAAGTCAAAGCTGTGCAAACAAAAGTTTGTTTACAGTTCTATTTCGTTTAATCTATAGTAGGGGTGGTCAACGTTTTCCAATCAACGGGAGGGATCCGAAAAACTTAAGTCTTTTGCGGGCCGGAGCATTTTAATTAGTGATTTACCGGATCCAGTAACTGGATCCAGTCGGAAAATGACCTTTTAGATCCAAATCCGACTGGATACTAATTCTAAGTCGAGATCCGGTCTGATTTTAATTTTTAAAAAAGGATTTGGATTCTGCCAGATTCTAATTTTATGGATACAGTTGATTACATTTTTGAATCCCTCAAATTTACAAAACTTTCTCTAGTCTGACAACTTAAGATGTAGATTGTGACATGTCAGATATTAAAATGTTAGATGTCTATAAATAGAATTGACATTGTAATTGATAAATATCGTACTTTAAGAAAGACTTTGCTTGGGGTAATTTGGCAAAAAGATATTCCAACTAAGTCAGAACATAACAAAATATTAGGACAAAATGGTGTATTTATTAGTACACATTAATTTATTAAGTCATTTTTAGCATGTTTTTAAAGTGAAACTTTTACAGTTTTGTTTTGTATAAGTATCAAAAAAAGTTTTATCAAAATAATGTATCATTGACCCTTCGCGGGCCTGTCACTTTGCTTGTGGGCCGGTAATTTTCATTTGCCGGCCGGATCCCATTAAAGTTTAGAAAACAGTCGGGGGCCGGTCATTTTCACTCTGCGGGCCGTACGTTGCCCACCCTTAATGTATAGTCTATTAAATGACAAAAAAAACTCTAAATGTTTGGTCCTAAAACCTAGTGCATGTAGAATCGTTTGGTATTCGAGAAAAAAACCATATATATTTCAATGTCTTGTCTACGAAAAGTCTAAAACACTTTTTTTCAATTTTTGAAGTACATTAACGTAATTCGATTAGTAAAGCTTTCTAGTCATAGGTTTTAATAGCCGTTTATTCTATGTTGATATAACTTCAAACATTTTGTACCGCTTACGCGGTAATTGTCTCTTTTTTATTTTCTTCTTTTTTCTCAAGCGAGTATAAATTAAGAATATCGCGCGTAATTTAGGCTTTAGTTGTTACTGCGTAGCAGCAACTGAAGTCATGGCGGCTTTTCGCTGCATTTCGTTGTAAATGGTTTCAATCTAGTTAGTCGAGTTTATTCCGATTTTAGAACACTTTTTGAGTTTGGTTTAAACGTTTAGTTTTTAGTTTCTTTGATTCGAATATTTTCGTCTTTTAAAAGAACTGATAATTTGATTTATTAGTGTAATGTTGTGCAGTATTTTATCATCTTTTCGTTTCGCAATTTCATTGTAAATATAATCATTATCACAGATTCGAACTAAGTTTAAATAAGCATAAGTAACTGATTTATTAAACCTTTAATAAATAGTAAGTAAGTCATATTAGTCTTTTTATCAACTATAATTTAAGCGTTATCTTTGGGACATCTATTATACCAGTTAAAGCGCACGTTGCGTTATAAACCAGGACCCTAAATTGTATAATTAGAAACCCGAGATAGCGACATGATGACCCTGACGTCCAGTTAATTATAGCTGGAATTGAACACAGATACCTTCATTAAAATTTCTACGTTTTTTAGATGGTGACATGGGGACAGAGTGGAATAAACCTGGTTTAATAATAGTATAAATTTCATAAACTTTATGGCATTTATTTAACCTAGTTATCAGGTCTGTAAAATTTATAAAAATTAGTTTTAAATTTCTAGTCGGAAAAACAACTAAGTAGTTCGAGTTTGTGATAGATTTGAGTTGTTTTGTCTAATGGTAATTAGTTTTATTGTGTTTAATTTTATCTTAGAGTGGTTTGGGAAAAGCTGTTCGACATGTGTTCGAACTAAAATGTGTTGGTGGTGTATGATATTATCGCAATTCATCGTTGAAGCGTTTTTTTAAAGTGAATTTTAAATTTTGTACGAGCAAGTTGAAATAAAAGTCTTGTTTTCAAGTTGTTCCGCCGTCTCGTCAAATAAATTAATTAAATATCGTTTAATCGTTTTAAACATTTTATTTAAAGAGAAATGTTCACTTAAAACAGAAGAATGTTAAAGCATTCTAATAATAAAATTTATCTTAAAACGTAAAGAGTTTTAAACGTCTATAAAAGTTAGCAACTGTAAAGTTTAATTTTTTTGTTTTCAGACAATCGTTTTAATTTGAACTATAACGGGTGATAAACTTTTTAAACTGCATGTAAAAACATTGTTGTTTTTCGTTCGTCCTTGTAAAAATACTTGCATGAGGTTATTAAAACTTGTTTTCAAGTGTATAATTGGTTAATAAAGTAAAATGTCTTAAATTTATTAAACTTAATTTAATTTTATTTTTAGCAACAATAATATGTTCAAACTTTGAACTTTAATATTTATAGTTGTTTGACAATGACCTTGTTAATTGCTTGTAACAAGCTTTATTGGCTTGTAACAAACTTTATTGGTTTGTTGTTTTAAATCTAACCGTACTTTTAAAAAAACATTTTTAACGAGGTCATTTGAGCTATTAAATGTTTTACCCGGTATTTAAAATCTAAAAATAAAAAGATTTGTTTAAAATTTGTTAGAATATTAAAGTTTTTAAAATCAGTAAAAGCTCACTGGCTTTATATTTTTACGAAAAGAAGTTTAAACTTTTGAGACGCATGTAATTGCTTGTTTTGTCAACTAACTCGTGTAAAATGTGAAATGTTTTTTATGTTAAATCTTGTAGAGAATTACTTCGTATTAATTGGAGCCACAAATGTTTTTCAATTATTTTAAAACATAACAGACTTTAAAGTTAAAATATAAATAAACTAATTGACAAATGTTGTGGCTAACTAATAGCATATGAGTTTGTAAATTTAAATCTTTTAATGTTTTAACTTGTTTTTAAAATTGATATCAAGTAGTGCATTACGTACATTATAATTGCACTTTCGCACGAACGGTTCGAAAAAAAAATCGGCGAGAAGCGGTACGAGGAGACCGAGCTTTATGTACGAGGAGATGTAAGAGGAGAGGAAGGAGGAGATGTACGGAGAGACGGATCAGAGGATTCCGTAGCGCCAACAGACCGTTAGGTGAGGCCAGGAGACGGATCTGAGGAGTCCGTAATGCCAACAGACCGCTAAGGTGAGGACATGAGACGGATTCCGTAGCGATAAACCGGTCAAACGACGAAGAGATGTACAAGGGTGGAGCGAGTTCCAGCAGTGAATAATTTTTTTTAACTTTCTACATTTGTCTGTCATTTTGTAAAACTGTATCATACTTTTATTAATTTTGTGTGTTTTAAACTAATTTACAGAATTTTCAAAGTAAAGTAATGCTTTTTAAACTAACGAAATAAAAGTCGGCGGTCATTTTTCGTTCATTTTTCTATGTAGGGAGTTTAAAGCATTCTTACAAGTGTTAATGAATAAAAATTAATGTTTTTTTCGGAAAGCCAAGAATAAATTCTTAAAGTATGAAGGTAAGAAGAGGAAATGTACCGCTAACGCGGTAATTGTGTCTCTTTTTTGTTTTCTTCTTTTCTCTCAAGCGAGTATAAATTAAGAATATCGCGCGTAATTTGGACTTTTTAGTTTCTACTTTGTTGCAGCAAACTGAAGTCAGTGCAGCTTTTCGCTGCACTTAAGTGTCAATGGTTTCAATCTTGTTGTCGAGTTTATTTCGATTTTAGAACACTTATTGGGTTTGATTTAAACGTTTAGTTTTTAGTTTCTTTGATTCAAGTATTAACGTCTTTTAAAAGAATTGGTATTTCGATTTATTAGTTTATGTTGTGCAGTATTTTATCATCTTTTCGTTTCGCAATTTCATTGTAAATATAATCATTATCACAGATTCGAATTAAGTTTAAATTAGTATAAGTAAATAATTTATTAAACCTTTAGTAAATAGTAAGTAAGTCATATTAGTTTATTTAAGTCAACTATAATTTAAGCGTTATCTTGGGGACATCTACTACACAAGTTAGAGCGCACTTTGCGTTATAAACCAGGCCAATAATAGTGTATAAGCAGAATCCTTTGATAGCGACCATATATATATTTCTTTTCATATCCTTATTAATCTAAAGTTTTAACTTACTTATACTTAATACGTCTTGTTCTATTAATCATTAATAAAGTTATGTGTTATAATTAAGTTAAGTGTATTTTATTAGTGCATTAACACTTTATTCTTGAGTTCTTGTCAGGGTATTCAAGCATAGCTAAACAATCAAACCGTATAGTATAACATAAACTCAGCAAATATATTTTACAATTTGTAAAAACAAAAATAATTTGTTAATAATGTCTTGCAGCAACTCACATGGTTTTTGATTTTTTTTCTTTTTGATCAAGTTTATCTATTCTTTGTCGGCAAATACTAGCTTAGGGATTTGACATTCATGAGTTTCCCACACTTTGTGGTTTTTAGTGTCGAGATTCCAACGTTGTTAGTGTTTGCCATATTGCGTGTCACTTTTTTTTTTGGTTAAAACAAAATTTTAATAATTTTTTGTTTAGTTTAATGTTAATTTAAAGCGCAAGGTAATATTAAAGGTGATGGCAACTTGCTTGCTTGAACTTTTTTTATTTTATTTTTTTTATTATTTTATTTTAAAAAACGTTTATTTCAGGTGAATGGTTCTCGCTGGTAAAAGTAGAAGTATGAAAATTTTTGCAGGCCACAGTTATAGTCAGTATTTGTTTCTACTAGGGATCTACTCGTTTTTGGTTACTTTCAGGGAGGGGGCCTCGCCTGTTTAAAATGTACATTTTATTTTACAGTCTAAATTATACTTTTATTCAAATACTTAAGTCCTAATTATATCTCTATTATTACTAATAAAACTGTATGTGAAACCAACAATTTTAAGTTTTTAATTACTACCGAACTATTTGACAATTATAATAATAGGTCAGATATTAGGCGATTTTTGTTTAAAAAATACGTAAACATTACTAAAATAAAAAATAAAAACAATTACAAACTATGTGATGCAAAAGCAAAACTAATTAAATATTTTGACTTTGTTTTCCTCTTACAATTCAGTTCCATAAAATCTTGTTTTTTCAGTTCTCTAAGCATGTTGTTGATCGCTATTTGATATAATCATTTCCAAGCCACTTTTACTGATAATATATGACATCTGTGAAAAATAAAAGCTTTAAAAACAAATAAGGATTTTTTATATTCTTTTATATTAAATTCAGTTTAATTTTAGTAAATATGTTTTTTTAAACTTGTTAATAATAATCTTCGCATATTTAACATATTGCACAGCACACTTTACTGTTTCAGTGATTTTATTCTGTTGACTAAAGTACAAACCAATCATAAAATACTACTAATTGCAAACAGCATAACTGTTTTCTGTTATAACTATTAAGTATATTAACCAACTATTTAAAGTTTTTAATTCGATTGCCACTTTTTTAAACAAAAAGTCAGCCTAAGTTACATCAAACCAGCCAGATTTAATTAAAAATTAAAAAATGTAAAAAGACGAGTCTAAAAACTTCTAAAAAAACTTCGCCACAAAAGAATTTTTGTTGACAAATTAAGAAGATTTATTTTTAGCTAAAAATTTCTATGTTATGTAATTTGTTAAAAGAATAAAAATTTGTCAAAATCTTTGGTCTAAGGACCTGGTGAAGGAAAACATTTTTTAATATCGAGTCGCACGTATTAAAAATAAATAATTTAATCCGATCTTAATAGTTATCCCTTTTTTCAAATTCTAGGCAGCGTACACTAAAAAACTATCTTGGGTTTTTTTCTAACAAAATTACTAGTTTGTTATTTTTGTGTAAAAGCTTTAAGCTATTTTAAAACGTAATTATAATGGCTGTTTAATAGTTTATAAAGTTGTGTAAATTGTTATAAGGGTTAACTAAAACAGGATAGGTAAAATGTGTCACTAAAAATTGAATTGGAAAATATATTGAACATTTAGGAATAAAAACTAAAGTTTAAATATTTTAAAACTTTACTTGTAAAAGTTTTAAAAAAAAATATAACAAACAGTTTCTAATTACTAAATACAATTTTGCTTTTGATAAATACAGCATATTTAAAACGTTTAATAAACAATTATATTCTTGTTTGAATAAAAAACAGCTCCTATATTGCTTTGTATTAAAAATTCTTGTTTAAACTTTATCTATATAGTTTACTTTACATCTTAATATAGAAAAAAATGATTCACAACAACTAAAATTTCACATTAAAAAATGTATATTAGTCTTGTTAAAGCTTTTATCAGAAAATCTGAGTCCATTTTAAATTATTAAATAACTAAATAGATCAAAATTACTTTTGGTTTTGGTTTTTTGTTTTAGATACAGGTACTTTGGGTAATCTACTAATAATTTCTTTTATATACTAAATATTCCTACATTACTGTTTGTAAGTCTTCTAATAGAAGACAGTTTTTTATTAATATTTGGTTGCCACTCTTTGAGCAAAAACAAATATCCTGAATGACTAAAAACTGTTATAATAGAACTCAAACTGTCCTGAGTTATCCTGTGTTTTTTAATCCTTTAAAAATGCCTAAATAAAGCGGCAATTACCTAGAATGATGTCGAACCAATATCAAGCTGAAATTATGTTGTATTCTATGTAGTTTTAAACCATAATTTTAGGCTTAAAATCAATGTTTTTATCATAGTATATTTTATATAAAAATATATTTTGTTTTAAACATGCTATATAAATACATATAAGATTGAAAAAAATACTTTACATAAACTAAAATATTTAATCGATTTTATTTTACAATATTGTAATCAACATAAATTATTGTACTGATATAATCGCTTTATATTGTAAAATAAAACGATTAAAGATTTAATATTTATTAGTTTATGATAAATAAGTTTAATTTTGTTTATGTGTTCATTAAAAATAAATTAAATATTAAGCGATTTTTCAAAAATTAAAAATATTCTGAGTTATCCTGATTTTCCTAGATATTTTTACTTAGGTTTAAAGCAACCCTGCAACTTAAAATGTCATTTTTTTACTTTTATAAATTTAAATAATTAAAAATATTAAAATTTTATACTTGTTTATTTATTTCTAGGTAATTTTTTTCTCCAACTTTTAAACAAAACTTTGTTTTTCTTTGATAAGCTAGAGTCAATTTTAGAATTTTAAAACTTTACAATTTTACACCAGGTCCAAAAACATTTTAGTAGAGCCTTAATCTTTTTTTTAAGGTAAACCAAAATATGTCTACTTTGACCACGTTAAACTAATACTATAAAAACTCTTTTTTTTTTTTGTAATATTTTATTAGGTTTTTATATGCTAAAAAAAATACCAGTAAACTTCTTAAAACTGTGTTTTTGTATCTAAGTTTCAAAAAACATAAAATTAAAGGTTAATAAACAATATGTAACTGTTATTTGTAAGTATTTTATTTACTCTTAAGCAAAATAAGTTCTGCCTTATAATTAAGATAATAATTGTTTTATCACATTGTCAAATTATAACGTTCTTAATACTTTACTATAAGTTGAAAATTATAATATAATTTTTTTTTTCAAAAATTTTAGAACTGCTACTCTAGAATTTTAATAAAATAATTTATCAAAGTGTATATAAGATAACAGTTTGTACTGATACACAGCAAAAATAAATAACAACAACTGTTTTAAAATCAAAATGCAAAAACATTTCATTCTTCAAAAATACTTCAATTGTGAAATAATATTTCAAAAGAATGAAATATGAATTTAATTAATATATTTGTGTATTTTCTACGGTAAACTTCTCAAACAAAAAGTAATAACTACTAGTTAGCTAAGTGGTTTTATTAGTAAAAACAACGACTTTTAAGAAAAAAAAGTATTGGTATTTTTTAATGAAGTTTTTTGACATACTCTTTTTTTGCTTAGTTTATTTGATATGTTTAAACTGAATTTTCATTATAATTCTTTACTCAGTTACTAATTACTATAAAGAACTTTTTTAAAGTATATTTTTCTCTATTATTTATTTGGTTTAACAATCTTATTTATTCAAAAAATAATAATCTACTGATAACTTTAACTTTCAAAAAACAATTTTAATTTAACACAAATAAATAAAAAAAACTATGTTTACTTCTTAAAATAACTACATAAAAATATTTCTGAACGAAATTTCCGAACATTATAAAATTTTTATCAATTCTTTGCAAAACAAATACGTTGTTCTTACGAAAATCAATATTACAAAACCATTACTCAAGTATAAAAGATAACAGAACAAAAGCTGTATTAACAAAAAAATTGTTTTTGTATTATTTTCCTAAAATAAAACTACTTTAGTTTGTAATTAATAAAGTATCAAGTCAAGCTTTAAACAGTTTTCAACAAAAAGTATAAGAACTTTAATCGAAGATAGTCTATAGTTTTTAACTTTGAATTACATGTTTACAAAAAATAAAAACTCAACAAATGCGTAAAGCTTTTTTTTGTATTTAATTAAGTTCCGATTTTACACTTAAAATTATATATATGTTAAGAAGTATTTGTTTTTAGTTAAAAAACAAGCTAAACAAAGTGAAAATACTTATACCAAACTGCTTTTACTAGTCATCTTAAACTAGTTTTTAGCTTTTAAAAACTTACAAGTAATAAATCGTTTCCGTTTTAGTATATTAACTTTCGATAAAACTTATAATCAACTCTACAAAATAATTTTAAAATAAATTTTTGAAAGGTATGGTAGAATATTAAAAGAATTTATTTTGTAATTACTTTTAAATATAGTATTTTTTACCATAACTAAGATAAACCAACTAAAATTTGGTTTAAATAATTTTATTTTTTTTGTTAACAAAATCAATATTAATCAAGTTTTGAAATACAAGAAAGTTTACATGCATAAATGTAATTATATTGTTTGTGAGTTTGCTAATGTTATTTTAACACATACTCATATTAACCAAAACTGAAAGAATATGTTTTTTGAATATTGGTAAAATAAGAGTTTAGCAAGTATTACACTAGATATTATTTTAATTGTTGTACCATTTAATATATGTAATATTATTTTACCTGTAATTCAATATTTGAGTATTTGAATTCATATTTTTACATTATAACAATAAAAAGTTTTATTTTATGCAGCAGGTAACCTTTTTCCAGCTTACCTATTTAGTTATCAAAATTTTGAACTTTTTTTTTCTAATTTTTTAATAAACTTTTATACTAAACTATTTAGTTGAACATAAAACTTCTTATTGATAACAAGTATATTAAGCTTTTAAAAATATAAAAGCTTTCAGCTTAAAATATGTAATAAACTTACCACTTTATTAAAGAAACAAACCATGGAACATGACATTATACTATCATCGTTGATTTTTGCAGTAGGAAATAACCAAATATTTTTAAGTTTAACTGAAAATGTCTGATTTAAAAACAATCATTTGTATTCGTAAAAGTATTTGACATAATAAAAAAAATAACCATAAGTAAGAAGTTGTTACGGTATAAATACTTTCAATAAGCAATCACATCAAACCGTCTTAGTTTAGCGCTAAGCTTTGTTACTCTTATGCTGAAGGAACTAATTTCGAAACATGACTTAGTTATTCTTTTTGGCTTTGATATATTTGAAGTTTAAGTAAGTTTATCATTGTATAGTTCACTGTTAACCTTTAAGATTAAAATAATAGTTCTCAACTTATGATTTCGGAGAGTAATATAGCTTAATTTTTTTTTTGTTTTATTATCAAAACGTTATTTTCTTTCAAACGAGATCTTCAGTTGTTAATACAATAGATTCTTTTGCGTTTTTAAACATTTGATTGTTTTTCTTAGAGCTATCACTAAAACTTATAAAGTTTTCTTCTATATTTAACTATTTTTTACTTCTATTGTTTACACATTGAGAATAAATAAGTATTTTTGTATGTCTGTGTACTTCAGTGGTAGCATTTTGGATAAATAAATAAAGAATATAAAGAGATATTTTTTGATTGCTTTGGTATTTTGATTGTTCATTTTATATGCCGAAGTAAATTGTCTGTACTGTATTTTAAGTCTGAAAATTATACAAAAAAGCTCCTTTTTACAAAAAATTATACAAAAATTAAACTAACAAACAAAGACATAAAAAATATTTTATTTCCAACAGCAGTAAAAGATTTAAATCCCTAAAAACAAAACTGAGAGGAGCCTTACATTTTAAAATGATACTTTGAAAATCATGCTGATTAAAACATAAAATTCTAAAGTTTGAAAATACCAAAAAACAAACATTAACTTGTAATGATTTTTAGCTACAATTTTAAAACAATTTAATTAGGCTGTTTATTGTAATCAAATTTAAATCAAACTGACAATAAATGGTTCATTAATAAAAGTATGTAAAAAAAATATTACATAAAGAACTTGTAGAAAGATGACTGGTCAATCTGTAAATTTTTTTATCATTTAAAAAGATGTTGATTAAGTTTATTTTTTTATAGTTCTTGCAAAATGTACAAGTATGTAGCTATCGGTTTTAAAATAAAAGTTCCAGCCTTATGAAAAAAAAACTTATAAATTAGATACAATAGCAGTTAAAAATCAATTTTTTGTTTATAAATACATTTTTTATCTTTTTTTGAACTTACATATTTTAGGCAATATCAAAAAATTTTCTGATAATATATAATTACCTTTATATGATCTAATGATTAACTTCGTTAAATAGACTATACAATATGAAAAATGAAACTGTAAAGCAACTTTTTTGCACAACTTTGGCTAATGAAATTTTATAAAAAGGCATTCTTGTATATCTAAGTAATAAATTTTATGGTCCTTTAAACAAGTATAAAAATTAGTATTACGGAAACTTTACAACTGTTGACCCAAAATTGACAAAATTTATTTATTCAAGAATATATTTCATTCTTAATTTCTCTTTTGTCTTATTTCAGTTCTTTTTAGACAAGACCTTTTGAAACTTTAAACATTTAAATTAAATATTAAACAGAAAGTTTAAGTATGATAATAAAAATTAGGCACAGTTTGAAGTAATTAAAAGCTTAGTTGAAATAAAGTTTCAAAACAAATGTTTTTAAATATTCATTGTATTGTTAGTCTCAAACTCGTTAAGACCTATTTATTTGCTAAGAAACTACTACCAGAAAGTTATTAAACTTATATTAAGTATAAAAATAAATATTGGAAAACGATTTTTTTTATATACTTTTTATTACACAAGAAATGTGGGAGATACGACAGTAGAAAAAAACTATTATTAGTATGTAAAAAACGAACATCATCTAGAAAGATCTACTAGTATAAGCTGCAAATACAAAAACGAAACTGTTTATGCTTCAATTTTGAAAAATATCTCATTATGTGAAAAACAATTTAACTCATTATTTACTTTCTTTAAAGTAAAATCTACTTTTCGTTACAAGAAAAAAAAGTAATATACTTATATTTAATTTCTAAACACTTTTGAAATTCAAGCAGTAGAGCTTATATATGTTACAATTTTCTCAGCTTGCTGAAGAACTATATAAGATAACAAACTTCTTTAAAACTTCTTTTGTTGCATCTTTTGTAAATGGTTGTTTGTCTTTTGGCTCATTAGTTTAGAATTATGTATATTATTAGTGTTTATATTACATTGAGCTATGTCTTTCATAAAGTGTAACACACACATGTTATGTTTTCTTATTTCTTGTTTTTTTTTGATAATTTTACTGTTGTATTTACTTCAATTAAGTTAGTGGGTGCAGCCACGGATGAAATAAGTTTTGGTTTTTTGTTGGGAAAGTTCGAAATATCATCTTGTTTTGAATGTTGCCGTTTGTCACAAAATGACAATTTGTTTTTTGTTTCCTGGGCATATTTAATTTAAAATCTGCCATAACCTGCTTCGGACGAATTTATTTGGTACTTTCGAAATTTCATAATTTTTTAAACTTTTATTTTGAACAAAAAATAACATTTTGCTAATTGGCTATATTCTGGGCAGCGTTATTCACTAACTTTTCAAGGTTTTGTGTTACATTTCCTTCTTTATTTCACAGTACGCTATTATCTTATCCTGAAATGTTTTTTCTGATTTTTTTTTTCAAAAGTTCTCTGAAGATGGAGTTTTTCATCTCCAATTTTATTGTCAGAGTTTTTTAACTTGTAGTAATTTAGCTTATATATGTGAAAGTATTCTCTTATCTTTGCTGAATTTTTATAAAAATTATTAAATTTATTTAAAATTTCTTGCATCATTTGTTGGTGCTTGAATGTTTTTTAACTGATTTATCGCTGATTTAAGCTTAGGTTTACTATTAGTGTTTATTCTCCATTTAGCTAAGTCTTTTAGAAAAAAAAACACACACATGTTATGATTTATATTTTCTTGTTCTTCTTATGACAGTTTTTTTGTTAAATTTACTTTTTTTAAGTTAGTAGCTACTGTGTTTTTATCTTTTTTCGTTTCAATTACTTTTGGTGAAACTTTTTCTTCTGATTTCTTTTTCTACAAGTCCTACGCTACATTTAAACTGGGTCCTCCGGAAGCTGCTACAAAAATTCTTAATATATGTTGGTTCTTTGTTTAATTTAATGACACTACATTTAAATTTTTCATCACTTTTTTTTTCTACCTAAACATATTATTAGATCCTGAGTCATAATACGAATTTTTTTTTTAATTTTGATTAAATTACTGATTGTATTTTCAAAATGCTTTTAATTTTCAAACAATACGGTTTTAAATTGATTTGTTTAATGAGGACTAAAACATTTTTAAGTTTATGTGATCTGATCCACTTTTCGAATCAAAGTTAAAATATTTAAACAATGAACAATGCACACCTAAGTAAAAAAGAAACACTAAATAAATTAGTACCAACCAGTTTTGGATGCTGGAATCTTGTTGTTGTTTCTGGACGCATTGGTGATGATTCTGGTAACACTCCTGCTAGCAGGTTTATAACTAGGTTTAGGTTTGCTGGCACCCAATTTCATACTGGCTGTCATTATCAATTTGCTGGAAAAGTCTTCTTGCTTCTTAACTTGAGGTTCTATCATTGGTTCGACTTGCAATGGTAAATGGACCACCTAATGAATAACCAGTAACACATATATAAAATACTAGTATAAACATATTTAGAATTACTAATTAATGTAGGTTGATCGCCAAAAGTTTATAATAAATATAGTATTCAAGAAATATTAAATAAAAATTGTTTTTTAAAGACAAATTAAGGTCATAGGGGGTTTCCATGTTTTCTTATTTTATAAAGATTTTATAAGCTTGAATTTGCTTTTTAAAATTTTAAAATATTTGAATTTTTTTTTAGATATAACCGGTCAAGTTCGTGCCGAATAACAGGTTCCTTTTGGGAAGGTAAAACTTTAGCATCGTAAAAAGACTATTTTATTTAAAATCGATCTTCTCCTAAATTTTTCAAGGAATCTTCGTCTAGCTTTCACAGTTTAACCTTTATACAATTACAAAATAACATTACGTTGGACTTTAATACATTTAAAATAAAAACAAATTTTTTTGAAAACAAAATGACTTTTTTTTTAATTTCTGTCATAAATCTTTATTTTATAAGTTATTAAAATACACACGTAACGTTTTTTTTTTTATAACATAAGAAATGTTTTTTTTTAATTTGAAGAAGATTGCTTAAAAAAAGTAGGAGATAGATTTTTAGTGATTTTTTAAATTTCAGAGAAAATTGACCCTGAAAATTTGCAGTTCATACGTTTGTATCGAAAACCTTTTACAAAAAATAAAATACCTGAAAAGTTAAATCATATTATTGAATTCTTGATTGTAGTTTATACTTTAAACTTTCATGTTAAAGCCAAACTTATTTTTTATAAAACAAGTCTTGGAAAAGCTTTAATGAAGTACTTAGTATTTAAATTCAAAACAAAATATTAATTAAGCACCAGTATTTTTGTAGATTAGAATTAAGTTTACAAACAAAGTTATGGCAAAAAATCTAAGAATTTGCTTACTCAAATACTAAAACTAATAATCACAATTGTACCGTATATTTTCATGGCATCTTCCGCATTCCTCCCTACAATCGCCTTGTACCTGGCTGCCACGTTACTGCTGTACTTCTGCTTGATGTCAGTGGTGGTGCAGCCGTTGCTCCTGAAGTACGAGGACGCTTTCATGTTGCCGCCCACCTGCATCGACCTCAGCTGCTCCCATGTCCATTTCTGATCTAGTTGGACTGACCTGTTGATGATGTATATAAAAAAAATATAATAGTTTTAGTGTATATTGTTACATATTGCTATAATACAAGTATAAGTAAGATCAGTAATAAAGATAAATGTTAATTTGTGATATCATTTTGTGTATAAAAATATATCTAAGTCCACTTCTGATGCTTAATGAGTTTTTTTATCGCTTTTTAGTCATATAACTTTTATTTTTAAACTTTTTTAATAATTTTTTGCATCTAAATATCTCAAGGAGCATTTCCGAAAAAAAACTGAGATAGTTATCTAAAAAAACGTAGGAGAGATAGATTATTTGTTTTCTTTTTTGTTTCTTTAGTTTGGGCCTGCCATAAGCAGCCTGTTGCAATTTGTAGCAAAATAAAAACTCTACAAAATAAGTTTAATATTTGAAAAAAGTTAATTACCCCCTCCCCTATGGCTTTGTTGCATTTCAAACTCATTTGAAATCTATTTGTAAATTTTAGCTATTTGAAGATATTTTGTTTAAAGGAGTATGTAATGAACTATATATAAATTTAAGGAGTATGTAATGAACTATTGTAGTGTAGTTTGTTTTTACATGCTTTATAATGACTGAACTATTGTATATAAAATCACATAAAACAAGAATGCGCTGAATTTTTTTATTTAAGTAAAAAATCAAGAATTTATTGTAAATAAGGCTATTAATTTTTCTAATATAAAGTGTAAACTATTCTTAAACTCTATTTTTTCAACATTAAAAGTTTCTCAACTTATAAGCTATTAACTAGAGGTTAGATGTTAGTTTTTAAGTATAATGAGTAAAATATAGTTTAGATTTGTATAATTCTGTTTTAGATACCTAATAAAACTTAAGGGCATAGGGGGGTTAAACCACCTTTTTTGCAATTTAATCTGTTTTATAGGGTTTTAATTGAGCTACAAAATATTTTTTACATATTTTCTAAAATCAAAATAATTTTTGAGATATAGCAGGTCAAAGTTGGAGACTATAATAGGTTCCTTTAGAAACACTCAAACTAAAACGGCAAATAACTAGAAATCACTAAAATTCTATTTTCTATTATGTTTTTTGAGAAAAATACCTAAAACTTTTAGGAAATGTTCCTTGCAATATTTAGAAAATTCTGATGGAATAAAATTAAAAAAATAAAATTTTATGACAAAAAGCAATAAAAATATTGTTTACTTTTTGATTATTTTTTTAATAAAATTTTTATCTTGTAAATTTTTGAAAGTTCTTTCAGAAAGAATTTTCTAAAAATATTAAGGAGCGTTTCCTGAAATTTTCAATCATTAATCTCAAAAAAGGTAGGAGGAGATAGATTTTTAATAAAACAGTCTTTTTTTGCAGTTTTATTTTGCACCTCCTATAAGGAACCTATTGTTGCCTCCTACTTTGACTTGCTTTATCTAAAATTTATTTAGAATTTTTTTAATCTGTAAAAAAAACTTCTTTTAGCTCAGTTTAAACTCTGAAAAACAAGATCAAATTATAAAATGTAATACCCCCTATGCCCTTAATAAAAATACCTGATAAAAGTGAGGTGGACACCCAGTGATCTGTGAACTCCTGAGCAGTCAATACAGAGAAACACTCCGTATGGTATTGATGCCCATGTAGGGTTCTTTGCACCACAGTCAAAACATACCTGTTGTACAATTAACATATTCATTTAATGTTAAAGTCTAGAATACAGCAGAAAAACACACATTTTGAAAAACATTTGAAAAGTAAAAAAAAATATATAAGTAATCAGAATACAAATTTGTTTTTAAAACACCAAAGGTTTTAAGCTATCTGATCCTTTATAGTTAAAGTTTTTAGTTTAAGTTACATTTTTTGTTATAAAATTATGTTTTGTAGTTATATATTTAAATTATTTTAGCCAAATGGTACGTATTATATTTCTTTAAATAAAACAGTAAAGTTTTTATAATTATTACTTTCACCAGTTAATCTTTATGTATAAATTTTTTAAATATATTGTAAAACAAAGAAAAGAATAGTTATTAAAATAATGTCTACAAACATTTGTTCTGTAGGTTTAACTACACAGATCAAAGTTACAATATTTTTTTTATTTCCAATCTAACATTATATTTGTATTAATCCTGTACAGTGATATAAGTTTTATTTTAAAACAATTTTACTAATTAAACAAGGAATAATGTTGAAAAACTTAGTTTTGATATTAAGTTGAAAAAAATTATCAAAATATTCAATTAAAGAATGAGAATATTGCTAAAAAATATAACTTTGTTTAAAGTTAAAAATACCACTATATTTTAATGCAAATGTTTATATTACTTTCAGTAACTTGAAGACATTGAATAGAAATTATATAAAAATAGTAAATTTTTAATTTTTTTTCATAAAATAACATAACTTGTAACTAAATAATTTAAAAAAGTCCATTTCTTAAAATTTGAGAAGAAAATAAATTATAGGAAAACAAAAACAATTATTTTTGTTTAATCTAATATTTGGTACATTTAATCATTTTTAAAGTGAAGAAAATTCTAAGAGTTTTTTACTTGCTGCAGATAAACACATTTTGTATAATTTACTTATTACTGAAGAGTTTTTAAGCTTCAACAACGAGTTATTCTTCAGTTAAATAAAAACTGACCTTATTAGTTTTGACAGACTGAAGTTTCTTGAAAATTAGCCTAATGTCATCCAGTGGTGCAACAGTCATTTTAATATATTTCACCTTGCTAAATAATCTGAAAAAATTTAAAACTAACTATATGTTTTGATATCAGTTCAAAATATACTTTTTAATGCTTATTATGGTAAAATACCATTAAAAAAGTATATTTTTAAATTCTTAAAATTTTTCTATAATATCAATTAGAATTTTAACCTTTACTAATATGAGATAACTTAAAAAACAATAATTTTTTTTAATTTTTAATTGAGATAAATAAAAACCTCTCACAATAATTTTTCATACTTAATTTGTCAAAAAAAAAATTAATGGGTTTTGTAGTTGTTTGTGTTAGTATATTTTAATAATAAATCTAGTATTAAAGAACTAATTAAATAAATTGTTTTTAGTTAAGTTTTGTTTGTTTTTTATCTTTTACTGAATCTTAAACATCCTATTTTATAGAACTTTGTTGAAAGTTATAACTAAACATATCAAACAGTAGTACAAACACATATACACTGATACTTAATTCTTTAACAACTTAGGAAAATATTTTTTTCTAATTCTAATTATTATTTCTAATTTTAATTTTTAAAAAAATTATGATAAGTAAAACTTCAACTAAGTGGTTTGTAAAAAGTTAGAACTTAGTAAACCAGTTTTCAAGTTTTTTTGATGCAAATGTACACTACTGTTATAAATAGTTAAAAATTTAATCAGATATTTCAGCGAATAAACTATATATTTATATACTAATATTAATCATAATAAACACTTAGGTCTTCTCTAACTTATTACTATTTTGTTAAGCAACAGTTATAATGATAAATTATCTTCATTCCCCGCTAAATAGTTTAAAAATTCTACTAAACCTCATCAATATTTTAATTGTTTTTTTATAATCAAAAATAAAGTTAGCTAAACATTTATTTTCAATTAGGGCAGTTCATACTTTTTAAATTCTGCAGTTCTACTAAAATAATGACATATACTACTAAATTTTTATGAACATGTTATAAAAGTTTTGTCCGCCCAAATAGTAAGTACAAGGAAACTTTTCTAAAAGATTAATTAAATACTATAGTTAGGATTTTTAGAAAATATAATCTAACTTTTTTTGTTTAGTTTTTATAAAATATAACTTAAGAAATTATAAAACTGATTATTTTCATAAGAGTTTTTATCAGGTCTTTTATTTTTTGCAATACTACAAGAGCCAAAATCTTAAAGCTACTTATGATATTACATCAATTTATAACAGTAGAGTTAATTAAAAACTGTTTATTTAATAATAGTAAAAATTTTCAAAAGCTGCTAACATATTTTTTCAACAATAAGTTTATAATCATAGAAAATAAAATTTTTACTATTTGCAATTTTTTTTATAAAATCTATCTGCAGTCTTTTAATCTATACTTTTGTCAGAAACTTTAAGGAATCAAGCTTAAAAACTAAATAAAAGATACATTTTTTGTGAACCTTTGTGAACTCTATTTTTAGAAGATATTTCTTAAATATTTAGGAAAGTTTGTCAGAATTTTTTGTTTTGAAATATAAATTCAATGTTCTACAAATTAATAGTATTTTTTTATAGTTAAGAACAAAAAAAGTTAACTTCTTAAAAATTGATTCTAGCGTATTTTTCAAAAAATTAGATAAGACTAAGAAAGTGTTTTAATAGGTTGCCTATAAATTAGAGGATATAAAACTCTCAATAAAATAGCGTCTTTTAACTATTTAGTTTGCACCTTCCAAAAGAAAACCCATAAAACCATCTTACTTCAGTCAGTTATATTTTAATAAAAACTTTGCTTTTAAAAATAAAGTATAGCAACTCAGTTGTTTGTGCAAAACATTAGACTAATAATATTGATTTATCCTCTATGCCAAAAGTAGGCAGGTCCAAAAATAAATCATTTTATTGAGCTCAAAAACATACTTTTTAATATTTTTTTTAGATAATGAAACTAAAGCAATAGACTATCTTTTTAAGACAACACCAACCTTTTTTCAGGGTTGCCGTTGGTTTTTGGCAAATTTTCTTGGGTTTTGTAAGTTTTTTCCAGGTTTTAAAAAGTATACTTGTTTTAAGGTCTATTTTTAGTTCATAATTAAGTTTATAGTAAAAAACTGAGGTATAAAGAATTTCATCATTGGAAAGATACTGTAAAGCTACGTTAAATGTTTTTTGTTGGTAATAAATAATTTGAATTAAAAAAATTTTTTATCTATACAATAGATTTTGGTGTCAAATTAAAAGTTTTCTACTTAACATGTAATAATTGTTTAGAATTCAAGGTTTTTCCAATTTTTTTAAACCTAACTCTATTCTCAAACTGCAGGTTTTTCCAGAATTCCAGATTAAGTTATAATTTCAGTTTGGTATTGGTGTGACTTCATGCTAGGTAATTACTAAACATTTTTAATGATAGAACTAGTATTATTTTTGAGTATCCTTATTTTTTACTATCACATATATCTTAAGTAATTGTAAGTTTCTCTTTAAAAGATAATTAACACCAACTACAATTGTCAACTGATCAAGTTTGCATCTTAATTTTTTACCGAGTAAAATAACTAAACATTACAAAAAACAAATATATATGTATGCTCCTTGTAACTTTGAACTTTAGTAAAGTATTTCCCATACTTTTTATTTATAAATTTCAAGTGGATGAATTACAAAGAATATTGTTTGTCACAAAACAAGATGAAAACAGGTGATTTCCCTTTTTTAACACGAATCACTTTATCTTATCTATTCATACTTTTAGTTATTAACTGCTCTAACAAGGAAAACTTATTGGAATGTTAGAATAATTACAATCAATGATTTTTTTAAACATTAATGTATATGCTTTAAAAATTTAACTGATTATAAAAAAAAAGTATTATTCAAAATATAACTGATCTATAGGTAAATGATTTATATAATCGATATAAAAAGTACAAACCGATTGTAATGTATAATTTTAGTTTAGTTATTCTATAAAAGTATAAAGTATAGTCTAAATTTCATATATGTAAACGAATTTAAAATGCAATGTACTAAAAACTTTGGTGGAGCTTTATGTTTTTAAGAAAGTGCTGTATAGCTGACTAAATAATGAGCTAAGATTAATTTTAACACCTTTAAATTGTTTTTAATTAGATTTTTAAACAGCCACAAAAAGTTACAAACAAATTCTTTAAATATTTAACAATAAACAATTATGCATAATTAAAATGACTGCAGTTTTAATATTTATAAAAAATTATAGTTTTAAAAAAAATGTGTACAATTCACAGCTAATTTAAACTGTTAAGAAAGTATATGTTATATAAAAATAAAATTAAGTATTTACTAGTTTTAGCTCATTGTCTTTAATTTCAAAGTACTTTTTTGATTTATTTACCAATCTGAAAACAGTATTATTTTACTGTCAGCACTTGTGTTGAAATAAATTTTTACGATGCTAACTTTTTCATATTATTAAAAATTTAGAGAAGTTGCTTATTTAAACAAAATAATTGGAGTAACTTTTTTGAACTTTGATTGTATTAAAAAAATTTAATTTTAAAATTAACAGTGTTGATGTCAGTTATAATGTAGAGCAGTGGTCGGCACGTTACTTTGAATCCGTGAACCCTAAATCACAAAATAAAAATTCTGTGCACCTCAACTAGCATTCTTTAGCGCCGCTAGTGTTTAAGAATATGTAAACTTTTTTAATTTTTTTTTACTATTAACTCGGTAACACCCAATTAACTTTTACATGCTAACTTTAAATTGTCCACTTTACCCAATCCACTTTAATAAACTTATATCGATTATCTAATTTTTACAACAATATTTTACTTGTGTCACCCAAATCTAAAATACTAACTAGATTAATTTAATACATTGCCAATTAACAATCAGTAGTCTAGGTACTTTTCATTGAATGGTAAATTTAAATATAAAGTTCAGTTAACTTTATGATTTTTATTCAGCGATTACTATCTGTGCTTAACAAATGTATTACCAAGAACAAATAATGAAAACAAAAATTACACCTAAAAGTAACGAAAAAAAAAGACATGAAAAATTATTATATTTAAATCCGTTTGTTGGTCTGGAACTGTCTGTGTTGGTCTTGTTGCTAGCACGGGTCTAATCAAGCCTAAATTTTAGGTTTTAAAGTAAATGCTTAATAATAATTCAGGTATTAATGAGGTTTATTGAACAAAATTACTCAAACACTATTTTTGGTTGAAGGACCTCTCGGTCATCGAGGTGCAAACCAAACTTTAATCAAAATTATAATGAGTTAAAAATTATAAAAAAACTTTACAGTTAAAATTTAAACTCTAAAACAAAAAACTCTATGAAAAATAAGACTATTAAACTTCAAAACATTAAGTATTTTTTATAAACAAAAATATACATAAAAAAAAATTATCTAATAATATCTAACATTATCCACACATAAAATATATATTAAACTCTACGTTAAAAGGTAAAGTTTTGACCTGAAATGTTTTTAAATTTAAAATTTATCAATAATTTAACCTTTTATATGTCTTAAAAAAAAAAAAAAAATTATATATATTTAAAGTTTTAAAAAGTATGTTTAAAAATTTGGATGCTACTATCAACTTATTTTAACTTATTAAGTTAAGTAAGAATAAAAATTAGCTATAACATTAAACAAATAAAACTACAATAATCAAAAAGAAAAAGCAAAACAAAGCAGTATCTAACAAAAACAAATAATTTTTTAAACTAAATAAAATGTTAATGATTAAAAACATCAAGAAGTAATTTAATGTAAATTAATATAGATTAAAATATTATTAATTAGATTTATCTCAAGAGTTAATAAGCACTTATAAAAATAGATAAATCATTTTTGTAAAATTTTAACATTATATTTAACATTAATAGAAGAGACATTGATTTTTAATTTTTTTAGTGTGATATAAGAGACTAAAATACCATGAGACCTATTATTCTAAAACTATCTTACCATAATGAGCTGTTTATAGGAACTGCTACTGGGTTGTGGTTCAACTTGTCGAGCAATTTCTTCAAATCAAGGTATAATGTCTCAGTTAAGTATTTAAAAGAAGTTACTTTTCCAAAGTTTTCCAACCTTTAAAATAGCATAAGAGTTATCCAAAGTAGTTTGATTGTGTTAAAATCAAGTTTATTAAAAAACTAATGCCATTACTGATTTCTAATCTAGTTTAATCAATATCAAAAAAATACTATTTAGAATAAAAATATTGTGCTGATTTAACTTTTTAAAACTTTTTATTCTTATAAAAAAATAAATAACCACCTTAAATAAAATATATAGTTTGAGATTAGTATGATACAGTAAATTTTATATCTTACTGTAAATATTTAAAATTATTATTGTGTTATATTTTTTAGTTTAGCTTAGTTTAATAAAGAAGTTATATAAAAATCAGAGTTCTAGTAAGTAAAATATGTAAAATGCAAAAAAAAAAGTTAAAATGACAATCAATAACTTGTGAAAAAAAAAACAATTTAATTATATTAAGACCAGGGTTACTTCTCTTTGAAGCAAAAAACATTTTTTATTATGTCAAACATTTAAAATAGATATTGTTAAATAAGTTTGACAGGGTCCTAATCCTTTTGGTTAAAACTGATTTGATAGATCAAGACTGTCCTGAATGACTTTAAACTGACCTGTTGTCATCTAGGTTTTTTCAATCTTTTTCTTAACTTTTCAAAAACAAGAAAAACAAAGATGTTCAGCCGAAAATACTAAAAACTAAAAAACAAATTATTGGAACTAAATTAACTATATCTCATTCTAAATGTAGAAAAAAAATGCCTGAAATCTTAAAACTATACTGAGATAAAAAAAAATATCTTGAGTCAGTCTGAGTTTAAAAGCAAGTTCAAAATTTTCCAACTTATCTTATGTCATACCAAAATCTTAAAAATTTTAAAGTATCCAGAATTATTCTGGTGGTGTGGCAAACTTGTTGATTACCTGAAATATCAAAGTTATAACAAACATACAATTTTAAACATCAATTTCAAGATAAAAAGGGTTGTTAATCAAAAATTAAAACCAGGCTCAAGCTCAGGAAACATATCTTAACCTAAACTGGGTATTTTTAAAAATCCTTACTGGTCTGAGTTTTGATAAAGTATAATAAAACCTTTATACTATCTATATTTTTGCATTTACATAATAAAAATACTGAAAAAGATATCAATTAACAGTATTTTTTCTTTCAAAATATTCAAATGAAGTAAAACAACTAAAGAACTGTATAATATATTAAAACATTTAAAAAATAAAATTATTTTTAAATAAGCACAAATAAATCAGAAAAAAATTAGCTTAATATTTCACAAATATTTAACTAAAATATAATAACTTATTTAATGTTAAAGTGTTACTTTGATAAAAATAAACTAATGACTAAATAGATAATTAATATTTCCAAAAAAAATTACTCATAAATGTATTCAGAGATTTCACAAAAGTACCAAAACTAGACTACCTATTGCAAGAAAAAAACATGCTTAATAAGATTATATTTCTAAGAAAATTTCAAATAGGCTGAGTGTGTGGCAATTAGTTGTTTAAAAGGTTGCAACTTTTTAGAGCAAAAATCGTTGTTGAAAGTAAAAATATACTATCCTGAGTTACATCAAACTAGTCAAGTCATCCTGATTTATGAAAAAAAATATTAGAATTAATAATTCATAAATGAACATTTATATTTTTTTATTAAAACAGCAGATCAAAATAGTTAGTAAATAAAATAATCAAAGGAATAATTTTTTCAACTTTTAAAGTCAATAAATTTAAGTAACAAGTAGTTTAATAACATACATTCCTAGCTAGTCTGAGATTTACAAAAAAAAAAAAACAGAAAATATTAGCCAGCCTGAGATTTTCAAAAAACCTTTAATAAAATTCAAACTATCCTCAATGTGTGGCAACTCAATGTTAATTTAAGCCTATAATTTCTTTAAATTTTATGATACTATTCAAATATGGATAAAGGTATAATGTTTACTTAATTTGAGTTATTAAGAACTTAAAATTGTTACTTAAATTTATTCATTACTACTGATTTGCATTTATTTAAAGAGAATTGTAGTTATACTTTTTTATCTTAATTAAAGTATTTTTTATTGAACATAAATTCTTTAATTTTCCTGTAAATATAAAAATTAGCTATAAATTTTCATTATAATTGAATTAATAAAATAATTATCATGTAATTATCTCTATAGGGATAACTGTTTAGTTTAAAAAGTAGATACTATTGATATTTTTAATTAAAAAAAAATTCATTAAGCAAAACATTGTAAATTACTAATATTAATAGTGAAAAGGAAAACACTAACCTTTTTAACATAATCATGATCGTAGCTGGATGACAGCTTCCTCCACATCAGTGAATGGAGTTCACAAAAGCTTTGGACATTGTCTCTATTTTTTCGGGTGCAGGCTGTTTCCTTAGTATTTATATAAAAATTTTTAATACTAAAATAGATCATGAGAGTAAAATGGCGAATAAACTAAAATCTAAACTAAACACCAGGGTTAGTTTTAAATAAAATATTGAGCTATGTCGCTAAACCTAAATAAATATATTAACAAGAAAAAAAAAATTGTGTAATCTCAAAATTTCGTGCACCCTTAAATGCAGTCATGTTATAATCAAGATGCCAGTTAATTACAGCTGTTAATATCAGCTGTTTACTATAGCAACTAAAATGCTAAAGTAACAATTTGTAGCTAACTTTTTCACATTTTTTACCTTATATTAAAATTTCATTAGTTATTTTTTTTTTACTTTTGTTTTAATAAAATTAGTAAAAAGTTAACTTTTAAAATTTTTAACTTACATTGTACTTTATTATTTTAACATTTTGTTTGTAAAATTTAAACAGTATATCATATTAATTTTATACATAAGCTCTTTCTTTTATAACAAAAATAAAGTTCTAAAGCTTAATGTTAAAAAAAAAAAACTTATAAAGTACAAAAAAAAATTTTCTGTGATTTTAAGTTTTAATTAACATTTTTGTTTATTGACTATAATTTTTTGTATCATGTGTTTAAAAAAATACATAATTTCTTCAAGGTACCACAAATTTAAATGTTTCAACATCTTAATATATTTATAAAAGTTTTTAAATTTTAAAAATTTTCAGGAAAAGTTCTTTGAAATATTAATGATATAGTTATACTTAATAAAAAAAACAAATTAATATCAAAATGTTAAAAAATATATTCATCCTCCTATGATCTTAAAAATCAATTTTTTTTTTTTTTATTTCTCATTAACAACAATTTTTAATGGGCCATAATAATTTTGGTTAAATTCAATCTATAAAAATAAAACAATTAAACCAACGCCAGGCTTTAAAAACAAGTTTATTGTTAATGAAAAATTGTTTTTAGATTTTTAAATGTAGTTAAAACTTAATAATATATATTATTTTTATAAATAAAATTTTCAATATAATGGTGAAACTATTTTTCATCCTTGTTATTAGTGCAACATAAACCTTGGCAAATTATTAATTTTTAATTTAAATTAATTTATTTTTAAACTACATTTTAAAATCTAGAACAGTTCTATTTATTAGAGAAAAGATTAAACATTGCATGAAACATATTGAGGTGAATATTTTACCCTTATTTATGTAAAAATATTAAAAGACAGCTATTCTACAATATACTATAAATAATTAAACTTAACTATGAAATTCACCTCTTTTATAATTTTTTTTTAAATATAAACAATTTTGAAAAAATTATAAACAGGTAAATTATACACATAAACTTATTACCCAAAACACTAAACCTAGTGTTAAATTAAAATGAAATAATTCATTCATCTAAAAAAAACAATTAAATTTTAAAATATGCTAGATAAACTTATGTGTATTATCATTGTTTTACTAATAAATGCTACAGATTATCAAACTGCATACAAAAGCTGCTTGTTCAAGTAGGGTAGTTTTAGAATATTTTAATAGAAACATTTAGCAGTTTTATAAAGGATATTTATTTAATTTTACAAGATGAAGGCATTGATAATTAAGTAATTTTGTAAAATTAAATTGTAGAGTAGTGTGACTTAGGATTGGACTAACATTACTCTAACGTAAAATTTTTAGTGATATAGTTAAAACTTATAATTATATGATAAAATAAACAAAATAAACTAAAAAGTACATTTAAGCATAAATAAGTCAAGGAAGTAATATGAATAAATTGCCTTAGACCTAGACTGAAGAGGCAAATTTAGGTTTTACAAGGCCATAAAAAGTTTCAGGCTGACTATAATTAACTTTAGCTCCATTATAAAAGAAATACTGAGTTCTTCAAGCAAACTATCAATTCAAGTTACCTAAATAGGGTATTCAAGAAGGTAAAAAAAGTAACAATTTTTTTTCTAGGCAGCTTTGTCTAAAGTAGAACTTAGTACTGTTGGGACAAAATTCTATTTACAAAGTTTATTATGAAAATTATTTACAATTATAGTTCATTATATATACTCATTCTATATAAACTTCTTATACTTTTTCAACCATTTAAGTAACTTTTTTTGTGTATGATTTTTTTAGTCTACGAAATAAAATTAAGTACTAAAGTTAGTTATGTTTTTTCTTTTTCCTTTCTTTAGTAAAGTAGGACAGTTTTCAAATAATTTACACAGAGCTTAACTCTTAAAAAATATGTTATACTTAATTAGGAAGAAAACTAATTTTCATAATATTTTATGATAAGTATTTTCGATCGTTTTGTTTTAAGTATGTTTTGTAATTCAACCTATCTAAATAAATAAAGAAATGCCAGATCTAATAAAAGTATTAATCTGTTTTTTTATAAGTATGTTATTCTTAAACAAAAATAACGTTGTTAGGGTTATATTCTTTGAGCGCAGTAGCCTTTATTACAAACAAAAAAATATTCAAACTCAAGCTTGTTTTTATGCATTTTAATACATAAAAAAATTAGAACTAAACTTCTTCTGTAATTATGTAAATATTTGTTATCATAGCAGATTTTTTTTTCATTAAATTTGTTGCTAAAGTTAAACAAACAGTAGATTTCAGTTTATAAGAAAATAATATTTGTTATGTTCGTAAAAGCTTAAACTATTTAAAAACTGGTATCAATTTTGCAATTGGAAACAAAATAGTTACAACTTATATTTTTTATGTAAAAGTATTAGGTAAACTACATATTTTTAACTTAGAATAAAGAAATACCTCAACACTTTATTTGAAATGAGTACAAAGATTCTTTTCTAAAAATATGTTTTAAACAAACAGTTGGGTAACCGTTAAGTTTTTGCATAAAAACAAATTACAAGTTCAGAAAATTTTTAAATAAAAATAATGATTTAAATATATTATGCATACAGAAATCTGAAGAAGCAAGCAGTTGTTAACAAGCTGAATTATTTTGACTTTCTTATTTTAATTTTAATAGTGTAAGAAAAAATAACAAACTAACAATAATAGTTACAAAGCTGACAAAAGCGTCGTTTCTTACGCAGCTACAGTTGTTCGTTGTCATTTGATAAAACGGGGGTATCACTGCACTGAGTCATCTCTGTAGTTCTGAAGTGCTTGTTTTTTTTGTTGTTGATTTTACACCCTTAACGATTTTCATATAATTTAGTATTGAAAAATGTAAATTAGTGTAAAGTTTAAAAAAGAGAATATTTTATAATTTAAACTAGACTTTATTTAAACAGTTTAATATTTTTTGACTACAAAAGTTTAACTAAGCTTGATAATTTAACTAAATGTTTGAAACAATGATAAAAAATTAAATCAAGTAATAGCTTGAAAGAATTTCTCTTAATACTCAAACATTAGATTTTAATCCGTCTAACTAAAAGATTAAACAACAAATAATTTTAAAATTTGAAAAGGTCATAAAAAGCTAAACTAAGTGTAATTACCGAATTTTTAGACATTGAAATTATTTAATTCAGTATTATTAGTTGTAATAAAAAAAGAATAGTTTAGAAAACAAAACAACATTAATAAAAACCAACTTTTTAACTTACATTTACAGTATAAAATAAAAACCTATGCTTTTTTTAGTTTTTATATAGTTTTTATGCTTTTAGTTATTATATTGTTACCCGGACTAGGAGCCTCACTGATTTCCTTCGAAATTGCCTCGGTCTCAGGCTCGACAATCTCATCAGATTCCAGGTTAGCAGTAGTCTCGGAACAACTCATTTCGGTGCACGTTTGTGTGCGTGGCACTTTCAAGACTAATGCCTTTTTTAGGGGTTTTAAGGACATAACTATATAATTTATATAACTAAATATAATAAAACTAAGTAATGTTGTTTTATTATGTACAAATAAACGCAATGACAGCTCACAATAAGTCTAAACACTTAAAGTTAACAATTAGAAGGAAAACGTGCTCTGGATTCCCTCCTTGACGTGTCACTGGTCTCCGGTCGCTCAGTTTCTGGCACTCGACGTTGGTCCGTCTCGTTTACAGAATCTTGATGAACGTGGCTTGATCTTCTTTCGTTTCCTTTCCGTGAACGGAGCGTGGCGATAAAATACAATATAAATAGGCACGATGATATAAATATGTATAAATATTACAATACAAGTACAATAGTAAGTAGATACGATAGTATAAATATGTATAAATATTACGACAGAATTATTTAAAAGTACGAAAACAACTTGTTCGTAGAAGTGTAGCTAAGGTTGACGCCACAGTCTGTGTGGGCTTGCTCGATAAGATAAATGTTCAAGTTTGTTTCCTTGAACGCTGAGGACTCAATCGTGGAATTCAGTGTTCAAATTGATCCAAAGAAGTTGTCTGCTACAGTATGCGTAGGCTTATGAGTATGGCACGTTAACAACTCAAATCGAGTTGTTCGCCCCGTCGACGTTGTTGAATAAGAAGGTTTTCTCGGGTGTCATCTAGCTATTCCAAGATGGCGACTAATGTTCAGAGCGCCAAGAGAAAGTTTTTCCAAAGTTTAGCTAGATTTTCCAAGATGGCGGCTAACGCTCAAATTTGCGAGCAGCAGAGTGTCGCTTCGTGCTTGTTTCGAGGTAAATGACCTGCTTCACGCTCTGATTGGGCGTATTTATAGTTTTTCGATTCTTTTTCTAGAATTTTCAATAATCACGCGATCTCTCATTTGATTCTCTCATTTTCCTGGACTTTGGACTGTAGATCACTTGATCTATCATTTGATTCTCTCATTTTCCCTTAGCCACACCCATAAACAAGCTATTTCCAGTTCAATCAAGAAATCAAAGACAAAAATCATTTTAACTAGCACTTATTTTGTTTGTGAAAAATAGTTTTTTTGGGAATTAGTTTTACTATATTTATTTGTTGTTTTTTTTAAAGGAAAAATATAATATCAAGTGATTAACATTAATTTCTTTAAGTTATCAAAATTTGGACACAAGGCAAAATAAGATTTTGCATAAGTGTCCTACATCGACTATTGTCTATTTTATTTTTATTTTTTTACCAAAAATTTTTTTTTTTTGTTTTTAAATTGTAGAAAAATAAAAAATGAATGGATAAGAAAAAAATTATTAGGTAGACGAATATTAACTTATAAATTCCAAGTTTGAAACAGCTTGTGAAATAAAAAAAAAATAAAGCGATATCATGTTTAGAAGAAAAAAAAATAAATCGGAAGTTTTAACCAATCCAAAAATTAATTATACATAAATTCATCGACACATAAAAATGAAAATTACAGTTTAGTATAGAGTGTAAATAAAAAGTCTAACGATATTTCTAATTTTTAGAGTTCAAAAAAAAAATAAAAAAAATATTAGTAGTTAATGAAAAACCAATAATTAGAAAATTCAAACACTTAAATATCAAGATCCAAGACATCGCGTAAGAATAAAGCAAGAAAAAAAATACAGGTTTACAACGACAATAGTAAAAACATTCTCAAAAGAAAACTAGAATTTGTTTTTAACTCTTACCTAATTATCCGTATACAAGACATGTACTTATCCAAAGAAAAAAATTAAAAAAAGTTAATTCTAATTAGTATGAAACGTTATCATATCAAAGTTATAATATTTTTTATGAATGAATTAGTTAAATTTAAAAAAAATTAAAAACATCTGAAGTAAGAATTCGAAAAAGTCTAAATTAATAATTGGTTTGATTTTTTAATTTTTTAAGGTTAGAAGAGAAAAAAATCGACTTTTACTTAATTGATATAAGATATTAATAAAAGTTTATGAAGTTCAAAGAAAACAAGAGAAAAAAATATATATATAGATAAATAAATTAATAGAATGTGTTTTTTTTTTGTTTTATAATTTTGTTTTTATTTTAGTTTTAATTTTTTTTTCGAAAAATATACATATTTTTGAAAAACTAACATGCTATAAACTCACTTCCACACTGTCAGTGAATAACTTGAAATTAGAGATAGGTGGAAAAGCGACATTTCAAACTATTTAGATTAAGCAATTTGATTGAAGGAACATTTTAATAAGTTTGTTTAGTGGCAAAAAAAGTTAGCTTAACAGCTGGAAGTTATTTATACTTCAAGTTTTTTGTGAACTGCAAAAGTGATAAAACAAAAATACGGGAAATTAATTTGATTGTCAGAAGCTTTTTATAAAGTTATTTAAGTTAGCTTAGCGCAATAGTTAAACTCTTGGGAGTTAATTTTGACTGCGCATATTTCGAACTTTAATAACACGTGTGTCGTAAAAAATTGAGGGTTGAAAACAAAATATCACCTGTTATATACGAACTTCATTGCTGCAAACTTCACGTGCAACTGTACGAGAGTGACTAACAGTTAAAGTTGTAAAAAGGCAAACCATTATCATCTTAGAGTTCAGTAAGTTTGCTGCATTCAGTTTAGTTGATTGTACTAGTCGGCAAAAAAATCATTTGAAAGGGAGAAGATTTGAGCAGTTTAATTTTTTTTGAATAGATGTTCAAGAAAAACAATGTTTTCTTTTCAAAGATTTTTACTTTAAAATAGACCAGCTTGTAATATAAAAAATACTTCTTTTTTGCTTCCAACATATAAGTTCAATAAGTATATAATTATTAATTTTTGGTTTCAGGTTAGTGAGTTTACGCACTCTTTTTAGAGCACGATTTAAATAATTAAATTCTTAAAGTTATAAAGAGAAAAAGACCAAGTGCTTATTTGGAATTGAATTCTTATTAATCTGGGGTCAACTTTATACCGGAAAAAAAATGTCAATGATTTAGAAAAATTATAATTTGAACGCTTCCGGAATTTAATTTAAAACGAACAGAAGAATCATTTATTCTCTTTTTTTTTATCGTACAGCTGCGCGAGAAAAAAAAAAAATTGTAAAATTGCAAGAACAGATAATTTAACTATTAAATTGTAAACTTGCAGTATTTAGTTTGGTTATTGTGTAAGCGAAAAAAAAAATTGTTAGAAAGAGGGAAAAAAAGTGTGTTTTGTTTTAAGTCTCATGTTAGGAAAAGAATAAAATTAGTATATACACATGTATACATTACATATATAAATATATAAAAGAACTAGAATGAGTTTATAACTTATAGCTCGTTATTCACTGATAAAAGAAACTTGAAAAAAACGAACGTAGATGTGAAAGGATTAAGAACTTATTCCAGTTGACAGAACTTATGTTGTCTTAATATCGTTAAGTGACTAGATGCGTGTATTCTTTAAGGTCATTTTTTTGTTGAAGATAAAAGTTGTCTCTTGTAATTTTCTTTGTTTCTATTAAACAACTAAGAGATCGATTACTATGTAACGAAATTACTTTCTGAGTACTGTTCCACTTTTTAGAAAACAAAATTACAGCTTTAGTTAATTTAATTGTTTTGTTTACACATTTTTTGACGGTTGGTAAAAATGATATTGGGAGGTTGTTTTTATCATTATTAATTGTTTTTGGAATGCTTCCTTTTGACAACTTGTTGAAGATGTTTTCTTTTGTTTTTGATATTATTGCATTCGGTGCTATAGCTTTTTTATGACGAGGCAAGACTTCGTTTTTGAGTTTTATATCAAGAACATGATTATGTTGAGGTTTTTCTCTGTTACTTGATTCTTTTGCGATTACGGGAAAAGTTTCTAAATAATTTTTCACTTCTTTTCTAATGGTTTTTTTACGAAAAGGATCTGACAGTTCAAGTTTAAGTTTAACTCCTGTTTCTGTTTGTGTTATCGTTTTTTCCTTTGCATTGATTGTTAAATTTCTCTTTACTATAAAATTTGAGCCAAGAATAGCAAAAGGGCTGTTTGATTCTATTACATAAAACTTGTGAGGTAAACTTTGTTGTAAACCAATGTTGACTTTTAGAGTTGTATATCCTAAAGCTTTCATATTATTTCCCCAGACGTTCCAAATTTCAGGTACTAATTCATCTTCTTCATATGAACTAATTAATCCTTTAGAAATAATCGAATGTTGTGCATTGATATCAAACAAATAAGGTATTTTATTATATTTATCTGTAATAACTAGTAGTTTGGTACTTATATTTGACTTTGTTTCACAGAGTACTTCATTTTCTCGAAATTTGCTATATTTTCTTTTTGGTTCAGTTGACTCTTGTTTAAGTTTTTCGTTAAGTGTTTTATAGGTTGAGCACGAACTTGCTTCTTTGATTCTTATTGATTTATCTTCACATGTGCACTTCAATTTTCCTCTTTTCAACCTTTCTTCGATAAATAGTTCTTTTTTTACCATTGTTGATTTTTGCTTAAAATATTTTATTTTATTTTCTACAAATTTTTTGTACATTTTACATTGCAAGCCTTCACAATTTTTAGCTTTCTCACCAAAACGAACATGATAGCGACATCTGTTAAATTTTTTATTACTAAAATTACTTTGATGTTGTCTATAGTCTTTTGAGTAGTTGTTTATGTTTTGATTAGGTTGCGAATAATTTTCATTTCGGTTTTGATGAAATGTCCTTTTAAATTTATTATTCAACTTATATTGGTTATTTGATTTTTTACTATTATAACTCATTTTCAAATCAGTTGGGCCTTGTTCGAGAATCCACATAAGACGGTTCTTAAACTTTTTGATAGGAAGTTTAAGGTCTTTTATTAGAATTTTACTCGCCCATTTGGGACTATAATTAATAGTAAGATGTTTGTAGAGGTCATCTGGCGAGCAAGTAAGGCTTTTCGATACCAACTGATGAATGTCTTTAAAAGTTGGGGTATGACTCCAAATAGGTGGAGGTTTGTGTATATCCGGTAAGCATGGTGTCATGCTTAAGATTTCTTGTTTGAAACAGACATAGCTAGATGGTTTACCAATTTTTACATAGTAAAGTATATCATTAATTGGCCATATTCTGATTATGATTTCAAACTGAGTTGTATCATCGAAAATGCCCTGGCTTTTACACTGAAGCTCAAACAATTTGAACTCCTCTCTCGGATTTTTTCCTTTAATTTTCCTAAACATTCGCTCGGGAAAACGCCTTGAATTTGTTGCTTTGTGGAAGTTTTGATTCTCGGGCGAAGATTCTTGATTGAAAGAGATATGATTGCCATTAGTCTGATTCGAATCTGTATAACAATTGGGAATTTTGTCCACTTTATTTTGTAGAATATCGATCTGTCGTTTAAGCTGCTCGATATTTGAATTACTGCCGTAAAAGTGACTTAAATTTTTTTCATTTGATTGATCAAACTTTAGGTTAGAATTTAGGTTTTTTTGATGGGAATATGGTCGTGAAAAACTGTCTAACGATGAATTTGTTGAACTCATTGATGTAGTAGGGAGTGTTTGTGTTACAGCTGTGACTTGGTAACTGGATATTTGTGATGTTCTTGTGTTTAGGGAGTCTTGAAGGAACGTAGGATTGTTGGTAGCCGTTGTTTTGGTCATCATATATATACTGGCTGAGGGCGAGTCTGTCAAGTTTATATGTGAATTAAAACAATTAACTGAACTTACCACACTTCTTGCAGGGGTGTTGATTGATTGAGAATTCTGTAAAGAAATTGTTTTTAAAATAGTATTAAATCTATCTTCTATTAGTTTGTTACTATTTTCTACTAATTTAGTTAATTCGTTTATTTTTTTAGTGTTGTCTTCAGTGGTTGGCAGATGGTTGCTGCGGAGGACGCCATTATTGTTACCCGGACTAGGAGCCTCACTGATTTCCTTCGAAATTGCCTCGGTCTCAGGCTCGACAATCTCATCAGATTCCAGGTTAGCAGTAGTCTCGGAACAACTCATTTCGGTGCACGTTTGTGTGCGTGGCACTTTCAAGACTAATGCCTTTTTTAGGGGTTTTAAGGACATAACTATATAATTTATATAACTAAATATAATAAAACTAAGTAATGTTGTTTTATTATGTACAAATAAACGCAATGACAGCTCACAATAAGTCTAAACACTTAAAGTTAACAATTAGAAGGAAAACGTGCTCTGGATTCCCTCCTTGACGTGTCACTGGTCTCCGGTCGCTCAGTTTCTGGCACTCGACGTTGGTCCGTCTCGTTTACAGAATCTTGATGAACGTGGCTTGATCTTCTTTCGTTTCCTTTCCGTGAACGGAGCGTGGCGATAAAATACAATATAAATAGGCACGATGATATAAATATGTATAAATATTACAATACAAGTACAATAGTAAGTAGATACGATAGTATAAATATGTATAAATATTACGACAGAATTATTTAAAAGTACGAAAACAACTTGTTCGTAGAAGTGTAGCTAAGGTTGACGCCACAGTCTGTGTGGGCTTGCTCGATAAGATAAATGTTCAAGTTTGTTTCCTTGAACGCTGAGGACTCAATCGTGGAATTCAGTGTTCAAATTGATCCAAAGAAGTTGTCTGCTACAGTATGCGTAGGCTTATGAGTATGGCACGTTAACAACTCAAATCGAGTTGTTCGCCCCGTCGACGTTGTTGAATAAGAAGGTTTTCTCGGGTGTCATCTAGCTATTCCAAGATGGCGACTAATGTTCAGAGCGCCAAGAGAAAGTTTTTCCAAAGTTTAGCTAGATTTTCCAAGATGGCGGCTAACGCTCAAATTTGCGAGCAGCAGAGTGTCGCTTCGTGCTTGTTTCGAGGTAAATGACCTGCTTCACGCTCTGATTGGGCGTATTTATAGTTTTTCGATTCTTTTTCTAGAATTTTCAATAATCACGCGATCTCTCATTTGATTCTCTCATTTTCCTGGACTTTGGACTGTAGATCACTTGATCTATCATTTGATTCTCTCATTTTCCCTTAGCCACACCCATAAACAAGCTATTTCCAGTTCAATCAAGAAATCAAAGACAAAAATCATTTTAACTAGCACTTATTTTGTTTGTGAAAAATAGTTTTTTTGGGAATTAGTTTTACTATATTTATTTGTTGTTTTTTTTAAAGGAAAAATATAATATCAAGTGATTAACATTAATTTCTTTAAGTTATCAAAATTTGGACACAAGGCAAAATAAGATTTTGCATAAGTGTCCTACAATTAAACTATTGCTAGATATTTTCTATTTGTCAATGTGTGTCTTTTTTTACATGTTGTTTTAATAATTTTCTACTGTTGAAAAACTTAATCTACATAGAACTTTTAATCAATTTTAAATCAAATACTTAACAAACTCTAACTGTTCTATAAAACTCTAACTCTGAGGAAGAAGTATAACCTATAGGCATGTGATTAACACGTAAGCTTAAAGTAAAACACATTCATTAGTTAGTCATTGCAAGTCTATTGGAGAAAAATCATGTATTTCTAATTTTTTTTTATTTTTAACAGGTAGTCTGAAGCGTAAGTCAAGTTTTTAAGGCATTGTTTAGATAAATTTAAGCATTTAGGGCAGACATGTTAAAAAGCTCTGCTTTGTTTACTCAAGCGTGAAATTACTAACTTAAAACAAACCTAAAATAAAACACTTCATTGCTGAATTACCATAGTAACTTTTAGCATTTTAACATCTCTGATTTAGGGTTTTGTTGTTCAACTTAAACATTTTTTAAAAGGTGTTTATTCCAAAAAAATTTCTGTAAGCATGAAATTTTAAATAACATTGTCCTCTCGCTCATTTTGGTTTGTCTACATAATGTGATTTTATTTTAAAGCTAACCGTAAAATAAAAACAAAAAGTGGGAAATTCAATAAAAAAAGATGAAGTGAGTTTTTTAGTTTGTTTGTAGTATTGACTAGACAACATAAAGTTATTTTTTTCTTACAAAACTTTCAAAATAGTAATTTAAGGTGATTTTTATCGTCATTTAAAACATAAAATTTATAAGAAAGCCAGTATTTAATTAAAAATAAATGTTTATGATACATACTTTTAAAGAATTAAATGTTAATATTAGTATATTGTTTTAAATTAATTTTGAGTAAAGGTACTTTTATTAGAACATTATCTAGCTGTTTAAATAGGAGAAAATGTTCATGGCTAAAATTTTATAACTAGTGGTAAAAGCTAGAGAGAAAATTAAGTCTAAGACAGCTTATCTCTTTAAGCTCTTCAATCATTTAATTTTTTTTTCTCTAACTATAATACAGAGAAGTAAGTCCCTCTAACAAAAACCCTTTTCAGCTTGTAGGAATGATTAATAACTCATTAAAAACATTTATAAAAAAGTCTATATAGATTTTTATTAACGTTAGATTTTGTTACATCAAAAGTAATATAGATAAGGTTACTTGGCTCAAAAAAAATTAGTATATAAAAGAAGAGTTATTTAAATAAGTTAGTCTTAAAGTTGTTTTAGAGCAGAAGGGTATATTTAAAAAAAAAGCTACTAACTTAAAATAATTTAATAAAAAAAATAGAAAAATATTTATTTCTTTGAAAGTTTAAGTTTACTGTATTTTATTTATCTAAAGATTTTAGTGTTGTTTATGGAATCAAAAGTGTAATATTAGGACATATCAGGTCAGTTAAATCAAATACAGAAATCTGCTTTTTGAATACGCACTATTTAAGAACAAACTTTCATGTTGAGTACGCAATTAGAACAAAGCTCAATCGTGCGTTTTCAAGACAAACATTACTGTATTCAGTTTTTAACAGTTCTAAAATTTTTACAAAGATATAGCTTTAAATTACAAATTCAAATATAAAAATTATTTTCGTATTTAAACTAGGTGGTTTGCTGTTCATTCTAGTTACTTCGCTGGTTAGATATTTATTCAAAAGACAAGGGCACTTTTTTTGACATTTAAAATAATAATTAGTAATAGACAAGAACTTAATTAATTAAAACTATTATATTTATTGTATATGTTTTTAAAGATTTTAAATAGGAAATAATATATTATTTTAAAATTGATTTGAGTAAGAATAATTTCGTTGGAATATATAAAAGTTTAACAGTTTAAATAGGAAAAAAAGGTTCATGATTAAACTTTTTAGCCACTAGCAGTAGAAAATTAGAGAAAAAAAAATCTATAACAGCTAATTTGTAAAAGCTATTTATTAAAATAAGTTTTTATTACAAACTCATTAAAAAATTATATTAAACTATAAATAGCTTAATAATCACGTGAAGTAAATATTTTTAATTCAAATTACTATTGATAAGATTACACTGCTCAAAAATGTTTAATATATAAAGAAAGTGTTATTAGAATATGTCAGTCTGTAAAGTTTTTAGTAGAGGAAGGGTATTAAAAACAATTTAGCTACAAAAATTTTAGTTTCAAGATTTTTGTATATTGCGTTTTATTTAACTAAAGATTATTAGTGGTATTCATAAAATAAACGTAAGATATTAGGATATATCAAGTCAAATTAGTTACGTCAGTAATATCAAATACAGCCATCTGCACTTTGAATACGCACCTTTTAGGGATACACTTCATGCACATAAAACAATATTTAAAACTTATTTTGTCATTTAGAAAATAAACTATTAATAAAACAAGTATTTAATTTAACTAAAAATATTGTATTTATTGTAAATGTTTTTAATGATTTGTAGTAGAAGAATAAAATATAGTTTTAAACAAGATTTGAGTAAAGATAATTTCATTAGAATATGTAAAAGTTAAACAGATTAAATAGGAGAAAAGTTTTATGGCTAAAATTTTCAACACTAGTAGTAAAAAGTTAGAAAAAAAAATTAATCTGTAACAGCTGACTTTTTAAGCTCATTATAATAAAAATAAAAAAGTTCTTATTAAGACATTTTAACATTCTGGAAAATTCTGGATTAAGAAATAAATCTGTATATAAACGTTGGATTACTCGGTTTAAAGTCATTTGTAAGGTGTCTACACCGTTGACAGCTTGAGACCGTAGTTTAGCTTAAGGAAAATTTTGTCTATGCTTTTTTCTAGTTAGTTATGGTTTTTTTACAAACAGTATCGCATATTGTAAATTTATTTTAAAATTACAAAAGTTTTCTAATAAGGTTTGTTATAGCCGATAGCTTACGTGATTGAATTTTCTTTTGTATAACACAGTTTTTATTTTTCATGTGTAAGAATCTTTATACTAAAATAAGTAAAGTTTCTTTATAATACATAAAAGTAAAACTTTGCTTCGCATACTTTTTTATAAATAATTAAGAGCATTTTAACTTCGTAATTAACATTAAACATTTTTGAAGTGTACAACTCTAGTTCTGGTTTAGAAACAGTGCGTAGTATTTTTTTTTCTTTTTAACAGGGCGAGCATAGACTTCAGGAAACTATTTCAAACCGCCTCTGTTTTATGTATAACACATACTAAAAAAAATTGTTGTTTTATAGTTTGTACTTTTTATTACACAGTTAACAATGAAAGAAATTTAACAGAAAATTATACAATAAAATAAAAACATGTCAATGAACCAACAACTTCATTACATTTGGAAAACAATAATTCCTGCTTTGGAGAATCACAAATGCAGCTCTCTGTTTAAAAAACCTGTGGATCCTGTAGCGCTTAGAATACCTGTTAGTTTTTTAGTAGTGTTTTTACTTACATTTTCTTAACATTTTTTTCAAGAACAATCCTGTTACGTTCCTCTAGTGTAAGGTTCGCCATATTTAGTCAAAAATTCGTGTGCCAAATGGAAATTTAATTTTCAGACTTATATTTCTAAGGTTGTGTTTTAAAAGCAATTTCAAGCGGAACATAACTGATTATTTTAAAACTTTTACAAGAAAAAACAAATTAAGACTGTTTAAAACGTTTAACAAACTACTCTAAACAAATAAAATAACTAATGGGTACAATTTTTTAATATATTGAATCTTTTTTAGTTACTTTAAAATAATTTATGACTGTACTGCGATTTTTTTTTAGTTTAAAACTTTTACATATGTAATTTTAAAATTTTACCAAAACCTTTATCATGTTCGTAAAATTGTTCGTTAGTAATGTTAGAGTTTAATAGTATAAAATCGAAATAATATTTTGTGCATAAAATTTCACCTTGATAAAAACTGACAGGACTATCACAGCATTATCACGAAGCCAATGTGCATAAACGACATCAAGAAAAACCTACGTACAGGCAAATACAAAACAGCTGACCAATGTAAAAAAGACTTTCAGCTGATGTTTGAAAACTGCTACAATTACAACCCTGTTAGTTTAAAATTAATATAACTAAATTGTATCATAACAACTACTAACTATAAGCATTTGATTGTCTTTAAACTTATTTTGCAATATTAAATTTAACATCTTTGTTTAATTAATCACAGGTAGGTAACTATGTAAGGGCGCAGGGTAAATCCCTTGAAGCGTTTTTGAAAGAAGAATTAACTAAACTGCCGAAGGATGAATTAAAAATTGTTGATATAAAAACAAATAATAAAAAAAAGAAGTCAAAGAAACAAAAGAAAACAAAGAAAATTCTTAAAGTTAGTGTTTACAATTAATTTTACTTATTTTTAAAGCCTTTTATAAATCTAATAATCTATGACTAATAAGTTTTGTAATTTTATAATAATTTTTTTTTTTAGATTTAAATAAAAGAAATATTTATTTAAAACTAGTCATATCTTTCTAATTTTAATAGTTTTTTCTTAATTTTAAACAAAAAGTTTTTAGAAAAATTGCTATTATATTATTAGACATAAAATAACAATTATTAAAAGTATATTTATGTTTCATACCAGTTTAAATTTTTTTTACTCTAATTTTCGAAGATACTTGTCAATAAAATCGATAAAATATATTTTCAGTCAACTAAACCCTTACCGAAAAAACCTGATATTAAAAAACTTGAAGGACATGGTAAAGACGCATTGTGTAGAAATTTATCATCAAAGATGTTACCTAGGTCTAACTTATGCAAATATCTGGAAAAGGAAGTCAACCAATTTGTAAAATCTAAAGGTAAAGAAGAGGAGGTTGGTAAGATCCACGTCAGAATTTTATACAATAAAGTAAAGCATGTGGAGGTTAAAGAGAAAATGTTAAAGAGGTAAAATTATATTTTATTTGTTGTCTTTAATATTTTATGAACATTATTTTTGTATGTTTTATGCAAAAAAAAAACAATACTTAAAATTCTAAAAACTTGTATTATTCAAGTTTTTATATTTTAAAGAATTAATATTCTTTTATAACTTTTTTTAAACATATAAATTCCAAACTTGTTGTATATTAAATAACTGTGGCAGTAAATACCATATTTAATTTTAAATATACTAGTATTCTGATATGTACGCAATTTTTGAATAGGTAGAAAGCAAGTCTCTAGAATGTCAATTTTTAATTCAGAACGGTCTTTCTTAGGTACGCACTAGTGTAAAAATTGAAATTAAAGTTAAGATTTGTTTTTTTTAGCATGGTTAATCATAATAAACCAAAAAAAAAACATTTAATCTAATGAAATTTGAAGTTTTCACTCTACAAGTGAATTTATTGAGACAAAAATGGGGCTAAAAAGATGCTTTTACATTTTATTTGTGTTGCGTAGATTATTACTTAAGTTTAAAATTGGTTTTAAACATATGAACAGAAACTTTTAAGTAGTTCAACAAAAGCATAGTATATGAGCTTAAACATAATTACTCCTTAATATTTATGAATTTTATACAATTTTTTAGCAACTATTTTTGAATGTTAATAGCCAAATGTGGCTTTTTAAAGGTAAAAAAAGCAACAATTTTGAACTAAAAATTTAATAAAGTAAATAACAATGTATTATTGAAATCTTTAAGAACAGACCATTTTAATAAATTTTGATGTTTTAACGAATTTGAGAAGAAGCGACTGCGTTTGAAATTATCCATTAAATTGATGTTAAATTACATTTGAGTCCATTATAAATATATTAAAGGTTTTAACTTATTTTTTTTACTAAAAAAACAAATTTTAATTGATAGCAGCTTTATTAAATGATGTCTACAAAATAGCTTGGAAGTTGGCTTACCAAGACATTTTTAGAATGTCATACAAACATCTGAATAAGGTCCTGTATTGCAGCTCCGAGCGTCAAAAACAAGATACAAAAGGAAATAACTTTATTAATTTAAAAATTGCTGAAAAAAATATCTAAATAATCTAAGTTTTTTTAGTAAAATCATAGTTTAATTTAACTTTGCAATATTGAAATCCTAAAACGATACATTATATTCTTTTAGATTTGGAAAAACATTCTATGAAAAAATACCTTATAGATCAAGAGCTTTTTATGCTTTTGTGGAAAAAGACGGTGATGAAATTTGTTTCTTCGGGTGTCATACTCAGGTGAGATAAATCTAAATTTAATAACGATAAATTTACATGTTTATATTTAGAAATATTTGATTTACAAAAAAAACAATTTAACTCAATCCGAGTAAGATATTTATATTATATTTATATAAATAAAACAACACGTATAATTTTTTCAGGAGTATAAAGACTTTGTATCGCCGAACAACAACAGGGTCTACATATCGTATTTAGACTCGGTCCAAGTTCTGGAAAAATCAATTCGTTCTAAAGTGTATGTGGAACTGATGTTAGGATACTTTAAGTACTGTGGTGAGTTTGGGTAAGTCAATAAAAAAATATTAAGTAGTTGGTTATATACATTTTTATCAAGTAGAATAAAATTAAGTCAATTATTAAAATTAACAGCAAGGAACAGCTCAATGAAATTTTTATATAATTAAGTTTCTGAGAGAAAGTACTGCACTTTTACTATAAACAATAAGAAAAGTTTAAATTGCTTTTATTAATAAAAATGGATTTTTATTACAAAAGTTATAATAATTATATAAGGCTGATAACTATAACCTCTAAATTTAATTACAAACCCACAATTCATTAAAACGTTGTAAATTGTTGTATATATTTAAGATACCACTATGCACATATATGGTCTTGTCCCCCAGAGAACGGTGAGGATTATATTTTTAATGGAAAACCACCATGCCAGGCTACCCTTCCTCCGAAAGCTCTTAAGAAATGGTACAAAACAATGTTAGATCTGGGAAAAGTAAGTTTTCTAAAAGTTCTTTAAATTTTACTCAGTTTTTTATTCTAAATAAAAATGTGTTTTATTAATTATCATAAGTGTTAAGATAAACAAAAAAATCTCTTTCTTGCTAAAAACCTAGAATCTTGGGAAACCTGGAACTTGAAAATTTAGGCCAAAAAAAGTTTCAAAAATTTAAAATAAAAACAGAAAAAACAAGAAACTTGAACAAAAATAACTAAAAAACGTTGAAAAACCTGAAATTTTAAACAATTTTCGCGTGTTAAGTAGAAACATTTCGATTTAACACCAAAAATACACCATAAAAATAATTTTTTATTTTCATCATCAATTTTTTTTTTATTGAAAAACACATTTAAAGTTGCTTTAAAGTATCTTTTTAATGGTTTAAACTAATTAACACAGTATTTTACCTTAAACTTAACTTTAAACTAAAAATAGACCCCAAAAAGTGTACATTTAAAAACCTGAGGAAATTTTTTAAACCCGAAAAAAAAACTGCTTTTTTAAGTTTATTATTTTTCAACTGAAATTTAGCATTTTTATAGTTTTTAATGGTTGTTGACCTTAGAACAATGTTTAAATTATTTTATAGTTTAAACAAAATTTGAGATTCTTGACTTTGACACCCAAGAAACAATTAGTTTTTAAAAAAAATTAATCTGTTTTTTTTTCTCCGCACAGAGTGATGGGTCGCTAAAAATAACTACTTCAGTAGCATCTTAATGTACGTAACTATTATTATTATTATTAATAAATAAGTTTTTTTTATCCATTTGCAGAAGCTAATGGATTGATAAAATATTTTAATTGTTTTGTAATAGTTACTGAGTCACATCTATTATCATTTGAACAGCTAAAAGCTTTAAAAAAAAAATTAAAATAAGGCAAACTACAGACATATTCCATTCATTAAAATTATTAATACAAATTATCTTGTCTAAATAGGTTAACGGTTCGATAAAAGGGTACTTTATGCTCAAGTACAACGACATAAAATCAGTGACAGAAGTTCCGTACTTTGAAGGAGACCACTGGCCTGACTCACTGGAGAACTTCTTAGCGGAAGTAAAGAAGCCGGGTAGGCAGTCTGGGAGGTCGCAAGAAACGCAAGAAGCTGTGCAGAACGAAGATCTATTGAGAAAAGTAAAAGGCTATTTCAATGGTCATTCTAAGGTGAAAATGTTGTAAACAAAACATGTTTGGTTTATTTAAATAAAAAAAAAGAATTAAAATTAAATACTATTTCTATTATACTTACAAAACTTTGACAACTAAAAAAACTTTAGAATGAATTTATGTCTATTGAATTTTAGTAAGTATTAAACTAGTAAGTTTGAATTCTTTTTTAGAATAACTTCGTTGTCATGTTGAACAATGACGGGCCGGCAAAAAAAGATACGGACAAAGATGTCGATACTGACTTGATGAAGACGGCGCAGCATTTCTTGCAGACGTGCAAAATGCAAGGCTGGAAATTTTCCAGCTTACAAGAAGCCGCTGTTAGTGAACTTTATGCTTTTATCTAGTCAATAAATATAATTATTTTAACTGTTTTAGTAACTAATCAGCAAATGCTAACACATTTAAAAAACGACAAACTTTCTATGTCTTATTAATAATTTTTGACACTTTTACTAAATATTTGTACTTGTATAACTTAACTTTTATCAAGAAGCTACTGTTGGTCATCATATTTTTTATTTAAGAATAATGACGTTAAAAGTTAATATATTTCGGAAGTTTTAATAACTTTTTTAGCTCTACAAAATTATATTTTTTTACGCAACAAAAGTTTTGATGTTACGAAATTAACAATTTTGTGTGTTTTTGTACAACATTCAATACTTTTATTCCTCCTTGTATATACTTTGGCAAGGCTTTTTCAAGGCTGGAATTTTTCTAGCCCGCAAGAAGCTGCTGTTAGTGGTTTCTTAATTACTTAACTAAGCTAAAAGTTTTAAACTGGGAAAATCTCATATTTTTTTTTATGTCTTACTTACTCGGTAAAAGCTTTGACATTTTTTAATTTACAAATTTTTTGTGCTTTATTTAGATTTACAATACTTAAAACTTTAAATAGTTATTTTACCTATATTTTATCAATATTCTGGAGTATAATATACTTTTCATTCATTATTTTTAACAGATTTCGACAAAACACATGTTAATTGAGTTGCACAAAGGCTTTGTAAAAAGTGACGAAAGTGCTGAAGTAAACAAAATAAATCTTGATGTAAATAAAAAAGACATTTCAGAAGTTATCAAACATTCAGTAGCTAAGAAATCTTGTAAAGAAACTAATAATTATATTTATGAGTTGATTAAAGAATTCGATAATGAATTCAACAAAATTATTGAGGATCATAACAAACATGCTGAACTATTAAAAAAATTGGAAGAAACAATTAAAACACGTGAAGAATATGTCAAGAGTGTTGAAGAAAAAATTAAAGGTAAAGTTAAAGTGCAGTATTCATATGACTAAATAAAATGTATAAGTCTAATATAACATAATAACATATTTATAAATTTTGTTATAGCTTGTACAAGTTATTTTAAAATTTAGCTGTAGTTTTACATATGTATAGTTTTTGTTAGTTATTAAATTAAAATAAACAGTACAAAAGTTGTTTCTCTCTAGTATACCATTCTGAAATTAGTACTTATAATTGTTACTTACATATAGTTTCTGTTTGAATTTTTTTACCTTTATTAACTTTAAAACTACTCATAATATTGTGTTTCAAGTGTTTATATACAGAGTTTTTTTTTTTTAATTTTGGTGTTTATAAAAACTTACAAACATAGTTATTTTATTAACAGAAAAAGTAGTACGAAACAACACTAAACACAATATTGCTGTTGACCCGAACAACTTACCTGTTGAACCTAGTTGTCCTCATCGTGAATCTAATGTCTTAATTGAGCACAACTATGTAAAATGTTGCACAAATAAGGTACTTTGTAAAGAAAATTTCAAAGAAAAAACAAAAAAAGCAGGTAATTTGATTTAAATTAAACTTACATCGGCTTTGCTCACTTATAATTATAATTCAGTATACTTCCTTTTGACATAAAACTAAACTAGTTTTTATAACTGTGAGTTTCTAAGACATTTTCATAATTGGATCTTTTGAAGAGTATGAAAAAACAGTTTCCCCGTTTTATTTAAGGATCGGAAGGCCTTGGTTGACCTAAGGAAAATTTCGAAAATAAAAATTTTGCGGTTTGCAGTTATTAAGTATTTTGTACGTTAGTTAACTATTTCCTATTTTGCTACCTTACTAGTAAAGGGTTAATAACCATAAAAAACTAGAAATCAAATAGCTAGGTAAACTTAAAAAAATCTCAAAGTTGGCACTCTCATTTAGTCCACACACTATATATTGCTCTTAGATTTATTTGGATCACCATAAAAAGTTGAAGATATCTCCTAATTTAGAATCCTTTCTAAACTACTATAGAATGATATAATGGTTCAAAATAAATTTTGACTGCAAAGTTTTGATTACTGAAATGTTTAACTAGATATAAAAACACACAATAATGATATAAGTTTCAAGAACAAAATAGTTTTTTTTAATCAGTTTACTAATTTTTATTCTAGTTCTTCTTTTTTTTAATTGTATTTTTTTTAAACCATGTAACATTTAAACTGAATCTTGTTTTTATACTGTTGTTAAAAATGTTTGATTTTTAAATACTTTGACGTTATAGTTTTGATTAGTTTGTTGTACTTACTTGCTTCGATAAATTTTAATATTTCTTTGTTTCTATTTTTATGTTTTTTCTTATATCATTATTGAAGCTGTTCAGTTTTATTACAACTTTAACTCAATATTTGAAAAACAGCGGCCCAAAACAGAAGAAAGCACAATAAAAGAAAATTGTCAGATACTTCAGATCAAGGTTCTAGTCGTAAAAAGAAAAGTAAGCAACATTCGATTTAAAACGTTTTAGTTAACATAAAAATTAATTTCTAACCAATATTAAATTTAAAAAATAATTTTGTGAAATGTTAAAACATTTATCAATACATCTAAGATCAAGAAATTTTAAAGATATTTTGTTTTAAGCATTGTAAAACTTGGTTAAACAAGTTTAAATTCATAAATCGCTTTATTAAAACGTTTAAATACTTTATAAGAAATATCATGTTTATTATTTTTATGAATAACCTTAATGAAATTTTACGTCACTGATCAATATCGGTAAACGGTCGGTTTCGTTAAAGCATAATAAATCGTTTGTAGATTGACGACTGCAAGTTTTGTTGCCGTTGACTAAAGAGTTTTATAGAAAAGAAACTCGAGTCTTAGTCTATCGAAGGCTTGTAGTCTGATAACTGGTGAAATGATTAAACCTTGATAGTTATTTTTCATTACAAATTATAAATCAATATTAGTATTTTATCAGTTAGTTTTTTTAGTACTTATTTTTTACAGATTTTATTTACAATTATGTTACCTGAATAAAATTTTATAGGATTTGATTACATCAATGAGTTTGAAGCTCGCTTGGATAAAATTTTCACAACCTTCGACGATTTGGTAGAACAACAGAATCACGAGGAAGTCTCCAAGCATTGCAGATTGAGATCGGTCGCAAACAAACCGAAAAAAAGAGGACAGAGAAAACGAAAACTTCAAGAGTCGTCAGATCAGGCTTCCAAAAATATAAGTATGTGCTTTGTTTGAATTACTAATAATTTTAATCAGTTTAAATTATATTTCAGAACCCGACTTATGGTTTTAATAGAAAATCTTAAATGTTCAAACTTTATATTAAAAACTTTAGATGGGGTAAGGTGTTTTATCTATTAAAAATTTCTTAACTTAAGTAAAATTTCAGTTTCAATACTTTTACAAATGTACAGTAGTAAACAAGGTTTTTTTTTTGCGTGGTTAACACAAAGTAGCTAAGTCAATTTTTAAATAATTTACAAAGTACACAACTTTTCAGAAGTTGGAACCACAAGAAAGGAAAGACTTAGTTTTTTGAACTTAGTATTTAGTACCAACGTAAAAAACAAAAATCTTACCATATTATTTACTTATTATTCTTTACAGATTTTAGTATAAACTTATCCAATTACATATTTAAATTCGTGATATCTACTTTGCAGAAATTGGAACCAGTAACACAACAAAGGCAATGATCCATGGAAATCATTTAAAGGGGCAGCCCATGCTTAACACAGCGCCTCTCGCTAAAGTCTCCAGGCCCGGTTTGAATCTTGCATTAGTAACCAAAAATGCTAAAAAAGAAACAAGCGCAAAAAAAATGCTGACTATTCAAGTAGATAAAAACAGAATAGAAAAACTGACTACCAAATCTAAAGCTAGTACCCGACAAGAACATAGTGCCGAAGAAGAACCAAGTGTTCAAGAAATTAAAAAGGCAACAACGACAAACCAGTTAGTGAAGAACACACAACTGACCAGTAAAGTCAAACTACATAATAAAAATAAAGTACAAAAGAAAAACAAACTGACGAATAAAGACCTGCTGTCAGAAGCGGACCAAGAGAGGAGAAGACGTGACTATTGTGCGATTCACTATATGAGAGAATTAGCTCAATTGAAAATAAACACTAGTAGTAGACAAAGTCTTAAACCCATAGATAAGGAGTCCGAAATCAAAAAAAATATTTACAAAAGATGCTACGAAAGAAATGTTAAAGAAATTTAATAACTTATATAGATCTTCAGAAAGCTTTAAAAAAAACTTTAACATATATAAGCTCAACTGCTTCAAATTTCAAAGTCTTTAGAAGTTAAGTAGCTTCTGTATTTCTTGACTGACAGTTTTGTAGTTGTTTGTTTTTTAAAAGATGTTTTAATTTAAAAAAAAGATTTAAAATTAAATTAAAAGTAAACTGCAGTAATTATCTTCTGAGATAAAACCGTACACAAGATGAATTTCTGCTTTAATTAAACTTTTTTCCGACTAGCTCACTGCTAATATTAGTATATATTTATAAAGTTAGAGTTTTTTATCCTGAAAAAATAGATTTTAATTTTGAGATAGTAAGTAATGTGTCAGATGTTTAAAAACACACATAAAATTTTATACTTTAATTTGTAGCATAAACAATATTCTTTCGTATTTGCAGCTGATACTAGTAGATCTTTATAGACAATGTTCGGTTTTTTACAAGCTAATAATAGTTTTGTTCTTTTATCGTATCTCACACTTTTCTTGCGTAATAAAAAGTGTATATTAAAAAAATTCGTTGTCTAATATTTACTTGTTAGTATAAATATAATAGTTTCCAAGTAGTAGGTTACTTCGCAAATAAATGCTTATCAATGAGTTGGAGACTTACAGTATAACAAATGTTTAAAAACATCTATTTTGAAACTTTGTTTGAACTAAGCATTAAACAATTTACATTATCACACTTAATATTCTGTATTTAATAAAGTTCGAGAAAAAAGTCTCGTCTTAAAAGAAAAGAACTAGAATAAAGCAAAAGAAAAAATACAAATAAATAAAGATTCAATCTTTTTTTTTAATTAACCAATTTTTTTGCGGATTTTTATATCAATGTAATTTTGTATACATCGATAAAATTTTTCTGAGCTTCCGCTTGAGAATGGATCAGCATGTAGCTAAGGTTTTCAGAATCTAGATTGGGGTAGCTAGTAAACCTAGTTAAACTCATTAAGCAACTTAAGATCAATTTTAACATATCTGTAACGCTCCTAACATTGTTTGTAAAATAATTATATATGATAATAGTTTTACAAATTTATTTAAAGAACGGTAATTTTTATTACTTAGATATATAAGAATACCTTTTTATATAAACCTATAAGTCAAAGTTGTGCAAACAAAAGTTTGTTTACAGTTCTATTTTGTTTAATCTATAGTAGGGGTGGTCAACGTTTTCCAATCAACGGGAGGGATCCGAAAAACTTAAGTCTTTTGCGGGCCGGAGCATTTTAATTAGTGATTTACGGATCCAGTAACTGGATCCAGTCGGAAAATGACCTTTTAGATCCAAATCCGACTGGATACTAATTCTAAGTCGAGATCCGGTCTGATTTTAATTTTTAAAAAAGGATTTGGATTCTGCCAGATTCTAATTTTATGGATACAGTTGATTACATTTTTGAATCCCTCAAATTTACAAAACTTTCTCTAGTCTGACAACTTAAGATGTAGATTGTGACATGTCAGATATTAGAATGTTAGATGTCTATAAATAGAATTGACATTGTAATTGATAAATATTGTACTTTAAGAAAGACTTTGCTTGGGGTAATTTGGCAAAAAGATATTCCAACTAAGTCAGAACATAACAAAATATTAGGACAAAATGGTGTATTTATTAGTACACATTAATTTATTAAGTCATTTTTAGCATGTTTTTAAAGTCAAACTTTTACAGTTTTGTTTTGTATAAGTATCAAAAAAAGTTTTATCAAAATAATGTATCATTGACCCTTCGCGGGCCTGTCACTTTGCTTGTGGGCCGGTAATTTTCATTTGCCGGCCGGATCCCATTAAAGTTTAGAAAACAGTCGGGGGCCGGTCATTTTCACTCTGCGGGCCGTACGTTGCCCACCCTTAATGTATAGTCTATTAAATGACAAAAAAAACTCTAAATGTTTGGTCCTAAAACCTAGTGCATGTAGAATCTTTTGGTATTCGAGAAAAAAACCATATATATTTCAATGTCTTGTCTACGAGAAGTCTAAAACACTTTTTTTCAATTTTTGAAGTACATTAACTAAATTCGATTAGTAAAGCTTTCTAGTCATAGGTTTTAATAGCCGTTTATTCTATGTTGATATAACTTCAAACATTTTGTACCGCTTACGCGGTAATTGTCTCTTTTTTATTTTCTTCTTTTTTCTCAAGCGAGTATAAATTAAGAATATCGCGCGTAATTTAGGCTTTAGTTGTTACTGCGTAGCAGCAACTGAAGTCATGGCGGCTTTTCGCTGCATTTCGTTGTAAATGGTTTCAATCTAGTTAGTCGAGTTTATTTCGATTTTAGAACACTTTTTGAGTTTGGTTTAAACGTTTAGTTTTTAGTTTCTTTGATTCGAATATTTTCGTCTTTTAAAAGAACTGATAATTTGATTTATTAGTGTAATGTTGTGCAGTATTTTATCATCTTTTCGTTTCGCAATTTCATTGTAAAAATAATCATTATCACAGATTCGAACTAAGTTTAAATAAGCATAAGTAACTGATTTATTAAACCTTTAATAAATAGTAAGTAAGTCATATTAGTCTTTTTATCAACTATAATTTAAGCGTTATCTTTGGGACATCTATTATACAAGTTAGAGCGCACGATGCGTTATAAACCAGGCCCCTAAATTGTATAAATAGAAACCCGAGATAGCGACATGATGACCTGGACGTCCAGTTAATTATAGCTGGAATTGAACACAGATACCTTCATTAAAATTTCTACGTTTTTTAGATGGTGACATGGGGACAGATTGGAATAAACCTGGTTTAATAATAGTATAAATTTCATAAACTTTATGGCATTTATTTAACCTAGTTATCAGGTCTGTAAAATTTATAAAAATTAGTTTTAAATTTCTAGTCGGAAAAACAACTAAGTAGTTTGAGTTTGTGATAGATTTGAGTTGTTTTGTCTAATGGTAATTAGTTTTATTGTGTTTAATTTTATCTTAGAGTGGTTTGGGAAAAGCTGTTCGACATGTGTTCGAACTAAAATGTATTGGTGGTGTATGATATTATCGCAATTCATCGTTGAAGCGTTTTTTTAAAGTGAATTTTAAATTTTGTACGAGCAAGTTGAAATAAAAGTCTTGTTTTCAAGTTGTTCCGCCGTCTCGTCAAATAAATTAATTAAATATCGTTTAATCGTTTTAAACATTTTATTTAAAGAGAAATGTTCACTTAAAACAGAAGAATTTTAAAGCATTCTAATAATAAAATTTTTCTTAAAACGTAAAGAGTTTTAAACGTCTATAAAAGTTAGCAACTGTAAAGTTTAATTTTTTTGTTTTCAGACAATCGTTTTAATTTGAACTATAACGGGTGATAAACTTTTTAAACTGCATGTAAAAACATTGTTGTTTTTCGTTCGTCCTTGTAAAAATACTTGCATGAGGTTATTAAAATTTGTTTTTAAGTGTATAATTGGTTAATAAAGTAAAATGTCTTTATTAAACTTTATTAAACTTAATTTAATTTTATTTTTAGCAACAATGATATGTTCAAACTTTGAACTTTAATATTTATAGTTTTTTGACAATGACCTTGTTAATTGCTTGTAACAAGCTTTATTGGCTTGTAACAAACTTTATTGGTTTGTTGTTTTAAATCTAACCGTACTTTTAAAAAAACATTTTTAACGAGGTCATTCGAGCTATTTAATGTTTTACCCGGTATTTAAAATCTAAAAATAAAAAGATTTGTTTAAAATTTGTTAGAATATTAAAGTTTTTAAAATCAGTACAAGCTCACTGGCTTTATATTTTTACGAAAAGAAGTTTACACTTTTGAGACGCATGTAATTGCTTGTTTTGTCAACTAACTCGTGTAAAATGTGAAATGTTTTTTATGTTAAATCTTGTAGAGAATTACTTCGTATTAATTGGAGCCACAAATGTTTTTCAATTATTTTAAAACATAACAGACTTTAAAGTTAAAATATAAATAAACTAATTGACAAGTGTTGTGGCTAACTAATAGCATATGAGTTTGTAAATTTAAATCTTTTAATGTTTTAACTTGTTTTTAAAATTGATATCAAGTAGTGCATTACGTACATTATAATTGCACTTTCGCACGAACGGTTCGAAAAACAAATCGGCGAGAAGCGGTACGAGGAGACCGAGCTTTATGTACGAGGAGATGTAAGAGGAGATGTACAAGGAGATGAACGAGGAGAGGAAGGAGGAGATGTACGGAGAGACGGATCAGAGGATTCCGTAGCGCCAACAGACCGCTAAGGTGAGGACAGGAGACGGATTCCGTAGTGCCAACAGACCGTTAGGTGAGGCCAGGAGACGGATCTGAGGAGTCCGTAATGCCAACAGACCGCTAAGGTGAGGACATGAGACGGATTCCGTAGCGATAAACCGGTCAAACGACGAAGAGATGAACAATGGTGGAGCGAGTTCCAGCAGTGAAGAATTTTTTTAACTTTCTACATTTGTCTGTCATTTTGTAAAATTGTATCATACTTTTATTAATTTTGTGTGTTTTAAACTAATTTACAGAATTTTCAAAGTAAAGTAATGCTTTTTAAACTAACGAAATAAAAGTCGGCGGTCATTTTTCGTACATTTTTCTATATAGGGAGTTTTAAGCATTCTTACAAGTGTTAATGAATAAAAATTAATGTTTTTTTCGGAAAGCCAAGAATAAATTCTTAAAGTATGAAGGTAAGAAGAGGAAATGTACCGCTAACGCGGTAATTGTGTCTCTTTTTTGTTTTCTTCTTTTCTCTCAAGCGAATATAAATTAAGAATATCGCGCGTAATTTGGACTTTTTAGTTTCTACTTTGTTGCAGCAAACTGAAGTCAGTGCAGCTTTTCGCTGCACTTAAGTGTCAATGGTTTCAATCTTGTTGTCGAGTTTATTTCGATTTTAGAACACTTTGATTTGATTTAAACGTTTAGTTTTTAGTTTCTTTGATTCAAGTATTAACGTCTTTTAAAAGAATTGGTATTTCGATTTATTAGTTTATGTTGTGCAGTATTTTATCATCTTTTCGTTTCGCAATTTCATTGTAAATATAATCATTATCACAGATTCGAACTAAGTTTAAACTAGTATAAGTAAATAATTTATTAAATCTTTAGTAAATAGTAAGTAAGTCATATTAGTTTATTTAAGTCAACTATAATTTAAGCGTTATCTTGGGGACATCTACTACACAAGTTAGAGCGCACTTTGCGTTATAAACCAGGCCAATAATAGTGTATAAGTAGAATCCTTTGATAGCGACCATATATATATTTCTTTTTCATATCCTTATTAATCTAAAGTTTTAACTTACTTATACTTAATACGTCTTGTTCTATTAATCATTAATAAAGTTATGTGTTATAATTAAGTTAAGTGTATTTTATTAGTGCATTAACATTTTATTCTTGAGTTCTTGTCAGGGTATTCAAGCATAGCTAAACAATTAAACCGTATAGATAAACTCAGCAAATATATTTTACAATTTGTAAAAACAAAAATAAATTAATAATAAAGTCTTGCAGCAACTCACATGGTTTTTGAATTTGTTCTTTTTGATCAGGTTTATCTATTCTTTGTCGGCAAATACTAGCTTGGGTATTTGACATTCATGAGTTTCCCACACTTTGTGGTTTTTAGTGTCGAGATTCCAACGTTGTTAGTGTTTGCCATATTGCGTGTCACTTTTTTTTTTTGGTTAAAACAAAATTTTAATAATTTTTTGTTTATTTTAATGTTAATTTAAAGCGCAAGGTAATATTAAAGGTGATGGCAACTTGCTTGCTTGAACTTTTTTTATTTATTTTTTTTATTATTTTGTTTTAAAAAACGGTAATTGCAGGTAAATGGTTCTCGCTGGTAAAAGTAGAAGTATGAAAATTTTTGCAGGCCACAGTTATAGTCAGTATTTGTTTCTACTAGGGATCTACTCGTTTTTGGTTACTTTCAGGGAGGGGGCCTCGTATATTTAAAATGTACATTTTATTTTACAGTCTAAGTTTACTTTTATTCAAATACTTAAGTCCTAATTATATCTCTATTATTACTAATAAAACTGTATGTGAAACCAACAATTTTAAGTTTTTAATTACTACCGAACTATTTGACAATTATAATAATAGGTCAGGTATTAGGCGATTTTTGTTTAAAAAATACGTAAACATTACTAAAATAAAAAATAAAAACAATTACAAACTATGTGATGCAAAGGCAAAACTAATTAAATATTTTGACTTTGTTTTCCTCTTACAATTCAGTTCCATAAAATGTTGTTTTTTCAGTTCTCTAAGCATGTTGTTGATCGCTATTTGATATAATCATTTCCAAGCCACTTTTACTCGTAATATATGACATCTGTGAAAAATAAAAGCTCTAAAAACAAATAAGGATCTCTTTTTTTATATTCTTTTATATTAAATTCAGTTTTTTTTTAGTAAATATGTTTTTTCAAACTTGTTAAAAATAATCTTCGCACATTTAACATATTGCACAGCACACTTTACTGTTTCAGTGATTTTATTTTGTTGACTAAACTACAAACCAATCATAAAATACTACTAATTGCAAACAGCATAACTGTTTTCTGTTATAACTATTAAGTATATTAACCAACTATTTAAAGTTTTTAATTCGATTGCCACTTTTTTAAACAAAAAGTCAGCCTAAGTTACATCAAACCAGCCAGATTTAATTAAAATTTAAAAACTGTAAAAAGACGAGTCTAAAAACTTCTAAAAAAACTTCGCCACAAAAGAATTTTTGTTGACAAATTAAGAAGATTTATTTTTAGTTAAAAATTTCTATGTTATATAATTTGTTAAAAGAATAAAAATTTGTCAAAATCTTTGGTCTAAGGACCTGGTGAAGGAAAACATTTTTTAATATCGAGTCGCACACCATGGATACCTTTTAACGTCTTGCTCAGCAAATGTTTAAGAAAAAGCAACAAAACTAACCTGTGTTTTGTTAAAAATATTTAAACATGCCAGATTCAGCCTAAGTTTTCAAAAACTCCAAACTAATCGCAAATATCCTGAGTAATATAAATGAATAGTAACTCTTATAATTAGTAATAACAAAATTATTAAATAAAAGTTTTATTGATTAAGAAAGAAATACAAATAATCATTAGTTTAGGTTACCAGTAATTTTTACGTTAAAAAATAATTGAACTCAATTTAACCTTAAAAATAAATAAAAAAATGACTAAATATTTTCGAAAAATCTTCGATCAAGCCTTAGATAGCCTGAATCAGGATGGTTACTAGTTCAGATGAAATGTTTATAGTTTTTTAAATTTTTTTGAAGGTTGTTTAAAGCACAAGTTTTTTGTTTTTTTTGAAGAAAGTTTATGTCTGAAAATTAATCATTAAGTCTAAACCTACTAAAAATATATTGTAAAGCTACTTTGAATGTGTTCTATAGTGAATAAAACTTTAACTAATATAAATTATGCGTAATAGTTCTTTTATTTACCCATCCTAGATATTATTACTGATTTATTTAGATTGTAGGTGAGTACTGATTATTTTTGCCTAATCTTTTCAATTCCAAGTTATTCTACAATTTCAGGTTAAGTGCCATCCTGCTAAGCGTGTAACAACGCTGATCATTACAAATTACAATCAAACATCATAGTACAAGCTAAAATGCTACTCTAAAAGTAATGCTACTCCCATGCAGTATTTTTTATAAACAAATAAACAAATCAGAAAGTTTTAAACATGAATGGAAGTTGTTATTTTTTATTTAACAATTTTGTGTTTTAAAATCCTTCTGCTACATAGCTCTGTCTACTACAAATGAAAGTTCACAAAACTAATTTGCCTTAAAAAATAACTGTATATTTTTATTTAACATTTGTTTTGTGTTCATATGCTTTTTCAATATTAAAAGTAACACAAAACTATTAACAATTAAAACATTCTAGCATTTAAAACCTTTGAATTTTTTTTTTTCAATATACAATAAGGAAAACTAAAATAGATTTCATAAAATATATAGATAAGTTTTGTTTTTATCTATGAAAGAAAGTTTTGAAACAAATTTTCTTAGATTAATTAGTTTGTTTTTCTGTTTATAATCTGTGTTTCCCCTTATGTTTGCTGAGTCAGTAAAAGAAACTTATTTAATGTTGTTTTTAATTTAAGTTATTAATTTTTTTTTAAATTCTTAATATGCTTTGGTAAGGTTGTTTAGAGATAAGGGTAAGAATCAATGAGTTAAAAATTGAAACTTTTAAAAGATTTTAATTCAGAAAATAATAGGTGAAAACCTTAACGTTATAGTCGGGCCCTACTGCTAAATTTTAATTTGTATTTTTCTACACTTTTAGGCCTAAATATTAAATTTTTTTAATGATTTTGAAATTTTATACAAGATATTAAAAACAAACCTATAAATTCTTCCTTAAAAAAAAAAGAAAACTTTATATATAATTTTGTGTAGCAGGCCACAATAACACGCTATAGGGCTGCAGCTATGTCTTTTGAGGGCCGCATGCCATCAAAATTAAAACAGGGAATATAAAGTCCTCGAAGTAAAGGGTAGAGATAGTCAGATGCCTTTCTACCATAAATAAGTTAAAATTAGAAATAAAAACCTGGCTTTAACTACAAAATATTTAATAACTGTTAAGGTTCGTTTTCCAATGATTCATTTTGTTGATGTGTCGAAATTCCTCCAATATTTGCTCAGTCAGCATAAAAAAATTAAAAAAATTTTATGTTTTAAATTAGTTCTTAACATGTTTGGGTAAGATGGGTTAGGTTTAAGGATATAAAAACAAAAAGTTAAAGATATTTTGGGTAAGGTGAGTTAGGGTTAAGGGTATAAATAAATATTTAAAAAAATAAAGAAAAACTGTTTTTAATAGATGATTCAGCAAATGTTAGGGGAAACACCTTTGCTTTGAAATCAGATCCTTCTCCAATAGTTTGAAAGCTTTACCACACACTCAGGCTGGTTTGATATTTTCTGAAGTGTTGAGAAAAATAATGTTTGAATAACTTAATCTTGTTTAAAAACAATTGATAAATTTGTGGATACTGTTTTTCATAGAAATTAAATGAGATTGCGTTGATTTCCAAACTAGGTATCCTACAACTTGTAAACAGATATCCCTGGTTTATGATTTATTTTTTAGTATAAAAAGTCTGAAGCATATAAAACAAACCTATATTGAGGTTTTTTGTAACAAATATTTGGGAAAGTGCTCCTAGTTTTTTTACATAAAGAAAATGCTTACTTCATTGTAGTCTTATTATTAGATGGATTTTAAATTTTATCAATATTTTTTTATATTACATCGTCAGCTAAAATAGTTTTTAACTAGTCAGATCTAAAAAAAGTTATAAACTTGGCCCGCTTACGAAAAACTTTACAAACCCCTTATTTAGTTTTAAATATTTTATTTTTTTTTAATCTATCTATGTATTATTTCATATGGCTAATTAAAATTGTTAGCTTAAATGCTCTAACTTGTCGCTAGCTTTAGTTTTGATTAAAGTTTAGTATTTTTATTTTAATGCTGAAAATAATATTTATATTTATAATAAAAACAGTTCTTATCAAAGATAACTAAGACTTAACTTCAAATATTTAAAGGAAAAGTTTATAGTTTAAGCAAATATTCACATTCATGTTTTTAGTGATTGAAACAATATGTGTATATGAAAGCTTAAAATAAAGTGGATTTTACAACACTCAAAACAGTTTTTAATATTAGGAGTTAAACATTCGTAGGAGTCTAATATGCACTAAATGATTTTTTTTTGCACAAAGGGTCAAACATTAACAAAGATGCATTTGCATTAAGAAAATTTTGCACGAAGGGACACTTTTGTACAAAGAAACTTTTTTAGGACGTTAACTTTGCAGAAAAAAAACTTTTGCATAAAAAAACTTTTATGCGAAGACACTTTTGCGAGATTGAAGTTTTTTTTTTGTTTTTTTTTAACTTTAATTTTTATAATTAAAACATTTTTTTTAATATCTTTGACTTCCACCCTTAACTCTCATTAACGGTCTAGAATTTCTACATCTGTTAACCCTAACCCTTACCCTTGGCTGGTAATTTTTTCTAATTAATGTTGTAATTAACTTTTTTTTTGTTGAAAAGTATATGTTTCTCTTTATTTAGTATATTGATTATAACTTTTATGTAAAAATGACCTTATGTGCAAAAAAAGAAATTCCGTGCAAAAGTGTGTTTGTGCAAAAGTAACCCTTTGTGCATATTTGACAATTCGTGCAAAAATGTTTTCGTGCAAAAATTTCTTCGTGTAAAAGTGTCCCTTTGTGAATATTTGACAATTCGTGCAAAAATGTTTTCGTGCAAAAATTTCTTCGTGTAAAAGTGTCCCTTTGTGAATATTTGACAATTCGTGCAAAAATGTTTTCGTGCTTATCTGACCCGTTGCCGTTAAATACACCTAGTTAATTTTATTAAAAAGGTTAAGCACAACCTAGTGTTAATAGAAAGTATTAAAACTTTTGATATTTATAATATATACTTAATACCGTATTAAAAATAAATATTTTAATCCGATCTTAATATTTATCCCTTTTTTCAAATTCTAGGCAGCGTACACTAAAAAAACTACTTTGGGTTTTTTTTATAACAAAATTACTAGTTTGTTATTTTTTGTGTAAAAGCTTTAAGCTATTTCAAAACGTAATTATAATGGCTATTTAATAGTTTACAAAGTTGTGTAAATTGTTTTAAGGGTTAACTAAAACAGGATAGGTAAAATGTTTCACTAAAAATTGAATTGGACAATACATTGAACATTTAGGAATAAAAACTTAAGTTTAAATATTTTAAAACTTAACTTGTAAAAGTTTCAAAAGAAAATATAGCAAAAAGTTTCTAATTACTAAATACAATTTTGCTTTTTATAAATACAGCATGTTTAAAACGTTAAATAATACAGTTATATTCTTGTTTAAATTAAAAACAGCTCCTATATTGCTTTGTATTAAAAATTCTTGTTTAAACTTTATCTATTATAGTTTACATCTATGATATAGAAAAAAATAATTCACAACAACTAAAAATTCACATTAAAAAATCTATATTAGTCTTGTTAAAGCTTTTAATCAGAGAATCTGAGTCCAATTTAAATTATTGAATAACTAAATAGATCAAAATGACTTTTGGTTTTGGTTTTTTGTTTTAGATACAGGTACTTTGGGTAATCTACTAATAATTTCTTTTATGTACTAAATATTTCTACATTACTTTTGTAAGTCTTCTAGTAGAAGTCAATTTTTCATTAATGTTTGGTTGCCGCTCTTTGAGCCAAAACAAATATCCTGTAACCGCTTGGTAGCGGTTTAGAGTTGTTTCTAATTAGGGGTTTTTTCTGACTTGTTTACTTCTTGAAGCTGTACCGCGTGAGCGGTAATTGTCTCTTTTTTACTTTCTTTTTTTTTTTCAAGCGAGTATAAATTAAGAATATCGCGTAATTAGATCGGTTCAGTACGGTTCAGTTTTTCTAGTTTCTACTTCATTGAATGGTCTGAACTCAGTGCAGCTTTTTGCTGCACTTAAGTTTTAATGGTTTCAATCTTGTTGAAGTGATTTCGATTTTAGAATGTTTTTTTAGTTTGGTTTAAACATGTAGTGTTTAATTTCTGTTATTCTAGTGTAATGTTGTGCAGTTTTTTATCATCTTTTCGTTTCGCAAGTTCATTGTAAATATATTCATGATCACAAACTCGAACTCAGTTTAAATTAAGTAACTGATTTGTTAAACCTTTAATAAATATTAAGTAAGTCATTTTAGTTTATTTAAGTCAATTATAAAATAAGCGTTATCTTGGGGATTTCTACTTTATAAGTTAGAGCGCACGTTGCGTATTAAATCAGGCCAAAAATAGTTATATAAGTAGAATTTGTACGAGATAGCGACAATCCTAAATAACTAAAAACTGTTATAATAGACCTTAAACGGTCCTAAGTTATCCTGTGTTTTTTAATCCTTTAAAAATGCCTAAATAAAGAGGTAATTACCTAGAATGATGTCGAACCAATATCAAGCTGAAATTATGTCGTATTCTATGTAATTTTAAACCATAATTTTAGGCTTAAAATAAATATTTTTTATCATAGTATATTTTATATGAAAATATATTTTGTTTTAAACAATCTATATTATACATTTAAGATTTAAAAAAATGTTTTACATAAACTAAATTATTTAATCAATTTTATTTTACAATATTGTAATCAACATAATTTAACTGATAAAATCGCTTTGTATTGTAAAATGAAACGATTAAAGATTTAAGATTTATTAGTTTATGATAAATAAGTTTAATTTTGTTTATGTGTTCATTATAAATAAATTAAATATTTAGCGATTTTTCAAAAATTAGAAATATTCTGAGTTATCCTGATTTTCCTAGATATCTTTACTTGGGTTTGTAGCAACCCTGCAACTTAAAATGTCATCTTTTTACTTTTATAAGTTTAAATAGTTAAAAATATAGAATTTTTATACTTCTTTATTTAGTTCTAGGTAACTTTTTTCTCCAATTTTTTTACATAATTTTGTTTTCTTTGATAAGCTAGAGTCAATTTTAGAATTTTAAAACTTTAAAATTTTACACCAGGTCCAAAAAATTTTTTAGTAGATCCTTAATCTATTTTTTTAACGGTAAAACAAAATAAAATCTGTCTACTTTGACCACGTTAAACAAATACTATAAAAACTCTTTTTTTTTGTAATATTTTATTAGGTTTCATATGCTTAAAAAAATTACCAGTAAACTTCTTAAAACTGTGTTTTCGTATCTAAGTTTAAAAAAACATAAAATTAGAAGTTAATAAACAATATGTAACTGTTAATTGTAATCATTTTATAAACTCTTAAGTAAAATAAGTTCTGCCTTACAAATAATGATAATATTTGTTTTATCACATTGTCAAATTATAACGTTCCTAATACTTTACCTAATACGGTAGCCAACAATGGCGTCCTTTTAAGTAGTGAGAACTACCAATCTTTTGATCAACAATTAATTATGTCAGAATTTGAGAAAAATAAGATACATAAAACCTGTAATAAAAGTGGGCATTATAGCATTAACAATGAAAGCAGAGTAAACACCATTAGACAGAAGCAGTCTTTAGATTATGAAAGTTCACTAGAAGTGGAAGAATTGGAGATAGAGAAACTTACAAAACTAGTAGCCCAAGCTAGAATTTTAGAAAAGAAAGCCACCTCAAAAAGGGAATTGAATTCAATTTATAATAGATTAGATAAAGGTCAAAATAAATCACAAAGTAAGATAGGTTACAGTGGTAGTAGTCCTGTATATAATTCTTCCCACACTGAAGGGGCTACATATAACAGCAGTTTGAAACAAAGGACTTAAGAAAATTGCAAACTTTTTTTCCAGATTGAGGCTATAGGGGACCTTGTAATTGAATTAAGATTTTTTGAGGATAGGTGTAGTACTTATGGCATTACTGATGATACTGAAAAGTTTGAAATACTTCAATGAATCTGGCCACGTCCTGATATAATAGATTTTTTTGAAGCTTATGATGAGGACAGAACATACTTTAATCTTTTCAAATTTTTAGAAGGCCAAGGCAGTAAATCGCCAAAAATCTTAGGAACCCATCCAACATGGGAGGGGCCAGTAAAGTTCCAAAAAATAGTACTTGTCAGCAAAAAAGTGGGCAAAATCAAATGAGCAAGATAGAATTAAGTACTTCATGTATGTTCATGCTCCTGATAAATTAAAAAAGAAAATTAAGGAAAATTTTGGGTTAAGGTATGAGGAATTTTTAAGGCACACATAATCAATATGTGAGATAGAAGAACAGAGAGTTGTAGAGCAAGCCAAACATGTTTCATATGAACCTCACAAACCATACTATGGTAGGAACAGAAGCAAAAGACACAATAATGTAGGTTGGCAGGAAAACCAAAATCTGTTTCATAATAACCACAGTAGTAACCAGCCTAATCAAAATTACTGTAGGCTAGAAGATAACCAATGTACAAATAATGGCAGAGTCCACTATAACTACAAAACCCAAGACAATAACCATAATGTAAATGATTATCATCCAAACCATACTATTTCTAAAGTAAATGGAGAAAATGATAGAACAGTAAAACACTGTAATTTTGCAACCACAAAAACTCCTTCAGTTCATTCAACCAGAAAGGCACAAAAATTAAAACCTAAAGCTCCAAGAAAAATTATAACATATGGAGTAACAGGCCGAGTTGTGTGGTTTAATCTTAAAAAGGGCTATGGATTCATTCATTGTTATAATAAGGACAGTGATGTTTTTGTTCATCTCACTGAAATTACCAAAAACAACCCTAATAAGTTTTTAAGATCACTTGTTAAAGGTGAGGCTGTTGAATTTGATGTTGTAATGAGTGAAAGAAAAATGCCTCAGGCTGTGAACGTAACAGGTCCTAATAAGAAACCAGTTAAAGGTTCCATATATGCCCAAGACAGGTGGCCAATCTATAATCAGAGTTTTAACAGGCAACAGAGGCCTCAACAAAAATGTTATTTTGTCAGTGACTATTGTAATGTCTGTAATGAAATAATTGTAAATATAACTTTAAGTTAAAAATTATTATATAAAATATTTTTTTCAAATATTTTAGAATTGCTACTCTAGAATTTTAATAAAATAATTGAACAAAATGTATATAAGATAACAGTTTGTGATGATACACAGCAAAAAAAAAGTAACAATAATTGTTTTAAAATCAAAATGCAAAATCATTCCATTCTTCAAAAATACTTAAATTGTGAAAAAATATTTCAAAAGAATGAAATATAAATTAAATTAAAATATTCGTGTATGTTTTTACGGTAAACTTCTAAAATAAAAAGTAATAGTTACTAGTTAGTTAAGTGGTTTTATTAGTAAGAACAACGACTCTTAAGAATAAAAAGTATTGGTACTTTTTTTAATGAAGTTTTGTGACATACTTTTTTTTGCTTAATTTATTTGATAGCTTTAAACTGCATTTTCATTATTTTTTTTCCAGTTACTAATCACTATAAAGAACTTTTTAAAAGTATTTTTTCTCTATTATTTTTTGGTTTAACAATCTTGATTATTCAAAAAATAATAATCTACTGATAACCTTAACTTTCAAAAAATAATTTTGATTTAACACAAAAAAATAAATAAACTAGGACTACTTCTAAAAATCAGTTCAGAAAAGTATTTCTGAACGAAATTTCCAAAAATTATCGAATTTTATCAATTCTTTGCAAAACAAATATGTTGTTCTTACAAAAATCCATATTACAAAACCATTACTCAAGTATAAAAGATAACACAACAAAAGCTGTGTTAATAAAAAATTGTTTTTGTATTATTTTCCTAAAATAAAACTACTTTAGTTTGTAATTAATAAAATATTAAGTCAAGCTTTAAATTAGTTTTCAAAAAAAGTATAAGAACTATAATCGAAGATAGTCTGTATTATTAACTTTGAATTACAAGTTTACAAAAGAACTTCAACAAATGAAGTTCCGATTTTACACTTAAACTTATATATTTGTTTAGAAGTATTTTTTAGGTAACAAAAAGCTTACCAAAGTTAAAATACTTATACCAAACTGCTTTTACTAGTCATCTTAAACTAGTTTTAGCTTTTAAAAACTTACAAGTTATTAATCCGTTTTAGTAATTAACTTTCGATAAAAATATTATTAACTGTACAAACAATTTCTAAAATAAAGTTTTAAAAGGTATGATTTTATTTTAAATAAATTTAGTTTTGTTAAACTTTTAAATATAGTTTTAATAAACATAACTTAACTAAGATAAACCTACTAAACTTCGGTTTAAACTTTTTCATTTTAATGTTAATAAAATCAAAATTAATCAATTTTAAAATACAAGAAAGTTTATATGCATAAATGTAATTATATTGTTTGTGAGTTTGGTAATGTTATTTCATTACAGAATCATATTAACTAAAACTTAAAGAATATGTTCTTTGATTATTTGTAAAAGAAGAGTTTAGCAAGTATTACACTCGATATTATTTTAATTGTTGTACCATTTAATATTTGTTATATTATTTTACCTGTAATTCAATATTTGAGTATTTGAATTTATATTTTTACATTATAATAATAAAAAGTTTTATTTTATGCAGCAGCTTATTACCTTTTTTCCAGCTTATCTGTTTAGTTATCAAAATTTTGAACTTTTTTTTTCTAATTTTTTAATAAACTTTTATAATAAACTATTTAGTTGTACATAAAACTTCTTATTGATAACAAGTATATAAAGCTTTTAAAAATATAAAAGCTTTCAGCTTAAAATATGTAACAAAGTTACCACTTTATTAAAGAAACAAACCATGAAAAATGACATTATACTATCTTTGTTGAATTTTGCAGAAGAAATAACCAAGTATTTTTAACTTAAGCTGAAAATATCTGATTTAAAAACACTCATTTGTATTCGTAATGCTATTTGATATAATAAAAATATAATCATAAGCAGGGGCGTCGCGTGGGGTGTTGCACTGCCGCAACTGCACCACATTGAAATTTTGTAAAAAAAAAATAAGTATCTATAACGTTTTCGTTATTTTTTAAACGAAATCTCTTTTAAAACTCCAATTTTGAATACGACCATTTTGCCCACTTCACTGCCGCAAAATCTTAGCTGACTGCCGCAAATGAACTCAAAAAAGCAAAATTTCTTCAAGAACTACCGCAAAATCAATATCTTGCGGTAAGTAAGTTAAGTTGAAAATTCCCTAAAACAGGACTTGCTTAAGTATGATCTACAAGCTATTGTAAACATAAAGTAAAAACAAAGCTAAGCTACTGCAAAGTGCAAAGGATTAAACTTAAGTTTTTATTTCCCCCTGATTTTTTAAATTTAAGAGATCACTTCTAACAAAAAGAAACAATAAAAGAACAAAACTTGTCATAAATTACATATTTTGAAAAAAATAGACAAAAACCTAAATCACCAAAGTTTTAAAAGTTTGTTTTTTTTTATTTAAATCTGCATACATAAACTTAACTATAACTGATTATTGCTATCATAAAGTTAATAAAATATTTAATTAAATTATATTTAAATATAAAATTTGAGTGCTGAAAATAAATGTTAAGAAGTTTATTATAAACTTCTAGTTTACTCTTACAGAAAAATAATTTAGATTTATACTAAATTAAAACTAGTAATATTGATACAGTCACATATTTAAATAAAGTAAATAGCTTTAACTTAGAAATTTTGATTACTTAGAGTAGTTTAACATTTTAGGAGAATTTAGTCTACTTTATATGACTTTTGGTTTAATTTTTTTATTAACAAAGAAAAAATTTTAGATAAAATTACTGAAACATGGATGCCTTGCCTCATAATCAGGATAACTTAGAAATTAAAAAAAAAAAACTAAAAATGACCCAAGATAAATTAAAACAGACCAAATTAGAAAAATATTCTGGCTGACTAAAGCAGTTTTAGTTTTTTACTCTGAAAATAACAAGCTTATTTATAATTAAAAAATAAGTGTTTTACCCCTATGGCCACATGAAAACTAACTAACCAATTTTTTTAATGCTATGATGGTTAAATATTTATAATTTATCTTTAAATTTCTTGAAAAGTCAACAGCCTCACCAACTAAACTTAAAAAAGTTGAGTTCCTGAGAAAAATACTGTCATCAAAATGAAAAACAAATTAAATTTAAATAAAGAAAAGATACCCTTAAAGAACTATTGAATTTTAAACCTCCAACAAAAAAACATTAAATTTAGAAAAAAATTAATAAAAATCTAAATGTTTGTAAAAAAAATTGTGCAAAATTTTGAGGTGTAAGGGGGGGAGGGGTGTATAGGCTCTTTTTTCATGTTGTTCTTATTTTAACGTTTTCAGAAAGCTAATAGTTACTTTTAATAAACTTGAAATTTCCAATTAAACTTTTAGATACAACTGGTCAAAGCCAGAGAGTACAATGATTTATTATTCAAGGAGCAAACCAAAACACCAAAAAAATACAATTTTACTGAAAACCTATATTCTCCATAATTTTTAAAGCAATTTTTATCAAACTTTTTATCCTACTTTTTAGAAAATTTTATACTTTTGTTGAAGAGAAGTTTTAAATTTTTAAATATTAGTATATATTTTTATATATGCAAAAAAAAAATTAATTTTGTTTTAACTTTTTTTTCTTAGTGTTTTAAATATTTATTTTAGCAAATTGTTTTGTTTTATAAAAGAAACATCTAAAGATTTTAAGGCCAACTTATGAAAAAAAGGATATTATTATAGTGATTTGATTTATTTGTTGTTCGAGTTTATATTATATTAATAAGGATTCTTTTGTACCTCTGACTGTGAATTCCATATCTAAAAAAATAATATGAATTTTTTATATTGATAAAAGATGACTTTTAGTTAAATTAAAACTGTATAAAATAACTTCAGTAAAATAATTCTAAAGTAGATGATAAAACTGTTATAGAAAAAAGTCTTTATTTAAGATAAAAAAGAGTTTTAAAGTAGGGAATTTTTTAAAAATTCTGCACCACCTAATAAAAATACCACGCGATGCCACTGATCATAAGTAAGAATTTATTACAATATAAATACTTTAATAAGCATTCTAATCAAAACCGTCTTAGTTTAGCTCCAATCATTGTTACTCTCCTGCGATAGTAACTAAATTCGAAACCTGGCTTAGTAATCTTTTTGGCATTGATAAATTTGAAGTTTAATTAAGTTTCTCATTGTATAGTTCACTGTTAACCTTAAAGATTAAAATAATAGTTCTCATTTTATGATTTCGGAGAGTAATATAGCTTCAAGTTTTTTTTTTTGTTTTATTATCAAAACGTTATTTTCTTTCAAACGAGATCTTCAGTTGTTAATAAAATAGATTCTATTGTGAATAAATAAGTATTTTTGTATGTCTGTGTACTTCAGTGGTAGCATTTTAGGATAAATAAATAAAGAATATAAAGAGATATGTTTTTTGATTGCTTTGGTATTTTGATTGTTCATTTTATATGTCGAAGTAAATTGTCTGTACTGTATTTTAAGTCTGAAAATTGTACAAAAAAGCTCCTTTTTACAAAAAATTAGACAAAAATTAAAATAAACTAACAAAGACATAAAACTTTTTTTATTTTTAACAGCAGTAAAAGATTTCAAGCCCTAAAAACTAAACTGAGAGCTTTACCTTTAAAATGATACTTTGAAAATCATAGTGTTTAAAACGTAAAGTTCTAAAGTTTGAAAATACCAAAGAACAAATATTAACTTGTAATAATTTTAAGCTATAATTTTAAAATAATTTATTAGGCTTTTTATTGTGATCAAATTTAAATTAAACTGACAAAAAGTTGTTCCTTATTAAAAGTATAAAAAAAAAGAACTTGTAGAAAGATGACTGGTCAATCTAAAATTTTTTTTTATCATTACAAATATGTTAAATAAGTTTATTTATTTTTAGTTCCTGAAAATGTACAAGTATGTAGCTATCCGTTTTAAAATACAAGTTTCAGCCTTTTGTTTAATTTAATTTATGAAAAAAAAAATAATCAGTTAGATACAACAGCAAATTAAAATAAATTTTTTGTTTATAAATACATGTTTTATCTTCGTTTGAACTTACATATTTCAGGCAATATTTAAAAAAAATTCTGATAATATTTAGTTACCTTTAGATGATTTAATGATTAACTTCGTTAAATAGACTATACAATATACAAAAAAAAAACTGTAAAGCAACTTTTCTTTTTGCACAACTTTGACTAATAAAATTAAAAATTTTTTTTTTTTTTATTTGTCTAAGTTATAAATTTTATGGTCTTTTAAATAAAGATAAAAATAATGTTTTTAAATATTCTTTGTGTTGTTAGTGTCAAACTCGTTGAGACCTATTTATTTGTAAAGTAACTACTACAGAAAGTTATTAAATTATATGAACTATAAAAATAAATATTGGAAAACGATTTTTTTTATATAATTTTTATTACACAAGAAAACTAGGAGATACGACAATAGAAAAAAAACTATTATTAGTATGTAAAAAAAACGAACATCATCTAGAAAAATCTACTAGTATAAGCTGCAAATACATAAACAATACTGTTAATGCTTCAATTCTGAAAAATATTTTTATGTATGTGAAAAGCAATTCAACTCATTATTTACTTTCTTTTAAGTAAAATCTACTTTTTGTTACAAGAAAAAAAAAATATACTATATTTAATTTCTAAACACTTTTGAAATTCAAACAGTAGAGCTCATATATGTTACAATTTTCTCTAAAGCTTGCTGAAAAACTAATAAGATAACAAACTTCTTTAAAATTTCTTTTGTTGAATCTTTTGTAAATGGTTGTTTGTTTTTTGACCCATAATCTATTAGTTTAGAATTATGTTTACTATTAGTGTTTATTTTACATTGAGTTATGTCTTTCATAAAGTGAAACACACACATGTTATGTTTTCTTATTTCTTGTTCTTCTTATGATAATTTTACTGTTGTATATACTTCAATTAAGTTAGTGGGTGCAGCCTCGGATGAAGTAAGTTTTTGCTTTTTGTCGGGAAAGTTCGAAATATCTTCTTGTTTTAAATGTTGCCGTTTGTCATAAAATGACATTTTGTTTTTTGTTTCCTTGGCAGTTTCAAATTCAGGCACGCCATAACCTGCTTCGGATGCAGTAAGTTTTGGTTTCTCGTTTGGTACTTTCGAAATTTCATAACTATTAAATGTTTTTTTTGAACAAAAAATAACTTTTTACTATTTTTTTCTGGGCAGCGTTTTTTACTAACTTTTCAAGGTTTTGTGCTACATTTCCTTCTTTATTTTCAAAGCACGCAACTTTCTTCTCCTGAACTGTTCTTTCTAGTATTTCATAAAACTTTTGTTTTTCAAAAGTTTTCTGAAGATGTAGTTTTTCTTCTCCAAAGTTTTTGTCAGAATTTTTTAACTTATAGTAATTTTGCTTGTATATGTGAAAGTATTCTCAAATCTTTGCTGAATTTTTATATAATTTATTAAATTTATTTATATATTCAGTTGCATTTTTTGTTGCTTGTTGTTTGTTTTTTAACTCATTTACTACTGATGTATGGTTAGGTTTACTATTAGTGTTTAATTTCCATTGAGCAAAGTCTTCCAGAAAATAAAATACACACGTGTTATGCTTTCTCCTTTTTTCTTCTGCTTCTGACAGTTTTGTTGTCGAATTTACTTCAATTTAGTTATTAGCTACTGTATTTTTATCTTTTTTCGTTTCAATCACTATCGATGAGACTTTTTCTTGTGCTTTCGTGGGTCCTTTGGAAGCTGCTACAAAAAATGTTAATGTATATCGTTTTTTTTTGTTTCAATTAAATATAACTAAATTTAATTTTTGTCATAACTTTTTTCCTCCCTAAATATATTATTTTATCCTGAATTAAAATATAAAATTTTGAAATTTTCATTAGAAAATTGATTATATTTTCAAAATACGTTTCTTTTCAGATAATACGGTTACAAATTCAACTGTTTAATGAGGACTAAAAAACTCTTTTAAGTTTATGTGATCTGATCTACTTTTCAAATCAAAGTTAAAATGTTCAAGCAATGAACAATTAACATCTAAGTAAAAAAGAAACACTAAATAAATAAGAACCAACCAGTTTTGGGTGCTTGAATCTTGTTGTTGTTCTTGGACGCATTGGTTATTCTGGTAACACTCCTGCGAGCAGGTTTGTGACTAGGTTTAGGTTTGCTGGCACCTAATTTCATACTGGCTGTCATTATCAATTTTCTGGAAAAGTCTCCTTGCTTTTTAACTTGAAATTCTTTTATTGGTTCGTCTTGCAATGGTAAATGGATCACCTAATGAATAAACGGTAATACATAAATAACATACTAGTACAAACATATTTAAAATTACTAATTAATGTACGTTGATCGCTAAAAGTTAATAAATATAACATTTAAGAAATATTAAATAAACATCAGTTTTGTTCCAAAAAAAAATTAAGGCCATAGGGGGGTTGCCATTTTTTCTACAAAATCTTATTTTACAGTTTTTTAATAAGTTCGAAGTAGTTTTTTAACGTTTAAATAATTTTTATTTATTTTTGAGATATGACCAGTCAAAGTCCGGCCGCATAATAGGTTCCTTTTGGGAAGGGAAAATTGAAACATCGAAAAAAGACTATTTTATTTACAATGTATCTTCTCCTACATTTTTCAAGCAATCTTCATCTAGCTTTCACAGTCTAATCTTTATACAATTAAAAAATAACGTTGCGTTGGACTTAACTACGCTTTAAGAAAAATATATTTTTTTGAAAACAAAGAGACTTTTTTTTTAATTTTTGCCATAAAGTTTTATTTTATAAATTATTAAAATACACACGTAACGCTTTTTTTATAGCATAAGATTTTTTTTTTATAATTTGAAGAAGATTGCTTATTAAAAGTAGGATATAGATTTTTAGTGGTTTTAAAATTTCAGATAAAATTGACCCTGAAAAATTGCAGTTCATACGTTTGTATCTTAAACCTTTTACAAAAAATAAAATGTTTGAAAAATTAAATTATATTATTGAATTCTTGATTGTAGTTTAGACTTTAAACTTTCATGTTAAAGCCAAGCTTATTTTTTGTAAAAAAAAGACTTGGAAAAGCTTTAATGAAGTACTTAGTATTTAAATTCAAAACAAAATATTAATTAAGCACCGGTATTTTTGTAGATTAGAATTAAGTTTACAAACAAATTTATGGCAAAAAATCTAAGAACTTGCTTACTCAAACACTAAAACTAATACTCACAATCGTACCGTATATTTTCATGGCATCTTCCGCGTTCCTCCCCACAATCGCCTTGTACCTGGCTGCCACGTTACTGCTGTACTTCTGCTTGCTGTCCTTGGTGGTGCAGCCGTTGCTCCTGAAGTACGAGGACGCTTTCATGTTGCCGCCCACCTGCATCGACCTCAACTGCTCCCATGTCCAATTCTGGTCCAGTTGGACTGATCTGTTTGGTGGATGAATGAAAAATATTATTATAAATTTAGTGCATTTTGTTGCATAATGCTATAATACAAGTATAAGTAAGATCAGCAATAAAGATAAATGTTAATTTGTGATAATATTTTTATCAGAAATATATCATTTTGTGTATAAAAATATATCTAAGTCCACTTCTGATTAGTTAGATGAGTTTTTTTATTGATTTTTACTCATATAACTTTTATTTTTAAACTTTTTTAATAATTTTTTGCGTCTAAATATCTCAAAGAGCATTTCCGAAAAAAAACTGAGATAGTTATCTAAAAAAACGTAGGAGAGATAGATTATTTGTTTTCTTTTTTGTTTCTTTAGTTTGGGCCTGCCATAAGCAGCCTGTTGCAATTTGTAGCAAAATAAAAACTCTACAAAATAATTTTAATATTTGAAAAAAGTTAATTACCCCCTCCCCTATGGCTTTGTTGCATTTCAAACTCATTTGAAATCTATTTGTAAATTTTAGCTATTTGAAGATATTTTGTTTAAAGGAGTATGTAATGAACTATATATAAATTTAAGGAGTATGTAATGAACTATTGTAGTGTAGTTTGTTTTTACATGCTTTATAATGACTGAACTATTGTATATAAAATCACATAAAACAAGAATGCGCTGAATTTTTTTACTTAAGTAAAAAATCAAGAATTTATTGTAAATAAGGCTATTAATTTTTCTAATATAAAGTGTAAACTATTCTTAAACTCTATTTTTTCAACATTAAAAGTTTCTCAACTTATAAGCTATTAACTAGAGGTTAGATGTTAGTTTTTAAGTATAATGAGTAAAATATAGTTTAGATTTGTATAATTCTGTGTTAGATACCTAATAAAACTTAAGGGCATAGGGGGGTTAAACCACCTTTTTTGCAATTTAATCTGTTTTATAGGGTTTTAATTGAGCTACAAAATATTTTTTACATATTTTCTCAAATCAAAATAATTTTGGAGATATAGCAGGTCAAAGTTGGAGACTATAATAGGTTCCTTTAGAAACACTCAAACTAAAACGGCAAATAACTAGAAATCACTAAAATTCTATCTCCTATTATGTTTTTTGAGAAAAATACCTAAAACTTTTAGGAAATGTTCCTTGCAATATTTAGAAAATTCTGATGGAATAAAATTAAAAAAATAAAATTTTATGACAAAAAGCAATAAAAATATTGTTTACTTTTTGATTAAAATTTTTATCTTGTAATTTTTTGAAAGTTCTTTCAGATAGAATTTTCTAAAAATATTAAGGAGCGTTTCCTGAAATTTTCAATCATTAATCTCAAAAAACGTAGGAGGAGATAGATTTTTAATAAAACTGTCTTTTTTTGCAGTTTTATTTTGCACCTCCTATAAGGAACCTATTGTTGCCTCCTACTTTGACTTGCTTTATCTAAAAATTATTTAGAATTTTTTTAATCTGTAAAAAAAACTTCTTTTAGCTTAGTTTAAACTCTGAAAAAAAAGATCAAATTATAAAATGTAATACCCCCTATGCCCTTAAAAAAATACCTGATAAAAGTGAGGTGGACACCCAGTGATCTGTGAAATCCCTGAGCAGTCAATACAGAGAAACACTCCGTATGGTATTGATGCCCATGTAGGGTTCTTTGCACCACAGTCAAAACATACCTGTTGTACAATTAACATATTCATTTAATGTTAAAGTCTAGAATACAGCAGAAAAACACACATTTTGAAAAACATTTGAAAAGTAAAAAAAAATATATAAGTAATCAGAATACAAATTTGTTTTTAAAACACCAAAGGTTTTAAGCTATCTGATCCTTTATAGTTAAAGTTTTTAGTTTAAGTTACATTTTTTGTTATAAAATTATGTTTTGTAGTTATATATTTAAATTATTTTAGCCAAATGGTACGTATTATATTTCTTTAAATAAAACAGTAAAGTTTTTTATAATTATTACTTTCACCAGTTAATCTTTATGTATAAATTTTTTAAATATATTGTAAAACAAAGAAAAGAATAGTTATTAAAATAATGTCTACAAACATTTGTTCTGTAGGTTTAAGTACACAGATCAAAGTTACAATATTTTTTTTTATTTCCAATGTAACATTATATTTGTATTAATCCTGTACAGTGATATAAGTTTTATTTTAAAACAATTTTACTAATTAAACAAGGAATAATGTTGAAAAACTTAGTTTTGATATAAAGTTGAAAAAAATTATCAAAATATTCAATTAAAGAATGAGAATATTGCTAAAAAATATAACTTTGTTTAAAGTTAAAAATACCACTATATTTTAATGCAAATGTTTATATTACTTTCAGTAACTTGAAGAAATTGAATAGAAACTATATAAAAATAGTAAATTTTTAATTTTTTTTCATAAAATAACATAACTTGTAACTAAATAATTTAAAAAAGTCCATTTCTTAAAATTTGAGAAGAAAATAAATTATAGGAAAACAAAAACAATTATTTTTGTTTAATCTAATATTTGGTACATTTAATCATTTTTAAAGTGAAGAAAATTCTAAGAGTTTTTTACTTGCTGCAGATAAACACATTTTGTATAATTTACTTATTACTGAAGAGTTTTTAAGCTTCAACAACGAGTTATTCTTCAGTTTAATAAAAACTGACCTTATTAGTTTTGACAGACTGAAGTTTCTTAAAAATTAGCCTAATGTCATCCAGTGGTGCAACAGTCATTTTAATATATTTCACCTTGCTAAATAATCTGAAAAAATTTAAAACTAACTATATGTTTTGATATCAGTTCAAAAGATACTTTTTAATGCTTATTATGGTAAAATACCATTAAAAAAGTATATTTTTAAATTCTTAAAATTTTTCTATAATATCAATTAGAATTTTAACCTTTACTAATATGAGATAACTTAAAAAACAATAATTTTTTTTAATTTTTAATTGAGATAAATAAAAACCTCTCACAATATTTTTTCATACTTAATTTGTCAAAAAAAAAATTAATGGGTTTTGTAGTTGTTTGTGTTAGTATATTTTAATAATAAATCTAGTATTAAAGTACTAATTAAATAAATTGTTTTTAGTTAAGTTTTGTTTGTTTTTTATCTTTTACTGAATCTTAAACATCCTATTTTATAGAACTTTGTTGAAAGTTATAACTAAACATATCAAACAGTAGTACAAACACATATACACTGATACTTAATTCTTTAACAACTTAGGAAAATATTTTTTTCTAATTCTAATTATTATTTCTAATTTTAATTTGTAAAAAAATTATGATAAGTAAAACTTCAACTAAGTGGTTTGTAAAAAGTTAGAACTTAGTAAACCAGTTTTCAAGTTTTTTTGATGCAAATGTACACTACTGTTATAAATAGTTAAAAATTTAATCAGATATTTCAGCGAATAAACTATATATTTATATACTAATATTAATCATAATAAACACTTAGGTCTTCTCTAACTTATTACTATTTTGTTAAGCAACAGTTATAATGATAAATTATCTTCATTCCCCGCTAAATAGTTTAAAATTTCTACTAAACCTCATCAATATTTTAATTGTTTTTTTATAATTAAAAATAAAGTTAGTTAAACATTTAATTTCAATTAGGGCAGTTCATGCTTTTTAAATTCTGCAGTTCTACTAAAATAATGACATATACTACTAAATTTTTATGAACATGTTATAAAAGTTTTGTCCGCCCAAATAGTAAGTACAAGGAAACTTTTCTAAAAGATTAATTAAATACTATAGTTAGGATTTTTAGAAAATATAATCTAACTTTTTTTGTTTAGTTTTTATAAAATATAACTTAAGAAATTATAAAACTGATTATTTTCATAAGAGTTTTTATCAGGTTTTTTATTTTTTGCAATACTACAAGAGCCAAAATCTTAAAGCTACTTATGATATTACATCAATTTATAACAGTAGAGTTAATTGAAAACTGTTTATTTAATAATAGTAAAAATTTTCAAAAGCTGCTAACATATTTTTTCAACAATAAGTTTATAATCATAGAAAATAAAATTTATACTATTTGCATTTTTTTTTATAAAATCTATCTGCAGTCTTTTAATCTATACTTTTGTCAGAAACTTTAAGGAATCAAGCTTAAAAACTAAATAAAAGATACATTTTTTGTGAACCTTTGTGAACTCTATTTTTAGAAGATATTTCTTAAATATTTAGAAAAGTTTGTCAGAATTTTTTTTTTGAAATATAAATTCAATATTCTACAAATTAATAGTATTTTTTTATAGTTAAGAACAAAAAAATAGTTAAAAATTCATTCTAGCGTATTTTTCAAAAAATTAGATAAGACTAAGAAAGTGTTTTAATAGGTTGCCTATAAATTAGAGGATATAAAACTCTCAATAAAATAGCGTCTTTTAACTATTTAGTTTGCACCTTCCATAAGAAAACCAAAAAAGCCAACTTACTTTAGTCAGTTGTATTTCAATAAAAACTTTGCTTTTAAAAATAAAGTATAGCAGCTCAGTGGTTTGTGCAAAATGTTAGACTAAAAATATTGATTTATCCTCTATGCCAAAAGTTGGCAGGTCCAAAAATAAATCATTTTATTGAGCTCAAAAACATACTTTTTAATATTTTTTTAGAAAATGAAATTAAATCAATAGACTATCTTTTTAAGACAACACCAAACTTTTTTCAGGGTAGCCACTGGTTTTTGGCAAATTTTCTTTAGGTTCTCTAAATTTCTTCCAGGTTTTAAAAAGTATACTAGTTAAAGGGTCTATTTTTAGCTCATAATTAAGTTTATGGTAAAAAACTGAGGTATGTAGAATTTCATCATTGGAAAGATACTGTAAATGTTTTTTTTTATAAAAAAAAAATTGAATTAAATAATTTAATTATCTATAAAATAGATTTTTTGTCTCTAAACTAAAATTTTTCTACTTAACATGTAATAATTGTTTAGTATTCAAGGTTTTTCCTATTTCTTTAAACCTAAATTCTTAAACTCCAAATCTTTCAGGATTCCAGATTAAGTAATAATTTCAGTTTGGTATTGGTGTGACATCATGCTAGGTAATTACTAAACATTTTTAATGATAGAACTAGTATTATTTTAGTATCGTTGTTTTTTTACTATCAAGTATATCTTAAGTAATTGTAAGTTTCTCTTTGGAAGGTAATTAACACCAACTACAATTGTCAACTGATCAAGTATGCATCTTGATTTTTTACTGAGTAAAATAACTAAACATTAACAAAAACAAATATATATATGCTACTTGTAACTTTGAACTTTAGTAAAGTATTTCCTATATTTTTTATTCATAAATTTCAAGTGGATGGTTTACAAAGCATATTGTTTGTCACAAACAAGATGAAAACAGGTGATTTTCCTTTTTTAACACGAATCACTTTATCTTATCTATTCATACTTTTAGTAAGTTATTGTTTCATCAAGGAAAATTTATTGGAATGTTAGAATAATTACATTCAATGATTTTTTTTTAATATTACTGTATATTAAAAAAAAAGTTATTGTGAGTTTAACAAAAAGAATAATACTTAAAATTAAATTTATCTATAAGTAACTAAACTATAAAATCGATTTAAAAAGCACAAACCGACCGTAATGTATACTTTTAAATTACTTATTTTATAAAAATACGAAACTAGTCTAAATTTCATAAATGAAACCGTTTTTAAAGCAATGTATTAAAAACTTCGGTTTAGCTTTATATTTTTAAGAAAGTGCTGTATAACTGACTAGCTAATAAGCTTAAATTAATTTTAAGAGCTTTTAAATGTTTTTAATTAATTTTATAAACAGTCCTAAAAAGTTACAAACAAATTCTTTAAATCTTTAAAAATAAACTATTAGGCATAATAAAAATAAGTGCATTTTTAATTATTTAATTAAAATTATAGTTTCAAATTAAAATTTATGAAAGTTATAAAAAAAATAGAGTAATTAAAAATTCTAAGAATAACATTAACTCTACATTTATTAATAAACTTACCTTAAACTTGGCAAAGGTGAGTAAGCATTGCAATTAGTACTTTGTGCTAGATTTAACCCGGCAGATGTTTATCCTGTTGACCGTTTTCACTATTGGTCTCTTTAAGTCTATAGTATAAATATTTTTAAAAAACAATAACAATTTATTGATAAAAACAGTTGGGTAACCGTAACATTTTTGCATAATAAACAAAAACAGGTTCAGAAAATATTTAAAATAATATATTGATTTAAATTACTTATGCATGTAGAAATTAAAAAAAGTAGGCAGTTGTTAACAAGCTGAATTTTTTTGACTTTCTTATTTTAGTTTTAGTAAGAAAAAATAATAAACTAACAATAATAGTTACAAAGCTGACAAAAGAATCGTTTCTTACGCAGCTACAGTTGTTCGTTGTCATTTGATAAAACGGTAGTATCACCGATCATCTCTGTAGTTCTGAAGTGCTTGTTTTTTTTTTTGTTGATTTTACACCCTTAACAATTTTCATATAATTCAGTATTGAAAAATGTAAATAAGTGTAAAATTTGAAAAAAAAATTTACATTTTATACGAGACTTTATTTAAACAGTGTAATATTTTTAGACTACAAAAATTTATTAAACTTGATAATTAAACTAAATGTTTGTACCAATGATAAAAATTAAATCAAGTAATAGCTTGAAAGAATTTCTCTTAATACTCAAACATTAGATTTTAATCCGTCTAACTAGAAGATCAAACAACAAATAACTTTATAATTTGAAAAGGTCATAAAAAGCTGAACTAAGTGTTATCAATAAATTTTTTATTATGAAAATTATTTAATTCAGTATTATTAGTTGTAATAAACAAATAACATTTTAAAAAAACAACATTAATGAAAACCAGCTTTTCAACTTGTATTTACAGTATAAAATAAAAAACTTATGTTTTTTTAGATTTTTTATAGTTTTTATGCTTTTAGTTATTAAACTATTACTAGATTTTTTATTTTATTTGACAATGTGTGTCTTTTTTTACATGGTGTTTTAATAATTTTCTACTGTTGAAAAACTTAATCTACATACTACTGTTAATTAATTTTGAATCAAATACTTAACAAACTCTAACTGTTAAGTTAAACTTTAACTCTGAGGAAGAAATATAACCTTGAGGCAAGTTATTAACACGTAAGCTTAAAGCAAAACACTAAATATAAAACACATTAATTAGTCAGTGTTGCCAAGTCTATTGGAGAACAATCATGTATTTCTAATTCTTTTTTTATTTTTAACAGGTAGTCTGAAGCGTAAGTCAAGTTTTTAAGGCATTGTTTAGATAAATTTAAGCATTTAGGGATTTGTTGTTCAACTTAAAAAAATTTTAAAAGGTGTTTATTCCAAAAAAATGTCTGTAAGCATGAAATTTGAAATAACATTGTCCTCTCGCTCATTTTGGTTTGTCTACATAATGTGTTTTTATTATAAAGCTAACCGTAATTTTAAAACAAAAAGTAGGAAATTCAATAAAAAATGATGAAGTGAGTTTTTTAATTTGTTTGTAGTATTGACTAGACAACATAAAGTTATTTTTTTGTTATAAAACTGTCAAGATAGTAATTAAGGGTGATTTTTGTCGTCATTTAAAACATAAAATTTATAAGAAAGCAAGTATTTAATTAAAAATAAAAGTTTATGATACATACTTTTAAAGAATTAAATGTTAATATTAGTATATTGTTTTAAATTAATTTTGAGTAAAGGTACTTTTATTAGAACATTATCTAGCTGTTTAAATAGGAGAAAATGTTCATGGCTAAAATTTTATAACTAGTGGTAAAAGCTAGAGAGAGAAAATTAAGTCTAAGACAGCTTATATCTTTAAGCTCTTCAATCATTTAATCTTTTTTTTTCTCTAACTATAATACAGAGAAGTAAGTCCCTCTTACAAAAACCCTTTTCAGCTTGTAGGAATGATTATTAAATAATTAAAAACATTTATATAAAAGTCTATTTAGATTTATAATAACGTTAGATTTTGTTACATCAAAAGTACTATAGATAAGGTTTCTTGGCTCAAAAAAATTTAGTATATAAAAGAAAAGTTATTTAAATAAGTCAGTCTTAAAGTTGTTTTAGAGCAGAAGGGTATATTTAAAAAAAAAGCTACTAAATTAAAATAATTTAATAAAAGAAATAGAAAAATTTTTTTTTTTTGAAAGTTTAACTTTACTGTATTTTATTTATCTAAAGATTTTTAGTGTTGTTTATGGAATCAAAAGTGTAATATTAGGACATATCAGGTCAGTTAAATCAAATACAGAAATCTGCTTTTTGAATACGCACTATTTAAGAACAAACTTTCATGTTGAGTACGCAATTATAACAAAGCTCAATCGTGCGTTTTCAAGACAAACATTACTGTATTCAGTTTTTAACAGTTCTAAAATTTTTACAAAGATATAGCTTTAAATTACAAATTCAAACACAAAAATTATTCACGGATTTTAACTAGGTGGTTTGCTGTTCATTCTAGTTACTTGGCTGGTTAGATATTTATTCAAAAGACAAGGGCAATGTTAAAGGCATTTTGAAAATATCAGGATGGCTATAGCTTCTTTTTAGGTTCATAAAAAAACGTTTAAATTGAATTTGTTGAACCAAGTTAAATATATGAAATTTGGCTAGTCAAATATATGTGTTACAAAATCAGTCTTGTCTAAAGTTAAATTCTTGTTTTTACCAATTTCAGTCAAAATAATATACTAGTGGCAGAATACTTCAATATATAAACTTAAAACATTTTAAGATTATAATTTGCACATATAACATCATTTAAAACACTTTTTTTGACATTTAGAATAATAAATTAGTTATAGACAAGTACTTAATTAATTAAAACTATTATATTTATTGTATTTGTTTTTAAATATTTTAAATAGGAAATAATATATTATTTTAAACTTGATTTGAGTAAGGATAATTTCGTTAAAATATATAAAAGTTTAACAGTTTAAATATGAAAAAAGGTTCATGATTAAACTTTTTCGCCACTAGTAGTAGAAAATTAGAGAAAAAAAATTAATCTATAACATCTGATTTGTAAAAGCTATTTATTAAAATAAGTTTTTATTATAAACTCATTATAAAATTATATTAAACTATAAATAGTTTAATAATCACGTTAAGTAAGTATTTTTAGTTCAAATTACTATTGATAAGATTTCACTGCTCAAAAATGTTTAATATATAAAGAAAGTGTTATTAGAATATGTCAGTCTGTAAAGTTTTTAGTAGAGGAAGGGTATTAAAAACAATTTAGCTACAAAAATTATAGTTTTCAAGATTTTTGTATATTGCGTTTTATTTAACTAAAGATTAAAAGTGGTATTCATGAAATAAAACGTCAGATATTAGGATATATCAAGTCAAATTAGTTACTTCAGTTATAGCAAAGACAGCCATCTGCATTTTGAAAACGCACCTTTTAGGGACACACTTCATGTTGAATACGCAGTTAGAACAAAGTTCAAATGTGCGTAACCAAAACAAAGATTACTTTATTCAATTTTAATTCATTTTAAGCTTACAATTTGCACATAAAACAATATTTAAAACTATTTTTGTCATTTAGAATATTGAACTAGTAATAAAACTAGTAATTAATTTAACTAAAAATATTGTATTTATTGTAAATGTTTTTAATGATTTGAAGTGGAAGAATAAAATATAGTTTTTATCAAGATTTGAGTAAAGATAATTTCATTAGAATATGCAAAAGTTAAACAGCTTAAATAGGAGAAAAGTTTTATGGCTAAAATTTTCAACACTAGTAGTACAAAGTTAGAAAAAAAAAATCTATAAAAGCTGATTTTTAAACTATTTATCATAAAAATAAATAAGTTCTCAACAAGAGATTTTAACATTCTGGAAAATTCTGAATTTAGAAATAAATCTGTATATAAACGTCGGATTACTCGGTTTAAAGTCATTTGTAAGGTGTCTACACCGTTGACAGTTTGAGACCGTAGTTTAGCTTAAGGAAAATTTTGTCTATGCTTTTTTCTAGTTAGTTATGGTTTATTTACAAACAGTATCGCATATTGTAAATTTATTTTAAAATTACAAAAGTTTTCTAATAAAGTTTGTTATAGCCGATAGCTTACGTGATTGAATTTTCTTTTGTATAAAACAGTTTTTATTTTTCATGCTTAAGAATCTGACTACTAAAATAAAATAAATTTTCTTTAGAATACATGAAAGTAAAATTTTGCTTCGCATAATGTTTAATAAAAAACTTAGTGCATATTAACTTCATAAATGACATAAAAACATTTTTGAAGTGTACAATTCTAGCTCTGGTTTAGAAACAGTGCGTAGTCATTTTTTCTTTACTATATCTCTTTTTTCTTTTAATTCAGGGCGAGCGTAGGCTTCAGGGAACTACATTTAAACCGCCGCTATTTTACTTATAACACATATTAAGTAAATTTTTTATTTTATAGTTTGTACTTTTTTATTACACAGTTAACAATGAAAGAAATTTTACAGAAAATTATACAATAAAATAAAAACATGTCAATGAACCAACAACTTCATTACATTTGGAAAACAATAATTCCTGCTTTGGAGAATCACAAATGCAGCTCTCTGTTTAAAAAACCTGTGGATCCTGTAGCGCTTAGAATACCTGTTAGTTTTTTAGTAGTGTTTTTACTTACATTTTCTTAACATTTTTTTCAAGAACAATCCTGTTACGTTCCTCTAGTGTAAGGTTCGCAATATTTAGTCAAAAATTCGTGTGCCAAATGGAAATTTAATTTTCAGACTTATATTTCTAAGATTGTGTTTTAAAAGCAATTTCAAGCGGAACATAACTGATTATTTTAAAACTTTTACCAGAAAAAACAAATTAAGACTGTTTAAAACGTTTAACTAATTACTCGAAACAAATAAAATAACTAATGGGTACAATTTTTTAATATATTGAATCTTTTTTAATTACTTTAAAATAATTTATGACTGTACTGCGATTTTTTTTAGTTTAAAACTTTTACATATGTAATTTTAAAATTTTATCAAAACCTTTATCATGTTCGTAAAATTGTTGTTAGTAATGTTAGAGTTTAATAGTATAAAATAGAAATAATATTTTGTGCATAAAATTTTACGTTGATAAAAACTGACAGGACTATCACAGCATTATCACGAAGCCAATGTGCATAAACGACATCAAGAAAAACCTACGTACAGGCAAATACAAAACAGCTGACCAATGTAAAAAAGACTTTCAGCTGATGTTTGAAAACTGCTACAATTACAACCCTGTTAGTTTAAAATTAAATATAATTAAATTGTATCATAACAACTACTAACTATAAGCATTTGATTGTCTTTAAAATTATTTTGCAATATTAGATTTAACATCTTTGTTTAATTAATCACAGGTAGGTAACTATGTAAGGGCGCAGGGTAAAGCCCTTGAAGCGTTTTTGAAAGAAGAGTTAACTAAACTGCCGAAGGATGAATTAAAAATTGTTGATATAAAAACAAATAATAAAAAAAAGAAGTCAAAGAAACAAAAGAAAACAAAGAAAATTCTTAAAGTTAGTGTTTACAATTAATTTTACTTATTTTTAAAGCCTTTTATAAATCTAATAATCTATGACTAATAAGTTTTGTAATTTTATAATAAAATTTTTTTTAGATTTAAATAAAAGAAATATTTATTTAAAACTAGTCATATCTTTCTAATTTTAATAGTTTTTTCTTAATTTTAAACAAAAAGTTTTTAGAAAAATTGCTATTATATTATTAGACAAAAAATAACAATTATTAAAAGTATATTTTGTTTCGTACCAGTTTAAATTTTTTTTACTCTAATTTTCGAAGATACTTGTCAATAAAATCGATAAAATATATTTTCAGTCAACTAAACCCTTACCGAAAAAACCTGATATTAAAAAACTTGAAGGACATGGTAAAGACGCATTGTGTAGAAATTTATCATCAAAGATGTTACCTAGGTCTAACTTATGCAAATATCTGGAAAAGGAAGTCAACCAATTTGTAAAATCTAAAGGTAAAGAAGAGGAGGTTGGTAAGATCCACGTCAGAATTTTATACAATAAAGTAAAGCATGTGGAGGTTAAAGAGAAAATGTTAAAGAGGTAAAATTATATTTTATTTGTTGTCTTTAATATTTTATGAACATTATTTTTTGTATGTTTTATGCAAAAAAAAACAATACTTAAAATTCTAAAAACTTGTATTATTCAAGTTTTTATATTTTAAAGAATTAATATTCTTTTATAACTTTTTTTAAACATATAAATTCCAAACTTGTTGTATATTAAATAACTATGGCAGTAAATACCACATTTAATTTTAAATATACTAGTATTCTGATATGTACGCAATTTTTGAATAGGTAGAAAGCAAGTCTCTAGAATGTCAATTTTTAATTCAGAACGGTCTTTCTTAGGTACGCACTAGTGTAAAAATTGAAATTAAAGTTAAGCTTTGTTTTTTTAGCATGGTTAATCATAATAAACCAAAAAAAAAACATTTAGTCTAATGAAATTTGAAGTTTTCACTCTACAAGTGAATTTATTGAGACAAAAATGGGGCTAAAAAGATGCTTTCACATTTTATTTGTGTTGCGTAGATTATTACTTAAGTTTAAAATTGGTTTTAAACATATGAACAGAAACTTTTAAGTAGTTCAACAAAAGCATAATATATGAGCTTAAACATAATTACTCCTTAATATTTATGAATTTTATACAATTTTTTAGCAACTATTTTTGAATGTTAATAGCCAAATGTGGCTTTTTAAAGGTAAAAAAAGCAACAATTTTGAACTAAAAATTTAATAAAGTAAATAATAATGTATTATTGAAATCTTTAAGAACAGACCATTTTAATAAATTTTGATGTTTTAACGAATTTGAGAAGAAGCGACTGCGTTTGAAATTATCCATTAAATTGATGTTAAATTACATTTGAGTCCATTATAAATATATTAAAGGTTTTAACTTATTTTTTTTACTAAAAAAACAAATTTTAATTGATAGCAGCTTTATTAAATGATGTCTACAAAATAGCTTGGAAGTTGGCTTACCAAGACATTTTTAGAATGTCATACAAACATCTGAATAAGGTCCTGTATTGCAGCTCCGAGCGTCAAAAACAAGATACAAAAGGAATTAACTTTATTAATTTAAAAATTGCTGAAAAAAATATCTAAATAATCTAAGTTTTTTTACTAAAATCATAGTTTAATTTAACTTTGCAATATTGAAATCCTAAAACGATACATTATATTCTTTTAGATTTGGAAAAACATTCTATGAAAAAATACCTTATAGATCAAGAGCTTTTTATGCTTTTGTGGAAAAAGACGGTGATGAAATTTGTTTCTTCGGGTGTCATACTCAGGTGAGATAAATATAAATTTAATAACGATAAATTTACATGTTTATATTTAGAAATATTTGATTTACAAAAAAAAAAAATTAACTCAATCCGAGTAAGATATTTATATTATATTTAAATAAAACAACACGTATAATTTTTTCAGGAGTATAAAGACTTTGTATCGCCGAACAACAACAGGGTCTACATATCGTATTTAGACTCGGTCCAAGTTCTGGAAAAATCAATTCGTTCTAAAGTGTATGTGGAACTGATGTTAGGATACTTTGAGTACTGTGGTGAGCTTGGGTAAGTCAATAAAAAAATATTAAGTAGTTGATTATATACATTTTTATCAAGTAGAATAAAATTAAGTCAATTATTAAAATTAACAGCAAGGAACAGCTCAATGAAATTTATATATAATTAAGTTTCTGAGAGAAAGTACTGCACTTTTACTATAAACAATAAAAAAAGTTTAAATTGCTTTTATTAATAAAAATGGATTTTTATTACAAAAGTTATAATAATTATACAAGGCTGATAACTATAACCTCTAAATTTAATTACAAACCCAAAATTTATTAAAACGTTGTAAATTGTTGTATATATTTAAGATACCACTATGCACATATATGGTCTTGTCCCCCAGAGAAAGGTGATGATTATATTTTTAATGGAAAACCACCATGCCAGGCTACCCTTCCTCCGAAAGCTCTTAGGAAATGGTACAAAACAATGTTAGATCTGGGAAAAGTAAGTTTTCTAAAAGTTCTTTAAATTTTACTCAGTTTTTTATTCTAAATAAAAATGTGTTTTATTAATTATCATAATTGTTAAGATAAACAAAAAAATCTCTTTCTTGCTAAAAACCTAGAATCTTATGAAACCTGGAACTTGACAATTTAGGCCAAAAAAAGTTTCAAAAATTTAAAATAAAAACAGAAAAAACAAGAAACTTGAACAAAAATAACTAAAAAACGTTGAAAAACCTGAAATTTTAAACAATTTTTGCGTGTTAAGTAGAAACATTTCAATTTAACACCAAAAATACACCATAAAAATAATTTTTTATTTTCATCATCAATTTTTTTTTATTTAAAAACACATTTAAAGTTGCTTTAAAGTATCTTTTTAATGGTTTAAACTAATTAACACAGTATTTTACCTTAAACTTAACTTTAAACTAAAAATAGACCCCAAAAAGTGTACATTTAAAAACCTGAGGAAATTTTTTAAACCCGAAAAAAAAACTGCCTTTTTAAGTTTATTATTTTTCAACTGAAATTTAGCATTTTTATAGTTTTTAATGGTTGTTGACCTTAGAACAATGTTTAAATTATTTTATAGTTTAAACAAAATTTGAGATTTTTGACTTTGACACCCAAGAAACAATTAGTTTTAAAAAAAAATTAATCTGTTTTTTTTTTCTCCGCACAGAGTGATGGGTCGCTAAAAATAACTACTTCAGTAGCATCTTAATGTATGTAACTATTATCATTATTATTAATAAATAAGTATTTTTTATCCATTTGCAGAAGCTAATGGATTGATAAAATATTTTTATTGTTTTGTAATAGTTACTGAGTCACATCTATTATCATTTGAACAGCTAAAAGCTTTAAAAAAAAAATTAAAATAAGGCAAACTACAGACATATTCCATTCATTAAAATTATTAATACACATTATCTTATCTAAATAGGTTAAAGGTTCGATAAAAGGGTACTTTATGCTCAAGTACAACGACATAAAATCAGTGACAGAAGTTCCGTACTTTGAAGGAGACCACTGGCCTGACTCACTGGAGAACTTCTTAGCGGAAGTAAAGAAGCCGGGTAGGCAGTCTGGGAGGTCGCAAGAAACGCAAGAAGCTGTGCAGAACGAAGATCTATTGAGAAAAGTAAAAGGCTATTTCAATGGTCATTCTAAGGTGAAAATGTTGTAAACAATACATGTTTGGTTTATTTAAATAAAAAAAAGAGTTAAAATTAAATACTATTTCTATTATACTTATAACTTTGACAACTAAAACAACTTTAGAATGAATTTATGTCTATTGAATTTTAGTAAATATTAAACTAGTAAGTTTGAATTTTTTTTTAGAATAACTTCGTTGTCATGTTGAACAATGACGGGCCGGCAAAAAAAGATACGGACAAAGATGTCGATACTGACTTGATGAAGACGGCGCAGCATTTCTTGCAGACGTGCAAAATGCAAGGCTGGAAATTTTCCAGCTTACAAGAAGCCGCTGTTAGTGAACTTTATGCTTTTATCTAGTCAATAAATATAATTATTTTAACGGTTTTAGTAACTAATCAGCAAATGCTAACACATTTAAAAAACGACAATCTTTCTATGTCTTATTAATAATTTTTGACACTTTTACTAAATATTGGTACTTGTATAACTTAACTTTTATCAAGAAGCTACTGTTGGTCATCATATTTTTTATTTAAGAATAATGACGTTAAAAGTTAATATATTTCGGAAGTTTTAATAACTTTTTAGTTCTACGAAATTATACTTTTTTACGCAACAAAAGTTTTGATGTTACGAAATTAACAATTTTTTGTGTTTTTGTACAACATTCAATACTTTTATTCCTCCTTGTATATACTTTGGCAAGGCTTTTTCAAGGCTGGAATTTTTCTAGCCCGCAAGAAGCTGCTGTTAGTGGTTTCTTAATTACCAGGGTTGCCACACACTCAGGGAACTCAGGGAATTCAGGGAATCTCAGGGAATTTTCAAACTGTAGAAAATCTCAGGGAAACTCAGGGAATCTCAGGGAAACTCAGGGAATTTTGGCATTTTTCTTTTAACTCAGGGAAACTCAGGGAAGTTTTGATTTTTTCTCTAAATTTCAGGGAAGTTTTTGAAAATCTCAGGGAAATTTTTTTCTAGATCTAGAATGAGGTTTAGTTAATCTAGTTTCAATATTTTGTTCAAAAGTAGTAATTTTTTATTATTTAAGTGGTTATTTAGAATTTTTTTAGCCTTGCAGCTAGTTCTTCAATATTCTTAGTATTAACATTTTAAGTTTTAAACTTATATTTACTTAAGTAAAATCAAACAGTTTAGAGAAATGAAAGTTGTTGTTAACTATTCATTGAAAAGTTCTAATAAACTTTTTATTTATAGTTACTTATGTAGTTTAAAAAACACTATGTTGTACTATTAGTTCTTATTTTTTAAATAATAAAGTTATTTGTTATTTGTTTACAACTACTTGTTTTCAGTAAAAAAAATTAAAATGAATACAGATTAGTGTTGTATTACTTTTGTTAAAAAAATAGAGGTTAATTTTTTTTTATAAATAATAATTTCAAAAGTAGTAGCAGTAATGGTAATTAATAGATGTAGTAGATGTGAATGTTTTAATATACTTTACAACTTTTTTGCAGATTTAATTTAAAAGCTTTTATAAGTATTATGAGTAAAGTACAGTTTAAAACCTTGTTTAAAAAATGTTGGCTTAACCATGAAGACTTCAAAGATTGGTTACTTGGGGATGTTGACAAAGAGAAGTTTAAATGTAAGTGGTGTGGTGATGATACACCAATGGCCTTATCCAACATGGGTATAAGGGCATTGAAATCGCACAGTATGTCAAAAAAACATATTAAATTGAAAGCCTCTAAGAGTAAAAATAATGCAATTACTTCTTATTTTGGTTGTTTTTTTCATAAACTTAATGCAGAAGCATACACATACAACCTTCCTTTTATTATTAAAGAAGAAAAATGAGAATGAGGTATTAATAATTTGTGTTAGAAGAGAAATTTTTTTTTTTAAGATCTGAAAAATACTCAGGGAAACTCAGGGAAATTTAAGGTTACTCAGGGAAATTTTTTGTCACTCAGGGAAGATTTTTTGGCTCAAAGAGTGGCAACCCTGTAATTACTTAACTAAGCTAAAAGTTTTAAACTGGGAAAATCTCATATTTTTTTTTAATGTCTTACTTACTCGATAAAAGCTTTGACATTTTTTAATTTACAAATTCTTTGTGCTTTATTTAGATTTACAATACTTAAAACTTTAAATAGTTATTTTACCTATATTTTATCAATATTCTGGAGTATAATATACTTTTCATTCATTATTTTTAATAGATTTCGACAAAACACATGTTAATTGAGTTGCACAAAGGCTTTGTAAAAAGTGACGAAAGTGCTGAAGTAAACAACACAAATCTTGATGTAAATAAAAAATACATTTCAGAAGTTATCAAACTTTCAGTAGCTAAGAAATCTTGTAAAGAAACTAATAATTATATTTATGAGTTGATTAAAGAATTCGATGAAGAATTGAACAAAATTATTGAGGATCATAACAAACATGCTGAACTATTTAAAAAATTGGAAGAAATATTTAAAACACGTGAAGAATATGTCAAGAGTGTTGAAGAAATAATTAAAGGTAAAGTTAAAGTGCAGTATATATATGACTAAATAAAATGTATAAGTCTAATATAACATAATAACATATTTATAAATTTTGTTATAGCTTGTACAAGTTGTTTTAAAATTTAGCTGTAGTTTTACATATGTATAGTTTTTGTTAGTTATTAAATTAAAATAAACAGTACAAAAGTTGTTTCTCTCTAGTATACCATTCTGAAATTAGTACTTATAATTGTTACTTACATATAGTTTCTGTTTTAATTTTTTTTTACCTTTATTAACTTTAAAACTACTCATAATATTGTGTTTCAAGTGTTTATATACAGAGTTTGATTTTTTTTTTAATTTTTTGTGTTTATAAAAACTTACAAACATAGTTATTTTATTAACAGAAAAAATAGTACGAAACAACACTAAACACAATATTGCTGTTGACCCGAACAACTTACCTGTTGAAACTAGTTGTCCTCATCGTGAATCTAATGTCTTAATTGAGCACAACTATGTAAAATGTTGCACAAATAAGGTACTTTGTAAAGAAAATTTCAAAGAAAAAACAAAAAAAGCAGGTAATTTGATTTAAATTAAACTTACATCGGCTGTGCACACTTATAATTATAATTCAGTATAATTCCTTTTGACAATAAACTAGACTAGTTTTTATAACTGTGAGTTTCAAAGACATTTTCATAATTGGATCTTTTAAAGAATATGAAAAAACAGTTTCCTCGTTTTATTTAAGGATCGGAAGGCCTTGGTTGACCTAAGGAAAAATTTCGAAAATAAAAATTTTGCGGTTTGCAGTTATTTAGTATTTTGTACGTTAGTTAACTATTTCCTATTTTGCTACCTTACTAGTAAAGGGTTAATAACCATAAAAAACTAGAAATCAAATAGCTAGGTAAACTTAAAAAAATCTCAAAGTTGGAACTCTCTTTTAGTCCACACACTATATATTGCTCTTAGATTTATTTGGATCACCATAAAAAGTTGAAGATATCTCCTAATTTAGAATCCTTTCTAAACTACTATAGAATGATATAATGGTTCATAATAAATTTTGACTGCAAAGTTTTGATTACTTCAATGTTTAACTAGATATAAAAACACACAATAATGATATAAGTTTCAAGAACAAAATAGTTTTTTTAATCAGTTTACTAATTTTTATTCTAGTTCTTCTTTTTTTTAATTGTATTTTTTTTAAACCATGTAACATTTAAACTGAATCTTGTTTTTATACTGTTGTTAAAAATTTTTGATTTTTAAATACTTTGACGTTATAGTTTTGATTAGTTTGTTGTACTTACTTGCTTCGATAAATTTTAATATTTCTTTGTTTCTATTTTTATGTTTTTTCTTATATCATTATTGAAGCTGTTCAGTTTTATTACAACTTTAACTCAATATTTGAAAAACAGCGGCCCAAAACAGAAGAAAGCACAATAAAAGAAAATTGTCAGATACTTCAGATCAAGGTTCTAGTCGTAAAAAGAAAAGTAAGCAACATTCGATTTAAAACGTTTTAGTTAACATAAAAATTAATTTCTAACCAATATCAAATTTAAAAAATGATTTTGTGAAATGTTAAAACATTTATCAATACATCTAAGATCAAGAAATTTTAAAGATGTTTTGTTTTAAGCATTGTAAAACTTGGTTAAACAAGTTTAAATTTATAAATCGCTTTATTAAAAAGTTTAAATACTTTATAAGAAATATCATGTTTATTATTTTTATGAATAACCTTAATGAAATTTTACGTCACTGATCAATATCGGTAAACGGTCGGTTTCGTTAAAGCATAATAAATCGTTTGTAGATTGACGACTGCAAGTTTTGTTGCCGTTGACTAAATAGTTTTATAGAAAAGAAACTCGAGTCTTAGTCTATCGAAGGCTTGTAGTCTGATAACTGGTGAAATGATTAAACCTTGATAGTTATTTTTCATTACAAATTATAAATCAATATTAGTATTTTATCAGTTAGTTTTTTTAGTACTTATTTTTTACAGATTTTATTTACAATTATGTTACCTGAATAAAATTTTATAGGATTTGATTACATCAATGAGTTTGAAGCTCGCTTGGATAAAATTTTCACAACCTTCGACGATTTGGTAGAACAACAGAATCACGAGGAAGTCTCCAAGCATTGCAGATTGAGATCGGTCGCAAACAAACCGAAAAAAAGAGGACAGAGAAAACGAAAACTTCAAGAGTCGTCAGATCAGGCTTCCAAAAATATAAGTATGTGCTTTGTTTGAATTACTAATAATTTTAATCAGTTTAAATTATATTTCAGAACCCGACTTATGGTTTTAATAGAAAATCTTAAATGTTCGAACTTTATTTTAAAAACTTTAGATGGGGTAAGGTGTTTTATCTATTAAAAATTTCTTAACTTAAGTAAAATTTCAGTTTCAATACTTTTACAAATGTACAGTAGTAAACAAGGTTTTTTTTTTTGCTTGGTTAACACAAAGTAGCTAAGTCAATTTTTAAATAATTTACAAAGTACACAACTTTTCAGAAGTTGGAACCACAAGAAAGGAAAGACTTAGTTTTTTTAAACTTAGTATTTAGTACCAACGTAAAAAACAAAAACCTTACCATATTATTTACTTATTATTCTTTACAGATTTTAGTATAAACTTATCCAATTACATATTTAAATTCGTGATATCTACTTTGCAGAAATTGGAACCAGTAACACAACAAAGGCAATGATCCATGGAAATCATTTAAAGGGGCAGCCCATGCTCAACACAGCGCCTCTCGCTAAAGTCTCCAGGCCCGGTTTGAATCTTGCATTAGTAACCAAAAATGCTAAAAAAGAAACAAGCGCAAAAAAAATGCTGACTATTCAAGTAGATAAAAACAGAATAGAAAAACTGACTACCAAATCTAAAGCTAGTACCCGACAAGAACATAGTGCCGAAGAAGAACCAAGTGTTCAAGAAATTAAAAAGGCAACAACGACAAACCAGTTAGTGAAGAACACACAGCTGACCAGTAAAGTCAAACTACATAATAAAAATAAAGTACAAAAGAAAAACAAACTGACGAATAAAGACCTGCTGTCAGAAGCGGAGCAAGAGAGGAGAAGACGTGACTATTGTGCGATTCATTATATGAGAGAATTAGCTCAATTGAAAATAAACACTAGTAGTAGACAAAGTCTTAAACCCATAGATAAGGAGTCCGAAATCAAAAAAATATTTACACAAGATGCTACGAAAGAAATGTTAAAGAAATTTAATAACTTATATAGATCTTCAGAAAGCTTTAGAAAAAACTTTAACATATATAAGCTCAACTGCTTCAAATTTCCAAAGTCTTTAGAAATTAAGTAGCTTCTGTATTTCTTGACTGACAGTTTTGTAGTTGTTTGTTTTTTAAAAGATGTTTTAATTTAAAAAAAAGATTTAAAATTAAATTAAAAGTAAACTGCAGTAATTATCTTCTGAGATAAAACCGTACACAAGATGAATTTCTGCTTTAATTAAACTTTTTTCCGACTAGCTCACTGCTAATATTAGTATATATTTATAAAGTTAGAGTTTTTTATCCTGAAAAAATAGATTTTAATTTTTAGATAATAAGTAATGTGTTAGATGTTTTAAAACACACATAAAATTTTATACTTTAATTTGTAGCATAAACAATATTCTTTCGTATTTGCAGCTGATACTAGTAGATCTTTATAGACGATGTTCGGTTTTTTACAAGCTAATAATAGTTTTGTTCTTTTATCGTATCTCACACTTTTCTTGCGTAATAAAAAGTGTATATTAAAAAAATTCGTTGTCTAATATTTACTTGTTAGTATAAATATAATAGTTTCCAAGTAGTAGGTTACTTCGCAAATAAATGCTTATCAATGAGTTGGAGACTTACAGTATAACAAATGTTTAAAAACATCTATTTTGAAACTTTGTTTGAACCAAGCATTAAACAATTTACATTATCACACTTAATATTCTGTATTTAATAAAGTTCGAGAAAAAAGTCTCGTCTTAATAGAAAAGAACTAGAATAAAGCAAAAGAAAAAATACAAATAAATAAAGATTCAATCTTATTTTTTAATTAACCAATTTTTTTTCGGATTTTTATATCAATGTAATTTTGTATACATCGATAAAATTTTTCTGAGCTTCCGCTTGAGAATGGATCAGCATGTAGCTAAGGTTTTCAGAATCTAGATTGGGGTAGCTAGTAAACCTAGTTAAACTCATTAAGCAACTTAAGATCAATTTTAACATATCTGTAACGCTCCTAACATTGTTTGTAAAATAATTATATATGATAATAGTTTTACAAATTTATTTAAAGAACGGTAATTTTTATTACTTAGATATATAAGAATACCTTTTTATATAAACATATAAGTCAAAGTTGTGCAAACAAAAGTTTGTTTACAGTTCTATTTTGTTTAATCTATAGCAGGGGTGGTCAACGTTTTCCAATAAACGGGAGGGATCCGAAAAACTTAAGTCTTTTGCGGGCCGGAGCATTTTAATTAGTGATTTACCGGATCCAGTAACTAGATCCAGTCGGAAAATGACCTTTTAGATCCAAATCCGACTGGATACTAATTCTAAGTCGAGATCCGGTCTGATTTTAATTTTTAAAAAAGGATTTGGATTCTGCCAGATTCTAATTTTATGGATACAGTTGATTACATTTTTGAATCCCTCAAATTTACAAAACTTTCTCTAGTCTGACAACTTAAGATGTAGATTGTGACATGTCAGATATTAGAATGTTAGATGTCTATAAATAGAATTGACATTGTAATTGATAAATATTGTACTTTAAGAAAGACTTTGCTTGGGGTAATTTCGCAAAAAGATATTCCAACTAAGTCAGAACATAACAAAATATTAGGACAAAATGGTGTATTTATTAGTACACATTAATTTATTAGGTCATTTTTAGCATGTTTTTAAAGTCAAACTTTTACAGTTTTGTTTTGTATAAGTATCAAAAAAAGTTTTATCAAAATAATGTATCATTGACCCTTCGCGGGCCTGTCACTTTGCTTGTGGGCCGGTAATTTTCATTTGCCGGCCGGATCCCATTAAAGTTTAGAAAACAGTCGGGGGCCGGTCATTTTCACTCTGCGGGCCGTACGTTGCCCACCCTTAATGTATAGTCTATTAAATGACAAAAAAACTCTAAATGTTTGGTCCTAAAACCTAGTGCATGTAGAATCTTTTGGTATTCGAGAAAAAATCCATATATATTTCAATGTCTTGTCTACGAGAAGTCTAAAACACTTTTTTTCAATTTTTGAAGTACATTAACTAAATTCGATTAGTAAAGCTTTCTAGTCATAGGTTTTAATAGCCGTTTATTCTATGTTGATATAACTTCAAACATTTTGTACCGCTTACGCGGTAATTGTCTCTTTTTTATTTTCTTCTTTTTTCTCAAGCGAGTATAAATTAAGAATATCGCGCGTAATTTAGGCTTCAGTTGTTACTGCGTAGCAGCAACTGAAGTCATGGCGGCTTTTCGCTGCATTTCGTTGTAAATGGTTTCAATCTAGTTAGTCGAGTTTATTTCGATTTTAGAACACTTTTTGAGTTTGGTTTAAACGTTTAGTTTTTAGTTTCTTTGATTCGAATATTTTCGTCTTTTAAAAGAACTGATAATTTGATTTATTAGTGTAATGTTGTGCAGTATTTTATCATCTTTTCGTTTCGCAATTTCATTGTAAAAATAATCATTATCACAGATTCGAACTAAGTTTAAATAAGCATAAGTAACTGATTTATTAAACCTTTAATAAATAGTAAGTAAGTCATATTAGTCTTTTTATCAACTATAATTTAAGCGTTATCTTTGGGACATCTATTATACAAGTTAGAGCGCACGATGCGTTATAAACCAGGCCCCTAAATTGTATAATTAGAAACCCGAGATAGCGACTTGATGACCCGGACGTCCAGTTAATTATAGCTGGAATTGAACACAGATACCTTCATTAAAATTTCTACGTTTTTTAGATGGTGACATGGGGACAGAGTGGAATAAACCTGGTTTAATAATAGTATAAATTTCATAAACTTTATGGCATTTATTTAACCTAGTTATCAGGTCTGTAAAATTTATAAAAATTAGTTTTAAATTTCTAGTCGGAAAAACAACTAAGTAGTTCGAGTTTGTGATAGATTTGAGTTGTTTTGTCTAATGGTAATTAGTTTTATTGTGTTTAATTTTATCTTAGAGTGGTTTGGGAAAAGCTGTTCGACATGTGTTCGAACTAAAATGTGTTGGTGGTGTATGATATTATCGCAATTCATCGTTGAAGCGTTTTTTTAAAGTGAATTTTAAATTTTGTACGAGCAAGTTGAAATAAAAGTCTTGTTTTCAAGTTGTTCCGCCGTCTCGTCAAATAAATTAATTAAATATCGTTTAATCGTTTTAAACATTTTATTTAAAGAGAAATGTTCACTTAAAACAGAAGAATGTTAAAGCATTCTAATAATAAATTTTTTCTTAAAACGTAAAGAATTTTAAACGTCTATAAAAGTTAGCAACTGTAAAGTTTAATTTTTTTGTTTTCAGACAATCGTTTTAATTTGAACTATAACGGGTGATAAACTTTTTAAACTGCATGTAAAAACATTGTTGTTTTTCGTTCGTCTTTGTAAAAATACTTGCATGAGGTTATTAAAACTTGTTTTCAAGTGTATAATTGGTTAATAAAGTAAAATGTCTTAAATTTATTAAACTTAATTTAATTTTATTTTTAGCAACAATGATATGTTCAAACTTTGAACTTTAATATTTATAGTTGTTTGACAATGACCTTGTTAATTGCTTGTAACAAGCTTTATTGGCTTGTAACAAACTTTATTGGTTTGTTGTTTTAAATCTAACCGTACTTTTAAAAAACATTTTTAACGAGGTCATTTGAGCTATTAAATGTTTTACCCGGTATTTAAAATCAAAAAATAAAAAGATTTGTTTAAAATTTGTTAGAATATTAAAGTTTTTAAAATCAGTACAAGCTCACTGGCTTTATATTTTTACGAAAAGAAGTTTAAACTTTTGAGACGCATGTAATTGCATGTTTTGTCAACTAACTCGTGTAAAATGTGAAATGTTTTTTATGTTAAATCTTGTAGAGAATTACTTCGTATTAATTGGAGCCACAAATGTTTTTCAATTATTTTAAAACATAACAGACTATAAAGTTAAAATATAAATAAACTTATTGACAAATGTTGTGGCTAACTAATAGCATATGAGTTTGTAAATTTAAATCTTTTAATGTTTTAACTTGTTTTTAAAATTGATATCAAGTAGTGCATTACGTACATTATAATTGCACTTTCGCACGAACGGTTCGAAAAACAAATCGGCGAGAAGCGGTACGAGGAGACCGAGCTTTATGTACGAGGAGATGTAAGAGGAGATGTACAAGGAGATGAACGAGGAGAGGAAGGAGGAGATGTATGGAGAGACGGATCAGAGGATTCCGTAGTGCCAACAGACCGTTAGGTGAGGCCAGGAGACGGATCTGAGGAGTCCGTAATGCCAACAGACCGCTAAGGTGAGGACATGAGACGGATTCCGTAGCGATAAACCGGTCAAACGACGAAGAGATGTACAAGGGTGGAGCGAGTTCCAGCAGTGAAGAAATTTTTTTAACTTTCTACATTTGTCTGTCATTTTGTAAAACTGTATCATACTTTTATTAATTTTGTGTGTTTTAAACTAATTTACAGAATTTTCAAAGTAAAGTAATGCTTTTTAAACTAACGAAATAAAAGTCGGCGGTCATTTTTCGTTCATTTTTCTATATAGGGAGTTTTAAGCATTCTTACAAGTGTTAATGAATAAAAATTAATGTTTTTTTTCGGAAAGCCAAGAATAAATTCTTAAAGTATGAAGGTAAGAAGAGGAAATGTACCGCTAACGCGGTAATTGTGTCTCTTTTTTGTTTTCTTCTTTTCTCTCAAGCGAGTATAAATTAAGAATATCGCGCGTAATTTGGAATTTTTAGTTTCTAATTTGTTGCAGCAAACTGAAGTCAGTGCAGCTTTTCGCTGCACTTAAGTGTCAATGGTTTCAATCTTGTTGTCGAGTTTATTTCGATTTTAGAACACTTATTGGGTTTGATTTAAACGTTTAGTTTTTAGTTTCTTTGATTCAAGTATTAGCGACTTTTAAAAGAATTGGTATTTCGATTTATTAGTTTATGTTGTGCAGTATTTTATCATCTTTTCGTTTCGCAATTTCATTGTAAGTATAATCATTATCACAGATTCGAACTAAGTTTAAATTAGTATAAGTAAATAATTTACTAAACCTTTAGTAAATAGTAAGTAAGTCATATTAGTTTATTTAAGTCAACTATAATTTAAGCGTTATCTTGGGGACATCTACTACACAAGTTAGAGCGCACTTTGCGTTATAAACCAGGCCAATAATAGTGTATAAGCAGAATCCTTTGATAGCGACCATATATATATTTATTTTTCATATCCTTATTAATCTAAAGTTTTAACTTACTTATACTTAATACGTCTTGTTCTATTAATCATTAATAAAGTTTTGTGTTATAATTAAGTTAAGTGTATTTTATTAGTGCATTAACACTTTATTCTTGAGTTCTTGTCAGGGTATTCAAGCATAGCTAAACAATCAAACTGTATAGTATAACATAAACTGAGCAAATATATTTTACAATTTGTAAAAACAAAAATAAATTAATAATAAAGTCTTGCAGCAACTCATTTGGTTTTTGAATTTGTTCTTTTTGATCAGGTTTATCTATTCTTTGTCGGCAAATACTAGCTTGGGTATTTGACATTCATGAGTTTCCCACACTTTGTGGTTTTTAGTGTCGAGATTCCAACGTTGTTAGTGTTTGCCATATTGCGTGTCACTAGAGATTTTTTGTTAAAACAAAATTTTAATAATTTTTTGTTTAGTTTAATGTTAATTTAAAGCGCAAGGTAATATTAAAGGTTATGGCAACTTGCTTGCTTGGACTTTTTTATTTTTTTTTTATTATTTTATTTTAAAAAAAGTTTATTTCAGGTGAATGGTTCTCGCTGGTAAAAGTAGAAGTATGAAAATTTTTGCAGGCCACAGTTATAGTCAGTATTTGTTTCTACTAGGGATCTACTCGTTTTTGGTTACTTTCAGGGAGGGGGCCTCGCCTGTTTAAAATGTACATTTTATTTTACAGTCTAAGTTTTCTTTTATTTAAATACTTATGTCCTAATAATATCTCTATTATTACTAATAAAACTATATGTAAAATCAACAATTTTATTCTTTTAATTACTACCTAAATATTTGACAACAATAATGATAGGTCAGCTATTAGGCGTTTTTTGTTTAAAAAATACGTAAACATTACTAAAATAAAAAATAAAAACAATTGCAAACTATGTGATGCAAAAGCAAAACTAATTAAATATTTTGACTTTGTTTTCCTCTTACAATTCAGTTCCATAAAATGTTGTTTTTTCAGTTCTCTAAGCATGTTGTTGATCGCTATTTGATATAATCATTTCCAAGCCACTTTTACTAGTAATATATGACATCTGTGAAAAATAAAAGCCCTAAAAACAAATAAGGATCTCTTTTTATATATTCTTTTATATTAAATTCAGTTTTATTTTAGTAAATATGTTTTTTTGAACTTGTTAAAAATAATCTTCGCATATTTAGCATATTGCACAGCACACTTTACTGTTTCAGTGATTTTATTCTGTTGACTAAAGTACAAACCAATCATAAAATACTACTAATTGCAAACAGCATAACTGTTTTTTGTTATAACTATCAAGTATATTAACCAACTATTTAAAGTTTTTAATTCGATTGCCACTTTTTTAAACAAAAAGTCAGCCTAAGTTAAATCAAACCAGCCAGATTTAATTAAAAATTAAAAATGTAAAAAGACGAGTCTAAAAACTTCTAAAAAAACTTCGCCACAAAAAAAATTTTTGTTGACAAATTAAGAAGATTTATTTTTAGTTAAAAATTTCTATGTTATATAATTTGTTAAAAGAAAAAAAAATTGTCAAAATCTTTGGTCTAAGGACCTGGTGAAGGAAAACATTTTTAATATCGAGTCGCACACCATGGATACCTTTTAACGTCTTGCTCAGCAAATGTTTAAGAAAAAGCAACAAAACTAACCTGTGTTTTGTTAAAAATATTTAAACATGCCAGATTCAGCCTAAGTTTTCAAAAACTCCAAACTAATCGCAAATATTCTGAGTAATATAAATGAATAGTAACTCTTATAATTAGTAATAACAAAATTATTAAATAAAAGTTTTATTGATTAAGAAAGAAATACAAATAATCATTAGTTTAGGCTACCAGTAATTTTTACGTTAAAAAATAATTGAACTCAATTTAACCTTAAAAATAAATAAAAAAATGACTAAATATTTTCGAAAAATCTTCGATCAAGCCTGAGATAGCCTGAATCAGGATGGTTACTAGTTCAGATGAAATGTTTATAGTTTTTTTAATTTTTTTGAAGGTTGTTTAAAGCACAAGTTTTTTGTTTTTTTTTGAAGAAAGTTTATGTCTGAAAATTAATCATTAAGTCTAAACCTACTAAAAATATATTGTAAAGCTACTTTGAATGTGTTCTATAGTGAATAAAACTTTAACTAATATAAATTATGCGTAATAGTTCTTTTACTTACCCATCCTAGATTTTATTACTGATTTATTTAGATTGTAGGTGAATACTGATTATTTTTGCCTTATCTTTTCAATTCCAAGTTATTCTACAATTTCAGGTTAAGTGCCATCCTGCTGAGCGTGTAACAACGCTGATCATTACAAATTACAATCAAACATCATAGTACAAGCTAAAATGCTTCTCTAAAAGTAATGCTACTCCCATGCAGTATTTTTTATAAACAAATAAACAAATCAGAAAGTTTTAAACATCAATGGAAGTTGTTATTTTTTTATTTAACAATTTTGTGTTTAAAAATCCTTCTGCTACATAGCTCTGTCTACTACAAATGAAAGTTCACAAAACTAATTTGCCTTAAAAAATAACTGTATATTTTTGTTTAACATTTGTTTTGTGTTCATATGCTTTTTCAATATTAAAAGTAACACAAAACTATTAACAATTAAAACATTCTAGCATTTAAAACCTTTGATTTTTTTTTTTTCAATATACAATAAGGAAAACAAAAATAGATTTCATAAATTATATAGATAAGTTTTGTTTTTATCTATGAAAGAAAGTTTTGAAACAAATTTTCTGAGATTAATTAGTTTGTTTTTTTGTTTATATTCTGTGTTTCCCCTTATGTTTGCTGAGTCAGTAAAAGAAACTTATTTAATGTTGTTTTTAATTTAAATTATTAATTTTTTTTTGTTTAATTCTTAATATGCTTTGGTAAGGTTGTTTAGAGATAAGGGTAAGAATCAATGAATTAAAAATTTAAACTTTTAAAAGATTTTAATTCAGGAAATAATAGGTGAAAACCTTAACGTTATAATCGGGCCCTACTGCTAAATTTTAATTTGTATTTTTCTACATTTTTAGGCCTAAATATTGATTTTTTTTAATGATTTTGAAATTTTATACAAGATATTAAAAACAAACCTATAAATTCTTCCTTAAAAAAAAAGAAAACTTAATATATAACTTTGTGTAACAGGCCACAATAACACGCTATAGGGCTGCAGCTATGTCTTTTGAGGGCCGCATGCCATCAAAACAAAAACAGGGAATAGAAAGTCCTCGACGTAAAGGGTAGAGATAGTCAGATGCCTTTCTACCATAAATAAGTTGAAAATAGAAATAAAAACCTGGCTTTAACTACAAAATATTAAATAACTGTTAAGGTTCGTTTTCCAATGATTCATTTTGTTGATGTGACGGAATTCCTCTAATATCTGCTCAGTCAGCATAAAAAAATTATAAAAATTTTATGTTTTAAATTAGTTCTTAACATGTTTGGGTAAGATGGGTTAGGTTTAAGGATATACAAAAAGTTAAAGGTATTTTGGGTAAGGTGAGTTAGGGTTAAGGGTATTAATAAATATTTTAAAAAATAAAGAAAAAAAGTTTTTAATAGATGATTCAGCAAATGTTAGGGGAAACACCTTTGCTTTAAAATCAGACCCTTCTCCAATAGTTTGACAGCGTTACCACACACTCAGGCTGGTTTGATATTTTCAGAAGTGTTGAGAAAATAATGTTTGAATAATTTAACTTCGTTTAAAAACAATTGATACAATGTGGTTACTGTTTTTCTTAGAAATTAAATAAGATTTGGTTGAATTCTAAACTAGGTATCCTACAGCTTGTAAACATATATCCCTGGTTTATGATTTATTTTTTAGCATAAAAAGTCTCAAGCATATAAAACAAACCTATATTGAGGTTTTTTGTAACAAATATTTGGGAAAGTGCTCCTAGTTTTTTTATATAAACAAAATGCTAATTTCATTGTAGTCTTTTTATTAGATGGATTATAAATTTTATCAATATTTTTTTATATTACATCGTCAGCTAAAATAGTTTTTAACTAGTCAGATCTAAAAAAAAATATAAACTTGGCCCGCTTACAAAAAAACTTTACAAACCCCTTATTTAGTTTTAAATATATATTTTTTTTAAATCTATCTATGTATTATTTCAAATGGCTAATTAAAATTGTTAGCTTAAATGCTCTAACTTGTCGCTAGCTTTAGTTTTGATTAAAGTTTAGTATTTTTATTTTAATGCTGAAAATAATATTTATATTTATAATAAAAACAGTTCTTATCAAAGATAACTAAGACTTAACTTCAAATATTTAAAGGAAAAGTTTATAGTTTAAGCAAATATTCACATTCATGTTTTTAGTGATTGAAACAATATGTGTATATGAAAGCTTTAAATAAAGTGGATTTTACAACACTCAAAACAGTTTTTAATATTAGGAGTTAAACATTCGTAGGAGTCTAGTATGCACTAAATGATTTTTTTTGCACAAAGGGTCAAACATGAACAAAGATGCATTTGCATTAAGAAAATTTTGCACGAAGGGACACTTTTGTACAAAGAAACTTTTTTAGGACGTTAACTTTGCAGAAAAAAAACTTTTGCATAAAAAAACTTTTATGTGAAGACACTTTTGCGAGATCGAAGCTTTTTTTTTGTTATTTTTTAACCTTAATTTTTATAATTAAACATTTTTAATTACTTTTAGTTCTACCCTTAACCCTCATCAACGGTCTAGAATTTCTACATCTGTTAACCCTAACCCTTACCCTTGGCCGGTAATTTTTTCTACTTAATGTGTAATTAACTTTTTCTTGTTGCGAAAGTATATGTTTCTCTTTGTTTAGTATATTGATTTTAACTTTTACGTAAAAATGACCTTAAGTGCAAAGAAAGACTTTCCGTGCAAAAGTGTATTTGTGTAAAAGTGTCCCTTTATGAATATTTGACAATTCGTGCAAAAATGTCCCTTCGTGCAAAAATTTTTTTGTGTAAAAGTGTCCCTTTGTGAATATTTGACAATTCGTGCAAAAATGTTTTCGTGCTTATTTGACCCGTTGCCGTTAAATACACCTAGTTAATTTTATTTAAAAGGTTAAGCACAACCTAGTGTTAATAGAAAGTATTAAAACTTTTGATATTTATAATATATACTTGATACCGTATTAAAAATAAATATTTTAATCCGATCTTAATATTTATCCCTTTTTTTCAAATTCTAGGCAGCGTACACTAAAAAAACTACCTTGGGTTTTTTTTCTAACAAAATTACTAGTTTGTTATTTTTTGTGTAAAAGCTTTAAACTATTTCAAAACGTAATTATAATGGCTGTTTAATAGTTTACAAAGTTGTGTAAATTGTTTTAAGGGTTAACTAAAACAGGATAGGTAAAATGTTTCACTAAAAATTGAATTGGACAATACATTGAACATTTAGGAATAAAAACTTAAGTTTAAATATTTTAAAACTTAACTTGTAAAAGTTTCAAAAGAAAATATAGCAAAAAGTTTCTAATTACTAAATACAATTTTGCTTTTTATAAATACAGCATGTTTAAAACGTTAAATAATACAGTTATATTCTTGTTTAAATTAAAAACAGCTCCTATATTGCTTTGTATTAAAAATTCTTGTTTAAACTTTATCTATTATAGTTTACATCTATGATATAGAAAAAAATAATTCACAACAACTAAAAATTCACATTAAAAAATCTATATTAGTCTTGTTAAAGCTTTTAATCAGAAAATCTTAGTCCAATTTAAATTATTAAATAACTAAATAGATCAAAATGACTTTTGGTTTTGGTTTTTTGTTTTAGATACAGGTACTTTGGGTAATCTACTAATAATTTCTTTTATGTACTAAATATTTCTACATTACTTTTGTAAGTCTTCTAGTAGAAGTCAATTTTTCATTAATGTTTGGTTGCCGCTCTTTGAGCCAAAACAAACATCCTAAATAACTAAAAACTGTTATAATAGACCTTAAACGGTCCTAAGTTATCCTGTGTTTTTTAATCCTTTAAAAATGCCTAAATAAAGAGGTAATTACCTAGAATGATGTCGAACCAATATCAAGCTGAAATTATGTCGTATTCTATGTAGTTTTAAACCATAATTTTAGGCTTAAAATAAATATTTTTTATCATAGTATATTTTATATGAAAATATATTTTGTTTTAAACAATCTATATTATACATTTAAGATTTAAAAAAATGTTTTACATAAACTAAATTATTTAATCAATTTTATTTTACAATGTTGTAATCAACATAATTTAACTGATAAAATCGCTTTGTATTGTAAAATGAAACGATTAAAGATTTAAGATTTATTAGTTTATGATAAATAAGTTTAATTTTGTTTATGTGTTCATTAAAAATAAATTAAATATTTAGCGATTTTTCAAAAATTAGAAATATTCTGAGTTATCCTGATTTTCCTAGATATCTTTACTTTGGTTTGTAGCAACCCTGCAACTTAAAATGTCATCTTTTTACTTTTATAAGTTTAAATAGTTAAAAATATAGAATTTTTATACTTCTTTATTTAGTTCTAGGTAACTTTTTTCTCCAATTTTTTTACATAATTTTGTTTTTCTTTGATAAGCTAGAGTCAATTTTAGAATTTTAAAACTTTAAAATTTTACACCAGGTCCAAAAAATTTTTTAGTAGATCCTTAATCTATTTTTTTAACGGTAAAACAAAATAAAATCTGTCTACTTTGACCACGTTAAACAAATACTATAAAAACTCTTTTTTTTTTGTAATATTTTATTAGGTTTCATATGCTTAAAAAAATTACCAGTAAACTTCTTAAAACTGTTTTTTCGTATCTAAGTTTAAAAAAACATAAAATTAGAAGTTAATAAACAATATGTAACTGTTAATTGTAATCATTTTATAAACTCTTAAGTAAAATAAGTTCTGCCTTACAAATAATGATAATATTTGTTTTATCACATTGTCAGATTATAACGTTCCTAATACTTTACCTAATACGGTAGCCCACAATGGCGTCCTTTTAAGTAGTGAGAACTACCAATCTTTTGATCAACAATTAATTATGTCAGAATTTGAGAAAAATAAGATACATAAAACCTGTAATAAAAGTGGGCATTATAGCATTAACAATGAAAGCAGAGTAAACACCATTAGACAGAAGCAGTCTTTAGATTATGAAAGTTCACTAGAAGTGGAAGAATTGGAGATAGAGAAACTTACAAAACTAGTAGCCCAAGCTAGAATTTTAGAAAAGAAAGCCACCTTAAAAAGGGAATTGAATTCAATTTATAATAGATTAGATAAAGGTCAAAATAAATCACAAAGTAAGATAGGTTACAGTGGTAGTAGTCCTGTATATAATTCTTCCCACACTGAAGGGGCTACATATAACAGCAGTTTGAAACAAAGGACTTAAGAAAAATGCAAACTTTTTTCCCAGATTGAGGCTATAGGGGACCTTGTAATTGAATTAAGATTTTTTGAGGATAGGTGTAGTACTTATGGCATTACTGATGATACTGAAAAGTTTGAAATACTTCAAAGAATCTGGCCACGTCCTGATATAATAGATTTTTTTGAAGCTTATGATGAGGACAGAACATACTTTAATCTTTTCAAATTTTTAGAAGGCCAAGGCAGTAAATCGCCAAAAATCTTAGGAACCCATCCAACGTGGGAAGGGCCAGTAAAGTTCCAAAAAATAGTACTTGTCAGCAAAAAAGTGGGCAAAATCAAATGAGCAAGATAGAATTAAGTACTTCATGTATGTTCATGCTCCTGATAAATTAAAAAAGAAAATTAAGGAAAATTTTGGGTTAAGGTATGAGGAATTTTTAAGGCACACAGAATCAATATGTGAGATAGAAGAACAGAGAGTTGTAGAGCAAGCCAAACATGTTTCATATGAACCTCACAAACCATACTATGGTAGGAACAGAAGCAAAAGACACAATAATGTAGGTTGGCAGGAAAACCAAAATCTGTTTCATAATAACCACAGTAGTAACCAGCCTAATCAAAATTACTGTAGGCTAGAAGATAACCAATGTACAAATAATGGCAGAGTCCACTATAACTACAAAACCCAAGACAATAACCATAATGTAAATGATTATCATCCAAACCATACTATTTCTAAAGTAAATGGAGAAAATGATAGAACAGTAAAACACTGTAATTTTGCAACCACAAAAACTCCTTCAGTTCATTCAACCAGAAAGGCACAAAAATTAAAACCTAAAGCTCCAAGAAAAATTATAACATATGGAGTAACGACCGAGTTGTGTGGTTTAATCTTAAAAAGGGCTATGGATTCATTCATTGTTATAATAAGGACAGTGATGTTTTTGTTCATCTCACTGAAATTACCAAAAACAACCCTAATAAGTTTTTAAGATCACTTGTTAAAGGTGAGGCTGTTGAATTTGATGTTGTAATGAGTGAAAGAAAAATGCCTCAGGCTGTGAACGTAACAGGTCCTAATAAGAAACCAGTTAAAGGTTCCAAATATGCCCAAGACAGGTGGCCAATCTATAATCAGAGTTTTAACAGGCAACAGAGGCCTCAACAAAAATGTTATTTTGTCAGTGACTATTGTAATGTCTGTAATGAAATAATTGTAAATATAACTTTAAGTTAAAAATTGTTATATAAAATATTTTTTTCAAATATTTTAAAATTGCTACTCTAGAATTTTAATAAAATAATTGAACAAAATGTATATAAGATAAAAGTTTGTGATGATACACAGCAAAAAAAAAGTAACAATAATTGTTTTAAAATCAAAATGCAAAATCATTTCATTCTTCAAAAATACTTAAATTGTGAAAAAATATTTCAAAAGAATGAAATATAAATTAAATTAAAAAATTCGTGTATGTTTTTACGGTAAACTTCTAAAATAAAAAGTAATAGTTACTAGTTAGTTAAGTGGTTTTATTAGTAAGAACAACGACTCTTAAGAATAAAAAGTATTGGTATTTTTTTTAATGAAGTTTTGTGACATACTTTTTTTTGCTTAATTTATTTGATAGCTTTAAACTGCATTTTCATTATTTTTTTTTTCAGTTACTAATCACTATAAAGAACTTTTTAAAAGTATATTTTTCTCTATTATTTTTTGGTTTAACAATCTTGATTATTAAAAAAATAATAATCTACTGATAACCTTAACTTTCAAAAAATAATTTTGATTTAACACAAAAAAATAAATAAACTAGGACTACTTCTAAAAATCAGTTCAGAAAAGTATTTCTGAACGAAATTTCCAAACATTATCGAATTTTATCAATTCTTTGCAAAACAAATATGTTGTTCTTACAAAAATCCATATTACAAAACCATTACTCAAGTATAAAAGATAACACAACAAAAGCTGTGTTAATAAAAAATTGTTTTTGTATTATTTTCCTAAAATAAAACTACTTTAGTTTGTAATTAATAAAATATTAAGTCAAGCTTTAAATTAGTTTTCAAAAAAAAGTATAAGAACTATAATCGAAGATAGTCTGTATTTATTAACTTTGAATTACAAGTTTACAAAAGAACTTCAACAAATGAAGTTCCGATTTTACACTTAAACTTATATATTTGTTTAGAAGTATTTTTTAGGTAACAAAAAGCTTACCAAAGTTAAAATACTTATACCAAACTGCTTTTACTAATCATCTTAAACTAGTTTTAGCTTTTAAAAACTTACAAGTTATTAATCCGTTTTAGTAATTAACTTTCGATAAAAATATTATTAACTGTACAAACAATTTCTAAAATAAAGTTTTAAAAGGTATGATTTAATTTTAAATAAATTTAGTTTTGTTAAACTTTTAAATATAGTTTTAATAAACTTAACTTAACTAAGATAAACCTACTAAACTTCGGTTTAAACTTTTTCGTTTTAATGTTAATAAAGTAAAAATTAATCAATTTTAAAATACAAGAAAGTTTATATGCATAAATGTAATTATATTGTTTGTGAGTTTGGTAATGTTATTTCATTACAGAATCATATTAACTAAAACTTAAAGAATATGTTCTTTGATTATTTGTAAAAGAAGAGTTTAGCAAGTATTACACTCGATATTATTTTAATTGTTGTACCATTTAATATTTGTTATATTATTTTACCTGTAATTCAATATTTGAGTATTTGAATTCATATTTTTACATTACAATAATAAAAAGTTTTATTTTATGCAGCAGCTTATTACCTTTTTTTCAGCTTATCTGTTTAGTTATCAAAATTTTGAACTTTTTTTTTCTAATTTTTAATAAACTTTTATAATAAACTATTTAGTTGTACATAAAACTTCTTATTGATAACAAGTATATAAAGCTTTTAAAAATATAAAAGCTTTCAGCTTAAAATATGTAACAAAGTTACCACTTTATTAAAGAAACAAACCATGAAAAATGACATTATACTATCTTTGTTGAATTTTGCAGAAGAAATAACCAAGTATTTTTAACTTAAGCTGAAAATATCTGATTTAAAAACACTCATTTGTATTCGTAATGCTATTTGATATAATAAAAATATAATCATAAGCAGGGGCGTCGCGTGGGGTGTTGCACTGCCGCAACTGCACCACATTGAAATTTTGTAAGAAAAAAAATAAGTATCTATAACGTTTTCGTTATTTTTTAAACGAAATCTCTTTTAAAACTCCAATTTTGAAAACGACCATTTTGCCCACTTCACTGCCGCAAAATCTTAGCTGACTGCCGCAAATGAACTCAAAAAAGCAAAATTTCTTCAAGAACTACCGCAAAATCAATATCTTGCGGTAAGTAAGTTAAGTTGAAAATTCCCTAAAACAGGACTTGCTTAAGTATGATCTACAAGCTATTGTAAACATAAAGTAAAAACAAAGCTAAGCTACTGCAAAGTGCAAAGGATTAAACTTAAGTTTTTATTCCCCCCTGATTTTTTAAATTTAAGAGATCACTTCTAACAAAAAGAAACAATAAAAGAACAAAACTTATCATAAATTACATATTTTGAAAAAAATAGACAAAAACCTAAATTACCAAAGTTTTAAAAGTTTGTTTTTTTTATTTAAATCTGCATACATAAACTTAACTTTAACTGATTATTGCTATCATTAAGTTAATAAAATATTTAATTAAATTATATTTAAATATAAAATTTGAGTGCTGAAAATAAATGTTAAGAAGTTTATTATAAACTTCTAGTTTACTCTTACAGAAAAATAATTTAGATTTATACTAAATTAAAACTAGTATTATTGATACAGTCACATATTTAAATAAAGTAAATAGCTTTAACTTAGAAATTTTGATTACTTAGAGTAGTTTAACATTTTAGGAGAATTTAGTCTACTTTATATGACTTTTGGTTTAATTTTTTTATTAACAAAGAAAAAATTTTAGATAAAATTACTGAAACATGGATGCCTTGCCTCATAATCAGGATAACTTAGAAATTAAAAAAAAAAACTAAAAATGACCCAAGATAAATTAAAACAGACCAAATTAGAAAAATATTCAGGCTGACTAAAGCAGTTTTAGTTTTTTACTCTGAAAATAACAAGCTTATTTATAATTAAAAAATAAGTGTTTTACCCCTATGGCCACATGAAAACTAACTAACCAATTTTTTTAATGCTATGATGGTTAAATATTTATAATTTATCTTTAAATTTCTTGAAAAGTCAACAGCCTCACCAACTAAACTTAAAAAAATTGAGTTCCTGAGAAAAATACTGTCATCAAAATGAAAAACAAATTAAATTTAAATAAAGAAAAGATACCCTTAAAGAACTATTGAATTTTAAACCTCCAACAAAAAAACATTAAATTTAGAAAAAAATTAATAAAAATCTAAATGTTTGTAAAAAAAATTGTGCAAAATTTTGAGGGGTAAGGGGGGGAGGGGTGTATAGGCTATTTTTTCATGTTGTTCTTATTTTAACGTTTTCAGAAAGCTAATAGTTACTTTTAATAAACTTGAAATTTCCAATTAAACTTTTAGATACAACTGGTCAAAGCCAGAGAGTACAATGATTTATTATTCAAGGAGCAAACCAAAACACCAAAAAAATACAATTTTACTGAAAACCTATATTCTCCATAATTTTTAGAGCAATTTTTATCAAACTTTTTATCCTACTTTTTAGAAAATTTTATACTTTTGTTGAAGAGAAGTTTTAAATTTTTAAGTATCAGTATATATTTTTATATATGCAAACAAAAAAATAATTTTGTTATAACTTTTTTTTCTTAGTGTTTTAAATATCTATTTTAGCAAATTGTTTTGTTTTATAAAAGAAACATCTAAAGATTTTAAGGCCAACTTATGAAAAAAAGGATATTATTATAGTGATTTGATTTATTTGTTGTTCGAGTTTATATTATATTAATAAGGATTCTTTTGTACCTCTGACTGTGAATTCCATATCTAAAAAAATAATATGAATTTTTTATATTGATAAAAGATGACTTTTAGTTAAATTAAAACTGTATAAAATAACTTCAGTAAAATAATTCTAAAGTAGATAATAAAACTGTTATAGAAAAAAGTCTTTATTTAAGATAAAAAAGAGTTTTAAAGTAGGGAATTTTTTAAAAATTCTGCACCACCTAATAAAAATACCACGCGACGCCACTGATCATAAGTAAGAATTTATTACAATATAAATACTTTAATAAGCATTCTAATCAAAACCGTCTTAGTTTAGCTCCAATCATTGTTACTCTCCTGCGATAGTAACTAAATTCGAAACCTGGCTTAGTAATCTTTTTGGCTTTGATAAATTTGAAGTTTAATTAAGTTTCTCATTGTATAGTTCACTGTTAACCTTAAAGATTAAAATAATAGTTCTCATTTTATGATTTCGGAGAGTAATATAGCTTCAAGTTTTTTTTTTTTTGTTTTATTATCAAAACGTTATTTTCTTTCAAACGAGATCTTCAGTTGTTAATAAAATAGAATCTATTGCGATTCTATTGTGAATAAATAAGTATTTTTGTATGTCTGTGTACTTCAGTGGTAGCATTTTAGGATAAATAAATAAAGAATATAAAGAGATATGTTTTTTGATTGCTTTGGTATTTTGATTGTTCATTTTATATGTCGAAGTAAATTGTCTGTACTGTATTTTAAGTCTGAAAATTGTACAAAAAAGCTCCTTTTTACAAAAAATTAGACAAAAATTAAAATAAACTAACAAAGACATAAAATTGCTTTTATTTTTAACAGCAGTAAAAGATTTCAAGCCCTAAAAACAAAACTGAGAGCTTTACCTTTAAAATGATACTTTGAAAATCATAGTGTTTAAAACATAAAATTCTAAAGTTTGAAAATACCAAAGAAGAAATATTAACTTGTAATAATTTTAAGCTATAATTTTAAAATAATTTATTAGGCCTTTTATTGTGATCAAATTTAAATTAAACTGACAAAAAAATGTTCATTATTAAAAGTATAAAAAAAAAGAACTTGTAGAATGATGACTGGTCAATCTAAAATTTTTTTTATCATTACAAATATGTTGAATAAGTTTATTTATTTTTAGTTCCTGAAAATGTACAAGTATGTAGCTATCCGTTTTAAAGTACAAGTTTCAGCCTTTTGTTTAATTTAATTTATGAAAAAAAATAATGAGTTACATACAACAGCAAGTTAAAATCAATTTTTTTTTATAAATACATGTTTTATCTTTGTTTGAACTTACATATTTCAGGCAATATTAAAAAAAAATTCTGATAATACTTAGTTACCTTTAGATGATTTAATGATTAACTTCGTTAAGTAGACTATACAATATACAAAAAAAAAAAACTGTAAAGCAACTATTATTTTTGCACAACTTTGGCTGATAAAATTTAAAAAAATGTGTTTTTTTATTTGTCTAAGTTATAAATTTTATGGTCTTTTAAATAAAGATAAAAATAATGTTTTTAAATATTCTTTGTGTTGTTAGTGTCAAACTCGTTGAGACCTATTTATTTGCCAAGTAACTACTACAGAAAGTTATTAAATTATATGAACTATAAAAATAAATATTGGAAAACGATTTTTTTTATATAATTTTTATTACACAAGAAAACTAGGAGATACGACAATAGAAAAAAAACTATTATTAGTATGTAAAAAAAACGAACATCATCTAGAAAAATCTACTAGTATAAGCTGCAAATACATAAACAATACTGTTAATGCTTCAATTCTCAAAAATATTTTTATGTATGTGAAAAGCAATTCAACTCATTATTTACTTTCTTTTAAGTAAAATCTACTTTTTGTTACAAGAAAAAAAAAATATACTATATTTAATTTCTAAGCACTTTTGAAATTCAAACAGTAGAGCTCATATATGTTACAATTTTCTCTAAAGCTTGCTGAAAAACTAATAAGACAACAAACTTCTTTAAAATTTCTTTTGTTGAATCTTTTGTAAATGGTTGTTTGTATTTGACCCATAATCTATTAGTTTAGAATTATGTTTACTATTAGTGTTTATTTTACATTGAGTTATGTCTTTCATAAAGTGAAACACACACATGTTATGTTTTCTTATTTCTTGTTCTTCTTATGATAATTTTACTGTTGTATTTACTTCAATTAAGTTAGTGGGTGCAGCCTCGGATGAAGTAAGTTTTTGCTTTTTGTTGGGAAAGTTCGAAATATCTTCTTGTTTTAAATGTTGCCGTTTGTCATATAATGACATTTTGCTTTTTGTTTCCTTGGCAGTTTCAAATTCAGGCCCGCCATAACCTGCTTCGGATGCAGTAAGTTTTGGTTTCTCGTTTGGTACTTTCGAAATTTCATAACTATTAAATGTTTTTTTTGAACAAAAAATAACTTTTTGCTATTTTTTTCTGGGCAGCGTTTTTTACTAACTTTTCAAGGTTTTGTGTTACATTTCCTTCTTTATTTTCACAGCACGCAACTTTCTTCTCCTGAACTGTTCTTTCTGGTATTTCATAAAACTTTTGTTTTTCAAAAGTTTTCTGAAGATGTAGTTTTTCTTCTCCAAAGTTTTTGTCAGAATTTTTTAACTTATAGTAATTTTGCTTGTATATGTGAAAGTATTCTCTAATCTTTGCTGAATTTTTATATAATTTATAAAATTTATTTATATATTCAGTTGCATTTTTTGTTGCTTGTTGTTTGTTTTTTAACTCATTTACTATTGATGTATGGTTAGGTTTACTATTAGTGTTTAATTTCCATTGAGCAAAGTCTTCCAGAAAATAAAATACACACGTGTTATGCTTTCTCCTTTTTTCTTCTGCTTCTGACAGTTTTGTTGTCGAATTTACTTCAATTAAGTTATTAGCTACTGTATTTTTATCTTTTTTCGTTTCAATCACTATCGGTGAGACTTTTTCTTGTGCTTTCGTGGGTCCTTTGGAAGCTGCTACAAAAAATGTTAATGTATATCGTTTTTTTTTGTTTCAATTAAATATAACTAAATTTAATTTTTGTCATAACTTTTTTCCTCCCTAAATATATTATTTTATCCTGAATTAAAATATAAAATTTTTAAATTTTCATTAGAAAATTGATTATATTTTCAAAATACGTTTCTTTTCAGATAATACGGTTACAAATTCAACTGTTTAATGAGGACTAAAAAACTCTTTTAAGTTTATGTGATCTGATCTACTTTTCAAATCAAAGTTAAAATGTTCAAGCAATGAACAATTAACATCTAAGTAAAAAAGAAACACTAAATAAATAAGAACCAACCAGTTTTGGGTGCTTGAATCTTGTTGTTGTTCCTGGACGCATTGGTTATTCTGGTAACACTCCTGCGAGCAGGTTTGTGACTAGGTTTAGGTTTGCTGGCACCTAATTTCATACTGGCTGTCATTATCAATTTTCTGGAAAAGTCTCCTTGCTTTTTAACTTGAAATTCTTTTATTGGTTCGTCTTGCAATGGTAAATGGATCACCTAATGAATAAACAGTAATACATAAATAACATACTAGTACAAACATATTTAAAATTACTAATTAATGTACGTTGTTCGCCAAAAGTTAATAAATATAACATTTAAGAAATATTAAATAAACATCAGTTTTGTTCCAAAAAAAAAATTAAGGCCATAGGGGGGTTGCCATGTTTTTCTACAAAATCTTATTTTACAGTTTTTTAATAAGTTCGAAGAAGTTTTTTAACGTTTAAATAATTTTTATTTATTTTTGAGATATGACCAGTCAAAGTCCGGCCGCATAATAGGTTCCTTTTGGGAAGGGAAAATTGAAACATAGAAAAAAGACTATTTTATTTACAATGTATCTTCTCCTACATTTTTCAAGCAATCTTCATCTAGCTTTTACAGTCTAATCTTTATACAATTAAAAAATAACGTTGCGTTGGACTTAACTACGCTTTAAGAAAAATATATTTTTTTGAAAACAAAGAGACTTTTTTTTTAATTTTTGCCATAAAGTTTTATTTTATAAATTATTAAAATACACACGTAACGCTTTTTTTATAGCATAAGATTTTTTTTTTTAATTTGAAGAAGATTGCTTATTAAAAGTAGGGTATAGATTTTTAGTGGTTTTAAAATTTCAGATAAAATTGACCCTGAAAAATTGCAGTTCATACGTTTGTATCTTAAACCTTTTTACAAAAAATAAAATGTTTGAAAAATTAAATTATATTATTGAATTCTTGATTGTAGTTTAGACTTTAAACTTTCATGTTAAAGCCAAGCTTATTTTTTGTAAAAAAAAGACTTGGAAAAGCTTAAATGAAGTACTTAGTATTTAAATTCAAAACAAAATGTTAATTAAGCACCAGTATTTTTGTAGATTAGAATTAAGTTTACAAACAAATTTATTGCAAAAAATCTAAGAACTTGCTTACTCAAATACTAAAACTAATACTCACAATTGTACCGTACATCTTCATGGCATCTTCCGCATTCCTCCCTACAATTACCTTGTACCTGGCTGCCAAATTACTGTTGTACTTCTGCTTGATGTCCTTGGTGGTGCAGCCGTTGCTCCTGAGGTACGAGGTCGCTTTCATGTTGCCGCCCACCTGCATCGACCTCAGCTGCTCCCATGTCCATTTCTGATCCAGTTGGACTGATCTGTTTGGTGGATGAATGAAAAATGTTATTATAAATTTAGTGCACTTTGTTGCATAATGGTATAATACAAGTACAGGTAAGATCAGATAAGCGATAAAGATAAATGTTAATTTGTGTGTATATTATTTTGTGAACAAAAATATATTTCAGTCCATTTCTGATGTTTGATGAGTTTTTTTTATTGTTTATAATAATATATGTTTTTTTTTAAACCTTTCAAAACTTGCTGCGTTATAATTTTCTGAATCTCGCAGGTAGCATTTCCGAACAAATGAATGTAATTATCTCAAAAACGTAGAGAAGATAGACTTTTTTTTGGCTTTTTTAGTTTGTGCCTCCCATAAACAGCCTATTATAGTCTCTGACTTTAACCGGCAATATCTCAAAAACTAAATTATTTAATAAAAATGTGTAAAAAGAAACTTGTAGCTTAATGAATACTTTACAAAATAAAGATCAAATAGTAAAAAAAAGGTTTACCCCTTCTTCTATAGCCTTGTTGTATTTCAAACTCATTCGAAAAGAATTTGTAATTTTTAGCTATTTGAATATTTTTATGTTTACAGGAGTAATGTATTATAATATAAATTTATGTAGCTTATTTTAGTATAGTATGCTTTTATATGTTTTATTAAGACTGAACTATTGTCTATAAAGTTATATTAAACAAATATGCGCTTTAATTTTTTGTTAAGTAAAAAGTTAGGAAATTATTAGTTAGGTGTAAACCCAGTGATCTGTGAACTCCTGAGCAGTCAATACAGAGAAACACTCCGTATGCCATTGATGCCCATGTAGGGTTCAATGCATCACAGTCAAAACATACCTGTCATATAATTAACACATCATCTAGAGCTAAAATTTAGAATTTTACAGAAAAAACACATATTTTCCAAAACATTTGATAAGTAAAATTAATTATAGGTATATTAAAACATATAACTATTTTCAAAATACCAAAAAGTTAACTAATTTATATACTTTTTAGCTATAAGTTAAACTTATTTTAGCTTAATAGCACGTACTATGTTTTTAAAATGTTATACTAAAGTTTTTTATAGTTATTAATTTCACAAATTAATCTTTATTAAAACTTCTAAACCGTACTTTATTAAACATACTAAGCTTAAAAACATTTCTGCTGTAGGTTTAAATACACGGATAAAAACAACAATTTTTTTTTTAAATAAGTTTTAAATATAATATTGTATTTGTATTAATTTAGTACAGTAATATGTGTTTTATTTAAAACCATCTTACTAATCTAAAAATAGTAATGTTAAAAACCATAGTTTTGACAATTAGTTTGAAAAAGTTGTTCAATTATTATATTAAAGAGTGAGAATAGTACTAAAAAAATTACTTTGTTAAAAGTCAAAAATCCAAATATTTAATAAATTACAATAGTTTTATGACATTAAATAGAATTTATATAAGTATATAAAAAGAAAATTTATTTAAAATTAAAAAAAATATAACTTGTTATTGAAAAATTGAAAAAGTCAATTTCTTCAAAAAAAAAAAAAAAATGAAACAAAATTAATTACTTATGCCTAATCTAATATACTGTGCATTTTATAAGTACATGAAAATTTATATTTCTGCAATAAACACAATTTGTCTATCTTCTTTGTTTAATTTAGACACAAAAACTGACCTTATTAGTTTCGACAGACTGAAGTTTCTTGAATATTAGTCTAATGTCGTCCAGTTGTGCAATAGTCATTTTTATTTAGTTTATCTTAGCATTTTATAGGGAAGTAAGTTTGATAAGAAAATTACATTTTGAGCATAATTAGATTTAGTTTTTAAGGCATTTAAATAAATAAGTCTTTCAATAAAATTTAAATAAACCAAAGTTATAAAACAACATGCTTAAAAAAATTTAATATCTCTTTTATAATATCCAAAAATTCACAATTTTGTGTTAATGAATTTAAAGCTTGCTGCATAAAATTTTACACCTCATGACTTCAATAATTTTATTTTATATAGGATAATAATTATTCCACGTTATTAAATATTTATTAAACGAAGAGGCAGTACTTAGTTAAAAAACTAAGCTTAACTTAAATTTACCTATGTATGTTACCTATATTTAGTTGAAACTGTTATCAAAATTAGTGAAAAATAGCCTTCAAACTAATTTCTTTTAATTTAAATTGTTGATATCATTAAAACTAATAAATAATCTGAATTTTAAGTTCTTTAAATAGTAATTTAGATAAAATATATAACTTTATAATTATTAGGCAAATAGGTTTATTTTAACCTAAATTTTTATTTAAACTACAGTTTATAAGTGCCTTATGCAGTTCCTGAAAATAAATTTAAAAATTATAAAATAAAACCTAATACCATGTTTATGTATACCTCAAACAAAGACACGCCCCTTAAACTCAAACTTAAGAAAAAAATTTAAATACTTTAATCAGGATACGTTTAGTATTCATAAATTAGTTTATTAACCATTAAGAAAAGACAGAACTAGCTGTTTCAGTGTTTATGCAAGCTGCCTCACAATCACTCAAGCATGAAGTTTTAAATTAACCTCAGTATTGAGAACTGTTTATTTCTGAACTTTTGAAAGCTGAGTTTAGTTGATTTGCGTGAAGTTTTCTTCATTAAAACTTTTTAAATTTAACCCTCAGAATAATCAGGTATGAAAAAGTATTTTTTGATTATGTTTTATATGAGTAACAAAATATTATAAATGCTACAAACTATTTAAATGTAAAACAAAAGTAAAAGAAAAACTTAAATTATGATTTCTTTAGTGGAGCTGAAACTGTTGTATGATAAGTTATGTTTCAATCTGACTTTATTGTTGTTGATAAATTTATGAATCTTTTTAAAACTAAAAAAATAAAAAGCAACAAATAGTACTAATAAAATTTAAACCCAACTAAAATATAAAAAAAACTGCACTTAATTATTTTAATAAAACTTATAAACTTAAAAGAAATTGATATACATTTTTAAGAACATAAATAACTTAGTTAAAAGTGATAAAGTATTATACACAATAAGTTTTTATTATACACAATAGGTTTTTATTATTAGTCTTCACACTACTTAAACTTATGAAGTAAAATCTCAAAGAATTCAGTTTTTTTCAAGAGAAAACGCATTAAGCAAATAACTACACTAAAAAGATGTTTTTAAAAACTTCAAACTATGTTAATAGAACTTTAAAAAAAAAAAAAAAATTATTATATACTTAAACTAAACTAAGAATATAAATACATATATATTGTATACATGGCCTTAAAATTATAAATTATATAAAAAAAATTTAGGGTAATCAAGTTTTAAAAGGTTCATATAAAATTTTATTTACATTAAACCTTTCTTATCAAACAAAAAAATATTATATCAAGATTTTTTTACAAAGTTATCAGATTATTTTGTTTTACAAATTTGGGCTAGGTCAAAAAAATATAACTTCATCACAAAAAACAGTTCTAAAATTTTTTCTACATTTTAAAACTATATAGAAATATTCTTACTTTAATTCAGTCTTTATTTTCTTAGCTGTATTTATTATTGTATCTTGTATTTATTAAGAACCGTGTGCAAAGCCAGGTGAGTTTGTCAGCTTGCTATAAAAGATATGCCGAAACACCTGCAGTTTCCAACATACCGAGAAACCTGCAGTTTCCAACATACCGAGAAACCTGCAGCTTTCAACATACCGAGAAACCTGCAGCTTTCAACATATCGAGAAACCTGCAACTTTCCACATGTCGAGTCACCTGCAGCTTTCAACATACCGAGAAACCTGCAGCTTTCAACATACCGAGAAACCTGCAGCTTTCAACATATCGAGAAACCTGCAGCTTTCAACATACCGAGAAACCTGCAGTTTCCAACATACCGAGAAACCTGCAGCTTTCAACATACCGAGAAACCTGCAGCTTTCAACATACCGAGAAACCTGCAGTTTCCAACATACCGAGAAACCTGCAGCTTTCAACATACCGAGAAACCTGCAGCTTTCAACATATCGAGAAACCTGCAACTTTCCACATGTCGAGTCACCTGCAGCTTTCAACATACCGAGAAACCTGCAACTTTCAACATACCGAGAAACCTGCAGCTTTCAACATACCGAGAAACCTGCAGTTTCCAACATACCGAGAAACCTGCAGCTTTCAACATACCGAGAAACCTGCAACTTTCAACATGTCGAGTCACCTGCAACTGTCAACATGTCAAGTCACCTGCAGTTTCCAACATGTCGAGTCACCTGCAACCATAGTTGCCAGAATTTTTCTGCTATTTTTGCCTTCATTCAACTTGTATTGGAAAATTGACATATACAGATTTTTAACCGTTAAGTATCGCCCAAGAGCTAAGTTTGGCTTTTTTTGAATTTCAGTAAATGAATTAGTCTACAACTAAAACACTATACTATAGTGCTATTCTTATTAACTTTCAGTTTACGGAAAATAAATTCTTTATACTAAAATACTAAAAGAATAATTCTTGCAAACTTAAAGTACAAATTCCGGTATCATTCTTTAACTGATTTGAGAGTTGCTTGCAGTTTTTTGTTCATACCTAAAATTTATCAAACGCAGAAGTCTATCAGTTAAGTTCGTGTTTTTTGAGTTCGCACAGTCGCTTAAATTTGCAAAATTTGAGTTCACACTGCTGTTTAAGTTTGGATTTTAAATTTAAAATATTTGCTTAGTATGTAACTTTTTAAATTTTAAGTTAAGTGAATTTGAGTTTAACATAAGCTTTAAAATATTATTTTTAATTGAGTAATTTTTTTCTAATGTATTTAAATAAATATATAAAAACTTTAGAAAAAAACAAAACGTAAAATTTTTAAATTTACTTTAGGTTCTAATCAAGGAAATAAATTTAATTCAAAACTTAAATTTTATATTTCTGTAAACTCAGTCTCAAAATAGCAGTAATAAACACTTTTATTTGAAAAAAAGTAAATTATAAGATTGTTTTTCAACTTTTACTAAAAGACGATTCTTCTAAAAATCTTTAAATGAAATTGTACTTAATGTTTAGACTATGATTTTTTTTATAATTTACAGTAACTTCAAAATATGTAACCTTTTTGTAATAAATGTTGGTTTAAATTTTAACGATAACAATGGATAAAAGCATTTTTTATTATTAATAGAACAATTTATAAAATACAGTAATTAAGTATTGAACTCTAATATTTATATAGCTTTAGACTTTTACACTGAACACAAAGTGAAATTTAGTAAGTGTATTTAAAAAAAGGTTATTTATCAGTTATTAGAAAAAAAACTCTTTAGTTTATTTAGTTTGCATATATTCCTACAGTGAACAGGATTTTTTGATAACCTTAGAAAAACAAATGATATCATTTCTAATAATTGGACGTGTACAAATTCGGTGCATTTACCTATAGGATACAGAAAACTTTTAAATGTAAAAAAAATCTTTAGTTTAAAGTTTAGTTTTTGAAGCTAATTTAAGTATTTTTTCCAATACTTGAAATATATTAAGTTATTTGTTGAAAAAATTTGCGATAAATTAGCTAAAAAGAATATATTAAAAACTAAAGCTTTATCATAGTCAACATATAAAAATTACAAACAATAAAAACAAATCAAAGCAATTGCAGAAATTATTAATTGCAGAAATTGTAAATAATTCACTGTCTAAAACCAAGCAAAACTATTTATATCACTAAAAAACACCTTAAAAAACATCTAATAAACAGTAAAACTTATTTTACAATAACTTTACAATATAAAACACCGAGAAGAACTTGTTTCAAATTTTATGCTGGTCTTTTAATCTTTTTTGTTCATCATAATAATGAAAAACAAATGGATTAAAGCTATTAGAATTAAATTGCTTCTATTGGTACTTCTTAAAACTTAATTATAAAAATAATAGGTAATAATTTAAGCTTCATAATTAACCGTTTTATGTCATTATTTTAGGTATTAATTTGAAAAATTAATAAGAAATAGGTCAAAAAACATCATATAATCTACTGTGAAATTAAAAAGACTAATCAAATAGATTTAACATATTTTCTACACTATTTATTCTTAAAAGGTAGTTTTCACATAAAAAGTAGAGCTTACTTTTGTAGTTTCAAAATTTCATTTCTATAAAAGCTTTTGTGATAAAATAATTATAAAAAATCTAAATTTGGTATAAAGAAAATTGATAAAAAGATACAGCTTAAAGTGCATTTTAAGATCAAAAATACTGAATATCAAAATGTTCTATTAAAAACAAAACTTCCAAGGTACGAGGTAAAAATTTCACTTAGTTTTAAGCATCTGAACGAAAATATCGGTTTAATAAAAACAAAAATGAAATTTAAAATATTTTGAAATGTTACATAAGCTTGGTTCATACAACTAATTTGTTTAAGCATTTCTAAAAAACTAATAAATCAGTAAATCAACAAGACAAATAAGTTTTAACAAAACCAACAATTCATAAGTTGACACACTGAATAAAAAACTGTTTACTATTTCTAAAATTTTTAATAAAGTTAGTATACTAATTTAGTAAATTTTTACATTTAAAGTAAAAAATAGACTAAATAGACTAAAACTAAATAAACTCTTATTTAATAAAAATAATTAGAAAAAAAACATCAGTAATAATATTGTAGATTGTAAAGTTGGCTTAAAACATAAAGAAACTCTAAAGCAATTAAAACAAATTGCTTTAAACAGTAACTGTTTTTATTTTTAAGCCACGTAATTATTTATTTCTGATTGAAAAATAACACTAAAATGGAACAAAACTACACAAAGGAGGGATTTTCTATTGAAACCATTAATTTTTAACATACATCACTTTAAAAAGTCAATTGCTACAGTATATAACTTTTAAAATGTTTGTTCTTTTAATAAACATGACTATAAATAATAACCAGAAAATTATGTTTTTGTTCAAAATTTAATAAATTTAAAAGATCTAATAAAACAAAAAATATTTTTTGAACACATTTTAATTAAAAAACAAGTAGTTTATATAATTACTAAAGTTGTTTTACAAAACAGTTAGTGATAAAACTATTAGTTCTATAACTTCAAAAAACACAAGAACAACATTTTGTGAACATATTTAACACAACTAAATTTACTTAAGTGCAAAATTTGTTACATAAAACTGTTAGTAATAAAATAATAAATATACACTGAACTAATTAAAAATTAAAAGAGTTATATATTTTTTTTATTAATCTGAAAAAACATTTAGAACAAATTACTTCAAGTTACCCTAGCATTGAAGTATGTTATTTTTAATGTATAATAATTAAAATTGCAAACAATTAGGAAATGAAATAACTGGCATATAACAAACATTTATTTATTTATAGTTACAGAACATATATATTTATTTGAAACTAATTTAAAACTTTTCTTCTAGTTCAAATGTTTATCTAAATCATTTAATTTTTTATCATTGTAAATTTAAAATTTTTAAATATTTAAAAAATTATTGTGCTCTCAATTTTAAACAGTTATATTTCAAAATTTGTTTAATAAATTAAATAAACAGTAAATAAACAACATAAAATTTAGTTAAAATCTACAATGTAAGATCGAGCTATACATTGTTTTAAAACTCTTTAGAATTTATTAAACTTCAATTCAACTGATACAGTATTCATGAAGTAATACTTAAGTTAACCAAAAATAAAAATTACAATTCTTTTGATCAGAAAGTTGTATTACATGACACAAAGCAAGAGCAAATTATAACAAAAATAAAGCACTTTGAGTATTTTTAATCTCTAATGTTTACTTAAACTTGGATTAGCATTCTAATAAAAATCTTTATACAAAAGTTTTAAAATTTGTTGATTTTTGAGTAAATTTATATCTAAGTTTAATTGATAATTTTATGCTTTTCTTCATTGAAAAAAAAATATTTTAATAAATTCAAGGTTTTTTGCTTAAGAACATAAGAAAAGTTGTGTAAATTAGTTAAAACTTTTAAATATAACTACAAAAGCTTTGTTTTACATATGTTTGTATTTGAAACTATTTATAGAGAAGTAGAATTTCAAAAACTTGTTTATCACTCTAAAATATTTTTTTAAATATTTGAAAATCCATTGTAGTTAAATATAATATTATTATACATTTTAAAACGAAGAGTTAGAAAAACAATATAGATATTATGAAGTGGAAAAATTGGAATCATACTTTTATTTAAGTTGATAAAAAACTTTAGAAAGGTAAAAATCTTTTTTTTTTTAACTAACTTAAAGACCAAAGTATCTTTTTAATTAAGGAAGATGGTCTAAAAATAAATAAATATATAAATTACAAACACTAATGAGTTATATAGAATAAATGAAATATTAAAACAAAAACTAACTTAAAGAGATGAGTGCTCCTGAGACAATTAAAATCCTACTTGTTTTACAACTTTGACAGGCACTATCAAATTGAAAAATTCTCTTGAAATCTTAACTAAATTTTTGCGGTTGGCTTTACTAAAATCAGTGCTTCAAGTGATATAAATTCCTGTTAAGTCAAAAAATTTTTCTAAAATAGGTTGAACTAGAACAACACATTTAATACTAAACAAAAAATATAATTAAAAGTAGAAAGCTATAAAATTTATTCAAGTATAAAACATTAAAAATTGATTAATTCGTACAAATATTTCAATTAAAAAGTTAAACAAAAAATAAAAAACAACTTTCATACAAATACACTTTATCAAGCTTAATAGATTACTAGAAATAATTGTATATTCACTGATAATACTTTTATCATGTTTATAAAATGTTCGAATATAATTCAGTTAGATTTAAATTGCTTTTATATGCAAAAAAATGTACGTGTAGTATATTATTATTAATTATTTTTAATAATAAATTTTAAATTAAATTGAAACTTAATAGTAAACATTCTTATTAAATGAAAACTGTGGACTTAAATACTTTGGAAGAAACAATATCTCAGTAAAAAAAAATTATAAAAGTATTGAATATATAAATATCTCATTTGTGGCCTGTGAATAAAATTAAATTATGTAAGCTTAAATGTAGCAGATTTTTCCTTTTTAAAAAAAGAAAAATAAGTTGAAAAACCTAAAATTTTTATCAAAATTAAGGCCAACATCAACTGCTAAAAAATACTTTAGAAGCTTTTATATAAAAACTTTTTTAGGTTTTTCGATTTCTTTGGTTTAGTGTAAAAAAATGTCAGATTTCTTTAAAAAATTTTAAAAAAGTGTATATTTTCTCAATTTAAAACTTATAATCTTTTGAAAATTTCATTGATGATTTATAGTAATATACTACAAAGTATTTTTAAGAGAGAATATTCCAACTGCTTGGTGCTAAAATATCTTCATTTTTTTATGTTTAAGCAAATGTGATAAAAATTTTATGTAAAATTTTACAAAATAAAACAATCATTAGGAAATTAACTAATTTTAGGTTTATACAAGAAACATCCTGATGCCTATTTGCACTTTTTTTTTTTTGAAAAAATATCAAATAAAAAAAATTAAGTTAAAAATTTTAAGTTTTTAAATAAGGGCATAGGAGGGGTAAACACCCTTTTTTGGTTTTTTATCTTTTTTTATATAGTTGTTACTAAGCTACAAGATGCTTTTTACAGATTTAAAAAATTCAAAATAATTTTTGAGATATAGCCAGTCAAAGTTGGAGCCGACAATAGGTTCCTTATGGGAGGCGCAAACTAAAACAGGCAGAAAAAAGACTACTTCACTAAAAATCTATATTCTCCTACGTTTTTTGAGATAAATACCTCAAACTTTCAGGATATGTTGTTTAAAGTACTTCAAAACTTTGTCAGAAAGAATGTTTTGAAAAAATTAAATTATAAAAAAATAAAAAAAAAAACAAACAGCTTTTTTTTTTGTTTTTTTGTCACAAATTATCTATTTTTATTTGTTTAAATTCTCTTCCGACACAATTTTTTAAAAATTGCAAGGAGCATATTCTGAAAGTTTGTGGCATTTATCTCGAAAAACGTAGAAGAAGATAGATTTTTAGTGAAGTAGTCTTTTTTTGCTGTTTTAGTTTGCCCCTCCCAAAAGGAACCTATTGTTGCTGTCCAATATGACCTGCTATATCTCAAAAAGTAATTTTAATTTTTTAAATTTGTAAAAAGCAACTTGGAGCTTAGTTAAAATTCAATATTATAAGACTAAATTGTAAAAATGGTGATCTACATCCCTATGCCCTTAATATGTTTTTAGTTGTTATTCAAAATTTTTGGTAGGATGATTAATTAAAACTAACTTTTTTCAAATGTTGGCTAGTATTAGCATGGTATTTAAGACTTAAATCTCTTCTTAAAATATCTACACCATTACGTAGTATGAACTAGAAACATCAGGCATAATTTAGTCTATTAGTAAAATCATATTCTATATTTAATAGATAAGTCTTATTTATGTAAAGCAATAATCAACTACTTTACCTTTAAACTCAGGAACAGATTTCCATTTAGAATTGTATTTTTGTTTATTCTTCCTAGTAGGTGCTTCTATTTTGACAGTTATCATCTTTAACCAGCTGTGACAAATACATGTTTTAGTGCTTTATATTAAATAGGCTGTTATAAAGTTAACTATCATAAAATAACAAATAATATTTTTATAGTATTTTGGATTAAATAAATATTGAGAATCATAATTGTACATATTTTTTACTAATATTGTTACTTTTTTTAAATTAATCAATTTAAAGTTCTTGACTTAAATGCCTATTTCAATATTTTGTTTTTAATTTTATTTTACTTCCATTTATTTGGTCAAATTTTTTTTTTTCAAATTTGTTAACAACAACTGAGGATCTCCTATATGCAAATATAGGAGTAAAACATTGTTTTGTTAGTAATAAGCTATTAAAATAAATATTATTATTTTTTCTTTACTTAATACTCAATAAAAATTTATTAGTTAGTTAGATAGATGTTTTTCCTACTTTTTAAACAACTTACAAATGTATACTTTGCTTTTAACTATTCTAACTACTAAGTTGAAGTAATTATAATTTAGCTGAGTTAATAATAATCAGAATTGCCACTCTTTGAGACAAAATAGTCAGCCTGTGTTACCTCAGACTAGTTAGAGTTTATAATTAAATAGAAACAAAACGTTTTTGTTATAAAATTTTTGATTAAAAATAATACTAATTAAGTTTAAATACAAAAAGATACCTAAATAATTACAGAAGAATTTAGAAAATCAATATTTGTAAGAAATAAGAAATAATTATGGCATAAAAACTGGTATGAGATACTTAAAGGATATCAACACTAGCATGAGATTTCAAAAAAAGTTCATACTAGCCTAAGAGTGCCACACACAGTATGTATCTGAAACTTTTTTTTAACTGAATATATCTTAAAAGTTAATTGAAACTGTTTTTGGTTGTATAAAATATCTTAGTATAGACTTGATGGATGATACTATAAAAAAAACTAATCTACTGATGTTAAATTTTTACATGATACAAACAAACTTTAAAACTGAAACATTAATTTTTAGCACAAACATTTTATCTAAAGTCCACCACAAAAATTAAAGTACATTTTCATTGACTATTTGAATGCTTGAAAAGCCATAACTTTACTTGTTTGCTCATATATTGTAGGATATGGGAAATGTGAGCTGAAAACTTTTTTAATGAAGCAAATCCATCAAATTTTATAATGAATATTTTATTAAAACTGTTCTTAATGATTCTTTTTTATAACAATTAGATGATTAAGATCAATTATTTAACTATTATTTTGTTATACTTATTACACAAATTATTATTATTATTAATTTTTTGAGGATTATTTTACATAATACTTGATTAATTGTTTTTAGTGAATAAAAGACATTGTTTAGTTTTAATTTAAACACAGCTGTTTTTAGAAAAATTTGTACACTTCTAAACTTAAGCTATAAAATCATAACTTCTAGAATTCTTGTAAAACATAATTTATCAAAACCAAAATTGTAACAAAAATATTTATCAAATAACAGAAGAACTCATTTAAGAAATCAAAGAAGAGCTAAAAAGAGTAAATAAAATGATAAATATTAAAAAGAAAATATTATATAACTGTTAAGTTCTAAAATAATAGGTAAAGTGTTTTTTACTAGTCTAAAGTCATTTAGATAATTCTTGAATAATTAATAAGTATACAGTTAAAATATTTAGTTGTTACAAAAGGAGAGTCTTCAAAGATATTTTTAATAAGAGTTAGCTTATAAAACTGGACTAATTTAATAACACAGGTTAACCAATTTCATCATTTCAATGGTTAACACAATTATGCACATTTGTAGGCTACTTTGTATATGGCTACTGTACAAACAGTCCTAGACTTTTTAATGCAAGACATAATTAAATTAAAATTTGCAGATAGATTGTTACAAGAAATCTTATTTACCAATTTCATTAAGACTCAATCTGTTGTTTTTTTTGAGTAAGAGTGACCAGCAAAAATGTGCAAAAATTAAGTCAAAGAGACATTTCTAAAAACTAAAAAAAAAATGTTAAACCTTATTTTTGTTTTTGAAAAAATGATAAACTTATGTTTGAATAAATAGTAATTAGAATATAGTAATGTTTTGGTTATAAACTATATTACTTGAATGAAATCATAAAATTTGAAATTTAAATAAGGCATTTGAAAATTCATTATAACATTCAAATATATAAAATAGAATACAAAAATTTAAATAAAAAGAAAACTTTTTGATAAAAATCTATAAGTATTCTAAGAATTTTATCACAATTTATTATTTTATTTCTAGGATATTTTAATTTTTTATGGTAGACAACCATCAGATTTACTCCACCCTCCTCTATTTTGCTTCTTAACATTAAATTGAACACTTTGTAAATTTAAAAATTTGTATTTTTAGTGTAATTAAGGATTTGGCAATGTTTCATAAACAACTTACTAAGCTTACTATTTTGCTGAAAGTCTTATTTCGTCTTATTTTTGTAAAACAATATGAAAAAGTTTTAATAAGTTTAAACTAATATTTAAATAAGTTATTTAATTTTTTATCTGAAAAAATGAAAATAATATATAAATAATTGAAATTTTAAAACATACTAAAAATTGGCTTTTTAATACTGATGATTTTTTTTATAAAAGTTATTAGCATGAGCATTTTTTAAATATTTCCAAATTTACTTTATTTGAAGAGCAGTGTTCCTTTAGAACCTTTTACAATGATTTAACTTGTCACAGTTTAAATTTATTATTTTAAACCTTACAACTTGTAGTTACAAGCATTGTTACTACAGTTTATAAACTTAGATAAATTATTTTTCAAAATGTTTTGTGTAACGGGATTCCCCTTTACGTTTACGTGACGCCCCGTAAGGCCGATCTGCTACAAAAATAAAAATTTAGGTTAAAAGAGGTTTATGCTAAGCTAACAGCTATTGTGGAAAATAGCTCATTTTTTAACAAATTTTCCGCGTTTCAGCTACATTTGGCTTCTATGCCTGCAACTGTCAACATGTCAAGTCATCTGCAAAATAGAGAGTAAAAATGTATATAAACGATGAAGCACATCGACAAACAGGTTATTACACCTAAATTACATTACAAGGGGACCTGGGTTGCTTCAATGGGGCTATAATTTCAGTAAAACGTACATGGGTCATGTCTTACATAAAAACAGTTTAGATGAAAAAAATGGTGGACCATTTAGAATAGTCATAATTTAGAAAATTAAAATTACTTACTTTTTTTTTTTGCTACAGTGACCGTTAGTAAAATTGGGGTTTTTGAAATTTACAATCGGGTAGAAATTCTGAAAGAAAAAACCAACGACCACTGAGAACACAGCATAGTAAGAATATTAAAAACAATAAAAACTAAAGGAATAATATTCTTAGTCTAAAACTTCCGTTAGAATAAATATTCTAAAAAATTTTTTTTTTCTAAGGGAAACCACTCAAAATTCAAATCTCAATCCAATATATTTTTTTTTTAAATAAAGGCAAAGAAACTATTCTCTATAATAAAAAATCTTTGTTAGTTTTAAAGATAAAGAAAATAATTAGATCTTAAGTTTGGACATTATAAAGATTGCAAAAAATGCTAATCGAACTAAATTAAAGCTCGTTAATTAATGTATTAAAAAATTAAATCATCGTGATAAGAATCAAATTAAAATTGCTTTTAAAATAAACACTTGTTCTTGACTTTTATACACTTTTTTCTAACCTACCACATCAAAAGTATAATAAAAGTAATATTATACTCAATTCGATAAATAATCAGAATAAATACATAACTTTACAAATAAAAACTAACTTTAATAAGTTGGTTAACGTTAAATTTTTTGTAAAAAAGAATGAATTTTTATAGTTACTTTTTTGAATATAAAAGAAAGAAAAAACTGTAAAATTTTATTTTGAGGACCTTAATTTTTAAGATAGTTATTCTTTATTGATCTAAACGACAATACTCAATTAATTAATAATGATTATTAGTATTTTGTTTAAAGGATTACAATTTATTATTTAATATTAATACAACTTTTTTCAACAATAACATACACGTTTAGCTAAATTAAACAATGAAGCTGAAACATTTTATTGATTAACCAATAATTACAGGTTTTTCAAATTGTTTTTGAGAAATTTCTTCCAGACTTTCAAAAGTACAAGTATTGAATGGATTTTCAGTATACAAACAATTGAGTCTTGATGTTATGTAACGGCGGTTCCTCTAAAACTGCTTAGTCAGTGAAATAAATAAGTTTTTTTGTATAATACTAATTTTTAGTTATTAAAGTTTATTTTTGATATATTTTTAATATGTTTGGGTAAGGGGGGTTAGGGATAAGGATATAAATTAAAAAAAAAGATTTTATTTTGCTCAATCCGAAATTACTAGGAAAAACACAGTTACATTACAATCAGACCCCGAGTTATTTAAAGAAAAAAACACCGTTATAAATACCATAACAAAATTAATATAAATAATTAACTATAATTTTTACTTAATTAAATGCATATCTTAAAAACATATTTAATTTATTGCAAAAAGAAAAAAATGGCCTGTAGATATTAATATGGTTCAAATATTCATTTTTATTTTAGACAAATATATATTACTATTTTATTTTTAGCCGTCTCAATTTTTTATTAAGAATTTGAATTGTCGGAATTTGAATTGTCGTGCACCCCCCTGTAATTGTCATAAAAAATAAACGCTATCAAGTGAAAAAGGTTTTAAATAACTTAATACAAAATAAATAGTCTGACTTGCACTAAGTTAATCTTAATGTAGTTGATTTTATTTAAAAGTTTGAACAATAAAACATAATTTAAATCTTAATAAAATTACTACAAAACAAACTTAAATACCAAATTATTAACATTTGGAATCAATAAAATACTAATTTTTAAGCAATAAAATGATTTTTTTAACTATCCTAATTTTAATAAAGATATATAAACTAGCCAGAGATTTGCAAAAAAAAAAAAACATTACTTGTTAGTCAGTTTTTTTTTTCAGATATCGAGTTGGTCCGTATCACTTGCACCACCATTAGGGCCATAAGGTTCGTTTAGCGATGTTAGCTTACTTTAAGTTATTAACTTTTTACTTTATTCAACCATCAAATCTTATTCAGGTGGAGATTGATGGAACCGTGGAATCTTTTCGGTTACCGCCTGCCCAACCGCGAGTGCCACCTCTGCCACAAGTAAGCACCTGGACCACGTGACAGACGATGACGTCACGAGAAGCCGGTCGGAGATTGTGACGTCACTAAGGCAGTGGGTTTTCGGATCCGAGAGTCCTGAGTGACTCATTTATATATATTGTTATTTTTGTTTTTGTTAACTATGAATAGTATGCACATACATAAATTTAGTTTGATATTTTTGTCAAGTTTTTAGCAATTTTGTTTTTTTCTTTGATGTTTTATTCTGAGTATCTTGTTTGAATAGTATACTTTTATTTTTATACAATTGAGTGTTTTTTTTTTTGTACTTGGAGTTTTAGAACTTTAAACAGATATAGAGTTTTAAAATGAAAGATTTTTTTTTGGTTTTTGCCTTTTTCGTTACACTTGTATACACATGTGCTAGAAATTTCCCAAGTTTCAGTAAAGCTTTACTAATATGCTCAAAGAATAACTCTTTACTTGATTAAAAGGTATCAACTATTTTAAAGTTTCACTGTTGTTGAATTTTAATTTGGCTATCAACATTTAATTTTATCATCTATTCTAATTAGGGATACACAAAACGTTGTTGATATTTTTGTTGATATTTTTTACACTTCAGCTTTTATTTTTTATTATTTACTATGTTTATTTATTTTTCTAAATCCATATAAAAATAAAAAAACCAAGTAAATCTAAGATTAATTTTAATTGTGCTACTACAAATAATTGCTTAAAATGTTTTTTTAATTACATTAAAGTACAAACACACACTATGCACTTCGTTCGACAAATTATATTTGTTTCTTGTTTATTTTCTGAAGCAAAACGCAAAATTTTTATGAAATATATAAACCACTTTAATCAGTTTTTCCTGTTAATTTTAATTTTTTTATACAACGTTGTATTTTATACCAACATAGACATTTTATTGTCTATATAACAAATGATATTTTAATTACTTAATCTCAAAAACATTTAGCTTATATTTGAATTAAATATTTGTTTGCTGCTAGATTTTCTTAATTAGTTACTAACCAATAAGGATTTAATATTGTTATACTTTTTTTTACATATCAAACTTTGATCAAACATGTATTGCGACTTGTTATTGTACTAAATTAAGTTTTATTTTATTTCAATAAGGTTGTTAGAGTATTACAACTTTTCTAAAATTTCAATAGAGAGTTAAACATTTCAAGTTTTTTATTATGCTAAATAGTATGAAAATAATAGTAAGACGACTAAATTACCAAAATATTTAACGGATCAAAGTATGCCTTAATAACATATACTATTAAAACTTAAACTTATAATAGGCGAAAGACTCGATAAGTGAATTTTAGTAAAATTTTAACAAAATAGTTTTTTTGACTTTGATTTTTCTTTTAAGCTTTTAATCTTCTTCTTTTATAGGATAGAAAAGTTGGTTCAATGAAACTATAATGCCACGTATGGTATCAACTTAAAAATGTTAAGTAGTACAGATTTAATATAATTTTATTGAAATAGAAGTATCTCTTTACACATAAAAAATCCCTACATCTATAAGAATCTACTAACATTAGCAGTAAGTACAAACTAAAAAAACCAAGTTTTAAATGTAGCAACATTCCTATTAAATAAACAGTTTGTATAAAGTTTATTAGTAAACATTTAAAAAGAAAGTTAGTTTACATAAAACTAGTAAACCATGAATTAGATAAAATGTTTATATTTTGACAAAATAAATAGTATTTATGCTAAGGGACGCCATATAAAACAGGGCTTCCTAAAGTGGGAGATTTATACAACCATGGCCAGTTAGTTATCTGTAAAGTAAAAAAAAACTGTTAATAAGTAATTAAGTTAAAAAGCAGCGATACACAATATTTTATACACTGTTTATTGAACGAAAAAAAAGCGTAAAACAATGGATCCTAATACGGGGTGAACGAAAAACCTTTCGGTTATTTTATTGTACACCACTTGGATACAGTTTAATGCCTTGTCCAGGACAGAACAATAAATGTGTACGACTATAGTAATACTTTCACCAAGAAAAGTGTTATAAAATTATTTGAAAAACTAGATATTTTAGAACAGTTCTAGAAATTTTTTTCAAAGATTAAGTTCAAAATTTTTTATAGTAGTTGAGTTAGAATGAAAATTTTGAGTTTAATTGTTGTTAAGCTTATACTTTTCAAATGCATTTCTAAAATCTGAAAAAGACTTATAAAGATTATTGAAAACTTCTATATTTTGTTTAATTGTACCTTTTTTTTTGTGTTTGTGGTATTATTTTAAGGTCATGCTTATCAAATTTCGTAATAAGATGGTTAATTAATATTTTAGGCTTTCTTGGACCATATCTGCTTTGGTATTCTTCTTCTTTAAATAATTTATCAATAAAGTTCAACGCAAATTCAAAACGCTTGGGTAATTCTTGCTCAGCTTATGACATTTTATTTAGCTTATACTCTTCAAACGCATACCTAAAATCTGATGAAGACTCATAAAGTTTATTAAAAACTTTTATAATTTGTTTAATTATAACTTTCTTTTGTGTTTCTGATATTATTTTAAGGTCATGCTTATCAAATTTCGTGATAAGACAGTTAGTTAATATTTGATGCTTTTCTGGACCATATCTGATTTGGTATTTTTCTTCTTCAGCTAACTTATAAATAAAATTCAACGCACATTCAAAACGCTTGTGTAATTCTTTCTTAGATTGTAACATTTGGTTTAGCTTATAATCTTCAAATGCATATCTAAAATCTGAAGAAGACTTATAAAAATAATTAAAAACTTTTATAATTTGTTTAATTATAACTTTCTTTTGTGTTTCTGGTATGATATTAAGGTCATGCTTATTAGTTTTCGTAATAAGATCGTAAATTGATGCTTTAGGCTTTCCTGGACCATATCTGATTTGGTATTTTTCTTCTTCAGCTAACTTATCCATAAAATTCAACGCACATTCAAAACGCTTGTGTAATTCTTTGTCAGCTTGTGGCATAGCTGTTGTAGTACTTGCGACATTTAAGGTGGTAGCAGTGGCTTCGGACGAAGTAAGTTTTAGTCTTTTGTTTAAAACGTTCGAAATATCACCAGGTAGTGAATATCTCCTTTTGAGCATGCCTGAAAATAGTATTTCTTGTTTTAGTTCCTGAACGTTTTGAACCTCCAACTGTAGCTCTTGTGTTCCATTATCAGCTATATTTTCATTGTGGGTAGTTTTATGTTTTTGCTCGTTTCTTTCTGATTTTTCGTCCTCACTTTGTTTTTCAAGATTTGTTTGACGACCGATTGATTCTTCTTTTTCTTCGAGTTTACTGTCGTTGAAGTAAATAGTGGTGGAAGGATCAAAGGTATCTGTTTTAATGTTGTTATGCTTAACCTTTTTTTTAAAGGCAGTCATTTAGTGTTGAAGTCAAATGTTTGAATATAAGAGGCATTCAAGTTATACTCTTTAAAAAAATTTGAAATTAGTATAATTAGCATGCTAAAACACGTATTTAAAGCTTTTGAAACACAATTTACTGAAGTATATTTTTAAAAAGGCAAAACTTTTACTAAAAATCATTATTGATTTCCTGAAGTATATTGGTATTTTGAGTATCAAACTTTATAAAAATAAAAATAAAATACTTAAAAACTACAAAACATGTTTATTTGGGAAATAGTAAAACAAACTAGTACTATAAATTATACTTATTTAGTTAGTATTTATACTGATAATTCAAAATTACAATAATATAGTATAATACGACATGGTATAATATGAAGTTTAGTTGTTTGTTTTCTTTCTTACAACTAGCAACCAAATAATTAAGCCAAATAAACAAGTCTTTTTATTTTGAATAAAATTTAATACATAATTCTAACCTGCAAAATTTTTCAAACGATTTTAAAATGATTTATTATTTCTTTAAAAAGTTATTATATCTATCTAAACATTTCAGTAATCAAAACTTTGCAGTCAAAATTTATTTTGAACCATTATATCATTCTATAGTAGTTTAGAAAGGATTCTAAATTAGGAGATATCTTCAACTTTTTATGGTGATCCAAATAAATCTAAGAGCAATATATAGTGTGTGGACTAAAAGAGAGTTCCAACTTTGAGATTTTTTTAAGTTTACCTAGCTATTTGATTTCTAGTTTTTTATGGTTATTAACCCTTTACTAGTAAGGTAGCAAAATAGGAAATAGTTAACTACCGCACAAAATACTTAATAACTGCAAACCGCAAAATTTTTATTTTCGAAATTTTTCCTTAGGTCAACCAAGGCCTTCCGATAAAACGGGGAAACTGTTTTTTCATATTCTTCAAAGGTTTCCAATTATGAAAATGTCTTTGAAACTCACAGTTATAAAAACTAGTTTAGTTTTATGTCAAAAGGAAGTATACTGAATTATAATTATAAGTGTGCACAGCCGATGTAAGTTTAATTTAAATCAAATTACCTGCTTTTTTTGTTTTTTCTTTGAAATTTTCTTTACAAAGTACCTTATTTGTGCAACATTTTACATAGTTGTGCTCAAATAAGACATTAGATTCACGATGAGGACAACTAGGTTTAACAGGTAAGTTGTTCGGGTCAACAGCAATATTGTGTTTAGTGTTGTTTCGTACTACTTTTTCTGTTAATAAAATAACTATGTTTGTAAGTTTTTATAAACACCAAAATTAAAAAAAAAAACAAACTCTGTATATAAAAACTTGAAACACAATATTATGAGTAGTTTTAAAGTTAATAAAGGTAAAAAAAAATTAAAACAGAAAGTATATGTAAGTAACAATTATAAGTACTAATTTCAGAATGGTATACTAGAGAGAAACAATTTTTGTACTGTTTATTTTAATTTGATAACTAACAAAAACTATGCATATGTAAAACTACAGCTAAATTTTAAAACAACTTGTACAAGCTATAACAAAATTTATAAATATTCTATTATGTTATATTAGACTTATACATTTTATTTAGTCATATGAATACTGCACTTTAACTTTACCTTTAATTTTATCTTCAACACTTTTGACATATTCTTCACGTGTTTTAATTATTTCTTCCAATTTTTTTAATAGTTCAGCATGTTTGTTATGATCCTCAATAATTTTGTCAAATTCTTCATCAAATTCTTTAATCAACTCATTTATATAATTATTAGTTTCTTTACAAGATTTCTTAGCTACTGAAAGTTTGATAACTTCTGAAATGTCTTTTTTATTTACATCAAGACTTATTTTGTTAACTTCAGCACTTTCGTCACTTTTTACAAAGCCTTTGTGCAACTCAATTAACATGTGTTTTGTCGAAATCTGTTAAAAATAATGAATGAAAAGTATATTATACTCCAGAATATTGATAAAATATAGGTAAAATAACTATTTAAAGTATTAAGTATTGTAAATCTAAATAAAGCACAAAAAATTTGTAAATTAAAAAATGTCAAAGCTTTTATCGAGTAAGTAAGACATTAAAAAAAAATATGAGATTTTCCCAGTTTAAAACTTTAAGCTTAGTTAAGTAATTAAGAAACCACTAACACCAGCTTCTTGCGGGCTAGAAAAATTCCAGCCTTGAAAAAGCCTTGCCAAAGTATATACAAGGAGGAATAAAAGTTTTGAATGTTATACAAAAACACACAAAATTGTTAATTTCGTAACATTAAAACTTTTGTTGGGTAAAAAAATATAATTTCTTAGAACTAAAAAAGTTATTAAAACTTCCGAATTAACTTTTAACGTCATTATTCTTAAATAAAAAATATGATGACCAACAGTAGCTTCTTGATAAAAGTTAAGTTATACAAGTACCAATATTTAGTATTAGTGTCAAAAATTATTAATAAGACATAGAAAGTTTGTCGTTTTTTAAATGTGTTAGCATTTGCTGATTAGTTACTAAAACAGTTAAAATAATTATATTTATTGACTAGATAAAAGCATAAAATTCACTAACAGCGGCTTCTTGTAAGCTGGAAAATTTCCAGCCTTGCATTTTGCACGTCTGCAAGAAATGCTGCGCCGTCTTCATCAAGTCAGTATCGACATCTTTGTCCGTATCTTTTTTTGCCGGCCCGTCATTGTTCAACATGACAACGAAGTTATTCTAAAAAAAAACTCAAACTTACTAGTTTAATACTTACTAAAATTCAATAGACATAAATTCATTCTAAAGTTTTTTTAGTTGTCAAAGTTTTATAAGTATAATAGAAATAGTATTTAATTTTAATTCTTTTTTTATCTAACTAAACTAAACATGTATTGTTTACAACATTTTTACCTTAGAATGATTATTGAAATAGCCTTTTACTTTTCTCAATAGATCTTCGTTCTGCACAGCTTTTTGCGTTTCTTGCGACCTCCCAGACTGCCTACCCTGCTTCTTTACTTCTGCTAAGAAGTTTTCCAGTGCGTCGGGCCAGTGGTCTCCTTCAAAGTACGGAACTTCTGTCACTGATTTTATGTCGTTGTACTTGAGCATAAAGTACCCTTTTATCGAACCGTTAACCTGTTTAGATAAGATAATGTGGATTAATAATTTTAATGAATGGAATATGTCTGTAGTTTGCCTTATTTTAATTTTTTTTTTGAAGCTTTTAGTTGTTCAAATGATAATAGATGTGACTCAGTAACTATTACAAAACAATTAAATATTTTATCGATCCATTAGCTTCTGCAAATGGATAAAAAATACTTATTTATTAATAATAATGATAATAGTTACGTACATTAAGATGCTACTGAAGTAGTTATTTTTAGCGACCCATCACTCTGTGCGGAGAAAAAAAAACAGATTAATTTTTTGCAAAAACTAAATGTTTCTTTGGTGTCAAAGTCAAAAATCTCAAATTTTGTTTAAACTAAAAAATAATTTAAACATTGTTCTAAGGTCAACAACCATTAAAAACTATAAAAATGCTAAATTTCAGTTGAAAAATAATAAACTTAAAAAGGCAGGCTTTTTTTTCGGGTTTAAAAAATTTCCTCAGGTTTTTAAATGTACACTTTTTTGGGTCTATTTTTAGTTTAAGGTAAAATACTGTGTTAATTAGTTTAAACCATTAAAAAGATACTTTAAAGCAACTTTAAATGTGTTTTTCAATAAAAAAAAAAAAATTGATGATGAAAATAAAAAATTATTTTTATGGTGTATTTTTGGTGTTAAATCGAAATGTTTCTACTTAACACGCAAAAATTGTTTAAAATTTCAGGTTTTTCAACGTTTTTTAGTTATTTTTGTTCAACTTTCTTGTTTTTTCTGTTTTTATTTTAAATTTTTGAAACTTTTTTGGCCTAAATTGTCAAGTTCCAGGTTTCCCAAGATTCTAGGTTTTTAGCAAGAAAGAGATTTTTTTGTTTATCTTAACACTTATGATAATTAATAAAACACATTTTTATTTAGAATAAAAAACTGAGTAAAATTTAAAGAACTTTTAGAAAACTTACTTTTCCCAGATCTAACATTGTTTTGTACCATTTCTTAAGAGCTTTCGGAGGAAGGGTAGCCTGGCATGGTGGTTTTCCATTAAAAATATAATCCTCACCTTTCTCTGGGGGACAAGACCATATATGTGCATATTGGTATCTTAAATATATACAACAATTTACTACGTTTTAATAAATTTTGGGTTTGTAATTAAATTTAGAAGTTATAGTTATCAGCCTTATATAATTATTATAACTTTTGTAATAAAAATCCATTTTTATTAATAAAAGCAATTTAAACTTTTCTTATTGTTTATAGTAAAAGTGCAGTACTTTCTCTCAGAAACTTAATTATATATAAATTTCATTGAGCTGTTCCTTGCTGTTAATTTTAAGAATTGACTTAATTTTATTCTACTTAATAAAAATGTATACAATCAACTACTTAATATTGTTTTTATTGACTTACCCTATTTCACCACAGTACTTAAAGTATCCTAACATCAGTTCTACATACACTTTAGAACGAACCGATTTTTCCAGAACTTGAACCGAGTCTAAATACGATATGTAGACCCTGTTGTTGTTCGGCGATACAAAGTCTTTATACTCCTGAAAAAATTATACGTGTTGTTTTATTTATATAAATATAATATAAATATCTTACTCGGATTGAGTTAAATTGTTTTTTTTTTTGTAAATCAAATATTTCTAAATATAACCATGTAAATTTATCGTTCTTAAATTTAGATTTATCTCACCTGAGTATGACACCCGAAGAAACAAATTTCATCACCGTCTTTTTCCACAAAAGCATAAAAAGCTCTTGATCTATAAGGTATTTTTTCATAGAATGTTTTTCCAAATCTAAAAGAATATAATGTATCGTTTTAGGATTTCAATATTGCAAAGTTAAATTAAACTATGATTTTAGTAAAAAAACTTAGATCATTTAGATATTTTTTTCAGCAAATTTTAAATTAATAAAGTTATTTCCTTTTGTATCTTGTTTTTGACGCTCGGAGCTGCAATACAGGACCTTATTCAGATGTTTGTATGACATTCTAAAAATGTCTTGGTAAGCCAACTTCCAAGCTATTTTGTAGACATCATTTAATAAATCTGCTATCAATTAAAATTTGTTTTTTTAGTAAAAAAAAATAAGTTAAAACCTTTAATATATTTATAATGGACTCAAATGTAATTTAACATCAATTTAATGGATAATTTCAAACGCAGTCGCTTCTTCTCAAATTCGTTAAAACATCAAAATTTATTAAAATGGTCTGTTCTTAAAGATTTCAATAATACATTATTATTTACTTTATTAAATTTTTAGTTCAAAGTTGTTGCTTTTTTTACCTTTAAAAAGCCACATTTGGCTATTAATGTTCAAAATTAGTTGCTAAAAAATTGTATAAAATTCATGAATATTAAGGAGTAATTATGTTTAAGCTCATATATTATGCTTTTGTTGAACTACTTAAAAGTTTCTGTTCATATGTTTAAAACCAATTTTAAACTTAAGTAAAAATCTATGCAACACAAATAAAATGTGAAAGCATCTTTTTAGCCCCATTTTTGTCTCAATAAATTCACTTGTAGAGTGAAAACTTCAAAATTCATTAGATTAAATGTTTTTTTTGGTTTATTATGATTAACCATGCTAAAAAAAACAAAGCTTAACTTTAACTTCAATTTTTACACTAGTGCGTACCTAAGAAAGACCGTTCTGAATTAAAAATTGACATTCTAGAGACTTGCTTTCTACCTATTCAAAAATTGCGTACATATCAGAATACTAGTATATTTAAAATTAAATGTGGTATTTACTGCCACAGTTATTTAATATACAACAAGTTTGGAATTTATATGTTTAAAAAAAGTTATAAAAGACTATTAATTCTTTAAAATATAAAAACTTGGATAATACAAGTTTTTAGAATCTTAAGTATTGTTTTTTTTTTGCATAAAACATACAAAAAATAATGTTCATAAAATATTAAAGAAAACAAATAAAATATAATTTTACCTCTTTAACATTTTCTCTTTAACCTTCACATGCTTTACTTTATTGTATAAAATTCTGACGTGGATCTTACCAACCTCCTCTTCTTTACTTTTAGATTTTACAAATTGGTTGACTTCCTTTTCCAGATAGTTGCATAAGTTACACCTAGGTAACATCTTTGATGATAAATTTCTACACAATGCGTCTTTACCATGTCCTTCAAGTTTTTTAATATCAGGTTTTTTCGGTAAGGGTTTAGTTGACTGAAAATATATTTTATCGATTTTATTGACAAGTATCTTCGAAAATTAGAGTAAAAAAATTTTAAACTGGTACGAAACATAAATATACTTTTAATAATTGTTATTTTTTGTCTAATAATATAATAGCAATTTTTCTAAAAGCTTTTTGTTTAAAATTAAGAAAAAAACTATTAAAACTAGAAAGATATGACTAGTTTTAAATAAATATTTCTTTTATTTAAATCTAAAAAAAATTTTATTATAAAATTACAAAACTTATTAGTCATTGATTATTAGATTTATAAAAGGCTTTGAAAATAAGTAAAATTAATTGTAAACACTAACTTTAAGAATTTTCTTTGTTTTCTTTTGTTTCTTTGACTTCTTTATTTTATTATTTGTTTTTATATCAACAATTTTTAATTCATCCTTCGGCAGTTTAGTTAACTCTTCTTTCAAAAACGCTTCAAGGGATTTACCCTGCGCCCTTATATAGTTACCTACCTGAGATTAATTAAACAAAGATGTTAAATTTAATATTGCAAAATAAGTTTAAAGACAATCAAATGCTTATAGTTAGTAGTTGTTATGATACAATTTAATTATATTAATTTTAAACTAACAGGGTTGTAATTGTAGCAGTTTTCAAACATCAGCTGAAAGTCTTTTTTACATTGGTCAGCTGTTTTGTATTTGCCTGTACGTAGGTTTTTCTTGATGTCGTTTATGCACATTGGCTTCGTGATAATGCTGTGATAGTCCTGTCAGTTTTTATCAAGGTAAAATTTTAAGCACAAAATATTATTTCTATTTTATACTATTAAACTCTAACATTACTAACAACAATTTTACGAACATGATAAAGGTTTTGATAAAATTTTAAAATTACATATGTAAAAGTTTTAAACTAAAAAAAATCGCAGTACAGTCATAAATTATTTTAAAGTAATTAAAAAAGATTCAATATATTAAAAAATTGTACCCATTAGTTATTTTATTTGTTTAGAGTAATTTGTTACACGTTTTAAACAGTCTTAATTTGTTTTTTCTTGTAAAAGTTATAAAACACTCAGTTATGTTCCGCTTGAAATTGCTTTTAAAACACAACCTTAGAAATATAAGTCTGAAAATTAAATTTCCATTTGGCACACGAATTTTTGTCTAAATATGGCAAACCTTACACTAGAGGTACTTAACAGGATTGTTCTTGAAAAAATGTTTAGAAAATGTAAGTAAAAACACTACTAAAAAACTAACAGGTATTCTAAGCGCTACAGGATCCACAGGTTTTTTAAACAGAGAGCTGCATTTGTGATTCTCCAAAGCAGGAAGTATTGTTTTCCAAATATAATGAAGTTGGTGGTTCATTGACATGTTTTTATTTTATTGTATAATTTTCTGTTAAATTTCTTTCATTGTTAACTGTGTAATAAAAATGTACAAACTATAAAATAAAAAATTTACTTAATATGTGTTATAAGTAAAATAGCGGCGGTTTAAGTGTAGTTCCCTGAAGCCTACGCTCGCCCTGAATTAAAAGAAAAAAGAGATATAGTGAAGAAAAAATGACTACGCACTGTTTCTAAACCAGAGCTAGAATTGTACACTTCAAAAATGTTTTTATGTCATTTACGAAGTTAAAATGCACTAAGTTGTTTATTAAACATTATGCGAAGCAAAATTTTACTTTCATGTATTCTAAAGAAAATTTATTTTATTTTAGTAGTCAGACTCTTAAGCATGAAAAAATAAAAACTGTGTTATACAAAAGAAAATTCAATCACGTAAGCTATCGGCTATAACAAACTTTATTAGAAAACTTTTGTAATTTTAAAATAAATTTACAATACGCGATACTGTTTGTAAAAAAACCATAACTAACTAGAAAAAAGCATAGACAAAATTTTCCTTAAGCTAAACTACGGTCTCAAACTGTCAACGGTGTAGACACCTTACAAATGACTTTAAACCGAGTAATCCAACGTTTATATACAGATTTATTTCTAAATCCAGAATTTTCCAGAATGTTAAAATCTCTTGTTAAGAACTTATTTATTTTTATGATAAACAGCTTAAAAATCAGCTTTTACAGATTTTTTTTCTAACTTTGTACTACTAGTGTTAAAAATTTTAGCCATAAAGCTTTTCTCCTATTTAAGCTGTTTAACTTTTACATATTCTAATGAAATTATCTTTACTCAAATCTTGATAAAAACTATATTTTATTCTTCCACTTCAAATCATTAAAAACATTTACAATAAATACAATATTTTTAGTTAAATTAATTACTAGTTTTATTACTAGTTTAATATTCTAAATGACAAAAATAGTTTTAAATATTGTTTTATGTGCAAATTGTAAGCTTAAAATGAATTAAAATTAAATACAGTAATCTTTGTCTTGGTTACGCACATTTGAACTTTGTTCCAACTGCGTATTCAACATGAAGTGTGTCCCTAAAAAGTGCGTTTTCAAAATGCAGATGGCTGTCTTTGATATAACTGACGTAACTAGTTTGACATATCCTAATATCTTACGTTTTATTTCATGAATACCACTTTTAATCTTTAGTTAAATAAAACGCAATATACAAAAATCTTGAAAACTATAATTTTTGTAGCTAAATTGTTTTTAATACCCTTCCTCTACTAAAAACTTTACAGACTGACATATTCTAATAACACTTTCTTTATGTATTAAACATTTTTGAGCAGTGTAATCTTATCAATAGTAATTTGAACTAAAAATACTTACTTAACGTGATTATTAAGCTTTTTATAGTTTAATATAATTTTTTATGAGTTTATAATAAAAACTTATTTAAATAAATAGCTTTTACAAATCAGATGTTATAGATTAATTTTTTTTCTCTAATTTTCTACTACTAGTGGCGAAAAAGTTTAATCATGAACCTTTTTTCATATTTAAACTGTTAGACTTTTATATATTTTAACGAAATTATCCTTGCTCAAATCAAGTTTAAAATAATATATTATTTCCTATTTAAAATCTTTAAAAACAAATACAATAAATATAATAGTTTTAATTAATTAAGTACTTGTCTATTAGTAATTTATTATTCTAAATGTCAAAAAAAGTGTTTTAAATGATGTTATATGTGCAAATTATAATCTTGAAATGTTTTAAGTTTATATTTTAACTATCCCGAATTACTTATAATGATACTTATACGCGCAATGCTGGTTATTATCTGACTCCGTGCGCGTTATAAGTATTTATCGGTGATGTTATTTAAATGTTTAGATATGACTTAGCTAAGTTATTTAGCTAAGTCGACTTAATGAATTGCGAACTAAACTTAGACTATCTTTTAAGCTTAGTTTAATTAAATAGTTAGATTGTTAGAATGCTTAACTAATTGTATATAAGAAATCGAGTCTAGAAACACAAATTGTATTGAAATGAATATAAACTGCGATACATGATAACAAAATATACAAACAAGCTATTCCAATTTACAAGTTAATATAAAAAACAGTCGCCTTCGTACAAGAAGTACGAGGCGACCACAATCTTTTCAAACAATATACTATCAGTACAAAGGTAAAACTAGACTGCCTAGAAACTAGCGTTTTACTCAACTTAAGCATTTTTTGAGAGAAAAGGAAGAAAGAACAGCGTTGCTGTTACAATATATTGAAGTATTCTGCCACTAGTATATTATTTTGACTTAAATTGGTAAAAACAAGAATTTAACTTTAGACAAGACTGATTTTGTAACACATATATTTGACTACCTTTAAGTACATAAGTCGGTTCAACAAATTCAATTTAAACGTTTTCTTATGAACCTAAAAAGAAGCTATAGCCATCCTGATATTTTCAAAATGCCTTTAACATTGCCCTTGTCTTTTGAATAAATATCTAACCAGCCAAGTAACTAGAATAAACAGCAAACCACCTAGTTAAAATCCGTGAATAATTTTTGTGTTTGAATTTGTAATTTGAAGCTATATATTTGTAAAAATTTTAGAACTGTTAAAAACTGAATACAGTAATGTTTGTCTTGAAAACGCACGATTGAGCTTTGTTCTAATTGCGTACTCAACATGAAAGTTTGTTCTTAAATAGTGCGTATTCAAGAAGCAGATTTCTGTATTTTATTTAACTGACCTGATATGTCCTAATATTACACTTTTGATTCCATAAACAACACTAAAAATCTTTAGATAAATAAAATACAGTAAAGTTAAACTTTCAAAAAAAAAAAAAAAAAATATTTTTCTTTTTTTTTATTAAATTATTTTAAGTTAGTAGCTTTTTTTTTAAATATACCCTTCTGCTCTAAAACAACTTTAAGACTGACTTATTTAAATAACTTTTATTTTATATACTAAAATTTTTTGAGCCAAGAAACCTTATATAAAGTACTTTTGATGTAACAAAATCTAACGTTATTATAAATCTATCTAGACTTTTTTATAAATGTTTTTAATGAGTTAATAATCATTCCTACAAGCTGAAAAGGGTTTTTGTAAGAGGGACTTACTTCTCTGTATTATAGTTAGAGAAAAAAAAATTAAATGATTGAAGAGCTTAAAGAGATAAGCTGTCTTAGACTTAATTTTCTCTCTCTAGCTTTTACCACTAGTTATAAAATTTTAGCCATGAACATTTTCTCCTATTTAAACAGCTAGATAATGTTCTAGTAAAAGTACCATTACTCAAAAAAATTAATTTTAAACAATATACTAATATTAACATTTAATTCTTTAAAAGTATGTATCATAAACATTTATTTTCAACTAAATACTGGCTTTCTTATAAATTTTATGTTTTAAATGACGATAAAAATCACCCTTAATTACTATCTTGACAGTTTTATAACAAAAAAATAACTTTATGTTGTCTAGTCAATACTACAAACAAACTAAAAAACTCATTTCATCTTTTTTTATTGAATTTCCCACTTTTTGTTTTTATTTTACGGTTAGCTTTAAAATAAAAACACATTATGTAGACAAACCAAAATGAGCGAGAGGACAATGTTATTTCAAATTTCATGCTTACAGACATTTTTTTGGAATACACACCTTTTAAAAAATTTTTAAGTTGAACAACAAAACCCTAAATGCTTAAATTTATCTAAACAATGCCTTAAAAACTTGACTTACGTTTCAGACTACCTGTTAAAAATAAAATAAATTAGAAATACATGATTGTTCTCCAATAGACTTGGCAACACTGACTAATTAATGTGTTTTATATTTAGTGTTTTGCTTTAAGCTTATGTGTTAATCATTACTAATGCCTTAAGGTTATACTTCTTCCTCAGAGTTAGAGTTTTATAGAACAGTTAGAGTTTGTTAAGTATTTTATTCAAAATTAATTAAAAGTAGTATGTAGATTAAGTTTTTCAACAGTAGAAAATTATTAAAACAACATGTAAAAAAAGACACACGTTGACAAATAGAAAATATCTAGCAATAGTTTGATAACTAAAAGCATAAAAACTATATAAAAATAAAAAAAGCATAGGTTTTTATTTTATACGGTAAATGCGAGTTAAAAAGTTGGTTTTTATTAATGTTGTTTTGTTTTCTAAAATATTCTTTGTTTATTACAACTAATAATACTGAATTAAATAATTTCAATATCTAAAAATTCGGTAATTACACTTAGTTCAGCTTTTTATGACCTTTTTAAATTATAAAATTATTTGTTGTTTAATCTTTTAGTTAGACGGATTAAAATCTAGTGTTTAAGTATCAAGAGAAATTCTTTCAAACTATTACTTTATTTAGTATTTTACCGTTGTTACAAACATTATTGGTAAGTACTTTAAAATCTTTGTAATCTTAAAATATTAAACTATTTACTTAATGTCTAGTTTAAAGAATAAAATATTCTCTTTTTTAAATTTTACACTAATTTAAATTTTTTAATACTGAATTACATGAAAATCGTTAAGGATGTAAAATCAACAAAAAAAAAACAAGCACTTTCAGAACCAAAGAGAAGAGTCGGTGATACTACCGTTTTATCAAATGACAACGAACAACTGTAGCTGCGTAAGAAACGACGCTTTTGTCAGCTTTGTAACTATTATTGTTAGTTTGTTATTTTTTCTTACACTATTAAAATTAATACGAGAAAATCAAAATAATTCAGCTTGTTAACAACTGCTTGATTTTTTAAATTTCTACATGCATAAGTAATTTAAATCAATATGTTATTCTAAATATTTTCTGAACCTGTTTTTGTTTATTATGCAAAAATGTAACGGTTACCCAACTGGTTTTTTTCAATACATTGTTATTGTTTTTAAAATGTTTATACTATAAACTTAAAGAGACCAAAAGTGAAAATGGTCAACAGGATAAACATCTGTCTGGGTTAAATCTAGCACAAAGTACTAATTGCAATGCTTACTCACCTTTGCCAAGTTTTAAGTAAGTTCATTTTTAAATGTAGAGTTAAGGTTGTTCTTAGAATTTTTAATTACTGAAATTTTTTTATGATTTTGCTTTTTTTTGAACTGATTTCTAGGAAAGTATCGGTTTTAAATAAAGTGGTCAGGTATTTCTTAATTTTTAGTAAAACATATGTAGTTTACCTTTGACATAAAAAAAATAAGTTGTAATTGTTTTGTTGCCGAGTTGCAAAATAAATACCAATTTTTTAAATAATGAAAGCTTTTACAAACATTAAATATTATTTTTTTCTTATAAACTAAAACTTATTAATTCTTTAACTTTAGCAACAAATTTTATAAAATATCTGTTTTGATAACAAGTTTTAACGTTTATACAGAAAAAGTTTATTTCTAATTGTATTATGTATTAAAACTTATAAAAACGAGTTATAAGTTTATAATTTTTGTGTGTGTAATAAAGGCTACTGCATTCAAAGAATATAACCTTAACTAACGTTATTTTGGTTAAATACATATTTCAAACAAAAAGATTATTTTTTTTTAGATTTGGCTTTTCTTTAATTATTTAACTAGGTAGAATTATAAAACATAATTAAAAGAAAGCGATCGAGAATACTTATCTTAAAATGTGATAAAAATTAGTTTTCTTCCTACTTAGGTAAAAACAAAATTATTTTTTCAAAGATCCGATCAAAGCAAACTATTTGTAAATTGTTCTAGTTTACTTAGGAAATAAAAAAGAAAAACATAACTAATCTTAGTACCTAATTTTGTTTCGTAAACTAACAAGTAAACACAAAAAAAAAATTATACCAAAATGGTTGAAAAGGTACAAGTATTTTATAAAGAATGAGTATATATAGTGAACTGTAGTTGTAAATAATTTTCATAATACATTTTGTAAATAAAAATTTTCAGTCCCAACAGTGTTAAGTTCTATTTTAGACAAAACTGTCTAGAAGGAAAAAAGATATTTTTAACCTTCTTGAATAACCTATTTAGGTAACTTGAATTGAAAATTAATTGAAGAAACTCATTTTTTCTTCTATTTTAGAGCTAAAGATAAATACACTTTAAAACCTTGTAAAACTCAAATTTGCCTCTAATCTAAGGCAATACATACATATTACTTCGTTGACTTATTTATGCTTAAATGTACTTTTTAGTTTATTTTATCATATAATTATAAGTATTAACTATATCACTAAAAAATTTTACGTCACTTAAAAATGTTAGTCTACTCCAGAGTCACAACACTCTACATTCTAACTGACATCAACTATGTAAATTAAAAAAAAATTTTTAATACAATTATAGTTTTCCATAATAAAAAGTAGTTCCAAACAATTTGTTTCAATCAGCAACTTCTCTAAATTTTTATTAATATGAAAAAATTAGCATCGTAAAAATTTATTTCAAGATAAGTAAAGACAGTAAATAAAATCAAAAAAGTACTTTGAAATTAAAGATTATGAGCTAAAACTAGTAAATACTTAATTTTATTTTTATATAACATACACTTTCTTAACAGTTTAAATTAGCTGTGAATAACTTTATGTAAAGATTTGTTTTTAAAACTATAATTTTGATTAAATAATTAAAAGTGTACTTAAATGTAATTATATTGTTTGTGAGCTTGCTAATGTTATTTTAACACAGAATCATATCAATTAAAACTTAAAGAATATGTTCTTTGATTATTTGTAATAGAAGAGTCTAGTAAGTATTACACTAGATATTGTTTTAATTGTTGTACCATTTAATATATTTAATATTATTTTACCTATAATTCAATATTTGAGTATTTCAATTCATATTTTTACATTAAAACAAATAAAAGTTTTGTTTTATGTAGCAAGTAACCTTTTTTCCAGCTCATCTATTTAGTTATCAAAATTTTGAACGTTTCTATACTAATTTTTTAATAAACTTTTATACTAAACTATTTAGTTGTACATAAAACTTCTTATTGATAACAAGAAGTATATTAAGTTTTAAAATATAAAGGCTTTTAGCTTAAAATATGTAACAAAGTTACCACTTTATTAAACCATGCAAAAATGACATTATACTAGCTTTGTTGATTTTTGCAGAAGAAATAACCAAATATTTTTAAGTTTAGCTGAAAATATCTGATTTAAAAACACTTATTTGTATTCGTAATACTATTTGATATAATAAAAATATAATCATAAGTAAGAATTTATTACGGTATAAATACTTTAAAAAGCATTCTAATTAAAACCGTCTTAGTTTGGCTCCAATCATTGTTACTCTCCTGCTTAAGTAACTAAATTCGAAACCTGGGTTAGTTTATCTTTTTGGCTTTGATAAATTTGAAGTTTAATTAAGTTTATCATTGTATAGTTCACTGTTAACCTTTAAGATTATAAATATAGTTCTCATTTTATCGTTTCGGAGAGTAATAGAAGCAGTGGTGTCGCGTGGTATTTTTTTTAGGTGGTGCAGAATTTCGAAAAAAAAATCACCTACTTTAAAACTCTTTTTTATCTTAAATAAAGACTTTTTTCTACAACAATTACATTAAATTGCTAATGTAACCTGTAATATTTTGTTTAGAAATAAAACATTTATTTTACAAAAAAAAAATTAAGTAAGAAAATAACTTTAAAAAAAAAAGTAAATACTTTGAAAATTTAAGTAAGTATAAGAATATAAGAAAATAATTATTTTAAGTAATTTACAAGACTCAAAAAATGTTAGCTTACTTATGAGTATTAAATTTTTAGAAGGCTTTAAAATTTAAACTAACTGTAGAAAAAAATTTAGACAAAACAAATTTTTATTATATTGAAAAACACAGCAACTTTAATAGTTTTTCTTTTGCCTCAACTTAATTTTTAAAATATTTGATTAAATATCATACTAAGAATGGTTATTTTACTAATATTTAACTTAAAAAAAAAAGAAATGTTTTATTAGACTTGGCAAGAACATTAAAAAGTCTACAAACAAACAAAAAAATGTTATGTACAAACTGCAAGTTTATTTTAAGTAAAATTTATCAAAACTCAGTATAAAATAATTGCTTATTTACTGATAAATATTAAAAAAAAATAAACGATTATCAATTTATAACTAATTAAAAACTTTTATGTTTGAAAAAAAAACAGCTTGACTACTAAGTTAAAAACACAAAAGTAAAATAAGCAAGCTCATAAATATCAAATTTTACGAAGTCTCTAACTTACAATTTAGATTAAACAGATTAATATTATAATAAGAAAATACAGCAACTGCAATAATATTCTTTTAGCCTCAACTTTAGTTAAAAAATATTGGATTAATTAAATATCAAGCTATTAATAATTGTTTTACTAATGTTTAATAATAAAAAAGTCTAATTATACTTGGCAAGTAAATTAAAAAGTCTACAAACAAATAAAATGTTGTGTAGAAATTGAAATTTTTTAAAGAACAACTTACATTACTCAAAAAAGAAATTTAAAATTCATTTATGATAATAAAAAAAAGTTTAAATAACTAAAAAACTCAAAAGTAAAACAAGCAAACTAAATAATATTAAGTTTTACAAAGGCTCTAAAGTTAAAACTAAAAGTAGCTTACAATTTAGATATAAGAAACTTATATTATAATAAAAAACACAGCAACTATAATAATATTTCATTTTTGCTTTAACTTTACTTGAAAAATATTGGATTAAATACCAAACTAAAAATAACATTTTTACTTATTTTTAACTAAACAAAAAAAGGAATGCATAATGAAGCTTGGCAAGTAAATTAAAAAGTCTACAAACAAAGAAAAATTTATGTACAAATTACAACTTTTTAAAGAAAAAGTAAACTTGCTTAATAAAGAAAATAGTTACTAGTGAATGTCTACCTAAAAATTAAAGCTAAAGTCTAACTTTGCAAACATAAATACTTAGACTCTTACTTTTCACCTTTGTAACTAAAATTCATTCTTCTCTCCTTTTGACTGATAAATTTCTCCATCACCTATTTTTTGAAACTAGTACAGTTTTTAAGTAAGTCCCTACCAATCGAAATTACACTCAAAGAATTTAATCTTGACTGACCCATGGTGTTTCTCAAAAATGTTTTTATCCTTTTCAAAGATGAAAATGTTCTTTCAGCGTCTACACTAGTCATGGGAATAGTTATCAAAGTTCTATAAAGCTTTGTAGTTTCGTTAAATATTTTAGTCAGGTTATGTTCTTCAAGACATAACAGTATTTTCACTAAATCATCCTGATGCATGTGAATAAAATGTTTCCAGTTCTCTTCTAACTGTTTACATTCAACTACAGGATAACACTTCTTCACTGTTTCTATAAGTTCTAAAGGAAAACAGGATTTAAAAACAGTAAAATATTTTGCCAACAATATTTGTGAAATTCTTAAATTGTTCTAACTATACAGAGTAAACTAATAATTAATTTCAATATTAAAAAAATTAAAATAAAAGCAAGGTTGCCACTCTTTGAGTCAAAATAAACTGTCCTGAGTGACCTTGAAATGCCTTGAGTCACCATGTGTTTTTGAGAAAAAATCAAATACCCTGAGTTTCCCTGAGATTTTTTAGAACTTAAAATATCATTAAGTTTCACTGAGTACCCTGAGTGTGTGGCAATCCAGAATATAGCTAAAAAAAAGATTAAAATAATTTCAAAAACAAAGAGTTTCATTTTATCAATAACTTTAAGGACGTGAAGATATTTTTTTTTAAATATATTTTTACTATCAAGTTTGAAAACAACTGAACTTTTGCTACACCTGAAGATAAGCTTTGCTTTTAAGGGCATAGGGAGGATGAAACACTTTCTTCAGAATTTTATCTTATTTTATGAAGTTTTTACTAAGCTACAAGATGCTTTTTACAGATTTAAAAAATTCAAAATACTTTTTTAGATATAGCCAGTCAAAGCAGTCTTGTATTTTTTTGCTGTTTTAGTTTGCTCCTTTATAATAAATCAATGTAATCTCTGGTCTGACTGGTTGCATCTAAAAGTTTAATTGGAAGTTTCAAGTTTATTAAAGAGTAACTATTAGCTTTCTGAAAAACTTAGAATAAGAACAACATGTAAAAAAGTGCCTATACATCCCCCCCTTATACCACACTATTTTGCACAATTTTTTTCAACAAACTTTAAGATTTTTATAAACTTTTTTTCTAAACTTATTGTTTTTTTGTTGGAGGTTTAAAATTCAATAGTTTTTAAGGGTATCTTTTCTGTATTTAAATTTAATTTGTTTTTCATTTTGATGACAGTATTTTTCTCAGGAGCTCAACTTTTTAAAGTTAAGTTGGTGAGGCTGTTGAACTTTTCAAGAAATTTAAAAATAATTAATAAATATGTAACCATTATAACAGTAAAAAATTGGTTAGTTAGTTTTCATGTGGCCATAGGGGTAAAACACTTATATTTTAACTTTAAATAAACTTGTTATTCTCAGAGTAAAAAACTAAAACTACTTTAGTCAGCCTGAATATTTTCTAACTTGGTCAGTTTTAATTTATCTTGGGTCATCTTGAGTTTTTTTAACATTTCTAAGTTATCCTGATTATGAAGCAAGGCAACCATGTTTCAACAATTTTATCTAAAATTTTTGCGATGTTTATGAAAAAATTAAACCAAAAGTCATATAAAGTAGACTAAAATGTTAAACTACTCTAAGTAATAAAAGTTTCTTGGGGGGTCAGAAAAATATTTTAAGTTAAGGCTATTTACTTTATTTAAATATGTGACTGTTTCAAAAATAATAATTTTTATTTAATATAAATCTAAATTATTTTTCTGTAAGAGTAAACTAGAAGTTTATAATAAACTGCTTAACATTTTTTTCCAGAACTCAAATTTTACATTTAAATATGATTTAATTAAATATTTTATTAACTTTATGATTACAATAATCAGTTATAGTTAAGCTTATGTATGCAGATTAAAATAAAAAATCGAATTTCTTAGACTTTGGTGATTTAAGCTTCTTATCTTTTTTTTTCAAAATATTTAATTTATGACAAGTTTAAATTTGAAAAATCATGTGGGTACATAAACTCAAGTTTAATCCTTTGCAGCAGCTTAGCTTTGTTTTTATTTTATGTTTACAATAGCTTGTAGATGATACTTAAGCATGTCCTGTTTTGGGGAATTTTCAACTTAGCTTACTTACATATTGATTTTGCCGTAATTCTTAAAGAAATTTTGCTTTTTTGAGTTCATTTGCGGCAGTCAGCTAAGAGTTTGCGGCAGTGAAGTGGGAAAAATGGTCATTTTCTAAATTGGAGTTTTAGAAGAGATTTCGTTCTAAAATATAACAAAAATATTATAGATACTTAATTTTTTCCTTACAAAATTTCCAGGTGGTGCAGTTGCGGCAGTGCAACACCCCACGCGACGCCCCTGAATAGAACTAAAGGTTTTTTTTGTTTTAATATCAAAACGTTATTTTCTTTCAAACGATATCTTCAATTGTTAATAAAATAGATTCTATGGCATTTTTAAACATTTGATTGTTTTTCTTAGAGCTATCACTAAAACTTATAAAGTTTTCTTCTATATTTAACTATTTTTTACTTCTATTGTTTAAACATTGAGAATAAATAAGTATTTTTGTATGTCTGTGTACTTCAGTGGTAGCATTTTGGATAAATAAATAAAGAATAGAAAGAGATATATTTTTGAATTAATTGGTCTTTTTATTGTTCATTTTATATGCCGAAGTAAATTGTCTGTACTGTATTTTAAGTCTGAAAATTGTTTTGAATTTTGCCGTTTGTCACAAAATGAAACTTTGTATTTTGTTTTCTGGGCAGTTTCAATTTCAAACCTGCCATAACCTGCTTCGGATGTAGTAAGTTTTGGTTTCTCGTTTGGTACTTTCGAAATTTCTTAACTTTATAAATGTATTTTTTGATAAAAAAATAACTTTTTGTATTTTCTTTTCTGGAAAGCGTTATTTTCTAACTCTTCAAGGTTTTGTGTTACATTTCCTTCTTAATTTTCACAGTAGGCAATTTTCTTCTCTTGAACTGTTTTTTTTCTGATATTTCATAACACTTTTGCTTTTCAAAAGTTCTCTGAAGAGGGAGTTTTTCTTCTCCCATATTTTCTTAAGAGTTTTTTAACTTATAGTAATTAATTCTCTTATCTTTGCTGAATTTTTATAATAGTTATAAAATTTATTTAAAATTTCCTTCGTTGCATCTTTTGTTGGAGCTTGAATGTTTTTTAACTGATATATCGCTAATTTAAGCTTAGGTTTACTATTAGTGTTTGATTTCCATTTAGCTAAATCTTTCAGAAAATAAAACACGCACGTGTTATGATTTATATTTTCTTGGTCTTCTTGTGACAGTTTTATTGTTGTATTTACTTCAATTAAGTTAGTAGCTACTGTATTTGTTAACTATTTTGTCTCAATAACTTTCAGTTAAACTTTTTCTTCTGTTTTCTTGTTCCACGAGTCCAACGCAACATTTACACTGGGTCCTTTAGAAGCTGCTACAAAAATGTTTAATATATATTGTTTATTTTGTTTAAATTAAATATTACTTCATTTGAATTTTTCATCACTCTTTTCCTCCCTAAATATATTATTTTATCCTGAATTATAATATAAATTTTGAAATTTTCATTAGAAAACTGATTGTAACTTCAAAGTGCGTTTTTTTTTCAGATAATACGGTTATAAACTGGACTGTTTAATGAGGACTAAAAATTTTTTATAAGTTTATGTGATCTGTTTCACTTTTCAAATCAAAGTTAAAATATTTAAACAATAAACAATGGACATCTAAGTAAAAAAGAGACACTAAATAAATAAGAACCAACCAGTTTTAGATGCTTGAGTTTTGTTGTTGTTCCTGGACGCATTGGTGATTCTGGTAACACTCCTGCTAGCAGGTTTGTGACTAGGTTTAGACTTGCTGGAACCCAATTTCATACTGGCTGTCATTATCAATTTGTTGGAAAAGTATGCTTGCTTTTTAACTTGAAATTCTTTTATTGGTTCGTCTTGCAATGGTAAATGGATCACCTAATGAATAAAAAGTAACACATAAATAAAATACTAGTATAAACATATTTAGAATTACTAATTAATGTACGTTGATCGCCAAAAATTAATAAATATAATAATTAAGAAATATTAAATAAACATCAGTTTTGTTCCAAAAAAAAAATTAAGGCCATAGGTGTTTGCCATGTTTTTTTACAAAATCTTATTTTACAGTTTTTTAATAAGTTCGAAGTAGTTTTTTAACGTTTAAATAAATTTTATTTATTTTTGAGATATGACCAGTCAAAGTCCGGCCGCATAATAGGTTCCTTTTGGGAAGGGAAAATTGAAACATCGAAAAAAGACTATTTTATTTACAATGTATCTTCTCCTACATTTTTCAAGCAATCTTCGTCTAGCTTTCACAGTCTGGTCTTTATACAATTACAAAATAATGTTACGTTGGACTTAACTACGCTTTAAGAAAAATATATTTTTTTGAAAACAAAAAGACTTTATTTTTAATTTTTGCCATAAAGTTTTATTTTATAAATTATTAAAATACACACGTAACATTTTTTTTATAGCATAAGAAATTTTTTTTTTAATTTGAAGAAGATTGCTTATTAAAAGTAGGAGATAGATTTTTAGTGATATTAAAAATTTCAGATAAAATTGACCCCGAAAATTTGCAGTTCATACGTTTGTATCTTAAACCTTTTACAAAAAATAAAATGTTTGAATAATTAAATTATATTATTGATTTCTTGATTTTAGTTTATACTTTAAACTTTCATGTTAAAGCCAAGCTTATTTTTTGTAAAAAAAGTCTTGGAGAAGCTTCAATGAAGTACTTAGTATTTAAGTTCAAAACAAAATATTAATTAAGCACCGGTATTTTTGTAGATTAGAATTAAGTTTACAAACAAATTTATTGCAAAAAATCTAAAAACTTGCTTACTCAAATACTAAAACTAATACTTACAATTGTACCGTATATTTTCTTGGCATCTTCCGCTTTCCTCCCCACAATCGCCTTGTACCTGGCTGCCACGTTACTGCTGTACTTCTGCTTGCTGTCCTTGGTGGTGCAGCCGTTGCTCCTGAAGTACGAGGTCGCTTTCATGTTGCCGCCCACCTGCATCGACCTCAGCTGCTCCCATGTCCACTTCTGATCCAGTTGGACTGACCTGTTGATGATAAAATATTATAGTTTTAGTGTATATTGTTGCATAAAGCTATAATACAAGTACAGATAAGTTCATATAAGTAATAAAGATAAATGTTAATTTGTGACATCATTTTGTATATATAAATATATTTCAGTTCGTTTCTGATGTTTGATGAGTTTTTTTATTGTTTTTATTCATATAACTTTTATTTTTAAACCTTTCAAAACTTGTTGCGTCATAACGGTCTGAATCTCGCAGGTAGCATTTTCGAAAAAAATATCTCAAAAACGTGGAGAACACACCAGATTTATTTTTAACTTTTAAATTTGTGCCTTCTATAAGCAGACTATTGTAGTCTCTGACTTTAACCGGCAATATCTCAAGTACTAATTTTTTTATAAAAATGTGTAAAAAGCAACTTGTAGCTTAATGAATACTCTACAAAGTAAGATTAAATTGTAAAAAAAGATTTACCCCTATCCTATGGCCTTGTTGTATTTGAAACTCATTTGAAAAGTATTTTTAAGTTTTAGCTATTTGAATATTTTATGTTTACAGAAGTTATGTATTATAATATAAATTTATGTAGCTTTTTGTAGTATAGTTTATTTTATATGTTTTATTAAGACTAAACTATTGTCTATAAAATCATATAAAACAAATATGCGCTAAAATTTTCGTTAAGTAAAAACTCTAGGACTATTAAAGATTAAGTAAAGACATATTAATTATTTTAATATAAAGTGTAAATTACTCTTAAAATCTACTATTTTAAACCATAATAGTTTCCTATACAAACTGTTTTAACTAAATGTAAGGTTAAGTACTAATTTTTAAGTATAATGAGTAAAATTTAGTTTACATTTATATAATTCAGTTTTAGATACCTAACAAAACTCAATAAAAATACCTGATAAAAGTGAGGTCGTCACCAAGTGATCTGTGAACTCCTGAGCAGTCAATACAGAGAAACACTCCGTATGGTATGGATGCCCATGTAGGGTTCCATGCGCCACAGTCAAAACATACCTGTTATATAAGTAACATATTCATTTATAGTTGAAGTTTAGAAATTTACAGAAAAAACACATATTTTCCAACACATTTGTTAAGTAAAATTAACTATAGGTATGTTAAAATATATAATTGTTTTTAAAATACTAAATGTTTAAGTAAACTGATTTATATACTTTTTAATTATAAATTAAAGTTAGTTTAGCTAAATAGCACGTACTATATTTTTTAAATGTTATACTAAAGTTTTTATAACTATTAATTATACCAATTAGTCTTCATGTATAACTTTTAAACCATATTTTATAACAAACAAAACACTATTTTTAAAATACTGTCTACATATTAAGCTTAAAAACATTTGTGCTGTAGGTTTGAACACAGGGATAAGAACAACAATATTTTTTTAAAATAAATTTTAAATATAATATTATATTTGTATTAAATAAGTACAGTAATATGTATTTTATTTTAAAACCATCTTACTAATTAAACAAAAAGTAATGTTGAAAAACATAGTTTTGACATTTACTTGAACAAAATTGTTTATTTATTATATTAAAGAGTGAGAATAATGCTAAAAAATAACTTTGTTAAAAGTCAAAAATACCACTATAGTTTAATCCAAATATCTTAATAACTTACAGTACTTTCAGGACATTAAATAGAAATTATATAAGTATATTAAAAATTTTATTAATTTTAAAGTAAAATAAATATAACTTGTTATTAAACAATTGAAAAAGTCCACTTCGTCAAAAATAAGAAAAAAACAAAGTAGAAAAAAAAACAGTTATTTATGTGTAATATATTATTTATTATATTTTACCATTTATAAAATAATAAAAATTCAAAAAAAAATTTTTTTTGCTGCAGATAAACAATTTTTATATACCTTCTTTGTTTGTTATATACATAAAAAATTATCCTTATTAGTTATGACTGACTGAAATTTCTTGAATATTAGTCTGATGTCGTCCAATGCTGCAACAGTCATTTTTATTTTGTTTATCTTACTATTTATATAAAAGTAAGTTAGAACTTAAGCATAATTATATTTAGTTTTTGAGTCAATTGAATAAATAAGTGTTTAAAAAAATCTAATTAAAATATGTTATAAAATAACATGCTTAAAAAATTTAATATCTGTTTTATAACAACCAAAGTTCATAATGTTGTGTTAATGAATTTAAAGCTTGCTGCATAAAAGTTTTACACCTTATGACTTCAATAAATTTTTTTTATATAGGATAATAATTATTATACAACATTAAATATTTATTAAATGAAGAGGCAATATTTAGTTGAAAAACTAAGCTTAACTTAAAGTTACCTCTGTATGTTACCTATATAGAACAAAGATAACGAACAAATAATGTCCATTTTTCATAAACCAGTTTCTAATAGAATAGTTTAAAACTTTTATCTATTCTTTAACGGTTAAGGTTGTAGGTGTTTTACTTTTTTATTTGTTATTATTTTTTCAGTACTTTTTTGTAAAAAATCTGTGTATTTTTACTTTGATAAAAGTGTGTTTTGATGTTTTAAAAAGTAATTTGTTTTATACTACGATACTACTTCTAACTTGTATTAATAGTTGAGAATATTTGATTAACATTTGGTTTGTTATTTTAATTATTTAAATTTTTTAATTAACTTATCAAAAAAGTTATTAATATTTACTTTCATTACTTTATAAAAAATATTTTAAATGGATTTTGTAATATATGTTTAGAAACTTTGAATAAAATGAAAATGCTTATTTTTTTAGACTTCTAAAACTTAACATGCATTTTTTATGGCTTTTAAGCTATGATTTCTATCAATATAACAACAATTGTTCAACAAAATGAATACTAACTTAACTTGTAAATATTTGTTGAATTTATTTTATGTATCTTTTTTCAACTTAATAAGAAATTACTAATAATCACTTTAACTACTTATAAGAAACTGATCACTTGGATTTCATAATACATGTTAAGAAACTTAGAATAAAATGTATATGCATATAGCAATTCACTTCAAAATCTTAACTTCATTTATATTTAACTTCGAAGCTGTTATTTCTACTAATTAAAACAATCATACACCATAATAAATATAATTTTTAGCTTGCAATTGTTTTTGTACACTAGTTTTTTATTTATATATATTTTTATCATAACAGAAACTTTTGTTAGTATTTATAAAATTTCACTTCTTTAAATTCATTTGATTGTTGTAATATTCTTCTATTAGGTTTAAACCATGTATATATTGCATGTGTCTTTTTAGGTACTATGCAATATCCTATTTTCATAACTAAAAAGGGCATGTTAAATAAATATAGACTTGTCTAGACTAAATATATAAACTATATAATGTCAAAATGGCTGTCTCAATAAATGTTTAAGTAATTTTTTCAATGCAGAAATATGAAGTCAAAACTTTTTTTTTAAATTTCTAGAGTAAGTTTTAAGTTTGATTTATAAAAATGTATATTTAAAATATTAACAATAATTAAAATTGAGATTAAAACTCATTAGCAAAGTCTTAGCAAGTCAACGTTCACAAATAAAAACAATTATAAACAAAGTCAAACTTTATAAAATTGGTAAAATTTACAAAATGATACCCGTGGTTTGACACGAAGACTTGTTCATTAACAAATTTTGTTTTCAGGTTAAAAAACAACTTAAAAATCTTTTTACATAACATATGTATGCAAGTTAGTAACAAAATATTATAATACTTACATTTATATAGGACCTTAAGAACAATTATGTCGTCAGTTCAACGCTCTAATGGTGAAGATGTAATTTCCAATAAGCCAGCCATGGTTGAAATTGATGGTATGTTTATTTTATACACGGACAACGATCCCTATCACATGTCGGTAAGAACTTTTAATAGGAAATATCCTTTTGACAAGGTGTTTATGAGTAATAAGAGAGGTAAAAGACTAGATGATCTCCTCAAAGTTAGGTTAGAGACGGTTTCGATTTGACCACATCAGATGGTGTATCGAGGTATGTGGTTTTGAATTAACTTTATACAACTTTAGACGTTTTTAATAGAAAATGTTCTCTTTGATTTATGATATATTTTTAGAACAATGAAATGATAGATTTTTCATATCACATTTAACTTTATATCGTAAACAAACAATTTTGATAGTATGATCGCCAATAAACTAAAAATTAGTTTTTATAAAAAATTCAAAGTTTATAAAAAAGACTTGATATTAAAAAAAAATTCAAAGTTTTAAGTGAGCATAGTATTTATCAAACTGAATGTTTGAAATTTTTAGTAGTTTGTATACTTTTGACTTACACTTGGAAAAATTGTCTTGGAGTGAGAACTTATAGATAACCACAATAATGAGCCTTAAATATTTATTTTAATATTGTTGTATTTCTAATTTTATACTTACTCTAAATTACATACGTTTTATATAGAATGTTTTTTAATTTTGAAAACAAAACTTCAAATATTTATTGCCGAACAAAATTAACTTTTTAGATATGTAGGTACGAGATTGTATATTATTTCCTTTAGTTTTATATAACGACACTCTTAAGTTATGCCGTGTTAATAGCTTTGTTTTTGAAGAATTATTTAGTGTATAATTTTGTTCAATAAATAAGCAAAGATAAAGCAGTTGCTTAGATTTATAAAGATTAAATTTTGTCAACAGTACTATCAATGAAAATATTTGTACAATAATCTTAAATAAATAAGTCAACATTATAAACATTTTAACTGAGAATATCTTTTAGCTATAAGTAATAATCTCGGATCGTCCAAGTAACATAACTTTGCATTTTGTATTAACGTTTTAGTTGCTTAAAAAATATTTTATTTAAAATAAAATAAATTCTAACAGGGTTTATACATTAATGAACAACTGTAAACATTTAACTAGGTATTTAAAATCTACGAACTTTTTAAATGTTTACTTTTGAGCACGAACATTTTTGCATTTAATAACAATTTGGAACATACTAAATTGATTTTCGCTTATTTTATTTAATTTCAAAAACATTTATCATAAATTTAACTTAATTATCTTTTGCGATATTGAAAGTATAACATTGTAAAATAACATACTTTAAAATTGTATTCGAAAAGCTTCTATAACATGTAAATTTGTTCAAAGAAAATAAAATCTGTTTAGAAATCAACTAACTTTAATGTTTTACTATCAAACTATCTTCAGAAACAATTAAAAATTGATACAGTTATAAAATTCTGAACTTTACAATTTTTAACCAAAATAAGAACATTTACGACAAGTTTTTAAAAGTGGTATACTTTTAGTATGCTTTTTAAAAAAGGTCCGAAAGAAACAAATTTGTTAGAATAAAACAAGAACAACAACATGTAGAAATTAGTAAACACAGTTCTACGGAGTTCTTCATGAAGCTTACCAAGTAGCTAATAATTATTTGGAAAGTTTCATGAAAATCTCCGTTCAGCTGTGTTACTAGGTTAGCGCAGAGAAACGTACATCGTAATTCAATAAGGCAAGTACGAATTAAATTTCTATGACGTAACAATTGAAATTTCTTAGAATAGTTAAGCTGGAGAAAAGATGTTCATTATTCAAAGCTTTACACAATGTTGCTAATCAGTTGTAAACAATTTATTTTACTTGTGTTTTGTAAGCAAACATAGTTACAATTTGTAAAGTTTGAAAATTTTCTACACAGAATATATATAATTTTATAGTATAACGATTTAAGTAACAGTGTTATAGTTCATATTAAGGTTTGTTGTTTTGATAAATAAAAGTATTTAAATCAAACAGTAATTTAAGGCTCCCGGTTAAAGTAAATTTATTTAAAATTGAAGTAATTAATAAATGCTAAATTAAAATTTTAAAACTCAAAGCTTTTATAAATTTTCACTCTCGATAAAACTTGTAACTTGTCTACAAGCGTAAAATATGGGTGTTGAGATTCTCATGTATTATTTTTAGAAGTTCAACTAAGGGATTAGATTTGAAAATCTTATTTTTAATTGATTCAGCAGACAAAAAATTTTTATCAGATAAAGTTTTTTATTGAAAAGCATATATAAAGGTAAAAACATTAAGTTTTAAGCATTTAATTCACAATAAATTTTTCAAAAACTTTGAATGTTTTTCATAAAACTTAATTACAAATCAACTGATTTAACCAAGTTAAAATTAGATAACTATCAGATAATATAATTACACAATTTGTTTGTCTTTTAAAGTCAATTACATTAAAAACTTCACAATTTAAAAGTTTGTTGAGGGATTGAATTAATATTGAAACCAAAAAGTTTAATACTTATTAAAAGTAAAAGATTACGTGTCAAACCTTGAAAGCTATCGGAGTGTCATTTGCGTTGTAAAAATGTTTTTTGTAAAATTACACAAAATTAAAAAATAAATTAATGGTCGAAGTGTTAGTTAAGTTTTTTTTAAATCAAAGGAAGTTAATGAATCACTTTACTTGTTTTTCTGCTTATACTTGCTCTGTTTAGCTTATAATTTTATCGCTTATTTTATTTAATTTCAAAAACATTTGTCATAAAATATAACTTGATTATCTTTTGTGATATTGAAAGTACAACATTGTAAAATATCATACTTTGACATTATATTCGAAAAGCTTTGATAATGTGTACATTTATTCAAAGAAAATAAACACTGTTTAGATATCAACTAACTTTAATGTTTTACTATCAAACTATCTTCAGAAAAAATAAACGTTGATATAGGTAGAAGTTTTTGAACTTTACAATTTTTAACCAAAATATGAATATTTACGACAAGTTTTTAAGAGTGTTATATTTTTAGCATGCATTTAAAAAAAAAGGTCCGAAAGAAACAAATTTGTTGGAATATAACAAGAACAACAGCATGTAAAAAAATAGTAAACACAGTTCTACGGAGTTCTTCATGATGCTTACCATGTATGTAATAATCATTTGGAAAGTATCATGAAAATCTCCGTTCAGCTGTGTTACTAGGTTAGCACAGAGAAACGTACATCGTAATTCAATAAAGCAAGTACTTCATGAATTAAATTTCTATGACGTAATAATTGAAATTTCTTAGGATAGTTAAGCTGGCGAAACGCTGTGCATTATTTAATGATTTACACAATGTTGCTAATAAGTTGTAAACAATTTGTTTTACTTGTGTTTTGCTTATAGTTTATATACTGTACAGACAGCATTTATATGCCTTTTTGTAGTATCACGATTTAAGTAAAAGTGTTATACTAAAGTTTTTTATTTTAATAATAAAGTAAAACTTAAAACATGCAGTACTTTAAGGCTCCCAGTTTAAATAATTTTCTTTTAAAATTGAAGTAAATAATAAATGTTAAGAAAAATTTAAAAACTCAAAGCTTTATTTATTTTTCGCTGTCGATAAAACTTATAAAACAGTCTAAAATTAAGATGATAAAGCTACATTACAAGTTAAAAAAGTTTTACAAAAAATATTTTATATAAGCGTGAAATGTTAGTATTGAGGTTCTCTTGTACTAATTTTTTTAAATCTCAATCAAATGATTAAATTTTTTAAATTATACTTGTAATTAATTCAGCAGCAAAGAATGTCTATCAAAGAAAAATTTCTTATAAAAAGCATATGTTAGAGTCAAATCAGTAAAGTTTAAGTATTTTATTACCAAAATTAAAACTTTGACAAACTTCAATGTTTTTCATAAATATAAAACACATTTAAACTGATTTAACCAAGTTAAACGAGATATTTATAAGATAATATATTTTCATAATTTTTCGACTTTTAAAATTAATTACATGTACACTTAACAATTTAAAATTTTGTTGAGGGATTAAATTAATATTCAAGCCAAAGAATTTAATACTTATTAAAACTAAAAGATTACGTGTCAAATTTTGAAATCTATCGGAGTGTCATTTGCGTTGTAAAAATGTTTTTTGTAAAATTACACAAAATTAAAAAATAAAACAATGGTCGAAGTTTTAGGTAAGTATTTTTTAAACAAAAGGAAGTTAGTGAATCACTTTAGTTGTTTTTTGCTTATACTTGCTCTGTTCAGCTTATAATTTTATCGCACATTTTATTTATTTTTAAAAACATTTATCATAAAAATTAACTTGATTATATTTTGCGATATTGAAAGTACAACATTGTAAAATATCATACTTTGACATTATATTCGTAAAGATTTTATAACATGTACATTTATTTAAAGAAATTAATCACTGTTTAGATATCAACTAACTTCAATGTTTTACTATCAAACTATCTTCAGAAACAATTAAAGGTTGATATAGGCAGAAGTTTTTGAACTTTACAATTTTTAACCAAAAAAAGAATATTTACGACAAATTTTAAAAAGTGTTATATTTTTAGTATGCATTTAAAAAAGGTCCGAAAAAACAAATTTGTTGGAATATAACAAGAACAACAACATGTAGAAAATAACAAACACAGCTCTACGGAGTTCTTTATGATGCTTTCAATGTAGCTACTAATCATTTGGAAAGTTTCATGAAAGTCTCCGTTGAGCTGTGTTACTAAGTTAGCACAGAGAAACGTACATCGTTTTCAATAAAGCAAGTACTTCACGACAGTGGCGTAGCGTGGTATTTTGGTCAGTGGGTGCGCAAATTTTTTTCTAAAAACCCTCTAAATTAAAACTTTTGTAATTAGCTATGAAAAACTTTTTATAAGTAATATAATTGAAATAAATTTATTAAGTAAAATAAGTTCGTTAACTGTTTTAAAAAGTATTTATATATTACAAAATTAAAAAATTAAATAAAAGTAAAAATTTCATTAGAATTACTTATACTTGCAAAAATGTAAACTTAGTAAATAAAAATTGTTTTTATTATTTACAGTAAACTTTATATCTTTAAAAATTAATATATTCAATAAAACGAAAGTATCTGTTTTATTTACGAAAAAAATATCAATCTCTATAATATACAACAGTGATAACAACACCTCATTGCACACAATTTTAATAAAGTTACACACAAGTCAAAATAGACCAATTTTATAACTGTTATTACAGTTTATTAAAACTTTGTAAAATAGTTAAAAGTATACTTTTTAAATTTAATTCATTTGATTGTATTTGTTTAAATTAAAATATAAATCACAAACAAAGTTTATTTCTCATAGGCCGACACGCTTTTTCTTGTATGTTTACAAAAATAAAGTTCAGAAAACTAGCAGTAGTCTTAACAATGTAGCATAAAAAAGTATTTGTAAAATTGTTTAATTTATCTTTAAGCTGACGTATTTTTGTTAAGTTTTTTTAGAAAAATAATCTGCTATAAGGTTATACTACAGCGGTGCGCTATATTAATTGCGTGCTTTTTGAGTCTAAATTCTTATGAAGTTAATGAACTTATAAAATTTTTCCTTATGGAGATTTAATCAACATCGGTGCGCATTTGCAATCACGCACCGAATCAGTATATTGAGTAATAACATATACTTTCCTAACTTGTCACTAATTGGTATTCAAAATTTCGCTTAAATTTTTGAATACTAGATAAAGATAGTTGAAAAAAGGCAAATTAAGCAGAAAAAATAAACTATAAAGGATAAAGATATAACATTCTTTTTTTTACATTTTTCTTTTTTTGCGTGGCACGCATGCGCCAGTGTCCCTCCCCACGCCACGCCCCTGCTTCACGAATTAAATTTCTATGACGTAATAATTGAACATTTTGGGCTGGTTAAGCTAGCGAAAAGATGTTCATTAATCAAGGCTTCACACAATGTTGCTAATAAGTTGTAAACAATTTATTTTACTTGTGTTTTGTTTATAGTTTATATTCTGTATAGACAGCAATTGAATCTTTTACGCTTTAAGTAACAGTGTTATAATTTGTATTAAACTTATTTTTTTTTTATAAATAAAAATCTTTAAATCAAAAAATACTTTATTATTTCTGGTTTAAGTAAATTTCTTTTGAAATTTAAGTAAGTAGTATATATTAACTTAAAATTTTAAAACTTAAATCTTTTATTTACTTTTAACTTTCGATATAACTTGTAACTGAGTCTATAATCGTAAAATGTTGGTATTGAGGTTCTTATGTATTATTTTTATAATAAAAATTAAATTATCGAATTTTTAATCTTATTTGTAATTGTTTTAACAATCAAGAATGTTTAACAAGAAAAATTTATTACAAAAACATATATTAGAGTCAAAACAGTAAAGTTTAAGTACTTTATCAACACTATTTCACATTTGGAAGAGTTTAAATATTTTTTATAGACATAAAACACATTTAAACAGATTAAAGCAAGTTAATGAGATAACTGTTAGGTAATAAAACTAAATAGCTAGTTTTAAAATAGCTTGTTCGACTTTTAAAATCAATTACATAAAAAACTTCACAATTTAAAATTTTGTTGAGGGATTAAATTAATATTTAAGCCAAAGAATTTAATACTTATTAAAACTAAAAGATTACGTGTCAAATCTTGAAATCTATCGGAGTGTCATTTGCGTTGTAAAAATTTTTTTTGTAAAATTACACAAAATTAAAAAATAACACAATGGTCGAAGTATTAGGTAAGTATTTTTTAAAATCAAAGGAAGTTAATGAATCACTTTAGTTGTTTTTCTGCTTATACTTGCTCTGTTTAGCTTATAATTTTATCGCTTATTTTATTTAATTTCAAAAACATTTGTCATAAAATATAACTTGATTATCTTTTGTGATATTGAAAGTACAACATTGTAAAATATCATACTTTGACATTATATTCGAAAAGCTTTGATAATGTGTACATTTATTCAAAGAAAATAAACACTGTTTAGATATCAACCAACTTTAATGTTTTACTATCAAACTATCTTCAGAAACAATTAAAGGTTGATACAGGAAGAAGTTTTTGAACTTTACAATTTTTAACCAAAATATGAATATTTACGACAAGTTTTTAAGAGTGTTATATTTTTAGTATGCATTTAAAAAAAAGGTCCAAAAGAAACAAGTTCATTGGAGTAAAACAAAAACAACAACATGTAGAAAATAACAAATACAGTTCTACGGAGTTCTTCATAAAGCTTACCAAGTAGCTAATAATCATTTGGAAAGTTTCATTAAAATCTCTGTTGAGCTGTGTTGCCAAGTAAGCACAGATAAACGTACATCGTTTTCAATAAGGCAAGTACTTCTCGAATTAAATTTCTATGACGTAATTATTGAAACTTTTTACGTCTAGTTAAGCTAGCGAAACAATGTACAATATTCCAGGCTTTACACAATGTTGCTAATCAGTTGTAAACAGTTTATTTTACTTGTCTTTCGCTTATAGTTTATATTCTGTTTGGACAGAATATATATAAATTTTTAGTATCACGATTTAAGTAACAGTGTTATAATTTATATTTAAATTTTTGCTTTAATTATAAAATAATATTTAAAACATGCAGTACTTTAAGGCTCCCAGTTTAAGTAAATTTATTTAAAATTGAAGTAAGTAATAAATGCTAGTTAAAATTTTAAATCTCAAAGCTTTTATTTAATTTTCACTCTCGATAAAACTTGTAACTTGTCTACAAGCGTAAAATATGGGTGTTGAGATTCTCATGTATTATTTTTAGAAGTTCAACTAAGGGATTAGATTTGAAAATCTTATTTTTAATTGATTCAGCAGACAAAAAATTTTTATCAGATAAAGTTTTTTATTGAAAAGCATATATAAAGGTAAAAACATTAAGTTTTAAGCATTTAATTCACAATAAATTTTTCAAAAACTTTGAATGTTTTTCATAAAACTTAATTACAAATCAACTGATTTAACCAAGTTAAAATTAGATAACTATCAGATAATATAATTACACAATTTGTTTGACTTTTAAAATCAATTACATTAAAAACTTCACAATTTAAAAGTTTGTTGAGGGATTGAATTAATATTGAAACCAAAAAGTTTAATACTTATTAAAAGTAAAAGATTACGTGTCAAACCTTGAAAGCTATCGGAGTGTCATTTGCGTTGTAAAAGAGTTTTTTGTAAAAGTAAACAAAATTAAAAAATAAAACAATGGTCGAAGTGTTAGTTAAGTTTTTTTCAAACAAAAGGAAGTTAATAAATCACTTTAGTTGTTTTTTTGCTTATACTTGCTCTGTTTAGCTTATAATTTTATCGCTTATTTTATTTAGTTTCAAAAACATTTGTCATAAAATATAACTTGATTATCTTTTGCGATATTGAAAGTACAACATTGTAAAATATCATACTTTGACATTATATTCGAAAAGCTTTGATAATGTGTACATTTATTCAAAGAAAATAAACACTGTTTAGATATCAACTAACTTTAATGTTTTACTATCAAACTATCTTTAGAAAAAATAAACGTTGATTTAGGTAGAAGTTTTTGAACTTTACAATTTTTAACCAAAATATGAATATTTACGACAAGTTTTTAAGAGTGTTATATTTTTAGTATGCATTTAAAAAAAAGGTCCGAAAGAAACAAATTTGTTGGAATATAACAAGAACAACAGCATGTAAAAAAAATAGTAAACACAGTTCTACGGAGTTCTTCATGATGCTTACCATGTATGTAATAATCATTTGGAAAGTTTCATGAAAGTCTCCGTTCAGCTGTGTTACTAGGTTAGCACAGAGAAACGTAGATCGTTTTTAATAAAGCAAGTACCTCATGAATTAAATTTCTATGACGTAATAATTGAAATTTCTTAGGATAATTAAGCTGGCGAAACGCTGTGCATTATTTAATGCTTTACACAATGTTGCTAATAAGTTGTAAACAATTTGTTTTAATTTTGTTTTGTTTATAGTTTATATTCTGTATAAACAGCAATTAAATCTTTCACGCTTTAAGTAACAGTGTTATAATTTGTGTTAAACTTATTTTTTCTTATAATAAATAAAATTTTTAAAACAAAAAATACTTTATTATTTCTGGTTTAAGTAAATTTCTTTTAAAATGAAGTAAGTAATATATATTAAGTTAAAATTTTAAAACTCAAATCTTTTGTTTATTTTTAACTCTCGATATAACTTGTAACTGAGTCTATAAGCGTAAAATGTTGGTATTGAGGTTCTTATGTAATTTATATAATAAAAATAAAATGATCGAATTTTTAATCTTATTTGTAATTTTTTTAACAATCAAGAATGTTTAACAAGAAAAATTTATTACAAAAACATATATTAGAGTCAAAACAGTAAAGTTTAAGTACTTTATCAACACTATTTCAAATTTGAAAGAGTTTAAATATTTTTTATAGACATAAAACACATTTAAACAGATTAAAGCAAGTTAATGAGATAACTGTTAGGTAATAAAACTAAATAGCTAGTTTTAAAATAGCTTATTCGACTTTTAAAATCAATTATATAAAAAACTCACAATTTAAAATTTTGTTGAGGGATTAAATTAATATTTAAGCCAAAGAATTTAATACTTATTAAAACTAAAAGATTACGTGTCAAATCTTGAAAGCTATCGGAGTGTCATTTGCGTTGTAAAAATGTTTTTTGTAAAATTACACAAAATTAAAAAATAAAACAATGGTCGAAGTGTTAGGTAAGTATTTTTTTAAATCAAAGGAAGTTAATGAATCACTTTAGTTGTTTTTTGCTTATACTTGCTCTGTTCAGCTTATAATTTTATCGCCGTTTTATTTAGTTTCAAAAACATTTATCATAAAAATTAACTTGATTATATTTTGCGATATTGAAAGTACAACATTGTAAAATAACATACTTTGACATTATATTCGTAAAAATTTTATAACATGTAAATTTATTTAAAGAAAATAAACACTGTTTAGATATCAACTAACTTTAATGTTTTACTATCAAACTATCTTTAGAAACAATTAAAGGTTGATATAGGTAGAAGATTTTAAACTTTACAATTTTTAACCAAAACAAGAATACTTACGACAAGTTTTTAAAAGTGTTATATTTTTAGTAAGCATTTAAAAAAAGGTCCGAAAGAAACAAAATTCTTGGAATATAACAAGAATAACAACATGTAAAAAAAAATAGTAAACACAGTTCTACGGAGTTCTCCATGATGCTTTCCATGTAGCTACTAATTATTTGGAAAGTTTCATGAAAATCTCCGTTCAGCTGTGTTACTAGGTTAGCACAGAGAAACGTAGATCGTTTTTAATAAAGCAAGTACGAATTAAATTTGTATGACGTAATAATTGAAGTTTTTTAGGATAGTTAAGCTTGCGAAATGCTGTTTTATTTAATTGTATACCTGCAATAGTAGTGCATTGTTGTTTTAAAACTTAAAGCTTTGATTTGTTTTTCTTGGTAGAACTTGTAACTATGTTTAAAGTTGAAAATAAACTGCTAGATGACAATTTATTATAGTTTTACATAAAATTATTTTTATAAGTGTGAAATGATGGTATTGAGGCTGTAATGTATTATTTTCATACATTTTCAATTTGATATATATATTAGTTTTGTAACATCAAAATAAAACACCAAACTACGTAAAACTTTTTTGAAAAAGTTTCTCATGTTAGCTTTTAATCCTAACCAACCCGTATAAAATTAGTTGTTTCATAAAAAGTTGCAGTAGCTATATACGTTTTAACAAATTTTTGTATTTTTCATTAAATTAATATATTTTGCATAAAACTGGCTATTTTTATATGATAACTTCTAATCATGCCTAAGAAAAAGCATTAGTATGTGAATGAGTATATGTATTTATAAGTGTATTCTTTCCAATACATTTACTTTAAGTATTTCTTTTATACTGCTTTAAACTTAAATGCGTGTACTTCAAAAGTTTCATTTGGTCAGCTTCAGTTACCAAAATATACAAAAAAAAAACGAGAGACAAAATTTCAGAACATTTTGAAACTCTTCCGTGTTTAAGACGCTTTTTTTCTTCCGTGTTTAACTTCCGTGTACGTGTTGGTAATGAATCACCCATCTACAGCTTATATACGCCCTAGAACACAGATAGTTTAGTACAGCTTGTGTTAGCGGTTCACTCAGTAGTAGATGTGTTCAATGAAAAGTGCTTCGTTTAAGATTTACTTGGTTTGTGCGGTGCTAACAAAAACATGTTTTTCAACTCAAATTATTAAACTGAGTTCTTTATAAAGTATTTGTTTATCAATCTAAATTTTTAAGCTATAGATTAAAAAACAGAAAAAAAATTAAAACAAAAAGATTAGAGTTAGAATTATTAGTTGCTTCATAGAATAATGTTTTTCAGTTATTTACTAATTCAAAGTTTAAAGATGAATCTTCATATTATTATGATGATCACTTATCTCGTTTCGGTAGAATGCCGAGTTGTTGATGTTGCTCTCAAGTCGCAGTTAGAAGATATGGTTGAAAGTTTAAAAGTAAGAACTGATTCAATTTGTCACTCTTGTTTATGACAGTTTTTAATAAAGGACAACATTTTAGATGAAAAATTTGTAAATATACTTTCAATGATTTTTAACAATTCATATTTTCATTACATTATCAACTGCTTTTGCAATTGTATTTTCTAACAAGTCAAAATAATTAATATCAGTTGAATCTTTAGAATTAATTTTTCTTTAACTTAATTGCAGAATAAGTACAACGAAACAATAGACTATCTTGGCGATTTAGTCGCTATAAAAGTGCTAAACAAAGGCAAGTCGGCCGAATACGTCTCGATGAAATTATTCTTTCCAGATCATGTTGAAATTTTGGCATTAGATTCGAAAATAACCGGTAGTCGAACGAGAATATCTCAAAAGCCTTCGTTAAAGATGCTCCAACATCTTGCCTCCCTTACCGGTAATAAAAATTTAACAAATTAACTATCATATTAAACATTAAGAAAGAAAATTGCACAACTGTATTTTAAGTGAAGTGTTGTTATTGTTTTTGTTGAAAAATATTCTATGTAAAAATAAAAAAAAAATTTTAGGCGATGATTTAGCAGAAGTAAACGAGCTGCAAGCAGCTTCTAAAAAACTGATTTTGAGGAGCGGTAGGGAGCTGAATCTTGCATTCAATTATGACGCAGACTCGTTCGCAAGAACCATCCATTCCAATTTCACTAACCAGTTCCTAACAGTTCTAGACTTCTTTAGCCGTACCCCGGAAGACCTCAACGTCCACATCAGCTCGGCAAATTTCGGTCACGGGACTTACCCTAAAATTTCCAAGCATCGATGGCTTGTCCGCACGGTATCAGGGTATCATTTGAATATTGATTTTAATTTTGTCGACATCGAAAACAGTATCGACCAAATTCGAGTTTACAGCTTGAAGGAACAGAGTGTAAAAGGTAAAACGTTGAAAACATTAGTCACGAAAGTTACCAGTGCAACGACGGTCAGTGTCAGGTCGAACAGTGTGCTGATAACTCTTTCGACGACCGAGTGCAGCCGACACCACCGGGGTTTCAACGCAACTATCAATGTGGCAAAGTATGACGTCACAAATGTGACTAAAAGTAAATTGCGTTTTTTTTTTGTTAACATTAACGTACTTTTTGTTTAATGTAGCTTTATTTATGATCCAATTCATTTTTTTTTTCTATTCTAACAATGAGATAAGTTAATTTTATATACATTATTAGACGAATAATCATTATAATTTTTAAATATATAATAAAAAATTATTTACAACTATATATTTATAAAAGAAGTATAAAAATAATAATAACTAAAGTTTATCAAAAAAAAAATATTAATTTGATGTTCATATATGCACTAGAGTTTAATTAGTATTAGAAAATAGAATGTGTTATAACAATAAATAGCTTAAATTGTATTCATCTAGAAAATTGATCAAATCTAAGCTTGATTTTGATTAAATGAGAGTTTTAATAAAAAAACGTAAAAAAATACATGGAACATTACACTTGAAAACAATTTTGTATCAGAAACGAGAATTTTAAAGTTATAATGAGAAGTTAAACTTAATATCTAAATCAAAAGTTTTATTTTTGACAGAGATAAATGCTTTAGTATGATATAAAAAAAGTATATCATTTGCGTTAGGTTTAAACTTCATAAAGAGTCTAAAAAAGTATTAACAAGTATCGAAACAATACATAAAGTAAGCAAACTATCAAACAGAAGGAAGTTAATGATTAAATTTAACTTAGTTTTGATTATACTTGCTCTGTTTAGCTGACGTTTTAACTCTTTCTTGTTATTTCTCTACTCTTACATATACCTTTTAAGAAAAACTAATTTCACTTTGCTAAAATATATTGAAAATTGTTAATTGAACTTTAACCACTAAAACTGTTTATTGAAAGAGTGATGGAAGTAATCACAACTTTGAATTAAACTAAAAATTTTATGACGTAATTATTGAATTTTGATAGGCTAATTGAGCTGGTAAAATGCTGTACTATATCTAAGCTTTTAATTGGTTGTATAAATAAATAGATCAGTAGTAGTCAATATTTTTTAAAATATTATTTATATTGGGCAAATATGGCTTTGTTTAGTTAGTAATGTATTAAAAATACAAAAACATAGACTTAATTATTTTGTCAAATTATCCGAAAACATTCTCACCAAAAATATTTTTAATCATCTATACCTTGATCTCTAACCCACCTTAACAAGTACATAAAAAACAAACAAAAAAAAGTATTGTTACTTATAATATAGAATAAAAAGAAGTAAAACAATATCCAATCAGAAGCGCATTAGACTTGCAGCCGACGCCATTTCTTCGCAGTTTTAAACAAGTGAACATTCATTAAAATACATCTGTCAACTAAATGTTTTTTCCTGTCTTAAGTCCAACTTCAAATTTTAATTCTAATATTTTTGTTTAACAGAATGTACCACTGTTCCTTCTGTAAAAAACTCAAAAACAACTGTTAACGGATCAGCAATCGTCACTGAAGTTGCTCATGGAACACGGATCGACTACACCTGTGAGAACGGATTTGTTCCTACAACTACCCAGTCTGTAACTTGCGGAAGCGTTACACCTGGCCAAGTTAACGTGTCCAACATAACATGCAACAGAAGAGGTATTGTTTTGTATATTAGATAAGAAATATATTTAATTTCATTAAAAAACATAAGTAATTTAATTCTTTAAATTTAATCAAATAAGACACATATTTTGCTTAATTATTAATCGCTATTAAACTAAAACACTTGAGTAGTTTTTTTCATATATCTATCACTAGCTGTAAACTTTTATTTTTAATTATAAATTTATGTCTACCTTATTTATACCGGATGATAAGCTTAAAGCAGTAAAACATATTGTTGTACTCAACAAAGCAATTGTGACCGAGAGTCAAATTATCAGTAAGAATTTTGAATTCTTTTTTAATTTTAAAACATTAAACTGCAGAAGATGCTCTTGAGCTATTTGAAGTGTTAAAATCAGCACATAAATTAGAAGTTTTAAAAAACAATTAATAATTACAGAATGCACCCCTCCAGTTCTAAGTGGCGGTTCCTACGCTTTCAAGTCACGGTCCAATGATTCCGGTGACGGATCCGTTGTCTACAATGACGTCATCACATACACTTGTGACGTCACGCACACAATGGACGCTTCTGTGACGTCACCTGATTTGGTTTGTGGCGCAGACGGAAGCATGGTCACTCTCGCCAGCCAGAACATAAAATGTAATAAAAGTAAGTTCAAAAATTGTTTTTATTTTATTTTCCTAAATTCAAAAGCTAAAAAATTTAGAAGTAAACTGGAAACCTATTTAAATCGAGCTCGATATATAATTTACCGACATTAGTATAAATATAAATTAATAAGTATACATTTAACCTTTGTCAAAAATGTCTTTACAATATTAAGCTATTTTAATACAAAACTTAAAAGTTATACTTTATAATTAACTGATCAATGAAACACGTATTTAAAAAATAAATTAGCTAGCTTTATAAAACTTTCGTAGTTCTACATTTTGCAAAGGTTATTTACTATTTAAAAACTTTACATCGAAAAAAGTATAGTTCCTATGATTACAATCATATTTTACATTAATTGGGTGGTGTTTGTTTTTTTTTCTTATTTTATAAACTCTTACTTAAATCATCTTACTTTCATTTCATTCAATTATGCTTTAATTAGTAATTAGAAACTAGTCTAAAACTATACTCATAAATATTTAATAAATAATATATAATCTAAACAAGGTAATTTGTTTCAATAACTATAACAATAGATATTTATTTTAAGTATTTGTTTACATTTTACTTTTAAAAACTAAAACTTTGACTGATTATTTACGTCCAAGTTTGTTTCATAATGTTAATGTTAAACAGAATGTACCACTGTTCCTTCTGTAAACATTTCAAAAACAACTGTTAACGGATCAGCAACCGTCACTGAAGTTGCTCATGGAACACGGATCGACTACACCTGTGAGAACGGATTTGTTCCTACAACTACCCAGTCTGTAACTTGCGGAAGCGTTACACCTGGCCAAGTTGACGTGTCCAACATAACATGCAACAGAAGAGGTATTGTTTTGTTTCTTTTATTAATGTTAATAACGAAATCATGTTTTATTTAAAATGTTTGGTTTTAATTGGCATTGTTTTCTCATGATCCCTGCTTCTAAGACTTTCTCAAATTTCTTAATTGATAACATTTCATAATAATGGTTATATACATTGTTTTTATACTAACAATTAAATGCCTGAGGGTGGAATGTTGGGCACCCGATAGCTAATGTTAAACCGCGGTGAAGAATTTTTTCTCAGTAGTTTAGCTAAATCTAGGCTGGAGGGAGGTTAAAAATTAAGGTCCATGTTCCAGATATAAACTTGATTTTGACATAATTTTAAATACTCAAAAATAATCAAAACGAGCAAAAAATATAAAGTATCAAAATTTTTCAGTAAAACAGTTATAAACAGTAGTACAAACTTTTATAAAACTGGCAATTAATCAAAAATAAAACTTAGCAGTACAACAATAACGTAAATTAACATAAACCCTAATCAATTTGCAAATAAAAACAGTAAAAATGTTATCTTTCTCCAAACCCTAAACTGTGTGACCAAAACAGAGCTGACTAAAGCAGAGTTAAAGGTCAGTAACTAATTCAGTTTGGATTCAAAAACAAGCTGCACAAATAATATCCGAAGCGAAAACAAACTGCTCAAAACCAATATTTAAACTGGTTGACAAATAAACAGTAAGATTTAACACCCTGGTTGAAAATCATTTAACAATTAACTATTGTATCCACAAAAAACTCTTTTTATTCACAATTTACAATGAATCGCAGTTTATCTATTTATTGATTAGTGATTGCACATTAATTTTCATTTTGATATGCATTAAACTTTTCCTTTTAACAAGGATGTAATGCATGACATAACGATTGAAGTTTAAATTGTTTTAATAACTGATTAAGTAATCAAAAATGTCCAACAAGGTATAAGTCTTTTAAAGGATACATATATTAAATTGAAAAGAGTAATATAAATATACTATATTGAAAATTTAAGTTTTCTATTAATCTACCTTAATTTAGAAAAGTTTAAACATATTGGATTAGGATAAAACAAATTTTGATTTAATTAAACAAGTAAAAACGAGAAAATTAGTATATAAAAGTGCAAATATTACATGGTAATTTCAAAATTTCAAATGTTTTTACATAAATAACTATACATTTTATTTGTTAGTTACGAAATTAAATAAATTGCCTAAACCTAAAAGTTTTTTTCTTATCAGAGATAAAGGGTTTAGTTAGGTCTTTATAAATGCTTTTGTATCATTTGAGTTTGATTTTGTGTAAATTCATAAATAGTAGTTATATATTAAGTAACTTTTAGAAACAAAAGGAAATTAATGATTAGTAAACTTGTTTTTGCTTCTACCTGTGCTTTTAAACTAAACATTTATAAGGTTCTTGATTTTTTGGATACTTAAACCAGTTAAAACTTAATGTTCTGCTCTTAAAGTATCCTCAGATAAATGAAAGAATGACAAAAGTTGTTTCAAACTTACAATTTTGAAATGTTTTAAGATCTTTAGGACGTAATAACTGAATTTTATTAGCTAGTTAAGATGGCAAGACGCTGTGTATGTTTTTTAAACTTTTATTTAGTTGTATAATTGAATATACTACAAAAGTCAATAGTTTTACAAATGTTTAATTCATTCGGAGCATTACAGAATAAATTAAAATACTAATGTTTTGAAAAAACAAAATATTTATCAAGTTCACTTTCGAACAGTTGAATTCCTATAATAATCTTAACGAGTTTATTGTAAATTTTAAGAGAATCTGGACAACCTATGTCCAAGAGTTTCTTTAAACTTATTGCCTGCTAACTAAGCCTTAAGTTCTACTTTGCAAAATCAAATTTAATAAATTACATAAACTAATCCAATAAATATTATTTAAACACTAACTTAAATTAATTACTTTTTAATTTATTTACTTCTCAAAGTTTGTACTACTCTCATTTATTTAGTTTGAAATAAACTTTTTTTCGCATTGTGATTTTCGAACTACAGTTAAAGTTCTCACAAAGTGAAAAAATACTAAGTACTATAAAGTTACTTACTTGAAGCAGGTTTTTAAGTTAAAAACAAAATGTTTCTTTACGTCTTTTAATGTTTAATCTGAAATTTATTTTTCAATTAATTAAAAAAATATTCTGAATTTAATATAGAAATTAAAATAAATATAGCAACTTATTATGGTGTAAAGTTTTTAAGCACTTTTAAATATTGAAGCAGGGTATTCACAAAAAAGCTTAATACATTAAATTTAATTAATTTAAAAAAACTTAATAGTTAGCTATTTATTCAAAAATTAATTCTAAACTAGTGGCTGGTATTTTTTTTGTTCTTGTAATAATCAAAAAGTGGATATATGAAATAACTGTTCAAAAATATAGGTTTAATCGTTTGCTAACAAAAGATACTAGTGAAGTAACTTCACTGGAATATAAATAAAAACAAATTATAGAGTAATCTTCCTTTATTGTACCAACATATGTTTTTGTGTGTTAACGAATCAACACACTTAAACTCCAACTAACCACCCAGTTGAAGTGTGTTGATTCGTTAACACTCAGAAACATATTTTGGTACAATAAAGGAAGACTACTGTATAATTTGATATATGAAATATTAATTAAATGATATATAATTAACAGTGTATAGATACGAAGTAGTCAAGCAAAATATGTATTGGAATCAAGCGAGAAGTTATTGTCAGAACAGATCTGGTGACTTAGTACAACACGACCCAAGATTGTTGACTCGAAGTGGAAGAGAGTTAGTTGCTTAATATCTAGATGTAGTAATTTTTTTAAAAACTTTTACAAGTTTGCTTAAGTTTATAAAACAATTTAACACTATTATGACTAAAAGCTCAAATTTAACTATGAAATATTGTGCAGTGCAACTAATACTTAATAAATAACATCAAACTAGTAATTTTTTGTGTATTTTGCTAATACAGTTAAGTGGTCTCATTGTTATGCTATATAGGTATTATGTACTAATATTTGAGAAATTATAACTATTTTTCTACTTTAATTTAAAGTAAGCAAACTATACAAGGTTAAAGTATGAGTTATGAGTTTCAAATTATGCCAAAGCTTGAGTTTACCATTGATTAGTATGTTAATTAGTTTTGTTACAATTATTGAATTAAAACTTTGTAGACAAATTTCTGAAGAACTAAACATGTCGCTTAATTCTCACTACCACACGGGAATCAGAAGAGATGAAACAAGCACCAACATCTGGAGGAGAAGTATCGACGGAGTCCAGGTTAGTTTAGAAGGATGGCATCCTAATAATCATCCTAGTAGCAACGATGGTTGGAATTTTTTGTACTGGTACTTCTACGATAGCGAAAATAAAAATACCATTTGGGACCACCCTGATCTTCCACATTACTTTATCTGTGAATACTAGCTTTGTTTGATCCGAACTTTTCATTTTTTAAACACAATCAGAAATTTATTATATCACGATTTTTTAAAACTCAAAACACAATGTGGCTTATTAACTATATATTTTTGGAATAAAAATTTTTATTTTTAAACCACCAACTTTTTCCAGGTATTTTTACAAACAATACTTTTTTCCAAGTTGTATGCCTCTTATAATATAAGATGTTGTATTTATTTGTTGGTTATTAAATACTTAAAAAAAGAATATTTTCTTTTACAAAAATTTAAAAAAGTAATAGTTTTCAAAATTTTAATAAAATAAATGCTAGTTCTTGTCCTGTTGTCTAATGTTTAAACTTTAGTTGCTTTTAATTTTTAAATAAAAGTAACTAAATAACCACAAAGAGTTAATACTTTATAACAGTGGTCGGCACGCTACTTCGAATCCGTGAACCCTAAATCACAAAACTAAAATTCTATGCACCCTAATTTGCATTCTTTAGCGCCGCTAGTGTTTAAGAATATGTAAACTTTTTTAATCGTTTTTTTTTACTATTAATTCGGTAACACCTAGTTAACTTTTACACGCTACTTTTAAATTTACCAATTTACGATTTCTAGGCTAAGAGTGGAAGTATTTTTAAATACTGTAACAGAATAGAACTAGGAGAGTACAAAAATGGTCGTTTTATTGACAACAAAATAGTCAATTAGATATTAAGGTTGAATATGTCTTAAATGTAGAAAGACTAAAAAAAAACTTTAGTTTAGTTTCTGCGCAAAAAAAAATCATGTACCCCAAAATAAGTTTCATGCACCCCAAAAGTCTCGTGCACCCAAAAAGAAATTTCATGTACACTAGTGTGCACCAGTGTACACCGTGCCAACCACTGCTTCATATTATTCAGTAATGATTAGCTATTATTAGAATTATGCCTATTTTTTACAGTAGCATCAATTTTTAAATATGTTTTTTAATCAAGTCATTTACAATGGTAAATAATAATAAAAAGTCACTACTTATTTAACAATTAAAATAAATACTTACTATAACTGTTCAGTAAAAAAATACCTTAAATATACAACGTGTAATTTAATTGTAACCCGCTTTTAGAACCAGCATAATTTGGACGATATTTTCTAACATTTTTGACTATGTACTTTACAAGATTGTAAGAGATAAATATAAATACAAATATTTTAAATCAACTTTCGCCAATATTCGTTTAAAACTCGAAGTTGTAATAACTTAATTGTAAACTTTAATTATTAGAAAGAAAAAAAAAAGTTTAGAGTATTTTATTACTTGAGTAGTTTGTCCTGGACAAGACGTTAAAAGGTATCCTTGGTGTGCGACTCGATAACCGAAAGGTTTTATTTTGTGCACTAAGTCATAGGACCAAATATTTTGAGCGTTCGACAATATTATTGGTTAAAAGCAATTGGTTATAACAAATACCAAAAGTTATGAAAAATTAAGTAAAATTACTTTCTTTTTTATTGCTACTTTTAAAGTGTTATAGTTTTAAACTACAAAATAAATTATTTTAAAACTTTGGTGTATTATGTTGAAGTAAACTTATTGAGTTTAGTAATATAAATATAAAAAAAATTAAATATTTAATTACTTTTACTAACTCAAATAAACGCAATAATTCGCTAAAAATCACACAAATTATAATAATTTAAATGAGTGGTAAAAAAAGGTGTCGGTTTATAAAAAAAAATAAGTTGATAAAAACTAAGTAAACAAATGTCTTAGTACAAATGAAATAATATCTGTATTGAAAATTAATAATTTTACAGGAAAGTTCAAGCAGCGTTATTTTACGAGTAGAAGTAGTTTTTCAAGTACTGCTGAAATCGATTTATTTTATTTAATTAAAATATTTCTATCACGGTACCTGCTTACTAAAAAAAGTACTTAAAAAGTCTATACTTCGATAGAAGTTGTTTTGAAGCTATCTTAAAACATATTTTTGCTTTAATAAGTCCAGAGGCAAGTTTATTAAAACCAGTTTACGTTATTTTGTTTTGAAAACAATATGTATATAAAAGTACGTTAAAAAAAAAGTTATTGTTCTAATAAACTAAAATTAATTTCAGTTTTTATTTCTAAAGTTAAGAATTTTGACTGGCTTGTTTTGATGTATCAAAAAATTTGTAACAAAATTCAGACTAAAAAAAACTACCTTGAACAAGATTTACGATAATTAGATTAATTGCTTTCATATTTCAATAAATTTGTTTTAATACATAAGAATGTTAAACAAAAAAGTAATTAAAAAACCGTAATACTTCAGTGATTGTAACTCATATTTTAATAAAAATGCTAATTACGCAGATTATGTTGAAGGCTTTTTATAAAAATTAAATTTAAACTGGGAGTTTTTCATACTTGTAGTAAGTTTTAAAAATATTAAACTAGTTATGAACAACTAAAAACTTAGTAAGTATAGAATAAATTGTAATATAATATATATTTAGTAAATTTAAATTTGCCATATTTAGCGCTATAAATTTTACAAACTTTATCACTCAAAATATAAAATATTTATTGTTCTGTTGATATATCGATTTTAAATAGTTATGATAGTATTTTTTTTATTTTAGTGACCTTGATTTGGAAATCAAATCGTTTTAAGAATTTAAAATATGCTTTTTAAATCAATTTAACTCAAAATACAGTTAAACTTTAAGATGTTTGTTTTTAAAGTAATTTAAAAAAAGTTAACAAGTTTGTATTAATCTTGTTTTCATGAAACTTTCTCGAATCGATCTAAATTTAACTATTTTGAAAACAAAAATAAATTTATTATTTTACCGTTGTACATCAGATTTAAAACCATTGGTCTAAACTGATTTATTGATACTTTTATATAAAAATCTTTGAATTGAAGTTCTATAAAACATTTTGAAACAGTAAAACTATTAGAAGTATCTTTGTAATTTTTAGTTTTTAGTAAAAAAGCTTAGTGAACAAGAAAAAAAAAATGTTATTTAGTACATTATGCCTTATGCCTTTGATATATTTTGTTTTCAACTATAGCTTTGCTTTACTTTTAGTTTAATTTTAAATTGAAACAAAAATAGAAAAAAAAATGAATGTGTTTGTTTTGAAATTTATATGTAATATTAAAATGTTAGTGGCTTAAAAGTTCATATTTTAGTGTTCCCTCATGAAAAAGTTTTTGAAATCTTGGTTTTTTATGAACATTTATTTACAAAACAATAAGTATATAAAATTTGTTCAGTAATGTTATTTAAGATATTAATTTTCAGTAAATGACATAAAAAGACAGATTAACTATATGATTGTATTAAATTTTTTAACCTTACAGTTAAAACATAACTAGTATAAAAATGTTATGTATATGTAGTATGCATTAGTATAAGTATAACGTAAACTTTTTGTTTTTTAACCTATATTTTACCATTAAACTCTATTTACATAAAGCTTTTAATCACTATATGATAGCTTTATTATTAATAGAAAAAGAATACTTGAGTTTTTTAAAAATAACAACAACCATTAGTTGTACCATTTACTAAATAAACTATTTAGTTTGAGAAAAAATTGTGCCATTACAACATTTGTATTTATTTGAACCATTAAATACGATACCTTAAAATCTAGCGCAAAATTCAAAATGTAAGTTTTTTTTCAAGACTTTAATAGTTTGGTTTAATAGCTAAAAAAAATAGGAGTAATGTTTTTTGAAATTAACAAATTAATCTCAAAATTAATTTTAAGATTAACAAAACTACACAACAAACTAGTTTGTTAATGTCTCAGAACTCAATAATTTAATTCAGCTTTTTCATAATTCAGAACTTTTGTAGTTTGCAAATATAAGGAGTTAATTGTAAATATTTTTCGTAAAAATTCTTTCTCGTCGATCAAGTTAAACCACAATTTGAAAAACTTTTCTTGCACTGAAGTTAAATGTGCTGACAGAAATATTGATTATGTAATGTTATACTTTTACATGTTTTAGTTATTAATACATATGTTATTGTACCGATGGTGTGGGAACTCTTAAAAATAATCAATTTAGAATGAGAATCATAAGTAATAAATGTTTTATGATTTAAGGGCGTGGGAATATTTTGTAAAAATAATGCATCTTGATAAGCTTTCCCACAATAAAAATATTTATTTTAGAGAACTAATGCGTTTTTTAATGCATATAAATGCGGTTGTTTAAGAATAGCGTAACCTTTTCTTAAAATAACTTTTGGTTTATACGGAATTACGGAATTTGACAAAATCGTTAGTATCAACTTGTTATTAGTAATTGTGTGTCACTCTCACTTATTGTAGTTTTAAAAGCACTATCTCTTTTTCACACTTAAAGCTTATATTAATATACCAGAAAGTATTTAAGTTAATCAGCTAAATGCCCAATCACACATCCCGTTCTAAGGCCTCCAAATTCAAGAAACTCTCGGTACAAGGAATTCTTACGAGGTCAAATAAAAAAGGCAATGAAGTCATACAGGAACAGATGGCCGACACAGGTATATTATCGTTTATGTTTAAATATAACAAACTAGATGAATCCACCATCTTTTATTAATAAAACAAGTCACTAGATAACTAATTAACTTATTTGATAAACATACTTAACTTTAGAAATAAATATATTTTATTCTGATTTTATTCACAACCTCTAAATATCAATCTTGTTCTAAATAAGCTATATTGTTTTATGTATTCCCTGACAAATTAAACCTGAATAAAATTTTTAGCAACTTAAATGCTTATTTAATTATGTAAAAGTTAGTAAGAAAGATAAAGATTGCTTATTTTACTTGAGAGGTAAACTAGTATATAGTGTGTAAAAAAAGCAACCAGTTTAAATTTTATTCAAACTTTATTATTGTCTCGACAAAAATGACTGGTAACTAAAGTATTTTGTTCTTATTAATATTTAAAATAAATACTAACAAGCTTGTTTTGAAAGAATGAGACACCACAATATTAAATTTTTTCAACTATTCTTTATTTAGACGGCTTATTTTTTTAAATATTTGACAAGGTTTTGATTTTTTGCAACCTAAACCTGGTATTAATTATTATAATAGGTAGTTTGCATATTTATTTTTACTCAAATAATCGCTTTACTTAAGAGTTAGTTGAGCAATATTTTTTAGTTAAGACAAATAATTAAATCAACTTGTTTATTAAAATATAGTTTAATGTAATTTATAAACACTTAGTAATTTACACTTCAACTTTTATACAAGCTTATAAGCTTGCTCCAAATATACCTTTATGTGGTGACATAGACTAGTAAATTATAAGTTGCCCATCTGAATAAATACTTTTTATTGAAGATAGCGTTTGTGTGCGTTCATTTTACGTCAGTAAATAGCTGAAATTAGGTTTTAATTATAGTTTTAGAAAATAAAAAATGTAAATATTCTTAGCACATTGCATTTTCAATAAAATGCAACAAAAGTTTTTATAAAAAAAATTGTTTTTAATGTTTAAGAAAAAATGTTTGCAAAAGTTTCATTTAGCAGCTTACTTAAAATAAGTTTATTTTTAGTAAATGTTTTCATAATGCTTAACAGCTATGACATAACGGAACATAAATATGCATTTTGTTGCTAAATTTATGAAATATTTTCTGAATAGTTTATCAAAATTAAATTTCAATAGCTACAAGTTTACAGATTTTTAAAGTTTTACAACAATGACATGGATAAAAGTCCTATCATAATTTTGAGATATTAATTTGTTTACTTAATTAAAACTAAATAAATTACTTTAAATTGAGATAAATTAATCAAGATATTGTTAAAACTTTGTAATAAAAATTCAACTAATATAAAGAGTTAGTTATAATTTTTTGATAAACAAATATATGAACATAAAGTGTTATGTTTTACACAAAACTTAAAGATAAAGAAAATCCTAACTTTAATAAAAGTAATTGATAATTAACAAATTGTTTTAAAGATTGAAAAACGTAATGAGTTTAAAAAAATATATTAAACTTTAATTAGTTTATAAACTGTTTAAAAATTTCTAAAATTAAAAAAGTTCATATTGACATAATTTTCAGAAAACTGATTTCTTGTAAGTATGTAGCTTCTTACAAATTAGCAAATTACAAATTAACTTTATAAGTTGTTGTAAAAGTTAGTTAGAAAGTTAATAAGCTTGCTTGTTTGTAAAAAATAATTAAATCTTAAAGTTTTAATATAGTTTGTTTACAGTAAATTAAAGTGTATTTATTATCAATTTAAATTATAAAGATTATCTAATATTATAATTAAATGTAACTAATACTTTAAAAAAGTAGACAAATTTTTAATAAAAAGGTATATATAAGAGTATTTTTTTATATAAATAAAGTGAGTATGCACATTTTAGAAAGGTTTGTTTAAATAAGTCAAAAGTTTTTGAATACTAACTAAAACAGCAATACAGTGCAGTATATGAACCGTAAAGGAATTAATGATACGTATAATTAGTTGATTGCTTATTTGACTCGGAATAGAACATTAGTTTCTTACATACTTATTTACATCACACGTAACTAATTTAGCACATTTAGTAAAATGTGTTGTATAATACTTTTATTAAATAAAAACTATCAAAAACTTTAAGTTTTTTATGATTATTATAGGTTCTAACTTAAAAATGTATTTAAATTTTTTCTTGATATTGTTATTTTTGGTACATTTTATTGCCTGTTGTAATAATTTATTTTCAATAAATTAAAGTTAAAAAGAAATAATCCAGAACATAAAATTATATAAGTAGTTAAACTTTTGTTAACTTAATAAATCTCGATTAGCTCAATAAAACCAACTTATTATGTTTTGAAACCTCTTTGAACTTTAACTTTTATCTCTATAAAAAAATGATTTACTAAAGTTCAATAATAACAAATACGTCTTAAACTTTTTAATCAAAAATTTTGTTTTACCTGCAAATACTTTATCAAATATTATTCATTTAATGGACTAATAGAGCTCAAAAAATCATGCATTATTTTAAGAAAAAACATGCCATTATTGTTTAATTTTTGTTTGAAGTTTTATAACTGTTTGTGCTTTTTTAGTTTATATTAAAAAAGCTTCAATTTTAGAAAAAAAAAAAGATTTTTATAAAGTATTAAATTGATAAGTAAAGTAGAAAAAAAACAAATATTTCTACATCTTAAAACAGCGTAAGCAAATTGAAGTTGAGTTAGATAATTTTAAAAATAAACAAAGAAACTTAATTATATTTAATTTTTTTAATGATTTTTTAAACACGCAACAAGGGTTAGCATAAAACTTGCAAAACAGCATCTCTTCTATATAACTTTTTCTTAACCTTCTTTAATAATATTTTTTCTTTTGGTTTATTTTTAGAGATCTACATATTTTTAATAATCATTATTACTTAAATTATATCATTTCAAACAGACTAAAAACATTTACTTCTTAGGAAACTTAAAATGTAAATCAACTTAGTGTCATTAATTGCCGTTACTCATTAAGTTTAAATAGGTAAGCTACTTATAAACTGTTGATGTAAACATAAAAAATGTATTTTTGTTTAAATTGATATATTTTGTAAATAAATAGATTTAATTAAAAATTATTTCAGTAGTTTTATAGGTTTTTATTTTTTGCTTAAATTTAAAAAGCAGTAAGAAATAAACAAAATAATAGTTATTCAGATAAGTAATCGTAATATAATAATAATAAAAGTTAATTTAGAAGCTTTGCATAGTGGTAAAAAAAATTAAAAACAGATTGAATAACACCCTGTATTAAAAAAATAATATTTTAGTAAACTTCTAAAATCTAAATAAACACTTAAAAGGATGTATTTCTTATATAAATCAAAAATGTTTTAGGAGTATAAAGATTACAAAAATATTAGACTAAACATGCATAAAAAATGCTGCTACAAACCAGTGAAAAGAATAATTAAGCAACTAATGATCCGTATAATCACTTCAATATTGATAGAATACATAAATACTGCGAAATTTTATACTAACTTTATCAAAACAAAAAAGTTTTTCTTTAATAAATTTGATAATAAAAGGAAACATTGTTAATTATATAAAAAACACAATTTTGCATTAAATGTAGGTAAGTTTGATACTTGTTATCTAAGGATTTTCAATAATCGTTTTAATCAGTTGACCTCAATCATTTAAATAATAAAGAGTTAGTTCAAAATTTAGGACCATAACAAATAGATTTTAATATAAAAGCGTAATAACATAAAATTTTGCAAAAGTTATCAACACACATTTGATATCAAAACTTCTGAAATTACTGCTTTGTATTTTACCGTATGATTATCATGTTATGATAACTTATATTTTACTTTTTTAAGTACATGTAAGTAGTTTTTTGACATTTTAATTATAAGTTTAAGTTATTAAATCAAGAATTTACTAGCGCTATTACATAGATTAATAAATAAGCTCTGATTTATGCTATTTTTTTTATTTTTAAGACTTTGTTTGTAGGCACATCAAGAAAAGAAGTCGTAAGTTATAAAAAAAAAACACTTTTAGGTTTAATTTGTTGAACAAACATTTATACTTTTTTACCTTTTTCCGTTTAATATATTTGTTATTTTATTGACATAAAACAAAATAAGTCCATGATGAGTCCTAATAAGGACGAAACCGGTCGTAGGATTGTCTCGGATGCTGTTGTTGTAGATCGTGCGGTGAAGTTCATTGTTTATATTCGATGGCATAAAACATCTCAACTTGTTGACGATGGCCGAAATAAATACTGGCTAAAACTGATCAAAACGAGCGTAGAGAGTAAAATCTCACATTAAGCTGACAATGTCTAAGACGTTGAGCTGTGAAGATTTGCCTGCGTCAATTTTTCGGACTTTACCCACAAACGGACGCTTCAGTACTTCGTAGTTAAGCCCGCTTGGTTAGATCACAACAGCGGTTTCACGCGACTATTCTTGCCTGATGAGTCCTAATAAGGACGAAACCGGTCGTAGGATTGTCTCGGATGCTGTTGTTGTAGATCGTGCGGTGAAGTTCATTGTTTATATTGTCTCTATAACAAATGATATTTTAATTACTTAATCTCAAAAACATTTAGCTTATATTTGAATTAAATATTTGTTTGCTGCTAGATTTTCTTAATTTGTTACTAACCAATAAGGATTTAATATTGTTATACTTTTTTTTACATATCAAACTTTGATCAAACATGTATTGCGACTTGTTATTGAACTAAATTAAGTTTTATTTTATTTCAATAAGGTTGTTAGAGTATTACAACTTTTCTAAAATTTTAATAGAGAGTTAAACATTTCAAGTTTTTTATTATGCTAAATAGTATTAAAATAATATTAAGACGACTAAATTACCAAACAACATATCATATTTTACGGATCAAAGTATGCCTTAATAACAGATACTATTAAAACTTAAACTTTTAATAGGCGAAAGACTCGATAAGTGTATTTTAGTAAAATTTTAACAAAATAGTTTTTTTGACTTTGATTTTTCTTTTAAGCTTTTCATCTTCTTCTTTTATAGGATAAAAAAGTTGGTTCAATGAAACTATAATGCCACGTATGGTATCAATTTAAAAATTTTAAGTAGTACAGATTTAATATAATTTTATTGAAATAGAAGTATCTCTTTACACATAAAAAATCCCTACATCTATTAGAATCTACTAACATTAGCAGTAAGTACAAACTAAAAAAACCAAGTTTTAAATGTAGCAACATTCCTATTAAATAAACAGTTTGAATAAAGCTTATCAGTAAACATTTAAAAAGAAAGTTAGTTTATATAAAACTAGTAAACCATGAATTAGATAAAATGTTTATATTTTGACAAAATAAAAAGTTTTTATGCTAAGGGATGCCATATAAAACAGGGCTTCCTAAAGTGGGAGATTTATACAACCATGGCCAGTTAGTTATCTGTAAAGTAAAAAAAACTGTTAATAAGTAATTCAGTTAAAAAGCAGCGATACACAATATTTTATACACTGTTTATTGAACGAAAAAAAAAAAGCGTAAAACAATGGATCCTAATACGTGGTGAACAAAAAACCTTTCGGTTATTTTATTGTACACCACTTGGATACAGTTTAATGCCTTGTCCAGGACAAAACAATAAATGTGTACGACTATAGAAATACTTTCACCAAGAAAAGTGTTATAAATTCATTTGAAAAAGTAGATATTTTAGAACAGATCTAGAAATTTTTTTTTCAAAGATTAAGTTCAAATTTTTTTATAGTAGTTGAGTTAGAATGTAAATTTTGAGTTTAATTGTTGTTAAGCTTATACTTTCAAATGCATTTCTAAAATCTGAAGAAGACTTATAAAGATTATTGAAAACTTCTATATTTCGTTTAATTTTACCTTTTTTTTTCGTGTTTGTAGTATTATTTTAAGGTCATGTTATCCAATTTCGTAATAAGGTGGCTAATTAATATTTTAGGCTTTCTTGGACCATATCTGATTTGGTATTCTTCTTCTTCAACTAACTTATCAATAAAATTCAACACAAATTCAAAACGCTTGGGTAATTCTTGCTCAGCTTATGACATTTTATTTAGCTTATACTCTTCAAACGCACACCTAAAATCTGATGAAGACTTATAAAGTTTATTAAAAACTTTTATAATTTGTTTAATTATAACTCTTTTTTGTGTTTCTGATATTATTTTAAGGTCATGCTTATCAAATTTCGTGATAAGACAGTTAGTTAATATTTGATGCTTTTCTGGACCATATCTGATTTGGTATTTTTCTTCTTCAGCTAACTTATAAATAAAATTCAACGCACATTCAAAACGCTTGGGTAATTCTTTCTTACGTTGTAACATTTGGTTTAGCTTATAATCTTCAAATGCATATCTAAAATCTGAAGAAGACTTATAAAAATAATTAAAAACTTTTATAATTTGTTTAATTATAACTTTCTTTTGTGTTTCTGGTATGATATTAAGGTCATGCTTATTAGTTTTCGTAATAAGATCGTAAATTGATGCTTTAGGCTTTCCTGGACCATATCTGATTTGGTATTTTTCTTCTTCAGCTAACTTATCCATAAAATTCAACGCACATTCAAAACGCTTGTGTAATTCTTGGTCAGCTTGTGGCATAACTGTTGTAGTACTTGCGACATTCAAGTTGGCAGCAGTGGCTTCGGACGAAGTAAGTTTTAGTCTTTTGTTAAAAACGTTCGAAATATCACCAGGTAGTGAATATTTCCTTTTGAGCATGCCTGAAAATAGTATTTCTTGTTTTGTTTCCTGAACGTTTTGAACCTCCAACTGTAGCTCTTGTGTTCCATTATCAGCTATATTTTCATTGTGGCTAGTTTTATGTTTTTGCTCGTTTCTTTCTGATTTTTCGTCCTCACTTTGTTTTTCAAGATTTGTTTGACGACCGATTGATTCTTCTTTTTCTTCGAGTTTATTGTCGTTGAAGTAAATAGTGGTGGAAGGATCAAAGGTATCTGTTTTAATGTTGTTATGCTTAACCTTTTTTTTAAAGGCAGTCATTTAGTGTTGAAGTCAAATCTTTGAATATAAGAGGCATTCAAGTTATACTCTTTAAAAAAATTTGAAATTAGTATAATTAGCATGCTAAAAAACGTATTTAAAGCTTTTGAAACACAATTTACTGAAGTAAATTTTTAAAAAGGCAAAACTTTTAGTAAAAATCATTATTGATTTCCTTAAGTATATTGGTATTTTGAGTATCAAACTCTATAAAAATAAAAATAAAATACTTAAAAACTACAAAACAGGTTTATTTGGGAAATAGTAAAACAAACTAGTACTATAAATTATACTTATTTAGTTAGTATTTATACTGATAATTCAAAATTACAATAATATAGTATAATACAACATGGTATAATATGAAGTTTAGTTGTTTGTTTTCTTTCTTACAACTAGCAACCAAACAATTAAGCCAAATAAACAAGTCTTTTTATTTTAAATAAAATTTAGTACATAATTCTAATCTGCAAAATTTTTCAAACGATTTTAAAATGATTTATTATTTCTATAAAAAGTTTCTACATAATTAATACATACATTTAATATAGAAAGTCAATGTCAGTCAATGATATAAAAAAGAATTATAAGCCATATTTTCCATATTTTTTTTTTAGAAGGTACCAAACTACATTGTGTTTACCAAACACTTTCAAAACATCAAGGTGTGTACATTTAAATTAAATTATGACTTAACTATGTTGTATTTGTAGTTTTTTTTTTTAACTTTGTCATCTAGATTTATTTATTTTATAACATTACAGCTCAAATATAATTATTCTTTTCACCTTTCTGCAACCACTACATAAGTATTTAGTTTATTAACATTTAATAATAGGACTGTCACAATCTAAGGCTACTTAGACTCTCAGGATTACTCAACCTAGTTTAAAAGTAGTGAAAGTCTCAGGCTAACTCAGCTGGTTGGTCATTCTACCTTGAAACATAAAATAATCTGGAAAAACTTGAAGATTGAAAATTTAGGCAAAATATCTGGAATTTCTTAGAAGTTCTAATATAACATCCTTTATTTTGATAAATAAATTGTACATATACATAAAAAAAATTAAGAATTTTTTTTGTCTTTCTGGATAAGTGCGTACTTAAGGCGAGGTGCGTACCAAAAAAAGTGCGTACTTAAGCTGTAGTCTACTGTATATATTAAGTTTATATTTTTTACAGTAACAAACACAGCTATCTTTAAAATATTGCTCACAGTTTGCAAAGGCGTTTATAAGTTAATGATAATATATTTTAAAACTGTAGAATGTATAGTTCTACTTGAGCATTTATATGTTTTTACTTAAAGTTATTACCTTCAGGTTTTGCTGTTTTACTGAGGTCTTCTTTACATTGTTGCTTACATTCTTCAAGATTTTGAAAATTAGAGAAATCATAACACCTAGGTTTTTCTTCTTCTGAATCAAACTTTTTGTGCAGCTCAATCAACATGTGCTGTGTGGAATTCTATTCAAAATATTTAACTTGGTAAAAGTCTCTGCTTAAATCGCATATTATTAGATATTGACCACAATTTTAAAAGTATTGAAAAAATGTTAAAAAAAATAAAAGTGTTGTTTCTTAAGCATCAAAACCATTGCTAAAAAAACTTTAGAATTTTTAAAAATAAAAATATAATGACATTCCTTTCCGCTATTGAAAATATAAGATGGTTAATAAATATAAAACGCAAACACTGTTACTAAAGTATCAAAACTATTGCTACAATAAAATTAAGAACTTTGTTAAGAAAAGGCTTATTTTCCTATTGAACAATATTTAGATTTTTCAGTTTAAAAAATTAAATTCACTAACTGCTGCTTCCTCTAGACTTGAGAACCTCCAGTCTTGTTCTTGGCACATTTTTAGGAATGGAATTCTCGTATCCATCAAATCAATGTCAACCTCAGGATCATTGTCTACTCTTTGTGCTCCATCATTGTTTAAAATTACAACGAAATTGTTCTTTAAAAAATTTATTTTTGTTAAAGAATATATAGAAGTAATTCAGTGTTAATAAAAATTTCCTAAAAATGTTACATAATTGTACTACTTAGTTTTAATTAGAGTAAATCTATTATAAACATTTTGAATAGTTACCTTTTTTATGTCCTTGAGATACTGACGTGCCTTACTTAACACAATTTTATTCTGAGTGACGTCATATTGTTTATTTTTCGAATTTTCAGTTGTTCTTTTTGGTATCTTTTCTTCCAAAAGTTTTTCAATTTCATCAGGCCAGAGATCTCCTTCAAAATATGGATGATCTGTGACTGATTTGATATCATCGCTCATCATCTGAAATCCTTTTATCGAACCATCAGCCTTTAAATTTTATTTTTTGATTTATTTTAACATTCAGCGTAACTAAAGTAACTGTTTTTAAACACTAACTTCTCCTCTTTCTAACGTTTTTATGTACCACATTTTAAGATTTTTTTGTTTAGGTATTTTTTGATCAGGTGGTTTTCCATTAAAAATGTAATCGTCACCTTTCTCCGGTGGACATGACCATATATGACCAAAACGGTATCTGAAAAATTATTTGTTTAAGTTGAAGATCTAAGAAACATACAGATATTAAAAATATTCGTTTGTCTTTTTCCCGTTATAACATGATAGATTTTAATCAACTAACCCAAGCTCACCACAGTACTTGAAGTAGCTAATGACAAGTTCCATGTACAGCTTAGAACGAAAAGGTTGGTCTAGAACTTTAACCGAATCCAAGTAGCCTATGTTAACTCTACCGTTGTTTGGCGATTTTTCTTGGTCTATGTACTCCTATGGTAAAGTAAATTTATGGGTTTAGAAAACATGTTTAACTATAAAATAAATTCAGCGTGTCTAATTACAGTTGTCTTACTCTTTAGTACGCACTTTTTACACAGCCTGAGAACACACCAAAGAAAAGCATATTTAACAAAATTCTTAAGTTAAGTTCTCTATCCCAACAGCATGTGCGTACTTAAAAACTGCGTACCTAAGGGAAAAACAACCAGTAACAAAATGTGTAAAACGATAGGTATAGTAGAAAGTCAGACATTTTTATTGGATTCTGTTCTATTAAGCAAGATTGAAAATTATCTAAATACGGAAGTTATTTTTATTAAGTTTTATTGTAGAATTTTATTTATTTTTATCATAACTTTTCACTAAATGTTAAATAAAAATTATTAAATTTTCTCACCTGAGTGTGAAGTCCAAAGAAGCAAATTTCTTTCCCGTCTTTTTCTACGAATACAAAGATTGCTCTTGCTCTGTACTCTATTTTTTCTGGAAAGCTTTTTTCAAATCTAAAAAAACTGATATGTTAAAAAGTTTTTTAAGCATTAAAAATAAACCTTTCAGTTTGTTTTTATTCGCAGTTGTCTTTTTAATTTATTAGAGTATCGGTACAGATGTATAGAGTTTTAAATTTTAGAGCTAGCCTACAAAATAGTAATTACGTTTTATAAGTATACAATTTGTAACTAAAAGTTTTTAATAATTAATTATCAAATTTATTTTTCTATATTAAAAAGCATTATTTAGAAGAAAGAAATAAACAACAACTGAATTTTTATTTTTTATCATTTGCCTTAAATACTGTTTCAATAAACACTTTTGCATTGATTTAAACATTTACTATATAGATAAAGCTTTTTAATACAGATTAGCTTTACAAAGTCTTATACATTTTTTTTTAAACTTACTGTTCTAAAAATTCATAAGCTACTAGTATCTTTAAAGTATATAAGTAACTAATGTAAGTATATCTATAGATATAAAACAGTATATTACCTTTTTCTCATGTACGTTTTGACTTTGAGATGCTTTATTTTATTATACAGACACCTGACGTGGATCTTACTAACCAGTTCTTCTTTACCCTCCTTCTTTACCAGTTGGTTGGCTTGGTCTTCAAGATAGTCCCCCAACATAGATCTAGGTATTATGTTCGGTGTTAACTTTCTTTTCAATGCGTTGTTGTCATGAAGTTTGGGCTTTGGGGGTTCTTCATCTGAGCTACTTTTGTGGCTATAAATAGAAATTGGTTTTGGTGAACACGCATTTAATTTAGACTAATTCTAGTCATAATACTTAATGTCACGACAATATAAGCAGCAAATTTGACATGTAATAATAGGTTATATAATGCATAAAACTATTGACTAGGATAGTATAAGATAAAACAAAATGATTATAAACTACTTGAAAATATATTGAATTAAAAAACTTGAAATTTTAGTTTGAAGTTGCAAAGAAAAGCGTATACAAATTTTTACAAGTCAAACTGTTACGTCTTATTAGTTATTAAGTTTTTCATTTTTTTATATTCTATGTTATAATAAACAAACCTTGTATTTATAACTTTTGGTAGAAAAGGTAGAGGATACGTTATTTGCGAAAATATTTCATTGACAATAACTTCAGACTTGTTCTAAAATTGAAAGAAAAATATTAGAAATCGTTAATTTAGTTTATACTATTTTAGTGATAGTTACTAGTTATCTTGTAATTAATTAACATTTTTTATTAAATCTTTTTACATAGGGGTTTCTCTTTGATTTATGTAAACAATAGTCAAACATACATAAATCAATCTTTTAGATAAGAACTTTAAAACTATTGCGTATGTATTAAAAAACCACTATTAGTCTTTCCTTAAAGACTGATAATTAGCTTTCAAAACTTGAAAAGGAAAATTTTAGCTTAACTTAAACACTAACCTCTATCTTTATTCTTTTTGTTTTATTGGTTGTCCTCCAACTAACTTTTTTTCTTTTAAAGGTTTTCTCTTTGTCTTTCGGCAGATAAGATAACTTTTTTTTAAAAAGCTTTTCAAGAGATTTGCCCATTTCGTTAACTTTATGACCTTCCTGTGATTTAATAAAATAAAATTATGGCTATTCTTATATTAACAAAATACGTAAAAAAAGCATTCAAATATACATATTAAAAATATGTTTAAATGTGCAGCAAACGATATCCACCAATAATGAAAAGACAAAAAACACAATACTTTATTTTATGCAGTTCTCATTCTTTGCAAATATAATTAATTCAAACTTACTGGGTTGAATGAGTAGCAGTTTTCAAACATTAAGTGAAAGTCTTGTTTGCATTCTTCAACCGTCTTGTATTTGTTTGTACTGAGCTTGTTCTTAATTTCATCTATACAAATCGGGTTCTTGATATATTTGTGATAGTCCTATGAGTTTTCATCAACATTAGATTTTACGAACAAAACTGTATATCACATTGTATAGTACTGAACTCAAGTATTTTTGAAGTTGAACATAAACTTCGTAAATTGTTTTAAAGTGTTACATATTCAAGTCTTAAAACATGAAAAGAGTCTTAAAGAGAGTCTTAGAACATGAACAACTATTAAAAGTACTATAAAAAAAACTATGATTAAAAAGTTAAAAAATATTTAAAGTGTATATAAGTTGAGTGTTTTTCTGCAGTATAATGCTAAATATTTAATTTGACTGAGTTAACGTTTAAATTCGTAAATACTAGTTTACTTTTTTTTTATACTTTAAAAATATTAACCTCTCATTTTTGGGTACACACTCCCAGTACATATCTTACCAATCTTAAAAGAAAATTGTCTTTTGAAGAGAAAGTTTATGATCTAATTAGTGAATTATCAACAGAAAGATTAGTAAACAAATAAATAATTAGTTTTGAATTAAACATCGTTAAAACAAATATTAAAAAACTAACTGGTTCTACTTCAGGATCAACAGGCGCTTTAAATGGATAGCTGTTTTTATTCCTTAACAATGCCGGAATAATTATCTTTGCAATGTAATCGAGTTGCTTTTTTGACATGTTTTTATTTTAATTTAAAATTCTGTAAAGTAAAAATAAACGTTAACTAATTATCGAATAAAATAACTTAACCTCAAAGTTAAGACTACAAAAGTTTTTTTAAAAGGGTTAATTAAAATGTTGGCGGTTTTTGGATGCTTTCTTGTAGCTTGTTGCATTCGTTTAAAAAGAAAGCTAAGATTGTAACGAAAATTATTGCCTAACTTTAACTTATAAGTCAACTAGAAAATTAAAGCTAATTTCTTTTAATTTAAAATATTTCAATTAAAACCTACAAAATTGATCAAAAGTTAATTTTGAGCACAACAGTAATTCCGCTGTTTGAGTAAAAAACTTTCCTGAGTGATCAACAACTTTCCTAAGTCACCTCAAGTTGTCCTGAATCATCCTGAGTTTTTTCATAACTTTAAAAAATTTGACTTTTTAAAATTAATAAAAATTAAGTTGTTAAAAAGTTTGGTTAAGGAAAAAAATCTTATTTAAAATAAAAATAAAACAAGCCTGGAATTTTAAGAAATCTTAAAACTATCCTACTTTGAAAAAACTATGCAAAGTCATCCTGAGTTAATAAAAAATCAAAACATCTTGAGTTTTTCGAAGTTTTCTGAGTCTGTGGCAACCCTGACAGCAAGTAAGTAATTAAATAAAAAAAAGTTTTAATGTAATAAAAGTTATTTTTAATAATACTGTTTTAATTGGAAACGTGTCTCAATTGCACAAAAACAAAATTCCATTAGTTCACTAAATTGCACCAGGGGACTAAACTGCACGAGAACAAAAGTGCACGAGGGCACAAAATGCACGAAGCCAAATTTGCACGAGTTAAATTTTTGCACGATAGTAAAAAATACACAAAAATAGACAGATTAAAAAAACTAAAACCAACTTAGTAGAAAAAAAAGTTACCGACCGAGGGTTAGGGTAACAGTGAAAGTAAAAAAAGTAAATTGAAACAATATTAGAAAAAAGGATTTAAAAAAATAAACTGAAAAAAATAACTTATGAACAGAGGGTAAGGGTTAGAGGTAACAGTAATAGTAAAAAAATAATTAAAAAAAAAAGATTACAAACAAGAATTTAAAAAAATAAACTGAAAAAATAACTTACCAACAGAGGATAAGGGTTAGAGGTAACAGTGATAGTAAAAAAATAATAAATAAAAAAAATATATAGCTACCCATTTTAATTGTATCAAAATTTAAGTTTTGAATACTGTAAAGCAGATTTCAACACACTTTTAAACAAGTATTTTTATATTAGCATTAGATATTTTTTATAAATTTTCATAGTTTTAAATCTTATATTTTTTTCATAAACTGACCAAGTTATAAGAACTACTAGACCACTGATTTATTTTAGTGGCTTTTGAACTTTTTTTAAAACTGGCACCCTAAGTATTTTGTTTTGTATAAACTTTCAAAAATATTTGAATAAAGATACTAACACCCAGAGTTTTTATAAGTAGCTATAAAGCACTAAATCTTTGTAAAAAATATAATTTTTAAAGTAAACAATGAGTACTGAATTAGCTCTTAAATAATAGTGATAAGTGGTTTTACACAATAAGCTTACGGAAGAAATACAGCTGATTTAAAGCTTTTAAAAAACATCCCCTTTTTATAGCATTAAAAAGTTAAGTTTATGATTACACTAAAATTTAGCTAAAAATAAAAACAGCTTTAAGCTCTACAACTTGGTTTCCCAAACTTTTATTCTAAAGGCGCCTTTAAGGAAACAAAAAAAGCTATGACGCCCTCCAACAAGATTACTCAAAAAAATACCATTGAAAACCAAACAAAAAACACCTTTTGTTTTTTTTACTCGTCATCAACTCCAAAATATCTAGTGTAAGTTTAAAATTATAACCTCATGGCCCCCATGTTGCTCCTTTACTGCTCATGATTCCTCTTTGGCCCCTTTGATGCTCATGGCCCCCAAATGGGACCTACTTTGAGAAACCCTGCTCTAAAATGACCTCACACACAAATTAAAACAGCATCAATAACTTGTAAATAGAAATTTTATATGTAAAATGATGATAATTTTGGTTGACATGAATTTTACGTTGACCTAAGTTATAGCATATTTAGAAAATGCTTTAAAAATTAAGTTGAAATTAAATCGTAATGATAAAATTATTTGAATCAATTTCGAACGTTTAGAAAACTGTTTTAAAGTTGTAATTAAAAAGCTTTAGTTATAATTTATTTGTTTGTGCAAGATATGAAAACAATACCATCATTTGAATAAAATAAGGATAGTTTGAGACTGGTGTTTTTTGCAATACAGAAAACCATCAAACATTCCATTTGATTAAGTATATTAGTTTAAAAAATCAATAAATACAGTTTAATGAACGACAAAATACTACGTTTAAAGTATGTGGTCCTAGTATTTGGTGCAAGAGAAAACCTTTTGGTTATAAAGTCCAGGCAAGGATACCTTTTACCATCTTGTCCAAGGACAATAACTTCTAAAGCAAATTAGTCTGTTCTATTTTTATTTACTTTTTGTAACTACTATACTTTCAAAGTTGTATTTTAAATAATTAATTTTTAATTTGATAAAAATAATTTGTTAGAAATGAACTTTTTTAACTTCCAAACCAAAGCAACCAAAAGCAGTGTAAAAAAGCACATTTTCAACTTTTAAATTGACTTAGAGCTAACTATAAACTACAAAACTATTTCATAGAACATATTTTTGTAAAACTTGTTGACAACAAAATACATCTTACAAAAGTGTGAATAGTATATGGAAAATTTTTCAAACATTAGAAGCTAATCTTATTAGGGTAGCTACTAAACCTGGAATACTAGAAAAAACTTGGAATTTGATATTTAAATAAAAAACCTGGAATTTGACAAATTTTAAACAAAAAATGCTGAAAAACTTGGAATCTTAAACAATTTTACATTGTTAATTAGTAAACTTTTATTTGCCACCAAAAATCTATTTAATAAAAAAAAAAACTGATTGCATCATTTTAAAAAAAAAAAACACATTTCAAGTAGCTTTACATTATTTATAGTGTTATTGTACTACAAAACACAGTTTGTAACCAACTTATCTTTAGTTTTAAAGTAGACCGAAAACCTGAAAGAAATTTCTCAAAAACCAATGGTTATATATTTTTGATGAATTTTTTATTCTTTAAATCTAAAAATCTGTACTCATTAGATAAATAAATGTTTTGTGCCTACACATGATCATAGATTACATTAAAAATATTTTGTATGCATTTTGACAAATTAAAATTAAAATTATTTCGTTTAGAAATAGTTGTACTGGAAAATAATGGTTTTTAATTTTAAATTAGTTGTTGTTTAAATTTCAGATTTCTTTTTCAAAATTTCTCGTATTCATTTGACATTATAATATGTTGCAAATAAAATAAAATTATCTTGTTCTAAACCAGTATTGCTACTCTTTAAAACAAAATACTAGTATAAAAATTGTAGTAAAAGCTAAACACTGAAAAAAAATTAAAAAGAAAAAATATAAATTTTGAACAGGTTTACCACTCTTTGAGTCAAAGATATCCTGATTGAGATCAGAAACTGCCTTGAGTGACCTTAAACCTTCTTTGAGTCATCCTAATTTTTCTTAATTACCAAAAAGAATCTTAACTTTCAAAGTAAATACAAACAAGGTTGCCTCTCATTTTTCAAAATTTATTCCAGGTTTTAAAAAGTACACATTTTTGGGTCTACTTATAGTTTAAAGTTAAGTTTAAAGTAAGTAAACGTGTTAATTAATATAAAAACATTCAAAAGATAATGTAAAGCTATTTTAAATGTGTTTTTTTTAATAAAAAAAAATTATTATGACAAATTTTTTTACTTTTATGATAAATTTTTTAAATTAATCAAAGTTTTACTACTGAACATGTAAAAGTTGTTAAAATTTTATATTTTCTATGTTTTTTTTTACCTAACTTGTCAAATTCCAGGATAAGTGGCAATACTGTGCAAACTAAGCTCTTCAACAAAGTTGAATGTGAAATAACAAAGTATTGAAACTAAATTTCATTTAAGTTGTAGATAAAAGTGGCCTGAAATTTTCAAAGAATCCTGAATTAAACAAGAAAATGAGTCAGCCAGAGTTTAAAAAAAATTTCAAAAAGTTCTGAACTATTCTGCGTTTTTCTGATACTTCAAAAAACTTTCAAAATATTCTTAAAGTGTGGTAACCTTATAGATAACCTAAAATATCATAAATATCAGGGTTATTACTTGTTTTTTCAAAAATTTTTCCAGTTTTTTCTTCCAGGTTTTAAAAGTACACAGTTTTGAGTCTATTTTTAGTTTTAAGTTAAGTTTAATGTAAGAAACTATGTAAAATAGTAAAAAAACATTTAAGAGATACTGAAAGTTACTTTAAATGTGTCTTTTAATAAATTTTTTTTTCATGATGACAAAAAGTTTTTATTAATATTATAGATTTTATGTGTCAAACTGAAATTTTACTACTAAAAATGTTAAAATTGTTCAAAATTCCAGGTTTTTCGAAGTTTTTTTCAAAAATTCTCAAAATCCTGGTTTTTCCAGGTTATCTTTACCTAAATTGTCAAATTCCAGGTTTTTTAAAGTTACAATGTAAAGTAGCAACCCTAAATTACAAAAGAAAAAAATAAAATTACATTTTAGGGCATAAAAGGTTGTAAATGAAAATAATAACTAGTCTAGAAAAATAAATGTCTGAACTAATATTAGTGTTTTTAAAAAATCATTGGTATTCTGAGTTTTAATAAAGACCTCAAAAAGTAAATAACTATTTATATTGTTCATTATACAAAGTAAAGTATATCAAAATACATATTAGGATACGAAGTTATCATTTAAAGCATTCTAATAAAGAAAAAAAGTAAAACAATTGTATATTATTTGATAAATAATTAATAGTCAATATTTTAACAAAAACTTCAATAGGAAGTTTTAAATTTTAAAGATATTGAAAATTTATTTGTTTTTGCTCATTAGTTATTATTAAAGAACAAGGCAGTTTTTTTTATGGTCAGTTTTAATGTTTTAAAAAAAAGAAATAATTACTCTTTTAAACTCTCATGTTATAAATATTTTCATAGTTAAAACTCTATCCAAAAAAGAATTTTTAAAAGGGTAGTAATTAGTAGGTTAGCCTCTAATGATACTAGAATAACATCAGCCTGAGTAATCATGAATAATCACAAACAGGATTGCTACTCTTTAAAACCAAAAAAACCTGAGTGACGAAAAACTGTCCTCAATGGCTTTAAACTGTCCTGAATTATCCTAAGTTTTTAAATTTTTTTAAATAACTGAAATAAAATTCGTATTGAATAAAAAAAAGACATATATTTCTTCAAAGATTTAAGAGAAGAATCAAAACTAGCCTAATTTTTGAAAAAATAAAAATAAACATCCTTAGTCAAATTGTATTTTAAAGAAAAGTTCAACTATGCTGAATATATGGCAGCCCTGAATCATACTAAACCCTTTAACTAGATCTTAACAAGGTAGACACTTTTTAAGCTAAATTCTTAGTTTAGAGTGAAAATATTTAGCCTGAAATACATCAACCTAGCCTTAGACATTCTAAGCTTTAGACAAAAAAAAAAATTTTTGGTAACAGATCTAGAAATATGAAAGTATACAGTAAATAATAGTTAAATCCTTTATTTTATGTTAAAATAAAATAACTAAACTTTTAGAAATAATATATAACTTTAAACATAAATTTTAAATTCATTTAATAATAAGAGTTAATAATTTTACAAGCTAAAATTTTGTTAAAAAAACGTAAATAACTAGTCTGAGATTTACAAAATAATTTTAGAAAATCTTAGCAAGCCTGAATTTTTCTAAAAACATTAGAAAAGTTCAAACTAGCCTCAATATCTGGCAACTTTGTATTAGTCAGGGTTGCCACTCTCTGAGTCAAAAAATCTTCCCTGAGTGACTAGAAACTTTCCTGAGAAACTCAATTTTTTTTTTTGAGTTTCCTGAGTTCTTTTTAAACCCTCAAAAATGTTATTATTTATTAGAAAAATACAATGTTAATTCTAAGAATATTTAAGAACTAGCCGCGAGGCTAAAATTTTAAATCATCAAATAAAATTACTTTTATAAACAAAACTTTGAAATTCAATTAACTAAATCTCATTCTAGATCAAAAATAATTTTTCCTGATATTAAAAAAAAATTAAAATTCCCTGAAATTTTCGATAAAAACATAACAGCCCTGAGTTTTCCTGAATTAAAAAAAAAAGAATCTAAATTCCCTAAGTTTCCCTGAGATTTTGTACAACTTGAAAATTCCCTGAGTTTCCTTGAATTCCATGAGTGTGTGGCAACCCTGATTAGTTTAAGTCTATATTTTCTTTAACTTTTAAATTTTCTATTCAAATCATTTATTATATGATAAGTATAATCATTATCAAACATGACTTCTTTTAACTTAAAACCTTTACTTACACTTTGTTTAATACTAAAAGTGTATATCTTTTTAAGATAAGTGTTAATATATTTGACTAATTTCTATCATAATTAATATATTTTTCTTATACAATTTAAATTCCTCAATTTTCTTGTACTTATAGATTTTAGCATGGAATAAAATTTAAAAGTGAAATTTATTTTTTCCTTAATAAGAATAGTTGTTTAGCTTTTAAAAAGTAACTTTAGTTGAGAAAAATTAACGTGCTTTATTAAGCATAATATTATGGTTTGAAAAATGTCACTAGAAACTATAAAATATTAACCTTTCAAACTGGTCTTTTTAACTCCCATCATAATTTATACTAGGTAACTACCATGAACAACATTTGTGTGTGATGAAAATCTACTATTGTTTACAAAAAGAATAATTTTTGAAACTTTTTACCGAGACTAAACATATGACTAAAATGGCCTAAAATTAAAACTAAAATTAAATACCAAAGCAGAACTTAACTATAATATTTAACTTTGTCGCTAAAGTTAGATAAATAAATACAATAAAGAAACTTCAACTTTTAATTAGTAACCGATAATTTTCATGCATCCCTAAATGATAAATCGCGCGCTCTAAGTTTTGTGTACCCCCAAAAAAATCGTGCACACTTTTCGGCACCAGTGTTCACTTTGAATACCCTTGGTTTAGAGTATTTTAGCATAGCTTAAGAATCAAATCTTGTAGTATAACATAAAGTAAGCGAATATGTTGAATAATTTCTAAAAACAAAAACAAATTAATAAAAATTTCTTACAGTTACCCGTATTGGGTTGAGTTTTTTAACCTTGTAGTCTTTATTAGACATATTAATGTTGTAAAAATGCTCACTAATAAGCAAGTTTATGTAATTATATGTTGTTTATGTTGATTTGTTGATTATGTGCAAATAATTGCTTGAGAAGTTGTGCTTTATGATTTCCCCACATTTTGTGGTCATTTAGTGCTAACCTTGTTAGTGTTTGCCAAAAGAGTTGTTACCAAGAGGTTGATTTTTTAGTTAAAGAAACAGTTTCAATTTTTATTTTTTGGTTTATCAAATGTTAATCTTAAAGGGGCAGGTAAAATTACAAGAGATGATTTAAGTATCTATAAAGCACCGATTCTTTGAAGATTTGTTTATTTTTTGAAGTAGGCAATTAGTTCTTAAATAATAGTGATAAGTGATTTTACACTATAATATTATGAAAAAAAAATAGCTGATTAAACGCTTTATAAAAAAAAGACTTTTTTTTAAACTTTAAAAAGTTTAGTTTATGATAAAAATATCAGAATATTGAAATTTAAACAAAGAAATGTCATTCAAGATCTTAAAAAACACTAAAACAATATTTTCAAAAAATCGTTAAGTATGGTGAGTATTTTATCAAAAAAAAAAAACTGGTCTTAGTTATCAACTTTTTATTCATTACAAACTATTTTAAGTTAATCTTTATTATACTGAATCATCCTGAGATTAAAAAAAAAAACTAAACTATGTGAGTAATCTCAATTATGTGGAATTATTCATGCATTACATCAAGAGGTTTGTACTAGCCTTGGTTATCTTGAGTTTCAAAAAAAAAAAAGAGTAAGTTTAAAGCTTAAAAAGTATATTACTTATTAACCCTGAATAGATATAATAAACACTACGATAATAACTAATTGAAGATCTAAAAATAAATTCGTATTAAATAAAAATAAAGACCTACATGTATTCAAAGATTAAAGAGAAGTATCAAAACTAGCCGAAATTTAAAAAATAGAAATAAACATCCTTAGTAAAATTGTATTTTAATAAAAATTTAAGCTAGGCTGAAAGTATGGCAACCCTGAATCATACTAAACCCTAGAACTGGATATTAAGAAGGTAGTCACTTTTTAAACTAAATTCTCAGTAGAAAGTGAAAAATATTTAGCCTGAAATACATCAACCTAGCCTTAATTATTCTGAGTTCTTGACAAAAACAAATGAAATTTCAGAACACATGACTAAAAATATAATAATATACAGTTAATAACTTTTAAATTCCTTATTTTTTTTTAAACAACAGAACTTAATTGGAGGAAATAATGTGTAATTAAAAAGTTAACAAATTTAACTAGCTAAAATTATATTAAAAAAACATATTTGACTAGTCTGAGATTTACAAAAGAACTTCAGAAAATCTGAGCAAGCCTGAATTTTTTAAAACTATTTGAAAAGTTCAAACTTGCCTAAGTTTGTGTCGACTCTGTGTTAGTTTAAGCCTGTAATTCTAATATCAATTGTACTATTCAAAATACTTATTATATAAAAAATACAATCATTATTAAAATTTATTTCTCAAAACTTAAAACTTTTACTTACACTTTGTTTAATAATATAAGTATAAATGTATTTAATGAGAAATGTTAATATAGTTGAAAAATTTCAATTATAATTAATATATTTTTGTTATATAATTTAAATTTAACAACTTTCTTTTAGGTATGAACTTTATATTGGAAATAAATTTATTAGTGAAATTACTTTATACTGTATAGGAATAGTTATTTAGTTTAAAAAAGCATTAGTAATTTTAATTTTAAAAAAACTTGGTTTTTTTAAGGGTAATATTATAATTTAAAAAATGGTCCTTAAAACTAGAAAATATTAACCTATTAATCTGGTCCTTTTAACTCTCCATCGTAATTTTTACTGGATAACTCCTATAAAAAACATTTGTGTGTGATGAGCTTCCACTATTATTTGTATAAAGAATGGTATTTGAGAAATTTTACTAAGAAAAAACATATGACTAAAATGGCCTAAAAATTAAAACCAAATTAAACATCGGAGAAGGACTTAACTTTAATGTTTTACAATGTCGCTAGGAATAAATAAATACAATAAAGAAACTTAAACTTTTATTGAGTAACCAATAAGTTTCGTGCATCCCTAAATGATAAATCGCGCGCTCTAAATTTCATGTAACCTTAAAACAAATCGTGCACACTATTCGGCACTAGTGTTCACTTTGAAGACCACTGGTTTAGAGTATTTTAGCATAGCTAAACAATCAAATCTCGTAGTAAAACATAAATTAAGCGAAGATGTTGAATAAAGTCTAAAAACAAAAACAAATTGAGAATAAAAATTCATAAAACAAATGTATGGGGTGAGTTATTGAATTTGTAGTTTTTATTAGACATACTAACGTTGTAAAAATGCTTGCTAATAATCAGTTTTATGTGTTAATTGGCTGCAAATACTTGCTGAGTAGTTAAGCTTCATATTTTTTTCAAAATTTTGTGGTTTTTAGTGTTTGGATTTTAAACTTGTTAGTGTTTGTCGTATAAGGTGTCACCAACATATTTATCTTTTAGTTTTAGATATAATTTTTTTTTTCTATTATCTTAATGTTAATCTTAAAGGGGCGGTAAAGTTACAGGAGATGACAAGTTGATTGCTTGACCTTCATAAAAAGATTTATTGTCGAAAAAGGACGAAGAATTGTTATGTTTTTCTACCATTAAATAATAACAAAAATAATTAATTAATGAAAAATGTTTTTTGACCATTAATGTCCATTTCCAATAGTTTGACAACGTTAAAACACATTTATGCTAGTTTGATATTTTCTAGTTGTTGTAAAAAACTCCTGACTCAGCCAGGCTAACTTTTTCAATAATTTAATCTTTTTAAAAAGTAATTGTCATATTTAAGTTATTTTTTCTAAAAAGTTAAATGAGTTTGGGTTGAATCCTAAACTAGGTAAAATACAATTATCCCAGGGTATAAATTGTTTTTTTTTAGTTTTAAAAGTCTTGTGCTTATAAAACTACAATGCTTTAACAAAGCTTTAATGGTAATAAGTACTTTGGAAAGTGCTCCTTTTTTTTTTTTAACCAAATGCTTTTTTCATTGTAGTCCTACTTTTAAATAGTTTTTATAGTTTGTTAGTACTTTATCGTAAGCTAAAATAATTTTTATACACTTCAGACAAAAATTTGTTTTTCTTATAAATTACTGCTTACAAAAAACGTTTCCTAAGCACAATTTAGTTTATAGTTTTAATATTTCTCCTTAAGATTTGTATGATTTCATATGGCTAATTAAAGTTTTTTATTAAAATGTTCTGCCATGTCGCTAGCTTTAGTTTTGATTAAATTTTTAAATTTTATTAAAGTATTGAAGTTTATATTGATGATGATAACATATTAAAGACAGTTTAAACTTAAAATTAGATAATAAAAAATTAAAGCTTACAATTGAAGCTAATATTGATATTCATGCTTTTAGTGATTGAAATGATATGCTTATATGCAAGCCTAAAGTAAAATGGTTTTTAAATATACTCAAAAAAGTTGTTTGTGACTCAGGCTAATGTTTAATAACTTTTTTTAATATAGAGGTAACCTTTTCATTAACCTTAATTTTTTTTTACTGGTGTTTGTTGTAAAATATTGTTTATGTTGGATAAACTATAGTTTATTTTCTATTTTTTCTACCAGATTTATACATTAGTGTGATATATAATGGCATTTAACGATGTTAAATATTATTTAATTAAAACTTAATCATTTGAAATTGTGTACAACAAAATTTTAAGTTTAAACTGTAAAATAAAAAAATTGATTTTTTAAGTCTATTTAAAAACCACAACTAAATACTTTTAACATAGTTTTTAAGCAACAAAAAACTAAATAAATTAAATATTTATATGTATTTTAATTTAAATACAAATTCCTAAAGGATGAATTTTTAGTTACTTTTTTTATTGAAACTGTGAAAAAATTAACTAAAGTTTAATTTTTTCCAAGTTTTTAAAGCTAGTAATCAAAACTTTTCACGAACAATTTTTTGCAATACCAGAAACTAAGTTTTTTTGGTCTCTATTTTTAAAAGTTTATGCTTTTAGTTTAGAAAAAAAAAGAATTTAAATGTTGTTTAGTATTTTACAAAAATTAGATTTGGATATTTAAAAACAACTGCTCAGTAACTGTAGCAGAAGATTTGTACTTAATGAAATAACCTATGTTTGCCTTCCTAATTAGTGCCTTCATAAGTATTTTATTGAAGTTTTTGTTTTTGGTTTCGAAATACTAAAAGTTATTAAAAATATCAAAAATTTTTTTTAAAAAACGACTAGTTATAAACATAGAAAATTATTAGTATGCGAAAATAGTTGTAAGATGTGTTTGTCGCGTGCCTGCGCTGACTCCGACAAGTTCATTGATTTCGAAATCTGGTGTTCTGAAATTTAATGAGGTGTTTAATTTGTAAGTTGATGCTGAATACTTGAAAGTATTTTTGGTTGACCACAGTTGTGTTACTCCAGTAAATATGGTTCGTACTCACAATACAATACGTTAAAAAAATAATAGTTTTGTAATTGAAAGACCTAGAACAGGGCTTGGCCTAAACCTGTTCAGATATTTGGGTCCTAAGTTGTTGTCTAGTGTTCCAGAAAATTTTTAAAACCTAAATAAGGATCAGTTTAAATAGTTGCAAATAGTTTTTGTTGAGCCAGTATACTGAGTTGGTTTGGAGTGCTTTATATAGTTTATTTCTGTTACATGCAGATATTGCTTGATTGCTTTTGATGGTACTTGTTATATGATTATCTTAATATATTTATGGTAAGTTTTGTGTGTGTTAATTCTAATTTATGGTTGGCTGGTTTTGGTTTGTTAATGAGGACATATATTTATATGGTTGTGTATGATTGTTTATTTGCTGTTTTCCAGTTTTTTTATACTCTAAAGTCTATAGCAGGGTTTCCCAAACTCATTTACTAAATCGCCTCCTTTTGAGAAATTTGAAAAAAAATTGTCCCCCTTGATTTTATAATTTTTTTTATTTCTTTTGAGTACGCACTTTTGAGCCAAAAAAGTTGTGTTCGAAATGTAATTTATTCTGGAACTTCTTATGCATGCACTTTTGGGCTGTGTTCAAAGTAATTTACAGAGCTTGAAAAATAGTATACATGTATTTTCTATTAATTCCAGTAAAGTGTATTAAAATACTTAATTATTAAAAAGCCTTGTGTAATCTGTAACCAATTCTGTTTATATATGAATTATATTGTAACTAATAAAACGTTTAGGTTAGTGGTGGACAACTTTTGTAGTCAGCAAGTCAATTTTACTAAAAATCCATTCTAGTGTCAACTTGTTAAAAAAAATGTACTTGCGGGGTGCATAATTCATAGAACTAACATATAAAAAAATTATAAAACTCGAGCAAAATTGTAATAAATTGAATTGGTATTATTGTGATCTAGGAAGTACCATTGTGAGCTGAAAACCAAATTAAAAGCATATTTCAAAATATTAAGTATCAAAAAACTAAATTTTATTTGTTTTGCACAAATAGTTTTCAAGTTACTTAGAGGGCCGAAATTTAACTTGATCTGGACCGTATGTTACCCATCTAAAATCTTAACTGAAAAATGACATTATAATAATCTCTTGTATAACGAATTTCGGATATTTAGAAGTGAATGCAAAGTAACTTATATAAGTCGCACAACGTACTTAAATTATTTTATAAATAGGAATATTCTAAAATTACTATAACATAGATTAAAAAACTACATAAGAATGTACGGCTTAGTTTACACATAAAAAATAAATATTAAAACATCATTGCTGGTCTAGTTTGAGGAAGTTTGAACAATTGGTTGATTATCTCACATGAAAAATGGTTTTATCAATATCTTCTGTTAATTAAGTAAAATTATTAATTTCAATGCTGAAAGATAATATAACCAAGTTAGTTGTAAGGTTAGATATTTAATTTTAAACTTTTTAAACTACATATTTTGTAGTAGAATACCATGCAATAGTATTTGACTTGGAATAATCTTAAAAAATTATACCTTACTCCTAACATTTTTTTTCTTTATTTAAATTAAAAAAAAATAAATTAAAGGTTTTACAGTTAACTTTGTGATCAGAAAGTAAGAGTTATCATTCAAAAGTGTAAATAATTTATTATGGTAAGTAACAGTTAAAGGGTTGAACCTTATATGAATCTAACTAAACTTATATGTATCTTTTCAGCGTTTAAAACTATGACCGAGCACATCGAGTCCTTCAAAAAAGGCAAGGAGATCGTCTACGACGCTGTCTACCTCGGATGCGGTCCCGTCGAAAACGAAATCCCTGCCCGCATCTTAAACATGGAAATGGAGATCCCGGGAGAATTGTCCTTCTTCCTCCGAGGAGTCACCTTCCAGATGGATGAGTTGGACGAAGATGAGGAGGATTCCGAGATCGACGAGGAAGAGTTTTATTTCAAGTTCGTCATGAACGAAATCGAGGGAGAAAAGGCGTGTCACGTGACAAAGGTTTATTTTATCACTCTACATCCGGGTCACGGAGAGAAGAGGTTAATATCATTATTTTATAATTTTATTTTGTCACCATTTATTTAGTTTTTATTTGTTTATATATTTTATCGTTAGTTTAATTATTCTCTGAATACTTAATTATTTCAATTAATTTTAATTTCATTATAACTCACTAATTATTTAATTATCTAAAGAAGGTATTATTTCAACGTGGCGGAAGACGGGGACAGGGGAAAAGCGGTGTGCCATCCCCAGTGGGTAAATTTTGGAAAGCGCCACAATGTACAGCTGAGAAATGAAGAAAAAAAAGCTTTGAACGGTTGAGAAATGTCTAAAAAATTGAGAATTAGATTTGAACATACGTACGATAATAAATATGTTTTTACTTGTGTTCTGTTTCTTTGCTTATGATTATTTCGTTATTTCTTTATGAGTTTGGAACTACAGTGAAAAAATTACTCAGTACTTTATAATTTTCATACGTTCGTGTTATTACTTTACCTTATTTTGATTTTTAGTTGTGTCGAAAAGTTGCGTTTAAAGTAATAAAAAAAAACACATATATACAAATAGAAAATGTGTATAATTTTTGACATTGTGAGTATTACTTGACGCTATTTGTGTTGCTATGCTTAAAAAAATGTTTTCAAACTGATAAATATGGTTATACTGGAAATTCATTTCAAAATATAATAACATTTGTTCGTTTATATATGTTAATTTAATTCATTATACGGTATAACTAAAGGATTTTAATCAAATAGGATATATTTTAATGATTTTTATGTTTATGTCTTAACTACGTGGTCTCAAGTAACTTACTAACTGACAGCTTTAGTTACAAGTAGCTACAATTATAAGTTACAAAAATATTTCATAAGTTATGAATAAAACACACTTTGAATAAATTCAATTTACTTTATTTTAAATAATAATCTTAGTTCTGAAGAAAGAAACTATTGAATCACGACATAAATAAAATCTATAAAAAGTATTAACAATCGTAAAGTTACATAAATACTAACATTAACTCCGCGATGTAGACATGTTCTTAATTCTTAATACTTGTGAACAAAACCTTGAACTTAATCGTAACTTGATCGTAACGCGGAATAAGTAAGCAACTAAATAAGCAACTAACGCGTATTTGAAAGACAAACGAAAATGTATACGCATTAAATGAAATTAACTCCCTTGAGTTGTTTTGGGAATTGGTGTAATTGTTTCGAGAAAGCTTATCATTGATTTTATTGTTACAGAAAATTCTGCATTTATTCACACGCTTTAAAATAAGAAAATGAAGTATTAATATCATTACACTATTTAGTTTTTATTTTTCAAACTAGTGTTTAAAGCCTGGTTTTAAATAATTTAAATCCTTAAAATCCTACTTAACTTTAACTACTTCAAGTGTCAAAAGCGCGGGTCAAAAAAAAGTAAGAAAAAGAAACTGTATTACTTATTATTTTAGAAATTACATAACTTACAAAATTTAAGATAAAACATAACATAAGGACAAAATAACAATGATAGTCATTTAGTTGTCTTCCGACTTCTTGTCCTCAGACTTCTTGTGATTGGGCTTCTTGTGATCGGGCTGTTTCTTTTACGGAGGTTTATTTAGCAAGAACGAATTGTTTTAATTTGCTTGTTCTTCTCTTAACTTCAAATTCAAAAATCCATCGAATTCGCTTATTGACATAGAAAATATCCATCTTTTCATTGTTCATCATTTTGGTATTCATTTGAAAGAAAGCATAGTACAAAAATACGCGGCTCAAAAAAAAAAATTGAGATATCTTTTCAAGAAAGTTTTGTAAAAACTGCTATCTTACTATGCCAAAAGACAATAACGAAACTGTCAGTGTTTACTTTTTAACCCATTATTTTATACAAAACAAAAAAAATTATAAGCCTTTAAAGATGCATTAAAAAAAAAAATAGTTTTAATGTTTCTAAAAACACATGAAACATTTTTATTTTGTTTTCAACCCAAAAAAAATCATAAGTTCTTCACATTTAAATTTCAAAATTTAGTAAATAAAACAGATAACATTTTCTTTAAAGTTTTTTACAAAACAATAAGTAGTATTTTCATGCACAAACTTTTATAGGATTCAAGTATAAAGTATTTCTTTTTAAAGCGACACAAAACTTATGCATTATAGAAATTTATAAAGAGAAAAAATCTACGTGGTCTCCAGTAACTTACTAACTGACAGCTTTAGTTACAAGTGGCTACAATTATAAGTTACAAAACTATTTCATAAGTTATGAATAAAACACACTTTAAATAAATGCAATTTACTTTATTTTAAATAATTATTCTTAGTTCTGAAGAAAGAAACTATTAAATCACGACACAAATAAAATCTATAAAAAGTATTGACAATCTTTAAGTTATATAAAACACTAACATCAACTCCGCGATGTAGACATGTTTTTGATTCTTGAAACTTGTGAACAAAACGTTGAACTTAATCGTAACTTGATCGTAACGCGGAATGAGTGAGCAACTAAATAATCAAATAACGCAGGGGTCGGCAAACTGCGGCCCGCGAAGGGTAGATCTGCGGCCCGCGAGCAGGTTTTTTTTGAATGGAATGCGGCCCGCGAGCTACTAAATGTGGCCCGCTGAGCAAAAATAAATTTTGGTTAATTTTTTTTTGTAATTTAGTTTAAATTGATTAATATCGTTTTAAGTCCCTGTTTATCATTTTAAAACATCTAAAAGACTTTATTGCTTTGACTTGAAATTGTTTAAAAGACAGATTATCATTTGTCAAGTGATTTTCTATCAGTTTCACTAAAATTTCTTTTTGCATCAGCAAATTTTTAGCTGAAAAAAGCTTGGATTTAAAAGGTTGTTTATATACAATACTTATTTAGTAAATAAACTAAACGCAAATGTTTTCCATGGTGTATATATGAAATGCAAAGTATTTAACTAAAACTTCATTCCTAACAGTTCAGGTATTTTGTTTAACATGTAAAAAGTACCGAATTTTCTTTTATAAATGTTTTATCACAGTAAGTTATATCTAAGTGTGCACAAAAGCATTTAAAAACAACAACGTACATAGTATTCAATTTAAATATTATATATAATAAATTGCACAATATATAATATATTGATATATTATATTTAGTGATTGTAAATTTATTAAATTTACAAGTTGTTAATCAAAATAGTTAAAATTTCAGCAATTGGGCAACTTAACTTTGTCACAAAATTTGTCAGGGTAGTTTGAAGTTGTTTCAAATCTCAGACCAGTTTAAGCTTTTTTTCAGTATTTAGCTTGAATTGCTTCTTTTATTATAAAACTTAAATCTAGATAATCATGCTAGTTTTTGGCACTCATTCAAAGCTTTTTTGCTTTGAAAGGAAGAAAACAAAACTTATGATTTATGTTTTGTTATACTCACAGTTATGGTTTAGAATTTGACTACTTAGGTAATAATAACCTGGAAAATCTTTAATTTTGAATAAAAAACCTGGAATTTTTAACAATACATTTTCAGTAGTAAAAGTGAGATGAACACAAGTTTTTATTCATATAGAAAAGTATTATGTAATAACTTTGATGATTTATATTGAAAAAAGTTGTTTTTATATTTAATATAAAGTACACAAAAAATAAATGATACACCGAAGGAAAGATTTTAGAATTTTTAATTCTAAAAAAACGTTCAAATAATAACTTTAAATGAAATGCTTATTTATTGTTTCTGTCTCAGGTACATAGTTTTAAGTACATTTACTTGTTAGTGCTTGTTTAGTTATAGTTTTATTCTGTGATGTAATGTATTTTTAAACAGGAATTTGTAGTTTTTAAAGAATTATTTACTTATTTTATTATTTACAGTTTTTTAATTAATTTACTACTGTTCTTAACTTATGATCAGTAGAACAGACTACACTAATTTTATTTGTTTTATTCAACTTTTTGAGTATCTGAAAAAAAGAATATAAAGCATTGTGTTAATTCATGTTTCTGTTTTCTTTTTGAATTGTTCTGAATGTTTTTGGTTAATGTACTTTTTTTTAAGATTACAAAGCAAATTGTATTGATTTTCTTGAATTTGATGTGATATCATAAAAGCAGTTTGAAGCACCTTATATTTTTTTTATTTTCAGTCCTTTTACTAACTTTCATTATTATAGGACTGCAAAGCATTTTTTTTTAATTTCTTAAAATAATTTTATTTAGTTTGATGTAAAATGTAAACTAATGAAAGCAGATTTGAAGCACTTTATTTTCTCTTTCTTTCTAATTTTTTTAGTAAATTTCATTATTATAGGACTGCAAAGCAGTTTGTTTTAACAGCTGTTACAGCTGTTGATTATTAAATATTTTTTTGAATAACTTTTACCTTTTTTAAATAAAATGAATTACAATGATTTTAATTTGATTAGATCAGTTAGTTTATATTTTTCATTTCAGTGTTTAATATTAATTTAAGAAAATTGATAAATTCCTAAAACATGAGTAAGTCTACACAAAAGTCAAGAAAGATTGAAGAAGAGCAACGCAAATTCAACAAAGAGTGGACATATGATTATTGTTTGTTCAGCATTTGGGAAGAATCATTGTTTGATTTGTAACCAAACAACAAAAAAGTGAAGAGCAACGAGTGAGTATGTTCCATAACTACATAACTGAAGCAGAAAGATCGACAAAGGCAAGTTACAAGGTAGCACAGTTGATTGCTAAATGGAAGAAACCATTTACTGGTGGAATTTGTAAAAGAGTGCTTAATGGGGGTAGTAGAATGTGTTTGTCCTGAGAAGATAAAAAAAAATTCAGATATTTGTCTTTCTGCAACGACAATAACCATGCGTATAGAAGAAATTTCTGAAGATATGAAAATGAAACAAATAAATCAAGTGGACAAATTAGAAAAATTTTCGATCTGTTTAGATGAGAGTACTGATGCAACAGATACTGCTCAACTTGGAATTTTTATTCGGGGTGTTTTCACTAACTTTGAAATATTTGAAGAGTTTCTAAGTTTAGTCCCGTTGCGCAGTACGACAACAGGTAAAGACATTCTTAATACAATGTTAAAATGCACTTATGCAATGGGTATTGATCTTAAAAAGATAGTTTCAGTCACAACTGATGGAGCCCCTGCAATGATTGGCAAAAATAAAGGCTTCGCAACTTTGCTTCAAAACCACATTATGAGTCTTGGGCATTCAGATAACCTTGTTAAGCTTCACTGTGTAATTCACGAGGAAGTATTATGTGCCAAGACGACAAGCTTAAACAATGTTATGAATATAACAGTGAAAGTAGTGAACACAATTTTGTCAAACAAACTCTACCACAGGGAGTTTAAAACAATAGTAGAAGAAGCAGAAAGTCAATACGGGGACCTTGTCTACTTTTGCCCTGTTCGTTGGTTAAGTCGTGGTGAAATGTTATCACGAGTTTACGGTCTAAGAAATGAAATAGCATATTTTCTTAAAAGTAAAAAAATAAGTATTACTGTTTTCGAAGATAAAAATTGGTTATCAAATTTAGCATTTCTGGTAGACCTCACAGGGAATCTAAACAGACTTAATTTGCAATTACAAGGAAAAACCAGTTAATTCCTGAAATGTGGTACCATATTGATGCCTTTGAAACCAAAATACGATTATGGACAGCTTATTTTGAAAATAACGACTACAGTCATTTCCCAACCCTTGAGGCCAACAAACAAAGAAATAATTTGGGTTTTTTGGATGCAATTAAAAATTTATCTGACGAGTTTTCAACAAGGTTTTCTGACCTTCGTTCTTTGGAAACTAAGTTTAAATTATTTACCACTCCGTTTGATCTAAAAGAACTAATGATCCAAACTAAATATCAAATGGAATTAATTGCGCTTAAATGTAATATTCAATTAAAATCAAAGTTTAACGCGTGTAAAAGCGTAATGGAGTTTCACAGAAATGTGTTGCCCAATAAAGACTTTCCTATGTTATCGAATAACGCAAATAAAATAGCCTGTATGTTTGGCTCAACCTACTTATGTGAGCAGTTATTTTCAAATATGAATTTTACAAAAAATTAAGTTTAGAACTAAAATAACTGATGATCATTTGAACAACGTCCTAAAGATAGCATCTTCCTCTTTATCTGCAGATATAACTAAGCTTGCTAAGAAGAAGCAGTAAAAGTAAGTGTTTTTACAATAATACGGTTTTTTAAAAGTTATTTCAACCAAATGTAATATTTTTTAAATTATTTGAACTATTTACTGTAAACTTTTATAAGGTATTTTAAAAGCTTTTGTATAGGTGTTGTTTAGCTATGTGTTTTTAAAACTGGATTATTTTCTAAATAATAAAAGTGATGCTAAACTAATTTTAACTTAATCACTCTACTTTTGTTATACTAGACTAGATGGTTAACTTTATGGTAGAGTAAAAGATTTGTTAATGAAAAAAGCCTTTAGTTACTTTTAATTAAAAAAAAATAAATTTTTACTGTTTAAGTTAATACATTAAAATAAGTTTTTCTTAAAACTTAAATTAATTTCTAGAATTTTTTCCATAGTTACTTTTAATATTCTTTAATTTATTTAATATACATTTTTAATTTTTTGCTAGTAGATTATTCAAATGAGTATATACATAATGGTTATTTATATTAAAACTTACAGTAATGATAATTGTAGTTATTTTTAGTACCTCATTGTATGAAAAAAAAAAGAGAGTTTTAATTAGTTTTTAAAAACAGCTACAGATGCAGAACCAATGAAAAATCTCATTTTTTTCGTATTTGATTCAAATGATCTTTTTCTTTATCAATTTCATTATTAATTCTTTTCCCATTTTTGCGTTGTTTGATAAACTATACTGCTACTTAATTTACGAAATAAACAACTTCAATCCAAGCTATAGCACACATAAAACTTTGATTATATATGTACGTTACATTCTAACTTATGTTTTTTGTGTAATTTTCTGGGATCTGAATTTAGTTTTTACCAATTGAAGGTCAACAATTGTAAAAAAAATGGTCTGATAAGTTTTAAATTGCATTTAAAATTCAAAATCTGTTATTAGTTTAATGTTTCAAAGGTTGTGTAACTTTTTATACTAGTTTTCTTTTATTTGAAACTATTAATAGTCTTAATTTTGTTTTAAAAATCATAATATAGTTCCACATTTCATAGAATAACTTGTTTTTTCCTTGTTATACCAAGTTAAGTTGCTAAGACAAATGCTTTAAAAAGTTTTAATTCTAACAATGTTTCCTTTTTATTGATTAATATTGCTGCTTTATAAATATTTTGTCAATTTTTTCTGATCTGTCTGAAGATAATCATGCTCTTTGTTAAGTGACGTAAGCATTTTGTTTTCGTTTCTTGCAATAACTCCTAACTAACGTTTTTTGATTCTTATAGTTCGTCTCATTATTCACATTTACTATTTTTAAATGGAAAACTCTTACTGCGGATAAATATTTGTTATAATGCTGAAAATATAATTCTACTTCACTAATGGCTTAACAAATTTTCGTTTTTTCGTTATAAGTATTTTAAACAGTTAAGTGTACATTCAAGCTGACTTATAACATTTATTTTTTTGTGTATATTTAATTCACTGTTAATAAACTTCGTTTTTTTTTGTTACAAATTTTATCTTAAACAGGGTTGCAAAATAAACTGGCTAGTTAAGAAATTTGTATACTGAGACTAAGTTAAATCTGTTAACACATTTTTTGAAACTCAGGTCTGTTTGGAACTTATTTATTTAGTATTTTAAGTAAATCTATGTTACTCAGAATTGTTTTATGATTGTAGTGTAGTTTATTTATTGTAATTTTTTCTAGGCTACTTGCATATTTTGTACCATTAAAAATTTATAAAACTTTATATAGTTTAAGCTTAATTAACAGCAACTTTTAAAAACTTAGACTGGTTTCAACTTAAACATTTTTGCTCTTAAAGTGACAAATATGCAAAAGACTAATAAACTAGTAATAAGCTATTCGAGTGATGATTATGTAAAAAAAAATGTTTTAGATTTCTTCAATGCAAACAGGTATCATTTTTTTTAGTTTACTAATTACTGAATTTTTAAAGAATTCAAGTTATTAAATCTTGAAATTTATTTTCAATGATTAATATTTTTTTTTTTGTTTGTAAAAGTGGTTGATAATATAATAAATGTATAAAAGTGATTCATAAAGTAATTCAACCTTGATTTTTATAGAAAGTTAGGTTGTAAGTAAAATATTAATTTTATTAAACTTAATTTAAATGTGTAAAGTAGTACATAGTTTATTAAGACTTAATTATATTAGTCAAAGTAATTTTTTTTATTATTTAAATAGATAGTCTATGTGTAGCTAAAAGCAAATCACAATAATAAAGTAAACCAAAAGTGTGACTAAAACTAAAACCATAAGATTATTTAATGTAACTAAAACTAAAACTGCGGCCCGCGAAGGTTTTTGAAACTTAAAATTTGGCCCGCGAGCACCAACTGCCTGCCGACTACTGAACTAACGCGTATTTGAAAGACAAACGCAATTATATACGCGTCGGAATGCAATTAACTCCCTTGAGTTGTTTTGGGAGTTAGTATAATTGTTTTGAGAAAGCTTATCATTGATTTTATTGTTACAGAAAATTCCGTATTTATTCACACGCTTTAAAATAAGAAAATGAAATGTTAATCTCATTACAAAACTACTTTAATTTTTAATTAATAAAGTATCAAGTCAAGCTTAAAATAGTTTTAAACAAAAAGTGTAAGAACTATAATCGAAAATATTCTATAATTTCAACTTTGAATTACATGTTTACAAAAAATAAAAATTCAACAAATTAATAAAACTTTTTTTTTTTGTTTTTGATTAAGTTCCGATTTTACACTTAAAATTATATATATGTTACGAAGTATTTGTTTTTACTTAACAGTAAAACTAAACAAAGTTAAAACACTTTTACCAAACTTCTTTTACTAGTCATCTTAAACTAGTTTTTAGCTTTTAAAAACTTACAAATAACAAATAGTTTCCGTTTTAGTATATTAACTTTCGATAAAACTTATAATCAACTGTACAAAAAATTTCTAAAATGAAGTTTTGAAAGGTATGGTAGAATAATAAAAGAACTTATTTTGTAATTACTTTTAAATATAGTTTTTTTTTACCATAACTAATATAAACCTATTAAAATTCGGTTTAAATATTTTTATTTTTATGTTAATAATATCAATATTAATCATTTTTAAAATGCAAGAAAGTTTATATGCATAAATGTTCTTTATATTGTTTGTGAGTTTGCTAATGTTATTTTAACACATAATCATATTAACCAAAACTTAAAGAATATGTTCTTTGAATATTGGTAAAATAGAGTCTAGCAAGTATTACACTAGATATTATTTTAATTGTTGTACCATTTAATATATGTAATATTATTTTACCTACAATTTAATATTTGAGTATTTCAATTCATATTTTTACATTATAACAAAAAAAAGTTTTGTTTTATGTAGCAAGTTACCTTTTTCCAGCTTATCTATTTATTTATCAAAATTTTGAACGTTTCTATTCTAATTTTTTAATAAACTTTTATACTAAACTATTTAGTTTTGCATAAAACTTCGTATTGTTAACAAGTATATTAAGTTTTAAAATATAAAGGCTTTTACCTTAAAATATGTAATATAGTTGCAACTTTAATAAAGAAACAAACAATGGAAAAATGACATAATACTATCATCATCGTTGATTTTTGCAGTAGGAAATAACCAAATATTTTTAAGTTTAACTGAAAATGTCTGATTTAAAAACAATCATTTGTATTCGTAAAAGTATTTGACATAATAAAAAAAATAAATATAAGTAAGAAGTTGTTACGGTATAAATACTTTCAATAAGCATTCAAATCAAACCGTCTTAGTTTAGCGCTAAGCTTTGTTACTCTTATGCTGAAGGAACTAAGTTCGAATCCTGGCTTAGTTATTTTTTTTTGCTTTCATATATTTGAAGTTTAAGTAAGTTTATCATTGTATAGTTCACTGTTAACCTTTAAGATTATAAATATAGTTCTCAACTTATGATTTCGGAGAGTAATATAACTTAAGGTTTTTTGTTTTAATATCAAAACGTTATTTTCTTTCAAACGAGATCTTCAGTTGTTAATAAAATAGATTCTATTGCGATTCTATTGTGAATAAATAAGTATTTTTGTATGTCTGTGTACTTCAGTGGTAGCATTTTGGATAAATAAATAAAGAATATAAAGAGATATATTTTTTGATTGCTTTGGTATATTGATTGTTCATTTTATATGTCGAAGAAAATTGTCTGTGCTGTATTTTAAGTCTGCAAATTATACAAAAGACCTCCTTTTTACTAAAAATGCGACAAAAATTAAAATAAACTAACAAAGACATAAAAAAATTTTTATTTTTAACAGCAGTAAAAGATTTCAAGCCCTAAAAACAAAACTGAGAGCTTTACCTTTAAAATGATACTTTGAAAATCATAGTGTTTAAAACGTAAAATTCTAAAGTTTGAAAATACCAAAGAACAAATATTAACTTGTAATAATTTTAAGCTATAATTTTAAAATAATTTATTAGGCTTTTTATTGTGATCAAATTTAAGTTAAACTGACAAAAAATTTTTCATTATTAAAAGTATTAAAAAAAAAAGAACTTGTAGAAAGATGACTGGTCAATCTAAAATTTTTTTTATCATTACAAATATGTTGAATAAGTTTATTTATTTTTAGTTCCTGAAAATGTACAAGTATGTAGCTATTCGTTTTAAAGTACAAGTTTCAGCCTTTTGTTTAATTTAATTTATGAAAAAAAATAATGAGTTAGATACAACAGCAAATTAAAATCAATTTTTTGTTTATAAATACATGTTTTATCTTTGTTTAAACTTACATATTTCAGGCAATATTAAAAAAAAATTCTGATAATATATAGTTACCTTTAGATGATTTAATGATTAACTTCGTTAAATAGGCTATACAATATAAAAAAAAAACTGTAAAGCAACTTTTCTTTTTGCACAACTTTGGCTAATGAAATTTTATAAAATTTAAAAAGATTTTTTTTTTTTTATTTGTCTAAGTTATAAATTTTATGGTCCTTTAAATAAAGATAAAAATTATGTTTTTAAATATTCATTGTATTGTTAGTGTCAAACTCGTTGAGACCTATTTATTTGCCAAGTAAGTACTACAGAGAGTTATTAAATTATATGAACTATAAAAATAAATATTGGAAAACGATTTTTTTTATATAATTTTTATTACACAAGAAAACTAGGAGATACGACAATAGAAAAAAAAACTATTATTAGTATATAAAAAAAACGAACATAATCTAGAAAAATCTACTAGTATAAGCTGCAAATACATAAAAAAAACTGTTAATGCTTCAATTCTGAAAAATACTTTTATGTATGTGAAAAGCAATTCAACTCATTATTTACTTTCTTTAAAGTAAAATCTACTTTTTGTTACAAGAAAGAAAAGAAATATACTTATATTTAATTTCTAAACACTTTTGAAATTCAAGCAGTAGATCTCATATATGTTACAATTTTCTCTAAAGCTTGCTGAAGAACTATATAAGATAACAAACTTCTTTAAAATTTCTTTTGTTGAATCTTTTGTAAATGGTTGTTTGTTTTTTGACCCATAATCTATTAGTTTAGAATTATGTTTACTATTAGTGTTTATTTTACATTGAGTTATGTCTTTCATAAAGTGAAACACACACATGTTATGTTTTCTTATTTCTTGTTCTTCTTATGATAATTTTACTGTTGTATTTACTTCAATTAAGTTAGTGGGTGCAGCCTCGGATGAAGTAAGTTTTTAATTTTTGTCGGGAAAGTTCGAAATATCTTCTTGTTTTAAATGTTGCCGTTTGTCATAAAATGACATTTTGTTTTTTGTTTCCTTGGCAGTTTCAAATTCAGGCCCGCCATAACCTGCTTCGGATGCAGTAAGTTTTAATTTCTCGTTTGGTACTTTCGAAATTTCATAACTATTAAATGTTTTTTTTGAACAAAAAATAACTTTTTGCTATTTTTTTCTGGGCAGCGTTTTTTACTAACTTTTCAAGGTTTTGTGTTACATTTCCTTCTTTATTTTCACAGCACGCAACTTTCTTCTCCTGAACTGTTCTTTCTGGTATTTCATAAAACTTTTGTTTTTCAAAAGTTTTCTGAAGATGTAGTTTTTCTTCTCCAAAGTTTTTGTCAGAATTTTTTAACTTATAGTAATTTTGCTTGTATATGTGAAAGTATTCTCTAATCTTTGCTGAATTTTTATATAATTTATTAAATTTATTTATATATTCAGTTGCATCTTTTGTAGCTTGTTGTTTGTTTTTTAACTCATTTACTACCGATGTATGGTCAAGTTTACTATTAGTGTTTAATTTCCATTGAGCAAAGTCTTTCAGAAAATAAAATACACACGTGTTATGCTTTCTCCTTTTTTCTTCTGCTTCTGACAGTTTTGTTGTCGAATTTACTTCAATAAAGTTATTAGCTACTGTATTTTTATCTTTTTTCGTTTCAATCACTTTCGGTGAAACTTTTTCTTGTGCTTTCATGGGTCCTTTAGAAGCTGCTACAAAAAATGTTAATGTATATCGTTTTTTTTTGTTTCAATTAAATATAACAAAATTTAATTTTTGTCATAACTTTTTTCCTCCCTAAATATATTATTTTTTCCTGAATTAAAATATAAATTTTGAAATTTTCATTAGAAAACTGATTGTAATTTCAAAATGCGTTTTTTTTTTCAGATAATACGGTTATAAACTGAACTGTTTAATGAGGACTAAAAATCCTTTGTAAGTTTATGTGATCTGATCTACTTTTCGAATCAAAGTTAAAATATTTAAACAATGAACAATGGACATCTAAGTAAAAAAGAAACACTAAATAAATTAGTACTAACCAGTTTTGGGTGCTTGAATCTTGTTGTTGTTCCTGGACGCATTGGCTTTTCCGGTAACACTCCTGCTAGCAGGTTTGTTACTATGTTTAGGTTTGCTGGCATCCAATTTCATAATGGCTGTCATTATCAAGTTGCTGGAAAAGTCTTCTTGCTTTTTAACTTGAAATTCTTTTGTTGGTTCGTCTTGCAATGGTAAATGGATCACCTAATGAATAAACAGTAACACATAAATAACACACTAGTATAAACATATTTAAAATTACTAATTAACGTACGTTGATCGCCAAAAGTTAATAAATATAACATTTAAGAAATATTAAATAAACATCAGTTTTGTTCCAAAAAAAATTAAGGCCATGAGGGGTTGCCATGTTTTTCTACAAAGTCTTATTTTACAGTTTTTTAATAAGTTCGAAGTAGTTTTTTAACGTTTAAATAATTTTTATTTATTTTTGAGATATGACCAGTCAAAGTCCGGCCGCATAATAGGTTCCTTTTGGGAAGGGAAAATTAAAACATCGAAAAAAGACTATTTTATTTACAATGTATCTTCTCCTAAATTTTTCAAGCAATCTTTGTCTAGCTTGCACAGTCTGGTCTTTATACAATTACAAAATAATGTTACGTTGGACTTAACTACGCTTTAAGAAAAACATATTTTTTTGAAAACAAAGAGACGTTTTTAAATTTTTGCCATAAATTTTTATTTTATAAATTATTAAAATACACACGTAACGTTTTTTCATAGCATAAGAAATATTTTTTATAGTTTGAAGAAGATTGCTTATTAAAAGTAGGATATAGATTTTTAGTGATTTTTAAAATTTCAGATAAATTTGACCCTGAAAAATTGCAGTTCATACGTTTGTATCTTAAACCTTTCACAAAAAATAAAATGTTTAAAAAATTAAAATATATTATTGAATTCTTGATTGCAGTTTATACTTTAAACTTTCATGTTAAAGCCAAGCTTATTTTTTGTAAAAAAAGTCTTGGAAAAATTTTAATGAAGTACTTAGTATTTAAATTCAAAACAAAATATTAATTAAGCACCAGTATTTTTGTAGATTAGAATTAAGTTTACAAACAAATTTATTGCAAAAAATCTAAGAACTTGCTTACTCAAATACTAAAACTAATACTCACAATCGTACCGTACTTCTTCATTGCATCTTCTGCGTTCCTCCCTACAATCGCCTTGTACCTGGCTGCCACATTACTGCTGTACTTCTGCTTGCTGTCCTTGGTGGTGCAGCCGTTGCTCCTGAAGTACGAGGTTGCTTTCATGTTGCCGCCAACCTGCATTGACCTCAGCTGCTCCCATGTCCACTTCTGGTCCAGTTGGACTGATCTGTTTGGAGGATGAATGAAAAATATTATTATAAATTTAGTGCATTTAGTTGCATAATGGTATAATACAAGTACAGGTAAGATCAGATAAGCGATAAAGATAAATGTTAATTTGTGATATATTATTTTGTGAACAAAAATATATTTCAGTCCGTTTCTGATGATTGATGAGTTTTTTTATTGATTTTTAGTCATATAACTTTTATTTTTAAACCTTTCAAAACTCGTTGCGTCATAACTTTCTGAATCTCGCAGGTAGCATTTCCGAAAAAATGAATGTAAATATCTCAAAAACGTAGAGAAGATAGATTTTTTTTGGCTGTTTTAATTTGTGCCTCCCATTTTTAGTATGTGCCTATTGTAGTCTGAATTTAACCGGCAATACTCAATAACTAAATTATTTAAAAAAAATATGTAAAAAGCAACTTGTAGCTTAATGAATACTCTACAAAAGAAGAATAAATTGTAAAAAAAGGTTTACCCCCTCCCCTATAGCCTTGTTGTATTTCAAACTCATTTGAAAAGTATTTGTAACTTTTAGCTATTTGAATATTTTTATGTTTACAGAAGTAATGTATTATGATGTTAATTTATATAGCTTATTGTATTGTAGTATGATTTTATATTTTTTATTAAGACTGAACTATCGTCTATAAAATCATTTAAAACAAATATGCACAGAATTTTTTTGGTTGAGTGAAAATCAATAAATTTTTAATAAGACTATTAACTTTCTAATATAAAGTGTAAACTGCTGTTAAATTCTACTTTTTTAAACTACCAAATTATTTTAACTAAATGTAAGATTAAATATTAATTTTTAAGTATAATGAGTAAAGTTTAGTTTACATTTATATAATTCTTTTTTAGATACCTAATAAAACTCATTAAAAATACCTGATAAAAGTGAGGTCGTCACCAAGTGATCTGTGAATTCATGAGCAGTCAATACAGAGAAATACTCCGTATGGTATTGATGCCAATGTAGGGTTCAATGCATCACAGTCGAAACATACCTGTTATATAATTAACACATCATCTAGAGCTAAAATTTAGAATTTTACAGAAAAAACACAAATTTTCCAAAATATTTGATAAGTAAAATTAACTATAGGTATATTAAAATATATAACTATTTTAAAAATACCAAAAAGTTAACTAATTTATATACTTTTTAGTTATAAGTTAAAATTATTTTAGCTAAATAGCACGTACTATGTTTTTAAAATGTTATACTAAAGTTTTTTATAATTATTAATTTCACAAATTAATCTTTATTAAAACTTCTAAACCGTATTTTAAAACGAACAAATAACTATTTTTATATTATTGTCTACATACTAAGCTTAAAAACATTTCTGCTGTAGGTTTAAATACACGGATAAGAACAACAATATTTTTTTTAAATAAGTTTTAAATATAATACTTTATTTGAATTAATTTAGTACAGTAATATGTGTTTTATTTAAAATCATCTTACTAATCTAAAAATAGTAATGTTAAAAACCATAGTTTTGACAATTAGTTTGAAAAAATTGTTCAATTATTATATTAAAGAATGAGAATAGTACTAAAAAATTACTTTGTTAAAAGTCAAAAATCCAAATATCTATATAACTTCAGTACTTTGAGGACATTAAATAGAATTTATATAAGTATATAAAAAGAAAATTAATTTAAAATTAAAAAAAATATAACTTGTTATTGTAAAATTGAAAAAGTCAATTTCTTTAAAATAAAAAACAAAGTGAAAAAAAAATTAATTACTTATGCCTAATCTAATATACTGTACATTTTATAAGTACATAAAAATTTATATTTCTGCAATTAACACAAATTGTATATCTTCTTTGTTTAATTTAGACACAAAAACTGACCTTATTAGTTTCGACAGACTGAAGTTTCTTGAATATTAGTCTAATGTCGTCCAGTGGTGCAATAGTCATTTTTATTTAGTTTATCTTAGTATTTTATAGGGAAGTAAGTTTGATAAGAAAATTACATTTTGAGCATAATTAGATTTAGTTTTTAAGGCATTTAAACAAATAAGTCTTTCAATAAAATTTAAATAAACCAAAGTTATAAAACAATATGCTTAAAAAAATTTAATATCTCTCTATAATATCCAAAAGTTCACAATTTTGTGTTAATGAATTTAAAGCTTGCTGCATAAAAAATTTACACCTCATGACTTCAATAATTTTATATAGGATAATAATTATTCCACATCATTAAAAATTTATTAAACGAAGAGGCAATATTTAGTTTAAAAACTAAGCTTAACTTAAAGTTACCTATGTATGCCACTTATATTTAGTTGAAACTGTTATCAAAATTAGTGAAAAATAGCCCTCAAACTAATTTCTTTTATTTTAAATTGTTGATATCAGTAAAACTAATAAATAATCTGAATATTAAGTTCTTTAATTAGTAATTTAGATAAAATATAAAACTTTATAATTATTAGGCAAATAGGTTTATTTTAACCTAAATTTTTATTTAGGCTACAGTTTATAAGTGCCTTATGCAGTTCCTGAAAATAAATTTAAAAATTATAAAATAAAACCTAATACCATGTTTCTGTATACCTCAAACAAAGACACGCCCTTTAAACTCAAATTTAAGAGAAAACTTTAAATACTTTAATCAGGATACGTTTAGTATTCATAAGTTAGTTTGTTAACCATTAAGAAAAGACAGAATTAGCTGTTTCAGTGTTTATGCAAGCGGCCTCACAATTACTCGAGCATAAGGTTTTTTAAAAAAACGAGCATAAGGTTTTTATTTATTTCTGAACTTTTGAAAGCTGAGTTTAGTTGATTTGCGTGAAGTTTTCTTCATTAAAACTTTTTAAATTTAACCCTCAGAATAATTAGGTATGAAAAAGTATTTTTTGATTATGTCTTATATGAGTAACAAAATATTATAAATGCTGCAAACTATTTAAATGTAAAACAAAAGTAAAAGAAAAACTTAAATTATGATTTCTTTAGTGGAGCTGAAACTGTTGTATGATAAGTTATGCTTCAATCTGGTTTTATTGTTGTTGATAAATTTATAAATCTATATAAAACTAAAAAAATAAAAAGCAACAAATAGTATTAGTAAAATTTAAACCCAACTAAAAATGAGTTAAAAAAAACTACACTTAATTATTTCAATAAAACTTATAAACTTAAAAGAAATTGATAAACATTTTTAACAATATAAATAACTTATTTAAAAGTGATAAAGTATTATACACAATAGGTTTTTATTATACACAGTAGGTTTTTATTATAGGTTTTACACTCCTTAAACTTATAAAGTAAAATTTCAAAGAATTCAGTTTTTGTCAAAAGAAAACGCATTAAGTAAATAACTACACTAAACAATTGTTTTTAAAGTCTTCAAACTATGTTAATAGAACTTTTTTAAAAATAATAATTTATTATATACTTAAACTAAACTAAGAATATAAATACATATATATTGTATACATGGCCTTAAAATTATAAATTATATACAAAAAAAAATTTAGGGTAATCAAATTTTAAAAGGTTCATATAAAATTTTATTTACATTAAACCTTCCTTATCAAACAAAAAATATTATATCATGATTTTTTTACAAAGTTATCAGATTATTTTGTTTTACAAATTAGTGCTAGCCATGGTCAAAAAAAATAACTTCATTACAAAAAACAGTTCTAAAGTTTTTCTTATAATTTAAAATTGTATAGAAATATTCTTACTTTAATTCAGTCTTTATTCTCTTAGCTGTATTTATTACTGTATCTTGTATTTATTAAGAACCGTGTGCAAAGCCAGGTGAGTTTGTCAGCTTGCTATAAAAGATATGCCGAAACACCTGCAGTTTCCAACATACCGAGAAACCTGCAACTGTCAACATGTCAAGTCACCTGCAACTGTCAACATGTCAAGTCAGTTGCAACTGTCAACATGTCAAGTATCTGCAAAATAGAGAGTAAAAATGTATATAAACGATGAAGCACATCGACGAACAGGTTATTACACCTAAATTACATTACAAGGGGACCTCGGCTGCTTCAATGGGGCTATAATTTCAGTAAAACGTACATGGGTCATGTCTTACATAAAAACAGTTTAGATAAAAAATGGTGGACCATTTAGAATAGTCATAATTCAGAAAATTAAAATTAATTACTTTTTTTTTTTGCTACAGTGACCGTTAGTAAAATTGGGGTTTTTGAAATTTACAATCGGGTGAAATTCTTAAAGAAAAAACCAACGACCACTGAGAACACAGCATAGTAAGAATATTAAAAACAATAAAAACTAAAGGAATAATATTTTTAGGCTAAAACTTCCGTTAGAATAAATATTCTAAAAATTTTTTTTTTTCTAAGGGAACCCACTCAAAATTCAAATCTCAATCCAATATATTATTTTTTTAAATAAAGGCAAAAAACCATTCTCTATAATAAAAAATCTTTGTTAGTTTTAAAGATAAAGAAAATAATTAGATCTTAAGTTTGGACATTATAAAGATTGCAAAAAATGCTAATCGAACTAAATTAAAGCTCGTTAATTAATGTATTAAAAAATTAAATCATCGTGATAAGAATCAAATTAAAATTGCTTTTAAAATAAACACTTGTTCTTGACTTTTATACACTTTTTTCTAACCTACCACATCAAAAGTATAATAAAAGTAATATTATACTCAATTCGATAAATAACCAGAATAAATACATAACTTTACAAATAAAAACTAACTTTAATAAGTTGGTTAACGTTAAATTTTTTGTTAAAAAGAATGAATTTTTATAGTTACTTTTTTGAATATAAAAGAAAGAAAAAACTGTAAAATTTTATTTTGAGGACCTTAATTTTTAAGATAGTTATTCTTTATTGAGCTAAACGTCAATACTCAATTAATTAATAATGATTATTAGTATTTTGTTTAAAGGATTACAATTTATTATTTAATATTAATACAACTTTTTTCAACAATAATATACACGTTTAGCTAAATTAAACAATGAAGCTGAAACATTTTATTGATTAACCAATAATTACAGGTTTTTCGAATTGTTTTTGAGAAATTTGTTCCAGACTTTCAAAAGTACAAGTATTGAATGGATTTTTAGTATACAAATAATTGAGTATTGTTGTTATGTAACGGTGTTTCCTCTAAAACTGCTTAGTCAGTGAAATAAATAAGTTTTTTTGTATAATTCTAATTTTTAGTTATTCAAGTTTATTTTTGATATATTTTTAATATGTTTGGGTAAGGGGGGGTAGGGATAAGAATATAAATTAAAAAAAAAGATTTTTTGTTGCTCAATTCGAAATTATTAGGAAAAACATAGTTACATTACAATCAGACCCCGAGTTATTTAAAGAAAAAAAAACACCTTTTTAAATACCATAACAAAATTAAAAAGATACTGTAAAGCTACTCTGAATATGTTAAAAAAATAGAATAAAAATTTGATGATAACAAAAAAAAAACAACATCTTTATGATATACTTTTTGCGTCAACTCAAAACTTTATCACTTCACATATAAAAGTTGTTTAAAATTCTGATTTATCAAGTTTTTCAACTTTTTTTTACTATTTTTTGTACAAACTTCCAAGTTTTTATTAATTACCAATATTCATGTTTTTCACGGTATTTTATCAACCCTGTAATAGTTACATGACAGTTCAAAATCGGACAACTCAAGTTCCGACAACTCAAATTCTTAAGATATGTCTAAAAGACTATATTTCAAAAAGTAATATAAATTTGAAAAAATAAAAATAGGTATGTAGATCTTATTAATATATACAAGCCACTTTAATCTTTTTTGATATATCTAAAATATTTTTCAAGATAATTTAAAATTATTAAAATAACTATAATTTTTACTTAATTAAATGCATATCTTAAAAACATATTTAATTTATTGCCTAAAGAAAAAATGGCCTGTAGATATTAATATGATTCAAGTATTAATTTTATTTTAGACAAATATATACTACTTTTTTTATTTTTAGCCGTCTCAATTTTTTATTAAGAATTTGAATTGTCGGAATTTGAATTGTCGTGCACCCCCCTGTAATTATTATAAAAAATAAACGCTATCAAGTGAAAAAGGTTTTAAATAACTTAATACAAAACAAATAGTCTGACTTGCACTAAGTTAATCTGATTGTAGTTGATTTTATGTAAAAGTTTGAACTGTAAAACATAATTTAAAATCTTAATAAAATTACTACAAAACAAACTTAAATACCAAATTATTAACATTTGGAATCAATAAAATACAAATTTTTAAGCGATAAAATGTTTTTTTTAACTATCCTTTTTTTAATAAAGATATATAAACTAGCCAGAGATTTGCAAAAAAAAACATTACTTGTTAGTCTGTTTTTTTTTCAGATATCGAGTTGGTCCGTATCACTTGCACCACCATGAGGGCCATAAGGTTCGTTTAGCGATGTTAGCTTACTTTAAGTTATTAACTTTTTACTTTATTCAACCATCAAATCTTATTCAGATGGAGATTGATGGAACCGTGGAATCTTTTCGGTTACCGCCTGCCCAACCGCGAGTGCCACCTCTGCCACCTGGACCACGTGACAGACGATGACGTCACGAGAAGCCGGTCGGAGATTGTGACGTCACTAAGGCAGTGGGTTTTCGGATCCGAGAGTCCTGAGTGACTCTTTTAATATATATTGTTATTTTTTGTTTTTAAAACTATGAATAGTGTACACATATATCAATTTAATTTGATATTTTTGTCAAGTTTTTAGCAATTTTGTTTTTTTCTTTGATGTTTTTATTCTGAGTTTCTTGTTTGAATAGTATTTTTTATTTTTATACAATTGAATGTTTTTTTTTTGTACTTGGAGTTTCAGAACTTTAAACAGATATAGAGTTTTAAAATAATTTTTTTTTTGTTTTTGCCTTTTTCGTTACACTTGTATATACATGTGCTAGAAATTTACCAAGTTTCAGTAAAGCTTTACTGATATGCTCAAAAAATAACTCTTTACTTGATTAAAAGGTATCAATTATTTTAAAGTTTCACTGTTGCTGAATTTTAATTTGGCTATCAACATTTAATTTTATCATCTATTCCAGGGTTTCCCAAAGTGGGCGATATCGCCCCCCTGGGGGCGATTTTAGTAATTCGGGGGGCGATAACTAGTAAGGGGGCGAAAAGGGGGCGATTTTAAAATTTGGGGTTGTCATAAAATTTTTATCTTTTATCTTGCTATTTTACTAATTTTAGCTTGCTATTAAATATTTGACCCTGAGGTAAAAATTAAACAAAAAAGTTTATTGTGTTTATGTAAAATATAGAATAAAAAGTCAAGAACTTATGACTCCTACTTTCAAGTTAATTACATATTTTCATTCATATATTTTCTTATTTAACAATTACATAGATCATAGACGATCGGAATTCCTCTCACTGTTTTTCAACCTTACATATATGTTATTTAGGATCATAAATGGTTTGTAAAAATTTATGTTTTCTATATTAACTATCACCTCATGATATTTCCAATTGTATTTTGAAAAGTCATTAAGTTAGACTTTGAAATAAAACTATACAGGGTTGCCAATTTACCTAGAAAAACCTGAAATTTGACAATTTAGACAAAAAAAAAATCTAAAAAATCTGAGATTTTTAACAATTTCAACATATTAAGTAGTAAAATTTCGATTTGACACAAAAAAGCTATCATATAGATAAAAATATGGATCCCTTCGTGGCAGATATTTTTGAAGTAAAGAACTCACAGGAAACCCTCTCAGACTTACAAACTGACCTTGAACTTAAAATAATTTTTTCCAAAGAACGATACGAAAGATTTGGACTCAACAAAAACTAAGGCAAAAGTATCCAATCATTTGAGAGGAATTTAGATTATTGTGTATAGTTTTTACTTCTAGCTATGTTGTTGAGAAAGCTTTCAGTTTAGTTATCAACATCTTCAGCAAAATATCTAATCTAGATATTTGTAAAGGAGGTGACTTGAGACGTTATTTGACTGATTTAGAATCAGATTAGAAAAACTTGCAAGCATTCATGAACCTCATCCTTCGAATTATGTTAGAATTCAGTAGCAGATATTATTTTATGAAAGTATTTTTTACTTATTTGATCTTTTAAAATACTTCTTATTTAACCTGGTTTGTATTGTATTTTAGTAGTCTTTTTATATTAAAAATTCTTTCAAATTATTTATTCTATAACAGGTTTGCATAATGCCTAATAAATATTAATTACGGTAGACTTCCTCTTGAGTTCGCACTTTTTACCCAAAAAAAAGTGCAAACTTATATTTTCTTAAATTCAACTTAAATAAAGTCTATTACTAACTAACTATTAATAAAACAAGAAATGCACAATATTTAATAGCTTTTATAGATTTCATTTTTTTATGAATGTTTGTTTTATGTTTTAGTTTATTTCATGTTTATTCATAACGTTATTGCATATAACATATTTAAATTTAACATTTTGTAAAAATATGGTAATAACTTTTTAGTTTAAACTTTTTGATTTTGTTCAAAGTGCGAACTGAAGAGGAAGTCTACTGTATTTATGAAATGGTTTATGTTTTAAATAAGTTAATAGCTTTGTTTTGACCTGGTTAATTTTGTAGTTTATGTTTGTCGAATTACATTACACTGAAAGTTTTTATAGCATAGTAGTTTAACTATTTGTTTGAAAGAAATTTATTTGAGATATTTTTGTTATTACTTGTTTAATCTGTATAAATAAAAAAACCTTGATATCCATTAAAGTTTTTATTTCAAAATTATTTTTTGGTTTTAAAAGAGTATAGATTTGATGTCTCTATTTGAAATTACTTCAATTTTTTCATTTGAAAGATTATTAAACTCAAATTTATTTTCTAGCTTGATTTATTATTGTTGTTTATTTTAATAGTTTAACACTAGCTTTTATTTTTTACTATTTTCTTTTGGTAAATTATTATAGGCTAATAACTAGAGAGAAAAAAAATTAAACAGTATTAAATAAGCCATCAAAAAGACTGCTACAGTTACAAAACAAAGTTTTAACAGAATTAAAAGAATTTTTTAATTGATTACTTTCTGTTCACAGAATTAACTGCAAAACATTTGATTTTTTTTGAATTTAAATCAAGAAAAACAATGTTAAAATTAAGGTTTAGTTTCCTAACGGTTATTCCGTGTCAAATACTATTTAATAGTATTCTACTACAAAACATATAGTTTAAAAATTTCAAAATTATATTTTTAATTTTACAACTAACTTACTTATAATATATCTTAGCATTGAAATTGATAATTTTACTGCATTAACAGAAGCTATTGGTATAACCCTTATTCATGAGATAATAAACCAGTCAGTCAAACTTCCTAAAACTAGATAAGCAATGATGTTTCAATATTTATTTCATTATGTGTAAAATAAGCTGTTCATTCTTTTGTAGTTTTTTAATCTCTGGTATTTAGTTTTAGAATATGCCTATTTATAAAATAATTTAAGTATTTTGTGCGGCTTAAATAAGTTACTTAGTAATCACTTCTAAACGTCCGAAATTCGTTAAATGAAAGATAGTTATAATGTCAGGTTTCAGTTAAGATTTTAGATGGGTAACGCACGGTTCAGATCCAATCAAATTTCGACCCGCTAAGTAACTTGAAAACTACTTGTGCAAAGTAAACAAAATTTAGTTTTATGAAGCTTATGATTTTGAAATACACTTTCAATTTGGTTTTCAGTTACTTTAGTATTTCCTAGATCACAATAGTAGTAAATCATTTTATTACAATTTTGCTGGAGTTTTTTAATTTTCATGTTTTTTATTTTTTAAATTATGCAGCCTGCAACTACATTTTTTATGAGTTGAAACTAGAAAAGATGTTTTAGTAAATATGAATTGCAGACTACAACAGTTGTCCACCACTACCCTAAAAGTTTAATTAGTTTCAAAACAATTCATATTTCATCAGGATTTATTACTGATTACACAAGGCTTTTTAATATTCAAGTATTTTAATACACTTTACTGGGCTTATAAGAAAAAAACAGTAACTTATTTTCTCAAGCCCTGTAACTACTTTGAACACAGCCCGAAAGTGCGTGCATAAGAAATACCAGACTAAATTACATTTCGAACACAATTTTTTTGGCTCAAAAGTTTGTACTCAAGATAAAAAATAGTTTTTAAAATCGTGGGGGGCGATTATTTTTCAGATTTCTAAAAAGGGGACGATTTAGTAAATGAGTTTGGGAAACCCTGATCTATTTTAATTAGGGATACACAAAACGTTGTTGATATTTTTTGTTGATATTTTTTACACTTCAGCTTTTATATTTTATTATTTACTATGTTTATTTATTTTTATATGTATTTATCTAAATACATATAAAAATAAATAAACATAGTAAATCTAAGATTAATTTTAATTGTGCTGCTACATATAATTGCTTAAAGTGTTTTTTACTTACATTAAAGTACAAACACACTATGCGCTTCGTTCGACAAATTATATTTGTTTCTTATTTATTTTCTTAAGCAAAACGCAAAATTTTTATGAACTATATAAACCACTTTAATCAGTTTTTCCTGTTAATTTTAATTTTTTTATACAACGTTGTATTTAATACTAACATAGACATTTAATTGTCTATATAACAAATGATATTTTAATTACTTAATCTCAAAAACATATAGCTTATACTTGAATTAAATATTTGTTTGCTGCTAGATTTTCTTAATTTGTTACTAACCAATAAGGATTTAATATTGTTATACTTTTTTTTACATATAAAACTTTGATCAAACATGTATTGCGACTTGTTATTGTACTAAATTAAGTTTTATTTTATTTCAATAAGGTTGTTAGAGTATTACAACTTTTCTAAAATTTTAATAGAGAGTTAAACATTTCAAGTTTTCTATTATGCTAAATAGTATGAAAATAATATTAAGACGACTAAATTACCAAACAACATATCATATTTTACGGATCAAAGTATGCCTTAATAACAGGTACTATTAAAGCTTAAACTTTTAATAGGCTAAAGACTCGATAAGTGTATTTTAGTAAAATTTTAACAAAATAGTTTTTTTGACTTTGATTTTTCTTTTAAGCTTTTAATCTTCTTCTTTTATAGGATAGAAAAGTTGGTTCAATGAAACTATAATGCCACGTATGGTATCAATTTAAAAATGTTAAGTAGTACAGATTTAATATAATTTATTGAAATAGAAGTATCTCTTTACACATAAAAAATCCCTACATCTATAAGAATCTACCAACATTAGCAGTAAGTACAAACTAAAAAAACCAAGTTTTAAATGTAGCAACATTCCTATTAAATAAACAGTTTGTATAAAGTTTATTAGTAAACATTTAAAAAGAAAGTTAGTTTACATAAAACTAGTAAACCATGAATTAGATAAAATGTTTATATTTTGACAAAATAAATAGTATTTATGCTAAGGGACGCCATATAAAACAGGGCTTCCTAAAGTGGGAGATTTATACAACCATGGCCAGTTAGTTATCTGTAAAGTAAAAAAAAACTGTTAATAAGTAATTAAGTTAAAAAGCAGCGATACACAATATTTTATACACTGTTTATTGAACGAAAAAAAAAGCGTAAAACAATGGATCCTAATACGGGGTGAACGAAAAACCTTTCGGTTATTTTATTGTACACCACTTAGATACAGTTTAATGCCTTGTCCAGGACAGAACAATAAATGTGTACGACTATAGTAATACTTTCACCAAGAAAAGTGTTATAAAATTATTTGAAAAACTAGATATTTTAGAACAGTTCTAGAAATTTTTTTCAAAGATTAAGTTCAAAATTTTTTATAGTAGTTGAGTTAGAATGAAAATTTTGAGTTTAATTGTTGTTAAGCTTATACTTTTCAAATGCATTTCTAAAATCTGAAAAAGACTTATAAAGATTATTGAAAACTTCTATATTTTGTTTAATTGTACCTTTTTTTTTGTGTTTGTGGTATTATTTTAAGGTCATGCTTATCAAATTTCGTAATAAGATGGTTAATTAATATTTTAGGCTTTCTTGGACCATATCTGCTTTGGTATTCTTCTTCTTTAAATATTTATCAATAAAGTTCAACGCAAATTCAAAACGCTTGGGTAATTCTTGCTCAGCTTATGACATTTTATTTAGCTTATACTCTTCAAACGCATACCTAAAATCTGATGAAGACTCATAAAGTTTATTAAAAACTTTTATAATTTGTTTAATTATAACTTTCTTTTGTGTTTCTGATATTATTTTAAGGTCATGCTTATCAAATTTCGTGATAAGACAGTTAGTTAATATTTGATGCTTTTCTGGACCATATCTGATTTGGTATTTTTCTTCTTCAGCTAACTTATAAATAAAATTCAACGCACATTCAAAACGCTTGTGTAATTCTTTCTTAGATTGTAACATTTGGTTTAGCTTATAATCTTCAAATGCATATCTAAAATCTGAAGAAGACTTATAAAAATAATTAAAAACTTTTATAATTTGTTTAATTATAACTTTCTTTTGTGTTTCTGGTATGATATTAAGGTCATGCTTATTAGTTTTCGTAATAAGATCGTAAATTGATGCTTTAGGCTTTCCTGGACCATATCTGATTTGGTATTTTTCTTCTTCAGCTAACTTATCCATAAAATTCAACGCACATTCAAAACGCTTGTGTAATTTTTTGTCAGCTTGTGGCATAACTGTTGTAGTACTTGCGACATTCAAGTTGGCAGCAGTGGCTTCGGACGAAGTAAGTTTTAGTCTTTTGTTAAAAACGCTCGAAATATCACCAGGTAGTGAATATTTCCTTTTGAGCATGCCTGAAAATAGTATTTCTTGTTTTGTTTCCTGAACGTTTTGAACCTCCAACTGTAGCTCTTGTGTTCCATTATCAGCTATATTTTCATTGTGGCTAGTTTTATGTTTTTGCTTGTTTCTTTCTGATTTTTCGTCCTCACTTTGTTTTTCAAGATTTGTTTGACGACCGATTGACTCTTCTTTTTCTTCGAGTTTGTTGTCGTTGAAGTAAATAGTGGTGGAAGGATCAAAGGTATCTGTTTTAATGTTGTTATGCTTAACCTTTTTTTAAAGGCAGTCATTTAGTGTTGAAGTCAAATCTTTGAATATAAGAGGCATTCAAGTTATACTCTTTAAAAAAAATTGAAATTAGTATAATTAGCATGCTAAAAAACGTATTTAAAGCTTTTGAAACTCAATTTACTGAAGTATATTTTTAAAAAGGCAAAACTTTTAGTAAAAATCATTATTGATTTCCTTAAGTATATTGGTATTTTGAGTATCAAACTTTATAAAAATAAAAATAAAATACTTAAAAACTACAAAACAGGTTTATTTGGGAAATAGTAAAACAAACTAGTACTATAAATTATACTTATTTAGTTAGTATTTATACTGATAATTCAAAATTACAATAATATAGTATAATACGACATGGTATAATATGAAGTTTAGTTGTTTGTTTTCTTTCTTACAACTAGCAACCAAATAATTAAGCCAAGTAAACAAGTCTTTTTATTTTAAATAAAATTTAATACAATATTCTAATCTGCAAAATTTTTCAAACGATTTTAAAATGATTTATTATTTGTATAAAAAGTTTCTACATAATTAATAAATACATTTAATATAGAAAGTCAATGTCAGTCAATGATATAAAAAAGAATTTTAAGCCATATTTTCCATATTTTTTTTTTGTTAGAAGGTACCAAACTACATTGTGTTTACCAAACCTTTTCAAAACATCAAAGTGTGTACATTTAAATTAAATTATTACTTAACTATGTTGTATTTGTAGTTTTTTTTTTAACTTTGTCATCTAGATTTATTTATTTTATAGCATTACAGCTCAAATATAATTATTCTTTTCACCTTTCTGCAACCACTACATAAGTATTTAGTTTATTAACATTTAATAATAGGACTGTCACAATCTAAGGCTACTTAGACTACTCAGGATTACTCAACCTATTTTAAAAGTTGTGAAAGTCTCAGGCTAACTCAGCTGGTTGGCCATTCTACCTTGAAACATAAAATAATCTGGAAAAACTTGATGATTGAAAATTTAGGCAAAATATCTGGAATTTCTTAGAAGTTCTAATATAACATCCTTTATTTTGATAAATAAATTGTACATATACATAAAAAAAATTAAGATTTTTTTTTGTCTTTCTGGATAAGTGCGTACTTAAGGCGAGGTGCGTACCAAAAAAAGTGCGTATATAAGCGATAGTCTACTGTATATATTAAGTTTATATGTTTAACAGTAACAAACACAGCTATCTTTAAAATATTGCTCACAGTTTGCAAAGGCGTTTATAAGTTAATGATAATATATTTTAAAACTGTAGAATGTATAGTTCTACTTGAGCATTTATATGTTTTTACTTAAAGTTATTACCTTCAGGTTTTGCTGTTTTACTGAGGTCTTCTTTACATTGTTGCTTACATTCTTCAAGATTTTGAAAATTAGAGAAATCATAACACCTAGGTTTTTCTTCTTCTGAATCAAACTTTTTGTGCAGCTCAATCAACATGTGCTGTGTGGAATTCTATTCAAAATATTTAACTTGATAAAAGTCTCTGCTTAAATCGCATATTATTAAATATTGACCACAATTATAAAAGTATTGAAAAAATGTTTAAAATAATAAAAGTGTTGTTTCTTAAGTATCAAAAACATTGCTAAAAAAACTTTCGAATTTTTCAAAATAAAAATATAATGACATTCCTTTCCGCTATTGAAAATATAAGCTGGTTAATAAATATAAAACGCAAACACTGTTACTAAAGTATCAAAACTATTGCTACAATGAAATTAAGAAGTTTGTTAAGAAAAGGCTTATACTCCTATTGAACAATATTTAGATTTTTCAGTTTAAAAACTAAATTCACTAACTGCTGCTTCCTCTAGACTTGAGAACCTCCAGTCTTGTTCTTGGCACATTTTTAGGAATGGAATTCTCGTATCCATCAAATCAATGTCAACCTCAGGATCATTGTCTACTCTTTGTGCTCCATCATTGTTTAAAATTACAACGAAATTGTTCTTTAAAGTATTTATTTTTGTTAAAGAATATATAGAAGTAATTCAGTGTTAATAAAAAGTTCCTAAAAATGTTACATAATTGTACTACTTAGTTTTAATTAGAGTAAATCTATTATAAACATTTTGAATAGTTACCTTTTTTGTGTCCTTGAGATACTGACGTGCCTTACTTAACACAATTTTATTCTGAGTGACGTCATATTGTTTATTTTTCGAATTTTCAGTTGTTCTTTTTGGTATCTTTTCTTCCAAAAGTTTTTCCATTTCATCAGGCCAAAGATCTCCTTCAAAATATGGATGATCTGTGACTGATTGGATATCATCGCTCATCATCTGAAATCCTTTTATCGAACCATCAGCCTTTAAATTTTATTTTTTGATTTATTTTAACATTCAGCGTAACTAAAGTAACTGTTTTTAAACACTAACCTCTCCTCTTTCTAACGTTTTTATGTACCACATGTTAAGACTTTTTTGTTTAGGTATTTTTTGATCAGCTGGTTTTACATTAAAAATGTAATCGTCACCTTTCTCCGGTGGACATGACCATATATGACCAAAACGGTATCTGAAAAATTATTTGTTTAAGTTGAAGATCTAAGAAACATACAGATATTAAAAATATTTGTTTGCCTTTTTCCCGTTATAGCATGATAGATTTTAATCAACTAACCCAAGCTCACCACAGTACTTGAAGTAGCTAATGACAAGTTCCATGTACAGCTTAGAACGAAAAGGTTGGTCTAGAACTTTAACCGAATCCAAGTAGCCTATGTTAACTCTACCGTTGTTTGGCGATTTTTCTTAGTCTATGTACTCCTATGGTAAAGTAAATTTATGGGTTTAGAAAACATGTTTAAGTATAAGATAAATTCAGCTTGTCTAATTAAAGTTGTCTTACTCTTTAGTACGCACTTTAAAAACAGCCTGAGAACCCACCTAACAAAAGCATATTTAACAAAATTCTTAAGTTAAGTTCTCTATCCCAACAGCATGTGCGTACTTAAAAACTGCGTACCTAAGGGAAAAACAACCAGTAACAAAATGTTTAAAACGATAGGTATAGTAGAAAGTCAGCCAATTTTATTGGTTTCTGTTTTATTAAGCAAGATTGAAAATTATCTAAATATGGAAATTATTTTTTTAAAGCTTCGTTGTAGAAGATTTTTTTACCATAATTATTCACTAAATGTTAAGTTAGAAAATATTAAATTTTCTCACCTGAGAGTGAAGTCCAAAGAAGCAAATTTCTTTCCCGTCTTTTTCTACGAATACAAAAATTGCTCTTGCTCTGTACTCTATTTTTTCTGGGAAGCTTTTTTCAAATCTAAAAATACTAATATGTTAATATGTTTTTTAAACATTAAAAATTAATCTTACAGTTTTTTTTTTTACGCAATTGTTTTTTAATTTATTAGAGTATCGGTACAGACATATAGAGTTTGAAATTTTAGAGCTAGCCTACAAAATATTAATTACGTTTTATAAGTATACAATTTGTAACTAAAAGTTTTTAATAAATAATTACCAAATTTTTTTTTTTTTTTTAAAACCATTATTTAGAATAAATCAATAAACAACAATCGTTTTTTTTATTTTTAATCATTTGTCTTAATTATTGTTTCAATAAATACTTTTGCATTGATTTAAACATTTACTATATAAATAAAGCTTTTTAATACAGAAAAGCTATTTAAAGTCATATAAATTATCTATTAAGTTCTAAAGTTTCATAAGCTACTAGTATCTTTAAAGTATATAAGTAACTAATGTAAATATATCTATAGATGTAAAACAGTTTATTACCTTTTTCTCATGTACGTTTTGACTTTGAGATGCTTTATTTTATTATACAAACACCTGACGTGGATCTTATCAACCAGTTCTTCTTTACCCTCCTTCTTTACCAGTTGGTTGGCTTGGTCTTCAAGATAGTCCCCCAACACAGATCTAGGTATTACGTTTGGTGTTAACTTTCTTTTCAATGCGTTGTTGCCATGAAGTTTTGGCTTTGGGGGTTCTTCATCTGAGCTACTTTTGTGGCTAAAAATGTTTTGTTAAATATATATTTAATTTAGACTAGTTTTAAAGTTTTAATCTAAGTACTTTATGTCACGACAACATAAGCAACAATTTTAACATTTAATAATACGTTATACAATGCATAAAACTATTGATTAGGTTAATATAAGATATAACTATATAGTTATAAAGTTGTTGCAAATACATTAGGTTAAAAAATTAAAAATTTTAATAGCAACTTTTATAGGTTACAAAAAAAGTTATACTTAAGTGCTCATACTTAGTTATGCTTTATGTTGGTGAACTTAGAATAAACAATTAAGACCTTCTGAATTATCAAAGTGTATTTTCAATAAGAGTTTTGAAAATTTACTTAAAGCTTATCAATTTTTTTTACAATAGTCGTCTATTAAAATGTTAGCTATAAATTTTATATACCGATAAAAAAAAAAAAATTAACCTTTTATAGAACTATTATCAAACTTTTTTTTGTATCAAATTGAAATCTAACTAAAAAAAACCCTCGTTTATATTTTATGTTTGTGTTTACGACTTAATAACCGAATGGTTCCTTTGTGCACGAGGTCCTTAGACCAAACTTTTTGAGCGTTTTTTTGTCGTTCAATAAACATAATATAAAAATATTTTAATATTACTAACTATTCAATGAGTTAATTTTTTCATGGTAAACTTTAAGCTTTTATTCATAAAATTGACAATTAAACTTTTTACTATTTAGTTTGTTTACGTAAGATAAATAAGTGTAATGTAATCAAAGTAAAATGTCAAGCTAAAAAAACAATTTTAAATGTCACTTTTACAATAATTATAAACTTTCAATGCTAAAAATTGTACATTTGGTTTCTAGTAAACTGAAAAGAGTTAGTTTGAAGTTGCAAAGAAAAGCGTATACAAATTTTATCAAGTTAAACTATTACGTTTTATTAGTTATTAATTTTTATTTTATGTTATAAGAAACAAACCTTGTATTTTTTAGATTTAGTAGAAAAAGTGGATCAAAAGTTATTTGAGAAAGTTTTTCGTTGACAATAACTTCAGACTTGTTCTAAAATTAAAGGATAAAATTAATAACAGACAATTTAGTTAATATTATTTTAGTGACGGTTACTAATTATCTTGTAATTAATTTAAACTTATTATTGATTTTTTTTCCATAGATTTTATTTTGATTTATGTAAACAACGTTCAAACATAAATAAATCAGTTTTTTAATTAAGAACTTTAAAAATATTGCGTATATACAAAAAACATTATTAATCTATTTTTTTAAGACTGATAATAAGCTTTCAAAACTTGATAATGAAAATTTTAGCTTAACTTAAACACTAACCTCTATCTTTATTCTTTTTGTTTTATTTATTGTCCTCCTACTAACTTTTTTTCTTTTTAAGGTTTTCTCTTTGTCTTTCGGCAGATAAGTAAACTTTTTTTTTAAAAGCTTTTCAAGAGATTTGCCCATTTCGTTAACCAAATGACCTTCCTGTGATTTAATAAAATAAAATTATGGCTATTCTTATATTAAAAAAATACGTAAAAAAAGCATTCAAATATACATATTAAAATATGTTTAAATGTTCAGCAAGCGATATCCACCAATAATTAAAAGACAAAAAAAACAGTACTTTATTTTAAGCAGTTCTCATTCTTTGCAATTATATTAATTTCAAACTTACTGGGTTGAATGAGTAGCAGTTTTCAAACATTAAGTGAAAGTCTTGTTTACATTCTTCAACCGTCTTGTATCTGTTTGTACTGAGCTTGTTCTTAATTTCATCTATACAAATCGGGTTCTTGATATATTTGTGATAGTCCTATGAGTTTTAATCAACATTAGATTTTATGCACAAAACTGTATACCATATTTTATGGTACTGAACTCAAATTGTTTTTTATTTAAAATTAAACTTTGTAAATTGCTTTAAAGTGTTACATATACAAGAGTATACAAAAAAAGAGTCTTAGAACATGAACAACTAATAAAAGTACAATAAAAATAACTATGATTAGAAAGTTTAAATGTTTAAAATGTATATAAGTTAAATGTTCTTCTGCAGTGAAAAACTCAACATTCTATTTGACTTGGTTTACATTAAAATTCGAAAATTTTTAACTTAATATTTTTTTAAACTTTAAAAGTAACAGTAATCTCTTTCTTGAGTACGCACTTTAAACACATCCAAGTACATATCATACCAGTCTTAAAAGAAAATTGACTTTGAAGACAAAGTTTATGATCTAATCAGTGAGTAGCAGATAGAAATATTAATAAGCTAATAAATAAAGAGTCTTAAATTAAACACCATAAAAGAAATGTTGAAAAACTAACTGGTTCTACTTCAGGATCAACAGGCTCTTTAAATGGATAGCTGTTTTTATTCCTTAACAATGCCGGAATAATTATTTTTGCAATGTAATCGAGTTGATTTGTTGACATGTTTTTATTTTAATGTAAAATTCTATAAAGTAAAATTAAACGTTAACTAATTATCGAAAAAAATAACTTGAAGACTACAAAAGTTTTTTTAAAAGGGTTAATTAAAATGTTGGCGGTTTTTGGATGCTTTCTTGTAGCTTGTTGCATTCGTTTAAAAAGAAAGCTAAGATTGAATACAAAAATTATTGCCTAACTTAAACTTTTTAATTAACTGAGAAATGGGCGATATTAAAGCTAATTTATTAAAATTTAAAATTTTTCAATATAAACTTACAAAATTGATCAAAAGTTATTTTTGAGCACAACAGTAATTCCGCTGTTTGAGTAAAAAACTTTCCTGAGCGATCAACAACTTTCCTAAGTCACCTCAAGTTGTCCTGAGTTTTTTCATATCTTTAAAAAAATTGAATTTTCAAAATTGATAAAAATAAAGTTGTTAAACAGTTTGGTTAAGAAAAAAATCTTATTTAAAATAAATATAAAACAGGCCTGGAATTTTAAGAAATTATAAAACTATTCTACTTTGAAAAAACTATGCAAAGTCATCCTGAGTTAATAAAAAATCAAAACATCTTGAGTTTTTCGAAGTTTTCTGAGTCTGTGGCAACCCTGACATTAAGTAAGTAATTAAATAAAAACAATTTTAATGTAATAAAAGTTATTTTTATTAATACTGTTTTAATTGGAAACGTGTCTAAATTGTACAAGAACAAAATTCCATTAGTTCACTAAATTGCACCAGGGACTAAACTGCACGAGAACAAAAGTGCACGAGGGCGCAAAATGCACGAAGCCAAATTTGCACGAGTTACAATTTTCCACAATAGTAAAAAATACACAAAAGTAGACAGATTAAAAAAACTAAAACCAACTTAATAGAAAAAAAAGTTACCGATCGAGGGTTAGGGGTAACAGTGAAAGCAAAAAAAGTAAATAAAAAAATATTAGAAACAAGGATTTAAAAAAATAAGCTGAAACAAATAACTTACCAACAGAGGGTAAGGGTTAGAGGTAACAGTGATAGTAAAAAAAATAATTACAAAAAAAGATTAGAAACAAGAATTTAAAAAAATAAACTGAAAAAATAACTTACCAACAGAGGGTAAAGGTTAATGGTAACAGTGATAGTAAAAAAATAACAAATTATAAAAAAAAATTATATATATTAATAGTATTATAATATTAGCTACCCATTTAATTGTATCAAAATATAAGTTTTGAATACTGTAAAGCAGATTTCCAGACACTTTTAAACAAGTATTTTTATATTATCATTAGATATTTTTTATAAATTTTTGTAGTTTTAAATCTTATATTTCTTCATAAACTGACCAAGTTATAAGAACTACTAGACCACTGATTTATTTTAGTGACTTTTGAACTTTTTTTTAAAACTGGCACCCTAAGTATTTTGTTTTTTATAAACTTTCAAAAATGTTTGAATAAAGATACTAACGCCCAGTGTTTTTATAAGTAGCTATAAATCACTAAATCTTTGTAGAAAAATATAATTTTTAAAGTTTATGAATTTGACAATTAAAATAAAAAACCTGGAATTTGACAAATTTTGAACAAAAAATGCTAAAAGTTTTGGAATCTTAAACAATTTTACATTGTTAATTAGTAAACTTTTATTTGCCACCTAAAATCTATTTAATAAATAAAAACTGATTTCCTCATTTTTTTAATAAAAAACACATTTCAAGTAGCTTTACATTATTTATAGTGTTATTGTACTACAAAACACAGTTTTTAACCTTAAACTTATCTTCAGTTTTAAAATAGACCAAAAACCTGAAAGAAATTTCTCAAATACCAATGGTTATATATTTTTGATGAATTTTTTATTCTTTAAATTTAAAAATCTGTACTCATTATATAAATAAATGTTTTGTGCCTACACATGATCATAGATTACATTAAAAATATTTTGTATGCATTTTGACAAATTGAAATAAAAATTATTTTGTTTAGAAATAGATGTAATGAAAAATAATTGTTTTTAGTTTTTAATTAGTTGTTGTTTAAATTTCAGATTTCTTTTTAAAAATTTCTTGTATTCATTTGACATTGAAATATGTTGCAAATAAAATAAAATTTACTTGTTCTTAACCAGTCTTGCTACTCTTTAAAACAAAATACTATTATAAAAATTGTAGTAAAAGCTAAACACTGAAAAAAAATTAAAAAAGAAAAAATATAAATTTTTAACAGGTTTACCACTCTATGAGTCAAAGATATCCTGATTGAGATAAAAAACTGCCTTGAGTGACCTTAAACTGTCTTTGAGTCATCCTAATTTTTCTTAATTACCAAAAAGAATGTTAACTTTCATAGTAAATACGAACAAGGTTGCCTCTCATTTTTCAAAATTTATTCCAGGTTTTCCAAATTTCTTTCAGGTTTTTAAAAGTACACATTTTTGGGTCTATTTTTAGTTTAAAATTAAGTTTAAAGTAAGAAAATGTGTAAAATAATATAAAAACATTCAAAAGATAATGTAAAGCTATTTTAAATGTGCTTTTTTTAATAAAAAAAGTTAATTATGACAAATTTTTTTTTTATTTTTATGATAAATTTTTTAAAATAAATCAAACTACTGAACATGTAAAAGTTGTTAAAATTTTATATTTTCTATGTTTTTTTTTACCTAATTTGTCAAATTCCAGGATAAGTGGCAATACTGTGCAAACTAAGCTCTTCAACAAAGTTTAATGTGAAATAACAAAGTATTGAAACTAAATTTCATTCAAGTTGTAGATAAAAGTGGCCTGAAATTTTCAAAGAATCCTGAATTAAACAAGAAAATGAGTCAGCCAGAGTTTAAAAAATTTCAAAAAGTTCTGAACTATTCTGCGTTTTTCTGATATTTCAAAAAACTTTTAAAATATTCTTAAAGTGTGGTAATCTTATAGATAACCTAAAATATCATAAATATCAGGGTTACCACTTGTTTTTTCAAAAAATTTTCCAGGTTTTCCAAATTTCTTCCAGGTTTTTAAAAGTACACAGTTTTGAGTCTATTTTTAGTTTTAAGTTAAGTTTAATGTAAGAAACTATGTAAAATAGTATAAAACATTAAAGAGATACTGAAAGTTACTTTAAATGTGTCCTTTAATAGAAATTTTTTTTCATGATGACAATAAGTTTTTATTAATAATAGATTTTATGTGTCAAACTGAAGTCTTACTACTAAAAATGTTAAAATTGTTCAAAATTCCAGGTTTTTTAAGTTTTTTTTCAAAATTTCTCAAAACCCAGGTTATCTTTACCTAAATTGTCAAATTCCAGGTTTTTCAAAGTTTTAAGGTAAAGTGGCAACCCTAAATTATAAAAGAAAAAAGAGAAAATTACATTTTAGGGCATAAAAGGTTGTAAATGAAAATATGAACTAGTCTAGAAAAATAAATGTCTGAATTAATATTAGTGTTTTTAAAAAATCATTGGTATTCTGAGTTTTAATAAAGATCTCAAAAAGTAAATAACTATATATATTGTTCATTATACAAAGTAAAGTATATCAAAATACTTATTAGGATACGAAGTTATCTTTTAAAACATTCTAATAAAGAAAAAAAGTATAACAATGGTATATTATTTGATAAATAATTAATTGTCAATATTTTAACAAAAACTTCAGAAAGAAGTTTTAAATTTTAAAGATATTGAAAATTTATTTGTTTTTGCTCATTAGTTATTATTAAAGAACAAGGCAGTTTTTTTTATGGTCAGTTTTAATGTTTTAAAAATAAAGAAATAACTACTTTTTTAAACTCTCATGTTATAAATAATTTCATATTAAAACAAAATCCAAAAAAGAATTTTTAAAAGGGTATTAATTATTAGGTTAGCCTCACTTGATACTAGAATAACATCAGCCTGAGTAATCATGAATAAGCACGAACAGGATTGCTACTCTTTGAAACCAAAAAAAAAAACCTGAGTGACCAAAAACTGTCTTCAGTGGCTTTAAACTGTCCTGAATTACCCTAAGCTTTTAAATTTTTTTAAATAACTGAAATAAAATTCGTATTAAATAAAAAAAAGACATATATTTTTTCAAAGATTTAAGAGAAGAAACAAAACTAGCCGAATTTTTGAAAAAATAAAAATAAACATCCTTAATCAAACTGTATTTTAAAGAAAAGTTCAACTATGCTGAATATATGGCAGCCCTGAATCATACTAAACCCTTTAACTAGATCTTAACAAGGTAGTAACTTTTTAAGCTAAATTCTTAGTTTAGAGTGAAAATATTTAGCCTGAAATACATCAACCTAGCCTTAGACATTCTAAGTTTTAGACAAAAAATGAAATTTTTGGTAACAGATCTAGAAATATGAAAGTATACAGTAAATAATAGTTAAATCCTTTATTTTATGTTAAAATAAAAGAACTAAACTGTTAGAAATAATATATAACTTTAAACATAAGTTTTAAATTTATTTAATAATAAGAGTTAATAATTTTACAAGCTAAAATTTTGTTAAAAAAACTAGTCTGAGATTTACAAAAGAATTTTAGAATATCTTAGCAAGCCTGAATTTTTCTAAAAACATTAGAAAAGTTCAAACAACCTCAATATCTGGCAACTTTGTATTAGTCAGGGTTGCCACTCTCTGAGTCAAAAAATCTTCCCTGAGTGATTAGAAACTTTCCTGAGTAAACTCAATTTATTTTTATTTGAGTTTCCCTGAGTTCTTTTTAAACCCTCAAAAATGTTATTATTTATTAGAAAAATACAATGTTAATTCTAAGAATATTTAAGAACTAGCCGCAAGGCTAAAAATTTTAAATCATATAATAAAATTACTATTTTAAACAAAATTTTAAAATTAAATTAACTAAATCTCATTCTAGATCAAAAATAATTTTTCCTGATATTAAAAAAAATTTAAATTTCCCTGAAATTTTTGATAAAACCATAACTGCCCTGAGTTTTCCTGAATTAAAAAAAAGAATCTAAATTCCCTAAGTTTCCCTGAGATTTTCTACAACTTGAAAATTCCCTGTTTCCTTGAATTCCATGAGTGTGTGGCAACCCTGATTAGTTAAAGCCTATATTTTCTTTAACTTTTAAATTTTCTATTCAAATCATGTATTATATGATAAGTATAATCATTATCAAACATGACTTCTTTTAACTTAAAACCTTTACTTACACTTTTTTTTAATACTAAAAGTGTATATTTTTTTAAGATAAGTGCTAATATGTTTGAATAATTTCTATCATAATTAATATATTTTTCTTATAGAATTTAAATTCCTCAATTTTCTTGTAGTTATAGATTTTAGCATGGAATCAAATTTACAAGTGAAATTTATTTTTTCCTTAATAAGAATAGTTGTTTAGTTTTTAAAAAGTAACTTTAGTTGAGAAAAAGTAACTTGCTTTATTAAGCATAATATTATGGTTTGAAAAAATATCACTAGAAACTATAAAATATTAACCTTTCAAAATGATCTTTTTAACTCTCCATCATAATTTTTACTAGGTAACTACCATGAACAACATTTGTGTGTGATGAAAATCTACTTTATTTGAATTGAAAATTGTTTACAAAAAGAATATTTTTTGAAATTTTTTACCAAGACTAAACATATGACTAAAATGGCCTAAAATTAAAACTAAAATTAAACACCAAAGCAGAACTTAACTATAATTTTTAACTATGTCGCTAGAGATAGATAAATAAATACAATAAAGAAACTTCAACTTTTAATTAGTAACCAATAATATTCATGCACCCCTAAATGATAAATCGCGCGCTCTAAATTTTGTCTACCCCCAAAAAAATCGTGCACACTTTTCGGCACCAGTGTTCACTTTGAAAATCACTGGTTTAGAGTATTTTAGCATAGCTAAACAATCAAATCTTGTAGTATAACATAAAGTAAGCGAGTATGTTGAATAATTTCTAATAACAAAAACAAATTAATAAAAATTTCTTACAGTTCCCCGTATTGGGTGATTTTTTTAACCTTGTAGTCTTAATTATATGTATTAATGTTGTAAAAATGCTTACTAAAATCAAGTTTATTTGATTATATGTTGATTATGTTGATTTGTTGATTATGTGCAAATACTTGCTTGAAGAATTGTGCTTCATGATTTTCCCACATTTTGTGGTCATTTAGTGCTAACCTTGTTAGTGTTTGCCAAAAGAGTTGTTACCAAGAGGTTGATTTTTTAGTTAAAGATACAGTTTCAGTTTTTATTTTTTTGGTTTATCCAATGTTAATCTTAAAGGGGCAGGTAAAATTACAAAAGATGACTTAAGTATCTATAAAGCACCAACTCTTTGAATTTTTTTTTTTCGAAAGTAGGCAATTAGTTCTTAAATAATAGTGATAAGTGATTTTACACTATAATATTATGAAAAAAAAAATAGCTGATTAAACGCTTTATAAAAAAAAAAACTTTTTTTAAAACTTTAAAAAGTTTAGTTTATGATAAAAATATCAGAATATTGAAACTTAAACAAAGAAATGTCATTCAAGATTTTAAAAAAACACTGAAACAATGTTTTCAAAAAATCGTTAAGTATGGTGAGTATTTTATCAAAAAAAAAAAACAAACTGGTTTTAGTTATCAGTTTTTTATTCATGTCAAACTATTTTAAGTTAATCTTTATTATACTGAATCATCCTGAGATTAAAAAAAAAAAACTATGTGAGTAATCTCAGTTATGTGGAATTATTCATGCATTACATCAAGAGGTTTGTACTAGCCTGGGTTATCTTAAGTTTCAAAAAAAAAGAGTTAGTTTAAAGCTAAAAAAGTATATTACTTATTAACCTTGAATAGATATAATTAACACTACGATAATAACTTATTGAAGATCTAAAAATAAATTCTTATTAAATAAAAATAAAGACCTACATGTATTCAAAGATTAAAGAGAAATATCAAAACTAGCCGAAATTTAAAAAAAAGAAATAAACATCCTTAGTAAAATTGTGTTTTAATGAAAATTTAAACTAGGCTGAAAGTATGGTAACCCTGAATCATACTAAACCCTAGAACTGGATACTAAGAAAGTAGTCACTTCTTAAACTAAATTCTTAGTAGAAAGTGAAAAATATTTTGCCTGAAATACATCAACCTAGCCTTAGTTATTCTGAGTTTTTGACAAAAACAAATGAAAATTTCAGAACACATGTCTAAAAATATAATAATATACAGTTAATAATTTTTAAATTCTTTATTTTTTGTTAAAACAACAGAACTAAATTGGAGGAAATAATGTATAAATAAAAAATTAATAAATTTCACTAGCTAAAATTTTATTAAAAAAACATATTTAACTAGTCTGAGATTTACAAAAGAATTTCAGAAAATCTGAGCAAGCCTGAATTTTATAAAACTATTTGAAAAGTTCAAACTTGCCTCAGTTTGTGTCGACTCTGTATTAGTTTAAGCCTGTAATTCTTATATCAATTGTACTATTCAAATTGTTTATTATATAAAAAATACAATCATTATTAAACTTAATTTCTTAAAACTTAAAACTTTTATTTAATCTTTGTTTAATAATATAAGTATAAATGTATTCAAAGAGAAATGTAAATATAATTGAACAATTTCATCATAATTAATATATTTTTGTTATATAATTTAGATTTTACAACTTTCTTTTAGGTATGAATTTTATATTGGAAATAAATTTATAAGTGAAATTAATTTATTAATGTATAGGAATATTTATTTAGTGTAAAAAAAGCATTAGTAATTTTAATTGAAAAAAAAATTGTTTTTTTAAGGGTAATATTATAATTAAAAAAATGGTCCTTATAACTAGAAAATATTAACCTTTCAATCTGGTCCTTTTAACTCTCCATCATAATCTTTACTGGATGACTCCTATAAACAACATTTGTGTTTGATGAGCTTCTACTATTGTTTGATTAAAGTATGGTATTTGAGATATTTTACTAAGAATAAACATATGACTAAAATGGCCTAAAAATTAAAATCAAATTAAACATCGGAGCAGGACTTAACTTTAGTATTTTACAATGTCGCTAGGATTAAATAAATACAATAAATAAACTTAAACGTTTATTTAGTAACTAATAAGTTTCGTGAATCGCTAAATGATAAGTCGCGCGCTATAAATTTCATGTACCCCCAAAAAAATCGTGCACATTATTCAGCACAAGTGTTCACTTTGAAGACCACTGGTTTAGAGTATTTTAGCATAGCTAAACATTCAAATCTTGTAGTAAAACATAAATTAAGCGAATATGTTGAATAAAATTCAAAAACAAAAACAAGTTGAGAAAAAAATTTCATACAGCAACGTGTATGGGGTGAGTTATTGAATTTGTAGTTTTTATTAGACATACTAACGATGTAAAAATGATTGCTAATAATCAGTTTTATTTGTTAATTGGCTGCAAATACTTGCTGAGTAGTTGAGCTTCATATTTTTTTCAAAATTTTGTGGTTTTTATTCTTGGGATTTTAATTTTGTTAGTGTTTGTCGAAAAAGGTGTCACCAACAGATTTATTTTTTAGTTTTTGATATATATTTTTTTTCTATTAGCTTAAAGTTAATCTTAAAGGGGCGGCAAAATTACAGGAGATGACAAGTTGATTGCTTGACCTTCATAAAAAGATTTATTGTCGTAAAGGGACGAAGAATTGTTATATTTTTCTAATCTTAAATAATAACAATAATAAATAATTTATGACAAAAAGCAGTTTGACAACTTTAAAACACAATTATGCTAGTTTGATATTTTCTAGTTGTTGTAAAAAACTCCTGACTCAGCCAGGCTATCTTTTTCTATAATTTAATCTCTTTTTAAAAGTAATTGATATATTTAAGTTTTTTTTTTTTTTAAGTTAAATGAGACTGGGTTGAATCCTAAACTAGGTAAAATACAACTTTTAACAGATATCCCAGGGTATAAATTGTTTTTTTAGTTTTAAAAGTCTTGTGCTTATAAAACAGGGGTCGGCAGGCAGTTGGTGCTCGCGGGCCAAATTTGAAGTTTCCAAAGTCTTTGCGGGCCGCAGTTTTAGTTTTAGTGACATTTGAGTAATATTTTGCTTTTAGTTTTTTTATAGGAAGTTTTACTTTCATTCACTTTGATGTTGAAAGTTACTTTTAGATATACATAGAATGTCTATTTAAGTCATAGATACTTATTAGAATAAAATTTACCTTGACTAATGTACTTAAGTCTTAATAAATTATGTACTTTCTTAAAGACTGATAAGTTAAACTTAATATTTTTGTCATTTTACTTATAACCTAACTCTCTATAAAAACCGAGCTTAAAAATATTTAAGGGGTCACTTTTATGCATTTTTTGTACTATTAGCCCTTTTTTTATGTTTCTCAAAATATTTACTTTTAAAAATAATTTTTGCGTCTAAAATAATTTACACTCTTTAAAAAATTCAGTAATTAATAAACTAAATAACTCGAATACCTGTTTGTTTTGTAGAAAATTGAAACAATTTTTTAACAATATTTACTCTCGAATACCTAATAAAATACCTTATTAGTAATTAATTAGTATTTTACATGGTTGCCACTTTAAAAGCAAAATGTCTAAGTTGTATCAAACCAGCCAAGTTAATTAAAAGTTTAAAAAGCTTAAAACGTAGTGTTAATAAAGTTTAAATACCTAATTGAAATATTATCATTATAAAAAAGTACACAATATGTAAGAAAACAAGAAAGAAAAATACAATTAGTAAACTACATTACAGTGCAAAAACTATTCTGAGAATTCGAAGATTTATTCAAAGTGTTTAAATTAAAAGTTTCATACACACTTGAGTCTTAAAAAATGTCTTAAACAGGTTTAACCTAGTCTGGATTCTTTTAACTTTCAAACTAGGCTATTTGTTTAGCAACGCTGTTTAATAGAAAGTTCACAAAATATAAAAATAACGAAATTTTTTAAAGGTGAATTAAATATGTAGCAAAAAAAAGTATTATAAGTCAGTTTCAATGGACAATAAGGGTTTATTAAACATTTTTTATAAAAGGTTAAAGCTTATTATACCTTTGATGAAAAAGAAAAACTAAATTTTTATTAAGCATTATAGCTATTCTTGCTATATTATATCATTATCTGCAACAAACGCTTGCGTTTGAAAAAAGTGAATATGAAATATATGACGAGCTATAAGCATTGAAAAACGTTATTTAGAAGTTTTGACAAGAAACAAAAAAAAAATCAAATCGCTAAGTCAGTTCAAACAAAGCACATGATTATCCTCAGTAACTACAGACTGATCGATCAAAAAGTTAAGACAAGTTATAAAGTAGCAAAATAATTTACTAAAAAGAAGATACCATTTAGAACTTTAATTTTTTTAAAGAATTCATGTTGGCGGTAGTATAAGATTTTTGTTTATTTCTTTACTGACAACAAAAAGTCGTGTTTAAGAAATACCTAAAGATTATAAAGCCGCATAAACCAAATTAGGACTTAAATCAATCTGTTAAGATGAGAGCACTGATACAACAAGTATTGTTATCTGATAATTTTTGTTTGAGGTGTTTTTAATAATTTTGACATTTTACAAGAATTTCTAGGTTTAGTTCCAATGCAAAGCACAGCAATAGGTAAATAGATATTAAAAGCAAAGGCTCAATGCACCAATATAAAGTTTGTGAAAGTACAAATTTTTCTTCTATTTCAGTATAAATTTAAACTAAACGTAAAAAAACTCCTTTAAACATAATATCAATTTTACAAATATGCTCTCTTAAGCTACTTTGAATGTGTTTTCAATAAAATATTCATATGGTAAACTTTTTGTTTCAAATCTAAATTTCATTACTTTACATCTAAAAATTTTTTTAATTTCAGGTTTTTTCAAAAGTTCTCAAATTCAAACTTTTTCTAGATTAGTTCAGTATAAATTGTCAGATTCCAAGATAACCGGGATTCAAGTTCTTTGGCAACACTGATTATTCACACTTATTTACAGTAGTATAAATAGTATTTCAAATTGTATCAGCTGCAAGATTTAAAATTTAACATATATTATAATTCAATCAACACTGTGTATTGTTCAAAAAATACAATATAAATTTAGTTTGCCACTCTTCAAAGAAAAAAAATCAGCCTTAATGACAAAAAACTAGCCTGATATTTTCGTATACAAAAATCAGTCTAACTCAATAACTAACAAAAATACTAAATTGGCCTGAGATTTAAAGTCTTCAAATGGTCATAGTCTGAGTTTGTAGCAATGTTTAGTTATTTATTTGAACTTGGACTAATTTGATTCACAATGTACAAACTTAATAAATTTACCATCCTTAAATATAGTTTGTTTTGAATTGGTAGTTTCAAAAAGCAGCAATTATTTGTATAAGTATGCAACGCATTTAAACTAACTTAATTTACCAAAAAACATTGTTTTAAAAATTAAAATGCGTACATAACAAAAATTGTTTTAATTTGTCACATTTATATTGTTTTAAATGTTTCTGAACACACTTAGAAATTACATATAGATACACTAATGTTAGAAAGCTATGCATAAATTAAACTTATCTAACTTAAGCAGTAAACAAAAAGTGTTTTAAAATATAAGCATCTTTGTACACTTGTGTGCATTGGATTTAATTTTAAATGCAAAAAACTACTTAAAATTCAAAACATGTTAAACCAAAATCAAATAAACCTTATTTATTATTATTATTTCAAATTAAATGTTTTTGTGTACACTCAAATATAATATTCAGTCATAATACATCTATAAAAGAAACTTAGGTATAAAATACATTTGAAATGAATACCTAAACTGTAAAGGAATACTATTTTAGTTAATTACTGTACATTACTTTTGTACAAAATGAAAAACATTTGCATTTGGTTTACTTACTATGTAGGTAAAATATAACTTACTTACTAAATCTAAGCACTCTTTACACTCTTTTTTCAAACAATTAAATGCTGTTATAAAAAAAGTTATTATGAAAATAAGAAAATACTCTGTTAGAAAGCTAATCTTTCTTTTTCACATTTTTAAGCTAATACAGTAAAGTATCTATATTATTTAAAAATGTAATACATCAACTTAAAACTAAATCAAATAAAACTAAATTACCAGAAAAATATAATTTAAAACATATTGTTGTTCAGCGGGCCACATTAACATGCTCGCGGGCTTTAAAAATTTCTTTCGCGGGCCGCATTCCATTCAAAAAATAACGTGCTCGCGGGCCGCAGATTTACCCTTCGAGGGCCGCAATTGGCCCGCGGGCAGCAGTTTGCCGACCCCTGTTATAAAACTACAATGCTTTAACGAAGCTTTAATGGTAATAAGTACTTTGGAAAGTGCTTCTTTTTTTTTTAAACCAAATTCTTTTTTCAATGTAGTCCTACTTTTAAATAGTTTTTATAGTTTGTTAGTACTTTATCGTAAGCTAAAATAATATTTATACACTTCAGACCAAAAATTTGTTTTTCTTATAAATTACTGCTTAGAAAAAACTTTTCCTTAGCACGATTTAGTTTATAATGTTTTAATATTTTTTACTTAAGTTTTGTATGATTTCATATGGCTAATTAAAGTTTTTAATTAAAATGTTCTGCCATGTCGCTAGCTTTAGTTTTGATTAATCTTTTAAATTTTATTTAATTGTTGAAGTTTATATTGATGATGATAACATATTAAAGACAATTTAAACTTAAAATTAGATAATTAAAAATTATAGTTTACAATTAAAGCTAATATTGATATTCATGCTTTTAGTGATTAAAATGATATGCTTATATGAAAGCCTAAAGTAAAATGGTCTTTAAATATACTCAAAACAGTTTTTTGTGACTCAGGCTAATATTTAATAACTTTTCTTTCTATAGTGGCAACCTTTTCATCAGCCTTAAATTTTTTTTACTGATATTTATTGTAAAATATTGTTTATATTGAATTAACTATATATAGTTTTCATTTTTTACCAGATTTTTACATTAGTGTGATATATAATGACACTTAATTATGTTAAATATTATTTAAGTAAAACTTTATCGTTTGGATTTGTGTACAACAAAATTTTATGTTTAAACTGTAAAAAAATAAAATTGATTTTTTAAATCTATTTAAAAACCACAATTAAATAATTTTAACATAGTTTTTAAGAAACAAAAAACAAAGTAAATTAAATATTTATATGTATTTTGTTTTAAATACAAATTCCTAAAGGATAGATTTTTAGTTACTTTATTTATTGGTTCTGTGAAAAAATTAACTAAAATATTATTTTTCCCCCATTTTTAAAGCTAGTAATCAAAAATTTTCACGAACGATTCTTTGCAATACCAGAAACTAAGTTTTTTTTGTCTCTATTTATACTTTTAGTTTAGAAAAAAAAAGAATTTAAATGTTGTTTAGTATTTGACAAAAATTAGATTTGGATATTTAAAAACAACTGCTCATTAACTGTAGCAGAAGATTTATACTTAATGAAATAACCTATGTTTGCCTTTCTAATTAGTGCCTTCATAAGTATTTTATTTAAGTTTTTATTTTTGATTTCTTAAATACTAATAGTCATTTAAAATTTTAAAAATTTGAATTGGATTATTTCATTACTATAATGTTGCATGATCGTTATAAGCCAATAAGTGAGTAACATTTGTATGTTTGAACTTATGTTCGAAGAAAATATACTATAATAATCTTTAACCGCTGCAACATTTCAATAATGAGGCTTGGCAGAATTATTTTTTATCGGTCAGTTGAAATATGGAACAAACTCACAAATGAATTAGTTTCTTGCAAAAATTTTAAAGAATTTCGATTAAAGTTAAAAAAGTTTTATCAGAATTATGTTTGTGTTAGTAAAATTAATAATTATTTTTTATCAACTGTTGGTTTAACTTTAATGTTTAGCTTAGTTTATCGTTCAATTTTATTAGCAGGGCCTTTACTCTAAAAATAACGAGTCCTTTTTAAATGTATTTAATGTTTATTCATCTGACCAGTCTATTTTTAATGTCCTTGGAGCGTTAGGTTTTTAGTTTTGTTGTTAGTCAATGCATTGTAATATTTGACGTTGATCGTTCTACATCAAAGCGTAAATAAGTATAAGTTTGTGCTTAAAATTTTGATTTTTATGTTAACTTATAAATTATATCAAATTATGTTTTTTTCTTTCTTTTAATAAATAAACTAGTTGTGTTAATTTATTTTTATGTGCCTTTTAGTTTAAGTGGTTAACGTCTATCATATGGACAATAAACTTGTAACCGTATAGTTAATATAACAAAGACATAGTTGTTGATTAATATATTAAAGTTCAAAGTAAATTAAAACAGTTTACTTACACTTAAAGTATTTTTTTATCTATGTTTCTAAATAATTTAACTTTTTATCCCTGGTATGAATCTTTTATAAATAGTTTTATTTATCTTTCTTTAGTTTGTTTATAACGTTAACTTTTACTGTTTAAGATTTTGAATCTTTCATTTTTTACCTTTAATATAAGTATGTTATAAAATTTTAGTTTTCAGTTTCTTTTATGTTAAAAGTTTTACCAAAATGCAAATTTGATGTTCCGTGCAAAAATCATCGTGCCAAAATGTCGCTGTGCAAAAATTTCATCGTAAAAATATGACGTTGTGCAAAAGTATCATTGTGCAACAATGTCACTGTGCTAAAATGACCCTGCGTGCAAAAGAGTCGCCGTGCAAAACTGTCCCCTCGTGCAAAAGTGACCCTCCGTGCGAAAGTGACGCCGTGCAAAAGTGACGCTCGTGCAAAAGTGACACCCACCTATTCTGAGGATCTGTTAAATGTTGTAGTTTCATTTAAAACTGAGGTTAAAACAAACGCATTTATTTCATAATTATTAAAAAGTAAAACTTTATTATTATTTTAAAAAATTTAAGTAAAATTTATGATATAGTTTTCTGACAAAAACAACTTAAATGATTAATGTTTTTTTTAAAACAAATTTTCAACAACTTTAATAAAATTTCAATTGTATATATTGCTATAACTAACTTTAAGATTTTACACTTTTTTTTTAATACTGCCTTTTTATTTAATGAATATACAATGACATTTATTATTTTTTTCTACATAAAAATAAGAAATAAAAAATTCTCCAGTGTAAAATATTTATGCAGCAAACTTTTTTTTTAATTAACACACCTTACGAATTTTAGTTATATCAAAACATATATCTGCACTTTTTAGCACATTTTTTTACCTTTGCTTTATGATAATTTTTGTCAAGACTAAAAAATTGATTCAAATATGCTCAGATTAAAGCTTACTTCATTGTTTCTTAAAAAATATAAAACTTGTCTAGAATCTTTTAAACTGTTTAATGCTAAATTGCGTAGAATCCTTGAAAAGCCCGTAGTTTTTCTATTTTCTTTGATTAGACCAGTGGTCGGCACGCTACTTCAAATCTCTGAACCCTAAATCACAAAATTAAAATTCTGTGCACCCCAATCTGCATTCTTTAGCGCCGCTAGTTTTAAAGAATATGTAAACACTTTTAATCGTTTTTTTTACTATTAATACGGTAACACCCAGTTAATTTTTACACACTAACTTTAAATTTACCAGTTTACCCTATCCATTTCAATAAACTTTTAATATCGATGATCTAATTTTTACAAAAGTGTTTTACATGTATCACTCAGGTCTAAAATACTAACTAGATAAATTTAATACATTGCCACTACCCCAATTAATAATCAGTAGTCTTGGTACTTTTTATTTAATTGTAAATTTAAATATTTAGTTATGTTAACTTAATAATTTTTTTAAGCGATTACTATCTGTGTTTAACAAAGGTATCGCCACGACCAAATACCGAAATCTTTAAGAATCTATGAGATTTGCTCACTTCAGTTTTTCTTTGGGCGGCTAAGGGTGGAAGAATTTTTACATAATGTAACAAAATAGAACTAGGAGAGTACAAAAATGGTCGTTTTATTAACAACAAAATGGTCAATTAGATATCAAGATTGAATATGTCTTAAACGTAAAAAGATAACAAAAAAAACTTTAATTTAGTTTCTGCGCGAAACAAAAAATCATGTACCCCAAAATAAGTTTCATGCACCCCAAAAGTCTCGTGCACCCTAAAAGAAATTTCATGTACACTAGTGTGCACCAGTGTACACCGTGCCGACCACTGGATTAGACAATAAAAAAAATCAATCAAAAAAGTTCAGAAAAAAAAATTAATAACCTGAAATTTTGAATAAAAATTAGATAAACCTGGAGTTTTAAAGAACTTCAAAATGTAAAATAATGAGACAAAACAAAATAGTTCTACAATAAATAAATAAAAACTAGTTTTTATTGAGTTCAAAAACACATTTAAATTGGCTTAACAGTATCTTCTAAGTGTTGTTATGCTATTTAAGACAGTTATAAAAAATTATTTTCAACTGAAGAGACTAAGGAAATTTGTTCTTTAAAAATCCTGGGAAAATGTTTAAAAACTGAAAAAATCTTTCAAAAACCCTGATTTTTAAAATAATTCTTGGTTATTGTTATTTGAATTAACTGTAAAGTTGTGTCTAAAAGAATATCCATTGACAAACTAATGAACACTGAACCAAGAGAACTTTTAATTATCTTCATGTATTAATTTTAATTTAGTATATTTACAAAATTTACAACAACTTTGATTTTAACTTATTATAATAAACTTTATTGTAATTTTATTAACAAACTCTTTTAATAAATTTTAGTTTATGTTTGTAAAATAAAGTTGAATTATCTTGTAATTTATAAGTTATAAAAGTTATTATAACTATAAAAACATAATTACTTTTGAGTCGTTTCTTTACAGATTATTGTATACTAATTTTACAAAATGAACAGTATTATTACAACCATTACAAACAGCAAGACTGTAATAAAACCAATTGACAAAAACTTTCTTAAAAGACCTTTGTTTACTACACAATCAGAAACTGAATCAGTTGAAAAGATATTGAAAATTGACGGCAAAAAATGTTAGTTTGTGTTTTGTTTTCTCATAAACACTGTTTAAAATTATAAATACAGCTTCAAAACTTTTAAGAAACTGTTAAATTAACATTTAATTATTTTTTACAGGTAGAGGAACAAAAACAGTCAGATTCGGTCATGTGGAACAAAGGTTTTTTGAAAGATGTGTTGGTATTACCACTAACAAACCTAGAATAGAATTAAGTAAGATTATTGCTTTCTTTTTGATTTTTTAAAGAACCTGTACAGTTAAAAATTTTAATTACAAAAAATAATGGGCTAAGATTTTGATTATTTTGGTATCTGAAAAAAAAAATATTTTTTAGATTTTTTATAAATCAACAAAATTATAAAAAGACTATTATAAAACTAGTAAGTATAACAAATTACTTTTAAACACTGTTTTTTTTATTTGATAGTAGGGCTACCATACTCTAAAACAATTCAGGTTAAGGTTAACTCTAGCTAGTTTTTTGATGAAATTTAAAAAAATTAGTTACTTTACTGTTATTTTATGTTTAAGTATTACTCTCTTAATCGGGGCTTCCCAAACGTTTTCTCCAAATGGCCCCTTTAAAGACATAAATAAAGCTATGGCCACTTCAACACGATTAAAAAACTATAATTAAAAACACCTTAAACCTTTTTTTTATGCTCTTCATCGACAATTCCAAAAGTTTAAAATTATGATCTCACGGCTCCCTTATGGCTCTTTTACTGCTCAATCCCCCTATGCTGCAAATGCTCGTTTTTAGAAACCCTACTCTAAATAAAAAGTTTTAGTGTCACTTACTAAGTATAACATTCTTTCTTTACAAACAAACATTACTAAAAAATTTTGAATTTCACAATTTTTTTAATTTTTTTTAGAATATTTTCAATGTATAAAAATATTGCAAAACACTATATACCTTAATATTTCTCTATCAATGATTATAGTGGTTTACAAAGTAATTTTTTTGAATAATGATCGTTTGTTTACATACAAACATTTTTCTTTTTTTTTATATTTTCGTTTATAATTTTTCAAACCTTTATTTTGTTTAACTTGTTTTTTTTTTCTTTGTGGGCTGCATTTGTTGAAATAAGACTTTTGTTTGCATAGTTTAAAAAGGTAAAAATAAAAAGAACTAAATTAAACATTTAACAATATAATCTATAAAAAATATCTAACTTATACTGAAAAAATAAATAAGAGAAATTTGGAACTCATTTTATAAAAGTACTCTTTTAAATTGAAAAATCGCTTCAAGTAAACATTATTCAAAAATTTGCTTGGTTGGGCAGATCTGGCTCATTGGCAGCTAATTGTCAACTCTTAAAACAGAGTGAGGAAAATAATTTTTGGACTTGAATTTTTTAAGTTATTCAGACCACATCTTATTTCTCAGGCTAGACTTTTTGGTTTAGAAAGTGGTAACCCGTTATAATACTGAAATACGTTTTGATAACAATTAAATGCGTTAGCATTTTATTGAAATTATACTTAGATTTGATTACAGTTAAAATATATACAAATATATAGTTTAAACTTGTTTGTTATTATTCCTAAACTAGTCTATTAATTACAAGTCTAAAAGCAAATAATACGGATATCAAAAAATATTATCACTACGGAATTAGATGATATAAAAAAGGAGCAGCAGAATGTTGTGTGTATATTGCAAGTTATCGAAATATGAACTTAAATCAGAGTTTTAGTGAAAACTATAGATAAATATTGTTTTTTATAACTTAAGATTGCAATAAAACTGTGTATATATTTTAAATAAGTAAAAAAATGATTTTACCATTCAATTTACGAGAAAAAAGTTTAATAGAACGTATTTAATTTTTTTTTTCGGATTTCCTTGCTTACTTGTCAGTTAGACATCAAACTTTTATTCATACAAAACTGTCAGATATTCTTAAAACCAAAGCTCTTGAAAGTAATCAAGAAATTTTTTTCCCTACCCATTCAAAACCGAAGATGATAAAAATGGACTTTAATGAACACAAAACAAAAGAAACCGATGCTAATTAGCATAAAAAAGAGACAAGGTTTATAATAAGTCTCTTTGTTATTGGTTATCTGTAATGACCATTCAACGCAAATGTTTTTCAATTTCTCGTTTTAAAATTTGTTTTTTTTTTATAACTTGTACAAATATCAACTACACAAAGTTTATAACTAATTAAAAATAAGTTTTATGCATTTTTTAAACTAGACAAATGTACCGCTATATTTTTGTAACATATAGCGTTTTGTTTTATTTATAACAAAAATATCAAGTGTAATACACACAGGGTCTGTTTACTACCCTTACGCAGAATCAAGGACGTATTTCGACAAGCACAATCCTGTAACGTGTCTCCAATGCGTACAACGTATAAAGGAATTACAGGTAACAAAAGAAAATGTAGAGGTTAATTGATACAGCTTGTTATTATATTGTTCTAAGTATCAAATTTTAAACTTTTTGATAATGTTGTCTAAAAATACAAAACAAAACAAGAAACTTTTTTGACACTTTATTTTTTTATACCTAACAGTCTGTTTTAAATATTTAAATTTATTATTTATAAGAATACATTAGTATTTTCACAGATCAGTGATGATACGATAGACTTGGGATTAGATTTACCTGAAATACCAATTGAAAAAAGCAAAAGATTCAAAACTTATCGAAAAGGCTGCAGAAGAACCGAATGAGTATTACAACATCCACGGTTTAGTTGGTGACGACATTTGCACATGCTATACTGAACAAGAACGAATTATAATGCATTTGTAAGTTTTTGTTTCATTAATTTTTGTTTAAATTAGACTGTATTTAAATACAACTGATTTAAATTTTGTTTCAATTAATAACGTAAATATTATTTTTCATCTTTTTAAAAATTTATTAGTTTAAAGTATTTTTAAGTTAACATTTACAGATAATATTCCAAATTCATTTAAATAACAGTTTTACCTAATTTTGTGTTAAACAAAATAGACTAATATAAACTTAACTTTACAGAGAGTCGAAAGTAAATCATTCTGATATCAAAGATGAAATAGATAAAATGTTTAAAGATGATAGCAGTTCAGATGAAAGCTCTAATGAAGAATCATGAATATTTATAGTGTTGTTTGTTTTAATTATTACATTTAGTTTATTTGTTTTTTGGTAATTAAACTTATACGAGAAAGCTTAAAAGATTTTTTTTTGGAGTTTTTTTATTAAAACATGTTTCTTTTTATGATGTTTAACAGCATAAGTTATCATAATTAAAAGACAATACAGTTTTTTTAGTAAATTTTTTTGATCAAAACAGGTTTGATTGTACTATACCAATATCCACAAAAGTAGAAAACCAATTTGAGTAGGATCAACGATTAACAAAGACGTTCTTCTTTGATCTTAAAAAATATCATGAAAGTTTTAAAGACTTATTCAGCTTGAATCTTAACACACACAACTATTTAGGGTCAAAATGATCCCGGTGTTTTGTCAAAACTTAAGGTTAACATTTTAACATCAAGTCAAAACATATAACATGTTAGTTCAATTAAATAAAATGCAGTTTTAACAATTAAGTATAAAAATGTTTGAACTTACAAATCTTTTTTGGTAAGTAATAACTTAAGATTACCAAAACTTATTTTCAGACATTCAGCTCGGAAATCATCGAGTAAAAAATTTCAGTTTCGAATTATTTGAATTTAGATTACAAAAACTGTAAATAGGTTTACAAAAATAGCTCCGTCTTTGTTTTCTGTAGTTAAAGTAATACAAAATAAAAACTCTTGGAAAACTTAAATTAGTTTTATTTGAAAACAAAGTACAAAAAAAAACGATAGGCATTTATACTGAAGACACCTGAGTAAAAGTAAAACAACTTAAAACATTAAACATGGTAGAAATAAAACTAAAAGTTTTTATGATTACAAAGTACTTTTGTATTTACAGCAGCATTATAATAAAAAATCTCTCAAACATTCTCGAAACTTCTCTTACATTCCGGTAAATTTCTTTAACCTACAAATAAAAATAAATAAATTTAGAACAACTTGAAAAACAAGCCTCGTTAGCATATAAATATCTATAGTTAAAAAAAACAAAAACACTTTTTTTTCCAAAACTTAGAATTATGTAAGTTAAAGTCCAAATTAAATAAGTAACAAAATCTTGTATGTTTTGTTGAAAATAAAATAATTGTCAAATAATTTCAAATACCAAGTGCACAGTTTTAAGTTTCTAAGTTAATAGTTTATTTTAAATATGCTTAGAATACTCAATTAGCACAGAAGAATATTATTAAAATTTTTATCACCATTTGTGACTGTCGTTATTAAAACTAACAAGGTAATTACTAATTTAAGTATGTCTACTAATTTTTATTAACATTTTTATTAAAACAAATAAAGTATTATTTATTTGTATGTTATTTCATATACTAACTTTCTGATCTCAGTAAGTTCATCAGATCTTTATTTACATTTTTAATAAAGTTCTTCAGGTTTCTGAATTTTCTCGTGTAATAAACTCTCTCCTCAGACGGTTTGGTGGTACCGTACACTATTTTCTGTAAAATAAAATTTCAGAGTGAAAAGTGTTAAAACCTTTTGATTTAAGTAATTTGTTTTCCATTATTGGAACTGCGTTTATTGTTTGTCTTAAAAAGTAGTAGAAATGTAAAAATTAAATCTTTAAGACATTCTAAACTACAATCCTGGGTTAACTAGATTATCAAACTAAAAACATTATAGTATCAATTTCATACAATGACCTTCCTTTAATTCTAATTCGGTAGCAACATTTCTTTGCGAAAACATTTCATCAGATGAAAACAAAAGTTTTTCAATTAACTTAAGTATCTACTAACTTTTAGCTCGGGCTTTTTAGCACCATTGGTACCGACTGCAATCATTGTGAATCCTTCTCCAATGGCCAAATCTGCTTCATCAGATAAATGCTCCTCATCACTCGCTCTGTTGTGTTAATGATTTTTTTTTAATAATAGTTTTAAATGTGTTTTACTACCAATGTTATTTTTTTCTAACATATTTTTTTTCTGAAAAAAAAACAGTTGTAAGAGCAAAGCTTTTTAATCACAAAATTCCTTAATCAAACTGTATTTAACAAAGTTCTTCCGAACAAGTCTTGTACATTTATAAATATTTTACATGCACCAAAAAAACGGAAAACTAAAATAGACTGTTTTAATAACTTTATTAACTTGATTTAGTTTTTTACAGAAGTTTACAGACTAAATTTATCATTATTATGATAAGTATCATGTGAAATAGAAAAAAAAACTAAAAAAATTATACAAATTAATAAAACAACCATACTTACTTTCCGTCTGTGAGCACTATGATGACTTTCTTCAAACATACGTCATCAACGTGTCTGAAGTCGACTGTTCTTGCTTTCGTCATCGCGTGTGCGGTGTACGTCGTGAATCCGTGCAACTTGATCCTGTCCAGTGCTGACTACAAGTGCAAAGGAAAAGTTATTGTTTTGTAGAACTTGTCTTAGAAATTACTTAAACTTTTTTTATTCTTTCTAAAGTTTATGATCTAATTAAGTAGATAGAATAGGTTTTAAATTGAATTTACTGAATTAGTAACTTCATTTCATTCAGTGCTGACTATAAATGTTGCAAAAAAAGTTTTAAATTAATATAGTTTAAAAATATAGTTACTTTTTTCATACTTATATCTTTTTATAGTCGAAAGGGAATTAATTATTACGTTATTATTTTCAAAATTTTGCTGAGTTTAGTCATATGAAAAAGGTTAAGTATTAAAAAAATTTAAGTCAAGGCATTCAGTAAAAAGTCAAATACAACCAAAAATAAGTTTGTTTTTGTGTTACATTAGTCGGAGTGTTCAGAGATGAATATTTCTTACTTTTTTACATTCCATAACGATATTAGAAACTCACGTTAAACCCAACATGATCTTTGTATCGTCCGAGGGGTATATCAGTTACAAAGTACCGCTGGTTGCTAAGAGCCCTGTTCAAGGGTGATAAAAAATATTAAAAACATCAGAAGTATCAAAACAAAATTTATTTTCAACTAATTTGATGTTAAACGAAAATAAATTTACAAGCTTTTATAAACTAAATACATTTGGTTAAAAAAATTTTAAGGGTTATTTCAGTTAAACTTACAATTATAAAAATTTTTTTTTTTCATTTTTTTATGGCAAGTAGAATCATTGTTAGCTAATTAAAAAAGCACATTCAGTTAAAATTTATCAATAAAAGCACGAAGCTATTTGTGAATGGAAAATTTTTTCTTACTTGTCGTTGTAGAAGTGGGAATACTGCATGACGCCGAAATCATTTTGGCTCAGGTCGAACTTGGAAACCACCTTCCTGGTGAACTCGATCAGATCCCTGAAGTGGTTTCCTTTCGTCATGGATGAGGAGCCGTCGACGAGAAACATGCAGGAAAGTTTTCGGGACGGGCAACCTGAGAAAATGTAAAAAATTTCAAAAACACATTACTTGATTAAACAATTTGTTTTCAAATCTCTACGACATATGATTTTAAACAGAGCCATTTTAAATTTTCTCCTAAAAATATTAGATGCTAGATTTCAAAACTGTAAGGTTTAATATCGGTTAAAAAGTCTTAAAACTTTATAATTTGAAACTAAATCGAATTTGATTTTAGGATGTTTTTATTTTTATTTTAGAAAGACTTTTAAATGAAATAATTAGTTACATAAAAAATGAGTTACAGGAGTTTTTTTAAAGCGTTTTTTGATAATTTTTAATAACTTATCTTTTTAAAAACAAAAGCATTAACTTCTAATTGTTTATTTTAGACATAAAATAACTTTTGATTAAATGTCTTAAGCAAAGATTTTTTTTTATAAAAAACAACTAAAGATAAAAGCCAATTTACCATTAGTGTCAGCTTCAGACAAAGTTGGATTCTTTATTATATCTGTAAATTTTGTTTAAGTTTGAGTCATAATGTTGTACAGTTGATTTTCTTTTAAAACAAAAACTTACTTTTTGAATGTTTTTTCAACAGTATTTCGGTAGCTGTAAAAATTGGTTAAGTTTAAATTCTAATCGACTGATTGAAAAAAAAAAAACTCTATGTGGTATAATGAAAGTTATTACTAAGAAAAATTAAGTTTTAATGAGAATGACTAAAAATTTCAAGCCTATAGTTGTAATAAACGTTAAAATTCAGTTGAAAAAATTCATGGCGTGTTAATCATCAATTGATAAAAAAAAGTTATGACTGGACCGCTAACTACTTTTATTTTAGAGTTTTTTTAAACGTACATAAACACTGTGGGACGACCATTTTCTTTAGAGTTTTTTTCAGATAATTTATTTCATTTCTGTTAAATTCGTTCTTACAATTGTCGTAAGATTGCAATAAAGTTTTCTTGTATTCGTTAAAGCTCCTGTCGTTTTTTTTTTTTAATTTAATGTTTAAGAAGAAATTAAATGTTATTTTAACAATTACTTCTTTTTAAGAGTAAAAAAATATAAAAGTCTGTGTGATTTTTGTTTACTTTTACGTATGAATATTTTTCGCTGTATCGTAAAATTTGATTTGTTATTCTATTATTCAACACAGATAAAACATTTCCAAAATATTTTTTTTAAAAACTCTTTCTCTAAATACAAAATTTAAAAAACCAAAGAAATTAAACGACAGACCTGCAGAAGGGCATTATGGAGTGGGAATCGCCTTCCACGAAGTTTTTGTAGAAGTCGATTCTGGCCACTTGGTGGAACACGCAATCGTACTCGTAGTAGAACACGTGCGGGGTAAAGTACTCCCTCTGACAGAATATTTCTTCCTGAACCTGGAACATTTGCGGGTAGAACTCGTAAAATCCCTCCAATATTTCGTCCTTAAAATTGAAAAGATTGCAGGGTTTAAAACATTAATACTGTTAAAGTATTATATATAAACTAGCTTCAGAAAACTTTTTAAATGATCATTGTATTGCGAATTTTGTTTAAAATATTATTTTAGTAGTGGTATAATGTTTCAAGTCTTTTGTCTTGTAAACTAATTTTCATCTTAATTCAGCTCAGATTTTTTTTTTTAACCAAATCATAACAATTTCTCATTCGAAACACACTCAGGTTTATACTATTTAAAAAGTACTTTTTAAGAATAACATAATAAAAAAAAGCATTTTTCAAACTTTTTCTACGTTAGTACTGTTTTCATTACAAATATGTAAACACATTTGTGTTGAAAACATTTAAAATAAACTAATTTAAAACAACTTAATACCAACATTAGTCTGAAGATCGTCCTCATTAGAACTGCCCTCATTGCAAATTTTTATCATGGCTGACACACAACTGTCGTAGTGATTTATATTTGACCTGGAAAATATATTTAAGTTTTTTGAAACAAGAGACTTTAAAGTATTTATAATCTTCAAAAAAAAAAATTAAAGCTTTATTTAAAATTATAGTTTATAAGCTAAGTTCTATTTTTAAATTCTTATAATTTAATAAGTAGCCTGTTTAAACTACTTTGGTAAATAAAGAGAGTTCTATCAAATGTTTTCAGCCAAAAAATACAGAGAACTTTTTATATTTCTTTTCAAAGGTATAAAATTAATAGAAAAAAATACTTAAATAAAGATAAGTTAGGACTGTAGATTAAAAACACTTTGGAAAACAAAAACTAAAGTTTATAAAATGTTTTATCAGACTTACAAAAGAACTAAGTTAGAATAACCGTGTTTAAAAATAAAAATACAATGTAAAACAAAATAAACTTGCAAATTTATTATTTCAAATAAACATATTAAAGAGTAAAAACTTAAACACACAATTAAAAATGCTTACTGTAAAATAACTCAAAAACAAACTTGCATATTGTTTGTGTGGGAAACGGAAACCCGCTGAAAAAGGAAACGGTGCAAAGCCAAATCTTGTCGAAAAAATCTTCCATGTCACAACTTGGAAGGAAGTCCACTTTCTTCTGACAATTTTCACCACTAGGTGACGCTGTTTCGTAGTCGGTTGACGTCACGGTTTCTATGTCATCCGGTTGCGTTGTTCTTTGTGCTTCTGTGGTTTCCATTGGTTCGGTAGTGGTTTCTTGTTTTGTTGTTGAAGTTTCTGCTTTGGAGGTTGTTTCCGGTTCGGGTGTTGTTTTTATAGGTTTTGTTGTGAAACCAGTTTCTAGTTTACCATCAGTAGTTTTCACACTTTCAGTTGTCACTATCACTTCAGTAGTTTTTACATTTTCACTTGTTTGTAGGTTTTCAGATGTTTTAAAATTTTCAGTCGTTTTTAGGCTTTCAGTCGTTTTCACAATTTCGGTGGTTTCTGAACTTACAGTTTTTTAGACGTTTTCGGTAGTTTGATCTTTAGCAGTAGCTTGGGATTCAGATTTAGTCGCTTCTGTTGCACTTTCGACATTCATACCTTGTTTCGTTGTTTTTGCTAATAATTTATTTTCTTCAGTGTTTTCAGATACATCCAATTTTGTCGTATCCAAAACTTTTTCGGGTGCCATTGTTGTTTCAAATTCTGTTTCAGTTGAGATTTCTTCGTTGTTAGTGCTTTGATTTTCTTCAGGGAATCGGGTCGTTTTCTCATCACTAACAGTTTGATCAATTTTAGCAGATTGGCTTGTTGTTTTGTACGTTGTTGGACTATCAGTAGTTTCAAACAAAGTGGAAATCATCTTTTCAGTTTCTTTGGTGAAATTTGAAGTTTCTGTCGTTGATTTATCTAAATCTGTAAAAAAGTATGCCATTTTAAAGCTGATTAAAAACTATATAGGTACATATTTGATTTATGAATACTATAATTCCTTTTAAAGTCTACTATTAAAAATTCTGTTGTGAATCAGATAGTTATATTAATACAACCTTAAACATTTTTGTCAAAAGTATACAAAAAAAATAAACTAATTTAGTTCTTATGATTGCACTAAAATTATGCAAAAATTTTACTAATACTTTTTTTAAGCATTAAAATTAAAATAACCGTTTAAACAATATTACAAAGAATATATATTGCACCGTTTTCTGAAGTTTTCGGTGTTGATCTCTCAAGAACCATTCTTGCAGTTGTCATCTTAACGTTTGCACTAGTGAACTGTGTATCAACTTCGTGACTTTCAAGCCCAAGGTTTTGCTCCACACAGGTCTCGTTGTCACAGCAAGTAGATGTGCACTCAAGCATCCTGATTTTAAAATTGTTATTGTTTTTAAACTAATGTATATGTATATATATATATAAATATAATTTATTGAAATGGCGATTTTAAAAAATTCTGGTACATATGTTTCATAAAGCTTTAATCATCAGCCAGTTAAATTAAAAATAAAAAGCACTGTACTAAACAAAGATACAAAAGTTATGCAAAAAAACAAAAAACAGTATGACGTAATATTGTACATTACAAATATTCAGTACAAAAATCGATCTACCATCTAACTAAACAGACAACTAAAATTAACGAAAACAACAGTTAATTGACTATAAAATGCTTCAAAATTTGTTGTATTTTAAGAGAAGCTTTTTCATATGTCGACAAGACGATATAAATACGCTCCTCTTATTTAAACAACCTTCCTTTTTTAACGCATACATAACGGCTGTTGATTCTTTTAAGCACAGCCTACAAACAGGGTTGTTACCATCTGCTATTGGCTGTGCTCTTTTTATCACCTCCCAAGTTAATTTAAAATCAATGTTTTTGCGCTTAAGGCCGCAAACATACTTCGAAAGCTCAGTTTCATTTTCGTATACACCACCTTTAAAGGATTTTTTATGGTTGGCATACCGAAATCTGAATTGAGTAGAGCATAAGCTGATGTAGAACTTCTTTTCAAGGTCAGAGTTAACTGTTGCCTTGTAAATAATGTTCTCTGACCGGCAATTGCCCCCCTTCAAATTATATTTACAGCCACCGGCGCAATTACACATGTTGAGCGTTTTTTGTCGTTCAAAAGACCATATTAATCGTTTCATTATTCTAAATTTATAAATATAGTTTTATAAAAAGTGCAAAGTTGCTTTACTTTCTTTTCTAATTTTAATCTCAGCAAACTGCATCAACTACTTAGATATCAGTCAATACTCTTTTTTAACTGAAATAAAACAATGTTTTTGTATCTTATTTTTAAGTGCCTTGTAGAAGTACTTTTAAACGAGTAAGTGTTATCTAATGCTGCTTTTTGTAAGTAATAATATATTCTAAAATTTCTAATTAAAGTAAATAAATTAACGGTTTTTTAGAAAATCAAAGTCAAAAAAATCCTTAAAGTTTAGATCTTTGTTACATAGTTCTTTAATGTTTTAGCTTTAAAATATCATTAAAAAAAATATAATTTTTAAATTACCTACGTAATATTATTTTAACTTTTTAAAACTAAATGTTTAAAACAGTAGCTTAAACATTTTTACACAATGTTGCATCTAAAATATATTTTTGTTTATTTTTTTTTGCTTATTTTTTTTAAATTATGATAATAGTTTTGCATAAGCAGGTCATACATTAGTAACAGTTTCAATATTAGAATATGTTAAACGACACTTTTGTTTATTAGTTTTCAATAGATCACCAAAAACTTACTTTATACTAGATGCGCTAAATTACATAATTGTCTTGTTTAAATTTGTGATAGTTTACAACATTTGCATATAAATTTTAATTTAAATTGTATTCAGAACTTTTTTTTTGTGCACAACTCAAAAATATGTTTCTGTTATGATCTTACCTACAAAAAAGAAATCCCGAAGACTGAACTCGTTTTCACACTCGGTAGAGTTTCTACTTTGGCGTATTTCTACGTCATTCTTCGTCTTCTTGATGGAAGTAGAGATTATCATAAGGCATCTTCTAACAGGTTTGATTCGAGAGCTGATATCAAGCAGCAAATTATGTGATGATACAGGGTTGCAAGTAAATGGTTTGTCTAAAACCATTGAAATTTGCTGGATGAAAATTTGAATCTTTTTCAGTGTCAGGTTGAAAACGACACCATATTGTATTGTGCATAAATGAAACCACAATTGAAACAACATACATTTTTTGTTTTGTTGAAATTTCTTGTTAATCTGTATGGTAATTGACATTGTGAGTATAAGTTGACTTATTTATGTTCCTATGTTTCTATAAACTGCTTTGTTTTCGAGGAGTCGTTTTTGTAATTAATTACAGTATAAAATATGTTGTAATTTTTGATTAGTGATGTACCGGACTCACTATCCGGGTCCGGGTCCGGCCGGATATTGCCATTTTTGTCTGATATCCGGATCCGGCCGGACTCTAATTTGAAAAAAAAGTCCGGATCCGGTTCCGGCCGGATTCTAATTTGAAAAAAAAGTCCGGGTCCGGTTCCGGCCGGATTCTAATTTGAAAAAAAAAGTCCGGATCCGGGTCCGGCCGGATCCTAACAGAGATACGGCCGGACCCGGATTTAGTTAGTAAAAAAGAGCATACTGAAAAGTATTTTTTCAAAAACAAACCCAGTGAAAATTAATAAGAGTCATTTTCGTCAGTTAAATTAAACACCTATCGTGATTGGCTCATTTTGTACACGTGACTAATTTACATTTGTTTACATTTAAACTATAAATAAACATTTCATGAAATGCAACTCTTTACATATGTTGTAAAATTGAAAACTTTGAATGAATACTTGCATTCTTATTGTTTAAAGTTGAGCTCAGAGAATATTTAGAGTTAATACGGTTGAATGTACGAGCCAATGAGAATCATATGACGAAATGTTTCAAACTAAATACTGATGCAGCAAAACATCGGAACATGACAGGCAGTTTATATGTAAGCACTTAGTTAGTTTGTTGTGTAGCTTAAAGCAACAAAATATCTTGAACGTTTTTGTGAATGCTTATTGTAAGTAGTGTTTTGTCTTAAAAGTGAATATTTCAACAGGTGTTTAATTATTTAAATATTTAAGCCAGGTTTATAGTTTAGTAGTTTATTAAAAATTTTACAGTTTCTTGTTTCCTAAAAATTTTATTTAATTTTTAGTTTTTTGTTTTAAGTCTTTTGATATAGATTTAAATAGCTTCCAGTTTTTAAAGTGTTACCAAAGTAATTAATAATTTTGTATATGCTAGTATTTCTTGTTTTGTTTTATATAAAAGATTCATCACTCAAAACTGTCGTGTCTGATTATAGAAAGTAGTCTCAGTTAGAGTTAAGTATTTGTTAGATATTAATTAAATAAGGTAGGATTTAATTATGATGGGTAGTACTAATAAGTTAAGTGTACCACAATCAGTCCACAACTTTACTACCAAATTGTCAACTTTTGCTAGCTGTTCTACTGATTATTAGATTAAAGTAATTTTTCAGTTTTTAAAAACCTCATTCTGACTCAGGCTTGTTTATACTCACTCTAGCTAGTTTTATTGACTTAAACAGTGGCAACCCTGCTAGTTTCAAAATTTTTGGGAATTTTTGAAAATCTTGGACTGCCTCAGGCTAGTTTAGTGTTTTATAAAAACTCAGGCTACTTTTCTTTTAGATTTTGAATGAGTTTGAGCTGATCCAGTTTTCAATATTTTGTAATTTTCTAATGTATTTTGTTCAAGAACTTGATTTCAAATTTTTAATTGTAAATAACACCTAAACTTGTAAACCTTGTGGCTAGCTGTTCTACTTATTATTATATTAAAGTTCTTTTTTTTCAGTTTTTAAAAACCTTATTCTGACTCAGGCTATTTTATTCTATTGATGTACCGGACTCATTATCCGGGTCCGCCCGGATATTGCCATTTTTGTCTGATATCCGGATCCGGCCGGATTCTAATTTGAAAAAAAAAGTCCGGATCCGGTTCCGGCCGGACTCTAATTTGAAAAAAAAGTCCGGGTCCGGTTCCGGCCGGATTCTAGTTTGAAAAAAAAGTCCGGATCCGGTTCCGGCCGGATTCTAGTTTGAAAAAAAAGTTCGGTTCCGGGTCCGGCCGGACCCGAAGTTGTGGGTCCGGTACATCACTATTTTTGATAAAAATACACGTTTATTAGTAGATTCAATAGTTAATTCGACAAAACGAACCGCTCAAAAACATTTGGTTCAGAAATATTATGTACTATGATAATTATTTCTTATAACTAGTCTTAAACTACTTTGATACATTTTAACGTCTTTACCAGGACGGTAGAAATACTTTTTTATGTGTAATTTTTATTTTTAACGTCATGAAAGATAAATGGCTTTATAAAAACACTAAAAGTTTTACACTAAAGTCTTTTCACCAAAAGCTGTACTATTGAATTTAATTTAATACATTTAATACTTAATACTTTTTTTAAAGTAACCTAACAAAAACACAAAGTTAAAAAAAAATAGTAGTTTAAGTTTTTTTAGTAACGTTAGGATTCATTGATTAAAAGTTTTAATTTGAAATATGCTTTAATCAGTTAATTGGATTTTGTCACTCACAATAACTTAAAGTAATACGTCCTTACTTAAACGAAAAAACTTGTTTTGTTAGTGACATTAGAATATTAATTCATTTAATTACTACAAGAAAGTGAAGAAATCAAAATTTGGATCATTTGCAAACATATTTTAAAATCTCAACTTATTTATATAACAATGTGGCTAAATTTTCTTTTCAAATACTGTATATTAAAACTTAAGAAAAACCAAACATAATTCTTAACACTTTTTTTATTTAAGCTTTCTAACTAATGCTTTTAGTTTGTAAGTTAAGTAAATTATAAGAAAGTATACTTTTTTGTAATTTCTACTTTTACTCATAAAAAGGTGTTTAGTATATAAACTTCTTTTCTGTTAAATATTGTAACAAATATAAGAATTAATTAAATTATCTTGCACAAATTGTTAAGTAAAAAATTCTCGTATATTTTTTTTAGAAATACATATATTCAAAAAATTAATTATTGTTTCCACGCAATAAACTTATTATAGTTTGTTGAACAAAGTTTTTTAATGAAAAACAAACACTAAATACTTTCAATTATACTCATTTAAATTTTAGTATTAATTGTATTAAAGTTATAATCAGTTTTAGATTTTCTTAACTTTTTTTCATAAGGTCTTTTTTAAATAAATAGAATAAGTTATGGCCAGCTTCGAAAAGATTTCTTGTACAACAACCTTTGAATACACCTAAGAACTTATTTTTTTGCACTTCACCGTCTAATCCAGAATATCTAGTGTAAGTTTTAAATTGTGGTCTCATAGCCCCCTGTGGACCCCTTTACTATTCATGGCCCCTAAATTTCTATAATGTGATTATACCTGACTGACACTTTTTAAATCACTTTTGGAAACCCTGTTTTAATACAATCAAAAATTTTCGGAAAACTTAAAAATCATAAAAAAAACTACTTCATAGTGATACTAAAAATAAATTAATTATTTTATATAAACTAAAACCGAACGCTTAAACTATATAATTAAAAATCTTGGTTGCTTTACTATATATTTTATTTTTACTGTAACAACTTTTTCTTAAGTACAAACTAAATAAAAAACTTTTAGTACAAAAACAAGCAATGACTTTTAGACCGATTTTTAAAACGCTTAAACCCTTTTAATATATATTTTTTCAAAGTTTAACACATTTTAAAGCTTTATAGTAATAAGAAATAAGCTAATATATGATAAGTCTGACTTAAATTGATATTTATTATAAATAATTTAAAAGAGATTTTCACCTGTAAATTTTAATTCACATAACTATAAAGTATATTTTAACTTGAAATGTGTTAACTCAAGTGTCACTTTACTCTACGTACCTACATTTTTCTTTTTTGTCAATAATGTCATTACTACTTACTTTATCTTACTACAAATTCGAGATGAAAGGATGTTTAACTTGATATGTAATCCACTTAGTTTGCTTCAAAAAGGTTTGTTCTAAGTTTTGTTTCACTAAAATAAATACTTTGAATTAACAAAAGTTTTTATTTAAAGAATAAGTTAAATAAGTAAAGCTTGTTTGTTTTAAATAATTATTTTAAACTTATAGTTCATATACTTGTTAACCTGAATTTGAATAACTTGCAATTTGTTAATGCGTTTTGTCTAAGCAACTTCTTGATTTCAAGTTTGAAATGTAACTACTTTATTGTAATAACATTTTAATGTCGCTACAATACTAAAGATAACAACTAACAGTGATTAAAAGCTTTAAAAAGTTACGATTAGTCTTAGTACTCTAAATTCAACTAGGATTATAAACTAACTTTTGAAACATTTTAAGTAGATGTTATAAAAACTGCTAATATTTACAACAAAATATCAATAATACCTCACTTAAATTAAACATAATATTTTTGATGATTTTTAAAATAAACAAGTTTTAGGTCAGTCAATATATGCTTAGTTATAGTTTTAAGTTTTTATTCTTTAAATTATCTTAAACGGAGAGTATATAGCTTCAATAAATGACTAAAAGTAAAATTTGAGCAGTAAATTTTATTTCATTAATATAGTTTTTTTTTTTTTTGCTTAAAAGTAAAAACAAAACTATATTATATTTTAAAAAGTATGTTCAAAAAAAGGTATTGAATAGAAATATATTGAAATTATGTTAAGTTTTAATATAAATGGAAAAGTTGTAAGCTATAGGAAATTTAAACAAGATGGTTAAGTAATTTACCTCATACAATATAAAGTTAATTTGTGCTGATTAGATAAAAACTAATAAACAAAAGTGTCGTTTAAAATATTTAAATCTGAAAATTTTCACTAATGCCTATCAAAAATAAGTATTATCACATTTAAAAGTATAAATTTTAAGCAAAACAAATTAACAAAAAATATATTTAAATTGGAACACTGTATAATAGTATGAAAGCTAGTATTTTGAACGTATTGTAATGTAAAAGTAAAATAGTATTCTGAGTTATTTTAGATCTTATTTTGTTTTATAATACTTTTATGCTAAAAATTAAAAGAACTTTGAAATAAAGATCTGACCTTTTAGGACAATTTTTGACTTTACAATTTTTAAAAAGCATGTTGGTTTTTTAATTTGATTAACTATTTTAGAATATATCGTTAACTTATAGATGTTTTTTTTTTTTAATCAACTGTTGTTTACGTAGAAGTGTTAAAGAGCCTTAAGTCTACGGAAGAAGACATGTTTAAAAAATGTTTTTTGTGTACATTCGTCCTAAGTTGGAATATAACACGACAATCTGATCTCCATATTAAAAAAAAGATATTAACCATATAAAATAATTTCAAATAAAATATACCAGATTAATCTTCAACGGCTGCAACATTTCTTATAATACGAAAAACAAAAAAACTTAATATTAAATCTTTTGAATATTTTAAACTTGAATTCGTCCTCATTAGATTTTTAAGCTAGTTAACGTTGAAACTATAAATAATATACAAACAGTTTTTGAACCTTATAGAACTAATTACTTTCAAGAGGAAAGAGCAAAAAGTTTACATTCAAATATCATGTCAATGATGAGACTTGGCATAATTCTTTTTATTTTAATGATCAATTGAAATATGGAACAAACTTCCACATAAATTAGTATAATTTTAACAATATTCACCATTTATTATTATTATTATTTTTAAAATATTTATATTCCTGAAAAATAACTGTAAGCATGAAATTTGAAATAACTTTTTGCCTCTTAGACATTTCTGTTTGTCTACATAATGTGTTTTTGTTTTAAAACTAACCGTAAAATAGATATAGAAATAGGAATATTACAAAAAAAGATGAAGTGTGATATTTAATTAGTTTGTAGTATTGACTAGACAATACAAAATTACATTTTTTGTTATACAAATGTCAATAAAATAATTAAAGGTTAATTTTATCGTCATTTAAAACATCAAGTTTATAAAAAGCAAGTATTTTATTTAAAAAAAAATGTTTTTTGATATATACTTTTAAAGATTTAAATCTTAATATTACTATATTGTTTTAAATAATTTATCAGTAAAGGTTCTTATATTAGAACATTATCTAACTGTTTAAATAATAGAAAAGGTTCATGGCTGAAATTTTAATCACTAGTAGTAAATGCTAGAGAGAGAAAATTAAGTCTAAGACAGCTTATCTCCTTAAGCTCTTCAATCATTTAGTCTTTTTTTTTTCTAACTGTAATAAATAGAAGTAAGTCCATCTTACAAAAAATCTTTTCAGTTTGTAGGAATGATTATTAACTCATTAAAAACACTTACAAAAAAATCTGGTTTTCTGTATTTCTTTCAGGTTTTTAAAAGTATACTTGTTTTTGGGTCTATTTTTAGTTCATAATTAAGTTAAAGGTAAAAAAACTAATTTATACAGTATTAAGTCATTGAAAAGATAGTGTAAAGCTATTTAAAATGTTTTTTTATTAAAAATAATTTGAGTTTAAAAAAATTTATTGTCTATACAATAGATTTTTTGTGTATAATAAAATTTTACTACTAAACACAGAAAATTTGTTTAAAAATTCAAAATTTTGATCTTTGAGGGGCAACAGATGCACCGTAGTGGACACTGAGTTTTTAAAAATTTTTTGAAAACAAAATTAAATCATTAAAAACAAAATTAAAATTTTTGGGCCAAAGTTTGCCTTTTAGGAAATTCATGAAGCTTAAATTCCAAGCAAGTGTTCACTTGTGCTACAACAAAAAAAATCAAATCAACAACATAACTTATGTGTTTACAAGTAAAAACAAAATTAAAACACAATTTAAAAACATCAAAAGCAAAAAAAAATAATTTATATATTTCTTAATTGTAATCATTTAAAAAAGAAAAATCAAAGGCATAAAAACAAAATAGCTGAGTCATTTTTATGTATAAGTTTGATTTTAAAATTTCTTTTTGTTAAGACATTGATTTAAAATTTATATTTAACTGTTTGAGTTAAGGACAAAAAGTATTCTCAAACACAATTATTTCTTCCACAAGGATGAAAACCTAGCATGATGTTGCACCAATACCAAGCTGAAACTATATAATGTTTGATTTCTTTTTTAACTATAATTTAAGGCTAAAAGTAGAATGTTTTTATTTTTTTTAGTTAATTTAATATTTTAAAATTTGTTATCTAAAATTCCATTTTTAGTAGCTCAAAAATAATTAGAAGCTGAAAAAACATTTAATATTCAAATACATTCTCTTAAAAGTTATTATCATGTTTATTTTATTAATATGTGATTAAATATTTATGTATTTATACAGCTTGTTTAAAACATAGAATCTTTTTGTTATGCAAAAACTTTTTTTTAAAGGTAAAAATTTGGATTTTTACCCTAAATTTATGCTTAAAAAAGACATTGAATACTTAATAATTTCAGTTTGGTATTGTTACGACATCATGCTAGGTGAAAACATTTTTATTGATTACCAAACATTTTTAATGATAGAACTAGTATTATCTTTGAGTATCCATATTTTTTACTATCAAGTATATCTTAAGTAATTGTAAGTTTCTCTTTGGAAGGTAATTAACACCAACTACAATTGTCAACTGATCAAATATGCATCTTAATTTTTACTTAGTAATAGCCAATTACTAAGAATATTGTTTGTCAGAAAACAAGATAAAAACAGGTGATTTCCCTTTTTTAACACGAATCACTTTATCTTATCTATTCATACTTTTAGTAATTTATTGTTTCATCAAGGAAAAATTTATTGGAATGTTAGAATAATTACATTCAATAATTTTTTTTTAATATTACCGTATATCTTAAAAAAATTATTGTGAGTTTAACAAAAAGAATAATACTTGAAATTAAATTTAATTATAAGTAACTAAATTATAAAATCGATTTAAAAAGCACAAACCGACCGTAATGTATATTTTAATTTACTTATTTTATACAAATACGAAACTAGTCTGAATTTCATAAATGAAACCGATCTTTAAAGCCATGTATTAAAAACTTCGGTGTAGCTTTATGTTTTTAAGAAAGTGCTGTATAACTGACTGGCTATTAAGCTAAAATTAATTTTTAAAGCTTTTAAATGTTTTTAATTAATTTTATAAAATTTTATAAACAGTCATAAAAAGTTACAAACAAATTCTTTAAATCTTTAACAATAAACTATAAAGCATAATTAAAATAAGTACACTTTTAATTATTTAATCAAAATTATAGTTTTAAAAACAAATCTTTACATAAAGTTATTCACAGCTAATTTAAACTGATAAGAAAGTGTATGTTATATAAAAATAAAATTAAGTATTTACTAGTTTTAGCTCATTATCTTTAATTTCAAAGTACTTTTTTGATTTTATTTACTGTCTTTACTTATCTTGAAATAAATTTTTACGATGCTAATTTTTTCATATTAATAAAGATTTAGAGAAATTGCTGATTGAAACAAATTGTTTGGAACTACTTTTTAAAACTATAATTGTATTAAAATTTTTTTTTTAAATTAACATTGTTGATGTCAGTTAGAATGTAGAGTGTTGTGACTCTGGAGTAGACTAACATTTTTAAGTGACGTAAAATTTTTTAGTGATATAGTTAATACTTATAATTATATGATAAAATAAACTAAAAAGTACATTTAAGCATAAATAAGTCAACGAAGTAATATGTATGTATTGCCTTAGATTAGAGGCAAATTTGAGTTTTACAAGGTTTTAAAGTGTTTCAGGCTGACTATATTTATCTTTAGCTTTAAAATAGAAGAAAAAATGAGTTTCTAATTCAAGTTACCTAAATAGGTTATTCAAGAAGGTTAAAAATATCTTTTTTCCTTCTAGACAGTTTTGTCTAAAATAGAACTTAACACTGTTGGGACTGAAAATTTTTATTTACAAAATGTATTATGAAAATTATTTACAACTACAGTTCACTATTTATACTCATTCTTTATAAAATACTTGTACCTTTTCAACCATTTTGGTATAATTTTTTTTTTGTGTTTACTTGTTAGTTTACGAAACAAAATTAGGTACTAATACTAAGATTAGTTATGTTTTTCTTTTTTATTTCCTAAGTAAACTAGAACAATTTACAAATAGTTTGCTTTGATCTGATCTTTGAAAAAATAATTTTGTTTTTACCTAAGTAGGAAGAACACTAATTTTTATCACATTTTAAGATAAGTATTCTCGATCGCTTTCTTTTAATTATGTTTTATAATTCTATCTAGTTAAATAATTAAAGAAAAGCCAAATCTAAAAAAAAATTAATCGTTTTGTTTGAAATATGTATTTAACCAAAATAACGTTAGTTAAGGTTATATTCTTTGAATGCAGTAGCCTTTATTACACACACAAAAATAATAAACTTATAACTCGTTTTTATAAGTTTTAATACATAATACAATTAGAAATAAACTTCTTCTGTATAAACGTTAAAATTTGTTATCAAAACAGATATTTTATAAAATTTGTTGCTAAAGTTAAAGAATTAATAAGTTTTAGTTTATAAGAAAAAAATAATGTTTAATGTTTGTAAAAGCTTTCATTATTTAAAAAATTGGTATTTATTTTGCAACTCGGCAACAAAACAATTATAACTAATTTTTTATATGTCAAAGTAATAGGTAAACTACATATGTTTTACTAAAAATTAAGAAATACCTGACCACTTTATTGGTCTCTTTAAGTTTATAGTATAAATATTTTAAAAACAATAACAATGTATTGAAAAAAACCAGTTGGGTAACTCTTACATTTTTGCATTACAAACAAAAACAGGTTCAGAAAATATTTAGAATAACATATTGATTTAAATTACTCTGCATGTAGAAATTTAAAAAATCAAGCAGTTGTTAACAAGCTGAATTATTTTGATTTTCTCGTATTAATTTTAATAGTGTAAGAAAAAATAACAAACTAACAATAATAGTTACAAAGCTGACAAAAGCGTCGTTTCTTACGCAGCTACAGTTGTTCGTTGTCATTTGATATAAAACGGTAGTATCACCGACTCTTCTCTTTGGTTCTGAAAGTGCTTGTTTTTTTTTTGTTGATTTTACATCCTTAACGATTTTCATGTAATTCAGTATTAAAAAATTTAAATTAGTGTAAAATTTAAAAAAGAGAATATTTTATTCTTTAAACTAGACATTAAGTAAATAGTTTAATATTTTAAGATTACAAAGATTTAACTAAGCTTACCAATAATGTTTGTAACAACGGTAAAATACTAAATAAAGTAATAGTTTGAAAGAATTTCTCTTGATACTTAAACACTAGATTTTAATCCGTCTAACTAAAAGATTAAACAACAAATAATTTTATAATTTAAAAAGGTCATAAAAAGCTAAACTAAGTGTAATTACCGAATTTTTAGATATTGAAATTATTTAATTCAGTATTATTAGTTGTAATAAACAAAGAATATTTTAGAAAACAAAACAACATTAATAAAAACCAACTTTTTAACTCGCATTTACAGTATAAAATAAAAACCTATGCTTTTTTTAATTTTTATATAGTTTTTATGCTTTTAGTTATCAGACTATTGCTAGATATTTTCTATTTGTCAATGTGTGTCTTTTTTTACATGTTGTTTTAATAATTTTCTACTGTTGAAAAACTTAATCTACATACTACTTTTAATTAATTTTGAATAAAATACTTAACAAACTCTAACTGTTCTATAAAACTCTAACTCTGAGGAAGAAGTATAACCTTAAGGCATTAGTAATGATTAACACGTAAGCTTAAAGCAAAACACTAAATATAAAACACATTAATTAGTCAGTGTTGCCAAGTCTATTGGAGAACAATCATGTATTTCTAATTTTTTTTTATATTTTTAACAGGTAGTCTGAAGCGTAAGTCAAGTTTTTAAGGCATTGTTTAGATAAATTTAAGCATTTAGGGTTTTGTTGTTCAACTTAAAAATTTTTTAAAAGGTGTTTATTCCAAAAAAATGTCTGTAAGCATGAAATTTGAAATAACATTGTCCTCTCGCTCATTTTGGTTTGTCTAAAATAATGTGTTTTTATTTTAAAGCTAACCGTAAAATAAAAACAAAAAGTGGGAAATTCAATAAAAAAATATGGAGTGAGTTTTTTAATTTGTTTGTAGTATTGACTAGACAACATAAAGTTATGTTTTTGTTTTGAAACTGTCAAGATAGTAATTAAAGGTGATTTTTATCGTCATTTAAAACATAAAATTTATAAGAAAGCCAGTATTTAATTTAATAAAAAAAAATTTATGATACATACTTTTAAAGAATTAAATGTTAATATTAGTATATTGTTTTAAATTAATTTTGAGTAAAGGTACTTTTATTAAAACATTATTTAGCTGTTTAAATAGGAGAAAATTTTCATGGCTAAAATTCTAATCACTAGTAGTAAAAGCTAGAGAGAGAAAATTAAGTCTAAGACAGCTTATCTCTTTAAGCTCTTCAATCATTTAATCTTTTTTTTCTTTAACTATAATACAGAGAAGTAAGTCCTTCTTACAAAAACCCTTTTCTGCTTGTAGGAATGATTATTAAATCATTAAAAACATTTATAAAAAAGTCTATATAGATTTATAATAACGTTAGATTTTGTTACATCAAAAGTACTATAGATAAGGTTTCTTGGCTCAAAAAAATTTAGTATATAAAAGAAAAGTTATTAGAATAAGTCAATCTTAAAGTTGCTTTAGAGCAGAAGGGTATATTAAAAAAAAAGCTACTAACATAAAATAATTTAATAAAAAAAATACAAAAATAATTTTTTTTTATGAAAGTTTAATTTTACTGTATTTTATTTATCTAAAGATTTTTAGTGTTGTTTATGGAATCAAAAGTGTAATATTAGGACATATCAGGTCAGTTAAATCAAATACAGAAATCTGCTTTTTGAATACGCACAATTTAAGAACAAACTTTCATGTTGAGTACGCAATTAGAACAAGCTCAATCGTGCGTTTTCAAGACAAACATTACTGTATTCAGTTTTTAACAGTTCTAAAATTTTTACAAAGATATAGCTTAGATTATAAAGCTATTTATTAAAATAAGTTCTTAATATAAACTCATTAAAAAATTATATTAAACTAGAAATAGCTTAATAATCACGTTAAGTAAGTATTTATATTTCAAATTACTATTGATAAGATTACACTGCTCAAAAATGTTTAATATATAAAGAAAGTGTATTAGAATATGTCAGTCTGTAAAGTTTTAGCAGAGGAAGGGTATTAAAAACAATTTAGCTACAAAAATTATAGTTTTCAAGATTTTTGTATATTGCGTTTTATTTAACTAAAGATTAAAAGTGGTATTCATGAAATAAAACGTAAGATATTGGGATATATCAAGTCAAATTAGTTACGTCAGTTAGATCAAATACAGCCATCTGCACTTTGAATACGCACCTTTTAGGGACACACTTCATGTTGAATACACAGTTAGTACAAAGTTCAAATGTGCGTAACCAAGACAAAGATTACTGTATTTAATTTTAATTCATTTTAAGCTTACAATTTGCACATAAAACAATATTTAAAACTATTTTTGTCATTTAGAATATTAAACTAGTAATAAAACTAGTAATTATTTTAACTAAAAATATTGTATTTATTGTAAATGTTTTTAATGATTTGAAGTGGAAGATAAAATATAGTTTTTATCAAGATTTGAGTAAAGATAATTTCATTAGAATATGTAAAAGTTAAACAGCTTAAATAGGAGAAAAGTTTTATGGCTAAAATTTTCAACACTAGTTGTAAAAAGTTAGAAAAAAAAAATGTTAAAGCTGATTTTTAAGCTGTTTATCATAAAAATTAATAAGTTCTTAACAAGAGATTTTAACATTCTGGAAAGTTCTAGATTTAGAAAAAAATCTGTATATAAACGTTGGATTACTCGGTTTAAAGTCATTTGTAAGGTGTCTACACCGTTGACAGTTTGAGACCGTAGCTTACAATTTGCACATAAAACAATATTTAAAACTATTTTTGTCATTTAGAATATTAAACTAGTAATAAAACTAGTAATTATTTTAACTAAAAATATTGTATTTATTGTAAATGTTTTTAATGATTTGAAGTGGAAGAATAAAATATAGTTTTTATCAAGATTTGAGTAAAGATAATTTCATTAGAATATGTAAAAGTTAAACAGCTTAAATAGGAGAAAAGTTTTATGGCTAAAATTTTCAACACTAGTTGTAAAAAGTTAGAAAAAAAAATCTGTTAAAGCTGATTTTTAAGCTGTTTATCATAAAAATAAATAAGTTCTCAACAACAGATTTTAACATTCTGGAAAATTCTGGACTAAGAAAAAAATCTGTTTATAAACGTTGGATGACTCGGTTTAAAGTCATTTGTAAGGTGTCTACACCGTTGACAGTTTGAGACCGTACTTTAGCTTAAGGAAAATTTTGTCTATGCTTTTTTCTAGTTAGTTATGGTTTTTTTACAAACAGTATCGCGTATTGTAAATTTATTTTAAAATTACAAAAGTTTTCTAATAAAGTTTGTTATAGCCGATAGCTTACGTGATTGAATTTTCTTTGTATAACACATTTTTTATTTTTCATGCTTAAGAATCTGACTACTAAAATAAAATAAATTTTCTTTAGAATACATGAAAGTAAAATTTTGCTTCGCATAATGTTTAATAAACAACTTAGTGCATATTAACTTCATAAATGACATAAAAACATTTTTGAAGTGTACAATTCTAGCTCTGGTTTAGAAACAGTGCGTAGTCATTTTTTTCTTTACTATATCTCTTTTGTCTTTTAATTCAGGGCGAGCGTAGGCTTCAGGGAACTACACTTAAACCGCCGCTATTTTACTTATAACACATATTAAGTAAATTTTTTATTTTATAGTTTGTACATTTTTATTACACAGTTAACAATGAAAGAAATTTAACAGAAAATTATACAATAAAATAAAAACATGTCAATGAACCAACAACTTCATTACATTTGGAAAACAATAATTCCTGCTTTGGAGAATCACAAATGCAGCTCTTTGTTTAAAAAACCTGTGGATCCTGTAGCGCTTAGAATACCTGTTAGTTTTATAGTAGTGTTTTTACTTACATTTTCTAAACATTTTTTTCAAGAACAATCCTGTTAAGTACCTCTAGTGTAAGGTTCGCCATATTTAGTCAAAAATTCGTGTGCCAAATGGAAATTTAATTTTCAGACTTATATTTCTAAGGTTGTGTTTTAAAAGCAATTTCAAGCGGAACATAACTGAGTGTTTTAAAACTTTTACCATAAAAAACAAATTAAGACTGTTTAAAACGTTTAACAAATTACTCTAAACAAATAAAATAGCTAATGGGTACAATTTTTAATATATTGAATTAATTACTTTGAAATAATTTATGACTGTACTGCGATTTTTTTTAGTTTAAAACCTTTACATATGTAATTTTAAAATTTTATCAAAACCTTTATCATGTTCGTAAAATTGTTCTTAATAATGTTAGAGTTTAATAGTATAAAATAGAAATAATATTTTGTGCTTAAAATTTTGCCTTGATAAAAACTGACAGGACTATCACAGCATTATCACGAAGCCAATGTGCATAAACGACATCAAGAAAAACCTACGTACAGGCAAATACAAAACAGCTGACCAATGTAAAAAAGACTTTCAGCTGATGTTTGAAAACTGCTACAATTACAACCCTGTTAGTTTAAAATTAATATAATTAAATCGTATCATAACAACTACTAACTATAAGCATTTGATTGTCTTTAAACTTATTTTGCAATAATAAATTTAACATCTTTGTTTAATTAATAACAGATAGGTAACTATGTAAGGGCGCAGGGTAAATCCCTTGAAGCGTTTTTGAAAGAAGAGTTAACTAAACTGCCGAAGGATGAATTAAAAATTGTTGATATAAAAACAAATAATAAAAAAAAGAAGTCAAAGAAACAAAAGAAAACAAAGAAAATTCTTAAAGTTAGTGTTTACAATTAATTTTACTTATTTTTTAAGCTTTTTATAAATCTAATAATCTATGACTAATAAGTTTTGTAATTTTATAATAAAATATTTTTAGATTTAAATAAAAGAAATATTTATTTAAAACAAGTCATATCTTTCTAATTTTAATAGTTTTTTCTTAATTCTAAACAAAAAGTTTTTAGAAAAATTGCTATTATATTATTAGACAAAAAATAACAATTATTAAAAGTATATTTTGTTTCGTACCAGTTTAAAATTTTTTTACTCTAATTTTCGAAGATACTTGTCAATAAAATCGATGAAATATATTTTCAGTCAACTAAACCCTTACCGAAAAAACCTGATATTAAAAAACTTGAAGGACATGGTAAAGACGCATTGTGTAGAAATTTATCATCAAAGATGTTACCTAGGTCTAACTTATGCAAGTATCTGGAAAAGGAAGTCAACCAATTTGTAAAATCTAAAGGTAAAGAAGAGGAGGTTGGTAAGACCCACGTCAGAATTTTATACAATAAAGTAAAGCATGTGGAGGTTAAAGAGAAAATGTTAAAGAGGTAAAATTATATTTTATTTGTTGTCTTTAATATTTTATGAACATTATTTTTTGTATGTTTTATGCAAAAAAAAAACAATACTTAAGATTCTAAAAACTTGTATTATCCAAGTTTTTATATTTTAAAGAATTAATATTATTTTATAACTTTTTTTAAACATATAAATTCCAAACTTGTTGTATATTAAATAACTGTGGCAGTAAATACCACATTTAATTTTAAATATACTAGTATTCTGATATGTACGCAATTTTTGAATAGGTAGAAAGCAAGTCTCTAGAATGTCAATTTTTAATTCAGAACGGTCTTTCTTAGGTACGCACTAGTGTAAAAATTGAAATTAAAGTTAAGCTTTGTTTTTTTTAGCATGGTTAATCATAATAAACCAAAAAAAAACATTTAATCTAATGAAATTTGAAGTTTTCACTCTACAAGTGAATTTATTGAGACAAAAATGGGGCTAAAAAGATGCTTTCACATTTTATTTGTGTTGTGTAGATTATTACTTAAGTTTAAAATTGGTTTTAAACATATGAACAGAAACTTTTAAGTAGTTCAACAAAAGCATAATATATGAGCTTAAACATAATTACTCCTTAATATTTATGAATTTTATACAATTTTTTAGCAACTATTTTTGAATGTTAATAGCCAAATGTGGCTTTTTAAAGGTAAAAAAAGCAACAATTTTGAACTAAAAATTAATAAAGTAAATAATAATGTATTATTGAAATCTTTAAGAACAGACCATTTTAATAAATTTTGATGTTTTAACGAATTTGAGAAGAAGCGACTGCGTTTGAAATTATCCATTAAATTGATGTTAAATTACATTTGAGTCCATTATAAATATATTAAAGGTTTTAACTTATTTTTTTTTACTAAAAAAACAAGTTTTAATTGATAGCAGCTTTATTAAATGATGTCTACAAAATAGCTTGGAAGTTGGCTTACCAAGACATTTTTAGAATGTCATACAAACATCTGAATAAGGTCCTGTATTGCAGCTCCGAGCGTCAAAAACAAGATACAAAAGGAAATAACTTTATTAATTTAAAAATTGCTGAAAAAAATATCTAAATAATCTAAGTTTTTTTACTAAAATCATAGTTTAATTTAACTTTGCAATATTGAAATCCTAAAACGATACATTATATTCTTTTAGATTTGGAAAAACATTCTATGAAAAAATACCTTATAGATCAAGAGCTTTTTATGCTTTTGTGGAAAAAGACGGTGATGAAATTTGTTTCTTCGGGTGTCATACTCAGGTGAGATAAATCTACATTTAATAACGATAAATTTACATGTTTATATTTAGAAATATTTAATTTACAAAAAAAAAAAAACAATTTAACTCAATCCGAGTAAGATATTCATATTATATTTATATAAATAAAACAACACGTATAATTTTTTCAGGAGTAGAAAGACTTTGTATCGCCGAACAACAACAGGGTCTACATATCGTATTTAGACTCGGTCCAAGTTCTGGAAAAATCAATTCGTTCTAAAGTGTATGTGGAACTGATGTTAGGATACTTTAAGTACTGTGGTGAGCTTGGGTAAGTCAATAAAAAAAATATTAAGTAGTTGATTATATACATTTTTATCAAGTAGAATAAAATTAAGTCAATTATTAAAATTAACAGCAAGGAACAGCTCAATGAAATTTATATATAATTAAGTTTCTGAGAGAAAGTACTGCACTTATACTATAAACAATAAGAAAAGTTTAAATTGCTTTTATTAATAAAAATGGATTTTTATTACAAAAGTTATAATAATTATATAAGGCTGATAACTATAACCTCTAAAATTAATTACAAACCCAAAACTTATTAAAACGTAGTAAATAGTTGTATATATTTAAGATACCACTATGCACATATATGGTCTTGTCCCCCAGAGAAAGGTGAGGATTATATTTTTAATGGAAAACCACCATGCCAGGCTACCCTTCCTCCGAAAGCTCTTAAGAAATGGTACAAAACAATGTTAGATCTGGGAAAAGTAAGTTTTCTAAAAGTTCTTTAAACTTTACTCAGTTTTTTATTCTAAATAAAAATGTGTTTTATTAATTATCATAAGTGTTAAGATAAACAAAAAAATCTCTTTCTTGCTAAAAACCTAGAATCTTGGGAAACCTAGAACTTGACAATTTAGGCCAAAAAAAGTTTCAAAAATTTAAAATAAAAACAGAAAAAACAAGAAAGTTGAACAAAAATAACTAAAAAACATTGAAAAACCTGAAATTTTAATCATTTTTTGCGTGTTAAGTAGAAACATTTCGATTTAACACCAAAAATACACCATAAAAATAATTATTTATTTTCATCATCAATTTTTTTTTATTGAAAAACACATTTAAAGTTGCTTTAAAGTATCTTTTTAATGGTTTAAACTAACTAACACAGTATTTTACCTTAAACTTAACTTTACACTAAAAATAGACCCAAAAAAGTGTACATTTAAAAACCTGAGGAAATTTTTTAAACCCGAAAAAAAAAAACTGCCTTTTTAAGTTTATTATTTTTCAACTGAAATTTAGCATTTTTATAGTTTTTAATGGTTGTTGACCTTAGAACAATGTTTAAATTATTTTTTAGTTTAAATAAAATTTGAGATTTTTGACTTTGACACCCAAGAAACATTTAGTTTTTGAAAAAAAATTATCTGTTTTTTTTTCTCCGCACAGAGTGATGGGTCACTAAAAATAACTACTTCAGTAGCATCTTAATGTACGTAACTATTATCATTATTATTAATAAATAAGTATTTTTTATCCATTTGCAGAAGCTAATGGATTGATAAAATATTTTAATTGTTTTGTAATAGTTACTGAGTCACATCTATTATCATTTGAACAGCTAAAAGCTTTTAAAAAAAAATTAAAATAAGGCAAACTACAGACATATTCCATTCATTAAAATTATTAATACATATATCTTATCTAAACAGGTTAACGGTTCGATAAAAGGGTACTTTATGCTCAAGTACAACGACATAAAATCAGTGACAGAAGTTCCGTACTTTGAAGGAGACCACTGGCCTGACGCACTGGAGAACTTCTTAGCAGAAGTAAAGAAACCGGGTAGGCAGTCTGGGAGGTCGCAAGAAACGCAAAAAGCTGTGCAGAACGAAGATCTATTGAGAAAAGTAAAAGGCTATTTCAATGGTCATTCTAAGGTGAAAATATTGTAAACAATACATGTTTGGTTTATTTAAATAAAAAAAAAGAATTAAAATTAAATACTATTTCTATTATACTTACAAAACTTTGACAACTAAAAAAACTTTAGAATGAATTTATGTCTATTGAATTTTAGTAAGTATTAAACTAGTAAGTTTGAATTTTTTTTTAGAATAACTTCGTTGTCATGTTAAACAATGACGGGCCGGCAAAAAAAGATACGGACAAAGATGTCGATACTGACTTGATGAAGACGGCGCAGCATTTCTTGCAGACGTGCAAAATGCAAGGCTGGAAATTTTCCAGCTTACAAGAAGCCGCTGTTAGTGAACTTTATGCTTTTATCTAGTCAATAAATATAATTATTTTAACTGTTTTAGTAACTAATCAGCAAATGCTAACACATTTAAAAAACGACAAACTTTCTATGTCTTATTAATAATTTTTGACACTTTTACTAAATATTGGTACTTGTATAACTTAACTTTTATCAAGAAGCTACTGTTGGTCATCATATTTTTTATTTAAGAATAATGACGTTAAAAGTTAATATATTTCGGAAATTTTAATAACTTTTTTAGCTCTACGAAATTATATTTTTTTACGCAACAAAAGTTTTGATGTTACGAAATTAACAATTTTGTGTGTTTTTGTACAACATTCAATACTTTTATTCCTCCTTGTATATACTTTGGCAAGGCTTTTTCAAGGCTGGAATTTTTCTAGCCCGCAAGAAGCTGCTGTTAGTGGTTTCTTAATTACTTAACTAAGCTAAAAGTTTTAAACTGGGAAAATCTCATATTTTTTTTTAATGTCTTACTTACTCGATAAAAGCTTTGACATTTTTTAATTTACAAATTTTTTGTGCTTTATTTAGATTTACAATACTTAAAACTTTAAATAGTTATTTTACCTATATTTTATCAATATTCTGGAGTATAATATACTTTTCATTCATTATTTTTAATAGATTTCGACAAAACACATGTTAATTGAGTTGCACAAAGGCTTTGTAAAAAGTGACGAAAGTGCTGAAGTAAACAAAATAAATCTTGATGTAAATAAAAAAGACATTTCAGAAGTTATCAAACTTTCAGTAGCTAAGAAATCTTGTAAAGAAACTAATAATTATATTTATGAGTTGATTAAAGAATTCGATAATGAATTGAACAAAATTATTGAGGATCATAACAAACATGCTGAACTATTAAAAAAATTGGAAGAAACAATTAAAACACGTGAAGAATATGTCAAGAGTGTTGAAGAAAAAATTAAAGGTAAAGTTAAAGTGCAGTATTCATATGACTAAATAAAATGTATAAGTCTAATATAACATAATAACATATTTATAAATTTTGTTATTGCTTGTACAAGTTATTTTAAAATTTAGCTGTAGTTTTACATATGTATAGTTTTTGTTAGTTATCAAATTAAAATAAACAGTACAAAAGTTGTTTCTCTCTAGTATACCATTCGGAAATTAGTACTTATAATTGTTACTTACATATAGTTTCTGTTTGAATTTTTTTACCTTTATTAACTTTAAAACTACTCATAATATTGTGTTTCAAGTGTTTATATACAGAGTTTTTTTTTTTTAATTTTGGTGTTTATAAAAACTTACAAACATAGTTATTTTATTAACAGAAAAAGTAGTACGAAACAACACTAAACACAATATTGCTGTTGACCCGAACAACTTACCTGTTGAACCTAGTTGTCCTCATCGTGAATCTAATGTCTTAATTGAGCACAACTATGTAAAATGTTGCACAAATAAGGTACTTTATAAGGAAAATTTCAAAGAAAAAACAAAAAAAGCAGGTAATTTGATTTAAATTAAACTTACATCGGCTGTGCACACTTATAATTATAATTCAGTATACTTCCTTTTGACAGAAAACTAAACTAGTTTTTATAACTGTGATTTTCAAAGACATTTTCATAATTGGATCTTTTGAAGAATATGAAAAAACAGTTTCCCCGTTTTATTTAAGGATCGGAAGGCCTTGGTTGACCTAAGGAAAAATTTCGAAAATAAAAATTTTGCGGTTTGCAGTTATTAAGTATTTTGTACGTTAGTTAACTATTTCCTATTTTGCTACCTTACTAGTAAAGGGTTAATAACCATAAAAAACTAGAAATCAAATAGCTAGGTAAACTTAAAAAAATCTCAAAGTTGGAACTCTCTTTTAGTCCACACACTATATATTGCTCTTAGATTTATTTGGATCACCATAAAAAGTTGAAGATATCTCCTAATTTAGAATCCTTTCTAAACTACTATAGAATGATATAATGGTTCAAAATAAATTTTGACTGCAAAGTTTTGATTACTGAAATGTTTAACTAGATATAAAAACACACAATAATGATATAAGTTTCAAGAACAAAATAGTTTTTTTTAATCAGTTTACTAATTTTTATTCTAGTTCTCCTTTTTTTAATTGTATTTTTTTTAAACCATGTAACATTTAAACTGAATCTTGTTTTTATACTGTTGTTAAAAATGTTTGATTTTTAAATACTTTGACATTATAGTTTTGATTAGTTTGTTGTACTTACTTGCTTCGATAAATTTTAATATTTCTTTGTTTCTATTTTTATGTTTTTTCTTATATCATTATTGAAGCTGTTCAGTTTTATTACAACTTTAACTCAATATTTGAAAAACAGCGGCCCAAAACAGAAGAAAGCACAATAAAAGAAAATTGTCAGATACTTCAGATCAAGGTTCTAGTCGTAAAAAGAAAAGTAAGCAACATTCGATTTAAAACGTTTTAGTTAACATAAAAATTAATTTCTAACCAATATTAAGTTTAAAAAATAGCTTTGTGAAATGTTATAAAAATTTTTCTATACATCTAAGATCAAGAAATTTTAAAGATATTTTGTTTTAAGCATTGTAAAACTTGGTTAAACAAGTTTAAATTCATAAATCGCTTTATTAAAACGTTTAAATACTTTATAAGAAATATCATGTTTATTATTTTTATGAATAACCTTAATAAAATTTTACGTCACTGATCAATATCGGTAAACGGTCGGTTTCGTTAAAGCATAATAAATCGTTTGTAGATTGACGACTGCAAGTTTTGTTGCCGTTGACTAAAGAGTTTTATAGAAAAGAAACTCGAGTCTTAGTCTATCGAAGGCTTGTAGTCTGATAACTGGTGAAATGATTAAACCTTGATAGTTATTTTTCATTACAAATTATAAATCAATATTAGTATTTTATCAGTTTTTTTAGTATTTATTTTTTACAGATTTTATTTACAATTATGTTACCTGAATAAAATTTTATAGGATTTGATTACATCAATGAGTTTGAAGCTCGCTTGGATAAAATTTTCACAACCTTCGACAATTTGGTAGAACAACAGAATCACGAGGAAGTCTCCAAGCATTGCAGATTGAGATCGGTCGCAAACAAACCGAAAAAAAAGAGGACAGAGAAAACGAAAACTTCAAGAGTCGTCAGATCAGGCTTCCAAAAATATAAGTATGTGCTTTGTTTGAATTACTAATAATTTTAATCAGTTTAAATTATATTTCAGAACCCGACTTATGGTTTTAATAGAAAATCTTAAATGTTCAAACTTTATATTAAAAACTTTAGATGGGGTAAGGTGTTTTATCTATTAAAAATTTCTTAACTTAAGTAAAATTTCAGTTTCAATACTTTTACAAATGTACAGTAGTAAACAAGGTTTTTTTTTTGCGTGGTTAACACAAAGTAGCTAAGTCAATTTTTAAATAATTTACAAAGTACACAACTTTTCAGAAGTTGGAACCACAAGAAAGGAAAGACTTAGTTTTTTTAAACTTAGTATTTAGTACCAACGTAAAAAACAAAAATCTTACCATATTATTTACTTATTATTCTTTACAGATTTTAGTATAAACTTATCCAATTACATATTTAATTTCTGATATCTACTTTGCAGAAATTGGAACCAGTAACACAACAAAGGCAATGATCCATGGAAATCATTTAAAGGGGCAGCCCATGCTCAACACAGCGCCTCTCGCTAAAGTCTCCAGGCCCGGTTTGATCTTGCATTAGTAACCAAAAATGCTAAAAAAGAAACAAGCGCAAAAAAAATGCTGACTATTCAAGTAGATAAAAACAGAATAGAAAAACTGACTACCAAATCTAAAGCTAGTACCCGACAAGAACATAGTGCCGAAGAAGAACCAAGTGTTCAAGAAATTAAAAAGGCAACAACGACAAACCAGTTAGTGAAGAACACACTGTAACGACTTCGCGTTTAAATAAAAAAGGGCGCTAGAGAGTTTTCTCAAATTAGGGACTTTTTTATCGCTTGTTTACTTCTCGAACTGCTTTAGCATGACGTTCAGTCAGTTGCAGCAGCCTTTCGTGATAGACCTTTTGTAATCGTGAGTATTGTTTTATCTTTTGCATGTTATTTCTGTTTCTCTAATATAAACTGTACATTTGAATTTGTTTAGTGTAAAGTGTTGTATTTGTTTACATAATTTTGAATAAAACAAGTTGCTTTAAAGATTGCTAACATTTTATTAAACTCAGTTGTATACTTAGTTTCACATAAGATTTAATAACTTAAGTATAGTTGTTTAGACTTAAATAAGATCGCTAGCAGCTTCGTTATCACTTAACATAATTAACGTAATCATAAACTAACGTAACTTACTAAAATTGTCGTTGGCCATAGTTAGACACGTTCCTCTGGCTAGTTAATAAAATACAATAGATATATTAGCAACTCCCTCAGAATAGCACTATGAGTACAAGTAACCGCAGTAAGCCTAAGGTTAGTGATAATGACGGCATGTTCTCCAAAGAGAACATGCAAGCCGCTTTTGGCGAGACCACAGAATTCAAGGCTCGTAAGAGCAAGAGGTTAGAAAAAGCGGGCGTATCCAAACGTCCTATTGACCCGAATTACTCTTCATCGCATAAACAGGCTACTATAGGCCAAGTAGCCCAACAGCGTGAAAGACATGGTGACCCTACACAAGAAACTTCCGACCGTGAGGCCGGAGGGAACAACGCATATTCGGAGTTAGATTCACAGAACATAACTGACGCTGAAGGAAACAATACGAGGAACGTCGAATTACACCAAGCAGACGGTAACAAAGAAAGAGAGCAACAACAGCCAACAATGGACATACCGGCAGACCACACTGAACATCAAAAAGGAGTTGATCTGACTCAAAATCCATCTTATGACCTGAGTATCGAAGAATTAAACCGTTTAAACAGGGAATGGGAAGAGAGAGCACTCAAGGCGAAGCTGATCAAGAATATCTTTAGAAATCAGGAAAAAAGCCGTGAACAGGAAAATTTTAACACTTCCACAAAGGCAAACCGCGACATCGCAACCCAAGATATTCAGACTTCACGCCCAGTTTCCACGAACCAGGGCCCTCAAGTCTTAAGGCCACGTGATCCATCAGTGAGCCGATTGCCAAGTCACCCCCCCCTAAACTATAATAGACCTTCAGTTGAGCAGGGAGAGTCAAGTGTGAGAGGGAACTTCGAACACCATGTCCGCAGTCCAATTTACAATTGCCAACCTCATCATGAGGAAAATAGGTATAATGCAGACACTTATGGCGGTACTCCCCACACTACAACAAGCCAATATCCCCAACTGAGAATAAACGATCTCGTCAGCCAAATAGGATATATAAGGCGAAATACAGAACACCTATCGATCAGGCTGCAACACTTTGAAAAAATTGTATATGATTACGGGGTTCAGTCAGATCGAGATCTCTTCAAATGGCTGGAAGCTATAGTAGACTGGGGTGAGAGAGCTATTTATTATAATAAAAATGTAGAACATGAGAGAAACTATAGAACGTTAACGAAGTTCCTGATGAGCGGGCAACCACCAGTTAGCGACATACTTCTAGCAAGAGGAGCAAAGCCTTCCATGTCAAGCAGGGAACTCGGAGATGAAATCAGTCACTGGTTAGCGGAGTTCCGGAAAGAGGGGGTGTTGAAGAAATTTGTCACAATACATTTAGCACCCAATCACTTGAAAAGTCATTTGAGGCGTAAACTTAACCTTAATGATGAAGAATTCCAAGATGCGTGGAGGGTAATGCTCGACGCAGATGAGCAAGAAGCGAAAGCGAGAGCCAGAAACATAAACTACAATGTCTCGCACCCAAATCGAAATAAATCAGACCGACAACAATGGCAGCAGGGAACCAATAACAATCAAAGAGTATGCTATAACCATCGGAAATATGGTAAAAAGTGTTACAACTGCTCAGACAACAACTGCATCATGAAGAATCAAACTGTCCCCCCAACTCAGGCAAAAAACGAGCACCCCGACTCTCCAAAGTGAGAGGGAGAGTGATTGGGGCCCCACCATCTCACACAAAGACTGTCGCATGTATACATATGACCGCCCCTCGACAGCAACCACCACCTCAACCTAAACCGACCAAGGATTCCTCAGACGATATTATCAGTCGTCCAGCAGATGGAGCGTCCACACCTCCAAACAAACCAAACGTGACCTTCCTTATAAAGCAAACAATGCCACACAGTGCAGCGAATAAACCTATTAAGAACCAACGTTCTGGGCAACCAAGGCTAGAGTCAAAGACCAGCGCCACAGATCAAAGCCACGCCAACCAGCACCACAACGGGAAGCCCAAACAGTCCAGGCAACCGCAGCTAGAATCGACAGGGCCAGAGTCATCAGTCAGAGCCACAGCAGCCAGTACCTACACGACCGCCACCACCGATCAAAGCCATCATAGCCAATATCACGTCGGGCAATCCCATAGAGCTGGAAAACCACAGCCAAAACCAGAACAGTTCAAGCCAACGGCCGACATAAGGGCTTACGAAGAGCCGTCTCCACCCGTGAGAATGCCAGCATTACCTGCACCAGCAAATAAGGAAACAGAGACAGAACAAATCATGAGTGACATCACTCCCTTGAACAAAATAATAAATTGCAAGTCTCCTTATACTACCAGTCACAACAAAAAAATTGTTAAGGAAAGTGTGAACACGTGGACCTTCCAACTAGCTAAATCACCCGCACCCAACCCTAAAAATTTGCCACAAAATCTGTTGTTCGTGGCAGATTCGAACACTAATGTTGTCTTCTTGGTCGACAGCGGGTCTGAGTTGTCAATCTTGCCAAAGAGATTGACTAACGGAATCAACAAATATTTCCCACCACAAAGCAGAACCATCCAGGGGTTTGGGAACAAAACAACCCACCCCATTGGTAGCGTAAATGTCGAACTTCATTTGGGAGATTTGGAGCCAATCCAACACTCGTTCTGGGTTACTCAAGAATCTCACCATTTTGGCATCATCGGCATGGACTTGCTGAGAAAAAGTCAACTAGCAATCCTGCCAGCTACTTCCCAATTAAGTAATTTAAGCTCGGGAAAATCAGCCAATCTGTTAGCGCATAATAATCATTTACTAACACAAAGGCCAGAGTCAACGGTAAGCGCCAAAGAAGCCAGTACCTATGCTACCAGCGCCAACGTTCAGAGCCATCTCAGCAAGCACCAAAACGGGCAGTCCCAACGGTCAGCACAACCGCTGCCAGCACCAGAACAGTTAAAGCCAACGGCCGGTTCAGAGATGCCTTCCGTAAAACCGGAAAACGCAAGGAAATTATCCTCGCTTACGACCGTAAGCACATCAGCGATGCCAAACAACGACAAAAATAAAATATATGTTAGGCCCGATCGCGAAATCTTAACAAAAAAACGCATTTCTTACTTGGAACGCAACACGATTGCGAATAACAAAAAACCTTTAGAAATTAGCTTACAGCAGATTTTTCAAACAAACCACGAATTAGCTTGGTTTATATTTCACAAATGGCGTTTTAAAAGCGAAGAATTGTTAAACAATGAAGCACGCATTTTTAGGAAAACCACGAATTAGTTTGGTTTATATTTCACAAATGGCGTTTTAAAACCATAAAATCGTTATGCAATATCGCACGCATTTTCCAAACTAATCACGAATTATTTTGGTTCATTTTTCACCGATGGCGTTTTAAACGTATCATATCGAAATACTGTTCGCGGGAAATCGGCACCTTCATTTCCCCCATCAACTAAAAACGATAAACAGTTAGCAAACCGCGTTAGAGTTTTTCTCTTACAACCCTAAGTTTCGATACAGCAGTTAGCGAATATTAACATGTAATTATAATTAGTAGTAATACAATCATAAATGTAGTAAAATAAGCGAACTATTAGTTGGGTTTAATGAAATTCATTGAGCTTAACAAAGCAACGCTAGACGAACGTATGAGCAAATAACAATACTTGTAAGCACGATGAAAAAACTAAGCTAGAAAGTATTGAAATAGCAAGCTAAATCTGAAAATTTTTAGAAAGTTTGAACATAGTCAAAAAGAGTGAGTTAAGCTAATCAGTAAAACCAGCGAAGTAGAATTAGCATAAACAGCAGCTAGCAACAAACCAGCTTAAATTAAACTTAGAATGCAGTAGCGGTGTTTATTATCACAACAAAAGCACTGTGTAGCTCGACACAGCTCACTAATTTACTGCTCAAAGCAACCTCGAGAAGCTATAATATATCTTATTTTCAACAAAACCTTTATATAAGATATTTAGTTCTCAATATTAAAACATTCTAAAGCTTGAGAATTGAGTTTACATGACTGGTAAACAATGTTGCGCTAGAGAAACGTCGATTTCAATTGGTAAAAACGGCAGTTTATTTTCGTTAGTACTTTTTCAACAATACTTAGAAGCTGCTTGCGTTTCTTTATATTACTGTTTATTCAACTTTTTTAACATCTTTATGCTCTAAAATTTATGTGTTCAAACCGATACTTTACAATGAAACATTTCTTACAACTGGTTTTTTAATACATCCTGCTTAACTATGTTAGCTTATTACCAAGCACTAATGTGATACTTTGAATAAAAATCTAGAAGTTCTATGTATTACATTGATTTTATTTGTCTTGTGTTTATAAATTGTCAATTTTACATTTAAACAACAAGTTTAAAAGGTTGCTTTTCGAGCAATTCAAATTTAAAACTCACTTAATTTTTTTACTGCTTATTATGAAGCTGTTGTTAATCTTAATGAAACCTACTTTTAAACAGCAAAGTTTTTTGATAAAAGCATTATTCTATAGTTGAAATCAAATTAGTGCTAAAAACTTGAAAATTTTCAAACTTGATAATAGATTTTTTGTTGAAGCTTTTTAAACTACTGAACTTAAAGTTGCTACTCGAGCAATATAATAATTAAAAATCACTTTGCTGCTTTTACTGCTTAAAACATAATCATAGTTAATGTCAACGGAAGTTCAATTTCTCAAAATAGAACATTTTGTTGTTTTAAACACAGTAAAACCGTTTGCTAGTGACAAAAAGTTTTTACGTATACAAAAAGCTTAAATGTCAAGTTCATTTTTTGTGTAATTACCGTAAACAAAAAAAAAACAAGTTTTAATACATTGCTTCTTCGTTAAACAACAACACTGAACTTTAATCGTTTTTTAACTACTTGCAATATAGCAAAAAGCTACATTAATTTCAACTGCTTATTACTTTTGAACTTGTAAAGTTACACAACTTGATCAATTTTATGCATCTAAATACCCTTATCATTCTAAAGTTTATATTATTACCAAACATTCTGTTGAATGCTGCAACTCAATATTTCTTAAATTAATTTAAATTAACTCCTTCTTAATTAAACCCGTTTAAAAGCTTTTAATCTCCCATAATTTTTCGTTCGGTGCAAAAAAACATTTTTTTAATCGAACTTTGTACTTACTGTTATATGTGACAATTACTTGTTATTAACATCATTATTTCTTCGAAAAAAACACTTGAATAGCTTGTTATTCTCATTATTGCTGAAAAACAAGTACATAACTTCAAAAAAAAAGAAAAAAAAAACATTTCAATAGCATTTCTTGTACATTTTTTTATTTCATTTAGTTTCTACTTGTGTTAGGCGAGCTGCTGTTCAGACAAATTATTTTATTGTATATTCTGGTTAACATGAAGAGATTAACGATGTTATTCGTAACGGTAGCGCTTGGCTACCTTACGACGAACGCACAAAAACCTGTGCAGAGGAAATACAAATTGCCGCTTTGCCGTGGAAAGTTGACCTCAAACAGGGCACCTTTTCGATGAGAAGTCACTAGAAGAAACCCTCCAAACCAAATAGTCGCTTTGGGAGGTCGTGAGAGGCATACTCCATGTGACAGCCATTATATTTGATCGGGATTTCCATCATTCGCTTTGGGAGGTCGTGAGAGGCATACTCCATGTGACAGCCATTACATTTGATCGGGATTTCCATCATTTGCTGAGGCCCTACTTGACGAGAAGAAAGAGGAGGAGGAACGAAGAAGGAGAAGCCGAGCCTCCAGTGGAAGAGAAGGGACGAGCATCGAACGGTATGAAACGTTGACTACTTAACTAGCTTCGGCTAGTAACTTGTAATTAGGGATTTGTAAATAATATTTTATAAAACTTTTCTAAAATTGTTTACCACACTTAAAACTTTTATTTAGCATTTTTTTACTACAACTTAATGACTTAGAGTTTATGCTGACTACAAAAGCGCTTATTTAAGTTTGTTAACTAAATTTCGATTTTTTTGATCTGCAAAACGTTACAACATTTAAATACACTTTTATATTTAAGTTTTTGGTTAGAATATGAAATTATTACTGAGTGCTAAAATCAAATTTTTGATGTAATACATAAATATCTTTATATCCTAGTACCTTCTAGCACATTAAGTTTATGTTTTAATGATTTTTTCTGAATACCTCTTAAAGATTTACTTTGGGGTATTAAAGATAATCCATAAAAAGAAATTTAAAAACACCCTATACCTATTTTGCATGCTTTTATATTTTTAAGTTGTTAGTACTTTAGGCGTTTAATGGGTTTTTACAAAGATTTTGAAGTCTTTTTTAGCTTAACCACCTTTAACATCTTAAAGTTAAAGTTTTTAAAAGCGGAAACCAAGTTGGAACATCAAATTGGTTTCCGTAGGACCAGAAATGTAACGACTTCGCGTTTAAATAAAAAAGGGCGCTAGAGAGTTTTCTCAAATTAGGGACTTTTTTATCGCTTGTTTACTTCTCGAACTGCTTTAGCATGACGTTCAGTCAGTTGCAGCAGCCTTTCGTGATAGACCTTTTGTAATCGTGAGTATTGTTTTATCTTTTGCATGTTATTTCTGTTTCTCTAATATAAACTGTACATTTGAATTTGTTTAGTGTAAAGTGTTGTATTTGTTTACATAATTTTGAATAAAACAAGTTGCTTTAAAGATTGCTAACATTTTATTAAACTCAGTTGTATACTTAGTTTCACATAAGATTTAATAACTTAAGTATAGTTGTTTAGACTTAAATAAGATCGCTAGCAGCTTCGTTATCACTTAACATAATTAACGTAATCATAAACTAACGTAACTTACTAAAATTGTCGTTGGCCATAGTTAGACACGTTCCTCTGGCTAGTTAATAAAATACAATAGATATATTAGCAACTCCCTCAGAATAGCACTATGAGTACAAGTAACCGCAGTAAGCCTAAGGTTAGTGATAATGACGGCATGTTCTCCAAAGAGAACATGCAAGCCGCTTTTGGCGAGACCACAGAAATCAAGGCTCGTAAGAGCAAGAGGTTAGAAAAAGCGGGCGTATCCAAACGTCCTATTGACCCGAATTACTCTTCATCGCATAAACAGGCTACTATAGGCCAAGTAGCCCAACAGCGTGAAAGACAACACAACTGACCAGTAAAGTCAAACTACATAATAAAAATAAAGTACAAAAGAAAAACAAACTGACGAATAAAGACCTGCTGTCAGAAGCGGAGCAAGAGAGGAGAAGACGTGACTATTGTGCGATTCATTATATGAGAGAATTAGCTCAATTGAAAATAAACACTAGTAGTAGACAAAGTCTTAAACCCATAGATAAGGAGTCCGAAATCAAAAAAATATTTACAAAAGATGCTACGAAAGAAATGTTAAAGAAATTTAATAACTTATATAGATCTTCAGAAAGCTTTAGAAAAAACTTTAACATATATAAGCTCAACTGCTTCAAATTTCCAAAGTTTTAGAAATTAAATAGCTTCTGTATTTCTTGACTGACAGTTTTGTAGTTGTTTGTTTTTTAAAAGATGTTTTAATTTAAAAAAAAGATTTAAAATTAAATTAAAAGTAAACTGCAGTAATTATCTTCTGAGATAAAACCGTACACAAGATGAATTTCTGCTTTAATTAAACTTTTTTCCGACTAGCTCACTGCTAATATTAGTATATATTTATAAAGTTAGAGTTTTTTATCCTGAAAAAATAGATTTTAATTTTTAGATAATAAGTAATGTGTCAGATGTTTTAAAACACACATAAAATTTTATACTTTATTTTGTAGCATAAACAATATTCTTTCGTATTTGCAGCTGATACTAGTAGATCTTTATAGACGATGTTCGGTTTTTTACAAGCTAATAATAGTTTTGTTCTTTTATCGTATCTCACACTTTTCTTGCGTAATAAAAAGTGTATATTAAAAAAATTCGTTGTCTAATATTTACTTGTTAGTATAAATATAATAGTTTCCAAGTAGTAGGTTACTTCGCAAATAAATGCTTATCAATGAGTTGGAGACTTACAGTATAACAAATGTTTAAAAACATCTATTTTGAAACTTTGTTTGAACCAAGCATTAAACAATTTACATTATCACACTTAATATTCTGTATTTAATAAAGTTCGAGAAAAAAGTCTCGTCTTAAAAGAAAAGAACTAGAATCAAGCAAAAGAAAAAATACAAATAAATAAAGATTCAATCTTTTTTTTTAATTAACCAATTTTTTTGCGGATTTTTATATCAATGTAATTTTGTATACATCGATAAAATTTTTCTGAGCTTCCGCTTGAGAATGGATCAGCATGTAGCTAAGGTTTTCAGAATCTAGATTGGGGTAGCTAGTAAACCTAGTTAAACTCATTAAGCAACTTAAGATCAATTTTAACATATCTGTAACGCTCCTAACATTGTTTGTAAAATAATTATATATGATAATAGTTTTACAAATTTATTTAAAGAACGGTAATTTTTATTACTTAGACATATAAGAATACCTTTTTATATAAACCTATAAGTCAAAGTTGTGCAAACAAAAGTTTGTTTACAGTTCTATTTTGTTTAATCTATAGTAGGGGTGGTCAACGTTTTCCAATCAACGGGAGGGATCCGAAAAACTTAAGTCTTTTGCGGGCCGGAGCATTTTAATTAGTGATTTACGGGATCCAGTAACTGGATCCAGTCGGAAAATGACCTTTTAGATCCAAATCCGACTGGATACTAATTCTAAGTCGAGATCCGGTCTGATTTTAATTTTTAAAAAAGGATTTGGATTCTGCCAGATTCTAATTTTATGGATACAGTTGATTACATTTTTGAATCCCTCAAATTTACAAAACTTTCTCTAGTCTGACAACTTAAGATGTAGATTGTGACATGTCAGATATTAGAATGTTAGATGTCTATAAATAGAATTGACATTGTAATTGATAAATATTGTACTTTAAGAAAGACTTTGCTTGGGGTAATTTGGCAAAAAGATATTCCAACTAAGTCAGAACATAACAAAATATTAGGACAAAATGGTGTATTTATTAGTACACATTAATTTATTAAGTCATTTTTAGCATGTTTTTAAAGTCAAACTTTTACAGTTTTGTTTTGTAAAAGTATCAAAAAAAGTTTTATCAAAATAATGTATCATTGACCCTTCGCGGGCCTGTCACTTTGCTTGTGGGCCGGTAATTTTCATTTGCCGGCCGGATCCCATTAAAGTTTAGAAAACAGTCGGGGACCGGTCATTTTCACTCTGCGGGCCGTACGTTGCCCACCCTTAATGTATATTCTATTAAATGACAAAACAAACTCTAAATGTTTGGTCCTAAAACCTAGTGCATGTAGAATCTTTTGGTATTCGAGAAAAAAACCATATATATTTCAATGTCTTGTCTACGAGAAGTCTAAAACACTTTTTTTCAATTTTTGAAGTACATTAACTAAATTCGATTAGTAAAGCTTTCTAGTCATAGGTTTTAATAGCCGTTTATTCTATGTTGATATAACTTCAAACATTTTGTACCGCTTACGCGGTAATTGTCTCTTTTTTATTTTCTTCTTTTTTCTCAAGCGAGTATAAATTAAGAATATCGCGCGTAATTTAGGCTTTAGTTGTTACTGCGTAGCAGCAACTGAAGTCATGGCGGCTTTTCGCTGCATTTCGTTGTAAATGGTTTCAATCTAGTTAGTCGAGTTTATTTCGATTTTAGATCTCTTTTTGAGTTTGGTTTAAACGTTTAGTTTTTAGTTTCTTTGATTCGAATATTTTCGTCTTTTAAAAGAACTGATAATTTGATTTATTAGTGTAATGTTGTGCAGTATTTTATCATCTTTTCGTTTCGCAATTTCATTGTAAAAATAATCATTATTACAGATTCGAACTAAGTTTAAATAAGCATAAGTAACTGATTTATTAAACCTTTAAGTAAGTAAGTCATATTAGTCTTTTTATCAACTATAATTTAAGCGTTATCTTTGGGACATCTATTATACCAGTTAAAGCGCACGATGCGTTATAAACCAGGCCCCTAAATTGTATAATTAGAAACCCGAGATAGCGACATGATGACCCAGACGTCCAGTTAATTATAGCTGGAATTGAACACAGATACCTTCATTAAAATTTCTACGTTTTCTAGATGGTGACATGGGGACAGAGTGGAATAAACCTGGTTTAATAATAGTATAAATTTCATAAACTTTATGGCATTTATTTAACCTAGTCATCAGGTCTGTAAAATTTATAAAAATTAGTTTTAAATTTCTAGTCGGAAAAACAACTAAGTAGTTCGAGTTTGTGATAGATTTGAGTTGTTTTGTCTAATGGTAATTAGTTTTATTGTGTTTAATTTTATCTTAGAGTGGTTTGGGAAAAGCTGTTCGACATGTGTTCGAACTAAAATGTGTTGGTGGTGTATGATATTATCGCAATTCATCGTTGAAGCGTTTTTTTAAAGTGAATTTTAAATTTTGTACGAGCAAGTTGAAATAAAAGTCTTGTTTTCAAGTTGTTCCGCCGTCTCGTCAAATAAATTAATTAAATATAGTTTAATCGTTTTAAACATTTTATTTAAAGAAAAATGTTCACTTAAAGCAGAAGAATGTTAAAGCATTCTAATAACAAAATTTTTCTTAAAACGTAAAGAGTTTTAAACGTCTATAAAAGTTAGCAACTGTAAAGTTTAATTTTTTTGTTTTCAGACAATCGTTTTAATTTGAACTATAACGGGTAATAAACTTTTTAAACTGCATGTAAAAACATTGTTGTTTTTCGTTCGTCCTTATAAAAATACTTGTATGAGGTTATCAAAACTTGTTTTCGAGTTTATAATCGGTTAATAAAGTAAAATGTCTTAAATTTATTGAACTTAATTTAATTTTATTTTTAGCAACAATGATATGTTCAAACTTTGAACTTTAATATTTATAGTTGTTTGACAATGACCTTGTTATTTGCTCGTAACAAGCTTTATTGGCTTGTAACAAACTTTATTGGTTTGTTGTTTTAAATCTAACCGTACTTTTAAAAAAACATTTTTAACGAGGTCATTTGAGCTATTAAATGTTTTACCCGGTATTTAAAATCTAAAAATAAAATGATTTGTTTTAAATTTGTTAGAATATTAAAGTTTTTAAAATCAGTACAAGCTCACTGGCTTTATATTTTTACGAAAAGAAATTTAAACTTTTGAGACGCATGTAATTGCTTGTTTTGTCAACTAACTCGTGTAAAATGTGAAATGTTTTTTATGTTAAATCTTGTAGAGAATTACTTCGTATTAATTGGAGCCACAAATGTTTTTCAATTATTTTAAAACATAACAGACTTTAAAGTTAAAATATAAATAAACTAATTGACAAATGTTGTGGCTAACTAATAGCATATGAGTTTGTAAATTTAAATCTTTTAATGTTTTAACTTGTTTTTAAAATTGATATTAAGTAGTGCATTACATACATTATAATTGCACTTTCGCACGAACGGTTCGAAAAACAAATCGGCGAGAAGCGGTACGAGGAGACCGAGCTTTATGTACGAGGAGATGTAAGAGGAGATGTACAAGGAGATGAACGAGGAGAGGAAAGAGGAGATGTATGGAGAGACGGATCAGAGGATTCCGTAGTGCCAACAGACCGTTAGGTGAGGCCAGGAGACGGATCTGAGGAGTCCGTAATGCCAACAGACCGCTAAGGTGAGGACATGAGACGGATTCCGTAGCGATAAACCTGTCAAACGACGAAGAGATGTACAAGGGTGGAGCGAGTTCCAGCAGTGAAGAAATTTTTTTAACTTTCTACATTTGTCTGTCATTTTGTAAAACTGTATCATACTTTTATTAATTTTGTGTGTTTTAAACTAATTTACAGAATTTTCAAAGTAAAGTAATGCTTTTTAAACTAACGAAATAAAAGTCGGCGGTCATTTTTCGTTCATTTTTCTATATAGGGAGTTTTAAGCATTCTTACAAGTGTTAATGAATAAAAAGTAATGTTTTTTTCGGAAAGCCAAGAATAAATTCTTAAAGTATGAAGGTAAAAAGAGGAAATGTACCGCTAACGCGGTAATTGTGTCTCTTTTTTGTTTTCTTGTTTTCTCTCAAGCGAGTATAAATTAAGAATATCGCGCGTAATTTGGAATTTTTAGTTTCTACTTTGTTGCAGCAAACTGAAGTCAGTGCAGCTTTTCGCTGCACTTAAGTGTCAATGGTTTCAATCTTGTTGTCGAGTTTATTTCGATTTTAGAACACTTATTGGGTTTGATTTAAACGTTTAGTTTTTAGTTTCTTTGATTCAAGTATTAGCGTCTTTTAAAAGAATTGGTATTTCGATTTATTAGTTTATGTTGTGCAGTATTTTATCATCTTTTCGTTTCGCAATTTCATTGTAAATATAATCATTATCACAGATTCGAACTAAGTTTAAATTAGTATAAGTAAATAATTTACTAAACCTTTAGTAAATTGTAAGTAAGTCATATTAGTTTATTTAAGTCAACTATAATTTAAGCGTTATCTTGGGGACATCTACTACACAAGTTAGAGCGCACTTTGCGTTATAAACCAGGCCAATAATAGTGTATAAGTAGAATCCTTTGATAGCGACCATATATATATTTCTTTTTCATATCCTTATTAATCTAAAGTTTTAACTTACTTATACTTAATACGTCTTGTTCTATTAATCATTAATAAAGTTATGTGTTATAATTAAGTTAAGTGTATTTTATTAGTGCATTAACATTTTATTCTTAAGTTCTTGTCAGGGTATTCAAGCATAGCTAAACAATCAAACCGTATAGTATAACATAAACTCAGCAAATATATTTTACAATTTGTAAAAACAAAAATAAATTATTAATAATGTCTTGCAGCAACTCACATGGTTTTTGAATTTGTTCGTTTTGATCAGGTTTATCTATTCTTTGTCGGCAAATACTAGATTGGGTATTTGACATTCATGAGTTTCCCACACTTTGTGGTTTTTAGTGTCGAGATTCCAACGTTGTTAGTGTTTGTCATATTGCGTGTCCCTTTCTTTTTTGGTTAAAACAATATTTCAATTTTTAATTTTTTGTTTAGTTTAATGTTAATTTAAAGCGCAAGGTAATATTTAAGGTGATGGCAACTTGCTTGCTTGAGCTTTTTTTATTTATTTTTATTTATTATTTTATTTTAAAAAACGGTAATTGCAGGTAAATGGTTCTCGCTGGTAAAAGTAGAAGTATGAAAATTTTTGCAGGCCACAGTTATAGTCAGTATTTGTTTCTACTAGGGATCTACTCGTTTTTGGTTACTTTCAGGGAGGGGGCCTCGCCTGTTTAAAATGTACATTTTATTTTACAGTCTAAATTTTACTTTTATTCAAGTACTTAAGTCCTAATTATATCTCTATTATTACTAATAAAACTGTATGTGAAACCAACAATTTTAAGTTTTTAATTACTACCGAACTATTTGACAATTATAATAATAGGTCAGATATTAGGCGATTTTTGTTTAAAAAATACGTAAACATTACTAAAATAAAAAATAAAAACAATTACAAACTATGTGATGCAAAAGCAAAACTAATTAAATATTTTGACTTTGTTTTCCTCTTACAATTCAGTTCCATAAAATGTTGTTTTTTCAGTTCTCTAAGCATGTTGTTGATCGCTATTTGGTATATTCATTTCCAAGCCACTTTTACTAGTAATATATGACATCTGTGAAAAATAAAAGCTCTAAAAACAAATAAGGATCTCTTTTTTTATATTCTTTTATATTAAATTCAGTTTTATTTTAGTAAATATGTTTTTTCAAACTTGTTAAAAATAATCTTCGCACATTTAACATATTGCACAGCACACTTTACTGTTTCAGTAATTTTATTCTGTTGACTAAACTACAAACCAATCATAAAATACTACTAATTGCAAACAGCATAACTGTTTTCTGTTATAACTATTAAGTATATTAACCAACTATTTAAAGTTTTTAATTCGATTGCCACTTTTTTAAACAAAAAGTCAGCCTAAGTTACATCAAACCAGCCAGATTTAATTAAAAGTTAAAAAATGTAAAAAGACGAGTCTAAAAACTTCTAAAAAAACTTCGCCACAAAAAAATTTAGACAAATTAAGAAGATTTATTTTTAGTTAAAAATTTCTATGTTATATAATTTGTTAAAAGAATAAAAATTTGTCAAAATCTTTGGTCTAAGGACCTGGTGAAGGAAAACATTTTTTAATATCGAGTCGCACACCAAGGATACCTTTTTACGTCTTGCTCAGCAAATGTTTAAGAAAAAGCAACAAAACTAACCTGTGTTTTGTTAAAAATATTTAAACATGCCAGATTCAGCCTAAGTTTTCAAAAACTCCAAACTAATCGCAAATATCCTGAGTAATATAAATGAAAAGTTTTATTGATTAAGAAAGAAATACAAATAATCATTAGTTTAGGTTACCAGTAATTTTTACGTTAAAAAATAATTGAACTCAATTTAACCTTAAAAATAAATAAAAAAATGACTAAATATTTTCGAAAAATCTTCGATCAAGCCTGAGATAGCCTGAATCAGGATGGTTACTAGTTCAGATGAAATGTTTATTGTTTTTTTAATTTTTTGAAGGTTGTTTAAAGCACAAGTTTTTTGTTTTTTTGAAGAAAGTTTATGTCTGAAAATTAATCATTAAGTCTAAACCTACTAAAAATATGTTGTAAAGCTACTTTGAATGTGTTCTATAGTGAATAAAACTTTAACTAATATAAATTATGCGTAATAGTTCTTTTATTTACCCATCCTAGATTTTATTACTGATTTATTTAGATTGTAGGTGAATACTAATTTTTTTTTGCCTAATCTTTTTAATTCCAAGTTATTCTAGAATTTCAGGTTAAGTGCCATCCTGCTAAGCGTGTAACAACGCTGATCATTACAAATTACAATCAAACATCAAAGTACAAGTTAAAATGCTTCTCTAAAAGTAATGCTCTGTCTGTTTTATCCATGCAGTATTTTTTATAAACAAATAAACAAATCAGAAAGTTTTAAACATGAACGGAAGTTGTTAATTTTATATTAACAATTTTGTGTTTAAAAATCCTTCTGCTACATAGCTCTGTCTACTACAAATGAAAGTTCAAAAGACTAATTTGCCTTAAAAAATTGTATATTTTTATTTAACATTAGTTTAGTGTTCATATGCTTTTTCAATATTGAAAGTAACACAAAACTATTAATAATTAAAACATTCTAGCATTTAAAACCTTTGAATTTTTTTCAATATACAACAAGGAAAACAAAAATAGATTTCATAAATTATATAGATAAGTTTTGTTTTTATCTATGAAAGAAAGTTTTAAAACAAATTTTCTGAGATTAATTAGTTTGTTTTTTCTGTTTATATTCTGTGTTTCCCCTTATATTTGCTGAGTCAGTAAAAGAAACTTAATTAATGTTGTTTTTAATTTAAGTTATTAATTTTTTTTTTGTTAAATTCTTAATATGCTTTGGTAAGGTTGTTTAGAGATAAGGATAAGAATCAATAAAATAAAAATTGAAACTTTAAAAAAATTTTAATTCAGAAAATAATAGGTGAAAAACTTAACGTTATATAATCGGGCCCTACTGCTAAATTTTAATTTGTATTTTTCTACATTTTTAGGCCTAAATTTTGAATTTTTTTAATGATTTTGAAATTTTTTACAATATATTAAAAACAAACCTATAAATTCTTCCTTAATAAAAAAAGAAAACTTAATATATAATTTTGTCTAGCAGGCCATAATAACACGCTATAGGGCTGCAGCTATGTCTTTTGAGGGCAGCATGCCAACAAAATAAAAACAGGGAATAGAAAGTCCTCGACGTAAGGGTAGAGATAGTCAGATGCCTTTCTACCATAAATAAGATGAAAATAGAAATAAAAACCTGGCTTTAACTACAAAATATTTAATAACTGTTAAGGTTCGTTTTCCAATGATTCATTTTGTTGATGTGACGGAATTCCCCCAATATCTGCTCAGTCAGCATAAAAAAAAAATATAAATTTTATGTTTTAAATTAGTTCTTAACATGTTTGGGTAAGATGGGTTAGGTTTAAGGATATAAAAACAAAAAGTTAAAGGTATTTTGGGTAAGGTGAGTTAGGGTTAAGGGTATAAATAAATATTTAAAAAATAAAGAAAAAAAGTTTTTAATAGATGATTCAGCAAATGTTAGGGGAAACACCTTTGCTTTAAAATCAGACCCTTCTCCAATAGTTTGACAGCGTTACCACACACTCAGGCTGGTTTGATATTTTCAGAAGTGTTGAGAAAATAATGTTTGAATAATTTAACCTTGTTTAAAAACAATTGATACAATGTGGTTACTGTTTTTCTTAGAAATTAAATAAGATTTGGTTGAATTCTAAACTAGGTATCCTACAGCTTGTAAACATATATCCCTGGTTTATGATTTATTTTTTAGCATAAAAAGTCTCAAGCATATAAAACAAACCTATATTGAGGTTTTTTGTAACAAATATTTGGGAAAGTGCTCCTAGTTTTTTTATATAAACAAAATGCTAATTTCATTGTAGTCTTTTTATTAGATGGATTATAAATTTTATCAATATTTTTTTATATTACATCGTCAGCTAAAATAGTTTTTAACTAGTCAGATCTAAAAAAAAATATAAACTTGGCCCGCTTACGAAAAACTTTACAAACCCCTTATTTAGTTTTAAATATATATTTTTTTAAATCTATCTATGTATTATTTCATATGGCTAATTAAAATTGTTAGCTTAAATGCTCTAACTTGTCGCTAGCTTTAGTTTTGATTAAAGTTTAGTATTTTTATTTTAATGCTGAAAATAATATTTATATTTATAATAAAAACAGTTCTTATCAAAGATAACTAAGACTTAACTTCAAATATTTAAAGGAAAAGTTTATAGTTTAAGCAAATATTCACATTCATGTTTTTAGTGATTGAAACAATATGTGTATATGAAAGCTTTAAATAAAGTGGATTTTACAACACTCAAAACAGTTTTTAATATTAGGAGTTAAACATTCGTAGGAGTCTAATATGCACTAAATGATTTTTTTTGCACAAAGGGTCAAACATGAACAAAGATGCATTTGCATTAAGAAAATTTTGCATGAAGGGACACTTTTGTACAAAGAAACTTTTTTCAGAACGTTAACTTTGCAGAAAAAAAAACTTTTGCATAAAAAACTTTTATGCAAAGACACTTTTGCGAGATTGAAGTTTTTATTTGTTTTTTTTTAACTTTAATTTTTATAATTAAAACATTTTTTTTTTTAATATCTTTGACTTCCACCCTTAACTCTCATTAACGGTCTAGAATTTCTACATCTGTTAACCCTAACCCTTACCCTTGGCTGGTAATTTTTTCTAATTAATGTTGTAATTAACTTTTTTTTTGTTGAAAAGTATATGTTTCTCTTTATTTGGTATATTGATTTTAACTTTTATGTAAAAATGACCTTATGTGCAAAAAAAGAAATTCCGTGCAAAAGTGTGTTTGTGCAAAAGTAACCCTTTGTGCATATTTGACAATTCGTGCAAAAATGTTTTCGTGCAAAAATTTCTTCGTGTAAAAGTGATCCTTTGTGAATATTTGACAATTCGTGCAAAAATGTTTTCGTGCTTATTTGACCCGTTGCCGTTAAATACACCTAGTTAATTTTATTAAAAAGGTTAAGCACAACCTAGTGTTAATAGAAAGTATTAAAACTTTTGATATTTATATCTTATTAAAGTATACTTAATACTAGGGGCATAGCGTGGGGACGGACGCTGGCGCATGCATGCCACCAAAAATAAAAGAAAAAAAATGCAGTATTTTTATCCTTTATTGTTTATTTTTTTTGCTTAATTTGCCTTTTTTCAACTATGTTTTTCTAGTATTCAGAAGTAAAACGAAATTTCGAATAAAAATTAGTGACAAGTTAGGGAAATTACCCAGTATACTGATTCGGTGCGTAATTGCAAATGCGCACCGATGTTGATGAAAAACTCCATAAGGAAAAATTTTATAACTTCATTAACTTCATGAGAACTTAGACTCAAACAGTACGCAAGTAGTTAGTGCACCGCAGTAGTATAACCTTATGACAGATTTTTTTACAAAGACAAATGCTAACATTTAGTTAACAAACCATAAAGCTAAACCTGTTTTATAGTGATAATGATTCAGGAATAAACATATTGTAGTAAAAATAACAATAAACAACTGTTAATAAACTAAAAATAATTTAATAATAAAAATAAAAAATATTAACATCATAATTAAAAGATAAATAACAAAAAACAAAAAAAAAAAATTAAAATAAAAAAAAATAATAAACAAACAGTTCTTATTGTGATTACAGTTTTAATCTCACTATACAAAAAGTATTGTTTAAGTTATCTAAATTAAAATTTTTTATTAAAAGTAGTTTTTTTTTATTAAGATATCAAAAAATCAAACTTTTTAATCTATCAGCCATAAAGTTTAAAAATTAATCAATTTTTGTAGCAAGTTATTTTAAAATTTCTTTAGTCACATCATGAATAAATTTATAGCAACTTGTAAAACAGAGTCCAACGCAAAATTTACACCGGGTCCTCTGGAAGCTTCTACAAAAATTGTTGTATATTTTAATAAAATTAAACATAACTACGCTTTAATTTTTCATCACTTTTTTTTCGTCTCTAAAAATATTATTTGATCCTGAGTTAAAATATATAATTTTTAAATTTTTCTAAATTATTGATTGTATTTTCAAAATGCTTTTTTTCAAACAATACAGTTTTAAATTGAATTGTTTAATGAGGACTAAAAAAAGTTCTAAGTTTTTGTGATCTGATCCACTTTTCGAATCAAAGTTAAAATATTTAATCAATGAACAATGGACACCTAAGTAAACAAATTTTAAAAAGTGTTATATTTGTAGTATGCATTTAAAAAAGGTCCGAAAAAAACAAATTTGTTGGAATATAACAAGACCAACAACATGTAGAAACTAACAAACTTAGTTCTACGGAGTTCTTTATGATGCTTTCCATGTATCTACTAATCATTTGGAAAGTTTCATGAAAGTCTCCGTTGAGCTGTGTTACTAAGTTAGCACAGAGAAACGTACATCGTTTTCAATAAGGCAAGTACTTAACGACAGTGGCGTAGCGTAGTATTTTGGTCAGTGGGTGCGCAAATTTTTTTCTAAAAACCCTCTAAATTAAAACTTTTGTAATTAGCTATAAAATGACCTTATGTGCAAAAAAAGAAATTCCGTGCAAAAGTGTGTTTGTGCAAAAGTAACCCTTTGTGCATATTTGACAATTCGTGCAAAAATATTTTCGTGCAAAAATTTCTTCGTGCAAAAATGTCCCTTCATGCAAAAATTTCTTCGTGCAAAAATGTTTTCGTGATTATTTGACCCGTTGCCGTTAAATACACCTAGTTAATTTTATTGAAAAGGTTAAGCACAACCTAGTGTTAATAGAAAGTATTAAAACTTTTGATATTTATAAAATATACTTAATACCGTATTAAAAATAAATATTTTAATCCGATCCTAATATTTATCCCTTTTTTTCAAATTTCTAGGCAGCGTACACTAAAAAAACTACCTTGGGTTTTTTTTCTAACAAAATTACTAGTTTGTTATTTTTTGTGTAAAAGCTTTAAGCTATTTTAAAACGTAATTATAATGGCTGTTTAATAGTTTATAAAGTTGTGTAAATTGTTATAAGATTTAACTAAATCAGGAAATGCTAAAATGTTTCACTAAAAATTGAATTGGACAATACATTGAACATTTAGGAATAAAAACTTAAGTTTAAATATTTTAAAACTTTACTTGTATATAATAAATATAGCAAAAAGTTTCTAATTACTAAATACAATTTTGCTTTTTATAAATACAGCATGTTTAAAACGTTAAATAATACAGTTATATTCTTGTTTAAATTAAAAACAGCTCCTATATTGCTTTGTATTAAAAATTCTTGTTTAAACTTTATCTATTATAGTTTACATCTATGATATAGAAAAAAATAATTCACAAAAACTAAAAATTCACATTAAAAAATCTATATTAGTCTTGTTAAAGCTTTTAATCAGAAAATCTGAGTCCAATTTAAATTATTAAATAACTAAATAGATCAAAATGACTTTTGGTTTTGGTTTTTTGTTTTAGATACAGGTACTTTGGGTAATCTACTAATAATTTCTTTTATGTACTAAATATTTCTACATTACTTTTGTAAGTCTTCTAGTAGAAGTAAGTTTTTCATTAATGTTTGGTTGCCGCTCTTTGAGCCAAAACAAATATCCTAAATAACTAAAAACTTTTATAATAGACCTTAAACTGTCCTGAGTTATCCTGTGTTTTTAATCCTTTAAAAATGCCTAAATAAAGAGGTAATTACCTAGAATGATGTCGAACCAATATCAAGCTGAAATTATGTCGTATTCTATGTAGTTTTAAACCATAATTTTAGGCTTAAAATCAATTTTTTATCATAGTATATTTTATATAAAAATATATTTTGTTTTAAACGATCTATATTATAAATTTAAGATTTAAAAAAATGTTTTACATAAACTAAATTATTTAATCAATTTTATTTTACAATATTGTAATCAACATAGTTTAACTGATAAAATCGCTTTGTATTGTAAAATGAAACGATTATAGATTTAAGATTTATTAGTTTATGATAAATAAGTTTAATTTTGTTTATGTGTTCATTAAAAATAAATTAAATATTTAGCGATTTTTCAAAAATTTGAAATATTCTGAGTTATCCTCATTTTCCTAGATATCTTTACTTGGGTTTGTAGCAACCCTGCAACTTAAAATGTCATCTTTTTACTTTTATAAGTTTAAATAGTTAAAAATATAAAATTTTTATACTTGTTTATTTAGTTCTAGGTAATTTTTTTCTCCAATTTTTTTACATAATTTTGTTTTTCTTTGATAAGCTAGAGTCAATTTTAGAATTTTAAAACTTTAAAATTTTACACCAGGTCCAAAAAATTTTTTAGTAGATCCTTAATCTATTTTTTTAACGGTAAAACAAAATAAAATCTGTCTACTTTGACCACGTTAAACAAATACTATAAAAACTCTTTTTTTTTTGTAATATTTTATTAGGTTTCATATGCTTAAAAAAATTACCAGTAAACTTCTTAAAACTATGTTTTCTTATCTAAGTTTAAAAAAACATAAATTTAGAAATTAATAAACAATATGTAACTGTTAATTGTAATCGTTTTATTAACTCTTAAGTAAAATAAGTTCTGCCTTACAAATAATGATGTTATTTGTTTTATCACATTGTCAGATTATAACGTTCCTAATGCTTTACTCTAAGTTAAAAATTATTATATAAACTATTTTTTTCAAATATTTTAGAATTGCTTCTCTAGAATTTTAATAAAATAATTGAACAAAATGTATATAAGATAACAGTTTGTGATGATACACAGCAAAAAAAAAGTAACAATAATTGTTTTAAAATCAAAATGCAAAATCATTTCATTCTTCAAAAATACTTAAATTGTGAAAAAATATTTCAAAAGAATGAAATATAAATTAAATTAAAATATTCGTGTATGTTTTTACGGTAAACTTCTAAAATAAAAAGTAATAGTTACTAGTTAGTTAAGTGGTTTTATTAGTAAGAACAACGACTCTTAAGAATAAAAAGTATTGGTATTTTTTAATGAAATTTTGTGACATACTTTTTTTTGCTTAATTTATTTGATAGCTTTAAACTGCATTTTCATTATATATTTTTTTTCAGTTACTAATCACTATAAAGAACTTTTTAAAAGTATATTTTCTCTATTATTTTTTGGTTTAACAATCTTGATTATTCAAAAAATAATAATCTACTGATAACCTTAACTTTCAAAAAATAATTTTGATTTAACACAAAAAAATAAATAAACTAGGACTACTTCTAAAAATCAGTTCGGAAAAGTATTTCTGAACGAAATTTCTAAACATTATCGAATTTTATCAATTCTTTGCAAAACAAATATGTTGTTCTTACAAAAATCCATGTTACAAAACCATTACTCAAGTATAAAAGATAACACAACAAAAGCTGTGTTAATAAAAAATAGTTTTTGTATTATTTTCCTAAAATAAAACTACTTTAGTTTGTAATTAATAGAATATCAAGTCAAGCTTTAAATTAGTTTTCAAAAAAAAGTATAAGAACTATAATCGAAGATAGTCTTTATTTATTAACTTTGAATTACAAGTTTACAAAAGAACTTCAACAAATGAAGTTCCGGTTTTACACTTAAACTTATATATTTGTTTAGAAGTATTTTTTAGGTGACAAACAAGCTTACCAAAGTTAAAATACTTATACCAAACTGCTTTTACTAGTCATCTTAAACTAGTTTTTAGCTTTTAGAAACTTACAAGTTATTAATCCGTTTTAGTAATTAACTTTCGATAAAAATATTATTAACTGTACAAACAATTTCTAAAATAAAGTTTTAAAAGGTATGATTTAATTTTAAATAAATTTAGTTTTGTTAAACTTTTAAATATAGTTTTAATAAACATAACTTAACTAAGATAAACCTACTAAACTTCGGTTTAAACTTCTTCATTTTAATGTTAATAAAATCAAAATTAATCAATTTTAAAATACAAGAAAGTTTACATGCATAAATGTAATTATATTGTTTGTGAGTTTGGTAATGTTATTTCAATACAGAATCATATTAACTAAAATTTAAAGAATATGTTCTTTGATTATTTGTAAAAGAAGAGTTTAGCAAGTATTACACTCGATATTATTTTAATTGTTGTACCATTTAATATTTGTTATATTATTTTACCTGTAATTCAATATTTGAGTATTTGAATTCATATTTTTACATTATAATAATAAAAAGTTTTATTTTATGCAGCAGCTTATTACCTTTTTTCCAGCTTATCTGTTTAGTTATCAAAATATTGAACTTTTTTTTTCTAATTTTTTAATAAACTTTTATAATAAACTATTTAGTTGTGCATAAAACTTCTTATTGATAACAAGTATATAAAGCTTTTAAAAATATAAAAGCTTTCAGCTTAAAATTTGTAACAAAGTTACCACTTTATTAAAGAAACAAACCATGAAAAATGACATTATACTATCTTTGTTGAATTTTGCAGAAGAAATAACCAAGTATTTTTAACTTAAGCTGAAAATATCTGATTTAAAAACACTCATTTGTATTCGTAGTACTATTTGATATAATAAAAATGTAATCATAAGTAAAAATTTATTACGGTATAAATACATTAATAAGCATTCTAATCAAAACCGTCTTAGTTTAGCTCCAATCATTGTTACTCTCCTGCGATAGTAACTAAATTCGAAACCTGGCTTAGTAATCTTTTTGGCTTTGATAAATTTGAAGTTTAAGTAAGTTTCTCATTGTATAGTTGACTGTTAACCTTAAAGATTAAAATAATAGTTCTCAACTTATGATTTCGGAGAGTAATACAGCTTCAAGTTTTTTTTTGTTTTAATATCAAAACGTTATTTTCTTTCAAACGAGATCTTCAGTTGTTAATAAAATAGATTCTATTGCGATTCTATTGTGAATAAATAAGTATTTTTGTATGTCTGTGTACTTCAGTGGTAGCATTTTAGGATAAATAAATAAAGAATATAAAGAGATATATTTTTTGATTGCTTTGGTATTTTGATTGTTCATTTTATATGTCGAAGTAAATTGTCTGTACTGTATTTTAAGTCTGAAAATTGTACAAAAAAGCTCCTTTTTACAAAAAATTAGACAAAAATTAAAATAAACTAACAAAGACATAAAATTTTTTTTATTTTTAACAGCAGTAAAAGATTTCAAGCCCTAAAAACAAAACTGAGAGCTTTACCTTTAAAATGATACTTTGAAAATCATAGTGTTTAAAACATAAAATTCTAAAGTTTGAAAATACCAAAGAACAAATATTAACTTGTAATAGTTTTAAGCTATAATTTTAAATAATTTATTAAGCTTTTTATTGTGATCAAATTTAAATTAAACTGACAAAAAATTGTTCATTATTAAAAGTATAAAAAAAAAGAACTTGTAGAAAGATGACTGGTCAATCTAAATTTTTTTTTATCATTACAAATATGTTGAATAAGTTTCTTTATTTTTAGTTCCTGAAAATGTACAAGTATGTAGCTATCCGTTTTAAAATACAAGTTTCAGCCTTTTGTTTAATTTAATTTATGAAAAAAAAATAATGATTTAGATACAACAGCAAATTAAAATCAATTTTTTGTTTATAAATACATGTTTTATCTTTGTATAAACTTACATATTTCAGGCAATATTAAAAAAAAATTCTGATAATATTTAGTTACCTTTAGATGATTTAATGATTAACTTCGTTAAATAGACTATACAATATACAAAAAAAAAACTGTAAAGCAACTTTTCTTTTTGCACCACTTTGGCTGATAAAATTTTTAAAAATGTGTTTTTTTTATTTGTCTAAGTTATAAATTTTATGGTCTTTTAAATAAAGATAAAAATTATGTTTTTAAATATTCATTGTGTTGTTAGTGTCAAACTCGTTGAGACCTATTTATTTGCCAAGTAACTATTACAGAAAGTTATTAAATTATATGAACTATAAAAATAAATATTGGAAAACGATTTTTTTTATATAATTTTTATCACACAAGAAAACTAGGAGATACGACAATAGAAAAAAAAAACTATTATTAGTATGTAAAAAAAACGAACATCATCTAGAAAAATCTACTAGTATAAGCTGCAAATACATAAACAATACTGTTAATGCTTCAATTCTGAAAAATATTTTTATGTATGTGAAAAGCAATTCAACTCATTATTTACTTTCTTTTAAGTAAAATCTACTTTTTGTTACAAGAAAAAAAAATATACTATATTTAATTTCTAAACACTTTTGAAATTCAAACAGTAGAGCTCATATATGTTACAATTTTCTCTAAAGCTTGCTGAACAACTAATAAGATAACAAACTTCTTTAAAATTTCTTTTGTTGAATCTTTTGTAAATGGTTGTTTGTTTTTTGACCCATAATCTATTAGTTTAGAATTATGTTTACTATTAGTGTTTATTTTACATTGAGTTATGTCTTTCATAAAGTGAAACACACACATGTTATGTTTTCTTATTTCTTGTTCTTCTTATGATAATTTTACTGTTGTATTTACTTCAATTAAGTTAGTGGGTGCAGCCTCGGATGAAGTAAGTTTTTGCTTCTCGTTTGGTACTTTCGAAATTTCATAACTATTAAATATTTTTTTTGAACAAAAAAAACTTTTTGCTATTTTTTTTCTGGGCAGAGTTTTTTACTAACTTTTCAAGGTTTTGTGTTACATTTCCTTCTTTATTTTCACAGCACGCAACTTTCTTCTCCTGAACTTTTCTTTCTGGTATTTCATAAAACTTTTGTTTTTCAAAAGTTTTCTGAAGATGTAGTTTTTCTTCTCCAAAGTTTTTGTCAGAATTTTTTAACTTATAGTAATTTTGCTTGTATATGTGAAAGTATTCTCTAATCTTTGCTGAATTTTTATATAATTTATTAAATTTATTTATATATTCAGTTACATTTTTTGTTGCTTGTTGTTTGTTTTTTAACTCATTTACTACTGATGTATGGTTAGGTTTACTATTAGTGTTTAATTTCCATTGAGCAAAGTCTTCCAGAAAATAAAATACACACGTCTTATGCTTTCTCCTTTTTTCTACTGCTTCTGACAGTTTTGTTGTCGAATTTACTTCAATTAAGTTATTAGCTACTGTATTTTTATCTTTTTTCGTTTCAATCACTTTCGATGAAACTTTTTCTTGTGCTTTCGTGGGTCCTTTGGAAGCTGCTACAAAAAATGTTAATGTATATCGTTTTTTTTTTTGTTTCAATTAAATATAACTAAATTTAATTTTTGTCATAACTTTTTTCCTCCCTAAATATATTATTTTATCCTGAATTAAAATATAAAATTTTGAAATTTTCATTAGAAAATTGATTATATTTTCAAAATACGTTTCTTTTCAGATAATACGGTTACAAATTCAACTGTTTAATGAGGACTAAAAAACTCTTTTAAGTTTATGTGATCTGATCTACTTTTCAAATCAAATTTAAAATGTTCAAGCAATGAACAATTAACATCTAAGTAAAAAAGAAACACTAAATAAATAAGAACCAACCAGTTTTGGGTGCTGGAATCTTGTTGTTGTTCCTGGACGCATTGATGATTCTGGTAACACTCCTGCGAGCAGGTTTGTGACTAGGTTTAGGTTTCCTGGCACCTAATTTCATACTGGCTGTCATTATCAATTTTCTGGAAAAGTCTCCTTGCTTTTTAACTTGAAATTCTTTTATTGGTTCGTCTTGCAATGGTAAATGGATCACCTAATGAATAAACAGTAATACATAAATAACATACTAGTACAAACATATTTAAAATTACTAATTAATGTACGTTGATCGCCAAAAGTTAATAAATATAACATTTAAGAAATATTAAATAAACATCAGTTTTGTTCCAAAAAAAAATTATCTATTATAATTAACTATAGGTATATTAAAACATATAACTATTTTCAAAATACCAAAAAGTTAACTAATTTATATACTTTTTAGCTATAAGTTAAAATTATTTTAGCTTAATAGCACGTACTATGTTTTTAAAATGTTATACTAAAGTTTTTTATAGTTATTAATTTCAAAAATTAATCTATATTAAAACTTCTAAACCGTATTTTAAAACAAACAAATAACTATTTTAACTTTTATGTCTACATACTAAGCTTAAAAACATTTCTGCTGTAGGTTTAAACACACGGATAAGAACAACATTATTTTTTTAAATAAGTTATAAATATAATATTGTATTTGTAATAATTTAGTACAGTAATATGTGTTTTATTTAAAACCATCTTACTAATCTAAAAATAGTAATGTTAAAAACCATAGTTTTGACAATTAGTTTGAAAAAATTGTTCAATTATTATATTAAAGAGTGAGAATAGTACTAAAAAAATTACTTTGTGAAAAGTCAAAAATCCAAATACCTATATAACTTACAGTACTTTGAGGACATCAAATAGAATTTATAAAAGTATATAAAAAGAAAATTAATTTAAAATTAAAAAAATATATAACTTCTTATTGAAAAATTGAAAAAGTCAATTTCTTCAAAATAAAAAACAAAGTAAAAAAAAATTAATTACTTATGCCTAATCTAATACACTGTACATTTTAGAAGTACATAAAAATTTATATTTCTGCAATAAACACAATTTGTATTTCTTCTTTGTTTAATTTAGACACAAAAACTGACCTTATTAGTTTCAACAGACTGAAGTTTCTTGAATATTAGACTAATGTCGTCCAGTGGTGCAATAGTCATTTTTATTTAGTTTATCTTAGTATTTTATAGGTAAGTAAGTTTAATAAGAAAATTACATTTTGAGCATAACTAGATTTAGTTTTTAAGGCATTTAAACAAATAAGTCTTTCAATAAAATTTAAATAAACCAAAGTTATAAAACAATATGCTTAAAAAAATTTAATATCTCTCTATAATATCCAAAAATTCACAATTTTGTGTTAATAAATTTAAAGCTTGCTGCATAAAAAATTTACACCTCATGACTTCAATAATTTTATATAGGATAATAATTATTCCACATTATTAAATATTTATTAAACGAAGAGGCAGTACTTAGTTAAAAAAATAAGCTTAACTTAAAGTCACCTATGTATGTTACCTATATTTAGTTGAAACTGCTATCAAAATTAGTGAAAAATAGCCCTCAAACTAATTTCTTTTATTTTAAATTGTTGATATCAGTAAAACTAATAAATAATCTGAATATTAAGTTCTTTAATTAGTAATTTAGATAAAATATAAAACTTTATAATTATGAGGCAAATAGGTTTATTATAACCTAAATTTTTATTTAAACTACAGTTTATAAATGCCTTATGCAGTTCCTGAAAATAAATTTAAAAATTATAAAATAAAACCTAATACCATGTTTCTGTATACCTCAAACAAAGAGACGCCCCTTAAACTCAAACTTAAGAGAAAACTTTAAATACTTTAATCAGGATACGTTTGGTATTCATAAATTAGTTTATTAACCATTAAAAAAAGACAGAATTAGCTGTTTCAGTGTTTATGCAAGCTGCCTCACAATTACTCGAGCATAAGGTTTTTTAAAACAACGAGCATAAGGTTTTTATTTATTTCTGAACTTTTGAAAGCTGAGTTTAGTTGATTTGCGTGAAGTTTTCTTCATTAAAACTATTTAAATTTAACCCTCAGAATAATCAGGTATGAAAAAGTATTTTTTGATTATGTTTTATATGAGTAACAAAATATTATAAATGCTACAAACTATTTAAATGTAAAACAAAAGTAAAAGAAAAACTTAAATTATGATTTCTTTAGTGGAGCTGAAACTGTTGTATGATAAGTTATGTTTCAATCTGACTTTATTGTTGTTGATAAATTTATGAATCTATTTAAAACTAAAAAAATAAAAAGCAACGAATAGTATTATTGAAATTTAAACCCAACTAAAAACCAGTTAAAAAAAAACCACACTTATTTATTTAAATAAAACTTATAAACTTAAAAGAAATTGATATACATTTTTAAGAATATAAATAACTTAGTTAAAAGTGATAAAGTATTATACACAATAGGTCTTTATCATTAGTCTTCACACTACTTAAACTTATGAAGTAAAATTTCAAAGAGTTCAGTTTTTGTCAAGAGAAAACGCATTAAGTAAATAACTACACTAAAAAATGTTTTTAAAGTCTTCAAACTATGTTAATAGAACTTTTTTAAAAGATAATAATTTATTTTATACTTAAACTAAACTAAGAATATAAATACATATATATTGTATACATGGCCTTAAAATTATAAATTATATACAATAAAATTTTAGGGTAATCAAGTTTTAAGAGGTTCATATAAAATTTTATTTACATTAAACCTTCCTTATCAAACAAAATAATATTATAGCAAGATTTATTAACAAATTTATCAGATTATTTTATTTTACAAATTTATGCTAGCCATGGTCAAAAAAAAATAACTTCATTACAAAAAACAGTTCTAAAATTTTTTCTACATTTTAAAACTATATAGAAATATTCTTACTTTAATTCAGTCTTTATTCTCTTAGCTGTATTTATTATTGTATCTTGTATTTATTAAGAACCGTGTGCAAAGCCAGGTGAGTTTGTTAGCTTGCTATAAAAGATATGCCGAAACACCTGCAGCTTTCAACATACCGAGAAACCTGCAGCTTTCAACATACCGAGAAAGCTGCAGCTTTCAACATACCGAGAAACCTGCAGTTTTCAACATATCGAGAAACCTGCAGCTTTCAACATGTCGAGTCACCTGCAGTTTCCAACATGTCGAGTCACCTGCAACTGTCAACATGTCAAGTCACCTGCAGTTTCCAACATGTCGAGTCACCTGCAGTTTCCAACATACCGAGAAACCTGCAACTTTCAACATACCGAGAAACCTGCAGCTTTCAACATACCGAGAAACCTGCAGCTTTCAACATACCGAGAAACCTGCAGCTTTCAACATAGCGAGAAACCTGCAGCTTTCAACATACCGAGAAAGCTGCAGCTTTCAACATACCGAGAAACCTGCAACTGTCAACATGTCGAGTCATCTGCAGTTTCCAACATACCGAGAAACCTGCAACTTTCAACATACCGAGAAACCTGCAGCTTTCAACATACCGAGAAACCTGCAGCTTTCAACATGTCGAGTCACCTGCAGTTTCCAACATGTCAAGTCACCTGCAACTGTCAACATGTCAAGTCACCTGCAGTTTCCAACATGTCGAGTCACCTGCAACCATAGTTGCCAGAATTTTTCTGCTATTTTTGCCCTCATTCAACTTGTATTGGAAAATTGACATATACAGATTTTTAACCGTTAAGTATCGCCCAAGAGCTAAGTTTGGCTTTTTTTGAATTTCAGTAAATGAATTAGTCTACAACTAAAACACTATACTATAGTGCTATTCTTATTAACTTTCAGTTTACGGAAAATAAATTCTTTATACTAAAATACTAAAAGAATAATTCTTGCAAACTTAAAGTACAAATTCCGGTATCATTCTTTAACTGATTTGAGAGTTGCTTGCAGTTTTTTGTTCATACCTAAAATTTATCAAACGCAGAAGTCTATCAGTTAAGTTCGTGTTTTTTGAGTTCGCACAGTCGCTTAAATTTGCAAAATTTGAGTTCACACTGCTGTTTAAGTTTGGATTTTAAATTTAAAATATTTGCTTAGTATGTAACTTTTTAAATTTTAAGTTAAGTGAATTTGAGTTTAACATAAGCTTCAAAATATTATTTTTAATTGAGTAATTTTTTTCTAATGTATTTAAATAAATATATAAAAACTTTAGAAAAAACAAAACGTAAAATTTTTAAATTTACTTTAGGTTCTAATCAAGGAAATAAATTTAATTCAAAACTTAAATTTTATATTTCTGTAAACTCAGTCTCAAGATAACAGTAATAAACACTTTTATTTGAAAAAAAGTAAATTATAAGATTGTTTTTCAACTTTTACTAAAAGACGATTCTTCTAAAAATCTTTAAATGAAATTGTACTTAATGTTTAGACTATGATTTTTTTTATAATTTACAGTAACTTCAAAATATGTAACCTTTTTGTAATAAATGTTGGTTTAAATTTTAACGATAACAATGGATAAAAGCATTTTTTATTATTAATAGAACAATTTATAAAATACAGTAATTAAGTATTGAACTCTAATATTTATATAGCTTTAGACTTTTACACTGAACACAAAGTGAAATTTAGTAAGTGTATTTAAAAAAAAGGTTATTTATCAGTTATTAAAAAAAAAACTCTTTAGTTTATTTAGTTTGCATATATTCCTACAGTGAACAGGATTTTTTGATAACCTTAGAAAAACAAATGATATCATTTCTAATAATTGGACGTGTACAAATTCGGTGCATTTACCTATAGGATACAGAAAACTTTTAAATGTAAAAAAAATCTTTAGTTTAAAGTTTAGTTTTTGAAGCTAACTTAAGTATTTTTTCCAATACTTGAAATATATTAAGTTATTTGTTGAAAAAATTTGCGATAAATTAGCTAAAAAGAATATATTAAAAACTAAAGCTTTATCATAGTCAACATATAAAAATTACAAACAATAAAAACAAATCAAAGCAATTGCAGAAATTATTAATTGCAGAAATTGTAAATAATTCACTGTCTAAAACCCAGCAAAACTATTTATATCACTAAAAAACACCTTAAAAAACATCTAATAAACAGTAAAACTTATTTTACAATAACTTTACAATATAAAACACCTAGAAGAACTTATTTCAAATTTTATGCTGGTCTTTTAATCTTTTTTGTTCATTATAATAATGAAAAACAAATGGATTAAAGCTATTAGAATTAAATTGCTTCTATTGGTACTTCTTAAAACTTAATTATAAAAATAATAGGTAATAGTTTAAGCTTCATAATTAACCGTTTTATGTCATTATTTTAGGTATTAATTTGAAAAATTAATAAGAAATAGGTCAAAAAACATCATATAATCTACTGTGAAATTAAAAAGACTAATCAAATAGATTTAAGATATTTTCTACACTATTTATTCTTAAAAGGTAGTTTTCACATAAAAAGTAGAGCTTACTTTTGTAGTTTCAAAATTTCATTTCTATAAAAGCTTTTGTGATAAAACAATAATAAAAAATTTTAAATTTGGTATAAAGAAAATTGATAAAAAGATAAAAGATACAGCTTAAAGTGCATTTTAAGATCAAAAATACTGAATATCAAAATGTTCTATTAAAAACAAAACTTCCAAGGTACGAGGTAAAAATTTCACTTAGTTTTAAGCATCTGAACGAAAATATCGGTTTAATAAAAACAAAAATGAAATTTAAAAATATTTTGAAATGTTACATAAGCTTGGTTTATACAACTAATTTGTTTAAGCATTTCTAAAAAACTAGTAAATCAGTAAATCAACAAGACAAACAAGTTTTAACAAAACCAACAATTCATAAGTTGACACACTGAATAAAAAACTGTTTACTATTTCTAAAATTTTTAATAAAGTTAGTATACTAATTTAGTAAATTTTTACATTTAAAGTAAAAAATAGACTAAATAGACTAAAACTAAATAAACTCTTATTTAATAAAAATAATTAGAAAAAAAACATCAGTAATAATATTGTAGATTGTAAAGTTGGCTTAAAACATAAAGAAACTCTAAAGCAATTAAAACAAATTGCTTTAAACAGTAACTGTTTTTATTTTTAAGCCACGTAATTATTTATTTCTGATTGAAAAATAACACTAAAATGGAACAAAACTACACAAAGGAGGGATTTTCTATTGAAACCATTAATTTTTAACATACATCACTTTAAAAAGTCAATTGCTACAGTATATAACTTTTAAAATGTTTGTTCTTTTAATAAACATGACTATAAATAATAACCAGAAATTTATGTTTTTGTTCAAAATTTAATAAATTTAAAAGATCTAATAAAACAAAAAATATTTTTTGAACACATTTTAATTAAAAAACAAGTAGTTTATATAATTACTAAAGTTGTTTTACAAAACAGTTAGTGATAAAACTATTAGTTCTATAACTTCAAAAAACACAAGAACAACATTTTGTGAACATATTTAACACAACTAAATTTACTTAAGTGCAAAATTTGTTACATAAAACTGTTAGTAATAAAATAATAAATATACACTGAACTAATTAAAAATTAAAAGAGTTATATATTTTTTTTATTAATCTGAAAATAAATTTAGAACAAATTACTTCAAGTTACCCTAGCATTGAAGTATGTTATTTTTAATGTATAATAATTAAAATTGCAAACAATTAGGAAATGAAATAACTGGCATATAACAAACATTTATTTATTTATAGTTACAGAACATATATATTTATTTGAAACTAATTTAAAACTTTTCTTCTAGTTCAAATGTTTATCTAAATCATTTAATTTTTTATCATTGTAAATTTAAAATTTTTAAATATTTAAAAAATTATTGTGCTCTCAATTTTAAACAGTTATATTTCAAAATTTGTTTAATAAATTAAATAAACAGTAAATAAACAACATAAAATTTAGTTAAAATCTACAATGTAAGATCGAGCTATACATTGTTTTAAAACTCTTTAGAATCTATTAAACTTCAATTCAACTGATACAGTATTCATGAAGTAATACTTAAGTTAACCAAAAATAAAAATTACAGTTCTTTTGATCAGAAAGTTGTATTACATGACACAAAGCAAGAGCAAATTATAACAAAAATAAAGCACTTTGAGTATTTTTAATCTCTAATGTTTACTTAAACTTGGATTAGCATTCTAATAAAAATCTTTATACAAAAGTTTTAAAATTTGTTGATTTTTGAGTAAATTTATATCTAAGTTTAATTGATAATTTTATGCTTTTCTTCATTGAAAAAAAAATATTTTAATAAATTCAAGGTTTTTTGCTTAAGAACATAAGAAAAGTTGTGTAAATTAGTTAAAACTTTTAAATATAACTACAAAAGCTTTGTTTTACATATGTTTGTATTTGAAACTATTTATAGAGAAGTAGAATTTCAAAAACTTGTTTATCACTCTAAAATATTTTTTTAAATATTTGAAAATCCATTGTAGTTAAATATAATATTATTATACATTTTAAAACGAAGAGTTAGAAAAACAATATAGACATTATGAAGTGGAAAAATTGGAATCATACTTTTATTTAAGTTGATAAAAAACTTTAGAAAGGTAAAAATCTTTTTTTTTTTAACTAACTTAAAGACCAAAGTATCTTTTTAATTAGGGAAGATGGTCTAAAAATAAATAAATATATAAATTACAAACACTAATGAGTTATATAGAATAAATGAAATATTAAAACAAAAACTAACTTAAAGAGATGAGTGCTCCTGAGACAATTAAAATCCTACTTGTTTTACAACTTTGACAGGCACTATCAAATTGAAAAATTCTCTTGAAATCTTAACTAAATTTTTGCGGTTGGCTTTACTAAAATCAGTGCTTCAAGTGATATAAATTCCTGTTAAGTCAAAAAATTTTTCTAAAATAGGTTGAACTAGAACAAACACATTTAATACTAAACAAAAAATATAATTAAAAGTAGAAAGCTATAAAATTTATTCAAGTATAAAACATTAAAAATTGATTAATTCGTACAAATATTTCAATTAAAAAGTTAAACAAAAAATAAAAAACAACTTTCATACAAATACACTTTATCAAGCTTAATAGATTACTAGAAATAATTGTATATTCACTGATAATACTTTTATCATGTTTATAAAATGTTCGAATATAATTCAGTTAGATTTAAATTGCTTTTATATGCAAAAAATGTACGTGTAGTATATTATTATTAATTATTTTTAATAATAAATTTTAAATTAAATTGAAACTTAATAGTAAACATTCTTATTAAATGAAAACTGTGGACTTAAATACTTTGGAAGAAACAATATCTCAGTAAAAAAAAATTATAAAAGTATTGAATATATAAATATCTCATTTGTGGCCTGTGAATAAAATTAAATTATGTAAGCTTAAATGTAGCAGATTTTTCCTTTTTAAAAAAAGAAAAATAAGTTGAAAAAATCTAAAATTTTTATCAAAATTAAGGCCAACATCAACTGCTAAAAAATACTTTAGAAGCTTTTATATAAAAACTTTTTTAGGTTTTTCGATTTCTTTGGTTTAGTGTAAAAAAATGTCAGATTTCTTTAAAAAATTTAAAAAAAGTGTATATTTTCTCAATTTAAAACTTATAATCTTTTGAAAATTTCATTGATGATTTATAGTAATATACTACAAAGTATTTTTAAAAGAGAATATTCCAACTGCTTGGTGCTAAAATATCTTCATTTTTTTATGTTTAAGCAAATGTGATAAAAATTTTATGTACAATTTTACAAAATAAAACAATCATTAGGAAATTAACTAATTTTAGGTTTATACAAGAAACATCCTGATGCCTATTTGCACTTTTTTTTTTTTGAAAAAATATCAAATAAAAAAAAATTAAGTTAAAAATTTTAAGTTTTTAAATAAGGGCATAGGGGGGGTAAACACCCTTTTTTGGTTTTTTATCTTATTTTATATAGTTGTTACTAAGCTACAAGATGCTTTTTACAGATTTAAAAAATTCAAAATAATTTTTGAGATATAGCCAGTCAAAGTTGGAGCCGACAATAGGTTCCTTATCGGAGGCGCAAACTAAAACAGGCAAAAAAAAGACTACTTCACTAAAAATCTATATTCTCCTACGTTTTTTGAGATAAATACCTTAAACTTTCAGGATATGTTGTTTAAAGTACTTCAAAACTTTGTCAGAAAGAATGTTTTAAAAAAATAAAATTATAAAAAAATAAAAAAAAAAACAAACAGCTTTTTTTTTTGTTTTTTTGTCACAAATTATCTATTTTTATTTGTTTAAATTCTCTTCCGACACAATTTTTTAAAAATTGCAAGGAGCATATTCTGAAAGTTTGTGGCATTTATCTCGAAAAACGTAGAAGAAGATAGATTTTTAGTGAAGTAGTCTTTTTTTGCTGTTTTAGTTTGCCCCTCCCAAAAGGAACCTATTGTTGCTGTCCAATATGACCTGCTATATCTCAAAAAGTAATTTTAATTTTTTAAATTTGTAAAAAGCAACTTGGAGCTTCGTAAAAATTCAATATTATAAGACTAAATTGTAAAAATGGTGATCTACATCCCTATGCCCTTAATATGTTTTTAGTTGTTATTCAAAATTTTTGGTAGGATGATTAATTAAAACTAACTTTTTTCAAATGTTGGCTAGTATTAGCATGGTATTTAAGACTTAAATCTCTTCTTAAAATATCTACACCATTACGTAGTATGAACTAGAAACATCAGGCATAATTTAGTCTATTAGTAAAATCATATTCTATATTTAATAGATAAGTCTTATTTATGTAAAGCAATAATCAACTACTTTACCTTTAAACTCAGGAACAGATTTCCATTTAGAATTGTATTTTTGTTTATTCTTCCTAGTAGGTGCTTCTATTTTGACAGTTATCATCTTTAACCAGCTGTGACAAATACATGTTTTAGTGCTTTATATTAAATAGGCTGTTATAAAGTTAACTATCATAAAATAACAAATAATATTTTTATAGTATTTTGGATTAAATAAATATTGAGAATCATAATTGTACATATTTTTTACTAATATTGTTACTTTTTTTAAATTAATCAATTTAAAGTTCTTGACTTAAATGCCTATTTCAATATTTTGTTTTTAATTTTATTTTACTTCCATTTATTTGGTCAAATTTTTTTTTTTCAAATTTGTTAACAAAAACTGAGGATCTCCTATATGCAAATATAGGAGTAAAACATTGTTTTGTTAGTAATAAGCTATTAAAATAAATATTATTATTTTTTCTTTACTTAATACTCAATAAAAATTCATTAGTTAGTTAGATAGATGTTTTTCCTACTTTTTAAACAACTTACAAATGTATACTTTGCTTTTAACTATTCTAACTACTAAGTTGAAGTAATTATAATTTAGCTGAGTTAATAATAATCAGAATTGCCACTCTTTGAGACAAAATAGTCAGCCTGTGTTACCTCAGACTAGTTAGAGTTTATAATTAAATAGAAACAAAACGTTTTTGTTATAAAATTTTTGATTAAAAATAATACTAATTAAGTTTAAATACAAAAAGATACCTAAATAATTACAGAAGAAATTAGAAAATCAATATTTGTAAGAAATAAGAAATAATTATGGCATAAAAACTGGTATGAGATACTTAAAGGATATCAACACTAGCATGAGATTTCAAAAAAAGTTCATACTAGCCTAAGAGTGCCACACACAGTATGTATCTGAAACTTTTTTTTAACTGAATATATCTTAAAAGTTAATTGAAACTGTTTTTGGTTGTATAAAATATCTTAGTATAGACTTGATGGATGATACTATAAAAAAAACTAATCTACTGATGTTAAATTTTTACATGATACAAACAAACTTTAAAACTGAAACATTAATTTTTAGCACAAACATTTTATCTAAAGTCCACCACAAAAATTAAAGTACATTTTCATTGACTATTTGAATGCTTGAAAAGCCATAACTTTACTTGTTTGCTCATATATTGTAGGATATGGGAAATGTGAGCTGAAAACTTTTTTAATGAAGCAAATCCATCAAATTTTATAATGAATATTTTATTAAAACTGTTCTTAATGATTCTTTTTTATAACAATTAGATGATTAAGATCAATTATTTAACTATTATTTTGTTATACTTATTACACAAATTATTATTATTATTAATTTTTTTAGGATTATTTTACATAATACTTGATTAATTGTTTTTAGTGAATAAAAGACATTGTTTAGTTTTGATTTAAACACAGCTGTTCTTAGAAAAATTTGTACACTTCTAAACTTAAGCTATAAAATCATAACTTCTAGAATTCTTGTAAAACATAATTTATCAAAACCAAAATTGTAACAAAAATATTTATCAAATAACAGAAGAACTCATTTAAGAAATCAAAGAAGAGCTAAAAAGAGTAAATAAAATGATAATTATTAAAAAGAAAATATTATATAACTGTTAAGTTCTAAAATAATAGGTAAAGTGTTTTTTACTAGTCTAAAGTCATTTAGATAATTCTTGAATAATTAATAAGTATACAGTTAAAATATTTAGTTGCTACAAAAGGAGAGTCTTCAAAGATATTTTTAATAAGAGTTAGCTTATAAAACTGGACTAATTTAATAACACAGGTTAACCAATTTCATCATTTCAATGGTTAACACAATTATACACATTTGTAGGCTACTTTGTATATGGCTACTGTACAAACAGTCCTAGACTTTTTAATGCAAGACATAATTAAATTAAAATTTGCAGATAGATTGTTACAAGAAATCTTATTTACCAATTTCATTAAGACTCAATCTGTTGTTTTTTTTGAGTAAGAGTGACCAGCAAAAATGTGCAAAAATTAAGTCAAAGAGACATTTCTAAAAACTAAAAAAAAATGTTAAACCTTATATTTGTTTTTGAAAAAATGATAAACTTATGTTTGAATAAATAGTAATTAGAATATAGTAATGTTTTGGTTATAAACTATATTACTTGAATGAAATCATAAAATTTGAAATTTAAATAAGGCATTTGAAAATTCATTATAACATTCAAATATATAAAATAGAATACAAAAATTTTAATAAAAAGAAAACTTTTTGATAAAAATCTATAAGTATTCTAAGAATTTTATCACAATTTATTATTTTATTTCTAGGATATTTTAATTTTTTATGGTAGACAACCATCAGATTTACTCCACCCTCCTCTATTTTGCTTCTTAACATTAAATTGAACACTTTGTAAATTTAAAAATTTGTATTTTTAGTGTAATTAAGGATTTGGCAATGTTTCATAAACAACTTACTAAGCTTACTATTTTGCTGAAAGTCTTATTTCGTCTTATTTTTGTAAAACAATATGAAAAAGTTTTAATAAGTTTAAACTAATATTTAAATAAGTTATTTAATTTTTTATCTGAAAAAATGAAAAATATATATAAATAATTGAAATTTTAAAACATACTAAAAATTGGCTTTTTAATACTGATGATTTTTTTTATAAAAGTTATTAGCATGAGCATTTTTTAAATATTTCCAAATTTACTTTACTTGAAGAGCAGTGTTCCTTTAGAACCTTTTACAATGATTTAACTTGTCACAGTTTAAATTTATTATTTTAAACCTTACAACTTGTAGTTACAAGCATTGTTACTACAGTTTATAAACTTAGATAAATTATTTTTCAAAATGTTTTGTATAACGGGATTCCCCTTTACGTTTACGTGACGCCCCGTAAGGCCGATCTGCTACAAAAATAAAAATTTAGGTTAAAAGAGGTTTATGCTAAGCTAACAGCTATTGTGGAAAATAGCTCATTTTTTAACAAATTTTCCGCGTTTCAGCTACATTTGGCTTCTATGCCTGCAACTGTCAACATGTCAAGTCATCTGCAAAATAGAGAGTAAAAATGTATATAAACGATGAAGCACATCGACAAACAGGTTATTAAGACCTAAATTACATTACAAGGGGACCTGGGTTGCTTCAATGGGGCTATAATTTCAGTAAAACGTACATGGGTCATGTCTTACATAAAAACAGTTTAGATGAAAAAAATGGTGGACCATTTAGAATAGTCATAATTTAGAAAATTAAAATTACTTACTTTTTTTTTTGCTACAGTGACCGTTAGTATAATTGGGGTTTTTGAAATTTACAATCGGGTGAAATTCTGAAAGAACAAACCAACGACCACTGAGAACACAGCATAGTAAGAATATTAAAAACAATAAAAACTAAAGGAATAATATTTTTAGGCTAAAACTTCCGTTAAAATAAATATTCTAAAATTTTTTTTTTTTTCTAAGGGACCCCACTCAAAATTCAAATCTCAATCCAATATATTAATTTTTTAAATAAAGGCAAAAAACCATTCTCTATAATAAAAAATCTTTGTTAGTTTTAAAGATAAAGAAAATAATTAGATCTTAAGTTTGGACATTATAAAGATTGCAAAAAATGCTAATCGAACTAAATTAAAGCTCGTTAATTAATGTATTAAAAAATTAAATCATCGTGATAAGAATCAAATTAAAATTGCTTTTAAAATAAACACTTGTTCTTGACTTTTATACACTTTTTTCTAACCTACCACATCAAAAGTATAATAAAAGTAATATTATACTTAATTCGATAAATAATCAGAATAAATACATAACTTTACAAATAAAAACTAACTTTAATAAGTTGGTTAACGTTAAATTTTTTGTTAAAAAGAATGAATTTTTATAGTTACTTTTTTGAATATAAAAGAAAGAAAAAACTGTAAAATTTTATTTTGAGGACCTTAATTTTTAAGATAGTTATTCTTTATTGATCTAAACGTCAATACTCAATTAATTAATAATGATTATTAGTATTTTGTTTAAAGGATTACAATTTATTATTTAATATTAATACAACTTTTTTCAACAATAACATACACGTTTAGCTAAATTAAACAATGAAGCTGAAACATTTTATTGATTAACCAATAATTACAGGTTTTTCAAATTGTTTTTGAGAAATTTCTTCCAGACTTTCAAAAGTACAAGTATTGAATGGATTTTCAGTATACAAATAATTGAGTCTTGTTGTTATGTAACGGCGGTTCCTCCAAAACTGCTTAGTCAGTGAAATAAATAAGTTTTTTTGTATAATACTAATTTTTAGTTATTAAAGTTTATTTTTGATATATTTTTAATATGTTTGGGTAAGGGGGGTTAGGGATAAGGATATAAATTTAAAAAAAAGATTTTCTTTTGCTCAATCCGAAATTATTAGGAAAAACACAGTTACATTACAATCAGACCCCGAGTTATTTAAAGAAAAAAACACCGTTATAAATACCATAACAAAATTAAAAAGATACTGTAAAGCTACTCTAAATATGTTAAAAAAAAAGAATAAAAATTTGATGATAACAAAAAAAACAACATCTTTATGATATATTTTTTGCATCAACTCAAAACTTTATCACTTCACATATTAAAGTTGTTTAAAATTCTAGATTTATCAAGTTTTCAACTTTTTTTTACTATTTTTTGTACAAACTTCCAAGTTTTTTTAATTACCAATATTCATGTTTTTCCACTGTATTTTATCAACCCTGTAATAGTTACATGACAATTCAAAATCGGACAACTCAAGTTCCAACAATTCAAATTCTTAAAGAAATGTCTAAAGGACTTTATTTCAAAAAGTAATATAAATTTGAAAAAATAAAAAATGGGTATGTAAATCTTATTAATATATACAAGCCACCTTTATCTTTTTTGATATATCTAAAATATTTTTCAAGATAATTCAAAATTATTAAAAATAACTATAATTTTTACTTAATTAAATGCATATCTTAAAAACATATTTAATTTATTGTAAAAAGAAAAAAATGGCCTGTAGATATTAATATGGTTCAAATATTCATTTTTATTTTAGACAAATATATATTACTATTTTATTTTTAGCCGTCCCAATTTTTTATTAAGAATTTGAATCGTCGGAATTTGAATTGTCGTGCACCCCCCTGTAATTATTATAAAAAATAAACGCTATCAAGTGAAAAAGGTTTTAAATAACTTAATACAAAATAAATAGTCTGACTTGCACTAAGTTAATCTTAATGTAGTTGATTTTATTTAAAAGTTTGAACAATAAAACATAATTTAAATCTTAATAAAATTACTACAAAACAAACTTAAATACCAAATAATTAACATTTGGAATCAATAAAATACTAATTTTTAAGCGATAAAATGATTTTTTAACTATCCTAATTTTAATAAAGATATATAAACTAGCCAGAGATTTGCAAAAAAAAAAACATTACTTGTAAGTCTGTTTCTTTTTAGATAACATATCGAGTTGGTCCGTATCACTTGCACCACCATGAGGACCATAAGGTTCGTTTAGCGATGTTAGCTTACTTTAAGTTATTAACTTTTTACTTTATTCAACCATCAAATCTTATTCAGATGGAGATTGATGGAACCGTGGAATCTTTTCGGTTACCGCCTGCCCAACCGCGAGTGCCACCTCTGCCACAAGTAAGCACCTGGACCACGTGACAGACGATGACGTCACGAGAAGCCGGTCGGAGATTGTGACGTCACTAAGGCAGTAGGTTTTCGGATCCGAGAGTCCTGAGTGACTCATTTATATATATATTGTTATTTTTAGTTTTTGTTAACTATGAATTGTATGCACATATTTAAATTTAGTTTGGTATTTTTGTCAAGTTTTTAGCAGTTTTGTTTTTTTCTTTGATGTTTTTATTCTGAGTATCTTGTTTGAATAGTGTATTTTTATTTTTATACAATTGAATGTTTTTTTTTGTACTTGGAGTTTCAGAACTTTAAACAGATATAGAGTTTTAAAATGAAAGATTTTTTTTTTGGTTTTTGCCTTTTTCGTTACACTTGTATATACATGTGCTAGAAATTTACCAAGTTTCAGTAAAGCTTGACTGATATGCTCAAAAAATAACTCTTTACTTGATTATAAGGCATCAATTATTTTTTGTCATTAGTTTTTAAAGTTTCACTGTTGTTGAATTTTAATTTGGCTATCAACATTTCATTTTATTATCTATTCTAATTAGGGATACACAAAACGTTGTTGATATTTTTTGTTGATATATTTACACTTCAGCTTTTATTTTCTTTTATTTACTATGTTTATTTTTTTTTTATTAATACATATAAAAATAAATAAACATAGTAAATCTAAGATTAATTTTAATTGTGCTACTACATATAATTGCTTGAAGTGTTTTTTACTTACATTAAAGTACAAACACACTATGCACTTCGTTCGACAAATTATATTTGTTTCTTATTTATTTTCTTAAGCAAAACGCAAAATTTTTCTGAAATATATAAACCACTTTAATCAGTTTTTCCTGTTAATTTTAATTTTTTATACAACGTTGTATTTTATACTAACATAGACATTATATTGTCTATATAACAAATGATATTTTAATTACTTAACCTCAAAAACATTTAGCTTATTTTTGAATTAAATATTTGTTTGCTGCTAGATTTTCTTAATTTGTTACTAACCAATAAGGATTTAATATTATTATACTTTTTTTTACATATCAAACTTTGATCAAACATGTATTGCGACTTGTTATTGTACTAAATTAAGTTTTATTTTATTTCAATAAGGTTGTTAGAGTATTACAACTTTTCTAAAATTTTAATAGAGAGTTAAACATTTCAAATTTTCTATTATGCTAAATAGTATGAAAATAATATTAAGACGACTAAATTACCAAACAACATATCATATTTTACGGATCAAAGTATGCCTTAATAACAGATACTATTAAAGCTTAAACTTTTAATAGGCGAAAGACTCGATAAGTGTATTTTAGTAAAATTTTAACAAAATAGTTTTTTTGACTTTTATTTTTCTTTTAAGCTTTTCATCTTCTTCTTTTATAGGATAGAAAAGTTGGTTCAATGAAACTAAAATGCCACGTATGGTATCAATTTAAAAATGTTAAGTAGTACAGATTTAATATAATTTTATTGAAATAGAAGTATCTCTTTACACATAAAAAATCCCTACATCTATAAGAATCTACTAACATTAGCAGTAAGTACAAACTAAAAAAAAACCAAGTTTTAAATGTAGCAACATTCCTATTAAATAAACAGTTTGAATAAAGCCTATTAGTAAACCTTCAAAAAGAAAGTTAGTTTACATAAAACTAGTAAACCATGAATTAGATAAAATGTTTATATTTTGACGAAACAAAAAGTATTTATGCTAAGGGACGCCATATAAAACAGGGGTTCCTAAAGTGGGAGATTTATACAACCATGGCCAGTTAGTTATCTGAAAAGTAAAAAAAACTGTTAATAAGTAATTAAGTTAAAAAGCAGCGATACACAATATTTTATACACTGTTTATTGAACGAAAAAAAAAAGCGTAAAACAATGGATCCTAATACGTGGTGAACAAAAAACCTTTCGGTTATTTTATTGTACACCACTTGGATACAGTTTAATGCCTTGTCCAGGACAAAACAATAAATGAGTACGACTATAGAAATACTTTCACCAAGAAAAGTGTTATAAAATTATTTGAAAAACTAGATATTTTAGAACAGTTCTAGAAAAATATTTTTCAAAGATTAAGTTCAAATTTTTTTTATAGTAGTTGAGTTAGAATGTAAATTTTGAGTTTAGTTGTTGTTAAGCTTATACTTTCAAATGCATTTCTAAAATCTGAAGAAGACTTATAAAGATCATTAAAAACTTCTTTATATTGTTTAATTATAACATTCTTTTTGTTTGTGGTACCATTTTGAGGTCATGCTTAACAATTTTCTTAATAAGATGATTAATTGATAATTTAGGCTTTCTTGGACCATATCTGCTTTGGTATTCTTCTTCTTCAACTAACTTATCAATAAAGTTCAACGCAAGTTCAAAACGCTTGGGTAATTCTTGCTCAGCTTATGACATTTTATTTAGCTTATACTCTTCAAACGCATACCTAAAATCTAATGAAGACTTATAAAGTTTATTAAAAACTTTTATAATATGTTTAATTATAACTTTCTTTTGTGTTTCTGATATTACTTTAAGGTCATGCTTATCAAATTTCGTGATAAGACAGTTAGTTAATATTTGATGCTTTTCTGGACCATATCTGGTTTGGTATTTTTCTTCTTCAGCTAACTTATAAATAAAATTCAACGCACATTCAAAACGCTTGGGTAATTCTTTCTTAGATTGTAACATTTGGTTTAGCTTATAATCTTCAAATGCATATCTAAAATCTGAAGAAGACTTATAAAAATTATTAAAAACTTTTATAATTTGTTTAATTATAACTTTCTTTTGTGTTTCTGGTATTATATTAAGGTCATGCTTATTAGTTTTCGTAACAAGATCGTAAATTGATACTTTAGGCTTTCCTGGACCATATCTGATTTGGTATTTTTCTTCTTCAGCTAACTTATCCATAAAATTCAACGCACATTCAAAACGCTTGTGTAATTCTTTCTTAGATTGTAACATTTGGTATAGCTTATAATCTTCAAATGCATATCTAAAATCTGAAGAAGACTTATAAAAATTATTAAAAACTTTTATAATTTGTTTAATTATAACTTTCTTTTGTGTTTCTGGTATTATATTAAGGTCATGCTTATTAGTTTTCGTAATAAGATCGTAAATTGATACTTTAGGCTTTCCTGGACCATATCTGCTTTGGTATTCTTCTTCTTCAGCTAACTTATCCATAAAATTCAACGCACATTCAAAACGCTTGTGTAATTCTTGGTCAGCTTGTGGCATAACTGTTGTAGTAGTTGCGACATTCAAGTTGGCAGCAGCGGCTTCGGACGAAGTAAGTTTTAGTCTTTTGTTAAAAACGTTCGAAATATCACCAGGTAGTGAATATTTCCTTTTGAGCATGCCTGAAAATAGTATTTCTTGTTTTGTTTCCTGAACGTTTTGAACCTCCAACTGTAGCTCTTGTGTTCCATTATCAGCTATATTTTCATTGTGGCTAGTTTTATGTTTTTGCTCGTTTCTTTCTGATTTTTCGTCCTCACTTTGTTTTTCAAGATTTGTTTGACGACCGATTGATTCTTCTTTTTCTTCGAGTTTATTGTCGTTGAAGTAAATAGTGGTGGAAGGATCAAAGGTATCTGTTTTAATGTTGTTATGCTTAACCTTTTATTTTAAAGGCAGTCATTTAGTGTTGAAGTCAAATCTTTGAATATAAGAGGCATTCAAGTTTACTCTTTAAAAAAACTTGAAATTAGTATAATTAGCATGCTAAAAAACGTATTTAAAGCTTTTGAAACACAATTTACTGATGTATATTTTTAAAAAGGCAAAACTTTTAGTAAAAATCATTATTGATTTCCTTAAGTATATTGTTATTTTGAGTATCAAACTTAATAAAAATAAAAATAAAATACTTAAAAACTACAAAACAGGTTTATTTGGGAAATAGTAAAACAAACTAGTACTATAATTTATACTTATTTAGTTAGTATTTATACTGATAATTCAAAATTACAATAATATAGTATAATACGACATGGTATAATATGAAGTTTAGTTGTTTGTTTTCTTTCTTACAACTAGCATCCAAATAAATAAGCCAAATAAACAAGTCTTTTTATTTTAAATAAAATTTAATACATAATTCTAATCTGCAAAATTTTTCAAACGATTTAAAATAATTTATTATTTTTATAAAAAGTTTCTACATAATTAATACATACATTTAATATAGAAAGTCAATGTCAGTCAATGATATAAAAAAGAATTTTAAGCCATATTTTCCATATTTTTTTTTTGTTAGAAGGTACCAAACTACATTGTGTTTACCAAACATTTTCAAAACATCAAGGTGTGTACATTTAAATTAAAATATGACTTAACTATGTTGTATTTGTAGTTTTTTTTTTTAACTTTGTCATTTAGATTTATTTATTTTATAGCATTACAGCTCAAATATAATTATTCTTTTCACCTTTCTGCAACCACTACATAAGTATTTAGTTTATTAACATTTAATAATAGGACTGTCACAATCTAAGGCTACTTAGACTACTCAGGATTACTCAACCTAGTTTAAAAGTTGTGAAAGTCTCAGGCTAACTCAGCTGGTTGGCCATTCTATCTTGAAACATAAAATAATCTGGAAAAACTTGATGATTGAAAATTTAGGCAAAATATCTGGAATTTCTTAGAAGTTCTAATATAACATCCTTTATTTTGATAAATAAATTGTACATATACATAAAAAAAATTAAGAATTTTTTTTTGTCTTTCTGGATAAGTGCGTACTTAAGGCGAGGTGCGTACCAAAAAAAGTGCGTACTTAAGCGGTAGTCTACTGTATATATTAAGTTTATATTTTTAACAGTAACAAACACAGCTATCTTTAAAATATTGCTCACAGTTTGCAAAGGCGTTTATAAGTTAATGATAATATATTTTAAACTGTAGAATGTATAGTTCTACTTGAGCATTTATATGTTTTTACTTAAAGTTATTACCTTCAGGTTTTGCTGTTTTACTGAGGTCTTCTTTACATTGTTGCTTACACTCTTCAAGATTTTGAAAATTAGAGACATCATAACTCCTAGGTTTTTCTTCTTCTGAATCAAACTTTTTGTGCAGCTCAATCAACATGTGCTGTGTGGAATTCTATTCAAAATATTTAACTTGATAAAAGTCTCTGCTTAAATCGTATATTATTAGATATTGACCACAATTATAAAAGTATTGAAAAAATGTTAAAAAAAATAAAAGTGTTGTTTCTTAAGCATCAAAACCATTGCTAAAAAAACTTTAGAATTTTTCAAAATAAAAATATAATGACATTCCTTTCCGCTATTGAAAATATAAGATGGTTAATAAATATAAAACGCAAACACTGTTACTAAAGTATCAAAACTATTGCTACAATGAAATTAAGAACTTTGTTAAGAAAAGGCTTATACTCCTATTGAACAATATTTAGATTTTTCAGTTTAAAAACTAAATTCACTAACTGCTGCTTCCTCTAGACTTGAGAACCTCCAGTCTTGTTCTTGGCACATTTTTAGGAATGGAATTCTCGTATCCATCAAAACAATGTCAACCTCAGGATCATTGTCTAGTCTTTGTGCTCCATCATTGTTTAATATTACAACAAAATTGTTCTTTAAAGTATTTATTTTTGTTAAGGAATATATAGAAGTAATTCAGTGTTAAGAAAAAGTTCCTAAAAATGTTACATAATTGTACTACTTAGTTTTAATTAGAGTAAATCTTTTATAAACATTTTGAATAGTTACCTTTTTTATGTCCTTGAGATACTGACGTGCCTTACTTAACACAATTTTATTCTGAGTGACGTCATATTGTTTATTTTTCGAATTTTCAGTTGTTCTTTTTGGTATCTTTTCTTCCAAAAGTTTTTCCATTTCATCAGGCCAGAGATCTCCTTCAAAATATGGGTGATCTGTGACTGATTGGATATCATCGCTCATCATCTGAAATCCTTTTATCGAACCATCAGCCTTTAAATTTTATTTTTTGATTTATTTTAACATTCAGCGTAACTAAAGTAACTGTTTTTAAACACTAACTTCTCCTCTTTCTAACGTTTTTATGTACCACATGTTAAGATTTTTTTGTTTAGGTATTTTTTGATCAGCTGGTTTTACATTAAAAATGTAATCGTCACCTTTCTCCGGTGGACATGACCATATATGACCAAAACGGTATCTGAAAAATTATTTGTTTAAGTTGAAGATCTAAGAAACATACAGATATTAAAAATATTTGTTTGCCTTTTTCCCGTTATAGCATGATAGTTTTTAATCAACTAACCCAAGCTCACCACAGTACTTGAAGTAGCTAATGACAAGTTCCATGTACAGCTTAGAACGAAAAGGTTGGTCTAGAACTTTAACCGAATCCAAGTAGCCTATGTTAACTCTACCGTTGTTTGGAGATTTTTCTTGGTCTATGTACTCCTATGGTAAAGTAAATTTATGGGTTTAGAAAACATGTTTAAGTATAAGATAAATTCAGCTTGTCCAATGAAAAGTTGTCTTACTCTTAAGTACGCACTTTAAAAACAGCCTGAGAACCCACCTAACAAAAGCATATTTAACAAAATTCTTAAGTTAAGTTCTCTATCCCAACAGCATGTGCGTACTTAAAAACTGCGTACCTAAGGGAAAAACAACCAGTAACAAAATGTTTAAAACGATAGGTATAGTGGAAAGTCAGCCATTTTTATTGGATTCTGTTTTGTTAAGCAAGATATAAAATTATCTAAATACGGAAATTATTTTTTAAAGCTTTGTTTAAGAATATTTTTTATTATAATTATTCACTAAATGTTAAGTTTAAAAATTTTAAATTTTCTCACCTGAGTATGAAGTCCAAAGAAGCAAATTTGTTTCCCGTCTTTTTCTACGAATACAAAGATTGCTCTTGCTCTGTATTCTATTTTTTCTAGGAAGCTCTTTTCAAATCTAAAAAAAACTAATATGTTATTATGTTTTTTAAGCATCAAAAATAAACCTTTTAGTTTTTTTTTAATTTCAATTGTCTTTTTAATTTATTAGAGTATCGGTACATATAGAGTTTTATGTTTTAGAGCTAGCCTACAAAACAGTTATTACGTTTTATAAGTATACAATTTGTTACTTAAAATTGTTAATAGTTAATAATCAAATTTATTTTTATATATTTAAAAACCATTATTTAGAAGAAAGCAACAAACAACAATCGCTTTTATTTTATCATTTGCCTTAATTACTGTTTCAAAAAAACACTTTTGCATTAATTTAAACACTTACAATATAAATAAAGCTTCTAAATACAGAAGAGCTTTTTAATATCTTACTTATTTTCTATAAACTAACTGTTCTGATAATTCATAACCTACTTATTTCTTTTAAGTATATAAATAACTAATCTTATTATACATATGTAGACGTAAAAAAGTATATTACCTGTTTCTCATATTATTTTTGACTTTGAGATGCTTTATTTTATTATACAGACACCTGACGTGGATCTTATCAACCAGTTCTTCTTTACCCTCCTTCTTTACCAGTTGGTTGGCTTGGTCTTCAAGATAGTCCCCCAACACAGATCTAGGTATTATGTTCGGTGTTAACTTTCTTTTCATTGCGTTGTTGTCATAAAGTTTTGGCTTTGGGGCTGCTTCATCTGAGCTACTTTTGTGGCTATAAATAGAGATTGGTTTTGGTGAACATGCATTTAACTTAGACTAATTCTAGTCATAATACTTAATGTCACGACAACATAAGCAGCAAATTTGACATGTAATAATAGGTTATATAATGCATAAAACTATTGACTAGGTTAATATAGGATAAAACTAAATGATTATAAACTAGTTGAAAATATATTAAATTAAAAAACTTAAAATTTTAGTTTGAAGTTGCAAAGAAAAGCGTGTACAAATTTTATCAAGTTAAACTGTTACGTCTTATTAGTTATTAAGTTTTTCATTTTTTTATATTCTATGTTATAATAAACAAACCTTGTATTTATAACTTTTGGTAGAAAAGGTAGAGGATACGTAATTTGCGAAAAAATTTCATTGACAATAACTTCAGACTTGTTCTAAAATTGAAAGAAAAATTTTAGAAATTGTTAATTTAGTTTATACTATTTTAGTGATAGTTACTAATTATCTTGTAATTAATTAACATTTTTTATTTAATCTTTTTACATAGGTTTTTCTCTTTGATTTATGTAAACAATAGTCAAACACAGAGATGTTAAAATGCTAAAAGTTACTATGGTAATTCAGCAATGAAGTGTTTTATTTTTGGTTTGTTTTAAGTTAGTAATTTCACGCTTGAGTAAACAAAGCAGAGCTTTTTAACATGTCTGGTCAAACATACATAAATCAATCTTTTAGATAAGAACTTTAAAACTATTGCGTATGTATTCAAAAACCACTATTAGTCTTTTCTTAAAGACTGATAATTAGCTTTTAAAATTTAAAAAGCAAATTTTTAGATTGAGCTTAAAAACTAACCTCTATCTTTATCCTTTTTGTTTTAATTGTTGTCCTCCTACTAACTTTTTTTCTTTTAAAGGTTTTCTCTTTGTCTTTCAGCAGATAAGTAAACTTTTTTTTTAAAAGCTTTTCAAGAGATTTGCCCATTTCGTTAACTAAATGACCTTCCTGTGATTTAATTAAATAAAATTATGGCTATTCTTATATTAACAAAATACGTAAAAAAAGCATTCAAATATACATATTAAAAATAATTTTAAATGTTCAGCAAACGATATCCATTAATAATTAAAAGACAAAAAACACAATATTTTATTTTATGCAGTTCTCATTCTTTGCAATAATATTAATTTCAAACTTACTGGGTTGAATGAGTAGCAATTTTCAAACATTAAGTGAAAGTCTTGTTTACATTCTTCAACCGTCTTGTATCTTTTTGTGCTGAGCTTGTTCTTAATTTCATCTATACAAATCGGGTTCTTGATATATTTGTGATAGTCCTATGAGTTTTCATTAAAATTAGATTTTAAGCACAAAACTGTATATCACATTTTATAGTACTGAACTCAAATTGTTTTTAATTTAAAATTAAATTTTGTAAATTGTTTTAAAGTGTTACATATACAAGAGTATACAAAAAAGAGTCTTAGAACATGAACAACTATTAAAAGTACAATAAAAAAACTATGATTAGAAAGTTTAAAATGTATATAAGTTAAAAGTTCTTCTGCAGTTAAAAACTCAACATTTTATTTGACTTGGTTTACTTTAAAATTCGAAAAATTTTAACTTAATATTTTTTTAAACTTTAAAAGTTACAGTAATCTCTTTCTTGAGTACGCACTTTAAACACATCCAAGTACATATCATACCAGTCTTAAAAGAAAATTGACTTTGAAGACAAAGTTTATGATCTAATCAGTGAGTAGTAGACAGACAGATTAACATACTAATAAATAACAAGTCTTAAATTAAACTCCGTTAAAACAAATATTAAAAAACTAACTGGTTCTACTTCAGGATCAACAGGCTCTTTGAATGGATAGCTGTTTTTATTCTTTAACAATGCCGGAATGATTATCTTTGCAATGTAATCGAGTTGCTTTGTTGACATGTTTTTATTTTAATGTAAAATTCTATAAAGTAAAACTAAACGTCAACTAATTCAAAAAAATAACTTATAGACTACAATTTTTTTTATTATAAAGTTTAAATAAAGTGTTGGCGGTTTTTGGATGCTTTCTTGTAGCTTGTTGCATTAGTTTAAAAAGAAAGCTAAGATTGTAACGAAAATTATTGTCTAACTTAAACTTATAAATTAACTGGGAAATGGGCGGTACTAAAGCTAATTTCTTTAAATTTAAAAATTTTCAAAAAAAACTTCTTAAATTAGTCAAAGGTTAGTTTTGAGCTCAACAGCAATTCCGCTCATTGAGTAAAAATCTTTACTGAGTGATCAATAACTCTCGTAAGTGACAAAACTTAATAATACTTTTTTAATTGGGTACTACAAGTTTAAATTTCACTAAGACAAAATTGCACCAGTTCACTAAATTGCTCTAGGGGACTAAACTGCACGAGAACAAATTTGCACGAAATAAATTTTTGCACGATAGTAAAAAAATACAGAAAAAAAAACATAAAAAAAAACTAAAAATAATTTAATAAAAAAAAAAGTTATCGACCGAGGGTAAGGGTTAGGGGTAACAATAATAGTAAAAAAAATATATAAAAAATAATTGATAGCTACTTATTTTAATTATATCAAAATTAAAGTTTTGATTACTGTAAAGCAGATTTCCAGACATTTTTAAACAAGGTATTTTTATATTATTAAATATGTTTTTATCAATTTTTATAGTTTTGTATTTTATATTTTTTTTATAAACTATCTAAGTTTTAAGAACTAGTATACAACTGAACTATTTCAGTGGCTTTTGAACTTTTTTTAAAACTTGCACCCTAAGTATTTTGTATTGTATGACTTTCAAAAATATTCGAAGAAATGTGCTAACACCCAGTGTTTCTATAAGTAGCTATAAATACTAAATCTTTGTAGAAAAATAGATTTTTTTAAAGTATGCAATGAGTAGGCAAGTAGCTTTTAAATAAAAGTAATAAGTGATTTTATACTATAAGCTTACGGAAAAAATAAAGCTGATATCAAGCTTTTAAAAAACATCCCCTCTTTTTAAAGCATTAAAAAGTTTAGTTTATGATGACACTAAAATTTAGCTGAAAACAAAAACAGCTTTAAGCTCTACAACTTGGTTTCCCAAACTTTTATTCTAAAGGCGCCTTTAAGGAAACAAAAAAAGCTTTGACGTCCTCCAACAAGATTACTCAATAAACTACCATTAAAAACAAAAACACCTTTTGTATTTTTTGCTCGTCATCAGCTCCAGAATATCTAATGAAAATTTAAAGTTATGACCTCATGGCCCCCCATGTTGCTCCTTTACTGCTCATGATTCCTCTTTGGCCCCTTTGCTGCGCATTGCCTCCAAATGGGTCAATTGACCAACTTTTGGAAACCCTGCTATAAAATGACCTTACATATAAATTAAAACAGCATCAACAACTTATAAAAAGAAATTTTATATGTAAAATGATGATAATTTTAGTTGACATAAATTTTACGCTGATCTAAGTTATAGCATATTTTAAAAATACTTTGAAAGTTAAATAAAAATTTAATGGTAATAGTAAAATTATTTGAATCAATTCCGAACGTTTAGAAAACTGTTTTAAAATTGTAATTAAAAAGCTTTAGTTATAATTTATTTGTTTGTGCAAGATATGAAAACCATACCATCATTTGAATAAAATAAGGATAGTTTGAGACTGGTGTTTTTTGCAATACAGAAAACCATCAAACATTCCATTTGATTAAGTATATTAGTTTTAAAACTCAATAAATACAGTTTAATGAACGACAAAACACTACGTTTAAAGTATGTGGTCCTAGTATTTGGTGCAAGAGAAAATCTTTTGGTTATAAAGTCCAGGCAAGGATACCTTTTACCATGTTGTCCAAGGACAATAACTTCTAAAGCAAATTAGTCTGTTCTGTTTTTATTTACTTTTTGTAACTACTATACTTTCAAAGTTGTATTTACAATTTGATAAAAATAATTTGTTAGAAATGAACTTTTTAAACTTATACAAAACTTTTTTAAAATATTCGTTCATAGCAACCAAAAGCAGTGTAAAAAAGCACATTTTCAACTTTTAAATTGACTTAGAGCTAACTATAAACTACAAAACTATTTCATAGAACATATTTTTGTAAAACTTGTTGACAACAAAATACATCTTACAAAAGTGTAAATAGTATATGGAAAAGTTTTCAAACATTAGAAGCTAATCTTATTAGGGTAGCTACTAAACCTGAAACACTGGAAAAACTTAGAATTTGACAATTTAAATAAAAAATCTGGAATTTGACAAGTTTTGAACGAAAATGCTAAAAAACTTGGAATCTTAAACAATTTTACATTGTTAATTAGTAAACTTTTATTTGCCGCCAAAAATCTATTTAATAAAATAAAACTTATTTCATCATTTTTTTAATAAAAAACACATTTCAAGTAGCTTTACATTATTTATAGTGTTATTGTACTACAAAACACAGTTTTTAACCTTAAACTTATCTTTAGTTTTAAAATAGACCAAAAACCTGAAAGAAATTTCTCAAATACCAATGGTTATATATTTTTGATGATTTTTTTATTCTTTAAATTTAAAAATCTGTACTCAATATATAAATAAATGTTTTGTGCCTACACATGATCATAGATTACATTAAAAATATTTTGTATGCATTTTGACAAATTGAAATAAAAATTATTTTGTTTAGAAATAGTTGTACTGAAAAATAATGGTTTTTAGTTTTTAATTATTGTTGTTTAAATTTCAGATTTCTTTTTCAAAATTTCTCGTATTTATTTGACATTGAAATATGTTGCAAATAAAATAAAATTATCTTGTTCTAAACCAGTATTTCTACTCTTTAAAACAAAATACTATTATAAAAATTGAAGTAAAAGCTAAACTCTGAAAAAAATTAAAATAGAAAAATATAAATTTTGAATAGGTTTACCACTCTATGAGTCAAAGATATCCTGATTGAGATCAGAAACTGCCTTGAGTGACCTTAAACTGTTTTTGAGTCATCCTAATTTTTCTTAATTACCAAAATGAAACTTAACTTTCAAAGTAAATACAAACAAGGTTGCCTCTCATTTTTCAAAATTTATTCCAGGTTTTCCAAATTTCTTCCAGGTTTTCCAAATTTCTTCCAAAGTACACATTTTTGGGTCTATTTTTAGTTTAAAGTTAAGTTTAAAGTAAGAAAATGTGTAAAATAATATAAAAACATACAAAAGATAATGTAAAGCTATTTTAAATGTGTTTTTTTCAATAAAAAAAATTTATTATGACATTTTTTTTTTATTTTTATGACAAATTTTTAAAATTAAATCAAAGTTTTACTACTAAACATGTAAAAGTTGTTAAAAATTTATATTTTCTATGCTTTTTTTTACCTAACTTGTCAAATTCCAGGATAAGTGGCAATACTGTGCAAACTAAGCTCTTCAACAAAGTTGAATGTGAAATAACAAAGTATTGAAACTAAATTTCATTCAAGTTGTAGATAAAAGTGGCCTGAAATTTTCAAAGAATCCTGAATTAAACAAGAAAATGAGTCAGCCAGAGTTTTAAAAAAATTTAAAAAAATTCTGAACTATTCTGCGTTTTTCTAATATTTCAAAAAACTTTTAAAATATTCTTAAAGTGTGGTAACCTTATAGATAACCTAAAATATCATAAATATCAGGGTTACCACTTGTTTTTTCAAAAATTTTTCCAGGTTTTCCAAATTTCTTCCAGGTTTTTAAAAGTACACAGTTTTGAGTCTATTTTTAGTTTTAAGTTAAGTTTAATGTAAGAAACTATGTAAAATAGTATAAAAACATTTAAGAGATACTGAAAGTTACTTTAAATGTGTCTTTTAATAAAAATTTATTTTTCATGATGACAAAAAGTTTTTAATAATATTATAGATTTTATGTGTCAAACTGAAATTTTACTACTAAAAATGTTAAAATTGTTCAAAATTCCAGGTTTTTCGAAGTTTTTTTCAAAATTTCTCAAAATCCTGGTTTTTCCAGGTTATCTTTACCTAAATTGTCAAATTCCAGGTTTTTCAAAGTTTCATAGTAAAGTGCCAACCTTAAATTATAAAAGAGAAAAAGAAAATTACATTTAGGGCATAAAAGGTTGTAAATGAAAATAAGAACTAGTCTAGAAAAATAAATGTCTGAACTAATATGAGTGTTTTTAAAAAATCATTGGTATTCTGAGTTTTAATAAAAATCTCAAAAAGTAAATAACTATATATATATTGTTCATTATACAAAGTAAAGTATATCAAAATACTTATTAGGATACGAAGTTATCTTTTAAAGCATTCTAATAAAGAAAAAAAGTATAAGAATTGTAAATTATTTGATAAATAATTAATTGTCAATATTTTAACAAAAACTTCAGAAAGAAGTTTTAAATTTTAAAGATATTGAAAATTTATTTGTTTTTGCTCATTAGTTATCATTAAAGAACAAGGCAGTTTTTTTATGGTCAGTTTTAATGTTGTAAAAATAAAGAAATAACTACTCTTTTAAACTCTCATGTTATAAGTAATTTCATATTAAAACAAAATCAAAAAAATAATTTTTAAAAGGGTAGTAATTATTAGGTTAGCCTCACTTGATACTAGAATAACATCTGCTTGAGTAATCATGAGTAAGCACGAACAGGATTGCTACTCTTTGAAACCAAAAAAAAAACCTGAGTGACCAAAAACTGTCCTCAGTGGCTTTAAACTGTCCTGAATTACCCTAAGTTTTTAAATTTTTTTCAATAACTGAAATAAAATTCGTATTAAATAAAAAAAAAGACATATATTTCTTCAAAGATTTAAGAGAAGAATCAAAACTAGCCGAATTTTTGAAAAAATAAAAATAAACATCCTAAACATAAAAATTTTATGTTAAAATAAAAGAACTAAACTGTTAGAAATAATATATAACTTTAAACATAAATTTGAAATTTATTTAATAATAAGAGTTAATAATTTTACAAGCTAAAATTTTGTTAAAAAAACGTAAATAACTAGTCTGAGATTTAAAAAAGAATTTTAGAAAATCTTAGCAAGCCTGAATTTTTCTAAAAACATTAGAAAAGTTCAAACTGGCCTCAATATCTGGCAACTTTGTACTAGTCAGGTTGCCACTCTCTGAGTCAAAAAATCTTCCCTGAGTGACTAGAAACTTTCCTGAGTAAACTCAATTTATTTTTTTTGAGTTTCCCTGAGTTCTTTTTAAACCCTCAAAAATGTTATTATTTATTAGAAAAATACAATGTTAATTCTAAGAATATTTAAGAACTAGCCGGAAGGCTAAAAATTTTAAATCATCAAATAAAATTATTTTTTTTAAACAAAATTTTGAAATTCAACTAACTAAATCTCATTCTAGATCAAAAATAATTTTCCTGATATTAAAAAAAAATTAAATTCTCTGAAATTTTTGATTAAACAATTACTGCTCTGAGTTTTCCTGAATTAAAAAAAAGGATCTAAATTCCCTAAGTTTCCCTGAGATTTTCTACAACTTGAAAATTCCCTGAGTTTCCTTGAATTCCATGAGTGTGTGGCAACCCTGATTAGTTTAAGCCTATATTTTCTTTAACTTTTAATTTTTCTATTCAAATCATGTATTATATGACAAGTATAATCATTATCAAACATGACTTCTTTTAACTTAAAACCTTTACTTACACTTTGTTTAATACTAAAAGTGTATATTTTTTTAAGATAAGTGTTAATATGTTTGAATAATTTCTATCATAATTGATATTTTTCTTATACAATTTAAATTCCTCAATTTTCTTGTAGTTATAGATTTTAGCATGGAATCAAATTAACAAGTGAAATTCATTTTTTCCTTAATAAGAATAGTTGTTTAGTTTTTAAAAAGTAACTTTAGTTGAGAAAAAGTAACTTGCTTTATTAAGCATAATATTTTGGTTTGAAAAATATCACTAGAAAACTATAAAATATTAACCTTTCAAAATGATCCTTTTAACTCTCCATCATAATTTTTACTAGGTAACTACCAAGAACAAAATTTGTGTGTGATGAACATCTACTATTGTTTACAGAAAGAATAATTTTTTAAATTTTTTACCAAGAATAAACATATGACTAAAATGGCCTAAAATTAAAACTAAAATTAAACACCAAAGCAGAACTTAGCTATAATATTTAACTATGTCGCTAGAGATAGATAAATAAATACAATAAAGAAACTTAAACTTTTAATTAGTAACCAATAATTTTCATGCATCCCTAAATGATAAATCGCGCGCTCTAAATTTTGTGTACCCCCAAAAAAATTGTGCACACTAGTCGGAACCAGTGTTCACTTTGAAGACCAATGGTTTAGAGTATTTTACCATAGCTAAACAATCAAATCTTGTAGTATAACATAAAGTAAGCGAGTATGTTGAATAATTTCTAAAAACAAAAACAAATTAATAAAAATTTCTTACAGTTCCCCGTATTGGGTGATTTTTTTAACCTTGTAGTCTTAATTATACGTATTAATGTTGTAAAAATGCTTACTAAAATCAAGTTTATGTGATTATATGTTGATTATGTTGATTTGTTGATTATGTGCAAATACTTGCTTGAGGAATTGTGCTTCATGATTTCCCCACATTTTGTGGTCATTTAGTGCTAACCTTGTTAGTGTTTGCCAAAAGAGTTGTTACCAAGAGGTTGATTTTTTAGTTAAAGATACAGTTTCAATTTTTATTTTTTTGGTTTATCCAATGTTAATCTTAAAGGAGCAGGTAAAATTACAAAAGATGAATTAAGTATCTATAAAGCACCAACTCTTTAAAAAATTTTTTATTTTCGAAAGTAGGCAATTAGTTCTTAAATAATAGTGATAAGTGATTTTACACTATAATATTATGAAAAAAATAGCTGATTAAACGCTTTATAAAAAAAAACTTTTTTTTAAACTTTAAAAAGTTTATTTTATGATAAAAATATCAGAATATTGAAACTTAAACAAAGAAATGTCATTCAAGATCTTAAAAAACACTAAAATAATATTTTCAAAAAATCGTTAAGTATGGTGAGTATTTTATTAAAAAAAAACAAACTGGTCTTAGTTATCAATTTTTTATTCATGTCAAACTATTTTAAGTTAATCTTTATTATACTGAATCATCCTGAGATTAAAAAAAAAACTAAACTATGTGAGTAATCTCAATTATGTGGAATTATTCATGCATTACATCAAGAGGTTTGTACTAGCCTGGGTTATCTTAAGTTTCAAAAAAAAAAAGAGTTAGTTTAAAGCTAAAAGAGTATATTACTTATTAACTTTGAATAGATATAATTAACACTACGACAATAACTAATTAAAGATCTAAAAATAAATTCTTATTAAACAAAAATAAAGACCTACATGTATTCAAAGATTAAAGATAAATATCAAAACTAGCCGAAATTTAAAAAAAAGAAATAAACATCCTTAGTAAAATTGTGTTTTAATGAAAATTTAAACTAGGCTGAAAGTATGGCAACCCTGAATCATACTAAACCCTAGAACTGGATATTAAGAAAGTAGTTACTTCTTAAACTAAATTCTTAGTAGAAAGTTAAAAAAAAATTTTGCCTGAAAAACATCAACCTAGCCTTAGTTATTCTGAGTTTTTGACAAAAACAAATGAAAATTTCAGAACACATGTCTAAAAACATAATAATATACAGTTAATAATTTTTAAATTCTTTATTTTTTGTTAAAACAACAGAACTAAATTGGAGGAAATAATGTATAAATAAAAAGTTAATAAATTTTACTAGCTGAAATTTTATTAAAAAAACATATTTAACTAGTCTGAGATTCACAAAAGAATTTCAGAAAATCTGAGCAAGCCTGAATTTTATAAAACTATTTGAAAAGTTCAAACTTGCCTCAGTTTAGGTAGACTCTGTATTAGTTTAAGCCTGTAATTCTCCTGTAATTCTAATACCAATTGTACTATTCAAATTGTTTATTATATAAAAAATACAATCATTATTAAACTTAATTTCTTAAAACTTAAAACTTTTATTTAATCTTTGTTTAATAATATAAGTATAAATGTATTCAAAGAGAAATGTAAATATAATTGAACAATTTCTATCATAATTAATATATTTTTGTTATATAATTTAGATTTAACAACTTTCTTTTAGGTATGAATTTTATATTGGAAATAAATTTATAAGTGAAGTTACTTTATTAATGTATAGGAATAGTTATTTAGTGTAAAAAAAACATTAGTAATTTTAATTGAAAAAAAAAAAATGTTTTTTTAAGGATAATATTATAATTTAAAAAATGGTCCTTATAACTAGAAAATATTAACCTTTCAATCTGGTCCTTTTAACTCTCCATCATAATCTTTACTGGATGACTCCTATAAACAACATTTGTGTGTGATAAGCTTCTACTATTGTTTGATTAAAGTATGGTATTTGAGATATTTTACTAAGAATAAACATATGACTAAAATGGCCTAAAAATTAAAATCAAATTAAACATCGGAGCAGGACTTAACTTTAGTATTTTACAATGTCGCTAGGATTAAATAAATACAATAAATAAACTTAAAACTTTATTTAGTAACCAACAGGGGCGTCGCGTGGGGTGTTGCACTGCCGCAACTGCACCACCTTGAAGTTTTGTAAAAAAATAAAAGTATCTATAACGTTTTCGTTATTTTTTTGAACGAAATCTCTTTTAAAACTTCAGTTTTGAAAACGACCATTTTGCCCACTTCACTGCCGCAAATGAACTCAAAAAAGCAAAATTTCTTCAAGAATTACCGCAAAATCAATATCTTGCGGTAAGTAAGCTAAGTTGAAAATTTCCTAAAACAGGACTGCTTAAGTGTCATCTACAAGCTATTGTAAACATAAAATAAAAACAAAGCTAAGCTACTGCAAAGGATTAAACTTAAGTTTATGTACCCACATGATTTTTTAAATTTAACAGATCACTTCTATTAAAAGATTTGTCATAAATTGCATATTTTGAAAAAAAGATAATAACCATAAATCACCAAAGTCTTAAAAATTTGATTTTTTATTTTAATCTGCATACATTAACTTAACTATAACTGATTATTGTTATCATAAAGTTAATAAAATAAATAATTAAATTTAAGTTCTGAAAAAAAGAATTAAGAAGTTTATTTTAAACTTCTAGTTCACTCTTACAGAAAAATATTTTAGGTTTATATTAAATAAAAAATAGTATTATTTAAACAATCACATATTTAAATAAAGTAAATAGCCTTAACTTAGAAACTTTGATTACTTAGAGTAGTTTAACATTTTAGGAAAATTAAGTCTAGCTCTACTTTATATGACTTTTGGTTTAATTTTTTCATAAACAAAGCAAAAAATTTAGATAAAATTGTTGAAACATGGTTGCCTTGCCTCATAATCAGGATAACTTAGAAATGTTAAAAACTCAAGATGACCCAAGATAAATTTAAACAGACCAAATTAGAAAAATATTCAGGCTGACTAAAGCAGTTTTAATTTTTACTCTGAAAATAACAAGCTTATTTAAAATTAAAAAATAAGTGTTTTACTCCTATGGCCACATGAAAACAACTAACCAAATTTTTACTTCTATAATGGTTACATATTTATAAGTTATCTTTAAAATTCATGAAAAGTTCAACAGCCTCACAACTAAACTTAAAAAAGTTGAGCTCCTGACAAAAATACTGTCATCAAAATGATAAACAAATTAAAATTATGTAAAGAAAAGATACCCTTAAAAAACTATTGAATTTTAAAACTCCAACAAAAAACATTAAAATTAGAAAAAAAGTTTATAAAAATTTTAATGTTTGTAAAAAAAATGTGCAAATTAGTGAGGGGTAAGGAGGGAGGGTGTATAGGCACTTTTTTACATGTTGTTCTTATTTTAACTTTTTCAGAAAGCTAATAGTTACTCTTTAATAAATTTGAAATTTCCAATTAAACTTTTAGTTACAACCAGTCAAAGCCAGAGAGTACAATGATTTATTATACAAGGAGCAAACCAAAACAGCAAAAAATACATTTTTATTGAAAACCTATATTCTCCATCATTTTTAAAACAATTTTTAATTAAACTTTTTCATCCTAATTTTTATAAATTTTTATACTTTTGTTGAAGAGAAGTTTTAAATTTTTAAGTATCAATATATATTTTTATATATACAAAAAAAAAACTTTTGTTATAACTTTTTTTTTTTTGGTGTTTTAAATATCTAATTTAGCAATTTTTTTTTGTGTTGTAAAAGAAACATCTAAAGATTTTGAGGCTAACTTATAAAAAAAAGATATGATTTTAGTGATTTGATTTATTTGTTGTTTGAGTTTATATTATAAAAATAAGGATTCATTTGTACCTCTAACTGTGAATTACCATATCTCAAAAATTTTTATGAATTTTTAATTCTGATAAAAGATGACTTGTAGTTAAATTAAAACTGTATAAAGTAATTTCAGTAAAATAATTCTAAAGTAGGTGTTAAGGGCATAAAGGGGAGGAGGGGGGGGGGGGGGTTAAAACATTTTTTTAAACACTGTTTTAGTTTGTGCCTCCCATTATGAACCTTTTGTTGCCTTTGACTTTGACCGACTATATCTTAAAACATGTACTGAATTTTTAAAATCTGTAAAAAGCATCTTGTAGCTTAGTAAAAACTACATAAAATAAGATCAAACTGTGAAAAAAGTGTATTATCCCCCCTATGCCCTTCAAAGCAAAGCTTATCTTCAGGTGTAGCAAAAGTTCAGTTGTTTTCAAACTTGACAGTAAAAATATATTTTTATTAAAATAATTGATCTTTTTTTAAATTCTGCACCACCTAAAAAAAATACCACGCGACGCCACTGGTAACCAATAAGTTTCGTGAATCGCTATATGATAAGTCGCGCGCTATAAATTACATGTACCCCCAAGAAAATCGTGCACATCATTCAGCACAAGTGTTCACTTTGAAGACCACTGGTTTAGAGTATTTTACCCTAGCTAAACAATCAAATCTCGTAGTAAAACATAAATTAAGCGAATATGTTGAATAAAATTTAAAAACAAAAACAAGTTGAGAAAAAAATTCATACAGCAACGTGTATGGGGTGAGTTATTGAGTTTGTAGTTTTTATTAGACATACTAACGTTATAAAAATGCTTTCAGATAACCATTTTTATATGTTAATTGGCTGCAAATACTTGCTGAGTAGTTAAGCTTCATATTTTTTCAAAATTTTGTTGTTTTTAGTTTTGGGACTTTAACCTTGTTAGTGTTTGTCGTATAAGGTGTCACCAACAGATTTATTTATTAGTTTTAGATATAATTTTAATTTTTATTTTCTATTAGCTTTATGTTAATCTTAAATAGTGATGTACCGGACTCACTATCCGGGTCCGGGTCCGGCCGGATATTGCCATTTTTGTCTGATATCCGGATCCGGCCGGATTCTAATTTGAAAAAAAAGTCCGGATCCGGTTCCGGCCGGACTCTAATTTGAAAAAAAAGTCCGGGTCCGGTTCCGGCCGGATTCTAATTTGAAAAAAAAGTCCGGATCCGGGTCCGGCCGGATCCTAACAGAAATCCGGCCGGACTCGGACCTAGTTAGTAAAAAAGAGCATACTGAAAGGTGTTTTTTCAAAAACAAACTCTGTGTAAATTAATAAGAGTCATTTTCGTCAGTTAAAATTAAACACCTACCGTAATTGGCTCATTTTGTACACGTGACTAATTTACATTTGTTTACATTTAAACTATGAAATAAACATTTCATGAAATGCAACTCTTTACATATGTTGTAAAATTGAAACCTTTGGAATGAATACTTGCATTATTTATTGTTTAAAGTTGAGCTCAGAGAATATTTAGAGTTAATACGGTTGAATGTACGAGCCAATGAGAATCATATGACGAAATGTTTCAAACTAAATACTGATGCAACAAAACATCAGAACATGACAGGCAGTTTATATGTAAGCAGTTAGTTAGTTTGGTGTGTAGCGTGAAGCAACAAAATATCTTGAACGTTTTTGTGAATGCTTATTGTAAGTAGTGTTTTGTTTTAAAAGTGAATATTTCAACAGGTGTTTAATTGTTTAAATATTTAAGCCAGGTTTATAGTTTAATAGTTTATTAAAAGTTTTACAGTTTCATGTCTACTAAAAGTTTTATTTAATTTTCAGTTTTTTGTTTTAAGTCTTTTGATATAGATTTAAATAGCTTCCAGTTTTTAAAGTGTTACCAATGTAATATTTCTAGTATTTCTTGTTGTGTTTTATATAAAAGATTCATCACTCAAAACTGTCGTGTCTGATTATAGAAAGTAGTCTCAGTTAGAATTTAGTATTTTTTAGATATTAATTAAATAAAGTAGGATTTAATTATGGTGGGTAGTACTAATAAGTTAAGTGTACCACAATCAGTCCACAACTTTACTACCAAATTGTCAACCTTTGCTAGCTGTTCTACTGATTATTAGATTAAAGTAATTTTTTCAATTTTTAATAACCTCATTCTCACTCAGGCTTGTTTATACTCACTCTAGCTAGTTTTATTGACTTAAACAGTGGCAACCCTGCTAGTTTGAAAATTTTTGGGAATTTTAGAAAATCTTGGACTGCCTCAGGCTAGTTTAGTTTTTAACTTCCTCTTCTTTTTTTAAACTCAAGATGACCCATGATAGATTGTAGTAATGCATGCAAAATTCAACACTCTTGAAATAATTCACATAGTTTAGTTAATTAGTTTGATATAATTACAAAATGGTATACTAAGGCCAGTTGTTTTTTTTTTAAATACTTACAATACTTAACAATTTTTTTTAAACATCATTTTAATGTTTTTTTAGCTCTTGAATGACATTTCTTTGTTCAAATTTCAATATTCTAATATTTTATATTCAGTTTCCTTGAAAAATATGTATTTTATTTCATTTATTTTAAAAAGTTTACAAGCTTAGGATAATTCTGGACAGTTTAAAGCCGCTGAGGACAGTTTTTGGTCACTCTGGTTTTTTTTTTGGTTTCAAAGAGTAGCAATCCTGTTCGTGCTTATTCATGATTACTCAGGCTGATGTTATTCTTGTATCAAGTGAGGCTAACCTAATAATTACTACCCTTTTAAAAATTCCTTTTCGGATTTTGTTTTAACTATGAAATTATTTATAACATGAGAGTTTAAAAGAGTAATTATTTCTTAATTTTTAAAACATTAAAACTGACCATAAAAAAACTGCCTTGTTCTTTTATAATAATTAATGAGCAAAAACAAATAAGTTTTGAATATCTTTTAAATTTAAAACTACTTTCTGAAGTTTTTATTAAAATATTGACAATTATTTATTAATCATATAATATACAATTCTTATACTTTTTTTCTTTATAAGAGTGTTTTAAAAGATAACTTGTTATCTTAATAAGTATTTTGATATACTTTACTTTGTATAATGAACAAATTATTATTTATAGTTATTTATTTTTTGAGATCTTTATTAAAACTCATAATACCAATTAATTTTTTTAAAACACTCATATTAGTTCAGACATTTATTTTTCTAGACTAGTTCTTATTTTCATTTACAACCTTTTATGCTCTAAAATGTAATTTTCTTTTTTTCTTTTATGATTTAGGGTTGCCACTTTACCTTGAAACTTTGAAAAACCTGGAATTTGCAATTTAGGTAAAAATAAACTGGAAAAACCAGGAATTTGAGAAATTTTGAAGAAAACCTCGAAAAACCTGGAATTTTGAACAATTTTAACATTTTTAGTTGTAAAATTTCAATTTGGCACATAAAATCTATTATATTAAAAAAAAATTTTGTCATCATGAAAAAAAATTTCTATTAAAGGACACATTTAAAGTAAATTTCAGTATCTCTTAAATGTTTTTATACTATTTTAACATACTTTCTTACATTAAACTTAACTTAAAACTAAAAATAGACCCAAAACTGTGTACTTTTAAAAACTTGGAAGAAATTTGGAAAAACTGGAAAAAATTTTGAAAAAACAAGTGGCAACCCTGAAAATTATGATATTTTAGGTTATCTATAAGGTTACCACACTTTAAGAATATTTTAAAAGTTTTTTAAAATATCAGTAAAATGCAGAATGGTTCAGAATTTTTTGAAATTTTTATTAAACTCTTGCTGACTCATTTTCTTGTTTAATTCGGGATTCTTTAGAATTTAATACCCATTTTATCTACAAATTGAATGAAATTTAATTTCAATACTTTGTTATTTCACATTCAACTTTGTTGAAATGCTAAGTTTGTACAGTATTGCCACTTATCCTGGAATTTGAGAAATTAGGCAAAAAAAAAACATAGAAAATATAAAATTTAAACAACTTTTATATGTTCAGTAGTAAAATTTTGATTTTATTTAAAAAACTTACCATAGAAATAAAAAATCTTAGTCATAATAAAACTTTTTTTATTAAAAAAACATATTTAAATAGCATTATCTTTTAATGTTTTTAAATTATTTTACACATTTTCTTACTTTAAACTTAACTTTAAACTAAAAATAGACCTTAAAGTATGTACTTTAAAAAACCTGGAAGAAGTTTGGAAAACTCGGAATAAATTTTGAAAAATGAGAGGCAACCTTGTTTCTATTAACTTTTAAAGTTAAGATTCTTTTTGAAAATTAAGAAAAATTAGGATGACTCAAAGACAGTTTAAGGTCACTCAAGGCAGTTTCTGATCTCAATCAGGATATCTTTGACTCATAGATTGGCAAACCTGTTCAACATTTATTATTTTCTTTTTAAATTTTTTTTCATAGTTAGCTTTTACTTCAAATTTTATAACAATATTCTGTTTTAAAGAGTAGCAATACTGGTTTAGAACAAGTAAATTTTATTTTATTTGAAATATATTTCAATGTCAAATGAATCAGAGAATTTTTGAAAAAAACCTGGAATTTTAAACAAAAACTGCTAAAAAACTTTATTTTTCAGTCTAACTATTTCTAAACAAAATAATTTTTATTTCAATTGGTCAAAATGCATACAAAGTATTTTTAATGTAATCTATGATTATGTGTGTGCACAAAACATTTATTTATCTAATGAGTACAGATTTTTAGATTTAAAGAATAAAAAAATCATCAAAAACATATGACCATTGGTATTTAAGCAATTTCTTCCAGGTTTTTCGGTCTATTTTTAAATTAAAGATAAGTTTAAGTTTAAAAACTGTGTTTTGTAGTACAATAACACTGTAAATAATGTAAAGCTACTTGAAATATGTTTTTTTATTAAAATAATGATGAAAACCATTTTTTTTATTAAATAGATTTTTGGTGGCAAATAAAAGTTTCTTAATTAATAATGTAAAATTGTTTAAAGTTCAGGGTTTTTTTGTAATTTATGTTCAAAATTTGTCAAATTCCAGGTTTTTTATTTAAAGTGTCAAATTCTAGGTTTTTCCAGTAATCCAGGTTTAGTAGCTACCCTAATAAAATTAGCTTCTAATGTTTAAAAAATTTTCCATATACTATTCACACTTTTGTAAGATGTATTCTGTTGTCAAAAAGTTTTACAAAATTATGTTCTATGAAATATTTAATTGTAATAAATAAAAATGTTTTGTAGTTTATAGTTAGCTCTAAGTCAATTTAAAAGTTGAAAATGTGCTTTTTTACACTGCTTTTGGTTGCTTATGAACGAATATTAAAAAAAAGTTTTGTATAAGTGTAAAAAGTTCATTTCTGACAAATTATTTTTATTAAATCAAAAATTATCCATTGAAAATAAAACTTTAAAAATATAGTAGTTACAAAAAGTAAAAAAAAAACAGACTGATTTGCTTTTGAATTTATTTTCTTTGGACAAGACGGTAAAGGGTATCTTTGGCGTGGACTTTATAACCGAAAGGTTTTCTCTTGCACCAAATACTAGGACCACATACTTTAAACGTGGAATTTTTCGTTCATTAAACTGTATTTATTGAGTTTTTTAACTAATATACATAATCAAATGGAATGTTGATGTTTTTCTTTATTGTATAAAACACCGGTCTCAAACTATCCTTATTTTATTCAAATGATGGTATTGTTTTTATATCTTGCACAAACAAATAAATTATAACTAAAACTTTTGAATAACAGATTTAAAACAGTTTTCTAAACGTTTGAAATTAATTCAAACAATTTTACCATTTAATTTCAACTTAATTTTTAAAACACTTTCTAAATATGCTATTACTTAGGTCAACGTAAAATTTATGTCAACTAAAATTATCATCATTCTACGTATAAAATTTCTATTTACAAGTTATTGATGCTGTTTTAATTTGTATGTGAGGTCATTTTAGAGCAGGGTTTCTTAAAGTAGGTTAATTTGCCCATTTGGAGGCAATGAGCAGCAAAGAGGCCAAAGAGGAATTATGAGCAGTAAAGGAGCAACATGGGGGCCATGAGGTCATAACTTTAAACTTACACTAGATATTTTGGAGTTGATGACGAGTAAAAAAAACAAAAGGTGTTTTTTGTTTGGTTTTCAATGGTAGTTTTTTGAGTAATCTTGTAGGAGGGCGTCTTAGCTCTTTTTGTTTCCTTAAAGGCGCCTTTAGAATAAAAGTTTGGGAAATCAAGTTGTAGAGCTTAAAGCTGTTTTTGTTTTTAGCTAAACTTTAGTATCATCATAAACTGAACTTTTTAATGCTTTAAAAAAGGGGATGTTTTTTAAAAGCTTGAAATCAGCTTTATTTTTTCCGTAAGCTCATAGTGTAAAATCACTTATTAATTTTATTTAAAAGCTACTTGCCTACTCTCTGCATACTTTAAAAAAATCTATTTTTTACAAAGATTTAGTGCTTTATAGCTACTTATAAAAACACTGGGTGTTAGTATCTTTATTCAAACATTTTTGAAAGTTTATACAAAACAAAGTACTTATTGTGAATGCCAGTTTGGAAAAATGTTCAAAAGCCACTGAAATAGTACAGTTGTATACTAGTTCTTAAAACTTGGATAGTTTATAAAAAAAATATAAATTACAAAACTATAAAAATTGATAAAAACATATTTAATAATATAAAAATACCTTGTTTAAAAATGTCTGGAAATCTGCTTTACAGTAATCAAAACTTTAATTTTTATATAATTAAAATAAGTAGCTATCAATTATTTTTTATAATTTTTTTTTACTATTATTGATACCCCTAACCTTTACCCTCGGTTGGTAAGTTTTTTTTTAATAATTTTTTTAAAATGCTTTTTTCTAATTTCTTTATAATTTTTTTTACTTTCACTGTTACCCCTAACCCTTACCCTCGGTCGATAACTTTTTTTTTTATTAAATTATTTTTTGTTTTTTTTCTGTATTTTTTTACGATCGTGTAAATTTGTTCTCGTGCAGTTTAGTTCCCTAAAGCAATTCAGTGAACTGGTGCAATTTTGACTTAGTGAAATTTAAACGCGTACCCAGTTAAAAAAGTATTATTAAGTTTTGTCACTTAAGAGAGTTATTGATCACTCAGTAAAGTTTTTTACTCTATGAGCGAAATTTTTAAATCAAAATAAAGATGTAAATTACTTATGCATATAGAAATTTGAAAAAGCAAGCAGTTGTTAACAAGCTGAATTATTTTTACTTTCTTATTTTAATTTTAATAGTGTAAAATAAAATAATAAACTAACAATAGTAGTTGCAAAGTTGACAAAAGCGTCGTTTCTTACGCAGCTACAGTTGTTCGTTGTCATTTGATAAAACGGTAGTATCACCGACTCATCTCTTTGGTTCTGAAGTGCTTGTTTATTTTTTGTTGATTTTACATCCTTAACAATTTTCACATAACTCGGTATTAAAAAATGTATATTAATGTGAAATTTAAAAAAGAGAATATTTTACACTTTAAACTAGACTTTAAATAAACAGTTTAATATTTTTAGACTACAAAAATTTAACTAAACTTGATAATTTAACTAAATGTTTGTAACAACGATAAAAAAATAAATCAAGTAATAGCTTGAAAGAATTTCTCTAAATACTCAAACATAAGATTTTAATCCGTCTAACTAGAAGATCAAACAACAAATAATTTTATAATTTGAAAAGGTCATAAAAAGCTGAACTAAGTGTTATCAACTAATTTTTAATTGTTAAAATTATTTAATTCAGTATTATTAGTTGTAATAAACCAAGAACATTTTAAAAAAACTACATTAATAAAAACCAGCTTTTTAACTTGTATTTACAGTATAAAAAAAAACTTATATTTTTTTTAGATTTTTTTATAGTTTTTATGCTTTTAGTTATTAAACTATTACTAGATTTTTTATTTTTTTTAACAATATATGTCTTTTTTTACACGTTGTTTTAATAAATTTCTACTGTTGAAATATTTAATCTACAAACTACTTTTAATTAATATCAATTAAAATACTTAACAAACTCTAACTGTTCTATAAAACTCTAACTCTGAGGAAGAAGTATAACCTTAAGGCATTAGTAATGATTAACACATAAGCTTAAAGCAAAACACTAAATATAAAACACATTAATTCGTCAGTCTTGCCAAGTCTATTGGAGTACAATCATGTATTTTTTAACAGGTAGTCTGAAGCGTAAGTCAAGTTTTTAAGGCATTGTTCAGATAAATTTAAGCATTTAGGGTTTTGTTGTTCAACTTAAAATATTTTTAAAAGGTGTTTATTCCAAAAAAATGTCTGTAAGCATGAAATTTGAAATAACATTGTCCTCTCGCTCATTTTGGTTTGTCTACATAATGTGTTTTTATTTTAAAGCTAACCGTAAAATAAAAACAAAAAGTGGGAAATTCAATAAAAAAATATGGAGTGAGTTTTTTAATTTGTTTGTAGTATTGACTAGACAACATAAAGTTATGTTTTTGTTTTGAAACTGTCAAGATAGTAATTAAAGGTGATTTTTATCGTCATTTAAAACATAAAATTTATAAGAGAGCCAGTATTTAATTTAAAAAAAAAAAATTATGATACATACTTTTAAAGAATTAAATGTTAATATTAGTATATTGTTTTAAATTAATTTTGAGTAAAGGTACTTTTATTAAAACATTATTTAGCTGTTTAAATAGGAGAAAATTTTCATGGCTAAAATTCTAATCACTAGTAGTAAAAGCTAGAAAGAGAAAATTAAGTCTAAGACAGCTTATCTCTTTAAGCTCTTCAATCATTTAATCTTTTTTTTCTTTAACTATAATACAGAGAAGTAAGTCCTTCTTACAAAAACCCTTTTCAGCTTGTAGGAATGATTATTAAATAATTAAAAACATTTATAAAAAAGTCTATATAGATTTATAATAACGTTAGATTTTGTTACATCAAAAGTACTATAGATAAGGTATCTTGGCTCAAAAAAATTTAGTATATAAAAGAAAAGTTATTTAAATAAGTCAGTCTTAAAGTTGCTTTAGAGCAGAAGGGTATATTAAAAAAAAGCTACTAACATAAAACAATTTGATAAAAAAAAATACAAAAATATATTTTTTTTTGAAAGTTTAATTTTACTGTATTTTATTTATCTAAAGATTTTTAGTGTTGTTTATGGAATCAAAAGTGTAATATTAGGACATATCAGGTCAGTTAAATCAAATACAGAATTCTGCTTTTTGAATACGCACTATTAAAGAACAAACTTTCATGTTGAGTACGCAATTAGAACAAAGCTCAATCGTGCGTTTTCAAGACAAACATTACTGTATTCAGTTTTTAACAGTTCTAAAATTTTTACAAAGATATAGCTTAGATTATAAAGCTATTTATTAAAATAAGTTCTTAATATAAACTCATTAAAAAATTATATTAAACTATAAATAGCTTAATAATCACATTAAGTAAGTATTTTCAGTTCAAATTACTATCGATTAGATTACACTGCTCAAAAATGTTTAATATATAAAGAAAGTGTTATTAGAATATGTCAGTCTGTAAAGTTTTTAGTAGAGGAAGGGTATTAAAAACAATTTAGCTACAAAAATTATAGTTTTCAAGATTTTTGTATATTGCGTTTTATTTAACTAAAGATTAAAAGTGGTATTCATGAAATAAAACGTAAGATATTAGGATATATCAAGTCAAATTAGTTACGACAGTTATATCAAAGACAGCCATCTGCATTTTGAAAACGCATCTTTTAGGGATACACTTCATGCACATAAAACAATACTTAAAACTTATTTTGTCATTTAGAATATAAACTATTAATAAAACAAGTAATTAATTTAACTAAAAATATTGTATTTATTGTAAATGTTTTTAATGATTTGAAGTGGAAGAATAAAATATAGTTTTTATCAAGATTTGAGTAAAGCTAATTTCATTAGAATATGTAAAAGTTAAACAGCTTAAATAGGAGAAAAGTTTTATGGCTAAAATTTTCAACACTAGTAGTACAAAGTTAGAAAAAAAAATCTATAAAAGCTGATTTTTAAACTATTTATCATAAAAATAAATAAGTTCTCAACAAGAGATTTTAACATTCTGGAAAATTCTGGATTTAGAAATAAATCTGTATATAAACGTTGGTTTACTCGGTTTAAAGTCATTTGTAAGGTGTCTACACCGTTGACAGTTTGAGACCGTAGTTTAGCTTAAGGAAAATTTTGTCTATGCTTTTTTCTAGTTAGTTATGGTTATTTTACAAACAGTATCGCATATTGTAAATTTATTTTAAAATTACAAAAGTTTTCCAATAAAGTTTGTTGTAGCCGATAGCTTACGTGATTGAATTTTCTTTTGTATAACACAGTTTTTATTTTTTCATGCTTAAGAATCTGACTACTAAAATAAAATAAATTTTCTTTAGAATACATGAAAGTAAAATTTTGCTTCGCATAATGTTTAATAAACAACTTAGTGCATTTTAACTTCGTAAATGACATAAAAACATTTTTGAAGTGTACAATTCTAGCTCTGGTTTAGAAACAGTGCGTAGTCATTTTTTTTTCACTATATCTCTTTTTTCTTTTAATTTAGGGCGAGCGTAGGCTTCAGGGAACTACACTTAAACCGCCGCTATTTTACTTATAACACATATTAAGTAAATTTTTTGTTTTATAGTTTGTACTTTTTTATTACACAGTTAACAATGAAAGAAATTTAACAGAAAATTATACAATAAAATAAAAACATGTCAATGAACCAACAACTTCATTACATTTGGAAAACAATAATTCCTGCTTTGGAGAATCACAAATGCAGCTCTCTGTTTAAAAAACCTGTGGATCCTGTAGCGCTTAGAATACCTGTTAGTTTTTTAGTAGTGTTTTCACTTACATTTTCTAAACATTTTTTCAAGAACGTTCATGTTAAGTACGCCTAGTATAAGGTTTGCCATATTTAGTCAAAATTTCGTGTGCCAAATGGAAATTCAATTTTCAGACTTATATTTCTAAGATTGTGTTTTAAAAGCAATTTCAAGCGGAACATAACTGAGTGTTTTAAAACTTTTACCAGAAAAAACAAATTAAGACTATTTAAATTACTCTAAACAAATAAAATAACTAATGGGTACAATTTTTTAATATATTGAATCTTTTTTAATTACTTTAAAATAATTTATGACTGTACTGCGACATTTTTAGTTTAAAACTTTTACATATGTAATTTTAAAATTTTATCAAAACCTTTATCATGTTCGTAAAATTGTTGTTAGTAATGTTAGAGTTTAATAGTATAAAATAGAAATAATATTTTGTGCATAAAATTTCACGTTGATAAAAACTGATAGGACTATCACAGCATTATCACGAAGCCAATGTGCATAAACGACATCAAGAAAAACCTACGTACAGGCAAATACAAAACAGCTGACCAATGTAAAAAAGACTTTCAGCTGATGTTTGAAAACTGCTACAATCACAACCCTGTTAGTTTAAAATTAATATAATTAAATCGTATCATAACAACTACTAACTATAAGCATTTGATTGTCTTTAAACTTATTTTGCAATATTAAATTTAACAACTTTGTTTAATTAATCACAGGTAGGTAACTATGTAAGGGCGCAGGGTAAATCCCTTGAAGCGTTTTTGAAAGAAGAGTTAACTAAACTGCCGAAGGATGAATTAAAAATTGTTGAAATAAAAACAAATAATAAAGAGAAGAAGTCAAAGAAACAAAAGAAAACAAAGAAAATTCTTAAAGTTGGTGTTTACAATTAATTTTACTTATTTTTAAAGCCTTTTATAAATCTAATAATCTATGACTAATAAGTTTTGTAATTTTATAATAAAATTTTTTTTAGATTTAAATAAAAGAAATATTTATTTAAAACTAGTCATATCTTTCTAATTTTAATAGTTTTTTCTTAATTTTAAACAAAAAGTTTTTATAAAAATTGCTATTATATTATTAGACAAAAAATAACAATTATTAAAAGTATATTTTGTTTCGTACCAGTTTAAAATTTTTTTACTCTAATTTTCGAAGATACTTGTCAATAAAATCGATAAAATATATTTTCAGTCAACTAAACCCTTACCGAAAAAACCTGATATTAAAAAACTTGAAGGACATGGTAAAGACGCATTGTGTAGAAATTTATCATCAAAGATGTTACCTAGGTCTAACTTATGCAAATATCTGGAAAAGGAAGTCAACCAATTTGTAAAATCTAAAGGTAAAGAAGAGGAGGTTGGTAAGATCCACGTCAGAATTTTATACAATAAAGTAAAGCATGTGGAGGTTAAAGAGAAAATGTTAAAGAGGTAAAATTATATTTTATTTGTTGTCTTTAATATTTTATGAACATTATTTTTTGTATGTTTTATGCAAAAAAAAAACAATACTTAAGATTCTAAAAACTTGTATTATCCAAGTTTTTATATTTTAAAGAATTAATATTCTTTTATAACTTTTTTTAAACATATAAATTCCAAACTTGTTGTATATTAAATAACTGTGGCAGTAAATACCACATTTAATTTTAAATATACTAGTATTCTGATATGTACGCAATTTTTGAATAGGTAGAAAGCAAGTCTCTAGAATGTCAATTTTTAATTCAGAACGGTCTTTCTTAGGTACGCACTAGTGTAAAAATTGAAATTAAAGTTAAGCTTTGTTTTTTTAGCATGGTTAATCATAATAAACCAAAAAAAAAACATTTAATCTAAAGAAATTTGAAGTTTTCACTCTACAAATGAATTTATTGAGACAAAAATGGGGCTAAAAAGATGCTTTCACATTTTATTTGTGTTGCGTAGATTATTACTTAAGTTTAAAATTGGTTTTAAACATATGAACAGAAACTTTTAAGTAGTTCAACAAAAGCATAATATATGAGCTTAAACATAATTACTCCTTAATTTTTATGAATTTTATACAATTTTTTAGCAACTATTTTTGAACATTAATAGCCAAATGTGGCTTTTTAAAGGTAAAAAAAGCAACATTTTTGAACTAAAAATTTAATAAAGTAAATAACAATGTATTATTGAAATCTTTAAGAACAGACCATTTTAATAAATTTTGATGTTTTAACGAATTTGAGAAGAAGCGACTGCGTTTGAAATTATCCAGCAAATTGATGTTAAATTACATTTGAGGCCATTATAAATATATAAAAGGTTTTAACTTATTTTTTTTACTAAAAAAACAAATTTTAATTGATAGCAGCTTTATTAAATGATGTCTACAAAATAGCTTGGGAGTTGGCTTACCAAGACATTTTTAGAATGTCATACAAACATCTGAATAAGGTCCTGTATTGCAGCTCCGAGCGTCAAAAACAAGATACAAAAGGAAATAACTTTATTAATTTAAAATCTGCTGAAAAAAATATCTAAATGATCTAAGTTTTTTACTAAAATCATAGTTTAATTTAACTTTGCAATATTGAAATCCTAAAACGATACATTATATTCTTTTAGATTCGGAAAAACATTCTATGAAAAAATACCTTATAGATCAAGAGCTTTTTATGCTTTTGTGGAAAAAGACGGTGATGAAATTTGTTTTTTCGGGTGTCATACTCAGGTGAGATAAATCTAAATTTAATAACGATAAATTTACATGTTTATATTTAGAAATATTTGATTTTCAAAAAAAAAAAACAATTTAACTCAATCCGAGTAAGATATTTATATTATATTTATATAAATAAAACAACACGTATAATTTTTTCAGGAGTATAAAGACTTTGTATCGCCGAACAACAACAGGGTCTACATATCGTTTTTAGACTCGGTTCAAGTTCTGGAAAAATCAATTCGTTCTAAAGTGTATGTGGAACTGATGTTAGGATACTTTAAGTACTGTGGTGAAATTGGGTAAGTCAATAAAAACAAAATTAAGTAGTTGATTATATACATTTTTATCAAGTTAGGATAAAATTAAGTCAATTCTTAAAATTAACAGCAAGGAACAGCTCAATGAAATTTATATATAATTAAGTTTCTGAGAGAAAGTACTGCACTTTTACTATAAACAATAAGAAAAGTTTAAATTGCTTTTATTAATAAAAATGGATTTTTATTACAAAAGTTATAATAATTATATAAGGCTGATAACTATAACCTCTAAATTTAATTACAAACCCAAAACTTATTAAAACGTAGTAAATTGTTGTATATATTTAAGATACCACTATGCACATATATGGTCTTGTCCCCCAGAGAAAGGTGAGGATTATATTTTTAATGGAAAACCACCATGCCAGGCTACCCTTCCTCCGAAAGCTCTTAAGAAATGGTACAAAACAATGTTAGATCTGGGAAAAGTAAGTTTTCTAAAAGTTCTTTAAATTTTACTCAGTTTTTTAATCTAAATAAAAATGTGTTTTATTAATTATCATAAGTGTTAAGATAAACAAAAAAATCTCTTTCTTGCTAAAAACCTAGAATCTTGGGAAACCTAGAACTTGACAATTTAGGCCAAAAAAAGTTTCAAAAATTTAAAATAAAAACAGAAAAAACAAGAAAGTTGAACAAAAATAACTAAAAAACGTTGAAAAACCTGAAATTTTAATCATTTTTTGCGTGTTAAGTAGAAACATTTCGATTTAACACCAAAAATACACCATAAAAATAATTATTTATTTTCATCATCAATTTTTTTTTTATTGAAAAACACATTTAAAGTTGCTTTAAAGTATCTTTTTAATGGTTTAAACTAACTAACACAGTATTTTACCTTAAACTTAACTTTAAACTAAAAATAGACCCAAAAAAGTGTACATTTAAAAACCTGAGGAAATTTTTTAAACCCGAAAAAAAAAACTGCCTTTTTAAGTTTATTATTTTTCAACTGAAATTTAGCATTTTTATAGTTTTTAATGGTTGTTGACCTTAGAACAATGTTTAAATTATTTTTTAGTTTAAATAAAATTTGAGATTTTTGACTTTGACACCCAAAAAACATTTAGTTTTTGAAAAAAAATTATCTGTTTTTTTTTCTCCGCACAGAGTGATGGGTCGCTAAAAATAACTACTTCAGTAGCATCTTAATGTACGTAACTATTATCATTATTATTAATAAATAAGTATTTTTTATCCATTTGCAGAAGCTAATGGATCGATAAAATATTTAATTGTTTTGTAATAGTTACTGAGTCACATCTATTATCATTTGAACAGCTAAAAGCTTAAAAAAAAAATTAAAATAAGGCAAACTACAGACATATTCCATTCATTAAAATTATTAATACACATTATCTTATCTAAACAGGTTAACGGTTCGATAAAAGGGTACTTTATGCTCAAGTACAACGACATAAAATCAGTGACAGAAGTTCCGTACTTTGAAGGAGACCACTGGCCTGACGCACTGGAGAACTTCTTAGCAGAAGTAAAGAAACCGGGTAGGCAGTCTGGGAGGTCGCAAGAAACGCAAAAAGCTGTACAGAACGAAGATCTATTGAGAAAAGTAAAAGGCTATTTCAATGGTCATTCTAAGGTGAAAATGTTGTAAACAATACATGTTTGGTTTATTTAAATAAAAAAAAAGAATTAAAATTAAATACTATTTCTATTATACTTACAAAACTTTGACAACTAAAAAAACTTTAGAATGAATTTATGTCTATTGAATTTTAGTAAGTATTAAACTAGTAAGTTTGAATTTTTTTTTAGAATAACTTCGTTGTCATGTTGAACAATGACGGGCCGGCAAAAAAAGATACGGACAAAGATGTCGATACTGACTTGATGAAGACGGCGCAGCATTTCTTGCAGACGTGCAAAATGCAAGGCTGGAAATTTTCCAGCTTACAAGAAGCCGCTGTTAGTGAACTTTATGCTTTTATCTAGTCAATAAATATAAATATTTTAACGGTTTTAGTAACTAATCAGCAAATGCTAACACATTTAAAAAACGACAAACTTTCTATGTCTTATTAATAATTTTTGACACTTTTACTAAATATTGGTACTTGTATAACTTAACTTTTATCAAGAAGCTACTGTTGGTCATCATATTTTTTATTTAAGAATAATGACGTTAAAAGTTAATATATTTCGGAAGTTTTAATAACTTTTTTAGTTCTACGAAATTATATTTTTTTACGCAACAAAAGTTTTGATGTTACGAAATTAACAATTTTGTGTGTTTTTGTACAACATTCAATACTTTTATTCCTCCTTGTATATACTTTGGCAAGGCTTTTTCAAGGCTGGAATTTTTCTAGCCCGCAAGAAGCTGCTGTTAGTGGTTTCTTAATTACTTAACTGAGCTAAAAGTTTTAAACTGGGAAAATCTCATATTTTTTTTTAATGTCTTACTTACTCGATAAAAGCTTTGACATTTTTTAATTTACAAATTTTTTGTGCTTTATTTAGATTTACAATACTTAAAACTTTAAATAGTTATTTTACCTATTTTTTATCAATATTCTGGAGTATAATATACTTTTCATTCATTATTTTTAATAGATTTCGACAAAACACATGTTAATTGAGTTGCACAAAGGCTTTGTAAAAAGTGACGAAAGTGCTGAAGTAAACAACACAAATCTTGATGTAAATAAAAAAGACATTTCAGAAGTTATCAAACTTTCAGTAGCTAAGAAATCTTGTAAAGAAACTAATCATTATATTTATGAGTTGATTAAAGAATTCGATGAAGAATTTAACAAAATTATTGAGGATCATAACAAACATGCTGAACTATTAAAAAAAATGGAAGAAATAATTAAAACACGTGAAGAATATGTCAAGAGTGTTGAAGAAATAATTAAAGGTAAAGTTAAAGTGCAGTATTCATATGACTAAATAAAATGTATAAGTCTAATATAACATAATAACATATTTATAAATTTTGTTATAGCTTGTACAAGTTGTTTTAAAATTTAGCTGTAGTTTTACATATGTATAGTTTTTGTTAGTTATTAAATTAAAATAAACAGTACAAAAGTTGTTTCTCTCTAGTATACCATTCTGAAATTAGTACTTATAATTGTTACTTACATATAGTTTCTGTTTTAATTTTTTTTTACCTTTATTAACTTTAAAACTACTCATAATATTGTGTTTCAAGTTTTTATATACAGAGTTTGTTTTTTTTTTAATTTTGGTGTTTATAAAAACTTACAAAAATAGTTATTTTATTAACAGAAAAAGTAGTACGAAACAACACTAAACACAATATTGCTGTTGACCCGAACAACTTACCTGTTGAACCTAGTTGTCCTCATCGTGAATCTAATGTCTTAATTGAGCACAACTATGTAAAATGTTGCACAAATAAGGTACTTTGTAAAGAAAATTTCAAAGAAAAAACAAAAAAAGCAGGTAATTTGATTTAAATTAAACTTACATCGGCTGTGCACACTTATAATTATAATTCAGTATACTTCCTTTTGACATAAAACTAAACTAGTTTTTATAACTGTGAGTTTCAAAGACATTTTCATAATTGGAAACCTTTGAAGAATATGAAAAAACAGTTTCCCCGTTTTATCGGAAGGCCTTGGTTGACCTAAGGAAAAATTTCGAAAATTAAAATTTTTCGGTTTGCAGTTATTAAGTATTTTGTGCGGTAATTAACTATTTCCTATTTTGCTACCTTACTAGTAAAGGGTTAATAACCATAAAAAACTAGAAATCAAATAGCTAGGTAAACTTAAAAAAATCTCAAAGTTGGAACTCTCTTTTAGTCCACACACTATATATTGCTCTTAGATTTATTTGGATCACCATAAAAAGTTGAAGATATCTCCTAATTTAGAATCCTTTCTAAACTACTATAGAATGATATAATGGTTCAAAATAAATTTTGACTGCAAAGTTTTGATTACTGAAATGTTTAGATAGATATAATAACTTTTTATAGAAATAATAAATCATTTTAAAATCGTTTGAAAAATTTTGCAGGTTAGAATTATGTATTAAATTTTTTTCAAAATAAAAAGACTTGTTTATTTGGCTTAATTATTTGGTTGCTAGTTGTAAGAAAGAAAACAAACAACTAAACTTCATATTATACTATATTATTGTAATTTTGAATTATCAGTATAAATACTAACTAAATAAGTATAATTTATAGTACTAGTTTGTTTTACTATTTCCCAAATAAACATGTTTTGTAGTTTTTAAGTATTTTATTTTTATTTTTATAAAGTTTGATACTCAAAATACCAATATACTTAAGGAAATCAATAATGATTTTTACTAAAAGTTTTGCCTTTTTAAAAATATACTTCAGTAAATTGTGTTTCAAAAGCTTTAAATACGTTTTTTAGCATGCTAATTATACTAATTTCAAATTTTTTTAAAGAGTATAACTTGAATGCCTCTTATCTTCAAACATTTGACTTCAACACTAAATGACTGCCTTTAAAAAAAAGTTTAAGCATAACAACATTAAAACAGATACCTTTGATCCTTCCACCACTATTTACTTCAACGACAATAAACTCGAAGAAAAAGAAGAATCAATCGGTCGTCAAACAAATCTTGAAAAACAAAGTGAGGACGAAAAATCAGAAAGAAACGAGCAAAAACATAAAACTACCCACAATGAAAATATAGCTGATAATGAAACACAAGAGCTACAGTTGGAGGTTCAAAACGTTCAGGAACTAAAACAAGAAATACTATTTTCAGGCATGCTCAAAAGGAAATATTCACTACCTGGTGATATTTCGAACGTTTTTAACAAAAGACTAAAACTTACTTCGTCCGAAGCCACTGCTACCACCTTAAATGTCGCAAGTACTACAACAGTTATGCCACAAGCTGACAAAGAATTACACAAGCGTTTTGAATGTGCGTTGAATTTTATGGATAAGTTAGCTGAAGAAGAAAAATACCAAATCAGATATGGTCCAGGAAAGCCTAAAGCATCAATTTACGATCTTATTACGAAAACTAATAAGCATGACCTTAATATCATACCAGAAACACAAAAGAAAGTTATAATTAAACAAATTATAAAAGTTTTTAATTATTTTTATAAGTCTTCTTCAGATTTTAGATATGCATTTGAAGATTATAAGCTAAACCAAATGTTACAATCTAAGAAAGAATTACACAAGCGTTTTAAAGTGCGTTGAATTTTATTTATAAGTTAGCTGAAGAAGAAAAATACCAAATCAGATATGGTCCAGAAAAGCATCAAATATTAACTAACTGTCTTATCACGAAATTTGATAAGCATGACCTTAAAATAATATCAGAAACACAAAAGAAAGTTATAATTAAACAAATTATAAAAGTTTTTAATAAACTTTATGAGTCTTCATCAGATTTTAGGTATGCGTTTGAAGAGTATAAGCTAAATAAAATGTCATAAGCTGAGCAAGAATTACCCAAGCGTTTTGAATTTGCGTTGAACTTTATTGATAAGTTAGTTGAAGAAGAAGAATACCAAAGCAGATATGGTCCAAGAAAGCCTAAAATATTAATTAACCATCTTATTACGAAATTTGATAAGCATGACCTTAAAATAATACCACAAACACAAAAAAAAAGGTACAATTAAACAAAATATAGAAGTTTTCAATAATCTTTATAAGTCTTTTTCAGATTTTAGAAATGCATTTGAAAAGTATAAGCTTAACAACAATTAAACTCAAAATTTTCATTCTAACTCAACTACTATAAAAAATTTTGAACTTAATCTTTGAAAAAAATTTCTAGAACTGTTCTAAAATATCTAGTTTTTCAAATAATTTTATAACACTTTTCTTGGTGAAAGTATTACTATAGTCGTACACATTTATTGTTCTGTCCTGGACAAGGCATTAAACTGTATCTAAGTGGTGTACAATAAAATAACCGAAAGGTTTTTCGTTCACCACGTATTAGGATCCATTGTTTTACGCTTTTTTTTTCGTTCAATAAACAGTGTATAAAATATTGTGTATCGCTGCTTTTTAACTTAATTACTTATTAACAGTTTTTTTTTTACTTTACAGATAACTAACTGGCCATGGTTGTATAAATCTCCCACTTTAGGAAGCCCTGTTTTATATGGCGTCCCTTAGCATAAATACTTTTTATTTCGTCAAAATATAAACATTTTATCTAATTCATGGTTTACTAGTTTTATGTAAACTAACTTTCTTTTTAAATGTTTACTAATAAACTTTATACAAACTGTTTATTTAATAGGAATGTTGCTACATTTAAAACTTGGTTTTTTTAGTTTGTACTTACTGCTAATTTTGGTAGATTCTTATAGATGTAGGGATTTTTTATGTGTAAAGAGATACTTCTATTTCAATAAAATTATATTAAATCTGTACTACTTAACATTTTTAAATTGATACCATACGTGGCATTATAATTTCATTGAACCAACTTTTCTATCCTATAAAAGAAGAAGATTAAAAGCTTAAAAGAAAAATCAAAGTCAAAAAAACTATTTTGTTAAAATTTTACTAAAATTCACTTATCGAGTCTTTCGCCTTTTAAAAGTTTAAGTTTTAATAGTATATGTTATTAAGGCATACTTTGATCCGTTAAATATTTTGGTAATTTAGTCGTCTTAATATTATTTTCATACTATTTAGCATAATAAAAAACTTGAAATGTTTAACTCTCTATTAAAATTTTAGAAAAGTTGTAATACTCTAACAACCTTATTGAAATAAAATAAAACTTAATTTAGTACAATAACAAGTCGCAATACATGTTTGATCAAAGTTTGATATGTAAAAAAAAGTATAACAATATTAAATCCTTATTGGTTAGTAACTAATTAAGAAAATCTAGCAGCAAACAAATATTTAATTCAAATATAAGCTAAATGTTTTTGAGATTAAGTAATTAAAATATCATTTGTTATATAGACAATAAAATGTCTATGTTGGTATAAAATACAACGTTGTATAAAAAAATTAAAATTAACAGGAAAAACTGATTAAAGTGGTTTATATATTTCATAAAAATTTTGCGTTTTGCTTCAGAAAATAAACAAGAAACAAATATAATTTGTCGAACGAAGTGCATAGTGTGTGTTTGTACTTTAATGTAATTAAAAAAACATTTTAAGCAATTATTTGTAGTAGCACAATTAAAATTAATCTTAGATTTACTAGGTTTATTTATTTTTATATGGATTTAGAAAAATAAATAAACATAGTAAATAATAAAAAATAAAAGCTAAAGTGTAAAAAATATCAACAAAAATATCAACAACGTTTTGTGTATCCCTAATTAGAATAGATGATAAAATTAAATGTTGATAGCCAAATTAAAATTCAACAACAGTGAAACTTTAAAATAGTTGATACCTTTTAATCAAGTAAAGAGTTATTCTTTGAGCATATTAATAAAGCTTTACTGAAACTTGGTAAATTTCTAGCACATGTGTATACAAGTGTAACGAAAAAGGCAAAAACCAAAAAAAAATCTTTCATTTTAAAACTCTATATCTGTTTAAAGTTCTAAAACTCTAAGTACAAAAAAAAACACTCAATTGTATAAAAATAAAAGTATACTATTCAAACAAGATACTCAGAATAAAATCATCAAAGAAAAAAACAAAATTGCTAAAAACTTGACAAAAATATCAAACTAAATTTATATATGTGTATACTATTCATAGTTAACTAAAACAAAAATAACAATATATATTTAAATGAGTCACTCAGGACTCTCGGATCCGAAAACCTACTGCCTTAGTGACGTCACAATCTCCGACCGGCTTCTCGTGACGTCATCGTCTGTCACGTGGTCCAGGTGCTTACTTGTGGCAGAGGTGGCACTCGCGGTTGGGCAGGCGGTAACCGAAAAGATTCCACGGTTCCATCAATCTCCACCTGAATACGATTTGAATAAAGTAAAAAGTAAATAACTTAAAGTAAGCTGACATCGCTAAACGAACCTTATGGCCCTCATGGTGGTGCAAGTGATACGGACCAACTCGATATCTGAAAAAAAAAAAACAGACTAACAAGTAATGTTTTTTATTTTTTGCAAATCTCTGGCTAGTTTATATATCTTTATTAAAAAAAAGATAGTTAAAAAAAACATTTTATCACTTAAAAATTTGTATTTTATTGATTCCAAATGTTAATAATTTGGTATTTAAGTTTGTTTTGTAGTAATTTTATTAAGATTTAAATTATGTTTTATTGTTCAAACTTTTAAATAAAATCAACTACATTAAGATTAACTTAGTGCAAGTCAGACTATTTATTTTGTATTAAGTTATTTAAAACCTTTTTCACTTGATAGCGTTTATTTTTTATGACAATTACAGGGGGGTGCACGACAATTCAAATTCCGACAATTCAAATTCTTAATAAAAAATTGAGACGGCTAAAAATAAAAAAGTAAAATATATTTGTCTAAAATAAAAATGAATATTTGAATCATATTAATATCTACAGGCCATTTTTTCTTTTTGCAATAAATTAAATATGTTTTTAAGATATGCATTTAATTTAATAAAAATTATAGTTATTTTTAATAATATTAAATTATCTTGAAAAATATTTTAGATAAATCAAAAAAAATAAAAGTGGCTTGTATATATTAATAAGATCTACATACCCATTTTTTAATTTTTCAAATTTATAATAATTTTTGAAATATAGTCTTTTAGACATTTCTTTAAGAATTTGAATTGTCGGAACTTGAGTTGTCCGATTTAGAATTGTCATGTAACTATTACAGGGTTGATAAAATACCGTGAAAAAATGAATATTGGAAATTAAAAAAAATTTGGAAGTTTGTACAAAAAATAGTAAAAATAAGTTGGAAAACTTGATGAATCTAGAATTTTAAACAACTTTTATATGTGAAGTGATAAAATTTTGAGTTTACGCAAAAAATATATCATAAAGATGTTGTTTTTTTTTTGTTACCATTAAATTTTAATTCTATTTTTTTAACATAATTAGAGTAGCTTTACAGTATCTTTTTAATTTTGTTATGGTATTTATAACGGTGTCATTTTCTTTGAATAACTCGGGGTCTGATTGTAATGTAACTGTGTTTTTCCTAATAATTTCGGATTGAGCAAAAAAAATCTTTTTTTATAATTTATACCCTTATCCCTAACCCCCCTTACCCAAACATATTAAAAATATATCAAAAATAAACTTTAATAACTAAAAATTAGAATTATACAAAAAAACTTATTTATTTCACTGACTAAGCAGTTTTAGAGGAACCACCGTTACATAACAACAAGACTCAATTATTTGTATACTGAAAATCCATTCAATACTTGTACTTTTGAAAGTCTGGAAGAAATTTCTCAAAAACAACTTGAAAAACCTGTAATTGTTGGTTAATCAATAAAATGTTTCAACTTCATTGTTTAGTTTAGCTAAACGTGTATATTATTGTTGAAAAAAGTTGTATTAATATTAAATAATAAATTGTAATCCTTTAAACAAAATACTAATTATTATTATTGGTTAATTAAGTATTAACGTTTAGCTCAATAAAGAAAAACTATCTTAAATTAAGGTCTTCAAAATTAAATTTTACAGTTTTTTCTTTCTTTTATATTCAAAAAAGTAACTATAAAAATTCATTGTTTTTAATAAAAATTTTAACGTTAACCAACTTATTAAAGTTAGTTTTTTATTTGTAAAGTTATGTATTTATTCTGATTATTAATCGAATTGAGTATAATATTACTTTTATTATACTTTTGATATAGTAGGTTAGAAAAAAGTGTATAAAAGTCAAAAACAAGTGTTTATTTTAAAAGCAATTTTAATTTGATTCTTATCACGATGATTTAATTTTTTGATACATTAGTTAACGAGCTTTAACTTAGTTCGATTAGCATTTTTTGCAATCTTTATAAATGTCCAGCCTTAAGATGTAACTATTATCTTTATCTTTAAAACTAACAAAGATTTTTTTATTATAGAGAATGGTTTTTGTCTTTATTTAAAAAATTAATATATTGGATTGAGATTTGAATTTTGAGTGGGGTCCCTTAGAAAAAAAAGTTTTTTTTTAGAATATTTATTCTAACGGAAGTTTTAGCCTAAAAATATTATTCCTTTAGTTTTTATTGTTTTTAATATTCTTACTATGCTGTGTTCTCAGTGGTCGTTGGTTTTTTCTTTCAGAATTTCACCCGATTGTAAATTTCAAAAACCCCAATTTTACTAACGGTCACTGTAGCAAAAAAAAAAGTAAATTATTTTAAAACTATGAATCAGTGGCGTAGCGTGGTGTTTTGGTCAGGGGGTGCGCATTTTTTTTTTCTTAAAAAATCCTCTAAGTTGCAACTTTTGTAATTAGCTATAAAAAGATCTTTTATAAATAATATAATTGAAATAAATTAATTAAGTAAAATAAGTTCAAAGCAACTGTTTTAAAAAATAGCTATTTATTACAAAATTAAATAATTAAACAAAGTATAAACTTTATTAGAACTACTTATACTTATACAAATGTAAACTTACTTCGGGGTCAATTTTCTGGGAAATTTAAAAGATTATTAAAAATCTATCTTCTTCTTCATTTTTCAAGCAATCTTTATAAATTTTAAGAATGATCCTTACTTTACAAAAAAAAAACGTAATTTATGAATTTTGATAATTAAAATAAATAAAAATTTTATAAAAAAACTTTAAAATTTATTTTTATTTTTCATAAAAAATACATTGTTACTACAATTTTTTTTAATTCACAAGTAATGTTACTTATTATTGTAAAAATATTAAACTGTTAAAGTTTGAAGAAGATTGCTTGAAAAATGTAGGAGTAGATAGATTTTAATCAAAATATTCTTTCTCGCTGTTTTAGTTTTCCCTTCCCATGAGAACCTATTATGCGGCCCAACTTTGACTAGTCATATCTCAAAAAATAATTCGAATTTTTTATAACCATAAAAAGCACCTTATTGCTTAGAAAAAAATTTATAAGATAAGATCAACTTTTAAAAAACATGGCTTACCCCCCCCTATGGCCTTAATCTACAAATAAATAGTCAACTAAGTATAACAATTAATGCCTCTAAACATTTTCTCTGTGCATTTTCTAGATAATTTTCAATATCTATTTTATATCAACAAATAGAATTGTATTAAACTCAAAATAACTCATACTTTTAGTTTGTTGCAGCTTTTAATATACTATCTCTATCTTTTATATAAAAATGTTAAATCTTCAGTATTAAAATTAAAAGTCTTAAATTTTTAATTTATTTGTAGAAAAAATCTAAAGAGCTAGTTATTTTTTTGTTTTAACTTCTACATTTTTGGCTATATTACAATATAAAACTGTAAAAATATATCTTAACAAATGAAGAAAATCTGAAATAAAACAAAAATTAAAATTTCATACCACTTGAACTGCAGTCTTGAGTAATAGCAATATCTGGTGTTGGTCTGCTATTTTTCAATTCAAGTTTTTCAACTTCAGATAATTTTCCTATCTGACATATTTTTAGATTTGCAACATTCCATACAATACTACTTTGCATATTTTTTTAAAATAATAATCTAAAAATTAATGAAAACAGAATTTTACTTTTTATTTAGTATTATAAAACAAATTTTCAAAAAACAACCAACTTTGAAAATATCAGGATTGCCTTGCCATTCTTTGAGTCAAAATAACTGTCCTGAGTTAGTTTAAAAATATCATGTGTCATCATAGGCATTTTAAACTATTTTAAAGATATTTTTTATAGTTTTTAAACTAATAGAAACTAGGCTCTTAAAAAGAGGTTTTAAAACCACTAAATCTACCCTGAGTTAACAAAAAAACAAATATATCCTTAGTCAGCCTGAGCTTAAAAATACTTAAATTTATAAAATATTAAAAAAGTTATCCTGGTTTTAACTGAGTCATACTAAAGTTTTCCAAAACTTCATAGAACCTTGAGTTATCCTGAGTGTGTGGAAAGATTTTACTAAATCTTTCTGATACAAAACAAAAAGTATAAAAGATAAATTTTTGAAGGTCAACCTTTTCCATGCTTTTAAAAAATCACAAGAAATATAGCTTTTCATTTATCTTGAAATCGGTTTCTATGATCTTTAGGAAATAGCATTTTTTAAATAGTACAAACAGTGGGTAGAAAGATTTTTTTTTTAAATACCATTTAAACTTGATTTTAAATTAAATAAATTTAAATTCAAAATTAATCAATTAAGTCTTTAAGACTAAATATTGATTGTAAAAAATCTGTTTTACAAGTTGCTATAATATTATTCATGATGTGACTGAAGAAATTTTAAAATAACTAGCTACAAAAATTGATTAATTTTTAAACTTTATGGCTGATAGAATAGCAAAGTTTGATTTGTTTGTTATCTTAGTAAAAAAAGAAACTACTTTTAATAAAAATTTTAAGTTTAGGGTAATTTAAAGAATACTTTTTGTACAATGAGATTAAAACTGCAATCACCGTATGAACTGTTTATTTATTATTTGTTTTAAATTTTTTTTTGTTATTTATCTTTTAAATTATGTTGTTAATATTTTTTGTTTTTATTATCAATTTATTTTTATTTTATTAGCAGTTATTAATTGCTATTTTTACTAATATTTGTTTATTCTTGAATCATTATCACTATAAAACAGGTTTAGCTTTATGGTTTGCTAACAAAATGTTAGCATTTGTCCTTGTAGAAAATTCTCTCATAAGGTTATACTACTGCGGTGCACGAACTGGTTGCGTACTGTTTGAGTGTAAATTCTTATGAAGTTAATGAAGTTATAATATTTTTCCTTATGGAGTTTTGCATCAACATTGGTGCACATTTGAAATTACGCACCGAATCAGTATACTGGGTGATTTCCCTAACTTGTCACTAATTGGTATTTGAAATTTCGTTTTACTTTTCAAATACTAGAAAAACTTAGTTGAAAACCGGCAAATTAATTAGAAAAAATAAACAATAAAGAATAAAGATATTACATTTTTTTTCTTCTTTTTTTTTTTTGGATGGCACGCATGCGCCAGCGTCCCTCCCCACGCTACGCCCCTGCTCTGAATTATGACTATTCTAAATGGTCCACCATTTTTTTTATCTAAACTGTTTTTATGTAAGACATGACCCATGTACGTTTTACTGAAATTATAGCCCCATTGAAGCAGCCCAGGTCCCCTTGTAATGTAATTTAGGTGTAATAACCTGTTTGTCGATGTGCTTCATCGTTTATATACATTTTTACTCTCTATTTTGCAGATACTTGACATGTTGACAGTTGCAAGTGACTTGACATGTTGAAAGTTGCAACTGACTCGACATGTTGACAGTTGCAGGTGACTTGACATGTTAAAAGTTGCAGGTTTCTCGGTATGTTGGAAACTGCAGGTGACTTGACATGTTGACAGTTGCAGGTTTCTCGACGTAAACAGTAAATAAAATTTTATATGAACCTTTTAAAACTTGATTACCCTAAAACTTTTTTGTATATAATTTATAATTTTTAGGCCATGTATACAATATATATATGTATTTATATTCTTAGTTTAGTTTAAGTATATAATAAATTATTATTTTTTAAAAAAGTTCTATTAACATAGTTTGAAGACTTTAAAAACATTTTTTTAGTGTAGTTATTTACTTAATGCGTTTTCTCTTGACAAAAACTGAATTCTTTGAAGTTTTACTTCATAAGTTTAAGTAGTGTGAAGACTAATAATAAAAACCTATTGTGTATAATACTTTATCACTGTTAACTAAGTTATTTATATTCTTAAAAATGTATATCAATTTCTTTTAAGTTTATAAGTTTTATTGAAATAATTAAGTGTAGTTTTTTTTAACTTGTTTTTAGTTGGGTTTAAATTTCATTAATACTATTCGTTGCTTTTTAGTTTTTTAGTTTTAAATAGATTTATAAATTTATCAACAACAATAAAGTCAGATTGAAACATAACTTATCATACAACAGTTTCAGCTCCACTAAAGAAATCATAATTTAAGTTTTTCTTTTACTTTTGTTTTACATTTAAATAGTTTGTAGCATTTATAATATTTAGTTACTCATAAAACACATAATCAAAAAATACTTTTTCATACCTGATTATTCTGAGGGTTAAATTTAAAAAGTTTTAATGAAGAAAACTTCACGCAAATCAACTAAACTCAGCTTTCAAAATTTCAGAAATAAATAAAAACCTTATGCTCGTTGTTTTAAAAAACCTTATGCTCGAGTAATTGTGAGGCAGCTTGCATAAACACTGAAACAGCTAATTCTGTCTTTTCTTAATGGTTAATAAACTAATTTATGAATACCAAACGTATCCTGATTAAAGTATTTAAAGTTTTTTTCTTAAGTTTGAGTTTAAGGGGCGTGTCTTTGTTTGAGGTATACAGAAACATGGTATTAGGTTTTATTTTATAAGTTTTAAATTTATTTTCAGGAACTGCATAAGGCATTTATAAACTGTAGTTTAAATAAAAATTTAAGTTAAAATAAACCTATTTGCCTCATAATTATAGAGTTTTATATTTTATCTAAATTACTATTTAAAGAACTTAATATTCAGATTATTTATTAGTTTTACTGATATCAACAATTTAAAATAAAATAAATTAGTTTGAAGGCTATTTTTCACTAATTTTGATAACAGTTTCAACTAAATATAGGTAACATACATAGGTAACTTTAAGTTAAGCTTAGTTTTTAAACTAAATATTGCCTCTTCGTTTAATAAATATTTAATGATGTGGAATAATTATTATCCTATATAAAATTATTGAAGTCATGAGGTGTAAAATTTTTATGCAGCAAGCTTTAAATTCATTAACACAAAATTGTGAATTTTTGGATATTATAGAGAGATATTAAATTTTTTTAAGCATATTGTTTTATAACTTTGGTTTATTTTAATTTTATTGAAAGACTTATTTAATTAATTGCCTTAAAAACTAAATCTAATTATGCTCAAAATGTAATTTTCTTATTAAACTTACTTACCTATAAAATACTAAGATAAACTAAATAAAAATGACTATTGCACCACTGGACGACATTAGACTAATATTCAAGAAACTTCAGTCTGTTGAAACTAATAAGGTCAGTTTTTGTGTCTAAATTAAACAAAGAAGATATACAAATTGTGTTTATTGCAGAAATATAAATTTTTATGTACTTCTAAAATGTACAGTGTATTAGATTAGGCATAAGTAATTTTTTTTTTTTTCACTTTGTTTTTTATTTTGAAGAAATTGACTTTTTCAATTTTTCAATAAGAAGTTATATATTTTTTTAATTTTAAATTAATTTTCTTTTTATATACTTATATAAATTCTATTTGATGTCCTCAAAGTACTGTAAGTCAATAGGTATTTGGATTTGACTTTTCACAAAGTAATTTTTTTTGTAGTATTCTCACTCTTTAATATAATAATTGAACAATTTTTTCAAACTAATTGTCAAAACTATGGTTTTTAACATTACTATTTTTAGATTAGTAAGATGGTTTTAAATAAAACACATATTACTGTACTAAATTCATACAAATACAATATTATATTTAAAACTTATTTAAAAAAATATTGTTGTTTTTATCCGTGTATTTAAACCTACAGCAGAAATGTTTTTAAGCTTAGTATGTAGACAATAACTTAAAAATAGTTATTTGTTTACTATTATAGGAAGGTTTTTGAACGTATTTATATACCATTTGCAACTTAATATCAATAGATTCATTTTGTTTTTTATATTTTATTACACAAAGCTTTTCAAAATCATACAAGATTTATGAGATAAAAACAGCGCAGTATTTTAATAGATAAAAACAGCGCAATATTTGAACATCTTTTTAATTGCACATCCTGTCAAAACTCGGACATTGTTCAAAATTTTAAAGTTTTAAAACGATGTAAGAAAAGCGAACTTTACAGCCTGGAATCAATATTGATTGAAGAAGAGCGACCTAACTTAAATACGCAAGTAGCATTAAATGGTAAAACAAAATTATTAACAATCTATTAATAAACATGCCTTTAGTTTAAATTACTGAATCTCTATTTTTTGTATTTATTTTAATTTATTCATACGTCATAATTTAAAGTTATTTTCAAGCTATTCACTCAACAAAAATTTTTTCAAATTTCATTTAAAATTTATCACCTGACAAAGAAATCTTGTATGATTTTGAAAAGCTTTGTGTAATAAAATATAAAAAACAAAATGAATCTATTGATATTAAGTTGCAAATGGTATATAAATACGTTCAAAAACCTTCCTATAATAGTAAACAAATAACTATTTTTAAGTTATTGTCTACATACTAAGCTTAAAAACATTTCTGCTGTAGGTTTAAATACACGGATAAAAACAACAATATTTTTTAAATAAGTTTTAAATATAATATTGTATTTGTATAAATTTAGTACAGTAATATGTGTTTTATTTAAAACCATCTTACTAATCTAAAAATAGTAATGTTAAAAACCATAGTTTTGACAATTAGTTTGAAAAAATTGTTCAATTATTATATTAAAGAGTGAGAATACTACAAAAAAAATTACTTTGTGAAAAGTCAAATCCAAATACCTATTGACTTACAGTACTTTGAGGACATCAAATAGAATTTATATAAGTATATAAAAAGAAAATTAATTTAAAATTAAAAAAATATATAACTTCTTATTGAAAAATTGAAAAAGTCAATTTCATTACATTAGCTTTGTAGCAGCTTCCAAAGGACCCATGAAAGCACAAGAAAAAGTTTCACCGAAAGTGATTGAAACGAAAAAAGATAAAAATACAGTAGCTAATAACTTAATTGAAGTAAATTCGACAACAAAACTGTCAGAAGCAGAAGAAAAAAGGAGAAAGCATAACACGTGTGCATTTTATTTTCTGAAAGACTTTGCTCAATGGAAATTAAACACTAATAGTAAATTTGACCATACATCGGTAGTAACTGAGTTAAAAAACAAACAACAAGCTACAAAAGATGCAACTGAATATATAAATAAATTTAATAAATTATATAAAAATTCAGCAAAGATTAGAGAATACTTTCACATATACAAGCAAAATTACTATAAGTTAAAAAATTCTGACAAAAACTTTGGAGAAGAAAAACTACATCTTCAGAAAACTTTTGAAAAACAAAAGTTTTATGAAATACCAGAAAGAACAGTTCAGGAGAAGAAAGTTGCGTGCTGTGAAAATAAAGAAGGAAATGTAACACAAAACCTTGAAAAGTTAGTAAAAAACGCTGCCCAGAAAAAAAAATGGAAAAAGGTTTTTTTTTGTTCAAAAAAAATATTTGTTAGTTATGAAATTTCGAAAGTACCAAACGAGAAACCAAAACTTACTGCATCCGAAGCAGGTTATGGCGGGCCTGAATTTGAAACTGCCAAGGAAACAAAAAACAAAATGTCATTATATGACAAACGGCAACATTTAAAACAAGAAGATATTTCGAACTTTCCCAACAAAAAGCAAAAACTTACTTCATCCGAGGCTGCACCCACTAACTTAATTGAAGTAAATACAACAGTAAAATTATCATAAGAAAAACAAGAAATAAGAAAACATAACATGTGTGTGTTTCACTTTATGAAAGACATAACTCAATGTAAAATAAACACTAATAGTAAACATAATTCTAAACTAATAGATTATGGGTCAAAAAACAAACAACCATTTACAAAAGATTCAACAAAAGAAATTTTAAAGAAGTTTGTTATCTTATTAGTTTTTCAGCAAGCTTTAGAGAAAATTGTAACATATATGAGCTCTACTGTTTGAATTTCAAAAGTGTTTAGAAATTAAATATAGTATATTTTTTTTTTCTTGTAACAAAAAGTAGATTTTACTTAAAAGAAAGTAAATAATGAGTTGAATTGCTTTTCACATACATAAAAATATTTTTCAGAATTGAAGCATTAACAGTATTGTTTATGTATTTGCAGCTTATACTAGTAGATTTTTCTAGATGATGTTCGTTTTTTTTTACATACTAATAATAGTTTTTTTTTCTATTGTCGTATCTCCTAGTTTTCTTGTGTAATAAAAATTATATAAAAAAAATCGTTTTCCAATATTTATTTTTATAGTTCATATAATTTAATAACTTTCTGTAGTAGTTACTTGGCAAATAAATAGGTCTCAACGAGTTTGACACTAACAACACAAAGAATATTTAAAAACATTATTTTTATCTTTATTTAAAAGACCATAAAATTTATAACTTAGACAAATAAAAAAAAATTTTTTTTAAATTTTATTAGCCAAAGTTGTGCAAAAAGAAAAGTTGCTTTACAGTTTTTTTTTGTATATTGTATAGTCTATTTAACGAAGTTAATCATTAAATCATCTAAAGGTAACTAAATATTATCAGAATTTTTTTTAAATATTGCCTGAAATATGTAAGTTCAAACAAAGATAAAACATGTATTTATAAACAAAAAATTTATTTTAATTTGCTGTTGTATCTAACTGATTTTTTTTTTTTTCATAAATTAAATTAAACAAAAGGCTGAAACTTGTACTTTAAAACGGATAGCTACATACTTGTACATTTTCAGGAACTAAAAATAAATAAACTTATTCAACATATTTGTAATGATAAAAAAAAATTTTAGATTGACCAGTCATCTTTCTACAAGTTCTTTTTTTTTTTTTTATACTTTTAATAATGAACAATTTTTTGTCAGTTTAATTTAAATTTGATCACAATAAAAAGCCTAATAAATTATTTTAAAATTATAGCTTAAAATTATTACAAGTTAATATTTGTTCTTTGGTATTTTCAAACTTTAGAATTTTATGTTTTAAACACTATGATTTTCAAAGTATCATTTTAAAGGTAAAGCTCTCAGTTTAGTTTTTAGGGCTTGAAATCTTTTACTGCTGTTAAAAATAAAAAAAGTTTTATGTCTTTGTTAGTTTATTTTAATTTTTGTCCAATTTTTTGTAAAAAGGAGCTTTTTTGTACAATTTTCAGACTTAAAATACAGTACAGACGATTTAATTTGACATATAAAATGAACAATAAAAATACCAAAGCAATCAAAAAATATATTTCTTTATATTCTTTATTTATTTATCCTAAAATGCTACCACTGAAGTACACAGACATACAAAAATACTTATTTATTCACAATAGAATCGCAATAGAATCTATTTTATTAACAACTGAAGATCTCGTTTGAAAGAAAATAACGTTTTGATATTAAAACAAAAAAAACTTGAAGCTATATTACTCTCCGAAATCATAAGTTGAGAGCTATTATTTTAATCTTTAAGGTTAACAGTGAACTATACAATGAGAAACTTAATTAAACTTCAAATTTATCAAAGCCAAAAAGATTACTAAGCCAGGTTTCGAATTTAGTTACTATCGCAGGAGAGTAACAATGATTGGAGCTAAACTAAGACGGTTTTGATTAGAATGCTTATTAAAGTACTTATATTGTAATAAATTCTTACTTATGATTATATTTTTATTATATCAAATAGTATTACGAATACAAATGAGTGTTTTTAAATCAGATATTTTCAGCTTAAGTTAAAAATACTTGGTTATTTCTTCTGCAAAATTCAACAAAGCTAGTATAATGTCATTTTCATGGTTTTTTTCTTTATAAAGTGGTAACTTTGTTACATATTTTAAGCTGAAAGCTTTTATATTTTTAAAAGCTTTATATACTTGTTATCAATAAGAAGTTTTATGTACAACTAAATAGTTTATTATAAAAGTTTATTAAAAAATAAAAAAAAAGGTTCAAAATTTTGATAACTAAACAGATAAGCTGAAAAAAAAGGTAATAAGCTGCTGCATAAAATAAAACTTTTTATTATTATAATGTAAAAATATGAATTCAAATACTCAAATATTGAATTACAGGTAAAATAATATAACAAATATTAAATGGTACAACAATTAAAATAATATCGAGTGTAATACTTGCTAAACTCTTCTTTTACAAATAATCAAAGAACATATTCTTTAAGTTTTAGTTAATATGATTCTGTATTGAAATAACATTAGCAAACTCACAAACAATATAATTACATTTATGCGTGTAAACTTTCTTGTATTTTAAAATTGATTAATTTTGATTTTATTAACATTAAAATGAAAAAGTTTAAACCGAAGTTTAGTAGGTTTATCTTAGTTAAGTTATGTTTATAAAAACTATATTTAAAAGTTTAACAAAACTAAATTTATTTAAAATTAAATCATACCTTTTAAAACTTTATTTTAGAAATCGTTTGTACAGTTAATAATATTTTTATCGAAAGTTAATTACTAAAACGGATTAATAACTTGTTAGTTTTTAAAAGCTAAAAACTAGTTTAAGATGACTAGTAAAAGCAGTTTGGTATAAGTATTTTAACTTTGGTAAGCTTGTTTGTTACCTAAAAAATACTTCTAAACAAATATATAAGTTTAAGTGTAAAATCGGAACTTCATTTGTTGAAGTTCTTTTGTAAACTTGTAATTCAAAGTTAATAAATACAGACTATCTTCGATTATAGTTCTTATACTTTCTTTTGAAAACTAATTTAAAGCTTGACTTGATATTTTATTAATTACAAACTAAAGTAGTTTTATTTTAGGAAAATAATACAAAAACAATTTTTTATTAACACAGCTTTTGTTGTGTTATCTTTTATACTTGAGTAATGGTTTTGTAATATGGATTTTTGTAAGAACAACATATTTGTTTTGCAAAGAATTGATAAAATTCGATAATGTTTGGAAATTTCGTTCAGAAATACTTTTCTGAACTGATTTTTAGAAGTAGTCCTAGTTTATTTATTTTTTTGTGTTAAATCAAAATTATTTTTTGAAAGTTAAGGTTATCAGTAGATTATTATTTTTTGAATAATCAAGATTGTTAAACCAAAAAATAAAAGAGCAAAATATACTTTTAAAAAGTTCTTTATAGTGATTAGTAACTGAAAAAAAAATATAATGAAAATGCAGTTTAAAGCTATCAAATAAATTAAGCAAAAAAAAGTATGTCACAAAACTTCATTAAAAAATACCAATACTTTTTATTCTTAAGAGTCGTTGTTCTTACTAATAAAACCACTTAACTAACTAGTAACTATTACTTTTTATTTTAGAAGTTTACCGTAAAAACATACACGAATATTTTAATTTAATTTATATTTCATTCTTTTGAAATATTTTTTCACAATTTAAGTATTTTTGAATAATGAAATGATTTTGAATTTTGATTTTAAAACAATTAATGTTACTTTTTTTTGCTGTGTATCATTACAAACCGTTATCTTATATACATTTTGTTCAATTATTTTATTAAAATTCTAGAGTAGCAATTTTAAAATATTTGAAAAAAAATATTTTATATAATAATTTTTAACTTAGAGTAAAGTATTAGGAACGTTATAATCTGACAATGTGATGAAACAAATATTATCATTATTTATAAGGCAGAACTTATTTTACTTAAGAGTTAATAAAATGATTACAATTAACAGTTACATATTGTTTATTAACTTCTAATTTTATGTTTTTTTAAACTTAGATACGAAAACACAGTTTTAAGAAGTTTACTGGTAATTTTTTTAAGCATATGAAACCTAATAAAATATTACAAAAAAAAAAGAGTTTTTATAGTATTTGTTTAACGTGGTCAAAGTAGACAGATTTTATTTTGTTTTACCGTTAAAAAAATAGATTAAGGATCTACTAAAAAATTTTTTGGACCTGGTGTAAAATTTTAAAGTTTTAAAATTCTAAAATTGACTCTAGCTTATCAAAGAAAAACAAAATTGTGTAAAAAAATTGGAAATAAAAAATTACCTAGAACTAAATAAACAAATATAAAAATTTTATATTTTTAACTATTTAAACTTATAAAAGTAAAAAGATGACATTTAAAGTTGCAGGGTTGCTACAAACCCAAGTAAAGATATCTAGGAAAATCAGGATAACTCAGAATATTTCTAATTTTTGAAAAATCGCTAAATATTTAATTTAATTTTAATGAACATATAAACAAAATTAAACTTATTTATCATAAACTAATAAATCTTAAATCTTTAATCATTTCATTTTACAATACAAAGCGATTTTATCAGTTAAATTATGTTGATTACAATATTGTAAAATAAAATTGATTAAATAATTTAGTTTATGTAAAACATTTTTTTAAATCTTAAATGTATAATATAGATTGTTTAAAACAAAATATATTTTTATATAAAATATACTATGATAAAAAATTGATTTTAAGCCTAAAATTATGGTTTAAAACTACATAGAATACGACATAATTTCAGCTTGATATTGGTTCGACATCATTCTAGGTAATTACCTCTTTATTTAGGCATTTTTAAAGGATTAAAAAACACAGGATAACTCAGGACAGTTTAAGGTCTATTATAACAGTTTTTAGTTATTTAGGATATTTGTTTTGGCTCAAAGAGCGGCAACCAAACATTAATGAAAAACTGACTTCTACTAGAAGACTTACAAAAGTAATGTAGAAATATTTAGTACATAAAAGAAATTATTAGTAGATTACCCAAAGTACCTGTATCTAAAACAAAAAACCAAAACCAAAAGTCATTTTGATCTATTTAGTTATTTAATAATTTAAATTGGACTCAGATTTTCTGATTAAAAGCTTTAACAAGACTAATATAGATTTTTTAATGTGAACTTTTAGTTGTTGTGAATTATTTTTTTCTATATCATAGATGTAAACTATAATAGATAAAGTTTAAACAAGAATTTTTAATACAAAGCAATATAGGAGCTGTTTTTAATTTAAACAAGAATATAACTGTATTATTTAACGTTTTAAACATGCTGTATTTATAAAAAGCAATATTGTATTTAGTAATTAGAAACTTTTTGCTATATTTTCTTTTGAAACTTTTACAAGTAAAGTTTTAAAATATTTAAACTTAAGTTTTTATTCCTAAATGTTCAATGTATTGTCCAATTCAATTTTTAGTGAAACATTTTACCTATCCTGTTTTAGTTAACCCTTATAACAATTTACACAACTTTGTAAACTATTAAACAGCCATTATAATTACGTTTTGAAATAGCTTAAAGCTTTTACACAAAAAATAACAAACTAGTAATTTTGTTAGAAAAAACCCAAGGTAGTTTTTTAGTGTACGCTGCCTAGAATTTGAAAAAAAGGGATAAATATTAAGATTGGATTAAAATATTTATTTTTAATACGGTATTAAGTATATATTATAAATATCAAAAGTTTTAATACTTTCTATTAATACTAGGTTGTGCTTAACCTTTTTAATAAAATTAACTAGGTGTATTTAACGGCAACGGGTCAAATAAGCACGAAAACATTTTTCCACGAATTGTCAAATATTCACAAAGGGACACTTTTACACGAATAAATTTTTGCACGAAGGGACATTTTTGCACGAAGAAATTTTTGCATGAAGGGACATTTTTGCACAAAGGGTTACTTTTGCACAAACACACTTTTGCACGGAATTTCTTTTTTTGCACATAAGGTCATTTTTACATAAAAGTTATAATCAATATACTAAATAAAGAGAAACATATACTTTTCAACAAAAAAAAAGTTAATTACAACATTAATTAGAAAAAATTACCGGCCAAGGGTAAGGGTTAGGGTTAACAGATGTAGAAATTCTAGACCGTTAATGAGAGTTAAGGGTGGAAGTCAAAGATATTAAAAAAAAATGTTTTAATTATAAAAATTAAAGTTAAAAAAAAACAAAAAAAAAACTTCAATCTCGCAAAAGTGTCTTCGCATAAAAGTTTTTTTATGCAAAAGTTTTTTTTCTGCAAAGTTAACGTCCTAAAAAAGTTTCTTTGTACAAAAGTGTCCCTTCGTGCAAAATTTTCTTAATGCAAATGCATCTTTGTTCATGTTTGACCCTTTGTGCAAAAAAAATCATTTAGTGCATACTAGACTCCTACGAATGTTTAACTCCTAATATTAAAAACTGTTTTGAGTGTTGTAAAATCCACTTTATTTAAAGCTTTCATATACACATATTGTTTCAATCACTAAAAACATGAATGTGAATATTTGCTTAAGCTATAAACTTTTCCTTTAAATATTTGAAGTTAAGTCTTAGTTATCTTTGATAAGAACTGTTTTTATTATAAATATAAATATTATTTTCAGCATTAAAAAAAAAATACTAAACTTTAATCAAAACTAAAGCTAGCGACAAGTTAGAGCATTTAAGCTAACAATTTTAATTAGCCATATGAAATAATACATAGATAGATTTAAAAAAAAATATATTTAAAACTAAATAAGGGGTTTGTAAAGTTTTTCGTAAGCGGGCCAAATTTATATTTTTTTTTAGATCTGACTAGTTAAAAACTATTTTAGCTGACGATGTAATATAAAAAAATATTGATAAAATTTATAATCCATCTAATAAAAAGACTACAATGAAATTAGCATTTTGTTTATATAAAAAAACTAGGAGCACTTTCCCAAATATTTGTTACAAAAAACCTCAATATAGGTTTGTTTTATATGCTTGAGACTTTTTATGCTAAAAAATAAATCATAAACCAGGGATATATGTTTACAAGCTGTAGGATACCTAGTTTAGAATTCAACCAAATCTTATTTAATTTCTAAGAAAAACAGTAACCACATTGTATCAATTGTTTTTAAACAAGGTTAAATTATTCAAACATTATTTTCTCAACACTTCTGAAAATATCAAACCAGCCTGAGTGTGTGGTAACGCTGTCAAACTATTTGAGAAGGGTCTGATTTTAAAGCAAAGGTGTTTCCCCTAACATTTGCTGAATCATCTATTAAAAACTTTTTTTCTTTATTTTTTAAAATATTTATTTATACCCTTAACCCTAACTCACCTTACCCAAAATACCTTTAACTTTTTGTTTTTATATCCTTAAACCTAACCCATCTTACCCAAACATGTTAAGAACTAATTTAAAACATAAAATTTATATTTTTTTTTTATGCTGACTGAGCAGATATTGGGGGAATTCCGTCACATCAACAAAATGAATCATTGGAAAACGAACCTTAACAGTTATTAAATATTTTGTAGTTAAAGCCAGGTTTTTATTTCTATTTTCATCTTATTTATGGTAGAAAGGCATCTGACTATCTCTACCCTTTACGTCGAGGACTTTCTATTCCCTGTTTTTATTTTGTTGGCATGCGGCCCTCAAAAGACATAGCTGCAGCCCTATAGCGTGTTATTATGGCCTGCTAGACAAAATTATATATTAAGTTTTCTTTTTTTTTTAAGGAAGAATTTATAGGTTTGTTTTTAATATATTGTAAAAAATTTCAAAATCATTAAAAAAATTCAACATTTAGGCCTAAAAATGTAGAAAAATACAAATTAAAATTTAGCAGTAGGGCCCGATTATATAACGTTAAGTTTTTCACCTATTATTTTCTGAATTAAAGTTTTTTTAAAGTTTCAATTTTTATTTTATTGATTCTTATCCTTATCTCTAAACAACCTTACCAAAGCATATTAAGAATTTAACAAAAAAAAAATTGATAACTTAAATTAAAAACAACATTAATTAAGTTTCTTTTACTGACTCAGCAAATATAAGGGGAAACACAGAATATAAACAGAAAAAACAAACTAATTAATCTCAGAAAATTTGTTTTAAAACTTTCTTTCATAGATAAAAACAAAACTTATCTATATAATTTATGAAATCTATTTTTGTTTTCCTTGTTGTATATTGAAAAAAATTCAAAGGTTTTAAATGCTAGAATGTTTTAATTATTAATAGTTTTGTGTTACTTTCAATATTGAAAAAGCATATGAACACTAAACTAATGTTAAATAAAAATATACAATTTTTTAAGGCAAATTAGTCTTGTGAACTTTCATTTGTAGTAGACAGAGCTATGTAGCAGAAGGATTTTTAAACACAAAATTGTTAATATAAAATTAACAACTTCCGTTCATGTTTAAAACTTTCTGATTTGTTTATTTGTTTATAAAAAATACTGCATGGGAGTAGCATTACTTTTAGAGAAGCATTTTAGCTTGTACTATGATGTTTGATTGTAATTTGTAATGATCAGCGTTGTTACACGCTTAGCAGGATGGCACTTAACCTGAAATTCTAGAATAACTTGGAATTGAAAAGATTAGGCAAAAATAATCAGTATTCACCTACAATCTAAATAAATCAGTAATAAAATCTAGGATGGGTAAGTAAAAGAACTATTACGCATAATTTATATTAGTTAAAGTTTTGTTCACTATAGAACACATTCAAAGTAGCTTTACAATATATTTTTAGTAGGTTTAGACTTAATGATTAATTTTCAGACATAAACTTTCTTCAAAAAATCAAAAAACTTGTGCTTTAAACAACCTTCAAAAAAATTTAAAAAAACTGTAAACATTTCATCTGAACTAGTAACCATCCTGATTCAGGCTATCTCAGGCTTGATCGAAGATTTTTCGAAAATATTTAGTCATTTTTTTATTTATTTTTAAGGTTAAATTGAGTTCAATTATTTTTTAACGCAAAAATTTACTGGTAACCGAAACTAATGATTATTTGTATTTCTTTCTTAATCAATAAAACTTTTATTTACTAATTTTGTTATTACTAATTATAATAGTTACTATTCATTTATATTACTCAGGATATTTGCGATTAGTTTAGAGTTTTTGAAAACTTAGGCTGAATCTGGCATGTTTAAATATTTTTAACAAAACACAGGTTAGTTTTGTTGCTTTTTCTTAAACATTTGCTGAGCAAGACGTAAAAAGGTATCTTTGGTGTGCGACTCGATATTAAAAATGTTTTCCTTCACCAGGTCCTTAGACCAAAGATTTTGACAAATTTTTATTCTTTTAACAAATTATATAACATAGAAATTTTTAGCTAAAAATAAATCTTCTTAATTTGTCAACAAAAATCTTTTGTGGCGAAGTTTTTTTAGAAGTTTTTAGACTCGTCTTTTTACCAGGTCCTTAGACCAAAGATTTTGACAAATTTTTATTCTTTTAACAAATTATATAACATAGAAATTTTTAGCTAAAAATAAATCTTCTTAATTTGTCAACAAAAATTCTTTTGTGGCGAAGTTTTTTTAGAAGTTTTTAGACTCGTCTTTTTACATTTTTTAATTTTTAATTAAATCTGGCTGGTTTGATGTAATTTAGGCTGGCTTTTTGTTCAAAAAAGTGGCAATCGAATTAAAAACTTTAAATAGTTGGTTAATATACTTAATAGTTATAACAGAAAACAGTTATGCTGTTTGCAATTAGTAGTATTTTATGATTGGTTTGTAGTTTAGTCAACAGAATAAAATCACTGAAACAGTAAAGTGTGCTGTGCAATATGTTAAATATGCGAAAATTATTTTTAACAAGTATAAAAAAACATATTTACTAAAATAAAACTGAATTTAATATAAAAGTATATAAAAAGAGATCCTTATTTGTTTTTAGAGCTTTTATTTTTCACAGATGTCATATATTATCAATAAAAGTGGCCTGGAAATGATCATATCAAATAGCGATCAACAACATGCTTAGAGAACTGAAAAAACAACATTTTAATGAACTGAATTGTAAGAGGAAAACAAAGTCAAAACATTTAATTAGTTTTGCTTTTGCATCACATAGTTTGTAATAGTTTTTATTTTTTATTTTACTTATGTTTACGTATTTTTTAAACAAAAATCGCCTAATATCTGACCTATTATTATAATTGTCAAATAGTTCGGTAGTAATTAAAAACTTAAAATTGTTGGTTTCACATACAGTTTTATTAGTAATAATAGAGATATAATTAGGACTTAAGTATTTAAATAAAAGTAAAATTTAGACTGTAAAATAAAATGTACATTTTAAATAGGCAAGGCCCCCTCCCTGAAAGTAACCAAAAACGAGTAGATCCCTAGTAGAAACAAATACTGACTATAACTGTGGCCTGCAAAAATTTTCATACTTCTACTTTTACCAGCGAGAACCATTCACCTGAAATAAACGTTTTTTTAAATAAAATAATAAAAAAAATAAATAAAAAAAGTTCAAGCAAGCAAGTTGCCATAACCTTTAAATTTACCTTGCGCTTTAAATTAACATTAAACTAAACAAATAATTAAAAATTAAAATATTGTTTTAACCAAAAAAAAAAGTGACACGCAATATGGCAAACACTAACAACGTTGGAATCTCGACACTAAAAACCACAAAGTGTGGGAAACTCATGAATGTCAAATACCCAAGCTAGTATTTGCCGACAAAGAATAGATAAACCTGATCAAAAAGAAAAAAAAAATAAAAACCAAATGAGTTGCTGCAAGACTTTATTATTAATAAATTATTTTTGTTTTTACAAATTGTAAAATATATTTGCTGAGTTTTGTTATACTATACAGTTTGATTGTTTAGCTATGCTTGAATGCCCTGACAAGAACTCAAGAATAAAATGTTAATGCACTAATAAAATACACTTAACTTAATTATAACACATAACTTTATTAATGATTAATAGAACAAGACGTTTTAAGTATAAGTAAGTTAAAACTTTAGATTAATAAGGATATGAAAAAGAAATATATATATGGTCGCTATCAAAGGATTCTACTTTTACACTATAATTGGCCTGGTTTATAACGCAAAATGCGCTCTAACTTGTATAGTAAATGTCCCCAAGATAACGCTTAAATTATAGTTGACTTAAATAAACTAATATGACTTACTTACTATTTACTAAAGGTTTAATAAACCATTTACTTATGCTAATTTAAACTTAGTTCGAATCTGTGATAATGATTATATTTACAATGAAATTGCGACACGAAAAGATGTTAAATACTGCACAACATAAACTAAAAAATCGAAATATCAATTCTTTTAAAAGACGTTAATACTTGAATCAAAGAAACTAAAAACTAAACGTTTAAATCAAACCCAATAAGTGTTCTAAAATCGAAATAAACTCGACAACAAGATTGAAACCATTGACACTTAAGAGCAGCGAAAAGCTGCACTGACTTCAGTTTGCTGCAACAAAGTAGAAACTAAAAAGTCCAAATTACGCGCGATATTCTTAGTTTATACTCGCTTGAGAGAAAAGAAGAAAACAAAAAAGAGACAATTACCGCGTTAGCGGTACATTTCCTCTTCTTACCTTCGTACTTTAAGAATTTATTCTTGGCTTTCCAAAAAAAAAATATTAATTTTTATTCATTAACACTTGTAAGAATGCTTAAAACTTCCTATAAAGAAAAATGAACGAAAAATGACCGCCGACTTTTATTTCGTTAGTTTAAAAAGCATTACTTTACTTTGAAATTTCTATAAATTGGTTTAAAACACAAAAAATTAATAAAAGTATGATACAGTTTTACAAAATGACAGACAAATGTAGAAAGTTTAAAAAATTTCTTCACTGCTGGAACTCGCTCCACCCTTGTACATCTCTTCGTCGTTTGACCGGTTTATCGCTACGGAATCCGTCTCATGTTTTCACCTTAGCGGTCTGTTGGCGCTACGGAATTCTCTGATCCGTCTCCTGGCCTTACCTAACGGTCTGTTGGCGCTACGGAATCCTCTGATCCGTCTCTCCATACATCTCCTCCTTCCTCTCCTCGTTCATCTCTACGTTCATCTCCTCGTACATAAAGCTCGGTCTCCTCGTACCGCTTCTCGCCGATTCGTTTCTCGAACCGTTCGTGCGAAAGTGCAATTAGAATACGTAATGCACTACTTGATATCAATTTTAAAAACAAGTTAAAACATTAAAAAATTTAAATTTACAAACTCATATGCTATTAGTTAGCCACAACATTAGTCAATTAGTTTATTTATATTTTAACTTTAAAGTCTGTTATGTTTTAAAATAATTGAAAAACATTTGTGGCTCCAATTAATAGGAAGTAATTCTCTACAAGATTTAACATAAAAAACAATTCACATTTTACACGAGTTAGTTGACAAAACAAGCAATTACATGCGTCTCAAAAGTTTAAACTTCTTTTCGTAAAAATATAAAGCCAGTGAATTTGTACTGATTTTAAAAACTTTAATATTCTAACAAATTTTAAGCAAATTTTTTTATTTTTAGATTTTAAATGCCGGGTAAAACATTTAATAGCTCGAATGACCTCGTTAAAAATGTTTTTTTAAAAGTACGGTTAGATTTAAAACAACAAACCAATAAAGTTTGTTACATTACAAGCCAATAAAGCCAATAAAGCTTGTTACAAGCAATTAACAAGGTCATTGTCAAACAACTGTAAATATTATAGTTCAAAGTTTGAACATATCCTTGTTGCTAAAAATAAAATTAAATTAAGTTTAATAAATTTAAGACATTTTACTTTATTAACCTATTATACACTCGAAAACAAGTTTTAATAACCTCATACAAGTATTTTTATAAGGACGAACGAAAAACAACAATGTTTTTACATGCAGTTTAAAAAGTTTATCACCCGTTATAGTTCAAATTAAAACGATTGTCTGAAAACAAAAAAATTAAACTTTACAGTTGCTAACTTTTATAGACGTTTAAAACTCTTAACGTTTTAAGAAAAATTTTATTATTAGAATGCTTTAACATTCTTCTGCTTTAAGTGAACATTTCTCTTTAAATAAAATGTTTAAAACGATTAAACGATATTTAATTAATTTATTTGACGAGACGGCGGAACAACTTGAAAACAAGACTTTTATTTCAACTTGCTCGTACAAAATTTAAAATTCACTTTAAAAAAACGCTTCAACGATGAATTGCGATAATAACATACACCACCAACACATTTTAGTTCGAACACATGTCGAACAGCTTTTCCCAAACCACTCTAAGATAAAATTAAACACAATAAAACTAATTACCATTAGACAAAACAACTCAAATCTATCACAAACTCGAACTACTTAGTTGTTTTTCCGACTATAAATTTAAAACTAATTTTTATAAATTTTACAGACCTGATGACTAGGTTAAATAAATGCCATAAAGTTTATGAAATTTATACTATTATTAAACCAGGTTTATTCCACTCTGTCCCCATGTCACCATCTAAAAAACGTAGAAATTTTAATGAAGGTATCTGTGTTCAATTCCAGCTATAATTAACTGGACGTCCGGGTCATCATGTCGCTATCTCGGGTTTCTAATTATACAATTTAGGGGCCTGGTTTATAACGCAACGTGCGCTTTAACTGGTATAATAGATGTCCCAAAGATAACGCTTAAATTATAGTTGATAAAAAGACTAATATGACTTACTTACTATTTATTAAAGGTTTAATAAATCAGTTACTTATGCTTATTTGAACTTAGTTCGAATCTGTGATAATGATTATATTTACAATGAAATTGCGAAACGAAAAGATGATAAAATACTGCACAACATTACACTAATAAATCAAATTATCAGTTCTTTTAAAAGACAAAAATATTCGAATCAAAGAAACTAAAAACTAAACGTTTAAACCAAACTCAAAAAGTGTTCTAAAATCGAAATAAACTCGACTAATTAGATTGAAACCATTTACAACGAAATGCAGCGAAAAGCCGCCATGACTTCAGTTGCTGCTACGCAGTAACAACTAAAGCCTAAATTACTCGCGATACTCTTAATTTATACTCGCTTGAGAAAAAAGAAGAAAATAAAAAAAAGAGACAATTACCGCGTAAGCGGTACAAAATGTTTGAAGTTATATCAACATAGAATAAACGGCTATTAAAACCTATGACTAGAAAGCTTTACTAATCGAATTTAGTTAATGTACTTCAAAAACTGAAAAAAAGTGTTTTAGACTTCTCGTAGACAAGACATTGAAATATATATTGTTTTCTTCTCGATAACCAAAAGATTCTACATGCACTAGGTTTTAGGACCAAACATTTAGAGTTTTTTTTTGTCATTTAATAGACTATACATTAAGGGTGGGCAACGTACGGCCCGCAGAGTGAAAATGACCGGCCCCCGACTGTTTTCTAAACTTTAATGGGATCCGGCCGGCAAATGAAAATTACCGGCCCATAAGCAAAGTGACAGGCCCGCGAAGGGTCAATGATACATTATTTTGTTAAAACTTTTTTTGATACTTATACAAAACAAAACTGTAAAAGTTTGACTTTAAAAACATGCTAAAAATGACTTAATAAATTAATGTGTACTAATAAATACACCATTTTGTCCTAATATTTTGTTATGTTCTGACTTAGTTGGAATATCTTTTTGCCAAATTACCCCAAGCAAAGTCTTTCTTAAAGTACAATATTTATCAATTACAATGTCAATTCTATTTATAGACATCTAACATTCTAATATCTGACATGTCACAATCTACATCTTAAGTTGTCAGACTAAAGAAAGTTTTGTAAATTTGAGGGATTCAAAAATGTAATCAACTGTATCCATAAAATTAGAATCTGGCAGAATCCAAATCCTTTTTTAAAAATTAAAATCAGACCGGATCTCGACTTAGAATTAGTATCCAGTCGGATTTGGATCTAAAAGATCATTTTCCGACTGGATCCAGTTACTGGATCCGGTAAATCACTAATTAAAATGCTCCGGCCCGCAAAAGACTTAAGTTTTTCGGATCCCTCCCGTTGATTGGAAAACGTTGACCACCCCTACTATAGATTAAACAAAATAGAACTGTAAACAAACTTTTGTTTGCACAACTTTGACTTATAGGTTTATATAAAAAGGTATTCTTATATATCTAAGTAATAAAAATTACCGTTATTTAAATAAATTTGTAAAACTATTATCATATATAATTATTTTACAAACAATGTTAGGAGCGTTACAGATATGTTAAAATTGATCTTAAGTTGCTTAATGAGTTTAACTAGGTTTACTAGCTACCCCAATCTAGATTCTGAAAACCTTAGCTACATGCTGATCCATTCTCAAGCGGAAGCTCAGAAAAATTTTATCGATGTATACAAAATTACATTGATATAAAAATCCGCAAAAAAATTGGTTAATTAAAAAAAAAGATTGAATCTTTATTTATTTGTATTTTTTCTTTTGCTTTATTCTAGTTCTTTTCTTTTAAGACGAGACTTTTTTCTCGAACTTTATTAAATACAGAATATTAAGTGTGATAATGTAAATTGTTTAATGCTTGGTTCAAACAAAGTTTCAAAATAGATGTTTTTAAACATTTGTTATACTGTAAGTCTCCAACTCATTGATAAGCATTTATTTGCGAAGTAACCTACTACTTGGAAACAATTATATTTATACTAACAAGTAAATATTAGACAACGAATTTTTTTAATATACACTTTTTATTACGCAAGAAAAGTGTGAGATACGATAAAAGAACAAAACTATTATTAGCTTGTAAAAAACCGAACATCGTCTATAAAGATCTACTAGTATCAGCTGCAAATACGAAAGAATATTGTTTATGCTACAAAATAAAGTATAAAATTTTATGTGTGTTTTAAAACATCTGACACATTACTTATTATCTAAAAATTAAAATCTATTTTTTCAGGATAAAAAACTCTAACTTTATGAATATATACTAATATTAGCAGTGAGCTAGTCGGAAAAAAATTTAATTAAAGCAGAAATTCATCTTGTGTACGGTTTTATCTCAGAAGATAATTACTGCAGTTTACTTTTAATTTAATTTTAAATCTTTTTTTTAAATTAAAACATCTTTTAAAAAACAAACAACTACAAAACTGTCAGTCAAGAAGTACAGAAGCTACTTAATTTCTAAAGACTTTGGAAATTTGAAGCAGTTGAGCTTATATATGTTAAAGTTTTTTCTAAAGCTTTCTAAAGATCTATATAAGTTATTAAATTTCTTTAACATTTCTTTCGTAGCATCTTTTGTAAATATTTTTTTGATTTCGGACTCCTTATCTATGGGTTTAAGACTTTGTCTACTACTAGTGTTTATTTTCAATTGAGCTAATTCTCTCATATAATGAATCGCACAATAGTCACGTCTTCTCCTCTCTTGCTCCGCTTCTGACAGCAGGTCTTTATTCGTCAGTTTGTTTTTCTTTTGTACTTTATTTTTATTATGTAGTTTGACTTTACTGGTCAGTTGTGTGTTCTTCACTAACTGGTTTGTCGTTGTTGCCTTTTTAATTTCTTGAACACTTGGTTCTTCTTCGGCACTATGTTCTTGTCGGGTACTAGCTTTAGATTTGGTAGTCAGTTTTTCTATTCTGTTTTTATCTACTTGAATAGTCAGCATTTTTTTTGCGCTTGTTTCTTTTTTAGCATTTTTGGTTACTAATGCAAGATTCAAACCGGGCCTGGAGACTTTAGCGAGAGGCGCTGTGTTGAGCATGGGCTGCCCCTTTAAATGATTTCCATGGATCATTGCCTTTGTTGTGTTACTGGTTCCAATTTCTGCAAAGTAGATATCACGAATTTAAATATGTAATTGGATAAGTTTATACTAAAATCTGTAAAGAATAATAAGTAAATAATATGGTAAGATTTTTGTTTTTTACGTTGGTACTAAATACTAAGTTTAAAAAACTAAGTCTTTCCTTTCTTGTGGTTCCAACTTCTGAAAAGTTGTGTACTTTGTAAATTATTTAAAAATTGACTTAGCTACTTTGTGTTAACCACGCAAAAAAAAAACCTTGTTTACTACTGTACATTTGTAAAAGTATTGAAACTGAAATTTTAATTAAGTTAAGAAATTTTTAATAGATAAAACACCTTACCCCATCTAAAGTTTTTAATATAAAGTTTGAACATTTAAGATTTTCTATTAAAACCATAAGTCGGGTTCTGAAATATAATTTAAACTGATTAAAATTATTAGTAATTCAAACAAAGCACATACTTATATTTTTGGAAGCCTGATCTGACGACTCTTGAAGTTTTCGTTTTCTCTGTCCTCTTTTTTTCGGTTTGTTTGCGACCGATCTCAATCTGCAATGCTTGGAGACTTCCTCGTGATTCTGTTGTTCTACCAAATCGTCGAATGTTGTGAAAATTTTATCCAAGCGAGCTTCAAACTCATTGATGTAATCAAATCCTATAAAATTTTATTCAGGTAACATAATTGTAAATAAAATCTGTAAAAAATAAGTACTAAAAAAACTAACTGATAAAATACTAATATTGATTTATAATTTGTAATGAAAAATAACTATCAAGGTTTAATCATTTCACCAGTTATCAGACTACAAGCCTTCGATAGACTAAGACTCGAGTTTCTTTTCTATAAAACTCTTTAGTCAACGGCAACAAAACTTGCAGTCGTCAATCTACAAACGATTTATTATGCTTTAACGAAACCGACCGTTTACCGATATTGATCAGTGACGTAAAATTTCATTAAGGTTATTCATAAAAATAATAAACATGATATTTCTTATAAAGTATTTAAACGTTTTAATAAAGCGATTTATGAATTTAAACTTGTTTAACGAAGTTTTACAATGCTTAAAACAAAATATCTTTAAAATTTCTTGATCTTAGATGTATTGATAAATGTTTTAACATTTCACAAAATTATTTTTTAAATTTAATATTGGTTAGAAATTAATTTTTATGTTAACTAAAACGTTTTAAATCGAATGTTGCTTACTTTTCTTTTTACGACTAGAACCTTGATCTGAAGTATCTGACAATTTTCTTTTATTGTGCTTTCTTCTGTTTTGGGCCGCTGTTTTTCAAATATTGAGTTAAAGTTGTAATAAAACTGAACAGCTTCAATAATGATATAAGAAAAAACATAAAAATAGAAACAAAGAAATATTAAAATTTATCGAAGCAAGTAAGTACAACAAACTAATCAAAACTATAACGTCAAAGTATTTAAAAATCAAACATTTTTAACAACAGTATAAAAACAAGATTCAGTTTAAATGTTACATGGTTTAAAAAAAATACAATTAAAAAAAAAAAAGAACTAGAATAAAAATTAGTAAACTGATTAAAAAAACTATTTTGTTCTTGAAACTTATATCATTATTGTGTGTTTTTATATCTAGTTAAACATTTCAGTAATCAAAACTTTGCAGTCAAAATTTATTTTGAACCATTATATCATTCTATAGTAGTTTAGAAAGGATTCTAAATTAGGAGATATCTTCAACTTTTTATGGTGATCCAAATAAATCTAAGAGCAATATATAGTGTGTGGACTAAAAGAGAGTTCCAGCTTTGAGATTTTTTTAAGTTTACCTAGCTATTTGATTTCTAGTTTTTTATGGTTATTAACCCTTTACTAGTAAGGTAGCAAAATAGGAAATAGTTAACTAACGTACAAAATACTTAATAACTGCAAACCGCAAAATTTTTATTTTCGAAATTTTTCCTTAGGTCAACCAAGGCCTTCCGATCCTTAAATAAAACGGGGAAACTGTTTTTTCATATTGTTCAAAAGATCCAATTATGAAAATGACTTTGAAACTCACAGTTATAAAAACTAGTTTAGTTTTATGTCAAAAGGAAGTATACTAAATTATAATTATAAGTGTGCACAGCCGATGTAAGTTTAATTTAAATCAAATTACCTGCTTTTTTTGTTTTTTCTTTGAAATTTTCTTTACAAAGTACCTTATTTGTGCAACATTTTACATAGTTGTGCTCAATTAAGACATTAGATTCACGATGAGGACAACTAGGTTCAACAGGTAAGTTGTTCGGGTCAACAGCAATATTGTGTTTAGTGTTGTTTCGTACTACTTTTTCTGTTAATAAAATAACTATGTTTGTAAGTTTTTATAAACACCAAAATTAAAAAAAAAAAAACTCTGTATATAAACACTTGAAACACAATATTATGAGTAGTTTTAAAGTTAATAAAGGTAAAAAAATTCAAACAGAAACTATATGTAAGTAACAATTATAAGTACTAATTTCAGAATGGTATACTAGAGAGAAACAACTTTTGTACTGTTTATTTTAATTTAATAACTAACAAAAACTATACATATGTAAAACTACAGCTAAATTTTAAAATAACTTGTACAAGCAATAACAAAATTTATAAATATGTTATTATGTTATATTAGACTTATACATTTTATTTAGTCATATGAATACTGCACTTTAACTTTACCTTTAATTTTTTCTTCAACACTCTTGACATATTCTTCACGTGTTTTAATTGTTTCTTCCAATTTTTTTAATAGTTCAGCATGTTTGTTATGATCCTCAATAATTTTGTTCAATTCTTCATCGAATTCTTTAGTCAACTCACAAATATAATTATTAGTTTCTTTACAAGATTTCTTAGCTACTGAAAGCTTGATAACTTCTGAAATGTCTTTTTTATTTACATCAAGATTTATTTTGTTTACTTCAGCACTTTCGTCACTTTTTACAAAGCCTTTGTGCAACTCAATTAACATGTGTTTTGTCGAAATCTGTTAAAAATAATGAATGAAAAGTATATTATACTCCAGAATATTGATAAAATATAGGTAAAATAACTATTTAAAGTATTAAGTATTGTAAATCTAAATAAAGCACAAAAAATTTGTAAATTAAAAAATGTCAAAGCTTTTATCGAGTAAGTAAGACATTAAAAAAAATATGAGATTTTCCCAGTTTAAAACTTTTAGCTTAGTTAAGTAATTAAGAAACCACTAACAGCAGCTTCTTGCGGGCTAGAAAAATTCCAGCCTTGAAAAAGCCTTGCCAAAGTATATACAAGGAGGAATAAAAGTATTGAATGTTATACAAAAACACACAAAATTGTTAATTTCGTAACATTAAAACTTTTGTTGGGTAAAAAAATATAATTTCTTAGAACTAAAAAAGTTATTAAAACTTCCGAAATATATTAACTTTTAACGTCATTATTCTTAAATAAAAAATATGATGACCAACAGTAGCTTCTTGATAAAAGTTAAGTTATACAAGTACCAATATTTAGTATTAGTGTCAAAAATTATTAATAAGACATAGAAAGTTTGTCGTTTTTTAAATGTGTTAGCATTTGCTGATTAGTTACTAAAACAGCTAAAATAATTATATTTATTGACTAGATAAAAGCATAAAGTTCACTAACAGCGGCTTCTTGTAAGCTGGAAAATTTCCAGCCTTGCATTTTGCACGTCTGCAAGAAATGCTGCGTCGTCTTCATCAGGTCAATATCGATATCTTTATCCGTATCTTTTTTTGCCGGCCCGTCATTGTTCAACATGACAACGAAGTTATTCTAAAAAAAAATTCAAACTTACTAGTTTAATACTTACTAAAATTCAATAGACATAAATTCATTCTAAAGTTTTTTTAGTTGTCAAAGTTTTATAAGTATAATAGAAATAGTATTTAATTTTAATTCTTTTTTTATCTAAATAAACTAAACATGTATTGTTTACAACATTTTTACCTTAGAATGATTATTGAAATAGCCTTTTACTTTTCTCAATAGATCTTCGTTCTGCACAGCTTTTTGCGTTTCTTGCGACCTCCCAGACTGTCTACCCGGTTTCTTTACTTCTGCTAAGAAGTTTTCCAGTGCGTCGGGCCAGTGGTCTCCTTCAAAGTACGGAACTTCTGTCACTGATTTTATGTCGTTGTACTTGAGCATAAAGTACCCTTTTATCGAACCGTTAACCTGTTTAGATAAGATAATGTATATTAATAATTTTAATGAATGGAATATGTCTGTAGTTTGCCTTATTTTAATTTTTTTTTTTAAGCTTTTAGCTGTTCAAATGATAATAGATGTGACTCAGTAACTATTACAAAACAATTAAATATTTTATCGATCCATTAGCTTCTGCAAATGGATAAAAAATACTTATTTATTAATAATAATGATAATAGTTACGTACATTAAGATGCTACTGAAGTAGTTATTTTTAGCGACCCATCACTCTGTGCGGAGAAAAAAAACAGATTAATTTTTTTCAAAAACTAAATGTTTCTTTGGTGTCAAAGTCAAAAATCTCAAATTTTGTTTAAACTATAAAATAATTTAAACATTGTTCTAAGGTCAACAACCATTAAAAACTATAAAAATGCTAAATTTCAGTTGAAAAATAATAAACTTAAAAAGGCAGGTTTTTTTTTCGGGTTTGAAAAATTTCCTCAGGTTTTTAAATGTACACTTTTTTGGGTCTATTTTTAGTTTAATGTTAAGTTTAAGGTAAAATACTGTGTTAATTAGTTTAAACCATTAAAAAGATACTTTAAAGCAACTTTAAATGTGTTTTTCAATAAAAAAAAAATTGATGATGAAAATAAAAAATTATTTTTATGGTGTATTTTTGGTGTTAAATCGAAATGTTTCTACTTAACACACAAAAATTGTTTAAAATTTCAGGTTTTTCAACGTTTTTTAGTTATTTTTGTTCAACTTTCTTGTTTTTTCTGTTTTTATTTTAAATTTTTGAAACTTTTTTTGGCCTAAATTGTCAAGTTCCAGGTTTCCCAAGATTCTAGGATTTTAGCAAGAAAGAGATTTTTTTGTTTATCTTAACACTTATGATAATTAATAAAACACATTTTTATTTAGAAAAAAAAACTGAGTAAAATTTAAAGAACTTTTAGAAAACTTACTTTTCCCAGATCTAACATTGTTTTGTACCATTTCTTAAGAGCTTTCGGAGGAAGGGTAGCCTGGCATGGTGGTTTTCCATTAAAAATATAATCCTCACCTTTCTCTGGGGGACAAGACCATATATGTGCATATTGGTATCTTAAATATATACAACAATTTACTACGTTTTAATAAATTTTGGGTTTGTAATTAAATTTAGAAGTTATAGTTATCAGCCTTATATAATTATTATAACTTTTGTAATAAAAATCCATTTTTAATAATAAAAGCAATTTAAACTTTTTTTATTGTTTATAGTAAAAGTGCAGTACTTTCTCTCAGAAACTTAATTATATATAAATTTCATTGAGCTGTTCCTTGCTGTTAATTTTAAGTATTGACTTAATTTTATTCTACTTGATAAAAATGTATATAATCAACTACTTAATATTGTTTTTATTGACTTACCCTATTTCACCACAGTACTTAAAGTATCCTAACATCAGTTCTACATACACTTTAGAACGAATCGATTTTTCCAGAACTTGAACCGAGTCTAAATACGATATGTAGACCCTGTTGTTGTTCGGCGATACAAAGTCTTTATACTCCTGAAAAAATTATACGTGTTGTTTTATTTATATAAATATAATATAAATATCTTACTCGGATTGAGTTAAATTGTTTTTTTTTTTTTGTAAATCAAATATTTCTAAATATAACCATGTAAATTTATCGTTCTTAAATTTAGATTTATCTCACCTGAGTATGACACCCGAAGAAACAAATTTCATCACCGTCTTTTTCCACAAAAGCATAAAAAGCTCTTGATCTATAAGGTATTTTTTCATAGAATGTTTTTCCGAATCTAAAAGAATATAATGTATCGTTTTAGGATTTCAATATTGCAAAGTTAAATTAAACTGTGATTTTAGTAAAAAAACTTAGATCATTTAGATATTTTTTTCAGCAAATTTTAAATTAATAAAGTTATTTCCTTTTGTATCTTGTTTTTGACGCTCGGAGCTGCAATACAGGACCTTATTCAGATGTTTGTATGACATTCTAAAAATGTCTTGGTAAGCCAACTTCCAAGCTATTTTGTAGACATCATTTAATAAAGCTGCTATCAATTAAAATTTGTTTTTTTAGTAAAAAAAAATAAGTTAAAACCTTTAATATATTTATAATGGACTCAAATGTAATTTAACATCAATTTAATGGATAATTTCAAACGCAGTCGCTTCTTCTCAAATTCGTTAAAACATCAAAATTTATTAAAATGGTCTGTTCTTAAAGATTTCAATAATACATTATTATTTACTTTATTAAATTTTTAGTTCAAAATTGTTGCTTTTTTTACCTTTAAAAAGCCACATTTGGCTATTAATATTCAAAAATAGTTGCTAAAAAATTGTATAAAATTCATAAATATTAAGGAGTAATTATGTTTAAGCTCATATATTATGCTTTTGTTGAACTACTTAAAAGTTTCTGTTCATATGTTTAAAACCAATTTTAAACTTAAGTAAAAATCTATGCAACACAAATAAAATGTGAAAGCATCTTTTTAGCCCCATTTTTGTCTCAATAAATTCACTTGTAGAGTGAAAACTTCAAATTTCATTAGATTAAATGTTTTTTTTTGTTTATTATGATTAACCATGCTAAAAAAACAAAGCTTAACTTTAACTTCAATTTTTACACTAGTGCGTACCTAAGAAAGACCGTTCTGAATTAAAAATTGACATTCTAGAGACTTGCTTTCTACCTATTCAAAAATTGCGTACATATCAGAATACTAGTATATTTAAAATTAAATGTGGTATTTACTGCCACAGTTATTTAATATACAACAAGTTTGGAATTTATATGTTTAAAAAAAGTTATAAAAGACTATTAATTCTTTAAAATATAAAAACTTGGATAATACAAGTTTTTAGAATCTTAAGTATTGTTTTTTTTTTTGCATAAAACATACAAAAAATAATGTTCATAAAATATTAAAGACAACAAATAAAATATAATTTTACCTCTTTAACATTTTCTCTTTAACCTCCACATGCTTTACTTTATTGTATAAAATTCTGACGTGGATCTTACCAACCTCCTCTTCTTTACCTTTAGATTTTACAAATTGGTTGACTTCCTTTTCCAGATAGTTGCATAAGTTACACCTAGGTAACATCTTTGATGATAAATTTCTACACAATGCGTCTTTACCATGTCCTTCAAGTTTTTTAATATCAGGTTTTTTCGGTAAGGGTTTAGTTGACTAAAAATATATTTTATCGATTTTATTGACAAGTATCTTCGAAAATTAGAGTAAAAAAATTTTAAACTGGTACGAAACATAAATATACTTTTAATAATTGTTATTTTTTGTCTAATAATATAATAGCAATTTTTCTAAAAGCTTTTTGTTTAAAATTAAGAAAAAACTATTAAAATTAGAAAGATATGACTAGTTTTAAATAAATATTTCTTTTATTTAAATCTAAAAAAAATTTTATTATAAAATTACAAAACTTATTAGTCATTGATTATTAGATTTATAAAAGGCTTTAAAAATAAGTAAAATTAATTGTAAACACTAACTTTAAGAATTTTCTTTGTTTTCTTTTGTTTCTTTGACTTCTTTATTTTATTATTTGTTTTTATATCAACAATTTTTAATTCATCTTTCGGCAGTTTAGTTAACTCTTCTTTCAAAAACGCTTCAAGGGATTTACCCTGCGCCCTTACATAGTTACCTACCTGTGATTAATTAAACAAATATGTTAAATTTAATATTGCAAAATAAGTTTAAAGACAATCAAATGCTTATAGTTAGTAGTTGTTATGATGCAATTTAATTATATTAATTTTAAACTAACAGGGTTGTAATTGTAGCAGTTTTCAAACATCAGCTGAAAGTCTTTTTTACATTGGTCAGCTGTTTTGTATTTGCCTGTACGTAGGTTTTTTTTGATGTCGTTTATGCACATTGGCTTCGTGATAATGCTGTGATAGTCCTGTCAGTTTTTATCAACGTAAAATTTTATGCACAAAATATTATTTCTATTTTATACTATTAAACTCTAACATTACTAACAACAACTTTACGAACATGATAAAGGTTTTGATAAAATTTTAAAATTACATATGTAAAAGTTTTAAACTAAAAAAAATCGCAGTTCAGTCATTAATTATTTTAAAGTAATTAAAAAAGATTCAATGTATTAAAAAATTGTACCCATTAGTTATTTTATTTGTTTAGAGTAATTTGTTAAACGTTTTAAACAGTCTTAATTTGTTTTTTCTTGTAAAAGTTTTAAAACACTCAGTTATGTTCCGCTTGAAATTGCGTTTAAAAAACAACCTTAGAAATATAAGTCTGAAAATTAAATTTCCATTTGGCACACGAATTTTTGACTAAATATGGCAAACCTTACACTAGAGGTACTTAACAGGATTGTTCTTGAAAAAAATGTTTAGAAAATGTAAGTAAAAACACTACTAAAAAACTAACAGGTATTCTAAGCGCTACAGGATCCGCAGGTTTTTTAAACAGAGAGCTGCATTTGTGATTCTCCAAAGCAGGAATTATTGTTTTCCAAATGTAATGAAGTTGTTGGTTCATTGACATGTTTTTATTTTTTTGTATAATTTTCTGTTAAATTTCTTTCATTGTTAACTGTGTAATAAAAAAGTACAAACTATAAAATAAAAAATTTACTTAATATGTGTTATAAGTAAAATAGCGGCGGTTTAAGTGTAGTTCCCTGAAGCCTACGCTCGCCCTAAATTAAAAGAAAAAAGAAATATAGTGAAGAAAAAATGACTACGCACTGTTTCTAAACCAGAGCTAGAATTGTACACTTCAAAAATATTTTTATGTTATTTACGAAGTTAAAATGCACAAAGTTGTTTATTAAACTTTATGCGAAGAAAATTTTACTTTCATGTATTCTAAAGAAAATTTATTTTATTTTAGTAGTCAGATTTTTAAGCATGAAAAATAAAACCTGTGTTAAACAAAAGAAAATACAATCACGTAAGCTATTGGCTATAACAAACTTTATTAGAAAACTTTTGTAATTTTAAAATAAATTTACAATATGCGATACTGTTTGTAAAAAAACCATAACTAACTAGAAAAAAGCATAGACAAAATTTATAAAATAGACACCTTACAAATGACTTTAAACCGAGTCATCCAACGTTTATATACAGATTTATTTCTAAATCCAGAACTTTCCAGAGTGTTAAAATCTCTTGTTGAGAACTTATTTATTTTTATGATAAACAGCTTAAAAGTAAGCTTTTATAGATTTTTTTTTCTAACTTTTTACTACTAGTCATAAAAATTTTAGCCATAAAACTTTTCTCCTATTTAAGCTGTTTAACTTTTACATATTCTAATGAAATTATCTTTACTCAAATCTTGATTAAAACTATATTTTATTCTTCCACTTCAAATCATTAAAAAAATTTACAATAAATACAATATTTTTAGTTAAATTAATTACTAGTTTTATTACTAGTTTAATATTCTAAATGACAAAAATAGTTTTAAATATTGTTTTATGTGCAAATTGTAAACTACGGTCTCAAACTGTCAACGGTGTAGACACCTTACAAATGACTTTAAACCGAGTAATCCAACGTTTATATACAGATTTATTTCTTAATCCAGAATTTTCCAGAATGTTAAAATCTCTTGTTGAGAACTTATTTATTTTTATGATAAACAGTTTAAAAATCAGCTTTTACAGATTTTTTTTCTAACTTTTTACTACTAGTGTTCAAAATTTTAGCCATAAAACTTTTCTCCTATTTAAGCTGTTTAACTTTTACATATTCTAATGAAATTATCTTCACTCAAATCTTCTTAAAAACTATATTTTATTCTTCTACTTCAAATCATTAAAAACATATACAATGAATACAATATTTTTAGTTAAATTAAATACTAGTTTTTTTACTAGTTTAATATTCTAAATGACACAAAATTTTTAAATATTGTTTTATGTGCAAATTGTAAGCTTAAAATGAATTAAAATTGAATACAGTAATCTTTGTCTTGGTTACGCACATTTGAACTTTGTTCTAACTGCGTATTCAACATGAAGTGTGTCCCTAAAAGGTGCGTATTCAAAGTGCAGATGGCTGTATTTGATATTACTGACGTAACTAAATTGACTTGATATATCCTAATATCTTACGTTTTATTTCATGAATACCACTTTTAATCTTTAGTTAAATAAAACGCAATATACAAAAATCTTGAAAACTATAATTTTTGTAGCTAAATTGTTTTTAATACCCTTCCTCTACTAAAAACTTTACAGACTGACATATTCTAATAACACTTTCTTTACATATTAAAAATTTTTGAGCAATGTAATCTTATCAATAGTAGTTTGAACTAAAAATACTTACTTAACGTGATTTTTAAGCTAATTATAGTTTAATATAATTTTTAATGAGTTTATAATAAAAACTTATTTTAATAAATAGCTTTTACAAATCAAATGTTATAGATTATTTTTTTTTCTCTAATTTTCTACTACTAGTGGCGAAAAAGTTTAATCATGAACCTTTTTTCATAGTTAACTGTTAAACTTTTATATATTTTAACGAAATTATCCTTACTCAAATCAAGTTTAAAATAATATATAATTTCCTATTTAAAATCTTAAATAACAAATACAATAAATATAATAGTTTTAATTAATTAAGTACTTGTCTATTACTAATTTATTATTCTAAATGTCAAAAAAGTGTTTTAAATGATGTTATATGTGCAAATTATAATCTTAAAATGTTTTAAGTTTATATATTGAAGTATTCTGCCACTAGTATATTATTTTGACTGAAATTGGTAAAAACAAGAATTTAACTTTAGACAAGACTGATTTTGTAACACATATATTTGACTAGCCAAATTTCATATATCTAACTTGGTTCAACAAATTCAATTTAAACGTTTTCTTATGAACCTTAAAAGAAGCCATAGCCATCCTGATATTTTCAAAATGCCTTTAACATTGCCCTTGTCTTTTGAATAAATATCTAACCAGCCAAGTAACTAGAATGAACAGCAAACCACCTAGTTAAAATCCGTGAATAATTTTTGTGTTTGAATTTGTAATTTAAAGCTATATCTTTGTAAAAATTTTAGAACTGTTAAAAACTGAATACAGTAATGTTTGTCTTGAAAACGCACGATTGAGCTTTGTTCTAATTGCGTACTCAACATGAAAGTTTGTTCTTAAATAGTGCGTATTCAAAAAGCAGATTTCTGTATTTGATTTAACTGACCTGATATGACCTAATATTACACTTTTGATTCCATAAACAACACTAAAAATCTTTAGATAATTAAAATACAGTAAAGTTAAACTTTCAAAAAAAAAAATATTTTTCTATTTTTTTTATTAAATTATTTGAAGTTAGTAGCTTTTTTTTTAAATATACCCTTCTGCTCTAAAACAACTTTAAGACTGACTTATTTAAATAACTTTTCTTTTATATACTAAATTTTTTGAGCGAAGAAACCTTATATATAGTACTTTTGATGTAACAAAATCTAACGTTATTATAAATCTAAATAGACTTTTATATAAATGTTTTTAATGATTTAATAATTATTCCTACAAGCTGAAAAGGGTTTTTGTAAGAGGGACTTACTTCTCTGTATTATAGTTAGAGAAAAAAAAGATTAAATGATTGAAGAGCTTAAAGAGATAAGCTGTCTTAGACTTAATTTTCTCTCTCTAGCTTTTACCACTAGTTATAAAATTTTAGCCATGAACATTTTCTCCTATTTAAACAGCTAGATAATGTTCTAATAAAAGTACCTTTACTCAAAATTAATTTAAAACAATATACTAATATTAATTCTTTAAAATTGTGTATCATAAACATTTATTTTTAATTAAATACTGGCTTTCTTATAAGTTTTATGTTTTAAATGACGATAAAAATCACCCTTAATTACTATCTTGACAGTTTTATAACAAAAAAATAACTTTATGTTGTCTAGTCCAGTGCTTCTGAAATGGGGTTCCGCGGAACCCTAGGGTTCCGCGACGCTTCTCAGGGGTTCCGCGAAGCTTTTAGAAATTTAAAAAATTTCATAAAAAAGTTAAACATTTTATGTAAAATTAAAATTAGGGGTTCCGCGGAAAAGTTGAACTTTGGAAAAGGGTTCCGTCACTAAAAAAAGGTTCAGAAGCACTGGTCTAGTCAATACTACAAACAAATTAAAAAACTCACTTCATCTTTTTTTATTGAATTTTCCACTTTTTGTTTTTATTTTACGGTTAGCTTTAAAATAAAAATACATTATGTAGACAAACCAAAATGAGCGAGAGGACAATGTTATTTCAAATTTCATGCTTACAGACATTTTTTTGGAATAAACACCTTTTAAAATATTTTTAAGTTGAACAACAAAAGCCTAAATGCTTAAATTTATCTAAACAATGCCTTAAAAACTTGACTTACGCTTCAGACTACCTGTTAAGAATTAAAAAAAAATTAGAAATACATGATTGTTCTCCAATAGACTTGGCAACACTGACTAATTAATGTGTTTTATATTTAGTGTTTTGCTTTAAGCTTACGTGTTCATAACATGCCTATAGGTTATACTTCTTCCTCAGAGTTAGAGTTTTATAGAACAGTTAGAGTTTGTTAAGTATTTTATTCAAAATTAATTAAAAGTAGTATGTAGATTAAGTTTTTCAACAGTAGAAAATTATTAAAACAACATGTAAAAAAAGACACACATTGACAAATAGAAAATATCTAGCAATAGTCTGATAACTAAAAGCATAAAAACTATATAAAAATAAAAAAAGCATAGGTTTTTATTTTATACTGTAAATGCGAGTTAAAAAGTTGGTTTTTATTAATGTTGTTTTGTTTTCTAAAATATTCTTTGTTTATTACAACTAATAATACTAAATTAAATAATTTCAATATCTAAAAATTCGGTAATTACACTTAGTTTAGCTTTTTATGACCTTTTTAAATTATAAAATTATTTGTTGTTTAATTTTTCAGTTAGACGGATTAAAATCTAGTGTTTAAGTATCAAGAGAAATTCTTTCAAACTATTACTTTATTTAGTATTTTACCGTTGTTACAAACATTATTGGTAAGCTTAGTTAAATCTTTGTAATCTTAAAATATTAAACTATTTACTTAATGTCTAGTTTAAAGAATAAAATATTCTCTTTTTTAAATTTTACACTAATTTAAATTTTTTAATACTGAATTACATGAAAATCGTTAAGGGTGTAAAATCAACAAAAAAAAACAAGCACTTCAGAACTACAGAGATGAGTCGGTGATACTACCGTTTTATCAAATGACAACGAACAACTGTAGCTGCGTAAGAAACGACGCTTTTGTCAGCTTTGTAACTATTATTGTTAGTTTGTTATTTTTTCTTACACTATTAAAATTAATACGAGAAAATCAAAATAATTCAGCTTGTTAACAACTGCTTGATTTTTTAAATTTCTACATGCATAAGTAATTTAAATCGTTATGTTATTCTAAATATTTTCTGAACCTGTTTTTGTTTTTTATGCAAAAATGTAACGGTTACCCAACTGGTTTTTTTCAATACATTGTTATTGTTTTTAAAATATTTATACTATAAACTTAAAGAGACCGATAGTGAAAATGGTCAACAAGATAAACATCTGTCTGGGTTAAATCTAGCACAAGGTACTAATTGCAATGCTTACTCACCTTTGCCAAGTTTTAAGTAAGTTCATTTATAAATGTAGAGTTAAGGTTGTTCTTAGAATTTTTAATTACTGTAATCTTTTTATTATTTTTTATTCGAACTGATTTTTAGAAAAGTATCTTTGTATTCTTATTTTAAATAAAGAGGTCAGGTATTTCTTAATTTTTAGTAAAACATATGTAGTTCACCTAATACTTTGACGTATAAAAATAAGTTGTATTTGTTTTGTTGCCGAGTTGCAAAATTAATACCAATTTTTTAAATAATGAAAGCTTTTACAAACATTAAATATTATTTTTTTCTTATAAACTAAAACTAATTAATTCTTTAACTTTAGTAACAAATTTTATAAAATATCTGTTTTGATAACAAATTTAAACGTTTATACAGAAGAAGTTTATTTCTAATTGTATTATGTATTAAAACTTATAAAAACGAGTTATAAGTTTATAATTTTTGTGTGTGTAATAAAGGCTACTGCATTCAAAGAATATAACCTTAACTAACGTTATTTTGGTTAAATACATATTTCAAACAAAACGATTAATTTTTTTTTTAGATTTGGCTTTTCTTTAATTATTTAACTAGGTAGAATTATAAAACATAATTAAAAGAAAGCGATCGAGAATACTTATCTTAAAATGTGATAAAAATTAGTTTTCTTCCTACTTAGGTAAAAACAAAATTATTTTTTCAAAGATCAGATCAAAGCAAACTATTTGTAAATTGTTCTAGTTTACTTAGGAAATAAAAAAGAAAAACATAACTAATCTTAGTACCTAATTTTGTTTCGTAAACTAACAAGTAAACACAAAAAAAAAAATTATACCAAAATGGTTGAAAAGGTACAAGTGTTTTATAAAGAATGAGTATATATAGTGAACTGTAGTTGTAAATAATTTTCATAATACATTTTGTAAATAAAAATTTTCAGTCCCAACAGTGTTAAGTTCTATTTTAGACAAAACTGTCTAGAAGGAAAAAAAATATTTTTAACCTTCTTGAATAACCTATTTAGGTAACTTGAATTGAAAATTAATTGAAGAAACTCATTTTTTCTTCTATTTTAGAGCTAAAGATAAATATAGTCAGCCTGAAACACTTTAAAACCTTGTAAAACTCAAATTTGCCTCTAATCTAAGGCAATACATACATATTACTTCGTTGACTTATTTATGCTTAAATGTACTTTTTAGTTTATTTTATCATATAATTATAAGTATTAACTATATCACTAAAAAATTTTACGTCACTTAAAAATGTTAGTCTACTCCAGAGTCACAACACTCTACATTCTAACTGACATCAACTATGTTAATTAAAAAAAAATTTTTAATACAATTATAGTTTTCCATAATAAAAAGTAGTTCCAAACAATTTGTTTCAATCAGCAACTTCTCTAAATTTTTATTAATATGAAAAAATTAGCATCGTAAAAATTTATTTCAAGATAAGTAAAGACAGTAAATAAAATCAAAAAAGTACTTTGAAATTAAAGATTATGAGCTAAAACTAGTAAATACTTAATTTTATTTTTATATAACATACACTTTCTTAACAGTTTAAATTAGCTGTGAATAACTTTATGTAAAGATTTGTTTTTAAAACTATAATTTTGATTAAATAATTAAAAGTGTATTTAAATGTAGTTATATTGTTTGTGAGTTTGCTAATGTTATTTTAACACAGAATCATATCAACCAAAACTTAAAGAATATGTTCTTTGATTATTTGTAACAGAAGAGTCTAGTAAGTATTACACTAGATATTGTTTTAATTGTTGTACAAATGTTATATACTGTACAAACAAAATATGTAACAAAGTTACCACTTTTTTAAACCATGCAAAAATGACATTATACTAGCTTTGTTGATTTTTGCAGATGAAATAATCAAATATTTTTAAGTTTAGCTGAAAATATCTGATTTAAAAACACTTATTTGTATTCGTAATACTATTTGATATAATAAAAATATAATCATAAGTAAGAATTTATTACGGTATAAATACTTTAAAAAGCATTCTAATTAAAACCGTCTTAGTTTGGCTCCAATCATTGTTACTCTCCTGCTTAAGTAACTAAATTCGAAACCTGGGTTAGTTAATCTTTTTGGCTTTGATAAATTTGAAGTTTAATTAAGTTTATCATTGTATAGTTCACTGTTAACCTTTAAGGTTATAAATATAGTTCTCATTTTATCATTTCGGAGAGTAATAGAAGCAGTGGTGTCGCGTGGTATTTTTTTTAGGTGGTGCAGAATTTCGAAAAAAAATCCCCTACTTTAAAACTCTTTTTTATCTTAAATAAAGACTTTTTTCTACAACAATTACATTAAATTGCTAATGTAACCTGTAATATTTTGTTTAGAAATAAAACATTTATTTTACAAAAAAAAAATTAAGTAAGAAAATAACTTTAAAAAAAAAAGTAAATACTTTGAAAATTTAAGTAAGTATAAGAATATAAGAAAATAACTATTTTAAGTAATTTACAAGACTCAAAAAATGTTAGCTTACTTATGAGTATTAAATTTTTAGAAGGCTTTAAAATTTAAACTAACTGTAGAAAAAAATTTAGACAAAACAAATTTTTATTATATTGAAAAACACAGCAACTTTAATAGTTTTTCTTTTGCCTCAACTTAATTTTTAAAATATTTGATTAAATATCATACTAAGAATGGTTATTTTACTAATATTTAACTTAAAAAAAAAATAAATGTTTTATTAGACTTTGCAAGAACATTAAAAAGTCTACAAACAAACAAAAAAATGTTATGTACAAACTGCAAGTTTATTTTAAGTAAAATTTATCAAAACTCAGTATAAAATAATTGCTTATTTACTGATAAATATTAAAAAAAAATAAACGATTATCAATTTATAACTAATTAAAAACTTTTATGTTTGAAAAAAAAACAGCTTGACTACTAAGTTAAAAACACAAAAGTAAAATAAGCAAGCTCATAAATATCAAATTTTACGAAGTCTCTAACTTACAATTTAGATTAAACAGATTAATATTATAATAAGAAAATACAGCAACTGCAATAATATTTTTTTAGCCTCAACTTTAGTTAAAAAATATTGGATTAATTAAATATCAAACTATTAATAATTGTTTTACTAATGTTTAATAATAAAAAAGTCTAATTATACTTGGCAAGTAAATTAAAAAGTCTACAAACAAATAAAATGTTGTGTAGAAATTGAAATTTTTTAAAGAACAACTTACATTACTCAAAAAAGAAATTTAAAATTCATTTATGATAATAAAAAAAAGTTTAAATAACTAAAAAACTCAAAAGTAAAACAAGCAAACTAAATAATATTAAGTTTTACAAAGGCTCTAAAGTTAAAACTAAAAGTAGCTTACAATTTAGATATAAGAAACTTATATTATAATAAAAAACACAGCAACTATAATAATATTTCATTTTTGCTTTAACTTTACTTGAAAAATATTGGATTAAATACCAAACTAAAAATAACATTTTTACTTATTTTTAACTAAACAAAAAAAGGAATGCATAATGAAGCTTGGCAAGTAAATTAAAAAGTCTACAAACAAAGAAAAATTTATGTACAAATTACAACTTTTTAAAGAAAAAGTAAACTTGCTTAATAAAGAAAATAGTTACTAGTGAATGTCTACCTAAAAATTAAACCTAAAGTCTAACTTTGCAAACATAAATACTTAGACTCTTACTTTTCACCTTTGTAACTAAAATTCATTCTTCTCTCCTTTTGGCTGATAAATTTCTCCATCACCTATTTTTTGAAACTAGTACAGTTTTTAAGTAAGTCCCTACCAATCGAAATTACACTCAAAGAATTTAATCTTGACTGACCCATGGTGTTTCTCAAAAATGTTTTTATCCTTTTCAAAGATGAAAATGTTCTTTCAGCGTCTACACTAGTCATGGGAATAGTTATCAAAGTTCTATAAAGCTTTGTAGTTTCGTTAAATATTTTAGTCAGGTTATGTTCTTCAAGACATAACAGTATTTTCACTAAATCATCCTGATGCATGTGAATAAAATGTTTCCAGTTCTCTTTCTAACTGTTTACATTCAACTACAGGATAACACTTCTTCACTGTTTCTATAAGTTCTAAAGGAAAACAGGATTTAAAAACAGTAAAATATTTTGCCAACAATATTTGTGAAATTCTTAAATTGTTCTAACTATACAGAGTAAACTAATAATTAATTTCAATATTAAAAAAATTAAAATAAAAGCAAGGTTGCCACTCTTTGAGTCAAAATAAACTGTCCTGAGTGACCTTGAAATGCCTTGAGTCACCATGTGTTTTTGAGAAAAAATCAAATACCCTGAGTTTCCCTGAGATTTTTTAGAACTTAAAAGATCATTAAGTTTCACTGAGTACCCTGAGTGTGTGGCAATCCTGAATATAGCTAAAAAAAAGATTAAAATAATTTCAAAAACAAAGAGTTTCATTTTATCAATAACTTTAAGGACGTGAAGATATTTTTTTTTAAATATATTTTTACTATCAAGTTTGAAAACAACTGAACTTTTGCTACACCTGAAGATAAGCTTTGCTTTTAAGGGCATAGGGAGGATGAAACACTTTCTTCACAATTTTATCTTATTTTATGAAGTTTTTACTAAGCTACAAGATGCTTTTTACAGATTTAAAAAATTCAAAATACTTTTTTAGATATAGCCAGTCAAAGTAGTCTTGTATTTTTTTGCTGTTTTAGTTTGCTCCTTTATAATAAATCAATGTAATCTCTGGTCTGACTGGTTGCATCTAAAAGTTTAATTGGAAGTTTCAAGTTTATTAAAGAGTAACTATTAGCTTTCTGAAAAACTTAGAATAAGAACAACATGTAAAAAAGTGCCTATACATCCCCCCCTTATACCACACTATTTTGCACAATTTTTTTCAACAAACTTTAAGATTTTTATAAACTTTTTTTCTAAACTTATTGTTTTTTTGTTGGAGGTTTAAAATTCAATAGTTTTTAAGGGTATCTTTTCTGTATTTAAATTTAATTTGTTTTTCATTTTGATGACAGTATTTTTCTCAGGAGCTCAACTTTTTAAAGTTAAGTTGGTGAGGCTGTTGAACTTTTCAAGAAATTTAAAAATAATTAATAAATATGTAACCATTATAACAGTAAAAAATTGGTTAGTTAGTTTTCATGTGGCCATAGGGGTAAAACACTTATATTTTAACTTTAAATAAACTTGTTATTCTCAGAGTAAAAAACTAAAACTACTTTAGTCAGCCTGAATATTTTCTAACTTGGTCAGTTTTAATTTATCTTGGGTCATCTTGAGTTTTTTTAACATTTCTAAGTTATCCTGATTATGAAGCAAGGCAACCATGTTTCAACAATTTTATCTAAAATTTTTGCGATGTTTATGAAAAAATTAAACCAAAAGTCATATAAAGTAGACTAAAATGTTAAACTACTCTAAGTAATAAAAGTTTCTTGGGGGGTCAGACAAATATTTTAAGTTAAGGCTATTTACTTTATTTAAATATGTGACTGTTTCAAAAATAATAATTTTTATTTAATATAAATCTAAATTATTTTTCTGTAAGAGTAAACTAGAAGTTTAAAATAAACTGCTTAACATTTTTTTCCAGAACTCAAATTTTACATTTAAATATGATTTAATTAAATATTTTATTAACTTTATGATTACAATAATCAGTTATAGTTAAGCTTATGTATGCAGATTAAAATAAAAAATCGAATTTCTTAGACTTTGGTGATTTAAGCTTCTTATCTTTTTTTTTCAAAATATTTAATTCATGACAAGTTTAAATTTGAAAAATTATGTGAGTACATAAACTCAAGTTTAATCCTTTGCAGCAGCTTAGCTTTGTTTTTATTTTATGTTTACAATAGCTTGTAGATGATACTTAAGCATGTCCTGTTTTGGGGAATTTTCAACTTAGCTTACTTACATATTGATTTTGCGGTAATTCTTAAAGAAATTTTGCTTTTTTGAGTTCATTTGCGGCAGTCAGCTAAGAGTTTGCGGCAGTGAAGTGGGAAAAATGGTCATTTTCTAAATTGGAGTTTTAGAAGAGATTTCGTTCTAAAATATAACAAAAATATTATAGATACTTAATTTTTTCCTTACAAAATTTCCAGGTGGTGCAGTTGCGGCAGTGCAACACCCCACGCGACGCCCCTGAATAGAACTAAAGGTTTTTTTTGTTTTAATATCAAAACGTTATTTTCTTTCAAACGATATCTTCAATTGTTAATAAAATAGATTCTATGGCATTTTTAAACATTTGATTGTTTTTCTTAGAGCTATCACTAAAACTTATAAAGTTTTCTTCTATATTTAACTATTTTTTACTTCTATTGTTTAAACATTGAGAATAAATAAGTATTTTTGTATGTCTGTGTACTTCAGTGGTAGCATTTTGGATAAATAAATAAATAATCTAAAGAGATATATTTTTGAATTGCTTTGGTCTTTTGATTGTTCATTTTATATGCCGAAGTAAATTGTCTGTACTGTATTTTAAGTCTGAAAATTTTTTTGAATGTTGCCGTTTGTCGCAAAATTAAACTTTGTATTTTGTTTTCTGGGCAGTTTTAATTTCAAAACTGCCATAACCTGCTTCGGATGTAGTAAGTTTAGGTTTCTCGTTTGGTACTTTCGAAATTTCTTAACTTAATAAATGTATTTTTTGATTAAAAAATAAATTTTTGTTTTTTCTTTTCTGGAAAGCGTTATTTTCTAACTCTTCAAGGTTTTGTGTTACATTTCTTTCTTAATTTTCACAGTAGGCAATTTTCTTCTCTTGAACTGTTTTTTTCTGATATTTCATAACACTTTTGCTTTTCAAAAGTTCTCTGAAGAGGGAGTTTTTCTTCTCCCATATTTTCTTAAGAGTTTTTTAACTTATAGTAATTTAGATTATATATGTGAATGTATTCTCTTATCTTTGCTTAACTTTTATAATAGTTATGAAATTTATTTAAAATTTCCTGCATCTTTTGTTGGAGCTTGAATGTTTTTTAACTGATATATCGCTAATTTAAGCTTAGGTTTACTATTAGTGTTTGATTTCCATTTAGCTAAATCTTTCAGAAAATAAAACACGCACGTGTTATGATTTATATTTTCTTGATCTTCTTGTGACAGTTTTATTGTTGTATTTACTTCAATTAAGTTAGTACCTACTGTATTTTTTAACTAGTTTGTCTCAATAACTTTCAGTGAAATTTTTTCTATGCTTTCGTGTTCCACGAATCCAACGCAACATTTACACTGGGTCCTCCGGAAGCTGCTACAAAAATTTTTAATATATATTGTTTATTTTGTTTAAATTAAATATTACTTCATTTGAATTTTTCATCACTCTTTTCCTCCCTAAATATATTATTTTATCCTGAATTATAATATAAATTTTGAAATTTTCATTAGGAAACTGATTGTAAGTTCAAAATGCGTTTTTTTTTTCAGATAATACGGTTATAAACTGAACTATTTAATGAGGACTAAAAAATTTTTATAAGTTTATGTGAACTGATCCACTTTTCGAATCAAAGTTAAAATTATTAAACAATGAACAATGGACATCTAAATAAAAAAGAAACACTAAATAAATCAGTACCAACCAGTTTTGGGTGCTGGAATCTTGTTGTTGTTCCTGGACGCATTGATGATTCTGGTAAAACTCCTGCTAGCAGGTTTGTGACTAGGTTTAGGTATGCTGCCACTCAATTTCATACTGGCTGTCATTATCAAGTAGCTAGAAAAGTATTCTTGCTTCTTAACTTGAGGTTCTATCATTGGTTCGTCTTGCAATGATAAATGGATCACTTAATGAATAAACAGTGACACATAAATAACATACTAGTATAAACATATTTAAAATTACTAATTAGTGTAAGTTGATCGCCAAAAGTTAATAAATATAACATTTAAGAAATATTAAATAAACATCAGTTTTGTTCCAAAAAAAAATTAAGGCCATAGGGGGTTTGCCATGTTTTTCTACAAAATCTTATTTTACAGTTTTTCAATAAGTTTGAAGTAGTTTTTTAAAGTTTAAATTATTTTTATTTATTTTTGAGATATGACCAGTCAAATTCCGGCCGCATAATAGGTTCCTTTTGGAAAGGGAAAATTGAAACATCGAAAAAAGACTATTTTATTTACTATGTATCTTCTCCTACATTTTTCAAGCAGTCTTCGTCTAGCTTTCACAGTCTAATCTTTATACAATTACAAAATAATGTTACGTTGGACTTAACTACGCTTTAAGAAAAACATATTTTTTTGAAAACAAAGAGACTTTTTTTAAATTTTTGCCATAGAGTTTTATTTTATAAATTATTAAAATACACACGTAACGTTTTTTTTATAGCATAAAAAATTTTCTTTTTTTAATTTGAAGAAGATTGTTTATCTAAAGTAGGATATAGATTTTTAGTGATTTTTAAAATTTCAGAGAAAATTGACCCTGAAAAATTGCAGTTCATACGTTTGTATCTTAAACCTTTTACAAAAAATAAAACGTTTGAAAAATTAAATTATATTATTGAATTCTTGATCGTAGCTTAGACTTTAAACTTTCATGTTAAAGCCAGGCTTATTTTTTATAAAAAAGTCTTGGAAAAGCTTTAATGAAGTACTTTGTATTTAAATTCAAAACAAAATATTAATTAAGCACCAGTATTTTCGTAGATTAGAATTAAGTTTACAAACAAATTTATTGCAAAAAATCTAAGAACTTGCTTACTCAAATACTAAAACTAATACTCACAATGGTACCGTAAATCTTCTTGGCATCTTCCGCATTCCTCCCTACAATCGCCTTGTACCTGGCTGCCACCTTACTGTTGTACTTCTGCTTGATGTCCTTGGTGGTGCAGCCGTTGCTCCTGAAGAACGAGGTTGCTTTCATGTTGCCGCCCACCTGCATCGACCTCAGCTGCTCCCATGTCCACTTCTGATCCAGTTGGACTGATCTGTTGATGATATAATATTATAGTTTTAGTGTATATTGTTGCATAATGCTATAAGACAAGTGTAGGTAAGATCAGCAATAAAGATTAATGTTAATTTGTGAACAAAAATATATTTCAGTCCGTTTCTGATGATTGATGAGTTTTTTTATTGATTTTTAGTCATATAACTGTTATTTTTAAACCTTTCAAAACTCGTTGCGTCATAACTTTCTGAATCTCGCAGGTAGCATTTCCGAAAAAATGAATGTAAATATCTCAAAAACGTAGAGAAGATAGATTTTTTTTGGCTTTTTTAATTTGTGCCTTCCATTTTTAGTATGTGCCTATTGTAGTCTGAATTTAACCGGCAATATCTAAATAACTAAATTATTAAAAAAAATATGTAAAATGCAACTTGTAACTTAATGAATACTCTACAAAATGAAACTAAATTGTAAAGAATATTTACCCCCTTCCTCTATAGCCTTGTTGTATTTCAAACTCATTTTAGCTATTTGAATATTTTTATGTTTACAGGAGTAATGTATTATAATGTTAATTTATATAGCTTATTGTATTGTAGTATGATTTTATATTTTTTATTAAGACTGAACTATCGTCTCTAAAATCATTTAAAACAAATATGCACAGAAATTTTTTGGTTAAGTGAAAATCAATAAATTTTTAATAAGACTATTAACTTTCTAATATAATGTGTAAACTGCTGTTAAATTCTACTTTTTTAGAACTACCAAATTATTTTTACTAAATGTAAGGTTAAATATTATATTTAAGTATAATGAGTAAAGTTTATTTTACATTTATATAATTCATTTTTAGATACCTAATAAAACTCAATAAAAATACCTGATAAAAGTGAGGTCGATACCAGGTGATCTGTGAATTCCTAAGAAGTCAATACAGAGAAATACTCCGTATGGTATTGATGCCCATGTAGGGTTCTTTGCACCACAGTCGAAACATACCTGTTATATAATTAACACACCATTTAGAGCTAAAATTTAAAATTTTACAGAAAAAACACATATTTTCCAAAACATTTGATAAGTAAAATTAACTATAGGTATATTAAAATATATAACTATTTTCAAAATACCAAAAAGTTAACTAATTTATATACTCTTTAGTTATAAGTTAAATTTATTTTAGCTTAATAGCACGTACTATGTTTTTAAAATGTTATACTAAAGTTTTTTATAGTTATTAATTTCACAAATTAATCTTTATTAAAACTTCTAAACCGTATTTTAAAACAAACAAATAACTATTTTTAAATTTATGTCTACATACTAAGCTTAAAAACATTTCTGCTGTAGGTTTAAATACACGGATAAGAACAACAATATTTTTTTAAATAAGTTTTAAATATAATATTGTATTTGTATTAATTTAGTACAGTAATATGTGTTTTATTTAAAACCATCTTACTAACTTAAAATAGTAATGTTAAAAACCATAGTTTTGACAATTAGTTTGAAAAAAATGTTCAATAAATTATATTAAAATAATTGATAATAATAATAATTATATAACTTCTTATTGAAAAATTGAAAAAGTCAATTTCTTCAAAATAAAAAACTAAGTGAAAAATAAATTAATTACTTATGCCTAATCTAATGAAATGTACATTTTAGAAGTACATAAAAATTTATATTTCTGCAATAAACACAATTTGTATATCTTCTTTGTTTAATTTAGACACAAAAACTGACCTTATTAGTTTCAACAGACTGAAGTTTCTTGAATATTAGTCTAATGTCGTCCAGTGGTGCAATAGTCATTTTTATTTAGTTTATCTTAGTATTTTATAAGTAAGTAAGTTTAATAAGAAAATTACATTTTGAGCATAGTTAGATTTAGTTTTTAAGGCATATAAATAAATAAGTCTTTCAATAAAATTTAAATAAACCAAAGTTATAAAACAACATGCTTAAAAAAATTTAAAATCTCTTTTATAATATCCAAAAATTCACAATTTTGTGTTAATGAATTTAAAGCTTGCTGCATAAAATTTTACACCTCATGACTTCAATAATTTTATATAGGATAATAATTATTCCACGTTATTAAATATTTATTAAACGAAGAGGCAGTACTTAGTTAAAAAACTAAGCTAACTTAAAGTTACCTATGTATGTTACCTATATTTAGTTGAAACTGTTATCAAAATTAGTGAAAAATAGCCCTCAAACTAATTTCTTTTATTTTAAATTGTTGATATCAGTAAAACTAATAAATAATCTGAATTTTAAGTTCTTTAAATAGTAATTTAGATAAAATATAAAACTTTATAATTATGAGGCAAATAGGTTTATTTTGACCTAAATTTTTATTTAAACTACAGTTTATAAGTGCCTTATGCAGTTCCTGAAAATAAATTTAAAAATTATAAAATAAAACCTAATACCATGTTTCTGTATACCTCAAACAAAGACACGCCCTTTAAACTCAAACTTAAGAAAAAAAACTTTAAATACTTTAATTAGGATACCTTTGGTATTCATAAATTAGTTTATTAACCATTAAGAAAAGACAGAACTAGCTGTTTCAGTGTTTATGTAAGCTGCCTCACAATCACTCAAGCATGAAGTTTTAAATTAACCTCAGTATCGAGAACTGTTTATTTCTGAACTTTTGAAAGCTGAGTTTACTTGATTTGCGTGAAGTTTTTTTCATTAAGACTTTTTTAATTTAACCCTCAGATTAATCAGGTATGAAAAAGTATTTTTTTGATTATGTCTTAAATGAGTAACAAAATATTATAAATGATACAAACTATTTAAATGTAAAACAAAAGTAAAAGAAAAGCTTAAATTAAGATTTCTTTAGTTGAGCTGAAACTGTTGTATGTTAAGTTATGTTTCAAACTGACTTTATTGTTGTTGATAAATTTATAAATCTATTTAAGACTAAAAAAATAAAAAGCAACGAATAATATTATAAAAATTTAAACCCAACTAAAAACCAGTTAAAAAAAAACTACACTTAATTATTTCACTAAAATTTATAAACTTAAAAGAAATTGATATACATTTTTAAGAATATAAATAACTTAGTTAACAGTGATAAAGTATTATACATAATAGGTTTTTATTATACACAATAGGTTTTTATTATTAGTCTTCACACTACATAAACTTATGAAGTAAAATCTCAAAGAATTCAGTTTTAGTCAAGAGAAAACGCATTAAGTAAATAACTATACTAAACAAATGTTTTTAAAGTCTCCAAACTATGTTAATAGAACTGTTTTAAAAAATAATAATTTATTTTATACTTATACTAAACTAAGAATATAAATACATATATATTGTATACATGGCCTTAAAATTATAAATTATATACAAAAAAATTTTAGGGTAATCAAGTTTTAAAAGGTTCATATAAGATTTTATTTACGTTAAACCTTCCTTATCAAACAAAAAAATATTATATCAAGATTTTTTTTTACAAAGTTATCAAATTATTTTGTTTTACAAATTTGTGCTAGCCATGGTCAAAAAACAAACTTCATTACAAAAAAGAGTTCTAAAAATTTTTCTACAATTTAAAACAGTCATCTGCAAAATAGAGAGTAAAAATGTATATAAACGATGAAGCACATCGACAAACAGGCTATTACAACTAAATTACGTTACAAGGGGACCTGGGCTGCTTCAATGGGGCTATAATTTCAGCAAAACATACATGGGTCATGTCTTACATAAAAACAGTTTAAATAAAAAAAATGGTGGACCATTTAGAATAGTCATAATTTAGAAAATTAAAATTAATTACTTTTTTTTTTGCTACAGTGACCGTTAGTAAAATTGGGGTTTTTGAAATTTACAATCGGGTAGAAATTCTGAAAGAAAAAACCAACGACCACTGAGAACACAGCATAGTAAGAATATTAAAAACAATAAAAACTAAAGGAATAATATTCTTAGTCTAAAACTTCCGTTAGAATAAATATTCTAAAAATTTTTTTTTTTCTAAGGGAACCCACTCAAAATTCAAATCTCAATCCAATATATTTTTTTTTAAATAAAGGCAAAAAACCATTCTCTATAATAAAAAATCTTTGTTAGTTTTAAAGATAAAGAAAATAGTTAGATCTTAAGTTTGGACATTTATAAAGTTTGCAAAACTAAATTAAAGCTCGTTAACTAATGTATTAAAAAATTAAATCATCGTGATAAGAATAAAATTAAAATTGCTTTTAAAATAAACACTTGTTCTTGACTTTTATACACTTTTTTCTAACCTACAATATCAAAAGTATAATAAAAGTAATATTATACTCAATTCGATTAATAATCAGAATAAATACATAACTTTACAAATAAAAACTAACTTTAATAAGTTGGTTAACGTTAAAATGTTTGTTAAAAACAATAAATTTTTATAGTTACTTTTTTGAATATAAAAGAAAGAAAAAACTGTAAAATTTAATTTTGAGGACCTTAATTTTTAAGATAGTTATTCTTTATTGAGCTAAACGTCAATACTTAATTAATTAATAACAATAATTAGTATTTTGTTTAAAGGATTACAATTTATTATTTATATTAATACAACTTTTTTCAACAATAATATACACGTTCAGCTAAACTAAACAATAAAGCTGAAACATTTTGTTGATTAACCAATAATTACAGGTTTTTCAAATTGTTTTTGAGAAATTTCTTCCAGACTTTCAAAAGTACTAGTATTGAATTGAGTCCTGTTGTTATTTAAGGGTGGTTCCTCTAAAACTGCTTAGTCAGTGAAATAAATAAGTTTTTTTGTATAATTCTAATTTTTAGTTATTAAAGTTTATTTTTGATATATTTTTAATATGTTTGGGTAAGGAGGGTTAGGGATAAGGATATAAATTAAAAAAAAAGATTTTTTTTTGCTCAATCCGAAATTATTAGGAAAAACACAGTTACATTACAATCAGACCCCGAGTTATTTAAAGAAAAAATCACCGTTATAAATACCATAACAAAATTAAAAAGATACTGTAAAGCTACTCTAAATATGTTAAAAAAAAAGAATAAAAATTTGATGATAACAAAAAAAAAACAACATCTTTATGATATATTTTTTGCGTCAACTCAAAATTTTATCACTTCACATATTAAAGTTGTTTAAAATTCTAAATTTATCAAGTTTTTCAACTTTTTTTTACTATTTTTTGTACAAACTTCTAAGTTTTTTTTAATTACCAATATTCATGTTTTTCACGGTATTTTATCAACCCTGTAATAGTTACATGACAATTCAAAATCGAACAACTCAAGTTCCGACAATTCAAATTCTTAAAGAAATGTCTAAAAGACTATATTTCAAAAAGTAATATAAATTTGAAAAAACAAAAAATGGGTATGTAGATCTTATTAATATATACAAGCAACCTTTATCTTTTTTGATATATCTAAAATATTTTTCAAGATAATTCAAAATTATTAAAAATAACTATAATTTTTACTTAATTAAATGCATATCTTAAAAACATATTTAATTTATTGCAAAAAGAAAAAAATGGGCTGTAGATATTAATATGATTCAAATAGTCATTTTTATTTTAGACAAATATATATTCCTTTTTTATTTTTAGCCGTCTTAATTTTTTATTAAGAATTTGAATTGTCGGAATTTGAATTGTCGTGCACCCCCCTGTAATTGTCATAAAAAATAAACGCTATCAAGTGAAAAAGGTTTTAAATAACTTAATACAAAATAAATAATCTGACTTCCACTAAGTTAATCTGATTGTAGTTGATTTTATGTAAAATTTTGAACAATAAAACATAATTTAAAATCTTACTACAAAATTATTACTACAAAACAAATTTTTATACCAAATTAATAAGATTTGGAATCAATAAAATACTAAATTTTAAGCGATAAAATGATTTTTTTAACTATCCTAATTTTAATAAAGATATATAAACTAGCCAGAGATTTGCAAAAAATAAAAAGCATTACTTGTTAGTCTGTTTTTTTTTTCAGATATCGAATTGGTCCGTATCACTTGCACCACCATTAGGGCCATAAGGTTCGTTTAGCGATGTTAGCTTACTTTAAGTTATTTACTTTTTACTTTATTCAACCATCAAATCTTATTCAGATGGAAATTGATGGAACCGTGGAATCTTTTCGGTTACCGCCTGCCCAACCGCGAGTGCCACCTCTGCCACAAGTAAGCACCTGGACCACGTGACAGACGATGACGTCACGAGAAGCCGGTCGGAGATTGTGACGTCACTAAGGCAGTAGGTTTTCGGATCCGAGAGTCCTGAGTGACTCATTTATATATATATTGTTATTTTTGTTTTAGTTAACTATAAATAGTATACACATATATAAATTTAGTTTGATATTTTTGTCAAGTTTTTAGCAATTTTGTTTTTTTCTTTGATGATTTTATTTTGAGTATCTTGTTTGAATAGTATACTTTTATTTTTATACAATTGAGTGTTTTTTTTTTGTACTTGGAGTTTTAGAACTTTAAACAGATATAGAGTTTTAAAATGAAAGATTTTTTTTTGGTTTTTGCCTTTTTCGTTACACTTGTATACACATGTGCTAGAAATTTACCAAGTTTCAGTAAAGCTTTACTAATATGCTCAAAGAATAACTCTTTACTTGATTAAAAGGTATCAACTATTTTAAAGTTTCACTGTTGTTGAATTTTAATTTGGCTATCAACATTTAATTTTATCATATCTTCTAATTAGGGATACACAAAACGTTGTTGATATTTTCGTTGATATTTTTTACACTTCAGCTTTTATTTTTTATTATTTACTATGTTTATTTATTTTTCTAAATCCATATAAAAATAAATAAACCTAGTAAATCTAAGATTAATTTTAATTGTGCTACTACAAATAATTGCTTAAAATGTTTTTTTTAATTACATTAAAGTACAAACACACACTATGCACTTCGTTCGACAAATTATATTTGTTTCTTGTTTATTTTCTGAAGCAAAACGCAAAATTTTTATGAAATATATAAACCACTTTAATCAGTTTTTCCTGTTAATTTTAATTTTTTTATACAACGTTGTATTTTATACCAACATAGACATTTTATTGTCTATATAACAAATGATATTTTAATTACTTAATCTCAAAAACATTTAGCTTATATTTGAATTAAATATTTGTTTGCTGCTAGATTTTCTTAATTAGTTACTAACCAATAAGGATTTAATATTGTTATACTTTTTTTTACATATCAAACTTTGATCAAACATGTATTGCGACTTGTTATTGTACTAAATTAAGTTTTATTTTATTTCAATAAGGTTGTTAGAGTATTACAACTTTTCTAAAATTTTAATAGAGAGTTAAACATTTCAAGTTTTTTATTATGCTAAATAGTATGAAAATAATATTAAGACGACTAAATTACCAAAATATTTAACGGATCAAAGTATGCCTTAATAACATATACTATTAAAACTTAAACTTTTAATAGGCGAAAGACTCGATAAGTGAATTTTAGTAAAATTTTAACAAAATAGTTTTTTTGACTTTGATTTTTCTTTTAAGCTTTTAATCTTCTTCTTTTATAGGATAGAAAAGTTGGTTCAATGAAACTATAATGCCACGTATGGTATCAGTTTAAAAATGTTAAGTAGTACAGATTTAATATAATTTTATTGAAATAGAAGTATCTCTTTACACATAAAAAATCCCTACATCTATAAGAATCTACCAACATTAGCAGTAAGTACATACTAAAAAAACTAAGTTTTAAATGTAGCAACATTCCTATTAAATAAACAGTTTGTATAAAGTTTATTAGTAAACATTTAAAAAGAAAGTTAGTTTACATAAAACTAGTAAACCATGAATTAGATAAAATGTTTATATTTTGACAAAATAAATAGTATTTATGCTAAGGGACGCCATATAAAACAGGGCTTCCTAAAGTGGGAGATTTATACAACCATGGCCAGTTAGTTATCTGTAAAGTAAAAAAAAAACTGTTAATAAGTAATTAAGTTAAAAAGCAGCGATACACAATATTTTATACACTGTTTATTGAACGAAAAAAAAGCGTAAAACAATGGATCCTAATACGGGGTGAACGAAAAACCTTTCGGTTATTTATTGTACACCACTTAGATACAGTTTAATGCCTTGTCCAGGACAGAACAATAAATGTGTACGACTATAGTAATACTTTCACCAAGAAAAGTGTTATAAAATTATTTGAAAAACTAGATATTTTAGAACAGTTCTAGAAATTTTTTTCAAAGATTAAGTTCAAAATTTTTTATAGTAGTTGAGTTAGAATGAAAATTTTGAGTTTAATTGTTGTTAAGCTTATACTTTTCAAATGCATTTCTAAAATCTGAAAAAGACTTATAAAGATTATTGAAAACTTCTATATTTTGTTTAATTGTACCTTTTTTTTTGTGTTTGTGGTATTATTTTAAGGTCATGCTTATCAAATTTCGTAATAAGATGGTTAATTAATATTTTAGGCTTTCTTGGACCATATCTGCTTTGGTATTCTTCTTCTTTAAATATTTATCAATAAAGTTCAACGCAAATTCAAAACGCTTGGGTAATTCTTGCTCAGCTTATGACATTTTATTTAGCTTATACTCTTCAAACGCATACCTAAAATCTGATGAAGACTCATAAAGTTTATTAAAAACTTTTATAATTTGTTTAATTATAACTTTCTTTTGTGTTTCTGATATTATTTTAAGGTCATGCTTATCAAATTTCGTGATAAGACAGTTAGTTAATATTTGATGCTTTTCTGGACCATATCTGATTTGGTATTTTTCTTCTTCAGCTAACTTATAAATAAAATTCAACGCACATTCAAAACGCTTGTAAAATTCTTTCTTAGATTGTAACATTTGGTTTAGCTTATAATCTTCAAATGCATATCTAAAATCTGAAGAAGACTTATAAAAATAATTAAAAACTTTTATAATTTGTTTCATTATAACTTTCTTTTGTGTTTCTGGTATGATATTAAGGTCATGCTTATTAGTTTTCGTGTTAAGATCGTAAATTGATGCTTTAGGCTTTCCTGGACCATATCTGATTTGGTATTTTTCTTCTTCAGCTAACTTATCCATAAAATTCAACGCACATTCAAAACGCTTGTGTAATTCTTTGTCAGCTTGTGGCATAACTGTTGTAGTACTTGCGACATTTAAGGTGGTAGCAGTGGCTTCGGACGAAGTAAGTTTTAGTCTTTTGTTAAAAACGTTCGAAATATCACCAGGTAGTGAATATTTCCTTTTGAGCATGCCTGAAAATAGTATTTCTTGTTTTAGTTCCTGAACGTTTTGAACCTCCAACTGTAGCTCTTGTGTTCCATTATCAGCTATATTTTCATTGTGGGTAGTTTTATGTTTTTGCTCGTTTCTTTCTGATTTTTCGTCCTCACTTTGTTTTTCAAGATTTGTTTGACGACCGATTGATTCTTCTTTTTCTTCGAGTTTATTGTCGTTGAAGTAAATAGTGGTGGAAGGATCAAAGGTATCTGTTTTAATGTTGTTATGCTTAAACTTTTTTTTAAAGGCAGTCATTTAGTGTTGAAGTCAAATGTTTGAAGATAAGAGGCATTCAAGTTATACTCTTTAAAAAAATTTGAAATTAGTATAATTAGCATACTAAAAAACGTATTTAAAGCTTTTGAAACACAATTTACTGAAGTATATTTTTAAAAAGGCAAAACTTTTAGTAAAAATCATTATTGATTTCCTTAAGTATATTGGTATTTTGAGTATCAAACTTTATAAAAATAAAAATAAAATACTTAAAAACTACAAAACATGTTTATTTGGGAAATAGTAAAACAAACTAGTACTATAAATTATACTTATTTAGTTAGTATTTATACTGATAATTCAAAATTACAATAATATAGTATAATATGAAGTTTAGTTGTTTGTTTTCTTTCTTACAACTAGCAACCAAATAATTAAGCCAAATAAACAAGTCTTTTTATTTTGAAAAAAATTTAATACATAATTCTAACCTGCAAAATTTTTCAAACGATTTTAAAATGATTTATTATTTCTATAAAAAGTTATTATATCTATCTAAACATTTCAGTAATCAAAACTTTGCAGTCAAAATTTATTTTGAACCATTATATCATTCTATAGTAGTTTAGAAAGGATTCTAAATTAGGAGATATCTTCAACTTTTTATGGTGATCCAAATAAATCTAAGAGCAATATATAGTGTGTGGACTAAAAGAGAGTTCCAACTTTGAGATTTTTTTAAGTTTACTTAGCTATTTGATTTCTAGTTTTTTATGGTTATTAACCCTTTACTAGTAAGGTAGCAAAATAGGAAATAGTTAACTAACGTACAAAATACTTAATAACTGCAAACCGCAAAATTTTAATTTTCGAAATTTTTCCTTAGGTCAACCAAGGCCTTCCGATCCTTAAATAAAACGGGGAAACTGTTTTTTCAAATTCTTCAAAAGATCCAATTATGAAAATGTCTTTGAAACTCACAGTTATAAAAACTAGTTTAGTTTTATGTCAAAAGGAAGTATACTGAATTATAATTATAAGTGTGCACAGCCGATGTAAGTTTAATTTAAATCAAATTACCTGCTTTTTTTGTTTTTTCTTTGAAATTTTCTTTACAAAGTACCTTATTTGTGCAACATTTTACATAGTTGTGCTCAAATAAGACATTAGATTCACGATGAGGACAACTAGGTTTAACAGGTAAGTTGTTCGGGTCAACAGCAATATTGTGTTTAGTGTTGTTTCGTACTACTTTTTCTGTTAATAAAATAACTATGTTTGTAAGTTTTTATAAACACCAAAATTAAAAAAAAAACAAACTCTGTATATAAAAACTTGAAACACAATATTATGAGTAGTTTTAAAGTTAATAAAGGTAAAAAAAATTAAAACAGAAACTATATGTAAGTAACAATTATAAGTACTAATTTCAGAATGGTATACTAGAGAGAAACAATTTTTGTACTGTTTATTTTAATTTCATAACTAACAAAAACTATACACATGTAAAACTACAGCTAAATTTTAAAACAACTTGTACAAGCTATAACAAAATTTATAAATATTCTATTATGTTATATTAGACTTATACATTTTATTTAGTCATATGAATACTGCACTTTAACTTTACCTTTAATTTTATCTTCAACACTTTTGACATATTCTTCACGTGTTTTAATTATTTCTTCCAATTTTTTTAATAGTTCAGCATGTTTGTTATGATCCTCAATAATTTTGTTCAATTCATTATCGAATTCTTTAGTCAACTCATTTATATAATTATTAGTTTCTTTACAAGATTTCTTAGCTACTGAAAGTTTGATAACTTCTGAAATGTCTTTTTTATTTACATCAAGACTTATTTTGTTTACTTCAGCACTTTCGTCACTTTTTACAAAGCCTTTGTGCAACTCAATTAACATGTGTTTTGTCGAAATCTGTTAAAAATAATGAATGAAAAGTGTATTATATTCCAGAATATTGATAAAATATAGGTAAAATAACTATTTAAAGTATTAAGTATTGTAAATCTAAATAAAGCTTAAAAAATTTGTAAATAAAAAAATGTCAAAGCTTTTATCGAGTAAGTAAGACATTAAAAAAAATATGAGATTTTCCCAGTTTAAAACTTTTAGCTTAGTTAAGTAATTAAGAAACCACTAACAGCAGCTTCTTGCGGGCTAGAAAAATTCCAGCCTTGAAAAAGCCTTGCCAAAGTATATACAAGGAGGAATAAAAGTTTTGAATGTTATACAAAAACACACAAAATTGTTAATTTCGTAACATTAAAACTTTTGTTGGATAAAAAAATATAATTTCTTAGAACTAAAAAAGTTATTAAAACTTCCGAAATATATTAACTTTTAACGTCATTATTCTTAAATAAAAAATATGATGACCAACAGTAGCTTCTTGATAAAAGTTAAGTTATACAAGTACCAATATTTAGTATTAGTGTCAAAAATTATTAATAAGACATAGAAAGTTTGTCGTTTTTTAAATGTGTTAGCATTTGCTGATTAGTTACTAAAACAGTTAAAATAATTATATTTATTGACTAGATAAAAGCATAAAATTCACTAACAGCGGCTTCTTGTAAGCTGGAAAATTTCCAGCCTTGCATTTTGCACGTCTGCAAGAAATGCTGCGTCGTCTTCATCAGGTCAATATCGATATCTTTATCCGTATCTTTTTTTGCCGGCCCGTCATTGTTCAACATGACAACGAAGTTATTCTAAAAAAAAATTCAAACTTACTAGTTTAATACTTACTAAAATTCAATAGACATAAATTCATTCTAAAGTTTTTTTAGTTGTCAAAGTTTTATAAGTATAATAGAAATAGTATTTAATTTTAATTCTTTTTTTATCTAAATAAACTAAACATGTATTGTTTACAACATTTTTACCTTAGAATGATTATTGAAATAGCCTTTTACTTTTCTCAATAGATCTTCGTTCTGCACAGCTTTTTGCGTTTCTTGCGACCTCCCAGACTGCCTACCCTGCTTCTTTACTTCTGCTAAGAAGTTTTCCAGTGCGTCGGGCCAGTGGTCTCCTTCAAAGTACGGAACTTCTGTCACTGATTTTATGTCGTTGTACTTGAGCATAAAGTACCCTTTTATCGAACCGTTAACCTGTTTAGATAAGATAATGTGTATTAATAATTTTAATGAATGGAATATGTCTGTAGTTTGCCTTATTTTAATTTTTTTTTTAAGCTTTTAGCTGTTCAAATGATAATAGATGTGACTCAGTAACTATTACAAAACAATTAAATATTTTATCGATCCATTAGCTTCTGCAAATGGATAAAAAATACTTATTTATTAATAATAATGATAATAGTTACGTACATTAAGATGCTACTGAAGTAGTTATTTTTAGCGACCCATCACTCTGTGCGGAGAAAAAAAAACAGATTAATTTTTTTCAAAAACTAAATGTTTCTTTGGTGTCAAAGTCAAAAATCTCAAATTTTGTTTAAACTATAAAATAATTTAAACATTGTTCTAAGGTCAACAACCATTAAAAACTATAAAAATGCTAAATTTCAGTTGAAAAATAATAAACTTAAAAAGGCAGGTTTTTTTTTCGGGTTTAAAAAATTTCCTCAGGTTTTTTAATGTACACTTTTTTGGGTCTATTTTTAGTTTAAAGTTAAGTTTAAGGTAAAATACTGTGTTAATTAGTTTAAACCATTAAAAAGATACTTTAAAGCAACTTTAAATGTGTTTTTCAATAAAAAACAAATTGATGATGAAAATAAAAAATTATTTTTATGGTGTATTTTTGGTGTTAAATCGAAATGTTTCTACTTAACACGCAAAAATTGTTTAAAATTTCAGGTTTTTCAACGTTTTTTTGTTATTTTTGTTCAACTTTCTTGATTTTTCTGTTTTTATTTTAAATTTTTGAAACTTTTTTTGGCCTAAATTGTCAAGTTCCAGGTTTCCCAAGATTCTAGGTTTTTAGCAAGAAAGAGATTTTTTTGTTTATCTTTACACTTATGATAATTAATAAAACACATTTTTATTTAGAATAAAAACTGAGTAAAATTTAAAGAACTTTTAGAAAACTTACTTTTCCCAGATCTAACATTGTTTTGTACCATTTCTTAAAAGCTTTCGGAGGAAGGGTAGCCTGGCATGGTGGTTTTCCATTAAAAATATAATCCTCACCTTTCTCTGGGGGACAAGACCATATATGTGCATAGTGGTATCTTAAATATATACAACAATTTACTACGTTTTAATAAGTTTTGGGTTTGTAATTAAATTTAGAGGTTATAGTTATCAGCCTTATATAATTATTATAACTTTTGTAATAAAAATCCATTTTTATTAATAAAAGCAATTTAAACTTTTCTTATTGTTTATAGTAAAAGTGCAGTACTTTCTCTCAGAAACTTAATTATATATAAATTTCATTGAGCTGTTCCTTGCTGTTAATTTTAAGAATTGACTTAATTTTATTCTACTTGATAAAAATGTATATAATCAACTACTTAATATTGTTTTTATTGACTTACCCTATTTCACCACAGTACTTAAAGTATCCTAACATCAGTTCCACATACACTTTAGAACGAATCGATTTTTCCAGAACTTGAACCGAGTCTAAATACGCTATGTAGACCCTGTTGTTGTTCGGCGATACAAAGTCTTTATACTCCTGAAAAAATTATACGTGTTGTTTTATTTATATAAATATAATATGAGTTAAATTGTTTTTTTTTTTTGTAAATCAAATATTTCTAAATATAACCATGTAAATTTATCGTTCTTAAATTTAGATTTATCTCACCTGAGTATGACACCCGAAGAAACAAATTTCATCACCGTCTTTTTCCACAAAAGCATAAAAAGCTCTTGATCTATAAGGTATTTTTTCATAGAATGTTTTTCCAAATCTAAAAGAATATAATGTATCGTTTTAGGATTTCAATATTGCAAAGTTAAATTAAACTATGATTTTAGTAAAAAAACTTAGATCATTTAGATATTTTTTTCAGCAAATTTTAAATTAATAAAGTTATTTCCTTTTGTATCTTGTTTTTGACGCTCGGAGCTGCAATACAGGACCTTATTCAGATGTTTGTATGACATTCTAAAAATGTCTTGGTAAGCCAACTTCCAAGCTATTTTGTAGACATCATTTATTAAAGCTGCTATCAATTAAAATTTGTTTTTTTAGTAAAAAAAAATAAGTTAAAACCTTTAATATATTTATAATGGACTCAAATGTAATTTAACATCAATTTAATGGATAATTTCAAACGCAGTCGCTTCTTCTCAAATTCGTTAAAACATCAAAATTTATTAAAATGGTCTGTTCTTAAAGATTTCAATAATACATTATTATTTACTTTATTAAATTTTTAGTTCAAAATTGTTGCTTTTTTTACCTTTAAAAAGCCACATTTGGCTATTAATATTCAAAAATAGTTGCTAAAAAATTGTATAAAATTCATAAATATTAAGGAGTAATTATGTTTAAGCTCATATATTATGCTTTTGTTGAACTACTTAAAAGTTTCTGTTCATATGTTTAAAACCAATTTTAAACTTAAGTAAAAATCTATGCAACACAAATAAAATGTGAAAGCATCTTTTTAGCCCCATTTTTGTCTCAATAAATTCACTTGTAGAGTGAAAACTTCAAATTTCATTAGATTAAATGTTTTTTTTTGGTTTATTATGATTAACCATGCTAAAAAAAACAAAGCTTAACTTTAACTTCAATTTTTACACTAGTGCGTACCTAAGAAAGACCGTTCTGAATTAAAAATTGACATTCTAGAGACTTGCTTTCTACCTATTCAAAAATTGCGTACATATCAGAATACTAGTATATTTAAAATTAAATGTGGTATTTACTGCCACAGTTATTTAATATACAACAAGTTTGGAATTTATATGTTTAAAAAAAGTTATAAAAGAATATTAATTCTTTAAAATATAAAAACTTGGATAATACAAGTTTTTAGAATCTTAAGTATTGTTTTTTTTTTGCATAAAACATACAAAAAATAATGTTCATAAAGTATTAAAGACAACAAATAAAATATAATTTTACCTCTTTAACATTTTTTCTTTAACCTCCACATGCTTTACTTTATTGTATAAAATTCTGACGTGGATCTTACCAACCTCCTCTTCTTTACCTTTAGATTTTACAAATTGGTTGACTTCCTTTTCCAGATAATTGCATAAGTTACACATAGGTAACATCTTTGATGATAAATTTCTACACAATGCGTCTTTACCATGTCCTTCAAGTTTTTTAATATCAGGTTTTTTCGGTAAGGGTTTAGTTGACTGAAAATATATTTTATCGATTTTATTGACAAGTATCTTCGAAAATTAGAGTAAAAAAATTTTAAACTGGTACGAAACATAAATATACTTTTAATAATTGTTATTTTTTGTCTAATAATATAATAGCAATTTTTCTAAAAGCTTTTTGTTTAAAATTAAGAAAAATTTATTAAAATTAGAAAGATATGACTAGTTTTAAATAAATATTTCTTTTATTTAAATCTAAAAAAAATTTTATTATAAAATTACAAAACTTATTAGTCATTGATTATTAGATTTATAAAAGGCTTTAAAAATAAGTAAAATTAATTGTAAACACTAACTTTAAGAATTTTCTTTGTTTTCTTTTGTTTCTTTGACTTCTTTTCTTTATTATTTGTTTTTATTTCAACAATTTTTAATTCATCCTTCGGCAGTTTAGTTAACTCTTCTTTCAAAAACGCTTCAAGGGATTTACCCTGCGCCCTTACATAGTTACCTACCTGTGAATAAATAAACAAATATGTTAAATTTAATATTGCAAAATAAGTTTAAAGACAATCAAATGCTTATAGTTAGTAGTTGTTATGATACAATTTAATTATATTAATTTTAAACTAACAGGGTTGTAATTGTAGCAGTTTTCAAACATCAGCTGAAAGTCTTTTTTACATTGGTCAGCTGTTTTGTATTTACCTGTACGTAGGTTTTTCTTGATGTCGTTTATGCACATTGGCTTCGTGATAATGCTGTGATAGTCCTGTCAGTTTTTATCAACGTAAAATTTTATGCACAAAATATTATTTCTATTTTATACTATTAAACTCTAACATTACTAACAACAATTTTACGAACATGATAAAGGTTTTGATAAAATTTTAAAATTACATATGTAAAGGTTTTAAACTAAAAAAAATCGCAGTACAGTCATAAATTATTTTAAAGTAATTAAAAAAGATTCAATATATTAAAAAATTGTACCCATTAGTTATTTTATTTGTTTAGAGTAATTTGTTACACGTTTTAAACAGTCTTAATTTGTTTTTTCTTGTAAAAGTTATAAAACACTCAGTTATGTTCCGCTTGAAATTGCTTTTAAAACACAACCTTAGAAATATAAGTCTGAAAATTAAATTTCCATTTGGCACACGAATTTTTGACTAAATATGGCGAACCTTACACTAGAGGTACTTAACAGGATTGTTCTTGAAAAAATGTTTAGAAAATGTAAGTAAAAACACTACTAAAAAACTAACAGGTATTCTAAGCGCTACAGGATCCACAGGTTTTTTAAACAGAGAGCTGCATTTGTGATTTTCCAAAGCAGGAATTATTGTTTTCCAAATGTAATGAAGTTGTTGGTTCATTGACATGTTTTTATTTTATTGTATAATTTTCTGTTAAATTTCTTTCATTGTTAACTGTGTAATAAAAAAGTACAAACTATAAAATAAAAAATTTACTTAATATGTGTTATAAGTAAAATAGCGGCGGTTTAAGTGTAGTTCCCTGAAGCCTACGCTCGCCCTAAATTAAAAGAAAAAAGAGATATAGTGAAGAAAAAATGACTACGCACTGTTTCTAAACCAGAGCTAGAATTGTACACTTCAAAAATATTTTTATGTTATTTACGAAGTTAAAATGCACAAAGTTGTTTATTAAACTTTATGCGAAGAAAATTTTACTTTCATGTATTCTAAAGAAAATTTATTTTATTTTAGTAGTCAGATTTTTAAGCATGAAAAATAAAACCTGTGTTAAACAAAAGAAAATACAATCACGTAAGCTATTGGCTATAACAAACTTTATTAGAAAACTTTTGTAATTTTAAAATAAATTTACAATATGCGATACTGTTTGTAAAAAAACCATAACTAACTAGAAAAAAGCATAGACAAAATTTTCCTTAAGCTAAACTACGGTCTCAAACTGTCAACGGTGTAGACACCTTACAAATGACTTTAAACCGAGTCATCCAACGTTTATATACAGATTTATTTCTAAATCCAGAATTTTCCAGAGTGTTAAAATCTCTTGTTGAGAACTTATTTATTTTTATGATAAACAGCTTAAAAGTAAGCTTTTATAGATTTTTTTTTCTAACCTTTTACTACTAGTCATGAAAATTTTAGCCATAAAACTTTTCTCCTATTTAAGCTGTTTAACTTTTACATATTCTAATGAAATTATCTTTACTCAAATCTTGATTAAAACTATATTTTATTCTTCCACTTCAAATCATTAAAAACATTTACAATAAATACAATATTTTTAGTTAAATTAATTACTAGTTTTATTACTAGTTTAATATTCTAAATGACAAAAATAGTTTTAAATATTGTTTTATGTGCAAATTGTAAACTACGGTCTCAAACTGTCAACGGTGTAGACACCTTACAAATGACTTTAAACCGAGTAATCCAACGTTTATATACAGATTTATTTCTTAATCCAGAATTTTCCAGAATGTTAAAACCTCTTGTTGAGAACTTATTTATTTTTATGATAAACAGTTTAAAAATCAGCTTTTACAGATTTTTTTTCTAACTTTTTACTACTAGTGTTGAAAATTTTAGCCATAAAACTTTTCTCCTATTTAAGCTGTTTAACTTTTACATATTCTAATGAAATTATCTTCACTCAAATCTTCTTAAAAACTATATTTTATTCTTCTACTTCAAATCATTAAAAACATATACAATGAATACAATATTTTTAGTTAAATTAAATACTAGTTTTTTTACTAGTTTAATATTCTAAATGACACAAAATTTTTAAATATTGTTTTATGTGCAAATTGTAAGCTTAAAATGAATTAAAATTGAATACAGTAATCTTTGTCTTGGTTACGCACATTTGAACTTTGTTCTAACTGCGTATTCAACATGAAGTGTGTCCCTAAAAGGTGCGTATTCAAAGTGCAGATGGCTGTATTTGATATTACTGACGTAACTAAATTGACTTGATATATCCTAATATCTTACGTTTTATTTCATGAATACCACTTTTAATCTTTAGTTAAATAAAACGCAATATACAAAAATCTTGAAAACTATAATTTTTGTAGCTAAATTGTTTTTAATACCCTTCCTCTACTAAAAACTTTACAGACTGACATATTCTAATAACACTTTCTTTACATATTAAAAATTTTTGAGCAATGTAATCTTATCAATAGTAATTTGAACTAAAAATACTTACTTAACGTGATTATTAAGCTATTTATAGTTTAATATAATTTTTTAATGAGTTTATAATAAAAACTTATTTTAATAAATAGCTTTTACAAATCAAATGTTAAACTTTTATATATTTTAACGAAATTATCCTTACTCAAATCAAGTTTAAAATAATATATAATTTCCTATTTAAAATCTTAAATAACAAATACAATAAATATAATAGTTTTAATTAATTAAGTACTTGTCTATTACTAATTTATTATTCTAAATGTCAAAAAAGTGTTTTAAATGATGTTATATGTGCAAATTATAATCTTAAAATGTTTTAAGTTTATATATTGAAGTATTCTGCCACTAGTATATTATTTTGACTGAATTGGTAAAAACAAGAATTTAACTTTAGACAAGACTGATTTTGTAACACATATATTTGACTAGCCAAATTTCATATATCTAACTTGGTTCAACAAATTCAATTTAAACGTTTTCTTATGAACCTTAAAAGAAGCTATAGCCATCCTGATATTTTCAAAATGCCTTTAACATTGCCCTTGTCTTTTGAATAAATATCTAACCAGCCAAGTAACTAGAATGAACAGCAAACCACCTAGTTAAAATCCGTGAATAATTTTTGTGTTTGAATTTGTAATTTAAAGCTATATCTTTGTAAAAATTTTAGAACTGTTAAAAACTGAATACAGTAATGTTTGTCTTGAAAACGCACGATTGAGCTTTGTTCTAATTGCGTACTCAACATGAAAGTTTGTTCTTAAATAGTGCGTATTCAAAAAGCAGATTTCTGTATTTGATTTAACTGACCTGATATGACCTAATATTACACTTTTGATTCCATAAACAACACTAAAAATCTTTAGATAATTAAAATACAGTAAAGTTAAACTTTCAAAAAAAAAAATATTTTTCTATTTTTTTTATTAAATTATTTGAAGTTAGTAGCTTTTTTTTTAAATATACCCTTCTGCTCTAAAACAACTTTAAGACTGACTTATTTAAATAACTTTTCTTTTATATACTAAATTTTTTGAGCGAAGAAACCTTATATATAGTACTTTTGATGTAACAAAATCTAACGTTATTATAAATCTAAATAGACTTTTATATAAATGTTTTTAATGATTTAATAATTATTCCTAAAAGCTGAAAAGGGTTTTTGTAAGAGGGACTTACTTCTCTGTATTATAGTTAGAGAAAAAAAAGATTAAATGATTGAAGAGCTTAAAGAGATAAGCTGTCTTAGACTTAATTTTCTCTCTCTAGCTTTTACCACTAGTTATAAAATTTTAGCCATGAACATTTTCTCCTATTTAAACAGCTAGATAATGTTCTAATAAAAGTACCTTTACTCAAAATTAATTTAAAACAATATACTAATATTAATTCTTTAAAATTGTGTATCATAAACATTTATTTTTAATTAAATACTAGCTTTCTTATAAGTTTTATGTTTTAAATGACGATAAAAATCACCCTTAATTACTATCTTGACAGTTTTATAACAAAAAAATAACTTTATGTTGTCTAGTCAATACTACAAACAAACTAAAAAACTCACTTCATCTTTTTTTATTGAATTTCCCACTTTTTGTTTTTATTTTACGGTTAGCTTTAAAATAAAAACACATTATGTAGACAAACCAAAATGAGCGAGAGGACAATGTTATTTCAAATTTCATGCTTACAGACATTTTTTTGGAATAAACAGCTTTTAAAAAATTTTTAAGTTGAACAACAAAACCCTAAATGCTTAAATTTATCTAAACAATGCCTTAAAAACTTGACTTACGCTTCAGACTACCTGTTAAGAATAAAAAAAAATTAGAAATACATGATTGTTCTCCAATAGACTTGGCAACACTGACTAATTAATGTGTTTTATATTTAGTGTTTTGCTTTAAGCTTACGTGTTCATCACATGCCTATAGGTTATACTTCTTCCTCAGAGTTAGAGTTTTATAGAACAGTTAGAGTTTGTTAAGTATTTTATTCAAAATTAATTAAAAGTAGTATGTAGATTAAGTTTTTCAACAGTAGAAAATTATTAAAACAACATGTAAAAAAAGACACACATTGACAAATAGAAAATATCTAGCAATAGTCTGATAACTAAAAGCATAAAAACTATATAAAAATAAAAAAAGCATAGGTTTTTATTTTATACTGTAAATGCGAGTTAAAAAGTTGGTTTTTATTAATGTTGTTTTGTTTTCTAAAATATTCTTTGTTTATTACAACTAATAATACTAAATTAAATAATTTCAATATCTAAAAATTCGGTAATTACACTTAGTTTAGCTTTTTATGACCTTTTTAAATTATAAAATTATTTGTTGTTTAATCTTTTAGTTAGACGGATTAAAATCTAGTGTTTAAGTATCAAGAGAAATTCTTCCAAACTATTACTTTATTTAGTATTTTACCGTTGTTACAAACATTATTGGTTAGCTTAGTTAAATCTTTGTAATCTTAAAATATTAAACTATTTACTTAATGTCTAGTTTAAAGAATAAAATATTCTCTTTTTTAAATTTTACACTAATTTAAATTTTTTAATACTGAATTACATGAAAATCGTTAAGGGTGTAAAATCAACAAAAAAAAACAAGCACTTCAGAACTACAGAGATGAGTCGGTGATACTACCGTTTTATCAAATGACAACGAACAACTGTAGCTGCGTAAGAAACGACGCTTTTGTCAGCTTTGTAACTATTATTGTTAGTTTGTTATTTTTTCTTACACTATTAAAATTAATACGAGAAAATCAAAATAATTCAGCTTGTTAACAACTGCTTGATTTTTTAAATTTCTACATGCGTAAGTAATTTAAATCAATATGTTATTCTAAATATTTTCTGAACCTGTTTTTGTTTATTATGCAAAAATGTAACGGTTACCCAACTGGTTTTTTTCAATACATTGTTATTGTTTTTTAAAATATTTATACTATAAACTTAAAGAGACCAATAGTGAAAATGGTCAACAGGATAAACATCTGTCTGGGTTAAATCTAGCACAAAGTACTAATTGCAATGCTTACTCACCTTTGCCAAGTTTTAAGTAAGTTCATTTATAAATGTAGAGTTAAGGTTGTTCTTAAATTTTTAATTACTGTAATTTTTTTATGATTTTGCTTTTTTTTGAACTGATTTCTAGGAAAGTATCTGTTTATTCTTATTTTAAATAAAGTGTTCAGATAATTCTTAATTTTTAGTAAAACATATGTAGTTTACCTAATACTTTGACATATAAAAAATAAGTTGTGATTGTTTTGTTGCCGAGTTGCAAAATTAATACCAATTTTTTAAATAATGAAAGCTTTTACAAACATTAAATATAATTTTTTCTTATAAACTAAAACTTATTAATTCTTTAACTTTAGCAACAAATTTTATAAAATATCTGTTTTGATAACAAATTTTAACGTTTATACAGAAGACGTTTATTTCTAATTGTATTATGTATTAAAACTTATAAAAACGAGTTATAAGTTTATAATTTTTGTGTGTGTAATAAAGGCTACTGCATTCAAAGAATATAACCTTAACTAACGTTATTTTGGTTAAATACATATTTCAAACAAAACGATTAATTTTTTTTTTAGATTTGGCTTTTCTTTAATTATTTAACTAGGTAGAATTATAAAACATAATTAAAAGAAAGCGATCGAGAATACTTATCTTAAAATGTGATAAAAATTAGTTTTCTTCCTACTTAGGTAAAAACAAAATTATTTTTTCAAAGATCAGATCAAAGCAAACTATTTGTAAATTGTTCTAGTTTACTTAGGAAATAAAAAAGAAAAACATAACTAATCTTAGTACCTAATTTTGTTTCGTAAACTAACAAGTAAACACAAAAAAAAATTATACCAAAATGGTTGAAAAGGTGTTTTATAAAGAATGAGTATATATAGTGAACTGTAGTTGTAAATAATTTTCATAATACATTTTGTAAATAAAAATTTTCAGTCCCAACAGTGTTAAGTTCTATTTTAGACAAAACTGTCTAGAAGAAAAAAAGATATTTTTAACCTTCTTGAATAACCTATTTAGGTAACTTGAATTGAAAATTAATTGAAGAAACTCATTTTTTCTTCTATTTTAGAGCTAAAGATAAATATAGTCAGCCTGAAACACTTTAAAACCTTGTAAAACTCAAATTTGCCTCTAATCTAAGGCAATACATACATATTACTTCGTTGACTTATTTATGCTTAAATGTACTTTTTAGTTTATTTTATCATATAATTATAAGTATTAACTATATCACTAAAAAATTTTACGTCACTTAAAAATGTTAGTCTACTCCAGAGTCACAACACTCTACATTCTAACTGACATCAACTATGTTAATTAAAAAAAAAATTTTAATACAATTATAGTTTTCCATAATAAAAAGTAGTTCCAAGCAATTTGTTTCAATCAGCAACTTCTCTAAATTTTTATTAATATGAAAAAATTAGCATCGTAAAAATTTATTTCAAGATAAGTAAAGACAGTAAATAAAATCAAAAAAGTACTTTGAAATTAAAGATTATGAGCTAAAACTAGTAAATACTTAATTTTGTTTTTATATAACATACACTTTCTTAACAGTTTAAATTAGCTGTGAATAACTTTATGTAAAGATTTGTTTTTAAAACTATAATTTTGATTAAATAATTAAAAGTGTACTTAAATGTAATTATATTGTTTGTGAGTTTGCTAATGTTATTTTAACACAGAATCATATCAATTAAAACTTAAAGAATATGTTCTTTGATTATTTGTAATAGAAGAGTCTAGTAAGTATTACACTAGATATTGTTTTAATTGTTGTACCGTTTAATATATTTAATATTATTTTACCTATAATTCAATATTTGAGTATTTCAATTCATATTTTTACATTAAAACAAATAAAAGTTTTGTTTTATGTAGCAAGTAACCTTTTTTCCAGCTCATCTATTTAGTTATCAAAATTTTGAACGTTTCTATACTAATTTTTTAATAAACTTTTATACTAAACTATTTAGTTGTACATAAAACTTCTTATTGATAACAAGAAGTATATTAAGTTTTAAAATATAAAGGCTTTTAGCTTAAAATATGTAACAAAGTTACCACTTTATTAAACCATGCAAAAATGACATTATACTAGCTTTGTTGATTTTTGCAGAAGAAATAACCAAATATTTTTAAGTTTAGCTGAAAATATCTGATTTAAAAACACTTATTTGTATTCGTAATACTATTTGATATAATAAAAATATAATCATAAGTAAGAATTTATTACGGTATAAATACTTTAAAAAGCATTCTAATTAAAACCGTCTTAGTTTGGCTCCAATCATTGTTACTTCCTGCTTAAGTAACTAAATTCGAAACCTGGGTTAGTTAATCTTTTTGGCTTTGATAAATTTGAAGTTTAATTAAGTTTATCATTGTATAGTTCACTGTTAACCTTTAAGATTATAAATATAGTTCTCATTTTATCATTTCGGAGAGTAATAGAAGCAGTGGTGTCGCGTGGTATTTTTTTTAGGTGGTGCAGAATTTCGAAATAAAAATCCCCTACTTTAAAACTCCTTTTTATCTTAAATAAAGACTTTTTTCTACAACAATTACATTAAATTGCTAATGTAACCTGTAATATTTTGTTTAGATATAAAACATTTATTTTACAAAAAAAAAATTAAGTAAGAAAATAACTTTAAAAAAAAAAGTAAATACTTTGAAAATTTAAGTAAGTATAAGAATATAAGAAAATAATTATTTTAAGTAATTTACAAGACTCAAAAAATGTTAGCTTACTTATGAGTATTAAATTTTTAGAAGGCTTTAAAATTTAAACTAACTGTAGAAAAAAATTTAGACAAAACAAATTTTTATTATATTGAAAAACACAGCAACTTTAATAGTTTTTCTTTTGCCTCAACTTAATTTTTAAAATATTTGATTAAATATCATACTAAGAATGGTTATTTTACTAATATTTAACTTAAAAAAAAAAAAGAAATGTTTTATTAGACTTGGCAAGAACATTAAAAAGTCTACAAACAAACAAAAAAATGTTATGTACAAACTGCAAGTTTATTTTAAGTAAAATTTATCAAAACTCAGTATAAAATAATTGCTTATTTACTGATAAATATTAAAAAAAAATAAACGATTATCAATTTATAACTAATTAAAAACTTTTATGTTTGAAAAAAAAAAACAGCTTGACTACTAAGTTAAAAACACAAAAGTAAAATAAGCAAGCTCATAAATATCAAATTTTACGAAGTCTCTAACTTACAATTTAGATTAAACAGATTAATATTATAATAAGAAAATACAGCAACTGCAATAATATTTTTTTAGCCTCAACTTTAGTTAAAAAATATTGGATTAATTAAATATCAAACTATTAATAATTGTTTTACTAATGTTTAATAATAAAAAAGTCTAATTATACTTGGCAAGTAAATTAAAAAGTCTACAAACAAATAAAATGTTGTGTAGAAATTGAAATTTTTTAAAGAACAACTTACATTACTCAAAAAAGAAATTTAAAATTCATTTATGATAATAAAAAAAAGTTTAAATAACTAAAAAACTCAAAAGTAAAACAAGCAAACTAAATAATATTAAGTTTTACAAAGGCTCTAAAGTTAAAACTAAAAGTAGCTTACAATTTAGATATAAGAAACTTATATTATAATAAAAAACACAGCAACTATAATAATATTTCATTTTTGCTTTAACTTTACTTGAAAAATATTGGATTAAATACCAAACTAAAAATAACATTTTTACTTATTTTTAACTAAACAAAAAAAGGAATGCATAATGAAGCTTGGCAAGTAAATTAAAAAGTCTACAAACAAAGAAAATTTTATGTACAAATTACAACTTTTTAAAGAAAAAGTAAACTTGCTTAATAAAGAAAATAGTTACTAGTGAATGTCTACCTAAAAATTAAACCTAAAGTCTAACTTTGCAAACATAAATACTTAGACTCTTACTTTTCACCTTTGTAACTAAAATTCATTCTTCTCTCCTTTTGGCTGATAAATTTCTCCTTCTCTTTTTTTTTGAAACTAGTACAGTTTTTAAGTAAGTCCCTACCAATCGAAATTACACTCAAAGAATTTAATCTTGACTGACCCATGGTGTTTCTCAAAAATGTTTTTATCCTTTTCAAAGATGAAAATGTTCTTTCAGCGTCTACACTAGTCATGGGAATAGTTATCAAAGTTCTATAAAGCTTTGTAGTTTCGTTAAATATTTTAGTCAGGTTATGTTCTTCAAGACATAACAGTATTTTCACTAAATCATCCTGATGCATGTGAATAAAATGTTTCCAGTTCTCTTTCTAACTGTTTACATTCAACTACAGGATAACACTTCTTCACTGTTTCTATAAGTTCTAAAGGAAAACAGGATTTAAAAACAGTAAAATATTTTGCCAACAATATTTGTGAAATTCTTAAATTGTTCTAACTATACAGAGTAAACTAATAATTAATTTCAATATTAAAAAAATTAAAATAAAAGCAAGGTTGCCACTCTTTGAGTCAAAATAAACTGTCCTGAGTGACCTTGAAATGCCTTGAGTCACCATGTGTTTTTGAGAAAAAATCAAATACCCTGAGTTTCCCTGAGATTTTTTAGAACTTAAAATATCATTAAGTTTCACTGAGTACCCTGAGTGTGTGGCAATCCTGAATATAGCTAAAAAAAAGATTAAAATAATTTCAAAAACAAAGAGTTTCATTTTATCAATAACTTTAAGGACGTGAAGATATTTTTTTTTAAATATATTTTTACTATCAAGTTTGAAAACAACTGAACTTTTGCTACACCTGAAGATAAGCTTTGCTTTTAAGGGCATAGGGAGGATGAAACACTTTCTTCACAATTTTATCTTATTTTATGAAGTTTTTACTAAGCTACAAGATGCTTTTTACAGATTTAAAAAATTCAAAATACTTTTTTAGATATAGCCAGTCAAAGCAGTCTTGTATTTTTTTGCTGTTTTAGTTTGCTCCTTTATAATAAATCAATGTAATCTCTGGTCTGACTGGTTGCATCTAAAAGTTTAATTGGAAGTTTCAAGTTTATTAAAGAGTAACTATTAGCTTTCTGAAAAACTTAGAATAAGAACAACATGTAAAAAAGTGCCTATACATCCCCCCCTTATACCACACTATTTTGCACAATTTTTTTCAACAAACTTTAAGATTTTTATAAACTTTTTATCTAAACTTATTGTTTTTTTGTTGGAGGTTTAAAATTCAATAGTTTTTAAGGGTATCTTTTCTGTATTTAAATTAAATTTGTTTTTCATTTTGATGACAGTATTTTTCTCAGGAGCTCAACTTTTTAAAGTTAAGTTGGTGAGGCTGTTGAACTTTTCAAGAAATTTAAAAATAATTAATAAATATGTAACCATTATAACAGTAAAAAATTGGTTAGTTAGTTTTCATGTGGCCATAGGGGTAAAACACTTATATTTTAACTTTAAATAAACTTGTTATTCTCAGAGTAAAAAACTAAAACTACTTTAGTCAGCCTGAATATTTTCTAACTTGGTCAGTTTTAATTTATCTTGGGTCATCTTGAGTTTTTTTAACATTTCTAAGTTATCCTGATTATGAAGCAAGGCAACCATGTTTCAACAATTTTATCTAAAATTTTTGCGATGTTTATGAAAAAATTAAACCAAAAGTCATATAAAGTAGACTAAAATGTTAAACTACTCTAAGTAATAAAAGTTTCTTGGGGGGTCAGACAAATATTTTAAGTTAAGGCTATTTACTTTATTTAAATATGTGACTGTTTCAAAAATAATAATTTTTATTTAATATAAATCTAAATTATTTTTCTGTAAGAGTAAACTAGAAGTTTATAATAAACTGCTTAACATTTTTTTCCAGAACTCAAATTTTACATTTAAATATGATTTAATTAAATATTTTATTAACTTTATAATTACAATAATCAGTTATAGTTAAGCTTATGTATGCAGATTAAAATAAAAAATCGAATTTCTTAGACTTTGGTGATTTAAGCTTCTTATCTTTTTTTTTCAAAATATTTAATTTATGACAAGTTTAAATTTGAAAAATCATGTGAGTAAATAAACTCAAGTTTAATCCTTTGCAGCAGCTTAGCTTTGTTTTTATTTTATGTTTACAATAGCTTGTAGATGATACTTAAGCATGTCCTGTTTTGGGGAATTTTCAACTTAGCTTACTTACATATTGATTTTGCGGTAATTCTTAAAGAAATTTTGCTTTTTTGAGTTCATTTGCGGCAGTCCGCTAAGAGTTTGCGGCAGTGAAGTGGGAAAAATGGTCGTTTTCTAAATTGGAGTTTTAGAAGAGATTTCGTTCTAAAAAATAACAAAAATATTATAGATACTTAATTTTTTCCTTACAAAATTTCCAGGTGGTGCAGTAGCGGCAGTGCAACACCCCACGCGACGCCCCTGAATAGAACTAAAGGTTTTTTTTGTTTTAATATCAAAACGTTATTTTCTTTCAAACGATATCTTCAATTGTTAATAAAATAGATTCTATTGCATTTTTAAACATTTGATTGTTTTTCTTAGAGCTATCACTAAAACTTATAAAGTTTTCTTCTATATTTAACTATTTTTTACTTCTATTGTTTACACATTGAGAATAAATAAGTATTTTTGTATGTCTGTGTACTTCAGTGGTAGCTTTCTGGATAAATGAATAAAGAATATAAAGAGATATATTTTTGAATTGCTTTGGTCTTTTGATTGTTCATTTTATATGCCGAAGTAAATTGTCTGTACTGTATTTTAAGTCTGAAAATTGTTTTGAATGTTGCCGTTTGTCACAAAATTAAACTTTGTATTTAGTTTCAATTTCAAAACTGCCATAACCTGCTTCGGATGTAGTAAGTTTAGGTTTCTCGTTTGGTACTTTCGAAATTTCTTAACTTTATAAATGTATTTTTTGATTAAAAAATAACTTTTTGTTTTTTCTTTTCTGGAAAGCGTTATTTTCTAACTCTTCAAGGTTTTGTGTTACATTTCCTTCTTAATTTTCACAGTAGGCAATTTTCTTCTCTTGAACTGTTTTTTTCTGATATTTCATAACACTTTTGCTTTTCAAAAGTTCTCTGAAGAGGGAGTTTTTCTTCTCCCATATTTTCTTAAGAGTTTTTTAACTTATAGTAATTTAGATTATATATGTGAATGTATTCTCTTATCTTTGCTTAATTTTTATAATAGTTATGAAATTTATTTAAAATTTCCTGCATCTTTTGTTGGAGCTTGAATGTTTTTTAACTGATATATCGCTAATTTAAGCTTAGGTTTACTATTAGTGTTTGATTTCGATTTAGCTAAATCTTTCAGAAAATAAAACACGCACGTGTTATGATTTATATTTTCTTGGTCTTCTTGTGACAGTTTTATTGTTGTATTTACTTCAATTAAGTTAGTAGCTACTGTATTTGTTAACTATTTTGTCTCAATAACTTTCAGTTAAACTTTTTCTTCTGTTTTCTTGTTCCACGAGTCCAACGCAACATTTACACTGGGTCCTTTGGAAGCTGCTACAAAAATGTTTAATATATATTGTTTATTTTGTTTAAATTAAATATTACTTCATTTGAATTTTTCATCACTCTTTTCCTCCCTAAATATATTATTTTATCCTGAATATAATATAAATTTTGAAATTTTCATTAGGAAACTGATTGTAAGTTCAAAATGCGTTTTTTTTTTAGATAATACGGTTATAAACTGAACTATTTAATGAGGACTAAAAAATTTTTATAAGTTTATGTGAACTGATCCACTTTTCGAATCAAAGTTAAAATTATTAAACAATGAACAATGGACATCTAAGTAAAAAAGAAACACTAAATAAATCAGTACCAACCAGTTTTGGGTGCTGGAATCTTGTTGTTGTTCCTGGACGCATTGATGATTCTGGTAAAACTCCTGCTAGCAGGTTTTTGACTAGGTTTAGGTATGCTGCCACTCAATTTCATACTGGCTGTCATTATCAAGTAGCTAGAAAAGTCTTCTTGCTTCTTAACTTGAGGTTCTATCATTGGTTCGTCTTGCAATGATAAATGGATCACTTAATGAATAAACAGTGACACATAAATTACATACTAGTATAAACATATTTAAAATTACTAATTAGTGTACGTTGATCGCCAAAAGTTAATAAATATAACATTTAAGAAATATTAAATAAACATCAGTTTTGTTCCAAAAAAAAAATTAGGGCCATAGGGGGTTTGCCATGTTTTTCTACAAAATCTTATTTTACCATTTTTTAATAAGTTTGAAGTAGTTTTTTAAAGTTTAAATAATTTTTATTTATTTTTGAGATATGACCAGTCAAAGTCCGGCCGCATAATAGGTTCCTTTTGGAAAGGGAAAATTGAAACATCGAGAAAGACTATTTTATTTACAATGTATCTTCTCCTACATTTTTCAAGCAGTCTTCGTCTAGCTTTCACAGTCTAATCTTTATACAATTACAAAATAATGTTACGTTGGACTTAACTACGCTTTAAGAAAAACATATTTTTTTGAAAACAAAGAGACTTTTTTTAAATTTTTGCCATAGAGTTTTATTTTATAAATTATTAAAATACACACGTAACGTTTTTTTTATAGCATAAGAAATTTTCTTTTTTTAATTTGAAGAAGATTGTTTATCTAAAGTAGGATATAGATTTTTAGTGATTTTTAAAATTTCAGAGAAAATTGACCCTGAAAAATTGCAGTTCATACGTTTGTATCTTAAACCTTTTACAAAAAAAAAAACGTTTGAAAAATTAAATTATATTATTGAATTCTTGATCGTAGTTTAGACTTTAAACTTTCATGTTAAAGCCAAGCTTATTTTTTATAAAAAAGTCTTGGAAAAGCTTTAATGAAGTACTTAGTATTTAAATTCAAAACAAAATATTAATTAAGCACCAGTATTTTTGTAGATTAGAATTAAGTTTACAAACAAATTTATTGCAAAAAATCTAAGAACTTGCTTACTCAAATACTAAAACTAATACTCACAATTGTACCGTTCATCTTCATGGCATCTTCCGCGTTCCTCCCCACAATCGCCTTGTACCTGGCTGCCACGTTACTGCTGTACTTCTGCTTGCTGTCCTTGGTGGTGCAGCCGTTTCTCCTGAAGTACGAGGACGCTTTCATGTTGCCGCCCACCTGCATCGACCTCAGCTGCTCCCATATCCACTTCTGGTCCAGTTGGACTGACCTGTTTGGTGGATGAATAAAAATGTTATTATAAATTTAGTGCATTTTGTTGCATAATCGTATAATACAAGTACAGGTAAGATAAGATAAGCGATAAAGATAAATGTTAATTTGTGATATATTATTTTGTGAACAAAAATATATTTCAGTCCGATTCTGATGTTTGATGAGTTTTTTTATTGTTTTTTAGTCAGATAACTTTTATTTTTAAACCTTTCAAAACTCGTTGCGTCATAACTTTCTGAATCTCGCAGGTAGCATTTCCGAAAAAATGAACGTAAATATCTCAAAAACGTAGAGAAGATAGATTTTTTTTGGCTGTTTTAATTTGTGCCTCCCATTTTTAGTATGTGCCTATTGTAGTCTGAATTTAACCGGCAATACTCAATAACTAAATTATTTAAAAAAAATATGTAAAAAGCAACTTGTAGCTTAATGAATACTCTACAAAAGAAGAATAAATTGTAAAAAAAGGTTTACCCCCTCCCCTATAGACTTGTTGTATTTCAAACTCATTTGAAAAGTATTTGTAACTTTTAGCTATTTGAATATTTTTATGTTTACAGAAGTAATGTATTATGATGTTAATTTATATAGCTTATTGTATTGTAGTATGATTTTTTATTTTTTATTAAGACTGAACTATCGTCTATAAAATCATTTAAAACAAATATGCACAGAATTTTTTTGGTTGAGTGAAAATCAATAAATTTTTAAAAAGACTATTAACTTTCTAATATAAAGTGTAAACTGCTGTTAAATTCTACTTTTTTAAACTACCAAATTATTTTAACTAAATGTAAGATTAAATATTAATTTTTAAGTATAATGAGTAAAGTTTAGTTTACATTTATATAATTCTTTTTTAGGTACCTAATAAAACTCAATAAAAATACCTGATAAAAGTGAGGTGGACACCCAGTGATCTGTGAACTCCTGAGCAGTCAATACAGAGAAATACTCCGTATGGTATTGATGCCCATGTAGGGTTCTTTGCACCACAGTCAAAACAAACCTGTTATATAATTAACACATCATTTAGAGCTAAAATTTAGAATTTTACAGAAAAAACACATATTTTCCAAAACATTTGATAAGTAAAATTAACTATAGGTATATTAAAATATATAACTATTTTCAAAATACCAAAAAGTTAACTAATTTATATACTTTTTAGCTATAAGTTAAAATTATTTTAGCTAAATAGCACGTACTATGTTTTTAAAATGTTATACTAACGTTTTTTATAATTATTAATTTCACAAATTAATCTTTATTAAAACTTCTAAACCGTATTTTAAAACGAACAAATAACTATTTTTATATTATTGTCTACATACTAAGCTTAAAAACATTTCTGCTGTAGGTTTAAATACACGGATAAGAACAACAATATTTTTTTAAAATAAGTTTTAAATATAATACTTTATTTGAATTAATTTAGTACAGCAGTATGTGTTTTATTTAAAATCATCTTACTAATCTAAAAATAGTAATGTTAAAAACCATAGTTTTGACAATTAGTTTGAAAAAATTGTTCAATTATTATATTAAAGAATGAGAATAGTACTAAAAAATTACTTTGTTAAAAGTCAAAAATCCAAATATCTATATAACTTACAGTACTTTGAGGACATTAAATAGAATTTATATAAGTATATAAAAAGAAAATTAATTTAAAATTAAAAAAAATATAACTTGTTATTGTAAAATTGAAAAAGTCAATTTCTTCAAAATAAAAAAAAAGTGAAAAAAAAAATTAATTACTTATGCCTAATCTAATATACTGTACATTTTATAAGTACATAAAAATTTATATTTCTGCAATTAACACAAATTGTATATCTTCTTTGTTTAATTTAGACACAAAAACTGACCTTATTAGTTTCGACAGACTGAAGTTTCTTGAATATTAGTCTAATGTCGTCCAGTGGTGCAATAGTCATTTTTATTTAGTTTATCTTAGTATTTTATAGGTAAGTAAGTTTAATAAGAAAATTACATTTTGAGCATAATTGGATTTAGTTTTTAAGGCATTTAAATAAATAAGTCTTTCAATAAAATATAAATAAACCAAAGTTATAAAACAATATGCTTAAAAAATTTAATATCTCTCTATAATATCCGAAAATTCACAATTTTGTGTTAATGAATTTAAAGCTTCCTGCATAAAAATTTTACTTCTCATGATTTCAATAATTTTATTTTATATAGGATAATAATTATTCCACGTCATTAAATATTTATTAAATGAAGAGGCAATATTTAGTTAAAAAACTAAGCTTTACTTAAATTTACCTATGTATGTTACCTATATTTAGTTGAAACTGTTATCAAAATTAGTGAAAAATAGCCTTCAAACTAATTTCTTTTAATTTAAATTGTTGATATCAGTAAAACTAATAAATAATCTGAATTTTAAGTTCTTTAAATAGTAATTTAGATAAAATATAAAACTTTATAATTATTAGGCAAATAGGTTTATTTTAACCTAAATTTTTATTTAAACTACAGTTTATAAATGCCTTATGCAGTTCCTGAAAAAAAATTTAAAACTTATAAAATAAAACCTAATACCATGTTTCTGTATACCTCAAACAAAGACACGCCCTTTAAACTCAAACTTAAGAGAAAACTTTAAATACTTTAATCAGGATACGTTTGGTATTCATAAAATAGTTTATTAACTATTAAAAAAAGACAGAATTAGCTGTTTCAGTGTTTATGCAAGCTGCCTCACAATTACTCGAGCATAAGGTTTTTTAAAACAACGAGCATAAGGTTTTTATTTATTTCTGAAATTTTGAAAGCTGAGTTTAGTTGATTTGCGTGAAGTTTTCTTCATTAAAACTTTTTAAATTTAACCCTCAGAATAATCAGGTATGAAAAAGTATTTTTTGATTAAGTTTTATATGAGTAACAAAATATTATAAATGCTACAAACTATTTAAATGTAAAACAAAAGTAAAAGAAAAACTTAAATTATGATTTCTTTAGTGGAGCTGAAACTGTTGTATGATAAGTTATGTTTCAATCTGACTTTATTGTTGTTGATAAATTTATGAATCTATTTAAAACTAAAAAAATAAAAAGCAACGAATAGTATTATTGAAATTTAAACCCAACTAAAAACCAGTTAAAAAAAAACCACACTTATTTATTTAAATAAAACTTATAAACTTAAAAGAAATTGATATACATTTTTAGTATATAAATAACTTAGTTAAAAGTGATAAAGTATTATACACAATAGGTCTTTATCATTAGTCTTCACACTACTTAAACTTATGAAGTAAAATTTCAAAGAGTTCAGTTTTTGTCAAGAGAAAACGCATTAAGTAAATAACTACACTAAAAAATGTTTTTAAAGTCTTCAAACTATGTTAATAGAACTTTTTTGAAAGATAATAATTTATTTTATACTTAAACTAAACTAAGAATATAAATACATATATATTGTATACATGGCCTTAAAATTATAAATTATATACAATAAAATTTTAGGGTAATCAAGTTTTAAGAGGTTCATATAAAATTTTATTTACATTAAACCTTCCTTATCAAACAAAAAAATATTATATCATAATTTTTTAACAAAGTTATCAGATTATTTTATTTTACAAATTTATGCTAGCCATGGTCAAAAAAAAATAACTTCATTACAAAAAACAGTTCTAAAATTTTTTCTACATTTTAAAACTATATAGAAATATTCTTACTTTAATTCAGTCTTTATTCTCTTAGCTGTATTTATTATCGTATCTTGTATTTATTAAGGGCCGTGTGCAAAGCCAGGTGAGTTTGTCAGCTTGCTATAAACGATATGCCGAAACACCTGCAGTTTCCAACATACCGAGAAACCTGCAACTGTCAACATGTCGAGTCACTTGCAACTTTTAACATGTCGAGTCACCTGCAGTTTCCAACATACCGAGAAACCTGCAGCTTTCAACATACCGAGAAACCTGCAGCTTTCAACATACCGAGAAACCTGCAGCTTTCAACATGTCGAGTCAGTTGCAACTTTCAACATGTCAAGTCACTTGCAAAATAGAGAGTAAAAATGTATATAAACGATGAAGCACATCGACAAACAGGTTATTAAACCTAAATTACATTACAAGGGGACCTGGGCTGCTTCAATGGGGCTATAATTTCAGTAAAACGTACATGGGTCATGTCTTACATAAAAACAGTTTAGATAAAAAAATGGTGGACCATTTAGAATAGTCATAATTCAGAAAATTAAAATTAATTACTTTTTTTTTTTTGCTACAGTGACCGTTAGTAAAATTGGGGTTTTTGAAATTTACAATCGGGTGAAATTCTGAAAGAAAAAACCAACGACCACTGAGAAAACAGCATAGTAAGAATATTAAAAACAATAAAAACTAAAGGAATAATATTTTTAGGCTAAAACTTCCGTTAGAATAAATATTCTAAAATTTTTTTTTTTTTTCTAAGGGAACCCACTCAAAATTCAAATCTCAATCCAATATATTATTTTTTTAAATAAAGGCAAAAAACCATTCTCTATAACAAAAAATCTTTGTTAGTTTTAAAGATAAAGAAAATAATTAGATCTTAAGTTTGGACATTATAAAGATTGCAAAAAATGCTAATCGAACTAAATTAAAGCTCGTTAATTAATGTATTAAAAAATTAAATCATCGTGATAAGAATCAAATTAAAATTGCTTTTAAAATAAACACTTGTTCTTGACTTTTATACACTTTTTTCTAACCTACCACATCAAAAGTATAATAAAAGTAATATTATACTCAATTCGATAAATAATCAGAATAAATACATAACTTTACAAATAAAAACTAACTTTAATAAGTTGGTTAACGTTAAATTTTTTGTTAAAAAGAATGAATTTTTATAGTTACTTTTTTGAATATAAAAGAAAGAAAAAACTGTAAAATTTTTTTTTGAGGACCTTAATTTTTAAGATAGTTATTCTTTATTGATCTAAACGTCAATACTCAATTAATTAATAATGATTATTAGTATTTTGTTTAAAGGATTACAATTTATTAATTAATATTAATACAACTTTTTTCAACAATAACATACACGTTTAGCTAAATTAAACAATGAAGCTGAAACATTTTATTGATAAACCAATAATTACAGGTTTTTCAAATTATTTTTGAGAAATTTCTTCCAGACTTTCAAAAGTACAAGTATTGAATGGATTTTCAGTATACAAATAATTGAGTCTTGTTGTTATGTAACGGTGGTTCCTCTAAAACTGCTTAGTCAGTGAAATAAATAAGTTTTTTGTATAATTCTAATTTTTAGTTATTAAAGTTTATTTTTGATATATTTTTAATATGTTTGGGTAAGGGGGGTTAGGGATAAGGATATAAATTAAAAAAAAAAGATTTTTTTTTTGCTCAATCCGAAATTATTAGGAAAAACACAGTTACATTACAATCAGACCCCGAGTTATTTAAAGAAAAAAACACCGTTATAAATACCATAACAAAATTAAAAAGATACTGTAAAGCTACTCTAATTATGTTAAAAAAAATAGAATAAAAATTTGATGATAACAAAAAAAAACAACATCTTTATGATATATTTTTTGCGTAAACTCAAAATTTTATCACTTCACATATAAAAGTTGTTTAAAAATCTAGATTCATCAAGTTTTTCAACTTTTTTTACTATTTTTTGTACAAACTTCCAAATTTTTTTTAATTACCAATATTCATTTTTTTCACGGTATTTTATCAACCCTGTAATAGTTACATGACAATTCTAAATCGGACAACTCAAGTTCCGACAATTCAAATTCTTAAAGAAATGTCTAAATGACTATATTTCAAAAATTAATATAAATTTGAAAAAATAAAAGATGGGTATGTAGATCTTATTAATATATACAAGCCACTTTTATTTTTTTTGATTTATCTAAAATATTTTTCAAGATAATTTAAAATTATTAAAAATAACTATAATTTTTATTAAATTAAATGCATGTCTTAAAAACATATTTAATTTATTGCAAAAAGAAAAAAATGGGCTGTAGATATTAGTATGATTCAAATATTCATTTATATTTTAGACAAATATATATTACTTTTTTATTTTTAGCCGTCTCAATTTTTTATTAAGAATTTGAATTGTCGGAATTTGAATTGTCGTGCACCCCCCTGTAATTATTATAAAAAATAAACGCTATCAAGTGAAAAAGGTTTTAAATAACTTAATACAAAATAAATAGTCTGACTTGCACTAAGTTAATCTGATTGTAGTTGGTTTTATGTAAAAGTTTGAACAATAAAACATAATTTAAAATCTTGATAAAATTACTACAAAACAAACTTAAATACCAAATAATTAACATTTGGAATCAATAAAATACTAATTTTTAAGCGATAAAATGATTTTTTAACTATCCTAATTTTAATAAAGATATATAAACTAGCCAGAGATTTGCAAAAAAAAACTATTACTAGTTAGTCTGTTTTTTTTTTTCAGATATCGAGTTGGTCCGTATCACTTACACCACCATGAGGGCCATAAGGTTCGTTTAGCGATGTTAGCTTACTTTAAGTTATTAACTTTTTACTTTATTCAACCATCAAATCTTATTCAGGTGGAGATTGATGGAACCGTGGAATCTTTTCGGTTACCGCCTGCCCAACCGCGAGTGCCACCTCTGCCACAAGTAAGCCTGGACCACGTGACAGACGATGACGTCACGAGAAGCCGGTTGGAGATTGTGACGTCACTAAGGCAGTAGGTTTTCAGATCCGAGAGTCCTGAGTGACTCATTTATATATATATTGTTATTTTTGTTTTAATTAACTATGAATAGTATACACATATATAAATTTAGTTTGATATTTTTGTCAAGTTTTTAGCAATTTTGTTTTTTTCTTTGATGATTTTATCTTGAGTATCTTGTTTGAATAGTATACTTTTATTTTTATACAATTGAGTGTTTTTTTTTTGTACTTGGAGTTTTAGAACTTTAAACAGATATAGAGTTTTAAAATGAAAGATTTTTTTTTGGTTTTTGCCTTTTTCGTTACACTTGTATACACATGTGCTAGAAATTTACCAAGTTTCAGTAAAGCTTTACTAATATGCTCAAAGAATAACTCTTTACTTGATTAAAAGGTATCAACTATTTTAAAGTTTCACTGTTGTTGAATTTTAATTTGGCTATCAACATTTAATTTTATCATCTATTCTAATTAGGGATACACAAAACGTTGTTGATATTTTTGTTGATATTTTTTACACTTCAGCTTTTATTTTTTATTATTTACTATGTTTATTTATTTTTCTAAATCCATATAAAAATAAATAAATCTAGTAAATCTAAGATTAATTTTAATTGTGCTACTACAAATAATTGCTTAAAATGTTTTTTTAATTACATTAAAGTACAAACACACACTATGCACTTCGTTCGACAAATTATATTTGTTTCTTGTTTATTTTCTGAAGCAAAACGCAAAATTTTTATGAAATATATAAACCACTTTAATCAGTTTTTCCTGTTAATTTTAATTTTTTTATACAACGTTGTATTTTATACCAACATAGACATTTTATTGTCTATATAACAAATGATATTTTAATTACTTAATCTCAAAAACATTTAGCTTATATTTGAATTAAATATTTGTTTGCTGCTAGATTTTCTTAATTAGTTACTAACCAATAAGGATTTAATATTGTTATATTTTTTTTTACATATCAAACTTTGATCAAACATGTATTGCGACTTGTTATTGTACTAAATTAAGTTTTATTTTATTTCAATAAGGTTGTTAGAGTATTACAACTTTTCTCAAATTTTAATAGAGAGTTAAACATTTCAAGTTTTTTATTATGCTAAATAGTATGAAAATAATATTAAGACGACTAAATTACCAAAATATTTAACGGATCAAAGTATGCCTTAATAACATATACTATTAAAACTTAAACTTTTAATAGGCGAAAGACTCGATAAGTGAATTTTAGTAAAATTTTAACAAAATAGTTTTTTTGACTTTGATTTTTCTTTTAAGCTTTTAATCTTCTTCTTTTATAGGATAGAAAAGTTGGTTCAATGAAACTATAATGCCACGTATGGTATCAATTTAAAAATGTTAAGTAATACAGATTTAATATAATTTTATTGAAATAGAAGTATCTCTTTACACATAAAAAATCCCTACATCTATAAGAATCTACCAACATTAGCAGTAAGTACAAACTAAAAAAACCAAGTTTTAAATGTAGCAACATTCCTATTAAATAAACAGTTTGTATAAAGTTTATTAGTAAACATTTAAAAAGAAAGTTAGTTTACATAAAACTAGTAAACCATGAATTAGATAAAATGTTTATATTTTGACAAAATAAATAGTATTTATGCTAAGGGACGCCATATAAAACAGGGCTTCCTAAAGTGGGAGATTTATACAACCATGGCCAGTTAGTTATCTGTAAAGTAAAAAAAAACTGTTAATAAGTAATTAAGTTAAAAAGCAGCGATACACAATATTTTATACACTGTTTATTGAACGAAAAAAAAAGCGTAAAACAATGGATCCTAATACGGGATGAACGAAAAACCTTTCGGTTATTTTATTGTACACCACTTGGATACAGTTTAATGCCTTGTCCAGGACAGAACAATAAATGTGTACGACTATAGTAATACTTTCACCAAGAAAAGTGTTATAAAATTATTTGAAAAACTAGATATTTTAGAACAGTTCTAGAAATTTTTTTCAAAGATTAAGTTCAAAATTTTTTATAGTAGTTGAGTTAGAATGAAAATTTTGAGTTTAATTGTTGTTAAGCTTATACTTTTCAAATGCATTTCTAAAATCTGAAAAAGACTTATAAAGATTATTGAAAACTTCTATATTTTGTTTAATTGTACCTTTTTTTTTGTGTTTGTGGTATTATTTTAAGGTCATGCTTATCAAATTTCGTAATAAGATGGTTAATTAATATTTTAGGCTTTCTTGGACCATATCTGCTTTGGTATTCTTCTTCTTTAAATATTTATCAATAAAGTTCAACGCAAATTCAAAACGCTTGGGTAATTCTTGCTCAGCTTATGACATTTTATTTAGCTTATACTTTTCAAATGCATACCTAAAATCTGATGAAGACTCATAAAGTTTATTAAAAACTTTTATAATTTGTTTAATTATAACTTTCTTTTGTGTTTCTGATATTATTTTAAGGTCATGCTTATCAAATTTCGTGATAAGACAGTTAGTTAATATTTGATGCTTTTCTGGACCATATCTGATTTGGTATTTTTCTTCTTCAGCTAACTTATAAATAAAATTCAACGCACATTCAAAACGCTTGTGTAATTCTTTCTTAGATTGTAACATTTGGTTTAGCTTATAATCTTCAAATGCATATCTAAAATCTGAAGAAGACTTATAAAAATAATTAAAAACTTTTATAAGTTGTTTAATTATAACTTTCTTTTGTGTTTCTGGTATGATATTAAGGTCATGCTTATTAGTTTTCGTAATAAGATCGTAAATTGATGCTTTAGGCTTTCCTGGACCATATCTGATTTGGTATTTTTCTTCTTCAGCTAACTTATCCATAAAATTCAACGCACATTCAAAACGCTTGTGTAATTCTTTGTCAGCTTGTGGCATAACTGTTGTAGTACTTGCGACATTTAAGGTGGTAGCAGTGGCTTCGGACGAAGTAAGTTTTAGTCTTTTGTTAAAAACGTTCGAAATATCACCAGGTAGTGAATATTTCCTTTTGAGCATGCCTGAAAATAGTATTTCTTGTTTTAGTTCCTGAACGTTTTGAACCTCCAACTGTAGCTCTTGTGTTCCATTATCAGCTATATTTTCATTGTGGGTAGTTTTATGTTTTTGCTCGTTTCTTTCTGATTTTTCGTCCTCACTTTGTTTTTCAAGATTTGTTTGACGACCGATTGATTCTTCTTTTTCTTCGAGTTTATTGTCGTTGAAGTAAATAGTGGTGGAAGGATCAAAGGTATCTGTTTTAATGTTGTTATGCTTAACCTTTTTTTTAAAGGCAGTCATTTAGTGTTGAAGTCAAATGTTTGAAGATAAGAGGCATTCAAGTTATACTCTTTAAAAAAATTTGAAATTAGTATAATTAGCATGCTAAAAAACGTATTTAAAGCTTTTGAAACACAATTTACTGAAGTATATTTTTAAAAAGGCAAAACTTTTAGTAAAAATCATTATTGATTTCCTTAAGTATATTGGTATTTTGAGTATCAAACTTTATAAAAATAAAAATAAAATACTTAAAAACTACAAAACATGTTTATTTGGGAAATAGTAAAACAAACTAGTACTTTAAATTATACTTATTTAGTTAGTATTTATACTGATAATTCAAAATCACAATAATATAGTATAATATGAAGTTTAGTTGTTTGTTTTCTTTCTTACAACTAGCAACCAAATAATTAAGCCAAATAAACAAGTCTTTTTATTTTGAAAAAAATTTAATACATAATTCTAACCTGCAAAATTTTTCAAACGATTTTAAAATGATTTATTATTTCTATAAAAAGTTATTATATCTATCTAAACATTTCAGTAATCAAAACTTTGCAGTCAAAATTTATTTTGAACCATTATATCATTCTATAGTAGTTTAGAAAGGATTCTAAATTAGGAGATATCTTCAACTTTTTATGGTGATCCAAATAAATCTAAGAGCAATATATAGTGTGTGGACTAAAAGAGAGTTCCAACTTTGAGATTTTTTTAAGTTTACCTAGCTATTTGATTTCTAGTTTTTTATGGTTATTAACCCTTTACTAGTAAGGTAGCAAAATAGGAAATAGTTAACTAACGTACAAAATACTTAATAACTGCAAACCGCAAAATTTTAATTTTCGAAATTTTTCCTTAGGTCAACCAAGGCCTTCCGATAAAACGGGGAAACTGTTTTTTCATATTCTTCAAAGGTTTCCAATTATGAAAATGTCTTTGAAACTCACAGTTATAAAAACTAGTTTAGTTTCATGTCAAAAGGAAGTATACTGAATTATAATTATAAGTGTGCACAGCCGATGTAAGTTTAATTTAAATCAAATTACCTGCTTTTTTTGTTTTTTCTTTGAAATTTTCTTTACAAAGTACCTTATTTGTGCAACATTTTACATAGTTGTGCTCAAATAAGACATTAGATTCACGATGAGGACAACTAGGTTTAACAGGTAAGTTGTTCGGGTCAACAGCAATATTGTGTTTAGTGTTGTTTCGTACTACTTTTTCTGTTAATAAAATAACTATGTTTGTAAGTTTTTATAAACACCAAAATTAAAAAAAAAACTCTGTATATAAAAACTTGAAACACAATATTATGAGTAGTTTTAAAGTTAATAAAGGTAAAAAAAAATTAAAACAGAAAGTATATGTAAGTAACAATTATAAGTACTAATTTCAGAATAGTATACTAGAGAGAAACAATTTTTGTACTGTTTATTTTAATTTGATAACTAACAAAAACTATACACATGTAAAACTACAGCTAAATTTTAAAACAACTTGTACAAGCTATAACAAAATTTATAAATATTTTATTATGTTATATTAGACTTATACATTTTATTTAGTCATATGAATACTGCACTTTAACTTTACCTTTAATTTTATCTTCAACACTTTTGACATATTCTTCACGTGTTTTAATTATTTCTTCCAATTTTTTTAATAGTTCAGCATGTTTGTTATGATCCTCAATAATTTTGTCAAATTCTTCATCAAATTCTTTAATCAACTCATTTATATAATTATTAGTTTCTTTACAAGATTTCTTAGCTACTGAAAGTTTGATAACTTCTGAAATGTCTTTTTTATTTACATCAAGACTTATTTTGTTTACTTCAGCACTTTCGTCACTTTTTACAAAGCCTTTGTGCAACTCAATTAACATGTGTTTTGTCGAAATCTGTTAAAAATAATGAATGAAAAGTATATTATACTCCAGAATATTGATAAAATATAGGTAAAATAACTATTTAAAGTATTAAGTATTGTAAATCTAAATAAAGCACAAAAAATTTGTAAATTAAAAAATGTCAAAGCTTTTATCGAGTAAGTAAGACATTAAAAAAAATATGAGATTTTCCCAGTTTAAAACTTTTAGCTTACTTAAGTAATTAAGAAACCACTAACAGCAGCTTCTTGCGGGCTAGAAAAATTCCAGCCTTGAAAAAGCCTTGCCAAAGTATATACAAGGAGGAATAAAAGTATTGAATGTTATACAAAAACACACAAAATTGTTAATTTCGTAACATTAAAACTTTTGTTGGGTTAAAAAATATAATTTCAAAGAACTAAAAAAGTTATTAAAACTTCCGAAATATATTAACTTTTAACGTCATTATTCTTAAATAAAAAATATGATGACCAACAGTAGCTTCTTGATAAAAGTTAAGTTATACAAGTACCAATATTTAGTATTAGTGTCAAAAATTATTAATAAGACATAGAAAGTTTGTCGTTTTTTAAATGTGTTAGCATTTGCTGATTAGTTACTAAAACAGTTAAAATAATTATATTTATTGACTAGATAAAAGCATAAAATTCACTAACAGCGGCTTCTTGTAAGCTGGAAAATTTCCAGCCTTGCATTTTGCACGTCTCCAAGAAATGCTGCGTCGTCTTCATCAGGTAAATATCGATATCTTTATCCGTATCTTTTTTTGCCGGCCCGTCATTGTTCAACATGACAACGAAGTTATTCTAAAAAAAAATTCAAACTTACTAGTTTAATACTTACTAAAATTCAATAGACATAAATTCATTCTAAAGTTTTTTAAGTTGTCAAAGTTTTATAAGTATAATAGAAATAGTATTTAATTTTAATTCTTTTTTTATCTAAATAAACTTAACATGTATTGTTTACAACATTTTTACCTTAGAATGATTATTGAAATAGCCTTTTACTTTTCTCATCAGATCTTCGTTCTGCACAGCTTTTTGCGTTTCTTGCGACCTCCCAGACTGCCTACCCTGCTTCTTTACTTCTGCTAAGAAGTTTTCCAGTGCGTCGGGCCAGTGGTCTCCTTCAAAGTACGGAACTTCTGTCACTGATTTTATGTCGTTGTACTTGAGCATAAAGTACCCTTTTATCGAACCGTTAACCTGTTTAGATAAGATAATGTGTATTAATAATTTTAATGAATGGAATATGTCTGTAGTTTGCCTTATTTTAATTTTTTTTTAAAGCTTTTAGCTGTTCAAATGATAATAGATGTGACTCAGTAACTATTACAAAACAATTAAAATATTTTATCGATCCATTAGCTTCTGCAAATGGATAAAAAATACTTATTTATTAATAATAATGATAATAGTTACGTACATTAAGATGCTACTGAAGTAGTTATTTTTAGCGACCCATCACTCTGTGCGGAGAAAAAAAAAACAGATTAATTTTTTTCAAAAACTAAATGTTTCTTTGGTGTCAAAGTCAAAAATCTCAAATTTTGTTTAAACTATAAAATAATTTAAACATTGTTCTAAGGTCAACAACCATTAAAAACTATAAAAATGCTAAATTTCAGTTGAAAAATAATAAACTTAAAAAGGCAGGTTTTTTTTTCGGGTTAAAAAAAAATGGTTTTTAAATGTACACTTTTTTGGGTCTATTTTTAGTTTAAAGTTAAGTTTAAGGTAAAATACTGTGTTAATTAGTTTAAACCATTAAAAAGATACTTTAAAGCAACTTTAAATGTGTTTTTCAATAAAAAAAAATTGATGATGAAAATAAAAAATTATTTTTATGGTGTATTTTTGGTGTTAAATCGAAATGTTTCTACTTAACACGCAAAAATTGTTTAAAATTTCAGGTTTTTCAACGTTTTTTAGTTATTTTTGTTCAACTTTCTTGTTTTTTCTGTTTTTATTTTAAATTTTTGAAACTTTTTTTGGCCTAAATTGTCAAGTTCCAGGTTTCCCAAGATTCTAGGTTTTTAGCAAGAAAGAGATTTTTTTGTTTATCTTAACACTTATGATAATTAATAAAACACATTTTTATTTAGAATAAAAAACTGAGTAAAATTTAAAGAACTTTTAGAAAACTTACTTTTCCCAGATCTAACATTGTTTTGTACCATTTCTTAAGAGCTTTCGGAGGAAGGGTAGCCTGGCATGGTGGTTTTTCATTAAAAATATAATCCTCACCTTTCTCTGGGGGACAAGACCATATATGTGCATATTGGTATCTTAAATATATACAACAATTTACTACGTTTTAATAAATTTTGGGTTTGTAATTAAATTTAGAAGTTATATTTATCAGCCTTATATAATTATTATAACTTTTGTAATAAAAATCCATTTTTATTAATAAAAGCAATTTAAACTTTTCTTATTGTTTATAGTAAAAGTGCAGTACTTTCTCTCAGAAACTTAATTATATATAAATTTCATTGAGCTGTTCCTTGCTGTTAATTTTAAGAATTGACTTAATTTTATTCTACTTGATAAAAATGTATATAATCAACTACTTAATATTGTTTTTATTGACTTACCCTATTTCACCACAGTACTTAAAGTATCCTAACATCAGTTCCACATACACTTTAGAACGAATTGATTTTTCCAGAACTTGAACCGAGTCTAAAAACGATATGTAGACCCTGTTGTTGTTCGGCGATACAAAGTCTTTATACTCCTGAAAAAATTATACGTGTTGTTTTATTTATATAAATATAATATAAATATCTTACTCGGATTGAGTTAAATTTATTTTTTTTTGTAAATCAAATATTTCTAAATATAAACATGTAAATTTATCGTTCTTAAATTTAGATTTATCTCACCTGAGTATGACACCCGAAGAAACAAACTTCATCACCGTCTTTTTCCACAAAAGCATAAAAAGCTCTTGATCTATAAGGTATTTTTTCATAGAATGTTTTTCCAAATCTAAAAGAATATAATGTATCGTTTTAGGATTTCAATATTTCAAAGTTAAATTAAACTATGATTTTAGTAAAAAAACTTAGATCATTTAGATATTTTTTTCAGCAAATTTTAAATTAATAAAGTTATTTCCTTTTGTATCTTGTTTTTGACGCTCGGAGCTGCAATACAGGACCTTATTCAGATGTTTGTATGACATTCTAAAAATGTCTTGGTAAGCCAACTTCCAAGCTATTTTGTAGACATCATTTAATAAAGCTGCTATCAATTAAAATTTGTTTTTTTAGTAAAAAAAAATTAGTTAAAACCTTTAATATATTTATAATGGACTCAAATGTAATTTAACATCAATTTAATGGATAATTTCAAACGCAGTCGCTTCTTCTCAAATTCGTTAAAAAATCAAAATTTATTAAAATGGTCTGTTCTTAAAGATTTCAATAATACATTATTATTTACTTTATTAAAATTTTAGTTCAAAATTGTTGCTTTTTTTACCTTTAAAAAGCCACATTTGGCTATTAATATTCAAAAATAGTTGCTAAAAAATTGTATAAAATTCATAAATATTAAGGAGTAATTATGTTTAAGCTCATATATTATGCTTTTGTTGAACTACTTAAAAGTTTCTGTTCATATGTTTAAAACCAATTTTAAACTTAAGTAATAATCTACGCAACACAAATAAAATGTGAAAGCATCTTTTTAGCCCCATTTTTGTCTCAATAAATTCACTTGTAGAGTGAAAACTTCAAATTTCATTAGATTAAATGTTTTTTTTTGGTTTATTATGATTAACCATGCTAAAAAAAACAAAGCTTAACTTTAATTTCAATTTTTACACTAGTGCGTACCTAAGAAAGACCGTTCCGAATTAAAAATTGACATTCTAGAGACTTGCTTTCTACCTATTCAAAAATTGCGTACATATCAGAATACTAGTATATTTAAAATTAAATGTGGTATTTACTGCCACAGTTATTTAATATACAACAAGTTTGGAATTTATATGTTTAAAAAAAGTTATAAAAGACTATTAATTCTTTAAAATATAAAAACTTGGATAATACAAGTTTTTAGAATCTTAAGTATTGTTTTTTTTTTGCATAAAACTAGAAAAAATAATGTTCATAAAATATTAAAGACAACAAATAAAATATAATTTTACCTCTTTAACATTTTCTCTTTAACCTCCACATGCTTTACTTTATTGTATAAAATTCTGACGTGGATCTTACCAACCTCCTCTTCTTTACCTTTAGATTTTACAAATTGGTTGACTTCCTTTTCCAGATACTTGCATAAGTTAGACCTAGGTAACATCTTTGATGATAAATTTCTACACAATGCGTCTTTACCATGTCCTTCAAGTTTTTTAATATCAGGTTTTTTCGGTAAGGGTTTAGTTGACTGAAAATATATTTTATCGATTTTATTGACAAGTATCTTCGAAAATTAGAGTAAAAAAATTTTAAACTGGTACGAAACATAAATATACTTTTAATAATTGTTATTTTTTGTCTAATAATATAATAGCAATTTTTCTAAAAACTTTTTGTTTAAAATTAAGAAAAAACTATTAAAATTAGAAAGATATGACTAGTTTTAAATAAATATTTCTTTTATTTAAATCTAAAAAAAAATTTTTTATAAAATTACAAAACTTATTAGTCATTGATTATTAGATTTATAAAAGGCTTTAAAAATAAGTAAAATTAATTGTAAACACTAACTTTAAGAATTTTCTTTGTTTTCTTTTGTTTCTTTGACTTCTTTTTTTTATTATTTGTTTTTATATCAACAATTTTTAATTCATCCTTCGGCAGTTTAGTTAACTCTTCTTTCAAAAACGCTTCAAGGGATTTACCCTGCGCCCTTACATAGTTACCTACCTGTTATTAATTAAACAAAGATGTTAAATTTAATATTGCAAAATAAGTTTAAAGACAATCAAATGCTTATAGTTAGTAGTTGTTATGATACAATTTAATTATATTAATTTTAAACTAACAGGGTTGTAATTGTAGCAGTTTTCAAACATCAGCTGAAAGTCTTTTTTACATTGGTCAGCTGTTTTGTATTTGCCTGTACGTAGGTTTTTCTTAATGTCGTTTATGCACATTGGCTTCGTGATAATGCTGTGATAGTCCTGTCAGTTTTTATCAACGTAAAATTTTATGCACAAAATATTATTTCTATTTTATACTATTAAACTCTAACATTACTAACAACAATTTTACGAACATGATAAAGGTTTTGATAAAATTTTAAAATTACATATGTAAAGGTTTTAAACTAAAAAAAATCGCAGTACAGTCATCAATTATTTTAAAGTAATTAAAAAAGATTCAATATATTAAAAAATTGTACCCATTAGTTATTTTATTTGTTTAGAGTAATTTGTTACACGTTTTAAACAGTCTTAATTTGTTTTTTCCTGTAAAAGTTTTAAAACACTCAGTTATGTTCCGCTTGAAACTGCTTTTAAAACACAACCTTAGAAATATAAGTCTGAAAATTAAATTTCCATTTGGCACACGAATTTTTGACTAAATATGGCGAACCTTACACTAGGATTGTTCTTGAAAAAAATGTTTAGAAAATGTAAGTAAAAACACTACTAAAAAACTAACAGGTATTCTAAGCGCTACAGGATCCACAGGTTTTTTAAACAGAGAGCTGCATTTGTGATTCTCCAAAGCAGGAATTATTGTTTTCCAAATGTATTGAAGTTGTTGGTTCATTGACATGTTTTTATTTTATTGTATAATTTTCTGTTAAATTTCTTTCATTGTTAACTGTGTAATAAAAAAGTACAAACTATAAAATAAAAAATTTACTTAATATGTGTTATAAGTAAAATAGCGGCGGTTTAAGTGTAGTTCCCTGAAGCCTACGCTCGCCCATTAATTAAAAGAAAAAAGAGATATAGTGAAGAAAAAATGACTACGCACTGTTTCTAAACCAGAGCTAGAATTGTACACTTCAAAAATATTTTTATGTTATTTACGAAGTTAAAATGCACAAAGTTGTTTATTAAACTTTATGCGAAGAAAATTTTACTTTCATGTATTCTAAAGAAAATTTAATTTATTTTAGTAGTCAGATTTTTAAGCATGAAAATAAAACCTGTGTTAAACAAAAGAAAATTCAATCACGTAAGCTATTGGCTATAACAAACTGTATTAGAAAATTTTTGTAATTTTAAAATAAATTTACAATATGCGATACTGTTTGTAAAAAAACCATAACTAACTAGAAAAAAGCATAGACAAAATTTTCCTTAAGCTAAACTACGGTCTCAAACTGTCAACGGTGTAGACACCTTACAAATGACTTTAAACCGAGTAATCCAACGTTTATATACAGATTTATTTCTAAATCCAGAATTTTCCAGAGTGTTAAAATCTCTTGTTGAGAACTTATTTATTTTTATGATAAACAGCTTAAAAGTAAGCTTTTATAGATTTTTTTTTCTAACTTTTTACTACTAGTCATGAAAATTTTAGCCATAAAACTTTTCTCCTATTTAAGCTGTTTAACTTTTACATATTCTAATGAAATTATCTTTACTCAAATCTTGATTAAAACTATATTTTATTCTTCCACTTCAAATCATTAAAAACATTTACAATAAATACAATATTTTTAGTTAAATTAATTACTAGTTTTATTACTAGTTTAATATTCTAAATGACAAAAATAGTTTTAAATATTGTTTTATGTGCGAATTGTAAACTACGGTCTCAAACTGTCAACGGTGTAGACACCTTACAAATGACTTTAAACCGAGTAATCCAACGTTTATATACAGATTTATTTCTTAATCCAGAATTTTCCAGAATGTTAAAATCTCTTGTTGAGAACTTATTTATTTTTATGATAAACAGTTTAAAAATCAGCTTTTACAGATTTTTATTCTAACTTTTTACTACTAGTGTTGAAAATTTTAGCCATAAAACTTTTCTCCTATTTAAGCTGTTTAACTTTTACATATTCTAATGAAATTATCTTCACTCAAATCTTCTTAAAAACTATATTTTATTCTTCTACTTCAAATCATTAAAAACATATACAATGAATACAATATTTTTAGTTAAATTAAATACTAGTTTTTTTACTAGTTTAATATTCTAAATGACACAAAATTTTTAAATATTGTTTTATGTGCAAATTGTAAGCTTAAAATGAATTAAAATTGAATACAGTAATCTTTGTCTTGGTTACGCACATTTGAACTTTGTTCTAACTGCGTATTCAACATGAAGTGTGTCCCTAAAAGGTGCGTATTCAAAGTGCAGATGGCTGTATTTGATATTACTGACGTAACTAATTTGACTTAATATATCCTAATATCTTACGTTTTATTTCATGAATACCACTTTTAATCTTTAGTTAAATAAAACACAATATACAAAAATTTTGAAAACTATAATTTTTGTAGCTAAATTGTTTTTAATACCCTTCCTCTACTAAAAACTTTACAGACTGACATATTCTAATAACACTTTCTTTACATATTAAAAATTTTTGAGCAATGTAATCTTATCAATAGTAATTTGAACTAAAAATACTTACTTAACGTGATTATTAAGCTATTTATAGTTTAATATAATTTTTTAATGAGTTTATAATAAAAACTTATTTTAATAAATAGCTTTTACAAATAAAATGTTATAGATTAATTTTTTTTCTCTAATTTTTTACTACTAGTGGCGAAAAAGTTTAATCATGAACCTTTTTTCATACAGTAACCTCTCGCTTATTTACGCACATTGTGTCCACAGAAAAAATGCGTAAAGATATGAGAGATCGTAAAGATATGAGAGGTACCAAATATACTTGCTATATTGGCTGTTTTTTGATATTGTTTCTAATTAAAGGCAGACTGGGGACTTTCCCACTTTTAACAATTTTTTTATCCCACTTAACTTATAAATATGAAAACAAAAGATAAAACTATACGTATATTAAAAAAAGGAATTAAAATTATATAGAATAATGATACTTGTAAAAATATTTAAAAATTTTAATATTAAGTAGGTTTTATCTTTATTTATATGTGACTTATTTGATACTTAACATTTATATTCTATTCTACTTACTTATAATTATTTAATTTATAACTTAATATAACTTAAACTCAAAAAAAAAACGTCAAATTAAAATTAGAAACATGCTTACTGAAAAATCAATTGAGATTTGTGTTAAGTGTAAGCTCTATATTTATTAAGTATAACTGCTACTTTTTGCTAGGATGTTTCATTAGATTTCTTTATTAGATGTTTATTCATATATAGGGCAAGAGTGCTATAATTTTTATTTTTGTTTTAAACTCTCATTATTTCATTATACTTTAATTATTTAACATAGTGATATTTCTTTCAGAATTTTAATTTAGTATCTTATTGTTAACAAAATTTCTGACATACTAAGGTATAAATAAATGTTTATCAATTAGTCAAGGAACATAAATCTATAAAGTCTAAAGATATAAAGAGGTGAGTTAGCATTTAAAAACAGATTTTAAATTAAAAATATACAATAAACCTAATTTGTGTAATATTAAAAAAAATAAAACTTTTATTTTTTGATATTATTAGAATTTTAAAATGCGTAACTAAACGAGAGTGCGTAACGTCACGAGTGCGTAAAGATGCGAGAGGTTACTGTAGTTAAACTGTTAAACTTTTATATATTTTAACGAAATTATCCTTACTCAAATCAAGTTTAAAATAATATATAATTTCCTATTTAAAATCTTTAATAACAAATACAATAAATATAATAGTTTTAATTAATTAAGTACTTGTCTATTACTAATTTATTATTCTAAATGTCAAAAAAGTGTTTTAAATGATGTTATATGTGCAAATTATAATCTTAAAATGTTTTAAGTTTATATATTGAAGTATTCTGCCACTAGTATATTATTTTGACTGAAATTGGTAAAAACAAGAATTTAACTTTAGACAAGACTGATTTTGTAACACATATATTTGACTAGCCAAATTTCATATATCTAACTTGGTTCAACAAATTCAATTTAAACGTTTTCTTATGAACCTTAAAAGAAGCTATAGCCATCCTGATATTTTCAAAATGCCTTTAACATTGCCCTTGTCTTTTGAATAAATATCTAACCAGCCAAGTAACTAGAATGAACAGCAAACCACCTAGTTAAAAACCGTGAATAATTTTTGTGTTTGAATTTGTAATTTAAAGCTATATATTTGTAAAAATTTTAGAACTGTTAAAAACTGAATACAGTAATGTTTGTCTTGAAAACGCACGATTGAGCTTTGTTCTAATTGTGTACTCAACATGAAAGTTTGTTCTTAAATAGTGCGTATTCAAAAAGCAGATTTCTGTATTTGATTTAACTGACCTGATATGACCTAATATTACACTTTTGATTCCATAAACAAGACTAAAAATCTTTAGATAATTAAAATACAGTAAAGTTAAACTTTCAAAAAAAAAAAAAATTTTTCTATTTTTTTTATTAAATTATTTGAAGTTAGTAGCTTTTTTTTTAAATATACCCTTCTGCTCTAAAACAACTTTAAGACTGACTTATTTAAATAACTTTTCTTTTATATACTAAATTTTTTGAGCGAAGAAACCTTATATATAGTACTTTTGATGTAACAAAATCTAACGTTATTATAAATCTAAATAGACTTTTATATAAATGTTTTTAATGATTTAATAATCATTCCTACATGCTGAAAAGGGTTTTTGTAAGAGGGACTTACTTCTCTGTATTATAGTTAGAGAAAAAAAAGATTAAATGATTGAAGAGCTTAAAGAAATAAGCTGTCTTAGACTTAATTTTCTCTCTCTAGCTTTTACCACTAGTTATAAAATTTTAGCCATGAACATTTTCTCCTATTTAAACAGCTAGATAATGTTCTAATAAAAGTACCTTTACTCAAAATTAATTTAAAACAATATACTAATATTAATTCTTTAAAATTGTGTATCATAAACATTTATTTTTAATTAAATACTGGCTTTCTTATAAGTTATATGTTTTAAATGACGATAAAAATCACCCTTAATTACTATCTTGACAGTTTTATAACAAAAAAATAACTTTATGTTGTCTAGTCAATACTACAAACAAACTAAAAAACTCACTTAATCTTTTTTTATTGAATTTCCCACTTTTTGTTTTTATTTTACGGTTAGCTTTAAAATAAAAACACATTATGTAGACAAACTAAAATGAGCGAGAGGACAATGTTATTTCAAATTTCATGCTTACAGACATTTTTTTGGAATACACACCTTTTTAAAAATTTTTAAGTTGAACAACAAAACCCTAAATGCTTAAATTTATCTAAACAATGCCTTAAAAACTTGACTTACGCTTCAGACTACCTGTTAAGAATAAAAAAAAATTAGAAATACATGATTGTTCTCCAATAGACTTGGCAACACTGACTAATTAATGTGTTTTATATTTAGTGTTTTGCTTTAAGCTTACGTGTTAATCATTACTAATGCCTTAAGGTTATACTTCTTCCTCAGAGTTAGAGTTTTATAGAACAGTTAGAGTTTGTTAAGTATTTTATTCAAAATTAATTAAAAGTAGTATGTAGATTAAGTTTTTCAACAGTAGAAAATTATTAAAACAACATGTAAAAAAAGACACACATTGACAAATAGAAAATATCTAGCAATAGTCTGATAACTAAAAGCATAAAAACTATATAAAAATAAAAAAAGCATAGGTTTTTATTTTATACTGTAAATGTGAGATAAAAAGTTGGTTTTTGTTAATGTTGTTTTGTTTTCTAAAATATTCTTTGTTTATTACAACTAATAATACTAAATTAAATAATTTCAATATCTAAAAATTCGGTAATTACACTTAGTTTAGCTTTTTATGACCTTTTTAAATTATAAAATTATTTGTTGTTTAATCTTTTAGTTATACGGATTAAAATCTAGTGTTTAAGTATCAAGAGAAATTCTTTCAAACTATTACTTTATTTAGTATTTTACCGTTGTTACAATCATTATTGGTAAGCTTAGTTAAATCTTTGTAATCTTAAAATATTAAACTATTTACTTAATGTCTAGTTTAAAGAATAAAATATTCTCTTTTTTAAATTTTACACTAATTTAAATTTTTTAATACTGAATTACATACATGAAAATCGTTAAGGATGTAAAATCAACAAAAAAAAACAAGCACTTTCAGAACCAAAGAGAAGAGTCGGTGATACTACCGTTTTATCAAATGACAACGAACAACTGTAGCTGCGTAAGAAACGACGCTTTTGTCAGCTTTGTAACTATTATTGTTAGTTTGTTATTTTTTCTTACACTATTAAAATTAATACGAGAAAATCAAAATAATTCAGCTTGTTAACAACTGCTTGATTTTTTAAATTTCTACATGCATAAGTAATTTAAATCAATATGTTATTCTAAATATTTTCTGAACCTGTTTTTGTTTATTATGCAAAAATGTAACGGTTACCCAACTGGTTTTTTTCAATACATTGTTATTGTTTTTAAAATATTTATACTATAAACTTAAAGAGACCAATAGTGAAAATGGTCAACAGGATAAACATCTGTCTGGGTTAAATCTAGCACAAAGTACTAATTGTAATGCTTACTCACCTTTGCCAAGTTTTAAGTAAGTTCATTTATAAATGTAGAGTTAAGGTTGTTCTTAGAATTTTTAATTACTGTAATCTTTTTATGATTTTTTTTTTCGAACTGATTTCTAGGAAAGTATCTGTTTATTCTTATTTTAAATAAAGTGGTCAGGTATTTCTTAATTTTTAGTAAAACATATGTAGTTTACCTAATACTTTGACATATAAAAAATAAGTTGTAATTGTTTTGTTGCCGAGTTGCAAAATAAATACCAATTTTTTAAATAATGAAAGCTTTTACAAACATTAAATATTATTTTTTTCTTATAAACTAAAACTTATTAATTCTTTAACTTTAGCAACAAATTTTATAAAATATCTGTTTTGATAACAAATTTTAACGTTTGTACAGAAGAAGTTTATTTCCAATTGTATTATGTATTAAAACTTATAAAAACGAGTTATAAGTTTATAATTTTTGTGTGTGTAATAAAGGCTACTGCATTCAAAGAATATAACCTTAACTAACGTTATTTTGGTTAAATACATATTTCAAACAAAACGATTATTTTTTTTTAGATTTGGTTTTTCTTTAATTATTTAACTAGGTGGAATTATAAAACATAATTAAAAGAAAGCGATCGAGAATACTTATCTTAAAATGTGATAAAAATTAGTTTTCTTCCTACTTAAGTAAAAACTAAATTATTTTTTCAAAGATCAGATCAAAGCAAACTATTTGTAAATTGTTCTAGTTTAATTAGGAAATAAAAAAGAAAAACATAACTAATCTTAGTACCTAATTTTGTTTCGTAAACTAACAAGTAAACACAAAAAAAAAATTATACCAAAATGGTTGAAAAGGTACAAGTATTTTATAAAGAATGAGTATATATAGTGAACTGTAGTTGTAAATAATTTTCATAATACATTTTGTAAATAAAAACTTTCAGTTCCAACAGTGTTAAGTTCTATTTTAGACAAAACTGTCTAGAAGGAAAAAAGATATTTTTAACCTTCTTGAATAACCTATTTAGGTAACTTGAATTGAAAATTAGTTGAAGAAACTCATTTTTTCTTCTATTTTAGAGCTAAAGATGAATATAGTCAGCCTGAAACACTTTAAAACCTTGTAAAACTCAAATTTGCCTCTAATCTAAGGCAATACATACATATTACTTCGTTGACTTATTTATGCTTAAATGTACTTTTTAGTTTATTTTATCATATAATTATAAGTATTAACTATATCACTAAAAAATTTTACGTCACTTAAAAATGTTAGTCTACTCCAGAGTCACAACACTCTACATTCTAACTGACATCAACAATGTTAATTAAAAAAAAAATTTAATACAATTATAGTTTTAAAAAGTAGTTCCAAACAATTTGTTTCAATCAGCAACTTCTCTAAATTTTTATTAATATGAAAAAATTAGCATCGTAAAAATTTATTTCAAGATAAGTAAAGACTGTAAATAAAATCAAAAAAGTACTTTGAAATTAAAGATAATGAGCTAAAACTATTAAATACTTAATTTTATTTTTATATAACATACACTTTCTTAACAGTTTAAATTAGCTGTGAATAACTTTATGTAAAGATTTGTTTTTAAAACTATAATTTTGATTAAATAATTAAAAGTGTACTTATTTTAATTATGCTTTATAGTTTATTGTTAAGATTTAAAGAATTTCTTTGTAACTTTTTATGACTGTTTATAAAATTTTATAAAATTAATTAAAAACATTTAAAAGCTTACAAATTAATTTTAGCTTAATAGCCAATCAGTTATACAGCACTTTCTTAAAAACATAAAGCTACACCGAAGTTTTTAATACATGGCTTTAAAGATCGGTTTCATTTATGAAATTTAGACTAGTTTCATATTTGTATAAAATAAGTAAATTAAAATATACATTACGGTCGGTTTGTGCTTTTTAAATCGATTTTATAATTTAGTTACTTATAATTAAATTTAATTTCAAGTATTATTCTTTTTGTTAAACTCACAATAATTTTTTAAAGATATACGGTAATATTAAAAAAAATTATTGAATGTAATTATTCTAACATTCCAATAAATTTTTCCTTGATGAAACAATAAATTACTAAAAGTATGAATAGATAAGATAAAGTGATTCGTGTTAAAAAAGGGAAATCACCTGTTTTCATCTTGTTTTCTGACAATAATTATAATAAAATAATTTAATTAAATTTGTTGTATATTCACATTCTTATTAACTTTTTTTTTCCTTTTATCAATCTTTTATCTACGAAATGGCCAAGGCAAATGATAGTGTAATATACTACATTTTGATTTTGGGCCAAATCGTAAAAGATATTAACATTATTTATAAAATAACTATTTAATAGTTTTTATAACATGCAAACTAAGGGAAATCAAAAAAAAAAATTAAAAAAAAATATTTATTTTTAATTCTAATACCATTTGATGAAAAAAAACGAAAAAAAACCTTTATTTTTGGAGGGACCCCATGAAATAATTCCAACCCCAAATTAAATAACTTTTTTTTTAAATTAAAGGCAAAGGTGCGTTCTCTAAAATAAAAAAAAAAAATTTTAGATAGCTTTTAAGATAAGGAAAATAATTGACATTAAAGTTTTATGTTTTTTGAAAAATTAATAAATTTTCCTATAACAATAACTTTATGCTCGTACAATATTCTTAGTAATTGGCTATTGAAAGATATGGATAAAATAATACTGAAAACACTTTACTAAAGTTCAAAGTTACAAGGAGCATATACATATATTTGTTTTTTGTAATGTTTAGACTCAGTAAAAAATCATGATGCATACTTGATCAGTTGACAATTGTAGTTGGTGTTAATTATCTTTTAAAGAAAAACTTATAATTACTTAAGATATACTTTATAGTAAAAAATATGGATACTCAAAGATAATACTAGTTCTATCATTAAAAATGTTTGGTAATCAATAAAAATGTTTTCACCTAGCATGATGTCGTAACAATACCAAACTGAAATTATAAAGTATTCAATGTCTTTTTTAAGCATAAATTTAGGGTAAAAATCCAAATTTACACCTTTAAAAAAAAAAAGAAAGTTTTTGCATAACAAAAAGATTCTATGTTTTAAACAAGCTGTATAAATACATAAATATTTAATCACTTATTAATAAAATAAACAAGATAATAACTTTTAAGAGAATGTATTTGAATATTAAATGTTTTTTCAGCTTCTAATTATTTTTGAGCTACTAAAGATCGAATTTTAGATAATAAATTTTAAAATATTATATCAACTAAATAATGAGAAAAACATTCTACTTTTAGCCCTAAAATTAGAGTTAAAAAAGAAATCAAACATTATATAGTTTCAGCTTGGTATTGGTGCAACATCATGCTAGGTTTTCATCCTTATGGAAGAAATATTTGTGTTTGAGAATACTTTTTGTCCTTAACTCAAACAGTTAAATATTATTTTTAAATCAATTTCTTAACAAAAAGAAATTTTAAAATCAAACTTATACATAAAAATGACTCAGCCATTTTATTTTTATTCCTTTGATTTTTCTATCTTAAATGATTACAATTAAGAAATATATAAATTAATTTTCTTATTTTTGATTTTTTAGAATTCTGTTTTAGTTTTGTTTCTATTTGTAAACACATAAGTTATGTTGTTAATTTGATTTTTTATTGTAGCACAAGTCAACACTTGCTTGGAATTTCAGCTTCATGATTTTCAAAGTTTCCTATTTTCCTAAATGGCAAACATTGGCCCAAAAACTTTAATTTCGTTTTAAATGATTTAATTTTGTTTTCAAAAAATGTTTAAAAACTCAGTGTCCACTACGGTGCATCTGTTGCCCCTCAAAGATGAAAATTTTGAATTTTTAAACAAATTTTACGTGTTAAGTTGTAAAATTTTTTTTTTATACAAAAAATCTATTGTATAGATAATAATTTTTTTTAACTCAAATTATTTTTACTAAAAAAACATTTAAGATAGCTTTACACTATCTTTTCAATGATTTAATACTGTATAAATTAGTTTTTTTACCTTTAACTTAATTATGAACTAAAAATAGACCCAAAAACAAGTATACTTTTAAAAACCTGAAAGAAATACAGAAAACCTTAAGAAAATTTTCAAAAACCAGAGGCAACCCTGAAAAAAGTTTGGTGTTATCTTAAAAAGATAGTCTATTGCTTTAGTTTTTATTATCTAAAAAGAATATTAAAAACATTTGTTTTTTGACCTCAATATAATAATAAATTTTAGGAAGCCCAACTTTTGGCATAAAGGATAAAATATTTTTAGTCTAATATTTTGCACAAACAACTGAGCTGCTATACTTTATTTTTAAATGCAAAGTTTTTATTGAAATACAAATGACTGAAGTAAGATGGCTTTTTTGGTTTTCTTATGGAAGGTGCAAACTAAATAGTTAAAAGACGCTATTTTATTGAGAGTTTTATATCCTCTAATTTATGGGCAACCTTTCAAAACACTTTCTTAGTCTTATCTAATTTTTTGAAAAATACGTTAGAATGAATTTTTACTAATTTTCTGTTTTTAACGATAGAAAAAACCTATATATTTGTAGTATATTGAAATTATATTTCAAAACAAAAAATTCTGATAAACCTTCCTAAATACTTAATAAATATCTTCTAAAAATTGAGGTCACAAAGGTTCACAAAAATTGTATCTTTTTATTTATTACTAATTGTTCTAAGCTTGAGTCCTTAAAGTTTCTGACAAAAGTATAGATTAAAAGACTGCAGATAGATTTTATAAAAAAACATTGCAAAAATTATAAAATTTTATTTGCTATAATTATAAACTTATAGTTGAAAAATTATCAAAGCAGCTTTTGAAAATATTTACTATTATTAAATAAACAGTTCTAATTTACTCTACTGTTATAAATTGATGTAATATTATAAGTAGTTTTAGTTTAGGCTCTTGTACTATTGCAAAAAAGAAAAGACTTGATAAAATCTCTTATGAAAATAATCAGTCTTCTATTTTTTAGGTTATATTTTATAAAAACTAGACAAGCAAAGTTAGATTATATTATCTAAAAATCCAAACTATAGTATTTAATTGATCTTTTAGAAAAGATTCCTAGTATTATTTTGGTGGACAAAACTTGTACAACATGTTCATAAAATTTTAGTATTATATATATGTCATAATTTTAGTGTGAAAGCAGCCTTTAAAAAGGATGAACTTGCCCTAATTGAAAATAATTTTTTAGCTAATTTATTTCTAATTATAAAAAAACTATTAAAATATTGATGAGGTTTAGTAGAATTTTTAAACTATTTAATTGTGAATGAAGATAATTTATCATTATAACTGTTGCTTAACAAAGTAGTAATAAGTTATAGAAGACCTAAGTGTTTATTATGATTAATATTAGTATATAAATATATAGTTTATTTGCTGAAATATCTGATAAAACTTTTAACTATTTATAACAGTAGTGTACATTTGCATCAAAAAAAAATTGAAAACTGGTTTACTAAGTTCTAATTTTATACAAACCACTTAGTTGAAGTTTTACTTATCATAATTTTCTTACAAATTAGAATTAGAAATAATAATTAGAATTAGAAAAAAAATATTTTTCTAAGTTGGTAAAGAATTAAGTATCAGTGTATATGTGTTTGTAATACTGTTTGATATGTTTAGTTATAACTTTCAACAAAGTTCTATAAAATAGGATGTTTAAGGTTCAGTAAAAGATAAAAAAAAGACAAAACTTAACGAAAACAAAATATTTAATCAGTACTATAATACTAGATTACATGTTATAATATACTAATACAAACAACTACAAAACCCATTAATTTTTTTTTTGACAAATTAAGTATGAAAAAAATATTGTGAAAGGTTTTTATTTATCTCAATTAACAATTTAAAAAAATTATAGTTTTTTAAGTTATCTCATATTAGTAAAGATAGTCTGAGTGTGTGACAATTTTTGTTTGTATATTTGATCGAATTTGAACTATTTTGATTAAAAATGTACAAACTTAATAAATTTCCATTTCTAAATCTATTTTGTATTAAATAGGTAGTTACAAAAAACAGCAACTGTTTATATTAGTATGCAACGCATACAAATTAACTTATTTTGTCAAAAAACATTGTTTAAAAAATCAAAAAGTATACCTAACGAAAACTTTTTTAATTTATATCATATATATTGTTTTAAATGTGTCTGTACACACTTAGATATTACAGGTAGAAACAATAATGTTAGAAAATTATGCTTAAACTAAATTTTATCTCGTAAGTATTAAATAAAAAGTGTTTTAAAATATAAGCATCTTTGTTCATTGGTGTGCATAGGAATTAATTTAAAATGCAAAGAAATCTTATAAAAAATCAAAGGTGTCAAAACCAAAATAAAGTTAACCTTATTTCTTGTTATTGTTATTATGTTGTTTTCAATGTTTTTATGCACACTAGAATATAACATTTAGTAACAAAACATCTGTAATAGAAACTTAGGTACAAAAAACGTGTTAAAAAACTAATATGTAAAGAAATAACATTTTAATTAATTACTGTGCTTACTTTTGTACAAAACGGAAAACATTTGCGTTTAATTTTTACAAATAGGTATTATATAACTATCTTACTAATTCAACGCAATTTTTACACTTTTTTTTTAGAAAATAATTTGCTGTTGTAAGAAGAAATTAGAAAAAAATCTGGTGGAATGCCTGTCTTTTTCACATTTTAGGCTAAATCAGTAAAGTCTTTTAATTATTTTAAAGTATTATACCGGAACTTAAAACTAAATTGATCAAACAAATTTAACTTAGAATATATTTTTGATCAGCGGGCCACATTTACGTGGTCGCGGGCCGCAAAATTTTCTTTCGCGGGCCGCATTCAATTAAAAAAGATAACGTGCTCGCGGGCCGCAGACTTATCCTTCGCGGGCCGCAGTTTGCCGACCCCTGACCTATACTTAGCTTTTGATTAAGTGTTTTACTTGTGCTGTGCTACCTATATTTGTTAAGTGATTAATGATATATCTGGTTGACGTATTTAAAACTATGTTCGCTTCATTTCTTAAAATTATTAAGTTAAAAAGCGAAAATTTCATACTTTAGTGAGTTTTTGGGGTATAAAACCAAAGCTTAGTTCTATAAAAAAAAAATCAAGTAATCTGAAAAAAACTTAACAAAGGAAATGTAGTCTAACTACTTATTACTACCCAGAAAGCAAAAACTCCTAAGATATTATGTGTTAAAAATCAACAATTAAAAAGTTTTGAAATTTCGAAACTACCAAATAAAATACCCAAACTTACTTCGTTCGAAGCAGGTGATGGCAGGTTTAAAATTAAAAATTCCCAGGAAACAAAAAACAAAGTTTCATTGTGACAAACGGCAACATTCGAAACAAGATGAAATTTCGAACTTTCCCAACAAAAAACCAAAACTTACTTCCACCAAGGACGTAGCCACTAATTTTAATGTAGGAAATATAACAACGAAACTGTCAGAGCAAGAAAGGAGAAAGCATAACACGTGCGTGTTTTATTTTCTGAAAGACTTTGCTCAATGGAAATTTAAAACTTGTAGTAAACCTTACAATACATCTGTAGTAAATGAGTTAAAAAACAAACAACAACCAACAAAAGATGCGACGGAATATATAAATAAATTTAATAAATTATATGAAAATTCAGCAAAGATAAGAGAATACTTTCACATATATAAGCAAAATTACTACAAGTTTAAAAACTCTGACAATAATATTGGAGAAGAGGAATTCCACCTTCAGAGAACTGTTGAAAAACAAAAGTATTACCAAACATCAGAAAAATCAGTTCATGAGCAAAAAATTGCCTGCTGTGAAAATAAAGAAGGAAATGTAACACAGCACCATGACGAGTTGGAAACTCACAACAACCAGGAAGCAAAAACCCTGAACTTAATTTGTGTTACTTCAAAACCTTCAAAAAATTATGAAATTTCGAAAGTACCAAGCGAAAAAAAAAAACTTACTTCATCCGAAGCAGGTTATGGCAATTTTAAATTTGATACTGCCAAGGAAACAGAAAATAAAGTGCTAACTTGTGACAAACGGCAACATTCAAAGCAAGATGATATTTCGAACGTTCCAAACAAAAAACCAAAACTTATTTCATCCGTGGCTGCAGCCACTAATTTGATTGAAGTAAATAAAACAACAAAACTGTCACAAGCGGAGCAAGCAGAGCAAGAGAGGAGAAGACGTGACTATTGTGCGATTCACTATATGAGAGAATTAGCTCAATTGAAAATAAACACTTATAGTAGACAAAGTCTTAAACCCATAGATAAGGAGTCCGAAATCAAAAAAATATTTACAAAAGATGCTACGAAAGAAATGTTAAAGAAATTTAATAACTTATATAGATCTTCAGAAAGCTTTAGAAAAAACTTTAACATATATAAGCTCAACTGCTTCAAATTTCCAAAGTCTTTAGAAATTAAGTAGCTTCTGTATTTCCTGACTGACAGTTTTGTAGTTGTTTGATTTTTAAAAGATGTTTTAATTTAAAAAAAAGATTTAAAATTAAATTAAAAGTAAACTGCAGTAATTATCTTCTGAGATAAAACCGTACACAAGATGAATTTCTGCTTTAATTAAACTTTTTTCCGACTAGCTCACTGCTAATATTAATATATATTTATAAAGTTAGAGTTTTTTATCCTGAAAAAATAGATTTTAATTTTTAGATAGTAAGTAATGTGTCAGATGTTTTAAAACACACATAAAATTTTATACTTTAATTTGTAGCATAAACAATAGTCTTTCGTATTTGCAGCTGATACTAGTAGATCTTTTTAGACGATGTTCGGTTTTTTACAAGCTAATAATAGTTTTGTTCTTTTATCGTATCTCACACTTTTCTTGCGTAATAAAAAGTGTATATTAAAAAAATTCGTTGTCTAATATTTACTTGTTAGTATAAATATAATAGTTTCCAAGTAGTAGGTTACTTCGCAAATAAATGCTTATCAATGAGTTGGAGACTTACAGTATAACAAATGAATAAAAACATCTATTTTGAAACTTTGTTTGAACCAAGCATTAAACAATTTACATTATCACACTTAATATTCTGTATTTAATAAAGTTCGAGAAAAAAGTCTCGTCTTAAAAGAAAAGAACTAGAATAAAGCAAAAGAAAAAATACAAATAAATAAAGATTCAATCTTTTTTTTTAATTAACCAATTTTTTTGCAGATTTTTATATCAATGTAATTTTGTATACATTGATAAAATTTTTCTGAGCTTCCGCTTGAGAATGGATCAGCATGTAGCTAAGGTTTTCAGAATCTAGATTGGGGTAGCTAGTAAACCTAGTTAAACTCATTAAGCAACTTAAGATCAATTTTAACATATCTGTAACGCTCCTAACATTGTTTGTAAAATAATTATATATGATAATAGTTTTACAAATTTATTTAAAGAACGGTAATTTTTATTACTTAGATATATAAGAATACCTTTTTATATAAACCTATAAGTCAAAGTTGTGCAAACAAAAGTTTGTTTACAGTTCTATTTTGTTTAATCTATAGTAGGGGTGGTCAACGTTTTCCAATCAACGGGAGGGATCCGAAAAACTTAAGTCTTTTGCGGGCCGGAGCATTTTAATTAGTGATTTACCGGATCCAGTAACTGGATCCAGTCGGAAAATGACCTTTTAGATCCAAATCCGACTGGATACTAATTCTAAGTCGAGATCCGGTCTGATTTTAATTTTTAAAAAAGGATTTGGATTCTGCCAGATTCTAATTTTATGGATACAGTTGATTACATTTTTGAATCCCTCAAATTTACAAAACTTTCTCTAGTCTGACAACTTAAGATGTAGATTGTGACATGTCAGATATTAGAATGTTAGATGTCTATAAATAGAATTGACATTGTAATTGATAAATATCGTACTTTAAGAAAGACTTTGCTTGGGGTAATTTGGCAAAAAGATATTCCAACTAAGTCAGAACATAACAAAATATTAGGACAAAATGGTGTATTTATTAGTACACATTAATTTATTAAGTCATTTTTAGCATATTTTCAAAGTCAAACTTTTACAGTTTTGTTTTATATAAGTATCAAAAAAAGTTTTATCAAAATAATGTATCATTGACCCTTCGCGGGCCTGTCACTTTGCTTGTGGGCCGGTAATTTTCATTTGCCGGCCGGATCCCATTAAAGTTTAGAAAACAGTCGGGGACCGGTCATTTTCACTCTGCGGGCCGTACGTTGCCCACCCTTAATGTATAGTCTATTAAATGACAAAAAAAACTCTAAATGTTTGGTCCTAAAACCTAGTGCATGTAGAATCTTTTGGTATTCGAGAAAAAAACCATATATATTTCAATGTCTTGTCTTCGAGAAGTCTAAAACACTTTTTTTCAATTTTTGAAGTACATTAACTAAATTCGATTAGTAAAGCTTTCTAGTCATAGGTTTTAATAGCCGTTTATTCTATGTTGATATAACTTCAAACATTTTGTACCGCTTACGCGGTAATTGTCTCTTTTTTATTTTCTTCTTTTTTCTCAAGCGAGTATAAATTAAGAATATCGCGCGTAATTTAGGCTTTAGTTGTTACTGCGTAGCAGCAACTGAAGTCATGGCGGCTTTTCGCTGCATTTCGTTGTAAATGGTTTCAATCTAGTTAGTCGAGTTTATTTCGATTTTAGAACACTTTTTGAGTTTGGTTTAAACGTTTAGTTTTTAGTTTCTTTGATTCGAATATTTTCGTCTTTTAAAAGAACTGATAATTTGATTTATTAGTGAAATGTTGTGCAGTATTTTATCATTTTTTCGTTTAGCAATTTCATTGTAAATATAATCATTATCACAGATTCGAACTAAGTTTAAATAAGCATAAGTAACTGATTTATTAAACCTTTAATAAATAGTAAGTAAGTCATATTAGTCTTTTTATCAACTATAATTTAAGCGTTATCTTTGGGACATCTATTATACCAGTTAAAGCGCACGTTGCGTTATAACCAGGCCCCTAAATTGTATAATTAGAAACCCGAGATAGCGACATGATGACCCGGACGTCCAGTTAATTATAGCTGGAATTGAACACAGATACCTTCAAAAATTTCTACGTTTTTTAGATGGTGACATGGGGACAGAGTGGAATAAACCTGGTTTAATAATAGTATAAATTTCATAAGCTTTATGGCATTTATTTAACCTAGTCATCAGGTCTGTAAAATTTATAAAAATTAGTTTTAAATTTCTAGTCGGAAAAACAACTAAGTAGTTCGAGTTTGTGATAGATTTGAGTTGTTTTGTCTAATGGTAATTAGTTTTATTGTGTTTAATTTTATCTTAGAGTGGTTTGGGAAAAGCTGTTCGACATGTGTTCGAACTAAAATGTGTTGGTGGTGTATGATATTATCGCAATTCATCGTTGAAGCGTTTTTTTAAAGTGAATTTTAAATTTTGTACGAGCAAGTTGAAATAAAAGTCTTGTTTTCAAGTTGTTCCGCCGTCTCGTCAAATAAATTAATTAAATATCGTTTAATCGTTTTAAACATTTTATTTAAAGAGAAATGTTCACTTAAAGCAGAAGAATGTTAAAGCATTCTAATAATAAAATTTTTCTTAAAACGTAAAGAGTTTTAAACGTCTATAAAAGTTAGCAACTGTAAAGTTTAATTTTTTTGTTTTCAGACAATCGTTTTAATTTGAACTATAACGGGTGATAAACTTTTTAAACTGCATGTAAAAACATTGTTGTTTTTCGTTCGTCCTTATAAAAATACTTGTATGAGGTTATCAAAACTTGTTTTCGAGTGTATAATCGGTTAATAAAGTAAAATGTCTTAAATTTATTGAACTTAATTTAATTTTATTTTTAGCAACAATGATATGTTTAAACTTTGAACTTTAATATTTATAGTTGTTTGACAATGACCTTGTTAATTGCTCGTAACAAGCTTTATTGGCTTGTAACGAACTTTATTGGTTTGTTGTTTTAAATCTAACCGTACTTTTAAAAAAACATTTTTAACGAGGTCATTTGAGCTATTAAATGTTTTACCCGGTATTTAAAATCTAAAAATAAAAAGATTTGTTTAAAATTTGTTAGAATATTAAAGTTTTTAAAATCAGTAGAAGCTCACTGGCTTTATATTTTTACGAAAAGAAGTTTAAACTTTTGAGACGCATGTAATTGCATGTTTTGTCAATTAACTCGTGTAAAATGTGAAATGTTTTTTATGTTAAATCTTGTAGAGAATTACTTCGTATTAATTGGAGCCACAAATGTTTTTCAATTATTTTAAAACATAACAGACTTTAAAGTTAAAATATAAATAAACTAATTGACAAATGTTGTGGCTAACTAATAGCATATGAGTGTGTAAATTTAAATCTTTTAATGTTTTAACTTGTTTTTAAAATTGATATCAAGTAGTGCATTACGTACATTATAATTGCACTTTCGCACGAACGGTTCGAAAAACAAATCGGCGAGAAGCGGTACGAGGAGACCGAGCTTTATGTACGAGGAGATGTAAGAGGAGATGTACAAGGAGATGAACGAGGAGAGGAAGGAGGAGATGTATGGAGAGACGGATCAGAGGATTCCGTAGTGCCAACAGACCGTTAGGTGAGGCCAGGAGACGGATCTGAGGAGTCCGTAATGCCAACAGACCGCTAAGGTGAGGACATGAGACGGATTCCGTAGCGATAAACCGGTCAAACGACGAAGAGATGTACAAGGGTGGAGCGAGTTCCAGCAGTGAAGAAATTTTTTTAACTTTCTACATTTGTCTGTCATTTTGTAAAACTGTATCATACTTTTATTAATTTTGGTGTTTTAAACTAATTTACAGAATTTTCAAAGTAAAGTAATGCTTTTTAAACTAACGAAATAAAAGTCGGCGGTCATTTTTCGTTCATTTTTCTATATAGGGAGTTTTAAGCATTCTTACAAGTGTTAATGAATAAAAATTAATGTTTTTTTCGGAAAGCCAAGAATAAATTCTTAAAGTATGAAGGTAAGAAGAGGAAATGTACCGCTAACGCGGTAATTGTGTCTCTTTTTTGTTTTCTTCTTTTCTCTCAAGCGAGTATAAATTAAGAATATCGCGCGTAATTTGGACTTTTTAGTTTCTACTTTGTTGCAGCAAACTGAAGTCAGTGCAGCTTTTCGCTGCACTTAAGTGTCAATGGTTTCAATCTTGTTGTCGAGTTTATTTCGATTTTAGAACACTTATTGGGTTTGATTTAAACGTTTAGTTTTTAGTTTCTTTGATTCAAGTATTAGCGTCTTTTAAAAGAATTGGTATTTCGATTTATTAGTTTATGTTGTGCAGTATTTTATCATCTTTTCGTTTCGCAATTTCATTGTAAATATAATCATTATCACAGATTCGAACTAAGTTTAAATTAGTATAAGTAAATAATTTACTAAACCTTTAGTAAATAGTAAGTAAGTCATATTAGTTTATTTAAGTCAACTATAATTTAAGCGTTATCTTGGGGACATCTACTACACAAGTTAGAGCGCACTTTGCGTTATAAACTAGGCCAATAATAGTGTATAAGTAGAATCCTTTGATAGCGACCATATATATATTTCTTTTTCATATCCTTATTAATCTAAAGTTTTAACTTACTTATACTTAATACGTCTTGTTCTATTAATCATTAATAAAGTTATGTGTTATAATTAAGTTAAGTGTATTTTATTAGTGCATTAACATTTTATTCTTGAGTTCTTGTCAGGGTATTCAAGCATAGCTAAACAATCAAACCGTATAGTATAACATAAACTCAGCAAATATATTTTACAATTTGTAAAAACAAAAATAAATTAATAATAAAGTCTTGCAGCAACTCATTTGGTTTTTGAATTTGTTCTCTTTGATCAGGTTTATCTATTCTTTGTCGGCAAATACTAGCTTGGGTATTTGACATTCATGAGTTTCCCACACTTTGTGGTTTTTAGTGTCGAGATTCCAACGTTGTTAGTGTTTGCCATATTGCGTGTCACTTTTTTTTTTTGGTTAAAACAATATTTCAATTTTTTAATTTTGTTTAGTTTAATGTTAATTTAAAGCGCAAGGTAAAATTAAAGGTGATGGCAACTTGCTTGCTTGAACTTTTTTTTATTTATATTTTTTGTTATTTTATTTTAAAAAACGTTTATTTCAGGTGAATGGTTCTCGCTGGTAAAAGTAGAAGTATGAAAATTTTTGCAGGCCACAGTTATAGTCAGTATTTGTTTCTACTAGGGATCTACTCGTTTTTGGTTACTTTTAGGGAGGGGGCCTCGCCTATTTAAAATGTACATTTTTATTTTACAGTCTAAATTTTACTTTTATTCAAATACTTAAGTCCTAATGATATCTCTGTTATTACTAATAAAACTATATTTAAAATCAACAATTTTATTCTTTTAATTACTACCTAAATATTTGACAACAATAATGAAAGGTCAGCTATTAGGCGTTTTTTGTCTAAAGAATATGTACACATTACAATAAATAAAAAAAACAATTACAATCAATGTGATGCAACAAAATAACCAATAAAATATTTTGACTTTCATTTTCTCTTATAATTTATTTTCAAAACGTGTGTTTTTTTTTATTACCTTAAGCATATTGTAGAGCGATATTTGATATAATCATTTTCAAGCCACTTTTATTGATAACTTATGACATCTGTGAAAAATTAAAGCTCAAAATATAAACAAGAATTATTTTTTAATTCTTGTATCTTAAAATTCCTTTTTATTCTAGTAAATATTAAGCTTGTTAAAAATCTTCGTATATCAAATATATTGCACAGCACACTTTACTGTTTCAGTGATTTTATTCTGTTGACTAAAGTACAAACCAATCATAAAATACTACTAATTGCAAACAGCATAACTGTTTTCTGTAATAACAAATTAAACTTTCTGTTATTAAGTATGTTAATAAACTATTTAAAGTTTCTATTTCGATTGCCACTTTTTTAAACAAAAAGCCAGCTGTGTTACATCAAACCAACCATGGTTAATTAAATATTGAAAAATGTAAAAAGACAAGTCTAAAAACTTCTAAAAGAATTTTGCCACAAAAGAATTTTTATTGACAAATTAAGAAAAATTGTTTTTAGGTAAAAAATTTTTCTATGTTATACAATTTGTTGAAAAAAAAAAGTCAAAATATTTGGTCTAAGGACCTGGTGAACGAAAAACTTTTTAAATATTGAGTTGCACACCAAGGATACCTTTTAACGTATTGTTCAGCAAATGTTTAGGAAAAAGCAACAAAACTAACCTGTGTTTTATTAAAAGTATTAAAGCATGCCAGATTCAGTCTAAGTTATTCAAAAACTCTATATTAATCGCAAATATTCTGATTAGTCTAAATAAACAGTAACTCTTATAATTAGTAATAACGAAATTAAAAAATAAAAGTTTTATTGATTAACACATAAATACAAATAACTATTAGTTTTAGTTACCAGTAATATTTAAGTTAAAAAATAGCTTAACTCAATTTGACTGAAGGTTAAACAAGAATCTGACTAAATTTTCTCGAAACATCTTCGATCAAGCCTGATATAGACTGAATCAGGATGGCCACTAGTTAACATGAATTTTTTATGGTTTTTTTTTATTATTTTTAAGGTTAGTTATAGCACAAGATTTTTTTTTTGTGATGAAGAAAATTTATGGTTGGAAATTTGTCATAAAGTACCTACTTAAAACATAATATAAAGCTACTTCGAATGTTTTCTTTAGTGAAAAAACTTTAAATAATTTAAACTATGCGTAATAGTTATTTTCCATATCCTTCCTAGAGTTTTTTACTTATTTATTTGATTGTAGGTGAATACTAATTTTTTTTGCCTAATCTTTTCAATTCCAAGTTATTCTAGAATTTCAGGTTAAGTGCCATCCTGCTAAGCGTGTAACAATGCTGATCATTACAAATTACAATCAAACATCATAGTACAAGCTAAAATGCTTCTCTAAAAGTAATGCTACTTCCATGCAGTATTTTTTATAAACAAATAAACAAATCAGAAAGTTTTAAACATCAATGGAAGTTGTTATTTTTTATTTAACAATTTTGTGTTTTAAAATCTTTCTGCTACACAGCTCTGTCTATTACAAATGAAAGTTCACAAAACTAATTTGCCTTAAAAAATAACTGTATATTTTTATTCAACATTTGTTTTGTGTTCATATGCTTTTTCAATATTAAAAGTAACACAAAACTATTAACAATTAAAACATTCTAGCATTTAAAACCTTTGAATTTTTTTTTCAATATACAATAAGGAAAACAAAAATAGATTTCATAAGTTATATAGATAAGTTTTGTTTTTATCTATGAAAGAAAGTTTTGAAACAAATTTTCTGAGATTAATTAGTTTGTTTTTCTGTTTATATTCTGTGTTTCCCCTTATGTTTGCTGAGTCAGTAAAAGAAACTTATTTAATGTTGTTTTTAATTTAAGCTATTAATTTTTTTTTGTTTAATTCTTAATATGCTTTGGTAAGGTTGTTTAGAGATAAGGCTAAGAATCAATGAATTAAAAATTGAAACTTTTAAAAGATTTTAATTCAGGAAATAATAGGTGAAAACCTTAACGTTATAATCGGGCCCCACTGCTAAATTTTAATTTGTATTTTTCTACATTTTTAGGCCTAAATATTGAATTTTTTTAATGATTTTGAAATTTTATACAAGATATTGAAACAAACCTATAAATTCTTCCTTAATAAAAAAGAAAACTTATTATAAAATTTTGTCTAGCAGGCCACAATAACACGCTATAGGGCTGTAGCTATGTCTTTTGCGGGCCGCATGCCATCAAAATAAAAACAGGGAATATAAAGTCCTCGACGTAAAGGGTAGAGATAGTCAGATGCCTTTCTACCATAAATAAGTTGAAATAGAAATAAAAACCTGGCTTTAACTACAAAATATTTAATAACTGTTAAGGTTCGTTTTCCAATGATTCATTTTGTTGATGTGACGGAATTCCTCCAACATCTGCTCAGTCAGCATAAAAAAATTATAAAAATGTTATGTTTTAAATTAGTTCTTAACATGTTTGCATAAGATGGGTTAGGTTTAAGGGTATAAAAACAAAAAGTTAAAGATATTTTGGGTAAGGTGAGTTAGGGTTAAGGGTATAAATAAATATTTTAAAAAATAAAAAAAAAAGTTTTTAATAGATGATTCAGCAAATGTTAGGGGATACATTTTTGCTTTGAAATCAAATCCTTCTCCAATAGTTTGAAAGCGTTACCACACACTCAGGCTGGTTTGATATTTTCTGAAGTGTTGAGAAAATAATGCTTGAATAATTTAACCTTGTTTAAAAACAATTGGTATAATGTGGTTACTGTTTTTTCTTAGAAATTAAATAAGATTTGGTTGAATTCTAAACTAGGTATCCTACAGCTTGTAAACATATATCCCTGGTTTATGATTTATTTTTTAGTATAAAAAGTCTCAAGCGTATAAAACAAACCTATATTGAGGTTTTTTGTAACAAATATTAGGGAAAGTGCTCCTAGTTTTTTATATAAACAGAATGCTTAATTCATTGTAGTCTTATTATTAGATGGATTTTAAATTTTATCAATATTTTTTTATATTACATCGTCAGCTAAAATAGTTTTTTAACTAGTCAGATCTAAAAAAAGTTATAAACTTGGCCCGCTTACAAAAAACTTTACAAACCCCTTATTTACTTTCAAATATTTTATTTTTTTTTAATCTATCTATGTATTATTTCATATGGCTAATTAAAATTGTTAGCTTAAATGCTCTAACTTGTCGCTAGCTTTAGTTTTGATTAAAGTTTAGGATTTTTATTTTAATGACGAAAATAATTATATATTTATAATAAAAACAGGTCTTATCAAAGATAACTAAGACTTAACTTTAAATATTTAAAGGAAAAGTTTATAGTTTAAGCAAATATTCATTCATGTTTTTAGTGATTGAAACAATATGTGTATATAAAAGCTTAAAATAAAGTGGATTTTACAACACTCAAAACAGTTTTTAATATTAGGAGTTAAACATTCGTAGGAGTCTAATATGCACTAAGGGATTTTTTTGCACAAAGGGTCAAACATGAACAAAGATGCATTTGCACTAAGAAAATTTTGCACGAAGGGACACTTTTGTACAGAGAAACTTTTTTCAGAACGTTAACTTTGCAGAAAAAAAAACTTTTGCATAAAAAAACTTTTATGTGAAGACACTTTTGCGAGATCGAAGCTTTTTTTTTTGTTATTTTTTAACCTTAATCTTTATAATTAAACATTTTTAATTACTTTTAGTTCTACCCTTAACCCTCATCAACGGTCTAGAATTTCTACATCTGTTAACCCTAACCCTTACCCTTGGCCGGTAATTTTTTTTTATACTTAATGTGTAATTAACTTTTTCTTGTTGCGAAAGTATATGTTTCTCTTTGTTTAGTATATTGATTTTTACTTTTATGTAAAAATTACCTTATGTGCAAAAAAAGAAATTCCGTGCAAAAGTGTGTTTGTGCAAAAGTAACCCTTTGTGCAAAAATGTCCCTTCGTGCAAAAATTTATTCGTGTAAAAGTGTCCCTTTATGAATATTTGACAATTCGTGCAAAAATGTTTTCGTGCTTATTTGACCCGTTGCCGTTAAATACACCTAGTTAATTTTATTGAAAAGGTTAAGCACAACCTAGTGTTAATAGAAAGTATTAAAACTTTTGATATTTATATCTTATTAAAGTATACTTAATACTAGGGGCGTAGCGTGGGGAGGGACGCTGGCGCATGCATGTCACCAAAAATAAAAGAAATTAAAAAAAATGCAGTATCTTTATCCTTTATTGTTTATTTTTTTTGCTTAATTTGCCTTTTTTCAACTATGTTTTTCTAGTATTCAGAAGTAAAACGAAATTTCGAATAAAAATTAGTGACAAGTTAGGGAAATTACTCAGTATACTGATTCGGTGCGTAATTGCAAATGCGCACCGATGTTGATGAAAAACTCCATAAGGAAAAATTTTATAACTTCATTAACTTCATGAGAACTTAGACTCAAACAGTACGCAAGTAGTTAGTGCACCGCAGTAGTATAACCTTATGACAGATTTTTTTACAAAGACAAATGCTGAAATTTTGTTAACAAACCATAAAGCTAAACCTGTTTTATAGTGATAATGATTCAGGAATAAACATATTGTAGTAAAAATAGTAATAAACAACTGTTAATAAACTAAAAAAAATTTAATAATAAAAATAAAAAATATTAACATCATAATTTAAAAGATAAATAACAAAAAACAAAAAAAAAATAAAAAATAAAATTAAAAAAAATAATAAACAAACAGTTCTTATTGTGATTACAGTTTTAATCTCACTATACAAAAAGTATTGTTTAAATTATCTAAATTAAAATTTTTTAATAAAAGTAGTTTTTTTTTTATTAAGATATCAAAAAATCAAACTTTTTAATCTATCAGCCATAAAGTTTAAAAATTAATCAATTTTTGTAGCAAGTTATTTTAAAATTTCTTTAGTCACATCATGAATAAATTTATTAATTATTTTAAGTTATATAAATATGAAATATAAATATGAAATAATTTTTAATTTATTTATTAAGTAATATAAGTTCGTTAACTGTTTTAAAAAGTATTTATATATTACAAAATTAAACAATTAAATAAAAGTACAAATTTCATTAGAATTACTTATACTTGCAAAAATGTAAACTTAGTAAATAAAAATTGTTTTTATTACTTACAGTAAACTTTATATCTTTAAAAATTAATATATTCAATAAAACGAAAGTATCTGTTTTATTTTCGAAAAAAATATCAATTTCTTTAATATACAATACAACAGTGATAAAAACACCTCATTGCACATAATTTTAATAAAGTTACACACAAGTCAAAATAGAACAATTTTATAACTGTTATTACAGTTTATTAAAACTTTGAAAATAGTTAAAAGTATACTTTTTAAATTTAATTCATTTGATTGTATTTGTTTAAAAAAAAATCACAAACAAAGTTTATTTCTCATAGGCCGACACGCTTTTTCTTAAATGTTTTTCAAAAATAAAGTTCAAAAAACTAGCAGTAGTCAAAACTATGTAGCATAAAAAAATATTTGTAAAATTGTTTAATTTTTCTTTAAGCGTGACGTATTTTTGTAAAGTTTTTTTAGAAAAATAATCTGCCATAAGGTTATACTACAGCGGTGCGCTATATTAATTGCGTGCTTTTTGAGTCTAAATTCTTATGAAGTTAATGAAGTTATAAAATTTTTCCTTATGGAGTTTTAATCAACATCGGTGCGCATTTGCAATTACGCACCGAATCAGTATATTGAGTAATAACATATACTTTCCTAACTTGTCACTAATTGGTATTCAAAATTTCGTTTAACTTTTTGAACACTAGATAAAAATAGTTGAAAAAAGGCAAATTAAGCCAAAAAAATAAACTATAAAGGATAAAGATATAACATTCTTTTTTTTACATTTTTCTTTTTTTTTGGGTGGCACGCATGCGCCAGTGTCCCTCCCCACGCCACGCCCCTGCTTCACGAATTAAATTTTTATGACGTAATAATTGAACATTTTGGGCTGGCAAAGCTGGCGAAAAGATGTTCATTAATCAAGGCTTCACACAATGTTGCTAATAAGTTGTAAAAAATTTATTTTTCTTGTGTTTTGCTTATAGTTTATATACTGTTTAGATAGCATTTATATGCCTTTTTGTAGTATCACAATTTAAGTAAAAGTGTTATAAGTTATATAAATGTTTTTTTTGTTTTAATAATAAATAATATTTAAAACATGCAGTACTTTAAGGCTTCCGGTTTAAGTAAATTTCTTTTAAAAATGAAGTAAGTAATAAAAGCTAATTTAAAATTTCAAATTTGAAAGCTTTTATTTATTTTTCACTCTCAATAATACTTGTAACTGAGTTCATAAGCGTCAAATGTTGGTATTGAAATTCTTATACATTATTTTTAAAGGTTCAACTAAATGATTTAATTTAAAAATCCTTTTTGTTATTGATTCAGCAGTTAAGAATGTTTATCGAATAAAATTTTCTCAATAAAGCATATATTAGAGTAAAAACATTAAGTTTAAAGTTTTTTATTAACAAAATAGTTTTGTAAAATTTTGAATGATTTTCATAAAAAATAATTACATAACAACTGATTTAATCAAGTAAAAATGAGAAAACTATCAACAATATAATTACATTATTTGTTCGACTATTTAAAATCAATTTCATAAAAATCTTAACAATTTAAAAGTTTGTTGATGGATAAAATTAATATTTAACAGAAAAATATAAAAACGAAAAAGATTAATATTTATTAAAAGTAAAAGATTACGTGTCAAACCTTGAAAGCTATCGGAAAGTCATTTGAGTTGTAAAAGATTTATTTGTAAAACTACACAAAATTAAAAAATAAATCAATGGTCGAAGTGTTAATTAAGTTTTTTTTAAACAAAAGGAAGTTAATGATTCATTTTACTTGTTTTTACTTATACTTGCTCTGTTTAGCTTATAATTTTATCGCTTATTTTATTTAATTTCAAAAACATTTGTCATAAAATATAACTTGATTATCTTTTGCGATATTGAAAGTTCAACATTGTAAAATATCATACTTTGACATTATATTCGAAAAGCTTTGATAATGTGTAAATTTATTCAAAGAAAATAAACACTGTTTAGATATCAACTAACTTTAATGTTTTACTATCAAACTATCTTCAGAAACAATTAAAGGTTGATATAGGTAGAAGTTTTTGAACTTTACAATTTTTAACCAAAATATGAATATTTACGACAAGTTTTTAAAAGTGTTATATTTTTAGTATGCATTTAAAAAAAAGGTCCGAAAGAAACAAATTTGTTGGAATATAACAAGAACAAAAACATGTAAAAATAGTAAACACAGTTCTACGGAGTTCTTCATGAAGCTTACCAAGTAGCTAATAATCATTTGGAAAGTTTCATGAAAATCTCCGTTCAGCTGTGTTACTAGGTTAGCACAGAGAAACGTACATCGTAATTCAATAAAGCAAGTACGAATTAAATTTCTATGACGTAATAATTGAAATTTCTTAGGATAGTTAAGCTGGCGAAACGTTGTGCATTATTTAATGCTTTACACAATGTTGCTAATAAGTTGTAAACAATTTGTTTTAATTTTGTTTTGTTTATAGTTTATATTCTGTATAGACAGCAATTAAATATTTTACGCTTTAAGTAACAGTGTTATAATTTGTGTTAAACTTATTTTTTTTAATAATAAATAAAAATCTTTAAAACAAAAAATACTTTATTATTTCTGGTTTAAGTAAATTTATTTTGAAATTGAAGTAAGTAATATATATTAAGTTAAAATATTAAAACTCAAAGCTTTTATTTATTTTTCACTCTCGATATAACTTGTAACTGAGTCTATAAGCAAAAAATGTTGGTATTGAGTTTCTTATGTATTATTTTTATAATAAAAATTAAATGATCGAATTTTTAATCTTATTTGTAATTGTTTTAACAATCAAGAATGTTTAACAAGAAAAATTTATTACAAAAACATATATTAGAGTCAAAACAGTAAAGTTTAAGTACTTTATCAACACTATTTCAAAATTGGAAGAGTTTAAATATTTTTATAGACATAAAACACATTTAAACAGATTAAAGCAAGTTAATGAGATAACTGTTAGGTAATAAAACTAAATAGCTAGTTTTAAAATAGCTTATTCGACTTTTGAAATCAATTACATAAAAAACTTCACAATTTAAAATTTTGTTGAGGGATTAAATTAATATTTAAGCCAAAGAATTTAATACTTATTAAACTAAGAGATTACGTGTCAAATCTTGAAAGCTATCGGAGTGTCATTTTCGTTGTCACAATGTTTTTTGTAAAATTACACAAAATTAAAAAATAAAACAATGGTCGAAGTGTTAGGTAAGTATTTTTTAAAATCAAAGGAAGTTAATGAATCACTTTAGTTGTTTTTTGCTTATACTTGCTCTGTTCAGCTTATAATTTTATCGCCGTTTTATTTAGTTTCAAAAACATTTATCATAAAAATTAAGTTGATTATATTTTGCGATATTGAAAGTACAACATTGTAAAATAACATACTTTGACATTACATTCAAAAAGATTTCATAACATGTACATTTATTTAAAGAAAATAAAAACTGTTTAGAAATCAACTAAATTAAATGTTTTACTATCAAAATATCTTCAGAAACAAATAAAGGTTGATATAGGTAGAAGTTTTTGAACTTTACAATTTTTAACCAAAAAAAGAATATTTAAGAAAAATTTTCAAAAGTGTTATACTTTTAGTATGCTTTTTAAAAAAGGTCCAAAAGAAACAAGTTCATTGGAGTAAAACAAGAACAACAACATGTAGAAAATAACAAATACAGTTCTACGAAGTTCTTCATGAAGCTTACCAAGTAGCTAATAATCATTTGGAAAGTTTCATTAAAATCTCTGTTGAGCTGTGTTACTAAGTTAGCACAGATAAACGTACATCGTTTTCAATAAGGCAAATACTTCTCGAATTAAATTTCTATGACGTAATTATTGAAACTTTTTACGTCTAGTTAAGCTAGCGAAACAATGTACAATATTCCAGGCTTTACACAATGTTGCTAATTAGTTGTAAACAATTTATTTTACTTGTCTTTCGCTTATAGTTTATATTCTGTTTGGACAGAATATATATAACTTTTTAGTATCACGATTTAAGTAACAGTGTTATAATTTATATTTAAATTTTTGCTTCAATTATAAAATAATATTTAAAACATGCAGTACTTTAAGGCTCCCAGTTTAAGTAAATTTATTTAAAATTGAAGTAAGTAATAAATGCTAGTTAAAATTTTAAAACTCAAAGCTTTTATTTAATTTACATTCTCAATAAAACTTGTAACTTGTCTACAAGCGTAAAATATGGGTGTTGAGATTCTCATGTATTAGTTTTAGAAGTTCAACTAAGGGATTAGATTTGAAAATCTTATTTGTAATTGATTCAGCAGACAGAAAATTTTTATCAGATAAAGTTTTTTCTTGAAAAGCATATATTAAGGTAAAAACATTTAGTTTTAAGCATTTTATTCACAATAAATTTTGTTTATTTGTTGAAAAATAAAACTTTGAATGTTTTTCATAAAAATTAATTACAAATCAACTGATTTAACCAAGTTAAAATTAAATAACTATCAGATAATATAATTACACAATTTGTTTGACTTTTAAAATCAATTACATTAAAAACTTCACAATTTAAAAGTTTGTTGAGGGATTGAATTAATATTGAAACCAAAAAGTTTAATACTTATTAAAAGTAAAAGATTACGTGTCAAACCTTGCAAGCTATCGGAGTGTCATTTGCGTTGTAAAAGAGTTTTTTGTAAAACTAAAAAAAATTAAAAATAAAACAATGGTCGAAGTGTTAATTAAGTTTTTTTTAAACAAAAGGAAGTTAATGATTCATTTTACTTGTTTTTACTTATACTTGCTCTGTTTAGCTTATAATTTTATCGCTTATTTTATTTAATTTCAAAAACATTTGTCATAAAATATAACTTGATTATCTTTTGCGATATTGAAAGTTCAACATTGTAAAATATCATACTTTGACATTATATTCGAAAAGCTTTGATAATGTGTAAATTTATTCAAAGAAAATAAACACTGTTTAGATATCAACTAACTTTAATGTTTTACTATCAAACTATCTTCAGAAACAATTAAAGGTTGATATAGGTAGAAGTTTTTGAACTTTACAATTTTTAACCAAAATATGAATATTTACGACAAGTTTTTAAAAGTGTTATATTTTTAGTATGCATTTAAAAAAAAAAGTCCGAAAGAAACAAATTTGTTGGAATATAACAAGAACAAAAACATGTAAAAATAGTAAACACAGTTCTACGGAGTTCTTCATGAAGCTTACCAAGTAGCTAATAATCATTTGGAAAGTTTCATGAAAATCTCCGTTCAGCTGTGTTACTAGGTTAGCACAGAGAAACGTACATCGTAATTCAATAAAGCAAGTACGAATTAAATTTCTATGACGTAATAATTGAAATTTCTTAGGATAGTTAAGCTGGCGAAACGCTGTGCATTATTTAATGCTTTACACAATGTTGCTAATAAGTTGTAAACAATTTGTTTTAATTTTGTTTTGTTTATAGCTTATATTCTGTATAGACAGCAATTAAATCTTTTACGCTTTAAGTAACAGTTTTATAATTTGTGTTAAACTTATTTTTTTTTATAATAAATAAAAATCTTTAAAACAAAAACTACTTTATTATTTCTTTTAAAATGAAGTAAGTAATATATATTAAGTTAAAATATTAAAACTCAAAGCTTTTATTTATTTTTCACTCTCGATATAACTTGTAACTGAGTCTATAAGCATAAAATGTTGGTATTGAGGTTCTTATTTTTATTTTTATAATAAAAATTAAATGATCGAATTTTTAATCTTATTTGTAATTGTTTTAACAATCAAGAATGTTTAACAAGAAAAATTTATTACAAAAACATATATTAGAGTCAAAACATTAAAGTTTAAGTACTTTATCAACACTATTTCAAAATTGGAAGAGTTTAAATATTTTTTATAGACATAAAACACATTTAAACAGATTAAATTACAAAATAAGAATACTTACGAAAAGTTTTTAAAAGTGTTGTATTTTTAGTAAGCATTTAAAAAAAGGTCCGAAAGAAACAAATTTCTTGGAATATAACAAGAACAACAACATGTAAAAAAATAGTAAACACAGTTCTACGGAGTTTTTCATGATGCTTTCCATGTAGCTACTAATTATTTGGAAAGTTTCATGAAAATCTCCGTTAAGCTGTGTTACTAGGTTAGCACAGAGAAACGTAGATCGTTTTTAATAAAGCAAGTACGAATTAAATTTATATGACGTAATAATTGAAATTTTTTAGGATAGTTAAGCTTGCGAAATGCTGTTTTATTTAATTGTATACCTGCAATAGTAGTGCATCGTTGTTTTAAAACTTAAAGCTTTGATTTGTTTTTCTTGGTAGAATTTGTAACTATGTTTAAAGTTGAAAATAAACTGCTAGATGACAATTTATTATAGTTTTACATAAAATTATTTTTATAAGTGTGAAATGATGGTATTGAGGCTCTAATGTATTATTTTCATACATTTTCAATTTGATATATATATTAGTTTTGTAACATCAAAATAAAACACCAAACTACGTAAAACTTTTTTGAAAAAATTTCTCATATTAGCTCTTAATCCTAACCACCCCGTATAAAATTAATTGTTTCATAAAAAGTTGCAGTAGCTACATACGTTTTAACAAGTTTTTGTATTTTTCATTAAATTAATATATTTTGCATAAAACTGGCTATTTTTATATGATAACTTCTAATCCTGCCTAAGAAAAAGCATTAGTATGTGAATGAGTATATGTATTTATAAGTGTATTCTTTCCAATACATTTACTTTAAGTATTTCTTTTATACTGCTTTAAATTTAAATGCGTGTACTTCAAAAGTTTCATTTGGTGAGCTTCAGTTACTAAAATATACAAAAAAAAACGAGAGACAAAATTTCAGAACATTTTGAAACTCTTCCGTGTTTACAACGCTTTTTTTCTTCCGTGTTTAACTTCCGTGTACGTGTTGGTTATGAATCATCCATCTACAGCTTATATACGCCCTAGAACACAGATAGTTTAGTACAGCTCGTGTTAGCGGTTCGCTCAGTAGTAGATGTGTTCAATGAAAACATCGTTGCTAGTGCTTCGTTAAAGATTTACTTGGTTTGTGCGGTGCTAACAAAAACATGTTTTTCAACTCATATTATTAAACTGAGTTCTTTATAAAGTATTTGTTTATCAGTCTAAATTTTTAAGCTATAGATTAAAAAACAGAAAAAAAATTAAAACAATAAGATTAGAGTTAGAATTATTAGTTGCTTCATAGAATAATGTTTTTCAGTTATTTACTAATTCAAAGTTTAAAGATGAATCTTCATATTATTATGATGATCACTTATCTCGTTTCGGTAGAATGCCGAGTTGTTGATGTTGCTCTCAAGTCGCAGTTAGAAGATATGGTTGAAAGTTTAAAAGTAAGAACTGATTCAATTTGTCACTTTTGTTTATGACAGTTTTTAATAAAGGACAACATTTTAGATGAAAAAGTTGTAAATATACTTTCAAATGATTTTTAACAATTCATATTTTCATTACATTATCAACTGCTTTTGCAATTGTATTTTCTAACAAGTCAAAATAATTAATATCAGTTGAATCTTTAGAATTAATTTTTCTGTAACTTAATTGCAGAATAAGTACAACGAAACAATAGACTATCTTGGCGATTAAGTCGCTATAAAAGTGCTAAACAAAGGCAAGTCGGCCGAATACGTCTCGATGAAATTATTCTTTCCAGATCATGTTGAAATTTTGGCATTAGATTCGAAAATAACCGGTAGGCGAACGAGAATATCTCAAAAGCCTTCGTTAAAGATGCTCCAACATCTTGCCTCCCTTACTGGTAATAAAAATTTAACAAATTAACTATCATATTAAAAATTAAGAAAGAAAATTGCACAACTGTATTTTAAGTGAAGTGTTGTTATTGTTTTTGTTGAAAAATATTCTATGTAAAAATAACAAAACTTTTTTAGGCGATGATTTAGCAGAAGTAAACGAGCTGCAAGCAGCTTCTAAAAAACTGATTTTGAGGAGCGGTAGGGAGCTGAATCTTGCATTCAATTATGACGCAGACTCGTTTGCAAGAACCATCCAGTCTAATTTCACTAACCAGTTCCTAACAGTTCTAGACTTCTTTAGCCGTACCCCGGAAGACCTCAACGTCCACATCAGCTCGGCAAATTTCGGTCACGGGACTTACCCTAAAATTTCCAAGCATCGATGGCTTGTCCGCACGGTATCAGGGTATCATTTGAATATTGATTTTAATTTTGTCGACATCGAAAACAGTATCGACCAAATTCGAGTTTACAGCTTGAAGGAACAGAGTGTAAAAGGTAAAACGTTGAAAACATTAGTCACGAAAGTTACCAGTGCAACGACGGTCAGTGTCAGGTCGAACAGTGTGCTGATTACTCTTTCGACGACCGAGTGCAGCCGACACCACCGGGGTTTCAACGCAACTATCAATGTGGCAAAGTATGACGTCACAAATGTGACTAAAAGTAAATTGCGTTTTTTTTTTTGTTAACATTAACATACTTTTTTGTTTAAAGTAGCTTTGTTTATGATCCAATTCATTTTTTTTTTCTATTCTAACAATGAGATAAGTTAATTTTATTTACATTATTAGACGACCAATCATTATAATTTTTAAATATATAATAAAAAATTATTTACAACTATTTATTTAGAAAAGAAGTATAAAAATAATAATAACTAAAGTTTATCAAAAAAAATATTAATTTGATGTTCATATATGCACTAGAGTTTAATTAGTATTAAAAAATAGAATGTGTTAAATAAAAATAAATAGCTTAAATTGTATTCATCTAGAAAATTGATCAAATCTAAGCTTGATTTTGATTAAACGAGAGTTTTAATAAAAAAACGTATAAAAATATATGGAACATTACACTTGAAAACAATTTAGTATCAGAAACGAGAACTTTAAAGTTATAATGAGAAGTTAAACTTAATATCTAAACCAAAAGTTTTATTTTTGACAGAGATAAATGCTTTAGTATGGTATAAAAAAAGTCTATCATTTGCGTTAGGTTTAAACTTCATAAAGAGTCTAAAAAAGTATTAACAAGTATCGAAACAATACATAAAGTAAGCAAACTATTAAACAGAAGGAAGTTAATGATTAAATTTAACTTAGTTTTGATTATACTTGCTCTGTTTAGCTGACGTTTTAACTCTTTCTTGTTATTTCTCTACTCTTACATATACCTTTTAAGAAAACTAATTTCACTTTGCTAAACTATATTAAAAAATGTTAATTGAACGTTAAACAACTAAAACTGTTTATTGAACTAGTGATGGAAGTAATCACAACTTTGAATTAAACTAAAAATTTTATGACGTAATAATTGAATTTTGATAGGCTAATTGAGCTGGTAAAATGCTGTACTATATCAAAGCTTTTATTTGGTTGTATAAATAAATAGATCAGTAGTAGTCAATATTTTTTTAAATATTGTTTATATTGGGCAAATATGGCTTTGTTTAATTAGTAATGTATTAAAAAAACAAAAATATAGCAAAAGCACTTAATTATTTAGTCAAATTATCCGAAAACATTCTCACCAAAAATATTTTTAATCATCTATACCTTGATCTCTAACCCACCTTATACAAGTACATAAAAAACAAACAAAAAAAAGTATTGTTACTTATAATATAGAATAAAAAGAAGTAAAACAATATCCAATCAGAAGCGCATTAGACTTGCAGCCGACGCCATTTCTTCGCAGTTTTAAACAAGTGAACATTAATTAAAATACATCTGTCAACTAAATGTTTTTTCCTGTCTTAAGTCCAACTTCAAATTTTAATTCTAATATTTTTGTTTAACAGAATGTACCACTGTTCCTTCTGTAAACAACTCAAAAACAACTGTTAACGGATCAGCAATCGTCGCTGAAGTTGATCATGGAACAAGGATCGACTACACCTGTGAGAACGGATTTGTTCCTAAAACTAGCCAGTCTGTAACTTGCGGAAGCGTTACACCTGGCCAAGTTGACGTGTCCAACATAACATGCAACAGAAGAGGTATTGTTTTGTATTTTAGATAAGAAATATATTTAATTTCATTAAAACACATAAGTAATTTAATTCTTTAAATTTAATCAAATAAGACACATATTTTGCTTAATTATTAATCGCTATAAAACTAAAACACTTGAGTAGTTTTTTCACATATCTATCACTAGCTATAAACTTTTATTTTTAATTATAAATTTATGTCTACCTTATTTATACCGGATGATAAGCTTAAAGCAGTAAAACATATTGTTGTACTCAACAAAGCAATTGTGACCGAGAGTCAAATTATCAGTAAGAATTTTGAATTCTTTTTTAATTTCAAAACATTAAACTGCAGAAGATGCTCTTGAGCTATTTGAAGTGGTAAAATCAGCACATAAATTAGAAGTTTAAAAAAACAATTAATAATTACAGAATGCACCCCTCCAGTTCTAAGTGGCGGTTCCTACGCTTTCAAGTCACGGTCCAATGATTCCGGTGACGGATCCGTTGTCTACAATGACGTCATCACATACACTTGTGACGTCACGCACACAATGGACGCTTCTGTGACGTCACCTGATTTGGTTTGTGGCGCAGACGGAAGCATGGTCACTCTCGCCAGCCAGAACATAAAATGTAATAAAAGTAAGTTCAAAAATTGTTTTTATTTTATTTTCGTAAATTCAAAAGCTAAAAAATTTAGAAGTAAACTGGAAACCTATTTAAATCGAGCTCGATTTATAATTTACCGAGATTAGTATAAATATAAATTAATAAGTATACATTTAACCTTTGTCAAAAATGTCTTTACAATATTAAGCTATTTTAATACAAAACTTAAAAGTTATACTTTATAATTAACTGATCAATGAAACACGTATTTAAAAAATAAATTAGCTAACTTTATAAAACTTTCGTAGTTCTACATTTTGCAAAGGTTATTTACTATTTAAAAACTTTACATCGAAAAAAGTATAGTTCCTATGATTACAATCATATTTTATATTAATTGGGTGGTATTTTTTTTTTTTCTTATTTTATAAACTCTTACTTAAATCATCTAACTTTCATTTCATTCAATTATGCTGTAATTAGTAATTAGAAACTAGTCTAAAACTATACTCATAAATATTTAATAAATAATATATAATCTAAACAAGGTGATTTGTTTCAATAACTATAACAATAGATATTTATTTTAAGTATTTGTTTACATTTTACTTTTAAAAACTAAAACTTTGACTGATTATTTACGACCAAGTTTGTTTTATAATGTTTATGTTAAACAGAATGTACCACTGTTCCTTCTGTAAACAACTCAAAAACAACTGTTAACGGATCAGCAATGGTCACTGAAGTTGATCATGGAACAAGGATCGACTACACCTGTGAGAACGGATTTGTTCCTACAACTACCCAGTCAGTAACTTGCGGAATCGTTACACCTGGCCAAGTTGACGTGTCCAACATAACATGCAACAGAAAAGGTATTGTTTTGTTTCTTTTATTAATGTTAATAACGAAATTATGTTTTATTTAAAATGTTTGGTTTTAATTGGTATTGTTTTCTCATAATCCCTGCTTCTAAGACTTTCTCAAATTTCTTAATTGATAACATTTCATAATAATGGTTATATACATTGTTTTTATACTAACAATTAAATGCCTGAGGGTGGAATATTGGGCACCCGATAGCTAATGTTAAACCGCGGTGAAGAATTTTTTCTCAGTAGTTTAGCTAAATCTAGGCTGGAGGGAGGTTAAAAATTAAGGTCCATGTTCCAGATATAAACTTGATTTTGACATAATATTAAATACTCAAAAATAATCAAAACGAGCAAAAAATATAAAGTATCAACATTTTTCAGTAAAACAGTTATAAACAGTAGTACAAACTTTTATAAAACTGGCAATTAATCAAAAATAAAACTTAGCAGTACAACAATAACGTAAATTAACATAAACCCTAATCAATTTGCAAATAAAAACAGTAAAAATTTTATCTTTCTCCAAACCCTAAACTGTGTGACCAAAACAGAGCTGACTAAAGCAGAGTTAAAGGTCAGTAACTAATTCAGTTTGGATTCAAAAACAAGCTGCACAAATAATATCCGAAGCGAAAACAAACTGCTCAAAACCAATATTCAAACTGGTTGACAAATAAACAGTAAGATTTTACACCCTGTTTGAAAATCATTTAACAATTAACTATTGTACCCACAAAAAACTCTTTTTATTCACAATTTACAATGAATCGCAGTTTATCTATTTATTGATTAGTGATTGCACTGTAATTTTCATTTTGATATGCATTAAACTTTTCCTTTTAACAAGGATGTAATGCATGACATAACGATTGAAGTTTAAATTGTTTTAATAACTGATTAAGTAATCAAAAATGTCCAACAAGGTATAAGTCTTTCAAAGGATACATATATTAAATTGAAAAGAGTAATATAAATATACTATATTAAAAATTTAAGTTTTATATTAATCTACCTTAATTTAGAAAAGTTTAAACATATTGGTTTAGGATAAAACAGATTTTGATTTAATTAAACAAGTAAAAACGAGAAAATTAGTATATAAAAGTGCAAATATTACATGGTAATTTCAAAATTTCAAATGTTTTTACATAAATAACTATACATTTTATTTGTTAGTTACGATATTAAACAAATTGCCTAAACCTAAAAATTTTTTCTTATCAGAGATAAAGAGTTTAGTTAGGTCTTTATAAATGCTTTTGTATCATTTGAGTTTGATTTTGTGTAAATTCATAAATAGTAGTTATATATTAAGTAACTTTTAGAAACAAAAGGAAATTAATGATTAGTAAACTTGTTTTTGCTTCTACTTGTTCATTTAAACTAAACATTTATAAGGTTCTTGATTTTTTGGATACTTAAACCAGTTAAAACTTAATGTTCTACTCTCAAAGTATCCTCAGATAAACGAAAGAATGACAAAAGTTGTTTCAAACTTACAATTTTGAAATGTTTTAAGATCTTTAGGACGTAATAACTGAATTTTATTAGCTAGTTAAGATGGCAAGACGCTGTGTATGTTTTTTAAACTTTTATTTAGTTGTATAATTGAATATACTATAAAAGTCAATAGTTTTACAAATGTTTAATTCATTCGGAGCATTACAGAATAAATTAAAATACTAATGTTTTGAAAAAAACAAAATATTTATCAAGTTCACTTTCGAACAGTTGAATTCCTATAATAATCTTAACGAGTTTGTTGTAAACTTTAAGAGAATCTGGACAACCTATGTCCAAGAGTTTCTTTAAACTTATTGCCTGCTAACTAAGCATTCAGTTCCACTTTGCAAAATCAAATTTAATTAATTACATAAACTAATCCAATAAAAAATTATTTAAACACTAACTTAAATAAGTTATTTTTTAATTTATTTACTTGTCAAAGTTTGTACTACTCTCATTTATTTAGTTTGAAATAAACTTTTTTTCGCATTGTGAGTTTTCGAACTACAGTTAAAGTTCTCACAAAGTGAAAAAATAAAATGTACTATAAAGTTACTTACTTGAAGCAGGTTTTTAAGTTAAAAACAAAATGTTTCTTTACGTCTTTTAATGTTTAATCTGAAATTTATTTTTTAATTAATTAAAAAAATTATTCTGAATTTAATATAGAAATTAAAATAAATATAGCAACTTATTGTTGTGTAAAGTTTTTAAGCACTTTTAAATATTGAAGCAGGGTATTCACAAAAAAGCTTAATACATTAAATTTAATTAATTTAAAAAAACTTAATAGTTAGCTATTTATTCAAAAATTAATTCTAAACTAGTTGCTGGTTTTTTTTTGTTCTTGTAATAATCAAAAAGTGGATATATGAAATAACTGTTCAAAAATATAGGTTTAATCGTTTGCTAACAAAAGATACTAGTGAAGTAACTTCACTGGAATATAAATAAAAACAAATTATAGAGTAATCTTCCTTTATTGTACCAACATATGTTTTTGTGTGTTAACGAATCAACACACTTAAACTCCAACTAACCACCCAGTTGAAGTGTGTTGATTTGTTAACACTCAGAAACATATTTTGGTACAATAAAGGAAGACTACTGTATAATTTGATATATGAAATATTAATTAAATGATATATAATTAACAGTGTATAGATACGAAGTAGTCAAGCAAAATATGTATTGGAATCAAGCGAGAAGTTATTGTCAGAACAGATCTGGTGACTTAGTACAACACGACCCAAGATTGTTGACTCGAAGTGGAAGAGAGTTAGTTGCTTAATACCTAGATGTAGTAATTTTTTTATAAACTTTTACAAGTTTGCTTAAGTTTATAAAACAATTTAACATTATTATGACTAAAAGCTCAAATTTAATTATGAAATATTGTGCAGTGCAACTAATACTTAATAAATAAAATCAAACTAGTAATTTTTTGTGTATTTTGCTAATAAAGTTAAGTGATCTCATTGTTATGCTATTTAGGTATTATGTACTAATATTTGAGAAATTATAACTATTTTTCTAATTTAATTTAAAGTAAGCAAACTATACAAGGTTAAAGTATGAGTTATGAGTTTCAAATTATGCCAAAGCTTGAGTTTACCATTGATTAGTATGTTAATTAGTTCTGTTACAATTATTGAATTAAAACTTTGTAGACAAATTTCTGAAGAACTAGATATGTCGCTTAATTCTCACTACCACACGGGAATCAGAAGAGATGAAACAAGCACCAACACCTGGAGGAGAAGTATCGACGGAGTCCAGGTTAGTTTAGAAGGATGGCATCCTAATAATCATCCTAGTAGCAACGATGGTTGGAATTTTTTGTACTGGTACTTCTACGATAGCGAAAATAAAAATACCATTTGGGACCACCCTGATCTTCCACATTACTTTATTTGTGAATACTAGCTTTGTTTGATCCGAACTTTTCATTTTTAAAACACAATCAGAAATTTATTATATCACGATTTTTTAAAACTCAAAACACAATGTGGCTTATTGATTATATATTTTTGGAATAAAAATTTTTATTTTTAAACCACCAACTTTTTCCAGGTATTTTTACAAACAATACTTTTTTCCAAGTTGTATGCCTCTTATAGTATAAGATGTTGAATTTATTTGTTGGTTATTAAATACTTAAAAAAAGAATTTTTTCTTTTACAAAAATTTAAAAAAGTAATAGTTTTCAAAATTTTAATAAAATAAATGCTAGTTCTTGTCCTGTTGTCTAATGTTTTAACTTTAGTTGCTTTTAATTTTTAAATAAAAAGTAACTAAATAACCACAAAGAGTTAATACTTTATATCAGTGGTCGGCACGCTACTTCGAATCCGTGAACCCTAAATCACAAAACTAAAATTCTGTGCACCCTAATTTGCATTCTTTAGCGCCGCTAGTGTTTAAGAATATGTAAACTTTTTTAATCGTTTTTTTTACTATTAATTCGGTAACACCTAGTTAATTTTTACACGCTACTTTTAAATTTACCAATTTACGATTTCTAGGCTAAGAGTGGAAGTATTTTTACATACTGTAACAGAATAGAACTAGGAGAGTACAAAAATGGTCGTTTTATTGACAACAAAATGGTCAATTAGATATTAAGGTTGAATATGTCTTAAATGTAGAAAGACTAAAAAAAACTTTAGTTTAGTTTCTGCGCAAAAAAAAAATCATGTACCCCAAAATAAGTTTCATGCACCCCAAAAGTCTCTTGCACCCAAAAAGAAATTTCATGTACACTAGTGTGCACCAGTGTACACCGTGCCGACCACTGCTTCATATTATTCAGTAATGATTAGCTATTATTAGAATTATGCCTTTTTTTAACAATAGCATCAATTTTTAAATACGTTTTTTAATCAAGTCATTTACAATGGTAAATAATAATAAAAAATCACTACTATTTAACAATTAAAATAAATACTTACCATAAGTGTTCAGTAAGAAAATACCTTAAATATACAACGTGTAATTTAATTGTAAGCCGCTTTTAGAACCAGCATAATTTGGACGATATTTTCTAACACTTTTGACTATGTACTTTACAAGATTGTAAGAGATAAATATAAATACAAATATTTAAATCAACTTTCGCCAATACTTGTTTAAAACTCGAAGTTGTAATAACTTTATTGTAAACTTTAATTATTAGAAAGAAAAAAAAAAGTTTAGAGTATTTTATTACTTGAGTAGTTTGTCCTGGACAAGACGTTAAAAGGTATCCGTGGTGTGCGACTCGATAACCGAAAGGTTTTATTTTGTGCACTAAGTCATAGGACCAAATATTTTGAGCGTTAGACAATATTATTAATTATAAGCAATTGGTTATAACAAATACCAAAAGTTATAAAAAAATTAAGTAAAATTACTTTCTTTTTTTATTGCTACTTTTAAAGTGTTATAGTTTTAAACTACAAAAAAAAATATTTTAAAACTTTGGTGTATTATGTTCAAGTAAACTTATTGAGTTTAGTAATATAAATATAAAAAAAAAATAAATATTTAATTACTTTTACTAACTCAAATAAACGCAATAATTCGCTAAAAATCACATAAATTATAATAATTTAAATGAGTGGTAAAAAAAGGTGTCGGTTTATAAAAAAAATAAGTTGATAAAAACTAAGTAAACAAATGTCTTAGTACAAATGAAAATAATATCTATATTGAAAATTAATAATTTTACAGGAAAGTTCAAGCAGCGTAATTTTACGAGTAGAAGTATTTTTTTAAGTACTGCTGAAATCGATTTATTTTATTAAATTAAAATATTTCTATCACGGTACCTGATTAATAAAAAAAGTACTCAAAAAGTCTATACTTCGATAGAAGTTGTTTTGAAGATATCTTAAAACATATTTTTGCTTTAAAAAGTCCAGAGGCAAGTTTATTAAAACCAATTTACGTAATTTTGTTTTGAAAACAATGTGTATATAAAAGTACGTTAAAAAAAAAATTTATTGTTCTAATAAATTAAAATTAATTTCAGTTTTTATTTCTAAAGTTAAGAATTTTGACTGGCTTGTTTTGATGTATCAAAAAATTTGTAACAAATTTAGACTAAAAAAACTACCTTGAACAAGATTTACGATAATTAGATTAGTTGCTTTCATATTTCAATAAATTTGTTTTAATACATAAGAATGTTAAACAAAAAAGTAATTAAAAAACCGTAATACTTTAGTGATTGTAACTCATATTTTAATAAAAATGCTAATTACGCAGATTATGTTAAAGGCTTTTTATAAAAACTAAATTTAAACTGGGAGTTTTTCATACTTGTAGTAAGTTTTAAAAATATTAAACTAGTTATGAACAACTAAAAACTTAGTAAGTATAGAATAAATTGTAATATAATATATATTTAGTAAAATTAAATTTGCCATATTTAGCGCTATAAAATTTACAAACTTTATCACTCAAAATATAAAATATTTATTGTTCTGTTGATATATCGATTTTAAATAGTTATGATAGTATATTTTTTTTTTTTTAGTGACCTTGATTTGGAAATCAAATCGTTTTAAGAATTTAAAATATACTTTTTAAATCAATTTAACTCAAAATACAGTTAAACTTTAAGATGTTTGTTTTTAAAGTAATTTAAAAAAAGTTAACAAGTTTATATTAATCTTGTTTTCAGGAAACTTTCTCGAATCTATCTAAATTTAACTATTTTGAAGACAAAAATAAATTTATTATTTTACCCTTGTACATCAGATTTAAAACCATTGGTCTAAACTGATTTTTAAACTGATTTATTGATACTTTTATATAAAAATCTTTGAATTGAAGTTCTATAAAACATTTTGAAACAGTAAAACTATTAGAAGTATCTTTGTAATTTTTAGTTTTTAGCAAAAAAGCTTAGTGAACAAGAAAAAAAAATGTTATTTAGTACATTATGCCTTATGCCTTTGATATACTTTGTTTTCAATTATAGCTTTGCTTTACTTTTAGTTTAATTTTAAATTGAAACAAAAATAGAAAAAAATGAATGTGTTTGTTTTGAAATTTATATGTAATATCAAAATGTTAGTGGCTTAAAGGTTCATATTTTAGTGTTCCCTCATGAAAAAGTTTTTGAAATCTTGGTTTGTTATGAACATTTATTTACAAAACAATAAGTATATAAAATTTGTTCAGTAATGTTATTTAAGATATTAGTTTTTAGTAAATGACATAAAAAGACAGATTAACTATATGATTGTATTAAATTTTTAAACCTTTTAGTTAAAACATAACTAGTATAAAAATGTTATGTATATGTAGTATGCATTAGCATAAGTATAACGTAAACTTTTGTTTTTTAACCTATATTTTACCATTAAACTCTATTTACATAAAGCTTTTAATCACTATATGATAGCTTAATTATTTATAGAAAAAGAATACTTGAATTTTTTAAAAATAACAACAACCATTAGTTGTACCATTTACTAAATAAACTATTTATTTTGAGAAAAAAATGTGCCATTACAACATTTGTATTTATTTGAACCGTTAAATACGATACCTTAAAATCTAGCGCAAAATTCAAAATGTAAGTTTTTTTTCAAGACTTTAATAGTTTGGTTTACTAGCTAAAAAAATTAGGAGTAATGTTTTTTGAAATTAACAAATTAATCTCAAAATGAATTTTAAGATTAACAAAATTACACAACAAACTAGTTTGTTAATGTCTCAGAACTCAAATAATTTAATTCAGCTTTTTCATAATTCAGAACTTTTGTAGTTTGCAAATATAAGGAGTTAATTTTAAATATGTTTCGTAAAAATTCTTTCTCGTCGATCAAGTTAAACCACAGTTTGGAAAACTTTTCTTGCACTGAAGTTAAATGTGCTGACAGAAATATTGATTAAGTAATGTTATACTTTTACATGTTTTAGTTATTAATACTTATGTTATTGTACCGATGGTGGGGGAAATCTTAAAAATAATCAATTTAAAATGAGAATCATAAGTAATAAATGTTTTATGATTTAAGGGCGTGGGAATATTTTGTAAAAATAATGCATCTTGATAAGCTTTCCCACAATAAAATTATTTATTTTAGAGAACTAATGCGTTTTTAATGCATATAAATGCGGTTGTTTAAGAATAGCGTAACCTTTTCTTAAAATAACTTTTGGTTTATACGGAATTACGGACTTTGACAAAATCGTTAGTATCAACTTGTTATTAGTAATTGTGTGTCACTCTCACTTATTGTAGTTTTAAAAGCACTATCTCTTTTTCACACTTAAAGCTTATATTAATATACCAGAAAGTATTTAAGTTAATCAGCTAAATGCCCAATCACACATCCCGTTCTAAGGCCTCCAAATTCAAGAAACTCTCGGTACAAGGAATTCTTACGAGGTCAAATAAAAAAGGCAATGAATTCATACAGGAACAGATGGCCGACACAGGTATATTATCGTTTATGTTCAAATATAACAAACTAGATGAATCCATTATCTTTTATTAATAAAACAAGTCACTAGATAACTAATTAACTTACTTGATAAACATACTTAACTTTAGAAATAAATATATTTTATTCTGATTTTATTCACAACCTCTAAATATCAATCTTGTTCTAAATAAGCTATATTGTTTTATGTATTCCCTGACAAATTGAACCTGAATAAAATTGTTAGCAACTTAAATGCTTATTTAGTTATGTAAAAGTTAGTAAGAAAGATAAAGATTGCTTATTTTACTCGAGAGGTAAACTAGTATATAGTGTGTAAAAAAAGCAACCTGTTTAAATTTTATTCAAACTTTATTATTGTCTCGACAAAAATGACTGGTAATTAAAGAATTTTGTTTTTATTAATATTTAAAATAAATACTAACAAGCTTGTTTTGAAAGAATAAGACACCACAATATTTAATTTTTTCAACTTTTCTTTATTTAGACGGCTTATTTTTTAAATATTTGACAAGGTTTTGATTTTTTGCAACCTAAACCTGGTATTAATTATAATAGGTAGTTTGTATATTTATTTTTACTCAAATAGTCGCTTTACTTAACAGTTAGTTGAGCAATATTTTTTAGTTAAGACAAATAATTAAATCAACTTATTTATTAAAATATAGTTTAATGTAATTTATAAACACTTAGTAATTTACACTTCAACTTTTATACAAGCTTATAAGCTTGCTCCAAATATACCTTTATGTGGTGACATAGACTAGTCAATTATAAGTTGCCCATCTGAATAAATACTTTTTATTGAAGATAGCGTTTGTGTGCGTTCATTTTACGTCAGTAATTAGCTGAAATTAGGTTTTAATTATAGTTTTAGAAAAATAAAAAATGTAATTATTCTTAGCACATTGCATTTTCAATAAAATGCAACAAAAGTTTTTATAAAAAAAAATTGTTTTTAATGTTTAAGAAAAAATGTGTGCATAAGTTTCATTTAGCAGCTAATGGATTTAACAATGATATGGATAAAAGTCCTATTATAATTTTGAGAATTTAATTTGTTTACTTTATTAAAACTAAATAAATTATAAAGTTAAATTACTTTAAATTGAGAAAAATTAATCAAGATATTGTTAAAACTTTGTAATAAAAATTCAACTAATGTAAAGAGTTAGTTATAATTTTTTGATATTCAAATTTATGAACATAAAGTGTTATGTTTTACACAAAACTTAAAGATAAAGAAAATCCTAACTTTAATAAAAGTAATTGATAATTAACAAATTGTTTTAAAGATTGAAAAACGTAATGAGTTAAAAAAATATATTAAACTTTAATTACTTTATAAACTGTTTAAAAAAATCTAAAATTAAAAAAGTTCATATTGATATAATTTTCAGAAAACTGATTTCTTTTAAGTATGTAGCTTCTCACAAATTAACAAATTACAAATTAACTTTATAAGTTGTTGTAAAAGTTAGTTGGAAAGTTAATAAGCTTGCTTGTTCGTAAAAAATAATTAAATCTTAAAGTTTTATTATATTTTGTTTACAGTAAATTAAAGTGTATTTATTATCAATTTAAATTATAAAGATTATCTAATATTATAACTAAATATAACTAATACTTTAAAAAAGTAGACAAATTTTTAATAAAAAGGTGTATGTAAGAGTATTTGGAATTTTTTTATATAATTAAAGTGAGTATGCACATTTTAGAAAGGTTTGTTTAAATAAGTCAAAAGTTTTTGAATACTAACTAAAACAGCAATACAGTGCAGTATATGAACCGTAAAGGAATTAATGATACGTATAATTAGTTGATTGCTTATTTGACTCGGAATAGAACATTAGTTTCTTACATACTTATTTACATCACACGTAACTAATTTAGCACATTTAGTAAAATATGTTGTATAATATTTTTATTAAATAAAAAATATCAAAAATTTTAAGTTTTTTATGTTTATTATAGGTTCTAACTTAAAAATGTATTTAATTTTTTTTTTGATATTATTATGTTTGGTACATTTTATTGCCTGCTGTAATAATTTATTTTCAATAAATTAAAGTTAAAAAGAAATACTCCGGAACATAAAATTATAAAAGTAGTTGAACTTTTGTTAACTTAATAAATCTTGATTAGCTCAATAAAACCAACTTATTATGTTTTGAAACCTCTTTGAACTTTAACTTTTATCTCTATAAAAAAATGATTTAACAAAGTTTAATAATAACAAATACGTCTTAAATTTTTTAATCAAAAATTTTGTTTTACCTGCAAATATTTTATCAAATATTATTCATTTAATGGAATAATAGAGCTCAAAAAATCATGCATATTATAAGAAAAAACATGCCATTATTGTTTAATTTTTGTTTGAAGTTTTATAACTGTTTGTGCTTTTTTAGTTTATATTAAAAAAGCTTCAATTTTAGAAAAAAAAAGATTTTTATAAAGTATTAAATTGATAAGTAAAGTAGAAAAAAAACAAATATTTCTACATCTTAAAACAGCGTAAGCAAATTGAAGTTGAGTTAGATAATTTTAAAAATAAACAAAGAAACTTAATTATATTTAATTTTTTTAATGATTTTTTAAACACGCAACATCGGTTAGCATAAAACTTGCAAAACAGCATCTCTTCTATATAACTTTTTCTTAACCTTCTTTAATAACATTTTTTCTTTTGGTTTATTTTTTGTTTATTTTTAGAGATCTACAAATTTATAATAATCATTATTACTTAAATTATATCATTTCTAACAGACTAAAAACATATACTTCTTAGGAAACTTAAAATGTAAATCAACTTAATGTCATTAATTGCCGTTACTCATTAAGTTTAAATAGGTAAACTACTTATAAACTGTTGATGTAAACATAAAAAATGTATTTTTGTTTAAATTGATATATTTTGTAAATAAATAGATTTACTTTAAAATTATATTAGTAGTTTTATAGGTTTTTATTTTTGGCTCAAATTTAAAAAGCAGTAAGAAATAAACAAAATAATAGTTATTCAAATAAGTAATCGTAATATAATAATAATAAAAGTTAATTTGAAGCTTTGCATAATGGTAAAAAAATTAAAAACAGATTGAATAACACCCTGTATTAAAAAACTATTATTTTAGTAAACCACTAAATAAGGGGTGGGCAACGTAAATAGTTGACGGGCCGGATCCAAAAAAAATTGTCCTCAGCGGGCCGGAGCATTTCGAGTTAGTGATCTACCGGATTCAGCTGGATCCTTTTTTAGATCCGGATCCTAACTTGAAAATATTATTCTGACCCGACTAAATACTAACTTTAAACAAAGATCCGAATTCGAATGGGGGCTAATTTGAAAAAGATTTTGATCCAGCTGGATGCTATTTGATTGGGTATTTCAGAACTTTGAATCAATATTTTAATTTCAAAGGGTCTAAAGTATGAAATTTTGTGTTGATTTTTATTAAGTATTCATAACTCTGTATTTATTATAACTCTGGACCGAATTAATGCTAGTTAGTCTTATAAAAACAATAACTAACTTAGTAAAAAATACTCGAGCCTAATATTTCAAGCTAAAACATTAAAAAATTGTTTACTATCCGAAATTATCTAATTTTGGCAATCCTTGGCTGAAGTTTTTATTAATAATAATACTCAGAAGTTAACTAACATTACAAAATTAAACTAATAACTTTTAATTTGAGCAAACTAATAAAGATTCATTGAATATTTTTGCACGTATAAAAGAAACCAAACAAAAAATAATTCTGATATAATAAAAATTTTACCATAAAAAGCAAAAATATAAAATTAAAAGATCTCGATGAAATACTTAAGGTTAATCATATATTATAGTTGTTTTAATCTAGTTGCATGACGGTTTGGGAAAATCTGCAAGTGCACTGAAATACCGATTAGGTTTGAAATTAGCTTATCCTTGTTAATAATTATGGTCAGAAATGTTTGTTTTCAAATGTATGAAGTCTCGAACAAAACAACTAGTTTCATGGTCATATATTGAACTTGACAAACTTTGGCTCGTTTAATAATACATAAAAATCTATCTAAAAATCTAATATAAGCAACGAAAATTATATGTTTGATTTAAATTTTCATATCAACATATTTAAAAAAACAGTTAAACCTAGATAGTAAACTACTTTGACTTAAAATTCTAGTACAGTAACCTTTCGGATCTTTACGCACTCGTGACGTTACGCACTCTCGTTTAGTTACGCATTTTAGAATTGTAAAAAATTCAACAAATAGAAAATTTTAATTCTTTTTAATATTGCACAAAAAGGTTTATTGTATATTTCTAATTTAAAATATGCTTTTAAATGCTAATTCACCTCTTTTGTTCTTTAGACTTTGTAAACTTATGTTCCTTTACTTAATTGATAAACATTTACTAATATAAGATAATAGATAATATTTTAATACAAGGTAAGAGAAGTTTATCCTTATGTGGGCAAAGGTCTAATTTAAAAACTTTTAGTAACATAAACAATTTTTATTAAATATTTTTCTTATACTTTATATATTTTTGTTTAAAAGAAGAAATCTATTACAGCATTAAAGGCGAAAAATTTTTAAAGACTATAGAAACAAATTTTAATATAGACACCACACCATTTCTTAACTGTAAAAAAATACTTAATTATAAATTGAATTCGCGAAGTAGAATAGAATATAAATGTTAAGTATCAAATAAGTTACATATAAACAAATATAAAGCAAAAATCTATTTGTGTTTAAATTAGTAAATTTTTTTTTCTACAAGTATTATTATTTTACAAAAATTTAAAACCTTTTTTTTTAAATATGTATAGTTTTATCTTTTGTTTTCAAATTTATAAATAAAGTAAACAAATTATTAAAAGTGGGAAAGTTCCCAGTCTGCTTATAACTAGAATCAATACAAAAAAACAGCCATTATAGTAAGTATATTTGGTACCTCTCGTTTCTTTACGATCTCTCACATCTTTACGCACTTTTTTCTGTGGACACAATGTGCGTAAATAAGCGAGAGATTACTGTACTTATACTTTCAAAATTACAAACAGTAATGATAAACTTATGAAACTTAAGTAAGTTATGTACTCTAAAAATAATATTATCAAACGATTCATCTAAAACACTTTTATAAAAGTATTACATAAAATACAGAAAAACAAAAATAAAAAAGAGATCAATTTATAATTAAACATGATAACCATATTAATTTAATGGACTTTTAGATTAAGATCAGTTTCACTAATGAAAATAGTACTAAACGAAAAAATAACATATAAAACTGTCATATTATATTTCAAATGTAAGTTTAAAGAGTTTAGCAAGAATAATTACACTAAAAAGAAGTCAATGAGACATTTGTGGATCATCAAAGTTTTTAACAAGTTATTTAAAATCTGGAAGTATATTCGAAGTATGTAAACTTAGTAATGACTGCAGATTGGCTACAGTAAGATTTGAACGCAGCTAACTTTTGTTTATAAACATGGTTGAGATTGTTTGTTTGCAAGTATATGTAGACCCAAACAGAACAAGTAACTTCATTTCCATCTTTTTTAAATTAACAAACATTGACTTGTTAAGTAGGGCGTAAAATCTGTCAAACTTTTAAGGTTCTTTTTAGTGTACTGTCACATTGAAGTTTAGCAGTTCTAACTGTATATTACTAGATGTATTTTCGGTGTCAAACGTCAACTATGATGACACAATATCAAATTCTCCTATTAGTTGTTGAAAGTCTGCAAAACGACGACCAAACTCGTTGTGAAACTATTGTCACCAATTGGGAATCACTAAACTTAACCATATAATTAAGCAAAAAGTCATAAATAAAAAAATCAATAGCAGAAAAGAGTGGAAATTGTAGTCTCAATTTAAAATATTTTTTTAAAGTTTAATGTTGAGCAGTTTGACTTAAAATAATTGTCAGAGTTTAAAAATATTTTTTTAAACAAGTATAAAAACAACTCTCTACACATCTGGGAAAGACAGCAATCTTTAACACGTCCATTTTTTATAAAAGTCATTATGGTAGGTTAGATCATTAAAGTTAGTACAGCAAACAATTTTTTTTGGACAATTTAAGAAAGAATTAGTTCAACTGACTTAAAACAGAAAATGATATTTTAACAAAAGAGTGTTTTTATCACCACAGAAATAAAAAGCCTGTTTTACAAACGTTTTCAGGGTCGAAGTCTTACATTTTTGTTTTATTAAAATAATTCTAAAAAGGTTTTTTACAAGTTTTTGTAATATTTACATTGGTTGGCCGGATTTCATATAAATTTTGAAAATGCTTAGCGGGCCGGATCAACTTTGTCCGCGGGCCGGATTCCATTTAAATTAAAAAAAGGTTTGGGGGCCGTTCATTTTCACTTCGCAGGCCGGATCCGGCCCGCGGGCCGTACGTTGCCCACCCCTACTCTAAATAAACACTTAAAAGGATGTATTTCTTATATAAATCAAAAATGTTTTAGGAGTATAAAGATTACAAAAATATTAGACTAAACAAGCATAAAAAATGCTGCTACAAATCAGTGAAAGGAATAATTAAGCAACTAATGATCCGTATAATCACTTCAATATTGGTAGAAAACATAAATACTGCGAAATTTTATACTACCTTTATCAAAACAAAAAAGTTTTTCTTTAATAAATTTGATAATAAAAGGAACATTGTTAATTATATTAAAAACACAATTTTGCATTCAATGTAGATAAGTTTGATACTTGTTTACTAAGGATTTTCAATAATCGTTTTAATCAGTTGACCTCAATCATTTAAATAATAAAGAGTTAGTTCAAAATTTAGGACCATAACAAATAGATTTTAATATAAAAGCGTAATAACATAAAACTTTGCAAAAGTTATCAACACACATTTGATATCAAAAACTTCTGAAATTACTGCTTTGTATTTTACCGTATGATTATCATGTTATGATAACTTATATTTTACTTTTTTAAGTACATGTAAGTAGTTTTTTGACATTTTAATTATAAGTTTAAGTTATTAAAACAAGAATTTACTAGCGCTATTACATATATTAATAAATAAGCTCTGATTTATGCTATTTTTTTTTATTTTTAAGATTTTGTTTGTAGGCACATCAAGAAAAGAAGTCGTAAGTTATAAAAAAAAACACTCTTAGGTTTAATTTGTTGAACAAACATTTATACTTTTTTACCTTTTTCCATTTAATATATTTGTTATTTTATTGACATAAAACAAAATAAGTCCATGATGAGTCCTAATAAGGACAAAACCGGTCGTAGGATTGTCTCGGATGCTGTTGTTGTAGATCGTGCGGTGAAGTTCATTGTTTATATTCGATGGCATAAAACATCTCAACTTGTTGACGATGGCCGAAATAAATACTGGCTAAAACTGATCAAAACAAGCGTAGAGAGTAAAATCGCACATTAAGCTGACAATGTCTAAGACGTTGAGCTGTGAAGATTTGCCTGCGTCAATTTTTCGGACTTTACTCACAAACGGACGCTTCAGTACTTCGTACTTAAGCCCGCTTGGTTAGATAACAACAGCGGTTTCACGCGACTATTCCTGCCTGATGAGTCCCAATAAGGACGAAAACGGTCGTAGGATTGTCTCGGATGCTGTTGTTGTAGATCGTGCGGTGAAGTTCATTGTTTATATTGTCTCTATAACAAATGATATTTTAATTACTTAATCTCAAAAACATTTAGCTTATTTTTGAATTAAATATTTGTTTGCTGCTAGATTTTCTTAATTTGTTACTAACCAATAAGGATTTAATATTGTTATACTTTTTTTTACATATCAAACTTTGATCAAACATGTATTGCGACTTGTTATTGTACTAAATTAAGTTTTATTTTATTTCAATAAGGTTGTTAGAGTATTACAACTTTTCTAAAATTTTAATAGAGAGTTAAACATTTTAAGGCTTTTATTATGCAAAATAGTATGAAAATAATATTAAGACGACTAAATTACCAAACAACATATCATATTTTACGGATCAAAATATGCCTTAATAACAGATACTATTAAAACTTAAACTTTTAATAGGCGAAAGACTCGATAAGTGTATTTTAGTAAAATTTTAACAAAATAGTTTTTTTGACTTTGATTTTTCTTTTAACCTTTTCATCTTCTTCTTTTATAGGATAGAAAAGTTGGTTCAATGAAACTATAATGCCACGTATGGTATCAATTTAAAAATGTTAAGTAGTACAGATTTAATATAATTTTATTGAAATAGAAGTATCTCTTTACACATAAAAAATCCCTACATCTATTAGAATCTACTAACATTAGCAGTAAGTACAAACTAAAAAAACCAAGTTTTAAATGTAGCAACATTCCTATTAAATAAACAGTTTGAACAAAGCTTATCAGTAAACATTTAAAAAGATAGTTAGTTTATATAAAACTAGTAAACCATGAATTAGATAAAATGTTTATATTTTGACAAAATAAAAAGTATTTATGCTAAGGGACGCGATTTAAAACAGGGCTTCCTAAAGTGGGAGTTTTATACAACCGTGGCCAGTTACTTATCTGTAAAGTAAAAAACTCTTAATAATTAATTCAGTTAAAAAGCAGCAATACACAATATTTTATACACTGTTTATTGAACGAAAAAAAAAAGCGTAAAACAATGGATCCTAATACGTGGTGAACAAAAAACCTTTCGGTTTTTTTATTGTACACCACTTGGATACAGTTTAATGCCTTGTCCAGGACAAAACAATAAATGTGTACGACTATAGAAATACTTTCACCAAGAAAAGTGTCATAAAATCATTTGAAAAACTAGATATTTTAGAACAGTTCTAGAAATTTTTTTTTCAAAGATTATGTTCAAATTTTTTATAGTAGTTGAGTTAGAATGTAAATTTTGAGTTTAATTGTTGTTAAGCTTATACTTTTCAAATTTATTTCTAAAATCTGAAGAAGACTTATAAAGATTATTGAAATCTTCTATATTTTGTTTAATTGTACTTTTTTTTTTTGTGTTTGTAGTATTATTTTAAGGTCATGCTTATCAAATTTCGTAATAAGATGGCTAATTAATATTTTAGGCTTTCTTGGACCATATCTGCTTTGGTATTCTTCTTCTTCAACTAACTTATCAATAAAGTTCAACGCAAATTCAAAACGCTTGGGTAATTCTTGCTCAGCTTATGACATTTTATTTAGCTTGTACTCTTCAAACGCATACCTAAAATCTGATGAAGACTTATAAAGTTTATTAAAAACATTTATAATTTGTTTAATTATAACTTTCTTTTGTGTTTCTGATATTATTTTAAGGTCATGCTTATTAGTTTTCGTAATAAGATCGTAAATTGATGCTTTAGGCTTTCCTGGACCATATCTGATTTGGTATTTTTCTTCTTCAGCTAACTTATCCATAAAATTCAACGCACATTCAAAACGCTTGGATAATTCTTTCTTACGTTGTAACATTTGGTTTAGCTTATAATCTTCAAATGCATATCTAAAATCTGATGAAGACTTATAAAGTTTATTAAAAACATTTATAATTTGTTTAATTATAACTTTCTTTTGTGTTTCTGATATTATTTTAAGGTCATGCTTATTAGTTTTCGTAATAAGATCGTAAATTGATGCTTTAGGCTTTCCTGGACCATATCTGATTTGGTATTTTTCTTCTTCAGCTAACTTATCCATAAAATTCAACGCACATTCAAAACGCTTGGGTAATTCTTTCTTACGTTGTAACATTTGGTTTAGCTTATCATCTTCAAATGCATATCTAAAATCTGAAGAAGACTTATAAAAATAATTAAAAACTTTTATAATTTGTTTAATTATAACTTTCTTTTGTGTTTCTGGTATTATATTAAGGTCATGCTTATTAGTTTTCGTAATAAGATCGTAAATTGATGCTTTAGGCTTTCCTGGACCATATCTGATTTGGTATTTTTCTTCTTCAGCTAACTTATCCATAAAATTCAACGCACATTCAAAACGCTTGTGTAATTCTTGGTCAGCTTGTGGCATAACTGTTGTAGTAGTTGCGACATTCAAGTTGGCAGCAGTGGCTTCGGACGAAGTAAGTTTTAGTCTTTTGTTAAAAAAGTTCGAAATATCACCAGGTAGTGAATATTTCCTTTTGAGCATGCCTGAAAATAGTATTTCTTGTTTTAGTTCCTGAACGTTTTGAACCTCCAACTGTAGCTCTTGTGTTCCATTATCAGCTATATTTTCATTGTGGGTAGTTTTATGTTTTTGCTCGTTTCTTTCTGATTTTTCGTCCTCACTTTGTTTTTCAAGATTTGTTTGACGACCGATTGATTCTTCTTTTTCTTCGAGTTTATTGTCGTTGAAGTAAATAGTGGTGGAAGGATCAAAGGTATCTGTTTTAATGTTGTTATGCTTAACCTTTTTTTTAAAGGCAGTCATTTAGTGTTGAAGTCAAATGTTTGAATATAAGAGGCATTCAAGTTATACTCTTTAAAAAAATTTGAAATTAGTATAATTAGCATGCTAAAAAACGTATTTAAAGATTTTGAAACACAATTTACTGAAGTATATTTTTAAAAAGGCAAAACTTTTAGTAAAAATCATTATTGATTTCCTTAAGTATATTGGTATTTTGAGTATCAAACTTTATAAAAATAAAAATAAAATACTTAAAAACTACAAAACATGTTTATTTGGGAAATAGTAAAACAAACTAGTACTATAAATTATACTTATTTAGTTAGTATTTATACTGATAATTCAAAATTACAATAATATAGTGTAATACGACATGGTATAATATGAAGTTTAGTTGCTTGTTTTCTTTCTTACAACTAGCAACCAAATAATTAAGCCAAATAAACAAGTCTTTTTATTTTGAATAAAATTTAATACATAATTCTAACCTGCAAAATTTTTCAAACGATTTTAAAATGATTTATTATTTCTATAAAAAGTTATTATATCTATCTAAACATTTCAGTAATCAAAACTTTGCAGTCAAAATTTATTTTGAACCATTATATCATTCTATAGTAGTTTAGAAAGGATTCTAAATTAGGAGATATCTTCAACTTTTTATGGTGATCCAAATAAATCTAAGAGCAATATATAGTGTGTGGACTAAAAGAGAGTTCCAACTTTGAGATTTTTTTAAGTTTACCTAGCTATTTGATTTATAGTTTTTTATGGTTATTAACCCTTTACTAGTAAGGTAGCAAAATAGGAAATAGTTAACTACCGCACAAAATACTTAATAACTGCAAACCGCAAAGTTTTTATTTTGAAATTTTTCCTTAGGTCAACCAAGGCCTTCAGATCCTTAAATAAAGCGGGGAAACTGTTTTTTCATATTATTCAAAAGATCCAATTATGAAAATGTCTTTGAAACTCACAGTTATAAAAACTAGTTTAGTTTTATGTCAAAAGGAAGTATACTGAATTATAATTATAAGTGTGCACAGCCGATGTAAGTTTAATTTAAATCAAATTACCTGCTTTTTTTGTTTTTTCTTTGAAATTTTCTTTACAAAGTACCTTATTTGTGCAACATTTTACATAGTTGTGCTCAAATAAGACATTAGATTCACGATGAGGACAACTAGGTTTAACAGGTAAGTTGTTCGGGTCAACAGCAATATTGTGTTTAGTGTTGTTTCGTACTACTTTTTCTGTTAATAAAATAACTATGTTTGTAAGTTTTTATAAACACCAAAATTAAAAAAAAAACAAACTCTGTATATAAAAACTTGAAACACAATATTATGAGTAGTTTTAAAGGTAATAAAGGTGAAAAAAAATTAAAACAAAAACTATATGTAAGTAACAATTATAAGTACTAATTTCAGAATGGTATACTAGAGAGAAACAATTTTTGTACTGTTTATTTTAATTTGATAACTAACAAAAACTATACACATGTAAAACTACAGCTAAATTTTAAAACAACTTGTACAAGCTATAACAAAATTTATAAATATGTTATTATGTTATATTAGACTTATACATTTTATTTAGTCATATGAATACTGCACTTTAACTTTACCTTTAATTATTTCTTCAACACTCTTGACATATTTTTCACGTGTTTTAAATATTTCTTCCAATTTTTTTAATAGTTCAGCATGTTTGTTATGATCCTCAATAATTTTGTTCAATTCTTCATCGAATTCTTTAGTCAACTCATAAATATAATTATTAGTTTCTTTACAAGATTTCTTAGCTACTGAAAGCTTGATAACTTCTGAAATGTCTTTTTTATTTACATCAAGATTTATTTTGTTTACTTCAGCACTTTCGTCACTTTTTACAAAGCCTTTGTGCAACTCAATTAACATGTGTTTTGTCGAAATCTGTTAAAAATAATGAATGAAAAGTATATTATACTCCAGAATATTGATAAATCATAGGTAAAATAACTATTTAAAGTATTAAGGATTGTAAATCTAAATAAAGCACAAAAAATTTGTAAATTAAAAAATGTCAAAGCTTTTATCGAGTGAGTAAGACATTAAAAAAAAAATATGAGATTTTCCCAGTTTAAAACTTTTAGCTTAGTTAAGTAATTAAGAAACCACTAACAGCAGCATCTTGTGGGCTAGAAAAATTCCAGCCTTGAAAAAGCCTTGCCAAAGTATATACAAGGAGGAATAAAAGTATTGAATGTTGTACAAAAACACACAAAATTGTTAATTTCGTAACATCAAAACTTTTGTTGCGTAAAAAAATATAATTTCGTAGAACAAAAAGTTATTAAAACTTCCAAAATATATTAACTTTTAACGTCATTATTCTTAAATAAAAAATATGATGACCAACAGTAGCTTCTTGATAAAAGTTAAGTTATACAAGTACCAATATTTAGTAAAAGTGTCAAAAATTATTAATAAGACATAGAAAGTTTGTCGTTTTTTAAATGTGTTAGCATTTGCTGATTAGTTACTAAAACAGTTAAAATAATTATATTTATTGACTAGATAAAAGCATAAAATTCACTAACAGCGGCTTCTTGTAAGCTGGAAAATTTCCAGCCTTGCATTTTGCACGTCTGCAAGAAATGCTGCGTCGTCTTCATCAGGTCAATATCGATATCTTTATCCGTATCTTTTTTTGCCGGCCCGTCATTGTTCAACATGACAACGAAGTTATTCTAAAAAAAAATTCAAACTTACTAGTTTAATACTTACTAAAATTCAATAGACATAAATTCATTCTAAAGTTTTTTTAGTTGTCAAAGTTTTATAAGTATAATAGAAATAGTATTTAATTTTAATTCTTTTTTTATCTAAATAAACTAAACATGTATTGTTTACAACATTTTTACCTTAGAATGATTATTGAAATAGCCTTTTACTTTTCTCATCAGATCTTCGTTCTGCACAGCATTTAGCGTTTCTTGCGACCTCCCAGACTGCCTACCCTGCTTCTTTACTTCTGCTAAGAAGTTTTCCAGTGCGTCGGGCCAGTGGTCTCCTTCAAAGTACGGAACTTCTGTCACTGATTTTATGTCGTTGTACTTGAGCATAAAGTACCCTTTTATCGAACCGTTAACCTGTTTAGATAAGATAATGTGTATTAATAATTTTAATGAATGGAATATGTCTGTAGTTGGCCTTATTTTAATTTTTTTTTTAAAGCTTTTAGCTGTTCAAATGATAATAGATGTGACTCAGTAACTATTACAAAACAATTAAAATATTTTATCGATCCATTAGCTTCTGCAAATGGATAAAAAATACTTATTTATTAATAATAATGATAATAGTTACGTACATTAAGATGCTACTGAAGTAGTTATTTTTAGCGACCCATCACTCTGTGCGGAGAAAAAAAAAACAGATTAATTTTTTTCAAAAACTAAATGTTTCTTTGGTGTCAAAGTCAAAAATCTCAAATTTTGTTTAAACTATAAAATAATTTAAACATTGTTCTAAGGTCAACAACCATTAAAAACTATAAAAATGCTAAATTTCAGTTGAAAAATAATAAACTTAAAAAGGCAGGTTTTTTTTTCGAGTTTAAAAAATTTCCTCAGGTTTTTAAATGTACACTTTTTTGGGTCTATTTTTAGTTTAAAGTTAAGTTTAAGGTAAAATACTGTGTTAATTAGTTTAAACCATTAAAAAGATACTTTAAAGCAACTTTAAATGTGTCTTTCAATAAAAAAAAAATTGATGATGAAAATAAAAAATTATTTTTATGGTGTATTTTTGGTGTTAAATCGAAATGTTTCTACTTAACACGCAAAAATTGTTTAAAATTTCAGGTTTTTTAACGTTTTTTAGTTATTTTTGTTCAACTTTCTTGTTTTTTCTGTTTTTATTTAAAATTTTTGAAACTATTTTTGGCCTAAATTGTCAAGTTCCAGGTTTCCCAAGATTCTAGGATTTTAGCAAGAAAGAGATTTTTTTGTTTATCTTAACACTTATGATAATTAATAAAACACATTTTTATTTAGAATAAAAAACTGAGTAAAATTTAAAGAACTTTTAGAAAACTTACTTTTCCCAGATCTAACATTGTTTTGTACCATTTCTTAAGAGCTTTCGGAGGAAGGGTAGCCTGGCATGGTGGTTTTCCATTAAAAATATAATCCTCACCTTTCTCTGGGGGACAAGACCATATATGTGCATAGTGGTATCTTAAATATATACAACAATTTACTACGTTTTAATAAATTTTGGGTTTGTAATTAAATTTAGAAGTTATAGTTATCAGCCTTATATAATTATTATAACTTTTGTAATAAAAATCCACTTTTATTAATAAAAGCTATTTAAACTTTTCTTATTGTTTATAGTAAAAGTGCAGTACTTTCTCTCAGAAACTTAATTATATATAAATTTCATTGAGCTGTTCCTTGCTGTTAATTTTAAGAATTGACTTACCCAAGCTCACCACAGTACTTAAAGTATCCTAACATCAGTTCTACATACACTTTAGAACGAATCGATTTTTCCAGAACTTGGACCGAGTCTAAATACGATATGTAGACCCTGTTGTTGTTCGGCGATACAAAGTCTTTATACTCCTGAAAAAATTATACGTGTTGTTTTATTTATATAAATATAATATAAATATCTTACTCGGATTGAGTTAAATTGTTTTTTTTTTGTAAATCAAATATTTCTAAATATAACCATGTAAATTTATCGTTATTAAATTTAGATTTATCTCACCTGAGTATGACACCCGAAGAAACAAATTTCATCACCGTCTTTTTCCACAAAAGCATAAAAAGCTCTTGATCTATAAGGTATTTTTTCATAGAATGTTTTTCCAAATCTAAAAGAATATAATGTATCGTTTTAGGATTTCAATATTGCAAAGTTAAATTAAACTATGATTTTAGTAAAAAAACTTAGATCATTTAGATATTTTTTTCAGCAAATTTTAAATTAATAAAGTTATTTCCTTTTGTATCTTGTTTTTGACGCTCGGAGCTGCAATACAGGACCTTATTCAGATGTTTGTATGACATTCTAAAAATGTCTTGGTAAGCCAACTTCCAAGCTATATTGTAGACATCATTTAATAAAGCTGCTATCAATTAAAATTTGTTTTTTTAGTAAAAAAATAAGTTAAAACCTTTAATATATTTATAATGGACTCAAATGTAATTTAACATCAATTTAATGGATAATTTCAAACGCAGTCGCTTCTTCTCAAATTCGTTAACATATCAAAATTTATTAAAATGGTCTGTTCTTAAAGATTTCAATAATACATTATTATTTATTTTATTATATTTTTAGTTCAAAATTGTTGCTTTTTTTACCTTTAAAAAGCCACATTTGGCTATTAATATTCAAAAACAGTTGCTAAAATATTGTATAAAATTCATAAATATTAAGGAGTAATTATGTTTAAGCTCATATATTATGCTTTTGTTGAACTACTTAAAAGTTTCTGTTCATATGTTTAAAACCAATTTTAAACTTAAGTAATAATCTACGCAACACAAATAAAATGTGAAAGCATCTTTTTAGCCCCATTTTTGTCTCAATAAATTCACTTGTAGAGTGAAAACTTCAAATTTCATTAGATTAAATGTTTTTTTTTTTTTGGTTTATTATGATTAACCATGCTAAAAAAAACAAAGCTTAACTTTAATTTCAATTTTTACACTAGTGCGTACCTAAGAAAGACCGTTCTGAATTAAAAATTGACATTCCAGAGGCTTGCTTTCTACCTATTCAAAAATTGCGTACATATCAGAATACTAGTATATTTAAAATTAAATGTGGTATTTACTGCCACAGTTATTTAATATACGACAAGTTTGGAATTTATATGTTTAAAAAAAGTTATAAAAGAATAATAATTCTTTAAAATATAAAAACTTGGATAATACAAGTTTTTAGAATCTTAAGTATTGTTTTTTTTTTTGCATAAAACATACAAAAAATAATGTTCATAAAATATTAAAGACAACAAATAAAATATAATTTTACCTCTTTAACATTTTCTCTTTAACCTCCACATGCTTTACTTTATTGTATAAAATTCTGACGTGGATCTTACCAACCTCCTCTTCTTTACCTTTAGATTTTACAAATTGGTTGACTTCCTTTTCCAGATAGTTGCATAAGTTACACCTAGGTAACATCTTTGATGATAAATTTCTACACAATGCGTCTTTACCATGTCCTTCAAGTTTTTTAATATCAGGTTTTTTCGGTAAGGGTTTAGTTGACTGAAAATATATTTTATCGATTTTATTGACAAGTAACTTCGAAAATTAGAGTAAAAAAAATTTAAACTGGTACGAAACATAAATATACTTTTAATAATTGTTATTTTTTGTCTAATAATATAATAGCAATTTTTCTAAAAACTTTTTGTTTAAAATTAAGTAAAAACTATTAAAATTAGAAAGATATGACTAGTTTTAAATAAATGTTTCTTTTATTTAAATCTAAAAAAAATTTATTATAAAATTACAAAACTTATTAGTCATAGATTATTAGATTTATAAAAGGCTTAAAAAATAAGTAAAATTAATTGTAAACACTAACTTTAAGAATTTTCTTTGTTTTCTTTTGTTTCTTTGACTTCTTTTCTTTATTGTTTGTTTTTATTTCAACAATTTTTAATTCATCCTTTGGCAGTTTAGTTAACTCTTCTTTCAAAAACGCTTCAAGGGATTTACCCTGCGCCCTTACATAGTTACCTACCTGTGATTAATTAAACAAAGATGTTAAATCTAATATTGCAAAATAATTTTAAAGACAATCAAATGCTTATAGTTAGTAGTTGTTATTATACAATTTAATTATATTAATTTTAAACTAACAGGGTTGTAATTGTAGCAGTTTTCAAACATCAGCTGAAAGTCTTTTTTACATTGGTCAGCTGTTTTGTATTTGCCTGTACGTAGGTTTTTCTTGATGTCGTTTATGCACATTGGCTTCGTGATAATGCTGTGATAGTCCTGTCAGTTTTTATCAACGTAAAATTTTATGCACAAAATATTATTTCTATTTTATACTATTAAACTCTAACATTACTAACAACAATTTTACGAACATGATAAAGGTTTTGATAAAATTTTAAAATTACATATGTAAAAGTTTTAAACTAAAAAAAATCGCAGTACAGTCATAAATTATTTTAAAGTAATTAATTCAATATATTAAAAATTGTACCCATTAGCTATTTTATTTGTTTAGAGTAATTTGTTAAACGTTTTAAACAATCTTAATTTGTTTTTCTGGTAAAGGTTTTAAAACACTCAGTTATGTTCCGCTTGAAATTGCTTTTAAAACACAACCTTAGAAATATAAGTCTGAAAATTAAATTTCCATTTGGCACACGAATTTTTGACTAAATATGGCGAACCTTACACTAGGCGTACTTAACAGGATTGTTCTTGAAAAAAATGTTTAGAAAATGTAAGTAAAAACACTACTAAAAAACTAACAGGTATTCTAAGCGCTACAGGATCCACAGGTTTTTTAAACAGAGAGCTGCATTTGTGATTCTCCAAAGCAGGAATTATTGATTTCCAAATGTAATGAAGTTGTTGGTTCATTGACATGTTTTTATTTTATTGTATAATTTTCTGTTAAATTTCTTTCATTTTAACTGTGTAATAAAAAGTACAAACTATAAAATAACAATTTTTTTTAGTATGTGTTATATATAAAACAGAGGCGGTTTGAAAATAGTTTCCTGAAGTCTATGCTCGCCCTGTTAAAAAGAAAAAAAGAGATATTGTAAAGAAAAAAAAATACTACGCACTGTTTCTAAACCAGAACTAGAGTTGTACACTTCAAAAATGTTTTATGTTAATTACAAAGTTAAAATGCACTTAATTATTTATAAAAAAGTATGCGAAGCAAAGTTTTACTTTTATGTATTATAAAAAAACTTTAATTATTTTAGTATTAAGATTCTAACACATGAAAAATTAAAAATTGTGTTATACAAAAGAAAATTCAACACGTAAGCTATCGGCTATAACAAACTTTATTAGAAAACTTTTGTAATTTTAAAATAAATTTACAATATGCGATACTGTTTGTAAAAAAAACATATTAACTAGAAAAAAGCATAGACAAAATTTTCCTTAAGCTAAACTACGGTCTCAAACTGTCAACGGTGTAGACACCTTACAAATGACTTTAAACCGAGTAATCCAAAGTTTATATACAAATTTATTTCTAAATCCAGAATTTTCCAGAATGTTAAAATCTCTTGTTGAGAACCTATTTATTTTTATGATAAATAGTTTAAAAATCAGCTTTTATAGATTTTTTTTTCTAACTTTGTACTACTAGTGTTGAAAATTTTAGCCATAAAACTTTTCTCCTATTTAAGCTGTTTAACTTTTACATATTCTAATGAAATTATCTTTACTCAAATCTTGATAAAAACTATATTTTATTCTTCTACTTCAAATCATTAAAAACATTAACAATAAATACAATATTTTTAGTTAAATTAAATATTTGTTTTATTAATAGTTTATATTCAAAATGACAAAATAAGTTTTAAGTATTGTTTTATGTGCATGAAGTGTATCCCTAAAAGGTGCGTTTTCAAAATGCAGATGGCTGTCTTTGATATAACTGACGTAACTAATTTGACTTGATATATCCTAATATCTTACGTTTTATTTTATGAATACCACTTTCAATCTTTAGTTAAATAAAACGCAATATACAAAAATCTTGAAAACTATAATTTTTGAAGCTAAATTGTTTTTAATACCCTTCCTCTACTAAAAACTTTACAGACTGACATATTCTAATAACACTTTCTTTATATATTAAACATTTTTGAGCAGTGTAATCTTATCAATAGTAATTTGAACTGAAAATACTTACTTAACGTGATTATTAAGCTATTTATAGTTTAATATAATTTTTTAATGAGTTTATATTAAGAACTTATTTTAATAAATAGCTTTATAATCTAAGCTATATCTTTGTAAAAATTTTAGAACTGTTAAAAACTGAATACAGTAATGTTTGTCTTGAAAACGCACGATTGAGCTTTGTTCTAATAGCGTACTCAACATGAAAGTTTGTTCTTAAATTGTGCGTATTCAAAAAGCAGATTTCTGTATTTGATTTAACTGACCTGATATGTCCTAATATTACACTTTTGATTCCATAAACAACACTAAAAATCTTTAGATAAATAAAATACAGTAAAGTTAAACTTTCAAAAAAAAAATAAAAATATTTTTGTATTTTTTTTTATTAAATTATTGTATGTTAGTAGCTTTTTTTTTAATATACCCTTCTGCTCTAAAGCAACTTTAAGACTGACTTATTCTAATAACTTTTCTTTTATATACTAAATTTTTTTGAGCCAAGAAACCTTATCTATAGTACTTTTGATGTAACAAAATCTAACGTTATTATAAATTTATATAGACTTTTTTATAAATGTTTTTAATGATTTAATAATCATTCCTACAAGCTGAAAAGGGTTTTTGTAAGAAGGACTTACTTCTCTGTATTATAGTTAAAGAAAAAAAAGATTAAATGATTGAAGAGCTTAAAGAGATAAGCTGTCTTAGACTTAATTTTCTCTCTCTAGCTTTTACTACTAGTGATTAGAATTTTAGCCATGAAAATTTTCTCCTATTTAAACAGCTAAATAATGTTTTAATTAAAGTACCTTTACTCAAAATTAATTTAAAACAATATACTAATATTAACATTTAATTCTTTAAAAGTATGTATCATAAATTTTTTTTTTTTAATTAAATACTGGCTTTCTTATAAATTTTATGTTTTAAATGACGATAAAAATCACCTTTAATTACTATCTTGACAGTTTCAAAACAAAAACATAACTTTATGTTGTCTAGTCAATACTACAAACAAATTAAAAAACTCACTCCATATTTTTTTATTGAATTTCCCACTTTTTGTTTTTATTTTACGGTTAGCTTTAAAATAAAATCACATTATTTTAGACAAACCAAAATGAGCGAGAGGAAAATGTTATTTCAAATTTCATGCTTACAGACCTTTTTTTTTGGAATACACACCTTTTAAAAATATTTTAAGTTGAACAACAAAACCCTAAATGCTTAAATTTATCTGAACAATGCCTTAAAAACTTGACTTACGCTTCAGACTACCTGTTAAAAAATACATGATTGTACTCCAATAGACTTGGCAACACTGACTAAATAATGTGTTTTATATTTAGTGTTTTGCTTTAAGCTTACGTGTTAATCACTTGCCTATAGGTTATACTTCTTCCTCAGAGTTAGAGTTTTATAGAACAGTTAGAGTTTGTTAAGTATTTTAATTGATATTAATTAAAAGTAGTTTGTAGATTAAATATTTCAACAGTAGAAATTTATTAAAACAACGTGTAAAAAAAGACATATATTGTTAAATAAAATAAAAAATCTAGTAATAGTTTAATAACTAAAAGCATAAAAACTATAAAAAAATCTAAAAAAAAACATAATTTTTTTTTTATACTGTAAATACAAGTTAAAAAGCTGGTTTTTATTAATGTTGTTTTTTAAAATGTTCTTGGTTTATTAGAACTAATAATACTGAATTAAATAATTTTAAGAATTAAAAATTAGTTGATAACACTTAGTTCAGCTTTTTATGACCTTTTCAAATTATAAAATTATTTGTTGTTTGATCTTCTAGTTAGACGGATTAAAATCTTATGTTTGAGTATTAAGAGAAATTCTTTCAAGCTATTACTTGATTTAATTTTTTATCATTGTTACAAACATTTAGTTAAATTATCAAGTTTAGTTAAATTTTTGTAGTCTAAAAATATTAAACTGTTAATTTAAAGTCTAGTTTAAAGTGTAAAATATTCTCTTTTTTAAATTTCACATTAATATACATTTTTTAATACCGAGTTATGTGAAAATTGTTAAGGATGTAAAATCAACAAAAAATAAACAAGCACCTTCAGAACCAAAGAGAAGAGTCGGTGATACTACCGTTTTATCAAATGACAACGAACAACTGTAGCTGCGTAAGAAACGACGCTTTTGTCAACTTTGCAACTACTATTGTTAGTTTATTATTTTATTTTACACTTTTAAAATTAAAATAAGAAAGTAAAAATAATTCAGCTTGTTAACAACTGCTTGCTTTTTCAAATTTCTATATGCATAAGTAATTTACATCTTTATTTTGATTTAAAAATTTCGCTCATAGAGTAAAAAACTTTATTGAGTGATCAATAACTCTCTTAAGTGACAAAACTTAATAATACTTTTTTAACTGGGTACGCGTTTAAATTTCACTAAGTCAAAATTGCACCAGTTCACTAAATTGCTTTAGGGAACTAAACTGCACGAGAACAAATTTGCACGATCGTAAAAAAATACAGAAAAAAAATAAAAAACAATTTAATAAAATAAAAAGTTATCGACCGAGGGTAAGGGTTAGGGGTAACAGTGAAAGTAAAAAAATTATAAAGAAATTAGAAAAAAGCATTTTAAAAAAATTAAAAAAAAAAAACTTACCAACCGAGGGTAAGGGTTAGGGGTATCGATAATAGTAAAAAAAAAATTATAAAAAATAATTGATAGCTACTTATTTTAATTATATAAAAATTAAAGTTTTGATTACTGTAAAGCAGATTTCCAGACATTTTTAAATAAGGTATTTTTATATTATTAAATATGTTTTTATCAATTTTTATAGTTTTGTAATTTATATTTTTTTTATAAACTATCCAAGTTTTAAGAACTAGTATACAACTGTACTACTTCAGTGGCTTTTGAACATTTTTCCAAACTGGCATTCACAATAAGTACTTTGTTTTTTATAAACTTTCAAAAATGTTTGAATAAAGATACTAACACCCAGTGTTTTTATAAGTAGCTATAAAGCACTAAATCTTTGTAAAAAATAGATTTTTTTAAAGTATGCAGAGAGTAGGCAAGTAGCTTTTAAATAAAACTAATAAGTGATTTTACACTATGAGCTTACGGAAAAAATAAAGCTGATTTCAAGCTTTTAAAAAACATCCCCTTTTTTAAAGCATTAAAAAGTTCAGTTTATGATGATACTAAAGTTTAGCTAAAAACAAAAACAGCTTTAAGCTCTACAACTTGATTTCCCAAACTTTTATTCTAAAGGCGCCTTTAAGGAAACAAAAAGAGCTATGACGCCCTCCTACAAGATTACTCAAAAAACTACCATTGAAAACCAAACAAAAAACACCTTTTGTTTTTTTTACTCGTCATCAACTCCAAAATATCTAGTGTAAGTTTAAAGTTATGACCTCATGGCCCCCATGTTGCTCCTTTACTGCTCATAATTCCTCTTTGGCCTCTTTGCTGCTCATTGCCTCCAAATGGGCAAATTAATCTACTTTGAGAAACCCTGCTCTAAAATGACCTCACATACAAATTAAAACAGCATCAATAACTTGTAAATAGAAATTTTATACGTAGAATGATGATAATTTTAGTTTACATAAATTTTACGTTGACCTAAGTAATAGCATATTTAGAAAGTGTTTTAAAAATTAAGTTGAAATTAAATGGTAAAATTATTTGAATTAATTTCGAACGTATAGAAAACTGTTTTAAATCTGTTATTAAAAAGTTTTAGTTATAATTTATTTGTTTGTGCAAGATATAAAAACAATACCATCATTTGAATAAAATAAGGATAGTTTGAGACCGGTGTTTTATACAATAAAGAAAAACATCAACATTCCATTTGATTAAGTATATTAGTTAAAGAACTCAATAAATACAGTTTAATGAACGAAAAATTCCACGTTTAAAGTATGTGGTCCTAGTATTTGGTGCAAGAGAAAACCTTTTGGTTATAAAGTCCACGCCAAAGATACCCTTTACCGTCTTGTCCAAAAAAAATAAATTCTAAAGCAAATCAGTCTGTTTTTTTTTTTTTTTTTACTTTTTGTAACTACTATATTTTCAAAGTTTTATTTTCAATGGATAATTTTTGATTTAATAAAAATAATTTGTCAGAAATGAACTTTTTAAACCTATACAAAACTTTTAAATTGACTTAGAGCTAACTATAAACTACAAAACATCTTTATTTATTACAATTAAATATTTCATAGAAAATATTTTTGTAAAACTTGATGACAACAGAATACATCTTACAAAAGTGTGAATAGTATATGGAAAATTTTTCAAACATTAGAAGCTAATCTTATTAGGGTAGCTACTAAACCTGGATTACTGGAAAAGCCTAGAATTTGACAATTTAAATAAAAAACCTGGAATTTGACAAATTTTGAACATAAATTACAAAAAAACACGGAACTTTAAACAATTTTACATTATTAATTAAGAAACTTTTATTTGCCACCAAAAATCTATTTAATAAAAAAAATGGTTTTCATCATTTTTTTAATAAAAAACACATTTCAAGTAGCTTTACATTATTTACAGTGTTATTGTACTACAAAACACAGTTTTTAAACTTAAACTTATCTTTAATTTAAAAATAGACCCAAAAACCTGAAAGAAATTCCTTAAATACCAATGGTCATATGTTTTTGATGAATTTTTTATTCTTTAAATCTAAAAATCTGTACTCATTAGATAAATAAATGTTTTGTGCACACACATAATCATAGATTACATCAAAAATACTTTGTATGCATTTTGACCAATTGAAATAAAAATTTTTTTGTTTAGAAATAGTTAGACTGAAAAATAAAGTTTTTTAGCAGTTTTTGTTTAAAATTCCAGGTTTTTTCCAAAAATTCTCTGATTCATTTGACATTGAAATATATTGCAAATAAAATAAAATTTACTTGTTCTAAACCAGTATTGCTACTCTTTAAAACAAAATACTGTTATGAAATTTGTAGTAAAAGCTAACTATGAAAAAAAAATTTAAAAAGAAAAAAATAAATATTGAACAGGTTTGCCAATCTATGAGTCAAAGATATCCTGATTGAGATCAGAAACTGCCTTGAGTGACCTTAAACTGTCTTTGAGTCATCCTAATTTTTCTTAATTTTCAAAAAGAATCTTAACTTTCAAAGTTAATAGAAACAAGGTTGCCTCTCATTTTTAAAATTTTTTCCGAGTTTTCCAAACTTCTTCCAGGTTTTTTAAAGTACACATTTTAAGGTCTATTTTTAGTTTAAAGTTAAGTTTAAAGTAAGAAAATGTGTAAAATAATTTAAAAACATTAAAAGATAATGCTATTTAAATATGTTTTTTTAATAAAAAAAGTTTTATTATGACTAAGATTTTTTATTTCTATGGTAAGTTTTTTAAATATAATCAAAATTTTACTACTGAACATATAAAAGTTGTTTAAATTTTAGGTTTTCTATGTTTTTTTTTTTTTGCCTAATTTCTTAAACTCCAGGATAAGTGGCAATACTGTACAAACTAAGCTCTTCAACAAAGCTGAATGTGAAATAAAAAAGTATTGAAATTAAATTTCATTCAATTTGTAGATAAAATGGGTCTTAAATTTTCAAAGAATCCCGAATTAAACAAGAAAATTAGTCAGCAAGAGTTTAATAAAAATTTCAAAAAAATCTGAACCATTCTGCATTTTACTGATATTTTAAAAAACTTTTAAAATATTCTTAAAGTGTGGTAACCTTATAGATAACCTAAAATATCATAATTTTCAGGGTTGCCACTTGTTTTTTCAAAATTTTTTCCAGTTTTTCCAAATTTCTTACAAGTTTTTAAAAGTACACAGTTTTGGGTCTATTTTTACTTTTAAGTTAAGTTTAATGTAAGAAACTATGATAAAATAGTATAAAAACATTTAAGAGATACTGAAATTTACTTTAAATGTGTCCTTTAATAGAAATTTTTTTTCATGATGACAAAAATTTTTTTTTAATATAATAGATTTTATGTGTCAAATTGAAATTTTACAACTGAAAATGTTAAAATTGTTCAAAATTCCAGGTTTCTCGAGGTTTTCTTCAAAATTTCTCAAATTCCTGGTTTTTCCAGTTTATTTTTACCTAAATTGCAAATTCCAGGTTTTTCAAAGTTTCAAGGTAAAGTGGCAACCCTAAATCATAAAAGAAAAAAAAAATCACATTTTAGGGCATAAAAGGTTGTAAATGAAAATAAGAACTAGTCTAGAAAAATAAATGTCTAAATTAATATTAGTGTTTTTAAAAACCATTGGTATTCTGAGTTTTAATAAAGATCTCAAAAAATAAATAACTATACATAATAATTTGTTCATTATACAAAGTAAAGTATATCAAAATACTTATTAAGATAACAAGTTATCTTTTAAAACACTCTTATAAAGAAAAAAAGTATAAGAATTCTATATTATATGATTAATAAATAATTTTCAATATTTTAATAAAAACTTCAGAAATTAGTTTTAAATTTAAAAGATATTCAAAACTTATTTGTTTTTGCTCATTAGTTATTATTAAAGAACAAGGCAGTTTTTTTATGGTCAGTTTTAATGTTTTAAAAATTAAGAAATAATTACTCTTTTCAACTCTCATGTTATAAATTTTTTCATAGTTAAAACAAAATCCAAAAAGGAATTTTTGAAAGGGTAATAATTATTAGGTTAGCCTCACTTGATAATAGAATAACATCAGCCTGAGTAATCGTGAATAAGCACGAACAGGATTGCTACTCTTTGAAACAAAAAAAAAAAAACTTGAGTGACCAAAAACTGTCCTCAGCGGCTTTAAACTGTCCAGAATTATCCTAAGCTTGTAAACTTTTTAAAATAAATGAAATAAAATACATATTTTTCAAGGAAACTGAATATAAATTATTAGAATATTGAAACTTGAACAAAAAATGTCATTCAAGAGCTAAAAAAACACTAAAATGATATTTTAAAAAAATTGTTAAGTATGGTAAGTATTTAAAAAAAACAACTGGCCTTAGTATACCATTTTGTAATTATATAAAACTAATTAACTAAAATATGTGAATTATTTCAAGAGTGTTGAATTTTGCATGCATTACTACAAACTATCATGGGTCATCTTGAGTTTAAAAAAAGAAGAGGAAGTTAAAAACTAAAAAAGTATATTGTTAAACAACCCTGAATCGTTAAAATTAAGACTAAGATAATAAAATAAATGAAGATCGAAAAAAAAATTCATATTAAACATAAATAAAGACATAAATTTCTTTAAAAATTTAAGAGAAGAATCAAAACTAGCAGAATTTTTGGAAAATAAAAATAAACATCCTTAGTCAAATTGTATTTTAAAGAAAAATTCAACTATGCTGAATATATAGCAGCCCTGAATCATACTAAACCCTTTAACTAGATCTTAACAAGGTAGACACTTTTTAAGCTAAATTCTTAGTTTAGAGTGAAAATATTTAGCCTGAAATACATCAACCTAGCCTTAGACATTCTAAGTTTTAGACAAAAAATGAAATTTTTGGTAACAGATCTAGAAATATGAAATTAAACAGTAAATAATAGTTAAATCCTTTATTTTACGTTAAAATAACAGAACTAAACTGTTAAAATTTATTATAACTTTTAACATAAATTTTAAAATAAAGAGTTAATAATTTTACTAACTAAAATTTTGTTAAAAAACGTAAATAACTAGTCTGAGATTTACAAAAGAACTTTAGAAAAACTTAGCAATCCTGAATTTGTCTAAAAACATTAGAAAAGTTTAAACTAGCCTCAATATCTGACAATCTTGTATTAGTCAGGGTTGCCACTCTTTGAGTCAAAAAATCTTCTCTGAGTGACTATAAACTTCCCTGAATAACCTCAAATTTTTTTGAGTTTCCCCAAGTTCTTTTGAAACCCTCAAAAATTTTATTATTTATTAGAAAAATAAAATGTTAATTCTAAGAATATTTAAGAACTAGCCGCAAGGCTAAAAATTTGAAATAATCAAATAAAATTAACTTTTTTAAACAAAATGTTAAAATTGGATTAACTAAATCTCATTCTAGGTCTAGAAAAATTTTTCCCTGAGATTAAAAAAAAAAAGTAAAATTTCCCTGATTTTTTTAGAAAAAACCATAATTGCCCTGAGTTAAAAAAAATGATCTAAATTTCCTAAGTTTCCCTGAGTCTCCCTGAGTTTCCCTGAGATTTTCTACAACTTGAAAATTCCCTGATTTTCCTGAGTGTGTGGCAACCCAGATTAGTTTAAGCCTATATTTTCTTTAACATTTAAATTTTCTATTCAAATCATGTATTATATGAAAAGTATAATCATTTTCTAACTTGATTTTTTTTTACTTAAAACCTTTACTTACACTTTGTTTAATACTAAAAGTATATTTTTTTTAAGATAAGTTTTATTATATTTGAATAAATTCTATCATAATTAATATACTTTTCTTTTACAATTTAAATTCCACAATTTTCTTGTAGTTATAGATTTTAGCATGGAATCAAATTTACAAGTGAAATTTATTTTTTCCTATATTGTTTAGTTTTTAAAAAGTAACTTTAGTTGATAAAAAGTGCTTTATTAAGCATTATGATAAAGTTTGAAAAATATCACTAGAAACTATAAAGTATTAACCTTTCAAACTGGTATTTTTAACTCTCCATCATAATTTTTACTAGGCAACTACCATGAACAATCTCTGTGTGTGATGAACATCTACTATTGTTTACAGAAAAAATAATTTTTGAAATTTTTTACCAAGAATAAACATATGACTAAAATGGCCTAAAATTAAAACTAAAATTAAACACCAATGCAGAACTTAACTATATTATTTAACTATGTCGCTAGAGATATATAAATAAATACAATAAAGAAACTTAAACTTTTATTGAGTAACCAATAAGTTTCGTGCATCCCTAAATGATAAATCGCGCGCTCTAAATTTTGTGTACCCCCAAAAACAAATCGTGCACACTATTCGGCACCAGTGTTCACTTTGAAGACCACTGGTTTAGAGTATTCTAGCAGAGCTAAACATTCAAATCTTATAGTATATTATAGTATAAATCTTTAAATGTTTTTTGTTGAATACAAATTCCAGATGGAAATATTTATAGTTACTTATTTTCTTGGACTCGCGAAAAAATTTACTAAAATTTTATCTTTTCCAACATTTTAAAAACTATTAATTGGAACTTTCAGAAACAATTCTTTGCAATTTTAGAAACTTAGTTTTTTGGCTTCTATTTTTAAAAGGTTTTGCTTGAAGTATTAAACTAAAAAAATTGTATCTAGAAGTAGTTTAATATTTACAAAGTTCAGATTTAGAAATTCAAAACACTATTGCTTATAAACTGTACCAAAATATTTGTACTTAATGAAATAACCTACGTTTGCCTTTCTAATTAGTGCCTTTAAAATTATTTAATTGAAGTTTTAACTTTTATTTTATAAATACTAAAAGTTATTTAAAATTTCAAAAAAAATTTAAAACATAACGACTAGTTATAAGTATAGAAAATTATTAGTGTGCAAAAATAATTGTAAGACATTTAAATAATAAAAAAAATAAAATTAAAATAGTTGTAGTCGCGTGCGTGCACCGACTCCAACAAGTTTATTGTTTTTAAAATCTGGTGTTCTGAAATTTAATGAGGTGTGTAATTTGTAAGTTGATGCCGAATACTTGAGGGGATATGAGAGGTTGACTACAGTTGTTTTCTCCGGTAAGTATGGATCGTACATCCAATACAAGACATTTATAAAAGAGTAATTTTGTACTTGAAAGACTAAGAAGAGGGCTTGGCCTAAACTCATTCTGAAATAAGTTCTTGACAGGTGTTCCAGAAAATTTTTAAGACCTAAAAAAGGATAAGTTTAAACACAGTCACAAATAGTTTTTGTTGAGCCAGTATACTGAGTAGGTTTGGAGTGCTTTAGTTGATTTATTTGTCTTACATGCAGATATTGCTTGATTGCTTTTGATGGTACTTATTATATTTTTATCTAAATACTAGTAAGGTCAGTTTTGTGTGTGTTTATTCAAAGTTATGGTCGGCTGGTTTTGGTCTGTTGATGAGGAAATATATTCATATAGGTGTGCATAACTGTTTATTTACTGTTTTCAAGTTTTATTATACTCAATATTGTAATCAAAAAGTTGTTTATTATATGATAAGACTAAAGTTTACACAAACTAAGGTCTTTCAGGATAACTTGGCCTAGTATTAGATTTTTAAAATTTTAGTATTTAAGAAATCAAAAATAAAAGCTTCAATAAAATACTTATGAAGGCACTAATTCGAAAGGCAAACATAGGTAATTTCATTAGGTACAAATCTGCTGCTACAGTTTGTAAGCAATTGTTTTTAAAATTTCTAAGTTTAAACTTTGTAAAATATTAAACTACTTCTAGATTGATTTTTAAAATTCAATACTTATAGCAAAGACGTTTAAAAGTAGAGACCAAAAAAACTATGTTTCTGATTTTGCAAAGAATTGTTACTAAAAACTTCAAATTAATAGCTTTTTAAATGTGGGAAGAGATGAAATTTTAGTAACTTTTTTCACAATTCCGAAAAATAAGTTAGTAAAAATATTTTCTCCTTGAATTTGTATTTAAAACAAAATACATTTAACGATTTACTTTGTTTTCATTACCTTAAAACTGTGTTAAAAATATTATTGATTAAAATGAACATAAAAGGTCAATGTTAACCTTGTTAACAGTTCAATTTGAGTTTTAAATTATGTTGCAAGAATTGCAATTGATTATGTTTTACTTAAATAATACTAACATTATCAAACGTCAATTTATAGCACATAAATGTAAAAATCCGGTATAAAAAAAATTAAAAAGCTTTAGTTAAACTAACACAAACAATCTATCACAAAAAATATATGAAAGAAAAATGTTAAGGTTTATGAAAATGTTGCAACTGTATTTAGAATTTTTATAAGATATTAGCCTGAGTAACAAAAAACTATTTTAAAGGTATTTGAAATATACTTCATTTGAGGCTTAAATATACACGTTATTTCAATCACTAAAATCATGAATGTGAAAATTAGCTTCAATTGTAAACTTTAATTTTTGATTATCTAAATTAAAGTGTCAACTATCTTTAAAAAAAACCTTATTATATTATCTTCATAAATTTTAACTTCAATACTTCAATAAAAATCTTAAACTTTAACCAAAATTAAAGAAGGCCACGAACAGAACATTACCCCTAATAACTTTAATTTGACATATAAAATCATACAGTGGTTAATCAAGAAATATTAAAACATTCTAGACTAAATTAAGGGTAAGCAAAGTTTTTTGCAACTGGAAAAATAAACATTTTTTTTTTAATCTGAGTTGTATAAAAATTATCTTAGCTGACGATTAAGTACTATTAAAGTATAAAAGCTATTTAAAAGTAAGACTACAATGATTTAAGCATTTTGTTTTTTTAATACTAGGAGCACTTTCCTAGTACTTATTACCATAAAGCTAAATGTAGTTGTATATGCACATACTTTTAAAACTTAAAAAAGTCATGAATATCTTTTGACAGGCTGTAGGATGCAAAGTTTAGGATTCAACCCAATCTCATTTAACTTTTTAGAAAAAAATAACTTAAATATATCAATTACTTTTTAAAAAACATTAAATTATTGAAAAAGTTAGCCTGGCTGAGTCAGGAGTTTTTTACAACAACTAGAAAATATCAAACTAGCCTGAGTGTATTTAAACACTGTCAAACTATAAGAGAATGAACTTTAATAGTCAAAAACATTGTGTGATTAATTATTTGTTATTGTTATTATTTAAGAGTAGAAAAGCATAACAATTCTTCGTCCTTTTACGACAATAAATCTTTTTATGAAGGTCAAGCAATCAACTTGTCATCTCCTGTAATTTTACCGCCCCTTTAAGATTAACATTAAGCTAATAGAAAAAAAAAATTATATCTTAAACTAAAAAATAAATCTGTTGGTGACACCTTTTTCGACAAACACTAACTAGGTTAAAATCCCAAAACTAAAAACAACAAAATTTTGAAAAAAATATGAAGCTCAACTACTCAGCAAGTATTTGCAGCCAATTAACACATAAAATTGATTATTAGCAAGCATTTTTACAGCGTTAGTATGTCTAATAAAAACTACAAATTTAATAACTCATCCCATACATTTGTTTTATAAAGTTTTTTTCTCAAATTGATTTTGTTTTTAAGGTTTATTCAACATATTCGCTTACTTTATAAAATACTATAAAGTTTGATTATTTAGCTATGCTAAAATATTCTAAACCAGTGGTTTTCAAAGTGAACACTGGTGCCGAATAGTGTGCACGATTTTTTTTTTGTACACAAAATTTAGAGCGCACGACTTATCATTTAGCGATGCACGAAACTTATTGGTTACTAAATAAAAATTAAAGTTTCATTATTGTATTTATTTCTAGCGACATTGTAAAATATTTAAGTTAAGTCCTGCTCCGATGTTTAATTTGATTTTAATTTTTAGGCCATTTTAGTCATATGTTTATTCTTAGTAAAATATCTCAAATACCATACTTTATTCAAACAATAGTAGAAGCTCATCAAACACAAATATTTTCTATAGGAGTCATCCAGTAAAGATTATGATGGAGAGTTAAAAGGACCAGATTGAAAGATTAATATTTTCTACTTATAAGGAGCATTTTTTTAATTATAATATTATCCTTAAAAAACCAAGTTTTTTTTCAATTAAAATTACTAATGCTTTTTTTACACTAAATAACTATTCCTATACATTAATAAAGTAATTTCACTTATAAATTTATTTCCAATATAAAATTCATACCTAAAAGAAAGTTGTTAAATCTAAATTATATAAGAAAAATATATTAATTATGATAGAAATTGTTCAATTATATTAACATTTTTCTTTGAATACATTTATAATTATATTATTAAACAAAGATTAAATAAAAGTTTTAAGTTTTAAGAAATTAAGTTTAATAATGATTGTATTTTTTATATAATAAATAATTTGAATAGTACAATTGATATTAGAATTACAGGCTTAAACTAATACAGAGTCGACACTAACTGAGGCAATTTTGAACTTTTCAAATAGTTTTATAAAATTCAGGCTTGCTCAGATTTTTTGAAGTTCTTTTGTAAATCTCAGACGAGTCAAGTATGTTTTTTTTATAAAATTTTAGCTAGTGAAATTTATTAACTTTTTATTTACACATTATTTCCTCCAATTAAGTTCTGTTGTTTTAACAAAAAATAAAGAATTTCAAAATTATTAACTGTATATTATTATATTTTTAGACATGTGTTCTGAAATTATCATTTTATTTTGTCAAAAACTCAGAATAACTAAGGCTAGGTTGATGAATTTCAGGGTAAATATGTTTCACTTGCTACTAAGAGTATAGTTCAAAAAGTGACTACCTTCTTAATTTCCAGTCCTAGGGTTTAGTATTATTCAGGGTTGCCATACTTTCAGCCTAGTTTAAATTTTCATTTAAATACAATTTTACTAAGGATGTTTATTTTTAGTTTTTTTAGTTTTGGCTAGTTTTGATATTTCTCTTTATTCTTTTAATACATGTAGGTCTTTATTTTTGTTTAATAAGAATTTATTTTTAGATCTTCAATTATTTATTATCATAGTGTTAATTATATCTATTCAGGGTTAATAAGTAATATACTTTTTAAGCTAAAAACTTACTCTTTTTTTTTGAAACTCAAGATAACCCAGGCTAGTACAAACCTCTTGATGTAATGCATAAATAATTCAACACGATTGAGGTTACTCACATAGTTTAGTTTTTTTTAATCTCAGGATGACTCAATATAATAAAGATAAACTTAAACTAGTTTGACATAAATAAAAAATTGATAACTAAGACCAGTTTGTTTTTTTTATAAAATACTCACCATACTTGACGATTTTTTGAAAATATCGTTTCAGAGTTTTTTAAGATCTTGAATGTCATTTCTTTGTTTAAGTTTCAATATTCTGATATTTTTATCATAAACTAAACTTTTTAAAGTTTATAAAAAAAGGTATTTTGTTATTTTAACGAGCTTTTAATCAGCTAACTTTTTTTCATAAGATTATAGTGTAAAATCACTTATCACTATTATTTAAGAACTAATTGCCTACTTCCGAAAATAAAAAACTTCAAAGATTTAGTGCTTTATAGCTACTTAAATCATCCCTTGTAATTTTACCTGCCCCTTAATTTAACATTGATATAAAGTACTTCTATTTTATATTTTGTTTGTTTGCAATAAACTTTAATGTAAAAAAAATTTCGATTTTTATAATGGAAAAACCATTATTTCAACCTTTATTTTATGTTAAAATAAAAGAACTAAACTGTTAGAAATGATATATAACTTTAAATATAAATTTTAAATTTATTTAATAATAAGAGTTAATAATTTTACAAGCTAAAATCTTGTTTAAAAAACCTAAATAACTAGTCTGAGATTTACAAAAGAATTTTATAAAATCTTAGCAAGCCTGAATTTTTCTAAAAACATTAGAAAAGTTCAAACTAGCCTCAATATCTGGCAACATTGTATTAGTCAGGGTTGCCACTCTCTGAGTCAAAAAATCTTCCCTGAGTGACTAGAAACTTTCCTGAGTAAACTCAATTTATTTTTTTGAGTTTCCCTGAGTTCTTTTTTAACCCTCAAAAATATTATTTATTAGAAAAATACAATGTTAATTCTAAGAATATTTGAGAACTAGCCGCAAGGCTAAAAATTTTAAATCATATAATAAAATTTTTTTTTTTTTAAACAAAATTTTAAAATTCAATTAACTAAATCTCATTCTAGATCAAAAATAATTTTTCCTGATATTAAAAAAAAATTAAATTTCCCTAAAATTTTCGATAAAACCATAACTGCCCTAAGTTTTCCTGAATTAAAAAAAAGGATCTAAATTCCCTAAGTTTCCCTGAAATTTCTACAGCTTGAAAATTTCCTGAGTTTCCTTGAATTCCATAAGTGTGTGGCAACTCTGATTAGTTTAAGCCTATACTTTCTTTAACTTTTAAATTTTCTATTCAAATCATGTATTATATGATAAGTATAATCATTATAAAACATGACTTCTTTTAACTTAAAACCTTTACTTACACTTTGTTTAATACTAAAAGTGTATATTTTTTTAAGATATGTGTTAATATGTTTGAATAATTTCTATCATAATTAATATATTTTTCTTATACAATTTAAATTCCTCAATTTTCTTGTAGTTATAGATTTTAGCATGGAATCAAATTTACAAGTGAAATTTATTTTTTCCTTAATAAGAATAGTTGTTTAGTTTTTAAAAAGTAACTTGCTTTATTAAGCATAATATTATGGTTTGAAAAATATCACTAGAAACTATAAAATATTAACCTTTCAAAATGATCCTTTTAACTCTCCATCATAATTTTTACTAGGTAACTACCATGAACAAAATTTGTGTGTGATGAACATCTCCTATTGTTTACAGAAAGAATACTTTTTGAAATTTTTTACCAAGAATAAACATATGACTAAAATGGCCTAAAATTAAAACTAAACTCAAACACCAAAGCAGAACTTAACTATAATATTTAACTATGTCGCTAGAGATATATAAATAAATACAATAAAGAAACTTAAACTTTTAATTTGTAACCAATAATTTTCATGCATCCCTAAATGATAAATCGCGCGCTCTAAATTTTGTGTACCCCCAAAAAATCGTGCACACTATTCGGCACCAGTGTTCCCTTTGAAAACCACTGGTTTAGAGTATTTTAGCAGAGCTTAAGAATCAAATCTTGAAGTATAACATAAAGTAAGCGAATATGTTGAATAATTTCTAAAAACAAAAACAAGTTAATAAAAGTTTCTTACAGTTACCCGTATGGGGTGAGTTTTTGAATTTGTAATATTATTATACATATTAATGTTGAAAAATTCCTACTAATGATAAAGTTTATGTAAGTATATGTTGATTATGTGCAAATACTTGCTTGAGGAGTTGTGCTTCATGATTTCCCCACATTTTGTGGTTTTAGTGTTGAGATTTTAACCTTGTTAGTGTTTGTCAAAAGAGTTGTTACCAAGAGGTTGATTTTTTAGTTAAAGATACAGTTTCATTTTTTTTTTTGGTTTATCCAATGTTAAATTAAGGGGCAGGTAAAATTACAAGGGATGATTTAAGTAGCTATAAAGCACTAAATCTTTGAAGTTTTTTATTTTCGGAAGTAGGCAATTAGTTCTTAAATAATAGTGATAAGTGATTTTACACTATAATCTTGTGAAAAAAAATTAGCTGATTAAAAGCTCTTTAAAATAACAAAATACCTTTTTTTTTAAACTTTAAAAAGTTTAGTTTATGATAAAAATATCAGAATATTGAAACTTAAACAAAGAAATGACATTCAAGAACTTAAAAAACTCTGAAACGATATTTTCAAAAAATCGTCAAGTATGGTGAGTATTTTATAAAAAAAACAAACTGGTCTTAGTTATCAATTTTTTATTTATGTCAAACTAGTTTAAGTTTATCTTTATTATATTGAGTCATCCTGAGATTAAAAAAAACTAAACTATGTGAGTAACCTCAATCGTGTGGAATTATTTATGCATTACATCAAGAGGTTTGTACTAGCCTGGGTTATCTTGAGTTTCAAAAAAAAAGAGTAAGTTTTTAGCTTAAAAAGTATATTACTTAATAACCCTGAATAGATATAATTAACACTATGATAATAAATAATTGAAGATCTAAAAATAAATTCTTATTAAACAAAAATAAAGACCTACATGTATTAAAAGATTAAAGAGAAATATCAAAACTAGCCAAAACTAAAAAAAATAAAAATAAACATCCTTAGTAAAATTGTATTTAAATGAAAATTTAAACTAGGCTGAAAGTATGGCAACCCTGAATCATACTAAACCCTAGGACTGGAAATTAAGAAGGTAGTCACTTTTTGAACTATACTCTTAGTAGCAAGTGAAACATATTTACCCTGAAATTCATCAACCTAGCCTTAGTTATTCTGAGTTTTTGACAAAAAAAAATGAAAATTTCAGAACACATGTCTAAAAATATAATAATATACAGTTAATAATTTTAAAATTCTTTATTTTTTGTTAAAACAACAGAACTTAATTGGAGGAAATAATGTGTAAATAAAAAGTTAATAAATTTCACTAGCTAAAATTTTATAAAAAAAACATATTTGACTCGTCTGAGATTTACAAAAGAACTTCAAAAAATCTGAGCAAGCCTGAATTTTATAAAACTATTTGAAAAGTTCAAAATTGCCTCAGTTAGTGTCGACTCTGTATTAGTTTAAGCCTGTAATTCTAATATCAATTGTACTATTCAAATTATTTATTATATAAAAAATACAATCATTATTAAACTTAATTTCTTAAAACTTAAAACTTTTATTTAATCTTTGTTTAATAATGTAAGTATAAATGTATTCAAAGAGAAATGTTAATATAATTGAACAATTTCTATCATAATTAATATATTTTTCTAATATAATTTAGATTTAACAACTTTCTTTTAGGTATGAATTTTATATTGGAAATAAATTTATAAGTGAAATTACTTTATTAATGTATAGGAATAGTTATTTAGTGTAAAAAAAGCATTAGTAATTTTAATTGAAAAAAAACTTGGTTTTTTTAAGGATAATATTATAATTAAAAAAATGGTCCTTATAACTAGAAAATATTATTCTTTCAATCTGGTCCTTTTAACTCTCCATCATAATCTTTACTGGATGACTCCTATAGAAAACATTTGTGTGTGATGAGCTTCTACTATTGTTTGAATAAAGTATGGTATTTGAGATATTTTACTAAGAATAAACATATGACTAAAATGGCCTAAAAATAAAAATCAAATTAAACATCGGAGCAGGACTTAACTTAAATATTTTACAATGTCGCTAGAAATAAATACAATAATGAAACTTTAACTTTTATTTAGTAACCAATAAGTTTCGTGCATCGCTAAATGATAAGTCGTGCGCTCTAAATTTTGTGTACCAAAAAAAAATCGTGCACACTATTCGGCACCAGTGTTCACTTTGAAGACCACTGGATTAGAATATTTTAGCATAGCTAAACAATCAAATTTTATAGTATATTATAAAGTAAGCGAATATGTTGAATTAGTCTAAAAACAAAATCAATTTGAGAAAAAAATTTCATAAAACAAATGTATGGGATGAGTTATTGAATTTGTAGTTTTTATTAGACATACTAACGCTGTAAAAATGATTGCTAATAATCAATTTTATTTGTTAATTGGCTGCAAATACTTGCTGAGTAGTTGAGCTTCATATTTTTTTCAAAATTTTGTGGTTTTTAGTGTTGGGATTTTAACCTTGTTAGTGTTTGTCGTATAAGGTGTCACCAACAGATTTATTTTTTAGTTTTAGATATAATTTCTTTTTCTATTATCTTAATGTTAATCTTAAAGGGGCGGTAAAATTACAGGAGATGACAAGTTGATTGCTTGACCTTCATAAAAAGGTTTATTGTCGTAAAGGGACGAAAAATTGTTATGTTTTTCTACCATTTAATAATAACAATAACAAATAATTAATGACAAAATGTTTTTGACTATTAAAGTTCATTCTCTTACAGTTTGACAGTGTTTAAGTACACTAAGGCTAGTTTGATATTTTTTGATTGTTGTAAAAAACTCCTGACTCAGCCCGGCTAATTTTTGAATAAGTTAATTTTGTTTTGAAAGTAATTGATATATTTTAGTTAATTTTTTCTTAAAAGTTAAATGAGATTGGGTTAAGTCGTAAACTATGCATCCTACAGCCTGTCAAAAGATATTCCTGGTTCATGACTTTTTTAAGTTTTAAAAGTATGTGCATATACAACTACATTGAGCTTTATGGTAATAAGTACTAGGAAAGTGCTCCTAGTATTAAAAAAACAAAATGCTTAAATCATTGTAGTCTTACTTTTAAATAGCTTTTATACTTTAATAGTACTTAATCGTCAGCTATGATAATTTTATACAACTCAGTTTAAAAAAAAATGTTTATTTTTCCAGTTGCAAAACTTTGCTTACCCTTAATTTAGTCTAGAATGTTTTAATATTTCTTGATTAACCTGATTAATATGATTTTATATGTCAAATTAAAGTTATTAGGGGTAATGTTCTGTTCGTGGCCTTCTTTAATTTTGGTTAAAGTTTAAGATTTTTATTGAAGTATTGAAGTTAAAATTTATGAGGATAATATAATAAGGTTTTTTTTAAAGATAGTTGACACTTTAATTTAGATAATCAAAAATTAAAGTTTACAATTGAAGCTAATTTTCACATTCATGATTTTAGTGATTGAAATAACGTGTATATTTAAGCCTCAAGTGAAGTATATTTCAAATACCTTTAAAATAGTTTTTTGTTACTCAGGCTAATATTTTATAAAAATTCTAAATACAGTTGCAACATTTTTATAAACCTTAACATTTTTCTTTCATATATTTTTTGTGATAGATTGTTTGTGTTAGTTTAACTAAAGCTTTTTACTTTTTTTTATACCGGATTTTTTCATTTATGTGCTAAAAATTGACGTTTGATAATATTAGTATTATTTAAGTAAAACATAATCAATTGCAATTCTTGCAACATAATTTAAAACTCAAATTGAACTGTTAACAAGGTTAACATTGACCTTTTATGTTCATTTTAATCAATAATATTTTTAACACAGTTTTAAGGTAATGAAAACAAAGTAAGTCTTTAAATGTATTTTGTTTTAAATACAAATTCAAGGAGAAAATATTTTTACTAACTTATTTTCTGGAATTGTGAAAAAAATTACTAAAATTTCATCTCTTCCCACATTTAAAAAGCTATTAATTTAAATTTTTTAGTAACAATTCTTTGCAAAATCAGAAACATAGTTTTTTTGGTCTCTACTTTTAAACGTCTTTGCTATAAGTATTGAATTAAAAAAATCAATCTAGAAGTAGTTTAATATTTTACAAAGTTTAAACTTAGAAATTTTAAAAACAATTGCTTATAAACTGTAGTAGCAGATTTGTACCAAATGAAATTACCTATGTTTGCCTTTCGAATTAGTGCCTTCATAAGTATTTTATTGAAGTTTTTATTTTTGATTTCTTAAATACTAAAATTTTTAAAAATCTAATACTAGGCCAAGTTATTCTGAAAGACCTTAGTTTGTGTAAACTTTAGTCATATTATATAATAAACAACTTTTTGATTACAATATTGAGAATAACAAAACTTGAAAACAGTAAATAAACAGTTATGCACACCTATATGAATATATTTCCTCATCAACAGACCAAAACCAGCTGACCATAACTTTGAATAAACACACACAAAACTGACCTTACTAGTATTTAGATAAAAATATAATAAGTACCATCAAAAGCAATCAAGCAATATCTGCATGTAAGACAAATAAATCAACTAAAGCACTCCAAACCTACTCAGTATACTGGCTCAACAAGAACTATTTGTGACTGTGTTTAAACTTATCCATTTTTAGGTCTTAAAAACTTTCTGGAACACCTGTCAAGAACTTATTTCAGAATGAGTTTAGGCCAAGCCCTCTTCTTCGTCTTTCAAGTACAAAATTACTCTTTTATAAATGTCTTGTATTGGATGTACGATCCATACTTACCGGAGAAAACAACTGTAGTCAACCTCTCATATCCCCTCAAGTATTCGGCATCAACTTACAAATTACACACCTCATTAAATTTCAGAACACCAGATTTTAAAAACAATAAACTTGTTGTAGTCGGTGCACGCACGCGATTTTAATTTTATTTTTTTATTATTTAAATATCTTACAATTATTTTTGCACACTAATAATTTTCTATGTTTATAACTAATCGTTATGTTTTAAATTTTTTTTGAAATTTTAAATAACTTTTAGTATTTATAAAATAAAAGTTAAAACTTCAATTAAATAATTATAAAGGCACTAATTAGAAAGGCAAACGTAGGTTATTTCATTAAGTACAAATATTTTGGTACAGTTTATAAGCAATAGTGTTTTGAATTTTTAAATCTAAACTTTGTAAATATTAAACTACTTCTAGATACAATTTTTTTAGTTTAATACTTCAAGCAAAACCTTTTAAAAATAGAAGTCAAAAAACTAAGTTTCTAAAATTGCAAAGAATTGTTTCTGAAAAGTTCCAATTAATAGTTTTTAAAATGTTGGAAAAGATAAAATTTTAGTAAATTTTTTCGCAATTCCAAGAAAATAAGTAACTATAAATATTTCCATCTGGAATTTGTATTCAACAAAAAACATTTAAAGATTTATACTATAAGATTTGATTATTTAGCTATGCTAAAATACTCTAAACCAGTGGTTTTCAAAGTGAACACTGGTGCCGAATAGTGTGCACGATTTTTTTTTGGTACACAAAATTTAGAGCGAACGACTTATCATTTAGCGATGCACGAAACTTATTGGTTACTAAATAAAAGTTAAAGTTTCATTATTGTATTTATTTATCTATCTCTAGCGACATAGTTAAATAATATAGTTAAGTTCTGCTTTGGTGTTTAATTTTAGTTTTAATTTTAGGCCATTTTAGTCATATGTTTATTCTTGGTAAAAAATTTCAAAAATAAATTTTTTCTGTAAACAATAGTAAATGTTCATCACACACAAATATTGTTCATGGTAGTTGCCTAGTAAAAATTATGATGGAGAGTTAAAAATACCAGTTTGAATGGTTAATACTTTATAGTTTCTAGTGATATTTTTCAAACTATATCATAATGCTTAATAAAGCACTTTTTCTCAACTAAAGTTACTTTTTAAAAACTAAACAATATAGGTAAAAATAAATTTCACTTGTAAATTTGATTCAATGCTAAAATCTATAACTACAAGAAAATTGTGGAATTTAAATTGTAAAAGAAAAGTATATTAATTATGATAGAAATTATTCAAACATATCAGCACTTATCTTAAAAAAAATATACTTTTAGTATTAAACAAAGTGTAAGTAAAGGTTTTAAGTTAAAAGAAAATCAAGTTAGATAATGATTATACTTTTCATATAATACATGATTTGAATAGAAAATTTAAATGTTAAAGAAATATAGGCTTAAACTAATCTTGGTTGCCACACACTCAAGAAATTCAGGGAATTTTCAAGTTGTAGAAAATCTCAGGGAAACTAAGGGAGACTCAGGGAAACTTAGGAAATTTAGATCCTTTTTTTTAACTCAGGGCAGTTATGGTTTTTTCTAAAAAATTAGGGAAATTTTACTTTTTTTTTAATTTCAGGGAAAAATTTTTCTAGACCTAGAATGAGATTTAGTTAATCCGAATTTAACATTTTGTTTAAAAAAGTTAATTTTGTTTGATTATTTAAAATTTTTAGCCTTGCGGCTAGTTCTTAAATATTCTTAGAATTAACATTTTATTTTTCTAATAAATAATAAAATTTTTGAGGGTTTCAAAAGAACTCGGGGAAACTCAAAAAAATTTGAGGTTACTCAAGGAAGTTTCTAGTCACTCAGAGAAGATTTTTTGACTCAAATAGTGGCAACCCTGACTAATACAAAATTGCCAGATATTAAGGCTAGTTTGAACTTTTCTAATGTTTTTAGACAAATTAAGGATTGCTAAGTTTTTCTAAAGTTCTTTTGTAAATCTCAGACTAGTTATTTACGTTTTTTAACAAAATTTTAGCTAGTAAAATTTTTAACTCTTTATTATAAGATTTATGTTAAAAGTTATACAATATTTCTAAAAGTTTAGTTCTGTTATTTTAACGTAAAATTAAGGATTTAACTATTATTTACTGTTTAATTTCATATTTCTAGATCTGTTACCAAAAATTTTATTTTTGTCTAAAACTTAGAATGTCTAAGGCTAGGTTGATGTATTTCAGGCTAAATATTTTCACTCTAAACTAAGAATTTAGCTTAAAAAGTGTCTACCTTGTTAAGATCTAGTTAAAGGGTTTAGTATGATTCAGGGCTGCCATATATTCAGCATAGTTGAACTTTTCTTTAAAATACAGTTTGACTAAGGATGTTTATTTTTATTTTTTCAAAAATTCGGCTAGTTTTGATTCTTCTCTTAAATCTTTGAAGAAATTTATGTCTTTATTTTTATTTATTATGAATTTTCTTTTCGATCTTCATTTATTTTATTATCTTAGTCTTAATTTTAAAGATTCAGGGTTGTTTAACAATATACTTTTTTAGTTTTTAACTTCCTCTTTTTTTTTTTAAACTCAAGATGACCCATGATAGTTTGTAGTAATGCATGCAAAATTCAACACTCTTGAAATAATTCACATAGTTTAGTTAATTAGTTTGATATAATTACAAAATGGTATACTAAGGCCAGTTGTTTTTTTTAAATACTTACCATACTTAACAATTTTTTAAAAATATCATTTTAATGTTTTTTTAGCTCTTGAATGACATTTCTTTGTTCAAGTTTGAATATTCTAATATTTTATATTCAGTTTCCTTGAAAAATATGTATTTTATTTCATTTATTTTAAAAAGTTTACAAGCTTAGGATAATTCTGGACAGTTTAAAACCGCTGAGGACAGTTTTTGGTCACTCAGGTTTTTTTTTTTTGGTTTCAAAGAGAAGCAATCCTGTTCGTGCTTATTCATGATTACTCAGGCTGATGTTATTCTAGTATCAAGTGAGGCTAACCTAATAATTACTACCCTTTTAAAAATTATTTTTTGGTTTTTTTTTTAATATGAAATTATTTATAACATGAGAGTTGAAAAGAGTAATTATTTCTTAATTTTTAAAACATTAAAACCGACCATAAAAAAACTGCCTTGTTCTTTTATAATAACTAATGAGCAAAAACAAATAAGTTTTGAATATCTTTTAAATTTAAAACTACTTTCTGAAGTTTTTATTAAAATATTGAAAATTATTTATTAATCATATAATATACAATTCTTATACTTTTTTTCTTAATAAGAGTGTTTTAAAAGATAACTTGTTATCTTAATAAGTATTTTGATATACTTTACTTTGTATAATGAACAAATTATTATTTATAGTTATTTGTTTTTTGAGATCTTTATTAAAACTCATAATACCAATAATTTTTTTAAAACACTCATATTAGTTCAGACATTTATTTTTCTAGACTAGTTCTTATTTTCATTTACAACCTTTGATTCTCTAAAATGTAATTTTTGTTTTTTTCTTTTATGATTTAGGGTTGCCACTTTACCTTGAAACTTTGAAAAACCTGGAATTTGCAATTTAGGTAAAAATAAACTGGAAAAACCAGGAATTTGAGAAATTTTGAAGAAAACCTCGAGAAACCTGGAATTTTGAACAATTTTAACATTTTCAGTTGTAAAGTTTCAATTTGACACATAAAATCTATTATATTAAAAAAAAAATTTTGTCATCATGAAAAAAAAATTCTATTAAAGGACACATTTAAAGTAAATTTCAGTATCTCTTAAATGTTTTTATACTATTTTAACACAGTTTCTTACATTAAACTTAACTTAAAACTAAAAATAGACCCAAAACTGTGTACTTTTAAAAACTTGTAAGAAATTTGGAAAAACTGGAAAAAATTTTGAAAAAACAAGTGGCAACCCTGAAAATTATGATATTTTAGGTTATCTATAAGGTTACCACACTTTAAGAATATTTTAAAAGTTTTTTAAAATATCAGTAAAATGCAGAATGGTTCAGAATTTTTTGAAATTTTTATTAAACTCTTGCTGACTCATTTTCTTGTTTAATTCGTGATTCTTTAGAATTTAATACCCATTTTATCTACAAATTGAATGAAATTTAATTTCAATACTTTGTTATTTCACATTCAACTTTGTTGAAATGCTAAGTTTGTACAGTATTGCCACTTATCCTGGAATTTGAGAAATTAGGCAAAAAAAAAACATAGAAAACCTAAAATTTAAACAACTTTTATAAGTTCAGTAGTAAAATTTTGATTTTATTTAAAAAACTTACCATAGAAATAAAAAATCTTAGTCATAATAAAACTTTTTTTATTAAAAAAACATATTTAAATAGCATTATCTTTTAATGTTTTTAAATTATTTTACACATTTTCTTACTTTAAACTTAACTTTAAACTAAAATTAAACCTTAAAATGTGTACTTAAAAAAACCTTGAAGAAGTTTAGAAAACTCGGAATAAATTTTGAAAAATGAGAGGCAACCTTGTTTCTATTAACTTTTAAAGTTAAGATTCTTTTTGAAAATTAAGAAAAATTAGGATGACTCAAAGACAGTTTAAGGTCACTCAAGGCAGTTTCTGATCTCAATCAGGATATCTTTGACTCATAGATTGGCAAACCTGTTCAACATTTATTATTTTCTTTTTAAATTTTTTTTCATAGTTAGCTTTTACTTCAAATTTTATAACAATATTTTGTTTTAAAGAGTAGCAATACTGGTTTAGAACAAGTAAACTTTATTTTATTTGCAATATATTTCAATGTCAAATGAATCAGAGAAATTTTGAAAAAAACCTGGAATTTTAAACAAAAACTGCTAAAAAACTTTATTTTTCAGTCTAACCATTTCTAAACAAAATAATTTTTATTTCAATTTGTCAAAATGCATACAAAGTATTTTTAATGTAATCTATGATTATGTGTGTGCACAAAACATTTATTTATCTAATGAGTACAGATTTTTAGATTTAAAGAATAAAAAAATCATCAAAAACATATGACCATTGGTATTTAAGGAATTTCTTTCAGGTTTTTCGGTCTATTTTTAAATTAAAGATAAGTTTAAGTTTAAAAACTGTGTTTTGTAGTACAATAACACTGTAAATAATGTAAAGCTACTTGAAATATGTTTTTTTATTAAAAAATTATGAAAACCATTTTTTTTATTAAATAGATTTTTGGTGGCAAATAAAAGTTTCTTAATTAATAATGTAAAATTGTTTAAAGTTCAGGGTTTTTTTGTAATTTATGTTCAAAATTTGTCAAATTCCAGATTTTTTATTTAAAGTGTCAAATTCTAGGTTTTTCCAGTAATCCAGGTTTAGTAGCTACCCTAATAAAATTAGCTTCTAATGTTTCAAAAATTTTCCATATACAATTCACACTTTTGTAAGATGTATTCTGTTGTCAAAAAGTTTTACAAAATTATGTTCTATGAAATATTTAATTGTAATAAATAAAGATGTTTTGTAGTTTATAGTTAGCTCTAAGTCAATTTAAAAGTTGAAAATGTGCTTTTTTACACTGCTTTTGGTTGCTTATGAACGAATATTAAAAAAAAGTTTTGTATAAGTGTAAAAAGTTCATTTCTGACAAATTATTTTTATTAAATTAAAAATTATCCATTGAATTTAAAACTTTGAAAATATAGTAGTTACAAAAAGTAAAAAAAAAAAAACAGACTGATTTGCTTTAGAATTTATTTTCTTTGGACAAGACGGTAAAGGGTATCTTTGGCGTGGACTTTATAACCAAAAGGTTTTCTCTTGCACCAAATACTAGGACCACATACTTTAAACGTGGAATTTTTCGTTCATTAAACTGTATTTATTGAGTTTTTTAACTAATATACTTAATCAAATGGAATGTTGATGTTTTTCTTTATTGTATAAAACACCGGTCTCAAACTATGCTTATTTTATTCAAATGATGGTATTGTTTTTATATCTTGCACAAACAAATAAATTATAACTAAAACTTTTTAATAACAGATTTAAAACAGTTTTCTAAACGTTCGAAATTAATTCAAATAATTTTACCATTTAATTTCAACTTAATTTTTAAAACACTTTCTAAATATGCTATTACTTAGGTCAACGTAAAATTTATGTCAACTAAAATTATCACCATTCTACGTATAAAATTTCTATTTACAAGTTATTGATGTTGTTTTAATTTGTATGTGAGGTCATTTTAGAGCAGGGTTTCTCAAAGTAGGTTAATTTGCCCATTTGGAGGCAATGAGCAGCAAAGAGGCCAAAGAGGAACTATGAGCAGTAAAGGAGCAACATGGGGGCCATGAGGTCATAACTTTAAACTTACACTATATTTTTTGGAGTTGATGACGAGTAAAAAAAACAAAAGGTGTTTTTTGTTTGGTTTTCAATGGTAGTTTTTTGAGTAATCTTGTAGGAGGGCGTCTTAGCTCTTTTTGTTTGCTTAAAGGCGCCTTTAGAATAAAAGTTTGGGAAATCAAGTTGTAGAGCTTAAAGCTGTTTTTGTTTTTAGCTAAACTTTAGTATCATCATAAACTGAACTTTTTAATGCTTTAAAAAAGGGGATGTTTTTTAAAAGCTTGAAATCAGCTTTATTTTTTCCGTAAGCTCATAGTGTAAAATCACTTATTAATTTTATTTAAAAGCTACTTGCCTACTCTCTGCATACTTTAAAAAAATCTATTTTTTACAAAGATTTAGTGCTTTATAGCTACTTATAAAAACACTGGGTGTTAGTATCTTTATTCAAACATTTTTGAAAGTTTATACAAAACAAAGTACTTATTGTGAATGCCAGTTTGGAAAAATGTTCAAAAGCCACTGAAATAGTACAGTTGTATACTAGTTCTTAAAACTTGGATAGTTTATAAAAAAAATATAAATTACAAAACTATAAAAATTGATAAAAACATATTTAATAATATAAAAATACCTTGTTTAAAAATGTCTGGAAATCTGCTTTACAGTAATCAAAACTTTAATTTTTATATAATTAAAATAAGTAGCTATCAATTATTTTGTATAATTTTTTTTTACTATTATTGATACCCCTAACCCTTACCCTCGGTTGGTAAGTTTTTTTTTTATAATTTTTTTAAAATACTTTTTTCTAATTTCTTTATAATTTTTTTTACTTTCACTATTACCCCTAACCCTTACCCTCGGTCGATAACTTTTTTTTTATTAAATTATTTTTTGTTTTTTTTCTGTATTTTTTTACGATCGTGTAAATTTGTTCTCGTGCAGTTTAGTTCCCTAAAGCAATTCAGTGAACTGGTGCAATTTTGACTTAGTGAAATTTAAACGCGTACCCAGTTAAAAAAGTATTATTAAGTTTTGTCACTTAAGAGAGTTATTGATCACTCAGTAAAGTTTTTTACTCTATGAGCGAAATTTTTAAATCAAAATAAAGATGTAAATTACTTATGCATATAGAAATTTGAAAAAGCAAGCAGTTGTTAACAAGCTGAATTATTTTTACTTTCTTATTTTAATTTTAATAGTGTAAAATAAAATAATAAACTAACAATAGTAGTTGCAAAGTTGACAAAAGCGTCGTTTCTTACGCAGCTACAGTTGTTCGTTGTCATTTGATAAAACGGTAGTATCACCGACTCATCTCTTTGGTTCTGAAGTGCTTCTTTATTTTTTGTTGATTTTACATCCTTAACAATTTTCACATAACTCGGTATTAAAAAATGTATATTAATGTGAAATTTAAAAAAGAGAATATTTTACACTTTAAACTAGACTTTAAATAAACAGTTTAATATTTTTAGACTACAAATATTTAACTAAACTTGATAATTTAACTAAATGTTTGTAACAATGATAAAAAATTAAATCAAGTAATAGCTTGAAAGAATTTCTCTAAATACTCAAACATAAGATTTTAATCCGTCTAACTAGAAGATCAAACAACAAATAATTTTATAATTTGAAAAGGTCATAAAAAGCTGAACTAAGTGTTATCAACTAATTTTTAATTGTTAAAATTATTTAATTCAGTATAATTAGTTGTAATAAACCAAGAGCATTTTAAAAAATCTACATTAATAAAAACCAGCTTTTTAACTTGTATTTACAGTATAAAAAAAAACTTATATTTTTTTTAGATTTTTTTATAGTTTTTATGCTTTTAGTTATTAAACTATTACTAGATTTTTTAATTTTTTTAACAATATATGTCTTTTTTTACACGTTGTTTTAATAAATTTCTACTGTTGAAATATTTAATCTACAAACTACTTTTAATTAATATCAATTAAAATACTTAACAAACTCTAACTGTTCTATAAAACTCTAACTCTGAGGAAGAAGTATAACCTATAGGCAAGTGATTAACACGTAAGCTTAAAGCAAAACACTAAATATAAAACACATTAATTCGTCAGTCTTGCCAAGTCTATTGGAGTACAATCATGTATTTTTTAACAGGTAGTCTGAAGCGTAAGTCAAGTTTTTAAGGCATTGTTCAGATAAATTTAAGCATTTAGAGTTTTGTTGTTCAACTTAAAATATTTTTAAAAGGTGTGTATTCCAAAAAAATGTCTGTAAGCGTGAAATTTGAAATAACATTGTCCTCTCGCTCATTTTGGTTTGTCTACATAATGTGTTTTTATTTTAAAGCTAACCGTAAAATAAAAACAAAAAGTGGCAAATTCAATAAAAAATATGGAGTGAGTTTTTTAATTTGTTTGTAGTATTGACTAGACAACATAAAGTTATGTTTTTGTTTTGAAACTGTCAAGATAGTAATTAAAGGTGATTTTTATCGTCATTTAAAACATAAAATTTATAAGAAAGCCAGTATTTAATTTAAAAAAAAAATATTATACATACTTTTAAAGAATTAAATGTTAATATTAGTATAGTTTTAAATTAATTTTGAGTAAAGATACTTTTATTAAAACATTCTTTAGCTGTTTAAATAGGAGAAAATTTTCATGGCTAAAATTCTAATCACTAGTAGTAAAAGCTAGAAAGAGAAAATTAAGTCTAAGACAGCTTATCTCTTTAAGCTCTTCAATCATTTAATCTTTTTTTTCTTTAACTATAATACAGAGAAGTAAGTCCTTCTTACAAAAACCCTTTTCAGCTTGTAGGAATGATTATTAAATCATTAAAAACATTTATAAAAAAGTCTATATAGATTTATAATAACGTTAGATTTTGTTACATCAAAAGTACTATAGATAAGGTTTCTTGGCTAAAAAAAATTTAGTATATAAAAGAAAAGTTATTAGAATAAGTCAGTCTTAAAGTTGCTTTAGAGCAGAAGGGTATATTAAACAAAAGCTACTAACATAAAATAATTTAATAAAAAAAATACAAAAATATTTTTTTTTTGAAAGTTTAATTTTACTGTATTTTATTTATCTAAAGATTTTTAGTGTTGTTTATGGAATCAAAAAAGTAATATTAGGACACATCAGGTCAGTTAAATCAAATACAGAAATCTGCTTTTTGAATACGCACAATTTAAGAACAAACTTTCATGTTGAGTACGCAATTAGAACAAAGCTCAATCGTGCGTTTTCAAGACAAACATTACTGTATTCAGTTTTTAACAGTTCTAAAATTTTTACGAAGATATAGCTTAGATTATAAAGCTATTTATTAAAATAAGTTCTTAATAAAAACTCATTAAAAAATTATATTAAACTATAAATAGCTTAATAATCACGTTAAGTAAGTATTTTCAGTTCAAATTACTATTGATTAGATTACACTGCTCAAAAATGTTTAATATATAAAGAAAGTGTTATTAGAATATGTCAGTCTGTAAAGTTTTTAGTAGAGGAAGGGTATTAAAAACAATTTAGCTACAAAAATTATAGTTTTCAAGATTTTTGTATATTGCGTTTTATTTAACTAAAGATTAAAAGTGGTATTCATGAAATAAAACGTAAGATATTAGGATATATCAAGTCAAATTAGTTACGACAGTTATATCAAAGACAGCCATCTGCATTTTGAAAACGCACCTTTTAGGGATACACTTCATGCACATAAAACAATACTTAAAACTTATTTTGTCATTTAGAATATAAACTATTAATAAAACAAGTATTTAATTTAACTAAAAATATTGTCTTTATTGTAAATGTTTTTAATGATTTGAAGTGGAAGAATAAAATATAGTTTTTATCAAGATTTGAGTAAAGATAATTTCATTAGAATATGTAAAAGTTAAACAGCTTAAATAGGAGAAAAGTTTTATGGCTAAAATTTTCAACACTAGTAGTACAAAGTTAGAAAAAAAAATCTATAAAAGCTGATTTTTAAACTATTTATCATAAAAATAAATAAGTTCTCAACAAGAGATTTTAACATTCTGGAAAATTCTGGATTTAGAAATAAATCTGTATATAAACGTTGGATTACTCGGTTTAAAGTCATTTGTAAGGTGTCTACACCGTTGACAGTTTGAGACCGTAGTTTAGCTTAAGGAAGATTTTGTCTATGCTTTTTTCTAGTTAGTTATGGTTATTTTACAAACAGTATCGCATATTGTAAATTTATTTTAAAATTACAAAAGTTTTCCAATAAAGTTTGTTGTAGCCGATAGCTTACGTGATTGAATTTTCTTTTGTATAACACAGTTTTTATTTTTTCATGCTTAAGAATCTGACTACTAAAATAAAATAAATTTTCTTTAGAATACATGAAAGTAAAATTTTGCTTCGCATAATGTTTAATAAACAACTTAGTGCATTTTAACTTCGTAAATGACATAAAAACATTTTTGAAGTGTACAATTCTAGCTCTGGTTTAGAAACAGTGCGTAGTCATTTTTTTCTTTACTATATCTCTTTTTTCTTTTAATTCAGGGCGAGCGTAGGCTTCAGGGAACTACACTTAAACCGCCGCTATTTTACTTATAACACATATTAAGTAAATTTTTTATTTTATAGTTTGTACATTTTTATTACACAGTTAACAATGAAAGAAATTTAACAGAAAATTATACAATAAAATAAAAACATGTCAATGAACCAACAACTTCATTACATTTGGAAAACAATAATTCCTGCTTTGGAGAATCACAAATGCAGCTCTCTGTTTAAAAAACCTGTGGATCCTGTAGCGCTTAGAATACCTGTTAGTTTTTTAGTAGTGTTTTCACTTACATTTTCTAAACATTTTTTCAAGAACAATCCTGTTAAGTACCTCTAATGTAAGGTTTGCCATATTTAGTCAAAAATTCGTGTGCCAAATGGAAATTTAATTTTCAGACTTATATTTCTAAGGTTGTGTTTTAAAAGCAATTTCAAGCGGAACATAACTGAGTGTTTTATAACTTTTACCAGAAAAAACAAATTAAGACTGTTTAAAACGTTTAACAAATTACTCTAAACAAATAAAATAACTAATGGGTACAATTTTTTAATATATTGAATCTTTTTTAGTTACTTTAAAATAATTTATGACTGTACTGCGATTTCTTTTAGTTTAAAACTTTTACATATGTAATTTTAAAATTTTATCAAAACCTTTATCATGTTCGTAAAATTGTTGTAAGTAATGTTAGAGTTTAATAGTATAAAATAGAAATAATATTTTGTGCATAAAATTCTACGTTGATAAAAACTGACAGGACTATCACAGCATTATCACGAAGCCAATGTGCATAAACGACATCAAGAAAAACCTACGTACAGGCAAATACAAAACAGCTGACCAATGTAAAAAAGACTTTCAGCTGATGTTTGAAAACTGCTACAATTACAACCCTGTTAGTTTAAAATTAATATAATTAAATTGTATAATAACAACTACTAACTATAAGCATTTGATTGTCTTTAAACTTATTTTGCAATATTAGATTTAACATCTTTGTTTAATTAATCTCAGGTAGGTAACTATATAAGGGCGCAGGGTAAATCCCATGAAGCGTTTTTGAAAGAAGAGTTAACTAAACTGCCGAAGGATGAATTAAAAATTGTTGATATAAAAACAAATAATAAAATAAAGAAGTCAAAGAAACAAAAGAAAACAAAGAAAATTCTTAAAGTTAGTGTTTACAATTAATTTTACTTATTTTTAAAGCCTTTTATAAATTTAATAATCTATGACTAATAAGTTTTGTAATTTTATAATAAAATTTTTTTAAATTTAAATAAAAGAAATATTTATTTAAAACTAGTCATATCTTTTTAATTTTAATAGTTTTTTCTTAATTTTAAACAAAAAGTTTTTAGAAAAATTGCTATTATATTATTAGACAAAAATAACAATTATTAAAAGTATATTTATGTTTCGTACCAGTTTAAAATTTTTTACTCTAATTTTCTAAGATACTTGTCAATAAAATCGATAAAATATATTTTCAGTCAACTAAACCCTTACCGAAAAAACCTGATATTAAAAAACTTGAAGGACATGGTAAAGACGCATTGTGTAGAAATTTATCATCAAAGATGTTACCTAGGTCTAACTTATGCAAATATCTGGAAAAGGAAGTCAACCAATTTGTAAAATCTAAAGGTAAAGAAGAGGAGGTTGGTAAGATCCACGTCAGAATTTTATACAATAAATTAAAGCATGTGGAGGTTAAAGAGAAAATGTTAAAGAGGTAAAATTATATTTTATTTGTTGTCTTTAATATTTTACGAACATTATTTTTTGTATGTTTTATGCAAAAAAAAACAATACTTAAGATTCTAAAAACTTGTATTATCCAAGTTATTATATTTTAAAGAATTAATATTCTTTTATAACTTTTTTTAAACATATAAATTCCAAACTTGTTGTATATTAAATAACTGTGGCAGTAAATACCACATTTAATTTTAAATATACTAGTATTCTGATATGTACGCAATTTTTGAATAGGTAGAAAGCAAGTCTCTAGAATGTCAATTTTTAATTCAGAACGGTCTTTCTTAGGTACGCACTAGTGTAAAAATTGAAATTAAAGTTAAGCTTTGTTTTTTTTAGCATGGTTAATCATAATAAACTAAAAAAAAACATTTAATCTAATGAAATTTGAAGTTTTCACTCTACAAGTGAATTTATTGAGACAAAAATGGGGCTAAAAAGATGCTTTCACATTTTATTTGTGTTGCGTAGATTATTACTTAAGTTTAAAATTGGTTTTAAACATATGAACAGAAACTTTTAAGTAGTTCAACAAAAGCATAATATATGAGCTTAAACATAATTACTCCTTAATATTTATGAATTTTATACAATTTTTTAGCAACTATTTTTGAATATTAACAGCCAAATGTGGCTTTTTAAAGGTAAAAAAAGCAACAATTTTAAACTAAAAATTTAATAAAGTAAATAATAATGTATTATTGAAATCTTTAAGAACAGACCATTTTAATAAATTTTGATGTTTTAACGAATTTGAGAAGAAGCGACTGCGTTTGAAATTATCCATTAAATTGATGTTAAATTACATTTGAATCCATTATAAATATATTAAAGGTTTTAACTTATTTTTTTTACTAAAAAACAAATTTTAATTGATAGCAGCTTTATTAAATGATGTCTACAAAATAGCTTGGAAGTTGGCTTACCAAGACATTTTTAGAATGTCATACAAACATCTGAATAAGGTCCTGTATTGCAGCTCCGAGCGTCAAAAACAAGATACAAAAGGAAATAACTTTATTAATTTAAAATCTGCTGAAAAAAATATCTAAATGATCTAAGTTTTTTACTAAAATCATAGTTTAATTTAACTTTGAAATATTGAAATCCTAAAACGATACATTATATTCTTTTAGATTTGGAAAAACATTCTATGAAAAAATACCTTATAGATCAAGAGCTTTTTATGCTTTTGTGGAAAAAGACGGTGATGAAATTTGTTTCTTCGGGTGTCATACTCAGGTGAGATAAATCTAAATTTTATAACGATAAATTTACATGTTTATATTTAGAAATATTTGATTTACAAAAAAAAAAAAAACAATTTAACTCAATCCGAGTAAGATATTTATATTATATTTATATAAATAAAACAACACGTATAATTTTTTCAGGAGTATATAGACTTTGTATCGCCGAACAACAACAGGGTCTACATATCGTATTTAGACTCGGTCCAAGTTCTGGAAAAATCGATTCGTTCTAAAGTGTATGTAGAACTGATGTTAGGATACTTTAAGTACTGTGGTGAGCTTGGGTAAGTCAATAAAAACAATATTAAGTAGTTGATTATATACATTTTTATCAAGTAGAATAAAATTAAGTCAATTCTTAAAATTAACAGCAAGGAACAGCTCAATGAAATTTATATATAATTAAGTTTCTGAGAGAAAGTACTGCACTTTTACTATAAACAATAAGAAAATTTTAAATTGCTTTTATTAATAAAAGTGGATTTTTATTACAAAAGTTATAATAATTATATAAGGCTGATAACTATAACCTCTAAATTTAATTACAAACCCAAAATTTATTAAAACGTTGTAAATTGTTGTATATATTTAAGATACCACTATGCACATATATGGTCTTGTCCCCCAGAGAAAGGTGAGGATTATATTTTTAATGGAAAACCACCATGCCAGGCTACCCTTCCTCCGAAAGCTCTTAAGAAATGGTACAAAAAAATGTTAGATCTGGGAAAAGTAAGTTTTCTAAAAGTTGTTTAAATTTTACTCAGTTTTTTATTCTAAATAAAAATGTGTTTTATTAATTATCATAAGTGTTAAGATAAACAAAAAAATCTCTTTCTTGCTAAAAACCTAGAATCTTGGGAAACCTGGAACTTGACAATTTAGGCCAAAAAAAGTTTCAAAATTTTAAAATAAAAACAGAAAAAACAAGAAAGTTGAACAAAAATAACTAAAAAACGTTGAAAAACCTGAAATTTTAAACAATTTTTTCGTGTTAAGTAGAAACATTTCGATTTAACACCAAAAATACACCATAAAAATAATTATTTATTTTCATCATCAATTTTTTTTTTATTGAAAAACACATTTAAAGTTGCTTTAAAGTATCTTTTTAATGGTTTAAACTAATAAACACAGTATTTTACCTTAAACTTAACTTTAAACTAAAAATAGACCCAAAAAGTGTACATTTAAAAACCTGAGGAAATTTTTTAAACCCGAAAAAAAAAACTGCCTTTTTAAGTTTATTATTTTTCAACTGAAATTTAGCATTTTTATAGTTTTTAATGGTTGTTGACCTTAGAACAATGTTTAAATTATTTTTTAGTTTAAACAAAATTTGAGATTTTTGACTTTGACACCCAAGAAACATTTAGTTTTTGAAAAGATTATCTGTTTTTTTTTCTCCGCACAGAGTGATGGGTCACTAAAAATAACTACTTCAGTAGCATCTTAATGTACGTAACTATTATCATTATTATTAATAAATAAGTATTTTTTATCCATTTGCAGAAGCTAATGGATTGATAAAATATTTTAATTGTTTTGTAATAGTTACTGAGTCACATCTATTATCATTTGAACAGCTAAAAGCTTTAAAAAAATAATTAAAATAAGGCAAACTACAGACATATTCCATTCATTAAAATTATTAATACACATTATCTTGTCTAAATAGGTTAACGGTTCGATAAAAGGGTACTTTATGCTCAAGTACAACGACATAAAATCAGTGACAGAAGTTCCGTACTTTGAAGGAGACCACTGGCCTGACTCACTGGAGAACTTCTTAGCAGAAGTAAAGAAGCCAGGTAGGCAGTCTGGGAGGTCGCAAGAAACGCTAAAAGCTGTGCAGAACGAAGATCTATTGAGAAAAGTAAAAGGCTACTTCAATGGTCATTCTAAAGTGAAAATGTTTGGTTTATTTAAATAAAAAAAAAGAATTAAAATTAAATACTATTTCTATTATACTTACAAAACTTTGACAACTAAAAAAACTTTAGAATGAATTTATGTCTATTGAATTTTAGTAAGTATTAAACTAGTAAGTTTGAATTTTTTTTTAGAATAACTTCGTTGTCATGTTGAACAATGACGGGCCGGCAAAAAAAGATACGGACAAAGATGTCGATACTGACTTGATGAAGACGGCGCAGCATTTCTTGCAGACGTGCAAAATGCAAGGCTGGAAATTTTCCAGCTTACAAGAAGCCGCTGTTAGTGAACTTTATGCTTTTATCTAGTCAATAAATATAATTATTTTAACTGTTTTAGTAACTAATCAGCAAATGCTAACACATTTAAAAAACGACAAACTTTCTATGTCTTATTAATAATTTTTGACACTTTTACTAAGTATTGGTACTTGTATAACTTAACTTTTATCAAGAAGCTACTGTTGGTCATCATATTTTTTATTTAAGAATAATGACGTTAAAAGTTAATATATTTCGGAAGTTTTAATAACTTTTTTAGCTCTACGAAATTATATTTTTTTACGCAACAAAAGTTTTGATGTTACGAAATTAACAATTTTGTGTGTTTTTGTACAACATTCAATACTTTTATTCCTCCTTGTATATACTTTGGCAAGGCTTTTTCAAGGCTGGAATTTTTCTAGCCCGCAAGAAGCTGCTGTTAGTGGTTTCTTAATTACTTAACTAAGCTAAAAGTTTTAAACTGGGAAAATCTCATATTTTTTTTTAATGTCTTACTTACTCGATAAAAGCTTTGAGATTTTTTAATTTACAAATTTTTTGTGCTTTATTTAGGTTTACAATACTTAAAACTTTAAATAGTTATTTTACCTATATTTTATCAATATTCTGGAGTATAATATACTTTTCATTCATTATTTTTAACAGATTTCGACAAAACACATGTTAATTGAGTTGCACAAAGGCTTTGTAAAAAGTGACGAAAGTGCTGAAGTAAATAAAATAAATCTTGATGTAAATAAAAAAGACATTTCAGAAGTTATCAAGCTTTCAGTAGCTAAGAAATCTTGTAAAGAAACTAATAATTATATTTATGAGTTGACTAAAGAATTCGATGAAGAATTGAACAAAATTATTGAGGATCATAACAAACATGCTGAACTATTAAAAAAATTGGAAGAAATATTTAAAACACGTGAAGAATATGTCAAGAGTGTTGAAGAAATAATTAAAGGTAAAGTTAAAGTGCAGTATTCATATGACTAAATAAAATGTATTAGTCTAATATAACATAATAACATATTTATAAATTTTGTTATAGCTTGTACAAGTTGTTTTAAAATTTAGCTGTAGTTTTACATGTGTATAGTTTTTGTTAGTTATTAAATTAAAATAAACAGTACAAAAATTGTTTCTCTCTAGTATACCATTCTGAAATTAGTACTTATAATTAGTACATATAGTTTCTGTTTTAATTTTTTTTTACCTTTATTAACTTTAAAACTACTCATAATATTGTGTTTTAAGTGTTTATATACAGAGTTTGTTTTTTTTTTTTAATTTTGGTGTTTATAAAAACTTACAAACATAGTTATTTTATTAACAGAAAAAGTAGAACGAAACAACACTAAACACAATATTGCTGTTGACCCGAACAACTTACCTGTTGAACCTAGTTGTCCTCATCGTGAATCTAATGTCTTAATTGAGCACAACTATGTAAAATGTTGCACAAATAAGGTACTTTGTAAAGAAAATTTCAAAGAAAAAACAAAAAAAGCAGGTAATTTGATTTAAATTAAACTTACATCGGCTGTGCACACTTATAATTATAATTCAGTATACTTCCTTTTGACATAAAACTAAACTAGTTTTTATAACTGTGAGTTTCAACGACATTTTCATAATTGGATCTTTTGAAGAATATGAAAAAACAGTTTCCCCGTTTTATTTAAGGATCGGAAGGCCTTGGTTGACCTAAGGAAAAATTTCGAAAATAAAAATTTTGCGGTTTGCAGTTATTAAGTATTTTGTACGTTAGTTAACTATTTCCTATTTTGCTACCTTACTAGTAAAGGGTTAATAACCATAAAAAACTAGAAATCAAATAGCTAGGTAAACTTAAAAAAATCTCAAAGTTGGAACTCTCTTTTAGTCCACACACTATAAATTGCTCTTAGTTTTATTTAGATCACCATAAAAAGTTGAAGATATCTCCTAATTTAGAATCCTTTCTAAACTACTATAGAATGATATAATGGTTCAAAATAAATTTTGACTGCAAAGTTTTGAGTACTGAAATGTTTAACTAGATATAAAAACACACAATAATGATATAAGTTTCAAGAACAAAATAGTTTTTTTTAATCAGTTTACTAATTTTTATTCTAGTTCTTCTTTTTTTTAATTGTATTTTTTTTAAACCATGTAACATTTAAACTGAATCTTGTTTTTATACTGTTGTTAAAAATGTTTGATTTTTAAATACTTTGACGTTATAGTTTTGATTAGTTTGTTGTACTTACTTGCTTCGATAAATTTTAATATTTCTTTGTTTCTATTTTTATGTTTTTTCTTATATCATTATTGAAGCTGTTCAGTTTTATTACAACTTTAACTCAATATTTGAAAAACAGCGGCCCAAAACAGAAGAAAGCACAATAAAAGAAAATTGTCAGATACTTCAGATCAAGGTTCTAGTCGTAAAAAGAAAAGTAAGCAACATTCGATTTAAAACGTTTTAGTTAACATAAAAATTAATTTCTAACCAATATTAAATTTAAAAAATAATTTTGTGAAATGTTAAAACATTTATCAATACATCTAAGATCAAGAAATTTTAAAGATATTTTGTTTTAAGCATTGTAAAACTTGGTTAAACAAGTTTAAATTCATAAATCGCTTTATTAAAACGTTTAAATACTTTATAAGAAATATCATGTTTATTATTTTTATGAATAACCTTAATGAAATTTTACGTCACTGATCAATATCGGTAAACGGTCGGTTTCGTTAAAGCATAATAAATCGTTTGTAGATTGACGACTGCAAGTTTTGTTGCCGTTGACTAAAGAGTTTTATAGAAAAGAAACTCGAGTCTTAGTCTATCGAAGGCTTGTAGTCTGATAACTGGTGAAATGATTAAACCTTGATAGTTATTTTTCATTACAAATTATAAATCAATATTAGTATTTTATCAGTTAGTTTTTTTAGTACTTATTTTTTACAGATTTTATTTACAATTATGTTACCTGAATAAAATTTTATAGGATTTGATTACATCAATGAGTTTGAAGCTCGCTTGGATAAAATTTTCACAACCTTCGACGATTTGGTAGAACAACAGAATCACGAGGAAGTCTCCAAGCATTGCAGATTGAGATCGGTCGCAAACAAACCGAAAAAAAGAGGACAGAGAAAACGAAAACTTCAAGAGTCGTCAGATCAGGCTTCCAAAAATATAAGTATGTGCTTTGTTTGAATTACTAATAATTTTAATCAGTTTAAATTATATTTCAGAACCCGACTTATGGTTTTAATAGAAAATCTTAAATGTTCAAACTTTATATTAAAAACTTTAGATGGGGTAAGGTGTTTTATCTATTAAAAATTTCTTAACTTAAGTAAAATTTCAGTTTCAATACTTTTACAAATGTACAGTAGTAAACAAGGTTTTTTTTTTTGCGTTGTTAAGACAAAGTAGCTAAGTCAATTTTTAAATAATTTACAAAGTACACAACTTTTCAGAAGTTGGAACCACAAGAAAGGAAAGACTTAGTTTTTTAAACTTAGTATTTAGTACCAACGTAAAAAACAAAAATCTTACCATATTATTTACTTATTATTCTTTACAGATTTTAGTATAAACTTATCCAATTACATATTTAAATTCGTGATATCTACTTTGCAGAAATTGGAACCAGTAACACAACAAAGGCAATGATCCATGGAAATCATTTAAAGGGGCAGCCCATGCTCAACACAGCGCCTCTCGCTAAAGTCTCCAGGCCCGGTTTGAATCTTGCATTAGTAACCAAAAATGCTAAAAAAGAAACAAGCGCAAAAAAAATGCTGACTATTCAAGTAGATAAAAACAGAATAGAAAAACTGACTACCAAATCTAAAGCTAGTACCCGACAAGAACATAGTGCCGAAGAAGAACCAAGTGTTCAAGAAATTAAAAAGGCAACAACGACAAACCAGTTAGTGAAGAACACACAACTGACCAGTAAAGTCAAACTACATAATAAAAATAAAGTACAAAAGAAAAACAAACTGACGAATAAAGACCTGCTGTCAGAAGCGGAGCAAGAGAGGAGAAGACGTGACTATTGTGCGATTCATTATATGAGAGAATTAGCTCAATTGAAAATAAACACTAGTAGTAGACAAAGTCTTAAACCCATAGATAAGGAGTCCGAAATCAAAAAAATATTTACAAAAGATGCTACGAAAGAAATGTTAAAGAAATTTAATAACTTATATAGATCTTCAGAAAGCTTTAGAAAAAACTTTAACATATATAAGCTCAACTGCTTCAAATTTCCAAAGTCTTTAGAAATTAAGTAGCTTCTGTATTTCTTGACTGACAGTTTTGTAGTTGTTTGTTTTTTAAAAGATGTTTTAATTTTAAAAAAGATTTAAAATTAAGTTAAAAGTAAACTGCAGTAATTATCTTCTGAGATAAAACCGTACACAAGATGAATTTCTGCTTTAATTAAACTTTTTTCCGACTAGCTCACTGCTAATATTAGTATATATTCATAAAGTTAGAGTTTTTTCTCCTGAAAAAATAGATTTTAATTTTTAGATAGTAAGTAATGTGTCAGATGTTTTAAAACACACATAAAATTTTATACTTTAATTTGTAGCATAAACAATATTCTTTCGTATTTGCAGCTGATACTAGTAGATCTTTATAGACGATGTTCGGTTTTTTACAAGCTAATAATAGTTTTGTTCTTTTATCGTATCTCACACTTTTCTTGCGTAATAAAAAGTGTATATTAAAAAAATTCGTTGTCTAATATTTACTTGTTAGTATAAATATAATAGTTTCCAAGTAGTAGGTTACTTCGCAAATAAATGCTTATCAATGAGTTGGAGACTTACAGTATAACAAATGTTTAAAAACATCTATTTTGAAACTTTGTTTGAACCAAGCATTAAACAATTTACATTATCACACTTAATATTTGTATTTAATAAAATTCGAGAAAAAAGTCCCGTCTTAAAAGAAAAGAACTAGAATAAAGCAAAAGAAAAAATACAAATAAATAAACATTCAATCTTTTTTTTTAATTAACCAATTTTTTTGCGGATTTTTATATCAATGTAATTTTGTATACATCGATAAAATTTTTCTGAGCTTCCGCTTGAGAATGGATCAGCATGTAGCTAAGGTTTTCAGAATCTAGATTGGGGTAGCTAGTAAACCTAGTTAAACTCATTAAGCAACTTAAGATCAATTTTAACATATCTGTAACGCTCCTAACATTGTTTGTAAAATAATTATAAATGATAATAGTTTTACAAATTTATTTAAAGAACGATAATTTTTATTACTTAGATATATAAGAATACCTTTTTATATAAACCTATAAGTCAAAGTTGTGCAAACAAAAGTTTGTTTACAGTTCTATTTTGTTTAATCTATAGTAGGGGTGGTCAACGTTTTCCAATCAACGGGAGGGATCCGAAAAACTTAAGTCTTTTGCAGGCCGGAGCATTTTAATTAGTGATTTACCGGATCCAGTAACTGGATCCAGTCGGAAAATGACCTTTTAGATCCAAATCCGACTGGATACTAATTCTAAGTCGAGATCCGGTCTGATTTTAATTTTTAAAAAAGGATTTGGATTCTGCCAGATTCTAATTTTATGGATACAGTTGATTACATTTTTGAATCCCTCAAATTTACAAAACTTTCTTTAGTCTGACAACTTAAGATGTAGATTGTGACATGTCAGATATTAGAATGTTAGATGTCTATAAATAGAATTGACATTGTAATTGATAAATATTGTAATTTAAGAAAGACTTTGCTTGGGGTAATTTGGCAAAAAGATATTCCAACTAAGTCAGAACATAAAAAAATATTAGGACAAAATGGTGTATTTATTAGTACACATTAATTTATTAAGTCATTTTTAGCATGTTTTTAAAGTCAAACTTTTACAGTTTTGTTTTGTATAAGTATCAAAAAAAGTTTTATCAAAATAATGTATCATTGACCCTTCGCGGGCCTGTCACTTTGCTTGTGGGCCGGTAATTTTCATTTGCCGGCCGGATCCCATTAAAGTTTAGAAAACAGTCGGGGGCCGGTCATTTTCACTCTGCGGGCCGTACGTTGCCCACCCTTAATGTATAGTCTATTAAATGACAAAAAAACTCTAAATGTTTGGTCCTAAAACCTAGTGCATGTAGAATCTTTTGGTATTCGAGAAAAAAACCATATATATTTCAATGTCTTGTCTACGAGAAGTCTAAAACACTTTTTTTCAATTTTTGAAGTACATTAACTAAATTCGATTAGTAAAGCTTTCTAGTCATAGGTTTTAATAGCCGTTTATTCTATGTTGATATAACTTCAAACATTTTGTACCGCTTACGCGGTAATTGTCTCTTTTTTATTTTCTTCTTTTTTCTCAAGCGAGTATAAATTAAGAATATCGCGCGTAATTTAGGCTTTAGTTGTTACTGCGTAGCAGCAACTGAAGTCATGGCGGCTTTTCGCTGCATTCCGTTGTAAATGGTTTTAATCTAGTTAGTCGAGTTTATTTCGATTTTAGATCACTTTTTGAGTTTGGTTTAATCGTTTGTTTTTAGTTTCTTTGATTCGAATATTTTCGTCTTTTAAAAGAACTGATAATTTGATTTATTAGTGTAATGTTGTGCAGTATTTTATCATCTTTTCGTTTCGCAATTTCATTGTAAAAATAATCATTATCACAGATTCGAACTAAGTTTAAATAAGCATAAGTAAGTGATTTATTAAACCTTTAATAAATAGTAAGTAAGTCATATTAGTCTTTTTATCAACTATAATTTAAGCGTTATCTTTGGGACATCTATTATACCAGTTAAAGCGCACGATGCGTTATAAACCAGGCCCCTAAATTGTATAATTAGAAACCCGAGATAGCGACATGATGACCCGGACGTCCAGTTAATTATAGCTGGAATTGAACACAGATACCTTCATTAAAATTTCTACGTTTTTTAGATGGTGACATGGGGACAGAGTGGAATAAACCTGGTTTAATAATAGTATAAATTTCATAAACTTTATGGCATTTATTTAACCTAATCATCAGGTCTGTAAAATTAAAAAAATTAGTTTTAAATTTCTAGTCGGAAAAACAACTAAGTAGTTCGAGTTTGTGATAGATTTGAGTTGTTTTGTCTAATGGTAATTAGTTTTATTGTGTTTAATTTTATCTTAGAGTGGTTTGGGAAAAGCTGTTCGACATGTGTTCGAACTAAAATGTGTTGGTGGTGTATGATATTATCGCAATTCATCGTTGAAGCGTTTTTTTAAAGTGAATTTTAAATTTTGTACGAGCAAGTTGAAATAAAAGTCTTGTTTTCAAGTTTTCCGCCGTCTCGTCAAATAAATTAATTAAATATCGTTTAATCGTTTTAAACATTTTATTTAAAGAGAAATGTTCACTTAAAACAGAAGAATGTTAAAGCATTCTAATAATAAATTTTTTCTTAAAACGTAAAGAGTTTTAAACGTCTATAAAAGTTAGCAACTGTAAAGTTTAATTTTTTTGTTTTCAGACAATCGTTTTAATTTGAACTATAACGGGTGATAAACTTTTTAAACTGCATGTAAAAACATTGTTGTTTTTCGTTCGTCCTTGTAAAAATACTTGTATGAGGTTATCAAAACTTGTTTTCGAGTGTATAATTGGTTAATAAAGTAAAATGTCTTTATTAAACTTTATTAAACTTAATTTAATTTTATTTTTAGCAACAATGATATGTTCAAACTTTGAACTTTAGTATTTATAGTTTTTTGACAATGACCTTGTTAATTGCTTGTAACAAACTTTATTGGTTTGTTGTTTTAAATCTAACCGTACTTTAAAAAAAAAATTTTTAACGAGGTCATTCGAGCTATTTAATGTTTTACCCGGTATTTAAAATCTAAAAATAAAAAGATTTGTTTAAAATTTGTTAGAATATTAAAGTTTTTGAAATCAGTACAAGCTCACTGGCTTTATATTTTTACGAAAAGAAGTTTAAACTTTTGAGACGCATGTAATTGCTTGTTTTGTCAACTAACTCGTGTAAAATGTGAAATGTTTTTTATGTTAAATCTTGTAGAGAATTACTTCGTATTAATTGGAGCCACAAATGTTTTTCAATTATTTTAAAACATAACAGACTTTAAAGTTAAAATATAAATAAACTAATTGACAAATGTTTTGGCTAACTAATAGCATATGAGTTTGTAAATTTAAATCTTTTAATGTTTTAACTTGTTTTTAAAATTGATATCAAGTAGTGCATTACGTACATTATAATTGCACTTTCGCACGAACGGTTCGAGAAAAAAATCGGCGAGAAGCGGTACGAGGAGACCGAGCTTTATGTACGAGGAGATGTAAGAGGAGATGTACAAGGAGATGAACGAGGAGAGGAAGGAGGAGATGTATGGAGAGACGGATCAGAGGATTCCGTAGTGCCAACAGACCGTTAGGTGAGGCCAGGAGACGGATCTGAGGAGTCCGTAATGCCAACAGACCGATAAGGTGAGGACATGAGACGGATTCCGTAGCGATAAACCGGTCAAACGACGAAGAGATGTACAAGGGTGGAGCGAGTTCCAGCAGTGAAGAAATTTTTTTAATTTTCTACATTTGTCTGTCATTTTGTAAAACTGTAACATACTTTTATTAATTTTGTGTGTTTTAAACTAATTTACAGAAATTTCAAAGTAAAGTAATGCTTTTTAAACTAACGAAATAAAAGTCGGCGGTCATTTTTCGTTCATTTTTCTATATAGGGAGTTTTAAGCATTCTTAAAAGTGTTAATGAATAAAAATTAATGTTTTTTTCGGAAAGCCAAGAACAAATTCTTAAAGTATGAAGGTAAGAAGAGGAAATGTACCGCTAACGCGGTAATTGTGTCTCTTTTTTGTTTATTTCTTTTCTCTCAAGCGAGTATAAATTAAGAATATCGCGCGTAATTTGGACTTTTTAGTGTCTACTTTGTTGCAGCAAACTGAAGTCAGTGCAGCTTTTCGCTGCACTTAAGTGTCAATGGTTTCAATCTTGTTGTCGAGTTTATTTCGATTTTAGAACACTTATTGGGTTTGATTTAAACGTTTAGTTTTTAGTTTCTTTGATTCAAGTATTAACGTCTTTTAAAAGAATTGGTATTTCGATTTATTAGTTTATGTTGTGCAGTATTTTATCATCTTTTCGTTTCGCAATTTCATTGTAAATATAATCATTATCACAGATTCGAACTAAGTTTAAATTAGTATAAGTAAATAATTTATTAAACCTTTAGTAAATAGTAAGTAAGTCATATTAGTTTATTTAAGTCAACTATAATTTAAGTGTTATCTTGGTGACATCTACTATACTAGTTAGAGCGCACTTCGCGTTATAAACCAGGCCAATAATAGTGTATAAGTAGAATCCTTTGATAGCGACCATATATATATTTCGTTTTCATATCCTTATTAATCTAAAGTTTTAACTTACTTATACTTAATACGTCTTGTTCTATTAATCATTAATAAAGTTATGTGTTATAATTAAGTTAAGTGTATTTTATTAGTGCAATAACATTTTATTCTTGAGTTCTTGTCAGGGTATTCAAGCATAGCTAAACAATCAAGCTGTATAGTATAACAAAACTCAGCAAATATATTTTACAATTTGTAAAAACAAAAATAAATTATTAATAATGTCTTGCAGCAACTCATATGGTTTTTGATTTTTTTCTTTTTGATCAGGTTTATCTATTCTTTGTCGGCAAATACTAGCTTGGGTATTTGACATTCATGAGTTTCCCGCACTTTGTGGTTTTTAGTGTCGAGATTCCAACGTTGTTAGTGTTTGCCATATTGCGTGTCACTTTTTTTTTTTGGTTAAAACAAAATTTTAATAAATTTTTAGTTAGTTTAATGTTAATTTAAAGCGCAAGGTAATATTAAAGGTGATGGCAACTTGCTTGCTTGAACTTTTTTTACTTATTTATTTTTATTATTTTATTTTAAAAAACGGTAATTGCAGGTAAATGGTTCTCGCTGGTAAAAGTAGAAGTATGAAAATTTTTTGCAGGCCACAGTTATGGTCAGTATTTGTTTCTACTAGGGATCTACTCGTTTTTGGTTACTTTCAGGGAGGGGGCCTCGCCTGTTTAAAATGTACATTTTATTTTACAGTCTAAATTTTACTTTTATTTAAATACTTAAGTCCTAATTATATCTCTATTATTACTAAAAAAACTGTATGTGAAACCAACAATTTTAAGTTTTTAATTACTACCGAACTATTTGACAATTATAATAATAGGTCAGATATTAGGCGATTTTTGTTTAAAAAATACGTAAACATTACTAAAATAAAAAATAAAAACAATTACAAACTATGTGATGCAAAAGCAAAACTAATTAAATATTTTGACTTTGTTTTCCTCTTACAATTCAGTTCCATAAAATGTTGTTTTTTCAGTTCTCTAAGCATGTTGTTGATTGCTATTTGATATAATCATTTCCAAGCCACTTTTACTAGTAATATATGACATCTGTGAAAAATAAAAGCTCTAAAAACAAATAAGGATCTCTTTTTTTATATTCTTTTATATTAAATTCAGTTTTATTTTAGTAAATATGTTTTTTCAAACTTGTTAAAAATAATCTTCACATATTTAACATATTGCACAGCACACTTTACTGTTTCAGTGATTTTATTCTGTTGACTAAACTACAAACCAATCATAAAATACTACTAATTGCAAACAGCATAACTGTTTTCTGTTATAACTATTAAGTATATTAACCAACTATTTAAAGTTTTTAAATCGATTGCCACTTTTTTAAACAAAAAGTCAGCCTAAGTTACATCAAACCAGCCAGATTTAATTAAAAATTAAAAAATGTAAAAAGACGAGTCTAAAAACTTCTAAAATAACTTCGCAACAAAAGAATTTTTGTTGACAAATTGAGAAGATTTATTTTTAGTTAAAAATTTCTATGTTATATAATTTGTTAAAAGAATAAAAATTTGTCAAAATCTTTGGTCTAAGGACCTGGTGAAGGAAAACATTTTTTAATATCGAGTCGCACACCAAGGATACCTTTTTACGTCTTGCTCAGCAAATGTTTAAGAAAAAGCAACAAAACTAACCTGTGTTTTGTTAAAAATATTTAAACATGCCAGATTCAGCCTAAGTTTTCAAAAACTCCAAACTAATCGCAAATATTCCGAGTAATATAAATGAACAGTAACTCTTATAATTAGTAATAACAAAATTATTAAATAAAAGTTTTATTGATTAAGAAAGAAATACAAGTAATCATTAGTTTAGGTTACCAGTAATTTTTACGTTAAAAAATAATTGAACTCAATTTAACCTTAAGAATAAATAAAAAAATGACTAAATAATTTCGAAAAATCTTCGATCAAGCCTGAATCAGGATGGTTACTAGTTCAGATGAAATATTTATAGTTTTTTTAATTTTTTTCAAGGTTGTTTAAAGCACAAGTTTTTTGTTTTTTTGAAGAAAGTTTATGTCTAAAATTAATCATTAAGTCTAAACCTACTAAAAATATAATGTAAAGCTACTTTGAATGTGTTCTATAGTGAATAAAACTTTAACTAATATAAATTATGCGTAATAGTTCTTTTACTTACCCATCCTAGATTTTATTACTGATTTATTTAGATTGTAGGTGAATACTGATTATTTTTGCCTAATCTTTTCAATTCCAAGTTATTCTACAATTTCAGGTTAAGTGCCATCCTGCTAAGCGTGTAACAACGCTGATCATTACAAATTACAATCAAACATCATAGTACAAGCTAAAATGCTTCTCTAAAAGTAATGCTACTCCCATGCAGTAATTTTTATAAACAAATAAACAAATCAGAAAGTTTTAAACATGAACGGAAGTTGTTAATTTTATATTAACAATTTTGTGTTTAAAAATCCTTCTGCTACATAGCTCTGTCTACTACAAATGAAAGTTCACAAGACTAATTTGCCTTAAAAAATTGTATATTTTTATTTAACATTAGTTTAGTGTTCATATGCTTTTTCAATATTGAAAGTAACACAAAACTATTAATAATTAAAACATTCTAGCATTTAAAACCTTTGAATTTTTTTCAATATACAACAAGGAAAACAAAAATAGATTTCATAAATTATATAGATAAGTTTTGTTTTTATCTATGAAAGAAAGTTTTAAAACAAATTTTCTGAGATTAATTAGTTTGTTTTTTCTGTTTATATTCTGTGTTTCCCCTTATATTTGCTGAGTCAGTAAAAGAAACTTAATTAATGTTGTTTTTAATTTAAGTTATTAATTTTTTTTTGTTAAATTCTTAATATGCTTTGGTAAGGTTGTTTAGAGATAAGGATAAGAATCAATAAAATAAAAATTGAAACTTTAAAAAAATTTTAATTCAGAAAATAATAGGTGAAAAACTTAACGTTATATAATCGGGCCCTACTGCTAAATTTTAATTTGTATTTTTCTACAATTTTAGGCCTAAATTTTGAATTTTTTTAATGATTTTGAAATTTTTTACAATATATTAAAAACAAACCTATAAATTCTTCCTTAAAAAAAAAAGAAAACTTAATATATAATTTTGTCTAGCAGGCCATAATAACACGCTATAGGGCTGCAGCTATGTCTTTTGAGGGCCGCATGCCAACAAAATAAAAACAGGGAATAGAAAGTCCTCGACGTAAAGGGTAGAGATAGTCAGATGCCTTTCTACCATAAATAAGATGAAAATAGAAATAAAAACCTGGTTTTAACTACAAAATATTTAATAACTGTTAAGGTTCGTTTTCCAATGATTCATTTTGTTGATGTGACGGAATTCCCCCAATATCTGCTCAGTCAGCATAAAAAAAAATATAAATTTTATGTTTTAAATTAGTTCTTAACATGTTTGGGTAAGATGGGTTAGGTTTAAGGATATAAAAACAAAAAGTTAAAGGTATTTTGGGTAAGGTGAGTTAGGGTTAAGGGTATAAATAAATATTTTAAAAAATAAAGAAAAAAAGTTTTTAATAGATGATTCAGCAAATGTTAGGGGAAACACCTTTGCTTTAAAATCAGACCCTTCTCCAATAGTTTGACAGCGTTACCACACACTCAGGCTGGTTTGATATTTTCAGAAGTGTTGAGAAAATAATGTTTGAATAATTTAACCTTGTTTAAAAACAATTGATACAATGTGGTTACTGTTTTTCTTAGAAATTAAATAAGATTTGGTTGAATTCTAAACTAGGTATCCTACAGCTTGTAAACATATATCCCTGGTTTATGATTTATTTTTTAGCATAAAAAGTCTCAAGCATATAAAACAAACCTATATTGAGGTTTTTTGTAACAAATATTTGGGAAAGTGCTCCTAGTTTTTTTATATAAACAAAATGCTAATTTCATTGTAGTCTTTTTATTAGATGGATTATAAATTTTATCAATATTTTTTTATATTACATCGTCAGCTAAAATAGTTTTTAACTAGTCAGATCTAAAAAAAAATATAAACTTGGCCCGCTTACGAAAAACTTTACAAACCCCTTATTTAGTTTTAAATATATATTTTTTTTAAATCTATCTATGTATTATTTCATATGGCTAATTAAAATTGTTAGCTTAAATGCTCTAACTTGTCGCTAGCTTTAGTTTTGATTAAAGTTTAGTATTTTTATTTTAATGCTGAAAATAATATTTATATTTATAATAAAAACAGTTCTTATCAAAGATAACTAAGACTTAACTTCAAATATTTAAAGGAAAAGTTTATAGTTTAAGCAAATATTCACATTCATGTTTTTAGTGATTGAAACAATATGTGTATATGAAAGCTTTAAATAAAGTGGATTTTACAACACTCAAAACAGTTTTTAATATTAGGAGTTAAACATTCGTAGGAGTCTAGTATGCACTAAATGATTTTTTTGCACAAAGGGTCAAACATGAACAAAGATGCATTTGCATTAAGAAAATTTTGCACGAAGGGACACTTTTGTACAAAGAAACTTTTTTAGGACGTTAACTTTGCAGAAAAAAAAACTTTTGCATAAAAAAACTTTTATGCGAAGACACTTTTGCGAGATTGAAGTTTTTTTTTTGTTTTTTTTTAACTTTAATTTTTATAATTAAAACATTTTTTTTAATATCTTTGACTTCCACCCTTAACTCTCATCAACGGTCTAGAAATTCTACATCTGTTAACCCTAACCCTTACCCTTGGCCGGTAATTTTTTCTACTTAATGTGTAATTAACTATTTCTCGTTGCGAAAGTATATGTTTCTTTTTGTTTAGTATATTGATTTTTACTTTTATGTAAAAATGACCTTATGTGCAAAAAAAGAAATTCCGTGCAAAAGTGTGTTTGTGCAAAAGTAACCCTTTGTGCAAAAATGTCCCTTCGTGCAAAAATTTCTTCGTGTAAAAGTGTTCCTTTGTGAATATTTGACAATTCGTGGAAAAATGTTTTCGTGCTTATTTGACCCGTTGCCGTTAAATACACCTAGTTAATTTTATTAAAAAGGTTAAGCACAACCTAGTGTTAATAGAAAGCATTAAAACTTTTGATATTTATAATTTATACTTAATACCGTATTAAAAATAAATATTTTAATCCGATCTTAATATTTATCCCTTTTTTTCAAATTCTAGGCAGCGTACACTAAAAAAACTACCTTGGGTTTTTTTCTAACAAAATTACTAGTTTGTTATTTTTTGTGTAAAAGCTTTAAGCTATTATAAAACGTAATTATAATGGCTATTTAATAGTTTATAAAGTTGTGTAAATTGTTATAAGGGTTAACTAAAACAGGATAGGTAAAATGTTTCACTAAAAATTGAATTGGACAATACATTGAACATTTAGGAATAAAAACTTAAGTTTAAATATTTTAAAACTTTACTTGTAAAAGTTTCAAAAGAAAATATAGCAAAAAGTTTCTAATTACTAAATACAATATTGCTTTTTATAAATACAGCATGTTTAAAACGTTAAATAATACAGTTATATTCTTGTTTAAATTAAAAACAGCTCCTATATTGCTTTGTATTAAAAATTCTTGTTTAAACTTTATCTATTATAGTTTACATCTATGATATAGAAAAAAATAATTCACAACAACTAAAAGTTCACATTAAAAAATCTATATTAGTCTTGTTAAAGCTTTTAATCAGAAAATCTGAGTCCAATTTAAATTATTAAATAACTAAATAGATCAAAATGACTTTTGGTTTTGGTTTTTTGTTTTAGATACAGGTACTTTGGGTAATCTACTAATAATTTCTTTTATGTACTAAATATTTCTACATTACTTTTGTAAGTCTTCTAGTAGAAGTCAGTTTTTCATTAATGTTTGGTTGCCGCTCTTTGAGCCAAAACAAATATCCTAAATAACTAAAAACTGTTATAATAGACCTTAAACTGTCCTGAGTTATCCTGTGTTTTTTAATCCTTTAAAAATGCCTAAATAAACAGGTAATTACCTAGAATGATGTCGAACCAATATCAAGCTGAAATTATGTCGTATTCTATGTAGTTTTAAACTATAATTTTAGGCTTAAAATCAATTTTTTATCATAGTATATTTTATATAAAAATATATTTTGTTTTAAACAATCTATATTATACATTTAAGATTTAAAAAAATGTTTTACATAAACTAAATTATTTAATCAATTTTATTTTACAATATTGTAATCAACATAATTTAACTGATAAAATCGCTTTGTATTGTAAAATGAAACGATTAAAGATTTAAAATTTATTAGTTTATGATAAATAAGTTTAATTTTGTTTATATATTCTATAAAATTAAATTAAATATTTAGCGATTTTTCAAAAATTAGAAATATTCTGAGTTATCCTGATTTTCCTAGATATCTTTACTTGGGTTTGTAGCAACCCTGCAACTTAAAATGTCATCTTTTTATTTTTATAAGTTTAAATAGTTAAAAATATAAAATTTTTATACTTGTTTATTTAGTTCTAGGTAATTTTTTATCTCCAATTTTTTTACACAATTTTTTTTTTCTTTGATAAGCTAGAGTCAATTTTAGAATTTTAAAACTTTAAAATTTTACACCAGGTCCAAAAAATTTTTTAGTAGATCCTTAATCTATTTTTTTAACGGTAAAACAAAATAAAATCTGTCTACTTTGACCACGTTAAACAAATACTATAAAAACTCTTTTTTTTTGTAATATTTTATTAGGTTTCATATGCTTAAAAAAATTACCAGTAAACTTCTTAAAACTGTGTTTTCGTATCTAAGTTTAAAAAAACATAAAATTAGAAGTTAATAAACAATATGTAACTGTTAATTGTAATCATTTTATTAACTCTTAAGTAAAATAAGTTCTGCCTTATAAATAATGATAATATTTGTTTCATCACATTGTCAGATTATAACGTTCCTAATACTTTACTCTAAGTTAAAAATTATTATATAAAATATTATTTTCAAATATTTTAAAATTGCTACTCTAGAATTTTAATAAAATAATTGAACAAAATGTATATAAGATAACGGTTTGTAATGATACACAGCAAAAAAAAGTAACATTAATTGTTTTAAAATCAAAATTCAAAATCATTTCATTATTCAAAAATACTTAAATTGTGAAAAAATATTTCAAAAGAATGAAATATAAATTAAATTAAAATATTCGTGTATGTTTTTACGGTAAACTTCTACAATAAAAAGTAATAGTTACTAGTTAGTTAAGTGGTTTTATTAGTAAGAACAATGACTCTTAAGAATAAAAAGTATTGGTATTTTTTAATGAAGTTTTGTGACATACTTTTTTTTGCTTAATTTATTTGATAGCTTTAAACTGCATTTTCATTATATTTTTTTTTCAGTTACTAACCACTATAAAGAACTTTTTAAAAGTATATTTTTCTCTTTTATTTTTTGGTTTAACAATCTTGATTATTCAAAAAATAATAATCTACTGATAACCTTAACTTTCAAAAAATAATTTTGATTTAACACAAAAAAATAAATAAACTAGGACTACTTCTAAAAATCAGTTCAGAAAAGTATTTCTGAACGAAATTTCCAAACATTATCGAATTTTATCAATTCTTTGCAAAACAAACATGTTGTTCTTACAAAAATCCATATTACAAAACCATTACTCAAGTATAAAAGATAACACAACAAAAGCTGTGTTAATAAAAAATTGTTTTTGTATTATTTTCCTAAAATAAAACTACTTTAGTTTGTAATTAATAAAATATCAAGTCAAGCTTTAAATTAGTTTTCAAAAGAAAGTATAAGAACTATAATCGAAGATAGTCTGTATTTATTAACTTTGAATTACAAGTTTACAAAAGAACTTCAACAAATGAAGTTCCGATTTTACACTTAAACTTATATATTTGTTTAGAAGTATTTTTAAGGTAACAAACAAGCTTACCAAAGTTAAAATACTTATACCAAACTGCTTTTACTAGTCATCTTAAACTAGTTTTTAGCTTTTAAAAACTTACAAGTTATTAATTTGTTTTAGTAATTAGCTTTCGATAAAAATATTATTAACTGTACAAACAATTTCTAAAATAAAGTTTTAAAAGGTATAATTTAATTTTAAATAAATTTAGTTTTGTTAAACTTTTAAATATAGTTTTATTAAACATAACTTAACTAAGATAAACCTACTAAACTTCGGTTTAAACTTTTTCATTTTAATGTTAATAAAATCAAAATTAATCAATTTTAAAATACAAGAAAGTTTACACGCATAAATGTAATTATATTGTTTGTGAGTTTGGTAATGTTATTTCAATACAGAATCATATTAACTAAAACTTAAAGAATATGTTCTTTGATTATTTGTAAAAGAAGAGTTTAGCAAGTATTACACTAGATATTATTTTAATTGTTGTACCATTTAATATTTGTTATATTATTTTACCTGTAATTCAATATTTGAGTATTTGAATTCATATTTTTACATTATAATAATAAAAAGTTTTATTTTATGCAGCAGCTTATTACCTTTTTTTTCAGCTTATCTGTTTAGTTATCAAAATTTTGAACCTTTTTTTAATTTTTTAATAAACTTTTATAATAAACTATTTATTTGTACATAAAACTTCTTATTGATAACAAGTATATAAAGCTTTTAAAAATATAAAAGCTTTCAGCTTAAAATATGTAACAAAGTTACCACTTTATAAAGAAACAAACCATGAAAATGACATTATACTATCTTTGTTGAATTTTGCAGAAGAATTAACCAAGTATTTTTAACTTAAGCTGAAAATATCTGATTTAAAAACACTCATTTGTATTCGTAATACTATTTGATATAATAAAAATATAATCATAAGTAAGAATTTATTACGTATAAGTACTTTAATAAGCATTCTAATCAAAACCGTCTTAGTTTAGCTCCAATCATTGTTACTCTCCTGCGATAGTGACTAAATTCGAAACCTGGCTTAGTAATCTTTTTGGCTTTGATAAATTTGAAGTTTAAGTAAGTTTCTCATTGTATAGTTGACTGTTAACCTTAAAGATTAAAATAATAGTTCTCAACTTATGATTTCGGAGAGTAATATAGCTTCAAGTTTTTTTTGTTTTAATATCAAAACGTTATTTTCTTTCAAACGAGATCTTCAGTTGTTAATAAAATAGATTCTATTGCGATTCTATTGTGAATAAATAAGTATTTTTGTATGTCTGTGTACTTCAGTGGTAGCATTTTAGGATAAATAAATAAAGAATATAAAGAAATATATTTTTTGATTGCTTTGGTATTTTTATTGTTCATTTTATATGTCAAATTAAATCTTCAGTACTGTATTTTAAGTCTGAAAATTGTACAAAAAAGCTCCTTTTTACAAAAAATTAGACAAAAATTAAAATAAACTAACAAAGACATAAAATTTTTTTTATTTTTAACAGCAGTAAAAGATTTCAAGCCCTAAAAACAAAACTGAGAGCTTTACCTTTAAAATGATACTTTGAAAATCATAGTGTTTAAAACATAAAATTCTAAAGTTTGAAAATACCAAAGAACAAATATTAACTTGTAATAGTTTTAAGTTTTAATTTTAAATAATTTATTAAGCTTTTTATTGTGATCAAATTTAAATTAAACTGACAAAAAATTGTTCATTATTAAAAGTATAAAAAAAAAGAACTTGTAGAAAGATGACTGGTCAATCTAAATTTTTTTTTTATCATTACAAATATGTTGAATAAGTTTATTTATTTTTAGTTCCTGAAAATGTACAAGTATGTAGCTATCCGTTTTAAAATACAAGTTTCAGCCTTTTGTTTAATTTAATTTATGAAAAAAAAAATAATCAGTTAGATACAACAGCAAATTAAAATCAATTTTTTGTTTATAAATACATGTTTTATCTTTGTTTGAACTTACATATTTCAGGCAATATTTAAAAAAAATTCTGATAATATTTAGTTACCTTTAGATGATTTAATGATTAACTTCGTTTAATAGACTATACAATATACAAAAAAAAACTGTAAAGCAACTTTTCTTTTTGCACAACTTTGGCTAATAAAATTAAAAAAATTTTTTTTTTTTATTTGTCTAAGTTATAAATTTTATGGTCTTTTAAATAAAGATAAAAATAATGTTTTTAAATATTCTTTGTGTTGTTAGTGTCAAACTCGTTGAGACCTATTTATTTGCCAAGTAACTACTACAGAAAGTTATTAAATTATATGAACTATAAAAATAAATATTGGAAAACGATTTTTTTTATATAATTTTTATTACACAAGAAAACTAGGAGATACGACAATAGAAAAAAAACTATTATTAGTATGTAAAAAAAACGAACATCATCTAGAAAAATCTACTAGTATAAGCTGCAAATACATAAACAATACTGTAATGCTTCAATTCTGAAAAATATTTTTATGTATGTGAAAAGCAATTCAACTCATTATTTACTTTCTTTTAAGTAAAATCTACTTTTTCTTACAAGAAAAAAAAGAAATATACTTATATTTAATTTCTAAACACTTTTGAAATTCAAACAGTAGAGCTCATATATGTTACAATTTTCTCTAAAGCTTGCTGAAAAACTAATAAGATAACAAACTTCTTTAAAATTTCTTTTGTTGAATCTTTTGTAAATGGTTGTTTGTTTTTTGACCCATAATCTATTAGTTTAGAATTATGTTTACTATTAGTGTTTATATTACATTGAGTTATGTCTTTCATAAAGTGAAACACACACATGTTATGTTTTCTTATTTCTTGTTCTTCTTATGATAATTTTACTGTTGTATTTACTTCAATTAAGTTAGTGGGTGCAGCCTCGGATGAAGTAAGTTTTTGCTTTTTGTCGGGAAAGTTCGAAATATCTTCTTGTTTTAAATGTTGCCGTTTGTCATATAATGACATTTTGTTTTTTGTTTCCTTGGCAGTTTCAAATTCAGGCCCGCCATAACCTGCTTCGGATGCAGTAAGTTTTGGTTTCTCGTTTGGTACTTTCGAAATTTCATAACTATTAAATGTTTTTTTTGAACAAAAAATAACTTTTTGCTATTTTTTTCTGGGCAGCGTTTTTTACTAACTTTTCAAGGTTTTGTGTTACATTTCCTTCTTTATTTTCACAGCACGCAACTTTCTTCTCCTGAACTGTTCTTTCTGGTATTTCATAAAACTTTTGTTTTTCAAAAGTTTTCTGAAGATGTAGTTTTTCTTCTCCAAAGTTTTTGTCAGAATTTTTTAACTTATAGTAATTTTGCTTGTATATGTAAAAGTATTCTCTAATCTTTGCTGAATTTTTATATAATTTATTAAATTTATTTATATATTCAGTTGCATCTTTTGTAGCTTGTTGTTTGTTTTTTAACTCATTTACTACCGATGTATGGTCAAGTTTACTATTAGTGTTTAATTTCCATTGAGCAAAGTCTTTCAGAAAATAAAATACACACGTGTTATGCTTTCTCCTTTTTTCTTCTGCTTCTGACAGTTTTGTTGTCGAATTTACTTCAATTAAGTTATTAGCTACTGTATTTTTATCTTTTTTCGTTTCAATCACTTTCGGTGAAACTTTTTCTTGTGCTTTCATGGGTCCTTTGGAAGCTGCTACAAAGCTAATGTAATGAAATTGACTTTTTCAATTTTTCAATAAGAAGTTATATATTTTTTTAATTTTAAATTAATTTTCTTTTTATATACTTATATAAATTCTATTTGATGTCCTCAAAGTACTGTAAGTCAATAGGTATTTGGATTTGACTTTTCACAAAGTAATTTTTTTTGTAGTATTCTCACTCTTTAATATAATAATTGAACAATTTTTTCAAACTAATTGTCAAAACTATGGTTTTTAACATTACTATTTTTAGATTAGTAAGATGGTTTTAAATAAAACACATATTACTGTACTAAATTTATACAAATACAATATTATATTTAAAACTTATTTAAAAAAATATTGTTGTTTTTATCCGTGTATTTAAACCTACAGCAGAAATGTTTTTAAGCTTAGTATGTAGACAATAACTTAAAAATAGTTATTTTCTTGTGCTTTCGTGGGTCCTTTGGAAGCTGCTACAAAAAATGTTAATGTATATCGTTTTTTTTTGTTTCAATTAAATATAACTAAATTTAATTTTTGTCATAACTTTTTTCCTCCCTAAATGTATTATTTTATCCTGAATTAAAATATAAAATTTTGAAATTTTCATTAGAAAATTGATTATATTTTCAAAATACGTTTCTTTTCAGATAATACGGTTACAAATTCAACTGTTTAATGAGGACTAAAAAACTCTTTTAAGTTTATGTGATCTGATCTACTTTTCAAATCAAAGTTAAAATGTTCAAGCAATGAACAATTAACATCTAAGTAAAAAAGAAACACTAAATAAATAAGAACCAACCAGTTTTGGGTGCTTGAATCTTGTTGTTGTTCCTGGACGCATTGGTGATTCTGGTAACACTCCTTCTAGCAGGTTTGTGACTAGGTTTAGACTTGCTGGAACCCAATTTCATACTGGCTGTCATTATCAATTTGCTGGAAAAGTCTCCTTGCTTTTTAACTTGAAATTCTTTTATTGGTTCGTCTTGCAATGGTAAATGGATCACTTAATGAATAAACAGTAACACATATAAAAAATACTAGTATAAACATATTTAGAATTACTAATTAATGTAGGTTGATCGCCAAAAGTTTAAAATAAATATAGTATTCAAGAAATATTAAATAAAAATTGTTTTTTAAAGACAAATTAAGGTCATAGGGGGTTGCCATGTTTTCTTATTTTATAAAGTCTTTTATAAGCTTGAATTTGCTTTTTAAAATTTTAAAATATTTGAATTTTTTTTAGATATAACCGGTCAAGTTCGTGCCGAATAATAGGTTCCTTTTGGGAAGGGAAAACTTTAGCATCGTAAAAAGACTATTTTATTTAAAATCGATCTTCTCCTAAATTTTTCAAGGAATCTTCGTCTAGCTTTCACAGTTTAACCTTTATACAATTACAAAATAACATTACGTTGGACTTTAATACATTTAAAATAAAAACAAATTTTTTTGAAAACAAAATGACTTTTTTTTTAATTTCTGTCATAAATCTTTATTTTATAAGTTATTAAAATACACACGTAACGTTTTTTTTTTATAACATAAGAAATGTTTTTTTTTAATTTGAAGAAGATTGCTTAAAAAAGTAGGAGATAGATTTTTAGTGATTTTTTAAATTTCAGAGAAAATTGACCCTGAAAATTTGCAGTTCATACGTTTGTATCGAAAACCTTTTACAAAAAATAAAATACCTGAAAAGTTAAATCATATTATTGAATTCTTGATTGTAGTTTATACTTTAAACTTTCATGTTAAAGCCAAACTTATTTTTTATAAAAAAAGTCTTGGAAAAGCTTTAATGAAGTACTTAGTATTTAAATTCAAAACAAAATATTAATTAAGCACCAGTATTTTTGTAGATTAGAATTAAGTTTACAAACAAATTTATTGCAAAAAATCTAAGAACTTGCTTACTCAAATACTAAAACTAATACTCACAATCGTACCGTACATCTTCATAGCATCTTCCGCGTTTTTACACACAATCGCCTTGTACCTGGCTGCCAAATTACTGTTGTACTTCTGCTTGATGTCCTTGGTGGTGCAGCCGTTGCTCCTGAAGTACGAGGACGCTTTCATGTTGCCGCCCACCTGCATCGACCTCAGCTGCTCCCATGTCCATTTCTGATCCAGTTGGACTGATCTGTTGATGATAAAATATTATAGTTTTAGTGTATATTTGTGCATAATGCTATAATACAAGTATAAGTAAGATCAGTAATAAAGATAAATGTTAATTTGTGATATCATTTTAAATATAAAAATGTATCTAAGTCCACTTCTGATTAGTTTGATAAGAGTTTTTTTTGTTTTTTACTCATACAACTTTTATTTTCAAACTTTTTCAAAATTTGTTGCGTCATAATTTTCTAAATATCTCAAGAATCATTTTGGAAAAAAAACTGAGATAGTTATCTCAAAAAATTTAGGAGAGATAGATTATTTGTTAATTTTTTTTGTTTCTTTAGTTTGTGCCTCCCATAAGCAGCATGTTGCAATTTGTAGCATAATAAAAACTCTACAAAATAAGTTTAATATTGGAAAAAAGTGAATTACCCCCTCCCCTATGTCCTTGTTGTATTCCAAACTCATTTGAAATCTATTTGTAAATTTTAGCTATTTGAAGATATTTTGTTTAAAGGAGTATGTAATGAACTATATATAAATTTATGTAGCTTATTGTAGTGTAGTTTGTTTTTACATGTTTTATAATGACTGAACTATTGTATAAAAATACATAAAACAAGAATGTGCTGAAATTTTTTATTTAAGTAAAAAATCAAGAATTTATTGTAAATAAGGCTATTAATTTTTCTAATATAAAGTGTAAACTGTTCAAACTCTATTTTTTAAACATTAAAAGTTTCTCATCTTATAAGCTATTAACTGTGAGGTTAGATATTAGTTTTTAAGTCTAATGAGTAAAATATAGTTTAGATTTGTATAATTCTGTGTTAGATACCTAATAAAACTTAAGGGCATAGGGGAGTTAAACCACCTTTTTTGCAATTTAATCTGTTTTATAGGGTTTTAATTGAGCTACAAAATATTTTTTACATATTTTTTAAAATCAAAATAATTTTTGAGATATAGCAGGTCAAAGTCGGAGACTATAATAGGTTCCTTTAGGAACACTCAAACTAAAACTGCAAATAACTAGAAATCACTAAAATTCTATCTCCTATTATGTTTTTTGAGTAAAATACCTAAAACTTTTAGGAAATGTTCCTTGCAATATTTAGAAAATTCAGATGGAATAAAATTTAAAAAATAAAATTTTATGACAAAAAACTATAAAAATATTGTTTACTTTTTGATTATTTTTTTATAAAATTTTTATCTTGCAATTTTTTTCAGATAGAATTTTTTAAAAATATTAAGGATTTTCCTGAAATTTTGAATCATTAATCTCAAAAAACGTAGGAGGAAATAGATTTTTAAAGAAACAGTCTTTTTCTGCAGTTTTAGTTTGTGCCTCCTATAAGGAACCTATTGTTGCCTCTTACTTTGACTTGCTTTATCTCAAAATTTATTTAGAATTTTTTTAATCTGTAAAAAACATCTTTTAGCTTGGTTTAAACTCTGAAAAACAAGATCAAATTGTAAAATTTAAAACCCCCTATGCCATTAATAAAAATACCTAATAAAAGTGAGGTGGACACCCAGTGATCTGTGAACTCCTGAGCAGTCAATACAGAGAAACACTCCGTATGGTATTGATGCCCATGTAGGGTTCTTTGCACCACAGTCAAAACATACCTGTTGAACAATTAACATATTCATTTAATGTTAAAGTCTAGAATACAGCGGAAAAACACACATTTTGCAAAACATTTGATAAGTAAAACAAATTATATAAGTAATCAGAATACAAACTTATTTTTAAAACATTAAAGGTTTTAAGCTATCTGATTCTTTATAGTTAAAGTTTTTAGTTTAAGTTAAATTTTTTGTTATAAAGTTATGTTTTGTAGTTATATATTTAAATTATTTTAGCCAAATGGTACATATTATATTTCCTTAAATAAAACAGTAAAGTTTTTTATAATTATTAATTTCACCAGTTAATCTTTATGTATAAATTTTTAAATTATATTGTAAAACAAACAAAAAAATAATTATTAAAATAATGTCTACAAACATTTGTGCTGTAGGTTTAACTACACAGATTAAAGTTACGGATTTTTTTTTTTAATTTCCAAATCTATTATTACATTTGTATTAATCCTGTACAGTGATATTAGTTTTATTTTAAAACAACTTTACTAATTAAACAAGGAGTAATGTTAAAAAACTTAGTTTTGATATATAGTTGAAAAAATTTATTAAAATATTTAATTAAAGAATGAAAATATTGCTAAAAATATAATTTAGTTTAAAGTTAAAAATACCACTATACTTTAATCTAAATGTTTATATTACTTTCACTAGCTTGAGGACATTGAATAGAAATTATATTAAAATAATATATTTTAAATTTTTTTTTCATAAAATAACATAACTTGTAACTAAATAATTTAAAAAAAAGTCCATTTCTAAAAATTTAAGAAGAAAATAAAGTAAAAGAAAAAAAAAACAATTATTTTTGTTCAATCTAGTATTTGGTACATTTAATCATTTTTAAAGTGAAGAAAATTATAAAAAGTTTTTTACTTGCTGCAGATAAAAACATTTTGTATAATTTACTTATTAATGTAGAATTGTTAAGCTTCAACAACGAGTTATTCTTCAGTTAAATAAAAACTGACCTTATTAGTTTTGACAGACTGAAATTTCTTGAAAATTAGCCTAATGTCATCCAGTGCTGCAACAGTCATTTTAATATATTTCACCTTGCTAAATAATCTGAAAAAGTTTAAAACTAAATATATTTTTGATATCAGTTCAAAATATACTTTTTAATGGTTATTGTGGTAAAAAACCATTAAAAAAGTATATCTTAAATTCTTAAAACTTTACTATAATATCAATTAGAATTTAAATCCTTACTCATATGAGATAACTTAAAAAACAATATTTTTTTAAAATTGTTAATTGAGATAAATAAAAACTTTTCACCATATTTTTTTCATACTTAATTTGTCAAAAAAAAGTTAATGAGTTTTGTGGTTGTTTGTGTTAGTAAATTATAATATTTGATCTAGTATTAATGTACTAATTAAATAATTTGTTTTTAGTTAAGTTTTGGTTGTTTTTTTATTTTTTACTGAACTTTAAACATCCTATTTTATAGAACTTTGTGGAAAGTTATAACTAAACATATCAAACAGTACTACAAACACATATACACTGACACTTAATTCTTAAACAACTTGTTTCTTATCAATTCTCAAACAATTTTTTTAACTCTAGTCATTAATTCAAATTCTAATTTGTAAAAAAATTATGATAAGTAAAACTTCAATTAAGTGGTTTCTATATAGTTAAAACTAAGTAAACCAGTTTTCAAGTTTTTTTGATACAAATGTACACTACTATTATAAATAGTTAAAAGTTTTATCAGATATTTCAGCAAATAAACTATTTATTTATATACATATAATTAATCATAATAAATACTTAGGTCTTCTTTAATTTATTACCATTTTGTAAAGCAACAATTATAATGATAAATTATCTTCATTCACAGCTAAATAGTTTAAAAATCCTACTAAACCTCATCAATATTTTAAGGGCATAGGGGGGGTAAACACCCTTTTTTGGTTTTTGATCTTATTTTATATAGTTTTTACTAAGCTACAAGATGCTTTTCACAGATTTAAAAAATTCAAAATATTTTTTGAGATATAGCCGGTCAAAGTCGGAGGCAACAACAGGATCCTTATGGGAGGCGCAAACTAAAACAGCAAATAACTAGAAATCACTAAAAATCTATCTCCTCCTACGTTTTTTGAGATAACTACCTCAAATTTTCAGGAAATGTTTCTTGCAGTATTTAGAAAATTCTGTCGGAACAGATTTTTTAAAAATTAAAAAACAAAAATTTTATAACAAAAAAAAAAAAAAAACTGTTTTTTTTGTTTATTTTTTATATAAAATTTTTTTTTTTTTTTAAATTCCTTCCGACAGAATTTTCTAAATATATCAAGGAACATTTCCTGAAAGTTTGAAGTAGTTATCTCAAAAAATGTAGGAGAAGATAGATTTTTAGTAAAATAGTCTATTTTTGCCGTTTTAGTTTGCGCCTCCCATAAGGAACCTATTGTTGGCTCCGGCTTTGACCGGCTATATCTCAAAAATTATTTTGAATTTTTGAAATCTTTGAAAAGCATCTTGTAACTTAGTAAAAACTAAATAAAATAAGATCAAAAACCAAAAAAGGGTGTTTACCCCCCCATGCCCTTAATTGTTTTTTATAATTAAAAATAAAGTTAGCTAAACATTTATTTTCAATTAGGGCAGTTCATGCTTTTAAAAGGCTGCAGTCCTACTAAAACTATGATATGTATATATATAAAATAAGGTTAATGTTTAAACTTAAACACTTTCAACTGAGCCCACTTGAAGGGCTTTTAAATAATTTATTAAAATGGCGATTTTAAAAATTCTGGAACATATGTTTCATAAAGCTTTAATTTTTCATAAAGCTCTAATCATCAGCCAGTTATTTTCAAAATAAAAGCACTGTACTAAACAAAGATACAAAAGTTATGCAAAAAAACAAAAAACAGTATGACGTAATATTGTACATTACAAATATTCAGTACAAAAATCGATCTACCTTCTAACTAATCAAACAACTAAAATTATCGTCTTGTCGACATATAAAAAAGCTTCTCTTAAAACACAACAAATTTTGAAGCATTTTATAGTCAATTAACTGTTGTTTTCGTTAATTTTAGTTGTTTGATTAGTTAGAAGGTAGATCGATTTTTGTACTGAATATTTGTAATGTACAATATTACGTCATACTGTTTTTTGTTTTTTTGCATAACTTTTGTATCTTTGTTTAGTACAGTGCTTTTAATTTGAAAATAACTGGCTGATGATTAGAGCTTTATGAAAAATTAAAGCTTTATGAAACATATGTTCCAGAATTTTTAAAATCGCCATTTTAATAAATTATATATATATATATATATATATATATATATATAATAAGGTTAATGTTTAATAAATTTTAATAAATTATAAATATATAATATTTTAATAAATTATATATATATATATATATATATATATACTAATAAATTTTTATAAACATATTAGAAAAGTTTTGTCCACCCAAATAGTACTAGGAAACTTTTCTAAAAGATTAATTAAATACTATAGTTTGGATTTTTAGATAATATAATCAACTATGTTTATTAAGTTTTCATAAAATATAACCTAAAAAAATAGAAGACTGATTATTTTCATAAGAGATTTTATCAGGTCTTTTCTTTTTTGCAATACTACAAGAGTCAAAATCTTAAAAACTACTTATATTATCAATTTATAACACTAGAGTTAATTATAAACTGTTAATTTGATAACAGTAAAATTTTTCAAAAGCTGCTTACATATTTTTTCAACTATAATTTTATTATCATAGAAAATAAAAATTTATACTTCTTGCAATATTTTTTTATAAAATCTATCTCTAGTCTTTTAATCTATACTTTTGTTCAAAACTTTGAGGACTCAAGCATAAAAATTAAATAAAAAGATACATTTTTTGTGAACCTTTGTGACCTCAATTTTTAGAAGATATTTCTTAAACATTTAGGAGAGTTTGTCAGAAACTTTTTTTTTATATATAATTTCAATATACTAAAACTAAATAGTATTTTTATTGTTAAAAACAAAAAAGTAGTTTAAAAATCATACTAACAGATTTTTCAAAAAACTAGATAAGACTAAGAAAGTGTTTAAATAGGTTGCGCATAAATTAGAGGATATAAAACTATTAATGAAACAGTGTCTTTTACCTATTTAGTTTGCACCTTCCATAAGAAAACCCAAAAAACCATCTTACTTCAGTCAGTTGTATTTCAATAAAAACTTTGCATTTAAAAATAAAGTATACCAGCTCAGTTGTTTGTGCAAAATATTAGACTAAGAATATTGATTCATCCTCTATGGCAAAAGTCTATGTCCAAAAGTAAATTATTTTATTGAGCTCAAAAACATACTTTTTAATATAATTTTTAGATAATGAAATTAAAGCAATAGACTATCTTTTTAAGATAACACCAAACTTTTTCAGGGTTGCCACTGGTTTTTGGCAAACTTTCTTAGGTTTTCCAGGTTTTAAAAAGTATACTTGTTTTAGGGTCTATTTTTAGTCCATAATTAAGTTTATAGTAAAAAACTGAGGTATATAGAATTTCATTATTGGAAAGATACTGTAAAGCTACTTTAAATGTTTTTTTTTTGGTAAAAAATAATTTGAAATAAAAAATTTAATTATCTATACAATAGATTTTTGTGTCAAATTAAAAAATTTCTACTTAACATGTAATAATTGTTTAGAATTCAAGGTTTTTCCAATTTTTTTAAACCTAAATTCTCAAACTTCAGGTTCTTCCAGGATTCCAGATTAAGTAATAATTTCAGTTTGGTATTGGTGTGACATCATGCTAGGTAATTACTAAACATTTTCAATGATAGAACTAGTATTATTTTAGTATCCTTGTTTTTTTACTATCAAGTATATTTCAAATAATTGTAAGTTTCTCTTTGGTAGGTAATTAACACCAACTACAATTGTCAACTGATCAAGTTTGCATCTTGAATTTTTACTGAGTAAAATAACTAAACATTACAAAAAACAAATATATGTATATGCTCCTTGTAACTTTGAACTTTAGTAAAGTGTTTCCCATATTTTTTATTCATAAATTTCAAGTGGATGAATTACAAAGAATATTGTTTGTCACAAAACAAGATGAAAACAGGTGATTTCCCTTTTTTAACACGAATCACTCTATCTTATCTATTCATACTTTTAGTTATTAACTGCTCTATCAAGGAAAATTTAATGGAATGTTAGAATAATTACAATCAATGATTTTTTAAAAAATATTAATGTATATGCTTTAAAAATTTAATTGATTTTAACAAAAAAAAATTATTTAAAATATAATTGATCTATAGGTAAATGAGTTATATTGTCGATATAAAAAGCACAAACCGATTGTAATGTATATTTTTAGTTTACTTATACTATGAAAGTATAAAGTATAGTCTAAATTTCATATATGAGAACGAATTTAAAATGCAATGTACTAAAAACTTTGGTGGAGCTTTATGTTTTTAAGAAAGTGCTGTATAGCTGACTAAATAATAAGCTAAAATTAATTTTAACACCTTTAGGTTGTTTTTAATTAAATTTTTAAACAGTCACAAAATGTTACAAACAAATTCTTTAAATATTTTACAATAAACAGTTATGCATAATTAAAATGACTTCAGTTTTAATAATTTAATATAAAATTATAGTTTAAAAACAAATGTATACATATAGCTATTCACAGCTAATTTAAACTGTTATGAAAGTATATGTTATATAAAAATAAAATTAAGTATTTACTAGTTTTAGCTCATTATCCTTAATTTTGAAGTACTTTTTTGATTTATTTACCAATCTGAAAACAATATCATTTTACTGTCAGCACTTGTGTTGAAATAAGTTTTTACGATGCTAATTTTTTCATATTATTAAAAATTTAGAGAAGTTGCTTATTTAAACAAAATAATTAAAGTAACTTTTTTGAACTTTGTTTGTATTAGAAAAATAAAATTTTAAAATTAACAGTGTTGGTGTCAGTTATAATGTAGAGTAGTGTGACTTAGGATTGGACTAACATTACTCTAACGTAAATTTTTTAGTGATGTAGTTAAAACTTATAATCATATGATAAAATAAACAAAATAAACTAAAAAGTACATTTAAGCATAAATAAGTCAAGGAAGTAATGTGGATAAATTGCCTTAGACCTAGACTAAAGAGGCAAATTTGAATTTTACAAGGTTTTAAAGTGTTTCAGGCTGACTATAATTATCTTTAGCTCAAAAATAGAAGAAAAAATGAGTTCTTCAACAAATTTTCAATTCAAGTTACCTAAATAGGTTATTTAAGAAGGTTAAAAATATATTTTTTCCTTATAGACAGTTCTGTCTAAAGTAGAACTTAATACTGTTACGACTGAAAATTTTTATTTACAAAATGTATTATAAAAACTATTTACAACTACAGTTCATTATATATACTCATTCTTTACAAAATACTTGTAACTTTTCAACCATTTTGGTATAATGCTTTTTTTGTGTTTACTTGTTAGTTTTCGAAACAAAATTAAGTACTAAAATTAGTTATGTTTTTCTTTTTTATTTCCTAAGTAAAGTAGAACAGTTTACAAATAGTTTGCTTTGAGCTGGTCTCTGAAAAAAAAAATTATTTTTTACCTAAGTAGGAAGAAAACTTATTTTTATCACATTTTAAGATAAGTATTTTCGATCGCTCTCTTTTAATTATGTTTTATAATTCTACATAATTAAATAATTAAAGAAAAGCCAAATCAAAAAAAAATATTAATCTTTTTGTTTAAAAATATGTATTTAACAAAAATAACGTTGTTAGGGTTATTTCATTGAGCGCAGTAGCCTTTATTACAAACAAAAAAAGATATAAACTCAAAACTAGTTTTTATAAGTTTTAATACATAATACAATTAAGAATAAATTTCTTCTGTATAAACGTTAAAATTTGTTATCAAAGCAGATTTTTTTATAAAATTTGTTGCTAAAGTTAAATAATAAATAAGTTTAAGTTTATAAGAAAAAAATAACATGTAATGTTCGTAAAAGCTTTCGTTGTTTAAAAAATTGGTATTAATTTTGCAACTCGGCAACAAAACAAATACAACTTATATTTATACGTCAAAGTATTAGGTAAACTACATATGTTTTACTAAAAATTAAGAAATACCTGACCACTTTATTTAAAATAAGAATACAAAGATACTTTTCTAAAAATCAGTTCGAAAAAAAAAAAACATAAAAAGATTACAGTAATTAAAAATTCTAAGAACAACCTTAACTCTAAATTTATAAATCAACTTACTTAAAACTTGGCAAAGGTGAGTAAGCATTGCAATTAGTACTTTGTACTAGATATAACCCAGACAGATGTTTATCCTGTTGACCATTTTCACTATTTGTCTCTTTAAGTTTATGGTATAAATATTTTAAAAAACAATAACAATGTACAGTAACCTCTCGCATCTTTACGCACTCTCGTTTAGTTACGCATTTTAGAATTCTAAAAAACTCAAACAATGAAAATTTTAGTTTTCTTATATTTTGCACAAATTAGGTTTATTGTATATTTTTAATGTAAAATATGTTTTCAAGTACTAACTCACCTCTCTATATCTTTATACTTTGTAAACTTATGTTCCTTGAATAATTGATAAAAAATTAAGTTATACCTCAGTATATCAGAAGAGATTAAATTAAAATACTGAAAGAAATATTACTGTGTTAATAATGAAAGTATAATGAAACAATGAGAGTTTGTAACACAAATAAATAATACAGTACTCTTGCTCTATATATGAATAAACATCTAAAAAAGTAATTTAATGAAACTTCTTAGCAAAAATTAGCAGTGATACTTAATAAATATAAAGCTCACTATTAGAAAAAATATCAATTGTTTTTTTAGTAAACATACCACTAATTTTCATTTGACGTTTTTTTTAGTTTAAGTTTTTCTTCTGTAACACTTGCTTTACACAGCAATTTGCTAAGTAGAATAGAATATATATGTTAAGTATCAAATAAGTCAATTATGAGTAAAAATAAAGACAAAATCTACTTATTAATAATTTAGTAAAAGTTTTCTACAAGTATTATTATTTATATAAAATTAAATCCTTCTTTTATATGTACAGTTTTATCTTTTATTTTCATATTTATAATTTAAGTATACAAGTTTTTAAAAGTGGGATAGTTCTCAGTCTGCTTTTAATTAGAAACAATATAAAAAAACAGCCATTATAGTAAGTATATTTGGTACCTCTCGTATCTTTACGATCTCTCGTACCTTTACGCACTTTTTCTGTGGACACAATGTGCGTTAATAAGCGAGAGATTACTGTATTGAAAAAAACCAGTTGGGTAACCGTTACATTTTTGCATAATAAACAAAAACAGGTTCAGAAAATATTTAAAATCATATATTGATTTAAATTACTTATACATATAGAAATTTAAAAAAGTAAGCAGTTGTTAACAAGCTGAATTTTTTTGACTTTATTATTTTAGTTTCAATAGTGTAAGAAAAAATAACAAACTAACAATAGTAGTTACAAAGTTGACAAAAGCGTCGTTTCTTACGCAGCTACAGTTGTTCGTTGTCATTTGATAAAACGGTTGTATCACCGACTCATCTCTGTATTTCTGAAAGTGAAAGTTTACATCCTTAACAATTTTCATATATTTTGGTATTAAAAAGTGTAAATTAATAAAAATTTGAAAAAGAAAATATTTTACACTTTATACTAAACTTTATTTAAACAGTTTATAATTTTTAGACTACAAAAATTTAACTAAACTTGATAGTTTAACTAAATGTTTGTAAAAATGATAAAAAATTAAATCAAGTAATAGCTTGAAAGAATTTCTCTAAATACTCAAACATTAGATTTTAATCCGTCTAACTAGGAGATCGAACAACAAATAATTTTATAATTTGAAAAGGTCATAAAAAGCTTAACTAAGTGTTATCAACTAATTTTTAATTATTAAAATTATTTAATTCAGTATTATTAATTGTCATAAACAAAGAACATTTTTAAAAACAAAACAATATTAATAAAAACCAGCTTTTAACTTGCATTTACAGTATAAAATAAAAAACTTATGTTTTTTTTAGATTTTTTTATAGTTTTTATGCTTTTAGTTATTAGACTATTACTATATTTTTTATTTTACTTGATAATATATGTCTTTTTTATACACGTTGTTTTAATAAATTTCTACTGTTGAAATATTTAATCTACAAACTACTTTTAATTAATATCAATTAAAATACTTAACAAACTCTAACTGTTCTATAAAACTCTAACTCTGAGGAAGAAGTATAACCTTGAGGCAAGTGATTAACACATAAGCTTAAAGCAAAACACTAAATATAAATCACATTGATTAGTCAGTGTTGCCAAGTCTATTGGAGAACAATCATGTATTTCTAATTTTTTTTTATTTTTAACAGGTAGTCTGAAGCGTAAGTCAAGTTTTTAAGGCATTGTTTAGATAAATTTAAGCATTTAAAGTTTTGTTGTTCAACTTAAAAATTTTTTAAAAGGTGTTTATTCCAAAAAAATGTCTGTAAGCATGAAATTTGAAATAACATTGTCCTCTCGCTCATTTTGGTTTGTCTACATAATGTGTTTTTATTTTAAAGCTAACCGGTAAATAAAAACAAAAAGTGGGAAATTCAATAAAAAAGATGAAGTGAGTTTTTTAATTTGTTTGTAGTATTGACTAGACAACATAAACTTATTTTTTTCTTACAAAACTGTCAAAATAGTAATTTAAGGTGACTTTTTATCATCATTTAAAACATAAAATTTATAAGAAAGCCAGTATTTAATTTTAAAAAATGTTTATGATACATACTTTTAAAGAATTAAATGTTAATAATAGTATATTGTTTTAAATTAATTCTGAGTAAAGGTACTTTTATTAGAAAAATATCTAGCTGTTTAAATAGGAGAAAATGTTCATGGCTAAAATTTTATAACTAGTGGTAAAAGCTAGAGAGAGAAAATTAAGTCTAAGACAGCTTATCTCTTTAAGCTCTTCAATCATTTAATCTTTTTTTTCTCTAACTATAATACAGAGAAGTAAGTCCCTCTTACAAAAACCCTTTTCAGCTTGTAGGAATGATTATTAAATCATTAAAAACATTTATATAAAAGTCTATTTAGATTTATAATAACGTTAGATTTTGTTACATCAAAAGTACTATATATAAGGTTTCTTGGCTCAAAAAAATTTAGTATGTAAAAGAAAAGTTATTTAAATAAATCAGTCTTAAAGTTGTTTTAGAGCAGAAGGGTATATTTAAAAAAAAAGCTACTAACTTAAAATAATTTAATAAAAAAAATAGAAAAATATTATTTTTTTTTGAAAGTTTAACTTTACTGTATTTTATTTATCTAAAGATTTTAGTGTTGTTTATGGAATCAAAAGTGTAATATTAGGACATATCAGGTCAGTTAAATCAAATACAGAAATCTTCTTTTTGAATACGCACTATTTAAGAACAAACTTTCATGTTGAGTACGCAATTAGAACAAAGCTAAATCGTGCGTTTTCAAGACAAACATTACTGTATTCAGTTTTTAACAGTTCTAAAATTTTTACAAAGATATAGCTTAAAATCACAAATTCAAACACAAAAATTATTTACGGATTTTAACTAGGTGGTTCGCTGTTCATTCTAGTTACTTGGCTGGTTAGATATTTGTTCAAAAGACAAGGGCAATGTTAAAGGCATTTTGAAAATATCAGGATGGTTATAGCTTCTTTTTAGGTTCATAAGAAAACGTTTAAATTGAATTTGTTAAACCAAGTTAAATGTATGAAATTTGGCTAGTCAAATATATGTGTTACAAAATCATTCTTGTCTAAAATTAAATTCTTGTTTTTACCAATTTCAGTCAAAATAATATACTAGTGGCAAAATACTTTAATATATAAACTTAAAACATTTTAAGATTATAATTTGCACATATAACATCATTTAAAACACTTTTTTTGATATTTAGAATAATAAATTAGTAATAGACAAGTACTTAATTAATTAAAACTATTATATTTATTGTGCATGTTTTTAGAGATTTTAAAAAGGAAATAATATATTATTTTAAACTTGATTTGAGTAAGGATAATTTCGTTAAAATATATGAAAGTTTAACAGTTTATATAAGAAAAAAGGTTCATGATTAAACTGCTTCGCCACTAGTAGTAGAAAAATTAGAGAAAAAAAATTCTATAACAGCTAAATTTTAAAAGCTATTTATTAAAATAAGTTCTTATTATAAACTCATTAAAAAATTATGTTAAACTATAAGTAGCTTAATAATCACGTTAAGTAAGTATTTTCAGTTCAAATTACTATTGATAAGATTACACTGCTCAAAAATGTTTAATATAAAAAGAAAGTGTTATTAGAACATGTCAGTCTGTAAAGTTTTTAATAGAGGAAGTGTATTAAAAACAATTTAGCTACAAAAATTATAGTTTTTAAGTTTTATTTTTATTGCGTTTTATTTAACTAAAGATTATTAGTGGTATTCATGAATTAAAACGTAAGATATTAGGATATATCAAGTCAAATTAGTTACGTCAGTTATATCAAATACAGCCATCTGCATTTTGAAAACGCACCTTTTAGGGATACACTTCATGTTCAATACGCAGTTAGAACAAAGTTCAAATGTGCGTATTCAAGACAAAGATTACTGTATTCAATTTTTAACAGTTCTAAAATTTTTACAAAAATGTAGCTTTAAACTTCAAAATAAAACATAAAATTTATTCACGGACCTTGACTGATTGGTTTGCTGCACATTCTGCTGTTTAGGCTGGTAAGATATACTTTTAAAATGACAGTGGTAGTTAAACTTTTTTAGGCTTTTTTGAAATTTTAGATTGTTTGTTTTTAGGTGCATAAGAATCATTAAAACTGAATTTTTTAAACGGAGTTAAATATATGAACTTTAGCTAGTCAATCATATGTGTTACAAAATCAGCCTTGTCTAAAGTTAATTCTTTTTTTCGTATTTCAGTCAAAATAATATAATATTGGCATAATAGTTTAATCTATAAACCTAATTCATTTCAAGCATATAATTTTCACATAAAACAATATTTAAAACTTAATTGTCATTTAGAATATTAAACTAGTAATAAAACTAGTATTTAATTTAACTAAAAATATTGTATTTATTGTAAATGTTTTTAATGATTTGAAGTGGAAGAATAAAATATAGTTTTTATCAAGATTTAAGTAAAGATAATTTCATTAGAATATGTAAAAGTTAAACAGCTTAAATAGGAGAAAAGTTTTATGGCTAAAATTTTCAACACTAGTAGTACAAAGTTAGAAAAAAAAAATCTATATAAGCTGATTTTTAAATTATTTATCATAAAAATAAATAAGTTCTCAACAAGAGATTTTAACATTCTGGAAAATTCTGGATTTATAAATAAATCTGTATATAAACGTTGGATTACTCGGTTTAAAGTCATTTGTAAGGTGTCTACACCGTTGACAGTTAGAGACCGTAGTTTAGCTTAAGGAAAATTTTGTCTATGCTTTTTTCTAGTTAGTTATGGTTTTTTTACAAACAGTATCGCATATTGCAAATTTATTTTAAAATTACAAAAGTTTTCTAATAAAGTTTGTTATAGCCGATAGCTTACGTGATTGAATTTTTTTTGTATAACACAGTTTTTATTTTTTCATGCTTAAGAATCTGACTACTAAAATAAAATAAATTTTCTTTAGAATACATGAAAGTAAAATTTTGCTTCGCATAATGTTTAATAAACAACTTAGTGCATATTAACTTCATAAATGACATAAAAACATTTTTAAAGTGTACAATTCTAGCTCTGGTTTAAAAACAGTGCGTAGTCATTTTTTCTTTACTATATCTCTTTTTTCTTTTAATTCAGGGCGAGCGTAGGCTTAAGGGAACTAATTTCAAACCGCCGCTATTTTACTTATAACACATATTAAGTAAATTTTTTATTTTATAGTTTGTACTTTTTTATTATACAGTTAACAATGAAAGAAATTTAACAGAAAATTATACAATAAAATAAAAACATGTCAATGAACCAACAACTTCATTACATTTGGAAAACAATACTTCCTGCTTTGGAGAATCACAAATGCAGCTCTCTGTTTAAAAAACCTGTGGATCCTGTAGCGCTTAGAATACCTGTTAGTTTTTTAGTAGTGTTTTTACTTACATTTTCTAAACATTTTTTCAAGAACAATCCTGTTAAGTACCTCTAGTGCAAGGTTCGCCATATTTAGTCAAAAATTCGTGTGCTAAATGGAAATTTAATTTTCAGACTTTTATTTCTAAGGTTGTGTTTTAAAAGCAATTTCAAGCGGAACATAACTGAGTGTTTTAAAACTTTTACCTGAAAAAACAAATTAAGACTGTTTAAAACGTGTAACAAATTACTCTAAACAAATAAAATAACTAATGGGTACAATTTTGTAATATATTGAATCTTTTTTAATTACTTTAAAATAATTTATGACTGTACTGCGATTTTTTTTATTTTAAAACTTTTACATATGTAATTTTAAAATTTTATCAAAACCTTTATCATGTTCGTAAAATTGTCGTTAGTAATGTTAGAGTTTAATAGTATAAAATAGAAATAATATTTTGTGCATAAAATTTTACGTTGATAAAAACTGACAGGACTATCACAGCATTATCACGAAGCCAATGTGCATAAACGACATCAAGAAAAACCTACGTACAGGCAAATACAAAACAGCTGACCAATGTAAAAAAGACTTTCAGCTGATGTTTGAAAACTGCTACAATTACAAGCCTGTTAGTTTAAAATTAATATAATTAAATCGTATCATAACAACTACTAACTATAAGCATTTGATTGTCTTTAAAATTATTTTGCAATATTAAATTTAACATCTTTGTTTAATTAATCTCAGGTAGGTAACTATGTAAGGGCGCAGGGTAAATCCCTTGAAGCGTTTTTGAAAGAAGAGTTAACTAAACTGCCGAAGGATGAATTAAAAATTGTTGATATAAAAACAAATAATAAAATAAAGAAGTCAAAGAAACAAAAGAAAACAAAGAAAATTCTTAAAGTTAGTGTTTACAATTAATTTTACTTATTTTTAAAGCCTTTTATAAATCTAATAATCTATGACTAATAAGTTTTGTAATTTTATAATAAAATTTTTTTAGATTTAAATAAAAGAAATATTTATTTAAAACTAGTCATATCTTTTTAATTTTAATAGTTTTTTCTTAATTTTAAACAAAAAGTTTTTAGAAAAATTGCTATTATATTATTAGACAAAAAATAACAATTATTAAAAGTATATTTATGTTTCGTACCAGTTTAAAATTTTTTACTCTAATTTTCTAAGATACTTGTCAATAAAATCGATAAAATATATTTTCAGTCAACTAAACCCTTACCGAAAAAACCTGATATTAAAAAACTTGAAGGACATGGTAAAGACGCATTGTGTAGAAATTTATCATCAAAGATGTTACCTAGGTCTAACTTATGCAAATATCTGGAAAAGGAAGTCAACCAATTTGTAAAATCTAAAGGTAAAGAAGAGGAGGTTGGTAAGATCCACGTCAGAATTTTATACAATAAAGTAAAGCATGTGGAGGTTAAAGAGAAAATGTTAAAGAGGTAAAATTATATTTTATTTGTTGTCTTTAATATTTTATGAACATTATTTTTTGTATGTTTTATGCAAAAAAAAACAATACTTAAGATTCTAAAAACTTGTATTATCCAAGTTTTTATATTTTAAAGAATTAATATTCTTTTATAACTTTTTTTAAACATATAAATTCCAAACTTGTTGTATATTAAATAACTTAGCAGTAAATACCACATTTAATTTTAAATATACTAGTATTCTGATATGTACGCAATTTTTGAATAGGTAGAAAGCAAGTCTCTAGAATGTCAATTTTTAATTCAGAACGGTCTTTCTTAGGTACGCACTAGTGTAAAAATTGAAATTAAAGTTAAGCTTTGTTTTTTTTAGCATGGTTAATCATAATAAACCAAAAAAAAAACATTTAATCTAATGAAATTTGAAGTTTTCACTCTACAAGTGAATTTATTGAGACAAAAATGGGGCTAAAAAGATGCTTTCACATTTTATTTGTGTTGCGTAGATTATTACTTAAGTTTAAAATTGGTTTTAAACATATGAACAGAAACTTTTAAGTAGTTCAACAAAAGCATAATATATGAGCTTAAACATAATTACTCCTTAATATTTATGAATCTTATACAATTTTTTAGCAACTATTTTTGAATATTAACAGCCAAATGTGGCTTTTTAAAGGTAAAAAAAGCAACAATTTTAAACTAAAAATTTAATAAAGTAAATAATAATGTATTATTGAAATCTTTAAGAACAGACCATTTTAATAAATTTTGATGTTTTAACGAATTTGAGAAGAAGCGACTGCGTTTGAAATTATCCATTAAATTGATGTTAAATTACATTTGAATCCATTATAAATATATTAAAGGTTTTAACTTATTTTTTTTACTAAAAAAACAAATTTTAATTGATAGCAGCTTTATTAAATGATGTCTACAAAATAGCTTGGAAGTTGGCTTACCAAGACATTTTTAGAATGTCATACAAACATCTGAATAAGGTCCTGTATTGCAGCTCCGAGCGTCAAAAACAAGATACAAAAGGAAATAACTTTATTAATTTAAAATTTGCTGAAAAAAATATCTAAATGATCTAAGTTTTTTTACTAAAATCATAGTTTAATTTAACTTTGCAATATTGAAATCCTAAAACGATACATTATATTCTTTTAGATTTGGAAAAACATTCTATGAAAAAATACCTTATAGATCAAGAGCTTTTTATGCTTTTGTGGAAAAAGACGGTGATGAAATTTGTTTCTTCGGGTGTCATACTCAGGTGAGATAAATCTAAATTTTATAACGATAAATTTACATGTTTATATTTAGAAATATTTGATTTACAAAAAAAAAAAAACAATTTAACTCAATCCGAGTAAGATATTTATATTATATTTATATAAATAAAACAAAACGTATAATTTTTTCAGGAGTATAAAGACTTTGTATCGCCGAACAACAACAGGGTCTACATATCGTATTTAGACTCGGTCCAAGTTCTGGAAAAATCGATTCGTTCTAAAGTGTATGTAGAACTGATGTTAGGATACTTTAAGTACTGTGGTGAGCTTGGGTAAGTCAATAAAAACAATATTAAGTAGTTGATTATATACATTTTTATCAAGTAGAATAAAATTAAGTCAATTCTTAAAATTAACAGCAAGGAACAGCTCAATGAAATTTATATATAATTAAGTTTCTGAGAGAAAGTACTGCACTTTTACTATAAACAATAAGAAAAGTTTAAATTGCTTTTATCAATAAAAATGGATTTTTATTACAAAAGTTATAATAATTATATAAGGCTGATAACTATAACCTCTAAATTTAATTACAAACCCACAATTTATTAAAACGTTGTAAATTGTTGTATATATTTAAGATACCACTATGCACATATATGGTCTTGTCCCCCAGAGAAAGGTGAGGATTATATTTTTAATGGAAAACCACCATGCCAGGCTACCCTTCCTCCGAAAGCTCTTAAGAAATGGTACAAAACAATGTTAGATCTGGGAAAAGTAAGTTTTCTAAAAGTTGTTTAAATTTTACTCAGTTTTTTATTCTAAATAAAAATGTGTTTTATTAATTATCATAAGTGTTAAGATAAACAAAAAAATCTCTTTCTTGCTAAAAACCTAGAATCTTGGGAAACCTGGAACTTGACAATTTAGGCCAAAAAAAGTTTCAAAAATTTAAAATAAAAACAGAAAAAACAAGAAAGTTGAACAAAAATAACTAAAAAACGTTGAAAAACCTGAAATTTTAAACAATTTTTGCGTGTTAAGTAGAAACATTTCGATTTAACACCAAAAATAAACCATAAAAATAATTATTTATTTTCATCATCAATTTTTTTGTTATTGAAAAACACATTTAAAGTTGCTTTAAAGTATCTTTTTAATGGTTTAAACTAATAAACACAGTATTTTACCTTAAACTTAACTTTAAACTAAAAATAGACCCAAAAAAGTGTACATTTAAAAACCTGAGGAAATTTTTTAAACCCGAAAAAAAAAACTGCCTTTTTAAGTTTATTATTTTTCAACTGAAATTTAGCATTTTTATAGTTTTTAATGGTTGTTGACCTTAGAACAATGTTTAAATTATTTTTTAGTTTAAACAAAATTTGAGATTTTTGACTTTGACACCCAAGAAACATTTAGTTTTTGAAAAGATTATCTGTTTTTTTTTTCTCCGCACAGAGTGATGGGTCACTAAAAATAACTACTTCAGTAGCATCTTAATGTACGTAACTATTATCATTATTATTAATAAATAAGTATTTTTTATCCATTTGCAGAAGCTAATGGATTGATAAAATATTTTAATTGTTTTGTAATAGTTACTGAGTCACATCTATTATCATTTGAACAGCTAAAAGCTTTAAAAAAATAATTAAAATAAGGCAAACTACAGACATATTCCATTCATTAAAATTATTAATACACATTATCTTATCTAAACAGGTTAACGGTTCGATAAAAGGGTACTTTATGCTCAAGTACAACGACATAAAATCAGTGAAAGAAGTTCCGTACTTTGAAGGAGACCACTGGCCTGACGCACTGGAAAACTTTTTAGCGGAAGTAAAGAAGCCAGGTAGGCAGTCTGGGAGGTCGCAAGAAACGCTAAAAGCTGTGCAGAACGAAGATCCATTGAGAAAAGTAAAAGGCTACTTCAATGGTCATTCTAAGGTGAAAATGTTTGGTTTATTTAAATAAAAAAAAAGAATTAAAATTAAATACTATTTCTATTATACTTACAAAACTTTGACAACTAAAAAAACTTTAGAATGAATTTATGTCTATTGAATTTTAGTAAGTATTAAACTAGTAAGTTTGAATTTTTTTTAGAATAACTTCGTTGTCATGTTGAACAATGACGGGCCGGCAAAAAAAGATACGGACAAAGATGTCGATACTGACTTGATGAAGACGGCGCAGCATTTCTTGCAGACGTGCAAAATGCAAAGCTGGAAATTTTCCAGCTTACAAGAAGCCGCTGTTAGTGAACTTTATGCTTTTATCTAGTCAATAAATATAATTATTTTAACTGTTTTAGTAACTAATCAGCAAATGCTAACACATTTAAAAAACGACAAACTTTCTATGTCCTATTAATAATTTTTGAAACTTTTACTAAATATTGGTACTTGTATAACTTAACTTTTATCAAGAAGCTACTGTTGGTCATCATATTTTTTATTTAAGAATAATGACGTTAAAAGTTAATATATTTCGGAAGTTTTAATAACTTTTTTAGTTCTACGAAATTATATTTTTTTACGCAACAAAAGTTTTGATGTTACGAAATTAACAATTTTGTGTGTTTTTGTACAACATTCAATACTTTTATTCCTCCTTGTATATACTTTGGCAAAGCGTTTTCAAGGCTGGAATTTTTCTAGCCCGCAAGAAGCTGCTGTTAGTGGTTTCTTAATTACTTAACTAAGCTAAAAGTTTTAAACTGGGAAAATCTCATATTTTTTTTTTAATGTCTTACTTACTCGATAAAAGCTTTGACATTTTTTAATTTACAAATTTTTTGTGATTTATTTAGATTTACAATACTTAATACTTTAAATAGTTATTTTACCTATATTTTATCAATATTCTGGAGTATAATATACTTTTCATTCATTATTTTTAACAGATTTCGACAAAACACATGTTAATTGAGTTGCACAAAGGCTTTGTAAAAAGTGACGAAAGTGCTGAAGTAAACAAAATAAATCTTGATGTAAATAAAAAAGACATTTCAGAAGTTATCAAACTTTCAGTAGCTAAGAAATCTTGTAAAGAAACTAATAATTATATTTATAAGTTGACTAAAGAATTCGATGAAGAATTGAACAAAATTATTGAGGATCATAACAAACATGCTGAACTATTAAAAAAATTGGAAGAAATATTTAAAACACGTGAAGAATATGTCAAGAGTGTTGAAGAAATAATTAAAGGTAAAGTTAAAGTGCAGTATTCATATGACTAAATAAAATGTATTAGTCTAATATAACATAATAAAATATTTATAAATTTTGTTATAGCTTGTACAAGTTGTTTTAAAATTTAGCTGTAGTTTTACATATGTATAGTTTTTGTTAGTTATTAAATTAAAATAAACAGTACAAAAATTGTTTCTCTCTAGTATACCATTCTGAAATTAGTACTTATAATTAGTACATATAGTTTCTGTTTTAATTTTTTTTTACCTTTATTAACTTTAAAACTACTCATAATATTGTGTTTCAAGTGTTTATATACAGAGTTTGTTTTTTTTTTTAATTTTGGTGTTTATAAAAACTTACAAACATAGTTATTTTATTAACAGAAAAAGTAGAACGAAACAACACTAAACACAATATTGCTGTTGACCCGAACAACTTACCTGTTGAACCTAGTTGTCCTCATCGTGAATCTAATGTCTTAATTGAGCACAACTATGTAAAATGTTGCACAAATAAGGTACTTTGTAAAGAAAACTTCAAAGAAAAAACAAAAAAAGCAGGTAATTTGATTTAAATTAAACTTACATCGGCTGTGCACACTTATAATTATAATTCAGTATACTTCCTTTTGACATGAAACTAAACTAGTTTTTATAACTGTGAGTTTCAAAGTCATTTTCATAATTGGATCTTTTGAAGAATATGTAAAAACAGTTTCCCCGCTTTATTTAAGGATCGAAAGGCCTTGGTTGACCTAAGGAAAAATTTCGAAAATAAAAATTTTGCGGTTTGCAGTTATTAAGTATTTTGTACGTTAGTTAACTATTTCCTAATTTGCTACCTTACTAGTAAAGGGTTAATAAGCATAAAAAACAAGAAATCAAATAGCTAGGTAAACTTAAAAAAATCTCAAAGTTGGCACTCTCTTTTAGTCCACACACTATATATTGCTCTTAGATTTAATTGGTTCACTGTAAAAATCTGAAGATATCTCCTAATTTAGAATCCTTTCTAAACTACTATAGAATGATATAATGGTTCAAAATAAATTTTGACTGCAAAGTTTTTATTACTGAAATGTTTAACTAGATATAAAAACACACAATAATGATATAAGTTTTAAGAACAAAATAGTTTTTTTTAATCAGTTTAATAATTTTTATTCTAGTTCTTCTTTTTTTTAATTGTATTTTTTTTAAACTATGTAACATTTAAACTGAATCTTGTTTTTGTACTGTTGTTAAAAATGTTTGATTTTTAAATACTTTTACGTTATAGTTTTGAGTAGTTTGTTGTACTTACTTGCTTCGATAGATTTTAATATTTCTTTGTTTCTATTTTTATGTTGTTTCTTTTATCATTATTGAAGCTGTTCAGTTTTATTACAACTTTAACTCAATATTTGAAAAACAGCAGCCCAAAACAGAAGAAAGCACAATAAAGGAAAGTTGTCAGATTCTTCAGATCAACGTTCTAGTCGTAAAAAGAAAAGTAAGCAACATTCGATTTAAAACGTTTTAGTTAACATAAAAATTAATTTCTAACCAATATTAAATTTAAAAAATAATTTTGTGAAATGTTATAAACATTTAACAATACATCTAAGATCAAGAAATTTTAAAGATATTTTGTTTTAAGCATTTTAAAACTTGGTTAAACAAGTTTAAATTTATAAATCGCTTTATTAAAACGTTTAAATACTTTATAAGAAATATCATGTTTATTATTTTTATGAATAACCTTAATGAAATTTTACGTCACTGATCAATATCGGTAAACGGTCGATTTCGTTGAAGCATAATAAACCGTATGTAGATTGACGACTGCAAATTTTGTTGTGGTTGACTAAAGAGTTTTATAGAAAAGAAACTCGAGTCCTAGTCTACCGAAGGTCTGTAGTCTGATAACTGGTGAAATGATTAAACCTTGATCGTTATTTTTTATTACAAATTGTAAACAAATATTAGGTTTTCATCAGTTAGTTTTTTAGTACTTATCTTTTACAGATTTTATTTACAATTATGTTACCTGAATAAAATTTTATAGGATTTGATTACATCAATGGGTTTGAAGCTCGCTTGGATAAGATGATCAGAACCGTCGACGATTTGGTAGAACAGCAGAATCACGAAGAAGTCTCCAAGCATTGCAGATTGAGATCGGTCGCAAACAAACCGAAAAAAAGAGGACAGAGAAAACGAAAACTTCAAGAGTCGTCAGATCAGGCTTCCAAAAATATAAGTATGTGCTTTGTTTGAATTACTAATAATTTTAATCAGTTTAAATTATATTTCAGAACCCGACTTATGGTTTTAATAGAAAATCTTAAATGTTCAAACTTTATATTAAAAACTTTAGATGGGGTAAGGTGTTTTATTTATTAAAAATTTCTTAACTTAAGTAAAATTTCAGTTTCAATACTTTTACAAATGTACAGTAGTAAACAAGGTTTTTTTTTTTTGCGTGGTTAACACAAAGTAGCTAAGTCAATTTTTAAATAATTTACAAAGTACACAACTTTTCAGAAGTTGGAACCACAAGAAAGGAAAGACTTAGTTTTTTTAAACTTAGTATTTAGTACCAACGTAAAAAACAAAAATCTTACCATATTATTTACTTATTATTCTTTACAGATTTTAGTATAAACTTATCCAATTACATATTTAAATTCGTGATATCTACTTTGCAGAAATTGGAACCAGTAACACAACAAAGGCAATGATCCATGGAAATCATTTAAAGGGGCAGCCCATGCTCAACACAGCGCCTCTCGCTAAAGTCTCCAGGCCCGGTTTGAATCTTGCATTAGTAACCAAAAATGCTAAAAAAGAAACGAGCGCAAAAAAAATGCTGACTATTCAAGTAGATAAAAACAGAATAGAAAAACTGACTACCAAATCTAAAGCTAGTACCCGACAAGAACATAGTGCCGAAGAAGAACCAAGTGCTCAAGAAATTAAATGTATTAAAGAAAAAAAGGCAACAACGACAAACCAGTTAGTGAAGAACATACAACTGACCAGTAAAGTCAAACTACACAATAAAAATAAAGTACAAAAGAAAAACAAACTGACGAATAAATCCCTGCTGAACTACATACTTTATAGAAAGAACTTGAAAAAAAAGTTAATTATTTTGAACAGTTTCTGTTCTTTTTAGACGTTCATTTATGATTTTGTAGTTTTATAATTTTTTTATAAAACATGGCTATATTTACAAAAACTTTTGCTCGACTTTTTTTTCATCGTTCTAGTAAAAGTATTGTATTTAGTGTTGTTTATACTATCAAACGAGCTTTTTTAGGAGCACAAAAAATGTTATTGAGTTGAAAATCAGCATTAATAACTCAATAACATGCCTTAAATAGTTCGTTAATTGTCAATTTTTAATCTGTTCTTTTGAAAAAGTGTTGTACCTACCTTACTTTAATGAGCTTTTTTTAACTCACCAAGGTTAAGTGTTTTTTCATACTTATCTTAAGATTGATTGCCAAATTTAACACCTTAGTCTTTCATTTCTTCACTCTACCACAATTCTTAAAATAATAACTAACATTTTAATTAATTTCGTGCTTAGGAAGATATATTTTTGATTCTAAGATTAGAATAAACAAAATGCATATGAAATCTTTATGTTTGTTTTACCAACTAAAATTTATTTTTGAAAATAGTTTACACTACAATTAAGGTAATGTTTACAAAAGAGAATTTAAAAATTTATTTATCTTATAAAATAAAAAATATATAAATACTACAAACTAGTACAGTTTGTGGCTTTAATTAATTTTTTTTTTGTAAAACAATGCGATTACGTTGGAAAAAGCATAATTTTTCATGGTTAGTTTTTATCTTTAAAACTGCATAAATATAATATATAAAACAGCAACTTATCACATTTAAAAGAATATTAGGCTAAATCAGGGGTCGGCAGGCAGTTGGTGCTCGCGGGCCAAATTTCAAGTTTTTAAAATCTTCGCGGGCCACAGTTTTAGTTTTAATGATATTTGAATAATATTTTGACTTTAGTTTTGCTCACACCAGATATAATTTTACTTTTATTCACTTTATTACTTTAAATGACTTTTAGCTACAAAAAGAATTCCTATTTAATATATAAATATCTATTGGAATAGAAATTACATTGGTAAACATATCTAAGTCTTAATAGAATATGTACTATATTAAACAGTTAATGAGTTAAACTTAATAACTTATTTTTATTATTATACTTACAACCTTACTCTCTATAAAAACCTAGTATGAAAAAATATCTATCCGTCACTTTTATACATTTTTTATATTATATTTCTTCTCATATTTAAAAAATGTTAACTTCTGAAAATGTCATAATGGTTTGCACTCTTTTGAAAACTTAGTAATTAGTTAATTAATAAATAATAATACCTATTTATATGTAGATAAGCTAAATAATTATTTTACATAATTAATGCTCGAACACTTTAATAACATACTTTGTTAGTATTTAATTAGTCTTTTACACGGTTACGACTTCCAAAGCAAAAATTTCTTAATTATCTTAAAAGTTTATTAAAAGTTAAAATAACTAAAAACTTTCTGTTAATCAAGCTAAAATACATAACTAAAATATATTAGTTATTGTAAAATATCACAATATGTAAAAATACAAAAAAAATTACAACTAGTAAACTACACTATAGTCATAAAAACTATTCCGAGAATTCGAAGATTTAATCCAAGAGTTTAAAATAAAAGTTTGAGATACACCTGAGTTTTAAAAAATCTTCTTTAACAGCTTTAATTAGTCTGAGCTTTCAAATTTTTTTACTAGCCTGTTTGTTTGGCAACCCTGTTTAAAATAAAATCTACAAAATAAAGAAACATCAAAGTTTAATTATAAAACTAAAAAAATATTTTAATTCAGCTCGAATAGTCAACTAAGTTTTTAAATATTTTTGACAGATGTGTAAAAATTCGTTAAGCTATTAATGAATTAAAAAAGCGTAATTTTTATTGTGCATTATAGCAATTCTTTATCTGCAATAAAATATTGCATTTAAAGAGAGCAAATTTGAATTATTATTATTATTATTATTATTATTATTATTATTATTATTATTATTATTATTATTATTATTATTATTATTATTATTATTATTTTTATTATTATTATTATTATTATTATTATTATTATTATTATTATTATTATTATTATTATTATTATTATTATTATTATTATTATTATTATTATTATTATTATTATTATTATTATTATTATTATTTTTATTATTATTATTATTATTATTATTATTATTATTATTATTATTATTATTATTATTATTATTATTATTATTATTATTATTATTATTATTATTATTATTATTATTATTATTATTATTATTATTATTATTATTATTATTATTATTATTATTATTATTATGATTATTATTATTATTATTATTATTATTAATTTTTAATATAATAATAATATATTAAAAATTTTTAATATAATATTAAAATTATTATATAGTTTTTTTTGGAAAATCTTTTTAGATGAACATGCTTTTTATTAACTCTTGTAAAGTAAGGCTTAAAGTTAACTGGCAAAGTATCTCTTTTAAATATGTGCATAAAAACTCCTCTCTCATACTTAAAGATATTTTTACATTTAATATTTTATTTTCTATTTTTATACTGTTAACACTTTCATTCCAGCCTTTGGAATGAATGCACCTTAATGCTCTATTAATGAGTTTATCGATCTCAGTAATTTCAGTTTTACTTGCACTACCTCAACACAACAAACCATATCTTACATGATGCACATCTTATCAAGGGATAGTTAGAGGATAAATAAAGGATAGTTCTGAATAATACGTGTTGCGTAGTGTAGCAACACAGATTATTCAGACACAACTTTTTTGTACAATTTTTAATTTTTTACAATACAGTTTTAATTTTTTCTGAAAATTTCAGAGAAATTTTAAGATTTTTTAAAAAATCTCAGGGAATGTTTTTTCTACATCAAGAATGAGATTTAGTTAATCCAGTTTCAAATTTTGCTCAAAACCGTTAATTTTATGTGTTTTCAAGTGCTTATTTAGAAACCTTTAAGCCTTGCGGCTGGTTCTTCAAAATTTTTCGAATTTAAATTGTAATTTTTAAATAATTAATAAAATTTCTAAGGATTTGAAAATATTTAAGGGAAGTTTCTAGCCACTCAGGGAAGGTTTTTGACCAAAAAAGTAGCAACCCTGTACATAAATATTCATTGTACTTATTTTATATTAGAATAATAATTTATAAAAATTTAAAGTGCACACTTAGTGACCCCATAAACTTCTTGTTCACGCAAGTTGTAAGCTTTACATTAACTTAAATTTACGTTTTAAATATGTTGTCTTAGTTTATTTTGCTGGTGAACCGAGTCTAATAAGCACAAAAGACTAATTCTGCACAAGAGATGAGTATACTAATTGCTAACAAGGGGTAACAGTAAAAATAGTTTTTCTTAAATTAATCATTTTTTTTAACCGGTCTATGTTGGGGTTAACACGAAAAAATGTTGTCTTAGGTTAACAGTGATAGAAAAAATTCTAAGTACATTTTGACACATACCCTATTTATGCAGCAATGATAAATGCTGTTCTATTGCATTTGTTTAACACCATAAAACAGCTAGACCGCGAGCAATCATTAGTGATTACATTTCCAAAAAAGTTGCTACACACTCAGACTATGACTATTTGAAGACTTCAAATCTCAGTCTCCAATTTCGTTATTTTTCAGTTTTTGGTTTGAATTGCTAAAACATCAGGCTAGTTTTGATCACTCGACTGACCTTTTTGCTTTAAAGAGTGGTAAATTAAGTTTATGATAAATGTTTTGTTCAATGCACAGTGTTTATTTAAGTTAAAATATATTATAATTCTTGCAAGTGATATAATTTGAATTATTATTTATATTAAATCTATACATATATTTGTAAACAACTAGTGTTGCCAAAAAATTCTTGAAAAGCTTGGAATCTAACAATTTATACTTTAAAAATTTGAAAAAGCCTTAAATTTGAGAATTATCGAAAAAACCTGGAATTTTAAACAACTTTTACTGTTAAGGAACGAAGTTTCGATTTGCCAAAAAAATTCTACCATATAATAATTTTGTATAAAAAAAAAAAAGCAGCTTAACAGTATCTTTTAATTTTTCTATTTATTTAAGACAGTTTTTTTACCTTTAATTTTATACTCAAAATAGAAGCATACATTTGTATTTTTAAAAACTTTATGTTGGTTTATTGCACCTTTGCTTTTAAATGGTTTTACCTATTGTTGTGCTTTGTTTTGGAACTAAACATAGTAATTCTTCTAAAATGTCAAAATTAGTACAACCATCTGTAATAAAAATTTTAAAATTAGCAATATCTGTTGTATCAGTTCCTCATCTTAACAGATTAATTTAAGTCCTAATTTGGTTTATGCGGCTTTATAATGTTCAGAAATTTCCTTAACACGACTTCTTGTTGATACTAAAGAAATAAACAAAAATATTTACTAACGCTAACACAAATTATTATAATAAGTTTTTAACTCTAAACGCTATCTGTTTTTAGTAATTAATTTTGCTACTTTATAATTTGCCTAAAGAGTTTTTCTGGTCAGTCTGTAGTTACTGAAAATAATCATGTGCGTTGTTGAAAATGACTTAGGCGGTTTTTCGTTTCTTCGAATAACTCCAAACTAACATATTATAGTTTTTATAGCTCGTCTTATAATTCAAATTTGCTCTCTTTAAATGCAATATTTTATTGCAGATAAAGAATTGCTATAATGCACAATAAAAATTACGCTTTTTTAATTCATTAATAGCTTAACGAATTTTTACACATCTGTCAAAAATATTTAAAAACTTAGTTGACTATTCAAGCTGAATTAAAATATTTTTTTAGTTTTATAATTAAACTTTGATGTTTCTTTATTTTGTAGATTTTATTTTAAACAGGGTTGCCAAACAAACAGGCTAGTAAAAAAATTTGAAAGCTCAGACTAATTAAAGCTGTTAAAGAAGATTTTTTAAAACTCAGCTGTATCTCAAACTTTTATTTTAAACTCTTTGATTAAATCTTCGAATTCTCGGAATAGTTTTTATGACTATAGTGTAGTTTACTAGTTGTAATTTTTTTTGTATTTTTACATATTGTGATATTTTACAATAACTAATATATTTTAGTTATGTATTTGAGCTTGATTAACAGAAAGTTTTTAGTTATTTTAACTTTTAATAAACTTTTAAGATAATTAAGAAATTTTTGCTTTGGAAGTCGTAACCGTGTAAAAGACTAATTAAATACTAACAAAGTATGTTATTAAAGTGTTCGAGCATTAATTATGTAAAAAAATTATTTAGCTTATCTACATATAAATAGGTATTATTATTTTTTAATTAACTAATTACTAAGTTTTCAAAAGAGTGCAAACCATTATGACATTTTCAGAAGTTAACATTTTTTAAATATGAGAAGAAATATAATATAAAAAATGTATAAAAGTGACGGATAGATATTTTTTCATACTAGGTTTCTATAGAGAGTAAGGTTGTAAGTATAATAATAAAAATAAGTTATTAAGTTTAACTCATTAACTGTTTAATATAGTACATATTCTATTAAGACTTAGATATGTTTACCAATGTAATTTCTATTCCAATAGATATTTATATATTAAATAGGAATTCTTTTTGTAGCTAAAAGTCATTTAAAGTAATAAAGTGAATAAAAGTAAAATTATATCTGGTGTGAGCAAAACTAAAGTCAAAATATTATTCAAATATCATTAAAACTAAAACTGTGGCCCGCGAAGATTTTAAAAACTTGAAATTTGGCCCGCGAGCACCAACTGCCTGCCAACCCCTGATTTAGCCTAATATTCTTTTAAATGTGATAAGTTGCTGTTTTATATATTATATTTATGCAGTTTTAAAGATAAAAACTAACCATGAAAAATTATGCTTTTTCCAACGTAATCGCATTGTTTTACAAAAAAAAAATTAATTAAAGCCACAAACTGTACTAGTTTGTAGTATTTATATATTTTTTATTTTATAAGATAAATAAATTTTTAAATTCTCTTTTGTAAACATTACCTTAATTGTAGTGTAAACTATTTTCAAAAATAAATTTTAGTTGGTAAAACAAACATAAAGATTTCATATGCATTTTGTTTATTCTAATCTTAGAATCAAAAATATATCTTCCTAAGCACGAAATTAATTAAAATGTTAGTTATTATTTTAAGAATTGTGGTAGAGTGAAGAAATGAAAGACTAAGGTGTTAAATTTGGCAATCAATCTTAAGATAAGTATGAATAAACACTTAACCTTGGTGAGTTAAAAAAAGCTCATTACAGTAAGGTAGGTACAACACTTTTTCAAAAGAACAGATTAAAAATTGACAATTAACGAACTATTTAAGGCATGTTATTGAGTTATTAATGCTGATTTTCAACTCAATAACATTTTTTGTGCTCCTAAAAAAGCTCGTTTGATAGTATACACAACACTAAATACAATACTTTTACTAGAACGATGAAAAAAAAGTCGAGCAAAAGTTTTTGTAAATATAGCCATGTTTTATAAAAAAATTATAAAACTACAAAATCATAAATGAACGTCTAAAAAGAACAGAAACTGTTCAAAATAATTAACTTTTTTTCAAGTTCTTTCTATAAAGTATGTAGTTCAGCAGGGATTTATTCGTCAGTTTGTTTTTCTTTTGTACTTTATTTTTATTGTGTAGTTTGACTTTACTGGTCAGTTGTGTGTTCTTCACTAACTGGTTTGTCGTTGTTACCTTTTTTTATTTAATACATTTAATTTCTTGAGCACTTGGTTCTTCTTCGGCACTATGTTCTTGTCGGGTACTAGCTTTAGATTTGGTAGTCAGTTTTTCTATTCTGTTTTTATCTACTTGAATAGTCAGCATTTTTTTTGCGCTCGTTTCTTTTTTAGCATTTTTGGTTACTAATGCAAGATTCAAACCGGGCCTGGAGACTTTAGCGAGAGGCGCTGTGTTGAGCATGGGCTGCCCCTTTAAATGATTTCCATGGATCATTGCCTTTGTTGTGTTACTGGTTCCAATTTCTGCAAAGTAGATATCACGAATTTAAATATGTAATTGGATAAGTTTATACTAAAATCTGTAAAGAATAATAAGTAAATAAAATGGTAAGATTTTTTTTTTTTAATTGGTACTAAATACTAAGTTTAAAAAAACTAAGTCTTTCCTTTCTTGTGGTTCCAACTTCTGAAAAGTTGTGTACTTTGTAAATTATTTAAAAATTGACTTAGCTACTTTGTGTTAACCACGCAAAAAAAAAAAACCTTGTTTACTACTGTACATTTGTAAAAGTATTGAAACTGAAATAAATTTTACTTAAGTTAAGAAATTTTTAATAGATAAAACACCTTACCCCATCTAAAGTTTTTAATATAAAGTTTGAACATTTAAGATTTTCTATTAAAACCATAAGTCGGGTTCTGAAATATAATTTAAACTGATTAAAATTATTAGTAATTCAAACAAAGCACATACTTATATTTTTGGAAGCCTGATCTGACGACTCTTGAAGTTTTCGTTTTCTCTGTCCTCTTTTTTTCGGTTTGTTTGCGACCGATCTCAATCTGCAATGCTTGGAGACTTCTTCGTGATTCTGCTGTTCTACCAAATCGTCGACGGTTCTGATCATCTTATCCAAGCGAGCTTCAAACCCATTGATGTAATCAAATCCTATAAAATTTTATTCAGGTAACATAATTGTAAATAAAATCTGTAAAAGATAAGTACTAAAAAACTAACTGATGAAATACTAATATTTGTTTACAATTTGTAATAAAAAATAACGATCAAGGTTTAATCATTTCACCAGTTATCAGACTACAGACCTTCGGTAGACTAGGACTCGAGTTTCTTTTCTATAAAACTCTTTAGTCAACCACAACAAAATTTGCAGTCGTCAATCTACAAACGGTTTATTATGCTTTAACGAAATCGACCGTTTACCGATATTGATCAGTGACGTAAAATTTCATTAAGGTTATTCATAAAAATAATAAACATGATATTTCTTATAAAGTATTTTAACGTTTTAATAAAGCGATTTATAAATTTAAACTTGTTTAACCAAGTTTTACAATGCTTAAAACAAAACATCTTTAAAATTTCTTGATCTTAGATGTATTGTTAAATGTTTATAACATTTCACAAAATTATTTTTTAAACTTAATATTGGTTAGAAATTAATTTTTATGTTAACTAAAACGTTTTAAATCGAATGTTGCTTACTTTTCTTTTTACGACTAGAACCTTGATCTGAAAAATCTGACATTTTTCCTTTATTGTGCTTTCTTCTGTTTTGGGCTGCTGTTTTTCAAATATTGAGTTAAAGTTGTAATAAAACTGAACAGCTTCAATAATGATATAAGAAACAACATAAAAATAGAAACAAAGAATTATTAAAATTTATCGAAGCAAGTAAGTACAACAAACTACTCAAAACTATAACGTAAAAGTATTTAAAAATCAAACATTTTTAACAACAGTACAAAAACAAGATTCAGTTTAAATGTTACATGGTTTAAAAAAAATACAATTAAAAAAAAGAAGAACTAGAATAAAAATTATTAAACTGATTAAAAAAAACTATTTTGTTCTTAAAACTTATATCATTATTGTGTGTTTTTATATCTAGTTAAACATTTCAGTAATAAAAACTTTGCAGTCAAAATTTATTTTGAACCATTATATCATTCTATAGTAGTTTAGAAAGGATTCTAAATTAGGAGATATCTTCAACTTTTTATGGTGATCCAAATAAATCTAAGAGCAATATATAGTGTGTGGACTAAAAGAGAGTTCCAACTTTGAGATTTTTTTAAGTTTACCTAGCTATTTGATTTCTAGTTTTTTATGGTTATTAACCCTTTACTAGTAAGGTAGCAAAATAGGAAATAGTTAACTAACGTACAAAATACTTAATAACTGCAAACCGCAAAATTTTTATTTTCGAAATTTTTCCTTAGGTCAACCAAGGCCTTCCGATCCTTAAATAAAACGGGGAAACTGTTTTTTCATATTCTTCAAAAGATCCAATTATGAAAATGACTTTGAAGCTCACAGTTATAAAAACTAGTTTAGTTTTATGTCAAAAGGAAGTATACTGAATTATAATTATAAGTGTGCACAGCCGATGTAAGTTTAATTTAAATCAAAATACCTGCTTTTTTTGTTTTTTCTTTGAAATTTTCTTTACAAAGTACCTTATTTGTGCAACATTTTACATAGTTGTGCTCAATTAAGACATTAGATTCACGATGAGGACAACTAGGTTCAACAGGTAAGTTGTTCGGGTCAACAGCAATATTGTGTTTAGTGTTGTTTCGTACTACTTTTTCTGTTAATAAAATAACTATGTTTGTAAGTTTTTATAAACACCAAAATTAAAAAAAAAAAAAACTCTGTATATAAACACTTGAAACACAATATTATGAGTAGTTTTAAAGTTAATAAAGGTAAAAAAATTCAAACAGAAACTATATGTAAGTAACAATTATAAGTACTAATTTCAGAATGGTATACTAGAGAGAAACAACTTTTGTACTGTTTATTTTAATTTAATAACTAACAAAAACTATACATATGTAAAACTACAGCTAAATTTTAAAATAACTTGTACAAGCTATAACAAAATTTATAAATATGTTATTATGTTATATTAGACTTATACATTTTATTTAGTCATATGAATACTGCACTTTAACTTTACCTTTAATTTTTTCTTCAACACTCTTGACATATTCTTCACGTGTTTTAATTGTTTCTTCCAATTTTTTTAATAGTTCAGCATGTTTGTTATGATCCTCAATAATTTTGTTAAATTCATTATCGAATTCTTTAATCAACTCATAAATAAAATTATTAGTTTCTTTACAAGATTTCTTAGCTACTGAAAGTTTGATAACTTCTGAAATGTCTTTTTTATTTACATCAAGATTTATTTTGTTTACTTCAGCACTTTCGTCACTTTTTACAAAGCCTTTGTGCAACTCAATTAACATGTGTTTTGTCGAAATCTATTAAAAATAATGAATGAAAAGTATATTATACTCCAGAATATTGATAAAATATAGGTAAAATAACTATTTAAAGTTTTAAGTATTGTAAATCTAAATAAAGCACAAAAAATTTGTAAATTAAAAAATGTCAAAGCTTTTATCGAGTAAGTAAGACATTAAAAAAAATATGAGATTTTCCCAGTTTAAAACTTTTAGCTTAGTTAAGTAATTAAGAAACCACTAACAGCAGCTTCTTGCGGGCTAGAGAAATTCCAGCCTTGAAAAAGCCTTGCCAAAGTATATACAAGGAGTAATAAAAGTATTGAATGTTGTACAAAAACACACAAAATTGTTAATTTCGTAACATCAAAACTTTTGTTGCATAAAAAAATATAATTTCGTAGAGCTAAAAAAGTTATTAAAACTTCCGAAATATATTAACTTTTAACGTCATTATTCTTAAATAAAAAATATGATGACCAACAGTAGCTTCTTGATAAAAGTTAAGTTATACAAGTACCAATATTTAGTAAAAGTGTCAAAAATTATTAATAAGACATAGAAAGTTTGTCGTTTTTTAAATGTGTTAGCATTTGCTGATTAGTTACTAAAACAGTTAAAATAATTATATTTATTGACTAGATAAAAGCATAAAGTTCACTAACAGCGGCTTCTTGTAAGCTGGAAAATTTCCAGCCTTGCATTTTGCACGTCTGCAAGAAATGCTGCGCCGTCTTCATCAAGTCAGTATCGACATCTTTGTCCGTATCTTTTTTTGCCGGCCCGTCATTGTTCAACATGACAACGAAGTTATTCTAAAAAAAAATTCAAACTTACTAGTTTAATACTTACTAAAATTCAATAGACATAAATTCATTCTAAAGTTTTTTTAGTTGTCAAAGTTTTGTAAGTATAATAGAAATAGTATTTAATTTAATTTTTTTTTTTTTATTTAAATAAACCAAACATGTATTGTTTACAACATTTTCACCTTAGAATGACCATTGAAATAGCCTTTTACTTTTCTCAACAGATCTTCGTTCTGCACAGCTTTTTGCGTTTCTTGCGACCTCCCAGACTGCCTACCCGGCTTTTTTACTTCCGTTAAAAAGTTCTCCAGTGCGTCAGGCCAGTGGTCTCCTTCAAAGTACGGAACTTCTGTCACTGATTTTATGTCGTTGTACTTGAGCATAAAGTACCCTTTTATCGAACCGTTAACCTGTTTAGATAAGATAATGTGTATTAATAATTTTAATGAATGGAATATGTCTGTAGTTTGCCTTATTTTAATTTTTTTTTAAAAGCTTTTAGCTGTTCAAATGATAATATATGTGACTCAGTAACTATTACAAAACAATTAAAATATTTTATCAATCCATTAGCTTCTGCAAATGGATAAAAAATACTTATTTATTAATAATATTGATAATAGTTACGTACATTAAGATGCTACTGAAGTAGTTATTTTTAGTGACCCATCACTCTGTGCGGAGAAAAAAAAACAGATAATTTTTTTTTCAAAAAGTAAATGTTTCTTGGGTGTCAAAGTCAAAAATCTCAAATTTTATTTAAACTAAAAAATAATTTAAACATTGTTCTAAGGTCAACAACCATTAAAAACTATAAAAATGCTAAATTTCAGTTGAAAAATAATAAACTTAAAAAGGCAGTTTTTTTTTTCGGGTTTAAAAAATTTCCTTAGGTTTTTAAATGTACACTTTTTTGGGTCTATTTTTAGTTTAAAGTTAAGTTTAAGGTAAAATACTGTGTTAGTTAGTTTAAACCATTAAAAAGATACTTTAAAGCAACTTTAAATGTGTTTTTCAATAAAAAAAAAATTGATGATGAAAATAAATAATTATTTTTATGGTGTATTTTTGGTGTTAAATCGAAATGTTTCTACTTAACACGCAAAAAATGATTAAAATTTCAGGTTTTTCAACGTTTTTTAGTTATTTTTGTTCAACTTTCTTGTTTTTTCTGTTTTTATTTTAAATTTTTGAAACTTTTTTTGGCCTAAATTGTCAAGTTCTAGGTTTCCCAAGATTCTAGGTTTTTAGCAAGAAAGAGATTTTTTGTTTATCTTAATACTTATGATAATTAATAAAACACATTTTTATTTAGAATAAAAAAATGAGTAAAATTTAAAGAACTTTTAGAAAACTTACTTTTCCCAGATCTAACATTGTTTTGTACCATTTCTTAAGAGCTTTCGGAGGAAGGGTAGCCTGGCATGGTGGTTTTCCATTAAAAATATAATCCTCACCTTTCTCTGGGGGACAAGACCATATATGTGCATAGTGGTATCTTAAATATATACAACAATTTACTACGTTTTAATAAGTTTTGGGTTTGTAATTAAATTTAGAGGTTATAGTTATCAGCCTTATATAATTATTATAACTTTTGTAATAAAAATCCATTTTTATTAATAAAAGCAATTTAAACTTTTCTTATTGTTTATAGTAAAAGTGCAGTACTTTCTCTCAGAAACTTAATTATATATAAATTTCATTGAGCTGTTCCTTGCTGTTAATTTTAAGAATTAACTTAATTTTATTCTACTTGATAAAAATGTATTTAATCAACTACTTAATATTGTTTTTATTGACTTACCCAATTTCACCACAGTACTTAAAGTATCCTAACATCAGTTCTACGTACACTTTAGAACGAATTGATTTTTCCAGAACTTGGACCAAGTCTAAATACGATATGTAGACCCTGTTGTTGTTCGGCAATACAAAGTCTTTATACTCCTGAAAAAATTATACGTGTTGTTTTATTTATATAAATATAATATAAATATCTTACTCGGATTGAGTTAAATTGTTTTTTTTTGTAAATCAAATATTTCTAAATATAAACATGTAAATTTATCGTTATTAAATTTAGATTTATCTCACCTGAGTATGACACCCGAAGAAACAAATTTCATCACCGTCTTTTTCCACAAAAGCATAAAAAGCTCTTGATCTATAAGGTATTTTTTCATAGAATGTTTTTCCAAATCTAAAAGAATATAATGTATCGTTTTAGGATTTCAATATTGCAAAGTTAAATTAAACTATGATTTTAGTAAAAAAACTTAGATCATTTAGATATTTTTTTCAGCAAATTTTAAATTAATAAAGTTATTTCCTTTTGTATCTTGTTTTTGACGCTCGGAGCTGCAATACAGGACCTTATTCAGATGTTTGTATGACATTCTAAAAATGTCTAGGTAAGCCAACTTCCAAGCTATTTTGTAGACATCATTTAATAAAGCTGCTATTAATTAAAATTTGTTTTTTTAGTAAAAAAAATAAGTTAAAACCTTTAATATATTTATAATGGACTCAAATGTAATTTAACATCAATTTAATGGATAATTTCAAACGCAGTCGCTTCTTCTCAAATTCGTTAAAACATCAAAATTTATTAAAATGGTCTGTTCTTAAAGATTTCAATAATACATTATTATTTACTTTATTAAATTTTTAGTTCAAAATTGTTGCTTTTTTTACCTTTAAAAAGCCACATTTGGCTATTAATATTCAAAAATAGTTGCTAAAAAATTGTATAAAAATTCATAAATGTTTAGGAGTAATTATGTTTAAGCTCATATATTATGCTTTTGTTGAACTACTTAAAAGTTTCTGTTCATATGTTTAAAACCAATTTTAAACTTAAGTAATAATCTACGCAACACAAATAAAATGTGAAAGCATCTTTTTAGCCCCATTTTTGTCTCAATAAATTCACTTGTAGAGTGAAAACTTCAAATTTCATTAGATTAAATGTTTTTTTTTTGGTTTATTATGATTAACCATGCTAAAAAAACAAAGCTTAACTTTAATTTCAATTTTTACACTAGTGCGTACCTAAGAAAGACCGTTCTGAATTAAAAATTGACATTCTAGAGACTTGCTTTCTACCTATTCAAAAATTGCGTACATATCAGAATACTAGTATATTTAAAATTAAATGTGGTATTTACTGCCACAGTTATTTAATATACAACAAGTTTGGAATTTATATGTTTAAAAAAAATTATAAAAGAATATTAATTCTTTAAAATATAAAAACTTGAATAATACAAGTTTTTAGAATTTTAAGTATTGTTTTTTTTTTGCATAAAACATACAAAAAATAATGTTCATAAAATATTAAAAACAACAAATAAAATATAATTTTACCTCTTTAACATTTTCTCTTTAACCTCCACATGCTTTACTTTATTGTATAAAATTCTGACGTGGATCTTACCAACCTCCTCTTCTTTACCTTTAGATTTTACAAATTGGTTGACTTCCTTTTCTAGATAGTTGCATAAGTTAGACCTAGGTAACATCTTTGATGATAAATTTCTACACAATGCGTCTTTACCATGTCCTTCAAGTTTTTTAATATCGGGTTTTTTCGGTAAGGGTTTAGTTGACTGAAAATATATTTTATCGATTTTATTGACAAGTATCTTCGAAAATTAGAGTAAAAAAATTTTAAACTGGTACGAAACATAAATATACTTTTAATAATTGTTATTTTTTGTCTAATAATATAATAGCAATTTTTCTAAAAGCTTTTTGTTTAAAGTTAAGAAAAAACTATTAAAATTAGAAAGATATGACTAGTTTTAAATAAATATTTCTTTTATTTAAATCTAAAAAAAAATTTATTATAAAATTACAAAACTTATTAGTCATTGATTATTAGATTTATAAAAGGCTTTAAAAATAAGTAAAATTAATTGTAAACACTAACTTTAAGAATTTTCTTTGTTTTCTTTTGTTTCTTTGACTTTTTTTCTTTATTATTTGTTTTTATTTCAACAATTTTTAATTCATCCTTCGGCAGTTTAGTTAACTCTTCTTTCAAAAACGCTTCAAGGGATTTACCCTGCGCCCTTACATAGTTACCTACCTGTCATTAATTGAACAAATATGTTAAATTTAATATTGCAAAATAAGTTTAAAGACAATCAAATGCTTATAGTTAGTAGTTGTTATGATACGATTTAATTATATTAATTTTAAACTAACAGGGTTGTAATTGTAGCAGTTTTCAAACATCAGCTGAAAGTCTTTTCTACATTGGTCAGCTGTTTTGTATTTGCCTGTACGTAGGTTTTTCTTGATGTCGTTTATGCACATTGGCTTCGTGATAATGCTGTGATATTCCTGTCAGTTTTTATCAACGTAAAATTTTAAGCACAAAATATTATTTCTATTTTATACTATTAAACTCTAACATTACTAACGACAATTTTACGAACATGATAAAGGTTTTGATAAAATTTTAAAATTACATATGTAAAAGTTTTAAACTAAAAAAAAATCGCAGTACAGTCATAAATTATTTTAAAGTAATTAAAAAAGATTCAATGTATTAAAAAATTGTACCCATTAGTTATTTTATTTGTTTAGAGTAATTTGTTAAACGTTTTAAACAGTCTTAATTTGTTTTATATGGTAAAAGTTTTAAAACACTCAGTTATGTTCCGCTTGAAATTGCTTTTAAAACACAACCTTAGAAATATAAGTCTGAAAATTAAATTTCCATTTGGCACACGAATTTTTGACTAAATATGGCAAACCTTACATTAGAGGTACTTAACAGGATTGTTCTTGAAAAAAATGTTTAGAAAATGTAAGTGAAAACACTACTAAAAAACTAACAGGTATTCTAAGCGCTACAGGATCCACAGGTTTTTTAAACAGAGAGCTGCATTTGTGATTCTCCAAAGCAGGAATTATTGTTTTCCAAATGTAATGAAGTTGTTGGTTCATTGACATGTTTTTATTTTATTGTATAATTTTCTGTTAAATTTCTTTCATTGTTAACTGTGTAATAAAAATTTACAAACTATAAAATAAAAAATTTACTTAATATGTGTTATAAGTAAAATAGCGGCGGTTTAAGTGTAGTTCCCTGAAGCCTACGCTCGCCCTAAATTAAAAGAAAAAAGAGATATAGTGAAGAAAAAATGACTACGCACTGTTTCTAAACCAGAGCTAGAATTGTACACTTCAAAAATATTTTTATGTTATTTACGAAGTTAAAATGCACAAAGTTGTTTATTAAACTTTATGCGAAGAAAATTTTACTTTCATGTATTTTAAAGAAAATTTATTTTATTTTAGTAGTCAGATTTTTAAGCATGAAAAATAAAACCTGTGTTAAACAAAAGAAAATACAATCACGTAAGCTATTGGATATAACAAACTTTATTAGAAAACTTTTGTAATTTTAAAATAAATTTACAATATGCGATACTGTTTGTAAAATAACCATAACTAACTAGAAAAAAGCATAGACAAAATTTTCCTTAAGCTAAACTACGGTCTCAAACTGTCAACGGTGTAGACACCTTACAAATGACTTTAAACCGAGTCATCCAACGTTTATATACAGATTTATTTCTAAATCCAGAATTTTCCAGAGTGTTAAAATCTCTTGTTGAGAACTTATTTATTTTTATGATAAACAGCTTAAAAGTAAGCTTTTATAGATTTTTTTTTCTAACTTTTTACTACTAGTCATGAAAATTTTAGCCATAAAACTTTTCTCCTATTTAAGCTGTTTAACTTTTACATATTCTAATGAAATTATCTTTACTCAAATCTTGATTAAAACTATATTTTATTCTTCCACTTCAAATCATTAAAAACATTTACAATAAATACAATATTTTTAGTTAAATTAATTACTAGTTTTATTACTAGTTTAATATTCTAAATGACAAAAATAGTTTTAAATATTGTTTTATGTGCAAATTGTAAGCTTAAAATGAATTAAAATTGAATACAGTAATCTTTGTCTTGGTTACGCACATTTGAACTTTGTTCTAACTGCGTATTCAAATGAAGTGTGTCCCTAAAAGTTGCGTATTCCAAATGCAGATGGCTGTCTCTGATATAACTGACGTAACTAATTTGACTTGATATATCCTAATATCTTACGTTTTATTTCATGAATACCACTTTTAATCTTTAGTTAAATAAAACGCAATATACAAAAATCTTGAAAACTATAATTTTTGTAGCTAAATTGTTTTTAATACCCTTCCTCTACTAAAACTTTACAGACTGACATATTCTAATACACTTTCTTTATATATTAAACATTTTTGAGCAGTGTAATCTTATCAATAGTAATTTGAACTATAAATACTTACTTAACGTGATTATTAAGCTATTTATAGTTTACATATTTTTTAATGAGTTTATAATAAAAACTTATTTTAATAAATAGCTTTTACAAATCAGATGTTATAGATTAATTTTTTTTTCTCTAATTTTCTACTACTAGTGGCGAAAAAGTTTAATCATGAACCTTTTTTCCTATTTAAACTGTTAAACTTTTATATATTTTAACGAAATTATCCTTACTCAAATCAAGTTTAAAATAATATATTATTTCCTATTTAAAATATTTAAAAACAAATACAATAAATATAATAGTTTTAATTAATTAAGTACTTGTCTATTACAAATTTATTATTCTAAATGTCAAAAAAAGTGTTTTAAATGATGTTATATGTGCAAATTATAATCTTAATTTGTTTTAAGTTTATATATTGAAGTATTCTGCCACTAGTATATTATTTTGACTGAAATTGGTAAAAACAAGAGTTTATCTTTAGACAAGACTGATTTTGTAACACATATATTTGACTAGCCAAATTTCATATATTTAACTTGGTTCAACAAATTCAATTTAAACGTTTTCTTATGAACCTAAAAAGAAACTATGGCTATCCTGATATTTTCAAAATGCCTTTAACATTGCCCTTGTCTTTTGAATAAATATCTAACCAGCCAAGTAACTAGAATGAACAGCAAACCACCTAGTTAAAATCCGTGAATAATTTTTGTGTTTAAATTTGGAATTTAAAGCTATATCTTTGTAAAAATTTTAGAACTGTTAAAAACTGAATACAGTAATGTTTGTCTTGAAAACGCACGATTGAGCTTCTTTGTTCTAATTGCGTACTCAACATGAAAGTTTGTTCTTAAATAGTGCGTATTCAAGAAGCAGATTTCTGTATTTTATTTAACTGACCTGATATGTCCTAATATTACACTTTTGATTCCATAAACAACACTAAAAATCTTTAGATAAATAAAATACAGTAAAGTTAGACTTTCAAAAAAGAAAAAAATATTTTTCTATTTTTTTTATTAAATTATTTTAAGTTAGTAGCTTTTTTTTTAAATATACCCTTCTGCTCTAAAACAACTTTAAGACTGACTTATTTAAATAACTTTTCTTTTATATACTAAATTTTTTTGAGCCGAGATACCTTATCTATAGTACTTTTGATGTAACAAAATCTAACGTTATTACAAATCTATATAGACTTTTTTATAAATGTTTTTAATGAGTTAATAATCATTCCTACAAGCTGATAAGGGTTTTTGTAAGAGGGACTTACTTCTCTGTATTATAGTTAGAGAAAAAAAAGATTAAATGATTGAAGAGCTTAAAGAGATAAGCTGTCTTAGACTTAATTTTCTCTCTCTAGCTTTTACCACTAGTTATAAAATTTTAGCCATGAACATTTTCTCCTATTTAAACAGCTAGATAATGTTCTAATAAAAGTACCTTTACTCAAAACTAATTTAAAACAATATACTAATATTAACATTTAATTCTTTAAAAGTATGTATCATAAACATTTATTTTTAATTAAATACTGGCTTTCTTATAAATTTTATGTTTTAAATGACGATAAAAATCACCCTTAATTACTATCGTGACAGTTTTGTAAGAAAAAAATAACTTTATGTTGTCTAGTCAATACTACAAACAAACTAAAAAACTCTTTTCATCTTTTTTTATTGAATTTCCCACTTTTTGTTTTTATTTTACGGTTAGCTTTAAAATAAAAACACATTATGTAGACAAACCAAAATGAGCGAGAGGACAATGTTATTTCAAATTTCATGCTTACAGACATTTTTTGGAATAAACACCTTTTAAAAAAATTTTAAGTTGAACAACAAAACCCTAAATGCTTAAATTTATCTAAACAATGCCTTAAAAACTTGACTTACGCTTCAGACTACCTGTTAAGAATAAAAAAAAAATTAGAAATACATGATTGTTCTCCAATAGACTTGACAACACTGACTAATTAATGTGTTTTATATTTACTGTTTTGCTTTAAGCTTACGTGTTAATCACTTGCCTCAAGGTTATGCTTCTTCCTCAGAGTTAGAGTTTTATAGAACAGTTAGAGTTTGTTGAGTATTTTATTCAAAATTAATTAAAAGTAGTATGTAGATTAAGTTTTTCAACAGTAGAAAATTATTAAAACAACATGTAAAAAAAGACACACATTGACAAATAAAAAATATCTAGCAATAGTCTGATAACTAAAAGCATAAAAACTATATAAAAATAAAAAAAGCATAGGTTTTTATTTTATACTGTAAATGCGAGTTAAAAAGTTGCTTTTTATTAATGTTGTTTTGTTTTTTAAAATATTCTTTGTTTATTACAACTAATAATACTAAATTAAATAATTTCAATATCTAAAAATTCGGTAAATACACTTAGTTTAGCTTTTTATGACCTTTTTAAATTATAAAATTATTTGTTGTTTAATCTTTTAGTTAGACGGATTAAAATCTAGTGTTCAAGTATCAAGAGAAATTCTTTCAAACTATTATTTTATTTAGTATTTTACCGTTGTTACAAACATTATTGGTAAGCTTAGTTAAATCTTTGTAATCTTAAAATATTAAACTATTTACTTAATGTCTAGTTTAAAGAATAAAGTATTCTCTTTTTTAAATTTTACACTAATTTAAATTTTTTAATACTGAATTACATGAAAATCGTTAAGGATGTAAAATCAACAAAAAAAAACAAGCACTTTCAGAACCAAAGAGAAGAGTCGGTGATACTACCGTTTTATCAAATGACAACGAACAACTGTAGCTGCGTAAGAAACGACGCTTTTGTCAGCTTTGTAACTATTATTGTTAGTTTGTTATTTTTTCTTACAATATTAAAATTAATACGAGAAAATCAAAATAATTCAGCTTGTTAACAACTGCTTGATTTTTTAAATTTCTACATGCATAAGTAATTTAAATCAATATGTTATTCTAAATATTTTCTGAACCTGTTTTTGTTTATTATGCAAAAATGTAACGGTTACCCAACTGGTTTTTTTCAATACATTGTTATTGTTTTTAAAATATTTATACTAAAAACTTAAAGAGACCAATAGTGAAAATGGTCAACAGGATAAACATCTGTCTGGGTTAAATCTAGCACAAAGTATTAATTGCAATGCTTACTTACCTTTGCCAAGTTTTAAGTAAGTTCATTTATAAATGTAGAGTTAAGGTTGTTCTTAGAATTTTTAATTACTGTAATTTTTTTATGATTTTGCTTTTTTTTGAACTGATTTTTAGAAAAGTATCTGTTTATTCTTATTTTAAATAAAGTGGTCAGGTATTTCTTAATTTTTAGTAAAACATATGTAGTTTACCTAATACTTTGACGTATAAATATAAGTTGTATTTGTTTTGTTGCCGAGTTGCAAAATTAATACCAATTTTTTAAATAACGAAAGCTTTTACGAACATTACATGTTATTTTTTTCTTATAAACTAAAACTTATTTATTATTTAACTTTAGCAACAAATTTTTTAAAAAAATCTGCTTTGATAACAAATTTTAACGTTTATACAGAAGACGTTTATTTCTAATTGTATTATGTATTAAAACTTATAAAAACGAGTTATAAGTTTATAATTTTTGTGTGTGTAATAAAGGCTACTGCATTCAAAGAATATAACCTTAACTAACGTTATTTTGGTTAAATACATATTTCAAACAAAACGATTAATTTTTTTTTAGATTTGGCTTTTCTTTAATTATTTAACTAGGTGGAATTATAAAACATAATTAAAAGAAAGCGATCGAGAATACTTATCTTAAAATGTGATAAAAATTAGTTTTCTTCCTACTTAGGTAAAAACAAAATTATTTTTTCAAAGATCAGATCAAAGCAAACTATTTGTAAATTGTTCTAGTTTACTTAGGAAATAAAAAAGAAAAACATAACTAATCTTAGTACCTAATTTTGTTTCGTAAACTAACAAGTAAACACAAAAAAAAAATTATACCAAAATGGTTGAAAAGGTACAAGTGTTTTATAAAGAATGAGTATATATAGTGAACTGTAGTTGTAAATAATTTTCATAATACATTTTGTAAATAAAAATTTTCAGTCCCAACAGTGTTAAGTTCTATTTTAGACAAAACTGTCTAGAAGGAAAAAAATGTTTTTAACCTTCTTGAATAACCTATTTAGGTAATTTGAATTGAAAATTAATTGAAGAAACTCATTTTTTCTTCTATTTTAGAGCTGAAGATAAATATAGTCAGCCTGAAACACTTTAAAACCTTGTAAAACTCAAATTCGCCTCTAATCTAAGGCAATACATACATATTACTTCGTTGACTTATTTATGCTTAAATGTACTTTTTAGTTTATTTTATCATATAATTATAAGTATTAACTATATCACTAAAAAATTTTACGTCACTTAAAAATGTTAGTCTACTCCAGAGTCACAACACTCTACATTCTAACTGACATCAACAATGTTAATTAAAAAAAAATTTTTAATACAATTATAGTTTTCCATAATAAAAAGTAGTTCCAAACAATTTGTTTCAATCAGCAACTTCTCTAAATTTTTATTAATATAAAAAAATTAGCATCGTAAAAATTTATTTCAAGATAAGTAAAGACAGTAAATAAAATCAAAAAAGTACTTTGAAATTAAAGATTATGAGCTAAAACTAGTAAATACTTAATTTTATTTTTATGTAACATACACTTTCTTAACAGTTTAAATTAGCTGTGAATAACTTTATGTAAAGATTTGTTTTTAAAACTATAATTTTGATTAAATAATTAAAAGTGTACTTAAATGTAATTATATTGTTTGTGAGTTTGCTAATGTTATTTTAACACAGAATCATATCAACCAAAACTTAAAGAATATGTTCTTTGATTATTTGTAATAGAAGAGTCTAGTAAGTATTACACTAGATATTGTTTTAATTGTTGTACCATTTAATATATTTAATATTATTTTACCTATAATTCAATATTTGAGTATTTCAATTCATATTTTTACATTAAAACAAATAAAAGTTTTGTTTTATGTAGCAAGTAACCTTTTTTCCAGCTCATCTATTAAGTTATCAAAATTTTGAACGTTTCTATACTAATTTTTTAATAAACTTTTATACTAAACTATTTAGTTGTACATAAAACTTCTTATTGATAACAAGAAGTATATTAAGTTTTAAAATATAAAGGCTTTTAGCTTAAAATATGTAACAAAGTTACCACTTTATTAAACCATGCAAAAATGACATTATACTAGCTTTGTTGATTTTTGCAGAAGAAATAACCAAATATTTTTAAGTTTAGCTGAAAATATCTGATTTAAAAACACTTATTTGTATTCGTAATAGTATTTGATATAATAAAAATATAATCATAAGTAAGAATTTATTACGGTATAAATACTTTAAAAAGCATTCTAATTAAAACCGTCTTAGTTTGGCTCCAATCATTGTTACTCTCCTGCTTAAGTAACTAAATTCGAAACCTGGGTTAGTTAATCTTTTTGGCTTTGATAAATTTGAAGTTTAATTAAGTTTATCATTGTATAGTTCACTGTTAACCTTTAAGATTATAAATATAGTTCTCATTTTATCATTTCAAAGAGTAATAAAAGCAGTGGTGTCGCGTGGTATTTTTTTTAGGTGGTGCAGAATTTCGAAAAAAAATCCCCTACTTTAAAACTCTTTTTTATCTTAAATAAAGACTTTTTTCTACAACAATTACATTAAATTGCTAATGTAACCTGTAATATTTTGTTTAGAAATAAAACATTTATTTTACAAAAAAAAAATTAAGTAAGAAAATAACTTTAAAAAAAAAAGTAAATACTTTGAAAATTTAAGTAAGTATAAGAATATCAGAAAATAATTATTTTAAGTAATTTACAAGACTCAAAAAATGTTAGCTTACTTATGAGTATTAAATTTTTAGAAGGCTTTAAAATTTAAACTAACTGTAGAAAAAAATTTAGACAAAACAAATTTTTATTATATTGAAAAACACAGCAACTTTAATAGTTTTTCTTTTGCCTCAACTTAATTTTTAAAATATTTGATTAAATATCATACTAAGAATGGTTATTTTACTAATATTTAACTTAAAAAAAAAAAGAAATGTTTTATTAGACTTGGCAAGAACATTAAAAAGTCTACAAACAAACAAAAAAATGTTATGTACAAACTGCAAGTTTATTTTAAGTAAAATTTATCAAAACTCAGTATAAAATAATTGCTTATTTACTGATAAATATTAAAAAAAAATAAACGATTATCAATTTATAACTAATTAAAAACTTTTATGTTTGAAAAAAAAAACAGCTTGACTACTAAGTTAAAAACACAAAAGTAAAATAAGCAAGCTCATAAATATCAAATTTTACGAAGTCTCTAACTTACAATTTAGATTAAACAGATTAATATTATAACAAGAAAATACAGCAACTGCAATAATATTTTTTTAGCCTCAACTTTAGTTAAAAAATATTGGATTAATTAAATATCAAACTATTAATAATTGTTTTACTAATGTTTAATAATAAAAAAGTCTAATTATACTTGGCAAGTAAATTAAAAAGTCTACAAACAAATAAAATGTTGTGTAGAAATTGAAATTTTTTAAAGAACAACTTACATTACTCAAAAAAGAAATTTAAAATTCATTTATGATAATAAAAAGTTTAAATAACTAAAAAACTCAAAAGTAAAACAAGCAAACTAAATAATATTAAGTTTTACAAAGGCTCTAAAGTTAAAACTAAAAGTAGCTTACAATTTAGATATAAGAAACTTATATTATAATAAAAAACACAGCAACTATAATAATATTTCATTTTTGCTTTAACTTTACTTGAAAAATATTGGATTAAATACCAAACTAAAAATAACATTTTTACTTATTTTTAACTAAACAAAAAAAGGAATGCATAATGAAGCTTGGCAAGTAAATTAAAAAGTCTACAAACAAAGAAAAATTTATGTACAAACTACAACTTTTTAAAGAAAAAGTAAACTTGCTTAATAAAGAAAATAGTTACTAGTGAATGTCTACCTAAAAATTAAACCTAAAGTCTAACTTTGCAAACATAAATACTTAGACTCTTACTTTTTACCTTTGTAACTAAAATTCATTCTTCTCTCCTTTTGGCTGATAAATTTCTCCATCACCTATTTTTTGAAACTAGTACAGTAGTGTTTTAAAGAGTAGCAATACTGGTTTAGAACAAGTAAATTTTACTTTATTTGCAATATATTTCAATGTCAAATGAATCAGAGAATTTTTGAAAAAAACCTGGAATTTTAAACAAAAACTGCTAGAAAACTTTATTTTTCAGTCTAACTATTTCTAAACAAAATAATTTTTATTTCAATTGGTCAAAATGCATACAAAGTATTTTATGTAATCTATGATTATGTGTGTGCACAAAACATTTATTTATCTAATCAGTACAGATTTTTAGATTTAAAGAATAAAAAAATCATCAAAAACATATGACCATTGGTATTTAAGGAATTTCTTTCAGGTTTTTCGGTCTATTTTTAAATTAAAGATAAGTTTAAGTTTAAAAACTGTGTTTTGTAGTACAATAACACTGTAAATAATGTAAAGCTACTTGAAATATGTTTTTTTATTAAAAAAATGATGAAAACCATTTTTTTTATTAAATAGATTTTTGGTGGCAAATAAAAGTTTCTTAATTAATAATGTAAAATTGTTTAAAGTTCAGGGTTTTTTTGTAATTTATGTTCAAAATTTGTCAAATTCCAGGTTTTTTATTTAAAGTGTCAAATTCTAGGTTTTTCCAGTAATCCAGGTTTAGTAGCTACCCTAATAAAATTAGCTTCTAATGTTTAAAAAATTTTCCATATACTATTCACACTTTTGTAAGATGTATTCTGTTGTCAAAAAGTTTTACAAAATTATGTTCTATGAAATATTTAATTGTAATAAATAAAGATGTTTTGTAGTTTATAGTTAGCTCTAAGTCAATTTAAAAGTTGAAAATGTGCTTTTTTACACTGCTTTTGGTTGCTTATGAACGAATATTAAAAAAAAGTTTTGTATAAGTGTAAAAAGTTCATTTCTGACAAATTATTTTTATTAAATCAAAAATTATCCATTGAAAATAAAACTTTGAAAATATAGTAGTTACAAAAAGTAAAAAAAAAAAAAAACAGACTGATTTGCTTTAGAATTTATTTTCTTTGGACAAGACGGTAAAGGGTATCTTTGGCGAGGACTTTATAACCAAAAGGTTTTCTCTTGCACCAAATACTAGGACCACATACTTTAAACGTGGAATTTTTCGTTCATTAAACTGTATTTATTGAGTTTTTTAACTAATATACTTAATCAAATGGAATGTTGATGTTTTTCTTTATTGTATAAAACACCGGTCTCAAACTATCCTTATTTTATTCAAATGATGGTATTGTTTTTTATATCTTGCACAAACAAATAAATTATAACTAAAACTTTTTAATAACAGATTTAAAACAGTTTTCTATACGTTCGAAATTAATTCAAATAATTTTACCATTTAATTTCAACTTAATTTTTAAAACACTTTCTAAATATGCTATTACTTAGGTCAACGTAAAATTTATGTCAACTAAAATTATCATCATTCTACGTATAAAATTTCTATTTACAAGTTATTGATGCTGTTTTAATTTGTATGTGAGGTCATTTTAGAGCAGGGTTTCTCAAAGTAGGTTAATTTGCCCATTTGGAGGCAATGAGCAGCAAAGAGGCCAAAGAGGAATTATGAGCAGTAAAGGAGCAACATGGGGGCCATGAGGTCATAACTTTAAACTTACACTAGATATTTTGGAGTTGATGACGAGTAAAAAAAACAAAAGGTGTTTTTTGTTTGGTTTTCAATGGTAGTTTTTTGAGTAATCTTGTAGGAGGGCGTCATAGCTCTTTTTGTTTCCTTAAAGGCGCCTTTAGAATAAAAATTTGGGAAATCAAGTTGTAGAGCTTAAAGCTGTTTTTGTTTTTAGCTAAACTTTAGTATCATCATAAACTGAACTTTTTAATGCTTTAAAAAAGGGGATGTTTTTTAAAAGCTTGAAATCAGCTTTATTTTTTCCGTAAGCTCATAGTGTAAAATCACTTATTAGTTTTATCTAAAAGCTACTTGCCTACTCTCTGCATACTTTAAAAAAATCTATTTTTTACAAAGATTTAGTGCTTTATAGCTACTTATAAAAACACTGGGTGTTAGTATCTTTATTCAAACATTTTTGAAAGTTTATACAAAACAAAGTACTTATTGTGAATGCCAGTTTGGAAAAATGTTCAAAAGCCACTGAAATAGTACAGTTGTATACTAGTTCTTAAAACTTGGATAGTTTATAAAAAAAATATAAATTACAAAACTATAAAAATTGATAAAAACATATTTAATAATATAAAAATACCTTGTTTAAAAATGTCTGGAAATCTGCTTTACAGTAATCAAAACTTTAATTTTTATATAATTAAAATAAGTAGCTATCAATTATTTTTTATAATTTTTTTTTTACTATTATTGATACCCCTAACCTTTACCCTCGGTTGGTAAGTTTTTTTTTATAATTTTTTTAAAATGCTTTTTTCTAATTTCTTTATATTTTTTTTTACTTTCACTGTTACCCCTAACCCTTACCCTCGGTCGATAACTTTTTAATTATTAAATTATTTTTTGTTTTTTTTCTGTATTTTTTTACGATCGTGCAAATTTGTTCTCGTGCAGTTTAGTTCCCTAAAGCAATTCAGTGAACTGGTGCAATTTTGACTTAGTGAAATTTAAACGCGTACCCAGTTAAAAAAGTATTATTAAGTTTTGTCACTTAAGAGAGTTATTGATCACTCAATAAAGTTTTTTACTCTATGAGCGAAATTTTTAAATCAAAATAAAGATGTAAATTACTTATGCACATAGAAATTTGAAAAAGCAAGCAGTTGTTATCAAGCTGAATTATTTTTACTTTCTTATTTTAATTTTAATAGTGCAAAATAAAATAATAAACTAACAATAGTAGTTGCAAAGTTGACAAAAGAGTCGTTTCTTACGCAGCTACAGTTGTTCGTTGTCATTTGATAAAACGGTAGTATCACCGACTCATCTCTTTGGTTCTGAAGTGCTTGTTTATTTTTTGTTGATTTTACATCCTTAACAATTTTCACATAACTCGGTATTAAAAAATGTATATTAATGTGAAATTTAAAAAAGAGAATATTTTACACTTTAAACTAGACTTTAAATTAACAGTTTAATATTTTTAGACTACAAAAATTTAACTAAACTTGATAATTTAACTAAATGTTTGTAACAATGATAAAAAATTAAATCAAGTAATAGCTTGAAAGAATTTCTCTTAATACTCAAACATAAGATTTTAATCCGTCTAACTAGAAGATCAAACAACAAATAATTTTATAATTTGAAAAGGTCATAAAAAGCTGAACTAAGTGTTATCAACTAATTTTTAATTCTTAAAATTATTTAATTCAGTATTATTAGTTGTAATAAACCAAGAACATTTTAAAAAAACAACATTAATAAAAACCAGCTTTTTAACATGTATTTACAGTATAAAAAAAAAATTATGTTTTTTTTAGATTGTTTTATAGTTTTTATGCATTTAGTTATTAAACAATTACTAGATTTTTTATTTTATTTAACAATATATGTCTTTTTTTACACGTTGTTTTAATAAATTTCTACTGTTGAAATATTTAATCTACAAACTACTTTTAATTAATATCAATTAAAATACTTAACAAACTCTAACTGTTCTATAAAACTCTAACTCTGAGGAAGAAGTATAACCTATAGGCAAGTGATTAACACGTAAGCTTAAAGCAAAACACTAAATATAAAACACATTATTTAGTCAGTGTTGCCAAGTCTATTGGAGTACAATCATGTATTTTTTAACAGGTAGTCTGAAGCGTAAGTCAAGTTTTTAAGGCATTGTTCAGATAAATTTAAGCATTTAGGGTTTTGTTGTTCAACTTAAAATATTTTTAAAAGGTGTGTATTCCAAAAAAAAGGTCTGTAAGCATGAAATTTGAAATAACATTTTCCTCTCGCTCATTTTGGTTTGTCTAAAATAATGTGTTTTTATTTTAAAGCTAACCGTAAAATAAAAACAAAAAGTGGGAAATTCAATAAAAAAATATGGAGTGAGTGTTTTAATTTGTTTGTAGTATTGACTAGACAACATAAAGTTATGTTTTTGTTTTGAAACTGTCAAGATAGTAATTAAAGGTGATTTTTATCGTGATTTAAAACATAAAATTTATAAGAAAGCCAGTATTTAATTAAAAAAAAAAATTTATGATACATACTTTTAAAGAATTAAATGTTAATATTAGTATATTGTTTTAAATTAATTTTGAGTAAAGGTACTTTAATTAAAACATTATTTAGCTGTTTAAATAGGAGAAAATTTTCATGGCTAAAATTCTAATCACTAGTAGTAAAAGCTAGAGAGAGAAAATTAAGTCTAAGACAGCTTATCTCTTTAAGCTCTTCAATCATTTAATCTTTTTTTTCTTTAACTATAATACAGAGAAGTAAGTCCTTCTTACAAAAACCCTTTTCAGCTTGTAGGAATGATTATTAAATCATTAAAAACATTTATAAAAAAGTCTATATAGATTTATAATAACGTTAGATTTTGTTACATCAAAAGTACTATAGATAAGGTTTCTTGGCTCAAAAAAATTTAGTATTTAAAAGAAAAGTTATTAGAATAAGTCAGTCTTAAAGTTGCTTTAGAGCAGAAGGGTATATTAAAAAAAAAGCTACTAACATAAAATAATTTAATAAAAAAAAATACAAAAACATTTTTTTTTTTTGAAAGTTTAATTTTACTGTATTTTATTTATCTAAAGATTTTTAGTGTTGTTTATGGAATCAAAAGTGTAATATTAGGACATATCAGGTCAGTTAAATCAAATACAGAAATCTGCTTTTTGAATACGCACAATTTAAGAACAAACTTTCATGTTGAGTACGCTATTAGAACAAAGCTCAATCTTGCGTTTTCAAGACAAACATTACTGTATTCAGTTTTTAACAGCTCTAAAATTTTACAAAGATATAGCTTAGATTATAAAGCTATTTATTAAAAAAAGTTCTTAATATAAACTCATTAAAAAATTATATTAAACTATAAATAGCTTAATAATCACGTTAAGTAAGTATTTTCAGTTCAAATTACTATTGATAAGATTACACTGCTCAAAAATGTTTAATATATAAAGAAAGTGTTATTAGAATATGTCAGTCTGTAAAGTTTTTAGTAGAGGAAGGGTATTAAAAACAATTTAGCTTCAAAAATTATAGTTTTCAAGATTTTTGTATATTGCGTTTTATTTAACTAAAGATTAAAAGTGGTATTCATAAAATAAAACGTAAGATATTAGGATATATCAAGTCAAATTAGTTACGTCAGTTATATCAAAGACAGCCATCTGCATTTTGAAAACGCACCTTTTAGGGATTCACTTCATGCACATAAAACAATACTTAAAACTTATTTTGTCATTTTGAATATAAACTATTAATAAAACAAGTATTTAATTTAACTAAAAATATTGTATTTATTGTAAATGTTTTTAATGATTTGAAGTAGAAGAATAAAATATAGTTTTTATCAAGATTTGAGTAAAGATAATTTCATTAGAATATGTAAAAGTTAAACAGCTTAAACAGGAGAAAAGTTTTATGGCTAAAATTTTCAACACTAGTAGTACAAAGTTAGAAAAAAAAATCTATAAAAGCTGATTTTTAAACTATTTATCATAAAAATAAATAGGTTCTCAACAAGAGATTTTAACATTCTGGAAAATTCTGGATTTAGAAATAAATCTGTATATAAACTTTGGATTACTCGGTTTAAAGTCATTTGTAAGGTGTCTACACCGTTGACAGTTTGAGACCGTAGTTTAGCTTAAGGAAAATTTTGTCTATGCTTTTTTCTAGTTAATATGGTTTTTTTACAAACGGTATCGCGTATTGTAAATTTATTTTAAAATTACAAAAGTTTTCTAATAAAGTTTGTTATAGCCGATAGCTTACGTGTTGAATTTTCTTTTGTATAACATAATTTTTAATTTTTCATGTGTTAGAATCTTAATACTAAAATAATTAAAGTTTTTTTATAATACATAAAAGTAAAACTTTGCTTCGCATACTTTTTTATAAATAATTAAGTGCATTTTAACTTTGTAATTAACATAAAACATTTTTGAAGTGTACAACTCTAGTTCTGGTTTAGAAACAGTGCGTAGTATTTTTTTTCTTTACAATATCTCTTTTTTCTTTTTAACAGGGCCAGCATAGACTTCAGGAAACTATTTTCAAACCGCCTCTGTTTTATATATAACACATACTAAAAAAAATTGTTATTTTATAGTTTGTACTTTTTATTACACAGTTAAAATGAAAGAAATTTAACAGAAAATTATACAATAAAATAAAAACATGTCAATGAACCAACAACTTCATTACATTTGGAAAACAATAATTCCTGCTTTGGAGAATCACAAATGCAGCTCTCTGTTTAAAAAACCTGTGGATCCTGTAGCGCTTAGAATACCTGTTAGTTTTTTAGTAGTGTTTTTACTTACATTTTCTAAACATTTTTTTCAAGAACAATCCTGTTAAGTACGCCTAGTGTAAGGTTCGCCATATTTAGTCAAAAATTCGTGTGCCAAATGGAAATTTAATTTTCAGACTTATATTTCTAAGGTTGTGTTTTAAAAGCAATTTCAAGCGGAACATAACTGAGTGTTTTAAAACTTTTACCAGAAAAAACAAATTAAGACTGTTTAAAACGGTTAACAAATTACTCTAAACAAATAAAATAGCTAATGGGTACAATTTTTAATATATTGAATTAACTACTTTGAAATAATTTATGACTGTGCTGCGATTTCTTTTAGTTTAAAACTTTTACATATGTAATTTTAAAATTTTATCAAAACCTTTATCATGTTCGTAAAATTGTTGTTAGTAATGTTAGAGTTTAATAGTATAAAATAGAAATAATATTTTGTGCATAAAATTTTACGTTGATAAAAACTGACAGGACTATCACAGCATTATCAAGAAGCCAATGTGCATAAACGACATCAAGAAAAACCTACGTACAGGCAAATACAAAACAGCTGACCAATGTAAAAAAGACTTTCAGCTGATGTTTGAAAACTGCTACAATTACAACCCTGTTAGTTTAAAATTAATATAATTAAATTGTATCATAACAACTACTAACTATAAGCATTTGATTGTCTTTGAATTATTTTGCAATATTAAATTTAACATCTTTGTTTAATTAATCTCAGGTAGGTAACTATGTAAGGGCGCAGGGTAAATCCCTTGAAGCGTTTTTGAAAGAAGAGTTAACTAAACTGCCGAAGGATGAATTAAAAATTGTTGATATAAAAACAAATAATAAAAAAAAGAAGTCAAAGAAACAAAAGAAAACAAAGAAAATTCTTAAAGTTAGTGTTTACAATTAATTTTACTTATTTTTTAAGCCTTTTATAAATCTAATAATCTATGACTAATAAGTTTTGTAATTTTATAATAAATTTTTTTAGATTTAAATAAAAGAAATATTTATTTAAAACTAGTCATATCTTTCTAATTTTAATAGTTTTTTCTTAATTTTAAACAAAAAGTTTTTAGAAAAATTGCTATTATATTATTAGACAAAAAATAACAATTATTAAAAAGTATATTTATGTTTCGTACCAGTTTAAAATTTTTTTACTCTAATTTTCGAAGATACTTGTCAATAAAATCGATAAAATATATTTTCAGTCAACTAAACCCTTACCGAAAAAACCTGATATTAAAAAACTTGAAGGACATGGTAAAGACGCATTGTGTAGAAATTTATCATCAAAGATGTTACCTAGGTGTAACTTATGCAACTATCTGGAAAAGGAAGTCAACCAATTTGTAAAATCTAAAGGTAAAGAAGAGGAGGTTGGTAAGATCCACGTCAGAATTTTATACAACAAAATAAAGCATGTTGAGGTTAAAGAGAAAATGTTAAAGAGGTAAAATTATATTTGATTTGTTGTCTTTAATATTTTATGAACATTATTTTTTGTATGTTTTATGCAAAAAAAAAACAATACTTAAGATTCTAAAAACTTGTATTATCCAAGTTTTTATATTTTAAAGAATTAATATTCTTTTATAACTTTTTTTAAACATATAAATTCCAAGCTTGTTGTATATTAAATAACTGTGGCAGTAAATACCACATTTAATTTTAAATATACTAGTATTCTGATATGTACGCAATTTTTGAATAGGTAGAAAGCAAGTCTCTAGAATGTCAATTTTTAATTTAGAACGGTCTTTCTTAGGTACGCACTAGTGTAAAAATTGAAATTAAAGTTAAGCTTTGTTTTTTTTAGCATGGTTAATCATAATAAACCAAAAAAAAACATTTAATCTAATGAAATTTGAAGTTTTCACTCTACAAGTGAATTTGTTGAGACAAAAATGGGGCTAAAAAGATGCTTTCACATTTTATTTGTGTTGCGTAGATTATTAATTAAGTTTAAAATTGGTTTTAAACATATGAACAGAAACTTTTAAGTAGTTCAACAAAAGCATAATATATGAGCTTAAACATAAATACTCCTTAATATTTATGAATTTTATACAATTTTTTAGCAACTATTTTTGAATATTATTGGCCAAATGTGGCTTTTTAAAGGTAAAAAAAGCAACAATTTTGAACTAAAAATTTAATAAAGTAAATAATAATGTATTATTGAAATCTTTAAGAACAGACCATTTTAATAAAATTTAATGTTTTAACGAATTTGAGAAGAAGCGAATTCATTTGAAATTATCCATTAAATTGATGTTAAATTACATTTGAGTCCATTATAAATATATTAAAGGTTTTAACTTTTTTTTTTTACTAAAAAAACAAATTTTAATTGATAGCAGCTTTTTTAAATGATGTCTACAAAATAGCTTGGAAGTTGGCTTACCAAGACATTTTTAGAATGTCATAAAAACATCTGAATAAGGTCCTGTATTGCAGCTCCGAGCGTCAAAAACAAGATACAAAAGGAAATAACTTTATTAATTTAAAATTTGCTGAAAAAAATATCTACATGATCTAAGTTTTTTTACTAAAATCATAGTTTAATTTAACTTTGCAATATTGAAATCCTAAAACGATACATTATATTCTTTTAGATTTGGAAAAACATTCTATGAAAAAATACCTTATAGATCAAGAGCTTTTTATGCTTTTGTGGAAAAAGACGGTGATGAAATTTTTTTCTTCGGGTGTCATACTCAGGTGAGATAAATCTAAATTTAATAACGATAAATTTACATGGTTATATTTAGAAATATTTGATTTACAAAAAAAAAAACAATTTAACTCAATCCGAGTAAGATATTTATATTATATTTATATAAATAAAACAATACGTATAATTTTTTCAGGAGTATAAAGACTTTGTATCGCCGAACAACAACAGGGTCTACATATCGTATTTAGACTCGGTCCAAGTTCTGGAAAAATCAATTCGTTCTAAAGTGTATGTAGAACTGATGTTAGGATACTTTAAGTACTGTGGTGAAATTGGGTAAGTCAATAAAAACAATATTAAGTAGTTGATTATATACATTTTTATCAAGTAGAATAAAATTAAGTCAATTCTTAAAATTAACAGCAAGGAACAGCTCAATGAAATTTATATATAATTAAGTTTCTGAGAGAAAGTACTGCACTTTTACTATAAACAATAAGAAAAGTTTAAATTGCTTTTATTAATAAAAATGGATTTTTATTACAAAAGTTATAATAATTATATAAGGCTGATAACTATAACCTCTAAATTTAATTACAAACCCAAAATTTATTAAAACGTTGTAAATTGTTGTATATATTTAAGATACCACTATGCACATATATGGTCTTGTCCCCCAGAGAAAGGTGAGGATTATATTTTTAATGGAAAACCACCATGCCAGGCTACCCTTCCTCCGAAAGCTCTTAAGAAATGGTACAAAACAATGTTAGATCTGGGAAAAGTAAGTTTTCTAAAAGTTCTTTAAATTTTACTCAGTTTTTTATTCTAAATAAAAATGTGTTTTATTAATTATCATAAGTGTTATTATAAACAAAAAAAATCTCTTTCTTGCTAAAAACCTAGAATCTTGGGAAACCTGGAACTTGACAATTTAGGCCAAAAAAAGTTTCAAAAATTTAAAATAAAAACATAAAAAACAAGAAAGTTGAACAAAAATAACTAAAAAACGTTGAAAAACCTGAAATTTTAGACAATATTTGCGTGTTAAGTAGAAACATTTCGATTTAACACCGAAAATACACCATAAAAATAATTTTTTATTTTCATAATCAATTTTTTTTTTTATTGAAAAACACATTTAAAGTTGCTTTAAAGTATCTTTTTAATGGTTTAAACTAATTAACACAGTATTTTACCTTAAACTTAACTTTAAACTAAAAATAGACCCAAAAAAGTGTACATTTAAAAACCTGAGGAAATTTTTTAAACCCGAAAAAAAAAACTGCCTTTTTAAGTTTATTATTTTTCAACTGAAATTTAGCATTTTTATAGTTTTTAATGGTTGTTGACCTTAGAACAATGTTTAAATTATTTTATAGTTTAAACAAAGTTTGAGATTTTTGACTTTGACACCCAAGAAACATTTAGTTTTTGAAAAAAATTAATCTGTTTTTTTTTCTCCGCACAGAGTGATGGGTCGCTAAAAATAACTACTTCAGTAGCATATTAATGTACGTAACTATTATCATTGTCATTAATAAATAAGTATTTTTTATCCATTTGCAGAAGCTAATGGATTGATAAAATACTTTAATTGTTTTGTAATAGTTACTGAGTCACATCTATTATCATTTGAACAGCTAAAAGCTTTTAAAAAAAATTAAAATAAGGCAAACTACAGACATATTCCATTCATTAAAATTATTAATACACATTATCTTATCTAAACAGGTCAACGGTTCGATAAAAGGGTACTTTATGCTCAAGTACAACGACATAAAATCAGTGACAGAAGTTCCGTACTTTGAAGAAGACCACTGGCCTGACGCACTGGAGAACTTCTTAGCAGAAGTAAAGAAACCGGGTAGGCAGTCTGGGAGGTCGCAAGAAACGCAAAAAGCTGTGCAGAACGAAGATCTATTGAGAAAAGTAAAAGGCTATTTCAATGGTCATTCTAAGGTGAAAATGTTGTAAACAATACATGTTTGGTTTATTTAAATAAAAAAAAAAAAATTAAATTAAATACTATTTCTATTATACTTACAAAACTTTGACAACTAAAAAAACTTTAGAATGAATTTATGTCTATTGAATTTTAGTAAGTATTAAACTAGTAAGTTTGAATTTTTTTTTAGAATAACTTCGTTGTCATGTTGAACAATGACGGGCCGGCAAAAAAAGATACGGACAAAGATGTCGATACTGACTTGATGAAGACGGCGCAGCATTTCTTGCAGACGTGCAAAATGCAAGGCTGGAAATTTTCCAGCTTACAAGAAGCCGCTGTTAGTGAATTTTATGCTTTTATCTAGTCAATAAATATAATTATTTTAACTGTTTTAGTAACTAATCAGCAAATGCTAACACATTTAAAAAACGACAAACTTTCTATGTCTTATTAATAATTTTTGACACTTTTACTAAATATTGGTACTTGTATAACTTAACTTTTATCAAGAAGCTACTGTTGGTCATCATATTTTTTATTTAAGAATAATGACGTTAAAAGTTAATATATTTCGGAAGTTTTAATAACTTTTTTAGCTCTACGAAATTATATTTTTTTACGCAACAAAAGTTTTGATGTTACGAAATTAACAATTTTGTGTGTTTTTGTACAACATTCAATACTTTTATTCCTCCTTGTATATACTTTGGCAAGGCTTTTTCAAGGCTGGAATTTTTCTAGCCCGCAAGAAGCTGCTGTTAGTGGTTTCTTAATTACTTAACTAAGCTAATTTTTGTTAGTTATTAAATTAAAATAAACAGTACAAAAGTTGTTTCTCTCTAGTATACCATTCTGAAATTAGTACTTATAATTGTTACTTACATATAGTTTCTGTTTGAATTTTTTTACCTTTATTAACTTTAAAACTACTCATAATATTGTGTTTCAAATGTTTATATACAGAGTTTGTTTTTTTTTTAATTTTGGTGTTTATAAAAACTTACAAACATAGTTATTTTATTAACAGAAAAAGTAGTACGAAACAACACTAAACACAATATTGCTGTTGACCCGAACAACTTACCTGTTGAACCTAGTTGTCCTCATCGTGAATCTAATGTCTTAATTGAGCACAACTATGTAAAATGTTGCACAAATAAGGTACTTTGTAAAGAAAATTTCAAAGAAAAAACAAAAAAAGCAGGTAATTTGATTTAAGTTAAACTTACATCGGCTGTGCACACTTATAATTATAATTCAGTATACTTCCTTTTGACATAAAACTAAACTAGTTTTTATAACTGTGAGTTTCAAAGACATTTTCATAATTGGATCTTTTGAAGAATATGAAAAAACAGTTTCCCCGTTTTATTTAAGGATCGGAAGGCCTTGGTTGACCTAAGGAAAAATTTCGAAAATAAAAATTTTGCGGTTTGCAGTTATTAAGTATTTTGTACGTTAGTTAACTATTTCCTATTTTGCTACCTTACTAGTAAAGGGTTAATAACCATAAAAAACTAGAAATCAAATAGCTAAGTAAACTTAAAAAAATCTCAAAGTTGGAACTCTCTTTTAGTCCACACACTATATATTGCTCTTACATTTATTTGGATCACCATAAAAAGTTGAAGATATCTCCTAATTTAGAATCCTTTCTAAACTACTATAGAATGATATAATGGTTCAAAATAAATTTTGACTGCAAAGTTTTGATTACTGAAATGTTTAGATAGATATAAAAACACACAATAATGATATAAGTTTCAAGAACAAAATAGTTTTTTTTAATCAGTTTACTAATTTTTATTCTAGTTCTTCTTTTTTTTAATTGTATTTTTTTTAAACCATGTAACATTTAAACTGAATCTTGTTTTTATACTGTTGTTAAAAATGTTTGATTTTTAAATACTTTGACGTTATAGTTTTGATTAGTTTGTTGTACTTACTTGCTTCGATAAATTTTAATATTTCTTTGTTTCTATTTTTATGTTTTTTCTTATATCATTATTGAAGCTGTTCAGTTTTATTACAACTTTAACTCAATATTTGAAAAACAGCGGCCCAAAACAGAAGAAAGCACAATAAAAGAAAATTGTCAGATACTTCAGATCAAGGTTCTAGTCGTAAAAAGAAAAGTAAGCAACATTCGATTTAAAACGTTTTAGTTAACATAAAAATTAATTTCTAACCAATATTAAATTTAAAAAATAATTTTGTGAAATGTTAAAACATTTATCAATACATCTAAGATCAAGAAATTTTAAAGATATTTTGTTTTAAGCATTGTAAAACTTGGTTAAACAAGTTTAAATTCATAAATCGCTTTATTAAAACGTTTAAATACTTTATAAGAAATATCATGTTTATTATTTTTATGAATAACCTTAATGAAATTTTACGTCACTGATCAATATCGGTAAACGGTCGGTTTCGTTAAAGCATAATAAATCGTTTGTAGATTGACGACTGCAAGTTTTGTTGCCGTTGACTAAAGAGTTTTATAGAAAAGAAACTCGAGTCTTAGTCTATCGAAGGCTTGTAGTCTGATAACTGGTGAAATGATTAAACCTTGATAGTTATTTTTCATTACAAATTATAAATCAATATTAGTATTTTATCAGTTAGTTTTTTTAGTACTTATTTTTTACAGATTTTATTTACAATTATGTTACCTGAATAAAATTTTATAGGATTTGATTACATCAATGAGTTTGAAGCTCGCTTGGATAAAATTTTCACAACCTTCGACGATTTGGTAGAACAACAGAATCACGAGGAAGTCTCCAAGCATTGCAGATTGAGATCGGTCGCAAACAAACCGAAAAAAAGAGGACAGAGAAAACGAAAACTTCAAGAGTCGTCAGATCAGGCTTCCAAAAATATAAGTATGTGCTTTGTTTGAATTACTAATAATTTTAATCAGTTTAAATTATATTTCAGAACCCGACTTATGGTTTTAATAGAAAATCTTAAATGTTCAAACTTTATATTAAAAACTTTAGATGGGGTAAGGTGTTTTATCTATTAAAAATTTCTTAACTTAAGTAAAATTTCAGTTTCAATACTTTTACAAATGTACAGTAGTAAACAAGGTTTTTTTTTTTTGCGTGGTTAACACAAAGTAGCTAAGTCAATTTTTAAATAATTTACAAAGTACACAACTTTTCAGAAGTTGGAACCACAAGAAAGGAAAGACTTAGTTTTTTAAACTTAGTATTTAGTACCAACGTAAAAAACAAAAATCTTACCATATTATTTACTTATTATTCTTTACAGATTTTAGTATAAACTTATCCAATTACATATTTAAATTCGTGATATCTACTTTGCAGAAATTGGAACCAGTAACACAACAAAGGCAATGATCCATGGAAATCATTTAAAGAGGCAGCCCATGCTCAACACAGCGCCTCTCGCTAAAGTCTCCAGGCCCGGTTTGAATCTTGCATTAGTAACCAAAAATGCTAAAAAAGAAACAAGCGCAAAAAAAATGCTGACTATTCAAGTAGATAAAAACAGAATAGAAAAACTGACTACCAAATCTAAAGCTAGTACCCGACAAGAACATAGTGCCGAAGAAGAACCAAGTGTTCAAGAAATTAAAAAGGCAACAACGACAAACCAGTTAGTGAAGAACACACAACTGACCAGTAAAGTCAAACTACATAATAAAAATAAAGTACAAAAGAAAAACAAACTGACGAATAAAGACCTGCTGTCAGAAGCGGAGCAAGAGAGGAGAAGACGTGACTATTGTGCGATTCATTATATGAGAGAATTAGCTCAATTGAAAATAAACACTAGTAGTAGACAAAGTCTTAAACCCATAGATAAGGAGTCCGAAATCAAAAAAATATTTACAAAAGATGCTACGAAAGAAATGTTAAAGAAATTTAATAACTTATATAGATCTTCAGAAAGCTTTAGAAAAAACTTTAACATATATAAGCTCAACTGCTTCAAATTTCCAAAGTCTTTAGAAATAAAGTAGCTTCTGTACTTCTTGACTGACAGTTTTGTAGTTGTTTGTTTTTTAAAAGATGTTTTAATTTAAAAAAAAGATTTAAAATTAAATTAAAAGTAAACTGCAGTAATTATCTTCTGAGATAAAACCGTACACAAGATGAATTTCTGCTTTAATTAAACTTTTTTCCGACTAGCTCACTGCTAATATTAGTATATATTTATAAAGTTAGAGTTTTTTATCCTGAAAAAATAGATTTTAACTTTTAGATAATAAGTAATGTGTCAGATGTTTTAAAACACACATAAAATTTTATACTTTAATTTGTAGCATAAACAATATTCTTTCGTATTTGCAGCTGATACTAGTAGATCTTTATAGACGATGTTCGGTTTTTTACAAGCTAATAATAGTTTTGTTCTTTTATCGTATCTCACACTTTTCTTGCGTAATAAAAAGTGTATATTAAAAAAATTCGTTGTCTAATATTTACTTGTTAGTATAAATATAATAGTTTCCAAGTAGTAGGTTACTTCGCAAATAAATGCTTATCAATGAGTTGGAGACTTACAGTATAACAAATGTTTAAAAACATCTATTTTGAAACTTTGTTTGAACCAAGCATTAAACAATTTACATTATCACACTTAATATTCTGTATTTAATAAAGTTCGAGAAAAAAGTCTCGTCTTAAAAGAAAAGAACTAGAATAAAGCAAAAGAAAAAATACAAATAAATAAAGATTCAATCTTTTTTTTTAATTAACCAATTTTTTTGCGGATTTTTATATCAATGTAATTTTGTATACATCGATAAAATTTTTCTGAGCTTCCGCTTGAGAATGGATCAGCATGTAGCTAAGGTTTTCAGAATCTAGATTGGGGTAGCTAGTAAACCTAGTTAAACTCATTAAGCAACTTAAGATCAATTTTGACATATCTGTAACGCTCCTAACATTGTTTGTAAAATAATTATATATGATAATAGTTTTACAAATTTATTTAAAGAACGGTAATTTTTTTTACTTAGATATATAAGAATACCTTTTTATATAAACCTATAAGTCAAAGTTGTGCAAACAAAAGTTTGTTTACAGTTCTATTTTGTTTAATCTATAGTAGGGGTGGTCAACGTTTTCCAATCAACGGGAGGGATCCGAAAAACTTAAGTCTTTTGCGGGCCGGAGCATTTTAATTAGTGATTTACCGGATCCAGTAACTGGATCCAGTCGGAAAATGACCTTTTAGATCCAAATCCGACTGGATACTAATTCTAAGTCGAGATCCGGTCTGATTTTAATTTTTAAAAAAGGATTTGGATTCTGCCAGATTCTAATTTTATGGATACAGTTGATTACATTTTTGAATCCCTCAAATTTACAAAACTTTCTCTAGTCTGACAACTTAAGATGTAGATTGTGACATGTCAGATATTAGAATGTTAGATGTCTATAAATAGAATTGACATTGTAATTGATAAATATTGTACTTTAAGAAAGACTTTGCTTGGGGTAATTTGGCAAAAAGATATTCCAACTAAGTCAGAACATACAAAATATTAGGACAAAATGGTGTATTTATTAGTACACATTAATTTATTAAGTCATTTTTAGCATGTTTTTAAAGTCAAACTTTTACAGTTTTGTTTTGTATAAGTATCAAAAAAAGTTTTATCAAAATAATGTATCATTGACCCTTCGCGGGCCTGTCACTTTGCTTGTGGGCCGGTAATTTTCATTTGCCGGCCGGATCTCATTAAAGTTTAGAAAACAGTCGGGGGCCGGTCATTTTCACTCTGCGGGCCGTACGTTGCCCACCCTTAATGTATAGTCTATTAAATGACAAAAAAAACTCTAAATGTTTGGTCCTAAAACCTAGTGCATGTAGAATCTTTTGGTATTCGAGAAAAAAACCATATATATTTCAATGTCTTGTCTACGAGAAGTCTAAAACACTTTTTTTTCAATTTTTGAAGTACGTTAACTAAATTTGATTAGTACAGTGCTTCCTCGCTAATCCGGCCAAGTTGGGCAAGATTTTTTTGAAAATACGGCCGGATTTGCCTTTGGCCGGATAAGAACAAAATATCACTTTTTTTACAAATTATCTACCTTAGTTATATTATGAATGTATATAACAAAACGTACTATAAAATTTCTCTGTTAACTTAATTTATTTTACTTTATTCAAAGAAAAAAAACTAAAACAGACAAAACTAAAAGAAACAAAATTTTAAAAGTTCAAAATTAATGGAAAAAACTACACTGTTAACACTTTAACTAAATTAAGATTTTTTTTAAAAAAAGAAAGAATTGAAGATTGTTTTACAGTGCTTTCTTGTTTCTTAGCAGAAAACTCACGAAATTGGATGAGTTTTGACACATCTTCAGGTGTTCATTATAACAGCTCATTATAACAGCTTTAGGCACATTATTGTTTGCCATTTCGCAAACTTTTAACTTGTTTTCAATTGTTAGTTGAACGCGTTTTCGTTTCTTTGCTGTCTTATCCATTTTTAACCAGATATGTTGATTGTAGTATATTAAAGTGTAACTTGCTTAGCAAAGACAGAAAAATTGCAAATGAATAATAAACAAGTTTGTTACAACTGAGCACGAAAAGTATGAAAAAAAACTTAAGATTATACAAATGATGATTTATGATAACGTAAAAATATATTGCTTGCATACTTATAAAACGTAAATTGAATACTTTTTCGAAGTAAAATGAAATAAGACGCTAAAAACTCTAAAGTAGATAAGTCGACTTCTCGACTAAAACCGGCCGGATTAGCGAGGAACCGGATTAGCGAGGACCGGATTAGCGAGGAAGCACTGTATAGCTTTAAAGTCATAGGTTTTTATAGCCGTTTATTCTATGTTGATATAACTTCAAACATTTTGTACCGCTTACGCGGTAAATGTCTCTTTTTTATTTTCTTCTTTTTTCTCAAGCGAGTATAAATTAAGAATATCGCGCCTAATTTAGGCTTTAGTTGTTGCTGCGTAACAGCAACTGAAGTCATGGCGGCTTTTCGCTGCATTTCGTTGTGAACGGTTTCAACCTTGTTGGTCGAGTTTATTTCGATTTTATTACACTTTTTGAGTTTGGTTTAAACGTTTAGTTTTTAGTTTCTTTGATTCGAGTATTTTCATCTTTTAAAAGAATTGATAATTTGATTTATTAGTGTAATGTTGTGCAGTATTTTATCATCTTTTCGTTTCGCAATTTCATTGTAAAAATAATCATTATCACAGATTCGAACTAAGTTTAAATAAGCATAAGTAACTGATTTATTAAACCTTTAATAAATAGTAAGTAAGTCATATTAGTCTTTTTATCAACTATAATTTAAGCGTTATCTTTGGGACATCTATTATACAAGTTAGAGCGCACGATGCGTTATAAACCAGGCCCCTAAATTGTATAATTAGAAACCCGAGATAGCGACATGATGACCCGGACGTCCAGTTAATTATAGCTGGAATTGAACACAGATACCTTCATTAAAATTTCTACGTTTTTTAGATGGTGACATGGGGACAGAGTGGAATAAACCTGGTTTAATAATAGTATAAATTTCATAAACTTTATGGCATTTATTTAACCTAGTCATCAGGTCTGTAAAATTAAAAAAATTAGTTTTAAATTTCTAGTCGGAAAAACAACTAAGTAGTTCGAGTTTGTGATAGATTTGAGTTGTTTTGTCTAATGGTAATTAGTTTTATTGTGTTTAATTTTATCTTAGAGTGGTTTGGGAAAAGCTGTTCGACATGTGTTCGAACTAAAATGTGTTGGTGGTGTATGATATTATCGCAATTCATCGTTGAAGCGTTTATTTAAAGTGAATTTTAAATTTTGTACGAGCAAGTTGAAATAAAAGTCTTGTTTTCAAGTTGTTCCGCCGTCCCATCAAATAAATTAATTAAATATCGTTTAATCGTTTTAAACATTTTATTTAAAGAGAAATGTTCACTTAAAACAGAAGAATGTTAAAGCATTCTAATAATAAATTTTTTCTTAAAACGTAAAGAGTTTTAAACGTCTATAAAAGTTAGCAACTGTAAAGTTTAATTTTTTTGTTTTCAGACAATCGTTTTAATTTGAACTATAACGGGTGATAAACTTTTTAAACTGCATGTAAAAACATTGTTGTTTTTCGTTCGTCTTTGTAAAAATACTTGCATGAGGTTATTAAAACTTGTTTTCAAGTGTATAATTGGTTAATAAAGTAAAATGTCTTAAATTTATTAAACTTAATTTAATTTTATTTTTAGCAACAATGATATGTTCAAACTTTGAACTTTAATATTTATAGTTGTTTGACAATGACCTTGTTAATTGCTTGTAACAAGCTTTATTGGCTTGTAACAAACTTTATTGGTTTGTTGTTTTAAATCTAACCGTACTTTTAAAAAAACATTTTTAACGAGGTCATTTGAGCTATTAAATGTTTTACCCGGTATTTAAAATCAAAAAATAAAAAGATTTGTTTAAAATTTGTTAGAATATTAAAGTTTTTAAAATCAGTACAAGCTCACTGGCTTTATATTTTTACGAAAAGAAGTTTAAACTTTTGAGACGCATGTAATTGCATGTTTTGTCAACTAACTCGTGTAAAATGTGAAATGTTTTTTATGTTAAATCTTGTAGAGAATTACTTCGTATTAATTGGAGCCACAAATGTTTTTCAATTATTTTAAAACATAACAGACTTTAAAGTTAAAATATAAATAAACTAATTGACAAATGTTGTGGCTAACTAATAGCATATGAGTTTGTAAATTTAAATCTTTTAATGTTTTAACTTGTTTTTAAAATTGATATCAAGTAGTGCATTACGTACATTATAATTGCACTTTCGCACGAACGGTTCGAAAAACAAATCGGCGAGAAGCGGTACGAGGAGACCGAGCTTTATGTACGAGGAGATGTAAGAGGAGATGTACAAGGAGATGAACGAGGAGAGGAAGGAGGAGATGTACAGAGAGACGGATCAGAGGATTCCGTAGTGCCAACAGACCGTTAGGTGATGCCAGGAGACGGATCTGAGGAGTCCGTAATGCCAACAGACCGCTAAGGTGAGGACATGAGACGGATTCCGTAGCGATAAACCGGTCAAACGACGAAGAGATGTACAAGGGTGGAGCGAGTTCCAGCAGTGAAGAAATTTTTTTAACTTTCTACATTTGTCTGTCATTTTGTAAAACTGTATCATACTTTTTTTAATTTTGTGTGTTTTAACTAGTTTACAGAATTTTCAAAGTAAAGTAATGCTTTTTAAACTAACGAAATAAAAGTCGGCGGTCATTTTTCGTTCATTTTTCTATATAGGGAGTTTTAAGCATTTTTACAAGTGTTAATGAATAAAAATTAATGTTTTTTTCGGAAAGCCAAGAATAAATTCTTAAAGTATGAAGGTAAGAAGAGGAAATGTACCGCTAACGCGGTAATTGTGTTTCTTTTTTGTTTTCTTCTTTTCTCTCAACGAGTATAAATTAAGAATATCGCGCGTAATTTAGACTTTTTAGTTTCTACTTTGTTGCAGCAAACTGAAGTCAGTGCAGCTTTTCGCTGCACTTAAGTGTCAATGGTTTCAATCTTGTTGTCGAGTTTATTTCGATTTTAGAACACTTATTGGGTTTGATTTAAACGTTTAGTTTTTAGTTTCTTTGATTCAAGTATTAACGTTTTTTAAAAGAATTGATATTTCGATTTATTAGTTTATGTTGTGCAGTATTTTATCATCTTTTCGTTTCGCAATTTCATTGTAAATATAATCATTATCACTGATTCGAAATAAGTTTAAATTAGTAAAGTAAATAATTTATTAAACCTTTAGTAAATAGTAAGTAAGTCATATTAGTTTATTTAAGTCAACTATAATTTAAGCGTTATCTTGGGGACATCTACTACACAAGTTAGAGCGCACTTTGCGTTATAAACCAGGCCAATAATAGTGTATAAGTAGAATCCTTTGATAGCGACCATATATATATTTCGTTTTCATATCCTTATTAATCTAAAGTTTTAACTTACTTATACTTAATACGTCTTGTTCTATTAATCATTAATAAAGTTATGTGTTATAATTAAGTTAAGTGTATTTTTTTAGTGCATTAACATTTTATTCTTGAGTTCTTGTCAGGGTATTCAAGCATAGCTAAACAATCAAACCGTATAGTATAACATAAACTCAGCAAATATATTTTACAATTTGTAAAAACAAAAATAATTTATTAATAATGTCTTGCAGCAACTCATTTGGTTTTTGATTTTTTTCTTTTTGATCAGGTTTATCTATTCTTTGTCGGCAAATACTAGCTTGGGGATTTGACATTCATGAGTTTCCCACACTTTGTGGTTTTTAGTGTCGAGATTCCAACGTTGTTAGTGTTTGCCATATTGCGTGTCACTAGAGATTTTTTGGTTAAAACAATATTTTAATTTTCAATTATTTAGTTAGTTTAATGTTAATTTAAAGCGCAAGGTAAATTTAAAGGCGATGGCAACTTGCTTGCTTGAACTTTTTTTTTTTATTTTTTTTTATTATTTTATTTTAAAAAACGTTTATTTCAGGTGAATGGTTCTCGCTGGTAAAAGTAGAAGTATGAAAATTTTTGCACGCCACAGTTATATTCAGTATTTGTTTCTACTAGGGATCTACTCGTTTTTGGTTACTTTTAGTGAGGGGGCCTCGCATATTTAAAATGTACATTTTATTTTACAGTCTAAGTTTTCTTTTATTCAAATACTTATGTCCTAATAATATCTCTATTATTACTAATAAAACTATATTTAAAATCAACAATTTTATTCTTTTAATTACTACCTAAATATTTGACAACAATAATGATAGGTCAGCTATTAGGCGTTTTTTGTTTAAAGAATATGTACACATTACAATAAATAAAAAAAACAATTACAAACAATGTGATGCAACAGAATGACCAATAAAATATTTTGACTTTCATTTTCTCTTATAATTTAGTTTCAAAACGTGTGTTTTTTTTTTATTACCTTAAGCATGTTGTAGAGCGATATTTGATATAATCATTTTCAAGCCACTTTTATTGATAACTTATGACATCTGTGAGAATTAAAGCTCAAAATATAAACAAGAATTATTTTTTAATTCTTGTATATTAAAATTCTTTTTTATTCTATTAAATATTAAGCTTGTTAAAAATCTTCGCATATTTAACATATTGCACAGCACACTTTACTGTTTCAGTGATTTTATTCTGTTGACTAAAGTACAAACCAATCATAAAATACTACTAATTGCAAACAGCATAACTGTTTTCTGTTATAACAAATTAAACTTTCTGTTATTAAGTATATTAACAAACTATTTAAAGTTTCTATTTCGATTGCCACTTTTTTAAACAAAAAGCCAGCTGTGTTACATCAAACCAACCATGGTTAATTAAATATTGAAAAATGTAAAAAGACAAGTCTAAAAACTTCTAAAAGAATTTTGCCACAAAAGAATTTTTATTGACAAATTAAGAAAAATTGTTTTTAGGTAAAAAATTTTTCTATGTTATACAATTTGTTGAAAAGAAAAAATGTCAAAATATTTGGTCTAAGGACCTGGTGAACGAAAAACTTTTTAAATATTGAGTTGCACACCAAGGATACCTTTTAACGTATTGTTCAGCAAATGTTTAGGAAAAAGCAACAAAACTAACCTGTGTTTTGTTAAAAGTATTAAAGCATGCCAGATTCAGTCTAAGTTATTCAAAAACTCTATATTAATCGCAAATATTCTGAGTAGTCTAAATAAACAGTAACGCTTATAATTAGTAATAACGAAATTAAAAAAGTTTTATTGATTAACACATAAATACAAATAACTATTAGTTTTAGTTACCAGTAATTTTTAAGTTAAAAAATAGCTTAACTCAATTTGACTGAAGGTTAAACAAGAATCTGACTAAATTTTCTCGAAACATCTTCGATCAAGCCTGATATAGACTGAATCAGGATGGCCACTAGTTAACATGAACATTTTATAGTTTTTTTTATTATTTTTAAGGTTAGTTTTAGCACAAGATTTTTTTTTTGTGATGAAGAAAATTTATGGTTGGAAATTTGTCATAAAGTACCTACTTAAAACATAATATAAAGCTACTTCGAATGTTTTATTTAGTGAAAAACTTTAAATAATTTAAATTATGCGTAATAGTTATTTTCCTTATCCTTCCTAGACTTTTTTACTTATTTATTTGATTGTAGGTGAATACTAATTTTTTTTGCCTAATCTTTTCAATTCCAAGTTATTCTACAATTTCAGGTTAAGTGCCATCCTGCTAAGCGTGTAACTACGCTGATCATTACAAATTACAATCAAACATCAAAGTACAAGCTAAAATGCTTCTCTAAAAGTAATGCTACTCCCATGCAGTATTTTTTATAAACAAAAAAACAAATCAGAAAGTTTTAAACATCAATGGAAGTTGTTATTTTTTTATTTGTGTTTTAAAATCCTTCTGCTACATAGCTCTGTCTACTACAAATGAAAGTTCACAAAACTAATTTGCCTTAAAAAATAACTGTATATTTTTATTTAACATTTGTTTTGTGTTCATATGCTTTTTCAATATTAAAAGTAACACAAAACTTTTAACAATTAAAACATTCTAGCATTTAAAACCTTTGAATTTTTTTTTCAATATACAATAAGGAAAACAAAAATAGAATTCATAAATTATATAGATAAGTTTTGTTTTTATCTATGAAAGAAAGTTTTGAAACAAATTTTCTTAGATTAATTAGTTTGTTTTTCTGTTTATATTTTGTGTTTCCCCTTATGTTTGCTGAGTCAGTAAAAGAAACTTATTTAATGTTGTTTTTAATTTAAGTTATTAATTTTTTTTTTGTTTAATTCTTAATATGATTTGGTAAGGTTGTTTAGAGATAAGGGTAAGAATCAATGAATTAAAAATTTAAACTTTTAAAAGATTTTAATTCAGGAAATAATAGGTGAAAACCTTAACGTTATAATCGGGCCCTACTGCTAAATTTTAATTTGTATTTTTCTACATTTTTAGGCCTAAATTTTGAATTTTTTTAATCATTTTGAAATTTTTTACAATATATTAAAAACAAACCTATAAATTCTTCCTTAAAAAAAAAGAAAACTTAATATATAATTTTGTCTAGCAGGCCATAATAACACGCTATAGGGCTGCAGCTATGTCTTTTGAGGGCCGCATGCCAACAAAATAAAAACAGGGAATAGAAAGTCCTCGACGTAAAGGGTAGAGATAGTCAGATGCCTTTCTACCATAAATAAGATGAAAATAGAAATAAAAACCTGGCTTTAACTACAAAATATTTAATAACTGTTAAGGTTCGTTTTCCAATGATTCATTTTGTTGATGTGACGGAATTCCACCAATATCTGCTCAGTCAGCATAAAAAAAAAATATAAATTTTTTTGTTTTAAATTAGTTCTTAACATGTTTGGGTAAGATGGGTTAGGTTTAAGGATATAAAAACAAAAAGTTAAAGGTATTTTGGGTAAGGTGAGTTAGGGTTAAGGGTATAAATAAATATTTTAAAAAATAAAGAAAAAAAGTTTTTAATAGATGATTCAGCAAATGTTAGGGGAAACACCTTTGCTTTGAAATCAGATCCTTCTCCAATAGTTTGAAAGCGTTACCACACACTCAGGCTGGTTTGATATTTTCAGAAGTGTTGAGAAAATAATGTTTGAATAATTTAACCTTGTTTAAAAACAATTGATACAATGTGGTTACTGTTTTTCTTAGAAATTAAATAAGATTTGGTTGAATTCTAAACTAGGTATCCTACAGCTTGTAAACATATATCCCTGGTTTATGATTTATTTTTTAGCATAAAAAGTCTCAAGCGTATAAAACAAACCTATATTAAGGTTTTTTGTAACAAATATTTGGGAAAGTGCTCCTAGTTTTTTTATATAAACAAAATGCTAATTTCATTGTAGTCTTTTTATTAGATGGATTATAAATTTTGTCAATATTTTTTTATATTACATCGTCAGCTAAAATAGTTTTTAACTAGTCAGATCTAAAAAAAAATATAAACTTGGCCCGCTTACGAAAAACTTTACAAACCCCTTATTTAGTTTTAAATATATATTTTTTTAAATCTATCTATGTATTATTTCATATGGCTAATTAAAATTGTTAGCTTAAATGCTCTAACTTGTCGCTAGCTTTAGTTTTGATTAAAGTTTAGTATTTTTATTTTAATGCTGAAACTAATTTTTATATTTATAATAAAAACAGTTCTTATCAAAGATAACTAAGACTTAACTTCAAATATTTAAAGGAAAAGTTTATAGTTTAAGCAAATATTCACATTCATGTTTTTAGTGATTGAAACAATATGTGTATATGAAAGCTTTAAATAAAGTGGATTTTACAACACTCAAAACAGTTTTTAATATTAGGAGTTAAACATTCGTAGGAGTCTAATATGCACTAAATGATTTTTTTTGCACAAAGGATCAAACATGAACAAAGATGCATTTGCATTAAGAAAATTTTGCACGAAGGGACACTTTTGTACAAAGAAACTTTTTTAGGACGTTAACTTTGCAGAAAAAAAACTTTTGCATAAAAAAACTTTTATGCGAAAACACTTTTGCGAGATTGAAGTTTTTTTTTTGTTTTTTTTTAACTTTAATTTTTATAATTAAAACATTTTTTTTTAATATCTTTGACTTCCACCCTTAATCTCATCAACGGTCTAGAATTTCTACATCTGTTAACCCTAACCCTTAACCTTGGCTGGTAATTTTTTCTAATTAATGTTGTAATTAACTTTTTTTTTGTTGAAAAGTATATGTTTCTCTTTATTTAGTATATTGATTATAACTTTTATGTAAAAATGACCTTATGTGCAAAAAAAGAAATTCCGTGTAAAAGTGTGTTTGTGCAAAAGTAACCCTTTGTGAATATTTGACAATTCGTGCAAAAATGTTTTCGTGCTTATTTGACCCGTTGCCGTTAAATACACCTAGTTAATTTTATTAAAAAGTTTAAGCACAACCTAGTGTTAATAGAAAGTATTAAAACTTTTGATATTTATAATATATACTTAATACCGTATTAAAAATAAATATTTTAATCCGATCTTAATATTTATCCCTTTTTTTCAAATTCTAGGCAGCGTACACTAAAAAAACTACCTTGGGTTTTTTTTCTAACAAAATTACTAGTTTGTTATTTTTTGTGTAAAAGCTTTAAGCTATTATAAAACGTAATTATAATGGCTATTTAATAGTTTATAAAGTTGTGTAAATTGTTATAAGGGTTAACTAAAACAGGATAGGTAAAATGTTTCACTAAAAATTGAATTGGACAATACATTGAACATTTAGGAATAAAAACTTAAGTTTAAATATTTTAAAACTTTACTTGTAAAAGTTTCAAAAGAAAATATAGCAAAAAGTTTCTAATTACTAAATACAATATTGCTTTTTATAAATACAGCATGTTTAAAACGTTAAATAATACAGTTATATTCTTGTTTAAATTAAAAACAGCTCCTATATTGCTTTGTATTAAAAATTCTTGTTTAAACTTTATCTATTATAGTTTACATCTATGATATAGAAAAAAATAATTCACAACAACTAAAAGTTCACATTAAAAAATCTATATTAGTCTTGTTAAAGCTTTTAATCAGAAAATCTGAGTCCAATTTAAATTATTAAATAACTAAATAGATCAAAATGACTTTTGGTTTTGGTTTTTTGTTTTAGATACAGGTACTTTGGGTAATCTACTAATAATTTCTTTTATGTACTAAATATTTCTACATTACTTTTGTAAGTCTTCTAGTAGAGGTCAGTTTTTCATTAATGTTTGGTTGCCGCTCTTTGAGCCAAAACAAATATCCTAAATAACTAAAAACTGTTATAATAGACCTTAAACTGTCCTGAGTTATCCTGTGTTTTTTAATCCTTTAAAAATGCCTAAATAAAGAGGTAATTACCTAGAATGATGTCGAACCAATATCAAGCTGAAATTATGTCGTATTCTATGTAGTTTTAAACTATAATTTTAGGCTTAAAATCAATTTTTTATCATAGTATATTTTATATAAAAATATATTTTGTTTTAAACAATCTATATTATACATTTAAGATTTAAAAAAATGTTTTACATAAACTAAATTATTTAATCAATTTTATTTTACAATATTGTAATCAACATAATTTAACTGATAAAATCGCTTTGTATTGTAAAATGAAACGATTAAAGATTTAAGATTTATTAGTTTATGATAAATAAGTTTAATTTTGTTTATATGTTCTATAAAATTAAATTAAATATTTAGCGATTTTTCAAAAATTAGAAATATTCTGAGTTATCCTGATTTTCCTAGATATCTTTACTTGGGTTTGTAGCAACCCTGCAAGTTAAAATGTCATCTTTTTACTTTTATAAGTTTAAATAGTTAAAAATATAAAATTTTTATACTTGTTTATTTAGTTCTAGGTAATTTTTTATCTCCAATTTTTTTACACAATTTTTTTTTTCTTTGATAAGCTAGAGTCAATTTTAGAATTTTAAAACTTTAAAATTTTACACCAGGTCCAAAAAATTTTTTAGTAGATCCTTAATCTATTTTTTTAACGGTAAAACAAAATAAAATCTGTCTACTTTGACCACGTTAAACAAATACTATAAAAACTCTTTTTTTTGTAATATTTTATCAGGTTTCATATGCTTAAAAAAATTACCAGTAAACTTCTTAAAACTGTGTTTTCGTATCTAAGTTTAAAAAAACATAAAATTAGAAGTTAATAAACAATATGTAACTGTTAATTGTAATCATTTTATTAACTCTTAAGTAAAATAAGTTCTGCCTTATAAATAATGATAATATTTGTTTCATCACATTGTCAGATTATAACGTTCCTAATACTTTACTCTAAGTTAAAAATTATTATATAAAATATTTTTTTCAAATATTTTAAAATTGCTACTCTAGAATTTTAATAAAATAATTGAACAAAATGTATATAAGATAACGGTTTGTAATGATACACAGCAAAAAAAAGTAACATTAATTGTTTTAAAATCAAAATTCAAAATCATTTCATTATTCAAAAATACTTAAATTGTGAAAAAATATTTCAAAAGAATGAAATATAAATTAAATTAAAATATTCGTGTATGTTTTTACGGTAAACTTCTAAAATAAAAAGTAATAGTTACTAGTTAGTTAAGTGGTTTTATTAGTAAGAACAACGACTCTTAAGAATAAAAAGTATTGGTATTTTTTAATGAAGTTTTGTTTTATACTTTTTTTTGCTTAATTTATTTGATAGCTTTAAACTGCATTTTCATTATATTTTTTTTTCAGTTACTAATCACTATAAAGAACTTTTTAAAAGTATATTTTTCTCTTTTATTTTTTGGTTTAACAATCTTGATTATTCAAAAAATAATAATCTACTGATAACCTTAACTTTCAAAAAATAATTTTGATTTAACACAAAAAAATAAATAAACTAGGACTACTTCTAAAAATCAGTTCAGAAAAGTATTTCTGAACGAAATTTCCAAACATTATCGAATTTTATCAATTCTTTGCAAAACAAATATGTTGTTCTTACAAAAATCCATATTACAAAACCATTACTCAAGTATAAAAGATAACACAACAAAAGCTGTGTTAATAAAAAATTGTTTTTGTATTATTTTCCTAAAATAAAACTACTTTAGTTTGTAATTAATAAAATATCAAGTCAAGCTTTAAATTAGTTTTCAAAAAAAAGTATAAGAACTATAATCGAAGATAGTCTGTATTTATCAACTTTGAATTACAAGTTTAAAAAAGAACTTCAACAAATGAAGTTCCGATTTTACACTTAAACTTATATATTTGTTTAGAAGTATTTTTAAGGTAACAAACAAGCTTACCAAAGTTAAAATACTTATACCAAACTGCTTTTACTAGTCATCTTAAACTAGTTTTTAGCTTTTAAAAACTTACAAGTTATTAATCCGTTTTAGTAATTAACTTTCGATAAAAATATTATTAACTGTACAAACAATTTCTAAAATAAAGTTTTAAAAGGTATGATTTAATTTTAAATAAATTTAGTTTTGTTAAACTTTTAAATATAGTTTTATTAAACATAACTTAACTAAGATAAACCTACTAAACTTCGGTTTAAACTTTTTCATTTTAATGTTAATAAAATCAAAATTAATTAACTTTAAAATACAAGAAAGTTTACACGCATAAATGTAATTATATAGTTTGTGAGTTTGGTAATGTTATTTCAATACAGAATCATATTAACTAAAACTTAAAGAATATGTTCTTTGATTATTTGTAAAAGAAGAGTTTAGCAAGTATTACACTAGATATTATTTTAATTGTTGTACCATTTAATATTTGTTATATTATTTTACCTGTAATTCAATATTTGAGTATTTGAATTCATATTTTTACATTTTAATAATAAAACGTTTTATTTTATGCAGCAGCTTATTACCTTTTTTTCAGCTTATCTGTTTAGTTATCAAAATGTTGAACCTTTTTTTTAATTTTTTAATAAACTTTTATAATAAACTATTTAGTTGTACATAAAACTTCTTATTGATAACAAGTATATAAAGCTTTTAAAAATATAAAAGCTTTCAGCTTAAAATATGTAATAAAGTTACCACTTTATAAAGAAACAAACCATGAAAATGACATTATACTATCTTTGTTGAATTTTGCAGAAGAAATAACCAAGTATTTTTAACTTAAGCTGAAAATATCTGATTTAAAAACACTCATTTGTATTCGTAATACTATTTGATATAATAAAAATATAATCATAAGTAAGAATTTATTACAATATAAGTACTTTAATAAGCATTCTAATCAAAACCGTCTTAGTTTAGCTCCAATCATTGTTACTCTCCTGCGATAGTAACTAAATTCGAAACCTGGCTTAGTAATCTTTTTGGCTTTGATAAATTTGAAGTTTAAGTAAGTTTCTCATTGTATAGGTGACTGTTAACCTTTAAGATTAAAATAATAGTTCTCAACTTATGATTTCGGAGAGTAATATAACTTAAGGTTTTTTTTGTTTTAATATCAAAACGTTATTTTCTTTCAAACGAGAACTTCAGTTGTTAATAAAATAGATTCTATTGCGATTCTATTGTGAATAAATAAATATTTTTGTATGTCTGTGTACTTCAGTGGTAGCATTTTAGGATAAATAAATAAATAATATAAAGAGATATATTTTTTGATTGCTTTGGTATTTTTATTGTTCATTTTATATGTCGAAGTAAATTGTCTGTACTGTATTTTAAGTCTGAAAATTGTACAAAAAAGCTCCTTTTTACAAAAAATTAGACAAAAATTAAAATAAACTAACAAAGACATAAATTTTTTTTTATTTTTAACAGCAGTAAAAGATTTCAAGCCCTAAAAACAAAACTGAGAGCTTTACCTTTAAAATGATACTTTGAAAATCATAGTGTTTAAAACATAAAATTCTAAAGTTTGAAAATACCAAAGAACAAATATTAACTTGTAATAGTTTTAAGCTATAATTTTAAATAATTTATTAAGCTTTTTATTGTGATCAAATTTAAATTAAACTGACAAAAAATTGTTCATTATTAAAAGTATAAAAAAAAAGAACTTGTAGAAAGATGACTGGTCAATCTAAATTTTTTTTTTATCATTACAAATATGTTGAATAAGTTTATTTATTTTTAGTTCCTGAAAATGTACAAGTATGTAGCTATCCGTTTTAAAATACAAGTTTCAGCCTTTTGTTTAATTTAATTTATGAAAAAAAAATAATGATTTAGATACAACAGCAAATTAAAATCAATTTTTTGTTTATAAATACATGTTTTATCTTTGTATAAACTTACATATTTCAGGCAATATTAAAAAAAAATTCTGATAATATTTAGTTACCTTTAGATGATTTAATGATTAACTTCGTTAAATAGACTATACAATATACAAAAAAAAAACTGTAAACCAACTTTTCTTTTTGCACAACTTTGGCTGATAAAATTTAAAAAATGTGTTTTTTTATTTGTCTAAGTTATAAATTTTATGGTCTTTTAAATAAAGATAAAAATAATGTTTTTAAATATTCTTTGTGTTGTTAGTGTCAAACTCGTTGAGACCTATTTATTTGCCAAGTAACTACTACAGAAAGTTATTAAATTATATGAACTATAAAAATAAATATTGGAAAACGATTTTTTTATATAATTTTTATTACACATGAAAACTAGGAGATACGACAATAGAAAAAAAAACTATTATTAGTACGTAAAAAAAACGAACATCATCTAGAAAAATCTACTAGTATAAGCTGCAAATACATAAACAATACTGTTAATGCTTCAATTCTGAAAAATATTTTTATGTATGTGAAAAGCAATTCAACTCATTATTTACTTTCTTTTAAGTAAAATCTACTTTTTGTTACAAGAAAAAAAAGAAATATACTTATATTTAATTTCTAAACACTTTTGAAATTCAAACAGTAGAGCTCATATATGTTACAATTTTCTCTAAAGCTTGCTGAAAAACTAATAAGATAACAAACTTCTTTAAAATTTATTTTGTTGAATCTTTTGTAAATGGTTGTTTGTTTTTTGACCCATAATCTATTAGTTTAGAATTATGTTTACTATTAGTGTTTATATTACATTGAGTTATGTCTTTCATAAAGTGTAACACACACATGTTATGTTTTCTTATTTCTTGTTCTTCTTATGATAATTTTACTGTTGTATTTACTTCAATTAAGTTAGTGGGTGCAGCCTCGGATGAAGTAAGTTTTTGCTTTTTGTCGGGAAAGTTCGAAATATCTTCTTGTTTTAAATGTTGCCGTTTGTCATATAATGACATTTTGTTTTTTGTTTCCTTGGCAGTTTCAAATTCAGGCTCGCCATAACCTGCTTCGGATGCAGTAAGTTTTGGTTTCTCGTTTGGTACTTTCGAAATTTCATAACTATTAAATGTTTTTTTTGAACAAAAAATAACTATTGCTATTTTTTTTTCTGGGCAGCGTTTTTTACTAACTTTTCAAGGTTTTGTGTTACATTTCCTTCTTTATTTTCACAGCACGCAACTTTCTTCTCCTGAACTGTTCTTTCTGGTATTTCATAAAACTTTTGTTTTTCAAAAGTTTTCTGAAGATGTAGTTTTTCTTCTCCAAAGTTTTTGTCAGAATTTTTTAACTTATAGTAATTTTGCTTGTATATGTGAAAGTATTCTCTAATCTTTGCTGAATTTTTATATAATTTATTAAATTTATTTATATATTCAGTTGCATCTTTTGTAGCTTGTTGTTTGTTTTTTAACTTATTTACTACTGATGTGTGGTTAGGTTTACTATTAGTGTTTAATTTCCATTGAGCAAAGTCTTTCAGAAAATAAAACACACACGTGTTATGCTTTCTCCTTTTTTCTTCTGCTTCTGACAGTTTTGTTGTCGAATTTACTTCAATTAAGTTATTAGCTACTGTATTTTTATCTTTTTTCGTTTCAATCACTTTCGGTGAAACTTTTTCTTGTGCTTTCGTGGGTCCTTTGGAAGCTGCTATAAAAAATGTTAATGTATATCGTTTTTTTTTTTCAATTAAATACAACTAAATTTAATTTTTGTCATAACTTTTTTCCTCCCTAAATATATTATTTTATCCTGAATTTAAATATAAGATTTTGAAATTTTCATTAGAAAACTGATTATATTTTCAAAATACGTTTCTTTTCAGATAATACGGATACAAATTCAACTGTTTAATGAGGACTAAAAAATTCTTATAAGTTTATGTAATCTGATCTACTTTTCAAATCAAAGTTAAAATGTTCAAGCAATGAACAATGAACATCTAAGTAAAAAAGAAACACTAAATAAATAAGAACCAACCAGTTTTGGGTGCTTGAATCTTGTTGTTGTTTCTGGACGCATTGGTGATTCTGGTAACACTCCTGCTAGCAGATTTGTTGCTAGGCTTAGGTTTGCTGGCACCCCAATTTCATATAGTCTGTCATTATCAAATTGCTTGAAAAGTCTCCTTGCTTTTTAACTTGAAATTCTTTTATTGGTTCGTCTTGCAATGGTAAATGGATCACCTAATGAATATACAGTAATACATAAATAACATACTAGTATAAACATATTAAAAATTACTAATTAATATACGTTGATCGCCAAAAGTTAATAAATATAACATTTAAGATATATTAAATAAACATCAGTTTTGTTCCAAAAAAAAATTAAGGCCATAGGGGAGTTGCCATGTTTTTTTTACAAAATCTTATTTTACAGTTTTTTAATAAGTTCGAAGTAGTTTTTTAACGTTTAAATAATTTTTATTTATTTTTGAGATATGACCAGTCAAAGTCGGGCCGCATAATAGGTTCCTTTTGGGAAGGGAAAATTGAAACATCGAAAAAAGACTATTTTATTTACAATGTATCTTCTCCTACATTTTCAAGCTGTCTTCGTTTAGCTTTCACAGTCTAATCTTTATACAATTACAAAATAATGTTACGTTGGACTTAACTACGCTTTAAGAAAACAAATTTTTTGAAAACAAAGAGACTTTTTTTTAATTTTTCAATAGAGTTTTATTTTATAAATTATTAAAATACACACGTAACCTTTTTTTTAAGGCATAAGAAATTTTCTTTTTTTAATTTTAAAAAGATTGTTTATCTTAAGTAGGATATAGATTTTTAGTGATTTTTAAAATTTCAGAGAAAATTGACCCTGAAAAATTGCAGTTCATACGTTTGTATCTTAAACCTTTTAAAAAAAATAAAATGTTTTAAAAACTAAATTATATTATTGAATTCTTGATTGTAGTTTAGACTTTAAACTTTCATGTTAAAGCCAAGCTTATTTTTTATAAAAAAGTCTTGGAAAAGCTTTAATGAAGTACTTAGTATTTAAATTCAAAACAAAATATTAATTAAGCACCAGTATTTTTGTAGATTATAATTAAATTTACAAACAAAGTTATGGCAAAAAATCTAAGAACTTGCTTACTCAAATACTAAAACTAATACTCACTATTGTACCGTACATCTTCATGGCATCTTACGCTTTCCTCCCTACAATCACCTTGTACCTGGCTGCCACGTTACTGCTGTACTTCTGCTTGCTGTCCTTGGTGGTGCAGCCGTTGCTCCTGAAGTACGAGGTCGCTTTCATGTTGCCGCCCACCTGCATCGACCTCAGCTGCTCCCATGTCCACTTCTGGTCCAGTTGGACCGACCTGTTTGGTGGATGAATGACAAATGTAATTATAAATTTAGTGTATTTTGTTGCATAATGGTATAATACAAGTACAGGTAAGGTCAGATAAGCGATAAAGATAAATGTTAATTTGTGAACAAAAATATATTTCAGTCCGTTTCTGATGATTGATGAGTTTTTTTATTGATTTTTAGTAATATAACTGTTATTTTTAAACCTTTCAAAACTCGTTGCGTCATAACTTTCTGAATCTCGCAGGTAGCATTTCCGAAAAAATGAATGTAAATATCTCAAAAACGTAGAGAAGATAGATTTTTTTTGGCTTTTTTAATTTGTGCCTCCCATTTTTAGTATGTGCCTATTGTAGTCTGAATTTAACCGGCAATATCTAAATAACTAAATTATTAAAAAAAAATATGTAAAATGCAACTTTTAGCTTAATGAATACTCTACAAAATGAAACTAAATTGTAAAGAATATTTACCCCCTTCCTCTATAGCCTTGTTGTATTTCAAACTCATTTGAAAAGTATTTGTAACTTTTAGCTATTTGAATATTTTTATGTTTACAGGAGTAATGTATTATAATGTTAATTTATATAGCTTATTGTATTGTAGTATGATTTTACAGTTTTTATTAAGACTGAACTATCGTCTATAAAATCATTTAAAACAAATATGAACAGAAATTTTTTGGTTAAGTGAAAATCAATAAATTTTTAATAAGACTATTAACTTTCTAATATAAAGTGTAAACTGCTGTTAAATTCTACTTTTTTAGAACTACCAAATTATTTTTACTAAATGTAAGGTTAAATATTATATTTAAGTATAATGAGTAAAGTTTAGTTTACATTTATATAATTCATTTTTAGATACCTAATAAAACTCAATAAAAATACCTAATAAAAGTGAGGTTGTCACCAAGTAATCTGTGAACTCCTGAGCAGTCAATACAGAGAAACAATCCGTATGGTATTGATGCCCATGTAGGGTTCTTTGCACCACAGTCGAAACATACCTGTTATATAATTAACACATCATTTAGAGCTAAAATTTAGAATTTTACAGAAAAAACACATATTTTCCAAAACATTTGATAAGTAAAATTAACTATAGGTCTATTAAAACATATAACTATTTTCAAAATACCAAAAAATTAACTAATTTATATACTTTTTAGCTATAAGTTAAAATTATTTTAGCTTAATAGCACGTACTATGTTTTTAAAATGTTATACTAAAGTTTTTTATAGTTATTAATTTCAAAAATTAATCTTTATTAAAACTTCTAAACCGTATTTTAAAACAAACAAATAACTATTTTTAACTTTTATGTCTACATACTAAGCTTAAAAACATTTCTGCTGTAGGTTTAAATACACGGATAAGAACAACAATATTTTTTTAAATAAGTTTTAAATATAATATTGTATTTGTATTAATTTAGTACAGTAATATGTGTTTTATTTAAAACCATCTTACTAATCTAAAAATAGTAATGTTAAAAACCATAGTTTTGACAATTAGTTTGAAAAAATTGTTCAATTATTATATTAAAGAGTGAGAATAGTACTAAAAAAATTACTTTGTGAAAAGTCAAAAATCCAAATACCTATATAACTTACAGTACTTTGAGGACATCAAATAGAATTTATATAAGTATATAAAAAGAAAATTAATTTAAAATTAAAAAAATATATAACTTCTTACTGAAAAATTGAAAAAGTCAATTTCTTTAAAATAAAAAACAAAGTAAAAAAAATTAATTACTTATGCCTAATCTAATACACTGTACATTTTAGAAGTACATAAAAATTTAAATTTCTGCAATAAACACAATTTGTATATCTTCTTTGTTTAATTTAGACACAAAAACTGACCTTATTAGTTTCAACAGACTGAAGTTTCTTGAATATTAGTCTAATGTCGTCCAGTGGTGCAATAGTCATTTTTATTTAGTTTATCTTAGTATTTTATAGGTAAGTAAGTTTAATAAGAAAATTACATTTTGAGCATAATTAGATTTAGTTTTTAAGGCATTTAAACAAATAAGTCTTTCAATAAAATTTAAATAAACCAAAGTTATAAAACAATATGCTTAAAAAAATTTAATATCTCTCTATAATATCCAAAAATTCACAATTTTGTGTTAATTAATTTAAAGCTTGTTGCATAAAAAATTTACACCTCATGACTTCAATAATTTTATATAGAATAATAATTATTCCACATCATTAAATATTTATTAAACGAAGAGGCAATATTTAGTTTAAAAACTAAGCTTAACTTAAAGTTACCTATGTATGTTACCTATATTTAGTTGAAACTGCTATCAAAATTAGTGAAAAATAGCCTTCAAACTAATTTCTTTTATTTTAAATTGTTGATATCAGTAAAACTAATAAATAATCTGAATATTAAGTTCTTTAATTAGTAATTTAGGTAAAATATAAAACTTTATAATTATGAGGCAAATAGGTTTATTTTAACCTAAATTTTTATTTAAACTACAGTTTATAAGTGCCTTATGCAGTTCCTGAAAATAAATTTAAAACTTATAAAATAAAACCTAATACCATGTTTCTGTATACCTCAAACAAAGACACGCCCTTTAAACTCAAACTTAAGAAAAAACTTTAAATAATTTAATCAGGATGGATACGTTTGGTATTCATAAATTAGTTTATTAGCCATTAAGAAAAGACAGAATTTGCTGTTTCAGTGTTTATGCAAGCTGCCTCACAATCACTCAAGCATAAAGTTTTAAAACAACCTCAGTATTGGAAACTGTTTTTTTCTGAAGTTTTGAAAGCTGAGTTTAGTTGATTTGCGTGAAGTTTTTTTCATTAAAATTTTTTTAATTTAACCCTCAGATTAATCAGGTATGAAAAAGTATTTTTTTTGATTTTGTCTTAAGTGTGTAATAAAATATTATAAATGCTACAAACTATTTAAATGTAAAACAAAAGTAAAAGAAAAGCTTAAAGATTTCTTTAGTTGAGCTGAAACTGTTGTATGTTAAGTTATGTTTCAATCGGACTTTATTGTTGTTAATAGATTTATAGATCTGTTTAAAACTAAAAAGTAAAAAGCAACAAATAATATTATTAAAATTTAAAACCAACTAAAAACCAGTTTAAAAAAAACTACACTTAATTATTTCAATAAAACTTCTAAAATTAAAAGAAATTGATATATTTTTTAAGAATATAAATAACTTAGTTAAAAGTGATAAAGTATTATACACAGTATGTTTTATTATACACAATAGGTTTTTATTATTAGTCTTCACACTACTTAAACTTATGAAGTAAAATTTCAGAGAATTCAGTTTTTGTCAAGAGAAAACGCATTAAGTAAATAACTACACTAAACAAATGTTTTTAAAGCCTTCAAACTATGTTAATAGAACTTTTTTTAAAATTAATAATTTATTATATACTTTAACTAAACTAAGAATATAAATACATATATATTGTATACATGGCCTTAAAATTATAAATTATATACAAAAAAAATTTAGGGTAATCAAGTTTTAAAAGGTTCATATAAAATTTCATTTACATTAAACCTTCCTTATCAAACAAAAAAATATAATATCAAGATTTCTTTTACAAAGTTATCAGATTGTTTTGTTTTACAAATTTGTGCTAGCCATGGTCAAAAGAAAATAACTTCATTACAAAAAACAGTTCTAAAATTTTTTCTACAATTTAAAACTATATAGAAATATTCTTACTTCAATTCAGTCTTTATTTTCTTAGCTGTATTTATTATTATATCTTGTATTTATTAAGAACCGTGTGCAAAGCCAGGTGAGTTTGTCAGCTTGCTATTAAAGATATGCCGAAACACCTGCAGCTTTCAACATATCGAGTCACCTGCAACTTTTAACATGTCGAGTCATCTGCAAAATAGAGAGTAAAAATGTATATAAACGATGAAGCACATCGACAAACAGGTTATTAAACCTAAATTACATTACAAGGGGACCTGGGCTGCTTCAATGGGGCTATAATTTCAGTAAAACGTACATGGGTCATGTCTTACATAAAAACAGTTTAGATAAAAAAAATGGTGGACCATTTAGAATAGTCATAATTCAGAGCAGGGGCGTAGCGTGGGGAGGGACGCTGGCGCATGCGTGCCATCCAAAAAAAAAAGAAGAAAAAAAATGTAATATCTTTATTCTTTATTGTTTATTTTTTCTGATTAATTTGCCGGTTTTCAACTAAGTTTTTCTAGTATTTGAAAAGTAAAACGAAATTTCAAATACCAATTAGTGACAAGTTAGGGAAATCACCCAGTATACTGATTCGGTGCGTAATTTCAAATGTGCACCAATGTTGATGCAAAACTCCATAAGGAAAAATATTATAACTTCATTAACTTCATAAGAATTTACACTCAAACAGTACGCAACCAGTTCGTGCACCGCAGTAGTATAACCTTATGAGAGAATTTTCTACAAGGACAAATGCTAACATTTTGTTAGCAAACCATAAAGCTAAACCTGTTTTATAGTGATAATGATTCAAGAATAAACAAATATTAGTAAAAATAGCAATTAATAACTGCTAATAAAATAAAAATAAATTGATAATAAGAACAAAAAATATTAACAACATAATTTAAAAGATAAATAACAAAAAAAAATTTAAAACAAATAATAAATAAACAGTTCATACGGTGATTGCAGTTTTAATCTCATTGTACAAAAAGTATTCTTTAAATTACCCTAAACTTAAAATTTTTATTAAAAGTAGTTTCTTTTTTTATTAAGATAACAAACAAATCAAACTTTGCTATTCTATCAGCCATAAAGTTTAAAAATTAATCAATTTTTGTAGCTAGTTATTTTAAAATTTCTTCAGTAACATCATGAATAATATTATAGCAACTTGTAAAACAGATTTTTTACAATCAATATTTAGTCTTAAAGACTTAATTGATTAATTTTGAATTTAAATTTATTTAATTTTAAATCAAGTTTAAATGGTATTTAAAAAAAAAACTTTCTACCCACTGTTTGTACTATTTAAAAAATGCTATTTCCTAAAGATCATAGAAACCGATTTCAAGATAAATGAAAAGCTATATTTCTTGTGAATTTTTAAAAGCATGGAAAAGGTTGACCTTCAAAAATTTATCTTTTAAACTTTTTGTTTTGTATCAGAAAGATTTAGTAAAATCTTTCCACACACTCAGGATAACTCAAGGTTCTATGAAGTTTTGGAAAACTTTAGTATGACTCAGTTAAAACCAGGATAACTTTTTTAATATTTTATAAATTTAAGTATTTTTAAGCTCAGGCTGACTAAGGATATATTTGTTTTTTTGTTAACTCAGGGTAGATTTAGTGGTTTTAAAACCTCTTTTTAAGAGCCTAGTTTCTATTAGTTTAAAAACTATAAAAAATATCTTTAAAATAGTTTAAAATGCCTATGATGACACATGATATTTTTAAACTAACTCAGGACAGTTATTTTGACTCAAATAATGGCAAGGCAATCCTGATATTTTCAAAGTTGGTTGTTTTTTGAAAATTTGTTTTATAATACTAAATAAAAAGTAAAATTCTGTTTTCATTAATTTTTAGATTATTATTTTAAAAAAATATGCAAAGTAGTATTGTATAGAATGTTGCAAATCTAAAAATATGTCAGATAGGAAAATTATCTGAAGTTGAAAAACTTGAATTGAAAAATAGCAGACCAACACCAGATATTGCTATTACTCAAGACTGCAGTTCAAGAGGTATGAAATTTTAATTTTTGTTTTATTTCAGATTTTCTTCATTTGTTAAGATATATTTTTACAGTTTTATATTGTAATATAGCCAAAAATGTAGAAGTTAAAACAAAAAAATAACTAGCTCTTTAGATTTTTTCTACAAATAAATTAAAAATTTAAGACTTTTAATTTTAATACTGAAGATTTAACATTTTTATATAAAAGATAGAGATAGTATATTAAAAGCTGCAACAAACTAAAAGTATGAGTTATTTTGAGTTTAATACAATTCTATTTGTTGATATAAAATAGATATTGAAAATTATCTAGAAAATGCACAGAGAAAATGTTTAGAGGCATTAATTGTTATACTTTGTTGACTATTTATTTGTAGATTAAGGCCATAGGGGGGGGGTAAGCCATGTTTTTTAAAAGTTGATCTTATCTTATAAATTTTCTTCTAAGCAATAAGGTGCTTTTTATGGTTATAAAAAATTCGAATTATTTTTTGAGATATGACTAGTCAAAGTTGGGACGCATAATAGGTTCTCATGGGAAGGGAAAACTAAAACAGCGATAAAGAATATTTTGATTAAAATCTATCTACTCCTACATTTTCAAAGCAATCTTCTTCAAACTTTAACAGTTTAATATTTTTACAATAATAAGTAACATTACTTGTGAATTAAAAAAAATTGTAGTAACAATGTATTTTTTATGAAAAATAAAAATAAATTTTAAAGTTTTTTTATAAAATTTTTATTTATTTTAATTATCAAAACTCATAAATTACGTTTTTTTTTTGTAAAGTAAGGATCATTCTTAAAATTTATAAAGATTGCTTGAAAAATGAAGAAGAAGATAGATTTTTAATAATCTTTTAAATTTCCCAGAAAATTGACCCCGAAGTAAGTTTACATTTGTATAAGTATAAGTAGTTCTAATAAAGTTTATACTTTGTTTAATTATTTAATTTTGTAATAAATAGCTATGTTTTAAAACAGTTGCTTTGAACTTATTTTACTTAATGAATTTATTTCAATTATATTATTTATAAAAGATCTTTTTATAGCTAATTACAAAAGTTGCAACTTAGAGGATTTTTTAAGAAAAAAAATTGCGCACCCCCTGACCAAAACACCACGCTACGCCACTGATTCATAGTTTTAAAATAATTTACTTTTTTTTTTGCTACAGTGACCGTTAGTAAAATTGGGGTTTTTGAAATTTACAATCGAAGAGAAATTCTGAAAGAAAAAACCAACGACCACTGAGAACACAGCATAGTAAGAATATTAAAAACAATAAAAACTAAAGGAATAATATTTTTAGGCTAAAACTTCCGTTAGAATAATTATTCTAAAAAAAACTTTTTTTTTCTAAGGGACCCCACTCAAAATTCAAATCTCAATCCAATATATTAATTTTTTAAATAAAGACAAAAACCATTCTCTATAATAAAAAATCTTTGTTAGTTTTAAAGATAAAGAAAATAGTTACATTTTAAGGTTGGACATTTATAAAGATTGCAAAAAATGCTAATCGAACTAAGTTAAAGCTCGTTAACTAATGTATTAAAAAATTAAATCATCGTGATAAGAATCAAATTAAAATTGCTTTTAAAATAAACACTTGTTTTTGACTTTTATACACTTTTTTCTAACCTACTATATCAAAAGTATAATAAAAGTAATATTATACTCAATTCGATTAATAATCACAATAAATACATAACTTTACAAATAAAAAACTAACTTTAATAAGTTGGTTAACGTTAAAATTTTTGTTAAAAACAATGAATTTTTATAGTTACTTTTTTGAATATAAAAGAAAGAAAAAACTGTAAAATTTAATTTTGAAGACCTTAATTTAAGATAGTTATTCTTTATTGAGCTAAACGTTAATACTTAATTAATTAATAATAATAATTAGTATTTTGTTTAAAGGATTACAATTTATTATTTAATATTAATACAACTTTTTTCAACAATAATATACACGTTTAGCTAAATTAAACAATGAAGCTGAAACATTTTATTGATTAACCAATAATTACAGGTTTTTCAAATTGTTTTTGAGAAATTTCTTCCTGACTTTCAAAAGTACAAGTATTGAATAGATTTTCAGTATACAAATAATTGAGTCTTGTTGTTATGTAACGGTGGTTCCTCTAAAACTGCTTAGTCAGTGAAATAAATAAGTTTTTTTGTATAATTCTAATTTTTAGTTATTAAAGTTTATTTTTGATATATTTTTAATATGTTTGGGTAAGGGGGGTTAGGGATAAGGATATAAATTAAAAAAAAAAAAAGATTTTTTTTTGCTCAATCAGAAATTATTAGGAAAAACACAGTTACATTACAATCAGACCCCGAGTTATTTAAAGAAAAAAACACCGTTATAAATACCATAACAAAATTAAAAAGATACTGTAAAGCTACTCTAAATATGTTAAAAAAAAAGAATAAAAATTTGATGATAACAAAAAAAACAACATCTTTATGATATATTTTTTGCGTCAACTCAAAACTTTATCACTTCACATATTAAAGTTGTTTAAAATTCTAGATTTATCAAGTTTTTCAACTTTTTTTTACTATTTTTTGTACAAACTTCCAAGTTTTTTTTAATTACCAATATTCATGTTTTTCCACTGTATTTTATCAACCCTGTAATAGTTACATGACAATTCAAAATCGGACAACTCAAGTTCCAACAATTCAAATTCTTAAAGAAATGTCTAAAGGACTATATTTCAAAAAGTAATATAAAGTTGAAAAAATAAAAAATGGGTATGTAGATCTTAATGTTATATACAAGCCACCTTTATCTTTTTTGATATATCTAAAATATTTTTCAAGATAATTCAAAATTATTAAAAATAACTATAATTTTTACTTAATTAAATGCATATCTTAAAAACATATTTAATTTATTGCAAAAAGAAAAAAATGGCCTGTAGATATTAATATGGTTCAAATATTCATTTATATTTTAGACAAATATATATTACTATTTTATTTTTAGCCGTCTCAATTTTTTATTAAGAATTTGAATTGTCGGAATTTGAATTGTCGTGCACCCCCCTGTAATTATCATAAAAAATAAACGCTATCAAGTGAAAAAGGTTTTAAATAACTTAATACAAAATAAATAGTCTGACTTGCACTAAGTTAATCTTAATGTAGTTGATTTTATTTAAAAGTTTGAACAATAAAACATAATTTAAATCTTAATAAAATTACTACAAAACAAACTTAAATACCAAATTATTAACATTTGGAATCAATAAAATACAAACTTTTAAGCGATAAAATGTTTTTTTTAACTATCCTTTTTTTAATAAAGATATATAAACTAGCCAGAGATTTGCAAAAAATAAAAAACATTACTTGTTAGTCTGTTTTTTTTTCAGATATCGAGTTGGTCCGTATCACTTGCACCACCGTGAGGGCCATAAGGTTCGTTTAGCGATGTTAGCTTACTTTAAGTTATTAACTTTTTACTTTATTCAACCATCAAATCTTATTCAGATGGATATTGATGGAACCGTGGAATCTTTTCGGTTACCGCCTGCCCAACCGCGAGTGCCAGCTCTGCCACCTGGACCACGTGACAGACGATGACGTCACGAGAAGCCGGTCGGAGATTGTGACGTCACTAAGGCAGTAGGTTTTCGGATCCGAGAGTCCTGAGTGACTCATTTAATATATATTGTTATTTTTGTTTTTGTTAACTATGAATAGTATACACATATATAAATTTAGTTTGATATTTTTGTCAAGTTTTTAGCAATTTTGTTTTTTTCTTTGATGTTTTATTCTGTGTATCTTGTTTGAATAGTATATTTTTATTTTTATACAATTGAATGTTTTTTTTTTGTACTTGGAGTTTCAGAACTTTAAACAGATATAGAGTTTTAAAATGAAAGACTTTTTTTGGTTTTTGCCTTTTTCGTTACACTTGTATACACATGTGCTAGAAATTTACCAAGTTTCAGTAAAGCTTTACTAATATGCTCAAAAAATAACTCTTTACTTGATTAAAAGGTATCAACTATTTTAAAGTTTCACTGTTGTTGAATTTTAATTTGGCTATCAACATTTAATTTTATCATCTATTCTAATTAGGGATACACAAAACGTTGTTGATATTTTTGTTGATATTTTTTACACTTCAGCTTTTATTTTTTATTATTTACTATGTTTATTTATTTTTCTAAATCCATATAAAAATAAATAAACCTAGTAAATCTAAGATTAATTTTAATTGTGCTACTACAAATAATTGCTTAAAATGTTTTTTAATTACATTAAAGTACAAACACACACTATGCACTTCGTTCGACAAATTATATTTGCTTCTTATTTATTTTCTGAAGCAAAACGCAAAATTTTTCTGAAATATATAAACCACTTTAATCAGTTTTTCCTGTTTATTTTAGTTTTTTATACAACGTTGTATTTTATACTAACATAGACATTATATTGTCTATATAACAAATGATATTTTAATTACTTAATCTCAAAAACATTTAGCTTATATTTGAATTAAATATTTGTTTGCTGCTAGATTTTCTTAATTTGTTACTAACCAATAAGGATTTAATATTGTTATACTTTTTTTTTTATATCAAACTTTGATCAAACATGTATTGCGACTTGTTATTGTACTAAATTGAGTTTTATTTTATTTCAATAAGGTTGTTAGAGTATTACAACTTTTCTAAAATTTTAATAGAGAGTTAAACATTTCAAGTTTTCTATTATGCTAAATAGTATGAAAATAATATTAAGACGACTAAATTACCAAACAACATATCATATTTTACGGATCAAAGTATGCCTTAATAACAGATACTATTAAAGCTTAAACTTTTAATAGGCGAAAGACTCGATAAGTGTATTTAGTAAAATTTAAAAAAAATAGTTTTTTTGACTTTGATTTTTCTTTTAAGCTTTTCATCTTCTTCTTTTATAGGGTAGAAAAGTTGGTTCAATGAAACTATAATGCCACGTATGGTATCAATTTAAAAATGTTAAGTAGTACAGATTTAATATAATTTTATTGAAATAGAAGTCTCTCTTTACACATAAAAAATCCCTAACTCTATAAGAATCTACTAACATTAGCAGTAAGTACAAACTAAAAAAACCAAGTTTTAAATGTAGCAACATTCCTATTAAATAAACAGTTTAAATAAAGCTTATTAGTAAACATTTAAAAAGAAAGTTAGTTTATATAAAACTAGTAAACCATGAATTAGATAAAATGTTTATATTTTGACAAAATAAATAGTATTTATGCTAAGGGACGCCATATAAAACAGGGCTTCCTAAAGTGGGAGATTTATACAACCATGGCCAGTTAGTTATCTGTAAAGTAAAAAAACTGTTAATAAGTAATTAAGTTAAAAAGCAGCGATACACAATACTTTATACACTGTTTATTGAACGAAAAAAAAAGCGTAAAACAATGGATCCTAATACGTGGTGAACAAAAAACCTTTCGGTTATTTTATTGTACACAACTTGGATACAGTTTAATGCCTTGTCCAGGACAGAACAATAAATGTGTACGACTATAGTAATACTTTCACCAAGAAAAGTGTTATAAAATTATTTGAAAAACTAGATATTTTAGAACAGTTCTAGAAATTTTTTTCAAAGATTAAGTTCAAAATTTTTTATAGTAGTTGAGTTAGAATGAAAATTTTGAGTTTAATTGCTTATACTTTTCAAATGCATTTCTAAAATCTGAAAAAGACTTATAAAGATTATTGAAAACTTCTATATTTTGTTTAATTGTACCTTTTTTTTTTGTGTTTGTGGTATTATTTTAAGGTCATGCTTATCAAATTTCGTAATAAGATGGTTAATTAATTTTTTAGGCTTTCTTGGACCATATCTGCTTTGGTATTCTTCTTCTTTAAATAATTTATCAATAAAGTTCAACGCAAATTCAAAACGCTTGGGTAATTCTTGCTCAGCTTATGACATTTTATTTAGCTTATACTTCAAACGCATACCTAAAATCTGATGAAGACTCATAAAGTTTATTAAAAACTTTTATAATTTGTTTAATTATAACTTTCTTTTGTGTTTCTGATATTATTTTAAGGTCATGCTTATCAAATTTCGTGATAAGACAGTTAGTTAATATTTGATGCTTTTCTGGACCATATCTGATTTGGTATTTTTCTTCTTCAGCTAACTTATAAATAAAATTCAACGCACATTCAAAACGCTTGGGTAATTCTTTCTTAGATTGTAACATTTGGTTTAGCTTATAATCTTCAAATGCATATCTAAAATCTGAAGAAGACTTATAAAAATAATTAAAAACTTTTATAATTTGTTTAATTATAACTTTCTTTTGTGTTTTTGGTATTATATTAAGGTCATGCTTATTAGTTTTCGTAACAAGATCGTAAATTGATACTTTAGGCTTTCCTGGACCATATCTGATTTGGTATTTTTCTTCTTCAGCTAACTTATCCATAAAATTCAACGCATATTCAAAACGCTTGTGTAATTCTTTCTTAGATTGTAACATTTGGTTTACCTTATAATCTTCAAATGCATATCTAAAATCTGAAGAAGACTTATAAAAATTATTAAAAACTTTTATAATTTGTTTAATTATAACTTTCTTTTGTGTTTCTGGTATTATATTAAGATCATGCTTATTAGTTTTCGTAATAAGATCGTAAATTGATACTTTAGGCTTTCCTGGACCATATCTGATTTGGTATTTTTCTTCTTCAGCTAACTTATCCATAAAATTCAACTCACATTCAAAACACTTGTGTAATTCTTGGTCAGCTTGTGGCATAACTGTTGTAGTAGTTGCGACATTCAAGTTGGCAGCAGTGGCTTCGGACGAAGTAAGTTTTAGTCTTTTGTTAAAAACGTTCGAAATATCACCAGGTAGTGAATTTTTCCTTTTGAGCATGCCTGAAAATAGTATTTCTTGTTTTGTTTCCTGAACGTTTTGAACCTCCAACTGTAGCTCTTGTGTTCCATTATCAGCTATATTTTCATTGTGGCTAGTTTTATGTTTTTGCTCGTTTCTTTCTGATTTTTCGTCCTCACTTTGTTTTTCAAGATTTGTTTGACGACCGATTGATTCTTCTTTTTCTTCGAGTTTATTGTCGTTGAAGTAAATAGTGGTGGAAGGATCAAAGTTATCTGTTTTAATGTTGTTATGCTTAACCTTTTTTTAAAGGCAGTCATTTAGTGTTGAAGTCAAATCTTTGAATATAAGAGGCATTCAAGTTATACTCTTTAAAAAAATTTGAAATTAGTATAATTAGCATGCTAAAAAACGTATTTAAAGCTTTTGAAACACAATTTACTGAAGTATATTTTTAAAAAGGCAAAACTTTTAGTAAAAATCATTATTGATTTCCTTAAGTATATAGGTATTTTGAGTATCAAACTTTATAAGAATAAAAATAAAATACTTAAAAACTACAAAACAGGTTTATTTGGGAAATAGTAAAACAAACTAGTACTATAAATTATACTTATTTAGTTAGTATTTATACTGATAATTCAAAATTACAATAATATAGTATAATACGACATGGTATAATATGAAGTTTAGTTGTTTGTTTTCTTTCTTACAACTAGCAACCAAATAATTAAGCCAAATAAACAAGTCTTTTTATTTTAAATAAAATTTAATACATAATTCTAATCTGCAAAATTTTTCAAACGATTTTAAAATGATTTATTATTTCTAGAAAAAGTTTCTACATAATTAATACATACATTTAATATAGAAAATCAATGTCAGTCAATGATATAAAAAAGAATTTTAAGCCATATTTTCCATAGTTTTTTTTGTTAGAAGGTACCAAACTACATTGTGTTTACCAAACATTTTCAAAACATCAAGGTGTGTACATTTAAATTAAATTATGACTTAACTATGTTGTATTTGTAGTTTTTTTTTTAACTTTGTCATCTAGATTTATTTATTTTATAGCATTACAGCTCAAATATAATTATTCTTTTCACCTTTCTGCAACCACTACATAAGTATTTAGTTTATTAACATTTAATAATAGGACTGTTACAATCTAAGGCTACTTAGACTACTCAGGATTACACAACCTAGTTTAAAAGTTGTGAAAGTCTCAGGCTAACTCAGCTGGTTGGCCATTCTACCTTGAAACATAAAATAATCTGGAAAAATTTGATGATTGAAAATTTAGGGAAAATATCTGGAATTTCTTAGAAGTCCTAATATTACATCCTTTATTTTGATAAATACATTGTACATATACATAAAAAAAATTAAGAATTTTTTTTGTCTTTCTGGATAAGTGCGTACTTAAGGCAAGGTGCGTACCAAAAAAGTGCGTACTTAAGCGGTAGTCTACTGTATATATTAAGTTTATATTTTTAACAGTAACAAACACAGCTATCTTTAAAATATTGCTCACAGTTTGCAAAGGCGTTTATAAGTTAATGATAATATATTTTAAAACTGTAGAATGTATAGTTCTACTTGAGCATTTATATGTTTTTACTTAAAATTATTACCTTCAGGTTTTGCTGTTTTACTGAGGTCTTCTTTACATTGTTGCTTACATTCTTCAAGATTTTGAAAATTAGAGAAATCATAACACCTAGGTTTTTCTTCTTCTGAATCAAACTTTTTGTGCAGCTCAATCAACATGTGCTGTGTGGAATTCTATTCAAAATATTTAACTTGATAAAAGTCTCTGCTTAAATCGCATATTATTAGATATTGACCACAATTATAAAAGTATTGAAAAAATGTTAAAAAAAATAAAAGTGTTGTTTCTTAAGCATCAAAACCATTGCTAAAAAAACTTTAGAATTTTTCAAAATAAAAATATAATGACATTCCTTTCCGCTATTGAAAATATAAGATGGTTAATAAATATAAAACGCAATCACTGTTACTAAAGTATCAAAACTATTGCTACAATGAAATTAAGAACTTTGTTAAAAAAAGGCTTATTTTCCTATTGAACAATATTTAGATTTTTCAGTTTAAAAACTAATTTCACTAACTGCTGCTTCCTCTAGACTTGAGAACCTCCAGTCTTGTTCTTGGCACATTTTTAGGAATGGAATTCTCGTATCCATCAAATCAATGTCAACCTCAGGATCATTGTCTACTCTTTGTGATCCATCATTGTTTAAAATTACAACGAAATTGTTCTTTAAAGTATTTATTTTTGTTAAAGAATATATAGAAGTAATTCAGTGTTAAGAAAAAGTTCCTAAAAATGTTACATAATTGTACTACTTAGTTTTAACTAGAGTAAATCTATTATAAACATTTTGAATAGTTACCTTTTTTGTGTCCTTGAGATACTGACGTGCCTTACTTAACACAATTTTATTCTGAGTGACGTCATATTGTTTATTTTTCGAATTTTCAGTTGTTCTTTTTGGTATCTTTTCTTCCAAAAGTTTTTCCATTTCATCAGGCCAGAGATCTCCTTCAAAATATGGATGATCTGTGACTGATTGGATATCATCGCTCATCATCTGAAATCCTTTTATCGAACCATAAGCCTTTAAATTTTATTTTTTGATTTATTTTAACATTCAGCGTAACTAAAGTAACTGTTTTTAAACACTAACTTCTCCTCTTTCTAACGTTTTTATGTACCACATGTTAAGATTTTTTTGTTTAGGTATTTTTTGATCAGCTGGTTTTACATTAAAAATGTAATTGTCACCTTTCTCCGGTGGACATGACCATATATGACCAAAACGGTATCTGAAAAATTATTTGTTTAAGTTGAAGATCTAAGAAACATACAGATATTAAAAATATTTGTTTGCCTTTTTCCCGTTATAGCATGATAGTTTTTAATCAACTAACCCAAGCACACCACAGTACTTGAAGTAGCTAATGACAAGTTCCATGTACAGCTTAGAACGAAGAGGTTGGTCTAGAACTTTAACCGAATCCAGGTAGCCTATGTTAACTCTACCGTTGTTTGGCGATTTTTCTTGGTCTATGTACTTCTATGGTAAAGTTAATTTATGGGTTTAGAAAACATGTTTAAGTATAAGATAAATTCAGCTTGTCTAATTAAAGTTGTCTTACTCTTAAGTACGCACTTTAAAAACAGCCTGAGAACCCACCTAAGAAAAGCATATTTAACAAAATTCTTAAGTTAAGTTCTCTATCCCAACAGCATGTGCGTACTTAAAAACTGCGTACCTAAGGGAAAAACAACCAGTAACAAAACGTTTGAAACGATAGGTATAGTAGAAAGTCAGCCATTTTTATTGGATTCTGTTTTATTAAGCAAGATTGAAAATTATCTAAATATGGAAATTATTTTTTTAAAGCTTCGTTGTAGAATATTTTTTTACCATAATTATTTACTAAATGTTAAGTTAGAAAATATTAGATTTTCTCACCTGAGTGTGAAGTCCAAAGAAGCAAATTTCTTTCCCGTCTTTTTCTACGAATACAAAGATTGCTCTTGCTCTGTACTCTATTTTTTCTGGAAAGCTTTTTTCAAATCTAAAAAAACTGATATGTTAAAAAGTTTTTTAAGCATTAAAAATAAACCTTTCAGTTTGTTTTTATTCGCAGTTGTCTTTTTAATTTATTAGAGTATCGGTACAGATGTATAGAGTTTTAAATTGTAGAGCTAGCCTACAAAATAGTAATTACGTTTTATAAGTATACAATTTGTAACTAAAAGTTTTTAATAATTAATTATCAAATTTATTTTTCTATATTTAAAAGCATTATTTAGAAGAAAGAAATAAACAACAATTGAACTTTTATTTTTTATCATTTACCTTAAATACTGTTTCAATAAACACTTTTGCATTGATTTAAACATTTACTATATAGATAAAGCTTTTTAATACAGATTAGCTTTACAAAGTCTTAAACATTTTTTATTAAACTTACTGTTCTAAAATTTCATAAGCTACTAGTATCTTTTAAGTATATAAGTAACTAATGTAAGTACATCTATAGATATAAAACAGTATATTACCTTTTTCTCATGTACGTTTTGACTTTGAGATGCTTTATTTTATTATACAGACACCTGACGTGGATCTTATCAACCAGTTCTTCTTTACCCTCCTTCTTTACCAGTTGGTTGGCTTGGTCTTCAAGATAGTCCCCCAACACAGATCTAGGTATTATGTTTGGTGTTAACTTTCTTTTCAATGCGTTGTTGTCATGAAGTTTTGGCTTTGGGGGTTCTTCATCTGAGCTACTTTTGTGGCTATAAATAGAAATTGGTTTTGGTGAACATGCATTTAATTTACACTACTTCTAGTCATAAAACAAAAGCAGCAAATTTGTCATGTAATAATAGGTTGTATAATGCATAAAACTATTGACTAGGTTAATATAAGATAAAACTAAATGATTATAAACTAGTTGAAAATATATTGAATTAAAAAACTTAAAATTTTAGTTTGAAGTTGCAAAGAAAAGCGTATACAAATTTTATCAAGTTAAACTGTTACTCCTTATTAGTTATTAAGTTTTTCATTTTTTTATACTCTATGTCAGTGCTTCTGAACCTTTTTCTAGTGGCGGAACCCTTTTCCAAAATTCAATTTTTCCGCGGAACCCCTAATTTTAATTCTACATAAAATGTTTAATTGAATAAATGTTCTTTTTTAAATTTCGAAAGGCTTCGCGGAACCGCTAAGAGGCGTCGCGGAACCCTAGGGTTCTGCGGAACCCCATTTCAGAAGCACTGCTCTATGTTATAATAAACAAACCTTGTATTTATAACTTTTGGTAGAAAAGGTAGAGGATACGTAATTTGCGAAAATATTTCATTGACAATAACTTCAGACTTGTTCTAAAATTGAAAGAAAAATATTAAAAATTGTTAATTTAGTTTATACTATTTTAGTGATAGTTACTAATTATCTTGTAATTAATAAACATTTTTTATTTAATCTTTTTACATAGGTTTTTCTCTTTGATTTATGTAAACAATAGTCAAACATACATAAATAAATCTTTTAGATAAGAACTTTAAAACTATTGCGTATGTATTTAAAAACAACTATTAGTCTTTTCTTAAAGACAGATAATTAGCTTTCAAAACTTGAAAAGCAAATTTTTAGATTAAGCTTAAAAACTAACCTCTATCTTTAATCTTTTAGTTTTATTTGTTGTCCTTCTACTAACATGTTTTCTTTTTAAGGTTTTCTCTTTGTCTTTCGGCAGTTCAGTAAACTTTTTTTTGAAAAGCTTTTCAAGGGATTTGCCCATCTTATTAACTAAATGACCTTCCTGTGATTTAATTAAATAAAATTATGTCTATTCTTATATTAACAAAATACGTAAAAATTCATTCAAACATACATATTAAAAATATTTTTAAATTTTCAGCAAACGATATCCATCAATAATTAAAATACAAAAAAACAATACTTTATTTTATGCAGTTCTCATTATTTGAAGTTATATTAATTTCAAACTTACTGGGTTGAATGAGTAGCAGTTTTCAAACATTAAGTGAAAGTCTTGTTTACATTCTTCAACCGTCTTGTATCTGTTTGTACTGAGCTTGTTCTTAATTTCATCTATACAAATCGGGTTCTTGATATAGGTGTGATAGTCCTATGAGTTTTCATCAAAATTATATTCTATGCACAAAACTTTATAACATATTTTATAGTCTTTATTACTAAACTCAAATGTTTTGAAGTTGAACATAAACTTTGTAAATTGTTTCAAAATATTACATATACAAGAGTATACAAATAAAAGAGTCTTAGAACATTAACAACTATAACAAGTACAATAAAAAAGCTATGATTAAAAAGTTAAAAAATGTTTAAAATGTATATAAGTTGAAAGTTCTTCTGCAGTTAAAAGCTCAATATTTTATTTGACTTGGTTGACTTTTAAATTCGTAAATATTAGTTTACTTTTTTTTTATACTTGTAAAATATTCAACCTCTTATTTTTGGCTACGCACTTTAAACACATCCCAGTACATATCTTACCAGTCTTAAAATAAAATTTCCCCGTTGAAGACAAAGTTTATGATCTAATTAGCGATTAGTAGACAGAAAGATTAATAAGCTAATAAATAATGAGTCTTAGATTAAACACCGTTAAAGAAATGTTGAAAAACTAACTGGTTCTACTTCAGGATCAACAGGCTCTTTAAATGGATAGCTGTTTTTATTCTTTAACAATGCCGGAATAGTTATCTTTGCAATGTAATTGAGTTGCTTTGTTGACATGTTTTTATTTTAATGTAAAATTCTATAAAGTAAAACTAAACGTTAACTAATTATCGAATAAAACAACTTGAAGACTACAAAAGTTTTTTTAAAAGGGTTAATTAAAATGTTGGCGGTTTTTGGATGCTTTCTTGTAGCTTGTTGCATTCGTTTAAAAAGAAAGCTAAGATTGAATACAAAAATTATTGCCTAACTTAAACTTTTTAATTAACTGAGAAATGGGCGATATTAAAGCTAATTTATTTAAATTTAAAATTTTTCAATTAAAACTTACAAAATTTGATCAAAAGTTAATTTTGAGCACAACAGTAATTCCGCTGTTTGAGTAAAAAACTTTCCTAAGTGACCTCAAGTTGTCCTGAGTCATCCTGAGTTTTTTCATATCTTTAAAAAAATTGATTTTTCAAAATTGATAAAAATAAAGTTGTTAAACAGTTTGGTTAAGAAAAAAAATCTTATTTAAAATAAATATAAAACAGGCCTGGAATTTTAAGAAATTATAAAACTATTCTACATTGAAAAAACTATGCAAAGTCATCCTGAATTAATAAAAAATCAAAACATCTTGAGTTTTTCGAAGTTTTCTGAGTCTGTGGCAACCCTGACATTAAGTAAGTAATTAAATAAAAACAATTTTAATGTAATAAAAGTTATTTTTATTAATACTATTTTAATTGGAAACGTGTCTAAATTGTACAAGAACAAAATTCCATTAGTTCACTAAATTGCACCAGGGACTAAACTGCACGAGAACAAAAGTGCACGAGGGCACAAAATGCACGAAGCCATATTTGCACGAGTTACAATTTTCCACAATAGTAAAAAATACACAAAAGTAGACAGATTAAAAACAGTGAAAGCAAAAAAAGTAAATAAAAAAATATTAGAAACAAGGATTTAAAAAAATAAACTGAAAAAAATAACTTACCAACAGAGGGTAAGGGTTAGAGGTAACAGTGATAGTAAAAAAAATAATTACAAAAAAAGATTAGAAACAAGAATTTAAAAAAATAAACTGAAAAAATAACTTACCAACAGAGGGTAAAGGTTAATGGTAACAGTGATAGTAAAAAAATAACAAATTATAAAAAAAATTATATATATTAATAGTATTATAATATTAGCTACCCATTTAATTGTATCAAAATATAAGTTTTGAATACTGTAAAGCAGATTTCCAGACACTTTTAAACAAGTATTTTTATATTATCATTAGATATTTTTTATAAATTTTTGTAGTTTTAAATCTTATATTTTTTTCATAAACTGACCAAGTTATAAGAACTACTAGACCACTGATTTATTTTAGTGACTTTTGAACTTTTTTTTAAAACTGGCACCCTAAGTATTTTGTTTTTTATAAACTTTCAAAAATGTTTGAATAAAGATACTAACGCCCAGTGTTTTTATAAGTAGCTATAAATCACTAAATCTTTGTAGAAAAATATAATTTTTAAAGTTTATGAATTTGACAATTAAAATAAAAAACCTGGAATTTGACAAATTTTGAACAAAAAATGCTAAAAGTTTTGGAATCTTAAACAATTTTACATTGTTAATTAGTAAACTTTTATTTGCCACCTAAAATCTATTTAATAAATAAAAACTGATTTCCTCATTTTTTTAATAAAAAACACATTTCAAGTAGCTTTACATTATTTATAGTGTTATTGTACTACAAAACACAGTTTTTAACCTTAAACTTATCTTCAGTTTTAAAATAGACCAAAAACCTGAAAGAAATTTCTCAAATACCAATGGTTATATATTTTTGATGAATTTTTTATTCTTTAAATTTAAAAATCTGTACTCATTATATAAATAAATGTTTTGTGCCTACACATGATCATAGATTACATTAAAAATGTTTTGTATGATTTTGACAAATTGAAATAAAAATTATTTTGTTTAGAAATAGATGTAATGAAAAATAATTGTTTTTAGTTTTTAATTAGTTGTTGTTTAAATTTCAGATTTCTTTTTAAAAATTTCTTGTATTCATTTGACATTGAAATATGTTGCAAATAAAATAAAATTTACTTGTTCTTAACCAGTCTTGCTACTCTTTAAAACAAAATACTATTATAAAAATTATAGTAAAAGCTAAACACTGAAAAAAAATTTAAAAAGAAAAAATATAAATTTTTAACAGGTTTACCACTCTATGAGTCAAAGATATCCTGATTGAGATCAGAAACTGCCTTGAGTGACCTTAAACTGTCTTTGAGTCATCCTTATTTTTCTTAATTACCAAAAAGAATCTTAACTTTCATAGTAAATACGAACAAGGTTGCCTCTCATTTTTCAAAATTTATTCCAGGTTTTCCAAATTTCTTTCAGGTTTTTAAAAGTACACATTTTTGGGTCTATTTTTAGTTTAAAATTAAGTTTAAAGTAAGAAAATGTGTAAAATAATATAAAAACATTCAAAAGATAATGTAAAGCTATTTTAAATGTGCTTTTTTTAATAAAAAAAGTTAATTATGACAAATTTTTTTTTATTTTTATGATAAATTTTTTAAAATAAATCAAACTACTGAACATGTAAAAGTTGTTAAAATTTTATATTTTCTATGTTTTATTTTACCTAATTTGTCAAATTCCAGGATAAGTGGCAATACTGTGCAAATTAAGCTCTTCAACAAAGTTTAATGTGCAATAACAAAGTATTGAAACTAAATTTCATTCAAGTTGTAGATAAAAGTGGCCTGAAATTTTCAAAGAATCCTGAATTAAACAAGAAAATGAGTCAGCCAGAGTTTAAAAAATTTCAAAAAGTTCTGAACTATTCTGCGTTTTTCTGATATTTCAAAAAACTTTTAAAATATTCTTAAAGTGTGGTAATCTTATAGATAACCTAAAATATCATAAATATCAGGGTTACCACTTGTTTTTTCAAAAAAATTTCCAGGTTTTCCAAATTTCTTCCAGGTTTTTAAAAGTACACAGTTTTGAGTCTATTTTTAGTTTTAAGTTAAGTTTAATGTAAAAAACTATGTAAAATAGTATAAAAACATTAAAGAGATACTGAAAGTTACTTTAAATGTGTCTTTTAATAACTTTTTTTTTCATGATGACAATAAGTTTTTATTAATAATAGATTTTATGTGTCAAACTGAAATTTTACTACTAAAAATGTTAAAATTGTTCAAAATTCCAGGTTTTTTAAAGTTTTTTTTCAAAATTTCTCAAAACCCAGGTTATCTTTACCTAAATTGTCAAATTCCAGGTTTTTCAAAGTTTTAAGGTAAAGTGGCAACCCTAAATTATAAAAGAAAAAAGAAAATTACATTTTAGGGCATAAAAGGTTGTAAATGAAAATATGAACTAGTCTAGAAAAATAAATGTCTGAATTAATATTAGTGTTTTTAAAAAATCATTGGTATTCTGAGTTTTAATAAAGATCTCAAAAAGTAAATAACTATATATATTGTTCATTATACAAAGTAAAGTATATCAAAATACTTATTAGGATACGAAGTTATCTTTTAAAACATTCTAATAAAGAAAAAAAGTATAACAATTGTATATTATTTGATAAATAATTAATTGTCAATATTTTAACAAAAACTTCAGAAAGAAGTTTAAAATTTTAAAGATATTGAAAATTTATTTGTTTTTGCTTATTAGTTATTATTAAAGAACAAGGCAGTTTTTTTATGGTCAGTTTTAATGTTTTAAAAATAAAGAAATAACTACTTTTTTAAACTCTCATGTTATAAATAATTTCATATTAAAACAAAATCCAAAAAAGAATTTTTAAAAGGGTATTAATTATTAGGTTAGCCTCACTTGATACTAGAATAACATCAGCCTGAGTAATCATGAATAAGCACGAACAGGATTGCTACTCTTTGAAACCAAAAAAAAAACCTGAGTGACCAAAAACTGTCTTCAGTGGCTTTAAACTGTCCTGAATTACCCTAAGCTTTTAAATTTTTTTAAATAACTGAAATAAAATTCGTATTAAATAAAAAAAAAGACATATATTTCTTCAAAGATTTAAGAGAAGAAACAAAACTAGCCGAATTTTTGAAAAAATAAAAATAAAAATCCTTAATCAAACTGTATTTTAAAGAAAAGTTCAACTATGCTGAATATATAGCAGCCCTGAATCATACTAAACCCTTTAACTAGATCTTAACAAGGTAGTAACTTTTTAAGCTAAATTCTTAGTTTAGAGTGAAAATATTTAGCCTGAAATACATCAACCTAGCCTTAGACATTCTTAGTTTTAGACAAAAAATGAAATTTTTGGTAACAGATCTAGAAATATGAAAGTATACAGTAAATAATAGTTAAATCCTTTATTTTATGTTAAAATAAAAGAACTAAACTGTTAGAAATAATATATAACTTTAAACATAAGTTTTTAATTTATTTAATAATAAGAGTTAATAATTTTACAAGCTAAAATTTTGTTAAAAAAACTAGTCTGAGATTTACAAAAAAATTTTAGAATATCTTAGCAAGCCTGAATTTTTCTAAAAACATTAGAAAAGTTCAAACTAACCTCAATATCTGGCAATTTTGTATTAGTCAGGGTTGCCACTTTCTGAGTCAAAAAATCTTCCCTGAGTGACTAGAAACTTTCCTGAGTGAACTCAATTTATTTTTTTTGAGTTACCCTGAGTTCTTTTTAAACCCTCAAAAATGTTATTATTTATTAGAAAAATACAATGTTAATTCTAAGAATATTTAAGAACTAGCCGCAAGGCTAAAAATTTTAAATCATATAATAAAATTACTATTTTAAACAAAATTTTAAAATTAAATTAACTAAATCTCATTCTAGATCAAAAATAATTTTTCCTGATATTAAAAAAAATTTAAATTACCCTGAAATTTTTGATAAAACCATAACTGCCCTGAGTTTTCCTGAATTAAAAAAAAGAATCTAAATTCCTTAAGTTTCCCTGAGATTTTCTACAACTTGAAAATTCCCTGTTTCCTTGAATTCCATGAGTGTGTGGCAACCCTGATTAGTTAAAGCCTATATTTTCTTTAACTTTTAAATTTTCTATTCAAATCATGTATTATATGATAAGTATAATCATTATCAAACATGACTTCTTTTAACTTAAAACCTTTACTTACACTTTTTTTTAATACTAAAAGTGTATATTTTTTTAAGATAAGTGCTAATATGTTTGAATAATTTCTATCATAATTAATATATTTTTCTTATAGAATTTAAATTCCTCAATTTTCTTGTAGTTATAGATTTTAGCATGGAATCAAATTTACAAGTGAAATTTATTTTTTCCTTAATAAGAATAGTTGTTTAGTTTTTAAAAAGTAACTTTAGTTGAGAAAAAGTAACTTGCTTTATTAAGCATAATATTATGGTTTGAAAAAATATCACTAGAAACTATAAAATATTAACCTTTCAAAATGATCCTTTTAACTCTCCATCATAATTTTTACTAGGTAACTACCATGAACAACATTTGTGTGTGATGAAAATTTACTTTATTTGAATTGAAAATTGTTTACAAAAAGAATATTTTTTGAAATTTTTTACCAAGACTAAACATATGACTAAAATGGCCTAAAATTAAAACTAAAATTAAACACCAAAGCAGAACTTAACTATAATTTTTAACTATGTCGCTAGAGATAGATAAATAAATACAATAAAGAAACTTCAACTTTTAATTAGTAACCAATAATATTCATGCACCCCTAAATGATAAATCGCGCGCTCTAAATTTTGTCTACCCCCAAAAAAATCGTGCACACTATTCGGCACCAGTGTTCACTTTGAAAACCACTAGTTTAGAGTATTTTAGCATAGCTAAACAATCAAATCTTGTAGTATAACATAAAGTAAGCGAGTATGTTGAATAATTTCTAATAACAAAAACAAATTAATAAAACTTTCTTACAGTTCCCCGTATTGGGTGATTTTTTTAACCTTGTAGTCTTAATTATATGTATTAATGTTGTAAAAATGCTTACTAAAATCAAGTTTATTTGATTATATGTTGATTATGTTGATTTGTTGATTATGTGCAAATACTTGCTTGAAGAATTGTGCTTCATGATTTTCCCACATTTTGTGGTCATTTAGTGCTAACCTTGTTAGTGTTTGCCAAAAGAGTTGTTACCAAGAGGTTGATTTTTTAGTTAAAGATACAGTTTCAGTTTTTATTTTTTTGGTTTATCCAATGTTAATCTTAAAGGGGCAGGTAAAATTACAAAAGATGACTTAAGTATCTATAAAGCACCAACTCTTTGATTTTTTTTTTTTTCGAAAGTAGGCAATTAGTTCTTAAATAATAGTGATAAGTGATTTTACACTATAATATTATGAAAAAAATAGCTGATTAAACGCTTTATAAAAAAAAACATTTTTTAAAACTTTAAAAAGTTTAGTTTATGATAAAAATATCAGAATATTGAAACTTAAACAAAGAAATGTCATTCAAGATTTTAAAAAAACACTGAAACAATATTTTCAAAAAATCGTTAAGTATAGTGAGTATTTTATCAAAAAAAAAAAAACAAACTGGTTTTAGTTATCAGTTTTTTATTCATGTCAAACTATTTTAAGTTAATCTTTATTATACTGAATCATCTTGAGATTAAAAAAAAACTAAACTATGTGAGTAATCTCAGTTATGTGGAATTATTCATGCATTACATCAAGAGGTTTGTACTAGCCTGGGTTATCTTAAGTTTCAAAAAAAAAGAGTTAGTTTAAAGCTAAAAAAGTATATTACTTATTAACCTTGAATAGATATAATTAACACTACGACAATAACTTATTGAAGATCTAAAAATAAATTCTTATTAAATAAAAATAAAGACCTACATGTATTCAAAGATTAAAGAGAAATATCAAAACTAGCCGAAATTTAAAAAAAAAGAAATAAACATCCTTAGTAAAATTGTGTTTTAATGAAAATTTAAACTAGGCTGAAAGTATGGTAACCCTGAATCATACTAAACCCTAGAACTGGATATTAAGAAAGTAGTCACTTCTTAAACTAAATTCTTAGTAGAAAGTGAAAAATATTTTGCCTGAAATACATCAACCTAGCCTTAGTTATTCTGAGTTTTTGACAAAAACAAATGAAAATTTCAGAACACATGTCTAAAAATATAATAATATACAGTTAATAATTTTTAAATTCTTTATTTTTTGTTAAAACAACAGAACTAAATTGGAGGAAATAATGTATAAATAAAAAATTAATAAATTTCACTAGCTAAAATTTTATTAAAAAAACATATTTAACTAGTCTGAGATTTACAAAAGAATTTCAGAAAATCTGAGCAAGCCTGAATTTTATAAAACTATTTGAAAAGTTCAAACTTGCCTCAGTTTGTGTCGACTCTGTATTAGTTTAAGCCTGTAATTTTAATATCAATTGTACTATTCAAATTGTTTAATATATAAAAAATACAATCATTATTAAACTTAACTTCTTAAAACTTAAAACTTTTATTTAATCTTTGTTTAATAATATAAGTATAAATGTATTCAAAGAGAAATGTAAATATAATTGAACAATTTCATCATAATTAATATATTTTTGTTATATAATTTAGATTTTACAACTTTCTTTTAGGTATGAATTTTATATTGGAAATAAATTTATAAGTGAAATTACTTTATTAATGTATAGGAATATTTATTTAGTGTAAAAAAAGCATTAGTAATTTTAATTGAAAAAAAACTTGTTTTTTTAAGGGTAATATTATAATTAAAAAAATGGTCCTTATAACTAGAAAATATTAACCTTTCAATCTGGTCCTTTTAACTCTCCATCATAATCTTTACTGGATGACTCCTATAAACAACATTTGTGTGTGATAAGCTTCTACTATTGTTTGATTAAAGTATGGTATTTGAGATATTTTACTAAGAATAAACATATGACTAAAATGGCCTAAAAATTAAAATCAAATTAAACATCGGAGCAGGACTTAACTTTAGTATTTTACAATGTCGCTAGGATTAAATAAATACAATAAATAAACTTAAACGTTTATTTAGTAACTAATAAGTTTCGTGAATCGCTAAATGATAAGTCGCGCGCTATAAATTTCATGTACCCCCAAAAAAATCGTGCACATTATTCAGCACAAGTGTTCACTTTGAAGACCACTCGTTTAGAGTATTTTACCCTAGCTAAACAATCAAATCTCGTGGCAAAACATAAATTAAGCGAATATGTTGAATAAAATTTAAAAACAAAACAAGTTGAGAAAAAAAATCATACAGCAACGTGTATGGGGTGAGTTATTGAGTTTGTAGTTTTTATTAGACATACTAACGCTGTAAAAATGCTTGCTAATAATCAGTTTTATGTGTTAATTGGCTGCAAATACTTGCTGAGTAGTTGAGCTTCATTTTTTTTTTCAAAATTTTGTGATTTTTAGTGTTGGGATTTTAACCTTGTTAGTGTTTGTCGTATAAGGTGTCACCAACAGAGTTATTCTTTAGTTTTAGATATAATTTTTTTTTCTATTAGCTTAATGTTAATCTTAAAGGGGCGGTAAAATTACAGGAGATGACAAGTTGATTGCTTGACCTTCATAAAAAGATTTGTTGTCGTAAAGGGACGAAGAATTGTTATGTTTTTGTACCATTAAATAATAACAAAAATAATTAGTTAATGAAAAATGTTTTTTGACCATTAATGTCCATTTCCAATAGTTTGACAACGTTAAAACACATTTATGCTAGTTTGATATTTTCTAGTTGTTGTAAAAAACTCCTGACTCAGCCAGGCTAACTTTTTCAATAATTTAATCTTTTTTAAAAAGTGATTGATATATTTAAGTTATTTTTTTCTAAAAAGTTAAATGAGTTTGGGTTGAATCCTAAACTAGGTAAAATACAGATATCCCAGGGTATAAATTGTTTTTTTAGTTTTAAAAGTATTGTGCTTATAAAACTACAATGCTTTAACGAAGCTTTAATGGTAATAAGTACTTTAGAAAGTGTTCCTTTTTTTAACCAAATGCTTTTTTCATTGTAGTCCTACTTTTAAATAGTTTTTATAGTTTGTTAGTACTTTATCGTAAGCTAAAATAATTTTTATACACTTCAGACAAAAATTTGTTTTTCTTATAAATTACTGCTTACAAAAAACGTTTCCTAAGCACAATTTAGTTTATAATGTTTTAATATTTCCTACTTAAGTTTTGTATGATTTCATATGGCTAATTAAAGTTTTTTATAAAAATGTTCTGCCATGTCGCTAGCTTTAGTTTTGATTAAATTTTTAAATTTTATTTAAGTATTGGAGTTTATATTGATGATGATAACATATTAAAGACAGTTTAAACTTAAAATTAGATAATAAAAAATTAAAGTTTACAATTGAAGCTAATATTGATATTCATGCTTTTAGTGATTGAAATGATGTGCTTATATGCAAGCCTAAAGAAAAATGGTTTTTAAATATACTATAAAAAGTTGTTTGTTACTCAGGCTAATGTTTAATAACTTTTTTTAATATAGTGGCAACCTTTTCATTATACTTAAATTTTTTTTACTGATATTTGTTGTAAAATATTGTTTATGTTGGATAAACTATAGTTTATTTTCTATTTTATTACCATATTTTTACATTAGTGTGATATATAATGACATTTAACGATGTTAAATATTATTGAAGTAAAACTTAATCATTTGAAATTGTGTACAACAAAATTTTAAGTTTAAACTGTAAAAAAATAAAATTGACTTTTTAAGTCTATTTAAAAACCACAACTAAACACTTTTAACATAGTTTTTAAGCAACAAAAAACTAAATAAATTAAATATTTATATGTATTTTAATTTAAATACAAATTCCTAAAGGATGAATTTTTAGTTACTTTTTTTATTGAAACTGTGAAAAAATTAACTAAAGTTTAATTTTTCCCAAGTTTTTAAAGCTAGTAATCAAAACTTTTCACGAACAATTTTTTGCAATACCAAAAACTAAGTTTTTTTGGTCTCTATATTTAAAAGTTTATGCTTTTAGTTTAGAAAAAAAAAGAACTTAAATGTTGTTTAGTATTTTACAAAAATTAGATTTGGATATTTAAAAACAACTGCTCAGTAACTGTAGCAGAAGATTTGTACTTAATGAAATAACCTATGTTTGCCTTTCTAATTAGTGCCTTCATAAGTATTTTATTGAAGTTTTTGTTTTTGGTTTCTTAAATACTATAAGTTATTTAAAATATCAAAATTTTTTTAAACAAAACGACTAGTTATAAACATAGACAAATATTAGTGTGCAAAAAATAGTTGTAATGTATGTTTGTCGCGTGCCTGCACTGACTCCGACAAGTTCATTGATTTTGAAAACTGGTAATCTAAAATTTAATGAGGTGTTTAATTTTTAAGTTGATGCAGAATACTTGAAAGTATTTTTGGTTGACCACAGTTAGGTTACTCCAGTAAACATGGTTCGTACACACAATACAATACGTTAAAAAAATAATAGTTTTGTAATTGAAAGACCTAGAACAGGGCTTGGCCTAAACCTGTTCAGATATTTGGGTCCTAAGTTGTTGTCAAGTGTTCCAGAAAATTTTTAAAACCTAAATAAGGATCAGTTTAAATAGTTGCAAATAGTTTTCGTTGAGCCAGTATACTGAGTTGGTTTGGAGTGCTTTATATAGTTTATTTCTGTTACATGCAGATATTGCTTGATTGTTTTTGATGGTACTTGTTATATGGTTATCTTAATATATTTATGTTAAGTTTTGTGTGTGTTAATTCTAATTTATGGTTAGCTGGTTTTGGTCTGTTAATGAGGAGATATATTTATATGGTTGTGTATGATTGTTTATTTACTGTTTTCCAGTTTTGTTATACTCTATAGTCTATAGCAGGGTTTCCCAAACTCATTTACTAAATCGCCTCCTTTTGAGAAATTTGAAAAAAAATTGTCCCCCTTGATTTTATAATTTTTTATTTCTTTGAGTACGCACTTTTGAGCCAAAAAAGTTGTGTTCGAAATGTAATTTATTCTGGAGCTTCTTATGCACGCACTTTTGGGCTATGTTCAAAGTAATTTACAGATCTTGAAAAATAGTATACATGTATTTTCTATTAAGTCTAGTAAAGTGTATTAAAATACTTAATTATTAAAAAGCCTTGTGTAATCTGTAACCAATTCTGTTTAAATATGAATTATATTGAAACTAATAAAACGTTTAGGTTAGTGGTGGACAACTTTTGTTGTCAGCAAGTCATTTTTACTAAAAATCCATTCTAGTGTCAAGTTGTTAAAAAAATGTACTTGCGGGGTGCATAATTCATAGAACTAACATATAAGAAAATTATAAAACTCGAGCAAAATTGTAATAAATTGATTTAGTATTATTGTGATCTAGGAAGTACTATTGTGAGCTAAAAACCAAATTAAAAGCATATTTCAAAATATTAAGTATCAAAAAACTAAATTTTATTTGTCTTGCACAAATAATTTTCAAGTTACTTAGAGGGCCGAAATTTAACTTGATCTGGACCGTATGTTACCCATCTAAAATCTTAACTGAAAAATGACATTATGATAATCTCTTGTATAACGAATTTCAAATATTTAGAAGTGAATGCAAAGTAACTTTTTTTAAGTCGCACAACATACTTAAATTATTTTATAAGTAGGAATATTCTAAAATTACTATACCATAGATTAAAAAACTACATAAGAAAGTACGGCTTAGTTTACACATAAAACATAAATATTAAAATATCATTGCTGGTCTAGTTTGAGGAAGTTTGACCAATTGGTTGATTATAAAAATGGTTTTATCAATATCTTCTGTTAATGAAAAAAAATTATTAATTTCAATGCTGAAAGATAATATAACCAAGTTAGTTGTAATGTTAGATATTTAATTTTAAACTTTTTAAACTATATTTTTTGTAGTAGAGTACCATGAAATAGTATTTGACTTAGAATAATCTTTAAAAAATTATACCTTACTCCTAACATTTTTTTTTCTTTATTTAAATTTAAAAAAAAAATAAAGGTTTTACAGTTAGTTTTGTGATCAGAAAGTACTCAATTGAAATAATTTTTATTAAGTTATTTTTTTTTGTAACTGTAGCAGTCTTTTCGATGGCTTATTTAATTCTGTTTATAAATCGATTTATTTTCTAGCTATCAATCTATAAAAATTAATAGAGGAAAATAACGAAAAATTAAAAGCTAGGGTTGAACTATCAAAATAAACAACACATTTTAAGTTTAAATATTTTGAACTGAGATAAAAAAAAAAACAGTTGTACTTATAGTTTAAAATTCCTTGTTATATAGAATTTTAGCAATAATAAATCAAGTAAAAAAATAAAACTGACGTTAAAATTCTTTTAAGTGAAATAGTGAAAGTCATTTCAAATAGAGACCACAAGTCTATAATCTTTTAAAGTCAAAAAAATCTTTTTTGAAACTAAATTTTTAGAGATTATCGATTTTTTTTTATTATACAGATTAAACAAGTAATAACAAAAAATTGTCAAATAAATACCTTTCAAACAAACGTTTTATTCACTGTGCTATAAAAACTTTTGTAATGTAAAACGACAAATATAAACTACAAAATTAACTAAGTCAAAACTTTACTATTAATAATTTTAAAGCACAAACCACTCAATAAATACAGTAGACTTTCGCTTGAGTTTGCACTTTGAACAAAATCAAAAATCGTGAACTCAAAAATGCATTATCACTTTTTTTTAAATGGCAAATTTCAATATGTTATAATGCAATAATGTTATGAATAAACATAAAAGCGACTAAAATATAAAATAAACATTCATTAAAAAAGATAAACCTATATAAGCTATTAAGTATAATAAAGTTTTTAATTTATTAATACTTAGTTATATACTTTTTTATAATTAAGTTTAACAAAATATAAATTTGCATTTTTTTGGGTAAAAAGTTTGAACTCAATAGGAAGTCTACCGTAATTATTATTCATTAGGCATCAAGCAAACCTGATCATAGTTAATCAATAGTTAATTTATGAAGTCTAAAGGTATTTTAGATATTACTTAATGTTTATTTTTCAGTTTATTTTTTAATTTGGCCTTGAGAATAAAAAGAGCAATAAAAGAACGCATTTTTAATTATTTGAATTGGATTATTTCATTACTATAATGTTGCATGATCGTTATAAGCCAATAAGTGAGTAACATTTGTAAGTTTGAACTTATTTTCAAAGAAAATATACTATAATAATCTTTAACCGCTGCAAAATTTCAATAATAAGGCTTGGCAGAATTATTTTTTATCGGTCAGTTGAAATATGGAACAAACTCACAAATGAATTAGTTTCTTGCAAAAATTTTAAAGAATTTCGGTTAAAGTTAAAAAAGTTTTATCAGAATTATGTTTGTGTTGATAAAATTAATAATTATTTTTTATCAACTGTTGGTTTAACTTTAATGTTTAGCTTAGTTTATCGTTCAATTTTATTAGCAGGACCTTTACTCTAAAAATAACAAGTCCTTTTTAAATGTATTTAATGATTATTCATCTGACCAGTCTATTGTTAATGTCCTTGGAGCGTAAAGGTTTTAGTTTTGTTGTTAGTCAATGCATTGTAATATTTGACGTTGATCGTTCTACATCAAAGCGTAAATAAGTATAAGTTTGTGCTTAAAATTTTGATTTTTATGTTAACTTATGAACTATATCAAATTATGTTTTTATCTTTGTTTTTATAAATAAACTAGTTGTGTTAATTTTTTTTTATGTGTCTTTTAGTTTAAGTGGTCTACGTCTATCATATGAACAATAAACTTGTAACCGTATAGTTAAATATAACAAAGACATAGTTGTTGATTAATATATTAAAGTTCAAAGTAAATTAGAACAGTTTACTTACACTTAAAGTATTTTTTTATCTATGTTTCTAAACAGTTTAACTTTTTATCCCTGGTATGAATCTTTTATAAATAGTTTTATTTATCTTTCTTTAGTTTGTTTATAACGTTAACTTTTACTGTTTAAGATTTTAAATCTTTCATGTTTTACCTTTAATATAAGTATGTTATAAAATTTTAGTTTTCAGTTTCTTTTATGTTAAAGTTTTACCAAAATGCAAATTTGATGTTCCGTGCAAAAATCATCGTGCCAAAATGTCGCTGTGCAAAAATTTCATCGTAAAAATATGACGTTGTGCAAAAGTATCATTGTGCAACAACGTCGCTGTGCTAAAATGACCCTGCGTGCAAAAGAGTCGCCGTGCAAAACTGTCCCCTCGTGCAAAAGTGACCCTCCGTGCGAAAGTGACGCCGTGCAAAAGTGTCACCTCGTGCTAAAGTGACGCTCGTGCAAAAGTGACCCTGCGTGCAAAAGTGACGCTCGTGCAAAAGTGTTCCCTCGTGCAAAAGTGACGCCGTGCAAAAGTGACACCCACCTATTCTGAGGATCTGTTTTACATAATTAAATGTTGTAGTTTCATTTAAAACTGAGGTTAAAACAAACGCATTTATTTCATAATTATTAAAAAGTAAAACTTTATTATTATTTTAAGAAATTTAAGTAAAATTTATGATTTAATTTTCTGACATAAACAACTTAAAATGATTGATGTTTTTTTTTAAAACAAATTATCAATAATTTTAATAATATTTCAATTGTATATATTGCTATAACTAACTTTAAGATTTTACACTTTTATTTAAATACTGCCTTTTTATTTAATGAATATACAATGACATTTATTGTTTTTTTTCTACATAAAAATAAGAAAAAAAAAATTCTCCAGTATAAAATATTTATGCAGCAAACTTTTTTTTAAATTAACACACCTTACGAATTTTAGTTATATCAAAACATATATCTGCACTTTTTTGTACATTTTTTTACCTTTGCTTTATGATAATTTTTTTCAAGACTAAAAAATTGATTCAAATATGCTCAGATTGAAGATTACTTCATTGTTTCTTAAAAAATGTAAAATCTATGGCATAAAACTTGTCTAGAATCTTTTAAACTGTTTAATGCTAAATTGCGTAGAATCCTTGAAAAGCCCGTAGTTTTTATATTTTCTTTGATTAGACAATAAAAAAAATCAATCAAAAAAATTCAGAAAAAAAAATTAATAACCTGAAATTTTGAATAAAAATTAGATAAACCTCGAGTTTTAAAGAACTTCAAAATGTAAAATAATGAGACAAAATAAAATAGTTCTACAATAAAGAAATAAAAACTAGTTTTTTATTGATTTCAAAAACACATTTAAAGTGGCTTAACAGTATCTTCTTAGTGTTGTTATGCTATTTAAGGCAGTTATAATAAATCATTTTCAACTGAAGAGACTAAGGAAATTTGTTCTTTGAAAAACCTGAAAAAATGTTTAAAAACTGAAAAAATCTTTCTGAAACCCTTAGGCAACCCTGATTTTAAAAAAAATTCTTGGTTATTGTTATTTGAATTAACTGTAAAGTTGTGTCTAAAAGAATATCCATTGACAAACTAATGAACACTGAACCAAGAGAACTTTTAATTATCTTCATGTATTAATTCTAATTTAGTATATTTACAAAATTTACAGCAATTTTGATTTTAACTTATTATAATGAACTTTATTGTAATTTTATTAACAAACTTTTTTAATAAATTTTAGTTTATGTTTGTAAAATAAAATTGAATCATCTTGTAATTTATAAGTTCTAAAAGTTATTATAACTATAAAAACATAATTACTTTTGAGTCGTTTCTTTACAGATTATTGTATACTAATTTTACAAAATGAACAAAATTATTACAACCATTACAAACAGCAAGAATGTAATAAAACCAATTGACAAAAACTTTCTTAAAAGACCTTTGTTTACTACACAATAAAAAACTGAATCAGTTGAAAAGATATTGAAAATTGACGGCAAAAAATGTCAGTTTGTGTTTTATTTTCTTATAAACACTGTATAAAATTATAAATACAGCTTCAAAACTCTTAAGAAACTGTTAAATTAACATTTAATTATTTTTTACAGGTAGAGGAACAAAAACAGTCAGATTCAGTCATGTGGAACAAAGGTTTTTTGAAAGATGTGTTGGTATTACCACTAACAAACCTTGAATTGAATTAGGTAAGATTATTGCTTTCTTTTTGATTTTTTTAAAGAACCTGTAGGGTTAAAATTTTTAATTACAAAAATTAATCGGCTAAGATTTTGATTATTTTAGTATCTGAAAAAAAAAATTTTTTTAGATTTTTTATAAATCAACAAAATTATAAAAAGACTATTATAAAACTAGTAAGTATAACAAATTACTTTTAAACACTGTTTTTTATTTGATAGTAGGGCTACCATACTCTAAAACAATTCAGGTTAAGGTTAACTTTAGCTAGTTTTTTGGTGAAATTTAAAAAAATTAGTTACTTTACTGTTATTTTATGTTTAACCATTACTCTCTTAATCGGGGCTTCCCAAAAGTTTTCTCCAAATGGCCCCTTTAAAGAAATAAATAAAGCTATGGCCACTTCAACACGATTAAAAAACTATAATTAAAAACACCTTAAACCTTTTTTTTATGCTCTTCATCGACAATTCAAAAAGTTTAAAATTATGATATCATGGCTCCCTTATGGCTCTTTTACTGCTCAATCCCCCTATGCTGCAAATAGCTCGTTTTTAGAAACCCTACTCTAAATAAAAAGTTTTAGTGTCACTTACTAATTATAATATTCTTTCTTTACAAACAAACATTACTAAAAAATTTTGAATTTCACAATTTTTTTAATTTTTTTTAGAATATTTTCAATGTATAAAAATATTGCAAAACACTATATACCTTAATATTTCTCTATTAATGATTATAGCGGTTTACAAAGTAATTTTTTGAATAATGATCGTTTGTTTACAGACGAACATTTTTCTTTTTTTATATTTTCGTTTTTAATTTTTGAAACCTTTATTTTGTTTAACTTGTTTTATTTTCTTTGTGGGCTGCATTTGTTGAAATAAGACTTTTGTTTGCATATTTTAAAAAGGTAAACATATAAAGAACTAAATTAAGCATTTAACAATATAATCTATAAAAAATATCTAACTTATACTGAAAAAATAAATAAGAGAAATTTGGAACTCATTTTATAAAAGTACTCTTTTCTTTTGAAAAATCGCTTCAAGTAAAACATTATTCAAAGATTTGCTTGGTTGGGCAGATCTGGCTCATTGGCAGCTCATTGTCAACTCTTAAAACGGAGTGAGGAAAATAATTTTTGGACTTGAATTTTTTAATTTATTCAGACCCCATCTTATTTCTCAGGCTAGACTTTTTGGTTTAGAAAGTGGTAACCCGTTATAATACTGAAATACGTTTTGATAACAATTAAATGCGTTAGCATTTTATTGAAATTATACTTAGATTTGGTTACAGTTAAAATATATACAAATATATAGTTTAAACTTGTTTGTTATAATTCCTAAACTAGTCTATTATTTACAAGTCTAAAAGCAAATAATACGGATATCAAAAAATATTACCACTACGGAATTAGATGATATAAAATAGGAGCAGCATAATGTTGTGTAGGTTGATTGCAAGTTATCAAAATATGAACTTAAGTCAGAGTTTTAGTGAAAACTATAGTAAAAAAATGTTTTTTATAACTTAAGATTACAATAAAACTTGTGTATATATTTAAAATAAGTAAAAAAAATGATTTTACCATTTAATTTACAAGAAAAAGGTTTGATACATCATATTTAAAATTTTGTTTTTTGCAGATCTCCTTGCATACTTGTCAGTTAGACATCAAACTTTTGTTCATACAAAATTGTCAGATATTCTTAAAACCAAAGCTCTTGAAAGTAATCAAGAAATTTTCGCCCTACCCAATGAAAACCGAAGATCATAAAAATGGACCTTAATGAACACAAAAAACAAAGAAAGAAATAAGCATCAAAAAGAGACAAGGTTTATAATAAGTCTCTTTGTTATTGGTAATCTGTAATGACCATTCAACGCAAATGTTTTTCAACTTCTCGCTTTAAAAATTTGTTGTTTGTTTAACTTGTACAAATATCAACCACACAAAGTTTATAACTAACTTAAAATAAATTTTATGCATTTTTTAAACTAGACAAATGTACCGCTATATTTTTGTAACGTATAGCTTTTTGTTTTATTTATAGCAAAATTATCAAGTATAATACACACAGGGTCTGTCTACTACCTTTACGCAGAATCAGAGACGTATTTTGACAAGCACAATCCTGTAAAGTGTCTCCCATGCATACAAGGTATAAAGGAATTACAGGTAACAAAAGAAAATGTAGAGGTTAATTGATACAGCTTGTTTTTATATTGTTCTAAATATCTATTTTAAACTTATCTAAAGTTTTATATAAGTATAATAATTAAAAAAAAAAAATTTTGCTAAGACTTTAATTTTTTATATCTTACAATTTGTTCAAAATATTTACATCTAATATTTTATAAGACTATTTTTAAAGATCAGTGATGATACGATAGACTTGGGATTAGATTTTACTAACATACCTTCCATTAAAAGTAAACCGAAAGATTTAAAAGTAGTAGAACTAGAAGACCTTAATGAGTATTACAACATCCACGGTTTAGTTGGTGACGACAGTTGCACATGCAATACTGAACAAGAACGAATTATAATGCTTTTGTAAGTTTTTGTTACATTAATTTTTGTTTAAATTAGACTGTATTTAAATACAACTAATTTAGATTTTGTTTTAACTAATAACGTAAATATTTTTTTCATTATTTTAAATATTTTTTAGTTTAAAGGATTTTGAAGTTGAAATTTACAGATAATATTCCAAATTCATTTAAATAACAGTTTTACCTAATTTTCCGTAAACAAAATAGTCTAATATAAGCTTAACTTTACAGAGACTCGAAAGTAAATCATTCTGATATCAAAGATGAAATAGATAATATGTTTAAAGATGATAGCAGTTCAGATGAAAGCTCTAATGAAGAATCATGAATATTTATAGTATTGTTTGTTTTAATTATTACATTTAGTTTATTTGTCTTTCGGTAATTAAACTTATACGAGAAAGGTTGAAAGAATTTTTTTTGATTTTTCTATTAAAAAGTTATTCTTTTTATAATGTTTAACAGCATAAGTTATCATAATTTAAAGACAAAACAGTATTTTTTGGTAATTTTTTTGATCAAAACAGGTTTTATTGTACTATACCAATATCCACAAACGTAGAAAACCGATTTGAGTAGGATCAACGATTAACAAAGACGTTCTTCTTTGATCTTAAAAAATATCATGAAATTTTTAAAGACTTATTCAACTTGAATCTTAACACACACAACTATTTAGGGTCAAAATTTAAGATTAACATTTTAACATCAAGTCGAAACATATAAAATGTTAGTTTAATTAAATAAAAAGCAGTTTTAACAATTAAGTATAAAAATGTTTAAACTTATAAAGCTTTTTTTGGTAAGTAATAACTTAAGATTACCAAAACTTATTTTCAGACATTCAGCTCGGAAATCGTCGAGTAAAAAATTTCAGTTTTGAATTATTTCAGTTTAGATTACAAAAACTGTAAACAGGTTTACAAAAATAGCTCCGTCTTTGTTTTCTGTAGTTAAAGTAATACAAAATAAAAACTCTTGGAAAACTGAAATTAGTTTTATTTAAAAACAAAGTACAAAAAAACGATAGGCATTTATACTGAAGACACCTTAGTAAAAGTAAAACAACTTAAAACATTAAAAATGGTAGAAATAAAACTAAAAGTTTTTATGATTACAAAGTACTTTTGTATTTACAGCAGCATTATAATAAAAAATCTCTCAAACATTCTCGAAACGTCTCTAACATTCTGGTAAACTTCTTTAACCTACAAATAAAAATAAATAAATTTAGAACAACTAGAAAAACAAGCCTCGTTAGCATAAAAATATCTATAGTTAAAAAAAAACTAAAACACTTTTTTTTCCAAAACGTAGAATTATGTAAGTTAAAGTCTAAGTTGAAGACCAAATTAATAAATAACAAAATCTTGTACGTTTTGTTGAAAAGAAAATAATTGTTAAATAATTTCTTATACCAAGTGCACAGTATTAAGTTTCTAAGTTAATAGTTTATTTAAAATATGCTTAGAATACTCAATTAGCACAGAAGAATATTCTTAAAATCTTTATCACCATTTGTGACTGTCGTTATTAAAACTAATAAGGTAATTACTAATTAAAGTATGTCTACTAATTTTTATCAACATTTTTATTAAAACAAATAAAGTATTATTTATTTGTATGTTATTTCATATACTAACTTTCTGATCTCAGTAAGTTCATCAGATCTTTGTTTACATTTTTTATAAAGTTCTTCAGGTTTCTGAATTTTCTCGTGTAATAAACTCTCTCCTCCGACGGTTTGGTGCTACCGTACACTATTTTCTGTATAATAAAATTTCAGAGTGAAAAGTGTTAAAAACTTTTGATTTAAGTAATTTGTTTTCCATTATTGGAACTGCGTTTCTTATTTGTCTTAAAAAGTAGTAGAAATGTAAAAATTAAAATCTTTAAGACATTCAAAACTACAATCCTGGGTTAACTAGATTATCAAACTAAAAACATTATAGTATTAATTTCATACAATAGCCTTCCTTTAATTCTAATTCGGTAGCAACATTTCTTTGCGAAAACATTTCATCAGATGAAAACAAAATTTTTTCAAAAGGAATTAACATAAGTATCAACTAACTTTCAGTTCAGGCTTTTTAGCACCATTAGTACCGACTGCAATCATTGTGAATCCTTCTCCAATGGCCAAATCTGCTTCATCTGATAAATGCTCCTCATCACTCGCTCTGTTGTGTTAAAGATTTTTTTTTATAATAGTTTTAAATGTGTAATTTTTTCTAAAATAATTTTTTCTGAAAAAAAAAACAGTTGTAAGAAAAAAGCTTTTTAATCACAAAATTCCTTAATCAAACTGTATTTAACAAAGTTCTTCCGAACATTTCTTGTACATTTATAAATATTTTACATGCACCAAAAAAACGGAAAACTAAAATAGTCTGTTTCAATGACTTCTTTAACTTTATTTAGTTTTTTACAGAAGTTTACAGACTAAATTTATAACTATTATAATAAGTATCATGTGAAATAGAATCAAATTAAAAAAATTATACAAATTAATAAAACAACCATACTTACTTTCCGTCTGTGAGCACCACGATGACTTTCTTCAAACATACGTCATCAACGTGTTTGAAGTCGACGGTTCTTGCTTTTGTCATCGCGTGCGCGGTGTACGTCGTGAATCCGTGCAACTTGATCCTGTCTAGCGCTGACTAAAAGTGCAAAGTTATTGTTTTGTATAACTTGTCTTAGAAATTACTTAAACTTATTTTATTCTTTCTAAAGTTTATGATCTAATTAAGTAGATAGAATAGGTTTTAAATTAAATTTGCTGAATTAGTAACTTGATCTCATTCAGTGCTGACTATAAATGTTGCAAAAAAAGTTTTAAATTAATATAGTTTAAAAATATAGTTACTTTTTTCATACTTATATCTTTTTATAGTCGGAAGGGAATTAATTATTACGTTATTATTTTCAAAACTTTGCTGAGTTTGGTCATATGAAAAAGGTTAAGTATTAAAAAAATTTAAGTCAAGGCATTCAGTAAAAAGTCAAATACAACCAAAAATAAGTTTGTTTTTGTGTTACATCAGTCGGAGTGTTCAGAGATGAATATTTTTTACACTTTTACATTCCATAACGATATTAGAAACTCACGTTAAACCCAACATGATCTTTGTATCGTCCGAGGGGTATATCAGTTACAAAGTACCGCTGGTTGCTAAGAGCCCTGTTCAAGGGTGATAAAAAATATTAAAAACATCAGAAGTATCAAAACAAAATTTATTTTCAACTAATTTGATGTTAAACGAAAATAAATTTACAAGCTTTTATAAACTAAATACATTTGGTTAAAAAAATTTTAAGGGTTATTTCAGTTAAACCTAAAATTATAAAAAAATTTTTTTTTTTCATTTTTTTATGGCAAGTAGAGTCATTGTTAGCTAATTAAAAAAGCACATTCAGTTAAAATTTATCAATAAAAGCACGAAGCTATTTGTGAATGGAAAATTTTCTCACTTGTCGTTGTAGAAGTGGGAATACTGCATGACACCGAAATCGTTTTGGCTCAGGTCGAACTTGGAAACCACCTTCCTGGTGAACTCGATCAGATCCCTGAAGTGGTTTCCCTTCGTCATGGACGAGGAGCCGTCGACGAGAAACATGCAGGAAAGTTTTCGGGACGGGCAACCTGGGAAAATGTGAAAAATTTCAAAAACTTTATCAAACAATTTGTTTTCAAATCTTTACGACATATGATTTTAAACAGAGCCATTTTAAGTCTTCTCCTAAAAATATTAGATGCTAGATTTCAAAACTGTAAGGTTTAATATCGGTTAAAAAGTTTTGAAACTTTATAATTTGAAACTGAATCAAATTTGTTTTTAGGATGTTTTTATTTTTATTTTAGAAGAACTTTTAAATGAAATAATTAGTTACTTAAAAAATGAGTTACAGGAGTTTTTTTTAAAGCGTTTTTTGATAATGTTCAATAACTTATCTTTATAATACGTTATCATAGCATTTACTTCTAATTGTTTATTTTAGACATAAAATAACTTTTGATTAAATATCTTAAGCAAAGATTTTTTTTATAAAAAACAACTAAAGATAAAAGCCAATTTACCATTTCTGTCAGCTTCAGACAATGTTGGATTCTTTATTATATCTGTAAATATTGTTTAAGTTTAAGTCATAATGTTGTACAGTTGATTTTATTTTAAAACAAAAACTTACTTTTTGAATGTTTTTTCAACAGTATTTCGGTAGCTGTAAAAATTGGTTAAATTTATATTCTAATCGACTGACTGAAATATAAACTATATGCGGTATAATGAAAGTTATTACTAAGAAAAATTAAGTTTTAATGACAATAACTAAACATTTTAAGCCTATAGTTGTAATAAACTTTAAAATTTAGTTAAAAAAATTCATGGCGTGTTAATTATCAATTGATAAAAAAAAGTCATGACTTGACCGCTAACTACTTTTATTGAAGAGTTTTTTTAATACGTACATAAGCACTGTGGGACGACCATTTTCTTTAGAGTTTTTTTCAGATAACTTATTTCATTTCTGTTGAATTCGTTCTTACAATTGTCGTAAGATTGCAATAAAGTTTTCTTGTATTCGTTGAAGCTCCTGTCGTTTTTTTATAAAATTTTAATGTTTAAGAAGAAATTAAATGTTATTTTAACAATTACTTCTTTTTTAGAGTAAAAAGTGATAAAAGGCTGTGTGATTTTTGTTTACTTTTACGTATGAATATTTTTCACTGTATCGTAAAATTTGTTTTATTATTCTATTATTCAACACAGATAAAACATTTCCGAAATGTTTTTTTTACAAAACTCTTTCTCTAAATCCAAAGTTTAAAAAACAAAAGCAAGAAATTAAATGACCTGCAGAAGGGCATTATGGAGTGGGAATCGCCTTCCACGAAGTTTTTGTAGAAGTCGATTCTGGCCACTTGGTGGAACACGCAATCGTACTCGTAGTAGAACACGTGCGGGGGAAAGTACTCCCTCTGACAGAATATTTCTTCCTGAACCTGGAACATTTGCGGGTAGAACTCGTAAAATCCCTCCAATATTTCGTCCTTAAAATTGAAAGGATTGCAGGGTTTAAAACATTAAGACTGTTAAAATATTATACATTGAACTAGCTTCAGAAAACTTTTAAAATGATCATTGTATTGCGAATTTTATTTAAAATATTATTTTAGTAGTGGTATAACGTTTCAAGTCTTTTGTCTTGTAAACTAATTTTCATCTTAATTCAGCTCAGTTTTTTTTTTAAATCCAAATCACAACAATTTTTCATTCGAAACACGCTCATGTTTATACTATTTAAAAAGTACTTTTTAAGAATAACATAATAAAAAAAGCTTTTTTTTTTAAAACTTCTTCTCCGTTAGTACTGTTTTCATTACAAATATGTAAACACATTTGTGTTGAAAATATTTAAAATAAACTAATTTAAAATAACTTAATACCAACATTAGTTTGAAGATCTTCCTCATTAGAACTGTCCTCATTGCAAATTTTTATCATTGCTGATACACAACTGTCGTAGTGATTTATATTTGACCTGGAAAATATATTTAAGTTTTTTGAAACAAAGAAACTTTAAAGTATTAATAAACTTCAAAAAAAAAACAAATTTCAAGCTTTATTTAAATTTATAGTTTATAAGCTAAGTTCTATTTTTCAATTCTTACAATTTAATAAGTAGCCTGTTTAAACTACTTTGGTAAATAAAGAGAATTCTATCAAAGGTTTTTAGCCAAAAAATACAGAGAACTTTTTATAATTTTTTTCAAAGGTATAAAATTAATAGCAAAAATATTTAAATAAAGATAAGTTAGGACTGTAGATTAAAAACACTTTAGAAAACAAAAACTAAAGTTTATAAAATGTTTTATCAGACTTACAAAAAAACTAAGTTATAATAACCATGTTTAAAAATAAATATACAATGTAAAATAAAGTAAACTAGCAAATTTATTATTTCAAATAAACATATTAAAGAGTAAAAACTTAAACACACAATTAAAAATGCTTACTGTAAAATAACTCAAAAACAAACTTGCATATTGTTTGTGTGGGAAACGGAAACCCGCTGAAAAAGGAAACGGTGCAAAGCCAAATCTTGTCGAAAAAATCCCCCATGTCACAACGTGGAAGGAAGTCCACTTTCTCCTCACAATTTTTATTACTAGGTGACGCTGTTTCGTAGTCGGTTGACGTCACAGTTTCCATGGCAACCGACTGCGTTGTTCTTTGCTCTTCTGTTGTTTCCATTGGTTCGGTTGTGGTTTCTGGATTTGTTGTTGAATTTTCTGCTTTGGGGTTTGTTTTCGGTTCAGATGCTGTTTTTAAAGGTCCTGTTGTAAAATCAGTTTCTAGTTTACTATTGGTAGTTTTCACACTTTCAGCTGTCACTATCACTTCAGTTGTTTTTACATTTTCAGTTGTTTGTGGGTTTTCAGTCGGTTTTAGGTTTTCAGTTGTTTTTACAATTGCGGTAGTTTCTGGACTCATAGTTCTTTGTACGTTTTCGGTAGTTTGATCTTTAGCAGTAGCTTGGGTTTCAGATTTAGTCGCTTCTGTTGCATTTTCGACTTTTATACCTGGTTTCGTTGTTGTTGCTAATAATTCAGTTTCTTCAGCATTTTCAGATACATCTAATTTTGTCGTATTCTGAACTTTTTCTGGTGCTGTTGTTGTTTCATATTCTGTTTCAGCTGAGGTTTCTCCGTTATTATTGTTTTGATTTTTTTCAGGGAATTGGGTCGTTTTTGTTTCACTAGTAGTTTGATCACTGTCATGAGATTGGGTTGTTGTTTTGTACGTTGTTGGACTATTAGTAGTTTTAAACAAAGTGGAAATCATTTTTTCAGTTTCTTTGGTGAAAGGTGAAGTTTCTGTCGTTGATTCATCTAAATCTGTAAGAAAATATGCTATTTTAAAGCTTATTAAAAACTATATAGGTACTATTTGATTTATGAATACTATAATTCCTTTTAAAGTCTACTGTTAAAAATTCTGTTGTGAATCAAATAGTTATACTAATACAACCTTAAACATTTTTGTCAAAAGTATACAAAAAAAAACTAATTTAGTTCTTATGATTGGACTAAAATTAAGCAACAATTTTACTAACACTTTTTTTTAACCATTAAAATTATAATAACCGTTTAAATAATATTACAAAGAATATATATTGCACCGTTTTCTGAAGTTTTCGGTGTTGATCTCTCAAGAACCATTCTTGCAGTTGTCATCTTAACGTTTGCACTAGTGAACTGTGTATCGACTTCGTGACTTTCAAGCCCAAGGTTTTGCTCCACACAGGTCTCGTTGTCACAGCAAGTAGATGTGCACTCAAGCATCCTGATTTTAAAATTGTTACTGTTTGTAAACTAATGTATATATATATATACATATATAATTATTGTATACCTCATGTTTAAGTTATTCTGTTTCTTCAACAAATCGCAATTGTAACTGCAGTCGTTGTAACATCTTCCTTCCGTCAGTAATACTAGAAACAGTAAAAAACTCATAAACAATTTCTAAAAAGGATTTATGTAAAAGTTTGTTAAAACGATTTTTAAAATGAGAATTACAGAACATGAAAATATTTTATTTTAAATATAATTCAAAAACTGAACACTTGTATTCCTTTAGAATTTACAAGCCTTAAAAAGAGTATATTTTTCATAATTCATAAAGTTTTATAACCAACTTAAGTAATACAAACTAGTCATTGTGTCGTCATTGTATAGTGAATGGTGTAATGCTGCTGATTGAAACTTTAACTTAAAGGGTAAAACTGTTTTTAGACAAATTTAAACGAAATACAAACTAGTCATTTCGTTGCTGAGAGGTAAGTAGTTTGATTGGGTCGTAATGCACTTTTGCCCGGCAGGACACGTCGTTTCGACGATTTCCTTCCTCATAGTCGCAATGTTGTTCACCCACACAACTGTGCCGATCATGCAGGTTGGACCCGGTAAAATTGGCTGCTCTGTGGTGAAAAAGTGATAAGTCTTAAATGATGATCTTTGAACTTGTATCTTATATCTAATTATGTCTAAAAATGTCTGTATTAATTTTTTAAAAGATAGTTGACTAGAAGTAAATAACAAATTTACCAGTAGTCCTGACAGTGCCAGTTGTAGTTGCAGTGTTGTTTTCTGCAAAATAACAATATACATGATACAAACAATTTATATATATACAACATATATAAATTTACTTTAATTTAGAAAGTTGTCAAATAAAATCTACCTGGTAGAAGGGAATGAAGGGTCGAAAACTTTTTAGTTGTTGGAACCCTTGTAGTAAATTCTGCAAAAACAATTTTGTTTAACCTTCTTTTTAAATGAACTACTTTTGAACTGTAAATCAAGCTTTACTTTTTCTAATATACTTTTAGTATGCATAACTAGTGGTACAGTTCATTGGGAAAAAACCTAAGTTTAAAAATTCTCCAAACTGTTTTTTTTTATAATTACTAAACTAAAGACTATGTTCAATACATTTTGTATCTATAAAAAGTCTTACTCTGAGTTGTTGTCTCAGCATTTGGAGTAGTTGCCTGTTCACTTTGAGAAGTTTCCTGATTATTTTGAGTAGTTGTCTGTTCACTTTGAGAAGTTGTATGTTCATTTTGAGTAGTTGTCTGTTCATTTTGAGAGGTTTCCTGATTATTTTGAGTAGTCGTCTGTTCACTTTGAGTAGTTCTCTGTTTATCTTGAGTGGTTTTCTGATTATTCTGAGTGGTTGCCTGTACACTCTGAGTATTTGACTGCTCACTAGTCGTAGTATGCGCCTCAGTAAACCAATCATGAGTAATAAACTGTGTAGTCTTTACTTGATCTATAATTTAAAAAGAAATTAAAAAGCATAGTTTTACTCATAAGTTAGATGTTTACTTAAAAAGCTACAACTTTATATTTTATATGTCTACAAATTTCATTAAAACATACTCGGCCTTTTCTATAAAATTTGTTTTCGAAGTAGAGTTTGCTTAACTTAAATGTATTCTTACTTTAAAAAATCTTAAATCATATGGAAATAATCTTACTTTTGGTCGTAGCTTTCTTTAATGTTTTCGGTGAGGCTTTTTCTTCATACTTTGTCGTCAAATCCGGCATCCTTGTTGTTTCTAAAGCAAAAGTCTAGATTTAATTTTATATGAACTAAGAATATAAAAAAACTAGATATTAGTTAGTACTGCTACTTATTTCTAAAATACGAACTAAATAGAAATTTATATACCAGAAACTAATAGTTCGAACTAGTTTGCTCAAAATTGGTTCTAAAGCGCTGGTATTGTTTGTTAAATGTATAAAAAAGTCTTGATAAAATTTACAAATTAATAGACTGACGTAACTTGGACTTTTTTGATAAAGTTAGTGAATTGCTAAGGTATAGTCTATTTGAGTTAAAAGTATGCTTTACATTTGACAACAAACAAATAAACGTGATATAATAAGATGAAAAATTTATTAATTTTTACAAAGTTTAAAATATCACCAGCAAAACTTCTGCAGACACCAGATAGTTGGCTAAAAAACATCGATACAGCTCTGATAAAATATTTTTTTAATAACACTTAATTTACTGCGCGTTTGTTTTGGAAAATTGTTAAACCGTGCACAAAGTGCAAAACCTATATAAAGCTTACAGCAGTTTTAATTCACTGTCAACTTTTATGTTTAACATGGCTTTTACTAAGCTGTGTTTTTAGATATTAATGCATTTCAGCTTGCGTTTTCGCCTGCTTGATGCTTGCAGTAAAATCAAAATTCAATCTATATTTTCCAACGTGTCTTGTTAAAGTGATTTAAACCAACTTTTAGCTGTGGTAGTTTCCATTGTTGTCGTCGGTTCTTCCGTGAACCAGTCGTGTGTGACGAAATGCGAGGTTTTGATTGGACGAGATTTCACAGTTGTACTTTCAGGTTGTGTTGCAGGTTCAGTTTGGTTTTTAGTTATTTGTGCTTCGGTTGTTGCCGTAATTTCTGTAGCTTCTGTTGTTGTAGCTTCTGTTGTTGTAGCTTCTGCTGTTGTAGCTTCTGCTGTTGAAGACTTTAGGGTTGTTGTCTTTAGTGTTGTTGTAGTTGCTTTAGTTGTTGTTATTCTTGGGTTTGTTGTTGGTTCTGTTGTTGTTCTAGGGTTTGTTGTAGATTTTGTTGTTGTTTTGTTCTTTGTTGTTGTTAACCTGGCAGTTGTTGGTTTGTTGGTTGTTGTAGTGACCTTGTCTGAAAAATTTTCGTTTGTTCATTCAGCACTTACACAGGAACGTATTAAGAGTTTTACCAAACAGTTTACGAATATTTAAAATAAGAACACGGTTAAAGTAATTTATAATAAAAAAAACAATATTTATATAAGCGAAATAGGTTGCTTAATTTTGTTTTTAATATTTAAATTAAATCATTTTGCACATGAATATGGTGTTGTGGTAAAACTAGTTGAATGTTTGTGATTTTGAATGTAGTAGTAGAAGACAAATAAAATAAGTTAAATAGGCAACATTTTGATAAATAAGACCTAAGATAAAAAATTTTTTTTATGTTATTATTTTTAACAAAAAACTTTATCAAACAAAAATCAAATGTGGAAGCAATGTTATTATTGAAAGTTATGATAAAAAATCTATATTCAGTAACTTTTTACTTTGTAGGCATTCTTAACACAACACTAAAGAGTGTACTTTACCGTAAGGGCATATTAAAATTAAACAAAATGCAAAATTTGTTTTTTGTACTCATTTTTTTTTGATTCAAATGTGCTTGCTTAACCATAAGAGCGTACTTATCAATTGCGTATTTAAGCATAAATTATATCTAAATATTTACTCACACGCTGCAACTGAGGCAAGGAACCCCTTCTTGGAGTATCCAGAGTCGCTTGTGAACCTCAACAAGGCGAATTCGGTGTCAAAAATCTCGTAAGTGTTCTTCCTCGGTGTTCTGATCGAATTCCTGGTTATTTCGGATCCCACCTGCGCCCACCTTCCGTTGTCGGTTTTTAACTGAAAATTTAGTAGTTTGTAAAAGTTTATCTTTTCTGTTCTTCATTTAACAAAAATGTTATTATAACCAAGCTACTTAAAATAAATAAACAAGAAAATTGACAGTTATCAGCTAAAATGTAGTTTTTATGTAAATTTTGACCAGAATTTCTTGTTATTTATGTAAATAAAAGTTTTTGATAAAAAATCAAATACTTTAAAAATATCTATATAAACACTTAACTCATTAAGTTTACTTTTATATATTTAAAAGATTAGTGGTGAAACTTTAATCATTTGTAGTGATTTACCTTAAATGAAAAGTTCAATTTACGCTTATTATGACCAACGTAAAGTATTTCACAAATGATTTAAACAAATTGTTTTATCTTTACTTTAGACCAGGGTTTCCCATAAGAAGAAAGTTTAAGATTTGGGCTATAAGGAGGCATCGGTCAGTAAGTCAGCGAAAAAGTAGGATCGTTATTAAGTATTGAAAGGGCGATGTCTTAAGATAGAGGCGATTTCTAAGTTTCAGCGTTTTTTATAAAATAAATTTAGGAAAACCCGCCCCGTAAAACAGACTTAAATTTAACCTGTTTATTCATACTTGTATAAGTCTGTGTACACAACACCAACCATGAGCTTATCACAGCATTTCTCCACAACAAGTTCCTCCATGAACAGTGTTAACACGTGATTATGAGGAATGTTTATCTTCCAGGTGCAGTTTGCATTCAGTGGGTAGTTGTCAGGGTAGTCCGGAGATGTTATGAACTGCTTCGATTCGGTGGCGTTTATCTCATACTTGCATGCTGGAATAATAGATATTAAAAAACTAAAATAAGTAAATTATAGTGTTTCTATCATAGTATAGTTTTTGTTTTGTTTTTTGAATGAAACTAAAAATCTCTGAGAAATTAAGTTTAGTTTTAGTAATTGTTTTATCATTTTTCTCAACAATTTTAGGAAAAATTGAGATTTATTTTTGATAAGCCACTAAGTTTTATATAAAGTATACATATTTACTAATTTTAAGACTTTAGTGTTATTATAATTGTTCAATAACAATAAAAGAGTTTTATCTATTTCTTTTTACCATAAGTTTTTATAATAAGGTTATTTACAAACAGCCAGAAATTAACAAATAATTTTAATTTTCATTTTTTAATAATGATATTAAACAGCACGTAAAGCAAAACTAAACTAAAAAAAATAAATAAGTAAAAAACAAACCAATGTCGGGAGCCTCTGGTGCTGGTGTTGTCTTGAGCAAGGGATTAGTTTGACCATTTTGACCTTTAAAATGTATAAATCAATATGTTAAACAAATAGATATTTGTTGTTTTATTTAAAACTGTTTTATAGTGCTCTTTAGTTCGTAGATCAAGTAGAGCAATGTATATTTTTGTTATAAACAAAACAAGTTTACACATGTTTCGGACTTGTAGCTTAATGATTAAAGTTTTCGTTTCACGCTGGAATTAAAAAGTGTTCAGCTATAAAAATGTTTACGATGTCACAAACCTACGACGTATCTGATGAGAAATCCTGATTGTTCCACCGAACTGTCAGATTTGAACTTTATTATGAGAGTGTCACTGTTGGTCCTGTAGTGGGTTTCCTGAATAAAATCTCCTGATATTTGCATCATTTTTTCATTTCCGTCGAATATCTGCAGTATTTGAGCTCTTAATATGAAAAATAAAAAAACAGTTTACTTTATTTAATCGCAACAATTAGCTAAAACCGTTAATTTTTTAAAACAAATAAAAAATAATTGAATTAATAAATTTTCAGCTGCAAGTTTGATTTTGTAAAATAAAATAAAATTAAGTAGTATTAAATAAACTTTGAAATTTAAAAAACGACTTGATTTTAAGTTAGAGCAAGACACCTTACAAATTAAATAATTTTATATTGCTTAAACCAGTTTCAAAAATTTTAAACTTAAGTCGTTCATGAAAATATAATAAAAAGTTTTAAATTTCAAACATCAGTCTGTAAAACAAATGCTACTTGTTTTGAAGTTTTACAATTAATAATTTAGTTGGTTTCAGACCATAGTAGATAACTAAAAGATTTAAAAAGTATAATAAAGTGTAAAAAAGGTATCAAAAAAACATCCAAAAGTCTCCAAAATAATTAATGAGCTACTTTACTAAACAAAATTTAATTTTTTTAACTAATGAAAGATATAATAAGGTTAGTGAGTGTGAAAATCATTCGTTCCCAAACCTCCAAATGATCGCAGCACTGTTCAGTTTGCAGCTGATCAATGCTGAAGTGCACGAAATTATCACCACTATCACTTGGTGGCGCCCTTATAACCCACTGGCACCTTGATTGCGGGGGGTAGTTGCCAGGGTGACGAGGTGACGTCACTGTTTGGGGAATTTCCCTAGCGACCAGGTCCTCCCCGCAACCGTCTGTTGTCAGGGAAGGTTTAAACATAATATTTAGATTTTATTAGTAGTACATATATAAAAAAAAAATGTTTAAGAGATAATACCGATATTAGTTTTTATTAAAGTTTTTATCACACAAATAGCATTTCAAAGTTTAAGAAAATCTGTTGTAAAAAAAAAAAAAAAATTATGATTTTAATGCTAAAGTTTAAAAATTAAGTATAATAAAAATATTAAGTTTTTTTTATTTATTATTTTTAGAGTTTTTTAATTTAGACATTACAACAATTATTTTATAAAACATATTTATCAAAGCTTTTTGGTTTACAAAATTAAGCTAGTAACTAACAGGCAATTGCTTGAGTAGTTGTCACAGGAGTTGTAGTTCTTCTAACTGAAACAATTTTTCAATTTTATATGAAAATTAAACTAATTATATTAGCTATAGTTACAAATACTTTAACTGTTTTTGTTAGCTAAAACGTATACTAAACTTCTCTTTGTATAAAATATTAATATGTTATATAACTTTCTAAAGGCTATATAAGAGTTTATTTTTATAAAATGTAGTTATTAACAGACTAGAATATTATACTCCTAAGCCTAATATAACCAACTAATTTTTTTATGCTTAAGTTTAGAAATTCTTTGTAAACACAACAACAAAATTAATAGTTTTAATGAAAAGTGTCAAAACTTTTTATGATCTTTAATAATTAAAAGTATTCTATTTCTGTAGTAGAAAAAAAATTGTTTATAACTATTGATACTAAGTACTTAAACTTTGGTTAAAAATCAGAATCAACCTAAAATTGGGTTGTTTGACTATTACTTAAATTTATTTTTGTTTACTATGTCATTTTAATTTAAAATTTCACTGACAGGTGTTGAAATGTCCTCTTGCTCCTTTGGATTCTTCTGAGTTGTCGGATCTAAAGACCATGGTGAGTTCGGATCCCGAAGACACAAATCTTCGTGGAGAGTTGATAAAACCTGAAACTTCTCCTATGAGTGTACTGCCTTCATATATCTGAATATAGTATAAAGTCTTTGTTAAAAAAATGTATGTACGAATATAGGTTAATAATGTTTTAAAATAAATTTTAAAAGTATCTTTTTAAACTGCATGCTATAATCTTAGGTGTTATTTTTTTGGCTGTGTTTAATAAATTTAGTTTTATTTTCTAAAACTTGAAACAAGCATCTAATTAAGCTTAACTGTTCCGTGCTTAACAATTTCGTAACAATATTTAGTAATAACTATACGTATTTCGTGTAACAAAACAAAATTTATTTATAATATTTTTTTATTTTCCAACTAATAGAAAAAAATAGTAATATTAATCTCTATGCATCTATGCAACTAACATACAACTTGTCGCAACAGTCTTCAGTTTCTCCCTGATCGATGAAAAGTTCGATATTTTCGTCGCTAGTTGGCGCTCGCATCACGTAAATGCACTCAATCGCGCGCGGGTATTTAGACGGGTATCCTGGCGTTTCGAAAAACTGAGGATCCTCACTTGCTGTCTTGTCGAAACCGCAAACACCTTTAATTTAAAATAAACTAAAACAGAACAATATTTTTGCATACTAAAGTTTTTTGTTTTTATACTGTGCTTCAAACCATACAGTATTTAATAAAGAATTTTGTTTACTTTGTTGTAATCTATGAACTAGTTTTTGTTATTTTAATCATTTTTATAAACCTCTGATAATTTAAACTTAATTTGGCAAATCTAATCATATTTTGCAAGAAATTCAAGAGTCTTGTAAGTTAAGGTTTTTTCTTTAAACAGTATAACTAGCATCTAATTAAGAATTATCAAAAGTAAATTAGTTTGACAATTGCTAGGCTTAAAAAAATTTCCAACTAAATGAAATTCCTTTCAATAAACAGTGTTATTTTCAAACTTACTAGGTAGCTCCAAAGGTGTTGGCTTTTCATCAAATGTGTAAACTAAAAAAAAATAGAAAGTTTTACTGACACTTTAGGTAAAAAGTATTTCAAAAAGCAGCATATAAAAGCAACAGCAAGTATTAGTTTGGATTTTAAGTCTTATGTCATACAAATTTAAGTAATTTATAAATTTGTAAAGTGTAGTAACCGAGCTGATAGTAACTTAGCTTTAAATACTTTTGAACAAAATGATAGTTAAACTTGATTTGTAGCACTCTATGTAAAATACTGTCAATAACTGTTGAAAAATTCTTATGTTAAGCTTAAACTTTGTTTTAGTCTCGAATTCGTTTTGTTATGACATCTGGCGTTTTTTCACTAATCTCATTCAACGATAATCATGAAAAATAAAAACAACCTGATCTGGTGATTCCCCTGAATCCCCTACCAGCCATCTGAGCGTCAGAAGTGAATACAACTTTTGCAGTCTGCATCGGGTCAAACAGGTAGTAGAAATACTTGTCTGAATTCTTCGGTTGATCGGTGATTAGTACACCGTCCGCGTACACCTTTAAAAATTACGTCAAAAATCAACCGAAGCTTTTCGAAGAAGTCTTGTCAAACGTTTTTATTCTTCACCAAAGTTTTGTCACTTTTATGATCATTTATGACCTCACATAAAGATACCTCTATTTAACGAAACTTATATCCTTTTTTACTGACATAAAAACTAATACAAAACAACTAATGTTTCATGACGTCACACATTTAACTTTATGACGTCACAAACCTCGACGGAATCGCAGCAGGGTTCTACGTCGACGTCGCCTATCGTCAGCTGAACGCTCTCACCACCAAGCGGCGCTATAACCCACTCGCATTTCAAAAGTGGCGGGTAAGCGGAGGGGAATTCCGGTGAGTGAAACATGATGGGCTGGTTGCCAGGGTTCAGGTTTCCGCCGCACGAGGTGTTGTACACGCTAGATGGCGTCGTTGTTGCTGATAGTAATATTTCTATGCTTGAATATCAATATAAACAAAATTTAAGCAAAAGTATTTGGTTTTGTAGTTGGCGTGTTTTAATGAATCAAATACTGTTGTAACATTTTTGATGTCAATTTTGTTTTGAGAACCTTTGTTTGTTAATTGAGGTAGGTATAATTGAAAAATAATATATTTTTCTGTAGTTTGCTTATCAAAAAAACAATACTTGTATAACACTTAGACTTCGTTTTTATTTGTATATTACATAACTAATAATGAACTAACTGGTTTAAATCAAAATTTAACATTGGATTTAAATAGTATAATTATGCATACGATAAAACTATTATTTCCAACTAAAAAACTACTGTGTAAATTTACTTTTAATTAAAAATTACTTTAATTGTAGTTAATAAATTGATAATCACACAAAGTTACAAATTGCCTTTTTTATTAACCAAATTTGTACTTATAAAATCTAATTAATTTAGCTTAGTTGGTACTATTAAGTGTTTCTACAGTCCTTTATAGTAGATAAGTAGTAAACATTAACGCATACTTAGAACTTTTTGGTTAAACAGTATTTTCTAGTAGACTCTTTATAGGTTGTGTAAATTTATTTTTATACTTACGCAGTATAGTTGTAGTAGTAAATGGTCTTTCAGTGAAAGGAGCATTTTGACTTTCATCGAAATCTTCGGGTAGATCTAATAATAAAATCATTGCTAAATTATTAAATTAGCTTCGGGTAGATCTGAAGTTTAAAAAAATTATTGCTATTTTGATACTTTGATTCAATGTTTGTAACTAAATGATTTAAAAACTGTAACTACTGTTATTCATATTTGTTTTGTTTTATACTATTATAAAAAAATAGAAGTAGAGAAGTAATTTAACTTTGTTTTACACATTCTGTTTAAGACTAATAGTAGTTATTGAGTTGTTGAGAAAAACATTAAAAATATTTTGCAAACAACATTAAATTAGGATACTGTTGAAAAACTTGATTATGACGTCACTTCTCCTTGTCAATATTGCTTTTTTTTAATAAATTTTATCAAATCTCGTAATTGTGCAGTGCAGTTAGTTTTTTAACTAAGTTAAAAGAATAACAAGTTTTATTGTACAAATAGAAAACTTTGGTTCAGTTTAACAATAAACATAGTTTTGTAAACTACCTAAAGTTTCAAATTTTAGGTGTAAGACATATGCAACATGTTGTTTTTGTTTTACAGTAAATATTTTAAAATGTTCGTATTACAAAAAAAAAATTTTTAAGAAAGTTTTACTAGTATGACGTCACCTTTCGCCGTGTACGTGATCCAGAACGCCACCCTCTGTCCGTAGTTGTCACGCGACTTGAAGTGCATTGTGATGAAGGGGTCCCTGCTTAGTAGGTTGAACCCCGGTCGCACCTGTGATTCCTGCAGCGATAAAACGAGGTTCTGCTCGCTGGCGCCCTCTATCGTTCGCGATGCGTAAAACTGTGAGTTTGTGATAATTAGTTTTACAGTATGAAATAAATGTACTCATTGTTTGAGTGAAATAAGTAGTTTGTTCTGTTTTTGTTGTACAAGCTTTTAATTTTGTTAAACATTTAGTCTTTTCATCAGTAAACTTATCAAGACATTTGTTTTATGTAGTGTCAGTTATTTTCGTATACTTTCTACCTAAGTATTTGAAATCAAATTAGGCCAAGTTTAAATAAAAGACCAGGTTATAAATAAAACTTTTTCAGATTTTAGGTTTTTGTTAGCCTTTTAAAGGAAATATGAAAAGCATACAAAGCAACAAGTTTTTGAAACGCTACCTTTTTTACTGATTTTACCCGCTTTTAGCTAAATTTACCTTATAAAAAATTACTTGTTCAAGTTTTTAAAACAGTTTATTTACGTATATTAACGTTAAATTTATAAATTTATTTACATTCGCTAAAAATAAAATACATATTTTTCATATTTGGCCATGAAATTTTTCAAAAATTTTTAAAAAATATTTGCAACCTAAAAGTAAAGTTTATAATTTCTTTGGCCAAAAACAACATACAAAACATTTTACTTTATTTGCAACTCTTGAAATTTTTCTATGAAAAGTAGTTAAAAATTACTCAAATTGTTAATGTAAACATAAAAAACATGTTAAAATTGGAGCTAGTTAATGTGACTAAGCTAGAAATCAGAACGCAAATGTGTAGAGAAAAAAGTATATAATAGTTAATAAAATATTTCGTAAAAATCAGCAAATATTAAGTTTTTTAGTGAAACAAGTAAAAACCAATAAAGTTAAACATATATGTAAATAAAGTATAAACAAAATTTTAAGCTTCGTAATAAAAGTGAGTTAAAATTTTTAAAAGCGAATACATTTTTACAAATTAAAATATTATCAATCTGTTACCTGTTTAATAATACTAAATAAGCTCCTTAACCTTAGCTTCGTTTTAATTTTTCTTATCAGCGAAAAACCCAAGTAGCCTCTAACTCGTTACCTCTTGTTTCGTGAAAAAAAGAAACAAAATACCGTAATTCATACATTTAGTAATGAGCAAACAATAATTAACAATTATATTGAGTTAAAATCAGCAAATCCTTAGTAGATTACTGCCTACCAACTTTCTTCTATATAAATTTTATTATTACAAGTGTAAACTCAACAAACTTCTAGTTCGTAAAAAGGTGAAAAAGGCTAAAACACGTTCATACATAAAATGTGTTAACAAACTTCAAGTTCTTCAATAAAAGTAAACAAAGCCCACTATCACTACAAGTTTCATCAACAAACCTCTAGCTCGTTCCCCCATGTTTCGAAATCATGGAAGTTGAGATGCACCGACTTGTTGCTGTGAGTCTGGATAACCCACCAGCACTCGATGTTGATTTTGGGTCCGTACGGAAAACCGGGGGTGGTCAGGTTGTTCGGATGATCGGTTGCCACCAGATTCGTGATATCGTACCTTTTATACTCTGCATGTTGTAATTGTTTGTAATTTTGAAAAATTAAAATAAAAAAAGTACAATCTCAAAAGCACAATTACAATCTCGAAAACACAATAACTTTAATGGGAAAAAAAATTTATATGTTTAGCTAAAATAAAAAACTTAGGATGTTTATTTACTTGTACCTTGCGAGTTAGTTGTTGTGTTTGTAAACCATGATAGGTAATAAATCATATCAGGTATATATATATATATATATTTTTTATTTATTTATTTATTTAGTTCCTCAAGTTATACTGTTACTACAGCACACTAATCAAACCTTAATTTATTTATGCGTACTTATCTTAGCAATTAATATTTTAACGGCTAAATCTAGTTGATTTTTTAAAACGTTTGACTTTTAAAGTATCTATAACGTGTGTACTACAACTTTTAAACAGTGCAGTGTTCATTGCTGCAATATTTCCCGCTTCACAGTACAAATGTAGCATAGTTAAACAACTAGTTGAAGATTCTTTAAAGTTATTAAACTTAAAACTGGTGCTGATTCTTGGTGACATCATAAAGAATTAAATTAAACCAAATATTTTGTTTGCCTCGGGCATTAACGTACTGTATATTAAAAAATGCTTGTTGCAAGTACAAAAAAAAATTGAGCAATCACCGATACTTACATAGCTTCCCAAGCCTTATGACGTCATTACGCGTTGCCGCTATTAACAACGAAATCTCGTTGGCTTAAAAGATCACTTAAGTGTGAAAAATGTACAAATCCGACCTTTTTAAAAACATAAGATAAGTATAGTTGAAACAAACGAACCTTCAACATCCACCAGCTCTCCTTCGTAATCGAGCGGATTCACGGCCTCGTACGTCAGCAGCCACCCTCTGTGCTGCCCCCTGGCGTCAGTGGTGAACGAGAGGTCGACGTAGTTGAACCCGGACATGTACAGGATGGATTCCCGCCTGAAACCTGAGACCACCATGGGGTTGTCCGTGTTTTTGTAATCGTTCACGTCCATAACGTTGTATATCTGTGAATAATTGTTGTTAACAAGAGAATATATATATATACATAGATAAATAGATAATTGCATATGTAAAAGGTTTTTATTGTCAGAAAGAATAAATCTATTTATTTATGTAATAATTGTATATCTAAGGATAACCTTTGGATGTCAAAGAGAATCTTTGGATGCAAAACTATAAATTAAAAAGTTATAAAGTAAGATTTTAAGTCTAAATATACTCTTTTCGCTTATGTTTCGTATTATAGCGTTGATATTTCTTTTGCAAAGATAGGTTACATATTTCTTTATCTCGCACTTTTATTTAGCCTTCCGGTTTTTTTATATACTAGTTAAAAAGAGTTAAAACGAAGAGTTATGATCTTTATTTTTATTATGTTTTCAGTAGAAAGAGCATTTAAAATGTCAATTAACTGCGATTTAAAATAAACAAATTTTAGTAAAATTAAGTATCCCTAACTTTACAAACTTAAGTTATAAAAGTTTTGTGCTCAAGAAATATTCAAAACAGCAATAACATTGTAGAAGCAACAGTTATTTTTAATGTTTTGCTTCTAGCAGTACATCTCTACAAAAAAACACCAAACCTTCAACTTATCGCAGCACTCTTCGGTTTCGAAGTTTGCGTACACCCTGATCAGGACCTTCATGTTTTCTGGCGCGGTTATGGTCCACCTGAAATGGCTAATAAAATTACATGGCGGGCAACTTACGTCATCAGGTAGTAGGTATTAAATTAAAACGTAACAAAAACAGTCAGTCGTTCTTAATTTGTTTTTTTTTTATAAAATAAGTAAAGCAATTGTTGAGGAAAGTCTTAGCGAAACTTAGTTTATCACCTGCAGTCCAGATTTTGCGGGTAATTGACGTCATCATTGTGACCTGGTGACGTCAGCACTCCTTGTTGCTTGTGCGAGGCTGCGAGTTGCATTGGTCCGCATACGTCCGTACCTTTGAATATTAGTAATTTTAATACATTATAAAACATTTCTTGTTTACTTCAAAATTGCACTTATATTTTTTCTTTTTTTTTCTTTCATTAATAACTTTGTTATAAAAAGAAAGTATTAAACTACGATTTGAGTTTTATCCTATAATGGCTGAAACTAAAAATTTAAACTTTTAAGCTAATTGTAAAAATACATAAACAGAACAAAAAACATACTAGTTTATTATGTCACAATATTACGATAAGTAGCTGTATACAAGTTTTTAAACGAATCAATCTACAATAAAATACATTTATTTCAGCTAAAAGTTTCATTTAAATAAGTTAACTGGAAACTGTTTCTGGAATTTTAGTATTGTAATTCGAAAGTTTATTAATATAAGTTCAGAAACTAAGGTAGAATAAAACCATATACTAATTCAAAACTTGTTTTAAACAAACTATTGTGTTTAGTTATAGCAATTAGTTTTAAAGATTAAAGAAAAAACTATTTCTTATGAGAACCATACCAGAGGAACTAAAAATAAGTTATTATCTTTTAACATCAAAAATCAAATCAAAGTCAAACGCATTTTTGTTTATTTTTAACGTGTAAGCCAGTTTAAACTTCTTATTTGGTAAAAATCTTGCAATTAAAATAAACAAATAAAAAACTCACTGGTTCCTTCTGATAATTCTTTCTCATCAACAGCTTCTCCTAATTCATTGTCATAATAAACCTCTCCTACGTCCGTGTAATGAAGATCCTGAAAATGATTCTGATCCGGCTCAGCGGGAACTAAGAATTTGTTAGTAATATATATATATATATATATATATATATTAAAAAAGGTTTATTTAAAGATGCAAAACTCGAAGGACTCGAGTTTCGTGACTATTCACTCATCAGCTTCAAAACAAGTTTAAAATAAAGCACAAAACAAAATCAGTAATGAAAGTTAAAAATTTTTTGCATAAATAGATTATGACGTATTTTTGAAACTATCAAAAATCATGCAAATTGGCTTGTGCAAAAATTAATATACCAATCGACAATAAACTAGCGAAAATTCATATAACTTCAGTGAGTAACTATAACTTTCATTACTGATTTTGTTTTGTGCTTTATTTTAAACTTGTTTTGAAGCTGATGAGTGAATAGTCACGAAACTCGAGTCCTTCGAGTTTTGCATCTTTAAATAAACCTTTTTTTAATAATAAAGCCCTCAAGATGGGCTCAGTGTGAAAAATTTAATTTATTAAGTTATATAACTTAATTCTGTATATATATATATATATAGAAAAAAAATTTGGCGTTTTTTTGAAAAATATTATAACTAATGTATTATAAGTATTTAAACTTCAGAAACGTTTTTTTTTTAATTCAAAACAAATTCAATAATACTTTTGTTATGCGGAAACAACTTTAGTATTTTTTTTTACAAACCTGCTCTCGCGCTTATGTTGAAACCCTGGTACGAGTTGTAGTCGTCGGATGTGAAGTGAAGCAGAACGTAGGGTTGTGACGTCACAAGGAAAGGTTTGAACACGTTTCCGCTGAAGACGCTGTTTAAATTAGAAGGGGTGGCAAGCTCCGGCTCCAATGTGTCGTATATCTGTAATGTATATACTTTTGAATATATGTAATTTAATTTGTATAAACAAGTAAAATTCTTCTTGTTTATGAAAAAAAGGATTGTGGTTGCTGTTGTATCGTATATCTGAAAACACTGTTTTAATAACGCAAAAAAAACATCTTATAACCATACAAAGTTAAAACTAAAACATTATTTAAAGCAATGCTAAGAGTTAAATGAATAAGTAAAACACTTCAAATTACATTTACGAGATACGAAGCTAGATAAAAACAGCGGCAGTTTATTTTATTTTAAAGATTTATTAAAATTTTACAAAAATAGTTATATAAGTAACCTTCAAATAAAATAAAGACTAACAAATAATTTATCGCAGCAGTCTTCCGTGTTGAAGAAGTTCACTTCCATCCTGATATTATATCCGCTTGAAGTCGCTATCCGCCACCAGCAGTCGTCTTCGTTGTTGTAAATGCGCGGGAAATTCAGGCTCGTTAGCTCCGTAGCGCTGTCTTGCGGATGAATGAAATAGTTTCCACCGCACTGCTGTCCTTCTGTGGTTACAACTAAAGTTGAGGTGACTTAAAAATAAATAAATAAATAAATGAATAAATAACACTATTTACTGGGGACTGCTAGCTGGGAATTATAAGAAAAGCTAAAATAAGTTGATGTCTTATAATTAAATAATATTATATAATGTTTAGACAAACGAATTATTAACACGACACAAAAAACTACAATGACATAAAACACAACACGTAAAAGAAAATAAAACTAAACAAATACAAAAACAAACAACATATTCTAACCAGTTGACTTATAGCTGAGCATGAATCCTTGCCCGTTCTTCTTGTCATCTGAAACGAAATTCAGGTATATCCTCCTGGAAGGTATCAGGTGCGCTTTCAGGTTGTCAGGTTTGTAGTGGCCCCTGTACTCCGCAACCAGGTTCTCCTCCTGCAGGATACCAAACTCCCCCTCCGAGTATATCTGTGAGTTTAGTACAAACATATAAATAAATTATAAAAACAATAAAGAGCAACATAAAAAGTATTCTTGAAAATGTATTTATACAAGCTGCCACTACAAGTATATCTATGAAAAAATAAACTTTCAATAGAATGTAAATTTAAAGGTATATATTTTTTTTAAGAAGTTGACTATAGGTTTTACAAAATTATAACGTAAAAGCAAAACAAAAATTTTTAATTTGGTTTATTTTTTCCAAAAACAAGAAAACACCTTGGAACATATCTTTAAATTTTTTTATTAAAAAAAATCAAACTTTTTACTAGTCGCTTAAAAAAAGGTAAATTATTTAAAATAAAACTAAAAAATATTTCAAATATTTAAAAAAAACAAGTTCATCAAGTATTTTTTATGATATATGATCAAACTTTCAAATATTTGCAGCAGTCTTAATTCTTAAGTTTTTTTTTAAATACCGAGCAAAATAAATGTGCAAAAATTAAAAAAAGTTTTTTTAAATATGGTTTAATTCAAAATAATACCTTTAAATAGTCGCAGCAGTCTTCGGTTTGGAAGCTGAACAGCTGCAGCTGAATGTGTCGGTTCCACGGGGCCTCGATCATCCACCAAACGTTCTGGTTATCCGGATATCTGCCCCGTTCATCCGACGGTGAGTACAAGAAGGTGAAATTCGAGGCAGCAGAAAGTTTCACCTCGTTTATCACTGTATATTTATATATTTTTTTCGTAGACTATTGAAAAGCGTGAATAACTACTACTTCGTTTTTGTAATGGATTATTATTAGATTATATATCGTATAAGTAAATTTTGAATACTTTTACAAATTAGTTAAAGGAGTTTTGTTTGCGTACTTCAAGTTTGGTTTCAGTTGTTTTGCGAAAATTGTTGTATAACGTAACCGTTTTGAAATATTTTTAATAAAACTCAGGTTAAAAAAATTTAAATGCTTAAACTATTATGTCTTAACTTTAATTACTTTTAGACACAAAAGTTCTGATCATGAAAGTATTTTCATTTTTAATAAACACAAAACCATAGTTTAACTTTTTTAAGCAAATAAGTTGTAAACAAAAATTTTTCTGTGATTGCCATTTTTAATTTTAGTTGAAAATAAATATGATTAGCTTTTTATTATACACGCACAAATTTAATTTCAGTTAAAATGTTAAAAATTATTTCCATTTTCATTCAAAGTCATTCTTTACAATATTTTACAAACCTTTAATTCTTTTATTACGAGCTTCTTTTTGCTTGATATCGTCCTTAACATCTATAAAAAAAAATTTATTGAAATTATTTGAAACTGTTTACTAGTATTTAAAGTAATAACTTTTACAATATATAGTATACTACACAAAAATTTAACGAAGCGAGTTTTTAGAATAACACTTTTGATACTCAATATAATATAAAATAGACAACTCAAAACTCTATATATAATATAAAACAAATTATTAGTTTGAATTTAGTAAAAATATTTGTAAAATTAAGAACAATCTAATAATTTATATATTAGCTGCAAAGCTATAGCAAATTAAAACTAACTGAAATAAATCTGCAAATTCAGTTAATAGTTTTCATTTAAGTTCTTAAAAAACATTAATAATATTTTAAAGAATTGTTTTTATATACAAAAGAGCAAGTATTTCTTCAAAAATCCATTCCTAAAAATTTCAGCTTACTTTTTGGTAGTTTGTTACCATCTTGAAAAAAAAAATTTTTTACGAAACACAAAACTAATCTAATAAAGACATTAAAACATTTACTAAAAATAAAACTTTTAAAAGTACTAACCAATAACAGACGAGTAGATAACGTTCATGTCATAGTCGACTCTGTGCAGACTCGATGACGTAACGGTGACGTAGTGCGAAGGTGACGTCACTTCGTTGGTTTCTTTGTTGGGAAAATACCCTATTCTGTTACTCGATGATTCGTTTGATTTCGTATAATAAACCTGTTTAATTAAGAGTTTAAAAAAAAAATCTCAGCAATACTATCAAGCTTGTAATGAAGTTAAAGTGTGATATGCCCTGTTTTGATAACAAACAACATACTTTAATTTACTATTTTTTAGTACATAAATAACAATTTTTCATAGAAAAAAAATCTTCATATTTGTTTTATGAATTACAACTAAACTAATGGTTTAATAGCTTACTTATTAACAGTCTTTAAAAATAAATATTTTAAATGCTCCGACTAAATTTATAAATATATTAAAGTATAAGCAAATAAATACAAAATAAAAACGAAGACAATAAAATCACCTTGAAGGTATGAAAAACGTTCTTGTTAAAAAATTACACAATAATTTTTTATACATATATAATTATATTTTTTCAAATTACTTACTTTATTTGAATCTATATAAAAAATAACCATAAAACAAAAGAATTAAACCACCTCGAAGAAATGGTTAATTTTCGTGTTGAAAACAGCCTTGACCCGCTGGCCCGGACTAGTGACCACCGTCAGCTTTGGGCAACTGAATAAAAGGTCGGAGTTGTAAGTTAGGGATTTTCCCTCTTCCAAGACAACCAGCTCGGCGCACACTGCAAAAAAAAAAACCAGCGTAACAATGGTTGCGACTTTTAAACTTATATTTGAACTTACGTTACAAAATATGTTTATAACTTTCTTTTAGCTTGTTAGCCGGTTAAAAATTTTTTGGCTATCATACTAAACAGGCTGCAGATTTGTAAATTTTTGTAAATTTTTTTAGATCACAATTTTTTGTTTAAACTTTTCTGTTTCAATTAATTGTCAGGCGATAGTAAGTGATTTAGTTGTTGAAACAATCAGTTATCGACAACTATTATTTGTTTTTAGTCGGCTTGAATAAAATACTTGTTCGCACATATGAACGGAGCAAAATAATTTTTCAGTTTTAACAAAAATAAAATAAGAATTTTAGAGCTACAAGTAAAAACTTTTTATTGAAAACAATAATTTAAAATCTTTTTTTTTTGTGCCGCCTGTCAGTTTTATAGATAAGCTTGTCAGCAAAGATAAAATTTAAGCACTTAAAAAACGTTTGAAAAACAAATGTCTGCCAAAACGATTTTGCAGGGAGTAAGTATTGATGATTATGAGCTTCTGATAAATTCTATTTAGTCTTAAAGTTTATGGCATCAGTAAATATTTTCATTATAAAGTTTGAAGTTTAATTTTATACTTTTTATAAGCATGAACGAAAGTTTTGTTTTTATTCCCGTGTTTATTTGATATTTTACGGTTATTATACAAATCCGAAAAAAAGAAATGAATGAAAAGTAATTGTTTTGCAAAAATAAAAGCTAAATTCTAAAATCTAATTTAGTTTTATAGGATGCGACAACAGTAAAAAAGTTTTAGTAAAAATGTTTACCTTTAAATGTGCATCTAGGCAAAAAAAAATGTTAGCTAGTTAATTGTAGTCTACACTTAATGCATGGATAAAAAATAGTTTATTATAACTGCCTACTTCCAAGTAAGTGTGTTTGTTTTTATACAGCTTTAGAAAAACATGTATAAGTAAACAACACTTACACAAAACTAACATAACATCAAAAGTTTTTACCTTATGAAAGTAATATTGCTACAACTAATGAAAGTTGTTGTAAGTTTTTTTGTGTTATTTCTATTCTACAAAAACAGTAAAACGTTGCATAAAAAATCAAACAATTGGTCTCAGAAGCTTTAATTTTTTTTAATTTGCTAATAAAAATTTAAATTTTTAAAAACACTGTTTTGTAATTATTAAGTTTATACACACAGTTTTCCTAAGTGGGAAATATCGCCTATTTAGAAACGGTTTAGGCTATCAGGGGGTAATGATTATTTAGACACCGAAAAAATAAAAGATGTAATTAACTAGTAACGGAGCGATTTTTAACAAACAGGGCCGATTACAATTAATTTTTGGGGGCGTTTTTGAAAGTGAGTTAAGAAAACCCTCAAACAACAACAGTTTTTTAACTTAAACAAAAGTAAACATAATTTACGAACTTTTTCGAACAACAGTATACTTTTTTAAACGTTTTAAACTGATTGTTCACAAACTAATTAAAACACCGAATCAACGTAAAACTTGAAAAACTCTCAAGCCAAAACAACTGACAAAACAACAAAAAATGCTGACCAGTGTGTATCCATATTTCGACGCTGGTCAGGTTTGCGTTGGAAAGCTGCTCGTTCGGTATGTCGAAGCGGACCGCCACTTTTCTGCCCTCACTTTCAACTGTGACGTCATTTTCCGGACCGTCGTGTTCTCGACCTTTGAACAGCGTAGTGTTTGCGTCGAAGTTGATTATCTGCAAAATTTAGTTCAATTCAACACCGATAATTAACTTTTTTTTAAGCTCGTCTTGTGCACTTTGCCTTGACATGTGATGGCGTTTGCTTTGATAACTCGGTAAAATGTGATACGAAGTTTGAATGATTTAGTTTTTAATGATTTGAAGTTGTAAACAAGTATGGAAGGGTTGAACGATTAGTAACAACATGTTTATTAACAAAATGTTTGTACTTTGCTGGTTTGCAGTATAGAAATTTATTATTTAAAAATTATTTTAAAATGTTTTAACTTTTTATTTAAAATGTTTATTTATTTTGTTTAATGTTGGCGTTTCGATAGTGATTGTTTTTACTCGCTGGTAATTATACGTCTTTTTAGATAAATATATAAACTTGACAGTGTTTTACAAAAAAAAATCGAACTCTTGTTTTTTTATTTGTCAAGTAAGGCCAATTTTTCTAAACAGTCGACGTGACTGAAGAGATACTTCACATCAAAATTATTCATGACGTCACATAAGCGATTGTCTCGTCATAAATCGCGAAACTGTCGGCGCGTGAAAGTCCAATTACTACCGTGACTCAACTCGAAACGCGAACTTCAAAGGAAATCGCCGCAACAAACATTTTAATTGCATTTGTGTGCAATAAAGATGCTTGAAGTTGATTTTTGAATTAAATTTTACCTTAAGTGTATTTAAACTAGGCATTAGTGATTTTTTATTGAGAAGTTGTCGTTTATTTTTAGTCATTTACTTTGAATACATTTTATATATAATATACAATATATAAAATAAGGTTAATGTTTAAACTTAAACACTTTTAACTGAGCCCACTTGAAGGGCTTTTAAATAATTTAACTGGCTGATGATTAAAGCTTTATGAAAAATTAAAGCTTTATGAAACATATGTTCCAGAATTTTTAAAATCGCCATTTTAATGAATTAATATACAATATATATATAATACATTAATATATTTTTTAACAACTTTAAACAATTTAACCACAGTGCATTTTGTAGAATGAGTGCTCTCATTTAGGTTGGAGGTATCCTAAATTCATACTCACACTAAATAGCAAGATAGAATTTTTAAAAAACTTACGACGTAAGTGACTTGTGATATAGTTAAAAAAATTCAAATGAGAAACTTATACAACGAACGTTCATTAAAACTTAAAGATACCATAATCTACAAAGCTTTTATTTTAACCCACAACTTGATTGAAGTATTTTCAATTTATTCGTTACTAAGCTATTGAAAAACGACATAACTTTTATACCTTAAGTAAATAATAAATACAACAAAAACACAAAGAACGGTTAGCATAGCGGGAAATTTAAAAATTAAAGTTTTTGTTATTACTGCAAACAAAACCTAAAGAAAGTTGGTGGTTTGGGTGAGTTTAAGTATATGAATGATCAATATCGTGGATATATTGATAGTAATAAATATATATAAAGTATGAAACAAATAAAAATCATGGTGACAATGATAAAAAAATTATTAAATGTACTATAACGTTATTATTTTAAATAAAACCTCAAGAAAATTGTATTAATGAAAATAAAGTTAACAAAAAATATACGTATACTAATTAAAAAAAACCTAAAGAACTTTTTAGGCGTAGGTGAGTCGAGGTATTTAAATGACCAAACACGTGGGTACAATGACGATAATAAACAAATGTAAAAATATAAAAATTTAACTGAATTCGAATATTAATAACAAACCAAACCTCAAGAAATTTTGCGGTGTAGGTTAGTTGTGGCATGTGGATTAATAACTTCGTCGGTATGCTGGCGGCTTCGTATCTCTTACTAAGCGTTATAAATTTATTAAAAGTTAACAGTTTCATAATATAATATAATAGTTAGTATAAAATATAAAAACTATATAATAAAATATAAAAATAATCTAAAATAAATCTGTTCAAGTTTAATTTTTTCCAACAATTTTTTATCAACCTCGTTTCGTACCGCCATTCGCACCTAGTGGTCGAGGGGAATTTTTGGTGGTGGCCGAAATGGCCCCCAGTGTGTTTGATGCCCGTGGAGAGCTCCGTGTTCTCTAACCCTTTGTGCAACTGCGAGCATATTTCGTATCCGCCTGTGAAGTTTGAACATGCAAAATTTGTAAAAATGTTCTAGGTGAGTCGCTTTACACGAAGAATTTTTTATAAGCTGTTTCACGTGTAGTGAATGACAATCAAATAAAAAAAAAATAATTTAACTTTTACTAAAACTGTAAAACTCGGGCATATCTCGTAGCCGCCTGTGAAGTTTGATCCGCTTAGAATCAACTTATAATTTTAAAGTTAGTTTTAAATGTATTATTTAAAGTACTTAAAAAGATTTCCATTTTATTTTTTTTTTTTTGCTTTATACATAATTTAACATCAGCATGAGAATATCGCCCAACTCAAAACATATTTCGCATTCATCTGCAAAGTTTGGTTTTGAGTTGCAAAAAATTTTTAAGCTGAATTTTTTTTTTGACAAGCTGTTTCACGTGTATAAGCACGGTAATCACAGAAAAAAAGTTAATAATATACAATAGAAAATCACATTTTCTGTAAATTTTTTTGCAGTAACGCTGGGAACAAACTTGTTACTTTGGAGTGAACTCTTAATTTGTTTGTTAAAAAGTACTAACTAAGACTTCCATACTAAATTTTTAATTAACTGTTCACTTAAATGCTTTAAATCAATTTTTCAATTAATATCGATCATATTAGGTAGTCTTTGTTTTGATTTGTACTTTTAAAACTAAAAAAAATCAAATTGATGACCGGATTGGCATGATCAAACCTTATTTATAACATAGCTTTAAAGTCCGAATCAAATTAAGGTTTTTATGATTATGATTTATAATTTTGTTTTTTAACTCAATTAAATGAGAAAACTTTGAAAGCAAATATTTGTTTTTATCATTAGTATACTTATAACGTAATTTAGGTATTCATGATGTTTTTTTAATCATAATTTATTATCTTTTTTGCACTCACTGATAGAACTTCTGTTTATAAGTTGTCCGCCCTTTTACATTCTAAATTAATTAGATCTTTGTTATTATGCTAATTTTTAAATCTACAAATCTATATACAAACAGTTGTAATTTTTTTTTTGCATACAAATGTTTACAAAACCTTTTTTATGGACTTAACCTCTCAATTATGTTTTCAATGGAACTAATACAAGAGTCAATAGACTTTTGCTTTTACCTATATGCAAGTTATTTTTATCTGCTAAACAGTGTATACATAACTGTATTGCATAAAATACTTAGTGTTAAAACTTTCAAAACCGTTTTCAATAAAACTAGAGCAAAATAGTCCAATAACGAGCATTGTTATTAAGCAAACAGCAGCATATCAGTAATGATGCAACATCAAGCACGTTTGAAATCAAACTTTGTTTGAAGCGAATCGAGCAAAAAATGACGTCACAAAAAGAATAAAATTACGTCACTAAAAACTGAAATCCCCAGTCAACCGCACGTAGTGTTTGTTTATCTAGACTTAAACGATATTTCGTTTGAACTTAAAGATGAATCATAAAAATACTTTTTGTTAGTTTTATCTTGATTTACAACTGTTGTTGTATTTTTTCTAGCTTAAATTATTAAAAAAAATTTATAAAGTAGCACAATTAGTTTAGTAACAAACAAAAAAACGTAATTTGACATTTAAAAATTTAATTCAACGCTTAAATGTTCATGTATATTTTTTACAAACAATAAATGCTTATAAAAAAGGCTTGAATAGAATCTTGCTAAATAAATAATTAAATAAAGCAGATAATTACTTTTAAGCACAAATTTTCTTAAAACTATTTTATGATAAAAAAAAATTCAAAGTTATGTTTCTTGAAAACATTCTTTTAATAGTTCAAAAACCACTGTTTACAACTTAGAAACATTAGTTTAAAAAAACAACAATAACAAATGAATTATGATATGTTAGAAGGAAGTTCACAGACTTCTATTTTTAGTACAAACATCACTCAAAACTTATCTTGATGTGAAAACTCAAATAAAATTGTCTACTGATTCTATTATCTCTGCATAAACAAGCAGAATATAAATGTCACTACTCTATTATCTTTTCACAAACATGCAATTATCTCTACGTTGAAATGTGACTCACATGTAACTATGTTGTGGCTTCCGTTTTAATCTAATTATCAACAAAACTTTGATCATTGTATTTATATGTGTATATCAATTGAACTCACTACAGTCGTTATTAGACTTGTATATATGTACATAAACATATTAATTTTGTAATTAATAATGATAATATATATGACAATACTCACTATTTTTTAGTATACTTTTACGTACAAGTAAGATTTACTAAAATGTAAATTTGAAGTTTTTCAAAAACAATCGTTTTCGGAGAGACTAGCTGATTTTGTCAAATTACAAGAAACAATAAAACTATTCAAGCTTTAAATAAAGGCAGTTTTAAATAATTAAGCAAAAATTTATTCTAGCGTTAAATTTCAATTGAAGGTTAATTAGTAATCAATTATTTGATTAATTTGTTGTTTACTTATTATTAGATATATATCAACATGACTCACCAGGGATATATAATTGTTGACAGTTCGCGCAAATTAAAATTGTGGCTGCAATCACCAACAGACTCGTCGTAATGTGCATTGCATATATTTTAAATAAAATGATTCTGCAATTAAAAATATTTTGAAATCTGCTTCTTTTCTCAGCATGATAACTAGTTTTAAGTTGCAAGTGGTTTAAAACCAAGCAAAAGTTTCTTTTAATTAGTTGTTTTTTGAATAAATTTTTAAAACTATTATTGTGCTAGTATCAATTTAATTTGTACTTCTTTTTTTGTGTATGAAGTACTAAGATACTTATTAAACAAAGAAGCTTAACATAAAATAAAAAAATTTATTTGTTATTATCAATTTTTACAATTAAGCATTTAAAACAGATCTTTTCGTAAAAAAAATTACCTTAAAACAAACAGACTTTATAAAAATTAAAACTAATTCTGTGAGAAAAACAGGAATTTTAGTTCTTCAAACAAACAGTTTTAAACACTTACAGCTGATGCTGTCAACTTGGAAGGCCTTCAAAGCTGCTAACTAATTTCACTCGCTTCAACAAACTTTAATTAATAAACGCTGTTGTTTTTGATTGGCATTCGATGTAGTAAACTCTCACAACTCTAGGCTTGATAAAAAATAAAGGTTTTACTCACTTATTGCAGTACTTAAATTGTTTTAAAGTGTTTAGATGATTTTTTTATGAACAAAAATATTTGAGAGGTCAAAAAAACACCTTTTTTAAGCACTACATGAAAAAATCTTACAACTATAAATTCTGCATAAAAGTTATCAAGTTTCAATCAAAATAAACAAAAAGCTTATTTTAACTGTTCAACAAACTATTATTAACTGTAACCAGCTTAGGCCAAAATTTCTGACCAGGCTAACCGCAAACACTCGTTTATCCGTGCCTTTTCAAAAACGAGAGAAAATAAAAACAAACTCGAAAAAAAATGTTCACATTCGAACTTCAACGCCGGAAAACACCACACTGAAATACAAAACACCCATTAAGATTTGAATTAAACGCTAGTTGTACGCGAAAAATCGCTTTGACATTCTAACACTATGTAAACAAACGTGAAACCGTTCAACCGTTACTGTCCCGAGGTATCAAAACAAAATATCAATTTTCACACAATTTTCACGGGCTGCCATGTTGTAAGCTCTTTCTATAAATTAAATGGACCGAATCAAAGACTGGTTCAAACTATAAAAGTATACAGGCAAATGCATATAAATGTATGCACTTATGACAATATGATTGTGTTCTATCGAAAAAGGCATATAAAAATATTTTTAACCATCTACAAAATTAGTATCATCTATTCAAGTACAAATTTAAAAAAAAAATTCTTACGCTTTTATCAGCAATATTTTGAGTCTGAACGGGATCAAACGGCTTTCACACTTCATTTATTTATATTTATCTAATCCCTTTTTCTTTTCAACGAACCAATTCAATGTATGAATCGGTTTGAATTTTAAGGTTTTTTTCAACGAACCAACTCAATATATGAATCAGTTTGAATGTTAAGGTTTTTTTCAATTTGTGAATTTTATCTTGCTATCTAGTGCAAACACACGCTTATCTTCCGTACACGAGCAAAACGTAAACAGTTTGCATTTCTCAAGATTTTTTCTGTTTGTTTTGTGGTGACTTCAGACAAATTCGCGGTGATTTGTTAACACAAGTGTTTGTACAATGTCCGTTTCGGCGATAATGTTGTACAGTTTTGATGTTTACTGGAATATGAGGTATAGCTTTTTTGTAGCTACCTTAGGTTATTATTTATGATTGTGAACGCTTAACCTGTTTATTAACTATTTGCGACAAAATTGTGATGATTTGTACGAACTTTGTTTGTTTTTTGTCTAGAAAAAATATTGTACTTTTAATTTTTTACTGAAAATATGAGGTTTAACTGGCTTGTATTGATATTTTTGATTTTTAGACATAACTATAAACATGTAACCTGTTTATTAGCTATTTGCGACAATTTTGTGATGATTTGTATAAGTTTTGTTTGTTTTTTGTCTGGCGAAAATGTGTATGTTTGAATGTTTACTGAAAGTACAAAGTTAGTCTGTTTTGTAGTAATATTTTTGATTTTCAGACACAGTTGTTAACATCTACTTTATGTATAAAAAATGTTTTCGACAAACTTTTGATACCCGTATTTGTTTTCTGTCTGTTTCCAAAGTAAATTTGTAATCATAAAGTTGAACCTAAAAGTTAATAAAAAAAACAATTGTGTATTTTCTTAACTGCAAAAATTTTGTGGTGATTTTCAAAGTTTTTGTTTGTTTTTTGTTTTCTGACGTTAATGTTTCTATTTTTAAGGTTTATGACTATGCAGAATTCAAACAAACTGTGAGTTTTTTTATTGTTTAATATTTTGTTAATTTTTTTTAACGTTTGTCAAAAAAAAGTAAAAAGAGTTCAAAAAAAACAATTTAAACCAAAATAAACAAATTCGTACTGAAAAAAGTTTATGAAACTCATCATTAACTAAAATTAAACTTAAAATAAACAATTTAAATTAATAATATTAATACTATTCTAACTAAAAAATAACACTCTAAAAAAATAAATATTGTTTACTAGTACTAAAAAAACATAACTCCAACCGTACTACATTAATAATCATCATTTCAGTAATAAATACTTGAAATACTAAAAAGAATTTGAATGTGGGAAAAGTCTCCAGTAACCTTTGCGCTTAATTCCGCGAATAGAATGAGAGAGAAGCCCACCTGCAATTAAATTGAGCTTAACAATGGCAGTTGAGGCGACAATATATGGGCTCAACTGGTGAGACGCAGCTGTATACAGGAAGTAATACGGACTCGAGTGGTATTTGCATGGCGATCTTTACTCAGCATGTTGAAAAAATAGCTAAATTTAAAAATATAACACTTTATGTATTTTTAGTTTTAGTTATAGTAAAATAAAATTGTTTAACAAAACTTTAATAAACTTGTTCTAGCGAACACGAAAATTATGTTTTAAAAAGAATCACTTGCATGAGATTTTTATTTAGCATGTTGGGTGTATTGAAAAATTAGCTGAATTTTAAAAATATAACACTCTATGTATTTTAGTTTTAGTTATAGTAAAATAAAATTGTTAAATATGACTTTAATGAACTTTTTCTAGCGAACACAAAAACTACGTTTTTTAAAGAATCACTTGCACGAGATTTTTATTTAGTATGTTGGTTAAAAAACTTTTTTTTTGAGAATTTTTAATTCAATTAGTTTTTTATTAAAAAAGTAATTTGACTACCTTATCAAACTTAAAAACTGGGCATTGCTTTAAATTTCCATAGATTAAATAGAAACTGCTTATTTATTAAATACTTGGTATATAAATCAATACACATAAGTTATCAAAATTCAACTGGATATTGCTGGGTTTTAGCAATTTTGCTTGTAAAAGCTTTGTAAGGTCAAATCTAAAAGTTTTTTAGCGAACAATTTTGTTTAAATTTTAACACAAAAAAGTGCAAACAACTTTATACTTCATTAAGATAAAAATTGAAGGAAATTCGAGTTACTTTTTATTTTCTTCGTTTCGTTTTTAGAAACTTGAAGCACAAAGTAACATAACTTAAGTTACACTTGTGCAAACTTTTATACTTTTGCTTATTTCTCGTTTTTTAACACAGTATTAGTTGGTCTGATGTTTGTTTTACACAAAACAAGTTTTAAAAACCATCTTAATTTAATACTTTTTACATGAAAACAATAAAATTCAATTGCTATATCAATGTCTTAAATGTCATTATCAAAAATTTTAAAGTAACTAGTACTAAAAGAACTTTTTAAAAATACTAAAACATTACCGTAAATAATCGCTATTTCTTAACATAATGAAACATATGTTTCGAGTTTATTTTGTCTATCATTAAAAGTAAGTTGACCTTATAACACATTTTGACCGTTGAACGTAAACAAAACAAAAGTTTAAAACACACAGCTGTTAAAATGTTATCACTTGGAAAATAGTCTTTTTTTTTTATAGCTGCCCATTTTTTATTGTGCGATGATGTAATAAAACTTGAAGCACTTTAGCTTTCTATAATGTAAATAAAAAGATTGTCTTTAACAAAATTAGTACTGTGACACCCTTAGTAAAACAGTTTTTATTTAAATACTAGTTTTAAAAATAAAATACTACTGTACTTTTTCTTCTTTTTTTAACAAAAATGCTTCTACAATGATGAAGTAAAACATTGTTCTAGAATTATAAAACAAGCACACTTAAATTAAATAACTTTGTAAATACAAAAAAAAATAAGATGCAAAACATTTAATTTTGTCATTTAAATCAATAACTAGATAAATAAATCACAAACTGAAAATATTTTTATTTATAGGCGAAAACGATATTTAATTAATTATATCAAGCAAACCACAACAAACGATTCTTGATAAAATAAAATGAACTTTGAACAAACAGCTGTTGTCGAATCAACAGATTACTGTCGAATAGTTGATGAACTTGTAATCATTTATAAATGCTAGTGCTAGTTTCTTGTGTAAATAACTGTTTTTATAAAAACTAAGTAATTTTTTAAATGTACTTATAATTTTTTCTTTAAAATGTTTTTTTTAAAGCAAACTGTTAGAATAGTTTGAAAATATTGTCTTAATATCAAGCTATTTTAAACCATTCATAAATGCTAGTGCGTGTTTTGTACATATGTTTTTGAAGTTTTGTGATTTCCTGTTGTACAACGTTATCAATAGTTATTTGAAATGTTATATGAGAAACAGGGCAAAGTATTATTTTTTATAAAAGACGACTTGGTCTTTAATTTTATGCTTTCAAAACAGTTTTTAATATCTTAAACTTTTAAGTAATTTTTTAGGTTTATAAACTTTCAAAATTCCTCAAAGTAGCAATAAAACAAAAATGAAAAATGAAAATGGTTTAATATTATTTACCAAGGTCTAACAAATTTTTGTGTATGAACTATAAAAAAAACAGTTCTTTACATTTTATGAGTTCAAACTAAAACAAAAAGTTTTTTGAAGACACAACAAAAAATCGTACGTGTATTATTTAATTGTTTGTTTTCCAAAATTTAATGTATAACTTTAAAGAGTCAAATCATTAACCTTTAATTTGAATTTCGATAGATCTTTATAAAAAGTTTCTAAATCTGTTTTCAGAATTTTAAATTATGTGTATAAACTGGGTGAAATCCGAGAAAAGTTATAAGACCTAAATTTCGAAAAGCAAAAACTGTAATAATCGTTAAATTTGTTAAGTTAAGTAAAATATAACATTTTTTTTAAATATAAGATAATAAATTGTTCATTGGTTTTGCAGTATACTAAGTTTATAAAGTGTTTTAATGGTGCCACAAACAAGTACTTTGTATTATAACATTTTGAAATAATAAAATCCATAGTAAAGCTTCATATATGATTATGGGGAAAGCTTAAATTAACCTTTCACTTGATAAAAAAAATTCTGAGTAATTTTAGCTCTAACTAAAAGTTATACAACCAGCGCAAAGTTTTTTATCATACAGACTTCCAAATCAAATAAATTTTTCCTACAAACTTAATCAAAGCTATTTAAGAAAGTATACTAAACTAAAATAAGAAGAGACTATTTATCTATAAACATAAATTGTTTTTGTTTACTCGTTTAACTAAAGTTTTTATTCCAGTTTTACACAAAACAGTACTCAGTTTTATTTATTTCAACTTTATACTATTGTTTTTTTTACATATTGTTTATAAATATATGAGCTTAAAGAAATACAGATATGTGTAGACTGGTAAAAACAAAGGCAAACTTTAGAAATGAACCTAAAATTCAAAATGTTACATATAAAAACAATATAAAATATATAAAAACAGATATTACTAAATGATTAATTCTCCGGTTTTGTATCAATTTAAAATTGTTTTTTTTTTCAAAAGTTATTTTAAAACGAGGATTTAATGTATCCAGCAACGACAGCTTGCGGATAAAAATCAAACTTTTTTTTTTCATTGCTATGTCTCCTAGAAGTTTTATCACACAAACAACTACGCCTGCATAAAAATAACAATAAATTTAAATAGAGATTTAGTTCTGAGTTAAAAAATAATTTTTATGCTTCTTTATTACACATCTTATTTAAATACATTTTTTCTACTAGCAGCTTCTTTCGTTTAAACTCTCCGTTTAGTTCTAGTTTGTATACTTTTTTTTTCAAACCTGTTAAAAGTTTTTAAATGTTATTATTTTATAATGTTTAGTTTGTTCGTGTGCTTTGTAAAGTTTGTCAGTATTTATTTTGATTTTAAAACTATTTAGTCTTATTTGAAAGCATTGCTTAAATATACGATTAAAGACTTAAAAAAATAAAAAGTTGGTTGTGTCTGCGTTTATATAAAATACAAGTAGTTTCAAAACTTTTCAACCACACTCATCATTTAGCAAGCCTCTTAAGCTTAAGTAACTTAATTGGTCAAGACTAGACGCATATTGGTTTACAAAAGAAAGTTAATGCGTTCATATTAGCTAGATGAAGAAAAACACAAATTCTGGCAACTTTGCTTAATTATAGATTTACGTCTATTTTTTAACCCAAGTACTGCCTTTAATATTTGGTTCTTATTAGTTTTATAATTTTTATATTTTAAATAAATAAGGCAGCTCTTTCACAATAGTAACATTTGTTGTTACAAACTTTATTGTATTGTTAAAAAACTTATTCTATATATTTTATTTTAAACTTCGTTTCACATGTTGCTGTTAAACCTAGTCACTTTAAGTAATATTAAAATCATTTTATCTCAAGCAAAAGAGATTTGAATATTTTTTTCTGTTAAGTAATATTTTAATGCTAAAAAATATAAGATTACTGTTTAAATGGTGAATTATAAATGTAACCTTACGGTAAAATTATATTTAATAAAACAAATTTGTTCAGAACTGTTAATTTTGTTCAAATGGTCTAAAAAAATTTTCTATATATTATTGATATACAAAAAACCGTTTGATAAAGTTGTTCCGAAAGAATTATTACATTAAAGGAGAAGGCGAAGATCAGCGTTTTCTAGTTTTCTATAATGATTATATTTTTCTAATACTTATTTTTTAATAAAATATTTATGACAAAAACAGATTTAAACTTTATTATTTGACTTTAAAAGCAATTTATTTAGAGCTAATGATATTTTTTAAATATTCTCAAAGCAATTTTTAATATAAAATGGATATACTTAAACAACGTTTGAGTTTAATTACATTTTGTCCGAAAGAATTATTACAACAAAACTTTATTTATTTTAACTGCCCACTTGGCACAAACTTCAAAATAATCGCACTCTTTATTAGACATTGCCTCTTTACTAGTTATACTACCAGTTTACAATTTCGCTCCCTTACTAGTTATTGCCAAAATTATTCCCGAAATTACCAAAAAGGTGTCGTTATTGCCATTCTTGAAAAATATACTGCGAATGAAAGAAAGTAAGAGTAAAAACTTATCAAAGAACCTATTTTTGTACAACAATATTAAATAAAATTCGATAAAAGTAAAATCTATAACACAATTTTATTTTTCTACTATTTATAGTAGACTTGGTAAAAATCACTAGTGTTGAAAAATACCCGGCTTTGATAGATAAGATAGTTTAAATCCTACTGCCGGTAAATTTTAATACTAAAAACAGTGCTTTTTACCAAGTCTGGTAATGAATGTATTTTTATTCGAGCAAAACGCGATTGAAATAAATTTAGTTTCAAAGTAGCCGTAAAACACGAGATGAAAAAACAAATTCAAACTTCAAATATTTCAGAGAGTTGTAGATGGTAATTGAGTTTTTAAAAATGCTCTACAACTTTGAAAGTCAGTGTCTGAGTCAAAAATTACAAACTTTAATATTCAAAGCTTTCGTCATTTATTAACATATTTTCAATGATAACCCGGTTGTAATAAAATATGTTTTTTTTTCTATGCAGTTTAGCTGTTTATAATGTTTACAAATCTTTTTTTTAGTTTAAATTTAATAAATAATACCTTAATTTGTTTTAAATGTTTAAATTAATTAAGAATGTTATTTATTTAGTGTGATAAAAGCTGTTTTAAATTTAATTTAGTAGTTAGCTTTTTATTAGTATTAAAAATTTTGTTTTAAATGTTTTGTTTTTATTTATATTGGTTTTTCATTAAAAAATATCTTAATAAACTTCGAAAGCTTTGAATAACATAGTTTGTATACGTTTCACATAGACATTCTTAAAGCTCAATCAAAATATTAAAAATCTATAAAATATTTTTTTATTTTTGAGTTTTTTTAGAATCTTTGCTGAATGTAGCAGTTTTGACTACTGTCGCAATGAAAGTAAATTTTTCTTTGCGGTTGTACAGTATTTCTTGCCAGTATTTGCAAATGCTTGATGCCTGGAACTGTTTTAACATATTTTATGTTCTCATAAACAATCAAATCGAAATCTTCCAGTTCAGCGTATTGTTCTATCCATCCTTTGATTTCTTCGGCGCTTGCATTCACATTACCGAACCACAAAACCCAATTTGTAATGCCATCTTCGTAGTGGTAGGGCCAAGCACTCTTCATTAAGACCCGCGCATTTTCTGTTGTAAACATTTTTGTATAATGCTAAGTCTTGTAGAAATTTGTACAAGAGGTTTTAGTGGTTTAATATATAATTTTTGACCGTGTAAATTAATAACAGTAACTCGTACCAAGAGTTTTTTTAAAATTAATTTTATGGCCCTTAACTTATCCTACAGTATGTTCAAAATGTTCATACTTTCAATAGGCTGGGGAACAAAGAGCTTCCCAGTGTTCCGCTCCTTCTCGGTGGGCATGCCGAACACCTCGTGCTTGATCTGAGACTCGATTTCGCGCCACACCTCTTTATTCTTCTCCCTGGCCTCCTCGTACCGCCACTCCGACTCTTCAGATCTGTACCCGTGCATCTCTCCGGCGAAGAAGCAACTCTCAGCGAACTCCCAGGTCATCGGCACGTCGCGTTGTTTCAGCTCGTATCTTTTTTGGCGGTTTTTCGTCACACAAGACTCGATCGAACCCGGTGCGTCTGTTTAAACGTCTTGATAATATTTGATTACATTTTTTTAAATCGTCGCTAGACTCTTTAAAATAAAAAAAATTCCGAAAGTCCTAAATTTTGGAACACCTAAATTGCTACTAGTTAAAATTAATATTTTACTTTTTACTAGAATTTAGAAACTTTATAATAAAAAAAGAAATAAAATAATTACGTTTATGAAGTTCTCGATAAAAGTACTGGACAGACTTCTTTTGTTTTCTCACTTGAAGCAACTCTGTAATAACTTTTTTCGAATTAACTACTGGAGTTGTACATAAAGCAATTACTTGAGACGTATTTGGAGCTAATACTAAAGCTTTACTTGGAGCTAATACTGGAGTTGTTTTTGGATCAAGTACTGGAGCTATATTTGAATCAGCTACTGAATGTGTATTTTGAGCTAATATTGGAGGTCTGTATAGAGCAACTGCTTGAGATGTATTTGGATCAACTACTTGAGGTGTATTTAGAGCAACTGCTTGAGATGTGTTTGGAGCAACTACTCGAGATGTATTTGGAGCTAATTTTGGCTTTTGGTTGTTGGTAGCTGAAAAAAAAACTGTTAGACTAAAGATTTAAAATTTATTTTCAAACTAATAGAATATTTAATTATTAAAAAATATAAATACTTTATGTTTCATTTAACTAAGTAAGAAACTATTTTACGTTAATTTACGTCTTTTATAGACAAATAGTATAATTTTTTGAATTTCTTTTACTTTGATCTTTAAAAGAATGTTTTCCTAAATAATGTATAGATAACTTAAATAAGTAACAAATAAAATATAGGAAAGTAGTAAAGATTATGATCAAGAGACTGTTAAGGTTAATAAAAATAATTCTTAATATAAATACTAAAAGCAAGTAAATAATTAAAAATGGTTTATTTAATTATAATATTTTTAAAGCATATTAGTTATGTTTAATATTTTACTGCTGATTAAAACCTTCATAAGAATAAAGTTAATAGGTAACTTTTAGTATTAAGTTGTGTGACTTACAATTCAATTCTTCCTTATCAGAAACCTTTTTACTGTGTATTCTCACGGAAATACGATCATCACTTACACATTGTTTGATTGAGGTTTTTTCTGATTTCTTACTCAAATCCCCATCCATATTAAATTTGTTTTAGTAAATTTTACACAGCCTAAAATAGTTCGGTTTAATAAAAATTAAAACTTGCTGTACAAAATGTTGATTTTGAATACTTTAAACATAAAATAGTTTTTACTTTAGTTAAAACAATAACGTTTATTGTTTGTTTTTAACTAAGACATTAACGACATAAAAGAAAATTAATAAACAATCAAATCTTATTAAGAAAATTGATATTGGACACATAAATGGTACTTAATAAATTAGTTAAACAAAATTTAGACATACATCAATTTTATACAAAATCATTCGTAAAACAGTTTTTAAAAGCAATTTATCTGTAGTAAAACTTAATATTTTCTTAGCAAATTTTTAACACCCTGTCCCCCATAAAATTTCAAAAAAACTAAATTAATTTATTTATTTAAAAGATTAAAAAAATATTTTTATATTTTGAATAATGACTTAATGCTTGATTAAAGATAAATTAAAATATGACTAAACATCAATGAAAAATAAAGTTATGGAAGATTTTGATAAAAGGCAAAATAATATATTATGATACAAAATAAAATGTATTAATATTTCAAATATATAAATAAAAAGTATTGAACAAACAACATTACTAAATGTTTTTGGCAACCTATCTCAAGGTTTTCAAATTTTTTTCTAGGTTTTTAAGATACGCTTAAGGGTCTACTTTTAGTTATAAATTAAGTTTGAAGTAACAAAACTGTGTTAAATAGTACACCGACATTTGAAAAGATATTTTAAACTATATTTAATGTTTATTAATTTTTTTTTTAATAAGTAAAGTTTTTGATGTACACAAAAAAAAAATATCTATAGGATAGATTTTTTGTGTCAAAACAAATTTTTACTAATTAGTATGTAAAAATTGTTAAAAATTCCAGGTTTTCTATTGATTTTTGTTTAAAATTCCAGGGTTTTTTTTTAATTTCTCAAAATCAAAGTTTTTCCCGGTTTTTGTAGCCTAATTATTTAAATCCCAGATTTTTTTACTACCCTCTATATACAAAATATTAAACAATGTCAGAATTAAATTTAAAATACTGTAAAATTTATATTATGTAAAAGATTTGTATATCACAGTACAAAAATAAAACTTATATACATCTATATTTAAATAGTTAACTTCTAATTTGTAGCATCATTAAAACCTATTCAAGATTAAATGTTTTTAAATTATTATCTACCAAGAAAAGTAAGCATTGCCTAAATTTATAAATTAGTAGGTTATTGTTTAGGATATGGATTGTAGTACTTTTAATTTATTGGTACTACTCTTCATAATTAAATCCTACCTTATGTATTACTATATTAAAAATACTAGATGGTTTTTTAGTTTACTTTATGTAAATCAGACAACACAAATTGAGTAATGTATCTATTATAAAAAAGAGCCACAAAACACTATTAAAACAACACTGTTTCAAAAATATAAGTTGCTTTTGTAAATAACTTGGAACAAATAAAACTTAATAACAATTAAAGTTTAAGTTGAAAATACTTAAAAATTTTAAACAGTGTGAACTATAAAATATTCAATGAACTCTAAAAAAATTAACTATTTTAACTTAATTAACAAACATACTAAAAAATAACATGCATCTCAAAAAAAGGACTAATAATAACTTTTAGCAATATCTCAGTACAAGCTCTATATCTGATAATAACACAAATCTGTATCTTTGTAATGTCTTTGTGCAATTACACGCTTCATTGGTTGAGCTTGTTTTATAAAACTCAATATTCAATATTTAAACAATTAACATTAAAACCAATGAAGAGCATGTGAAATATGCATTCCATTACAATTGTATACTTCACTTCCATACTAAAAACCATAACTAGATTTGAAACTGAATATTACTAACAATTATGAATGACAATCAGGACTACTTTATATAAACTAGGCATAACAAATGAGTGCTGTGATGTATTTAAATTGGGAACGGGTCACTTTTGCACGAGCGTCACTTTTGCACGAGGGAACACTTGTGCACGGCGACTCTTTTGCACGAGCGTCACTTTAGATATATTTTTTAGTTATTCTTGATTTTTTTTTTTGCAGATTCGTAACTTTTTTGAGCTAGCTACGTCCCTGGATTATACTTCTCTTAAAACTAATTATTCAGATTTAAACAAATATTAGCAATTATAAAAAGGTATAGTATACACCAGGGACGTAGCTAGCTCAAAAAAGTTACGAACCTGCAAAAAATAAATAATTAAGAATAAGGTGTGATGACGTCATAACGGGATTAGAGTAGTTTTAATTACCTTTAATTTTATATGAAAATTTGCAGTTTTGTTAAAAGTTTAAAAGTAAATTGAATGTTGAAGTATATTAAATAACTTAATACAAGGCAATTTGTACTGCTCTTGACCCCCTATAATTCTTTATGTGTTGAAGCTTTTATGAACCTATAAAACCATTCATTTAAAATAAAAATATTAATTATCAATTTAACTTTAGTAGTATTACTGATAGGCATAAATATATGAGCTTGAAAACAGTTACCCAATTCAGAAAACATTTGCAAAAAGTGTTGCTTTTATTAGATAAAAATAATAAATATTAGGAGTTTGTTTAATAAAAAACAAAAGAGATATAAAATAAAAAAGTTCACAACATTAGATAAAATTCAGATATACAATTACTTTGTTTTGTCAAAAATAATTAATGAAGAAAGGAAGAGTACATGTCTTTGTAAATGTTATTACCTGCTTTGGTAGCATAAAGATTTAAGCTGTAAAAAAGAACAAAACATTTTCTTACTAAAAGAAAATTTGTTAAGTAAAAACTGTAAAAAAGAATCAAACTTTTTTTTTTTACAAAACTAGCTGTTTATTAACACGACTTAGTTAAATAACTACAAACTTTAAATATTAAACATCAATAGTTTTCAAATACAATGTAAAACATAAAAATAAATTCAAATATAAAGATTTTTAAACATAAAGTATATTTAAATTTTTTTTTTAACTTGTTATGAATAAATAATACTATAACAATAATAACAACTATAAAATTGTTAAAATAAATAGTATTAAGTTTTTATTTTAAATCTTAGATTAAAAGGTTATATAAAACTTATTTTAAAACAACAGATACAATACATATTCTTGATACGTTTAAAAAAAAGATAAAGTTATAAAAATCTTTATATTGTAAACAAAAATGCTTGTAGAAAAATAAAATTTACAGTAATATTTAAACACAATTTAAAACAAACTTAATATTTTACATAGTTGTCTGAAAACATCATTTAAAGAGCTTTTTCTTGAAGTACTTATCTGGAACTCTTTGTAACAAACTGAACTTCAGATTGATTGACTTTAATAATAGCTTTGCATGTCAATGGTACTGGGTGGTTTTACTTTCAAATGATATTTGCATAATTTTAACCTTAAAAACTTGACTTTTAAACTTAGTTTTAAAAATCTGTAAAACAACTAAACTTGTTAAAGTCCACACATAGTGTACCAAGTTTACAGTAGTAACACAAATAAAACTCAAAAACTAGTTTTCAAAATGTAAAGCTTACTAGAAAATACAAATGTACTAATTTATTTTTTTGTAATTTTGTAAACTACTTAAAACTTGTTAATATGAAGATGAAAACAGAGATAATGAAAAATCTTTTAAAGTTAGGAATAAATCCAAAAACTTAAAAAAAAACTTCATATAATAAAACACTATGCATAGAAAACAAACTCATTGTAAACAAATAATATTAAAATAGAAGTAAAATAGGTATTAAGAACAGTTCTACTCTATGACCAACACCAATTCCAAGATTTTTTTTTCAATTTTCTTAACATAAAATTAAAAAGAATAAAAATAAATAAAATCATAAAAATAAATTACAAGACAGTATTTTTTCATTTGTAAAAATGTTAATTTTCCTATTTTTTTGCCTAATAAAATGTTCTAAAACTTTTTCCTGAAAAATTTCCCTTCCTGCTAGAACCTTTTCATTAACCAAAGACTTTTCCATAGTAAGTACTCATAAAGCATTTAACAATGTTCTATTTAAATCTTTTAACTTTGCTATAAAATGCAATAAAAATATTAACTAAGGTTAGCATTTATAAAATCTTTAAAGCAAGTTTTTATTAAAAAATAAAGTTCTAAAATACAAAAATAAAACTATAATTTGTTTATATTAATCTTGAGAAAATAAAAACTTTAACTAACCTAGCATTAATAAAATCTTTAAAACAAGTTTTAATTAAAAAATAAATTTCTAAAATATAAAAAAAAAACTATAACTTGTTTATATTGTTCTTAAAAAATGTTTATATTATTAAGTTTTTCAGTTTGTCTTTTTGTATTGTTTTTTCTGATTTAATAGATTCTATTCTCCTTGATAAAACTTCAGAAATGATATTATCACATTGTTTAAAAAGTTTTTTATTTTTGTATATTTGTCAAACACAGGGATTTAATCTTAAAACATTCAACTCAAAGAGTCAATTTGATTTAAAACAAATGTTATTTCTTCATGTTAGTTTACTTTGAGGTTCATCTACTTTAAAATTCATCTTGTTTATATCTTCTATTGTCATTTGCTCTTTTGTAAAACAAAAAAAATGTAAACTTCAAAAAATTTTAAGTTTTCTTCGACTCACCACAAACATTTCAATAGTACAAGATCCTCTTTCACACTTACTTTTTTTATTTTCTAACATCATTTAAACCGAATTAAGCTTTCAAATGGATTTTTTTACAATAGTTTGCTATTTGATAATAGAAATCTACACCAATCAACAAAGATGTATTCTATTTGTTCAATATTTACGACACTAAAAGTGCTAATAGTACAGTAAATAAATAAAAATTATCTATCAGGAGTGCAAAACTAAGTATAAATAAATACTGAAAGCTAAAGAAACAAGGTCTTAAAAGCTGAATGAACGAAACAAAAGCGAGTTTTTTCGCACAAATATTTACGTTTCTGTAGATTTGCAGAAACGTACAAAGCTACGTGTCTGATTTACAGTATTAAGGTACAAACAAAGGCTCCTAAAATTCAGTAGTGTAATTAATTTGACGTGTGATATAAAATTACATTTAAGTGTTATGTAGCACAAAACTTAAATATTTTAACTAAAATTTAATCAGTAGCCCAAATTCTTACTAGCGGACCTAGATTTTGATTCTTATGAACTAAGTATGATAAAGATACATAATTCAGTTGACCAAGTTTTAACAACTTGAGCAAACTATAACTTGCCAAAGTGAATTTTTAATAAACTTTAGTTTGTTTTGCATTTTAGTCAAAACTTAATGAAAACCAATATTTGATTAATTCTAATATTTTAACTTGTGTTGTTTAAGAAGATTAGTAAAATGTAAAATATCGGGTTAAATAGATAAAAATTATATTTTGAAGTTTATGGTAAAAAAGTTAACTTGCTTACCTGAAAAAAATTAATACTTTTAAGTTATTAAACATAATTCTAATATGTAATTTTATCTTTGGTTGACATAATCTGTATTACAAACGAAAATGTATGATAATCAGTCGGAAAGTAAAATACTGAAACTGATTTTGATCTTACAATGATGGAATCCCCCTGTAAACCTCTACATTTTACTGAGATACATCTATAGCTCAGGTGTTTTCAGAATGTTTTAGAGTTTGATTTAGACAGGTTTAAACTTCAAGTCGAAAATTATTTCGAATTGTTAACAATATTCAAGTTCAAAAATTGGTAATACTAAGCTTGAATTAATAAAGTATAAAAACACCAAGTTTGAAAAACAGTTTATCTGAAAAGTTAGGTTAAATAACCTTTTTGAATATAACACTTATATGAACTAGCAAATGATAAAACGTAATAAGTATTTTACAACCGAATTTTGTTATTGGCTTAAAAACCTGTTTGAAAATCCTAATGAATAAACTTTATAATATTTTATTGCAAGGAAAACAGTGAAGCTTCATTAAACATACAATTAAAAACTTTTAAAATATAAAAAAAAACTTTCAAAGGCATAACTTGATTTCTAAGTAAAACAATAAGAAACTTCTGAATATTAAAACTGATCTCTAATTTGTCCGCTTACAATAGGTAACTACCAAGCATAAATCTCTGGTAGGATACATATTTATTACCATAAATACAGGTTTTACAATACATTTTGAGCTTCCCTGCAACAAGTATATTGAAACGTGTCCTAAATGATACTTTTTACACACAGCAGTGTATTTTAAAGGTTTTTCAACTAAAAATACTTTTGTTATATATTTTTTTATAAAATTATGCGTCCCGCTAGGACTTTTTCAACAAGTCTAGTCTGTAAGACTTCTTCTGTATTATGAACAGAATAGTTATAAAACGCTTCTACCGTATGACCTTTAATCTTAAGCTATAATCTATAACGTTTATTACATTATTAAACGATTTTAACATGAATTTCACCAACTCTCTATTAAAAGACTGAGCTTGTGAAAGGTTATTGTGAGGTCTCATGGCGTCAATCAACTTTTATAATAAAAATATTAATAAAATAATAAATGTTAAAAAGCTTAAAAGTATTATACAAAGCTATTCGATTAACAAATACTAAATTACTTTCAGACCTGCTTTAAAGTTTACTGCACAAAAATAAGTCGTTAAAATTAGTTATAAAATAAGTCTTTCTTTACCATATAGTAGTGTTTAAAATTGTATTCAATAGTTTTTATAGTTTGTTTTGATAAACTAAAAAGAAATAGATTTTTTTTAATAATTCAAAATACTTGACGAAACAACTAAATGAAAAATTTATTAAAACATTAGATTGGAAAAAGTATGACAAAAAGATTGCACATAAATTTCACATCGAAAAACATCAAAAATAATACAAGTTTGTTAAATATTTTTCACAAGCACTTTAAATTTAAAAGATTATATACAATATTATATACAATATTATTAGATACCTTTATTTTTAACAACAAGCAAAAAGAATTTAAGTTTACCAAAATAATTTGCATAATAGCTTTTTATCTAGTAGAATAAGTACATAAATTTATATTTATTATAACATAAAACTGCTTTGTAAATAAAATCAATAATATTAATAAGTTTACAGTAAAAGTGTATAACATAGTTGAATATTATGATATGTAAGAATATGTAAGAGAGTAAATTTATTATTTACCTTATGTTAAGGTTCTTGATTATCTATGTAATTTTAATTAATGAAGAATTTAATTTTGTTTTATAATTTTAGTTTTCACTAAATAGTGTAAATTAATAATTTTCAGGATTTTATAATAAAAGCCTTATATTTTTTCTGTTTTTAAACACATAACGTTGAATAATCATGAAAATAATTCAATCAAAAGTACTCAAACCCACAACGTCATATCACACATTTAGTTTAAGAGTAGGAATATGAAGCTATGAACACAATGTGACGTTCTTAAAATATGACGTCACATAACACACATCAATTTAAAAAATGACGTCAGGCTGGTCACCGGCACTCAACAAATCTTTCATTTCCTCCTCCAACATTTTAACGTCGACTCCCTCCGATAACATTTTCTCCTCCCATAATTTCCTTTCCTGGTTAAATTAATTTGGTTTAGAAAAATAGTTTTTATTGTATATGTATTAAAAAATAAATGAATTTTCTTCCCAAAATTTTCTCTCCTGATTGAAATTTATTTTGTTTATTTTTTAAAAGTAAAATAAATAATCCGTATAAAACTTTGATTAGACGATTTAGTTTTCTTTTCTTACAATCTCTTCTCCTGGTAAACTATTTTATATTTTATAATTTTCTCTCCTGTTATAAAAGTGTCTTTATATTTCATTGAAATTAAAATTTAACCTTAAACTTTCACCTCAAAACGAAATTGTTTAATTTGACATATTGATGAAAAAACCTCACAAGTTTTAAAAGTTGTCCAGCAAAATTGCTACTTCATTCAAGTTTATTTTTACTATACTAAAAACTAACACTATTTTAATATAGTTAAAACACAAAAATAAAACAGTCTGTCATATTATATTCGAAAACATCATTAATTAATTTTTACCATAATTTTATTAAAAAAACCTCTGCAGCCAACTCTCTGATCTTCTGTTTCTTGTCTTGAACTTTTTTCAACCTGAAGTTAAATGATAAATAAATTTGAAACTTTATTTACACTGAATTTATTAGCGTCGAAAATAAATGTAACAATAATAGATTCTACAGTATATTTGTTGTATACAATATGAAAGTATATATGTTGGTAATTACTTGAGGAGCAACATTTGATATCATGACTGTCACTGGTTTTTGAGAAAATTATTCCAGGTTTTCTGAATTTCTTTCAGGTTTTTGTAAAGTAGACGTTGTTGGGTCTATTTTTAGTTTAAAATAAAAAACTGTGTTTAGTAGTATATCAATATTGAAAAGATACTGTAAACCTACTATAAATGAGTTTTAAAAAAAATTAATGATAATAAAATGTTTTTGTCTATATGATAGATTTTTTGTGTCAAATCAAAATTTTATTACTAAACATGTAAAAATTGTTTAAAATTTCAAGTTTTTCCAGGTTAGTTGTTCAAAAACTTAGCTTATTCCAGGTTTTTCCAGTTTTTGTTGCAACCCTGTGATATATACTGTCCAAGTTTTATATTTTAAATTTGTGTATATGTTTTACTTTGAAAAAAATTAGATTTATCGTAATAGGACGACAAAAAAATATTGGTTTAAAGCAGTGATCTGCTAGATCTTGATTTTAAAATAATCAAACTATATATCATAATAGATAGTACAACTTAAAACCAATGATTTAGTAGTTTTTGTGGAAAAATAAACGGATAAAAATTATTAAAACTATCCGATCCTAATATTCTAATTAAAACTATCCTAGATGATATAAATTTTTGCGATCAATACACGACATATAATTTCTATGATAGCAAAAAACTATCTAAATTAAATATAATACTCATTCATGTTATTACAACAACTAAATATATATGGTTCAATAATAATTATTTTAAACATATTTTATGTATTTTCAGCGTGGCTTAATGAAAATGTATTGTCAATTTATAAACATTTATTTATCAAACCTGTAGAAATCTTCTCTTTCACATTCTTCCAATTCACCATTTATGTAAGCAATTGTTCGTTCTATTTTCGGAATAATTACTAAAAAATAAATAAAAACTAGTAAATAATATACATATTAATTAATTGATGTAAGCAATTGTTCGTTCTATCTTCGGAATAATTACTAAAAAATAAATATGGAAACAAATAAAAATACTTTAATTAGTTGATAAAAGCAACTGTTCTTTCTATTTTGGGAAAAGCTACTTAAAAGTAATATATACATATATTACATACTTTCAAAAACAAAGACCTTAAATAACTATAAATTCAAAAAATTAAAAATGTTCAATTAAAATTTACCATGCTCAATAGCATTGACTCTTCTGTTTGTTACTTTGATCACTTCGTCCAATGTCACGAATGAAGTCTGAATTTGATTATATGTTAAAAATAATTAAACAACTTCATCTAGTGTGACAAAAGAAATCTAAAAATATAATTGTTTTAAAAAATTACTTTGTTTAAATGATACTTAACTTGTAACTATACATTTTATATAAGTAAAATTTAAATTAAAAATCAATAATAGATACCTGCAAACTAGCAAGTTCTACGAGCAGTTCCGTCACCTTGGCGAAATTTTTCTTCATTTTACCGACTTGCTCCCCTCCGCGTGACAACCCTGTCAGCTCGTAACTATCTGTTCCGTCCTAAAATGATATACTTGAAATTTAATTTAATTATATAACTAAAACAGAAAAGAAAAATTGTTTGTTCGTAACTGTCTGAACCCCCTTTGATAAAAAGAATATTAAATTAAATAAGCATTAATAAACGTCCTAAAGTTTATAGTTTTATAATATGAATAATCTTTAACTACAATTATGTGTTGAATATTATATAAATACTAAACATTAAAAAAGACTGTGACAATTCGTTTAGTCCCATTATTTTTTTTAAATAGCATGAGTTAATAAAAAATGACCAAGTTTACATGTAAGCATGTTCAAAACTTTTGAAGTATCCTACATCATAAGTTAAACTACACATCTGTTTGAACTTCAATGATTGAAAATAATACTGATTAGTTAAAGTATTCGGTGCTGGTCATATCATAAGTACCATATGAGTTGTAAAGTATAAAGAACCGAAACATAATAAATCATCTGAAAGTATATGTTTGGTCTATAAAATTATACGTTAATTACTAGTAAAAAATATATGCGGCCTAAACAAATAACTTTTAATTTCAAAACAACTGTATAAATAATAAAACACGTTACAATGTTCAAATGTTGTGACGAGCGTAACATGTTTCACAGTTTTTTCATAAGCCCCCTTTACAGAATTTAAAAAAATATGGCCACCTCCGACAATAATTCTCAAAAACTACCCTTGACAAACCTAAAACTTTTTTTATTTTGATTTTAACCATCAACTCCAGAAAAACTAGTGTAAGTTTCAAATTATGGCTCCTTTGCTGCTTATGGCCCCGAAAGAGGCCATATTACCCACTTTGGGACACCCTGATCTTAATGGTATTTATATTAGTAAAAAAAAAATAATAATGCTTATCTAACGCAATTAAATAAATTTCTTGTGTGGCTCAACTTCATGAGAGCGACTACCAAATTTCTATAGAACTGTGCACATTAAATCTCAAATAAATCATATGCACACCATGTTATATTGAAAATATCAAACTGAAACATAATTAATCTTGTTTAAATTTGACTTTCTTTACCAAAATTTATAAACTATAAGATGATATACAATAGTATTCAAAAACCTTTTCATAAACTCTGTGAACAAGTGCGTACTTTAGAAAGTAATTTTAAAGATTACATAACACATATTTAAGTTTAAAACACACGTTAAATATTCTTAAAAAAGCTCATATTTATTATTGAAAGTAGAAAAAACTTAAAAATAGCTTTGATCGCTAATGATATTTAAAAAACAGTTATTTTTATTGAAAATAAGCTAAGACAGACTTTTAATTAAACACTAAATAAGGTCTCACCAAAAATCATGTTATTATAAAAATAAATTAAATCAAGTGCTATTTAAAAATTACGTTAAAACTTTGTAATCTCAAATTAATTTAAAACAAAGCATATTGATTAATAAAGAAATTACATAATGTAGAAAACAAGTACACATCAAAATCAAACGTAGGTTAATAATTGCTGACTGAACAAAATATAAAAGGCAGACAAAATCATGATCACTGTGTTTTTGTACACACATATGATTTTATTTGTAATGATAATATTTCATATAACTATTGTGTATATAAATACAATTCCAACAGTCTAAAAAAAATCTTAATGTCGAAGAAAAATAAACTTTTTGACTTTTAAGTGTAATAGATAGAGGTTCAAAAAGTGAACTTTTTGTAAAACAATTAGAGCTTAGTTTGACATAACACTAATTGAGTAATTTAACCAAAAAGTTAAAACTAATTTTGTATTCTTGAATATAAGGTGTATTACTACACATTCAACTAATGCACAATAACATATAAAATACTGCCAAACAATGTAATTATATACCAAGATTAAGTAAGTTTTTAAGTTCAGAATAAAAACACTTCTTACATTTAGAAGTTATAAAAATAAGATAAGCAGACTAAAAACATTATATAGTTTTACATAATAAAATACAATACTTGTTAACTAACAAATGAAGGTTCATGCAAGTTTCAAGTAAATACTTTAAACAAAATTCATATACTCTATTTTCAATACAGTTCTGTTACAAAATTTTTTAAGTTTTATTGGAATTTTTAAAAGTTTCAATATAAACTAAAGCTTACAAACGATTATTTTTAAAACAAAATAAAATAATCAAAAGCTAATGAAACCTTTAGGTTATTTATATCAGGGAGTTATCAATATTTAACTATTGAGTTAAAAACTAATTTGACAGAGTAATCTATACAAAATGGAGATTGAAAATTAAAATTTTATTATTTTTAGATACACAATTACACTGTTTCCTGCAAAGCGGTTTTCAAATTGAATATCTGTAATAAAATGTTAATGGTAAAAATGACAAACAATGTAAAATTTATATGAATTAAGTTAAATGTTGAGAACATAAAATTTTAAAAAATGTTGAAAAAAATGTGTTTTGTTTTTTAAATCCTCTTAATTTCAATGCCTTATTATATACTATAGTTCAATTGTTTGTCTTTATCTACTTATAGCTTATAATATTTTTAAAAGGTTTTTTTAACGTTTTATAGCATTTATTAAGTTTTTATGTTCTCAGCATATAAATTGATTTACAAAATGTTATTATATTTGTTATTTTTACCACTATTATTTTATTACAGATTTACAGTTTGAAAACCCGCTTTGCAATGGTTGTATAAATTGTGTTTCTTAAAATAATAAAATTTTAAGTTTGTTACCAATATTGACAAATTAATTAAAACAAGTTTTATATTTACTTATACAAAAACATTAATAAAGTTATTATGTTTCTTAAATTAAAATAAGTTTGTTGTCAATACTGACAAATCAAATGAGTCTTATATTTATTTATAATATAACACTAATAAATTAATTATTTTTTCAACATAATAAGCTAATTTGTGTACCAAATGAATAACCCACATTAAAAATATAATCAACAGACAAATAAACAAAACATTTTTAATCAAATAAACAAATAAATGATATATATCAAATTAGTAAAAAAACTAGAAAACTACAACAATAAAATAAAAAACCAAAATAACAAACAAAAAACTTCTTCATCTTTGAACACTTGCAGGTTGAAAACATACTTTTTTGGACCCATTTAGGGGCCACAAGACCATAATTTGAAACTCACACTAGTTATTCTAGAGTTAATGGTGACAAGCAAAAAAAAGCTACAGGAGTATTTAATGGCTCTTTTGAGAAGTCTTGTCGGAGGTGGCCATAGTTTTTTTTTAGTTTTTCAAAGTGGGACTTGAGAAAAAAAAAGTTTGGGAAGCCTTGATCTAAACCAAAACTTAACAACAATTAAGGCCATAGGGGGGGTAGGCCATGTTTTTTGGGAGCCAATCATTTCTAACCCGCTATCACTTCTACCCCGATCATTTCTACCCCGATCATTTCTAACCCGATCATTTCTAACCCGATCATTTCTAACCCAATCACTTCTAACACGATCACTTCTAACCCGATCACTTCTAACACAATCACTTGTAACCCGATCATTTCTAACCCGATTCCTTCTAACCTGATCATTTCTTACCCGATCACTTCTAACCCGATCACTTCTAACACGATCATTTCTAACCCGATCACTTCTAACCCGATCACTTCTAACACGACCATTTCTAACCCGATCACTTCTAACACGATCATTTCTAACCCGATCATTTCTAACCCGATCACTTTTACACGATCATTTCTAACAAGATCACTTCTAACCCGATTATTTCTAACCCAGTTTAGCCAGATCATTTCTGACCCGATCATTTCTAACCCAATAATTTCTAACTTGATCATTTCTAACCCGATCATTTCTAACCCGATCACTTCTAACCCGATCACTTCTAACCTGATAACTTCTAGCCTAATCGTTTCTAGTCCGATCGTTTCTTACCTATTTTACTTGTTTATTTACATTTCTTTGTTTTAAAGATTTAATGCAAAAACCAACAAATCTTTATAAAGTAATTAAACCAATAAAAAAAATTTCCATTTTTAATTTTTTATAACATAATGATTTAACATGTTATGTAAAAAATAATTTTTGTATAATTTTTTTTTTAGTATTAACTTAACATAATATTAATTTACTTTGTTTACCTCAATTTTTTAGTTGTATAAACAAATCTGTTAACTTGTATTTATAATTCATACATAATGATTGCTAAATAATATAAAGTTTTTATGTTTTTGGAAATCTGTAAAATAATAACTTTTAAGACATATCAAAAAAAATATTAAAGAAGTTTTTACTATTAATCGTGTAAAATTAATTTTGGAACTTTAAATTACTAAAACTTTTAAATTTTTATTAAAAATGTAAATTTATTTTGCTCTATATATTTTTATATAGAGCAAAATTTCTATAAATTTATTTCTATTATATTTTTTAAAGAAATATGAAAAAATCAAAATATTAAGTTTTCGACACTTAACTTTTATGTTTAAGTTTATTATATAATATTTCTTATTTAATCTTTAGATATAATTTACCATTGGCTAAAAGAAATAAAATCTAATTTAAGTTCTAGTAAATGGCAGGGTCTATTTATAAAGAAAAAAACGTTTACCTCTACTTTTTACTTTGTGCTATACAGTATACACTTTCGTTTTAAGAACTTATGATTTAATGATAATAATTTTTAATTAAATTATCATACTAATTATGATTACTAAATTTTTTTAACTGTATTATTTTAAGTTTTATATATACTCATACTAATACTCTTAAAAAATGGTATTTCGTTTAAATTTGCCCTAAATTTGAATGCAACTTGCCAGTCTGGTCTCCATACTTAAAATTTATACTAACCATATAGAATCTCTTCAAGAAAAAGTAAAGAATAGTCTTTAACCACTGCAATGCTCATTATAATTCTTACATTGACGACTATCAAAACTTATTATTTAATTTTTAGAATTCAGAAGACTTCTACTTTTCCTAATCCTTTTAAAACTAAAAACTACAGTTAGTTTATAATCAATTTTTGAACTCTATTAAAATAATTAATTACCACGAAAATTACCACAAAGTCTAAATATTTCTCAGTTTAAATGTGGACTTAGCTTTTAAACAAAACTAATCTTTACATAAAGTTGAACAAATTTAATTAAAATAAGATAATTTATATTAGCAACTATCAGTAAATTAACAAATTTTGTACTTATGAACCATTGATTTAATATGTAGGATTTTTTTCATTCTATAGTTTGATTTTATTGTAATTGCCTTTCCTATGTAAATAATAAATCATTTTCTAATGTTTCCGATAAATGTTTATTTAAACTGTATTATTAATGTGCTTTGGACTTAAGGTTTTAAACTTAGTGGTTAGTCAATGTATTTAAATTTTTCGATTATGCTTTGGCAAAGCTACAAAAAATGATAAAAAAACAATGAAATACTAAACGGTTGCACAAATGAGCAGAACCTAACTCTAAAAGTAAGGATGTGAAAATCTGGTAGATGTATAAACTAGAAGAAGTTTTATTCATAAGTTTTTGTAGTTTGTTTAAATTCTGACACTGTAGAATATTCTAAATAAATTTCATAAAAGTAATACTGAACCTTATTTCAATGTAGAAGTGCTTGATTAAGACTACTTTGCTGATTTCTGAACTAAATTCATAGAAGAAATTTACTAAATTGTCTCAATATGTATTGCTGAATTTTGCAGAGAAGGTTGTTTGTTGAAAAGAAATTAAAGTTAATTCTAAAAAGAAAGGTTAAGCAGCTGTGTTTTGTTTTATTGCAACTTACTGATCGTTGAAAGAGTTGATATTTAAGTTGCTTATTATAAAATAAAAACTGAGTTTGTTAAAAAAAAATTTCTTCAAATCATAAGTAACTTAATTAGTCTTATACTAAGTGTTGATTTTTTTTTTGCTGTTAAAAAAAAAACTGTAGTTTTTGTTTTTAAGATATATAAATTTTTGTCTCTTTGTTATGTGCTGTTTAGTTTAAGCTGCCCAGATTAATATGTGTGGGTCTAGCGTAGGAAATAATAAACTTCCAATAACAATAAATATCAAAAATTGAATTTTATTAAAGCTATCTAAACATTAAGTTTTACTTTAAACAAAATATACTAAATTTCGATAAAAAAAAAACTTTGTTGAGATTTTTTTGTTTTTAAAACAAATCTTTAATTTACTTCAATAATACATAAACATATTAATACAGATTGAATTAATAATAGTCGTGTTAGAAACGATCAAGTTAGAAATGATCGGGTTAGCAATGATCGGGTTAGATATGATCGGGTTAGAAATGATCGGGTTAGAAATGATAGTGTTTAATCGGGTTAGAAGTAATCGGGTTAGAAGTGATCAGGTTAGAAATGATCGGGTTAGAAGTGATCGGGTTAGAAATGATCGGGTTAGAAGTGATCGGGTTAGAAATGATCGGGTTAGAAGTGATCGTGTTAGAAGTGATCGGGTTAGAAATGATCAGGTTAGAAGTAATCGGGTTAGAAGTGATCGGGTTACAAGTGATCGGGTTAGAAATGATCGGGTTAGAAATGATCGGGTTAGAAGTGATTGGGTTAGAAATTATCGGGTTAGAAGTGATTGGGTTAGAAATTATCGGGTTAGAAATGATCGGGTTAGAAATGATCGGGTTAGAAATGATCGGGTTAGAAGTGATCGGGTTAGAAATGATCGGGTTAGAAATGATAGCGAGTTAGAAATGATAGTAAACCATGTTTTTTACAAGTTGATCATATTTTATAGAGTTTTTACTAAGCTTCAAGTTGCTTTTTATCGTTTTTTTGAAAAAAAAAAAAATTTGATAAAAAATCACTTTTTTTTTAATTTTTGTCATAAAATTTTTATTTTTTACAATTATTAAAATTCACAAATAACATTTTTTCTCATAATGTAAGGAACATTTCCTGAAAATTTGAAGAAGATTGCTTGAAAAATGAAGGAGAAGATAGATTTTAAAGCCCGTTTTTAAAAACTCGAGAAAAACGGCTTTAAAGTTACCCTTTATAAAGACAACCCTTTATATAACTGGTCATAAAAAAAAAGTTACTTAATATTTTTAAAATCTAAAAAAAGCATCTGAAAGATTATGAAATTTACTATAATATAAGTCTATATGTTATTTTTGATCAAAAAATGGCTTCTACCCCCCTATGGCCTTAAATAACACAACAAGCTTACATTTTTTAAAATATTTTACACAACTAACTATTTTAATAATTTTTTTCTACCTTTAGAAAACAAATTATATCAAACATAAAAAACTAAAGTTTTGTTATTAAAATAAAGATTATAACTAACTTTATAAATAATAAATTAAGACGCAGGGAGGTCGAGATTTTTTTTTACAAAAATTAACATTTGCTCTTAATTGAAATCTTGGATTATGTAATATAATGTATTTTTAAAAGCAAAAAAAATCAATTAATTTCAAAGATATAACTAGTTTTGTTATAAAGGCTGATACAACTGTATAGAATAAAAAAATTTCAAGGTCAATTTTTACAAAATTTTGAAAAGTTGAACAACAGTCGTCTGTCTTCTTCTTCATTTTTAAAGCAATGTACTTCAAACTTATGAGAAATAATTTTTTTCAATATTACAAATAACTTGTAGGAAACAATTTTTTTGTAAAATAAACCAAAACAGTTTATGACCAAAAACTTTTTTTGTTTATTAAAAAATCTAAAAAATTGTTTTTGACAAGTTATTCAAGATTTATTTAAGATTACCCTGATAAATATTTTAAAAGACTGACAGAGGAGCTCAAAAACTGACGGAGGAGATAGATTTTTGGTAAAATAGTCTTTTTAGTTTGCTCCTCACATTGAGAATATATTGAAATTTATAACTTTAATCGCTTTTATCTTAAAACTTACTTCGAAATTTAACAAGCTATGAAAAGTAAATGGTTTAATTAATTATGTAAAAAATATACTAACTTTTAAAATGCTTTACAACCCTCTTACCTATACCTTTAATAAAATAATAGTTTACCTCATAATGTTCAAACACAGGCAAATTAACACCAGCAACATTGTCAACTTTTGTCCTCACTTTTATCTGTGCTTTGTCCACCTTTTAGATAAAAAATGAATTTATAAATTGTTACATATAAACTTAATGAGGTTTGCTTTTAATAAAATATTTTGCCATTTATAAATTTTGCATTTTAAGCAAACTTACTTTAAAAGCCCTCTGAGTTTAAAGTTTATTTTGTTTGAAATTCTTTTATTTTTAATTTTATCATACATATACATATACACATTTTTAAATATATATATACATATTTATCAACCTTCTCAAGGACCACAGCAGAAAAATCGCCTGCAGCAAAACGAGCTTCAGTTTGTGAGAAAGTGGCGTCTTTCATCATATCACCCATCTTCTCTTTTGCCTGCAAAAAGAAAAAAATAAGTAAAAACATAATATACAGACAAAATATTATACAATTACAAATAATCCATCAATTCTTTTCTTCTTTGTCTGAAAAACTTATTGTTTTTTTATAATTAACTAATTTTACATTTATCAGGGTTGCCAATCGTTTTTTCAAAATTTTTTCCATGTTTTCTAAATTTCTTTCAGGTTTTTAAAAGTACACATTTTTGGGTCTACTTTTAGTTTTAAGCTAATTTCTATATAAAAACTGTGTTTAATAGTTTAAAAACATTGAACACATACTGTAAACATACTGTAAAGTTACTTTAAATGTGTTTTTTAATCAAAAAATTTTTGATGATGACAAATTTTTTTTATTTATATTATAGATTTATTGTGTCGAATCGAAATTTTACTACTGAAAATGATAAATTATTTAAAATTCCAGGTTTTTTCATCAAATTTCCAGGTTTTTTCAAAATATCTGAAATTCCGGATTTTTCCAGGTTATTTTTGCCTAAATTGTCAAATTCCAGGTTTTTCCAGGTAAAGTGGCAACCCTGATTTAATAAAGAACTTCTTACTAGGGGAAGGTTTACTCAAAATAATGACTTGCAGACCACTGTACTTTTCAAAAACTTGTTTAGCAAAAAAAAACATAGATATAAGAGCAAATGTGTAGAATAAATAAAATTAAAATATGTTTCAAAAAATATAAAATTGACTCAAAATGCAAAAAAAAAGTATTTGTAAAACTTTATTATAATAAAGAAGTCTAAATCTGTTTATATCACAAGAGTTGTTTGTAGCTAAAATCACATGGGAATTAAACACATTTTTCTCAACTGGTATGTTGTAAAGAGAGGTGAGGAAATTTTTATAAAATATAAATTATAATATGAACCCTAAACTATAACTTATAAGTCATTTGTTATAGAGCATAAATTTATTTTATGACGTTAAGCTAAGGGCATTGGGGCAACTTTTATTTTTCAGTCTTGTTTTTTTTACAGATAAGAATGTATTTGGCCATTTGTTAAAATTTGAAATATTTTTTGAGATATAACCCATCAAATTTTGAGAGTTTCATAGGTACCTTAGGGAAGACGTAAATTATAAAGACAACACTAACTACTCAACTAAAAATCTATCAATTTTAGAACTTTTGAGAAATACTTTTAAAAACTTTTTAATCTATTTTTTATAAAATTTATAAAATCTAAGACAAATAAATTTTTAATTCCTAAATAATCTATTTTAAATTAATTTTTTTTTCCTTTTATTATCATATTTTTTAGTACTTATTTAATATTGCAAGAAACATCACTTAAAAGTTACAGTCTGCAGCTTAAAAAAATAGTTAAGTAGAAATTTAAGTTCCTGAGAAATTTGACAATAAAAAAACTGTGGTCTACAGGTTGACATAAATTTTACAAAATGAACACATCTCAAAAGATAATTGAATTTTATTGCCCTATCAAAAACTAACTTAAAGTTTGTATACTTCAACCTTAATTTAAAAGCATACTTTAATTTTTGAAAAAATAATTGTTAAACCTCCTATGCCCTTAAATGTTTGCAAAACAACTAACATCAATGATTTGCTTCAGAATTTTGTGGAACCTCATTTTCAGGGCATCAGACTTTTTTTTGAGCAGACTGTGGCCGGTCTTGGCACCCTTCAGCCTTGTTTTCATTATTGTCAGGTTCCTAATCAAAAATTAAACAAAATTATTTAGATGAATAAATAATATACAAAGCATAATACACAAAAAACTAGTAATAATGCACCTAAATTTTTAAAAAAAGAAAACCAGGTTGCTAAATTGTGTTACAGACAATTTATAATTGATTTATCTCAAACTATGATATCTTATGAATAATACAGTATAATATAGATAATATATTTTAAACATAAACTTTGCATTGACTTATAACTTAAGCTTTAGAAATATTAATTTACCACAGATGTTTTTGTGTTAAAACTTTATTCCGACTAACAGCGTTTTACTGCTCTTAAATAAATTTATGAACAGATCTACTGAGTCTATAAAATATTAACACACATTAGAAAAAAAGCATGTACAATTATGTATAATATCTAAGTGAGTAGTAACTATAAACAAACTTTATGGTTTAAAAACAAAGTTTGGAATAAAAACATAAAATATAAAATTGTTTACAAAAACTACAAATTTAATAATAGCATGTACAAACCACAAAAAAGCTCTAAGAATAGGCAAGTTTTTTAACAAGAAACATGAATTAAGTTATGCAGAAACATTACGCCATAATAAATTTAACAAACTAATCAATAAGTTTTTCAGAAACAAACTATGCATCAAAATGTTTACTAAAAATTTTTACTAAATTTAAAATATTTATTTATACAGTACAATATACACCGTATATAATAAATAGAGGAAACATGTAGTATTAAGGCCATAGGGGGGGGTCCAACATTTTTTTTACAAAAATTAACTTAGGCTTTTATATGAAAGCTTTAAGTACAAACTACAAACCAGTTTTTATAGAATTCAAAAATATCATTGAACTTTTGAGATATTTAATTTTTTCTAAAAATTTATCAATATAAACGTATGGACCGCAAATTTTTTGGGGTCAATTTTCTTGAAAATTTTAAATTGCACTAAAAACCTATCTACTCCTTCATTTTTTGACCTAGAGACTTCAAATTTTCAGGAAATGTTCCTTTTAATATTTTAAAGAATCTGAATGTTGGAATTTTTGAAATTTTGAAAAATAAAAATTTTATCTACAAAAAACTAAAAAAACGGGTAGTTTTTTGACAATAATTTTTTTTTACTCAAAATGAAATAAATTCCTACAACAGATCTCTTTAAAGTTTAATGATACACATTCTGTAAAAATTTGAGAAAGATTACTCAAAAAATGAAGGAGGAGATAGATTTTTAGTGAAATAGTTTTTTTTTCGCATTTTTAGTTTTCGCCTTCCATAAGGAACCTATTGAATGCCCTTTCTTTGATCGCTTATATCTGAAAAAAGTGTCTGATAGCTCAGATTAAATTCTACAAAATAAGATCAAGTTGTAAAAAACAAAGTGGACCCCCCCCCCCTATGGCCTTAAACTTAATGTTTATGATTGTATATAAAAATGATGTAAAATAAATAAGTGCATAAGTAGACAGAGTTATTTAAAGTAAAAGCTTTTATTTAAGATCTCTAGGGTTTAACGCTTTTTAGTGTTACATCTTTGAAATATTATCTTATTAAATTAATAAACGTGTCATGGTCATAACAGAAATATATCAAACTGTACAACACACAGGATTGCCTATTTTTGAACCAAAAAATTATGAAGTTCAAACAAGCCGGAGTTTATACAACAACTGAAAAAGTAATCCTATGAGCCAAATATAATAAAAAATATAACTATCAATGAAGCTTGAATACTTACAAATACCTAAATTAAAAAATTCAAATGTACTTAATATAAATATAATTTTTAACAAAAAAAGAATTAAAGTCATAAAAACTATTTTTTTATTTTTAACAAATATATAAACAAGCCTTAGTTTATTTTATTTTAAACTGGCCTTAATGTGTAGGCAATCTTTAATACATGTTTAAGACTAACACTAATTATTTTATGTAAACTTTAAATTTGAAAGACAGATATAAATCAGAGTACATAAAGTTTGTACTTATTTAGTTTTTTCAACTTTGTTTCTATCAATACATAAAACTTTACAAGTATAATTAAAATTGCATGAATATAAAAAAACTTTATATAAAAACTTATAAAGCTTTCATGAAAATTAGTGCAGCTGCCAAAAAAATCTACAGAACTTTTTATTGAAGAAAAGAGTTAACAATAGTGATTACTTGATATTAAAAAATTTACTGCTTGTTAAGCAATAATTAGCTAAAAATTACTCTTACATTCTAGAAGGAAAGATATCAACTCTGTCAGAAGCCATGTTGATGTTTTGTAGTGTACCTCAAAATATCTAAACAAAGTCTGAAAAATTTTATAATTGTGTTTTTATTCAAACATTCACTAAATAAGTATAAAAATCAACTTAATAATATTCAAGTTAAGATAAATAAAATTAATTAAGCTAGTAAGTATAACAGTTATTAATTTAATGGGCACAAAACAGTTTAAATTTCTCAATTTTAATGATGCATTTTTGAATCAAAAGTGCTAATAAATATTTTTTCAAGTGTCTCTTTTACCATCACAGTTTTAACAATTTAACTAGGGGTGGAAAATGTTTTTAGTCAGTGGGTCAGATGTGAAAAAATTTAGTGGTTGACAGGCCACAACATTTCATTTAATTCACAAAAAATAGTCAATCATAAAAACAACTTTGAAGGATCTTTTTTTTCTCTTAACTCAAAACCTTAAAATATCTAGTGTAAGTTTTAACTGTTCCTGTAAATTTTACCTACGACCTTTTTTTGTTTTTAACTTCAAATATCAGATTGTCCAGAGTAAGTTTAAAATTTTTTGAAAATGTTACCTATATATATATATAACCTTTATTTTGCTGTTCAGTTCAAAATTCAGAATATATAGTGTAATTTCTTAGATGTTCTTTAGCAGGCTGCAGATTGTACCTTTTATGGGCTACATCATGTTTTCCTTTTAATATGCTACGGCTTTCTGAGCCCCAATCTAAATTTGTAAGTTTCAAAATGTTATTTAGTGTGCATGCAGCATTACCTATTGCAGTTAATTTTTGAAACATTAGCTATGGGCCAGATATCACCAGTTGGCTGAACTTGGCCCACCTCTAAATTATACTTTTGAGTATTTTTTAAAATAATTTAAGTAAGTGTTAAAACTTGATAAAATAGAATATTGTAACACTTATAAACATTGTGTTACAATCAACATATTTTCAACTTTTTTTTTCTCTAAAATTAGGCAAATGTCAGTTTCAAAGATATTTCTGTATGTAATGTGGTCTCTTTCATCATGTGTCTTGAATCTTAAGTTTGTGTGCTTAAAGCAAAGGTTGCTTCTAACATTTATATAACTTAGAGGTTAGCAAAGTACAGCCCCCAAACAACATCTAGTCTATAAAGTTTAAATGTTTTTACTGGCAAACTGGTTTACAAAATTTAAATAGCATATCGCCTGCTATTGATAAAACTGTAGCCTGCAAGCAAGTAAATCTGGCTCATTAAATAAAAAATTTTAACTTAAACTAGATATTTTGCGATTTGGTATTAAGACAAAAAACAGTCTGAGGTAAAATTTCCAGGAGATTTGAAACTTACACTAGATATAAACTTATATTACTTTGGTTTTAAGAGCTGCATTTGGCCTGTGGGCCACAGTATTTTGATTTCTTAATTAATGAAATAAGTTATGAAATTTGATAACATAAGAAAAAAGTATATATATTATTTTATTTTGTTCATAATTTTAGTTATTATTTTACACATATAAAGTAGCATTACACTACTTTTGTACCATGGAAGTTTTTTTCTACCTTATGTTTAAATATTTTTTTAAAAAGGGGCTAGAAAAAGCTGTGCTTAAAAACCTGGATGAAAATTATAAACTGTAGAACAAATATTTTATAACTCAATGGCCACCCTGCCTTGAAGTCATTGAGCTAAGAACCATTTGCTTTTAAACACAACTTTAAGCTAGTTATATAATAACAAAATTGAAAAGTTTAAAATTAAATATATTTTTAATGCTTTTTAAATATAGAAAGTAATAAGTAAAAGTTACAAAAATGGTAAGAACACATTTTAAAGCTCATTTTAAGGCCATAGCAAGCTTCCAACATTTTTTTCTTACAAAATGTAACATTAGACCTTATCTTAAAACTATAATTATGTCCTATAAGATACTTTTCATAGAGTTAAAACATAATAATCAACTTTTGAGATATCATTAGCTGTGTAAAAAGTTTCCAATACAAACATATGGAGGAAAACTTTTTCAACAGCAATTTTCTTGTAATTTTAAAAAATCCACAAAAATCCATCTTCTTTAGTTTTTGGTCAATTATCCTTAAACTTTTAGGAAATTTTCCTTGTATTTTAATATAAAAAATCCTATTGTAAGTATTTTCAATAATGCCTTTAAGTATTAAGTATATGTGCTTATAAATTGGTAAAGTGCTTAAATTATTTTGTATTTGCTTAGCTTTTTTATAGACATGGTTTTGTTTATTTTTATGGTAGAAAAACATTGGACTTTTTCTTCCCTCAAAATCAATAAACATTTTTTGTCAAGCAAGCAAGTTTTCATCACCTGATTGAGATCTTAATTGGCTAAGATTTTTTTCTGGCTAAAATTTAAAAAAAGTCTAAAAACGTTCTGCTTGAATAATTTCATCGCGGCTAATGTTGGCTAAAGTAAAAACTGGCTAATGTTGGCTAATTTTGGCTAAAGTAAGAATTCGAATAAGTAAGAATAAACTGAAAAAACAAAATAAAAATTAATAAACTCAAGTTCAAAAGTTAACAAAAAAAAACAAAATCAAAAAAATTAAGAAAATACTCTTGATTGTTAATATTAATTAAACAAAAAAAAAACGCTTATAAAGTATGTTTTAAGAATCTCTTACATAAATCAAAAATCTTTAAGATATCGAGTAATACATCATCATACTACAATACATTTTTTTACAATATACTTAAAAAGCTAATAACAATTTAAATTAATTAGAATAATAATAAATACGTTATAGTCACGTACAAATTAAATGAAAAACCTTCTATTTAAACTGCGCATTATTTGTAAAAGTATTTGTTATAGAGCTTAACACTATTCTTGCATAAAAATCTCCACAGTTAAACACATATTTATTTAAAACTTTATACAAATATAATGGATTAAAAAAATTAGAATTTTAAACAAATCACTTTTATATATTAGCTAAAGTTGGCAAAAGTATAAACTTTCAATAAAAATTAAACATTAATAAAATTTTATTTATAAAATTAATCAGTTTAATTTGAAAGATGTTATTACTTAATGTAAACCTCAGTGAAAGAGGTAATCATGATGTTAAAAATAGAGAGAGTAGCTCTTAAACGCTGTATCCTAAAATGGTTTGGAATTTGAAGTATCAGCAGAACAACAACCTAGAAAATATAATATTTTAAGTTGGTGAAACAGAATATAATTTGGTAAAGAATTTTAATAAGTAAAATAAATAAGTAATATGTATTAGAATTTTAGTTTAAAACAATAAATTAAACTAATATAATTTATATACATTTAAAGTACCGTAACAGTAAAATTATAATTAATTTATACTGTTAAAAAAAAAACTTTATAATAGTCTCATAACCGAAACAGAATAACTCTAGACCATTTCAAACGTTACATTAAAAGAGTTATAGAGTTAAAAAAGTACTAAGAGAATAAAAGATAGACTATGTCCTTGCCATAATCATAACTTTAACAGTTTTATTTAAAATCTTGTCAAACTTTGTAAAATCTTTTTTAAATGTTAACAAAACAACCCATTTAAAAAAAATTTGTATATATATTGTACTTAAAAAGTTATGGTCTTTTTAAAATTACCTTTTTACGTGAATGATCTGCTATTAAACTTAGCGCTGTAACAAAAAGCATATATTTAAGAACTTAACACTTTGTTTCTAGGGTTCATAATTTCTATGTTTTTACTTGAAATCTTGTCAAACTTTGTAAAATTCTTTTTAAATGTTAACAAAACAACCCATTTAAACAAAATTTGTATATATATTGTACTTTAAAAGTTATGGTCTTTTTAAAATTACCTTTTTACGTGAATGATCTGCTTTTAAACTTAGCGCTGTAACAAAAAGCATATATTTAAGAACTTAACAATTTGTTTCTAGGGTTCATAACTTCTAACAACATAAACATTAACTATGGTATTCTTAAGGATAACAATAAACAAACATAAAAATTTGATTTACTTGAATTTAAATTACAAGATTTTTTGTCCTTTAATAGCAATAATTTGGATAACCTGAAATGTACTACTAATACTATTTGATACTTTATATGCTACTCATAACTAGGTAAGACATGTAATGGCTATAAAACATAATAAAGAACTAAACAAAACATTTAAACTATTAAGCGTAGAAACTATAAAAAAAATTCAACTCTTGAACTAATTATGGAAGGGGTTGACTCGAATCTTATTGCAACAAAACTGACATTTTCTTAACAGACAAGCTTATGTATAGTATATCTTTCTTCATGGTTTTCAATTGCATCAGAAAATATAGAATATTTTTCTTCATGGTTTTCAATTGCATCAGAATATATAGTATATCTTTCTTCATGGTATTCAATTACATCATGCGTTTAACTGCTCTTTTTATTCTCCCGTATTTTAGTTTCACCTTAACTACATTTTTTTAACTTTATCAAACGTAAATTTATATCTATTACAAATAAATAAAGTTCCAAAGTAATTATTGAACTCGAGGGTTTACAATCATATATTTAACTACATTTTGCTAGGTTTGTTTATTAAGTTATGCATTTTTCTAAACCAAAAAAAGCACTAACTAAATTAATATATAAAATAAAATAATTATTTTTTTTTTATTAGCCCATTACAAAAATTACTTTAATCATTGCATACGTTTAAGTTTAGTTCAAGATTGTTGCAGTCAAAACATAAATCTTTAGCCAGATGTTTTATTTAAATTTGATACATATATAATTTAAACAACTCATTGTAGTATTTCTTTAGAAAAAACTTTTAATGTGATCGATAATAAGCAGCAAAAAATGCTTTATTAATATTTATTTTTGTGCATACCTTCTTAAAGTACTATTTAATGTTTTTAATAATTTTCTAATAAAATGCGCCCGCGAGCAACGTATATTTAAAATCGGCCCATTTAAAAAGATTACCAACGGCTGTACTGAGTAGTTACCAAAAATGTATAACAAAATTATGTAAAATTTATATATATTTTTCAAATCTTTTAATGTTTAATTAAAGCAGTTTTTAAGTTGTTTTAATTGGTTTAGAAAAATTTAGAATTGTGTTCAGTTATTCAAGATAAACATTTATATAACAAAGATAATTTTAAAAAGACCATAACTTTTTAACTACAAAATGTAAAGACATTTCGTTTACTTGGTAAATTTAGTTAACATTTAAAAAGGATTTAACAAAGTTTGACATGATTTGAAATGAAAATTTGGAAGTTATGACTATGACAAGGACAGTGTTAAGTTCTTAAATATATGCTTTTTGTTACAGCGCTAAGTTTAATAGCAGATCATTCACGTAAAAAGGTAATTTTAAAAAGACCATAACTTTTTAAGTACAATATATATACAAATTTTGTTTAAATGGGTTGTTTTGTTAACATTTAAACACAATTTTACAAAGTTTGACAAGATTTCAAGTAAAAACATAGCAATTATGAACCCTAGAAAAAAAGTGTTAAGTTCTTAAATATATGCTTTTTGTTACAGCGCTAAGTTTAATAGCAGATCATTCACGTAAAAAAGGTAATTTTAAAAAGACCATAACTTTTTAAGTACATGATATATACAAATTTTGTTTAAATGGGTTGTTTTGTTAACATTTAAAAAGGATTTTACAAAGTTTGACAAGATTTCAAGTAAAAACATAGAAGTTATGAACCCTAGAAACAAATTGTTAAGTTCTTAAATATATGCTTTTTGTTACAGCGCTAAGTTTAATAGCAGATCATTCACGTAAAAAGGTAATTTTAAAAAGACCATAACTTTTTAAGTACAATATATATACAAATTTAGTTTAAATGGGTTGTTTTGTTAACATTTAAAAACGATTTTACAAAGTTTGACAAGATTTCAAGTAAAAACATAGAAGTTATGAACCTTGGAAAAACAGTGTTAAGTTCTTAAAAATATGCTTTTTGTTACAGCGTAAAGTTTAAACGCAGATCATTCACGTAAAAAAGGTAATTTTACAAAGACTATAACTATTTAAGTACAACATATGAAAACATTTTGTTTCTTTGGTAAAGTTAGGTAACATTTAAGAACGATTTTACATAGTTTAACAAGATTTCAAGTATAACTGTGGAAGTTATGATAATGGCAAGGACAGTGTTAAGTTCTTGAACAAATTCTTTTTAATACAGCACTAAGTTTTAAACGCAGATTATTTATGTAACAAAGGTAATTTTAATAAAATATTTTCCAAAATCGCTTTATAAATTATTCAAAATACTTTAAATAAAATATGCCCGCGATTAAATTTTAATTAAATTCGTCGAATTTAAATTTAAGGTTGTCAACGGCTGTACTGATTAGATAATGTAATTTAAGTTTATGTAACAGTTATATATATTTTTTTTAAAAGTTTTAATGTTTACTTAAAATAGTTGTTAAGTTGTTTAGAAACTAAATTATGTGTTCAGTTATACAAGATATAAAGAGATTTAAAACCTTAACTTATAAAAGTTAGGTAATAAACGTTTATATCAAACAAAGGATACAAATATATGTAGCTTAATTTATAATAAATGGCGTATGGAAACAAAATATTTTTATTATTTTTACTTTGATATAATTAACCTATTAAATTTTAGAAAAAAAAAAATTATTATCTTAAAATAGTAATTTGTATAAAGTTCTTACTTTTTAAACTCTACATGCAATAACAGTTTTATGCTCTAAAACATATACTTTTACAGATATCGCGAAGTTTTAATGTTAGATTTTTCATGTGTAAGAGGTACTTTGTAAAATACTTTACTTTTTTTAATACTATTTTTAAATTCATCAATAGTGTATGACTCGATTGCCTCATATGCAAGTTTCTTAAAACAATTACTCGCGAAGTTTTAATAATAGAAATTTAATGTATAAAAGGTACTTCGTAAAATACTTTACTTTTTTTATTACTATTTTTAAAATCGTCAATAGTGATATGACTTTTCTCAAAGCTTTTTTTAGTTTAATAAATTATAACCATCAACAGTATTTTTTTCTAATAAGGTTTAAAAACTTAAGTTTTTTTGTTTAGAATTTTTTAAAAATTGTTATGATTTAATTTTTTAGTTCGAGTTTTAAATTAGTTAAAACTGAGTTTTTTTATTTATGTTTTTTGCTTTTATTTTTTCATCAGTTTGTAAGCCTTTTTATTGTTACTTTAGCTTTTTATTAATTTTATTAATTTTTTTGAATCTTAGCCAGAAAAAAATCTTAGCCAAGTTTTACTTTAGCCAACATTAGCCGCGATGAAGTTATTCAAGCAGAACGTTTTCAGACTTTTTTTAAATCTTAGCCAGAAAAAAATCTTAGCCAATTAAGATCTCAATCATCACCTGTAATTTATCTGTCTCTTTAAAATTAACATTTAACAGTTAAAAAGTATCTATCTAAGTGAAAAAAAACCTTGGTGAAACATTATTTGGCAAACACTATTAAGGTTAAAATTTCAACACTTTCAACCACAAAATGTGGAAAAATCATAAAGCTCAAACCCCCAAGCAAGTATTTGCTGACAACACAGCAACAATCAAATTGTGTGATCACTAAACTATTTAGTATAAACTATTTAGTTTCAATCAATTTTGTACTATTATTATTATATGACTAGTGCAATATTTTGATTTTTTAAAACAATTGTGATATTCAAATTACATGACAAAATTTTCTCTACATTTGGTCCATTTACGGAGTCTATAAACTTCACAAATTTTAAAAAGGTGATGTTTACACTCATGATATATTGATTGTTGGTAATTTTGGATGTTGTATCACAGACAACTTTACACGAGCATAAAGTTATTGTTATAGGAAAATTTATTAATTTTTCAAAAAACGTAAAACTTTAATGTCAATTATTTTCCTTATCTTAAAAGCTATCTAAAATTTTTTTTTTTTTTATTATAGAGAACGCACCTTTGCCTTTAATTTAAAAAAAAAATTATTTAATTTGGGGTTGGAATTATTTCATGGGGTCCCTCCAAAAATAAAGGTTTTTTTTTCGTTTTTTTTCATCAAATGGTATTAGAACCAAAAATAAATATTTTAAAAAAATTTTTTTTTTTGATTTCCCTTAGTTTGCATGTTATTAAAACTCGTAAATAGTTATTTTATAAATAATGTTAATATATTTTACGATTTGGCCCAAAATCAAAATGTAGTATATTACACTATCATTTGCCTTGGCCATTTCCTAGATAAAAAATTGATAAAAGGAAAAAAAAAGTTAATAAGAATGTGAATATACAACAAATTTAATTAAATTATTTTATTTTAATTTAGTTATTTTGGGCCAAATCGTAAAAGATATTAACATTATTTATAAAATAACTATTTACTAGTTTTAATAACATGCAAACTAAGGGAAATCAAAAAAAAAAATTAAAAAAAAATATTTATTTTTGGTTCTAATACCATTTGATGAAAAAAAACGAAAAAAAACCTTTATTTTTGGAGGGACCCCATGAAATAATTCCAACTCCAAATTAAATTATTTTTTTTTTTAAATTAAAGGCAAAGGTGCGTTCTCTATAATAAAAAAAAAATTTTTAGATAGCTTTTAAGATAAGGAAAATAATTGACATTAAAGTTTTATGTTTTTTGAAAAATTAATAAATTTTCCTATAACAATAACTTTATGCTCGTCAACTTTACAGCTATGTAAAACTCTGATTTATAACTTTAAAATATTCAGTATACAACAACTCAATAAAACATTTTTTAAGCAACCTTGGTATTTATGCAAAATTTATTTTACTGTCTAAAAAACTTTCAAGTTTAGAAAACTTGTCTCAATTCATTTATCAGAATAAAAATTGGTTATAACAGTTTTTTTAAAACTAAAATTACAGTATTGGGTAATTTATAAAATAAAAAGTACAATATTTTGTAGAAGTAAAACAATAACACTTTCTATTTCTATTTTTTAAAACAGACGTTACATAGCTGTCTTCTGTGAACAAAGGTTAAAGTTTAATAATTATTACTTTACTAAAAAAAATAGCTAAAACTTTACTTGATTACTCGATTTGCGCTTAACAATTGGCATTAGAGTAAATAACATTGTTATCAAAAACAACTCTACTTTAAAAAACAACTGCAGATAAAATTTGTTTTAAAACTGAAAGTTTTGGAAAAAAATACCACATTCCAATTTTAACTTGATAAAAATTAATAACTTGAACATGTCTTTAAGAAAAACGCTTTGGAAGCTTTTTATAACAAACTTGCTAGATTTACTAAAATTAATCTTTTATGAGGCAGGGAAATTAAAAACATAATTAAAAAAACATGTTATTATGTTCTAGTAAATCTTTTTTCTTTTTTGTTAATTTAGTAACTATAACACAGTCGTTCCACTTTTTATCTTGTTTAATTTTAAAGACGTTTTAATCCCAAGTTGAATAAACATAAAAAATATTTAGAAAGCATTATTTATGATAAAAACACGAGGCAATTGTCAGTCGAAATCGAACATAAAGCATAGAACAACAGATATATAAATTAAATTATTTAAACTACAGTGATAGTGATGCAATATCTAAATTATACGAATAATCAATGTAAATGAACCATAGTTTTGCTTTTTTTTTGTATGTTTGTTTACTTTTTACTTGTGATCATCGCTCTAGCGTGAAACAATTGTTAAGTAATAAACTAAATTTAACTTAGGTCTTAATTGTCTTTTTTCTTTGTGCGCTTTGATTTCTTCAAATAATCTTTTTCTGTTCTTTCAGTCTTTTTTGTACAGCAGATCGCCATTTGAATGGTAATTTGCAAGCAATTCCCACTCACCAGCTTTTATACTCAAGCTGGCTTTTAGGTCGCGCAAGTATACGTAACGTTGGACGTCCTCGATTGCGTTTGCCAAGGACATATAACAGAGACTTTGCAATTCGCTCTTAACCCTTCTAGAACATAATCAAGCCAGCAAAGCCTGCGCTGACTAAAGTCTATGGTAGTAAAAATTAGACGTTTCAAAACTTTCTTGCTAACGATATTTTGTTGCCATGCAATTCTGCTGGGTATCGCAAGTGGAATGTGTTGATTTTCATTTTCTGCACGCTAGACAACGTCCATGTTGTATAACAGAGTACTGCATACACAAGATCAATAAACGTAAACCTCCGTGCAAATGCTTAACTTATGGTTATCCTAAACTCTTGCAGTCAAACAAGCGAACGCCTGAGGCCTTACCAATACGACTATCGATTTGTGTCCATTGATGCGTTTGACGCAACATTTGAACCAAGAAATACAAACTATGTTATATTTTCGATATTCTTTTCATTAATATTGATGGTAGATTACCTCTTCATTAACTTATGACTTTATTTTTCTAAGACTTATTGTAAGACCGAAATACGAGCATACTGATGAAATCGGATCACTAGTGTTTAGTAGCGAGACTTGAGCAAAGTGACCAATGAGTACAACATTATCAGCAAATAGAATATCACGTAATGATATAATCTTTAGATTGCTCTCAAACATGCAAGATTGTATTGGCGACCATTAGTTCTTTGATTGAGCTCAGCAATCATTAATGAACGAAATGCAAGCTATAACAACATTAAAAATAAATTCCAAAAAGAGTTGGTGTCAGCACGTAGCTTGTGGTTTACTACAACTTTGATTTTACTACAATCAGAATAACTACAATCTATGTGAATATTTGTTACTTACTTACAAACGAAGCTCAGTTGATTTATGGTTCTGATTTTTAGTTTTCATTATAATTTATTTTATAAACGTTTAATAATAAAAGAACGGATTGATCAACTAATACTTTTGTTATATCGAGTTAAAAACGATGGAGTTCAGTAGTATTGTTTTCTTAACTAATAACTTTTAGTAAAAACATTTTCATACTGGTTCTTCTGTGTCCAGCGAGGTACTGATAGGCATTATTCAGATTTTGGAAATTTTTATAGAAATATTTTGCGCTTGCCGTTTCAGTAACAAGAAAAAGCAAACTTAGCCAATTTATTTTTAAGTTTCCTGGTTGTCTTCTCTTTATAATTTATTAACAAACTTTGTAAATAGTTATAATATAATGGATGCATAAAATGTGTGACAGTTAAGCTAGTTGTGTAGATCAACCAAGTTTTAAACTTCAAAGACACTTATAAATTTTTATAAGTATAATTTGAATACTTATCTACTAATGCTTTGTATATGTTCCTGCAGAGTTGTATTACTAAGCTTTTTTTTCTTGGAACATGACGTAAAATACTTAAAATTAAAAACTATAAAGTTTTTCGTATTTTTTTTAGTTTTAAAACAATGAAGTATTATTGATCTTATATTTCAAGAAGTATTGTACAAACAAGCAATAACTTACTACTGATAAAAGAAAAGTTTCTAAGATAGTAAACCAGTATGTTGTAGTAAATAAAAAACTTTAATCGCTATTTACGCTACAGTGCTATTTTACAATAAATTTGCCGAACAGAGTTAATAGTCATTTTGAAGTTATACGTTAAATTTTTGTATAGTCATTGAACTCAAGTTATTGTACAATAATTTCAAATAGTTAAATTTCCTGTGAGCATCCGAACAACTATATGACAACTATACGACTATATGACTGTATGACATAATAGAACAACTATAAGTTAATGAGCATCAGAACAAGTTAACATAAGAAAATCTTTAAATCTAGTTGCGCAAGCTTGCATTTCTCATCTAAAGTCTCTAACAACTTCATGAATTAAATTTTCAGTTTCTATTGACAACTGATGGTTAACTTCGTCAAAAGCCACAACAAATGGTTCCGCAAGGCACTCTATTAAGCTTTGGAAACTGTCATTTTATTTACTATTTGTAATCTATCAACTTAAAAAACATATATAAAACAAATCATGTTACTTTTATTGACAAAACATTCTTGTAGACGTAAACAAGAATTTAGTTGATATTTAAAGCCTTATATTTACTGCTATTTATAGATAGTACTGCAAACTTCCAAATAACCTATGATAACTTTTTACGATTTGTTTTATAAAATATTTAGCTTTATACCTAAATTAATTTTAAACAGATTTTGTAAACAAACCACAGTGGGCTGGCAAGTGGCCATTGACTATTTTCGCGACTAAACAGTTAAAGCAAGATTTTTATTTAATTGTTGAGAGCGGGGTTTCGTCTTTTAAAAATTGGGTTTGTTTCTGTTCTGCTTAAAGTATATTAAAAGTTATGTAAGCTTAAATGTAGCCAAAGTTTGCTTTTTTTAAGTTTAAAAAAGCCTCAAAAAATGCTTAAATTTTTGTCAGACAGTACAGAATGAACTTTTCAAGGAAAACTTCTCAGTAAGAAAATTTAACAGACTGTTTAAATCGATTATGGGACAATAGTGACTACGATGTTAACAACACCTTAGACAGACTGAATTGCACTTATTGTAAAGAAGTCGGACATACTGCGCGAAGTTGTTTGCAGCTAAATGAAAATATTTCATCATGTAGTTCAGAATGGGAAACGTTGTTACATATGCTTTGTGCTACTGAATAGAGTGTTTTATTTATTTTAGAAACTTAATTTCAAAGAATTTTTAAGAACTTACTGTTTGACTTATATTTTCTAGTAAATTTTAAGTGCTTTTTTTAATCACAGGCTAAGTTATTTTGTTTTTTGCACTGTTTTGCAACGAATAAATGTTTTTATTGTTCAAAATGTTACGGTTTTTTTCTTTTGATAAACTAGTACAAATGTAACGTTATTTATAATACAAACTTTGATATACAAAAATCAGCCTTAAATTAGAAATAAACTGTATTTAGAGTATAGTTTCACCCGACTTGATATTGAAAATTCATTTATATTCATAACTAAAATGGAAGTAAATGTGACTCTCTTGAGGTAGCCAATTAACATTTTCTAAGTTTCTTTCTTTAAAGTTTCATTAAAAATTAAAATTTAAACTATTTTTTAAATAAAAAGAAACATTATTCTTATTGTAACACTAAGTGTAACTTTAAATTGTACTATAGTGCTTCTTATTACAGTTTTATGTCAATGGCCGCTTGATCCCCGTTTTCAGCCCACTGTGTAAACTTCTTTATAAATGAATAGAAGTTTATAAGGTCTCTTAAATAAAAAATACAAAAAGTAGGGAAAGTTTACTTAAAAGTTTAGTCTGAGTTAAAAAAAGTTGAATCCGCAAATATTTTTAAAGCTTTTTAATTTTTCATTTATTTTTACCCTTATCCTTAATCAACCCTACCCAAACATGTTAAAAGTTAGTAAAAAAAAAAAAGTTTGAATAAATTAAGTTAAAAATAACATGAAATAAAGCTATATGTTTTTGCTGACTCAGCTTTTTTTTTCAGCTCAGACTGACCTTAAAGTATAATAACCATGTGTATACTATAAGAATATAATGCAAAATTAAATTTTATAGATTTTATAACGCTTGTCCTGGACAAGACGTTAAAAGGTATCAAAGTGGAGTGCGACTCGACAAATGAAAGGTTTTTTCGTGCACCAGGTCCTTAAACCAAATATTTTCAGCAATTTATACTGATAAAAAATCTAAAGTTCATATACTTTGCTTAATCTAAATTAGTTACTTTATTTTTCATGTTTCAAAACAAAAGTAAAACAGTTTTATTAACTATTATTTAAAAAAAAAAAAACAAACTTCAAATGTTTTGTTAACGTAAAAACAAACAGTTTAATCTTTTAGTTATACTATTTTTGTTTAAAACATACAAAAATTAATCCGAAAGTATGAAAAGAATAATATTCGCAAAACAACAAAAACTAAGCCTTTTAACAACAAAACTAAACTTTTTTTATATTGTAAGTAGCAAGTAGTGTAAATTAAAAGATAATACTCCTTAAGTTTAATTTTTAAACGTTTTAAAATTTGTAAAATTCAAAACTGTTTTTTTTTATGTAGCTAGTCTATTAAGTATAGAATCATGCTGTGGTATGTCATATAGTTTTTAAGGACGTTTTGAAAAAGTCTATAAAATACAAAAATATTTATACAATACTTGAAACAAATGCTTGTTTTTAATTTTCGGCTATAACTTAACTGCTTAGTGTATGATTAAGCCTTTTGTGTTCTGTATTACATTGATAAGCAAAATATAACATTGGTATTTAAAGATAGCTGAATCTATTATATTCTTATTTTATCACTAGCAAAATACATGCTGCTTTTATTATATAGTTTTGAAGTTATTGATAATTGTATAAATTTTGTTTTAAGACATTTAGGCCGTGTATCGTAGGCGATAGAAAAAATTTATAAGTGTTAATGCAAAGCCATTGGTGTTATGTTCGACGATCACAAACAAAAATTTCAACACAGTTTTATCAGAGATACAACTAGTTAAATAATAGTAAAAGTCTACAATGCGTCGCTCTAAACTTGAGAGTTTTTTGTGATTGATCATTGTCTTCAGACGATAAACAACACGTTTCATTGCTTATAAAAAAAATACTAGCCTTTAGTATAAAGAAAAAGTAATATATAAGCCTTTAATACCTGTTTCTGAATTGTTATATATAGAAAGTAGTTATAACTTGTTTTAATTTGTTTAAATAAATCAAAGAACAGTAGTCTAAATTATTAAGTTTAACTCAAATTAAAAATTATTATTAGTTTAGACCAGTAGCAAGGTGTGGTATCTTTGTTAAAGAGTGCAGGAAGTTTACAAAAATATAAAAAAAAGCTTTTGGTTTGACATACTTTTTAACTAATTTACTAAGAAGAAAATACTACAATTACAACAATTTGTTTATAAAAAAAAGTTTATTTAAAAGTAATAATAGCTGTTTTATTTTATTGTTTTTTTTTTGTGGAGCGTGGTTTTTTTGTTAGGGGTGCAAAAAAATTTACAAGTGTTTATAAAAACCTTTAGTTAGACATACTTTTAAACTATATTTCTAAAACAAATGCTACAATTAATTGTAAACAAAAGTTTATTCAAAAGTAATAATAACAGTTTTATATAATTGCATTTTTTTTGAGGAGCATCTGAACAACGCTTTTTCCCACGCTACGCTTCTGTTTCCGACCTCAGGCTGAGTATTCAATGCAACTGAAATGCATCGAAGAAATAACTGATCTACTTTTGTGCACAACATGTTTACTAAAGTAAGATAGTTTGCAATTTGTAAGCTAAAACTAAGAAGTAACTGATGTTATACTAGTTTGAAAATTACCAATAACAGCAATTATATAAGTACACGCATGCATCTTAAGCTGCTGCAATAATATGAAATTAGTATATGAAACAATTTGAACCCGTGAATCAACTTGAACACTTTAATGCTAAACAATAGTAGTGTGTTGCTTGATAAGTTTTAAGTAAAAAATATAAAAACCTAAATGATAACTAATGCAAGTGTTTTAAGTTTAGTACTTAAATGTATTGTGTTGAATAATGAACACTAAACTAAACAATGACTAATGTTAATTTAACTTTGTTATAACTTACAAACTTTTATCATCGATAAACAATAGGTTAAAGTTTAGTTTAACCGTTAAACGGTCAAAGTTAATAAAGTTTATCAAATATTTGTAAAGTAAACATCTTAAAACAAATTGCCTATACTTAAGTTTGTTTGCTGTACGTAACACTTGTTTGTTTTATTATTAATATGAATTTTTTTATAAATGTTTATGGTTTGAGAAAAGTAAACAAACTTACTTTGCAGTTTGTTTTGCAACCATTGCTTTTCACAGTTTTTAGGTTTCTTATAATTAAAGTTTGAAAATGTTAGGGTAAACTAATTTTTATGATAAATGAAAGAAAATAGTTGTCAACATATTTCAACAAATGTGCACTCCTAAAGATATATGTTTACCAAGAACTTATTATTAACTTGAATTTAATTTTAAGTAAATCATTTTAAGTAAAAATACTCGATTTTTTCAATTAGAACAAAATTTTAAATATATATACTGTATTTACTTTACTGCGAAGTAATAAAACGTTATGGTGTAAAATAAAAAGTATAAGGACTTTTTATAAAACTATAATTAAGTTTTTTTACTGAAAGTTATAACCACTAAAATAAAAATCGCATTATATCTTTTTTTTTAGTTGTCGTGAGACTTAACTAAAACTTTGTATGAAAGGCATTTATTCACGATTATTATTTTATAACAGAGTTTAAATAACTAATCAGGTTATAGAAGTTATTTTAAATACAGTTTAAAGTTTATTTCTTCTTTGGAAACATTATTCATTGTTCGTTCACAAAACTTTAGTAGTTTACTAAAAATATTTGATAACTATTTTCTCAAACTATAAAATTTTATAAAACTGAATGACAAAACTTATTTGATATATTGTTTAAATGAGTTCGGATGATTCAATAAATGAAATACTTAAGAAGCTGTTTAATATTTAAAAGTTTTTATATCATTGATTTAATGTAGGTTAAAATAATCTATAAGAGTTGCTGATTAGAATATGTAAATACATTAAGTTAATAAAAAACACATTACTTTTTATAAAATATGCATCAACTGATAATTATGCGTACAATAAGTTAGACATTTATCAAAAAAAATCATTAGTTAAATAAATAGAAAACTTAATAAATCTATTTGAATTTTTTAAATATCTAGATTTTTAAGTAAGCAACTTTGCATGAAAATTATACAGAGTTTAAAATCCACTAAAAGTTCCATAAATAACAATAGTGTTTTCAATGTGCAGAAATTTATTTACTGGGAGGTACAAATACTTGAATATACAACATAAAGGAAATAAAATACGTATATCGACATATTAAAACATATGAAAACATTATAAAAAAGAATGTAAATTTTTTAATCCAAAGTAATTACTGGAGGTATAAGTACTCGCATATATAATCATAAAGTTTATAAAGACATAACACAGCATAACAGGAGAAAAATCAATTTTTAAAACGTATTTTACAATTTTTTCACGGTGAAGAAAGTTGCTACTTTTTCTCCCCAATTCGTGCAGTGGGGAATTGGCTTTCTTTCCACGACTTTTATCTTCTTTTGATCCTCAAGATCTTTCAGGATTCCCTCAAACTCCTTTTAAAGTAAAAAAATAAATTTATGAACTTTAAAAATAAACTCTTTAAGTTAGTCATTTAATATTTTTGGTTTTTTAAAACAAAATTTTGCTTTTTTGTTTGAACATAATAAATGATAAGTAAACTTTAACTTCTTAAACAAAGTACTTACAAAATATGTTCTTAATTCGAATTCCTTGTTTTATTGAACAAAAATTTTATATACTGAATGAATTCCAAAATATATAAGTACATGAAGTTTAATGAGATACTTATAAAACTTTTTGGATTATCAAAACATTTTCTTTTATTGTTAATAAAATCGTTTGTAAAATAATTTCTTACTTTGTTGTATTCCAAGGAGCAGTGATCTGAAGGCCTCAGGTTGAACAGAAAGAATCCTCCTTTCTTGATTGCTCCAAGAAATCCCTTTTAAAATTTATGGATTAGTCAAAAAATCCATTATGTTTTAGAAAATCATAAGTTGGAAAAAAATAAAATAAATTAGTTGAAGTTAACATATAGCTCATTTAACTGTTAAATTTTTTACTTTTTTACTTAAGGAAGCCTTACTTTTACAAGCTTTAAAATTACAATTACATACCCTAGCAGAACTGGGGTTAATATTCATGGGGAAGAACCCTCCGGTGACCGATAACACGTCATAAGCTTCGTCTTTCAACGGTAATATTCCGTCATTTCCGACACAGTGACGTAGAATATTCCTGAAAAGTTTTATTGGATATGTATACTTAAATAGTGCATTTAACAATATATTAATAACTAGCTTTGTTAGACGGTAATATTATACCGTTGTTAACACAATTACATAAAATGGTTCATGAAAAAATTAATCATGAGAAACCTATTTCGAACCAAAATACAAAGTTTTTATCAGTTTTAACTATTTTACAAGAAGATAAAATACCGCAAGCTTAGTAACAAATGATGTCAACTTGTTTTTTCCTACAGCAGAATTAAAGAAAAAACTAGAAAACTTTTAATTGAACTAATCAAAACTAAAACATCAAGAAAAAAACTAAATACCTTAAGCTTAAAAACGAAAAATAGTGAAAATAGTCTTTTTCTTACATTAAAGCATTATTAGCATTAAAGAGGAGATAAAAAAAAAAAAATTTAATTGAACTTTTAAAAGTATTTTGGACTATGACATCAAGTAACGTAAGTCAAACACAGGCTTAAGTAGAAAATGTAAAAACGTAACAGCATATTTCTAAAAACTTCAAAACTTTCAAAACAAGAAAAGATTATGTAGTTTTATTAAATTTTATTTCAACTTTACACTAAACAAAATTCATTTTAATCACTCGTAAAACTTATAAACTAGATATAATAAAACTAACTTTAGTTTGCTTTGTATTAAAAGATGTAGTTAAAATTTGTGCAGTTGATACCTTGGAATTGTGCTGTTATTATTTTATATACAAAAGATTTACATAAAATCTTATAAAAGTCAAAGTAATAAGTTACTATAGATAACATTTTACCTTTTATAAGAACATTAAAAAAAGTTTTCAAATTTATTTTTAATACTTTAGTTATTATTAAATTGCTTATATTAGCTACTTTAGTAAAATTTAGAACAAGTTTCAATGTTTAAACACGTTTTCCTTTTTACTACAATTATGAAACACGAAAACATTTATTTTCCATCTGAAAAAATTTTAACGACAATAATAAGCACCACTCTTTTCATGCAAAACAAAATATTTGTCATGAGTTAATGGTAGCTGTGGTATTAAAGTAACGTCACTATATAAATATTTATCAACAAGTCAATAAAGCCAAATAGTAACCGTAAGACTAAAGACATGGGGACACGCAGTTAGTCAACAAACAGTTTTTATCTGACCTAGATACAATAAAAACAAATTAGCATCTGCTGAAAAATATTTCACAATTTTACTGAATTATTTAAAACAGTTTGTAATAAAAAAAAAATTGAAATTTTATATTTTCCTTTTATTACAGTAACTCTACATTTAAAGAACTCAGAATATTCATTAAAACTAGATCAGTTAACAATGGTGCACAAACAGGAACAACTCAATTGGAGAATAACCTAAGTCTTCACAAAACGACTTACTAAAGTCTTAAAATAGCCCAACAAGCGCTTTTCGCCCAATTATATGGTTTATTTTTCTTGCTGAATGACTGTTATGACAACGTTAACGTTACAAGCAACAACCTGGTCTAAGCTACAGACACCATTATTAATAAACCAGCAAGCGCTTTTCACGTAACTATCGTTTTTGCTGATCGTATGAGTTTACACAAACAACTTTAAGGCTTTTTGTTTCTTGCTCACCAAATAAGTTGTTAACAACAACACTAAAAACAACAACATAACAAGCTAGTCTCAAACCAAACACATAATTAATAACAAAAACAAATACTTTTTATTTTAGTTTAAAATTTTTATCCTTGTTTACTACATTCAACAACAAGAAGCAAGCTAGTCTGAAACCAAAGAAATTACTTATAATAATAAAAAACTTTTTACCTTATTTTAATATTTTCCTTCTTGTTGGCCAACCAAGTTGATAACAACAATAACATAACAAAATACAAGCCAGTTCCAAACTCCAAACATAGTAAGACCAGTATACACTTTAAGCATAAGTTTTAACCACTCTCTAGTAAAAACCGCTTTACCTTATTTTAAAATAATAATATTCTACCTAGTTATCCTAACTGCTGATCAAATAAGTCAATACAAACAACAACATAACAAGCTACTTTCAAACTGCAGACATCATTAAATTATTTCTTTACTTTTTTGCTGACGAATGTGTTACTAACAACAGCAACAATAACAAGCAGCAAGGTTGCTATTAACACGTTATCAAACTTGTTACCTGATTTTGAGGTTTTCTTTCTTGCTGACAACAGTCAACATGTTCATGTTCGCGTCAACCACATCAATATTTCCTTTGAAGTTGAACTTCAGTCTCAAGTGGTGTGGCATCGTTGCGCTTCCTAAGATTATTTACTAATACATTGTAATGTAAATTTTATAATTCAAAAGTAGCAACAAAGCTTTTATTTTAAACTCACTATTAGAACTTAAAGTCTTATAGATAGTTTTGCATAGTTATCTTGCATAGTTAAACATATCGAAAGTTTAGCTATCAAACCATAATGTTAGGATATAAATCTTTATAATTCTAAACTGAGTTAGAGTATAATGCGGTATTAAAAAATTATATATAACTTTATAATTCCTTTTAAAAGCCTTGTTGATAATAAAACGATATATTTTTTCGCTATAACTCATAAATAAATTTCAAAAACCTTATTAAACAGCTTCAAAAAAAAAAAGGAAAAATAAACCAGATTTGTTTCTTATAAAAAGTAAACAACTGTCAATGTTCAACATTTATATTAAGTAAAACTTATATATATAAAACCAAGGAAAGTTTTAGTCACTCGAAAATATATTTAATACATTTAAGTAACAACATATTTATTTTTTCTTGACACACAACATATAGTTTTTTTTTTGCAAAAGTTTGGCGTGACAAAACAAGAAATATTTAAGAAAAGTTAAAACTTCTTTTGCAACGATTGTTACTAATTCACAATGTATTCTCTTATGACGTATTGTTGACAACTTCTCATATATTTTGCTACCGTCGTATAGTAAAACCCAAAATCAATCAAACGGGTTAAGGCGTAAAATAGCAGCAAACTGACATATCACAAAACATACAATACAGTGCCAAGACCGAAGTAACTTTTAAATTTAACTTTATAAACGTGACGTCAGTATTAAAAACAAATAACGTCACAAACCGATTTATATTAAAACAACACAAATTATAAAAAATACAATTAAACTTTATAAAATTAAACAGTAGGTTCATAATGCTTTATAAGAAGCAAAAAATAAATTGTGACGTCACAAACCGGTACCGACGTCGAGCACGTTGACACTTTCTCCCTCCCCAAATTCTCTGCTTATTATTTCCGCTGATGTCTCAGCAGCGGGGAATCCCAATAACTCCAGCGACGATTTGTCGTATTTTTCGCTCCACTTATCGTAGGCTTTCTGGCACTCCTCAAAGTTTGCCGCGTCCCTTACCTGTGATTGTGACGTAAAAATGTATAGCTGTCTGTATTATGACGTAACTACGCATTATTTTTTGAGTTTTTTTGAAAATTTTGATCTCAAAGTATTTTAGTGCAGGTTAATTGTTGGAGTGGTAAATTTAAATGCCTAACCTGCAGTTTGATACATGTATCTAGATATTTATGTATATTTTTATTTTTAGTAAAACAAAAACAACTATATTTAGAAAAACTTAGAAAGCTTATACTAAAGCACTTAAAAGTTAACAATACTAAACAATGAAAGTTTATAGATAAACATGTTGTATCTGTAAAGTTGTGAACGAATTGTGTTTTTAATTTTATTTTGAGTACAGATAGCTTTTATATAGCTCAATTGTTGCAGTAGGTACCAGCTTAAATAAAAACAATTAAATTTGAATGTTCCTTATAATTGCTTTTTAACTCCGTGAGAGCATAAAAACACATATAATTAACTTTAAAATTTAGTTCATTATATCTATATATATATATATATACATTTAGTATTGTTTAAATATATTATATTTGTTTTTTTTTCTAACCGCTATGGAAAGCTTCTTGTGTTCTTCTTTTTCATCTAAAGTCATTTTATTGTTTATTTATTATCTAAAAAATAGTTAGATCACTTTAAATAAAAAACTGTAAGTTTAAAGAATTTCAAAAATAAAGTTGTATTTTTGAACTTGTGCAAAACTTATTTTATATTCTAAACTAGTCTTAATTCAAAACATGCTCAAGTTTTTGCTGTTATTAGATGTTTTACTTATAATTTTCCCTGAAAGCTACATACTTGAAAATGTATTCTTTACAAGTCTTAAATGCTCTGTGCATTTTATAGATTCTAAATATATGCAAATAAGCTAAAAACAGTAGAACAAATAAATATCTCTTTGAACTTTTCTAAACAAACTTTCTAAGACAAAGCTAATTTATGATAAGTTGTTGCAATGCTTATAAAAGAGCATTTTAGTTGCATATTTGCACCGCAGGCAATTAAGTTTGTCATTATACGTGGGTTTGTAATTTTTAGTCATAAAGTTTAAGCGGTTTGTTGTATTAAGGTTTGCAAATGAGTAGTATTTTCAATAACTTTTTTACCGTTTAAAACTTTAACTTTTTAAACTTATAGTCTTATTCTAGGTTGCTGAATTTTAAATTTCTCTTCACGATTTTAGTTTATGTAAGTAAACAACATATTTCATCCGAGTTTCGATATTAGTCTAAAGTGTATTTTTATCCCCTTCTATTTCCTCTGACCCTTAAGTAATCTTACTATGCAATAGAAAAATAAATAGTTTGGATAGATTTGGTTATTATTAGAATAATATTAGATAAAAAAGAAGCTTTTATTAATAACTGAAGTATCCTACAAAAAAAGAAAAGTGTTGACTTAAGATATGGTTAAATAAAATGGTGCAAAATTATAAGCACAGTCTTGATTGAAATATCTTGCTTGATTTTACTGAAGTCATATTCAATTGATATTTTTCGCTAACATAAAAAAAAGAATAAACCATCCAGAAAGATAAAAAATCAAACTTTGTTGGTAAGAGTTTTATATAGTATTACTAGCAGTTTGAAATTATTTTTGCTTAGTTGCTTTTATTTACATGCCTGTTGCGACAAGTGGTATTTTTATTAAGGAGGCAAGAAGTTTTACAAATGTTTAAAAAATCTCTTAATTTAACACTTAAAATAATTAGCTAGTAAGGTTAAAATGCTAAAACTACAAAAAATCGTTAGTAAACAAAAGTTTATAAAGAAAATAAAATCTTTAACAGTTTTTATACTATAAAAAAAAGTTTTTAGTTTCTTACGCCCCTGCTACATGCTACATTTTTATTTTTAAGTTTGCAACATATTTGAAATAACAAACGAATTTACCAATGGTTAACTTTTATATATAACAAATGTTTAATCAGCCCAAATTACTATTTTAACTTAAGTTTCAATAGTTCTAAAGATAAATATGTAGTGTTTTAACTTACTTTTAATCAAATGACTTATTTTATTTAAAATTAAACTTTTTTAAGATTAAAATTTTTAATCAGTCTGCCTTTTTTAAAACATTTAACATACAACATAAATTAAAACCACTGTTAGTTAAAAATCAAAAGAGCAATCAAAAATAATTTTTTGTAAAACATTAAACAACATAAAAAAAACTATCAAAACTTACATTCAAAACTGTTTTTAATAATTTTTATAAATTAAGCTACATTTTTAATTCTAATATCAGTATTAAATATGTTTGCATTTAAGTAATTCTATAAAACTATAAAAATAAACTTCCAGCAAACTTACCAAAAAGCACAAATCTAAAAAGACCAAACTAAACTTTACTTAAAACAATATTGATTTAAAAGTGATCTATTTTTAATTTAGAATAGTTTTTGTATTGTTAACTAAGTTATTATTTATTTATATTTTAAAGTGCTACATAAATTAAAATAAAAACTAGTGTAGATTAAACTTATTACAAAAATGTTTAACTGAAACAACTAAGTATCATTTCGATCGATTGTTACCTAAACTTTATAATAGAGTCTTCACTAATATAAATACGACCTTTGAATATACCAGTAAAAAATAGTTTAAACTGAGTAAAAAACAAAACAAAAAACAGAAAACTAGAAATAAACTTTAAACGAAATTACTAAGTCAAATTTTTCATTGTTCAGCTTTAGTAAAAATATTTTTGTTCATAACAGAAATTTATCAGGTGTTAATAAGTATCAAAAATAAAGTACTTGTAGACAATTATATTTTGTTTTAACTAAAACTTAGGTTTATGGTTTGCATAGTAACTGATCACTAAACTAAACAGAAACTGAGCAGAAGTTGCTAAATTTCTTTAAACATGTAGGCTCAAAACAAGAAAAAAAAAACAAATGAGCTTTAATCTTAAAAATTTTTTCAGATTAAACAAAAGTTTGATTTTAAAATTACAAGTACTTTTGTAAGTTCAACTGAAAATAACTGGGTCTAACCGCACTGTTTATAACGGTATAATTTTTTGTTGAAAGCAAACATATTGCATAAAAGTTGTGTAATTAAAGCAAACAAAGAACAAGCAAGTTATTTTTTTCTAAGCACTTCAAAAGCAAACAACTTATTTAAGGTGTGATTAGGCATTTTTTGTTTTGAAGCTTAGCTTGAAGCTTGTACCAATAGCAATTGTTATTTTTTCGTGCGGTTTTAATCATAATCTGAAAGAAAATATTTTTTTACTTTTTAACTTCGCTGCGTTATAGTTAAAACGGAATAAATATAAACAAAATAAGATAATAAAAAACAAATATCTACAACATATTACTAAAGCATAGTACTAACACTATATTTCACCTTAATAAGCATTTAAACAAGTTTATAAACTGTTCTTTTTATATTTGTAAATAACAAACAAATTTTAAGTTTAAATAGTTAAAAAACTGCATTAACTTTTATTGCAGGCAATTTTTTTTTTAGATTATACACGATAATCATTTTATTGTTTAAACATTAAAAAATCTACGCGTACTCGTAATTTATTAATTAAAGCTATAAGCTATAAATAGCTAAACAAAAACATAACAATAACCTTACTTCAACAGTTTTATTTAGCATCCTTAGCTAGAGTTAAATTTTGAATACATGCGATTTCGCATGTTGAACATTTAAAATTATATTATTTTCTAACCAAAACTTTTCTATAAAATTTAATTAGGAGCAGTATTTTTTTTAAACTTCTAACCTCATGGAAATATTAAGAAGTTTAAATATGGTTTAATAAAACATTGAAACAAAAAATTTTGTTTTTATAATTAAATTTATTGTTAAAACGTTTAAACTTCAACCCTATCATGAATTAATAAAAATAATTTCATTTAAAACATCATGAATTTGAGAAAACATAATTATTCTTTGAATTTTGCACTAATTTATTAATACGAAATAAAAGCATAGTAAATAATAAACTACAAATAATAACCATTTACTATTAGTAACAATAAAATGTTTTGGCTGACTGTTTCATTTTTTATGTTAAATTATCAAAAAAAAAAAATTAATTATTATAAGCGAATATAAAAAAATGAATTTTATATTTTAAATAATCTATTAAACACTTTTGACTGCATTGGTAATATATAATAAAAAATACGAGAAATTTAGTTAAAGCATACACAAAACGCTAAAAAGAAAAATTAATTGCAGGTAATCTCTTTTAATAATGATATAAAATAAAAAGAAAGCTTTTAACATTTTTACCAAGTAAAAAAGTTTAATCAAAATAAATTTAAATCAACAAACACATTTTTGCGGTAAATTCAACGACTAAAAACATTGCTACAAAATCTCTGGTCAGCAGTTTTCGAGTTTGGGTGTTCCCCTGAAAAAGTCCCAGAACTGCAATAATGCTTCCGAGAAGTATCCACTGTTCACCTCCCTGCTGATTCCGGCCACACGGCGGCGCTGTTGCCTCTCAAAGAACTTTTCGATTTTGCTCCTGTCAGTTTCGCACTTTTCGGTGACGATCTTCACCACTTGTTCGTGGAAGGTCTCGTATGATCTTGTGAAAAATTAAAAGTTTAATTTATTGTCATTGTTATTGTTGTTTTTTAAAATGAAAAATATTTTAGATGTACAAGATGATAAAAAATATGACAAATGTTTTCAATCCCAAAGTTCGACTTTTATTACCACAACAAATTTTGTTTTTACAGCCTTAACTAACTAAATCAATTAGTTTTCTAAACATACTAATGTGCAGTACACTTTTGTAATTTAAAAACAATTAGTACAAACATATCATACATTTAAACTTAAACAATTTTTTTACAATAAAAACGTTAACTTATTACAGCTTCCGGCGTTATGGACTGAAAATTTCTATACCAGTTTCGTAATAAAAACTACCTCTAAATAGTCTGAACAACATTTAAAAGTATTTTAACAACATAACTTCAAATATTTTTTCAATTACCTGCAAACGGTTTGGTGATCATCAGAGAACAGCACCTAGTGTTGTTCTATTTCTATACTATTTTTTATACTTCACTTTATTTAAAATCAACCTGGAAACAGTTTGGTGATCTTCAGAGAACACCACTTAGTGTTGTTCTATTTCTATACTATTTTTTATATTTCACTTTATTTAAAATCAACCTGGAAACAGTTTGGTGATCTTCAGAGAACACCACTTAGTGTTGTTCTATTTCTATACTATTTTTTTATACTTCACTTTATTTAAAATCAACCTGCAAACAGTTTGGTGATCTTCAGAGAACACCACTTAGTGTTGTTCTATTTCTATACTATTTTTTATATTTCACTTTATTTAAAATCAACCTGCAAACAGTTTGGTGATCTTCAGAGAACACCACTTAGTGTTGTTCTATTTCTATACTATTTTTTATATTTCACTTTATTTAAAATCAACCTGCAAACAGTTTGGTGATCTTCAGAGAACACCACTTAGTGTTGTTCTATTTCTATACTATTTTTTATACTTCACTTTATTTAAAATCAACCTGCAAACAGTTTGGTGATCTTCAGAGAACACCACTTAGTGTTGTTCTATTTCTATACAATTTTTTATATTTCACTTTATTTAAAATCAACCTGCAAACAGTTTGGTGATCTTCAGAGAACACCACTTAGTGTTGTTCTATTTCTATACTATTTTTTATACTTCACTTTATTTAAAATCAACCTGCAAACGGTTTGGTGATCTTCAGAGAACACCACTTAGTGTTGTTCTATTTCTATACTATTTTTTTATACTTCACTTTATTTAAAATCAACCTGCAAACAGTTTGGTGATCTTCAGAGAACACCACTTAGTGTTGTTCTATTTCTATACTATTTTTTATATTTCACTTTATTTAAAATCAACCTGCAAACAGTTTGGTGATCATCAGAGAACACCACTTAGTGTTGTTCTATTTCTATACTATTTTTTTATACTTCACTTTATTTAATATCAACCTGCAAACGGTTTGGTGATCTTCAGAGAACACCACTTAGTGTTGTTCTATTTCTATACTATTTTTTTATACTTCACTTTATTTAATATCAACCTGCAAACGGTTTGGTGATCTTCAGAGAACACCACTTAGTGTTGTTCTATTTCTATACTATTTTTTATACTTCACTTTATTTAAAATCAACCTGCAAACGGTTTGGTGATCTTCAGAGAACACCACTTAGTGTTGTTCTATTTCTATACTATTTTTTATATTTCACTTTATTTAAAATCAACCTGCAAACGGTTTGGTGATCTTCAGAGAACACCACTTAGTGTTGTTCTATTTCTATACTATTTTTTTATACTTCACTTTATTTAAAATCAACCTGCAAACGGTTTGGTGATCTTCAGAGAACAGCACCTAGTGTTGTTCTATTTCTATACTATTTTTTTATACTTCACGTTATTTAAAATCAACCTGCAAACGGTTTGGTGATCTTCAGAGAACACCACTTAGTGTTGTTCTATTTCTATACTATTTTTTATACTTCACTTTATTTAAAATCAACCTGCAAACGGTTTGGTGATCTTCAGAGAACACCACTTAGTGTTGTTCTATTTCTATACTATTTTTTTATACTTCACTTTATTTAATATCAACCTGCAAACGGTTTGGTGATCTTCAGAGAACACCACTTAGTGTTGTTCTATTTCTATACTATTTTTTTATACTTCACTTTATTTAAAATCAACCTGCAAACGGTTTGGTGATCTTCAGAGAACACCACTTAGTGTTGTTCTATTTCTATACTATTTTTTTATACTTCACTTTATTTAAAATCAACCTGCAAACGGTTTGGTGATCTTCAGAGAACACCACTTAGTGTTGTTCTATTTCTATACTATTTTTTTATACTTCACTTTATTTAAAATCAACCTGCAAACAGTTTGGTGATCTTCAGAGAACACCACTTAGTGTTGTTCTATTTCTATACTATTTTTTATATTTCACTTTATTTAAAATCAACCTGCAAACAGTTTGGTGATCTTCAGAGAACACCACTTAGTGTTGTTCTATTTCTATACTATTTTTTTATACTTCACTTTATTTAAAATCAACCTGCAAACGGTTTGGTGATCTTCAGAGAACACCACTTAGTGTTGTTCTATTTCTATACTATTTTTTATACTTCACTTTATTTAAAATCAACCTGCAAACGGTTTGGTGATCTTCAGAGAACACCACTTAGTGTTGTTCTATTTCTATACTATTTTTTTATACTTCACTTTATTTAATATCAACCTGCAAACGGTTTGGTGATCTTCAGAGAACACCACTTAGTGTTGTTCTATATCTATACTATTTTTTATACTTCACTTTATTTAAAATCAACCTGCAAACAGTTTGGTGATCTTCAGAGAACACCACTTAGTGTTGTTCTATTTCTATACTATTTTTTATATTTCACTTTATTTAAAATCAACCTGGAAACAGTTTGGTGATCTTCAGAGAACACCACTTAGTGTTGTTCTATTTCTATACTATTTTTTTATACTTCACTTTATTTAAAATCAACCTGCAAACGGTTTGGTGATCTTCAGAGAACACCACTTAGTGTTGTTCTATTTCTATACTATTTTTTTATACTTCACTTTATTTAATATCAACCTGCAAACGGTTTGGTGATCTTCAGAGAACACCACTTAGTGTTGTTCTATTTCTATACTATTTTTTATACTTCACTTTATTTAAAATCAACCTGCAAACGGTTTGGTAATCTTCAGAGAACACCACTTAGTGTTGTTCTATTTCTATACTATTTTTTTATACTTCACTTTATTTAAAATCAACCTGCAAACGGTTTGGTGATCTTCAGAGAACACCACTTAGTGTTGTTCTATTTCTATACTATTTTTTTATACTTCACTTTATTTAAAATCAACCTGCAAACGGTTTGGTGATCTTCAGAGAACAGCACCTAGTGTTGTTCTATTTCTATACTATTTTTTATACTTCACTTTATTTAAAATCAACCTGCAAACAGTTTGGTGATCTTCAGAGAACACCACTTAGTGTTGTTCTATTTCTATACTATTTTTTATATTTCACTTTATTTAAAATCAACCTGCAAACGGTTTGGTGATCTTCAGAGAACAGCACCTAGTGTTGTTCTACTTCTATACTATTTTTTATACTTCACTTTATTTAAAACCAACCTGCAAACGGTTTGGTGATCTTCAGCGAACACAACTTCCTTCAGCGCGTTCTGAGCTGCTTCAGCAGTCACCGTGAAGAACTCATCCTTGCACGGGAGGATGTCCTCCCTACTCGGGAAGTCCACAGCGAAGCCTAGTAACTCCATCAGTCTGTTCACCAGGTGCAGCAGAGACGTGTATCTGAGATAATTATTTAACTTAAAAATTATTAGATGATTCAGGGCAATTTATTAATTTTGTCAACAAACGCAACATAGACGTGTACTTTTTGAACAATTCAAAGTGGTGTGTTCAAAAAACAGAACCGCTAAGTTGTTACATAAAGTCTGATAACAACAAAAAGTCGAAAATAAGCTTCAAAGTCAATTTAACTTCAAATTTAAGTTTTTAGATTTTTCCAAGTTGTGATTGTAAAACTATGTTTAAATTACAGTGGGGCTAGTTTTATTTAGTAGCACTTCAAAAAGTCAAAAAGTAAATGGGTAGGTTAGACTATTACTAATACCATGAATAAGTTTAGAACATTTCAACAGAGTTAGTTTATACATTTTACAAATTTGTACAAAGTTATAATTTTATCAGATATGTTAAACTAGTTTATTTGAAAACTGCTAGTTTTGCATCAACTATTCCAAAGTGTTAAAAAAGTATATAAAAACCATAGCGCTTACACAAAACTAATAATCATTGCCACTTCAACAGAGTTAACTTTGATACATACATTGTTTTACAAATGTTACAATTTTAAGAGATATGTTGAACAAGTTTATTTGAAAACTGATAGGTTTGCATAAATTATTTCAAAATGTCAAAACACCATGGTGCTTGTACAAAACTAACATAATTCTTAAAAAATCATCCGAAAAAAATAATCGCAAAGTTACTTATAGATACAAACAACTAAAAAGTGTGAAACAATCGACTACAAACAGTTACTCGTACTTTGATCCAAAGCAAACCTGTTGGACCACGTTTGGTGAGAAAGGACCCTGTTTGCGGGGTCTTCGGGGCAGAAAACTTTGGGGAAGGCGTCGAACAGCGCTGCGGGGTCGCCATCCACGTTTTCCAGGTTGGCGTACGTGAGCACGACGTTCTTGAAAGATTCGAAGTCCCGCACCTGACTGGTCATCATGACGAGGGTCTGTAAAGTTGCAAATATAAACTGAATTGTTTAAAGTAAATTTTGCGATATGAATAATGTTCTAAGATAAACCAAGGTAAAACACATGACTAAACACAATTTTGCATTTTATAGTTGGTAAAGCTATAAGTGGTCAAATATTTAAAGCAACTAGTTCTGATCAGAACTGACTTATATAATTTCAACTAGATTTACTTAAATGTCTTAAGAAAGTTAAAAGTTTAGTTGAATAATTTTTGTAAATTTCTTACTTCTGTTTATAATTAAGAACAAAACAGATAAATATTTAAATATTGATTAAAACTACGAGGGTAGTAAAAGTTTTTTGTCTTAATTTATATTTTAAGTTTAAGCTAAGTGCAACAGTTTTTATACTTTTAGACGCATTTGTAAAAAAAAGCTTTTTAGTTTATTGTTTTGAAACAAATTAAAATGCTCGCTTATTATAATAAACCTTTATAATTTCGTTAAAAGTAATTAACAAATTAAATAAAAAAGTTTATAACTTACAACACTATCCTCACATAAAAATGTGCATTAGTTAACATACTTAATGTGCTTACTGGTATATAAAAAAAAAATCTAAAAATAAATTTGACTATGTTTCAGACTGATTCAAGAAAATTTAACCAAGTTAAAATAAAAATAAATAAAGTTTTTTTAAATTTTTTATAAAGTATTTCAACTTAGTTTGATACTTTGTTAATTTGACTTCTTTTATGTAATGTGTCTTGCTTCTATTTTACTGTTTAGTACAATGCAAAAGACTATTTGTATCTTTAGGTGCTTGATAGAGTTTTACTTATTTAATTTTAACTTTTATAAATATTTAGTCTTGTATATGATACGAAATACATATTTTTTCTTAAAGTACTTAAACGTAAGTTCTGTCAAAAGTAAACAATAGTTACAATGTATACACTTGAAAGCTTTATTAAAGTAGCACTATTGTCAAACATAGTTAAAAAAATTCATTTTCAACCTGATAGTTTGATCTGATACCGGGAACTTTGTCCAGAGCAGTGGAGCATCTTCCGGAGAAACAGGACACGATCGAGCTTGACATGCATCCGAGGAACTTCTCAAAACCAGGTCTGAAATTGAAAAAAAAATCAACGAAAACAGAGTGACAAGGTCATTTCTTGAGAAAAAAGGTCGTAACATTTTGTACTTTGTAAGTTACAAAAGAATACTTTTAAAAACTAAACAATTGATAATAAATACTACCTGTCAATATTAGAAGTGGAATAGTTAAAGCACTTAAGAGTATATACTTAGTCAGTTATAACGTAAAATTAAACAACAGTTAATAACTTTAAGGGTCTTAAATTTTTTACAGCACAGCTCAAAATAATGAAAAATTTGATATTCTTTTATAAAAATGTAAAATGAGTACAGATAGTTTTTGAGTCTATAGGCACACAAATCAGATGGCTATAAGTAGTAATTCTTTAAGTCTTTTAACTAGCTTCATGTGTTGTTTGTTTCACATTATTCATTTTAAACTAACAAGCAATGCTGGCTGTTGCTTTTGTAAGGCAGTCCTTCCACGAAGGGTGCTGTGCAATACTCGATCTTTCCGAGCAAATCTTTGAACGAACAAGAAGGCAAAAATGGGATGTCTGGAATGATAGAGAAAATAATTAATTACACTTATACTGCTAGTGTACTTATCTACAGCAAAAGTTTTAAAAACATAAGTTACTACTATTTTTCTTTGTAAAAACTTGAACTAGAACTTCTTAAATTTGTTTTTATTTTTAGACTAAAGTGTAGAAAAACCTTAAAAAATTTAAAGTATATTTCTTGTTAAAAAGTTATCACAAGTCTCTTTTTCTATGAAGACTTGTACAGTTTAACTCTGTCATAAACCTTAAAGTAGTCAAACAATTTCAAATGAATTCCAAAACGATTTTAAAAGCGGCAATATCTTCTTGTGTTACAAATAAATTTTAGATAGTTGAAAACAAAAACATAGTATTAATTTAGTTCATTTTATATTATTTTTTCAACTGAATAAAACTTATATGATCAAGACTAAAAATATAACGTTTTCAAAAAGTTAATAGTTGTGAATTAAATTTTTATTTCTAAGCAGGTGTCCTCTTTTTGTGTTCAATGCGAAAGTTTTAATTAAGGTTTAAAAAAATGTTTGCTTAAGTTAAACAGTATTTGATAAATTGTTAAACTTTTAACCAACCAACTTCTCTTGTGGCTTAAAAACAGTTTTACAGTAAACTTAATTAAACTAATTTTATTTTTATCAACAACAAAACCTCTTTTGAAATTCTCAGGGGCTTAGAGTGAAAGTAAAAACTATAAATAATTATTTTACTGACTAAGTACTTATTTTTTCAACCACCAACCTCTTTTGGGGCACTTTTGGGGCGGAGGTGTTTCCTGCATGTCTGAACACTGGTCGCCATGACAATAGTTCATCGTGCAGTTTCTCAGGAAACCCATTCCTGAGTATTCCACGAACCTGCTCACGTCCTGACACGTGTAAGCCTTCCTGCTACTCATACATTTGCCTTCCTCAATTACCACTGTAAAGAAAAAATAAGTTACATAATTTGATATTTTTTACTGTTTAGTTAGTTTAATTCTTGTAAGCCTTCATACTGTTCATGCATTTTCCTACCTCTGTTACCACTGTAAAGGAAAAAAACAAATAGTTTGATAATTAGCATCGTTTTATGTATTTCTGTATTACCACTAAAATAATAACTTATAAAATAATTAATAGTTTGTTTTTTTATGTGCTTAAACGTTGCAAGCCTTCCTCCTCTTCATACATTTGCCTTTCTCGATTATTACTGTTATAGTTTTTTTTGTTTTTTTTTAATGTAATATATAATCTTAAACTAACAAGGAATCTGCTGTGATACGTGTACGCATTTTTCAGACATAAATTTAAAATAAACAATTAGGCATAGAAAACTTTAAAACAAATTCCAACTAACGAGGAGTCTTATTTGAAACGAGCACGTATTTTTCTGACATGCACAAAAACTCCCCATTGCCCACATTGCAGGGTGTGACGTACGTGTTGTCCTCAACCACTTTTCCGTCCACCACCATCCTCTTACCAGTCACGCACTCCCTCTCTGTAAGGTTGTAAAAATTTAAAAGTTACCACTGTTTCTGTTGTGCATAATGTTAGTAGTTTTGAATTATACATTTTTCTTTCTTAGTCTTTAGACCAGTGGTCTTCACGGTTTGCATCTGTGCACATTAGTGTGCATAAAGGTAATTTTAGCGTGCACCAAAGACGTAATGTTCTAATATAAATATATAGTATAATCATTTTATAAAATAAGAAAAAATAAGCAAAAGGTAATTGTACTATACAAAGTACTTTATATATTTTTTTTTATTTTACACTTTAAATCGTTAGACTACAACTTTTTAAAATGCTCAATATCATTAAATTTTAAAACGAAAAGATTTAAATCACTGATAACAGTCGTGTTTCTTTATATTTATTGACAACTAAGTTCATAACAATGCATATAGTATAAGTCTGTCGTTCAAAAAATGATAGATTTTTTTGTAAGATTCTTGTAGTTCTTTAATAGATTTATGCAAACTATTCCGACCGGTTTCGGTGGCGAAAAATTGCTACCTTTTCAAGCAAAAACATTAAACTGCATATAACAATGTTAGTTAATAATGCTGTTATTTAAAAACTTATTCATGCGTGAAAAGTATAAACAATAACTAAAGTGTAGTTCTTTCATATAAATGTATGAAAACCTCTATCGCATCCGATGAGCTTCTTGTTGTCGGCAAAGAACTCATAATAAAAAAATAAAATAAACTTATGAAAACCTTTATCGCAACCGATGAGCTTCTTGTTGTCGGCAAAGAACTCGTACAGTACCCTGGTTGCTGTTTCGAACTGGTAGGCGTACTCGTGGTTGTCCGGGTACTTCCTGAACAACTCCTGAAAGTTGACCACGTCCTTCTTGGAGCACCCGTGCCTGTAGATCAGCTTCATCAGCTTCGTGAAGTAGTCGTACGCTCTGTTGATCAGATTTTAATTAAATGCATATAATATTAAATATTTAAATAGAAAAAAAATTTAAATTTTTTTTTTCACGGTTACTTTTGAAGTAGTCGTACGCTCTGTTGGGAGATAAGTGTATTAAAGTTAATTTTTTTATTCAAATAACGTTTTTAGTTTTCTTTGATTAAACCTGAAGCCAAGAGTTTTTTTCTTACAAATATTTTTTTTTGTTTTTAAATTCAAATCAAAAATCAAGTTGTTTTTACAACTTAACCTAATCTCTAAAAATGCTTTTTAATAATTTTATACACCTAACAAAAATAAAAGTAAGAAGAAAATGAGTAAACTTAAACGTGCACATAACTGCTTAAAAACAAATTCAAACAAAAACAAACTTGCAAATGTCGTTTTTGTCCTGAGCCCTGGCAAGTGAACTGTACAGGTTCTTCTGCAGTATAGCAGACAATGTGTAAAAGTTGTAATCGCAAGGAAGAATTTGCTCGATCGTCGGAATTTCCACTTTGATTTGCAAGCTGTTGAAGAAATCCTGTGAGAAAAATTGTTTACGTTTCATTAAAATCATTTTTTAAATTGTTTTTGTCACTAAAAAGTTATTAAAGTTAATATTTGTTTTTACCTGTGCCATCTTGGTAAAATCGGTTGTGATTATCAAGGGTTTCTGGTACTTTCCCTCCTTATCGGGGCACAACATCACCGCTTGCTCCAGATCCTCCAGTAGGGTCGCTGTTTCCTGGAAACCTAGCAACCTGAACCTCTTGACTATTTCCTCCACTGAACTAACCTCGTACATCACTTCTCGGATGGTCTGAAAAAAAATGTTAAGTTTAAATTAAATTAGATTAAGTATTTAACAGAAGTGAATTCATTGTTTATTAGTCGATTAAAAATAATAATTTTGTTTCTAGAACTTTTATGTACGAAAATAAACTGTTATTTATCTATGTCGTTTTGAATTTTTTGTATGATAATTTCGGAAAATCACAATACAAAATTTTCTTATCTAATTATTTTATTTCAATAATGCTTATTATATCTAATTTAAATTCACTATTAAAAGTATATAAAACGTTAACTAGATAAAATGTTTAATAGACTATGTTTAAGTACATATAAATGTTATTTCTTAGTTCAATATATTATATGTAAAGGTTTTAATGAACTTACGTAAAATCATTTTATTACTTTTATTATTCTAACTTAAGTTAAAACTAAAACATAAATAATGCTACAAACTTAGCATATCAAAAATTACCATGTAAGTGAATCTCATACCAGGAATATCATCTAATACAGTTGGACATCTCCCACTCAAAAAATCAACAATCACCTTTGACAGACACTTTATTGTATCTGTACTTGCTTTTCTGTGTAATAAATTGTTTACTAGTATTTGCTTGATTTTATAGAACTACTTTGCATAATACTTTAATTCATCTACAATTACTATAAACATTGACTCGCGTTTAATTATTTTTTTGGAGCTACATTTTAGTTAGTCTTTTTTTTTTGTTGTTTATAAAACATAAATATAATTGGTTGTTTTGAAAGAAAAGCTTTTCGAGTACTAGATAAACATAGTTGAAAAAAGGCAAATTAAGCACAAAAATATACAATAAAAGATGAATATATTACATTCATTTTTTTTATTTCTTTTCTTTTTTTGGGTGGCACGCATGCACCAGTTTCCCTCCCTACGCTACGCCCCTGGTCCTTAGTAAACTTGCTTTTATCTTTATATTCTATAACGTTTGATAATATAACATTCGCAGATAAATTAAACATTCAAGTTTCAACCTCTGATAATTTACAGTCTGGTTTGTTAACTAAAGTTTTGTCTGTACATAACTTCATATATACTATTTCGGTTTGTTATAGAGATCGAAATAGTTTCCATCGTAAATAAATCATTGAACAAGTTACTGATCTACCTAAACTTAATACTACTTTAAACCAATTAAAACTAACTTTATACACTTACGCGCAGCTCTTTTAGCTAAAACATTGTGCTAAACATTTAAACTAAGTAAACGATTAGAAAATTAGTTGTATTGTATATTATAAAACAGTAACTAGATATTATTTGAATGTAGTTGATAAAAATTTACAAGTTGGTAAGAATTTTCCAACTCCCCTCATCCAAAGTTAGATATATCAAGTACGAAAAAAAACAAACAAATAATCTTACACTTACAAAAGTGGTTATTTGTGCAAAACTTTTAAGTAAACAACTTGGAATATTTATATTACACATACATGAAGAGACTCACTTGCAGCTTTCCGGATCATTGGGCAGTGATGCGATGTACGGAGCGAAGCAAACCATCAACCCGTCCAAACTCTCCCTCAAGGTGGCACCAGGTAACAACTGCATGCCTACATTTTTATCTGTTTGTAAGAGGGTGAAATTACGTATGAAGCTAGGATGACGTCACTTCAAATAACTGATTTGTTTTGAAGCTCGAAGCTTTTTTATGATGGGTGTTTTATTTTTGTTAAGCTCATGGTTGTTGGGTTAGTAACGCTTGCAAGTAAAAAGTAATAGTTTTGTTGTAAAATGAACTATTCCACACATGTAAGTATGCGTACGATTTTTGCTAAAAATGAACAATTTTTAACAAAAAAAAAAACTAAAATGTTCTGTGTGTTAGTCTTTTTACTAGTTTAAACTTCTAGTTTAAGTATGTTAGTATCATATAAAAGTATTTTCAAAGTATGTTAGAATCGTTGTAAATTACGTATAAGTTTTATAAGTAATACAAAAATTATAAATGTTTAAAGACAATGTTAGTAGTGGTTTTTTATCGATTATAAAACAGTGCAGGAAGCTAAACAGAATAAAATCACTAACCATAAAAACAAAATCCTAAAAAACTTAATCCATTTAAAACAAACTAAACACTAAAATATTTTGTAAAGCAAATTTAAAAAAAGTATTCTAATAAACAATTAGTCTTATCTTAACAATGTTTTATTTACAAAATCTCACTTAAGGTACATCAAGAAAACAGTAAAATTAAAATAAAAGAAGTCAATAATTTTTGAACTCAGTTTTTTTTCTATTCACTCGCAAACTAACCATGAGGTAGCGGCTTGCAATCGAGTGGCAGTGTTGCCTTAAGTGAAGTGCACATGTCCGTAGAGCAAGACTCAGTTTCGCACTCGGTAATTTCCCCTCTTCCCATGACGTCATTGTACTTTATGACGTCATCGCAGGTGTAAGGTTCGTGGGCGGGCATGCACATTCCGTATTTGATGTCGACTGTTGATAACGGTTGTGAAATATAAAAAATGTTTAGTGCTGTTAAAATTTTATAAAATGAGTTTTTAGCACGGCCAACTTTGTTGTCGACAGTTGACATTTTTAGCGTTTATTCTAAATTAAACTAAATCATAGAACAAATATAAATAAAGTTGTTGTCAAATTTTGCGAAGTTAACTCCTTAAGTAAAAATTCTGCTAAACTATAATTTAATCATATATATTCTATAACATGTAGTGACATATATTAGTTCGTTTGTTTGAAAGTTTAAAGATTTTAATACTTTAGATGTGTTCTCTGACAAAACTTATGCTTATACATATTTAACGATTAACAGAATAATATTAACTAATTTCTACTATATTTTGTTTACTTACAGTTCTGCAACTATTAGAGAAATAATAAGTATAGTTTTGTCAACATAATCATCCTAAGAAAGTTTATTTTGTATAAAATAATTATTTAAAAAAACTGAGAAAACATTTTTAATTAATAAACAAGTAATTATTTTCACAACAAACGTGTGGTGTTGTCAACGTTCATCTTGTATTTTTTCATCTCGCATCTGTCAGAGGGATTGGGGCAGATTGTGACGACTGTGTTGTCGTTTATGACGTAATCACCCATCTTTGTTACGTCACCCGTTACGCATCTTCTTTCTGTTGATTAATAATTAATAGGTTAATTTTACTAAACTTTATACTTTATGATCATCTATGTAAATAATTTTTGCTTTTAATAATTAAGTATGTATATATGATTTGAGATAATATTCTTGTGTATTGTTAATTAAGTTTTTAATGCTTATATAAGTTTTGTAATTTCTATTTAGATAATAACACTAAAAACCGTTGAACTATCGGTTGAAGTTTTGTTTTTGTCAAAGTGAAATCTATCTTAGCTTAAAGCTGTAATAACTTTTAAAACTTTACTAATTAAAACAAGGTTGTATAAAAAGTTACTCCGAGATTAGAACACTAACAGGCTTTTAAAATTACTGTAGTATATAGTACTTATATATTTATTATACTGTAAGTAAACAAACTGTCCATACCTCCTTCACACTGGAACAAGTTCTTGTTGTTTTCCTTGTAACCCTTCAGAACTCTCACAGCTTTCTCAATGTTCCTCTGTCTCTTTTCCTCGCCTGTTGAGAAGCAGCCGACCTCCAGTGTTTCCACCAAAGTGTCGAAAAAGTACTCGTACGATCTTCAAGTAATAATTAATACTTAACTTCTCTTAAAGTTAACAGTTGTTATGGATTTTGAAGTATTCATACTTTATTTATTTTTTTAGGAAAAATTCGAACTCAAACCTGCAGTACTGCAAGCTTTTACTGAGAGATGCAAACTCAATCTTTCTTCTCTTTAAACTTTCGCTTTTTTCCAAATCTTTTACACAATTATTTTCCGGCTGGACGTCTAATCCCGTTGATAACAGCAGTTTGTACATTTCTTGAAAAAAAATAGTTTGTAAGCTTCTTGAATAAAAAAAGTATTTGTACATTTCGTAAATAAAACAAATATGTTCCTTAAACATAAAATTAGTTTGTACATTCGTTTAATTCACAAATCAGTTTGTAGATTCCTTAGATAAAACAAATATTTCTAATGACTTTAGTTTATACATTACTTATAAACAAAAATAAAGTTTATTTTTTGAACACAAAATTAATACAAAAAAAATTGTGAGTTTAGTTTTGTACTAAATACATACAACGAAAAAAAAAACTCCTAAAGAAAAACTTTTCAATTTTCTCAAACTTCTTCGAACACGATATTTCAAGTTATAAACTTTTGACCCAATTAAAGTGCTTGAAACTTCACTTAACGTGGTAAATCTTGTATCAACTTATAAAAAACTATTTTAGATTTTTTATGTCATTAGAAAATTCTCAATGTTATCCGTATCCCGTATCGTGAGGCCAGCTATTTTACTTTTTTAAATAAAAGTACTTTTATCCCTTAAAATATTTTAAATTTTACCAATCATTGTACTATGAGTATTAGTAGTAACTTATGAAAATATTTTTTTAGTTCTATTAAACCAGGAAAAAATAATCTCAACATTTTCCGAATCCGAAACCTTGAAACCAGGTGATCCATGGAATTAATATTTTTTTAATTTTCTAGACTTTTTACCAAGAGTCTAAACTCATATAGCATCTTAATTCTTTTCAATTACTATTAATATTTACCTTCTCCGAACCCAATACCGTGAAGCCAGTGATCCATAACATCACGTGACGATTGATCATCATCGTGACAGAAGATGTCGTAAGCGCTGCTGAGTATTATGGATGAGTTCGCGAATCCCATCATTTGTATCCGGGAAGCCATCTCCGTGAAAGATGTGGCATCCTTCACTATCTCACGAAACATCTTTAGATTAAATATATTTTATATATTTATGATGGTTTTTATAACTGCATATATATATATTAATCAAAGTAGAGGTTATTTTATCTCCATAAATTATGTGGCATCTTTCAAGACCTCACGGAACACCTAAGAGTCGTGTTTTTAAAGAATAGGAAAGTTAATATTTGTTGGGATTTTATAAAGATCAAACGAAAAAAAAAATGCTTAATAAAACTTTGATTAAGAAAATTAGTTAAACGACAAATACTCATTTTCGAAGTATTTTTAATAGCAGAAACATCTTAAGTTTTTTATTTACTCTACTAACCCCGTAATATTCTCTAAAACCGGGGTAGTCGTCTAAGAATGTGGGGCAATTTCCACTGAAACAATCGAAAGCTTTCTTGTTGACACACGTCATCATTACATCAACTGTATCCCTGTGTATTAATTATGTGCTATTTGATGTAGTTAGCTGTATAATTTTCTATCATTAAAAAAAGCTTTCAAAGTACTTTTGTGTGTTAATTAAACCCCTTTAAAGACAGTTATAATTTTTTATTGTTAGATTTGTCCTGTATGTTTTTACCTATTATTAAAAAAAAAATCTATGAAAGGTATTTATTCAGGTGAAAACTAAGTATAGAAATAAGCTATGTTATTTTTTTGTTTGCCGTTTATAGTTTAAGTTTAGTCATTAGTTTAGTTGAACAGGTAAAAATAAAGTTTGATTTCAGAACAGTAATTATAAATCTAAAACAAATAGTTTGCTTGAAACTTATGAGCGTTCAACAATTTTTACTGAGGTTCATTTTAATTTTTATTGTCCTGGACAAGACGTTAAACTGTATCTAAGTAGTGTACGACTTAATAACCAAAAGCTTTTTTCATACACTAGGTCTTAGGACCATTGTTTTTTATCGTTCATTAAACTATTATTACTTAATTTGAATACTCAATAAACAAATTTAAACCTGCACAGTTCATTACTTGCAAACGGTAGCATTGTGGTAAATTTGGACGCGCATTCATGTATTTCTTTAGCTGCATCAACCAGTGAACAACTTGGCATGAAAAGCATATCTGAAATATTATTATAAAATTGATATTAATGTTATAATTATTATCAAATAATAAATTAATATGTGCATTCATGTATTTCTTTAGCTGCATCAACAAGTGAACAACTTGGCATGAAAAGCATGTCTGAAATATTATTACTGAAGTGTTACTAATATTATAACTTATATTAATTAATGAATTTATATGTGCATTCGTGTATTTCTTTAGCTGCATCAACAAGTGAACAACTTGGCATGAAAAGCATGTCTGAAATATTAATATTGAACTGTTACTAATATTATAACTTATATTAACTAAAGAATTTATATTTGCATTTATGTTTTCTTTAGCTACATCAAAAAGTAAACAACTTGGCATAAACAACATCTCTAAAAAAATTGTTTTAAAAGGTTAAAAAAATACCTTGATAAAAAATATGATGTTCTAAGAAGTTTAGAACTCTTTTGACCCATTTGGTTTGTTTGAACTAACTTATTTTTAGATGTTTTAGCTAAAAATTTGTGTTTAGAGCTTTACTTTACCTGTCACTTTTAGTTTCATTTTGAATTAAAAACGATTTAGATAAACAAATGTTTGAGATAAAAATAACAAGCTTCAGTTACAACAAATACTAATTTTTACAAGTACTACATTATCAAACAAACCGTCATCACTTTCAGTTTCACAGTTTTCAGTGGAGGTCCTCCTTACTATGCCCTCATTGCAATTATCGTGATCGCACAACTTAACACTGCAATCGGAAACTTCACCGTAGTTCTGCATCTTGCTGTACTCGTACGCCATCTTGCAGTCGTCCTGAAGTTGCATGTCGTTCAAACAGCTTCCCACCGTTACTTCGACTGGAAAGGATAAAAATTTCAGTTAAAGATAAAAGCATAAAAAATAAGTTGATAAGCAAGCGTTACTTTAAATAGAAAGGTCAATAAATAATAACCTTGTTTATAAACATAATCTTATGTCAAGTTATGCTCCGATAGTCAGTTTGACAGGAAAGAATAACTCGTAATGGTTAACTTCAAATTAGACTAAATAATATTATGTTAACTATGACTTCTATACTTCGACTGGAAGAATTATTATTTGTATTTACTAGTATGAAACAGCATAAATTTAACAAAGCTCTATGTTAACTGTTGTGTTGAGAAGTTATACTGTTTAAAACTTAAAAGCAGAATATTTTTTTACTAATTAGTATTGTGCTTTATTGTTATATTGCTCATGTCTTTTAAACGTATATACTTGTAAAAATAAACAAAAACTGTGTTATTTATTACTCAAGAGGAATTGCAAATTATCTTTTAAATCTTGTCTTTTACAAATATGTGTTGTGAACAGTTGTTTCAATGGCTGTATTGGTATTAAACAAATTGGTGCTAAACTACATATTCATTTAGTTTTCAATATTTACAAAAGATAATGTTAAACAAAACTTGCTTGATAAACGTTACTGTTAAAAATTATTCCACGCAAATATTTTGTTTTAAATGCTGTTTAGACTATCTAAAACTTACTATAATTAAAAAACAAGTTAGTTATTATATTACAGTACAATTTGAGAGTTGTATATAATATAATATTAGAAAGCTTTGTTCCTATTTACGCTTGACTATTTCTCATTAACTCAAAGATTTTTGTGAAAATTGAACATTTAAATTTAAGACGTCATAATTAACCTTGATTTTCAGTTTTATACAAAGAGACAGTTTTTATATGAGACTTTTTTAACATAGCATTTAAACTATTAATTCTAAACTGAAAAACAATTGTTTTCACACAAAAAAATGTTTAAAAACGTTTTGAATTTTTTTTCAATTAAAATCCGGTTAAATAAAGGCTCGAAAAATAATTTAACTGTGAAAACTTATTAACTAATGCAAAGAACGCTGTGTTTCTACCAATAATATATTGACTACTAATTAAGTTCTTATAATGATATACTCACTATTATGCGTGTCTGGAGTGAGCAAACAGACATAGCCCTATATAGTTTTTAATGTGAAAACTTTACATACCTTTATGTATGTAAAGTAAGTCTGGTATCAACAGAATAAACTAAATATTCAAACAGCCTTAATACATTTATTTTGAAAACTAACCTTTGTGCATGTCTGGAGTGAGCAAGTTGTACTTTTGTGTTTTGCAGAACGCACTTTTCGACTTGCAAGTCACCAATCCGCTGTTGTCCATTGACCAATCGTCCCCGACCCTCGATATGTCTCCCACTACGCATCTTCTTTCTGTAAAAAATTTGAAAAAAGCTCACATGAATCAAGGTACACTGGTAGTTAATTTTAAGCCTCAAACTTGTAATGCAAACATTTGAAAGGTTGTTATTTTAAAACGATATTTTTTAGATTATATTCTACTACACATATCCTTTCAGTAGTTTGTTTAAAACATTACAAAAAAAAAAACTATAAGTTTCTCGTTATTTAATCAAGTTTATATTGCAGAAATATGGTAGGAACTTTCTTTATAGTTTTTACGAAACAGCGTCAAATTTATACTAGAATCGCAGTTGGGAAGTCTAAAAAAAACTTCCATTTAAAAAATATTAATTAAAAAGATAATACTTCATTAAAAAAATTTAATAAACTATAGCCGCAGTTAGTAAATCTCAGCCAGTCTCACAGTAAAAATAACTTTATAAAAATTGAAAAATGAAAAGTGAAAAAATAAGTTTAACAAACTAGAGTCGCAATTCGGCAGTCTCGGGAAATCCCCCATCACCTCATTCAACAAGTTCGCGCTCCTCCTTATGAGACCCATGCTCCTTTCGCTCACGTCTCCTCTCGCTCCGATCTTTGTCATCATCTGTCCGACGAAGTCCGGACACAATGACGGTAGCATGGAGTACATCTTCGTCACAAAGTTGTCGTACTCGCTGAGTTAAAAAAATATTTTGTGTTTGTTTTGTCAGATTCGTAGAAGAAACTAGACATACAAACGTACATCTTTATTGAAAAAAGGTCTTACTGTGTTCAAAAAATATAGCTTTTTTGATTTAGTATGGCTTTTATGTTATTAGGTACAGTTGCCTAACACCTAAAAATATAAAGAAAATTAACTCTTCGACCCTAAAAGCTTATACGTTCTAATCTATTTATTAACTTTAAATATTTCTATTTGTATCGAATGGTATATAATTTAAACATGTTATACAAAATGAAAGCTCAAGTCTGAATTAATTTTTTGTGAGTAAAAGCTTAATGCGTCCATTAAAGTTTAACATCGCAATTAAACTGGTTAATAGTTATTTATAATTTTCAATAAATTTATAAGCAATCATAAGCATCTACCTGCACAAATCGTCGTGAGTGTAAGCCCTAAGCATCATCTTAATACTTTCCGCACTCAAATCTTCCAATTCGTTGAAGAATCTAAAAATTTAAAGTATTTAATTTACTTTTTATCTTACTTGTAGATACAGTTAAGAATGTTTAGTAGCTTTTAAGACTTTGACTGATAAAATTATAGTTCTAAGCTACAATGATAGAGAAAATAAAAATACAATTTAACAAATCAAAAATATTTTGTAGCAAAAAGATAACAAATGTACCTTAAAAAACTACTTACAAACCATAGTACCATCGTTTATAACTACCTGTTGCAGTTGGGGAGGAAGTCGAGGCCACTCTTGAACTTCCCGCCACTGAAAACGTCCGCGACCCCTCCCATCAGGAACTTGACGTCTAGCACTTGGGCCCACTGTTCGTATCCGAAGTAGGTCTTCTCGGGTGGGGAGCAGAAGATCTCGGGGAGGGCGTTCACCATGGCAACCGCTCCCTCCATCTGGACCACCCTGAACCCGTTGGCGAGGTCTTCTAAAGTTTCAGCGTCCTTGAACACCATCAGCGCCCACTAGAGGTGAGAAATATTTTAAAAATTATTGTTTGTGTAAACATTTGTAAATAAATCTATACGTTTATAGTCTGAGTCTACTAAAACCCCCAGAATTAACAATATACATACTAAAAACAAGTAAAAATTTTTTTTTTTTTAAAGCACTTCAACGAATATAGAACATTAAGAACAGTACTATATTCTGTGTCTTTTTTCTAGTATTATTGATTTTCACAAAAAGCTTTAAAACAGAATCATTAAACTAACTCCGTATCTGGATCTTATTCCAGGAAGATGGTCTAATTCTGTGGGGCAGTTACCATGCAAACAGTGGGTAATTCCCTGGGACATGCACTTCACTACTTCTTGCAACCGAGAACTGCGATATTGTTTGTGTTTTGTATTAAGAAACTTTTAAAAAAATAAATTGCAAATTAAAACCAAAAAAACATTTTAGCAGTTGTTGATACATGTAATAACGATTTGTTTACTTTTTCATAAAAATAATTATTACGTTTGACAAAATATGGAAATTTGTTTAGTGAAAAATGGAACTAACTTGCATGTGCTTTCGTCTTCAAACGGCAGATTTCCAAGGTAATTTGCAAAACAAACTTGGTAAATTTCAAAAGTGTCTCTCAATGTGCACTGAGGTAGAAGTTGGAAATCTGTTAAAAATAAACAACATATATCTAGTTCTTGATTGGTTAGTTTTAACAAAAAAGTAAACTAAATATTTACTGAAATTAATTAATTGCTTAAACCAGTGTTGTATAACAATGATTTAAGTCTTATAAAACTGCTAAAGTATTGACATGTTTAGTAATTAAATTATGTTTCAAACAGAATTTTGTATAGAGGTTATAATCCTTTTTTTTGAATTAAGACCTGTGAGATTTTTACTTTTTAATAAAATCATTGTAGTAGCAAAAAGGTTTAAAGTACAAAATGTTTTATCTTTTCCTTAAATAAACTACAGACAACTAAAAATACTTAACTAAATTAGTTTTTACATATTGGTACACCAAAGATATTAACTTAAAAAAAAATTCGAAAGAACACACGTTTCACATAAATCACGTTGTTTGCAAACTTTTCAACTGAAAAAAATCAAACCGTTTTCATTTATCATAGAGTACTAAGGTTAAAATATAAAAAAAAAAAAAAGCACATAAATCACGTTGTTTATAAACCTTTTAACCGTTAAAAATTATAAACAAACCATTTTCATTTATCATAGAGTACTAAGGTTAAAATGTATAAAAAAAACAAACCGTTTTCATTTATCATAGAGTACTAAGGTTAAAATGTATAAAAAAAACAAACCGTTTTCATTTATCATAGAGTACTAAGGTTAAAAAACATAAGCAAAACAAACCATTTTCATCTTCAATGACGGGGCAGCCACTCGGCGTCGCCACTGATCCTTCAGAGCACAGATCACCTTTACAATCTTTCTTCTCGCACATCTTTATGTACGTCGGATCGACGTTCTTGTACAGCGACAAGTACTGCTTGATCTGGTCACAGTTGAACGAGTTTCGATCGTTCACGCACTCACCCTCGTTGTAGTCGACTGTGACGTAATATTGAAGTTGCAAGTACTTTAGAAGGGTAAAGGTAAACTAAGTTTATGACTACGTTTGAAAATTTGAAAACTATGAAATTGTTAGTAATTGGTTGTAAAGTAGTAATTGGAGTCCACTGTGACGAGAAGAGATATAGACCTTTTTTTAATGTAAAATAGCGAAGTAAGAACATAAGAGATAAAAAAAAAGTTTTGACTGTTTAAACTATTTGGAAGGCTATAAAGAAGTAGTAAGGTGCGCTTGTAAAGGACGTAAAATGTAACACATTGTAAGATACTATAAGATACGGTTTTAATAATTTATATATATTCTTATGTGTTGATAATTAGTTAAAAACTTATCAACGACCTTCGTCAATGCTAAATAGTGAAGTTAATTATTAGATGTGTTCTTTAAACTTTAAATATTTTTACAAAGTTAAGTTGTAATTGTTAATATTTGTTACTTAATTAACCACTTTAAACAAAAAAAGTTAAACTTTTTACCTTAAGTTTAAAATAAACGTATTAAACACTAAGCTACTAACATAGGGGAGAGTAAGACCAAAAAACTGTTGTATACTTTGTAAATAAAACTGCCCACCAAAAAAACTATTAGCGTAATAAAAAAATTTAAACAAAATTAGAAAATCTTCAAACGAAAGTTTATAAACTTCTTTACTTGTTATTAATAATATAGTAAAAGACACAGTAGTAAAAGAACTAATATTTCTTCAAAACTACTCACCAACGACACCACCCGGATACTCAAACCTCATCTTCAACCAACTGCAGTGGGTCATCTGATCACCGCAAATGCTGACCACCCTGTTGTCACTGGTAACCACCCCGTTGGTAACCTGGTATTCCCCGGTCACGCATCGAAGGTTGTTATCAGGTTTCTCTATCAGGGGGATTCTCGGGTTTGCAGTTACTGTTTAACAATTAGTTAAAGACAAGTTATTTAAATTGTAATACATAAATATGTAATGAAGTATGTAAATTAGTTTTGTAATGAATAATAAGATTTTATCTTTTTTTCAACATATTCAGTAAATAAGAAAAAAAATCTAAATGATAAAACTGATAAGTAAGTTTTACGAAATTTTTCAACTAAAATTGTAAAACTAATATCACTAAGCAATTTTTTTTAATTTAGGGTTAAAAATTAATGTTATTTACACAACAAACAGTAATCTTTTGAAAAATAATAAAATGTTAAAAACCTGTCTCAGTAGTGGTTGTTTCAGGCTCCACATACTCGTAAAAGTTCTCGCATCCGGGGAAGTTTTTGTTTTGGCGGTAAAACCTCCTTAGCGTGTTGAATGTTGAAGCTTCGTTTTCGTTGATCTTGCAGGTCAGTTTCTCTTCTGCGACCAGACCTTCCGTCAGTTTGTTGTACGCTCTGTAGTAAGTATCTAACGTGTTAAGAGAAAGATCTTAAATTTTATGATGGAATTTAAAAAATAAATAAAGTGAAGTAGTTCCATTTTACGATTTATTTTTCCTACAAATCTGTAATAATTTAACATTTTTTAACGTTTTCTTAAACTCCAAATAGAAAACAATCACTACTGTCAATAAATTTAGTAAGTTCTTAGAGTAAAATTGAAAACAGACACAAACGTTCTAAAAATTAAATTTGAAAAGCCACGTATAAGCATTTTAAATATCAAACAATGTTGAAACACAAAATACCTGCAAATATCGTTCTTGTTAGCCGCACCCGCCACAGTTTTCACGAAATCGTGGTGCAGTATGGAGAAACTGCTGGCGTAAATGTTGGTGCAGGGGAATATCTGGGTCAGGGCCGGAATTCTCAGGTACACGTTCACGTTCTTCAGTGCTTTTCCTATCAACCTGGGAATGAATTAATGTAATTATAAAGATTATAAATATTTGGCTGAAACTTTAATGAATAAATAAGAACTGAGCATTTTAGCGAATAAAGCATCGTATTTTTGTTTAGATAAAGACCTTGTATGTGTGTTTTTACATTTATATGTGCAAAATCCTTTTTTATAACTACAAACCTAATCTTTAAAATTCAAACACTTTGTTTTCGAAACAGTAAATTCAAACATCTTTTAACAAACATGATAAAAAACAGTTTTGTATTTACAAATATTCTTAATTAAATTTATAATAAATATCAACGGTGTAACTTTAAGGCAAAATATTTTAAAGCTAACAAAAAACCAACCTCAACGGATCCTGGGTGAAAATCTTGATGTTCTCCTTGATCTGGACCTGATCTCTGGTGCAGAAGTGGTCGTAAGTGAGAGTTTCCGCCGCTTCGTTCAAACGGAGCAGTTGGAGGCGTTTCTGGAGGTCTGGGACTGTGTGCATGTTCTTCAGCAAGATCCTCATGAACTGCACAATGAATTAAAAATAAATATATGATAAAGTGTAAATAACAACTGATTAAAACGTTCTGGAGGTCTGGGACTGTGTGCATGTTCTTCAGCAAGATCCTCATGAACTGCATAATCAAGTAGTTTGTTTGAATGTTATAACAATATATTATAAAACATGATATTAAATGGCAAATGTTTATAAAAGTTTTTTGAGACCTATGAGCGTATGCATGTTCGTTAGTAAAATTCTTATCAACTGTAAAAAATAAAGTTTTACTGGTGTATTATAAATAATAAGGTATAATGAAAGTATATTGTTTTTATAAAAGTTTCTGGGTATTCTAGAACATTTTAGCCGTGCATATTCTTAAGCAGGATTCTGTCTTTATAAGTTGGACTTGTTTTTTTTTTTTGCATAAAAATGTGTCACAGATATTAATAATAATTAATACTTTTAAAAGTTTTTATAGGTTTGGTAGTTTGTATGTACTACATGTTTTTAGTAGGGTGCATATCACTAACTTAACTAATTAGTTTACTTTTATCTTTTATAGTATATTTTACTGTTTTTAGAAATAACTTAAAAACGTAAGTACTTTTTGCTTTAACTTTTCACAAAACGTTTTAGACGAAACCAAAAAAGAAAAGCAAAATCCATAATTTAATTTTTGTAGTTATAAAAAAAATATTTTGATCAAAAGTTCCTTTTAAAAACTTACTGTTGTGGTTTAGCAATTTATCTTTTATGTTTAATTGAAAAATAAATTTAAATAAATAGTAAAAGTAACTTACAATCTTTCAACAAAAAATTTGCCTTATTATAATTATTAAAGATATTCCTTACAATCAAGCTACTAAAAGCAACAATAAATTACAACGAATAAAATGCAGCGAAATGACAAAACTTTTGACATTAAGCCGTTTTGAGAATTTTGACGATGTTCAAAGTTCAAAGCAAGAATATAATCAAAAGATAACAATCACAAGGTTTTAGTGGTTTTTATGGCTTCTTTGAAATAAAAAATCAATTAGTTTTGTGGCATCTACCGCAGACTATGAGTTGTAGTATGGGAAAATGGTTACAAAAGTTTTACAAATACTGCAGTAGTATTTAAGCTTGCAAGTGTAAATCGAGCGATAAACTTACATTTTTTAGCTGTAATACTCATATTTTAGGTGCTTTTTATTTTCTAAGTACAATATAGCAAACAATAAGTAGTAGTATAATTCATAAACATTACTTACAGTTTATTACTTGATATAAAACAAATTTAAGTTTATTCAGAAGTTTCATTATAACTTGTTAGCTTGTAAGTTTTATTTATAGTGTTAATACTAGCTAAATGAAAATTATTTTAAGAATTTTTTTTTTGAATCGAAAAACTAATTGTTGTTATAGGTTATTGTTATTATTCTAGTTAAACAATTGTTCAGAAACATAACAAGGTAAGAAAGATAATAATTTTCTAAATTACACAATTTCACTGTAGTAGATACAATTAAAATTTTAAGAACATTTCGTTACTATGCTATATAGTTGATAGTGTGATTACTTGATAACATTTTCTTGAGTGAAATTTGAAGAAACTTAGATTTTTATTTAATTTTTACATCTCTATTAGTTTTCGTATGCTATTTATCACTTCAAATGTTATTTAATAGTATAAGAAAATAAAAAAAAGTTCTTTGAAACTTCTTATCTAACCCTGCAGAAACTTTGTTTAAAAATTGAACAAAAAGTTGCTTAGATAAATAGGAAATTAAGATACATAAACACCTAAACAAATGTTGGCTAGTAGACATGCAGTTTCTTTTAAAAACAAGTTTAAGTTTGCTAGATTAACAGTCAAACACTTGCAAACACATCAGAAATTCTCAGAAGAAATATTAAAGGCGTTAGCGGTATTATTGGTTCTCCGCAAAGTTCTATAGCGGGAAATTTACAACCTCTAATGCGTGTGCGACTAAAAAAAGATAGTAAACATATTTGCAGTTTTTACTAGATTTTAAACAAAATAGCTTCTTTTTAAGTTTTTTCTATCTTTTTGTTAGCAAAAATTTTAGTAACAATGTGCCTTAAATCTATTATAAAAAAAATACTCTTCTGAATAAAGTTTTTTAGAGTGATATAAAAATAAGTAAAAAAACATAATAATTGGAGGTTTAATCAGTTTGTTTATTTATATAAAATGTTATACTTCAATTTTGTCTTAAAAAGAGGTTTTAGAAATTTTACTACTTATTTAAAACTCTTTATTTTTCATAATGAATCATAGTTATTCTAATTCTACAAATGTTAACTAGTAATTTAACCTGACACGCTATCAAAACGTACAATTGTTACCCCGTCAAACCGGTAAAATAAAATTAACTCTCGGAAAAATACAATTTTTACGTTCGTACCTTGTAATTCTTAGTACACTTTACAAAAGATACATTCCGTGTCAACCTGTATGACAATGATAAGCGCAAAACGTAATTATCAAGCCCTGACGTTAAGCCTTTTAAAAAAGTTCAGACATCAAAGAAAATTTAAATTTACAGATAACAGTTTTTATACATTAGAGGTTTTCGTTGATTAAATGAAAACGCTTTGATTTTAAATTAATCCCAACTATTTTAAATTTTTACTAAAATATAAGCATATGAATGAGTTTTTTAAGTTGACGTTTTAACAAATAATTCTTTACAATTGTTTTCAAGCTCTTTAATTAATTTCAATGTTGTAAGAAACTTTAGTTATTTGAATTATTAGCTTTGTTTATTTTTCAAGTTTTTTTAATATAAGTTTATAGCAAAGCAAAAATAAAAATTGTTTATTTGCTGCGAGAACAACTTATAAGTCGTTGCTACAAATCGCTAAATTAGAATGTCGCAACTTTTCTGGCAAACTTGTTTCAAGTGTAAACAGAACACCTTGAAATTCTAATTAAGTTCGAATCAAGAGTGTCACCTTGTAACAAGCAATTTGACTTGTAATAACTCGTAACCGTGGTAACGACAAGCACTTTACAATTCGTAACTAACGTAACGATGAAACCAGCAGTTATTTTGCACACTGCTGCAATGTTTTGCTGCAATACTAGACTCTTGTGATGGAGTTGCAACGTAAATATTTTAAATGGTATTAGCGGTTTTAATGGTTCTCGGTACAAGTCTTTAGCGGGAATTTATAACCATTTAGTTGTTGTAGCTACAAACCAACATATCTTATTGATTTCAAATTTATAAGAAAAAAGTTTAAACTGTAAACTTATATAAAGATTTAAATGCAAACTAGTTTTATTTATAGTATTAAATTTAACAAGTACCAAAAATACACAAAATCTAATTTTTTAAACATTTTTTGTACCCTTGTAAAAATTGGCATTTATAAAAGTTAGTTTATTCAGATTAATGTAAACTTGAGAACAAAATATAACAAGTTAAAGCTATTTGACTTTTATGAGAAAGTTCTAATCAAATTATTTTTAAACTGAATTTTTTGCAAAAAGTAGCAATATAACTTTTCTAGAGTAAAAAATATAAAGTAAAAACTATACTTCTTAGTATACTATAAGTTTTACTACCAAGCTGAAAAGTAAAAGCCTGTTTTAGTCTTAACATTTTGTAACAATAGCAGCTTGCGAATGTTTACGTTAAATGTAAACAGGTGCTAAATACAATGCACTGCTTTTGATAAATTTAGTTAAACTGAAAGTGACATCTGCAAGTATTTAAATGTAAACAATTTTCATCAGTAGCACTTTTGTTTTAAACTGAGTTTATGAAAAAAAATTTCAAGTAATTGATTCTTTTGCAATATGAATTGTATATTAAAATGAATACAGTTGTTTAACGCTACGAATTTATTTTAAAAGATAAAACAGTTTTCTAAAAAGTGCAAGTAAACGTTATAAGTGGTATTAAAAACTGTTTTAATTAAAATTATCAGTGCATTCGACAACACAATAAGCTTGTTAAAGGATAGTTTTATATAAAAAATTTTAAGCTTGTTAACTGGAAAGTTTTTATAAGATATATTGTCTAGTCTAGGTATATATACTATCTAATTTAGAATTAATACTTAAAGCTTTTGTTTAGTTGCAACGTATTAAATGTGTCAACAATGTTTCTTAGTTTGTATGCTACACCTTTATTTAATGTAAATACAAGAGTTCACAATTTTAATATTATGGTTTTATAAGCGTCAAGTTGTTATTGCTTTTACCATCCTTTAGATTAATTTGTAACTGTGCTAAAAAATTATTTGAACTATATAATCGATGCTCGATGCTTTTATAATAAACTTAGTTAATGTGGTTTTTTCAAGCAAATATATAAAATTTTAATGATTAATTTAATTTTTGTTTAAAATTTTTGGTAGGAACTTGCAACTAATTACGCTTTATAGCTGAAGTGCTGAATTAATACACTTATATCAGTGTGTATAAATGGAACCCCTAAACAATAATTTCAATAAAACTTTTGGTTTCTGTGTGCATCCTGCCCAAAATAATCAAGTACTAAATATTGTTTATCATAAGTTATATAAACTTAATATTTAAAAACCAATTCTACAAGTATTTTCATACAATACAATTTTGTTTAAACGTTAGTATCTGAACTGTACCTTGAACGATTGCTTTAAGCATAGATGACCATCTAATACATAGAATAAGTTGTAAATAGTGTAAATATAACTCTTTACAACTAAAGTGGCATACAACTAGAACAGTTCTTTTATAAACTTGTTAGTTTTTATGCTCCTTTTATCTAAGGTAATAGAATACTTTAGAATTTTAATACTAAAATATGAGAAATTCAGTTTTAAAAAGCAGTTTTACCTACAGCTTTATACAAAATACACTCAATAGTCATAGCAACAACATAGAAACTGTACCTTGTACGATTGTTTCAGCCCTGGATAATCTTGTAACACAGTAGGGCAATCCCCTGTTGTACAACTGATGAAAGATTGGATCAAGCATGATATCATCCTGTCTGTGTTTGTCCTTAAAAAGATTGTGAGGTTTTAACTGGGTTTATAATGGCAAGTTTTCAAATTTTCACATTAATAAACTGGTTTAAAAAAACTTTTTATTTTGTTTTAATACTTTTTAAAATATTGTTTAAGTAATTCATATATCTGAATAATATTTTTCCCACGTTTAAAAAATTAAAAGTGGGTTGTATTTCGATTAAAAACCTACGTATAGTTTTTAAAATTAGTTGTTTTAAGAAAAAGTAATTGTATGAAATGGATACAATGTAAATCAAAAAATTTTATAAATTTGTTTAAATAAAACAAAACTTCAAACGGTATTTGGATAAGTAAGAATATAATTAAATAATTATAATAGTTTAAATAGAAAATATAAGAAGTTAAAAAACACAACGATTACACAATTATATAATTATATAAAGTTAAGTTTTTATATTAAAATCTTACTTGCAGTTGTTCAAGTCACTGTAAGGCATATCAGTGGCGTATAATGCAGCGCATTCGTACGTTTTTTCCAAAACTTTGTACAAATATCAAATATATATGTATTGAAATGTTAATTATACATTTAATTCTTACTTGCAATTGTTCAAGTCACTATAAGGCATGTCAGTGACGAATAATGCAGCGCATTCGTATGTTTTTCCAAAACTTTGTACAAATATCAAATATATATGTATTGAAATGCTAATTATACATTTAATTCTTACTTGCAATTGTTCAAGTCAGTGTAAGGCAAGTCAGTGGCGTATAATGCAGCGCATTCGTATGTTTTTTCCAAAACTTTGTACAAATATCAAATATATATGTATTGAAATGCTAATTATACATTTAATTCTTACTTGCAATTGTTCAAGTCAGTGTAAGGCAAGTCAGTGGCGTATAATGCAGCGCATTCGTATGTTTTTCCAAAAACTTTGTACAAACACCAAATATATATATATTGAAATATTAATTATACATTTAATTCTTACTTGCAATTGTTCAAGTCAGTGTAAGGCAAGTCAGTGGCGTATAATGCAGCGCATTCGTACGTTTTTCCAAAAACTTTGTACAAACACCAAATATATATATATTGAAATATTAATTATACATTTAATTCTTACTTGCAATTGTTCAAGTCACTGTAAGGCATATCAGTGGCGTATAATGCAGCGCATTCGTATGTTTTTTCCAAAACTTTGTACAAATATCAAATATATATGTATTGAAATGCTAATTATACATTAAAATCTTACTTGCAGTTGTTCAAGTCAGTATAAGGCAAGTCAGTGGCGTATAATGCAGCGCATTCGTATGTTTTTCCAAAAACTTTGTACAAACACCAAATATATATATATTGAAATATTAATTATACATTTAATTCTTACTTGCAATTGTTCAAGTCAGTGTAAGGCAAGTCAGTGGCGTATAATGCAGCGCATTCGTACGTTTTTCCAAAAACTTTGTACAAACACCAAATATATATATATTGAAATATTAATTATACATTTAATTCTTACTTGCAATTGTTCAAGTCACTGTAAGGCATATCAGTGGCGTATAATGCAGCGCATTCGTATGTTTTTTCCAAAACTTTGTACAAATATCAAATATATATGTATTGAAATGCTAATTATACATTTAATTCTTACTTGCAATTGTTCAAGTCAGTGTAAGGCAAGTCAGTGGCGTATAATGCAGCGCATTCGTACGTTTTTCCAAAAACTTTGTACAAATATCAAATATATATGTATTGAAATGTTAATTATACATTTAATTCTTACTTGCAATTGTTCAAGTCAGTGTAAGGCAAGTCAGTGGCGTATAATGCAGCGCATTCGTACGTTTTTTCCAAAACTTTGTACAAATATCAAATATATATATATTAAAATGTTAATTATACATTTAATTCTTACTTGCAATTGTTCAAGTCAGTGTAAGGCAAGTCAGTGGCGTATAATGCAGCGCATTCGTACGTTTTTTCCAAAACTTTGTACAAATATCAAATATATATATATTAAAATGTTAATTATACATTTAATTCTTACTTGCAATTGTTCAAGTCAGTGTAAGGCAAGTCAGTGGCGTATAATGCAGCGCATTCGTACGTTTTTTCCAAAACTTTGTACAAATATCAAATATATATATATTAAAATGTTAATTATACATTTAATTCTTACTTGCAATTGTTCAAGTCAGTGTAAGGCAAGTCAGTGGCGTATAATGCAGCGCTTTCGTAAGTTTTTTCCAAAACTTTGTACAAACATCAAATGTACATATATATATTGTAATATTAATTATACATTTAATTCTTACTTGCAATTGTTCAAGTCACTGTAAGGCAAGTCAGTGGCGTATAATGCAGCGCATTCGTATGTTTTTTCCAAAACTTTGTACAAATATCAAATATATATATATATATATTGTAATATTAATTACACATTAAAATCTTACTTGCAATTGTTCAAGTCACTGTAAGGCATGTCAGTGGCGTATAATGCAGCGCATTCGTACGTTTTTTCCAAAACTTTGTACAAATATCAAATATATATATATTAAAATGTTAATTATACATTTAATTCTTACTTGCAATTGTTCAAGTCAGTGTAAGGCAAGTCAGTGGCGTATAATGCAGCGCATTCGTACGTTTTTCCAAAAACTTTGTACAAATATCAAATATATATGTATTGAAATGTTAATTATACATTTAATTCTTACTTGCAATTGTTCAAGTCAGTGTAAGGCAAGTCAGTGGCGTATAATGCAGCGCATTCGTACGTTTTTTCCAAAACTTTGTACAAATATCAAATATATATATATTAAAATGTTAATTATACATTTAATTCTTACTTGCAATTGTTCAAGTCAGTGTAAGGCAAGTCAGTGGCGTATAATGCAGCGCTTTCGTAAGTTTTTTCCAAAACTTTGTACAAACATCAAATGTACATATATATATTGAAATATTAATTATACATTAAATTCTTACTTGCAGTTGTTCAAGTCAGTATAAGGCAAGTCAGTGGCGTATAATGCAGCGCATTCGTATGTTTTTCCAAAAACTTTGTACAAACACCAAATATATATATATTGTAATATTAATTATACATTTAATTCTTACTTGCAATTGTTCAAGTCACTGTAAGGCATGTCAGTGGCGTATAATGCAGCGCATTCGTATGTTTTTTCCAAAACTTTGTACAAATATCAAATATATATATATATATATTGAAGTATTAATTATACATTAAAATCTTACTTGCAATTGTTCAAGTCAGTGTAAGGTAAGTCAGTGGCGTATAATGCAGCGCATTCGTACGTTTTTCCAAAAACTTTGTACAAATATCAAATATATATGTATTGAAATGTTAATTATACATTTAATTCTTACTTGCAATTGTTCAAGTCAGTGTAAGGCAAGTCAGTGGCGTATAATGCAGCGCTTTCGTAAGTTTTTTCCAAAACTTTGTACAAACATCAAATGTACATATGTATATTGAAATATTAATTATACATTAAATTCTTACTTGCAATTGTTCAAGTCACTGTAAGGCATGTCAGTGGCGTATAATGCAGCGCATTCGTACGTTTTTTCCAAAAACTTTGTACAAATATCAAATATATATATATTAAAATGTTAATTATACATTTAATTCTTACTTGCAATTGTTCAAGTCAGTGTAAGGCATGTCAGTGGCGTATAATGCAGCGCATTCGTACGTTTTTTCCAAAACTTTCTACAAATATCAAATATATATATATTAAAATGTTAATTATACATTTAATTCTTACTTGCAATTGTTCAAGTCAGTATAAGGCAAGTCAGTGGCGTATAATGCAGCGCATTCGTATGTTTTTCCAAAACTTTGTACAAATATCAAATATATATGTATTGAAATGTTAATTATACATTAAAATCTTACTTGCAGTTGTTCAAGTCAGTATAAGGCAAGTCAGTGGCGTATAATGCAGCGCATTCGTATGTTTTTCCAAAAACTTTGTACAAACACCAAATATATATATATTGTAATATTAATTATACATTTAATTCTTACTTGCAATTGTTCAAGTCACTGTAAGGCATGTCAGTGGCGTATAATGCAGCGCATTCGTACGTTTTTTCCAAAAACTTTGTACAAACATCAAATATATATATTGAAATATTAATTATACATTAAAATCTTACTTGCAATTGTTCAAGTCACTGTAAGGCAAGTCAGTGGCGTATAATGCAGCGCATTCGTAAGTTTTTTCCAAAACTTTGTACAAATATCAAATATATATATTGAAATGTTAATTATACATTAAAATCTTACTTGCAATTGTTCAAGTCACTGTAAGGCATGTCAGTGGCGTATAATGCAGCGCATTCGTACGTTTTTTCCAAAACTTTGTACAACGAGCATCCAGGTAGAAGCTGTATGTCTGAAATTATATCTTTGTTTACTTAAAGTTTCTCTTCGAATAAAACTACAAACTATTATGTAACTGTGACAGCTAAATTTATATATTTGTTCTAACTTGTACAGCTAAGTTCCCAAAATGGTTAAAAAACTGCTTATATACTACTTTAAAAAATGTAATAATATTTTTATCAAATGTAAAATCTGCATACCTACAAGTATGTTTAGTTTGTTTGTTAAATTCTTTTTCAGGTTAAAGTAATAAAAAATATAATATAACTACTTAACAGCCAAATTTGTTTATTGGTGCTAATTTTAAGAGTATTGAATTACATAATGATAAAAAACAGTTTAATTTCAAAATAAAAAAAAACATTTTATTTTTTAAATCTGTGGTATATATTTATTGTTTTTATTATAAGCTTTATGCTCAGTTTCTACCAAACTTTTGTTAAAGACATTTTTATTTTATACACTTGTAACGTAACTCCAGTTAACACTTTAAGATAGATAATATTTTTAAATTTTATGAACCTAGTGTAAAACTAAAGTTATAATAATTTAAAAATTAAGCTTTACTTATTTATTAATGTGATAAAGGTTTTGAAATTTTACAATAACCAGTTTTACCAACTCTGCACTTATCAATTTATTCAAATAAATAAGTTATAAGTGCAGCGTAATTTATGCACCCTGAAAATATTATTAACAATTTTCTACATAAAATTTTGTCAATCTAAGTGTTGACTTTTTTGTGTAATAGACAAACAAACAATTTTGTCAATAAATATTACAACATTAAAACCAACCAGTCTTGTCGATTCTGCACTGCTGTGACGTCATCAGGGGTTCGAAGTCGGTGCAAACGTTTCCAATGCAAACTTCCTGCTCGCAACGAGTGACGTCACCGCCCGTTTCCGCTCTGACGACACGCGCTATGTCGTCACACGTGTAAGGTTGTGACGCGTTGAAACACTTTCCGCTCTCCACACGTACTGGAAATAAATTAGAATAATGAAAAAAATTTTAACACTTGTATTGGTGTTAATCATCAAATGTGTTTAATGATTTTTTATAATATGATGTAATTATGTCGTCACAGGCGTAAGGTTGTGATGGGTTAAAACACTTGCCGCTCTCGACTCGGGCTGTGGAAGCAAAATAAAAAGTATTATGTTCTATCTTTTAAAGATTTAGAGCTTTTAAGTTGACTCTGCTGTTTCAATATCCAGTATAAACGAAAAGTATCTCAAAAAGTTTTGATTCAAAAATACTCCAGCTTAAATAAAAACTTAAGCGTAAAGCTTGTGTAAAATAGTTCGATGGTATAAAAGTGTGAGCTGCGTTCAAAGTGGTGCACACTTTTATATAAGTTTTATAATGCTTGATGCTTTATTGACTGAAGACTGAAGAAAGTTCGTTTGTTAAAATACCGAGTTTGAAACAATGGTAAAAAATACTGTTATTTTTTTCAAATGATTCTTTATATATGAACAAGTGTATAGAATATACATTGTGTGTAAAAACCTGTTTATATTTTTTTTTATAAATTTGAAACAAAATAAGGATTAGTTCTACATTGTGCTTTTTTTAATTAATCGCTTGATGACTTAATTTAAGATTTTAAAACCGGATGACACGGTTTTAAGCAGATTAAGTAAAACTTTTTAGTTTTTCAAGGTAACCTTTTTAGACTTTTCATACAACGATCATACTAAGTTGTGCTTACGCTAGTATAAAACAACCTTTCTAAACCTTTCTTGAGTTTAAATAAGTTTGAAACTTCAAGTGCGGTTTTTAATTAAAACTCAAGCTACGTACGAAATAGGGTTGAAAGTTTCAGAAAATAGTAAGCTCTTAATTTCAGCAAAACGTTAATAATGTGAAAAGCTTGTATTAATTCTGTACTTTTAAGCTTGCATTTCGCAAACCTGACATCAAGTTTTAATTTCTTATAAGTTTTAAGAAAGTTTTAAAATATTTTTTCTAACTACGATGTTTTACTTTACAACAGATTAAATCTGATGCGTAAAGCTAAGTATAACAAAATTCTTTAAAATAAATAAATATTTTTTTACTTGTTAGTTCAAACTTATAAACCAAAGTCTTTGTGCTAAATTAATGTAAAATTTTGGACTAATATTCACATTCTAAACATTAATTAAAGCAGCCACACTGCATAGAAGCAAAATGCGAAATAACACTATTAGCTTTTTCGTTTAAGATAAAAGTAATTTTTTATATATTTAAAAAGTTTTTTTTACAATTTTTACGTTTTAGTTTTTTCATATATTTAGATATAAACTAAACCTTCAATTCCACCTAGTAAATAAAACTGTTACTTTTGAGTATAATTTGTCAGAATCAGTGAAAATATAGCTTAAAAAATAGTTTTAAAAATGGTATAAACAACTTAACTCTTAAAAAGTATTTTTAGTATAGACCGTTTTTTCAAAACAGAAAAAGATAGTTATTTAAAAAAACACATTTACTCCTCGCAGTTTAGATATTTCACACAATATTTATTATAATGCAATTCATTTAAGCAAATTATATTGGTTTTTAAAACAAACTTTAGTTTCAATCAGCAACGTTTACATGTAACCTCTAAACAGAAACAGTTGTGTCACAAATCATTTGTTTGTTTACAACAGTCTTATTTTTAACGGACCGGTTTGTTTTAATAACAAACATTTCTATTTGTATAAAACAAGTTTATGCACCACAAGGCAAAACGAAGTTAAACGATGTACTTTGTGCAAATTATTTATTGAAAATAATCATTTCCAATCAAATTTTTAAAGTATTTTTTATAAAAATATCAAAACTAATTGATTTTTTTTTAATTTAAGATACGTCATGAAACCAAACGATGATTAAAAAGAATTTAGATCAAACTTAAAGTATACTTATAATTATATGTAACTTTTGTATTTTAGTCTTAAACATATAAACCGAATAAACAGCCAACCATTGATGCACTGACAAATTAGAATCTTAAAATCTAAAACCTTACTTGTTAACAGTTTCAAAACTATTTTTATTAAACTAAAATATGTACTCGACCACTTTGATAATACAGATAATAAAAACTCAAATGGAACAAATTTAACTATAAAGCGCTTATTATATATGTGTTTGTAACTGTCATTTATCATAACTCACAATATTCTCAAAACAACAAATTATATTTTTAATACATAGGTCGTATTGGTCTTTTTGACTGTTTTGGCTACTACACTAAATAACGTTTTACCAGAAATAACAAAATGTACGTAACATATACTAGCACGTAACTTTTTATTTTATACGACTACTTACCTACGCCGCCCTTGATGAAATCGAATCTTTCGACGTAACTTTTATTGAACTAAAATATGTAGTCGACCGATTTTATTATACAGACAATAAAACTCAAATGATGCAAACTTAATTATAAAGCGTTTATTATATTTTAATTTGTAACTGTCACATATCATAGTTCTCAATATATTGCTAAACAATAAACCATATTTTCAATACATGGGTCGTATTGGTCTTTTTGACTATTTTGGCTACTACGATTTAACAGAAAGTACAAAAACTACCTGTGCCGCCCTTGATGAAATCGAATCTTTCGACGTAACACAAGTGCCTGTTATCAGGGCAAGTTTCGATCTTCGTGTAATCGGAAACAAGTTCTCCTTCCATGAACGTCTTGTCTCCCACCACACACACTCGGTCTGTGTGAAAATAATAAATTAAAATTTCACTTTTCTGTATCTGTTTAACAAAACAAATTATTGTGCATTGTACATGTATAACTAGCTTCCTGTTAAGCACACTGTGTGTCTATAAGAACGAATAAGTTGGTGAGAATATTTTTAAGTACAATCAAAATCTTAATAAAATTAAATGCATTTATCACATACTTACTACTTTACTTGATGCGTTTTTAGTTTTTTTTGTGTTCTTGTAAACGTCTTTTACACTTCTTTTTAATCATAATTTTAAAGGTCGTATATACAAAAGAAACAAAATAACTTGTTAAGTTTGATTTTTAGTTATATATATTTTTAAACTCAAACTTACTAGCATCGCAGGCAGGGAACTTCTTGGCTCTCGTGAACAACTTGTACAATAAATTCAAAGACTTCATCTCTTTTCTGCTCATCATCACATTCATGATGCATGATCTCTTCACTAAGTTGCTAATCTCCGAATGCATTGAGTCGTATGCTCTGTTGTGTTACAAGTTATAAGTGTATCCTAATGGATAAAGATTTTATCTATTTGAAAAAGCTCTAAAATAAAATGCTAATTAAAAACAAATGTGCTTGCTAAGTATAATTGTGCATTAGCATATTCAATTTATTAGAACGATCAAAAAAGTTAATACTCTTAAATAATTAAACTTCTCTTAAGTTAGTCTTTTGTTAAAGCCAGCACGAACGAACCACAGTAAACTCTGAAATTTTTATCAACAAAACAAAACCCACGTGCAGATACCCTCGTGCGATCCGGCTCTCGTGAACTCCACCATGGAGTCTTCGAAAATCTTGTAGATCTTATCGAAGGTTCCTCGCACGCACGGCATGTACTCGTGGAACGACTGCAGTTCCACATCAATTCCAACAGATTTCAAAAGATCCCCTGGGATTTTATGAACAGTTTAAAATACATAAAAATACATAAAAACATTGCGTCTTTTGTTTTAAATAATTTAGTTATCTCGGTAGGACGATCTCATTTTCACTAAATACTTAGACATTTTATCACATAAAACAGTATTTAGAAGTGTTTGTAAATTGAAAAAAAAGTAAAATAAGCTTAATAAAAATAAAAGGAGATAAATCTTCAAAAAATAAAGCTAATGATCACCTAATACTGAGGGCAGGTCCATTAAGCTCATCCAATCCTGAATGTTAGTGTTCCTGGTGCAGAACATCTGTTTCGCCTTTTCCATTTTTTCCAACAAATTCGGGTATCCCATGACGGTGGCCCTGTTCCTAAAGTCTTCGAAGGAAGTGAGTTCGTAGCTCATTAAGTGAATGAACTGAAAAAAAATATATAATAAAAATATTCTGTTTGAATCAGAAATTATTTCAACTGATGATCTTTTTTTTTTGAGTGAAACATTGTTTTGAAAATAAAAGTTTAAACTACTTAAAATTGAACTGAACAAAACCATGAATTTACAATAGGCATTAACTTTGTAATTTTTTTTTGTTGTATTTTTTGTAGTTTTGTTTAAGAAATCATTGTATTGGTTTAAAAGTTTGCAAATAAACTAGTTTCAGGCGACCAAAATAGGTTGTTGGTTTTAATTGTTAGCATTTGCTTGGTATTTATAAGTTAAGGATGAGTTATCTTGGTAAAATAAGTTTTTAACTCAATTATAGGTAGTTGTCGACCCTGTTATATGACTAGATATACAGCTACGACTTAACAAGTTTAATGTTTAGTCAAAAATAAATGATATTAACCCGAATCAAATACAGTTGTAATAGTTCCGTTCAAACAAAAATAAACAAATAAAATAAATTTTTGTGTTAATTACTTATAACTTACCGGGTAAAAAGCGCTCAACCCAGGATTAGGATCGAACATACAATGTAAAAAGTACAATCAAATATTTTACATAAAAAAATTAATTTTAACTCACCGCATATATACATTATATGCTCTCAACCAAGATAAGTGATTGAATAAATTTAAGAAATAAACATAAGTAAATTTTTTAAACAAAAATATAGTATAACTTACTGGATAGTTTGTTCTTTTAATTAATGGATAACTATCTATTAGCTGACAGGATAAGAAGCCCTAAACTCAGGAATATGATCTAAAATACTAAGTATAAAGTACAATAAAAAATGTTTGTTTTAAAAATATTTATTCTAACCGGATAATTTGCTCTCAATCCAGGTATGTGATCGAACAAGGTCTTGCATCTTCCATGCAAGCATCCGTTTAGCACCCTCATCATACAACCCATCATTTCTTCCGATTTCATGCTGGAATGTTATTAAGAAATATTTATATGCTTTTATGATAAAGTTTATGCTTAAATAATTTGCAATAATTCTATATAGGAGCATGTAAACACCCAATCATATGTTCAGCTTTGATATTGGAATGAATAAGTATTGTTTAGTTGAATTAACTTTTTTAAACTACACACAGGTGTTTTCATACACCCGTCGTTTTCTTTGATGTAGCAATATAAAAATCAACTATAAATATTTCATAGCAGAAGTTATACACAAAATAGGTATAATTGGTACTTCATGTACCTATGACATCATTTATTACGATTTTGTGCTAAAAAGTCGTTCAAAGAAATTATAAGCTATACAGTTTGCCAGCAACCTGAAAAACTCTGTCGACTTTTGTTGTTCCTTTAACATATATCGACTTTATAAGTTTAAATAAACTAACCTGCTTTCTAACTATAAGTATTTAACCAACTAAAAAGATTGACTAAAAACACTGTTTTTACGTTTTAGCTGTTTACTTAACTGCAAAATTTAACAAACGTTGTGCTATTGTTCGTATGAAAATAGTAATCATTTTTCTTACCCGCACGTATCATCATTTTCGTACGGCAGGTCCGACAAGTAAGGGACCATGCAAACCAAAATTCTGTCCAAAGCGTCGTTCAGTGTACAGTTGGGCAGTATTCTCATGTCTGTTAATATAAAGTTTTTTTGAAAACAAAAAACAAGTTTAATGTGTTCACTGAAACCTGTTAATATTTGTGTGGTCTAATCTCCAACATAACTTAATATTGACAACTAATGAACGGCTATAATTTTTAAATTACCCTAGAATTTCCATTTCATAAATCAAACAAATCATCAGCATTAGTAAAATAAACAGAGTAAAAAAAAAATCTTAAAAAATATACAAAAGAATAACTAGTTCAAAACATTTTCGTTCATTGTAAAATATTATCAAGTTGACTATATATAACTTATATATCTAACTATGGTTAACATCTACAAGACTTTAAACATAAAATCTTATAATCCACTTATAAAACAACTTTAAAAATACATTCAAAATGTCAACAAAAAAAACGTCATCATCAGTAATCTGACAACTTAAAGCACTACAACTCAAAGGATTATCAAAATAACTAAACATCTCCAACAGTCATAAAAGTATTTATGTTAATTACAAACCGTCATCATCGATAATCTAACAATTTAAAAAACTACAACTCAAAGGAGTATCAGAATAACTAAATATGTCCAACATTTGTAAAAAAAAATATGTTGAGTACAAACCGTCATCATCAGTGTGACAATTGTCGGGATCCGTTGTCTTCATCTGAGTGCACAGGTCTCCGTTGCACACGTGCGTCTCGCACTTTGACACGTCCCCGTCGATGGTCTCCTTCATCAGGTACTTCAAATCGTGGCAGTCCTGAGCCGGTGCCTCGGCCGGGTCGTGGCAAAGTCCTTGCTCAGTTTGCACTGTGCAGAGTGTTTTTATAAATAGCATTTTTTCAATCTTTAGTTTTATTATTAAGTGATAGTGTAGCCCGCTTTGGGAAAAATAGGTTAAAATTACAGCAAGCTTTGCATAACTGTACAACATAAAAGAGCCTAAACTGTTCTTTTAAGTAAATCGTGATCTTTATTATGTATCATTAGTTTATGTTTAAAGAGTTATATTTGAGTTAATAGCTCGGAAACCGATAAACCCAATAAACCAATATCACCTTTTATAAGAAAACTAACTGTTTGTATGGTTGTTGTACATAATTTGTTTTCGTGTAACTTTATTATAATTTAGACCGCAAAAACTGTATGATGGTTTAGTTATACTTCCGTATCTGATTCAAAAAAACTTTATTTGTTCAGATTCTCACCTGTCCACTTGAAGCCATTCTCAACTCCCGACAACTCGTACTTTGCGTGGTAACACACCTGGTTGCCATGGCCGCATGGCACCTCGGTAACCGTGTCAGAGACCGGGTATCCCATGGAAGTCGTCCGGTCCCCAACCACACACCTTCTCTCTGAAAGTAATATAAATGTTAAGTTTGTTTTTTATGGTATTTTTTATCTTAAGTTTGTTTTTTACAGTATTTTTTATCTTAAGTTTGTTTTTTATGGTATTTTTTATCTTAAGTTTGTTTTTTATGGTATTTTTTATATTAAGTTTGTTTTTTATGGTATTTTTTATTTTAAGTTTGTTTTTTACAGTATTTTTTATATTAAGTTTGTTTTTTATGGTATTTTTTATCTTAAGTTTGTTTTTTACAGTATTTTTTATCTTAAGTTTGTTTTTTACAGTATTTTTTATCTTAAGTTTGTTTTTAGTATTTTTGACACCTTTCTTAGTTTAAAACAGTTCAACGGTTAGGTTTGTTACAGCTCTGAGGAAAATATTCAACTTGTTTTCTACTTTTAATATTCAAGTTAAAATCAAATCAAATCAAATTTATAAAATTATCAAAATCAAGCAGCATCGTAGTTATTAATCAAAGTGTTGAAATAAACAAGTTGATCGAAAATTTTAGTTATGTTTATTTAAACCTCGTAATTTTATAACAGAGAAAGGGTTTAAATTAAAGTAAGCACGTTAATATCTGCTAAGTGTTAATGTTAAACTAGTTTTTAAACCATTAACATCACTATTGCAATTGCTTAAACTGTTTTATTAAACAACGACAACTAGCTGCTAAAAGTTCACCTGTTTTTTAGTCAACAGTCGATTCGCTAAATATAGAAAATTTTGTTGTTATCTAAAACTGTTTACTTATATTTTAATTTACACTTGATTTGTGAAGAAACAGTTATAGGTTTCTTTTGTAAAAGAAAAACAAACTACTTTTTTTCAAAAGTACTTTGAACAGACAAACTTTCGCTTAAACAGCTCGTCAGTGCTTAACATAGATACTAGAATATTAAGATTACGATGAGAAGAAATAGAACAATGTTATTTGAATGAATAAGTTCCCATTTTGATTACTTTGAATATTTTGACTAAGTGTTTAAAAATTATCATTAAAATAAAATATAAAATAAACCACTGTCGCATCCTAGCATATTGTATTTTGCGCAAACCAGCTTTTTAATAAAAAATAAAGTATTCTATCAATGTTTATAACTGTCATATTTCACAACTGAAACCAACCGCTGTCACATCCTGGCATCTTGTAATTTTACGATAAGAACTTCTTAAAACCATCTACTTTTGTTTTATGATTATTTTTTTTAAGTTTAAAACGGTCAAAAACTTCTTGCAAATATTTTAAAGATTTCAAGTCAACGGCAAAAGTATCATGAACGTATTTATTTTAACGTCATTTTTTAATCAATTTTTACAAATTAGAACCAACCCTGATCGCATCCGGGCATCTTGTAATTTTGCGAGAAGAACTGTTCGATCACGTCCAGTCCCTCGCTGAACAACCTCGCTGCTCCGTCACTCACTCCCATCTGGTTGACGATCCTCTCAATCCTGATCCGCGGATCCGACTCGCAGTGGGTCACCTTCAGCTTGTTTATCGAAGCGTGAAAGTCCTCGTATGTTCTGAGCAAAATGATTAGCATGGCATTACTATTTATGTTATAACTGCAAAGATATCATAAAAAATTTTATAACTGAATCGTACTTAAATTTACCTACAGTTGTTGTTCAGATCAACTTTATGCTGTTTAGGAAAAGTACATAAAAATAATAAAAATATAAACTTTCTTTTTTAAACTAATCTAACTTGGCTGAAAACCAATAGTTTATAAATTTTCTGTTAACAACAGTGTAAATTTCACCGACTTGCAAAAAGATTGGTGACTGGATGCGCGGGAAAACCCGTCAACGGCCATTTTGATCTCCTCCTTCAGCTTCCTGGGGAATTCCCTGGTGCAAGGCAACACGTACTCCAGTGGGGGAAGCATGAACGCGGACTCGAAACTTTTGAAGAATTTCTCCAAACCGGGAAGCACCTCCGCAACTACGTACCAAATTTCCCTCGCCTTTATATGAATAATATAAATAATAAAACCAAGGATTTTTTTATTAATATTTTATTTAAACAAATTCAAGTAATTTGAAGTATTATTACTAAGTATCCCTTAGATGTAAAATTAAACAAAAATTAAACTATTATATACAGCTTAATTTTGATAAAGTATTTTGATTTAAAACTTATTATTTTTTTAAATATTACTAAAATCAATCCCTCTCACCCGTTCTTTTTCTGCCTCTTGTGGGCAGAAAGCCCTAGTAGCGTTCTTCAAAAGTTCCACGGTCAAAGGGGAATCCCAGAAATTGAGACGATTGTAGGCGTCTTCCACCGAAGTCAGGTCACGTGTCATCTCTCTCACCGGCTGTTGAGTAGTTTTTTTGTTTACTTAACACTAAGCTAATTTTTGTTCATTAACTTTTAACTTGGTAAAAAAACTGGCTTTTTAATATTTTTTATTTTATCAATTCTAATACTGGCTGTTTACTTGGATTTTTTTTTTCAATATTATTTTACTTCATAAAAAAACAGACTATCGTTGTTTTATTTTTTCTCGTCATTTCCTTAGACTTACTGTTGAGCTTTAAAGTTTTAATTTAATTCTTGATAAAATATGTTTACTTGTTTTATTTAAACTTTATGATATGCTTTAAAGTTAACGTAGTGTTTATTATATTGTATCAAAGAAACGCATTTAGATAAATAGTTTCGTTTAATATTTTTTTATGGAAAATAGATTTTTGAGTTTTTCTTTTCTGCAAAATTTCTGCAAAAAAAAAAAAACTCATTTAAAACATAAACTTCAAACATCTTGTGGTTATTTTAAAGCTGTACTTTCAAAATCAAATACAAACCTGATAGAACGATCTCAACCCAGGTAGCATATCAAGAACAGTTGGGCAAGTTCCCCACAAACAGTTGTGAGCTATTTCTCCCATGCATAACAACATATTGTCCACATTATTGCTGTGAAAAGTTTTTGTATTATTTAATACTTTTTTTTTACTGTTAGGTTCAAATATTTCAAAAAATTTATGTTCAATTTCTCCAAGACCTAACAATACCTTACCGATATTGTTTCTGTAAACGGAGTGTTGTATTGGTTATTGTTTAATACTTGTTTTACAATGGTAATGCTAGTTAGTTTTAAAAATTTTTTTACAAGTCATCCAAAACATAACAGTATCTTTTTTACGTTGTTGCTTGAATATAAATTTAAGTTATTTTATAACTAGTATTTCAAATTACTTTAGTTAATTTCAGGTAATAAAAAATATCTCATTCAAGAATGTTTCTGAAATCAAACTAAAAAAGTATCTTACCTAAGTCATAGAAAAGTTTTTTACTTTGAACGTTTTGATAAGAAAGTTAGGATATTAAACAATTAGATTTGCGAATACAATATCTTCAAGATATAAAGCATATTTATATCTTAGTTTAAGCAAAATTTATATCAGCATAAACATGATTAACGAGTAGAAAAAAATAATCAAATATGCTGCTGTATTTTTTGTTTGACATTTTTACAGAAAAAGTTTTTATTTATTAACACAGCTTTTGCATATACTTCAAACTAGTGTATGCCATGTATGTTTACATGGATATATAATTATTGATGCAAAAATGCTCGTTAATTTATACCGCTGTTGCAAAAATTTGGTAATAAAATACCTTTAAGTTGTATCTACATGTAAACTACTGGTAATTATAATAAAAAACACGAACTAATACATGGTTTTTTTTTCAGAGTTCGAAGCAAAAACACAAAATTTATTTAAATTAAGATTTCAGTTTATTTTGCAAAATGCTAACAATCTTCATCTAGTAAAAGAAGAAGCATTTAGTATAAAAAAGTATGTAAATGACAAGCCTGAAGATTTTTAAAAGGTCATATACATGACGTACACAGATGTACAGAATATTTAAACATGCACCAAGATAAATAATCACTTTTTTAAGTTCTCAGACGAAAATAAAGACATACAAACAAATCCAAGTATGTAACAGTATGTTTTACAAGTATAAACAAGTCAACACGAAAAATGTAAAACATGTTTTTAATAACTTATTAACAAAAATTTAAGTTAAATATCACAAAGTAGAATATTTATAAAAGTTTGACTAGTTAGGTTACATATAGTTCAGTTCAAACACTTTTAAGCTGTACTACAAAATTAGAAACATTTGTGAAACATAAATTATATGGTTGATAAATATTTTAAAACTATAAATTGCAAATAGAAATTCTTTATCACGATAACAGAATTCATTAAACCACTTTTCTTTTATTAGAGAAGACAGTATTTTTTTAAGGTAAAACATAACATATGAATGTGAAATACGGTTTTAAAATTTTTTAACTAATTTAAGCTTTTTTAAAAGCTGCATAATATAAAAGTATTCTTTGTTGTAGACATAGACGAGAAATATAAAATAACAGTCAAGTAACTTAAGATGACATTAAAAAATAATCACAGTAAACGGAAGCGACAAACTAAACTTTCAAAGTATCAACTTACTTGCATTTTTTGTGAAACTTTGAGCAACATATATATAGTTTGTAGTAAATACTAATTTATAATCACCATATCGCTAGCAAAAATGTATGCTACCAATATATCAACTCACTTGCAAGTATCTTGTGAGCTGTAGGGGAATTCTGTGAGGTATTGATGGGTGCAATGAGACATCTTTTGTATGAGATCTCTGAGAGTACAGCTAGGTAGAAGTTGCAAGTCTGTTAAATTACATATTCACTTATTTTATTTAAAACCGTTTATACATTATAATACTTCTGTTTTTACCAAGTTTAAAGTCTGTTTATGTGTAATGATGTTTTTAGTTATTATATAAAAATTTATTAATATATTGATATAAAAAGTAATATTTATGTTTATATTTTAGTATTTTTTAAAAACAAACACAAACAACAGACTAGATATGTTTCGCACCTTAAGATCAAAAACTTGTTATTACCTTCATACAAATTATAAGGAAAATTTTATAATATCTGTACTTTTGATTGTTTTCAACTATATGTTGGTTAATGAAAAGTTGTATGTCTGTAAAAACATTCTTGTTGTCTGTAATGTGAAAGTTGTATTTTAGTGACAAGTTTATGTTTTTTGTTATACCGTAAAATTTTGTAAACAAATAAAACAAGTTCAACTAAGCTTAATCATGTCAAGTTCTGTTTTATAAAAAAAGATTACAGTTACATTTATTCATTGTTGTAAGTTAAATTTAGAATCTAGCTTTTAAATAAGAAATCATTTTATATTACTTATATTAAAATTTAAAACATGCTTATTAAAATTATCACATTCATCTCGTTGGGGATTTATCTTCAGTTCAGTGCACATGAGTAAATAAATTAACAAAAAAAATAATTTAACCAAGTTACCATTTTCAGGAGTATCGCACTCATCCCGCTGAGGATTGACTTTGAGCTCCGTGCACATATCCGCGTAGCAATGATGCGTCCGGCAGTTGGTCATGGACTCGTTCCTCATCTCCTTGAACATCTCGATCTCCTTGCAAGTGTACAAGTCCTGAGGTCTCCTGCAGTACCCGCCTTCGTATGTGTCTGCGGGAGAACTTGAAATTAATTAACAAGTTTTATTTTGACGTTCAACATATTTAAATAAAAATAATGATTAAGTTCTAACTATTCTATTTAAGAAAATTCAAACCTAAGGCAAAGCTAACTACTTCTATTTAAAAACAATTTTTTAGTTAAACAAAATAAAGAAAAATTTAATTGCTTACACTTTTTGAAGTTAAAAAAAAAAAATTAGCACAAAAGTCAGTTGATTTTTTATTTTGTTTATTAAACTTACATGTGACACCATTGTCAACATACTGCAGGGTTTCATACAAACAGTAATAATCGGGTCCTGGACATGGGGTGACTGCCACGTTGTCATAGATACCGAACACTCTGTCCCCAGTAACACACGTTCGCAATCCTTGAAAAAAAAAATAAATATTAAACTTATTTAATATACCAAACTTTTTGAAAAATAAAACTTAGTAGGAGTTTAAGTGTGCAAAAAGCTTTATAAAGCCATTGTCTGGATATTTTTTACAAAGAAGTCGTATAAACGGGTAAAATATAAACTGTATAAAAAATAATTAAAAAGTCAAGTTTGTAAGTAAAACAAAAATGGTGTCCACATATTTGAGGTTGTGAATAATAAAAAAGTACTTAAAATTCTTGTTTTCTATTTAAAAAAAGACTTAAAATTTTATTACCTGGGAAGCCGGCAAAAGCACTGCCTTCCACAATTATACTCTCAGTGGGTGTTTCATCAACTTTCTCATCAACTTTCTCATCAACATTTTCAGTAACTTTCTCATCAACATTTTCAGTAGTTCCAGTTGTCAATCCAGATCCTTCGACAGATTTTTCCCCAGAACCAGTTTTGTCTGCTTTTTTTTTTGCATTAAATAAAATTTAATTAATGTACAAATTTGTTTGTAATGCATTTTATTTTTTTCAAACTAATTAGTTGTTATTTATGCAACGATAGCTGCAAAACACAAAACCTTTTAAATTTAAAACAATAAATTAGAAGTGCGTATAAATTTATGAGAAATTTATTTAAAACAAAAATTGACACTATACTTTTATGTTGTCTTACATTTTTTTAAAGACTTTCAAAAACATTAAACGAATGTTTATCATTTATGTTTTCTCTGTGCTTCTGGTAATACATCGTACTGATGGAGTTTTGTATGGCTTAAGTTGTAAAAACTGCGTTTAGTTAAACCTTTTAACTTGAGCTTAAACCGAGTAAGTGCATTAGTCTCAAGCTAAAACGATTGGAATACAGACTAAATGCTGTAACACACATTAAAGTACTATAAGGCTACTTTCTATAGCAAACCGCATTAGATTATTTTATGAAATTTATTTGATTTCCTCTAATTTCGTTTGTAAAACAAAAGTTCGAATATCGATAACAACTTTTTTTAAACTTTTTTATTCAGTTTTAGTTTATTTCAACTTTTAAAGCTTAGTTTTAAACTACCACTTATACTGGTCTTAAAACTTTTTAAACTCATTAGTCACAAGCCTAAACTGCTCAACTACTTTTAAATCGTCGAGTTACAAGCTAAAAACACCAAAAATTTACTCTAAGAGCTGGATAAGAGCTTACCACTCAAATCGCAGTCAGGAGCCTGTAGATTTTCGCTGAAAAACCGGAAGACAATCTCGAGTCCCTTGTTCAAGTCGAGAGCTTGCTGCAGGTTCAAACCCAAGTTGTCTCTGATCTGGTTGACATTGATCAGGTCGTTCGTCTCGCAATATTGTTGCTGAATTTCCACCACTTTAGTTGCAAAGTTGCTGTAAACGCTGTGAAAAAATAAACTTTTTTCAGTAAGTTGTGTAAAAAAAAGTTTTTAATACTTTTATTTTAGCCGTTTATGATTAACAGTTGTTAATAGATTTTATTATATTAAAAAAAACGATTAAAAATTTTAATACTGTTTATCCACCTATTTTGTTGCAAAGCCGCCGTGAAAAATTTGATAGGTTTAGTTTATTTTAATTTTTAAACTTTTTTACTTAAACACTGTAAAAATTTTTATAAGTTTAGTTTGTTTTAGTGACTTGCATGTTTACATTACTGCTTACTATTAAATATTTAAAAACTGTTTGCAGTGAAACATTTGTCAACAAAGTTTATTTTAAGTGTTGAATATTTATGATAAAAATTATGCTAAAAACGAAGACTTATAAAACAAAAGCGGAAGTTAAAAATGAACAAGTTTTGATTAACATTTTTGACGCAAGTTTAAAAAAAAACAACGCAATCAATCAGAAACGAAAAGCTTTAAAATTACCGCTCTAATTTTCACGTTAAAAGTTCATTTGAGATGTGAAAACCTTGGCTTCATTGTAAGCTCATTAATTATTACATTTCACTTTAAGCGGTTTATAAAAATGTTTTTAGACGTCTAAACTCAGTTTAACGGTTATCAAAATCTATTTTTGAACAAATCTGAATTTAATTTGTCAAAAGGCGTTCGTAAAAAGTTTACCTTGTCAAAAAAAAAACGTGTCTCATAACTCATTTAATAAAACCGAATAGTTTCAATGAAAGCTTTCTTTCTTTATTGTTAAGATTTTTCAAATGACAAAAATATTCTTTACATTTTCTATTTGACAAAACACTCGATCAAAATAATTTATCAAGGAATTTTTCAAAATATAATAAATAAAATGCATTTAAGTTTGTTTTATATACGTCTTGTTTAAAATATAAGATATATGTTACAATCGATTTTTTCAGAGGAGAAATTTTATAAGAAATTGTAAAATAATTGCTAAATAAACCACACTTAGAGTAAAATTACCAAGTTATGAAATTTATACCGAAAAATGTACTCAATAAGTTCAAAACAGTTAGTTTTAAGTTTCAAAGTTGAAGCTAGTTTAAACGAATATTTATTACATAATAAGTAAAACGTTGAAAATTACTACTATGTTTCAAATTGTTTAGTAGTAATTTATTTTTGGTAGTATGCACTAGTATAAAATGTTTACCAAAAGTTTCATTTGTTCGGTAAACGCTAAACACTTTTCTAAAAACTGTCAAAACTTAAATTTTTTTTGAAATAAATAATTTTAGATAAAACGTTGATTTATTACTGAAAAGCTTTCGAAAATTGTAAATTAATCAAAAGCGTTTCGATATAACCTCATCTCAACTTTACATTACAAACACCAGCAAACACATATATTTTATTTAAACGTCACAACTAGCTATTTGTGCAAATTTTCACAACAATTTTTCTCTGAGTGTATATATTACAACAAACCTGCAAAAAGCTTCATGATCGGGTAATTCCCTCATGTTTTCAAGAAACATGTTCACCAAGGGAACCAGATTCCTGAAGAATTCATCCTGGCAACTTCCTATCTCGTGTAGGTAGGGTACCTGTTTTTTTGTTTGAGTTTTTATTTCAACAATGTAAACTCTGCAATAATTTTCAAGTTCAACTACTCTACTGACTGTCGTTAAAGATTGCTGAAAAAAATTAATTTAACTGCGCTTAAGAAGTTACTAGTATGTTAACTAATTTTAACTGAGAAAAAACATTTTGTAATGTTATAACATTAATAATTTACAAAAAATCTAGACGAAAAAAGAAATTATGCAAGTTAGTGTCTAACAACAGTTAAAAAAAATAAATCAGATAACAATGACCTGATTGATAAGAACTGCTTTTAACAGCGAGCATATTTGAAAATTTTAAATATTTTTTCTTCTAAATCAATAGTTTTAACTGTTTAAATATAAAGAAAAACCTCCAAAAGGAAAACTATTTACCTTAAAACTCAACGCGAAAGCCTTAAATATTTCATCAAGAAAAAAAAAGTTACTTCTAAAAAAATTTTTATTAGTTCAGCCTTTAGAGTAATATTTTAAAGTTTTTGTTATATTCTTTTAGTTAAAATTTTTAATCAATTTATTGAAAGTAAAAAACCTAAAGCTATGAACACTTCACCAACCAGAGGGTGAGAAAAAACGTTATTTTTTAATTTAAATTTACTGGTCCAACCTTTTAACTAATGCATTATAAATTTATCTTATATGTTTATCTGTAAGTTAAATTAAATACTCAAAATGAAATGTTTAGATTAGCATTTACCTTGACGCTCAACATTAAAACCTTAAACATCTTAACGGGAAAACTAAAATAAAAACTTTAATCTTAAACAAAGCTTTATCATTTAAGCTTTTAAATTAATGTTTCATAGTTATCATATATTCATAGTAACCAAACTGATTTATTGAAAATGAAAATTCACCCAAGCTCCTTGAATATTTTACTAAGCACGGGGGTAAACAGTTAAAAAGTTATTGTTATAAAACTAATAAAAAAACAAGAGCATTAATTTATAAACAATAATTGGTGGTTTGAATTAAAAAATATACTATTTTTGAAAAATGAGTCTGACAAAACTATACTACTTTTCAACTTATTTTATTAAAACACCAAACTAATTTATTGTAAATATAAAATCACCTTCACGCTCAGCCCGAGAGCGTTGAACATTTCGCTCAGCACCGGCGTGATGTAAACCGCGCCCCGCCACTTGCTGATGACGTCATCCAACTGCTCGTCATCGGGGCAGAAAGCTTGCAGTACGGGTTCCACGTAGTCGGCCAGCTCGGGGAAGAGGAGTTCCTTCATGCGCTGCACCATCACGTCGACCGACAGCACTTGAATCGTCAGCTGTCGGATGTGCTGTCAAGGTTTTTAATTAATTTATAATACATCCTGTTGAAAATTTTTACTGATGTCTAAAGAGACTTATAAGAAACAATTTTAAAAAAACATACTTGAAAAATTCTATGGTATTGGTAGCTTATATGATACTTTATAGTTTCTTACAATTTGAACTTTACGCCATTGTTACGTCATTGACATATTTTGCTAAAACATAAGTTCTGTCAGTTCTGAACTAACTTAGAATGTTAGCTGCCTGATGTATTTTTATCGCTATTTTCCAGAACAAGGTAAGAAAAATTATCAGTTGTTAGCTTAGAAAAGATTTATAATTTAAACAATTGTATTTATTTTTTTGGTGCGTTATTAATATACTTTCCACTTGTAAAATATTTAAAACAAGACCAAGTTTTTCTGTCTAAAAGTGTTCAATGAACTTAATAGTACATTAATATTTAGTATATTTAAAATAAAATAAAAACTGATGCTACACATGTTTTCTCAGTGGTAGTGTTGAAAAGAAGCGTATATAAACATATTTATTTACGTAAAATTATATCTTTAAAGCTTAAATGACAAGTAATAAATTGATAATTACCGAGTACAATGAACTCTGCTCTTGTGATATTTGTGATAATTTGACTAAAAAAATTCAACATTTACATAAAACAACGCAGTTAGACTTCGTGCACTTATCTAAAAAGTTTTAGTGCTGAAATATATGCATCGTTAACTCATACCCCGTAGCATCGAACTGTAAAATACTCATACTTGATAACATAATGAAATTTATTTAAAGTATTTCAGCGCTTAAAACACACTCATCGTTTGTCGTCACCAAAAACTTCTGACTTGAATGTTATATATATATTAGTTAAATGTTATATATGTATATACTAGTTGTCACCAACCCCGTACATCGAACGCATGCCTCTGACGTCATCCAACGCGGAAGGGCAGGTTCCTTGCAAGCACTCGTTCAGCATCTTTGCACTGCAAACCAGCATCCCCTCCGCTCTCGTTCTGATAGAGTTGTAACATATAAATGTGTGTAACTATGTGTACATATGTAACGTCCATACGCATCTTGTTTTTATGTTTTATCGTATTATTGTAAAAAACCAAATGAAGATTTGTTTTGTTCTGAAGTTTTAAATGACCCTCCGTGCAAAACTGTCACTCGTGCAAAGTTGACTCTTTGTGCGAAATTGTCTTCGTGCAATTTTGTCTTCTTGCAATTTCGTCTTCGTGCAAAAGTGTCTTCGTTTAATTAAACCCCCTCGTGCAAATTTTCTTCGTGCTATTTTGACTTGTTCCCATTTATGTACATTTATCTACAGTTTAAAAAAAACTGTCGAATTCAAAAAAAATGCAATAAAGTTGTTTCATATTTTCTTTTGAATATAATTTCAGCTTTTTAAACTCGAAACGATATATTGATATAAACACATATTGCGAAATGTTTGTTTGACAGACTAATAGTCCACAATGTAAAAATTTAAACTATTAAAGAACAATTTAATGTAGTTTTGATAGCGATCAGTCTGTAGAAACTTAATGTTACAATTGTTTAAAAATTGTTCGTGCTTTATTGAAAGTTCCACAAAAAAGTCATTGAAAAATTAACTTCTAGCTCGTACCAAGTAGTGAAAATTAAATTTAACAAACAGAACAATACTGTCATTTACATAAAATTTTCAAACATTAGTTTAAACTGTTAGTTTACAATGAATGTCAGATAAAACCAATTTATATCCGATACCTATTAGCTAAATGAGCATTTTATATCTTAAGATGAAACAACTCAGTAAATTTATAACCTGCAGTTGTACATTTAGCACGAATTTTCTACGTGAAGCATTTACAATAAAAACTTGAGTTTTTGAAAACTTTTTACAAAACACTTCGCTTCCTTAACATCGATGGTTAACGTTTTTTAAACTAACTCCGTTAAACAAAATAAAAAAATTAACCTGCAACTGTTGTTATGCTTGTAAGGAAGTTCTCTGAGGAATATTTCGTAGCATTCCTTGCTTTTTTCCAGAAATGTTTTCAGAGAACAACTGGGCAACAGCTGGACGTCTGTGTTTTGTTTTTAAAAATTTGTTTTTATTAATTAAAACTAAAAACAAACTAAATAAAGTTATAAGACAAATATTTAAAATAAACGAAAAAAGTTTTTAGAAAACAAGTTTTTAATGCTTTTTAACTAAAGCTGCTTAATAAAAACTTTTTAAAGTTTCTGATTACGGTTGAACTTACTAATAGAATGTATTTTCTAAGGTACAAAACTTAACAAAGACAACATAAGTTACAAAAACATAAGTTCTCGACTGCTTTAAAAGATTACGTAGGCCTTGAGTAAGTTATAACTTTTTGTCTTTTTCCTTAAACTATACTAACAATTATTTTAAGTAACAGTTTTTTTTTTAATTGTCGACGAGCTGTTAAAAATGTTTAATAGACCTAATTAATACAAAAAAAAACATTTTGCAACACTGTTTTAAATGTTTTTAATCTAATTTCGACCTTAAGAAGTTTCCTGTGTTTTTTTTTTATTAAAGTAGTTTCCTTGTTACAAACAAAAAAAAACTTAGTACTGCACCCTTCTTAAAATTATTGACAGTTTAACTTAGATTTTATGTAGTTTATTTATACATTTTTAATTTAATTAGTTTGTATTTTTCAAATAACCGTCTTAATTTGAATTTTTTTTTAATCATTTTTCTTGTTTTTATTGTTTTTTAAATAAATTTGTATGAAAAAAATTAAAATACCAACAAATTTTACATTAACAATTTCACTAAAATGTTATATTGTTTATTTATTTTATTAAGCAATTTTGAAACAACCGTCTTCCTCCCTCGGGCACTGTGACGTCATAGGCATGGTTGACTTGAGTGACGTGCACAGTGACGTGTTGCAAACTTCCACCTTGCAGTTTTCAATGGGCGTTCCCGCCTGTTGGGCCTTTTCAATCATGACGTCACAGGTGTACTGGCGCTGGGGTTCGTCCAACGGCATGCAAGACCCTCCGGTTAATCGAACTGGAACGGATTTTTTTTTGTTATATATTTTTGTTTATTTATTTAATATGCTGTTTATTTTCTCGGTTAATGTTTTAAGCTCCCGCTTCTAATCGAAGTGAATAGAAAAATAATTATTTTTAATTTTTGACATACAAGTTGCTACTACCAAATAAACTGAAGCAAAAAAAAAAAATTTTAATTAAAATTTTAGTTTTGATTATTATGGCACACAAGTTCCCGCTGGCAAATTAACAGAAATTAAATTTTTGTCTTCTTTTTTTTTTAAATATCTTAAATTAAATTATATAAGCATAATTTATTGTACTCGCTTCTAGTCGGAGTGAATTATTTTTATTAATATAATTTTGTTTTATACTAACTAATTGTTATTTTTATTTGCTGTTTGTTTTATTGATTGACAATGCAATATCTGGCTTCCAATTGAACTAAATAAAACTTATTTTTATTTGTTTTTAAGTCATTACTTCTCTTTTTTTTTAATTTGTTGATATAATTAAGTTGTTTTGTGTATGACGTGAAAACTATTATTTTTTTAGAGTTTGTAGAGCGTACTTTAGGTAATACATTTTTGGTTTTCTTTAATTTTATCGTGTGCAAATTGCTGAAAATTTTTTGAAAATGTTTACTTGATTTAGTGCAAGATTTTTAGTTTTTTTTTATTATAAAATTTACTCTCTGAAATATTTTCATATATAATTTACAGCTTGAGTTTTAACAATGTGAGTTTAAATGAAAAAACATTAATAATTTAAAAAGAGGAGTTTTGATTAGGTTATGAAACTTAACTATCCAGAGTAACTAGTTTTTATGTGAACTCCTTGCTATAGCAACGGTTATTATGACTCTAATAAAATAAAATAAAAGAAGATACATACAGTTATTACTTCACAAAAGCCTTTGAACATAGCATTTAAAACTTAAATTAACTTCAAATAATATATAGTTGCCTTAAAATATTTGTTCATGAAACAAATAAAAAATTATGGTTGTTATCATTAGTTATACTATTTTAAAACCGTTCAGCTTTCACAAAACAGATAAATCAACAAAAATCATGATGAACTCGAAAGAGTTCAGCTGCAACATTTTAAACCTTAACAGAGCAGCCGATTACGTTTGAAAATGTTAAAAGTATGAGTTTAATACCAGACAAAAAACATTTTGAACTTTAACAGCAGCTGATAATATTTAAACAAAAACATTTGGTTTATTTGAAAAATTTATTTCTAAAATCTAAATAGACAAGACTTTTTTTATTAGCAAATGCTTTTTTTTAATCGAAACATTGTTTTGAAAATAAAGTGACTGAAATATTTGATTTAGAACAAGTTATAGTTTAGTGACCTGGTGGCCCGCCGTCGCCGAGCACCAGCGTGTAGGACTCCACCCTGCAGGAGTGGTTCGCATCGGGGCACGAGGCGTCCACCACGTGGTCGATGACCCTCCCGCCGGTGTCGATCCTCTCACCGGTGGCGCAAGTGAGCACTTCACCTGTAAACATGTTTAATTGAAATTATTCTGCAAATTGCGAAACAAGTTTGTGATTTTAGTAATAACGCGAAAATTTTAAACTGTTTCATCTGTGAATGAATTCAAATGAAAAAGTTATTTTATTTTAGAACTTATATGTTTGATATTCAACGTGCCCGATTGGTTTTGTGATAAAATAACAATTTCAAATGAAGTCTTACTAATTTAAGTTTAAAACGGCATTTAGTTGAAAATTTCAAACACTTTCTGTTTAGTAAAGTTCGGGCACAATTTTTGTAGATTTTATCACTTTTATTTTTACATGCTTTGTAAGTTTAACTAAACAAATGTAATTAAAAAAATTTATTCGCCATGCTTTTATTGTATTGAACAAAGTTTTAGGTTTTTAAGGTTTATGGTTGTGCATTATTTTATAGTGAGATAGTAATTTAAAAGTTAAAGTTCTATGTTGTAATACGACTATAAAAAAATTGCAACAACTAAAATAAAACTGTATTTAACTGTTTTTTAAAACTTAATTTAAGAGAATTGTCTGAAAATTTAATCAATTTAAGTTTTTACGCTATTTTTATGTTTTTTCTATAAAGGTTGATTAATTTACGTATAAATAATTTTCGGTTGCTAAGTGCTTTAAATATAACTTTTAAAAATATACTATTTTATAACTTAATAATTACATATATTAAGAATTTTTTTAAGTTAAAACTAAAATAAGCTTCTAAAAACTTCAAAAAAACTAGGAATTAATAAAATTGAAAATGTTTAAAAATAATAATGTTGTAAAATAGAACAACAAAATAGTTTAAAGTAAACTGACCCTGTAAAGTTCCAGTAAAACAACATACTTAAAAATAAACTAACCCTGTAAAGTTCCAGTGAAACAACATAGTGAAAAACAAACTAATCCTGTAAAGTTCCAGTGAAACAACATAGTAAAAAATAAACTAACCCTGTAAAGTTCCAGTGAAACAACATAGAAACAGCAACGCTAAAAACGCTGTTGACCCAATTTTGTAATTCATTTTGAATAACACTACTATGCTGTATAAATTAAATTATTTTTAGTTCAATTAAAATGAATATAAAACAGCAAACGATAATTTCGATGATATTCAAAAGTATGTCTATACAGATAAAGTACATAAATAAAATACAAAAATGCTAATACTAAAATAAAATAAAAAAGAAAACAGTTGCTATGTTGAAAAAAATAATAAGTTGAGCAGTCTTAAATTTTTCTTTAAACAACTTTCTTTACTTTATCACAAACCATTTATACAAATTATTTCAAACAAAAAAAAAACAATATTATAATAAATTTAAACAATGTTTACTTTTGTTGTCTCATTAAAGTAATATTTGCTTCTAGTAAATTATAAACAAAAGTACATTTTTTAAATAACAACTAAAATTATTTTGAGAACAACGTAAAAGTATTTTTTTAATTGGCGCTAGGCTAATTCTTTTGATATGAGCAAATCAAAATAAACTATTTTTAAAGTTTTCTCAGAATTTAAAACATTTATTTTAATCTAAAAAGAAACTTTAAACTATTTATGTTTTAAAATTTCAAAAAAAAACCAAAGTAATTTATCTCTTATATAACATAGCTTATCGAATATTTTAAGTAAAATTTTACTGATTTTATAAATATTAGACAAAATATTTTAGGCTACATTGTTTACAATATAACATTTTAAATTTATATACTATTTCATAAACCACTTTATTTCAGATGATATTACTAAAAACATCAATACTGAAAAGGGATAGGTTAAATAAAGTTGTTATTTTTTTCCGATAATCTAGTAGACTTGTAGTCAAAATTTGATTCGTATTACTAAAAAACAATCAATTATCACTCAAAACGCCCTTTAAAAGTTTAATAATTTAACAACAAACTATTTTTATACTTTTTTATGTGTTTTGTACACAAAACATAGCAAAATTTTCAGCTAGAACCTTAACTCTTTAGTATCTTGTTTTTAACCACTTTAATTATGCCTGATTCTCGTATAACTATTAAACGCATTAAAATCAAGGCGTGTTGAAGTTTTTTATAATCATTTAATACAATTTAATTATTGATGCGCTCTTTGTGGAACCGTTATCAAACAATACAATCAGAAAAATTCTTCTAAGTTGTTTTTTTTAATTGAGATACTTTTAATGAAATATCTCTATTTGATTATTTTTTTCAAAGGTAGAAAATAGAAAAGTTATCAAAAAAAAAAACTTAACCGGTAAAGCGGTTATACTTAAGTTTTAATATAGTAACTTAAGCATATAAATAATTAGATTTGAAAACTATAAGGCTTAAGTTTTTATAAAGACATATCCAAACTAAGTAGACTACGAATCTTTTCCATTAAAAGTTTTCTTTCTGAAAGCCTAGAGCTCACTTGTTAAATAAATAATTAAAATTTATACAAATGTGTTTTATCAAACATTTATTCTTTGTTGAACTTATATTCTCTCTGAGCTAAATACTTACGCGTAAAACACAAAATTTTGGTGTTTAATTTTTTTTTTACTATGTATTTTATTTGAATTTTTTTGACAAGACAATAACATAATTGGTTATAATTAAAATGTTGCATATCTTGCGAAACCATTTCAAATTAAATTAAAAAGGTAATTTTGACTATTGCAGTTTTAACTAAAAATTCTATCGATATCTTTAGGCACAGTTCCACTAAAACACGTGACAACACTTGTTTGTGTGAAACAGTTTAATCATAGTAAATATAAATGAACAAAAAACTAAATAAGGTTCGAGTCTTAAAACAAAGGCTAGCAAACATCAAAAATTAAAAAAAAGCAAACTTATATTCACAATCTCAATTTTTTATGGAATTTCGAAACAAGCCGTTCCGAACTGAAAATATTTTTATTTTTCAACGCAAGCAAAACATACACAGAAAGTTATTTCACAAATTCGAAACCCTCGAAACTGCCTAAAGCAAAACTGCAACGAAAAGCTTTGGTTTTCCCTGAAAACGCACTTAAGTTATTAACCAGCCGCCTCTCACAAACAACTTCAAAATGTTTTGCAATTGTCGCACGGTCGTAACTTTATCAGTAGAATGCGCACGAAGCCCCGGGGCAAGATTGCTTTCAGCGGAAATATGAAAAAATGCACTTTCGACACTCAAACTGCATTAGGTCGCTGCGTTTAATTAAACAATTAATTTAACTGACTCTATGAGCTATATTGATTTTTGTTTACACTTTTAAACACAATGTAATCGCTTTTGCGGCAAATTTTTACGTAAAGATCACGTATTCACAAATCTGAAAAACTTAAACCGGTTTATCGAGTGTAATTTGCTCGTATTTTCGAGTACTGGCAGATCTGATTACAACGGATTATCTCTTTTTGTTTGTGATAAGAATCTTTTTGTTTGTAATAAAAAGTATTTGAACAACCATGACTCAAACAAACAACTTTTAACTTAGAAACAAAATAAAATATACTATAGAGATTTTGTGGTTTTAAGCAAAGTTACATGTAAATTTTAGACTTATTCTTTTTAATTGGTTTGTTTTTATAAAATCATTAAGTTTAAAATTTCTACTTTATTTGTAAAAGAGATTAAGTTGTGTAACTTCTAGTGTTTACTAAATTATTAAAACTTGCTATGATTTTTTAATTGGTTAATAATCGTTGAAAAGCTAAAAGGAAAAAACAAGTTATAGGTCTACTAACAAATTAAAAAAAAAAGTTAAGGTCCGTTGTATCCGTTGGTCACTAGTTAAAAAAAATCGAAAAGTTCTATTTGATTAATTAACTTACAAAATTCCTATAAGCTGCAATTTTTTCTCTGAAAAGTTATTAACTACAGTTTCTTTTTTATCAGTCTTTTATTATCAATATTTTAAATGAAAGAAAGTCTATTTTATCTAAGCTAGTAAAGAAATTTCAAACTATATTTTAATAAAACAAAGTTTTAAATTTTTAACTTATAGTCTTATAGTAAGTTATTTGATTTTTACAGGTAAATATTTTTGATTAGAAAATAAAAAAGTAAACCCTAAAACATATGACCATGTAACTATGGCCTCTACTGACCAAGTGTTCAATTGCTATAAAACGTTGAGAGCTTTGTTAGACTGGCTTTTACTACAAACTAAAGTTTTTCAAGTGTATAGAAAAAAATAACTAAAATTAAAAAATATAAATCCGATTTTTTTATTAACTTTGATTAGTAATTTAAAAAATCAACTTGTATTATTGAAACAAATATGTGTTTTAATAGCTTTTTCAAATTCATCAACTTTTTTTTATTGACAATCTTACAGTTCAAGTACGGCTAAAGGATATCGTAAGTCAGTTACCGTGAAAGAAATTGATAAGACAAAAACATAACAATGAAAAATAATAAAATGTTAATTAAAGTTGAAGTTGACAAAAGTAGCTAGAAAACCAAACGTTCTACGTTTAGTCTGAAATAAGTCTGATTTGCATATTTATAGAATCAGAATTTCTTTAAATGTTTTTTTTATTTTTTAGTTTAGACTCATTCTTAGCCCACCTTACCTTAATACATAAAAATAGTAAATAAATAAATAAAAGTAATTAATAAATAGTTAAAAAAAATTTATTTACTAATAACTAATTAATAGTAGTTAACAATTAATAAACAGTTAATAAACTTAATAATCAATATGATTAATAATAAAGTTATTAAATTGATAATTTATTAAAAAATAAATAAAAAATTAATTTTATTATAATTAATTACTAAATTAATAAAATAAATATATAGATTAATTTAATTAATAATCAAATTAATAAACTAATAAATTTAATTAAAATTAAAAAAAAAAAAAAGTTTTAATAACTAAAACTAAAAATTACATAAAAACAGCTTATATTGCTGACGCAGCAAATATGCAAATCAAACTGAATTTTATGTATACTAGCCCAATATTTATAAGAATTCGTTTAAAGGTCAAAAGTATTCCGTAAAATCGAACTTTTAAATAAAACAAAAATTAAAAGTAAAACTGTCCCACAACTTTAATAAAATATTGATAAGAATAAAAAGAGTTGTATTTTCAAGCCTGTGTTTAATGAATTTTTTTGTTTAAAACTAATTCAAATTAATTATTAAAGTTGTGAAAATGTTAAAATGTATGATAAAATTATTTGAATTAGTTGAAGACGATTTTTTCGTTTCGTTTATTTTTTTCTCACAATGACTATTAAAACTTTATTATGTACTTTAATTTGGAAGCTTACTTTTAAAGAAGCTTTGAACCTGGTAGATTTTGTACAAACTATGTTGGTCATTGACAAATTTGCTAACTATCTGTTGCTAACAAATTTGCATACTAGTTATTAACAAATTTGCATAACAACATTAAGTGATGACAACTTGTCAACTACATTCAATACTTGAAACAACCTTCATAATTATATGCTATACTAAGGTCTGCCCACATAAATTCATACAAGCATATCAGGGCAGATGATTAAATGATTTGATCTTGATCAAAGTATTTTTAAGCTTTTTGGCAAAGTATGAAAAAATAAATAAAACTTAGTTCTAGAAAGTTTTTAGATGCTTATTCTCTTATTGAAGTACCTAAAATCAGTGTTAACTTTTACATGTTAATTAGTAAAGTTTCGATTTTACATAAACAATATATATGAATTGATAGATAAAAACTTTTTATCACTATCAAACTTTTTTACCAGTCAAATACACATTTAAGGGCATAGGGGGGAGTAGGGGGTTGCTTTTTACATATTTTATAAACTCAAAATATTTTTTGAGATATAGGTGGTCAAAGTGGAGGTTACAATAGGTTCCTTAGAGGGGCGCAAACTATAAAACGGTGAATACCTAGTACTCACTAAAAATCTATGTCCTCTTACGTTTTTTGAGATAACTACCACATTTTTTTATGTAGAGCTCCAAAACCTTTATACAACAAAAAACAAAAGAAAATTGTTTTATTTGTTAATGTTTTTAATAAATTTCTTTATCTTCTAATTTTTAAAACTTAGTTCTGACAGAATTTTCTAAAATCTGCAAAGGAACATTTCCTAAAATTTTAAGGTATTTATCTCAAAAAAAAAGTAGCAGAAGATAGATTTAGTGATATAGTCTTTTTTCCGTTTTTAGTTTGCGCCTTCCATTAGGAACCTATTAAACCAACTTTGATCTCTCATATCTCAAAAATTACTTTGAATTTTTTCAAGCAATTAAAAATATCTGATAGCTCAGATAAAACTTAAACAATAGGATCAATGTGTAAAAATCAAGATGGGACCCCCTATGCCCTTAAAGTACATAAAAACAGTGTTTACAAAGCAAATTACCAATAGTTCAAAACTACAAGGTCTTTCTCCACTTTAAGCCATTGACTTTAGTTTTGAGTTTTTAATTTTTTTTTTCTTGAATTAGATATTTCAATCTTAGTGCTAGTCAGACGTCCTGTTTAACTATACTGGGTAATTTTTGTAAGAAAGTATACTTTTCTCTAAAACTTATTAAATATATCATATAAATTTTAAAATAGTTTTTATTTGATTATGTTTGTTGTTTATTTATAACTTATGTGATTGTTTCAAGTAAATACTGTATTGTTTTTAAGCATAAATTGTTGATGAAAATCAGAAATTTTTTTACAAGTAGATATTTTTCCATTGAAATTATACTTACTTGTCTAACCCATCATTATTGTTTGACAAAGTATGAAAATTTTGAGATACAAAGTTGAAAATTTTTAAATATTATTCAAGAAAGTTGTTAATTGCAAAGGGAAAGACAACTTCATTAAAAGTACAACCTTACATGCAGCTAATATTAAATCATTTAAGTTTTTTCTTCTATAATTGTTAGTTTGGGCATAGGGAGGGGTGTCCACCTTTATTTTTACAAGTTGATCTTATTTAATAGAGTTATATCTGATCTATTATAAATTTTTAACTTCTTAAAAAAATCAAAGTAATTTTTGAGATACAAGCGATCAAAATTGGTAACCTCAATAGGTTCCTAATAACAGAAAAAAGAGTATTTATTAAAAATCTATATTATCCTTCATTTTTAACCAATAATTTCAAATTTTCACAAAAAATCCATTATTAAATTTAAAAAGACTAAATGCAGGAATTTTTAAAATAAAAAAAGATATTAAGCACCACCTAATTTTTTATTTATTTTAATACTTTTAAAAATCGCAACATCATAGAACTTTTTGAATTTGTGATAAAATTGATTATGAAAAATTTTCTTACACAGGTATAAATATTCTTACATAACTTTTCTAGAAAAAAATTAAAAGTTATACTAATATGAAATAACTTATATTTTATGTTGTTAGAGCTTTATTAGGGTCCGAGAGTTTTTTTATAATTTTAACTTTAGCTCTTATTTAAAAGCTGAAAGTTAAGCTATAAGTTAATTATCATTAGTGATGTACCCCGGATCCGGACTTTTTTTTCAAATTAGAATCCGGCCGGAACCAGATCCGGACTTTTTTTTCAAATTAGAGTCCGGCCGGATCCGGATATTAGACAAAAATGGCAATATTCGGCCGGACCCGGACCCGGATAGTGAGTCCGGTACATCACTAATTATCATTAAGTTTAAAACTTGTTTTCAGTTTAAAGATGTACTATTTCAAGCTTAAAACATTTATTTAAAGGAGGGCATTCATTCCAATTATCTAAAATTTAGGTAGATATTAAATAAAAAAATTATCTCGGGTTTTTAACACAATTGACAACAAAAATTCATGGAGTGTTCATTGCATAATTATAAAGAAACTTGTTGCAGCATTTAAAAATAAATAATGGATATTTAAAAATTAGGAACTGTGGAGTGAAAAGTTTACCTTAATGTAAAAATGGTTGATTTATTCTTGAAAAAAAAAAATCAAAGTTTTCTTTCTGAATTTTAATTAACAATTTAATCTAAAACTTTTACAAATAGAGATCATATCTATAAATTTTTAATCTTTTTTGATCTTTATCCTGGTAAGCCTTCAAAGTTTGTGAGATAATAGCTCACATGGACCATATAAATGTACATATCATGAAAAAACTTCAGCGTAGTAAATTCTTATAACACTATAATTTAATAATGATCATATATTAAGAAAGCTACTAATTGTACTTAAAAACAATCTATAACTTTTGAGATGTAGTATGCAGAAGACTTCAATTTAAAAAAGTTTTTGCACTATTATAAACAGCTTTTAAATTTTTATTAAATAAAAAAATATTAGAAACTTGAAAGTTGCTTCAAAGAAATTGATAAATGATATAAACTCAGCTTAGAAAAGATTGTTTAACTTTTTTTAAAAAAGTTGTTGCAAAACAAGGTTTGCACCTTTTTAAAGAATCTGTTGAACTCTTCAAAATTAGCCCCCTGTATTTCAATAGTTACTTTTAATTAAGAAAACTGTTTAAAGCAATAATAATTTAAACAATAATAATTTAAGCAATAGTGTCTTTAATAACAATGTAAAAATATAACAAATTCAAAAAATCAGTTAAACTTTTTAAGGTCCTTAAGCTTTCAAAGTTACATTTTTATATTATGTTATTTTGTTAAGGTTTTAATTATTAAAAAAGTAAACAATAATTTAGAAGCTTAATGACAGTGTCTTTTTTATTTAATTTAAAGTTGATTTCTTTTTTCAAAAGTAATAGTTTGTTCATCTTTAAAAAAGAGTTTGACCATTTTTGGGTAATTATCTAAAATTTAAAGATAAATATAAATAAGTAATGAAGTAGCATTCTATTGATTAGTGAGGTTTTACTGTGTACATAATCTTGGTTTAATTTCCATTTACATTTATTTATTAAAAAACAGTTATCAATATAGTTTTGTAGTAATAATTATGGCGATTAGTTTTACACCGTTTAATAGATTAGTTTTCTAAGTTTTTGTACTTATAATTCATATATTAGGCTTACTTATTTTAATTATTGGTACATGGATTTATTCTTAACTTCCATAAATAATTTTGTTAAAATATAATTACAATATTTTGTTAAAGCGGTGCAGTGCTCCAAAACGTTTTAAATTGGTAATTAAAGGTAAGTTATAAGTTCTAAAAGTAAAGTAGCTTGTATATAATAAAAAATACATAAAATTTTAAGTTGTTTTCAATGTTGTAAATTGTTTTCTACAAAAGCGTATATAAGACAAGATAATCTCTTTAATGTCAATTTTGTTAAAAATATATAGTCAACTAAAATTTAAACTCATCTTTTATATTAAAGATTAAATACAGGGTTCCCACTTTAATATAAAATCTACAATTCCTTATAAATCCCTATATATTTGCAATATTCTTAAAAATTCCTAAAAAAACAGAAAATAAGTGAAAATCCCTGGAAATTACGTTTCTTGCTTGATGATTGAAATTTAAAATCCAAAAAAGCAACACAACGTAGTGAAAATAATGATATTTTCTATTTTATTAAATCAAAATCTTTGCAAACTCATTAGAAAAATGTGACTCTATAGCATCACTTTGTGGATATGTTTTTTTCCTTTTTTAATCAAATACAGTTTATCCAAAGTTTGCTTATTTTACTAAAGTTAGAGCTCTAAAACCCTCAAACTATCGCAAATTTCTTATTAAGACTGTCTTTATAATCGGTTGATGACATGTTTAACTTTGAGTACCTTAAAAATATGTTAGTAAAATTTTTAGTTTAAAATTAAAAAATTTTTTTTTTGATAATTTTCCTATAAATTTGCTATACTTAAAGGATTTTCTTATAAAAGTTCTTAAAATTTTGGTGGGAACCCTGTAAATACCTCTGAACTTCCTAAAATAGTTTAAAAGTTGTAAAAAATATAATTTGAAACAGTTTAATATAAAATTCTATATAGCCAAATGTCTTATAAAAGACTTAATGAAAAATCTATTTTGAAATTTATTTTTAATTATATCTATCATGGTTTTTTGTTTTGTTTGATTTTTTAAAGCATTTTTTGTACATAACATACTAACGATATTAGTAATATCATAAGAACTTCTTTAATTTTCAATTAACAGCTTGCCAAAAATCTTTAATCTTATAAAAACCTGGAATATACATTTAAAGTAGCTTTACAACATCTTTTAATGTTGTTATAATAATAAAGACAGTGTTTTACCTAAATCTTAGTTTTAAAATAAAAAAATACTTCAAAAAATTGAAGCTTTAAAACCTGGAAGAATTTTAAAAAAACCTGGAAGAAATTTCCTATTAAATTTTGTCAATTAAACTTCTAAAAAACCTAAGAGCTAAAGTAAAGTTTTCAAAAGTTAGATCAACTAGTAAATAATGAGTATGACCCCTTACTGTGCCTGGTCTAAGCATAATATTACTTACTTAATCTATAATACATTTTATAAAAGTGTTATTTTTCAATATCAAGATTTTATTATATCTTTAGTGCAGTGTTATCTTAAATACAGTCAGCTTGAAAGTTGTAAGGTTAACATTTGTAGTAGTTATTAGTTTAGAAAATTCTTTTTATATGAACTTTTTTCTGTACAGTAAATACCAATGGGCAAATCTCAAAAATTAGTTTAAGGGCATAGGGGAGTGGGGTAAATCACCTTTTTCACAAATTAAATTTATTTTATTGAGTTTTAATTAAGCTACAAGTTGATTTTTACAGATTTCTTTAACTCAAAGTACTTTTTTAGATATAGCCTGTCAAAGTTGAGACTACAGTAGGTTCCTTATGGGAGGCGGAAACTAAAATGGCAAATAATTAGAGATTACTAAAAATCAATCTCCTCCTACGTTCTTTTGGGACAACTACCTCAAACTTTTAAGAAATTTTTCTTGAAATATTTAGAAAACTCTGTCTGAACAAATTTTTATGAACTTATAAATTAAAATCTCTGCCAAAAAAACAATTAAAACACTTTTTCATGTTTATTAAAAAAAAAATAATAATTTTGATTAAACATTTTTTTTCCAACATAATTTTCTAAATATTGCAAGGAACATTTCCTGAAAGTTTAAGGTATTTATCTAAAAATTGTAGGAGGAGATTGATTTTTAGTGAAATAGTCTTTTTTTGCAACTTTAGTTTGAGCCTTCCATAAGGAACCTATTGTTGCCTCCGACTTTGACCGACTATATCTCAAAAATTATTTAGAATTTTTGAAATCTGTAAAAAGTATTTTGTAGCTTAGTTAACACTCAATAAAATAAGTTTAAATAGTGAAAAAAGTGATTTAACCCCTTCCCCTTCTCCCTATGCTCATATTACTTAAAAAATGTTTAAAGTTAAAATCCATAACTTAACAAACTTCAGAAAAATTTAACTACAGCTCAGTTATTTATTCAGGTATATAGCTGATATAGAAAAATCAAATTGTAATGCAGCAGTGCTCGCCCTGCAGTATTGCCAACATAGTTTGGCAAATTGTTGTTCGTAAGTATCAAATTTAATTTTGGTTTTTCAAATTAAATTTAAACAGTTTTTTATTGTCATTCTTTTCAAACCAAGACAACCAAAGGCTTAGCATTAAATATAAAATGAAATTTTGTCTACTACCTTGTTTTAAATTTGACTATTTTAAAATGATTAAAGTTTTGTTTTCTATTAAATGTTTTAATAAAAGTCATCTCAATTCAAACAATTTTAATTTTTAAGGATTGAGCTGTGATTTTACTTAAACTTCATTATAAGTTTTAGCTCAAATTACAATGCATTTTAATCAACATTTTTTAAATTATGTTTTATAGTGGTAAATTAAAAATATATTTCTTATTTTTGTTCTTTACAGTTTTTTATACCACAGTTAGTTTTTAATTATTTTAAGTTTTGTTAATTGATAACTACTAACTGTTTTTTGGTCACTAAGATTTTTTTGTGTTGTGTCAAAGAGTGTATTACAGAAAAAAAAAATGTTTTAGTTTTTTAATGATTATAGTATTAAAAAACTTATACAATATTTTATTTCTTAACTTATTCATACAAAGGTTGTAAAATTGTATAAACTTTTGCATTATGCATGAGTTTGTAAAATGTCATTAAATAAATGTCAATCTCTTAAAAATTTGTAAAAAGTTTTGTAAAGAAGTCTGTTTAAGTCGTTTTTTATCTTTTGACTGATTAAAATAAGTTTAAAATAGGCAAAAGATGTTAAAAATTTTCAAGGTTATTAAGTTATTAATAATTTTAATTAGTTTTTAATAGGTTAGTGTAGAAGAAAGTAAAACTTTTTTTATTAATAAATTTGTATATTTTTAACAATAGATATTTATATTTGTTATCATTTATTCTACCCCATAGTTTTAAATGTTTTTTGACTATTTGTTTTATAAGTTTTACCCTTATCAAAAGTTGTTGTAGTTTAGCAACTAAAAATTTGTTAAACTTTTCAATTGTTCTCATATAAAAATTAGCTTCAATTCAGTAAAAAAAAATTAAATCAAGTTTTTTGACATAGACTACGATTAATTACAAACAAAAACACACAAACAAAATAACAAAGATTCTAAAAATTATGATAAACATTAAAACTTTTATTATATGGAACCTTTTTTAATTCTTATTCTTACCAACACAGTATGTTCTGATCCACCTCTCCTTAAAAATGGGGAGTATTCTGGACCAAACATGCCAAAGAATGGATCCGTTTACAGCTATAGTTGTAAACCCAACTATATGTTTAGCAGAACGTCGTCAAAAACTGCTAGGTGTACCAACAATGGTACTTACATATGGGATGGAGATATTCCTGAATGTCTTCCAAGTTTGTTTAAAAAATTGCTTAATTAGTTTATACAAGGTATTTTGTATACTGAGTAATAGCAAAATTTTAGTACCTACTAAAACTATAAAAATACAAACTATAAATAAAGCTAGAAAAATACTATCAGTTTGCAATGCTCCACCTACTGTTATTAACGGAAGTTACATTGAAAGTCTAAGCACAACATACTTAAGAGGTGACTTTCTTACTTTCAAGTGCGACTTTGGTCCAGATAACTTCATTGGCTCAATCGAATGTGGTGAAAACGACTGGATACAAAAACCTCACTGTCCTATGAATGTAACAGGTTATAATATTGTATGAAATATTAGTTCACATATTTTAATAATATTTATGTAGCTATATATATAAAGAGGCTAAGTAAAAAATAGGGTTGTTTCAAGTTATACTTATAAAATACATAGTAGCAAGCAGTGGCGTTGTGTGATCTTTTTGTTAGGGGGTGCTGCAGATTGACATTGTCAAATTAAAATATTCCTTAGTTTGAAATTTAGATAAAAATCATACAGATAGTATAAATAGATAGACTAATTTTTCATATAAAAGACTTAAAAAATTTAACAAATGGTTGATTATGCCAATTCAATCATCAGACCATAAGCTTTTGGTAGACTGAGACCGCTTTCATCCTTATTAGAACTCATCAGTCAGACACAACCGAATAACTAGTAGTCGTATATCTACAAGTGGTTTATTATGCTTTAATATGAAACAACTATTTGCTGGCAATGATCAATGATGTCAGCATTGTCTTTTGCCGTGCAACGTTTAAGACATTGTTCACTAGGCAAGACAACTGGTACGCTCGTATAAAGTAAAATCAAAAAAACATCAGCAAAAGCTTACAGAGCAGAAGCCTGGACTTTCGTTTGCCTTGAGAAGCTTGTGTTCCGATGATCGAATTGGCATAAATAATCAACCCTTTGTTAAACTTGAGCTTGTCTCAAAGCAAATGAAAGTCTAGGCTTCTGCTCTGCAGAATTTTGCTGATATTTTTGTTTGACAAGTTTAAACCTTTAAAAAAAATACATATATACACGTATCTCATATCTTTATATACCACCATTTCTTATAAACTGTAGCTACTCTTTTTAAATTTACAATCCATGAAAGTTTTGTATTTGCATAATTATAAATTTGCTTATTAAAAATTAACACTTAACTAAGTAGTAATAAAAATCAAGATAAAAAATAAATAAACTTTGTACAAGTAATTTTATAAAAATAACAAGGTTATTCAAATCTAATAAAATAATGTACTTATCGTAAATTAATTTAAATTTTATCTTTTCTATTTTAAAATATTTAAAGTAGTAAGTTTGCTTCAAACATAGCTTGCAAAGGCTTTGAAGGAAGCTTTGGTCCTTGAAAAAAATTGTTTTTAAGTTTGTAATGTTATTTGCTTGAAAACTTTTAAGCTACATGACCCTCAATATACATACCTCATTATACATGATAATGGATAAATTTTTTTAGGGTTAACTTAACTGTCTTAGTTGCTGTAAAAAAACGCTTGGTTAACTCGTAATTTGTGACATAAAATTCAAATTCCAACAATTCAAAATCTTATTTATACTTTCTAAAGATCAAGTATCGAAAAATAACTTTAATTAACAATAAAGTACGTAAAGTTATAAGATTATAAGAGTAAGATAAAAAAAAATAAATGTTTAATAAAAAAATTACATTCAGATAACAAAAAAAAAAGCCACAAACAAATGTAGTAATTAATTCTTTTGTTGATATTTCAAAAATAATTTAAATTTGAACAAAAAATGTTACTGACGCTCAGCTAATAAAATTATAGTATATTTTTTGATATTGAAAGAATAAATATAAACAATTTACAGAAACTCAGAAATTTTATAACTTGTAATCTTGGAATTTGAAATATTAAAATTTAAACAATTTTGCACCTTCATAATTTAACTTATAATAGTTTTTTTTTACATCATTAGTACTTATTCATTTGCCTAATATACATACTAAAAAAAAAATTGGCATTATTGCAACAGGTGTAACTGATGATCCAAACAGCACTGATTCAGTTGATGAAACTACTGCGACAGATGCAAATAGTGAAAAAGAAGTTGACATTACTGCAACAGGTACATCTGATGAAACAGGAGAAACTGATTCAGTTGATGAAACTAATTTAACAGATAGTGAAACTGGAGATACTAGTGAAAATGAAGTTAACATTACTACAACAGGTACAACTGGTGAAACAGGAGAATCTGATTCAGATGATGAAACTACTTCAGCAAATACAGATAGTGGAACAGGAGACACTAGTGAAAAAGAAGTTGACATTACTGCATCAGGTACAACTGGTGAAACAGGAGAATCTGATTCAGATGATGAAACTACTTCAGCAAATACAGATAGTGAAACAGGAGACACTAGTGAAAAAGAAGTTGACATTACTGCATCAGGTACAACTGGTGATACAGGAGAAAATGATTCAGATGATGAAACTAATTTAACAGATACAAATAGTGAAACTGGAGACACTAGTGAAAATGAAGTTAACATTACTGCATCAGGTACAACTGGTGAAACAGGAGAGTCTGATTCAGTTGATGAAAATAATTTAACAGATACAGATAGTGAAACAGGAGACACTAGTGAAAATGAAGTTAACATTACTGCATCAGGTACAACTGGTGGAACAGGAGACACTAGTGAAAATGAAGTTAACATTACTGCATCAGGTACAACTGGTGAAACAGGAGAATCTGATTCAGATGATGAAACTAATTTAACAGATACAGATAGTGAAACAGGGGACACTAGTGAAAATGAAGTTTACATTACTACAACAGGTACAACTGGTGAAACAGGAGAATCTGATTCAGATGATGAAACTACTTCAGCAAATACAGATAGTGGAACAGGAGACACTAGTGAAAAAGAAGTTGACATTACTGCATCAGGTACAACTGGTGAAACAGGAGAATCTGATTCAGATGATGAAACTACTTCAGCAAATACAGATAGTGGAACAGGAGACACTAGTGAAAATGAAGTTAACATTACTACAACAGGTACAACTGATGAAACAGGAGAAAATGATTCAGAGGATGAAACTACTTCAACAAATACAGATAGTGAAACAGGAGACACTAGTGAAAATGAAGTTAACATTACTACATCAGGTACAACTGGTGAAACAGGAGAATCTGATTCAGATGATGAAACTACTTCAGCAAATACAGATAGTGGAACAGGAGACACTAGTGAAAAAGAAGTTAACATTACTACAACAGGTACAACTGGTGAAACAGGAGAAAATGATTCAGATGATGAAACTGCTTTAACAGATACAGATAGTGAAACTGGAGACACTAGTGAAAATGAAGTTATCATTACTACAACTGGTGAAACAGGAGAATCTGATTCAGATGATGAAACTACTTCAGCAAATACAGATAGTGGAACAGGAGACACTAGTGAAAATAAAGTTGACATTACTGCATCAGGTACAACTGGTGAAACAGGAGAAAATGATTCAGATGATGAAACTAATTTAACAGATACAGATAGTGAAACTGGAGACACTAATGAAAATGAAGTTAACATTACTGCATCAGGTACAACTGGTGAAACAGAAGAATCTGATTCAGATGATGAAACTACTTTAACAGATACAGATAGTGAAACTGGAGACACTAGTGAAAATAAAGATAACATTACTACATCAGGTACATCTGATGAAACAGGAGAAAATGATTCAGAGGATGAAACTGCTTTAACAAATACAGATAGTGAAACAGGAGACACTAGTGAAAAAGAAGTTGACATTACTGCATCAGGTACATCTGATGAAACAGAAGAGTCTGATTCAGATGATGAAACTAATTTAACAAATACAGATGGTGAAACAGGAGACACTAGTGAAAATGAAGTTAACATTACTGCATCAGGTACAACTGATGAAACAGGAGAATCTGATTCAGATGATGAAACTACTTCAACAAATACAGACAGTGAAACAGGAGACACTAGTGAAAATGAAGTTAACATTACTACATCAGGTACATCTGATGAAACAGGAGAATCTGATTCAGTTGATGAAAATAATTTAACAGATACAGACAGTGAAACAGGAAACACTAGTGAAAATGAAGTTAACATTACTACATCAGGTACATCTGATGAAACAGGAGAAAATGATTCAGAGGATGAAACTGCTTTAACAAATACAGATAGTGAAACTGGAGACACTAGTGAAAATGAAGTTAACATCATTACATCTGGTACATCTGATAAAACAGGAGAAAATGATTCAGATGATGAAACTAATTTAACAGATACAGACAGTGAAACAGGAAACACTAGTGAAAATGAAGTTAACATTACTACATCAGGTACATCTGATGAAACAGGAGAATCTGATTCAGTTGATGAAAATAATTTAACAGATACAGACAGTGAAACAGGAAACACTAGTGAAAATGAAGTTAACATTACTACATCAGGTACATCTGATGAAACAGGAGAAAATGATTCAGAGGATGAAACTAATTTAACAGATGCTAATAGTGAAACTGGAGACACTAGTGAAAATGAAGTTAACATCATTACATCAGGTACAACTGATGAAACAGAAAAATCTGATTCAGATGATGAAACTAATTTAACAGATACAGATAGTGAAACAGGAGACACTAGTGAAAATAAAGATAACATTACTGCATCAGGTACATCTGATGAAACAGGAGAAAATGATTCAGAGGATGAAACTGCTTTAACAAATACAGATAGTGAAACAGGAGACACTAGTGAAAATGAAGTTAACATCATTACATCTGGTACATCTGATGAAACAGGAGAAAATGATTCAGAGGATGAAACTGCTTTAACAAATACAGACAGTGAAACAGGAGACACTAGTGAAAATGAAGTTAACATCATTACATCTGGTACATCTGATGAAACAGGAGAATCTGATTCAGTTGATGAAACTAATTTAACAAATACAAGTAGTGAAACAGGAGACACTAGTGTAAAAGAATCCGACATTACTACAACAGGTATATTTTTGTTTTTTATTTATTTTTTATATAGTTTCATTAAAGTAAAATTTAGTCAACAGAAGTTTTAAAAATATTTTTAGTTTTAACTACTTATTTATATTGCTGTTAATGAGTATCAAATATTTTTTACCTTAAAAGTGGGCAATTTTGTCCATTGGTTTGAGAATCCGAGGTTTAAACAAACATATTATATAACTTATGCCTTATTATACAAATGAGTTTACAATTCAAAAATTTCATTCGAGATACTATAGAAATTTACTTTTATAAGCATGTTGTGGTCATATTGTAATTTCTTTATTATACAATTTTTTATTAAATCTTCAACTGACTTTTTGCGGTGATCTTTTGTCTTAAATGTTAATGTTGTTTGTCACAGAGTGCAGCGATATTGCTTCAGTAGTTAATGCCGATGCAACAGTAAATAAGTTAACACCTGATCCACCAATCGAATACGGTACTGAGGTTCACTTTGACTGTAGGAGTGGTTACTCTTCCAAAATTGATTTGATGGCAGTATGTGGTGGGACAACACCTGGTGTAGTTGATGTGTCCAGATTAGAATGCTACAAAGGTAACGTTTTGTCTGAAAAACAACTTTTAAGACTATTTAATATTATTCGATAGTTTTGATGATAGCTAATTACTTTATTAGTTGTTAATAGTATGCTATGTATAATTTTTGGAACATGCTTAGTTGTAGTTGATGATAAATTAGTGAAAAAATAAAAATTGTACAGTAATCTTCCTTTATTGTACCAACATATGTTTCTGTGTGTTAACGAATCAACACACTTCAACTGGGTTCTGTAAAAAATAATCACTGTAATGAGAGAATAGAAGCATAGAATAAAGTAGGTGTATACATGTTTTCATTAAAATAAAATATTTTCTACAGATAATAGTTAATAATAGGTAAAATACTTAATATTAAATCTGACTGTTATAAAACTATATGATATTTGTGATTATTAAGTCTAAAATAAGTAAAGTAAGCTAAATTACACAACAAATCATAATATAAACAAACAACTCACGTTAATGGGAAAGATAACTAATTCAAAATTTACTGTTGTTAACTAACGAAAAAAATCCATTTATTACAACTAATTAATTAATTACGTCACAATATAAACGAGGTTATTTCAACTATTTAATTTGTATTGCAAATTGTATTAATTTAGTATTTATGTTTGTAATCTATTTTGAACAAAAATAACACATTAACCATTAGTTAGTATTTTTACCTATTTTTACCACACAGAAACATATGTTGGTACAATAAAGGAATAGTACTGTAACATCAAATCTAGAAGCGTCTCTGTAACACTTTTTTACACAGTGTTGAATAACTTAATGCATGCATTGTATAATTTTTAGGTGCACGACTATTAAAACTCTGACAATTTGGTTATACTTACTCTTGTTTTAATAATTCTGAGTTATTGATAATCATCTTCTTAAATAAATATAAAAAAATCACAAATTTTCCAATCATAATATTATTAATAAGACCCACAATAGCATTATGATTTATAAAAAATTTAAACCAAGGAATAAAATTTATATTTAACAAATTCTAAAACTCACTAAAGTATAGTAATTTTAAGCAGTTAATATTTTTATGTTTTATAATGTTTTTCAATATGTTTTTTACCATTATGATCTTAATATTTAGACCTACCAGAGATTTTTTTTTCAAATATATCTTATTGATATATGGCCACTTGAACTTTTTTTTCAAGGGTTTGAAATGTCATGTAACCAAAGGTTTAAATAAACAATTTCTATAAACAAATACAATTGAAAAATATTGGATGTTCATAAACATGGTCGATGGACCTTTTGAGGAATATTTATAAATTTGGTAATTAGTAAAACTTAAAACGTGTAATTTATATATAGTCATATCAAATCTTATAATAGATTACTATTATCTATATATTTGAAGCTATAAGTAATTGACTTCACAGTATCAGAAACATAGAATGTAATAAAGTTTTCAGGAAAAATAACTTTTTTAGATTGCGTTACACTTCCAACCATTAGGGGAACCACTCGACAAAAGAATGATGGCAGCATTGTTACGTCATCTAACGTGCAGCATGGTGATGAAGTTGATTACACGTGCACAACCGATACTAATAACATGTACACTTACGAGGTAGTAAAACTGTGTAATTTGTACTTTTTAACAGCATAGGAGTGGGGGTTAATTTCCGTCTTGCATTTTACATACTTTAAGCTACCAGTTATTTTCGACCGCTTTTCGAAATTCAAGTTAACTTTTGAGATATAAGCTACCAGAGTTAGAGGGTACAACAGATTTTTTATGGGTGGCGCAGACTAAAAAAACAAATTAGACTAGTTCTCTAAAATTCTATCTCCTTATTAAGTTTTTAAACAATTGGTTTTAAACTTTCACTGAAATCTTTAATAAATTTTAAACAACTTGTATAAAACAGAATTTTTTTTTTTCAAAATTTTTTTAATTAAAATAAACAAACAAAAAAAGGATTTTCGTTATGATTTTAATCATGAATTGATTTTTTTTTCTCTCAAAAATCTGCTTTCTACAAGTTGTTTGTAATACCAAGAAGAACATTTTCTTAAAATTAAATTAACTGCTTTAAAAATGAAGGAGGATATAAATATGTAGTGAATTTTTCAATATCCATAGAAAATCGACCTTGTAAACTTTTGATTCAATGCGGCTGTATTAGATTTTTTAACAAAACTGGTTTTATCAAAAAAGACAGCTGATTTATTTTGAAATAAAATATCTCTTATAGTACATACTCTAACCTTTCAAATAAGAGCCATTGCTAATTATGTAAAAAAAGTGTTTGACCACCCTATGCCCTTAAGCAAAAAACATTTTAGACTAAAAAACATATAAATACAGTAAAATTTTTCATATTGACACCATTTTGAGAAATACTTTTAGTAAATAAAATAAACAAAACTTACATTTCGTTTACTAGTTTTACATTTTCTATTACTCTTAAAGCATCTATTTATTTTTATTGAAGATTATCAATATGTTATCTTTAACTACATAGGTTAAATTTAATTTAAAATGCATTAATGAAATTGCTAGCATTTTTTGAGTTCACTAAGTTTAGACACATTTGAGTATTTTGTTCCATATATAAATCATGTTTTAGTTTTTTTAAAGCTATAAAAATTATACAATACTTAACGATACTAAAAAAAACATTCATCCGTAAGTCTTTTTAAATCAGTTTATAAAGCATGTAAAAGTAAAAAGAAAATAGCTTAAGATTATGTTTGTAACTAATGTACAAATCAAATGATACAATCAATTTGTTTCGAAGTTACCTAGTCAGTTTTTAGATTATAAGTTGATTGATTTAAAGAGTTTCATTTAAGTTATTGCTAGCTAGCTGAAAAATATAAGTATAAATATGTAGAGTTTTGACATATAATAAAAAAGTTAAGCTAATTATTTTAAAATATTTGCACAGATTTTTATTAGGCTAGAAATACATTTTTATTTAATTTCTACAATAAGACAAAAATATCTGAAAAAGTTTAAAAACAATTATCAAAAAAATTGCATACGATTAAAGTATAAAAGCATACGATTAAAGTACTGAATTCTAAAATATACTTTGCTCTTCTTATCTAAATCGTTTATTATCACTGTCTTTGCTAAATGTTGTTTTTTGTTTATAGTGTTTTATAATTAGTTAAAAAAGTATTTCACTAACTTTGTAACATGTATGTACTTAATGTTTTAACATAAATGTCACTTTAAAAACGATGTTTTTTTTATTACTTTTATTCTTGACATTTGCATTTAAAAGTTTATATTTGAATTAAAGCTTTAGGGTTGTTACGCTGTATAAAACCACTTCACTAGTTCTAAAATTTTTAGCTGTTGTAAAATACTTTCTTTAAATATAAATGAAAATTTTTAATATTCAAAACTATTATAATAAAAAAGGTTTATACTTTAATTGTCAACCCATCTGAAACATTCTTATTCTACTTAAAAAAACTTTAAATTATTGAATGCTTTAACAGTTTTGTTAGTGTTTCGTTGTATTTTCGGTATAGTTATTTTTACGCTGAGATGTACGTACAATAATCAAATCGATAGTTTTTGATAAGTATAAAATCTGAGGTATATAGTAAATTCCTTGAAATTTTATTAATAAACTATATTATTTAGCTTATATTTTTGTTAAAATACTTAATTATAACTCTTTTAGTCCCCGCAAATATAATATTAAATTAAGTGCCATACTATGTCGGTTTGTTTATTTTAAAGTATGTGTGTGAATTTTATGATTGATTATTTAGATTTTTTTAATTATTTAGTGTAACAACGGTACTATGGAAGCAAAAGATGACGCGGATTTACCATCAGAGTGTCCTAATTATGGAAGTAAGCATGACTTTTATAAATAAATGTATCTATCTAACTAATATTAGCAAAATTAAATAAAATGTGTTTATTTAGTTAATAAAATTTGAACTTGTGATGCGGTAATTTAATTTCACACTAGCAGTAATTATATAAATAAGTTACAAAAAATGAAAAACTTTAAAAGTCATCATTTGTAGTCAGTTATAAAACTGGTATTTATAATACCTTATTTAAAGTTTTCGAAGTTATTTACAGATAGAAAAACAAAATAAATGCCGTACAAAACAAAGCTTTGTTAAGATATTTTTAGAAGATTATATTTAAGACTTCAATGTGCTTTAATTATTTAAGTCAAAACAAGAATAACTGCAATGAAATATTTTTCCACACCAACACGTATCCAAATGTTTAACTTCTTAGGTTGCAGTCCAGTCCCCGGTGTAAGTAACGCTGTTGTTAGCTACAGCACAGATGTTTTAGACGATGATTCCTACTCCCCAGGCACCGTTGCGACAGTTTCTTGCAATATTGGTTATTTCTTCGTTGACGACAGAACATTAAAAGTAAAAACAAGGACGTGTGAGAAATCAAATGGTTTTAACGGTATAGATACTCTAGGATCTTGTACTAACAGTTAGTTTTTTGATAAAATGCTCGCTATTTTTTATGTAGTTGCATTAAAATAAAATTTAGTCAAAAAAAAAAATAATTTAAAAATATATTTTTGGTTTATGACTACTTATTTATAAAAGGGTAGCCACTTTACCTGGAAACCTTGAAAAATCTGGAATTCGACAATTTAGGCAAAAATAACCTAGAAAAACCTGGAAATTTGATCATAAAACCTGGAAAAACCTGGAATTTTTAATAATTTTAACACTATCAGTAGTAAAATTGCGATTTGACAAAAAATCTATCATATAAATAAGAATTTTTTTGTCATCATCACAAAATTTTTTTATTTCAAAACACGATTTAAGTAACTTCAAAGTATATTTTCGATGTTTTTATACTATTTAATACAGTTTTTTATATTGAAATTAACCTAAAACCAAAAATAAACCCAAAATGTGTACTTTTAAAAATCAGAAGAAATTTGGAAAACCAGGAAAAAAAAAATTAAAAACGAGTGGCAACCCTGTTTATATTGCTGGAAATGAGTATCAAATGTTTTTTACCTTGAAAGTGGGCGATTTAATCGATTGGTTTGAAAATCCCAGCTTTAAACTTACATAAATTACGCCTTATTTTGAAATAATTTTGCCATCGAGATATTATAAAAATTAACTTTTATAAGCGTGTGGTGATCATATGGTAATTTATTTATTCTGCGATTTATGATAAAAAGCTTCATCTGAATCTTTGCGGTGATCTTTTGTCTTAAATGTTAATGTTGTTTGTCACAGAGTGCAGTGATATTGCTTCAGTAGTTAATGCCGATGCAAAAGTAAATGGGTTAACACCTGATCCACCAATCGAATACGGTACTGTGGTTCTCTTTGAATGTAGGAGTGGTTACTCTTCCAAAATTGATTTGATGGCAGTATGTGGTGGGACAACACCTGGTGTAGTTGAGGTGTCCAGCTTAGTATGCTACAAAGGTAACGTTTTGTAAAAACAATCAACTTTCAAGACTATTTAACTTCATTCGAAGATTTTAATGTTAGCTAATTACTATATTAGTTGTTAACATTATGCAATGAATTATTTTCGGAACACGCTCAGTTTTAGTTGATAATAAATTAGTTAAAAATTAGTATGAATTAAAAATTAAAGGGGGTAAGGATTTGGGCTAACTGTGGTAATAAGAAAAAATAAAGTTTTAATTGAAAAAAAAAGTTTTGGGTGGGAATTGTGAGCATACCATTTTTTTAATTTGTCAAGTTTTTCAAACTTTTAAACAACTGTGCACAGTAAGGTGCTTATAAAAACAGCAACTAAAGTGTTTTCAGCTATTTTTTATTTACAATTGGCAAATATCACAAAAACACCCTGCGAAAAACTTTAGATGATTTGAAGAAAGTTTAATGCAGGCAATATTCGATTTTTTGAGAACCACCTCAAAGCAAACTGTCTGGGACTCAAAAATGTGACCTCAAAGTTTTTAGCTGTAAAATGTTTTACAAGTGGAAATTACCACAAAAATAATTTTACACAATTTAAGATGATTAAAGTTTTGGAGGCACTCCTTAATTAAAAAAAAGCTAGAAATCAAGAAAACCTACAAAAAACGATAAAATTTACATCAAATCAAGAAGCTCCTCTATAACACTATTTTACACAGTGTTGAATATCTTTATGCGTTCATTGTATAGTTTTTGGGTGCACGTCTAACAAAGTTTGACAATTCAAATTCTGACAGTTTGAATTCTAATAACTCAAATTTTAATAATTCTGAGTTATTGATAATTATCTCCTTAAACTAACTTTAAAAAAAATAAAAATTTTCCTATCATAATAATATCAATAAGACCTACAATAGCATTTTCATTTACAAAAAGATAAACTAATGAATAAAATTTAGCTTTAATAAATTTTAAAACTCACTAAAATATAGTAATTTTAAGTAATTAATAGTTTTCTTTTTTATAAAGTTTTTAATTATGTTTTATACCATTATGATCTTATTATTTAGACCTACCAGAGATTTTTTTTTCAAATATATCTTATTGATAAATGACCACTTGAAATTTTTTTTCAAGGGTTTGAAATGTCATGTAACCAAAGGTTTTAAAAAACAATATATTTAAACAAATATAATTAAAAAATATTCGATGTTAATAAACATGGTCGATGGATCTTTTGAGGAATATTTATAATTTGGTAGTTGGTAAAACTTAAAACGTGTAATTTATATATAGTCATATCAAATCTTATAATAGGTTATTAATATCTATATATTTAAAGCTATAAGTAATTGATTTCACAGTATCAGAAACATTGAATGTAATAAAGTTTTCAGGAAAAATAACTTTTTTAGATTGCGTTACACTTCCAACCATTAGGGGAACCACTCGACAAAAGAATGATGGCAGCATTGTTACGTCATCTAACGTGCAGCATGGTGATGAAGTTGATTACACGTGCACAACCGATACTAATAACATGTACACTTACGAGGTAGTATAACTGTGTAATTTGTACTTTTTAACAGCATAGGAGTGGGGGTTAATTTCCGTCTTGCATTTTACATACTTTAAGCTACCAGTTATTTTCGACCGCTTTTCGAAATTCAAGTTAACTTTTGAGATATAAGCTACCAGAGTTAGAGGGTACAACAGATTTTTTATGGGTGGCGCAGACTAAAAAAACAAATTAGACTAGTTCACTAAAATTCTATCTCCTTATTCAGTTTTTAAACAATTGGTTTTAAACTTTCACTGAAATCTTTAATAAATTTTAAACAACTTGTATAAAACACAATTTTTTTTTTTTCAAGATTTTTTTAATTAAAATAAACAAACAAAAAAAGGATTTTCGTTATGATTTTAATCATGAATTGTTTTTTTTTTCTCTCAAAAATCTGCTTTCTACAAGTTGTTTGAAATATCAAGAATAACATTTTCTTAAAATTTGAATTTAACTGCTTTAAAAATGAAGGAGGATATAAATATATAGTGAATTTTTCAATATCCATAGAAAATCGACCTTGTAAACTTTTGATTCCATACGGTTGTTTGAGATTTTTTGACAAAACTGGTTTTATCAAAAAAGACAGCTGATTTATTTTGAAATAAAATATCTCTTATAGTACATACTCTAACCTTTCAAATAAGAGCTATTGCTAATTATGTAAAAAAAAGTGTTTGACCACCCTATGCCCTAAAGGAATAAACATTTTATCCTAAAAAACATATAAATACAGTAAAATTTTTCATATTGACACCATTTTTGGGAAAAACTTTTAGTAAATAAAATAAACAAAACTTATATTTTGTTTACTAGTTTTACATTTTTTATTATTCTTAAAGAATCTATTACTTAATTTTTATTGAAGACTATCAATATATTATCTTGTACTACATAGCCTAAGTTTAGTTTAAAATGCATTAATGAAATTACTAGCATTTTTTGAGTTCACTAAGTTTAGACACATTTGAGTATTTGTTCAATATATAAGTCATGTCTAGTATTTTTTAAGCTATAAAAATTATACAAAACTTATCAATCCTAAAAAAAAAACATTCATCCGTAAGTCTTCTCAAATCAGTGTATAAAGCACGTAAAAGTAAAACGAAAATAGCTTAAGATTATGTTTGTAACTAATGTACAAATCAAATGATACAATTAATTTGTTTCGAAGTTACCTAGTCAGTTTTTTGATTATAAGTTGATTGATTTAAAGAGTTTCATTTAAGTTATTGCTAGCTAGCTGAAACATATAAGTATAAATATGTAGAGTTTTGACATATAATAAAATAAGTAAAGCTAATTATTAAAAAAATATTTGCACAGTTTTTTATTAGGCTTGAAATAAAATTTATGTTTAATTTCTACAATAAGACAAAAAATATCTAGAAAAATTTAAATACAAATATTAAAAAAAAAATTTACGATTAAAGTAGTGAATTATAAAATATACTTTGCTCTTCTTATCTAAATCGTTTATTCTCATTGTCTTTTATTAGCTAAATGTTGTTTTTGGTAATAGTGTTTTTTGTAATAAGTATTTCACTAACTTTGTACCATGTATGTACTTAATGTTTTAACATAAATTTCACTTTAAAAACGTTGTAATTTTTCGACCTTTTTTCTGGACATTTTCATTTAAAAGTTTCTTATTTAGTTAAGGTTTACGGTTGTTACACTGTATAAAACAACTTCACTAGGTTAAGCATTTTGAGCTATTGTAAAATACTTTTTATAAATATAAATGAAAAATTTTAATTTTCAAAACTGTTATAATAAAAAAGGTTTATACTTTAATTGTCAATCTATCTGAAAAATACTTATTCTACTTAAAAAAACTTAAATTTATTGAAAGCTTTAACAGTTTTGTTAGTGTTTCGTTGTATTTTCGGTATAGTTATTTTTACGCTGAGATGTACGTACAATAATCAAATCGATAGTTTTAATTAGTATAAAATCTGAAGTATATAGTAAATTCCGTGATGTTTAATTAATTTATTATAGTTTTAACATATTAAAGGTTATATTTTTGTTAAAATACGTAATTTTAACTCTTTTAGTCCCCGCAAATATATTATTAAATTAAGTGCCATACTATGTCGGTTTGTTTATTTCAAAGTACGTGTGTGAATTTTATGATTGATAATTTAGATTTCTTTAATTATTTAGTGTAACAACGGTACTATGGAAGCAAAAGATGACGCGGATTTACCATCAGAGTGTCCTAATTATGGAAGTAAGCATGACTTTTATAAATAAATGTATCTATCTAACTAACATTAGCAAAATTAAATAAAATGTGTTTATTTAGTTAATAAAATTTGAACTTGTGATGCGGTAATTTAATTTCACACTAGCAGTAATTTTAAAGATAAGTTACAAAAAATGAAAAACTTTAAAAGTCATCATTTGTAGTCAGTTATAAAACCGGTATTTATAATACCTTATTTAAAGTTTTCGAAGTTATTTACAGATAAAAAAACCAAAAAAATGCCGTACAAAACAAAGCTTTGTTAAGATATTCTTAGAAGGTTATATTTAGGACTTCAATGTGCATTTAATTATTTAAGTCGAAACAAGAATAACTGCAATGAAATATTTTCCCACACCAACACGTATCCAAATGTTTAACTTCTTAGGTTGCAGTCCAGTCCCCGGTGTAAGTAACGCTGTTGTTAGCTACAACACAGATGTTTTATACGATGGTTCCTACTCCCCACGCACCGTTGCGACAATTTCTTGCAATATTGGTTATTTCTTTGTTGACGACAGAACATTAGAAGTAAAAACAAGGACGTGTGAGAAATCAAATGGTTTTAACGGTATAGATACTATAGGATCTTGTACTAACAGTTAGTTTTTTGATAAAATGCTCGCTATTTTTTATGTAGTTGCATTAAAATAAAATTTAGTCAAAAAATAATAATAATTCAAAAATATATTTTTGGTTTATGACTACTTATTTATAAAAGGGTAGCCACTTTACCTGGAAACCTTGAAAAATCTTGAATTCGACAATTTAGGCAAAAATAACCTAGAAAAACCTGGAAATTTGATCATAAAACCTGGAAAAACCTGGAATTTCTAATAATTTTAACACTATCAGTAGTAAAATTGCGATTTGACAAAAAATCTATCATATAAATAAGAATTTTTTTGTCATCATCACAAAATTTTTTTATTTCAAAACACGATTTAAGTAACTTCAAAGTATATTTTCGATGTTTTTATACTATTTAATACAGTTTTTTATATAGAAATTAACCTAAAACCAAAAATAAACCCAAAATGTGTACTTTTAAAAATCAGAAGAAATTTGGAAAACCAGGAAAAAAAAATTTAAAAACGAGTGGCAACCCTGTTTATATTGCTGGAAATGAGTATCAAATGTTTTTTACCTTGAAAGTGGGCGATTTAATCGATTGGTTTGAAAATCCCAGCTTTAAACTTACATAAATTACGCCTTATTTTGAAATAATTTTGCCATCGAGATATTATAAAAATTAACTTTTATAAGCGTGTGGTGATCATATGGTAATTTATTTATTCTGCGATTTTTGATATAAAGCTTCATCTGAATCTTTGCGGTGATCTTTTATCTTTAATGTTAATGTTGTTTGTCACAGAGTGCAGTGATATTGCTTCAGTAGTTAATGCCGATGCAAAAGTAAATGGGTTAACACCTGATCCACCAATCGAATACGGTACTGTGGTTCTCTTTGAATGTAGGAGTGGTTACTCTTCCAAAATTGATTTGATGGCAGTATGTGGTGGGACAACACCTGGTGTAGTTGATGTGTCCAGATTAGAATGCTACAAAGGTAACGTTTTGTGTGAAAAATAACTTTCAAGACTATTTAACTTCATTCGAAGATTTTAATGTTAGCTAATTACTATATTAGTTGTTAACATTATGCAATGAATTTTCGGAACACGCTCAGTTTTAGTTGATAATAAATTAGTTAAAAATTAGTATGAATTAAAAATTAAAGGGGGTAAGGATTTGGGCTAACTGTGGTAATAAGGAAAAATAAAGTTTTAATTGAAAAAATAAGTTTTGGGTGGGAATTGTGAGCATACCATTTTTTTAATTTGTCAAGTTTTTCAAACTTTTAAACAACTGTGCACAGTAAGGTGCTTATAAAAACAGCAACTAAAGTGTTTTCAGCTATTTTTTATTTACAATTGGCAAATATCACAAAAACACCCTGCGAAAAACTTTAGATGATTTGAAGAAAGTTTAATGCAGGCATTATTCGATTTTTTGAGAACCACCCCAAAGCAAACTGTCTGGGACTCAAAAATGCGACCTCAAAGTTTTTAGCTGTAAAATGTTTTACAAGTGGAAATTACCACAAAAATAATTTCACACAATTTAAGATGATTAAAGTTTTGGAGGCACTCCTTAATTAAAAAAAAGCTAGAAATCAAGAAAACCTACAAAAAACGATAAAATTTACATCAAATCAAGAAGCTCCTCTATAACACTATTTTACACAGTGTTGAATATCTTTATGCGTTCATTGTATAGTTTTTGGGTGCACGTCTTACAAAGTTTGACAATTCAAATTCTGACAGTTTGAATTCTAATAACTCAAATTTTAATAATTCTGAGTTATTGATAATTATCTCCTTAAACTAACTTTAAAAAAAATAAAAATTTTCCTATCATAATAATATCAATAAGACCTACAATAGCATTTTCATTTACAAAAAGATAAACTAATGAATAAAATTTAGCTTTAATAAATTTTAAAACTCACTAAAATATAGTAATTTTAAGTAATTAATAGATTTTTTTTTTATAAAACTTTTCAATATGTTTTTTACCATTATGATCTTATTATTTAGACCTACCAGAGATTTTTTTTTCAAATATATCTTATTGATAAATGACCACTTGAAATTTTTTTTCAAGGGTTTGAAATGTCATGTAACCAAAGGTTTTAAAAAACAATATATTTAAACAAATATAATTAAAAAATATTCGATGTTAATAAACATGGTCGATGGATCTTTTGAGGAATATTTATAATTTGGTAATTGGTAAAACTTAAAACGTGTAATTTATATATAGTCATATCAAATCTTATAATAGATTATTAATATCTATATATTTAAAGCTATAAGTAATTGATTTCACAGTATCAGAAACATTGAATGTAATAAAGTTTTCAGGAAAAATAACTTTTTTAGATTGCGTTACACTTCCAACCATTAGGGGAACCACTCGACAAAAGAATGATGGCAGCATTGTTACGTCATCTAACGTGCAGCATGGTGATGAAGTTGATTACACGTGCACAACCGATACTAATAACATGTACACTTACGAGGTAGTAAAACTGTGTAGTTTGTACTTTTTAACAGCATAGGAGTGGGGGTTAATTTCCGTCTTGCTTTTTACATACTTTAAGCTACCAGTTATTTTCGACCGCTTTTCGAAATTCAAGTTAACTTTTGAGATATAAGCTACCAGAGTTAGAGGGTACAACAAATTTTTTATGGGTGGCGCAGACTAAAAAAACAAATTAGACTAGTTCACTAAAATTCTATCTCCTTATTCAGTTTTTAAACAATTGGTTTTAAACTTTCACTGAAATCTTTAATAAATTTTAAACAACTTGTATAAAACACAATTTTTTTTTTTTCAAGATTTTTTTAATTAAAATAAACAAACAAAAAAAGGATTTTCGTTATGATTTTAATCATGAATTGTTTTTTTTTTCTCTCAAAAATCTGCTTTCTACAAGTTGTTTGAAATATCAAGAATAACATTTTCTTAAAATTTGAATTTAACTGCTTTAAAAATGAAGGAGGATATAAATATATAGTGAATTTTTCAATATCCATAGAAAATCGACCTTGTAAACTTTTGATTCCATACGGTTGTTTGAGATTTTTTTGACAAAACTGGTTTTATCAAAAAAGACAGCTGATTTATTTTGAAATAAAATATCTCTTATAGTACATACTCTAACCTTTCAAATAAGAGCTATTGCTAATTATGTAAAAAAAAGTATTTGACCACCCTATGCCCTAAAGGAATAAATATTTTATCCTAAAAAACATATAAATACAGTAAAATTTTTCATATTGACACCATTTTTGGGAAAAACTTTTAGTAAATAAAATAAACAAAACTTATATTTTGTTTACTAGTTTTACATTTTTTATTATTCTTAAAGAATCTATTACTTAATTTTTATTGAAGATTATCAATATATTATCTTGTACTACATAGCCTAAGTTTAGTTTAAAATGCATTAATGAAATTACTAGCATTTTTTGAGTTCACTAAGTTTAGACACATTTGAGTATTTGTTCAATATATAAGTCATGTCTAGTATTTTTTAAGCTATAAAAATTATACAAAACTTATCAATCCTAAAAAAAAAACATTCATCCGTAAGTCTTCTCAAATCAGTGTATAAAGCACGTAAAAGTAAAACGAAAATAGCTTAAGATTATGTTTGTAACTAATGTACAAATCAAATGATACAATTAATTTGTTTCAAAGTTACCTAGTCAGTTTTTAGATTATAAGTTGATTGATTTAAAGAGTTTCATTTAAGTTATTGCTAGCTAGCTGAAACATATAAGTATAAATATGTAGAGTTTTGACATATAATAAAATAAGTAAAGCTAATTATTAAAAAAATATTTGCACAGTTTTTTATTAGGCTAGAAATAAAATTTATGTTTAATTTCTACAATAAGACAAAAAATATCTAGAAAAATTTAAATACAAATATTAAAAAAAAAATTTACGATTAAAGTAGTGAATTATAAAATATACTTTGCTCTTCTTATCTAAATCGTTTATTCTCATTGTCTTTTATTAGCTAAATGTTGTTTTTGGTAATAGTGTTTTTTGTAATAAGTATTTCACTAACTTTGTACCATGTATGTACTTAATGTTTTAACATAAATTTCACTTTAAAAACGTTGTAATTTTTCGACCTTTTTTCTGGACATTTTCATTTAAAAGTTTCTTATTTAGTTAAGGTTTACGGTTGTTACACTGTATAAAACAACTTCACTAGGTTAAGCATTTTGAGCTATTGTAAAATACTTTTTATAAATATAAATGAAAAATTTTAATTTTCAAAACTGTTATAATAAAAAAGGTTTATACTTTAATTGTCAACCTGTCTGAAAAATACTTATTCTACTTAAAAAAACTTAAATTTATTGAAAGCTTTAACAGTTTTGTTAGTGTTTCGTTGTATTTTCGGTATAGTTATTTTTACGCTGAGATGTACGTACAATAATCAAATCGATAGTTTTTGATAAGTATAAAATCTGAGGTATATAGTAAATTCCTTGAAATTTTATTAATAAACTATATTATTTAGCTTATATTTTTGTTAAAATACTTAATTATAACTCTTTTAGTCCCCGCAAATATAATATTAAATTAAGTGCCATACTATGTCGGTTTGTTTATTTTAAAGTATGTGTGTGAATTTTATGATTGATTATTTAGATTTTTTTAATTATTTAGTGTAACAACGGTACTATGGAAGCAAAAGATGACGCGGATTTACCATCAGAGTGTCCTAATTATGGAAGTAAGCAATATATAAGACTTTTATAAATAAATGTATCTATCTAACTAATATTAGCAAAATTAAATAAAATGTGTTTATTTAGTTAATAAAATTTGAACTTGTGATGCAGTAATTTAAATTCACACTAGTATTAATTTTAAAGATAAGTTACAAAAAATGAAAAACTTTAAAAGTCATCATTTGTAGTCAGTTATAAAACCGGTATTTATAATACCTTATTTAAAGTTTTCGAAGTTATTTACAGATAAAAAAACAAAAAAAATGCCGTACAAAACAAAGCTTTGTTAAGATATTCTTAGAAGGTTATATTTAGGACTTCAATGTGCATTTAATTATTTAAGTCGAAACAAGAATAACTGCAATGAAATATTTTCCCACACCAACACGTATCCAAATGTTTAACTTCTTAGGTTGCAGTCCAGTCCCCGGTGTAAGTAACGCTGTTGTTAGCTACAGCACAGATGTTTTATACGATGGATCCTACTCCCCAGGCACCACTGCGACAATTTCTTGCAATATTGGTTATTTCTTTGTTGACGACAGAACATTAGAAGTAAAAACAAGGACGTGTGAGAAATCAAATGGTTTTAACGGTATAGATACTATAGGATCTTGTACTAACAGTTAGTTTTTTGATAAAATGCTCGCTATTTTTTATGTAGTTGCATTAAAATAAAATTTAGTCAAAAAAAAATAATAATTCAAAAATATATTTTTGGTTTATGACTACTTATTTATAAAAGGGTAGCCACTTTACCTGGAAACCTTGAAAAATCTGGAATTCGACAATTTAGGCAAAAATAACCTAGAAAAACCTGGAAATTTGATCATAAAACCTGGAAAAACCTGGAATTTTTAATAATTTTAACACTATCAGTAGTAAAATTGCGATTTGACAAAATATCTATCATATAAATAAGAATTTTTTTGTCATCATCACAAAAGTTTTTTATTTCAAAACACGATTTAAGTAACTTCAAAGTATATTTTCGATGTTTTTATACTATTTAATACAGTTTTTTATATAGAAATTAACCTAAAACCAAAAATAAACCCAAAATGTGTACTTTTAAAAATCAGAAGAAATTTGGAAAACCAGGAAAAAAACATTTAAAAACGAGTGGCAACCCTGTTTATATTGCTGGAAATGAGTATCAAATGTTTTTTACCTTGAAAGTGGGCGATTTAATCGATTGGTTTGAAAATCCCAGCTTTAAACTTACATAAATTACGCCTTATTTTGAAATAATTTTGCCATCGAGATATTATAAAAATTAACTTTTATAAGCATGTGATGATCATATGGCAATTTATTTATTCTGCGATTTTTGATATAAAGCTTCATCTGAATCTTTGCGGTGATCTTTTGTCTTAAATGTTAATGTTGTTTGTCACAGAGTGCAGTGATATTGCTTCAGTAGTTAATGCCGATGCAAAAGTAAATGGGTTAACACCTGATCCACCAATCGAATACGGTACTGTGGTTCTCTTTGAATGTAGGAGTGGTTACTCTTCCAAAATTGATTTGACGGCAGTATGTGGTAGGACAACACCTGGTGTAGTTGAGGTGTCCAGCTTAGTATGCTACAAAGGTAACGTTTTGTAAAAACAATCAACTTTCAAGACTATTTAACTTCATTCGAAGATTTTAATGTTAGCTAATTACTATATTAGTTGTTAACATTATGCAATGAATTATTTTCGGAACACGCTCAGTTGTAGTTGATAATAAATTGGTTAAAAATTAGTATGAATTAAAAATTAAAGGGGGTAAGGATTTGGGCTAACTGTGGTAGTAAGAAAAAATAAAGTTTTAATTGAAAAAAAAAGTTTTGGGTGGGAATTGTGAGCATACGATTATTTTCATTTGTCATGTTTTTCAAATTTCTAAACAACTGTGCACAGTAAGGTGCTTATAAAAACAGCAACGAAAGTATTTCAGCTATTTTTATTTACAATTGGCAAATATTACAAAAACACCCTGTGAAAAACTTTAGATGATTTGAAGAAAGTTTAATGCAGGCAATATTCGATTTTTTGAGAACCACCCCAAAGCAAACTGTCTGGGACTCAAAAATGTGACCTCAAAGTTTTTAATTGTAAAGTGTTTTACAAGTGGAATTTGTCACAAAAATCATTTTAACACAATTTAAGATGATCAAAGTTTTGGAGGCACTTTTGATTATAAAAAGTTAGAAATCAAGAAAACCTACAAAAAGTGATAAAAGTTACATCAAATTTAGAAGCGCCTCTATAACACTTTTTTACACAGTGTTAAATAACTTTATGCATGCATTGTATAATATTTAGGTGCACGACTATTAAATTTTGAAAATTCAGTTTCTGACAGTTTGAATTCTAATAACTCAAATTTTAATAAATCTGAGGTATTGATAATTATCTTCTTAAAATGATTTTTTAAAATATAAAAATTCTCCCATCATAATAGTATCAATAAGACCCACAATAGAATTTTCATTTATAAAAAGATAAAGTAATAAATAAAATTTGGCTTAAATAAGTTTTAAAACTCACTAAAATATAGTAATTTTAAGTAATTAATAGATTTCTTTTTTATAAAACTTTTAAATATGTTTTTTACCATTATGATCTTATTATTTAGACCTACCAGAGATTTTTTTTTCTTTTTTCAAATCTAACTAATTGATATATGGCCACTTGATTTTTTTTTTCTAGGGTTGGAATTTTCTTGTAACCAAAGGTTTTAATAAACAATCTATATAAACAAATACAATTAAAAAATAATGGATGTTAATAAACATGGTCGATGGACCTTTTGAGGAATATTTATAATTTGATAATTGGTAAAACCTAAAACGTATATTTTATATATAATCATATCAAATGGTAAAGCAGATTATTAATATCTATATATTTGAAGCTATAAGTAATTGACTTCACAGTATCAGAAACATTGAGTGTAGTAAAGATGCAGTTTTCACGAAAAAATTTATCACTAGTTGAATTTGAAAGCTATAAACTTAAACTGGATTAGTTTACGAGGAAAAAAATCTGACAACTTTTTTGATTTAAATTTAGAGAAATATGTTGTTTATCAAAATCATAATATAGTAAAAGTAGCTTTATTAAACTTTTGTATCAAAAAATTGTTATGTCATAGCTTTGCTTAATAATTTAATTGTAAACTGTAGTTTAAAATCTAATCAAACTTTTTCACACATTGTGACGATCGCTCGGCTATGCTGTACTAGTCTTAGACGGAGCCGGCGGTCGAGACTTATCTTCTACGTTAATAACGGGGTCAGGCGCGTTGCCTGACCCAGAGCGGGTGGTCATTTTGACCACCTGCTTTAAGATTTCTTAGTACTCATTACGCGTTACTATCTATTACGATACAACGAATGAATGGTCAAGTAAGTATAAAACTAAAATAACAAAATATACAGAACACAAACTATTATTATTTGAACTCACAATATAAAACACAATTAGGACTTAATGATCGTAAATAAATGAAAACAAGTATAATAGAAAGACTTTAAACTGAGTAAAAGTAAACAAAGACTTATATTCTCAAGCAACTAGGCGATGAAAAAGCAACGTAATCGCTCATGCGTAGTATATATAGTGTTTTAACAACCCCTTTTTCCCAATTCTCTCAATTTATAACAGAGCATGTCTGTTAGACTGCTACAACATCATTGAAAGTAAAAATAAGTATAAAACTTTAAAATTTATAATTTCTATCAAAGATAGAATACAAGACTAAAACGCTTAACATTTTCTTTCAGTTTATCAGTTAACTAAAAAAATTACCTGAATTTGAAAATAATTTGAACTGATTTACTTTATTAGTAGAAAATTACAATTGTTTACCATTAGTAAAGCCTGTTTAATAACTTTTGCGAAAATACCTTTAGTTTATGGTCAAAAGGATTCTATTACGAACGTTAAAAATTTCAGACCTGCTATCAATAATTCTGATTCTTTTTTGTTCGGTGTTACAGTTTATTTTTTATTTAACGAATTAAGTACTACCGAATTGTTTTTGTCTATAGCTAATATCTTACTTCATACACTGGTTTCTGATTTGATTTCTGAAGAATTATAGTAGCCTTAGTCTTGTTTATAACTTTTAAACTGCACTGTTGGCACCTGATGTTTTGGCTCGCTATCATATTTTTAACTGTAACTGCTATTTTTCTGCTGTTGCTTCTGATATTTTTTTTTGCTAAATTTACCTTGTTTTGCTGTAAAAACAAAAGTTTCATTATAAGCTCTATAAGCTTTTCTTTTCTGCTGTTAGGGATTACTTGAATGATAGTTTCTGTTATTTTTTTCTAAAACTTTTGATTGTAGTTTGAATTCTTATCTACAATGTACTTAGACCCTTGAACTGGTTCTTTATAAAAAAATATAAAATAATGTATGTCTTTTTCCCCTTTTTTCGGAGTAATAGAAGTATCTCTTGTAAATAATTCTTCACGTAAGAAGTATTGTCATTGAACGTTGCGATATCAGTTTTCTACGAAGTGTGCATTTTGTAAGTCGGTTAACGTTTTATACGCAATTAAAAGATTGCTAATATTTATAATAAAAACTTTATTTGTTTTTTGGCGCTTTGACTTAAAAAACTTCACAAAATGTTTATACTTGTTTCTATTTTAAGTTCTAAAGCAATTTTCTCTAAAAAACTTTAAAATAATGAATACCTTTGGCACATAAAAAATTTTTAGGAATATTTACTTTCATCTGAAAATTTTAATATCTAAAACGTAAATAGTTCTATATTTTATCAATTTTTTTTTGTGGTGAAACACTTGTATTTTTAAAGAATGCCCAATGCCGGGTAGTTTAACTCTGAACGGAGGAAGAACTATCAGTTACGTCAGAGAAACGTATTTAATTGAGGGAGCTGAAGTTTCGTACACATGTGATAACGATTATCTTCTTTCTTTGGAGCAGAGCACGTCCACATGCACGTCGGTTGGAAGTTGGGACCCACCCATTGACAATCCTATGTGTTATCCAAGTAATGCTGTTGTTTGAATAAGACTACGTCGTTTTTTTTTTTGCTGTTTCTACTTAAAGCATATGTTTAATTTTCAGAATGTAACGCCCCACCGGATATACCCTTTGCAACGATAAACGTCATCGAAAATGTGACTTTTCTGACAAGAAGTTTAACCTCTGTAATAGAGTACAGTTGCAAGAATAATTATGTGAAGGTTCCTGGAGATGCGAACACGACTCACAGCTGCACAGCTCCTCCCACTTGGACCAGCCAGACAACTTTCAAATGTCTAAGAGGTATTTAGAATGTTAATAGAAGTTAAATGGTTAAAAAAATCAAACTGTTTTAGATTGTGGAAACCCTCCTTCTCCGAGTATCACGTGGGCAAGCAGCACAACAAAATGGGTTTCGGACGAGGGTTTGTACCTCCAAGATACCAAAGTTAATTACATATGCGAAGATGGTTTTTCGATGAGCCCGTCTGGTTTTAGCGGGTACGTCTGCCAAGATTCTGGTAGTTGGGAAACTCCTGACTTAGAATTTTCAGGAACTCCGATTTGTATTAGAAGTTTGTGTTTTAAATTTGTTGGTACCTTATTTTGGTGTATATTTTATAGTTTTGTACTTTAAAAATATAACAAAAAATAAACCCGATGAATGAGGCTTAATATTGTTTTTAGACATTCAAAAGTATTTAATATACACTTAATAACTAAGTAAAATAACAAATTAATTAAAATTAATTTTATTTTCTAATGCTTCATTCAGACTTGAATCTTTACATACGCGCTGGAAGTTATGAGTCTGTCTTGGACGCAGCTGGAGTTCACAAGAAAAAAGAACGTTGTTCTGTCAAGGTGAATGGCCAGGAAATATGTAAAGTTGAAGGAACAAGAGGATTTAACATTCACGTTATAGATCCGTACGGAGAAGAAATTACACATGTATACGAAGTCTTTGATGTTTATAATGATAAATCAAAGGTATTAATAAATAAAAATATTGTGTTCTTTTCAGTTTTATAATGTGTTTTTATACAAGTTTATATATAAGTTTTGCACTAAGTTTTGTCTATTCAGGGTTGCCACTTTACCTGGAAACCTGGAAAAATCTTGGAAAACCTGGAATTTGACAATTTACGCATAAATAACCTGGAAAAAACTGGAACTTTGAACAAAAATAACTAAAAAAACCTGGAAAAAACTGGAATTTTAACAATTTTCACATGTTCAGTAGTAAAATTTCAATTTGACTTAAAAAATCTACCATATAAATAAAACATTTTGTCATCATCCAAAACTTTTTTCAATTAAAAAGTATATTTAAAGTAGCTTTACATTATCTTTTCAATGTTTTTATACTATTTAACACAGTATCTTACCTTAGACTTAACTTTAAACTAAAAACAGACCCAAAAATGTGTACTTTAAAAAACCTGGAAGAAATTTGGAAAACCTGGAATTTTTTTTTGAAAAAACAAGTGGCAACCCTGTCTATTACTCAATATGTATCAAGTTATTTACTATAGTTTTATAAAATTTAACTTTAATACCTGCTAGACATTGAAATTGAATTGGTTTACTTTTACTACTGAGTTTTTAAAGTTATAATTTAATTTCGTAGTAACATTGTTTTTTTGGAAGTTCGATAATTCATATTATTTCATACTTAATGAAATTTTTATTTTCTGAGTACTCTAGGACTTAGGATAAATACTTTTTAAATAACTAAAATGTTGGAGTTTATATTTATCACCCCTGTATTATTTTGTTGTTAAGAAAATCCACACCAGCTTATTTACTTTAAATTAACTCTAGTTTTAATCTCTTAACGACTTACAGTGTTTTAATAGTCGCATTAAAGTGTTAATTCACTTAAAACAGCTTCAAGATATTACAAACTTCATAAAAGAAAACGCTGACGATTTCAAAGTGGTTGTTTTGACTGTTAATGATGCTATTCATTTTCATGCAGCAACTACTGTAGATGAGTATACAGATGAAATTGATTATTTGAAGCACTACTTTGGTGTCACACAAAAAAACTGCAGTGACTTTAATTTTCTTGGAAGTGAGTTTACTTTTGAAATGAATTATTGTTATTTTTAGAAATTTAAATCAGATTAGTTTTACCGCTATTCAGGTTTGTATTAGAAATTTGTTTGCATATTCTGTATTTTGGCAGAATTAATAATCTGTGTAGTTATCAAAGTTATTAAAACACTCATATTTTAAACTAATGTTATACTACTATTCTTAATTACGAGCAGAACATTTTGAAAGTGTAGATTGATTAAATTTGTATTACACATTCAAGTTTAAGACTCATCTTAAATTAAAAAGTGGTTGCAAGTAGTCAGGAAAAACTTAAAATTTTCATTTACCAAATTCAAAAATAGCATTGCCAAATTTTTTTTGTTTACATATATATATCTGTTAAAATACCTTTACTGAGGAACATTGAAAAAATAAATAATTCTAAAATAAAAATTTAAATACTCGATAAAAATGTGGTTTGATTAACATTTTTCCACCACTGTAACTTGTAAGTTATTCAAGTTCGAGTTTTCTTTAACTAACTTAATGCTAGGTCATTTTTAGTTTTATAAACTAAACCAAGTTAAAAAAAAATCTTTAGTATAAATAAAAATTTAACAGTTTTTGTATACTTGTTTATAGCATTACATACAAATTAATTAATTTTAATATAAAAACTGCTTCTAGTTAAACGTTTACTTGTTGTAATAGTGTAAGTAATCTTAAGAGTTGACAGTCTTTTAAAATACTTCATTAAAGTTGTTGAAATCGACTCCTTTAATATTTTATTTATACTTTTTGTGCTTTTAATAACAAAAACTGTTTGTAAACCTTTAGTTTTGAGACTTGATAAAAACAGCTTAACCAGTTTTGGTTTCTGTATTACACAGTTAAGCTCATAGCAGGTACAAAAAATATAACTGCTCAAGTTTCGCAATCTTTTTCAGCCCGGCAATCGTACGCTCTTTTGAGCCACAAACGCCCGGAATATGGCCTTTTTTCCTCATGGACGGCATGCGATAATCTTGGAGATGAGTCGCCGTACTACAATTTGCATGAACTTACGATTACACCAATAGAAAGTTAGTTTTGCTCCATTTTGAGGTTTAAAATTGTTTATTAGCGCCTATACTACGTTTAAATTTAGAATTTTTTTTATTCAGTCAAATTTAGTTTACTTTGTCACTATGATAATTTTTGTTTTTAAAAGTAAGTTATCAGTATGTTTCCACTTGTTTGCTGGTATGCTAGATCTTTCAAAACTATTTTAGATGTCAAGAAAAACGGGGTTGCCTACGGCAGGGTTACCATAAAACCTGGATTCCTCGAAAAAACACTGAATTTGAAAAAACCTGGAATTTTGAACAAAAAACTCTTAAAAACCATGAATGTTAAACAATTTTTACTTGTATAATAATAAAATTTAGATTTTATACAAAAATAAATCGTATACAATAATTTATTTTTATCTTAATTAAATATTCACTCATTATAAAACATTATAGTAGCATTATAGTTTTTATTAAATATTTTTATCATATTAAATGAAGCTTTTTACCTACATTTTAATTTTGAACTAAAAATCGACAAAAAAATTGTGATTTCAAAAAACCTTTAAAAACCCCGCCACGGGTCGATAAGGGAAAATAAACATTTCATTATCACATCTCTATAGGGTGGCCAAGAAACGTAGAATTTGAGAAATCTTGAAAAAAAGAGGAAAACATGAATTTTCGAACAAAAAACCTGGAATTTTAAACTATGTTTACATGATAAGTAATGAATTTCAATTAGGTACGGATATTGTATCATATAAATAATTAATTTTTATCATAAAATTTTTTATAACACATTTTAAGTAGTTTTAAAGTATCTTCTCTATGTTGTTATACTATTAAAGTCTAAGTCAGTTAACACCAAAAGTGGGTAATTTACAAACAAATACGGAAAAACCTGATCTAATTAGTATATGTAAAACGAGAGACTTAATCATTCAACGTTCTTTTCGAAAAGTTACTTTTTGATGCAACCTGTTATAATCTCAAAAAGCGTGCGGGAATCCCAAAGACACGGATAATGGTTTTTGGAGAGCAACAAGCACGGTGGAAGTGTGGGAGAGCAGAACAATCATACAGCAAGTGCAGTACTTTTGCAACACGGGTTTTCAGCTGGTGACGGGCGAAAAATCGTTTGTGAACTGCGACCACGGCAGCAACTCTTTCACTCCGGACCCGCCGCAGTGCGTGGCAGATACAGGTCAGAGCGTGTTTAGCTGCTAATTTAATTGTTATTGTGGTCAAAAAACATTTTAACGTTTATTTAATAAACTTTTAGCCCGACACTTTTAAGTTAGTTACTACTGTAGTGTTGTCATACTTTATAATTATTTTGCAATCAGAATCATCTCGACAAGTAATATTTTTATATTGCGGTTCTCTACGAACCACATATGACCTTAACGTCGTTTGTTAATAAGCTAGTTGTCAGTGAACAAGCTGTTTTGTATTCTTAAAAACTCCATTAGTTTTTGATAACTCACTGTTTAGTTCATGTTTGCGCTATTTAGTGGTGATCGTTGTTGTTTAGATGCGTGTGATAGGCTGCCAGTAAGAAGCAGAGTTGATTGCCATGCTAACACAAATCAGGAGTGTGCTGAAAAAGGTTGTTGCTATGACCACACTGCTACCGGTTCCCCCAAGTGTTACTACAAAAGAGGTTTGTCACAGTTTTTTTTAATCTTTTTCTCACTACTTAAAAGACGTTTGCAAAGCTGTTTGAATTTTTCTTAGTAAGCTCCATCGTGAGTTTATGCGTAAATTATTGACTAAAAATTCTTTTCTACTGTACATATATATGCTTGTTTAGTAGTAGTATTAGTTATTTCTCAAAATGCTCAATAAGTTGTAAATAAACAGTAGATAAGTATGTTTGTTTATGTGAGTAATTTTTTCAGCATCGGAAATTATTTAGATAACTTTTTTGGTACCAACAGTTGCTTAATATTGTTCGTAGTAACCTATAATAAAAGTTTAAAGGTAGTATATGTTATTTATTACTGTTCTAAATAAATTTCATAATTTTTTATACAAATACTTATGTTGAACATTGAACGAATCTGAGTTTATGTTCCAAACAAACATTTTAGTTTTCTTTCCAACAATAAAGCAATAAACTTTTTTAGTGTTAAAGAAACTGTTTTTATTAAATAAAGCTTTAAAGGAAAATAAGTAAAGAAAAAATTATTGTACCCCACAAACTATTAAGTAAATAATTTTGTACATTATTAAGTTACATAAAATTATGTAGTCTATCAATAAAAGTAATTAAAAAAATTCAGATTAAAAACTTGTTAAAAAAAATAGTATATAAATTCATTTCGTAAAATTTCATTAATTGTTTGTTGTTAGCCTTGCTTTAAAATGATTTTTTACGTTAAACACATTATAATGAATTAAATAATAATTTACAATAAGAATTTGAAAAATAACAGCTTAAAAATTAAAAAAATATTTTTTTTGCGAATAAAGTATATAACTACTTTAATTATTTGAACCTTCATTGAAAATAGTCTTCAAATTTAGAAAAAAAAGATGTTTCTTGTTTTAGAAAACTCTAGCTTAATATCAGGGAAATATTATGGACTGGATTTTACTTGAAACTAGTACAAAATGTACTTTTTCAAAAATAGCCACTATTTTCCCACAGCGTGCGGGACACCACCGACAATTGAAAACGGGCATGTCGCCAACGCCGAAACAAATATAGTTCGTGAAGACACTGTACGTTACGAATGCGATTCGGGCTACTTTTCCGACCAAGCGAGTTCCCTTCAAACGTTGTGTGAATTAGGTGGAAACTACACTTCGATTACAAAAGAATTGGCGGCTTCCTGTGCTAAATGTTAGTTTTGTTTCCAGATTGTTCGTTCTTATTCAGTATGTATTTTGTAGCTCTAAAATATATATTTCGTTACAAAAGTTTTAATTTGATGTCTTATACGCCCTTACAAATTCATAAATGCAGTATTTGTTTTTCTTATAACATTAAATCAAACATACTGCAAATAATTTGTATAAAATCTTTATAATAGACATTTATATTGTCTTAATTTTTAAAGAATAGTATAATAATATATTTAAAAATCTAAATATTGTTGAATAAACTAACAAGGTACTAAGGATCTTCAATTTTTTTTTTAAACCGAAAATAAATTAAAGTAGAACTTAATTGTTGGTTAATCACAGAAAATTGTTGGTTGTAAATAATTGAAGTTGTTATTTTATTATTTCAACCAAAATTTTCTAATTTTTACAACATTTGATGTATAAATTCAATTTTCAAAGTTTTTACTACTATGCATTTCTTGAAGACCTTAAAACATTACACCACTTTACATATAGCAAAAAGTTTTAAACCGAGTTAAAGATATATAAATATTCTATAAATAATAACTATTCAATAAAGTTCTGTAATTTTCAACAACTGTTTTGTTTTCAATTCTTTATCTCTACCAACAACTGTACAGCATTCCCTAAAATGGATGAAGCGATCTAGATGTTTTGTTGTATATAAAGTGAGTTTTAGCTTAGGGCAAAGGGAGTAAGTCACTTTTGTTGAAATTTGGTCTTGTTTAAAAAAAAAAATACTAAGCTACCAGTTATGTTTACTGTTTTTAAAATTCAAAGTTGTTTTTTAGGTGTAAGAGAACAAAAATGGAGATTTCAAAATAATAAAGAGACAAAAATAAGCTAAACTTGTATAAAAGCAAATACTTAGATACCATTTATTTGATAGTGTATGCTGGTAAGGGTTAGATATCTGTAAAATATTGTAGTTGAGGAATGTCACATTGGTCAACATTTAGAATACATTTTTAAAAAAAATTGTATTACTGTAAGAAAACAATAATGTTTAATTTTTATGTTTAAAAGTTATATAAAGTTTAATTAAATTATCTACAACTTATGAAGGTTTAGGTATTAACTTATGTACATAGTAGTTTGAATTTTGTAATCTAATTATTCAAAAGTTTTATCAATATCATTAAAAATTTTATTTACTGACAGTATGTGACGCACCACCAACAATTGAAGACGCAAATGTTGTTAACGACGGCGAAACTATAGTTGTGGGAGACACTGTAACATACCAATGCGATGAGGGCTATTTTGCTCATGGTGACAATTCTAATCAACTTTCAACAACCTGTCTTGAAGGTGGTAAAACTTACAGTTTGCAACCAGATGGTTTAGCAAAGTGTGCTCCTATATGTTAGTTTTATTGTAACTCAGCTTGAAATGTTCGTTTAATTTAATTTTTAATTATTTGAAAATTTTTTGGTTTCAGTTAGAATAGTTTTAGCACGAAAATAGTAAAACTTAAAAAAGGCTGATTTTCACAAATAACAAAATAGATTTATTGTCAACATTCTCCATTTAAAACATATAAGTTCTTTCTGCCTTTGACCGCAGATTTATACATAATTAAAGTTATAAATCTTAAGTGGTATATCTGTAAAAAAGTTATTTAGAATATTTAAGTCGTTTGTTTGCCTTTTTACAATCTTTTTGATGAGGAAACGTTTTAGCATTTTAAATGCTAATAGTAATTAATTGCATCTAAATTGTTTCCATTTGGTTTCACTATGCAAAACAAAATTCACTTTTCAACAACATATATGCACAAATACACTTTTGTAACTAAATTTGAAGCATCACGGTTAAGATTTGTATAAGCAAAAATAAACTGCAAAAATCTGAAAAAACTTTTTATAAAAACTTAGATACAATTGTTACGTACTTCAATATTTAGTTTGTGCTGTATTAAAACTTAGAATATCCAAAGCACGTTCTGGAGCACAAAAATTGCAAATAAAAATAAGAAAATCCGTCGGTCAAATTGCTAATCAGGATATAGTATTTAGTTATACTGTAGTCTACATGACTACCAAATATGTTATTGAAGCCACTATTTTGTAGTGTTTGCGATCTGTTCACGCTCTTTATGGGTTTACTAATGACAATTGATGCTTTAATTTTTTGGCTCAAGCTACCCTTGTTCATTACAGTATATACTCACTAGCTAAACAACTACTTTAAATATTTAACGTATTTTTAGATATCTATTAATAAGTTCTTTTGAAAGATTAATTAATTAATAAATAATAAAAGAGTATAAAACATTTAGACAATAAAACTTTTAAGTGATTTTTTACTTTAAAGTACGTAAAAGTTAAATAACCCTGTTTTTATTCAAACATTTGCCAACGTGTAAGTATATTTTTTCTGCAAGTAAATAAATTTAAAATTAATTTATTTCTGCACAGCTTGCAAACGACCTGCTAATATTCATAATGGAAGTTATAGTGGAGATGTTTTAGAAAATTATACAACAGATGATGTTGTTGAATTCACTTGTGAAAGTGATTTCCTCAGTTCGCCTGGTAATAATCGAATCGAATGTGGTGAATCTGGGTGGAGGGAAATTGCTACCTGTAGTGAAAGTTTGTTAACATTTTTTACTGTATGTGTTCATATTGTTTATTTTTTTAATGTTTGTTGATATTTTCAGTAAAAACACTTTCTTTTACTTACCCAGGCTAGTTTGATTTTAAAAAAGTTTAGGATAATTTAAAGCTTTTTAAGAAACTGAGGCTATTTTTTTAAATTTCAGTTTAGTTTTTGTTTAGAGTTTAAATGGGCTAGAGTTGATTCAGTTTCCAATATTTTGATACTTTTTAATTAAGTTATGTTGTAACATTAAATCAAATCTTTTAAGTTTTTTTAATTTGTTTTGAATATACTATTAATTCTTAATAAAAAAATGTGGTTTCTCGAAACATTTGACTTATAGATAATAAGTTTGTGTTTTAAACAATCCAGAAACTTTTACAACAGAAACCTTTTATTAAATGTATTCAATGTATTTTAAAACTGGTATCTTTTTAGCTATATTTATATGAAAAAAACACTTTGTTAAATAATATTTGTTTAATAATATGTTTCACTTTAGAATGTCCACTTATATCTGAAGACGTACGTTCAAAGCTAAATATAACTGTGGAAATTCTAACTGAATCCAGTGATAGCTCAAATTTGGTTGTCGAGTATAAATGCAAAGATGACTACACACTGTTGTATGAGGGTAACTTTGTGTACGAATGTAATAATGATGGAACATGGACTAATTCAAACATACCACAATGCGTTAACGGTTTATATATTTATTTTTTATCGTGTATAATTTAATTAGTAGCAGCTGTTTAAATAAAGACTGCAGAGCAATAAAACATACTAAACTAATATTCTTTTTTATTTAACAAACATTTAAATAGCCAAGTTAAACGCTAAGTTAGAGAAAGACTCAGGTTTTTTTAAGTAGACATATGCTTAAAAGAAAAGTAAATATAAATATTTTAGCAAACAGTCTATTATTATAGTAAAGTTTCATTAAAACCTCTATTTTTTTTGTTTATTGTGTTAAACTTTCATCTTGTAATTTTTTGCAAAAAAACTCAGATGCGATTTTTTAAGTACGCTAAACAAGAACAATATAAATCAATTTATTAACATCAATTTACAATAAGAAAATGTAAAACCAACTGAAGACAAATGCACCGTTAAACTATTGATTTCAGAGTGCTTCAACATTCAAATATCTGAACAAAGTTTTGGCTTTGATCAAGCGAAAGAATATTGTGAAAATGAATTCGATGGAACTTTGTTGCAGCACGCATTACAACTTAAATGGAAACTTGGCTCGTGGGTTATTTTAATAGTTTGAGTTTCAGCAGTATGTATATTTAAAACAATTGTAAAATAGTTTTAACAATATTATTTTACTATTTACTCTAAGTTATAAAAAGTATATATTCTGAAATAATCACTTAGAATTTTTTTTATGTAATACCATAATTTTTTTTTATTCTCAATAAACTGTTAATTAAACTCATACCTGTTAACGAAATAGAAAACATTATCAATTTAAAATGGTTTTGAATTAAAAAAATACTTTCCATAGTTTTATCTTTATTGAAATTTTTGTAGAAAAAAGATATAAGTTTTTCAAATAGTATTCGGAAATTTAAGATTAAAAGATTTGTAGTGTCTAAAAAAACACCATTATAAAATACCACCTTGTTGTCTGATGCATAACAGTAAATATTGACAAACCTTAAAATAAAATTAAATTAAAACTTAGCTGTATAGCTAATCTAATGCCTGCTTTTTGTTCGAGCAAATAGTGTTTACATATTTGTTTTGTTTAATGAGTATTTTAACATGTGGAAATATGTTTTTTTAAATGAATTAAACTTACTTTAAACAATAAATAGTGATGCAGTTTACTTGCTATTTTATTGTAGATTTAGGCTAAATAAAAGATAACAAAATAGAACAACGTTAAATTTTTTGAAAGCCTCTAAAAACATTTTTGTTTTCATTTGCACTACAAATCAGTAAAAAAAAATTGCAGTAATTTAAAAATTATAAATAATTCTCAAAATTATCCGCTCGGAAGCACCCATTTAAAATCGTGTGTTTTAAAGTTGAACAAACTAACTATGTTTGGTTTGATATTAAAAAACAAAACACTTTTGATTTCATAGCGAGATAGAAGAGCAAGTCTCAAAGACTAGGGAAGGTGACAGAGCTTGGGTGGGCATACAAGTTCATCACGACGTGGATGGATCAGTCCGGTTCCTCGACGGAACAGCTGCCAACATAAAAGCATACGGCGAAACTCCATCTGAAAAGGAGGATTTGTATGCCAAATGGGACAACTACAATCCCAGCGATAGTGGCGGTAAGGAAGACAACGTTGAAATTTTTTATAAACCGACCGGAGAGTACCTTTTCAACGATGTTGCTTTGGAAAACACAAAGCGTGCCGCTTGTCAAAAAGCCAATCCGCATTGCCACGAAGGTGTTTGATTTGAATTTGAAGGTTTTAGTTTTGACAAACATTTTTTCTTGTTGTAACACGTTTAATAAATTCAAGGTATAAGGTGCCCAGGAATATCTCATGCAACTTACAGTTTCTCGAAGAGATATCTAGATAATGAGTTCGTACGTGGCGTCGAAATATCTTACGAATGTGATAATGGATTCATTTCCACTCTTGATGATAACTCTATTGAGTGCACTTCTAATGGGTGGTCAAAAAACGCAGAGTGTGTTAAAGGTGCGTGATCTATTTTCAAACTTAAACTAAAGAAATATTTTTCAATTAAATGTTGTTTTAGGTCGAAAATTCAAACAAATTCAAAATTTAAATAAAGTTTTATTTAAAACTAAAATAAAGCAAATATTAACAATTTAGTATGTTTTTTATTTATCCTATAACTAGTGATGTACCGGACTTTTTTTTCAAATTAGAAAATATTTTTTTTTCATATCAAGATCCGGCCGGATCCGGATATCAGACAAAATTGGCAATATCCGGCCGGATCCGGACCCGGATAGTAAGTCCGGTACATCACTAGTTTTCACATAAAAAGTAGAGTTTACATTTTTAGTTTCAAAACTTCATTTCTATAAATGCTAAAAAAAAACTGAATAACTTTAAGTTTAGTATAAAGAAAATTGGTAGAAAGATAAAGTATATCACAGAAACAATATCTGGTAGCTAAGATTAAAATCTATTAAATAAGATCAACTTGTAAAAATCAAGGAGAACCCCCCCCCTATCGCCTTACCAATCTAAAATTAATTTAAATCAAGTTGTTGAACAAAATTAACCAGGAAATCACAAAATATTGAAAACTGGATCAGCTTAAACTCATTCAAAATCTAAAAGAAGACTAGCCTGAGATTTTCAAAAAATCTTAAAACTAGCCTAACAATTTGGTAGTAAAGTTTTTAATTTTACAACATAGGTAAAAAGTTGCATTTCTAAAATGTTTATTTCATAGTTTAAATGTAAACAAATGTAAATTAGTCACGTGTTCAAAATTAGTTAATCGCGGTAGGTGTTTAATTTTAACTGACGAAAATGACTCTTTTTAATTTACAAAGGGTTTGTTTTTAAAAAAATACTTTTCTGTATGTTCTTTTTTACTAACTAGATCCGGATCTCTGTTAGGATCCGGCCGGAAGTGGATCCGAACTTTTTTTTCATATCAAGATCCGGCCGGATCCGGATATCAGACAAAAATGGCAATATCCGGCCGGATCCGGACCCGGATAGTGAGTCCGGTACATCACTACCTATAACAGACTATCTTAGTAACAAATAATATTTCAAATTTTCTGTTTAGCGGTGGAGTTAGAATAATAAAATACATCAAAAGTTTTTTCTTTCATATTTATGTAAGCAAAACGTACGTTTGTAACAAAAAACTGCACAGTTCACTAGAATGTTATTTGAAGCAGCTTGGTTTGTTTGGAGTACGAACAGCACATCGACTGCTTAAATAATTAAGGGCACGGGGGGTAAAAACATTTTCTTTTTAATTTAGTCTTAATTTTACATAATTAGATAGCTACTTGTTACTTTTTACCGCTTGTTAAAATTTGAAGTAACTTTTGAGATGTAAGCGATCAAAGTTAGGCGCTTAATAGGTTCTTTATGAAAGGCGCAAACTTTTCTATAAAAAGTATCTTATAATATATACTTTAAGCTTTTAAATAAGAGCCAACGTTAATTTTTGTGAAAAAGAAAGTTGGATCTCCCCTATGCCCTTAAGTTTTATGAATTCAAAATTTTAGACTTTTTATAATAAGTCAAATACAATTTGTATATATCCGATTTCAAAAAAGTATCTGTATCCGTAGAACAATCAGATTAATGTAGAGTATAAAAATATATTTTTCTTTCAAAATGGGTCAGTATTATGTTAAGTTTACGATACAAACGTAAAAATATTTTTTTTTATAAACAATTTTCCTTAGGTCTTTTAAACTAAGAACGTCAAATTTTCATTAAGTGCTCTAAAGCATACTTTAAAACAACTTGTTCTAGAAAGTTGTTTAAAAACAGTAAACATCTTTTTAATTAAATAATAGTAAGTAAAAAGTAGTTTTTATAATTAATATTTACAGAAAAAAGTTACTTAAACACCAAAAAACAAAGCAAAAGTTTGTTAACTAGTTTCTATTAAGTAGACATAAACATTATGAAAAAGTTTACACAAAACTGTATTAGAAGGAACTTTTATAATGAAATGTTTTATTTTTGACTGGTTAGTTTGCGCCTTTTATCAGGAAACATTTTAACTCTCAAAATTTCACCCGTTTTTTATCTAAAATTTATATTTAAATGGTAAAAGATACTCAAAGCTCACCTAAACGTCTAGAAAATAACCAAGCTGTAGAAAACCTACTTGTGGCCTTGAACAAGTACAAAGTATCAGTTTATGTACAATAGAAAAAAACGTGAGGTGTGGTCAGTAAGAAAATGTAAAATTAGTAAGATAAAATATTACACTAAAATTATCAATTTCAGAGTGCTACGATTTTGAAGTTTCTGATAGAGGATTTACTTATAACGCAGCTTTAGATTATTGTAAAACGGAATTTGGAGGAACTTTGTTGCAGCACACCTTAAAACTTAAACATAGAGTTTATCATAAGTGAGTAACTTTAACAACTTAATTAATTTACAATTTTCAGTTTAAGTTTGTTATGTACCACCTTACACCGTTAAAGTTGATTATTTGCTTTTAGTTGTTAAATAAATAGGTATAGGTTTTTTGAAAGTTTGTTTTACAGAAAAAGTTTTTAGCTTAAAAAAAACTGTTTACTTAAGCCCTTGCTGATGGCAAAAGCAAATACATTCTCATGATCAGATGTCTTTCTAATTTAAGGCTCATTTTTTCTCCTTCGTTGTATATTAATATAAATAACTTAGTACTACCTGTTTCGGCATTTCTAGCTTTAAACAATAGTACTTTTAGATTTTTAGTTTTTATATTTTGTATTATCAGTTAAAAGGTGTTGTTATCAAAAAAGTTTACTTGAATATGATTAAATATAATGATATAGAAAAGTTTATAGTTATAATGTTAAGTACAATCAAATAAAAGGTATTGTTACCTAATACTGGGTTGCCACACGGTCAGGAAAAGTCAGGAAAAACTAAAAAAATTACAAAAGTCAGGAAAAAGTGGGGGTTTTTGAAAAAAAGTCAAGAATAGTCAGGAAATTTGATAAAGTTTAAAAAAAAAGGTCAGATTTTGTTAGATGAATTTACAAAATTCCTTATTTTCCAAAGCCTTCAAATACTAAAAAAATAATTAAAAGTCATTTAAAGTCAGGCTAAAATTGCAAAGTTTTCTAGAAAGCTACAAAATTATTTAATTACCAATGCCTTCATCTAGTATAAATTAAAAAAATATCCTTTGTAAAACTGCAAAATGTTTCTATTAACATATTGAACAACTACCCTACTTGAACAAGCATTTATTTTATGCTCTTTAGTATTGATGATATATGGCAAGAACACTTCCATAGTGAAAATTATATATATACACAAAAAATTTCTTGCATTTCTTTAGTTATGTGATATCTCTTATGCAGCCTTTTTTGACACTGTACCAGAGTACCCAGTCTGTTGTTGCCTTTATGCATGAGAACATTTCGTGCTTAATAATTAAAGTGCTGTGCATCATTATGGAAGACGTGATAAATTCGAACCTCAGCTTAACCAGTTATTCAAAGTTTAATTAAATGACCAAGCTTCCCTAAAACCTGCCCTTGATATTGGTTGTGCTGCAACCAATTTGCTTGCAAATTTGAGGAAAAAAGACCTAGTTGAGGAACTAAAGGTCTAAAATTTCAACAAAAATATAGATTGTTTGTTATAAAAGCGGTTTAAAATCTCCAGAGCATAATGGCTATTGAAAGTACATTTGTAAAAAATATGCCATGCCTAAATCCGCAAAGCTTTGAAAAATTAGGAGTCACAATTGTTGTTAAGCGTTTTGCCAACATTGTGCACTCCTTAACATAGTAAAAAATGTGCTCCAACTCTGAAGGTGATACTAGCGTTGAACAATTTAGAACTCTGGTAAATTGTCCAATGAATGCATTAAAGTTCAAGAGCTTCAAGCAAAAGGCAGATTGTTTGGACCAGTTCTATTTTGAAAAATTGAACTTTCCTGCCAAATTTTTACTCGGAAAGTTGTTGCAACCATTATTTGTGTTGCACAATGACCAGGCTGAGGTCGAACTAGATTAAGTATTAACAAAGCTCTGCTTGTAAACAGTATGAAATCAGAAACTATTACATCCAGAGGAAGAATTAAAGATTATACGTATGCATACAAACTAGAACTGTATCAAGTTAGAGAATACAAGTATTTTTCTGATAGAGCTGTTTAGTGCAAATACATCAATCATACACAGATGGTTCAAGTGATGTAATGGAAGTTAGATGATTGAATTCATCAAAAAAACTCTTGTTTTAACCTGTATAAAAATAAGATTGGAAGATTTATATAGTTTCAAGTGTTTGATTATGTATTTTAGAATAAGTTTAATTTAAGAGTTTAGATTTAGAAAAGTCAGGAAAAGTCAGAGATTTTTCTCAGCATGATCTGTGGCAACCATGCAAATAAAATATTAAAAAAATTTTATGTTAAAAACATAATAAATTTGAAAATTTTGTAGCTTTTATGGTTATTTCAATACTTTGTGTTTACAAATTTGACTCAACTATTGCCACCTAAATGTATACGTTAATAAAGTTGTGTAAAAGTTACATTCTTTATTCAAAAATAGTAATCTTTTGTATTTAAATGATAAAAACTAATTCATTTTGCTTTTATCAAACAAAAAGCTTGTAAAAAGTACAACAGTAAGTTATGAATTTTTGTTGCAGCCTTATTTTTATTTCGTCATGAAAATAAGCAGGTAAAATTGTTCTTAAGAGTCTTTTAATAAATTTTTAACAATGAGTAGCTGCTTTAATTTCTAAAGAAATTAATTTTGTCATGTGTAAAAAATATTTATAAAACATTCAATAGGTTTTCAAAAGAAATCCAATCTACAATTTTTTTACTTTCATATTATTTTTAGTTTTAAAGATAACCGTCTGACTAAAAAGTTTTCTTTACATAATTAATTTTTTTATTTTAGGGCAAACGTATGAATCCTAAGATGCATGCTGACTATACAATTTTTATATTTATTATTAATCATAAGACTTAAGATTGTCTATTTTTTGCAAAATTGTAAAACTATACTCGTAATGCAAATTTCAACCGCAGCTTCTCTCTAAGCACAACATTGCACCAAAACGTTTCTCAACAGGAAAATTTTGTCGATGATCGGAAGCAAGAGAGTGTGGACCGGAATAATCCACGAAAATCCTAATGTAATTGATGATCCGTACGGCGATTTCAGGTATCTCGACGGAACGCAGGCGATCATCAAACGGTACGTCGATGAAGACCCGTCTGCCGAGGAAGATGTGTTTCTCAAATGGGGAGGAAGCAACGCCCCTGACAATCATGGAAATGAAGAAGATCGTGTTGAAATTTATGTTTGGAACAATGCGGGATACTTTTTAAACGATCTTCCTAAAAATAGAGCTGATCGTTATGCATTTTGCGAAAGAATGAAACGGGAATGCCTTGAAGGTATTTATATTTTAATTTCATGTGAATTTCTGTAATTGTAAAAATAGTTTGGTTACTTAGAAGCCTGTAAAGTTTGAAATGTCTTCATGTGTGTGTTAGTTATCCGACATATAAACTACTTAATGGAATACCAAACTTTGAACTTAGTTTATTTAGATATTTTGTTTTTAAAGTTATAGCTCATTTAAAGTAAAAATTTAGTGCTGTTTTTAAAGCCACATAAAACCAGTATTAAGAAAAATTAAAAGAATCAAGGCATGTTTTTAAAGTTTTTGTAATTTATTGTCTGAGTTAAACAAATTTTTTTGGGAGTTAAAATGCTTTAAATTAAATTTTCCAAAAAAATAATCAAAACTAGTAAAAAATAAGAACTTAACACATGTACTAAAATACTTTACTAGGAAATAAAATTTATAACTTTGTTTACTTAAGGAGTAAAGTTAATTGTCGTTTATTGTAAAATATAAAAAACATTTTTGTTTAACTTTTGTTTTTATAATCAAATTTTGTACAAAACTAATTATAACCCAAAAGTTAGTTGATTTTTTCTGTTTTATAAAAAGTATCTAACAGTGCTTTCTACTGTATGCTTTCAAATAGAAGTAAATGTTAATTTTCGTATAAAAATAAATGTTTGATTTCCCCTATGCCTTAACTTAACTTAAATATTTTATTCTTAACTCATACTGTACTGTTTTGTACTTTTAAATTTAAAAGTTTATTTCATTATTAGGTAAATATGTCCGCTTTGCGTTTAGCTGTACCTAAATACAACAAACGTATACTTTTAAGGCTTTCGTAATCATAAGTGTGAAAGCACTATTTGCGGTCTTACATTGAGTGATTTAAAAATGTAGTATAAACATATATAAGCAGAAAGCAACGGTTTTCAACATCTTAGAATTTTAAGTTACTGATAAAAAATTCGTGCGTAGTGATAGACTTTTTATCAGTGAAAAGTATTTATTTTTATATAAAGTAGCATAGCAAATTAGAATTTGTTGATAACTATGAAAAATATAACAAGACTGTTTTAACAAGTATTTAAGCATAAATATTTTTCTGTTTAGCATGTTATATGCACACTACTGCACAGAATGCACACTATCTTGAAGATATTGAGCAAAAAAATACTGTTTTTTAAACAAATTAAGACTCAGGTTGATTTATAGTCACTCAGACTAGCTTTTTAGCTTAAAAGAGTAGCGGCCGTGAACTTTTTGTTTGTCATGAAAAGAATTTAAAAGGTATATACTATTTTCGTCTTGCCAGTTTTTTATCACTTTTTAAAACAACTTATACCATTGCAGTACATTTTATAGTCGAATCGCACATGCAATTTAATAGTAATTTTTTAAAAAAAACTTGTAAAAACTTTAGCAAATACTTAAATACCATTGTTTTGATAGTGTATGCTGGTAAGGGTTAGATATCTGTAAAATATTGTAGTTGAGGAATGTCACATCGGTCAACAATTAGAATACATTTTTAAACAAAAATGTATTACTGTAAGAAAATAATAAGGTTTAAGTTTTGATGTTTAAAAGTTATCTAAAGTTTAATTTTAGATCTACAACTTATGAAGGTTTAGGTATTAACTTATGTACATAGTAGTTTGAATTTTGTAATCTAATTATTCAAAAGTTTTATCAATATCATTAAAAATTTTATTTACTGACAGTATGTGACGCACCACCAACAATTGAAGACGCAAATGTTGTTAACGACGGCGAAACTATAGTTGTGGGAGACACTGTAACATACCAATGCAAGGAGGGCTATTTTGCTCATGGTGACAATTCTAATCAACTTTCAACAACCTGTCTTGAAGGTGGTAAAACTTACAGTTTGCAAGCAGATGATATAGCAAAGTGTGCTCCTATATGTTAGTTTTGTTGTAACTTAGCTTGAAATGTTCGTTTAATTTAATTTTTAATCATTTGAAAAGTTTTTGGTTTCAGTTAGAATAGTTTTAGCACGAAAATAGTAAAAATTAAAAATGCTGATTTTCACAAATAACAAAATATATTTATTGTCAACATTCTCCATTTAAAACATATAAGTTCTTTCTGCCTTTGACCGCAGATTTATACATAATTAAAGTTATAAATCTTAAGTGGTATATCTGTAAAAAAGTTATTTAGAATATTTAAGTCGTTTGTTTGCCTTTTTACAATCTTTTTGATGAGGAAACGTTTTAGCATTTTAAATGCTAATAATAATTAATTGCATCTAAATTGTTTCCATTTGGTTTCACTATGCAAAACAAAATTCACTTTTCAACAACATATATGCACAAATACACTTTTGTAACTAAATTTTAAGCATCACGGTTAAGATTTGTATAAGCAAAAATAAACTGCAAAAATCTGAAAAAACTTTTTATAAAAACTTAGATACAATTATTACGTACTTCAATATTTAGTTTGTGCTGTATTAAAACTTAGAATATCTTAAGCACGTTCTGGAGCACAAAAATTGCAAATAAAAATAAGAAAATCCGTCGGTCAAATTGCTAATCAGGATATAGTATTTAGTTATACTGTAGTCTACATGACTACCACACATGTTATTGAAGCCACTATTTTGTAGTGTTTGCGATCTGTTCACGCTCTTTATGGGTTTACTAATGACAATCGATGCTTTAATTTGCTGGCTCAAGCTACTCTTGTTCATTACAGTATATACTCACTAGCTAAACAACTACTTTAAATATTTAACGTATTTTTATATATTTATTAATAAGTTCTTTTGAGAGATTATTAATTAATAATAAAAGAGTATAAAACATTTTGACAATAAAACTTTTAAGTGAGTTTTTACTTTAAAGTACGTAAAACTTAAATAATCCTGTTTTTATTCAAACATTTGCCAACGTGTAAGTATATTTTTTCTACAAGTAAATAAGTTTAAAATTAATTTATTTCTGCACAGCTTGCAAACGACCTGCTAATATTACTAACGGAAGTTATAGTGGAGATGTTTTAGAAAATTATACAACAGATGATGTTGTTGAATTCACTTGTGAAAGTGATTTCCTCAGTTCGCCTGGTAATAATCGAATCGAATGTGGTGAATCTGGGTGGAGGGAAATTGCTACCTGTAGTGAAAGTTTGTTAAAATTTTTTAACTGTATGTGTTCATATTGTTTTTTTTTTTATGTTTGTTGATATTTTCAGTAAAAACACTTTATTTTACTTACCCAGGCTAGTTTGATTTTCAAAAAGTTTAGGATAATTTAAAGCTTTTTGAGAAACTGAGGCTATTTTTTTAATTTCAGTTTAGTTTTTGTTTAGAGTTTTAAATGGGCTTGAGTTGATTCAATATTTTGATACTTTTCAATTAAGTTATGTTGTAACTTTAAATTAGATTTTTTAAGTTTTTTCGGAAAAAGAAGGTCAAGTTTTCATTTAGTGCTCTAAAGCATATTTTAAACAACTTGTTCTAGAAAGGTGTTTAAAAACAGCAAGTTTCATTTTAGTTAAATAATAGTAAGTAAAAAGTAGGTTTTATAATTAATAATTACAGAAAAACTTAATCAACAAAAATTAAGCAAAAGTTTATTAACTAGTTTCTATTAAGTAAACATAAAATTTATGAAAAAGTTTACACAAAAATGTAATGGAAGGAACTTTTATAATGAAATGTTTTATTTTTGACTGGTTAGTTTGCGCCTTTTATCAGGAAACATTTTTACTCTCAAAATTTCACCCGTTTTTTATCTAAAATTTATGTTTAAATGGTAAAAAGATACACAAAGCTCACTTAAGATCTTAGAAAACAATTTAGCCTACTTGTGACCTTGAACAAGTACAAAGTATCAGTTTATGTACAATAAAAAAAAATGTGAGGTTTGGTCAGTAAGAAAATGTAAAATTAGTAAGATAAAATATTACACCAAAATTATCAATTTCAGAGTGCTACGATTTTGAAGTTTCTGATAGAGGGTTTACTTATAACGCAGCTTTACAATATTGTGAAACGGAATTTGGAGGAACTTTGTTGCAGCACGCCTTAAGACTTAAACATAGTATACATCATTCGTGAGTAATTTCAACAACTTAATTAATTTACAATTTTCATTTTAAGTTTGTTATGTACCACCTTACACTGTTAAAGTTGATTATTTGCTTTTAGTTGTTAAACAAGTAGATATATGTTTTTTGAATGTTTGTTTACTACAAAAAGTGTTTTTAGCTTAAAACGAACTTTATACCTAACCCCTTGCTGAAGGCAAAAGCAAATACATTCTCAGGTTTAGATGTATTTCTAATTTAAAGCTCATTATTTCTCCTTCGTTGTATATTATAAATAATATAATATTACGTGTTTCGACATCTCTAGCTTTAAACAATAGTATTTTAAAGTTTTCAGTTTTCATATTTTGTACTATCGATTAAAAGGTGTTGTTACCAAAAAAAAAAGTTTACTTGACTATGATTAAATATAAATATATAGAAAAGTTTATAGTTATAATGTTAAGTAAAATCAAATAAAAGGTATTGTTACCAAAAAAGATTAAGGTCATAGGGGGTCCAACACTTTTTTTACAAAAATTAACTTTGGCTATTATATGAAAGTTTTAAATACAAACTACAAGCCAGTTTTTAGAGAATTCAAAAATATCGTTTAACTTTTGAGATATTTTATTTATTGTAAAAAGTTTGTGATACAAATGAATGTACCGCAAATTTTTCGGGGTCAATTTTCTCAGAAATTTTGAAATTTACTAAAAATCAATCTCATCCTTCATTTTTCAAGCAATCTTCTTCAAATTTTCAGGAAACGTTCCTTATATCAAAGAAAAAAAACTTTATTTATTAGTTTTAATAATTTATAAAGATAAAAGTTTATGACATAAATAAAAAAAAAAGGTTATTTTTATCAATATATTCTTACTTTAAATTGTTTAAAGTCCGAAGTAACTTTTTTTTTATAAAAATTATACTGTAAAAGTTTAAGAAGATAGCTTGAAAAATGTAGGAGGATATAGATGTTAAATAAAATTGTCTGTTTTCGCTGTTTTAGTTTTCCCTTCCCATAGGGAACCTATTATGCGGCCCGACTTTGACTGAACATATCTCAAAAAATAATTCAATTTTTTAAACGATGAAAAGTATTTTGAAGCTTAGAAAAAACTCTTTAAAATAAGATCAACTTGTAAAAAACACGTCTTGACCCCCTTATGGCCTTAAACATAATAAATTTGAAAATTTCGTAGCTTTTATGGTTATTTCAATACTTTGTGTTTACAAATTTGACTCAACTATTGCCACCTAAATGTATACGTTAATAAAGTTGTGTAAAAGTTACATTCTTTATTCAAAAATATTAATCTTTTTGTATTTAAATGATAAAAACTAATTCATTTTGCTTTTATCAAACAAAAAGCTTGTAAAAAGTACAGCAGTAAGTTATGAATTTTTGTTGCTGCCTTATTTTTATTTCGTCATGAAAATAAGCAGGTAAAATTGTTCCTAAGAGTCTTTTAATAAATTTTTAACAATGAGTAGCTGCTTTAATTTCTAAAGAAATTAATTTTGTCATGTGTAAAAAATATTTATGAAACATTCAATAGGTTTTCAAAAGAAATCCAATCTACAATTTTTTTACTTTCATATTATTTTTAGTTTTAAAGATAACCGTCTGACTAAAAAGTTTTCTTTACATAATTTATTTTTTTTATTTTAGGGCAAACAAATAAATCCTAAGATGCATGCTGGCTATACAATTTTTATATTTATTATTATTCATAAAACTTAAGATTGTCTATTTTTTGCAAAATTTTAAAACTATACTCGTAATGCAAATTTCAACCGCGGCTTCTCTCTAAACACAACTTTGCACTAAAATTTTTCTCAATAGGACAATTTTTTCGATGATCGGAAGCAAGAGAGTGTGGACCGGAATAACCGACGAAAATCCTGAAGTGGTGGATCCGAATGGCGATTTCAGGTTTCTCGACGGAACGCGGGCGATTATCAAACGGTACGACGATGAAGACCCATCTGACGAGGAAGATGTCGTTCTCAAATGGGGGGGACCAAGAGTCCCTGACAACGCAGGACTTGCAGAAAATTGTGTTGAAGTTTATAGAGACTCCGGGCAGCACTTTTTAAACGATCTTCGTAGTGATATAACTGATCGTTATGCATTTTGCGAAAAAATAAAACCGGAATGTCTTAAAGGTATTTATATTTTAATTTCATGTGAATTTCTGTAATTGTGAAAATAGTTTGGTTACTTAGAAGCCTGTAAAGTTTGAAATGTACTTATGTGTGTATTAGTTATGCGACATATAAATTACTTAACGAAATACCAAACTTTGAACTTAGTTTATTTAGATATTTTGTTTTTAAAGTTATAGCTCATTTAAATTAAAAATTTAGTGCTGTTTTTAAAGCTATTTTGAATCAATGTTGAGAAAAAATTAAAAGAATCAAGGCATGTTTTTAAAGTTTTTGTAATTAATTGTCTAAGTTAAACAAATTTTTTTGGGAGTTAAAATACAATAAATTCAGTTTTCCAAAAAAAATAATTAAAACTAGTAAAAATTAAGAACTTAACACATGAACTAAAATACTTTACTAGGAAATAAAATTTATAATTTTGTTTACTTAAGGCGTAGAGTTAATTGTTGTTATAAAAATCATTTTTATTTAACTTTTGTTTTATAATCAAACTGTTATTTCGTAATTTTTTCCATAATAAAGAAATAGCTTTTGTTTAATACAGTAATACAAATTTATCATAAAAACAACAAAGAAGGAAGCTACAAACTCTTAAAATTATAAAAAAAAATATAAAACAAGTAAAATATAAGTTCTCACAATTGAAAGTTTCTTTTAGTTTAACATTTTAGCTAAAGTTTTACCTGAACTTAAGATATATCATTCAATTTTACATGTTATGAAAATTTACAATTATTTTTTATTAGTCGAGCTTATTCAAAAAAGTTATTAGAAAATACTCATGATTTATTTTCAAGAAAGCAAAAAAGAGTGTACTGTCGTATTAAGGTTTTTAAAATTTTGATATACCATTTGCAACATAGAATATATTATATTGAATTACTCGTTTAGTTTTTTATTTAATTTCCATTTTCACAAACGTTTTCGAAATAAAGATAGATATATTTTCTTATCAAGTGATAAGGTTATTTTAGAATTGTTTACTGAGTAACTGTTTAAAAAAAAAAAGTTTAAGGTATTAAGACGTGTTAGTTTAAATTTTTAACAAAAACAAAACTAGTGTAAGGATATGTTTATTTATAAGTTGTTAATAATTTTGTTTTGCCAATTGATTGTTCAGCTTAGATTCATTGTTCCTGGATTAATATCGTTCCCAGCTGTAAAGTAAAATAATTCACTTAATATATAAAAGTCTAATTTTCAAATAAAAATTTTTTTTTAATCTTTTTCTCTTAATTTTTATATTCTCCAAACTATTGTTAAGTTTTAGATCTGATTTTTTAATTCAGACTTTCCTGTGCAGTTTTTTAACATTTTTTAAAAAAAGAAAGAACCAGATCTTATCAGTTCATTTTTGTCGTTAGCTAATTTGTAACTAGTTTTTGATTTCGTTACTGAACAATCGTTCTCGAGTCTCGCTCATGATATATTTTTGATCTTTTGATAATTTAAACATACGTTTATTGGATAAACAAATTCAATTGCTGTAATTAAGTCCAAATTTCTCATATATGAGAAAAATTTTACAACCACTTTAAAAACTTTCAAAAATATAACTCTATAAATCTGCCCACCAACGGTAGAGGCATAACTCATCTACTTTTTAACCAGTTTGCCCTGACCCACCAAGAGACGGTCTGTCCGTTTACGCGTTGACGTACAACACAGCAGAGGAACGGTTGATTCGCGGGACACGAGCCGACTACACATGCGATGCTCACCACACCATGGAGGGTTCCGGCACGATCACTTGTCTGGATGGTGTTTGGGATCGCGAAACAGCTCCCACTTGCTCCCCAAGTCAGTTTTTATATTAATTAAAAGTTTAAGCAAATAACTTTTTCGTGTTTTCAGTAAAATTGGTTTAATTATTTGAAGCTGTTGGGTGCTTACTGTCTATTTTATTTGTTTCAATTTGTTTTTTTTTATCAAGTATATAACAATTTAAGCATTATCTCGAAGATAAATTTGTTCTTGAACCCCAAATTTAATTAATACTGTTAGTTTTGGGCTTCCATTAAATCTTAAGACAAAGACTATTAACGTTTTTCAGATAAGCTAAGTTTTATGAACGTTAGAGTTAAAGTCAGTTGTGTAAAAATCACAAAGTCATCAGTTTTAGCATTTAATCCATTTAATAGTTTATACCAGGTACATATCTTGGTCTAAATTTTCAAAAATCTGCAAAAAGAAATACTATTATATTTACAAAGGTTGTTTAAAATTTGAAAACGTTGTAGAAGTTAGCTAAAATAGTTGCTTTGTTTTAAAAGTTGTAATATAATAAGTAATGACCAGACATACAACAAGTTATAAGTTCTAAAATAGTTTAAAAACCGCTTATTCAGTACGTATTCTGACAATGAGTCTTTGATAGCAGTTTAAAGTATGAACTTTTAGTCTTTTGTTATTGGATATAAAACTTAGTAATTTTTGAGATATGGTCATTTTTGTAAAAATTAAATGGTACAAACGTGTGTACCAAAATTATATTATCGTCAATCTTCACTGCAATTTTAAAGTTCATATCCTCTTTTTTGTTTTTTAAGCAATCAATTTTAAGTAATTAAGTTTAAGGAAAAGTTTTGAGAATCATTTTGCATCATAAGAAAAAATTCTACTGTAAAACTAGTTAAATAAATAGGAATTTTTTTACCAAAAAATAAGTATATTTTTTCAGAACTTTAAAAGTTCTTACACTAATTTTTTTTATTTATTTAAGTCTAGACTTAGAATGTTTGAAAATGATCGCTTACAAACTATAGGAGAATATATATTTTGATCATAAGAGTTTTCGAATTTTTAAGCTTGCGCTCTTTCATAAGGAACCTACAGAAGTCTCTGATTTTGTACCTTAATACCTATAAAAACAATTTTGAAAAAGATAAAAAGCATCTGATGCCAAAGTTGAGGTCTTAAAAATAATATTAAGTAAATATGTGTCTACCTGTTATGCCTTTAATATTGCAACTAATTTAAATTATATTTCGTATTAGCTATCGACAGTCTTTTTTTTGTACAATATCAAGGTTTTATTAGGCGATTAAAACAAGTCTCGTAAACAAAGTATAATAAACCCTTCTATAACGAATGCATGAAATTGCAACTGTGGAAAATATTTTGTGCTGCAAAAATCTTGTGATGCTTCAAAACATTTTAATGTAATGTGGGTTTTACTTTATTGTTATGAAAACTGACAAACAATTTGCAGACAAGGAGTTCAAGTTAACCGCAGATACAGGAAATTTCGACGGAGTTCGAACAATGTGTCAGAATATGGGCGGAGACCTTGTGACAAAAGATTTGGGACCTGGAGGGAGTCATTATCACGCGTAAGTCATAAATATATATTTTCATAATATAATTAGATAAGCTAAACTACCTACCACAGAGCCCACTTGAACGGCTTTTAAATAGTTTATTGCGAATCTTTGAAGTTAAAAAGAACAGTAAATGTTTTCAATAAAAACAATGAAATTGTTTCTAATCCTCAGCTGTAGTTCTAATTGAATTGCCAATTGGAAATACAATTGAGGATTTAATAAAACTTTGTTGTTTTTATGAAACATATACGACACATCTGTATAAAACTGTTGTTTATTATATAACTAATTAAATATTTAGCTCCAATTTAACTTGTCGAGCACTATTGACCAAAACTTTAAAAATTAACTATTAATATTTTTATTTTTAAATGTAGAAAACTGTCGTCTAATATATATATATATATATATATAATTTATTCAAATGGCGATTTTAAAAATTCTGGAACATATGTTTCACAAAGCTTTAATTTTTAATAAAGCTTTGATCATCAGCCAGTTAAATTCAAAATACAAAACACTGTACTAAACAAAGATACAAAAGTTATGCAAAAAAACAAAAAACAGTATGACGTAATATTGTACATTACAAATATTCAGTACAAAAATCGATCTACCTTCTAACTAATTAAACAACTAAAATTAACGAAAACAACAGTTATTTGACTATAAAATGCTTTAAAATTTGTTGTGTTTTAAAAGAAGCTTTTTCATATGTCTACAAGACGATATAAATTCGCTTCGCTTATTTAAACAACCTTCCTTTTTTAACGCATACATAACGGCTGTTGATTCTTTTAAGCACAGCCTACAAACAGGGTTGTTACCATCTGCTATTGGCTGTGCTCTTTTTATCACCTCCCAAGTTAATTTAAAATCAATGTTTTTGCGCTTAAGGCCGCAAACATACTTCGAAAGCTCAGTTTCATTTTCGTATACACCACCTTTAAAGGATTTTTTATGGTTGGCATACCGAAATCTGAATTGAGTGGAGCATAGGCCGATGTAGAACTTCTTTTCAAGGTCAGAGTTAACTGTTGCCTTGTAAATAATGTTCTCTGACCGGCAATTGCCCCCCTTCAAATTGTATTTACAGCCACCGGCGCAATTACACTGATTTTTGATTGAATTACTTTTGTTTAAAATCCTTTGATTATGTGACTTGATTAATCTCTCCAAATTCGCCATACATGAATAACTGATTCGCATATTATGTTTGTTAAATATCTTTGATAATGGGTTATTTTTGTTGAAATGTTTTTTTACTAGATTTATAAATTCTCTGCCGATGTTTGTTTTAACTGAAGTACAGAATGGGGGATTATACCAAATTATATTTCGCTTTCTTTTACTTTTATTGGTCGTTTTGTTTTTTTGCTCCGTTGTTTCAAAATTAAGTTTATCATTGTAACCGCATTTTTTCATTATTAGTTCGTAATCTTGTTTTGTCTTTAAAAAGTTTTCTTCGTTGCTTGATCTTTTATTTAAACGTTTATTAATTATTTTTGGTATTTGGTTTATAATATTTTTTGGGTTGCTAGAATATTTATTTATATACATAATTTTTGCGTTTTTCTTTTTATAAGGCGTATAGGAGAGATCATGCAAGTTGAGCTTCACATCCAGGTAGTCAGTCGTCAACATTGGTGATTCAATAGTGACTCTTAACCCCATAGACTTGAAGTTATTTTGAAACAACGGAGCAAAAAAACAAAACGACCAATAAAAGTAAAAGAAAGCGAAATATAATTTGGTATAATCCCCCATTCTGTACTTCAGTTAAAACAAACATCGGCAGAGAATTTATAAATCTAGTAAAAAAACATTTCAACAAAAATAACCCATTATCAAAGATATTTAACAAACATAATATGCGAATCAGTTATTCATGTATGGCGAATTTGGAGAGATTAATCAAGTCACATAATCAAAGGATTTTAAACAAAAGTAATTCAATCAAAAATCAGTGTAATTGCGCCGGTGGCTGTAAATACAATTTGAAGGGGGGCAATTGCCGGTCAGAGAACATTATTTACAAGGCAACAGTTAACTCTGACCTTGAAAAGAAGTTCTACATCGGCCTATGCTCCACTCAATTCAGATTTCGGTATGCCAACCATAAAAAATCCTTTAAAGGTGGTGTATACGAAAATGAAACTGAGCTTTCGAAGTATGTTTGCGGCCTTAAGCGCAAAAACATTGATTTTAAATTAACTTGGGAGGTGATAAAAAGAGCACAGCCAATAGCAGATGGTAACAACCCTGTTTGTAGGCTGTGCTTAAAAGAATCAACAGCCGTTATGTATGCGTTAAAAAAGGAAGGTTGTTTAAATAAGCGAAGCGAATTTATATCGTCTTGTAGACATATGAAAAAGCTTCTTTTAAAACACAACAAATTTTAAAGCATTTTATAGTCAAATAACTGTTGTTTTCGTTAATTTTAGTTGTTTAATTAGTTAGAAGGTAGATCGATTTTTGTACTGAATATTTGTAATGTACAATATTACGTCATACTGTTTTTTGTTTTTTTGCATAACTTTTGTATCTTTGTTTAGTACAGTGCTTTGTATTTTGAATTTAACTGGCTGATGATCAAAGCTTTATTAAAAATTAAAGCTTTGTGAAACATATGTTCCAGAATTTTTAAAATCGCCATTTGAATAAATTATTTAAAAGCCCTTCAAGTGGGCTCAGTTGAAAGTGTTTATGTTTAAACATTAACCTTATTTTATATATATATATATATATATGTATGCAAATAACTAGCAGTTTTCAGTTGACAAATTTGTGCATTAGTATGTCTTTCATTAATAAAAAATGCGTGTGAATATTCAAATTAGTTTTATCGTCAGCAATACCAACCTACAAATAAAATATCAAGATTTTGATGGTTTTGTACCACAAAAATATCAAAAACTTTAGAAAAAAAATTAAGACACTTCACGCGAATAATTTTCAGGCTAATCAGTGAAGCCGCTCAGGGCGCCACCGCGTGGGTCGGAGTCAAGATGAATAATGCCGCGTGGAGATTTGTCACCGACGACGAAGAGTTCGATCCTTCGGCTGAGGGCAACGTGTTTCGGTCGAGTCTAAATCCCATTTTACAAACCTGCATGTACGTGGAAGAAGGAAGATACAGTAGAAGTTGGTGCACATTTACATACCGGCACTACGGCCTGTGCGAGCTGCCGATCACCGACTGAACGGAACTTTTTACATTAAAACTTTCAAACTCTGTTTAAGTTGTCATTTTTTCTTTTTGGTCGTTTTTTTTGAGTGATGTTCTCTTGGCTAGCTTTACTCTTTTTTTTTAATTAAATGTTTAATCTTTATATTAAATAGTTTAAGTTTTTAGTATTAAAAGCTGGGCTGTTGTTACCATTGTTTTGTCAGTTGTTGGTTTCTTAATTTGTTGATAATAAAAAATTTTAAAGCCTCTGATTTCGTACTTACTGTTGAAAAAATATTACGTTTTTATGACGAATATATTCAAATTTTTATCAAAACTGAAGATTTTGTAATAAATAAATAAACGATTTTAGTGAAAAGAACTTGTGGTGTAAAAGAAGACTTTTCGGTCATCGAGCTACACAACAAAATTAAAAAACAATAGTACAAGTTCACAATAGTTCAAGGGTTTTATATAAAATTCTGTCGGTGAAGTTGTGTTTCTGTAACAAACAGTTACAAACATAAAGATTTGATCGTATCACTTCGATCATCAAGCTTTTGGTAGACTGAGACCCGGGTTTCGTTCTTAACAAAACTTGTCAGTCAGACGCAACTAAAAATCTGCAGTCGTCAATCAACAAACGGTTCAAACTACTTAGAAGTTAATAAGTTGAATATTATGAAATAAAAAATTTTATAGAGCTAATATGTAAGCAGTAAAAAATAGACAAATTTACATAAAAATTTCTGGTTGTTTTAAGTAAAACTAAAAGTTTTTACCGTTCTTTATTTTTAATATTTTTTAAACATTTTCTATCTAAAAGCTTTTTTTATATACAAAAAAAATCATATAGTGTGCGTTAAACACAGCAATTAGAAAACCATTATAACTTAACTGTCGACAAAATTACTTTCATAAAAATATTCAACATATATTATAATAAAAAGATAGTTTGTTTTTGGAAATCGTATGGTTTTTTGTAAGTGTGACTTTAACTCGATTATAAATAGTTAAAATTTTTCTACAAATAATTAGTTTAAAAAAAAAAACTATACACTTAACTGGGGCTGAAATGTTACAGACTTATATTTTTTATTTTTTTAACTTCTTTAGCAAATGGTTTTAACTGAGTTTATTTATACGTTAACTCTTTCATGATGTTGTTGATGATAAAATAATTTACCTTTTACAAGTTGTGTTTAAAACGTATAAACTTAGTTTTAATATAAAAATTTTTATTAATTTGACAATCTAAAAGTTCAAAAGAAGTAAAAAAAAAGAAAATATTTGTTTTCTTTAGATGTTTAGATTTTTCCTTTTTTAGTATTATAATGAACTTTTATTTCTGTATTGTATACAAAGAAATCACTATAACTAGCAACCAGGGGCGTGTTTTGACTGGTTTCCTGTGAACACCCTGAAATTTTTTTTTTTTCTTAGATTATCACCAAAAACGTTGTTTATTGACTTTGTTTTGGTTGTTTGATAAACTTTAAACGAATGTTGAATTTATAACCTGAAAGATTAAAAAGCTGCAGTAACAAAAAATGCTCGTTTTTGCCCAGCTGAAATGGATTTTAAATAAAATTTTAAATGTGACGTCATAATAGGTAAAAGTTTTAAAGTAGCATTTTTTTTCTAGGAAACTAGGTGCTCTTTTTCCCATTATAAATTGTTACTTAATGTAAATAACTTTTGATTAAGTGTTGTTTTTGAACTAGTAAGTACAATTTTACGTAAAAAATGTCCAATATAATCACTAAAGTTGTATTTTGCTTAGTTTATTGTATATAATAATGTTGTGTGAAGCTTTTGTGTTATGTTGTTGTAGAATAGTGATGTGTTTGTACTTAAACATTAACATTTTTGTTTATTGGTCAACCAACTGGGTCTAAACCAGGGTTTCCCAAACTTATTTTCTAAATCGCCCCCTTTCCAGAACTTCGAAAAATAATCGCCCCCCACGATTTTACAAAGTAGTTTTTCTCTTGAGTAGAAACTTTTGAGCCGAAAAAGTTGTGTTCGAAATGTAATTTAGTCTGGTACTTCTTATGCACGCACTTTTGAGCTGTGTTCAAAGTAGTTTACAGGGCTTGAGAAAATAAACTACATTTGTTTTCTTATAAGCCCAGTTAAGTGTATAAAAATACTTAATTAGTAAAAAGCCTTGTGTAATCTGTAAATAATCCTGTTTAGATATGAACTGTTTTAAAACTAATGAAACTTTTAGAGTAGTGGTGGACAACTTTTGTAGTCAGCAATTCATATTTACTAAAAAATCTTTTCTAGTTTCAGCTCGTTTAAAAATGTAATTGCGGGCTGCATAATTTAAAAAAATAACATATAAGAAAATAAAAAAACTCGAGCAAAATTGCAATAAAATGATTTACTATTACTGTGATCTAGGAAATACTATTGTGAACTGAAAGCCAAATTTAAAGTGTGTTCCAAAATATTTAGTATCAAAAAACTAAACTTTATTTCTTTGGGACAATTAGTTTCCAAGTTACTTAGCATGTCGATATTTGACTGGATTTTAACCGTACGTTACCCATCTGAAATCTTTATTTAAACCTGACATTATAATAATCTCTCATATAACAGATTTCGGACATTTAAAAGTTAATACTAAGTAACTTGTTTAAGCCGCACAAAGTACTAAAACTATTTTGAAATAGGCATATTCTAAAATTACTATACCAGAGATTAAAAAACTATAAAAAAATGAACAGTTTATTTTACACATAATAAAATAAATAATAAAACATAATTTCTGATCTATTTTGAGGAAGTTTGACCGACTGGTTGATTATATCACATGAAAAGTGGTTTCATCAACAGCTTCAGTTAATGAAGTAAAGTTATTAATTTCAATGCTAAGATATATTATAAGCAAGTTAGTTGTAAAGTTAAAAACTTAATTTTAAACTTTTTAAACTACATGTTTTGTAATAGTATACCATTAAATAGTATTTGAATTGGAATAACCTTTAGGAAACTAAACCTTAATTTTAGCTTTTTCTTTTTTTAATTTAAATTCAAAAAAAAAATCAAAAGTTTTACAGTTAATTCTGTGAACAGAAAGTAATCGATTAGAAAATTCTTTTAATTAGCTTAAAATATTGTTTTGTAACTGTAAATTTTGTTTCCTTTTAATGGCTTATTTAATACTGTTTTAAATTTATTTTTTCGTTAATCATTAGCCTATAATAATTTACCAGAAGAAAATAGTGAAAAACTAAAAGCTAGTGTTGAACTATTAAAATAAACAACACATTCTAATTGCTAATATATTAAAAATTAAGATAAAACAAAAAACATTTGTATTAATAGTTTAAAATTCCTTAATGTATGGGTTTTTTAACAATAATAAATCAAGTTAGAAAAAAAAATTGAGTTTAAGAGTCTTTTAAATGAAAAATTTGAAGTAATTTCTAATAGAGACCTCAAATCTATACCATTTAAAACCAAAAAAAAAAACTTAAAATAAAAACTTTAATGGTTATCAAGATTTATTTATTTATACAGATTAAACAAGTAATAACAAAAATATTTCAAATAAATTTCTTTCAAACAAGCACTTTAATCACTATGCTATAAAAACTTTTAATGTAATGTAAAACGACAAATATAAACTACAAAATTAACCAGATCAAATAAAACTAATATCAGATTTAAAACATAAATGATTTAATAAATACAGTAGACTTCCGCTTGAGTTGGCACTTTGAACGAAATCAAAATGTGTAAACTCAAAGTTATTATCTTTTTTTTTACAAAATGATAAATTTAAATATGTTAAATGCAATAACGTTTTGCATAAACATAAAATCAACTAAAACATAAAACTAGCATTCATTTAAAATAGATCTATATAAGATATTAAATATTATGTAATTTTTGTTTTATTAATACTTAGTTAGTAATAGACTTTATTTAAGTTAAATTTTAGAAAATATAAATTTGCACTTTTTTTTGGGGTAAAAAGTGCGAACTCAAGAGGAAGTCTACCGTAATTAATATTTATTAGGCATTATGCAAACCTGTTGTAGAATAAATAACTTATTAGAAATTTTATTATAGAAAGACTACTTAAATACAATACAAACCAGGTTAAATAAGAAGTATTTTAAAAGATCAAATAAAATAAAAACATTTTCACAAAATAATGTCTGCTACTGAAGTCTAATATAATGTGAAGGATCCGGTTCATGACTGCTTGCAAGTTTTTATAATCTGATTCTTAATCAGTAAAATAAAGCATCCTTGCAAATATCTAGATTAGATCTTTTGCTCAAGATGTTGATAACTGAACTGAAAGCTTTCTCAACAACATAGCTAGAAGGAAAAACTATAAACAACAATCTATATTCCTCTCAAATGATTGGATACTTATGGCTTATTTTTTGTTGAGTCCAAAAGCTTTTATTTCGTTCTTTAGAAAAATTCGCTTTCAGCTCAAGGTCAGTCACTTTTCAAAATACAAATGGAAATATCATGAGGTGATATAACTATCACCTCATTTTATTTCCAATTGTTTTTTGAAAAGCCACTAAGTTAGAATAAGAAATAAAACTATACAGGGTTGCCAATTCACCTAGAAACTTAATAGTATACAAAATAGATTTTTATGAACGATTTATGATTCCAAATAACATATATGTCAGGTTATAAAATGGTGAGAGGGATTCCGATCGTTTATGATCTATGTAAATGTTTAATAATAAAATATATGAATGAAAATATGAAATTTACTTGAAATTAGGAGTCATAAGCACATGATTTTTGTCTCTATATTTTACATAATAAAATAAACTTTTTTTGTTTAAGTTATACCTCAAGGTCAAATATTTAATAGCAAGCTAAAATTAGTAAAATAGCAATTTAAAAAAAAAAAATTATGACAGCCCAAAATTTCAAAATCGCCCCCTTTTCGCCCCCTTACTAGTTATCGCCCACCCTTTCGCCCCTTTACTAATTATCGCCCCCCGACTTACTAAAATCGCCCCCAGGGGGGCGATATTGCCCACTTTGGGAAACCCTGCTCTAAATCATGTTTTTCCTATATATATCTACATAAGGTTTAGTGTTTTGTGTAAAGCAGGGTTTCCCAAAGTGGAAAGGAGCCACAGGGGGGCCATGAGGCCATAATTTGAAACTTACACTAGATATTCTTGAGTTGGAGACAAGAGCAAAAAAAAAAAGATCTTCGGTGTTTTTTATCGTAGTTTATGAGTAATCTTGTTGAAGGGGGCCATGGCTTTTTCAATTTCTTTAAAGAGGGCCATTTGCAAAAAAGTTCGGGAAAGCCTGGTGTAAAGTTTATAAGAGTAAAAATAAGAGTGAATTAAAAGTTTACAGATTATTATAATAAAATAACAATTAACTACTTTACTGTTTATTTGCAAAGCAATATAAAAAGTTTTACAGGTAGACTTGTAAAAATACTTTAGAATTTAAAAAGTCTAAAAAAACTCAAGTACACAGACTAACACTTTGTATTGACTTATCAACTCAAACCTTTATAATGTCACAAATATGTTAGTGTCATTCTTCTTAAAAGTCAGCAGAAATGCGTCAGTGCTGACAGCGCATACGTAATCAAACAAAAGGTGGCTGACCAGTCAGTTTTGTTTTACCAATGTTTCCACTGGTACAACACCTCTGTTTCAAATAGTCAAGTTTAATATAGAATTCAGGTTGTGTTTCAAAATTAAACATACTTACAGTGCAATTTACTTGCGATATTTTTAACTCAAGTAGTTTTTTTTTAAAGTATATATATATGGCATTAAAAACTTATTCATATTTTCACTTAATACTAGTCAAGTTGTAGATAACTTGTGCCTCTTGACTTTCGTAGTAGTTCAACAATTTTGTTACATTTTCATTTGTTTTGTACATGATTTTTTTAAATTTTAATTTTAGTTCATATGTGCATTATCTACTAAAACTTCAATTTAAACTAGCAATACTATTAAAATATGATTTTCAAACTATCAATTTTAAATAGATTCAAATAAGTATGACTATAAGTTATCTCATCAAAAAAGAGACATATTAATCAAAAGCCAGTGAGCACAATAAATATTATAAATAATTAAAAATAGGTGGCATTTAATTTATAGCTTGTGACATAACTTAAAACAAAACTTAAAGTTACGCATAGCAGTTACCAATCTTATAAGTCAATATTTTGTATAAAAAAAATCTTCGATTGGAGTTCTCAACATAATTTAAAAAATAGTTATGCAAAATGTGTTATTTAAGCTAAACTTGTTTAAAACTCCAGTTATTATGTTTTGATCAGGTTTTCAGTAGTTTTAATTATTCACTGTTTATATAAACATTCTTTAAGATTGATACTTTTAGATATTGTACTTTTAAAAGTTATTTAATAAATATTTTATTTACCTTTTATATAAGTTTGAATAATTTATGAGGTAAATAATAAAGTTTGAAGTATTTTACTGAAGAGGCAGCCAACATTGACCTAAACTAATTTAGTTTATCAATATATGAAATACTTAACTTAGGTAAATCAGTAAAAATATTTTAATATTAAGTTTTAAATCGGTTGATAAGTCAGAAAATTTATTTGCATTGCAAACATCAACACAATAAAAAGAATATCAATTAATTAAAATAAGTTGTACATACCAGACTAATATTTATTTTATTTTTAATCATACTAAGCTTAAAATCATTAAGTACTCTACAATCAAAAATTCTAACTTCCTATGTCACCAGAATCAGATTCAAAACTCTAATTGTACTCTACAAAAGATAAAACATCTAGAAAATTAAATTAACAATTATACTGACCGTGTGGTGAAGAAAGCAAACGGTGATCTTCCAAGTTGACAATGGGCTGATCCCTGGTTGCATCACAGAAAAAGTTCTTGATTCCTTTTAACAGGTACCTGGCTCGCATGTTGATATCTGTTCAGTGGGCGATCATCTTCAGTGGTGAATGTTAAAAAAGATTTTCATTTTCAAATTTTATCAAATTTCTAATGTTAATTATACTTAATCTCAAACTTTGTATTAATTTTCGAACATATTTACTACTAATTAGCAGAAAAACCTTTTTAACTTTTAGCATGTCAGACACGTAGCTTTGAATCTGACATAAGAAGCAGGGTTGGTTGCAGATACTACAGGCTTTTTTGGCTTCTTTACTTCCAGGTTATGATAACCTAGGATTGCTGACTCCATAAACACTCGCATAAGTAACAAGTCCAAGAAAGTTTCGAGGATGCCAAACATTTTTCCTTCTTTCTCTTTATTGACGCCCAGCTGTGCCATCTTTTTTAGCATCTTTGTCTCATTGTATTGTGACTGGGTTCTCTGTTTTGTTTTGAATTTCATAATTTCAATGAGGATCTTAACTTTGATGGCGTGCTGTTTTTGATAGGCACTTTGTTAATTGCTTTGTTTCTGTTAAAGATGTAGCTTGCTGTGTTTCAGGGGCGTGTTTTGACTGGTTTCCTGTTTCATGTGAACCCCCTGAAAAAAAAAGAAATAAGAAAAAAAGATTCATAGATTATCATTAAAAACGTTGTTTGTTGACTTTGTTTTGGTTATTTGATAAACTTTGAATAATGAATGTTGAATTTATAATACTGAAAGATTATAAGTTGCAGTAACAAAAAATGCTCGTTTTTGCCCAGCTGAAATAGACCTTAAATAAAATTTTAACTGTGACGTCATAATAGGTAAAAGTTTTAAAGTAGCATTTTTTCTCGGAAACTAGGTGCTCTTTTTCCCTTTATAAATTGTTACTTAGTGTAAATAACTTTTGATTAAGTTTTGTTTTCGAACTAGTAAATACAATTTTACGTAAAAAATGTCCAATATAATCACTAAAGTTGTATTTTACTTAGTTTATTGTATATAATAATGTTGTGTGAAGCTTTTGTACTTTAACATTTATAATTTTTTATTTATCTGTCAACCAACTGGGTTTAAACCTTGAAAAGTTGAATTCAGAGAGTTTTCAAAATGATCTTTAGACCACTACACCATTTGGCAGTTTATTCTTTTGTCATTTAATGGTACTTTAATATTTCTATTTAAGAAACCATTATTAGAATCCATGCACCATCAGGCAAACATTTAATTATAATGTAAATGCGTACTAAAGAGGCAAGTTAAGAACAAAAAAAATTGAACCCTTTTTGAAAAAAGTCTTGACACGCCCTTGCTGTATTCTACAAAATTTGGGTTAAGTAAACTTTATGTACTCTTTTTTTCTAAAATGTTAACAAGTCGATTTTCTTTGTTCTAGTACTGAGGTTAGCTTAAAAATAAATGCATACCTTCCTTTATGTCGGGTCTATTGGAGAACTTTTTAGGAAAAAAACTGTTTTTCAGCTGCAATTTCGAAGTGGTGATAAAGAAACGCAAAAATTTTATTGACTTTTAAACTTTACTCTTGTGCAACTAAGCTCACTGCTGCTGACCTCATCTTGTATGGCTAACTTTTGATCTGTAGGTTTGTATCTTGAATGACTAGTGATACCTCTTTGGTTGGACAATTGAGCGCAGGTGCTTGTTTACAAATTAGTTACAGTTCTCTAAACTTTTCATTGTTTGTTAATGTTTATATCTGTTGGAATCATTTGTGGATTTTACAGTCAATTTTTTAAAGTTGTCTTGTACACTTTTAAAAGTATAAAGTTTTGTTGAAATTATTTTAATCTGGCTGCTAGAAACAATGTTAAAATAAAATAATTGCATTTGAAATTTAAAATTATTCAATTTTTCATACTTTTAGAATAACTAAAGAATTAAGCACTAGTCACTTTATAAAGAAATTTTAGGTATTAAAGCTTAAGAAATTGTTAAAAATGTTCATATATAGCTGATTAAATAAATACATTTACATAAAAAAATTATATGTTGCAACTAACAACAATAAACTTTTAATATCAATTAAGTTTGATAAGTGTAACAAAGTCGTTTTAACGTTGATAAGTAGAAATAGATAAAATTATAAAAATACAGTTTATAAAAACCATTTAATAAATCAAAAAATAAATATATTTCTTTATTTCAAATAACGAACTAATAGATTTAAATTTTTTCAAACTATGAAAAAAACAGAGCTAAGAAATAATTATTATATATTTTATAAGCTTAGACAAAAATTAAACTTAACGTTTAAAAATTGTTTGATTTTAACTCTACAAAAAGTTGATTTAAAAAAACTAAGGCTTAAGTATTAAATTTAAGCCATTAAAATATTTAGATATGTACAACTGCCAAATTTTGAAATAAAATAATTTTATTAAGGTTTATACACTATTTATAGAAAAGTCTTTGTAGATGATTTGAGAAATATATTTCAAGAGCTAAGATAACTTATAAGTCTGAACAGCTAGTTTTAAAACTATCTAGCTACTTAATAACTTGTAATTTATAACTATTAGCACAAAAACAATCTTAATATATTAAAGTATAAATTTTACTAAATATACACTGCAGTCAAATGGTAACAACTTGAACAATATTTGCATTGCAATTTGTATATAAAAAAACATGAAAATATGCTAATATTATGGTGAAGGTAAGTACTTTAAATTTTTATTGTCATATTTATAATGTGAATACACAAAAGCTATATATCGTTATACTAGTAAAAGGTAATACTTAAAAAAATACATTTGCTGAAATTATTACAAAACTTAATATTTGCTAAAAAGAATACAAGATTTTGAAAGTTAACTTTTGTATACGGAAGATAACTTTCAATTATTCAAAGTTATCGATAAAAAAATCAATCGGGCAAGGTTTTCTCTTGTTAACTGTAAGAATTCTACATATGATAAGATTTACATCAATTGTTTTTAGCTATTTGCAATTATTATCAAAAAATAAAGTAAATATAAAATCAACTTATTAACTATCAGTGCATCATCTACTAACATCAATTGCCACACACTGAGGGATTTTCAGTGGTAGAAATTCTCAGGGAATTTTGATTGTATTTTTTGGTTTTTTCTAAAATTTTCAGGCAAATTTTAAGGTTTTTAAAAAATCTTAAGGATTTTTTTTTTTTTTAGATTTAAAATGAGATTTAATTAATTCAGTTTCAATATTTTGTTCAAAAAAGTTAAGTTTTAAGTGCTCATTTAGAAATTTATAAGCCTTGCGGCTGGTCCTTCAATATGGTTAGAATTAACATTTTTAAAATTAAAAATACTCCGGGAAGTTTAAGGTTACTCAAGGAAGTTTCTGGATGCAGAGAAGATTTTTCCACTCATAAGAGTACCAACCCTGTAATAGACTAACTTCACACAAAAGTTGAAAATGAATAAATTATATTTATTGAAATGGGGATAAATAAAACCACCTTTTGGAAATTCATTGAAAACAGAATCTGGTTGTGTATTACTAGGAGTATTCTTTGTTACTTTTAATTAAAAATGTTTTGAATAAATTCATTAGGCTTTAATTAGGATTATTAAAATTTGGGTTTAACACCAAGCCTTTTGAATAACAGTTTAGACCACTTTGATAGACTCACTTTTAAGAGAAGGTATTTTCCGAGAAACTAAGCATGTCAACAGCTGAACAAGCGGTTAAGATAAAAACAATTTTTTTAATAGTTAGTAATTCAGTTTTTTTTTTTTTGATAACCAGCTTATTTCTCCATTTATCTAATATTTATTTAGGTAATTATTAAAAAAGTGGCAAAAATTTTAGAACTACATAATTAACTTAGGATATTTCACTTAACTTACTCATAGAAAATGTTTTGAAAATTTAGATACTATAAGATTGTTAATAGCTAGACCTGCAGAATTTTTTTCTTATCTGAAAATCAAGCTACGTTTTTAAGGGATTAAGAACTTTTACAATAACTTGTAATGTCGTATTTTAAAATGCAATGTAAACTTGTTCATAGCCAACAATAGCTCATTAACTTGAACTGGGAATACATATTAAGTAATGGGTTGTTTAGAAGTTCAAACATTGGTGAGATCATTATTAATTTAGATCATTTTAACTTATCAAAATATTATTAGACTTACGCATATCCTTCTACACCTCAAAGTCCCGTTAATAATCATGAACTTCTTACCAAATGCGTAAAAGATCTTTAAAATTTTATAATTATTAGCTATTAAACTTTCAGATGACCAGAGTTAAGTAAAATGCGTAGAATTAGCTACTAATTACTTTTTCTATACCTCATATATATGCTAAGGAAGTGCATTATTATTTAGTTTAGGAGTGTAAACCGTAATTAAACATATAAGTAAATAAAGTAAAAACTTAAAAAACACTTAATCAAAAAAACTTATAAGATTGGTATGCAGCTTTAAGGAAGTTTAATATAAAAAAATTCAACTTTTTAAAATATAAACTTGTATTGTAATTTATAAACTGCAAAAAAAATGTAAATAAAAAATATTTTAAAAAAATTTTAAGAGTTAGTTAACAGTTAACTAGATTTAAATCTTGCACTAACACAAACTCTAAATTATATATTTATAGATCATACAAATAATAAATATAATAAAATCAATGAAAATCTTCATTTAAGCCAACTTTAATAACCAATGGTTGGTAATGGAAAACTTTAAATTCAAACTTATTATCTTCATGGTTTTTAAAACTAATGTAATACATATCTTAATCATTTTACTTAATTTGACTTTTATTAACAAAATTTCATTAGAAAATCTGTTTTTGTTTGTAGAAGTACAATTGCGAATACATATTTTTAAGTAATCAACTATTCATGTTTAGGTAATAAAAAAGCATATAAATGCTACTTTAATTATACTGTTTTTACTAAACTCTATTTAAGTTATTTGTAAATCTATATAATTAACAAGTGAATTTCTTATAAATAACAATCAACAAATTGAAAGAAAAAAACTAAATATTTACAAAGCCTTGGGCAAACTCTAAAACTAACTTTTATAATATCACACAAAAAAAAATCTCAAATAAATAAACTTGATAAATAGAATAACGATACTTAGCAGTTTCAGCTTCTTACATGACATTTCCCATCTTTCTATTCCAAATTTTATTTCGAATAAATCATCTTGTAATCTGTGATTGCAGTATTGTATTTTGAAATACTCACAACAAACTAGTAAGCGATCGAAAATAAACATCATATATGTGTAATATTTATGAATTTGCAACAAACTCTAATGCAAGTTTTGAATATTTTAAAATGACTCTATGTTTGCAAAAACAAGAACAAAAGAACTAATTTGAAAGTAAAATTAAAATAAAATATCTTAGTATATAACAATTAATGTAATAAAAATATAACCAGTGCTAACTATACTCAAGTATGATTATTTCTAAATCAGCTTAACTTGAAGATTAAATTGTTTTAAAACTTAAGATAAAATAGTTCTAAAAGATTTGAAATGAAAAAGCATATATGTTAAACAAATTTATATATTACAAGATTTGAAACATCGTTTGAAACAATCAAGTAGAATTTATTCAAAATTAACCATTCACTTAAATTTGAGTTTTACTTAAAAGTAACTTTGTATGTAGTTAAATAAATTAATTAAAGAGATCAAATTAGCAATTTTTATATTGCTTTTTAATAAAAATAAGAACTTAAGTTGTAAATTTTATTTTTAATTAAGAGAAGCTTAAAGAAACTTAGCTTTTTAGCATTACACTCTTTATCACAGGGTTGCCACTCGTTTTTTCAAATTTTTTTCCAGGTTTTTCAAATTTCTTCCAGGTTTTTAAAGTACACATTTTTGGGTTTATTTTTATTTTAAAGTTAAATTTAATGTAAGAAACAGTGTTAAACAGTATAAAAAGATTGAAAAGATACTGTAAAGCTACTTAAAATGTGTTTTTTAATAAAAAAATTTTTGGTGATGACAAAAAATTTTTATCTATATGATAAATTTTTCAAGTCAAATTGAAATTTTACTACTGAACATGTGAAAATTATTAAAATTCCAGGTTTTTCCAAGTTTTTTCCAAAATTTCTTAAATTCCAGGTTTTTCCAGGATTCCAGGTAAAGTGACAACCCTGTTATCATCAAATAAAAACTAAGTTACATGAAAAGATCAATATAGTGGCTTCAATAATAATGATCACTTAGAAGCTATTATTCAAATAAATTAAAAAAAAAACTAAGTTGATATATACTGCTCATGGATGTTAGCACTAAATGAGCATAGAACACATTGCCAGATTTGTATCATCTGGGCACCTCCCTTATTGAAACAAACATTTGGCATAGCAGCATTAGCATTCTAGAACAAAATAGTAAAGATAAAATCACAGACGACTCTGTTGGTGACCTTTTAAATTATATCAAAATGAAAACACTTTGGTAAGTATAAATGGTTAGTTTTATTAGATGACAGCGATTTTTAATTAAAATACTAGTTGTTTGTTCTTTATGTATGTTTAGTAATACAATTACTGTTTGAAAGATAAGATTATTATGAGTGAATGGTAGTTGTTCTAAAAAAAGGACAAATAATTTTCTATCTATTTTATTACTCTATTTTTGTTGTTAAATCAAACTGGAACTTATAAACAAACTAATTAGGGCACAACTACTTTTCAAAAAGATACACATTACAAGTTCATATTTTACTTCATGTAGATGCCGTTTCGACTTTTCCTCAGTCATTATCAAAAACTAAACTGTGCAAAATAACTAATAATTTGTGTTAAACAACTAAATATATAAGACAGATTAAGTAATAAAATATATATTAAAATTTATATATTAAAAATTATAAACCACAGTAAAATTACAAGGTTAACAATACACATAAACATTTATACATGGTAACACCCGGTTTAGTTAGTAAAACAATTATATTTAAGACTTCAATGTTATTTTACTACAAGCAAAGTAGGTAATTATTTCAGCAACAGAGACAAGACATCTCACGAATTGAATTCTAACGTGGTCTACGAATATAAGTGCTTTAGGGATAACGGCATCCAATATATGGATTCACTTTGAGACCACTAATAGAAAGAAAATATAAAAGATAAAAACAGCTGTATCTGACTATATTAGCAATTGTAATAATTGTAAAAATGAAAGAATAACTGTTAACAACTTTGGTATTTTCAAATAATATAGGAATAAATTTGAGACTCTGATCAGCGAAGCTGTTTTAATTAATTATAATCTAATTTCGAACAAACAATTAAGTAAACTGGGTATTACCCACACATTAAGAATTTTTTATTAGTGGTATATATATATTTTTACCATGTATAAATGTTTATGTGCATTGTTAACCTTGTAATTTTACTGTGGTTTATATTATTTAATATATAAATGTTGATATATATTTTATTACTTAATCTGTCTTATATATTTAGTTGTTTAACACTAATTTTTAGTTATTCTGTACAGTTTAGTTTTTGATAATGACTGAGGAAAAGTCAAAACGGCATTTACATGGAGTAAACTATGAATTTGTAATGTGTATCTCTCTGAAATGGTTTTTTTAAAGCTCAAGTTTCCCCTCCTGTATTTTTATTAATAAAAAATCAAAAAAGAAGAAAAAAAATTGACCGAGGGTAAGGGTTAGGGGTAACAGTTTATGTATAATTAAAAAGAATAATTATAAGAAAAAAAAATTATTAAAAAGACACAATACAAAAAAAAAACTTTACCCGTGTAAAAGTGTCTAAGGTGGAAAATGACTTTTAGTGCAAAAGTGTTTCTTCCTGCATATTTGACACATACCCTTTTAAAGGACATATGCAAGGACATATTGGTTTTAAAGGATATACTGCTTCAATGTAAGCACTGTTAGTGGAAAGAGCTTACTAATTTCCATTACAAATGGAAATCTTCTATATACAAAAAACTGAATGTAAAAGTAAAACATCATTTAAGAAAATTGGAGCAGACAAAGAAATTAGAACAAAAATGACTATTTATTTATTTGTTTTTAATTTTTTCACTATTTTTTTACAAAACTCTGAATTTTTTATTTTTGTGTATTCTGAAATTATTAATTATATTAAAAGTACAACTACAACATCCATAGCTGATTTCCACTAATAGCAGGCCTAACATTACTAAATTAATTAGGGTATTTTTTGTCCATTTTTAGTAGTGTTCAATTTAAGGTAAAAAAATGTTTTAAATAATATAAAAATATTGAAAAGACAATGTTATGCTACTTTTAAGGTATTTCATTATAAAAATAATTTTGAATTATATCAAAAATAATTATTGTTATGATAAATTTTTTGTATCCAATAAAAGTTTTATTATTTTACATGTATAAAAGGTTTAAAATTCTAGGTTCAACCAAGTTGTTCAGTGATTTTTGTTTGACTTTCAGACTATTTTCTCTAAGTTTTCAAATCATTATAAAAATATTATTTCTACAGTCTACAAATTTTATTTGTTTAAAATAAGGAACATCATCTAAATGGTTTTTAGTCTATTTGTATTTAAAAAATACCAACCTAAAATAGAATGGACCTTTCTTGAAGTTGGTGCGGTTGTGATTCTTGAAGAAGTCCAAGTGCTCCAACTTGTTTCTGTAGAAGTTTCCTGAGATTGGAAGGCCTTTGCATTTGACCAAGACAACCTTGTGGCCTGTTGAAAAAATATCCATTTATAATTTAACAATAATGGTGTAATACTTTACTTCAGAAGTTTCAGGTAAAAATTTTAGACCCATAAAGGATTCAACTATTTCTTACAAGTTAACATTGACTTACAATGACACCGTCCAGGACAAAACGCTAAAAGGTATCCTTGGTGTGCGACTTGATATCCAAAGGTTCTGCGTGTACCAGTTCCTAGGAGTAGGACTAAATAATTTGAGCGTCATTTTTTGTTGTTCAATAAACTATAATAATTTTGAAAACTCAACGACATGTTTTTAAAATAATCTATAAACAAAGTTTTAAAAGATATTCAGTTCATATAATTTAGCAAAACATCAAAATTGTATTGAAGCCAAAGGTAAACAATTTTTAATTATTAAAACAATAACTGGCTAGATTAAAACATATAACTGTTAAAATAGATAATAAACAAAACTGCCTGAAAAATATTTAAAATCCAGTCAAAGAATTAAGAGTATGTTAATATTTTATTAAGTTTAATCAATAGCGACATAGTTTGATCAAGTACAAACAAAAAACTTCACAGAAATATTCTATTACAAAAAATTTATATTCTCATGTTGATTTTTTAATGGGATTATGTACATATGTCAATTCTTTACTTAGTTTGCATGCCATTTTGTTAGGTATGAAGTGTGGAGAAAATTATTTGATTTTGCCTTTTACAATTGTTAACACTTGACTTATTTACCGCTCTTAGAACTGACAAACAGTATTTGCTTGCCAGCCAGAACTAGAAGGAAGTATGCTTTATGTTGTTTAAATAAATAAAATCAAATTTGTTTCGAGTGTGCTTGATTGTACTAGTACTTAAAAAATTAACTTTTTTATAATGCAGTTATTAAGTAACCATTGCAACAGCTTTGAAACAATTTTCATTGTATATTTTAAATACAATTAATAATATATTCAATCAGATACTAATATTCAATATAAACAAAATATATTTCATATACCATATTAGACTTTTTGATAAATGGAACAGTTGGATTGCAAATAGTAGTGTTTAAAAATCGTATATGCTAAATATGTAAACAAGAGTTGCCAGTATAAAAATAAATTCACCTGAAATCTATTAAGCCAACTTTAGATAATGATATATTCTTGTTATTAAAGAAAAATAAAATAATTAAATTGCAACTTTGTAATTTTAAAATTAACAGTTTTGTATTTTATAACAGAATTAAGACAGACATATTTACAACTAATTAAATAACAAAATCAATACAAATTTAGCTAAAAAACTATGTCTAATAAAAAACTAGCTGTAATTAGGTGGGCCAAGGGAGTTTCTACTATAGTTAATTATTTATTTTGACAAATTTTACAAGTCATTACTCATCATTAAAAAATTTATTCACTACAGTGGTGACCAAACAACCAAGAAAATGATCGTGGGTGTCAATAAAATGAACCTGTGTGATTTATTTAATCTTTATAAATAATAGTGATTGTATTTTGAAGTCATATAACATAAACTACATGTGAAATAGTTATTCCCTGCTTATCAAACTAGATAAAATACATTTTAGAATTTAGCTGGAACAGAAAAGAAGTCTAATAAAGTTATTAATAAAACAAAAAGATCTACTATTGCAGAACATTTAGTGAACAATCAGATTTGTGCTGAAAATTTAAAACAATTAAAAGTTGTTGTAGCTTACTGGACTTAGTTAAAATGGAAGCTATATGAATTTTAAATAAAAAACCTACCATTTTAGTCGAAAATAATTTGACTATAGTGTTGCTTTGTTTGCAAAATGCTCTTTTTGATGTTTATATGTTTGTATTTAATCAGCTTTAATAACTAGTAGTTTGATTAGTTTTGTGTAATTGACTTTGTATGTAATTAATATTTGTTTATGGTGGTTACTACTGTTATTGTAAGAGTTAAATTTATCTTCTATTTGTTGCTACGTATCCATTTACAAAAATAGCATGAAATATATTTATGGATTTTTGCATTGAGTGTCTTTTGTATATTGTCTAAAATTAGTTTCAACTTCAAATGTTAGTATTAAGGATTTAAACTAAGAATAAAATAAGACACTATTATTATAATATTTGTTATAACTAAAATTTTCTGCAATATTATCTAACTTTAACCTCTTGCAAAACGTTTACCTACTTAAATAAAACTATTTTTTTATAATGTATGAGCTGTTTAATGCTATAAAATAAATGCTAATTGTCTTAATAAAACAATCATATAAAGGGTTATAAATACAGTGGTTATATAGGCAGTATCCCACACACATAAAAACTCAATGCTTTAATTTCTTTTCATTTATTTTTAAATTATCACTCTTAGATACTTTTCAAATTGGAAAACAATTATGTCAGTTATACTCTTAGTATTTAGCCATCCAACACTGTGGTAACATTCATATGTTACTTGAAAACTGTTATTTTTAATACAATAAAAGTTTCTTAATGTTTATTTTGCACATTTCACAAAAGATTGAATCGTGGAATTTATCTAGGCGTTAATTGAATATTTAAAACTAAACATTTGTAAAAAGAAACATAATATAATTATCTTGTTTGCCCCTTACATTTAAAAACTATCAAACTCACAAAGCTTGTATCACAAAAGTTAATTTAAATTTTTTAAAGAAGTTAAAATTACCTGATAGCTAAGATGAAACTCTACAATCAACCTATTCACCAAAGTGGACTCTCTATGCCCTTAAATCAATAATAAACTTATCTAATTCTATACCTTATATCAGAGGTCAAAAAATGTGGCCCACAAGTATAATTTTATTTTGAATGGGATGCAGCCCACAAGCATGCAAATTTTTAGCCAAAAGAAAATTTTATAGCCTTACACTAGATATTCTGTAATTTAAAATAGAAAACAAAAAAAAACGGTTCTAAGAGAAGTTTAAAGTAATTTAAGACTTACACCTGATATTTCATGTTTGTTATAAAATTTAAAACCAAAAATTCAACTGTGGCATGCAAACTAAATTTTTTCACAAAACAACTAAATGCTTGCCAACTCCTGTCATATTTTAAATATGAAAAATTACTTAATAGTAGTAATTTAAACTGTAAAAAGTTAAGGGCATAGGGGGGATAAAACACTTTTTTTGCAATTTGATCTTAAATTATATATTTTTACTAAGCTAAAGTTAAATTCAAAAAAATTTTTGAGATATAGTTGGTCAAAGTCGGAGGCAACAATAGGTTCCTTATGGGAGGCACAAACTTAATTGGCAAAAATAGACTATTTCACTAAAAATCTATCTCCTTTCACGTTTTTTGAGATAACTACCTCAAACTTTTAGTAAATGTTCCTTGCAATATTTAAAAAAATTCTGTTGCAAGGAAAACAGTTTTTTTTTCTGCTATTTTTATTAGAATTTTTTTGCTTTTTAATATTTTCAAATTTTGTTCCGATAGAATTTTATAAACACTGCAAGAAACATTTCCTCAAAATTTTAGGTAGTTATTTCATAAAACATAAGAGGGAATATACTTTTAGTGATTTCTAGTTATTTGCTGCTTTTGTGCCTCCTGTAAGGAACCTATTGTTGCCTTCGACTTTGACCGGCTATATCTCAAAATTTATTTAGATTTTTTTAATCTGTAAAAAGCATCTTGTAGCTTAGTAAAAACTATATAAAATAAGATCAAATTGTGAAAAAAGTGTTTTTAAGACTAATTTATAAAAGAAAGTTAATTTAAAGCTATATCAGACTCAGCTGTAAAACATTTGAAAATTAAGCTTCATTTTTTTAAGTTTGACAAAAATGCTTATAATTTTTAAATAAATAAATTTAAAATATAACTAAATAAAATAGTTTTCACTTACAAGGATTGGACTGCTGCCATGGTGTTTTAAAATTTAAATAAAATATCCAAAAACTACCTTTACAATTTCGCCCATCCACGCACATGAGATTAAGATGAAACTAAAAGATTATTTTTACAAAAAAAAATCGGACTATTTTTTAAATTAACAATGTAATAGAAGTTAAAAAGTTTTAATTTAAATATCATGAAGTAAATAAATACAAATATTAAGAAGACAAAAAAAACATTTTAAGCAGTACAAAAACAATATTTAACCCTTCAAGACTCATTAGTTTTGATATCAGCAGACTTTGTGAATCATTCAGACATTCTACAGCATATTTTAGGATTTTTAAATGTTTCTCTTTAAATAATTTTGATGGTGCTGTTCAAAAGTTGATTTTATACATTCAAACATCATAAAAAATAATTTTGTGGTTAAAATTTATCTTGAATAATAAATTCACTACATACTAAACTAATGCAACTTAAAGTGTTAATGCATATAAGTTATTTTATTCTACATGCAACTTAAAAATAGATTTGTATAAAGTTCAGTTTAGTGACAAGTTATTAAAAACATTAACTATTAAGGACAGGGGGTCAACTTTGTTTTACAAGTTTATCTGAGTTTTCTTACCTTATAAAAACATTCCAAATAACTTATTAGAAATGAACTATCGAAATGAGTAGCTTGTACTTTAAAGAAGGAGCAAATCAAAATCAAGAACAAAGACTACTTCTGTAAAAAAAAAATTCACATTCATTTGTTAACCAATATTATTCAAATTTTCTCATCAAGTCTATTTCTAATATTTCAAACTTTAAATTCAGGAACTATTTTTTAGTTTTGATAAATAAAAATATATTTTAAAAAATACTTTTTTAAGTTTTTTTTTTTATCTTAAAATTCCAAAATTCAAAGTTCTTTAAATTACATATTAAGTACTTTCTTAAATCTGACGTTTCTAGCACAAGAAAACCAAGAAAAGATAAACTTTTAATGAAATTTTAAACTTCTAAAAACAAATTTAAAATAAAAATTTACGGTTCAAATGCATGTATTAGATGTATTAAAAAGAGGAGTTTTGATTAGGTTATGAAACTTAACTATTCAGAATAACTAGTTTTTATGTGAACTCCTTGCTATAGCAACGGTTATTATGACTCTGATAAAATAAAATAAAAGAAGATACATACAGTTATTACTTCACAAAAGCCTTTGAACATAGCATTTAAAACTTAAATTAACTTCAAATAATATATAGTTGCCTTAAAATATTTGTTCATGAAACAAATAAAAAATTAGGATTGTTATCATTAGTTATACTATTTTAAAACCCGTTTAGCTTTCATAAAACAGATAAATCAACAAAAATTCATGGTAAACTCGAACTGACTCAGCTGCAACATTTCACACCTTAACAGAGCAGCCGATTATGTTTGAAAATGTTAAAAGTATGAGTTTAATACCAGACAAAAAACATTTTTAACTTTAACAGCAGCTGATTACATTTAAACAAAAACGATTAAGTAAATAAAAAACATTTGGTTTATTTGAAAAATTTATTTCTAAAATCTAAATAGACAAAGCGTTTTTATTAGCAAATGTTTTTTTTTAATCGAAACATTGTTTTGAAAATAAAGTGACTAAAACAATTCAAGTTGAATTTAGAACAAATTATAGTTTAATTACCTGGCGGTCCACCGTCGCCAAGCAACAGCGTGTAGGACTCCACCCTGCAGGAGTGGCTCGCATCCGGGCACGAGGCGTCCACCACGTGGTCGATGACCCTCCCGCCGGTGTCGATCCTCTCACCGGTGGCGCAAGTGAGCACTTCACCTGTAAACATGTTTAATTGAAATTATTCTGCAAATTGCGAAACAAGTTTGTGATTTTAGTAATAACGCGAAAGTTTTCAACTGTTTCCTCTGTAAATAAATCCAAATGAAAAAGTTATTTTATTTTATAAGTTATAATTTTGATGCTCAACGTGCCCGATTGGTTTTGTGATAAAATAACAATTTTAAATGAAGTCTTACTAATTTAAGTTTAAAACGGCATTTAGTTGAAGATTTCAAACACTTTCTGTTTAGTAAAACTCAGGCACAACTTTTGTAGGTTTTGTCACTTTTATTTTTACATGCTTTGTAAGTTTAACTAAACAAATGTAAATAAAAAAAATTATTCGCCATGCTTTTATTGTATTGAACAAAGTTTTAGGTTTTTAAGGTTTATGGTTGTGCATTATTTTATAGTGAGATAGTAATTTAAAAATTAAAGTTCTATGTTGTAATACGACTATAAAAAAATTGCAACAACTAAAATAAAACTGTATTTAACTGTTTTTTAAAACTTAATTTAAGAGAATTGTCTGAAAATTTAATCAATTTAAGTTTTTACGCTATTTTTATGTTTTTTCTATAAAGGTTGATTAATTTACGCATAAATAATTTTCGGTTGCTAAGTGCTTTAAATATAACTTTTAAAAATATACTATTTTATAACTTAATAATTACATATATTAAGAATTTTTTTATGTTAAAACTAAAATAAGCTTCTAAAAACTTCAAAAAAACTAGGAATTAATAAAATTGAAAATGTTTAAACATAATAATGTTGTAAAATAGAACAACAAAATAGTTTAAAGTAAACTGACCCTGTAAAGTTCCAGTAAAAAAACATAGTAAAAAATAAACTAACCCTGTAAAGTTCCAGTGAAACAACATAGAAACAGCAACGCTAAAAACGCTGTTGACCCAATTTTGTAATTCATTTTGAATAACACTACTATGCTGTATAAATTAAATTATTTTTAGTTCAATTAAAATGAATATAAAACAGCAAACGATTTCGATGATATTCAAAAGTATGTCTATATAGATAAAGTACATAAATAAAATACAAAAATGCTAATACTAAAATAAAATAAAAAAGAAAACAGTTGCTATGTTGAAAAAAATAATAAGTTGAGCAGTATTAAATTTTTCTTTAAACAACTTTCTTTACTTTATCACAAACCATTTATACAAATGATTTCAAACAAAAAAAAACAATATTATAATAAATTTAAACAATGTTTACTTTTATCGTCTCATTAAAGTTATATTTGCTTCAATTACGCTTCTAGTAAATTATAAACAAAAGTACATTTTTTAAATAACAACTAAAATTATTTTGAGAACAACGTAAGAGTATTTTTTTAATTGGCGCTAGGCTAATTCTTTTGATATGAGCAAATCAAAATAAACTATTTTTAAAGTTTTCTCAGAATTTAAAACATTTATTTTAATCTAAAAAGAAACTTTAAACTATTTATGTTTTAAAATTTCAAAAAAAACCAAAGTAATTTATCTCTTATATAACATAGCTTATCGAATATTTTAAGTAAAATTTTACTGATTTTATAAATATTAGACAAAATATTTTAGGCTACATTGTTTACAATATAACATTTTAAATTTATATACTATTTCATAAACCACTTTATTTCAGATGATATTAATAAAAACTTCAATACTGAAAAGGGATAGGTTAAAAAAAAGTTGTTATTTTTTTCCGATAATCTAGTAGATTTGTAGTCAAAATTTGATTCGTATTACTAAAAAACAATCAATTATCACTCAAAACGCCCTTTAAAAGTTTAATAATTTAACAACAAACTTTTTTTTAAACTTTTTTATCTGTTTTGTACACAAAACATAGCAAAATTTTCAGCTAGAACCTTAACTGTTATGTATCTTGTTTTTAACCACTTTAATTATGCCTGATTCTCGTATAACTATTAACCGCATTAAAATTAAGGCGTGTTGAAGTTTTTTATAATTATTTAATACAATTTAATTATTGATGCGCTCTTCGTGGAACCGTTATCAAACAATACAATCAGAAAAATTCTTCTAAGTTTTTTTTTTAATTGAGATACTTTTAATGAAATATCTCTATTTGATTATTTTTTTCAAAGGTAGAAAATAGAAAAGTTATCAAAAAAAAACTTTAACCGGTAAAGCGGTTATACTTAAGTTTTAATATAGCAACTTAAGCATATAAATAATTAGTTTTGAAAACTATAAGGCTTAAGTTTTTATAAAGACATATCCAAACTAAGTAGACTACGAATCTTTTCCATTAAAAGTTTACTTTCTGAAAGCCTAGAGCTCACTTGTTAAATAAATGATTAAAATCTATAAAAATGTGTTTTATCAAACATTTATTCTTTGTTGAACTTATATTCTCTCTGAGCTAAATACTTACGCGTAAAACACAAAATTTTGGTGTTCAACTTATTTTTACTTTGTATTTGCTTTGAACTTTTTTGACAAGACAATAACATAATTGGTTATAATTAAAATGTTGCATATCTTGCGAAACCATTTCAAATTAAATTAAAAAGGTAATTTTGACTATTGCAGCTTTAACTAAAAATTCCATCGATATCTTTAGGCACATTCCACTAAAACACGTGACAACACTTGTTTGTGTGAAACAGTTTAATAATAGTAAATATAAATGAACAAAAAACTAAATAAGGTTCGAGTCTTAAAACAAAGGCTAGCAAACATCAAAAATTAAAAAAAAGCAAACTTATATTCACAATCTCAATTTTTTATGGAATTTCGAAACAAGCCGTTCCGAACTGAAAATATTTTTATTTTTCAACGCAAGCAAAACATACACAGAAGGTTGTTTCACAAATTCAAATTCAAAGCCCTCGAAACTGCCTATAGCAAAACTGCAACGAAAAGCTTTGGTTTTCCCTGAAAACGCACTTAAGTTATTAACCAGCCGCCTCTCACAAACAACTTCAAAATGTTTTGCAATTGTCGCACGGTCGTAACTTTATCAGTAGAATGCGCACGAAGCCCCGGGGCAAGATTGCTTTCAGCGGAAATATGAAAAAATGCACTTTCGACACTCAAACTGCATTAGGTCGCTGCGTTTAATTAAACAATTAATTTAACTGACTCTATGAGCTATATTGATTTTTGTTTACACTTTTAAACACAATGTAATCGCTTTTGCGGCAAATTTTTACGTAAAGATCACGTATTCACTAATCTGAAAAATTTAAACCGGTTTATCGAGTGTAATTTGCTCGTATTTTCGAGTACTGGCAGATCTGATTACAACGGATTATCTCTTTTTGTTTGTGATAAGAATCTTTTTGTTTGTAATAAAAAGTATTTGAACAACCATGACTCAAACAAACAACTTTTAACTTAGAAACAAAATAAAATATACTATAGAGATTTTGTGGTTTTAAGCAAAGTTACATGTAAATTTTAGACTTATTCTTTTTAATTGGTTTGTTTTTATAAAATCATTAAGTTTAAAATTTCTACTTTATTTGTAAAAGAGATTAAGTTGTGTAACTTCTAGTGTTTACTAAATTATTAAAACTTGCTATGATTTTTTAATTGGTTAATAATCGTTGAAAAGCTAAAAGGAAAAAACAAGTTATAGGTCTACAAACAAATTAAAAAAAAAAGTTAAGGTCCGTTGTATCCGTTGGTCACTAGTTAAAAAAAATCGAAAAGTTCTATTTGATTAATTAACTTACAAAATTCCTATAAGCTGCAATTTTTTCTCTGAAAAGTTATTAACTACAGTTTCTTTTTTTTCAGTCTTTTATTATCAATATTTTAAATGAAAGAAAGTCTATTTTATCTAAGCTAGTAAAGAAATTTCAAACTATATTTTAATAAAACAAAGTTTTAAATTTTTAACTTATAGTCTTATAGTAAGTTATTTGATTTTTACAGGTAAATATTTTTGATTAGAAAATAAAAAAGTAAACCCTAAAACATATGACCATGTAACTATGGCCTCTACTGACCAAGTGTTCAATTGCTATAAAACGTTGAGAGCTTTGTTAGACTGGCTTTTACTACAAACTAAAGTTTTTCAAGTGTATAGAAAAAAATAACTAAAATTAAAAAATATAAATCCGATTTTTTTATTAACTTTGATTAGTAATTTAAAAAATCAACTTGTATTATTGAAACAAATATGTGTTTTAATAGCTTTTTCAAATTCATCAACTTTTTTTTATTGACAATCTTACAGTTCAAGTACGGCTAAAGGATATCGTAAGTCAGTTACCGTGAAAGAAATTGATAAGACAAAAACATAACAATGAAAAATAATAAAATGTTAATTAAAGTTGAAGTTGACAAAAGTAGCTAGAAAACCAAACGTTCTACGTTTAGTCTGAAATAAGTCTGATTTGCATATTTATAGAATCAGAATTTCTTTAAATGTTTTTTTTATTTTTTAGTTTAGACTCATTCTTAGCCCACCTTACCTTAATACATAAAAATAGTAAATAAATAAATGAAAGTAATTAATAAATAGTTAAAAAAAATTTATTTACTAATAACTAATTAATAGTAGTTAACAATTAATAAACAGTTAATAAACTTAATAATCAATATGATTAATAATAAAGTTATTAAATTGATAATTTATTAAAAAATAAATAAAAAATTAATTTTATTATAATTAATTACTAAATTAATAAAATAAATATATAGATTAATTTAATTAATAATCAAATTAATAAACTAATAAATTTAATTAAAATTAAAAAAAAAAAAAAGTTTTAATAACTAAAACTAAAAATTACATAAAAACAGCTTATATTGCTGACGCAGCAAATATGCAAATCAAACTGAATTTTATGTATACTAGCCCAATATTTATAAGAATTCGTTTAAAGGTCAAAAGTATTCCGTAAAATCGAACTTTTAAATAAAACAAAAATTAAAAGTAAAACTGTCCCACAACTTTAATAAAATATTGATAAGAATAAAAAGAGTTGTATTTTCAAGCCTGTGTTTAATGAATTTTTTTGTTTAAAACTAATTCAAATTAATTATTAAAGTTGTGAAAATGTTAAAATGTATGATAAAATTATTTGAATTAGTTGAAGACGATTTTTTCGTTTCGTTTATTTTTTTCTCACAATGACTATTAAAACTTTATTATGTACTTTGATTTGGAAGCTTACTTTTAAAGAAGCTTTGAACCTGGTAGATTTTGTACAAACTATGTTGGTCATTGACAAATTTGCTAACTATCTGTTGCTAACAAATTTGCATACTAGTTATTAACAAATTTGCATAACAACATTAAGTGATGACAACTTGTCAACTACATTCAATACTTGAAACAACCTTCATAATTATATGCTATACTAAGGTCTGCCTACATCGATTCATACAAGCATATCAGGGCAGATGATTAAATGATTTGATCTTGATCAAAGTATTTTAAAGCTTTTTGGCAAAGTATGAAAAAATAGATAAAACCTTGTTCTAGAAAGTTTTTAGACTCTTATTCTCTTATTGAAGTACCTAAAATCAGTGTTAACTTTTACATGTTAATTAGTAAAGTTTCGATTTTACATAAACAATATATATGAATTGATAGATAAAAACTTTTTATCACTATCAAAATTTTTTACCAGTCAAATAAACATTTAAGGGCATAGGGGGGAGTAGGGGGTTGCTTTTTACATATTTTATAAACTCAAAATATTTTTTGAGATATAGGTGGTCAAAGTGGAGGTTACAATAGGTTCCTTAGAGGGGCGCAAACTATAAAACGGTGAATACCTAGTACTCACTAAAAATCTATGTCCTCTTATGTTTTTTGAGATAACTACCACATTTTTTTATGTAGAGCTCCAAAACCTTTATACGACAAAAAACAAAAGAAAATTGTTTTATTTGTTAATGTTTTTAATAAATTTCTTTATCTTTTAATTCTTAAAACTTAGTTCTGACAGAATTTTCTAAAATCTGCAAAGGAACATTTCCTAAAATTTTAAGGTATTTATCTCAAAAAAAAAGTAGCAGAAGATAGATTTATAGTGATATAGTCTTTTTTCCGTTTTTAGTTTGCGCCTTCCATTAGGAACCTATTAAACCAGCTTTGATCTCTCATATCTCAAAAATTACTTTGAATTTTTTCAAGCAATTAAAAATATCTGATAGCTCAGATAAAACTTAAACAATAGGATCAATGTGTAAAAATCAAGATGGGACCCCCTATGCCCTTAAAGTACATAAAAACAGTGTTTACAAAGCAAATTACCAATAGTTCAAAACTACAAGGTCTTTCTCCACTTTAAGCCATTGACTTTAGTTTTGAGTTTTCAATTTTTTTTTTCTTGATTTAGATATTTCAATCTTAATGCTAGTCAGACGTCCTGTTTAACTATACTGGGTAATTTTTGTAAGAAAGTATACTTTTCTCTAAAACTTATTAAATATATCATATAAATTTTAAAATAGTTTTTATTTGATTATGTATGTTGTTTATTTATAACTTATGTGATTGTTTCAAGTAAATACTGTATTGTTTTTAAGCATAAATTGTTGATGAAAATCAGAAATTTTTTTACAAGTAGATATTTTTCCATTGAAATTATACTTACTTGTCTAACCCATCATTATTGTTTGACAAAGTATGAAAATTTTGAGATACAAAGTTGAAAATTTTTAAATATTATTCAAGAAAGTTGTTAATTGCAAAGGGAAAGACAACTTCATTAAAAGTACAACCTTACATGCAGCTAATATTAAATCATTTAAGTTTTTTCTTCTATAATTGTTAGTTTGGGCATAGGGAGGGGTGTCCACCTTTATTTTTACAAGTTGATCTTATTTAATAGAGTTATATCTGATCTATTATAAATTTTTAACTTCTTAAAAAAATCAAAGTAATTTTTGAGATACAAGCGATCAAAATTGGTAACCTCAATAGGTTCCTAATAACAGAAAAAAGAGTATTTATTAAAAATCTATATTATCCTTCATTTTTAACCAATAATTTCAAATTTTCACAAAAAATCCATTATTAAATTTAAAAAGACTAAATGCAGGAATTTTTAAAATAAAAAAAGATATTAAGCACCACCTAATTTTTTATTTATTTTAATACTTTTAAAAATCGCAACATCATAGAACTTTTTGAATTTGTGATAAAATTGATTATGAAAAATTTTCTTACACAGGTATAAATATTCTTACATAACTTTTCTAGAAAAAAATTAAAAGTTATACTAATATGAAATAACTTATATTTTATGTTGTTAGAGCTTTATTAGGGTCCGAGAGTTTTTTTATAATTTTAACTTTAGCTCTTATTTAAAAGCTGAAAGTTAAGCTATAAGTTAATTATCATTAGTGATGTACCGGACCCACAATTTCGGGTCCGGCCGGACCCGGATCCGGACTTTTTTTTCAAATTAGAATCCGGCCGGAACCAGATCTGGACTTTTTTTTCAAATTAGAGTCCGGCCGGATCCGGATATTAGACAAAAATGGCAATATCCGGCCGGACCCGGATAGTGAGTCCGGTACATCACTAATTATCATTAAGTTTAAAACTTGTTTTCAGTTTAAAGATGTACTATTTCAAGCTTAAAACATTTATTTAAAGGAGGGCATTCATTCCAATTATCTAAAATTTAGGTAGATATTAAAAAAAAAAATTCTCTCGGGTTTTTAACACAATTGACAACAAAAATTCATGGAGTGTTCATTGCATAATTATAAAGAAACTTATTGCTGCATTTAAAAATAAATAATGGATATTTAAAAATTAGGAACTGTGGAGTGAAAAGTTTACCTTAATGTAAAAATGGTTGATTTATTTTTGAAAAAAAAAATCAAAGTTTTCTTTCTGAATTTTAATTAACAATTTAATCTAAAACTTTTACAAATAGAGATCATAACTATAAATTTTTAATCTTTTTTGATCTTTATCCTGGTAAGCCTTCAAAGTTTGTGAGATAATACCTCACATGGACCATATAAATGTACATATCATGAAAAAACTTCAGCGTAGTAAATTCTTATAATACTATAATTTAATAATGATCATATATTAAAAAAGCTACTAGTTGTTTTTTAAAACAATTTATAACTTTTGAGATGTAGTATGCAGAAGACTTCAATAGATAACTTTTGTAAATGGCAAAATAAAAAAGTGAAAAGAGATCAACTTTATACAAAATATTTGCTGTAGGTGTATCTAAAACTTTAAAACAGTTTTTGCACTATTATAAACAGCTTTTAAATTTTTATTAAATAAAAAAGTATTAGAAACTTGAAAGTTGTTCAAAGAAATTGATAAATGATATAAACTCAGCTTAGAAAAGATTGTTAAACTTTTTTTAAAAAGTTGTTGCAAAACAAGGTTTGCACCTTTTTAAAGAATCTGTTGAACTCTTCAAAATTAGCCCCCTGTATCTTAAAAGTTACTTTTAATTAAAAAAACTGTTTAAAGCAATAATAATTTAAGCAATAGTGTCTTTAATAACAATGTAAAAATATAACAAATTCAAAAAATCAGTTAAACTTTTTAAGGTCCTTAAGCTTTCAAAGTTACCTTTTTATATTATGTTATTTTGTTAAGGTTTTAATTATTGAAAAAGTAAACAATAATTTAGAAGCTTAATGACAGTGTCCTTTTTATTTAATTTAAAGTTGATTTCTTTTTTCAGAAATAATAGTTTGTTCATCTTTAAAAAAAAGTTTGACCATTTTTGGGTAATTATCTAAAATTTAAAGATAAATATAACTAAGTAATGAAGTAGCATTCTATTGATTAGTGAGGTTTTACTGTGTACATAATCTTGGTTTAATTTCCATTTCCATTTATTTATTAAAAAACAGTTATCAATATAGTTTTGTAGTAATAATTATGACAATTAGTTTTACACCGTTTAATAGATTAGTTTTTTAAGTTTTTGTACTTATAATTCATATATTAGGTTTACTTATTTTAATTATTGGTACATGGATTTATTCTTAACTTCCATAAATAGTTTTGTTAAAATATAATTACAATATTTTGTTAAAGCGGTGCAGTGCTCCAAAACGTTTTAAATTTTAAATTGGTAATTAAAGGTAAGTTATAAGTTCTAAATGTAAAGTAGCTTGTATATAATAAAAAATACATTTAATTTTAAGTTGTTTTCAATGTTGTAAATTGTTTTCTACAAAAGCGTATATAAGACAAGATAATCTCTTTAATGTCAATTTTGTTAAAAATATATAGTCAACTAAAATTTAAACTCATCTTTTATATTAAAGATTAAATACAGGGTTCCCACTTTAATATAAAATCTACAATTCCTTATAAATCCCTATAAATTTGCAATATTCATAAAAATTCCTAAAAAAACAGAAAATAAGTGAAAATCCCTGGAAATTACGTTTTTGCTTGATGATTGAAATTTAAAATCCAAAAAAGCAACACAACGTAGTGAAAATAATGTTTTTTTCTATTTTATTAAATCAAAATCTTTGCAAACTCATTAGAAAAATGTGACTCTATAGCATCACTTTGTGGATATTTTTTTATCCTTTTTTAATCAAATACAGTTTATCCAAAGTTTGCTTATTTTACTAAAGTTAGAGCTCTAAAACCCTCAAACTATTGCAAATTTCTTATTAAGACTGTCTTTATAATCGGTTGATGACATGTTTAACTTTGAGTACCTTAAAAATATGTTAGTAAAATTTTTAGTTTAAAATTATTTTTTTTTTTTGATAATTTTCCTATAAATTTGCTATACAAAGGATTTTCTTATAAAAGTTCTTAAAATTTTGGTGGGAACCCTGTAAATACCTCTGAACTTCCTAAAATAGTTTAAAAGTTGTAAAAAATATAATTTGAAACAGTTTAATATAAAATTCTATATAGCCAAATGTCTTATAAAAGACTTAATGAAAAATCTATTTTGAAATTTATTTTTAATTAAATCTATCATGGTTTTTTGTTTTGTTTGATTTTTTAAAGCATTTTTTGTACATAACATACTAACGATATTAGTAATATCATAAGAACTTCTTTAATTTTCAATTAACAGCTTGCCAAAAATCTTTAATCTTATAAAACCTGGAATACACATTTAAAATAGCTTTACAACATCTTTTAATGTTGTTATAATAATAAAGACAGTGTTTTACCTAAATCTTAGTTTTAAAATAAAAAAATACTTCAAAAAATTGAAGCTTTAAAACCTGGATGAATTTAAAAAAACCTGGAAGAAATTTCCTATTAAATTTTGTCAATTAAACTTCAAAAAAACCTAAGAGCTAAAGTAAAGTTTTCAAAAGTTAGATCAACTAGTAAATAATAAGTATGACCCCTTACTGTGCCTGGTCTAAGCATAATATTACTTACTTAATCTATAATACATTTTATAAAAGTGTTATTTTTCAATATCAAGATTTTATTATATCTTTAGTGCAGTGTTATCTTAAATACAGTCAGCTTGAAAGTTGTAAGGTTAACATTTGTAGTAGTTATTAGTTTAGAAAATTCTTTTTATTTGAACTTTTTCTGTACAGTAAATACCAATGGGCAAATCTCAAAAATTAGTTTAAGGGCATAGGGGAGTGGGGTATATCACCTTTTTCACAAATTAAATTTATTTTATTGAGTTTTAATTAAGCTACAAGTTGATTTTTACAGATTTCTTTAACTCAAAGTATTTTTTTAGATATAGCCTGTCAAAGTTGAGACTACAGTAGGTTTCTTATGGGAGGCGGAAACTAAAATGGCAAATAATTAGAAGTTACTAAAAATCAATCTCCTCCTACGTTCTTTTGGGACAACTACCTCAAACTTTTAGAAAATTTTTCTTGAAATATTTAGAAAACTCTGTCTGAACAAATTTTTATGAACTTAATAAATTAAAATCTCTACCAAAAATACAATTAAAACACTTTTTCATGTTTATTAAAATAAAAAAACAATATGATTAAAAAATTTTTTTCCAACATAGTTTTCTAAATATTGCAAGGAACATTTCCTGAAAGTTTAAGGTATTTATCTAAAAATTGTAGGAGGAGATTGATTTTTAGTGAAATAGTCTTTTTTTCCAACTTTAGTTTGAGCCTTCCATAAGGAACCTATTGTTGCCTCCGACTTTGACCGACTATATCTCAAAAATTATTAAAAAAATTTGAAATCTGTAAAAAGCATTTTGTAGCTCAGTTAACAGTCAATAATATAAGTTTAAATAGTGAAAAAAGTGATTTAACCCCTTCCCCTTCTCCCTATGCTCATATTACTTAAAAAATGTTTAAAGTTAAAATCCATAACTTAACAAACTTCAGAAAAATTTAACTACAGCTCAGTTATTTATTCAGGTATATAGCTGATATAGAAAAATCAAATTGTAATGCAGCAGTGCTCGCCCTGCAGTATTGCCAACATAGTTTGGCAAATTGTTGTTCGTAAGTACCACATTTAATTTTGGTTTTTCAAATTAAATTTAAACAGTTTTTTATTGTCATTCTTTTCAAACCAAGACAACCAAAGGCTTAGCATTAAATATAAAATGAAATTTTGTCTACTACCTTGTTTTAAATTTGATTTCAAAATGATTAAAGTTTTGTTTTCTATTAAATGTTTTAATAAAATTCATCTCAATTCAAACAATGTTAATTTTTAAGGATTGAGCTGTGATTTTATTTAAACTTCATTATAAATTTAGCTCAAATTACAATACATTTGAGTCAACATTTTTTAAATTATGTTTTATAGTGATAAATTAAAAATATATTTCTTATTTTTGTTCTTTAGAGTTTTTTATACCACAGTTAGTTTTAATTATTTTAAGTTTTGTTAATTGATAACTACTAACTGTTTTTTGGTCACTAAGATTTTTTTGTGTTGTGTCAAAGAGTGTATTACAGAAAAAAAAATGTTTTAGTTTTTTAATGATTATAGTATTAAAAAACTTAAACAATATTTTATTTCTTAACTTATTCATACAAAGGTTGTAAAATTGTATAAACTTTTGCATTATGCTTGAGTTTGTAAAATGTCATTAAATAAATGTCAATCTCTTAAAAATTTGTAAAAGGTTTTGTAAAGAAGTCTGTTTAAGTCGTTTTTTATCTTTTGACTGATTAAAATAAGTTTAAAATAGGCAAAGGATCTTAAAAAATTTCAAGGTTATCAAGTTATTAATAATTTTAATTAGTTTTTTAATAGGTTAGTGTAGAAGAAAGTAAAACTTTTTTTAGTAATAAATTTGTATATTTTTAACAATAGATATTTATATTTGTTATCATTTATTCTACCTCATAGTTTTAAATGTTTTTTGACTATTTGTTTTATAAGTTTTACCCTTATTAAAAGTTGTTGTAGTTTAGCAACTAAAAATTTGTTAAACTTTTTAATTGTTCTCATTTAAAAATTAGCTTCAATTCAGTAAAAAAAATTAAATAAAGTTTTTGACATAGACTACGATTAATTATAAACAAAAACACACAAACAAAATAACAAAGATTCTAAAAATTATGATAAACATTAAAACTTTTATTATATGGAACCTTTTTTAATTCTTATTCTTACCAACACAGTATGTTCTGATCCACCTTTCCTTAAAAATGGGGAGTATTCTGGACCAAACATGCCAAAGAATGGATCCGTTTACAGCTATAGTTGTAAACCCAACTATATGTTTAGCAGAACGTCGTCAAAAACTGCTAGGTGTACCAACAATGGTACTTACATATGGGATGGAGATATTCCTGAATGTCTTCCAAGTTTGTTTAAAAACTTGCTTAATTAGTTTATACAAGGTATTTTGTATACTGAGTAATAGCAAAATTTTAGTACCTACTAAAACTATAAAAATACAAACTATAAATAAAGCTAGAAAAATACTATCAGTTTGCAATGCTCCACCTACTGTTATTAACGGAAGTTACATTGAAAGTCTAAGCACAACATACTTAAGAGGTGACTTTCTTACTTTCAAGTGCGACTTTGGTCCAGATAACTTCATTGGCTCAATCGAATGTGGTGAAAACGACTGGATACAAAAACCTCACTGTCCTATGAATGTAACAGGTTATAATATTGTATGAAATATTAGTTCACATATTTTAATAATATTTATGTAGCTATATATATAAAGAGGCTAAGTAAAAAATAGGGTTGTTTCAAGTTATACTTATAAATTACATAGTAGCAAGCAGTGGCGTTGTGTGATCTTTTAGTTAGGGGGTGCTGCAGATTGACATTGTCAAATTAAAATATTTCCTAGTTTTAAATTTAGATAAAAATCATACAGATAGTATAAATAGATAGACTAATTTTTCATATAAAAGACTTAAAAAATTTAACAAATGGTTGATTATGCCAATTCAATCATCAGACCATAAGCTTTTGGTAGACTGAGACTGCTTTCATCCTTATTAGGACTCATCAGTCAGTCACAACCGAATAACTAGTAGTCGTATATCTACAAGTGGTTTATTATGCTTTAATATGAAACAACTATTTGCTGGCAATGATCAATGATGTCAGCATTGTCTTTTGCCGTGCAACGTTTAAGACATTGTTCACTAGACAAGACAGCTGGTTCGCTATTAAGTTAAATCAACAAAAACATCAGCAAAAACTTGCAGAGCAGAAGCCTGGACTTTCGTTTGCCTTGAGAAGCTTGTGTTCCGATGATCGAATTGGCATAATCAACCCTTTGTTAAACTTGAGCTTGTCTCAAAGCAAATGAAAGTCTAGGCTTCTGCTCTGCAGAATTTTGCTGATATTTTTGTTTGACAAGTTTAAACCTTTAAAAAAATACATATATACACATATCTCATATCTTTATACATCACCATTTCTTATAAACTGTAGCTACTCTTTTTAAATTTACAATCCATGAAAGTTTTGTATTTGCATAATTATAAATTTGCTTATTAAAAATTAACACTTATCTAAGTAGTAATAAAAATCAAGATAAAAAGTAAATAAACTTTGTACAAGTAATTTGATAAAAATAACGAGGTTATTCAAATCTAATAAAATAATGTACTTATCGTAAATTAATTTAAATTTTATCTTTTCTATTTTAAAATATTTAAAGTAGTAAGTTTGCTTCAAACATAGCTTGCAAAGGCTTTGAAGGAAGCTTTGGTCCTTGAAAAAAATTGTTTTTAAGTTTGTAATGTTATTTGCTTGAAAACTTTTAAGCTACATGACCCTCAATATACATACCTCATTATACATGATAATGGATAATTTTTTTTAGGGTTAAGGCCATAGGGGGGGGTCCACTTTGTTTTTTACAACTTGATCTTATTTTGTAGAATTTAATCTGAGCTATCAGACACTTTTAACCGCTTAAAAAAACTCAAAGTAACTTTTTAGATATAAGCGATCAAAGAAAGGGCATTCAGTAGGTTCCTTATGGAAGGCGAAAACTAAAAATGCAAAAAAAGACTATTTCACTAAAAATCTATCTCCTCCTTCATTTTTTGAGTAATCTTTCTCAAATTTTTACAGAATGTGTATCATTAAACTTTAAAGAGATCTATTGTAGGAATTTTTTTAATTTTGAGTAAAAAAAAATTATTGTCAAAAAATTACCCTTTTTTTTAGTTTTTTATGGATAAAATTTTTATTTTTCAAAATTTCAAAAATTCCAACATTAGGATTCTTCAAAATATTAAAAGGAACAATTCCTGAAAATTTGAAGTCTCTAGATCAAAAAATGAAGGAGGAGATAGATTTTTAGTGAGTTTTAAAATTTCCGAGAAAATTGACCCTGAAAAATTTGCTGTCCATACTTTTGTATCGGAAACTTTTTACAAAAAATAAAATATCTCAAAAGTTAAATGATATTTTTAAATTCTATAAAAACAGGCTTGTAGTTTGTATTTAAAGCTTTCATATAAAAGCCAAAGTTATTTTTTGTAAAAAAAAAAGTCGGACCCCCCCTATGGCCTTAACTTAACTGTCTTAGTTGCTGTAAAAAAACGCTTGGTTAACTCGTAATTTGTGACATAAAATTCAAATTCCAACAATTCAAAATCTTATTTATACTTTCTAAAGATCAAGTATCGAAAAATAACTTTAATTAAAAATAAAGTACGTAAAGTTATAAGATTATAAGAGTAAGATAAAATAAAATAAATGTTTGATAAAAAAATTACATTCAGATAACAAAAAAAAAGCCACAGTCAAATGTAGTAATTAATTCTTTTGTTGATATCTCAAAAATAATTTAAATTTGAACAAAAAATGTTACTGACGCTCAGCTAATAAAATTATAGTATATTTTTTGACATTGAAAGAATAAATATAAACAATTTACAGAAACTCAGAAATTTTATAAATTGTAATGTTGAAATTTGAAATATTAAAATTTAAACAATTTTGCACCTTCATAATTTAACTTATAATAGTTTTTTTTTACATCATTAGTACTTATTCATTTGCCTAATATACATACTAAAAAAAATTGGCATTATTGCAACAGGTGTAACTGATGATACAAACAACACTGATTCAGTTGATGAAACTACTGCAACAGATGCAAATAGTGAAAAAGAAGTTGACATTACTGCAACAGGTACATCTGATGAAACAGGAGAAACTGATTCAGTTGATGAAACTAATTTAACAGATAGTGAAACTGGAGATACTAGTGAAAATGAAGTTAACATTACTACAACAGGTACATCTAATGAAACAGGAGAAAATGATTCAGAGGATGAAACTGCTTTAACAAATACAGATAGTGAAACAGGAGACACTAGTGAAAATAAAGATAACATTACTACATCAGGTACAACTGGTGAAACAGGAGAATCTGATTCAGAGGATGAAACTACTTCAGCAAATACAGATAGTGAAACAGGAGACACTAGTGAAAATAAAGATAACATTACTACAACAGGTACAACTGATGAAACAGGAGAAAATGATTCAGATGATGAAACTAATTCAACAAATACAGATAGTGAAACAGGAGACACTAGTGAAAATGAAGTTAACATTACTACATCAGGTACAACTGGTGAAACAGGAGAATCTGATTCAGATGATGAAACTACTTCAGCAAATACAGATAGTGAAACAGGAGACACTAGTGAAAATAAAGATAACATTACTACAACAGGTACAACTGATGAAACAGGAGAAAATGATTCAGATGATAAAACTACTTCAACAAATACAGATAGTGAAACAGGAGACACTAGTGAAAATAAATATAACATTACTACAACAGGTACAACTGGTGAAACAGGAGAATCTGATTCAGACAATGAAACTAATTTAACAGATACAGATAGTGAAACTGGAGACACTAATGAAATAGAAGTTGACATTACTGCATCAGGTACATCTGATGAAACAGAAAAATCTGATTCAGATGATGAAACTAATTTAACAGATACAGATAGTGAAACTGGAGACACTAGTGATAATGAAGTTAACATCATTACATCTGGTACATCTGATGAAACAGGAGAATCTGATTCAGAGGATGAAATTTCTTCAACAGATACAGATAGTGAAACTGGAGACACTAATGAAATAGAAGTTGACATTACTGCATCAGGTACAACTGGTGAAACAGGAGAATCTGATTCAGTTGATGCAACTTCTTTAACAGATACAGATAGTGAAACAGGAGACACTAGTGAAAATAAAGATAACATTACTACAACAGGTACAACTGGTGAAACAGGAGAATCTGATTCAGACAATGAAACTAATTTAACAGATACAGATAGTGAAACTGGAGACACTAATGAAATAGAAGTTGACATTACTGCATCAGGTACATCTGATGAAACAGGAGAAAATGATTCAGATGATGAAACTAATTTAACAGATACAGATAGTGAAACTGGAGACACTAGTGAAAATGAAGTTAACATCATTACATCTGGTACATCTGATGAAACAGGAGAATCTGATTCAGAGGATGAAACTGCTTTAACAAATACAGACAGTGAAACAGGAGACACTGGTGAAAATGAAGTTAACATCATTACATCTGGTACATCTGATGAAACAGGAGAAAATGATTCAGATGATGCAATTTCTTCAACAGATACAAATAGTAAAACAGGAGACACTAGTGAAAATGAAGTTAACAATACTATATCAGGTACATCTGATGAAACAGGAGAAAATGATTCAGATGATGAAACTAATTTAACAGAAAAAGATAGTGAAACAGGAGACACTAGTGAAACGGAAGTTAACATTACTACATCAGGTACAACTGATGAAACAGGAGAAAATGATTCAGATGATGAAACTACTTCAGCAAATACAGATAGTGAAACAGGAGACACTAGTGAAAATGAAGTTAACATCATTACATCTGGTACATCTGATGAAACAGGAGAAAATGATTCAGATGATGCAATTTCTTCAACAGATACAAATAGTAAAACAGGAGACACTAGTGAAAATGAAGTTAACAATACTATATCAGGTACATCTGATGAAACAGGAGAAAATGATTCAGATGATGAAACTAATTTAACAGATACAGATAGTGAAACTGGAGACACTAGTGAAATAGAAGTTGACATTACTGCATCAGGTACAACTGATGAAACAGAAAAATCTGATTCAGATGATGAAACTAATTTAACAGATACAGATAGTGAAACTGGAGACAATAGTGAAAATGAAGTTATCATCATTACACCTGGTACAACTGGTGAAACAGGAGAATCTGATTCAGTTGATGCAACTTCTTCAACAGATACAGATAGTGAAACAGGAGACACTAGTGAAAATGAAGTTAACATTACTACATCAGGTACAACTGATGAAACAGGAGAAAATGATTCAAATGATGAAACTAATTTAACAGATACAGATAGTGAAACTGGAGACACTAGTGATAATGAAGTTAACATCATTACATCTGGTACATCTGATGAAACAGGAGAAAATAATTCAGATGATGTAACCACTTCAACAAATACAGATAGTGAAAATGAAGTTAACATCATTACATCAGGTACATCTGATGAAACAGGAGAAAATGATTCAGAGGATGAAACTGCTTTAACAAATACAGATAGTGAAACAGGAGACACTAGTGAAAATGAAGTTAACATCATTACATCTGGTACATCTGATGAAACAGGAGAAAATGATTCAGATGATGAAACTAATTTAACAGATACAGATAGTGAAACTGGAGACACTAGTGAAAATGAAGTTAACATCATTACATCAGGTACATCTGATGAAACAGGAGAATCTGATTCAGATGATGAAACTACTTCAGCAAATACAGATAGTGAAACAGGAGACACTAGTGAAAATGAAGTTAACATTACTACATCAGGTACATCTGATGAAACAGGAGAAAATGATTCAGATGATGTAACCACTTCAACAAATACAGATAGTGAAACAGGAGACACTAGTGAAAATGAAGTTAACATTACTACATCAGGTACATCTGATGAAACAGGAGAAAATGATTCAGAGGATGAAACTGCTTTAACAAATACAGACAGTGAAACAGGAGACACTAGTGAAAATGAAGTTAACATTACTGCATCAGGTACATCTGATGAAACAGGAGAAAATGATTCAGAGGATGAAACTGCTTTAACAAATACAGATAGTGAAACAGGAGACACTAGTGAAAATGAAGTTAACATCATTACACCTGGTACAACTGATGAAACAGGAGAAAATGATTCAGATGATGAAACTAATTTAACAGATACAAGTAGTGAAACAGGAGACACTAGTGAAAAAGAAACCGACATTACTACAACAGGTTTATTTTTGTTTTTTATTTATTTTTTATATCGTTTCATTAAAGTAAAATTTAGTCAACAAAAGTTTTAAAAATATATTTTTAGTTTTAACTACTTATTTATATTGCTGTTAATGAGTATCAAATATTTTTTACCTTAAAAGTGGGCAATTTTGTCCATTGGTTTGAGAATCCGAGGTTTAAACAAACATATTATATAACTTATGCCTTATTATACAAATAAGTTTACAAGTCAAAAATTTCATTCGAGATACTATAGAAATTTACTTTTATAAGCATGTTGTGGTCATATTGTAATTTCTTTATTATACAATTTTTTATTAAATCTTCATTTGACTTTTTGCGGTGATCTTTTGTCTTAAATGTTAATGTTGTTTGTCACAGAGTGCAGTGATATTGCTTCAGTAGTTAATGCCGATGCAAAAGTAAATGGGTTAACACCTGATCCACCAATCGAATACGGTACTGAGGTTCGCTTTGAATGTAGGAGTGGTTACTCTTCCAAAATTGATTTGATGGCAGTATGTGGTGGGACAACACCTGGTGTAGTTGATGTGTCCAGATTAGAATGCTACAAAGGTAACGTTTTGTCTGAAAAATAACTTTCAAGACTATTTAATATGTTATTCGATAGTTTTGATGATAGCTAATTACTTTATTAGTTGTTAATAGTATTCTATGTATAATTTTTGGAACATGCTTAGTTGTAGTTGATGATAAATTAGTGAAAAAATTAAAAAAAAAAATTGTACAGTAATCTTCCTTTATTCTACCAACATATGTTTCTGTGTGTTAACGAATCAACACACTTCAACTGGGTTCTGTAAAAAATAATCACTGTAATGAGAGAATAGAAGCATAGAATAAAGTAGGTGTATACATGTTTTCATTAAAATAAAATATTTTCTACAGATAATAGTTAATAATAGGTAAAATACTTAATATTAAATCTGACTGTTATAAAACTATATGATATTTGTGATTATTAAGTCTAAAATAAGTAAAGTAAGCTAAATTACACAACAAAACAACAGATCATAATATAAACAAACAACTCACGTTAATGGGAAAGATAACTTATTCAAAATTTACTGTTGTTAACTAACGAAAAAAATACATTTATTACAACTAATTAATTAATTACGTCACAATATAAACGAGGTTATTTCAACTATTTAATTTGTATTGCAAATTGTATTAATTTAGTATTTATGTTTGTAATCTATTTTGAACAAAAATAACACATTAACCATTAGTTAGTATTTTTACCTATTATTAACTATTATCTGTAGAAAATATTTTATTTTAATGAAAACATGTATACACCTACTTTATTCTATGCTTCTATTCTCTCATTACAGTGATTATTCTTTTACAGAACCCAGTTGAAGTGTGTTGATTCGCTAACGCACAGAAACATATGTTGGTACAATAAAGGAAGAGTACTGTGACATCAAATCTAGAAGCGCCTCTATAACACTTTTTTACACAGTGTTGAATAACTTAATGCATGCATTGTATAATTTTTAGGTGCACGACTATTAAAACTCTGACAATTTGGTTATACTTACTCTAGTTTTAATAATTCTGAGTTATTGATAATCATCTTCTTAAATAAATGTAAAAAAATCACAAATTTTCCAATCATAATATTATTAATAAGACCCACAATAGCATTATGATTTATAAAAAATTTAAACCAAGGAATAAAATTTATATTTAACAAATTCTAAAACTCACTAAAGTATAGTAATTTTAAGCAATTAATATTTTTATGTTTTATAATGTTTTTCAATATGTTTTTTACCATTATGATCTTATTATTTAGACCTACTAGTAATTTTTTGTCTTTTTTGAAATATATCTTATTGAAATATGGCCACTTTTTTTTTTCAAGGGTTTGAAGTGTCATGTAAACAAAGGTTTAAATAAACAATTTTTATAATCAAATACAATTGAAAAATATTGGATGTTCATAAACATGGTCGATGGACCTTTTGAGGAATATTTATAATTTGGTAATTAGTAAAACCTAAAACGTGTAATTTATATGTAGTCATATCAAATCTTATAATAGATTACTATTATCTATATATTTGAAGCTATAAGTAATTGACTTCACAGTATCAGAAACATAGAATGAAATAAAGTTTTCAGGAAAAATAACGTTTTTAGATTGCGTTACACTTCCAACCATTAGGGGAACCACTCGACAAAAGAATGATGGCAGCATTGTTACGTCATCTAACGTGCAGCATGGTGATGAAGTTGATTACACGTGCACAACCGATGCTAATAACATGTACACTTACGAGGTAGTAAAACTGTGTAATTTGTACTTTTTAACAGCATAGGAGTGGGGGTTAATTTCCGTCTTGCTTTTTACATACTTTAAGCTACCAGTTATTTTTGACCGCTTTTCGAAATTCAAGTTAACGTTTGAGATATAAGCTACCAGAGTTAGAGGGTACAACAGATTTTTTATGGGTGGCGCAGACTAAAAAAACAAATTAGACTAGTTCACTAAAATTCTATCTCCTTCTTCAGTTTTTAAACAATTCGTTTTAAACTTTCACTGAAATCTTTAATAAATTTTAAACAACTTGTATAAAACAGAATTTTTTTTTCAAGATTTTTTTAATTAAAATAAACAAACAAAAAAAGGATTTTCGTTATGATTTTAATCATGAATTGATTTTTTTTTCTCTCAAAAATCTGCTTTCTACAAGTTGTTTGTAATACCAAGAAGAACATTTTCTTAAAGTTTTAATTTAACTGCTTTAAAAATGAAGGAGTATATAAATATGTAGTGAATTTTTCAATATCCATAGAAAATTGACCTTGTAAACTTTTGATTCCATGCGGCTGTATGAGATTTTTTAACAAAACTGGTTTTATCAAAAAAGACAGCTGATTTATTTTGAAATAAAATATCTCTTATAGTACATACTCTAACCTTTCAAATAAGAGCCATTGTTAATTTTGTAAAAAAAGTGTTTTACCACCCTATGCCTTCAAGCAAAAAACATTTTAGACTAAAAAACATATAAATACAGTAAAAATTTTCATATTGACACCATTTTGAGAAATACTTTTAGTAAATAAAATAAACAAAACTTACATTTCGTTTACTAGTTTTACATTTTCTATTACTCTTAAAGCATCTATTTTTTAATTTTTATTGAAGATTATCAATATGTTATCTTATACTACATAGGTTAAATTTAATTTAAAATGCATTAATGAAATTGCTAGCATTTTTTGAGTTCACTAAGTTTAGACACATTTGAGTATTTTGTTCCATATATAAATCATGTTTTAGTTTTTTTAAAGCTATAAAAATTATACAATACTTAACGATACTAAAAAAAACATTCATCCGTAAGTCTTTTTAAATCAGTTTATAAAGCATGTAAAAGTAAAAAGAAAATAGCTTAAGATTCTGTTTGTAACTAATGTATTAATTAAATGATACAATGAATTTGTATCGAAGTTACCTAGTCAGTTTTTAGATTATAAGTTGATTGACTTAAAGAGTTTTATTTAAGTTCTTACTAGCTAGCTGAAAAATATAAGTATAAATATGTAGAGTTTTGACATATAATAAAAAAGTTAAGCTAATTATTTTAAAATATTTGCACAGATTTTTATTAGGCTAGAAATACATTTTTATTTAATTTCTACAATAAGACAAAAATATCTGAAAAAGTTCAAAAACAATTACCAAAAAAATTGCATACGATTAAAGTATAAAAGCATACGATTAAAGTACTGAATTCTAAAGTATACTTTGCTCTTCTTATCTAAATCGTTTATTATCACTGTCTTTGCTAAATGTTGTTTTTTGTTTATAGTGTTTTATAATTAGTTAAAAAAGTATTTCACTAACTTTGTAACATGTATGTACTTAATGTTTTAACATAAATGTCACTTTAAAAACGATGTTTTTTTTATTACTTTTATTCTTGACATTTGCATTTAAAAGTTTATATTTGAATTAAAGCTTTAGGGTTGTTACACTGTATAAAACCACTTCACTAGTTCTAAAATTTTTAGCTGTTGTAAAATACTTTCTTTAAATATAAATGAAAATTTTTAATATTCAAAACTATTATAATAAAAAAGGTTTATACTTTAATTGTCAACCCATCTGAAACATTCTTATTCTACTTAAAAAAACTTTAAATTATTGAATGCTTTAACAGTTTTGTTAGTGTTTCGTTGTATTTTCGGTATAGTTATTTTTACGCTGAGATGTACGTACAATAATCAAATCGATAGTTTTTGATAAGTATAAAATCTGAGGTATATAGTAAATTCCTTGAAATTTTATTAATAAACTATATTATTTAGCTTATATTTTTGTTAAAATACTTAATTATAACTCTTTTAGTCTCGCAAATATATTATTAAATTAAGTGCCATACTATGTCGGTTTGTTTATTTTAAAGTATGTGTGTGAATTTTATGATTGATTATTTAGATTTTTTTAATTATTTAGTGTAACAACGGTACTATGGAAGCAAAAGATGACGCGGATTTACCATCAGAGTGTCCTAATTATGGAAGTAAGCATGACTTTTATAAATAAATGTATCTATCTAACTAACATTAGCAAAATTAAATAAAATGTGTTTATTTAGTTAATAAAATTTGAACTTGTGATGCGGTAATTTAATTTCACACTAGCAGTAATTATATAAATAAGTTACAAAAAATGAAAAACTTTAAAAGTCATCATTTGTAGTCAGTTATAAAACCGGTATTTATAATACCTTATTTAAAGTTTTCGAAGTTATTTACAGATAAAAAAACCAAAAAAATGCCGTACAAAACAAAGCTTTGTTAAGATATTCTTAGAAGGTTATATTTAGGACTTCAATGTGCATTTAATTATTTAAGTCGAAACAAGAATAACTGCAATGAAATATTTTCCCACACCAACACGTATCCAAATGTTTAACTTCTTAGGTTGCAGTCCAGTCCCCGGTGTAAGTAACGCTGTTGTTAGCTACAGCACAGATGTTTTATACGATGGTTCCTACTCCCCACGCACCGTTGCGACAATTTCTTGCAATATTGGTTATTTCTTTGTTGACGACAGAACATTAGAAGTAAAAACAAGGACGTGTGAGAAATCAAATGGTTTTAACGGTATAGATACTATAGGATCTTGTACTAACAGTTAGTTTTTTGATAAAATGCTCGCTATTTTTTATGTAGTTGCATTAAAATAAAATTTAGTCAAAAAATAATAATAATTCAAAAATATATTTTTGGTTTATGACTACTTATTTATAAAAGGGTAGCCACTTTACCTGGAAACCTTGAAAAATCTGGAATTCGACAATTTAGGCAAAAATAACCTAGAAAAACCTGGAAATTTGATCATAAAACCTGGAAAAACCTGGAATTTTTAATAATTTTAACACTATCAGTAGTAAAATTGCGATTTGACAAAAAATCTATCATATAAATAAGAATTTTTTTGTCATCATCACAAAAGTTTTTTATTTCAAAACACGATTTAAGTAACTTCAAAGTATATTTTCGATGTTTTTATACTATTTAATACAGTTTTTTATATAGAAATTAACCTAAAACCAAAAATAAACCCAAAATGTGTACTTTTAAAAATCAGAAGAAATTTGGAAAACCAGGAAAAAAACATTTAAAAACGAGTGGCAACCCTGTTTATATTGCTGGAAATGAGTATCAAATGTTTTTTACCTTGAAAGTGGGCGATTTAATCGATTGGTTTGAAAATCCCAGCTTTAAACTTACATAAATTACGCCTTATTTTGAAATAATTTTGCCATCGAGATATTATAAAAATTAACTTTTATAAGCGTGTGGTGATCATATGGTAATTTATTTATTCTGCGATTTTTGATAAAAAGCTTCATCTGAATCTTTGCGGTGATCTTTTATCTTAAATGTTAATGTTGTTTGTCACAGAGTGCAGTGATATTGCTTCAGTAGTTAATGCCGATGCAAAAGTAAATGGGTTAACACCTGATCCACCAATCGAATACGGTACTGAGGTTCACTTTGAATGTAGGAGTGGTTACTCTTCCAAAATTGATCTGACGGCAGTATGTGGTGGGACAACACCTGGTGTAGTTGAGGTGTCCAGCTTAGTATGCTACAAAGGTAACGTTTTGTAAAAACAATCAACTTTCAAGACTATTTAACTTCATTCGAAGATTTTAATGTTAGCTAATTACTATATTAGTTGTTAACATTATGCAATGAATTATTTTCGGAACACGCTCAGTTGTAGTTGATAATAAATTGGTTAAAAATTAGTATGAATTAAAAATTAAAGGGGGTAAGGATTTGGGCTAACTGTGGTAGTAAGAAAAAATAAAGTTTTAATTGAAAAAAAAAGTTTTGGGTGGGAATTGTGAGCATACGATTATTTTCATTTGTCAAGTTTTTCAAATTTCTAAACAACTGTGCACAGTAAGGTGCTTATAAAAACAGCAACGAAAGTATTTCAGCTATTTTTATTTACAATTGGCAAATATTACAAAAACACCCTGTGAAAAACTTTAGATGATTTGAAGAAAGTTTAATGCAGGCAATATTCGATTTTTTGAGAACCACCCCAAAGCAAACTGTCTGGGACTCAAAAATGTGACCTCAAAGTTTTTAATTGTAAAGTGTTTTACAAGTGGAATTTGTCACAAAAATCATTTTAACACAATTTAAGATGATCAAAGTTTTGGAGGCACTTTTGATTATAAAAAGTTAGAAATCAAGAAAACCTACAAAAAGTGATAAAAGTTACATCAAATTTAGAAGCGCCTCTATAACACTTTTTTACACAGTGTTGAATATCTTTATGTATGCATTGTATAATATTTAGGTGCACGACTATTAAATTTTGAAAATTCAGTTTCTGACAGTTTGAAATCTAATAACTCAAATTTTAATAAATCTGAGGTATTGATAATCATCTTCTTAAAATGATTTTTTAAAATATAAAAATTCTCCCATCATAATAGTATCAATAAGACCCACAATAGAATTTTCATTTATAAAAAGATAAAGTAATAAATAAAATTTGGCTTAAATAAGTTTTAAAACTCACTAAAATATAGTAATTTTAAGTAATTAATAGATTTTTTTTTTATAAAACTTTTAAATATGTTTTTTACCATTATGATCTTATTATTTAGACCTACCAGAGATTTTTTGTCTTTTTTCTTATCTAACTAATTGATATATGGCCACTTGAATTTTTTTTTTCTAGGGTTGGAATTTTCTTGTAACCAAAGGTTTTAATAAACAATCTATATAAACAAATACAATTAAAAAATAATGGATGTTAATAAACATGGTCGATGGACCTTTTGAGGAATATTTATAATTTGATAATTGGTAAAACCTAAAACGTATATTTTATATATAATCATATCAAATGGTAAAGCAGATTATTAATATCTATATATTTGAAGCTATAAGTAATTGACTTCACAGTATCAGAAACATTGAGTGTAATAAAGATGCATTTTTCACGAAAAAATTTATCACTAGTTGAATTTGAAAGCTATAAACTTAAACTGGATTAGTTTACAAGGAAAAAAATCTGACAACTTTTTTGTTTTAAATTTAGAGAAATATGTTGTTTATCAAAATATATAGTAAAAGTAGCTATATTAAACTTAATATAGCAAAAGTAGCTATATTAAACTTTGTATCAAAAAATTGTTATGTCATAGCTTTGCTTAATAATTTAATTGTAAACTGTAGTTTAAAATCTAATCAAACTTTTTCACACATTGTGACGATCGCTCGGCTATGCTGTACTACTCTTAGACGGAGCCGGCGGTCGAGACTTATCTTCTACGTTAATAACGGGGTCAGGCGCGTTGCCTGACCCAGAGCGGGTGGTCATTTTGACCACCTGCTTTAAGACTTTCTTAGTACTCATTACGCGTTACTATCTATTACGATACAACGAATGAATGGTCAAGTAAGTATAAAACTAAAATAACAAAATATACAGAACACAAACTATTTATTATTTGAACTCACAATATAAAACACAATTAGGACTTAATAATCGTAAATAAATGAAAACAAGTATAATAGAAAGACTTTAAACTGAGTAAAAGTAAACAAAGACTTATATTCTCAAGCAACTAGGCGATGAAAAAGCAACGTAATCGCTCATGCGTAGTATATATAGTGTTTTAACAACCCCTTTTTCCCAATTCTCTCATTTTACAACAGAGCATGTCTGTTAGACTGCTACAACATCATTAAAAGTAAAAATAAGTATAAAACTCTAAAATTTATAATTTCTATCAAAGAAAGAATACAAGACTAAAACGCTTAACAGTTTCTTTCAGTTTATCAGTTAATAAAATTAGCTGAATTTCAAAATAATTTGAACTGATTTACTTTATTAGTAGAAAATTACAATTGTTTACCATTAGTAAAGCCTGTTTAATAACTTTTGCGAAAATACCTTTAGTTTATGGTCAAAAGAATTTTATTACGAACGTTAAAAATTTTAGACCTGCTATCAATAATTCTGACTCTTTTTTGTTCGGTGTTACAGTTTATTTTTTATTTAACGAATTAAGTACTACCGAATCGTTTTTGTCTATAGCTAATATCTTACTTCATACACTGGTTTCTGATTTGATTTCTGAAGAATTATAGTAGCCTTATTCTTGTTTATAACTTTTAAACTGCACTGTTGGCACCTGATGTTTTGGCTCGCTATCATATTTTTAACTGTAACTGCTATTTTTCTGCTGTTGCTTCTGATATTTTTTTTTGCTAAATTTACCTTGTTTTGCTGTAAAAACAAAAGTTTCATTATAAGCTCTATAAGCTTTTCTTTTCTGCTGTTGGGGATTACTTGAATGATAGTTTCTGTTATTTTTTTCTAAAACTTTTGATTGTAGTTTGAATTCTTATCTACAATGTACTTAGACCCTTGAACTGGTTCTTTATAAAAAAATATAAAATAATGTATGTCTTTTTCCCCTTTTTTCGGAGTAATAGAAGTATCTCTTGTAAATAATTCTTCACGTAAGAAGTATTGTCATTGAACGTTGCGATATCAGTTTTCTACGAAGTGTGCATTTTGTAAGTCGGTTAACGATTTATACGCAATTAAAAGATTGCTAATATTTATAATAAAAACTTTATTTGTTTTTTGGCGCTTTGACTTAAAAAACTTCACAAAATGTTTATACTTGTTTCTATTTTAAGTTCTAAAGTAATTTTCTCTAAAAAACTTTAAAATAATGAATACCTTTGGCACATAAAAAATTTTTAGGAATATTTACTTTCATCTGAAAATTTTAATATCTAAAACGTAAATAGTTCTATATTTTATCAATTTTTTTTTGTGGTGAAACACTTGTATTTTTAAAGAATGCCCAATGCCGGGTAGTTTAACTCTGAACGGAGGAAGAACTATCAGTTACGTCAGAGAAACGTATTTAATTGAGGGAGCTGAAGTTTCGTACACATGTGATAACGATTATCTTCTTTCTTTGGAGCAGAGCACGTCCACATGCACGTCGGTTGGAAGTTGGGACCCACCCATTGACAATCCTATGTGTTATCCAAGTATTGCTGTTGTTTGAATAAGACTACGTCGTTTTTTTTTTGCTGTTTCTACTTAAAGCATATGTTTAATTTTCAGAATGTAACGCCCCACCGGATATACCCTTTGCAACGATAAACGTCATCGAAAATGTGACTTTTCTGACAAGAAGTTTAACCTCTGTAATAGAGTACAGTTGCAAGAATAATTATGTGAAGGTTCCTGGAGATGCGAACACGACTCACAGCTGCACAGCTCCTCCCACTTGGACCAGCCAGACAACTTTCAAATGTCTAAGAGGTATTTAGAATGTTAATAGAAGTTAAATGGTTAAAAAAATCAAACTGTTTTAGATTGTGGAAACCCTCCTTCTCCGAGTATCACGTGGGCAAGCAGCACAACAGAATGGGTTTCGGACGAGGGTTTGTACCTCCAAGATACCAAAGTCAATTACATATGCGAAGATGGTTTTTCGATGAGCCCGTCTGGTTTTAGCGGGTACGTCTGCCAAGATTCTGGTAGTTGGGAAACTGCTGGCTTAGAATTTTCAGGAACTCCGATTTGTATTAGAAGTTTGTGTTTTAAATTTGTTGGTACCTTATTTTGGTGTATATTTTATAGTTTTGTACTTTAAAAATTTAACAAAAAATAAACCCGATGAATGAGGCTTAATATTGTTTTTAGACATTCAAAAGTATATAATAGACACTTAATAACTAAGTAAAATAACAAATTAATTAAAATTAATTTTATTTTCTAATGCTTCATTCAGACTTGAATCTTTACATACGCGCTGGAAGTTATGAGTCTGTCTTGGACGCAGCTGGAGTTCACAAGAAAAAAGAACGTTGTTCTGTCAAGGTGAATGGCCAGGAAATATGTAAAGTTGAAGGAACCAGAGGATTTAACATTCACGTTATAGATCCGTACGGAGAAGAAATTACGCATGTATACGAAGTCTTTGATGTTTATAATGATAAATCAAAGGTATTAATAAATAAAAATATTGTGTTCTTTTCAGTTTTATAATGTGTTTTTATACAAGTTTATATATAAGTTTTGCACTAAGTTTTGTCTATTCAGGGTTGCCACTTTACCTGGAAAAATCTTGGAAAACCTGGAATTTGACAATTTACGCATAAATAACCTGGAAAAAACTGGAACTTTGAACAAAAATAACTAAAAAAAACCTGGAAAAAACTGGAATTTTAACAATTTTCACATGTTCAGTAGTAAAATTTCAATTTGACTTAAAAAATCTACCATATAAATAAAACATTTTGTCATCATCCAAAACTTTTTTCAATTAAAAAGTATATTTAAAGTAGCTTTACATTATCTTTTCAATGTTTTTATATTATTTAACACAGTTTCTTACCTTAAACTTAACATTAAACTAAAAACAGACCCAAAAATGTGTACTTTAAAAAACCTGGAAGAAATTTGGAAAACCTGGAATTTTTTTTGAAAAAACAAGTGGCAACCCTGTCTATTACTCAATATGTATCAAGTTATTTACTATAGTTTTATAAAAATTAACTTTAATACCTGCTAGACATTGAAATTGAATTGGTTTACTTTTACTGCTGAGTTTTTAAAGTTATGATTTAATTTCGTAGTAACTTTGTTTTTTTGGAAGTTCGATAATTCATATTACTTCATACTTAATGAAATTTTTATTTTCTGAGTACTCTAGGATTTAGGATAAGGTACTTTTTAAATAAGTGAAATGTTGGTGTTTATATTTATCACCCCTGTATTATTTTGTTGTTAAGAAAATCCACACCAGCTTATTTACTTTAAATTAACTCTAGTTTTAATCTCTTAACGACTTACAGTGTTTTAATAGTCGCATTAAAGTGTTAATTCACTTAAAACAGCTTCAAGATGTTACAAACTTCATAAAAGAAAACGCTGACGATTTCAAAGTGGTTGTTTTGACTGTTAATGATGCTATTCATTTTCATGCAGCAACTACTGTAGATGAGTATACAGATGAAATTGATTATTTGAAGCACTACTTTGGTGTCACACAAAAAAACTGCAGTGACTTTAATTTTCTTGGAAGTGAGTTTACTTTTAAAATGAATTATTGTTATTTTTAGAAATTTAAATAAGATTAGTTTTACCGCTATTCAGGTTTGTATTAGAATTTTGTTTGCATATTCTGTATTTTGGCAGAATTAATAATCTGTGTAGTTATCAAAGTTATTAAAACACTCATATTTTAAACTAATGTTATACTACTATTCTTAATTACGAGCAGAACATTTTGAAAGTGTAGATTGATTAAATTTGTATTACACATTCAAGTTTAAGACTCATCTTAAATTAAAAAGTGGTTGCAAGTAGTCAGGAAAAACTTAAAATTTTCATTTACCAAATTCAAAAATAGCATTGCCAAATTTTTTTTGTTTACATATATATATCTGTTAAAATACCTTTACTGAGTAACATTGAAAAAATAAATAATTCTAAAATAAAAATTTAAATACTCGATAAAAATGTGGTTTGATTAACATTTTTCCACCACTGTAACTTGTAAGTTATTCAAGTTCGAGTTTTCTTTAACTAACTTAATGCTAGGTCATTTTTAGTTTTATAAACTAAACCAAGTTAAAAAAAAATCTTTAGTATAAATAAAAATTTAACAGTTTTTGTATACTTGTTTATAGCATTACATACAAATTAATTAATTTTAATATAAAAACTGCTTCTAGTTAAACGTTTACTTGTTGTAATAGTGTAAGTAATCTTAAGAGTTGACAGTCTTTTAAAATACTTCATTAAAGTTGTTGAAATCGACTCCTAAAATATTTTATTTATACTTTTTGTGCTTTTAATAACAAAAACTGATTGTAAACCTTTAGTTTTGAGACTTGATAAAAACAGCTTAACCAGTTTTGGTTTCTGTAATACACAGTTAAGCTCATAGCAGGTACAAAAAATATAACTGCTCAAGTTTCGCAATCTTTTTCAGCCCGGCAATCGTACGCTCTTTTGAGCCACAAACGCCCGGAATATGGCCTTTTTTCCTCATGGACGGCATGCGATAATCTTGGAGATGAGTCGCCGTACTACAATTTGCATGAACTTACGATTACACCAATAGAAAGTTAGTTTTGCTCCATTTTGATGTTTAAAATTGTTTATTAGCGCCTATACTACGTTTAAATTTAGAATTTTTTTATTCAGTCAAATTTAGTTTACTTTGTCACTATGATAATTTTTGTTTTTAAAAGTAACTTATCAGTATGTTTCCACTTGTTTGCTTGTATGCTAGATCTTTTAAAACTATTTTAGGTGTCAAGAAAACGGGGTTGCCTACGGCAGGGTTACCATAAAACCTGGATTCCTCGAAAAAACACTGAATTTGAAAAAACCTGGAATTTTGAACAAAAAACTCTTAAAAACCATGAATGTTAAACAATTTTTACTTGTATAATAATAAAATTTAGATTTTATACAAAAATGAATCGTATACAATAATTTATTTTTATCTTAATTAAATATTCACTTATTATAAAACATTATAGTAGCATTATAGTTTTTATTAAATATTTTTATCATATTAAATGAAGCTTTTTACCTACATTTTAATTTTGAACTAAAAATCGACAAAAAAATTGTGATTTCAAAAAACCTTTAATAACCCTGCCACGGGTCGATAAGGGAAAATAAACATTTCATTATCACATCTCTATAGGGTGGCCAAGAAACGTAGAATTTGAGAAATTTTGAAAAAAAGAGGAAAACATGGGTTTTCGAACAAAAAACCTGGAATTTTAAACTATGTTTACATGATAAGTAATGAATTTCAATTAGGTACGGATATTGTATCATATAAATAATTAATTTTTATCATTAAATTTTTTATAACACATTTTAAGTAGTTTTAAAGTATCTTCTCAATGTTGTTATACTATTAAAGTCTAAGTCAGTTAACACCAAAAGTGGGTAATTTACAAACAAATACGGAAAAACCTGATCTAATTAGTATATGTAAAACGAGAGACTTAATCATTCAACGTTCTTTTCGAAAAGTTACTTTTTGATGCAACCTGTTATAATCTCAAAAAGCGTGCGGGAATCCCAAAGACACGGATAATGGTTTTTGGAGAGCAACAAGCACGGTGGAAGTGTGGGAGAGCAGAACAATTATACAGCAAGTGCAGTACTTTTGCAACACGGGTTTTCAGCTGGTGACGGGCGAAAAATCGTTTGTGAACTGCGACCACGGCAGCAACTCTTTCACTCCGGACCCGCCGCAGTGCGTGGCAGATACAGGTCAGAGCGTGTTTAGCTGCTAATTTAATTGTTATTGTGGTCAAAAAACATTTTAACGTTTATTTAACAAACTTTTAGCCCGACACTTTTAAGTTAGTGACTACTGTAGTGTTGTCATACTTTATAATTATTTTGCAATCAGAATCATCTCGACAAGTAATATTTTTATATTGCGGTTCTCTACGAACCACATATGACCTTAACGTCGTTTGTTAATAAGCTAGTTGTCAGTGAACAAGCTGTTTTGTATTCTTAAAAACTCCATTAGTTTTTGATAACTCACTGTTTAGTTCATGTTTGCGCTATTTAGTGGTGATCGTTGTTGTTTAGATGCGTGTGATAGGCTGCCAGTAAGAAGCAGAGTTGATTGCCATGCTAACACAAATCAGGAGTGTGCTGAAAAAGGTTGTTGCTATGACCACACTGCTACCGGTTCCCCCAAGTGTTACTACAAAAGAGGTTTGTCACAGTTTTTTTTAATCTTTTTCTCACTACTTAAAAGACGTTTGCAAAGCTGTTTGAATTTTTCTTAGTAAGCTCCATCGTGAGTTTATGCGTAAATTATTGACTAAAAATTCTTTTCTACTGTACATATATATGCTTGTTTAGTAGTAGTATTAGTTATTTCTCAAAATGCTCAATAAGTTGTAAATAAACAGTAGATAAGTATGTTTGTTTATGTGAGTAATTTTTTCAGCATCGGAAATTATTTAGATAACTTTTTTGGTACCAACAGTTGCTTAATATTGTTCGTAGTAACCTATAATAAAAGTTTAAAGGTAGTATATGTTATTTATTACTGTTCTAAATAAATTTCATAATTTTTTATACAAATACTTATGTTGAACATTGAACGAATCTGAGTTTATGTTCCAAACAAACATTTTAGTTTTCTTTCCAACAATAAAGCAATAAACTTTTTTAGTGTTAAAGAAACTGTTTTTATTAAATAAAGCTTTAAAGGAAAATAAGTAAAGAAAAAATTATTGTACCCCACAAACTATTAAGTAAATAATTTTGTACATTATTAAGTTACATAAAATTATGTAGTCTATCAATAAAAGTAATTAAAAAAATTCAGATTAAAAACTTGTTAAAAAAAATAGTATATAAATTCATTTCGTAAAATTTCATTAATTGTTTGTTGTTAGCCTTGCTTTAAAATGATTTTTTACGTTAAACACATTATAATGAATTAAATAATAATTTACAATAAGAATTTGAAAAATAACAGCTTAAAAATTAAAAATATTTTTTTTGCGAATAAAGTATATAACTACTTTAATTATTTGAACCTTCATTGAAAATAGTCTTCAAATTTAGAAAAAAAAGATGTTTCTTGTTTTAGAAAACTCTAGCTTAATATCAGGGAAATATTATGGACTGGATTTTACTTGAAACTAGTACAAAATGTACTTTTTCAAAAATAGCCACTATTTTCCCACAGCGTGCGGGACACCACCGACAATTGAAAACGGGCATGTCGCCAACGCCGAAACAAATATAGCTCGTGGAGACACTGTACGTTACGAATGCGATTCGGGCTACTTTTCCGACCAAGCGAGTTCCCTTCAAACGTTGTGTGAATTAGGTGGAAACTACACTTCGATTACAAAAGAATTGGCGGCTTCCTGTGCTAAATGTTAGTTTTGTTTCCAGATTGTTCGTTCTTATTCAGTATGTATTTTGTAGCTCTAAAATATATATTTCGTTACAAAAGTTTTAATTTGATGTCTTATACGCCCTTACAAATTCATAAATGCAGTATTTGTTTTTCTTATAACATTAAATCAAACATACTGCAAATAATTTGTATAAAATCTTTATAATAGACATTTATATTGTCTTAATTTTTAAAGAATAGTATAATAATATATTTAAAAATCTAAATATTGTTGAATAAACTAACAAGGTACTAAGGATCTTCAATTTTTTTTTTAAACCGAAAATAAATTAAAGTAGAACTTAATTGTTGGTTAATCACAGAAAATTGTTGGTTGTAAATAATTGAAGTTGTTATTTTATTATTTCAACCAAAATTTTCTAATTTTTACAACATTTGATGTATAAATTCAATTTTCAAAGTTTTTACTACTATGCATTTCTTGAAGACCTTAAAACATTACACCACTTTACATATAGCAAAAAGTTTTAAACCGAGTTAAAGATATATAAATATTCTATAAATAATAACTATTCAATAAAGTTCTGTAATTTTCAACAACTGTTTTGTTTTCAATTCTTTATCTCTACCAACAACTGTACAGCATTCCCTAAAATGGATGAAGCGATCTAGATGTTTTGTTGTATATAAAGTGAGTTTTAGCTTAGGGCAAAGGGAGTAAGTCACTTTTGTTGAAATTTGGTCTTGTTTAAAAAAAAAAAATACTAAGCTACCAGTTATGTTTACTGTTTTTAAAATTCAAAGTTGTTTTTTAGGTGTAAGAGAACAAAAATGGAGATTTCAAAATAATAAAGAGACAAAAATAAGCTAAACTTGTATAAAAGCAAATACTTAGATACCATTTATTTGATAGTGTATGCTGGTAAGGGTTAGATATCTGTAAAATATTGTAGTTGAGGAATGTCACATTGGTCAACATTTAGAATACATTTTTTAAAAAAATTGTATTACTGTAAGAAAACAATAATGTTTAATTTTTATGTTTAAAAGTTATATAAAGTTTAATTAAATTATCTACAACTTATGAAGGTTTAGGTATTAACTTATGTACATAGTAGTTTGAATTTTGTAATCTAATTATTCAAAAGTTTTATCAATATCATTAAAAATTTTATTTACTGACAGTATGTGACGCACCACCAACAATTGAAGACGCAAATGTTGTTAACGACGGCGAAACTATAGTTGTGGGAGACACTGTAACATACCAATGCGATGAGGGCTATTTTGCTCATGGTGACAATTCTAATCAACTTTCAACAACCTGTCTTGAAGGTGGTAAAACTTACAGTTTGCAACCAGATGGTTTAGCAAAGTGTGCTCCTATATGTTAGTTTTATTGTAACTCAGCTTGAAATGTTCGTTTAATTTAATTTTTAATTATTTGAAAATTTTTTGGTTTCAGTTAGAATAGTTTTAGCACGAAAATAGTAAAACTTAAAAAAGGCTGATTTTCACAAATAACAAAATAGATTTATTGTCAACATTCTCCATTTAAAACATATAAGTTCTTTCTGCCTTTGACCGCAGATTTATACATAATTAAAGTTATAAATCTTAAGTGGTATATCTGTAAAAAAGTTATTTAGAATATTTAAGTCGTTTGTTTGCCTTTTTACAATCTTTTTGATGAGGAAACGTTTTAGCATTTTAAATGCTAATAGTAATTTATTGCAACTAAATTGTTTCCATTTGGTTTCACTATGCAAAACAAAATTCACTTTTCAACAACATATATGCACAAATACACTTTTGTAACTAAATTTGAAGCATCACGGTTAAGATTTGTATAAGCAAAAATAAACTGCAAAAATCTGAAAAAACTTTTTATAAAAACTTAGATACAATTGTTACGTACTTCAATATTTAGTTTGTGCTGTATTAAAACTTAGAATATCCAAAGCACGTTCTGGAGCACAAAATTGCAAATAAAAATAAGAAAATCCGTCGGTCAAATTGCTAATCAGGATATAGTATTTAGTTATACTGTAGTCTACATGACTACCAAATATGTTATTGAAGCCACTATTTTGTAGTGCTTGCGATCTGTTCACGCTCTTTATGGGTTTACTAATGACAATTGATGCTTTAATTTTTTGGCTCAAGCTACCCTTGTTCATTACAGTATATACTCACTAGCTAAACAACTACTTTAAATATTTAACGTATTTTTAGATATCTATTAATAAGTTCTTTTGAAAGATTAATTAATTAATAAATAATAAAAGAGTATAAAACATTTAGACAATAAAACTTTTAAGTGAGTTTTACTTTAAAGTACGTAAAAGTTAAATAACCCTGTTTTTATTCAAACATTTGCCAACGTGTAAGTATATTTTTTCTGCAAGTAAATAAATTTAAAATTAATTTATTTCTGCACAGCTTGCAAACGACCTGCTAATATTCATAATGGAAGTTATAGTGGAGATGTTTTAGAAAATTATACAACAGATGATGTTGTTGAATTCACTTGTGAAAGTGATTTCCTCAGTTCGCCTGGTAATAATCGAATCGAATGTGGTGAATCTGGGTGGAGGGAAATTGCTACCTGTAGTGAAAGTTTGTTAACATTTTTTACTGTATGTGTTCATATTGTTTATTTTTTTAATGTTTGTTGATATTTTCAGTAAAAACACTTTCTTTTACTTACCCAGGCTAGTTTGATTTTAAAAAAGTTTAGGATAATTTAAAGCTTTTTAAGAAACTGAGGCTATTTTTTTAAATTTCAGTTTAGTTTTTGTTTAGAGTTTAAATGGGCTAGAGTTGATTCAGTTTCCAATATTTTGATACTTTTTAATTAAGTTATGTTGTAACATTAAATCAAATCTTTTAAGTTTTTTTAATTTGTTTTGAATATACTATTAATTCTTAATAAAAAAATGTGGTTTCTCGAAACATTTGACTTATAGATAATAAGTTTGTGTTTTAAACAATCCAGAAACTTTTACAACAGAAACCTTTTATTAAATGTATTCAATGTATTTTAAAACTGGTATCTTTTTAGCTATATTTATATGAAAAATACACTTTGTTAAATAATATTTGTTTAATAATATGTTTCACTTTAGAATGTCCACTTATATCTGAAGACGTACGTTCAAAGCTAAATATAACTGTGGAAATTCTAACTGAATCCAGTGATAGCTCAAATTTGGTTGTCGAGTATAAATGCAAAGATGACTACACACTGTTGTATGAGGGTAACTTTGTGTACGAATGTAATAATGATGGAACATGGACTAATTCAAACATACCACAATGCGTTAACGGTTTATATATTTATTTTTTATCGTGTATAATTTAATTAGTAGCAGCTGTTTAAATAAAGACTGCAGAGCAATAAAACATACTAAACTAATATTCTTTTTTATTTAACAAACATTTAAATAGCCAAGTTAAACGCTAAGTTAGAGAAAGACTCAGGTTTTTTTAAGTAGACATATGCTTAAAAGAAAAGTAAATATAAATATTTTAGCAAACAGTCTATTATTATAGTAAAGTTTCATTAAAACCTCTATTTTTTTTGTTTATTGTGTTAAACTTTCATCTTGTAATTTTTGCGATTCAGATGCGATTTTTTAAGTACGCTAAACAAGAACAATATAAATCAATTTATTAACATCAATTTACAATAAGAAAATGTAAAACCAACTGAAGACAAATGCACCGTTAAACTATTGATTTCAGAGTGCTTCAACATTCAAATATCTGAACAAAGTTTTGGCTTTGATCAAGCGAAAGAATATTGTGAAAATGAATTCGATGGAACTTTGTTGCAGCACGCATTACAACTTAAATGGAAACTTGGCTCGTGGGTTATTTTAATAGTTTGAGTTTCAGCAGTATGTATATTTAAAACAATTGTAAAATAGTTTTAACAATATTATTTTACTATTTACTCTAAGTTATAAAAAGTATATATTCTGAAATAATCACTTAGAATTTTTTTTATGTAATACCATAATTTTTTTTTGTTCTCAATAAACTGTTAATTAAACTCATACCTGTTAACGAAATAGAAAACATTATCAATTTAAAATGGTTTTGAATTAAAAAAATACTTTCCATAGTTTTATCTTTATTGAAATTTTTGTAGAAAAAAGATATAAGTTTTTCAAATAGTATTCGGAAATTTAAGATTAAAAGATTTGTAGTGTCTAAAAAAACACCATTATAAAATACCACCTTGTTGTCTGATGCATAACAGTAAATATTGACAAACCTTAAAATAAAATTAAATTAAAACTTAGCTGTATAGCTAATCTAATGCCTGCTTTTTGTTCGAGCAAATAGTGTTTACATATTTGTTTTGTTTAATGAGTATTTTAACATGTGGAAATATGTTTTTAAAATGAATTAAACTTACTTTAAACAATAAATAGTGATGCAGTTTACTTGCTATTTTATTGTAGATTTAGGCTAAATAAAAGATAACAAAATAGAACAACGTTAAATTTTTTGAAAGCCTCTAAAAACATTTTTGTTTTCATTTGCACTACAAATCAGTAAAAAAAAATGCAGTAATTTAAAAATCATAAATAATTCTCAAAATTATCCGCCCGGAAGCACCCATTTAAAATCGTGTGTTTTAAAGTTGAACAAACTAACTATGTTTGGTTTGATATTAAAAAACAAAACACTTTTGATTTCATAGCGAGATAGAAGAGCAAGTCTCAAAGACTAGGGAAGGTGACAGAGCTTGGGTGGGCATACAAGTTCATCACGACGTGGATGGATCAGTCCGGTTTCTCGACGGAACAGCTGCCAACATAAAAGCATACGGCGAAACTCCATCTGAAAAGGAGGATTTGTATGCCAAATGGGACAACTACAATCCCAGCGATAGTGGCGGTAAGGAAGACAACGTTGAAATTTTTTATAAACCGACCGGAGAGTACCTTTTCAACGATGTTGCTTTGGAAAACACAAAGCGTGCCGCTTGTCAAAAAGCCAATCCGCATTGCCACGAAGGTGTTTGATTTGAAGGTTTTAGTTTTGACAAACATTTTTTCTTGTTGTAACACGTTTAATAAATTCAAGGTATAAGGTGCCCAGCAATATCTCATGCAACTTACAGTTTCTCGAAGAGATATCTAGATAATGAGTTCGTACGTGGCGTCGAAATATCTTACGAATGTGATAATGGATTCATTTCCACTCTTGATGATAACTCTATTGAGTGCACTTCTAATGGGTGGTCAAAAAACGCAGAGTGTGTTAAAGGTGCGTGATCTATTTTCAAACTTAAACTAAAGAAATATTTTACAATTAAATGTTGTTTTAGGTGGAAAATTCAAACATAAAGTTTTAGTTAAAACTAAAATAAAGCAAATATTAACAATTTAGTATGTTTTTTTATTTATCCTATAACTAGTGATGTACCGGACTTTTTTTTCAAATTAGAAAATATTTTTTTTTCATATCAAGATCCGGCCGGATCCGGATATCAGACAAAATTGGCAATATCCGGCCGGATCCGGACCCGGATAGTAAGTCCGGTACATCACTAGTTTTCACATAAAAAGTAGAGTTTACATATATAGTTTCAAAACTTCATTTCTATAAATGCTAAAAAAAAACTGTGAATAACTTTAAGTTTAGTATAAAGAAAATTGGTAGAAAGATAAAGTATATCACAGAAACAATATCTGGTAGCTAAGATTAAAATCTATTAAATAAGATCAACTTGTAAAAATCAAGGAGAACCCCCCCCCCCCCTATCGCCTTACCAATCTAAAATCAATTAAAATCAATTTGTTGAACAAAATTAACTAGAAAATCACAAAATATTGAAAACTGGATCAGCTTAAACTCATTCAAAATCTAAAAGAAGACTAGCCTGAGTTTTTCAAAAAATCTTAAAACTAGCCTAACAATTTGGTAGTAAAGTTTTTAATTTTACAACATAGGTAAAGAGTTGCATTTCTAAAATGTTTATTTCATAGTTTAAATGTAAACAAATGTAAATTAGTCACGTGTTCAAAATTAGTTAATCGCGGTAGGTGTTTAATTTTAACTGACGAAAATGACTCTTTTTAATTTACAAAGGGTTTGTTTTTAAAAAAATACTTTTCTGTATGTTCTTTTTTACTAACTAGATCCGGATCTCTGTTAGGATCCGGCCGGAAGTGGATCCGAACTTTTTTTTGATATCAAGATCCGGCCGGATCCGGATATCAGACAAAAATGGCAATATCCGGCCGGATCCGGACCCGGATAGTGAGTCCGGTACATCACTACCTATAACAGACTATCTTAGTAAGAAATAATATTTCAAATTTTCTGTTTAGCGGTGCAGTTAGAATAATAAAATACATCAAAAGTTTTTTCTTTCATATTTATGTAAGCAAAACGTACGTTTGTAACAAAAAACTGCACAGTTCACTAGAATGTTATTTGAAGCAGCTTGGTTTGTTTGGAGTACGAACAGCACATCGACTGCTTAAATAATTAAGGGCACGGGGGGTAAAAACATTTTCTTTTTAATTTAGTCTTAATTTTACATAATTAGATAGCTACTTGTTACTTTTTACCGCTTGTTAAAATTTGAAGTAACTTTTGAGATGTAAGCGATCAAAGTTAGGCGCTTAATAGGTTCTTTATGAAAGGCGCAAACTTTTCTATAAAAAGTATCTTATAATATATACTTTAAGCTTTTAAATAAGAGCCAACGTTAATTTTTGTGAAAAAGAAAGTTGGATCTCCCCTATGCCCTTAAGTTTTATGAATTCAAAATTTTAGACTTTTTATAATAAGTCAAATACAATTTGTATATATCCGATTTCAAAAAAGTATCTGTGTTCGTAGAACAATCAGATTAATGTAGAGTATAAAAATATATTTTTCTTTCAAAATGGGTCAGTATTATGTTAAGTTTACGATACAAACGTAAAAATATTTTTTTTTATAAACAATTTTTTCTTAGGTCTTTTAAACTAAGAACGTCAAATTTTCATTAAGTGCTCTAAAGCATACTTTAAAACAACTTGTTCTAGAAAGTTGTTTAAAAACAGTAAAAATCTTTTTAATTAAATAATAGTAAGTAAAAAGTAGTTTTTATAATTAATATTTACACAAAAAAGTTACTTAAACACCAAAAAACAAAGCAAAAGTTTGTTAACTAGTTTCTATTAAGTAGACATAAACATTATGAAAAAGTTTACACAAAACTGTATTAGAAGGAACTTTTATAATGAAATGTTTTATTTTTGACTGGTTAGTTTGCGCCTTTTATCAGGAAACATTTTAACTCTCAAAATTTCACCCGTTTTTTATCTAAAATTTATATTTAAATGGTAAAAGATACTCAAAGCTCACCTAAACGTCTAGAAAATAACCAAGCTGTAGAAAACCTACTTGTGGCCTTGAACAAGTACAAAGTATCAGTTTATGTACAATAGAAAAAAATGTGAGGTTTGGTCAGTAAGAAAATGTAAAATTAGTAAGATAAAATATTACACCAAAATTATCAATTTCAGAGTGCTACGATTTTGAAGTTTCTGATAGAGGATTTACTTATAACGCAGCTTTAGATTATTGTAAAACGGAATTTGGAGGAACTTTGTTGCAGCACACCTTAAAACTTAAACATAGAGTTTATCATAAGTGAGTAACTTTAACAACTTAATTAATTTACAATTTTCAGTTTAAGTTTGTTATGTACCACCTTACACCGTTAAAGTTGATTATTTGCTTTTAGTTGTTAAATAAATAGGTATAGGTTTTTTGAAAGTTTGTTTTACAGAAAAAGTTTTTAGCTTAAAAAAAACTGTTTACTTAAGCCCTTGCTGATGGCAAAAGCAAATACATTCTCATGATCAGATGTCTTTCTAATTTAAGGCTCATTTTTTCTCCTTCGTTGTATATTAATATAAATAACTTAGTACTACCTGTTTCGGCATTTCTAGCTTTAAACAATAGTACTTTTAGATTTTTAGTTTTTATATTTTGTATTATCAGTTAAAAGGTGTTGTTATCAAAAAAGTTTACTTGAATATGATTAAATATAATGATATAGAAAAGTTTATAGTTATAATGTTAAGTACAATCAAATAAAAGGTATTGTTACCTAATACTGGGTTGCCACACGGTCAGGAAAAGTCAGGAAAAACTAAAAAAATTACAAAAGTCAGGAAAAAGTGGGGGTTTTTGAAAAAAAGTCAAGAATAGTCAGGAAATTTGATAAAGTTTAAAAAAAAGGTCAGATTTTGTTAGATGAATTTACAAAATTCCTTATTTTCCAAAGCCTTCAAATACTAAAAAAATAATTAAAAGTCATTTAAAGTCAGGCTAAAATTGCAAAGTTTTCTAGAAAGCTACAAAATTATTTAATTACCAATGCCTTCATCTAGTATAAATTAAAAAAATATCCTTTGTAAAACTGCAAAATGTTTCTATTAACATATTGAACAACTACCCTACTTGAACAAGCATTTATTTTATGCTCTTTAGTATTGATGATATATGGCAAGAACACTTCCATAGTGAAAATTATATATATACACAAAAAATTTCTTGCATTTCTTTAGTTATGTGATATCTATTATGCAGCCTTTTTTGACACTGTACCAGAGTACCCAGTCTGTTGTTGCCTTTATGCATGAGAACATTTCGTGCTTAATAATTAAAGTGCTGTGCATCATTACGGAAGACGTGATAAATTCGAACCTTAGCTTAAGCAGTTATTCAAGGTTTAATTAAATGACCAAGCTTCCCTAAAACCTGCCCTTGATCTTGGTTGTGCTGCAACCAATTTGCTTGCAAATTTGAGGAAAAAAGACCTAGTTGAGGAACAAAAGGTCTAAAATTTCAACAAAAATATAGATTGTTTGTTATAAAAGCGGTTTAAAATCTCCAGAGCATAATGGCTATTGAAAGTACATTTGTAAAAAATATGCCATACCTAAATCCGTAAAGCTTTGAAAAATTAGGAGTCACAATTGTTGTTAAGCGTTTTGCCAACATTGTGCACTCCTTAACATAGTAAAAAATGTGCTCCAACTCTGAAGGTGATACTAGCGTTGAACAATTTAGAACTTTGGTAAATTGTCCAATGAATGCATTTAACAACAATTCATGAAGTTCAAGAGCTTCAAGCAAAAGGCAGATTGTTTGGACCAGTTCTATTTTGAAAAATTGAACTTTCCTGCCAAATTTTTACTCGGAAAGTTGTTGCAACCATTATTTGTGTTGCACAATGACCAGGCTGAGGTCGAACTAGATTAAGTATTAACAAAGCTCTGCTTGTAAACAGTATGAAATCAGAAACTATTACATCCAGAGGAAGAATTAAAGATTATACGTATGCATACAAACTAGAACTGTATCAAGTTAGAGAATACAAGTATTTTTCTGATAGAGCTGTTTATTGCAAATACATCAATCATACACAGATGGTTCAAGTGATGTAATGGAAGTTAGATGATTGAATTCATCAAAAAAACTCTTGTTTTAACCTGTATAAAAATAAGATTGGAAGATTTATATAGTTTCAAGTGTTTGATTATGTATTTTAGAATAAGTTTAATTTAAGAGTTTAGATTTAGAAAAGTCAGGAAAAGTCAGAGATTTTTCTCAGCATGATCTGTGGCAACCATGCAAATAAAATATTAAAAAAATTTTATGTTAAAAACATAATAAATTTGAAAATTTTGTAGCTTTTATGGTTATTTCAATACTTTGTGTTTACAAATTTGACTCAACTATTGCCACCTAAATGTATACGTTAATAAAGTTGTGTAAAAGTTACATTCTTTATTCAAAAATAGTAATCTTTTGTATTTAAATGATAAAAACTAATTCATTTTGCTTTTATCAAACAAAAAGCTTGTAAAAAGTACAACAGTAAGTTATGAATTTTTGTTGCAGCCTTATTTTTATTTCGTCATGAAAATAAGCAGGTAAAATTGTTCTTAAGAGTCTTTTAATAAATTTTTAACAATGAGTAGCTGCTTTAATTTCTAAAGAAATTAATTTTGTCATGTGTAAAAAATATTTATAAAACATTCAATAGGTTTTCAAAAGAAATCCAATCTACAATTTTTTTACTTTCATATTATTTTTAGTTTTAAAGATAACCGTCTGACTAAAAAGTTTTCTTTACATAATTAATTTTTTTATTTTAGGGCAAACGTATGAATCCTAAGATGCATGCTGGCTATACAATTTTTATATTTATTATTAATCATAAGACTTAAGATTGTCTATTTTTTGCAAAATTGTAAAACTATACTCGTAATGCAAATTTCAACCGCAGCTTCTCTCTAAGCACAACATTGCACCAAAACGTTTCTCAACAGGAAAATTTTGTCGATGATCGGAAGCAAGAGAGTGTGGACCGGAATAATCCACGAAAATCCTAATGTAATTGATGATCCGTATGGCGATTTCAGGTATCTCGACGGAACGCAGGCGATCATCAAACGGTACGTCGATGAAGACCCGTCTGCCGAGGAAGACGTGTTTCTCAAATGGGGAGGAAGCAACGCCCCTGACAATCATGGAAATGAAGAAGATCGTGTTGAAATTTATGTTTGGAACAATGCGGGATACTTTTTAAACGATCTTCCTAAAAATAGAGCTGATCGTTATGCATTTTGCGAAAGAATGAAACGGGAATGCCTTGAAGGTATTTATATTTTAATTTCATGTGAATTTCTGTAATTGTAAAAATAGTTTGGTTACTTAGAAGCCTGTAAAGTTTGAAATGTACTTATGTGTGTATTAGTTATGCGACATATAAACTACTTAATGGAATGCCAAACTTTGAACTTTGTTTATTTAGATATTTTGTTTTTAAAGTTATAGCTGATTTATAGTAAAAATTCAGTGCTGTTTTTAAAGTCAATTAGAAATCAATAATAAGAAAAAACTTTAAGAATCAAGGTATGTTTTTAAAGTTTTTGTAATTTATTGTCTAAGTTAAACAAATTTTTTTGGGAGTTAAAATGCTATAAATTTAAATTTTCAAAAAAAATTATTAAAACTAGTGAAAATTAAGAACTTAACACATGAACTAAAATACTTTACTAGGAAATAAAATTTATAATTTTGTTTACTTAAGGCGTAGAGTTAATTGTCGTTTATTGTAAAATATAAAAAACATTTTTGTTTAACTTTTGTTTTTATAATCAAATTTTGTACAAAACTAATTATAACCCAAAAGTTAGTTGATTTTTTCTGTTCTATAAAAAGTATCTAACAGTGCTTTCTACTGTATGCTTTCAAATAGGAGTAAATGTTAATTTTCGTATAAAAATAAATGTTTGATTTCCCCTATGCCTTAACTTAGCTTAAATATTTTATTCTTAACTCATACTGTACTGTTTTGTATTAATAAATTTAAAAGTTTATTTCATTATTAGGTAAATATGTCCGCTTTGCGTTTAGCTGTACCTAAATACAACAAACGTGTACTTTTAAGGCTTTCGTAATCATAAGTGTGAAAGCACTATTTGCGGTCTTACATTTAGTGATTTAAAAATGTAGTATAAACATATATAAGCAGAAAGCAACGGTTTTCAACATCTTAGAATTTTAAGTTACTGATAAAAAATTCGTGCGTAGTGATAGACTTTTTATCAGTGAAAAGTATTTATTTTTATATAAAGTAGCATGGCAAATTAGAATTTGTTGATAACTATGAAAAATATAACAAGACTGTTTTAACAAGTATTTAAGCATAAATATTTTTCTGTTTAGCATGTTATATGCACACTACTGCACAGAATGCACACTATCTTGAAGATATTGAGCAAAAAAATACTGTTTTTTAAACAAATTAAGACTCAGGTTGATTTATAGTCACTCAGACTAGCTTTTTAGCTTTAAAGATTAGCGGCCGTGAACTTTTTGTTTGTCATGAAAAGAATTTAAAAGGTATATACTATTTTCGTCTTGCCAGTTTTTTATCACTTTTTAATACAACTATATACAATTGCAGTACATTTTTTAGTCGAATCGCACATCCAACTTAAGAGTAATTTTTTACAAAAGTAGTTGTCTTGTCTTTAGATAAATTTTCAAACCAAACTTGTAAAAACTTTAGCAAATACTTAAATACCTTTTTTTTGATAGTGTATGCTGGTAAGGGTTAGATATCTGTAAAATATTGTAGTTGAGGAATGTCACATTGGTCAACAATTAGAATGCATTTTTAAACAAAAATGTATTACTGTAAGAAAACAATAATGTTTAAGTTTTGATGTTTAAAAGTTATATAAAGTTTAATTAAATTATCTACAACTTATGAAGGTTTAGGTATTAACTTATGTACATAGTAGTTTGAATTTTGTAATCTAATTATTCAAAAATTTTATTAATATAATTAAAACTTTTATTTACTGACAGTATGTGACGCACCACCAACAATTAACCACGCATTTGTTGTTAACAACGGCGAAACTATAGTTGTGGGAGACACTGTAACATACCAATGCGATGAGGACTATTTTGCTCATGGTGACAATTATAATCAACTTTCAACAACCTGTCTTGAAGGTGGTAAAACTTACAGCTTGCAAGCAGATGATTTAGCAAATTGTGCTCCTATATGTTAGTTTTATTGTAACTCAGCTTGAAATGTTCGTTTAATTTAATTTTTAATTATTTGAAAATTTTTTGGTTTCAGTTAGAATAGTTTTAGCACGAAAATAGTAAAGCTTAAAAAAGGCTGATTTTCACAAATAACAAAATAGATTTATTGTCAAAATTCTCCATTTAAAACATATAAGTTCTTTCGGCCTTTGACCGCTGATTTATACATTATTAAAGTTATAAATCTTAAATGTTCAAAATTTAGGTTTAATTGTTTGCTAACAAAAGATCCTAGTGAAGTAACTTCACTGGAATATAAATAAAACGAATTATACAGTAATCTTCCTTTATTCTACCAACATATGTTTCTGTGTGTCAACGAATCAACACACTTTAACTGGGTTCTGTAAAAAAATAATTACTGTAATGAGAGAATAGAAGCATAGAATAAAGTAGGTGTATACATGTTTTCATTAAAATAAGATATTTTCTACAGATAATAGTTGTTGTTAGGTGAAATACTTAATATTAAATCCGACTGTTATAAAACTATATGATATTTGTGATTATTAAGTCTAAAATAAGTAAACTAAGCTAAATTACACAATTAAATTATATTAAGTTGTGTAATTTAGCTTACTTTACTTATTTTAGACTTAATAATCACAAATATCATATAGTTTTATAACAGTCGGATTTAATATTAAGTATTTCACCTAACAACAACTATTATCTGTAGAAAATATCTTATTTTAATGAAAACATGTATACACCTACTTTATTCTATGCTTCTATTCTCTCATTACAGTAATTATTTTTTTACAGAACCCAGTTGAAGTGTGTTGATTCGTTGACACACAGAAACATATGTTGGTAGAATAAAGGAAGATTACTGTATAATTTGTTTTATAAATCTTAAATGGTATATCTGTAAAAAAGTTATTTAGAATATTTAAGTCGTTTGTTTGCCTTTTTACAATCTTTTTGATGAGGAAACGTTTTAGCATTTTAAATGCTAATAGTAATTAATTGCATCTAAATTGTTTCCATTTGGTTTCACTATGCAAAACAAAATTCACTTTTCAACAATATATATGCACAAATACACTTTTGTAACTAAATTTGAAGCATCACAGTTAAGCTTTGTATAAGCAAAATAAACTGCAAAAATCTGAAAAAACTTTTTATAAAAACTTTGATACAATTGTTATGTACTTTAATATTTAGTTTGTGCTGTATTAAACTTAGAATATCCAAAACACGTTCTGGAGCACAAAAATTGCAAATAAAAATAAGAAAATCCGTCGGTCAAAATTGCTAATCAGGATATAGTATTTAGTTATACTGTAGTCTACATGACTACCACACATGTTATTGAAGCCACTATTTTGTAGTGCTTGCGATCTGTTCACGCTCTTTATGGGTTTACTAATGACAAGTGATGCTTTAATTTTTTGGCTCAAGCTACCCTTGTTCATTACAGTATATACTCAATAACTACTTTGAATATTTAACGTATTTTTAGATATCTATTAATAAGTTTTTTTGAAAGATTAATTAATTAATAAATAATAACATTTAGACAATAAAACTTTTAAGTGAGTTTTTACTTTAAAGTACGTAAAAGTTAAATAATCCTGTTTTTATTCAAACATTTGCCAACGTGTAAGTATATTTTTTCTGCAAGTAAATAAATTTAAAATTAATTTATTTCTGCACAGCTTGCAAACGACCTGCTAATATTCCTAATGGAAGTTATAGTGGAGATGTTTTAGAAAATTATACAACAGATGATGTTGTTGAATTCACTTGTGAAAGTGATTTCCTCAGTTCGTCTGGTAATAATCGAATCGAATGTGGTGAATCTGGGTGGAAGGAAATTGCTACCTGTAGTGAAAGTTTGTTAACATTTTTAACTGTATGTGTTCATATTGTTTTTTTTTAATGTTTGTTGATATTTTCAGTACACACACTTTCTTTTACTTACCCAGGCTAGTTTGATTTTCAAAAAGTTTAGGATAATTTAAAGCTTTTTGAGAAACTGAGGCTATTTTTTTAATTTCAGTTTAGTTTTTGTTTAGAGCTTTAAATGGGCTTGAGTTGATTCAATATTTTGATACTTTTTAATTAAGTTATGTTGTAACATTAAATTAGATTTTTTAAGTTTTTTCGGAAAAAGAACGTCAAGTTTTCATTTAGTGCTCTAAAGCATATTTTAAATAACTTGTTCTAGAAAGTTGTTTAAAAACAGTAAGTTTCATTTTAGTCGAATAATAGTAAGTAAAAAGTAGGTTTTATAATTAATAATTACAGAAAAAGGTTACTTAAACACCAAAAAACAAAGCAAAAGTTTGTTAACTAGTTTCTATTAAGTAGACATAAACATTATGAAAAGTTTACACAAAAATGTAATGAAAGGAACTTTTATAATGAAATGTTTTATTTTTGACTAGTTAGTTTGCGCCTTTTATCAGAAAACATTTTTACTCTCAAAATTTCACCTGTTATTTATCTAAAATTTATATTTAAATGGTAAAAAGATACACAAAGCTCACTTAAAGATCTAGAAAATAACCAAGCTGTAGAAAACAATTTAGCCTCCTTGTGGCCTTGAACAAGTACAAAGTATCAGTTTATGTACAATAGAAAAAAATGTGAGGTGTGGTCAGTAAGAAAATGTAAAATTAGTAAGATAAAATATTACACCAAAATTATCAATTTCAGGGTGCTACGATTTTGAAATTTCTCCTAGAGGGTTTACTTATAACGCAGCTTTACAATATTGTAAAACGGAATTTGGAGGAACTTTGTTGCAGCACGCCTTAAGACTTAAACATAGTATACATCATTCGTGAGTAATTTCAACAACTTAATTAATTTACAATTTTCATTTTAAGTTTGTTATGTACTACCTTAGACTGTTAAAGTTGATTATTTGCTTTTAGTTGTTAAACAAGTAGATATATGTTTTTTGAAAGTTTTTTTACTACAAAAAGTGTTTTTAGCTTAAAACGAACTTTATACTTAACCCCTTGCTGAAGGCGAAAGCAAATACATTCTCAGGTTTAGATGTCTTTCTAATTTAAGGCTAATTATTTCTCCTTCGTTGTATATTATAAATGATATAATACTACGTGTTTCGACATTTCTAGCTTTAAACAATAGTATTTTAAAGTTTTCAGTTTTTATATTTTGTATTATCGATTAAAAGGTGTTGTTACCAAAAAAAAAGTTTACTTGACTATGATTAAAAATAACTATATAGAAAAGTTTATAGTTATAATGTTAAGTAAAATCAAATAAAAGGTATTGTTACCAAAAAAGATTAAGGCCATAGGGGGTTTAATACTTTTTTTACAAATATTAACTTTGGCTTTTATATGAAAGTTTTAAATACAAACTACGAGCCAGGTTTTAGTGAATTCAAAAATATCGTTTAACTTTTGAGATATTTTATTTATTGTAAAAAGTTTGTGATACAAATGAATTTTTCGGGGTCAATTTTCTCAGAAATTTTGAATTTTACTAAAAATCTATCCATCCTTCATTTTTCAAGCAATCTTCTTCAAATTTTCAGGAAACGTTCCCTATATCAAAAAAAAAACTTTATTTATTAATTTTAATAATTTATAAAGATAAAAGTTTATGACATAAATTAAAAAAAAGGTTATTTTTATAAATATATTCTTACTTTAAATTGTTTAAAGTCCGAAGTATTTTTTTTTTATAAAAATTATACTTTAAAAGTTTAAGAAGATAGCTTGAAAAATTTAGGATGATATAGATGTTAAATAAAATTGTCTGTTTTCGCTGTTTTAGTTTTCCCTTCCCATAGGGAACCTATTATGCGGCCCGACTTTGACTGAACATATCTCAAAAAATAATTCAATTTTTTTAAACGATGAAAAGTATTTTGAAGCTTAGAAGAAACTCTTTAAAATAAGATCAACTTGTAAAAAACACGTCTTAATCCCCTTATGGCCTTAAACATAATGAATTTGAAAATTTTGTACTTTTTATGGTTATTGCAATACTTTGTGTTTTTAAACTTGACTAATTTATTGTCACCTAAATATATACGTTAATAAAGTTGTGTAAAAGTTACATTCTTTATTCAAAAATAGTAATCTTTTTGTATTTAAATGATAAAAACTAATCAAACAAAAAGCTTGTAAAAAGTACAACAGTAAGTTATGAATTTTTGTTGCTGCCTTATTTTTATTTCGTCATGAAAATAAGCAGGTAAAATTGTTCTTAAGAGTCTTTTAATTAAATTTTAACAATGAGTAGCTGCTTTAATTTCTAAAGAATATAATTTTGTCATGTGTAAAAAATATTTATAAAACATTCAATAGGTTTTTAAAAGAAATCCAATCTACAATTTTCCGCGGCTTCTCTCTAAGCACAACTTTGCACTAAAACGTTTCTCAACAGGACAATTTTTTCGATGATCGGAAGCAAGAGAGTGTGGACCGGAATAACCGACGAAAATCCTGAAGTGGTGGATCCGAATGGCGATTTCAAGTTTCTCGACGGAACGCGAGCGATCATCAAACGGTACAACGATGTAGACCCATCTGACGAGGAAGATGTCATTATCAAATGGGGACCAAAACTCCCTGACAACGCAGGACTTGTAGAAAATTGTGTTGAAGTTTATAGACACTCTGGGCATTACTTTTTAAACGATCTTCGTGGTGATATAACTAATCGGTTTGCATTTTGCGAAAAAATAAAACCGGAATGTCTTGAAGGTATTTATATTTTAATTTCATGTAAATTTCTGTAATTGTAAAAATAGTTTGGTTATTTAGAAGCCTGTAAAGTTTGAAATGTACTTATGTGTGTATTAGTTATCCGACATATAAACTACTTAACGAAATACCAAACTTTGAACTTTGTTTATTTAGATATTTTGTTTTTAAAGTTATAGCTCATCTAAAGTAAAAATTTAGTGCTGTTTTTAAAGCCACATAAAATCAGTATTAAGAAAAAACTAAAAGAATCAAGGCATTTTTTCAAAGTTTTTGTAATTAATTGTCTGAGTTAAACAAATTTTCTTGGAAGTTAAAATACAATAAATTCAATTTTCCAAAAAGAAATAAAACTAATCAAAATTAAGAACTTTACACTTGAACTGAAATACTTCACAAGGAAATAAAATTTATAACTTTGTTTACTTAAGGCGTAGAGTTAATTGTTGTTATAAAAATCATTTTTGTTTAACTTTTGTTTTTATAATCAAACTGTTATTTCGTAATTTTTTCCATAATAAAGAAATAGCTTTTGTTTAATACAGTAATACAAATTTATCATAAAAACAACAAAGAAGGAAGCTACAAACTCTTAAAATTATAAAAACTTTTATAAAACAAGTAAAATATAAGTTCTCAAAATTGAAAGTTTCTTTTAGTTTAACATTTTAGCTAAAACTTTACCTGAATTTAAGATATACCATTCAATTTAACATGTTATGAAAATTTACAATTATTTTTTATTAGTCGAGCTTACTCAAAAAAGTTATTAGAAAATACTCATGATATATTTTCAAGAAAGCAAAAAAGAGTGTACTGTCGTATTAAGGTTTTTAAAATTTTGATATACCATTTGCAACATAGAATATATTATATTGAATTACTCGTTTAGTTTTTTATTTAATTTTTATTTTCACAAACGTTTTCAAAATAAAGATAGATATATTTTCTTATCAAGTGATAAGGTTATTTTAGAATTGTCTACTGAGTAACTATTTTAAAAAATTAAGTTTAAGGTATTAAGACGTGTTAGTTTAAATTTTTTACAAAAACAAAACTGGTGTAAGGATATGTTTATTTATAAGTTGTTAATAATTTTGTTTTACCAATTGGTTGTTCAGCTTAGATTCATTGTTCCTGGATTAATATCGTTCCCAGCTGTAAAGTAATTCACTTAATATATAAAAGTCTAATTTTCAAATAAACATTTTTTGTTAAGCTTTTTCTCTTAATTTTTATATTCTCCAAACTATTGTTAAGTTTTAGATCTTCTTTTTTAATTCAGACTTTCCTGTGCAGTTTTTTAACTTTTTTTAAAAAAAGAAAGAACCAGATCTTATCAGTTCATTTTTGTCGTTAGCTAATTTGTAACTAGTTTTTGATTTCGTTACTGAACAATCGTAATAGCCTGTGTCTCGCTCATGATATATTTTTGATCTTTTGATAATTTAAACATACGTTTATTGGATAAACAAATTCAATTGCTATAATTAAGTCCAAATTTCTCATATATGAGAAAAATTTTACAACCACTTTAAAAACTTTCAAAATTATAACTCTATAAATCTGCCCACCGACGGTAGAGGCATAACTCATCTACTTTTTAACCAGTTTGCCCGGACCCACCAAGAGACGGTCTGTCCGTTTACGCGTTGACGTACAACACAGCAGAGGAACGGTTGATTCGCGGGACACGAGCCGACTACACATGCGATGCTCACCACACCTTGGAGGGTTCCGGCACGATCACTTGTCTGGATGGTGTTTGGGATCGCGAAACAGCTCCCACTTGCTCCCCAAGTCAGTTTTTATATTAATTAAAAGTTTAAGCAAATAACTTTTTCGTGTTTTTAATAAAATTGGTTTAATTATTTGAAGCTGTTGGGTGCTTACTGTCTATTTTATTTGTTTCAATTTGTTTTTTTTTATCAAGTATATAACAATTTAAGCATTATCTCGAAGATACATTTGTTCTTGAACCCCAAATTTAATTAATACTGTTAGTTTTGGGCTTCCATTAAATCTTAAGACAAAGACTATTAACGTTTTTCAGATAAGCTAAGTTTTATGAACGTTAGAGTTAAAGTCAGTTGTGTAAAAATCACAAAGTCATCAGTTTTAGCATTTAATCCATTTAATAGTTTATACCAGGTACATATCTTGGTCTAAATTTTCAAAAATCTGCAAAAAGAAATACTATTATATTTACAAAGGTTGTTTAAAATTTGAAAACGTTGTAGAACTTAGCTAAAATAGTTGCTTTGTTTTAAAAGTTGTAATATAATAAGTAATGACCAGACATACAACAAGTTAAAAGTTCTAAAATAATTCAAAATATGTTGTAACAGATTAATCATAGTTTAAAAACTGCTCATTCAGTACGTATTATTATTTCCAATCTTAATTCATATGAATAGCTGAATTAGACAATTATTGTATACAGACATTTTCAATGCAAAAATACGGCTGTAAAAACAAAAATTAAAACATAAAATATATATATATAAAAATGTTTTTAATTGATAAAATGACATCTATTAACAGCAAACAAAACACTTTATATAAAAAAAAATTTTACTAAATAAAAAACACATTTACTTTATTCCTATAACATTAAAAAGAGTTTTGTTTTAAAAAATTACATATGTAATTAATATATAAATGTATGTTATTAACTACTAATGTATGTTAGGATGCTAAACATTTAGTTTAAAGTTTTTTCAAACTCTCATAATAATCTTCTTTTCTTTCATTTATTTTTTTCAATCTTTTTTCTTCGCCTGTAATTATACCTTTAAAGATGTTCAAAAATATATTCGCTCTAAATAAAGGACGAAAGCTTTGCAACTAAAGTGTTTTAGTTATTGTTTTATTAGACAGCTATTTAAGGGCTATTTTTTAGCTTTTTTGTATTTGAAAATTTAAGTATAGCTTTGTCTGAAACAATAGTTAATTGGAGTTGTTTTTGGACCCCGGAGTACGGCTTACCTGTTTTCTTTATTGTATACAGTTTTTTAGTTAAACTAAATTTGGTAAACATTTTGAAAAAAACTAATAAATTCATACTTTGAACAACTAGAAAATTGGGTTTCTGATTTTTTTTTAAATATTTTTAAGCTATAGCGTATAAATGTTTTTAAAACTACTTTGGTTATAATTTTTTTAATTACTGAACTTTAATATAAAGATTAAAGTATAAACAATATCTAGAATTTAAAATTTTAAATAGCTTTCATTATTTATATTGAAATTCTACACTTTATATACAATATTAATAATTTATATATGTCGCTTCCAATTATTTTTTTAAGATAAATTAGTAATAACTTATCTTAAGCCTAATAAGTAAGCTGACTTAAAGCTTATTTTAAACTAGTGTATTGACAGCATAAATACAGGGTGGCCACTAAACCTGGAAAAACCTGGAATTTGAGAAATTAAAAAACAAAATTAAAAACCTGGAATTTTAAACAACTTCTACATGTTTAGAAGTGAAACTTCGATACGATACAAAAAATCTATTATATAGATACAAAATTTTTGTCATCATTTTTTTTTTATTATGTAAAAACAGATTTAAAATAGCTTTACAGTATTTTTTCAAAGTCGTTATACTATTTAACACAGCTTGATACGTTAAATTTAGTTTTAAACTAAAAATAGACCTAAAAACAGGTACTTTTAATACCTAGAAAAAAGTTTAAATCTTAAAAAATTTGCCAAAAACGAGTGACCACCCTGTAAATGTCTTTAGAACATTTTAAAATGTTACATTTAAAATGAAAATAACCATATACGCTTTATAAAAATGAAGTGGACATAAATTTAATTTAACAAATCCTTGAATTAAAATAATTAATAAAACTTTAATTAATAATAAAACTCGCTCAGATAGAAACAAATCCAATAAAAGTTTAATATATTTCAATAATTCATGATTTTTAAAGATGTTTTGTTTATCGCGAAGCTTATATCTGACTGGCAGATTTGTTTATTCTATGTTTGTTTCTTCGATTAAATAATGTAATTTAATCTTTATATGTAATAATTTTAAAGCTATTTTGTGTGGTTTTGTGATAAATCTATATCTATATATTGTTTTACATATTTGAAGCAGTTATACTTTATAGTGTTAAGTTTCTTACTTAGGACCAGTTTAAACTCCAACCCCTGATGACTTAGTCATAACGTCCACCTCGGGTTACACCTTATCATTTGTGCCTTTAATATGAAGTCTTTTGAGAATATATTTTTTAAGCCTAATTTTAAAGAACAACCTGTTCAAAATAATTACTAGTGCAAGAATCCATGTACTTTTGATGTGTACCTTAGTAATTTTTTTTGCAGTAAACTATCGTGTTTATGCGTTATCGGCGGGCTTAAAAGATGGTGAAGCGAATGCAGTAATCCAGTGGCAAGAATCTGATAATCTAGACACAGAAGTTAGTGGTACCGGAGTTGCAATCATAAACCCTTTGACTAATGCCATTCAATATCAAAAGTTCGACACTAGTCAACTTATCGGAGTTAGTATAAACTTTGTTTGATGTTTGTTTTGAAAAAATTAAGAAAGTACGAAGCGATTTCTTTAAATTTTTCTATTAGTTTTCAACGGGTTAGGTTTGTTATTTTATAAAAAAGTTTAAAAGTTGTGTTATAAAATAGATTTGATTTGATATCCAAAATGTGTTCGTAGTTTGTTCGCTTTTACTTAACACAACTTATATTTGATAATACAATGCAATTTTCAGATCGAAGAGATGGGAACTTTCATCGAAGGAAATTCAAGTATTGGTGACGTCATAATAATGGTAGTTAGAGGGGCTTCAACACTCCATAGTGCAAGTGACGATTCCGAAATCAAAACAACACTAAGAAAGATTGGACTCGATACATTTGTTGGATGTATTGATGAATCTTATAACGGTTTTAATTTTCCTATAATACCAACTTTATCCATATAAATATGTGATCTTCCTTACAATTATTATTTGAACTAGTCGGGGTATCGATTACTTTAGTATTTTACTGTAAAGCAATTAAAGTTTAAATTATACCATACAGGTGATGTACTTTAGTTAGTTAAGTATTTTTGTTATGACCACTTGAAATAAACAAATGTTTCGATTATTATGTTTATATCTACAAAAATAACTTGCTTACATACTTCTCCAAGTTTTAAATGTATGTACAATTGATTGTATCAAACAGTTTAGCCATACATTAGTCATAGTTTATGATTTTAAAGTTTTTTAAGATATTTTGTTTTTATTTCATTAAACTATGAATTATGTTTTGACTGAAGAAAGCTTATTGAAAAGTCACAGATGTGCTTTTAAAAGTCAAAATACAGCTGATCTATAGTTAAATGCTTTAATTACGAGAAGATTATTTTTATTAACAGACGAAAACTATTCTTGGGTAGTTTTAACTGGCAGGTTTCCAGAGCACGCTTCCGTTCCCAGCTGGGCAGAATGCAAAACGAACACCAACGAACCGCTTGTGATTGACAAGACGTTTACTTTCGATTGTTAGTTTTTTGTTATCTATTTCTGCTTAGCATACTAAACGCTCGTTTCGAACTAGCACTTGCAATTTCGTTCTTGAAAAGAAAACAATTTTTAATTGTTATTGATTGAAATCAGTGTTAAAATTTATATAAGCTTCTATAACACTAACTTTTTTTAACTACCCCAATTTGTAATTAAAATATTTTTTTGCGTTTTTCCCAACAGCCTGTAGCAAACCTTCGCCAGTACTGGAGAATGGAAATTACGAAAATTTAGAAACGGATGAAATATACAATCACGGCGAAACTTTGACTTTCACTTGCAACGAAAATACAACTCCAGTCCCCTCAAATAACCGAATTGTTTGCACTTCGATGGGATGGGAACACGAAGCTGCCTGTTTTGGAAGTTTTTCTTGTTTACTAATACATTTTGTATTAAATTAATTTGATAGAGTAATTTTAAAGTTATACCATGTTATTGTTTAAAATTTTATACCTTTTAAAAGTATTTTTTATTTACTTTCTGTCATTAGTAGCTGCTTAACGAATATATAGAGAAAAGTATGAACTAAGAAAGTCTATCTTTTTTTTTTCATACGGTTGTATGGGATTTGTTTTTACAACACTGGTTATAACTCAGAAGTTTTTTTGTTCTAACAAAAGTATCTTACAGTATATACTCTAAGCTTTCAAATACGAGTAAATGTTAATTTTTGTATAGAATTTAAATACACTTTAAAACTTAGAAATACAACTTTTAAGAAAGAGTTTAATTATAGAGCATATATTTCTCAATAAGAAACTTTTATAAGAGATTTGTATAAATAAAATATTAAATAATGAAAACTATAATTTAATAGATTTATTGTATATAGAAATAGTTAGTTGTGAAAATATCCTCATTAAAGGCTCATATAAAGACTGTTTATCAGTTTTAGACGGTGACTTTACTTATTTATGCACTTGACATAAAAAATAAATTATAAAGTTTTTTTTTTTCGTAATTTCAACATCAATGCAAATCATAGATCTTTAGTTATAGGCCCTTCTCAACTTATAAACTAAAGTAAAAAGTATTTTGTATAAACAGTTTCTTTATCAATCCAGATCACTAAATATATTTTAAATATTACGCTTAAACTTTGAGCGTTCAAAAAAAAACTGGAAATTTCACTAGAATCATTCTTCTTTTTGATAAACATTTTATTGTGTTGTCAAAAATTAACTGCTTAAACGTTGTTTATTCTTTACTAAATTAATTTCTTTTAAAATAGTATTAACATATATTTAACTTACTATCAAAACGAATTCGAAATTATCGCTTAGCTGTAGTCTTAAAATAAACTTTTTCCAAACTTTGAAATAATATTTTAATTTTTAGTTTTATATATTTTTTCAAATTATACTTATATCAACGTAATAATTTAGTAGTCACAATGTTTTATTAGTTTTGATAAGTGACACGAATTAGTTACTTTATTATTTTTTATTAAAAATAAAGATGTTTTTTATAACTTATAGGAACTCCGAACTGTTATGAATTTTGCTTTTAAAGTTTTTTTTAAATCAAGTTGCTTTATTAAAATTATCTGAATCGAATTAATGATAAGTTCGCATTATTGATGTTTGACTTGAGTGTTTTTTTTTAAGTAAAGATTCTTAGGCTCATACCATAGACATTGTTTACTTGAAATAGCTAAAATCTTAATTTTGAGTTCATCAAACGAAATTTGCAAAATAGCCAAATAAAATGCGAACGTCATTGAGTAGTATATCACAGTTATTTAATATGTGGGTTTGTCACAAATTTCTCTTTATTTGATAGCACAGAAATAAATAAAGGTATTTTTTGTCACAAAACTTTCTTTTTAAATAAAGTCTAAAAAGTTATAGGTAGAAAAATATAAAATAAAAACAAAATCATAATTTTTTTTGTTTATTAAGAAACTTATTTAGTACACTCATGTGTGTATTAATTGCCCGATAGATAAAACACTTAACATGATTCCAAGTTTTAAAATTAGAGTTTGAAGAAATAGTTTTTTTTTTTAAGTTTCCCCACGCTGATAGTTGGTGTGCTCTGTGAAATAGCAAGTCCGAAATGGCATGAAAACTCTTATCTTGTTATTTACATTAAATTTCTACATAGTATGTGTAGAGTTTGTTCTAACACTTAAATGTATTAGTGTTTGTTTCTGTATGTAACACAATTGATAAAAACAGGTGAAAGGTGCCCAGAAATACCCAATGCATCATCTTACAAGATCACCAAGAGATATTTAGACGTTCAGTTTGTACCGGGCGTCCAAGTTACATATAGTTGTCCCTTAGGACTTAAATCTAATATTGAAAGCAGCTCTACTACATGCACTGTAGATGGATGGTCAGGAAACGCAGGATGCTTCGGTCAGTAATTCGATTTTTTATTTTCACAAAAACAATCGTTGTTAGTTAAAATGAACTTTTAAACCGAAACTTTTATTTTTATATATTTCGAAAATAGATACATAATTATAAAAATATCCCCAAATTGTCTGCAATGTACCTTAGTTTTTCAATGTTTACTGAACTAACGAAAATACAGTAAATAATATTTTTATGTGCGAAAATAACTCAGAAAAAACTGACGTAACTACGAGTTAAACTTCTTATCAGGGTGGCCGAAAGACCTGGAAACCTGAAATTTGACAGTTCAGGCAAATTAAAACCAGAATGTTCTACAAAAGTCGTGAAAAAAACTGGAATTTTTTAAATACTGTTTTTAAACAAGTAAAAAAAATAACAAATATGATACATTTGTAATTTTAACATTTTTAGACTTTAATTTAACGCAGTTTAAATTTTTTATATAAGTATGAAAGTATTAATAGATGTAGCGTTTTCCACAAAGCTTAAAAAGTTTTGTTCGATACTTGAAGTAAATTTTGTTTTATATAAGGGAACTTTTACTTTAAAACTGTTGTTTTATAAAGAGTTTTTGTAGTTTATAGGGTCTTATTAACCATTTTTATTAATAAATTCTGACAATGAGTGTTTAATAGCAGTTTAAAGTATGAACTTTTAGTCTTTTGTTATTGGATATAAAACTTAGTAATTTTTGAGATATGGTCATTTTTGTAAAAATTAAATGGTACAAACGTGTGTACCAAAATTATATTATCGTCAATCTTCACTGCAATTTTAAAGTTCATATCCTCTTTTTTATTTTTTAAGCAATCAATTTTAAGCAATTAAGTGTAAGGAAAAGTTTTGTGAACCATTTTGCATCATAAGAAAAAATTCTGTTGTAAAACTAGTTAAAAAAATTTAAAAAAAAAATACCAAAAAAGAAGTATATTTTTTCAGAACTTTAAAAGTTCTTACACTAATTTTTTTATTTATTTAAGTCTAGACTTAGAATGTTTGAGAATGATCGCTTACAAACTATAGGAGAATATATATTTTGATCATAAGAGTTTTCGAATTTTTAAGCTTGCGCCCTTTCATAAGGAACCTACAGAAGTCTCTGATTTTGTACCTTAATACCTTTAAAAATAATTTGCAGACAAGGAGTTCAAGTTAACCGCAGATACAGGAAATTTCGACGGAGTTCGAACAATGTGTCAGAATATGGGCGGAGAACTTGTGACAAACAATTTGGGTTCTGAAGGGAGTCATTATCACGCGTAAGTCATAAATATATATTTTCATAATATAATTAGATAAGCTAAATCACCTACCACAGAGCCCACTTGAACGGCTTTTAAATATTTTATTGCGAATCTTTGAAGTTAAAAAGAACAGTAAATATTTTCAATAAAAACAATGAAATTGTTTCTAATCCTCAGCTGTAGATCGAATTAAATTGCCGATTGGAAATACAACTGAGGATTTAATAAAATTTTGTTGTTTTTATGAAACATATACGACACATCTGTATAAAACTGTTGTTTATTATATAACTAATTAAATATTTAGCTCCAATTTAACTTGTCTAGCACTATTGACCAAAACTTCAAAAATTAACTATTAATATTTTTATTTTTAATTGAGACAGCTGTAGAAAACTGTCGTCTAATATATATATATATATATATATATGTATGCAAATAACTAGCAGTTTTCAGTTGACAAATTTGTGCATTAGTATGCCTTTCATTAATAAAAAATGCGTGTGAATATTCAAATGAGCTTCATCGTCAGCAATACCAACCTACAAATAGAATAGCAAGATTTTGATGGTTTTGTACCACAAAAATATCAAAAACTTAAGAAAAAAAATTTAAGACACTTCACGCGAATAATTTTCAGGCTAATCAGTGAAGCCGCTCAGGGCGCCACCGCGTGGATCGGAGTCAGGATGAGTAATGTCGCGTGGAGATTTGTCACCGACGACGAAGAGTTCGATCCTTCGGCTGAGGGCAACGTGTTTCGGTCGAATGCAATAAGTACCATTTTTGACTCCTGCTTGTACGTGGAAGGAGGAAGATACAGTAGAAGTTTCTGTTTTAAATCCGGGTTCTACGGCCTGTGCGAGCTGCCGATCACCGACTGAACGGAACTTTTTACATTAAAATTTTCAAACTCTGTTTAAATTGTTATTTTTTCTTTTTGGTCGTTTTTTTGAGTGATGTTCTCTTGGCTAGCTCTACTCTTTTTTTTTTAATCAAATTTTTAATCTTTATATTAAATAGTTTAAGTTTTTAGTATTAAAAGCTGGGCTGTTGTTACCATTGTTTTGTCAGTTGTTGGTTTCTTAATTTGTTGATAATAAAAAATTTTAAAGCCTCTGATTTTGTACTTACTGTTGAAAAAATATTACGTTTTTATGACGAATATATTCAAATTTTTATCAAAACTGAAGATTTTGTCTCTTTAATATGTGACTAATTTATTAAAAATATAAATAAATAAACGCCAAAATATTTCCGTGAAAAGACTTTGTGGTGTATAAGAAGACCTTTAAATCATCGAGCTACACAACAAAAGTCATTAAAATACGATAGTAAAAGTTCACAATAGTTCAAGGGTTTTATATAAAATTCTGTCGGTGAAGTTGTGTTTCTGTAACAAACAGTTACAAACATAAAAATTTGATCGTATCACTTCGATCATCAAGCTTTTGGTAGACTGAGACCCGGGTTTCGTTCTTAACAAAACTTGTCAGTCAGACGCAACCAAAAATCTGCAGTCGTCAATCAACAAACGGTTCAAACTACTTAGAAGTTAATAAGTTGCATTGTCTTTTTATTAAGACTTCAAAAAGAATGAAGTTTAGTTATCATTTTAAAGTAAATTAAATACAAACATTTAAACATAAAAATTGAAAGTAAATTAAAATTGTCTTCATAGAAAAATTTAAGGAGTTCATTTACAGTTTGAATTAAAAATTTTTTTTGACTAGTTTTAATTTTTTTATACTTTTTTTCTTAATGTACTCTTAAGTTTGAATATTATAAAAATAAAAAAATTTATAGAGCTAATATGTAAGCAGTAAAAAATAGACAAATTTACATAAAAATTTCCGGTTGTTTTAAGTAAAACTAAAAGTTTTTACCGTTCTTTATTTTTAATATTTTTTAAACATTTTCTATCTAAAAGCTTATTTTATATACAAAAAGATCATATACTATGCGTTAAACACAGCAATTAGAAAACCATTATACCTAAACTTAACTGTCGACAAATTACTTTCATAAAAATATTCAACATATATTATAATAATAAGATAGTTTGTTTTTGGAAATCGTATGGTTTTTTGTAAGTGTGACTTTAACTCGATTATAATTAGTTGAAATTTTTGTACAAATAATTAGTTTAAAAAAAAAAACTATACACTTAACTGGGGCTGAAATGTTACAGACTTATATTTTATTTAACTTCTTTAGCAAATGGTTTTAACTGAGTTTATTTATACGTTAACTCTTTCATGAAACTGTATGATAACAAAATAATTTACCTTTTACAAGTTGTGTTGAAAACGTATAAACTTAGTTTTTATATAAAAATTTTTATTAATTTAACAATCTATAAGTTCAAAAAAAGAAAATATTTGTTTTCTTGTGATGCTTAGATTTTTCCTTTTTCAGTATTATAATGAACTTTTATTTGTGTATACAAAGAAATCACTATAACTAGCAAGTACTAGCAACTAGGGGCGTGTTTTGACTGGTTTCCTGTGAACCCCCTGTTAAAGAAAAAAATTCTTAGATTATCACTAAAAACGTTGTTTATTGACTTTGTTTTGGTTATTTGATAAACTTTAAATGAATGTTGAATTTATAACCTGAAAGATTATAAGTTGCAGTAACAAAAAATGCTCGTTTTTGCCCAGCTGAAATAGATCTTAGATAAAATTTTAACTGTGACGTCATATTAGGTAAAAGTTTTAAAGTAGCATTTTTTTTTCTAGGAAACTAGGTGCTCTTTTTCCCATTTTAAATTGTTACTTAGTGTAAATAACTTTTGATTAAGTATTGTTTTTGAACTAGTAAGTACAATTTTACGTAAAAAATGTCCAATATAATCACTTAAGTTGTATTTTACTTAGTTTATTGTATATAATAATGTTGTGTGAAGCTTTTGTGTTATGTTGTTGTATAATAGTGCTGTGTTTGTACTTAAACATTAACATTTTTGTTTATTGGTCAACCAACTGGGTCTAAACCTTGAAAAGTTTAATTCAGAGAGTTTCCAAAATGATCTTTAGACCACTACACCATTTGGCAATTTATTCTTTTATGATTTAATAGTATTATAATTTTTTTAGTTAGTTTGTTTTCTTTTTGTATATCAGTTGGCCACAAAGATGATTCTTGATTTTTTGAAATTTTCAACTAAAAGAGATTTCAAAACCATCATTAGAATCCCTGCACCATCAGGCAAACATTTAAATAAAATTTAAAGATATTTTAATTTAATTGTGTAAGTCTAAACATTTTTTAGTGAAATTTTAATTTATTAAATTACTTAAAAAAAATACTTTTATTATAAATAGATATATAAAGAGTTTAAAATTTAAAAGAAAAATTTGTAATAAATCCATCTATACTAACATTTAATTCAAAATTGAAATACTTTTTATAAAAATTTGTTCTAGTTTTAATTATTTTATAATATTGTTTTCTGAAATAAAGATTAATTATTTACAGAGTAAGTTATTTTTGTCTGTAATATTATTGTTTTAAATAAAAGATTAGAGTTTCGATATACAATTTATAAGTTCATAACTTTTTTCTGGTTCTTTTAGTTTTAATTTATCTAAATTTAATAGAGTATAATAAATAAACAAAATAACATTTTTCTATTACTACTTATTGTTTTTTTTATTATTTTTAAGCAGAAAAAAAGCATTTTAAACACAGAGCTTTCGGCTAAATATTGCGTACTTAACTGGCAATACATACCTAAGAAATGCGTACTTAAGCGGCAAATTAAAAACAAAAAAATTGCGAACCCCCTTTGAAAAAAGTCTAGACTCGCCTCTGCTAGCAACTTGTATAAAATCAATTTATTACAATTGGTTAAAACTAGTTCTAGCTGCTCTGAGATGAATTTTAAAAGTTCTAAATCTATAACTTGGTTAATATTGATTAGCGTCTTCAATAAAAAAAATATATTTATTTGCAACTCTAAAATTGAGGTTTGTGTGTTAATGCGAACAACGTCAATAAAAAAAATAAAATGCATCTTTTGTTTTTTTCAAAAACATTCTTTGCTTTTTACTTATTTTACCTTAGATGAAATTTTCTTAAACTAGGTTTTAATAAAGTGTTTTAACTGTATAACTAACAATGACAACAAAAGTTAAGTTTCAGAGGTTCAGTAAAGTTTAATGAAAATAAAGATGGCTACTTAAAAAATTAACCTCTCAGAAATTCATAAGTGAGTAAGTTAAAAGTCAGTTAAAAAAGTGTTGAGAAATCGCTTATAATTTACTAATTTTATAACAATAAAAACCCACAAGAAATTTTTGCTTTTAATTTGTTTTAATTTTGTCATAAATTTCTACAGTCAAACGTTTGTATTTATAGTCTTAGATATTTGAAATCTACAAATTTTTCCTAACAATATACTATAGTTCTAGTGAGATGCAATGTATAGCGTAATGCATAGACAAAGTACTGTGTAAATTTATTTTTATGGCGAATTTTATTTGTTTTTATTCTTACCTGTGATAGTCATGGTTGCTTTTTTAGAAAATACTTTATATATGCTTTAAAACTAACAACTATTTTTCACAATTCAAAACTTTCCTACACCACTATTTTTTTCATTTAACTTATAAAAAAGTCAAAAAAAAAACTCTTTTTACTTAAAAAATAAATTAGTCTGCATTGTTGTTTAAAAACAAAACAGAACCTTCATTATTATTTTATTCTAGTTGAAAAACTTTCAAAAATTTAATTTGACAAAAAATTTGAAGCATTTAAAGGGGCTGATCCCTGGTTGCATCACAGGACAAGTTCTTGATCCCTTTTCACAGGTACCTGGCTCGCATGTTGATATCTGTTCAGTGGGCGATAATCTTCAGTGGTGAATGTTAAAAAAGATTTTCAAGTTTTATCAAATTTTTAGTGTTAATTATACTTAATCTCAAACTTTGTATTAACTTCTTTAACTTGTTAAACAAATTTATATAATACAAGATTTGAAACATCGTTTGAAACAATCAAGTAGAATTTATTCAAAATTAACCTTTTACTTTAATTTGAGTTTTACTTAAAAGTAACTTTGTATGTAGTTAAATAAATTAATTAAAGAGGTCAAATTAGCAATTTTTATATTGCTTTTTAATCAAGATAACAACTTAAGTTCTAAATTTTATTTTAAATTAAGAAAAGCTTAAAGAAACTTAGCTTTGTAGCATTACACTCTTTATCATCAAATAAAAACTAAGTTACATGAAAAGATTAATAAAGTGGCTTCAATAACAATAATCACTTAGAAGCTATTAGTCAAATAAAGTTAAAAAAAAACTAAGTTGATATATACTGCTCATGGATGTTAGCACTGAATGAGCATAGAATACATTGCCAGATTTGTATCATCTGGGCACCTCCCTTATTGAAACAAACATTTGGCATAGCAGCATTAGCATTCTAGAACAAAATAGTAAAGATAAAATCACAGACGACTCTGTTGTTGACCTTTTAAATTATATCAAAATGAAAACACTTTGGTAAGTATAAATGGTTAGTTGTATTAGATGACAGCGTTTTTTTAATTAAAATACTAGTTGTTTGTTCTTTATGTTTAGTAATATAATTACTGTTTGAAAGATAAGATTATTATGAGTGAATGGTGGTTGTTCTAAAAAAGGACGAATAATTTTCGATCTATTCTATTACTCTATTTTTGTTGTTAAATCAAATATTTAGTACAGTTAATATCGAAACCAAACATGTATTTATTTTACTATTCTGCAAGTATGATGATAATTAATTTACTAAATACACAACTTTGTTTAAATAAATTATTAAATCTGATATAAACACTTAATGTAGCTTGAGTTTTTTAATTTACAAATCATAGTTTATATGATCATAGTTTTGAGGAATTACAACGAAACTCAGTGGTTCATAAATGGCTAAAACATTAGCTACATTTAGAATAAGAACTTGGAAGTTATTAAATTAATAAATATGTTTAAACAAAATGACCTATGTAACCAACTTAAGCTAAGTTTTAAAAATTAAACTTAGTAAGTTCTTCTTACATGGTAAGCTTTTACTTAAAATACTATCAGACTTCAAGCTTTTCAAATTATACGATATTTTTTTAATTAATGCTGACCAAAAAATTTTAACACATTATTACAAAATTAGTTAACAGGTTTTATTTTACAATAACACTACCAATTTCTTTTAAGACTATTTTAAAACTGCATAACAAACTTCTATAGTTGGTATGTATACTTAAAAGAATTAAAAACGTCGACCGAAAAAAAGCTTTTTGTTGCACAGACGTCTTTTAACATGCAACAGAGGTAATGCAGACGTTTTTGTGACGTTAAAAGCTTTTGTTTATAAAATACGGTTTTAACCTTTGGCGTGGTAAAGCGACTTTTGGCCAAAATGGTTTTGGTTACTAAGCGTACCCGGTAGCATGTACAATGTACAAGCTACTGCATTCGCTACAAAAGTTTGTACCTTAGTGTATCTTATAAACATAGATATTTTAAAACATTATTGAAAATAAAAACCATAACATAAAATTGTAATGCAGTTTTATAATAATTTTAATGATATAAACTTATGTAAAGTAGTTAAATTATATTTGTAATAAAACTTTAAGATCAGCAGAAATTCTAGTGTTGTATAAAATTTTTTCATAAATCAAATAATTATTTTTACAGTACAACTGAATGGTAAAAGGAAGTAGAATAAAAATACAACCTAGTAAACTATTTTTACTCAGTGTATTTAAAATTGTGTTGCAGTTTATCTAACTATCAAATAAATTAAATATATGACTATTGTAAACTTAGTTAAACAAAATTAAAATGACTAGTTATTACAAGTGATTAAATTGTCTAAGCAAACTCTAAAAACAAGTTTTAAAATATCACAAGTGAAGACTTTTTAATTATAAAGAAAAATTTAAATTATACAAATTATTTCTAGTATTTTCTCTTTTAAATGGACCCCCTACCTAATTTACAAATCATAGTTTATAGGATCATAGTTTTGAGGAATTACAACAAAACTCAGTGGTTCATAAATGGCTAAAACATTAGCTACAATTAGAATAAGAACTTGGAATTTATTAAATTAATAAATATGTTTAAACAAAATGACCTATGTAACCAACTTAAGCTAAGTTTTAAAAATTAAACTTAGTAAGTTCTTCTTACATGGTAAGCTTTTACTTAAAATACTATCAAACTTGAAGCTTTTCAAATTATACGATATTTTTTTTAATTAATGCTGACCAAAAAATTTTAACACATTATTACAAAATTAGTTAACAGGTTTTATTTTACAATAACACTACCAATTTCTTTTAAGACTATTTTAAAACTGCATAACAAACTTCTATAGTTGGTATGTATGCTTAAAAGAATTAAAAACGTCGACCGAAAAAAAAGCTTTTTGTTGCACAGACGTCTTTTAACATGCAACAGAGGTAATGCAGACGTTTTTGTGACGTTAAAAGCTTTTGTTTATAAAATACGGTTTTAACCTTTGGCGTGGTAAAGCGACTTTTGGCCAAAACGGTTTTGGTTACTAAGCGTACCCGGTAGCATGTACAATGTACAAGCTACTGCATTCGCTACAAAAGTTTGTACCTTAGTGTATCTTATAAACATAGATATTTTAAAACATTATTGAAAATAAAAACCATAAAATAAAATTGTAATGCAGTTTTATAATAACTTTAATGATATAAACTTATGTAAAGTAGTTAAATTATATTTGTAATAAAACTTTAAGATCAGCAGAAATTTTAGTGTTGTATAAAATTTTTTTATAAATCAAATAATTATTTTTACAGTACAACTGAATGGTAAAAGGAAGTAGAATAAAAATACAACCTAGTAAACTATTTATACTCAGTGTATTTAAAATTGTGTTGCAGTTTATCTAACTATCAAATAAATTAAATAGATGACTATTGTAAACTTAGTTGAACAAAATTAAAATGACTAGTTATTACAAGTGATTAAATTGTCTAAGCAAACTCTAAAAACAAGTTTTAAAATATCACAAGTGAAGACTTTTTAATTATAAAGAAAAATTTAAATTAAACAAATTATTTCTAGTATTTTCTCTTCGAAGTGGACCCCCTACCTAATTTACAAATCATAGTTTATAGGATCATAGTTTTGAGGAATTACAATGAAACTCAGTGGTTCATAAATGGCTAAAACATTAGCTACATTTAGAATAAGAACTTGGAAGTTATTAAATTAATAAATATGTTTAAACAAAATGACCTATGTAACCAACTTAAGCTAAGTTAAAAAATTAAACTTATAAAATTATTCTTACATGGTAAGCTTTTACTTAAAATACTATCAAACTTGAAGCTTTTCAAATTATACAATATTTTTTTTAATTAATGCTGACCAAAAAATTTTAACACATTATTACAAAATTAATTAACAGGTTTTATTTTACAATAACACTACCGAATTCTTTTAAGACTATTTTAAAACTGCATAACAAACTTCTATAGTTGGTATGTATACTTAAAAGAATTAAAAACGTCGACCGAAAAAAAAGCTTTTTGTTGCACAGACGTCTTTTAACATGCAACAGAGGTAATGCAGACGTTTTTGTGACGTTAAAAGCTTTTGTTTATAAAATACGGTTTTAACCTTTGGCGTGGTAAAGCGACTTTTGGCCAAAACGGTTTTGGTTACTAAGCGTACCCGGTAGCATGTACAATGTACAAGCTACTGCATTCGCTACAAAAGTTTGTACCTTAGTGTATCTTATAAACATAGATATTTTAATACATTATTGAAAATAAAAACCATAACATAAAAATTGTAATGCAGTTTTATAATAACTTTAATGATATAAACTTATGTAAAGTAGTTAAATTATATTTGTAATAAAACTTTAAGATCAGCAGAAATTTTAGTGTTGTATAAAATTTTTTTATAAATCAAATAATTATTTTTACAGTACAACTGAATGGTAAAAGGAAGTAGAATAAAAATACAACCTAGTAAACTATTTATACTCAGTGTATTAAAAATTGTGTTGCAATTTATCTAAATATCAAATAAATTAAATAGATGACTATTGTAAACTTAGTTGAACAATATTAAAATGACTAGTTATTACAAGTGATTAAATGGTCTAAGCAAACTCTAAAAACAAGTTTTAAAATATCACAAGTGAAGACTTTTTAATTATAGAAAAATATCTAAATTATACGAATTATACTTAGTACTTTCTCTTTCAAGTGGACCCCCTACCCCTTATTCTTTCCAATCCAGGAGCACCAGGCTTGCCGAAACCTTCTAGGACATCCTCAAAAACTTGTAGAAATTGAGCCCCAGCCACAAAATGTCACGGATCGTTTTGCAATATTTCTCTGTTGTGGTATAAAATACTTGTTTGAAAACAATAAAACATGTTTAAGCTTCTGAAGTTACAATAAAGATTTAATAAAACAAACTTTTATCATATATATTTATATATTGCTTATTGAATGATAAAAAAAAAGCGCTCAAAGATTTTGGTCTAAGGACCTGGTGTACCTGGAACCTTTCGAATATCGAGTCGTACACCACATGCTTACAAAGTTTTTTACGAGCAATTACACATAGTTCTATTTTTCATTTAAGTATTTAAGTCTTTAGTAATAAAACAATCAGTTAAACGAAAAGAAAAACGAAAGAAAAAAAAACTGAACGAAAATTAACTGAATTTAGTGTTTAATATTGTACAATGAATCTTTTTTAGTAACATAAGAACTAAAAAATATATGTAACTTTAAATAAACTTTTAAAAGAAGATAAACAACACTAATAACCAGCGTGTGAATACTTGAATTATAGGTTACAACTTCTTTAAAGAAAGTAAATTATAATACGCTGAAATATTTTTACGAAAACTTTTTATAAATGTTTTGTTCTAAAAAGGTAACTTTTATTTAATTTAATAATAAAACTTAAACAGTAAAAACAATTTTACATTTGAACAGTTAAATAAACTATTGTAATTTTTTTTAAAGAATTTCAAAGAAGTGATTTTTACAATAACTGAACTTAACTTTTATAAATGAAAATATGAAGATAGGTACTGTAAAATTTATGCTTTTGTTAAGAAAAAAACAACAATAATTCTAACAATAATGATAATAACTACAAATTTCCTTCTTTTTTAAAATATACTTTTTTTTGAATACTTGTCCAAGTCTAAAACTGTAATAATAGAAAGCAAACAACATTTGCAAACATAAAAAAGAAGAGTTTTTTCTTCGATTACCGCAAAAAAAAGAGATTTTTTAACTTAAGTTTGCTTGAAACAGTTATCTTAGCTTACTATTTAAATACTTTATTTTCTGCTTAAGTAAAAACATCTATATCTATTCTTTTTACATTTGTATGCTAAAAAAAAAAAAGTTTGTAAGTATTCTGAACTTAATTCAAAAAAGTTAATTCTTAAAGAATAATTTTTTTAAATAACTAGATAGAAAATGTTAAAATCTAGACTAAACTAATGTTACTGTAACCAAACAAATCAACTTTCGAACAAATAAAACAAAAATATAAAAAAATAAATAAAAATTTGCATATAAAATTATAAATACTATTAACTCCTTCAACAAAAGTAAAAAGACGAGTAGGAATGATCACTAATGACTTTTAGAATCACTATTTAAAAGATAACTTTTAAGTTCATCCTGGAACTATCCAAAATGACTTATATTTTTTAAACATAATGGTAGCTTAGTCCATAACTTACTTCCTTGGAAGGATAGTGATTTATTACCTATTTTTTTGTTGAATCTAGGTAGGAAAAAACTTGTTTTTAAAGACATGGTATGATAACTATGGACATGTTTTACTTTTTTATAGTAATTTTTAAAGTTATCTGGTAACATAAATATGTTAAACTTAAACCAACCTATTTCATATAGATATATTGCTTTACTTTGTTTATATAGTATAGACAATTTAAACATAACAACATATTAATTACGTAAATTTGTATATAAAAATAAAGAGCTATAATTTATTATATTTTCTGTTTTTGTTTTCAACAAACAAAAGTATATATCTGAAATTTATTTAGTATAAAAATGTAAGATTTATGATGAAGAAGTCATATTTACTAAAATAGTTTTTGAGAAAAAAAAGTAAAAGCCATGGTAGGCAATTGTATTTTTTATATGTAAAACTAAAATTATAAATTACAAGTAGAAAAGCAAATGAGTAATAAAACAAACACATATTAGACATCACAGTTTACTCACAAGATACTAAATAACATAATTGTAAAATTTATATTGAAAATACCTCAAGATTGCTTTCTGCATTAGATTTTGGCAAAAAAAACGTTTCTCAGCAAATCTGTTTTTAAACACATGACCCGTAGTTTTTTGATCCCACGTTTAAAGTATTAACGACAATGTAGCTCTATATACAAAATAAAAAGTTATTTTAATTTTCAAGAAATAGTCAATTTTGTAAAAAACGTTTTCAATGCAACCATACGGACTAAAATACTTTCTACGTTAGTTTTTAAATTATTTTTTCTTTCAAGTAGAAGGGTATTTTTTAAAGGTGTAGTTGAAATATTAATAACTTGCTCAAGAAAAAACCAGAACATTTCAACAAATTAATTTAAAAATGAAAAAGGTATAATTTTGTGAAATATTCTTTTTGTTTGCTTTTTCTGTAGGGAGCCTATTGAACAAACTGATTTTGATACCCTATGTTTCAAATAGTTTGAATTTTTAAAGCAAATAAAAGAGCCTGATAACTATGATCAAGCTCTATAAACTTGGCCACTGTTCAATACTTTACAGAGATCAACTTGTTGAAACAAGGTGGGCTGCCTATAACCATAAATTAATACTTTTAAAGCTACTTATTAGGGCACATTACAAAAACAAAAATTTTTCTTAGCACGCTTTTAAACCTAATAAATAATTCTTACTAAGTATTAATATATTTTGAAATTTAAAAAAGTTTATACTTAAGACTAGTTCTGCCAAATCTTTACACTAGACCAGGGTTTCCTGAAGTGGCCAATATGTCCTCCTTTAAAAGGGATGGCCGTGAGTAGTAGTAGTAACGGCCATGATTTGAAACATAACTAGATATTCTGGAGTTAGTGATGTAGAAAAAAAATGTCTTTGGCGTATTTAGGAGTAATTATGAAATTTATACTAAATATTAGGGGGAAATTTAGCTGTAAAAGAAGGCAAGAGGTCATAAATTGAAACTTACACTAGATATTCTGGAATAAATTATGAATAGCAAAAAAAGGTGCTAAAAGAATTTTAGGGTAGTTTTTTAAGAAATCTTGTTGGAGGGGATAACATATTTTCTAATTTCTTTGAAGGTTATGAAAAAATTTGGAATACCCTGCACAGCACAGTTTAGATCAGGTTTCCTCAAAGAACAAATAATTTTTGAATAAGTAGACACTTATGGCAACTTTAGTAGGTTAGGGGCAAAACTTGGTAAATTAGTTAAGGGACAGTTTTTAAATTTTAGGCGGTCATTAGGTAAAATTTAACTAGGGTTTAAAAAGAGAGCAGTGTCAATGAAGAGTTTATCTAGAAAACAGAAACCAAATATTTTTAATTTTATTAAAGGGTATTAAATAATATTGAATTTAAAAAACCTCATGTAAATTCTATGAAGGTCATGGTTCAAATGGCTTTATACAGATATAAAAAAATTGATACTAAGTACAAAGAACATTACAGAAATAAAGTCACATATAAGTTGAATTAAGGGCATATGGGGTCTGACATATTTTTTTATTAAAAATAACATTTGATCTAATGTGGAAGCTAAAAGTACAAACTACAAGCCAGTTTTTAAAGAATAAAAAATATTATTCAACTTTTGAGATTTTGTAAATTTTATAAAAATTTTCAATTCAAACGTATGGACCGCAAAATTTTTGGGATTAGTTTTCTACGAAATTTAAAAAATCACTAAAATCTATCTTCCCCTCCATTTTTTGAGCTAATGACATCAAACTTAAAGGAAACGTTCCTTTTACAGTTGAAAAGACTTTGAATGTTAGGATTTTAAACAAATTTGATTAAAAAAACAGAAAAATAGGTGGCTTTTATTAATAAAATTTTATTTCTTAAAATTAAAAAAGCATTCAATCTTTTTAACATTTATTAATACATTTTCTGTGAAAATTTGAAGATTACAAAATAAATAAAGGAGATAGATAATTAGTGAAATGGTCTTTTTTCGCATTTTTAGTTTATGCCTTCCATTAGAAACCTATTGAGGTCATAAACTTTGATCACTCATATCTCAAAAATTACTTTCAGGGTTCGTGCGCGAAATTTTTTTCATTTAGCCTGACTGAGACCAATTTAGCCTGACATTTTTTCAAAGTAAGGAAAATCCCCTTTAAAAGTCATTTTAGGTATTGTGGGGTTTTGATTAGTACTATTGTTGTCTCCGACTTCAACCAGCTTTATCTCAAAAATAGTTTGAGCTTTAAAAATCTGCAAAAAGCAACTCTTAGCTTAATTACAACTCAATAAAATAAGACTAAATTGTGAAAAAGGTGATTAACCCCCCTGTGCCAATTACATAACAAATTAAGTGATAAGTTTTAAAATAAGTGTTATATCTAATCTATTACTTTTAGTGATTAGTTTTAAAATACTAAACCAATTGTTCAACTTAATTTAGCACTAAGTAAAAACATTATAACCAGAAGATTTATAATAAAATGATATGCATTGTCGTGTTTTATTAAAATTTAAAATGAGACGCTTACACGAGTATAAAGTAAATAAAAAATGTTTATTATAGTATTTTGACTAATACTTAAAATTGATACATAATTATAAATCTTAAACTCTAAATAAATACAGTGATTTTTGATGTCGTATCAGATTTAAAAAGCTTACTTAACTGGAACTTATAAACAAACTGATTAGGGCACAACTACTTTTCAAAAAGATACACATTACAAGTTCATATTTTACTTCATATAGATGCTGTTTCGACTTTTCCTCAGTCATTATCAAAAACTAAACTGTGCAAAATAACTAAAAATTTGTGTTAAACAACTAAATATATATAAGACAGATTAAGTAATAAAATATATATCAACATTTATATATTAAAAATTATAAACCACAGTAAAATTACAAGGTTAACAACACACATAAACATTTATACATGGTAAAAATATATGTATACAACTAATAAAAAACTCTCAATGTGTGGGTAATACCCGGTTTAGTTAGTAAAACAATTATATTTGAGGCTTCAAAGTTATTTTTACTACAAGCAAAGTAGGTAATTATTTCCACAACAGAGACAAGACATCTCACGAATTGAATTCTAACGTGGTCTATGAATATAAGTGATTTAGGGATAACGGCATCCAATATATGGATTCACTTTGAGACCACTAATAGAAAGAAAATTTAAAAGATAAAAACAGCTGTATCTGACTATATTAGCAATTGTAATAATTGTAAAAATGAAAGAATAACTGTTAACAACTTTGGTATTTTCAATTAATATAGGAATAAATTTGAGACTCTGATCAGCGAAGCTGTTTTAATTAATTATAATCTAATTTTAAATAAACAATTAACTAAACCGGGTATTACCCACACATTGAGAATTTTTTGTTAGTTGTATATATATATATATTTTACCATATATTAATGTTTATGTGTATTGTTAACCTTGTAATTTTACTGTGGTTTATATTTTTTAATATATAAATGTTGATATATATTTTATTACTTAATCTGTCTTATATATTTAGTTGTTTAACACAAATTTTTAGTTATTCTGTACAGTTTAGTTTTTGATAATGACTGAGGAAAAGTCAAAACGGCATTTACATGGAGTAAACTATGAATTTGTAATGTGTATCTCTCTGAAATGGTTTTTTAAAGCTCAAGTTTCCCCTCCTGTATTTTTATTAATAAAAAATCAAAAAAGAAGAAAAAAAATTGACCGAGGGTAAGGGTTAGGGGTAACAGTTTATGTAAAATAAAAATAAAAAACTATAAAAAAACAAAAATTATTAGAAAAATACAATACAAAAAAAAAAAAAACTTTACCCATGCAAAAGTGTCTAAGGTGCAAAATGAGTTTTAGTGCAAAAGTGTTTCTTCCTGCATATTTGACACATACCCTTTTAAAGGACATATGCAAGGATATATTGGTGTTAAAGGATATACTGCTTCAATGTAAGCACTGTTAGTGGAAGGAGCTTACTAATTTCCATTACAAATGGAAATCTTCTATATACAATTAACTGAATATAAAAGCAAAACATCATTTTAGAAAATTGGAGCAGACAAAGAAACTAGAACCAAAATGACTATTTATTCATTTGTTTTTAATTTTTTCACTATTTTTTTTTGCAACACTCTGTATGTAAATTTTTTTTCTTTGTGTATTCTGAAATTATTAATTATATTAAAAGTACAACTACAACATCCATAGCTGATTTCCACTAATAGCAGGCCTAACATTACTATATTAATTAGGGCATTTTTTGTCCATTTTAGTATAGTATTCAATTTAAGGTAAAAAAATGTTTTAAATAATATAAATATATTAAAAAGATAATGTTATGCTACTTTTAAGGTATTTCATTATAAAAGTAGTTTTGAATTATATCAAAAATAATTATAGTTAAGAAAAATTTTTTGTATCCAATAAAAGTTTCATTATTTTGCATGTTTAAAAGGTTAAAAATTCTAGGTTCAACCAAGTTGTTCAGTGATTTTTGTTTGACTTTCAGACTATTTTTCTCTAAATTTCAAAATTCCAGATATTTAGCAATCCTGTACTGTACAAAGCATCAATGTTTGTAGAAAAATGTTTAACAAAGCTGGGGCTTAGTTATAATTGTTATACAAAATCCTCATATAAATCAATATAAAAATATTATTTCTACAGTTTACAAATTTTATTTGTTTAAAATAAGGATAATCATCTAAATGGTTTTTAGTCTATTGGTATTTAACAAATACCAACCTAAAATAGAATGTACTTTCTTGAAGTTGGTGCGGTTGTGATTCTTGAAGAAGTCCAAGTGCTCCAACTTGTTTCTGTAGAAGTTTCCTAAGATCTGAAGGCCTTCGCATTTGACCAAGACAACCTTGTGGCCTGTTGAGAAAATATCCATTTATAAGTTAACAATATTTATGTGTGCCACTTTACTTCAGTAGGTTCAGGTAAAAAATTTAGACCCATAAAGGGTTCAACTATTTCTTACAAGTTAACATTGACTTACAATGACAACGTCCAGGACAAGACGCTAAAAGGTATCCTTGGTGTGCGACTTGATATCCAAAGGTTCTGCGTGTACCAGTTCCTAGGGGTAGGACAAAATAATTTGAGCGTCATTTTTTTGTTGTTCTATAAACTATAATAATTTTGAAAGCTCAACGACATGTTTTTAAAATAATCTATAAACAAAGTTTTAAAACATATTCAGTTCATATAGTTTAGCAAAACATCAAAATTTGTATTGAAGCCAATGGTAAACAATTTTTTATTATTAAAACAATAACTGGCTAGATAGAAACATGAAAACTGTTAAATAGATAATAAACAAAACTGCCTGAAAAATATTTAAAATGCAGTCAAAGAATTAAGAGTAAGTAGAAATATTAAGTTTAATCAATAGAGACATAGTTTAGGTCAAGTGACAAACAAAAAACTTCACAGAAATAGACTGTTACGAAAAATATATATTCTCATGTTGATTTTTTAATGAAATTATGTACATATGTCAATTCTTTACTTAGTTTGCATGCCATTTTGTTAGGTATGAAGTATGGAGAAAATTATTTGATTTTGCCTTTTACAATCGTTAACACTTGACTTATTTACCGCTCATAGAACTGACAAACATTATTTGCTTGCCAGTCAGAACTAGAAGGAAGTATGCTTTATGTTGTTTAAATAAATAAAATTAAATTTGTTTCGAGTGTGCTTGATTGTACTAGTATTTAAAAATTTAAATTTTTGAATAATGCAGTTATTAAGTAACCGTTGAAATAGCTTTGAAACCACTTTCATTATATTTTTTTAATATAATTAATAATAAATTCAATCAGATACTATTATTCAATATAAACAAAATATATTTCATACACCATATTGGACTTTTTGATAAATGGAACAGTTGGATTGCAAATAGTAGTGTTTAAAGATCATATATGCTAAATATGTAAATAAGAGTTGCCAGTATAAAAATAAATTCACCTGAAATCTATTAAGCCAACTAAGTATAATGATCTATTCTTGTTATAAAAGAAAAAACAACAATTAAAGTGCAACTTTATAGTTTTAAATAGTATTGTATTTTATAATAGAATTAAGACAGACATATTTTCAACTAATTAAATAACAAAATCAATATAAATTTATCTAAAAATACTATGTCTAATAAAAACTAGTAATAATTGAGGGCCAAGGGAGTTTCTACTCTAGTTGATTATTTACTTTGACAAATTTTACAAGTCATTACTCACCATTAAAAAGTTCCTTGGCTACAGTGGCGACCAAACAACCAAGAAAATGACCGTGGGCATCAATAAGATAAATCTGTGTGATTTATTTAATCTTTATAAATAATAGTGATTGTATTTTGAAGTCTTATGACATAAACTACATGAGAAATAGTTATTCCCTGCTTATCAAACTAGATAAAATACATTTTAGAATTTAGCTGGAACCGAAAAGAAGTCTAATAAAAATATTAATGAAATAAAAAGATCTGCCATTACAGAACATTTAGTGAACAATCAGAGTTGTGCTGAAAATTTAAATTTGGCGAGATTTAAAACAATTAAGGAAGGGCATAGGGGGGTCCAACATATTTTTTTAACTAAAAATAACATTGGGTCTTATATGAAAGCTTTAAGTACAAACTACAAGCCAGTTTTCATACAATTAAAAAACATTATTTAACTTTTGAGATATTGTACTTTTTATAAAAAGTTTCCAATACAAACGTATGGACCGCAAGTTTTTTGAAGTCAATTTTCTTGAAAATTTAAAAAATCACTAAAAACCTATCTTCTCCTTCATTTTTTTTTAAATAGAGACATCAAACTTTCAGGAAACATTCCTTTTATAGTTTAAAGGACTTTGAATGTTGGAATTTTAAAAATATTAAAAAATAATAACTTTAGATAAAAAAGAATAAAAAAATAGGTGGTTTTTTTAATAGAAATTTTATTTTTCATAATTCAAAAATTCCTGCATTCAATATTTTTAAAATTTAATCATACACTTTCTGTGAAAATTTGAAGAAGATTTCTTAAAAAATGAAGGAGGAGATAGATTTTTAGTGAAATGGTCATTTTTTGGGTTTTTAGTTTGCACCTTCTATTAAGAACCTATTTAGGTCACCGACTTTGACTGCCCATATCTCAAAAAATACCTTAAACTTTTTCAAGCGGCTAATAATGTCTGACAGCTCAGATAAAACTCTATAAATAAGACCAACTTGTAAAAATCAAGGTGGTCCCACTATGATCTTAAAAGTTGTTGTTACTTACATGACTTAGTCAAAACGGAAGCTATATGTATTCTGAATAGAAAACCATACCCTTTTAGACAAAAAGAATTCAACTATAGTGTTGCTTTGTTTACTTAATGGTCTTTTTGATGTTTATACGTTTGTATTTAATCAGCTTTAACTAGTAATTTGATTAGTTTTGTGCAATTGACTTTGTATGTATATTTGTTTATGATGATTACTACTGTTGATTACTATATGATTACTATATGAGTGAAACTTATCTTTTTATTTCTTGCTACGTATCCACTTATAAAAGTAACATGAAATATATATATGGTTTGTTAGATTCGATTAAATCTTAGTATTAAGGATTTAAACTAAGAATAAAACACTAATTATTGTAATATTTGATATAACTAAAATTTTCTGCAATATTACCTTACTATCTCTTGCAAAATGTGTACCAACTTAAAATAAAATATTTCTTTTATAATATATGAGTTGTTTAAAAGAAATAAAAATAAATGCTAATCATCTTAATAAAACAATCATATAAAGGGTTAAATATACAGTGATTATATAGGGAGTATCCCACACACGTAGAATTCAATGTTTTAATTTCATTTCATTTATTTTTAAATTATCACTGTAATTTTTACTGGAAAACTATTATGTCAATTATACTCTTAGTATTTATCCATCCAACACTGTGGTAACAAACATATGTTACTTGAAAACTGTTATTTTTAATACAATAAAAGTTTCTTAATGTTTATTTTGCACATTTCACAAAAGATTGAATCGTGGAATTTATCTAGGCGTTTTTTGAATTATTAAAACTAAACATTTGTAAAAAGAAACATAATATAATTATCTTGTTTGCCCCTTACACTAAAAAACTATCAAACTCACAAAGCTTGTATCACAAAAGTTAATTTACATTTTTTAAAGAAGTTAAAATTATCTGATAGCTAAGAAGAAACTCTACATTCATCCTATTAACCAAAGTGGACTCCCTATGCCCTTAAATCAATAATAAACTAATCTAGTTATAGACCTTTTATCAGGGGTTAGAAAACTGTAGCCCAATGGTATGATTTTATTTTGAATGGAATGCAGCCCACAAGCAAGCAAATTTGTCCCCAAAAGAAAACCTTATAGCCTTACACTAGATATTCTGTAATTTAAAACAGAAAACAAAAAAAAAGTTTCTAAGAAAGTTTAAAGTAATTTAAGATTTACATATGATATTTCATGTTTGTTATAAAAATATAAACCAAAAATTCTACAGTGGCCTGCAAACTAAAATTTTTCCAGAAACAACTAAATGCTTACCTAACCCTGTCATATTTCAAATGTAAAAACTACCTAATATAGTAGTTAAACTGTAAAAGGTTAAGGGCATAGGGGGGTGAACACCTTTTTTTTTTTGAAATTTGATCTTATTTTATAGTTTTTACTAAGCTACAAAGTAGTTTTTACACATTTAAAAAATTCAAAATAATTTTTGCTATATAGTAAGTCAAAGTTGGAAGCAACAATAGGTTCCTTATGGGAGGCGCAAACTTAAACAGCAAAAATAGACTATTTCACTAACTATCTCATTTCACGTTTTTTGAGATAACTACCTCAATTTTTCAGGAAATGTTCCTTGCAATATTTAGAAAATTCTGTCGCAAGGAATTTTTTAAGTAGTAAAAAATAAGAATATTATGTAAAAAATAAACAAAAAAGAAGTTTTATTTTCTGCTTTTTAATTAGAAAATTATATTTTTAATTTTTTTTAAATTTTGTTTCGACAGAATTTTCTAAATATTGTAAGGAACATTTCCTCAAAATTTGAGATAGTTATCTCCAAAAACGTAAGAGGGGAGAGATTTTTAGTGATTTTTAGTTATTTGCTGTTTTTGTTTGCACCTCCTATATGGAACCTATTGTTGCCTTTAACTTTGACCCGCTATATCTCAAAAATTATTTAGAATGTTTTAAATCTATAAAAAGCATATTGCAGCTTAGTAAACACTATATAAAATAAGATCAAATTGTGAAAAAAAGTGCTTTTAAAACTAATTTATACAACTAAGTTAATTTAAAGCTATACCAGACTCAGTTGTAAAAAATTTGAAAGTTATGCTTCAGTTTTTTAAGTTTAACAAAAATGCTTAAAATGTTTTTTTACTTAGATTTAAAATTGTTTTCACTTACAAGGATTGAACTGATGCCATATTGTTATGAAATTTAACTAAAAAATCTAAAAATATTTTTGATAATTTCGCCCATTCACCTACATGGAATTAAGATGAAACTAAAAGATAATTTTTACTGAAAATAATCAGACAATTATTATTTCTAAATATACAATGTAAACTAATTTAAAAAATTATAATTTAAAAATTATGAAGTAAATAAGTACAAAAACTTGTTAGTACTACAAAAAAATATACTTTAAGTTTAAATTTTATACTTAACCTTTCAACACTCATTAGTTTTGATATCAGCAGACTTCGTGAATCATTCAGACATTCTACAGCATATATTTAGGATTTTTAAATGTTTCTCTTTAATGAATTTTAATGGTGCTGTTCAAAAGTTGATTTTATACATTCAAACATCCTAAACTTCCTTTTGGTGATTAAAATATATCTGAAATAATAAATTCACTAAATACATTAATGCAACTTAAAGTGTTCATGCATATAAGTTATTTTATTCTATATGCAACTTAAAAATAGATTTGTATAAAGTTCAGTTTAAGTGACAAGTTATTAAAAACATTAACTATTAAGGCCAGGGGGTCAACTTTGTTTTTACAAGTTGATCTGAGTTTTCTTAGCAATCAGACATTTTTACCTTATAAAAACATTCCAAATAACTTATTAGAAATGAACTATCAAAATGAGTAGTTTGTACTTTAAAGAAGGAGCAAATCAAAATCAAGAACAAAGACTACTTCTGTAAAAAAAATTTCACCTTCATTTGTTAACCAATATCATTCAAATTTTCTCACTAAGTCTATTTCTAATATTTCAAACTTTAAATTCAGGAACTATTTTTTAGTTTTGATAAATAAAAATATATTTAAAAAAATACTTTTTCATGTTTTTTTTTATCTTAAAATTCCAAAATTCAAAGTTCCTTAAATTATATATTAAGTATTTCCTAAAATTTGACGTTTCTAGCTCAAGAAAACCAAGAAAAGATAAACTTTTAATGAAATTTTAAACTTCTAAAAACAAATTGAAAATAAAAACTTGTGGTTCAAATGCATGTATTAGATGCTGTTTACAATAATTACAATACATGAATAAAATTTACAATAATTCTATTTCAATAATAGAATAATTATAATATTAGAATAATAATAAGAACTACAATAATTCTATTTGAATAAGATCTATTTAAGCACTGACGAGGTCTTTGATCAAAACTTATTTTGAAAAATAAATTCTTGAAAGAATAAATTCATAATTACAATACCTTAAAAATTGAACAAAAATTTTAAATTCTTTAAAAACTAGCTTGTAACTTATACTTAAAGGCATAGGGTTCCACCTTGATTTTTTTAGTTTTATCTGAGCTAACAGAAATTTTAAACAGTCTCAAATAAATCAAAGTAGCTTTTAAGATATAAGTGATCAAAGTTAGTGTGCACAGTAGGACCTTATGGAAAGTGCAAACCAAAAGCACAGAAAAGACTATTTTGTTATACTATTTTGTTATAAATCTATCTTCTCCTATATTTTTTATCTAATCCTCTTTAAATTTTCACATAAATTTTATTTATTTTAATTTGAATATATAGAATGCAGAAGTTTTGTTTATAATTTTGAATAAAAACAATTTACCAAAAAGCAACACCTATTTTTTTTTTTTTATATCTAAAAATGTTGCTTTAATTTTTTTAAATTGCAACATTATAAGTTTTTTATTCTATAAAAGGAACATTTTTTGAAAGTTTGAAGTCTCTAGGTAAAAAGAAGAAAAAAATAATTTAGTGATTTATAAAATTTCCAAGAAAATTTAACCTGAAAAATTTGGGGTCCGTACGTTTGTTTGGACACTTTTTGCAAAAACTACAATGTCTCAAAAGTTTAAAAATATTTTTAAATATACAATTTTATATAAGAGTCAATATTAATCTTTATTAAAAAAGTTGTCCCATATTAATTTTTTTTATCTATCAACAATGTATTTTACGTTAAAAAATGATCAAATCAACACTTTACAATGAAAAATTTTCACTTTTTTTTTTATGAAAATAGTTTATTATTAAATATAATTAAATGTTTCTTAGTCATTTACAAGAATTTAGAACTCATAAACATTTCAAAATCAGTTTAAATCTTTTATACTGTTTACTTATAAAAAACTGTTTTTTAATTACTTTTTTGCGGGTTGCAAAAACATGTTGAATTGCTATGACATCAAGTTTGATCGTTATAAATCTAGAAGAATATTTTACTTAGTTTGAATATTTTTATATTAATAATTATAATAATCAAATCATAATCTACTTTAAAATGTAAGTTATTATTCAAAAAATAGATTTTTTATTTTTAGTATCCTAATACTTAGTATAAACACTGTGAGTTTCCTATAAAAAGGTACAAACTGCAATTTTTTCATTGTATTTTTTTGTAAATCACAAAACTAAATAAAATATATTGATTTTTATAGATTTCAAAGCTTAAGAAACTATCTTACAAGCAATTTAACAAGATTTTGAGTTTTGAGGACAATATAACTATAAGATGTAGATTTTTTAGACATAAAAAATAACAAAAAGATTATTTTTTAAATAATCAAATACATGTTAGTAAGGACAGAAAATTTAGTAAGGTAAAAAAAAGAATTCTGCTTTGTATTTAAGTTAAAAATATGGTCACAACATAAATTTATAACTAAGTTATTACAACATTATTAATGTATAAAGAAATGTAAAATTATAAATTATGTTTTTTATTAAAAAATTATAAATTTTTTAGTCTACAGTGATCAATTTTATTTTCTGGTATTTTACTGTGCACAATTTTTAGAAGAGTTAAAAATTATTTTGTAACGCTATTCCAAGTTTCACTTTAAAACTGTTTTATTTTTAAGAGAAAATTAAGAGTTATTAAAAGCACTTACAATTCTTGCAAGGGCAAAGTCTGATGTAACAAAAAGTGAGAAAGAGAATAAAGAGAAAGAGAGCGCACTTTTCTTTTATGACGTAAAGAGAGAATGAGAGCGCATTTCACTTTTATGAAAAAGCATGATGCAACAATTCATTTTAATGTTTTGAGTCACAAGCTGACAGTCCAGACTAAACTGTGTGGACAGAACCACCAGGAGCTGCAGAGACTGTTTACAAAGAAAGACACTTGAATATTGGTATTTAGTTGTTTTATAAAGTTTTAGTATATATAATTATAAATGTATTTGTTAGATTTAAAGATTGTTATTCACAGTAACTTTAGTAATTCTCTTACTGTACATTTTCATAGCTCTTTTAATTTTCAACAAGTGATTTTTTAAAAGCATTTTTCACATAAGTGACATACTTTTATAGTTCTTGTATTTTTCAACACTTGGTTTTGCATTTAGTATTAAGGGCATAGGGGGGGTAAACACCCTTTTTTGGTTTTTGATCTTATTTTATATAGTTTTTACTAAACTACAACATGCTTTTTACAGATTTAAAAATTCAAAATAATTTTTGAGATATAGCCGGTCAAAGTCGGAGGCAACAATAGGATCCTTATGGGAGGCGCAAACTAAAACGGCAAATAACTAGAAATCACTAAAAATCTATCTCCTCCTGCGTTTTTTGAGATAACTACCTCAAATTTTCAGGAAATGTTCCTTGCAGTATTTAGAAAATTCTGTCGGAAGGAATTTTAAAAAAATTATGAAAAAAAATTTTATTATAAAAAAACAAAAAAACTGTTTTTTTGTTTATTTTTTATATAATTTTTTTTTTAATTCCTTTGGACAGAATTTTCTAAATATATTAAGGAACATTTCCTGAAATTTTGAGGTAGTTTTCTCAAAAAACGTAGGAGAAGATAGATTTTTAGTGAAATAGTCTATTTTTGCGTTTTAGTTAGTTTGCGCCTCCCATAAAAAAACTATTGTTGGCTCCGACTTTGACCGGCTATATCTCAAAAATTATTTTGAATTTTTTAAATCTGTAAAAAGCATCTTGTAGCTTAGTAAAAACTATATAAAATAAGATCAAAAACCAAAAAAGGGTGTTTACCCCCCTATGCCCTTAAGTGTTTCTTAAAATATTATTGAGTTTTTTATAGTGGTTATTATATAGTATTTTAGTACACAAATTACATATTTAATAGTTCTTAAGATTTTTACAATTGGTTTTGTGTTCATTGAAGTTTGTTTAATAGAGAAACCCACTCAATTGTTGTGCCTGGTTATTTATAATAGTATCGATATTTAGTAAAATTAATTCTAGAGTAAACTAATAACTATGTCAAATTCCAATAGTAAAGTCACACTCAGATTAAGCCTTAAGCGTAAGCTTTCTAGGGTAAATGAACCTTTGGATGGTCACCAACACCCTCTGGTTTCAATTTTTTAAAACATACTATGTTGAATTATAAGTTAATGAATGCTTGCTATAGAACATATTAGAAAAGTATTTTAACTTAAATTCAAGAACCAATGTCAAATTCTGAAAAAAAAAAATTTTTAATGCTACAACATGTGATAAAGCTTATTTCAGGGTGACCATTACACATGAAAAAACCTGAAATTACAAAATTTAGGTAAAAGTAATCTGGAAATGCCAGGAGTTTGATATCAAAAAAAATAATAATTTTAGTTAAAAATCATCATTAAATTAACTTAAAGCAATTTTTTTTTAATGAGCTTAAGGGCATAGGGGGGCTCCATCATGATTTCTATTAGTTGATTTTATTTTATAAAGTTTTGTCTTAGCTACCAGACATTTTTAACCGCTTGAAAAAAGTCAAAGTATTTTTTGAGATATGAGGTAACTAAGTTGGTGACCTCAATAGGTTCCTAATGGAAGGGGCAAACTAAAAACGCAAAAAATGACCATTTCACTAAAAATCTATCTCCCCCTTCATTTTTGAAGCAATCTTCTTTAAATTTTCACGGAAAGTGTATTATTAAATTTCAAAAAGATTGATTACAGGAATTATTTTAATTTTATTTTAAAAAAACTATTGTAAAATAACCACCTATTTTTATTGTTTGTTTTATCTAATTTTTTTATTTTTTAATATTTTTAAAATTCCAACATTCAAAGTCTTTTAAACTACAAAAGGAATGTTTCCTAAAGTTTGAGGTCTCTAGCTCAAAAATGAAGAAGATAAATTTTTAGTGATTTTTATAATTTACCAAATTGATCCTAAAAAATTTGCGGTCTATATGCTTGTATCAGAAATTTTTCATAAATATCTCCAAAGTTAAGTAAGATTTTTTAATTCTAAAAAAACTGACTTGTAGTTTGTACTTAAAGCTTTTATATAAGATCCAATATTATTTTTAGTAAAAAAATGTTGGATCTCCCCTATGCCCTTAACTAAAAACTGTTATACATAAAAATTATATAATATGTGAAATTCTTTTAACTATAAAACACATTTAAAGTTGCTTAAAGTATTTTATAAGTAATTGTATTTTATTTAATACAACTTTTGACCTTAATTTTTTTTTTTTGATATAAAGAGCAAAAAAGCATTACTTTCCTAACCTGAAAGAAAATAAGAAAAACTTAAAATTATTTCATTATAACTATTTGTCATTATATTCTTAACACTTACTTAAATCATCACAGAGAAAAAGTATTATTTACAATGTGTTTAAAAATTAATTAGCTAGTATAAGATAATTTAATACTACAAATATTTTGAACTTAACAGGTAGAAGAAAAATAGAATGCTCACAACTATGGTAAATGGATTAGTATGGAAAAAGACCATTTGGCCACTAACTTTAATTTTAATGCCGAAACAATACAATTTAAAATATTTTTTTCTTACAATTTTAGAAAAAATATGATTTTGTATTTGCCAGAAGGTTACAAATATTACTAGTATAAAGATTAAGACATAGGGGGTCTAACAGTTTATTTTTACAAAAAATAACATTGGCTCTTACATAAAAGCTTGAAGTACAAACAACAAGCAAGTTTTTATATAATTAAAAATTATTTTTAACTTTTGAGATATTGTATATTTTGTAGAAAGTTTCCGATACAAACTTTTTCAAATTTTTCAAGGTCAATATTCTCTGAAATTTTAAAAAATTATAAAAGTTGATCTTCTCCTTCATTTTTTGGGCTAGAGACCTCAAACTTTCAGGATATGTTCATTCTATAGTTTAAAAGACTTTAAATGTTGGAATTTTTAAAATATTGTAAACAAAAATTTAGATAAAAAAAACAAAAAGAAATAATTGTTTTTTTTTCAATAGAAATTTACTTTTCAAAATTAATATGGAGCCTATTGCGGTCACCAATATTGATTGCTTATACTCTCAAAGTTAATTAGAATTTTTCTAACAGATTAAAAATGACTGATAGCTCAGACAAAACTCTATAAAATAAGATCAACTTATAAAAATCAAGGTGGAAACCCCTATGCTCTTAATTACAGGGTGGCTGGTTTTCTATATTTTCAAAATTTTACAAGTTTTTAGAATTTAAAAATACTTGGTTTTTTTTGTTCCTTTTTAGCAGCAATTAATTAAATTATTTTAAATTATTTATGTAAATATGTCCTGGGCATGATGTTAAACTGTTCTGGTGTATGACTCAATAACCAAAAGGTTTTTTGTACACCAGGTCCTTGGACCAAACCTTTTGAGCGTATTTTTTTGTCGTTCAATAAAAAAAAATGTAAATATACTGTAATGCCACCTTCAATGTGTTATCTAACAAAAAATTTAAACAACTAAAGAATTTTATTGTATTTGACAAACATTAATTACTAGAGGTTTTCTAAGTTTTTTTCAAGTTCTAAACTCTAGGTTTGAAGATCAAATAGTCACTCCACTAATAACATAATAAAAACTCAAACACTTTTACTTGTTTATATAACATATTTTTAAAATTAATACAATTTTATATATAAAAAAAAATAAGTTAAACAGTCTTAATGAACTTGATTAATTTTTTTAAACAACTTGCAAAGCTGAACTAATATAAAGGAGAACAACAAAAGCTAATACATGTGGATTACAATTTCAAATTAACTTAAATTTTAATTTGTCTATATTAATTATAATTGAATGAAGTTTTTATTTATTAGTAGGCCTTTACTACTATAAAACAATTTTAAATAATTAGTTATTATTTATAATTATACTAATTATTATTTATTTTAGTTAAAAATTTCCTTAAAGATATTTAAGTTGAGAACTTTGGAAATTTTGATTTAAAACAAATTTCAATATAATCATACTAAGTATAAAATATTTATAAAATTCAAGTACTTGCTGATTATAGGTTAACTACTTTTATTTAACACAAAAAAATTATAAATCAAATATACTAACTAATAAATGCATGTAAGTCATACTTTTAGAAAGCTTATTTTTATCATCAGTTCTAGCAGTGAGTGTTTGAAAGATATTGTTGCTTTGGTAACTTACTAAAAAAAACAAAATTTCAATTAGTTTCTGAATTTAAATTTTTTGTTTGAAAACATTACATATCAGGTCTGCAATACCAAGTCAAGTAATTATTTACACTTGAATTAGTATAACAGACAAAACAATCGTAAAAATATTAGTGTATAACTTTTTATATCAAGTAAAAAATTCTGTAAGTGAACAAACTAGGTAATAATGCAACTACTAGGTCTGTAATTAATAAGATAACCTAGATTAAAAAGAAAACGGTTCTTTGTTCTTTAAAAATTTTTAATATTAAAACCTTTTATACAAAATATTGTAATTAAACTTTTACTATTGAAAAAAAATATCTAAATTCTATTCGTTTAAATTTTTTTTTTAATATAATTATTTTTAAATACGAGATATCAAACAGTTTGAAGTTTTTAATAAATAAATATAAATAGCTTTCTTTAATTAATAAGTTAGAAAATAAATTGAAAGCATTGAATAATAGTTTTATTGTTTGTTTTATGGTTTTAATTAATTTTTCAACTAATTAACTAAAAGAAACTATATTTATATATCTATTAAATACTCAAAACGTTTAATATCTTGTATTTTAAAATAACAAACATCGTATAAAGAATAAGTGTTTATACAAGTTTTCGTAACAAAATAACAAAAGCTTGAAAAATTAAAACAAAATTAAATTTAAGCTGATGCTAAGTAGCTATGTGACGTAGTAAAAACTTTAAAGTTAAAAACAACAGCTGTAATTAGCATCAGTTTATAAATAATTTGCTGATGTCAATAAATCTACCTCTTGCATTAACAATCTATCCAGTACTTTAAATATGAACCTTCTCACAAAAGAAGTCAAACTTTACAATATAATAATTACTTTATAATCTACAATTCAGAGAATGTTTATACCTTGTTGAAATAAATGCTTGTTTGTAGGTTAACTGTTAAAAGCCTAATAATAGGTACGTTTAGTATATTAATTTTGGTTATGTCTTTGTAATGAATCGATAACCAAAAAGTTTTTTCGTGCACCAGGTCCTCGAACCGAATATTTTGATTTTTTTTTTTCGTCCAACAAACATCACATTTTGCGAATTTAAGCTGTCAGTACAAGGAAGAGATAAATACATCGATAAAAATAATATCACAACCAAAAAAGTAAATTTTGAAAACGAAAAGTATTGTAGTTTAATCAGCCATATGATAAGGCAATAAAACCAAACATAGGTAAAAAAATTTATTTACATAACAAACAAATATTTTGCTTAAAAGAGTAAAATGAAGAAATTCATTAACAAAAATAATGTAAATATATGCTACTCTGGAAATATTATAATGAAAACATTATCTGAACAGCTTTTTTCCGGTGCATAACTTACTAAAAATATATAACAGAATGCATTTCATTTTTTTTAAATTTATTTAAGTACTTTCAAATAGAACTCGTCAGATATCAATTCCGAAAGTTTTGAAAAAGTGGTTTGATGGCCGTTCTGAGAAACCAACTAAAAAATACTTCTCGGCGATTGGGCAACGTTTGTTGGACAATCCTGAGTGTGTTAAAAATTATAAAAAAGACAATTTTTCAGTCTTAGTGAGAGCGGAGAACTCTTTTCAATTGCATATTCTGGAAGCCTTATGTATTCAATCTTTAAGGCCCAGTTTATGTAAGCAGAAAAAGTTTGTTTACCAAACTAGACTTTTTAAATCCTTATATTAGTAATTTTTAAGTAATTAGTTTCTTGTTAAACTTTATTTTTAAGCATAGTTTTAATTTAAAATTTTTATCGCTTCTTTATTTAGATTGTTTTAATTCTACCGAGTTTTATTAGTATACCAAATTTGTTTAGCATTAGAACTTATTTAATTTTAAACATTTGATTATTACGTCATTTTATATCTTAAAACTTTAAACTGCAGTATAATTTTATTTCAATTTGTATTCATTGCAATCCAGTAGGAAACAATTTCTGACGAGTCCTATTTGAAATTACTTAAATAAATTTAAACAAAATGAAATGCATTCTGTTATATATTTTTAGAAAACATTATCAAATGTCATAACTCTAAGATGCTCCAAGCCAATAAAGATATAAATGATTCAAAAAAGTGCAACTGCAGAAAAAACACGAGTGTCTATTAAAAATCAGTGTATTTAGAAAAAAAAAGTCATATATGAAGCTGTATTAGAATTTAACAATGACAACAAAGTATAAGTAGTACTAACAGAAAACAAATTCAAAAAAAGGATCGCAGTGCATAAAACAACATTTAAGATTGACCCAGATCATAAATAATCATTTAAAATATAAGAACTTAATATATTAAAAGAAAAAACCGATAATATGAAACCCTTTGGAGAATAATCAAAAAAATCCGAAAAACCAGACAAGAAAAAGACATATGCAAACTATGTATAACAGAGGCTCTAACGATTTAAGGAAGATAAGGAACTGTATCAACAGATGAAACGAACTCATGAACACAAACGTAGATGTATACATCAAGCAAATATCTACTTAAAAAACTAAAAAAAAACATAAGCTAAGTGCTTTATATATGTTGTAATGCCTGTTGTACTTATTTGATGGTTTTGTATCAAAAATTTATTTTTGTTATTTTATAATGTCTTTTCCGTTATATTTTCATACACCAAGTTTTTACCATAACATTTTATTTACATATGATACAATTTTTTTTTCTATCTAATTCAGCAAAAGCAAATTAATTAATTTTAGTCAAAAATAACTAACACACCCAATTAGTTTTTAATATTTAATATAGCCATATGTAGTGATTTTGCAAGTTTATTTTGACTGAAGAGCATTGGTAGTAATCCCACTGCGAAGCTCTTGCTTTGACATAAACCTAGGGTCACTGAATCATTTATAAATTAAACATATAAACTTAATTGATTTTTGTGTGTTTAACCAAAAACAACTTAAATATTTTCTGCTTAGTTAAATAAGTAAATCAAATGTTTTTTTGTATTTATTAAGTTGCTGTATAATGTTGTATGCACACTCAAGGTTTTATAGAGTAGTAGTACTAATTAAAAATTATATAATGTATTATCATAAATTTTTATATTAGAAATTGAAAAAATTATTTTGTATTTTTATAATAATCTACATCAGATGTTATTAGTTAATAATTCAAAAAATTGACACAAATGCTCAAATATATTAGCATAAGTTTAAAGTGATAAATATATTTAGCTGTGTAAACATTTACTTTAATAAATTAGAAGCCGTACATTACAGTCAAATACTATTTAAACAGAATTATTTGTAAATCTTCATTAGGCATTATATTTATATTAAACATTGAAATAAGATATCAAGGAAAGGTAAAGAGCCATCAGCTTCATGTTCACGAGTAAACTTAAGTGAAGGATGTAAGTTCGATATTTGGTCAAACAAAGCATCCACATTGTAGTCTGTCTTGTAAGTAATAAAAATATCGTCAACATATCTAAAGTAGTTTAGAGATTTTTCTATATTCGTAATTAAAATGGACTCAAAATAACCAACAATTATATTTGCTAAAACAGGACCAAAGGGACTGCCCATCGCAACACCGTCAACTTGTCTATAGATTATTGAACCTAAATTCTACGTTCTTTGCAAAATTTTACGTCATATAAAGCAAACTCTGGCATATCTCTGTTGGAAACATTGGTGGATTTAAATTTGAATTATAAAGCTCGTTGACACATATGTTTATGGTTTCATCTAAAAGAAAATTTAAAAAAAGACTTTTTATATAGAAAGAACACATTTGGTCACATAAACAGGGGTTATAACTGAGATTTTCGACAAGACTAAAGGAATCTTTTACACAAAATTTAGAGTGAAAATGACCGGTCCCCAAACTTTTTTTGAATTTCATTGTGTCCGGCCCGCGAGTGGATTGACTGGCCTACCAAGGTCAATACTAAAAAAATTGTATAAAACCTTTTATAATATTTTTACAAAACAAAACGTTATAGTTAGACTATGTTAAAAACATATTAAATTGTTTTTTTGTAGTTATAAAAACACCGATTTTTCCAAATAATTTATTTTGTTGAAACTTATTCGGAGTATCCTTTTTTCAAAATACCCCAAGAAAAGTGTTTATTTAAATCTGATTTCATTCATATCTACATTTGGTAATCTACCATGTCAATAACATTTATATAAATTGACGAGCCAAAATGACAGTCTTTCCCGAAAAAATAGTGAGTTGCGTATATTAATATTGAAAAATTGTTTTTTTTCTATTAAGTAATTGACAGATAATTTCCATCAAATTACTCAGTTTTACATTTTAATAAAGGTTAAGGAAAGTTTTAAGACGCTATTTGGTCTTAAACCCGAAACTTTTATAAAAGAAATAAAAGTATAAAACCTTCACCCAACTTTCAAATAAGGACTAACTCTTAGATTTAGCATTCACGGTAGATTTTTTTAGGCATATGAACGAACTGAACACCAAACTGATTGGAAAGGGTACTGACGCTAATGAAATTTACTCTCTATTAAAGGCATTTAGGTTAAAGTTTAAACTATTTTCTCGCCATGTCAGTAAGAACAACTTGACGCATTTTTCAAAACTTGCAAATACGGAACAGTAATTGGTGTCTACGGAAAAGTACATTATTATCATAGTTTCTTTTAACAATGTGTTCGGTGTGACGATGAACTTTGGTGTGACAATACCTTCAAAAAAAAATAAAAAAGAATTGAAAAAATTAGTGTAAAACTTTACAAGTCAGAGTTTGCTTCGAGTAGTTTGTAGTAATCAAGTTAAAGTATTTATAAAATTATTACCAATCCTGCTCGAGGCTAAATAAACATAGAAATCTGAACAATTAACTGACATTAAATCAAAATGTCAAATTTGAGAAACTTTTGTGAATTTAAATGGTTTCGAAGTAGTGATCTACCAGACCCATAAAATTAGTATCCGGACGGATCCGAATTGTTTTTTATAGTTAGGATACGGTCAGATTCGGATCTTCTTTTAAAACTAGTATCCGGCCGGACAATAGTTTTATAATATGGATCTAGCCAGATCCGGACCTAAAAAGGGATAATGGATAATAATTAACAACTCAAAATGCTCCGGACCGCCTAAGATTAAAAACGTTGCCCACCCCAACCTTAAGCTATTGTGAACTTGTACTATTGTTTTTTAATGACCTTTGTTGTGTAGCTCGATGACCGAAACGTCTTCTTATACACCACAAAGTCTTTTCACGGAAATATTTTGGCGTTTATTTATTTATATTTTTAAAAAATTAGTCACATATTAAAGAGACAAAATCATCAGTTTTAATAAAAATTTGAATATAATCGTCATAAAAACGTAATATTTTTTCAACAGTAAGTACAAAATCAGAGGCTTTAAAATTTTTTATTATCAACAACTGACAAAATAATGGTAACAACAGCCCAGCTTTTAATACTAAAAACTTAAACTATTTAATATAAAGATTAAAAATTTGATAAAAAAAAAAGAGTAAAGCTAGCCAAGAGAACATCACTCAAAAAAACGACCGAAAAGAAAAAATAACAACTTAAACAGAGTTTGAAAATTTTAATGTAAAAAGTTCCGTTCAGTCGGTGATCGGCAGCTCGCACAGGCCGTAGAACCCGGATTTAAAACAGAAACTTCTACTGTATCTTCCTCCTTCCACGTACAAGCAGGAGTCAAAAATGGGTCTTATTGCATTCGACCGAAACACGTTGCCCTCAGCCGAAGGATCGAACTCTTCGTCGTCGGTGACAAATCTCCACGCGACATTATTCATCTTGACTCCAATCCACGCGGTGGCGCCCTGAGCGGCTTCACTGATTAGCCTGAAAATTATTCGCGTGAAGTGTCTCAAATTTTTTTTCTAAAGTTTTTGATATTTTTGTGGTACAAAACCATCAAAATCTTGCTATTTTATTTGAAGGTTGGTATTGCTGACGATAAAACTAGTTTGAATATTCACACGCATTTTTTATTAATGAAAGACATACTAATGCACAAATTTGTCAACTGAAAACTGCTAGTTATTTGCATAATATATATATATATATATAAACATGTATGCAAATAATATATATATATATTAGACGACAGTTTTCTACAGCTGTCTCATTTAAAAATAAAAATATTAACAGTTAATTTTTGAAGTTTTGGTCAATAGTGTTCGACAAGTTAAATTGGAGCTAAATATTTAATTAGTTATATAATAAACAACAGTTTTATACAGATGTGTCGTATATGTTTCATAAAAACAACAAAATTTTATTAAATCCTCAGTTGTATTTCCAATTGGCAATTCAATTAGAACTACAGCTGAGGATTAGAAACAATTTCATTATTGAAAACATGTACTGTTCTTTTTAACTTCAAAGATTCGCAATAAACTATTTAAAAGCCGTTCAAGTGGGCTCTGTGGTAGGTGATTTAGCTTATCTAATTATATTATGAAAATATATATTTATGACTTACGCGTGATAATGACTCCCTTCAGGTCCCAAATTGTTTGTCACAAGTTCTCCGCCCATATTCTGACACATTGTTCGAACTCCGTCGAAATTTCCTGTATCTGCGGTTAACTTGAACTCCTTGTCTGCAAATTGTTTGTTAGTTTTCATAACAATAAAGTAAAACCCACATTACATTAAAATGTTTTGAAGCATCACAAGATTTTTGCAGCACAAAATATTTTCCACAGTTGCAATTTCATGCATTCGTTATAGAAGGGTTTATTATACTTTGTTTACGAGACTTGTTTTAATCGCCTAATAAAACCTTGCTACTGTACAAAAAAAGACTGTCGATAGCTAATACGAAATATAATTTAAATTAGTTGCAATATTAAAGGCATAACAGGTAGACACATATTTACTTAATATTATTTTTAAGACCTCAACTTTGGCATCAGATGCTTTTTATCTTTTTCAAAATTGTTTTTATAGGTATTAAGGTACAAAATCAGAGACTTCTGTAGGTTCCTTATGAAAGAGCGCAAGCTTAAAAATTCGAAAACTCTTATGATAAAAATATATATTCTCCTATAGTTTGTAAGCGATCATTCTCAAACATTCTAAGTCTAGACTTAAATAAATAAAAAAAATTAGTGTAAGAACTTTTAAAGTTCTGAAAAACTATACTTATTTTTTTGGTAAAAAATTCTAATTTATTTAACTAGTTTTACAATAGAATTTTTTCTTATGATGCAAAATAATTCTCAAAACTTTTCCTTAAACTTAATTGCTTAAAATTGATTGCTTAAAAAATAAAAAAGAGTATATGAACTTTAAAATTGCAGTGAAGATTTACGATGATATAATTTTGGTACACACGTTTGTACCATTTAATTTTTACAAAAATGACCATATCTCAAAAATTACTAAGTTTTATATCCAATAACAAAAGACTAAAAGTTCATACTTTAAACTGCTATTAAAGACTCATTGTCAGAATTTATTAATAAAAATGGTTAATAAGACCCTATAAACTACAAAAACTTTTTATTAAACAACAGTTTAAAAGTAAAAGTTCCCTTAAAATATAAAACAAAATTTACTTCAAGTATCGAATAAAACTTTTGAAGCTTTGTGGAAAACGCTTCATCTATTAATACTTTCATAACTATATAAAAAAAATTAAACTGCGTTAAATTAAAGTCTAAAAATGTTAAAATTACAAGTGTATCATATTTGTTATTTTTTTTACTTGTTTAAAAACAGTATTTAAAAAATTCCAGTTTTTTTCACGACTTTAGTACAACATTCTGGTTTCTATTTGCCTGAACTGTCAAATTTCAGGTTTCCAGGTCTTTCGGCCACCCTGATAAGAAGTTTAACTCGTAGTTACGTCAGTTTTCTCTGAGTTATTTTCGCACATAAAAATATTATTTACTGTATTTTCGTTAGATCAGTAAATATTGAAAAACTAAGGTACATTGCAGACAATTTGGGGATATGTTTATAATTATGTCCTTATTTTTGAAATATATAAAAATAAAAAAATTCGGTTTAAAAAGCCATTTTAACTAACAACGATTGTTTTTGTGGTAATAAAAAATCGAATTACTGACCGAAGCATCCTGCGTTTCCTGACCATCCATCTACAGTGCATGTAGTAGAGCTGCTTTCAATATTAGATTTAAGTCCTGGAGGACAACTATATGTAACTTGGACGCCCGGTACAAACTGATCGTTTAAATATCTCTTGGTGATCTTGTAAGATGATGCATCAGGTATTTCTGGGCACCTTTCACCTGTTTTTTTTCAATTGTGTTACATACAGAAACAAACACTAATACAAACATTTAGGTGTTAGAACAAATTCTACACATACTATGTAGAAATTTAATGTAAATAACTAGATAAGAGCTTTCATGACATTTCGGACTTGCTATTTCACAGAGCACACCAACTATCAGCGTGGGGAAACTTAAAAAAAAACTATTGTTTCAAATTTTAATTCTAAAACTTGGAATCATGTTTTATCTATCGGGCAATTAATACACACATGAGTGTACTAAATAAGTTTCTTAATAAACAAAAAAAATTATGATTTTGTTTTTATTTTATATTTTTCTACATATAACTTTTTAGACTTTATTTAAAAAGAAAGTTTTGTGACAAAAAATACCTTTATTTATTTCTGTGCTATCAAATAAAGAGAAATTTGTGACAAACCCACATATTAAATAACTGTGATATACTACTCAATGACGTTCGCATTTTATTTAGCTATTTTGCAAATTTCGTTTGATGAAATCAATATTAAGATTTTAGCTATTTCAAGTAAACAATATGTCTATGGTATGAGCCTAAGAATCTTTACTTAAAAAAAACCACTCAAGTCAAACATCAATAATGCGAACTTATCATTAATTCGATTCAGATAATTTTAATAACGCAACTTGATTTAAAAAAAACTTTAAAAGCAAAATTCATAACAGTTCGGAGTTCCTATAAGTTATAAAAAACATCTTTATTTTTAATAAAAAATAATTAAGTAACTAATTCGTGTCACTTATCAAAACTAATAAAACATTGTGACTACTAAATTATTACGTTGATATAAGTATAATTTGAAAAAATATATAAAACTAAAAATTAAAATATTAATATTTTATTTATACAAATCTCTTATAAAAGTTTCTTATTGAGAAATATATGCTCTATAATTAAACTCTTTCTTAAAAGTTGTATTTCTAATTTTTTAAGTGTATTTAAATTCTATACAAAAATTAACATTTACTCGTATTTGAAAGCTTAGAGTATATACTGTAAGATACTTTTGTTATACAAAAAAAAACTTCTGAGTTATAACCAGTGTTGTAAAAACAAATCCCATACAACCGTATGAAAAAAAAAGATAGACTTTCTTAGTTCATACTTTTCTCTTTATATTCGTTTAATAGCTACTAATGACATAAAGTAAATAAAAATTACTTTTAAAAGGTATAAAATTTTAAACAATAACATGGTACAACTTTAAAATTACTCTATCAAATTAATTTAATACAAAATGTATTAGTAAACAAGAAAAACTTCCAAAACAGGCAGCTTCGTGTTCCCATCCCATCGAAGTGCAAACAATTCGGTTATTTGAGGGGACTGGAGTTGTATTTTCGTTGCAAGTGAAAGTCAAAGTTTCGCCGTGATTGTATATTTCATCCGTTTCTAAATTTTCGTAATTTCCATTCTCCAGTACTGGCGAAGGTTTGCTACAGGCTGTTGGGAAAAACGCAAAAAATATTTTAATTACAAATCGGGGTAGTTAAAAAAAAGTTAGTGTTATAGAAGCTTATATAAACTTTAAAACTGATTTCAATCAATAACAATTAAAAATTGTTTTCTTTTCAAGAACGAAATTGCAAGTGCTAGTTCGAAACGAGCGTTTAGTATGTTAAACAGAAATAGATAACAAAAAACTAACAATCGAAAGTAAACGTCTTGTCAATCACAAGCGGTTCGTTGGTGTTCGTTTTGCATTCTGCCCAGCTGGGAACGGAAGCGTGCTCTGGAAACCTGCCAGTTAAAACTACCCAAGAATAGTTTTCGTCTGTTAATAAAAATAATCTTCTCGTAATTAAAGCATTTAACTATAGATCAGCTGTATTTTGACTTTTAAAAGCACATCTGTGACTTTTCAATAAGCTTTCTTCAGTCAAAACATAATTCATAGTTTAATGAAATAAAAACAAAATATTTTAAAAAACTTTAAAATCATAAACTATGACTGATGTATGGCTAAACTGTTTGATATAATCAATTGTACATACATTTAAAACTTGGAGAAGTACCTAAGCTAGCTCTTCAAATATGTCTGATATAAACACAATAATCGAAACATTTGTTTATTTCAAGTGGTCATAACAAAAATACTTAACTAAATAAAGTACATCACCTGTATGGTATAATTTAAACTTTAATTGCTTTACAGTAAAATACTAAAGTTTTCGATACCCCGACTAATTCAAATAATAATTGTAAGGAAGATCACATATTTATATGGATAAAGTTGGTATTATAGGAAAATTAAAACCGTTATAAGATTCATCAATACATCCAACAAATGTATCGAGTCCAATCTTTCTTAGTGTTGTTTTGATTTCGGAATCGTCACTTGCACTATGGAGTGTTGAAGCCCCTCTAACTACCATTATTATGACGTCACCAACAACTGAATTTTCTTCGATGAAAATTCCCATTTCTTCGATCTGAAAATTGCATTGTATTATCAAATATAAGTTGTAATAAGTAAAAAGCGAACAAACTACGAACACATTTTGGATATCAAATCAAATCTATTTGATAACACAACTTTTTTATAAAATAACAAACCTAACCCGTTGAAAACTAATGGAAAAATCTAAAGAAATTGCTTTGTGCTTTCTTAATTTTTTCAAAACAAACATCAAACAACGTTTATACTAACTCCGATAAGTTGACTAGTGTCGAACTTTTGATATTGAATGGCATTAGTCAAAGGGTTTATGATTGCAACTCCGGTACCACTCTCTTCTGTGTCTAGATTATCAGATACTTGCCACCTGATTACTGCATTCGCTTCACCATCTTTTAAGCCCGCCGATAACGCATAAACACGATAGTTTACTGCAAAAAAAAATTACTAAGGTACACATCAAAAGTACATGGATTCTTGCACTAGTAATTATTTTGAACAGGTTGTACTTTAAAATTAGGCTTAAAAAATATATTCTCAAAAGACTTCATATTAAAGGCACAAATGATAAGGTGTAACCCGGGGCGGACGTTAGGACTAAGTCATCAGGGGTTGGAGTTTAAGCTGGTCCTAAGTAAGAAACTTAACACTATAAAGTATAACTGCTTCAAATATGTAAAACAATACATAGATATAGATTTAGCACAAAACCACACAAAAAAGCTTTAAAATTTTTAGAAAAAAGATTAATTTACATTAATTAATTGAAGAAACAAACATAGAATAAACAAATCTCCCAGTCAGATATATTTTCAAGCTTCGCGATAAACAAAACACCCTTAAAAATCATGAATTATTCAAACATATTAAACTTTTATTGGATTTGTTTCTATCTGAGCGAGTTTTATTATTAATTAAAGTTTTATTAATTATTTTAATCCAAGGTTTTGTTAAATTTAATTTATGTCCACTTCATTTTTATAAAGCGTTTATGGTTATTTTCATTCTAAATGTAACATTTTAAAATGTTCTAAAGACATTTACACGGTCACTCGTTTTTGGCAAATTTTTTCAAGGTTTAAAATTTTTTCAGGTATTTAAAGTACTTGTTTTTAGGTCTATTTTTAGCTTAAAACTAAATTTAACGTAACAAGCTGTGTTAAATAGTATCACGACATTGAAAAAATACTGTAAAGCTATTTTAAATCTGTTTTTACATAATAAAAAAATGATGACAAAAATTTTGTATCTATATAATAGATTTTTTGTATCGTATCAAAGTTCCACTTCTAAACATGTAGAAGTTGTTTAAAATTTCAGGTTTTGAATTTTGTTTCTTAATTTCTCAAATTCCAGGTTTAGTGGCCACCCTGTATTTATGCTGTCAATACATTAGTTTAAATAAGCTTTAAGTCAGCTTACTTATTAGGCTTAAAATAGTTAAAAAGTTATTATTAATTTATCTTAAAAAAGTATTTGGAAGTGACATATAAATATTATTAATATTGTATATGAAGTGTAGAATTTCAATATAAATAATAAAAGCTATTTAAAGTTTTAAATTCTAGATTTTGTTTATACTTTTATCTTTATATTAAAATTCAGTAATTAAAAAATTTATAACTAAAGTAATTTTTGAAACATTTATACGCTATAGCTTAAAAATATTAAAAAAAAAACAGAAACCCAACTTTCTTGTTGTTCAAAGTATGAATTTATTAGTTTATTTCAAAATTTTTACCAAATTTAGTTTAACTAAAAAACTGTATACAATAATTGTCTAATTCAGCTATTTATATGAATTAAGATTGGAAATAATAATACGTACTGAATTAGCAGTTTTCAAACTATGATTAATCTGTTACAACATATTTTGAATTATTTTAGAACTTAAAACTTGTTGTATGTCTGGTCATTACTTATTATATTACAACTTTTAAAACAAAGCAACTATTTTAGCTAAGTTCTACAACGTTTTCAAATTTTAAACAACCTATGTAAATATAATAGTATTTCTTTTTGCAGATTTTAAAAAACTTAGACCAAAATATGTACCTGGTTTAAACTATTAAATAGATTAAATGCTAAAACTGATGACTTGGTGACTTTTACACAACTGACTTTAACTCTAACGTTCATAAAACTTAGCTTATCTGAAAAACGTTAATAGTCTTTGTCTTAAGATTTAATAGAAGCCCAAAACTAACAGTATTAATTAAATTTGGGGTTCAAGAACAAATTTGTCTTCGAGATAATGCTTAAATTGTTATATACTTGATAAAAAAAACAAATTGAAACAAATTGTCTCGTTACAGATTGTTTAGGGGGGTGATATGAATTATTATAGTATATTAATACAACAATCAAAACAACACTTATATTTTATTTACATAAACTAAACAACACAAAGATACAATCACATCACTCTATACGAGAACTAAAGTTAAACACACAAGAAAATATTAGTTCTTAAATCTAACGTGCTTAAAATGCATCTTAACTTAAAGCACACTTGCCGAATGCTCTGCCGAAACTGCTACTGCACACTGGAAGAATGCAAGTAAAATTCTGTTTTATAAGCACTGAAACAAATGTAACTCCTTTAAGCAAACAATAATATTTATTTTTTTAAGAAAACTGTTTTGAGAGTTATAAAAATTGTTTTTGAAAAGCTTGTTTTGAAAATAATGAAAAATGTTTTTATTATTACAAAAAATTCCATATTTATTCACGAGCTTTAAAATGCTAAAATGAGATGCTAATATCATTACATTGTTTCTTTTTAAATTTTCAATTTTAACGTTTAAAGCCTGGTTTTAAATAATTAAAATCCTTAAAATCCTACTTAACTTTAAACTTTTTTAGACATTATCAAAAGTCCGGTTTAAAAAAAGTAAGAAAAAGAAACTGTATTTCTTATTATCTCAAAAATTACATAATTTACAAAAACTTAGATAAAACACAACAAGGTAACAATGATAGTCATTTAGTTGGCTTCTGGCTTGTTGTCCTCGAAGTTCTTGTCCTTGGACTTGTTGTCCTTGGGCTTGTCGTCGGGCTGTTATCCTCAGGTTGTTATCCTCAGGTTGTTAATAGAGGCTTCTGAACCATCAATTGGATCATTGACAACGTCTTGTTTCTTTTAGGAAACATTTACTTTCTGTCTTCTAGCTGGTTTCTTGAATCAGCAAAACACCACATCGATTGGCTTTGGAAACAATGACAGCAGGAATTTTGATTGTGACGTAATAGAACAAACACAAAATCTTCATTCAATCTTTTGTTTATTGTCGTACTTATAAACAAAAAGACTTTTAAAGTTTCATGCAGTAGCAAGGTGTTAGGTGTGCTTAAAAGTTGTGGTTATCAAACAACAATTTGCTTCAAACAACGTTAAAAAGATATAAACGCAACAATTTATTTAACAAACGACGACTGCTGAATTTAAGGGGAGTTTATTTTTGGTTTCTTTCAAAGGGAAAATTTTAATACAATTTTATACTTGAACTTGAAACGAGTAATAAAATGTGAAAAACGATAAGCCATTTAACGACTAAGAAAGATGAAAACTCATTCAAACATATTTTTAAACTTCAGCAACATTCTGATTTAAAACAAATACAATCTAAACTTTAGAACAATCAATCAGCAGATCAAAACAATAAACTAGTAGTAGTAAACACATAGGAAAATTAGTCTTATCAGCTAAAACTCAGACGTTATTAAGAAGAACAATTCTGCTGTTATAATTCTTAATTTTAATGCGGCTCTTACTTTACATTTCTATGCTAAGAAAAATATAATAACTGCGCTCTCTTGGCAACTTATAAAATGCAATTTTGCACTAAAATACTGCGTCCCCTGACGACTTATGTAAATTGCAACATCTTCAAAGAACATTGTGCACTATAGTAAAAAGACTGTGCTTTTTATAATCGAAATACTGCGCCCCCATGCGACTTATGTTAGTTGCAACTTGTATTATACCCTCAGCTAAAAAGATTAAGCTTTTTAGGATCGAAATACTGCGCACCCATGCGACTTATGTTAGTTGCAACATATATTGTGCACTAGAAGAAGAAATATTATGCTTGTTAGCAAATAAAATGTGCACCTAAGCACTAAAAAGCATATATAAAACTATACATAGAAATAACCGCAAAAATTATATAGTACTTCCAGCAAAAAATCCTTGACATCAAGCTTCACTTTTAACAAAACTAAATAAACCACTACCACACACTTGTATTATAATTGTAGACTTGCTGTTTCAAAGTACAAAGTAATTCACACAATTTTTCTTACTATTATCATAGTGAAATGTCGCAAAGTAAAGTATCATCGCAAATTATACTCTCAAAATTTTAAACTCGTTAAAAAGTTGTTTAGTAATAAACTAAAGTTTTTTTTTTTGCTGCGTTTTTAATTGATAAGGCACCTAATTCCTAAATATCAGAAGATTCCTAAAATACAGGCCACACATGGTTTCCAATGTCTCGTTACAGACATTTTATTAAGGGGTAATAGGGATTAGTAAAGTAGATTAGTACAACAATCAAAACAACACTTATATTTTATTTACATAAACTAAACAACACAAAGATACAATTACATTACTCTATACGAGAACTAAAGTTAAACACACAAGAAAATATTAGTTCTTAAATCTAACGTGCTTAAAATGCATCTTAACTTAAAGCACACTTGCCGAATGCTCTGCCGAAACTGCTACTGCACACTGGAAGAATGCAAGTAAAATTCTGTTTTATAAGCACTGAAACAAATGTAACTCCTTTAAGCAAACAATAATATTTATTTTTTTAAGAAAACTGTTTTGAGAGTTATAAAAATTGTTTTTGAAAAGCTTGTTTTGAAAATAATGAAAAATGTTTTTATTATTACAAAAAATTCCATATTTATTCACGAGCTTTAAAATGCTAAAATGAGATGCTAATATCATTACAAAATAAAATAGACAGTAAGCACCCAACAGCTTCAAATAATTAAACCAATTTTATTAAAAACACGAGAAAGTTTTTTGTTTAAACTTTTAATTAATATAAAAACTGACTTGGGGAGCAAGTGGGAGCTGTTTCGCGATCCCAATAACCGTCCAGACAAGTAATCGTGCCGGAACCCTCCAAGGTGTGGTGAGCATCGCATAAGTAGTCGGCTCGTGTCCCGCGAATCAACCGTTCCTCTGCTGTGTTGTACGTCAACGCGTAAACGGACAGACCGTCTCTTGGTGGGTCCGGGCAAACTGGTTAAAAAGTAGATGAGTTATGCCTCTACCGTTGGTGGGCAGATTTAAAGAGTTATATTTTTGAAAGTTTTTAAAGTGGTTGTAAAATTTTTCTCATATATGAGAAATTTGGACTTAATTATAGCAATTGAATTTGTTTATCCAATAAACGTATGTTTAAATTATCAAAAGATCAAAAATATATCATGAGCGAGACACAGGCTATTACGATTGTTCAGTAACGAAATCAAAAACTAGTTACAAATTAGCTAACGACAAAAATGAACTGATAAGATCTGGTTCTTTCTTTTTTTTTATTGTTAAAAAAACTGCATAGGAAAGTCTGAATTAAAAAAGCAGATCTAAAACTTAAGAATAGTTTGGAGAATATAAAAATAAAAAGCTTAACAAAAAATGTTTATTTGAAAATTAGACTTTTATATATTAAGTGAATTATTTTACTCTACAGCTGGGAACGATATTAATCCAGGAACAATGAATCTAAGCTGAACAATCAATTGGCAAAACAAAATTATTAACAACTTATAAATAAACATATCCTTACACCAGTTTTGTTTTTGTTAAAAATTTAAACTAACACGTCTTAATACCTTAAACTTAATTTTTTTTAAATAGTTACTCAGTAGACAATTCTAAAATAACCTTATCACTTGATAAGAAAATATATCTATCTTTATTTTGAAACGTTTGTGAAAATGAAAATTAAATAAAAAACTAAACGAGTAATTCAATATAATATATTCTATGTTGCAAATGGTATATCAAAATTATAAAAACCTTAATACGACAGTACACTTTTTTTGCTTTCTTGAAAATATATCATGAGTATTTTCTAATAACTTTTTTGAGTAAGCTCGACTAATAAAAAATAATTGTAAATTTTCATAACATGTAAAATTGAATGGTATATCTTAAATTCAGGTAAAATTTTAGCTAAAATGTTAAACTAAAAGAAACTTTCAATTGTGAAAACTTATATTTTACTTGTTTTATAAAAGTTTTTATAATTTTAAGAGTTTGTAGCTTCCTTATTTGTTGTTTTTTATGATAAATTTGTATTACTGTATTAAACAAAAGCTATTTCTTTATTATGGAAAAATTACGAAATAACAGTTTGATTATAAAAACAAAAGTTAAATAAAAATGATTTTTATAACAACAATTAACTCTACGCCTTAAGTAAACAAAGTTATAAATTTTATTTCCTCGTGAAGTATTTCAGTTCAAGTGTAAAGCTCTTAATTTTTATTAGTTTTAATTATTTTTTTTGGAAAATTGAATTTATTGTATTTTAACTCCCAAGAAAATGTGTTTAACTCAGACAATTAATTACAAAAACTTTGAAAACATGCCTTGATTCTTTTAATTTTTTCTTAACATTGATTTTAAATAGCTTTAAAAACAGCACTGAATTTTTAATTTAAATGAGCTATAACTTTAAAAACAAAATATCTAAACAAAGAAAGTTCAAAGTTTGGCATTTCATTAAGTAGTTTATATGTCGCATAACTAATACACACATGAGTACATTTCAAACTTTACAGGCTTCTAAGTAACCAAACTATTTTTACAATTACAGAAATTTACATGAAATTAAAATATAAATACCTTCAAGACATTCCGGTTTTATTTTTTCGCAAAATGCAAACCGATCAGTTATATCACCACGAAGATCGTTTAAAAAGTGCTGCCCGGAGTCTCTATAAACTTCAACACAATTTTCTGCAAGTCCTGCGTTGTCAGGGACTCTTGGTCCCCCCCATTTGAGAACGACATCTTCCTCGTCAGATGGGTCTTCATCGACGTACCGTTTGATGATCGCTCGTGTTCCGTCGAGAAACTTGAAATCGCCATTCGGATCCACCACTTCAGGATTTTCGTCGGTTATTCCGGTCCACACTCTCTTGCTTCCGATCATCGACAGAATTTTTCTGTTGAGAAACGTTTTGGTGCAATGTTGTGTTTAGAGAGAAGCCGCGGATGAAATTTGCATTACGAGTATAGTTTTAAAATTTTGCAAAAAATAGACAATCTTAAGTTTTATGAATAATAATAAATATAAAAATTGTATAGCCAGCATGCATCTTAGGATTTATTTGTTTGCCCTAAAATAAAAAAAAAAAAATTATTTATGTAAAAAAAACTTTTTAGTCAGACGGTTATCCTTAAAACTAAAAGTAATATGAAAGTAAAAAAATTGTAGATTGGGTTTCTTTTGAAAACCTATTGAATGTTTCATAAATATTTTTTACACATGACAAAATTAATTTCTTTATAAATTAAAGCAGCTACTCATTGTTAAAAATTTATTAAAAGACTCTTAGGAACAATTTTACCTGCTTATTTTTATGACGAAATAAAAATAAGGCAGCAACAAAAATTCATAACTTACTGTTGTACTTTTTAAAACCTTTTTGTTTGATAAAAGCAAAATGAATTAGTCTTTATCATTTAAATACAAAAAGATTACTATTTTTGAATGAAAAATGTAACTTTTACACAACTTTATTAACGTATATATTTAGGTGACAATAAATAAGTCAAATTTAACAACACAAAGTATTGCAATAACCATAAAAACTACAAAATTTTCAAATTTATTATGTTTAAGGCCATAAGGGGGTTAAGACGTGTTTTTTACAAGTTGATCTTATTTTAAAAGTTTTTTCTAAGCTTTAAAATACTTTTCATCGTTTAAAAAATTGAATTATTTTTTGAGATATGTTCAGTCAAAGTCGGGCCGCATAATAGGTTCCCTATGGGAAGGGAAAACTAAAACAACGAAAAAAGACAATTTTATTTAACATCTATACCCTCCTACATTTTTCAAGCTATCTTCTTCAAACCTTTACAGTATAATTTTTATAAAAAAAAATTACTTCGGACTTTAAACAATCTAAAGTAAGAATATATTTATAAAAATAACCTTTTTTTTTAATTTATGTCATAAATTTTTATCTTTATAAATTATTAAAATTAATAAATAAAGTAATTTTTTTTGATATAAGGAACGTTTCCTGAAAATTTGAAGAAGATTGCTTGAAAAATGAAGGATGAGATTGATTTTTAGTAAATTTCAAAATTTCTGAGAAAATTGACCCCGAAAAATTTGTGGTACATTCATTTGTATCACAAACTTTTTACAATAAATAAAATATCCCAAAAGTTAAACGATATTTTTGAATTCTTTAAAAACTGGCTTGTAGTTTGTACTTAAAACTTTCATATAAGAGCCAAAGTTATTTTTTGTAAAAAAAAGTGTTGGACCCCCTATGGCCTTAATCTTTTTTGGTAACAATACCTTTTATTTGATTTTAATTAACATTATAACTATAAACTTTTCTATATAATTATACCTAGTCATAGTCAAGTTAACTTTTTTTTTGGTAACAACACCTTTTAATTGATAATAAAAAATATAAAAACTGAAAACTTTAAAATACTATTGTTTAAAGCTAGAAATGTCGAAACACGTAGTATTATATTATTTATAATATACAACGAAGGAGAAATAATGAGCCTTAAATTAGAAATACATCTAAACCTGAGAATGTATTTGCTTTCGCCTTCAGCAAGGGGTTAAGTATAAAGTTCGTTTTAAGCTAAAAACACTTTTTGTAGTAAAAAAACTTTCAAAAAACATATATCTACTTGTTTAACAACTAAAAGCAAATAATCAACTTTAACAGTCTAAGGTAGTACATAACAAACTTAAAATGAAAATTGTAAATTAATTAAGTTGTTGAAATTACTCACGAATGATGTATACTATGTTTAAGTCTTAAGGCGTGCTGCAACAAAGTTCCTCCAAATTCCGTTTTACAATATTGTAAAGCTTCGTTATAAGTAAACCCTCTAGGAGAAACTCCAAAATCGTAGCACTCTGAAATTGATAATTTTGGTGTAATATTTTATCTTACTAATTTTACATTTTCTTACTGACCACACCTCACATTTTTTTCTATTGTACATAAACTGATACTTTGTACTTGTTCAAGGTCACAAGTAGGCTAAATTGTTTTCTAAGATCTTAAGTGAGCTTTGTGTATCTTTTACCATTTAAATATAAATCTTAGATAAAAAACGGGTGAAATTTTGAGAGTTAAAATGTTTCCTGATAAAAGGCGCAAACTAACCAGTCAAAAATAAAACATTTCATTATAAAAGTTCCTTCTAATACAGTTTTGTGTAAACTTTTTCATAATGTTTATGTCTACATAATAGAAACTAGTTAACAAACTTTTGCTTTGTTTTTTGGTGTTTAAGTTTTTCTGTAAGTATTAATTATAAAACCTACTTTTTACTTACTATTATTTAACTAAAATGAAACTTACTGTTTTTAAACACCTTTCTAGAACAAGTTGTTTTAAAATATGCTTTAGAGCACTAAATGAAAACTTGACCTTCTTTTTCCGAAAAAAAATAAAAAATCTAATTTAATGTTACAACATAACTTAATTAAAAGTAATAAAATACTGGAAACTGAATCAACTCTAGCTCATTTAAAGCTCTAAACAAAAACTAAACTGAAATTTAAAAAAATAGCCTCAGTTTCTCAAAAAGCTTTAAATTATCCTAAACTTTTTAAAAATCAAACTAGCCTGTGTAAGTAAAATAAAGTGTTTTTACTGAAAATATCAACAAACATTAAAAAAAAAATATGAACACATACAGTTAAAAATTGTTAACAAACTTTCACTACAGGTAGCAATTTCCCTCCACCCAGATTCACCACATTCGATTCGATTATTACCAGGCGAACTAAGGAAATCACTTTCACAAGTAAATTCAACAACATCATCTGTTGTATAATTTTCTAAAACATCTCCACTATAACTTCCATTAGGAATATTAGCAGGTCGTTTGCAAGCTGTGCAGAAATAAATTAATTTTAAATTTATTTACTTGCAGAAAAAATATACTTACACGTTGGCAAATGTTTGAATAAAAACAGGATTATTTAACTTTTACGTACTTTAAAGTAAAAAATCACTTAAAAGTATTATTGTCTAAATGTTTAATACTCTTTTATTATTTATTAATTAATTAATCATTCAAAAGAACTTATTAATATATCTAAAAATACGTTAAATATTTAAAGTAGTTGTTTAGCTAGTGAGTATATACTGTAATGAACAAGGGTAGCTTGAGCCAAAAAATTAAAGCATCAATTGTCATTAGTAAACCCATAAAGAGCGTGAACAGATCGCAAGCACTACAAAATAGTGGCTTCAATAACATGTGTGGTAGTCATGTAGACTACAGTATAACTAAATACTATATCCAGATTAGCAATTTGACCGACGGATTTTCTTATTTTTATTTGCAATTTTTGTGCTCCAGAACGTGCTTTGGATATTCTAAGTTTTAATACAGCACAAACTAGATATTGAAGTACGTAACAATTGTATCTAAGTTTTTATAAAAAGTTTTTTCAGATTTTTGCAGTTTTTTTTGCTTATACAAAGCTTAACCGTGATGCTTCAAATTTAGTTACAAAAGTGTATTTGTGCATATATGTTGTTGAAAAGTGAATTTTGTTTTGCATAGTGAAACCAAATGGAAACAATTTAGTTGCAATAAATTACTATTAGCATTTAAAATTTTAAAACGTTTCCTCATCAAAAAAGTTGTAAAAAGGCAAACAAACGACTTAAATATTCTAAATAACTTTTTACAGATATACCACTTAAGATTTATAACGTTTATTATGTTGACAATAAATCTATTATGTTATTTGTGAAAATCAGCCTTTTTAATTTTTACTGTTATCGTGCTAAAACGATTCTAACTGAAACCAAAAACTTTTCAAATAATTAAAAATTAAATTACACGAACATTTCAAGCTGAGTTACAACAAAACTAACATATAGGAGCACAATTTGCTAAATCATCTGGTTGCAAACTGTAAGTTTTACCACCTTCAAGACAGGTTGTTGAAAGTTGATTAGAATTGACACCATGAGCAAAATAGCCCTCCTTGCATTGGTATGTTACAGTGTCTCCCACAACTATAGTTTCGCCGTCGTTAACAACAAATGCGTGCTTAATTGTTGGTGGTGCGTCACATACTGTCAGTAAATAAAATTCTTAATTATATTAATAAAACTTTTGAATAATTAGATTACAAAATTCAAACTACTATGTACATAACTTAATACCTAAACCTTCATAAGTTGTAGAATTTTAATTAAACTTGATATAACTTTTAAACATCAAAACTTAAACCTTATTATTTTCTTACAGTAATACAATTTTGTTTAAAAATGCGTTCTAATTGTTGACCAATGTGAACTTTCTCAATTACAATATTTTACAGATATCTAACCCTTACCAGCATACACTATCAAAACAATGGTATATAAGTATTTGCTTTTATACAAGTTTAGCTTATTTTTGTCTCTTTATTATTTTGAACTCTCCATTTTTGTTCTCTTACACCTAAAAATCAACTTTGAATTTTAAAAACAGTAAACATAACTGGTAGCATAGCATTTTTTATTAAAAACAGGACCAAATTTCAACAAAAGGGCCTTACTCCCTTTGCCCTTAGCTAAAACTCACTTTATATACAACAAAACATCTAGATCGCTTCATTTATTTTAGGGAATGCTGTACAGTTGTTGGTAGAGATAAAGAATTGAAAACAAAACAGTTGTTGAAAATTACAGAACTTTATTGAATAGTTATTATTTATAGAATATTTATATATCTTTAACTTGGTTTAAAACTTTTTGCTATTCGTAAAGTGGTGTAATGTTTTAAGGTCTTCAAGAAATGCATAGTAGTAAAAACATTGAAAATTGAATTTATACATCAAATGTTGTAAAACTTAGAAAATTTGGTTGCAATAATAAAATAACAACTTCAATTATTTACAACCAACAGTTTTCTGTTTTTAAACAACAATAAAGTTCTACTTTAATTTATTTTCGGTTTAAAATAAAAAGAAGATCCTTACTACCTTGTTAGTTTATTTAACGATATTTAGATTGTTAAATAAATAAAAAAATATTATTTAACTATTCTTTAAAAATTAAGACAATATAAATGTCTATTATAAAGATTTTATACAAATTATTTGCAGTATGTTTGATTTAATGTTATAAGAAAAACAAATACTGCATTTATGAATTGTAAGGGCGTATAAGACAGCAAATTAAAACTTTTGTAACGAAATATATATTTTAGAGCTACAAAATACATACTGAATAAGAACGAACAATCTGGAAACAAAACTAACATTTAGCACAGGAAGCCGCCAATTCTTTTGTAATCGAAGTGTAGTTTCCACCTAATTCACACAACGTTTGAAGGGAACTCGCTTGGTCGGAAAAGTAGCCCGAATCGCATTCGTAACGTACAGTGTCTTCACGAACTATATTTGTTTCGGCGTTGGCGACATGCCCGTTTTCAATTGTCGGTGGTGTCCCGCACGCTGTGGGAAATAGTGGCGATTTTTGAAAAAGTACATTTTGTACTAGTTTTAAGTAAAATCCAGTCCATAATATTTCCCTAATATTAAGCCAGAGTTTTCTAAAACAAGAAACATCTTTTTTTCTAAATTTTAAGACTATTTCCAATGAAGGTTCAAAAAATTAATGTAGTTATATACTTTATTCGCGAAAAAAAAATATTTCTAATTTTTAAGCTGTTATTTTTCAAATTCTTATTGTAAATTATTATTTTATTCATTATAATGTGTTTAACGTAAAAAATCATTTTAAAGCAAGGCTAACAACAAACAATTAATGAAATTTTACGAAATGAATTTATATACTGTTTTTTTTAACAAGTTTTTAATCTGAATTTTTTTAAGTACTTTTGTTGATAGACTACATAATTTTATGTAACTTAATAATTACAAAATTATTTACTTAATAGTTTGTGGGGTACAATAATTTTTTCTTTACTTATTTTCCTTTAAAGCTTTATTTAATAAAAACAGCTTCTTTAACACTAAAAAAGTTTATTGCTTTATTGTTGGAAAGAAAACTAAAATGTTTGTTTGGAACATAAACTCAGATTCGTTCAATGTTCAACAAAAGTATTTGTATAAAAAATTATTAAATTTATTTAGAACAGTAATAAATAACATATACTACCTTTAAAATTTTATTATAGGTTACTACGAACAATATTAAGCAACTGTTGGTACCAAAAAAGTATCTAAATAATTTCCGATGCTGAAAAAATAACTCACATAAACCAACTCAAATAAACAAACATACTTATCTACTGTTTATTTACAACTTATTGAGCATTTTGAGAAATAACTAATACTACTACTAAACAAGCATATATATGTACAGTAGAAAAGAATATTTAGTCAATAATTTACGAATAAACTCACGATGGAGCTTACTAAGAAAAATTCAAACAGCTTTGCAAACGTCTTTTAAGTAGTGAGAAAAAGATTAAAAAAAACTGTGACAAACCTCTTTTGTAGTAACACTTGGGGGAACCGGTAGCAGTGTGGTCATAGCAACAACCTTTTTCAGCACACTCCTGATTTGTGTTAGCATCGCAATCAACTCTGCTTCTTACTGGCAGCCTATCACACGCGTCTAAACAACAACGATCACCACTAAATAGCGCAAACATGAACTAAACAGTGAGTTATCAAAAACTAATGGAGTTTTTAAGAATACAAAACAGCTTGTTCACTGACAACTAGCTTATTAACAAACGACGTTAAGGTCATATGGGGTTCGTAGAGAACCGCAATATAAAAATATTACTTGTCGAGATGATTCTGATTGCAAAATAATTATAAAGTATGACAACACTACAGTAGTCACTAACTTAAAAGTGTCGGGCTAAAAGTTTATTAAATAAACGTTAAAATGTTTTTTGACCACAATAACAATTAAATTAGCAGCTAAACACGCTCTGACCTGTATCTGCCACGCACTGCGGCGGGTCCGGAGTGAAAGAGTTGCTGCCGTGGTCGCAGTTCACAAACGATTTTTCGCCCGTCACCAGCTGAAAACCCGTGTTGCAAACGTACTGCACTTGCTGTATGATTGTTCTGCTCTCCCACACTTCCACCGTGCTCGTAGCTCTCCAAAAACCATTATCCGTGTCTTTGGGATTCCCGCACGCTTTTTGAGATTATAACAGGTTGCATCAAAAAGTAACTTTTCGAAAAGAACGTTGAATGATTAAGTCTCTCGTTTACATATACTAATTAGATCAGGTTTTTCCGTATTTGTTTGTAAATTGCCCACTTTTGGTGTTAACTGACTTAGACTTTAATAGTATAACAACATAGAGAAGATACTTTAAAACTACTTTAAATGTGTTATAAAAAAATTTATGATAAAAAATAATTATTTATATGATACAATTTCTGAACATAATTGAAATTCGTAAACATAGTTTAAAATTTCAGGTTTTTTTATTAGAATATCCATGTTTTCCTCTTTTTTTTAATTTCTCAAATTCAACGTTTTTGGCCACCCTATAGAGATGTGAAAATAAAATGTTTATTTTCCCTTATTGACCCGTGGCAGGGTTATTAAAGGTTTTTTGAAATCACAATTTTTTTGTCGATTTTTAGTTCAAAATTAAAATGTAGGTAAAAAGCTTCATTTAATATGATAAAAATATTAAAAAAATATATATAATGCTACTTTTAATGTGTTTTATAATAAGTGAATATTTAATTAGGATAAAAATTATTATTGTATACGGTACATTTTTGTATAAAATCTAAATTTAATTATTATACAAGTAAAAATTGTTTAACATTCATGGTTTTTAAGAGTTTTTTGTTCAAAATTCCAGGTTTTTTCAAATTCCAGGTTTTATGGTAACCCTGCCGTAGGCAACCCCGTTTTCTTGACATCTAAAATAGTTTTAAAAGATCTAGCATACAAGCAAACAAGTGGAAACATACTGATAAGTTACTTTTAAAAACAAAAATTATCATAGTGACAAAGTAAACTAAATTTGACTGAATAAAAAAAATTCTAAATTTAAACGTAGTATAGGCGCTAATAAACAATTTTAAACCTCAAAATGGAGCAAAACTAACTTTCTATTGGTGTAATCGTAAGTTCATGCAAATTGTAGTACGGCGACTCATCTCCAAGATTATCGCATGCCGTCCATGAGGAAAAAAGGCCATATTCCGGGCGTTTGTGGCTCAAAAGAGCGTACGATTGCCGGGCTGAAAAAGATTGCGAAACTTGAGCAGTTATATTTTTTGTACCTGCTATGAGCTTAACTGTGTAATACAGAAACCAAAACTGGTTAAGCTGTTTTTATAAGTCTCAAAACTAAAGGTTTACAAACAGTTTTTGTTATTAAAAGCACAAAAAGTATAAATAAAATATTAAAGGAGTCGATTTCAACAACTTTAATAAAGTATTTTAAAAGACTGTCAACTCTTAAGATTACTAACACTATTACAACAAGTAAACGTTTAACTAGAAGCAGTTTTTATATTAAAATTAATTAATTTGTATGTAATGCTATAAACAAGTATACAAAAACTGTTAAGTTGTTATTTATACTAAAGATTTTTTTTTAACTTGGTTTAGTTTATAAAACTAAAAATGACCTAGCATTAAGTTAACTAAAGAAAACTCGAACTTGAATAACTTACAAGTTACAGTGGTGGAAAAATGTTAATCAAACCACATTTTTATCGAGTATTTAAATTTTTGTTTTAGAATTATTTATTTTTTCAATGTTCCTCAGTAAAGGTATTTTAACAGATATATATATATATGTAGACAAAAAAAATTTGGCAATGCTATTTTTGAATTTGGTAAATGAAAAATTTAAGTGTTTCCTGACGACTTGCAACCACTTTTTAATTTAAGATGAGTCTTAAACTTGAATGTGTAATACAAATTTAATCAATCTACACTTTCAAAATGTTCTGCTCGTAATTGAGAATAGTAGTATAACATTAGTTTAAAATATGAGTGTTTTAATAACTTTGATAACTAAACAAATTATTAAATCTGCCAAAATACGGAATATGCAAACAAAATTTTAATACAAACCTGAGTAGCGGTAAAACTAATCTGATATAAATTTCTAAAAATAACAATAATTCATTTCAAAAGTAAACTCACTTCCAAGAAAATTAAAGTCACTGCAGTTTTTTTGTGTGACACCAAAGTAGTGCTTCAAATAATCAATTTCATCTGTATACTCATCTACAGTAGTTGCTGCATGAAAATGAATAGCATCATTAACAGTCAAAACAACCACTTTGAAATCGTCAGCGTTTTCTTTTATGAAGTTTGTAATATCTTGAAGCTGTTTTAAGTGAATTAACACTTTAATGCGACTATTAAAACACTGTAAGTCGTTAAGAGATTAAAACTAGAGTTAATTTAAAGTAAATAAGCTGGTGTGGATTTTCTTAAAAACAAAATAATACAGGGGTGATAAATATAAACTCCAACATTTTAGTTATTTAAAAAGTACCTTATCCTAAATCCTAGAGTACTCAGAAAATAAAAATTTCATTAAGTATGAAATAATATGAATTATCGAACTTCCAAAAAAACAAAGTTACTACGAAATTAAATTATAACTTTAAAAACTCAGCAGTAAAAGTAAACCAATTCAATTTCAATGTCTAGCAGGTATTAAAGTTAAATTTTATAAAACTATAGTAAAAAAACTTGATACATATTGAGTAATAGACAGGGTTGCCACTTGTTTTTTCAAAAAAAATCCAGGTTTTCCAAATTTCTTCCAGGTTTTTTAAAGTACACATTTTTGGGTCTGTTTTTAGTTTAAAGTTAAGTCTAAGGTAAGATACTGTGTTAAATAGTATAAAAACATTGAAAAGATAATGTAAAGCTACTTTAAATATACTTTTTAATTGAAAAAAGTTTTGGATGATGGCAAAATGTTTTATTTATATGGTAGATTTTTTAAGTCAAATTGAAATTTTACTACTGAACATGTGAAAATTGTTAAAATTCCAGTTTTTTTTTAGGTTTTTTTTAGTTATTTTTGTTCAAAATTCCAGGTTTTTCTAGGTTTTTTAAAAGTTTCTCAAACTCCAGTTTTTTCCAGGTTATTTATGCGTAAATTGTCAAATTCCAGGTTTTCCAAGGTTTCCAGGTAAAGTGGCAACCCTGAATAGACAAAACTTAGTGCAAAACTTATATATAAACTTGTATAAAAACACATTATAAAACTGAAAAGAACACAATATTTTTATTTATTAATACCTTTGATTTATCATTATAAACATCAAAGACTTCGTATACATGTGTAATTTCTTCTCCATACGGATCTATAACGTGAATGTTAAATCCTCTTGTTCCTTCAACTTTACATATTTCCTGGCCATTCACCTTGACAGAACAACGTTCGTTTTTCTTGTGATCTCCAGCTGCGTCCAAGACAGACTCATAACTTCCAGCGCGTATGTAAAGATTCAAGTCTGAATGAAGCATTAGAAAATAAAATTAATTTTAATTAATTTGTTATTTTACTTAGTTATTAAGTGTTTATTATATACTTTTGAATGTCTAAAAACAATATTAAGCCTCATTCATCGGGTTTATTTTTTGTTAAATTTTTAAGTACAAAACTATAAAATATACACCAAAATAAGGTACCAACAAATTTAAAACACAAACTTCTAATACAAATCGGAGTTCCTGAAAATTCTAAGCCAGGAGTTTCCCAACTACCAGAATCTTGGCAGACGTACCCGCTAAAACCAGACGGGCTCATCGAAAAACCATCTTCGCATATGTAATTGACTTTGGTATCTTGGAGGTACAAACCCTCGTCCGAAACCCATTTTGTTGTGCTGCTTGCCCACGTGATACTCGGAGAAGGAGGGTTTCCACAATCTAAAACAGTTTGATTTTTTTAACCATTTAACTTCTATTAACATTCTAAATACCTCTTAGACATTTGAAAGTTGTCTGGCTGGTCCAGGTGGGAGGAGCTGTGCAGCTGTGAGTCGTGTTCGCATCTCCAGGAACCTTCACATAATTATTCTTGCAACTGTACTCTATTACAGAGGTTAAACTTCTTGTCAGAAAAGTCACATTTTCGATGACGTTTATCGTTGCAAAGGGTATATCCGGTGGGGCGTTACATTCTGAAAATTAAACATATGCTTTAAGTAGAAACAGCAAAAAAAAAACGACGTAGTCTTATTCAAACAACAGCATTACTTGGATAACACATAGGATTGTCAATGGGTGGGTCCCAACTTCCACCTGACGTGCATGTGGACGTGCTCTGCTCCAAAGAAAGAAGATAATCGTTATCACATGTGTACGAAACTTCAGCTCCCTCAATTAAATACGTTTCTCTGACGTAACTGATAGTTCTTCCTCCGTTCAGAGTTAAACTACCCGGCATTGGGCATTCTTTAAAAATACAAGTGTTTCACCACAAAAAAAAATTGATAAAATATAGAACTATTTACGTTTTAGATATTAAAATTTTCAGATGAAAGTAAATATTCCTAAAAATTTTTTATGTGCCAAAGGTATTCATTATTTTAAAGTTTTTTAGAGAAAATTACTTTAGAACTTAAAATAGAAACAAGTATAAACATTTTGTGAATTTTTTTAAGTCAAAGCGCCGAAAAAACAAATAAAGTTTTTATTATAAATATTAGCAATCTTTTAATTGCGTATAAAACGTTAACCGACTTACAAAATGCACACTTCGTAGAAAACTGATATCGCAACGTTCAATGACAATACTTCTTACGTGAAGAATTATTTACAAGAGATACTTCTTTACTCCGAAAAAAGGGGAAAAAGACATACATTATTTTTTATTTTTTTATAAAGAACCAGTTCAAGGGTCTAAGTACATTGTAGATAAGAATTCGAACTACAATCAAAAGTTTAAAAAAAAATAACAGAAACTATCATTCAAGTAATCCCCAACAGCAGAAAAGAAAAGCTTATAGAGCTTATAAGTAATCTTTTGTTTTTACAGCAAAACAAGGTAAATTTAGCAAAAAAAATATCAGAAGCAACAGCAGAAAAATAGTAGTTACAGTTAAAAATATGAAAGCGAGCCAAAACATCAGGTGCCAACAGTGCAGTTTAAAAGTTATAAACAAGACTAAGGCTACTATAATTCTTCAGAAATCAAATCAGAAACCAGTGTATGAAGTAAGATATTAGCTATAGACAAAAACGATTCGGTAATACTTAATTCGTTAAATAAAAAATAAATAGTAACACCGAACAAAAAAGAGTCAGAATTATTGATAGCAGGTCTAAAATTTTTAACGTTCGTAATAAAATCCTTTTGACCATAAACTAAAGGTATTTTCGCTAAAGTTATTAAACAGGCTTTACTAATGGTAAACAGTTGTAATTTTCTACTAATAAAATAAATCAGTTCAAATTATTTTCAAATTCAGGTGATTTTTTTAATTAACTGATAAACTGAAAGAAACTGTTAAGCGTCTTAGTCTTGTATTCTTTCTCTGAAAGAAATTATAAATTTTAAAATTTTATACTTATTTTTACTTTTAATGATGTTGTAGCAGTCTAACAGACATGCTCTGTTATAAATTGAGAGAATTGGGGAAAAGGGGTTGTTAAAACACTATATATACTACGCATGAGCGATTACGTTGCTTTTTCATCGCCTAGTTGCTTGAGAATAAACGTATTTGTTTACTTTTGCTCAGTTTAAAGTCTTTCTATTATACTTATTTTAATTTATTTACGATTATCTAGTCCTAATTGTGTTTTATATTGTGAGTTCAAATAATAAATAGTTTGTGTTCTGTATATTTTGTTATTTTAGTTTTATACTTACTTGACCATTCATTCGTTGTATCGTAATAGATAGTAACGCGTAATGAGTACTAAGAAAGTCTTAAAGCAGGTGGTCAAAATGATTGTAGAAGATAAGTCTCGACCGCCGGCTCCGTCTAAGAGTAATACAGCATAGTCGAGCGATCGTCACAATGTGTGAAAAAGTTTGATTAGATTTTAAACTACAGTTTACAACTAAATTATTAAGCAAAGCTATGACATAACAATTTTTTGATACAAAGTGTAATAAAGCTACTTTTACTATATTAAGTTTTTGATAAACAACATATTTCTCTAAATTTAAAACAAAAAGTTGTCATATCTTTTTCCTCGTAAACTAATCCAGTTTAAGTTTATAGCTTTCAAATTCAACTAGTGATAAATTTTTTCGTGAAAACTGCATCTTTACTACACTCAATGTTTCTGATACTGTGAAGTCAATTACTTATAGCTTCAAATATATAGATATTAATAATCTATTTTACCAGCTGATATGATTATATATAAAGTATACGTTTTAGGTTTTACCAATTATCAAATTATAAGTATTCCTCAAAAGGTCCATCGACCATGTTTATTAAGATCCATTATTTTTTAATTGTATTTGTTTATATAGATTGTTTATTAAAACCTTTGGTTACATGAAAATTCCAACCCTAGAAAAAAAAATTCAAGTGGCCATATATCAACTAGTTAGATTAGAAAAAAGACAAAAAATTACTGGTAGGTCTAAATTTTAAGATCATAATGGTAAAAAACACATTTAAAAGTTTTATAAAAAAGAAAGCTATTAATTACTTAAAATTACTATATTTTAGTGAGTTTTAAAACTTATTTAAGTCAAATTTTATTTATTACTTTATCTTCTTATAAACGAAAATTCTATTGTGGGTCTTATTGATACTATTATGATGGGAGAATTTTTATATTTTTAAAAATCATTTTAAGGAGATGATTATCAATAACTCAGATTTATTAAAATTTGAGTTTTCAAATTGTCAGAAACTGAATTGTCAAAATTTGATAGTGGTGCACCTAAAAATTATACAATACATGCATAAAGATATTCAACACTGTGTTAAAAAGTGTTATAGAGGCGCTTCTAGATTTGATGTAATTTCTATCACTTTTTGTAGGTTTTCTTGATTTCTAACTTTTTTTAATCAAAAGTGCCTCCAAAACTTTAATCATATTCAATTGTTCAAAATGATTTTTGTGATAAATTCCACTTGTAGAACACTTTACAGTTAATAACTTTGAGGTCGCATTTTTGAGTCCCAAACAGTTTGCTTTGGGGTGGTTCTCAAAATATCGAATGGTGCCTGCGTAAAACTTTATTCAAATCATCTAAAATTTTTCACAAGGTGTTTTTGTAATATTTGCCAGTTGTATATAAAAAATAGCTGAAAACACTTTAGTTGCTGTTTTTATAAGCACCATACTGTGCACAGTTGTTTAGAAATTTGAAAAACATGACAAATGAAAATAATCGTATGCTCACAATTCCCACCCAAAACTTTTTTTTTTCAATTAAAACTTTATTTTTTCTTACTACCACAGTTAGCCCAAATCCTTACCCCCTGTAATTTTTAATTCATACTAATTTTTAACTAATTTACTATCAACTACAACTGAGCGTGTTCCGAAAATAATTCATTGCATAATGTTAACAACTAATATAGTAATTAGCTAACATTAAAATCTTCGAATGAAGTTAAATAGTCTTGAAAGTTGATTGTTTTTACAAAACGTTACCTTTGTAGCATACTAAGCTGGACACATCAACTACACCAGGTGTTGTCCCACCACATACTGCCGTCAAATCAATTTTGGAAGAGTAACCACTCCTACATTCAAAGTGAACCTCAGTACCGTGTTCGATTGGTATATCAGGTGTTAACCCATTTACTTTTGCATCGGCATTAACTACTGAAGCAATATCACTGCACTCTGTGACAAACAACATTAACATTTAAGACAAAAGATCACCGCAAAGATTCAGATGAAGCTTTATATCAAAAATCGCAGAATAAATAAATTGCCATATGATCATCACATGCTTATAAAAGTTAATTTTTATAATATCTCGATGGCAAAATTATTTCAAAATAAGGCGTAACTTATGTAAGTTTAAAGCTGGGATTCTCAAAACAATCGATTAAATCGCCCACTTTCAAGGTAAAAAACATTTGATACTCATTTCCAGCAATATAAACAGGGTTGCCACTCGTTTTTAAAAATTTTTTCCTGGTTTTCCAAATTTCTTCTAGGTTTTTAAAAGTACACATTTTGGGTTTACTTTTAGTTTTAGGTTAATTTCTATATAAAAAACTGTATTAAATAGTATAAAAACATCGAAAATATACTGTGAAGTTACTTAAATAGTGTTTTGAAATAAAAAAATTTTGTGATGATGACAAAAAAATTCTTATTTATATAGATTTTTTGTCAAATCGCAATTTTACTACTGATAGTGTTAAAACTATTAAAAATTCCAGGTTTTTCCAGGCTTTATGATCAAATTTCCAGGTTTTTCGAAGTTATTTTTGCCTTAATTGTCGAATTCCAGATTTTTCAAGGTTTCCAGGTAAAGTGGCTACCCTTTTATAAATAAGTAGTCATAAACCAAAAATATATTTTTAAAAATTTTGTTGACTAAATTTTATTTTAATGCAACTACATAAAAAAAGCGAGCATTTTATCAAAAAACTAACTGTTAGTACAAGATCCTAGAGTATCTATATCGTTAAAACCATTTGATTTCTCACACGTCCTTGTTTTTACTTCTAATGTTCTGTCGTCAACGAAGAAATAACCACTACTGCAAGAAATTGTCGCAACGGTGCCTGGGGAGTAGGAACCATCGTCTAAAACATCTGTGTTGTAGCTAACAACAGCGTTACTTACACCGGGGACTGGACTGCAACCTAAGAAGTTAAACATTTGGATACGTGTTGGTGTGGGAAAATATTTCATTGCAGTTATTCTTGTTTTGATTTAAATAATCTAAAGCACATTGAAGTTATAAATATAACCTTCTAAGATATCTTAACAAAGCTTTGTTTTGTACGGCATTTATTTTGTTTTTCTATCTGTAAATAACTTCGAAAACTTTAAATAAGGTATTATAAATACCAGTTTTATAACTGACTACAAATGATGACTTTTAAAGTTTTCCATTTTTCAAAACTTATTTTATATAATTACTACTAGTGTGAAATTAAATTACTCTATCACAAGTTCAAATTTTATTAACTAAATAAATACATTTTATTTAATTTTGCTAATATTAGTTAGATAGATGGCTAAATTACATTAATTTATAAAAGTCATGCTTACTTCCATAATTAGGACACTCTGATGGAAAATCCGCGTCATCTTTTGCTTCCATAGTACCGTTATTACACTAAATAATTAAAAAATCTAAATAATCAATCATAAAATTCACACACATACTTTAAAATAAACAAACCGACATAGTATGGCACTTAATTTAATAATATATTTGCGAGGACTAAAACAGTTATAATTAAGTATCTTCACAAAAATATAAGCTTAAATATGTTAGAAATATAATTAATTAATAAAACTTCAAGGAATTTACTATATACCTCAGATTTTATACTAATTAAAACTATCGATTTGATTATTGTACGTATATCTCAGCGTAAAAATAACTATACCGAAAATACAACGAAACACTAACAAAACTGTTAAAGTTTTCAATAAATTAAGTTTTTTTAAGTAGAATAAGAATTTCAGATAGGTTGTCAATTAAAGTATACGTTTTTTATTATAATAATTTTGAATATTAAACTTTTCATTTATACTTTGAGAAAATATTTTACAATAGCTCAAAATGTTTAAACTAGTGAAGTGGTTTTATACAGTGTAACAACCCTAAAGCTTTAATTCAAATATAAACTTTTAAATGAAAATGGCAAAAAAAATACAACATTTTTAAAAGTGACATTTATATTAAAACATTAAGTACATAAATGTTACAAAGTTAGTGAAATACATTTAAACTAATTATGAAACACTATAAACAAAAACAACATTTAGCTAATAAAAGACAGTGATAATAAACGATTTAGATAAGAAGAGCAAAGCATATTTTAAAATTCATTACTTTAATCGTAAAGATTTTTTTTAAATACTTGTTTTTGAACTTTTTCAGATATTTTTTGTCTCATTGTAAATATTAAATAAAAATGTTATTTCCAGCCTAAGAAAACACTGTGCAAATATTTTTTTTAATAATTAGCTTTACTTATTTTATTGTATGTCAAAACTCTACATATTTATACTTATATTTTTATGACTTAAATAAAACTCTTTAAGTCAATCAACTTATAATTCAAAAACTGACTAGGTAACTTCGAAACAAATTCATGTATCATTTAATTAATACATTAGTAACAAACATAATTTTAAGATATTTTCTTTTTACTTTTACGTGCTTAATACACTGATTAAAAAAGACTTACGGATGAATGTTTTTTTAGTATCGTTAAATTTTGTATATTTTTTATAGCTTAAAAAATACTGGACATGACTTATATCCCGAACAAAATACTCAAATGTGTCTTAACTTAGTGAACTCAAAAAATGCTAGTAATTTCATTAATGCATTTTAAACTAAACTTAACCTATGTGGTATAAGAAGATATTGATAATCTTTAATAGAAATTAAAAAATAGATGCTTTAAGAGTAATAAAAAATGTAAAAATAGTAAACAAAATGTAAGTTTTGTTTATTATATTTGCTAAAAGTGTTTCTCAAAATAATGTCAATATGAAAAATTTACTGTATTTATATGTTTTTTTAGTCTAAAATGTTTATTCCTTAAGGGCATAGGGTAGTCAAACATTTTTTTTTACAAAATCAACAATGGCTCTTATTTGAAAGGTTAGAGTGTAGAATTATAAGATACTTTTTATTTAATAATAAAATCAACTTAATTTTTTGATAAAACCAGTTTTGTTAAAATATCTCATACAGCCGCATGGAATCAAAAGTTTACAAGGCCGATTTCCTATGGATATTAAAAAATTCACTACATATTTATCTCCTCTTTCATTTTTAAATCAATTAAATTCAAATTTTAAGAAAATCATCTTCTTGATATTACAAACAACTTGTAGAAAGCAGATTTTTGAGAAAAAAAAATCAATTCATGATTAAAATCATAACGAAAATCCTTTTTTTTTTGTTTGTTTTTATTAAAAAAGAGCTTTTAAAACAAAAAATTCTGTTTCATACAAGTTGTTTAAAATTTTTTTAAAGATTTCAGTGAAAGTTTAAAACCAATTGTTTAAAAACTGAATAAGGAGATAGAATTTTAGAGAACTAGTCTAATTTGTTTTTTTAGTCTGCGCCACCCATAAAAAATCTGTTGTACCCTCTAACTCTGGTAGCTTATATCTCAAAAGTTAACTTGAATTTCGAAAAGCGGTGAAAAATAACTGGTAGCTTAAAGTATGTAAAAAGCAAGACGGAAATTAACCCCCACTCCTATGCTGTTAAAAAGTACAAATTACACAGTTTTACTACCTCGTAAGTGTACATGTTATTAGTATCGGTTGTGCACGTGTAATCAACTTCATCACCATGCTGCACGTTAGATGACGTAACAATGCTGCCATCATTCTTTTTTCGAGTGGTTCCCCTAATGGTTGGAAGTGTAACGCAATCTGAAAAAAATATTTTTCCTGAAAACTTTATTACATTCAATGTTTCTGATACTGTGAAATCAATTACTTATAGCTTCAAATATATAGATATTAGTAATCTATTATAAGATATGATATCACTATATATAAATTACATGTTTTAGGTTTTACTAATTACCAAATTATAAATATTCCGCAAAAGGTCCATCGACCATGTTTATGAACATCCATTATTTTTCAATTGTATTTGTTTATAGAAATTGTTTATTTAAACCTTTGGTTACATGACATTTCAAACCCTCGAATAAAAATTCAAGTGGTCATATATCAATAAGATATATTTGAAATCAGAAAAAAAAATTATTGGTAGATCTAAATAATAAGATCATATTGGTAAAAAAACATATTGAAAAGCATTATAAAACATAAAAATATTAATTGCTTAAAATTACTATACTTTAGTGAGTTTTAGAATTTATTAAATCTAAATTTTATTCTTTGGTTTAAATTTCTTATAAATCATAATGCTATTGTGGGTCTTATTAATAATATTATGATGGGAAAATTTGTAGATGTTTTAACATTTATTTAACGAGATGACTATCAATAACTCAGAATTATAAAAACTAGATTAGTACAACTCAAATTGTCAGAGTTTTAATATTCGTGCACCTAAAAATTATGGGAGCGGGTCAGAATGACACAGCGACATAATGACACGGTCGTCAAATAGACACGGTGCGTCACTTTGGCACAGCGACAAAACGACACGGTGCGCAGTTTGGCACGGAGGGTCACTTTGGCAGAGCGACAAAACGACACGGTGCGTCACTTTGGCACAGCGACAAAATGACACGGTGTGTCACTCTGGCACGGTGCGTCACTTTGGCATAGAGGGTCACTTTGGCACGGCGACAAAATGACACTGTGCGTCACTTTGGCACAGCAACAAAATGACACGGTGCGTCACTTTGGCACGGCGACAAAATGACACGGTGCGTCACTTTGGCACAGAGACAAAATGACACGGTGCATCACTTTGGCACGGAGGGTCAGCGTCACTTTGGCACAGAGGGTCACTTTGGCACAGCGACAAAATGACATGGTGCGTCACTTTGGCACTGCAACAAAATGACACGGAAAGTCACTTTAGCACGGCGACAAAATGACACGGTGGTTAATAAGGGAGAGAACGATTTGTTGTGAAACTTCAATGTTCATTGGTATGGACAACGATCTTATTTTTCTAGGAAACTTTTCGGTTTCCTGTCTTCTAACCGGTTTTGTAGAATTAGCAACAATCACATTGATTAACTTTAAAAACAAAGACCGCAGGAATTTTTGATTGTGACTTCATAAAATAAAGTGAAACACGTAATGTTTATACCTTCTATTGTCTATCGTCGTACTTATAAACAACATAATCATTTTTAAGCAGTAGCAAGGTGTTAGGTGTGCTTAAAAGCTGTGCTTAATAAACGACAAATAGTTGTTTGTATCAAACAACGTTCACAAAGATATAAAAGCAGCAACTTTTTTAACGAAATACGACTGCCAAAATTAAAGAGAATTTATTTTTGATTTCTTTAGAATGGAAAAACTCAAACACAGTTTAGTACTAGAACTTGAAACGAGTAATAAAAATTAGAAAATGACTTGCCATTTTACGACTAGAAAAATAAAAACTCATATAAACATATTTTTTAAACTTCAGCAACATTCTGATTTAAAAAATACAATCTACATTTTAGATCAATAATTCAGCACATCAAAACAATAAACTAGTAGATGTAAATACAGAGGAAAGTTTGTTTTATAAACTAAAACTCAGACGTTATCGAAAACAACTTTTCTGCTGTTGTAATTCTAAATTCTAATGCGGTTCTTATTTTACGATTTTATGCTTAAAAAAATTAATACTTGCGCTCTTTTGGCGACTTTAGGTTGCAATTTTGAACTAAAATACTGCGTTCCCTGACGACCTACGTTAGTAGCAATATCTTCAAAAAATCATTATGCACTTGACTTAAAACATCGAAATTTTGCGCCTCTATGCGACTTATGTGCACTTACAAGTATAAACATAATGCTTATTCGCAAATAAAATTGTGCACCTAAGCACTAAAAATGCATAGATAAAAGTATAAGTACAAATAACCGCAAATAAATTAGTTTTTTTAGCAAAACATTCCCTACATCAAGCATCTCTTTAAATAAAACTCAATAAACCACTACACACACTTGTAATACAATTGTAGACTTGCTTTAACAAAATATAATATTTCTCACTATTATAATAGTAAAACTTCGCAAAATAAAATATTATCGCAATTGATATTGTCAGTATTTGAAACTCGTTAAAAAATTGATTAGTAATTATTTAAATTATTTTCTCGCTCCGTTTTTTAATAGATTAGGCGTCTGATTCTTATTAGAATATTCCTAAAGCTCAGGCAATTCGTGGTCTTCAATGTCTCAATACAGATATTGGAGACCACGGGTTGCCCATGATAATTAGGTAAATAGAGCATCGCTTTCACCAATTACTCCCAATTGCCCCATACTTTCAAAATGTTATCTATTTTATATCAAAAGTAGATTTTTTTTTCATCAGAAAGAAATTAACTCCTAATTAATAAACAATATTGTTTTAAAATTTTAGAAAAAAGTTTTTAGAAATCCTAGAAAATGTATTTATTTTTACAAAAAACTCCTTTTTTTATTCGCAAGATTAAAAATAGAAAATTAAATATTAATTTCATAACAGAGTTAAGACAAAACTGAGTTTTTTAAAACTTTGTAAAAAAACTCAAGCATTTAAAGTAGCAGAAAAGGTTAACTAGCAAATTAAAATCTGCTTTTGCTGTATTATTATGAAGTTTATTTACTGATTTTGTATTAAATATAAATGCTATTTAATTCCTTATATGCAATAAAATACGATTTTATCTGTCATACTCTAAGTTTAACTTTTTATATTTTAGACTAAAAGTTTTGTAAAAATAAATAAGACTTATAGTATTAAATTTAATAGAATAACTACAGCTTTAATTAGAAGGTTTATATAGTTTTTAATTAGAAGGCAGTTTATTTTAATTATTTGCTTTTAAACAAGTTTATTATACATTTTCAATACAGAGTTTTAAGTAAACATCCTAACTTATTAACTGTTGTTGAATATAAATATATATACATATTTAATATAAATGGCTAGTTACTACAAAAGCATCTGTATTTTTAAAAACTGGAGTTAAAACACGCATGACTTATTCTTACTACGAAATAACTCTGTATTAAATTAAATCTTAGTCATTTTTTATAACAATTCCTGATAATAATTAATTAAACGTTTAACAAAAATTACTAAATTTTATTCATTACATAAATATGAAAAGTCGTGAAACGTAAAAAATAAAAATTAAGAATATTTTTGTTTTTATACTATGACTTAAATTTTAAAGTAATGTATCATATATAGTTTCAAATGTATCAAGCTACTATAGTTTAGAAAAAATATTATAAATCTTTTGTTTAACTAATTACTATCAAAATTTTACATTTAAAAGTTATATTACTGAAGAAGTTTAATTTGCTTATAAGTTTGTTAATCCATGCTATAGTGACGCACCTTGTCATTTTGTTGCTGTGTCAAAGTGACCCTCTGTGCCAAAGTGACGCACCGTGTCATTTTGTCGCTGTGCCAAAGTGACCCTCCGTGCCAAAGTGACGCACCGTGTCGTTTTGTCGCTGTGCCAAAGTGCACCTCCGTGCCAAAGTGACGCACCGTGTCGTTTTGTCGCTGTGCCAAAATGACGCACCGTGTCATTTTATCGCCGTGCCAAAGTGACACTCCGTGCCAAAGTGACGCACCGTGCCAAGGTGACGCACTGTGTCATATTGTCGCCGTGCCAAAGTGACGCGCCGTGTCGTTTTGTCGCAGTGCCAAAGTGACCCTCCGTGTCATTCTGTCGCTGTGCCAAAGTGACCCTCTGTGCCAAAGTGACGCACCGTGTCATTTTGTCGCTGTGCCAAAGTGACCCTTTGTGCCAAAGTGACGCACCGTGTCGTTTTATCGCCGTGCCAAAGTGACCCTCCGTGCCAAAGTGACGCACCGTGTCATTTTGTTGCAGTGCCAGAGTGACGCACGGTGTCATTTTGTCGCTGTGCCAATGTGACGCACCGTGTCATTTTGTCGCCGTGCCAAAGTGACCCTCCGTTTCGAAGTGACGCACCGTGCCAAAGTGACGCACTGTGTCATTCTGACACCCACCCAAAAATTATACAATGCATGCATAAAGTTATTTAACACTGTGTAAAACAGTGTTATAGAGGCACTTCTAGATTTGTTGTAATTTTTATAACTTTTGGTAAGTTCTCTTGATTTCTAGGTTTTTTTATCAAGAAGTGCCTCCAAAACTTTATTTAAATCATCTCAAATTGTGCGAAATGTTCTTTGTGATAATTTCCACATGTAAAGCATTTTACAGCTAAAAACTCTGAGGTCGCATTTTTGAGTCCCAGACAGTTTGCTTTGGGGTGGTTCTCAAAAAATCGAATGGTGCCTGCTAAAACTTTCTTCAAATCATCTAAAAATTTTTACAGGGTGTTTTTGTAATATTTACCAATTGTAAATAAAAATAGCTGAAAAAACTTTAGTTGCTGTATTTATAAGCACCTTACTGTGCACAGTTGTTTAGAAGTATGAAAAACATGACAAGTGTAAAAATGGTTTGCTAACAATTCCCACCAAAAGTATTTCTGTAATTTTTATTTATACTATTTTTTTACTAATTTATCATCAACTACAACTAAGGGTGTTCCAAAAATTATAGATAGAATACTATTAATAATTAATAAAGTAATTAGCTATCGTCAAAACTATCGAATAATATTAAATAGTATTGAAAGTTATTTTTCACTCAAAACGTTACCTTTGTAGCATACTAAGCTGGACACCTCAACTACACCAGGTGTTGTCCCACCACATACTGCCGTCAAATCAATTTTGGAAGAGTAACCACTCCTACATTCAAAGTGAACCTTAGTACCGTGTTCGATTGGTGGATCAGGTGTTGACCCATTTACTGTTGCATCGGCATTAACTACTGAAGCAATATCGCTGCACTCTGTGACAAACAACATTAACATTTAAGATAAAAGATCACCGCAAAGAGTCAGATGAAGATTTAATCAAAAATTGTATAATAAAGAAATTACGATATGATCACAACATGCTTATAAAAGTAAATTTCTATAGTATCTAGCATGAAATTTTTGACTTGTAAACTTATTTGTATATTAAGGCATAAGTTATATAATATTTTTGTCTAAACCTCGGATTCTCAAACCGATGGACAAAATTGCCCACTTTTAAGGTCAAAAATATTTGATACTCATTAACAGCGATATATATAAGTAGTTATAACTAAAAATATATTTTTAAAACTTTTGTTGACTAAATTTTACTTTAATAAAACTATATAAAAAATAACTAAAAAACAAAAATATACCTGTTGTAGTAATATCAGTTTCTTTTTCACTAGTCTTTCCTGTTTCACTACTTGTATCTGTTAAATTAGTTTCATCAACTGAATCCGATTCTCCTGTTTCATCAGATGTATCTGATGTAATGATGTTAACTTCATTTTCACTAGTGTCTCCTGTTTCACTGTCTGTATTTGTTAAAGCAGTTTCATCCTCTGAATCATTTTCTCCTGTTTCATCAGATGTACCAGATGTAGTAATGTTAATTTCATTTTCACTAGTGTCTCCTGTTTCACTATCTGTATCTGTTAAATTAGTTTCATCATCTGAATCAGATTTTTCTGTTTCATCAGTTGTACCTGATGCAATAATGTTAACTTCATTTTCACTATTGTCTCCTGTTTCACTATCTGTATCTGTTAAATTATTTTCATCAACTGAATCAGACTCTCCTGTTTCATCAGTTGTACCTGTTGTAGTAATGTCAACATCTTTTTCACTAGTGTCTCCTGTTTCACTATCTGTATCTGTTAAATTAGTTTCATCAGATTTTTCTGTTTCATCAGTTGTACCTGATGCAGTAATGTTAACTTCATTTTCACTATTTTCTCCTGTTTCATCAGATGTACCAGATGCAATAATGTTAACTTCATTTTCACTATTGTCTCCTGTTTCACTATCTGTATCTGTTAAATTATTTTCATCAACTGAATCAGACTCTCCTGTTTCATCAGTTGTACCTGTTGTAGTAATGTCAACATCTTTTTCACTAGTGTCTTCTGTTTCACTATCTGTATCTGTTAAAGCAGTTTCATCATTTGAGTCAGATTCTCCTGTTTCATCAGATGTACCTGTTGCAGTAATGTTAACTTCATTTTCACTAGTGTCTCCTGTTTCACTATCTGTATTTGTTGAAGTGGTTTCATCAACTGAATCAGACTCTCCTGTTTCACCAGTTGTACCTGATGCAGTAATGTTAACTTCATTTTCACTATTGTCTCCTGTTTCACTATCTGTATCTGTTAAATTATTTTCATCAACTGAATCAGACTCTCCTGTTTCATCAGTTGTACCTGATGTAGTAATGTTAACTTCATTTTCACTTGTGTCTCCTGTTTCACTATCTGTATCTGTTAAGTTAGTTTCATCATCTGAATCAGATTTTCCTGTTTCACCAGTTGTACCTGATGCAGTAATGTTAACTTCATTTTCACTTGTGTCTCCTGTTTCACTATCTGTATTTGTTGAAGTGGTTTCATCATCTGAATCATTTTCTCCTGTTTCATCAGTTGTACCTGATGTAGTAATGTTAACTTCATTTTCACTAGTGTCTCCTGTTTCACCATCTGTATTTGTTTTATTATTTTCATCATCTGAATCAGATTTATCTGTTTCATCAGATGTACCTGATGCAGTAATGTTAACTTTATTTTCACTAGTGTCTCCTGTTTCACTATCTGTATCTGTTAAATTCGTTTCATCATCTGAATCAGATTTTTCTGTTTCATCAGTTGTACCTGATGCAGTAATGTTAACTTCATTTTCACTATTGTCTCCTGTTTCACTATCTGTATCTGTTAAATTATTTTCATCAACTGAATCAGACTCTCCTGTTTCATCAGTTGTACCTGATGTAGTAATGTTAACTTCATTTTCACTAGTATCTTCTGTTTCACTATCTGTATTTGCTGAAGTAGATACATCATCTGAATCAGATTCTCCTGTTTCATCAGTTGTGCCTGTTGTAGTAATGTTAACTTCATTTTCACTTGTGTCTCCTGTTTCACTATCTGTATTTGTTGAAGTAGTTTCATTATCTGAATCAGCTTCTCCTGTATCATTAGTTGTACCTGTTGTAGTAATGTCAACTTCTTTTTCACCAGTGTCTCCTGTTTTACTATTTGTATTTGCTGAAGTAGTTTCATCATCTGAATCAGATTCTCCTGTTTCACCAGTTGTACCTGATGTAGTAATGTTAACTTCTTTTTCACTATTGTCTCCTGTTTCACTATCTGTATCTGTTAAATTATTTTCATCAACTGAATCAGACTCTCCTGTTTCATCAGTTGTAGTAATGTTAACTTCATTTTTACTTGTGTCTCCTGTTTCACTATCTGTATTTGTTGAAGTGGTTTCATCATCTGAATCATTTTCTCCTGTTTCATCAGATGTACCTGATGTAATAATGTTAACTTCTTTTTCACTAGTGTCTCCTGTTTCACTTTTTGTATCTGTTGAAGTAGTTGCATCAACTGAATCAGATTCTCCTGTTTCATCAGTTGTACCTGTTGTAGTAATTTCAGCTCCTGTTTCACTATTTGCATCTGTTGCAGTAGTTTCATCAACTGAATCAGTGTTGTTTGGATCATCAGTTACACCTGTTGCAATAATGCCATTTTTTTTAGTATGTATATTAGGCAAATGCATAAGTACTAATGATGTAAAAAAAAACTATTATAAGTTAAATTATGAAGGTGCAAAATTATTTACATTTTTATATTTCAAATTTGAACATTACAATCTATAAAATTTCTAAGTTTCTGTAAATTATTTATATTTATTCTTTCAATATCAAAAAATATACTATAATTTTATTAGCTGAGCGTCAGTAACATTTTTTGTTCAAATTTAAATTAATTTTGAGATATCAATAAAAGAATTAATTACTACATTAGACTGTGGCTTTTTTTTTGTGTTATCTGAATGTAATTTTTTTATTAAACATTTATTTTATTTTATCTTACTCTTATAATCTTATAACTTTACGTACTTTATAATTACTTAAAGTTATTTTTTGATACTTGATCTTTAGAAAGAATAAATAAGATTTTGAATTGTTGGAATATGAATTTTATGTCACGAATTACGAGTTAACCAAGCGTTTTTTTACAGCAACTAAGACAGTTAAGTTAACCCTTAAAAAAATTATCCATTATCATGTATAATGAGGTATGTATATTGAGGGTCATGTAGCTTAAAAGTTTTCAAGCAAATAACAAAACAAACTTAAAAACAATTTTTTTCAAGGACCAAAGCTTCCTTCAAAGCCTTTGCAAGCTATATTTGAAGCAAACTTACTACTTTAAATATTTTAAAATAGAAAAGTTAAAATTTAAATTAATTTACGATAAGTACATTATTTTATTAGATTTGAATAACCTCGTTATTATTATCAAATTACTTGTACAAAGTTTATTTATTTTTTAAATTGATTTTTATTACTACTTAGTTAAGTGTTAATGTTCAATAAGCAAATTTATAATTATGCAAATACAAAACTTTCATTGATTGTAAATTTAAAAAGAGTAGCTACAGTTTATAAGAAATGGTGATATATAAAGATATGAGATATGTGTATATATGTAGTTTTTTAATGGTTTATTTAAACAAATTTGTTACACAAAAATATTGGCGAAATTCTGCAGAGCAGAAGCCTAGACTTTCATTTGCTTTGAGACAAGCTCAAGTTTAATAAAGGGTTGATTATGCCAATTTGATCATTGGAACACAAGCTTCTCAAGGCAAACGAAAGTCCAGGCTTCTGCTCTGCAAGCTTTTGCTGATGTTTTTGTTGATTTTACTTAATACGAGCATACCAGTTGTCTTGCCTAGTGAACAATGTCTTAAACGTTGCATGGCAAAAGACAATGCTGACATCACTGATCATTGCCAGCAAATGGTTGCTTCATGCTAAAGCATAATAAACCATTTGTAGATTGACAACAACTAGTTATTCGGTTGTGGCTGACTGATGAGTCCTAATAAGGATGAAAGCGGTCCCAGTCTACTGAAAGCTTATGGTCTGACGATCGAATTGGCATGATCAAACATTTGTTAAGTCTTTTATATGAAAAATTAGTTTATTTATTTATTTATACTATCTTTATGATTTTTATCTAAATTTCAAACTAAGGAATATTTTAATTTGACATTGTCAATCTGCAGCACCCCCTAACAAAAAGATCACACAACGCCACTGCTTGCTACTATGTATTTTATAAGTATAACTTGAAACAACCCTATTTTTTACTTAGCCTCTTTATATATATAGCTACATAAATATTATTAAAATATGTGAACTAATATTTCATACAATATTATAACCTGTTACATTCACAGGACAGTGAGGTTTTTGTATCCAGTCGTTTTCACCACATTCGATTGAGCCAATGAAGTTATCTGGACCAAAGTCGCACTTGAAAGTAAGAAAGTCACCTCTTAAGTATGTTGTGCTTAGACTTTCAATGTAACTTCCGTTAATAACAGTAGGTGGAGCATTGCAAACTGATAGTATTTTTCTAGCTTTATTTATAGTTTGTATTTTTATAGTTTTAGTAGGTACTAAAATTTTGCTATTAGTCAGTATACAAAATACCTTGTATAAACTAATTAAGCAAGTTTTTAAACAAACTTGGAAGACATTCAGGAATATCTCCATCCCATATGTAAGTACCATTGTTGGTACACCTAGCAGTTTTTGACGACGTTCTGCTAAACATATAGTTGGGTTTACAACTATAGCTGTAAACGGATCCATTCTTTGGCATGTCTGGTCCAGAATACTCCCCATTTTGTAGGAGAGGTGGATCAGAACAGACTGTGTAGGTAAGAATAAGAATTAAAAAAGGTTCCATATAATAAAAGTTTTAGTGTTTATAATTTTTAGAATCTTTGTTATTTCGTTTGTGTATTTTTGTTTATAATTAATTGTAGTCTATGTCAAAAACTTTATTTAATTTTTTTTTACTGAATTGAAGCTAATTTTTATATGAGAACAATTAAAAAGTTTAACAAATTTTTAGTTGCTAAACTACAACAACTTTTAATAAGGGTAAGACTTATAAAACAAATAGTCAAAAAACATTTAAAACTATGGGGTAGAATAAATGAGAACAAATATAAATATCTATTGTTAAAAATATACAAATTTATTACTAAAAAAAGTTTTACTTTCTTCTAAACTAAACTATTAAAAAACTAATTAAAATTATTAATAACTTGATAACCTTGAAATTTTTTAACATCTTTTGCCTATTTTAAACTTATTTTAATCAGTCAAAAGATAAAAAACGACTTAAACAGACTTCTTTACAAAACTTTTTACAAATTTTTAAGAGATTGACATTTATTTAATGACATTTTACAAACTCATGCATAATGCAAAAGTTTATTTAATTTTACCACCTTTGTATGAAGAAAGTTAAGAAATAAAATATTGTTTAAATTTTTCAATACTATAATCATTAAAAAACTAAAACATTTATTTTTCTGTTATACACTCTTTGACACAACACAAAAAATCTTAGTGACCAAAAAACAGTTAGTAGTTATCAATTAACAAAACTTTAAATAATTAAAAACTAACTGTGGTATAAAAAACTTTAAAGAACAAAAATAAGAAATATATTTTTAATTTATCACTATAAAACATAATTTAAGATTCAAATGCATTGTAATTTAAGCTAAAACTTATAATAAAGTTTAAATAAAATCATAGCTCAATCCTTAAAAACTAACATTGTTTGAACTAAGATGACTTTTATTAAAACATTTAATAGAAAACAAAACTTTAATCATTTTGAAATAGTCAAATTTAAAACAAGGTAGTAGACAAAATTTCATTTTATATTGAATGCTAAGCCTTTGGTTGTCTTGGTTTGAAAAGAATGACAATAAAAAACTGCTTAAATTTAATTTGAAAAACCAAAATTAAATTTGATACTTACGAACAACAATTTGCCAAACTATGTTGGCAATACTGCAGAGCGAGCACTGCTGCATTACAATTTGATTTTTCTATATCAGCTATATACCTGAATAAATAACTGAGCTGTAGTTAAATTTTTCTGAAGTTTGTTAAGTTATGGATTTTAACTTTAAACATTTTTTAAGTAATATGAGCATAGGGAGAAGGGGGAGGGGTTAAAACTTTTTTTCACAATTTAAACTTATTTTATTGAGTGTTAACTGAGCTACAAAATGCTTTTTACAAATTTCAAAAATTTTAAATAATTTTTGAGATAAAGCTGGTAAAAGTCGGAGGCAACAATAGGTTCCTTATGGAAGGCTCAAACTAAAGTTGCAAAAAAAGACTATTTCACTAAAAATCAATCTCTTCCTACAATTTATAGATATATACCTCAAACTTTCAGGAAATGTTCCTAGCAATATTTAGAAAATTATGTTGGAAAAATTTCTTTTAATCAAATTTTTTTTTTCTTTTTTAATAAACATGAAAAAGTGTTTTAATTGTTTTTTTGGCATAGATTTTAATTTATTAACTTCATAAAAATTTGTTCAGACAGAGTTTTCTAAATATTGCAAGAAAAATTTCGTTTTTTGAGGTAAAATGTTTGAGGTAGTTGTCCCAAAATAACGTAGGAGGAGATTGATTTTTAGTAATTTCTAATTATTTGCCATTTTAGTTTCCGCCTCCCATAGAGACCTACTGTAGTCTCAACTTTGACAGGCTATATCTAAAAAAATACTTTGAGTAAAAAAATCTGTAAAAATCAACTTGTAGCTTAATTAAAACTCAATAAAATAAATTTAATTTGTGAAAAAGGTGATTTACCCCACTCCCCTATACCCTTAAACTAATTTTTGAGATTTGCCCATTGGTATTTACTGTACAAAAAACAATTCATATAATACGAATTTTCTAAACTAATAACTACTACAAATGTTAACATTACAACTTTCAAGCTGACTGTATTTAAGATAACACTGCACTAAAGATATAATAAAATCTTGATATTGAAAAATAACACTTTTATAAAATGTATTATAGATTAATTAAGTAATATTATGCTTAGACCAGGCACAGTAAGGGGTCATACTTATTATTTACTAGTTGATCTAACTTTTGAAAACTTTACTTTAGCTCTTAGGTTTTTTTGAAGTTTAATTGACAAAATTTAATAAGAAATTTCTTCCAGGTTTTTTAAATTCTTCCTGGTTTTAAAGCTTCAATTTTTTGAAGTATTTTTTATTTAAAACTAAGTTTTAGGTAAAACAATGTCTTTATTATTATAACAACATTAAAAGATGTTGTAAAGCTACTTTAAATGTGTTTTTCAGGTTTTTATAAAATCAAGGTTTTTTGGAAAGCTGTTAATTGAAAAATAAAAGAAGTTCTTATGATATTACTAATATTGTTAGTATGTTATGTACAAAAAATGCTTTAAAAAATCAAACAAAACAAAAAATCACGATAGATTTAATTAAAAATAAATTTCAAAATAGATTTTTCATTAAGTCTTTTTTAAGACATTTGGCTATATAGAATTTTATATTAAACTGTTTCAAATTATATTTTTTACAACTTTTAAACTATTTTAGGAAGTTCAGAGGTATTTACAGGTATCCCACCAAAATTTTAAAATCTTTTATAAGAAAATCCATAAAGTATAGCAAATTTATAGGGAAATTATCAAAAAAAAAAAAAAATATTAAACTAAAAATTTTACTAACATATTTTTAAGGTACTCAAAGTTAAACATGTCATCAACCGATTACAAGGACAGTCTTAATAAGAAATTTGCGATAGTTTGAGGGTTTTAGAGCTCTTACTTTAGTTAAATAAGCAAACTTTGGATAAACTGTAATTGATTAAAAAAGGAAAATAAAATATCCACAAAGTGATGCTATAGAGTCGCATTTTTCTACTGAGTTTGCAAAGATTTTGATTTAATAAAGAGAAAAAAACATTATTTTCACTACGTTGTGTTGCTTTTTTGGCTTTTAAATTTCAATCATCAAGCAAAAAACGTAATTTCCAGAGATTTTCACTTATTTTCTGTTTTTTTTAGGAATTTTTCAGAATATTGCAAATTTATAGGGACTTATAAGGAATTGTAGAATTTATATTAAAGTGGAAACCCTGTATTTAATCTTTAAAATAAAAGATGAGTTTAAATGTTAGTTGACTGTATATTTTTAAGAAAATTGACATTAAAGAGATTATCTTGTCTTATATAAGCTTTTGTAGAAAACAACTTACAACATTGACAACTACTTAAAATTTAATGTATTTTTTAAATACAAGCTACTTTCAATTAGAACTTTTACTTATGTATAATTACCAATTTAAAAAATTTAAAAAGTTTTGGAGCCCTGCATTGCTTTAAAAAAATATTGTAATTATATGTTAACAAAATTACTTATGGAAGTTAAGAATAAATCTATGTACCAATAGTTAAAACAATTAAGCTTAATATATGCATTATAACTACAAAAAATTAAAAACTAATTATAATTACTATTAAACTGTATAAACTATATTGATAACTGTTTTTTAATAAATAAATGTAAATGGGAATTAAACCAAGATTATTTACACAGTAAAACCCCACTAACCAATAAATTGCTACTTCAATACTTAGTTTTATTTATCTTTAAATTCTAGATAACTACCCATAAAAGGTCAAATTCTTTTTTAAAGATGAACAAACTATTACTTCTGAAAAAATAAAATAAATATTTCTTTCATGAGGGATTTCATGTTCAATTAATAATAATTTTGGTATAACGTGCATGGGTCATGTCATGTCTTACATAAAAACAGTTTAAATTAAGAAATAGCGTGGACCATTTAATTAAGTCATAAGTATGTGTATTAAAATAAGTTTGAAAAAAAAACCTGCTACAGTGACGGTTAAAAAATTGAAAAAATATTAGTAACAAAAGTATGAACATTAAAACAAAAATAAAAAATTTTTTTGGCCAAACATCCATTAGAGTAAAAATTCCAAAAAAAATACATTTTTTCTAAGGGGGCACACTTGAAAATTCAAACCCCCAATCCAATAAAAAAAATTCAAATAAAAAGCAAAGGATCGTTCTCTAGAATGAAAAAAAAAATGTTAGCTAGCTTTAAAGATAAGAAAAATAATTGGAACTAAAGTTTGTAATTTTTTTTTAATTGCAAAAAGTACTAATAGAGCAAAAGTTAAAGCTTGTGTTAATATATTAATGATAATTTGCATGTTTTAGTCAAATCATAAGGTACAAAAAAAGTATATTTTTTGTAAAAATTTTAGTAGGTTTAATGTTAGGTCTTTTGAAACGATCTCAATGTAAATTTAGAAAAAACAAAGGTCAAGGATATCCAAGTACAAAGATGTAAATTAGTGTTCCAATATTTTTTAAAACATCTTATTCAAGATTCATATAAAATTTTAAATAAAATAAGACCAAAACATTTAGAAAAGATAGAATTTAATACGTTTTCAAGAGTTCAACTATAGTTACAGTTTATTGAAATAAAAAACGGTTAAAATATCAGGTCCTAGGACCTGGTGCACAAAGAACCTTTTGGTTATTGGGTCGCCCACCACAGATACCTTTTAACGCCTTGTCCAGGACAACTCCCTTTCTCAATAAACTTTCAATACTCTTAAATTGTTGAAATACTGCTTTGCTTTATATAAATGAGTTCCTTTAACAAACCTGGACAAAACTAAAGTGTTAGAAATTTTATATATTGTTTATTGAAAGACAAAAAAATACGCTCAAAAGGTTTGGTCCAAGGACATGGTGTACAAAAAACCTTTTGGTTATCAAGTCATACACCAGAACAGTTTAACGTCATGCCCATGACATATTAAGAATTGTTTGAGACAAAATACTATCAAACGTTGTACTTTTCCAAATGTTTCCGCTTGGAGGGCCTGGTAGCACCGGCAGAACAGGTACTGCCTCAGAGTCACTTCTAATGGTTGCATGGCTCTGGCTAGTACCCTTCTCTTGACTACGTGTACAGTGTCTCTTACTCATATCCATTAACAAGTATTAATTATAAATTACAATATTAGGTTATGATTAACTTTAGGTGGGCACCAATATCGAAGTGAAATTCAATGTTAAGGAATCTTTCAGCTCTATTTTAAATAATTTTCAGTCTTACTTTTAAAATAAATACATAAGCAGGGCGAAGTATAATTACTTATACTACTTAATTTAATTTTAGGTGACTCTTCAACTGTATATAACAGTGTCATTTCAACAATGCGACTTTTAAACTATTTTCTATTCTTTGAAAAACTGAAAATTATTTAAAAGAAAGCTGAAAAAATCCTTAATTGAATTACACTTCAATATTGGTGCCCACCTAAAGTTAATCATAACCCAATATTAATATCAATATCAAGGAGAATATAATATAAGGAATATAAATAACAATAGAAACATAAATATCAATATTTTTAATAAGACTTAATATTAATTTATAACTACTGAAACTTTAACCTTTAATATCACTAAGCATTACTAAAAATCACTAATAGATTATATACAACTATAAAATTACTAACTGGCCCAACTTGTATAAATAGAGAAAACTTAAACCCTTATTATCAGTAAAATAGTACTAAAAATCGCTAATAAATTATATACAACTATAAAATTACTAAATTTATTATCAAAGAAAATAACTATGAGGTTGCAAATAACAAAATATAAGCAGAGAATCAATAAGAACTCACAGTTGCTTTATTTAGTAACAATTTTTTTATGCAGAAAAAACCTAATTTTTACTTCGCAAACACACTAACTCAAAACCTCCAACTCTAAACTCAAACTGAAGATATATTTTAGCGTACCTAGTGTTTTATGACTACTTTGTCCTTTTAGGAAAAACAGCGTAACATTACAAACTTATCCAGCTGGATAAGATTGAAATTGACTTATAACGTTTTCTGGTGATTTTTATTTGATGCTGACTTGAAAATTTTAATAACTTTTACTAGTTTTATACTAGGTAGATACTTAATACTCATATTTATTATATAAAGACTAACATATATAAACCAACTTACACAGTACATTATTTTAAGGACTTTTCTTAGCAGCTTAGTTTGGTAAAATTAAGCTATAAAAATTAATCTTTTTATAATACTAGTAGACTTTTCAAGTAGCAGTTATTCTATTTGATTCAGCTACGGTTAATTTTCATTAAAATATACACTATTTGTTTTTAATAAGAACAAAATATTCTCTACTTTTGCAAATCAGAGTTTAAAGTTAAAATCCATGGCTGAATAGATAATTTAAGGTGAGAATATTTTTCTAATACCCTTTTCAAATACATAAAATTTTTCAGGTATAATAGTTATACAGTTTTATACTTAAACTTGAAACAAGTTATAAAAATAAGAATGTTACTTGCCATTTTACGACTTAGAAAGATGAAAACTCATATAAACATATTTTTTAAACTTCAGCAACATTCTGATGAAAAAAAAAACAATCTCTTCCTTAGGCCAATCAATCAGTAGATCAAAATAATAAACTAGTAGTAGTAAACTAATAAGAAAATTTCAACAAATTTAAATTGATGCACTGAAATGAAAACTAATAGTTTTAACACTTTCTAGAAAACATGTTAAACATCTGAATTTTGTTTCAAACCTAAAAAAACACATAATTTCTCAAATTTTAAAACTCAAACTATGATAAACAAAAAAGATAAAGTTTTATCTAAAATATTTTACAAAACAATAACTAGTATTTTCATGCACAAACAAACTTTTAGAAGTTCAAAGTATAAGATATTTCTTTTTAAAAGCAACACAAAATTAAAATTTTATAAAGATAAGAATGCAGCAAATGTTTTTTCGATCGTTAACAGTCAAAACTTAATAGGAATTAAAAGTACTTTTAAACTCAGAGTTTATAAGGAAATTTATCACGAGTCGAATTTGAAAGCTTTAAAGTTGAATTTGATTAGTTTACGAAGAAATAACTTGTAGCTTGTTTATTTAAAATTTGATTTACAGAATAACTTTATTAAAATTTTGTATCAAAAAATTGTTATGCTATACTTTTGCTTTATGATTTGAAATTCCAACTGTAATTTAAAATGTAATAAAAATATGATACACTTGTAAATTTAACATTTTTAGACTTTAATTTAACGCAGTTTAAATTTTTTATATAAGTATGAAAGTATTAATAGATGTAGCGTTTTTCACAAAGCTTAAAAAGTTTTATTCGATGTTTTAACTAAATTTTGTTTTATATTTTAAGGGAACTTTTACCTAAAAACTATTGTTTTATTAAGAGTTTTTGTAGTTTATAGCGTCTTATTAACCATTTTTATTAATAAATTCTTACAATGAGTCTTTAATAGCAATTTAAAGTACAGTAACCTCTCGCATCTTTACGCACTCTCGTTTAGTTACGCATTTTAGATTTCTAATAAAATTTAAAAATAAAAAAATTATTTTCTTTTTATACTGCACGAACTAGGTCTATTGTATTTTTTTAATTTAAATTATGTTTTTCTAAATGCTAATTCACCTCTTTATATCTTTAGACTAATTGATAAACATTTAGTTATAATTCAGTATATCAGAAATTTTGTTAACAATAAGAGATTAAAATAAAACTCTGAAAGAAATATGACTATGTCTAATAATGAAAGTTTAAAACATAAATAAATAATACAGCACTCTTGCCCTATATAAGAATAAACATCTAAAAAAGAAATCTAATGAAACTTCCTAGCAAAAAATAGCAGTGATACTTGATAAATATAGAGCTTAAGCCTTACACTTAACACGAATCTCAATTAGTTTTCAGTAAACATACATATCACTAGTTAGAAGAGAATATGAATGTTAAGTATCAAATAGGTCACATATAGATAAAGTATACTTGTTATTAAAAGTAGTAAAAATTTTCTACAAGTATTATTATTTTATATAAATTTAATTTTATTTTAATATGTGTATAGTTTTATCTTTTGTTTTCATATATATAAAGAAAGTAAACAAATTGTTAAAAGTATTAAAATTCCCAGTCTTTTATTAACTAGAAGCAATATCAAAAAACAGCCAATTATAGTAAGTTAATTTGATACCTCTCGTATCTTTACGCACTTTTTCTGTGGACACAATGTGCGTAAATAAGCGAGAGGTTACTGTATGAACTTTTAGTCTGTTGTAATTGGATATAAAACTTAGTAATTTTTGAGATATGGTCATTTTTGTAAAAATTAAATGGTACAAACGTGTGTAACAAAATTTTATCATCGTCAATCTTCACTGCAATTTTAAAGTTCATATCTCTTTTTTAGTTTTTAAGCAATCAATTTTAAGCAATTAAGTTTAAGGAAAAGTTTTGTGAATCATTTTGCCTCATGAGAAAAAATTCTGTTGTAAAACTAGTTAAAGAAATTTCAAAAAAAATACCAAAAAAGAAGTGTATTTTTTCAGAACTTTAAAAGTTTTTACTCTAAAATTGTTTATTTATTTAAGTCTAGACTTAAAATGATTAAGAATGATCACTTACAAACTTTAGGAGAATATATATTTTGATCAAAACAGTTTTCGAGTTTTTAAGCTTGCGCCCTTTTATCGGAACATATAGAAGTCTCTGAGTTTGTACCTTAATACCTATAAAAATAATTTTGAAAAAGATTAAAAAAATCTAATGCCAAAGTTGAGGTCTTAAAAATAATATTAAGTAAATATGTGTCTACATGTTATGCCTTTAATATTGCAACTAATTTAAATAATATTTCGTATTAGCTATCGACAGTCTTTTTTTGTACAATATCAAGGTTTTATTATGCAATTAAAACAAGTCTAGTAAACAAAGTATAATAACCCTTCTATTATGAATGCATGAAATTGGAACTGTGGAAAATGTTTTTTTTTGCTGCACAAATCTTGTGATGCTTCAAAACATTTATAATGTGATGTGGGTTTTACTTTATTGTTACGAAAACTAACAAACAATTTGCAGACAAGGAGTTCAAGTTAACCGCAGATACAGGAAATTTCGACGGAGCTTGAACAATGTGTCAGAATATGGGCGGAGAACTTGTGACAAACAATTTGGGACCTGAAGGGAGTCATTATCACGCGTAAGTCATAAACATATATTTTCATAATATAATTAGATAAGCTAAATTACCTACCACAGAGCCCACTTGAACGGCTTTTAAATAGTTTATTGCGAATCTTTAAACTTAAAACGAACAGTACATATTTTCAAAAAAAACAATGAAATTGTTTCTAATCCTCAGCTGTAGTTCTAATTGAATTGCCAATTGGAAATACAACTGAGGATTAGAAACAATTTTATTGTTTTTTTATGAAACGTATACGACATAGCTGTATAAAACGGCTGTTTATTATATAACTACATAATTAAATATTTAGCTCCAATTTAACAAAAATATCTGTGGTATATATATGTATATATATATACCACATATGTTTTTGTGTAAAAACCTTATTGCGACTAACGGCGTTTAACTGCTCTCATATAAATTCAAGAACAGATCTACGGAGTCTCAAAAAAGATTTTTTATAAGATAGAGCATAAGCCGGTGTAGAAATTCTTTGAAGAAGCAAAAAGTAGCTCTACATCGACTTATGCTCCACTCAGTTCAGATTTCTGTATGCTAACCATAAAAAATCTTTTAACGGATGTTGTATGTTATGGTTTATGAAAAATTAAAGCTTTACAAAACATTTGTACCAGTATTTTTAAAATCGTACTTTTCCAAAATTTATATTTATATATGTATATACATTTATAATAATTATTTATATATACTTATTTGATTATATAAAAAACAATAGTTTATACGACCGTTTGTATATAAGGTATATAACCTTATATACTCCTCAGTAAACTTAAGTTTATTTACAATTAAAACAGAAATTTAGAATTAGGAAAATAGAATAAATGTTTAACTCTAGAAAGTAAATTAGCTACTTACAAATTAGAATAATTATCCAATATTTTATATATGTCCGCTAGGATCACAAAGTACTATGTTTGAAAATCTTAGCTGACAGAAGTTCAATGTTTGAAAATAGTTCACTTACACTAGGGGTAAGCGACGGCTAGATCCGGCCCGCGAGTAAAATGACCGGCATATTAAGTTCAGTATTACAAAATTTGTGTAATTCTTTGTATTTTAATTTAACAAAAAAAAAAGTTTGATTTTAAACACATTTCTAAAAATAACGTTTTAATTATAATGTACAAAATTTTGTTTTGTTCAAATTCAGGTTGGCTATCCTTTTGTCAACTTACCCCAAGCAAAAAGTCTATTGGAATCTAGTATTTTACATATATACCTTTGTCAATCTACCCTGGCAATGACATTCTTAATCGGACAAGTCCAGAGAAACAGCCTTTCCCGAATAAGTAGTGAGTTGTTAATTTCAAAATGACTATTCTCCATTTTTTTCAGTTTACCAAAAAATAAATAAGAACTTTTTTCAACCGACTACTCAATTTTCTGCTTTAATAAAATTAAAGGAAGGCAAATGACCTGTTTGAGACCTAAAATCTCAAAGTCGTCAATTTTTAGAGTTGAAAGAAAAGTAAAAGGACTATTTTATATTCGAACATAATGAATGGCTTTCAGATTTTAATATACGATAGATTTGTTTGGGTATTAAAAAACCTAAACATGAAGCTAATTATAAGGGTACTTTTGCTCATGTAATGAACGCTGTAGTAAAAGCATTTAGGTTAAAGTTAAATCTATTTTTTGCCGTTTCAGTAAGAACAACTTAACCAGTTTTGTAACACTTTCAAATACAGAAAAATCGGTGATATCAACGAAAATGTACATTAGTACCATATTACTTTATTTTAATTGGTTTCAATATCAAACGTAATTATGCCAACAACATCAACCAAAAACTCAACTTAAAAAATTGGACAAATTTATCGTAACAAGTCAAAGTCATTATACTTAAAAAAGACGGCAATAAACTTAATTGTTCTGTTTTGGGAAACGTATGTATGTAAACAATTATTATCAACCATGAACATAAACAAAAATAAGCTACGTGCATATCTTACTGATAGCAATCTGAAGTCATTACTGAGAATATATTTTCAAATATACTTCCAGGTTTTAAATAATTTGTTAAAAACTTTGATAATCCACAAATGTCTTGTTCTTCAGCTATATTTATGTAGCTTTTGTTACTAAACTCTGTAAATTCTAACCTTTTCATTTAAGTGTTATGTGATAATGTTATGTTAAGTTTTTCGTTCAGTATTTTAAATTTAAAAACTGATCTTAATTTTAAAAGCTATTTAACTAGTAGGATAATCCTGTAAAAAATAATAACTAGTCTTTTAGGTATTTTGATATTTAGTTGTTTTATGTTATCAATTTTATGTACAGTGATTAACAGGATAAATAAAAATTAGTATCCGGCCAGATCAAAATATTTTTTTTTAGTTATGCTTCTGCCTAATCCGGGTCCTATTTAAAATTAGTAACCGGCTGGATCCGTATAATATTTTAAGTTAAGATCCGGTCGGATCAAGATTTAAAAGGCATTGTTCAGATAAACCCGGTAAATCACTAATCCGAAATGCTCCGGCCTGCCAAGGACTATATTTTTTTTGGATCCGGCCCGCAGATTAAAAACTTTGCCCATCCCTAACTTACACCATTAAATGACTATATATTTTCAGATCTAATTAAGAAATAATCTAGGTTAAGTTTGTAACATTAACTAAATAAAATAACAGTGTATTATTTACTAACTTTACGCTGTGTGTATTAAATTTTTAATTTTTAAAAACTGTTGTTTTTATCACCTTTAAATTACTAGTATTCAAAGAGGTCATCTTATCGCTGGTAAAAAGACTTAAATTAGCTTACCTTTGTTAAAATTTAGTCTACTCATGTCTTTAGTTAATAATTTTCTAAGAGAAAAATCAAAAAAAAACTTTCTTGTTTTTTATCTAAAAAATTAGCTTTTAAAAAACCAAGCTATAGATTTTTTTACCGACGTGTCTTAAATAACATAATAAAAGTATAAAAACTTAAACTTTGCAAAATGGTTTTGATAGCATTATTTGTTTTCATATAACCTTGCTACGTTTTAATTAAAAAGTAACCTATATTGAAATAGTCATGCCATGTTTATTTTCTAACACAGTTTTTTTTTTTTAATAAAAACATAGTATTGTTTTAGCAATATAATTTATACACAAAATAGATTACATTCCTAATATTTGTTTATGTTTATACAACCTACATATAGTTTGTATAACTACCCACTTTCTAACTATTATAAACAACCAAAATTGTCTTAATCAAATATAAGACTGGCTTATCATGTATTAGGTCTGCTGTCAGTTGAAACTGTCTATGCCTTTTAGCTTAAGAAATTAATCAAGTATAAAAAACGCAGCAAAAAACCAAATACAAACACGTTGAAGAACTATAAGATGGTTAGTCTAAAAATAAACAATTTTGAGATAAGGATATATTTACAAATTGAAAAAGGAAAAACAATTATTTTCTAAAGTACATCAAATGATACGTACATAAACAATTAAATATAGATACTTTGTACTAAACTAGTAGCTAGCAGATAGGATGATCTTTGTATGGAGTAAAGAAAGTAACTTTTAAAATCATATCTTTGAAAACCAAATAGTTTGATGAAGAAATTTCATTTGAGCCTGAATTTTCCTTATAAATTTTCAACAAAAAATAGACTTTGTTTTTTCCTAAGCTGTTACTTTTAACTGTCTTAGCCACTATTGAACTTTGAACGTTAACTTTGCTACAGTTTTTCCAAATTAGAATTATTAAAAGTTTAATCAGAAATATAAGAAACATTAAAGTATGCTTAAACTTAAACAGCTATTTTAAAAAGGTAACTTTAGTTTTAAAGAGTGAGTAAACTGTAGGATGTGAAATTAATCAGTATAGCTTATGTTTGTTTTTAAATAAGTTTTTCTGGTGATTAGTGTATTTAAGATGTTTTAAGTAATAATACTTTCTTATTAACTTATATTATAATTACATTTTGTACCACAAGGTTTGTTTCATTGTTAATTTTACACGAATTACAAAAAAAAAGTAAAAATTTTAAAAGTTTTTAGAAATCATTAGTGTTTCTACCTAAATTTTAATGGTTGAATTTGTTTAATTCATACTAATAAAGAACATAAACAATGATGTTATTTAATGGTTGTGAGAGACATAAGTTAAGTGTGGCTATTGTTTAGAACAAATTCACAACTTTTTTACAGAGAATGAAGTAGGTCATATCTAATTCTTCTGCATACAAACTTGTTTCTTGTATTTTTAGTGTTTTTTTTTATTAAGTTTATAATTGAGTCATTTAGTATCAGAAGTTTTTTTTTAATAAAATTTATTTACACACAAAGCTGAAATTCTTAAAGAGTTTTTACATAATCATGAAAGGTTTAAAGTTTAAGGATGTAAACTTTTCAATACAACATAGTTTTAAAAGATTAAGATCATGTCTAATTTATTATATTCATTGAAATTGTTTAAAAATTAGTATAAAGATTTGTTATTCATTTTATTATGTATGCTGAAACAACATTATAACCGTTTTACTTCATAAAGGAAAATGGTCTCAGTATTTTTTTCTTCTTTTGATTAATTATTTTATTTAGTCATTGTGAATCTAGATCATGGTTTTTTCATAGACGGCCATATGAAACCCTTAAAAGCTTTTCCAGATATTTTCGGAGCCATAAACGGCAAAGTTGCCAAAGATGGGAGAGGGAATTGCGTAAGTAGTAAAAGGGCCATAAAGACACATTTTGAGACTTACGCTAGATATTTCTAGGTTGATGATGTTTTTGAGCAAATGATGTAGAGTTAATGAAAAATATTTATAGCATAAAACAAGTTTTTTTTTCTTATTTTACTTGATGGGGCCAGTGCTTTGTAAGCTTTTTAAAAGAGGGTTATATGAAAATAAGCTTGGGAAACCCTGACCTAGATGAAATTGGTACTTTATTTTAGTTATGGAATTTAATTTGTTAATTGCTTGTGAAAAGTGTCATAAATAGTTTATATTGACTAAAATCTAATTATAAGAACAAAAATTAAATAAAATGTTGTATTATAGTTGATTTTGAACACATTTAAATCATTAAAAAAAAAAATAATTAAAACCTGGGAACAATTTTTTAAAGCTAAATTAAAGTTTTATGTTACGATTTTTAATAGAACGTTAGAGCTTTAGTGTATTTAAAAAAGTACTACTAAAGTTTAATTACGTCTATAACAATGTTTTTTTTTTATTTCTATATTAAATATCTAATCAATTAAATATTAAAAAAGGTAGCTACATACTTATAAACTAAAATGTCGGAAACGAATCCAATCTGTTTAACTATTAGAAAAACAAGAAGAAAACAAACAAAACATCAGGAAACAATAAAAGTGGCAACTTTGGTTACGTTGAAACAAGCGGGACCTCTGTCACATCTCGACCACCTGTTTCCTAAACTGCCAGAAAAGCGCAAATACCGCTTCTTCATGGACGATTTTCCCGTGAACATGACCTTAGAAAAGTACATGCGTGAAGTAAAAGACGAGGTGGGAACTTTGCCAATGCAAGTTCGAGCTGGGTGGATGCAATTCACTGTTTACGCTGAGTTGACCAAGGACGAAGGGAGGAAGATATTTGATTTTGAGCACCCATTTGCAGTCGATGAGGGCTGGGACATGACGTTTGGGGAGTTGTATGATAAAATGCAAGCAGAAAAAGCAAAGTTGGTAATTCCCATCGAGGAAGACACAGATGATGAAGAAATGGAGACCAAAAAATATGTTTCTTCTCCGAAAAGTTTAATAAACTCTGAAGATGTTACCGACAGTGAAGTTATTAAACAGGCGGATGATGTTAACGATCCGAAAGACTCTGATAAAGATAAGAAGCAAACAGTAACCGTAACTGAAGAGAAATCTGTTCCAAAACAAAAGAAGACTATTTTCACAAGGAAGTATTTCGACGATGCTGTTGGCAAAAACCTTATTCTTCGTGTGTATAATTATTAGTTTATAGTAAAACTATTATATCGTTCGTGTTAATATCGTTAATAAATTGTTTTAGAACATTATTGATTGGTTTTTTATATCTAATGTAAAGCTTATTTTAATTTATATAAGTTGTTCTAAAAGGTTATTTAAACAAACTAATGAATAAAACAAATTATTATAAAGTTTACGAAAAACAAGTAGATTTAAATGCTTCTATATATAAATTAATTTTTTAAGTGTTTGAATTTGACCTACAATTACAATTAAACAACTTTCTAAGAAGCCTTTAAACAAAGAAAAGAAACACATAATAAGCAAAATATTTGTGAAAAACCTATAAATCTACAATTCTCATATTTATTCAAGATGTTATCAAACTGTTTAGCACAAATAACTAATACTATATTACTATTCATTAGTGATCTACTGAATCCAAAACCATTTGAGCCGGCTGGATCCGAATTATAATATTGTTTCAAGATAAAGACTCGGCTAGATCCGTATTGAAGTTCTAAAGATTTAAGTTAATCGTAACGTAAACAGATTAAAAAGTTTAAAAAGATTAAACACTTTATTGCTTAATTAGTTAAAAATACGTTTGAAACAATTTTATTGTGTGTTTTAACAAATAGTTTTTGTAGTAACAATATCTATTCTAAAAGTAAAAAAAAAGGGACATCAAGCTGAAAAGACAAAAATTCAAGCTACGTACAGAAAATTTTTTTTTTTAATTTTATTTTAAAAATTTTATTTGCATGCTAGCAACATTTACCATTAATTAATTTTTTCGTTTTTGGTCAAGTAAACTAGACCTCCTCACTAAAAAGACTATTATATAAAGACTAACATATCTAAACCAACTTACACAGTACATTATTTTAAGGACTTTTCTTAGCAGCTTAGTTTGGTCAAAATTAAGCTATAAAAATCAATCTTTTTATAATACTAGTAGACTTTTCAAGTAGTAGTTATTCTATTTGATTCAGCTACGGTTAATTTTCATTAAAATATACACTATTTGTTTTTAATAAGAACAAAATATTCTCTACTTTTGCAAATCAGTGTTTAAAGTGAAAATCCATAGCTGAATAGATAATTTAAGGTGAGAAAATTTTTCTAATACCCTTTTCAAACACATAAAATTTTTCAGGTATAATAGTTATACAGTTTTATACTTAAACTTGAAACAAGTTATAAAAATAGGAACGTTACTTGTCATTTTACGACTTAGAAAGGTGAAAACTCATATAAACATATTTTTTAAACTTCAGCAACATTCTGATGAAAAAAAAAACAATCTCTTCCTTAGACCAATCAATCAGTAGATCAAAATAATAAACTAGTAGTAGTAAACTAATAAGAAAATTTCAACAAATTGAAATTGATGCACTGAAATGAAAACTAATAGTTTTAACACTTTCTAGAAAACATGTGAAACATTTGAATTTTGTTTTAAACCTAAAAAACACACAATTTCTCAAATTTTAAAACTCAAACTATGATAAACAAAATAGATAAAGTTTTATCTAAAATATTTTACAAAACAATAACTAGTATTTTCATGCACAAACAAACTTTTAGAAGTTCAAAGTATAAGATATTTTTTTTTTAAAGCAACACAAAATTATAGATTTTATAAAGATAAGAATGCAGCAAATGTTTTTTCGAAAGTTAACAGTCAAAACTAAATGGGAATTGAAAGTACTTTTAAACTCAGAGTTTATAAGGAAATTTATCACGAGTCGAATTTGAAAGCTTTAAAGTTGAATTTGGTCAGTTTACGAAAAAATAACTTGTAGCTTGTTTATTTAAAATTTGATTTACAGAATAACTTTATTAAAATTTTGTATCAAAAAATTGTTATGCTATACTTTTGCTTTATGATTTGAAATTCCAACTGTAATTTAAAATGTAATAAAAATATGATACACTTGTAAATTAAACATTTTTAGACTTTAATTTAACGAAGTTTAAATTTTTTATATAAGTATGAAAGTATTAATAGATGTAGCGTTTTCCACAAAGCTTAAAAAGTTTTATTCGATATTTTAACTAAATTTTGTTTTATATTTTAAGGGAACTTTTACCTAAAACCTATTGTTTTATTAAGAGTTTTTGTAGTTTATAGCGTCTTATTAACCATTTTTATTAATAATTTCTGACAATGAGTCTTTAATAGCAATTTAAAGTACAGTAACTTCTCGCATCTTTACGCACTCTCGTTTAGTTACGCATTTTAGATTTCTAATAAAATTTAAAAATAAAAATTTTATTTTATTTTTATACTGCACAAACTAGGTTTATTGTATTTTTTTAATTTTAATTATGTTTTTCTAAATGCTAATTCACCTCTCTATATCTTTAGACTAATTGATAAACATTTAGTTATAATTCAGTATATCAGAAATTTTGTTAACAATAAGAGATTAAAATAAAACTCTGGAAGAAATATGACTATGTCTAATAATGAAAGTTTAAAACATAAATAAATAATACAGCACTCTTGCCCTATATAAGAATAAACATCTAAAAAAGAAATCTAATGAAACTTCCTAGCAAAAAATAGCAGTGATACTTGATAAATATAGAGCTTATGCCTTACACTTAACACGAATCTCAATTAGTTTTTAGTAAACATACATATCACTAGTTAGAAGAGAATATGAATGTTAAGTATCAAATAGGTCACATATAGATAAAGTATACTTGTTATTAAAAGTAGTAAAAAATTTCTACAAGTATTATTATTTTATATAAATTTTTTTTTCTAATATGTGTATAGTTTTATCTTTTGTTTTCATATATATAAAGAAAGTAAACAAATTGTTAAAAGTAGTAAAATTCCCAGTCTTTTATTAACTAGAAGCAATATCAAAAAACAGCCAATTATAGTAAGTTAATTTGATACCTCTCGTATCTTTACGATCTCTCGTATCTTTACGCACTTTTTCTGTGAACACAATGTGCGTAAATAAGCGAGAGGTTACTGTATGAACTTTTAGTCTGTTGTAATTGGATATAAAACTTAGTAATTTTTGAGATATGGTCATTTTTGTAAAAATTAAATGGTACAAACGTGTGTAACAAAATTTTATCATCGTCAATCTTCACTGAAATTTTAAAGTTCATATTTCTTTTTTAGTTTTTAAGCAATCAATTTTAAGCAATTAAGTGTAAGGAAAAGTTTTGTGAATCATTTTGCCTCATAAGAAAAAATTCTGTTGTAAAACTAGTTAAAAAAATTTCAAAAAAAATACCAAAAAAGAAGTATATTTTTTCAGAACTTTAAAAGTTTTTACTCTAAAATTTTTTATTCATTTAAGTCTAGACTTAAAATGATTAAGAATGATCACTTACAAACTTTAGGAGAATATATATTTTGATCAAAACAGTTTTCGAGTTTTTAAGCTTGCGCCCTTTTATCGGAACATATAGAAGTCTCTGACTTTGTACCTTAATACCTATAAAAATAATTTTGAAAAAGATTAAAAAAATCTAATGCCAAAGTTGAGGTTTTAAAAATAATATTAAGTAAATATGTGTCTACCTGTTAAGCCTTTAATATTGCAACTAATTTAAATAATATTTCGTATTAGCTATCGACAGTCTTTTTTTTGTACAATATCAAGGTTTTATTATGCAATTAAATTAAGTCTCGTAAACAAAGTATAATAAACCCTTCTATTATGAATGCATGAAATTGGAACTGTGGAAAATGTTTTTTTTTGCTGCAAAAATCTTGTGATGCTTCAAAACATTTATAATGTGATGTGGGTTTTACTTTATTGTTATGAAAACTGACAAACAATTTGCAGACAAGGAGTTCAAGTTAACCGCAGATACAGGAAATTTCGACGGAGCTCGAACAATGTGTCAGAATATGGGCGGAGAACTTGTGACAAACAATTTGGGACCTGAAGGGAGTCATTATCACGCGTAAGTCATAAACATATATTTTCATAATATAATTAGATAAGCTAAACTACCTACCACAGAGCCCACTTGAACGACTTTTAAATAGTTTATTGCGAATCTTTAAACTTATTGCGAATCTTTTAAATATTTTATTGCGAATCTTTAAACTTAAAAAGAACAGTACATATTTTCAATAAAAACAATGAAATTGTTTCTAATCCTCAGCTGTAGTTCTAATCGAATTGCCAATTGGAAATACAACTGAGGATTAGAAACAATTTTATTGTTTTTTTATGAAACGTATACGACATAGCTGTATAAAACGGTTTTAACTGTATAAATATGTTTTTGTGTAAAAACCTTATTGCGACTAACGGCGTTTAACTGCTCTCATATAAATTTAAGAACAGATCTACGGAGTCTCAAAAAAGTTTTTTTATAAGATAGAGCATAAGCCGGTGTAGAAATTCTTTGAAGAAGCAAAAAGTAGTTCTACATCGACTTATGCTCCACTCAGTTCAGATTTCTGTATGCTAACCATAAAAAATCTTTTAAAGGATGTTGTATGTTATGGTTTATGAAAAATTAAAGCTTTACGAAACATATGTACCAGTATTTTTAAAATCGTACTTTTCCAAAATTTATATTTATATATGTATATACATTTATAATAATTATTTATATATACTTATTTGATTATATAAAAAACTATAGTTTATACGACCGTTTGTATATAAGGTATATAACCTTATATACTCCTCAGTAAACTTAAGTTTATTTACAATTAAAACAGAAATTTAGAATTAGCAAAATAAAATAAATGTTTAACTCTAGAAAGTAAATTAGCTACTTACAAATTAGAATAATTATCCAATATTTTATATATGTCCGCTAGGATCACAAAGTACAATGTTTGAAAATCTTAGGTGACAGAAGTTCTATGTTTGAAAATAGTTCACTTACACTAGGGGTAAGCGACGGCCAGATCCGGCCCGCGAGTAAAATGACCGGCATATTAAGTTCAGTATTACAAAATTTGTGTAATTCTTTGTATTTAAATTTAACAAAAAAAAAAGTTTGATTTTAAACACATTTCTAAAAATAACGTTTTAATTATAATGTACAAAATTTTGTTTTGTTCAAATTCAGGTTGGCTATCCTTTTGTCAACTTACTCAAGCAAAAAGTCTATTGGAATCTAGTATTTTACATATATACCTTTGTCAATCTACCCTGGCAATGACATTCTTAATCGGACAAGTCCAGAGAAACAGCCTTTCCCGAATAAGTAGTGAGTTGTTAATTTCAAAATGACTATTCTCCATTTTTTTCAGTTTACCAAAAAATAAATAAGAACTTTTTTCAACCAACTACTCAATTTTCTGCTTTAATAAAATTAAAGGAAGGCAAATGACCTGTTTGAGACCTAAAATCTCAAAGTCGTCAATTTTTAGAGTTGAAAGAAAAGTAAAAGGACTATTTTATATTCGAACATAATGAATGGCTTTCAGATTTTAATATACGATAGATTTGTTTGGGTATTAAAAAACCTAAACATGAAGCTAATTATAAGGGTACTTTTGCTCATATAATGAACGCTGTAGTAAAAGCATTTAGGTTAAAGTTAAATCTATTTTTTGCCGTTTCAGTAAGAACAACTTAACCAGTTTTGCAACACTTTCAAATACAGAAAAATCAGTGATATCAACGAAAATGTACATTAGTATCATATTACTTTATTTTAATTGGTTTCAATATCAAACGTAATTATGCCAACAACATCAACCAAAAACTCAACTTAAAAAATTTATCGTAACAAGTCAAAGTCATTATACTTAAAAAAGACGGCGATAAACTTAATTGTTCTGTTTTGGGAAACGTATGTATGTAAACAATTATTATCAACCATGAACATAAACAAAAATAAGCTACGTTCATATCTTACTGATAGCAATCTGAAGTCATTACTGAGAATATATTTTCAAATATACTTCCAGGTTTTAAATAACTTGTTAAAACTTTGATAATCCACAAATGTCTTGTTCTTCAGCTATATTTATGTAGCTTTTGTTACTAAACTCTGTAAATTCTAACCTTTTCATTTAAGTATTATGTGATAATGTTAAGTTAAGTTTTTCGTTCAGTATTTTAAATTTAAAAACTGATCTTAATTTTAAAAGCTATTTAACTAGTAGGATAATCCTGTAAAAAATAATAACTAGTCCTTTAGGTATTTTGATATTTAGTTGTTTTATGTTATCAATTTTATGTACAGTGATTAACAGGATAAATAAAAATTAGTATCCGGCCAGATCAAAATATTTTTTTTTAGTTATGCTTCTGCCTAATCCGGGTCCTATTTAAAATTAGTAACCGGCTGGATTCGTATAATATTTTAAGTTAAGATCCGGTCGGATCAAGATTTAAAAGGCATTGTTCAGATAAACCCGGTAAATCACTAATCCGAAATGCTCCGGCCTGCCAAGGACTATATTTTTTTTGGATCCGGCCCGCAGATTAAAAACTTTGCCCATCCCTAACTTACACCATTAAATGACTATATATTTTCAGATCTAATTAAGAAATAATCTAGGTTAAGTTTGTAACATTAACTAAATAAAATAACAGTGTATTATTTACTAACTTTACGCTGTGTGTATTAAATTTTTAATTTTTAAAAACTGTTGTTTTTATCACCTTTAAATTACTAGTATTCAAAGAGGTCATCTTATCGCTGGTAAAAAGACTTAAATCAGCTTACCTTTGTTAAAATTTAGTCTACTCATGTCTTTAGTTAATAATTTTCTAAGAGAAAAATCAAAAAAAAACTTTCTTGTTTTTTATCTAAAAAATTAGCTTTTAAAAAACCAAGCTATAGATTTTTTTACCGACGTGTGTTAAGTAACATAATAAAAGTATAAAAACTTAAACTTTGCAAAATGGTTTTGATAGCATTATTTGTTTTCATATAACCTTGCTACGTTTTAATTAAAAAGTAACCTATATTGAAATAATCATGCCATGTTTATTTTCTAACACAGTTTTATTTTCATAAAAACATAGTATTGTTTTAGCAATATAATTTATACACAAAATAGATTACATTCCTAATATTTGTTTATGTTTATACAACCTACATATAGTTTGTATAACTACCCACTTTCTAACTATTATAAACAACCAAATTTGTCTTAATCAAATATAAGACCGGCTTATCATGAATTAGGTCTGCTATCAGTTGAAACTGTCTATGCCTTTTAGCTTAAGAAATTAATCAAGTATAAAAAACGCAGCAAAAAAACAAATACAAACACGTTGAAGAACTATAAGATGGTTAGTCTAAAAATAAACAATTTTGAGATAAGGATATATTTACAAATTGAAAAAGGAAAAACAATTATTTTCTAAAGTACATTAAATGATACGTACATAAACAATTAAATATAGATACTTTGTACTAAACTAGTAGCTAGCAGATAGGATGATCTTTATATGGAGTAAAGAAAGTAACTTTTAAAATCATATCTTTGAAAACCAAATAGTTTGATGAAGAAATTTCATTTGAGCCTGAATTTTCCTTATAAATTTTCAACAAAAAATAGACTTTGTTTTTTCCTAAGCTGTTACTTTTAACTGTCTTAGCCACAATTGAACTTTGAACGTTAACTTTGCTACAGTTTTTCCAAATTAGAATTATTAAAAGTTTAATCAGAAATATAAGAAACATTAAAGTATGCTTAAACTTAAACAGCTATTTTAAAAAGGTAACTTTAGTTTTAAAGAGTGAGTAAACTGTAGGATGTGAAATTAATCAGTATAGCTTATGTTTGTTTTTAAATAAGTTTTTCTGGTGATTAGTGTATTTAAGATGTTTTAAGTAATAATACTTTCTTATTAACTTATATTATAATTGCATTTTGTACCACAAGGTTTGTTTCATTGTTAAATTTACACGAATTATAAAAAAAAGTAAAAAGTTTAAAATTTTTTAGAAATTATTAGTGTTTCTACCTAAATTTTAATGGTTGAATTTGTTTAATTCATACTAATAAAGAACATAAACAATGATGTTATTTAATGGTTGTGAGAGACATAAGTTAAGTGTGGCTATTGTTTAGAACAAATTTACAACTTTTTTACAGAGAATGAAGTAGGTCATATCTAATTCTTCTGCATACAAACTTATTTCTTGTATTTTTAATGTTTTTTTTATTAAGTTTATAATTGAGTCATTTAGTATCAGAAGTTTTTTTTTTATAAAATTTATTTACACACAAAGCTGAAATTCTTAAAGAGTTTTTAATTAATCAAGAAAGGTTTAAAGTTTAAGGATATAAACTTTTCAATACAACATAGTCTTAAAAGATTAAGATCATGTCTAATTTATTATACTCATTGAAATTGTTTAAAAATTAGTATAAAGATTTGTTATTTATTTTTATTATGTATGCTGAAACAACGTTATAACCGTTTTACTTCATGAAGGAAAATGGTCTCAGTATTTCTCTCTTCTTTTGATTAATTATTTTATTTAGTCATTGTGAATCTAGATCATGGTTTTTTCATAGACGGCCATATGAAACCCTTAGAAGCTTTTCCAGATATTCTCGGAGCCATAAACGGCAAAGTTGCCAAAGATGGGAGAGGGAATTGCGTAAGTAGTAAAATGGCCATAAATACACATTTTGAGACTTACGCTAGATATTTCTAGGTTGATGATGTTTTTGAGTAAATTATGTCGAGTTAATGAAAAATATTTTTAGCATAAAACAAGTTTTTTTCTTATTTTACTTGATGGGGCCAGTGCTTGGTAAGCTTTTTAAAAGATGGTTATATGAAAATAAGTTTGGGAAACCCTGACCTAGATGAAATTAGTACTTTATTTTAGTTATGGAATTTTTTTTGTTAATTGTTTGTGAAAAGTGTCATAAATTGTTTATATTGACTAAAATCTAATTATAAGAACATAAAATTAAATAAAATGTTGTATTATGGTTGATTTTGAACACATTTAAATCATAATTTAAATAAAATAATTAAAACCTGGGAACAATTTTTTAAAGCTAAATTAAAGTTTTATGTTACGATTTTTTAATAGAACGTTAGAGCTTAAGTGTATTTAAAAAAGTACTACTAAAGTTTAATTACGTCTATAACAATGTTTTTTTTTATTAGAATTGTGTTGTGAATTTCTAAGTTTTTAATTTTTTTATTTCTAGATTAACCATCTAATCAATAAAATATTTAAAAAGGTAGCTACATACATACAAACTAAAATGTCGGAAATGAAACCAGTCTGTTTAACTATTAGAAAAACAAGAAGAAAACAAACAAAATATCCGGAAACAATAAAAGTGGCAACTTTGGTCATGTTGAAACAAGCGGGGCCTCTGTCACATCTCGACCACCTGTTTCCTAAACTGCCAGAAAAGCGCAAGTACCGCTTCTTCATGGACGATTTTCCCGTGAATATGACCTTAGAAAAGTACATGCGTGAAGTAAAAGACGAGGTGGGAACTTTGCCAATGCAAGTTCGAGCTGGGTGGATGCAATTCACTGTTTACGCTGAGTTTACCAAGGACGAAGGGAGGAAGATATTTGATTTCGAGCACCCATTTGCAGTCGATGAGGGCTGGGACATGACGTTTGGGGAGTTGTATGATAAAATGCAAGCAGAAAAAGCAAAGTTGGTAATTCCCATTGAGTAAGACACAGATGATGAAGAAATGGAGACCCAAAATCATGTTTCTTCTCCAAAAAGTTTAATAAACTCTGAAGATGTTACCGACAGTGAAGTTAATAAACAGGCGGATGATGTTAACGATCCGAAAGACTCTGATAAAGATAAGAAGCAAACAGTAACCGTAACTGAAGAGAAATCTGTTCCAAAACAAAAGAAGACTATTTTCACAAGGAAGTATTTCGACGATGCTGTTGGCAAAAACCTTATTCTTCGTGTGTATAATTATTAGTTTATAGTAAAACTATTATATCGTTCGTGTTAATATCGTTAATAAATTGTTTTAGAACATTATTGATTGGTTTTTTATATCTAATGTAAAGCTTATTTTAATTTATATAAGTTGCTCTAAATGGTTTATAAAGTTAACGAAAAATAGGTAGATTTAAATGCTTCTATATATAAATTAATTTAATAAATGTTTGAATTTGACCTACAATTCCAATTAAACAACTTTCTAAGAAGCCTTTAAACAAAAAAAAAGAAACACAAAATAAGCAAAGTTTTTGTGAAAATCCATATTCTTATATTTATTCAAGATGTTATCAAACTGTTGAGCACAAATAACTAATATTATATTACTATTCATTAGTGATCTACTGAATCCAAAACCATTTGATCCGGCTGGATCCGAATTTTAATCTTGTTTCAAAATAAAGACTCGGCTAGATCCATATTAAAATTCTACAGATTTAAGTTAATTGTAATGTAAATAGATTAAAAAGTTAAAAAAGATTAAACACTTTATTGCTTAATTAGTAAAAAAACCTTTAAAACAATATTATTGTGTGTTTAAACAAATAGTTTTTGTTGTAACAATATTTATTTTAAAAGTAAAAAAAAGGGACCTCAAGCTGAAAAGATCAAAACTCAAGCTACGTACACAAAGATTTTGTTTAAGAATTTGATTTGCATGCTAGCAACATTTACCATTAATTTATGTTTTCGTTTTTTAATCAAGTAAACTAGACCTCTCCACTATAAAAACCACAAATTTATTACATTTTTGTAAAATTCTAAGAAATTAATCTATACTCAAAAAGAAATTAACTTTTAGTTAAAAACAATGATTGCTTTTTCTGATTAATAATGGTTGTAAAATTAACCTATACAAAAATCTATTTAGAAACAGAAGTATTTATCAAAAGACAATTCACAACAACTCAGAAGTATTACAATTTTAAATAACGTAATTTGAATTGTCAGAATTTAAGTTTTTTGGTAGACATCTAGAATAAAATACACAAGTTAATATTTCAGTAAAATTTTAAAACTTAAAAACTGTTTTACTAGTGGCAATTTAATCCAGCACAGTTGTCACTTTAAAATACAACAAAATTGAATAATGTACAAACAGAATAAAAACCTCAAACAAAAATAAAACTTATACTTCTAAACAAGAATGTATGTATTAAACAACATATTCTACATAAATTTAATGCTGGCTAAATTTAACGTCTTTTTTAATAAAAGATCTATGCATATTTAGATTTTGAAGTATTAAAATGTTACTTTAGAAACAATCTAAAAAAAACTTAAGACATTTGTTTATTAATAAATGATCTTAGAAATGACTTATAGAAATGTAAATCATATTTTTTAAAAACAATTTAATGAGTCTCTAAACTGAGAAACGCTTTAAAGTAAGAAAATTTATTGAAAAAAAAGGATTTTCATGTAGTTATATAGCAAAAACTCAATACATGAATAAAAACGCTTTTACGTTAAAACATTACAAGCGTTAATGCCATATTTTAACTAGTTTCATAAAGTTTCAATTAAAAATTAGTGTTTAAACATACGATTTCAAATTATTTTTGGATTAATAAATGTAAATGTTATTCAGTTATGGTAAACTATTAGTGTTAACAATTTGTTCAAGTATAATCAAAACTCTATTGCAGAATTATATGGTTTGCAAGAAGCAATAAGTTTTGTTGTAGTAATATATAAAATTAACAAATTTACTTTATTAGGAAACATAAAGTTGTATTAATAAAAGGTTTTACCTTAAATTTTTGATAACAGATTTTTAAACCAGTATTACATATTAAAACACTAGTAGTTTAACAAATTTACTTAGTTTTAGTTTTATAGACCATATTAATAAGTTGTGATGGTAGAAACATAAACAAAAAAAAAACAACTACTCATATTTATTAAAAATTTATTAGCGTGATTAGATTCGTCAGATAGTTTATTTTAAGCATTGTAAAATTTGTTTAAAAAGTTAAACTTTATAGATTAGAATATAAATGTTTAGTATCAAATAAATCATATATAAATAAAGATTAAATTTACTTATTATTAAAATTAGTAAACATTTTCTAAAAGTTTTATTATTTTATATAAATTCAATTCTTTTATTTTAATATGTGTATAGTTTTATCTATTGTTTTCATTTTTATAAATAAATTAAACAAATTTTAAAAAAGTGAGAAAGTCCCCAGTCTGCTTTTAACTAGAAGCAATATCAAAAAACAGCCATTATAGTAATTATATTTGGTATATCTCGTATCGTTGCGATCTCTCGTATCTTTACGCAGTTTTTCTGTGGACACAATGTGCGTAAATAAGCTAGAGGTTACTGTATTTTGAACACTTTCTGTTCTTTTTAGATGTTCATTTATGATTTTGCAGTTTTATAATTTTTTCAAAGTACATGGTTATATTTACAATAACTTTTGCTCGACTTTATTTCATCGTTCTAGTAAAAGTTTTGTTTTTAGTGTTGTTCATACTATCAAACGAGCTTTTGAGCACAAAATATGTTATTGAGTTGAAAATTAGCATTAATAACTCAATAACATGCCTTAATTAGTTCGTTAATGGTTAATTTTTAATCTGTTCTTTTGAAATAGTGTTGTACCTACCTTACTTTAATGAGTTGTTTTTAACTCACTAAGGTTAAGTTTTTATTCATACTTATCTTAAGATTGATTGCTAAATTTAACACCTTAGTCTTTCATTACTTCACTCTGTCACAATTCTTAATTAAAATAACTAAAAATTTAGGTGATTTCGTGCTTAGGAAGATATATTTTTGATTTTAAGATTAGAATAAACAAGATGCATATGAAATTTTTATGTTTATTTTACCAACTAAAATTTATTTTTGAAAATAGTTTACACTACAATTAAATGTAATGTTTACAAAAGTTAATTTTAAATTTTTTTTTATCTTATAAAATAAAAAATATATAAACTACTACAAACTAGTACAGTTTGCGGTTTTAATTTAATTTTTTTTTGTAAAACAATGCGATTACGTTGAAAAAAGCATAGTTTTTCATGGTTAGTTTTTAGCTTTAAAACTGCATAAATATAATATATAAAACAGCAACTTATCACATTTAAAAGAATATTAGGCTAAATCAGGGGTCGGCAGGCAGTTGGTGCTCGCGGGCCTAATTTCAAGTTTTTAAAATCTTCGTGGGCCACAGTTTTAGTTTTAGTGATATTTGAATAATATTTTGACTTTAGTTTTACCAGAGATAGTTTTACTTTTATTCACTTTATTACTTTAAATGACTTTTAGCTACAAAAAGAATGCCTATTTAATATATAAATATCTATTGGAATAGAAATTACATTGGTAAACATATTTAAGTCTTAATAGAATATGTACTATATTAAACACTTAATGAGTTAAACTTAATAAGTTATTTTTATTATTATACTTACAACCTTACTCTCTATAAAAACCTAATATGAAAAAATATTTATCGGTTACTTTTATACATTTTCTATATTATATTTCTTCTCATATTTAAAAAAATGTTAACTTTTGAAAATAGTTTTTGCGTCTTAATAGTTTGCACTCTTTTGAAAACTTAGTAATTAGTTGATTAAAAAAAAAATACCTATTTATATGTAGATAAGCTAAATAATTTTTTTACATAATTAATGCTCAAACACTTTAATAATATACTTTATTAGTATTTAATTAGTCTTTTACACGGTTACGACTTCCAAAGCAAAAATGTCTTAATTATGTTAAAAGTTTATTAAAAGTTAAAATAACTAAAAACTTTCTGTTAATCAAGCTTAAATACAAAACTAAAATATATTAGTTATTGTAAAAAAATCACAATATGTAAAAAGACAAAAAAAATTACAACTAGTAAACTACACTACAGTCATAAAAACTATTCTGAGAATTCGAAGATTTAATCAAAGAGTTTAAATTAAAAGTTTGAGATACACCTGAGTTTTAAAAAAATCTTCTTTAACAGCTTTAATTAGTCTGAGCTTTCAAAATTTTTTACTAGCCTGTTTGTTTGGCAACCCTGTTTAAAATAAAATCCACAAAATAAAGAAATATCAAAGTTTATTAGTTTTGAATTAATTATAAAACTAAAAAATTATTTTAATTCAGCTTGAATAGACAACTAAGTTTTTAAATATTTTTGACACATGTATAAAAATTCGTTAAGCTATTAATGAATTAGAAAAGCGTAATTTTTATTGTGCATTATAGCAATTCTTTATCTGCAATAAAGATATTGCATTTAAAGAGAGCAAATGTGAATTATAAGACGAGCTATAAAAACTATAATATGTTAGTTTGGAGTTATTCGAAGAAACAAAAAACCGCTTTAGTCATTTTCAACAACGCACATGATTATTTTCAGCAACTACAGACTGACCAGAAAAACTGTTTAGGCAAATTATAAAGTAGCAAAAGTAATTACTAAAAACAGATAGCGTTTAGAGTTAAAAACTTATTATAATAATTTGTGTTAGCGTTAGTAAACATTTTTGTTTATTTCTTTAGTATCAACAAGAAGTCGTGTTTAGGAAATGTCTGAACATTATAAAGCCGCATAAACCAAATTAGAATAACATGTTACAAATAACATTAGAGGTTGATTTATATGCAAAACTTAAGTAAAACTTTTTTAAGTTAGTCTAAGATGTCCATACTAAAAACTTATTGATACACCCGTTTGTTTAAACACTATAATAAATTACAAACAATTTAAGTTTACAAACAAAGAATTATTAAAAATTTAACCATAAAATAAACCATAACGAATAGAAATTGTATAAAACAAGCAGTTCAAAATTGCGGAAAACGTTTACTATACAAGACACTATTATTCTGTTAAAACTGAATTACAAAACTGTGACTAGAAAGTAACCATAAAAGATTAGTAAACATAATTTAAAATTGATTTTACGTGTTCGACTTTAAAACATACTTTGAATTTAGAGAAAAGAAATGAACAATTGAAATGTTTTCATAAACATAAGAGTTTTATTTAAACTCGTAATTTGTAAGAAAAGTGTAAAATTACTAATTAATTTAAAGAACATTATTGTTTACTATATAAAGTTAATTAACACTTTACGAGCTTAATTTAGATTAAGTTCATTTGAGATGTCCTATGAAAAAAGAATTTTTTGATCAAATTATTGATAATTGCAAAAAAAAACTTACTATTTTACATCAGTAGTTGTGCATTGTATTCAATATTTTAATATGATATGATTAATTTCAAAAACGTATACTTAATTTTTTTTTTTTACGAAATGAAATTTGAGTTGACTGCCTGTCAATGTAGGCAAAACTAAAAATCTATATAAAAGACACATAGTATTGAAATAAAAATAAAAATTAAAATAAAAAGTAAATCAAACGTACTGGTTTTTTGTATCTCGATCATTAAATGTTCCACACCTTTTATTTCAAACTTTTATATTAAATTTATTACTTTTAATATCATAAATAGTAACTTCATATTATTTTCAGTATTTACTAGTTTAACACCAACCAACACAACATTATTGCCAATACAACACGCTCCTTTATATCTTTCAATTTTCCATACTTTTGGGACGATGTTAATGTAACTAAACTTTCTACTTGTACCATCAAAAACTTCCAGCTATTTGTTAACCACCCGTCAACTACGAAAAGCTTGTTTCCCATACTCACTAAACTGTGATTACCTCTACCGTTGATCATTTCAGGCAAGTAAGTCCACTGGTTTTCATGATGGTCATAAGCTTCTACCGTTCTTTTACTTATATTTTTAAACTCATTACCAACCGAAACTAAAATTTCACCTTCGAAAAGTGCACTAGCTGCAAAGTATTTGTTTTCATTAGGAGCTGCAGTGTTGATCTATTTATTTCGATTAGAGTTGCATTTTACACATCAGTACATGTTTGTTTCTACAAAGTATTGATTTCTACTGATCACATATAACTCTTTCAGGAAAATACAAACACAAAAACAATTTTGTCTAGTCGGAAAAGAATTGATTAAGTCAGAAAATTTTTATTAATAACATTTTCAAAGTCAAGTAATCTTCGATTCTAGTTTTAGAGTTTTCAACGAAAAATAAACCAACTGAAATATCTTTCTCTTTTTCACTTATTTTTGACAACGAAAGAGTTTTTAATCGAAAACAACTGAAATCATGTTCACCAACATATATGATCTTAATTTTTAAAATAAAAACTTCATCATATAAATTTGTTGTTAAACTTTTATTGCGTTACGCCGTTTTCCTGCAGAGCAGTTCATCAGACGCTAAAAAAAAGCTGAAAACAAAATTATACAGAGCGATGAATTGGAAAATAAAAGTACACATATAAAATAAAAATAAAAATTAAATTTAAAATATGAGTTATAATTAATATGTTGGTTATAAAAGTTAAATTTTAAAACTAAATTAGTTTAAAATGAAATAAAGGTAAGTTTAGTTTAATGTATTTACTAAGCATTTAACATATTAAGCTTTGGAAAAAAATGTAAATATTAAGATTTATAAGGGATTTTTTAAAAACAGAAATGGTCTTTTCACGAAAAGGTTGTAACTCTAAAACAAAATATTTACACAATACAAACATAAATACAATATAACAATTAAATTAAGTTAAATAGAATAAAATAAATTAAATTAATGCGATAAAAACATCATCAGCACAACTTTGGTAGCAATGTCTATTTTGATACAAAACTGGATACTGACATACATTCATTCTAATCACTATTTAAAAAATAGATCTAGTTATTAAACTAAACTGTACATTTTTATTTAAAATTGATCAGATACTTATTAAAAATCTTTGCAAATAATTTTTTATAACTACTATTAGTTGAAATTATAATTTAATTTTTATTATAATTATTTTTGAAAACTCAAAAAGTGTAATTTTAAATAAACTAAACAAAAAACAATATGATACTTATAACCAATCGCATAACAATGTGAAGAAATTTAATTATAGCTTAAAACTACAAGTGAACTAATGTTTTAACAAATTTAGTTAAGTAAATTTAAAATATCCTTATGTACAAGATCAGTCAAAGTTGAGAGTTTAAATTTTTGATTTTGACTCAAATACACTACTGTAGTAAAATAATTTAAAACAATAAAATTATGTAAAGACAATTTATTTGATAGTGTAAAGGTTAAAGTTATTTGTTCAGCTTTTAATTTATGGCAGAGATCTAAATATACTTACAAACTTATAAACCAAAATGATTCAAAGCTATACAAAAATGATATTAATACCTTAAGTTTTTGTTTTTTTTATGTTAAAAGCTTTGTGAAAGTCATTAAAAAAATATTTTACCTTTTTTTTTATTTAATTTACATATTAAATGGTTTTTAAGAACATAATACCTAATAAAACTTTAAAAAACACTTAGAATCTAATTAGAAGCTTAAAATTCAAAACTTTTGAAATTTAAACCTTATCATATAATATATTTTTAGAAATGTACAATTATTACTTTTTGTAGCTGAAACATAACTATTCATCTAAATAGTTGACTAATTATATTAAAATTTTCATTATAATGATTTTTTTTATATTACGCTAAAAACTAAATTCGTTTAACTAGTTAAGTCAAAATTTTAATTGCAGATGTATTTTATTATATTGCAGTTTTATAACTTTAAAATAACGCAAAATAAGTATTTGATTTTAATAAAATTTTCAAAAAATATAAACTGTAATATTATTACATACATTGTTCTGAAACCAATGTGGATTTTTTTATAAAATAAATACTTTTTTGATAAGAAACAACAAAAAAAAAATTAGAAAAATCTGTTTATATAAATAATAAACCTATAAAGAATATTATTCTTTCAATATGTAATACAGAGGTCGGCAAACTGCGGCCCGCGAAGGGTAAATCTGTGACCCGCGAGCACGTTTATGTTTTGAATGGAATGCGGCCCACAAAAGAATATTTTGTGGCCCGCAAGCATGTAAATGTGGCCCGCTGGGAAAAAAAAACATATGTCTATTCAATTTTTTTTGCTAGTTTGATTTAATTTGATTAATTTCGTTTTAAGTCCATATATAACATTTAAAAAAAGTTAAAAGACTTCACTACTTTGGCTTAAAAATGTTTAAAATATAGATTAGCATTCGTCTAGTATTTTTTTCACAGTTTCATTATAACTTTCTTCTTATAACAGCAAGTTATTATATAAAACAGAATGTAAAGAGGGCTTTGATTTATTAAGTTATATGTATAATACTTATTTGATAAATAAACTATAAGCCCTTTTTTTTCATTATTCACAAGAGTAATGCACAGTAATTAGCTAAAGTTTCATTTCTTTAGAAATTAAGTATTTAGTTTAACATGTAATTTATACCTATGTTTCTCTTATAGATGTTTTATAACTATATGTTGTATTTAAGTGTACACAAATACATTAAAATTACATAATAATAAAAACTTAAGTTTTTTATATTTTAGTTTAAAAACATTTTGATTTTTTAGAAGTTTTCTGTGCACTTTAAATTAATTCCTATGCACACAATGTACTCAGATGCTCATTTTTTGAACAACTTTTTCTTTAATACTTACTTAGATCAACAAATATTAAATAAAGTTCAATTAATTTAAAAATAGATTTTTATTATCATTGTTTTAATAAGTAATATCTAAATGTGTGCAGACACACTTAAAACAATATATATATGACATAAATTAAAATAGTTTTTGTTAGGTACTTATTTTAATTTTTCAAACTATATTTTTTGGAAAATTTTTTGTTTTTTTTGCCATTTTTTCGCTTTCTTTAATAAAATATAGTACTCCATAAATTACAAAAAAAAAAATTATTTCTTTCATGCTATCGCACGTATTAAACTTTGGTTGTAAATATGCGCTACACTTAAACAAAATACATTTTAGTGGAAGTTTTATAGGATCTGAATGTATTTTCTAATAATTGAAGGTCATACAATCATGTGGAAAATTCTGCTGATAAGTTTTTAATTGCATCTAAAAATCTATTTTTAGTTTGATGTTTTCAAAGGTTTTGGAATTTTGTATAGTGTTTTGTTTCTTTTATCCGAAACCACTAAAGTCATAATATTTTACCATATCTCATACAATAACTTTCGTAATTACAAGTTAGGTTTCTAAGTTACGATATAAGAAGTACCAGAAATTCTAAAAACAGTATTAAGTTTTTATCTTTAGAAGAAGTAATAGTTATGGTTTTACTTTTAAGAAAAGTCACAATTTTATTTCTTAACGCATACACTCGTCATAACATCAAAAAAAATTCTTACCCAAAGAATAAGCTAAAAGTAAACTAGGTTAACGTATTGACTTTTTGTTTTGTTAATACTTTTAGAAACTTTCGGTGGTAAAGTTTGTTTGATAAAATTGTGTTCACTCCTTAAATTGTAAATTTTATAATTTTTTATGTTTGTTGTCTCTGCGCATAATGCTTTCTGGTTCATTACTAAATAAAGTTAATTGATAAACAACGTAAGTCCAAGGTCTGGTTGTGAACAAAATAATACCACCAACATATATCTATCAGTAATTGCAGTAGCAACATTTTTTACAAAAACTTTAAATCAACACCCATTACACTAGTTCATTGCACCTTTGCTATTAAACTATCTTTATCTATTTTTGTGCTTTGCATTGTAACTAAACGTAAAAAATCTTCTGAATTTTCAAAGTCAGTAAAAAAACCTCTTATAAAAATTCTTAGATGAGCAGTACCTGTTGTATCAGTGCTCTCATCTTAAGAGATTGATAAATGTCCTAATTCGAATTTTGCGGCTTTATAATCTTAGATATCTTTCAAACACGAATTCTAGTTGTCATTGAAGAAACAAACAAAAATCTTTTACTACTGCAAACACATTTTCTTTAAAAAATTCTTCATTTTTTATATTTCGTTACTCGCAATAACGCTTAACTAATAATTTTTAATTCTTATTGCTCATTTTAGATTTCATATTTACTCTTTATGAAAGAAATACTTTGTTGCAGATAAAGAATTGCTACAATAATCTATAAAGAAAATTTTTATTTCAATACTGGCTTAGTATTTTTTTTTACTTTAATTGAAAATATCTAAGAAACTTAATTGTCCATTCAAGCTGGCTTATAATATATATTTTTAAAGATAACTTATATTTATAAACTTTGTTATCGCTTTATTTTTTGAACTTTATTCTAAACAAGGTTGCCAAACAAACAGGCTAGTTTAAAAGTTTGAAAAACTCAGACTAGGTTAAACCTGTTAAAGACATTTTTTAAAACTCATATGTGTGAAAAACTTTTATTTCAAGCACTTTGAATAAACCTCGAATTCTCGTAAAAGTTTTTATGACTGTATTTTAGTTTAATGATTATAATTTTCTTATAGCCTACTTAAATTATGTATTTTTTCATAATGATGATATTATAGTTAGGTATTTAAGTTTGATTAACAGTAAGTTTTTAGCTTTTTCAACTTTTAATAAACTCATAATGGTTTGATATAACTCAATCATTTTTGCTTTTATATTTGCACTATGGAAAAAACTAATTTATTATTAATTATTTATTTGATTTAAGTATTTGAGTACTAATTATGTTAGAAAAAATTTCTTAGTATTTTAGCCATGTAATTAAATATAAAATTAGTTTAGTTAACTATTTACTGAATTTTTAAAAAGTGATTCTAATTAAAATGCAAATATTATTTTTAAACGTTAATATTTTTTAACATTTGGAAAAGCAGTTCATTATATAAAAAAATTTATAAATTTCCCTAAAAATGTTTTTCATGCTCGATTTTCATAGAGGACTAGATGGTAAGAAAAATAATAAAATTTCATATTAAACTTATTTAGTGTTTAAAACAGTACGTAGTTTATTAAGACTTAAGTATATTAGTCACTGTAAATTATATTTCGATAAATATGTATAATTTAAGTAAGTGTTTTGTGTAGCTAAAAGTCATATAAAATAGTAAACTAAATAAAGTGAAATTTACTTTAGTGCGATTAAAACCAAAATATTATTTAAAAGTCACTAAAACTAAAACTGCGGCCCGCGAAGATTTTGTAAACTTGAAATTTGGCCCGCGAGCACCAACTGCCTGCCGACCCCTGATGTAATACAATCTAGTTCAATAAAGGAAACTATGTATTCAAAAAACGTATTAATTGATTATTTGCTTAAACCTTTACAAAACAAATTTTAATCAGCATTTTATTTTAAATTTATTAAAGGTGAACACATTAAAAAGAAACTTTTAAAATTATTGAAACACAAACCATTTAATTTTTTTATCAAACCAAATTAATTTAAGGTGTTAATATTTAAAAGAAACAATTGAATTAATCAAATAAAAAAATGATTTTTCTAACACTTATTTCAATCTAATTTAGTTAAAGTGAACACATATATATAAATTATATGAACTAATATAAACCCTAATCTTTAACAAAAAATAGTTCAATTAACCTTTTATTCACAAAAGGTGATCATGATTTTTATAAACGATCAAAATTATTAGAAACATATTTTTTATATGTTATTAGTTATATCGAACCAAGTTTATTTAAAGTACTAACTTTAATATAATTATTTAAATTAGTTTTATTTCATTTGTACTATATGTTAACGATATTAGATCAAAATTATTATGTTAACGATATTAGATTAATAGCGAACTATAATTTGGTAAATAAAAAATGTTTTAATAGATATACTAACTTTATAAAAAAACAAATTTAAAACAAAAACAGCTACTTGATTAGTTTTAAAATGCAAATAACAATGAAGTGTATTTTATACATGTTTTAAAATAAACGCAAAAAACGCTATTTTCCATTTCAATAAAGTATATTTATTATTAGATTATCAATTTTATTCAAAAACTTAGATTTATAATTTTCTTATTTTAAACTTCCACAAAACTTATTGATTTTTAATTTAAAAAAAAACAAAGTACTTAAAGTCTGAAAACACAGCCTGATTGATTACTTATCGACCGAAAATTAATCTTTTTTTTTTTTAAACTATGACCTTTTTTATATCTTAACAAAACTTGCCATTGTGATGAAAAACCTTTCAGCTAAAAAGTGCCCGAACATGGCTTGAAGAATAGTTAAACTAAGTTCTGAACTTGGTTATGAGTGTTTTTAAAATCCGAACTTGAATTCTTAGCAATAAAGTTTTTAAACTTAATTGCATACTAGTAGTAACCACTCTAAAAAGATTAGATTATAGTTAAAGATTTGTTTAAATGAGGACATTATCTTTGTTGATATGGATATATTATCGGTTTAGTAAAGTATATTTTGTTAAAGGTTTATGACTTATATAAGTTTAAATGATTACCAAATACATATTCAACCTTACTGAACTAGTATTAAAGATATGATGTAAAATTACTTTTCTTAAAAATATTCTATTTACAAAAATAGTTTTATTAAAACATCATGTTTCATATCAAAAGAATTAAGTGTTTAATTTAATTTCCGTATTTTATTTTAACAACTTTGTATAAGTTAATAATGACTGCCGAAATAATACTTTATACTATTTTAATATTTATACTATTTATGTATATAGTATATTAAAAACTTAGTCGCAACTGTTTTGAAATATTATCATATTCAACCACTTTAAAATAATGCAAAATAAATATATAAATATTATTAAACATTGTTTATTGAACGATAAGTAATACGCTCAAAAAGTTTGGTCCAAGGATTTGGTGTACAAAATGAATTCCGCTTATTGATAACCGTTGTCAATATATATCAATAACCAAAAGGTTCTTCGTGCACCAGGCCAAAGAACAAATATTTTGAGCGTGTTTTTTGTCAATCAATAAAGTAAATTTAATAAAAACTATATTTTTATTTTGCGAGTTTTATTAAAATGATTAAATGGTGGTTCAGGCTGTGAACTGACATACTTTTTACATTTTCAACTAGCTTGCAGTTTGTTTAATATATGTCTATATTTCTACCTTGTCTTGTTTATGACATATGTCAGTAAAACTTATTATAGTAATATCTTTAGGCATTGTTAATTTACCAGTTAATTTAAATGTATTAATTTCATTTGAGTTTAATGTTTTGTATTCCTTATACTATTTATCAAGGTAATTTAGGCTAATGAATTAAATTTTTACTGGCTTTTAAGTGGTTTGTCAAGGTTTAGATTTAACTTGTGGTTGTTTTACTGTTATTTAAGTTATCCATGATACAAATACTAGGAACGGGTCACTTTTGCATGATCGTCACTTTTGCACGGTCTTCACTTTTGCCCAAGCGTCAAGTTTTCACGATGGGTATTTTTTGCACGAGGGTACATATTTTCAAGGCGTCACTTTTGCACATCGTCACTTTTGCTAGAAGGGACATTTTTGCACCGCGACTCTTTTGCACGTAGGGACACTTTTGCACGGTGACTCTTTTGCATGTAGATTCACTTTTGCACGCAGGGTTATTTTTGCACGGCGTCACTTTTGACAAGGAGACACTTTTTCACGGTCGTCACTTTTGCAAGCAGAGTCATTTTTGCACGGTATCATCTTTGCACGTCGATATTTTTGACGATGACAATTTTTACGGCACATTGTTGCACAACGTTATTTTGCACAACGCCTCATTTTTACAATGACATTTTGGCAAGATGAATTTTTTGCACGGAACATCACTTTTGCATGCAGGCTGATTAAAAGTTTTTTATCTAGTACCAAATCTGTAACATAAAAAGAAACTGAAAACTCAAAATTTATTACACACTTATATTAAAGGCATAAATAGAAGATTTAAAATCTTAAACAGTAAAAGTTAATGTTAGAAATAAACTAACGAAAAGATAGGATAAAATTATTTATAAAAGTTTCATACCAGGGACAATAAATTTAATCTATATAGAAACTAACAAAAAAAATACTCTAAGTGTAAGTAAATTGTTCTAGTTTATTTTGAATTTTAATATATTATTTAACAAGTTTTTATTAATTTAAAAACATAAACCTAACGCTCCAAGGACATTAACAACAGACTGACCAGATGAATAATCATTAAACACATTGAAAAAGGACTTATTGTTAACAGAGTAAAGGTGCTGCTAGTAAAATTGAACTATAAACTAAGCTAAATCTTAAAATTATATCAACGCTTGATAAAAATCACTTATTAGTTTTACTAAGTAAAATTTAATTTAATTAAAACTTTTATAACTTTAATCAAAACTCTCTAAATTTTTTGCAAAATACTAATTCATTTTGAAATTTTTTCCATATTTCAACTGACCAATAAAAAAAAATTTCCCAAGCCTCATTATTGAAATAATGTTTGTACGTAGTTTTTTTGCTATTTTCTTTCAATAAATAGTTATTTTTAAAAGTTCAAAAATTGATTGTATATTAGTTGTAGTTCACCCTTAACTAGTTTAAAAAAGTGTAATGAGGTTAAATTCAAGTTTTCTGTATTCTAATGATTTAAAATTAAGTTTAATTAGTCTATCAAGGTAAGACATATCAGAAATATTGTAGCGGTTGAAGACTTATATAGTATATTTTCCGTGAACAGATTCTATATGGTTAGTAACTTTTTTTAATTATTTAGATCAGATTGGTATTTTATACTTCAATTTAGGACGAATTTAAATGAGAAAAAACTTATTTAGGATGTTTATAACCGGAGACTTAAAGCTCTATAAATATTGAAAAGATGTAGTTTATCCAATTTGGAAAACGTAATCAATATTGTGATACCATTTAAAAATTTTAGCAATAACAATTCAAATATCTTTAAACACTTTAGTTGAAGATAAGTTAATATTGTTTATTTTAAAGTCAAAAGTAGAGATAGCAGTGTTTTTTGTTAATATTTAGGATTTGAAATTTACTAGGGTTTTAGTTTAATTTGCTTTATTTTCATCAATCGTAAATTTTGTCTAACGAATGTTCTAAAGCTGTGTTCGAAAGGTAAAACACTCTTTGTCATCTGCAGAGAGGCTAATGTTGCTACTAACATCAACTTCTGAAATTATAATATTTAAAAATTCTTTTAACTAACTAATTAGACTGCTATGAGTTTTGTATTGCGGTAATGTTTTAATTTTTTCAAATGGAGAGGCATAGTCTGAAGCTTTTACTCTGTATAGATAATTTAGTTGACTTATGGCTTAAAAGAGATACGACCAAGAGTGTTAGTACTCTAATAATTGAAAACAGAACATTCGGTCAGGGAGAAAACTAAATTGTCTAGGGAATATAAGTCTATGAAATAATACAAGTTTAAGTCATGAAAAATGCGCTATTTTATTGCTCTTTGTATTCTCACAATAATTAAAAACAACTTTCCATATAACTAAAAAATAAACATCAAGTAAAATCTGAAATACCTTTACTCTTCATAAATTAACTATTTTTTTTAAGTAACAATTGTTCAAAATTAAAAATAAATTCAAATTATTTGTTTAAGAACTATATAATGCTAGTTCTATGATTAAGAGAATATAAGTAAAAAATGAGTCTCAAGATTCCTGTTTTAAAGCCCTACTAAATTAAGTTTTTATTTCTGTTTAAAATTAGCAAAATTTAGTTCATATAAAAAAAAATACTGTAATAATCTAGTTTATTTAAATTAAGATTATAACTATAAATTAATAAATTGTGGTAGGTTATTATATTGTTCTACGTAAAATTTTAAATAGCTTATGCAAATTATATATTTTATTCGCGACCGGTTTCGGTGGGAAGAGTTTGCGACCTTTTCAACTAAAAAATAAAATATTAAACTGCATATAACAATGATAGTTATTTCTATTGTTATTTTAAAACTTATTCATGCGTGAAGAATATAAACAAAAACTAAAACATTGCATATTCGAAAATTCAAGCCTGTCAGAGTATGATTAGGTAAAATTAGTACTAGTTTAAAAAAAAACGAATAGAACTAATATTAATATATTGAGTCAAAGAAAAAAAAACTGAGTTCAAAGCTTTTTTTTAATATTTATTCCTTGAAAATTATCTAAATGAAATTAAGAATTGTCTAAAGTTTTGATTTTTAGCCAAGAGTCTACAAAAAACATGAATAAAACTTAAAGTCGCTGAAGATTTCAAAATCTAACTTGTGTTTAGTTAACATAACAGTCAAAATTTAAACAGTTTTAAGAACTATCTAAAAAAAAGTTCTAAAAATTATCTAAGTTGAATTAAGAACTGTCTAAAATTTTTTTTTTTAATTTAATCAAAATTTCAACAAAAACTAAATGAAAAAGTCAAGTAAATATCCTATTTTGTACTATAATTATACTTTGGTTTAAGTTTTGTCTGCATGAGTTTATTAATTCCGTTCTTTTGTTGATGCATTTTGTACCAGCTTCAAGTATTAATAAAGCTTTATTAAAGCACAATCTTCATGTCATAGTAAAATTTTAAATAAAAACTTAACATTAAAATTTCATTAAAAAATACCACATTTTTATCTAACAACTTGCGTTTAAAAGCGGATAGTATTTAAATTGACAAAAAAAGAATAATTTAATTTATTTAAAGTTTTATTTAATAAAATAAAAGTTAGAAGCGTGCAAGAGTGAAGCTCCGTTCAAAATTGACTGGTTGTTTAAAATTTACGCAGTTCATAAGTATATCCGTGAAAATATAACGCCTTGCAAAAGTGACGCTTTGCAAAAATGTCGCCATGCAAATGTAACATCGTGCAAAACTTTTTAATCTGTAAAAATGTCACTGAGCAAAAGTGATGCTTTGCAAAAATGTCGCCATGCAAATGTAACGTCGTGCAAAACTTTTTAATCTGTAAAAATGTCACTGAGCAAAAGTGATGCCGTGCAAAAATGACCCTGCGTGCAAAAGTTACCCTTTTTGCAAAAGAGTCGCCGTGCAAAAGTGTCCCTTCGTGCTAAAGTGACGCCGTGCAAAAACGACCACTCGTGCACAAGTGACCCTGCGTGCGAAACTTTAATTGATATAAGTTTCTGTTGATAGGCGGACATTTTTTGTTTTTCAAAATTAAATCTAAACCGATAAATAACGTTTAGTTCAAAGGTAACATTGTTTAAAAAATTTAACATAATTGATAGAAATCTGTATTAGTGAGAATAATAATTTTTATTTCTTACAGATTTTATGATTTTATATTTAAAAATTATACAATTTTGCACCAGTAACAGTTTTGCAAGGAGGGTCTATTTTGCACAAAAAAGTACTAACTTAAAATAACTAAATAAAAAATATATAAAACCTTTATATTTTATAATAAAAAATAGTAAGCACGTATAAATGTATCTCATTTGAAATTACTTAGGTTTAAATTAGTTTTATTTATAATTGTTAAGCTTTATTTAGCTTTTTTTTAACTGAAATTAAATAGTTGTGTTTAAAAACTAATATAAATAAAAAAAAAAGTAATAAAAATAAAACTAGAATTTTGTTTTAATAAAATTAACCCTTATTTAAGAATAAACATGTACTGTTGTAAACTTAAATTAAGTTTAAGTTATACTTAGCTTCAATATGAAATAAAAAAAATCTAGAAAAATTAAATAATATTTACATGGGTAGGTGTTAAAATTTCACAAGGGGACAAAATTGCACGAGAATACTTTTGCACAGAAAAAACGAGCATGTAAAATAGTGAGACAAATAGATAAATTTAAAAAGGATAAAATCCGTCTGATGAAATATTATTGTGCATTGTATAGAAAGTTCTTATATGGCTGTGTAGTTCCATAAATTACACTTAAATTTGTTTTTGTTGTTTTATATTAACATATTCAATTAGATATTTTAGTTTTCTTTTAAGTGTTATATAATTAAAAGTTGAATTTTTAATATTTATTAAAATTATCTTACATTTACTTTATGTTTTACTTTTTTAGATACACTTTCAATACATCCAAAAGTGTAGTTTGTTTGAAATTGTGTGGGATCAAGTGGTGTTAGTTATAATAAAATACAACCACTCTGTTTGCCAAGTTTGAACAAAGTAGAATAATTTCTTAAAACTTAAATTAAATCATGTTCAATGGTGAGGATGTAGAATATACTACAAGTATACTTAACCCTTGGACTGGAACATGCTAAATCAGGTTTCAAACCTACAATCAAAAAAGTCAAGTACAAAGAAGCAGATGAGCGAACTTTCACCTTAGTTACAAATTTTGATAACAAAACTTATATTTAAAAGTTCCTAAAAGAAATTTTGAACAACTGTAATTTTAAATAATTACTATTTTACTATTGTTTTTAACACTTATTCGTCACGTTCTTAAAAAAAAGTTTATTGTGTTCGATATTCTGTAATGCTTAGATATTCTCTTTAATTTTAATTCTAAGTATAGATTTTTTTTAATATAATGAAAATTTATACAATTTATTAGTCATTAAGTATTGTTTTGTTATCTTGTTGTAAATATAAACTAGACCTTCAAATTAAAATTCAAACAAGTTGCCTTTTTTTAAATGTTCTGATATTAATATCAAATTAATAATTTATTTCATATCTTCATAGACTTCATTAAATTTCGTTAATCTTATAAAAAAGAATTCTAAACTCAGATTCTGATTGAACTCTTCTATTACTTAGTTCTTTTGTGTTAAAGAAAGAGTTGTTATATTAGGACCAAAACTTTTTACTCTAACTTAATTTGTTTTGGAGTTTTATTTATTTTCAAATCGTTTATAAAAGTAGTTTGTACTTTTTGACTTTAGTGCAGCTTATTTTATTTTACTGTGGTTCATATTAGAATAAACTCGTTTAGTAAAACTGTCTCTTTTATATATACTAATCTAAGTTGCCTTTGAAGTTTATAAGATAGTAATAAAGTAAGTCCTTAAATAATTATAAACAATAACTTTAATAAATTTAGTAAACCATAATCCCTGTGTTGTCAAAATCATAATATTAAACTGATTATAAATAATAAATATAATTAATTATTAAACAGGTATATTACGAAAATCGACGAAGTTATTCTATTCAATAACATGCTAACAATCTTTTTTAGTAACAAAAAAATTATGGTTTTTAAAGCAAACTTGAAGTGTCATGCAAGTTATAATTAAAAACCATAAATGTGGTCTTTTATTTTTGTTTAAACTATTATAATACTTTTTCGGTAAATAATTTTACAGATCTATACAAAGAAACGTTAAATACTTAAAGGTTATAAAAGTTCAACAATTTTCTTTGGAAAAAAAAGACACAAAACTTTACATCTAGTGATGATTAAGTGTGCTTTTTGCACCTGATGTTAAAAAAAAGAACGTATATAAAAAATAGTGAAATTAGTTTAGTAAGTGCAGAACTGCTTCAAAATTATTTTCTTAACAAATGCATATATTTTTAGTAAGTTATGCACCGGAAAAAAGCTGTTCAAATTATGATTTTTGTAAGGAATATCTTGATGTGAAAAAACTAGCTACTTTATAGCTTAGTTTGTAATGGAAGAACTTTAAAATCAACAAACACAATGCCTATAAATTTACTTTTTTTCACTTTTGTTGTTATGTAAAAAATAAAACAGTAACATTTACTAAAGACATTTTATATTGTTGATTAGTAGTCAAAAAATTCTATACCATAGTTTGATCTGTACATAATCACCATGACTTTTTGTTAAACAAGCCTCATTAAGTACATTATGTAAGTATATGCTAGTTATACACATTGAAGAATTATTAAATTTAAATATTCTAATAATCAAATTTTTAAAAGATAAGTTAATTTCTAAAAACTATTTTGCAAAATAATAAAAAAGTTTTGTCTACTAAAGTAAAGTTTAGATTTTTTTTCTTTTGTAGATAACAAAGACATGCTCTTCCCTCTATAACAGGATTTCTTAACTTTTTTTTCAAATGGCCTCCTTAAAAAGAAATTTAAAAAAGCTATAGCCCACTCTAACAAGAATACTCAAAAAACTACTATTAAAAATCTTTAATACCTAAGACCTTTCGTTTTTGTTCTTCATCTACAACTCAAAAATATCTGGGTAGGTGTTGAAATTGCAAAATTGCAAGAGGGGACATAATTGCATGAAAATACTTTTGCACAGAAAAAAACGAGCATTCAAGATAGTGAGACAATTAGATTTATTTAAAAAGGAGAAAATCCGTTTGATGTAAATTTTATTGTGCATTGTATAGAAAGTTATCTTATGGCTGTGTAGTTACGTAAATTATACTTAATTCTTTTTGTTGTTGGTTTATATTAAAGTTTTCAATTAGATATTTTAGTTTTCTTTAAAGTGTTTTATAATTTAAAATTGAAGATTCAATATTTTTAATATTTATATGACATCAACTTTATGTTTAAACTTTTAAAGTACACTTTCAACAAATCTGAAAGTGTAGTTATTGTTTAAATTGGTGTTGGATCCAGTTGTGTTAGTTATAATAAAGTACAACCACATTATTTGCCAAGTTTCTACGAAGTAGAATTTATTATTTTTTAAGATGAAATTTAATTATGTCAATGGTGTGAATGGAAAATATACTACAAGTATACTAATCTCTAAATTTTATTTGTACAATCTGATAAGTTAGTATAGCAGGGGTTTTTTTTTATTGGTTTTCTGATTCCTGTGCATCTCTTAAAAAAAAAGAAAATTTAATCTACTTAACAATTAATTTGCTATTTTTTACTAAAACAAAATGTTTTTTTAATATATTTTTGTTTACTAATAATTTAATTTTTTTTTTTAATTTTTTTTATTCTTATTTTTAACGTTATTTAATTTTTATTTTTATCTAAATCTATACTTGAAATTTTTTGCTTTAAATTTTTTTTTAAATTTTTGTATTAATATTTTATTAATTTTATTTAATTCTTACTTTTTTAATTTTTAAAGTTGTATAATTTTTTTTCGTGCAAAAGAATCTTTACATGCAATTTTGTCCCTTTGTGTAAAAATGTCTACGCAGAATTATGACCTGTCCCTGGGCAGGAAACAAAACCAGTGCAAAATTGACCCTCCGTTCAAAATTGTCACTCGTGCAAAAGTGACCATTAGTGCAAAAGTATCTTCGTGCAAAAATAACCTTCGTGCAATTTTGTGCTCTCATGCAAATTAGTTTTCGTGCAAAAGTATCTTAGTGCAAATTTGTGTTTTCATGCAATTTTTTCATCTCGTGCAATTTAAACAGCCATCCCCTATTTACGTAGATGTTTGGACCTGGTAATCAAATTACAATGAATATTCAGTTCAAAACATTAGTTTAAAGTTCACAAAAGTTAAATGATCACAAAAAAAGCCAGATTTTCAATCCAACCAAGTTGTTAGCTTAGACAAAATTGAAATTGGGATGGTGCATTGTAATCAGTTTGCTAAAAGAGACAAACTATTTTATTTTTGCTGTATAATATATTTTCATATAAACAAAAATTACACTTTTTGTTATTTTGTGTATTTTTTTTCAAACTTTTTGATTTAAATATTTTAGAAAGTATTAGTAAAATTTATTTAAAGCAGTTTTCAGATGTTAATAGAATAAGATATATATTGAAATCAACAAAAAAAAAAAAGTTAAAAAGCAAATCCAAAAAGAGATAAAAAGTTTGTGTCAACCTATTTTAATATTTTACAATTCTTACTTACGATCAATTTAATTTTTAGAACCTCAATCATTCTAACATTGTTGTCTAAATATTCTTAATTTTTAACTGTTTCTTAATAAATACTAAAAAAAATTCTGTGCATACCTGTTTATAATGGTTTTTTTTTTTGCCAAAGTAGTTATAATTTTTTTGTTAAAAAATGCACTTCTATTGTGTACCTATACCCTGGTATATTTTAAAATAAATTTAATTTTTATATAAAAATATTTTTTAGTGAGTATAGGTTTCTTAAAATTTGTATAAATGTTTATCCAGGTTACAAACTTACAATTGATTAACAGTAACTGGAGTTTATAGAGTTATAGTTACTACAGATTTATTCACTTTTTATGGTTAATGATAAAAAATATCATAGTTCAAGTGTAGATCTTTGGGTCAAGAACAATGTATTGAACTAAATTATATAAATAAACTATTTTAATTCTTTAATTTTATTTTGTTAATATTTTACTTCTTTATAATTACATATTTGTTTTTTAAGTATCAATTAAAATTAACAAAAGTCCAATATTTAACTTATTTAACAATAAATGATATTTGTAAGACTTAGCAATAGTTTAAAATGGTCAGTATAAAAAAGGGTTTTAGGCTATTGTAATTATAAGTTACCATTTTGTTAATTTAGTAAATTTCAATTATACTTATACTTTTTTATGGCTCAGTCAAGTAATGGTATTGAAATTTAAATAATTTTAAGGCTAGCTATAAGTAAAAATACATATGAAGACAGTTTGACCATAAACTTTGTACAAACTCTTAAAGTTTTGATATAATAACCTATCAAATAAATTTTTATATCACTGAAAAATATTAAAATAAGTTATATAAGTTTGTAATAAAGATTTTTTTTGAATACAAGTTAAGTTTTTTTCTACTGTAGGGCTTTGATACAGTAAAAAATATTTTTCACAATTTCTTAGTGAGGATGACTAAATGTTACTAAGCTAAATAGAACTTATTATTTTTATTAGAAAAAATGCAAAAGTTAAAAAAAAGTGTTTGATAAAAAATATTGATGGAAGAAATGCTTTAAAAAACAATAGAAGACTGTTATATATTTATTTATTAACTAATAAAAGTATATATTATAAAATGAAAACCATTCTCTGCACAATAGATATAAAAGTTTACTTATTAAACACCATTTAATATCTAAAAAGTGATAGTTTAAATTAATTTAATAAACAGTTTTCCTCATATTTTAATACAAAAGTATAGTAGTTTTACTATACTATACAAGGGATTTTAAACTCTAAAATTAAGTATTTTTTGACTTTGATAACTTTTAATAAATAAATTCATTTCTTATTTATTTATTAAATAACTAAGATAGTAAAAAACAAAAATCTAATTTTAGTCTTTATTTTTATATATTCTTTAAATAAAAAAAATAAAATTATTTTTAAATTTAGTATTATCTTTGATTTGTTCAACTTTTACAGTAAATACTTTTAACTGTTTTTTTTGGAATAGGAAAAATGTTATACTGCTATCTTTTGCAAATATTTAAAAAAAAAGTTAACTGCCTAAGAACTCAAAATCTTTTTTTTTTCATAACAAAAAACTGTTTTGTAGTGTTTTTTAAATAAAAAGGATGAAATTGATTGAAATGTAAAAAAATTCAAAACCATACCATTGTTATAAATAAGTTAAAAACATAAAAATCTGTACATTTCATGTGATATAAGACAAAATTAATAAAAATAATTCTATCCTATTTGTTGCTTCTTCCATAAGATATGTATTCAATACACAACTTTTATTTGCCATAGAAAGATAGCTTGTTTTAATAAAAGTTGCTAAAATTTGGATTCAAATTAAAATAACAGATTTTTTAATCATAATAAAATGCTCTAAGTAAAATCAAGATTACATTGCTAGAACATTACTATAACTAGTTAAGTAGAATTTTTTTCAGTTTTTTATAACTTTAAGTTTGTAATAAAACAATTTAGAAAATTTAATATTTTAAATTAATGTATTTTGAAGATATATAAATAGTTTCAAAAGAAGTTAAGTATACAAAATTAATTGTTTTTAAGTAAATTGTTTATATAGTTATTTGTTGTAACTAAAAAATATTGCTCAATATACTGAAATGTAAAGAGCTTATTTAAATAAAGGTATGAAATTAAATATTTTATCTAAAACAAAGTTTCGGTGATAAAAAAAATTGCGACGTTTTCAAGTAAAATAAAATAGCTTACTAATTTTTATTCAATTGAAGATATTTTAAACATTTTTTTTGCAAAAATGACTAAACGCTAAATATTTTACTTAGACTCAAGGACTATGAAGTAATAAAAGGTAAAAATAATAATATTCTGGTAACCGAAATTAATGTTTCTGATAAATAGTTTGTTTATTTTCTATTTTTTAGTTTTCACAATATTGCTTTTTATATTCTTTAAGTTAATATTTTTGTGCTAATATATACAATGAGTTAGTTCAAAGTAAACTAAACGAGTAATGTGACCATTGACCAGTCATACTGGCTATAAAATGAAATTGGTTGATATAAATTTTTAAGCTAAAAGTTGTATGGTCATGAAAATGTAGTTTGTAAGGGTAAAAGGGTGAAGGTTGAAATATAAACTAGTTTAAAAGACTTAAGTCTTCTTGAAAAGCTCAATTTTTACTTAAAATCTAATTAAATATATAAAACATATTGCATAGACATGTTTTTTTTTCATTTATTTAACTAGGTTGTTTTATTTTTGAGGCTAATCATTATTAAACTTTTAGTTAATTTAAGTTTTCTTACTAGTTTATATTGTATTTGTAATTTTTTTAAAGATTAATCTATATAGACTTTTAATAAATGGTAAAAAAGATTTTAAATTTCAAATGTTAAATATTTATTTTCGTACAACCATACTTAAAATATTTTTATTTTATGATGTATGTCAGTTTTAAGTATCTTAAATGTGTCCTTTTTTCATAATGACATATAGATACACAATTCTTATTTAACTGTATTACATGATTTTCTATAAGTAGATAGTTTTAATTTTATTTTAGTTTACATGATGATCATAGTATAAAACAAGTCAGTTACTATTCTGTTAAAGTTTTGATTAGCTGTGTCATATAAAGCGATTTTGTTAATTTATATTAGAGATAGTGTTTTTAAATGAAAAATATTAATTTGACAAACCAGAGTCTCCAAAAGTTGGCAAAGTAGCCCTCTTAGGGGTCATGAGGAGCAAAGGGGCCAAAGAGGGTCCATGAAGTCATTATTTGAAACCAAGTATGACTCTGATGATGATAAGCAAAAACAAAATCTCAGGTGGTTTTAATAAAGGTTTTTGAGTAAAATGTTGGAGGGGGCCATAGCTTTTTAATTTCTGTTTAAAAGGCCTTTTGAAAAAAAGTCGGAAAACCCTGTTAAAAAGTTTGTTGCAAATGAAAAATGTAAAGGTTTTTACACTTAGTTTATTGACCAATTTTATTATTAGTTTTTTTTTGTTGATAGTTGTTAGGTGTCCTAAACAAAAAGTTAAACGGTATCCAAGTTGTGCACGACTCGATTACTGAAAGATGTTTTCGTACATTAGTTTCTTCGACCAATGTTCTTTTGCAGTAATTTTTTGTTCGTTCAATAACTGATTGAGTTTGCATTAATTATTTAATCAAATCGAAAAGTAGAATATTTTACAGTCGTCCATGTTTAAAGTTTAAGTTTTTTTAGCTGAATATTTTTACAATTTACTTCTAAAAATAATATAGTAAACCACTAAACTCTATATAGTTATTTTATAAAAAGCAACTACTATACATTTTTATAGATAAAAATTTTTATTCTAATTTAAATTATATACTAGTTTTCAACATTTATAGTGAATATTTTTAATTATTTTTTTATTCAGTAACACAATATTTGTTTGTAAATATACAAACTCTAGTAACAAAATAGTTTGATTTTAAATATAAAAACTATATAACTTAAAATCTAACACATCAGAAGATAAAACACAGATATTTTCACTTATAAGTTATATTACTTTGTATCTTAAAGTCGTTCAGTTTTATTTTAAATACTATTTTAAGTTTTCATTTTAATGTTGAAAGTTTTTTACTGCAAGTTCTATTTTTGTGCTACGTTTTAATAAACAACTAGTAGAAGATTTAATGTATCAATAATTTGAGCTAGAGGAGCATATTTCTTATCTAAACCTTACAGTAAAACTTAAACTTTATTTATGTGACTAAATAAATTGTTAAAATTAAAAGAATCAAGCACTTGTTTCTTAGAATCTATTCTTTAGTATGATTCAAATTATGAAAAAAGAAGACATAAAATGAAAGCTGCCTTACTAGTTTAACACTAATTTAAGTCCTAAGTTGCATTTCTGGTTTTATTAGTAAGCTTTATTTATTACACATGTGAGCATACTGTTAATAAGAAATTTAACTTAGATCACTTCAATAAAACAGCTTAGTTAAACTTCTGTTTATAGGGGAAGCTGTCAAGTTTTTACGAGCGTACAAAATTGCACGAGTGGACAAAATTGCACAAGGGGATAAAATTGCACGAAAACACTTTTGCAGGAGCAGACATTTTTGCACGGATACAATTTTTTTTATGGGTTGAATTTAAACTTTTATTTTTTGATATTTTTTTTATTAATTTTTTTTTTACTATCAGTATTATTCTCCTAACCCTTTCTTACTGTCGGTCGGTAAGCTGCTTTTTTATATCAATTATGTTTTTTTATACATAACTGTTACCCTACCTAACCCTTACCCTCGGTCATTAGCCTTTTTTTATTTTCTTTTTTATATTGATTTATCTCTAAGATTTATTTTTCTGTTTTTTTTTACTCTCGTGCTAATATGACCTACCGTGCAATATTTTTACTTGTGCAAAATTGTCTTTGTGCAATTTTGACCCGTTCCCGTTTATAGAGAACTAGTCTAAATGATTTGTTACTACGAAACTCTTGTGTTTTTCAGGATATTTTCAGTGTTAGATTTAAAAAATATTTTGATAAAACCTCAAATTGCTGTGATTAAATGAAAAGAACTCAGCATTTGTTTCAGGATATTCTTTATTTATTTGATAACATTTTACAATTGTAGATTCAGTGCGATAATGAACATAAATTAATGCTGCTATTTATTGTACTAAAAAAAGCAAACGTTTTATATTTAATTAGTTTAAACTAAATAAACTTTTTTCTAGACTTTTTTTTTACATTTTAACTCAGTACTACATTTTAGAATATATTAACAACCAAATAATGAGTTTTGAAATGGGTCGTGGAAAAACAGGAAAAAAGAAACCAGGAGAAAAAAAAAGTAGAAATAAGAAAGGAGTTGCTAAGAAGGTTGATAAGAAGGTTAATAAGAAAGTTGCTATGAAGGTTGCTAGGAAGGTTGCTAAGGAAGTTGCTAAGAAGGTTGCTAAGAAGGTTGCTAAGGAAGTTTCGAGTAAGAATGCTGTCAAAGGTCGCGCATGCTTAATTGTTAGTACTTAAACTCACCTAATTGCAACGAATAAATCAATTTCTACTTATATTTTTATTACACATTTCATATTTACAATAAAAAAAGCTTTTATGTGTATAAAATTGAAAAATACAAGTTTAAACTGTCCAGGACACATTCAAAGAACAATTATAAAAATTTTTACTTGCCACAATAATTATACATTTAAATAAAAACGACTTAAAATTAAACGAGTCTCATTTTTCTAGAAATTTCCAACGTTTATAAACAAGATCAGCTACCCAGAAGGATGGAGCCGTGTAATTTATTACAGGTTTGTTTTTATTAAAAATATCTTTTTGAGTTATCAATTTAAGTATCATACAAGCTTTTTTTTTTCGCAAACCTTTATCAAAAAAACTACATACGGGCACAGTTAAAAATTAAATGCTGATATTAACTCAGTTCAATTAGTTTGTGAAATTGTAACAAATATGTTGAGGGTCTGACGATTTATTTTTAGTGTCTTACGTTACCTGTTTCTACATTACCAGCATCGTAACAATTAATATGTGTCAACAAATTGTCCCGAATCACTAAAAAAAAACATCTAATTGATCATAATTTAGGTACACTGGTAGTTTAGTCTAGTTTTTATTCAGTCTCTAAGAATGAATGATTCACGGAATGTTAGTTATTATTATAAACGTTTAACGCTTGTTTTTAAAAATAATCTAAACACTAAAATAACCCCTTTTAAAAAATTCTTAGGCTTTCAAGTATTAATTTAAAGTCTAATGGGACTGTATACATAATGAAACATTCACAGTTTTAATTGTATATTTATTCATTAACTTCAACCCACTAACCTGTATCCTAACCTTGATTTCGGTGAAAAATTAGACTCTTTAGGAGATTACTGCCCAGTCTTTATTATTTTATATTGTTTGGAATTTTTTTAAGCTTATAGTAAAGAAATATTTTATTTATACTTAACAAATTTTTGTTCAATTTTTGTACAAAATTGTTTACTGCTTTAAAACAAAAACTCATACATGGAATTTTTCATTATCTTTTGAAAAATATGAAACCACTGCCCGGGTGTTCATGTAAAGTTTAATCGATGATTTTCAAATAATTAAGTATCAATTAGTACGGTATTTTCACATAATGTTTTTAATCTTGAGTACCCTTATAACAGATAAGTATTTTTTGTTCTTTCCCTGAAAATGCACATAGTAAGACTTATCTGCTAACATATGAAGTATTGTTTGCTTTTTTTTTAAATGATAACACTTCTTACAGAGTCCAACAGTTCTAATTTCGTTGGAAATTTATTAAAAAACGGGTATATTATGAAATTTTAAACAAGATCTTCTCTTCTATTGAAGTATGACCTAAACGCATTACTTCTTTTATTTATTTTTCCTGTGTAGCTAGTCACATTCCTCTACCCACAATAACGGTAGTGAAATTACAGCTTTCTGCGTTGCTGCAAACACAAGATGCGGTCATTTTAAACCAGAACATTGCTTTTGAGATAACGACGTGTATATATATTTCTTTTGACACCGGTGTAAGCCATCATGATCAATACTATTTCCATCAGTTTAGCAGTATAACTTTTTAAAGTATCAGTCTCAGATTCATTGGCTAACATGAGATCGCCAAGCACGTTCTGTGCATAATGATATAGTTTGTTATGCGCATAATAGATAAGTAGTTCTGCGCATAATGAAATACGTTTTGTAGCGCAAAATAGATAGGTAGTTCTGCGCCCAATGAAATACGTTTTATGCGCATAATAAAATAAGTTGTTATGCGCATAATGAAATAGGTTGTTATGTGCAGAATAAAGTAGGGAGTTCTGCGCATAATAAAATAAGTTTCAAAATGTAATACCTTTTTCAGTGCAAAGTAAAATAAGTTCCGATGCGATATAATAAGTTCGAATTTGAAAGCTGGTTCTGCGCAAAATAAAAAAGGATTTATTTGCGCACAATAAAATTAGTTACTCAGCGCATAAGATAGTACGTTTTTATGTGTAATAAGGTAGTTTGTTTCGCGCTTAAAACAAATGTTTTGCAAATGTTAAAGTAGTTTGTTCTCTGCATATTAAAAAAGCTTGTTATGCACAGAATAGAATATTTTTCTCTGCGCATAATGGAATACGTTGTAATGGGCATTATGATAAAGGCTGTTTTGAGCATTATGAAAAAAATTGCTCTAAGTATAATGAAAATTGGTGTTATGCGCATAATGAAGATTTTAGTTCTGTGCAAAAAAAAGTAGCCCGCTCTGCATATAAAGAAGTAGCTTGACCTGCGCATATTGAATCAAGTTGTTCTGAAAATAATGAAATAACTTGTTCTGCGCATAATGAAATAGTTCATCCCGCCCATATAGTTTCAGGTTTTTATGTGCATAATAAATTAGTTTGGAGTAGCGCATAATGAAAAAAGTTGTTCTGCGCATAAGAAAATGAGTTCTTATGCCCATAATAAAGTATTTCGTTCTGTCTACAATGAAATAGATTATTTTTCTCACCATGAAATTGTTTACAATGCATACTAAAATAGGTTGTTCTGCGCATAACTAAAAGTTTGTTCCGCGCGTACCTAGGTAGTTAATTTTGCGCATTATGAAATAGTTTGCTCTGTGCATAATAGAGTAGCTTGTTCTACGCACAATGAAATTGGTATTTCTGCGAATAACGAAATTGGTTGTTCTCAAAAGATGAAATAGACTATTTTGCGTATTTTACTACTCATAATCAAGTAGATTGTTATGCGCATTACAAAGTATTTTGTTTTCGCATAATGAAAAAGTTTGTTATGTGTTTTAAGAAATAGGTTCTTATGCGCAAAGTAAAGTAGGTTGTCCCATAGATAATGAAATACCTTGTTCTTTGCATGATGAAATAGATTGTTCTTCGAATTATGATACAATGTGGTATTCGCACAAAGAAGTAGTTTGCGGATAATGAAACAGGTGCTCATAACATATAGCTTTAATATCACATTTTTAGTATACTATTTATCTGATTTGAAATTTCTAACACTTCCAAACAAATGTATGAACGCTATCTTCACTTGTTATCTTGTCTAACTGAATCAATTTGTTTGGCAATATTTGATGACCCGAAATGTTTCGGTTGTTCCAATTTATGGAGGTTGTATGCAGACTATATACAAAAGTTAATTTGGTGCTTTATCCTTATTTTTTTACTTTTTCCTATAACTTATATTACTTTGTTTTAATTGTTCAAAAGTTTATTAACTAAGAACAATCTGTAATGAGAACAAATAAGAGAATGCTCGAAAGATTTACATGTTATAACATATCTCAAAACAAAAAGTGATGTTTAAAAAAAAAATCCCAAACTTATATTATGTAAAACATTTACAAAATATTATCAGTAAGGTACACATATTTGTACTAAAGTTTTGAGAAAAGTCTAAACAAATTGTTTACACTACATAAAACATTTTAACTCTCTTCTACACACAGGAACACCGGAAAAGGAAAGGATAAACAAAACAACAGGATCGACATCGAGTACGTAACATCCGAGCACAAGAAGTACCGGACGTACCGTCAGCTGCTGTACTTTGAGAGGAACTACGATTGGCGCCATTTCCACTACGATCACGGCGAAGTGAAAGAAGGTTTTACGCACCGCACCTACAACAAAGTTGTTGGAATGGTCGGCGAAAATAACTTGCACGCTTGGGAAGATGAAGGAATGGAAGCGCTGGGCGAAACGTTGGATAAGGAGTATGCGAACAGGATGAAAAAGTTCAAAGAGTTGGAAGAACGGGAAGGCTTTGTTTTCGATCCGCTGGAAGCCGCAACTGTTGCAGAAATGATTTATTTCACCAAGGGCCAGTTCGAAGGAAAGTTTCCGAGGTCGCCCGATTTTCCGGAAAACGCTGGCGACGCCAATTCGGCAGGAGATGAAGACGAAAACGATGGTGCTCCGCTGCAAAAACAAGGTTTGTTAGTTGCTGTAAAGTTGTGCAAACTTAAAGTTTTTCAAACTACACCCGATTGTTTGTTATACTTATTGGCAACCTTTAAAGTGTAAGTTTTAACACGTGTATTGCCAAAGTAGTTGTTTGTTTCATATATAAGCAGTATTTTTGGTATAACTGTTAGAATTGAGGTAAAGGTTAGGTTGTGCATTCAAATAAGTTTAAAATAAATGATTTACAAAAAAATTAAAATCATAAAAACCGCTAAATAAATTTACTCAAGTGTATCGGTAAAAACTTTTGTATATGAAGCAGTGGCTAAAACTTTAAAGCCTCCCTTTTGAGCATGGTAAAATTTTCAAATCATTAATTACAACTGTTTTATCGCTATAGTAACTAGAAATCTGAAGTAACAAATTATAGCTTTTTTTTCTCTTATTTTTCACTATATTAAATTTCATAAGTTAGTTTTTACTACTTTTGTTGTAACAACTTTGTTAAAATGTAAAATTAAATAAGATTTAAATCATAATATACTTTAATTTTTTTTTTTAATTGAAGTTCTTCTTAAATATTTCTTTTGTTCTAAAGCTTTTAAAAAGAATTGAAAAACTTTTCAATAATAAAGTTTTTTTTTTTGTAAGTTTATCTTCTATTCAACATTATATTTTGTTCACTATCATTTGTTTGAATTAACACTATTTAAAAATTAAATAAACAATTATTTTAAAGTACAACACACTTAAATTTTTAAACACCTATATTAATTAATTACTTAGAATAAACACTTTATGAGACTTAGTTTAGTTTCTTATTTATAATATATTTCAATAAGTTTAACTTTATTCATGCTTCATCCACATATGAGAATTGTAAATTAATTGCTGAGTTTTTGTAAAGAAATTACTACATATCATTAATTTAAGCTTTATTATAAATCAAAGGTTTTAGTCATTTTGATATCTTCAGAAAGAAAAAACCCAAACTAAAGAAAAAAGATTTAAAAATTTTTCAAAATTTTATTGATCTTTGAGATAAAAAAAATTTATGGCCGGGAAATTTTTGTTGATTTATTAAGTTTTCGACGCTTTTAACCGTCCTTGACCCCTTTATTCAAACAACTTCTTTTTACATTTTAAAACGCTTAGTGACATAATAAAACTGTATTATTTTGAAACTTTATAAATAAAATGTGTTATTAAGAGTTAGTTATTGTTCATTTAAAGTTTAAAACTTGATTTTATTATTATTTTTTTTTTAACTTAACAAAATTAAATTTAACAAAACTAAATAATCTATTAGTTTTGTAATTTTACTGTATTATATTACTACTTACTGTATATTATACAATTTTATATATAATTTTAGTTAATTGTTTCTTATATATATAGTTTTTAGCACAGCACCACTTATAGTTGTCTTTTGCTGTTTTGTTGTTGATAGTGACTAACATAATCGCGAAAGGTCGTCAACGCGAAATAAACTATGAATAGTCATAGGTATCAGTTTAAAATTTACTTTTAAAAGTTCAATCATTCCCTTTCTACTTTTATTTATTTTTTTCCTGGATAAGACGGTAAAAAGTATTTAAGTGGTGTGCAACTTTGATAACTGAAAGATTATTTGTTTACTAGCTCCTAGGACTAAACATTTTTAGCGTGTTTTATTTTTTATTTTATAAACAATTTAGGTTTGTTTGTACTTAGAATTACAAATTTTAGTTTTGTTAAGATTTTAATTTATACCTACAAAATACGTAAGTTTATACGTTTGTTTATTAAATTTAGTTGTTTTTTTTAACTGAAATTTTGAATCAGTTTTTTTCTTACAATTTTCTTAATTAAAGAAAAAATAGAACTTAAATGCAGATTTAATAAATATTTACTTTTTTATTTTCAAGTTTGCCTAATTTTTTATTTATTTATACAGTTTTAACTTCAAATACTATTAATGAATAAAATAAAATTAATGTTTTTTTTGATAAAAATAATTAATTTTCTAGCACTTAAATCCAGAAAAAGAAAGTCTTTAGAGCCATCTAAATCTGAAGAACCGACTGTTAGTTATTTTATTTGAAGTATTGCCATAAAAAAATTCTTATTTTTCAGACTAAAAAACATATTTAACTACTAGTCTTCAAAAAAATAAGTCAAGTTATAAAAGTTTGTTTTCGACAATTTTTATTTTTTGCCTTTAGCTGTTACAAAATATTTCTTGTATTAAATGAAGAGTTACTATTGAAAGTATTTTAATATAGTATTTACTAATCTATAGTTAAACTATTTATTATTATTTAACCTATTGTTAATTGATACAGTCAATATTACAGAATTTTTGTTAGCTAACTGCATTGCTATCCCTTAATTCATAAAAACACTACTAATACCTAGAACTTGTTTAGTTTTTTCTTCTTGATAAACTATTTAGTGTTGAGATTAGTTTTCAATATCAAAAAATAAGGATAAAATCAACACTTTGTATTATTTAGGAGAGACAACTTTTAAAATTTTCTTATTGTTTTAAACAAACATAAAAGCAACTGTGACAAAAATTTAATACAGTAAAAATAATTTGCTTATTTTAAAACAATTGACCAGTATATATGTACAGGGTTGCCATAAAACCTGTACGTTAGATAAATTTGAACTTGAAAGTTAAGGCAAGTTTAACTTGTACTTGAAAAAGTTTTATAAATAAAATGGAAAATCTGAAACTTTGAACAAGAATCATTTAAAAACTTGAAAAACCTAAATTATTGTACAACTTTTGCATGCAATACACTAAATTTTGATTCGATAAAAAACATCTGTCGTATACAATTTATTTCGTACTATTAGATTTTTTATTTATTATAGAACACTTTTTAATTACCATTACAGTATTTCTTTTTACTTTTATACTTAAAAAAAGTTTTACCTTATATTCAGTTTTATAATAAAAATGGAAAAAAGCACTTTTAACTTTAAAAACTTTGAAAAAATTCGGAGATGTCGAAAACGAATTTAAAACTAAATCATAAATCTGTATATATATCCTACCTTTAATATTTTTGGCGGCTAAAATAAAGTATCATTAAAATCTATTAGAATGTTGATACTTTTAAATTTATTAGTAAAAGAATTATTGCATATGCCTAACGTTTTACTATGAGAATTTCTTAATAAAAACTATGTTACTCTCCTATTTAACTTTGTTTAGGTATATAACGCCAAAACATTAATTTTAACTTGAAACTATCTCTCTTATATTGGTTAAACTAGCTTATATTATCACACCTCAGGTAGATAATCACTCTTTCTTTGTTTTAAGAAAGAATAATATTAAAAAGTATTTATTTTCTCTTCTTTTTTATTGTGAAAATAACTTCAATCTTCCCACCTTAGGCTCAGGAACTCAGGTCTTCCGCCCGAGAGTTCCTGCAAAGTGTTGATCGAGCAACAACGGCGATCAGGGTCATATACAACAAGTTCAAAGAAAGATACCCTGGAAGAATCGATTGGGCAACAAGGAAGCAGTACATGAAAGATTTGATAATAGAAGTTAGTTTTTTTAGTAAATATAACAATAAATAGAATTCTGGACACCTGATAACAATAAATGTTACCAAAAAGTGTTTAAATATTTTTCTAAAATGTTTGAATTAGTGACTTTAAACTATTTATGAAAAGTTAAATGTGCTCGGTTTAAAAGTTACAATTATTACTGTAGTTAGAAATTGCTTTTTCATTTTTATCAGAAATTTAAAGAAAATACTAAACAGGAACTGGACAAAATCATTGAAGAAAATGAAGAAGCATGACGTCACGATTTCACATGACGTCATCTTATAGCAACTCCACGTGACATTATTAAAAAGTCTCGACACCATTTAGTGATTAATAAAATAGAAACAAATATGACTCATGTTTATAAAGAACGATTATATAAATAACTTGCAAATGTTGCGTTTTATTGCATTTAAAGTTTTGTATAGATTTTTGAGCCTAATTAACTATAATTTAAATCTGATCTTTTTTGATTGAAGTTGTTTTCTTTTAATAGTTATTTTCATAGATGACGATTTGTTTAGATTTATCGTGTTTTATGTATAGATAAAATAAATAAAGTTTTTTTTAAATTTTTATTTGTTTAATGAGTTTCTAAGTTGTACATTTTTTTAAAATTTAAGTGAAACTTAAAAAAAAAATTATAAAAATTTAAAAACTAGTAAAAAGTTTTTCAACAGTTTTTTGTTGGACTTGTATAGGTTGTGATAACAAAGTTATACTTAACTTTAATTTTTATCGTTAGCTAAAAAATACCTAAAACTTGTTATTTTAAAGTTTCTTAAAACGCAGTTTATATATTTGTTAAATTTGTAAAGCTTTTCATAAAGCCTATCATTTTTAATTAATTAGTTAGTGTTTAACTGTAATGTAATTATCTAAAGTTAAATAAACTGTTCAAGTTTTACGATTTATTATATTTGTTTAAATTCTTTTTTTTTTCTTTACATTTAACACTGTTTTGTAAATTAAAAGTTAATTTAGTGATTACCTTTTTAAAAGGGGTATACTTGGTAACAAGCTTCCAAAAAAGGAAAAAAAAACACGGAAAAAAAGTAAAAAACCACTGCTTCAAAGCCTCCCTTTATTTAATTAAAAAAAGTACGTTTTAAAATCTAAAGTGACATAGTTCAAAACTAATTCGAAACTTTATGAATTAAAAAAAATTTTATGAGTAAATTATCGTTCTTTTAAAGTTTAAAATCTTAAATACCTTTTTAAGTAACTTTAATAATCATAAGATTAAAACAATTTAATAAAGTTCTAAGTGGTTTTAGTTAAGTTTTATGGGTTACAGAAAAAAGATAAACAAGCAAGTCTTATTTTTTATTTTGTTCTTGCTTTTTCTAACGAATTTCGCCAATTTTGTGTTTATTAAAAACCGTTAAAAATAGATGCACATGAGTAGACTTTTACGACGTTTCGATTTTGAATTATTCATTATCAACAAAACAACTGTGCAAAACAATTAAAATTAGGGCTAAAAACCAAATATGTGTAATAAATTAACTAAAAAGAAATACAAAATTAAGTTATTTACATTAATCTTTCGAAAACTGTACATTTTATTAATACAATTTTAAATATCTTTTTAGTTAATTTATCTCAAATATTTAGTTGTTAGCACTAAATTTAATTGTTTTTTGCAGTTTAATTGTTAGAAGTGACCAATATAAAGTCGAAACGTCGTCAAAGCGAAATAAACTATAAAAATTCTTGTTTATCTTTTGAAATTTGTTTTTAAAAGTTAAAAAATGTAACCTGTATTTTTATTTGTATTTATTTGTATTAAAATTTTAACTTGTAGTTTTAGTAAAATTTTAATTTGTATCCACAAAATACGTAGGTTTGTGCGTTTATTTATAAAATCTAAATGTTTTGCAACCGCACTTTTGTTTCAGTTTTTAATTTTAGAATTTTTCTTTCTTATTTTTAATAAACATTGTACTTAGGTTAGTACTGCTAACACATAATTATAAACATAAAAAAGTTTAATTTACTCTTTATCACTTTTAGTGTAATTAAAAGTTAAAAAAAAAGATTAATTAAAATCCACTGATGTAAAACTTATTAGAACATGTAAAATTTTTCATTTATAAGGCATTTCATTTTTAAAAGTTAATCAAAGTCTTAAAATAGTTCAAACTTAGTAAATAAAAATAAAATAAGTAAAAGGATGGAGAAAAGTGGTTTTACTTTTGACTAAATAAGATTTTAAGTTATCTGAATAGTACACTTCAAATTGGTAATATGTGTAGTGTATGTGTAAATGTAGTGTAATGTTGTGTAATGTGTGTATATTAGAATATGTATATATGTAACATTATGCACAAAGACAAAAATATATTTAAGAAAAAATTTCATTTTATTAGATAGTTAAAGAAGTTTTATAAAACCTTTTTTATAATGACATTAGTCAACATTTAATCCACATATGCCATTAATTTTTTATCATTAAAGTCTAATAAATCTTTGAAAATTTGAGATTTATTATTGAATTTTATGTATTAATATTAAAAGTTTAATTTGGAAAATATTTAAAGACATAAGGGAGTCCAGCAGTTGTATTTTACTAAAACTAACATTGTCATAAAGTTAAAATTAAACTTCAAAATTCTAAATAGAGTTTTTAAGAACATAAAAATTTCAATAAAGTTCTTAAGTTTAGTCAAGTTAATTAAAATGAACATAATCATACTATAAATAAAGCAATAAACCATCACTAAATGCTTTAGGCAACATTTTGTGTCTTAATCTATTTTCTTACTATAAAGGTAAAAAACAAATTCCTCCTATAAATTAAAAACAGACCAATAGTTGTTTGTTGAACATAAACAAAAAGTTGCTCAAACTTTTTTGGTTCAAGGACGTGGATACGCGAAAAGACCTCTCGGTCATCGAGTTGCATACCCAACTTAATCAAAATTATAATGAGCTAAAAAATTATTAAAAAAACTTTACAGTCAAAATTTGAACTCTAAATGATAGCCAAAATGTATATATTTTTTTAATAGAAAAAGCTGCAAGAAATTTTTATTGATAATTAAGATCTAATTTAGTAGCTTTGAGAAGAGTTTTATAAAAACTGCAGAAGCAAAGTTTTTTAGGAGATAATAATATTTTGATCCTTACCTTAAGCATTTAAAAGTTTCTGATTTTATTAGAGTATAAAAAATTAGTTTTTTTAGCAAAGAACAGTTAAAATATTGTGTTTTTTATTCACTATTACTTATTATTGTTTAAGAAATAATTATCTTAACTAGAGAATGGTGCTAATTTTCAAACCATAGGACTTTTTAAGGAAAATTTATTAAATATTTTCTTTTTACTTTTGAACTTGTAAATTTTTCACTATTGCTATATTTAGTATTTGTACTATAGTGTTGTAACATAGTTTATTTTTAACTAAGTTATCTTATTAGTTACTACACTGTTAGTTTCAAACTTTTTAGTTAACCAATTAAATTTATTTACTAATTCAAATCTATTAAATATTATCCTATGTGTGTAACAAATTAAGTTTTTAAACAGATTTATTTCAAAGCAAACTTTGAAAGTAAGTTTTTAAAACTTTTTATAGTAAAAGTTATTGACTATATAGAAGACACTTATAATCTCTAACTAAAATTAAATTTTAACTTAGATGGGGTTGACACACCCTTAAGATACTCATTACACTCAAAATAACACAAAACAGTTAAACACTATTATTTTAAAATCTTAAGAGAAATTAACTGATTAAAAAAAAAGGTAAACAAAATAATGACATTTCTTTAGATTCTAGATATTTTAAAGTTTTTGAAAATCATATTGTTGTTTTTTTTTTAATTCTATATTTAAATATTATTATTTTGATATTATTTAGCTATAAAAAAATATTTAATTGATTTTGTAAAATTCTTCTTTTTTGTAAATCAATAGAAGATCTTTTCAAAGGACTTAAAATGCTCCGGATGACTTATAACAGTTATTTGTTACTCAAGAATTAATTTTAACTTAAAGAATGCAAACTTTAAATAATTTTTATTTAATTCATATTCAAATTTTTAGCTTTAAAAACAACCTTTTATTTCACTAAGAAAAACAGTTCTATTTCAACTCATCAGTTTAAATTTGTTTGTTACGTACACTAAAGAGCGTAGGAAGAAATCTGTAATGACGTCAGATGCAAACAGTGACGACATAGTGTCACCGGATAAGAGTTCTGATGAGAAACGTCCATGTTAGTTTTTCATTACTTTATTTAGGTATTAATAAAAAGTAGTAATATTCAAAAAAAATTAAGAGTAAGTAGTGTTTCAAACTAAATTTCAACAATCGGATATAATTACTAGTAAATAGAAATACTAATAGAAAATCTACACAGTACTAAGTTTTTATTTTAAATCAAGTTCATTAGTCTGAAGTGTTATGTTTTTTTTTAATTTAGTGGGAAGTTTAGAAGCACCAGTGAAAATTTTGGAAGGCAAAAGGAAAAGAAGGAAACCAAACAAACTTCTGGCTTCAGACTATATGCCTGCTACTACTCCGAAAAAAACTGTAGATATTCCTCAAGGGTAATATATTGCTATAAAAAATAACTTAGTTTGCTCAACTGCATGTTAACACTAAAACTTAGAATAATTTTTATCTTCGCTTATTTGGTTTTATATAAAATATCGACTTAAACTAACATTAACTTTATTTACCACTACTTGAAAAAAAAAATTTTATTAGGAATGGAGTTGCATTAGGAGATCATCCAATGGTCGAGAAAAATATAAACAAAAATTCAGTAGCAGAACTCCGAATGGTTCATAAAATTTTGTATTCAAGACCAGTCGAGGTTACTACTAAATTATTATTATTATTATTATAAACATTTTCATGAGAATATTGATATCTAGCTTATTAGAGCTAAAGTTTGCTTAATTTTTTTTTTTTTAATACGTGAAATTAAGATAAAATTAGAAAATAAACAAAATAGTTTATGTTTACTTATTGAGGTAATTTAACTCACATATGTGTTTAAATTAAAATTTAAACAAAGAAGATTATTAAACTATTCGACTAAATAATTCTTTATTTTTTGTTCTTTCAATTATATTCTCCGAAAACTTTATTTTTAAGTTTTGTACACAAAAACGATTATATATTAAGTGTATCAAAAAACCTATTTACAAAAAAGTAAATTTTAGAGCTTTTGGAAAGTTAAGGCTAATATAAGGCAATTCAAGGGATTTGATTTTGAAGAGGGTTCAAAGTCCTACAACGTGACAAAAGTTGCTGTTAAAAAGTTGGTTCAGTTTTTATATATAAGTGATAATTTAATATATATTACATGTATACTACTTTTTATAAATTCTAGTAATTTTGTCTTCTAAATCTTAAACAACTTAAGTTTGAATTTTTAAATATTTTTTTCTTAACAGAACTAATACTTATTTGATTTATAGTTTATAGACTTTTTAATTATTGAAGGAAAATATGGATAGTTTGAAAAAATATGGAGTTAAAGAAAAATATTGTTTTTAAAAACTTCAATTCAAAAACTCCAGATCAACAATTACAATAGTAATACTTGAATCTAAAAAACTTTTCTTACTTTAAAACATAGTTGACAAAATCTCATTTCAGTAATTGTCATTTCAGTAATTACTCCTGATAAATAACTAATGCTCATTTGCTTTCTTTCTCTTACCAGCTGTTGCCCCCTGGTAGCCAAAATCAATCGATATACATATCGCCCATTTTTGTTTAATTTTTTAAGTTAATATTTAATTAGATCCAGATCTTGGTAAATTCTTGCAAGATCTGGTAGAATACTACGTTAACAGAATTTTTGTTGTCATGTTTAAATAAACTTATAATCAGCTTAAGTTTTTTTACTACAAATTGAATATTTGAGCTTAAATATTAATGATTGAGTTATAAACAGAGTACAAATTAATTGATTTAAAAGCTTATTTTTCATGTGATTACTAAATAAATATAAATAAACAGGTATATCTACGCAACTTGCTAACACATATCAAAACAAACATTTTATACTTATGTATATTTTTCTATCATTGATAATCTACCCACCTCTTCAAGCTTCAAGCTTAAAGTGATTAGTTGCAGAGTTATCTTTTAATCTTCAGATATTTTTTTTATTTTTTGTAGTAAATGAGATTAATTTTTATTGAATTAAGTGATCGCAAAGTTTTTTATTTCATTTTGAAAAAAAACGACCGGTCTATTTGTATTTTTATACCATATTAAAATACCAGTGTTGTAACTCAGATAAATATGTTTATTACATCTAAGTACACATGTTTTAATATTTTATGTTAGTTATCAATAAATGTTTAAAATATTATATTTATTTCAGGTTTTCCATAGCAGAGTTAAAATGGATCATCGAATTGTTTGATATTCAAAATGAAAAAGGTAATAATAAATTATGGTAATATCATACACGTAATAACAATATGGTTTACGACTCGATAGCTGAAAGGTTTTTTGTACACAGGGCCTTTAAACTAAACTTTTTGAGCGCTTGTTTTATCAATTATAAAACATTAAATATTAGAAAACTACGTGTGTTTTGCTCTAAAACTTTAATAAAAATGAAGTTTAAATAATATTTTTTATTTGATTTTAGATAAAAAGGACGATTTAGTTGAAGGATTAATGAAATGGCTTATGTGTCCTCAACCGAGTGGAAAAGTTTTTTTTTTCAATTTTGTTTTCTAAATTTTTCTTTAATCAGTTTTTTAAACTTAGAAATAAAGTTTCAAACACAAAAGTTTTTCTTTTATATTTTTCACAATAACAAAAGCATGCATATAAAATAGTTAATTTTTAAGTTGATTAGTATTATAATAATTATAATTTTTTTTTCTACAGCACCCTAAAACGAAAATGACTCCCAAAAAAACTCCATTAAAAACAGTTACGAAAAGAAAGGTAAGTGTTAAATTAATAAATAAATATAAAAATCATGTATTTTTATTTCAGAATTAAAGTAAAATTTCTAGTTACTAGGAGTACTCTAACCAAAGCAGTAACGATTTCTTTGAAATAAAAGTATTAGTAAACTAAAATTCTTTATGTACTTTAAAAATTAATGTGTTTTTAATAACCTATATATAGTTTAAATTAAACTAATTAATAGTCATTATCAACAACAAGTACTTCAAAAGTCATAAAACTAAAGTTATTAGCCAAAATTAACTGAATTTATAAGAAAAGAAATACTTTTATTGCCCTTAAAATACGTTAAGAATGTAATTAAAATGTAGAATATGTGTAATTTATATACAAGTGTAGAAATATTAGTAAATCTAATATTTTTGATAAAAACTTTCATTATAAAATTATTTTATTTAAGTACAATTTTTATTTTTTATCTAACATGAAAATTTGTTTTGTTAATATCAGATTCGTTTTACTCTCGTTTTTATGGTTAAAACAGTTGTGATTTTTAGTAGATAATCGATAAAACTTCGAAATTTTTTATTAATTAATTGTGTATATGACTCAAATGAGAAATGACAAATTGTCTAATTTAAATAAAACTTCTTAAATTTTAGCAAACTCCAAAGAGTTCATCCAAGAAAAAAACTCAAGTCGCGAAAAATAAAACTACCCAAGGTTAATAAATAAGTTATTTAAGAAAAGTACTTTTTGTTGTAACTTAAATGATCTATAAATAGTTGACTATATACTTAAATAAAATTAATATATTTTACATGCTGTGTTTTTAAAAAAAGATAATATGTAGTTTTAATGTATATTTATAAAATCTTAACTTTTTTTATTATAAGGCATGTCTTAAAGTATTTAAATTGAGTTATACAGTTCTAATTAAAACAACTTTTGATGAATAGAATAATATTGATGCAATATTTTCAAATAAAAACAATAATTTTTTTAGAACAAAATCCAAGAAAAAGAAAATTTGATGAGCAATCTGGATTTAATGAACCAACTGTTAGTTTTTATATTTAAATTTTTACTAAAATAATTTTTTTTTTGAACTAAAGATTAAATTTAATTAACAGTGTTCATAACAAGAAGTTAAGTTGATTTTATAAAACTATTTTTTTAGTTTTTATTTATTTCCTTTAGCTGTTACAAAGTGTTTCTTGTATTGACTCAAGAATTACTATCGAAAATTTTTAATATAAATCTAGTATTTACTATTATTTAGTATAAAAATTGTCTAAAAGTAAAGAAAAAGTTAACTTTTTTTAATCTCAACTTAAAATGTTAAACTATTTATTAGTAGTTAACCTATTGTTAATTGATACAGTCAATATTACAGAATTTTTGTTAGCTAACTGCATTGCTATCCCTAAATTCCTAAAAACACTACTAATTCCTAGAACTTGCTTTATTTTTCGTCGTTAATAAATATTTAGTGCTTTAAATAATTTTCAATTTCAAACATAGATAGACAATAAACTTTTTCTACTATCTAAAAACTTTTTTAGGAACTTTCCTTATAATTTAAGCAAACAAAAATAGCAACTATGACAAAAACTTGTAACAGTTAAAATAATTTGCTTGTTCTATAACAATTGACCAATAAATATGTACTGTTATTATTGACGTTTATTGTCAAACGAAGGACCTAGGCATTAAAACCTAAGCCACTTAAAATGAAAGACACTAACATAAAAAGAAAAAACAAATTACATATTTAATAACGTAAAACTGATACAAGGTAGAAACAGAAAAAAAACTCAAACCATATAACTATAATATTCAAACAATTCTAAAGCTAGTAATTTTCAATATTTATTCCAAAAAAACAGTTTTTAAAATAAGCACTTCTTGTAATTTTTTTTTCTGAACCTGGCTCGAAGCTCTAGGAATTACCTTAAAGATAAAAGTCAACCATTCTTCATCAAACAAGAAATTCCAATACGGCATTCATTTCTAACTTTAGATAGAAATTTTCATCTTGTAAAATGTTGATCTCAACAACTATTCATTATTCATCATGTTTAAAGTTTTACCACGGTTAATTTAGTTTAAAAAATACTTCAAATATGTGGTAGCAACAATTTATAAATCTTGCTAACAAATCAACTAAGCATCCAATAATTTTAGAACCTAAAGCCCCAAGCACATTAACAATATACCGGCCAAAAAATCAAAATTAATAAGGATTTAAAATCTAAAAATAGAAGGTGTTGCTTACAGATTAAACTGCTATTAAACTAGATACCACAAATTAAAAATATTCAAACTATGTGAATCTTTATTTATTATAGATCACAGCTAAATCAGCATTAAAGTATCTTTTTATATTTTTATACTTTAAAATACGTTTTTACCTTAAATTCAGTTTCAAACTAAAAATGGAAAAAAGCACTTGTAACTTTTTAAGCTGAGAAAAAATTTAGAGAACATAAATCAAAAACTGAATGACAATCCTGTGTATATCCAGTATTCAATATTTTTGGCGGCTAAAAAATAGTATCATTCAAATACTTGAGAATGTTGACGCTTTTAAATTTATTAGTAAGAAAATTGTTGCTTATGCTTAACGTTTTGCTACTAGAACTTTTTAATGAAAACTATGTTTTTCTCTTATTTAAATTTGTTTAAGTATATATCGCACAAACATTAATTTTAACATGAAACTATCATTCTAATGTTTGTTAAATTAGCTTAAATTATCACACCTCAGGTAGACAATCACTCTTTCTTTGTTTTAAAAAAGAATAATATTAAAAAGTATTTAATTTTTCTTTTTTTTTTGTGAAAATAACTTTAGTCTTCCCACCTTAGGAACAGGAACTCAGGTCTTCCGCCCGAGAGTTCCTGCAAAGTGTTGATCGAGCAACAACGGCGATCAGGGTCATATACAACAAGTTCAAAGAAAGATACCCTGGAAGAATCGATTGGGAAACAAGAAAGGAGCACATGAAAGAATTGATAATAGAAGTTAGTTTTTTTAATAAAAATAACAACAAACAGAATCCTGGACACTTGTTGGTTTTGTTGATCTGTTAACAAAAAACATTATCAAAAAATTTCTTATCTTTTTTAAGTTAATAAACTATTTATTTTTAAATATTAATAATAAATTAAATGTGTTTGGTTTAAAAGTTACAAATTATTCCTGTAACTAGAAGCTGCTTTTTCGTTGTTATTAGTAGTTTTTATAAAACACTTAACAGGAAATGGACAAAATAGATGAAGAAAATGAAGAAGGTTGACGTCACGATTTCACATGACGTCATCTTACAGCAACTACACGTGATGTCATCAACGAGCCTTGACACCATCTAGTGTTTAAAAATATAGAAATAAATAATACCTAGGTTTTAGTACGTTTTTATAATTTAGCTGCAGTTTTGCGTTCTGTTGCATTTAAAGTTTTGTATAGATTTATGAACCAAGTTAATTTAAATTTAAATCCAAAAATTTCTTAAAATAAGCTGTTTTCTTTTATGGTTTATTTTTGTAGTTGACTGTTTATTTAAATGTATCGTGTTTGGTGTATAAATAAAATAAAAACATGTTTGAAAGAAGTAATTGTTTATAACATTATTAATAATTTATACTTTGTATAACATTAAGTATAAATTTAAATAACAAAGAAATATATTTTAGACTTTTTCCTTGGAATTGAATAAGAACTGATTACGAAGTAGTACTTGATATTAATTTTTTTATTAGCTTTAAAATACCTAGAATATCAATATCTAACGTTTCTTAAAACGCAGTTTATATATCTTTAAAACTCTTAAAGCTTTTGGTAAAGCTTGCTTGGTAGAGTAAAATAAAAAAAACTAATGAATAAAAGGAAAATGCCTAATTTAAATTATTGTAAATATTGATTAGTTATTTATTGCAAGCTTTGAGACTGAAATTATTTTGTTAATCGTGTATTAGATAACGTGTTTTCACAAAAACCTGTTAATTTTCTGTTATATCGAGTATTAAATTTTCAAATTTTGATCAATTTTAATTTATTTAATTAAAGCTTCAAGTTTTTGGTAAGTGCATTTTTCTAATGTTATTTATGAATAAAAATGTCAATTAAAATTCGATTAACTTATTAAATATATAGAACAGTAATTAAATTAAAAGAAAAGAGTGCTTTTAATAAATTCCAAAATATTATACGACAGTTACCTGTTAGCTTATAAAAGCTTATTTTTTAAATAAAATCAAAATTAAACAGTTGCAACATATTAATATCAATCAACAAAATCGGCGAAAGTCTGCAGAACAAGTCCGGACTTTCGTTTGCCGTGAGACAAGCTCAAATTTAACAAAAGGGTTGATCATGCCAATTCGATCATCAGACCACAAGTTTCGGTAGACTGAGACCGGTTTCGTCCTTATTAGGACTCATCAGTCAGTCACAACCGAAAAACTTGTAGTCGTCAATCTACAAACGGTTTATCATGCTTTCGCATGAAGCAACCATTTGCTGGCAGTGATTAGTGACGTCAGCATTGTCTTTGCCGTGCAACGTTTAAAACATTGTCCACTAGGCAAGACATCTGGTACGCTCGTTTTAGTACAATCAACAAAATCGGCGAAAGTCTGCAGAACAAGTCCGGACTTTCGTTTGCCGTGAGACCTTTATATTAATATCAATGTAATAATAGTAAAGGTCTGAAATACTAGACAAAGCTCGTTTTTACAAAACTTTGAATTTTTAATTATTAATAATCATTAATTAAATAAATGAACCTTTCATTAAAATACGCCTTATCTTTATTATAGTTTGTTGCATGACTTCAAAAACTCTCAAAATTTTTGGTCCTATGACCTAGCGCGAGAAAAACCTTTTCAATTACCGAGCCGTACACTACAAATAACTTTCACCGTCTTTTCCATGACTTTAAGCTTTTAAACTATATTTCGTTTACAACATTGGATTATATACTATTATTTAGCTTCTTACATTCAATTAAAACCAAATGATATAATGTTTATGAAAAACTATAATGCTGATAATAATTCATGTTAGTTTATAAAGGCGGTCGGCCGCAGAAATTTCAAAATTATTTTTTCTGATATTCCAAATGACCACTGAAGCGTGTAAACTTTTGTTTGTTTTAAATTGACATTTTACGCGCGAGTGATTAAAGCATTTCTTCTAACAAGTACGGTCAGCAGCATTCTAACTTTTTATTTAACGAACTGCTCTTCGGCCAAACTGTTTAACAAAAGTCTTCAGGCCGCATTTATTTAAAATAATGTTAGTAACAAACAAAAATACTGTTTTAAACATAATTTTTCTATAAAAGCAATTATAAAGCACTAGTGCTCGCTGCTTACTCTATCAAATGACTATTTTTAATTGTCACAAAAAATATTTTCTATCTGTTTTAAGTATGTTTTTATATTATATTGCGGGTCGCAAACTTTTGTTTTTGGCCCGCAGTTTGTCGCTCACTGGTCTTGATACTTATACGCTGTTTGATTGAAATGTTAAAACTTTTATAAACCTTTCCAATACTTTTATACTAATTAAGACTGTTTTTTAACTTAAAACTTAAATTCATACTAATAATGAACATACATAAGTATTAAAAATTTTATAAAAAAATTCAAAGCGACTTGAGTTATTCTGTGAATTTATCATTAATATAAAGTTTTCATATGCGTTGTTTTCTTATAGAACTTTTGCCAGTCTTTTTCAGTTTAGTAAGAACCTAGCAATATACACATTTCGAATTATCTAATTATTTTGTAAAAACTTTTAAATGTTTTTCACAAAGTTTCAACATATAAAAATAAAAACTTAAGATATTAATATAATTGTTTTGATAGCTTTGAATGTTTTGGTTTACTTAAAGTCTTAAGTATATGTAAATCTCTGCCATGAATTGAAAGCTAAACAAATAACTTTAACCTTTTTACTATTATATATATTTTTTCTACACAACTTTTATCGTGTTAAATTATTTTACTACAGTGCGTTTATTTCAACTAAATTCAAAAATTAAACTCTCAACTTGGACTGGTCTTGTACATAAGGGTATTTGAAATTTACTTAACTAAATTTTTGTTAAAACATTAATTCACTACCAGTTTTGAAGTAAATATTTTCACATTTTTATAAAGTTGGTTGTAAGTATAATATTATTTTTGTTAAGTTTAAAAGTCTTTATTTCTTTTAAATCACAATTTTTGAGTTTTCAAAAATAATTATTACAAAAATAAAATTATAAATTCAACTAACCGCAATTATAAACTATTATTTGAAAAGGTTTTAATAAATATTTTATTAAGTTAAATACAACTATACAGTTTAGTTTTACAACAAGATCTGTTTTTTAAATTGTGATTAAAATGAATGAAAGTAAGTATCCAGTTTTGTATCAAAACAGACATTGCTACCAACGTGATGCTGATGATGTTTTTATTCTAAACACTAAGACCTTAACGTTGGTGAACATGATTTCAGTTATTTTCGATTGAAAACTCTTCCGTTGTCAAAAATAAGTGACAAAGTGAAAGGTATTTCAATTGGTCCAACTGTCGTTAAAGTCTCTGAAGCTAGAATCGAAAATTACTTGACTTCGAAAATGTTTTTCTATAAAAAACTTTTCTGATTTCATCAATTCTTTATCCGACTAGACAAAATTGTTTTTGTGTTTGAATTTTCCTGAAAGAGTTATATGTGATAAGTAGAAATCAATACTTTGTAGAAATAAACATGTACTTATGTGTAAAATACAACTCTAATCGAAATAAATGGGTCAACACTGCAGCTCCAAATGAAAACAGATGCTTTGCAGATAGTGCACTTTTCGAAGGTAAAATTTTAGTTTCGGTTGGTAATGAGTTTAAAAATATAAGCAAAAGAACGGTAGAAGCTTATGATCATCATGAAAACCAGTTGATTTACTTGCCTGAAATGATCAACGGTAGAGGTAATCACAGTTTGGTGAGTATAGCTTTTCGTAGTTGACGGGTAGTTAACAAATAGCTGGGAATTTTCGGCTGTACGAGTAGAAAGTTTAGTTACATTAACATTGTCCCAAAAGTATGGAACATTGAAAGAAATAAAGGAGCGTGTTGTATTCGCAATAACAATGGTTGGTTGGTGTTAAACTAGTAAATACTGAAAAGAATATAAATTTATTATTTATGATGTTAAAAGTAATAAGTTTAATATAAAAGCTTGAAATAAAAGGTGTTGAACATTTAATGATCGAGATACAAAAAACCAGTACGTTTGATTTACTTGATTATTTAAAGTTTTATTTTTATTTTAACACTATGTGTCTTTCATATAGATTTTTATTTTTGCCTACATTGACAGGCTGTCAACTCAAATTTCATGTTCTAAAAAATAAAATTTTATTAAGTATACGTGTTTGAATTTATTCATATCATATTAAAATACTGAATACAATGCACAACGACTGATGTAAAATAGTAAGTTTTTTTGCAATTATCAATAATTTGAGCATAAAATTCTTTTTTCATAGGACATTTCAAATGAACTTAATCTGAATTAAGCTCGTAAAGTGTTATTTAACTTTATCTAGTAAACAATAATGTTCTTTAAATTAATTAGAAATTTTACACTTTTCTTACAAATTACGTGTTTATATAAAACTCTTATGTTTATGAAAACATTTCAATTATTCATTTTTTTCTCTTAATTCAAAGTATGTTTTAAAGTCTAACAAATACAATCAATTTTAAATTATTTTTACTAATCTTTTATGGTTACTTTCTAGTCTTAGTTTTTTTATTTTATTTTAAACAGAATAATATTGTCTTGTATAATAAACTTATTCCCAGATTGAACTGTTTATTTTTTACAAATTCTAATCGTGTTTTAGTTTTATGAATAAATATTTAGTAAATCTTTGTGGGTAATTAAATTTTTTTGCAATTTATTATATTGTTTGAACAAACGGGTTTATCAATAAGTTTTTAGTATGCACACCTTAGACCAACTTAAAAAAGTTTTACTTAAGTTTTGCATGTAAAACAACCTCTAATATTATTTGTAACATGTTATTAATGTAAAAAGATTTTAGACTGTTTTCAACAATGTTTCCAGATTTAAATAAACTGGAAGACTTACGAAGTTAAAGTTTTTGTATTTGTAAACGATCTGGCAATTCTGATTTACAAAACTTATAATATAACATTTAAAGTAGTTTAATTCCGCCACACAATTAGAGTCACCTCTGATATTTATCTTATTTTAATATATTAAATTAAATAATATAGTTAAAATTGGTGATAAGAATTTATATTTTGACAAACTTTTTTTAACTGTTTTTATCTTAATGTACACTTTAAACAAATAGTTTTCCAGGTATTTTTTGTTTGATAGTGTATAACTATTTAGTTTGAAAATATGGTGACTTTATTTTACACAAAAGTTTTGAAGCAATTAAAGTAGGTTACAAACTAAAACAAAAATTTTTTAATATAATTTATACAAAAATTTGCAATATTTTTCTCAAAAGTTACTGTTGTAAAACGGTTTGACCTTTTTTTTTTCATTATACTAAAACAGTCTTAACAAAGTTGGGTAAATGAAATTTAAAACTTTGTTGCCTTAGTAACGTATTAACAGAATAATATTAAAGATAAAATATATGATTGTCTTTAAAATAATGTTTACATATTTTTTTATAAATTGAATGAAGTATAGTTCATTTAAGTTAGGTGATTTAATTTTTTTTACCTAATCTTATTTGGTTAACCGTGTCACTATTATGTTATTATTTATTTTGAGTAACTTTTACACATTTTAGTGAAAAAACTTATAATTACCAGCGTTTTCATATAAAGTATACATTAAAATAAGGCTGTATCATTTACAAGCGTGTTAAAATATTATTAAATAAAAAGCCTATCCTGTCAAATCGTTTCTGTTAATTATTTACAATTATGTTCAACCAACTAATAACTACCGCTCATCTTCTAAAATTTCTGCAACAATTTAGAGGAGTACTAAAAGTAGTTTCATTTAATTAAAAAAAAAAAAAATTATTTTACCGGCAAGAAAAACATAAGTTTTTAAGCAATTGAACTTTTTTTATAGTCACAGCTAACTAAAAACATAATAAAAAACTTTTTGAATTCTATATTAGTCAAGCAGTTAAAGATGTGTTTATATCAATCTTTTTAATTATCTTTTAGTTTAATCACTGTTTTATTATATCATGTTTAAGACAATACATGGTTTAGTTAAAAAGGATCTATTCACTACAGTTTCAGTCTATTGTAAAACTTGTCTAGAAATACCAATACTTTTGTTTAAAAAGCATATTTATTAGCATTAATTTAGCTAAAGTTAAGTTATAGCTGTTTTGAATATTTTTAGTAATTCTTAATTTAATTTAGTAAATAAGTAATTTAAACTATATTTCCTTTGTTAAGTTTTTTTCAGTATACTCGATTTTTTTTATAGAACTCAGCTTTGGTTTTATACCCCAAAAACTCACTGAAGTATCAAATTTTCGCTTTTTAACTTAAAAATTTTAAAGAATGAAAAAGAACATAGTTATAAGTACGTTAAACAGACATATCATTAATCACTTAAAAATATAGGTAGCACGCACAAGTAAAGCACTTAAATAAAAGCTAAGTAGTTAAAAACACAACTTAACCTGACAGATTAACTTTTTTAAAGAACTTCTAAAACTAAATGAAACTTTAAACGTTTTGTTTTAGTTATTACTTACTTAAGACACTTTAGTTGTTAAATTTCACATACTTTATAGATTATGTAGTAAAGTTTACAGTAAATTATTTTAAACAATAAACAAAAAATTATAAAGCAATACATCCAGATAAAAAACTGACACAAGTTTTTTCTACTAAGCATCCAACTTGAACTTTTAAATAATGTATTTAACTAATTTAGCAAAAATACTTTCAATTTTTTATCTTTTAAGAATTTTACTCCTGGTTTATTCAGTTTTGACAACTCTCTTTACTCATAACACGTGTTTTTAACTGTCACACCGCGTAACAAACGTAATAAAGTTCCAAGTCCTAGTTCACAAATATCTTTAACGGTATTTTACAAAGCGCTCAAAATAATTGGTCTAAGACCCTAAGGCACAGAAAACTTTTCGGTCGTTTACCGATTTGATAGCTTTTAATATCTAGTATTTTTTTCTTACAAAGTAAATAAACATATTATATCTCCTTTTTTTGATTTTCAAACTAAATGAATTCAGTTTAAAGTAAAATGTTTTGTTTGCATTAATACAAAGTCTTAATAAAGTGTATCAGTTAGTATGTAGTAAAAAAGTATCATTAGTTAGTTCGAATTTGGTAATAATTAAAAAAAATTAAGTTTATTACAATAAGTTTTTTTTTGTCATTTCAGTACAGAGTAATAGTTTTTTTTTATTTAAAAAAGTTGTGTTCAATATTACAGTCACAGTATGTTTTTAATTAGTATGTGAGTCTAGCCTTGAGCTTTTTTTATTTAATTGTTTAAAGTATTTCTTAAAAGCTTTTACACACAGGTTAAATCTTAAACTTTTGTATCAACCAGTAACTTTTATGTTTTTAATTGTTTTATTTCTAATGAGGCCAACAATTTTTTTTTTGATTGATGAGTTATTTTTTTCTCCTAGTGTTTATTATTTTAATTAATTTAATTTGTTATTTTTTAATGTACTTTCATAAGTAACATTAAAACAAAACTTGCATTGTTTAATATCACCTTAAAATTATGACGACAAAATACTTATTAAATTTTTGTATATTTTTAGATATCTTTTTGAGGTTCTAAATAGTTATCAAACTATTTCAAAGTAAGGAGACAAGTGTACAAAAATAATTATTCAAGAATTTTTTTAGAAAACTAAGTTTAACCCACTTTAAGGGATCTTCAATTACTATTTAAATTTTATTCAAATTCCAATAAGTACTTTACTTAAGACTCTAATCTGCAATTAATATAAACTTACTTTGTTTTCTTCACACTTTCGTCATTTAGTTTTTGAAGTTTATTTCGTTTTAGCGTGAACTTCAACAAAACATGTTATCATTTTCTATTTTACATTTGTTTTTTATATAATTTACACAAATAGTCCTTTTTGTTGATTCGAAAAATAACTTAGATATTTTTTTATAACTTGAAATTAAAATATTTTTTGACTTGAATTTTTTTTAATGTTAATAAACTTTATGAATAATAATAATAAATGTTATTCAGGTTTGTAGTTTACATCATGAAAATATTCGCTAAGTAAAATTAACTTGATTTTATTAGTACTGTTGCTAACTGCTATAAATATTTCGTCAAAACTATATTCGCCATCACTTAACGAACTACTTGACCACATTACACGACCAGCGGGTTCTTGTGACCATGTCAGTTTGATGAGCTCTAACCTCTTTTCAAAATCCTATCTTTCAGTGTATATCAAAAGTATCTCCTGACTTTACCACGTGTTTTAAATTCACAATAATATCTCTTGAATAGCTCATTATTGCCTCATCTATTGAACAAACTTATAATCGCAGCTTTATAAATTGTTTTTGACTATTTATTTTATTACATAGTACGGTTTTAATATTTGTTTAAACTCTTAGTCAGTATTCTTTACTGATTCTTAAAAATGTATTCTTTAATTTTGAATTTTTGTTATTATTAACGCAAAACAATGCGTTATCAAAACTATTAAAAAAATCATATAACAGTTTTTTTCTTTCAGTTTTGTAAATATAGTATTGATTTGAATATTACGACGAAATTAGTTTAATGCAAGAAATTAAAGCTGTCATATTTAATCTATTATATGAACAGTTCTATATTTTTAGTTAGTTTTGTTATTTCATATATTTAATTTGACTAAAGTAATTTCGACTATAACAGCGAATTATTGTGATTATTTGTTTCTGAATGCTTAATTCTGTTATTATAAAACAACTTACCAGTTTTAATTTAATTCTAAATCAATGTAACCAGTAGTTATTAATGCAGTTTTAATATTTTTTTCTTTCTTAAACTATAGATAATCAATTTATAGGTTAAACACAATAAATATTAGCAACTTTTGTTACATACAGTTGAAAAAAAAATTATTTATGAATCAAACAACTTTAAACTTACCTCTGGTAAATTAATATTGTACACCAGTTCCTTAGACCAAATTTTTTGAGCGCTTTTTTTATCGTTCAATAATAAATTTATGTAATTGATTAAGCCAATAAGTAAGAGGACCTGGTATAAAAAACCAGAACTATAAGTTAGAATTTAGAAACACTCGCTTAGATACTCACTTGTGATTGGCTAGTTTGAATTGTTTAGCTGATGAACAAAATTGCATTTTAAAATTTGAGTTGCCAAGTAATTCTATTTGTGTTCAATGTCAAAACATTCCAACCAAGTTGTTTAATTTTTGGTGAGTTACATTAGTTATGTATATTGTTTGAACTAATAATGGCTTTTATTGACAAAATATCATAATAATAAATAACTATAGTTTGTCAATGTAGTTTTTAATTTTTATTTCACATTTAATATTAGCACTTCAACTTAAAGAGTTATTATGAAGAATTTGATCCTAAAAATATTGTATTTCAAAATAAACAAACTTGAATCTTATATTGTAGCAGGCTCAAGTACTTTAAAAGTTTCTGAGCAAAAACAACTTAAGAGCTTAAAATTACTTATTGTCTAAAGTTTTTTATATTTTTGATTTGCATTACTTTCCAAAATATAGCTTCTTTACTCAGGGTTGCCTCTTTACTTGGAAACCTGAAATTTGACAACTAAGCCAAAAAAAAAAACTAAAAAAACCTGAAATTTTGAATAAAAAACACTAAAAAACATGTTATTGAAAAAATTGTTACATATTAAGTAGAAAAATTTTGATTTGACACAAAAAATCTACCATGTAGATAAAAATTTTTTGTCATGATCTAAATTTTTTTATTAAAAAACACATTTAAAGTAGCTTAACAGTATCTTTTCAATGTTTTTATAATATTTAACACAGTTTTTTACCTTCAACTTAACTTTAAACTAAAAATAGACCCAAAACAGGGTTGCCACTCTTCAGGTCAAAAAATCTTCCCTGAGTGACTAGAAACTTCCCTTAGTTTCCCTGAATTTTTTAAAAATCCTTAAGAACTTTATTATTTATCAAAAAATACAATGTTAATTCTAAGAATATTAAAGAACTAGCCTCAATGCTTAAATTTTTTTTAAATTTCTAAATAAGCACTTAAAAACAAATCAAATTAACTGTTTTGAACAAAATTTTGAAACTCCATTAACTAAATCTCATTCTAGATAAAAAAAAAAATCCCTGAGATTTTTTAAAAAATCTTAAAATTTTCCAGTAATTTTTAGAAAAAATCAAAACTGCCCTGAGTTTCCCTGAGATTTTCTATAATTTGAAAATTCCCTGAGTTTCCTTGAATTTCCTTAGTTACCTGAGTGTGTGGCAACCCTGCCAAAAATGTGTACTTTTAAAAACCTGGAAGATATTTATAAAATCTGGAAACAAATAGAAAAACCTGGAAAATTTATGAAAAAATGAGTGGCAACCCTCTATACTTTTATGAAACCTGATGTTTTTATGAAGCCTTTCATGAATAATTGTTTTTATGAATTATTCAGCCATAGCTAGCTACATTACCACCTATAAGTATTATTTAAAAGTTATAATTACATGTCAGCTTGTAATGCAAAGAAATTGATTTTGCATTTTATTTAAGTTTTGTACTTGCAAAGTTTTGATGCTAAAAATCTCCATTGTCAAATTGTTTTGGTAACTTGATAATACAATTTAGTACAGTTTAATAATATTTTTAAATCTAGTACATTTGTAAAATTGATAACCTAAAAAATAAATTATGTTACTGCCATTTTTGTTATGGTGACAAACGTTGTAAGAGTTGTATTAATTGTTACATAAAGTTTTAATGAACTTTTTTTTTAATTACCATAAATAAAATACTATTTGTTTTGAATTATGTATTTTAAAGGTATAGGGGATTCCAACTAATTCTTAACAAATTGATCTCAATTTACTTAATTTTACCATTGACATGTTATCTGAAGATAGTTTTGATTGAAAACTAAATAGTTTGCTTAGCAAAGCTACTGCTTGTATGGCAATGAAAATTTGTATACTAATAGTGACCTAAAAAAGCATTTTTTTCTTTAAAGCTAATTTGTTCAGTTAGTCACTGTAAAGTCAGTGAGTTTCAAAATGTTCCTTTAAGAAGGTGCAAAGCAATAAAAAACTATTTCACTAAAAATCTATCTTCTCCTTCAGTTTCAGCCAATATTCTTCAAGTTTTACATTAAGTCAATTACTAATAATTTTAAAATTTAAACAGGGTTTTTTTTTTCAGTAATAATAACTATTTTACAAAAATATAACATTTAACATTATTTATATAAAGTTTTTATTTTTAGTGTTTTTAAAGTTCTAACTTCATAAGTCTTTAAAACTACAGTAGTTTTTTTGTGAAGTTTAGAGGTCTCTAGCTTAAAAAATAAAGGATAATATAGAATTTTAGTGATTTTTTTATTTATCAGAAATATAAGTAAATTATCCACCCATCTCATTAGTTAATTAAAGTTTTTATATTTGTTAAAAATAAGCAATTCTAGTTTATACTTTGCGGCTTTCATAGAACAGCCAATATTAATTTTAAAAAATCCTTTATCTCTTATTTTATCTAAGTTCTATGTAACTCTCATAAAGCTCATCAGCTTAGCTTAGATCAGTGCTTCTGAACCTTTTTCTAGTGGCAGAACCCTTTTCCAAAGTTCAACTTTTCCGCGGAACCTCTAATTTAATTTTACATAAAATGTTTAATATAATATTTCCTGTAAAAAACAAAAGAATTTCAGTGAAAAACAAATTTTTTAGCAAAAATATATCATTGTTAGAAATCATACCAATTGTAATAGTATTAAGTCGAGTCAAACTCAAAGTGCGCCAGAGGCAATAGGTATTTTATGATTCTATAATAAATATCATTTTTAAACATTTTTACAGCATTTGAAACAATATAATATACCAGACATAAGTTTCTGATAAAGATTTTTCATTTAGTTTTATTGTGTAAACATTTAGAATTTGTTTTGATTGCTCCTACATTGTTTGCTTTAGTGATAATACCAGTATTTTCATGACTTCACTAAAAGTAGAAATTCAAAAAATTTTCAAAAGTTTGCGCAACCAGGACACCTATTAATAATAAATACCCATTAAAGTCCTACCGCTAGATACACACTAAGCAGATCAATGAATGCTATAATTTTATATGTTTTCCATTTGATGTGTTCCATTTTTTTTGAATTCTTTGAATTTTTTTTTTTTCAAATTTCTTTTTTAAATTTCAAAAGGCTTCGCGGAACCCCATTTCAGAAGCAGTATTAAATGATGCTGTATGTAACAATTAAAAAAAATTAATAAAAGACTAAAAGTAGCTTAATTTTCAATTGTATTGTGCCTTTTAATACATTAGTGTTCATATTGCTTGTTATAGCATATTCCTCATTTATCATAACTTAATGACAAATGGTATTGAAATCAAGGTCCGTGCCCACAAGGCTATATCTTTTTTTTTGAAAAAAATTGCTGAGTATTAGTTTTTTTGCTTGAAATTTTTTAAACTCCAGATTTCATTTCAAATGCTTGAAAACTTCTGAATAAAAAAAAATTGAGAATTTTTTTGAGTAAATTTTATTATTAATATTATTATATTAAGTTTCCCAAGTTTTACTGTTTTAACGAGGCAGTGAAAGAATAGGACCCAACTTTCGATGGATGGACCACCTGTAAGGGCATAGTCGGGTAAAACACTTTTTTCACAATTTGATCTTATTTAATATAGTTTTTAATAAGCTACAAGATGCTTTTTACAGATTTAAAAAATTCAAAATAATTTTTGATATATAGCCAATCAAAGTCAGAGGCAACAATAGGTTCCTTATTGGAGGCGCAAACAAAAACAGCAAAAATAGATTATTTCACTAAAAATCCATCTCTTGCGTTTTTTTTAAATAACTACCTAAAACTTTTACATTTACTACCGCCATTTAAAAGTTTCCAATACAAGCATAAGTAAAAACAATTTATACTTTCTCTAGCTTAAGGGCATAGGGGGGTCCGTCTTTTTTTTTTACTAAAAATAACATTGGATCTTATATTTAAGCTTTAAGTACAAACTACAAGCCAGTTTTTATAGAGTTAAAAAAAATTATTAACTTCTGAGATATTTTCCTTTTATAAAAAGTTTATGATACCAACGTACGCAAGTTTTTAGGGTTAATTTTCCCAGAAATTTAAAAAGTTACTAAAATAAAAACCTATCTTCTCCTTCATTTTTTGAGATAGAGACCTCAAATTTTCAGGAAACGTTCTTTTTATAGTTTAAAAGACTTTGAATGTTGGAATTTTATAAATTTAAAAAAAAATAAAAATTATAGATAAAAAAAACAGAAAAATAGGTGGTTTTTTTAAAAAAAAATATATTTTTCAAGATTAAAAAAATTCCTGCATTCAATCTCTTAAAAATTTAGTAAAACACTTTTTGTAAAAATTTGAAGAAGATTGCTTAAAAAATGAAAGAGGAGATAGATTTTTAGTGAAATGGTCTTTTTTTGCGTTTAAGTTTGCGCCTTCCATTAATAACCTATTGAGGTCACCCACTTTTACTTCTAATATCTCAAAAAATACTTAGAATTTTTTCAAGCGGTTATAAATGTCAGATAGCCCAGATAGAACTCTATAAAATAAGATCAACTTATAAAAATCAAGGTGGACCCCCACTATGCCCTTAACTTTACCTCAAAGGTTTAAAATTTATTAGAAATATATCTTTTGATTTAAAAAAATATTCCTTGTATGATTTAAACAAAATTTAATGGATGATAAGAAAAAAAACTATAAAAGTTTTTAGAATTACTATTTAACTTTATTTTGTTGCTTTCTTAGTAAAATGATTTATACAAATATAAAGAAAAACATTCACTTAAAACTAAAACATAAGGTGGTACAAGAACAATTACTTTTTACCAAGTAACTTCATTTGTAACTAAACTTGTAAAGTGCTTGTTAGATAAAAATTAATGGCAGGCAATGTTTTTTATAAACTTATAGGAATTTTTAAAAATTTATTTAGATTTTGAAATTAGATTTTTTGTGAAGTGCAAAAAAAATGTTTGGAAAGTTTTATTTTCTTTAGCTTTTAAATCCTTAGAGCAAGTAGATTTAATGATTTTTTTTAATGTCAATAAATAATTTGTTTCAATAAGTATAAAAAATCATTAAAATTAAGGCTCATTAAGTTACTTGAAAGTGTTAAATTTTAGCAAACTTAACTTATTTTTATGCTTATAAGGCAGGGGTGAGCGGTGGGCAAAATACTATAACTTTTGTCTAAAACAAATAGCGGCTTTTTAAGTCCATAGGGGGGTCCAACATTTTTTTTTACGAAAATTAACTTTGGCTTTTATATGAAAGCTTTAAATACAAACTACAAGCCAGTTTTTAAAGAATTCAATACTATCATTTAACTTTTGAGATATTTTATTTTTTGTAAAAAGTTTCTTATACAAACGTATGGACCGTAAATTTTTAAGGTCAATTTTCTTGGAAATTTAAAAGTTCACTAAAAATATATCTCCTCCTTCATTTTACAAGCAATCTTCTTCAAATTTTCAGGAAATGTTCCTTATATTAAAAGAAAAAAACGTTACTTTAGAATTTTAATAATGTAAAATATGAAAATTTTATCACAAAATTAAAAGAAAAAGTTTTTTTTTTTTAATAATATTTTTACATTTTTTTTTTTAAATTCCAAGTAACGTTTTTTTGTTGTATAAAGATTAGACTGTGAAAGTTTGAAGAAGATTGCTTGAAAGATGTAGGAGGAGATAGATTTTAAATAAAATAGTCTTTTTTCGTGGTTTTAGTTTTCCCTTTCCATTGGGAACCTATTATGCGGCCCGACTTTGACTAGTCATATTTCAAAAAATAATTTTAATTTTATAAAATGATAAAAAGCATCTTCAAGCTTAGAAAAAACTCTATAAAATAAGATCAACTTGTTAAAAACATGACTACCCGCCTATGGCCTTAAACTAATGTCTTGGTTTCTTAATGGCTTTGTTACACTAAATTTTAATAAATTCTGAACTTCACCACTTGGTAATTCATTATTTATTATCTATGGCACGAAACATCTCAAGCTTGTTTGATGATGGCCGAAATAAATACTGGTTACAGTAAAATTGTGATTATCTATATAAAAGTAAATTTACTGTCTTAATTTCTTAACTGTTTTGATTATTTTTATCTAATCATTGCTAGCAAAACTTTATATATCAACTAACAGAAGTTTGCTCATTGTGCGAAGGATTTTGTTCAGAAGAGCAACTATATTGTGGAGCAATCTGAAATAGCCAGCGCTCCTGATTCATCAATGAGGTAGCCACATTCGAGTGTGTGTGGAGCTTTTCATCGGATTGTGGAGCTTTTCATCGAAGTGTGGAGCTTTTCATCGGAGTGTGGAGCTTTTCATCGGAGTGTGGAGAATAGCCTGTACTGGAGGGTGACAATCTTCAAGTAGGATGTGGGAGTAGTTCCTAGAAGAGATTTCACTTCAAATTAATCTTTAAGTTTTGTTTGTTTACAGCAAGAAGGCTAAATACTCTTAACCATATATTAATTAATTTTAAAGATACTAGCTTTTAATTTAAGATAAACAGGATAAGTTAGTCTTCTAATCTAATAAAAGTATTTACAATCTCACAGTTATATGTATTTTTTTAGTTTGTTCATACTCCCTTAAGAAATCAGTTTTAATTGTTTGTCATATTGCTATAAACATAATTTTATGTTATTAATTAATTTAAAACTTGAATTAAGCTTTTTTAAACATATAGTAATTCAAAGCATAAAAGAATATGATAGTACTTATATAAAGACCAATTTTTATACTTTTGGGTGAAGGTTTTAACTCAAAGCTTTTAATTTAAAGAGAAAGGGGTATTACAAAAATAACTTACTTGTATTACCCTAATACTATAACATTGTATTCATTTGATTTCAAATTTTTTCAATTATGTTGTTATATTTTGTTCATAGGTTAAGTCCCTTATTTTAAAAATGAGCTTTAATATGTAAACTTTGTGGCAATTAAGAATAATAGAGGTTACAGCGTAGGCTGTATTTAAGTAAAAACATATTTAAATGCTGATCCTCTTTTGAAAATTTTATTTTTAGCTTGCAGTTGCTTTTTAAGATTATAGTTCTTGAATGTATTGTTAGATTTATTTGTAATAACTTTTTGAATAATAAGAGTCTTTTAATTTTTTTTTTAATTTTTAGGAATGAAAACAATGTGTATTTATAACATACTTAATTTTTGACTCATAACTTTAAAAGTTTTTTGGTATAAAATTTGAAGAGTACCATGTAAGTCATTAATCATTGAAGTTTTAACAAAAATTTAGTTTTATAAAAATTATCAAATAGAAAATTTACAAATTTAAAAATGGATCTGTTTGCAATAAAGTTGTCATCCATGTGTAAAATTTACTCTTATAATTTACAAAAGTGAAAAAATGTTTAAGTTTTCTAAATAATAAATTTTATAAAACTCAAACTAACTTCCTGTTAAACTAAACATTCCAAAAATTATCTTTTACCATGGCGTAACAGTACCATATCTATCAAAAACTAATATAAAACCATAAATTTTTCCTACTTTATCTCTTAAAAAAAAAATTTTGAAACTTTGGAAAGCACCTGTAAAAAGTAAATCTTCAAAAGAAAATCAGCCTGCAAAATTTTAAATATTTAGTTAAAACCTAGGAATTAAGGCTATAAGGGGATAAACCAATTTTTTAAAACTTATTATTATTTTCTAGAGTTTTAACCAGGCTACAAGTTGCTTTTTATAGATTTTAAATCTTAAACTAAATTTAAGATATAACTGGTTAAAGTAGGAGAGTACAATAGGTTTTTTAAGAGAGAAAATGACTAAAGCAGTGAATATATTAATCACTAAAAATATCTCTCCTTATAAGTTTTTTGAGCACAATTTCTCTTATGGAACTGTTTAATTTTTTGACTTTTTGACAATGTCAATAAATAACTTGTTTTAATTAGTATAAAAAATCATTAAAATTAAGGCTCATTAAATTACTTGAAAATGTTAAATTTTAGCAAACTTAACTATTTTTATGCTTATAAGGCAGGGGTGAGTGGTGAGCAAAAATACTATAACTTTTGTCTAAAATAAACAGCAGCTTTTTAAACTAATTTCTTGGTTTCTTAATGGAATTGTTACACTAAATTTTAATAAATTCTGAACTTTACCTCTTAGTGATTCATTATTTATTATTTATGGCACGAAACATCCTAAGCTTGTTTGATGATGGCCGAAATAAATACTGGTTACAGTAAATCTATAATTACCTATATAAATGTAAATACACTGTCTTAGCTTCTTAATTGTTTAGATGATTTTTTATCTAATCATTGCTAGCAAAACTTTATATATCAACTGACAGAAGTTTGCTCATTGTGCGGAGGATTTTGTACAGAAGAGCAACTATATTGTGGAGCAATCTGAAATAGCCAGCGCTCCTGATTCATCAATGAGGTAGCCACATTCGAGTGTGTGTGGAGCTTTTCATCGGATTGTGGAGCTTTTCATCGAAGTGTGGAGCTTTTCATCGGAGTGTGGAGCTTTTCATCGGAGTGTGGAGAATAGCCTGTACTGGAGGGTGACAATCTTCAAGTAGGATGTGGGAGTAGTTCCTAGAAGAGAATTCACTTCAAATTAATCTTTAAGTTTGGTTTGTTTACAGCAAGAAGGCTAAATACTTTTAACCATATATTAATTAATTTTAAGTTACTAGCTTTTAATTTAAGATAAACAGGATATGTTAGTCTTCTAATCTAATGAAAGTATTTACAATCTCACAGTTATATGTATTTTTTTAGTTTGTTCATACTCCCTTAAGAAATCAGTTTTAATTGTTTGTCATATTACTATAAACATAATATTATGTTATTAATTAATTTAAAACTTGAATTAAGCTTTTCAAACATATAATAATTCAAAGCATAAAAGAATATAATAGAACTTATATAAAGACCAATTTTATACTTTTGGGTGAAGGTTTAAAGAAAGGGGTATTACAAAAATAACTTACTTGTATTACCCTAATATTATAACATTATATTCATATGATTTTTAATTTTTTTAATTATTTTGTTTTATTTTGTTCATAGGTTAAGTCCCTTATTTTAAAAATGAGCTTTTATATGTAAACTTTGTGGCAATCAAGAATAGTAGAGGTTACAGCGTAGGCTGTATTTAAGTAAAAACATATTTAAATGCTGATCCTCTTTTGAAAATTTTATTTTTAGCTTGCAGTTGCTTTTAAATATTTTAATTCTTGAATGTATTGTTAAATTTATCTGTAATAACTTTGAGAATAATAAGAGTCTTTTAATTTTTTTTAATTTTCAGGAATGAAAACAATGTGTATTTATAACATACTTAACTTTTGACTCATAACTTTAAAAGATTTTTGGTATAAAATTTGAAGAGTACCATGTAAGTCATTAATCATTGAAGTTTTAACAAAATTAATATGAGTTTTATAAAAATTATCAAATAGATAATTTACAAATTTAAAAAAGGATCTGTTTGCAATAAAGTTGTCATCCAAAGGTAAAATTTACTCTTATAATTTACAAAACTGAAAAATGTTTAAGTTTTCTAAATAAAAATTTTTATAAAACTCAAACTAACTTCCGGTTAAACTAAAAATTCCAAAAATTATCTTTTACCATGGCGTAACAGTACCATATCTATCAAAAGCTGATATAAAACCATAAGTTTTTTCTACTTTATCTCGTAAAATAATAAATTTTGAAACTTTGGAAAGCACCTGTAAAAAGTAAAATCTTCAAAAGAAAATCAGCCTTTAAAATTTTAAATATTTAGTTAATAAAACCTAGGAATTAAGGCTATAAGGGGATAAACCACTTTTTGAAAACTTGGTTTTATTTTCTAGACTTTTAACTAGGCTACAAGTTGCTTTTTATAGATTTTTAAGGTTCAAAGTAAATTAAAGATATAACTGGTTAAAGTATGAGAGTACAATAGGTTTTTTAAGAGAGAAAAAGACTAAAACAGTGAATATATTAATCACTAAAAATATATCTCGTTATAACTTTTTTGAGAACAATTTATCTTATGGAACTGTTTATTTTTTTGACTTTTTTTTTAAGAACAATAAAATTGTTTTTTTTTTTTGCTTTTCAATAGTAATATTATTATTAAAAACAATTTATTCTACTAAAACTTTTTCTAAATTTAATTCAAGGAAAGTTTCCTAATCATTTGAGGTATTTTTCTCAAAAAACGTAAGAGGAGATAGATTTTTAGTGATTTCTTTTTATTCACTGTTTAAGTCTTCTTCTCCCTTAAAGAACCTGTTATACTTTCTGACTTTAATCAGCTATATCTCAAAATTTAAATATTAAATATCTGTAAAAATAAAGTTTAAGCTTAATTTTACTCTAGAAAATTAGATCAAGTTATACAAAAAAATATTACCTTTCCACTCATATGCCCTTAGACCTATATATTAAAACTCACTTTTAATTTACCAAAAAACAAAATTTTAAATACCTATAACACTAAATTATTACTCATTTACAAGCTACCTTTATATGTGTTCTAAAATAACTAAAATTAGCTTTTATTTAATAGTTAGAAACTATACGCAACTTAAGTAAAACAAATATTTAATTTTTAATAAAGTAAATAAAGATTTGTTAAAAACCGTTTAAATAACTGTCTCAATTCTTTTTACAAAAACACTGAGCAAGAGATCTTTCGTTTATTAAAAAAAAACATTTTCAATTTTATTAAAAAACTACCTATTTATAGAGAAATATAATAAAATGGTAGTTTTGTAATCTTAAATAAAGACTAAAATTTAAATCTAATAAAAGTTCTATAAAATGTAAATAAACTTAATATAGACTGTATTTCAAGGCTTAAGAATACCTATTGAAACAAAAAAACATCTAAGGAATCTTTATTAAAATTAAGCTTCATTCTTTATTTAACATATATCCAAACTATTTATTATCATATTTTCTAAAGTAAATATATGTCAACAAAATTGAAAATGTTAACTAAACAAAAAATCTCTTGCATAGTGTTTTTGTTTAAAGAGTTGATATACTTATTAGTTTTTTAACATATTTTTATTTATCAAAAACTGTCCAGTTCTAATCTTGAAAGGCAAACTACCTAAATACAGGGTTGCCAAAAAACCTGAAATTTGACAATTAAGGCTAAATTACTTGGAATTTGAATAGTTTTGAAAAAAACTTGAAATTTAAAACAAATTGTTCATTTTAGAACACATTTAAATTAGCTTTGCAGTATCTTTTTAATGTTATTATTCTATTTAAACCAGTTTTTTAAACTTAAGTAAAATTTTATACTAAAAGTGGACCAAAAAACATGTTTTTTAAAATCTGGAAAAAATTCGAAAAACCTTTGGCAACACTGTTCATACCATTTATCCTATTAATAGAATACGTATAATATTTAATGAAAACATTTTGTTTATTACTTTCTAACTATAAATGTTAACGCCTTTAAATTGTAAAGCAAAATTTTAGCACTTTATAATGTTTTTATTTATAAAATATAGATTTATCTCTGTATAAGATATTTAATAAACATTCTCTTATCTTTAATATTTAAGTTTCTGTCTATAGTTTTAAAAATTGCTTGTTATTTGTTGATTGTGCTAAGAAATTCAAGGTTTTAAAGTTTAAAATTAGACATAAATTTGAAATTTGTGTGAGTAGGCTTATACCATGAAAATCTTATAGATTGGTTCTAATGGATACTGCTAAGATGTTAAAACGAGATTGTTGTTGAGTTCTACAACCTAGTTTTTTAATTTACCTGTTAATCATTGAAATTAAAATTTACCTAATAATTTTATTAGGACCTTTCTGTAATCAGTGTGTAATTATATCAATTGTTTTATTGTGAAATATGTTATTAACTAGTTAGTTTAAAACAAAAGTTATCAAATTAAACGGGCCAACTTATAAGGTGAACAAAAAATTTATGTAAAACCAACTTTTCGTTTACAATAATTATTTTCAAGTAGATGATATTAAGCCCCTCAGTTTGATAACTACTGTTTTAAATTAACATTGTTTTTGAACCCTTTTGCAACAAAACATCAATTTATTCAATTAGTAAATAAAAACAAGTTATGTTTTTATAACTATCAAGTACTCTCACTCTAATCTATCTTAAAGCATTTTCAGTAAATAATTTCAAAGTTAAAGATTCTGAGAATCTTGTTTATCGACTTTGTCTTTAGCTTACTTTGACAAATTTTAAATTTTTGTTTACTTTTTAACTTAAAAATTCTTATATCGTATAAAATTGGTTTCTAATATTTTTGAGTTTAGATTTTTTTTAAATAAGTAAGGTTTTTAGGCTAAAATATTTCTGTAACTTAATAAACGAGTATTTTATTGAATTTCACCTCTAAAATCTAGTTACTTATTGTTTGTTTGGTCAACTCGTTTATGTGTGTATTTCTTAGTTCAAGGTTCTTCAAGTTTTACATTTAGACCTTCCATCAATATGTATTTTATTTAAAAAAAGTAATAAGTAAAGTTACACAAGCAATTCTATTGAGAACTAAAATAAGTATTTGTAGTTTAGCTTCTTGCTGTAAATAACAAACTTATGTTTTTGAAATTAATTTTTGTGCTCGCCATTTTTATTCATTCACCTGAGTTTTTTGTATACTTAAGTTAACTGTAAGTAATTAGTAGCTTAAAACTGATAATTTCTTCGAACTATAGAGCTGAAAAGATTGCAGGAAATCGTAATCAAGTAATGTTATAGTTCTATAGTCTTTACATGTACAGGGTTGCCACATGTCAGGAAATCAGGAAAAATTTGAAAAAATTACAAAAGTCAGGAAAAAATGGGGGGTTTTGAAAAAAAGTTAGGAAATTTGATAAAAAAAAAAAAAAAAGTCAGTTTCAATTTACAAAATTCCTTGTTTTCCAAAGCCTCAAGTGGTAAAAGTTAATTAAAAGTCCTTTAAAGTCAGAAAAAAATTCCAAAATTTTCTAGAAATTTACAAATATATTTAATCTTATTTCCAATGCCTTCAGCTGGTATAATTTAGTAAAATATCCTTTATTAAACTGCAAAATGTTCCTTAAATGTCGTTTGTTTATCTAGATACATTTATGCTAGGATTTGCTAAAAAATTGTTTTTTTTAGACAAGCTGTGTTTATAAGGTAATAATACAAGTATTTTGCTGATAGAGCTGTTTATTACAAACATCAATCATACACAGATGGTTGAAGTGATGTACTGGAAGTTTGATGATTCAGCAACAAATTATTGTTTTTAACCTGTACTAAAGTTAGATTGGAAGCTTTATATAGTTTAAAGTGTTAGATTATGTATTTCAGAATAAGTTTACTTTAAGAGTTTGATTTAGAAAAGTTAGGAAAATTTCTTAGCTTGATGAGTGGCAACCATGCATGTAACAAGTTGTTAGATAAGCTTTCAAAGTGTACAGGCTCCTCGATTAAGTGTAGGAGTAATCAAGTTTTTAGCCCATTTACGAGCTGCCTAAAAACCAAATATAAAAAACCTTTTTTGCATCAAGATATATCATAAGTTTTACATTTTTAACCATTATGAAGTTGAAAGATATTACGTTGATTGTTTTTATCAATAATAATTGTGTTTATAATTCTACTTGATTTTCAATTGTTTCTTCAACCCCTACCTTTTATCTTTTACCCAAGTGACTCTGAAACGAATGTTGATTTTTGTTTATTAACTTTAAATAGACTTCTCTAACCCTGCGCTTGTGTTTTTTTAAGCACGAATGACAAATTTAACCAGTTTCATTTTTGTTGGTAACTTGAAATGACACTTACTAACCCCTCAGTTGTGTACTAGCTTATATTCATCACAGTTTCTCAACTGACTGATGCTCTTTATGTTGGCACAACTGTTATATTCTCTTTGAGTCACTGGTAATTTTTTATATTCTTTTATAAAAATAACAGCTTCAGGTAAAAATATGGTTAGATTTCTATACTTATGATATATCATTTTGCAACTAATTGTTGAAAATCCTAAAATAAACGCAGTTAGACAGTATGTCATAATATTATTTTATGTATTCGTCAAAACAGATACTGAAATTAAAAATTTCTCAAAACCTTTTAATAAGTGTGCGCGGCCAAGTAGTTAATTAAGCTACATACAGAGTTGCTACACACTCAGGGAATTTTGATTATTTTATTTTAAATTAGAGCAGTTTAATTTTTTCTAAAAAACTAAGATTTTTAAAAACGTTTAACTTAAAATTTTTAAATTTTAGTTAATCCAGTTTTATAATTTTGCTCAAAACAGTTAATTTTATGTGGTTTTAAGTGCTGATTTCGAAATTTTTAAGCCTTGCGGCTAGTTCTTCAATATTTTAAAATAATCTAGGTAATTTTTAAATAAGTATTAAAATTTCTAAGGATTTGAAAAAACTCAGGGAAGGTTTTTGACCCAAACTGTAGCAACCCTGTACATAGACTACTCAATATTAAGATAATAATTTATAAAAAATTTAAGTGCACTCAAAGTGACCCCATAAAGTGGTCGATAAAAACTTCTTGTACACGCAAGTTATAAGCTTTACATTAACTAAAATTTACCTTTTTAAATATGTTGTCTTAGTTTATTTTGCTGGTGGGCCGAGTCTAATAAGCACAAAAGACCAATTCTGCACAAGAGATGAGTATACTAGTTGCTAACAAGGGGTAATAGTATAAAAAAAAAATTCTTAAATTAAACATAGTTTTTTTTAAGCGGCCTGTGCTTAGGGTTAACAAGAAAAAAATGTTAATTTAGTGGTAAAATTTACAGTGGTAAAAAATTCATTCGTACAATTTGACACATACGCTATTTTACGCAGTAATGATAAGTTTTTTTACTTGTACTTTGGCATTTGTTTAACACCATAAAACAGCTAGACCGCCAGCAATCATTAGTGATTACAATTCTAAACTGTAAAAGAATATTCCGGTTCGCTAGAAAATTCTTGACCTACAGTTTTTAGTCCGCCCTAAGTTTTCTTGTACCAAGCCTGATTACTTTAAAACCATTTGTGGAATATTAAAAGTAATATTTAATTCTGTATACCACGTCCGTACATTAATTATGACTGCTTCTAGGGATGTTTACACAAGTTCTAAAAAATTGTTGTTAACTTGGGAAAAACTTATTTTTAAATACTTAAGTACCCTTTTAGGTTAATAGCCGGTCAAGTTTTTACATAATTCAAAATTAGTACAAAAATACATAAATTGTCGCTTTGTCAGACAAAACAAGTATTTTTACAATATAAATGATGAAACTATTTAAGAAATATTAACAAGGTTTTTTTATTTGTCTATTTTTACCATTTAATATTTGATAAATTATTGAATGACTAAAATGCCCTTTAAATTTCTCATAGGACCTGGTGCAGGATAGGGTTTGGACCTTTTTCTGTAAGATTCACGTTTTTTATTCAATAATTATAAAGCTTTTCACAAAACTTTCAAGGAAGTTAATTAAATGTCTAAAATTTCTCAGGTACAGATAATGTTTTTACTTCGCTACAGTGATGCGAACTATTAATAGGTAATCATCTTACTTAAACCAAAGTCCTATTAACATTGACAATGTAAAAATATTATTTTAAAACAAATAAATTTCTTTAAGTTTATTGCCTTCTTATTATAGAAAATTACTAAGAATTCTCGCTTACTTGGCAATTCAAGTTAAAACACGGATGAAGAGTTTTTTCGTATATAACTTTCATTGTTTTTAAAGTATTTCCTTTTTGAAAAAATAGTAAAGTAATATTAGTTGCTAACCATGAATTGACTTGCATTAAATTAAAGTTAAGAGATCTAGAATTATTGTATTACTATCGAAGTCCTGGTTGACCTCAAAAACAGAACAAGTTTTATTTATGTATTTTATAAAAAGTTCATATTTTGCAGTGTAATGTATGATAATTAGCCATATTGTAATGTACAGACACAATTGTTTCATACCTTCTTGATTTTTTAACCTATACTTTGTTTTTCTGTAAAAATACTCTTTCACTATATATCTAGTAATCCAAAACTATACTGCTATTGTAAAAAAATATTCTTTTTCATCAGTTAATCTTTTCTTTGAAATAATGTAAAACAGCCTTTTTATTTTTTTTTTAATGTATATTATTTTTTAAGCTTAAACTCTGAAATGTTATCATTACATTTATACTGTTTATTGATCGAAAGATAAAACGCTCAAAATTTGGTCCAAGGACCTGGTGTACAAAAAGCCTTTCAGTTATCAAGTCATACACCAGAATACAGGTTAATGTTATGTATAAGAGACATAAAAGTTTAACTTTTTGTTTAGTAAAATTGTGTTCTCTAAATTTTTCCGTACAATTGCTTTAAATCGTAAAAATCATGTAAACTAACAAGAAAGTTAAATAACATTTGAACATGCTTGGAAATATTTAAGTGGTATTTTTTTAAATAACAATACTTTAGTTTTCTTATATTTAAAGGCACTTTTTAAAAAGGCGCCTTAATTTTTTTACTAGATTTTGAGTTGTCATTTAACCAGTTAATACAAAAAAAATAATTAAGTACTAAGTTGTAAACAAACTTTCAGTTTTCTGTTGCAAAGTTAATAAACTTGGCTAGTTTCCTTCCCGAAATTTTCTGAAATATTGTAGACAAACTTATTTGTAAAGTTGTTGTTGTACATCAATGTAGTAAAGCTTTGAAAAACGTTGGAGAAAAAAGTTACAACAGCTTTTACTTTTTGAGTTTTTTAGTATAACAAAAACTCTTTGTTAATATACTTAAAAATTTAGACAAACGGTTATTAACTATTTTTTTGAAGGTATAAAACGTTTAATCATATTAAGTTTAATTCTATGATTTAAGTATTTTCTAAAATATTCACATCTACAATTAAAGGAATTAGGAGCAGTTTACCACAATATTGAAATTCTAACTATCCTAATCATTAGTCTTACACATAATATAAAATTACTTAAATCACACCTGTAATTTCTTTTTTTCTTATGTATCGAATTTACCTTCGATATTTTAATTACAACTGCATCAAAAAAAGCAAAAATTACCTATGAAAACTTAAATATCTGGCGTTTTTTTTAATTTTTTTAGGTATAATTTCAAGTCTAAATGTACTAAAACATTTCAAAGTAGAACACACCATAAAATAACATATTTTATCTTATCAAACGATCTTTTACAAAGCTGGTCAGAACAATGTTCACTAGCTTTTTATATGATTAATTTCAATAAACCTTTTTACATTAATTTCATATGCATCACAAACTAAAGTTTGTTTCCATTCATTGTTACATTTTAATAATCAAACAAAACAAATAGCAGTTTATTTCTTGGACAAGATATTAAAATGTATCCAAATGGTGTGCTACACGATAACCGAAATGTTATTTCGTGCGCCAGGTTCGTACGACCAAATATTTTGAGTGTCTAATTTTGTCGTTCAATGAGTTATAAAATTATATTTATATTATGCGTCCCTGATACGGTTTATTAATTGTTATGGTTAAAATGTCAATAAAAAGAAAAGATACCTTGATTTATAACTTGTAGTATTAGAATGTAGTGTGTTTCACAGAACAAGTTGTTAAAACTGTATCAGTTTTGCATGTACCGTGTTAAAAATTTGTTACTAGTAAAAAAAACTTTTAATATGTTTATTTAATTTAAACTAAATACACACACAACAATTTTTTGGTGTAAATCAGTTAAATTTTATTCTTAGTTTAATAAACAAATACATTTTGACAACTTCAAACCATTTAAAAGTTTTTTATACATGTTATCCTTGTAATCCTGTTAACTGTTATCCTTATAAAAACTACTTAAGTACTACTAAAAATAATAAATTATGAACTTTACCACACTACCATCAACAAGTGTATTCGAGACAATCTACGACCGGTTTCATCCTTGTTATACTCATCAAGCAGGCGTAGTCGCGAGAAACAGCTACTGAGATCTAAACCAAGATGGATTAAGTAAAAAGCACTGAAGCACCGTTTGTGAGTAAAATTGGTTAAAAAAGTTTTTACATTTGCGTTGTCATTTTAATACTTGTTAGTAACTTAAATGTTTTATTAAAGTGAGATTTACTTAAATTTTTAAAGTAACAAGTAAATAAAAGTAATAAATTTAGAGCGTTAATTTTTTATAATTACAAAAAGTAAATTGTTTCATTAATTACAAAATTAAAACTATCTAATGAGTGTGACTATACTGATTATATTAATATACTCTAAAAGTTGCTAATTCACGATGTAAAACATTATAGCTATAATTAACATATGTTCTTTATTATTTATGTGATTAATTTAAATACGCGTTAAAGATAATCACTTATATTTATTGTGTTTTGTTATATTAAATCAAAAAAGAATTGCCAAAATAGCATTTAAGGAATAAAATTTTGTTTTTTTTAAGTAAATTTAAGTTGTGCTATGTCATCAACCATAATTTATTAATATGAAGCATAATTTTCAATAAAAAAATCCATTTAATGTTACATAACTATGTACGACAAATGTTTTAAATATATTTACCAAAGTTCGATCATTAAAATTATCACTTTTATTAATAAAATTTATTTCAAACTCATTCTACTACTAAATAAGTCGCCAAAATAGTTTGGTTACATAACATATGCGCATTGCGTAGATCAGTGCTTCTGAAATGGGGTTCCGCGACGCCTCTCACGGGTTCCGCGAAGCCTTTCGAAATTTAAAAAAAGAAATTTGAAAGAAAAGAAAAACATAAATCATAAAACTTCAAAAAAATGGAACACATAAAATGGAAAACATATATAATTATAGCATTCATTGATCTGCTTAGTGTGTATCTAGCGGTGGGACTTTCAATGGGTATTCATTTTTAATAGGTGTCCTGGTTGCGCAAATTTTTGCACATTTTTCTGAAGATAGCAATTTAAAATTGAGTTTCAAAGGGAAGGAGCTTTTAGATTTTTGGATATGTGCAACTTCAGAGTACCCCGTCTTAGCAAAGCGTGCAGTAAAATTTATTTTACCATTCACCACCACTTATCTTTGCGAGTCCGGCTTTTCGCATGTAACAAACATTGAAACGAAGCAAAGGAACTGTATGCTAACTCCAACCTTATCTGCCTGTCTCCGTCTCAGTCTATCCAAAATCCAGCCGCGCATTGACATGCTTGTTGCTAATAGACAAGTTCAAGTTTCGCACTAAATGTTTTTTATTTATTTTTTGTTAGGCATCTTACCCGTTTATTACAGCAATCTGTGAATTCGATTAGGTTCATGTTCATTTCGTTATTGTTTGTAGCTCTCATTTTGTTTTTATTATGCAAGGAAAGATTTTTATGACATTGCGATTAATCATGTTTGTTTTCGTTAATTTATAATAGAATCACAAAATACCTATTGCCTCTGGCACACTTTGAGTTTGACTCGACTTAATACTTTTACAATTGGTATGATTTCTAACAATGATATAGTTTTGCTAAAAACTTCGTTTTTCACTGAAATTCTTTTGTTTTTTGCAGGTAATATTATATTAAACATTTTATGTAAAAAAAAGTTTATGGGGTTCCGCGTAAAAGTTGAACTTTGGAAAAGCGTTCCGCCACTAGAAAAAGGTTCAGAAACACTGGCGTAGATTATCTACGTTGAAACCAAAACAAATTTTATGATTTCTCAAACATTATGTAGCATTTTTAAAGTTCTATTAAATTTACAATTTTTAAAAAACACATGAACTAATGGTGAAAAAAATTTTTTATAGCTTTAAAAACCGTTTTAATGTTTATTCGTCAAAAGTTAGTTGGTTTGTTCGAAAAAGTAATATCTATTTTTTAACTTATTAGAACAATTGTAAAAAAAACGTTTTTTTTTTACTTTTAACTTATTTTTTTTGCCATAATTTAAAGCAAAGTAAGTTTTTTAAGAAACGTATGCAGTGAAGTTGAGTAATAAAATCTTAAGAAATCTAAGAGTAAAAGCTAAGGGTGTTTAATAGATTTTAGATAAAATAAGTTATACTGAAATTATATTTTATATATTTTTAATTAAGTTGTTCTGGTTATATTTTAATACATTATACTTGTTTAAGGTCTTTAACTTTTTTATTAATTTGTAATTATTTATGATAATTTGTTTATAAAATTGTTAAGGTAATAAAATCTTTACTTAAACTACAACTGTATAAAACTTTTTAAAAAGTGTAGCATTAAACGTCTAACTTTCAAAGTAAGATTAAATAATAATAAGTGCATTATCATGGTTGTTTTTGTAAAATCAAAATTAATAAACTTCATTTAAGTAAATTAGTTTATAACTTGATAACTTATACAAATTAAAAAATCACCTATTACTAAAACAAATTTTGTGCCCCAAATAAATATTAAAACCCTTGAACTTATTATGAAGTTAAATTTTGTTTCTTATTAAAGCTTAAGCTTGTAAAGATTTGTTGAAATTTTAGATTATAAAAGAGAGTTCTTAAAACTTAATCTAGTTTTAATAATATTTTAATTTAAAACTGTATTCTACCTTCATGTTTTAAGTATCTTTGTTAAAAGTTTTAAAATTTGACTAACAGTATTATTCATATTTTGTCATTACTTCATTAAGTTATAAAGCAATAAGGCTATTTTCTTTGTTTTAAAGAGTTACAGAATTAATAAAATATAATTAAAACATCACAATTAATCGCATAAGTTTTTTGGTCATTTATTAACTTCAACTAAATAAGAAATTTTTATTAGATATAATGTTAAAAATAAAACTGTATCTTAGTAAAAAAGAATTCAACTAAATCAGTTGTAGCACAGGGGGCTAGGGGTAGTAGCTTTTGATCTAAAATAAATGATGTAAGTAAAATATGCATAAATCAGATATTAAGTAAGATTTTGACAATTAAATCATGTTTCACGCTTTTAATTATATAATAACTGAGTCAATCAACTTTAAAACTTTAGTAATGTTTAAATAGTCAAACAAAATCGCCTACAGTAATATGATTTTTGCAGTATAAAAGTTTTATTTTCCTTAAATTAATGTCTAATACTAATTTTGCTTTCCTTCTACAAAATTTTAAAACAGTTATTTTGCAAGAAAAAAAAAACACAGTAATAATTTCAAACAACTTAAAATTCTTAAAACAATATTTTATTAATTTCTAGGTTTGCTACAGATAAAAGACTTCTTTTTTGTGTAAAACTGTTAGAACTTTTATGACATGTGACGAAAATGTTTTAAGTATTATCAAGTTTACTAGTTGTTTACTTACTGCAACTAATTAGGAAATTTAATTAAACACGATGTATTAATAAAACTGCATTTTAGCAGGAAGCACTCTGTTAAATTAGTTAAAGCTAAGATAGATAGGAGTAAAAACTAACGATGTACAACAACTTTAAGATCATTTAAAGTTAATACACAAGACAAATATAGCTTCTTAACAAGTTGTTCTTATAGTTGTGAACATAACTGTTATCTATTTGTAGGTATATCAAAAAGAAGTAAAGCACAATACTATTATTTTAGATCAAGATAACTTTTTTAAAGGGTAATCAAGGTATTAGTATTGTCATCATTTATTCTACTTTCTATTTGAAGCAGTTAAAACTTTAACTTTGGTAAATTCATAAATTATTTTTTTTAAGTGGCATAAGTTTAATGTTAGTACTGTTAACTTAAAAACTTGAGAAATTGAGTAAAATTAAAAAATAATCAGGATTACTATCAATTTTTTGAAAATGTCTAAAAAAAATTTTATTTTAGTTTTTCACGAAATTTTTATAACTATTAATTTTTTCTGTTATAATAGTGCCTTCTTTCAGACAAAATATATTTTTATGAAACCTTAAATTTGTATGAACTTTTTTAGATTTACCTGACTATTCAAATGTTTCATAAATTTATTATCTTGTACCATTTGATCCTTTGCATAAATATTAATGTTGTAATAATTTAGTAGTTATCCAGTATAGTTAGGTGTTTTTAAATACTCAAACTCAATATTTTAGTTTAAATAGTAATTAGATTATAATGTAGACACTTATTTCTTTTTTGAATGAGATAAATTTAATAATACTAACTTCTTTGTTATAGAACAAGTAGAAATCTTAAAACATTTCTGCTACTTATAATAATCTGCAGCTAAAATAAAGTTTTGTTATTAATGTTTTCTATAAAGATTTCTAGTTAGTTTCAGACAAATGATTAAAAAGTTTATTAGTATGTACTTTGTAACTTGATTTGTCAGTACTAATTAGGTAATAAAATCAGAAACAATTTGATAATCATACTTTGTATTTGCTTAAGGTATTCAGCGAAACTAGTTGTACCCAAGAAACTTAGGAGTAAAAGCTTAAGTTGTAAAACAGGTTAAAGATATAATAAGTTTTCACAAATTAAGTCTAGCATCGACATAACTTGTCCTGGAAAAATTTAGATATCAGTGTTGTGTACATGTAACAAATTTATAAAGTAAGGCACGGTACTTATGTTTCAAAATAAAAGTACTACGTAAAGTGAAAGTATAAAAAAAATGATTGTTACATTGATTAAATTATCTATTTGTACCAAGTGAAAAACTATTTTCTATTTTTATTTCTATGTGTGTTATACAAGTTTGATATTCTTATTATAAAAATTTTTATTTTGTTTTAAAACGAAATAAAATACTTTTCTTAACACTTTTAAATTACCAAAGTTAGTTTGTTAGTTTTTCATAAAATTTTTGTTTACTGCAGGGACGTAGCTAGCTCTAAAAAGTTACGAATCTGCAAAAAACAAAAACAAGAATAATGTGTGATGACGTCATAACGGAAATAGAGTAGTTTTAACTACCTTTAATTTTATATGAAAGTGTGCAGTTTTGTTAAAAGGTTAAAAATAAATTGAGTGATCAAGTATAATGAATAACTGAATACAAGGCAAGTTGTACTGCTCTTGACCCCCTATAATTCTTTATGTGTTGAAACTTTTATAAGCCTATAAAACCTTTCATTTAAAACAAAAATATTGATTAAGAATTTAACTTTAATAGCATTAATGATAGGCCTAAAATATATAACTTTTAAAACAGTTTCCCCACTTCAGAAAATGTTAGCAAAAATTGTTGCTTTTATTAAAATAAAAATCATAAATTTTAGGAGTTGAATAAAGAACAAAAAGGATATAAAATAAAAAAGTTCTCAACATTAGATAAAATTCAGATGTACAATTACTTTATTTTGTCAATAATAATTCATAAGAAAGGAAGAGTACACGTCTTTGTAAATGTTATTACTAGCTTTAATATTTAAACTGTAAAAAAGAATAAAACATTTTCTTATTAAAAAAAAAGCTGTTAAATAAAAGCTGTAAAAAAGAATCAAACTTTTTTTATACAAAATAAATTTGTTAAATAAAACAACTTAGTTAAATAACAACAAACCTTGAATATTAAACATTAATATTTTTCAGATACAATGTGAAACATATAAATAAACTCAAACATAAAGATTTTTAAACATAAAATATATTAGTTTTTTTTAAAACTTGTTATGAATTTATAATACAACTATACACTTGTTAAAATAAATAGTACTAACTTATTCTTTTTAATCTTAGATTGAAAAAGTTATATAAAACTTATTTTAAAACTTTTTATCTTTTATCAAACATAGATTAATGAATTAAACTGATATATTTTTAAATTTAGTAGACCACTCTGCAATTTCTAAACTTATTTTAAAACAACAGATACAACCCATATTCTTGATACATTTAAAGAAAATACAAAATACAAAAATATTCATATTGTAAACAACAATGCTTGTAGATAAAAAATTTGCAGTAATATTTAAAAACAAGTTGAAACAAACTTTATATTTTACATAGTTTTCTGAAAACATCATTCAAAGAGCCTTTTCTTGAAGTACTTATCTGGAACTCATTGTAACAAATTGAACTTCAGAATGATTTACTTTCTTAATAGCTTTGGATTCTAGTGTCAATGGTATCAAGTGGGTGGTTTTACTTTCAAATGATATTTGCATAATTTTAACCTTAGAAAACTTAGTTTTAAAAACCTGTGAAACAACTAAATTTGTTAAAATCCACACATAGTGTACAAAGTTTACAGTAGTAATACAAATAAAACTCAAAAAAAAAATTTCAAAATGTGAAGCTAACTATAAAATACTAATGATCTAACTTAATTTTTTGTAATTTTGTAAACTACTTAACAATTTTTAAAATAGAGATGAAAAAAAACAGAAATAATGAAAAGCATTTGAAAGATGGGAATAAAACCAAAATCTCTGAAAAAATCTTCATATAATAAAACAGTATGCATAGAAAAAAAACTCATTGTAAACAAATAATATAACAATACAAGTAAAAAAGGTATTAACAACAGCTCTACCCTATGACTAACACTAATTCCAGGATTTTATTTTTGAATTTTTCTTCTTATTCTTTGAGTTAAGACTAACTTTTCAAATTTATCAATGTTTTTTTACAAAATTGGTTATAAAAAAAAAATATATTAAAACTAGCTAGCAAAATCTCATTTTAATCTAGAAAAACATCTGTTATGACATTATTAACAAACCTAAAAATGTCCTTAGTTTTTCGAAGAAAAAAAAAAAAAAACTATACTGAGTCAGCTTGAGTTCAAAATAAAACTCTAAATATCCTAGAGTTATCCAGAATACTTTGAGTTTGTGGCTACAATGTATAATTTAAATCTTTTAACTTTGCTAAAAAATGCAATAAAAATTTTAACTAAGGTAAGAATTTATAAAATCTTTAAAACCAATTTTAATTAAAAAATAAAGTTCTAAAATACAATAAAAATTTTATAATTTGTTTATATTAATCTTGAAAAATATAAACTTTAATTTACTAAGCATTTATAAAATCTTTAAAACAATTTTTAATTAAAGACAAAGTTCTAAAAATAAAATATTAATTTGTTTATATTATTCTTAAAAAATGTTTTTATTATTGAGTTTTTCAATTTTTCTTATTTTTGCAAGCTATTTGTCTTATTGTGTTATTTTTTCTGATTTATTAGATTCTAATTTTGTAGATAAAACTTCAGGAAATGAGATTATTATTATTGTTTCAAAAGTTTTTCATTTTTGTATATTTGTCAACCACAGGGATTTAATATTAAAACATTCAACTAAGAGAGTCAATTTGATTTAAAGCAAAAGTTAATTCTTAATGTTACTTTACTTTGAGGTTCATCTATTCTAAAATTCATTTTGTCATATATCTTCTATCTGTATTTGCTCTTTTGTAACACAAATTAATGTAAATTTCAAAAACTGTTAAGATCTTTTTGACACACCACAAAAATTTCAATAGTAACAGATCCTCTCTCACACTTACTTTTTTATTTTCTCACAACATTTAAACCAAAACTACAGCCTCGAAATGGATTTTTTTACAATAGTTTACTATTTGATAATAGATTTTTACACCAAGCTATTTGTATACAATTTAGATGTATTCAATTTGTTAAATATTTACGACACTAAAAGTGCTAGAGAATTCGTAAAAATAAAATTATTTCTCAGGAATGCAAAACTAAGTATAAACGAATACTTGAAGCTAAAGAAACTCAGGTCTTAAAAGCTGAATAACCGAAAAAAAGCGAGTTTTTTCGCACAAATGTTTTCTGTTCTGTAAACGTACCAAGCTACGTGCTAGTTTACTGTAACATATTTTTTTAATAACTTATTTGGTTACAAAATAATTGTTATAATTATTACTCGTACTCATAGAAGCCAAATGTAGCTGAAACGCGGAAAATTTGTTAAAAAATGAGCTATTTTCCACAATAGCTGTTAGCTTAGCATAAACCTCTTTTAACCTAAATTTTGATTTTTATAGCAGAACGGCCTTTAGGGGCGCCACATAAACGTAAAGGGGAATCCCGTTGTACAAAATATTTTGAAAAATAATTTATCAAAGTTTATAAACTGTAGTAACAATGCTTGTAACTACAAGTTGTTAGGTTTAAAATAATAAATTTAAACTGTGACAAGTTAAAACATTATAAAAAGTTCTAAAGGAACACTGCTCTTAAAATAAATTAAATTTGGAAATATTTAAAAAAAGCTCATGCTCATAACTTTTATAAAAAAATCATCAGTATTAAAAAGCCAATTTTTAGTATGTTTTAAAATCTCAATTAGTTATATATATATTTCATTTTTTCAGGTAGAAAATTAAATAATGTATTTAAATGTTAATTTAAACTTATTTAAACTTTTTTATATTGTTTAACGAAAATAAGACGAAATATTATCAGCAAAATATTAAGCTTAGTAAGTTGTTTATGAAACATTGCCAAATCTTTAATTACACTGAAAATACAACTTTTTTAATTTACAAAGTGTTCAATTTGATGTTAAGAAGCAAAATAGAGGGTGAAGTAAATCTGATGGTTGTCTACCATAAAAAATTAAAATATCCTAGAAATAAAATAATAAATGGTGATTAAAGTCTTAAAATACTTAAAGATTTTGATCAAAAAGTTTTCTTTTTAGTTTAATTCTTGTATTCTATTTTATATATTTGAATGTTATAATGAATTTTTAAATGAATTGATTAAATTTCAAATTACTATGTATTCAAACATAAGTTTATCATTTTTTCAAAAACGAAAATAAGGTTTAAATTTTTTTAAAGTTTTTAGAAATGTCTCTTTGACTTAATTTTTGCACATTTTTGCTGGTCACTATTTACTCAAAAAAAAACAACAGATTGAGTCTAAATGAAATGTGTAAATAAGATTTCTTGAAACAACCTATCTGCAAAATTTAATTTAATAATGCCACGCATTTTTAAAGTCTAGGACTGTTTGTATAGTAGCCATATAAAAAGTAGCCTACAAATGTTTATAATTGTGTAACCATTAAAATAATAAAATTGGTTAACCTGTGTTATTAAGTTAGTCCCGTTTTATAAGCTAACTCTTATTAAAAATATTTTTAAAGACTCTCCTTTTAAACAACAACTGTATACTTATTAATTATTCAAGAATTAGCTAAATGACTTTAGACTAGTAAAAAACATTTTACGTATTATTTTAGAACTTAACAGTTATATAATGTTTTCTTTTTAATATTTTACACTTTATTTACTCTATTTAGCTCTTCTTTCATTTCTTAAATAACTTCTTCTGTTATTTGATAAATATTTTTGTTTCAGTTTTGATTTTGATAAATCATGTTTTTTAAGAATTCTAGAAGTTATGATTTTATAGCTTAAGTTTAAAGTGTACAAATTTTTCTAAAAACAGCTGTGTTTAAATCAAAATCTAAACAATGTCTTTTATTCACTAAAAAAAATTAACAAAGTATTATGTAAAATAATCCTTAGAAATCTAAAAATAAGTTTTGTGTAATAAGTATATTAAAATGGTAGTTAAATAATTTATCTTAATTATCTAATTGTTATAAAAAGGAATCATTAAGAACAGTTTTAATAAAATATTCATTAAAAAAATTTGATGGATTTGCTTCATTAAAAAAGTTTTCAGCTCACATTTCCCATATCCTACAATATATGAGCAAAAAATAAAATTATGTCTTTTAAAGCATTCAAATAGTCAATGAAAATGTACATTAATTTTTGTGGTGGACTTTAGATAAAATGATTGTGCTAAAAATTAATGTTTCAGTTTTAAAATTTGTTTGTATCATGTAGAAATTTCACATCAGTAGATTAGTTTTTTTATAGTATTATCCATAAAGTCTATAGTAAGATTTTTTATACAACCAAAAACAGTTTCAATTAACTTTTAAGATACATTCAGCTAAAAAAAGTTTCAGATACATACTGTCTGTGGCACTCTTAGGCTAGTATGAACTTTTTTTGAAATCTCATGCTAGTGTTGATTTTTAAGTATCTCATACCAGTTTTTATGCCTTAATTATTTCTTATTTCTTACAAATATTGGATTTAAAATTTCTTCTGTATTTATTTAGGTATCTTTTTGTATTTAAACTTAATTAGTATTATTTTTATTCAAAGATTTGCTAACTAAAACGTTTTGTTTCTATTTTATTATAAACTCTAACTAGTCTAAGGTAACACAGGCTGACTATTTTGTCTCAAAGAGTGGCAATTCTTATTATTATTATCTCAGCTAAATTATAATTACTTCAACTTAGTAGTTAGAATTGTTAAAAGCAAAGTATACATTTGTAAGTTGTTTAAAAAGTAGGAAAAGCATCTATCTAACTAACTAATGAATTTTTATTAAGTATCAAGTAAAAAAAAATATTTAATATTTATTTTAATAGCTTATTACCAACAAAACAATGTTTTACTCCTATATTTGCATATAGGAGATCCTCCGTTGTTGTTAAATAATCTGAAAAAAAAATTTGAACAAATAAATGGAAGTAAAATAATTTCAAAAACAAAATATTGAGATAGGCATTTAAGTCAAGAACTTTAAGAAAGTAACAATATTAGTAAAAAAGTATGTACAATTATGATTCCCAAGATTTATTTAATCCAAAATACCAAATAACTAAACATAACATTTTTTGACCAAAAATAACATATAGACTTATATTATAGTAAATTTCATTATCTTTCAGATGCTTTTTTTAGATTTTAAAAATATTAAGTAACTTTTTTTTTATGACCGGTTATATAAAGGGTTGTCTTGATAAAGGGTATATAAAGGGTAACTTTAAAGCCGTTTTTCTCGAGTTTTTAAAAACGGGCTTTAAAATCTATCTTCTCCTTCATTTTTCAAGCAATCTTCTTCAAATTTTCAGGAAATGTTCCTTACATTATGAGAAAAAAAACGTTATTTGTGAATTTTAATAATTTAAAAAAAATAAAAATTTTATGACAAAAAAAAAAAAAAAAGTGATTTTTTATCAAAAAAAAATTTTTTTTTTCAAAAAAAAAGGTATTTTTACTTGAAATTTTTTGAAGTCACAAATAACGTTTTTTTGTTGTTGTATAAAGAATAGACTGTAAAAGTTTGAAGAAGATTGCTTTAAAAATGAAGGAGGAGATAGATTTTGAATGCATTAGTCTTTTTTCGCCGTTTTAGTTTTTCCTTCCCCATAAGGAACCTGTTATGCGGCCCGACTTTGGCCGGTTATATCTCAAAAACTAATTCGAATTTTTAAAAACGGTAAAAAGCAACTTGAAGCTTAGTAAAAACTCTATAAAATAAGATCAACTTGTAAAAAACATGGCCTACCCCCCCTATGGCCACTTTTTAAAGTGATGTATGATAAAAGATTAATAGTTTCAATAAAAAATTCCTCCTTGTATGGTTTTTTTTTAAATTATGGTGTTATTTTTTAGACAGAAAAATTAATTAAGTGGCTTAAAAATAAAAAACAGTTACTGTTTAAAGCAATTTGTTTTAATTGCTTTGGAGTTTCTTTATGATTTAAGCCAACTTTACAATCTACAATGTTATTACTGATGTTTTTTCTACTTATTTTTATTAGTTAAGAGTTTATTTAGTTTTAGTCTATTTAAACTATTTTTTACATTAAATGTAAAAATTTACTAACTTAGTATACAAACTTTCTAAAAAAAATTAGAAATAGTAAGCAGTTTTTTATTCAGTGTTTCAACTTATGAATTGTTGGTTTTGTTAAAACTTATTATTTGTCTTCTTGATTTCTGATTTACTAGTTTTTTAGAAATGCTTAAACAAATCAGTTGTATAAACCAAGCTTATGTAACATTTTAAAATATTTATAAATTCATATTGTATTTTTATTAAACATCTATTTTCGTTCAGATGTTTAAAAATAATTGAATGCTTAAAACTAAGTTAAGTTTTTACCTCGTACCTTGGAAGTTTTGTTTTTTAATAGAACATTTTGATATTTAGTATTTTTGATCTTAAAATTCACTTTAAGCTGTATCTTTCTTTCAATTTTCTTCATACTTAATTTAAAGTTATTCATAATTTTTTATCACCAAAGCTTTTATAGAAATGAAATTTTGAAACTACAAAAGTAAGCTCTACTTTTTATGTGAAAACTACCTTTTAGAAAAAAATAGTGTAGAAATTTTTTAAATCTATTTGATTAGTCTTTTTAATTTAACAGTAGATTATTTGATGTTTTTTGACCTTTTTCTTATTAATTTTTCAAATTAATACCTGAAATAATGACAGAAAACATTTAGTTATGAAGCTTAAATAGTATTACCTATTGTTTTTATGGTTTAGTTTTAAGAAGTACCAATAGAAGCAATTTAATTCTAATAGCTTTAATCCATTTGTTTTTCATTATTATGATGAACAAAAAAGATTAAAAGACCAGCTTAAAATTTAAAATAAATTCTTCTAGGTGTTTTATATTGTAAAATAAGTTTTACTGTTTATAAGATGTCTTTTTTAGTTATGTAAATAGTTTTGCAGGTTTTAGACAGTGAACTAGCACAATTCCTGCAATTAATATTTCTGCAATTGCTTTTATTTGTTTTTATTATTTATATTTTTTATATGTTGACTATGATGAAGCTTTAGTTTTTAATATATTCTTTTTAGCTAGTTTACCGCAAAATTTTTCAAAGTTACTTAATATATTTTAAGTATTGGAAAAAATACTTAAATTAGCTACAAAAATTAAACTTTAAGCTAATGAATTTTTTACATTTAAAAGTTTTCTGTATCCTAATATTCCTAAAGGTAAATGTACTGAATTTTTATACGTCCAATTATTAGAGTTTTTTTTTTTTTTAAAGTTTATCCAAAAATTCTGTACACTGTAGGAATATGTACAAACTAATTAAACAAAATAGTTTTTTGTTTTTAAAATTTATTAAAAAACTGATATATGACCTTTTCATTAAATACACTTACTAAACTTCACTTTGTATTCAAAACAAAAGTCTAAAACTGTATAAATATTACAGTTCAATATTAAATTAATGTATTTTTAAATTACTCTATTAATAATAAAAAAAAAGCTTTTATCCAATATTATCGTTAAAATTTAAACCAACATCTATTACAAAAAGGTTACATACTTTGAAGTTACTGTAAATTATAAAAAAAATCATAGTCTAAACATTAAGTACAATTTCATTTACAGATTTTTAAAAGAGTCTTCTTTTAATAAAAATAGAAAAACAATCTTATAATTTACTTTTTTTCAAAAAAAAGTGTTTATTACTGCTATTTTGAGACTGAATTTACAGAAACATAAAACTAAAGTTCTTAATTAAGAAATGATTTCTTTGATTAGAACATTTAAAATTTTTACGTTTAGTTTTTCTTTAATTTTCTAGTGTTTTTATATATTTATCTAAATTAACTAGAAAAAAATTACTCATTTAATAATAATATTTTGAACAAATATTAAACTTAAATTCACTTAACTTAAAATTGAAAAAGTTACATACTAAGCAATTTTTTTTAATTTTAAATCCAAACTTAAACAGCAGTGCGAACTCAATATTTGCGAATTTAACCGACTGTGCAAACTCAAAAAACGCGAACCTAACTGATAGACTTCTGCATTTGAAAATTCTAAGTATGAACAAAAAACTGCAAGCAATTTATAAATCAGCTAAAAAATGATACCGGAATTTGTACTTTTAGTTTGCAAGAATTATTCTTTTAGTATTTTACTATAAAGAAGTTAGTATAAAGAAGTTAATTTCAGTAAACTGAAAGTTAATAAGAATAGCACTATAGTATAGTGTTTTATTTGTAGACTAATTCATTTACCGAAATTCAAAGAAAGCCAAACTTAGCTCTTTGGCGATACTTAACGGTTAAAAATTTATACATGTCAATTTTCCTATATAAGTTGAATGAGGGCAAAAATAGCCGAAAAATTCTGGCAACTATGCGTACTATTACCATTTAAACTTAGGCAATTTAGAAGCTATTGTTTAATGTTTTAAGTGTAAAGGGTGGCAACCCTTAACGTTTTTTTATTATATATTTGACTAGTTAAGACAAATTAAGCGTTTTCCCATAAGTAAACTTTGTGCCGAATGGTTTTGGCAACTGTGGTAACTTGGCAACTAAGGTATTAAGGGAATCTTTTTTAAGTATGAGTTTACTCAATACTTGTGGTATTTTACTAATTTTTTGAATAGTGAATATTAAAACAACAAGATATTTAAGCTTGATTTCATTGCATGTATCATTTGTAGCTTGGAGAGTTGTGAGCAACATCTTTTAACCTGGGTTGCTTAAATGTTTTAAAACTCAGGACAACTTGAAAATTATTAATACCTCTGGGTAAGTTAATGTAGTACTGGTTAGTTTTATTTTCTATGCACAGGTAACTCTAACATATGTGGTAGTTTTATAATTTTTTGGACATATTAAGATAAAATAATGAAAAAAAATAAAGAATTTTTGCAGGATATTTAACATTTATGATAACTCAGGAAAGTTTTTGTTTTAAAATTTTACAGTAAGTTATTCTAGAGATTTTCTCCAAATAAATAGTTTAAAATCTTATAACTGTTATGTTTTTAAATAGTTATTTAAAGAAAAATTTTAGAACAACTTACTTTAAAAATAAAACTATGCTTGATTTCTTAAAATTTTCTTTGATCCTTAGTCAATTTTACAATTATCAGGATTGCAATTTTTTAAGTCAAAAAATACTTCTTTTACAAACAAAAAATATCCTGAGTTATCATAAATGTTAGAAATATTTTTTTAATTTTTATAAATAGAATTTTTATAAATATTTCACTCAATTTGCATAAAGTTTCAAATATAAAGAAATTATAAATCTACTTTTATACAAAATTTTATAAACTTTAAAGTAATATTTAAATTATCAATATTCTATCATTAAACTTGTAAACAGTTATTTTAATTTAACCATGATATTTTTAACAAGTAGCAAATACTTTATAGAACAAGTTATTTATCATAATTTCAAGTTAGTTAAAAAACAAAATAGTTATAAGTTTTACAACTAACTTGAAATTATGATACATAACTTGTTCTACAAAATATTTGCTACTTGTTAAAAATATCATAGTTAAATTAAAATAATTGTTTACAAGTTTAATGTTAGAATATTGATAATTTACAAATAACTATTATGTCCTTTAAAGACTTTTATACAAAGTTAGAAGTATAATTCCTTTAAATTTAAAACTTAATGCATATTGAGTAAAATATTTAAAACAATTTTATTTATAAAAGTAAATAATTATTCTTAAAAGTATAAAAATTCAGGCAAAAAATAAAATGGCGCCGTATCAATAACATTGTCAGTGTTTAAGAAACCAAAAGACCTCGGAACTCTGATTTAATATAACTTATCTGATTTTAAAAATTAATAGACCTAGTTTAAACATTTTTTGCAAGGTTAAATTAGCTTAAAATTTTCAAGATTAATTTTCTGGATTCTTGACTACCATTAAAAACATTTAAAAAAATTCTGAAGAAAAAAATACTAAATAATATTTTACCAAGAACTACATTTATTTAAATTAAATGCTGTTGAAATTTAATTGATGTTTTGAATATTGAAATAACAGCATAATTTTATGGCACTAATATATATTAATTTGTAGCTGATAGAGAGTCAGGGTTGCCACTAACCCAGAATACTCAGGATAGTTTGTTTTTTTTAAACTCAGGCAAAGTTAGGATAATTCAGACTAGTTTATTTTTTTATATATTAAGCATCACTCAGGCCAGTATAGTGTCTTCTAAAAGACTCAAATAGTTTTTGAAAAATTTAAAAAACCTTAGTATTTTTTTTTCTAAATCTTGAATGAGATTTTGTTGTTCCATATTCTATAGTTTGATGTTTCATAACCAAACAAGTTTAAACAAATAATTTTTATTGAATTTGAATTTTTTTTTATTAAAAAAAGTAGTCTAACAATTATTTGAAGCACTTTGAATTTTCAGAATGACACAGGACATAATAGAGTAAGGTCATTCAGGACAGTTTTAAGCAAGGTTGCCACACACTCTGGATACTCAAGTGTAAGGACAACTATAATTATTTGAATTTCTTGTGTCTACACACTTTAACTTAGGTTAGTTTGAAATTTTTAAACAAAGGATGACTCAAGACGACTCAGGTAAGTTTGGCTATTTTATAAAAAACTTAAATGAACTAGTATATAACCAATTTTATTTCATTAATAAAAATCTTCGGCCACTATAAAAATTCTTTCAAAATAACATTTTTTAGTTTTTGATCTAAAATGAGTTTTAGTTGTTTCACTTTAAAACATATTGATATTTTTTACTAATTTTATAAAAAAAAATTTTGCAGACTTTTAAAACAAGTTTTAAATTTAAAGTTTATTGTAATATCAGAAATTTTTTTTTTTTATACTGATATAACATGTTATAATGCTTATATAGCTGAGCGGCGATTTGCGTACAGAACTTTGGCAACTATGGTTTTAAATAAGTATTTTAAGTATGAATATGGTTAATACTTGTGTTATTTTACTAATTTTTTGAATAGTGAATATAAAGCAACAAAATATATTAGCTTGATTTCTTCTCAATATATCAGTTGTAGCATGGAGAGTTGTGAGCATCATCTTTGAGGCAAGGTTGCTAAAATGTTTTGAAGCTCAGGACAACTTGAAATTTGTATACACCTCAGGATATGTTAATATAGTTCAGTTTACTATACCCAGGATGTATCAAACCTATGTGGTGGTTTTATAAATTTTTGGATATATTAGTGGATTAAGAATAGTTTTAAGGATTTTTTGAAAGTTTGGATTAAGAAGTTTGTGTTCTATATTCAATATTTTAACATTCAGATCCAAATTGTCCAAAACTTTTTTTTTTTGAAAAATTTAGTAAAAACTTATTTAAATTTTATTTAAATTATCTGAAAGGACTCTGGACAGTTTTAATTTAAATAAGAATATTGAATTTAAATTATAATTAAAAAAGTTTATTCAATTAAGTCCATTGAAATAAAAAAATTATGAGTAAGATCTTTAAATATAAAAGTAATAATAGAAACTTTTTTTTTTTGAAATTTTAGTACAGTGCAGGTTTCTAAATAAAATTTTCTGAATAACTTCATAGTTCTTTATTGAATATTTTAGTAAGTAAAGGTAAATTTTTGCAACATTACTACTATTTTAACTATATATTATGTTATTATATTAAATATTACAATAATGTTTTGCAGGGTAGTCAAATAAATTTGGCAATTTTTTTCTAGCTATTCAAAGCTCCTCCAGGTAGAAGTAAACACTTTCTCACTTAGTTTAAAGTTTATTAAAATTTAAAACTGTTAAACTGTTTAAAAACATTGAAAAGTTACTGTAATGCTACTTTAAAAGTCTTTTTTAATAAAAGAAATTGTGATGACTAAATATATTTATCTCTATGGTCTATATTGCAGGTTTTCCCAAGTTATTTTTTAATATTTCTAAACTTCCAGATTTTTTTAGGTTTTTTAGTCTAAATTGTCAAAATCCAGGATTCCAGATTTTTTGGCAAACCTGCTGGTTTAGTATTTTACTAACATTTTTTTCTTCATATTCATTCCTTTTATCAAACCTCCCTTATAATTTTACCAAGATTTCTCATTAGTATAGTTAAGTGGTTAGAAATTTTATTTTTAATTTTGTTTTTTAGTACTGTCAGGTAATATAATTAAAAAATTAAAACTTTTTAAAACTCTTTAGTTATAACTTTAATTCACGTATTGTGTTTTTCTTTTACCGTTTCCAGTCAAATGTTCAACTTGATCTGTTTATATAATCTTGAAATATACTAAAGTTTAAAGTAAATTTTGCTTAAATCTAGTTAAATTTTGTAACCTTATAACACTAATAGTCAATCTTATGTAATCAAACTAACAATTTATCTTAAATTTTTCTTTTTGACTTAAGTTAATCATTTTATTAACTCTAAAATTTAATAACATTAACAGTTAACCTAACTTACTCTCTCTCTTTTTTTATTTATTGTTTTTGCCTATATAAAGTGCTTGTCATTGTTTTTTCAAAGCCTGAATAGAACGACTACAATTTTTTTTTTGAAACAGCTGTATCTTGACAGAATAATCATTTCCACTTTAATTTAATTACATTAATTTTAGTTACTATTTGAACCAGTTGAAAGTGGAAATTTAAATGTTATCTTTATCAAATTTTATGTTTGTGATAAAAGTTTATTTTTGTTATAATACAAATTTTAATATTTTTTAATACTAAATAAACTAATTTAAATACCTATTTAAACTGTTTTGAAAGTTAATTTGCTAGCTTTGTCATAAATTTTCTAGTTACTTAGGTCAAACAATGACTTTATAATTTTATACTTCTACTCTTAGTGCTTAAACTTAGGCTATTAAAAAGTTACTGTTTAGTGTTTTTAATTTAGAGAGTGGCAAACCTTATAGATTTTTTATAACATATTTAACTAATTAAGACAAAATTGTTTTTTTCAAATATGTAAACGTTGTGCCGAATCCAAAGATAATACCTAGAACAGCCCCTAGATAAGCGTAATTATTTAAATATATTTAAGTAACTAACAAATAAATAACAAGTTTAGAAACAAACCATTCAGAATGAAAGAAAGTGCGTGTTAATTAAAAGTTCTGTTTTTTTTTTCATTTAATTAGTTTAACCCTGGAACAGTAACTTACAGATAAACTATTATTTTTTCTGTTATTTACGTCTAAGTTGATAAAAGAACTAGCATAACAAAAAACTAAATAAGCTGTTGTTATCACTAGACTAAAACTGAAACAATAATTTTAGAAAAACTATTATAACTAATAATGGAAGCCGAACAACTCCTCAAAGCGCTCAGCACCACCGAACAGCTCCAGTCTCACGAGTACGCTCAACAGATCAACGTTGATCCTCAAGCGGTGATCGGCTGCATCAAGAGCTTACAGTCCCACGGGGAAGACATCGTGGAAGTGAGACAGACTCAGATCAATGTGACCAGGCTCACTGAAGAAGGAGAAAAGGTCGGTTGTTTTGTTGGTAAAAAATATATTGAAAGTAGATTTAATTATATTCTGTTGATTAAATAACAAAATAATGAAGTACATACTATCTTGTGTTACATGTAAAGCACTAAATAAGAATAGTATACATTCTAAAACTCATGAGTTGAATTTTATTGTAATAATCTTTTAACGAAGTTTATTGCTATTTTCACTAATAACTTGTTATAAATGATATCTTGTATAACTTGTATGATTTCAAATAATTAATTATAGTTCTCAACTTAACTGTGAGAAAATAGTTACAAGAATTTTATTTTAAAGCATTTATATTATTAAAGCAGATGTCTTTAAATAAAGCAATCCTAACGATTTTCGGTCTGCTAGGCAAAACTGATTGTTTAAAGTTTGAACTGTTTAAATTTCTGTTATTTTATAATTTAAGGTTAACATAATAACTAAGTCTTGTTTATGCTTAAATTAAATTTTCAGATGGCTGAAAAGGGTAGCCATGAGTATCATTTCTACCAATCAGTAGTTAAAGGAGATAGTACTATGCAAGACCTAGAAGCAAGGCTTGAACAATTAAAGGTAATTTCAGTTATACTCCATAAACTAAACTGTTCTATTGTTTAAAACCTCAAATTTATCTAATTTGAGTGCTTACCTTAACAATGTCACTACTGTATAAACTTCACAATTTAAAACAAAACCTGTACTGTATTCTACAGAAAGACTTGACATATCTAATTAAAATACTAAGTTTAAAGAAAACATAACTATATAAATAAAATTTATTCAATATCTATTTTACAGTTCAATGAAAAGGAAATAGACACTATAAAAACAATTGGAAAAAACAAAGCACTGCAGAAGGGCTTAATTAAATATGAGAACAATCTTTACAGTAGAAAAAATGAAACAACCCAAGATGATACAAAAAACAAACTAATCATGATTAAAGAAGGTTGATATACACACTACATTTTTTTTTATTAAAGTTATATCTTTTTATAAATTTGACGTATAACGTTTTAAAATTTAAGCACCAACATGATATTTATACATTTCAATAAAGTAGACAAATAATGTATTAAGTTGTATAAAAGCATAAAGCCTAATCAATTTTTGTATAAAAAGAAACTTTTGTTGATTGTTTTACACACTTTAGGCAAGGAACTATCCAAAAAGGATATGAAAGAACTGAAAGCGAGAAAGCTCGTTAAAGTGGTGACCTTGAAGCCGTTCGTTGTGAAAAAAGGTTCGAATTTCAAGCTGAAGCTGGACAAGCTTGAAGCTGAATTGACGGCTGAAATGATAGCTGACGGGAGCTGGGAAACAAAAAAGTTCAAACCACTCAACTTCGACGCTCGACCGAGGAAAATCACCAAAGGTGCTTTCCATCCCCTTCTTAAAGTCAGGTGAGTGATTTTTTATATTTTTTATAACATGTAGTTTGATTTGTATATGTAAAGTTTAAGTTATTTTAAAATTTTTTATTTTTAATATTGTAAAAGGAAAAAAGAAAACGCTTTTAAATTCAAAAAAGTTTGAGTTGCTATAGTTAACATTATCTCAAGGCTTTTTATAACATGTAGTATTATTTAAGTAGCTAAATTAACAACATTAAAATTTCTTACTATACTAACTTATTTTTAATTAAAAAAAATGTTTTTTTTATTTTTCTAAATTTTTTTTTTTATATATTTAGCTAACACTAATGTACTTAAATCTTCTTAAAAATTTAACCTGATATTTGCAACAGGGAAGTGTACAGGAACATTTTCCTGGAGATGGGTTTCACGGAGATGCCGACCTCCAACTACGTGGAATCCTCCTTCTGGAACTTCGACTCCCTGTTCCAGCCGCAGCAGCACCCTGCCAGGGACGCCCACGACACCTTCTTCGTGGACTCGCCATCGACGAGCAACAATTACCCGCAGGATTACATGGAGAGGGTGAGGAAAGTGCACAGTGAAGGAGGGTTCGGTTCACAGGTGAATATTTTTACTTGTTATAAATCACATGTTTAACTAGTGTAAGGAAAGTAGTAAATCTCGTATGGTAGTAAGTCTTTGTTTATTTTATCAGTGAACTATTATCTTTTTTATAAATCACTTATTTAACTAGTATAAGGAAAAAAAATGTGGATGCTAGTCTATACTTTTTGCATTGAAGTTTTAGAAATTTTACAAAATCTAGGCAATGTAAGTTTTAAACGAGTCAAAATATTGACTGCGTTATCTATTGTGATATTAGTTTGTATTAATTAACACTTCCAAAGTTTAAAAATTGTCATAAAGCATTAGCTGCTTAATAATTAATGTGGTAATTTGAAAATAATTTTAGGGATACGTTTACGAATGGAAAGAGGAAGAGGCGCGGAAGAACATTTTGAGAACTCACACGACGGCCGTAACCGCAAGAATGCTGTACAACCTCGCTCAACAAAAAGAGTTCAAACCCGTCAGGTAGGAATTAAAATAATAATTTTTGTTTAAATGTTTCAAAGTCTCTGTTACTTTTATGTTTGGTAATAAAAATTGTTTTTTCAAAATGTCCCTTAAAAGAAATTGAAAAAACCTATCATTAAAAAAACCTAAGACTTTTTTCTCAACATCTTCAACTCCAGAAAATCTAGCGTAAATTTCAAACTTTGAAATCATGGAACCCCTTTGGCCCCTTTGCTGCTCATGGCCCCACCCCTGTATATCTGTCTTGGCCCAAAGGTTGCCACTTGTCTACTTTGGGAAACCCTGTTCTAAGTTTTTATAGTTGGTATGATGCGTGGTAACATTAAAATATTATTAACCTGACTTGTGAATAGTGTTGTATAACCTGAGTAAAAAACATAAAATATTTACGTCTTATCATCTAAATAATGTAAAATAAAATAAATATTTACAGACACTTTAGTATCGACCGCGTGTTCAGGAACGAATCTTTAGACGCCACCCACCTGGCAGAATTCCACCAGGTGGAGGGCTTCATTGCCGACCGGGGGCTTACCCTGGGCGACCTGATGGGAACCCTGAAGGAGTTCTTCAGCAAGCTGGGAATGGACAAGCTGCGCTTCAAGCCCGCCTACAACCCCTACACCGAGCCGTCCATGGAAATATTCGGCTTCCACCCGGGGTTGCAAAAGTGGATGGAGATCGGCAACTCGGGCGTGTTCAGGCCCGAGATGCTGCTGCCCATGGGCCTGCCCGATGACGTCACGTGCATCGCGTGGGGGCTGAGCTTGGAACGGCCGGCCATGATCCTGTGCGGGATCGACAACATCCGCTCCCTGTGCGGCCACCACATCGACCTGAAGATGGTGCAGGAGAATCAGCTGTGCCAGATGGACATACACTGAAACGTATTTATTATATTAGGTGCATTTATGTTAGGAATTGTTCTTTTATTCGTTGTATTTCAAAACTAGTTGTTCTATATTGTAAGGTGTATTTTTAATAGGCGTGAAACTTTAAAAGAAGTTAAAAATTAGTCTTTCTTTGTATCAATGAAATAGTATTTTGTATTTGGAATTTATAACTACATGCATTTTATACCTATCTTTTTTTTAACAAAGACAGAAAACTAAAAGAATTACCCACAAAAATTCGCGCTCAAAATGAACAATTGACATAAGTTTTGCGCGCAAAATGAACATTGAATAAAAATTTGTGCGCAAAATGAATAATTAACAAAAAATTGCGCGTTAAGAACCATATCAACTAAATTATCAAGTTTTAAACATCAATAAAAAAAAAAGTGACGTTGGTCTTTGCATATCTTAAATAATTTTTAGATAAAATACTTAAGATTTTAGTTGAAATGACAGTTTTAGAGCAGTTTTTCAACTTTCACAGCAATAATAATGAAAATAATTTTTGAACAATACAAAAACAACACTACAATGCTAAAAAGACATGTAAAATTAACCTGATTAATGAAATCATATTAAACTAACATTTTCCGAACATTTAAATAAATATATAATATCAGTACCATGCAATCGCCAAGCGTGAGAGAATTTGCATTAATATAACCACACAGTTATAAATACAAAATATTCAAAATATCATACTTAAATTTAAAATGATTAGCTTATTTAATTAAAAATTAGGTACAATTAAATAGAATTAACAAAACTTGCAAAACTGGTTTACTAAAACTTTAAAAACTTAGTTTTAAATAGTTTTTACACAAACTTTTCAAGCACCTTAAAGTTACTTTAGACTTTTCATTTTAAGGTTTGAGTATAACTACTTCATTTATTTTTATATTTCAAAAAATCTAAATCTATCTAACAAGAGAGCTTTTTACCTAGATTTGTAAGCACTAAAAAATATAATAACAACAATGTAACCAAAATTTTAAATTTAAGTATTTTCTATAGGTAAAAAATAAAAGCTTGACAAAAATATTTAATAGGTTAATAATTTAAGCTTAACACAATCGTTTTTTGTTTTTAACTTTTGAAAAACTTTTAGGATTTAGTAAAAAAAAATGATAAAACTTAATATACGTGGTTATTATAAATATTCTAAAAAGTATATTAAAAACATTTTTTTTTTCATAAAAACTAAATTATAACTTAAAATTAATCTTCAATATAAACTAACTATACTACATAATAATCACTACTTTTAACACGTTGGGAAATCGATCTTAATTTTAATGTTGGCTATTTGCGTAATTATAACAATAAATTATAATTTTAAAGGGAGTTCTGAAATATTACAAAAAGTAATGCTTATGCCTTATATTGCAAGTTAGTGCTATTAAAGACACTATTTTCAATTAAACAATAAACGCTTTTGTATTTTTGATGGGTTTTTTACTTATCTCACATAATACTAATACACTAATCTCAAACTAACAATATTAACTGAAATATTAGTTTATACATATTTTATAGTCAATAGGTTAAATTTATTTACTACTAATCAGATGTAAATAAAAAAGCTCCGGTATTTGTAAAAAAAAATATAAGTTTTAATTTTACACCAGGGAAAAAACTTGTGTACATATTTAAAAAGTTATTTTTTATTCATAGTTTTTTTTTTATAAATTTATTTTCTTAAGTATTTTATAGTTTATAAATTTTCAAGCTTTGATATTAATTATCTTAAGTTAGTTTTGAACAATTATTAACGTCGTATTTGTATTTGTTAGAGCGTTAACAAAACAGACAGTGCAAGCATGTTAAAATGCTAGATTAGTGATAAATATAATTCAAAATGAATTTTAATGAAATTCTTAGTACTTACACACTAATTACTAGTTAACAAACTTTTTATTTTATTTTTATTTCTTTATTTTATGGTAAAAAAACATCAGTCTCAAACTCTACCCCTTGCAACGATAAACGTTTCTGGGGAAAAGTGAGTGTGTTACATCATATGTAATTTTACCTGCCCCATTAATATTTAACTTTAACTATCCTAAAATAAATTGAAAATAACTACTGTAAATATCCATCTCATTTAAATAATTTATAACAGATCAACATGTTTGTAGTCAATAAATAATTTAAAAAGTATTTCAGCTACATTACTTAATGTTGGTTCAAAAGTCATAACTATCTGTTTTTGTTGTTTCCAATCAAATAATGTGTATAAAGCTTTGTATATAATTATCATAGTGTTTTTAAAGTGAAGAAATTAAAATAGTTAATTGTTGTTATTATTTTTGTTTATAATCATGAAATTTGTGCATAATAAAAATTAAATTTGTTCATTGAAATTCACATTTTGAAAACACAGATCACTTCAGGATTCCATAAAACGTACTGTTTATCAATTTGAGCAAAAAAAATCCTGGAATTTTATTTTATTTTTTTAAATGCTTGAATACAATAATCTTTGGAAAAGCTGGAATTAATATTTAACAGTTTTAATACAAGAAGTTCTAAGTTTTAGCATTTTAAGACTTAAAATATGTAAAAATTTTTGTTTTTAATAACATTAATTTAATCTGTAATTGGATATTGTCTGAAGTAAACAAAAGAGGCTTTACTTTTAAGGTTTTATAGTATTTCACTACTTTCAAAAAAAAAAAGAAAAATAATAATATTTTTTAACACACTGACAAAAAACAAAAAGGTTTATAACTTTCAACTTTAATGTCTAATTTAAAGACTAAAGGAAATTATGTAATAAACATAGAACTCTACACAGTAAAAACTCAAAAACAACAAAAATTAAGAGACAGAACAAGATAAATTTTTCATTTTCAAAATTTGTTTTGACACTACTAAAACAAAACAATTTATTTGTCTGGGCACACAATGCAGCCTTCTAGAGTTTGTTCAATGATATTGTGTGGTTGGTATTTGAATACTTTGTTGCAACCAATACTTGGTGGAGTTCCCAACATTTTAAAAACAGTACTACTGAAAAGCCTTGCCATGGACCACGGCCATATCAACTCTGTACACAACTTACAAGGTAGTGTTACAGTTGTGCTTTTTCTGCCACTTTTTAGTGTTGGGGCTCCCTCAAGATTTATTTGGCGAAGAGGGAGATGGGACAACACTGACCTAGGCTTGTCTGTTTTGGATTTTCAGTTCGACATTGTTCCTGAGTCCTTTCTGTTCTTTGTTGTTCTTGCAGATTTTATCGCTAATTTTTGCGGGACTAGGACCAAGTGGACCAATCTTGGGACAATAATTGAAATGGCTCCAACTTCTTCTCCAGCTACAACTTTGATGACATCTTGAGATTGTGTGATCGATTATTGTAAAACAATTGTTACAACAAGTTATAGTATTTATAAGAATTATTAATTAGTCAACTGGTTTTACATGTTGCACAACTTATCACCACTAGCCAGAGAAAAGACCAGCTCTGTGTATTGGCTTACTTTTTTTTGTAGAAATTTCTTTCATATGTTAAACATAGATCTTTCAACCCACTATTACATAGTCAACACACAAAATCTTGAATGTTGAAATTTAGTTATTAGGTTTGTTATACAAATTGAATTAACTTAAATAACTTTAAACAAATTATAGATTTGTATAGAAATATAGTAGTTTTTAATGAATAAGCTTTTTTTTATCTTGTATTTAGTTTTTCACTTATAAAAGACACTACTATACTTGTGTTATTTTATAAAATGCAGAAGAAATCCAAAATCCAATAAAATCTCCAAAATACCAGTGGCCACCCTGTATATGTAGCATCTGTAATTCTATATATAAAAATTCTACTTTAGTAGTTATATTAACTTTACATGTCAGGGTAAACCAAAATTATAATAAATTTTCTAATCTTGCTGGTACCAATTTTTGATTATGTATGTATTAACTAGTGGATTTTGATTGTGCAACTTTCAACTATTACAGTTTTTAATAAGTTTCTCCAAATTATGAAGCAACTTTTAGTTTTTGTATTACCATTTTTTTAAATTTATGTTTTAAGACATAAATTTAGTTTTAAGACCATCTCAGGGTTGCCACAGGCTCAGGAAACCTCAGGCTAGTTGAAAACTTTTTGATTTTTTAAAACCTCTGGCTGCCTTGGGTTATTTTTGTATACTTATTAAGTTTAACTAAATATAATTTAAAACATGCAAATTAAGGGCATAGGAGGGATAAATCACCTTTTTCACAATTTAATCTTATTTTATTGAGTTTTAACAAAGCTACAAGTTGCTTTTTACAGATTTGTTTAACTCAAAACAATGTTCCTTGCATTATTTAAGAAATTCTATTAGAACAAAATTTTTAAAAATTAAAAAAATAAAATTATATGATTAAAAAACAAAAAAAAACTTTTTTTGTTTAATTTGATATAAAGGTTTTGTTTTTGATTTTTAAAAAATACTTTTCCAACAGAATTTTTTAAATAAAGCAAGGAACATTTCCTGAAAGTTTAATATATTTATCTCTAAAACCAAAGGAGAAGATAGATTTTTAGTGAAATAGTCTTTTTTTGTTGTTTTAGTTTGAGCCTCCCATAAGAAACTTATTGTTGCCTCAAACTTTGACTTACTATACCTCAAAAACTATATTAAATTTTTTAAATATGTAAAAAGCTTCCTGTAGCTTAGTTAAAACTGTATAAAATAAGATCAAATTGTGAAAAAAGTTATTTACCTAGTTTCAGTGAGAAAGACTCAAACCTTTTTAAGTATAATAAACACTAAATTCACATTTATAATTATATGTAAATAATAAACACTAAATTCACATTTATAATTATATGTAAATAATATACTAAAAATTGAGCAATAATTTTTTAGTTAGTATAAAACCTTAATTAAATATAAGTTTCTTTATGATCTTTGACCTTTTTTCTTAAAAAATGGGATAGATTCGATTCAGTTTTAAGTGGTTGTTATTTATTAGTTAAGGAGATAGAAAGCTTCAAACATTTTTCTACATAAACTAACATTGACCCTTCTACAAAAGATAAACATTTTTAATATGAAATTCTTTTTACTGTATAAATTAAAAAAAAAATCATATTCTTTTACAGAGACCATTTCTCAGACTTGAAATAACTGACTAAAGTTATAGCTTCTCATTCCTTTTTTAAGTAGTTAACTTCAGACTTTTAACATATCTTTGTTGCATTTGAAAAAAATCTCTTTTAACAGTTGTAAATAATCTATAATGTAAGTTTTTTTTGACAACAATTAAGTATTGTTTTTTAAATTAATTGCTGTTTAAAGATAAGGTAAACATGTTAATCTTGATTTGAAAATTCTATTTGCCTGTTGTTATCCAGGGTATTGACTTCAAGCAGTACATTAAATCTTATAACCTTAAAATTTTGTAAAAAAAAAACATGGAATTTTGAACAAAATTACTTAAAATCTTGTAATTTTAAACAACTTTTACATGTAAAATAACGAAGTTTTGATCACATACAAAAATTATATTTATCATATACAATTTATTTTTTGCATTATTTAAAACTTATTTATTACAAAACACATTTTAACTACTAATGCAGTATCTTTTCCACATTTTTATACTATTTAAGGCCATAGGGGGGGGTAGAAGCCATTTTTTGACCAAAAATAACATATAGACTTATATTATAGTAAATTTCATAATCTTTCAGATGCTTTTTTTAGATTTTAAAAATATTAAGTAACTTTTTTTTTATGACCGGTTATATAAAGGGTTGTCTTTATAAAGGGTATATAAAGGGTAACTTTAAAGCCGTTTTTCTCGAGTTTTTAAAAACGGGCTTTAAAATCTATCTTCTCCTTCATTTTTCAAGCAATTTTCTTCAAATTTTCAGGAAATGTTTCTTACATTATGAGAAAAAAACGTTATTTGTGAATTTTAATAATTTTAAAAAATAAAAATTTTATGACAAAAATAAAATAAAAAAAGTGATTTTTTATCAAAAAAATTTTTTTTTTCAAAAAAAAAGGTATTTTTACTTAAAATTTTTTAAAGTCACAAATAACGTTTTTTTGTTATTATATAAAGAATAGACTGTGAAAGTTTAAAGAAGATTGCTTAAAAAATGAAGGAGGAGATAGATTTTGAATGCATTAATCTTTTTTTGCCGTTTTAGTTTTTCCTTCCCCATAAGGAACCTGTTATGCGGCCCAACTTTGGCCGGTCATATCTCAAAAACTAATTCGAGTTTTTAAAAACAGTAAAAAGCAACTAGAAGCTTAGTAAAAACTCTATAAAATAAGATCAACTTGTAAAAAACATGGCCTACCCCCCCCCCCCCTATGGCCTTAAAGCTTTCAATAAAATTTATTTTAAACTAAAAATGGACAAAATACTTTATTCTTTTTATAAAATCTGGAAGAAACTCAGAAACCTGGAATTAGTTTTAAAAAAACCTTTTGCAACATTGTTATTTAATCTTTACAAGTTATAGTTGAATTTATCTTCTTGAACTCAAATTTAGAACTCTCACTGTTGCTTGTGAATTAACCAAAATTGTTTATTCTAATGTTTGATAAATTTTGATTAGTACACTTTTTAGCAAATAAAATTTTTAATTTCTAACTAAGCGTTTTAAACTAAAGTATACAATAAAAAATAATCTTTTAAATTTAGCCTATAAAGGCTGTATAGTAAATCAATTCAAAAATCTACTTTGTTTAAGTTGTTAGTAATATTGAAGATATCATTTCCATAAAATTTAAAGTAAGCAAAGGTAGAATGTTTTACCAAGTTTTTTAAAACTAATAGAATAAAATAAGCTTATCTGTAAAAAATATAAGACTGTTAATTTTTAAACCAAGCACTTGTTTTAAGTTATTTGTAATTCTGTTATTTCTTTTTATGAAGTACAAAAAGCATACTTATTGTTTTTCAATTACTTTTTAGACTTATTATAAAATTTTAACTGTACACTGCATTATAAAATGCAAGAAGATTTGTTGACACTCCAGTTGAGATCAGCATGTCTTCTGCTCGTCAAAAGCCCTGATGTACACAATATCAACAACTTGAATAAATTTCTAAGGTCCCTACCTGCATCATACTTGCACCAAGCAAAAGAGTTTGTTCTCTACCCGCTCAGACAACTGTTGCTTGCCAAAACAGGCTTCAAAAGCGGGGAGCGGGTAGCTCTTTTGCAATGTTTATCAACAGTGTTTACAAATAGTCAGTTTTCAGAAGTTCTTGTTTTTGAAGATATACTTAACGTCATTCTTCAAAGCTTATCTCTTTTTAAGGACCAAAATGTAGCAATAGTTGGATCAGAAGATCAAGTTTGCGGTTCATTGAAGGCTCTGAGATGCTTGTTTAATTATTCAGCAAAACCTTTATGGAAAGAGATTTATAGTATTGATAGAATGCCAATGCTTGGACATTTGATTACTGTTTCATTAAAAGTTGTCTCTGAGCACAAAAGTAAACTTTTGGTAGAAGCAGCATATGATCTCCTTACAGCTATGATAAATCCATCTTACATAAAAGTCCATTTGGACAAAAAGAAACAAAAAGTTGTTTTCAACAAGATTGGAGATGTTTTTGCAGGATTCTTACCTGGAATAAGTACAGCTGTTTATAAGACATTGTCCAAGGAGAGTAATCAAAGTTCAAAATCTAAAATAGCTGCATTAAGTTGTCTCAAGCAGTTATTGTTAGTTACTCTCTCAGACAAAGCTCTTAGTAAAGAACACTTAAAGACAGAATCAGATGTTGTTTGGTCAGAAACAGTGTCAAAGCTTGCTAAAAAGCGCAACAAAAAATGGATAAAAACCGTTTCTGCAAACATCAAAGTTATACTTTCCTGCTTCATCACTTTGGCCAACAATGATAATTACAAACTGAGAAGGCACGTGCTTGAGGTTTCAACGGAGCTTGCAGGAAAATGCTGCAGCTCATTGTCACTTTGCACTGCCAAACTGCTGCAAGTTCCACTGAGTCTTTTGCATGATGACTGTGAAAAAACCAGGTTGAAAAGCAGCAATTTCATTGAACACTTCACCACTGTGATGCAGGAGTCTGCGGGTGCTGCCCAGGCTTCAATACTTGATGAAATCAGCGCTGTGCTGAAAATGCTCCCCAAACTTTTGAAGCAAGCTGGTGATGTTGAAAAGGAAAGGATGCTCAAGCTCTTCAGTGGTTACTTGGAAGTTTTCGGAAGCAAACTTGACATACTGTCTTTTGAAATGTGCCAAAAAATTGTCAAAGTGCTGTTACCATGGCTTTCATTGGACTTAGACAACATTTCTCTGTTGGAAAAAACTAACATAGAAGCTATTGACTATGAGAATGATTTTTTATCTTATGGCACACATAACAGCAAGTGGTATTTTCAAAAACAATTTTCAAATCATAACAGTAAAGAAGTTCAAAGACTTTTACTGAGTATATTGTTTACAATAGGAAAGTATGGTAGAGTTTCAAGTTTGATTGCATTCTTATTGGAAGAATATAAGCATCAAAAATTTTGTTGTGAAGCACTAATAGCAATCAGTGAAATTGTAAATGGTATGAGTCAATCAACTAAAAATATCAACCATATTTTGCCTGACTTACTTGACACAATACTGAGAAAAGAAAACTGGAATGTTTTTCTAAGTGAAAACTATAATTGCAATGCTGTACAGTTGTTTAAAAAATCACAAATTACAGTAGCTCAGTCAAAGACTTCCATAGCTTTAGCTTGTTTACAGCTGGAAACTGTAGGAGCGATTTCAAATGTGATGCAATTAGAGTTCAGAGAAACATTAATGTTCAGCCTCTGTCCTGTGTTAGAAAGAGCGCTGAATGAGCACAGTATTATTTCATCATGTGCAGTATGTCTGCTGAAAACAATTTCGAAAAGCTGCCAGTATGCATCAGTGGCAGACTTGATAAACAGCAACGCTGACTACTTGGTGTCGGACACAATGCTGCAGATAACGCAAATAGAAGAGTTTCCTCAAACTCCAGTCATACTGGAAGCAATGTTCCTCAACAGCAACGTTGAAGCCTTTCCACACTTGCAGGGTGTCATTCATGAAATTTTGAACGCCACAGACCTGAACTGGCACAACGAAAGCTTGCTTCTGAAGTTCTTGAACCTTCTGCACACCATAAGCAAGTGTCTGAGGCGTTGGTTTCCTTCAGTCAATAAAAGTGATCACAAATCTAGCAACAAGTTGAAAGTGGACGAATTTTTGGAAGATGTTTTCGACTTTGCAGCAAATCTTGACAGAGATGAAGACATAGTTGAACTCTCAAGCAAAACTGCAGAAAATGACAAAGAAGATGAAAGTCTTCCGGGAGATAAGGAAAGCAAAGCGCCCGAGCAAGTGGAAGCTGCAGACTTGATAATGAACAGCTGCACGAACCTCCTCAGCATGGGCAGCATGAAAGTCCGCCTAAAAGTCCTGGACATTTCACAAGAGTGCATGCACGTTTTGCACGCCCACGAAGACACCTTCCTGCCTTTTGTGCACAAAATCTGGCAGCCCCTGATCGCAAAACTGAATGAAGAGATGCCGGTTGTGATAAAATCTTTCGAACTGGTGTATCAGCTGTCAGTGCTGTCCAAAACTTTTGTGAGGAAGAGGTTCATGGAGTCCGTGTACCCTCAGGTCCTCAAGCACATTGACATGCAGAGCGCGGTTTACGGTTCCTCCACGATCAGCTTGAGGCACTCGTTCTCCTACAAGCTTTTCCGCAGGCTGCTGAAAGTTTGCGGGGAGATTTTGATCGAGTGCGAGGTTCCCCTGGAAAAATTCAAATCCGTTTCCCACAAGTGCCTCCCGTATTTGTCTTGTAAAAGGCCGCTGGAGATGCAAGAGGCTGCAGTTAATTTTTTCCAAGTTATTTTAAACAAGTACCCCAACTTTGTTTGGTTCACACTGAACAGTTTGAAGTCACCCTCAGAAGTTTATTCCAACAACAACTTTGAAACTGTCAACTTTACGTCTAGCTTAATAAAAAACGTAGAATATACTGAAAATGTTGAAAAACTGTTATTGTTGTTCTAGTTTTGTTAACAATTTTTAAATGATTCACTGCTTAACTTTTATTTGTATGCTAATATGATTTTAGTTAATTTTGATATAGTAAAATAGTTTTAAGCATTTTCAATTATGTAATTGTTCAATATACTTTTTTTTTAGCTATCACTGCATTTTTTAATATTAAAACTTTAATTGATTTTAAGTTGTTAAAAGATTTTAGATCAGTTGATAAGTATTTCGAAATAAAGGTTTTGTTAGATTTTTTATTTTTAAAATGCTGTCAAATGCACGGTATTTGGCTTAACTTTGAAAAAAAATTGCTGTTAAAAAACTTTCAAAGGTAAAAATATTTTTGATAGATTTGTTTAGCACTTCTTTTTTTTTTATTAATCAGTGCTCTTTTTGTAGAATTTATAGACTAATTTTTTTTTCCAAGTAAAATTATTTACCAAATTTTATAAACTCTTACTTTTTATTTTTTAAATCCATTATAGTATTAACTTCATGATTTTTTTTACTCATAATTAATTTTTAGAGTAAAAATTAAACTTATCTACGAATTAATATAACTAAGAATTATTTTACATAAAATTTAAAAATCATAAAAAATTTCATTATTGAAAACTAAGATACTTTTATTTTCTCGTCATTAGAAATTAAAACAATTTTTTACAGACAGTATAAGAAATGAGCGACTACCAAAAAGTAAACTGCCTCAAGCTCAAGTCGGGAGGGGGAATCAAGAAGAAGAAGTCAATGAAGAGTAAGAGAAGCAAGAAGCCGAAGCTGACGGAGGAGGAGAAAAAGAAGAAGGAAGCGGAGGAGAAGGACGTGACGTCACACGGGGGGTGGTGGCCCATCACGGCGGTGGAGCAGTTGTCGGGGCTGGTCGCCGTGGAGATGGGCAAGCGGGCGTACATGCACGCCGTGGACAACGGCAGGATGAAGGTGGGAGAGCAGCGGGCGAAGGGGGACGTCCCCGACTTGCCCGAGCAGCTGACGGGGGTCGTGGTGGGCGAGAGAAAGGTTGTTATGGTTTTTTTAATATTTGAAAAGTTTTTTTAAATGCTTTATTTTACTTTTTTTTTTTCTTGTAACATGATTTTGTTATAACTCTTATTTTTATACTTAATCTCAACCTTTCTTTCTTCTCATATAAAGGTTAATCAAAAGTTGAAATTTTTGCTAAAATCAACGATAGAATTAGTTTCTTTACTCTGAGCACAGTTTGTTTTAATGTGACAGCTTTATTTTACTTTTTAAACTTAAAACAAGTTAAGTAGAATTCAAATTTTTAAACATACTTTCAGTGTTTTTGTTTTATTCTCATATAAATTAATCAACAGTTGCACTATTTGCTTAAATTGATAACAAAATTTAAACTCGATAACAGGTGGCGCTGAAGACGGGCTTCGGCAAGTACCTGTCGGTGGACAAGAGCGGGCTGGTGGTGGGGAGGAGCGACGCCATCAGCTCCATGGAGCAGTGGGAGCTGGTGTTCGAGGGGGGGAGGACGGCGTTGCTGGCCCCCAACGACAAGTTTGTATCCTGCAACGAGGACGGGGAGGTGGTTGCCACGGACGACAAGGCCCAGCTGCTGGTGAAGGTCAGGTCGGGTGTGGAGCGGGTGGTGAAGACGGAGAGGGACTTGCTGCCGGAGGAGGAGAAGACGGACACGGTGGGGGAGTGCGAGAAGAACTACGTGCGGAAGTACCAGGCGTGGCAGGACGGGAAGCTGCGGATATCGAAGAATGACGTGAAAGAGCTGGAGAAGGCGAAGGAGGAGGGGAGGCTGCATAATGCCTTGTTGGACAGGAGGAGCAAAATGAAGTCGGACAGATACTGCATGTGAAAATATTTTATTATTATTTCATTAAATAAAGTTTTGTTTACTCTGAAAAAATTGTTTAAGTGCTTAAGTGAAAATTTATTTGAGGAGTTAAAATTTAAGAAGTTGGTTTAAATAGCTTCAAAAATTAGTCCTTTAATTGATTTTAAATTTAGATTAACGCATTTTTGATGAAAATAATGTACTGAATTTTTTTAAATAATTAAGCAAAAAGTTTTCTATATATTTCATTTAATTTAGAGTTACTTAATTTTTTACTAGTGTTAAATGTTAAAACTTGTTGTTTTGTACAGTGTTTTAATTGTAATTTTGCAGCTTTTTTTTTGCTAAATTTTTATTGACTAGGTGTGAATAATTTTTTTAGCATTCTTTTTATCTGGTCACTCACACTTATTAGTTAAGTTAGTATCTGAATTAGTACTTTATTTTATAAAAAGTAAGTAATAACAACTTGAAAGCAATTATTATAAGACATTAGGCCGTATTTAGTGATAAGTTAGATCTTATGAAAACTTCTTTAAATAAAAAAAAAGTTTAGCAAAACTTATACCTCTGAAAAACTGTATAACTTTAACTATTTCTTTTTGCTGTTATACGATATATAAAGGTATAATTTTTATGCTTTGAAATAAAAAAATTAACTATCAAAGTTATATCGATTAAAGTAACTAATGCAATGCTATGAACTTACAGTTTTTTTTTTGTGCAACTAAAATTTCTTCGTTAAAAGTTATTATAAATTAAACTAAGTTAGCGTTATAACTTGCTTATATGTTTTTTCCAAACGATTTAAATGATAAGTTCAAGTTTGTAGAACAAATTTACACACATTAATTTTCGATTCTATTTAAGTTTTAGCAGTTATATTTATGACAACCTCGTAGTTAAGATTTAATATCTATAATTAATACGCTACTCTTTATTTCCAGGTAATGTTTGTTTGATGACTAAATACCAATAATGACATTTTAAATGTATATACATTGCTTCATAAAAATAAATTAAAGTAATAAGAAGTATATTTGTATATTTAGAGTATATTTGATAGTTTTTTTGCTTTAATTATTTGTATTAGAATAAAACTAATACAATTGAAAGTATACTAACAATAGACAACAAAAGTTGTTTCTAAAATTGTGGTTATTGTTCTTTTTCTAAAATTTAAAGAATACTGTTTAGAGTTACAAATGCAAATAACGTCAATTTAAAAAAAAAATTTAAGTTCACCTGTTGTAATATTAGATACTGTCAGTTAAATAAGGAATTTTTAATCGCCGATTTTAACTTTTCGTATTTAGAGGCTCGCCTTGGAAGTAAATCGTGGTAAAACCATATGAGTTGATGTTAATAGTAGTTGTCTAATTAATTCTGAGCTACTGTAATTGTTTATTACAAAAATACTGGTGTATTAGTTTATGTGAAACTAATTTTAAAAAAGTACATATCACTGTTATACAGATCATTAAACAATTCATAGTATAATAACGCCAAGAGATATAGAAACAAACTTTGAAAGCGTTTATCGTAGAAAGTATTAACTTTGTTAGCAACCTACCGTGTAATGATGTCACACCGCTCCAACTCTTTCGTTATTACATATTATTAATTTTTTAGTAATAACCTCCAAAATTAGTTAAATATGGCATTTCTTGGTGGCTCTAAATTGTTTTAGAAATCTGTCCTTAAGGTCAAACTAAAATAAATATGAAACAAATTTACATGTTTTGAAAAAATTATAACTTTTTAAGGATTGACTAGCTCTTGAAGCAAAACTTGTTTGCCAAACAAACTTTAAAAAAAGTATAAAACCTACATGTAGTTTAAGACCAAAATTTGTTATACTTGTAAAAAGTAACGTGTTCCTTTTATAGTCTAGATAGTTTTTTAGATTGATTCGTAAAGAAGAATCCTGTTTTTTACTTAGTGGTTCAGAACTGTTTTTATCTTAAAAAGACTCTAAATCAAATTATTTGCTTAAATGATCAGATCTAAGCCACAGGATAAAGTTATTATTTCATCAAAAAAAATCGACAAGCTGTCTCTAGCTTTTACTATTGCATTATTAAAAAAAAAAAAGAGCCACATAAATTAAGAGGAAACTTATTAAACACAATATAAGTGGTCTCAGTAGTTTTACGAATCTATTTTAAAATAGATTTTAATCAATCTCGCGTTTATTATTCCAAATCTTAACATACATCTCCAAGTTTTTAAAAACATTTTAACTTCATAGTTACTATTTTATATAAACTATGTTTTTAGAGCTATTTGTTGAACAATCTAAAAAAAAAATTTAAAGAACTTTTATTATATTATCTATCTAAGAACAAAAATTCTAAAGCCATCGACTATTCACGTTTAAAAGTAAAAAAAAACATCTGAATCAATGTATATTCGCTGAAATTCCAAAATGTAACTGTATTGACTAGAATATATATATGTAGCTTGTTAAAGGACAAAAAAGACTCTCAAAATATTTGGTCCAAGGACCTGGTGTACGAAAATTTTTTCGGTTATCGAGCCACGGATACTTTTCAACGTCTAGTCAAGGACATAGGGTAAATTGTTTAATCGGCGGGTTAAAAAAGGTTTTCTTTTTGTTCATTACTAGCAAGTTATGTTAGATACGGACTTCAGCGGACTGACTTACGTAAGAAGCTGTTTTATAATTAAAGTTCTAAAATTTTAAAGGATTATAGTTTTTAGTATGTTTTATTAACGGAAAAAATAATACTGATTTTTTAACATTATTACATAAATAATATGCTTATGAGTAGAAATCATTCATATGTCCTTAAATATTTGTTTCTTATTTGTTTGCAAATTAAAGGACTTTTTGGATAACTCTGATCTAAGAATAATCTCGACATTTTAATTTAATTTTATAAAGTCAGTTGTTATATTATTTGTTTCAAATAACTTTTTACTACTACAGATAATAAACAAAAACTTGAGACAAGATTCATTCAAAAACATTTTTTTGAGCAAACAATTAAAACATATTTCAGCTAACCTTTATCAACTACTTTTGTTAGCAACAAATTTAAGAAATAAATTTTGTGTAAGTAAACAGTTATAGTTTTCATCAGAAAATACTCAATTACCAAAAGTAGGAAAAATTAAATACATATATACTAACAGTTTATAATAACTTAATTACAAACTAATTAGCAAATTAAGTAAGATAAGCATACGTACAAAAATGAAAGTAAAAAAAAAGCGACAAACTAGACAAAACATTTATAACAATTTATAAAAATTAGATTTACAAACGTACTTTTGCTTGCATAAATTAGGTCTAAAATTTTTTATTTGTTTGAATAAACCATCTAATAGGTCATCGACGATTGCTGAACACTTATAAAACAATTATAAAACAAGCAAAAAACTATATTCAAAGTATTTTTCAAGTAAAGCACGTAATGAATATCATCTAAACGTTTTAGAATTTTATCTATAGAAAGATTTAGACCTAATTTATGCAAGCAACGGTATGTTAAAAAATCTAATATTTATAAATTGTTATAAAAGTTTTGTCTAGTTAGTAGCTTTGTTTTACTTTTATTTAGGTACGTATGCTTATCTTACTTAAATTACCTATAGGTTTTTAATTGTGTAATTATAAAATGTTAATCTGTCTCTAATTGATCTTGCTTAATTTTGTTAGTTGAGTATTTTCTGATGAAACCTACAACTGTTTACTTATTCTTAATATTAGTTGCTAACACAAGTAGTTGATAAGGGTAAGTTGAAACATATTTTACTTGTTTGTTCAATAAATTTTTTTTTGATAAACTGTGTCTCAAATTTTTGTTTAACCTAACTATTTATTTTATGTTATATTATTTTAATATTTTTATTAAAAAATAACACATAGAAACTTAGCAGTTTCTTTTAAACGATTAAATTACTCATACTTTTTTTTGATATTTTGATTGTTAATATTATATAAAAAATAACTTTTTGAATAGTTGCTTTAAGTAATTATTGTAACAGTGAAGATAGGTAGATAAATATGTTTCAAATTTATTTAAGTTTTAGGCGTGTTAATAGAACCTTAATTAACTTTTGTAAGTTAACTTCCTTTAAAAAATTTTAGTACAAGCATACAGTCTTAATTTGCAGTAATTCTTTATAATCGAAATTTGAAATAAAAACATCAAGCAAGGTGTATAAAACTCGAACAAAAATAAAACTAATAAGTAGCTACAAAGGCAAAACTACTAAATTTAAAACATTTAGAACTAATTCATTTCAACTGTGTTCTTAATTTATATGCGAACAAAAACAAATAGTTTATTTTAAAATAATTCTCAAGTACAACATTGCAATTTAAATATTTTTAGATTTTTATATAGTTTATAAGATTACGGTGACTAGCAAAAGTTTTTTTTTAGTAAACATGGTCAGTTGTAAAAAAATGACATAGACGACAATCGTAAATTTTAAAAACTGCAATTTATCTAGCTTTTTCTTCGATCCTTCAACAGTTTTTGTCTGCGGTTGTTGAACCATATCTAGAAATAAAAACGAGTTTTATTTTTGCTTCTAATATTTTTCTTAATCAAGTTCTAGGACACAAAAACAACACTAAATAAAGAATATTTTCTTTAAAAACTGCTATTTTTTAACAGATTATATGAATTCTCACCTTGATAGTCTTTTCTTCGAGGCCAGTCTGCTGGCAAAGCTGGTCGACTTCGTCATAAGTCGGTCTGCTGTTCACCTCGTTGTAATGGTACATTAGCGCGTCCATTTGGCCCGATGTGAAGTTGGTGCGTTTCCTAAACCAGTTCATCATGTTTGTTAAAAGAAAGTTGCTTGACTTTTCATTACTAGTGATGAGGCCATATCAGCCATGATCAACAAAGTGCATAGAAAAAGTTTCACCGGCCACGGGAAGTTTGAACTTTTAATTTAAGTGATAGAACTTACAAGGTTTGTTTGTTTTACAATTCATAAACTTTATGTTTTGAGAGGGAACTAGTCAAGGGACACTTTTGCATGGAGACACTGTTGCACTAAGGGTAATTTTTGCACGAGAGTAAAGAAAGTAAAACATTATAAAGAAACAAGAACAAAAAAAGTTACCGACTAAGGGTAAGGGTTAAGGGTAACAGTGATAGTAGAAAAGTCTAAAGTAAATTGAAAAAATATATTATTAAAATAAAAGAAAAAAATAATCAATAAATAAAAATAAATTATAAATTAAAAAGTTATCGACCGAGGTTTAGAATTAATAGTGAGAGTGAAATAAAAATAAAAAACAGATAACGGCTAATAAAAATTATTATTAAAGATAAAAAACCATAAACAAAAAAAAAGTTATGAAATTAATAAAATATGAACAAAAAAGAAAAAAATAAAGTTACTGATCGAAGGTAAAGTTTAGGGGTTAGTGATGGTAAAAATAAAAAAATGAAAAACTTAAACTGATTGAAAAAAGTCAACCCGTGAAAAAGTGTCCCTTCGTGCATATTCGACTCCTACCCGCTTTAAGAAGTACTTTAAACTGAATTTGAAATTAAAATATTTTTTAGATGGTGTTAGTTATGTCTTTTTTATCACAAAAAGCTAAATATAAAAATTTCAGTTCTTAAATGTTTTTTCTATACTATTATGCTTAAAATATAAAAAACTAATAGTTTCTAATAATAGTTTGTATTCTTTAAAGTACAAAGAATTTATCTTCAATTTAGTGCACAGCTTTTGTAAAGGTTATAGACCACTGGTATAAAAAATGCCTGTTTACCTTTTTGGTCCACAACTTTTGTTACTTTGAAAAGTGGTCTCTGCATATGTATATTGTGTATTGACCGGAGCAGAACTATTAAAACAGGTTTGTGAAGAAGTTCCATAAAAACAGTTTGAATAATTCTGGTTAGCCTGAAAGCATATATCTAATTATTAAAAATAATTTATTTTTTTGAAAAAATGTAAAAAAAAACTGAAACTGTTGAACTGAATAACTAGTTAGCAACATAAACTTTATTTTTTATACGGTAAATGTTTGGGATTATTTTATGAGTATTAAATCGAACTTACATTTGGTATTAAGTTAGGTTTTGTATCAAAATTGCAGTATGGCATTTGATATTGGTTTTGTACAATAGGCGGATTGTTATGTTGAGCTTGATAAGGTGGAATAACTGGGCGGGATAAAAAAATAATTTAAAATAAACAATGTTGTTTCTATAGCGTTGATAAAGTTGGGTATGCAACTCGATGACTGAGAGGTCTTTTTGTGTATCCAGGTCCTTGAACCAAATAATTACTCAAAATTTTTTGGTTCAAGGACCTGGATACGCAAAAAGACCTCTCAGTCATCGAGTTGCATACCTAACTTGATCAAAACTATAATAAGCTAAAAATGATAAAAAATAAAAAAATAAATACAGTCGAAATTTTAACTCTAAAACAAAGAACTCTATGAAAAACAACACTATTAAACTTTACAACATTAAATATTTTTCTAAAATAAATATCCAAAAAATAAAAATAGTTTTTGTATAATAGTGTCCAACATTATACACCTATAAAATGTATATTAAACTCTACCTTAAAAGGTGAAGTTTCAATCTGAAATGTTTTTAGTCTTAAAGTTTATTTTTAACTTAAGCAAATAATTTAACCTTTTATATGACTTGGAAAAAGAGAAAAAAGTCAAGTTAATAATTTGAAGCTCCTTTAAAAAGTATGTTTAATAATTAACATTCTACTATCAACTTATTTTAACTTATAAAAAAAAAGTAGTAATAAAATAAAACTATAACATTAAAAAAAATAATAATAAATAGATAAAATAAAGCTGCAATATTTCAAAAAATAAGTAAAATAAAGCTGTATCCAAAAAAACATTAATAGGTATTTTACTCTTTACTCCAGTGCTTTTTTAAATTTGGTTAAATTTTTCTTTGTTGACTTAGTTTAGTTTTTTGAGCTGTTCTGTAACATAGTTATAGTACTGTAGCTTTTTTCTTATAACTCAAACTTTATCAACTTTTATTTGGTTAAATAAAACCAAATAAAATAAAATAATGAATAAGTTACACAGTGACTGATTAAGCAAACTTTTTAAAGCTCAAAGTTTATTTAAACTAACAATTTCCATCGTTGTAACAAACGTTGTTTTGATTCATTCCGTGCATGGTGTCATCCAATACAAAACCTCGGTTAATTTCCACTCCATTTTTCCTGTCCTTTCTTCTCCGGTTTTGGAACCAAGACTGTAAAACAACGCATTAGTGTCATATAAAAAGCGGGTCCGATTTTAAAGCAAAGGTGTTTCCCTTAACATTTGCTGAATCGTCAATTAACTTTTTTTTATTTATTTTCAAGATATTTATACCCTTAACCTTAACCCACTTGAACAAAACATATTAAAAACTAATTAAACATACATTTTTTATATTTTTTATGCTGACTCAACATATATTGGGAGACTCCCGTCACATCAAAAGAATAAATCAAATAAAGCTCGAAATTTATACAAACTTTTTTTTTTAACTTTGAACAACTGTAAACAGGAGTAAATGTTATAGTAAAATTAATGATCATACCTTGAGCTGGTCATTTGATAGTCCCGTTGCTTTTTCCAGATCTTGCATTTGATCTATCATTGGGTATTTTACTCTTGAATAAAAATTTTCCACATGGTTTTTCTGTAAACTTGTCAGCGCTTTCCTACTTCTGTTTAATTTTACAGTTTTTATTTGTTTGATAGTTAGTGACAGTTTTAAAAATAGCACAATCTTCAAAGACAGAAAAAATAGAATTGTACAAACTAAAAAAAACGGAAAAATGTTTTACTTTTTTGTTAGTTTTATTAAAATACAACTTTTTCTGCTAAAATATCAAGTACTACGTTAGACTAGAAATATGGGTAGGCGTCAAATATGCACGAAGAGACACTTTCGCACGAAGGGTCACTTTTGCAATAGACATTTTTCCACGGCTTAAAGTTTTTATTTAACAATTTTTATTTTTATTTTTTGTTTTTTAATTTATTTATTTTTACTATCACTGTTACCCTTAACCCTTACCCTCGGTTGATAGCTTATTGCTGTTTTTTTGAATGAATTTATTTATTTTCCTTGTTTTTTTTTTATTAGTATTTTTTACTATCACTGTTACCCCTAACCCTTACCCTTGGTCCGCAACTTTTTTATATTTTTTTATATATTTACTCTCGTGCAAAAATGTCTTTGTGAAAAAGTGACCGGTTCCTATAAAGTATAAATATTTATTTTGTAAAATTAATCATAATATTAGGTAATGCAAACTTACTTTTTAACTTTTTTAGTTCGATCTACGTTTTCTTTACCATCAAATAATGTGTTGATTGATGCTTTACGATTTATCTGTTTAAGTAGAAGACATATAAAACAACAAAATTTATATTCAAACGTCAAATAATAGTGCACAAATATTTACTAACACTGGTTACTTCTTTCTGTTTACTTGCAATAGAAGCAGCCCCATCATTGCCATCTGCTTTAAAAATGTTTATACCAAAATATATTTAAATATGTTGACTATATTCGAAAAAACCCACTAGTTAAGATATTGGTCTATAAATTAACGCGTTATGTTTGTTGCCTTTCTTATGAACTGGAATACAAAATACATTTTCCATTGTTTTGGTACTTTAGCTAATTCTATAAAGCAATTGAAAATCAATGAAAGTGGAAAAATTATTGATGGAACTGCATACTTAATAAAATAGGGCGGGATATTTTCTGGGGTTCTAGTTATTTTATCTTTTAGATGTTAATTGAATTTTTAATGTCTTCATAAATTATAAAAAAGCTTCTATTTTACTACAATATTTTTGAGCTGATTTAAATTTTGGTAGTTATCATCTTTCTTAAATACTTTTTGAAAACCTCTGTTAAAAAGTGAACTTACTTCAAAATCTGAAGTTATTGTTCTATCTAAATTATTGTCATAAAAAAGGGGTATTGTAGTACTTAATTTAAATTTAGACTTTACGTAACAATAAAACTTTTTTAAATTAGGTTTTTTTGAAGAATTTTTATTCATATTCAAGATTGAATTTTTTTACGACTTACAAATATTCTTTTGACTTGGTTTTTAATCTTTAAAAATTTATTATTTGTTTTCTTTTTTTGTACAGATTAAGTTTTTCTTTTAATAATTTTTTGCTGTGAGATGGATCTTTCATACTTTTTATTTTTTTAGAATATAGTGGTGTAAACATTTAATTGTGGTTTGAATTGAGCTGATAAATTGGTTATAAAAGTCATATATTAAAAAATACTTAAACATGTTAATACAAAGTGGTTGAGCTTTAAATACGTTAACTAAAAAGTTTTAATATATAAATAAAAAATTAAAACAACATGAACCTTTTTCTAAAACACGACCAGCTTCGTGAACTTCATTTGCCATCTGGTCATTCTGCATAAACTGTTGTTTGTTGTGATTACAAGGCTGCTGCAGGAATTTTTGGTAAGGAACAGTGTCTGCTAACTGGGGATCAAGTTGCAAATTATTGCAGTCAAACTGGTTTGTAGTGTTTACCGAGTTTCCATCCAACACATCATTGTTTTGATAGTTTAAATTAGGATCACAGAATTTGTCAACTAAATCTTCAACATCGATTGTCTAAAAAATATAAGTTACTTAAACACTTTTGATTTTTTAATTATTTTTTTAATATTCTTGTGTAATAATAAAATATTCAAATGTATATAATTTGTTACCTTTAACAAGCTATTAAAGCTAAAGTCCGGATCAATGTCTGTATTTTTCACTTCGAGACTGCTATCATTTACAAAATCATCAAAAACATCAAAGTTCAAATTACTAAGCTTATTTATATCAAAGCTAGAGGTTTGCTGTGGTAAAGTTTTTGGATTAACCGTGTCTAAAGGGTTAGTTAGGTCCAGTCTATCTAATCCAGTAAGCTTTTGGGTCAAGTCCTCAGCATTATCGTTGCAAAAGTTTGGGACTGCCATAAGGTTTGATTTTTTTGTGAGAAGGTAACCGAATCCGTGGTGCTGGTTTAAGGTTGTTAATACAACTGATGTAGCAACACTTTCACAGTTTAGTGTTTAACTGTGATATTTTTACAAACTGCCTGAGCAAAACTTTGTTCAAAAAAAAAACAGTTACATCAGTTAAGTAGAAAAAAAAAAGAAAAATCAATTAAATTTCTAATCAAATTGTATTACTTTAATATGTTTAACTATGCAGTAACTAAGTTATTAAACGTCTTAAATTAAATTAAACAATAATTTAAAACTAATTTAACTAATGTTTCAAAAAAGTAGGTGCATTACATTAAATAATTCAATTTAAATGTTTACACATTTTTAAGCAACCTATAAAAATTGAGGTGTCAAAGTTTTTATTTTTATTTTTGTTGTCAATTACGAAAACAGTTGTGTAAAATTCAAAAGCATCAAATGTTATCTACCAAAACAAATTTCTAAATATAATATTTTATTTTTTAAAATATGGTATAAAACATACAAACATGGTATATAAAAAATTTTATAAAATATGGTGCTACACTTATCGATAAAACAATTAAAACATTCATGATTTTTCTGTTGGTGTTTATTTAGGTAAAACTAGTAAAAATAAATTAAAACAGTATTGACCAAGATCTTTGTTTAGTAACTAAAGTGGTATGCAATATATGGTCTTTTATGTTGAAATTCTGACTTGCGACAATTCTGAATTTGCGAAAATTTTAAAACAACTTTTGCATGACATATTGAAAAAAAAAGTTATATTTGCAAATGTACTTTTAATGTAAATTTCCGTATATATTATTTAATGCTAATAACGTGATCAGTTTATTACAATTTAACTTTTAATAATTTTTTTTATCTTTTTTTAAAAATGTTCGCGGCTCTTGAAGATTTTTTTTATAAATCCTGTCCTTGAAGACTTTTAGTATTAAATTTGGCCAGCTAACTACCAAGATTCTCCACTGTCAAGTAATGTTAAACTTCGAAAAACAACTACTGGAAAAACTAGTTTTTGAAAATCAAAAAAGCTTATTAATAAGCCAAGTTTTATTTTAGATTTGTTTTTACTAGTTAAATAAACTACTAGTTAAGACTGAAATTCCAAATTAGGTTTATAACACTTCTAACTATTTTTACACTTACTTTTAAACGCTGATTCTATGTAGATAACAATAAAGTATGTTTTATTTGCCACTTATAATCAAAACTTTTTAAAATTTAAGAACTTTTTTCCATTTTCTAATTATACATAAACTTAGCTAACTTTGACTATTGTAGTGAATTGTGAATTAATCCTACATTAAAGTTTGACTATACTGAAATATAAAAAGCTATAAAATAAGTTTTCTCACTATTATTTATTGTAAATTCTTACAGCAGATCCAAAATCTAAAAATTATTGTTTCACAACCAAATCTTTTAAGAAACAACAATAACTTTTTATTTTCATTAGTAATAACAAATGTTGATTAAAAAAAATATAACCAAAATCAATTTTTTTTTTAAACAACAAATAATACTTTTTTTCGACAACTATCCACAAAGTAACTAAAAAAGGAAATTTCTGGGATAAACTAAAATATTATTGTCTTGTACAACAAACCAAAAAAATAAATAGCTTATTCCTATGCAGTTTTATATTTATATCTTTCTTAATCATTATTAAGGGGGGAGGGGCAATATAAGCTATTTAGTAATTACATTAATTAACGTTAAAACATATTAAGTTACTAGAATTTATTAAATAATAAAATGTAATATCATCAACGTTTGTTCAAATTAGATTATTTGTCAAACATTCTTACTAGTTAAGCTTTTAATCAGTTTTCAAATGTATTTTTAAAATGATTTGTTGTACTTATTTGGAAATAAAACTTGCCTATAAAATGTTTTATCATATAATCTACTAATCTTTAGAATTGAATTATAGACCATGGTTTTTTAATTAATTTATAAATAAACAATCCTGGTTGCAAGTTTGTTAAAAGTATGTGAATAGTTATAAACTTATTTTCAAAGAAGAACTATTTTAGATAAATTTTCATTAAATCTCTGGGTTTTTAAGATTGTACATTTAAAAGTACTTAGTTCGCCATCAATATAAGAAAAATTAAGTTTAAAAAACTATAGTGTTTGCAGCTAAAAAGTATAACTTTAAAATTTACCTTTTTAAAGCAACTATGCCAGCCGTTTGTGTTTTTCGTAGCTTATTACTTTTTAAAAAGCTCAACTTAATCGACTAAATTCATTAAAAAAAAAAGCTTTTTTTTGCACTTTATAGACTTCTTTTTCAATTTTTAAGTAAAATTTCATATTTAAACACTTGTTTAAGTCCACGTATAACAATAAAGTAAATTAGCCAATTTTCAGCTATAAAAAATGTCTTAGTTGCTAGCAATATACAGTATTGTTAAAAAATATTATACAAATGCTTTTATAATCTTGTTATTTACTTAAACATAAGTATTTTAAAAATTTATAACTTTAAAAATTACTAATTAAGGAGCATATTAATTAGAAAGCTAGGTTTGTGAAAAACATTATCTTAATAAAAAGTTTTTACCTACCTGCCATCTTTCTAGCCCGACAGCACAAAAGTATAAGAAATTATTACTATACTGTTCGTATAATAACTGATTTTGATTGCAAGATCAGTAGAAACTTTTCTTAAAATATTAGTTTAGAACTGTCTATATAAAGAAACACAAAAATCTAATTATACGGTAATATGCTTTATCAACTGATATTAAGACTAAGCTATTTAATGAACTATAAAATAAAGTTCTAGTCTTAATTCTTTCCTCCAAAAAAAAATTTTCGAGCAAGTTTTAAACATTCTGCTTAAGTAAGTATAACTGCAAAACAAACTTGCTTAAAATGACAACTTAGAAAAACAAACACAACTATAAGATTTTACTTTAAACCAACAAAAAGTTGTATTTTTTCTGATTAAACTAATATAGTTCATGTTTCTTACCCTCCCTTTGAAAAAAATATTCCTTTATGTTTTCTCACATTTTAAGCTAGCTTTTCTTAAAGTTTTTATAATATTTTAAGATGATGAGTTTTAGTAGTTATCAAAAGTGTTTTTTATTAAAAAAAAATTCTCGTTAATAAAGTTCAAAACAGTTGTTTTACATTGTAAACTTTCGTTAGGAGTTATGACTTAGTTTATTTGTTTCGTTATTGTAGAATCTTCATAAACATCTTTTTTTTTTTAGAAAAAATTCTAAAGTAAACTCCTCAAACTTGTGCTACTTTTATTACTTTTTTTTGGGATTCTTGTTTAAACTGAAAAACTACTGTCTAAAAACCCTTATCTAATTAATTCAAAGTTACAGAAAAAAACAAATGAAAACAAATTCTATTAATAATTTTAAATTTATAGATTATATGCTGTTAACAATTTTTTTGACTTTAAAATGTTTTTTTTTATTAACAAACCAGTTTACAACAATGTAGTACAATTACAAAGTACAGTTACAGATTGTATTATAACAAGTATTTGGTAATACAAACTTTTAGAAATCTTCACTGATGTAACTCAACGTTTACAAATAAGATGGTGGTGTTCTGTTGCACTTTGGTTTCCTTGAAGTACGAAAACTAGAATCCGCTAATTAAAAAAATAATTATGTAGTAATTTTCGATTTTTGTTTCAAATTCCTTCTGATGACTGCATGGCTCTTGTTTCAAAATATAAGACTCTACTTTTAATTTGAAAAAAATACATCACATAAATTTTTCACGCTATTTTCTTCATTATCTCCTTGTCAGTTAAACTTTTGGGATAACTAAGGTTTTATAAAGTACAACTTCTAGAATCTAGATCGTGTGTTGTTGATGTAAAGTTAATTGTTAACTGCATTGAACGGTGGTTAGTAATTGCATTTTAGTTTTATAGAAAGTGTTTTATGTAAAACTTTTTATTTTATAACTGCTGTTGAGTCTAAAAATTAAGTTTTGTTCATTTGTTTTTTATAAAAAAATAGCAATTTTTGATTCCTCAAAGATATCTTTTTTGTTTGCATGATACCAAAATATGACTTAACCTTCAAAAATAATTTTATTCAAACTTTCTTTTAATTATTATATTGATAAACGGATAAAAGTTCTTCCTTGATTCAGTTTAAAGTTTTACGTTTACAGAAATTGTTTTCATAATGTTCTAATTAAAAACCTTTTATATCAAAACTATGCATCTCAAGTCGTTTCTTTGCATTTCTTTTTTTTTTGTAAAGTGCATTATATCCTACTGATCCAATTTTGATAGGGCTACCAAATTTTTTTGCGAACTTTCTTCAGGTTTTCTGAATTTCTTACAGGTATTTTAGAGCACACATTATTGAGTCTATTTTTTGTTTGAGGTTAAAATTTGTTTTAAGTAGTACAACGACATTAAAAAGATCCTGTAAAGCTACCTTAAATGTGTTTTTTCAAGAGAAATTGTTTGATTACAAGAAAGTTTGTTTGTTTATATATTGTAAATTTCTCGTGTAAAATTTAAATTTTACTACTTAACATGTAAAAACTGTTTAATTCCAGGTTTTTTGGCAACCCTGTTTGAAGCAAGTTCTTGCCAGATCCGTATGTAACTCAGTCTTGATTTCAAAAATAAACTGGGATTCAATTAATTGATATAAACGATTTTATTGTAAAAAAAGCAGTTATAGTTTAAAACACAATCATACAAAACTGTAGTAAAAGAATCCATATAAACTTACAAATAAACCACCTACCATAGATAAACAACACTAAATTGTTTTATTAACTGAAACAGAGTTTTATTTTGAGTTTTAAAGTTTAAGTTAATCTTTATTTTTAACCTATAGAAATGCTAAATTAATAAAAAAAATGAATAATTTTCATCCTTAAACTTATTTGCATATATGTATCCTTAAATTGTAGCAACAAAAGCATGATAATTGATTTCGACTTATATTTCATTTGAAAACTGTAGCACAAGTTTTCAAAATGACCATTTACTTTTTTTTACTAATAGTCATTTCGGCTATTTTTAGAAAAGCTGATATGTTACGATATCATTAAGATCAGGGCTTCTAAAACTTTTTTTCATAAACCCCCTTTTGAAAAAATTCAAAAAGCTTTGGCTTCTCCAACAAGATTTTTTGAAAATGTATTCTTAGATACGTCTAGGAATATTTATTGTAAGTTTCAATTTATGATCTTGTTTCCCCCTTTTAAAAGTTACGGCCTCCTAAATTTTTGAATTTTCCCGCTAGTATAAGTTTCAAAACTACCGTTAACTACGTCCGATACCTTTTCTTACTCTAGAATGTTTGCTCACTACCAACTCTAGAACATCTAGTGCAGATTTAAAATAATGATCTCATGACTCCTTTACAGATCACGGCTTCTTACATTTTAAAAAATGACCCACATCGTGTGCCCTGATTAACTTTTAACCTGGTTAAGATAAAAACAGCCCATGTGACAATACGTGAACTAATTTGGTTCTTACTAGGATATGTCCACTAAACAAGGACGAAACCAAGTCGCAGATTGTCACATGGACTGTTGCTGGTTGTCGTGTGGTCCAATTTATTATTGTTCTAAGGGTTGCCACTCTTGAGTCGGAAGAAATTCTTTAAAACTATCCCGAGTGTTTTCAAATACTTTAAAAAATTTTTTTTTAAACAAAGAAAATTTTTAACAAAATTCGTTGTATATAACAATATTTTGAAATTAAATCTGATCAAAATCTTTACAAGTGCTGGCCTGCTATCTACGTAAATCTTAAAATTATCCGGAGATTAAAAAAAATTGGCCTGAGTCATTTGAATTTTAAAAAAAATTTCAAACTAGCCTGATTCATCATGAGGTTTTCAAAAACTTCAAAATGTCCGAGTGTGAAGTGAACCTGAAATTTTAAGAAAAGTTCTACAAGGTTCCAAGGACTTAGTAATAAAAAAAAGTTGATGGCTTGTAAGTCTTACATGTCTAATTTTATAGCTTTTATTCAAGGTTTCAGACAGACAGTTGGCTTATAGAAATTCATGCGGGAATATTAAAACCTTTTTATCAGAAAATTGTTTGAAACGCAAGTGTAAAAAATATTGAAAATTAGCCATAAATCTATTTTAAAGAAGTTAAATATTAATTTAAAATATTAAAAATATAAAAATTCAAATGCAAAAATTTGTTACAACAAACTTACATCGTATGTAAAATAATTTAATTTAAAAATCAACTTATGTATAGTTATGTTTTAATAAAACAATTTTATACTATAAAAACAACAATTTACAAAGTACTCAATTTATTGAAAAATAACGAAAGAGAAAACAATTTAGCCTCATCGAGAGAAAGTAAAATGAAAGTAAATTTTAAAACATGCGTTTTATATGTAGGCAATAACAAAAATCAACTTCACCCATTATTTGTAGAAGAATCTCTACTTCATATACAAATAATTTTACGTATGTTGAATGCAAAAAAAAAAACTAATTAATTACGTTAAAATAATTTCTTTTTAAAAGTGTGATTTTCAACGGTTCAATTATAGAATCTTAATTTTTGATACAAAATTAATATCAACACATATTTTCTTCCTTTGACTATGTTTTTTGTGTCCGGATTAACAGGATGTAAATTAAATTTATTTTGTAAACATGTATTATTTACATCTCCCCTATTATTCACACTCTCCTTGACATCTCGTTTTTGACGTTCCTCTCATTTTCTGGGATTCCCCTCATTTTCAACAGGTCCCTTCCTCGCACTTGCTATAAAAAAAAATTAAATTTTTTGTACGTTTTTGGTAAAAGTAATACTTAAATTGATTAATTAAAGGATAAATTCGAGTATAAATCAAAGTTAAATCATATTTATTATGAATTAAATTTTACAAAATTAAATGGTCAGCTTTACTTTACAAAAATTTACATTTCTTTTAATTTAAAGGGGATGTGTAAGAACAATAGGCCAGTTTTTATAACATGTAACTTTCAAATTTCAATTAAGTTTTGAGTTACAGCTTTTTTTTGTAAAAAGTTTCTGTCACAAGCAAACGTTTTGAACGAACTTTTATGTTGACAATTTTCTATTGAAAAAAAATATATAACTTGGGTGCACGACTATTCAAATTCGAACAATTTAAATGCTGACAATTCAAATTTAAAAAAATTAAAGGGACCACAACTCAAAAAGAAATGTGTATATCAATAAGAAATATGTATGTAGATATTACTAACACCTACAAGCCATTCTTTCTTTTTTGCATAGTTTCAAATATTTTTCGAGATATAGCTAAAACTAATTTAAAATTACAGTAATTTCTAGTAATTCTTAAATACCTCAATTTTTTTTTTATTTCTCAAAAAAAATAAAATAGCTTGTAGATATTAATGAGTTGAGTATTGCCAATTTTTTCTTATAAATAATACTTTTTGAGATATGGTGTCTAAAATGTTTTTTAAGAACTTGAACTGTCAAAATTTGAATTGCCTTGTAACCACATAAATTTCATTTAATTTGAGCTAGAGATCTAAAGCTTTTAAGAATTTTTCTTTAATTTATTCTAAAAGAAACTACAAATTGGAATACTCAACTATTAAAAAACAAAACACTTTAATAAAAAACAAAAAAAAGGAGCCAGCTTTAATATAAAAACTATTTCGTTCAATATAAGTTATTAGTTATGGATTTAGTACAAAAATGCGATAAATGGTTTAAACATATTTAAGTGAAAATAGATTGTAAGTTTTTTCAATATTTATATTTTGTGCCTGCCATTAGTAACATATTTGTAGTACTTTGAATTTTTAAACATCTCTAATAATCTAGAATAACTCTACAAATTGAAAGCATAGTTGAATACCTATTTTTCTCAAGTTAAAGAAATAGTTAATTTTTTTTTTTTACAAATGGCTTTATAAGCCAAACAAACAGCCCCTTTTGATTATGAATAGTTTTATCAGTATTTACCTCCACAGTCAAGATACAATATTTGTTTTCAAATATAGCTGTGAAGTGATCAATTTTAATACCTCCCCTAAAACAAAAATATTATCTATTTCATTTGTTCTAGATTTGCTAAACAGTACTAAGAAAAGGAAAAATATATATATATAATAACCCTAAAACAATATATAAATCAGCATTTACTATGGGTAGGGAGTACAGCACATTTTTTTGGTCATATTGTAAAATTAATATGAGGGTATATGATTTAGATGTGTTTATGCTTCATTAAAAAGAATCTAAAAATAAAATTCAAAAAATTATAAGTTGCTGCCCAAAAAACTTATTTCAAACCCGGGTTGCCACTTATTTTTTCAAAAAAATTTCCAGGTTTTCCAAATTTCTTCTAGGTTTTTAAAAGTACACATTTTTGGGTCTATTCTTAGTTTAAAGTTAAGTCTAAGATAATAAACTATGTTAAGGGCATAGGGGGGGTAAACACCCTTTTTTGGTTTTTGATCTTATTTTATAAAGTTTTTACTAAGCTACAAGATGCTTTTTACAGATTTGAAAAATTCAAAATAATTTTTGAGATATAGCCGGTCAAAGTCAGAGGCAACAATAGGATCCTTATGGAAGGCGCAAACTAAAACGTCAAATAACTAGAAATCACTAAAAATCTATCTCCTCCTACGTTTTTTAAGATAACTACCTCAAATTTTCAGGATATGTTCCTTGCAGTACTTAGAAAATTCTGTCGGAACAGAATTCAAAAAAATTAAAAATAAAAATTTTATAACAAAAAAACAAAAAAAAACTGTTTTTTTTGTTTACTTTTTATATAGAATTTTTATTTTTTATTTTTTAAAAAATTCCTTACGACAGAATTTTCTAAATATATCAAGGAACATTTCCTGAAAATTTGAGGTAGTTATCTCAAAAAACGTAGAAGATAGATTTTTAGCGAAATAGTCTATTTTTGCCGTTTTAGTTTGCGTCTCCCATAAGGATCCTATTGCCGGCTTTGACTTTGACCAGCTATATCTCAAAAACTATTTTGATTTTTTTAAATCTGTAAAAAGCATCTTGTAGCTTAGTAAAAACTATATAAAATAAGATCAAAAACCAAAAAAGGGTGTTTACCCCCCCCCCCCTATGCCCTTAAATAGTATAAAAACATTGAAAAGATAATGTAAAGCTACTTTAAATATGTTTTCTAATAAAAAAAGTTTCTGATGAAGACAAAAATTCTTCATTTATGTGATAGATTTTTTAAGTCAAATTGAAATTTTACTACTGAAAGTGTGAAAATTGTTAAAATTCTAGGTCTTCCCAGGTTTTTTTTTAGTGATTTTTGATCAAATTTCCAGGTTTTTCCGGATTTTTTTCAAAATTTCTCAAATTCCAGGTTATTTTTGCCTAAATTGTCAAATTCCAGGTTTTTCAAGGTTTTTCCAGGTTTCCAGGTAAAGTGGCAACCCTGTCAAACCCCAAAAATCACATATTTTTCGACTAAAACAGTAACAAAATCACATATACGTGTCCTAGACTTATAATTTTATCTTAAGTGAAAGATTATAATTACAAGCATAAAATAGAGACATTTCAATTGCTTTTGATGTATTATGACGTCATTATTACACACAATATGCAATTTTTGTCTGCAAAAACCTACTTTTTTTTCTAGTATAAAAAGCAAATTCTTCTACTGTTTTTACTTATAGTTTTTTTGATTTTGAATGTAAAGTGTGTGGAGTCAGCTAGCCAGAAAAATGTTACTGATGTAAGTCATTCCAACTGCATGTTGATATATCTATATATATATTACATTTTAAATCACTTTTTGTTAAAAGAAATTATGGTTGTTGAGAGCACCTGTCTAAGAGTAAAATATCTAGACCTATATTTTATAGAAACTGCATGTAAATTTATTAAAATTAGTGTAATTTTATTATTTAAATATAAAGTGTTCTTATTTAATTAAAAATAATTATCTATCTGTATTAAGATTATTTTCAGTAAGGTATGTTATTGTTTTAACATCTTTATTAATTTAAGTTTATAAAGTATTATACATTTAAATTAGTTACAACTTAATTTGTTAGATTGTTTAAATTTATTAATTCTCTAGTTTAAAGGCTTTGTATCAAATCCTTTTAAGTTTTAAACTCATAGCAGTTTAGTATTACTGTATTTACTTATACAAATGCTATTTACAAGACTGAGCACTTAGCAAGGTATAAACTTTTATCTGTATATTATATAAAAGCTTATACCTTGCTAGGAACTATATTACTCCATATACTAGGTATTGAGTTGATATTAACTATTATTCAAATTATTGTTAATTAATAAAAAAATATTATCTAAAGCATATTCATAGTAAAAAATATTATAAGAAATGTGAGTTGAAAGTAGATGTGATTTACTCTTTTGTTAAAATAAAATCATATTGTAACTTGGGACACTTTTTTTTCTCTCAGAATTGCTCTAAGTGCACTTTTTTAAAGTAATCAATTATTACTACTAACAAGTTTTGTTTTACTTCGTTTTTTGATCGGATTTTAAATTAATTTAAATGCTTGGTGAAGGATTAGATACAAAATATGTGTATAGTATAGTTCTTAGCAAGGTATAAGCTTTTATATAACATACAGATAAAAGTTTATACCTTGCTAAGTGCTCAGTCTTGTTAATAGCATTTGTATAAGTAGATACAGTAATAATAAACTGCTATGAGTTTAAAACTTAAAAGGATTTGATACAAAGCCTTTAAACTAGAGAAATAATAAATTTAAACAAACTAACAAATTAAGTTGTAACTAATTTAAATGTATAATACTTTATAAACTTAAACTAATAAAGATGTTAAAACAATAACATACTTAACTAAAAATAATTCTAATACAGATAAATAATTATTGTTTTGTTAAATAAAAACTCTTTATATTTAAATAATAAAACTACACTAGTTTTAATAAATTTACATGCAATTTCTATGATATATAGATCTAGATACTTTACTCTTAGACAGGTGCTCTCAACAACAATAATTTCTAATGACTAAAAGTGATTTAAAATGTATTATATATATATCAACATGCAATTGAAATGACATTACATCAGTAATATTTTTCTGGCTAGCTGACTCCACACATTTTGCATTCAAAATCAAAAAAACTATAAGTAATAACAGTAGAAGAATTTCCTTTCTATATTAGAAAAAAAGTAAGTTTTTGTAGACAAAAATTGCATATTGTGTGTAATAATGACATCATAATACATCAAAAGCAGTTGAAATTTATGCCTGTAATTTATGTCTCTAATTTATGCCTGTAATTATAAGCTTTCATTTAAGATATAAACTATAAGTTTAGGACACGTATATGTGATTTTGTTACTGTTTCAGTCGAAAAATATGTGATTTTTGGGGTTTAAATTAGTTTTTTTGGGCAGCAACTTTTTATTTTTTTTAAAGATTTTTCTCAATGAAGCAAAAACACATCTAAACCATATATAAATCATCATTACAGTCTAGCAAACATCACCCAAGTACTCCCTACCCCTACATTAACAGGTGGAATAAGAGCTTTGTTTAAAAACAAGAAAAACTAAATAAGCATATAACAATTATATAAGCATAATTGTTTGTAAAACTTTCAATTTAGAGAATATAAGTTTTTTATTTTAATAAACAACCTTTTATATACTAAACTCCTTTAATATATATTTTGAAATGAATTTCATAATAATATGTATTCAAAAAGTATAATGAATTTAACAAATTATTACTATAAAAAACTTAATGAGTTTAAAAGGTGGATAAATAATTTAGTGATAAATAGTTGCTAAAATATAAAAATTACAACTACTATGAAATACAGTCTATATAATTTCAAATTTCTAACTTTACAGATCTTCATACTTAATAACACTAACAAAAATTGTTTAGGAACACTAAAACTTTTTGATATGCTCCACAGTTTTTAAACTACTCACACTAATTACATGAATACTTTATACATATACAACATAATAAGACAAACTTGAAATAAAGCGCTGGGCTTCATTGGGAAGTTGGTGAAAAATTTTGTCACTTGAGGACGTCCAAGGGAAAGTCCCAGTTGTGAAGCATTGCCATTTTGCTTGACGACGTTTCCATGGGATCATGGGGGTTTTATATAGAAGCGTCCAGTATAGCTAAGTAGATGGCCGTTTCAACAAAAGGTCTCTGCTGATGGCCCAAACTTCAACCCATGTCCTATGTGAAGGCCAGTTGGTCTATACAAAAGCAATTTGATCAGCTAGATAAAAATAAAGGAACTTGATAGGTTGAATTGAAACTTCAATATAATTAAAAATTATAAATTCGGTTGTTTATTATGAGTCATGTAGTAATAAAAAATATGATAAGAACATTTTGTATGTTTGAAAGTTAAACTAAAATTTCGTTAATTTTTTTGGACAAAATGATCTTCACTAATTGGTGAACTCAATTAAATTATGCAAAATTAAAAAAGCTGTAGCAAGATTAAACACTGACTTAATTGAACTTTTAATTTTTTGAAAAAAAGCTAGTTTAACTAAAATAGTTTACTACCAGTCCTAAAAGTGTTTTTTAATACATAAATAAGCTATTTTTAAAAGGTATATTGACTGTAAAAAGTTAACACAACCTACCTTACAAGTAAGTTGTTATATTTGGTCAATTCATCTGGATTTTTTTTTACTGTTTTAAAGGTGAACCTTTCATTCTTTTCCGCCATAAAACAGTATTTCAGTAATGATTGGTAATCCTAACTTGTATTTTTATTGAAATGCTTAAAAAACTGTTCGAAATGTTAAGTTTTGAATAGTTTAATTGAACGAGTCCCTACATTTTAATGTTTCATAACATGGTTAACAACTTATTACCAGTCTGTGCTAAGCTTGAATAGAAAACATAATTGCACATAAAATAAGAAATATTTAGTCAAACATCTTTTTTTTTAACATTTAAACTGTTATATCAATAAATAACATTCTTGACAAACGGCTTTTTAAATTCTAAATAGTTTTTAGTGATATAACAAATTTCTAAGACAATAAAACTACTTATATATAAGTAAATGTTAAAGATTAATTAACTGTGTTGTTATAAATTTTTGTTTAATTGTTATAAACACATTGCTTTTATGAAATGTAATAACTTATGTAACAACTATTATAATTATTTAATAAATCATGTAAAGACTTAAAAATAACTTAAGTTTCAAATATTTTAAGTAATTTGATTACAAAATTCTAAAGATTTTTCTTTCAGAAATAAAGTTGCAATAAAGCAAAAAAAAATTGAAAAAACAAATCAATAATTTTTAGTTATTAATTAACAATAATAGAAATATTAACTTTTTGCAAAAATATATATAAAAAGGTAAACAAACTAAATAGTAAAAATTTGTGTAAAAAAAAATTTTTAATCCAGTTTTGCTTTTAACTTTGAAAAACGCATATAATAATAGCATAATTTTTATAAAAGTTCTAAACACTTTTGAGCTACTTAGTAGCTTAAGCAAAGAATTTACCTTACCTAAAAATAACAGTATAAAACGTCCATTTTTAAATTAATAGTCTAAATAATTCCCTGAACTAATACTTGCAGCCCATTGAAAACACAAGCTGCTCATCGGTGACCAGCTTGACGTCCTGGTTGTGAAGGACCCTGTTTGAAGTGCTGATCAGCTCCCCAAACTTCAACAAGTTGTTGTTCATGTCCCACCTTAAACCTGCCGTTTGGACGCGGGCCGGCTCGCTGGCGGGCACAAGAGAGCACCAGGAAATGTCGTCTGTGTGGTTCTTGGTGCAGATGAGGGACTTTCCCTTGGGAACAAGGAAAGTGCAACTCTCACAGCAGAACAAGTACAGTTTGACGTCTCCCAGTAAACTTGTGGTTTTCGGGTTTGTGAGCAGATTGCTGTACATTATGAAGTCCATTTCACTGCACTTGGCGTCAGTCAGTATTACAATGCTTCCGTTGCTACTTTCCAACTTGCCCTTCATCTCAACAATCACTGTTTCAAGGCACACTCTGAGCTCGTCAAAAAGTGCTTGGGAGCCTTTCAGCGCCGAGTGGGAGTAGATGACCCTGTCTTTGAAGTGAGGCTTGATTTTTTTGTTGGGTGGAGAAACCAAGATGTTTGGTGCAAAGTTTCTCACCTCTTCACTGTCCAGGTCTTTGAAGAGCTTCTGGTGCACGCGAATTTTGTTGCAAAACTCTGTACCAGAGCTGGTGCTTGCTCTGTAGGCTGCGTTGAGCCACAAATCGTAGATGGTTTGATGTTCCAGATTGACGTTGTTGTGGGATATCACTGCGTACTTTGCGTGCTCCTCCTTGTTGAGACATGCCAGTGGGTTGAACACCTTTATACTATCTGGACTTGACATACTATTGTATTATAAAAATTCTGTAAACTGTTACTTCTTATTTATAAATAAAAGTGTTTTTACTACCTGTTATGCATATAAATTTAATAAAAGTAGCATGAAATACTTTTTATTAGTCAAACACACTTAAGGATTAAAATCTTTCAAAATCATTTTTAAGATAAGTGTTGAGTGGATAAGACTGGCTTTAAATAAATCATTAGAGGATTCAACTGAACAAACCGTGTGTAAGAAAGTTTGTATAAAACTTTATTTTCAAATGGTATATTTTACAAAGATTGCCATAATTTGAGGCAAAAAGTGAGCTTAAATGACCAAAAACTAACATAAGTTTAAAAAAACTTGTCTTTCAAGTACTGAGAACCAAATACTTAAAAAAGTTTAGTTGTAAAGGGTTGCCAAATGTTTTTGGTAAACTTTCTCCAGGTTTTCAAAATTTCCTTTGAAAGTGCACACTTTTGGGTCTATTTTTATTTTAAACTTAAGTTTAATGTAAGAAACTGTGTTAAATATTATAAAAACATTGAAAAGATACTGTTAAGCTACTTTAAATACGTTTAAATTATTATGTAAAAAAAATTTTTAATGATGAGAAGTTTTTATTTTAAACAAATGATTTTTTGTGTCACATTGAAATTTTACTACTCATTATCTTAAAAAGTCCAAGCTTTTCCTGTTTTTTTAGTGATTTTTGTTCAAAATTCCAAGTTTTTTTTTTCAAAATTTTTCAAACTCCAGGTTTTTCCAGATAATTCCAGGTTTTAAGGTTTTTTGGCAACCCTGAATTAGAATAAAAAAGGTTAATACCAATCTAAAATTATATTAACTATATACAAAAAAACTAAAAAAATACTGTTTTGTATTTTTATTGTTAATTTTTAGTACTTACTTATTTACCACAGAATTTTCTAAATATTGCTAGAGCATTTCCTAAAAGTTTTTGTACTTATCCCAAAAAACGTAGGAGAAGATAGATTTTTAGTGAAATAGTCTAATTTTGCCATTTCAGTTTCAGCTTTCCATAAGGAACCTATTGCTACCTCAGACTTTGACTTGTTATGTCTCAAAAACTTTTTTGAATTTTTAAAAACCTATAAAATGCATATAATAGCTTAGTTAAAACTCTATAAAATAAGACCAAATTGTGAAAAAAAGTGATTCTTGAGTCATTGAGAAATTTAAAAATTTCATACTGTCTTCAGTTATCCTGATTGTGTAGCAACCCTGTATATCTAACAAAGAGAGAGATAAGTTTATTTTTAATTGTTGCTAAGTTAATTAAAATATTTTATTTAACAAAATTATGTCACAGATCACTTTTACAGCTTCAAGTGAACTTTCAAAAATTCTGAGTCAATAAAAAATCTGTAGCTTATAAAAGTAAGCTTTAAAAAAAGTTTAATAATTATCTATTATAAGACACTAATATGTAAGGCTAGCTTTGGTATAAATGAATAAAACAACAACTAAAACCTAACAGTTAGTATGTGTCTAGTGGCAAAAACAAGGTTCTTTTAAGAGCACTAGTACTATCAATAAAACAAGTACTAAAAAAGCAGCATAATTTTATCTTAATTTACTAACAAAAACAGATTTTTATGATTTATCAGTAAAAATTGTTGGAGACAAGTGATAAGTCATAGGGAGAAAGAGCAAAACAAAACACCGTAAACAAAATTCTATAGAAAATCTTTCATACTTATATATACTGCTAAAATTGCATAAATTCATGTTAAGTATGAAAAGTAACATTCAAGGTAGTTTAAATCTAATCTTCTAAACCTATGTTTTAAATTTCTTTCTGCTTACTTGTTTTAGTAGTTTAAGTTACCAAGGGTTTTTTTTATTATTTTCCAGGTTTTAAAGATACAAATCTTCTTTTTTAGTGTTAAAGTCCTTTTTTATCATAAAATTAATTTTATGGCAAAAAAACTGTATTAAACAGTATAAAAATATTGAAAAGTTACTGTATTCCTACTAAAAATATGTATTTAATAACTAAAATACTTGTAGAAAAACAAATTGTATACGATAGTTTTTTGTTTCTTATCTAAATTTCATGATTTTATATGCAAAACTTGCTAAGTCTAGGTTTTTCGAGTTTTTTTTTTTGCCTAAATTGTCAAATTCAAGGCATTTCAAGGTTTTTTGGCAATCCTGTAGGTGAATAATCTTTGAATACAAAAATATCATGCTTGATTGAACAGTTACATTTATTTACTTTTATTTTTGGTAATTATTGTTTAAATTGCTCAGCACTGCACCTCTTTCTGATATCATCAAGCAGTGCCCCTGGTACAAATACACCATCATAAAGAAGTTTTTGGTATGAGAATATATTTACTTTTTAATGTAATGCAGAATCTATTTTTGATGTCTACTGTGCACAGGTTTTAATAAATTAGAGAACCACTTGTTTAAGCTAATTTCTTACTTACATTTACTTTTGTTAGTGAATTATTTGCTGATACCAGAGTTTTGAAGAAGAAAGACCAAAATTAACCTGAGTTTATGATATTAAGTATTATTTCTAAACAAAACTGTATGCACAAAAGAATTATGAGATATGTTTATTGTGTGCTTGCTCTTTTCATAAAAATCTCTTTGTTTGTAACTATACAGAATGGTCTGCTGAAATTGAAAAATGGACTTAGTTTTTCAGTCTGTAAGTTGGTGCAGAGTACTTGGACTTTCTTAGTAAACTTAACTTGTTTATTGTACTCATATCAGAATGTTGATAAATTATAAATCTTATAGCTAAAAACCTTGAATAAGACTTGACCAAAATCATTTAAGTATTTTGGCCCAAGATTTTAAAATATGTTAGTTTGTTAAATATTGTACTTTGTTTTATACAGTCAACTTTTTATTTTTATTTCAGGAAAGATCATAGGATATAACATTGATAAAATTCAAGGTTATTTTCTATACTAAAAAGGTTTTGTGTATTTTCTTATTCAAAAGTTTATATTTTCTTATCAATTACTTTTTTTTTCTGCTTTATAAATTTTATCAGTTTAAATTTGTTTTGAAGCAATTGATTTTGGGTTCACTTTAATAGCAGTGATCACATGTCTGGATTGTTGATATGTATTTTTAGTTGTAGGTATGGTAAACATTTACTTGGGATTTGAGCTTTAGGATTTTCTCAAACTTTGTGGTTTTTTGAGCTGATATATTAAAATTATAAATGTTGGCTTAGCAACAAGCAATAACTTTTTTTCTCATTAAAAAAATATGTTTGCCTCAAGAGGTTTTATATTTTTTCTTAAAAATATGCAGATGAAATAAGATAATTTTACATCAGTATATTTAATACCCATTTTATCTGAAATTCAAATACCCACATAGTCCAAACATTTAACAATTCTAAACCCAATAGTTTTCAAATTAAAATTTAAAATAAATTGAGATCAAATTTTATAAATTTAGAAGCACTTTCAATTAGAAGCTGACAAACTACAAATGATGTACATAGTTTTTTTTTCACTGGACAAAATCAGGCAAGGTTCTCTAATACAAAAATTATTTATAAAAAAACAGTCCAAATTTTGCAGACATAAAGTTAAATTTACATTCATTAACTGAGTTGTTTTTTATTGTTCTAACAAACTTATTATAATTGTATGAACTTTACCTTTAGAAAATCTTATTTGCCTTAACAAATACAAGCCATTTCCTAAAGCACTCTACCAAAAACAACTCTTTATAAAAAACAGTTCAAAATTCACAGAATTTTTTTTGTATACAGTAGGGTGCATCTTTTGCCCCTCAAAAATAAAATAAAAATGATTTTTTTTTTGAGCATGGGGAGTCACATAAAAAAAAAAAAAAATAGCTTCCTAGCTTTTACCACCATAATAATTTTCTAAAAGCAACCCTTATGTAAATTGTATGAAATCTTAAAAACTAGACCTTCAAATTTATGGCTAAATTTTTTTTTACTTCGTTTTAGGACTTTATATAGAATGTTTTATGTAGGCACTAATTGACTTTCTAAAAAAGAAATTAAAATTAAGAAAAAGATAAAAAAATTAGATAATCAAAAAATGCCTCCATGAAACTTTCTTCGAATTGTCTTAAAGCAGAAACCAAATGTAGAATGTGTTTTTGTGATAATTGCTACATGTAGAAATTAAGGTACCAAACATTTTAAATAGGGAACAGTTTTTCAATTATGTAAAAAACTTTTTACTTGTAGATCCACTGTAATAAACTAGATAAAGGAGATAAAAATTTATAATGAGGTATTAATTCTCTGAATAATAATCAATTGAGTAAAAACATTGTTAATATAATTTTAAATTTTTATTTTAAAATAGCCTAGCATTTAAACAGACTTGCTTTTTCTCTTATTTCACGCTTTAGTAAGCACAATACAACAAAAATTAACATTCAAAACTAACTATAAATTAGAAGCGTCAAAGCTGACAAGTGTAAAAAAATGTCTATGTGAGAAATCAAGTTAAATATTATTCGATTTTAATAGTTTAGTTTAGATGAAAATTAAGAAAAAACAAACGATTTTTATAACTTTTTCTTTGGTGCAGAGCTGTAGTCTAGTATTTTTTTTAACATCGTAGTTGTTTTGTTTGTATGAACATTAGCAAGTAAATTTAACTTAGGTTTGACTATTGGTTATAACATATCTTAGCTGATGTTATTAGTATAAGATGAATTATACAAGTACTGTGTGAGATGATTTATTGTAAAAAAAACTCTGGTCTAATAATATAGACTTTATATATGTTTAAATTCTTATATTTAGTAATTTTTAAATGATTAGTTTCTTGTTAAATTTTATTTTTAAGTATAGTTTTAATTTTAAATCCTATCGCTTGTTTATTTTAGATTGTTTTAATTCTAACGAGTTTTATTAGTATACCAAATGTATATAGCATAAGCTTTTAGTTAATTTTATCATTTGATTATTACGTCATTTTATATTTAAAAACTTTAAACTTCAGTATGATTTTATTTCAATTTGTATTCATTCCAATTTAGTAAGAAACAATTTCTGATGAGCCTTACTACGAAAGTACTAAATTAAATTTAAAGAAAATGAAATGTATTCTTTTATATTTTTTAAATAAGTTTTGCACCGGAAAAAATGCTTTTCATATATTTGTTTATTGAACGATAAAAAAAGCGCTCAAAATATTTAGTCCAACGACCTTGTACACGAAAAAAACTTTCGGTTATCGAGTCGCACACCACTTGTATTCCTTTTATTGTCTTGTCCAGGACATTAGTGTAAGTCATCATTTTATTTATACACACAACACGTAGTATGGGGACCACAATGGGGTCATTAGGCCATAATTTCAAACTTACACTAGATATTATTGAGTTAATGATGAAGAGCAAAATAAACAAGGTATTAAGGCGTATTTGATGGTAGTTTTCTAATGATAAATCTTGTCGGAAGAGACCATAGCTTGTTTTCTTTAAAGGGACCTTATAAAAAAAAACGTTTAGGAAACCCTGCTTTAGACGTACTAAAATTAACCTGATTCTAATCATGTTATTTCAAACTATAATAATAGCAATTGTTTTTTTTTTTACTTTTATCAAAATTCTTTTTTTAATAACTAAAAATTTATTTAAAGTTTGTTTTAAACTATTCTGAAAACAATTTAAACAATTTTTCTAAAATATATAAATTTACAAAATCACATGTGTACTGACTATTGAAATATTAATTTTTCAATCCAAAATAAATTAAAACAAGTTGCAATTTTAAAACAAATATACATTTTTTCAGCAACATGTCTATCACAAAATTTATACCCATCCTAATAGGTGCAGCATTATTAGCTTGTAGTTTTCTTCAAACTAATGAACTTGTAACAAATCATAACAATTCGTCTAATTTTTTCACAATCCACAAGAAACTGTCACAAGTCCACCCCAACGCAAAGTTCGATGCAGACAACCTCACTGAGCTCGACTTCGTTCAGGGCGACTTGGGAAACTGCGGCATGATCGCCACTCTAGCGTCTCTAGTGAAGAACCCTGAACTTTTGAACGAGGTGGTACCGGGACACCAGAGTTTCAAAAACAACCCTGAAGAAGTTTCAGAGTTCCGGTTTAATTTGTACAAATACGGAAAACTTCAACGCGTTTTCGTCAACGAAATTTTGCCTTTTTGGAATTACAATTTGACTTTGAAAGAAATCTGGGACAACGGTAAACATGTGAATGGCAAAATGATGTTCAAAAAAAGTTTGATTTCTAAAGAACCCGAGTTAAAGTACTCCAGTAGTGAAACCAATAATTTTGTGGGTTCATTGCTTGAAAAGGCGTTGGTGAAACTGCATTTCAATGAAGATTACAAACAAGCTAAGTACGTTAATTCAGTGGTCGTTATGTCAAGTTTTTCGAACGCACCGTTTGAAGAACTCTCTAAAGCTGATTTAAACGATTTGGGATACGATCTTCTGAGCTTGATGTTACACGGCAAAAAAAACGAATGTTTGATGGTAGTGACATTTGAAAATGATATTTCAGAACCCAGGATAATAGAAAATCACGCGTACACTTTAACTGATTTCACAGAAGATACAGTGACGCTGTACAACCCCCACGGGCACTACTTGACTTTTCCAACGAATGTTTTAGTCGAAAACTTCCGTTGGATTGGTATTTCCTATGTGGGAAACGAAATATTCAACATTCCAAATCAAGAGTATTCAGTGGAGTACTCAGGTCATTGGAACGAATTGAATGGTGAAACGAAAACCACGTACGAAGATTACAGTTTGATAGTAGAAGAGGATGAAACAGAAATTCTCGTCAACTTTCTCAGGAAAAATTACACCAACGTTCTCAGGCGTGTTTTTGTAATTCCTCCTGATGGTGAGTTAAGTAACAAGGTGAAGAAAACAACGTTTGAAAACTGGAAACATCAAGACGAGCTGTTCAGGCCATCACTGAGGGAAGTTTTAAGAAGAGGCGAGTACAAGTTGAGAGTTGAGCAGTCACTGCACCAGTACCACAATACTCCCGAGGACATGTACCGAAAGTATTCAGATTATTCAGAACAAGATAAAAATGAATATTTCCTCCGTTTAACTGCTTCGAAGAAATGTCGAGTGGAGAAAATATAGCTAAACTAAAGCTGAAACTTATAATGTTTGTTAGATTTTATAAAATAAACGTTTTACTGATAGTTTGCGTTAATATGATGATATGTAATTGTATATACCCTGTGGTTTACTTTACAGAATAAATTTTAAAACTAGTTTAAAAATATTTTTTTAAATGTCATATATTTTTAGTAAAACGATTAGATAAACTTTGTGTTGTTTTGCATGTATATTTTATTCGATTGTAGAACAAGTATTAAGGCTATTTTGGTATTGCAGGTTTTGTAGTTGAACAGCCAAAATGTCTATGTTTAAACAGCTATAATTGACCACCTCAATCTAAAATTTCAATAAAAACAGCTCAAATTAATTTTTCACAATAAATAAATAACTTCAGTTTTATTTTGGCGAAAATTTACAGATAAAAAATTTCTTGTTGTAATAGTTTGCTTGTATTTTTTTGAAGTCAAACTATTTTTAAGTGACACGTGTTTTAATTTAAGCTAGTATATGAATAAAAATATACTAAACTTTCAAAAAAAAAAATCCACTTCTTGCACAGATTCTTTAAAAGTCACAAACTATGGCCCATACTTATTTGTTATCTATTTAGATTTATTTTATGCTCTAGAAGTGTATGGAAGCTGAAATACACATATACAAAATACCATATACAAAATTGTTTTCTTAAAACCAAGGCATATAGTATACAAATTAGCATTAACTTGAAATTATAAAAAGTAAATTCTCCCTTGTAGTTTTTATATCAAACGTTAGCTAGTTTCAATAAAAAATTTAAATAACTTAAAACATAAATTAGACGGTTTATAAGGAAAAAAGTTTTAAACCAAACTTGGTGCATATAAAGCGTCAATGTTTTTAAATTATGCAGAACAGAGTAAAACGATACATCCATTAAATAAATTTTAAATAGTAATTGAAGAGCTTTTTTGCAAAACAGAGACTACTTTAAGCTAAACTTTACTCTTACAAAACAGTATTTCACAACAATAATTCATCACACTCACTAATTAGAGCAGAATTCTCTATAGTGGTCCATATAGCCTCCTTGAGAGTTATCTTAGTATCTCAGGAAGTGATAAGCCGCGATGGGCCAAAGGGGGATGTTAATAAACAAAGGGGCCAAAATTAGATACTTCGTTACATTTCGCAAGATATTCAAAACAAGCATTATATATTTTTTGTAAGAGTAAAACTAAAGAACTTCATTTATCCAATTCAATTCGACAAAATACTTTTTCGATGTAAACTTATTTTTATTATGGAAGTTTCAAGTTTCCTGTAACGTAAATAAGACATTTGTTTTGACCTTTACATTAAATACAAGTGGACTTGTATAAATTTTGTTTAGCGGGCCAACATTACATTCTAGCAGGCCAAAGTTTTACCTTTTCAAGGCCGGTTTCCATTTTACATTTGTAAAAATTGACGAACCGGTTAATTTAAAATTGTAGCCCGCCGGCCGTAAATTGCCGGCTCCTATAACTAGACTATACAAATTTTAATCTTGGTTTTAAATTTTATTTTTAAACTACTTATTTTCCGTGCTTTAAAATTCATTTAAATAAATTATACTTATACAAGTATACTATAATTTTACAAATATTTATTCATAAAATTTATTGCATTCTACTTTTGAAAACTATGTTACTAATTTCATTAAAAAAAGATACGTTCAGTGTAATTTATCAGTAAGTAATTAGCTAGTTTAGTTATGAATAATATAAAAAACTAAAATCAGCATAATGGGTAGGTGTCAGAAATGCACGAAGAAACGCTCGGAGAAACTTTTTCACGGCGGGTTACTTTTGCACGGCGTCAGATTAGTATGAATTAAAACTCTTTATCATTACTTTGTTTTATTGTTACTTATTTTATATTTATTTACTGACGATACGGCCTTTTTTACTATCACAGTTACCTCAAACCCTTACCCTCAATCGGTAAGCAGTTCCTTTTGTCTGTTTAGTGAGTAGCGATTAACGATTGTTGCGGTGCCTTAAACAAGTCAACCGTGCAAAAATGACGCTTATGAAAAAATGACACCTGTGCAAAAGTGAATCCGTGTAAGATTGACAACAATGCAAAACTATCACTCATACAATGACCCTTTGTACAAAAGTGACGACGTGCGAAATTGTCTTTGTGCAAAACTGATCTGTCTCCTTTTAAAAGTCAATTATAAGCAGTTTTTGTGTCAGCTATTATAGAAGTAAGTTGTATTTTATAAACAATAATATCTCATTGTACTTATTTATACTAAAATTGACTTTTTCATACTTTATAATATTGTATAACTTAGTTAACTGTTGTTAGTTTTTTATTATATTGGAAAAGCAAACGCGTTTTTACTTAATGGTAATTTTAAAATAAAAATATGTCAAAATTAATTTACTCTTTTGAAACTAATTATAAAACTTTAAAAGTATTTCAACATCTATGCAAAAAATAAAATGTTTAGATTCTGGTAAACTGTTATCTCTAAAATACATAATTTATTTCGGTGTATGTAAATTATTTAAACATATATTTGTGAAAATGTTTTAAAGGTATTAATCTTATTTAGATTTAAAACTTTTTTCTATCGTGTTTTGTTATAATGAATGCGAATTATTACTCAAACCAACCAATAACATTAAAAATTGTCATTACAAAGCTTCTTTTACTTATTTTTTATTTAATTAAAATTATTTTATGTTGATTTTGTACATACCAGTAAAAGTTCTTTACAAAAACTTTAATTTTTATTTTCCAAATATTGTCTTTGCTTAAAGCACTGTTTTAACTTATATTTGTACTAAAAAGTTTCTAAATAAAAGTAAATAATATGTTTGTAGAAAATAGACAATCCAAATATTTAAAATACGATTTATTTTTAGTATAAAAAAATGAATAAAAGAGTTAGAAAGTTAATTTGCGTTTTGATACAATATGTAACTGTTGTAACTATGCAGGGTTTATTTTTAAACATTAAAAAATAGTAATAACAATAAAACGAATAACTACTCTATATATAATTAACTAAAGCGAGGTTTTTTTGATCTTGATGAATTTTTATTCATAAAAAATGCATAAAACCATCACTAAACATTTGGTTTTTTGCTCAAATTTAGTATATCTTAAATTATTTAAAAGTCATGGTTTTTTTAATAAGAAACTAGCTTTTTGTTGAAAACTGTAAATAATTATAATTAAATAAAAACATTGCAAAAACTGTTTTAAGAACGAATTGTATACAATTTTAAAATCACAACTAGGTAGGTTTAAACATTCAACCATAAATATTCACAATTCTTCTTTCCCGCCTTTTTCCTCAATCATATCGTCATGTTCAACGTAGGGTTTGCTGAAAGTCGGGGTTTCAGGGTCGTATGCCAGGTTGATCAAGTTTCCGAATTTCTTCACTTCGCTGAGGTACATTTCTTCGAACCACAGCAATCCGTCGCCGTTCGAATCAACCGCGTCGAACACGCGATCCGTCTGTGAAGGTCACAGAAAATTTAAGTCTTGGAAAAAAATAAGGCACACGAATTTGTACCGATTGAGTTAAGTAACTTGTTTCGAATAAGTATATTATCAACTAAACAATTATAGCTGAAAATTATATTCAAACGAAATGCTTAAAATTTGAACAAGTGTAACAACACTATTTTTAATAACTGTATGCAAAACGCAGCAGTACTTACATTAGTGTTTCTATACAAACGGGCAATAAAGACTAGTAACAATTTAGGTAAATAATAATAAACCTGTTATACATGTATCAAAGTTTCATTAACTGCTTTGCCTAAGTTATAAATTTAGTTAAATAAATTGAATTGAAATTACTAATGGGAGAAAGTTTAAAAGCTAGCAAACATTATAACTATAAAAATCTATACCAAAAATATTATAGTTTGATACTAACATAAAAACTTTTAGCGCAATAGAATGAGATTACAATGTGGCTTAAAAGGTCGAAATTTTCAGCCATACAAAAACTGTTTATAAGAGTTATAGCTATTTGTGAACAAATGTTTGTGTTTTTTTTTTGTTTTTTGAAGAACTTTAATTATTTATAAATATATATATGTAATATTTTGTTAGTTGTACAAAAATCTAAGCTTCTAGTCGTCCTTAAAGAAAAATAAACTTGTGTGTAGTGATGTTTTCTTTAAACTTATACTTTTCCAGAATTATAAAATATCATATTAAATATAAAACTTACGGTTTCTTTTGTTACGGGTTTGTGAAATTTTGTCTGTGACGCGAAATAAATACAATCGAAAAACACGTCTTTTCTCAGCGGCTCCGACACACCATCGAAAAATTCAAAGAACATTAGTCTGAAATAAACAAAAAAATTGATGTTATCATAACTTTATAAGAACTTTATTTAAAGTTATTTTTATAAATTAAAAAAGAACAAATGTTTATACTAAAATAGTAGGTTTTAGCTTGAATGGAATACCAGAAAAACTTAATTGAAAACATAACTTTAAAACTAGTAAGTAGCAGTTGTTAACTCAAACATAAAGAAACTAAATTTACATTCGTTCAAAAGATTAGCAAAGATTGTTGTAAATAAGTTTTAAACGCTAAATTGTTTAATTTTAAAACATTAAAAGACTTGTATAACATTTTTACATGCAATGGACTAAAATATAACAATTTTCAAAATAATCTAGTATTTTTTTTACAATTTATGCTTTCTATTTAAGTTAACATTAATAAATTTATTTACAAAAAAGCTTTTTTTTTTAAATATAAACTTAACATTTAACAAAACATCTATAGTGATAGAGGACCTGAAGGATCATTATTAAACTAAGTATTATTACAAAAAGCTAATCTTGCTAATATATTATAAGTAGTATCTCTTTGTGATATTAACCAAAGTACTGTTCAAAAGGTTTTACAATTTATTACACAATACTTTATATACAAAGTAAATACACACTATAAAAAAAAACATGATAGTTGATAAAATGTTACTTAGCTTAAAAAAGAGTTAACAGGTGACTTTGGCACACCATTCTACCAAAAGCAACGTATAATGAAAACTATCATACTTAGACATTGAGAAATTAATCTGTTTTTTGCAATTTCTTCTCTTATATAATGTAGAAAGCAGTGAAACATGCGATACTGCTACACATCATATTAGCAGAACTTAAACAATTTAAACAAAAAAAAAACACAACTTTAAAAGTGATATTGATGAGTTCAAAAATTACAAGCAGTCCGCGTTATCAACTGGTTAACAAAAAAGTATACTATTTCGTTACATTTTTCAAATAATAAAGCACTATCAAAAATTACAAACTTGAGACTCTCGGATCTGGGAACGTTTTCCAACATATTCAATGGCATGTATTCCGGATTGTACTGCTCGCATTTCACTTTTTCGTTTTGCGGAAATTCCCTAAGGTGGAAGAACCAAAAGTTGACGGCTAAGTTTCTTGTTTTAGACGAGTTCACATGGTGTATCCAACTTTGAATATAAGTTACGCCATAGTTTAGTTAGTATACATTAATTCCAGTAGCTTGTTCGAAAATATAGTGTAAATACTTGGAACGTTTATTTATTTCTTTGCTTTGTATGACTAGTTTAAAGTAGTGAAACAAGGTGATAACAAAATTTTATTTACTAAAGGTTAGATTGCTTGATTAAAGTGATGATTAAGTTTGCTCAACTTATTAGTAAAATAAGTGATTTAGTAAACTGATACTTTTTACTACAAACGTTAACTTAAATTATTAAGAAATCAAACAAAAACTCACTCCACCGGTATGAAGAGACAATCTCCGGTCTGCATTTCAGCTCGGTACCAGGGAATGTTTTGGAAGTGGGGATATTTGTGCATGTCTACTGATTCCACGTCCACACTACTGAACTGTCCATCTTTGCTCAATTTAACATCGTGCACATGTATCTGTTGTGTATTTTTTATAAATTAATATAACTTTTTATTTTATTTTACAAAGGCAAAAATTACTACTCATAGTAAAGTAAACTAAGTTTTTATTGTGTATACATGTTATGTGCTTTTTTTAGTAATGTAAATAAATTAAAAAAAAAAAAATTCTATATACTTTTTTGTATGTTGTTTTTTGTTCAACGTTCTCGTTTTAACCTGTTAAATTGTACTTTTCAACTTTTAACTGTTAAACTCTACTAGCATTAGAAAGTTTTAGCAAAAATGATAACTGTTTTAGAAATAATCAAGAAACTTACTTATTAAAACACAATAGTTTATTCACTAAATACTTCTCTACTGCAAGTCTTGCTAAGCCAACAAAAGCTTTTAGTTGAGGGTGTAACGTGTAATATAAACTTATTATACTAAAAATCTATGAACTATGTTATGCTTTCATTTTGATCTGTCATAGTTGTCGAAAAAAAAAACTTTATACAAATCACTCTATACTAATCTTACAACATTCACTTTGGTACATAATCACAAACTCAACAGCAAAGCGAACCTCAATGAAAGCTTCAAATAATAAATCGATGAATTATGCTTTCAGTTTTTTTTTTCAGTACTCAACTTTTACTAAGCTTACTAATTTAGCTTATTAGTTTTTTTAATCCGAAATACATTCACTCATCTAATTAAAAAAAAGGTACATTAAAACCTTCATGGATTTACCAAGACTGTATGCAAATCACTAGTTGCTATCAAAAATCTTTCACTCTTGTACAATAAACTTCGCACGAACTTTGTTGGACAACTTTTATTTCTAGTTTTATCTTTTTTGTAAAAAACAACCATAAAATATTTAAAATGCAAAGATAGTCACGTGCAAACAGACCTTGTTCGTCATGATGAGTTCCTTGGTTCCGTCGAAGAGGCAGTTGATGTTGTTGGAAAGTTGTAAAAAAATATACAAATGATTATTATTTTATCTAAAAACCTTATTCGTCATGATGAGTTCCTTGGTTCCGTCGAAGAGGCAGTTGATGTTGTTGGAAAGTTGTAAAAAAATATACAAATGATTATTATTTTATCTAAAAACCTTGTTCGCCATGATGAGTTCCTTGGTTCCGTCGAAGAGGCAGTTGATGTTGTCGAACGCGTCGTTGTGCAGGACCGATTTGGTGCCCCCCGACGAAAACCACATGATCGTGGTTCCGATGGTCCTCTGCATCCAGCCGCAGGTCAGCGGTCTCGGTACCAGCATCTTCTCTGAACAAAAATTTGATAAAAAGTTTGAAGTTGGCTTTGGCAAGTGGGAGATATTGAGAAATCATTAAGTTTCTTATTTTTTATGCATGTTTAATATAAGCATGGTTCGTGTTTAGACATAATTATTTAGCTACATAAATTTTTCTTCTTTTTTAAACGTTTAAGGAAATTTGCAGTTAGCCAAGTCAAATTTAGTTATTTCATTAGAATTGTATCGAAATGAACATTTTGCGTTTAAGTACTTTTATAAAGTTTATTTACTTTTTTGTTTACATCAAAGTTCCAACTTAGTTAGTTTTAAACAACCTTATGTGCACAATTTTTGTAAATTTGTAAAATAAAATTTTTGAAATTTAGTAAATATAAAAACAAAATAAATGTTTGAAAGACTTTTCAAAATAGTAGAACAAAATATTCTAACAAAGGAAAAACATAACAAACGCAGTATAAAAGCGTTTTAACCTGCGAGGGGACTTTTTTTGTGGGTGTTATGTTGTTATAAATTAATTGATTTTATATAATTATTTACAGATATTTTTATAATAAAAAAAAATGTTTGCTTAAGTTTGAAAAATTTCAAACAACACTTTTTCACACTTTTTACCAATAAATAACATAACAAACACATAAAAATATTTCCAACCTGCGAGGGGATTTTTTTTCACGATGTCGGCTACCAGGTAGACGTCTGATTGGTTGTAAACGTCCAGGAAGGAGGAAAATGACGTCACGTGACCACCTCCCTTCCTGTCCTCCTTTTTGCCCTTCTCGTAGTCAACCTGCCAACTCCCCGCCACCTTTCTGTGACGTAATAATGGAGTGATAGTCAAAAAAATAAAGTGTTTACTTTATAATTTTGCCAAAAATACTGAACAAAAAGTCTGTAAGTGCATTCTGTGACGTAATAAAGACGTAATAATTAGATAACTAATACAAATTTTGTTCTTAATTTATGATTATGAACTTTTTAGGTACGTACTTGAATAAGCAATTTTGCTTTCTCTGACATAAAAATTACGTAAAAACTTAAAACTTTGTTTTTACTATTTTTTATAAGTTCGCTAAAAAATTTAAAGAACTAAAGCCGAACGTCTGTAAGTTATTGTAAGATCCATTGTTTACTTTTTCTTTTTTTTAAATAAATAACTCTAAAAAAAATATATATAAATATGCTAGCTTTTATAACTTGGTGTCTATCTGTAGGACTTACTGTAAAGTACTTATTTTTGATACATTGAAATTTTGATTTAAAATTTTAATTGAAGTTTAATTCTATCTCTTAAATTTGAATTTAAACTATAATCATTAATCACTAAACGTTTTGACTTTTCATTCAAAATCAAACCAGTCTTAAAACAGTAGGATAAAAATTGTATACAGTTTTACACAATTCTACTTTTGCTATTATTTAAATTAACCGAAGTATTGTAATTCTTGGAAGTTATAAAATGGTACTAAAAATATTTTCAAAGATATACTGTAGTTATAAAATAAATACTATAAGCAAGTAGATAATAAAAGTTTCATTTCGTATAATAAAAATCTAGTCAATGTTATCTTAAAAGTTAGTTAAACTTATAAATTAAATGTAAAGCTAATTACTGAACAATTTTGAAAACATTTATATAATTTCTACTTTAGTACACATGTTTTTCAAGGCAATAACAATTTTTTTTACAAGAAAAATAGACTTAATTACACTCATTAAAAACTAAAACAGCTTAAATAATACTTTAAACTAACTTTATAGCAGACAAGCTTTAAGATAAGACTTGTATCAAAACATTAACAAACTTATTTTGCATTAATTGCATACACGAAAAATTTAAATTCATTAAAGCTTGATTATTTCAAACTAACTTCAAAGCAGCGTCACTCCTGAACTCCTCGTAGGTCTCCATCCGTTTTGCCGCCCCCCTGAAAACCACCGGTCTCGACCTACTCACGTACTCCTCGTAGAAGGTCACCGAGTCCGGCAGGTGGTCCAAAACTTCAACTTCCATGGGGTCCATGTTCGACCCGATCGGTTTCAGGTGCCCCCGGGGGCCTTTCACCCTTTTATTTATAAAACAGTTATCTTCTGAAGAGTTTGTAATGAAAATAGATAATAAAAGTATTAATTAAGCCTAAATAAAAATCTCACATTTCAAAATAAAGCAAGTTTTGCTATTTAACTGCGACTTAAGTTTTTCCTATATAATGTAAAGTTTACATATTAGAAAATAAAAATAAAAAACAATTTCACTCACTTCTGTTTGTCTTCCAAAATTTCACCTTCATTTTCCGGTCGTTTGTACTCGTCGAAATCCTTTAAGTTGTCCAAAAGTTCTAAAGTTTTTCGGTCGATTTGAGCTGAAATTTTGATTAGAAAGAAGAAAATTTCAAAAAGTTTTATCATTTTGTTTGCATTTGAAACAATGAACAAAGTGACTTTGGCGCACAACAATCGAGTTTGATTGCGACTGAAAGGTAAGTGGCTAGTTAGTTTCTATTTCGGGGAAATTTTGCGTGCACCGGAAGCAATAGTTAAAATTTTGATAATTGATTTTTGTTTGAGATAATTAAAAAACATTTAAAGTAATGATTGTTTCTGTGAAGTTTTAGTGCTCGTCTACGATTACATATGATCGATTTTGGTTGTTTAAAACTTTTCGTAGTAATAAAAGTATTTAAAAGTATAATTTCTCATGATTTTAATCATCCAAGTTAAAAAAGTTGTTTTATCTTAAACTATGTTGTATGCTTTTTTTTTAAACAGTTAACCAAAAATATTAAGTAATACAGTCTACATTAGACAATTTTAAACTTAAAATCATCTTTCATTTACAAATTCATGACTTCCTTTATAGCACAATTTAAGACTGTTTTACGTCATAAAACATTTCAAATAATTATATCTAATATTAATTTAATAAAACTTTTTTTTTGTAAACACTACTGATTATTACCAAAGTGATATCAAAACAAAATTGACATGAAAAAAAAGTATTATTTAGTTCCTTATTACCGTTCCTTATTCTTAAGTTTTAAACGTTAATTGTGATATAGCTTTACACGCTTGAAGATGAACAAACATATTATTCAACTCCTTTTAAAATAGCGACCAATAGAAATTTAAACCTAACACTGAATGCAGTTTATGTTTTACAGAACAAAAGTTAGTTTAATGCTTTATGGTTATTGGTTATTATGCCTAGCTGTAACTATTTTGTACTATTACTAGCTAGTTTTCATTTTATGAACAATAAAGAGATGTTAAAACAAAAAATGATTAACAATTTCTATAATAAGATTGTGATAAAATTATTAACTAGTTTAAACTTATTTTACAGTGTCATAATTTGCAAGAAAACTTTTCATATAATTTAAAATTATGGGGTGAAACTCCAACTTAAACGCCTTTTATACAAAAACATATGACTTTTTAGAGATTTTTAGTAGTTAACAGTAGTATGTGCTAATTATTAATTAGATATTTTACATAATTTACTATTTAAAAACTGAGCTTGTACGAAACTGAACACCTAAGCAAAGTTAAACTACAAAAAGGAAGTGCAATTACAGTCTTAATGATCATTAAAAATATTCCTTACACAACAACTAACTATGATTAGTATGTAGAAAGTATATGTCAAGACACCTCTGTATTGTGTAAAAAACAAACTTTTTTAATTTAACATATGAAACAGTGGGTTTGATGAGAGTTTAATAAAATAACCATTTTAAAACTGAAAAATAAAGTTTTTATAAGTACAGATAAACAGTAAACGGTGAATTAGTTTAAATTTTATTGACTTAAGTTCTAATTGTGTAACCCTTTCCAATACTATTTGCAAAGTTTTCTATCAAAGAAGCTATTAGTAAACTAACATGAACGTTATCGAATACTCAAGTATATTAAAAAATGTTTAAAATATATATTAAAATTTTTATACAAAATAAATTTAAGTAAATTCAGTTTCTAACAAACCTGTTATTATTCTATACGATGATTAATCATGCCTGTTTTTCAATTTTATTTGTTATCTATAAATGGCTAGTATTAAATTAGATGATTAAAAGTTAGACTGAAAATTATATAGTAGGATAAATATACTTGAATAATAAAATTATTACAAACTATTTTTAGAAGTATTATAATTTTGTTTATTTTTTGTTGTAAGCATTTTTAATGAAACTAAATTAACAAAATAATAACTTGGCGTTAAAAAAAGTTCAAGTTTACTTTTTACTAATTGTAAATGTAAAAGTTAAAGATAAAAGTTCAAAAACATTAAATAAATATCAAGCTGGCAAGTATAAACACTAAATAACACTTTTATACACTAAAAGACAACGTAAAGCTATTGAGTATTTTCGTTTTTTAGAGATAGTAGCAATAAAGTTTTTTTAATCAAAACTGTGTCAGATATAAAATTTTAATTGACACATTTAACATTGACAGTTATATAAGTCCTACAATAGCAACTTACCTCATTTAAATTTACAGCTGATAGATTTAAACAAACTTGAATCATGCAAATACGTTTATTATCCAACATCTAGCTTAAGATTTGTTCTCAAAATATAGAATTTTAAGACTTTAATTTACAGTTTATTAATAAGTATACATCTTTGTTAATCTTTATAGATTAAATAATTTCATCAGTTTATTCTTTACTAATAGTATGTGAGACAACAGTTAAAACCTTATTTGTATTAACTTTTAAAGTTTAGAAAGCGTTTATTTTTAATTGACGTATTTAAATCTAAGAACGTTTTAAGTATTTCTACGACAATATATACTTTTTTGTTTACAAGTAGATAATATCAAACTGTTTTTACAGAATTTCCACAATTTAAAACAATACGTGATTAAATTTTTGTTTTAAAAGTTTACACTTCCTACTACTCTACGTTTGAGTTTCAATCAGATAATTTTGAAAAGAAACTATGTAATTAAGCTTAAAATAAATATAAATTTATGAAAAACTTGATAATTAAAAACACATAAAAAACCAGTATAATACCAGAATGTTCTACTGTGCTACCTTGAAAAATTTTAGAGGAAATAAAAAGCAAAAATTGCTTTGCTAACAGGACTTACTTTATAAAATTAAGTGTGGAAATTTTAAAAGAAGAAATTCAACATGATCAAGTTGGGGTTCTATATGTTGGTAAATAATTTAAATTTAACAAGCTCGCAATACTAAGAAAAAGAAAAAAATATTTTTCAAAGACTCAAACAAATAGTACTTTTAAACATCACTTTGTTTTAAGTACAACTGAATTTTTTTTGTTGTAAATTTCTATAATGGGGGTAAGAATACTGCGACCCGCGACCTAAATTCAGCCTGCAATGTATCTTTCAACTAAAAACATACTTTTTTATAACAGCTGTTATTTTAAACTTACAATTAGGCTAGTAGATTAGTAATTTGTTATTACTAGTGAAAAACTCTTTATACTTATAAACTTAATTCGTGTATTTATATTAGTTACTATAAATGTTTTAATAAACTATGGCTCCTTGAAGACTTTTTCTGTAAAAAATTTTTTTAGAAAATCTGGCCAGCAATTTTCTAAAAGGCTGTTCTAGAATGTACGTTTACGATATGTACACAATTTAAAACTGTCTAATGAATTAGCACAAAATATCATAAACTAGTAATATTACACACGTTCTTAATTTTAAGAATAGTAACTTATCTAAATATTATGTAGAGTGTATAAAATTACAGACTTTTCATTGCTCAATATTCTATTGTATTCGTTGTAGGAACGAAAAATCATAAAAATAAGAAGTACGAAAAAATACAGTAGTCTTTAGAAGAAAAAAACAAGTTGTATGGTGATATTCTCTAATGTAATATTATTGACAACTTTAGAGCTTTATCTACAAAAGTTGGTTTTTGTACGTTTCTCATTTTGACATTGTTGAAGTTTTGTTAAGTTAATTAAATTATAAATGTATTGTGTTAGATTTATGTTGTCTGTAATAATATGTCTATGAGAAAAACTTTTACCAGTATTACACATTATTTCTGAACAGATAAATTTTTTGTACTTATAACAAATTTTCTTCCTTAGTTTAACTAAAAGTTAAAACAAATTAATACATGTTAATTAGAAAATAAAAATTATAATAAAACATATTAAGTTAACCTGAAAAAAGTTTTTGCATAAACAATAAAATTTTTAAAAAAGTTGAGTTTAAGAAAAAGTGTTCACTTTTAATAAAAGTTGACGCAAAGTTATTTTTTTAAACTTTTAAGATGTTGTTTTAATGAGTTTTTTTTTATATTTTGGTTTAAAAGAAAACCTAAAAAAAAAAGTATATGTTAAATTCAAATTTTCTTTTATTCGGGAGTTAAACAAAACTAAATAACTAAAGGTCTTGTCAGTTTTTCATTGGCTGAACATTGATAAGCTCGAAGCTGATTGGGTGTTTGTTTCTAATGATGACTACTTCATGACGTCACAAACGTGTTTAATGCTTTTAAAAACTTAAATGTCAGTGAAAATGAAAACAAATTATTTAGTAGATTTGTTTATTCACCCTTAGGTAGACCTCTAAGATCGACCTCATCAAAATGGTATAAAATAGTATTTGTTTTAATAAAAGATATCTATTTTAAGCTGACACTTTTGTCTATAAAAAGTTGTAAAGAGTTTAGTTTAAATAACTTTTATTTAAAAATACAATAATCATACTTAGCAGGGGCGTGTCTAGACATTTTTCAAAGAGGGTTCACAATTTTTTTTCTTTAATTTACCGCTTAAGTACGCATTTCTTAGGTATGCACTGCAAGTTAAGTACGCAATAGTTAGCCAAAAAACTCTATATTTAAAATTATTTTTTCTGCTTAGAGATAAATAAAGACATATAAGTAGTAATAGTAAAATATTATATGTTTTTATTTATTATACTGTATTTAATTTATATAAATTTAAAACTAAAAGAACCAGAAAAAAGTTATGAACTTACAAATTGTATATCAAAGTTCAAATCCGTTATTTAAAACAAATATATTACATACAGTTTATTTGATTAACGAAAATAACGAACAATGTATTATGACTAATATAGGTAATTAAAGACCAAAACTTGCAGGTAGTCTAATTATAATAAGTGGTTTAAACTTTGAAAATAAAACTCAATAAAAAACCTTTAGAAGTTGTCGAAAATAAAATTGCAAGTCAGTTAAATAAAACAATTGAGAACATAATTTTTACGACCATTATCATTAATATTCATATTTTGTTTGAAACAGAATTACTAAAAAGCACAACTGAAATAAATTTTTTAAGGTAAATAAACACTTTTGAACTTTAAACAAACTAAAAATACCGGTAAAACAGAATGTAAAATCTTGTGATAAACCATTCAAAAAATTTTCCTAGAAAAAAAATGCTACTTTAAAACTTTTACCTATCATCACGTCACATTTAAAATTTTATTTGAAATCTATTTCAGCTGGGCAAAAACGAGCATTTTTCGTTACGGAAACTTATAATCTTTAAGTGTTATAAATTCAACATTAATTATTCAAAGTTTATCAAATAACCAAAACAAGGTCAATAAACAACGTCTTTAGTGATATTCTAAGAATTTTTTTTTTCAGAGGTTTACAGGAAACTGGAAACCTGTCAAAACACGCCCCTGATATTTAGTATAAATTTTTAAGACTAAAGCTATGATACTAATGCTCAATAGTATATTAACCTATAAAAGTAAACAAAGTTAAAAACGTTTCTGATTTGTCGAAAATAAAAAAAAGTACAAGCTATTGAATTTATAACAAAGGTTTAATGCAAGCTGTACTACTTAAGTCATACTTGGATTATTTTAACATCTTTTGTGATGTATGATTGGTTTAGAGATAGTGTTATATGATCTATGTTAAACAAAAACTTATAATTGATTATTGCATCATATACTAGTTTATAAGCAGACTGCAGTATGTTTTAACGCGTCAAATTTCTGCATGCACACATAATCTTTTAATCCTATAAATAATTATAAATAAATAAATACAAATCTTTTAGTAATCTTTTTAATTTAACACATAATCTTTTAATCTTATAAATAGTGGTAAAATTAAAACAATTACAAATCTTTTAGTTGGTTTTATAAATAATTGCTCAAAAAGAGAAGTTTTTAGCACCAACATATTAGGAGAGCTAAAAAATGTTTTCTAAATATTATAAAAAAAACAGTAAAATAAAAAAATAAACTATTATTTAACACTAGTAAATTATGTTAAAATATATTAAGTTTGGATTAGTTTCGTGATGTATATTTAATTTTGCACTAACTATTTTTAACATTAATTTTGAAATTTAGTACCATTTTTAAGTTTTAAAATATTAGCTACTAAATTATTATTTAAATACAATTGTTTTTAATTTTTAAAACAAATTGTATTCAGCTGCTATATTTTCGTTACTTGTTTAATATTGTTACTGCAGTATTAATTAAAACAAAGTATTTTCTTTATTTGTTTTAATGATAAAATTGACAACAATTAAAAGTTTTAAAACATCAATTCAGATAAAAACTACTTTTGATTGGTTTGCTTTACATTACAATAGTAGTTCATTTTTTAGAGCCATTTCACAAAAATGTAAATAATTTTTTTTCTTTTGTTTTTGCTTACTCAAAAATTAGTCAGGTTTAGAAAAAAAAATAAGACTTGAGATCTGTTAATGATTAAATTACATATTTTTTACTCGTTTGACTTGCTTAACTGATAATTTCCTTTTAAATATTATTCTATTAATTATGTTCAAATTTAGTAAAAATAAGAGAAGAAAATAACTCAATCCATACATTTTGACCTATCTAATAAACAAATGTTGTAAACAAATTTTACTAATCTACAAACAAAGTCCGCTAAATACAATTTTGATTAGGTACTTTAGATTAACTGAATTAAACTTATCCTTATATTGTAATCTTAAGTTTAAGTAAACTAAGAAATTTTTTAAATTTAATTTATAAAAAAAGTGTTAATTGTACTAAATGTATAATATAGTAGTGTCGCTAAAATTAGAAAATTAGGTTCCATAAAACAGTTGAATAACAAATTTACTCAAACTACTTACTGTACATTCTGTACGCATTAAGTTTTATTTACTTTAGTTTAAGTTTATTTTCTGCTCTTTTATCACTAACTGTAAGTTGTTTTGAAAAATTATCTCAAGTAACGGATTAAGCATGTAAGTAATTTAATTTAACTATGAGTTTATTTTACTACTGTGATTTTTTTAATTTTATGTATTTTTCAGCAAAAAAAAGTTAAAACTTAAACATAACTATTAGTTGCTCAAACATTTTGTTTAAAAAATAAGAGTATAAAACAGCTGAAAGTTTAATATTAGTTTTATTATTTTATAAATTGTACATTTTTATTAGCAGAAAGTTGATCTACCTAAACTAGATGTAGTTCGTTTAAAGAACTAAAACAAAAATAAACTTTATTTACTCTTTTATTTGATTGAGATTAAGTGTTTTTTGTTAAAGCTAACTATAAATCTTAAAACTTTTTTTAATAGTTATCTATAAAAAAAAAGGTTGTAATTGTTAAAAAGTATATACTTTCATCATAGTTTGAGCAAATTAAATAAAGTGTTAAAACAAAAAAAAATCAATAATTATAGTTTATTAGCCGATCAAAGGCAAAAATGTCAGAAGAATCTCATTACAAAATGGATCACAAGAAACGAGGCTCATTTGTAATCTTCTGCTACAGTGTAAGTCAAAAATACTTATGTTTGCTAATCAAAGTAAATTTTAGTCACTGTTAACAGTATTGTGTGACATAGAAGTATGTTTATATGTTTGTGTAAATATAGTGTGTTACTATTTACCTTTTTAGAATATTTTAAAAACACAAATTATCTTATACATCTTAAACATTTCTAATAAATGTTTTGAACAATTAAAAGGATTTTCAGTTTAGCAGAAGTTTAACTTGTTACAGTATACCGAAAACGTACAACTGTCTAAATGTAAATTTTTCAGCAAACAAGCAGAACTTTGTCGAGCAGACTGCGCATGACCGAAGAGCGGTACACGAAAGAGAAAGTGATGTACAACGAAGTTAAGCATCTTGAGCATCTCGCTATCATGATGGGTTTCAATCACGATGACGTCATCATGTTTGAAAGCCTGACTACAATGGAAACTGTGGAAGCACTCGTGTACGGTTAGTATTTTGTATGATATTAAAAATAACAGTCTTACATCAAAATTCGAGTATAAATCTTCAAGTTTTAAACACATAGAAGACAGAAATCTATTTTATAAAAATCACAAACTCTATAAAAGTTGCTGATATTTAAAAATTATCTTTTGAATTTTAAAATAGCGTTTAACTTAAAATTTTCAATGTTCAAGCTTTAAAAATATGACGCACTAAAAGTTTGCCCGGTAAAAAAGACGGCTATAAATAAGTTTAAGTTTTGTAGTAAGTGTTTCGTATAAAAAACTAATGTAAAGGTTTGTACAGAAACATTGAAGTAGCGTAAAAAAATTACTGATACATAGTTTAAACCCAGTTACTCAAAAATACGGTAATGGAAAAAACATGTTTTATATTTGCTTTAAACTAAATAAAGTTATTTTCAGCTTCGGAAGAAGTCAACAGACAAGGTATAAACCAGGACGGCCTGGTAGTCGCAATTGTGTCGCATGGTGGCGCTAACGGGCTCGTTTCAACCAGGGGAGGGTCTCTCACACTAGACCGATTCAGCGAATATTTCAACTCTGAAAACTGCCCTGTTTTGGCCGGAAAACCGAAAATTATCTTGAAAACAGTTAGACTAATTTTATTATGAGTTATATGCTTTCTTACTTTGTTCAACATATTTTATTGAAATCTGTAAGTTGAACTTGTTTTATGATGATTTTACTAAATTTATGTTTACTTTAACATTATTACCACTAACCTATAAGTTTACTATTGGATTTTATTTAGATTTAGTTTTCTAAAGAAAGTAAAAGCTAAAACACCTTTATTGTCTTAAAACTTTAATTACCAACATAATTTTTTTTAGGTAATTAAATGTAATGTAAGTTTAAAAGTAAGTAATTTTTTTCAATAAATATATAGACGTGCATGGGCACAAAATATTTGCTTCGAAACGAAATTTCGAATAAAAACAAAAGAAAACGAAGCAATGCATTGAAAGCTGAAAACAGCAATGTTCAAAGTTTTCAGAAAAAACTGAGTATTAGTCTCCCTGAAGATGATAAGTTTGTTTACCATATAAACTTTTCAGCGAGCATAAACCCGAACTATGAAGGTTTCGTGTTCCTCTATTCGTCTGTTGAAGGTCGTTTTTCAAATATATGTAAAAACAAATACAGTTTAGTGAACCTAAAATAAAGTTTTAAGCGACAAAAAAAGGTTTTTTAGCAGTCAATTTCTTAGAAGAACAAACTTTTAGTGAAAAAAATAATATACTTTTTTCGAAGAAATTTTAAGCATAAATGTCAACATCACAAATGTAAATAACAGACTTCTTATGCCTTGTGTTTTAATATAAAAATAGTTTAGGGAACTAAGTATAAATTTTCTAGAAACAAAAAAAAACAGGTTTTTTAAAAGATATTTTAAGAAAATTTTAACATCACAACTGTACAGGCTTCTTATGCGGTGTAGCAGATGAAAAAGAATTGGGTTCTTCGACAATCTTCGTCTTGAGTAAACTGTTTAGCAAACACGGATTTAAAAAAGACTTTCTACAAGTATTACAGTTATTTTTTAATTTTAGCTGTCTAGTTCAGGGCTCCTCAAAGTTGGCGATTTGAGCAAGTTAATTTCATATAAACAGTAATAATAAACTTGCATTTCAATTACAATCAAGTTTATTCAAAAATAAAACAGTTTTTTTTATTCTTGTTTAAATTTTATTATTCACAGATTTTAACGGACACCAACTATGTAGTAGCAAACCATTCTTACTTTTCGTTGTCCGCGTTCACTACATTCTTAAAAAACATGTCCTCTTTTCAGAGTCAGCTTACCAAAAAGCTAGTTTTCAATAAGAAAAATAAGTTAGTTCTTTTTTTTTTAGATTCATAAATCAATAATTAACCAGGGAAAAAATTTTACAGAAAAGAAGGTACCAACTATGAACGCATGAACAAAGATCAAGTTAAGATGTTTTTATCAATATTATCCAAACGGTATGCATCACTGTTTCCTGGATATACAAAAACTGCACTGAGTGTATTGACTAACTTAGAGAAAAAGTTGTTCATTTCTGACAAAAGCAAATCTCTGTTTGATAGCTTAAACGAAGAGTCGAGGAGCTCAAGAAGAAACTATTTTTCAATAAGAAAACGGTAGGAGTGGTGAAAACTAAAAACTAATTGTTAACTTCTGCTTTGAGAACATTATGATTTCTTTTTCATTTGTTTTTCAACTTTTTAGTTTATTTTGTACCTTATCAACTTCCCTGCTGAACTAAATTGTATAACAAACAAGTTTATTGTATTTAGTCGCATGAACTAAACGTTTTGTTATCTAGATTAATAAATGAAATAAACGTTTTGATTTTAATTAAAGTAAAAATATTTAATTTGTGTTTAACACTGATACATCCACTTACTAAGTACTACCATAAGAAGTATCTTGACTTAACGTTTTATGGCATTGAAAAAACAGAAACTCATATAAAACATTGAAAATATTCTTAATTTAACACTTTAAATACACTTTTTATAATATTATAATTTACAGCAGAACGCTAAACGATTCTTTATTTCAAATACTTCTTTAATGATTGAAAACGACAAAAAAAATTTTGCTGAGTTACTCAAATTAATATAAATTAACATTTAAATTTTACTACAACTAACTTGGACTCTATTTCTTAGTATAAAGTGTAATTTTTCAAAAATTATCACGGTAAACTATAGCTTATCTATTTGTCTTGAGAACAATTAAACGCATTTTTAATTAAAAAAAATTTATTAACTATCAAGATTAAAACTAAGGCTGAAGAAAGAACATATATAAAGTATCTTATCATAAGTTTATTTGTTATTTCTATTAAAAATTTTAAAAAGAATGCTTTAAACTTATGTCAAAATTACTTAGCAATTTTTTAAAGTAATACTTTTGAACTTTTTTTTACTTTTTTAGCAGTGAAACACGTAATTACAGAGATAGTAAAAACGAAAATTTTAAACTATAAAAAACTTAAAATTAAAAAAAAAAAAGAATAAGTATATGTATACTGTTAAAAAAGAACAAAAAAATCCCGAACTAGGGTAAAGGTTAGGTTAGGGCTTTAGGGGTAACATTGATAGAAAATATAAAATTAAATTTTAAAACAGATAAAATTAATTAAAAAACTTTTCAAGTCGGGAAAAAGTGTTTCTTTGCAAAAGGTACCCTTTATGCAAAAGTGTCTTGTGCAAAAATGACTCTTTGTGCAAAAGTGCGTTCGTTCAAAAGTGTACCTTTGTGCATACTTGACACATACTGAATTATTAAGATGAGATTAAATATAAAAACTACGTGTATGCAAGTATGTTAAGATGAGGTTTGTGAATATTACTACTAATTTAATTGAAATTTTTAACATTACAATTTTGATCACTTATTTTGAGTACTTTCCTGCATTCTTTATCTTGGGCAAATTGTTGGTATGTCCGGTTGTAATGTCACGGTGTTTTGCCTAATACTTGCTTAGTCTGCAATATAAAAGTAGAAGTTTTGATTTTTTTAACTTATACCTTTATTCCTAACCCATTTTACCAAACTTTTTAAAACATTTATTTAATTTTTAATAATTAAAAACAAAAAGTTATGATATATTTTTTGCTGACTCATCAAATACTAGAGGAATTATCGTTAAATTACAACAAGACTCATTATTGGTCGTTTAAATTTAAATTTAACTTTGGTTAATGTCAAATGTTGTATACAAAACTAAAAAGAGCATTTTAGTTAAACATTTTTAAGTTTAGAAAAGTTTTCTATCAAAGTGAAGTTTTAACATGTAAAACTAATTTTAAAACACAACATTACTATTTTAAAATTTTATATAGAATGTTGTTACTAGAATTTTAGATTTTTTAGATATTTGTTAGTCACTTATTTATAAACTTTTACCAATAAAATTCTCAGACTAGAGTTTACAGGATTACCAAAAAACCTTGGAATTTGACATTTTAGGCTAAAAAACCAGTAACAACCTAGAACTTTGAATAAAAATTACTTAAAACAAACCTGGAAAAATCTGGAAATTTAAGAAATTTTAACATTTCAACGCTAAATTTCGATTCGACACAAAAAATTTACCATATTGATATTTTTTTTCATCACGAATTTTTTTTTTTACAAAACACAATTAAAGTAGCTTTACAGTATCTTTTCAAAGTTTTTATCAGGGTTGCCACTTTACCTGGAAACCTTGTAAAATCTGTAATTTGAAAAACTTTATAAAAAACCTGGAATTTTGAACAAAAACCTGGAATTTTCAATATAGGAATACAGGTTAAAATTAGTATCTGAATAGTCTAATAGTTTTATTACAAACATTTAAATTTAAAACAGCTAATTCTCTATTTATTTTAATTTATTTGTTATTCCTTATTAGCTATTTTCTTACACTGTGTTAAATAACACAATATGTTGCTAATTCCAATAACTTAATATTTTTGATATGGTCTAAGATATTTTATGATAGTACTAACAAGGGTTACTGGCTCGAATAAGTTTTTTTGTTAAGTATTTTTTATCAAACTTTAAAACCAATTATTTTTAATTTTTTTAAATGCTAACTTAGTATTTTTTTATCTAAAGAACATTCTTTTGCTTTGTTTTTCACAATAATTTCCATCGAATTGGGGTTTGACTTTAGTAAGATTTTTTTTAACTTAATAAACTAAGATTCTATGATGGAAATATCATTTTACTTTAAATTTTATTTTAAGGTATTCAAAATAGAGTTTTTCAAATTATTCAAATTTATTAACTGCAAATATATGATATTTTTTGAATAATTTTTATTTTCAATATTCTTACTTTACTAAGTTTTATATTAAAGAAACATTAATTTTTCTTTTTTTTTATTACATGATCTATGCAAGTTTTACATAAATTTATAACACTTGAGCTGGAAATCCCTCGAACTATGTAATTTTATGTAAAATTTGCATAGATCATATAAGTAAAAACAAATTGGAAAAATTAATATTTCCTTAATATAAAACTTTTTCAAACAAGAGTATTGAAAATAAAAATGATTTTAAAACAATTATAAATTTGCAGTTAAGCCATAAAAGCCACTAAAGTCAAACCCAATTTCAATGGAAACTATTGTGCAAAGCAAAGCAAAAAGATGTTCTTTAGAATAGAAAAAAGTTCCATGTTGGCATTAAATAAATTAAAAAAAAGGGTTTTATAATTAGGTTAAAAAATAACAAAAAAATCCTATCTGAGTCAAAGTAACCCTCTTGTTGTATTACACATGAATGTTGTTATGATTTAAAACTTCAGTTAATATTTGTGTTAAAGTGTGACACCACGTTTTTGTGATAAAGAAATTTTGATATTGAAGTCATGTCTAAACTTTTAATTTTGAATGTAATATTTGAAACACTTAACTATTTTCGTTAATGTCAATTGTTTTTTACAGAAGTTGATTAATCTATTAAAGGTTAAAATTTAAGTCTTACTTTAAAAATTTTTGTGAAAGAAGAGTGTCAATAGAAGCAAGTAGAAATCAAAGAAAAATTGTAAGTTATAACTTATTTTAATTCAGCATACTTGTTAAATTTTATTTCAGTTCTGGCACTTACTTCTAGGACTTAGTTCTTGTTTTAAATATATAAAATATTTTAATTAGTTAATGCAACTTTTAAAAATATCAAATAATCATTGGATGAAATAGCTTAAAAAAATAAAAGATTACATTTTTAAACTAATAGCTACTTTTGATAAACCAACATAATAGCTTTTGATCAACCATCTTAGAAAAATTCAGTACAGATTCCAACATAATAAAATAAGTGCAATACTTACAGTAACTCTAAAGTAATTTATATCTTTTGAACAGCAGTTTTTTACCTAAATAATAACTTACTACTAAAATTTATTTAAAAAAAGATGTGCTTTCAAAAATCTGGAAGAAAATCTGAAAAACCTAAAAGAAACTTAGAAAATTTGGAAGAACTGGAAAATTGTTTTGAAAAAACGAGTGGAAACCCTGATTTTATACTGTTTAACACAATTTCTTACCTTAAACTTAACTTTAACCTATAAAAGACTAAAAATTGTGTACTTTTAAACCTGGAGGAAGTTTTGAAAACCTGTTGAAAATTGCCATAAATATTAAAACCCTGAGTTTATAACATAATTTAATTTTAACTTTGTATATGACTAATTTTCAAGTTGTTAGTAAAAACTTTTTTTTTACTTCAAGCATCTTATATTATCAGGATTAAAATCTTACAGATTCAAACTTATGATTAATAGTAAAAACTTTTAAACCAATCATGTTGTATTTTTGAGTTTAATTTGCAAGTAGCAGCTAAGTTTAAAAATGGCATTTTTTACTAACAAAGCAGTGTTCGAATTGCAGTAATCCCCATTCTGTTTAGAAAAATGTTAATTAATTATGTAAGACATATGAATAAAAAAAGTTCATTAACATTATTAGTTGTTCTTTTTAGTTATAGCAGTTAAAATTTATGTTATGATAGATTTAAAATTTGACAAAATAATTGTTTTTTGTAACTTATGAGAGGAAACTAAGTTTTATGTGTTAGGGATGCCAAAAGACCTGGAATCCTAGAAAGACCTAGAAAATCCATCAGTTTTACAATTTAGGCTAAAAAAACTTGGAAATACCAGTAATTTGAAAAATTTTGATAAACAACCTGAAATATTGAACGTAAATCACTTCAAAACTTTGAACAAAAGTTACTAAAAAACCAGGAAAAACCTAGAATTTTAAACAACGTTTACATGTTAAGTAGTAAAATATTGATTTTACACAAAAAAGTCTAACGTAAAGATCTTGTCATCGTCAATTTTATTTCTTCCACAGCACATTTTAAGAAGCTTTAAGATATCTTTTTAATGAAATTATACTATTTACCACAGTTTTTACCTTAAACTTAATTTTGAACTAAATATCGACTTTAAGGGCATAGGGGGTCCACCTTGATTTTTACAAGTTGATCTTATTTTATAGAGTTTTAATTGAGCTATCAGACAGTTTTAACCATTTAAAAATTTGAAAATTGAAAATATTTTTTGAGATATGAGCGATCAAAGTTGGTGAACTCAATACGTTGTTTATGTCAGGCACAAACTAAAAACGCGTAAAAAGACTATTTTACTAAATATCTATGTTCTTCTTCAATTTTTAAGCAATCTTATTCAAATTTTAACAGAAAGTTTATTATTAAATTTTTTAAAGATTTAATGGAGAACTTTTTGTTGTTTTGAAAAGTAAAGTTTTTATAAAAAAATACCATTTATTTTTTTTATCTAAAATTTTTATTTTGTGATTATTAAAAAAATTCCAATATTCAAGTCTTTTAAAATATAAGAGGAACATTTTCTAAAAGTTTGAGATCTCTAGCTCAAAAAATGAAGGAGAGGATAGGTTTTTAGTGATTTTTTAAATTTCCGGGAAAATTGACCCTGAAAATTTTGGGGTCCATACGTTTGTATAGAAACTTTTTATAAAAATTACAATATCTCAAAAGTTAATTAAGATTTTTTAACTCTATAAAAACCAACTTGTAGTTTTTACTTTAAGCTTTCATATATGATCCAATCATAATAGCCTACAAAACTGCAGACTAGCAAAATATAGCCAAAATAATTACAAATGTTATTTTATTACTGACAGGGTTGCAAAAATCTTGAACTTGAAAATTTAGGCAAAAAAAAACCTGGAAAAACCTATGAATAAATTGAAAAACTTATAAGAAATTGCGAACAAAAAAAGACAAACACCTGAAGTTTGAACAAAATAACCAAAAAAACTGGAAATATAAGCCAATTTTTCATGTAAAAATAAATATTTTCAATTAGATATGAAAAGTTTTCCATACACAATAATTTTTTATATCATTTAAATTACTATAAAACACATTAATAGAAGCATTACAATATATTTTGATATTTTTTTACTATTAAAAACAGTTATAAACTTCAAATTTATTCATACTATAAAAGATCAAAATATATAAACTTTCAAAAACAAGAAATAATTATAGAAAACCTGGATAAAAACTCCATTTTTTTTTGGCATATCTGTAGTACCTTCTTTAATTTCTATGCTTGCATTACTGTAATAAATTTTTCCATTAATGGCTCTTAAATCTTATTTTAAATTTATGGTAGAATCAGGCTGTCTTTGGGTCACCCATGCTAACCTTGTGCTTCACAGAATGGCAACCCCGTAAACCAGGGTTTCCTAATCTTTTTTCATAAGGCCTCCTTTAAAGAAATAAAACAGCTACGGCCCCCTGTCTAAAGGTTTCTTTAAAACTTACTGTTAAATACAGGGTTGCCACTTTACCTGGAAACCTGGAAAAACCTGGAATTTGTCAAGTTTGGCTAAAATAACCTGGAAACAACTGGAATTTGAGAAATTTTGAAAAAAAACAGAAAAAACGTGGAAATTTGATCAAAAAACTTGGAAAAACCTGGAATTTTTAATAACTATAACACTTTAGTTGTAAAATTTTGATTTGACACAAAAAATTTATCATATAGTTAAGATTTTTTGTCGTCATCAAAAATTTTTTTATTAAAAAACACATTTAAAGTAACTTAATAGTATATTTTCAATGCTTTTATTCTATTTAACACAGTTTCTTTAAAAGAAATTAACTTAAAACTAAAAATTGACCCAAAAATGTGTACTTTTAAAAACCTGGAAAAATTTGGAAAACCTGGAAAATAATTTGAAAAAATGAAGGGCAACCCTGTAAATACACCTAAGCAGGGGTAAGAGGTACTTTGGTGATGTTTCCTGGTCTTGTTCGGACTTATAATCGGATGTTTTTTGTCTTAATTAAGAAGAATCTAAAAATATAAAAAATAAGTTACTGCCCAACAAACTAACTACAACCCAAAAAATCACAAGTGTATTTGTTATTCAACTTAAATAGTAGTAATGCCACTTATACATGTCCTAGACCAGATGTCGGCAAACTGCGGCCCGCGAAGGGTATATCTGCGGCCTGCAAGCAAGATTTTTTTGATGGAATGCGGCCCGCGAGCCTTCTGAACAAAATTATTTTTTTTGTTAATTTATTTTCAAGAATTTAGTTTAATTTGATTAATTTTGAATAACTATGCTTGGATTCAGTAAATTATTTATATAATACCTATCTAGTAAATAAACTAAATGCAAATATTTCCAATAGCGTACAAAAGTAATGCAATGAATTAACTAAAATGTCACTTTTTTACAGTTTAGGTATTTTTGAAAGATGTAATGTATACCTAAGTTTCTTTTATAAATTTTTTATCACTTTCAGTTATATTTAAGTGTTCACAAAAATATTTGAAACAACATAATAACAAAAATGTAAGGTTTAATTTATTTTGGTTTGACACATTTTTATTTTCTAGAACTTTTCCGTGCACTTTAATTAGTTCCTATGCTTACTAATGTACAAAGATGCTCATTTTTTTAACATTATTTTATTTAATACTTAAGTTATATTAAGTGTAATTTAGGCGAAATTTTCTGTTTTTATTGTTTCTACATATAATATCTAAAGTTGTACAGACACATTCAAAACAATGTATCTTACAAAATTCAAAATATTTTTTGTTAGGTAAACATTTTAATTATTCAAACAACATGTTTTGGCAAAGTAAGTTAATTTTTATGGGCTGCATACTACAGAGTTGCCACAAAACCTGGAATCCTAGAATAACCTGCAACTTTTAACAACTTTTACATTTTAAGTAATAAAGTTTTGATTCGACTCGAAAAATCTGTTATATAGATAATTTTTTTTGTCATCATCATTTTTTTTAATAACTTAAGTAGTTTTACAGCATGTTTTTAATGTTGTTATGCTTTTTAACACGTTTTTTTTACCTTTTTTACCTAAATATTTTAAATAAAAAAAGATCTAAACATGTAAACCTTCAAAAACTTGGGAGAAATTTAAAAGTTTTAAGGTATTTCTCAGAAACCAGTGGCAACCTTTTTACCACACAAGAAATACACAGATGCTCCTTTATCCGGAAATACCTACTTACTACAAACTAGGTTTAAATATGTTAATTTATCAAGTACCACTATTGTTAATCAAAGTAGTTCAAATTTAAGGAAAAAAAAAATTAAATATTACCACACACTTAGACTAAGTCAGCATAGTTTGAAGACTTTTCAAATTTTGGCCAGTTTTAAACTTTTTTCAGTTTGTGGCTTAAACTGATTTTTAATTCCAAAATATCAGGCTAGGTTTTGGTTACTTATGCTGGCTTTTTTGCTTTAAAGAGTGGAAAAGTAAACTTATGATATATGTTTTGTTAAATTGACAGTTTAGGTTTTATTTATGGTGTATGTTAAATTTTAAGTCTTGCAGCTACTAAACTTTGAAGTATTTTTCAACTTAATTGTATAAATATAAGTGTAAACAATCAGTTTTGACAAAAAACCTTGAATTCTTGAAAAGCTTATAATTTGACAATTTTTGCTAAAAAAACCTGGAATTTCAAAATTTTTGAATAAACCTAGTATTTTAAACAAATTCTACATGTAAAGTAATGAAATTTTGATTTGACACATACAATATATCTGTAAATATTTTTTGTTCTTTATCACCACTTTTATTCATTAAATGCCCATTTGAAGTAGCTTAACAGTATCTTTTTAATGTTGCTATACTAATTAAGACATTGTTTTTACCTTAAACTTAATTTAATAATACTAAAACTAGACCCAAAAACTTTTCAAAAACCTAGAAAAATTTCTAAAAAACCTTTTGCAACTCTGGAACTGTTTACATACTTTCTAAACGTTAAAAGAAGCACAAACATTTTTGTTTGACATATTTCAATTAGTATAGTTCATCTTTATTTTTTTTATAGTCTAGTTAAATATTATGTAATTTCTTTGAAATATGATATTTTAGTAAGGTATTTACCTTGATTAACAGCATGTTTTCAGCTTTTCAATTCTTAATAAACTTAGTCTGGTTTGATATAGTTCTGACATTTTTAGTTTTAAAGTGGCAACAATGTAAAAAACTAACTAATTAGTCATAAGGTATTTTATTAAAGTATTCGAGAATTAATTAAGTTGGACAAAAAATTATTAATTCTTAAATATAAAAAGGTATTAATTTTTTAAATTAACTTATAACTGAGTTTTTTAAAAAGTGCAAACTACTTAAAAGGCGAAAATTATTTTCAACAGTTAATGTTTTAGAAAATAGGAAAAAGTTGTTGATGATATAAAAAATGTATAAAAGTGATCCATAGATATTTTTCAAGCTCAGTCTTTATAAAGGTTTAGGTTGTAAGTATATAAAAAATATATTAAGTTAAAATTATTAACTGTTTAAGATAGTACATAGTTTATTAAGACTTGAGTATATTAGTCAATGAAGATTCTGTTCCAACAAATATGTATATTTTATATAGGCATTCTATGTGTAGGTTGAAATTATTTGAAATAATAAATTAAATTAAAGTAAAACTTTTTAGGGTGACTAAAACTAAAATCAAAATACTGTTTAAATGTTGCAAAACTTTACCTGCGAGCACCAACTGCCTGCCGACCACTGTCCTAGACTTATAATTTATATCTTTAATGAAAACTTATAACTATAGGCACACATTTATAGACATTTTAGCTGCTTTTGATTAGTGATGTACCGGACTCACTCTCCGGGTTAGGATCCGGCCCGATATTGCCATTTTTGTCTGATATCCGGATCCGGCCGGATCTTGATATGAAAAAAAGATCAGGATCCGTTTCTGGCCAGATCTTGATTTTAAAAAAAGGTTCAGATCCGGTTCCGGCCGGATCCTAACAGAGATCCGGCCGATTCGGATTTAGTTAGTAAAAAAGAGCATACAAAAAAGTAATATTTCAAAAACAAACCCTGTGTAAATTAAAAAGAGTCATTGTCGTCAGTTTCAAAATTAAACACCTACCGTGATTGGCTCATTTTGTACACCTGACTAATTAACACTTGTTTACATTTAAACTATGAAATAAATATTTCAAAAATGCAACTGTTTACCTTTGTTGTAAAATTAAAAATTTAATTACCAAATTGTCAACCTTATGGCTAACTGTTCTACTGATAATTAAATTAAAGTAATTTTTCAGTTTTTAAAAACCTCATTCTGACTCAGGCTAGTTTATACTAACTCTAACTAGTTTCTTTGACTTGAACAGTGGCAACCCTGCTAATTTGAAAATTTTTGGGAATTTTTGAAAATCTTAGGCTGCCTTTGGCTAGATTATTTTTTTATAAAAACTCAGGCTAGTTTTAAGATTTTTTTGAAAAACTCAAGCTAGTTTTCTTTAAGATTTTGAATTAGTTTGAGCTGATCCATTTTTCAATATTTTGTGATTTTCTAGTTAATTTTGTTCAAGAACTTGATTTTAATTGATTTTAGATTGGTAAGGCTATAGGGAGGAGTCCTCCTTGATTTTACAAGTTGATCTTATTTAATAGATTTTAATCTTAGCTACAACATACTTCAGGGTTCGTGCGCGTCAGGCTAAATCAGTTTTTTTGAAAAAAAGTTGGAAAACGTCAGGCTAAATCAGTTTTTTTATTTAAAAATTTGAGAATCTCAGTTTTTCTCAGTTCAAATGCTTAAAAATTTTTGATTTAAAAAATTAAAAAATCTTTTTAAGATTAAATTAAGATGTGAATTTATTTCTAAATAAAGATTTAGTTATTAAATTCAAAATCAGTCAGTATTTGTGAAAATAATTCATAAAACCTTTTGTTGAATCTCTAAAAATTTTTAAGAACTAAGAATTTTTGTTTTGAGTAGATTATATACGTCATAATTATGAAAATTCATAAAAAAATACAGTTTAAACATCACAGTTTAGTTCAACAACTTGCTACTTGTTTGAATTTGTTTACATCAGCTATGTTTTTCAAAGCTTAGTTGGTTAAACTGTTTTAATTTCTAAATTAAAGGCTTTATACCAAATACTTATTAGGTTTAAACTCTTAGCAGTTTATTCGTATATTTTACTGTTTGTTTAAAGTTATTAGAGATATTCACAACACTAAAACTTAGCTTTAAGATATAACTACTAAGTTTTGTGGGAGTACAAATTTTAGGTACAATTCATTTTTTTATACAAGAACAAAATGTTTAAGGTTTTTTTAGTTTAAGTGTAAGCTTTTTAAATTTGATATGACATCAACAATCACTTTTATATTATAGTTTAGGATTTATAATTATGTATCAACTTTAAGTACTAGCCAAAATATATAAAAAATATTTTTTTACTTATTTTTAATACTCTTGTAGGCATTTTCTTTTAAATTTTAATAAAACACAACAATGCACGTTGTTTTATTATAAGTCTTCTGTTTATAATGTTTTTACTTAGTGCTTAATTAAATTAAAAAATTGTGTTAAGTAATATATTTTAAATTTTTACACTAGTAATAGACTAGATATAAAACGTATTTCAAAACTTGTGACTGAACTTGTTATGTTAAGGGCTTAGGGGATGGGGGCCAATCACCTTTTTCACAATTTAGTCTTATTTTATTGAGTTGTAACTAAGCTATGAGTTGCTTTCAGCAGAGTTTTAAAGCTCAAAATATTTTTGAGATAAAGCTAGTTGAAGTCGGAGACTACAATAGTACTAATCAAGACCCCCCTATATCTAAAATGATTTTTAAAGGGGATTTCTCTTACTTTGAAAAAATGTCAGGTTAAATTGGTCTCAGTCAGGCTAAATGAAAAAAATTTCGCCCACGAACCCTGATACTCTTTACAGCTTAAGGAAATTCAAAGTAGTTTTCGAGATACAAGGGGTTAAAGCCGGCCAGATCAATAGGTTCCTTATAGAAGGGGCAAACTAAAAAGGCGATTCGACACGAAAAATGTGTTGTATGGAGAAACTTTTCTGTCATCATTATTTTTTTTAATAATATCTAAAGTAGCTTTACAGTATGTTTTAAATTTTGTTATGCTATTAAACACACTTTTTAAATTAAAACTAACTTTTAACCAAAAATTGATCAAAAAATGTGTACTTTTAAAAACCTGAAAGAAATTCAGAACATTTTAAGGTATTTCTCAGAAACCAGTGGCAACCTTGTTGATAATATACACAGGTGTTCTTTTAACCGGAACTACCGATTTACTACAAACTAGATTTAGATATTTTAATTTATCAATTCTGTATATTGTTAATCAAAATAGTTCAAGTTTAAGGAAAAAGTAAACTAAACATTGCCACACACTCAGTTTAAGTCAGTGTAATTTTAAGACTTTTCAAATTTTGGCCAGTTTTAAACTTTTTTCAGTTTGTGGCTTAAACTGATTTTTAATTCCAAAATATCAGGCTAGGTTTTGGTTACTAATGCTGGCTTTTTTGCTTTAAAGAGTGGAAAAGTAAACTTATGATATATGTTTTGTTAAATTGACAGTTTAGGTTTTATTTATGGTGTATGTTAAATTTTAAGTCTTGCAGCTACTAAACTTTGAAGTATTTTTCAACTTAATTGTATAAATATAAGTGTAAACAATCAGTTTTGACAAAAAACCTTGAATTCTTGAAAAGCTTATAATTTGACAATTTTTGCTAAAAAAACCTGGAATTTCAAAATTTTTGAATAAACCTAGTATTTTAAACAAATTCTACATGTAAAGTAATGAAATTTTGATTTGACACATACAATATATCTGTAAATATTTTTTGTTCTTTACCACCACTTTTATTCATTAAATGCCCATTTGAAGTAGCTTAACAGTATCTTTTTAATGTTGCTATACTAATTAAGACATTGTTTTTACCTTAAACTTAATTTAATAATACTAAAACTAGACCCAAAAACTTTTCAAAAACCTAGATAAGTTTCTTAAAAACCTTTGGCAACTCTGGAACTGTTTACATACTTTCTAAACGTTAAAAGAAGCACAAACAATTTTTGTTTGACATATTTCAATTAGTATAGTTTTTCTTTTTTTTTTTCTAGTCTAGTTAAATACTATGTAATTTCTTTAAAATATGATATTTTAGTAAGGTGTTTACCTTGATTAACAGCATGTTTTTAGTTTTTTCAACTTTAATAAACTTAGTCTGGTTTGATATAATTCAGAAATTTTTGGTTTTAAAGTGGCAACAATGTAAAAAAATAATTAATTACTCATAAGGTATTTTATTAAAGTTTTTGAGAAATATTTGAGTTAAAAAAAATATTTTTTTTAAATATAAACAGGTATTAATTTTTTTAATTAACTAATTACTGAATTTTTTAAAAAGTGCAAACTACTTAAAAGCCGAAAATTATTTTTAATAGTTAATGTTTTAAAAAATAGAAAAAAGTTGTTGATGATATGAAAAATGTATAAAAGTGACCCATAAATGTTTTTCACACTCAGTTTTTATAAAGGTTTAGGTTGTAAGTATATAAAAAAATATATTAAGTTAAAATTATTAACTGTATATGATAGTACATAGTTTATTAAGACTTAAGTATATTAGCCAATATAAATTTTATTCTGATAAATATGTATATTTTAAATAGGCGTTCTATGTGTAGGTTAAAGTGATTTAAAATAACAATTTTAATTAAAATAAAATTTTTAGGGTGACTACAACTAAAATCAAAGTACTGTTTAAATGTCGCAAAACTACGTCCTGCAAGCACCAACTGCCTGCCGATCCCTGTCACAGACTTATAATTTATATCTATAATGTAAAATTATAATTATAGGCACACTTTTATAGACATTTTAGCTGTTTTTGATACATTATTACGTCTAATATTAGACAAAGTATGCAAACTTTATCTGTTTAACCTTACTTTTTTTCTAATATAGTGAATTCTTCTGCTGTTTACTTATTTAGCTTCTTTTGTTTTGAATGTAAAATTTGTAGAGTCAGTTAGCCAGTTATCATTAATGTAGTGTCATTTCGATTGTATGTTGATATACATACAAATTACATTTTAAATCACTTTCAGTTATTAGATATTATGATTGTTAAGAGCACCTGACTAAGAGTAAATAAATTAGACTTATATATTATAAAAACTGCATATAAATTTATTAAAATTAGCGTAATTTAACTGGATAAATGTAAAAAAAAAATATTCGATTAAAAACTAATCATTTATTTGTAATAAGTTTTTTAAGTATGTTATTATTTTCACTTTACAATTAGTTAAGTTTTTAAAATACTTTACATTCAAATTAATAAAAACCCGGTTTGTTAGTTTGTTTCAATGTTTTAATTCTGTAATTTAAAAGCTTTATACTCGTATGCTTTTAAGTTTTAAACTCGTAGCATTTTATTATTGTATTTACTTTATATAAATTCAGGTTGCTAAAAAACCTGAAATCCTAGAAAAAACTAGAATTTGAGAAATAAAAAAAAAAACCTGAAATTTTGAACAAAATTACTAAAATATCTGGAATTATGAACATAAGTTACTTAAAAACCTGTAAAAACCTGGAATTTTAAACATAATGTATATTTATATATTATGCATACAAAAGTTTTTATCTTGCTAAGTATTGTAAGTAGCATTTAAGTAAAGTAAATTTAACAAAAAATGCTATGAGTTTAAAACTAAAAAGGATTTGATACAAAGCTTTTCAACTAGTAATTTATAACATTAAAACATACTAACAAATAAAGTATCAATTAATTTGAACGTAAAATCCTTAAAAAACTTAAACTTATTGTAATGTGGATGCAATAACATACTTTAAGCTAACTTTAAAAATAAACTTATTACAAATAAGATATTTTTTAGTCAAATAGTTACTTTTTGTATCTAAAGCATTAAATTACAATAATTTTAATAAATTTTCATGCAGTTTTTATGATATATAAGTCTAATTTTTTTACTCTTAGTCAAATGCTCTCAATAATCATAATATATAGTTAATGAAAGTGATTTAAAGTGTATTTTATATGTATATCAACATACAATCTAAATGATATTACAATAATGATATCTTTTTGGCTAACTGACTCCACACATTTAACATTCAAAATAAAAGAAACTGAGAAAGTAAACAGCAGAAGAATTCACTAAATTAGTAAAAAAAGAACAACTTTAAGACAAAATTTGCATATTTTGTGTAATTATAACATCATAATGTTTCAAAAGCAGCTAAAATGTCTTTAAATGTATGTCTATAACTGTAAGCTTACATTTAAGGTATAAATTGTAAGTTTAGGACATGTAAAATAATTTTTTTACTATTTAATTTGAAAAATCTAAATTATAACATTTTTGGGGTTGAAATTAGTTTTTTGGGCAGCAATTTTTTTTATTACAGACTCTCCTTAATAAAGCTAAAACACGTCCAAATCATATGTCCAAATGTGAGTTTCACATTTCGACAGAATAAATGTGCTGTACTCCCAACCCCTAGCCTAAGACTTTTTTTTGCTCTTCATCAAAAAATGCAGAACATCTAGTGTAAGTTTTAAATAATTGCTTTGTGGCTCACCCTTAAGCAGCTGACGACCCCTAAACTACTGACACTTTGCCATAGTGTCCAGTGTAATTTTCAAACTACCCTTGAATACAATTAAGACCTATTTTTACTATCAGATTTAGAATATATATAACAACCCCTATGGTCCCCTCATGGCCCCTTTGCTGCTTATGGGCCCTAAAGTTTTGTGATGGCCCCTAAGGAGGACATATGCCTATTTTGGAAAATCTGTTGTAATCGATGAAGTTTACTTAACATTAAACTTAAGATCATTCTTGTCAACTCTGGTTAATACCTGAATAAAGTTCAACTTTTCTTTAAGAATTTTAAGTTAAAACAGTTTTTGTTATTGTTTTTAATATTGTTTTGTTTTTAATAAATAGAAACAAATACTGGTTTTTGAAACCTTTAGGCAAGTTAGGTGTACAAAAATATGGGTTAAGTAATTATTTAAAAGGTTGAGTATCAAAAAAAAAGTAAGTCTTAAACAGAAAAGCTTTTCACTTATCAGCTTGTTTTATGTTCATGAATTTCTTTGTTTGAAACAAAGGTGTAAAAGTATTACAAAGCGTTTCAAAAAATTTCTTATTGCTCTCATTACTACAGCCCGACTGTTTTAAACATAAGTAGTTTAAAAAATAAAGACTTTTTAAGTAACAGTTACTAAAACTGAATATTTTAAATTTAATAAAACAGAAACTAATAGGGATGGCAAGCACTCAAAATGAGTCAAAAAATGTTCGCTGTCATTTAAAAGACTGTGGTGAATTGAAAATTACTGATGGAAAAGTAAATTATTTCAAATTGGCTGAAATAGAAGCAATAACTGCAATACAGGCAATTGAAGAAGGGAGAATACCTCAAACAGATAATCTTTTGGAATACGTCATTTTAGCCAGTAATAAGGCTTTTAAACATATTGAAGAAACCAAGCGACTTGAAAAAGTTGATCGGTCAATTAATAAAAAGACTGAAAAACGAGTTAATAAAGTAAGCTTTGATTTTAAAAATGCTCGAGTATTATGTTTAAATAAAATGTTATTTAACTAAAATTGTTTGTATTTGTAATGTTAATCAACTTCTTAAGAAACGTTCACAACTAATCCATATAACTCTTAATTGTATAAATGACAATTTAAACTTTTAATTTGAGCCATTAGTGGTCAATACGTTAATAAATTTAATGTTTTAAAAGTGCAGTATTTGATTTTTTTTTTACTTGTGACAGTTAAATTTATCTCTCAACTTATAAAACTGTGTAAGTAATTAAAAATAAGTTACAAAAACTTAATGAACCAGCGAAGTACTAAAATGAAAATGTTATTTTTAGATAAAGGAACTCAGTAAAGATCAGAAAACAGAAAAAGTTGGTGTAATAAGTAAAACTGTAAATAGCCCAGATGTACTTCCTGAAAATGGGGATTTGAAAAATAGCACAAAAGAAAAAAGGAATATTCTTGTTGACTATCTCAAAATAGCTAAAAATAATCCTTCTAAAAATATTGAAGAAACCAAGCCGCTAGAAAAATCTGATTCGTCAATTAATAAAAAGATTGACAAAAGAGTTAGTAAATTAAGCCTTGATTTTAAAAATGCTTAGGTATTATGTTTGAATAAAATTTTATTTATCTAAAAATATTTCTATTTGTAATGTTAATCAGCTTCTTAAGACACATTCAAAACTAATCCATATAACTCGGAATTATATAAATGACAATTTAACTTTTAATTTAAGTCAATAGTTGTCAAAACGTTGATAAATTTGATATTTTTTAAGTGCGATATTTGAATATTTTTTTTACCTGTTACAGTTAAGTTTATCTTTCAACTTATATATCAATGTAAGTTATTAAAAATAAGTTACAAAAACTTTATGAACCAGCGAAGTACTAAATTGAAAATGAAATTTTTAGATAAAGGAACTCAGTAAAGGTCAGAAAAGAAAAAGATTAGGTGAAACAAGTAAAAATGTGTCCAACCCAGATGTACTTCCTGAAAATGGGATTTTGAAAAACAGGACAAAAGAAACTAAGAGTATTGTTGTCGACAATCTAAAAATAGCTAAAAACAATCCTTCTAAAAATGTTGAAGTAACCAAGCGACTCGAAAATACAGATTCGTCAATTAATAAAAAGACTGAAAAACGAGTTAAAAAAGTAAGCTTTGATTTAAAAAATGCTCAGGTACTATGTTTAAATAAAATCTTATTTAACTAAAAAAGTTTGTATTTGTAATATTAATCAATTTCTTAAGACACATTAATAACTAATCTTTATAACTCTGAATTATATAAATGACAATTTCAACTAATAATTTGAGCCATTAGTGTTCAATACGTTAATAAATTTAATAATTTAATAGAGCAGTATTTAGAGTTATTATTTACTTGTTACAGTTAAGTTTATCTTTCAACTTATATATCAATGTAAGTAATTAAAATAAGTTACAAAAACTTTATGAACCAGCGAAGTACTAAATTGAAAATGAAATTTTTAGATAAAGGAACTCAGTAAAGGTCAGAAAAGAAAAAGATTAGGTGAAACAAGTAAAAATGTGTCCAACCCAGATGTACTTCCTGAAAATGGGATTTTGAAAAACAGGACAAAAGAAACTAAGAGTATTGTTGTCGACAATCTAAAAATAGCTAAAAACAATCCTTCTAAAAATGTTGAAGTAACCAAGCGACTCGAAAAAGTTGATCGGTCAACTAATAAAAAGACTGAAAAACGAGTTGTTAAAGTAAGCTTTGATTTAAAAAATGCTCTTGTACTATGTTTAAATAAAATCTTAGTTAACTAAAGTTGTTTGTATTTGTAATGTTAATCAACTTCTAAAGAAGCATTCACAACTAATCTTTATAACTCTGAATTATATAAATGACAATTTCAACTTTTAATTTAGTTAATAGTGATCAATATGTTAATAAATTTAATATTTTTAAAGTGCAGTATTTAAAGTTATTGTTTACTTGTTACAGTAAACTTTATTTTTGGATTTGTAAAACAGTGTAAGTAATTAAAAATAAATTACAACACCTAATGAACCAGCATGGTAATAATTGAAAAATATAATTTTCAGATAAAGGAATACAGCAAACATCAAAAAACAATAAGAGTAGGTGAAAGAAGTAAAACAGTTTTTAACCCAGATGTACTTCCTAAAAATGGAGTTTTGAAAAACAGGACAAAAGAAAAAAGGAATATTCTTGATGACAATTTCAAAATAGCTGACTATAATACTTATAAAAATGTTAAAAATATTAAGCCGCTTGAAAAGATAGATTGGTCAATCATTAAAAACATTGAAAAAAGAGTTAAAAAAATAAGCATTGATTCAGAAAATGATCAGGTATTATGTTTGAAAAAAAAGTTTCTATCTATAAATATTTGCACTTGTTATGTTGAATAACTTCTTAATTAACATTAGAACTAAGCTTTGTAACTCTGAATTATATAAAAAACATAAAATTTAATTTTAATTTAAGTCAATAGGTGTCAATGCGTTAATAAATTTGATATTTTAAAAAGTTAGAGTTAGAATTTATTATAATTTAGTACAGTAAAATTTATCTTTCATCTTATAAAACATTGTTATTAACTAAAAATAAATTACAATAACATTATGATTCAGCGTAGTACTAAATTGAAAAATGTTATTTTTAGGTAAAGGAATACAGCAAACATCAAAAAACAAAAAAAGTTGGTGAAACTAATAAAACAGTTTTCAACCCAGATGTACTTCCTGAAAAAGGAGTTTTGAAAAACAGGACAAAAGAAACTGAGATTATTCTTGTCAACAATCTCAATTTAGCTAAATTTAATAGATACTACTATTTAAAAAAATACAAGCAGCTTAAAAAAATAGATTGCTCAATTAATGAGTCAAAAATAATAAACATTGATGGAAAATGTTCAGGTACTATGTTTGAAAAAACAAGTTTAAATAATAAATTGTTTATATAAAAATGTTTACGCTTGTAATGTTAATCAACTTCCTAAGAGAAATTCAAACTAAGCTATATAACTTTGAATTACATAAATGACAATTTCAACTTTTAATTTGAGTCATTAAATGTCAATACGTTATTAAATTTAATACTTTATAACGCCAGTGTTTAAATATTTTTTTTTGTTACAGTACTTTTTTTTCTTATAATCAGGGTTGCCACACACTCAGGGAACTCAGGGAAATCAGGGAATCTCAGGGAATTTTCAAACTGTAGAAAATCTCAGGGAAACTCAGGGAATTTTGGCATTTTTCTTTTAACTCAGGGAAACTCAGGGAAGTTTTGATTTTTTCTCGAAATTTCAGGGAAGTTTTTGAAAATCTCAGGGAAATGCTTTTCTAGATCTAGAATGAGGTTTAGTTAATCCAGTTTCAATATTTTGTTCAAAAGTAGTAATTTTTATTATTTAAGTGGTTATTTAGAATTTTTTTAGCCTTGCGGATAGTTCTTCAATATTCTTAGTATTAACATTGTAGTTTTTTTAAGTTTTAAATTTATATTTACTTAAGTAAAATCAAATAGTTTAGAGAAATGAAAGTTGTTGTAAACTATTCATTGAAAAGTTCTAATTAACTTTTTATTTTTAGTTACTTATTTTAGTACTTAAATAAACTTGAAAATAAAATTAAAACTATTGATTTAGAAATTGCATACTTAAAAAAACAGTATTAAGATTTTTTTATTAGGTAATGTGAAATTGTTTTAAAATCAAAATTATGTTTTCAGTTATTTAAAACAGATTGTGTATGAACATCTAAAAGACATAAAAAAAATTTTAATTTTAGATTATTTTGTATCAGTTGTTAGGTATTAAGTTGTACTTTGATATGAGATATTTAGCTATTTCTTTAAACTTTCTTTTTGCAGGTTTTTTTAAAATAACGTTAAGCTTTTAAGTTTTATTTACTGCATTCAGAACAGTTGCTAGGAAAGACATACAAGTCATAATGAAGTTATTATATATGCATTTAAGTGAGTTCTTCATGTGAAATTATTATTATAGTATAATTAAATTTTGTCAATTAAAATGTCAGACAAATTAAACTTTATTTTTTATGTAGAAAGTTAATTACCAAGTTTACACAAAGTTGTGCAAAAGTTTAGTTTTTAATTTTTAATTGGTTTAAACCTTATAAGATTGAGTTTTTGAAAACATTTTTTTCATAAATTTAATGCAGAAGCATACATATACAACCTTCCTTTTATTATTAAAGACGAAAAATGAGAATGAGGTATTAATAATTTGTGTTAGAAGAGAAAAAATATTTTTTTAAGATTTGAAAAATACTCAGGGAAATTTAAGGTTACTCAGGGAAATTTTTGGTCATTCAGGGAAGATTTTTTGGCTCAAAGAGTGGCAACCCTGTATAATGTTTAAAGCAGTGTAGTTTAATTAAAAATAAAACTATAAACGCTTTATGAGTTAAATGAGAAATTTTACTTTTAGTTAAAAGAATTCAGCAAAGACCAAAGACAGAACAAGTCGATGAAATGGGTGAAACAGTTTGTGTCCCGGATGTAGTTCCTGAAAAGGAGTTTTAAAAAACAGCACAAATTAGTTTTTTGATATTTTTGTATCCTATGTGCATTTGATTAATTTTATTTGAACTATTTTTTGACTATTTTAGGAGATAGTCTTAATAAATTTCACCTAGTTAGCTTTTTTTAGTATTTGATTAAGCTTATCATATGAACTATAAAAAATTGTAGAGTTTAAAAGGTGTAAGTAAAAAATTGTTTTAACAGTAAGTAGATATTAAAATTTGTCCATTTTAGTGGCTTTTAAGTATGGTATATCGTCTTTTATAAATGAGTATCTGCTTTATTATTTACTGAAATTCATTTTAAACAAACTGACTATTAAAAGTTTTATTGTGCACCAGGTCTCAGGACCGAACATTTTGAGTGCTTTTTTTGTCGTTCAATAAACTATACAACTGTTCTGAAATTATTCATCTTATTAATTGTTATATTTTAGCTAAATTATGTTATGAAATGTAAGTAAGTTGTCTTAGAACTTTTTTATATAAAGTACTCAATAAGACATACTATACATTAGTATAAAATTAAATCAATCAAAAAAAAATTATCTCTAAATCGGTAGTAACTACGACTCTGGTCTTACTTAATATGTTGTCTTATAAAAAAAAATCTTTTATAAACTCGTATTTCTAAAGATTGTCAAAAAACCTGAAATCCTAAAAAACCTGTAAATTGATAATTTAAGCCTAAAAATCTGTAATTTGAGAAAATGTCAAAAAAAATCCATGGATTTTCGAAGAAACAGTTTTATCGAAATTCACGTTTAATGTAGATTAAGTATCTTTTCAATTTAGTAATACCATTCAAGTCAGTTTTTGTTTTACATTAAACTTAATTTTATACTAAAAATAGACCAAAAACTTGAATATATTTTGAAAACTCGAAAAAAATTTCCAATAAGCATTTGGCAACTCTTTTTTATAAATTAGGTTTTATTGATTTCAATATCAATAAAACTGAATTCATTACAAACGTTTAAATTTTGTCTAAATTGTATTCGTTTTGCAATAAAAATATTCCTGTTTAGACATTGTAATCTAATTATATTCATGTTCCTATGCTACTGGTATTCTTTACTTAAATGGTCAAGCAACTAATTTTTAACAAAACAGAAGAAAAAAAAGACCAATTTATTTAAGTTTTGTAGATTAATTAATTTTAATAGATAAAGAGAACTTTCAGAAAAAAATAACTAGACATGCTGGTTGTTGCTTCCTTTTATGTGGATTTTATGAATTAATGTTACATACACAAAAAAAAAACTATTTGCGGCCAAATACATTAAGCTCATTTCAGTAATTTTTTATTTAAATTCTAAAAACATAGAGTATAAAAGTTTAACTAAAAAACTAATTTAAAATAAACAATGATTTTATGTTAGTTTATATATCTATTTATATTTTTTTTCATTAATTCTTTTTGGGTAAGTGTTTAAAATTCTAAAAATTTTGTTTTAGTTATTGTTTACTTTTTTCACAATGTAAAACTTAGCATTTGTTGCGAATGTTAAATTTACACAAATCATAAGCTAATTTGTTTTCATCATCAACTTATGGTAGAGTATCATCAGTCTCAAACTCTTTTTATATTACCTTAAAGTATTATGGGGCCTTTTCGACATAATCACTATAAACTCGTACCTATTTATAAGAAACTAGTATAAAAATTGGATTTTTCAGCTGTTTCAGATATGTAAAAATGTTATTCTTTTTGTAGCTAATCTATGGTGTATGCGTCTAACAATTTGATTATTTCCGATGTTTATCTCGTATAACAATTATTATATCAAAAAAGGTTTGTTAGTAAGACGAGTTGTTTAAAATAATGTATGTTGTAATTTTTCAAATATGTGTTTTTAAAACACCATATAAATTAAATGTAAGTTGTTTTTATGTCAATGCAAAAGTTAAAGCTAGTCTAATTTCAATAATGTTGTTGTAGTTTGGCAGTATATTTTAAGACATAAAAAACACTTATTGTTTAAGCAAATATTTTATGATAGAAAGTTTAAACTTTCTTTTAAACTCCTAATTATTTTGCTTTATAATTTTAATTCGATATATATACGCTACTTATTTAGAAGCAGTTTGGTCGCGATATTTTCTTTGGACTTGCTGGCCGCCTTTGTTGTGGCCTTTTGCAGTTAAACTTGGTGCTCTAGCAAAAACTAAATTCGAGTTTTAACTTAGAGCTCAAAAAATAACTTTAAATTTGACGTAAGAATAAATTCAAAAGTTACAAAAACTAGATATTTAGTAATTAAAAACTAAAGGTTTGTTTATAATTAGATTGTTAATAGTTTTGTTTTTCCATTTAATAAACAAATATTAAATGGAAATATTATTATATTTTTCCAATCTATTAATAAACATACCTTTAGTTTTTTATTGCTAAATCTCTAACTTTTGTAAATTTTGTATTTTTGAATTTATTTATACGTCATAATTTAAACTTATTTTTTGAGCTGTTCACTAAACAAAACTTTTTCAAATTTCATTTAAAATTTATCACTTGAGAATGAAAATCGTATGATTTTAAAAAGCTTTGTGTAATAAAATATAAAAAACAAAATAAATAATCTATTGTTATTAAGTTGAAAATGGTATATTAATACTAAATTTTAAAAGATATACTAAAAATAAGTTAAAGCTTAATAAGGTCACCATCAATAAGGTTTAAAATAACAAATTTCTCTGAACAAAGTATGGTAAATTTTGTTTTGTTTCTATAAACTGGTTTGTTTTTGTGAAAGCTAAAACTCAAAAAAAAAAATAATGGCATTTTTTGCAGATAATAATTTGCTTTACTTTGTAAATTACAAAAAAACAAGTACAATAAATTTAATTGTCTCTTAATTATCTGATTCTGCTCTAAAGCTAAATTATTTTTCTAAAATTCAAGTTATTTTGTGTAACGTTTTAAATAATCACTCGAAATCTTAAAACGTTTTTTTAAGTCAACCCAAATCTGCCGGGGTTTTCGTATTTTTATTACAATAAACAAACCTGTTTATAAATTTGGTAGCATTAAAACAAAATATTTTAAACAATGTTACTCACGTTTCATTATATGCCAGCGTTTCTGCTTTATTTTGAGCACATTTTAGCGCAGTGGTCATCACAGTGTGCATTTGTGCACAGTAGTTGCATATAGTTTGTTTCAATTTGCACTTAAAATATATTTAAACATGAAACACTTTTCAAACATATTTCTTTCGCATTTTACAATTTAAATGAGCTTATTTAAACCTTCATTAACAGTTGTTAAAACGAGTTTATTTCAATTTGCACTTAATTCGTTAAAAATAAATAAAATGACTTTTGCTTTGTATTTTATAATTAAAATATGCTAATTTTAATCTTTACTAACAGTTCTTAGTACGCTATTTATAAATTAAACCACTCAAAACATTGAAAAAACTGTGGTTTTAATATTTTTTTCACGTTTAGAGGCTACTTTTCGTATGAACAATTTTTGGAAAATTTGAAGACCATTGTTGCGTGCATCTACATTAAAAAGTTTCATATTTAATATTCTTATAGTGTAAATTAAAAATACTCCACTTTAAGTTATTTCTAAACTTAAAGACAGCAGCTAAAGGAAAGTACTAGGTAAAAATAAAATGTTTGTAGCTTGGTTTTAGTTTGCTGTCCGTGGACTGGATCCGGCTTGTGACTTACTAGGTATTTAATTTAAAAATAAGTTTGAAATTGTTATTAAACATTTAAACCTTTGAACAAAATGTACGTTTTATAATTATTAAGACATCAAAAGTCTACTCTAGCATTTTGATGTTTTATTAGCGTTCAAAATTCTACAATATTAAATTAAATTCTCAAAAAATGAATTCTACATAAAAGTTCTTTTGCGCGAGGTTTAACTTTGTTTTTTTAGTTGTGTTTTGATGATATTTTGTATTGTTTGACGTTTTTAACTTTTAATTTGTTTAAAAGTACTACAAATTATTCTATGTAAATTTTGTTATGAAACCTTAACATTTTATAACTTGGTTTGTTCTTAAGCATATGTTCTCTACTAGTAGGGCATAATTTTTAATTTGAGAAAGTAAAAAAAAAATACTTTAGGATTAATTCTTTTTAAACTCTTTACATATGATAGTAATTTTATAAATCAAGTATTTCTTAAAAACAAATAGGTGTTTACACTTAAGACTTTTAAATTTAATGTAATCCACCTTTGTTTGTTTTTCTTTTTTGTAATAAAACTAGTAAACTTTAGTCATACATTATCTTTTTACTTTTCAAAATTAATCTCTTAGTATTTAGTAATTTTTATTTGTTTACTTCATAATAACCTATTTATAATTATTTATTATTATCTTATTACTTTTATGTGCGTATGCTACATTTATAAACTATAAAGTAACTAAGTGCAAGAGAACTACTAGAGCTAAAATTAATCAAAAATAAATACTTTTTTTACAATACTAGTTTATTCGAGGTTTTGAAGTACTTATCTGTTATAAAGCAGTTTTTTTTTCTTTAAAACACTTGTTAAATGTTTTTTCTAATCTTTTGTTTAAAACTTTTTTTTTACTTTAAAGATCAATACAAAAGCTTAATAAGGTGTGTATGCAATAGTGGTTAACTGTTTTTGTGAACTTGTTAAATAGCTTAAATATTTTAAATAAAAAATCAGCTACTTTTTTATTGTATAATTTATTTTGTAAGTTGATGCTTGTTGAAATGAAAGCGTATAGTGTCTAAAAAAGTAACGTACTGGTTTTTCAATTTTTTAATACATTAAAAGTTTTTGTACATCTGATTCAGCATAGTTCAATATTTTAAACAAAAATGATTCAAAACTTCAAAAAGTTGAAAGCTGCCGTGTGCTTGCTGATGATGCAAAACGGCGTTTTTGCCGAGGGAGATCTCAAGTGCATGACAGGGATCAAAGTCGGTGGTGTGAAGAAATACAACGGAGAACCCACCAATTTTTACATATTTCAAGTGGAATCCGGCCAGTAAAAGATAAAACTGCGGCCCGCGAGTACGTAAGTCTGGCCCGCTAAACTTAACTTTTTAACCTAGACTAGATATTATTGTAACTTTAGTGAAGACCAAAAACAAAATAAAACAAAGGCCTTAGGTAAAGTATGCGAGAGTTTAAAATTGGGTTAGATGTAGTAAATAAAGGTCACATAGAATTAGTATTTTGTCTAAATAAATTGAATAATTCCTTTGAATTAAATCCACCGGTCCACAAACGACTAAAAAATTTCCACGGCCCCCCGAATAAAAACGTTACTCAACTCCCTTTTTACCGCAGTTGTCTTTACAGTTGCACAGAAAACTCATTAAAATGAAAAATATTAATGATATGACGCTTATTTCGCCTTTTTATTTAGAATATGCTAACTAAGAGTTAAATCAAATTTCTTTACATTTTGTTTGTATACTAAGACACTCAAAACTAAAAAAGTAAAGTTTTTTAATATTTTATCTTTGTACTCTGGAAAACACTGAATTTATTTTCCAGAAATTTAGCAGGCACAGCTTTAAAAATATTTTAAGACCACTGCTTTGGCGAATCTACTTTAGTTCTTTTATAAAATTAAGAAGTATTTTTAAATACGAAACTTAAAATCATGTATAAACTTAAATAAAGCAATTAGATAAAAACTATTCATAAAACTTGTGAGATTTAGGTTTCAGTTTACACACACATATTGTTGATGTACTGGATTCAGTGTGCGATTAACTTTCTATGCAAACATTTAATAAACAAACAAACTGAAATAAAACTATAGTTATATATAAACAAATATGATATAAGTCATGTTATGACTGTAATACTAATATCATGACTACATTGTAATAAATTATAGAGTTTTTTAGTTTCTTTTACCTTTACTAAAGAAACTCAGCCCGCCAAAGTCTATGTATAACGAACACGTTTCATTATGTTCAACAGACAGCTACATCTGGATTGCCGATAGAAAAGTTGCTAAACCCTGTTCAAGTTCTCAACCAACTTTTTTAATTTATTTGACTTTCTTAATCAAATTGACAATCATCGTCGAAATATATTTTCCGTGAGTACTTAGATAAAAATTAATCTGCATACAAAGTATATAAGTTAGCTACTACAGCGTTTTAAACATGTAGAACTTGAGGTTTGTTAAAAAATTATGTTTATTAGTTTTATTTATTTATTTACAAACATAACTTTCCTGATAAAAATCAAATAGGGATCGAACAAATTTGTTTAATTAAAAGGACATAATTTAAACTATAAAACGTATAAACAAAACTTTTACATATTTTTATCAAAATTAGATAAACTTCGATAACAAATATAAAACATTTTTACATTTTTTTTGAAATTAAAACATATTTAGTAATTTAACTTTAAAAAGTTTAGTTTAAACTTTATAAAGTTACTTACAAAATATTTTAACGATGTATAACTTGTGTTTAAAATTTTTAAATTGTCATAATACACCAACTTCCTATTAAAAGTTTTCAGTGGTTAAAAAACATCATTTAAATAAACTAGTAAAAATTCAAAACTATATCATAACTTGTTTATAAAAGTATTATACAAATCTTAGTTAAATATATTTATTTGTTAATTGAGCTAAAATATTTAAAATAGTTCAGTTAGCAGTAAAAAGAAGTACCGATAGCTTGTTTTAGCGTTTAGTTAATGACTTCCACATTTTGAGTTCGATGTTTTTAAAAGTCAACTAAAACTTAATTAATTATATTGCATACCAATTACGATTTTTATATAAATAAATAAATCCATAGTTCATTTAAAAAAAAATTCACACTTCTTACAAATGAATAACATAACTAACACATAAAAGTATTTCCTACCTGCGAGGGGATTTTTTTTCACGATGTCGACAACCAGGTAGACGTCTGATTGGTTGTAAACGTCCAAGAAGGAGGAAAATGACGTCACGTGACCACCTCATTTCCTGTCCTCCTTTTTGCCTTTCTCGTAGTCAACCTGCCAACTCCCAGCCACCTTTCTGTGACGTAATAATGGAGAGATAACTAAAAAAATTTTCACAAGATTTTATTCTTAGTGTACAGTAGTTTTTCCTTATGATTACGCACTTATTAGGTAATTCCTTGAATAAGCACTTTTGGGCAGTGTTCAAAGTGCGTACTCAACAGTAAGACTATTTTACTTAATTAGTTACTACCAAATGATCGATCAAAAGCTTCTGTAAGTTGCCATAAGGTAACGTGTTACCTTCCATCAAACTTTTTGTGACGTAACAATGACGTTATAACTTAAAATAAATTGTAGTACAGTTTGCTTAAAAGACCATGCACAAGTGTTTTGCAATCTATCGTAAGATAATTTAAAATATTTTCATTTTTTGAAAAATTAAACACTGTAAATGTAAAACCACATGACGTAAAAAACACAGAATTTTGTTGTTAACAAGCTTTATGAGTTAAATTAAAAACAAGAAAAGACTGAATTGAATGTATGTAAGTTCTATAAATTCACTTGTTTACTTTTATTTTGAAAACAAAAACTTTAAAAGACAAATCAGCAATCAATTGAATCTTGGTGTCTGTAATAAATACACTACACTACTTATTTTTAATGCACAGAAACTTATACATTAAAATAAAACTCAATTTTATCAGTTCTAAAGTACAGTTTAAGCTTCAATTAAACTCTAATTATTAATGATTAAGCATGTTTGATTTTCATTCAAAATATAACCGTCTTAGAACATTAAGATAGAATATAAGCAGTTATTGTATAACTCTACTTATTGCTAGTTTTTGAAACAAACGAATGTATTTCTTAGAAGTAATAAAATAAAAGATTCTAAAACAAAAATTGTTAGCAAGTAAATACCTAAAAGTTTTATTTTACTTAAAACAAAAATCAGCAAAAATAAAATTTATATCGAGATATTAATAAAATAAATTTATACAAAAATAAAAAAAAATTATATAAACCCTACTTTAGTACAACATGCTATTCAAGTCAACAACAACTTTTACACAAAAAAAGCTGATTTAATGACATTCATTTAAAATTAAACAACCTAAAATACAACTGTATACAAACTAACTTCAAAGCAGAAGTAATGTGATTTTCTTAAAAGTAATAAAATTGAACTGAAAAATCTTAAGCACAAACTATAAGCAAGCAGTTCATAAAAAAATATTTTATAAAGCACAAAAACTAACCAAAATAAACTGTCTTAGAAGACTTTGAAAACAATTAAAAATTTTTATATAAACCCTACTTAATTACAAAACGTTACTCAAGAAAATCCGATACATCAAAAAACACTAACTATGCACAAACAAACTTCAAAGCAGCGTCACTCCTGAACTCCTCATAGGTCTCCATCCGTTTTGCCGCCCCCCTGAAAACAACAGGTCTCGACCTTCTCACGTACTCCTCGTAGAAGGTCACCGAGTCCGGCAGGTGGTCCAAAACTTCCACTTCCATGGGGTCCATGTTCGACCCGATCGGTTTCAGGTGCCCCCGGGGGCCTTTCACCCTTTTATTTATAAAACAGTTATCTTCTGAAGAGTTTGTAATGAAAATAGATAATAAAAGTATTAATTAAGCCTAAATAAAAATCTCACATTTCAAACTAAAGCAAGTTTTGCTGTTTAACTGCGACTTAAGTTTTTCCTATGTAATATAAAGTTTATATATTTGAAAATTAAAATAAAAAACAATTTCACTCACTTCTGCTTCTCTTCAAAAATTTCATCTTCATCTTCCGGTCGTTGGTATTCGTCGAAATCTTTCAAGTTTTCCAAAATTTTCAGCGTTTTATCATCGATTTGAGCTAAGATTTTGCTTATAAAGAAGAAAATTGCAAAAAATTTTATCATTTTATTTGCATTTGAAACAATGAACAAAGTGACTTTGGCGCACAACAATCGAGTTTGATTGCGACTGAAAGGTAAGTGGCTAGTTAGTTTCTATTTCGGGGAAATTTTGCGTGCGCCGGAAGCAATAGTTAAAATTTTGATAATTGATTTTTGTCTTGAGATAATTAAAAAACATTTAAAGTAATGATTGTTTCTGTGAAGTTTTAGTGCTCGTCTACGATTACATATGATCGATTTTGGTTGTTTAAAACTTTTCGTAGTAATAAAAGTATTTTAAAGTATAATTTCTCATGTTTTTGATCATCCAAGTTAAAAAAGTTGTTTTATCTTAAACTATGTTGTATGCTTTTTTTTTTAACAGTTAACCAAAAACATTAAGTAATACAGTCTACACTAGACAACTTTAAACTTAAAATCATCTTTCATTTACAAATTCATGACTTCCTTTATAGCATAATTTAAGACTATTTTACGTCATAAAATATTTAAAATAGTTACATCTAAAGTTAATAACACTTTTTTTTTAAATACTACTAATTTATACCAAACTGACATCAAAACAAAACTGACATGAAAAAAGATGTTAATTAATTTTACCATTCCTTATTTTTAAGTTTTAAACGATAATTGTGATGTAGCTTTACACGCTTAAAGATGAACTAACATATTATTCAACTCCTTTTAAAATAGCGACCAATAGAAATTTAAATCTAACACTAAATGCAGTTTATATTTTACAGAACAAAAGTTAGTTTAATGCTTTATGGTTATTGGTTACTGCCTAGCTGTAACTATTTTGTACTATTACTAGCTAGTTTTCATTTTATGAACAATAAAGAGATGTTAAAACAAAAAATGATTAACAATTTCTATAATAAGATTGTGATAAAATTATTAACTAGTTTAAACTTATTTTACAGTGTCATAATTTTGCAAAAAAACTTTTCATATAATTTAAAATTATGGGGTGAAACACCAACTTAAACGCTTTTTATGCAAAAACATATGATCGTTTAGAGATTTTTAGTACTTAACAGTAGTAAGTGCTAATTATTAATTAGATATTTTACATAATTTACTTTTTAAAAACTGAGCTTGTACAAAACTGAACACCTAAGCAAAGTTAAACTACAAAAAGGAAATACAGTTTCAGTTTTAATGATCATTAAAAGTATTCTTTTACACAGCTACTAACTATGATTAGTTTGTAGAAAGTATATGTCAAGACATCTCTTTATTGTGTAAAAACCAAACTTCTATAATTTAACATATGAAACATACAACAGTGGGTTTGATGAGTGTTTAATGAAATAACCATTTTAAAACTGAAAAATAAAGTTTTTATAAGTACAGATAAACAGTAAACGGTGAGTTAGTTTAAATTTTATTGACTTAAGTTCTAATTGTGTAACCCTTGCCAATACTATTTGCAAAGTTTTCTATCAAAGAAGCTATTAGTAAACTAACATGAACGTTATCGAATACTCAAGTATGTTAAAAGTTGTTTAAATTATATGTTTAAATTTTTATACAAAATAAATTTAAGTAAATTCAGTTTCTAACAAACCTGTTATTATTCTATACGATGATTAATCATGCCTGTTTTTAAATTTTATTTGTTATGTATAAATGGCTAGTATTAAATTAGATGATTAAAAGTTAGACTGAAAATTATATGGTAGGATAAATATATTTGAATAATAAAATTATTACTAACTATTTTTTGAAGTATTATAGTTTTATTTCTTTTTTGTTGTAAGCATTTTTAATGAAACTAAATTAACAAAATAATAACTGAATCTTAGGCGTTAAAAAAAATTCAAGTTTACTTTTTACTAATTGTAAATGTAAAAGTTAAAGATAAAAGTTCAAAAACATTAAATAAATATCAAGCTGGCAAGTATAAACACTAAATAACACTTTTATACACTAAAAGACAACGTAAAGCTATTGAGCATTTTCGTTTTTTAGAGATAGTAGCAATAAAATTTTTTTAATCATAAATGTGTCAGCTATAAAATGCATTAACAGTTATATAAGTTCTACAATAGCAACTTACCTCATTTAAATTTACAGCTGATAGATTTAAACAAACTTGAATCATGCAACTACGTTTATTATCCAACATCTAGTTCAAGATTTGTTCTCAAAATATGTTTCTTAAGACTTTAATTTACAGTTTTTTAATAATTATACATCTTTGTTAATCTTTATAGGTTAAATAATTTCATCAGTTTATTTTTTACTAATAGTATGTGAGGCAACAGTAAAAAGCTTATTGGTATTAAATTTAGAAAGCATTTTTTTAATTGACGTATTAAAATCTAAGAACGTTTCAAGTATGTCTACGACAATATATACTTTTTTTGTTTACAAATGGATAAAATCAAACTGTTTTTACAGAATTTCCACAATTTAAACCAACACGTGATTTCGTTTTTGCTTTAAAACTTTCCACTTCCTACTACTCTACGTTTGAGTTTCAATCAAATAATTTTAAAATTAAACTATGTAATTAAGCTTTAAATAAATGTAAGTTTATGAAAAACTTAATAATTAAAAACACATAAAAAACCAGTATACTACCAGAATGTTCTACTGTGCTACCTTGGAAAAGCTTAGGAGAAATAAAAAGCAAAAAATTGCTTTACCAAAAGGACTTATTTTATAAAATCTAGTGTGGAAATTTTAAAAGAAGAAACTTAATAAGATCAAGTTGGTGTTCTATATATAGGTTAGTAATTTAAGTTTAACAAGCTCGCAATACTAAGAAATAGAAAAATTATCTTTTAAAGACACAAACAAATAGTACTTTTAAACATCACTTTGTTTTAAGTACAATTGAAACTTTTTTTTGTTGTAAATTTCTATAATGTGGGCAAGAATACTGCGACCCGCGACCTTAATTCAGCCTGCAATGTACTTTTCTACTAAAAACATACTTTTATATAATAACTTTTTTTTAAACTTACAATTAGGCTAATAGATTTATAATTTGTTTTTACTAGTGAAAAAATCTTTATACTTATAAATTTAAGTAGTGTATTTATTTTAATTACTATAAATGTTTTAATAAACTATGGCCCCTTGAAGACTTTTTGCAAAAAATATTTTATAGAAAATCTGGCCAGCAACTTATAAAAGGCTGTTCTAGAATGTGCGTTTACAATTTATACACAATTTAAAACTATCTTATGAATTAGCACAAAATATCATAAACTAGTAATATTACATACGTTCTTACTTTTAAGAATAGTAACTTATCTGAATATTATGTAGAGTATATAAAATTACAGACTTTGCAATGCTCAATATTTTATTGTATTCGTCGTAGGAACGAAAAATAATAAAAATAAGAAGTACGAAAAAATTCAGCAGTTTTTAGAAGAAAAAAACAAGTTGTATGGTGATATTCTCTAATGTAATTTATATTGACAACTTTAGAGCTTTATCTACAAAAGTTATTTTTTGTACGTTTTTCATTTTGACATTTTTGAAGTTTATGTTAAGTTAATTAAATTATAAATGTATTGTGTAAGATTTATGTTATCTGTAATAATAGATCTATGAGAAAAACTTTTACCAGTATTACACTTTATTTCTGAACAGTAATATTTTTTGTACTTGTAACAAACTTTCTTTTTCAGTTTAACTAAAAGTTGAAACAAACTAATATATTTTAATTAGAAATTAAAAATTTTAATAAAACAATAATAATAAAACATATCATTTTAACCTGAAAAAAGTTTAAGCATAAACATTGAAATCTTAAAATAGTTAAATTTAACAAAAAATGTTCACTTTTAATAAATGTTGATGCAAAATTTATTTTTAAACTTTAAAATTGTTGTTTTAATGAGTTTTTTTTGTTTAAAAGAAAACGTAAAAAAATAAAAAGTAAATATTAAATTCAAAATTTCTTTTATTCGGAAGTTAAATAAAACTAAACAACTAAAGGTCTTGTCGGTTTTTCATTGGCTGAACATTGAAAAGCTCGAAGCTGATTGGGTATCTGTTTCTGATGATGACTGCTTCATGAACGTCACTAAGTTGTTTAATGCTTTTAAAAACTTAAAATGTAGGCGAATATGAAAACAAACTATTTTGTAGATTTGTTTATTCACCATTAGGTTGACCTCAAAGATCGACCTCATCAAAATGGTATGAAAAATATTTGTTTTAATAAAATATATACATATTTTAAGCTGACACTTTTGTCTATAGAAAATTGTAAAGAGTTTAGTTAAAATGACTTTTATTTAAAAAACAACAATAATACTAATTATAAACTTTTAAGATTAAAAATATGATACTGACGCTCAATGGTATATTAACCAATAAAAGTAAACAAAGTAAAAAATATTTCTGATTCGTCAAAAATAAAAAATTGCAAACTGTTCAATTTATAACAAAGGTCTAGTGCAAGCTGTACTACTTAAGTCATACTTGGAATATTCTTACATCTTTTGTGATGTAGGTTTGGTTTAGAGCTAGTGTTATATGATCTTTATTACACAAAAAGTTATAATTGTTCATTGCATCATATACTAGTTTATAAACAGACTGCAGAATGATTTAACGCGTCAAATTTCTGCATACACACATAATCTTTTAATCTTATAAATAGTTATAAATTAATAAAATATTCAAAACTTTTAGTAATCTTTTAATTTTAACACATAATCTTTTAATCTTATAAATAGTTGTAAAATTAAAACAATTACAATTTTTTTAGTTGCTTTTATATATTTAAAAACAGAAATTTTTAGCAGCTACATATTAGGAGAGCTAAACATTATTTTCTAAATATAAAAAATAAAACAGTCAAAAAAAAAAATCTATTATTTAAAACTAATAATTAATGTTAAATATATATTAAGGTTGGATTAGTTTCGTGATGTATATTTAATTTTGCACTAATAATTTTTAACATTAATTTTGAAATTTAATACCAATGAAAAGTTTTAAAACATTAGCTACTAAACTATTTATTATATAAAATTTAAAAGATAAATGAAACGAAGTAAATTCAACTACTCTAATTTTGTTACTTGTTTAGAATTTTTACTGCTTTATTATTTATAACACAGTGTTTTCTATATTTGTTTTAATAGTTAAGTTCGCAGTTTTACAATTAAAAGTTTTAAAACATCAGTTCAGGTAAAAACCAACTTAAAAGGTTTGCTTTACAATACAATAGTAGTTTAATTTTATAAAGTCATTTTAAAGAGGTTTAAGTAATTTTTTCTACTTTCTTTCTGCTTACTAAAATATTGTTAAGACTTTGAAAAAAAAAACTAAGATTTTGAGATCTGTTAATGACTAAATTTAGAAAAAAATTATACTCGTTTGACTTGCTTGGCTGTTAGTTTCATTTCAAAAGTTATTCTATTAGTTATCATAAATTTAGTAAAAAATAAGATAAGAAAATTACTGAGTCCATACATTTTGACCTATCTAATAAACAAATGTTTTAAACAAATTTTACTAATCTAAAAACAATGTCCGCTAAATACAATTTTGATTAGATACTTTGGATTAACTGAGTTAAACTTTTCCTTATACTGTAATCTTAAGTTAAAGTAAACTAAGAAGTTCTTTAGATTTAATTTCTAAAAAAAAATTGTTAATTGTACTAAATGTATAAAATAGTAGTGTAGCTAAAATTAGAAAATTAGGTTCCATAAAGCAGTTTAATAACAAATTTACTCAAACTACTTACTGTACATTCTGTACGCATTGTGTTTTATTTATTTTTATTTAAGTTTTTTTTCTGCTTCTTTTATTATTAACTGTAAGTTATTTTGAAAATTATCTCAAGTAATGGATTAAGCATGTAAGTAATTTAATTTAGATATGAGTTTATTTTACTACTGTTGTTTTATTAATTTTATGTATTTTCTAGCCAAAAAAAAAGTTAAAACTTACATATCACTATTAGTTACTCAAACATTTTGTTTAAAAAAAAAGAGTATAAAACAGCTGGAAGTTTAGTTTTAGTTTTTTTTTTAGAAATTTTACATTTTTAATTGCAGAAAGTTGATCTACCTAAACTAGATGTAGTTCGTTAAAATAAATATAACAAAAATAAACTTTTTTTACTTTTTTATTTTAAATTAAATTGAGATAAAATATTTTTGTTAAAGCTGACTATAAGTCTTAAAATTTTCTTTTAATAATTATCTGTAAAAATAAAAAGGTTTGTCATTGTTAAATAGTATACATTTTCATCAAAGTTTGAGCAAATTGAATAAAGTTTTAAGACAAAAAATCATTAAACAATGTGTTATTATAGTTTATAAGCCGATCAAAAGCAAAAATGTTAGAAGAATCTCATTACAAAATGGATCATAAGAAACGAGGTTCATTTGTAATCTTCTGCTACAGTGTAAGTCGAAAATACTTATGTTTGCTAATTAAAGTAAATTTCAGTCACTATTAACAGTTTTGTGTGACATAGAAGTATGTTTATATGTTTGTGTAAACATAGTATATTACTATTTTACCTTTTTAGAAGATTTTAAAAACACAAATTATCATATACATCTTAAACATTTCTTATAAATGATGTGAACAATAAAAAAGAAAGATTTTTAGTTCAGCAGAAGTTTAACTTGTTACAGTACACCGTAAATTACTTAAAGTTTTCATTTTTTCAGCAAACAAACATTACCTTATCGATCTAAAACATTTTAATAAATGTTGTGAACAATAAAAAGACTTCTAATTTAGCAGAAGTTTAACTTGTTACAGTATACCGAAAACGTAGTACAACTGCATTAAAAATTATTTTTTTCAGCAAACAAGCAGAACTTTGTCGAGCAGAATGCGCTTGACTGAAGAGCGGTACACGAAAGAGAAAGTGATGTACAACGAAAGAATGCATCTTGAGAATCTCGCCGTCATGATGGGATTCAATCACGATGACGTCATCATGTTTGAAAGCCTGACTACAATGGAAACTGTGGAAGCACTCGTGTACGGTTAGTATTTTGTATGATATTAAATCAAAATGACTTCATTGCCTAAAATTAAAACTCAATAACTACGGTTTCGAGTCTATAAAAACGTAGACGACAAAACTTTATTATTTTCTTATGCAAATTATAAGCTTAACTAAAGTTGTTAATGTTTGACTATGATTTTTTTTTTGAGCTTTCAATAATACAAATTTCAAAAACATGATGCACTAAAACGTTTATGCACGTCAATTAAGAAGGATATAACATGAATCGAAAGTTTGTTTGTGTTTAGAGTTTTGTATTAAAAACTAATGTAAATTTTTGTACATGAACATTAGAGTAGCGTAAGAAGAATTACTGACACATATTTCAAACTCAGCTAGACAAAAATATGGTAACAGAAGAAACACGTTTTATATTTGCTTCAAACTAACTACAAGTTATTTTCAGTTTCGGAAGAAGTCAACAGACAAGGTGAAGATCAGGACTGCCTGGTGGTCGCAATCGTGTCGCATGGTGGCGCTAACGGGCTCGTTTCAACCAGGGGAGGGTCTCTCGCACTAGACCGATTCAGCGAATATTTCAACTCTGAAAACTGCCCTGTTTTGGCCGGAAAACCGAAAATTATCTTGAAAACAGTTAGACTAATTTTATTATGAGTTATATGCTTTCTTACTTTGTTCAACGTATTTTATTGAAATCTGTAAATTGAACTTTTTTTATAATGATTTTACTAAATTTATGTTTACTTTAACATTATTACCACTAACCTATAAGTTTACTATTGGATTTTGTTTAGATCTAGTTTTCTTAAGAAAGAAAAAGCTAAAACACCTTTATTGTCTTACAACTTTTATTACCAACATAATTTTTTTCTAGGTAATTAAATGTAATGTAAATTTATAAGTAAGTAATTTTTTTCAACTAATGTATAGACGTGCATGGGCACAAAATATTTGCTTCGAAACGAAATTTCAAATAAAAACAAAAGAAAACGAAGCAATGCATTGCAAGCTGAAAAGAACAATATTCAAAGTTTTCAAAAAAATCTAGGTATTCATCTCCCTGAAGATGATAAGTTTTATTACGATAAAAACTTTTCAACAAGCGGAAACCCAAACTATGAAGATTTCGTGTTCCTCTATTCGTCGGTTGAAGGTCGTTTTTCGTGTACTTTCAATATAAAAATAGCTTAGTGAACTAAGTACAAATTTTCTAGAAACAAAAAAATAGAAACAAATTTAGAAGATGTTTTAATGATAAGTGTCAACATCACAACTGTAACAAACAGGCTTCCTCTGTGGTGTGGCAGATGAAAAAGAATTGGGTTCTTCGACGATCTTTGTTTTTAGTGAACTGTTTAGCAAACACGGACTTAAAAAAGACTTTCTACAAGTATTACTTTTTTTTTGATTTTAATTGTTTAGTTCAGGGCTCCTCAAAGTTAGCGATTTGAGCAAGTTAATTTCATATAAACAGCAACCCTTAGTCTTGCTTTTCAATTACAAACAAATTTATTCAGAAATAAAACAGTGTTTATTTGTTATTGTTTAAATTTTATTATTATCCACAGATTTTAACGGACACCAACTATGTAGTAGCAAACCATTCTTACTTTTCATTGTCCGCATTCACTACATTCTTGAAAAACATGTCCTCTTTTCAGAGTCAACTGACTAAAAAGCTAGTTTTCAATAAGAAAAACAAGTTAGTTCTATATTTTTTTTTTTTTGCATTTGAAAAATTTATTAACCAGCGAAAAATATTTTACAGAAAAGAAGGTACCAACTATGAACGCATGAACAAAGATCAAATTAAGATGTTTTTATCAATATTATCCAAACGCTATGCATCACTGTTCCCTGGATATACAAAAACTGCAATGAGTGTATTGACTAATTTAGAGAAAAAGTTGTTCATTTCTGACAAAAGAAAATCTCTGTTTGATTGTTTAAACGAAGATTCGAGGAGCTCAAGAAGAAACTATTTTTCAATAAAAAAACGATAGGAGTGGTTAAACTAAAAAGTAATTGTTAACTTCTGCTTTGAGAACATTATGATTTCTTTTTTATTCGTTTTTCAACTTTTTTAGTTTTTTTTGTACCTTATCGACTTCCCTGCTGAATTAAATTGTATAACAAACAAGTTTATTGTATTTAGTCGCATGAAGTAAACGTTTTGTTATCTAGATTAATAAATGAAATAAACGTGTTGATTTGAATTAAAGTAAAAAATATCTAATTTGTGTTTAACACTGATACATTTAAATACTAAGTACTACCATAAGAAGTATCTTGACTTAATGTTTTATGGCATTGAAAAAACAAAAACTCATATAAAACATTGAAAATATTCTTAATTTAACACTTCAAATACACTTATTATAATTTACAGCAGAACGCTAAACGATTCTTTATTTCAAATACTTCTTTAATGATTGAAAACGACAAAAATTTTTTTGCTGAGTTTCTCAAATTAATATAAATTAACATTTAAATTTTACTACAACTAACTTGGACCAGACTTGTCATAAGTTGTTTTTAACTTAATTAAAGCTGTTTGAACGAGAGCGTTGCCAAGCAAGCGCTGTAGTAAAAAAAAAGAAAAAAGAATTTTAAAAAGTGAGAGAATAAGCTTAAGAAGAAGGTAGCAATGTTGTTTTATGTATTTTTTAACTATATTTTTCCTTATTCTTAATAGTTTTTAAAACGTTTAAATAACTTTTCGTATATTGAATATTTTTCTTTTGTTATATATGATTGCTGTTATAAGAACAAAAATTGATTAATTTAAATAATAAAACGTACTGAAAAATAATACAAAAAATGTAAAAGAAATATTTCTATGAAAAAGAAAAATGTAACTTTTTATGGTAATTTAACATGTTATTTTTAAGATGCTTGGTTAAATTGAAAAATAACTAGTTCAATTATATACAGAATTTACTAATTTATAAAGCCTTATATTCTACTAAGCGCGATTGTTAAAATTGTAAACCAACCTTTTTTTTTTTTATTATTATGTAAGATAAGTTTAGAAGGTTTAGAAGGAAATTCAATATTTCTACAAAACAGTTAATTTTATTATATGTTATGATATTTAGAAACTTCGATTTTTAGATTTTAAAGCACAGACGAGGTATTTGACCGAAACTTAGTTTGTAAAATAAAGTCTTGAAAGAATAAATTCTGAACAGTTATTTTTTTTATCAAGAATAAATAAACATTGTGTCATTGTCATTTAAATTTAAATCATAAACAAACTGTTTAACCAAATAGAAACTATTCTTTTACAAACTAACATATAAGGGATTAATGTTTAGAATTTAAAAATTATTATATCTATAAAATTAAAAAATATATTTTTTTCATCTTATTTATTGCAGCTTAATAATTAGTTACAAAGTACAAAATTTTTCTAATGAAACAAAATCGAAATTCATCATATTTAAACTTACAATTTTTTTTCTTATTATTGAAACAAAACAGTAAAAAAATAAAAACCTCATTAGTAAAAACTGAAAATGTAAACGAAATTACTTAATGACTTTTACTTAAACAATTTTTCTGTGTAATGTTGATAAAAAAAAAGTAAAACGTTCTTATTAACTGAAAATATTTTCAATTTAAAGTATTAAATTTGAACTAAAAATAGTTAAAATGTATATTTTCATCTTAACAATTGTAGTTTAATAAACATTTTACAAAGCACAAGACTTTCCAAAATAAAGAAAACTGCAATTCATCATAATTAAACTTACAAAAAAATTTATAATTTAAAATATTAAAAAAAAACAATTGAAACACAATTTAAAAAATAACTTATTAGCAGAAACTAAAAATGTAAACGAAATTAATTAATGAGTTTTGTTTAAACAATTGTTGTGTATGATGTTGATAAAAAAAAAGTAAAACGTTTTTATAAACTGAAAATATTTTCAGTTTGAAGTATTAAATTTGAACTAAAAATAATTAAAATGTATATTTTCATCTTAACTATTGTAGTTTAATAAACATTTTACAAAGCACAAAAATTTCCTAATTAAAGAAAACTGTAATTCATCATAATCAAACAGACAAATTAATTAAAAATTTAAAACATTGAAACAAAAGGTGGCACTAAATTGCATGGTAAAACTACTAATACATAATAATGAAAAAGATTAAATACATTGGTTCGCACTAAAAACAGTTTTATTTGCGGGTAGAAAAAGCTTAAACTCTTCCATTGAAAATGTTTCTTGTACATTATAATCTCTGTCCTTATAGAGGCTTGTCTTTCCAACCTCCTCTATCATGTTGTTGGTAAGTGGAAAGTTATGGCAACAAAATCCCATTGATTTGCAAGTTGATCTGACAATATTAATACTCAATTAAGGAATATTGCTTTTCAATATTAATAGCAGTTTTATTTTATTTTGTTTAAAAATAGAAAATACATTGGAAATTGTAGATTAAATGTGTAGAAACATATGTTTGAAATCTATATTCAATTTACATATAAATCATTTATACAATTCTAGTATTATGAACGAAGTTCTTAAATTCTAAGTTAAAATAAAAAGTAATTAAAATTTCGTATTGTTGGATTTTTAATTAAAATCTGCTGATCTAGCAGTTCACAAAAGTGACCAAGAAGCTTCTTCAAAAATGACTTAAAAGTTTCCTTTTTTGTATGTCTACTTTTTATTAACTACTATGGTACATAACGTCAAATATGATAAAATTAATATAACCATAAATTTGCTAACCTTATTATCATTAGAGCGTTGAGCAAAACATATCCCATGCAGTATTGCTTTTTGTTTTTAGTATAGTTCATAACCGAAAAATCTCTCTCAATCCTGGCGTTGCTGAATGGGATTGTTTTCATTTTTAGAATCAATTCACACAACTCTTTGTATTTTTTCAAATTGTCTTTCCAAAATTTAACTGTTGTAAAACTTCCTGTTAAAATAAAGCGTTAATTTTTGACAATTTATTTATAAAATAAAAAGTTTCAATTATATTTAATCATTATAAAAAGTTGAAATACTAATATTTCATTCATAACAAATTTTAAGTACTAGGTCTACTTTAACTTACGGTTTAACAGATATATATTTTGTTATAACTGTTTGAAAAATGTTAAGCAAACATTTAGAAATATATAATATTTATATGAAAAACAAAAATTCTAACTTAAATTTGTTTGGTGAACTACACGTATTTGATTATACTATTGTATGATTTTATTTTTATCTGCCAAATTGTACATCAGTTTGACATTTTTATTCTCTAGAATGCTTTCAATATTTGGCTTCAGTCTACTCAAGGCCTGAAACAAAACATATTATGTTTTGCAAAATAATGTTTTATATTTACTACATTAAACAAAACTTTAGTTAATTAAAACTACTAACTTGTTCAACAACTTCGTATGAGCCCATAAAATCCAAGTTTTGTGACATTCTACTATCGATTTCACTTAACAATTCTAAAACGTAACTTCTATACAGTTGTACGGCCTAATTGATATAAGTAATATTAGTACTCTCAGTTTTAAAATACACATTAACATATATGGTTTTTTTTTATACAACTTGTGGTATTTTTGTAATGTTACATATAATAATAAGAAATAGTTAACATGTTAACATATACTAAATATTAATTAATTATTGTATGTTATACCTTTTCCTGCTTTTGAATTGACAATTCTTTGAATAAGTTTTCAACACTAGGTTCAAAATTAGGTTTTTCCAACAGTATGTCTTAAAACGTTTTACGAAGTTAAAAAATAAAATTAACAATAAATATTACAAACTAACTAACGGCAAGTTTAATATGTCACTTTATAAAAATCTGTATTAAAATTTTTTACAACTTTGGAAAATCAACGTTTTATCAACGATATAGGAAAAGTTTTAAATTTATATAGGTGTAAGATTGTTAAACTGATTAAAATTTAAAGAAAAAAAACTAAACTATTCACATAATACTCAAACAATCAGAAAATACATAAAATATTCAATTTAACTTTTCTACAAAACATTTGTAGACTGGAAGTATTTATTTTATTTAAGTAATTGATACAACAGTTAAAATTTTCGTAATTAAATAGAACCTCAAGATTTTTTAAAGTTTTTAACTAAACTGTATATATTCCGTAAATTCATAAACTTTACAATTTTTTAAGTTAGATTAAAATGATAAACAAGAAACTAATATTGAACAATATGCATTTTTAAAACTTAACAATACAGTAATTATACTTACTTGTGCTTTGGTTGTATACAAGCTCATTTAAATATTTTTTTAGTTCTTTTATAACTGATCTTAAATGAAAAGGCAGAAGATTATTTTTTTGTAGAATAAGGTTTAGTTCATATACCTGTTTAGTAATAACTTAAATTTCATTTTTATCAATAAACCAGTGTATTACTAAACGGTTTTTCAATTTTTAATGTTTTTAATTAATCATTTGACATTATAAAAAAAAAGAATTTTTACAAATATTTAACAAAATTAAATTACACTTCAGTTAGTGTATCTTTAAACTAACTTTTTTTAAAACACATTCCATGAACACCATAACGAATTTCAAACATTCATTTGAAAGCAATGTTCTTATGCGTTCAGCATGTACATCATTTTTTCTTCTATCTTGCTAAGAAACAATACAATTTATTTGAACTATTGCTATTTAGAAATTCACAATTTTGAAAAAAAAAACTATAAGAAAAGTTATTAGGATTTGTAATAGATCAAACTTGAAAATTAAATCTTATGATCTTTGTAGTTAATGTTGTTATAAAAATAAATTAGTACGTTTATTTAAAAATCACAAAAAGTTAACCTTAAACTTTTTTATTTTAAATCTATTTTTTAGTTTTATTGATAAACTAAATACATATCAACACACACAAAAAGTAAAGTAATGTATTTGATTGTCTTACTTCGTTAAAGAACGCTAGAAGAACTTTCCATTTTTTTATTATTCTTTTAATGCATTCAAACCGACAAATCCATCTAGTCTTGCACAAGGCTTTGAATTTGAGAGGAATATCGTTCTCCATGTACAAGCTGAGTTGCTCAAAATCATTCTTCCGAATCTGAGAGAGTTTGAAGTACCCAAAAATTTTTGTTATCAGTTCATCAACCTGTAGAAATTAAAAATTATCTATACTTAGTAGTTAAGAACAAATACATATACTTTTTAAGCATCTGAAAGTTTTGTTCAAAACATATAGTAGGTTGACATGCAGAAAACACACTCAAATTAACAAATTTCAATTACTCTAATCAATAAAAACTGATTTAATAACACAGGAATTTTATTATTTTCCACTTCAATTACTAACTTCGTTAGGTATTGTTCTTCTTGTAGCATTTAAACATGCGTTTTGTAGTGCATGACTTGTGCACGAAATTGAGATGAGGTTTGGATTTTCCTTTCTTAAAATTTCTCCAAAGCCATTTTTCTTGCCTGTCATTGACGAGGCTCCATCAGTACCTAAAAGTAAAAGCTGATAATAACATAAACAAATGAACAAAAGCCATAGTTAATTAAAGAAAGTTTAAAATAAAAAATTTTAATATTATAACAGTTTAAAGGAAATTTTAAAAATTTATTAACAAGCATTTAATTCAGTATTTTAAAAACATCAAAAGTTTTTTGTGTAAATATACATATATATTTTAATGGAAATAACTTGTAACGTTTCAGTTTAACTAAAAGAAAACTTGAGTAATTATTTGTTCTCATTCACTAAGTAACAAACATACAAAACACTCTACTAAGTTTAACTAAATCTAATTTTTCAACTAAATTAAAAAAACCTCATTAAGTAAACCTTTACTTTACAAATATATTAGGTTAGTAAAAATAACTGTTTAAAGTGTAAGATACATGTAGTTGTAATGAATAGACAAGTCAGCTATAAATTTAATTTTAAACAACTAAAATAATTTATATTCTTTTGTTAATTTTTTTCAATTATTAATTAAATTATCAATATTATAAAAATTATACAGTTGTTCTCTTCTAGCTAATATATATATATACTTTTAAATGTTATATCATTTATAAATTGTTCAATAAAAATTAACATTTAAAGTTTTCCAAGAACATAACACTTACAAACAGCAACAACGTTTTTCAATTCTATTCCGTACATACTTAGCACTTTCTTAAAGCCAAAAGCTATGTTTAAGGCAGTTTTTGTTTTTATCTTTTCTAAATGAAGAAATGTTGAATTAATTTCTCCCTTTAAAGTGCTAATATATGATATGCTCACACCTGCAAACATACAACTGTCCAAACCACTTGTTCTACAGTTTTTTTCTAAGATTTAATGTAAAACAAAAACCTAGTAAACATAAAAGTTAACATGAAACCAAATATGAATTTCTAAACTTCTTGAAGTGCTGTTTAAGCAAAATTCCTACAGCATTACTAAAAACAAATCTAAACTCAAACAAAGTAAAACGTATATCTTCACATCTTACTTAAATATATCTACTATTTTTTTATAAAAAAATATATCTCTTACAACTTAGTATATTCTGGTTTTATTTACAACTGTGTATATACAAGCAAGCAAAACTGCTAGAAGTATACAAACAACTGTAAGTATAAAAAAATTAAAACAACATGTTTTATTCAACTTGATGTTGTGATTAAAATAATATGTTAAATCTATATATTAATCAAAAAAAACGAACTAAAAAATGTTCTAAACTGTTCAGCAACACAAAAAATAGAAAATGTAACTGTCTCCTACGAATTCTATCATAAACCTAAGATACTATATAATTGTTAATACTTTTGCCAAATATTTTACTGCAAAATTGTTTATTTAAAGTTGACAATAAATAACATAGATATTATAGTGTTGCTTGACTAAACTTCACTCTTTTTTACTGTACAAATCAACAAATCATAAAAAAAAATTAAGATGGTTAAAAATCAACTAACCCAGATAACTGCACCCTGATTTGTCCGTACTTTCGTCGATGTAAAAACTACAACTATCTCCTATCATGTCAGTGATGATAAGTTTTCGGAATAAAGGTGCGAGACTATTGGTTGCAATTTTAGTACATTTTGTACGTTTTAATGATGCTTTTTCATTTACACTGCCGATTTTTTTCATGACATCTACTAGGTGTGTGCCGGAGCTAATATTGCCATGTACAGCTTGCTGCAAGGCAAGTCTAACTTCTGCTTCATGTTTTCCTACTTTAAAACTTTGATTAAAGTTAGTAGCCACACTATGTATTGTGTTTGAATGGTTTGGTAAGTTTTGATTAATTTTTGCACGTTCGTGTTTAAAAGATTTACTGTGATTCATAAGAACACTTTTCTTGGCCATCATCTCAAATTTGCACCATTTGCAATAGGCCTTGGTACCATTTTGGCTTGGAGCAATCCAATCTACAAAAATTAATAACTTAACTTATATGTGTTTGTAGTCTAATATTTTTTTTACAAAAATAATGTACTTCTTACTGACTTAAAACAAAGCTTTTTATAATTTTTATAACAAATCAACCTAGATAAGTATTAAATAAGTTTACATACTATCCACTGATAATATCTGTAAAACATATTTTAACAAGTCTAATCGGAATTTTAAAATGTAGAAGGGTATAAATTTGAAATTTAGTCACCTTATGCTGGTAATAATGTATTAGTATTTTGATATAACAAACTTCTGCAAATAATTAACATAACAACATAAGTGTTAAACTTTCTTACTTTATTTTAAATATAGATAAACATTATGAAAAAAAATTAATTACAAAAAGTTGACAGAAAAAAAAAATTACTTTTCAACTCAAACACAGTTTCCCAATATTTCAGATATTTTTTATAGACTTGCTTTTTTGGTTGATAATCATCAACAATTATTTCGACTAAAGGTACCTATAAAGGATTTAAGTATTGTTAGAATATGTTATATACAGAAAGTATAATAATTACAACTTTATTAAAAACAATAGAGTCTAAAACACATAACAAATTTGTTTAATTCTTCCAAAGCTTGCTAGTAAATAAAATTTGATTTTTAAAAAGTCTAAGTTATATTATTTCAAGATGAAAATTGTTTATATCATATTTAATATTTAGTACTTTAACTCAGCCAAAAATTTTAAAAAAATTATGTAATCTCTAAACTATAAAAAATTAGCAAATAATATACTAAGTATTTCATTTTATTTTTTCAAATCAGTACATAATAAATAATAACTCTAATTAAAACTATCAGAACATTCATTGAACTAATTTATAAAGCCATATGGAGTAGGGGGGTCAGAATTTTTTTTTAAATTTTATCTTTACTTGTACAGTTTAAAGTTTGCAGAAAGTTGACCATAGTCAACCTTTTTTAGAAAATAAAAATAGTTTTGAGATTTGATTGGTCAAATTCAAGTAAAATAGGTTGCTATAAAGTATAGTTTTCACTTAAACCTATATGTTCCTTTAACTTTTATGCATTCTTTACCTAGTCAAGACAAATATTATAGGAGTTTTATTAAAGATTTATTTGAAAGCTCTATCATAAAATTATATTTATTTAAATACTATTTAATTTATTAGAAGAAAAATTCATTTAAAGTTGCTTTAAACATACAAGAATCACTTTTTAAAAAATTATGTAACAAGCTTTAAAAAATGAATGAAGACAGGTTTTTAGTGATATCATTATTTGAAATTTTAGTTTCTATAAGATTAGAGATTATAAGATTAGTTTCTATAGTTCTCTTTGAGTTTAAAATTCAAAATCTCTACAACTATAATAGATCTATTTCAATAAACAAAAACTTTATCTAACATCAACAAAATATGTTTAACTCCCCTTCACCCCTTTGTTTATGTATTTGCAAATTAATCCAACTACCATTTTTTTAGCTTGCTTAAACATGTGGTAATTTCAAAACTATATGAAAAAGTAGAACTTTATAAAATATTTAATAAACTACTTAAATCATATTATATTCATTAAATATAGATTCAAACCCTATTCCTTCTTTTAAACATATATACAAAAATACCAAATACATAACTAAGTTAAACAAAAAGTAACAAAATATTTTAAAAATTATTTGGTGTTATAAGTATATTTAAAAACAATCATAAACTTAGAGTAAAAATAAAATAATAATTTATAGAACTATAAGAATACTTTTGTTTTTAATAAAAATGACATATAGTTAATTGTTTTAACTAAAAAGATTGCTCAATTTACTGAATTGTAAAGAGCAGTAAAAATTATACAAAATAAATATGATTTCATGCGAATTACAACCAAATTTTCAAATTTTAAATTTGGACAGAAAGTAAAATTGAAAATTAAAAGACAAAACAAAAAAAAAATATTAATTTAATTTAAATTGCTGAAATAAAACCACAAATTTACATTAGACTTAAACTACACAACGCCATTTATTTAAAGTATTTTCTAAAATTAAAGTGTTTTGTTCAATTCTTTAGTAAAAATTAATATACCATTTTTTATTTATCTACAAAATTCTCATAAATGAAAAACTTACATGGTTGTTTTGATCCATTATCTGCTTCTTATTTTATTAATTGTTTGATTTTGTATCCAAATTCCAAGCAAATGTCATTCATATATTTTTAAAAATAGGGTATTCCCCTACGAGAGATATTCATATACCGTAAAAAACGAATTGTAAACAATTCGTTTGACAAGTCTTTGGACTTTACTTCTTAGTGGATAAAGTGTAATTTTTGAAAAATTATCACAGAAAACTATAGCTATTCTATTTGTCTTCAGAAAAATTAAACGCATTTTTAACTAAAAAACTATTAACTATCAGGATTAAAACTAAGGCTGAAGAAAGAACATTTATAAAGTATCTTATCATAAGTTTATCTGTTATTTTTATTAAAAATTTTGAAAAGAATGCGTTAAACTTATGTCAAAATTACTTAGGAATTTTTTAGAGTAATACTTTTTAACTTTTTTTTACTTTTTTAGCTGTGAAACACGTAATTACAGTGATAGTAAAAACATAAATTTAAAACTATAAAAAACTTATAATTAAAAAAAAAAAGAATAAGTATATGTATATTGTTAAAAAAGAACAAAAAAATCCCAAACTAGGGTAAAGGTTAGGTTAGGGCTTTAGGGGTAACATTGATAAAAAAATATAAAATAAAATTTTTAAACAAATAAAATTAATTAAAAAACTTTTCAAGTCGGGAAAAAGTGTTTCTTTGCAAAAGTAACCCTTTATGCAAAAGTGTCTTGTGCAAAAATGACTCTTGGTGCAATAGTGCGTTCGTTCAAAAGTGTCCCTTTGTGCATAAAAGCATAAATGACATATACTGGAATTATTAAGATGAGATTAAATATAAAAACTACATGTATGCAAGTATGTTAAGATGAGCTTTGTGAATATTATTACTAATTTAATTGAAATTTTTAACATTACAATTTTGATCACTTATTTTGAGTAGTTACCTGTCTTCACTAACTTGGGCATACTGTTGGTATGTCCGGCTGTAATGTCACGGTGTTTTGCCTAATACTTGCTTAGTCTGCAATATAAAAGCAGATGTTTTGATTTTTTTTAATTTATACCTTTATTCCAAACCCATTTTACCAAACTTTTTAAAACATTTATCAAAAAAACAAATTTTTAATAATTAAAAACAAAAAGTTATGATATTTTTTTTGCTGACTCATCAAATACTAGAGGAATTATCGTTAAATTACAACAAGACTCATTGTTGGTCGTTAAAAATTAAACTTAACTCTGGTTAATGTCAAATGTTGAACACAAAACTAAAAAGAGCATTTAAGTTAAATATTTTTAAGTTTAGAAAAGTTTTAAACTAAAGTGAAGTTTCAAGTAACTTAACTAAGTTTAAAATATAACTATAGCTCTATTACTTTTCTAAAATATATATTATATAGAATGTTGTTACTAGAACTTTAGACTTTTTAGTTATTTGTCAGTCACCTGTAAACTTTTACCAATAAAAATCTCAGACTAGAGTTTAGAGGATTACTATTAAACCTTGAAACTTGGAATTTGACATTTTAGGCTAAAAAACCTGTAAAAACCTAGAACTTTGATTAAAAATCACTAAAAAAACCTGGAAGTATCTAGAAATTTAAACAATTTTAACATTTTAATACTAAATTTCGATTTCACACAAAAAATTTACCATATTGATATTTCTTTTTTCATCATAAAATTTTTTTTGTTAAAAACACATTTAAAGTAGCTTTACAGTATCTTTTCAATGTTTTTATCAGGGTTGCCACTTTACCTGGAAACCTTGTAAAACCTGTAATTTAAAAAACTTTATAAAAAACCTAGAACTTAGAACAAAAAACCTGGAATTTTTCAAGTTCGGAATTTTTAATATAGGAATACAGGTTAAAATTAGTATCTGAATAGTCTAATAGTTCTATTACAAACATTTAAATTTAAAACAGCTAATTCTCTATTTATTTTAATTTATTATTTTTCCTTATTAGCTATTTTCTTACACTGTGTTAAATAATACAATATGCTGCTAATTCCAATAACTTTATATTTTTGATACGGTCTAAGATATTTTATGATAGTATTAACAAGGGTTACTTTGGATCTAATAGTTTTTTTGTTAAGTATTTTTTACCAAACTTTAAAACCAATTATTTTTAAATTTTTTAAATGCTAACTTGGTATTTTTTATCTAAAGAACATTCTTTTGCTTTGTTTTTCACAATAATTTCCATCGAATTGGGGTTTGACTTTAGTAAGATTTTTTTTAACTTAGTAAACTAAGATTCTATGATAGAAATATCATTTTACTTTAAATTTTATTTTAAGGTACTCAAAATAGAGTTTTCCAAATTATTCAAATTTATTGTGGCTTCACTGCAAATATATGATATTTTTTAAATAATTTTTATTTTCAATATTCTTACTTTACTAAGTTTTATATTAAGGAAACATTAATTTTTTTTTTTTTTTTTTTTACATGATCTATGCAAGTTTTATATAAATTTATAACACTTGAGCTAGAAATCCTCCAAATTATGTAACTTTATGTAAAACTTGCATAGGTCATATAAGTAAAAAAGAATTGGAAAAATTAATATTTCCTTAATATAAAACTTTTTCAAACACGAATATTGAAAATAAAAATTATTTGAAAAGTATAATAAATTTGCAGTTAAGCCATAAAAGCCACTAAAGTCAAACCCAATTTCAATGGAAACTATTGTGCAAAGCAAAGCAAAAAGATGTTCTTTAGAATAGAAAAAAGTTCCATGTTGGCATTAAATAAATTAAAAAAAAGGGTTTTATAATTAGGTTAAAAAATAACAAAAAAATCCTATCTGAGTCAAAGTAACCCTCTTGTTGTATTACACATGAATATACGTTATGATTTAAAACTTCAGTTAATATTTGTGTTAAAGTGTGACACCACGTTTTTGTGATAAAGAAATTTTGATATTGAAGTCATGTCTAAACTTTTAATTTTGAATGTAAAATTTGAAACACTTTACTATTTTCGTTAATGTCAATTGTTTTTTACAGAAGTTGATTAATCTTTTAAGGGATAAAATTTAAGTATTACTTTAAAATTTATTGTGAAAGAAGAGTGTCAATAGAAGCAAGTGGAAATCAAAGAAAATAGTAAGTTATAACAAATTTTAATTCTGCATACTTGTTAAATTTTATTTCAGTTCTGGCACTTACTTCTAGGACGTAGTTCTTGTTTTAAATAAATAAAATATTTTAACTAGTTAATGCAATTTTAAAAATAAAAATAATCATTGGATAAAGTAGCTTAACTAGGTAAAAAGATTACATTTTTAAACTATTAGCTACTTCTGTTAAACCAACATAATGGCTTCTGATCAACCATCTTAAAGAATTCAGTACAGGTTCCAACCTTATAAAATTAGTTGAAATACTTACAGTAACTCTTATACTTTGTTCAATATTTATATCTTTTGTACAGCAGTTTTTTAATTAAATAATAACTTGCAACAAAAAAATATAAAAAAAAACATGTGCCTTCAAAATCCTGGAAGAAATCTGAAAAACCTGGAAGAAATTTGGAAAACCTGAAAAATTTTTTTGAAAAAACGAGTGGCAACCCTTATTTTATACTATTTAACATAGTTTCTTACCTTAAACTGAACTTTAAAGTAAAAAAAAGACTAAAAAATTTGTACTTTTAAAAACCTGGAGGAAGTTTTTAAAACTTGTGGAAAATTACAAAAAAAAACATTTAAACCCTGAGTTTATTAACATAATTTGCTTTTAACTTCGTATATGACTAATTTTCAATTAAAGATGTCAGTAAAACATTTTTTTGTACTTGTAAGCACCTTGTATTATTAGGAATAAAATCTTACAGATTCATATTTATAATCAATAATAAAAACTTTTAAACCAATTATGTTGTATTTTTGAGTTTAATTTGCATTTAGCAGCTAAATTTAAAAATGGCATTTTTTTACTAACAAAGCTGTGTTCGAATTGCAGTAATCCCTGTTCGAATTTAAAAAAATTTAACAGAGTAAGACGAATAAATATAAAAAGTTAATTAACACTACTAGTTGTTCTTTTTAGTTATAACAGTTAAAATTTATGTTATGATAGATTTAAAATTTGACAAAAAAAAAGTTTTTTGTAACTTATGAGAAAAAAAAATGTCTTAGGGCTGCCAAAAGACCTGGAATCCTAAAAGGACCTAAAAAATTCAGAAGTTTTACAATTTAGGCTAAAAAAACCTGGAAAAACCAGTAATTTGAAAAATTTTGATAAAAAACCTGAAATATTGAACGTTAATCACTTCAAAACTTTGAACAAAAATTACTAAAAAACCAGGAAAAACCTAGGATTTTAAACAACGTTTACATATTAAGTATTAAAATATTGATTTAACACAAAAAAGTCTAACGTAAAGATCTTGTCATTGTCAATTTTATTTCTTCGACAGCACATTTTAAGAGGCTTTAAAATATCTTTTTAATGAAATTATACTATTTAACACAGTTTTTTACCTTAAACTTAATTTTGAACTAAATATCGAATTTAAGGGCATAGGGGGTCCACCTTGATTTTTACAAGTTGATCTTGTTTTATAGATTTTTATCTGAGCTATCAGATATTTTTAACCATTTGAAAAAATTGAAAATATTTATTGAGATATAAGCAATCAAAGTTGGTGAGCTCAATACACTGTTTATGTCAGGCGCAAACTAAAAACGCGTTTCACTAAAAATCTATGTTCTCCTTCAATTTTAAAGCAATTTTATTCAAATTTTAACAGAAAGTGTATTATTTATTAAATTTTTAAAAGATTTAATGGAGGACTTTTTGTTATTTTGAAAAGTAAAATTTTTATAAAAAAATACCATTTATTTCTTTTTATCAAAAATTTTTATTTTGTGATTATTTGAAAAATTCCAATATTCAAGTCTTTTGAAATATAAAAGGAACATTTCCTGAAAGTTTGAGGTCTCTAGTTCGAAAAATGAAGGAGAAAATAGGTTTTCAGTGATTTTTTAAATTTCTGGGAAAATTGACCCTGAAAAATTTGCGGTCCATACGTTTGTATTAGAAACTTTTTATAAAAATTACAATATCTCAAAAGTTATTTAAGATTTTTTAACTTTATAAAAACTAACTTGTAGTTTTTACTTTAAGCTTTCATTTAAGATCCAATCATAGTAGCCTACAAAAATGCAGACTAGCAAAATATAGCCAAAATAGTTACAAATGTTGTTTTATTACAGTCAGGGTTGCCAAAATCTTGAATTAAAAAATTTAGGCAAAAAAAAAACCTGGAAAAACCTATAAGAAATTGCGATAAAAAAACTACAAAAACCTGAAGTTTGAACAAAATAACCAAAAAAACTAGAAATATAAGCCATTTTTTCATGTAAAAATGTATATTTTCAATTAGATATGAAAAGTTTATCATACACAATAAATTTTTATATCATTTAGATTACTATGAAACAAATTTATTGAAGCATTACAGTATATTTAATATTTTCTCACTACTTAAAACAGTTAGAAACTTCAAATTAATTCATACTATAAAAGATCAAAAAATATATACTTTCAAAAACAAGGAATAATTTCAGAAAACCTGGATGAAAAATTCCAAAATTTTTAGGCATATCTGTAGTACCTTCTTTTATTTCTATGCTTGCATCACTGTAATAAATTTTTCCATTAATGGCTCTTAAATCTTATTTTAAATTTATGGTAGAATCAGGCTGTCTTTGGGTCACTCATGCTAACCTTGTGCTTCACAGAATGACAACCCCGTGAACCAGGGTTTCCCAAACTTTTTTTTTCATAAGGACTTCTTTAAAGAAATAAAACAGCTATGGCCCCCAGCCACAAGGTTTTTTTAAAACTTACTGTCAAATAGAGGGTTGCCACTTTCCTAGAAACCTGGAAAAACCTGGAATTTGACAATTTTAGCCAAAATTTTCTGGTAACACCTGGAATTTGAGAAATTTTGAAAATAAAACCTGAAAAAACTTGGAAATTTGATCAAATTACCTGGAAAAGCCTGAAATTTTTAATTACTATAACGTTTTCAGTTGTAAAATTTTGATTTGACACAAAAAACTTATCATATAGGCAAGATTTTTTGTCATCATCAAAAATTTTTTTATCAAAAAACACATTTAAAGTAACTTAATAGTATCTTTTTAATGCTTTTACTCTATTTAACACAGTTTCTTTAAGAAAAATTAACTTAAAACTGAAAATTGACCCAAAAATGTGTACTTTTAAAAACCTGGAAGAAATTTGGAAAACCTGGAAATAAAATTGAAAAAATGATTGGCAACCCTGTAAATACACCTAAGCAGGGGTAAGGGTTACTTTGGTGATGTTTGCTGGTCTTGTTCAGACATGTAATCGGATGTTTTTTCTCTTAATTAAGAAGAATCTAAAAAAATTTAAAAACAAAAATAGATTACTGCCCAACAAACTAACTACAAACCCAAAAATCACAAATGTGTTGGTTTTTCAACTTAAATAGTAGTAATGCCACTTATACATGTCCTAGACCATAGGTCGGCAAACTGCGGCCCGCGAAGGGTATATCTGCGGCCTTCAAGCAAGATTTTTTTAAAGGAATGCGGCCCGCGAGCCCTCTGAACAAAATTATTTTTATGTTAATTTATTTTCAAGAATTTAGTTTAATTTGATTAATTTTGAAAAACTATGCTTGGATTCAGTAAATTATTTATATAATACCTATCTAGTAAATAAACTAAATGCAAATGTTTCCAATAGCGTACAAAAGTAATGCAATGAATTAACTAAAGTGTCACTTTTTTACAGTTTAGGTATTTTTGAAACATGTAATGTATACCTAAGCTTCTTTTATAATTTTTTTATCACTTTCAGTTATATTTAAGTGTTCATAAAAATGTTTGAAACAACATAATAACAAAAAATAAGGTGTAATTTATTTTGTTTTGACACATTTTTATTTTCTAGAACTTTTCCGTGCACTTTAAATTAGATCTTATGCTTACTAATGTACAAAGTTGCTCATTTTTTAAACCACTTTTTTATTTAATACTTAGGTTAGATTAAGTGTAATTTAGGCAAGTTTTTTGGTTTTATTATTTCTACATAGAGTATATCTGAGGTGTACAGACACGTTTAAAATAATGTATCTGACAAAATTCAAAATATTTTTTGTTAAGTAAACATTAAAATTGTTTTGGCAAAATAAGTTAATTTTTGTAGGCTGCATACTAAGAGTTGCCACAAAACCTGGAATCCTAGAATAACCTGCAACTTTTAACAATTTTTACATGTTAAGCAGTATAATTTTGATTCGATACGAAAAATGTGGTATATAAATAATTTTTTCTGTCATCATTATTTTTTAAATAATAACTGAAGTAGCTTTACAGTATGTATTTAATGTTGTTATGCTATTTAACACACTTTTTAACTTAAAATTAATTTTTAATTAAAGTTGATCTAAATATGTGTACTTTTAAAAAACTTAAAGAAATTCAGAAAATTTTAAGGTATTTCTCAGAAACCAGTGGCAACCTCGTTACTAATATACACATATGTTCTTTTATCCGGAACTACCTATTTATTACAAACTAGATTTAGATATTTTGATTTATTAAGTATGTATGTTGTTAATCAAAATAGTTCAAATTTAAGGAAAAAAATAAACTAAACATTGCCACACACTCAGACTAAGTCAGCATAGTTTGAAGACTTTTAAAATCTCAGGCCAACTTTAATCTTTTTCAGTTTTTGGCTTAAATTGATTTTTAATTTCAAAATATCAGGCTACGTTTTGGTTACTTATGCTGGCTTTTTTGCTTTTAAGAGTGGAAAAGTAAACTTATGATATATGTTTTGTTCAAGTGACAGTTTAGGTTTTATTTATGGTTTATGTTAAATTTTATGTCTTGCAGCTGCTAAACTTTGAAGTATTTTTCTTTTAAAATGTATACATATAAGTAATACAATCAGTTTTGACAAAAAACCTTGAATTCTGGAAAAGCTTGTAATTTGACAATTTATGCTAAAAAAACCTTGAATTTAAGAGTTTTTGAATAAACCTAAAATTTTAAACAAAATTTACATGTAAAGTAATGAAATTTCGATTTAACACATAAAGTATATCTGTAAATATTTTTCTCCTTATTACAATTTACTTAGTATTTATTCATTAAAATACCCATTTAAAAAATATCTTTTTAACGTTGCTATACTATTTAAGACATTGTTTTTTACCTTAAACTTAACTTAATACTAAAAACTAGACCGAAAAATTTTTCAAAAACCTATAAAAATTTCTTTAAAACCTTTGGCAACTATGGAAATGCTTACATATACTTTCTAATTGTTAAAAGAAGCACAAACATTTTTTGTTTGAGATATTTCAATTAGTATAGTTTACCTTTTTTTTTTTTTCAAATCTAGTTAAATACTATGTAATTTCTATAAAATATGATATTTTAGTTAAGTATTTACCTTGATTAACAGTATGTTTTTAGCTTTTTTCAACTTATAATAAACTTAGTCATGTTTGATTTAATTAAGACATTTTTGGTTTTAAAGTGGCAACAATGTAAAAATTTAATTAATTACTCATAAGGTATTTAATTAAAGTATTCGAGAATTAATTAAGTTAGAAAGAAATGTCCTCTGTCCTGGACTTATAATTTATATCTTTTATGAAAACTTACAATTAGAGGCAAACTTTTTTATACATTTTAGCTGCTTTTGATACATTATCATGATATTAGTATTATGATACTAGTATGCAAACTTTATCTGTTAAACCGTACTTTTTTTCTAATATAGTGAATTCTTCTGATGTGTTTTTTTTAGTTTCTTTTATATTGAATGTAAAATGTGTGGAGTCAGTTAGCCAGAAAGATATTACTAATGTGAAGTCATTTCGATTGTAGGTTAATACACATATAAAATACATATAAATCACTTTTAGCTATTAGATATTATGATTGTTGAGAGCACTTGACTAAGAGTAAATAAACTAGGTTATATATCATAAAAACTGCATATAAATTTATTAAAATGATTATAATTTAATTTTTTAAATGTAAAGAGTTTTATTTGATTAAAAACTAATCATTTTTTTGTAAAAAGTTTTTTAAGTATGTTATTGTTTTCTTTACAATTAGTTAAGTTTTAAAAATACTTTACATTTAAAATAATAATAAATCTTTTTGTTAGTTTGTTTCAATGTTTTAATAATTCTGTAATTTAAAAGTTTTGTTCTCGTATGCTTTTAAGTTTTAAACTTATAGCATTTTATCATTCTATTTACTTTATATAAATTATGGTTGCTAAAAAACCTGGAATCCGGAAAAACCTGGAATTTGAGAAATTAAAAAAAAAGCTGAAATTTTGACCAAAATCACTAAAAAATCTTGAATTTTAAACATAAGTTATATAAAAACCTGTAAAAATCTGGAATTTTAAACATAATGATTACTTATATATTATGCATATAAAAATTTATATCTTGCTAAGTATTGTAAGTAGCATTTATACAAAGTAAATATAACAAAAAATGCTATGAGTTTGAAACTAAAAAAGATTTGATACAATGCTTTTCAATTAGTAATTTATAACATTAAAACAAACTAACAAATGAAGCTTCAATTAATTTGAACGTAAAATACTTAAACAACTTAAACTTATTGAAATATGGATCGATAAAACACTTTAAGCTAACTTTAAAAAAAAAACTTAAAACAAGAAAGATAATTTTTTTGACAAATAGTTACTCTTTATATCTAAACATTTAAATTAAAATAATGTAAATAAAATTATATGCAGTTTTTATTATATATAAGTCTAATTTTTTAACTCTTAGTCAAGTGCTCTCAACAATCATAATATCTAATAACTAAAAGTGATTTAAATGTATTTTGTATGAATATCAACATAAAATCGAAATGACATTACATTAATTATAACTGGCTAACTGACTCCACACATTTTACATTTAATATAAAAGAAACTAATAAATAACACATCAGAAGAATTCACTATATTAGTAAAAAAAGATCAATATTAAGACAAAATTTGCATATTTTGTGTAATTATAACATCATAATGTTTCAAAAGCAGCTAAAATGCCTTTAAATGTATGTCTATAATTGTAAGCTTACAATTAAGGTATAAATTGTAAGTGTAGGACATGTATAATAAATTTTACAAATATTCAATTGAAAAAATCTTAAAGTAAAACATTTTTAAGGTTGAAATTAGTTTTTTGGGCAGCAATTTTTTTGCAATTTTTTTTGTTACAGACTTTCCTTAATGAAGCTTAAACAGGTCCGAATCATATTTCCAAAAGTGAGTTTTACATTTCAACAGAATAAATGTGCTGTACTCCCTACCCCTAGCCTAAGACTTTATTTTTGCTCTTTATCAAAAAATCCAGAACATCTGGTGTAAGTTTGAAATAATGGCCTCGTGGCTCACATTTTAACAGCTGTCGACAACCCTAAACTTCTGACACTAGGCCAAAGTTCCAGTGTAATTTTCAAACTTAAATACAATTAAGACCTGTTTTTACTATCAGATTTAGAATAAAGATGACAAGCCCCACGGCCCGATGCTCCCTCCCATCTGGCCTCTTTGCTGCTTATGGCCCCCTAAGGAGGACATATGGCCCATTTTTGGAAAATTGGCTGTAAACGTTGAAGTTTACTTAACATTAAACTTGAGATCATTCTTGTCAACTCTGGTTAATACCTGAATAAAGTTTAACTTTCCTTTAAAATTTTAGGTTTAAACAGTTTTTGTTATGTTTTTAATAAGTTTAAAATAGATACTGATTTTTGAAACCTTTAGGCAAGTTAGGTGTACAAAAACATGAGTAAAGTAATTATTTTAAAAGGATGAGTATCAAAATAAAAAACTGAGTCTTAAACATATAAGCTTTTCACTTATCAGCTTGTTTTATGTTCATGATTTTCTTTGTTTGAAACAAATATGTAAAAGTATTACAAAACATTTTTAAAAATTGCTTATTGCTCTGATTACTACAGTCCTACTGTTTTAAACATATATAGTTAAAATAATAAAAACTTTTTAAGTTACAGTTACTAAAACTAAACACTTTAAATTAAATATAAACAGGGACTAAAAGGGATGGCAAGCACCCAAAATGACCCAAAAAATGTTCGCTGTCATTGCAAAGACTGTGGTAGGTTTCATTATTTTTATGATACAGCAAAACATGCAAAAGCTGCTAGAAAAGAAGCAAGAGCTGTTAGACATGCAATTGAAGCAGGGAGATCACCTCAATTAGATTATCTTATCGAAAACCTCATATCATGTAGAAATAATACTTTGAAAAACATTGAAGAAACAAAGCGGATTGAAAAAATTCATCGGTCAATTAATAAAAAGACTGAAAAACGAGTTAATAAAGTAAGCTTTGATTTTAAAAATTCTCAGGTATTATGTTAAATAAAATTTTATTTAACTTTAATAGTTTGTATTTGTAATGTTAATCAACTTCTAAAGAAGCATTCGAAACTAATCCATATAACTCTGAATTGTATAAATGACAATTTCAACTTTTAATTTCAGTTAATAGTTGGTAATACATTAATAATTTTAATGTTGTAAAGTGCAGTGTTCAAAGTTATTGCACACTTGTTACAGTTAAATTTATCTTTCAGTTTTTAAAACAATGTAAGTAATTAAAAATAATAGGGTTGATCACGCCAATTCGATCATCAGACCACAAGTTTCGGTAGACTGAGACCGGTTTCGTCCTTATTAGGACTCATCAGTCAGTCACAACCGAAAAACTTGTAGTCGTTCAATCTACAAACGGTTTATCATGCTTTCACATGAATCAACTATTTGCTAGCAATGATCAGTGACGTCAGCATTGTCATTTGCCGTGCAACGTTTAAAACATTGTCCACTAAGCAAGACATCTGGCACGCTCGTTTTAGTACGATCAACAAAAAACATCGGCGAAAGTCAGCAGTGCCGAAGCCTGGACTTTCGTTTGCCGTGAGACAAGCTCAAGTTTAACAATAGGGTTGATCACGCCAATTCGATCATCAGACCACAAGTTTCGGTAGACTGAGACCGGTTTCGTCCTTATTAGGACTCATCAGTCAGTCACAACCGAAAAACTTGTAGTCGTTCAATCTACAAACGGTTTATCATGCTTTCACATGAATCAACTATTTGCTAGCAATGATCAGTGACGTCAGCATTGTCATTTGCCGTGCAACGTTTAAAACATTGTCCACTAAGCGTGCCAGATGTCTTGCTTAGTGGACAATGTTTTAAACGTTGCACGGCAAATGACAATGCTGACGTCACTGATCATTGCTAGCAAATAGTTGATTCATGTGAAAGCATGATAAACCGTTTGTAGATTGAACGACTACAAGTTTTTCGGTTGTGACTGACTGATGAGTCCTAATAAGGACGAAACCGGTCTCAGTCTACCGAAACTTGTGGTCTGATGATCGAATTGGCGTGATCAACCCTATTGTTAAACTTGAGCTTGTCTCACGGCAAACGAAAGTCCAGGCTTCGGCACTGCTGACTTTCGCCGATGTTTTTTGTTGATCGTACTAAAACGAGCGTGCCAGATGTCTTGCTTAGTGGACAATGTTTTAAACGTTGCACGGCAAATGACAATGCTGACGTCACTGATCATTGCTAGCAAATAGTTGATTCATGTGAAAGCATGATAAACCGTTTGTAGATTGAACGACTACAAGTTTTTCGGTTGTGACTGACTGATGAGTCCTAATAAGGACGAAACCGGTCTCAGTCTACCGAAACTTGTGGTCTGATGATCGAATTGGCGTGATCAACCCTATTGTTAAACTTGAGCTTGTCTCACGGCAAACGAAAGTCCAGGCTTCGGCACTGCTGACTTTCGCCGATGTTTTTTGTTGATCGTACTAAAACGAGCGTGCCAGATGTCTTGCTTAGTGGACAATGTTTTAAACGTTGCACGGCAAATGACAATGCTGACGTCACTGATCATTGCTAGCAAATAGTTGATTCATGTGAAAGCATGATAAACCGTTTGTAGATTGAACGACTACAAGTTTTTCGGTTGTGACTGACTGATGAGTCCTAATAAGGACGAAACCGGTCTCAGTCTACCGAAACTTGTGGTCTGATGATCGAATTGGCGTGATCAACCCTATTGTTAAACTTGAGCTTGTCTCACGGCAAACGAAAGTCCAGGCTTCGGCACTGCTGACTTTCGCCGATGTTTTTTGTTGATCGTACTAAAACGAGCGTGCCAGATGTCTTGCTTAGTGGACAATGTTTTAAACGTTGCACGGCAAATGACAATGCTGACGTCACTGATCATTGCTAGCAAATAGTTGATTCATGTGAAAGCATGATAAACCGTTTGTAGATTGAACGACTACAAGTTTTTCGGTTGTGACTGACTGATGAGTCCTAATAAGGACGAAACCGGTCTCAGTCTACCGAAACTTGTGGTCTGATGATCGAATTGGCGTGATCAACCCTATTGTTAAACTTGAGCTTGTCTCACGGCAAACGAAAGTCCAGGCTTCGGCACTGCTGACTTTCGCCGATGTTTTTTGTTGATCGTACTAAAACGAGCGTGCCAGATGTCTTGCTTAGTGGACAATGTTTTAAACGTTGCACGGCAAATGACAATGCTGACGTCACTGATCATTGCTAGCAAATAGTTGATTCATGTGAAAGCATGATAAACCGTTTGTAGATTGAACGACTACAAGTTTTTCGGTTGTGACTGACTGATGAGTCCTAATAAGGACGAAACCGGTCTCAGTCTACCGAAACTTGTGGTCTGATGATCGAATTGGCGTGATCAACCCTATTGTTAAACTTGAGCTTGTCTCACGGCAAACGAAAGTCCAGGCTTCGGCACTGCTGACTTTCGCCGATGTTTTTTGTTGATCGTACTAAAACGAGCGTGCCAGATGTCTTGCTTAGTGGACAATGTTTTAAACGTTGCACGGCAAATGACAATGCTGACGTCACTGATCATTGCTAGCAAATAGTTGATTCATGTGAAAGCATGATAAACCGTTTGTAGATTGAACGACTACAAGTTTTTCGGTTGTGACTGACTGATGAGTCCTAATAAGGACGAAACCGGTCTCAGTCTACCGAAACTTGTGGTCTGATGATCGAATTGGCGTGATCAACCCTATTGTTAAACTTGAGCTTGTCTCACGGCAAACGAAAGTCCAGGCTTCGGCACTGCTGACTTTCGCCGATGTTTTTTGTTGATCGTACTAAAACGAGCGTGCCAGATGTCTTGCTTAGTGGACAATGTTTTAAACGTTGCACGGCAAATGACAATGCTGACGTCACTGATCATTGCTAGCAAATAGTTGATTCATGTGAAAGCATGATAAACCGTTTGTAGATTGAACGACTACAAGTTTTTCGGTTGTGACTGACTGATGAGTCCTAATAAGGACGAAACCGGTCTCAGTCTACCGAAACTTGTGGTCTGATGATCGAATTGGCGTGATCAACCCTATTGTTAAACTTGAGCTTGTCTCACGGCAAACGAAAGTCCAGGCTTCGGCACTGCTGACTTTCGCCGATGTTTTTTGTTAATTAAAAATAAGTTACAAAAACTTTATGAACCAGCGAAGTACTAAATTGAAAATGTTATTTTTAGATAAAGGAACTCAGTAAAGATCAGAAAACAGAAAAAGTTGGTGTAATAAGTAAAACTGTAAATAACCCAAATGTACTTCCTGAAAATGGGGATTTGAAAACCAGCACAAAAGAAACTAGGAATGTTCTTGTCGACAATCCTAAAATTGCTAAAAATAATCCTTCTAAAATTATTGAAGAAACCAAGCCGCTAGAAAAATCAGATTCGTCAATTAATAAAAAGACTGAAAAAAGAGTTAACAAATTAAGCTTTGATTTTAAAAATGCTTATGTACTATGTTTGAATAAAATTTTATTTAACTAAAGTTGTTTGTATTTGTAATGTTAATCAGTTTCTTAAGACACATTCACAACTAATCCATATAACTCTGAAATATATAAGTGACAATTTAAACTTTTAATTTGAGCAATTAGTTGTCAATACGTTAATAATTTAATAGAGCAGTATTTAAAGTTATTGTTTACTTGTTACAGTTACATTTATCTTTTAACTTTTAAAACAGTGTAAGTAATTAAAAATAAGTTACAAAAACTTTATGAACCAGCTAAGTACTAAACTGAAAATGTTATTTTTAGATAAAGGAACTCAGTAATGGTCTGAAAAGAAAAAGATTAGGTGAAACAAGTAAAACTGTAAATAACCAAGATGTACTTCCTGAAAATGGGGATTTAAAAAACAGCACAAAAGAAAAAAGGAATATTCTTGTTGACAATATCAAAATAGCTAAAAATAATCCTTCTAAAAATATTGAAGAAACCAAGCCGCTAGAAAAAACAGATTCGTCAATCTATAAAAAGATTGACAAGAGAGTTAGTAAATTAAGCCTTGATTTTAATAATGCTCTGGTACTATGTTTAAATAAAATTTTATTTAACTAAAGTTGTTTGTATTTGTAATGTTAATCAACTTCTTAAAACACATTAATAACTAATCCATATAACTCTGAATTATATAAGTGACAATTTAAACTTTTAATTTGAGCCATTAGTAGTCAACACGTTAATAAATTTAATATTTTAAAAGTGAAGTATTTGATTTTTTTTACTTGTGGCATTTAAGTTAATCATTCAACTTATAAAACAGTGTAAGTAATTAAAAATAAGTTACAAAAACTTTATGAACCAGTGAAGTACTAAATTGAAAATGAAATTTTTAGATAAATGAACTCAGTAAAGGTCAGAAAAGAAAAAGATTAGGTGAAACAAGTAAAAATGTGTCCAACCCAGATGTACTTCCTGAAAATGGGGTTTTGAAAAACAGGAAAAAAGAAACTAAGAGTATTGTTGTCGACAATCTAAAAATAGCTGAAAACAATCCTTCTAAAAATGTTGAAGTAACCAAGCGACTTGAAAAAGTTGATCGGTCAATTAATAAAAAGACTGAAAAACGAGTTAATAAAGTAAGCTTTGATTTAAAAAATGCTCTTGTACTATGTTTAAATAAAATCTTAGTTAACTAAAGTTGTTTGTATTTGTAATGTTAATCAACTTCTAAAGAAGCATTCACAACTAATCTTTATAACTCTGAGTTATATAAATGACAATTTCAACTTTTAATTTAGTTAATAGTGATCAATATGTTAATAAATTTAATATTTTAAAAGTGCAGTATTTAAAGTTATTGTTTACTTATTACAGTAAACTTTATTTTTGGATTTGTAAAACAGTGTAAGTAATAACAAAAAATTACAACACCTAATGAACCAGCATGGTATTAATTGAAAAATAAAATTTTCAGATAAAGGAATACAGCAAACATCAAAAAACAAAAAGAGTAGGTGAAATAGGTAAAACTGTTTTTAACCCAGATGTACTTCCTAAAAATGGGGTTTTGAAAAACAGGACAAAAGAAACTAGGAATGTTCTTGTTGACAATCACAAAATAGCTAGATATAATACTTATAAAAATGTTGAAAATATTAAGCCGCTTGAAAAGATAGATTGGTCAATCATTAAAAACATTGAAAAAAGAGTTAAAAAAATAAGCATTGATACAGAAAATGATCAGGTATTATGTTTGAAAAAAAAAGTTTCTATCTATAAATATTTGCACTTGTTATGTTAATCAACTTCTTAAGAAACATTAGAACTAAGCTTTACAACTTTGAATTATATAAATAATAATTTTAAATTTTAATTTAAGTCTATAGATGTCAATGCGTTAATAAATTTTATATTTTAAAAAGTTAGCATTAGAATTTATTATAATTTAGTACAGTAAAATTTGTCTTTCATCTTATAAAACATTGTTATTAACTAAAAATAAATTACAAAAACCTTATGATTCAGCGTAGTACTAAATTGAAAAATGTTATTTTTAGGTAAAGGTATTCAGTACACATCAGAAAACAAAAAAAGTTGGTGAAACTAATAAAACAGTTTTTAACCCAGATGTACTTCCTGAAAAAGGAGTTTTGAAAAACAGGACAAAAGAAAAAAGGAATATTCTTATCGACAACCTCAATTTAGCTAAATATAATAGATACTACTATTTGAAAAAATACAAGCAGCTTAAAAAATTAGATTGCTCAATTAATGAGTCAAAAATAATAAGCATTGATGGAAAATGTCCAGGTATTACGTTTGAAAAAACATGTTTAAATAATAAGTTGTTTATCTAAAAATGTTTATGCTTGTAATGTTAATCAACTTCTTGAGAAACATTCAAACTAAGCTTTATAACTTTGAATTACATAAATGACAATTTCAATTTTTAATTTGAGTCATTATATGGATTTAATACTTTATAACGTCAGTGTTTAAATATTTTTTTGTTACAGTAAATTTTTTCTTTTAATGTTTAAAGCAGTGTAGTTTAATTAAAAATAGAACTACAAACGCCTTATGAACCAGAGTATTAAATTAAATAATTTTATTTTTAGTTAAAAGAATTCAGCAAAGACCAAAGACAGAACAAGTCGATGAAATGAGTGAAACAGTTCGTGTCCCGGATGTAGTTCCTGAAAAGGAGTTTTAAAAAACAGCACAAATTAGTTTTTTGATATTTTTGTATCCCATGTGCATTTGATTACTTTTATTTGAACTATTTTTTGACTACTTTAGGAGATAGTCTCAATAAATTTCACCTAGTTAGCTTTTTTTAGTATTTGATTAAGCTTATAGTATGAACTATAAAAAATTGTAGAGTTTAAAAGGTATAAGTAAAAAATTGTTTTAACAGTAAGTAGATATTAAAATTTGTCCATTCTAGTGGCTTTTAAGTATGATATATCGTCTTTTACAAATGAATATCTGCTTTATTATTTACTGAAATTCATTTTAGACAAACTGACTATTAAAAGTTTTTTTGTGCACTAAGTCTCAGGACCAAACAATTTGAGTGCTTTTTTTGTCGTTCAATAAACTATACTATTGTTCTGAAATTATTCATCTTATTAATTGTTATATTTTTAGCTAAATCATGTTATGAAATGTAAGTAAGTCGTCTTAATTTATTTTTTATATAAAGTACTCAATGAGACATACTATACATTAGTATAAAATTAAATCAATCAAAAAAAATCATCTCTAAATCGGTAGTAACTACGATTCTGGTCTTACTTAATATGTCGTCTTATAAAAACATTCTTTTATAAACTCGTATTTCTAAAGATTGCCAAAAAACCTGAAATCCTAAAAAACCTGTAAATTGATAATTTAAGCCTAAAAGTCTAGAATTTGAGAAAATGTCAAAAAAGTCCATGGATTTTCGAAGAAACAGTTTTATTGAAATTCACGTTTAATAATCACTTAAGTATCTTTTCAATTTAGTAATACCATTTAAGACAGTTTTTGTTTTACATTAAACTTAATTTTATACTAAAAATAGACCAAAAACTTGAATATACTTTGAAAACTCGAAAAATATTTCCAAAAAGCCTTTGGCAACTCTTTTTTATAAACTAGGTTTTATTGATTTTAATATCAATAAAAATGACTTCATTACAAACGTTTAAATTTTGTCTTAATTGTATTCGTTTTGCAATAAAAATATTCCTGTTTAGACATTATAATCTAATTATATTTATGTTCCTATGCTACTGGTATTCTTTATTTAGATGGTCAAGCAACTAATTTTTAACAAAACAGAAGAAAAAAAAAGACTAATTTATTCAAGTTTTGTAAATTAATTAATTTTAATAGATAAAGAGAACTTTCAGAAGAAAATAACTAGACATGCTGGTTGTTGCTTCTTTTTATGTGGATTTTATGAGTTAATGTTACATACATAAAAAAAACTATTTGCTGCCAAATACATTAAGCTCATTTCAGTAATTTTTTATCTAAATTCTAAAAACATGGAATATAAAAGTTTAACTAAAAAATAATTTAAAACAAACAACGATTTTATGTTAATGTATATATTTATTTATATTTTTCTCATTAATTTTTTTTGAGTAAGTGTTTAAAATTCTAAAAGTTTTGTTTTTGTTGTTGTTTACTTTTTTCACAATGAAAAACTTAACATTTGTTCATTAAAGTTACATAAATCAAAAGCTAGTTTGTTTTCACCATTAACCGATGGTAGAGTATCATCAGTCTCAAACTCTCTTTATATAACCTTAAAGTATTATGGGGCCATTTCGACATAAGCACTATAAATTCGTACTTATTTATAAGAAACTAGTATAAAAATTGGAATTTTCAGCTGTTTCAGATATTTAAAAATGTTATTCTTTTTGTAACTAATCTATGGTGTATGCGTCTAACAATTTGATTATTTCCGATGTTTATCTCGTATAACAATTATTATATCAAAAAAGGCTTGTTAGTAAGACGAGTTGTTTAAAATAATGTATGTTCTAATTTTTCAAGTTTTTTTTATACACCATATAAAATAAATGTATGTTGTTTTTATTTTGTCAAAGCAAAAGTTAAAACTAGTCTAACTTCAATAATGTTGTTGTAGTTTGCAAGTATCTTACAGAAACACTTATTGGTTTAAGCAAATATTTTTTGATAGAAAGTTCAAACTCGTAATTCTTTTGCTTTATAATTTTAATTTGACATATATACGCTACTTATTTAGAAACAGTTTGGTCGCGATATTTTCTTTGGACTTGCTGGCCGCCTTTGTTGTGGCCTTTTGCAGTTAAACTTGGTGCTCTAGCAAAAACTAAATTCGGGTTTTAACTAAGAGCTCAAAAAATAACTTTAAATTTGACGTATGAATAAATTCAAAAATTACAAAAATTAGATATTTAGCAATTAAAAACTAAAAGTATGTTTATTAATAGATTGTTAACAAATATTAAATGGAAATATTATTATATTTTTCCAATCTATTAATAAACATACCTTTAGTTTTTAATTGCTAAATCTCTAACTTTTGTAAATTTTGTATTTTTGAATTTATTTATACGTCATAATTTAAACTTATTTTTTGAGCTGTTCACTAAACAAAACTTTTTCAAATTTCATTTAAATTTTATCACTTTAGATTGAAACTCGTATGATTTTAAAAAGCTTTGTGTAATAAAATATAAAAAACTAAATAAATAATCTATTCATATTAAGTTGAAAATGGTATATTAATACTAAATTTTAAAAGATATACTAAAAATAAGTTAAAGCTTAATAAGGTCACCATCAATAAGGTTTAAAATAAAAAAATTTCTCTGAACAAAGTATGGTAAATTTTGTTTTGTTTCTATAAACTGGTTTGTTTTTGTGAAAGCTAAAACTCAAAAAAAAAATAATGGCATTTTTTGCAGATAAATACTTGCTTTACTTTGTAAATTACAAAAAAACAAGTACAATAAATTTAATTGTCTCTAAATTATCTGATTCTGCTCTAATGTTAAATTATTTTTCTAAAGTTCAAATTATTTTGTGTAACTTTTTAAATAATCACTCGAAATCTTAAAACGTTTTTCTAAGTCAACCCAAATCTGCCGGGGTTTTCGTATTTTTATTACAATAAACAAAATTATAACCTGTTTATAAATTTGGTAGCATTAAAACAAAATGTTTTAAACAATATTACTTACATTTCTTTTATATGCCAGCGTTTCTGCTTTATTTTGAGCACATTTTAGCGCAGTGGTCATCACAGTGTGCATTTGTGCACAGTAGTTGCACATAGTTTGTTTTAATTTGCACTTAAAATAAATTTAAACATAAAACACTTTTCAAGCATATTTTTTTCGCATTTTACAATTTAAATGAGCCAATTTAAACCTTCATTAACAGTTGTTAAAACGAGTTTATTTTAATTTGCACTTAATTCGTTAAAAATAAATAAAATTGCTTTTGTTTTGTATTTTATAACTAAAATGTGCTAATTTTAATCTTTACTAACAGTTCTTAGTACGCTATTTATAAATTAAACCACTCAAAACATTGAAAAAACTGTGGTTTTAATATTTTTTTCACGTTCAAAGGCTACTTTTTGTATGAACAACTTTTGGAAAATCTGAAGACCATTGTTTAGCGCATCTACATTAAAAAGTTTTATATTTAATATTCTTATAGTGTAAATTAAAAATACTTCACTTGAAGTTGTTTCTAAACTTTAAGACAGCAGCTAAAGGAAATTACTAGGTAAAATAAAATGTTTGTAGCTTTGTTTTAGTTTGCTGTCCGTGGACTGGATTCGGCTTGTGACTTACTAGGTATTTAATTTAAAAACGAGTTTGAAATTGATATTAAACATTTAACCTTTGAAAAACATGTACGTTTTATAATTATAAAAACATTAAAAGTCTACTTTAGCATTTTGGTGTTTTATTAGTGTTTAAAATTCTACAATAATAAATAAAATTCTTAAAAAATAAATTCTTTAAAAATTTCTATTGCGCTAGGTGTAACTTAGTTTTTTTAATTGTGTTTTGATGATTTTTTGTATTGTTTGACGTTTTTAACTTTCATTTTATATAAAGGTACTAACAAATTATTCTATGTAAATTTTCTTATGAAACCTTAACATTTTATAACTTAGTTTGTTCATAAGCGTACGTTTTCTACTAGTAGAGCATAACTTTTCATCTGGCCCAACGACTAAAAACGTTACCCAATCCCACTTTACCGCAGTTGTCTCCAAAGTTGCGCAGAAAACTTATTAAAATGAAAAATAAGAAATGACGCTTATTTTGTTTTTTCATTTAGAATATGCTAGTTAATTATTAAATTAACATTTCTTTATACCTTATTTGTATACTTAGACACTCAAAACTCATAAAATAAAGTTTTTTAATATTTTATCTTTGTGTTCTTGAAGGCAGAGAATTTGTTTTACAGAAGTTTAGCGGGCACATTTTTTAATTATTTTAAGACCCCTTTTTTGGCGGATCTACTTTAGTTCTTTTATAAAATTTATTTCAATAAGTATTTTTAAATACGAAACTTAAAATCAGGTATTAACTTAAATAAAGCAATTAAATAAAATTATTCATAAAACTTGTGAGGTTTAGGTTTTAGTTTAAACACATACTGTTGATGAATTGGATCCGGTATAGGACTTACTACTCATATCGAACACTAAATATACAAGTAAAGTGAAATAAAACTTCAATAATAAACATACAAATATGATATAAGTGTCATTATGACTGTACTGCTAATATAACAACTACATTGTAATAAGTAATAGTTATTTTTTTCTTTTAACTTTACTAAAGAAAATCAGCCCGCCAAATTCGATGTAAAACGAATGCGTTTCATTTTGTTCAACAGGCAGCTACACCTGGATTGCCGATAGAAACCAAACCCTGTTCTAATTCTAAGCTAAATTTTTTTATTTTACTTTACTTTTTAGTCAAATTGACAATTATAATCGAAATATATTTTCCGTGAGTATTTAGTTAAGAATTAATCTGCATAACAAAGTAAGTCTATATAAATATTTTCGAAATAAATAAATCCATTTTAGTATAAGAGTTGACTACTACAGCGTTTTTAACATGGAGAAACTTCAGGTTGGTTAGAAAATTATGTTTGTTAGTTTTATCGAATTACAAACTTAGCTTGCCTCTTAAAGTTCAAAAAAAAGGAAATTCCAACTTAAAGTGTAAAACGTATAAACAAAACTTTAACAGGTTTTTATAAAAATTTAATAAACTTCGATAACAAATATAAAATATTTTTGTCTATTTTTTTGAAGTTAAAAGTTTAGTTTAAACTTTATAAAGCTGTTTTCAAAACCTGATAACGATGTTCAACTTATCTTTTTAACTTTTGAATTATCATAACACAGCAGCTCCTCATCAAAAGTTTTCAATGGTTAAAAATCATTATTTATATAAAGTAGTAAACATTCAAAAATATAGTGTAACTTTATTATAAAATTATTAAACAAACCTTAATTCAATACATTTACTTATTAATTTAGGTAAAATATTTAGAATAGTCCAGTAATCAGTAAAAAGAAATAGTGTTAATTTGTTTTAGCGTTTAGTTAATGACTTAAACATTTTGAGTTCGATGTTTTTAAGGTCAACTTAAGCTTTATTTATTATATTGCATACCAATTATAATTTTCTATATAAATAAATGAGTCTATAGTTCATTTTTACTTACTTTTAGAATTATTACAATTAATCAAAAACAATGTTTAATTTAAGCTTTTTTTATTATCTGCTCTAAAGTAACCTGTTTGTACTATTTTTACACCTCTGCTTTGCTACTATATATGTCATTTCAATTAATATTTTGAAGCTAAACAAAAACCTCTTTTTGAAGAAAGGCTATAATACCGCATGATTCAGCAATTTAAAGATTTATATTTTGTTTAGAAATGGCTATCATTTCTTACTTTTTTTTTGAAATATAGTATTTAAAGAAAATTTGTTTGAATTCGGAATCAAGAACATTTTCTTGTAAAACAATACCAAGATGAAAATGAGCACCTCGTAAAAGTTCTTTCAAACATAAAGAAACTCCATTATTCTGTTCACATTTGCGAGACACTTTATTATGTTGTTTGGAAAACTGCTTTAGATATGTAACATGTATTTTTTTAAAACTAATATAAGATCAAGTTTAAATAGTTGCTTTACAGTAGCATTATTTTTATCAACTCTTAGCTCAAAGAAAAAACATTTATTTAATTTTTATCAGTATAAAAAAGTTGTTAAAAAAGTTATTTAAAAAGCTAAAAAGTAAGTGTATAACCATAAGTCCCTTCACAATTAATAACTTTTGAATTATGTAGACTTGAACTTGTGTAAGCTAAAAGTAAAAAAAAAAAATTGTTACGCCTTTTTTTTGATTAAGTAATATATTTAGGTAATTAAAGTGAATAAAATTTTTTAAATTAAAATTTAAAATTAATTTAAAAATTTTTTATACCTAAAAGAAACGTTTCGATGGTTTTCAAACTTTTTAACTAAAAGTAAATGGTTTTCATTTATTTTAAACAAAGTTTCAATATTTATAAATGACAAGTTTAATTACCTGTTATGTTTAAAGTAGATAACTTAAACAAAGCTAAACACAAGATAAAAGAAAAAGCTTTTTGTTATTCTTGATAAAATTTTATAGTACTTTGTACTTACTAGTTTGAATTATAAAATCATGAAAAATAAGATTTTATCGATGAAAGATTTAGATATTGCGTAAATATTGTTTGTAAACTTCAAAAATCTAAAAAATACTAATTTTTTACAAGCTTTTTTCTGTTCATCAAAAAATATCTAAAAAGTAAAACTATTTTTATCCTGATTAGAAAATTAAAACTTTAATTTATAAAAGTAAGCCTCCGTAAAAAAATTTAGTTTTTTTAGTTATTTTTAGAAAGACTTCGTTGTCTAATTTTTATATTTTTTGAAATTTGATATGAATATGCGGTTAAAGTATGTTTAAAATATGTTAAATGTTAACTAAATAAACTTATAAAGTACTCTACTAGTAATGAATTTAAATTTTCAATTTAAGTTTTCCACATGTTTAAATAATGAATATTATGTAATCGTTGTTCCATGATTACACTACAAATTATTTGTAGCTTGAAGCAAAGTTTAGAAATATTATTAATTGTTTGGCTGTGTACTTATAAAATTTTCTCACAGCTTTTTGCCAAAAGTAAATTTTAACTTACATACTCGAAAATATTAGTCATTTTTAAAGCATCTTAACAAGATTTTTAAAAAATTAAACTAGTACAGTTACTTTATAAGTTTATACTTTTAATTACAAATGATAATTTTGGTCGTTTAATTACGAACTAATTTTTGCTAAAGTAAGTTGACAAAAAAAAACGTATAATGCTCAAACACGGAAATTTTTAAGACTTTAAACGTACAGTTTAAAACAACTTAAACTTTTTAAAGTTTTCAAATAACACACAAAACTTACCAGTTCAAATAAACCCTTAAATTTTGAGGCAGAATTTTCTACAGAGATATAAGAGTTGGGAGTAAAACTAATAACGGAATATTTGATTTCAACTGTTTAAAGTCTTATTTAAAATAATTATTCCAAAACAATCATCATTAAGGCATGCTTACTTATGCATCGTACGTATAGCTTCCGTTTTTATGCGTTATCAAAATTTCTATAATACGAATTTATCAAATGTGAAGTAGTTTTTGCTAAAACAGTTTGAAAAAAAACTGTGCAAAGCTCGAAAATGGAAATTTTAAGAATTTCAAGCGTATAGTTTAAAACAGTTTCAAAACATTTAAAGGTTCTTGTTAGACGCGTAATATTCAACTAATAGCTTGAACTTTACCGTTGAACATTCTACAGACAGAATACAGTTGAAAGTGAACGTAATGCCTGAATGCCTGGTTTCAACTATTTGGAGTAACATTAAAAATAAACAGTTATCGTTATCGTATACACACTTTTGTACGTAAAACACTTGTAAGCAAACAAGCCGAGGTAAACATGAAAACATGCGCACAAGAAAGTTAGTGAAGTTTGTTTGTAAACAATCACTTTCGCCCACTAGTTGTTTACAAGTTGTTGGTTGAAATATCTGCTTGCGCAACCGATTGCAGAGGCGTTGTGATTGAAAACATATTTCGAGTTTCAGTTGATTTAAAAATAATGCAGTGATTATAAATGATTTAACGAGTTGTTTTAAGCAAATAATGAAGCAATAGGTGTTTATCATAAAAATTAAATTAGTTGTTTTTATTCCTCAATACATATATATTTAAGTCTGCCAAAAGTGAATAAAACAAAAAAACTTTTGAAGTGTTTTTTTTTTTAATTTTCTTATGCTGTTTTGTTGAAGCTTAGCTGACTTGAGTATCAGTTTACAAGAAGTAAAAGTTACTTTTAAATTTATAGGTCAAACCAGTATTGTTTTATTATTATATTTTTATTTTTTAGTATTTATGAACTCTACACTGCATTAATTTCGAAATCAATTGAAGCTTGAATAATTGCGAGTAAATATTTTCTTGGACAGTTTCCAGTTTATTTGTTTACATGCAAATTGATAGCACTTGCTGAAATTTGAAATTATTTTAATTGTAACATGAAATTATTAAGAATTTTAAGAATTCCATCATTTTTTCTGAGAAAATTTTAAAAAACTTTTCGATAACTTTGAAATACACTCCGATAAGCTAAATAAATTTTAGTTTTATATAATTGAGGTACGATATCATTAAACTTTGTTGGTTTAATCTCATTTTAATTTTTTTTATACAATCATAGTTAAAACAAGAATGGCTAAATAATTTAAAATCAGTTTATCAAAAATAAGTTGAAGTGTCCAATTTTTTTATTGGCGTAGATGTTCAATAATACAAAATTAAAAACTAGCCATATAAAAATTATATGTTTACGTTTTTAATAAAGTATGACAAACCAAAATAAATATTGTTTTTTTGATTGATTTTTTTAATGTTAATAAGTATTAAAGAACCAATATACAATTATAAAACTACACAGTAGTATTAAACAAAAAGAAATGTTAAACTTAACAAATAAATACTTAAAAACTACGATGAAACAATTAATACACTCTTTGACTTAACTTTGGAAAAACAGCTATGAATATCATGTACTCAATTTAAGAACGTTTTCAAAGAATATGGTTGTATATTTTAAACTTCAATTATTTTAAGTTTGATAATCAGTTCTGAAGCTTGAACAGTTAATTTTAACCAAACATCATTTGAAATGGTATAATAAAAAATACATTATTGAACGAAAGATAAAAATCAAACAAAAATTACAGTATTACAAAAAACTTAGCAGCATAATTTCAAAACACGGCACAAAACCAAAGTTAGCCTCTTATCTTTACTCCTAATTGTTTTAATTTTTACACAAGTTAGTTTAAAGTACGTTTGAGTAACAACTGAATTTATCGAAAAATTTCACAGACCAATTTATCAGTTTTGTAAAATTAATTTCGGTTAACCGAACACTTTTTATAGCGAAACCGCTAAAGCAAAGCTGATGCGGCCATTAAAAACTAATAATAAATATCACAAGCGAATAAATACCGAAGCAGCGCGTCATGATGTCATTATGACGTCACCACGTGGACAGCATGATGTCAGAGGCAATCCTCTCGTCGCACGTCAGCGTCACCTGCCAGTTCTCTATCCGGATGAACATGCCCGTGTCCACGTGTCTGTTCGAAAAAAAAAAAGTTAAAAAAGATTAAAAAAAGCTGTAACTTCACACATTCAGAGTCTGTATGTGTGAAAGATTTGAATAATGCTTATTTAGTTTTTTTTAACTAAGCTGTTAACAAGTTTTTGAATTTTCAATTCTAACCAGGTTGACTTTGAATAATAATCAAATACTGGCGGAGTTCAAAAAAATATACAGTGCGAATTCCAATACTTTTTTATGTGATTTTGCGACATTAAATAAAATTTCATTAAGAAATGTTAAAAAACTCCTGTTAAAGCTGTTCCCGATCGCCCCCAACTTAGTTTAAAGACAGTTATAGTCCTAAATCTACATTTTGAAAAACTTTTAAGTCTCGAAATAAAAAATTATCAAAAAATATTCTGAAAAAACCTGATAAAGTTGCTCCCGCTCGCCATCGAGTGGTAGAAGTAGAAGGTGCGCCCGTCGAACTGGTGCAGCATCGGCGGCATCTCCTTCAGCATCAGCCGCGCCTGGCCCGGGTTGTAGTACAGGTAGTTTTCCCTTCCCTGCACCTCCCGCCCCAGCACCACCAGCTTCCTCTGGTCGTCGAGCCGGGTGTACAGGGTCCACTGGCCGCACCGCAGCCCCGGCAGCACCAGCTTGAACCTGTTGTGAAGTTGTTTTGGTGAAAAGGAACTCAGTTTTGAATGAAGCTTGAGTTCGGTCGAGCCCGGGTTTCTCCCAAACTTGTTTTGATGAACGCAAGAAGTTCGAAAAAAAAATCGCCTTAATGTGCTTTGTGTCGCCTTAAACTTTGAGCAGACGTTTGTTGTAAGTTTAAGCAACAAAAAGCAAACCCCTTATTCTCGACCCGAAATTCCACCTAACTAACTTTAGCTAGAAGATGCTAGGTAAAGGTTAGGGGTAACAGTGATGGTTAAAAATAAATAAAAAGTAAGAAAAAATTATATAAAACAAATTATTAAATAAAAAAGATATTTTTTTAAATCGGGTTGATTTCCAACACGGGTGGATTTTGATAGTATACCTCGTTTTCGACCGAAACTCCACCTAATCAAATCACGCAATCTCACCTCGGGTTGCAGCCGATTTCCAGGGACGACCGCGCGCCCCGCACCCTCGACCTGAACCGGAACCACTCGCGCAGGTCGGCCGCCCCGTCGTCAAGCACGTCGACGCCCCGCAGCGGTCCGTTGCACATGCTCAGCCCGCACTCCGTCATCAGCCGCGAGTCGCTGACGCCCTCGAACTTTCCGCTGCTGTCCAGCTTCAGTATGTGGCTGGTCTGTCAGGGGAAGTTGATTAAATGTAAAGCATGTAGTTTGTGGTTTGTGTGGCAACAAAAATGAAACGTGGGTTATAGTTTGTTATGTGTAACTTGATCTAAAATAAGTTTAATGTATATAAAAGCATAAAAAATATATATTAAAAATACTGTTTAAACACACATTAGTTAATGGGTGATAGTCAATAATTTATTCAAGCGTGATACTGTGACGTCATATCAAGTTTTACAAAAAGTCACCTGCGGCAGGACGACGAACGCGTCGTGGTCGGTTTTGGCGAACTTGGAAGATTTTCTCAACGAGCGGCCCACCCTGCGGTAGTTGGTCTCCGGGACGTCGACCACAAAAACGGACTCGCCGTTGGCCATTTCCAGCAGCCACGACCTGAACCTGCAAATTTTGTTTGCTGTTAATTTTTTTAAATTATCACTAACAGTTCGGAGCACTGAAAACTCAGTCAACTTGATTCGTTGCTTATTTTTTAATTTTGAGTTTTGTTTCTTTTGGTTAAAAGTTTTCATTGGTGGCGCGGCTTGCTAATTTTTTTTTAATTTTCGCTTTTAAGTATTTTTGTGGGGTCCAAATTGAAAAGTGGCAATTACTATTAAGGCTCTAAACACAAAAAAACTAAAATTTTATCATAAAATTCGAAAAAAAAGCAGCAAGCTCCCTAGCAACCTACCTGCGCCCCATTTTGTTCCTGACAACCAGTTCGACCGTGCTGTCCGCGAACTTCTGTCCGGTCAACTTCTTGAAGGTGTCCGTCATCTTGGGGTCCAGCTTCAGGGACACGAAGTCGCCCTTCCCGTCCTCGTACCTGGCATGAAATATATGTATATAAGTAAAAAACATTATGACGTAATATTGTGCATTACAAAAATTCGGTGCAAAAATCGATCTGACTAATCAAACAACTAAAATTCACAAAAACCACAGTTAAGTGACTATAAAATATGTACTTCAAAGTATTTTGAGATGGGCTTTTTCATATGTCGACAAGACGATTTTGTTTTAAATTGAACCAGCTGATGATTAAAGCGTTTAGCTTTATGAAACATATGTACTAGTATTTTTGAAATCGTGCTTTTCGAATAAATTATTTAAAAGCCCTTTAAGTGTCTCTGTAGAGGTGTTCAAGTTTTAATAACTACCTTATTATATATATATATATATATATATACAAAATAAGGTAGATTTTCAAACTTTACCTTTTAAGAGATAAAAAAGTTATGGTTTTTTTATTTTAAGTGTAATAAAATACAGATATCATTATTAATATAAATATGTAACAGATGATACTTTTTACTAATTCTCTATATAAAAAATTGATGCCAACTATTCTTTTATCTATCTTTGACATGAAACAAAGTTTTTCAAAAGTTAAATGTAACAAAAACAAACACGTACCTCAGGTAGTCGACCAAGCAGGGACTCGAAAGCGGGGCTTTCCACAGGAGGGCAGTAGAGAGCGCTATGAGGTGGAGCAAGAATAAAATAAACATTTTCGAATTTTTACAACTTTTCTGCCGAAAGAGTTAAATGTTATTCTTTAGTATATAAAAAAAAACAACTGTTCAGAGTATAATATTTGTATATTTTAATGAAATACTCGGAACTATTGGTATTATAATTGAATTGTTCTAACGATTCTTTTCTCTAATTATAATATGTATGAACATATTTACTAGGGACACAGACATTGGTTTGCTTGTTTAATTACTACTTTAAAGACTGCAGATAAAATATTTTTTTTAAACTGCAGCTTGTAAAAAAATTATAGGATAAACGAAAATTTCAAATATTTCATACAATGTAATAAAAAAGTTTAAACTACACTTTATTTTGTTGTAAAAGCCATTTTCGGATAATCAATCATGTTCTAATTACTGGGTATCAGGTTATCGTTTTTTAAGTGTTTTCTAATGTTTATAATTTAGAAACATACAACTTTAATGCTTCTTTGTCTTTTTACAAATGCAATCTCACTAGTATAAGTTTATCTTTTTTATTTTTTAATGATTTTTTTATGAGTTACGTTAAAAAACGTTATTGTATGCTCAATACAAGCATTCCTATTTTTAGTTCAATAAAAAATATTAAAGCTTTTTACCAAAAGCGTATAAATATTTTGTTTAACAAACTACATACGTGTTAAAAAAGCAAAAATTCTGTTTTAACTTGTACAATATTTTGTAGTTTTCGCATAAACTAGAACATACTGTTTTTTTTTTGTTTTTTAAGTACATTTTTAATAATTTATAACATTTTTTTTAACTTCAATGTTTTAAAAACTGTTTTAAACTCGATAGAATAACAATTTAATGTTAGGAAAAAGAAATAAAACTACTTTTCAAACATAATACATCTAGTAGATTTATACCTAATTCATATTATCGCTATAAACTTGAAATTATACTTAAACTTCCAGGTTTTTATTCGTGTTTATTTTCGAATAAATATTTCGCACAGTTATTTAATTAACTTCTTTTTATGAAATAAAAAGTATATTTGCATTTCTTTAAGTTAATACTTTTAGTTGTGCAAAAATAAAAGCATTTCTAATAAAACGTTGTTGTTAAAGTTTATACGAAAATCTTCAAACACCCATTTAAAATTTTTCTACTGGTTTAATTTTCAAATTAGTACCAAAAAAACTACTTTTAATTATCAAGCAGTTTTTTAACAAAAGTTTTCAAATACAAATCAAGTTAAGAAGGCACTAAAAATATGTTACTACAACAATAGTTTCAATTGCTTTCTTTTAAAAACAATCTTTTAGAGCGCAAACAACAATTATTACGCATACTAAATTAAAGTTTATTCAACTTTAAACTCCATTTACTTCATTAACGTATATCAAAACTGATGATAAAAGTGTTTAATAAATTTCTAAAAAAATTATCACATAACTAGTTTTGCTGTTGAAAACTCCGAAACCAAACCTGAACTTTTTGCGTCTCAACAAAAGCCTTCACTCTGCTAAATGAACTGATAACCCTCATCAATTTTCAATTTATACCGCCAGCGAGTCACGATTCTTCTCCGCCACCATTTAGGTGAATTATGACGTAACAGCAACAATCGACTGCGCGTAGAATTTACACAAGAAAAGGTCGCCGTTTTGATTTTAATTCGAAATGTGATTAACACTAATATTTAATGTTTTGCGGGCGTCGCGTCAGCAATTATTTATATTTTGTAAACTTTTAATTTCTGTTTTTGTTTCTTCGATTAAATTATACCTCAAGCAAGCAACTAGGGCTTGTTCACTCAAACAAAAGTTGTTTTAGCTCCTGTAAAAAACCGTTGTATGAACGTTTGTAACAGATAAGTTCGAAAAAATAATGAAAGTGACTGCAAAGCAAAGTTGTGTTACTCAAACCTAAGTAAAAACTGTATAAAATTTAATGTATCTAGGCTAGAAATTCTAGCTCTCATACAACGAGCTAAACTAAAAATGCAATAACATAATTTTAATTTGATGAACACTTAAACTTGTTTTCAGTTGAGAACGCTGTTCATTTTGTAACGGTGCAAATCACCGCTCAAAAATCAGATTTAAGCTTCATTAGCAACAAAACCACAATTTTGAAAAACAAGTTTTCCGGCAATTTATTTTGTGAATTGGTAAGTTGAAAAATTAACTTTACATTGATTGATTAAAAAGTACAAGTTAGTGCACACATGAGAAATTCAAAAACTTCTTAAGTGTTTTAAACAGTTTTAAAGAATTGGTTTAAAACACAGAACTAAAAAAATTTATCAAGTATTACAAAGTTTCAGAAAATTTTTTAATTATAAGCTTTCGTTTAAAGCTAAGTTTATCTGCTACTGAAAATATTATATTTCATAAAACGATCATTAGTATTCCTTTATGCAACTAAAAACAATTTAAGGGCCGCATAAAAGTACATTAAAAGCACGTGTTCAATTTTTTTCTTAAACAAGTGCTTTTACACAGTTATAAAAACCATGAAATTAAAACACGAAAGTACTGATGTTTGTAATTAGTACCAAAAGGTAATTAATAAAGCTTTTATGTAACTTTTGTAGCCATAATAAATCAACCATAGTTCACAATAACGAATAACGTTAATTTGGTTGATGTGCCAAGTAATAAGCACTAAGGATAATTATAATCGGATTTAGTTTTATAAATTTTTGGTGAATGTTTATAAAAAGCATGTTGATTTAAACAAGTACTATATTTTACAGAGATACTATCAAATTAAAATCAATGGTAAAAATGGTTTGCTGTATTAAAAAATACAAATTAGTTAATAAAATATTCCAAGTCAAGATGTTTTCTTTCGTAATAAAACAGGTTGAATGTTTAGAAGTTTTTTATGACGAAAGAAGACAAAATTAATATTTTGACTCGACTACCATAAAATATTGATCTCAAAATTTCAATTGCGTAAAATATCTAGCCTTTATTAAAAAAAAATAAAAATTCACATTTTAGTTAGACATTAACTGTTTTCTAAAAACAAATAAAAACTACTAAGACTATTTTTCGTCATTCATTTATGGACGTCATTAAAAGTTTACTTAAGAACAAAGTTTTTTTTCCATACAACAACATTTGAATATAGAATAAGTACAAGTTTCTAAGAAAACTAGCTCAACTTTACACGTAAGTGAACTCTTGTTCGTTAGACGTAAACAGGTCTATTGAGAAGTTATTGTTTTGCGTGTTTATTTGTTTTACACTAACGACTTTAAAAGTGTAATTAAGTCAACGTCGTTATAAGTTTCAAGCTGTTTTCAGATAACTATGTTTTTTATTTAGTTTAACACAGTTTCTTGGAATTTTTCCGCAAGTCGACAACTTGTAAGTTTGTTTGTGTTTGTGACATGTGTTAACTCACGTAAACTTTGATGTAAACCTGAATGATTGAAGTGAAAAGAAAGTTTTAACGAAAAAGGCAGTGAACAAAAATTAGTGTTTATGCAAGCAAAAGGAACCTAGTTTACTGCATATTGAAAATAGAATTGAGTATTTAGTTTACGATATGAATATGTTACATAAAAAAAGTTACTCGTTGGTAACGTTTTTAACTTTGCAGACATAACTTTCAAAACAATTAACTTTTTTACTATAAATAAAACAAAGGTAGTGTTTCTTGGACATATAAAAAGAAACAAAACTAACACAGTAAGCGCATTTTAATGTATAGAAAAAACTAAATACTCTTTTAACAAAACTACTACGCTTTGTAGTAGAGCTATTAAGTTTTTTCTTTTGTATTCCGAGTTCTTATTTTAGCAGTTGATAATTTTATTTATTTTAAACTACTTTACAGCTTTCCAAACTTAGAAGTTTTATCAAACTACTTCTAGTTATCATAAAATCAAAAACTAATGAGCAAAGCGAAAACAAATTATGACCAATAAAAACAGGAAACATTTTTATTAACTTTCAATATTAGTTTTCGTTTTTCTAATTAGTTTAAGTATGTGGTTTTACGTCGACCAAGTCTAATTAAACCGTTTTTTTCACACAAATTTATTCAAACAAATAAGCTCATTTTCAAATTACTGCAAAGCTGAGGCTTTAATTGTTTCCAATTTTTGCTTAATTTGTGCTAAAGTTTTTCAGTACATATACCATTCAACAGTTTTCAGTTTAAACTTTGCAGTGGTTAAAAGAAAAGAAAACGTTTTTTTCAATCTAAATATGAACGAGTCGAGCTGTGTTGAGGTAAACATTGCGGTTGAGGAGAAACTGTCGGAAGACGACAGCAAGCCGGATTCTCCTCACTTGATCTGCTTCTACGTGTTGTGCGTGCTGGTCCTGATGGCTGTCGCCCCTCTCTACAAGCTCTTGTTGGAAAGTGCGTGCTCTTTTTAGATGGTTTTCAGAATCTTTTTTGTTTTTTATATTTAGTACAAGCATTGCAGCTATTGTGGTAAACGAGTTTTCTCGTAGGCAGACTTGTTTTCATTCAAAAAAATTTAAATAGATGTTTTGCAGGCTATAAATTGTTTTGATATTTACAAAACGTTGTGTGATTTTTAATCTCAGTTTTAGCAAAGGACATTTCATTAATAACTTTGCTATGTTTTTATGTGTTTTACTGGATATTTATTTAATCAGTATAAGATTTTTTTGTAGCTATTTTGTAAATTGTTTCACATCGTATAGAATAAATAACTTTAATGGAGTCTTTTATAGCTAAATAAGAAAAAACTAAAAGTATACAAGACTTTTAAGTTATGCTAAGAATTTTTTTAAATGTAATAGAGATCATTTTTACACAAATAATTTCTAGTTTTACTAAAAAAAGTTTATTATGTTTTTTGTTTAAGCCTAAAATTTAAATGAAATTTATTGTGTTTAATTTGTAAAATAATTCTTTTAACATGCAGTTTTTATAGCTCATGAAATTTATTTTTAAATCTTTAAATTACATACATCCTTACCAAACATATTAAAACTCTTTTTGACGTTCATAACCAATTGATTAAATTTGTTATACTTGTTGAACAACGTAAGTTGAAAACTCATAGACTACTTAAAATTAACAATTTTTAAATGTTTAAATGTTTCTACATTTTAATTTAAAATCAACTAGTTAACAATTTAACTAAAGTTTTGGATTTAAAACGAATAAACTGATTTTATACAATTGTCTTGCTTTTACATATTATTAATTAGTTTAGTTTTTATACCAGTTTTATAAGCTCTGCACTTTTTCACTAGTAAACAAACAAAAAAAAATAGGTAAAGCAGTTAACTAAGTTTTCAAATAAATTTACAAAAACTTATAATTTTAAATTCACCTTGATAAGCATTCTAAAATAACAGCTATCAAAAAACGTCATATAAAATGCGTTGTATTAGCTTGGTTAAAATAAGTAAGATTTTTACGAACTACATATGTTACTGAAAAAAAAACTATAAACTAACAATAATTCACTATAAGTTTGCCAATATAAGGTTGAAAGACTAGTCATTAATAAGTATCTTGAATTTTAAAGATAGCTGAAATATGTTGCTCTTCTTAAAAAAGTATAATCTAACCTTTATAAAAAATTAAACATTATGTTAGCTGACCTTAAAAACTTATTATAATTTTACGGTGACCAAAAAATACATAAAGCTAGTTTAGTACAACGTTATAAGATAAAACAAAATTTTGTTTACTTTAAAGCAAACTTTCTTTGTTTTTTACAATTGAGTCGCCTAATTTTTCTTATCAGATATAATAAATTGTAAATTTACAAAATTACGTTGCGGCTTTAAGTCACGCTTAAAATGCGACATTATCAAGTTAGTGTTTCGTTCGAAGAGAAATACTACCAGACTTGTACTTTAAGTTAATTAGTCACAGTAGGCCCAAATCGCGTTGACTGTAAGTAAAAAGTGAAGTTTTGTATAGGATTAAACATAAACAAACATTATTACGTAATAGTACTTACTACGTAATAGCACTTACTACGTAATAGTACTTACTACGTACTCGTTAAATTGGATAATCGCAGTTAAATTGAGCAACAGTTTTAGTAATTCGTTGTTACAAATGTAGGTTTAACTAATAAGCTTTGAACAGCATGCTTTTTTTTTACTTTTTCCATTAACAAACTTACAACTTTATTATCCTTATAGTTAAAAAGTCATAGATAAACTAAAACAAAAGCCATTAATTTTTTTCTTTGAATCACTTTTTTTGAAAACTAAATCCTACCAATGTTTCTGCAAAACGCTTTTAAGGTCAAAATAGTCTTTTTTTAAGTGGTGCTCAAAAGATCAAAAGATTAAAACAAAAAAGGATTAACAAAAAAACAAAAGTTTTAAAACTTTCTTTTACTAACCCAAAAATAATAATTACCGAATACTAACCCAAAGTAAAATACAAAAATATAATTTCTTTTGCAAATGGTTTCTTAAGTGTATCCTTACTTATAAAATTACTTTTAGTTTAGATGTAACTGTGATACATTTAAAGAAAAAACAGCTAATACCTTTAAGAATAAAACTTCAAAGACATTTTGACTTTATCAAAAACTTATCTTTTACTATACAAAAATGATTAACTACCGCTTTAAAATAAAGTTAATCAAAGTTCTTACATATTACTATTCTTGAAATATTATTTTACAATTAATTTTACGAACATCTACTAACTTGTTTAGTAGAACAGTTTATGTTATTATTTTACCTTAGCTTCTCATAATTACAACAACTAGGTTGGGAAGGGTATTATACTTTTCTTTAAACATTTGCAATGACTTTAATTTATAACTCTTAACTAGTCTAGTATATACTAAGTTGATTAAAACTAAAATTCTAATAAATTGTTTAAAAAGTTAATGTACTATAATTAGACTTTTAGCATAGTTTTTATGTTTTATCTTACATTAGAAATTTTTTAATAGCTGTTTTTTCTTAATTTTTATCTATCAAAACAACTTTTTATGTGTAAAACATGCAAAATTTAAAACAGTTTGTTGTAACTTTTTTTGGAGTAACTTTAAAGTTTTTAGAAACATTTTAATAATATTAGCTATGTTTTTGGTTATTATAAATAGTCTACACACATTAAACTACTCGAATAATATTACATTTGTTGGTTATCTAATTTTAACTTTAAAAGCGTTTAACTTAAGCTATAATTTTATGTTTTATTTACTGCTTACTATATTTACGTTTTATAATCTGCATGAAAAAAAAATGTAAAATTCATCTATTTTATGCGTTTATTGTAGCAATAATCTTTGTATGATAGACAATATATCTCTGTTATTAACCATCATCACTCTCAACAAACTCTCAGCAAGGTCTTATCATTGACATCCTTTATAGATCTTCGGGAATTTCTGAAAAAAGTAGTATTAGGTAAAAATCATTATGAGATTTATCCGAAAGAAACGTTCTTTTATAAAAGAAGCTGTATATTTTTTATTTTTTAAATAATTTTTTTCTTGCAAGTTGTATCAAGTAACGGTACTATAGGTTTGTTAAAAGACTTTAATAGATCAATTTTAAGATCAAATGTTTATCAAATTTAAAATAAGAGCTAAATTTAAATGATCTGTTGTTAACAGAAGATCTTGTCACCCTTAAACTTTTTTAACAAGCTCCTAAAATAGTTGTTAGACTTAAATGTAATAGAATACGTTTCTTCTACGTTCAAAAAAATACACAAAATCATTGAGCTTTTACTGATGACAACTGAATACAGTTTATGCTAAGACTGCCAAGTGAACCAACATTTATCAAGTATTAATTAACCCAATACAGTTTAAAATCCCTTAGCATAAAAGATATTAAAATAAAAGAATATTTTAAGAAAACGAGAGAGGTGGTATTAAAACGACAGAACCGACCAGAAACCCTTAACATTAAAGAATCCTTAAAATTAAAATTAAAATGGGCGGGAATAATACAAATTAACAGAGGCACCAATAATACGAGAGAGCCGAAAATGACGGGAAGTTGTCAAAACGAGAGAGCAGACCAAAAACCTTTAAAATTTAGAACCTTTAAAAGTAAACCAAAAATGGGTTGGAATAATACAAACAAAAAAAAGGCATCAATAATACGAGAGAGCCGAAAATGGCGGGAAGTAAAACGAGAGAGAGCCTCACCACGTGCTTGTCTTCCGCGTCGTCCTCGCTATCCTGATCGGGCACCTCGTACTTCTTCCTCCTGTACCTGAGCGTGTAGTTGCGCACCCTGGCCTCGTACTCGTCCTCCATCCCGATCATCCGGTCGCGCCTGAACTTGTCCTCCAGGTCCGGCTGGTACTTCAGAACCTTGGGGATGGAGTACAGCTCCCACGTACGAGACTGCGGGATCTCCCTGTGGGTTTTTTACAAGTTTGATGTTTTTGTGTAACTTTACAAAAAAAATTGTGAAGTTACTTCAACTTGTTATTTGTTTATTTTGATTTAGAACAGCATATGCTTGTAAAAGAAAAACTTTTATGGTTTTTAAACTTTAAACTTTTTTCCATAATTTCTAGGCTTGTATCATTAAGTGCTGCAAAGACTGCAGAATGCTGTTTTTGCAAAAATAATTACTCTTTAAACTCTATTTCTCTGCATTTACAAACAAAACTGACTGAATGTAATTTTTGTACAAAAAAAAACTATAACTTTTTAAACTCTTTTCCTTCATTTTAGTACCAACAAACAAAACTGACTGGGGCAACTTGTACTTGGGGTGACCCGGCACGCTCATCCGCTGCCGGTGGAACTCGCTTATGCTGGTGGGGATTACCCGCCGTTCGTCGATGAACCTCATTGGCTCGTACACGTACTCGTGCTCGATGCAGCCCCGCCACTCCGGGTTGCGGCTGAAGCAGCGGAAGCCGTCGCACGGCGTGCTGAAGTTGCGGTGGTACAGTTCCCTGTTTTGAGAAAGAAAAAAAGCTGTAAACTGTTTTAATCGAACACAGTGTCTTTGGCAGTTTTAAATTACTGTTTATGTTTTTTTGAGAAAGTGGTTATAAATTTTTGTATTTTACTTTTTAAAAACAATATGAGAAGCTTTAATGTCCTTTGTTTTCGTTTTTTGTACAATTCCCTGCTTTGAAAAATATTTTAAGCTGTAAACAGTTTTAGTCAAACACAGTGTTGTTGGCAATACCCAATTCTAAGGAATTTTATACTTTGTAAGTTTTTTTTTTCAACTAATTTTTCTTTGTTTTTTCTTAATTCATATAAGTCTTTTTTTATTGAAAGTAATAACTAATCATGAAATTAAACACTCTAGTTTACTTAATATAAAGTTTGCTTTTAAAAAAATCGCTGTTGTAAGGTTTTGCACTGTAAAATGTTTTATCAAATTCAGTGTCTTTGGTAGTACTAAACTCTCAGAATTTTCATTTAAACATTTTCAAATAAACTTTTGTTCTTTAATGTCAAAACTGCTATATAAAATATTTTAAAATATAAAATATGTTAAAAAGTCCTCATTTTCTTCCTTTCGATTTCTTATATGCAGATAATCATACTATTTTATTACTGCATATAAAATATAATCCCATTAGCTGTAAAAATAATTTGCTATTGCTTTACACTAAAGGCTTTTTAATTTTTTTTTTTAATCAGAATTAAAAGACAACTAAATAAAGTACCTGGCTTGGTCGTGGTTGCTCTTCTCCATGGGCGGCTTCACGTAGTGGTCATTGTAGTGGGTGTGGCTGAACATCGGGACGTACTCTGGCTTGTAACCGGACATTTTAACGGACAAAACAACAAACAGATAAACGTGCGAACTTTGGAAATGTTTTCAACAAAAAACTTAGCTTTAAGAAAATAAGTTGGAATGACCTGATGACGTAATAATAAAAGTTTCTAATATTTTGAATATTATTGATAACATAATATTTTTTTATAGCTGTAATCTAAACCACTACTACAGGTCGGCAGTCTATAGTAACTCGCGGGCTAATTTTCTCAGAAAAAGTTGGTTGAGGACCGCAGTTATTTAAAAATAATTATACTAATCAGTCGAAAAATACTGTTATAAACCAAAACAATTACGCAGTCATATAGCACATTTAAAGAGTATTTATGAAACTAAAAGCCTAATTGTAACTTTTCATTGCAAAACCTTTTATTTTTAAGTTTTTTATTAAGTACAATTTTAGCTAAAAAGTATCTCGCGGGCCGCAGATTTTAGCTTTGAGGGCCGAATTCGCCCGCGGGCCGCAGTTTGCCGACCCCTGCACTAATAACTTTTAAAAATTTATCTGTTTAACTAAGAATCGAATCACTTACAACAACAAAAAATAAAAATTAATGTTATTGATTTAACTAAACTAGAAGCTTGGAATAAAAAATTAAAACTTAAAATATTATGATATTATCCTAATACTGAAAAATAAATACATTTTACAAGTAATAGAACTATCCTCAAAAACTATATCTCCTGTTTAAAATTACACAGTATAACTCAAAACTCTTTGTCTATTCTAACATGTTTACAATAATGGTTTTATAAATATTAAAACATATTATAAAAAACGTTGACTTTAAGAAAATAAAAGATACTCAGATTGATAATGACTTTTTTGAGAGACTTAGTAGTAAACTCAACTTTTCACTGTAAATTTTAGAATCTATTTTTAAAACTGAAAATTTTCTGCTGGCCGGCCAATTAAAAAGTTTCCACCGATATTTTAAGGAATCAATAATTAAAAAAACTATATTCTAATTGGAATTTAGTAAGAGTTTCTAACTAAATGTTTTAAAAAATTCTAACCGTAAAAGTTTTATATATTTATTTTAATAATTTTATTCTGCAATTAAATATCAAAGATATCTATTAAAGTTTTATTTGCATAAAAAATTATTTATTTATTTCTACTTTAGTACTGTTTTTTTTAAAGATGTTCCAAAATTTACACGAAATTGTATTTTAAAACTAACTTTAATTTAGTAGATATAATATCAAAAATAAGTACAGCTGGAGCACTGATTGATGTTTTTACTTAATATTTTTCATTTTTAATAATTAAAGTTAATATTTTTTGTACACAAATGTAAAAAGGAAAGTTATGATATTTCACCCACTCAGTTTTGCAACTGCTCAATATTTACAAATGCATTTAAGTTTATATGGACAGATTTTGATTATTCTGTAAATTAGTTGTTTAAATCTTTTTCAGTTTTCTTTTGTATTGGATAGATTACTGATCATAATGTGTTTTTGTTATATTTTATAAATAAATAAGTTTTAATTAAAATAAGAAACTGTAAACAGTTTAAAAAAAAGATTAAACATTTATATTTTTATTTTTGCAATTTAACAATGTTCCGCTTTTGTGCTTAAATAATATATTTTTTACAATCGCCTTATCATGTGCATTCAAGTGCGATGAAAGATATTTGAATAGCGATGAATTCTTTGAACTAAAATAGTAACGAAACTTTATAAGTTCATTTAACCGTATATATGCTAATATAGTTTATCAAGGTAATAGTTAAAAGGAAGTTGGTTTTTAAATTTCAAAGAGTTTTACTTATGTTCAAACTTTTTTTTGACAATATATTTTCACAGACCGTAAAGAGCTTAGCTATTTTTAGTAAACAATGATATTTTTTTTGTTTGCTTTTAAGCATTAGTTGTTTTGTAGAAAAAACAAACACTAAGACAAATCAGATAAAAGCCAAGGGTTTTGCAACTTTTATGAACAAATATAAGAGTTTACCCTAAAATTAGTTGGTAAAATGTTAGTAAATATTTTATGTAAACATTAAAACTGTAAATTATGTTTTTAAATGAAACTTAAGTTTTATTACGAACAACAGGAAAAATACTTGTTTCTTATAAGTACTGTTTGTAAAACTTTTGACGGTATTTGAAAACGAGCACTTTACCATCAAATAACTTTTTTCAAACACTTTTGATTTAAAAAATTCATAACTTTAATAGAGTACTTATAATTGTATGACTAAATTAGAACAGTTGTTTAAACATGCAGTAGTATTAACAAAATAAATAACTAAATGTATATATTTTTTTAAAAACCTATTGTATTTATAATTTTGTTATAAATTTAAACTATGTTTAATCGTATTGATATCAAAACATCAATCTATTTAGCTTTTACTTCAATGTCTTTACTTTTGTGTTATTTTTCTTAGCTAAAACAAACAAAAGGCTAGGTGTTTTTATATTCCCAACCCTAAATGGTTTTTTGTTACATTTTATTCAAATGCTTGTCAAGTTGTTTGATTTAACCATGGTTAACATTACAAAGACTTTGTTATATGGACCACCTTAGTTAAACTATTTAGTCAGCTTGTTATCATAAGCTTTAAAAGAAAAAAAGTTTTCAGGAATAATACTTGTTTCAACTATGTATATATATTTTTAAATATTGAAGTTTTACCGTTTTAGCTAACTAAAAAGGTTAGATTGTTGTTTTGTTACAATGATTTTATAAAGTTGTTTGAAAGATTGATAATATAAAAGTTATTATAAGTTTACAACAACAAGTTATTATTAGTTTTATTTATTTTTACTTGTAGGCAAAATGAGGCAAATAAACTTTGCATTTACTTTTATGCTGGTTTTCATAAACCAGACGTATTGTGCACCAAAAAATACTCATGACGTAGCTACTGAAGAATTTTTAAACGAATACAACAACACTGTAAGTACTGCTGGTTTTTATAAAAGTGCGCACTTTAAAACAAATACTATTTTTGTTTAAATTAGTAATTTATTTTCAGCTGTTCAAATCGGAAATAAAGATATCCAACAACGGGTATGCGAATGAAAAGATTATTGCGAAAGTGCTTATGGATGAAAACCTTTTGATCAGTGACTACAGGGTTGTGTTTCGACACACTAGAAACAAAAGAAGTCTAAAACAGAATACACTAGGTATGATTTTATTTTTGTTTTATGTAAAACTTATGTCGATTTTTAATTTTCTTTTTTTAAATGTTGAAGTTTTTATTCAATAATTTTTTTTATTAAATGTTCAAGGTCAATATTTATTTTGTTTACTTTACTGTATGTTTAGTAAAATATGTTAGAAAGCTAGTTATTGCTTGTTGAGTTTCTTTATAGTTTATTAAATAAGTTCAGTTGTTTTAGTTTTTTTTGGAACTTTATTTATTTATTTTTACAGACAAAGAAAATGGAGTTTTTAACGCAAAGAAAGACAATCAGCAAGAAATAACCTCCAATGTGTTCGTGAATTCACAAAACTTTGCAAACTTTGAACTTTATTATATTGTTCCGTTGCAAACATTTTCTAAAAAAGTTAACAGCTTAAAATACTATTTTGATTTTACTGATGCTAACACTGAACGCATAACAATGGAGATAACTTCTCCAAACTTCAAAAATAACTTTTATCCTGACTTTAGCTACATTGAGTATAAGATTACATCTTCGAAATATAATAAGATAAACATCAGAACCGAATATTTTAACATAGACTCGCTAGGCGACATGGTCTATTTACTCCACCATGAGACAGACGCTATGACGTTGATAAAAACTAATCGCACTTTTGAAACGAACAATAATGACGTCAGCGTTGTTTTCAGAACAGACTGCAGCGTCAACGTCGGTAGATTTAAAATATTTATTGATTTTTCTCAACATTTTGATAAAGCAACTACACAAAACCCCGAATTAAATACTGAAAACACACCTCAACCGGAACATACCAGTTACAAACCTTCTTCAAATACGCAAACCCTCGAATTGAGTACTGAAAACACACCTCAAATAGAACATACAAGTTACAGACCTTTTTCAAATACGCAAACCCTCGAGTTGAGTACTGAAAACACACCTCAACCGGAACATACAAGTTACAGACCTTCTTCAAATACGCAAACCCTCGAATTGAGTACTGAAAACACACCTCAAATAGAACATACAAGTTACAGACCTTCTTCAAATACGCAAACCCTCGAGTTGAGTACTGAAAACACACCTCAAACAGAACATACAAGTTACAGACCTTCTTCAAATACGCAAACCCTCGAATTAAATACTGAAAACACACCTCAAACAGAACATACAAGTTACAGACCTTCTTCAAATACGCAAACCCCAAAAATAAGAACTGAAAAACCAACTGAAACAGTTCATACAAGTTATGAAACATATTCGTATACAAACACGGTACCTTATCACATTCAGAATACTACTGTTTGTTCAAATACTACCGTAGTTCTAGGAGGGTTTGGTACTATACTTTCTCCTAACTATCCTGACCATTATCCTAAAAACTCTCACTGCAAATGGTTACTAAAAGCTGAAGAAGGTAAAAGGTTCAAAGTAAGAATAGAAATTCGCCACGTATTTTATTATTCTGATTACATTGCCTTGTATAACAGCTCTGAGATTGCAAACGAAACACTGATTGCTTATTTGAGAGGAGTAAACAAAACTATAGAAATAGTATCCAACTCATCTGAAGTTCTAGTTGTATTTTTTGCTGATAACATCCAGTTTTATTATTTATTATTAGAAAGTTTTGCTCTAACATTTACTGAAACAACAGATCCCCCCACAGTAGTTCCAAATAGTTGGGGAAAAGTGTCCGGAGAAGGAGTAATTTTTCCCAAAAACTACAACGTCACTAACGGTTTGAACGAGTTTAACTGGACTCTAAGTTCTAACGAAAACAAAATTTTCAAGCTTAAAGTCTACATTAGTAATTTCTATGGTTACGTATATAACCTTGGAATCTACGATGGTGAACAACAAATTGCAGGACTGACAACAGTTGATAAACTGATCGATTACGTTTTTTACTCTGACAGCAACAAAGTACTTATAAGTTACAAATTCGATTATAATTGTGTCGGGCGCTGTTTTAATTACTCATCATTTATCATCGAATACGAAGAACTTGATAAAGGCATCACTCCTGAAGAAGGAGAGCAAACGTCCACTTGTTCCGATTTTCAGGTCACTCAAAACACTGTAAACTATTACACTATCAATTTTCCCATTTCAGGTTTGAGTCGAAAAGCTTACGGCTCGAACTTAAACTGCAGCTGGACGGTTTCGCAAAACGCCATCGCCGGCAAACGTGTTGGTGTGTTTGTTTACATTTACGGACTCGGCAAAAATGACCACCTTAAAATTTACTCGGGTAACCATACCAGCAATGTTTTGCTAAACAGCTACACGGACACATACCCGTCTTTTGGCAGCAGATACGTGGCTTCTACATTCAACTCTGACGCCTGGAACCATTTAGTAACTTTTAGTTCCGATCATAAAAATAGCGGGGCCGGTTTTTATCTGTTATTTAGAGATTAAGATTTTAGGTGTGTTAGTTGTTCAAGCTCGTAATAGTCAGGTTAAAAGACAAGTATCAAATCAATATCATATCAATTTTTAAAGTTTTATCATTTGCAAACTGCTTAAAACTAAATAACACTCCTACATAAATACTTGTAGTTTTGAATGTTTGACTGTTATATTTAAATGGTAACTGTAAACTTTGTTAACAGTTAGGGTTCTTTGTTCTTTTGTCTTTGCCTCTTTTGAGTGTTTTATACTTTTTGAAAAGTAGTTTATCTAAAATATGTATAATTCGAATTTTTTTGTTTATAAAAGCTGTTTTTCACACTGGAAATAAAAACACACGAAGTTTTTGATCGTCATGTTAATATAAACTTTCAAAACAGTTTTAAGCTTTTTGACGATCAACAGCCGAATTATTTTTTAATGGTTATCTATTATAATGTATAAGCAAGTAATAATACAAAATATATATTATATTACATTAGCTGTTTAGGTTTAATTTTTAAACAGCAAGATCTCAGTAATTTATCTAAAGTGTTGAGTCGGGTTTTTTTTAGTAATATAAAATAAACGCTTAAAAATTTTAATTGTATTTTTTTAATTTTTCATCAGGCTCTTGAACTATAAAAACGTTTTATTCAAAAAATACCACTAAACTTCTTGTAATCATAACAAAACTTAATGAAGTAATTTTAGCTTTTGTAACTATTTAAAACTTTATCAACTAATGTGCTTAAAAAATATAAAATCAAGTTGATATTTTGGTTAAATGTTTAAGTTGTGTGGATTCGTTTCATTATAAATAAACTTGTTATTTGTAAATTTTGTTTGTATGTATTAATAAAAGTATCTGTTAAAGAACATACTTGTTTAAAATGATATTATAAAAATAAGCTTCAGCACGACTTACTTTTTATTATCTGTTTACTAGTCAATTAGAAATTACTGTATTATAATAGGTCTAAAACTATATTAAAACTAAATTAGCGATATTACAACCAATCATTAATAGATAAACATATTATTTAAAACCTGCTGAATTTTTAAGTATAAAAACTAAAGCTAAACATTTAAAGACATACAACTCTTGAATTAGAAAAAAACGTTTTAAATTGCTATAGGTTTATTGTGAATTTCGAAAGTTATGTTTTATATTTTATCACACCTTTTTAAACTTCTTTTTTGTTTAAGTAATGACTAAAATTAAGTTGATATAAGTATTAAATCTATTCTAAAATGTGTAACTTCTTCGATTTCTTTAGATTAAATGTTATTAGCGCAACACAGTGTTAAAAAGGATACAGTTTATATATTTCAAATATTAAGTTTACTATGTACAAAATTGTATAAATGTTTTCTTTCGTTGTGTAAATTTTCTTTTGTGTAGTTGTCGCATTGATAATATTATTATTTTTTGTCTTTTGTTTATTTTAGTACAAGTAAAATTTGTAAAGTAAACATATTTAGTTTTTACAAAAGAATGGTTGTATTTAGATAAGTACGATTGATTTAACAACTCGGTATTTTCTTCTACTTTTTTTGTTAAAAACATATTCAAAACTTAATTCTTTCATTTTAATAAGAGACCTAAATTTTTAAAACATTTTTATTAAGTATTATGATTTTTAAATTCTTTAAAATATGATACAAAGTTAAAAAGTATGTAAAAACTATATCTTTTTAAGTTGTCCTTATCTTAAATTTAGTTGCAAATTATAAATACTAAGTTACAAATTTTACTAAAAATTAAGTTTCGTAAACCCAGTACAATTTCAAATTCCAAATGTTTTCCTTGAGAGTATGCATGTAGTGGTTTAAAAGTGTTCTATTTGTATAAAAAGTAATTGTATAAAAGCAAAAAAAAATTTAAGGTTACGTTTATATCTTACAACAATAAAATAAACAAGTTTAAAGTTTTTTTATAAATTATTTATTTCCAAGTTACTTTAAGCTGGTCTGTTTTTAAGCTACTTTAACAAAGTGTTTGCTGTTTTGATTTGTTTATCATCGTTTTTAATTTTGTACTTTTAATAACCACACAACTTAAATTTTACTTAATATTCAAATAAAATTATTTTATGCAACTCTGCTAACAAACAACTGTTTTAAATTATTTTTTAGCGCTTGTAAGAAATTTAATAACCAATTTAATGAACTCTAACAAAACTAGTAATTTTTGAAAATAGTTATTAGAGGTGTATTTTGAAATCTTTTATTTATATCAATGTTTAGATCTAAATAATTATCAATTTAAAAGTAAGGGCAGTTAACAGAGAACAGGATTTGGCAGCTTTTTTGTTGCGTTGAGCAGCTTTTGTAAAGAAAAAAGTCGTCCGCGGTCCGCAGTTTATTTGAAATGGTTGTAGGAAATTATATATAAAAAATAACTAAAAATGTAACTAAATAAGAATTAAAATAGCAATTTTTAAAAGTAATTATTAAATGAAGAGCTTCAACACTTTTCAAAATAAAAAAACTCTTTTGGTTACTTTTAAATTGTATGTAAATAGCTAAGAAGTATTTTGAGGGTCGCATATTTTAGCTTTAAAGGCCTCAGTTTGTCCTATAAAAAATAAGTTGGTTCTAATTCAGATATTAACATTGTAAATTTATACTAAACAATTTACATTATTAAATGATATAAACTGTGCTTCGAAAGTAAAACATATACTTATTATTCATAACAAATTAGGTTCAACTCAAAATAAGTAACTAGTATGAACAGCAAAGATCATTCAAACTTATTGGAGAAAATGACAAAGTTTGAGGTTTTTTTTTACAGTTTAAGCTTTAGGTTAAATTTTAAGTTTATTAAAGAACTTTGTTTAATAACAAAGCTTTTTAATGTAAAATAATAAAAAAATCCTTGAAAAAATTAGCAATAAGCTTAAGTAAAGAAACTGTTTAAAAATAAAAATCTAAATAACAAGTTTGCCAGAGTTTTCGTTTTTAGAAACTTTAAATAAGAATACGAGTTTTTAAATGTTTTTTTTTTGGATTTATATATATCTCCATAACTTTTAACTGACTATAGAAGTATAAACAAATTAAATAAAAACATGTTTAATTGAATTAACTTATAATGTACCAAAATCAAAAAAATGTTTTCAATGGTTTAATTATTTTTAATTTATTCTGTATACATATAGATTAAGTTAAAGTACTTAAACCATAAACCCACTTTAGTTTTATAAATTTAATTTATGATAACTCAATCATAGAAAAGTTATTTAATTAATTACGATCAAATATAATCTTTGTAATATACATTAAAGTAATGATTAATTTTCGATTTAGTTTTCAAAATACTTAAGATATAAATTAACTTAAAACTTTGTACACTTTTTAAAGTTTTCAATAATAACAGTAAATAAATACTTTCATTACAGTAAGCACATGTGTTAAAATGTTTAATATCACGTCAAACCTTAACGATAGTAAGCTAAGTCGAAAAAAGTTTACGCTTAAAAACATAAAACTTTTAGTCTGCTTTTTCTTTTAGAAAAAATATTTTAAAAGCATATAAACATTCTGCATTTATTTTAATAAGTATTCAAGCTTAAACAGTATCTACAAATGTTATGTTTGTTAATATTTACAGTTTAGTATGACTTTTTTAATTCAAAAATCCAGATTGATATACAGCCAACTTGTATATACTTTGCCTAAATTTAAAACTTGAGAACTTTCAACAAATTTTTACTAGTTAAGTTTTAAGTATACTAAAAATACGTGCTGCTTCAGATTTACAAAATTGTTTTATTTTGAACTGCCTTAATGTGTGATAAAAAATGATTGACTAGCCATAACTACTTTGAATTGAAACTACTTGAGAATAATTTTTAAACTCACTAGTTATACTGGTTCTTTTTACCAGAATATTGTTTGTAGATAAATCAATTTTTTGTACAAGTGACAATGACATAAATAAAACTTATTGTTTTGTATAAATATTCAAATTAAAGTAACAAATTTTTTAATTTGTTAGACCAAGATATCAAGTTATGTTTACTAATATCGAACTCTTTGTAAGCTTTACTAGTTCAAGTACTAAATTATAACATAAAATCAAAAACGATCGTATTACTAACAAGTTTTAATATTTAAAATGCTTTTTTTTTTCAATTTTAGCAAATAATGTTCAACAAACTAGTTTGTTTTATTATGATTTTACAATCTAATAGCGAAAATATTTAGGGTTAAAATAAATTCCGGTTTATTTAAACATAAGCTTTTCCTAGATTTCTGTTTAATTAAAATTGAAAAAGTTGTTGACTAAATAGTTGTAGGATATTAAATATTTTGTAACCATTGTGCTTAATTTAAAACTAATTTAGTCTAATTTTTTTTTTTTGTTGCTGTAGCAACTTATGTTTTCGTATTTTCTGGTAAATAAAGATATCTAAAACAATTTTGAGATTTTTATTAATCGAGTAACTATTTGGATCTTTTCAGATAAGTTATAAATTTATAAATAGTACTTAGTAATACTAATTAATTAAACACTGTTTAATTTTTAATTAATTTGATTAACACAACATTGTTTGAAATAAAACGAAACAACTTTATTTAAAACACACGACTCATCGAATATATGTACAAAATTATAAAAATTATCTACTGCTTCCAATCTTCCAAACCGAGTACTTCTTGGAGTTTGTTGAATGACATCTGTCGAACTGCGTGCTGTAAAATAATCAAGTTTAAAACATAAATTCGACAATATTTTACTGGAAAATTATCGTAGAACTTTGTAAAATTTAATAAAAACCTACCTCCTTCATCACTTTAAAGCATTTAATTTGAACTTTTTAGAGAATATTCTTTTTAATAATACGAAATGTTGTAGGAAATGGGTTTAAAAAAAGTCCATTTGATTGTACGCTATCATTTATCAATATTTAAATTAGAATTAGACTAAAAAGGTTTTTTAAAACTGATTAAAGACTGTAGGAAATAACAGATGTTTAATGAAATGCCCATTTTTCGCCTTTTTAGTTAGCACTTTCTGTAAGGTACACCTAATAAACTCTTCAACTTCGATTGTTAATACCTCAAAAACTACTGGTAGCTTAGTTATTAATGTAAAAAGTAAGACAACTTAAAAATAAAAAGATTGACTTCATGTCCATTAATACAACATAACAAAATTGACCTGTGCGTTCTTAGGCTCTACTATTTAACTTACTTTTTACACATTTTTCGTATGAAAATATTAAACCTAGACATTTAAAATATATTATAAAAAAATTAACCTTTCTGTACAGAAATACTTAAAATATATACTAACGTGAAATCAACCTGAGAACATAAAAATTTAAAAAAAAAATCTTTAAACCTGTGCGCTTCTTGTCATGTCTTCTTTCTGCTGTTCGGTCAGATACCTGAAAATATTTACGTCACCCCTCACAGTCGGATCAACTATGACGTCACTTGACAACAGCAAGCCGCTTGACAACGCTTGGAACACGGTCTTCAGGGCGGTAGACGGGGTGAGAACGAATCCGTCCAATGAATCGATGGCATTCTCAATCAAGTGCTGCACGACTACCTCCATTGTCTGTTGATTGATTTTTTATTTACTGATATTTGATTCATTTATATATTATTAGAAAAATAAAAGATAACTGTTAGACTAAAAAGCAATAGCCAAATTTGATTTAAAAAATAAAAAACACATTCATTTATTTTATTGATTAAATTTTTGAAATTATTAATTAATAACAAATTTACTTATTATATAGAATAATTTAAGCTCACTACTAACAAAAAGTAAATAATTTAAAAACACGTCAAAAACTAACACACTCATTCATACATATGTAACATAGCAGGGACTTCAAAATTCTTTAATGTCAATCACTTATAGTAAAATATAAACTAACCCATTCATTCATACTTTCCCACACTGGATTTCTTTTGCGGAAATCTTTCATCAACCGCGTGATTATGACGCAAGTTTGCATGATTCCCGCTCTCGCCTGTTTCGAAATTAAAAAATTAAAATGTGTTTCTAATATTTCATACTTTTCATACAACAACTTATAACTTCAAAGTTAATTAAGACTCTAAAATTTAAGTATCCGAAAGCTTATCAGTTTTTAGCTTTAAAAAATCATTGGCATAAAGGGGTACGACTTTTATTTTCCAAAATTAACATTGGCTTTCAAATAAAATCCAAGAGTATGATTTATGAGCCAGTTTTGTAGAATACTGAAAATTTACTAAGCAGTAATTTTTGTAATTTTTTTATTATTCACCTGCCACCATTTGATCTGCCTGATTTTCTGGTTCAATTTCAGGCAACTAGCGTCGAATTCATCGGAATCGTCTGCTGTTTCTGTGTTCAAATTTATTTTTTTTAGTAACCGAAATTCTGTTTAATTTCTATAAGTTTACACTTTATTTCAACTTCATTTTATAAAGTATAGGTTTAGGTTAAACATATTTTTTATCAAAAATAATGACATTAGTACAAAAACAACTGTGCGAATTTTTTGTAAAAACGATTTTTTTTAAGAATACGTCAAAGCATTTCAACGAAATATTTCATACAATTTTATTTTTTCTAATATCACAAGTACCTGGTTGAACGAGGGGACAGGTGAAATGAACGACTGCAGTATATACTTGCTCGTCAACATTTGCGCTGAACACCAAAGATTTGTCTTCCTTCTTAACCGAACAATCCTTCTCACTCTGTTCACGTTATTTACTTTATTATTTCATATTTTATACAGTTTTTGCACATGTTTTTTTTTGGTGGAGTTTTTTCCTCACATCTCAATTAAATTAAAATTCTATTAAAAGGATTTGATTATTTTAGCTATTTTTGTAAAATTTTCACTTTACAAACAAAAGTCAGCTTGAAAATATTTGACCAAATTCACACGAACTGAGCACCAGTAAATTTATATTCATTAATCAACATTCATACCTCCACGAGTCCAGTGATCATGTTGAACACTTTCTCGATGAGCTCACTGGAGGGTTTCTCCTTACAAATGAGTATCAATTCGCTTTTATTTTCTCCATTCAGCAGCAGTCCCTTGGCCAACGCCCCCACCCTGAGCACGCACCTCAGCGTTTTCACAGATTTGTCATCTGAGTTGTTGTTTTCCGCACTGTGAAAAAAAAAGTGTAAAAATAAGAGGCTGTGTACTTTTTAATATAAAATAGGAAAAACACATTTAGATTAGGTGTCGATTAAGCCTATAAAGCGTCTACTTTAACTTCACTGGTCATCAATTTTATTATATCATCAATTTCGTAATATCAAATAAAAAAAACTCAGAAACCAAAATGCGCAGTGAATAAAAGGCATTTGTGAAATAAAGTTTTTAGCAGGTAACAAAAAAAATGTTTTTAAATATTAATTAACTCGCCAGAAAAAACATAACAACCTATTTCCTTTAAACAACAACATATTTATCAATTCATTTAAAACTTGACATCATCATTGCAGTTTTAAAGACGAAATGTTATAAGAGACAGTTCATATATATTTTATTTTCAAACATTTTTGTTACCTGTCAGCTTTCTCCTGTTCAATCATCTCGGCCACCTTCTTCAGCATCTGTTCCACCGACACCACCAGCTCCTGAAGTTTTCGCAGCTCGTCGTCCGAAGGGTACACCTCCTTGTGTCGCCTCATTGCCATCTTGTCCCCCTTGCCCCGTATCTGTGACGTCACAATGATAGTTAAGTATCGTTTTTGTTTTAATTTTATGATAAAAGTTTTTTAACTTTTGTTACTGATGGGTTTCGGCGTTAAAAAGCCAACTTAAATTATTTTCAAATATAATATTTATTTTTTATGTTTTTTTATTTGTTTGTGTAATAACACACAACTTTGATAATTCTGTTTTACTTTAAAAAAAAACAATTTAAAAAGTGCAATGGCTTTAGTTTGAAAAAGTATGGAAACTGTACTTGTACTGAAAACTTTCCACTTTGCTTGTCTTTTTTCTGTCGAAGAAAATTACCAATGCATTAATTTAGTAAAAACATGTTAACGAATTTATTCTACAATACTATCAAATTGATATATTATAATTAGTTAACAACTCAAGTTTTTGAAACTAAATGCTCGCTGACAAATACTCTTAAAACTAATAGATAAAACACAAACAAAAAGTATAATTAACTTTTATTTAAATCCAAAGTAAAAACAAAAAAGCTGCAAGCTACTCTATTTTTACTTACTCTAAAATACTTTTTAGTGAACTAAATAAAACAAACTGGTCCTACAATATTTCTCGGTAAAGATAATATACTTTTAATTAATAATAACAAATTTAAACAGCATTCTTTTTTTATTACACCAACACATGTTGAAGTGTGTTAACGGGTTAGCAACTTCAACGAAGCTATGAAGATCAAGAAATGTTGACTTCATTTTAAATACTGACCATTGAAGTGTGTTAAACCGTTTACACACAGAAACAAGTGTTGGTGTAGCAAAATAAAGAACAATGTTTAAACTTGTTATTATCATACATTATAGTGAACTTGCTAGGATAGCAAACAATTTATATTTTGAATAGTTAAAACTTCTAAACATTAATATTTAAACAAATTTTGTAAAAAAATATATAACTTGTTTTCGCATACAAAAACAACACTGCTCTTTCAACTGAAAACTAAATTCGTTGACAAAAAAAATAAGAAAACTAACAAAGTATCTGGAGAAAGGCTGCCTGTTCCTGGGCCTTCTGGACATTTTCGAGCCTTGTTCGTTCCTCATTTGAATCCTTTGTTCCTCCTCACTGCAATTAAGTGAAAAAGTTGATACAAAAAACATTTGATTTTTAAACATTTAAAAATTAAACATTTAGATTTTTAAATTTTGATTTCTAGAAAAAACCTGGAAGAAATTGACAGGGTTGTCAAATGTTTTTGGAGAATTGTCTTCCAGGTTTTCGAAATGTCTTCCAGGTTTTCGAAATGTCTTCCAGGTTTTCGAAATGTCTTCCAGGTTTTTTTAATTTACTCGTTTTAGGGTCTATTTTTAGTAAAAATCTGTGTTAAATAGTATAACGACATTGAAAAGATATGTTCAAGCTTATTTAAAAGTGTTTTTTATGAAAAATTTTTAATGATGATAAAAAATTATCTAGATCTAGACGATAGATTTTTTGTTTCAAACCGAACTTTACTACTTAACATTTAAAAGTAATTTAAAATTCCAGGTTTTACCACGCTACTTGGTGATTTTTTTCAGAGATTTTTGATCATAACTACAGACTATTTTTCTTAACTTCTCAAATTCCAGGTTTTTCCAGGATTCCAGGATTTTTGGCAATCCCGAATTAAAAATATAGGAATAACTCTAGACAATGTATTAGAATGGGTTTTTTAAACTGTTGAGTTAGCTTTGAAGTAAACAAGATTGGTGATTGCTGATTTGATTATCAAACATTTATAATAAAATATTCTCCTGTGATAAAATGGATTGTTTCATCTATTTTATTCAAATTTAAAAAAATCAATTTACCTAAATTTAGAATAACTTTAGAAAACATAGCTTTATTAAATAATACTGTACAATACATACAATTAAGTTTCAGTAAACTAAAACAAGATTAAAGTTATTTACAAAAATCTTGAACGCATGTAAATAATAAAGTTCAAAAACAACTTTTAAAAACTTTATTTTACAAAACTACAAGAAATTAAACAACCATCATTTGAGATCAACTTTTAAAACACGCATGACCAACAGATTAAAATTTAAAAATTCAATCTACCAATCACACGTGTTTTATTCAGATTGCAGCTGAACTGAGTATTAATGGTGAAGCTTTTTTTTTTGCTCGAAATTTATAAATTATTTCTGTGTTCACTTTTTTTTTTGCACAAGGTCTATTCAGTTTTTTTAACTTTGAAAAGTTTTGAAGATTTTGTGTTTATTGAGTCAAAACAACTGATATTTTTGTGATAATTTAGAGCACAGTCGTTGTAAAATACAACTAAGTTATAGGGCTGGGAGCTTAATATTATATTTTTACAAAAAGATGCATTTTAAGTTATCAAAATAAAGTTACATACAAAGTATAGTCAAAAATTAAGGAGAAATTTCTTTTTAACCAAGAACAACAGACTGTGCCCAAATAAAAAATAGCAGCGAACGTCAAAAATAATTTAAAATTCAAAACAAACCGCAGTAAAAGTGCATTCATCTTTTTTTCCGGAACGACAGCAGATACCGGCTTAGTGGGCTTTGTCTGAAATTTGCAAAATAAAAAATGTTTGAGAATTTAGCTACATAGTTGTTTGTAATACACCTACCTCTTTTAAATGTCTTTTTTTTCTGATATACATTTTTTACATTTTTAGAGGTAGATGCGTTTAACTACCAAGTCTAAATAACTAAATTCTACATATTATTGATTTTTCAATTACGTTATATAAATCATCTGTTTTAAATGTGCACTCTATTTATAACAAAGTTTTTTTATACAGTTTTTTATAAGATTAAACTAGTTATTTTTAATGGAAAAATAATCGTTTCAAAAAAATTAACCCTAAAAAACATAACTTTAAATAATATTGGTTTAAAACTACTATAAGGTAGAACTAGTTAATTAAGATTTGACTAAAGGACTTTTCACTTGTTCAAATTTGTAGAGGAATTCATTTTGTCTACAATTTTTACATTTTTTGTTTTAAAAAAACAGATTATTATAGAAACTTTCAAAATAAATGCGTTTTTTTTTAAGTTATAGACAACTAGAAACATATAAAAAAAAGTCTACTAAAAACTAACTAGGGATCATTATACTGAGACTTCAACTCAATTTTAATTAAATATTGGGCAATTTGTTTGGCATCCAATCAATGCACAAATATTATATTACGTAATCCCTTACAACTTGAATACTTTTCTGCTTAACTTGTACCTTTGTGCTTGCAGCTTTCACAACAGGTTTCGTTTCTGAAGCCTCGGCAGCAGGCTCTTCCGATTTCGCTTCGTTCATTTCAACCACAATCGCTTTCGTCTCGCCAGCGCCGCTAGCGGCAGCTTCTTCCACTTTCGCGCCATTTTCACCGCCTGCAGGTTGCGCTGTTTCCATTGGTGCTTCTTCGCCGGAAGACTTTTTTGCCACCTTGTGCTTCATTGTTGCTGTGCAAAGTTGGCATTTTAAACCAATATTTTTTGCACATGAAAGTATACAAGCTATTCATTTCAATAACTTTTAAACAAACTATTATAAAATCTAAGTAAAAAATCACATGTATATTACATTTTAATTTATATCAAAAGTTTTTTAACTTTGTGATTTAAACTTTATCCAGAACAACAGGTTGTAATTTCTTTAACAATCAACATACTGAATAATTACTTTAAAACAACATTCTACAAACCTGCTTCGGCCATTCCCGCGTTTTGAGCTTTCTTGGCTGCTTTCTTCTTCTTCTTGGTTGGCGGCTCTTCGATCGCTTCGTCGTCAACTGTTACGTCATAAAAACAAAAATTTAACATTACATTACATTTTAAAACTTAGAGAATTAAGTTGTATTTTGCTTTCAATTGAGCTTTTAAAAGTTTGCTGTTTTGTTCGCTCAAACCAGCGTTTCCCAAACTCATTTTCATAAACGCCTCTTTGGCATATTTCTAAATAGTTGCCTCTATTTATTATATATTGTCCCTTAAGTAGTTGATTACCAATTTAATTTGTTTGCTTCCTTACAAGTTACAAGCCCCTGATAGCCAAAACTATCCCATTGGAAAACCTTGGTTTAAACTCAGTGTACTGTTTTAACCCAGTCAAAATTAAAAATAAAATCGTGTATACCAAAGTTTACTTAATCATAATTTAATATTTTATCTTAAGACAGTCTTTATAGTGAAAAATCTGTTCTGGCTATGAAATATTTTTTTAATTAAGGCATACAAAACATTATATTTTAAACAAGTGTTCAGCAACACATAACAGTCAGACATACTTCAGTGTCAAGCTTTTTTAAAACTGCTAGATTTAATTTCACATACACTCACAGAACTCAATTTTTCTGTCGTTTGGAGCTTGTGTCGGATCGTACTTTTGAGGCTTGTAAGTTTTTGGAATCTTGTTGTTTTCAGCAGCATACATATCCTTTAAAAGAAAACATCTTTACAAGCTTATTGGTTTTCAGCTAAGCTTATTGCAACAGACAAAAAGACATTTTTTAAATTAAAAACTATAAATTTACTTTAGTGGGAATTTATTGTTGCAAAACTTAACAACAGCCTTTTTTAAGGCTTAAACAAAAAAAACTGAGCTGTTTTTACAATAAATGAGAACAGCAAAAAAACCTCAGCGCTAAAAAAAATTCATTAATTTTCAAACCTCTCTCTTTGGAAGGCCTTGTTCAGTGAGTTTTCCGCTTTCAACCAAATAATCGAAGAAATCCCAGCAAGCTCTGGTTTGAGCGTCCTTCTTCTTTGTGGCGCAACCCTTGCCTGAATGGTAGGTATCATTAATACAAATTTATCGATATTAGACTGAATGTTACATAAAATTATATTTGAAGCTTTTTATTTAAATTTTATTTTATTTGTACTTGGTTTGAATTAAAAATTATTTTTTACCATGGGAAATATTGAACTTGTTTCTACCCAAATAGTTATAAATAAACACATGGGTGAAAACAAATGTTTTGCATGTTTGAAAGGTTATTTAGGTAACTTGTTTAAATACAGAATACGTAAATATTTTTGTAACTCCAGCTACATTACGGGGAACATTTTCTTTCGTAGATTTTTCAAACTCAAAAAACATTATAACCACTTACACCTGACAAAATACAAGTCAAGAAAAAAGGTTAAAAAACTTCGGAAAAAAGACTTTTTAACATAAAACTTAAAAAAACATGTAAAATAACCCCTTCGTCCAAATAACATCTTAAATAACAAAAATATAACAACCACTTACGCCTTAAACCAAAAGTCTAAAAAACTTACAACATTCAAAAAGATGTCAATTACTTAAACTCAACTATGCAAAATGTCAAAAAAAAAGAACAAAACTGTTCCGACCCCATGAACTTCTATAAAAAATGTCGCTTATTCACCTGACACATTAACTTGAAAAAATTGCAGTTCAAAAAAAAGTTCTTCAAACTCAACCCACCGACGTAAGTGAACCCTTCAGCTACAAGCTCGCTGATGTAGGTGACCGCGTGGTTGGGCAGCAAGTGTGACGTCATAACGTACTCCGGCTTGCTGTGACGCTTGCTCATGTACGCATACAAGTACGCCTTCGGTTCGGTTGCCTGTGTGAAAAAAATAGCTGATAAAAAAGATTTGATTTTTGATAAAAAATTTAACTTGAATGATTAATGGTGTGAAAATTAAATAATTTTATGTTAACTATTTATAAAAGAGTGTGATTAGGACTTGGGAGTAGTATTTATCATAAACTTGAAGGTGGAATTTACTTAAAACGTGCTAAAATATTTTGATTGAAATTGGATAATTTCAACTTATGGATTGTAAAAATATATTGTGTGTAAAACTTGAATTTAGGTATTGAATACAAATGTAATATAATCTCAATTTAAATAACTAATTTTAAAGAATGGATTGTAATTGAAATAATTCAGACATAATAATAAACCTAATGTGGTTGGTTCATAATTGTTTATTTTGAAAATTCACACAAACTCACGTTTATTGGTTTGGCGGTTGGTTCTTTTTTCTTCAGTAGAAATCTTTCTCTTTTTTTGTTCTGTTAAAAAATTTCTTCAATGATTTTTCAAAACATTTATTATATATAATAGTAATAGTTTATATTCTATTATTTCAAGACTTTATTATGCAAACTAAGTTTCGGTCAAAGACCTCATCAGTGCTTATAAAAAATCTTATTCAAATAGAATATTCACTGACGATGTCTTTTACCGAAACTTAGTTTGCAATATAAATTCTTGATAGAATAAATATATTATTTCTCCTCTAGTAGTTGAGATCTCTTTATTTGTTTTCTAAAAATCAAAACATATTATATTAGTAGTTTAGTTAATTTTTTTTATGCGTAATCTTTTTACTTTATTAATATAAATTTGTTTACTTTTTTGACATTGAGCTTTAAAAATATTCTAGTAAAATTATATTATGTTATAGAAAAAAACTTCAAGATCATAGCAGTAAAAAATATTTCAATGTTACAGCTGCAAACCTTGTTTTAAATTATGTTAACTTAAAATCAAAAGACTTAAAACTATTTATCAACTCATTATAGGAATTATTACTTTAAAAAACATTTTAAGTTAATGGAAAACAACAACAGAATTGTTAGCTTATATTTGACAAAATTGCTGCAACAACGATCGATAAGTTAAACAAATGTTTAACTGCAGATAAAACTACAATGAGTAAACTAATTGATCAATTGTTGCAGCAGCTACAAAATAATGAAAAATAGCAACTAATACTTGGTAAAAATCGATATTAAGTTTAGTTCATTAACAGATGATCACATGAATCAAGTTATTGAGATTTTTTCAAATATAAGTGATAATTAGACTAAAGGTTGTTTAAAACATTTTTTTAAGCATACAAATATGTAAATAAAATTCCCTAAATACAACACCTTACTAAGGTAATGATAAACATTTAAACTTTTTTTGTGGAAATGTAATTCATTAAAACTTATTTAATATAAACAGTAATATCTACAAATAAAACCTTATTAAACAGAATTCGCACTTGATAAAAAAACCTTATGTAGTAGTAAAGTTTAAATATATAAATTCATGGTCAAAGTTTTTAGTTCAAGTTTATTATTTAGTTTTTTGACAGCAGTGAATCTAACAACAAAATTTAAAACTATCAATATGTTGTGTAAATATTTCTTAAATACTTAAAAACTTTTTTATTTCGGAAAACAAGCTTGAGTGTATTACAACTCTATGAGAACGTATAACTTATTTTGGCTGAAAGCGGGCAATTAATATTATTTTGTTTGATTTTATTAAGTAATAGTTGCAATTGAACTAGTCATTTTCTCAGTTTTTATTTATCTTTTGCAATTAAGGCCATAGGGGGGGGGGGGGGTCCACTTTGTTTTTTACAACTTGATCTTATTTTGTAGAATTTAATCTGAGCTATCAGACACTTTTAACCGCTTAAAAAAACTCAAAGTAACTTTTGAGATATAAGCGATCAAAGAAAGGGCGTTCAAAAGGTTCCTTATGGAAGGCGAAAACTAAAAATGCGAAAAAAGACTATTTCACTAAAAATCTATCTACTCCTTCATTTTTTGAGTAATCTTTCTCAAATTTTCACAGAAGGTGTATCATTAAACTTCAAAGAGATCTATTGTAGGATTTTTTTAATTTTGAGTAAAAAAAAATTATTGTCAAAAAACTACCCTTTTTTTTAGTTTTTTGTGGATAAAATTTTTATTTTTCAAAATTTCAAAAATTCCAACATTCAGATTCTTCAAAATATTAAAAGGAACATTTCCTGAAAATTTGAAGTCTCTAGGTCAAAAAATGAAGGAGGAGATAGGTTTTTAGTGAATTTTTAAATTTCCGAGAAAATTGACTCCAAAAAATTTGCGGTCCATACGTTAGTATCGGAAACTTTTTACAAAAAATAAAATATCTCATAAGTTAAATTATACTTTTGAATTCTATAAAAGCAGGCTTGTAGTTTGTATTTAAAGCTTTCATATAAAAGCCAAAATTATTTTTTGTAAAAAAAAAAGTCGGACCCCCCCCCCCCCTATGGCCTTAACTTTCAGTGTACTTATTTTAGAATAAAAACGCGTTAGTTTTTATCAACTATTTCAATTCTTTAGCTTCAACATAATAATAAATTCTTAATTCAACTAATAAATAATTAAAATATTGATTATAGTTAGACAAATAACAAAAAAACTACTAAGCTAATGTAAAAATATTTTAGCAAAAACAAAAAAATGTCTACAACTTTTTTGGTGACAGTTTTAATTACGAACAGTGTCTTACAAGTATTACAGATAAAAATATTATTTAAATAAATTTTGGTATCAAGTATTATGTTGTAAGTCATAGATCTATTTTCATTTTTATTATAAAGCGAATCATAATTTAATAGTTAGTAAGTTTAAACATACCCTATTAGAATATACTTTTAAAAACTGCCTTAAAGCAAAATGTACATCAATTACATTTATATAAATCAACAAACTCACAGCAAGGAAATTGTTGTTTTTGTTTCCAGGCAACGCATTTCCTCCTCCCCGATTAAAAAGTGGTCCAGCAGAGGGGTTTCCCCTCCTAGCTTGCCCGCCCCTTCCTCCGCGGTAACCCAACCCCGATTTGATGTAACCCAGGTCCTGCTTGTTCGGCCTGCAAAATTAATTGTTAACAACAACGAAAATTGAAATAAAAGATTAGGGGTTTTGTTGGTAAAACGATAATTTTTTTTAATTAGTTGACTTTTTAAGTTAATCCGTTGATCACATACACCTTAAATGATAAGTAGAAGCAAAAATACATCAATTTGTTTTTTAATGAATACTATTTTTTTAATTTTTATATAATAGTTGTAGCTTTATTTTTTGTAAGACTTTTTAGACATAAAAATATGTAATAAAAAAACACACGTAGCTTAAAAATTTGTATTGTAAAACAACACATAAAACCAACTATTATATGATAGAAAAACTTAGCTATTTAGATACTCTACAAATTATATTATCAGTGCTCTACTACTCGATTCAAGTTAAAACAAACAAATAACAGTTAACAACTTAATCTTTTTTTAAACCAGTTACAAATAAAAACTACAAAAATTTCCCCACCTCATGTTACCGAAGTTGCCTCCCCTCCCCCCTCTGTTGTTGCCCCTCCCGTTGCCACGGTTACCCCCACGGAACGATCCTCCCCTGAACCCCTTGCCCCGCATCTGCTGCTGCTGGGGCTGCTGGGTGAATCCCTGGTTGAAGTCGCCGTGGAACTGCTGGCCGCTCTGCGACGAGTTGGCGTACTGCTCGATGTTGTACTGGTAGTTCTCGTCACCTCCTCCCTGCTTGCTCTGGTTCCTGTTGTTGCGCCCGCCAAAATTTCCGCGATTCTTTCCCTGAAAATAGAATGTTTAAACTGTTTTGTTAATTTTGTTGAATGATGTAGTAGATTTTGAGGGAAATTTAAAAGTTTTTATTATCAGAAGTTTTAAGTTAAAAGGTTTTGTTGAGATTACAATTTTATGTAAATTAATATAAAAAAACAACATCAATCTTCCAAAAAATATAAGTGTGGAGCTATATCAATTTTATTTTAATTTATACGACTTAAAATTTTTTTCTTTATGATCTAAGTAAAACATAAAGGGTATTAAAGGCCAAGTTTTCCGCGGTTTTTCACCTGAAGTGGAAATGATGTTTAAACTGTTTTGAATAAATTTTGCAAGAGTTTTGAAGAAAAATTAAACAAAACTATCTTATTTTGAATCTTATTCTTATATACAACTTTTAGTGTTTTTTATTTATTTTTAGACAGTTTATAAAGCTATATTTACTGTACAATTTAATGTAAATTAATACTAATAAACAACAGCAATCTGTTAAAAATAAAAATTGAAGCTGAACTAAGTGAATTTTTTAAAGTCTGAAGTAAAATATTTAATATTGTCTCAATAAAACACAAATGGTAGCTAAGTTATACTGAAACTTTAACATTCCGTAAGTTTTTAGTAGGAATGACAAAAACTTTAAGTAATTATTTTTATAGTATTTTTACTCAAATACTAAGAGAACTAAGTGAATAAACTAATAGTAAAAAAGCGATTAAAAACTACAGTATATCTCAACCCAAGTTAAGTGAATGAAAAATTTTTAGGACACATTATAGCTACAACTTGGTTTCAAACGTCTGTGTGATTATATCTTTCAAAACATATGTTAACTATTCCTTGATATTAACATCTCCTTTTTTTAAACTAAAAGACATGTATCAACAAACTGTTCCTACCCTGTTGTTACTGTTGTTGGGAAACACTTGAGTAAGATTTTTGCTCTGAGGAGTAGAAGAGTTGTTAAAGCTGCCACCGAAGGAGTTTTCCACAAGCTGGCTGTCGCTCATGCCTTCTAAAGTTATAATGAAAAATAATACTTATTGAAATATCATTGTAATTTTAACATTAATATTTTATATCAGTTGGTTATTCTCAATTAGAAACTGGTGAAAACTATTTCCAAAACAACATTTTTAACTGAAGTTAAAGCTATTTTTGAAAGATAAGTATTTCTAAATGTTTCTTTTGAGATTTATTTACAAGAAGATATAAATTATCATTAAACATACTATTATTATCATTAAACTATTATTGTAAGCTAATTTGACTACTTTACAGTATATACTAATTTACTACTTATAAAAGTTTAAATACGGAAATAAAACTAATTAATGAACTTCTATTGTGAGTTTAATTACCTAAGCAAGTAAGTTTAAGCAATTTTTGAAAAGTAAGTATTTCAAAATGTTTCTATTTAGATCTAAGCAAAAAATAACTTGTAAATAAAATACATATACTAACGGTTGAAATTTGACTGGTTTTGTTGGTTCTGGTTGTAAAAACTTGCAGCGCTGCTGTAAGACTGAGGCTGTAAAATGAATACATTTGCATAAAAATAACAGACCATGTTACATTTAATTTACTTTGAAATGCTGTTAATTTTATATCAGCCAACAGTTTATTTTGTTTGATTTAACTTTAAGTATAGAACTATGGAGGAATAGTTTTTTTATTTTTTTAATACAACAAAATGTAAACAATTAAAAAAATATATTTAAACTTTATTTTTAATAAACGAAAAGTTTAAACAATGAAGTAATTAGTCATTAGATAAATTTATTCAAATCTTTTTTTATTTTAATTATTAACTGCAATTGAAAAATAGTTTAATTTATACAAGACTATATTTATAAACTATTTCACTAGCTCTGAAACTTAAGTACTTAATAAAAAAATCAACTTACTGGGTTAACAGACTGTTGAGAACCACTATTGTTCATTTGATCCTGTTTTGTTTTAGGTAGTTGATAAAAATATTTAATTTGACATTATATAGTAGAAGATTAGTTTCAAATGAACAATAAGTATTTTCAAAGAAAAATTGCTTAGAACTGTTTAATCTTACATAATACATAAGTAAACAATAAAGTTGATACTTAAGGTAAAAATATTAATGTAAAAAGATTAACAGTATAATACACACCATTAAAGTTTACTAAGTAGTTAGAACAAAAACGTTCATGTTAAATGAAACATACGTTTTAGCTACTAAATAATAGACCAGTCGGAAAATAGAAACAACTGTATTTTGTTACTAATACATTTTTCAATAGTATTTTGCCTGCCTGCCATAAAGTATGTACAGCTCTATGGTTTTTCAATACTCCAAATAGTACTTTAAATTAAGATTCCGTAGAGCCGCCTATATTTTATGGGTAACAAATTGATTTTAGTTATATAGAACAGATGTGTAGAATTAAGTTTAAATACAGACAAGTAAGTTATCAATTAAACTTAATCTTTAAAGTTTTGACTGTAACATTAGTTATGTACACTTAACACATACTATCTATAGTTATATTGTTTTTATAAACATAAATTACATTTTAATTTATATACTAAAAGCATATAACAATAAAAAATCAAAACAAAATTAAAGAATATAAAACTGTTCTTATAGATTTAGATAAATACTTCACATGTGAAGAACTGTTCTTAAAATAACAGACTTTTTTATTGAAATTATATACATTTTAATCTTTCAGCCAAGACAAATATGTAAAACAAAGGAAAAAAGTATAACTATAATATAATAGTAGCTAAAATAATCTAATCATAAATATTCAAATTATACTTTAAAAATTTTTAACTGTGTTTCCTTAAAACGTTTTGTTAGAAATTGAATGATTTAAAAAGTTAAATAAAAGTTTAATACTTCAATGTACTATAATCATAAAACTTAAACTGTACTTATTTAAAGTGATAAAAATTAATGAGTTATAGTTTGACATATTAATAAGTTATAGTTCTCTACAACTTTAGATAAGTTTCAAAAGATTAAAAGAATATATTTATTTTTTTGTAGTTTGTTTAGTTGAAAACAATTTAAATATGAACTATTATGAAACAACATAAACCTGGCCATAATTGAAATTTCCAGCATTTTGTCCAAAGTTACCAATCTGGTTTCCACTGTAATAAAGTTGTGTAAGTTATTTTTATATAGTTACTATGAAAACTTGTCTTACTTTTAACCATTAAAGGCTAAAATGTGTTTAATAATCAATTTATGATATAATTCAATTAGAATAGTTTATTATATTTGTGAGGATAAATATGTTTGAAGTTTAGGATAATATTTCATAAATAAATTTTTAAGTAATGATAAAACTAAATGTGTATTAAGGGTAAAAGCATTGACATTGGCTCTTCTATTAAAGCTTGAAGTTTTAACTATAAGTGAGTTTTTATATAATACAAAAAATATAATTTACTTATAAAATATAGTTATTTTTGTAAAAATTTTCCAACATAAACATATGGACCACAATATTTTCATTGTCAATTTTCTCGGAAATTTTAAAACTAGCTAAAAATAAGCTCTCTTTTATAACTACTTATTTAAATACTTATGTTAGACAATATAGTAAGCTTGTAAACTATGTTCTATTATAAATGTAATAATTTCTTCAAATGCAAAAAGCTTTGTTTCGAGTTTCAAAAGCTAAAAATGTTAAGTTATACCTGAAACAAAATAACTGATTAAGTAAAGTAAAAAGTAACTTTTAAGACTTATATTTAAGAAAAGTTTTATTTCATAGCATTATTTAGTTAAAAGACCTTTAAAATGGAATTTAAAATAACAACAATGTACTTTTCAGCTATCAATTCACTTTTTCAGAGCAATAAAAAAAGTTTTTATGGTAAAAATTGATAATTGATTTATTTAATAATTAGTAATTACTTATGGTTATTTTTTTCATATTTTTTAAAATTTTAATTTAAAATAGTATGTAATTTAATAAAACTATTTTAAATAGCTGTAGCTTGCAGAAGACTATTTTCTTAAATTACAGCACACAAACAACATTTCCTAATAAAATTTGTCTTCTGTTCATAAAAGGCTGCCAACCTTGCCTTGAAGAAAAACTTGATAAAAAGTATTTTAAAGAAACTAAAAACAACTTAATTATCAGATGTGAGATGAGATTTAAAACAAGCTTCTGTGATCACATCAAATTTTTTAATTATTTAAGCAAAACTACTAGTTTTGGATAGTAAAAAATATACAACTGTAGTGATGTAGAAATATTGACTGTATTTTGATATAAAATTTAATACACATTATTTCACATTAAATAAGTATAGTCTTTTATTAAAATCCAATTTTAATCTAACCCTTGAAATTGTTGGCCGTCATTAGTTGAATATCCATAATAATCCATATTGGCTGTTCTACTTTAAATAAAATAAACCTGATTGTAAAAACACTTGCATAATTTGGTGTAGCTATACAAATTATCAAAATGAATAATTAGTAAATTATCATTAAAAACTGTTAAATATGAGCATTAGTAATTAAATAACAGTCTATAGTTTCAGATGAAAGTATCAAAGAGCTATTGAATATGAATATCGGTAATTAAATAATAGTCTAAAGGTTCAAGTGAAAGTCTGATAGTTTTAAAGCAATCAGGTGGCAGAAGCAGTTTCTGTTTTCTTGTGAGTGAAGTATCTTCCTAACTGAACTAGCTGGCAAGTTTCATTGGCCGCGTGGCAAGCAAACAAAAGGTGGTTCCTAGGCTGAACCATCCAGGCAAACCTCATGAAGAGACCTGAGTAGACACATAAAGCAGCTGTCATCCTTGGGCTGATTATGTCTGGGGACTTTTTCATGTCTGCCATGGCTGCAATTGGGATACCCCAGTTGGCAACCGGGCCCCAGAAGTGGGTGCTCATCAGGTAGCTCCTGAACTCTTTGCTTTTCACGTGCTCAGCAAACTTTCTAAAGTGTTTTGACATTTTCTATTTATCAATATAAAATGTCTGAAAAAAATAGTAGTAAATAACATGAACCTTGTTAAAAGCTGAGAAAACTCAATACAAATTTAAAGTATAAAGTAAAATTAAGGGCAAAGAGGTCCAATACTTTTTTTACAAAAAAAAAACATTTGCTTTTATTTGAAAGCTTAAGGTATATACTATGGGAAACTTTTTATATAACAAAAAAAATCATTTAAGTTATGAGATATAACAGTTTTAGAAAAGATGCAATACAATGGTATAGAACTTAAAATTTTTTAGGCTGATTTTCTTTAAATTATTAAAATTTTAATAAAAATCGATCTTATTTTTCATTGTTCAAGTTATTGACCTCAAACTTTTAGGAAATGTTCGGTGCATTATAAGAAAAAATCTTTTAACTATATTTGAGAAAAAGTATATGAAATAAGAATTATATGACCATTATAGAAAAAAACTATATTCTTTAAAAAAAATGAAAAATCATTCAAGTTTTACAAATTTGTGCAAAAGGATTGTTCATAATTAAAAGTTAAGATTAAACTAAGGGATCCTAGTAAGCTCTCTAATTTGTCTCCTTGTATCTCAAAAACTAATTTTTATTTAATGAAACAGTAAAAAGCAACTGTTAGCAAGTTAAAGATCTTTAAAATAGGATCAACATGTAAAAATTTGCCTTATACATATATACCTTTAATGTTGTCACTTTTTGTGCCAAAAGTACTATTGTGAGTGAGCAAAATTAGCTGAAGTGACATCAAGATAGCCTGAGTCAGCCTGAATTTAATATAAAGTAGGAAAAAGTGATTAAGGCCATAGGGGGGGGTAGAAGCCATTTTTTGACCAAAAATAACATATAGACTTATATTATAGTAAATTTCATAATCTTTCAGATGCTTTTTTTAGATTTTAAAAATATTAAGTAACTTTTTTTTTATGACCAGTTATATAAAGGGTTGTCTTTATAAAGGGTATATAAAGGGTAACTTTAAAGCCGTTTTTCTCAAGTTTTTAAAAACGGGCTTTAAAATCTATCTTCTCCTTCATTTTTCAAGCAATCTTCTTCAAATTTTCAGGAAATGTTTCTTACATTATGAGAAAAAAAATGTTATTTGTGAATTTTAATAATTTAGAAAAAAAAAATTTTATGACAAAAATTACAAAAAAAAAAATATTTTTTATCAATTTTTTTTTTTTTTTTCAAAAAAAAGGTATTTTTACTTGAAATTTTTTAAAGTCACAAATAACGTTTTTTTATTATTGTATAAAGAATAGACTGTAAAAGTTTGAAGAAGATTGCTTAAAAAATGAAGGAGAAGATAGATTTTGAATGCATTAGTCTTTTTTCGCCGTTTTAGTTTTTCCTTCCCCATAAGGAACCTGTTATGCAGCCCGACTTTGGCCGGTCATATCTCAAAAACTAATTCGAATTTTTAAAAACGGTAAAAAGCAACTTGAAGCTTAGTAAAAACTCTATAAAATAAAATCAACTTGTAAAAAACATGGCCTACCCCCCCCCCTATGGCCTTAATATCAGGTAATAAAGGAAATGAGAAAAATTACACTTAGTCAAACTAATATACTTAAAACACCAAAATAATTACAAAGGGACTTAATAAAAGAACAACTTTATTAAAAATTTACAGTAGAAAACCTAGCCTGTAATTTATAAAATATATCCAACTAGAAATAAAAAGTTATTTAACTTTCTATTAAAACATTTCAATATATAAAAATCAACATACTATCAGTTCTAGTGTTTTTTCTATTGTCTATTGTGTTATGTTATATTTATTTATTTAAGGTTTACATTTATTACAGTTGTAAGGTGTTGGTAGTTTACACAAGTCTTCAGAATTTTTTTCCAAAGCTACTTAGTTCAAAATTTTTTGGAAATTATAACAAGTTAAAGCCAGAGGGAGAATCAAACACTTATTTTTACTAAAATTAACATTGGTTGTTATTAAGGGCATAGGGGGGGGGGGGTAAACACCCTTTTTTGGTTTTTGATCTTATTTTATATAGTTTTTACTAAGCTACAAGATGCTTTTTACAGATTTAAAAAATTCAAAATAATTTTTGAGATATAGCCGGTCAAAGTCAGAGTCAACAATAGGTTCCTTATGGGAGGCGCAAACTAAAACGGCAAAAATAGACTATTTTACTAAAAATCTATCTTCTCCTACGTTTTTTGAGATAACTACCTCAAACTTTGAGGAAATGTTCCTTGATATATTTAGAAAATTCTGTCGGAAGGAATTTTGAAAAAAATAAAAAATAAAAATTTTATATAAAAAATAAACAAAAAAAAATGTCATCTTATTGTTTTTTGTGCAATGTTGGACTCACATCAAAACTTAAACAGGACACACAAAAAGAAAAAATAAGAAAACAATAAATAATTAAATAAAATACTTCACAACAAAAAAGCACCTTAATATTATAATAACTTAATTAATTTTTAATACATAGTCAATTTAGTAAAAGTTTTTTTTAATGTATGAAGAGAAAACTTTTTATTCCACATTTTTTCAGAATTTTTAAAACTTTTACTAGCAATCTACTTTCTCTTCTATTTCTGAAGCATTTAAGCAATTAATTTTCAATGAATGTTTCTTGCTACGTAATAAAAAATTATTCTTAAAAATTTTAGTTTTTATAAACAAGCATTTTATGACAAAAATTTGGACTTATTGACTTTTTTTTAAAGGTAGTTATACTTTTAGCATCAATATAAAATTTTTCAACAATAAGATTGTTTAACATCTAACAGTGTTGCAACTCTTCAAGTCAAACAAAAATTTTCCTAGGTAACCTTAAGCTATCTAAAGTCTTTTTAAAACTTTTTAATAAATATTTTAACTTTTCAAATTTAATAAAATTCAACTCTTTTAACAAAATTGGTTATGAATAGTTTGGTTTTGGTACTAGTTTTAACTAAAAAAATTAAACATAAATAACTCATTTTAAAAAGGTTTAGTAATTAATTTTGTTTAGCGCATCATCAGAAAAATCTTGCTAAAAACTGATAACATTATGGTATAAATTAAGTTATAAAGAATAATTTTTAAATGTCTAGTTATAAATAGTTACCTCATAAAGTATTAAAGTATGTTTAAAAGGTTTTAATTAGTATTGAGTTACACCAAGCTGATTTGAAGTAATTTATAAGACAAAGTTGCTAAAACAAAAACATTTAAGATAGTAGAAATTTTTGCCTGAAACTAAATTAAATAAAAAGCACATTACAAAATACAACAAAAAGCAACAACAACAAAACTAAACACACACTACATATAAAGTTTTAAATTGTAAATGTCTCTTTGTTTGCAAATTTTTGGCTCTAGAGTTCTAATAAACAAAGATTCTAAAACTGAGAGATGGTAGGTTCGTTCTGGATGGAATTTTGAACCTACTATCCTGGTAGTTCTCAGCACAAACAGGGTTGTTGAGGAGGTGATTGCCTTTAGGCTTCACGTCATCATTAAAAATAAACCTTTTTTGCTTTTTGTGACATGCTGCTCTTGCCTGACGTGGAAACGTTGAGATGCTTGACCTACGTAGTCATTTCCGCAATGACATTTAAATACGTATACTACATTACTCAAACCATGGGTAGGTCTGGCATCTTTCACAATTCTGTTAAGCGGGAACACATCGCAAAATGCTATTAAGATCCACCTTTAAAACCCAAAGATTTTTTAAAAGAGAAAAAATTGAAAAGACCAAAGTTCCTTACCCCTCTATGGGGTTTTTAATTTTACAGTAAACATTTTCAGCAGATTCATATAAATTAAGTATGTCACTTTTAAGCAAAAAAGCCAGCCTGAGTGACCAAGAACTAGCATGAGTCTATCCAAGATCATGTAAAAGTTGAAAAACTTGATAAGTATAAGCAAAGAACTAAAAAAATTTAGTTAGAAAACTTGATCTAGTTTAATCCCTTGAAATTATAAAAACATTGACAAAAAAACATAAGTTTAAAAAAACAGATAATTAGTTCGTGAATTGAATCTCTAAAGCAAAATATCATGTTGAAAAAAGTGCTGAAGTTTGCACTAGTTTAACCAAAATATGATATTAAGGGCATAGGGAGGTCCACCTTGATTTTTACAAGCTGGTCTTATTCTATTGAGTTTTATCTGAGCTATCAAACATTTTTAACCACTTGAAAAAATTCAAAGTAGTTTTTGAGATTTAAGCAATCAAATTCGGTGACCTCAAAAGGTTCCTAATGGAAGGCACAAACTAAAAACGCGAAAAAAAACCATTTCATTGAAAATCTATCTCCTTCTTCATTTTTTTAGCAATCTTCTTCAAATTTTCACACAAAGTGTAGTAATTAAATTTTAAAATGATTGAATGCAGGATTTTTTTAGTTTTGAAATAGAAAACTTTTATTCAAAAAAAAACACCTATTTTTTGTTTTAAATCTAAATTTTTTTCTTTACAGTATTTTTAAAATTCCAACATTCGAAGTCTTATAAACTACATAAGGAACGCTTCCTGAAAGTTTGAGGTCTCTAGCTTGAAAAACAAAGAAGGTAGATTTTTAGTGATTTTTTTAATTTCTAAGAAAATTGACCCAAAAAATTTGCTGTCCATATGTTTGTATCGGAAACTTTTTATAAAATTGCAATATCTCAAAAAATAAATAACATTTTCAATTCTATAAAAACTAAAGATCCAATGTTGTTTTTAGTAAAAAAAATTGTCGGACCCCACCCCCTATGCCCTTAATAATAATATCAATAGAAAGTTCTTTAAATCTAAAAAACACAACTTTTTTTTTTAAGATAGAAAAACTTTCAAAAAAACTTGTTCTCAGTATAAAAACTAACATGATTTTAACAAAATAAAAGTTCAAACTAGACTGAGGTGGCCTAAATTAAACTGAAAAGCAAACCTGTTTTAAGTTTAAGGCTTCATTTGTTTGTCTTTTTAGAAATAATTAAGTGGTGCATAGCTTCATGACAAAAAGGTCATTTTCCACATCAGGTAAAATTAACATTAAAATGAGCATCAATATTCTTCTATAAGTTTGTTAAAATAAAATGTCTGTGTTCAATAGACTAGTATAATTATAACAAATAAAAGTATATTGTATGGCTAATCATCAGATTTAAAATTCAACTTTTGTTTATTTTAATTAATATTCTGTTCAAGCTGAGTACAATCTTCAACAATATTCAAAATTCAACATTTTAATATTAGTGTTTTTAAGATAGAACATAAGACAAATAAGATCATTCTTGCTTAATATCTGCATCTAAGTTTTTGTGCTTAGCTCCAAAATATGTTAAATGCTGGTAATACGTTTATACTTATTTAATAACAGCTGACCTTATTTATTTTTATTATTATTTAAGTACAAAATTTCGTAAACAAAACTTTATTACTTTGCATTAAAAATTTTACATTAAAGTTGAGTATATGTTAAAACAGTGCTCAGCAGTCAGCACTAGGCAGCCTTTAGTAGCTCGCGGGCCAATTTTCCTAGAAAAAAAATTTCTCACGAGCCGCACTACTAAGAAAAAAATATTCGAGATCCGTATTAATTTTAATTGAGTTCTAGTAATCAGTAAAAAAATATAATTTTTGATCAAAAATATAATAAATAAAGCAAAAGTAGAGCACGAGTAAAAATTATTTATTGAACTAAGACTTAAGAGCCTAACTGTGAGTTTTTTTTACAAAACTTTTAATTATCACTGTACTAAAAGGGTATATTTTTGCTTAAAAAGAGCTCGCAGCAGCAGTTTTTGACTTTTAGGACCGCATTTGGCCCGCGGGCCGCAGTTTGCCGACTCCTGTGTTTAAAGAAATACATAAAAGTTATTGAAAAAAAGTTCTTGTTGTGAAACAGCATAAAACTTTTTTCTTAGTAACTTGAATTTTAATAACATGTTTTTAACGAGTGAATAGTTTAGTAGGTTCTAAAAAAATCATGCTATAAAATTGGTTAAGGCTATTTTATTATAGTTGTAAGATTTCCAAAACAATTTGTGTATTAATTGATATTTATCATATTATATTACACTTTAGATTTTATTACATGGTATAACATGGGTTTGGGATTAATTCTTTTAAACCAACTAAATGTTTAATAAAATTCTTCAAGGTTTATAATGACAGCTTAATACTAAATGAATATTATAATATTAGTAAATCCAATTTGATAACTATTGTCATAAAAGCGAAAAGTAAATACTTTTAATACTCTTTACAAAAATAAATACAAAGATATAGGGTACAAACATTTACTTGTCAGGAAGTTTGTCATTAACTCCAGGAATAAAGTGTTTCAAACACTGAATATACGTTAGCAGCTTGCTTTGACTTGAAACTTGATACTTAAGTGATTGTGTGGTAACTTTTTTATATAAATCTGTTGACTTTGCTTGTCTTAAATCATTTAACCTAAACATAAAATGTTTCTTATTTTTGTAATAGTTTTGAAAACTTTAGTTTAAAAGTATTTTATTTTTTAATGAGAAAATTTACATTCAACAGTTCTTGATGGAGACTAAATATGAGTAATTCTTTTTAAATTAAACATATATTAATTATTGACATTGAGCAATTAACTTTTTTAATACTCGAAGACCTTATTTTTATTAATTTCTATGTTTAGTTCTGGACACGTCGTTAAAAGATATGCGTGGTTTACGACATGATAAGCAAAAAGTTCTTCGTGCACCAGGTCCTAAGACCAAATATTTTGAGCGTTTTTTTTTTCTAAATAAACTATAACTATTTATTAATTTGCTGATGTAGATGTAATATTAATTCCTTTGTTTAAATTGTAGACTGCATTAAGTAGAAGTATAATTATAAAAAATCCTTTGATAATAGTAAATAAACACCTAAAAAATAAAATATAAATACTTTTAAAATTAAACTTATCCAATACATCAGCAGTTAGTAAAACTATTTAATTTGTTTTTAGATAAGCTAATCTTTGGATAATAAACCTAAAAATAAAACACACACTTTTTTACAATTTAAGAAGTTGTTAGCTTCTAAATATATAAAACTAAAAAGACATAGCTAAGAAAGAAGTTTCCTTAAATACTTAATATAAAAAGAAGTGCTCTAAAACAACAATTTACCAATTAAAATCATTAAAATACTTTATTCAATATTATAAGGAAGCTTATAATAAAATTTTGACTTAGTAAGCTGTTTACCGACTACAAGCAACTAAAGCTTAATATATTTGACTTTTAGTTTTAATCGCAACCTTTTTTATAAAAATAGCACAACTTAAGCCTATGTTTGTATTTACAATGTTTAAAAAAGATTTTTTTGGATGTTTTTATTATTTACCAAAAACACCAAACCTACGGTGGCTTAATACATTTTTACGTAAATTATAGTTAAAACAGTTTTCATTAAAGTAGAAAACGAGTTCTACTTCTATCTTCGTCAGGATGTGGTTTTTTATAGTTTATTTTAATTTCAGACAAACTTAAAGTTTAAACTCTGACAATTGAAAAATAACTTGAAAGTATGTACTAAAGTATTGACGTACTAAAAAAACAGACTTTTTTAAATGTTTAAATTTTTATAGTTAGTTGGTATAACATAAATTTAATATTAAAAATTTAAGTGAAAAATGCTATTTGAATGATTCAGATTGATTAATTTAGTTTGAGAACTCAAAAGCCTAGATAGTTTTAGATATTCATAGCAGTTGTCTGAGGTAACTTTTACTTTTACTATTTAGTTGATTTTACTTATACTAAAAAAATAGAGTTCTTGAGTTTTTATTACAACAAATTTACAAAATAGTTTTTAAGTATCTTTAAAAATTACTTTACTATTAAAAGTTAACTACTTTTTGAGTTTTTTCTGACCTATTTCTAAAAAATAGTTGTCTTTTAAGTTCACTGGCCCAACTCTTGAGGCTGATACAATAAACAAAATCTTTAAGTTTGATAATTATATTTAAAATTCTGCTGCAATTAAATTATCTAGTTATTCAAACATTTAAGTTCGAACATGTAAAAAGCTTAACATAGTAAGCTTACCTTCTTTATGTTTAAAACTTTTATATTTTTTAGTTTTTTAGCACTATTTTATTCCTATTTAAAAACTGTTACAATAATCGTAGTAAAACAAAATATTAAACTCGTATGTAATTTTACTTTTAAATATTGTTCAAAACAATATTCAAACAAAGTAGCAAAAAAAAAAAAGATTTTAACTAATAATTTAAAATTTGGTTGTTTTCAACCAAGCTAAACGATTTAATGCTAATTAACCTTAAATAGTAAATGATCAATCAGTAAAATTAAATTTTTGTGAATTTAATTTATTTTTTTATTAAATCGACCTTTTTCTATTACATAGTAAAGCTTAAACAACCCAGCTCAGTTGTAGTTTTTGCAAATTTAAAAAAAAATTATTAAACAGCGTTCCTGATTTGAACTATTAGCATGTAATTGTAACTTATACTTTCAAGTTTTGATTCTTATAGTTTACAAAAGCTGACAATGTCATTTCAGCTATTTATAAACGACATCAATATAATGACATTTCAACACTATCTATAATGAAATTTCAACACTTTCTATAAACTGGTATTTAACTTAAAGTAACTTATGTCTTTTAAAGATGCTTTAATAATACTAAATTTAAACCAATATTTTTTTTAATGATGATATTTAAAATCATAGTTGTAAAATTAGATATATAGTTTATTTAAGGACAAAAAAGACGATTAAAATATTTGGTCCAAGGACCTGGTATACGAAGAACCTTTCGGTTATTGAGTCATAAACCAAGGTAACAGTGTAATGTCTTGTTTAGGACAGATTATTAAAAAAAAATGGCTTTCAAGTTTTGTTCACAAGTTATTAGTTAAGATTTACCAAAATTTTTATAGCTCTTGTTTTAAATTTTTTTTTTTTGTTTAAAAACTTTTAACCGTCACTTAAACCTTATTGCACTGTTTACAGATTTTACAGACATTAGTTACTTACAAACATAGTGTTCCAAAAATTCTCTCTAACTTAACTTTTTGTTTTAAAGTTTCATTCAACAGTTAATATCTAGTAATAATAAATGTATATTTAAAAATATTTGCTAATTGGACTTTTCTAGTACTTGTTATAAACTTAAAATTAGTTTTTTATATAATATTTTAAAGTTTTATTAAAGTATTCTAAAACTATCACCTAAGTAATTGACTTAAACTTTTTCAAGTTTACTAACTTGTACTTATAAGCTTATTGGTTGTGATTATGGTTATGAAAATTTTTTTGAAAAAATAATAATGTAAGTGTAGATAATTTACTAAAACCTGTTTTTAATAAATAGATATTAACATGGATACTTACATACCTGGTAGTAAAAAAAGCTCTAAGGTTTGATTAGATGCTTACATAATTTAAAGGAGTATTTTATTAATAGTTTTATAGAATAAAGTTAAATTTTTTCTGAATAATAATAAACTATCCCACTAAAAATGCTGGACTACCTCCTGTACTGAATTACTTATTTATTGTAACAAAAAAAAATAAAGTAACATGATTAGTTTAAAAGTACAACCCAATTTTATATTTTTTTTAAAACAGAATACTTTTATAACAAAACAGTTTTTGATATTTTACCAGGTAACTATTTTGCTAGATTTTTTGCTAATGTTTTTTACCAACTTTTTTATTATTATTATAAAACTTTAAAACTAGTGATTAAAATTTTAACCTATTCTTTTTTTAAGCGCAATACTAATGACTTTAACAAGAAAATGAATGGTTATTTAGAAATTTGATAGTGAAAAGCTAATAAAGTATTTTTATAAATAAAAAAATGATTAAAAATCATTGAAGTCTTAATTCTTCAAATAAAAACACTGAGCTAGAGATCTTTTGTTTATTAAAAACAATATAAAGTTTGCTTATTCAAATAGAATACATTTCAAATACATATTATTTGAATAAGCAGGATTGAATTTTTTAACAAACGAAATATATTTTGCTAAGTATTTTTGGTCAATAAGTTGAGGCAGTTTTTTTAACTGTATTTAAAATCAGATTTTTTTCAAACTATCAAAAGCTGTACGATTTCATCTAAAAAAAGGCAGACTACCTGCATACCACTATTCCTTAATTTTTTTTTTTATTTAATTACACTGTGATTAAAAGAACTTTTTTAACTAAAATATTTTTTAACCAACATTTTAAATAATTTATTTGCTTTTAACAAGTTGTTAGTTTGCAATATTTTTTTTTTCATTATTAATTATTTCAATTATACTCCACTTTCAAAACACTACATATACTTTTATTAACGCTTGAATGTTACATTTGAAGACGTTAGTGACGTAACAAGTAAAAATCACAACTGATACGTTCTTACCTTAAGTATATATTAAGATAAGTCATTTTATTAGGAAGAAAAACCACGCACTTCAAGCCATATTTCTGTTTGCATAATTTTTACGACGAGTTACTATGCTCGTTTTCCTCAACTCAATTTTAAACATTAACTAGCCTGATTTTATATTATAAAGATTTGTTCAAGTTGACTAAAAGCAGTGGTAAAAAATAGTTAGTTTTCTACATCACACAGATATGTGCTTAAAAGTATGCAAATTACTATGAATACTTTAAAAGTGACTAAACTGAAATAAATAAAACTTTTTTATTAGCTTGCCGAAGACGCATTTAAAAATACTTCAAGCTATAATAATGAATACAAAATAAGATATTTGTTAATTTTTTAATGTGTAGTTTTTATATATAGTTAAAATAATTTTAAAAATTTTTTAGATTTGATCACTTTTAAATTCTTATTTAGATTCAGGCAATACTTTATACTATAACTGATTATTTAGTTTTCTCTTAAGTTAAAATGATTTATGCAAAACTTTTTTGGTTAGTATAAAACTGTAAAATAAATCAGATAAAAAACAAAAACAGCTTTCTAAAAAATTAGTGAAATAACCAAGTGATCATTTCATAACTTTGAATAAAACTAAATTTTTTGATTCAGCTGTTTATTGATTAAATTCTTACAGCACTCTCTACCTATCTATACATCTAGATTAGATGCGAGTATCTTACGGTCTGCCCCGTAAAACATCTTAGCCAGTAATAAATAAAAACCTTGTGAAAAACATTTGTGCAAATACTATTTTGAAACGTACTTATATTTTGATTTTCAGTGAATAGTTGTGCTAATTGGGTGCTCGACTATTCAAATATGGGAAATTTAAATTCCGAAAATTTAAATTATAAATATAATTTTCAAAGGGCTACGACTCAAAAAGTAATGTGTATTAAAAAAAAAAAGAAAAAAAAAGGTATGTAGGTATTATTATTATGTACAAGGTTTTTCTTTTGAAAAATTTTAAGTAGTTTTTAAAACATGGCTAAAGAAACTTTAAAATGTAGTAAATTCTAAAATGTTGAATATCTCAAATAATACTTAAACTTTTGAAAAAATAACTTGTAGTTATTGATACGACCTACATACATATATTTTTTTAGATATGTATTAATTTTTTAGTCTCTTAAATATTTTCAAAGTAATTGATTTGTCGCAACTTGAATCATTGGAACTTGATTTGTCATATAACCGTGCTAACTGAATTATCATTACCTTATAATTTTACTTATAAAAAATATTATTTATTTCTGTAAAACCAAAAAATTTTAATTAAAACTTATACTGCCCGCTTAAGACTTATACTATCTGACTAAAAAAAATTTGCATCCCTCAATCTAGATGATTTCAGTTAAAAAACGAAGTTTAACTTGTTTCTAGCTTGTTGTTTTTAATAAAATAATCTCAATCTAAACTGTGATCTACCGGATCCTAGTGTTCCGATTCGGTCGGATAATTAGTTTTTCGATTCAGTTTGGGCTGGATCCTAATTTCAAATAAGATTCGGATTTAGCCGGAAAAATACTCGGATTCGACTGGATATTGTTTTGGAAAAATATCCGGATCCGGGCGAATCCTGATATTATGGATCTGGTAGGTCACTTAATTTAACTTTTTTTTCAGCAAAATAAGGTAAAGGAAACATTTAGTGTTTTTAATATTATGCTAGATATTCTGGAATTTATGATTAACAGCAAAAATAAGTTTTAGGAGTGTTTCAGAATAGTTTTGAAACTTACACTAAATATTGCGGAAAAATCGTTGAAAGTTACACCAGATCTTACGATAAAATACTTAACTTACACTAGATATTTTTGATTTAATGATAAAGAAAAAAAAGCTTTTGCGTATTTTAAAAACTTAAATTAAATATTACGAGAAAATTTGAGATATTCATAGAATCTTTATCAAGATAAATATTTAATAAAGATACTTTATGCATATTAAAAGCTAAACAGATAGCGTTTGAAAGTTCAAGTATTCTACAGTTATTTTTATTACTTCAATTTTTTAGGTAGAAATTTAAGCAACAGAGTTTTCAACTACTGATCACTAATTTTCAACTTGTATAAACTCTCCTACTTTTACATAATGTTTTATTTATTATGAACTCTAATCAACTTCTGGTGCAAATTTAATTTTATTAAAAGTTGTATATTGAAAATTTCAATCGTCTGCGGAGTTTTTTATGAAGTTTTAAATAAATTGCTTATAGTACCGGATGCTATATCAAGAACTTAATAAAAAAAACTATAAAAGGAGTAGTATGAAACTTATTTGTTATAATTAAGATTTTAAATCTACAACGCAAACAACTTTTATAAACATATGTAATGTAAGTTGTAACAATAATTAATAACACTTCTTTTTTCAGAGTTGCCAAGTGTTTTTGGCAAATTTTCTCCAGGTTTTCATAATGTCTTCCAGGTTTAAAAAATTACACATTTTAGGGTCTACTAATAATTAAAAGTTAAGTTTGAGGTAGGAACTTGTGTTACGTAGTATAACAATAATGAAAAGACACTGTAAAGCTACATCAAAAGTTTTATATAATTAAAAATAATTGATGATAACAAAAATGTTTATCTATACGATTTTATTTTATAAGTCAAATCGAAGTTTTACTACTTAGGATGCAAAATTTGTTAAAAATTCCAGGTTTTTTCGTGATTTTTGTTCAAAATTCCAGGTTTATTTAAAAATTCTCAAATTCCAGAATTTTTTAGCCTAACTTGTCTAATTCCAGGTTTTTTCAGGATTCCAGGTTTTTTAACCCTGTTACTTCTCCCAAAATAATAAAACAAAGTTGAGATAACAATACTACAATTAAATCTTATTATGAAACATTTTTGTTAATTACTTCTACTTAAATTTGTTTTATTATACAAGGTTTTACAAACACAAAAAGTTTAAAGTGAAACTCATGCGAAAACATTTCCTATTTTATTTAGTTTTGTTTTCAATATATTTTTCTAAAAAGATTAATCTAATAACTAAAGTGCTTTAAAATAAACAGAAAAATCTGGCTAAAGATGTTCTAATAAATAAACCAATAAAATTTTCAAGAGTTGAACATTTTTAAATATTATCATTATTATCATAAAAGCTATAAAAAAACAGTAATAGTTCAACACTTTAGAATTCAAAACAAAAACTATTTTCAGAAACCTTTGTCGGTGCAAAAAAATTAAAAGAGCACTTCCCTGTTAAAAAATTCACAACAACAACTAATACGCTATCAATACCAAAATAGTTTTTGGGCTAATTTTTTTTAGACAATTACAAAGGTTGACAAAGCTTCTTCAGTTATCAGTTCTTCTGAGTCCACTCAGAAGACCTGGTGATCTTTCCGATCTTTTTCTGGTTCGACTTCATCTCCTTCATGATCTTCTTCTTCATCTGCCTCGTGTCGTAGTGCCGGCAGATGTCGTACTTCCTCCAAGACACCAGCTCCTGAATCCTGCGTGTTGAAAACTTTTAAAATTGTTGCATTTACATATTATCCTCGGCAGAATTGATGAACATTCGGAAGGTATTGTAATACTAATTTAAAGAGATATACATTGCAAAATTTTATTTTATTTGTAACTGTTTATATACATATCTTATTAATTAATTTTTCTTATATATTTAGTTGTCTAACATAAACTTTTAATTATTTTGCACAGTTTTGTTATTGATAATGAATGATGGAAAGTCGAAACGGCGTCTAATAAACTGTAAATCACGACAAAATTTTAATAATGTTATATTTTATAAAAGTGCAGAGTTGAAAAAAAAAAGCAGTTTAATAACAGAATACAACAAGCTATATTTTATTATCAATTCATAATTTTAGTTCTGCTTTTATTTTGAATCATCTGGATGCTAATTTTTGAAAATTCTCAAATAATTAACATTCCACAATGAGTGATGATACGGTTTTTTATCTATTTAAATCAGCAGTTCCAAAGTAAGCATTATTTTACCACTGAGACACCTTTGATTTTAATGAGAACTTTTTTAGCATTAATTAATATTTCTTTAAAAAGGACAATATCGTTCCCTTTGGAAAGTCCTTATTTTAATTACTCTAAGATAAATATGGAAATCCAGGTGAAAAACAAAAAATTCTTGCTTTTCTAATTGCAAGAAACTTTTGACATATACACTTACCGCATACAAAGACTCATACCATATTTTATTAGACACTTAAACAGGAAGCTCTAATGACTTAGAGATTTAAATAAAATTCACTTCATGTTGCTATATAACACTATGTTTTTCAAAAACCATCTTAAAGAGATACTCATTGCAAATTTATAGTTTATTAGACGCCGTTTCGACTTTTTATCATTCATTATCAATAACAAAACTATGCAAAGCAACTCAAAATTAGTTTTAAACAACTAAATATACAAGAAAAATTTAGTAAAAATATATATACCAACAGTTATATATATAATAAATTTTGCAATGTGTATCTCTTAAAAATGGTTTTAAAAACTCAAATATCCCCTCCTGTTTGTTTTTTGTTGCACTCTATTTTATGTATTAGATGAGAGCCTATAAGCTCTGATTGCGTACAAAAAGAAATGGTTTTAATTATCAACAAATACTGTACAAAACATGAATTTAAACATATTAGTATTATGATCATTTAAAAAAACCATAACAATCAAACTATAAAATTAGCTTGCTTATAAACACATCCTCTGGAATAAAAATTAGAAATGAATTCCCAACAAAATATTTAAAAATATATAAAGCAACTTATTGAATCAAAACTAGAAAACAACAAGTTTACCATACAAGTGTATTGTCGAGTAAAAACTTGTTAAAATTTCTAAACATAACATTTTATAAATTTTATATTTCGAAACGTTGAACAGTTTTCAAAACTTTACCCATTATTGTTTAACTTAAATTTAACAAACTATAACACTAATTTCTTATAATTTGTTAAATAAAAGTTGTTGGTGTTGTATCCAGTAAAAACTGATTAATGCTTTAAGATATTATTAATCATCGTTGTTTAAAATGCAGAATTTAAAAAGTATATTACAATGTAAATTTGAAACCTTTTACTTTCTTGCAAATCTTCTTCAACGAGGTGTTCTTCGATGAACGCGTTTTGCGGAGGTGGCCAGCTCCTGTCGAATTTAAATCCCCACCAAGTCCTATCTCCCATCTTCACCTTGTCCTGTGATGTCATAAAATACTATTTATTTATTGATTTCATATATTTTTATTATGATTTTTACAAATTTAAATCCCCACCAAGTTCTATCTCCCATCTTCACTTTGTCCTGTGACGTCATAAAATACTGTTTATTTAATTATTTTATATATTGCATTATGAGTTTTACAAATTTAAATCCCCACCAAGCTCGATCTCCCATCTTCACTTTGTCCTGGTTGATTTGGTTGTTAATCACTAATTGAACATTAAATATATTTTAAATTTTTACTTTAAAGGTTATTTTGGGATATTACAACAAAAGTTTAAAAAAAAGGCTAATTCCTGTTGTATTCAGTTTTTAGATTTGTTGACTGTGAAATTTTCGCATACATTTAAACAATAAAATAAATTTTGTATACATAAAACATATTGTTAAAATAAATTTGAATATATTTAATTTGTGTTTATTTTTTTTAGGAAAAAAACTTATACTTGTTATTTTAATAACTTTACTAAGTCTGTGGCAACTTTAAAATTTAGCATTAAATTAATTTTCATTTATAAAAATACTATAACAAATGTTCAAAAATTGCTAACTAGTAATAATTTCTTATAAAAGATCCGAACGAAACAAGCTAGTTGGAAGATAACAATAAAAATTTGCAAAGTACTCAATTTATTAAAAACTAACTTTGCTGCTTTATGTTAAAATAACAACAGTTTTGAACGTTTTCATAAAATTGATAGTAGTACTCCTATCCTAGTGATTAATTTTGGTGGCTACAAAATTATTCAGACATATATGGATGTAATCTTATGTAATAAGTGATGTATAAAGACTTAAACTTTTGTAACTAAACCTAACTTAATGTTTATGAAAGTAACTGTCGTAAGATTAGCAATGCACTTTTGTTTGTATATGCAAAAATATTTAATCTAATCTATTAATTATACTAACCAAGTTCTTAAAAGAAAACAGATAACTTTTCATTAATTTTTTTCAACTGATTCAGAATCATAAAATTAAAAAAGAAAGTTTTTATAAGAAATACATTCAAAAAAACAAGTACTTAAATTAATATGTACAGTTATTGCTTCAATTACACACACGATGACTTTCGTTTGCAATTTTCAAAGTTCAACAGATCATTAAGTAGTATCAAATCAAATAAAAAACTTATTTTTTGTTTGTTATATTGTTTTAATCATTTTGACCTGTGCCTCTATTTGCGAATAAACAATCTTATCAAAGCAACTGGAGAGCAAATAACAACAAACTTCACAGTTCAAAAAATAAACAGTAAACATACTATTAAATACCAGTAAAGTTGAAAGATTTCTTAGAATTTAAGCTGAGAAAACTAAGTAGCAAATTTGGTTATAAGAAGAACTTGTCTAAAAATAAATAAAAAAACAAATTTAACAATATAAAACCGAAGTTGTTTTTAATAATTGTAGTAGGCTTGTTTTAATATCAACTATACTAATTAATAACTTTGTATAAACAACTTTTCATCTTAGTTTTATTATACTTTTCGGTCTATCTATAACTTTTGGTCAGTGGTACTAACCTATCATTAAATTTAGTAATGATTTATTCATAAATTGTACTCTAATTTTTTTCACATTAATGGCGTTTTACTTAAATGTTGAAATATAATAATAATTAAAAAAAAGTATTTGAATAAAAATTAGGTAATTTAGAATATACATAAAATATAGACTTATGCTTATTTGTAAGTATGATTTTATTTTATATAAAATAAAATAATTTCAATAATATTTAGTTGGCAGTATAGTTTTTTTTTAATGACTAAAATGTTTAATACTTATTAAACAAATTAAGACATCATTTTGTTAAAACTTTTAGATAAACACAAACATAAATTTAAACTAAAATAACTTATATACTAAACACAAACTAATAATTGACATGAGTAAACATATTAACTTTTTTTTTGTTGTAGTATAAGTGTTTCTTACTTTTTTAATCATTTAAGTATTTTGTTTTAATAATTTTATTTTATTTTTTTTTTTTTCAAAAAATATTATGCAAATAAAAGAAATTCATTTTACAGATAACTAAAAGCATATTAGGCAACTGAAGTAATTTTATTAGTTTTTAATAATGTTGTTATAACACTACTTGAAAATAAAACTTATGGCAAAACTTAAATTGTTTAAATATGTTCCAAAAACTTTCAAAGTTCAATATTATAACATATACTGAGTATTAAGCAGATATTTAATTTTTATTTTAAAAACCTTTTTACTCAATAAATATTTAATATAACCTGAGGAATAGCAGAAAGTATGTTTTCTAAAACAACAATTTTCTTTTTAATTTACATTCAAAAACATAATTTAACTTGTTGAATTAAATAAATCAAATAACTTCTACCTAGAACACAGGTATCTGTTGAAAATTAGTGAAAAGGCAAACATTTGAAGAACTAATTCCGAAATTATTTTTTGCTATTGTTTTATCTAGTGTTTGTTTTAATTCACACTATATAAAATATACAACTTGAGTTATTCTAGTACCAAAAACACGGCACTTGTTGTGTTACGTACACCAGGTCTTAAGACTAGTTATTTTATCGTCCAATAAAAAAATTAAAAAACTATTACTATTATTTGTACCTTGAACACGGGAATTTGTTGGGTTACAGGGGTTTAATTCTTTTTTGAACCCTTTTTTCAAAAATAAACAATTTTATTAGAATAAGTATTTCACCTTTGAACACTTAAATTTTATATAAAAATCTTTGTATTCAAAAACAATCAATATACAAGTGTAATATTATTTGTACCTTGAACACGGGTATTTGTTAGGTTACAGGGGTTTAAATCTTTTATGAACCCTTTTTTTAATATACAATTTTATTTAAATAACTATTGTACCTTGAACACGGGAATTTGTTGGGTTACTGGGGTGGGGGCCTCGGGTATCATGTTTGGGTCGATGGTACAGTATTTGGGGTCCGCATCCCTCAAATACCTCAGATCCGTGTCCAACCACTTCTCCAGTCTCAATACCTTGAAGAATAATTTAGATTTTTATTTAATTAGTATTTTTCGTAAGTAATTTTTCAAAAAAATATTATTTCATCGATTCAAGTTACTGTTTTATGTGTATAAAAATTTAAACATAAGATTTTTATGTTACAATTTTACTTTACACTGTTTTAGATACGTTCTATATGTTTCTTCTTTCTAAACACCTGGAAGAATGTTGTTGTAAAAATTAACACAAAAACTCACAATATTATCTTCAAAAATAGATAACAAAAAATTCTTATACACATACAAGTATAAATGTAATTTATGATTATGTATTATTTATATTAGAAACTTATACTTTTTTCAACGTTAATACACGTGATAACATTACAAAAAAATATATAATGAAGACTGTAAATTTTCACAACCTTTTAAAATTAGGAAAACTGTTACATGTAATTTGATAAAAATTTAAAACGCTGAATATTTTTTTTTATCTATTTTATTTTATGAAAATTCTGTTCTTTATTATTTTTATATTGTAAGATACAGTTCTTATTTGATTTAAATTATAAAACATTCATATTGGTATCGTTATCATACTAAGAAATTATACTGTATTCTAAGTCTATCTTGCTTAATTTTTTGTAAAAATCTTACAAGTGGTTTTGAAACCATTTTGTGGTAAAAAACATAAGAAAAAATTATTTCTAATTTTTTTATAAAATTTAAAACTTGTAAACAAAAAACTTGAATATTCTGTATCAATCAAAATTCAAAATAAAAATATACAGCTTCTCTTAGTGCTTAAACAAATATTTACCTGAATATTTTGTATCATATGAGAGTATAGAAGGTACATTCTAACTTAAAACTCAACTAACCTGAATATTTTGTATCATTGGGGAGTATAGAAGGTACATTTTATTTAAAACTTAGCAAACAATTTACCTGAATATTTTGTATCATAGGCGAGTATAGCAGGTACATTCTAGTTAAAACTCAACTAACCTGAATATTCTGTATCATAGGTGAGTATAATAAGTACATTCTATCGGCACCCTCCCCATCTATAACATTTCTCAGAATGAACTTGCATCTCAGTCCGAATCCGTCCTTGCTCAATACCCGGCCCACGAATCTGATAGAAGTTTAAAAAAAAATAATTATTAAAATACAATGACTTCTGTCAACGCTTGAAACGAAATAATCAAAGCGTCCGGCCCACTAACCTTGTACAAGCAAGTTTTACCAGTAAAATAAAAATCAATTTTAACAATTACTAAAAATGGAAAACAAAAATGCTAATAACAATTTAAATTTCGCAATCAGGAGTTTATTAAAAGCGCCCGGCCAAAAATATTACCAGTATAACAAAAAGTACTGATGCTAACATTACTATATTGTTTTTTCTTGATTGATACATTTTGTATTGCAAATGTTTAAAAGTTGTTGAACTACAAATATGATGGTATAATCATTAATACTAATTATGTAATAAACCATCCTACAAACCTGACAAACACAACTTTCATCAATTCAGTAATATAATTAAGCAAAATATCATTATTAAACAAGTTCATTGTGGTTGCAAACAGTAGTTTATTTGAAATTTAAAAAAGAGTAAAACAAAATAGAAAACTATAGAGTTAAATTTGGTTGTTTAAAAAATTTAAAAAAACTAATAGACAACTTTTAATAAGAATAATGTGAAAATATTTAAAATTAAATGAATTATTTTAACGTAAGTAAAAAAATAATAATTGACTTTAAGACACATAAAGACACTTAACTTATGATGAGAGTATATTGTAGAAAACTAATAATAGTAAATGATGATAAACATATTAAATAAGCAAAAGTTATGAACATATTTGCTAAAAAGTATAGTATATATTATTCATACAACTATTATGTTTGAGTTTTAAAATCAAACATTAACTTTGATAGAAACTAAAACTAAAAGTTCTCTTTCACTTAATATATACAGTGTTAATTCACATATACACAAATTTTTAGTGAGCTATTGACATAAAATATCATAGTTGCATAAACTACTTTTAAATCATATGTTCTTTAAAGTATTTTAAAACTTGTAAAAGTAAAGATAAATACGGTTTTATAATGGAAAATTTTTCAGCACTACTATAAATTTTCTCTTTTAATACAAGGACAGAATTTATATTAAACAATTAGCAGTAATATAGTTTTTAAAGGGTTGTTTCTAGACTTAAGCAAGCTTTAAAAATTAAGAAAAACTTTAAACATTACGAACAAAACAAATATTTTCAACGGTAAACTTTCTTTGTAATATTTGCAGCAATAAGTTTGCAGCCAGTAGGTAATAGTTTACTCGAGGTTATTGAAATCCACGATAAAAAGAACTCTTACATGTTATGACTTGTGTGATTTATATCGTATTCTTTTAAATATTCGGTAAATTTATTTCTGTATGGATAGAGTGACCTCAAATAAGATATAACCTTTAAGATTTGCTTGCATAATTTCAAATGTAGTTCTTACATACTTTTTTTTGCTCAATACTAGAGCACTTTTAGATCTTAATATTTTACAATTTAAATATCAATAGTAAAGTATAAAACTGTGGCGGTTTTATTAAAACTGCATAACTAAACTAACAAACTATGTAAATGATAAGCTTCCAAACTCTTTTAAAATAAAACAACTAAAAAACCATTATCATTTAAAACTAAAGTGACGTATACTTTTAAGTTTTCCCTTTTTTTTTATACGGATGTGACATTTTAAATTTTCACTTCAATCTTTATATACACATGGCAATCATCACCAAAACACCTTGAGCAAAATTTAAGTTAATTTTAAAATACTTACACACTAGCATTTTTTGATTTTCTAAAAAAAAAACCAATGCAAATTGTATGAGAGCCAAAAAATGTGAGCTCAGTGTATTTAAATGAAAGTTGTTTCACTTGTGGCAATTAGCACACAAACACATAGTGCGTAATTTAAGACGATTTAAAGAAAGTTTTACGGAGGCAGTTCTTAATTTTTAAATGATAAATGATATGTAAATTGAAATGATAAAAACTACTGAAAATCAAAAAAATATCTCAACATCAAAATTTTTTGATAATAAGAAGAAGCATGAACCTGACAGATATTGTACATTTTTTATACTATACATTTTTTAGCGTAAAACCGAAAGAAACTTTAAATTCAAACTGCTCACCCGAGCGAGTTACCACCAATGTGGCAAACTGAAATTTCTTTCAGTTTTTTTTGTCGTATTTACAAAACAAAACAAAAACCTTGCTTAAGACCTGATATTAATCCAAAATAGAACCAAACTACCCACCTGAACAACTTACCGCCACAAATGTTTAATTAACAGTTTAAAACTTTTAATAACAATACAAATAAACCTGAACAACACTTTACTCATTTTTGTAAAAATATTTCCCAGCTGAAAACTGGAAAAAAATTCAAATTTAAAAAACAAACAAACATCCCACCTGAACGGTTATGTTTACGTGAAACTTGAACATTTTAGTAATAATAAAAATGCACCCGAGCGACATTAGACGTATTAAATTTTATACTATTTTTCTAGCTTAAAATTCAAAAATCCCACATGAACTCATCGGCGGTGGTGACATATAAAAAATTAATTTATAATAAATAATTAAAAAACAAACAATCAACCTGAACGACTTGCTGTACTCATCGGCGGTGGTGACTGCCACAATCGATCCGGGGTAGAACTCGGGTATGTCTATCATCTGCCTCCTCTGCAAGCAATCGAGTCTTTCCAGCTGGTTCTTCAGCTTGTTGTCGTGCCACTCAGGAAGAACTTGCGGGGGGATGTACTCCTCGCTGAATATCATCGGGTTCTCCCTGCCCTGTGATTGGTTGATTTTTACTATATAAATATTACTTAATTATTATGCTAATTCTTCAAAAAGTGCTAAAAAATTACTAATGCTTATAAGCACTGTTGTGAAAAAATAACGATAAACTCCCTATTTTTTATTGTTCGATAAATACAACTCAATTATTCCGTAATTGATTTTTCTTTTTTAATAAATATACTTTTTCTAGCATAAATACTTGTATAAGATATTTGATTAAATTTATTGGTTTAATTACTCATCGCTGAATGTCATAGGGTTTTCGCGACCCTGTCATTGTTTGTTATCGTGAATACTTATTTTGTTGTGAGAGATCGATTTGTTTAATTATGATGAGCAGAGTTATTTTCAGAGAATGTACTTTTTCAAATAAAATAATCTGTTGAACAACATCAACGCCCTTGTTGTGTGATTAGTAGCTGGTTTCATTGTTATCAGGGTTGCCAAATGGTTTTGGCAAATTTTCTCCAGGTTTTAAATGTACACATTTATGGGTTTATTTTAGTATAAAATTAAGTTTAAGGTAAGAAACGTTAAATAGTATAAAAACGTTGTAAAGATACTCTAATGCTAATTTAACCGTGTGTTTCGATATAAAAAAAATTTAATGATGACAAAAATATTTTATCTATATGATATACTTTTTGTGTCACATCGAATTTTTACTACTTAACATGTAAAAACTGTTTAAAATTCCAGGTTTTTTAGTGATTTTTGTTCAAAATTTCAGGTTTTTCCAGAATTGCAAGTTTTTTGGCAGCCCTGTGTTAATTTATTAGTTTAGTTATACCGTGTTGAACTTTTTTAAATGATCGCAATTTTTAATATTCAAAATTAGTATGCTTAAACGCATAAAACATTTTTAATACCATTAATAGAAATAGCATTTATGTTTCCTACGTAAAGTTTTAATAGATTCAATTGTTTCTTTTATTCTACTTGCCTTAAAAAATTTTAAAATATTATTTATTATTCAGTTTTAAGTTCTTTAAATAAATGCACACATAAGTAGAAAGTATAGTTTTACAAAATAAAACAAACTGCTTTGCAAAATTGTTATTTAACAGTACAAATGGTTTGTAAAATAACAAGAACTTTTTATCATTTTAAACTATCTATATAACAAACCTCCACATTATCGCCGAGATCGTCGCTTGGTTTTAGAGTGGGTCTTTTGGGAGCTGTGAAGGATGAAAGGCGAATTGCCGATGTGGAGCCTGTATTAGGACAAAAGTTTTTTTTTATGTTTATAATTAAATTTGATAAGTTTTTTAAGATTTTTATGTAATTTTAAGCTCAAAAACTATTTTTATAGAGTAACTAAACTGAATTGTTTGAACTTGACTTTTTTGCTATAGATATTCAATTAGTTAAAATTGTCATTGACTTTAAAAGAATGCCACAAAAGTTATTTAAATATAAAGACTTCAAGTTTTATTCAAGACAGAAAACATCATATTTTATACAGCTAAACAAATATATTACAAATAAACTTGATCTAAACTTACATGCTTGCTTTATCAACTTTTGAGCAATTCTTGTCTGCAGCATTACAAATTGATTAAATTAAGTTTCTATAAAAAAAAATAAGAAACCTTTTTTACACATACCACCTGAGTACACCTCAACGCCAAACTAAATTAATAAGTCATAAACTAAATATTGAAAACTTTTTAAAATGTCACAGAGTAAAAATTTCATGTAAACAACAGTTTTAGGTGGATAAAGAATTTTCTTCACAATGACTATTAAGAAACTATAATTCAAAGCAATTAGAATTTTTTTTTTTTATAAATTCAAAAATTCGATTTAAGGTGCATTAATGATACACAATAAGTGTAAAGCTGGTCCGTTTTAAAGGCTTAACCAAGTAACAAAATACTGATTAGTTTGGCAGCAGTAATAAAAAACATATAATATTTTTCGTACCTGATTTTAATTTGAAAAAAAACTAACTTGATTCTAATATAATGTTGTTTAATAAAAAATAACTTATAGTTAAAATAAAACTTTTAAAATCTTGTCATGTGCATATTTAAAATACTAAAAAAATTATGATGTTTAAAATTATATGAGCATATTTAAAAACAGCGTATTTTGAAGATAACAAATATCTAAAAAGATTTCACTTGATTTTGATGAATGCATAAATAAAAAGTATATTTATAAACAGTTTTTTAAGTTTGTATCCCTTTTTAAATACAGTTCAAACATTAAAATTCAGCTCAGTTATAGTACGACACAACAGAAACAAAAAATGAACACAGAAACCAAATCACTTGATTAAAAATTAAACATGTTGATTGCAAAAATTAGATCAAAGACAGTATATAATGGCAAATTGATTAGAACTACAGCATGAAACAGAATATCTAATACTCAGTAAGCAGCCAAATATGATTAAACAATGTAATAAAAAGTCATTTCAAAACTTATTCTTGTTTCACAAGTTCAACAAGCTTTCCCACCACGCTCGGATCGGCCAGGGTGGATGTGTCGCCCAGATCCTCAAAACTGCCGCCCGCCACCTTCCTCAGTATCCTCCTCATGATCTTCCCTGACCTGGTCTTAGGCAGCGAGCTGGTGACGACGATCCTCTTCGGAACCGCGAACCCGGCGATTTTGCTCCTCACCAGACATTTCAGCTCGCTCAGTAATACTTCCTCGTCGAAGCTCGCTCCCTGCTTGGCAGTGACGAAAGCGTAGGGGAGTTCCCCTTTGATGTCGTCCGGTATCCCGACCACCGCCGCCTCAGACACAAGCTCGTGGTGGGTGAGGGCGTCCTCTATCTCCGCGGCTCCCACCCTGTGTCCGCTGATGTTCATGACATCATCAACCCGCCCCGTTATCTGGTAGTACTCCCCGTCTTTCAGCATGACCCCGTCACCCGAGAAGTAGTAGCCCGGGTAAGGCTTCAAGTAGGTGTCCAGGAACCTCTGGTGGTCCCCGTAGATTGTGCGCGCCATGCCGGGCCAGGGTTGGGCAATGCAGCAGGCAAAGCTCTTGTTCGGGACACTCTCTTCTTTGTTTTCCTTGTTGACCATGGCCACTTTTATGCCAAAGAAGGGTCGCATGCAAGCGGCAGGCTCAATGTTTGCATTGGCAGCGGAAGGCCTAGGAGAAATTGCTATTCCTCCCGTTTCGGTCTGCCACCAAGTGTCCACAACGTCACACTTCTTGTCCCCTATGACGTCATTGTACCACTGCCAGGCCTCGTGGTTAATCGGCTCCCCAACGCTGCCCAGGGTGCGGAGTGAAGAGCGGTCGTACTTTTGGACGTGGGAGTCACCAAAGCGCAGGAGCAGGCGAATCGCCGTCGGGGCCAGGTAGAGCTGGTTCACCTTCAGCCTCTCGACCATTTCCCAGTACCTGCCCGGGTCAGGGTAGGTGGGTACGCTCTCAAACAGCACTGAGGTCGCCCCGTTTGCCAGCGGGCCGTACACAACGTAGCTGTGCCCGGTTATCCAGCCAATGTCCGCCACGCAGGCGTATACGTCATTAGGGTTGTAGTCAAACACCATCTGGTGGGTCATCATGGCGTAAAGCAAATAACCTGCTTGAGTGTGGACGATACCCTTTGGTTTCCCAGTGCTGCCCGAAGTGTACAGGAGAAAGAGCAAGTCCTCGCTGTCCAGCGGCTCGGGTGGGCAGTGAACAGAAGCAGATTCCAGTTCAGTGTCCAAGTCAATATCAAGGGGGGTCCTGCTCACTTTAGCCCCAGTTCTCTTGCTAACAAAGACTCTTTTGACGCCCGGGCAAACTTTGACAGCCTCGTCTACGGTCTGCTTCAGCTCTATCACGTTGCCGCCTCTGACTGCCTGGTCGCTGGTCAAAATGGTCTCGCAACCAGCGTCTTGGACTCTTTGGGCAAGTGACTGAGCACTAAAACCTGAAAAGTAATAATGTTGTTTATAAATTTGGTTTGATAAAATATAATTTAAATAATATTTGTTTATAACTAATTATAATAACAAAAACAAAATTAAACATATAACAAATTTATTATTAATTCATGAGAGCAAGAAGTATCTTTTTCAAATTATGTTAGGTTTACTTTTTATAAAAGACAGTTCTTGTTCTCATATACTTAAGTCTAAGCTAAAACATTTTTAAACTTTTTTCTGTAAACTAGCTCTTTACATTTTATATTTACAAAGCAGAATATCAAAGCAACTTTAAGCAAACTAATATATAACAGTTATTATAATTATTTATATTCCATTTGCAACTAAGTATATATGTATTTAGGTTACTCATTTTCTTTTAGTTTTTATTTATTTCACAAAGATTTTAAAACTACACATAGTTTCTTAAGTGATAAATGAGTTTGACAACTAGATAGATAAATTAAATGTTAAGTATTATGACGTATGAAAACAGAAAATGAAAAATAATTTAACACATATTGCTAACAGTTTAAAGCACAAAATATCAATTCAACATTAAAGGAAAACAAAATTACTAAAGTTATATTACGAAAATCTTTACAGTTATGCTCCATAAGTGTTTTTCTTTACGGTAAAAAACACTACAAACAAATAAATAGAGGGTGTTGCAATTGGTAATCCATTAGCCCCAGTCCTAGCCAATAGGTTTGAAGCATCGAAGAGCGCTACCGTTTATAAAAAAACTCTATTATACAAAACATATGTAGATAGGGGACGGGTCAAGTATGCACAAAGACAAAGATCGTTTTTACTTATAGTAAAAATATATAAAAAACATGTATATTAAAATAAGTACCTACCAAGGGTAAGGGTTCGTGATAGTAAAAGAAAACATTAAATTATAATAATAAATAAACAAAAAATTAATAAAATTTTTAAGAAAAAACTATACCAGCTAAAGGGTAAAGGGTATAATTGTTAGTAAAAAAAAAAGAAAAAAATAATAATAATAAAAAAATTAGCCTTGCAAAAGTGTCCCTATTTCACATCTACCAATGTAGATAATATATTAGTACATAGTCACAAAATACAAAACTGATTTAACAATTTCTGTCATGAAATTAATACTCTATATTCGGACTTAGAATTAACTCTAGAAAGATCCGTTGACGGACAACTACCGTTTCTGAACACTTAAGTAAAGCGAATATCAAACCAACTACACACAAATGTTTTCAGAAAACCAACAGACACAAGCCTAATAATGCAATAGTATTTGTTTAAAACCTTGGAAACTTAGTTTGATAATTTTTTATCTAAACAGAGCGCTTTTGTTTTAGTTTTACTGGTTTCAAAGTTACAGAGAGTTTTACTGATTTCAAAGAACAACTTACAAAAATTAAACTTAAGAATCGATATGCACAAAATCTTATAGAAAGTCAAAAATAAGAAAATTCTTAAAACCCATAAAACCGAAAATTTAACATTATAACAAAATCAAAATATTAAGAAGGAAAATGAAAAGAAAATAGACATGATAATTTACTTAACTTTACAACAGTTTACGTTGGTATTTGTTCATTACTATTCCAAAAACGAATATTTTTTTTTTCAAAAACACAGTATTGTATGTAAACCAGCCTACACCAGCAAAATAATTTCTGACTATTTAAGCAACAAAAGTAAATGCTTTAACACGAATTAATGTCAACAACGTGAATGTCATTTAGTGATACACCTTCTCTGCAGATCAGAGCATCTCTTATGTTGAAGAGACATCAAGACAAGTTTTCCAACGGATTGCAAACATCTGTAGAACAGATAAAAACAGTGCAATACTCGACCATCTACATAGTTGCAAACACTGTCAGAACTCTGACTAAAACACTATACATATGTAAACAGTACAAAACTTTAAAGTTTCAAAATGATGTAAGAGCGAATTATATAGCCTGGAATTGATACTGATTGTTAAGTTAAACACCTAAGTTATAAATGTAAATAACATTAAATAAAAAAAAAAGGTATTAACAAAATATTAATTAACACACCTTTACTTAAGTTTAGTCTGCTACTTTATAAAAATCGTATTTGTTTAATACGTCATAATATTTTTTAAGTGTCTCCTAATTAAATAACTTTCAAATTTATTTACCACTTGAAAAAGAAACTTCATGTATTTTCAAAACAATTGTGAAATTAAGATAAAATAGGTAACCTAAATACATATATTCTTAGTTGCAAATAGTATAGAAGTATTTACATAAATCTCCCTATAATATTATTGCAATTATAAACTATTTTTTAATCTTATTTTTAACTATAAACCTCAAGTAAGTATTTTATTTTATTTTACACATCTTTTGACAAAAAAAAGTTTATCATTTACCTGCAAAAACAACAGTGTGCACGGCTCCGATGCGGGCGCACGCCAACATTCCGGCGACTGCCACTGGCGACACGGGCATGTAGATTGCCACCCTGTCCCCTTTCTTCACCCCGTTGCTCTTGAGAGTGTTCGCAAACTTGCACGTCATCTCCAACAGCTCCTTGTACGTGACGCTCACTTGAGAGTCCGGCTCGTCTTTCTCCCATATGAGCGCCACCTTATCTGGGGTGGCTTCAGCGTGCCTGTCCAGGCAGTTGGCGCTGACGTTGATCTTCCCGTTTTTGAACCAGCTTATCTTGCCTTTGTTCAAATCACAATCTGAAACTTGGGTGAACTTTTCCATCCAGTCCAGCCTGGACTCGGCGAAAGTGCCCCAGAACTTGTCAGAGTCGTTGATTGACATTTCGTGGAGGTCCTCGTAACTGCTCACTCCGAGCTTCTTCAGTTCGGGCATGTGGGTGCTTATCGTGGACAGCCAAGCGGTTTGCAGCTTGCAGAGAGTGAAGCACTTGATGAACGTCCGTCTGGTGGTGAACAGTCGAGGCAGCTTGCTTAATGACATTTTTATTTACAAATCTGCACAGTTCTTATAATAATTAACATGCTTTAAAAGTACTTAGTTTGATAGTAAAATACTTTTATTGAGATAAACAAATTTCAACAAACACTTGTTTGACAAAATTAATAAGAAATATGGTAAAAAATTGTTTTAATTTTTTTTTTTATGTGAAAATAGACTTTTTTTAAATGATAATATTGTTTTTGCTAAGAACAACTTACTTAGTAATCAGTAAGTCTTTTTTTTTAAAGAAAAAAGTCTAAATTAAAATGACATACCTAAAACAACCTTTGAAAAATGAACAAAAAATAGAAGTAGAAAATTTCAAAACTTTGCTAAGCTAGTTTAAAAGTTGTATTGAATGCAAATAAAAAGTAAGTGAACTTTTTTTGCAGAGATTTTTTTCATAAATTAAAAGTTTTAGGCTTTATAGATATGTATAATTAACAAACATGCTAATTTATTAACAAAAGTTCTCATAACTTTAAAGAAATTTATGAAAATATAAAATAAACAATTTTAGGTTTAATTAGAGTTTAAATAAGCCTTCTAAATATTAGTACATAACTCTTTTTTTTTCTCCATCAATTAATAACAATTGTTCTACAAATAAATTCACGAATAAATAAATTTAAATAGCTGTTCAAATCGAATTGACAATTTATTTGCTTGTTAAAGTTATTGCTTGCTAATAAAATATTTCTCTCAACTATCATTTGGTTGAAACTTAAGAAAAAAAGCAGCCTGAATTACATAAAATTAGCTTGAGCCAGCCCAAGCTTGTGAAATAATTTTTTTTTAAGGTACTACAAGACAAAAACTATATTACATATCAATTTTTCTTTTTGCTTGAGGGTAATCTGTTATTTTTTATATCTGTTTTGTTGCATGTTTGCTCTTATATATAATTATTAAATGAAAGTTTTTAAACAAATTATGGCCCAAAAAGAACATTTTTTAGTAAACCAAGATCATTTTTCAACAAAGGCTGCAGACCAATGGTCTAATAATTATAGTATGGGCAAGTAATAAAGTATTTTACGTTTCTTTATTTATTTTTCTAAACACAAAAATCGAAACTTTTATACAATTTAACGTATTGGTTTTAGTACACTATAGTCACGACTTAAAAGTATACAGTTTAATTATAATCTAAGCTAAACGACCTAAAACTTTAATTTACTTAAGTTTGGCTTATGAGATGTTGTACATCAAAGTTAAAGCATTATTTTGTTAAGGAATAGTACCAAAATAATTATTCACAACTTAAGACAGATATTAATTAAAATTAGCTGCTAATTTTAAAACTCACTCAATAGAGTTATAAACTTGCATTAACATAATTCAAAATATTTATCAACATTTCAATTCAATTATTTTATATCTATAAACAAATTTACATTAAAAAACGTTTTTTGTATATTGGTAAACTTAGAAAATGAAACGTTTGTTGAAAAAACAGTAAATTATTATAAATGCATAACATGATCTTAACGAATATAAAGTATATTACATGGAGATTCAAAATAAATTTGTTAAGTAAATAAAATTTATTTAAAAAATAATAATAATTTAGTAGAATTGTAGGAAACAAACTCATTTCTTTATATTTGTATGAGCATGCGATTTTTTTATATAAAAAAGTTTTGTTAAACATACAAATTAAACTCAATTATAATAAACAAAACTTAATAGAAAGTTTTTTATATGAATTGCAACCAGTTTTTTTTATTTCCAATGAGTAACTTTAAATAAATATGGAGTAATTTTTTAAACTCACAAAGTTACTTAAAATAAAGCATGGTCTTTATATTAAATATTAAGCAATAAATTTTGTTTAGTGGTAGTTGTAGCCAAACATTTTTTGTCAAAAACAAGTATTTCAAAGCTTATCAAAATAAAAATCTTCAAAAGTATTTTATTTAGGTGCTTTTATGATGTAACTGATTAAAACATCAAAAGTATCAATTGAATATTGAAGTAAAAGTTTTATAATCATGTTAATTAGAATGATGTATGCTTTATAAGTAAAATGGACAAAACAATATTTTTAAACTTTTAAAGGATTTAATTTTGTAAACCTAATTAATTTGATTTTTAGCTGTAAAAACTAGTAATATAACTTGTAAAACTATGCAATAAACACAAATCTAACAACAAAATTAAAGCGGTAAATTGTTTTAATGTTCAGTGTATAATGTTTTGTAAACAAAAACATACTTGCTAAAAAAAATTGTTTAGTAAAACTGTAGGAAACAAACTCAATTCTTTATATTTGTATAAACATACAAACTGGTGTAAAAAGTTTAATAAAAAAAAAGTTTTCGTAAACAGAAACATACAAATTAAACATTATAAGAAACAAAACTTAATTTGTAACCAATATTTTTAATTTCCAATAAGTGACTTTAAACAAATTATAAGTAATATAAAATTCACAAAATTTATTTTATATAAAACATGGTTTTTATAATAAACTTTGGCAATAAGTTTTGTTAAGTGGTAGTAAGCCAAACCTTTTTGTCAAAAAAAATTTTTTAATTTAATCAAAATAAAAATCATTTTGTCAAAAAATAATTTTAATTAGTTGCTTTTATGATGTCACTGATTAAAGCATCAAAACTATTAAATGACTATTGGAGTAATTATTTTTACAAATATTAATTAGCATGATATAGCTTAGTAAGAAAATGTAAAAAACAGTTTTTGCTTAAAAATTTATTTTAAATTTAGAGGGCAATTATTTTTTTCTTTAATAAAACTTAATTATGATTTAGCTATAAAAATAGCTACTTAACTTATAAAACTACAGAATGAACATGCATCTAACAACAAAAAGTTAATTTAATTATACAATGTATTTAATTACATACTTCGACTTCAAACAACATATTTTTCTCACTTTATGATCTAGGCTTATATCATTTTCGTGAACTTATCAATATAGTTTAATAACCTTTTTTCTAAATATATAACTTTTATCAAATACATTTTTTTATGTTTTTATTTTTGAGATAGAGAAGAAATAACTTTGTGGTTTTGTTAATTACCTTATTGTTAGTTTAATTAAGAGAATTGTGCTTTTTTATTAATTTGTTTCAGTTTGTTTACAAAAATTTGCAAACAAGACAAACTTTTATTTAAACATGTCTAAAATTTTATTAGTTTACTTTTTCTAATTGTTAAACTTTGCTAGCAATTAATTTAAAATTATTTTTGAACCTGGTGAACTATTTTGTTTAAAAAATAAAATTTAAACTAATCTTAGTAAATAAATATTATAATAAATTATAAATGTTAAACAACATGTAGAAAGTTACAAAATAGAAAACAAAAAAAAGGATTTTAAACTAACTCAAAAGTAAGATTGTACAAAAAAACATTAAAAAGTTATAATTTATATGTACTATTTTTTGTGTTTAACTTTATCATCTAAATACATGCTTATTGTCAACATTAGCACATATACTAATGTTAATAAAGCACCTCACAAAGTAATCAGCATAATAAAAAATTAGTGGCCATTAAAACTACTATGCTTACAAACAATGGTTGATATCATTAAGTATTAGCTTATAAAAAGTTATGAGATTAAATTTGAAACAATGAAAATAGAAATGTGTTTACTTAAAAAATTAACAGGGTTTAGTTGGAAAGTTATTGTTTCTAATAAGGAAAAAGTAGTATTAAAATTTATAATAAAACCTAACAAACATTGCATATGTAGATAGGTTAGGCTGAATATGTTTAAAACTACTTTTCTTAAAAAGAGTTAAGCTAATATAGAGGTTGAAACATCTGGCCTGCAAAGTACTTTCTTACTTAATAAACTTTTCAAATTAGGTAACATTCAGCTTTTTAAACAACTAATTTGAAATGTGGTTATCAATTGAGTTTTAGAACACAGTATTGCTTATTAAATCATTGTTTCATTATATTTTAATTAAGAGTTTTTCAAGTTTTGATAGTGTATTTTTTCGAAATCATGTGGCTTGCAAAAGATTTTTTCTGATTAACCTGGCCAGCTAACTAAAAAAAATTGCTAAGCTAGAACATTTCATTCAAACTAAGGGTTAATTTCAAACTAAATACATGTCATAAGCTTATATTGAACCTTTTTTATGTAATTATACAAACTTACACTTTGCAGCTAGTTTAAAGCTATTGAAGCCATGTCTACTTGTGAGCTTGATGAAACCTGTGAAGAAATCAGCACTGAAGCAGTTGAGACAATTGAAGCACCAGGTCATGATGGTCATGAGCAGAATGCAGTTGAGGAACGACTTACAACCAGCAAAAGCAAAGAAGGACCAGCTGATACTTTAGACAATTGCATTGTTGAAGCCAAACAGTTTTGCAAGGAGCAAAACTCTTCAGTCAGTTCTGAGGAAAATGGCCTTGACAAAGTTGTAACTGATGATAGTGAAAATCATGTTAAGCTTAAAATGAGTGAAGGGCAAGAATCAAATGACAGTAGTATGGAAATAGAACCCGCTGAGATTGACAAATCTGACAAAATTGAGCCTACAAAGCCCTCAGAAAAAGATAGCAGTTCAGATGAGGAGGTTGCACCAAGAAGGCCTGTTTATAATTTTAATCCTTATATGTTATGTAGCACAATAATTAACAAAATCTTGCGTAATGAGAACTTGAGAGTAGACCAGAGATTATACTGGAGAAATTACATATTTGAGTGTTATCGGAATGGTAAGCTGTGGAGCAACTCCTACATGTTTCAATGCAGGGTGGACAGACAGACCTCTTACAAATTTACTGGCGGTGACTTTGCTGCTTTGGCTGTTGATAACCAGCAGCTCATCGGTAATGTTTTAGACTTGGTAATTGGTTACTATTGTAGGAACTTGCCCATTAACTATGTTGAAACAACTGCCACAGAAGTGCTTAGGTACACGAGGGAAGGCATGCCAAGCCCATTTGAGAAGGAAAAGAATTTTGTCATGGCAGTGTTCAATCTTCCTTTGAATGAGTACTGTGCGCACTGGATATTTTTCATGTTTGATAAAATGACAAGAAGCTTATATGTAATTGACCCATTTTATAATATTACCAATCTGAACCTTGGAAACTGTCTTTTGCAATGGTTCACAGAGATTCATCATGGTAAAAACAGCGTGCCTGGCTCTAACAAATCCAGGGAAGTTTATTCTTGTGACCCCAGGCCCGAAGACTGGAACTTCACAGACTACGATTGGTCAATAAAATGCATCCCGCACACACTTCAGAAAGACCCAACTAGTTGCGGGCTGTTTTGCATTGAATTTTCCCAAGCAATTGTCGGTGGCTACCCTAATGTACCCAACTTCATTCATGTTGACGAGGACCTCGGAGCCGTGAGAGAGAGGCACACTGCCAAGTTTCTTGAACTTGCTGAGAGAGCTGACCAGTGAGCATCGACTGTTGTCGTAGGCTATCTCCAAATACTTTTTTTTTGTGCAGTTTCCATTTCAATTAAACTTTCTGATAAAAATTAATGTTATTGAGCTATTAACCTTTCAAAAGAGTGTTAATATTAATTTCACTAGTTCATTTCTTTAAATAACAATTTTCACTCAACTGATTTAAATTATAGTTAATTGTCTACATACATAAAGACTAGGTGTGTACAAAATTTTGTTAAATGTGTTAAACTTTCTATAAAGATGTTGTTACTAATTTATGTTATTACTTTGTACATATGCTCCTAATTTTCAAAATTTTTCTTTTGTTTTTTTGTACTTCAATTTAGGTTGCATTCTGGACTTTTCAATAAAATTAGTTCTAAACTTTTACGTTTTATATGAGCTATTCAGATAATAAACAAAATGTAGTAATGCCATCACCTTTAAATGAGCTTTATCATAGAGTTTAATTAACAAAACATTAAAAAAAAAATTAATATAGCTAATTTCCTTAATATTTAAATATATAGAAAAACATCTTAACATAAGATGAAAATACTAGAATAATATTGGTACAAGCCTGTTAATATTTAATGATTCATTAAATCAAATACTTTTTGATTCACAAACTGTTGTAAATAACACTAAAAACAACAGATTTATTTTAAATATGTTAATAAGAGTTCTGTATTCAGACAAGTATTAATGTACGTACATTAATTTGATGAGATAAATTTCTTCAATGTTTCATTATAATTTTTTTTACAAATTTTTACTAATATTTAATTGAAAAACTAATCTAAAATTTTCATCGATGTTTTTTCATTTACTGTAAATTGATTTGTAAACTTAACAATTTTTTTATTTAATATCAGTGTGTAATTTATTTTCAACCTAAATAAATTTATAAGTCTCTTGCCAGGGCAGTCCTTGAATTATTAGAAATTTTTCTCTGAATATTTGGTTTCCTTCAAGTTTTTATAACTTAAAATTTTTCTATCCCTTTCAGTATGCAACATGAAATAAAAATTGAAAACAATACTACTAATATAAATTACTTTAAAAACTACCTTAAAAATAATTTATAAATGATGTTGTAAACAACATTGAAGCTTTTTATCAAATGTATTAGTTATTTATTATGTAATCTTAACTTTAATCCACTATATTTATTAGATTCCTGTAAAAACCAGGAGTTTTACTATGTTAAATAGCCACCTTGCTAGCTCAAAAAACGAAATAGTAGATAGATTTTTATGAATTATTATAAATTAGAGAAAATTGACAATATGACATTAGGTCCATACTCAACCCATATTTGACATTTTTACAAAAAGGATTATATCAAATAAGTCAATTATAATACTTATATTAAACTTATTTATATTTTTTAAATGAGAAAAAAATAATATTTAAAACTATGCCTTTAAAATATATAAGTGAGACTTTTGAGAAAACATTTATTTTAGAGAATATGAAAACACTTATTTTCTGAGGGCAGTTAGAGTTAGGAACAAGAACTGTATTTTTAACAAAGTTACTGAACATAAATTTATGAAAACTTTTAAAGCACTATTTTAAATTACTTTAAATTTAGATAGATAAATTCAGTAATTATATCTACTTAAGTTACCGCAGCCATCTGAGTTATTAAACTAGTCTGAATAATGAGAAAATCCTTATAAGACAATTTAAATGAGACAAAAACTGAAAAATTACTATTAATCGAGTTTTCATACCTATAACAAAGCTAATAAATAATTATATGAGAAATATATAACCCCACTTAAATTAATTATGTCTTAATAATTTCTAATAGTTTTTTACACATCCTTTTCAGGTATTTAGTTATCAATTAAGGGCATAGGGGGGTTAAACACCCTTTTTTGATTTTTGATCTCATTTTATATAATTTTTGCTAAGCTACAAAAAGCTTTTTACAGCTTTTAAAATTCAAAATAATTTTTGAGATATAGCCGGACTTAAGTTGGAGGCAACAATAGGTTCCTTATGGGAGGCGCAAACTAAAATGGCAAAAATAGACTGCTTAATTAAAAATCTATCTTCTCCTACGTTTTTAGAGATAACTACCTCAAATTTTTAGGAAATTTTCCTTGATATATTTAGAAAATTCTGTCCGAAGGAATTTTTTTTTAATTTAAAAATTAAATTTTATATAAAAAATAAACAAAAAACAGTTACTATTTACTATCTAGTTTACTAATTCTCTATTTATTATTAAGCAAAATAAATAAAATTTAAGAATAACAAATCAAAAGTATCGAGATAATAGGGGGATCTACTTTGATTTTAACAAGTTGATTTCACTTTATAGAGTTTAATCTGAGCTATCAGACATTTTTAACCCTTAATAAAATTCAAAGCAATATTCAAAATATAAGCGATCAAGTTGGTAATCTCAATAGGTTCCTAATGGAAGGCACGAACTAAAAACGCGGAAAAAGGCTATTTCATTAATATTCTATCTCCTCCTTCATTTCCTTATCTACTTTCTTCAAATTTTAACAGTAGGTTCGTTATTAATATACAAATTGATTAAATACAGGAAGTTTATAATGTTAAAAAACTGAAATTTTAAAATAACAACCTTTTTTTATTACAAATTTTAATAATTCAATATTTTTAAAAACTCAACAGAAAAAAGTCTTTAAAACAACACAAAAATAAATCTTCAAAATTTGAGGTCTCTAGCTCAAAATATAATAAAGATATTATTTTAGTAAATTTTCAAATAACCAAGAACTGACTTTGTAAAACTTGCAGTACATAAGTTTGTATTAAAAAGTTTCTACAAAAATGTCTATATATCAAAAACTAAATAAATTTTTTATACAGTATAAAAACTTGCTTCCATATATAAGCCAAAGTTTACTTTTGTAAAAAATTGCAGACCTATGCACTTAATGCCTATAATGATCTTGATTACTATATTTAAGCAAAAAAAAGATAATCTATTACAATCAAAATTATTGTTTTAAAACTTTTTAGCCTAGTATTTGTTAAAATGATATGTGAAGTTCAATAACTAATTAAGGGCATAGGGGGGAGTAAACACCTTTTTTTGGTTTTTGATCTTATTTTATATAGTTTTTACTAAGCTACAAAATTCTTTTTTCAGATTTAAAAGATTCAAAATAATTTTTGAGATATAGCCAGTCAAAGTTCAAGGCAACAATAAGTTCCTTATGGGAGGCGCAAACTAAAACAGCAAAATAGACTATTTCACTAAAAATCTATCTTCTCCTACGTTTTTTGAGATAACTACCTCAAACTTTCAGGAAATGTTTCTTGATATATTTAGAAAATTGTCGGAAAGATTTTTTTTTTAATTAAAAATTAAAACTTTATATAAAACATAAACAAAAAAAATGGTTTTTTTTAGTTTTTTTATTATAAATTTTTATTTTATAATTTTTTAAATATTGCAAGGAAAATTTCCTAAAAATTTGAGGTAGTTATCTCAAAAAATGTAGTAGGAGATAGATGTTTAGTGTTTTCTAGTTATTTGCTGTTTTAGTTTGCGCCTCCAATAAAAATCCTATTGTTACCTCAAACTTTGACCGGCTACAAATCAAAATATATTTTGATTTTTTTTAAATCTGTAAAAAGCATCTTGTAGCTTAATAAACTATATAACATAGATCAATAACCAAAAAGGGGTGTTTCCCCCCTATGCCCTTAAGTAGCTACTTTGTTAGTATCTGCAGGTTATTATAACTAACTGGCTTAGAATCATTAACCTAAGAGATGAATTAATGCTTATTTACTCGCTTACCTGTAGAATTTTTTTTAAACTTATGTTAAGGGCATAGGGGGGGGGGGGTAAACACCCTTTTTGGTTTTTGATCTTATTTTAGTTTTTACTAAGCTACAAGATGATTTTTACAGATTTATAAAATTCAAAAAACATTGAGATATAGCCGGTCTAAGTTGGAGGCAACAATAGGTTCCTTATGGGAGGCGCAAACTAAAATAGTAAAAATAGACTATTTCACTAAAAATCTATCTCCTCCTAAGTTTTTTGAGATAACTACCTCAAATATTCAGGAAATGCTCCTTGCAATATTTAAAAAATTGTTTTGGAACAGAATTTAAAAAAAAATAAAAATTAAAATGTTAGAACAAAAAAAAAACAAAAATAAAATGTTTTTTTTTGTTTATATTTTATATAAAATTTCAATTTTTTATTTTTTTTTAAATTCCTTCCGACAGAATTTTCTAAATATTGCAAGGACCACGTCCTGAAAACTTTAGGTAGTTATCTCAAAAAAAGTAGGAAAAGATAGATTTTTAGTGAAATAGTCTATTTTTACCATTTTAGTTTGCGCCTCCCATAAGGAACCTATTGTTCCCTCCGACTGTGACTGGCTATATCTAAAAAAATATATTGAATTTTATAAATCTGTAAAAAGCATTTTGTAGCTTAGTAAAAACTATATAAAATAAGATCAAAAACCAAAAAAAGAGTGTTTACCCCCCTATGCCCTTAACATCATAACAAGTTATTTACATGTAAAATTTACATAACTAGAACACACTACAAGTAAAGCTGTTCTACACTAACTTTATAAGAAACATGAAAAACAAGTTTTGGTTTATATTATATTTAGGTAGAAAACTTTAAAAATAAACAAAAAAATTAAATTATTGACACATAAAAACATAAGCTAATTGGAAAGGTTTGCAAGCATTAGTGAAAAGTATCAAGAAAAATTACTTTATATATTTAATGACATAACTCTCACAGAGTTTGGAAGGAGCTGTTTTAACTTGTTTTTAAGTACAAAAATTTTCTTAACTTACATAAACCAGAAGGGCAAATTAAAAACATATCAGTTTAAAAACTGAAAAAAATTAAATGAACTACAACTTTGTTCTCAAATTTTATTAAAACACGTAACAAAATCACAAAAATCTTTTACTATAATCACTAACTTAAGAAGCAGCACTTTGATATTATAAACACTAAGCATAAGAACTAGGAACCATTAAAGCTTAGGGCAGTCCTTTATTTTGAATATATATAACAATTAAACTAAAAAGGAATCATCTAAAACTGTTGGAAATATTATTAGTGTATTTGGAGGTAAACACTACTTATAATGAAAAAAAGATTTGCTTTAAACATTTATGTATTAAACCATGATTTAAAAAATATTCGGAGATCTTTAAACTTTCAGCAATGGACACTTTGACATCAGCAACAGCTTATGATTTTTGAGAATGCTTAATTTTTGGAGACTCTGCATTTTTCTCAGTTGATTCAGAAACCATAGCTTCTACAGCTTGACAATTTCCACGATCTGAATAAAATCTTCCAAAGAAAACTTTGCTCACTTGCGCAGGAGTTACTGAAGCACCTCCCATCATTTTTGATGCTGTAGCTGCTATGCCAACTGCATCAAAATCTTGTGGTTTAAAGTTGTTGTTGGATATGATAGACTTGAAGAGGTTGTCAAGATAAGCTTCAGTTTCCAGGTTCAAAGCCGGAATAGAGTTGTCAACACTGCTGTTGCTTTCAACAGAATCTGCACAATTGATTTTTTTCTTCTCAGTAACATACCAATGGTAAATTCCACAAATCTTGTGCTTTTGTGCAGTATTTGGCCTTTGCAACCAATTATAGCAATATGTATAATCCAAATTTACTGGATTTGAATCAACTATTTGCCTTATTTTATAATAGTTTTTTGTCATAAAAACAGAAATTTCCTTAGCAACATCCGAAACGCTCCTAGCCATGAGATCAATCACTTCAGTGGAATAAAGATTTCTGTCTGAGTCTGTCACAACAAAATTGCTGAGTGATGTTACTGGTTTGGCACGCCTGCTGGCAATTGCTTTCATGGGAGCTCCTTTGCGCTTCTTTCCTCTAGTTCTTGGCTGTGATTTATCTAAGTTTGCATCAAAAGGCTTAGTTGAATGCAAAACAGACACTCTCTGAGACCTTCTGCTTGGAGTTGAAGCAGTTGAACTTGGAGAGACTTGGGCTCTGTTGTTAGTTGGGGTGGAAAATACAGTTAAATTGCGTGAATTTTGAGATGGGGTTGAAACTTCCATTACATTGCGTGAATTAGCTTGAAATCTTGAAGTTTGTAATGGATATTTGTTTCTTGTGTCCTGTAACTGTTTGAATACAGCTGTTACTTCAATTTCAGTCATGCCTGTTTCAATGAGATGTTTCATGAGAAGAACTTGCTCCACTGAAAACTTAAAACTTTTATAACATTTTTCAGCCATCACAAATTAGTTAAGGTACTTAATAACGAATCTATAATAAAAAAATATACAGTAAATTTTTATTCAAGTTATAACAAATACTAATGTTTTATCTAAAATGTTATACCTTAATGTTTTAAAAGCTAAATCTATTGCTAAAAGTTACCTACATTTATTTTTATGACTATCATTTAATTTTAGACCCTGATAGATAAATAACCCCCAAGGAGCCAAGGGAATGATACTGCACACTATGGTAAACCCTGGTTTAAAACAAAGCTATATACTAATACAAAAATACACACATTTAAAAAATAGAAAATTTATTAAGTCTTAAGAATGTAATCCACATAATATGGTTGCAACCAAAAACTTTTTAGACTATTTTTTACAACTATTTTTATTAAAATAAAAACTTTAAACGTTAACTTTAAGTAATACAATATAGTCACTGTTTAAAACATTTAATAAATTTATAAGTATATTCAAAACATAGAACTATCATAAAAAACAACCAAAAATCTTTTTTTTAGACTTTCATAATTACTTTGCTGTTCTAAAAATTTAAAGCTTCATGTTTTTTCCTGACAAAGAACGTCGTGAATAAAAATATCTAATCTAAATGAGTTTAAAACATACTACATTTAGAGCTACTGTGAAATCATATGAAGTAACAGAATTGTATATAAATATTTAAAAAATAACTTGTCCAGATTGAATTAAAATTAAAAATGAAATAATAAAAAAATTTATTGTGTTTACCAGTGCTTTTTATGAAAATTAAACATTTTTATCTTAAAAATTTAACAAATTTAAAAACCTAGGGAACTCTAGAGAACTAGGAACTTTTGTTTTTTTTTTATGTATTCTGATTGAAAAAACTTACAATGCAGTTACCAATGATGATCAGACCGAGAGACCCTTTGATTAAATACTACTCAATTCCTTAGAGATAAGAACATATTCAAAAGCAAATCAAACTAAATTATATCCAATTTACAAGTCTAACTAAGTGTAAAGATTTATTTTTGCCTCAACAAAATAACCACTCATTCTCATTAACATTCTTACATGTAAGTGATAGAGCTGTACTTTTTAGATATAAGCATCTTGAATTGCCTAACTATCCAGTTATTAAACTAATAGCAATTTCTAGTATGAACTTAAAATGGTTAAATAGGATCCTTCCATAAAACCCCCTTGTAATCAAAACATCAATAATGTCTGCTTTTAGAGAAACAACAAGTTTTGTAAAAATTTTCTATATTATATGACTTTTTTTGTTTTTCTAGTTTTTATTGTCTTTATTATTAGAAAATTAAATTTGAGGTCAAAAATTGTATTTTTTAGTTTATAATTACTGAAAAGATACCATATAGATAGTTAAATTGTGTTTAGTAATAAACAAATTCTTAATAAAATATATCCAAAAACTCCAGGAATTTATTCAATTAATACCTAGTTTAAGCTTTTTCCAGGATATTTTGCAAATTATAATAATTTCAGACAATTTCAAAGTTACATGTTAAATGGCCAACCTGAAATACATAACAGACCTTTCATTTAACTTATGGAAATTAATAATTTATGCAACTAACATAAGCTGGAATTAGATAGTTTTTAAAAATTTATTTACCTTATACAGTTTAATAACTTAAACTGCATTTATGTCAGTAAGTTAATCATTTTATTATTTTGTATCCAAAAGAATAGTTACATATGTTGTTTTATTTTTTTTTTGTTTTTTTGGATATTTTTTTTAATGAAAATAGTTAATGTTGTAGACAATAACAGTCTCATTTTTCAATGCGTTTTTTCATTAAAGAGCTTAAATTTTGACTGTTAATTTTATTTTGTACTTAGGTTTTGGGCCAATTATTTATTGAGCAGTTTATTGAATAGCATAATCTACTTTTTCCACATTTGGGTTATAAACTCTTATTTCCAATCTATCACATTTTAAAATTCATCATTCACAACTGTAGTTTATATAAGACTTAAACAAATAATTAGCAATAAAAATGTGATAAAATACGTTTAAAACCTTTTTTTTTGAAACATATGTTTAAAACACAAAAAGATTATTATTTTAATAATTTTCTAATAAAGCAATAAACGTATTCTACAATAAAAGCAGTTTAAATCAACTAGGGCTGCATGCTCAAATATTAATTGGTAGAGTTGCCGTTGTAAATCTTTATGATCGGAAAAATTACTTAAGTATAAAATGTTTAAGTTAAAACAAGCAAATGTTAATTCAGTATTCAAAAGTATTAGTTTAATAACTTTGATACCTTAGTTTTTAAAACTTTCTAGCTTTTCATTACTATAAATTTAATACTATTTTACTTCTTGTCAAAAATTTAAAATTAAAAGTGTTAAACTTTTAAATTTATTTTTTTCTAGCTTTAATATTTCCCATTGATTCTTTGAATACATTTTTTAGCCTAAATAATATTTAAAGAATTTTGTAAGCGTAAAATTAATATGATTAAAATCAGGTTGTATAAAACATTGAAAGTACTTTCTACACACAGAATTTGAGTTTATATTCACAGTAAACAAAACTAATTATACAACCCCTAAAACTTAAATTAAAAGTTTCTTGCTTTCAATTTTTTTTCAAACTTAAAGTCACGAACTCTATTGTTTCTATGCCAACTAAACTTATTTAAACTTTGTTTATTTTAAACTAAAATATCATACTCGAGTAAGTAATTTGTGAATATAACAATTTGATTAAAAATTTTAATTTCTTTAACAATATAATGTTTAATTCGCTTAAACATAATCAAACGAGATCATCAGTCGAATAAAATATTTAAAAATGTTTACATAAAGATGAAAAAAGATATTAAGCTAAACTTGAAATATTAAACTAAAACAAAAAACTAAATAAAACTTATAGTTTAAACCTATCAATTTAGGAAAATCATAAGGTTAACAGGTTAGTTTTTTACTAACAAACTAATCTGATTACATTGTGATTTTTCTAAATAAAACTTAAAACTTTGAATCGATCATTCGCCCTATGTTTAAGTTAAAAACTTTTATCTTTTATCTATAAAGTATAATCTACATAATCCAACAATGTTTTTTAACAAGTATAGTTGCAATTTATAAATTATAGTTCTTAAGTTATTTTGAGATTATTTTTATCTATATGCAAGCTTTTTTTTGTAATTGTACTATTTTTGCTATATACTAGTTTTATATAATAACTACAGTATATTACATCAGTGATCAGCATAGTACAATATTATTGCAAAGTAGTATTGTCTATTGATCGATAAAAGAAAAGCGCTCAATAAGTATGGTCTAAGGACCTGATAGAAAATGGTGTACAAAACAACATTTCGGTTATAGAGTCGTTCATTGCGATAAAATATTTTTTTCTTAAGTATCTTTTTTGGTATTTTTCAGAAAAATTAAAACCGTAAAAATATCTAACGTATGTGCATATAAAAAAATGCTTTCTTTTTATTTTATTTTAGCTATTTAGTTCAACAAATGTGAAAATGTTAGTAATATGCATATGTTAGTAATATTTTTATCAATCTAAACTTTATCTTTTATCAAAAGTTACTGAAAAATTTTAAGAAAAACAATCTAAAAACTAATTTTAAACATATATTGTGTTATCATGTGTAAAGTATAACAATCTTCTTTTTTAACTAAAAATATTTTTTAACTTAAAGTACAATGTTACAACAATCTTTTATTACTTATAAAACTAAATTTTTAACTACTAAAATGAACGGAGTTTTATGAATTAGTTAAAAAAAACTGGTTACTGTAAAGTTTTGAAATATTAATACTAACTTGTTATGAAGAAAAGTTGTGAGTAAAAAGTAGTGTTTATTGTTTAGAACTTTGAAAAAAATATGTATAACTTTAAGTTTTTAAAAAATTTCAATGGAGTGAATGTTATATATGTTTAGTTTCATTTTATAAAATAATTTAGTTTAAACTTGTTTGACCTTAGAATTAAAGTATATTCCAATAATTATGCTTCTTTTTTCTTAATTTTTACACTGAAGACATTTTTGAACCAAAATATTTTAAAGACATTTTATTCAGCTGTTTCAATACTAAGGTAAATTTGCTACAAAATAAAATTTAATAAAACTTTACAAGGTAGGACATCAGAATATTATGTACATTATATTATGATATTTAACTAGTATGTTCTGTTTATGACCTTGACATGATTTAATGTATATATTGAAGTTTTAGATAATAGTCTAACTATTTCTATTAACAAAAACAAATTATGAATTTTGGTCATACATTTTAGCTTATAACATTTTAAGTTTTATAATTTATGTGCTATTCACTATTTTCAGTGAATAAGACAAAGTATTGTTTACATCTATACATGTAAAAATTATTCATGTTAATAGTAAAACAAGTTTTGTCATAAATATCAATTTGATATTAAAAAAGCTTGAATAAATTATAAATTTAATTATTTGCCTCTAATGTTAGATTGTAATATTTAGCTGGACTTAAAAGTTATATATCCATTAAAAGTACTCTAATCATGAAGTTATTAAAAATTATATTTTACTTTAAAAAGTTATAAAATGATTTAGAATTATTTGAATTTTTTATGCTTATTGTTTATTAATATATTTAAGATAAAAAGCATTTATGAACAATTTAATCAATTTTTTTGATAATTGTTCATACAAACGCTATTGTTGTAGATTTCCACTCTTATTTGGGTTTAGATTAGGTTTCCCATATTTTTTGACGAGCCCTCTATAAAGAAATCATAAAACCTATTACCCCATAAAATATCTAGTGTAAGTTTCAAATAATGTCTTGTGGTTCCCTAAATTTCCTAAATTGGTTCCAAAACATGATATATAATATTAGTGCTAAATTATTTTTTTTTTCATCATCAACTCAAAAATATCTGGTCAGTTTAAAGTTGTGGCCTTGTGGATCCCCCTTCTTCAGTTTATGGCCCAATAAATTTATTAAATTTTTTTCAAAATATCTAATATAAGGGCATAGGGGAGAGAGGTAAAACTTTTTTATCACAATTTGATTTTATTTTATATAGTTTTTACTAAGCTACAAGATGCATTTACCAATTTTAAGACTTCAAAATTATTTTTGGGATATAGCTGGTCAAAGTCAGAGGCAACAACAGGTTCGTTATGGGAGGCGCAAACTAGAACAGCAAATAACTAGGAATCACTAAAAATCCTCCTATGTTTTTTGAGATAACTACCTCAAAATTTTAGGAAGTGTTCCATGATATATTTAGATAATTCTGTCTAAAAGAATTGAAAAAATTTATAAAATAAAAAATTTTCATAAAAAATAACCAAAAAAAAACATTTTTTTTTGTTTATTATTTATATAAAGTTTTTATTATATGTTTTGGTTTTAAGAATATAAATAAAGAGATCTCAACTATTGAAGGAGAAATAATGAATTTATTTTTTCAAGAACTTTTACTACAAACTAATTTTTTAATTTTTAATTATTTTAAATATTGTTCCTACAGAATTTTCTAAATATTGCAAGGAAAATTTCCTGAAAAATTTGAGGTAGTTGTCTTGAAAAGCTTAGGAGGGGGTAGAATTTTTGTGATTTCTAGTTATTTGCTATTTTAGTTTGCGCCTCCCATAAGGAACCTGTACTTGCCTCCAACTTTTACCGGCTATATCTCAAAAATTATTTTGAGTTCTTAAAATTGGTAAATGCATCTTGTAGCTTAGTAAAAACTATATAAAATAAGTTCAAATTGTGATAAAAAAGTTTTACCTCTCCCCCCTATGCCCTTAAATTTCAAAACTAACATCAAAAATATATAAGACTTTTTTGCACTTCTTAATTAATTCCAGAATTTCAAGTGTTAGTTTTAGATTATAATATCATGGCCCCCTGTGGCACTCTTGGACCCTTTTCTGCTTATAGCCCCAAAGGGACCCACTTTAGGAAACTTTAGGAAAGTTTACATTGTGACATACTAATTTTAAAACAACTAAGTTCTTATTCTCAAATTTTCATTTAAAACTGTACTGTACATGTTATTTTAACTATTGTATTTCTCTAGACCATAGAGCTATTAACAAATTGCAGTTTATAAAAAAAAATGTTTAACTTGTTATTTTTACTAAGGTTATGGGTATAGGGTACATTTTTTATCAGTTTATGTTTTACTTGAAGTAAAAAGTGTAACCTGATGACATAGGAATCCTTATAAAGATTTGAAAAATCTAAGGTTTCAAAGTTGAAATCCAGTGATCAACACTCATACAAAAAATTTAATGAAAGACATCAAAGTTAAGAGATTTGTAGATTTCTAATGGAAGACAAAAACTGAAAGTACAAAAAATGATCTTTTTTATTAAAGATATTATTTATATACATATAAATCACATTTTTTAAAATTTAGTCTTATTTTATTGAGTTTCACTTACCTACAAGTTGCCAATCACTGATTTTTAAACTTAAAATAGTTTTTGAGATTAGCTGGTTGAAATCTGAGACTACAATAGATTCTTTATGTGAGGCACAAGTTAAAACTGCAAATAACTAAAAATTATTAAAAATCTATGTTCTACTACGTTTTTGAGACAATTACCTCCAAATTTCAGGAAATGTTCCGTGCAATATTCTGTTAAAACAATTGAACAATGTTGAAACAGAATTTAAAAAAAATAGTATTTATGACTAAAAAACTACAAAAAACAGTTTTTTTTAACTTTTTTATATCAATTTTTATTGTTCTTTTTATTAATTATGTTCTGACAGATTTAATAAATATTGCAAGGAACACTTCTTGAAAGTTTTAGAGAATTAACTCAAAAAACTTAAATGTAGAAAAATTTTAGTGAAATAGTTTTTTTTTTTCTTTTTAGTTGGGGTCTCCTATTAGGAACTTAATGTAGTCTTGGACTTTGACCAGCTATACCTCAAAATTTATTTTGAATACTTGAAATCTATAAAAAGCACCTTGTTACTAAGTTAAAACTTAACAAAATAAGATCAAACTAAAAAAGTCACCTCCTATGCCCTTAATTTGTTCCTAAATTTATTTCTTAAATTTAATAATTGTTAATTTTAACTATTGAGTAATTAATTCTGCTTTGTTGCTGGCTCATTTTAAATATTAATAAGATATGTTTTATAGCTTTTTTAAATATAAAAAGTGAAAGCATAAAAACAAGTAATATTTTGTTTTAAAATTTTATTTTTCTATTTACTACAAATAAAGAACTTGATACCAAATTAGAGCAATTTTAATTTTTTAAATTTTAAAAATTAATAAAGAGTCACTACTAGTAATCTATTAGTAATATTAGAAATATTATTAAACCTCTGAACTTAAGAATTATTTTGCTGGATTTCTACTAAACTGACAAATTGTGAAAAACGGTAGAAAAACACAGGTTAATCGGATACAAAAGAGTTTACAGGCCAACCTGTGCAACAGGGTTGCAAAAAAACTGAAATCCTGGAAAAACCTAGAATTAAATAATTTAGGCTAAAAAGTCTGAAATTTGAGAGATTTTGAAGAAAAAATCCTGAATTTAAAAAAAGTTTTTATCTGTTAAGTAGTAAAATTTTAACTTGAAACAAAATATCTATCATATGTATAAAACTTTGAGATCATCATCAAAAAATTTTAATTAAAAAACAGATTTAAACTAACTTTATAGTATCATTTCTATGATGTTATACTGTTTAACAGTTTTTACCTTTAACTTAATTTTAAACTAAAAGTAGACCCAAAAACATGTTCTTTAAAATCTAGAGGAAATTCTGATGAGCTGGAAAAATTTGCCAAAAACCAGTGGCAACCCTAATACAGTTTAAAAAACTATTTAAGGTTTCTGAGAAAAATTCAAGTCACATTATATATTTCTAAATCTCATTCTAATTTTTAAGAGTTTTAATGTTATAGGTAGCTTTTTTCTTATAAATAAATATTTTCAATAAAAGGTCCTTTTGTTTTTGTTTTTTGTCAGTATTAAAGGTTGATTAACAATATTTTATTTTTTGGCACTTAATACAAAAAAAATTTTGGGTAGAGTTTTTTTAAATTGGTAACTTGAATGTAATATGACAAAAAACATTGTAGAAATATTATGGAATTAAATTAAGTATGTTTGATTGTCTATTTAATAAAACTAATTTATTAACATGAATATTCTGTAAATTGAATTGTATTTTAGCAGAAAGTATTGAATAAAATCAGTTGTTGAGCTGAGAGAGGAAGTAGCTTTAAGATGTAAAACTAGTTTTAGGTTTTAAAGAAAAATACAGAAACTAAATATAGTTCAAGGTTTTAACTAAAATCTTCTGTTTATTTAAACATGATAAGATGAGTTAAGTGAACAGTACTATTTTTCTGATTGCAGCATATCAATAATGTATTTTACTAATTAATTTGCTACTTTGATAATTTTTTACTATTAATGTTTAAGCAGTCTCCTGCGTGTTTTAAAATTTAAGTACTTGAGGTGAATATATAAAATGTTGACTGGTATCATAAGTTATACTTTGTGTTTTCATTAACAAAATTTTCGCTTGATTAATTTGAAAAAATGTAGATGATTAATTTTTTTTTTGAAATTTGTGTGTGGGATATAAGTTTAAATTGTTTGTTTGATATATAGTTTGAAAACTTAAAATATTTTAATTAAATCCAGATGACTCAGGCTTTTTTGTAGTCTTTTAGCAAAACTATGGGTAGTTTTTTTTATATTATACCTAAAACAAGTTTTTGAAAACTTCAAAATAAACTTTTTTGCTTTAAAGTATGTTTTTTTTCAAAGATATATGTCATGTGCTGTTATGAAATTATTAAGTATTTAAGCTTAAATGATTTTTTTTAGTTGTGCTCTTTTCAAATTTTTATCAATAAACTTATACTAATTTAGGCTAGCTCAATAAGATTATTTGCTTGAAACAGTGTTAGCCTATTATTAAAATCATATATTTTATAGAATATATTTAGAATATTTTGTTTGTTTAAAAAAAATATTTTTTATGCCCTGGTATACAAATAATCCTTTTCAAAAGTCCAAAACTGGCTAAAAGCCATAAAAGTCAATTGGTCACTTGATCATTGAAAAACTTTCAGTATGAAATATAGCATACAGCATTTGATGAAACTTTAACAATTTCAAACTGACTGCAAAATTCAAAAACTATAAGACACTTTCTAAATTTTGTTAAATTTTAATGACTTTTTTTCTAAGTTTTTGTGATAAGTATTGCTTTTTATTAATATTAAGAACTATAGTTTGAGGTTGGAACATAAGTCATCTTATACTTTTTAATTTTACCTGTTGAAATGTTTACCTTGTTAGTTTGATAAAATTTAAGTAATTTTTTTTTTGTAATTTATGTGTGGGGGTATGAGTTGAATGTAAGTGTTTGTTATATTGCTTGAAAACTTAGAATATTTTTTTAAACTTTAACTGACTCAGGCTTCTTTGCAGTCTTTCAGTAAACTTAAAGATCTCAAAGTCTTAAAAATCAAGACAGTTTGTTTTTTCCAAAACCTAAGGCTAGTTTTTAGTGATTTTCAAATTGAATTTTTTTCTTAAGTATGTCTTTATTCTAAATTAAGTCCTGTGTTGTTTCTATCATTTTATCAAGTATTCAACTTTAAGTAGTAGTTTTTATTTTTTATCTTACTACTTTTTGAAAATTTTTAGTAACTTATACTGTCTCAGGCTAGTTTGGTATAACTCCATAAGATTATTTGTTAGCCTTTTATTTAAAGCATATAATTTATAAAATATATTTGAAACATTATTTGTGTTGAAATTTTTTTTTATGGTCCTGGTATACAAATAATCCTTTTTAAAAGTCCAAAACTGGCTAAAAGCCATAAAAGTCAATTGGTCACTTGATCATTGAAAAATTTTCAGTATGAAATTTAGCATACAGCATTTGATGAAACTTCAAAAGTTTCAAACTGACTGCAAAATTCAAAAACTATAAGATGTTTTTTAAATATATGTTAAATTTTTAAATTATTTTGTTAATTTTTAATTATCCTTCCCAAATTAAAAAATCTTTTGTTTATGGTATTTAATAATTATATAAGCTTTATTAGCAATATTCTATTAATTGAAATAGAAATTTAAAAATTCTAATAAGCTAAAGGGCAAAAATTTTGCCAACTCATAATTTGAAAAATATTATGAGATTTAACAGGTTTTCTAAAAACCTGATAAAACCTAGAATTTGACAACTTAAGCTAAAAAACCTGTAGTATAAGGAATTAGATAAAAAGTAAGGAATTTTGAACAATAATCACTAAAAAACCTGGAATTTAAACAATTTTTACATGTCAAGTAATGAAAGTTTTATCTAAGATTAAGTCAGTATTAATTAAAAAAAAACATTAAAATAGCTTTACAAAAAAATTTTTAAATTTGTTTTAATAATTAAGACTAAATTTACCTAAAACTTAATTTTATACTAAAAATACACCCAAAACTTGTACTTATGAAAATCTGAAGTATTTTATCAAAAACCTTCAAACTGTATTAAGGGCATAGGGGGGGGGGGGGTAAACACCCTTTTTTGGTTTTTGATCTTATTTTATTTAGTTTTTACTAAGCTACAAAATGCTTTTTACAGATTAAAAAAATTCAAAATAGTTTTTGAGATATAGCCGGTCAAAGTCAGAGACAACAATAGGATCCTTATGGGAGGCGCAAACTAAAACGGCAAAAATAGACTATTTCACTAAAAATCTATCTTCTCCTACATTTTTTAAGATAACTTCCTCAAATTTTCAGGAAATGTTCCTTGATATAATTAGAAAATTCTGTCGGAAGGAATTTTTAAAAAATTGAAAAATAAAAACTTCATTTAAAAAATAAACAAAAAAACAGTTTTTTTTTTGTTTTTTTTAAATAAAATTTTAACTTTTTAATTTTTTAAAAATTCCTTCCGACAGAATTTTCTAAATATTGCAAGGAACATTTCCTGAAAATTTGAGGTAGTTATCTCAAAAAACGTAGGAGTAGATAGATTTTTAGTGATTTCTAGTTATTTGCTGTTTTAGTTTGCGCCTCCCATAAGGATCCTATTGTTGCCTCTGACTTTGACCGGCTATATCTCAAAAATTATTTTGAATTTTTTTAATCTGTAAAAAGCATTTTGTAGCTTAGTAAAAACTAAATAAAATAAGATCAAAAACCAAAAAAGGGTGTTTATCCCCCTATGCCCTTAAGTGCTTTTGATTATTTACAAATTTAAACTAATTATGAGAAACATCATTTTATCATGAATTTTAGCAAATATTGTTTTACAAAATCAGTTGTAGCTAGCAGAGCTGAGAGCAATAGCTTAGGATGTTAAACTGATATGATATGAAATTTTTTAACAAAATTAACTATATTTTAATATTCTAAATAAGTTGTTCTGATGAAATTTAATATAAATGTTTAACATATGTTAAGATGAGTTTAATGTACAAACTGTTGTTTTCAATTATTATATTAGATTAATTAATAAGTAGTATAAAACTAATTTGTTATCTTTTTAGTCAGTACGCCTATCTCCCACCTGTTTATATAAAAAAAGATTTTATCAGGCTTGCCACACACTCAAGAAAGTTCAGGATATTTTAAAATTCTAGAAAATCTCAGGGTAACTCAAAATAACTAAGTTTTAAAAACTAAGGATGACTCATTGCATTTTTTTAGAATAAAAATCTCTTGATAATTTATTGAATTATTAAAAATCTCAGGGCATATTTATATCTAGATCTAGAATAAGATTTAGTTGATGCAGTATCAATATTTAGTTGTTTTATATTACAAGTTTTGTTCAAGAACATGATTTTTATTGATTTTAAAATGCTTACCTAAAATTTTTAGTCCTGCTCAGGGTTGCCACACACTCAGGGAACTCAGGGAATCTCAGGGAATTTTCAAACTGTAGAAAATCTCAGGGAAACTCAGGGAATTTTGGCATTTTTCTTTTAACTCAGGGATGTTTTGATTTTTTCTCTAAATTTCAGGGAAGTTTTTAAAAATCTCAGGGAAATTTTTTTCTAGATCTAGAATGAGGTTTAGTTAATCCAGTTTCAGATTTTAAAGACTTTTAAGATTGAGTTTTTGAAAACAGTTTTTTTTCATAAATTTAATGCAGAAGCATACACATACAACCTTCCTTTTATTATTAAAGAAGAAAAATGAGAATGAGGTATTAATAATTTGTGTTAGAAGAGAAATTTTTTTTTAAGATTTGAAAAATACTCAGGGAAACTCAGGGAAATTTTTGGTCACTCAGGGAAAATTTTTTGGCTCAAAGAGTGGCAACCCTGCCTGCTGCTAGTTCTTCACATTCTATATATAACATTGTAGCTTTTGTTCTAAATCTATAATTTATACTTATCATGCTTATTTAAATATATTTTGATAATTAAGCTCTTATATATTGAGCAGTTAACTTCATATAGTTTTATAACATATGTATTTATCATGCTTGGAGTTTATCTATGCAATTGAGAGTACTTTATGTGCTAAGTTTAAAGAAGGGTTGCTAAAAAACTTTGAATCCTAGAAAAACCTGGATTTTGACAATTTTAACTAAAAAACCTGGAAAAACCTTGAATTTGAGACATTTTGAAAAAAACCTAGAGTTTTAAACAAAAATCACTATAAAACCTAGAGTTTCAAACAATTTTTACATTTTAAGTTGTAATTTTTTTAAAAACTCAAAAAAACTGCTATATAAAAAAAAATTTTTGTCATTATCAAAAAAAAAAAAAAAAAAACATATTTAAAGTAGCTTTACATTATCTTTTTAATGTGTTATACTACTTGGCATAGTTTTTAACCTTAAACATAGCTTAAAATTAAAAATAAACAGAAATACCTGTAGTTTTTAAAACCCAGAAGTTTCTAAAAAAAATTAGGCAATCCTGATAACGGTAATCAGTTAAAATGTCAAAATTTTTTTTAATTAAATTCACATTTAAAGTAGCTTTTCAATTTCTTTATACTGTTTAAAACAGTTTCTTACTTAAAACTAAAAATAGATCCAAAAATTTGTACTTTTGAAAAACCTGAAAATTTTTATAACTTTGAAAATCTGGAAAAAATTTGCCAAAAGCATTTGGTAACCGTGTGAATAGTTTTTAGAACAATATTAAGCTAACTTAAAGCTTATTTGTATTAAATAAAAATATTTTTTAAAGTAATTAGAATTTTATTTTTATTCGGTTAAAACGTAAAGTGATCAAATTAAGTCTATTTCTTACAGAATGGCCACTAAACCTGTAATCTTGAAAAAACCTTGAATTTGAAATTTAGGCTATGTAAACCTGGAATTTGAGAAATTAGAAAAAAAAACCTGGTATTTTGAACAAAAATCACTTTAAAACCTGGAATTATAATCAGTGTTTACATGTTAAGTAGTAAGATTTTGATTTGACACAAAAAATCTATCATATAGTTAAATTTTTTTTGTCATTATCAAAAAAAAAAATTTATCATAAAACGCATACAAAGTAACTTTAAAGTATCTTTTCAATGTTTTTGTACTACTTAACACAGTTTCTAAACTTAAAATCAGGTTTGCCACAAAACTTCGAATCCTGGAAGAACTTAGAATTTGACATTTTAGGCAAAAAAATCTAGAATTAAAAAATTTTTGAAGAAAACCTGGAATTTTGAACAATTAATCATATAAATAAAGAAATTCCATCATCAAAAAAATAAAAAACAAGTTGAATAAGCTTTATAGTATGTTTTTAATATGGTCATAGTATTTAACACAGTTTTTAACCTTAAACTAAACTAAAAATAGACCCAAAAGCATGTACTTTTGAAACCCTGAAAGAAATTTATAGAAAACCAGTGGGGCCACTTTATTATTAAAATTAAAGTAAAACTTGACTTTAATTTTTTAGTCCTTATTATGACTATTTTTATTAGAAAAAATCTAGATAAGCCATACTTTAAAATAAATTACCAAGCCCTACATAAAAATCATAAAACAAATTTATAGTGTATTTTTTATTGTTGCTTTTTTTATCATCCTGTTTTTAATGATAGTAAAAAATATTTTTTACTAACTTGAACTCAATTTCAGAACATAAAGAAATATTTTACTGATCAGCTACAGACTTAAGACTTGGTATTTAAAATATTTACGTCTATATATACATTTATATTGAAAATTAAAAAAAATTACTTAATAAGTTGTATATCTTACCTTTTTTAGTATAGTTACTAGTATAAATTAAAAGATATGCTTTTAGATTTTTTGTAAGTCCTGTCGCTATTAGCTCCAAAAATTTAACTAAGCTAACAAAGTAACAATTCCACAGTTGTTAGTTGTATATATAAGCATTTGCATAAAATGAAACAAGACAAAACAGTAAGCTGCGGGGGAGATGGGTCTGAAGGCAAGAATCCTTACGTGGATCTGGTTGAAAAGAAGAAGAGAAATGTTACCAAGAAAATCGACAAGATGAACAGCCTTTGCTGCAAGATTGCAGAAGGAAAGAAGATTTCCCCCGAACAAGAAAAGTCCTTGGACGATTTAGGCGAGACACAGAGCCAGTTGAAAATCATTGATGAGGTGCTGACAAAATACAAAGATTTTGAGAAGTTTGATTCAAAAGACGCTGCCAAAGCCAAAAAGCAGAAGGCCAAGGAAGAGAAAAAGATCAAATTTGAGGTTTCAAATGAAGTCTCTACCGCCTGCATGATACTGAATGTTGTTGCTGAGAACAAGCTTGTCCAGGAAGACATAACTTCAGATAGTGAGGGCCCTATCTTGAGCAAGGATGAGTTGAATGAAGTTGTCAACTTTGTCAAAAACGAAAACAAAATCAAGTATGGCATTGATGACAGCATGAACATTGTAAACTTTGTTGAGCTCAGCGCCAACTTTGGAAGCAAAGTCTACATGATGCTCAATGAAAGCAAAGAAAACGTTGTGAACTCTGAAGTGAGTTACGCCACTTTGAACGGCTACTTCAAAAAGCTGTTGGCTTCCTCCTACTTCAGCAGCGTGCCTCACAACTTCACAGTGACTCAAATGTGTGGGAAACCTGAGGCAGACAAGCCTTCACAGGTTGAAGCTGTAGACAAAGAGCCAGAAGATATGAAGAAGAATGGTTCCAAGTTGAATTTGAATGCAAAGCCCTTTGAGTTGAAGCCATCTGGCAAAGCAGCTGCAAAATCGCCAGAAGACAAAAACGTTGAGAATGGTCAAGGTTTGCCCAAACAGCAAAGCAACAATTGGAAAGGCAAAAACGGAAAGAACGGCTCCAACCCAAACTGGAATGGAAACAAAGGCAAGAGGGATCAGTTCAAAGGCGCACCCAAGACTAACAGGAGCAACAATGGAGGCAGCAAACCAATTTTCCAACCACAAAAGCAGAACAAGTTTAGGGGCAGCAAGCAAGAAGATGCTAAATCGAAGAAATAGGAAATGAACATTTACTTTGAACTTTACTTTTTAGGCCTATTGCAGAGAATAATTTTTTTATAATATTAGTAAATATGTGTATTTAAAATGCCATTTTTATAATAAATTTAATGTAGTACACATTTGTTGCGACTTAACACTTTTATGAGTTTTGTTTTATAAACTAAAGCTTTTAAATGCATAATAGCATGTTTATGTTCGTTAGAAAATATTTTGTTAGTTCTTGTATTCTCTGATAAAAGTTTATGCTTTTTACCTGTTTGAAGTTACTTTTTATTTAAATTGTAAACTTGATTTTTTTAAGTATAATTTGGTTTGTTATAACTTTTGGTTAACACATTGAACAATTACTTGAAGTTTTTATAAAGATCTTTTTACAAGTTTTTAACTAGTACACTCTTTAAAAATATAAAGTTTAATTTCTTCAAACAAAAAAGGTACCTTTAAATTTTTTAACAGACTTAACAGTAAACAAAAACTAAAAATGAGCAACGGAAGCGTTACAAGCGAAAGCACGACGAGCGAAAGCAAGTACCTGGCCTACCTCGAAGAGAAGGAATCCTCCGTGTTGGAAGACACCCAGCAGATCAACAAAACCTGCTCCAAGATCGCCCAGCTGGAACTGCACGACGACTCGGAGTTGAGCGCGAAGGAGAAGCAGGCTTTGGAGACGATGCTGGACGTGAAGGCGGCTCTGAACCTCATCCCCGCGCTGAAGGAGAAAGTGAACGAGGTGGAGAAGGCGCAGTCGAAGCAGCAGGCCAAGGAGGAGAAGCAGAAGTCGAGGAACGAGAAGGTTTTGAGGTATGAAGTTTCTTATTTGCAGTTTCTAAAATTCGATTGCTTCTAGTAAATTTTGCTTAAAGCCTAAATGCTAAAAAACAAATTTTAAAGATAAAAGTTTTGTATATTTGTATATATGTAGAAAACAGACAAACCAAAACTTGTTTATGTTTCATAGTAGTACATTTAAAAAAATTATATTGCTAATTTCAATTCAGTAAGTTGTCACTTAAAATATACAAAATCATAATAAAAATAAATCACTATGAAAGTCATTAATTACTTATAAACATAATAAATGCTAAGAATTGATTATAATAATGAATACAAACAGGTGCGAGACGAGCGCGCAGGTGAACGTGGCGACCGACGTGCTGACCTTGCTGGCAGGCAACAAGATGGTTCAGTCGAGGCTGCAGATCGCCAAGAACGGGGAGGAGAAGCCGGCGCTGACCAAGGCGGAGATGGAAAAGCTGGTGGCTTTCGTCGAGCAGGAGAACAAGCTGCTGTCCGCCGACCTGAAGGGAGCGGACCTCGTCGAGATGGGCAGGAACTTCGGCAGCAAGGTGTTCATGATGCTGACCGGCTCCAAGGACGCAGTTGCCAACTTGGACGTGACCTACGCCCAGCTGTGCGAGTACTACCAGAAAGTCCTCGACTCCAAGCTGCTCACCAAGATACCCCACAAAGCCCTTTGCCCGAAAACCAGCCAGGCAAATTCGGAGCAGCCCGCGAAGAAGATGGCAAACGGCAATGGTGACGAGAAGAAGAAGGCGAACGGCACGAATAAGAAGCAGCAGGGACAGAAACAGAAGGGAAATAACCTGAACGGAGAACGCGGCAAGAACGGAAGGGGATTCGCCAAGAAGAACGGGCAGCAAACCAGGGGAAAGCGCGAAGTTTCCCGCTAAAAATCAAACGTGAATGTTGAGTTTTGTGTCGAAAGTTGAACACTGCATCCCTAGGAAATTTTTACATAGCTAAGAAGAATTTGTTATGATCGCTTAGTTTTATATATGATATTATTAAGATTAAAATAGTTTAAATCGTTTTTATTAAATAAATTTTTAACAAATTTAAAAAAGTTTAAGTAATTTCTTTGTTAAACTAGTATGTTTGTTAAGTTAAAATTTCATTAAGTTATGTTGTTATTTTACAAATGGAGTTTTTATGAACTAAAAGTTACAAAAGTTTGAGAACTTGTGAAATAGTTTTCAAAACCGAGAATTTTATTAGCTAAAAACACTTTGTTCGACTGCATTATGGAAATTTTTAAGCTGAACGTTTTTATCATATGTGATAAATATATGAATTTACATAAAACAGCTCAAGTTTTAAACACACCTTTATTTATTTTGATATTCTTATGACAGTATTAAGTTTTTAAAATTTTTGAAGCCTTTGTTATTTAAAAGTATTTGCCTATCCTTATAATTTAATAAATTGTAACAGTTATGTGAAGATATTTGTTATAACTACAGGTATAACACCTGTTAAGACTAAGATACTAATTAAAATTTACATAAGTTTGACCAACTTTCGAGTAGTATGAGATCTAAATAATAAAAATTGCTTTATTATAATAAACAAGCCTAAGTACAGGAACATTGTAGTCACATGATATGTTAAATATAAATTTGGTTAATTTCGTAAGTTATAACTTGAAAACAAATTAAGTTGAAGGTTTTAGGTTATATTTAAAAACCTTGAGAACTTCTAGTTATTAATTTAAGGTTTTAGCAACCATTGTTGTTTAATTATAATCTTACAGAAGAGTTTCAGTTGGCAAATCAAAAGGCGACTCAACTAAAAAAGAAAACAAGTTTATGTAAAAAACTTGAAAATTTAAAATAGCTACATCCTTAGACTTAAACAAATAAGTCGTAAACTAGTTTATATTTGGGATTCAAGTTTTTTGTGATTTTTGGTGTCAGTTTGTGAAGAAATAGTCATGGTTGATAATAATCCTGAAGCTTTGACAATTTAGGCATAAAAAAAAAAAAATTAAGAAACTACCTGGAACTTGAAAAAAAACCTGGAGTTTTAAACAATTTTGACATGTAAACTTATTAAATTTTGATTAGATACAAAATTTCCAATAATCAATTTTTCTTTAGAAGTTCATTTAGAACTTTGTTTACAATTACACACATTTAAAGTACAGGGTTGCCACTCGGTCAGGAAAAATTAAAAAAAATGGGGGGTTTTGAAAAAAAGTCAGGAAATTTGATAAAATAAAAAAAAAGTCAGATTTTGTCATTTTAAATTTACTAAATTCCTTGTTTTCCAAAGCCTTCAAAAGGTAAAAATTAATTAAAAGTCATTTAAAGTCAGAAAAAAATTCCAAAATTTTCCTAGAAATTTACAAAAATATTTAATTTTATTTCCAATGCCTCCATCTGGTATAAATTAGTAAAATATCCTTTACAAAACTGCAAAAATTTTATATCAACATATTGAACAAGTACCCTACTTAAACAAGCAGATTTTGTAAGCTTTTTAGTATTGATGATCTGTAGCAAGGACACTTCCATAGTAAAACTGTGATACATACACAAAAGTTTATCTAGCATAATTTTAGAATCAAAGTGTTTTTTGTTTAAGTAAATAATTGAGTTCTTTATAACTAAGCAGTTTGTTTAGTATTTTATGTAACAAGTTGATGTGTATACTTTAACTCTTTATAATTTTATCAAAGTTGTTAAAATTTATAAAATAAGTTATGGGAGAGGTATATGCCAAAATTAAGTTTATTTGTATTTTTTGTAGAGTAACTTAAGTTTTTAAAGTAAATAAGAGTATATTTATTTGTTACAAAATTTATACTAAATGATAAGAGGAAATATTTTATAAGTGAAAGTAAAAATAAATGAGTGCCAAAAGAATAGAAATGAAGCCCACAAGTTGTGGCTTGATTTAGAGAAACGATTCTCTTCAACAAGTGTAGGGAAATAGAGAAAAACATAAGTATCTGTTTCATTAATATAACAAGTTTGTGTTGCAAATCTTAAAGAACTAATTTGAGTTGAGCTTTTAGAGCAACAAGTTTTTTGTTTTTGGAAATTAAACGAGGTATTATGTGTTAGGTTTTCTTAATATAGTTTTGAGATAAAGCAACTATAGGTTGTTTAAAAACTAGTTGCTTAGCTTCAACAGATTAGTCAAATTTAATAGTATTCTGTTTATCATTAAGAAAAGTATTATATGTAAAGAATTTAAAACAACTTTACATTATCCAATGCACTAAAATCGAATATTTTAACAAAACGCTACTAGTAGAAGACATCTACAAGTTGCAAATACACTTATTTTTTTTTGCTTTAAGTACATACGAACCAGAGGTAATTTAAGTAATCAAACGTGGTTTTGTCACCGAGTTAGAAAAGCCACAATATAATGTTTTATATAGTTAAAAATTATATCTTAGACGTTGTTTCATTATTTACTGGTTAAATTAGGAAAAAAATATAATAATTTATTAATTTATTAGAACATAAACTAAACCTACTCATATAATACAACGGTATAACTTAATTTCATTCAAATCAATAATTTTTTGCTTGGTTCTTGCTACAACAACTTATCATCCTAATTGGATCTAATCTAAGTTAATTACAGCGCAAATGTTTTATTTGATTTTTTTTTAATAAAAAGTGCCGGTAGGAAAATTCAGAATTTTCTAATTCAAGAAAAGCTTGAAGAATATGAAAAATATTTAATGTTGTTTTTTATTTTAAGCATAAACTTTTATATCTGTAACTGAAATTAGTTTACTGTTTATATCTGCTGAAATCAAAAGATTAAGTTATTTTTACCAAACTAGTTATAAGACTGCTGTAAAAAATAAACTTTGATAAATATTAACAACAAAAAGTATATTTTGTACATCGATGAAAAAAATAAGACTAGCTTCATTCATATCAACAAAACTACATTTTGTAATTAAGGTTTAACTTAAATGAACAAAAAGTATAAAACAAAGCAATTGTCAACTCAATGTACTACCAATTATCATTAAACTACTTGAAAATTTTAAAATTTGTTAAAAGACGTCAACAAGTTTTTGTGGTGAGTTGTACGCCCTAAAAAAACATTTCTCAGTCGACAATATAGCTGCTAAAAATTATTGAAAATTAATATTTGCATATATACTGAAAATAAATTAAAATCTAGTTTTTCTAATGTTTTCAACTACACGAGTCAAATTGAGTTAATTCAAAAATTAAAACTTTGATAATAAACAGTCTTCATTGCAGTTATGAGTTCTTGCGTTATATTTTGACTGGTTTTTATTGTGCTTCTGCAACATAGTAAAACTAATTGTTGACTGTTACAACAATAAAGAGACTATAGCACAAAACAAAAATATCAGTATTCTGACAAAACTAGTTCATGAAAAAAAGTTACATTTGATAACGAACCGTCTTTATTACAACTAAGAATTTCCAGAATCTCTTTTCCTGCTTTAATTCAGGAGTCGGCAGGCCATCGACCACCAAATACCTGCCCACTTCTGAATAAGACCATAAAAAAAAACATTGGTGGGCTACAGTTTTAATTTAACTTTTACTTTTCCAAAATGTCTAGTGTTTATTTTGATTTCCTATAATTTTTTGATAAATTTTACTAACTTTGAAATTAGTTGACCGCATTTACTTTTCATGGGCCGCACGTGGCTAGAGGACCGCAGTTTGCCGAACCTTGGTCTACACATTTTTCGAAAAATACTTAGAAATAAATGCAAACAAAATTTAACTTTTCAAAAATTAATAATAATGAAAAAATAAACGATGTAAATCAGTTCCTTTAGCCTTACTACTTTTTTTTGTTTTCAATATTATAATTATAATTTATTGAACGACAAAAAAAAAAGCGTTCAAAATAGTTGGTCCTAGGACCTGGTGCACAAAAAAACTTTTCGATTATCTAGTCGCACACCACTTGAATACCTTTTAAGGTCTTAATAAGGACAAAAGTAACAACATTTTATCAAAAACATTTTACCATTGCTAAACCAAAACCCTTTCTTTAAACCTTTACTTAGTTGATAGTCTTTAAGTATTCGCGGGACAACTCTATAATAAATTTAGTCGCTGGTCGTACTGTATAGAAAAAAGTCTCGAGGGACCATGCTTATGAAAATATTTACTAAAAATTGCATTAAAATAAAATAGATTGAAGTTGTTAATCTCAATTTTACTATAACTTAAAATATATTTTTCAGAACATTTTTTTAGAAATATATATTTTCAAACAGAATGCAAGTACTCTATAGTTTAAATAATTAAGTTAAATAAAAACAACCAAAACTTAAAGATCAAAACTTTTCTTTAACTCCTTTTTAACTTGTATAAAAAAGTTGAAAAGTTTTTTTACCATCGGTTTGTTAAGTGATTATGGTTACTTCATCTAAAAAAAAAGGCTTTGTTGCATTTTATAAAAGTTAGGGAGCAATTTTTTTTTTTTTGCTTTTGTCAGAAAAATAAACTACTTTTGCTGTTTTATAACATTTATATTGTTCACAAATACTTTAAACTTTTTTTAATCTTTGATTTTAGAAAGGCTGTAATTAATATTAAAAAATATTAGTTATTACTATAGCACACCTTGTTTTACAAATTAAAATTTTTATAACTTTTAAATTAAAAAAATTAAGTATAAAAAACAAAATCTTAGTTCACTATCAACTTTAACGTTTACAACAAATGCAAGTTTCACTTTGTGAAAAAAGGAAATAAAAATATAAAAAAAATTATAGTGTTTTTTACATTATATCTAAAACAAATAATAATAAAATACTATAAGCAACCAAAATAAAATTTTTATATAATATATACTTTTTGCTTATTTTAAATGAAACTTTGTAGGTAAACTTTTTTGTTCCATGCTTTAAGAACTTATACAAAAATAGCTAAGTTGAATTTAATACGTTTGTGCACAAAAAATTTTTGTTAATATATGCTGCCCACAATAAATTAAATTTATAAAAGTCTACAACAAAAGTAGCAACAACCAGAAATTCTGGTCAAGTTTTCTTGAAAATTCTCTTTATCTATTACAAATAATTACTTTACAAAACTTGAATAATTTGGTTTTTTAAAATTTTTTTGTCTGTAGTTTTCTTACAATTAGTTGCTGGACTAAAAAAGTATAATACAACTGTATCATATGAAGATAAATGTAATCATACTAAACTATAAAAATCATGATTAGTTTTATTACAAAACAAAAACAAATGTACTTTATAAAAAATATAAACGGCTTAAATAATACTATTGTTATAATATTTTTTTTAAGAAAGCTTACTCAAAAAAGTTTATAATAAGTACAAGTTTATGAAACCAATGTTTGTTTTTTAAAACGGCATCTTAAGTAGGACCAAAATTACGATTACTAACGATTTAAAACGATTTTTTATGATTGTTTTACTTTATGATATACTTTGTCTCAATGATTCGCTTATTAAACAAACAATATATAAAACGAACTACAAAATATAAAATGACAAAAATTGAGGCATGCAGCACAATTAAGTGATAAGACAAATAATTTTAGAACAATAGTCAATTTGTTAAGAACTAATAAAAATCAATAATAAAGCAGATATTCCATTATATGAGACAATATGTCGTACTTAGAAGCCACCGAGATAAATGAATTTTAGTATGTAATTTATGTAAAAACTAAAGTTTTCTCATATCTTCTACCTACTAAACTTTACAATTTTTTCTTAAACTTCTATAAGTAAGCTTAATCAAATACCACAAAAAACCGTAACACTAATCACTGATAAAATTTATTGAATTTATCTCCTTTAAAAATAAAAAATAATTCATAGTAATATAAGGCGAATGCACTGCACATACGCTAAAAAGCATCAAAAAATTAAACTTGTGCGATCAATAGTTATCATTTTATTGTTCTGGACAAGATATTAAAAGGTATCTTTGGTGTGCGATTAGATAAACGAAATGATCTTCGTCATCAGGTCTTAAGACCAAAAATCTTAAGCGTAACTTTTTTTCCTCACCAAACAGCTCTGACCATAATTTAATATCGGTATCGAAGTATTATTACGTAGGCACATTGAAAATGTCGCGGGCTTCAGTAGTACTGTTGTTGATGGTGCTGAAGTTATTATATTGTTTATTGAAATTCGTTAGTTTTTCTTTTGCTACTTTTCAATTAGTAACAAGCTAGATTTTTGTCACAATAAAAACAGTTCTCACCACAATTCATTGTCGGTTTCGTTTCCACCAGTGCTTGCCAGGTAAAACAGTTGCCGAAAACCGCGGTTTCAGTTCAAACTTAAGGTATTGAAAATTATGTTATGAAGTATTGATACGTACGTACAATAAAATTAATGTCGTGGGTTTTAACTGTTGTTGATGTTAGTTTTATGATATTATTTATTAAAGGATATAAAAGAGCTCAATAATTTTTGTATAATTACCTGGTGTACTAAAACCTTTCGGATAACGAGTCGTACATTACCCAGTTTGTTGAAGATGAAAATAATGGAATGTGTGGTTTTCTCATGTTTTAAATTAAACTATAAAACAACACTGACGTTAGTAAAATACTAGAGAGCAAACATTTTGAATTATAAAACTTTAGATTTTGAGTAATTAATACAAGTTTACTTATCTTTATTAGCGATGATTTTACCTTAGGTTCATGATTTGGTACAGGAATATTACTCTTGACCTATTTCAAACTCTTACAAGCTTTGACAAATTTAACAAATTTAACAGAATACCACTATAACTTTCGTCAATGTCATTTATAAAATAGGTGATCATATAAGTTGTTGCACATATTCAGTTATTACTACAAAACTAACACGGCTTAATTAACTTTCAAATATTACTTTTAAAACATTCAAGACATCTTTTGTAAGTTAGTTTACTTTATTAAGGCGTTTCAACATGTTTTTAAAGTAATTATCAAAATAGAAAAACTGTAAGAAAAAACAGAATTAAAGACTAAAACTAGTTGTAATAAGTTATAATAACTAGACTAAATGAAATAAAGATAATATAAACTCACATTTATATAATAAGAATATCAAGCACATCAACTTATCAATAAACACAACAAAATTTATAAATGCTTTGTTCACTAGAAAAGGCCTAAAAAAATTTCAGCACAACTAAACTATTCATCAAAAAGTCCAGTTACGAAGCCAACAAACTGCATTATGACGTCAAACACGTTAATTTTCCACGCATAGCAGTAGTACGCCAGAATGACCACTCCCAGGTGTATTGAGTACTTGAGAAGTGCACTGATGAATGACACGATCATTCTGTACAGCTTCAGCAACAAGAGTGGGATCAGAATCACCATGACAACAGCCCATATAGCGTCGAAGTAGGGAACACCGACCAAGCTGTTGAGGTACATCGGTACGTCGTATGAGAGTATTTTGCCCAAGTAGTAGGTCCAGGACGCTGCAGTGAGGGTTGCCGTGGCAACGGTGGCCGCTTTGGAGTAGACTTCGTGAGCGGTGTCCATGATGGTTTATTTATTTAAGAAAAAAAGTGATTCTGAAAAGTTGATCCCAAATAAGGTTGCTCGTTATTTAACATAAATGTGTTTATTTTTAAAACAATTCGATTAGAAGAAAGTTATGTTGACAAAAATTTTTTTATTATTTTCTTCCACTCTTAAATATAATGTTTGATTAATACAGTACAATTTGTTAAAAGTTAACACATTTTTTGTTCGAATTTAAAAAATTGCTTGCTCAAGCCATTTTTATAAAGCGTACCATATTTGAACATTAAAAATAACTTTTATAAAACAAAATTTTTGTATCTATTAAATGGTTGTAATATTGGAAATATAGAACAAAAAAAACATTTGATAAAGCACACTATCTCACATGTAAAATGTTTAATGACTTAGTTTTACACTTAATTTATATAAAGAAATATTTACATTAAGTGTATTTTTTTTAATATCAATTACAAAGATTTTAACCATACACTTAATCAAGCTAAAATAATGATCCTTCACAAAGACAAAAAAAAAATTGGTCAAATTCTTTTTTTAGATGTTTATAGCTTTATTATGACTAAACATATGAAAAATTTGATAACAGAAAAGCTTGAAAATAGTGAAGAATATTAAATAGTTACCAAAATGAGTTTTTTTAAACAACTAAAGTTTATAGTACTATAGTTAAAGTTTGATAAAAAATATAGCTTTTTTTACAAAAAAAGTGTTTAAGTACCTTAGATTAAAGTCTCACAATAAGAAAATATTTTTACTAGTAACAATACTAAAATGACATACTTTATTAACAAATGGTTACTACATTAACCCTCGAACTCAAACGAGCATTTGAAAAATATTTTCTAGTATGCTCTTCAGTGTTTTGATTATTGACTTACTTTTTATTTGAATATTTGATTTAATTTTTATTAGAATAATGTTTAAACTTATTTAGTTGCAACTAACTTATAACTAATTTTAAAGAATATACATGTATCACTACATAAAGATATAGTATTAGAACAATAAATAAAATGGTCAACGACTAACTAAAAAAAAAGCAAGCAGAGGTTTTTTAAACTAGTTATCCATTGTAGTTCTAACTAGTATACTGGTGAAAAATGTTGCTAGTTATCTAATTTTAAATTTATTTATTTTTAAGGGCAATTTTAGTTTAGCCCAAGTTTCTTATAACCTTCATGCTTTGAATTAATTATCATTCATTTTTGAATCAATGTTTAGCTAGATTGCTAGAGCAAAAAAAATAAAACGTCTAATTCTAAAAAATGAATATTACTCAATGAAAAATTCCTCGCCAAATTAAATTTTATTTTATACCTGTAGTTAGTATGCTGTTTTAAAATGCAAGAAATTAAAATTATATAAAACAACAACTATAAATAAACGTTTATTAAAAACTTTATATTTAAGTTAGATAAAGTTAAGTAACAAATTAATAAAATTAAACAAGTTTGTGATTTTTGTCCTAAAAACTACAGATTCAGTATATATTGAGATTGAGACCTTAAACAATATAAAATACAAACTAATTACCAAACTAAAGGGTTTAAACTCATTAAGAAAAATTTATCAAAACTATTGAAAAGTCTGTCTTGTTGTATTATATAAAATTTCGTTCTGTTTTTTTCACCATGTCATGGTTTTATCCGATCTAAAGAGTTAAAATAAATAATTTGAACGTCTTTACAAAAACACATTAAAATATAAAGATAAAAAAGCTTTGTGTAGATTTTTTTACAATTTTCATAAACTTGTGTACACATTAACTTTTTAACTATTTACTGGATTTGGTTTTCAGCAAATGCCAATTTTAATGAAATCTAAATTTGATTATAATCATAGAGGCTTTTTTAAACCGAAAGGTATGATATGATAGCTGATGAAGCTACAAAATAGTAAACTTTTAGAAACTAAGTAGACGTCAAAAACGGTAAATGTTATTAGAATTAAAACAAAAACTTAAATCGTGTTCTGAGGATAATTTTCTTTGTTAATAACAAAAAATAGATATCCTCAAAAATGCAACGACAATCATTCTAGAAAAAAGGGGAAATTGAGACATTTTTCTTGATTAAAGAATTTCAATACACAACAATTTCTCAGTTCTGAAATCATATTTTTACATAAATTGTTACTTAAATTGTACAGCTAAAATAAGTTTTTTTTTGAGTTCGAGTTTATTTGGTCTGTGATATGATAGGCCGATAGAAAAAGCAAGATTTTTTGGCTTTTTTTGAGTCTACGTAGCATATCTCGAAAAATACAGATCATTTTTTAATTAAAAAAAAAAAATTTTTGATGATCTGTTTTTAACAGTCAGGAATCAATATTTAGATTTTTATTTAAACTAATTTAAGGTTGTAAATTAGAGTATTTTGATTACTTAAAAATATGAAAATATTAATTCACTGACAAATAAAGATACTTCCATTAAACAGTAAAAAATGCTAATTTTCTTTTTATATGCCACGGAAAGTAAGACACATTTGTAGACCTACTCGTAGGTTCTTAGTTTGTGTAGCGTAGTAAAAAAAGTATTTTTGATAAAAATGTGTAAAAAAAATATCGTTATTTGTCAGTAAACTTAAATTTTCTCTTTTTTTTTGCTGTATAATCTCAGAACTGAGTTACCCCTTAAGTTTGAAACCCGTACTGCATGAAAATAACTTTAGAACATTATTTAAATTGACCATATTGCAAACAAAAACAATGCAAAATATTTAATGAAAAATAATTGGAGTAACAGTAGTTAAAGAAATCCATGAACAAAATTTATAAGAGATATTTAGCAACTGTGTCTGTAAAACTCCAAAAACTGTTTTGTTTTAGAAAAACACACTTCATGTTTAATTGATAATTAAGCTTGTCTTGTTGTTTTAAGTGCCACAAGTTTGTTGTCTCAAACTTATATTTCAATAAAATTAAGTGTAAGATAAGCATTGTAAATTGAATATAGAAGTTTTGTAAAACATAGAACTCTTCAGTTTAAATGAAAAAAGGAAAGTATTGAAATTAATATAAGTAAATTTAGAAATTTGAATACCGATGTGAATGACTTAAAGGTTGTCTGATATTTTTGAAGGTTGTTGCTGCATGACATTGTACTAATAAGGTTAAATTCTCCTCATTGATAACCACACATTGTGTAAACACCTAAAGCTCAAGTCCACAAGTAAGTGTTGACTGCTGGTAAAAATTGCTTATTATCAATCAGACTATGCAATAGTTACAACCAGATAAAAGTTCACTATAAGGTATATTAGATATACATAAACAAATGTTACTTGAATAACTAAATTACAATTTTTAAATTACAAAACTAAAATTTCAAGTATTCAACTTATAAAAAGTTACAAACTAAAAAAAGGTTACTACATTTCTAAAACATATAAAATGTACAGAGTGGTCTATGACTAACTAGCAATCGTTCATTAGCAAAATATACAAAACTCAACTGGAAAAATATTAGAAATTAACACTAAAAGATCAAAGATATTTTTAAACTATTATTTAGTCTACTTGTGATTTTCATTTAAATTGTGTGAGTGTTTGTTTCTTTTTACAAAATTAATGAAGAAGACACACAACGTTTCCAAAATTATTTACCTCATGTAATCAGAAGACATGTTTTCAAAGCATCAACTCTTGAATGATCAGTAGAAGAGACCTTTGCTTTTAATGAAAACCAAAAAATCCTTAGAATCCGAATCAGGTGATGCAGGAGGCCTCATGCCCTCACCTTATAATCTAGAATAATGATGTTTGCACCCGTCTTGCGATTCTATTGAGGTGTGGGATGGTGATCTTTTGTTTTGTAAGTAAGGTAAAAGGCTGTAATTTGAATTCTTTTTTATCTTTAAAACAATTGTGCTTGACATAATAAGTATGAAGAATCTTATGTAAGGTTTAAACCCCTGTTGCACTAAAATCAGAGGTTGCCTCTAAGATTCAAAAACCAAAATTCACATTGTAAGTTGTAATGGTTTTTTACTGCTATTGGCTGTTCTCAAAGACTCCTCAATACTGCTACATATACTAAGATTCATTGGACAGAAGCTTTTATTGTGAAAAGCATTTCACCAGAAAAGACAGCTTATTGCTCTGCTATGCCAGCCTTTAGGTCCCAAAGAATAATCTTTCTTTTTCAACCAACTCTATTATAATGGTGTGAGGTTTTATTTTTCTCATCTTATATAGAAACTATTTGAGATCATTGTGTTAATTTTTCTCACTGAATTCATATTAATGTCTTTTAACATTTGACTTGCAAAAATGTTCAGACTCCTTCTTACCTTTTCCTGAACAACTTTAGTTATATTATATGGTCAAGCAGATCATCCATTCTCAGGATGGTCCAAGCTTCTTAAATATTTTTACAACATGTTAAACTATGATTTTGCATCCTCCAAAAGACAAAATATCTCAAAGTTCACTCTTCTTGTGCAATAAAGCTATACTATTACAAAGGTAGCCTCAGGCAAACTCAGGTTGGTTTGAAACTTTTTAAGATTTTTTGAAAAACGTAAACTTGCTTGCAATTTTTAATAAATTTTAAGCGAGTCTTATGACTTTATACTAATATTTTTTCCTAAAAATCATGTTTTTTTTATTAAATCTTGTTGTTATAACTGAGGATTTCAAGTTCTTGCTGAGTTTTGTCTCTTAGTACTTTTTTATTTCAATTTCTCACAAACTCAAGTTAACTATGGTCACTTAGGCTAACTTTTTACTTAAAAGGTTGGTAATGTTGTATAAGGTTTCTTTTGCTCTAAAAAAAAACTGATGTTTATACTTTTTGTAACAAAAATAATGATTTTATAAATTTTGAATGTCGAAGGACCTTTAATACACCTTCTAATTTTCATCTAACATTTTATATTAGTACAATTTTAGGTATTCTATCAAAATCCACCCGATTTTTTTTTTCTTTATTTATTTATTTATTTATTAAATATATTTTTGTATTTTTTTTATCTTTTTTCATTTAGTTTTTACTATCACTGTTACCCCTAACTCTTACCCTTGATTGGTAGGGGGTTCTCATATTTGATAGGGTGGATTTTGATCGGGTGGATTTTAATTGTGTCCCAAGTTTTAAAACATTACAAGAATCTTAAATTTTGTTTGTAGAGTAAAACAGCAGATTTTAATTACTTGATGAAAAAAATGCTTCAGAAACTAGATGAATTTAAGAACACTTTTAATTTATTGAATTTAAGCACACCAACTTCTCCAACTCAATTAATTCAATAAAATTCCTGAAACTAATTTGAAATCAATACTTCTAAGTTCTAAGACTTTTTAGAGACTTCTGAGCGAAAACTTTAGACTAAAATACATTTAAAACTAGTATTATTAAAACAATAACATAACTGAGTATTATTATAACTAAGTGTTATTAAAAGTAAAAAAAAAAAACATAGTTTTTAAACTAGTTTACATATTAAACTTACTCGAATTTAAAAAAATACCAAAAATTCAAATGATTTTTATTTAACAATGATTATATTAACTAAACTTTCAGGTTTTATTGAATAGTTTTAACATGCTTAAAGTTGTTATTTGTGAAAAATATAATTGCAATTAAAAACATAAACTATGATATTATAAAAATACAATTAAGATTTTAAACAGTTATTTACCCAACAATAAAGTAACATAAAATTAAAAATACAAAAAAATTAATAGATTTTTTTGTTGCTTATGAGTATATAGTTTTCTATTTGAAAATAGTGCTTAACATTCTTTTGTTTAGTTTTGTTCACTTATAATGCTAGTTTTTCTAATATATTGGTACATATTATAACAAGTTGTACCTTTAAAATTAATTTTGATACATTTAAGAATTGAAAGTGTTGAATTATTTGCATTTACTTACTGAATTTTAATAATAGCTTTTTAGAAAGGTTTAAGGGCATAGGGGTGGGGTGTCCACCTTAATTTTTACAAGTTGGACTTATTTTATAGAGTTTTATCTGAGTTATCAGACTTTTTTAACTGCTTGAAAAAATTCAAAGTAGTTTTTGAGATATGAGCAGTCAAATTTGGTGATCTCAATAGGTTCCTAATGGAAGGCACAAACTAAAAACGCCAAAAAAGACTATTTAACTAAAAATCTATCTCCTCCTTCATCTTTTAAGCAATCTTCCTCCTTCTTTTTAAAAATATTGAATGCAGGAGTTTTTTTAATTTAGAAAAATAGAAATTTTATTAAAAAAAAACCACCTATTTTTTTGTTTTTTTATCTAAAATTTTTATTTTTTAATATTTTTAAAATTCAAACATTCAAAGTCTTTTAAACTATAAAAGGAACGTTTCCTAAAAATTTGAGGTCTCTATTTCAAAAAATGAAGCAGAAGATAGGTTTTTAGTGATTTTTTAAATATCAGAGAAAATTGACCCCAAAAAACGTGCGGTCCATAGGTTTGTATTGGATACTTTTTATATAAAATACAATATTTGAAATGTTAATTTATACTTCTTAATTCTATAAAAACTGGCTAGTAGTTTGTACTTTAAGCTCGCATATAAGATCTAATGTTATTTTAAGTAAAAAAAAATGTTGGACCTCCTATGCCCTTAATGTTGTTGTTGTTCTTAAAAGGTTGCTACTCACTCAAGCTAATCAGGATTACCCAGACTAGTTTAAAATTTTATATCAACTCAGGCCAGTTTGATCTAAAGTGTGCTAATTTTTGGTAATTTCTTGCTTCAAAGAGTTGCGACCCTGCTTCTATCATACTTTTTACATAGCAATGTTTTCTATTAAAAAAAATGAAAACAAATGTTTTAAACTAACATGCTTATTAAGTAATAAGTTTTATGAATAAAATGTATCTGTAAAAACTTTAAATGTATATGACAAATATTATAAACTTATGTGTAGATTAATGTTTGTTACACAAATCATTACTTTAAAAAAAATATTCACTTTTATAGTTTTTACTAAGCTAAAAGTTGCTTTTATCAATTTTAAAAAGTTTTTACACTCAAAAGCTTTTTTTTTTAAACAACATATTTTTAGTAAAAGTTAAAAGTTTTCATGCAACATTTTTTTTTCAATATTACAAAAAGTACTTCCTGAAAACTATTTGTCTATCTCAAAAAACGTGAAAGGAGATATATTTTTAACTGTTTTAGTTTTCTTCTCCTAGACGAAACTATTGTACTGTTTGACTTAGGCAGGCTATATCTCTAAAAAACTGTAAAAAATCAAAATGCTGTAAAAAGCAATTTGTCACTTCATAAATCTCTACAAAATAAGATTAAGTTGTAAAAGTTTAATTTTCTCCCCTCCTTATGGCCATAATACCTAGTTTTAACAGAGATATGGTAAAAGAATCAAGTATAGAAAGTTTTAATTATATAATTCTTTTTTACTCAATTAAAGGTAAAAAACAGTTTAACTCATGTTGTATAAGAGAATACTAAAGCTTGTTTTACAACTTTTTTTCTTCAAATGATTTCTATGAATTAAACCTGTTTTTTGCTTGAAATTGTGAATTGATGGGGAATTGATGGAGTTTTATTGTGAGAAAATAACTTGAAGCTCTTTGTTCTTGTTAAGTTTTATGATAAGAATTCTGTTATATTTCCTTCTTTTTATTTAGATTAAAACATCAATTACCAAGCTTACAACTTGAAAAATATTCTTTCATTTCTGATAATATACTTCAATAATAAAAGTACAAATTAACGATTTTATTCACTACCAGGTGTTAGTTGGAAAATATTTTGTATTAAGAGTAAGTATTAGTAAAAAATAAGTATTTTGAACCAATTTTAGTATGTAGTGCTGATATTTTGTGCATTTTGTATATTACTACAGTTTAATAAAACTTTAATTAAACACCTTAAACAAAAATTATAGATAAACTTTGAATTAAGTGGTTACAAAATTGTATTTTATTTTTCTAAGAATGAACTCTGCGCCTGTGAAAATTTGCTGCTTTAAACTAGTAAGGAACATTTACTATAGATGTATATTCATTATTTTTTCTCTTGAGGATTTTCTTGCATTTGTGGTTTACATGGTATTACAAATAAAAGTATATTTTGTTAGTAGAAACTTGACTTTTGTTTATGATGTACTAATTCCTTATAGAATTTCGAAATTTTGGTATATGAAAAGTTTTTGTTTTATAAGTAGAAATAAACTATTTGAATATTGTACATTTTGTTATTTAGAAATTTTTTATTTGTTTTTTAACTAATGTAATAGAGCAGTGGTTCCCAACCTTTTTGATGCCCCGCACCCCTAAAGTCTCTTAATTTGATCTTGCACCCCTAACACTACATGCTATAATTATTTATTAATAATTTGATTATAAATCATTGATTTCATTAATTAATAATTTGTATTTTAATTTTTATTATAGTGTACTATATTAACAAAAATAAGATACTTGGAAATTTAAAACATAACAAAACTGTATTTGAGCAAGTTTTATCTATTTTTTATAAGGTAGAAAACATCAGAACTCACTCTTTCTTCTGCAATGATAAACGATTTCTAAGATTTGAAAAATATTAGAAGTGAGGAAAAAGCACTAGAAAAGTAATAAATATTAGGCTTAAACTTAAAACTAAACTTTTTATACATTTTGTTATGAATATATGTACTTAAAAAATAAAAATTAGCTATTTTAAGTTAAGCTTATGTAATGTTTTATTTTCAAAACTATTAGCAGCTAGGAGGTTTTAAAATAATAAAGATTTGAGTTAAGATTTTAAAAAGTTAAAAAATATTTAGTCTTAAATTGTACAAAGATATGTATAAAAGCAAATACAAGAAAATTTTGTATGCTTACAACATAAATAGAAAAATGTAGATTGAAAAAGGTAAACAGTTTAAGTTCAAAAAAGGAATGAATAGAAATAAAGTTTATGCATTGAATACTTTTGCTGATCTATAAAAATTGGTTTCACTGAAGCTAAAAACAAGCTTTCTTAAATGTTATAACATACAAGAGTTGCTGTGAACTTTACAATTGACTGATGTTAAATCTTTAAGCACCACTTTCTGCACAACTAAGCTTAATAAAAGATTACATTATAAATGTAATAGACTTAACAGAACCTGTTCTTAACAGCTAATAAAAACCCTGCTGAAGATACTAATTTTTATCTAAGTATTTCAATTAAAATAGATGCTAGCTCATAAACAGTTTTAAACAATTAATGTCCATTTAAGAAAATAAAACATTTAAAGAACAGATGATTAAAATTCACAGGTTTAAAACTCTAAGAAAGCTTTATTGAAATGTTAATTCTAAACTAACAGCTATTAAATGAAATTAGTAAAATGAATTTACTTCTAGAAAAGCGCTCTTGCTCTATGACGTATTTATAAAATTAATTTATTCAGAAAATTAGCACTAACTTCTATTTATAACAAAATGTACTTTTTAAACTTTATCAGAGAGTGAAAATTTCCTTATTTATCATACAAAAATAAAAAGCTATCTCGCACCCCCTGGAATGCTGCGAGCACCCCTGGTTGGGAACCCCTGTAATAGAGCAAGAAAACCAGTTAACTTAAAGTTTGTTTTCTACCAATAAGTACAAATAAAATTTACTATTTACATTTTTGTAGTGTTAAGATATTTTTCTTACTTTTGTTGTTTTAGTACAATGTAATGATTATAAAACTGAGATATAATGTTATGGCTGTATTTACAAATTTAACCTCAGTTAACTATAATAATAAGCAAATTGTTTTAAATTGTTTTTAAAATTAAGCTAATTTTTAATGGTGTTATGTTAGAAATTACTAACCTTAAATGAAACTAAAAATAACTATAATTAGTCTATAAAAGTTTAGTCTAGCTATACTTCATTATTTTTTATATAAATTATTGTTTATATAACTGTGAGTTGTACTCTTAAAGACTCTACTCAGATAGATATACTCAAGATATACTCAGATAAGATAAAAATTTATTGATAATACAACAATTACTTAACACAATTTAGTTGTATCATATTGATTTTTATATACTTCTATATATATTTCGTATTTAATTGAATTTTAAATTGTTTATAATGAATTTATAACAAAATTGTAATTATAATAAATTTATTGAGTATGTGAAAAAGTATGTGTTGTAATCTTAAAAAAAATAGAGTTAATCTTTATTGTAAAATTGTTTACTATAAAAGATTTTTACAAGCTAGTCTTTTTGAGAAATTGAAATTATTATTTAGAAAATCACTAATCTATTATGATTACCATCAAACTAACTTAAGTACTTGTTTTAATTTTCCTATATAAACAAAAACAAGAAAACTTTTTCTTACTATTATGGTTTTATTAGACTAAACTTATTAACTTTTAAACAGACTTTTTAAACACTTTTGTTGTTTTTGTTCATAGTTTATGTAAAAAAAATGACTGAACAGGAGGTTCGTCAGGAGCTGGTAAACTTGAAAAATTCAGGTAGTTTTGACCAGTTTGAAGAAAGGGCAAGGAAAATCTTGACCAATTCCTGTCATGTTTTGAGAAACGAGTTTTACGAAAGAATTGAGTTTGATCTCATAGATTCACAAAACTTATTGCCACAGCAGAAAAAAAGAATCAAAGCTATTTACGATGAGAAGGGTGAGATTCTCGCAGCTCAATTTTTCATCAACCACTATCTGCTCAATTACGACGGACTTCTTTTCGACTTTCTGGAAACTCTCATTCAGAATTCAAACAAAGACCTGGTCCATGACCTCATCCACGCAGAGGTTCCAACCACAAGAAGGGTGAGCTTTGAAAATGAAGCCAGGATCAAGGACCTGATCAACAAAGATCCCAAGTTCAAGTTACAGTTTTTTTCATATACAAACGCAGTGGAACTGTTGCCCTACATTGACATACCTGCTGAGGCGCAAACTCGTGTTTACACTCAGCAGATGAACAGAGGAAATTTCCAAGGAATGAAGCAGTTGATTGACGAAGTTTCTATGTATTGCAGACTGTACAGATTGTTTGAAGCCTTGGAAGCTAGTTACTCTAAGTTTTCCCCAAGGTTTCAAGAACTGTGTTCAGATTAGCAGTAGAAAAGTAAGTGTATACCTGTTCTAACAATTTTAAAGAAAAAGTGAATAAAAAAAATTTTTTTTGAAGAAATGAATATATTTTTTCTTTACTGTTTTTAACTGTTGAATATTTTTTACAAGTTTTAAAGTTTTAAAATGTTGAAATTTACTTTGAAATATTTTAGTATTTTTTGCTCACTGCTTGCTTGTTTCTATATGTAATTATCGTAATTATTTGTTTTTTGTAACTGTTTTCGGATTTAACCATATTGATAAATTAAATTTTGTAATTAAGCAAAAAAAAAATTTGCAATTGTGTTTTTACAGTCAAACAATTGTAGTCACATATAAAGTATCGTTAAAGCTCATATACAACTTTATAACTTCGATAATCAAAAATATTTGTAATCATATTTTGTAATCCTAATTATTTTTGCTTTTATATGAAGTTCAATTTGAAGATTAGAAAAAAAGATTAATTTTTATTTAACAAAAGTTTTTAGAAATAAATTTTAAAGCTAGTTTAGAAAAACTTCCTTTTACTTGAAACAATAACTATTCTTTGAATTGTTTATCAAAAAAATAATCAAAAAACAAGTTTCTGATTTTTATTTAGTTTGAAAAAGCTTCTTTCTGTTTGTATATTTGTTTTAATTGCCAATGATATTTTAGATTCTTCAGTGTTTATTGTTCCTTAAAATATGCAAGTTTCTGTTTTTCTGTGGTCTTATTTTACTTGTAAAAGCTTTCGAAAGAACTTTTTGATAATTATTCTATGCAACTACAAGCTTTTAACACTCCAATCTTTTTTCAAAATTACCTTAAAATGATTTAATTTTTTTTTCAATTTCTTTCAATAATATAATATACTATCGTTTACTACAGTTAGTTGTAATGTGCTACATATGAAATATACTAACAAAATAACTCAATTTTCTAACAGTAAGTCTATAATTTACTAGTTTTTCGTAATAAAATGCGTAACAAATTCTTATTATATATTTTTCCCTTATAGATAAACTTGTTGTTTTATAAAGTTTTCACTTCTGTTTTACATTTTTCTATTTGGACTATGTATATACAGTCTGAGTAAGTAAACTTTTGAAAATTAAGCTATGAGTAAAACAATTTAAAAGAAATTTGGTTTTGAAATCTAATTAGTTATATTATATTTGAAGTGGTCGAAAATTGCTTATCTACTATCTGGCTATTTATTTAGTGTAAATTTTTTAGAACTGATTTTAAGACATAATATCACTAGATATACAAAAGTTAGATTTTATTACATACCTGAATTACCAATAAAAGCCTAGCTTATAGCAAAATTTTTAAGAACAGATATTATTATGTGTATTAGTGAATTTTTAAAATTTCTTGAAGTTTTAAAAGATAACTAAGTATTCTATTTTTCATTAAGTATACAGTTTTTAGTTTTTTATGTGAACGATTTAATTATAACCTAATATAAAGAAACGATAATCTTTGTAATAGATTTAAAATAATGTTTTTAGAAACTACTTATAATTAGCTATAACACACATTTAATCGCGCCATAGCCACTAGCCTTTCTACTCTTTAAAGGTTTAGTTCAGTTTTTTAGTTTCAAAGCCTATTATCACTTTTAATAACTTACTTACACCTGAAGGATTACTTACTCCTTTCGCTTTATATATATATAATTTTATATATATTCGCTATATTAGATGAAGTGCTTGAAAAACTTAAACTGAACATTTAATTCAACAGAAAATAAAATAAACAAACCAAAACATGTCGGCCATCCCTGCCACGGACAAGGACTTCAGTCTCGAGAAATTGGAAGAAATCGAGCTCAAGGTCGTGGACGTGCTCCAGTCCGCAGGCCACGCCCTGGAGGAGATGTCCAGGGACAAGGTGAACGAGAAGGCGGTGGAGCAGCACGCGCACAAGTTCAACCAATCGCTGTCGAGCATCGAGCAGGAGCTGACCAATCAGATCAACTACCTCATAAAAGTGGCGACCAACCACCAGCATGAGGGGAGCTCGTACGCGGCGAGGTACAAACTGGAGATGGAGAGGGAGACGTGCGGGCACATCGCCAGGACGCTGGACAACATTGTCAGGACGCACTCCACGCCCCAGCAGCAGCACTCCACGCCCCAGCAAGCCCACATGAACCAGAAGTGACCCGGATTTCAAAGAGGACATTTTTCTGATTATAGGACCGGATTCAAGATATTTTTGTTGTTTTAGGACTTTTTCTGATTGGTATGGTTGGCTTGAGAAATAAACTTTAAAGTGTAAAGACTATTTTTTTGTTAAAAAATTTGGATAAATTTAGTGGTTTTAAAAGGAATTTTATTGTGATTTTTTCTGATGGGTCTGGTTTGCTTTGAAAGTGAACCTTATATATTAAAGACTGGTTTTTTGTAGGGTAACTTTTTAGCACGTTTTATGATTTTTAACAACTTAAAAATATTTTCAATTAGAGTTGATAAATTTTAATTCTTTTAGAACTTTTACGGTTAGTTTGGTTTTTTTTTTGAAAGTAAACCTAACAGTTTAGAAACTTTTTTTTTGTTAAAAAATTGTTAGGTTGTTTTTAACTTTGTTTTATGATAAAGAATTTAATTTAAAGTTTTTTATCGTTCCTAATATTGTTTTAACATGTTCTAGGTTCTTTCTACAGCAATATTTTTCAGAATATGTAAGTATTTTTCTGTATTTTGGAGCAATTAAAAAGATTAACTATGGGGTAAGTTAGTTTATATTTTTATTTAAAGCAACATATTTTACAGATTAAGTTCAATTTTAAAATACAGTACTTTTTTTTAGATACAGCTAAACTATATTTCTTACTTAAGCAAAATACGTATATATATATAGAATTATTTAAATCACGAGCAGTAAATGCTACTATTATTTTTGTTTTAAAAATTCTAAGTAAAGCTGTTTACCTCAAATACTTTGTTTATCACTACTTTAAGTTCGATGTAATTTTTTACAAATTTAATTAAGCTTGTGCTCAAAAAATGAATGAATTTAAAAAGATAATCCATTTTTAATACATGATTAGTCAAAATCTTTATAAATAATTTTTTGTTGATTGTTATTGAATTGTATAACTGAAGTTAAATAAGACATGTATAGATTATTTAAAAGTTAATAAATTAAACTGCAATTATATTTAAAAATATTTATTTGAACAGTTTATCTACATGCCCCCTTTGATAATTTTGTGTCTTTTTAGCACCAAACTTTAGTTTGAGCTATAAAAAGTTGCAACTTTGTCCACTTAGACGCTGAATTAAGCTTTAAAGTACCTAAACGAGCTTAAACCAGAAAATCTTCATCACCCTACCTAGCATTAATATATTGTTTGCTTTTGAATAACTTTAAAGTTTTAGTCAAATTATGTGATCATAATGTTCACTAAAACAAGCCTGTTGATCCTACGTATACTGATATAATAAAATAAAAACTTGTAACAAGTAAATACTGATAAAATAACAAAAACCTGTAAAAAGTAAAATAAATACTGATATAACAAAAACATGTGACAAGTAAAATAAACACTGATATAATAAAAACATGTAACAAGTAAAATAAATGCTGATATAATAACAGTGAAGTTCCGATCTACACGTGCAAGGCACACGTCTTTCTCATCGACCCGGAGACCAAAAAGTCGTGGCTTCCCGCCAGCCGGACCGCGGTCCCCGTCAATTTCTTCTACGATTCGGCCCGGAGGTCCTACAGAATCATCAGCGTGGACGGGACCAAGGTTTTTGAATTTTTATTATTTTAATAAAGTGCACACTACATGAATTAAACAAAAAGTCCAAACTTTTACAAAAAATTTACATGTATATTAATTTTTTAGTGTTTTTATTTTGAAGTGCACACCTTAATCATTATTTTTATACTTTTCACAAAAAAAGTTTATGTGGTTCCAAACTTTTACTAAAAAGTTACATGTACATTGACTTTTTAGTGTTATTATTATTTTACTTATACCTTAAGTATAAGTTTTATAATTTATACTACAAATGTTAATATGGTTGTAAGTTTCCGATTATACATGATTTTACTACTTTATTTCAGTAATGGTTGTTAATTAAATAATAATTAGTTAAACCATCGATAACATAAATGCCTATTAATTTCAATCTTAAGTGTTCACAATGGCTACTTTTTCATCAATTTTCTGTTTTGACTTACTAAACTCTAATACTTCTCAACAAAATAATTAAAAATAACGCCAATTTTGTTATCAACTATTACTATTTTTTTGTAAACGTTTTATGTAGTAAAATACTTTGTTTCCTTTTTTGGTCAATGTCATGTGTCTTACTCCCTGCAAATTAAACTTATTATATATTGCTTTATAATTTTTTGTTTACCTTTTGCTTTCATCACATATCTTACAATGGCTACCTTATACTACCTTTCGGTAGTTTTGGCTACCTTTTGATTCCGTCACACTTTTAAAGCGCTGAAACTCAACTGCTTGGAGATTTATTTTAATAATTCCAACAGGCGATAATAAACAGCACGATGGTGCCGGAGATGTCCTTCACCAAGACGTCGGCCAAGTTCGGACAGTGGGCGGACATCAGGGCGGGGACGGTGTACGGGCTGGGCTTCAACAACGACAACCTGCTCAACAGGTTCCTGGAAAATTTCAACGACATCAGGTATTGTTGTTTTTATTGTTAAGTCAAGTTTGATGTTATTAGATTAGATTTAAGGTATGCTTAGCGTCCTAAGGTTCGATATAAAAATTTTGGAAAAAGTTATAATGGTTAAAAAAGTTTTTTTTTTTTGTGTTAATTCTTATTTTTTACTTGGTGTTGATTTTTATTTGGTTCCTGGATAATTTCAACGACATCAGGTGTGGATGGTTGTTTATTTAAAATTTAGCGAGGTGGTAAATTGAAAGTGTTTTTATTGATATTAGTTAAACTTTCAATTTAGTAATCTTAATGATGTAAAGTACGGATGGGTTAGTTTCGTTAAAAGTAACTTTCTCATTATTTTGGTGGTAATTTGAGATTAAGTTTTAAGTACTTATTTTTGTTTGTCAAAACAACTATTATAACTGCTGATTTTAACGTCGAAAATTTCAACGACATCAGGTATGTTTAGCATTGTAAGGGTCGGTATAAAAAGTTTGGAAAAGTAAAATAACTGAATTTTTTTTGGTGTTAATTTTATCATGTTTATTGAGAAGTATTCATGTTTGAAAATGCAACAAAATTGAGCTTTACGTAGCATAGAAACTATAAGATTGTCATATAACATGAACTTAAAGTTTACTCAAAAAACTTATTCTTTAAGGTATAAGTATTACTTTACTTATGCTGTACTGTTTTAGATTAATATAAATTTTAAATGTTTAATTTTCTTTTGTTAAAACAACTATTTAACTTCTGTTTTTGAAATTTATTATAACTTCAGACATGAGGTATGGGTTGCATTAAGTCATTAGCTTAATGATAAGTTGTGATAAACTACTTAGTTGTTTTTGTTCAAGCAATAGTCTTACGTTTAACTTCAATGTTTTATAAAACGTCATAACAGCTTTTACCTCAAACAAAATTAATATTTGAAATCATAATGGCATCAGTTGAATGTTTTATTCTACTACTAAGCTCACATACTGTCTATTTGCATATTAGTTCTCACAGTCTTGAAAGTATGAATGGTAAATAAAATAATAAAGTGCATTTTATGCATTTTTCAACTATAAAGTTTTAGGTAATAACATAATGGCATATTGTAGGTTATAAAAGTATTTTTTGTTGAAAAATACTTTCTTAAAAAATTAAAAAAACAGTTGTAGTTTGAAAAGAAAGTTTTATATTCAGATAGATTTAGTTAACCTATTAACATACTTTAATAAAGCTTTATAATTCGTGATATAACATGCAATTTATTGCTCATCAAATTTGCATAAATTTTTTTTCTAGTGTTGTAGGCTTCTTTAGTTGCTAAAAATATGCTGTATTATAAACTTATGGTTTAAAAAATTTATTCGGTTGATAAGTATTTATTTTGCCATTATAACAAAAATATATATTAAGTAAAATAATAAACAAAAAAATAAAAATAAAAATAATAATATTAATAAAAAACTTATGGCCTTAGATATCTATTTGTTTACTAATTAGTTGTTTTGCAATAGTTATTTTTTCTACGTTATACACTTTTTATTTTACTATATTACAAAAGTGTTTAAAACACCCTGTTAGTTGCAGTTAAGTTTTTTATTAAGTTAAACAAAAACATTATGTAATTTTCAAGCATTTTTTAATGTTTAAATTTCGAAATTCTAAAAAAAAGCTGTGAAAATGTCTAGTGAAAAAGCAACAGACTACTGGCGTTTGGTTTTTATGAGTTTCGAAAAAAATTGATTTCCCCCCCAATCCAACCCTGCATGTATCTGTCTCGTACAATGAAAAGCTTTTAATTCGGCCGCGGTGATTCATGCAAGCGCGCGGTGAGAAATTAATTTCGAATTAACTCCCACCAGCGCACGCGAAATTTTAATAAATGGCCCTCGCATCCAAATAAGAGCCGAAAGTTTTTAATAAGGCGAATTTCGCTCGCGTGTCAGACTTTGCACATCAATTATAAATTCATTATGCATTATAAATTACCGCCGCGCGCTTTTTCCTCGCTCGAAGCCTGTTGCACGGTAAGCCGTTTACACGCTCCAGTGTGTGGAATTTTCCTCGACAATAACACGAGAACTTTTCCTTTAAAGTTTGCAATTTTATTCAATATTTTTTTATTATTTGAAAGCTTCCTTGTTCGCTCTGAAGGCCGTGGGAAATTAATGAGCGGTTTTTGAGTTAAATTATTTTCTTGTGGCTGTTCGGAGTTTGAAAGTTGTTTTAATTTAATCGTGGTGATTATGAGCTGTAATTGGAATGATATGTCTATTAAAAGTGCATTATATTTTTATGGTAAACAATTTAGAATATTTAATGCATACTTTTTTAATTTTAGAAATAAAATCAAAAAGTAAAAGGTTTTTATCTAAAATAGAAATATGAAGTTTATATTAAAATCTGTTTTGATTTTTTTAAACTTAAAACCAGAAGTAAAATGTTTTTCTTGTAATACTGAAAGTTTGTCACTATGCACGAATTGACTAGGGAATTTTGTTAATCTTCAATAATTATAATAGATAATGAAATTATAAAAGCTGCTATGAAAATTTTATGAGTAACAGCCTTGCCTTACATAACGCTAAAACAATAACAACATTTTTGACGTTGTTATATAATTGTAAGTATTTTATATTACTTAATTTCTTTTAGTAATTTTATTGATGTATTTAAGTTAAGTTTTAAAACAGATAGTAAAAAAAATTGTTATTGCAGTTTAGAATAAAAAAAACTTATAAGTTTAAATAGAATTTTAGTAAAACTGTACTAAATAAAAGTAAACTAGAGCTGAAAAAAATAGTTTGTTTATTATTTGAGTTTATGCCGTACTTCTAAATTGCTTGAGATGCACATAAATAAAAACTTTATGAAAATTTTTATTATCAATTAACATCAAATTGCTTGTTAAAAGTTGGCTTTTAAACTTAATTTTTAACTTTCTTTTAAAATTCAAGCATTTGCAAACTATAACCAGTTTTTATAGCTAAGTCCTGCTTGTTTGTACATTCTTGTAAGTTTACTACAAACTTACAATGATTTCAAAATGCTTGCACAGAGAAAGGGCATTGGAGCTCAGAACCCAGCAGATGCCGTCCAATGAGATCAAAGAATCCGAGTCACGTGACTTTGTCGAGGAGAAACAGCACGTCAACTTTAAAATACACAGCAAGGTAAGAAAATTATTAAAAATTAAAATAAAATTACGTAGATTAATATGTTTTGTCAAATGAAAGTGATTTAATTTTTTTTTGGGTTTTATTATAAGTGTAAAGAATAACTGTTATGCTTTGTATAGGTTGTGATAAAAAATATTTTTTAACTTGAGAAAACTTTTCAAAGTACATTAAATTTTGATATAGTCAGTTTCTTTTAATTTAACATTTTAATATTTTTTTCCAATGTTTAGTATAAAAATAATTATAATAAATATGTAGTCGATAATTACTCTTAACATTTTTCGAAAGATAGTTAATTTGGTCAATTATAGTAATTCTATAAGATGTTTTCTTTAATGAATGTTGAAATAATTAAAAACATTAAAAAAGACTTGCGCAACCATGAATCATTTTACTTTGCTTCCTTGTAGTTAGTATTGTCTTTTCAAGTAAAAAAAATGAATTGAGATTTAGATAAAGTCAATTAGTTATTTAATAATGTAAAGTACAAAATTTTGTGTAACAACTCATAAAGTTGAGGTTTTTAAATATTTTTAAGACTAATGACACATAGAATATATAAATCCTGAAATTTTGCGTTTTAAATAAGGTTTTAAAGTTCATTTGGTTTTATTTTAAAACACTACTTTATATTAATTATATATTTATATTATTAGGAAATCAAATAGTACCGCTACAAAAATATTTTTAAATATTAAGTTAAACAAAATGCAGTAATAATTTATAAGCTTTTTGTTTATTTTTGAACAAAGTTTCGATTTCATTTATTTATATTTCATCAACTTGTGCAATTGTTTTGTTCTAAATCAAAAGTTGTTTTCTTTGTTTTGATACTTTTAATTTTTTATTGTGTCCATTGTTTAGAATTTGTTTTCATTTGTAATAAGGTAATTTTTTTGTTTACTTTTGTTTTATTTATAGTACTAAAATTTTTATTTTTTAAACATAGCTCACAACACTGTTGATAACTTGATAAGAATAATGAAATATTAAACGTATACTTAATTATTTATATACGCACAGATTAAAATATATTTAGAGAAATCTTGGATTACAGTGTGTGTCATTTTTACAGTGTTATATTTAAAGTTATTAATAATTATATTAAAAATATAAATTAAGAAACTAAATATAGATTTTTTATAATTTTGCACAATTTTGTACCAGTAAAGAAAAAACACAAACTTAAAATAGAAGCTTAAAAAAACAAAATTTACTGAAAATTATTTTGGTTTTTTATTTCTTTATTTATTGTTTGAATCATAAAAATCTCTTTATCTACTTCCACAAAAACTATTTAGTGTTAGGTTTTTTATTTAAATTTTAAAAGTTTTTTACATAAATTGAAATAAATCAAAAGAATTTCTAACCGCTTTTTAAACTATTTATAAGTAAAATTAATTATATAGTTAGGCAACATAATAAACGGAAAGTAAAATTAGTATTAGTTTGTTCAGGGTTGTCATTTTACCAGGAATCCTGGAAAAACCTGGAATTTGACAATTTAGGCAAAAAAACCTTGAAAAACATGGAATTTAAGAAATTTTGAAAGAAACCTGGAAAAACCTGGAATTTTGAACAAAAAACCTGGAATTTTTAAGAATTTTAACATGTTCAGTAATAAAATTTCTGTTTGACTCAAAAAATTTATCATATAAATAAAGAGTTTTTGTCAACACCAAACATTTTTATATTAAAAAACACATTTTAAGTAGCTTTACAGTATCTTTTCAATTTTTTATACTATTTAACACAGTTTCATACCTTAAGTTTAACTTTAAACTAAAAATAGACTTAAAAATGTGTACTTTAAAAAACCTGGAAGAAATTTGAAAAACTTGGAAAAATTTTTGAATAAACGAGTGGCAACCCTGTTTGTTTCTTTGAAACTTTATGTTTGTTTTTTCAATAAATTTTTAGTTTTAATTTTACATTAAGTTTTTTGAAAGAAAAAAAATAATGTGAAGTAATAACAATAATAAATAATCTATCATTAAGAAACAGCTCTTTTAAATAGTTATTATTATCTGAATTTGTTATAGAGCAAACTTATTCAAAAAAATATGGTTAGAGTTTAATTTTTATTAAAAGTCGCAGTTAAATCATAATAAGTTAACATGAAACCGAATTAAAAATATTAAAAAGATCATTAATAAATATTTAATTCCTTAACAAATATGTATTTTTTCCATCCAACAGGAAGCTTCCGTCCAATCGGCGACTCCGGTCAAGCTTCTCTCGAACGGGGGACTTTCCCAGCAACCCGCGGGGGGCGCCGTCACCTCGGTGACCGCCCACGTGGAGCACCACCGTCACCACGACAACCACATCGACGACGTCATCACCGCCATGCAGCAGATGACGTCACCACAGGTCGGGGGAAATTTCGCGACGACGTCGAGGGTTGAGTCGGCGGCGTCGGAGCTGAAGAGCTTGCGGGTGGAAAATCAGGCGTTGAGGCAGAAACTCAACCAGAGGTTTTTAATGTTTTATTTTATTTAATTAAAAATGTTCTATATAATCTGTTAGCTTTTATGTAAACTGCTAAGGCAGAAACTCAACCAGAGGTTTCATTTATTATATATTTTTTTATATTATTTAAAATGTTCTTTATAATATGTTAGTTTTTATGTAAAGAGAAAACAGATGAGCCGTATTCCGGGATCCAAAAAACAAATCCAATTAACTACTGTTTCAGACAAAGCTATACTAAAATATTCAAATACAAAAAAGCTCTAAAATAGCCTTAAAATAGTACTATACTAAAATTTTCAAATACAAAAAAGCTATAAAATAGCCTTAAAATAGTAAAGCTATGTAAACTTTGTAAACTATGTATATTTTTATGTAAACTGCTAAGCAGAAGCTAAACCAGAGGTTTTTTTATTTTTAAACTAAAAACACTATTAGTCATTTTTCATACTCACTCAATTATTGTAGTTTTTATCTAGTATTTATCGGTATATTTAATTTTTAATATCTGGCGCTTAGGCAAAAGTATATTGTATAGTTTTTTTTTATATTTAAAAATTTGGATTTTTTTTTAATAAAAAACAAAAACTTTTAAATGTATGTAAAAGTATGTTAGTTTGTATGTTAACTTAGAAATTCTGTAAGCATTATAATAACAAGAATTAAAATAGAAGGTCTACAAACTATTGCTATACTATACTTCCGCCTTTTTGCCTGAGTAGTCAAAAAGTCTATTTGACACCCAAAAAGCATTTTATTGATAGTAAAACACGAAATTATATTTTCTCACAAGTGTGCACACCAAAAATACCTCCTTTTTCTCACAAATGTGCACAGAATTACCTTAATTTTTCTCACAAAAGTGCACACCAGATTACTTTCACTTTTCTCCAATGTGCACACCGGGTTACCTTCACTTTTATCACAAGTGTGCACACCAAAATTACCTTAACTTTTCTTGCATGTGTGCACACCGGTGTGCACAACAGTGAGAAATATTTATACTGTATTTCCGCCTTTTTGCCTGAGTAGTCTTAAAAGTCTGTTTGACACCCAAAAAGCATTTTATTGATTATAAAACACGAAGTTATATTTTCTCACAAGTGTTCACACCAGATTACCTTCACTTTTATCACAAGTGTGCACACCAGATTACTTTTATTTTTTTCGCAAATGTGCACACCAGACTACCTTCGCTTTTCACACAAGTGTGCACACCAGATTACTTTTATTTTTTTCGCAAATGTGCGCACCAGACTACCTTCCCTTTTCACACAAGTGTGCACACCAAAATTACCTTCACTTTTCTCACAAGTGTGCACACCAAATCATTTTAGCTTTTCTCGCAAGTGTGCACAACGTCGTGCATATCAGCGGCCATCTACAACTTCGCGTTGGCGCTCATCCAACTTTAAAGCAGTTTATTGATTTTTCTCAAACTTTCTAGCTGCTCGGTGAAACGTGCAACCTCGTTCATCTACCATCGCCTATGTGTTTGTGTGAAGTAAAAGTTGAGAAAAATTTCCAACTTTTCCGCGTGTTTCGAACATTCTGGCGAGAATTGCGAGCGAATCGCTTTAGTGTTAAACGCAAACTTCAAAGACTTTTCCTTGGCATCTGATTGTGCCTTAAAAAGCATTTTTTGCTCCGTGCGCGGTAAAAAGATATCCTCTGGCACGGTTGTTGTTGATTCGGCACAATAATAGATCCGATGCGCCTTTCAAAAACCTTTTTGTTTCCGAGCACTTCGAGTTAAACTTAGCTTTTTATTGCTTTTTAATTGCTCGCGGTGGTAATAAAGTTCTGATTCCGTTCCAACACGCTTTATTCGCTCGTTTATCTTTGCAAGGTGGCTTCCGTTTTCGAGCATTTTAAACGCTCATTTGCATTTTGCGCGGGTTCGAATTTTCGGTAGTTGAAATACTCGGCTGATTGGTTGTTGTTTGTGTTTGCTTTAAATTTTTATGTCTTATAACTTAACGGCAATAAATCAGCACATCGTAAAAATTGCCTCAAAACTATGGGAAAGGAAGAAAAAACAATCAACATTCTAATGTTGATGGAAAATTTAAGATTTTAGATACATTATACAAAACACAATATGTTTAATTTTATTTTAAGTTGTAAATTTATTTTTAGTTTGACAATGAATAGTAGAACACAAAATTTTGATATAATAAGGTTTCGTTTATCTTGTTTAATTATTTCATTAGAACTTTTTTTTTAGTATAAATAAAACCAACACACCAATTAAATGTTTAAATAAAAACATACAGTCATTAAATCTTTTATTAACAACTTTGTTTTAAATTTTATTTTCAGACTATTTTTTTTGATCATCAATAAAACTATTTGTTTAGTTATATTTGTTACAAAAATGTTACACTACTTGAACATTAATGAATAATAAACATGATGCTTTTTATAATGCCTTAGTTTTATAATGTACTTTAAAACTTAATATTTTGGTTTCATTTTATTGCTATTTTTATGTGCTTATTTATAGTATACTTGTAATTTTTTTAATTAGCTAAAATTTAAAAATGTTTATACCTTACAAAAACTGTTGTAAATTATTTATGATGAGTACGGTTGACTATGATATATTTATTTTAAACAACTCAACATGTTTACTTTTAATTTACTACCCATTTACATGTAGAGTTTTTTAAAATACTTTAGTTTTCAATATTGTGTTAACAACTAAAATAAAATATAATCATAAAAAGTATAATATAAAAAAATAATTTTTTAACAAATTTGTACAAAAAGTTTCTTTTTTTATAAAATGATTAAGAACCTTTTTTTAAAATCTAATAAAACTGTTTCAAGGCAATTACTTTTTTACACAAATATTTGAAACAGTTGTCTATTGCGTGTAACTTAATGAAGTATTTACTGATAAAGTTTTACTGGCTGTTTTGTTCGTTTTATTGTCTTACAAACATCACGCTACGCATATTTGTTTAACTTTGTAGTTTTAAAATTTCGTACAAGTTATAGCGTATTTTAAAGAAGTTCATAACTTTCTTGGAATAGTTTATTTTTAAATTCCAAAATAATAGTTAATTAAGATTGTAGTTTATTTAATTCAAGATTTTTCGAACTGGTATTATTAATACTATTTAAGAACATTATTTGCAATTTTATACTTTAATTTTAAAGTTTTTGATTTTACCTAATATGCTACATAGAGTAAACTTTTTTTTTTTGTTTTATGTAAAAAAAATGTTCTTAGAAAATACTATTTGGTTGTGTATTTTTTATGATAAAGATTAACATTTTACTAAAACAATGAACTTTAACACGCAACCGTAATACATGGCCGTAATAAATACTAGTTTGCTGAAACTTATGACGAGACAACTAATCATTCAACGCACATAAAATTTTGTACGGGTTCGAAACTAATAACATCAACAGCCAACTCAAAAGGGGCGCGACATTTCCAAACATACCCGTCTTCTTAGAAGCAGTCGACAAATTAATGAAGACGAATTTTCCAGTCTTCTTTCGTTGTGGGAATCAACACGTCTCGTTCTCGTTATGAGCGATGAATCATGTTTTCTTTTGCTCAGACACCGTTTTTGTCGACTTCTAATTGGCTGTATGCAAATATTCCCTGTGATTGATTGGCGCGTCGCGTTGCAACGAGTTTTGATTTATCAAATGTGTTTTGTTGCGTAACAAGCTATTTTGTGTTGGATGATATTTATATTGATAAAGGCAATTTTTCAAATTTTCGGTTTTTGTGTATGCATTTCTTTTGAAGAATAACTAAATTCATGCTGATTGTACAGCAACAAGGAACTATTTTTTCTATGAAAATGTCGTTTGTTGTTCGGTTTTAAAAACTTTAGTAGATTTGCGGTAAAACAAAGAAAATGCTCTAAAAACTTTATGCAGTTAAAACCTAAGTAGATATTAAATTTTTAGTGCCAACTTTTGTAAATTTAATTATAAGTTGAAAAGATTGTAACTACTTCTCAGTTAAAAATATTTTAGCTTTTGACACTGGAGACATTTATTTTTTTACAACTTAATCACTCTAAAAATAAAGCTTTCAGTTTTGTACATAGTAAAAATTTATTTTTTAACAATTTGTTTCTTTTTAGTTTAGTTGTAATTTATTTCCGAATGATGTAAACATTAATTATAGTCATTAATACTGGTTACTTTAAAGCTGCATTTTAGTACCAGGTATGAAATGTTATTTGAAAAAAATAACGAAAAACAATGGATATAAAACTAAAACTACTTAACCACGAACTATTTGCTTTTAAAGTAATGCCAAAAAGAATAATTAATTTTTTAAATATGTAACAATATTGTTAAAAATTTAGACTGAACAGACTTGGTTTGTACATAAGTAGTTTGAACTTAATTGATTAAAAAAAAGGTCAGTTGAAAACTATTGTTTTCTAGAGTAAAAACGATTTTTAAGGAAGGTTTAATTTTCGATGAATTTCAAGGTATAAATTTTATCTTTAAAAAAGTTTACTGAACCCAGTTTTTTTCTTGGATTAATTATATTAATATTAATTTAATTCGTTATAAAAACTAGTACCAGTTTTACCTAGTTATACTCTGACACGCTTGAATTTTCGAATATGCAACATTTTAGTTTTTGTTTATATTTTTCACGCATGAATAAGTTTCCAAGTAACAGTACTAATAACTAACATTGTTATGTGCAGTTTAATATTTTATTCATGCTTGAAAAGGTCGCAATTTTTTGCCACCGAAACCGGTCGCGAATAAAATATATAGTTTGCATAGATCTATTTAAGGAAGGTTTAAGAAATATTTGTATTACAGGCTAAATATATTATATTTCAATTCAAGTTTAAATGTGGTCAGAGTTTATGTGTTATGCAATGTTAATCAATATTTTATGATTTAGTACAAATAAGTTTGTTTTATGCATTGTTAAAACATAGTATTGTATTAACAACTATATTTTATGCCTTTGTCTCCTATTGTTCCTATAATTTGTGTCTATTTAAAATTGCTTATATTTTAAAAGAATGATAAATCAAGTTTGTTTGTTTATTACACACTGCTAGTTTAATAAATTGTTTTAGTTTAGAATATTATTATTTAATATTTTGTATGAACACAATCTGCAAACTATAAAACAATTAATTACCGAAAGATCCTTTAATAACTACATAATTTCAAACATGTCTTCAAATTTGTTTGAAGAAAGTTTCAAATACATCTGTTTCGTACAAACTTGTTGAACAAAACTTGGTTAATTATGAACCCGTTTTTACTCTTATGTTAAACCCATACATATAGGTTTTCATGTTAAACTATTTTTTTACTTAAACTACTTTAAATTTTTATACTTAACTAATATATATTTTCATCTTGAACTCACATAAATCTTAGTCCAATTTTCAAACAATTTCATTTAAATTTGTTTGATTATAAAATAATTTTTAAACATAAATCCTTTTTACTATTTAGTCCATTTTTTATGTTTTGTCGACCTACACAAAACTTAATTCATTATGAACACATATATATTCTCACGTTAAAGTAGCATGAATTTTTGTGTCGAGCTAATAAAATTTTTATCTTGAACTCTTATAAGTTTTAGTCCAATTTTCATTTAAAATTTTGTAAAATTTTTAGTCAAGCTTATAATTTTTAAACACGTTTCTTTTCTACCATTTAGATTATGTTTAATTTTGTATAAACATGTCGGCCTGCACAAAACTCAATTGAACCCATGCACATTTTTCGCCCATTTTTTTTTGTCGAACCTATGTATACTTTAATACTGAACCCATATAATTTCACATTGAAAATACTTTTCCTGTTGAATCCACATATTTTTTCCTGTTGAACCCACATATTTTTCTTAAACGTTGCAAACTGCCCACAGTAACATGGCGAGCGAGAAGTGGAAGGGCGAGGCGCAGCAGCAGAAGCAGAAGAACGCGCGGCTGACTTCCGCCCTGCAGGAGAGCATCACCTCGGTGGACCAGTGGCACCGACAGCTGGCCGCATTCAAGGACGAGAACGAGCAGCTCAAGAGAAAGGTCTGTTGCGTCACAATATGTAAATGTTGTTGTTAAAATTAATTTCACATATAGGCAGCAAATAAATATTTTTCTTAAATTCTTACAAGAAGAACAGCGCAAGAGGAAGGTTCGTACTTTTACGTCATAATACATAAATGTTGTTTATAATCCGTTTCATATATTAAACTAAATATTTTTCTTGAATTCTTACGAGACTCAAGAGAAAGGTCTTGAGTTGTTACGTCATAATACATTAGAATGGTGTGAATTTTTGATCGTTTGGGTAGATTAAAAAAGCTCTTTTTCGTCCGTTCAAAACAGTTGAATCTATTTTTTGCTTCATAAAAAATTACAGTTGTTTCGACGGTACAGTAAATTTGTCTGGTGTGTGTGTGAAAAAAGAGTTTTTATTAAGTTATTAGAACAGTAAAACAGCGAGCGCTCAACTGGAAGTAAATGTTGTCAACTGGAAGAATTGGTAAAAATCTTCAGTAGTTTATTTCATTTCATGTAAAATCAACAGTTTCAAAAGTTCTCAAGATGTTAAAAAATAACGGCGTTTATGTTAAATTGTTAACACAGTTCTATTATATTGATGTGAACTTTTTGTACACAAAGTTTCTTTTTTTTACTTTGAAACACGAACAATTTTTTTTAGATAAATAACATTATTTAAAAAATGTATAAAAAACATCTAACAGTAAAGACACATAAGATTTAAGTTGTGAAAACTATCCATATCAATTTAAGTTTATATTAAAACTCAAAAACAAGAATTACATAAATATAATTTGAGTACGTTTCAAATTAAAAAACGTACCTAAGATGTTAAAACTGATAAAATTAATTATTCAGAACTCAAGTCATAACTTAAATACATTTTTTATCAAAAACTACGTTTAGTTTAACATCTTCTACTTATAAAAACAAGGTGTATGACTTTTTTCTTAAGGTTTACAAAAAAAACATAATTAAGTTAAACGTTGTAATTAAAACATTAGTCTCTTTAATAATATATTCGTAATAGTATTACGTCTGTTGTACCAACTCTATTTAGCCCTTTTTAATTTTTTTTAGGTCACAGACTGTTTACTTATTTGAGATTAATCCTAGAGAATTTTTTGTAACTTAACGAGCTTAACATTTAAATCGAGTCGTCTGGATTTAGTTTTAAAGTTCAGACATGTTTAATTTGTCTGTACAAAAATAAATTATAGCTCTTTTATTTTACGAACATTTTTAGTCTTTATCTCAATTTAAAACATGTTACTCAATATGTAATTAGTTTAAAATTTAGTGTAAAAAGTTCAATACATCAAATAAATTACTCGAATATTAAGCAAAAGTTTTTGAACATTACACCTAGTTTTTGTCCTATAATGATCATAAACATTAAAAGTAAGCTGTACAAATTGTAATATTTTCATAATCGATATTTAAAATGTTAAATTTGTTTATGTGAAAATTTTGTTAATTTTTGATGAAAATGTTAACATATGATGTAAAGTTTACACTAAAAGTTGAGAAAAAACTTTTCTGCAAAAATTAAATACTTAGCAGTAAAGAAACAAGTAGCATTTATTTTAAAACTTGTTTGTTAATTTAAAAGTCATAATAAGTTTGAGTCAATTACTTGGACAATAAGCATGCTAAGAAGTTTAAAATTATTTTTTAATTACTTGACAACAAACTCTTGTAAAGATTATTGTTGTATATGCTTGATATGCGCACTAGCCAATACTGAAGTTGTATTTTCAACTGAGTTGAACTTTAATTTGATCGAAATACAGAATTTTATTGCAGACCAATTTAAACTTATTAGAGATTCTAATAAAATTTACATAAAGTTTTTTTACAATTTTTGTTTTAAACTTACGCTTTTTAAATGTTTTAATTAGTTTAAATTTTCCATTATTTCACAATAGCTTTTCAAGAAGTGATTTCTGTATGAATTATTACAGTATAATATCTTTTATAATTATTTTTCATGAAATATTTGTTAATGCATTAATTTGAGAGGTATGGTTATTGATACAGTTAATACAGATTCTTGCAAAATTACAAATACATTAAATTATATTATTTCTGATCCAAAAAAAATATTTTAAAACATTTCAAGTTCAACAATGATTCAAACTTGCACATAAAACTAACAAACATCTTGCATATATGAGTTTGCATAAGAGTTTGAACTTCAAAAGTGCTCGGTTAACACAAGTGAACTGCACACACAGCAAGACTGCAAACTTTTTATTGATTTCAAATTTTTCTTCTTAACTGCCTCCCATTTTCGCCCCCACACAAGCTCTCGTATTGACTCTGTGCTAGCTGGTTGTCCTTGCTGCTGAAGATTCTGAGTGTGTGTGAACTTTTGGGCATAATATTCGACAAACTCTGTTTGTTGTTTGAATATTCAAGTTTGAATTGTGACGTAACACACTGCTGCATTTTAACTTCCAAGAAGTTGCGCTTTGTTTCCTTGTGTATCTGAGCTTCCTTGTTGGTTAATATTAATATTGAGTTTGTAAAAAAATTTAAAGCGTTTTCTATATTTGAACTGATAATTTATGATTTTTTTTTAATAAATTGAGTTTTGTTAAGTTTATACTATTTTCTCTTGAGTCACTTGAAAATTTTTCCCGGCACAATCAAAAATTGAAAAATAGAATATTGTTTGATTTTATTGATTTTTTAGATAACTGTTGAATTCTAAGAAAATACTTTTTTAGTAAACTGAAGCAATAATTGAGTTTGAATTTAATTATTTTAGAACCTTTTATGTGATTTTTATTGATTAATTTTACCGTTTATACTACAAAAAATATATTTTTATGTAAAATAATGTTACGAATAAATGTTTTAGTGTTCTATAAGCATTGCGAAGAACCTTAGAAACTGTTTTGCTCAAAATTTATATACAGCTAATTAATTATTAATGGTGTTTTAAGCTTATTTATCACTATACAGATCTTTAATTTAAGTTAGTTTAAACCTATTAAAATGCAAGGTCCAATTTTGTAGTACTTAGATATTTTAAATATGTTTTTAGTTAGTAATTTAAAGTTAAAAATAAATAACTACTACAAACTAACTACTATTTATCTACAAAAACTGACTAAGTTTCCAAAAACAGTTGAAAATTTTTATTATACACTGTTATGTGCTGTTTTTAAATTTTATTATTTTTATATTTGCCGAATACACTAGGTTTTAAACTTTATAAATTTCAATATTTTTATTTGCAAGTCTCTGTGTAAGTTTAAATAAATTTTTTTGGTTGAACTTTCAAAAGGATCCAACTTGGTTTCACAACTGTTGTTTAATTTACAACAGTTTTGTTACTGCTACAACTTTAAAATAATGTAACTTTGACATAAACCAAAAACTAAACTATCAAAAGTTAATTCCACCATCACAGCCTTGAACAAAAAAATTACACAAAAAATTCATTCCATCACACACTGTGTCACACAACACATAATACACGCATAAGAAAGGCTGAAGCAACTTTTCCGCAATCGATATGTTCCAACAAGTTTTTATGGATAACCTCTCAGCGCAAGAGGTTTTCGCAAAAGTCTGCCTGAAGCCGAGAACGAGGTGTGAATTTTTAATGAGTTTTGGGATTTTAGCTTCCCTCCGGTTTTTTTTTGGGGGGATGTCGCGAGATGTTGACGGTTGTCACCGTGTTCCCGCGCGTTGCCATAACAACCAGGGGCTCGTGTTTAATTACGGCCTCGTGGAAGCGGAGTTTTATTCGGCTTGTTGCCTTTGTTGCCATGCAAACACGAAACGTGATGAAATTTTCTCGGAAATTTTATTTTGGCACTTTTTCTTCATCGATTCGTATTTTTTGTCATCTTTCCCATGCCGCGAAAGGTGTTGAAACATTGCAATATTTTTCGCAACTTTTATTCCTTTGGTGTAGCAGGGAAAAGGCACATTTTTTCGTTGACAGCTACTTTCGATGTTTTAATGTGCTCCTAGCAAAAAGTTCGCGGTTTTCTAATTTGCTTTTCAGTCTGCTGCTGCTGCTGTATTAATTAACTCGTTCGCGCCGACTGGCTTCTGCTAATATAAATATTTTTTACACAATTTTAAAATTCTTGTAAAATTCAATACCTGTTGAGTTACATTTTTTTTTTTCCAACTAGTTTGATATTTTCACACACTTTAACTTTTTATTACACAACAAATAACCATATAATTTAATTCTTATATATATATATATATAAAATAAGGTTAATGTTAAAACTTAAACACTTTCAACTGAGCCCACTTGAAGGGCTTTTAAATAATTTATTGAAATGGCGATTTTAAAAACTTTGTAATGTACAATATTACGTCATACTGTTTTTTGTTTTTTTGCATAACTTTTATATCTTTGTTTAGTACAGTGCTTTTTATTTTGAATTTAACTGGCTGATGATCAAAGCTTTATGAAAAATTAAAGCTTTGTGAAACATATGTTCAAGAGTTTTTAAAATCGCTATTTCAATAAATTATATATTAAACTTGTGTTAAAATAAAAAAAACAAAAGTTTTTTTTTAAGCTGATTTAAAATCAGAAGTTTAGTATACAATTTTCTAATGAACTGAATACTTTATATATTTAAACTTGTGTAAAAATTAAAAAAAAAGTCAGGTAATTTAAAATTATAAATTTAGTATACAATTTTCTAATGAACTGAATAATTTCAGCCATGACGCGTGAACCATTAAGGTGAAAAATTACTTTTTATAATGAGTCACTTGAATGCTTCAAAATAAATTACTTCAAAACCTTCAACCACCTTATTGTTAAGAGCTTTAGTTTGCAAAAAAAAATATAAATTTAAATTCGTAGTTTTAGTTTAAAAAAAACTACATAAAGAAAGTTGTTTTTGTTTTTAATTAAATTAAATTTTAGATACATGTGATAAATTTCTTTGAATTTACCATCAAAGATTTTGAATACATATATAAAAATTTTATTTATTTAATAAAACTTTAAGTTTTATCACTGTGTTAACATAGTAAAAACAAAATTTTTGTTAGGTTTGTTTTTTTAGAACTTATTTAACTAGGTTGAAGTATACATTTAACAATAGGTTGTTTGAAAAAACATTATTTTTATATTAATTATCTAAAAATTTAGTTTTTACGTTTAACAGTCGATGTTTTAAATTAGTTTCAATTAACCTTTAGAAAAATTATATTTTTTAAGTAGTATAAAATACAAAAGTTTTAACACTGCGACTTTTTGAATAATTGTTTTAAATATTTTATGTCTAAAGATTTACCAGAAATGTTTTGATCTTTCTGCAATCAATAGTTTTAATCAATCAGTTTTTATTTTGAAGTAGTTGATTTAAAACAGTAGAAAATTTATTCAAGCTTAACTTGAGCTTTTATTGAAGTCTAAATTTATTTTCAACTTCAAATAAGTTTAAAAAATACGATTTAAAACTGTAAAATAATTACAAATACCAACTTAATAGTTAATAGATAATTTAATAAAATAAACCAAATATTATACCTTGTCTAAAAGAAACATACTGACTTTTTGATGCTAAAAATAATTTTTCTATTATTAAAAATTATACTTAGAAATTGACTTAAGTTTTAATGAAAAATTCAAAGTTTTTATTAAAAAAATTATTATTATTTATTTATTATTATTATTATTATATTGTTTATTGTGCATTTGTTGGACTCAGGCATCAAAACCTGAGCCACTTAAACAGGACACACAAAAAGAGAAAAAGAAAATAAACTTATATTCAAAACTTTAAGATAAATTATACATATATATATATACAAACATAATTTAAATGGAAACACAAAGTTAAACACAATATGATAAACAAATGAACTAAATTGAAAATTCAGTTCAAAAAATTCAAATTTATATATTACTTAGTACACACAGTAAAGAAGTTTGTCTAAAATCATGGCTTATAAAACAATATTCATAACTACAAAATATATAAGTAAACTAATAGTTTGTAGGGGGGAGGCGTAGGGAAACGAATATTTTTCCTTTTGTTCATGTCAAATCGTGTGTAAAGTGTTCTGAGCTATTTTTCATATTTTTCTAATAAACAAAACTAAACTAAAAGAAACGGATTCATGACAGTTCAAATTCCAACATTTCATTTCTTTATATTGTGAATTATCGATATAAATATTTTTTGGCAATTTTTCTAACATGATCAAAATAAGTTTTAAAACTAACCAAACTATGGATGTTTGTTAAAAATTTGTATTTACTAAATATTTTTTTAATCATTGCAACCTTGTAAGTTACAACTTTTGGTAAATTTTTAAATTTTAAACTTTTAGTCACTTCTCAGTTATGGCCAGTTTTTTTTTATAAGAACTTGAATTGCAACCAAAGCAAACTACTTCGTTGCAAGCTAACCTTGCAAACTTCAGATTGATATTGAGATGGTTGAACAAAAATAAAGCATACTTGATTAACCCCGCTTGCCACAAATAAAACCGCACTAAATGTAGCTGTTAAACCAGGCGTTTCATGCTCGTTTTTGTTTAAGCTTTAGTATTTTCTTGATATGAGTTGAATAAAGTGCCTTAAAATTTACCAAAAATTCTGTAAACCTGTCTGATCAAGTATTCAATATGAAATGTTCAACAAACTTCAGGTGGCCGAGTTGTCAGGACTGACTCAACCCCAGCAAGCAGGAGGATCAGGAGGTGGCAAGCAGGAGGAGGAGGAGGTGCGGAGGAGGTTGGAGCAGGCGCAGCAGGAGAGGGGGGAGGCGCAGAAGGAGAACAAGATGCTGCAGCAGAAGGTGCAACTGCTTAACTGTATCGAGAGACAGCACAGCGACCAGACCAACAGGCTCAAGGTTGCAAAATATTACTAAAACAAATAAGTTGTTTTTTTGATGCTTACTGAAGGTTGATTTACATTGTTTTAAATTTAAAGGCGACTCTTTTTTAGTTTGTAATATATTAGCAATTCTAATAACAACTGAAAGTTTGAAAGTTATTGTAAAACAAGTAAAAAGCTTCATTACTTTTTTTTTGCCAAAAAAGGTAAGTTTTTTGTTTAAAACTTAACAGGCGTTCTAGATTATTATTTTTAATATTGAAATTTCAAAGAACCAAACTTCAAGTTTAAATTTTTCAAATCAAACGAGCGCTAACTCTGTGAATAATTCAAATATTTTCGCAGAAATCTCAGGAGGAGAATTGTCAGCTGAAGGCGCAGGTGCAGTCGCTCGAAGAAAAAATGTCACGTGACCGGAACGCCCGCCAGCGATTGGTCGGTGACCTCGTCGCGCGCTTGACCGACTGCGGCGACATCGCGCAGCAGATGCAGTCGAGCGTGTAAAAATCAAACATTCGGTGTTCAGAATCGGTTTCAGGGTTGGGGATAACATAAGGTTTTCGCGAGTCGGTTGAGATTTTATTTTTTTTATGAATTATGCTCTAACAGCAAGCTCGTTTAAACTTTTTAATGTTTATTTTAATATATATGTAATGGAAGCAATTAAACGTCGAATCGCATACTTGGTGCTGATATTAATTGCCGCAATACATTGAACAGCAATTGCTACTGCTTGGATTGCTGTTTCGAATTTTCTTGACACTCTATAGCAATTACGTCATAATTTGTCGACATCAGTTTTATACGTACATCACAACAATTTGTTTTTTAATTTTTTTTAGTCAGTCTTCAAGGTGTAGCTGTTACCGTTCGTCCGTACTTTTATTTTCTGACATCACTTCTGCAAAATTTCACACAAACCTCTATTCCAAATTTGTAAGTAATCGTTTTCAAAAGCTGCTATTTTGTACAATTTGTAGCCGCATTGCATCAAACAGTCGAAAAAAAAACAAAAAGTCCGTCAAGTTCACACAAAAGCTGGAAAAGTACTTTTTGGAAAATATTAATTCACTTATATTAGCGACATATGGCGCGCAGTGCATGAAATTTCCTCTAACGCTGATGGATGCTCCCCCTTGATTACCAACATTTCCAACAAAAACTCACACAAAGTTTCAGCAGAACTTTTTTGCGCGTTTATTTCTAATGCTAACAATGAGATTTGAGTTTTGCCGAAACTTGTTTTTGCACGAGGTTTTGATCAGCTAATCTAAAAAAAAATGTTAATAACAAACTTGGATTAATAAGCCTCAATCATATCTGCACCAATCAGCAAAAGTTTTAAAACTGGCAAGAAGTGGAAAAAAAGTATACTAACACAAGTCGATGTAACACAAAATGAAGATTTTGCCACTGCTTTCAGCTCTTCCGTTGTCAAACAGTCCCAGCAAGATTAATTTTCTCCCTTTTATTGATTTTAATCACCGGCTAAGAATGTTCCTTTAAAGCACAGCGCTAACCTCTTGTAAAAGTCTTCAATTTTCTTGTGTTTTTCTCGCTATTATGACAGCCGACAATGTTACAAAAGGGCTTCACAGAACAACTTTGCTTTTTGCTTTAAATTTTCAACGCTTTTCTTTGAGTCTGTTTTTTTTTGCAAAAGTCTGCAATTTTGTCACAGATTTTTCATCGTTTCAGGTTATTTTTTTATTTAATGGATTAAATTTTTTTGTTTTTGGATTTAATATTTTTATTCGTAACTGTTAGTTTTGTTAAACAACATTAATTGTTTGTTTATTTTAGTCAACTAACTTTGAATAAAGTTAACTTAATAAAGTTTAGAATTTAAATACATTACTAACTTATTATATCAAAATTTATATTAAATTGAAATTATGTTTTTTATTAATTCAAGCTTTTATTTTTAAAATAGTTGTCAAATAATGTTTTTTTAAAAATTGCTAAAGTGTTTTTAATGTTAAAAATCATTTTCAGAAAAAGAGAAATCGATATTTTTTTACTGTGTATTTTTTATATTATTGTAAACATAATAAAAATTTTTTGTGACATCGATTAATATTTTATTTAAATCTAATAAATGTAGTTGAGCGCTTAGTATACAGAATTCAATTGGTGATTTGCTTTTTAAATGTAAAATCATCAGTAAACTTAGACAGCTTTTTTAAACTGTTTTCACAAACGCCATTTCGTAAAAATATCAACAATAATCCAACATTTAACTTGTTAATACCGATTTAATTTTTCATTGCCTTACTATTTACGGCTATTTATTGCCTTTTCGGACGATATTGCCTACGTTTTTGAAGGTTACACGACAATACAAAATTGGAAAACTCAAATTCCGACAATTCAATTTCTTAAAGAAATATCTTAAAGACTATATCTCTTAAAGTAATATAAATTTCAAAAATACATATGTAGATCTTGTTAAAATCTACAAGCCACTTTTTGTTTTTTGCAAAATCTTAAATGTTTTTTAAGATATTTGAAAATTACTAAAAATAACTATGTTTTTTACTTTGTTTAAGCCATATCTTAAAAAATATTTTATATTTTGCAAAAAGAAAAAAAAAAACGGTTTTAAATACTAATAGGACCGACATATGTATTTTTTTATATTTGACAAATATACATTACTTTTTTAGTTGTAACCCTTTCATTTTTTATAAGAACTTGAATTGTCCGAATTTGATTAGTCGTGCACCCATTTTGGAAATCCTTGACTAAACTAATACTTATGTTGTATAAGTTAACATTAAAAACTATATATTTATATATTGTGAATAACACTATGTAAGTGAAACTTTTTTTAAATGTTATTTACAAAAAATAAATGATGATGTGTACTAGTAAAAACATAAAAATTAAGTTTGTCGTTTTTCTTTAAATAAGAGAAACCTTTTGCTTCAATAAGTCTAAACTTTAAAAAAATTTTCAATAAAGCTTTAAGTTTTTTTTATATCTTAACCTGTAAAATTAAACAACGTTTAAATGTTTGTTGTTGTAAATAACTTAATGAATCTAAAAATGTTTCGAACTTGTTTTAGGTAAAGTTGTTAATAAGTTGTTATCCATTTTTATTTAGAAAGACCATAAATTTGAGTTGAAATGTAAAATATATTAAAAAAGTTAAGCTAGGTTTTGTTGCTAAATTGTCAATACTTAATAAAAGCGTTTATGAAAGTCTAACTTATATAGGAGACAATAAAAGAACTCAAATTAGTTAATATTTTTTTTCAAATGCACATAAATTTATTTGCAGAGTACTAGTGCTTTCTAGGAAAACAGTCTACTTAGCGTAAGAAGTAAGACACTAAAAATAAAGCGTTATTTAGCCTATAAAAGTAGGAGTTATTTCTTAAAAACGAACTAATTTTGTATAAAAATCCCTATTATCAGTAGCAGGGGCGTGTCTAGATTTTTTCAGTAGGGTTGCACAATTTTTCTATAAAATTATACTAATAATAATATAGTAGTTTGTCTAGTAGCTTTAAATAATACACTTTAGAAAAATACAAAACTGTCTTAACTTTATATATATATAAAATGTTTAAACTTTAAACAATAAGAAAATATCATTAACACAGAATGCAAACTGTTAACAAGTAATACAGTTCTTTAGTTTTCAGTAGGGTTGCACAATTTTTCTGTAAAATGATAACAATAATAATAAATATGATAGTAGATTATTTTGTGTAATACACTTAAGAAAATTAAAAAAGTGTCTAGGTTCCAAAAAATTTTAAGCAGTAAATAATTTGAAAATTTTGTAAAACAGAATGCAAAATGTTAGTACGTAATTTAGTTCTTTAATTTTGAGGAAAATAATTTAAAGATAAAAATAAGTCTTTTTTTTTTATTGACAACGTGAAAATTTTGGCTAACAGAATTAAATTAAAATAAATAACGAAATATTTTATACATAAGATACTATATATTTATTTGTCTTAACTAAAAAATATTGCTCAATTTACTGAAATGTAAAGAGCTTATTTAAATAAATGCGCGCAAATTAAATACTTAATTTACAACTACGTTTCAGTGACAAAAAATTGCGACCTCTTCAAGTAGATTAAATTATAAAAAGTTTTACTTGAAGATGTCGCAATTTTTAGAAACTTAGTTGTAAATTAAGTATTTAATTTGTACACATATTACATGAGATAGTAAAATTAAGGAGTAATCTCAATTAATAATTTAATCGTCTCAATAATAGAAAAGCATACTCATTGATATATAAATAAACTATTTATTCAAACGATTCTAGTTAAAATAATTCAGCTAAAAATCAAATACAAACCAAAAATTAATTAAAAAAAAACTAGTAGCAGACGTAAACAGTTTTTTACAATGTGATAAAAAAAGTAATAAAGTAAAAAAAGTAAGTTTTCAAAGTTTAAACTGAAACTCTTTGAATTGAAAAACTATTCAAAAGTAGTTTTAAAAAGCACTAATTGTTGGTGGATTTTGAGTTGAAAGTTTCTTTGTTCAAATTATTCAACTTCAGTAATTATAGAGTTAGTATAAAATTTATATATCTTTTTCTACAAAAAAGTTATAACATTTTGTCATTTTTAAACTAAACTTCACTTGATATAAAGTGGTTAACATAATACACATGCTATTTTAGTAAAATATCCTAAAGTTAAATTATATTCAATCGCTTTTTATTATGTTTATTCTATTTTTTTAAGAGTCGCCCAGGAAGCAGAAAACCAGCCAAAAGAGTAGTAGTAGCATGATCAGTAGTAATGCTTATTTTACAAACATTTTTGAACTTATAGTTTTAAAAGTATATAGATTACTTAGAAAAAATTTAAAATACTGAAACCTATGTTGAATTTTTTGACAAATCTGGCCACGAAAACTTTTAATATTAAATGTAGTTCTTTAAAGAGGTTGCTGACTTAGTTATAATCTTTGTATAAACTTATTAAAAAAAGTGTTATTAATTTATAATTTATTCAAAATTTAACTTTATCTTTTTTGTATGTTCTAAGTTATCGCCTTTTATATTACAAAAAAGTGCAAAATTGTTAAACAGTTCTTCATAAGTTTAACTTTGTTTAATTTTTGTTGATGTTTATTTTAAATTATTTTTCTGCTTGTGTGTCCTGTTTAAGGGCTCAGGTTTGGATACCTAAGTCCAACATTGCACAGTAAACAATATGATAGCTATAATACTTGTAGATTGTTTATTGTACAAAAAATGTTTCGGTTACCAATCCATACGTTAAGGGTACATAGAGTCATGTCCTAATGTCTTGTTCAGGAGTTTAACAGTTTTCTATTTTTTGTAACAAAATAAAACATGTTTAAATGAGTGAAACCATTATAAAATAGGTAAGTTACAAATTGTAAATGTATCTAGTAATGTGAAGATGTGTGTAAAATCTTTGCTTAGAGCTTTTGTCTTTTCTGGAAAACTTTAGTTACAAATTTATTATGTTTTTAATTGACGTTAATTTCTATAAAATAAATTTAAACCCTGTTTTATATAATTTATAAAGCCGGACCTTAATTTTTTTAAAATTGAGAGTTTAATTTTATCCTAGCATTAGTGAATGGATTCGACAGACAACTAAATTTAATAACAATGATTTTGTAAAAATTAAACCTTGTTTAGTATTTAAGTTTACCACAAAACTAGATTCAACGCAATATTGTAAATTTTAATTTAATTAAGACTTAAATTAACTATTTTGAACTGAGACAATGAAAGCAAAAGTCATGATTTAATGCTTTAAATGGGTTTTAACACAAACTAAAGTAGTACTTTTCAAGTTTATAAAATTGTAGAAGAACAAACAACTTGCTTATAGTGTGGAGCAGGGGCGTGTTTTGACTGATTTCCTGTTTCCTGTGAACCCCCTGAAAAAAAGAAAATAAAAAAGAAAAAAAAGACTCTTAGAATATCACTAAAAACGTTGTTTATTGACTTTGTTTTGGTTATTTGTTTAACGAATGTTGAATTTATAACACTGAAAGATAAAAAATTTTCCTAAACAAAAAATGCTCGTTTTTGCCCAGCTGAAATAGATTTTATATAAAATTTTAATTGTGACGTCATAATAAGTAAAAGTTTTAAAGTAGCATTTTCTTTCTAGGAAACTTTTTACTAAGATGCTCTTAATTCCCTTTAAAAATTGTTACTTTGTGTAAATAATTTTTGATACAGTATTGTTTTTGAACTAATAAGTACAATTTTACTCAAAAAATGTCCAATATAATCACTAAAGTTTTATTTTACCAATTTGGTTGTATATAATAATGTTGTGTGAAGCTTTTGTACTTTAAAATTTATATTTTTTGTTTATGTGTCAACCAACTGGGTTTAAACCTTGAAAAATTGTTTTATTTCTAATAATAATTGTATATCTGTTGGCCACAATGTTGGTTCTTGATTTTTTTTAATTTTTAACTTAGAGAGATTTCAAAATTATTATTAAAATTCCTTCACCATCAGGCAAACATTTAATTATAATTTGAAGATATTTTAGTTTAGTTGCAAAAGTCTAAAATTTTTTTGGTAATTACCTAGAATGATGTTGCACCAATATCAAGCTGAAATTATATTGTGTTTAATATGTTTTTGAACCACAATTTTAGGCTTAAAATCAATATTTTGAGCCTTATCTTGTATGATTGATCTAAAATTATACTTCGTTTTAAACAAGCTATATAAATACATAGTTAGAATAAAATTCATTTGTTGTAAACTAAAATACTTAATTGATTTATTTTACAGTATAGTATTGTATATAAGTTATTGTATCATTTGCTTTATTTAAAAAATAAAAGCAATTAAATATATAAGTTTTATTGGTTTATTATAAATTAGTTTTATTTATGTATTTATAAAATAGAATTTTAAAGCCTATAATTATGATAAAAAACAACATTGAATTTAGTATAATTTCAATCTGATATTGGTGCGACACCATCCTAGATGATTACCCATTTTTTTAGTGAAATTTCAATTTTTATAGATTAAAAAATGTTTTTATTATAAATAAAAATTTTTCCGGCTCTTTTAGTTTTAATTTATCTAAATTTAATACAGTATAATAAATAAAAATATATAATATTTTTCCATTACTACTTATATCTTTTATATGTTTTTAGGCAGAAAAATGCATTTTAAACACAGATTTTTTCGGCTAAATATTGCGTACTTAACTGGCAGTGCATACCTAAGAAATGAGTACTTAAGCGGAAATTAAGAACTAAAAAAAAATTGTGAACCCCATTTGAAAAAAGTCTAGACACGCCCCTGGTGTGGAGGTAACTTAAAAATTTGAAAAAAATTCATTTTCCACAAAGTTTAATAGGAATATTTTTGTTTAGTTGTAAAATTTAAGTTTTAGAATAAAGTACCTTTAAAGTTTTTACTAATAGTAAGACAAGCAGTACGCCGAAATAACGAAAGAAAAAGAATTAAAAACAGTTTATATACAAAGTGATCAAGATAAAATTCTAAGCTTGTTAGTTAATTATTTTTATTGTAAGCAATATAAACTAAAATTGTAAAGTTTTGAACTTTTAAACCTCTAACGGTTCTTAATGCTTTAAAAAGATTCTTTGAATAACTTTTTGCTGTTGTATTACAACCAGACCAGCATTAATGTTACTAAGTTATTCAAATATTCAAATAAGAAGCTTTAGGAAACTTTAAATTTTCTAACATTTTTAGACTGTTTGACTTATGATTATAAAAGTCTAAACAATAATCACGCAATTGGAGTATTAGATTTTACGATTAAGATAAGATATTAACGTTTGTTTCAAAAAATACTTATTTTATATTAAACATTTTTAATCAGCTTGCTTCATGACTATAATTTATTAAAATTTATTGCGTATTTTTTATATTAAATAGTTAAAAGTATTTAAACTCTTAGAGCAAAACATTTGTACTTAAACTTTTTAAATTAGTAAATTTTGGCAAGAAATTATATATTTTTTCTTTTGTGGTTTCTTTTTATCCAATTAAAAAATTATAGTTTATTTTGTTTTGTTGTCTTTTATCATTACGTCTTATTTTATTATACATTAAAAATGTTACTTCTTTCTGATTTATTGACACTGATGCAATTATCGAGCGAAAGACTGTTTATAAAAAAATGTTTATGTTAGGTAAATAACCGTTTTGTTGTCATCAATTGTTTAGTGATAAATCACAAATGTTTGTTTCCAGAAGACTACAATACATCTTGAGAATAAAGAATTTATTTAACATGGGTGGTTGTAGTAGCAAGCCAATTGAAGCAAAAGCTCCTAATATATACGGTTTCAAAGCAAAAACCATCCATGGTGAAGAGGTGAGTTTGTCTAAGTACGAGGGGAAAGTCTGCCTCATTGTGAATGTGGCCACCATGTGAGGCTTGGGAAAAACAAACTATCAGCAACTTGCTCAGTTGCATGATGAGTTGGAAGTTGAAGGCTTGTGCATTTTAGGATTTCCTTGCAACCAGTTTGGAAACCAGGAACCTAAAAGCAATGCTGAGCTCCTTGAGTGGGCTGAACAACATGCAGTTGTTTGGGACTTGTTTGAAAAAATTGATGTCAATGGCCCTAATGCACTCCCGCTGTACAAGTGTCTTCAAAACCATAAAAACACTCATGGTACAATCACCAATAACATCAAATGGAACTTTTACAAGTTTTTGATTGATAGAAATGGTGTTCCCCGAAAAAGGTTCAAGTCAAACATTGAGCCTCTTAAATGTAAAAAAGATATTATTTTTTACTTGGAACAAAAAGTTGAACAAAAATCAAGTGGACTGGAACAAAAAGTTGAACAACATTCAAGTGAACAGAAAACTAAATCAGACTAGCTTAATAGCCATAAGTTTTTACTTTTTCTTTGACATTTTTGCTGTTATTACAAAAAACTTGTTTTAGAATTGATGATGTTTTATAAATGACCATTGTTTTTAAAAACTTAGTTTAAGTATAAAACAATGTGAAATAGAATCTTTGTTTGAGCAAGCTTTGATTCAAAAAAATGTCATTCAAAATGTTTCTAAATCTTTAAAGTATTTGTGATAATTTAAGCTTAATAAATCAATTGAACAATTATATGTTTTAAAAGATTTTTTTTTCTTATTTAAATAATTACCTAAATATTTAAATAATCTTGTCTTAAACTTTTATTAACTAATAAAGTTTTATTTTTATATGTTGAGTGAATGTTAATTGTCTAAATACAGTATAAGTGAAACAGTAACATTAGAAATATTTTTTGTTTATTCAGAGTGATTAAAAATTAATAAAGCTTTTAAAAAATTCAATTCAATAGCCTATAAATTATAGTTATGTTAATTCCTTCAATTTTTATTTGTTCTTTTAAAAAATCCCTAAGAATCCTTGAATTTTCAAGCTTTTATAAAACTTTGGTTGTTAATTGAAATGTTTTTTTTTAGGTTTTTATTGAATTATTTTAAGAAGTTTAAATTTAAAAAAAGTAACACCTTTTAAACCTTGGTCAATAAGTAAAAGGTCAAATATGTAGGGCTTAAAACTTTGCTTTAAGGTTTTTCTTAATTTTCTGTAACTTTTATTCCTTTTTCTTAATTTTTTTTTCTAGAAAAAACTAAGAATTGCCTTCATGAACCTTTCTTAAAACCTCTTAAATGCCACAATGAGTTTTTTTGTTTTTGTAATTGCCCATATATAAAAAAATTCTTCGGTTGAATTTTTTGGGTTCCATTTAGTTTATAATGGGATTGTTTTCAAAAAAGCAGAAATTGCCTCTATTTCCGCTCCTACAATACATCTATAAATTTTCACACAGTGTTTTTGTGATATTTACTAAGTGTAAAATTTTTTCCAGCTGAAATTTAAAAAATTTAGATCTGTTTAAATTTACAAATTTCCTTATTTTCCAAAACATTCAAATGCTAAAAAATTAATTAATAATCCTTTAAAGTCAGACTAAAATTGAAAAGTTTTCCCATAAAATTACAAAATTACTTATTTTCCAATGCCTTCATCTGGTATAAATTAATAAAATATCCTATACAAATCTAAAAAATTTTTCTATTAACATATTGAACAAGTACCCTAGAACAAGATAAGTTTAGATTTATTTGTTACAAATTTTATACTAAATGATAAGAGGAAACAAAAGATTGAAAGTTTTATATAGTTTTAAGTGTTTGATTATGTAGTTTAGAATAAATTTAAATTAAGAATTTGATTTAGAAAAGACATGAAAATTTTAATAAAAAGTCAAGAAATTTTTCTCAGTTTGATCTGTGGCAACCCTGATAGTCTTATCTTTTAAAATTAAGGCCATACAGATATCCACTTTGATTTTTATCACTTGTAATTTTGTAGAGCTTTACAGAGTTGCCACACACTCAGGAAAACTCAAGACATTTTGATTTTCTAGAAAATCTCAGGGTGTATTGACTTTTTCTTAACCGGGTTTGCCAAAAAACCTCAACTTTTCAATTTAGGCAAAAAAAAAAACTGAAAAACCTGTAATTTTGAACAAAAATCACTAGAAAATCTGTAAAAACTTAGAATTTTAAACTATTTTTGTAACAAAATTCATTAAGATACAAAACATATATCAAAAAACAAAATAAATCTTGTATCATTAATTTTTTTTTTGCTATAAAAACCCACCTTAAGTAGGTAAAACAGTATCTTTTCAATGTTGTTATACTTTTTAAGACAGTTTTTTTGCTTAAGTTTAACTTTATAACAAAAATAGACCAAAACATTTTTTTTTAACCTGGAAGAAATTCAGAAAACCTGGAAGAAGTTTACAAAAAACATTTTGCAACCCTGTAAAACTCAGGATGACTCAGGGCAGTTTTGATTTCTTACAAAAATCTCAGTAAAAAAAAATTATCTCAAGGCAGATTTTTCAATTTATTGTAATCTGAAATTATTATTTATTATTGTTTGAGTTTATATTCGTCAGAACCAGTTTGTAGATATAAAAGTTTAAATATGCATTAAAGTTTTAATATACTTGTAGTTACATAAACTTATCCACAATTTTTTTTTGATCTTGATTGATTAAATATTTGTAAACAATATTTCTCATACGTTTAGTGAACATCTAATGCAGAAGCATACAAATACAATCTCCTTTTATTTATTAAGAATAAAAATTAACACAAGTATAAGTAGCGTGTGCCAGATGCAAAATATTATTTTTATGGATTTAAAAAAAGATCTCAGGATGGCTCAGGGCAGTTTAAGACAGACCTTATTTTTCTCTTCATCTTTTTGGCCCCTTTGCTAGTCACGTTCCCCCCTTTGCAGCTTATGGCCCACTTTAGGCAACTCTGGACAATTCAAGGGTCAGATGGTTCATAATAACCCATTAAAACTTTTGTTGGTGGGAACACAGCATTTAAAGCTTTTGCAAGCAATACTTGTAGCCTAAGGTTTTGTTTTTTTAATAAATAGTAATTAAAAAAGAAAGAAGTAAAATGTGCACTTTTAAACAACTTAATTTAAAACAAAACTCAGGCTGATTTGAATTTTTTTTTGATAAAATCAAACTAAACTTTAGTTAGAATTTAAATGACAATGCCTTAACTTAGTTTAAAATATTCGTTTTTTTTCAATTAACCTATATTCTTCAATTTAGTTTTTGTTAAAGCCTGAGGGTACGAACATTACAAACGTAATACGAATGGCTTTTAAATGAAAGCTTTAAGTATAAACTATAAGTTAGCTGTATAGAACATGAAAACTTAATACATTTTGAAGTACAGTAACCTCTCGGATCTTTACGCACTCGTGACGTTACGCACTCTCGTTTAGTTACGCATTTCGGAATTCTATAAAATTCAGAAAATATTTTTTTTTTTTATTATTGCACAAATTAGGTTTAATGTATATTTTTAAATTAAGATATGTTTTTGAATGCTAACGCACCTCTCTATATCTTTAGACTTTGTAAATTTATGTTCCTTGACTAATTGATAAACATTTAGTTATAACTCAGTATATCAGTAATTTTGTAAACAATAAGAGATTAAATCAAAATTCTGAAATAAACATGACTGTTTTTAATAATGAAAGTATAATGAAATAATGAGAGTTTAAAACACAAAGAAATATTACAGCAGTCTTGCATTATATATTAATAAACACCATTTATAATTGTAAAGAAATGCTTAATTATAAATTGAATTTGCTAAGTAGAATAGAATATAAATGTCAAATATAAATAAAGATAAAATAATTTCTACTTATTATTGAAATAGTAAAATTATTTCTACTCGTATTATTATTTTATAGAAATTCAAATCTTTTTTTTTAATATATGTATAGTTTTATCTGTTGTTTTCATATTTATAAATAAAGTAAACAAATTGTTAAAATTGGGAAAGTGCCCAGTCTGCTTTTAACTAGAAACAATATTAAAAAACAGCCATTTTAGTGAGTATATTTGGTACCTCTCGTTTCTTTACGATCTCTCATATCTTTACGCACTTTTTCTGTGGACACAATGTGCGTAAATAAGCGAGAGGTTACTGTACTCTTATTTTGAAAAAAACTTCTGTTACAAAAGAGCTTTTTTAATTTTGTCAGAAATTTTTAAATTAACTAAAAGTAATCTATCTACTTTTTTTAAGCAATCAACCTAAATATTTTAAGGAAATATTCGTTGAATTGTAGAAAAGTTTTATTGTTACAAATTAAAAAGTATTTTAAGACCAAAAAACTTAGTTGAAATCTTTTTACTAACAGTTCTAAAGTTCCTACATTATAATTGTTTAGTTAAGGTTAGACAATCAAAATTTAATAAAGATTTCTTAAAAACTAAAAAAAGATATAATTTTGACGAAATTATCGTTTAAAAAAAAACTTCGCTGACTTTGTACCCTTATATCTCAAAAACTAATTTAAAACTAAAAATACGGTAAGAAGCAACTGCTAGCTAAGTTATATCTTTAAAATATTTTTTACGATACCTATAAAAAGACCGACCCAATAGTTTGCTGACGACTACGATGAGATTAAGTATGAAAGCATTACCATGATGTTTTTCTCTTAAATCAATTCAAGCCTTGTGCAGAATTTATACAGATAGACGATTTTTTAATATGTAAATTTCCATAAAATTAAATTTATGTGCATTAAATATCTGATAAAGTAGTCGAGAAAAGATCCATAAAAATTTCAAAACTGGTTTAAAAACTTCAAAGGACTGAATTAACAGTTTTCAATAGTTGTTAATACACATACAACAATTGTAAAAATTAAACTGATGAAAATATTTTTGGTAATTTTAAATTAAATCTTATACGCATTGTGTTGATATAAGAGATTTATGTTAATTTTATGGTCGAACCAATGTATATTTTTCAAGCTATAAAAGCTATATTAAATACATTCAACTTAAATTATAATAAGTAGAACAAGCTTTAAGGTTTTTAATAAAACAAAGATTATAAAACTTTATTAGAGTATAAAACTTGTCTAAAATTGTATAAAAACCTAAAAGAAACTATAATAAAAAACTGTTTAACAATATAACAGTTTCATTATAACTTGCATGCATACGAATACTTTTAGTACTTAGAATTGTTGGTTGTTACAGCTAGACTTGTTAAACCTATGAACTTGCATATGAACTTTTGTCTGTACACTTTTTTGTTCAAATTAATAGCAGCAATAATACTTTTTGTACACATATCCAGTTCTAACACTTTTAATTTGCTTTTTTTTTTTTAAGACATTTAAACTTTACGTTAGTGGTTAAATTGTATTCTTGATTAGATAATGTTGTTAATGCAATTTATTCTAAAACATATATTTACAAATATAATCTTATAAACAAAAAACGTAGTAATTAAGTTGTAATTATTCATTGTCGCAACTTTAATTCGTATAAATTTAAACGCAAAAGAAAAAGTACTTTACTACGTATTTAGTTAGTTTTTTAAACTAGGAGTTTTATTCTGCACAATCCAATTTAAAACAAACATAGTACCAAATAATTTAAAAAAAAAACATAAAAATCTTACCAACAGTTAACTCCATTGTCATGCAGTGTCGCAAACGCCACAAAAAGAGTGATCGTCATATTTGCATCAGTACTATGCATGAAAAACCCTGTCACTGTTTACAACGTACTCGGAATGTTCATCGCTATAACCGGCGTTTTTTGCTACTCAAAGGTTTTATCTTATACTTTTAATTCTTAGGTTTTTATTCTTGAAAACTACTGTATAAAAATCTTAGTTTTAAATTGATACAATTTGTAGAAAGTGCTGAAAACTAGGTGTAATTATTTCTTTTTATTTTTTTACGTGTATTAGTGATACAGTACTATTTACTTAAAAACTGTTTTTATGTAAGATTAAAGTTTAAGAAACAACAATTAAATTATCATATTAGCTTTTAACATATTTACTAAAATAAATGTTCTTTGTTAGTTTATAAATATTTGTGAGCTTTTTTTTCTTATATAAAAAATGTTAAAAGTTTTAAATACTCAGGAACTTGCAACTTCTGATTGAAATATTAAGCAATTTTTATATATTTAATTGTATATTAATTGCATCAGCAATAATGACTTCATATTCGTAATTACTGTTCATCAGAACTGTAGGGCATCTATTGGTTTTTACACTAAAACAATTTCAGGTAAAAAGTAGCGAAAACAATTCTTTGGAAAAAAGAAACAATAGTTTGGAATCCTTGGTTATCGATAACAACTTTACTGTAAATATTGAGAGTAAAATAAAATTCAATGAAAAGAAAGAAAAACCTTTCAGATACATTAGAAATGTTTGAATATATTACGATAATAAGTTTTTTGATCACTAAGTAAAAATTTTTAAACATATGTTTGATAAAAAAACAAAAACCAATTAAAAACATTTATAACAAACAAAAATAATCATTCCTTTAAGAGTTTTACTTGTATTTTAGCAAGCACACTTACTTTAACTTTTGTAATTTGTTTTCTTAATGAAAAAATCTAAATAACTTTATTGTTTATTTAATCAGACATTTAACAATTTTTCTTATATTTCTACTAAAATTAAATGTTGGACTTATTTAATTCTGTAAACTTATGCTTTACGAAACTTTTAAAACTTTTGTTGACTGCTTATTTTATTAAAGTAGTAAAAAGAATTAAATCAATAATATAAATCATTTTAAAAGAAGCTACAAAGAGCTTGTACATTAAATTTTGTTTAAATATAATCAACTTTCTAATTCTGAACTTATGATCTAAAGTTGTTTTGAAGTTTATCAAATGTATTTACCTCTTAAATAAAACAATTTGTTAAGACTTTTTTTAAAACAAAGTTTGTGAACTGTATTTTTTAGTAAAGTAGATAATCTTGTATTTAAAAGTTGTTTTATTCTTATTATTACTTATTATACACAAACTTACAATATAAACATTTTTTTTGAAAATTTGTTTTATTTAAAGTTGTATATCAAGTTCTTTTTTTTATACAATAAGTGATGTTATGGTTGACTAGGGTAGATAAGATAATCTAATGATAACAAATCTATTTGTTAAACTCTTCCGATCAAACTCTTCCAATTTTTTTTTACTATTTGTTCAGACTTGTTCAGTTAAACTGACAAAAGTTTTATTTCAACTATTAGTTGTTCTTACAATTTGCTACCTAAACTATTTAAACTAGCTAACTACAACAACCAAGACTTTATAGTTTGTTAGAAATGTTTTTTATTTCTACTAAAATCTAATTTTATAAACAAAGGTACGTACAAAGCATACAAGTCTTAAATAAAACCATAGCAGATTTACATTAAACAAATAAACTAAACAGCAACAGAATAACTTTTTAAACGACACTAGTTAAAAGTAAATCTTGGTCTTTGCAAAAGCAATTAATAATTAGTCTACACATCTAAAACAATTATAAACTGTACAGCTTGTTACAATTCCACAACAAATCAGTCTTTAATGAATAATCCTGAATCGTTGTAGAAATACCTGAAAGCTGCGTTTTGTTGCTCCTCAGACGGCCATTCTCTACCGATACGTGATGTTGCGAAATCGTCGAGAGCTTCTTTGTTCTTCTGATAGTTTTCAAAAGTAGGAGGTTTGTTCACGACGCGCATTATCTTTGCGTATATTTCGTCAAGTTCTGTAAGATGTTAAAAATCATTTCTTAGCTATTTAAGTTTTTTTCATAAGTACGCTGTCTTAGTGATAATTCAATTTTTCACTCTTTAAATTCTGAGCTTTTCTGTTTTGTTTCTGTCTCAAACATTCTATTTGTAATGAATTCGACAAAACTAAAGCATAGCATTTTTTTTATTTAAATCAGTTTAGTCTCTATAACAAAACTATGTCTATTAAAAAAATGCTCAAAGGCAGAGAAAGCTGCAGTAAGTAATGAAGTTTATAAAATAATTACCTATCAAGTATACCGACTAAAGTAATAGCAAGCGAACAGATAATTCTAATTTATCACTATATCTGCTAGACAGAACAAAACAACGTCGCTTTTATCAAATTTTACACTTCAAATCAATTTTCAATTAAATTCCTTAGAACCACAAAAAAGTAAAACAAAATTAATTAAAAAAAACAAATAGTAGTTACCTGAAGGATCCCCTCTTTCTCGTTTGGCTTCTTCAATCATCGACAGTTCATTGAACTCACGTCTTTCTACAAATAAAATAGTGTTTTAGTACAAATAAAATATTGATTTTTGTTTCTGTTACTTGCTACTGCTGCTCAAACAACGTTTCAGTAAAGTTTTGAGCTACAACCTCACAAGCCAATGTTAAAAAAAAAAAAGTATGGATACAATCAGATTTGATTAAAGGCTTATAAATAGTTAGGTTTCTAGAAAATTTTTAAGAAGTCCTGGACACGGTTGTTTTTGAAAGTACCAAAAGGCATTTTAAACGGACTCGAAAGAAATAAAAACAATAACATTTTAATATTTCGTCAATCAAATCTATCTATAACCTTTCACCGTGAATAAGCGGCAGATTTTAATATTCTTCACTTACCCATCTCAGTCTTCTGGACTTCCACTTTCGTTTGACTCGCTTTAAACTCCTCGATGAGTCCCTGGACTCCCTGAAGTACCCGGATATCCGCCTCTTCCTGCCAATCACCGAAGAACCTGAAGAGAAAATAGTTAAATTAAAATGAAGCAGTTGAGCGGTTTACGAAATTCAACATGAGTCGATGTTTTCAGTCTGCTACATGAGCATTGTTTTGAAAAGCATGTTGATTTTGTTGTTAGTGTATTTCGTTAACCTAACTAAAAAGTTGTTTTGAAAAGATCTTATAATATTTCTATACTAAGCCTACAGAACTTTTATCAAAATACAAATTATACATTTCGTTCTCAGTCCATTTTAATAGTTTATGTACATTTTATTAACTAAGAAGTGAAATGGCAGTTAGTTTATAATGTTTTATAACCAAAAGTCGATTATGCGTTTAAGTAACAAAATATGTTTTATAATGTGAACGTTGGAATATTTCTAATAAGACACAAAACCAAAACGTTTCCAAGAAAATTGAAAGTTGTTAGTTGTACATAAGTGTAAAAGTTGAAAAAAAATTTACAATAGACAAATTATCACACCACAGTTGAACTGACAAGTCACGATCTTTGTATTTGACGAGGTACGAGGTGACACCAGTTATTTTGTCTTCCCTCCTTCCAATTATCCTCTCAGCTACCAGTTCTACAAGATTTGCATAAAATATGAAACAAAACTTTACAGTACAGGTTGAAATCAACTGTTTCAATCTTAAAAGAGTCCAGGTCAGACTATGTCTACGTGGTTTTCTCGAAGTTAAATAACAAAAAAAAAATTCTGTTACGTTCAATAATTACTTTAACGTAAGCAACATGAAAAATACTGCATATCTAATAAAACAACAATATAACCAGAGAGAATTAATGTTCTTATTATTTTTTTGATTTAGTTTACACAAAAAATTAAGTTGAGATGTTGTTTTAATACAAGATAAAAAATTTACCATTGTTACTTTCTTCATCGCTTTCTTCATAACTAGCAACACGAATATGATCGGCCATTATAAACGCTTTAAATAGAAATCTGTGAAAACTTTTTAGAAAAGTTTAAATCTCACCAGTTTACAGCTTTTTCATTAGTTTAATACAAAGTGCATCAAGAACTGAAGATATTAAATCTTATTTACTTTCTGAATTTTTTTAACACTTTATTATTTTTTCTAACGAAACAAAAACATTAAATCATAACTAAGTTAGAAATACGAAGTTAAACTCCATAACTGATAATGAAATGTAAATCATCAATTTAATTTAGTATATGTTCTTGTTAATTACTAGTTAGAATCAGGTTTGTATAATTTTAAATGTATCTAAATTGCAAAACCAACTACAATTATTTTAACTAATTAGACTGATTTATTAAGCGTATGTATTAACATTTTTCAGTGTTTTGTTAAGCAATGTACTCCTTATTTTGCAAAAAACTATATATAATTCAAGTACATACCAACTATCTAAAAAATACACCTATAAGTGTACTGTACAGTATGTGAAGGAAGATGATTATAAATGCCAAAATAAATAACTTTTTTTTCTGTTTTATATTATATACTTAATTGTTGACAGGACTAAAACCTTAACTTGCTTATAAGAACACTAGCTAAATTTTTGTAAAGTTTTAATGTAACCAATTTTTGGAAACAACAAAATATTAAAAGAAACTATTACTACAAACATTTTCCTTTGAAACTGAGTCTTTTACGATCTTAAATTATTTACTTTCTATTTGCTCTTACTTAGGAAATATCATAATTGAACTAAACATCTACCTTATGTATGTGATTAAGAAATTTATCGACTCTAGCCAATAGAAGCTCATATTTTAAAATGTTACATGTAACAAGAATAGTGATCTAAAATCAAGTTTTTCATTTTGTATGCAGTAATCAAGTACTTTTTATCAAAATTTGCTTTCAGTAATCATTATATTAGTTATAAAAAGTTATAAATGTATGAGCTTAAAATTTTATCAATCAGCTGTTTAATTTAATTTAGGTTTTGCGTAATTTTAGCTTCTAACAATAATACATTGTGAATTTTTAAAACACTAATTAATATTTTTTTATTCGAAATAATAAATTAACTTCTTTTTTAATAATATATATATGTATTTTTCACTTGTTGTTTTCGTTTTAGTTGAGTCACAAACATAACTTTTTATTTATTTGGTTCATATTTTTGAACAATTTATGACTGTCTAAAGAGTATGAGAAACCAATCAAATAATTTTTTTTTCTAATTTTTTACAGCGACATACTTTAAGATTGTATGTTAGTGTTTTATATCGTAATAAATTAAAAACAAATTAGGAAAATTATACCAGTTTAATAACATACATTGAAAAAAAGTTTATTATATTTATTTTAAAACTTGTTAATTATAACTTTACATTTTACTTTAAGCTAATTTTCTTAGTTTAAAACACTACTTAACACGGTATTTGAAAATACTGCATTACTAATAGCAGGGGCGTCGCGTGGGTGTTGCACTGCCGGAATTGCACCACCTTAAAATTTTATAAGAAAAAATTAAGTATCTATAACGTTTTAGTTATTTTTCAGAAAAAAATCTCTTATAAAACTCCAATTTAGACAACGACTATTTTCTCACTACACTGCCGCAAACTCTTAGCTGACTGCCGCAAATGAACTTAAAAAAGCAAACTTTCTTCGAGAATTACCGCAAAATCAATATCTTACGGTAAGTGAGCTATGTTGAAAATCCCTAAAAACAGTACAGGCTTAAGTATCATTCAACAAGCGATTGTAAACAAAAAATGAAAACAAAGCTAAACAAAGCAGAGGCAACTCGAGCAGAGGCAACTTGTGTAGGAGCAATTAAAGCACCGGTAACTTGTTTTTTTTCTGCACCACCGAAGAAAATTACCACGCGACGCCACTGACTAAGAGTCAAAAATACACCAATGTTTCCATCTAGAAATTATTCTTTTAACAAACTAGTTTCAAAGCCCAGATATAGTAAATAATTTAAGTATAAAACTGAAATGTTTCTGTTAAAACTATTTATAAAGTAAGACATAAAAACCTTTATTGAATTACAACTTTCTGTTAGAATACTTGCTAATAACGGGTGAAGTTACAAGCAAGCTATTTATTTCAAATACTAAAAAAAGTTTCAGAACTCTATTGATCTAAAAAGACGTAATTTATATTCAAAAGCTCAAAATTTGTATAAATGTTATCTTTGTCTTTAAAGTAATTCGTTTTCTACCAATGTGTTTGCTTATTCTATATAGCTATAAATATAGTTTAATTAATGTTTAAACGTATTAAAAAATTACCAAATGAGGATCTTTACAAATTAAGTACGTTAAATATATGATAACTTTAACTAAGTTACAGACTTTCATATTTAAAAATACGTACAGTTTAGGTATTTTGTTACCAAATATTCTTTTTTTTAAACTAAATATATTATGTAAGGTTATAAGCGTTAAGCACAAGCGTGTACACCTATTTCTTAGAATTTTTACTCAATAAATACAAACATATTTGTGCAATATTAAACTTAACAATACTTATAAGTAAATATTACCTAAAAGAACTATTTATTTAGAACTGATAACAAAATAGTTAAGGTTAGTTAAATTTAAAAACTAATTTTAGTTTGACCTTTTTTTAAAACTGATTTAATGTTAAGTTTTATTATGTAAACTTTCACGAGAATAAAATTTTTCATATTAATGTTTTCTAAACCTAAATAATATCAAATTATGTAAGCAAACAATTGTAACAAGGGCAGTTATGCAAACAGTTTTAAACATTAAATACTCAAGTTAAACCACCTTATTTTAAACTCCGAATAAATTTATATACTAGTTATGCTATTTAATAGCCGTTATTTTTACCTTAAACTTTTAAATTCCAAAAAAAAAAACAAAGAAACAAAGAAAGAAAGCGAGTTTTCTGAGGCAAGAATTTAGGTTAACTAATTTAGATTTGTTTAATTTTGAAATACTATTTTTTCTTTCTAGTATAGTAATTATGTTTTTATACTTAATTTAAACGGAAGTTTTTAAAAACTTAAAGTATTTTTTAAGAGTATTTGAAAAATAGTACAAAATTCAAAAATCTCTAATATTTGTAACATTTTTATTATAATTTTATTTATTTTATCATTTTTTATAAATTATTATTTATAAGTATTTGCTTTATTTGGCTAGCACAAAACTGCGCTCTGCGCGCGGTGTGCGATACTCTTAGCTACTTATTACAAACTGTTTTCTTACTTATGTAATTCTTTTTGTTGTATAGTTAAATGAATAGATATTTTTTTTTTTCTTCTTATTATCATTATCTGTTTCAAACTAATTTGTTCTAATGCTTAGTTTAAGCATAAGTATTCTAAAATTATAAGAGTTTTTAATAGTATTTCAAAATTATCATAAATTTGAAAAGTTTCTAATTATTTTTTTTTATTCTTATTATATGATTTACTGCCTTATTCGGCTGGCACAAAAGCGCGATTTGCGCGCGGAGTGCAATGCTCTTGGCTATTTATTAAAATCTGTTTTCAATTTAAAGTACCTCTTAACTGTTTTGTAGTTTACTTCATAGATATATTTAACCTGAAAACCACTCTAAGAAAGTAATTTATAGTAATCCATATAAATTATTCAACTTATTTTGTTATTGTTTATGTTAAACGATGCTGTTGTGTTCTGGCAAGATTTTTATAACTTTGAAATTATTTCCAGGGGGGCGATATCGCCCACTTTAGGAAACCCTGTTCTAAAACCTTTGCAATTTTGCTTTTTTTCCTTGTTTATTTTCGGATTCTTACGTCATAAAAGACAACTTTGAAGTTTACCGCTATAAAAAATTAAAATAAATGTTGTTTTATTTTTCCTACAATCTTTTAAAGCAGTTAGTCTAAAAACATTTGTTTAATAATAAGTTTTTTTTAACTTAGTTTATTAAAAATCAATTAAATAGTTTTATTAAATGTTTTATAACGTAGTATTAAAAAAGTTTTATTTTAGAGCATTGTAAAAATACTTCAGTAAACTTTTATAAATTACTTACATTAACAACTAAAAATAATAATAATGTGCAAACAAGCAGTTTATTTTGAATCATAAATTTTTCTTTTGAAAATTCATACTCAAAGATTAAACAAACTATGCTTAATCAGCATTTAAAACTAACAATTTTAAATTAAGCCAATTAAATAAGTAAAATAGACAGTTAAAAAGTTTGTTTGGAAGTGCAATCATTAACAACAATTAGCTATAAAATAGCAACTATTAGTTAGAAATTTATTGTTCATTTAAAACATTTTTTTAATTAATTCTTTTAAGGACAAAGAAAATTTTTAATTGTTCAAATTTGCAATTTCTTGTAAAAAGTTCCAAACAGTTTACAAAGTTAAACTTTTGTGGCTGAAACTTCGATACATTTTTTATTTATATTACAATTATTACTTATTTGTTTTAATATCATTTGGTAACCCTGAAGCTTTCAGCTGTGTTTGCATAATAACGATAATGTAGTTTGAATACATGAGTAAATTTTTTAACATGATAAAACTTATACTTTTTGAAAAGTGTTTTTAAACTATTTTTCTACTGTTAATGTTACCCACGAATATTACTTTTTAAGCACTACTAAATAATTTTTGTTAGATTAAAAACATTTGTAATCTGTAACATGTTTATTTAAAAATGTTACAGATTATTATTTATAATTATTAATTATAACTATTATTATATGTAATATGTTATATGTTTTTTAAAATTAAATCTATAATATTAATTCTGTCTTAAGTAAGTAAAGAGACAAGTTTCTATTTAATTATCCTAATCAATCGTTATCTAATTGTACAAAAAAGTGATGTAATGTTTAAATTTCTTAAATATAGCAAACATTACATCATATGTCACGAGTTTTTATGTTACATAAAAATGTTGAAAGCAACAATTTGAGTTATTTGTTTAATAAAAAATTTATGCCTATAACTCATAAAATTTTATAATCAAATTACAAGCAATTACAAGACGTAATAAGTTTTTCTTTATTTATTATATTCAATTAAAAAAAGAAAAGTTTCGTTTTAATTAACTTCTTACGATTTGGCAAAAAACCAAAAGCTTTATGCTCAAAATTTTTAAGCTTTATTACTTTGAAGTACCAGAATAATTAACTATACACGTAGAAATCTTATAGATTGTAGGCTTAAAGTATTTATTTGACAAATAAATTAAAATGTTGCTTTCAACAGTTTTATGTAACATTAAATTTCGTGATATATGATGTAATGCTTGCTATATTTAAAATATTTTAACATTACATCACTTTTTTGTACAAATAAATAACGATTAAACTAGGTAAATAAATAAAAACTTGTACCTTTACATACGTAAGATAATTCTAATGCTTAAAACAGAAATTAAGTTTGTAAATATAGTAAAATAATAATTGTAATCTATAATACCTTTATTACCCAAAATACGTTTGAAATTGAAACAACTTTTACTTGTTAGAATATATAAAAAACGTACAAAACCTTTTTTGCAAACTTTTTTTTTTAATATTTACTTACAAAACTAAAGTTTTAACATTCATGAGCTTAAATTTCAGTAAACATTTCGTTTCTACTTTCAAATAAAGTTTTTAATTATAACACTTTACTTTAACTTACTGTTTCTTCTATTTAAAGAAAATAAAAACCAAACTACAGCAATATACAAATTTAAACAGCTTCAAACTTTATTATACTTAAAACTAAGTATAAATATACATTTATTTGATAGTTTTTTTTTAATAGTTTTGATAACTGAGTTAGACAATCACTATTAGAAAATAAAATTAATTAAATAAAACTTGTTTTATTTATTTAAGTATAAAAAAATCAATTATTGAAGTCCGTCTTTAATATTTAAACAAAGATTAACATTACACAAACTGAGAAAGTTAAAATATTTTTCTTAATTAAAAAAAAACTGATTTGATAGCTTGGCAAACAAAACCTTTTTTTTTTTTGAAAATTGAAATTTTTTTGATATTAAAAAAACTGTTTGAAATAGATGATAAGTGAAATTTTGTTTGGAAACTAGATTAAAAATTTTGATTAAGATTGATTTTAAAGTTACGTAAGCGATTTTAAAATACAAAAGAAAAAAGGGAATTTCGTTTGTACTAAGTTATAAAAAACAATGTAAGCGTATTTAGAATTAATTTTCACTTAATACAATTGCAGTAGCACATAAGTTGTTTTTGTTTTGTTGAAGCATTGAAGTTGAAAACATTGTATATTTTATTAATAATTTTAATTGTTACACTCAGTGTAGTATTAAATTTAAAGTTTTCAAATACAAAAACGAATACAAACATTTTTATTGCTCAGTGCATCAGATTAACTCAAATAATTTTCATTAATTTCCTTTGTTGTAAATGATATTTTTTATGATTTATTCGAAGTAAGTTTTTATTTATTTTGGATAAAAACTGTTTTCATTATTGTTTAAGTAGAAAGGCCTTTTTTTTAACTTAATTTATTTTTATAAGGTTTTTTGAAATGAGGCAGATTTTCAGAAAAATTTAAAAATTCAACTTTTTATGAGTGTTAAAACTTGTTTAGACATAATTACTTGCCGAAAAAATTCACAAGTTTCAATTATTAAACTTTTATAGTTTTGAATAAGCTATAAATTTTATTTTACAACTTTACATCTGTGTAGTTGCTTAAAAAATATAATTTCATTCAGACAATAACAATGAAATTTGAAAGTACCAAACTGCTCGTGTTTGTTTCATTCGCGGTCTTCCAAATGCTGGTTAGCAATGTTGCATGTCAGGAACGTACTTGCACTATTACAAAGACGTACTCTTGCGACGAGTACCAGCAGTCGAACTATGACGTCACAGTTGGGAAAATGGGGCCGAGGGGGCCGCCCGGCAAAGACTGCGACTTGACCTCGGTGAAGGAACGCTTGAAAATGGTTCAGCACAAGTTGAACAAAACTAAACGAGGTTTATTTTAATATATAAATAAAGTCAAATATGTTGCAAAGGTTTTTTGTCAAGCCGCGAATATTTTCGTGTACAAGTTAAACTTTGTTTAAACTCGAGTAAATTTTAACATACCGTTTTAATGTTTCTAAAAGTAAAACATTACCTTACTAATAAAAAATACTTTACAAATATTGTCATTAAAACTTCTAAGTCAACTTGAACTCCTCGCAGAGCTGACCGAGTTGAAAAAGCAACGCGGCTCCAGACGGCCGAGGGACTGTTACGACATAAAGAAGCTCGACCCGCTGCTGCCCTCTGGCGTTTATAGAATTTACCCCGTGTTCGGTGATGTCGACGGTTTTCCCGCCTACTGCGATCAAGATACAGAAGGCGGCGGGTGGACTGTTTGTTTTTGTTTTGTAGTTTTTTATTTGGTAATTAAAAATAAATGCGTTTTATTTTTCACACCGAATGAAAAAAAGTTATGTTGAAAATTTATTTAATGAAGGGACAGTAACAATTTGCGTAAGTAGGCGTAAATGAGGTGTAATTTACAAAAGTTTTATAAAAAACATAGCTTAATAGTAATTAGTTTATTATTCTTAGATAACTTGTTTATGAGCTGATAATGAAACATTCATAAGAATATAATGTAAATAAGGTTTAATACACTATAAATAGAATATAACGTATGCGTAAATAAGGTTTTATTTGCAAACATTTAAAAAATTGATAGAACTAAATAGTATTTTGTTTAAAACTTTTCGAGCACTCACCTAATATTTGATAGTAAACAATTCTTAAGACTATTAAAAGTACAAACAAGTCTGTTTTAGTCTTGACAAAAAATGTTGATTATACCTGTTCATCAGTGTTTTGCTGAAAAACTTCTTTATGATTTTCTAAACTTTCATTTCACGTCAATAAAAAAATTTAAATTAGAGATAATAAATCAAACTAAATATATTTTGCAGCTGTTCCAACGTAGATTCAACGGCGAACAAGATTTTCAGAAAAATTGGGTCGCTTACGCAAATGGGTTTGGAAATGTCAGCAGCGAACATTGGCTTGGTTGGTTGTTTATCAGTTTTTTAAAGTTATGTTTTCTTATTCAAACTAAAATACTTAATTCAATTTTAAATGTGCTTTTGATATCTTTTGCATTTTATGAACAATACAAGATTTAGCTTTTTAAATATGTTTGTTTAAGTAAAACGGTTTATTCAGTATTACTAAGTGTGATTTTTTTTTTTTTTGAAAAACATAAGTAGAAACAAATAAGTCATGCACAATTGCTAACAAAGTTAAAAAATTTCACCAAAACATTGATGTACACGATTTAGGTTTGGAAAAGCTGCACCAAATCACAACATCCGGGTTATTCTCGTTACGTGTAGATTTGGAAGATTTTGAAGACAATAGAGTGTATGCCAAGTACAAGTAAATACTTTATTTGCACTTCTTAATCATTGTATTTTAATAATCATAAAGTTTTATTAAAATTCTTCGTTATTCTATGCAGGGTAAACACTAGGTATATGTGTTGTATTTTAAATTTATCAAATAGTATTAAAACTTTATTAATCTCAGTCTACTTTAATTTCAAACTATACTAGCTGAAGCTTCGTTAAAATTTTTAATTAAAACTTATTTTAAAACTAAATTTATACAAATAATTGTTTCCAAGTTAACTTCATGTAGTGCACAACTGTTGTAATATTATCTAGCAATTTTCTTTTTTAACTTTTTTATTAACTTATAACGTTTTTTGATTAAGTTTTAGTGATGATATTAGCCACAAGCTCAAAGTAAACACTTATAAGAAATTAGTATGAACTTTTTTATTAGATATTTTTCAATTGGAAAAAGGGAAAGCTACCAAATGAACTTTGATAAAACTACTTACGAGGGAACTGCGGGTTAGAAATTGTTTTTATTTATTTAGCAGCTAATTGACATTAAAAGTTTTTTTTTATAAACTTTAGAAATTCATTTACTAAAAAATAAATGTATATAGAGATTATTAACTTACAGACACCTAAATTGAATTAATAATTTAACTTTAAGTTTTAAATAATTTAAATTCTTAGTACGTAGATTTACTGTGGACCGGATCTGGTCCCCCAACTTATCTTTGATCTAAACTGTTTGTGCTAAACAAACTTAAAAAATAATTAAAATTAGAAAAATGACTTTAAGTTATTTACATAAAAATTAAGTTATTTAATCTTATGGTTATTTCATTGCAACTTTAAAATTTAAAATGTTATTTACTTTTTTATTTTAAATATAATAGCATTATACCACTTGAAAAAATTTTGATTTTTTTTTGTATCTTGGTTTAGTACAAAAGGCCACCGTCCCACGATTTAAACAGGCTTTCCCAAAGCGGGTCATGGAGCCCCCTTCGGGGCAATTTGAGAAAATTAGGGACTATGATCTGCAAAGAGGCTAAAGGAAGGGGGGCTTGACTAGCAAATTTTGAAACTTGTATTAGATATTTCAGGGAACTTTGAAACTTACATTGAATTAGTGATCTCCAAGTGGGCTTTTTAGGAAGATATGGGCAATATGCTTCAAGGGGTCTAAAGGACACGGTCACTAGGGGTTCATAATTTTAAACTTATACTATAAATGCTGGAGTTCTTCATTAACACAAAAAAAAGACCTTAGGCGTATTTAAGGGTAGTTTCGAGTCTTACACTAGATATCACGGAGGATTAATATTAGAAGGGGTCATTGCTTGTTAAATTCAAAATTTTAAAAATCAAAAAATGGGCGTCATAAAAAATTACGAGAAACCCTGATTTAAAATGTCTTTTTTAACCAACTGAAAAGTTTACTAAATATAAACAAATGAAAACCAAAATAATGTTTTTATTTTAAGGAGACTCACTCGGATATCACAGCGGGTTCAGCTTCAGTACTTACGACAGGGATCAGGACATTCACGACACTCTGAACTGCGCGTTACGGTATAAAGGGGCGTTTTGGCACGGCGCTTGCCACAATGCACATCTCAACGGGCTGTTTCTCAAGGGAAAAAATAACCAGTACGCAGCCGGGGTTATTTGGGAGACTTTTAAAGGAAATAGTTACTCTTTGAAAGTTTCAGAGATGAAGATCAAACCCATATACGACTATTAACTTTGGTGGTGTGTGGTCGTTCTATTGTGAATACTAGAAATACAAAACATGAAAAAAATTCTATTAAACTGAAAAGAAAACCAATGATTTTTATGATTATTATGTGTTTAAGAATTAACTTTTTTACACCTACATGCTTTAGTTTTATTTAGCTATTGTTTTTATTAGTTATACATTAAAAACATGTTTTGTTATTTGTTTTTCAGGTAATAGTATTTTGTTTAAAAGTTTTATTGTATTTGAACTTAATTCTACGTACTGTACACTCAATTATTGTCTGAGTACTTTAAAAATACAAAAATTTAGAATAAATATTTTACAAAATTTAAAGTTAGTAGTAATTTATTTTGATACAAAAACAAAACTATTCTAAAATATTTTGAACAAAATTTTACGGTTTAATAAGATACATTTTAACTGAATCAGCTTTCAAAAAATACAATTTTAATATTAAGCATAACTATTACTTTTTTTGGTAGCTTTTTTTTTGTGTTAATGAAATTTATACTAATACTCGATAATAAACTGAAACCACAACAACCGTAAGACTAGTTTTTACAATTAAAGTACAATTTTAAAAAATTCTTTTGTCGCCAAGAAAACTTTTAGTAAATAGACTAAAGTAAAAGAGATGTTTTCAAATAGTAAGTTTTTCATCTGTACGCGAGTTAAATATAAGTAATATCAGAAACTCAAACTTAAACTTTATTTTTTTTAAATTGTAGTAACATTTTTCACTTGTTATATTCCGGCAGCTCAATATGAGTAGCGTTCTTATAAGCATCCTACTGTTTGACCAAGCGTTTCAACGAATAATCACCATAATGATTTAGTTATAAAACCTGAGTATAAAAATATTTTGCTCCAGTGGTTTCTTTTTTAACTTGAAACTTTAAAAGCTAACTCTTATAAAAATTTTAAAGGGTCACATCTAAAAATGTAACTCAAGTTTGAATAAAAAAGCTTATATAGGTCTTATTAAAGATTATGCTGGTAAATAGGAAACTCAATATTAATAGAAATAGCAATATTTTGGTAAGTTTAAACACTTATTATAACAACATTTCAAAATAGAATAATTAAGTAATAAAAAAAAGTCATCTCATGAAGGTCTGATAAAAAAGATTACACTAGTAAAAAAATGTTTTAGAGAGAATGTTTGAAAACATATAATTCTAAACAACTAAGAATTGTTATAACTTGAATTGAGATAGTTTATTTGATTTATCGAGTATTACTATTGTATTACTACTGTTAATCCATTATAGTTTTGTATTATATCAAAGTTTATATTTCTGTATAATGCACCTTTTTTAACTTTTATATCAAAGTTTTAGTTGGTGAAAAGTTATAACAACATAAATATGTAGGTTTTCAGGTCGCATAAATTTGTATTGACTTTCAGATTGGGTAATAGCAATTTAATATAGAACTCACGTATTACAATAGCATTTTATAGAAAGTGTTTTATAAATAAAGCTTTTTAATTGTGTAAAACGAAAGCTTGGTGGTTTACATGCGTATTCTAACTTAGGTCGAATATATACCATGTGGATTACAATATACATTTTCCTAAGAATTGTTATATCAGTAGATTTATAAGGTTTTGAAACTAAAATAGCTTTAGTAGAACAAGTTTGCAAATGTAGTCTATGTCTATATAATAGCCTCAATTCTAAATATGAAACAGTAAAAGCTTTATTGAAGATTTGTGTTGTTTGTTTTTAGTAGAATTAGGAGCATAAATCAAGTATACTGAAACAGGTTTACTTACATACTTAGACTTCATTTCTATTAAAAAATGCTATCTAGCTAAAAAGAAACTTATAAGTCTTTATAATTACATGTTTAGTTTTTAGCCTTCTTTAATAGCCAGATAGCTTATTTTTAACTGAATTGAAATTCAAACATATATGCTTAGTTGCCACTACTAAAATTTCAAACAGTTAACTGATTTTATTGTATGAATTTAAAAATCACATTAATGCATTAAGCAACATTTTTTCCTATTTTATACTACTGTTTTATTTTCCTAGTTTGTGTTACTGTTTTCTTTTGTCAAATTTGTCAGAAGAATGTCCCGCTATATTAGGTATTTGCTGACTGGATCCTTAAGTGCTTTTAATTTTATATAATAAGATGTAACAGAGTTATAAAATTAACTTTATAGAATTAGGCTTTTAAAATAAGGTTTGTAAATTAAACTAATAAAATTAGGTTTACAAATTTTAACTTATAAAACAAGTTTGCAAAATTACGCTTATAAACTGTAGTTTATCAAATTAAACTTGTAAAACTAAACATATAAAAGTGTGCTTATAAAATAAATCCTTGTAAAATTAGCTTAATAAAACTAAGTCACTAAGTATTAAGTTTACATGTTTTAATTACAAGGTGCACATATAAGCATGTATTCTATGGATAGTGTTCATAAATCAACTTGAGGAAGTATAGCAAGTAGTTAAATAACTACAAGTTTTATATGAGTTGGCAAAGTACCTTGAGAAAAGTTGTATAAAAGACAAAATATATAAGAAAAAGTGACAAAATGTCAGAATTGAGAAAATAGTTAAGATTTTAGTTTTAAAGTGTATAAATATTTTTACAGCATATTCTTATGTTTTATATAATACAGGAGAGCTCTGTCTGAGGTTTTAAAGCTCAAATAGCACAGTCTTTTATTTCTTGTAGTAAGAATAACTTTTTTTTGATAAAATCTTTTCTAAAACATTATAAAGTTAACCTTTTTGTTATAATTTTTTTTTATTATTATGTTAAGGTTAAGTATAGATAAAATTATTATTTCAGTATTTATCTTATTTATTTTAGATATAAAAGCTTTTAATATAAAGTACAACTTTTTAAATACTAGCAATAGTTTCTATACTGTTAAAGTTCTCAATCTTAAAGTAAACTAATAATAGCCTGACATTTTAACATGTTACAATAGCACATTTTATAAATAATCTAGAAGTGTGTAGTTATGAAGTAGAGAATCATTTTAACTTGATTACATTTATAGGCATTTTCAGTGATAATCTTATTGAAATTAGTATAAGTTTTCTAATTCAAATCGACCATCAATTCTAGTAGACTTCACACATTTTATAATACATGTTATGTTTCTCACTTAAAACTGCTTTCAATAAATATTCCAAAACTCCTTTGCTTTCTCTCATTTTTTCAGGAGTAGAATAAACTCCTGGAAAACAGTGCTCAATCGCCCTGATATATTGTACTAGTTGTTTTTTATTAGTTGTATTATCTTAAAAAGTGAAATATAGTTTGTGGGGAATTGTGGATACTAAGACTAATACTAAGAAATATAATTTGAAGCTGCAAAACTGTAAGCTATTTCAATACTTAAAAACTAAAGTTTGCAATACTAACACTTTTGGGTTATTTCTTTACTTAAATCAGTAGGTACCTAGGGGAGAAATTATAAAAATTGGTCAGTTTTAATTGTGCGCTGTATCTAAACAAACACCATGTTTTATTTTATTAACTTGTTTTTATTAACTTAATAAACTAGTTTTTCAAATATAAATAAAGCAGTAATAAAAATTTTTTAAACAATTGAAAAAATTTTTTTTTGATTATATCTTACAAAAGTATTTCATATATATATGTATATATATGTTTATTTGTTTATCACATATGTGAATTTTTCACAGCTTTTTTTAACCACACAACATACACCAAAAACATACAATGGAAGACGAAGTAGCCGCACTCGTAATAGACAACGGATCAGGAATGTGCAAAGCTGGTTTCGCTGGTGATGATGCACCAAGAGCCGTCTTCCCATCTATTGTCGGACGACCAAGACACACTGTGAGATCTTTTTATTTTTAGTAAAATAGTTGTTATTGTTAGTTAGTTTATATAGCTTATTTTTGATGCATGTAAAATCCTGTATTTTATAGGATTTAAAAAAGTAAAATATATTGCTTGATATAGTACCGTAAGATTAGAACACTGTACAACAATAAATTCTTTAACTAATTATTATTTATTTTTTTGATTGTACTACTGATTACTTACCTTATGATAAAACATACTTGAACAAAACAAACTGTGTAGGGTGTCATGGTTGGTATGGGACAAAAAGACTCGTACATTGGAGACGAAGCCCAGTCCAAGAGAGGAATCCTCAGCTTGAAATACCCAATTGAGCACGGTATTGTCACCAACTGGGACGATATGGAAAAGATCTGGCATCACACTTTCTACAATGAGCTCCGTGTTGCACCTGAAGAACACCCAGTTCTCCTTACAGAAGCCCCACTCAACCCAAAAGCCAACCGTGAAAAGATGACCCAGATCATGTTTGAAACTTTCAACTCCCCAGCCATGTATGTGGCCATCCAAGCTGTGCTTTCTCTATACGCTTCTGGACGTACTACTGGTGAGTAGAAATTATTTTGATTTTGTATTACAATTTTTTATAGCATCAAACTATTTGCTTCATTTTATAAAAGGTTATTAATGTTTGTGTTTTATAGGTATTGTCTTCGATTCTGGTGATGGTGTGTCCCACACTGTACCAATCTACGAAGGGTACGCTCTTCCCCACGCCATCCTCCGTCTCGATCTTGCCGGACGCGATCTCACCGACTACCTGATGAAGATCCTCACTGAGAGAGGATATTCCTTCACAACTACTGGTATGTTATACAGTAATAATATATTTTTATTATTTAAATAAAAACTTACTTTTTAACCTATAAAATTTTATTGCAATTCGTAAAACATATGTATCTTACCTATTTTGTAACAACATGTGTGTTACCTAGTGTTTTAGTATACATTATTATCAAAAACTCTAAAGTAATCTATTTTATACAACAAATCTGATTTTTTTTTCATCAACTATCAAACATCGTAACAAATGCAGCTGAGAGAGAGATCGTGAGAGACATCAAGGAGAAGCTGTGCTACGCAGCGCTCGACTTTGATGAAGAGATGGAGACTGCAGCCTCAAGCAGCTCCCTTGAGAAGAACTACGAGCTCCCCGACGGACAAGTTAGTCACGTGACATTGTTTTTTCTTATAAAATTTTAATGTTCTACATGAACTAATTGCTAAAATATAAACTTACACAGTTTTATCTTTTAATACCATGTATTTGTTTTAAAAATTTTCACAAGTGTTTGAAACAAATTTTAGTTTAGCAATCAACTTTCACCCCTTTTTACTTTCAACTTCCATCTCTCGCAGGTCATCACCGTCGGAAACGAGAGATTCCGTTGCCCGGAAGCTCTCTTCCAACCATCGTTCTTGGGAATGGAAGCCACTGGTATCCATGAGACCGCCTACAACTCCATCATGAAGTGCGATATCGACATCCGTAAGGACTTGTACGCCAACACCGTCCTTTCTGGAGGCACCACCATGTTCCCCGGTTAGTGACGTCATAATTGTTATTTTTTTGTTGGTGTATACGCAGTGATGTCACGTAGTGTACGTAGTATGTTAACTCCATTTTAAAACTGATACCGCAGCAAACCAAATTTAACAATAATTCAGCATCCAATAGTTGTTACTTTAAATAAAACTCTTACCTGTATTACCAACATAAATTGAGTTTTGAAAAATAAAGATGCTGTTCTCATTAAAAATTCTTTAAACTTTAAACTCGGCGGGTACTTCATTTGAATACTAACTAATGAAGTAGCGTACCTTGTAATAGGTAATAGCAATGATGAAGCGTCTTTTATATCTAATTTGGTAAATTTTTATACAAAGATTATACATTTGCGCATTAGTAAACAAAACTCTGCTGTCATATTACTTATCTGTTCTGTATTTCATTTAATTATTTCTTCAAAAACCATTAAATCAAAAGCCTGATTCAATTTTAAACATTTTTTACATTTTTATTTAACTAACTATATGTTTGCAGACAATTAACTTCACCTATTTTGTTAAAATTACAACATGTCTCAAAGCTTTCCATCGCACAAGTGTTGGTGTGATCAGTTTGAATGCATACAAATTTTATTCAACGTAATATTTTTCTTTTTAGGTGTAGCCGACCGCATGCAGAAGGAGATCACCGCTTTGGCTCCTCCGACCATGAAGGTCAAGATTATCGCTCCTCCTGAGAGGAAATACTCCGTGTGGATTGGAGGATCCATCCTCGCATCCCTGTCCACTTTCCAACAGGTAAAAACGATTAAAATTTTTGTTGCCAAGAAAATTATTTCTTATAGTTTAAATGCAGATTTACTTGATATGATTTCGAGTAAAAATGGTTTTGCAATATTGTAAGTTTAAATGTACATTGTCTTTAAGGGTACTAAACAAAAAGTATTCCAGCTTACTATTCCTAGATACTTGAACGTTTGGTAAAGTCTGTGCTTGAGCTTAAAAAGTTTGTACCTTACTTTTTTGAACAAAAAGTGTCGATTGATTTTGATTATTTTAATTACAAAACAAAGTTGACCAATCTATAATAATACAAATTATTATTTTATTGTATTAATTTTTTCATCTAAACAGATGTGGATAAGCAAACAGGAATACGATGAATCCGGTCCGTCCATCGTTCACAGGAAGTGTTTCTAAAAAGGGAAAGTCCCTGAAACCGAAGCCTCACCAGAACCAGCTCAACAAAGTTCAACCAGCTTGGCGCTTTTATTCCGCACTGCTTTTTTTATTATGTGCCCTGCCATTGAACTTGTATATAGGCTACAGAATTTTTTCCAGCAATGTTTTTTCTTTTTTACTAAATGTTTTTTTGCTCTTTTGTGTTATTGTAACGTCGAAAGAAAATAAATTTGAAAAAATGTTCATTTTTTAATTCGTGTAAATTAAAATAACAGAGATATAAATAACTCCCATTGTAATGCTACTTCAATGAAAATTTATACAATATATAAAAATTAAGTATACAAGAAAAATAGATTTTTTATTGAACGACAAACAAAGCGCTCAATAATTTTAGTTAAAGGGCATAGTGTAAAAAATAACCTTTTCAGTTATCGAGATGTACTCCACGGAGATAGTTTAGTTTTTTGTCCTGGACTAACAGATATAAAGAGTAAATTTAACAATTGAAAATTATTTGTTAACATATAAATTGTAAGGAATTAAATCACTTAGTTTAAATGTTTGAAAAATATACTAAACTTTAGCAAAATATCAAAAGTTATACATCAAAAGATGTATTATATTGCGTTTGCTCCAAAAAATGGTATTTAAAGTCTGAATGAATTGGTTTGTGCTCAACACAGATTAAACAACATGCTTAAGTTGATCATACTCAACCTCAGTCATGCTTTGTACTGCATCATATCTTATATTTTTGTATAAGCTAAATTTTAAACTTCTTTTACCTGAAAGTCAGATCAGTGCTTCCAAAGTATGCAATATCGCCCTTGTAGGATCGATTTTAGCTATCAGGGAGTTTGTTAGTGAGACGACAAAAAAGTAAATCGGTTACTAACTAGTAAAGGGACGGTATCTAACAAATGGGGGCGATTTTTTATTTTAAGTTTCTGCCAAGGGAACGTTTATAAAAGTGAGTTTAAGAAAACTTAACTTAGATAGTCGAAATTTATAACACAGAAATATTAAATTTTGCACAAAATCATAAAAACGTATATTTATTTTTATCTTCGGTAGCATTATTTAAATACATATTTCTTTATAAAAGTTTTATCCCAATTTTTAGTACATAAAAAGTAAATTTATTTATAAATTTTTTACTTGAATTTCAATTACTTAAACTTGTTAGTTCACACATCCATTTATAAAAATATATTTCTAATATAGTTTTGTTTTTTACAGTTTCATAATATATATATATAAACGATTAAAAGAAAACAAAAACTTTAGAACAATATTTAGTTAACAAAAGAATGAACCTTAATGTATAAATTCGAGTAAGCCGTAAATCCTTAGAAGCTCTGTGATAGTTTAGTTGGTATTTCGTTAGACAGTTTATTTCTGAGCTATATAGCTTTCTGATACAGTATAAACTTGATTTTGTTTATTAAAGTATAACTTGTTTAGCAAGCCAGCTAAACTTAAGTAAAAAATAAATACTTCAACTTAAAATTTTAATATGGTTTAAAATGATTTCAATGATATTTTCTTTCACCTACTTAAATTATTAAAATTATAACAGGATATCAAATTTCACTTGATAACTTTCTAAATTTTATGGAAAGTTTTAGTTAAAATCCATGTTCATCCAAGCGTTTAAGAGAAAACTCGCAAGGTCAAGTGTTATACTGATGCAAGTTAATATAAGCAGAAAACAAAGACCAGATAAAAAAATCATGATGTAATATTGAATAAAGTTAAGAACATTGCTATATAAACCAGCCACAGAGAGTGGTGGGGGCATTCTAGCCACAGCTGCTGTAAACCTTTTATTGTAGAATAGATATTTATATTATTTTCTTGGGTTATGTAAAGTATTTTTTTAAAGTGTTACTTTTTATAAGTATTTTATTTACAGTCTAATTAGTTAAATCTTGTTTTTTTTGTACATTCTTAAAGTATATTCCTGTCAGATTAATTCTTGTGTAAAAGCTTTGACCACATTTAAAATTTTTTTAAAAGTCTGATGTTAATTTTATGTTTCAAAGTGTTTGTAATTGTTCTATTAATATAAAATACGTTCATTCATTGTCAAGCCTAGTTTTATAGAGAGTACTCCTGAGTTATATTTAATACCAGCATTTAGTGTAAGTTAAGTCTAAATTTAATTACGGTTTTTATTGTGTTTGTACATTGGAACCCTACAAATATATATCGTATCATTCAAAACATAAAAGCTGTTAACTAAGCAAAACATTTTAAGCTTCCTTTTACTGTTTTTCTACGTTTATACGTGAAGTTATGACTACAGACTAAAAAAAATCAAGATGGTATTGTTGTGCTAAAGACCGCAGTTTGTTTTATAAATAATAACATGTCTTAATAGTTACTTGTGAGGATTTTTATTATAAAGTTAGTAAATTGAAACTAGTTAAGAAACATATTTAAGATTTATTTATTTAAAAAAAGGCTGTATAGCTAAAAGATGGCTTGTACAACTTATTAGTCTTTATAAATTTCTGATCAGTTTTCAAGTGTCCTTTTATAGCTAGATAACATTTTTAAACTGAAATGAAATTAAAACATATATGATAAATGTTCACTACTTAAATTTAAAATTAAATATTACGTTTCATTACAAAAATTCACATATTTAAGTTAAGCCAACCTAAACACAGTTAACAAGGTCAGCTAAATCTGTCCAACTTGTGCAACTGTTTTGTTTTTTTATAGTTGGAATAAACTAAGTATTATAACTGAGGATCTCGTTAACATTATTAATTGAGCTTAACACTGATTTATAAAAAAATCGTGATTTAATAAATTCATGTTTTGCTTTTTTCATCAAAAATTTGTCGAAGAAAATTTGCGCTTTATTCGGTTATTGCTGAAATTTTTATAAGTTATTTTAATTCATGTCAAGAAGCAGTAATTGAAATATAAAAATATTTATTACAATTATATAAAGATATATTTGGGTTTTAAAAGGAAATAATTGGGCTATAAGTTGATATAATCGAGCTTATAAAATTAAGCTAATGGTTAAATGTTTTAAGTTAGCATTTTTTAATTACAGGCTGTGTATGTAAGCATGAGGAATTACAATGAGCAATTATTCATGACTTAATTTTAGAAAGTACATGTAGTAGCTACACATCTACAAATTTATATTAGTGAGTGGTGAAGCATGATAAAATGTTTTAGTGTGTGTTATAATTAAAAATATAAGTTTTAAGTACATTAGAATATAAGAATTAGAAAATATATACATCTAGTGCTCTAAATAGCTAAGAGAATAAGCTTTAAGTACAAGTAGAATAACTAATTTGAAACAAAATTAAGATGCTAGTTTTGATGTGTAAAAATATTTGTAAAGACTGTACTGTATTATTGTGAATAGTTCAGGGCAGCTTAAAGTTTTTAATTCAGGTAGAACATACTTCAGACTTGTTTTGAAGAATTTTTTTTGTTATTTTTAATATCGTAGTTTGAAACAAAATTTTGAGCTTACTTTATTTACTCTTTTAATTAAATACGTTCTATTTGTGCAGTTATAATCATTGACTAAACATATTAGAAGAAATTGTTTTCTTAACAATCATAGATTACGTAGTTTTTATATTATAAGTAAAGTTAACTAAAACAGTTTAGCATACATGTTTGAATTTCTTTTCAGTTTAAAAATGCCATCTAGCTAAAAACAAATTTGAATATTTACTTCATGTTCAGTTTTTAAGTCTCATTTATAGCATTTTTCAATTGAGATGAAATTTAAACATATATGCTAAATTTTCATAGCTTTAAATTAATTTTACAACCTGCTTTTTACGACGTAAGTTTGCAAATTATAGATTTACTCGCTTAATTACCATTAAAGTGGTTAGGTAAAACTTTTTATTTTTTATAATAATGAATTTTTTAATGAAATTTATCAAAAAAAAATTAGGCTATATTTCATCATTGCTGACTGGATGCTTAAGTGCTTTTAATTAGATGTAAATAGAAATAATAGAGTTTTAATAAAATTTATTACAGCTTATAAAATTAAGCTTGTGAAATCAAGTATATAAAACTACGCTTATAAAATTAAGAGTCATAAAATTACCCTTTTAAATTGTGTTTTATTTGCTTAATCAACATTAAGGTAGTTAGGTAAAACCTTTTTTTGTATACTATTGTTTTGTTAATCATAGAAAATACACGCTTCACTTGGTCATTGCTGACTGGGTGCTTAAGTGATTTTAATTAGATAGAAGTAGAAATAATATGGTTTTCAATCAAATTTATTACAGCTCATAAAATTAAGCTTGTAAAATTAACCTTTTAAAATTAAACTTAAAAAATTAAACCCTGTAAAATTACCCTTTTAAAATTGTGCTTATAAGCTTAGAGGTATTAAATTAACATGATTAAATTACAAGTTGCATATATATACATGCTAACTGCGAGGTATCGTTCATAACTCAACTTGAGGAATGCAGTTAGTAGCCAAGTAATAAAAATATTACATGACAGTGTACCATGAGAGTATATAAAACACCTTAGTGCTTAATGTAGCTAAGAAAAATAAGCTTCATGTTATAGAATGTCAGAGTTGTCAAAAAAGTATTGTGATTTTTATAACCAAGAAATATAAGATTCAAGTACAAATTAAAAATTTATATTGAAATATTGTTCGTAATGCTTTATTTGGCTGAGAAGTAGAAGCTTGAAGTACTAATAGAATGTCAATGTTCAAAAAAAATTTAGAGATTTATTTTTATAAGTATAATTACTTGTGCTATACACACTTGATATAAAATTGTATAAAGTTAAGTGTCTTTTTCAGCATTTATAAATATGTATTAAAAGAGATAAAATTATTTTGTTGTTCACATTAATTTTAGTTATTTATCTTGATTCTATAAATTATAACTCTTAGAAAATTTTAATAAATTTTAGATCTTATATATATTTTTTGGAGTTTAAGTTTTTTCTTTTGTTATTAACTGGAAACTGATCATGTTTTTTGACTAAAAGCTATTTACACACATTTTAACTTATACTCTAATTCTAATATATGTGTTTAAATTTTCTTTAAATTCAAATATTTGTAGTTAGTAGCATATTTCAACTTCAAGTTTTAACTTTATTAATACTTGTTGAAATGTCAGTATGAAAAAGTTTAATTATATTAACATTTAGTTTAATTGGAGCACCATTTCAACTTTTTATAATTTATAGCATTTTATATTTTTTTAGACTATTAAAATTACTATAGAGTTTACTTGTTTCATAGTAATTTTTTTAGAACTAAACAAACGAGTTTTTCTAAACTTAATAAAGCTGTTATTAAATATCTTTATGGGAGCTTTATGTTTAAAGTTATCCTAAATAAAAATTTCTATTATTTATAATACAAGTATGAATTTTTCAGAGTTTTATTTTTTAATCACACAACAAACACCAAAAACTCGCAATGGAAGACGAAGTAGCCGCACTCGTAATTGACAACGGATCAGGGATGTGCAAAGCAGGTTTCGCTGGCGATGATGCACCAAGAGCCGTCTTCCCATCTATTGTCGGACGACCAAGACACACTGTGAGATCTTTTGTCATAAAATATATGTTTTATTTAAACCTATGTAACTTCATCTTATTTGCTTAGTATTTTTTTAAAAACAAGTTATTTGTATGTTATATTATTTATACTATTAAAACTCAATTTTTGTTAACTTGAGTAACTAGTGAGAACTTCTGTAAAATATATAAGATTGATTTTGTTACTCAAGTTGTAAATTTGCAAATATATATTTTTATGCAAAAAAGTTGATTTTACTTAGTAAAATTTAATTGAGCTTTATTAGATTTACTTGTAACAAAACAAACTGTTTAGGGTGTCATGGTCGGTATGGGCCAAAAAGACTCGTACATTGGAGACGAAGCCCAGTCCAAGAGAGGCATCCTCAGCTTGAAATACCCAATTGAGCACGGTATTGTCACCAACTGGGACGATATGGAAAAGATCTGGCATCACACTTTCTACAATGAGCTCCGTGTTGCACCTGAAGAACACCCAGTTCTCCTTACTGAAGCCCCACTCAACCCAAAAGCCAACCGTGAAAAGATGACCCAAATCATGTTCGAAACCTTCAACTCCCCAGCCATGTATGTGGCCATCCAAGCTGTGCTTTCTCTATACGCTTCTGGACGCACTACTGGTGAGTAGAAAACAATTTGATTTTATATTACAACTTTTTATTGCACTCTCTAGTTATTTTATTAAAGTTTCAAAACTTATCAGTCTTAACATTGTGCAGGTATTGTTTTCGATTCTGGTGATGGTGTGTCCCACACCGTGCCAATCTACGAAGGGTACGCTCTTCCCCACGCCATCCTCCGTCTCGACCTCGCCGGACGCGATCTCACCGACTACCTGATGAAGATCCTCACCGAGAGAGGGTACTCCTTCACAACCACCGCCGAGAGGGAAATCGTCCGCGACATCAAGGAAAAGCTCGCCTACGTTGCTCTCGATTTCGAGCAGGAGATGGAAACTGCAGCCTCGAGCAGCTCCCTTGAAAAGAGCTACGAGCTGCCCGATGGACAAGTAAGTTATTTTATGTTCTAGTACAAGTAATATAAGTAAAAGTACAATGAACTACTCTTTTTTGTTGTTTTAACAAAAACATAATTCAAAATAAGTTTAAGTTTGTTTAACCTCAAGTATTTGCTTCAAAACTGTTTTGGTGTACGATTCGACTAGCTAAAATCTTTTTTGTTTACCAAGTATTAGATCAAACATTTAAAGCGTTTTTTCATTGTTCAATGAACAAAATATTGATAAAATAAGTTTAAATTTTTTTAGGTCATCACTGTCGGAAACGAGAGGTTCCGTTGCCCGGAAGCTCTCTTCCAACCATCGTTCTTGGGAATGGAAGCCACTGGTATCCATGAGACCGCCTACAACTCCATCATGAAGTGCGATATCGACATCCGTAAGGACTTGTACGCCAACACCGTCCTTTCTGGAGGCACCACCATGTTCCCTGGTTAGTGACGTCATAATACCTTGTTCCCTGGTAATATTTAATACTATTACCAGAGAATTATTACCAGCAATTACCTATTATATTTACATGACATTTAAATTTACTATTTTAATCCATTGACGAGCTTTGAGTGAAACTCAGCATGTTGAATATTAAAGAAAAGAGAAATATATTTGTTCACCTTCTCTAAATCAGAGATCTATTTTTATAACCTATAGTAGTTTGTATACACTTAATTTAGTTTTAAACTAATTCAACTTGTACTAAACATAATCTTTACTTTTTAGGTGTAGCCGACCGCATGCAGAAGGAGATCACCGCTTTGGCTCCTCCGACCATGAAGGTCAAGATCATTGCTCCTCCGGAGAGGAAATACTCCGTGTGGATTGGAGGATCTATCCTCGGATCCCTGTCTACCTTCCAACAGGTAAAAAAGATTTAAAATAGTTTTAAATAAAAAAATCAAAAGTATAAGCTTGAATGCCCAGTATTTAAATGTGAAAAAAAGTTAATCTATCCTGGTTTTACTTAAACTTTCAGTAAATCATGTGCTTTAGTTTTAACTTACTTTTTTGCATTTTTAAGAACAAAAATAAAGCTAATTGGTGTCTGCTTAAGTTTAAAATAGTTTTTACTTAACTTATTTTAAATGAAACAACTATCTTCATATTAAAAACATTTATTGAAACAGATGTGGATAAGCAAACAGGAATACGATGAATCCGGTCCGTCCATCGTTCACAGGAAGTGTTTCTAAATAGGGAAATCCTTAAAACAGGAGTCTCACGATTCAAGACTCTTACAGCTCAAAATAGTCTACTGCGCTTTGTGATTTCTATATGCCGCGCCGTTGTTAATTCTCAGTTCAACTCTTTGGACTTTAAGAGGTTCCAGCATTCTTTCGCCTTTTTAAAACATTCTTCTTTTTTTCTTCTGAGTTTTCGTAATGATTTGAATAAAATAAAAAAACGAGTTTTGTTTATTTGTGTTATTTTTGTTTAAGAAAAACTGTACTGTAACCATGCTATATGAACTTACTATAAGATTATTGTAAAATGGCTATTAATTTTATATTTATTTCCGACGAGGTCTTTTTATACTATTGGTTCTTTAACCATGTTAACGGGCGTTGAGTTATTAACTGAAATTACTTTTCTTGTAAGACAGGGTTTTTTCTAAACAAAATGTTTAGTTCCATAAAGTTTCACAAAATTTCAAAGTGGATAATTGATTAGGTATATGCCCAGGCAAAACAACATTTCTCCTTAACCTTAGGTGTGTTTATGTTACTTAATGTACATAAATGAAGCAATTTGAATAACCAGTCTAATTTCACTTTTACTAAGTAAAGGGAATATATATAATTTTTTGAAATGTAACTGCTAACCAAATAAGTTGAAGGATTTTGATTATTTCTATTTTCATGTGACATTTTTGTTTAACGTGTATTATTTATTTTTGTATATGTGTTAGCCATGGGTTTCAATCTTGCAGCGTTCAACTCAGAGAGTTTTAAAAGCTGCTGTTAGGACCCTATTGCTGTAAGGCCAAAAATATTGAAGCTTAATTGTCAATTTATTATCTATTTTAGGGTTACAATTATGATCAAATAGTGAATTTTTACAAGTTAGTGATAAAAAGAGAATCAGATTGACCAAGCCAAAAAGTATTACATACACTTAAATTCCATATATTCATGTACTTCATATGGGAGTAATGTTCCAGTCAAGCCAAATCTTTTTATTTATCAAAATTACCGCACTTTCAACTATGAAAATTTGTATATTTATTATTAAATATTTTTATTTTACATTGTTTAAACATGATGTTGATCCATAGGTATTATGGCTAAATACCTGACCGTTTTTTAAGGTTACTGCACATTTAGTTGTAAAGTTTTTATACACAATTTTCTAACCTCTATTTCACATTTACTTAGACTTGAGTCAATCTGTTTATTATTTATGGCGTACCTACTCTGAAATTATTCAAAACCATACTCTGATAAGAAGTCTATCCAGTTTTTATATAATTTTTCAAAAATAAATTATCTAAAACCTGTTTAATTGCTTAAGCAAAAACCTCAAGTTTTCAGAGTGTTTTGCTTATATTACAATTACAAAAGTCCTTAACAACTTTAAATAGTCATTTAATAACCAAAATTTTGAAATAATCTTTATTTTGTTAAGTAAAATATTAACTCAAAATTAAAAATTATCCTAAAATAGAACTATTTATTACTATATTAAAATTAGTTTTAGAAAATTTGGGCTTAGAACTGTTGAAGGAAATAGATCTTTGATGAAATTGTCAAATTTTTACATTTCTAAATTGGTCATATCATAGGGAACCTACTGAGCTCTTTGACATAGTACCTACTTATACAAAACATTTACATATATTTTAAAAACTACTTAGATTTAAAAAGTTACTGGTAGCTATTTTAAAGATCTTTAAAGTAGGTCAATTTGTAATGAAAGTCCTTTACCCCATATGGCCCTGAACATTTTAGAAGCTTTCAGAAAGCCTATATATATAACCCTAAAATTTTTATTTACTAAAATGCTGTTTCTAAACTTTATTTAATTTTATTTAAATGCATGTGTTACTTAGCCATGACTCATGTTATTTTAGAATTGTTGGCTATCTAAATATTCAAAAAAGTGTTATTGAACATATGTGTTAGAGTTTTATTTTCTAAATATAAGTGTTAGTTTAGTAAGCCTTGGGTGATTAATCATTAAAAAACTTGAAAAAATAAACATTAAGACATTTGGTTATTATAACTTTTTATTAGTCTGAACAATTTTTTTAATTGCAACAGCCAACATGCAAAATTTAAAAGCAGTACTTAATAGTGTATGAAAATAAATTATCCTATTGTTCATAAGAATTTCAACTATCATCGACTTTAAATCTTAATTAAGATTTTAGTCATAAATATTTTTGTTTAAAACTTAACCTTGGCTATTTTTATTTGACTTTAAGTAAGCTTTTTCTACATTATCTATATAAAAAGTCTATGTAAACAGTAGCATAGCTCAAATTTTTTTTTAAATGCAAAGAAGTAATAAATAAATTAAGGCCATAGGGGGGTCCAACATTTTTTTTTTTTTACAAAAATCAACTTTTGCATTTATATGAAAGCTTAAAGTACAAACTTCACGCCAGTTTTTATAGAATAAAAAAATATCATTTAACTTTTGAGATATTTAATTTTTTGTAAAAATTTTCTTATACAAACGTATGGGCGGCAAATTTTTCAGGGTCATTTTTCTCGGAAATTTTAAAATTCACTGAAAATCTATCTCCTCCTTCATTTTTCAAGCAATCTTCTTCAAATTTTCAGAAAACGTTCCTTATAATAAAACAGGGTTGCCACTTTACCTGGAAACCTGGAAAAACCTGGAACTTAAGAAATTTTGAAAAAAACCTGAAAAAACCTGGAATTTTGATCAAAAAAACCTGAAAATACCTGGAATTTTTAACATTTTAAACATTTTCAGTTGTAAAATTTTGATTTGAGACAAAAAATCTATCATATAATTAAGATTTTTTGACATCATTAAAAAAAATTTATTTAGAAACACATTTAAAGTAACTTAACAGTATTTTTTCAATATTTTTTTACTATTTAACACAGCATTTTAAATAGAAATTAACTTTAAACTAAAAATAGACCCAAAAATGTGTACTTTTAAAAATCTGGAAGAAAATTGGAAAATCTGGAAAAAAAATTGAAAAAATAAGTGGCAATCCTAAATAATACAAAAAAACGTTACTTAAGAATTTTAGTAATCTAAAAAAACAAAAATTTTATCACCAAAATTGAAGAAAGAAGTGTTTTTTTTTTCAAAAAAAGATATTTTCAAAAAACTTTTTTAATTCCAACATAACGTTTTTTTTTATTGTATAAAGATTAGACTGTAAAAGTTTGAAGAAGATTGCTTGAAAAATGTAGGAGATATATTTTAAATGAAAAAGTCTTTTTTTTGCTGTTTTAGTTTTCCCTTCCCATAGGGAACCTATTATGCGGCCTGACTTTGACTGGTTAAACCTCAAAAAATTATTTGAATTTTTTAAAAGGATAAAAAGCATCTTGAAGCTTAGAAAAAACTCTATAAAATAAGATCAGTAAAAAACATGGTTTACCCCCCCCCCTTGGCCTTTAGTAATAATTTTTTTTATTTCATGTTGTTCTGTATCCAAATGACTAAAAGAAATATCAACATTTTTTGGAAAAAATGTTAGTTCCAACAATTTGCTGTCCATAATTTTTTTAAACTTTTGAACTATTTTATAATTTTCAATAAGAAAACAAATTGGAAAGTTTGTAGACACTTTAACTAGTCAAGAATTCCTTTATTATTAATTAATCTATAAAGACATTGTACAGTATCCTCTCGGATCTTTATGCACTCTTGTTTAGTTACGCATTTCAGAATTCCATAAAATTCAGAAAATAAAAATATTTTTTTTTTTAATATTGCACAAATTAGGTTTAATGTATATATTTGAATTAAAGTATGTTTTTGAATGCTAACACACTTCTCTATATCTTTAGACTTTGTAAATTTATGTTTGTTGACTAATTGATAAACATTTAGTTATACCTCAGTATATCAGAAATTTTGTTAAGGGCATAGGGGGGGGGGTAAACACCCTTTTTTGGCTTTTGATCTTATTTTATATAGTTTTTACTAAGCTACAAGATGCTTTTTACAGATTTAAAAAATTTAAAATAATTTTTGAGATATAGCCGGTCAAAGTCGGAGGCAACAATAGGATCCTTATGGGAGGCGCAAACTAAAACGGCAAAAATAGACTATTTCACTAAAAATCTATCTTCTACGTTTTTTGAGATAACTACCTCAAACTTTTAGGATGTGTTTCTTGATATATTTAGAAAATTCTGTCGGAACAAAATTTAAAAAAATTAAAAAATAAAAAAGTTATATAAAAAATAAACAAAAAAAACAGTTTTTTTTTTGTTTTTTTATTATAGAATTTTTATTTTTTAATTTTTTTAAATTTTGTTCCGACAGAATTTTCTAAATACTGCAAGGAACATTTCCTGAAAATTTGAAGTAGTTATCTCAAAAAACGTAGGAGAAGATAGATTTTTAGTGATTTCTAGTTATTTGCTGTTTTAGTTTGCGCCTCCCATAAGGATCCTATTGTTGCCTCCGACTTTGACCGGCTATATCTCAAAAATTATTTTGAATTTTTCAAATCTGTAAAAAGCATCTTGTAGCTTAGTAAAAACTATATAAAATAAGATCAAAAACCAAAAAAGGGTGTTTACCCCCCCCTATGCCCTTAACAATAAGAGATTAATCAAAATTCTGAAATAAACATTACTGTGTTTAATAATGAAAGTATAATGAAACAATGAGAGTTTAAAACACAAATAAATAATACAGCAGTCTTCCCTATATATTAATAAACACCATTTTATAATTGTAAAGAAATGCTTAATTATAAATTGAATTTGCAAGTAGAATAGAATATAAATGTCACATATAAATAAAGATAAAGATAATTTCTACTTATTATTAAAATAGTAAAATTATTTCTACTCGTATTTTTATTATTTTAAAGAAATTCAAATCTCTTTTTTAAATATATGTATAGTTTTATCTGTTGTTTTCATATTTCTAAATGAAGTAAACAAATACTTAAAAGTTGGAAAGTGCCCAGTCTGCTTTTTAATAGAAACAATATTAAAAAAACAGCCATTATAGTGAGTATATTTGGTACCTCTCCGATATCTTTATGCACTTTTTCTGTGGACACAATGTGCGCAAATAAGCAAAAGGTTACTGTGAATTAAAATTTAATTTTTTAAAATTATGTTAAAAGTATTAAATGAAACAATAATAATTGCCCTTTTTATCTCAAAATTGTTTGTACTACTTATGTAGCGTTTCATATAAAATGTTATTTTTAAAGCATTAAGTGAAGAATAAGGCAATTTCAACTTTGGTCATTGTAAATATACTCTTCTAAAATTTTTAAAGTTATTTGTAATCATACTTGATATCTTAATATTATAAATCTTTTTAAGTAGTTCTTATTTATTGTATTGATAAAAATAAGTGGTAATTTTACAAACATTACTTATTATGTTGATGTTAATAAGAAATGTTAACAAAATAGATTTAAACTTTTATTGAAATGATAACATTTATAAACATTACCTGAGACCAATTACTTAAACTTAACTAAAGTAAATAAATTAATATAAATATTTAAAATCTTTGTCTACAGCTTGAGTACAACATGATGTTTCCATAACGAGTGCAGAATATAAAAAAAATCTCATAACATAAGTATTATTCTTACTAAAAAATATAGTTTTGTAAAAAATTAAAAAGTGATGTAAGAAAAATCTGATAATAGAATTATTCGTGTAATATCTAACTAAGTTTTCAAGGTTAAACATATCAAAAAATTAACAAGGTTTATAGATTAAAATAATCTTCAAAATTTTGTCTAGATATCAAATCTAATCCTAACTTAAAAAATGGCTACTTCTGGTGAAGCAAGAATTCAGCAGCAGGCGCCAGGCTTCACCGCTAAAGCGCTGGTCAACGGGCAGTTTGCTGACGTCTCCCTCTCGGACTACAAGGACTCATATGTTGTCCTTTTCTTCTACCCCCTGGACTTCACCTTTGTCTGCCCCACAGAGATCATCGCCTTCAACGACAGGGCGCACGAGTTTGAGGAGATGGGCTGCAAGGTGCTGGCATGCTCCACGGACTCCCACTTCAGCCATTTGGCCTGGACCAACGTGCCGAGGAAGAAGGGAGGTCTGGGCAACATGCAGATCCCCATCATTGCCGACAAGACCATGGAGATCTCGAGGAAGTATGGGGTGCTGAAAGAAGATGAAGGTATCTCCTTCAGAGGACTGTTTATTATTGACAACAAAGGGGTGCTGAGGCAGATCACCATCAACGACTTGCCGGTGGGGAGGAGCGTTGATGAGACGTTGAGGCTGGTCAAAGCATTCCAGTTCACTGATGAGCACGGGGAGGTTTGCCCTGCCGGATGGAACCCTGGCGATGATACCATGAAGCCGGACCCCAAGGGAAGCCAGACCTACTTTAGCAAGGCGAATTAATTGTGGATCTTTAGGTCCATACTCACCTGATGGGACTGTTTTGACTGTAATGTGTTTTTTTGTGTAAAGAAAGTTTAAGTACTTAAAATCAATTATGAATAAAAATTACACTATCTTTATTCTGTTATGTCAAAATATATAGTTTTTAAAAAAATATCTTTTATTAGTTTGCTGACAATTTGATTAGTTTGGTTCTTCACTTTGTTGATTATACAACATTGTGATTTTGTTTTCAATTACACAACTTTGTGATTTTGTTTTCAATTACACAGCTTTGTGATTTTGTTTTCAATTACACGTATAGATAATCAGTTGAAATAAATATTTTTCGTTTTTAGAAATGATTTTTTATAGAAAGTTGTTAGCAATTAAAGTTAATATATGTGCTAAAACTATCTAAGTTCTTGGATTTTTCTAACTGACAAGGTTCCTTCTGAGTGTAAGTTTTCATTGTACTATTTTTAAATAACTTAAAAAGTGAAATTAAAATAATTAATATTAGATAAAGTTAAATTGTAATGTTATTTGCCTTGAAATTATTTTGAGATTGTGATAAGTAAAAATTAGTTTTAGTATTATACATACACATTTTGAAAAGATGTTTTTTTTTTTGAAGTGATATTTTTAGAGAGACTCTAAAACATTTAGCTTTAGCATTGAGATATACAATTTTTTATATCAAACATTTTATAATATTTTAATTTGCTGCTATACCAGCTAACTAAAAATCAATTTAACTTAATTCAAAAACTCTCTCTATCTCAAAAATAAGTTGTATCATTCTTTTACAAACTTAGTATTACTCTAAAGACTAAACTATTTACAGTTTCCAGCACTCAACTTTTTGCTGTTGTTTTTATGGACCAACAATTCAACCTCCCAAACAGGATGTGATTTTGTTCTCAGTGAGTTTTAATTCATTTGTTCATATGACATAATTATTGCTGATACTTAAAAACAATTTGTTATGGAAAAATAAAAATGTTCTTACATTTAACTAGTAATTTTTCTTATTTAACTAAATTAATTAGTAAAAGTAATTTAAAAGTGGAACTTTTTTTTTGAAAACAATAAACTATCTATAAACTTATATTGAACTATATTTTACAGATATAACATGTTATATCATCCAATGTTATCATTTAAGTTGGTGCTTTTTTAAAACCAGTTTATTTTTCTTGAAGTTTAAAAAAAAAACAAGTTTAGTTAAACTTAAAATTTTATTAAACTTTCAAACACAGTGATACTGAACAAAGTCAAAGTTTTTTATTGAAAGAGGCAATGTTTAAATAACATTTTTATGTAAATTTCAGTCTCCTATGTTTGAAACCTTAAGCTTTATTAACAGACATGAATAATACATGAATTAATGCCAACAGAAGCTCATTGTATGAAATAAGCAGAATGATATGCTCATTAAAATTTAATTTTTCCATTACTTTTGTTAGATTATATTAAAGAAGTTTTATTAAAAGTAAGACCACAAAACTTATGTTTTATATTCGTATAAGTGCTTTCTAGTTTAATTCTTAACGGCTGAAGTTTAAAGCATGTGGGCTACAGTATTTTTACTATGTCATAGTATAGAGTTAGAACTTAACGTTTATAACTTAAAACGCTTATAACTTTATTAAATGGCCATAAGAAGTTTTATTATAATACCAATTTTTTTAAAGTGTGGATATAGTTTTGACATATATTTACAAAGACTTGATTGTCCATTCAATGATAAAACTTTTTTTTTGTAATGATATATTGTATTAATGCCAAAATAGTATTTTTACAGTAATTTACCCAGTCTCTTATTAAAAATTTTTAAATAAGAAATATAGATTACTTTTACAGAATGAAAAAAAGAGATATAGTTAGGTTGTAGAAAGTATAAACATAATAAGAGAATTTTTGCTGTTTAAATTTGCTCTTTCCAGAAAATACCTATTTAACTCATTAATTTATTCCATTATTTCACAAAAGTGATTGGTAACATCTATCTGCAAAAAAAGAAACGAAGTTGTAAAAAAAAAACATCTTTACCCCAGTGGCCTTAGTTCTATTCATTGATTTATAGGTCGCTTTGACTATCAATATTTAAGAAATTTTGCTAATACCAGTGTACCGATTTATAAAAGTCTATAACTATTTAAACATATTTAACCATTAAAAAAACATTGTTTCTGTTTTAAAGTTAAAAATATTCATAAACATTAATTAATTTAACAGCAATGCCTGTGGACTCCTAATATGAGGTTGTATATTTGAGAAACATTTTAGTTTATTATGGTTAGTAGTAATATATGTTAGTATTTTTTACTATATGTTAAATTTGTATCTTTATTTTAAATACCTTTCTCTTTTTTGGTCATCGGGCAAAGTCAGTTAAAAAAGCTAACATTGAGTATTAGTCAAAGCATAATCAGGGTTGCCAAAAAACCTGGAGCTCTGGATAACTTGGAGTTTAATAATTTAGGCAAAATTTACCTTGAAAATCCTTGGTTTTTATATAAAAAAGAATTGAACTTTTATTAGATATAAATAGTCTATCATATTCCTTTTTTTGGTAGCATTCAGAATTTGTTTATTATGTACCACTTTAAAAATAGCATTACTAGTAGCTTTTCAATGTAATACTATTTATATAAAAGTTTTATACTAAAAATGAACAACAAAAGAAGACCTTTCAAAAAGCTAGAAAAAATTCAGAAAACCTGTAATAAATTTAAAAAATCCTTTGGCAACCCTGATAAATATTATATAGGTAAGTTTTTATAGAATTTTCTATTTTTAGTTTAAAGTTTTATATATAGCCAGTTTTGTAGAAAGTTTTGTATAAAACCTTATAGACTGCAGTTTTTTAAGGTCCGTTTTCTCAGAAATTTAAAAGTTTGAAATAAATTGAAGTTAATTTTTAAAATTGAAAAAGCTAATGTGAATATAATTTGGTTTTTTCAAATTATGTAACAATTATTACAATTATTAAGTTTAATTTTGAAAGTTAAAATATTTTTTATTTAAACATTTTGTCAGTAAATAAGGTTTTAATAAAGTAGCTTGTTTCGAATATTTGAAATTACTTATGTTGTAAAAAGTATCATGTAGCTAATATTGAAGTCAATGAATAAAAATTGTAACAAGCATGTAAGAACCACTTATAGAAAAGGAGTTTTGTTATAAAAATAATTATTTTATATAAAGAGTACTTTAAGTAATAGTATTTTTGTCAACAACTAAATTGACAAGCTTTAAAAATTAATAAGTAGCTTAGCAGCAATCTTAACAAATAATTTTTTTTTAAATAAATTGAAGATATAATGTTATTACCTAGAGGCCTAAGATTTTGTATCATTAGTTGTTAAATTTTGATTTTATTTAAATTTGTGTGAATTAAATCAAAAAATTTTATACAGAAGAAGTTTGAAAATGAATAGTTTCTGAGTTCAAATGAAAGGGTTCAATTTAGCTACTTCTCTACATGGTTTGTTTTTGGTGTTTTCTTCTAAAAATAAAACTTGCATAAATTTTTGTGCCTCTACTTAATTCAAAAAGTATGAACAATATTTTTCACCAACTCAAGTTAAACAATTTCTCACCGATCCAAAATATATAGTTTTAATTGTATTTTTTTGAGTGTCAACAACCTTATTATCGAATTTAAGATGTAAAAAACTTACCATATTTATTAAATATGTATCTAACAAGTAAAACAAGTTTTGTTAATTTTTATATTTTTTTTAAATTTTTTCAAATGATTTGCTGATTACTTCAAGAACCAATCAATTCCTATCAAATTGATGTTGAAGTTTTGCATCTGTCTTATTTTACAGCTTAAATTGAATTTGTGTATGACACATACAAAGTAGCTTTATGTTCTGCGAATTTACAGTGATTTGTAAAGATTTCTATCAAATAAACGAACTTAAATTATTAGTTAACAAATGTTTTCTAAGTTCTTTATAAATTAAATTTAATGTTTCCTTATAGTTATTTTTTTATCTGAATTTGTTTAATATAGGTTTATTTTTCTACTTGTATGTACTGTTAAGTGGCTCAGATTTTGATGCCTGAGTCCAACATTGCACAATAAACAATATAATAATAAAGCGCTTTTAAACATACGGACTACATAAAAAGTTTTTTAATAAAACGCTATTGCCTGTACTTAGCACATATTTGTTTAAACAGTTTTTATAAATGGTAACAAAACATTTTGATAAAATGGTTGCAGAAGTAAACCACTTGAATAAAATTAATTAAAATGTTCGAAATTGTTTCAATGCTACTTCAGCTTGTCCAAACAGCACCATCAAATGTTATGACAAGCGAATAAGCAGTGAAACAATTGTAGATGGTCGAAATGTAGTTGTAATTATTTTATTAAATATTTTCTATTCGTTTTGCATGGAAGTGCTTTGCGTTGAAAGCATTTAAAAAAAAGTACTATCTTTCTGTAACATGCAATGAAAATTGCAAAAAAAAGTGTTTTTATGTACTTTTCAATTTATTTTGTTTGTTGAAGATTCAATTTAAAAAAAAATTACTCAGCAAAATATTATAAAGTTTGCCAACTTAGCTCCAATTTTATATTTAAATGCGGGTGTGAAGATTTACTTGAACTTGTTCGTGAATTTACGTGAAACATTTATTTTTAATTGTTACATTGTTACATAATTTGCTCAAATTTACAATGTTTGTTGTAATTAAAAAATGTTGTTTTACCGGGAATAAATAATTGTATAATTGTTTTTGTAATGTAATTCACTTTCGTAATCTTTGCGGTCTAAAGTTCAAACATGTGACTGTATATAAATTTAATTTAGATATTTCAGATTGCGTTATTAAATTAAACTAACATGTGACCGAGGGCCTCCAGCTAAAATTTTGTGATGATCTGTGACGTAACAAACCACAGGAACAATGTTGTAATTATGTGAAAATAATCATGTGAAATGTTTTGTTAGGTGTTTATAATTCTTATTGCATACTTGACACAAATAAAATAGCAGCTGATAAAACCAGCGTTTTTTTTTTATTGCGAAATTTAAGTATATTCCTAAAATTAGTTGAGGAAAAATGTTGAATGCATAAAATGTAATTCGTTCTGGTAACTTGGTATATAGTCAAAGTTTAAGTCGTTTTTAAAATCATTATTTTTCATTATTTAAGTTAACAAGTTTTAAAATAAATGCCTTACATTAAGTAACTTGAAATTTTATATAAAAGCCCACGCTTTTTTTTGCAGATTAACTTTTATTTGGTTAAAAAGATTTCTGTGATAAGACAAAGTCTATGTTTTAACTTTTCTATTATAAACGTTCCTATTGTATTGAAACCTTATAATACTAACTACTGTTTTAGTTTAAAGAAATGTATGTTTAATAAAAGGCTAACAAATTAAAATAATGTTAAGTTACACAAAATACAAATTTTTACTATATAGGTCTGAAATATTTTATTGAATAAATTATGTATAGCTAAATTAAAAAAGCTTAATAGCTGTTGATGGAGTTTTAGTGTACTCATTTTTGATTAAACTTATATACAATAACATATTTCTGGTTTTTCTCGAAGCAAAACTAAGTCAATGAAACAGTATGGTTATTTTAATCACTGTTTTAAGTTTCGTGTAATGAAGTTAACGAATTATATGTATATTTTAGTTTACTTTTAAAGATTATTTTTAAATAAGCACAAAAAATCTAAAGTTAAGTAAGTATAGCTTTATTGAAAAAGCTTTTATAGAATTAATTTATATACGATAAACATACTTTTGGCTCATCTTAAAGTAAAAACTAAGCCAATGTAACATGATAATTATGTTAGTCACTTTTTTAAGTTATATGTACAATAACCTCTCGGATCTTTACGCACTCGTGACGTTACGCACTCTCGTTTAGTTACGCATTTTAGAATTCTATAAAATTCAAAAAATAAAAATTTTAATTTTTTAAAATATTGTACAAATTAGGTTTAATGTATATTTTTGAATTAAAACATGTTTTTGAATGCTAACACACCTCTCTATATCTTTAGACTTTGTAAATTTATGTTCCTTGAATAATTGATAAACATTTAGTTATACCTCAGTATATCAGAAATTTTGTTAACAATACGATATTAAATCAAAATTCTGAAATAAACATGACTGTGTTTAATAATGAAAGTATAATGAAATAATGAGAGTTTAAAACACAAAGAAATAATACAGCAGTCTTGCCCTATATATTAATAAACACCATTTTATAATTGCAAAGAAATGCTTAATTATAAATTTAATTTGCTAAGTAGAATAGAATATAAATGTCACATATAAATAAAGATAAAGATATTTTCTACTTATTATTAAAATACTAAAATTATTTCTGCTCGTTTTATTACTATTTTGTAGAAATTCAAATCCCTTTTTATTAATATATGTATAGTTTTATCTGTTGTTTTCATATTTATAAATTATGTAAACAAATAGTTAAAAGTGGGAAAGTGCCCAGTCTGCTTTTAACTAGAAGCAATATTAAAAAATAATAATTATAGTGAGTACATTTGGTACCTCTCGTTTCTTTACGCACTTTTTCTGTGGACACAATGTGCGTAAATAAGCGAGAGGTTACTGTATTAAAGTTTATACAAATTATGTATATGTACTGTTTACATTTTAAAGATTATTTTCAAATTAGCTTTAAAAGTAATTTTTGAGTTGTCCTCGTTTTATAATTTTAATAATATTTTAGCATAGTAACGCGGGTTGTTGTTGCCATAGAAACGAAGAAATCATCCGCCCACAACCCTGTCTTCAGATCGCATCTGAAGCGTATAAAATGAACCGATCGACAGATAATAATATGTTATCTAATTGAAAAAGAAAAAGTATTTAGATTATTTTTGATAGTATTTAATAGTTTACATCACATTACAATGATATATAATATCTTAAGCTTTGATATTAGTATGAATACTATATGTCTTCAGTTTTTCGCTAAACTTTGTTTTCTTATTATGTCAACTGTTAAAACACTTCTAAAAAAATTAATTAATTAATTTGTTTTCAGGTCTTCAAAAACTTTCATCTGCCCACTGAATCGACTTGAAGACGTTTGTAATGAATTGCTGAGAAATTCTATTTTGCCATTATCCTAGAAATATAAGATATTGTGTTGTTTTATTTATGTTTGTTAAAATATAAATATTTATATACGAGTTGTTTTCTTTATTTATATCATCGTTATTATGATATTTTTGCTCCGTGTTTAAAAAGTATAACTAAGCTCCATCATTAAATTTTATTCATTTCTACGGATGTTTAAGTAATTTAACCTTGAGTGTTTAAAACTCTTCACTATGGAATTAGTTCATATCTAAACTTTTAATAAATAAACACATTTTATATTTAATTAATGCTTACTAATTTTTAATAAATAGAATAATTAATTATTTTAATTCTACTGAGTAATAATTTTGCAATAAATTGAAATTAATTTGTAATGCAACTGAAATACTGTTATTCTTATAAGATACAAATTATGTTTTTAAAATTGTTAACTGAAGATTTAAGACCAGGGTGGCCATTTGAGTTAAAAGATAAAGAAAAAAACCTGTTGTTTTGTAATTATAAAAAAACCGATATTTTGAATAACTTTAACATGTAAAGTAATCCACTTATATCAAATACGTATAATATACTATTGATTTATGTATTATTAAGAATTTTTTTATTAAAATACATCAAGTGTCATTACACGAGGTATTTGAAAACTTGGGCATAAAATAAACTGAAAATATCTGGACTAAAAAAACTGAACCTCGAACAAAAATCGTTAAAAAAACCTGGAATTTTAAACTATTTTACAAGTGAAGTAACAAAATTTTAACTTAATATGAAAAATCTATCATACAAATAAAAATTTTTGCATCATTAAATCTATTTTAATTAAGAAAAATATTAAAAGAAACTTACAAGCATTTTTTTCAAAGCTGTTTTATTGTTAAAGATAATCTCCTAAGCTAAATTTGCAAAAAAAAACAATCATACCCGGAAGAAAACCTTTTGCGACAGATACATTAATATAGTTGTTTTTCTATTCCAAACCTTTTTCTTTTTAAGTTTAAGCTACTTATGGACAAGAAAACTTAACTTTCAAAAACCTTGAAAAAATGGTTTACCCTCGACGTTTCAAAGATTGTGTTGGAAGCACAAAGGGTTTGAAGCTCATACTTTCTCGGGTATTTCCAGCTTTATTCGCACTCTTTACGAATTTAAACACAGGATTTTGATTTGTTACTGCAATTAGAAAAATATTTTTTAGAGCAACACGAAATAATGTAAAAAATATTGATAATGTTTATGCTACGTTTTTGTGATCAACCTGTTTTATTTATAAACTTGACAAATCAGTTTTTAAGCTGATAAATTTAAAACTAGAAATTAAATAGAGAAAAGTTTCGATAACTTATATAGATAAATTTTAAATGAAATAAAGTTGAAGTTCTTCGTATTTTATAATTAGAGGGTTTTAGTTCTTTTTAATTTAAGGAACCTTTGTTCTTATCAACCCTTCTGGCATCATTATTTTTTATAATAACAAATTAAAACAGTTTAAAACTTTCTTTTAGTAATTTATAATACTTTCGAACTTGCTCAAGCTTTAGTAAATCTGGTAGTTGTGGTTATATGTTTTCTTACGCTTAAGTCATCCTTGACTAGTCTGGATAGAGATGTAAGTAACATGTACAAGTTTTAGAACCATTCGGTTTAGGGAAGCTTTTGTTATTACTTTAAAGTTTATGTTCTGATGTCATTCAAAGTAAACAATCTAAGTTTTGTCAACTTGATGAAATACTGCTAATTTTTGAAGTGAGTTGTTTGGAAAATAATGAGGTGAACTTATTCTTATAAAATATTATCTAATGTCTCTTAGAGAATTGGTAGAAGTAGAAAATCCGGTATATCGCTATAGTTCAGTATATACTTTTTAAAACAAAGAGACAGTAAATTTTGCTTGTAAATTTATAGATTTAGCATAAAGAAAAATGTTCTACGAAAAGTAACCTCTTTCTACAGCAAACATTAAAAATTTATATTTATTACAAAACATAAAGTATAGTTTTTTTTGAGAAAATTGTGGTTATATATTTTACGAAAAACAATGTTGTCGTCCGTGGCCCATTGTGTAATTTTATTTAATTTTACTCTTTTTTTTTTCAAGTGGTAAGTACATAAATGTAAAAATATATATAGAATAATATATTAAATACTTGGCTTAAAATAGCAGAATTTAAAAATTGTTCATTTCAATATAAGTGATAATAATCTGTAAGAAAAATGTTCATGAATCAGCATTGTTAAGCCATACATATTCAACTTGATTATTTCTAAATACAAAAAATATGCATGATAGCACATACAAGGCACCCAGATGATGTAGAAAATATTTTTTGTTAATTAAATTTTATTATTTACAAAACTAGTTAAATTTTTTTTAGAGTTTATACTAAGATAAGTCAATTTTTCCTCATTTGAAAGCTTCGTAGCTTTAAATAAAAAAAGATAACCTAAGTATTTTAATAGTAGTCAGCAACTCAAGTTTTTTATTTTAACAAACATTTTGATGCATCTTTCAACACAATCTAATTGTTTTAGTTGACTGCTCATAACTGCAACAAGTTTCCAATGTAAAGTTCTTTTTTTGCAGAAAAAGCTACCTGATGCAATCAGTGATGTCACAGAATACAGGACCAAGTGACCTAAATCAGTTACGTGCGATTCAATTTATTGCGACCCTTTCCGCTAGAAGGATTTCAACGAGCAAGAAGAGAGTCGTATCTACTTTGACCGGAGGTAGGATAAGTCGAGAAGCAAGACTGCGAGACTTTGAAAGTGTTTTAATTACAAGAATTCGAGAGGTGTTCTCTGATGAACAAGATTCGGTACAGAAGGCATAAACTTTTAATATTCAATAACCGAGAATAGTAACTGATTTGAGAAATTACTTTATTAAGCTAAACGATTTAAATAATAAAGCTAGCCCATGCAAATTATCTGATAAACTTTTGGGTTTTTTATTGAATTAAAACGACTAGCTTATAACTTATAATTATTTGACAACTTTTCATTTAAATTTTTTACGACTTTCAATAAACAACGTACCCTAAAGGTTTGTTTTATGTAAAATATATTTTTTGACTAAAAAGAAACTCTGTAAGATTATTATATTAAAATATCTTATTGGTATAATAGATCTTGTTTTCATCTTAAACAATTTACTATCAAAAAAAAAAAAAAAAACGAAACTAACAGTAGTTGAAATTTTGGTTTGTCGGACGAGAATAACGAGTCTTAAAAATATAGTTACACATTATGATCTACAGTATAAAGCTTTAATGTGAAGTAATGCAATTCCTTTATCTAATTTTGATTTTTAGTCATAGATGTTTGATTTGTTGAAAGTTAAACAATTTTCCTACCTTAAAACTTTTAAATGATTTTTTTAAAACTTAGTCGAACCTTTTCAAACTGATAATAACATCGACAACCTTGCAACAAAAAACTATGATTTAAAAAATAAGAAACTATGTCGTAATGTTAAAAGAACATTAATTTCATTGAGTTAGTCTAGTTCAGGGGTCGGCAGCCTTCTGTAACTCGCGGGCCAGTTTCAAAAGAAAAAATTGCTCGCGGGCTGCACTTTTTAGAAAAAAAAAACCTTTGAGAACCGCATTTATTTAAAAAAAAGTTCTAGTATTCAGTAGAAAAGTATTATTTAAGAACAAAAATATGATAAATTAAGCAATATTAGAGCACTAATAACGAGTATTTAATGAATTAAGAGCCTTACTGTAAGTTTTTATCACAAAATCTTTAATTTTTGTTGTTTTCAGAATGTACATTTCTGGCTGACAAGGAGCTCGCGGGCAGCAGATTTTGAAATTGAGGGCCGCAGTTTGCCGACCCCTGGTTTAGTTTATAGTACTATGTATGTTTTTTTGATTTGAAAATTAAACTCTAAGTTGTTCACTTAAAATATTTAACATGTATGTTTCAATTCAATACAAAAAACTTCATACTGATCAGTTGTTATTTCTCACCCTTATAACTTCTTAAATACCACTTTTTTTAATTAGTTTTATGAGTTTACGATTGTAAATTAATGTTTAAATAAGTATATGGTGGACTATTTTAAAACACTAAAACTTATATTTAATAATATAGTGATTAGATAATCTTTTATAGTATCATAAAAAAAAAATCGTATCTCAAAGTAAACAACATATTTTACAAAAGTTTTGTACATATAGATTAACAAACTCCATTTATTCCTACTTAAAGGTTTGGTTCAAAAAAAGTTACATAAAGTTCCACTAACTTTTAAAGAGATACAAAAATTATGCGTTTAACATAAAGATTAAAACTTTTATCACGAATAATACTGAAACTAAAGAGCAACTGATAGTATGGATTTTAATATAGCTAGAACCTAAGTAGTTTAGCTTGATTTATAGGGTATGAAGAAAATACAAAAAGCTTATAAACTTCCTTAAAACTATATAATCTAACAAACAATTTTCATGTATAAAAAGGTGATAGTATTTTTTCAAAATCGATATAAAAAGATTAAACAAGTAGAAAACGATAAAATCATACAAGCACATTACTAAAATGTATTCACAAACAAAGCGAGAAAGCTCTAAAAAGTTAAAAAAAAATAAAGTTAATCAACACGCAACTTACAGTATGAATATGTATATCAAATCAAAAATTACAAATATATAATCATATCCATAACGTTATTTTTTACATAAAAATTCTTTTTGTTCTACTTTTTTTCTGTTTTGTTCCGCAATAGTTTCCTTGCTCGTAACAGTTGCAACATTCATCTGTTAAAAAAGATAATTGAAAAGTAAGAAACAATAAGACGACTCACCACTTTTTAAATTAATCTTTATTAAACTTTTTATGTAAAACGAAATTCATTGTTCACTTCCCAAACTTTTTTCCAAACTTACTTCTAAGTTCGCCAATTAAAATTAATTTTAAAGTTAATCGCGCTTTTTAAGATATCTCCCATTTACTAATTTATTATTTTCTTACTTTTTTCTCCTTACTATATATTTTCCTTTTATGACAAAAGTCGCCCCTGACTGCCTAAACTAATATTTCGAGTTTTGGAAAACCCTGCTTTAAAGAATTTAAAAACTGTTTATTTTAAAACTTAGCAGCTTTATATGTTGTTTGATTGCCAGGTCTGCTAACAAAAGATTGTCAATAAAACTAAACAGTAACAGCTTGTAAGTTTATTTAAGCAAAAACTTTATATTTTTTAGTTAAAGTAAAACTTTTGTTATTCAAAAAAAAAGGTTCTGGTTTTATTGAAAAAAAAAGTATACTAGACATGTAAAGTAACTTAGTTTAAATTTTGTCAAAAGTAATCTAGTGAACTATTGTATACCATCTGATGAGAAAATATTTTGAAGGTTTCTTAATAACATATTTTATTAATATAATGTTTTTTTTAATGTATACAACAATATATGAAACATAAATATAGTACTTTTACTAACCTCTGTTGTTTATAAAGTTACAAGATCTTTTTCCACTGCGAATATTTATCAACGTACACAGCTTAGCGCATCTGAAACTCTAGAAGTTTAATTTAATTTCAATACTTACGACCAAATTATGAAACAAAATCATTAAAACTATAGTTTTTTTTCGTAAAAACTAGTTTTTACTTATAGAAGTTAACAAAAATTCTACTAAAAAACACGCATAGCTCTACTTTTGAATTTTTTTTCAATTGTTCTTACAAATAGAAAGCATATTTTTTATTCTTCCAGATAGGTGAACATATTTAAATAGTTGGTTTTAAAACAAAAGCCTAATCATTTTTTAATCTTTTTTTCCTTGTAACCTAACCAGGTACTCATAAAACGTCGGATTTTTGGAAAGTCCCTTGTATGAATGTCTTCCATGGCGATGTTTTGTGAAATCGTTCAACCAATCAGCAAGGACTTTGTTGCGGCTCCAAGGTCGAGTTCTGTTGTTGCACTCCATTCGCCTACCCTCTACTGGTTTAAATAAGTTATTTAAAATTTTTTTCTACATTTTTTGATTTTTTTTTTTAACGTATTTAAAACTAAAACAAAAAAGTTCATTCATAGACTTTAAAAGTTTTGATATGCTTGGCGACCAGTTTCTCATAAAAAAACCTAAAAGCTTACCGGCAGTGTAGAGAAATAAAACAATAAAAAAACTGAAGACTATTTGGTGTTGCATCATCATAAAAATAATGGATTGTGAATTCGAGTTTGAAGCTCAACCCTTTTGTATCAACAATCAGCCATTAGGTGGTGTATAGAGCGACAAAGTTACGAAACACCGCTAAAAATTTGGTGATAATTTTATACTTTGTATGATGTGTATTGTTATGTTGAATTAACATATAATAATGATACAATAGCGTAGTTTAAGTTTTTTAATGGGGCTTAATTACAAACACACTATTTTTGCAAATTTACAAGCTTTTTAATAAAAAGCAAACTATATTTTTTAGTCAGGTAAGATTACAATATACTTAATTACACTTAAGTTGTTATGTAAAAGCAAATAAAATATCTTTTTTCGAAACCCAAGAAGACTTATTTGTAATTTAGTCCATTCAATATCAAGTAAAATAATCAATATAACTCTTTTTTTCGGTTGTCTTTCAAAATAAATTTAAGTTTTAAAGTTTAAATGATTTTATCGTCAGAGTAAGAATCAATTTAAAAAACTTTAAAGTTATTTGTTGTAAAGTTCACGATATCCAAAGTTTTTAAGAATATACTATAAACAATAATTTAACAAAAACTTAACTTTATTTTTTTATATGTATAATCCGCCTAAAAAATTAAAAGATAACTTAGATGTTAAATGCCCTTAAAAATTAAATGAAAACAGCAAAAACTTTTAATAACTGCATTTAACTGATAAGTAAAGTATATTTATTTTATTTTCTCAATAGATTATAAACAAAACTTCAACAAAAAAGTTTTAATACGTTAATTTAAGTAGTTACTCTAAAAAAGTTGTAAAAGTTTGCAAACAAAATTTCTAAAGTTCAAATAAAATGGAACTAGATGCGAAATTACAGAGCGAACATTATTTTTTTTGAGCGTAAAAAATAAATAAAAAAGTTTTCTATAACTTTTATAGAAGTATATTCAATAAAGTCACCTTAAAAACAAGTTTAACTAATAGTTTTTAATTTCTTTGCTACTAAAACTACTCAATCAGTTTTAAAAACTGCATAAATAAACATAATCCGCTTTTCGAAAAATCCTGCTTTTTCTAAACAAACTTAAATAAACTTGCGTCAAAATCGTTCAACTTTCGCTTAATTGCAAAGATCAGCAGGATTTATTATGACGTCATGATGCAGTCATCGCACTAGCACGTGACAATTTTCCATGATTAACTTTTTGTGATCAACCGATTTTTGTCTATAAACTAGGTAAATACGAAAATTGAGCTTTAAAATCAATCAAAATACTCATCATCAAAAGAATTTAACAAAAAGTAGTTTGCAAGGAGCATATCTTTTGCACGTTTAAATGTCTACAAACAAGCAAGCTTTGAACCATAGAAACTTAAAGTAAAAAAGTAAAGGTACTTTAAGATAAAGTATCTTAAGTCTATCAACAAAAAAAGTTACAATCCGTTTTTGTATATCAAACAATCAACACAAAAAGTATCTAATTTTAAAGAAAAGTTATTATTTATTAGCGCTTAATAAGTTTCTGCTAATAGTTTTAAAAGCGTTTATATGACAATGTAAACCAATTTTTTCATGCAAAAAACTTAATAAATTAAAAAAAGTAATAATATGTTTTTAATCAATTTAATACATCACATATAAAGCTTTCGTCAAAAAGCGCAGGAGCTATTTAGCACACTCTAACTTAAACTTTATTCAAACAAGAAAATGGAAATGTAGATAATGTTCATAAAATTTTAGGTAAATATTACAATAATAAAGCCATTCTAATTCAACTTTGCTTGTTTTAAGGATAAACACTAACTACCAGAAAAGTAGATTTGAAAGATCTGCAAAAGTATATTTAATAAGTTTTTATTTATTTAAATAGTTTTAAATTTTAATATTTCTAAAATTAAAAGAAAAATTCAAAGCAAAAATGTTTAGTAAGGTTTTGTTAATTTAGCAAGCTAAGCCTACGTAACAAGTTTTATAACAAAAATACCACTACAATAGAACTAACATCAATGTTTGATTATTCATTTTTTTTGTGTTTTTCTTCAAATTGTTTATTAAAAGTTTTAAAATTTGCTTATTTAATTGCTTAGTTTAAAAATTTCAATTGAAAGTAACAAAGTTTTGAAAACTTTGAACTTTGAATTTAAAACAATTGAACAGTTTAAGCAACTACGTCAAAATAATGAGCGTGAACTTAGCTTGAAACGTTTTTTAGGAATTTTATAAACGTGTCCAAACTTAACACCCAGTTATTTTCCTTGTCTTAATAGGTTAACAAAAAGTTTTTTTTTTATTCTAGAGAACGGTCCTTTGTCTTTATTTTAAAAAATCCATTGAATTAGGTATTGACTTTTTGAGTAGGGCCCATGAAAAATTTTTGTTTTTTTTCTGTTTTTTTATTTATACAAGCTTTTCTCCAAAAAAATTTTTTTTTTCAATTTTTTTTTTAAACATACTAATTAAAATGAGTTTTCTGATATTGTATTTTTTTTTCAAATTTTTTTCAATCTTTTTTCATACCATAAGCCTGAATAAACTTTTCAGAAAAACTCCAATTTTGCACGATTTTTGTTTTTCAGATATACAACTTTTTATGCAAAAATACAATATTTTTTTAATAATACTTATTTTTTACAGATTTGTATAGTTATGTTTTATGATGTTGTGATATTTTTTCCCAGTTTATTATTGCTTTTAAAATATATGACCCATACAAATTTTACCTATACTCTTAGCACTTAGCAAGAAATCCCTCAAATAGCTTTGCTAAGAACTTAGGTAAAACTTGTATGGGTTATATATTCTAAAAGCAATAATTAACTGGGAAAAATATCACAACATCATAAAACATAATTATACAAATATGTTAAAAATAAATGTTATTAAAAAAATATTTAATTTTTGCATAAAAAGTTAGTTGTATATCTGAAAAAGAAAAATCGTGCAAAATTGGAATTTTTTTCAAAAGTTTATTCAGGCTTATGGTATAAAAAAAATTGAAAAATAAAATTACAACATCATTAAACTCATTTTATTAAGTATGTTTGAAAAAATAATTTTGAAAAAAAAAAAATATTTTTGGAAAAAAGCTTGTATAAATGTAAAATAGAAAAAAAACACAAAATTTTTAAATGGGTCCTACTCAAAAAGTCAAACCCCAATTCAATGGATTGTTTTTAAAGTTAAACACAAAGGACCGTTCTCTAGAATGAAAAAAAAAAGTTTTTAATTAGCTATTAAGATAAGGAAAATAATTGGGTCTTAAGTTTGGAAATTTTTATAAAATTCCCAAAAAATGCTCTCAAGCTAAGTTTACGCTCGTGCCAAAATATTAAACTATATAACAATCAGTAAATATAAATTAGTCTAATTTATAATCTTATTTAGGATATTTCGTTTAATCACATTTTTATTCCAAATAAGATAATCAAACCAAAAACTTTTGGCTGTCATATGAAGTTTGTTGTCTATTATGTAAATTTAAGTATTATTATAGTTTCGTAACTTTGGTTTAAGAAAACTGATATGTTTAGTTTTGCGTAGTCTTTAGGATCAACTAGTATTTTGTACATTGTTTTTTATATACTTTTTTAATATTTAGTTCACTATGAATTTTTTATTATAAAATACTCACGTATACACAGCTAGTTAGCATGTACTATTTCTATATTGATTAAAGTTGTTGTAAGGAATTTCATACTTTTCTAGTCAATGTTTGTTATAAGTTTTATAGTATGTTATTTTTTATATGTTTAAAAGAAAAAATGTTAAATATAGATGTTTCTTTATATAGGACATCAATGTCTATAGATATTTTTTACAATTTTTAGGTATGTTATTTTGCAAAAAGTGAATTTTTCTACTTATTTTGCTTTGTTCGTTATTGTTGTGCTTTTGAAAGCTAAGTCTGACTAACCTTGGTTTTTTAGTTTTTTACTTAAAAAAAAATGGCTTAGACAAATATTTTTGTTATTAGACATTATTAATTATAGGTTGTTTTACAACTTTTATCGTTTATTTTTATTATAAAGAAAAATTATTGTAATATATAATTATACTTTTTTTAAGTAAAATCTTAAAATAGCTGCAGGAAAAAGTTTAAATAAGGCGGTTTTTTTAAATTACTAAATTTTCCACTCCCCCTAACATAAATACTACGCGTCGCCACTGGTTATAAAATTGTTATTTTTTATTTATGTATGAAACAATGATAGTAACTATTATGAATAAAAAAAAAAAACTTCAAATATATTTTATTAAAAAACAAAATTTCAACAAGTTTATAATTTTCTGAAGTCAATAAAGCTTTTGGTTTTGATTGCGTACAAATAAAAAAATAGTTTTTAGTCTTAAAAGATATCACTTTTCTCACACCATATTATTTAGCATACGTAGTTTATATATAGATAATTTTTTTTTAAGCTGTTTTGATAATACTGGTGAAACCAGGTTACTCCAAGTTTATGCAATTTAAAAACAGAAAAACCTAGAAAACTATTTATCTTTTTTAATAACTGTCGTTATACAACTTAGCTCAGGTTTTTATAGTCGTGTTAATATGATTCATGACGTTTATCTAAAACCTTAAATGTTTGTTTTATCTTAAAAGTTGATTTATTTAATACTTTAAAATGTTATGATTTAAATAAATTCAAAAATAAATAAATTGCGGCTTTTTTGGGTTTAGTAAAAATAGCAACTCGTGTAGTAAGTTCAACGAAAAAACAAGCGTTACAAAAAAAAAATTAAACTAAGGTAAAAACTTATACAGATTCCACTATTTGTTGAACAACAATAACTAAAAATATTACTTATATTCTGGTTTTAAAACTTTAATGTTGAAAACAAGTCTAATAAAAGGTGTTTTTTTATTACAAGTTATTAAAACTGTATAAGTTTAACCAATAAAAAATTGATTTATTGTTCTTGCCTACCTAAGACTTTTGACAACATGATTAAGAAAAACTAAGTCTAATTTTTTTTACAAAATGCTGTTTTGAAATTTAAAAGAAACTTTTGAAATCGCAAACCTTTAAAAATTAATAACAACGTCGCGTATAATAGGTTCAAGTCGAAACTTAACTCTAAATTGTGAAGATTGCCTACCTTTTGCTTTGAGCTTAAAGTAATTAATACTTATAAAGTTTGTAGGGTTTTTCTAAACTACTACTTAACATCTAACTATGATCGTTTATAAAATGTAATAAGCTCAAAAAGCGAAATCTTTTTGAAAATACTTGAACAAAAGTACTAGAACTCACTTTAGTCGTTCCAGCTCTTTTGGTACAGTTATTGTTGCTAATATTTAATAGATTTTATCACTTAATCTTATATAACTATCTTAATATAATTTTGAAACTGATCATCTTTTTCTAATGTAAAAATTGTATTCTGAACCATCATGTTCAGTTAAAAACTGATTATTTTCAAGAAAACTTTATAAATAAAAAAAGAATGTTTTACTTTAGTTGTACATTTATCTAAAACCTAAATCTCGTACCACAGTAACTGATTCATTCTTTTTTTAGTAGAAGTTAAATAAACGAATCGAAACTTAATCATTGCTATTGTGGCATAGAATATTTTTATTAATTTTAACAAAATTTTTGCGTTTTCTAAGTAATGTTAATTAAACAAAGGTGATTTTAAAAAGTTTTCAAAAAGTATACAAGTCACTTTTCTTTAAATTTTCATGAGTATGACTGAACTTTTTTCAAAACGTATTTGGTGTTATAACTATATTTAAATATATAGATAATTAAAGAACACTTTTCATTTTACATAGAAAGTTAGTTGTTGTCCAAACTAGCACAAACAGCTTTAAAAAAATCATGGTGTAGTTATTTACAATTGTTTGTGTTTTAGTAAGTTCAAAAAATATTCAAAACTTTTGACATATTTCAAATAAACGTTTACTCGGTTACCAAATACTCTAAACAACTATAACGGTAAACTCCGTAAAAATTAAAATTTAGGCTTGAGTTAAATAAAAACAAACAAATCAAATGTCAAGTTTTATTAATTTCAAATAAACAAAATAAGTCGTACCTTTTACTATAAAATGCTTTTTACGGCCGCGTCTATATTTTCTTGCTTTCTGCTGTCTTCAAAAATTTTATCAACAGTTTCGTGTGTGTGCAAAGGAGCAATGACGTAACTGCTCTCCGACGAGTTGTTTCGACCGAGCGCTTTCTCCTTGTCCAGCTTGGACTGCTTGTACTTCAGATACGCCGTGCCGAACCTCTGCACAAAGTTTGAGCTGAAATTGTGCGGCTTCGCTTTCCTTCCCGGCTTCAGTTTCGGTTCTGCTTCCTTGCTTGGCTTTTTCGTGTTACTCTGCTGCTTGGGTTTCTGGTGGCTTTCCGAGTCGCTTTCTTCGTTGGCTTCTTTGACAGAATCGCTGGCGTTTTTGCTTTTGAAGCAGCTCTCAGCTTTGTTACAGTAAATGGTGGCCCAGGGCGGCCTGTAGTTTTTGTTGTAGGGGTCAAGGGAATGTCTTATGGCGTGAACTTGCTCAAATGCTTCGTTGTTAATGACATACTTGTCGTTTGTGGAGGGTAGGTTTTTGTAAAGGTGTCTCCTTCGCCGCAAAACGCTCATTTTTCTCGGTTTAAAAGCCTTGCTTCTCGTGCGGTTTTCTGCGTTTAACTTCCTTATCAGTGAAGATTCATAGCACAGCTCATCTACATTTCTCTTTTTGCAACTTTTGTACCTTTTAGGCTTAGGAACATCAAAACGATTGTACTGTAAACAACCGAATGGGTCAATCGGTGGGTTGTTGTTAAAAACGTTTAGAGGGTTTGTTAATGAAAGAGGGTTTATGGGTAAGTTAATTGTAAAAGTAGAATTTTCATTGCAGCTAAACTTAGTAAAATCCTGCTTGTAAAAACCAATTATTTCTGGTAAATCTTTTCGCTTAGTTTTATTCTTATAGATAGCTTCAAAACCAAGTTGACTTAGTCTTTGGTACAGCCAAACTATAATACCTTGAGCATAATAAATTCTTAAAAACTCGCCTAGCTCACTTAAGCGAATAAAGACTATTTGAACATGTTTACCGTCTTCAGACCATTTCAAGCAGTGTACTTCGGGGCAGTCAATAATCTTTCTGAAGTTTAACTCATTGCAGTTATGTACAAATTGCGATAAAAGTATAGCTTTGTTTTTTAGTTTGTTTGCTGTAGTAATCATTTTTGCAGCTTCTTTGCTTAAATTTTCTTAAACGTTTATTTGAAGCATATTTTTTGACAGAAATTTTATAGAACTAAAAAGAATTGTTACGTCACTATTTGTCTGTACTTGCTTTTTGCTAAAGCTTGATACTAAAGTTGCACAAAACTTGAATATTTTATTCAAATTTGAACTTGAATACAAAAGTGGCACCGTGCAAAAGTGACGATTCGGGGAAAAGTAGCACCGTTTATTTTTCACCCGTTCCTAATAACAAAGTAGACCAACAACGGTTAAAAACTATCATTAAAAGACTTGTAAAAGTAGACGATAAGTAAATGATTAATTTTTAAAGTTAACATTTTTACTTGATAAATCGTTAAGTTTTGATTTAATTAGTTAATTTTTTGATAAGCCTGTTTGAATTTCAGCAAATATAAAATTAAATACCAATTGTATTGCTTTATAAACTTTTTTATTCTGATAGTGTAAGTATTACTTGAGTTGATTTTAACTGAATTAGAGTATATTCAAAGGATGTACAACAAAGGAGCTTTTTATTTAAATGAAAAAAACGCTATCATTTAGTATAATAGAATTTTTTAAAGCGTGAGTTTGTATTATTTGATTTTTAAGGCATAAATTTTTAAAAGCTCTATATTTCATAATTACTTAGTTTATTTCTGCAGATTTAAAACCTAACTTAAAACGAAGTTTTTAAGTATGTTATCGTTTGAAAATGTTAATTCTTTGTTTTTTTAAACTCCAATAAGTTTTATTGAATATCGTTTGAAAATCTAAAATTAATATATGAAAACATTAAGTTAAAAAATTTAACTTAATGGTTTCATATATTAATTTTAGATTTTAAACTAATTTACAGTAAATAATCTTTGTTTTATTGTTGGAATAGTATAAACCAGTGGTGACGCATGCTATTTGTGGTAGGATGTACGGAAAAATTTTGAAGGTCAAAAACTCCTTTAGCTTCAAACTTTAGTTATGACTAGATTTTATTTTTGTTACTAGAGTTACATTTAATCGTTTTCAAAAGAAAGTTGTCTAAAAAAAGTCAAAGCTACTATACCAAAATATTAATAATATCTAATGATCATCCTTCTATATTATTAGAACTATTTTTTCAAAACATTATAGTTAGTTAAGTTTTTTACTTAATCATTTGAAACTTTTAGTTGTGCTAATTCTACGTTTTAGAAATATCATAACAAAACTTCAAGAGGTAAGTGTCACAAGAACGGCTGTAATACTTAAACGTAAATTTGGTGTTTTAGATGTCTTCGAAAAATACCAAACTTAGGTGATTTGAACTGTATTTTTTTTTAATTCATTTAAAATTAGTAGAACTTGTTTTAAAGCACAAACCACATTTGAATTTTAAACCACGACTAAAAACTCATACAAAAAATCTAATTAATTAACTTTATACTATGTAACGTTGTTTTGTATTCAAAAGTCTTTATAATTTTAATAGGCTCAGTTAATACAAGGGTCGGCTAACTACGGCCAGACGGCGAAAAATGTAGTTAAACAAAAAGCTTATTACAATTATTAAATAGCTTTTATTAGTTTACTTTTTGAAATTAGATGAGCGGTTTGCAAACAAGCAAAAACCTGCATTCCGCGAAGAAAACTTTTAGCAAAAATTTTAAAACGGTCAAAAAAGATTTGTCACATAAACTCACAATCAGGTCTTTAATTTAATAAATATTAATTACTAGTGCTAGCATTATTATTGAACACTTTTTAGCATTTTTCGTTTGAACTAGGGCTACTAAATAATAACAAAAGAGACGGTTTTTTTTTTATACAGTGCGGCCAAAAGCAAAATTTTTTAGATAAAGTTCTGCCGACTCCTCTGTTAATATTTATTTTGTTTTTTTCTCACAAACAAAAGATGTAAGCTAGACTAAATTCTGCAAATTTTGTTTTATGTTAATGAGAAGTTTAAAAATTGTTTATTGTTTACGTATATGACCAGCAGTTAGCTACTCTTTATTCGTAATATTTTTGCAGGGCTAACTTAAATAGGACAAGTTCAAAATCCACCCGCGTTCAAAATAAACCCGATCAAAATCCACCCAGTCAAATTCGAGAACCACTTACTGACCGAGGGTAAGGGTTAGGGGCAACAGTGATAGTGAAAAATGAGTAAAAAATAGATAGAAGAAATTCAAAAAATTTAAAAATTAATTTTTAAAAAAATGAGTGGATTTTGAACGCGGGTGGATTTTGATAGTATACCAACTTAAATACCATTTCAACTATAGCGTCATACCAACTTTTAACTGCCATGTAAATAATAACGAGAAGACTAAAAATTAAAAATTTTTTATGTCCATCATGTGCATGTGTATTTTGACTACATTGTTGCCAACCATGCTTTTGCTGTTTACAAAAGAAGTCAAAGTAAAACACAAAGCTAACAAAAAAGAACTAGTTAGTTAACTTTTTTTCTTGACTAATTCGTATTTAAATAGTAATTTAAAAAAATACCAAACGTAAACTCACAATTATAAAAGTTACTTCTTTAAAATGTGTTTTTAATTTTGTAATATAAGTTGAAATTTATAAATAAATAAATAGCTTTAAGAAAAGAAAATAAAGTGACAGTTATTGGTAATCATCATGTTTTATTTTTATTGAAGCTTAATTTTTTAAGTAAATTGTTAAGTTTAAACATTAACCTAAAATATGTCGTGTTTATTTTAGTTCAAAAAAAGTAACTAAAATTATTCTCAAACATTTTTTTAGAATGAATAAATTAAAGCCAATATGACAGAAGCTTTTCATTATAAGCCAGCCGGATTACAAAGAATAGATTGTCATAGAATAATATCAAACAATAAAGACGTTATTTTGCAAACCAAACCTTTAGCTAGGGAGTTCACAGCCCAAGTGTAAACTTGTTTGTTTTTGGATAGCTTTTCGATTCGTTGTAGTGATTAGTTAATTTCTTTCTCAAAAAAAATTATGTTAGGTATGCATATTAAGTCCTGGACAAAACGTTAAAAGGTATCATTGGTGTGCGGCTCGATAACCGAAAGGTTCTTCGTGTATCAGGTCTCAGGACTAAATGTTTTGAGCGCCTTTATGAACTTTTTACCTTTTTACATCGTTAGAAGTTACAAGTTAAACCGTTTAACATTATTACGGAAAATAATTACAAAAAAAATTCAACTTTTTTGTTTGTTTGCGTTTAAAATATTTATAAGCTGATAGTTTTCTAAAGGTTACTTTTTTTAGCAGTTTCTTGCTTTTTAAAATCGTTAGACGTTTATAAACTAACGTAACTTAGGTTTTTAAGTAAGTGCAATGAGCTGATTTTTTTGGTTCTTTGTTTATTTGAGTTTAGAACATTTTAATAAATTTAGATAAAAATCTCTCTACAATGGTATAAAGTTTGGTGTTTAAAAGACAAATGATTCTTTTTAAACTTAACGTTGATCGTTATAGCTTTTATTGTATTCTCTACAATATACTATATCTAAAAGAAAAAATATAAATATTATTTATCATATGTTTAACTTGTATGTAGTAGTTTTTTACAAAAAGTATTGTTGTATATCGTTTAACTTTTAAATGCTCGTAAGTTTTAAACATTATTTTGCTTCATGAATTTTCAAAATCAACAATAAGTTAAACTTTACTTTTATAAATTGATTAAAAAAAAGTTATTGAAGCATATATGCTACAGTGTATCATATATACCAGTGCTTCAGAAATGGGGTTCCGCGGAGTCCTATGGTTCCGCAACGCCTCTCAGGGGTTCCGCGAAGCCTTCCGAAATTTAAAAAAGAAATTTGAACGAAAGTAAAACATAAATCATAAAACTGCAAAAAAAATGGAACACATAAAATGGAAAACATATATAATTATAACATTCATTGATCTGCTTAGTGTGTATCTAGCGGTAGGACTTTTAATGGGTATTCATTATTAATAGGTGTCCTGGTTGCGCAAATTTTTGCAAGTTTTTTGAATTTCTATTTTTAGTGAAGTCATGAAAATACTGGTTTTATCACTATAGCAAACAATGTAGAAGCAATCAAAATAAATTCTAAATGTTTACACAATAAACCTAAATCAAAAATCTTTATCAGAAACTTATTTCTGGTATATTATATTGTTTCAAATGCTGTAAAAATGTTTAAAAAGATGTCTATTAGCTTGATTTAAAATTTAATATGAATAAAAGCTTATTTTTTACTTAAAAAATGCTACTATAATTTTAAAAAATTCTTTTGTTTTTTGCAGGAAATATTATATTAAACATTTTATGTAAAATCAAATTAGGGGTTCCGCGGAAAAATTGAACTTTGGAAAAGGATTCCGCCACTAGAAAAAGGTTCAGAAGCACTGATATATACTATGCAGTCGTCAAAAAAGAATTTAAATAAATTCATGTCAATTTAATAAATAATAATCTGTAGGTGGTAGTATATAAAAATAAATGGAATTAGTCAAATTGTTGCAGAAGTGATAGACTTTAACTCAGTACTGTCTTATAATAACTTTAAATATATCAAGTTAATGATTTACTTAATGATAACAAGTTAATGAAATAAATATGTCTTTTACAATAATTTTTAAAGCTTTTTTTTTACTTTTTTGATTAAAGTAAAAGTTTTGAAAATAACAGTTTTACACTTATGAAGGTTTAAGTTTACAATAAGTTTATACGTACTTAAGCTTTCAACGATGTTTAAAACTAACTTAATAAAATATTTAGCTCTTAAAGTTTTCAAAACAAATTAAGAAAAAAATACATTATTTAGATCAGGGTTTTTCAAACTTATTTGCAAATGGCCCTTTTAAAGAAATTAAATAAACCATGGCCCCCTTTAACAAGATTACTCATAAACTATTATAAAAAACACCTAAGACCTTTTTTTTAAATCTTACTAGAGAATATCTAGTGTAAGTTTCTAATTTACCATAAAAAACACCTAAGACCTTTTTTTTAAATCTTACTAGAGAATATCTAGTGTAAGTTTCTAAACTACCATAAAAAACACTTAAGACATTTTTTTTGCTCTTCATTTGCAACTCAAGAATATCTAGTGTAAAATTGAAATTATGACCTCATGGCCCCCTGTGGCTCCTTTACTGCTCATGCCCCCCCTCTTACCCTTTGCTGCTCGTGGCCCGCTGAGTATCTGTCATGGCCCCAAAGGGAGCCACTTGGCCCACTTTGGGAAACTCTGATCTAGATCAATTTGTACTTTTTTATACAAGAACAAAAAAATTCTCAGAATTCAGTTTTGATGATGAATGTAGTACTGTTACAAAAGATTGATTAAGAAACATTAGATGCGTTATAAGTTAAAGCTGAGTTTCCAATAAATTGATTTATTAAATTTTATATAAACTTTTTTAACTAAAGTTTATAATAAAATAAAACGGTTTAGTCATTTAAAGGTCTAACTTAGCTTATAAATAACCATACACGTTACCAGCATTAAAATAACTTATTTTTTGTTTATACTGATCTTTTAGAAATACAATTTAAGTTTAATCAATAACTACTTAGTTTATTTTATAAGAAAACATTCAAATTTTTAACTGCAATTAATTATAACTTAATAGAAAGTAAGTTGAAACTGATTTAAAATAGATTTAAGAAAAACTCCAAACATACAGAATACTAAACATAAATGTGAATTTTTAAACGTTTTTAAGTTATTTATATATGGTAAAGTATACAATACTACTTTACTTAAAAAACAACAAAAATGAATCTGCTTATGTAAATTATATTATATACCTTTATAGCTTTTTAGTTAAAAAATACAAGCCAACTTTAATCAAATAAAAATTTCTTTTTATTTACAATCTTCTCTTATCTACTTCTCTTTATATTATTAATTAGGCATTGTATACATGTTTTATAAAAAATCTTTGCTATAAAAAGTCACAAGTTATAAAACTAATTTGGTCGTATATTTTTATCAAAGTTTTACTTTACAAAACTGATAATTTATAGTTTAAAATTGTGTAATGAAAAAATGTTTAAATAATTAATGTTTTACTGTAACTAAACTAGAATATTCTAATTTCAATTTTATAATTATTGTTAGTATACGCTAAGTATTTATTGTTAGGGAACTTTAGACATACTTTCATTAAAAGTAAAGGATATAAAAAACTGATTGAAGAACTTAACGGTTTACTTTATAAGTCATAAAATTGATTAGTGTGACACCACATTAGTATAATTGAAAATTTATTTAAGTATTTTCATATAATGGTCTTAACATGTAAGTTCATAAAATGTTCATATATTTATTTTCTACTCACTATAGAAGTTGTTTTTGTAACCACAATGTTTAATATAGTATAAAGTTGTTAAAATTGAATAAAACAATCTGAAATTTCATAAAAATGTTTTAAAATTTTTAGATTTAGTGTTTTGTCGTCGCTTATTAATAGTAACTAAAACTTTGAAATAAATGTTCGTTAACTTAACCAGAATTGGTTAATCTTTAGTATGCTATAAACTAAGGTGAAGGTTAATATACCATCATGATAAATAACATTTTGGTAGTATAACATTCACAAATTTTAAATATCAAAATAAATGTCTAATTAAGTTGATTTTCTATCAAAAATATAAACGATTTGCTCAGTTATTTTTTACTGAAGTAGTTAATAATTCTCCATATATATTTGATTTTTATTGATAATTATATTAATAATGTAGTTGTCCTGAACAAGACGTTTAAAGGTGTCCGTGGATTGCGACTCGATAACCGAAAAGTTTTTCATGCACCGGGTCCTTGGTCAAAATATTTTGAGATTTTTGTGATTCAATAATCTATATGAAACTAAATATTCTATTTAAGTTTTGAACATTTTTTATCATTATTAATCTTCAGAAATAAAAGTAAACAAAATGCCCTACTTCTTCACCACCACTGTGACGACAACCTACAAAAAATACACAATCGGACCGGAAATGGTCGCCAACCACCTGTGCACCATGCGGGAGTACTTCCTGCACGTAACCAACCGTTGCTTGCAGCACGACGGTCTCGATATCGTTGAGAGGGACATCCGAGGCCCTTTTTTCTTCGACGCTTCAAGAGGACTGCGTAGGATCGACATCGCGTCCGCCACGATCATGGACTTTGTGCGTTCGCATGAACCGAGTGTAGTTCGTGGAAACAAGAGAGGATACGAGTTTGTCGTGACTGTGGCGGAAGAGCTGAGACATGGATAATTGCCAATGTATGGTTGCATGAGTAGTGTTACACGGAAGTGTATAATCACTTTGTTAATTCGTATTTTAATTGTTTTTTTCATGTGTAAGAAACACTAAACGTACTTTAAATTGTTGTAATATTATCTTTGCAATAAAAAATAATATTGTTTTCTATTTAAATTTCTCAATAAACGTATATGCAGTAAAACTCTTTTTGGTTATTATTTTGTAAATAGTATTAGAACTAAACTTGTTTTTAAAGTAAAATAAGTTTCTTTTATCAGAAAATTGCGCATTAGATACAGTATTTATAATAACATATTGTTTATTTAGTTCACAACTAAGTCCATAGAACTGGTGATTAGAATCCAACTTTTTTACCAAGAAAAATACTGTACTAGAGGTCTACTTAGGGCTCCACAATGAGTATGTTAATATGTAGGCTCAATCACGGTTGAAATAATTCAAACATTTATAAATTAGATTTTTAGGAAACATAAATTGGTTTTCATCGAAAGCTATCGCCAAATTTATATAAAAAAATTCCTAAAAGCTGTTTATAAAAAAGAAAACTTGAAAATATTTAAACAAGTTAAGTATATTTAAGCTAATAACGGGATAGCTACCCACCAAATCTTTTACACAATGTTAGAATTCTTTGTCCATTACAAAGTAATAATATACTCTATCTCTAGATTAATCAACTTCTGAACCGAAAACAGTCAAAACTAAACATTGTTTAATTAAACTTAAAAAATGAATATTATTTAATTAAAAAAAGCTTACATATACAAAAAAGCTTTGCACTGTATTATCACATAGTTATAAATTTAAAAAACTTTCAATCACTCCACCATAAGTTTTTTTGGTATATTTAATAGTCTAGCAATCTAGGTAGCCAGTTTTAAGGACAAAAAGTGTACGTTTGGAACTTTAAAAATAAAGTATGTGTAGTTGTGTGTCTAAAAATGTGCTGCTATTCATCGTAATAACGTAATCTGGGAATTAAAATTAAAGCTTGAAGTAGTCTTTGCTGCTTTAAAACATCAAACTAGTCTGTTTTATCTAAGACTATAAATTAAGGTGAAAGTTAATAAACCGTCATGATAAATAACATGCTGGTAATATATTAATCATATTTTTTTATTTTGAAATAAATTTCTTTAAACCTTTGATAAATCCTTACTTAGTATAAGCATGTGGTAAACTGCTGTCACCGGTCGATCTTATTGCTGAAAAACAAACAAACTTGGTTTGTGTTTTTGAAAACAAAATGTTTTAAAAATCTAATAACTCAAGCTACATTAAGAGAAAATTAAGAATGTCAATAGAACATTATTTTAATATAAAAGCAAGGATTAAAATGAATACAACACAAAAGACATACTAATATTGATGATGGTTGTATATAAACTAAGTTATTTTTATAAAACAGGTAACAACGTTTTGAGTACATTCAAAAAAAAAAAAACAGTTCCAAAAAACTTACCTTATTAAGTTTTATTATTAATTTATACTGAATCTCTTTACATTTCAAACCAGTTTAAAAAAAATTAACAAATACTGGTTTTGATTGTGCTTAATGCAGCTAACTCCGTACAACCCTGTTTTAAATGTTATATGGTTATATTAGGTTTGCCAATTAGTTTTACTTTCAGCCTAGGGTAAAGTAATTTACAAAGGGTTTGGTTATCAACCATAGTAATACAATGTTGTTTAATATGTTGCTTATGCCACTTTGGTATTGTGCCTTATATATCTTCCACACAAGTATAACTGTTAAAAAACAAAAAAATTTGAAACATTTGGTAACTTTTGTTTTACAAATTTTTATTTCTTTAAAAATATAACTTATTGTTTTGTACAGGGAAGTAATTACTTAGTTTTTATAGTTAAAATTCTTGCTATAAACTTATCTCAAGTTTAAATTTGATTTTTATTTTTAAAGTATTGGAAGTTTTGCAACTCCCAACTTTTTTACCCTCTATAAGGGTCACCTTGAAGATTTTTCAAACCTAAATTTTGGTAGTTTGATATCTACAGAGAATTATAAAGTTATAAAAAAAACTACTTTAATATTAAAAAACTAGGTAAGCAATCCTTTTTTAAATTGATTGCTGCCTATATGACAAGAATATACTATGGGCACAGCACAATTTCTTCCCATGTACATCTGATGGTAGTAGAGCTCTGATTAAAAAACATTTTTTAACAAAATTACTCACTTACAACTATGAAAATTCGTTTGTACTGTAAAAGACTTCTATTTTACAGCATTTAAATTAAAAGTAGATACTTGGAATTTATGATTTAGTATAATTTTTTTTATATCTTAAAACTTAGTTATTGACTCATATTTAAAGCTATATAGTTATAGGTAACAATTTCTGAAGTTATTTCACATGCATTAATAAAAATTTACATTAATTATAGCCTTAATTTTACAGAATCTAAAATTCAAGTTTATTTTATCAGTATTTATGATCTAACAACACTTTAAGTACTTTCTGATAAAAATTTGATTCTTCTTTTATAGTTTCTTTGACAATTCACAATAACAACATTTTCTAGTCCCTTTTACAAAAACAACCAAAAAAAATGCAAGACATAGTTTTAATTTAGTTAAAAAAAAAAGGTAATTGTAAATCAGACAAAAATTTGAAACATATGTATATCAAGATGTTATCATCTTATGAAAATAAAGACTTTTTAGTTTCAAAAAAAAAATGGAATTTTTATTTTAATATATTTTATAACAAAAAAATCTTTCTTTAAAATAGTTCGGGTATTAGTAATGGGCTTACCCTGTGTAAACTTGAAAAAGTTAATTACAAAATAAAGAAAATGAAAGAAAATGTTTTTTTATTAAATAAAAGTTTTTAACTTTTTAAATTTGCATCATAAGGGATCAAATGAACTCAATAAACTTGTTTCTTTGTGTCATTTAAAATAGTTTATACTTTGAACTTATTAGTGTTTAAAAAGGTGTGATAGCTAAGGTAAAACTTTACTAAGTACTTGCAAAAAACATTATAGTAAAAACCCATTGGACTAAAATATTAAATGTTCTAATAATAGTCTATAAGAGAGGTCCACCAGCTTTTAGTAAACTTAATAGTTTTCCTTGATAAAGTTTCTTGTGGTCCACACTGTATAGAGAAACATATTCAGCTGGCAGCAGTGATTTGATATAAAATCAATACAAAAGTATACTATTTAAAAAAATGTTGATATAATTACCATTAAAGAGCCTATAAAATAGTTATAATTAGAATAAAAGCCCAATTGCATTTTTTATTAAACAATTAGACAACATATTATTGAAAAATAAAATTGAAAAGTACCATGCAAGCTGCAAATTTTTTCTTGGTGAGCCACAATTTGCTGACCCCTGTATTAAATTTAGAGTTTGATTACAAATATGCTTACATTATGTACTTTTGTTTTTAAAACAACTTTTGATCTAATACACAAAGCATGATAAAAATGCTACAAACTATACTAAAAAAATAGATTTTGGAACCCAATCAACATAAACATATGTAAACATACACATATATATAATTAACTGTAATTTTTGTTTTAAAACATTTGAAATTTTTATCCCTATACAACCTATTTATATTTCATTTGTTCTGTAAGTTATATAGAAAAAAAGTTCAATATGACATCCTTCGAGATACTCTGGTCTTTGAAGTTAAAAAGTATTTCAGTCTAAAACTATCCTGATAAGCAGTCAATTTAAGATTATATCCATAATATAGAACCTTTTTTAAGATACATATAAAAAATCCATAAAAAGTTTTAGATGTGTAAATTATGAAATTTGTATATATTAATAAAATTTTACTTATCTAAATGAAATTAAAACTTAAGTTTAGTTTTTGTGCTGTCAGCTATCTCTACTTAGTTTGTGAAATAAGTTTGCAATCACAATTCTAAACAATGAAAAGGCTTAAATAAGCCTACTAGAGAAGATATCAACATTTGAAAAAAAAAAAACTTATGAGTTTGATAACGTCAAATGAAGAAGGTTTCAACTCTAATAAACATACACTCTATAAAAGATTGATGGAAAAATTAACTTAAGCATTTTAATCTGAACAAACAAAAATTATAGTATTCCCTTACATTGTTTTCGTAAAAATAATTTTACGCAGGTTTCTGGCACATTGTGTTAAATCAGATTAAGTCAGGCTAATCAGTTTGTTTAGAAGCATTGGAAAAATATCAGAATTTGAAAATGTGAGAAACTTCTGAACTATGAAATAAATCATTTTTTGTAATGTATCGGTTATTCAATTGTAATTTTTTCTTTTGAACTTTACAAAGGTTAAAGCAACATTGTCAAAAACTCAGAATTTGACAGTACTAATGCATAAAGGTTTCTGATGTTTTAAATTAGTTTGACAATCGTTTTTTACTTTTGAATAAATTACTTAAATTGTAAATTATTTTCTAAATCAGCATTCTGTTTTTGTAGCATTTATTTTAGTAGTAAGATTGAAAAACACAGTAAAATGAGTATTATTTTATTTTAGCTATTTACATACCATCATAAAACGCATAGTTAGTTTTTTTCATTGTCTGTTTTTTATAAACTTAAACAGTTTGATTCTGTGAAGTAAAGCTTGATTGCTTTTTAACTCGAGTTAGTATTTGCAAGGGGCCATTAAAAAAAAGTTGAAGTTGGATAATTATAATTTATACCTAAAAGTCTTATTATAAATAGATATGGCTTTAATAACTAAACAAATAGACATTGTTATATAAATATAATTTTATAATTGTTTCATCTAGTTGTAAGTCCATCTGAGTGCTAACCAACAAAATAACAGTCTAAATAAGTGTATGTAAGGCTTAAGTTACAAAATTCAAATCCCTGTCTAGAATTGCAACTTTGTAGTTAGTTTAATCAAAGAAAACATCTAAAGCTTACTTTATTTTTTCTTACGACTATAGATTTATATTTAATTTAGCAAATATGCAAATTATTTTTATACTTGTGTATAAGTACACAATATAAGTTGAAAAAAAGTAACTTAATTGAAAACACAATGTTTATTTTTATCAATAAATGTCAACAAATAATATGCTAAATCTTCACTAAAAACGTAAAACAAGTAACCTAATTAGCTGTTAAAAATTTAACTTAATCATTCTCATAGCTTCACTGTAAAAAAATCTTTAAATCAGTTGTTCAGGTTTTTATATTTAAACACTTGTTGATAAAACACAGTCAAAATTGTTTTACAGGAGAACAGTTTCTTGTATCATAAAACTATGTATTAAAAATTTATTTGTGGGTGAAAATTATAAACCAAGTTGACATATGTTAATGAATCTAAAAGTTACTCTTCCTAATATATTTAGAGTATAAAAAACTTAAATAAATCATCATTATAAATTAAAAGTAGTTGAAAATGTATAGTAGCAACAATTTTCTTATACAGCTGTTTCAAACTTTCTCTTTGTTATATTTTGTAAATCATACCATAAATAATTAAGAAAATGATAACAAATCTAACAGATTTAAAAATTAATTCAAGAAAGCTTGGCTTAGAAGTTTTGAAATTTAAAATCTAGAGTACAACAAATCAGATTCACCATGTCAAATGATCTTAATATTGATAGCCTTATTCAAAGGTTATTAGATGGTAAGTAAATTTTAGGCCTAAGATATTTATACATTAGTTTTAAACTTTTTACTTGAGTATTGATTGAACTTATTTTAAAAACTAGGTGTTCAGTTTAAATATTCATGAAGTTTTATTTCTGAAGTATATCTTCTTAAAAGTATACTGTCAATTGCACAACTTTAAAGTATTACTTGTTAACTGTAAGCTTTGTAAAATTTCAATAAAATTGTTGAATTATAAAAATCAAAGTTGAATATTTTAAACTGAAAACTTGATTCATCACTAAATCTAAAAACAGTCAGGGTTGCCACTTTACCTGGAATCCTGGAAAACCCTGGAATTTGACAATTTAGGCAAAAAAAAACCTGGAAAAACCTGGAATTATAAACAAAAAACCTGGAATTTTTAAGAATTTTAACATTTTCAGTAGTAAATTTTAGTTTGACTCAAAAAAATTATCATATAGATTAAGAAAAATTTGTCATCACCAAATTTTTTTATTAAAAAACACTATCTTTTCAATCTTTTTATACTATTTAACAGTTTCTTACCTTAAATTTACTTTAAACTAAAGATAGACCCAAAAATGTGTACTTCTAAAAACCTGGAAAAAAATTTGAAAAAATGAGTGGCAACCCTGAACAGTGTAATAAATTACCACAAAAACTAAAACAGTGTTTGACTTTTAAGAAAGTACTAAAATGTGCGGATTAAATATTTTATATGTTTTAATTCCAAAAAAGTTCTTGAAAATGTTTTCAATAACTCCTTTATGAAGTATCATTTGCATTATTGAAAGTTTTCACACTTTCAGTAATTTCATCAAAACAATCATAAATCCTGAGTTACATAAATATTTTTACAATTTTTTTCAAATCTAACAATGCAATTACCACAGTCAGAGGCGGACGTCCGGGCAGGACCGTTCAGATGACAGAGAACGAGCTGAGAGCTCTCTGCATGAAGTCCAGGGAAATATTTCTCCAGCAGCCGATACTGCTTGAGCTTGGCGCCCCTTTGAAAATATGCGGTGGGTAAATGAGTTGTTAAATTAAAGTGTTGCAAAGTTTTGACAGTTTTTAACCTTGAACTTAGCTCTAAACTAAAAATAGTTTTGAAAAACGTGTATTATTAAAAACCTCTAAGAAAACCTTTCTCAAAAAAATTTGGCAACCCTGGTTGTTGAGTTGTTAAATTAAAGTGCTTTTACTTTTTATCTTGCAAGGAAAAGTACAAATTGATGGGTGGTAATTTTGTGTTTTTTGTTTGTTTTTATTTTTGTGTGAGTGGTTTAAAAATGAAGTACTTTTAAAAGGTTAAATTTTGTTTATTTGTTTTGTTTAGTTGGAGCCAACAATAGGTTCCTTATGGGTGGCGCAAACTAAAATGGCAAATAACTAGAAATCACTAAAAATCTATCTCCTTCTACGTTTTTTGAGATAAATACCTCAAATTTTCAGGAAATGTTTCTTGCAATATTTAGAAAATTCTGTTGCAACAGAATTTAAAAAAAAAAAGAAAAAAGTTGTAACAAAAAAACTAAAAAAAAACTGTTTTTTTTGTTTATTTTTTATATAAAATTTTATTTTTAAATTTTCTAAATTCTGTTCTGACAGAATTTTCTAAATATATCAAGGAACATTTCCTAAAAATTTGAGACAGTTATCTCAAAAAACGTAGGAAAAGATAGCTTTTTAGTAAAATAGTCTATTTTTGTTGTTTTAGTTTGTGCCTCCCATAAGGAACCTATTGTTGCCTCCGACTTTGACCGGCTATAACCCAAAAATTCTTTTGAATTTTTTAAATCTGTAAAAAGCATTTTGTAGCTTAGCAAAAACTATATAAAATAAGATCAAAAACCAAAAAAGGGTGTTTACCCCCCCTCCCTATGCCCTTAACACACATTAGAAAAAAAGCATGTATAATTATGTATTATGTGTTTGTAGAAAATTTTATATTTTTATGTTTTTATTCCAAACTTTGTTTTCAAACCATAAAGTTCGTTTATAGTTACTACTTACATAAATATTATACATATTTATACATGCTTTTTTTCTAATGTGTGTTAGTATTTTATAGACTCCGTAGATCTGTTCTTAAATTTATTTGAGAGCAGTGAAACGCCGTTAGTCGGAATAAAGTTTTAACATAAGAACATCTGTGGTATATTTTTTTAATTAAGTTATGTTATAAAATTCTTATGGTTCTTTGATTACAAAGTTTTTAAGTATCATAAAAAATTTTTTTGTTTGCTTGAAGTTTTTTAAAGTTTCTGTAGAATATATTTAGGTTTTGAAAGTTTCATTTTAAATTATTTGAACTAATAATTTTCTGCTATTTTCTTTGTATAGATATAACTTTTTATCATAAAACTTTACATCATCCGCTTTTAAAATGTATTATTACATTAAATACTCAGTTTTTGTAATTTTATAAGTTTGCCTAACATTTTATTTAACGTTTGTTTATGTATATTTTTCAGATTTATTAATTCATATTCATAAATTCTTATATAACAATTTAAAATTATATTTGTATATACCTGAATTTTTTCTTCTTTGTAATTTTGAAATGCGTAAATTGATTCACTTTTTTTTTGTTGTTAATGTAGTACAGGTAAAAAAAGTTTTTGTTGCCTTTTAAAAGTTTTAAATAAAAATATTAGTTTTGGTTTTTCTACTTTGTTTTTAATGATTGTAAATTATGTATATAGATTCATAATTTTTTTTCTTATCCACAAAGTAATTTATTTCTTTTCAATTGTTCAATTGATTTATAAGTATTAGTATTAAGTTTTTTGATATTAGTTTTTGAATTATAAGGATATTTACTTCAAAAAGTTATAGTTAAACTTTGATAATAGATTCTATAAAGAATAAACAGAATAAAACAACAACAATAAACTTTAAAATTTTAAAAGTATTGAAAATATCTCCAAAACTACTAAAACTAATTTTATTTTAATAAACTAATAAATAAACAAGAAAAAGTAGTATTATAGTTTGTGGGATTTTTTTTCAAATTAAAAAAAAAATCAGGCATTATTTATATTTCATATAAGTAGAATTTCATTCTAATTTATGATAAATAAAAAGAAGATGTAAAAATAAATTCCAGGCGACATTTATAAAAATATTATAAATTATAATTTAAAAGTTCTTTAACAACTATTTATATAAACTTTTTTCAAATAAAACAAAACAATTTTTTTTTATGATTGATCCACATGGAATTTACACACAAGTTATAAATTTAAAAACTCACGCAGGCGACATCCACGGCCAGTACACGGACCTGCTGCGCCTCTTCGAGTACGGGGATTTCCCCCCGCAGGCCAACTACCTGTTCATGGGGGACTACGTGGACCGGGGCAAGCAGTCGCTGGAGTGCATATGCCTGCTGCTGGCCTACAAGATCAAGTACCCGGAGAACTTTTTTCTGTTGCGTGGCAACCACGAGTGCGCCAGCATAAACAGGATTTACGGGTTCCACGACGAGTGTGAGTTGTTGTAATTTAAAAACTTATACTTAAAACATAAAAGTATCAATTAAACTTTGGAATGATGCATTTAAAAAAAACATAATTGGCTTGATACGGGTTCCACTACGAGTGTCAGTTTAGTTATTGTAATTAAAAATTAATACTTAAAAAATAAAATTAAAAAATAAAAGTATCAATTGAACTTTGGAATGATGCATTTAAAAAAAAAATAATTCGCTTGATACGGGTTCCACTACGAGTGTCAGTTTAGTTATTGTAATTAAAAATTAATACTTAAAAAATAAAATTAAAAAATAAAAGTATCAATTGAACTTTGGAATGATGCATTTAAAAAAAAAATAATTCGCTTGATACGGGTTCCACTACGAGTGTCAGTTTAGTTATTGTAATTAAAAATTAATACTTAAAAAATAAAATTAAAAAATAAAAGTATCAATTGAACTTTGGAATGATGCATTTAAAAAAAAATAATTCGCTTGATACGGGTTCCACTACGAGTGTCAGTTTAGTTATTGTAATTAAAAATTAATACTTAAAAAATAAAATTAAAAAATAAAAGTATCAATTGAACTTTGGAATGATGCATTTAAAAAAAACATAATTGGCTTGATACGGGTTCCACTACGAGTGTCAGTTTAGTTATTGTAATTAAAAATTAATACTTAAAAAATAAAATTAAAAAATAAAAGTATCAATTGAACTTTGGAATGATGCATTTAAAAAAAAAATAATTCGCTTGATACGGGTTCCACTACGAGTGTCAGTTTAGTTATTGTAATTAAAAATTAATACTAAAAAAATAAAATTAAAAAATAAAAGTATCAATTGAACTTTGGAATGATGCATTTAAAAAAAAAATAATTCGCTTGATACGGGTTCCACTACGAGTGTCAGTTTAGTTATTGTAATTAAAAATTAATACTAAAAAAATAAAATTAAAAAATAAAAGTATCAATTGAACTTTGGAATGATGCATTAAAAAAAGAAATAATTGGCTTGATACGAGTTCCACTACGAGTGTCAGTTTAGTTATTGTAATTATAGTTTGTATTAAAAAAAAAATTTAAATATTTTTTGATTAAACTTTGAAATAGTGAATTTTTAAAAACCGTGTTTGATGCGGAGTCCATTACAAGTATTTTTAGTTATTATAATCAAAAGTTTATATTTAAAAAATTTGAAATGTTTTTTCAGTTAAACTTTAAAGTTATGCATATTTTAAAAACCTTGAAAATTGGCTCGATACGGAGTCCGCTACGGTTTTTTTTACTTGTTTTAATTAAAACTTTATATTTGAAGAGCAGTTATTTTTAAAAGAAGTGAATTTTTTAATTCAAAGCTTTTTTAACTAGACTACAAAATACTTTTAAGGTCAAGTGTTAGTTAGTTAATTTATATATAAACTTTTGGTGCTTATTTCAAATGACATTATAATTTTCCATAAAGTTTTTGATGATATATTTACTTAAGGTTTTTAAGTTATAACTGTTAGACTTGGTAAAAAAAAAACTTTGCATTTAAAATTTTTTTATTAAATAACACTTAAATGATAATATAACAAAAAAATTTTTTAATACTTTATGAATATGATACTTTATAAGTAATTTTCCAGCTTTTCAATGCCACTTTTATTAGTTTTTTTAGTTTGTTATTTTTGGTTATGAGGATACATTTCAAAGTATGTTACTTTCCGCAAAAAAAGTTTAAATTGATAAGTAAAATAGAACTTTGTTTTTTTAACTTGCATTTTTTTTTATGTGAGAGCTTAAAAAATGTAGTATTTCTTGAAAAGTGATCATTTTCATAGCATTAAGAAACTTTGTAGTATCATAAAGACTAATTAAAGAATTGTTATAAGTAAATTAGGATCAAGACTTCACTTTCTAATTACATAACATATGTTCTTTAACTATTTAAAGAATTTCAAAGTATCAAAGTAACATATGAATACATAGACAGCTTTTAAAAGAAAAAGCTCCCTATTACCAAAACAAAGCATAAATAAAAAAGACATTGGAAAGTTTTGTTCAGCAATTATTTCTTTTAAATTCAAAGGAGTTGCTCTATATACTAAAAAAATGGTCCACAGGATTTAATTAAAGGCATAAGTTTTTCACACCAAAAATTTAAATACTTATTTGATGTAAAAAAATCTCATATATAGTTTAGTTGTTTTCATTTGGTATATAAAGTGTTTTTTAAGTTGTTACAATCTATTGACGAATATATATATTGCTGTATTAAAGTTATCTTTTGACATATTTTTGTACAAAAAATAGTGCATAGTATCATTTTATAAAAAATTGGTTTAAACAGCTTTTTTTTATTGAACTTTTTTCACTGTTCAATTTTCTTTAAGTCTTATTGAACCCAAAAAGAATCGATATAAAAACAGTCTTACGCATTGAGATTTACTTAAATTTCAAATATGTAAATACTTTTATTGAAAATTAATCATTTTTTGTTCAATTTTTAAAATGTTGTAAATAATTCTTAAATATAGATTTTATAATAAGCTCTTCATTACTTAAACACAAATATTTTGGAATTTTACGAAAATACCTTCAACTATAAGGTATTTAAAAAACGTGATTAAAAGTTGTAAGATTACGAAGCTTGTGTTTAGAAACACCTTAACTTTCAATAAAACAACAACACACATGAACTTTTAACTTGTTTGACAGAAAACAATTACGCACATTAAAACACAAAAAATCACTTAATTCATCCATAGAATTAAAAATTTGGTAAATTTCGTGTAGAGCAGTTTTTAATTGAATTTTTTTATTGAAAGCCAGAATAATTGTTTTTAGCGTAAATACTAAAGAACGCACAAACGGTCAAAATTATTCAGTAACTGAATTAACTTGGTGATATTTAGCTTTCACACGCTGTTATTGTTTAATATTTTTTTAATTTTTAACCTATGTCACAATATGACTCATTGTAATTGTTAAGTTATTTTCGAATGATAACCTTTACGTATCCGATAATAGTTTATCGACTTATATGAATTAAATTGAAAATAAATACCGGAAAGTTTTGTTTGTAGATAATTATGCATTTGCTATATTTAGAGTTTAACGTTTACTAATTTGATTTAGCGTTTTTCCCGGTAGTTTTTGCATTTTATATATTGTTTTTAAGTTATTAAGTATTTTATTTAGTATAGATAAAAATAAGTTGTACTATTAGATTATCGATGACACAACAAGTATTTTTTTGAGGTTTTGGTGCATTTAAAGAATAATTATTTAAAATTGGACAAGCTTTCCGCTTACTTCGTAGTTTTGATAAAATATGTTTTTTTAGATCATTGTTGAAATATTATTTACCAAGTTCACATTAACTTAACTAATGTAAGCAAATTAACAAGTTCACGATTAGCTTATAAATGTTTATCAGTAAATAAATAAAAAACATTTAATATTTACAAAAATATGTTTTTTTGTTACTTGTAGGTCCATAACTTCTTTACTTACAACTACTAAAATATTAACATATTGATAAAATTAATTTTACGACTCATTATATGAAAACGATGGCTGCGTAATTGTTTAAAAACTAGTTTAATTTGTACAATTTAAAATCTAATCTTTCATTCAGTTTGAAAAACTCACTTATAAGAAAACACAGAGCTTTACAATCACTAATGTTCTTATCAATATTTGAATAGTTATTTTAGTCTCGCACACAAGATGTTTAATTTGTTGTTAGTAGCATCATTGTATGGTGACTTTCTATGGTCCAGCATTATGCCGTCATAATTAAGTTTTTAACGAATAATGTTGGTAAATTCCACAGTTTTTTGTGTGCCTACAGTCTACACTGATGAATTTTCATTTTTTACGATTACGTATATGATTCGAAAACACGTCCAAAACAGTCGTAAAATCGAATTGAGTAAACCGATCATACTGTAATTTGCAGCTGTAAATTTTTAATAAGTATAAATAAAACTTAATTAAAATTCAATAGTTTAATTTTATTCCAGGCAAGCGAAGGTTCAGCATAAAATTGTGGAAAACATTCACCGACTGCTTCAACTGCCTACCAATAGCCGCCATCATCGACGACAAAATATTCTGCTGCCACGGAGGTTAGATGTAATAAAAATATACGGTAAAAAAAGAATTAGTGATTATTAGCAAAATATTCGAAAGTTGATATGTTTTATTGGTAAATAAAAATTGCTTAAGAAATTATTAAAAGTAACTTTAAAATAAAAGCACTGAGCAAGAGATTTTTCGTTTATCGTAAAAAGCATTATCAATATTTATTTAAATACTATTGTTTTATTTGTTTAAGCGTTTGTTTTATTTGAGTATAAAGGGCTACTCAAGCTTATATTCTAGCAGCTAAGCGCATCAGTAAATAAAATTTTTTCATTTAATTTTTTTTACCTGTATATACTCCAATATTATATTTTTCAATGACTGATGAGTAGTCTGAAACTGAAAGGGTTGCCAAAAGATTTGGAATCCTGGAAAAACCTGGAATTTGACAATTTAGGCTGAAGCTCTGGAATATTGAACAATTATTACATCTTAAGTAAGAAAGTTTAGTTTTGACACAAAAAATGATCATGTAGACATTTTTTTGTCATCATCTAAAACTTCTTTTAATAAAAGACACTTTTAAAGTAGCTTTACAGTATCTTTTAATGTTTTTATACTTAAACATAGTTTTTTACCTTAAACTTAACTTAAAACTTAAAATAGACCCGGAAATGTGTACTTGTTAAAACCTGGAGGACATTTTGAAAGCCTGGAGAAAATTTGCCAAAAACATTAGGCAACCCTGGACTGAATACTTCTACGTTTAAAAGTTTCCATTTCATATTTATTTTTATATTTTGTTCAGTAATTTTAATAATTGATTCAGGATTATTCTTAAATTTTTACACCTCTTTACATTGAAATATTTAGTTTTCAAATGACTGCTGAGTACTTATTCTGCGACGGAATAAATGTTTTCATTTTGTATTTATTTTTATATTTTGTTTGTTTTTAATTTTAACAACTTTTGTTCAGGATTATCACCGGACCTTCAGAAAATGGATCAAATCAGACAAATAACCAGGCCCACAGACGTTCCAGATACCGGTTTGTTATAAAATATTTGTTAAGATTTATAGTCAAATAAAGTGTATACACTATTTAAATGAAATTTTTTAACAACTGAAGATCTCATTTTAGTTTTAGAACGAGTGAATATACATTTTGAAAATTAAACTTTGAAGTTAGATAATATATATTGAATAATTAGTAAATAGCTTTATGATACTAATATTTAACTAAAAATATTTGTTGTCAAGCCTTGCAAAGTAAAACACTTCGAGAAGATACTTCAATATGTATATTTTAAATATCTTGTTATATTCAAATGTTATTTTAAATCCAAATTTTATTTTTTTAACTTTAATTGCCGCGCATGTAAAGTTGCCTCGATTATTGTGAGAACAAAATAATTAAAACTTCTCTAACTAACGCTAATTAGCTAAAAATAAAATATTTCAACACAAAATTTTCCCACATCGCAAACATTGTTTACTTAAAAACGTGTTCAACGACACCTTTAAAATATCGCCTTCACACTGTTTTCTTGTTCAACATTGAATAAAAAACAACTGTCTTTTAAACATTTGCGCTTTTAAAAATTTAGGTTAACACAAACGTCATTGAGTGCTGAGTGGTTTTCCGAGCGTAAAAGCAAACATCAGTAAATTAATTTTTCATGAGTTTTGAGCTTATTATTCCTTTTTATTCCTTATTATTTGCACACTTTTGCCCATTCTGAAACCCAATGGCATTTTGAGCTGAAAAATAAATATTTAAAAATACGGAAAAAGCCTTCATAAATATTTGCTTTAGATGTTAAAATAAATATTCTAATAAACGTTATCAGTAGCAGCAAAGTTTGCTTTGAAGTGCTCAACGCGCAGTTGTTTTTTTATTGAATGTTTATCTGTGATATTTTTGGAAATTTGATAATAAGCAGAGTCGTGAACTTTTTGTTTTTACTTCAAACACATCAGTATGTATTATTATTTTTACTTCTAATTATACTTCTTATCACTTGCTAAATAGTTGTATGACACTCACATTGCCACATTACAATAAACAGAAGCATTTTGTAAAGCTGCTGTATTATATAACATTTGTTTATTTTATACTTGGTAAACATACAAAATATTCAGATCGTGTTGACTATCGGTATACATACTATCGTAACAAAAATCGCTTTCCATTAAAACAATGTCAATGCAATTAAATTTAATTAACCTAAGTTTGTATACAAACCAAATATGACACATAAATACAATATTTAAACCTAATGCTTTTTTAGTTCATTCAAGGTGCACTAATTAAAAGTTTCGATTTCCATAAGAACAAATTTTGGCTATAAGACAAGAGGATATATAGACTCAAACTTATTAAACTTTTTAAGTAAAACTAAGAAGTATATTACAATAAAAAGTTCATTGTGTTTCATAAATACTATAAAGATAATCTACAACTTAGTTTATTGTGTTTTTCGACTTAACTAAACTTTTGCTGCTAGGGCCAGCTTTAAAATGTAACAAAATTTGTAAAGTTGTAATCCAGATGAGACATTAATAGTCTAGCCCGCATTAAAAAAATAAAAACCATAGAGAAAAGTCAAGTACATAGTTCTATGCCGTCATAAATACTTGACGTCATCAGGTCATCAGCTTGCGAAGTCAAAAACAAAACATTTCAAAAGTCGGAACAGGCAAAGCGTGCCACAGAAACACAAAAAAAAAACAACAAAAAAAACGCGTAATTGTTGGTTTTTTAATTGTTTAATTTTAAAATCTCTCATCGCTCGTTGAAACGTCCTTCACAACGTTGAAGTGTTTATGTGCATGTAGTTGAGTGAACTTGATCAATTAACAGAATTAATGCGGTGAAATGTATTAATGAACGCAGACGTGTGAGCTGCTCAAGTTTGCCAACTATTTAATGACTTGGTTATTAAATTTAGAGGTTGTTAACACGCCTGACAACATTTAGTTATAATTAACATTCCGTAGTGGTCGAGTCCTTGCATGAACTGGTATTTAGAACAGAAATGCTGCTTAGCATGACCACAAACGCTGGTAAAATTATTCTAAGGTATTTGTATTCAATGCTTATCGCGAAAATGTCTGAATGTCTGCGAAACAGAACTCAACTTACTACTTGTAATTGTTTTTTTTTACAAAAACCAACTTAATCTCCTCACATTTCATCTGAAGCGAAAGGCCAAGCAACTAGAGCAGCCCGTGCCAAAGTTCAAGCGTTCAAGTCGTTTTCTTCCAACGCTGAAGTCGACATCACATGCTCAATCGAGGTCCCCTGGGTCTTTCCGTCACAAATTGCTGTTATGACTGCCTTCATGAGCTCGACATTGTTTTCTGCCTTCATCTGATTTGTCGTTCTGTTTTCATTTTGCGTTTTTTTGCATTTTGCGGTTTTTTGCGACTGGTGTTTATGCAGCAGCCTGTAACTTGATTTGTAAATAGCTGTATGAAATAATATAAACCTACTGTACAAAATGTTGTTTTTTTGTCGTATATACTTCTCTTCAGTTTTATAAAATGTTGTTTTTCGTTGTTTGAACTTCTCTTTAGTTTTTTGCTTATATGAGCATTTGTATTCGTTAATATAAATAATGATAACATCTTTTGTCCTATATCATTGTAATTTTTGTGTATTCATCCTTTTATAAGTTGCAACAAAAAACAAATCATGCAGTTTTTCAACTAATCTGCATACAAGGCTCTGAAAGAAATTTCTCACTTTTTTCACCGAAATCTATTGTGTGCTGGGTTCACGGGGTGTCTCCTCAGGGGTGTTTGTACACACAAATGCAAGGTGCTAAGTCAACATGTTTGTTTTCCCGCGACATTTTGAAGAACTTAATCTTTTTAAACGAGTTCTTAAGCAGTGATGAGTATAGGACGTTGGGTTTTGGATTTTTTCTGTTATTTTTAGAAGTCGAAAGTTGTATTTTGGTGTTAAATGCTTTTTATGGTATAAAAAGGTTGTTTCAAATATGTAGTTATTTTGCTCTTATCAAATATGTAGTTAGAAAAGTTTAATTTACCTTTTTTAATTATAAGATTTTATCAAAAAAAAATCTTTGTAAAAATAGTTCAATTATATTAATTAAATTTATGTATCCAAAACTCAACAACTTTGATTACTTATTTCAATTAAAAAAACTAATTAAACAAAAATTCTGTTTGACCTATTTCATGTTGCACCCTAAATAAGTTAAGATATATGTTTAGATAACTGTCGTTTGTTTCAGTAAGTTTATGATAAGTAAAAAACGTTTTTCAACAAACAGTCTATAGCTAACTTTTGATACTTTTTTAGAAACATAAGTTTTCAGTGAGTTTTTAAACTTTTCATTCACACATTTCAACTTTATATGTTATATACATTTTTAAATTGTCTTCTTCTACTTCAATATCAGCAAAATTAGTGTTTAAATAAACTTTTATTATCACATTTTTAAGAACTTTATGTGATAAATATTTGTTTTAAAAACTTTCAATTGTCTTTATCAAACTTCAATACCACCAAAATGGATATCAAAAAGCCTAAAAACCATTACAAAACACACATTTTATTTGTTTGTTCAAGTGAAAACTTTGTTCTCATACTTGTCACGAATATTGTCAGTTCTTATTATAGAGGTTTCAAGTGCACTCGAGAACTTTTAAAGTTTATCTTTAAATCTGCATAAGTGCTTGCAATTCCAAGTTTTCATGTATTATTCATATGAATAAAAATGTATAGTATAAAGAGTGATTTTGAAATTGGAAATTTTAATTCAAATTTATATCAGCCTTGAAAGGTAGTTTATACGCTATATTTTGATAAAAGAAAATAAATAATCAAAACTATAGGGTTTTCAGATACATAGAATTATTCTTATGAAAAAAATAAGTATGAATTTTAAGTTCTAAATTAAATTAATCTTGAAAGAATTTTTGAAATTAAATTCTTACACAAAAAAGTTTTTTCAACATATTGTTCTACTTGGACTTTGAAACAATTTTTCAAACAAGTTGAACAATAAAGTTAAATAAGTAAAAATCCACTTTTTAGCACATTTGGAAAGCATTTAAAACGGCATATGGAATTTTTCAAACAAAAGCTTGTTTATCCCATTGCGGAACCTTTTAATTTTAAGTTACTGCAAACTCAGTTTGACGTTAAAAAATTCCCAAAAGTCTTTCAGAACCAATTAGCCGGTTTTTTATCGAAATTTAAAAAGGTGCCTCCCGTCAAAACTGTTTAAACAATTTTCAGTTTTTTTTTTGATAATTTTCGCGGTTTTTTGTTTACGTTGCGTCGCCTGAGCACAATATTTTTGTCTTCATGTCAAACGTAAACAAGCCTGTTTTTTTTTCCTGCATTATGAAACTTTTCCGAGGTTTATTAAAAATTTCTCGCCGAGATCTTATCTTTCTTTTGATGTGGTTCGCGCTTGTTTACGTTCAAATTTATATTGAAAATTCTGGCGTGTTTGTTTTTGAAAATGATTTTTTGTTGCTGCGATTTTGAACTTGTTTGTTATTTTAATGATTTTTATCTCTTGTAATTCAACTTTGTACCTTGTTGTTTATTGTGTTTATCTTGTTGACTATCTAGTTTCAGGTTTTTTCCGTGTTTTAGTGTGTTAGCAAAGCATTTATTTGGTATTGAAAAAACCATAAAGTTTGTATTTATTTTCTATATACTATTTAAAAGAAAGTGTCTTATTGTTTGTTTTACTTTAAACAGTTTACAAAAACTAGTTTTTAAGTTGTATTATTTAATCTGATATTTGGTTTATATATTTATTAGCTTCTCTTTTCTAAATTAAGTGTTTTAGATTATTTCTAAATTTACTACCAGTAATAAAATATTCACCTACGCTTTACTTCACCTTTACATTCATCTTTAATAATTTAAATGCTTATTGAATTCAATTTATTGTGTTTACAAAAAGATGTACGTCACTGGAACATATTGAATAGGGCACATGCGAGTGTTTCGCCCATAAACAACCTTATTATTCTCACTTAATCGCTCGACAATGGCCTGTATAAGCAATTAAAACCAGTTGTACTGTTGTTATTATAACAGTACATGTAAACTTACTCATGAAGAACTTAATAATGAGTATTCATCATGTAAAATATTTAATGAGTCAAGTATATTAGTTGGCTGTTGTAGTGTTATATAAAAAATATGGTCGGTATCAATTTTTTCTTAATGCAACTATTAGGTTTTGTCAAAGTATTGCTCATTATTTGTACACTAGGCGAATAGTGACAGTGTTGTATAGTTTTTGGTTTTCTACCGTGAAAGATTATCTCTAGAAAGTTACAGAAGTTCATTAGCATACTGAACAACCATTTTAGTTATTTTTTCAACGATCGATCAAATTAAGCCTGGTACAAAATTGAGCAATCATTTGAACCTTGTTGAATTTTGTTGATTATTAAATTAAAATTTACAAAATCAGTTTTCATTTTAGAATGATGGTAGACATAGGTAAACACCTTAAGTACCATGTAAGCTCATATTTTATTAATTTATTTTTATCCAGGATTTTAGTGCGACTTCTTGTGCGCATAAATAAAACTTAAGAAAATAAAAAAACTCAATTTAATATAATTTTCACCGCACCAACTCCTACATATCTTAAATGGTCTTTAAAGAGTTTCAAGTTAGTTTCTAAACGTACGGCCTGTTTTTCACCCTACCTTAAACGATTTCAACATATCATTGCTATAACATTATACTTAAATGTCAGTAGTTTTTTTTTATGAGGCACGTGAACACCGTAAAAACCATACATTTTATTATTTTAATGTGTTATCATTTAAATCTACTTCACACGATTTTTATGTGAATAGTTACGTTTCTATTTTCATCAGGTTTCTTGCGCGACCCTATTACAAAGACTACGCATTTATTTATTACTTTTTCAATACCTACTATATTGTATAAAACTGCTTTTAAGCACAGGATTGTAATTAATTTTTGATTTCCCAATATATTATTAAACTTTTTTAATTAGGCCTATCGTGGGCATGCAAATACTGTAGGCCATATATTTTAGTTGTGCATTTATTCGCCTCACAGATTTGATATGCGACTTCTTATGGGCGAACGCGGACAAATAATGTAAATTTATTAATATAAAATTTTTTTTATATGTATTTATGTTATATACTGTTATCTAATTTTATTTTTGTATTATTTATATTACATTATACTTTAATAAATATTTTCCAAGGCCACTACTGTGCACAGTTACAAACCACTGCTGTAAGAGCAACGTTACATTATTAATTTTCCATTGTCACTACTGTGAACAAGTGCTGTGAGAACAACGAAAAGTTGTTAATTACTTTCTCATTGCTTTTCAAATTCTCACAGGTTTGCTGTGCGACCTCTTGTGGGCGGACCCGGACAAGGACATCAGCGGGTGGGGAGAGAACGAGCGCGGCGTTTCGTTCACGTTCGGACCCGACGTGGTGTCTAAGTTTCTCAACCGGCACGGACTCGACCTCATTTGCAGGGCGCATCAGGTTTGTTGAATAGTATTTGTAAAGTAACTGCATTCTGTTTAAACTATGCAAAATTGAAATTTAATTTTTAGAGAAAAAAAACACTAGGTTTGTATGATAACGAGTTATTTTGTATAACTATTGTTCGTTGAATAAACGTAACTGTATTTTGTTGTGCTAAAGATTGAAGTTTGATTTAGGAAAACTTTATAGAGGAAAAGTATTAAGGTTCATATGAGTGAGAGTTGTTATATATGTTGAAAACTATTAGAAAAAAAATTGGAAAAGTATTTATTTCGCCAATATTTATTTACAAATAAAAAAAGCATATCAAGAAAAGAGAATCATATAAAAGTCAGCTGTTTTTTAACCTTCTTCAGGACATATCACGTTTGTATGGATAAAGTTATTAGATTTTTTTTTATGCTGGGTTAATAAAGTATGAGCAAATTAGAAAAAAAAAAACTCAAAAAGTAATGAAAAAGTATTTATTAAAATTAACCAAGTAATAGTGTTTTTTTTTACTTCAAAACTAGAGACTTTGTTATTTTGTAAAACGTTATTTATATGTAAATTTAAAATTGCTCGATAATTGAATATTAAGTTAAAATTACTGAGAACGTGAATATTAGTTCCAAAAATAAAACGTAAGTCTTTTGATATTGATCACAAGTTCATTAATTTTACGAAATACTTCCTTCTTCAATACGTTTTTGCAGCATTCAATGCATTAAAACTTTTAACAAAATGTACTATGTTGCAAGTTATTTTCCAAACATATTTAAAGAAACTATTTTTTTTTGTTTACTAAAACTATGCTTATGAAAATTATATATACACTACATGTTTTTTTTAAATAGTTGATTTAAGTTTTTGTTCAACTTGACTTTATTTTATTGATATTAATGATGTTATGTGTTTACTTAAATGTTATATATTGAATCAAACTAACTTACTTTTTTAAAATTTACTGAAGTTGTTTTGTTAGGTTAAAATAAAATGTTAAGTTTCTGTAGATTATAAAAATTATTCTTTTTTTTACGAAATAAGCTGTTTTTCTAAAAAATATTTTTCGGTACTTTGGCCTACCCAAAAAGTTAAGCTTTGTTTTTAATAGTCCGAAACCTGGTTTTTATAAAGTGAGTTATGTAAACTTAATTTTCATTAAGACAAGTATACATATAAAGAACTATAAATAGGTAATACAATTTTTGTTTTTTATAGTACTTTATTTGTACACTTATGCTAGGTTTTGTTTGTGTTTTAAAGCAAAATAAAACGTTCTTAAATACTCTGTTACTTTAAAGAACATTGTTTGGACAGTTTTTATTGTTATCAATCACATTATAATATTTCATAGATAATTTGCAAAACATAGATTTGGCATCATATAATATATCAATAAAGTATTGGCAACAAGTAATCATATTTGTTATGTAATTTCTAGTTAATTGTTTTTAATGATTTTAATGATTTTATTGATGTTTAAAAAACTAAATTTAAGCATTTTTTTAGTTTTTAATAAAATCAAAGTTTGCTTTAAAAATATTTAAACTACCAAAAAAGATTAAAACTTAAGACTACTTTATTTCATTTAATAGTATTGAAAATTTATGACTTAATGTGCATAAGTATAAAGATGATTTTAAAGCTTAATTTAGATCAATTTTATTCGTGAGCTTATAAACTAGTTTCACCTTATAATCTCTTTTTGGCTGAAAAATTTAATTGTAGAGGTCATTATAGTTGCTTTAAATCGGCAATAATGATTCATAAGTATGCCTTGATAGCGAATTAAAATGCATTACTTTTATGGGTTGTGGAATTTTTACAAGTATATTTGTACATACGTGTATTGTGTTTTTTATTTGTGTCTAGTTATAATATTCAAATAAAAAATAATAATAATAATGTGATGCTTTGTTTAATTGTAATGTTCTTAAATATTTAAGTTTTATTAAATTCGTCGGAAATAAAGATTTTTTTTAAGTTAAAATGAAATCCATATCCACCTACTAGTAATTCTAATCTAATCTTTTATTCAAACTACTGGTTCTATTGGTCTGATTAAAAAAATAGTTGATTGGCTTAAAGATTAAATAACCGAGCACAAAATAATCCAATTAATACCGTCTAGTGACGTGCAAAAATAAAAATGATCCGCAACACAATAAAATCTTTAAAGTGATTTCATTTTTAAATCCTGACACTGATGCCATAAAAATGTAAAATTACTGTTGGTTTTGTTCAATAACTGTGCTAACTAAAGTTTCAAAATTTCTGAATAAATTTCTGTCTGAAAATTAACTAAAAGTAACTTGAATGTTTAATAAAGGGATCCAAAAAAATAGTCTGCAGTTTAAGTAGTTTGCTGTTAAATGTTAACTATTGATAATTAATGATGGTCATAAAGTAGTTAATTTTTGTACGCGTATTTAGAAAAAAGACATTTAAATTGCGCTTTGATATTTACTCAGTTCGAGTTCATTAATCATCAAAATTGTGACAAACATTTTCTAGTAATCAATCTTGTGATGTAACTTTATGTTTGTATTTGTTTAGTGGTTTGTATGTTAACCAAAGTGGTGTTTTTTATATAAAAAACTGCGTATTAAATTGGTTTTTAATTGAAACATAAGTTATTCAACACACTAGTTTATGTAACTAATTAAAACATATGTTTCACAAGCAATTATATAATAATTAATTAAAGTATGAATGATTGTGTATTTTACATTCTGTTTTTTTTTGTTTATATAATACAACTTCCCACATAACAAAGTAATATAGATTATATGTATTATACATTATTATCAACTTCAAAATCTTTAGCTTAATAACCTTTGCTTTACATATGACAAAATCAATATGAAAATGGGTCAAAAGTTTTGCACTAGTACTTAACTTATGAAGTCTGAAAACAAATATTTTACCAACTGTACATCTTTTCCGATCAACTTTAGCGCGCATAGAGTTACTCGTGTATATGAGAAGAATTTTCATAAAGCTATGATACGCTCATATTGGAATACATATGAGTTCTTGAGAATGAATATTGATGTGCATAACAGGGTTTATGAGGTCATTGCCTCGTGCAATTATGCAATCAATATTTTGACGTGACATACTGTTTGTTATATTTGAATTATTTAGTTTTCGACACATGTTGTATTGTAACTCAGTGTTATTGTTTACACTTATTTTTATTATTTGCGTTTTGTAATGCATTTTAAGATTTATGATTTGCGTTTTCTAATTCATTTTAAAATGTGTTATCTAAAGCTTGAACATGCTTATAAACAAGTTTTTAAGACTAAAAAATAATTTTGTCGTTATAACAAGACTAGTTTTTTAGAATATTCATAAAACAACTAGTGTTTTATTCCTTTTAAGGTATTCAAGTTTACCTAATTTATTAGTACACTTTAATGTATTAGAAGTATTTTCAAGTTTATACTTTTATGAAAATGATAGTTTTTTTTTTTATGTAATAATATCAATTTTTAAACTGCTAATAAAAAGCTAAATTAACTTTCTTTTGTTTTCCCAACTAGTTCTATAAAACAAATTAGATTTTATTAAAACAAAAACAAACTGTGTATAAATTTAATACAACTATGACAAAAACTAAATAACTATTAAAACAAAAACTAAATTTAATAGAACTATGAAATTATGGAAACGTTTTGGTATATTTTATAGTCAGGAAATAAACACAAGAAAAAAAAAAGTTAAATATTTAGAAAAAAAATTCTGACTAACTATACTATGTTTAATTATTATATGAGTCACAGTTAATTTATTTATAAATTCAAGTTTACTTTTATTTTTCAAATCAAAAGTAGATTTCCAAAACAATGTTAGATAGTTGCTGAGTATTATATTTGATTACTTAAAGCTGCTTAAAAAATAAAAAACTTAAAAAAAAGACAGTTTAACTTATTTTTAAACCCATAAATAAAGCACAAAGCTATTTAGTATTCAATTAAAACACAATGATGAGTAGCACATCAAAATTAGATTAATAGCATGATTCATAGGGGTGCACAACTTTTCAGTTTCTGAGTTATAGTAAATTATGTTTGAAAATTATTTTCTAAGTAGTATCACCTTCAGAATTTTATTGACAACGCATTCAACTACATCCTTTATTTTTACGGTATTTGTCTTTATGTTTTTTTATAAATTAATTTACCATGTAACAAAAAAAAAGGTAGACAGAAAGTTAACAATAAAGCTATAAATATAGGATAGTAACTTTTACAAATATTTGGTTCTAGTTTCATGATAAACAAAGTTCTGAGGATCAAAGTTGTTTTTATTTATAATAATAAACTATTTATTTTTTCAATACATTTCAGGTAGTGGAAGACGGTTACGAGTTTTTCGCCAAACGCCAGCTAGTGACTCTTTTTTCAGCGCCGAACTACTGCGGAGAGTTCGACAACGCGGGAGGAATGATGAGTGTTGACGATTCGCTAATGTGCTCTTTTCAAGTTTGTTAATTAATATTAATTATTATTAATAATTATGAGCGTTTATTATTCATTAATGTGCTCATTTCAGGTTTCTTAATTAATATTAATTATTTACTAATAAGTTAGTTACACATAACATGATGAGTGTTTATTAAAAATATTTTATTTATGGTGTATTTAAGTTAAAAACACATTTTATTAATATTAGTTTCAATTATTTAAAAACTTTTTTGATTAAGGTTTATAAAGTTAAAAAACACACTAAATGACATGCTTATGCTTTTAAGGATTTTGTTAAATATTGTTAATGCCTACTTTTTTTCAATTGATCATAGTATTGTATCCTTTCAGAATTAATTTCAAGATCACGAACATGAAATAAACTTATTCAAAAACACAGTTTAAAAAAAAATTGTAGTTAAAAAAAAATTCAGTCAAACTGTTGTTGCTGTCATTTTTCCTAACATGGTCAAAATTATACGAAAGTTTCTAAAGTAAAATTTTGATAAACATTCAAAAATCACTGTTTTCAATCAAAATATGTGATTCATAAAAACATTTAAACACGTTCTTAAAAATAATTGCAAGTGACTAATACAAGCTGAAACCGGCATGAATTTTAGTAATAAACAAGGTCATTTCAGTAACAAACAGCATTTGAGCAACAAGTCAACTTATTTTTTCTGAGGTTGATAAGCACATTGTATATTCTTTAGAAATTTAATTTAATTTAACGCATCTGTCAACGTCTTAGAGAGGAAATAATTTACCTGTTTAGATTCTTCTCTCGCCTTTAGTAGTTGGAATATAAAATATTTATAACCTCGTTTTTATGAAAACCTTAATCTAGTATTTTTAGGTTATCTACGTCAAAGCAAGGTAATGGATTTATATAATAAACTTTTTTATGAGTACATTAATTATAGTAAATGTTTTGAATTAAATTGAAAACTGGATTATTGTTTCTAATTTAAAACCACAGTTTAATAAACAAACAGTTTCATGACGCATTGTTTTCGTACGCACTGGGTTTTAAAGTTGTATTGAATTTCATTTATTTTGATTATTTGATTTTTTATATTTTCACAATAATTGCAGATTTTTGTTATATACTGCAGAATTGCTAACAAATGTAAACAGATGCTCTAATAATACCTGATTAAATTAAGATATAATTTTTTCTTCTTATTTATTTTTATTTGTCATAAATTTTTGTTCTGGCATTTAAAATAGAAAAATATTTTAGTTTTGATGCACTATTAACAAGCTTACAAAAATTTATGGAAAACTCTTAATTTTAAATTTTTGCAATTGTTGAAAAAATTATTATGTTGTTGAGCAAAATAAATTTTCAAAATCAGGTGTCAACTGAAAATTGGTGCAAATTTTGTATTTATCGATTCGAAACGCAAATATTTGGCCGGTATTTGCAGGCGAATGTCGTCGAAAAGTTTTTAAAGTTGTTTTTCAGTTTGATGTTGATATTTCGCATTTGAGTTTTGATAATTTTTGACACCTTAATAGACAGCTATATTTGAATTTGTACGGTGAAATTGTTTTTTTTGTTTTATTTTTTTTTTGGATCATGCTTAGTTCAGCATTTTAAAAAAATATTTTAATTGAACTGTTAGCAATTAATTATTCATATTAATAAATTTTGTGTTAACTTTTTTAAAGTTTAATACAATTGTTACTAGTTTTTGAATTTGCTTAATAATTTATATAGGTTTTTCAATTTGAAAATGAAAATTTTGTTATAAAAATTGTACTATTTCAAGTTTGAGTTATTTTCTTTCGTTTATCTAAGTAGGTCAAAGAATAAAAGTCTGTTTTCAACATAGTTATTTCAAGAAAGATCAATAAGTTCTATTCTCTTGAATTTTTAAATTTTTGTTAAAAAAAAGTTATTTCTGTGGTTCATGATTATTTCAGACTGTTTTATTTTGTTTGGAACTTTAGCGACCAATTTTCTTTTCATTTTTATAAACTTTGTATTACTTTTTAAAATTTTATAACCATCAATTTTATTTAATAATCTTACGTACATTTTATATTTTCTGACTTGTAAGTCTTTTTTATAAAGTTTTTATATTCTGTGTATCTGATTTATTTTCTTTTGTTTATCTAAGTTAGGTCTAAGCACAAAAGTCTGTTTAAAAAATAGTAATTTCAAGAACAATACATTTTGCTATGTTGATACACAGTATTAATTGTTTAGGTGTATTTTAATCCTCAAAAGTATGTTATATATTTCAAATACTTCAAATTTATGAAATTTTATTGAAACGCTATCAAAAAAAAAAGAGATGATAATAAACAAGCATTACTATTACGTAATAATATTAAACAACACAACTAACTACAACGAAAAAAAGCAAGAGCAAAAAAATTAATAATTATGAAGATAAAAAATATCCATGTAATTCAGCACTATGGGTTGCCCTAGGAAAAAAAAGTTAAATGTTAAACATTCTTATATGTCATAAAAAATACTATGCACAAACTTGTAATCAGTACTTTGTATTTATTACTTTAAATTAAAACAACTATTGCTAATACGGTAGAAAATCTCTAGTTTTCATCAGCTGTGTGTTATTGTTTGAAATATCTACAAACCCCCGATTTTTGTTTTCAACACAATAAATCGCTTATTGTTACTTGTTTGAACTGGGTGGGTTTGTCTTTATATGGGGTGGTTTTGTCACAACAAAACATTATTTTGTGTGTTTTATATTCTCCATTGATTGTTTGTAGGTTTAGTTGATGACCTTTTTCCGGCGACTTTCTTGAAATTGTGAACGGTTGAATTGGTTTGAATTAGTTATTAGTAAAGTCTTTTATAAATATGTTGTTTATATAAAGATGAAAAATATATAAGCATTATGAGAAAAAACTGTTTATATTGTTTGTTTAGGTAAAATCTTTAATAGCTTTGGCAATCATATCAAATTATGTCTACTAAAGTAAATTTGACATATACATTATACAAAGGTAAATGTTGCATATCACATATTAAGTTTAATAAGTAAACATACTATCCTTTCTCTAAATGTTAGTTTTGATCAAAACACCAAAATTTAAGTTGTTTTATTTTGTGTATCTTACTTACCGTTTGTTATTGTTGGTAGTAAATTTTTATATAAATAAACCAAAGCTTAAAAGAGTTTGAAACTTCAACTTCAAAACAAGTTTTAGATTGATATTTAAAAGATTAAATTACAAAACTAAGTTTTATACTTGCATTAACACTCATTAAATTAACAAATAAAACTAAAGTATGCAATATGTATGAAATAAACTTTAACCAAAAGTTATTGTTCAGGTTTTTAAACCCTCGACAAAGAAAGCAAAATATCGGTACGCAGGGTTGCCAAAAAACCTGGAATTCTGGAAAAACCTAAAATTTCACAATTAAGGCTGGAATTTTGAACAAAAATAACTATAAAACCTGTTTAAACCTAGAATTTTTAACAATTTTTCCATGTTAAGTAGTAAAACTTTAGCTTGACACGAAAAATCTACCATACAGATATTTTTTTTTGTCATCATCAAATTTTTTTATTATTAGAAAACACAATTAAAGTAAATTTACATTATCTTTTCATTGTTGTTATACTACTCAGTGCTGTTTTTAACCTTAAATTTCGCTTTTAACTAAAAAAAGACCTAAAAACGTGTACTTTTAAAAACCTTAAAGAAGTTCAGAAAAACTGAAAGAAACTTCTCAAAAAAAAATTGGCAACCCTGAGTACAGCGGAAATATTTTAGAATAAATATACAAAATTAGGTAAAACAGAATATAGAGATTTAATAGCTGAAAACTCAAAGGCTGCTTGTTTTATAAGCACCCCAATCAGCAATTGTTAAAATTACCAAAAAAAAAACTTAGTTAAAATCAAAAAAAAATTTTATCCGAAATTTATCGTTCAGATCCTGAAGCCGTCGGAAAAGAAAGCAAAGTACCAGTACGGGGGGATTTCTCCTAAATCGAACCTTCCAATCACGATGCAGCAAAACAACTTGGTCAAGGCGAAGCACTGATGTTTGCTGACAATATGACGTATGAATTAATATTAACGATTGCTGATATTATGACGTATCAGTGATGAGTTTTGCTACTAAACTATAGATTGTTAAGCGTATTTTGTTAAATTAAATGTTGAGAAATTGATTTTAATTTGTTTTCAAAACTTAACTGTTGACATAAAAAGTTAATTAAACTAAGTTTTCATTATTGTTAAATGTAATTTCTGTGAGAAAGTTTTTCAATTTTTTGAACTTATTAAATTACAATGAAATTTTCAATTAAGAAAAGATTTGACTATGTCACACAAGGCTAGTGTAAAAACAATTCATTTGAAATAATGATTTAATTTTAATTCTTAGTCTATGTTTTTTGACTAACAGTTTAAAAGTTTTAAGTATAAATTACTCGAGCTAAATAAAATTTAAAAGGTCGATAATATTTATAACATTTTTACGGTTGAACTTAATAAAATAAAAAATATCATGCAACTTATTTCTAATTGTTATAAGTTTACTTTTTTGGTTTTTTACTTATATATAGTTTAAATTATACTGGTTTTGATTTTACTAAAAAGATTAATATCTATAAAAGTATTTTGTTTTATATTGTAACATTTATAAATAGTTTTTTTTATTTCGTTTCGAAAAAATATACAACTCAAAAAACTTATACTAAACTAGAGTTGTTTAATCTTTTTTAAATTTTGTGTAAAACTTTCAATAAAACAGTTTATTATCGTACTAATTTATTTATACTTTCTTCGAAATTTTGTCAGCAACTTACCAGAGTATTTATACGTTTTACTTTCTTTATTTTGCTTTTTAATTGATGATTTATTTAATTCATTTTTGTAATAACTAGTTGATTAATTCTTTTTACTTCAAATGTTTTTTTCTCGCAGTAATGTACCTTTTTGATTTTAGGAGACTTTTTGTACAAATTTTATAATAAATAATAATAATCATAACAACTATTGTTTTTTTACTAAAATTTATTTATGCTAAAATTATTAGTCTAAAAAACTTGGAATCCTGGAAAAATCTGGAATTTAATTTAGGCTAAAAAAACCTGGAACTTCAGAAATTTTGAAAAAAACTTAGAATTTTAAACAATTTTTACATGTTAGCTAGTAAAATTTCGATTTGACACAAGAAATCTATCGTATAGATAATTTAAAAAGTTTTTTAAAATATCGTACTTTTATTTTATTAAATTGACGTTTCAGTCAGACCTAGTTTTTCATTTCTGTTTGTAAACCTATGTGTTTAACCTATTTAAATACAATTTTTGAGAGCCTTTCAAACAACTTTTTAACTAGTGGTCTACCGGATCCAGGTAGTTTGCAACTCTCATAACCATTACTGCCAAATTACATACCGAATACTGTTTTTTTTCGATTAATAGCTGAATAGGGGCAGTATACTTAGTCGGTGGGCAAAATATACCAATAAGCTTTTTGGAAAAAGAAATGTATATATATATTTAAAAGCAAAATTTTATTGATCATATTTTAATCACTACCGTACAGTCAAACTATTAACACATTTGAAAACATTAAATAAAAATCTCGAATTAATTGTTAGCACACTAGGTTTTCCAGCTGATAGTACTTCGTGTGCGAGAGGTTTCTACTTGACACATAAGATCCGGCCCGCGGTCTTTACGTTGCCCGTCCATAACTCATAACTATGTTCGAGCTAGTAGCTAACAAGAACAGAAAGACAATAACTGTTTTATTAATTTTTAGTTAACCTATTTTTTACAGAATACGAGTAGACATGTTGCTAGGATGCGGCCGGAGAAAAAATTTTTTAGTTATAAAATCTTTAGAACTACAACAGGTATGAAATAGCTTAAAATGAGTGTAAATTATGACTGAAGTTCAGGGTTTCCCAAACATTTTTCAAAAGGCTCTCTTTAAAAAAATTGAAAAAGCTATGGCCCCCTCCATTAAGATTTCTCAAAAACCTACCATCAAATACGCGTATAACCTTTTGTTTTTCTCTTGATTATCAACTACAAAATATCTGTTGTAAGTTTCAAACTATGACTTCATCACCCCCCTGTGGCCCCTTTACTGCTCATGCCCCCTCCTCCTTTATTTTCTCTCCCAACCGCTCTAGTTTCATGGTTGTATTTTATAGTGTTATATTTAAAGAAACAAAAAAAACTGTTTCAAGTACAACTTTACGAAATTAAAGCGTCCCGCTAAAGTCTGTATCAGATCGTCGGACAAATCCGGCCCGCTGAACAAAAGGAAGTCACATCTGACCATTTTAACCACCAGAGAATTTGTTCAGCATTGAAAAAGTACAAAAGAAAAATAATTCACTTAAGAGTTAAAAATCCTTAAAATTAAAAACAATGCTAAAAAAAATAGATGTGTCAATGAATCATTGAACATTATTTTATTGATAAAATCTAGGAAAACATGCCAATGAATTAACACAAAGGTTTTATCATACCATTCCAATCATCAGATCGCAAGTTTTCCGTAGACTGAGGCCCGGATTTTATAGAAACTCGTCAGTTAGTTGCAACCAACAGTCTGTTAGACGTTTGTAGATGCTTTCTTTGAATAAAGAGTTAATACATAACTTACTTTAGATGTTATGTTAAATACTTTTGTAATTTTATAAAAGGGGCAGGGAACTTTTCCAGGAACTTTTTTTTCAATCGAAATAGAGGCACCAAAGGAACGTTTTTTGCAAGCCAGACTTGTTTAAAAATTGTGTTAGCGAACTACATATTTTTTAAAATTTCTTTAGAAATTTAAAAACAACTTTTTGAAAGCAAAGCTACAATAAAATAATCATTTAACTATTACTAAGGTGTACTAAAATTCAAAACAAAAACACGTTTTGAAATGTTTTTGATAATAAAGCTTTGTTTTTTGTTTTTGAATAATACTTCTCATATTAAAAAAAGGTCGTTTGTTGGATCCGTGCCGTTTTTTAAAACTATAAGAAAGGCTCAAAAAAGTTTATAAACACATCAATCAATTATTATAAAAGTATCTTTTACTGTAAATTTGTTTATACTTTGAGCTAGTTGTGTTTTTTTGCAAGGAACTTTTTGTTTTAAAATCAGTGTCGTTGTTTTTAAAAAATAATTAAATCTTTCTCTCTTCAGTTAATTGAATCAAGCTGGACGCATGTATTAAGAAAAAAAGGATCCGGCAGATAACTATTCGTAATGCTCCTTTTTTTCCAGCTTGAATCTCTGCATATGTAAAGTATTTTGTTTCCTATGACAGTTGAACAACTTAGCCAGTGCTAAAAGTTTTGTAGAATCTGGTTTAATTAAAGTAAGCAAACTAAAAAAACTATGTAAGTCAAACTTTTCGATTAAAAGTGTAAAAAAAAACAACCAGTCACTTGAAATGTTTCAAAATTCAATCTACAAAATTTGTTTGGAATAGTAAGTAACCTGAATGGGGCTTTCTTAAACTTGTCAAACAAAACCGTTAATTTACTTATTACAAAAAGTGTTTATACTCAACAGCTTTCTTAAAACCTTATAACTTTTATTACTATTACTTTTAAAAGAACTTATTGCAATAAAAACTGATAATAGTTTATTGAACAAAAAAATAAACGCTTAAAAAGTTTGGTTTGAGGACCTAGTGTAAAAAAAACTTTGAGTAATCGAGTCGTAAACTACTCGGATACAGTTTAAGGTCTTGACTCGGACAAAGATTAAGAACGTTATCATTAAACTAGAGTAGTTCTGTTATTGACAAATAAAAAACTTCAATCTTTAAAAAAGCTTTTATAAACATACCAAACAGTAAAAATTATCTCTAAAATATATTTTTGGTTATTTTATACTCTTATTACATTTTTACTGTGCTTTTAAATAACTTAATTTCAATGTTTTTGGATTTCGTTCTGAAATAATCAGATGAAAGACCTCAAGTTAAATTTGCATTTAAAACTAATACTGGAAGTCAATCAGAAATACTTTTTTACTGAGCATCTAGTTCAGGGTTTCCCAAAGGGGCCAAAGTGATCAGGGGGCATGAGCAGTAAAGGAGCTACAGAGAGCCATGAGGCCATAACTGAAACTTACACTAGATATTTTTGATTTGTAGATGAACAGTAAAAAAATCAAAAAAGGTCTTAGGTGTTTTTTATGGTAGTTTTTGAGTAATCTTTGTACAAGGGGACCATAGTTATTTTAATTTCTTTAAAGGGGGCCATTTGAATTCTTTTTTGAAACTCTGATATAGTTCATCCATAAGCTTTAAATAAACAAAAAAGTGTTATCTGTGCTATAAGTTTGATTTTTGTTCTCAGTAGTACTAATTAAGTTATTATTTTATTTCAATTTGAATTTTAAAGAATTAAACAAAAGTTTTTTTTTCTATAAACTTTTAAAACCATGAGCCAACTAAGACTCTTTTTTAAATTTGACCAGAATCATGTATGGACATCTTACCAATGGATTAATGAACACTTTCGATAATTAGATGGTACATTATCCACATAATAACGTGTTGAACCCAACTTCTGAGCTGTTTTTGAAAACTCTTAACAAAATGTGTCTCTACGCCGCACAAGTTTTGATTGCCAAACACGGAGAGAACATTAGGTTTTATATTTAAACTAAACAAGTTAATTACAAAAACTTTCTTAAAGAGTTTACTTAACTCTAGTGATCTACCGGATCCAATAATACAAAAAGACTAAAACGCATTTTTTTATAAAAAAAAACGTCTGTTTTATCAAAATAAACCTTGAAAATACAGAAATTAACCAATAAGCTAAAACATTTACATATTATCAAATAGTATTTTTCTTGATTTACAAACTTTAAATGTGTTTTTAGTTGCTATCGAAGTTACAAAAGTCTTAATTAAGACTGCAAAGACTTGTGTTCTACGTACTTTTTATTAGTATGTATTTTGCTTATATGGTTCAAAAAAGATTGACTTTTAGTAGGTAAGTCTTTTACTTTACATCTTATATGAGTTTTTTTTTACTTTAAAATATTTTTTATTTTATTTTTTTTTCAACTGCACATTTTATAGGTTAAACAAAATAATAACAGTTAAAATTTTTAGTTTTTTGAAAACGGTTATTATTCTAACAATAAAAATAGTTTAATTTTAAGTGCCTGAAAACAGTCTAAACTTAAGAATGAAGATTACTAACTTAGAAAGAGCTAAAGTTATTTTAATTCAAATAAAGCAAATAAACTTTATGTTGGACATTAAGTCCAACGTTACAAACAGATTGCAAAACTGTTAAAAACTACAAAAAAAAAACTCCATTAAAAGATTTTTTATTGTAAAAAATTAAGCGTTACTTAAAGTTTCACTGAAGGAAAAAAGGTTTCCTTCTAGTTGTTTATTAAGTGCTTTACAAAGAAAACAAATAAATAAAAAAAAATCATTAATAAACACTTTTTAAAGCTGTGAAAGTTATTTTACATTAATAAACTTTAACAATCATTAACCGCTGGTTGTACTTTACTCAAAATAATTTGTGACATACTACAAAACTACTACTGAAACAGGGTGGGCAACTTACGACACGCAAATAGTAAACTTTGAAAATTCTAAGATATTTTTAAATATGAACTGCAAGCACGAAAATTTATTGAAGTTTACACTAAACAAATAAGATCCATAAAGAAAAGCAAAAAACAAATAGTTTGAGTTTTGAAACGTGTCTCAGGTATTTTAGGGTCAGTAGTAGGTTTGATCCATGAAAGGTGGTTTTAATAGTATTTATTTATACAGTTCTTGATAAATGTAGCCCACTGAATGAAAACGTTTCTCAGCTTTGACTAGAGTCTTTTTGGATTTATTTTACAAAGTATATCATACATACATCATATTTAATTTATAAAAAATACGCTACAAGATTTATATTTTTTATTTATCGCTGTTAGTAAGCTTTTACAAATGGTTAGTTTTGATATTTATCTAAGCTACACCTTTTTTTTTTGTTTTAATTCAGAATGTTTTTGTTTCATGTATGTTGTGATTTAATTTTTTCGGAGGTATACTTTTGTATTGCTTTTAAAACATTTTAATTTAGTTTGTTTTTACTCTTAAAAATCCATCATTTTTATGTTTACAAGTAGTTGTTGAAGATAGCTTGATTGCAAGCTGTAAACGTAAGAGTAGTTAATTTACAAAGTATAACAAAAACATCTCACGACAAAACTGTAAGTCTTTTAAGTTTACTAATATTTCTTTTTTTTAATGTGCAAAATTAACTTTGTTTATTTAGTCACTTAATACTAAATAAGTTTTGAGCAGTGATCCAACAGATCCGGGTCTGGCTCGATTTGACCTTCTTTGCTTGGATCCGAATTAAAAAATTATCCGGGTCAGGGAGACTACTAAATTCATTCAAAGATTTTGTATAATTCTAAGAATCTAAATAACTTTTAATTTAAATTTGCAAGTACTGTTTAAAAGAACTTTAAAGACTTAGATAAACAGAAACATAACTAGCTTTTGAAAAATAGTAAATTACCTTTTGATAAAAGGTTGTTTAAAAATGTAACTAAAACTAGAAGAAACATTATTAATTTCGATCAATGTGTTTTTAAATGCTGATGTTAAAAGCTAATTCTAATTGTTTGGTTACTACCTAATTTTTAAATAATACATAGAACATGTCATTAGTTGCTACGTATGAATTCAAACTTCTATAAAGCTATTTTCTGCTTTTAATAAAAGCGTATAGTTAAAAATTTAAACTTTGCTTTAAAATAGAAAAAAACAAAAATTAAAATTATTTATTAAAATTTACAAAACTAGTTATGTTCACACACAAGGTTTTTAAATACTTAATCAAATTAGTGTTTTTATACTAAAAATAAAAGAGTATTTGTTCAGTTGAAAACTTTCGTTTACTTACATGAATTTATATAAATTAGATTAAAATATATTTTTTTAATTCTTTTAAATGGTCTAAACATTCAATTTTAAAATTAATTTTCTTTAGAAAAGCAAATGTCTGAAGACGTTTGTGGAAAAGTATAAGTAGTTTATTAAATTAAAATACTTGAATTTTTTAGTATATACACACATTGAATTGTGGCTTAAATTTTGTGATTGTTTTAAGAAAATTTTAGACAAAGTTAAAACATCATGTTAGTTTTTAATTTCATCAATTTACATGTTTAAGAAATTTTAAATATCATCATTGTCCCTGGTAAAAAATAAGTTGATTTTTAAAGCTGATTACTTTAATATAAAAGCACTTGATATTAAATAAATAATGTTTACCAAAGTTAAACAAAAAGGTAGTTTAAAAAAAGAGTTAAGTAGTGTAAAAATGTATTCACTAATTATGAATTAATCTTCATTTTCAAATAATCTACAGTCAAGATTAACTTTATTTACATTTAACTTTACTTTTATTTTAGCTAAAACTATTTTTAGCTCCATACCTTTTATTGTTGCTTATTGAACGATAAAAAAAGCGCTCAAAAAGTTTGGTCTAAGGACCTAGTGTACAAAGGAACCTTTCGGTTATCGAGTCGTGCACCACATGCTTATAAAAATTCTTACGAGCTATTAGATTTAACTTTTATCATTCAAATATTTAAATCGTTAGTAATAAAACTCTCGGTTAAACAAAATGAAAGAAAAAAACTAAACGAAAGTTAATGAACTTTAAGTATAAAAATGGACTTAGAAACTTGTTTAGTAACATAAGAACTAAAAAGTAGTTATAAATTTTAATCAACCTATATAAAGTGATAAACAATACTTAAAGCACTTTTACTAATCTTTAAACTAAGTTTACACTAGTTGTTCTAAAATTTTACTTAAGTACTTGATCAGTTGACGCTCCGTACAAATGAATCTTTTAATTCGTTTACTATAAAAACTTTTGAACATTTATGGATACTCAATATTGAAAACAAACTAACTAACCAACTATAAAAACTACTTATAACTTGTATTCCACATATCAAAATTTATTTACAAATAATTAACAAAAATATAAATTTCAAAAATTAAATACCAGAAATCTCTATAGAGAGTATTGTTTTTTTATATAACTACTATTTTCTTTAAAAGTTGTACGATTTTTCATATGCTGTGATTTAAAACTTTAAAAAGTAGTTAAGCGCAGTTTTAGAATAGGTAATTATTAATCACAACGAAATACAATAACAGTATGTAGTATTAATTCGAACTAGTATTACAAAAAATTTTAAGAAGGCTTTTATTGAAGCTTAGTACTAAGTTAGCAGTAAAAAACTTAATATAAGATATTTTAAAACACCGGTTTATGTTTATTTAAGTCTAAGTTTTGAAAAATATTAAAAAGTTTTAAAAAAATAAAAAATATATAAATTTAAACTTACAAAATTACTATCATTACAAATAAAATGTCAACAAACAAGAGTTTACGAACTGTAATTTAATGACAAGAACAATCACAATTTATTTTAGCAGTTATTTGCTTTTGTATATAATTAACTGATTGTTTTCTAAAATTTCAAACTCTTAAATCATTGTAATAAAAAAGCGTTACGGCTTATTGAATTACTTAGTTTTTATTATTATAAGTAGCTTCTAAAAGCAATCCTTTTTGTATGATTTCATAAAAGACACTCAGTTTGTGACATTAAAATCTGTATTTTTATTTTATCGTTCCTGAACTACCAGTCAAGTCTTAGTTTGCCATAAATCGGTTTGGAAAAAAGTTAATATTAAAGTTACTTTGAGTTTATATAACACAAATTAAAACCTTTACATGCTTTAATAAACTCTAGCTTACACTAAAAATGACAAAATAAAAGCTTACGCTTTAATTATAATTTTAATAGAATGCTAAGATAGCAAAGTAATAAACTGAAACTAACTTAAATTTGTATTTGGATGTATAATATTCAAAAGCAAAAACACAAAGAAAACTTGTAACTGCAAAAAATAACACTTAATTGCAGCTATTTGATTTATATATATAAGTTTTATAAAGTCTAAAGTTAAAAACTTCTACATACCTGATATGCAGTTTATGAATGTATGTTTATTACCATAATTAAATAATTGACCATAAACTTAGAAAATAACACTGATTTAGCCGTTATGTTTGAAACAACCACAGAAGAATTGATTATATATAGAAATATTTTTTAACTGTTATAATTGACATGATTAAATTTATAGCTTTAAAAATCTACTTTAGCGTGTTCGTAATAAAAAAATTATAAACCGACAATTATCTTTGTTAGTGTTTTGAAAAACAAAAGTCAAACTAAATTTCAAAACCTTAAAAAACTTTTGAAAATAAAACATTAAATTTAACTTTGTATAAAATTATGTTCTTGATTTTTTATAACACTTTTTAAGGAGCATTTAAATTTTGACAAAAAATCTTCTTGTAAAAATGACCCCTAAGCCTATAAATTAACTAAAAGCTATTCTTTTGAACTATAAAACACTGTGCATAGAGTGTTATGAGTGGTTCATAATTTCAGCGTTAAAACATTGAATTTTATTAAATTAGTTATTTATACAAGCGCTTTATGTGTGAAAAAGTACCATCCAAATTAAATAATGAAATTTTATAACTCATTATTGCGCTTAAATTTATTAACCTTTTTTTATAACTTAGATTATTTGCATAACTTGTTTTGAAATCTATTTGTTTAAAAACAAAATCAAGTAGTTGTTTAACTATGGATGATTTTAAAAAATCAAGTAAGGGTAGGTAAAATAATTTTTTAATTAGTAGAATTTTTTTTTTAATTCTAAAGTTTATATTTGTTGAAAAATTGAACATTTCATTGTAGAGGATAATGTTAAAATATAGAGGAATTGTTAATACTTGTTTAAAACCAGTTTTTTTAAATTTATTTTTTTATAAATTTAAGTCGGTATTTAGGTTAAAAAGTAAACGTGTTAAAATTTGAAAACAAAAAGTAAAAATAAACTTTGAAGTTATATTCGAATAACATTGTTGTTTTACAATTTGCTTATATTCAGCTATTTGTACGTAATACTTCTACGGTTGCGGTTTCCTTTGTCGGCTGTCTTCCACTTTTTCCTTTTTTCTTGTTTTCGCACACATCGCTTATAAGAAGCTGTTGTTTGCATAAATTTACTTCAAGTTTTGTTTACCTTCAAGGGAGAAATTAGTTAAATGCACGTTACTTATTAAGGGTTTCAATGATGGATATGTTTTTTGTTTTTGTTTAAAAAGTTAAAACTGTTTTATACTTTACCTTATGATTAATAGTACATTAATCGTTTTTTTTATTGTTATAAATATTATCAGTATATGAATGTAGTTTTAAAAAGTAACATTTTATCTTCGTAGATCAAAATACTAAAATGGAAAATTACGAGACAGTAGAAATAGAGGAGTTGTTGAAAATGGAAGATTTTGCAAATAAATTCAAGAAACGAAGAATAGATTTGAAGTTCACTCAAAAAGATGTGGCTATTTTCTGTTCTGATTATTACAATCACGAAATGAGTCAGACGACTGTTTCCAGATTCGAAGCTCTTGAACTCAGGTAAATTATTAAATAAGTATATGTACTAAAACGATTTAGACTAAATAAAAAGCTACAGTTTTTCTATACAAAGAAACTTAAATTTTTGTTGATAAATTATTTAACAATCATAAATATCATATTAATTTATGCTTTTATAGTCTTTGTTAGTTTTAATCATATAAAACAGGGTTGTTTTTATACTTAACAAGGTATTTATTCGTTATTAAACAATATTTGAAGTTCTAAAAGTTTGTCAAAAAAAAAAACTTTTTGGAGTAGTTTCCTAGAACTATAAAAACTATTCATATTAGTTTGATATTATATCCCTTTTCAACTTATTGCAAATATAATTTTAACACATGATTTTTAAGGCCTACAATATTCTACCAGTTAAACTTATCTTATTTATTTATTTTGTCGTTTATTTACTCATTTTAAGTATATAACAAGTATTTTATTTTTTTTTGTGTATTTTATTTTCATAGTCGATTTAACTTGGTTTAACATAATAATTAACTAAATAAGGTGCTGTATAACTTTCGTTTATAAATAATAGTTTACGTTATGTTTTATTTAATTAAAGTTTTATTAACAGTTATAACAATACAAAGAAGTTAGCACCATATTTTAAAGACTGGCTGGAACATGCAGAAAAAAGCAAATCGTCAGGTTAATATTTTACGTATCTAATAGTTTTAAAGCAAGTTTTTATACTATTTAAATTTTTAGTATTCTGTTTTTTATAAAACATTTTTATATAACTGTTGATTGAAAATATATTTAAAGGTAAAATCAAGGTGTCTCCTGTAAATTTAAATAGAAATCTGTCACACAAAAAACCTCGTGGTAAAAGAACTTTTATAAGCAGTACAAACAAAATAAATCTCGAAAGATTTTACAACAAGGTTTGTGTTTTAATTAAAATATACAAATATGTGTTTTATTAATGCTGTAGTTTTATTTTCAATAGAAAATAAAACAACATAAAGTATCACGCCGAAAAAGTAGTTTTTTGTTGCTTAAAATCTTAAATAATATTTTAAAGTCTTTTCAATAACTAAACAACAAAACAGCAATAAACACAATGCAAAAAATCAGAGAGTATTGTAACAACTACACTAACTTAAAAATAACAGTCAAAATACTTGTAAAAGCTATAGAAAGTTTTTTTTTTAAATGTAAACTATATTGTGAAAAGTTTTATCAGTTAATAATAAAAGTACCATCAATCTAAACTCGTAAAAAAAATAATAGCTGGTTTCAGTTTTGTGGCTTTGTTTTATTGTTTAATTGCCGCGTTGTAACTATAAAATAATAAACTGTTCAATTGTGAAACACTAATTAAAATAATTTAAACTTAAAAATCAAAGAGGGTGAATATTTATCTAAGTTTACAAAGTTGTTTTAAACAAACGTTATTTAATGAATTAACAATAGTTTATTTTGTCAGAACCCCCACCCTCGTAAAAACGAGGTGAAAAAAATCGCAATAGTTTGCGAGTTGAAGGAAGACACGGTGAGAAACTGGTTCAACAACCACAGATCTTCTAACAAGATAAAGACAGAAGTTAAAGAAGAAGTTCAGTCTGGCATCAAAGAATCAAAAAGTCCAAAAGTAATCATTAGTAATCAAGTGAATGCTAACGTAGACGAAAAAGTTGATATTATAAAACCGAGTGTAGTAGATTTAACTGATGATTCTTCAGAGTCACAGAATTTCGATTGTTCTCCAATATCTGATGAACTAGCTATTAAAATAAACGAGTTCCAAGTTGACTTGCACAACTTTGAAACAGTTGATTTGGGCAGTCTTTTAGCACAATAAAACTAAATTTAAACAAAAATTAAACTAAACTTATAAGTAATCAAAGTTTAGGATGAAAAACTATTTGCATTCCTTATCTAAGCACCTTTTTAGAACATTCTAAATTTTTTTTAAACTTTGAGTACTAAACTATGTAAAAATATCTTAAATTTCTTAAATTGATTTTTCTAAAGTACTGAACTTTAATAACAAACTTTCTCAGTAATAGCTTTACAATATAATTTAAACAGACATTTTATTTGTTATTAAAACCTATTTTTTCATGTTTCTTCTCTGTTTTATAAACCATATACAAATTTTTTTTTTTACCTTTTAAGAATATTTTTGAATTATAGTCGTCATTTACTTTTTGTTGTGCTCTATTGTCAGTTTGGCAAAAATTATAGCATAACTTCTGTTTAGAAAATACTTTAAAAATTTGTTAGTTTTTTGGTTGGAAATCTAAAAATTTCTTAACTTGATATATAAAAACTAAATCAGCTTTTTAAAAAAATATTTAAATGCTTTACAGTAAAAGACTATTAGAAATGTTTTTGAAAAAAAGCATTGTAAATTGTTATAGATTTACTTCAAATACTATGAAAGCTCAAATTTAATTTTATAGTTTACATAAAAGGTTATTTAATCATTATTTGTACAAAACACCTTATGTTTTACTTATGTTTAAATACACTCATTGATACTTGTTTGTTTGCTAACTTTATATTTTTTTTCGAAAGACTTTTTTATCGATTAAAGCAAACTCTCATTAAAACATATTTTAAACACTATGCTACTTTACTAAACAAATTTATTTTAAGCTTTTAAGTTATTGTTTATATAAAGTTAATATAACTAGTTAAATACTAAACAGTTTTTAGGTGCTATCTTAAAACTTAAATTACAATACATAAATTTTAAGCAAATATAACACTTATAGATTGTATGTTTTACTAGTTGCCAATAAACGATGAAGCTATTGAAAATAGCATTATAAAACTATTTTACTAACCAGCATAAAGTTTTCACTATCAGTTTATTTAGAATATCTTAAAAATAACTGTACAAATTTGTCTTAAAGTCAACAAACTAAAAGTTTTAAGGTTAAGTAGAATATAAACTACTTAAAAATTTCAGATTTAAGCTTTTATAACCTTAAAAGTTAAGTAGTTATCGGTTTATTAATGTGTATTTTACATTTTATATTGCATAGCTTTAATTTAGTTGAGAACAAAGTTTTGTTTGGTTTAGCAGACACTTAAGCTTTAATGAAATTATTTAATAAATATGTTTGATATTTATGATTGCATATAGTATTTAAAAAAAGATGTATAAACAATTATCTGAAAAACTGTAACTCGTGTTTAATCAAACACATAGCATTTTAATTTTATCTAGAGTAAAACTTAAGTACCTTATTTTTAAAACAATTAAATAGATTAGGTGGTCATAAAAGTAATTTAAACTTTTAGTTTACTGCTTGTAAATAAATAAATAGAATATTTATGTACTTATCTAAGCTTTCTTTACATTTATTCTTAAACTTAGTTTTAAGAATTAATAGTTAAATTATATTCAGTCCTAATGATATGTTAAAAAATTTGAAAAAAAAAAAGTTTTAACCTAGATATTTACACTCTAAACTAAATCTTATGGTATAATTACAACAATTTAGCAAAAATACTTATAACAACTACATAAGTATTGATTGCATTTAGAAGCAAGCATGTTTTAACAGCTTTTATTGTCTTAATTTGATCTGTAGTATTACACTTCAAATAATTTAAAAAAAACTTAATACCACAAAGTGTTTGTAATATTCTACATTAATAGCGTACTTTAAAAACCATATTGTTATTTTTGAGCTTTTAACACTTTGAAAGTCAGTTGACTGACAGAAGATATTGCTTTACAGTTATGTTAATTAACTATTGCAGAAAAATTGTAGCTTAAACCGATTTTTTTTCTTTAGTTTTAGAGTTTGATACGGTATATTATTTAACAAAAATCTTAATAGTTAAATCGTTAAGAAATTTAACAAATTTGAAGTACTTTAATAAAACTTACATTTATTTTAAATAGTTATAAAACAAGTTGTTCAATTTAGATTTACAAGTTTTGTTCTATAATGAGCAAAACAGTTTGAGGTATTTGTGTTTATTACTGATATAAAATCAAACAATTTGTAAATAAACAAACTTTTTCAGTTCTAAGTTTCGTGTTGCCTATATTCATTCAGCTCTATATTTGATTTTTCTTTAAAGTTTTTACAGAATTTTTAAATTTCAAAAATTCTGCAATATTTAATCTGAAAAGTTAGTGAATTTATCGGTTTTCTATAAAGCAGCTTTTTTATAAATTATTTATAAAACATAAATGTTCAAAAAGACTGAGAATTTATATTTCCGACAATTTTGTACTTTTATTTGTTATTATCTACTATGCAATGTATTTATTTTATTTACTATTTGTACTATGCTTGTACTGCTACTTAAAGCTAACTTACTTGTTAAACTAGCATCTTTAAATGAAGATAAAATTAAATTTGTCTTTAAAAATGTTGAAAAAATTGTTTTTTCTTCGAGATTTTTAACATTTTAGTTTACTTTTAAAAAATTTGTCTGTAATTATTTAAGCATATAGACATTTTTACTTAAAAAATTACTAGCACTACGCATTATAGTATAAAAAGAGTTTACAGTTTAGAAAAAAAAAATATTTATAAAACTTGACCCTAATTTTCAAAGTACTTTTGTAAAATTAAAAAATTAATGTTCAAAACTATACTAATTTTGGTAAAGTGTTTTAAAAATCAGATATAAATTAAGTTAATATTTATATTTACACTATGTTCTCAACTATTTCGACAAAGTTTATATATTAAAAAAACAAATTCCCTTTACAATAAGCTTTTTAATCAGAAAAAAAATATAACAGATAAAAGTAAATATGTTGTTTTGCAAGACTTTTATCAATTAGCCGAAAAATTCAACTTGTATCATTATCATAACTTTTATATGCTTTTGATTTTTTAGTTTTTAAAAAGTTTTATTAACAAAAGTTCAATAAAACTTAAACTGTTTAAGTTTTTACAATATAAACCGATAGTTTTTCTACTAATTAAATTTATAAAATTATTTTATACAAGTAGTTAAATTTAGTAAATTGTATTAACTAGTATGAGTTCAAAAGTAATACAAAAAAATAATGTAAGCCGAAATTAGAAATGACTAATTTTTAAAGACAGGATTTAAAGTAGTTTACTTCCACCAAACCTAATAAAAAATATGTGAAATTGTAAGTTATTAATTGTGCTTTTTGTTCGTTTTGTTAAAAAAGTATTATTATTGAGTTGTACCTAAGTACAACAAACACAAAACACTTTATTTTATTTAACTGAATATGTTTAACCTTGTATCTTTGCAAAACTTGTTAAAAATAAACAAAGTACGGAAAACAAACTTAAAAAAACCGTTTAAGCAAAACAACAACACGTTTTAACAAAAATAACTTGCAACCTTATATTAACATTTCGTCAAACAATAAACGGGTTTTAAATTATAATACGAAAGCTATTTTATACATAAATTGTTGTAGCTCGATTTATTGTTTTTCTTGATTTTCTTTTCCTGGACTAGCAATAGATATGCCATTTTTTACATTAATTTTAACAGGTGCAAACTATTTACTGCTATAATTTAAAAATTATTTAATAACTTTATTAACTGATAAAAAAAGTTTTATTGTTAGTAAATATTGTAATGTATTTTGTTTTTAAATTAGTTGTATTCAAAACATTGTCTTTTATTAATCCGTGTTGCTTTGTTATTTAACAAGCAAAAAACATTGTTTTCACTCTGAAAACACGTACAATGTGGCTAGCGAAAATGTTTGCCTTGTGATGTCACAAACGTGTTCAAAATGTAAACTTCAAATAGGAGAAAGCTTAGTGGGCTTACGAGTTGTTTAAACTGATATCTCTAAGTAAATGTTTTTAAAGGTTTTTGTTTTTTCGTAGTGTAAATTAGCATACAGTTTGATCTTAACAAACAAGCATTTACTAGCTTGTTTAGAATAAATAGCTCCTGTAATGTAACAATAAAAAATTGATAAAGTTACACTACAAATACTGTAAATTATTAAAATGCTTTTATTCTAAGATGAGCTTTTGGTTCAACTTGAATGTAGCTATGAGTTAGGTTTAAAGTAATGTATTAACAAACGACAAAAAAAGTTAGTGAAAATTTTTACGTGTTGATCTTAATCATAAAATATCAAAATAACTTTTTTAATACTATAAACGTGCTGGCAAAGTGCTATTTATCATTAAAGTTAAATGAATTACCAGTTTTCAGTCTTAATAGTTTTTGGTATTTTAATATAACCTCCCTTTTTGAGCGTTTTTCTATAAAACTGAGATAGTCGAAGAGTACTTTGTAAAATTTTAAAAGTTTGTTATTTTCTGAAATTGGTATTAATAAGCGTACAATCTTATCATTTTCACATAGTATTCTATTACATGACACTTTTAATTCAAATGTTTTTATCTATGTAGCTGTCTGAAAAATTACATATTAAATTATTTTTTGATTTAAGTTTACTTTTTGAAAAATGAACGTTTACTTATTTACATAAAAAACAAAAAAACAATGACTAAAAGGTTTGCAAACTGCTTAGCTTCGCATACTGTTATATAATGAACAGTTTGTATATATGCACGTTATTTTTTGTTTTATTTAATTCAAGCACCAACGAAAATAAATTGGTGTTGTATTTTCGTGTTTAGTTTACTTTATTTTAAAGTGTTTATCTGAGAGTAGACTTTTTTAGTTTTGATAAAGATTTACCAATTAAATTTTTTAACAATAACTTCAGCTCTAAAGTAATATATCAAATGGCTGTACCTATTTACAATAACATCCAAAAAATGTTATGTAATTTGCTTTTAATTAACACAGAACATTAACTTTTAAAGTAATAATTCTATTTCTTAACTTAAGTTTTAAACCATTTCAAATCGTTTATAAATAGTTCAAAATAGCTTTTAAACCAAAACATAACTTAAGATTATATAGTAAACAATCAAACCCATAAGTTTTCTTTTATTTAGTTTAGAATTTGAATATAACATTTATAACTATTATAACATTTATAACGATATAGACAAAAAAATAGAATTATGACATCTTGCTGCTTTCTTATCAGAAGCATAGATTTTTCTTTATTTCGCACAATCCGAACATATCTGAGCTTTCAAGATTTGTGTACTTTGCGTCACAGTTAAAATCATGTAATCCAATGTTTGTTGAATCTTTCAACCGCCAGATGGCTACACAGTGCGCGTTTTCCCCAGCTGGTTGTCCTAATAAAATATAATTTCAATAAAAAACAAAAATGTGTTTTAATTTTCAAAAATATTCTATCTACAAGTTTTTAAGCTATATCGAAAAACGTTAATCATAAAAAAAAATTTTATATTTGTTCTTTAAGCGATTGTTTATTGTTTATCAATTTTAACTATTTAGTTTTAATTTTTTCAGTCAAAGCAACAATTTAAATTAAAAATAAGTTAAAAAAAATTATATCATTTTTAATCTATAAAACCTTTGTCCCAATGATACAAGTGGTCTTCATCCTTGTTTGAGGGATCATATATTGTTCCGTTGAGAAATCTGAAAACTCTGTCTTCTTCTCTGTCGTGAACTCCGACCCAAAAAAACTTTTGAGAAATACTTTCCTCGACAAATGATCTTATATCTCTGAGGTAATAGTAATTAATAGATGAAAAAGTTTTAAAATCTGTTTACTCTTACTTATTTACTAACTTTCGTAGTTAGTAAACACCAACATTATTCTGCAAAAAATAAAACACAAGTTTATCAAATCAATTTAAAAAATATCTTATGTTTTTTAGAAACTTAACAACTACCTGAAAAGTAGATATTAATTCGTAGTTAATTAATTGATTAATTTAATAACTTTACTTAAAAACTCATAATAAAAGATCATACTGATGATATTGGCTTCCTTCAGGTCCAAGATTGTGCATTATGAGGTCTCCCCCCATTTGAAGACACATGACTCTGCTTTCATCAAACCCTGCAGGTTTTCCGGTTATTCTGAACTCGTACCCCTCACAGTCGTCCAATGTTGATAAGGACCCTGTTTAAATTGAGTTATATACAATTAAAATCAAATCGTAAGTTAAACAATTTGTTTATTTCTTTATTTAGTATTAAAAAGCTCTAACCACTATCTAATGTTTAAGTGAATCTAAAAGTATAAAATATATAGTTAAAGTTTAGCGTAAAAAATTTAAGTATCTTTTTTGAAAGTTTTAGTTTTTATTATTTTCTAGACAAGTTATCAACTAAAAACAATTTAATACTTATAAAACCTCTTAAACACTTTTCGTCTTAAAAAGTATAAAAGAAAGGTCCTAAATTAAAAACTTTCCAACCTAGCATGGAATTGAATTGTTGATTTAGTTGGTGAAAATTATCGCATGACGTACAACATTGCTGCCCGTGACAATAAACTTGACTGATGAAGAGAATAAAAACAAATACTACTTTTTCTTTTTGTTTGTCGAACATTATTTTTATTAAATCTAAAAAAACCATAAATTTACGCACACAGACTTGAAAGCTTTTATTCTTTTATTATACAGTATCACTTTGTATTATTTTTTGAAAAAATTGAATCGTTTTAGTTTTAATTTAAAGTAGCAACTGTCAATTTGAATAGAAACAGATGATTCAGCTATTACTTAAATATCAAATAAAATTTTACTAACATCAAGACTTTTATATACTCGTTTTGTTATTCAATATTCTTGTTTAGACTTGTTCGACAATGAAGTTATGTAATAGTTAAGTAACTTTTAACGAACACTAAAAACACGATAAAAGTGTTTTTGTACTAAATCTTAGAATAAACGTATAAAACGTTTTAGTTAATTTGCACAAATGTAGTTGATTTGTTTTGTACAAGTCAATATTTTTTAATTGTTATACAAACACTGTAAATTGCAAACTTGTTTTTTTATGTCAATTAATGTACTTTGAAAACTTTTAAATTTACACAAAAGTGACAATGAAATGTCGTTCAAGAAATAAATGTTTGTATATTTACTTAAAGTCCTTTTAATTTGTGTGTTATAATAAATTTTTTTACAGATGTTTTGAAAATTATCTGTGTGTGTTTGTTACGTTAAAAATGATAGCTTGTACTAAAACAAAAATTATAACAAATATTCACTGGTATTGTTACCCGGTTTTTAATATGTTTTTAAATCATGTATCAACTGAAAAAAAAAATTTAAGTTGTTAAAAATTATGTAGAAGCGTATCAGGCTTACCAGTTTTAGTAGAATGTTTTTAAACAAACTACTTTTCTTATTTCATATAACTTGCAAACCTGTTTTGTTTTCAATGTAATATTTTGTCAAATTGTTTTTCATTGTGTTTATAAGTAGTTCGGAAATTAATAGACTAATATCGCTCTAAAAACTACACGACTATGTTATAAACTAGCTAGTTATTACGAATTGTTCACATGCTATCATTAATTAAGTTGTAACACTACAAAAATGTTGACTTCTTTATTTTTTAAACAATGGTATGTATAAACTTAATTTTGTTATTGAATTGTCTAATTTGTTTAAATTAAAAAGTTACATCAGCCTATAATTTAAAGTTCATTTAGATACGATTTATTTTAATTATAGTATGTTTTTGTTTTTACCTTTAAATTAAACAGCTTTAAATTTTTGTTCATATACTTCTAAAGATGTTTTTGTAATAAATAAGGTATTTTTTTTTTTTAAATTGTTATAGTTTAATTGAATTTATAACTATAAAAAACATTTACAATCAACTACTAAACATAGTTAAACAAGTAATAAAATAACATAAAAACATACAAAAAATATGTTTTAATTTTAGTTTATTGTTGCTAAATATAAAATTTTACATTGCTATTTTTTATTTTTATTAAGTAAAATATCATCAAAATTATTATGTTAAAGTACTAATATACAAAAGCACTTCATTTATCAGTAAATGTCAATAAGTAACTAAATATCTTCTTAAATGTATCATAAATCTAATAATAGCTTTTTAAGATGCCATATTTTAAGTTTGATAAATTAGTTATTCATATTTAAAATAGTCTTAAAATGAATATCGTGCTTAAAAATTTGCAAATTTATATTACTTATGCGGATAAATTTTAAGTTCACAACTTCAACAGTCGTCGTTTATTTTGTAACTTAACTGGATAAGTATTAATTTGCGTTTTTATTTTTTTATTCAAATTTAAAAAAAAAAAGAGCTTTTATTAAATTATTAGATTAAATTTCAACTTATAACTGTAATAATTTTAATTAGTATGAGTTTTGTAATGTTTAATATTAGTATAGTTAATGTTTTAATTTTTATAAATGTACTTAAAAATATAAAAAATGTTACGAGTGTATGTATAAATACTAAAACAAAAATAGTTAATATGTTAATATTGATATTCTATTAAAAAAAACTTAGTTATAATAAAGTAAACTAAAAAAACATTTTTTCAATAAACTGGTGGTGTAATACAGAAGCAATGTTAAACTTATAAAATTGCTTTAAAAACAGTACTTAAAAAAACAAACAAAAGTATTTACAACCGTTTAGACTTTAGAGTTATTGCATGACTTAGAAAAATCAAAAAGCTATAACGTTTTTATTCTGTTCGTCACTGATTTGAATATTAATATAATAAAACAAATTGTTTTATAGCTACAATTTTACTATTTTAATTGATGTACTATATCTTTTAGTTTAAATTTTAAATAGAATTTTTGTTATAAGTTTGACATATTACTCAAAACTACTTAAATTTGAAAATAATATTTGGCTAATCAAAAAATACACAAGACTTTTTTTTTTGTTGAAATTATCATTTACTATAACAAAATTATATAATTATTGTTTGCAGTTTTAACTAGACAAAACAATAAGGTTTAGTTTATAGGTGGTAAAATCATTATAGACGTTGGAAATTTTTTTATATAAAAATATGTTATCTTGGTTTTTTAACTATATGTAACTTAGAAGAAACTTACATTAAGATTTTTTTGTACAAAAAATGTGTTCTAAACCACACGGTTCAGAGACATTGTAGTTTAAAAGATTTTTTAACTTGGTTTGATGGGTTTTGTAATATACAATAGACTTATGAAACTATTACAACTTAACTAACATATGACCAATTACAAACTTATCACGTTCCTTTTATTTCAAGTGTTTTTATTGGAATATCTTAAAGTATAACTGTGCTAACAAAAAGTTTTTTGTTGGTATATCAAAACATCATTACAAAACATTTTAGACCTAGTTGATAGTGACGAAATTAATATAAGAAAGTTGTCAAAACTTCGGGTGCTTTCAAATAGATTATCCAAGCATTTATTCAGTATTCAGAACTTTTTATTTTTTCAACTCTGACAACCCTGTCTTCTAGTGTGGAAATTTAGTAGAGCTTATAAAAAGTTTCTGTAAAAACTATTATACTTAAAATATAGTATGTAAAACAGCTTATATATTTATATTGACTTATTTACTAATAAAATACTTTTTTATTTTGTAGAGTTCTTTTAAGTAATTTTTGTGATTAACTTGATTTTTAAATTTTGTTAAATCTAAATATAAGTAAAGACAATTTGATATATAAGTCCATTTTGAAGACTTTAAGCTTTTAAAGATTTAATTAAATAAGCTTTATTAAAGCTAGTTTATTTTACTAATTTATTTGCTGGATGATTTCCAACCCTTCATTTTAATTCTTTATTTTACTAAAAATTGACCAAAGTTGTTCGTTTTACATTATTCAAGATGTTCAAAATTTTATTAAACAGTTTTTCCTTTTTAAAAAGACTTATAAAACATTGTTTGTTTAATAAAATAAGTAATGATAATAAGTTCTATAATTGTTTTTTATATCATAAGTAAGGTCTATGCTAAACATTTTTATATGCTTAAACATTGTAATTTATAAGCATTTTTCCATTTACTTGGTCTGTTAATATTTAATATAATTATGTAGCTTCTGTAATTTAGTTTATTATGTTAGATTATTATGTTCCATTTTTGTTTTTAAGCTATTCGAATTTCAAATAAATAAAAGTATATATAAAGTAAATAATTTATTTTATTGCTATAAAAAAGTTCAAGAATATTTAAAGTAATTGTTAAATCCTTCTAAAACATTTAGATCTAGTGGCAGAGTTGCCAAATTAGTATAAAAAAATTGCCAAGTATTCAGTTCTTTTTTTTATAAATCATCCATGCGTTTGTTCAGTATTCATATTTTTTTTGGAACTCTTGCAACCCTGCTTTGTAGTGTTTACATTAAAAAAAACTTATAAAAAGGTCCTGTAAAAAATTTTGCTTAAAATATGATATGTTAAACTATGAAAATATATGTGATTATTCTGTGTTTTAATTCTATACTGTTTGTTGCAAAGAAATTTTTAATGAATATTATCAGATAAATTTATTTTGTTTATTTTATTACATCTAAATACCAGTGAAACAGCTTATTAGATAAGTACTTTTGTAGACCTTAGTCTTTTGAAGTTTTAGTTAACTTAGATTGACTAAAATTAGTTTATTTCACCCAAGTTTTTTTCTGAATGAATTCTACCCTTAATTTTAATTCTTTACTTTGCCATTAATTGATTAAAGCTGTTTGTTTCACATTTTTCTAAAATGTTGCAATAAACAAGTCATCAAGGGATGTTCGTGTAAAATACTAGATAGCTTTTTTTAGGAAAATAGTTTTGTTTAAAAACTTTACTTCGAGTGAATCAGACTCTATTCAGTTGCTTTCTGAAGCCAGGTGAAAATAATAAATATCATCATTTCGTATTAAAATCTACAAAAATCAGCAACTTTACAAAGGAAATTTATTGGATTTTCTTGTTTTATATGTTTTACATGTGTTACATGATTTTGAATTTTTTAGTATCACAAAAGTAGTTGAAGTATATTTAAAGTTTTTATATATTTTTAATTTAAATGAAGCATCATTTCTAATCTAGATAAATAACTATACTTTAAAAAAGATTAGTTACATTTTATCAGTGTTAAGTTATAATTTTTTATTGGATATTTTAAACCAATTTCCTGCCTTTTCTTTTTTCAATGTTTGCTATTTCATTTTTAGTCTATTAGTGAAGTATACAAATTTTAACAACCAAGTTTAAAAGTATTATAATACTTTTTTCTTATCTACAAAATTTGTTTTTGTATAATGATAACTAACAAACTGAATAATATAAATCATGTTTAATAAGAGTATTCCAATATCTAGTTATGTTTGCGCTAATTTTTTTTTTGATAAATCAGTTTATACTATATTTGTTTAATAAAAAAAGTTATTGAACGTTACTGATTTTATTTTCATAATATAAGTGAGGTCTCTGGTTGACAATCCATAAAAGTCTATATTTGCCAATGATTTAAACATTAAAAAATATTTAAATGTAATTCAAATATATTCAGGATTTCCACAGAGCTTGAAAAACTGGATAAATCTAGAATTCAACAACTTAGGCAAAACAAACCTGGAATTTTTAATTTAAATAACCAAACAACGTGGAAAAGCCTAGAATTTTTAGTAATTTTATTCAGTAAAACTTTTGTTTGACGCGAAAAATCTATCATATAGATTTAAAAAAATGGTCATCATTAAAAATTTTCATTTAAAAACATAAATTAAGTACCTTAACGTTTCTTTTCAATGTTGTTTTAATACTCAACATTTTCTTTGACCTTAGAATTAACTTTAAACTAAAAACAGACCTAAAACCATGTGCTTTCAAAAACCTGGAACAAATTTGTCCAAAAACCAGAAACAAACCTGATAAAATTCTAAAAAAATTCTAAGCTATGCAACAAGTTTTACATTAATTTATATAATTTTATGAAATTTTTAGTACAAGGTTGCTACTTTACCTGGAAACCAGGAAAAACCTGGAATTTGAGAAATTTTGAAAAAATTAACCGGAAAAACCTGAAATACTGAACAAAAACCACTAAAAAACCCTAGAAAAAACCTGGAATTTTAACAGTTTTTACAAGTTCAGTAGTAAAATTTGGATTTGAATCAAAAAATTTGTCATCTAAACAAAAAAGTTTTGTCATCATCAAAAGTTTTTTTTATTGAAAAACATGATTCAAGTAGCTTTAAAGAATTTTTTCAATTTTTTTATACTATTTAACACAATTTCTTACCCTAAACTTGACTTTAAACTAAAAATAGACCCGAAAATGTGTACTTTTAAAAACCTGGAAGGAATTTGGAAAACCTGAAAAATTTTAAGTAAACGATTGGCAACCCTGTAATATAAAATAAATACTAAATTAATTTTGTTGTTTATAAGTTTTTACCATAAACTTGCTTTTTTGGGTCTTTTTATTTACAATATAATTACAAAACTTTTGTAATTTGACTAACATGTAACTTGTGTTCAAACTTATTACGTTTTATTTTCTTAAGTTATTAATAATTGGAATATTAAATATTATTTCTGTATTAACTATTTTTATTATTGCTACAATAAAGCATATTTAAGATAAAAATCTTTAATGTAACTGTTAACCATCTCAAGACAATTTAGACCTAGTGGCATAGTTGACAAATTAGTATATGATAGTCGCCAAATATTTTGTTATTTTTGAGTAAACCATCTAAGCTTTTATTCAGTATTCAGAGCTATTTATTTTAAAAATTCTATCAAGTACCTTGTACTATTAAAATTAAACGGAATTTATAAAACTTTCCTGTAAAAAGTTTTATGCTTACAATATAATACGTAAAACTTATAATTCAACTATTGAGTTTTGAACAATTATAAAAGAGACAGTAATCAGTCCACAGAGGAGATTAAAAATTGTTAGTTTGTTACTTAGAGAAAAACAATTACAATGTTTCACAGCAGGGCGGATTTTTAAACTGTTGAACGTATTTCTATTCAAATAAGATCTACAATTTGAAAATTTTCTCTGTGGTGAAACATTGTATACTTTTTTGTCTAAAGTAATAAAATATTAAACTATTAATTTGTTTATAATGATTGTATGTATCAATGTTATACTATTTGTTTTTAAGAATTATTTTATGTATTTTAAGTATTAACTTTTAGATAAACATGAAATAGTGAAATCAAAGATTTAGATACATACAAGGTAAATTTTCGAAAAATGACTAAAATAAAACTTGTTTTATTCATTAATTTTCATTTTATCAATTTTTCAAAACTTTTAAGAATATTTACCAACATTATGTTAAATCTAAGCACTATTAGTTTTCGAGAAATTTATCCAAGTGAATCAAAAACTGCTGTTTAAACTAAGTTGTTATTATGTTTTGTAAAGTTTTAAAAATATTTTCCCATTTCATCACACTTCTCAGGTTAATCTGGTCAAGTTAGTTTAGTAGATAAGTAATTAATAAAATAGATTTATATTATCTAAAGGTTGTTAATGAGCTCAGGCAACCAAGGTTTTTTCTTTAATAAAATATTCTTAAGTTTCAATACCTAACTTCTTCATATGAAGTGGTTTCAATTTGTTTTAAATTAGTTTTTTAAGTTTAAAAATGTTTTAACTTCTTTTTAAAACATTTAAGTAAAATGTTTTCATTTTTTTTGTAGTTGCCTCAAATAGTTAATTAAATCAGTTTTTTATATGGTTTTTTAATAAAATATTTTTAAAATTTCTATTAGAAATTTAAATGTAAACTAAAAAGTTAAAAAAAAAACCAACCTTTTATTAGATATTATATAATTTTTAAATTAAAGTTTATAACTAAAATAAACGTCATAAACTGTAACAATAAGTTTATCAATGTTTAATTGTTGTAGTAAACTAAACTTTCTAAGGATTGTTTTCATTTTATTTATATTTAGTTTTACTGTAAATCACTTATAACATAAGTGAACTAATTTGATTTTAACTGATACTAATAGCTTTTGTCTTTTATTAATCTCTTGACGCTTTATGATTATTTGGTCACTATAAAAGCTTGTAACACCTTATTAAATAAATATATCTTTCTTTGTTGAGTTTATTCACAAACTAATTAAAAGAATGATAAAATCTGTACAAGAAAACATAATGAAAGCTTGGTAAATACTTCTACATCTCCCCCCAGATTTTATCACCAAGGAGTTGAAACGACACGTCTAGCTAACAAAACAAATTATTTACAAAAATTGCAAACTTAAATACAGTTTTCTGTGCTAACATCAACGAAACAACACTCAAAACTAACGAAAATCACTAAAATGTTACAATAAACATAGTTACAATTTGTACAAAAACATTAATTTTAACAACAGTTTAAACAGGTTTGTATGTACCAATTTCGGCATCATAAATCTTTTTCCGGGTTCTTACACGACCAGAACGACGCAGTTCATTTTCTGGAAACACTTCATCGTCATTAAAATTTCTTTCAGGTACCCTAGATTTATCATTAGGGTCCAAACGAGACAATACACCATTTTTCTGATTTGTAGAGCATTGGCTTTCATCCATGCAATTTGAGTCCTCAGGTGAAAGGAAGGTAGCTGGTTTTGTTTTGCAAATTTTGTCAAAGTTATCTCCAGCTTTGAAACGTATTCCTTTATGGGAGCGCACACAATCAAAACTTTCCTCGAAATCTTTTCTCTTATAGTTGCCAGAAAAAACAAACTTCTGCGTTGGTATGTTTGCTTTTCTAAGATAAGGGATACTATTTTGATATTTGCAAACAGAAGGATTAAATTTTCTTAAAAACTTTCGATTTCGTACAGTTAAGCGACCTGATCCATCAATCTTGACAACATACTGATGATAGTCTTTTAGCTCTACTATTACACCACTTTTCCCCACTTGTTAGGGAAGTTACCTGCTTGATTCTGTATCATGACATGATCACCGCAATTCAGTAAAGGCAACAATCTTGTGTGCTCACTTAAATTTTTGAGAGACTTAACATAACGAGACCTAAGAGCTTCTTCCTTTTTACTCCATGCGTTACGCTAAATGTTTAAGACCTGTGGGTTATTGTAAGCCATAATACTCTTCCTGTGGTAAGGCAATGAGTCCTTTAAATTTCGTCCCAGAAGGATCTGTGCAGGTGATAGTTTGCATCCTGGATCAGGCGTGTTTCTCTGCGTAAGTAAAGCTTGTACCATTTTGTCATTATTTAGTTCACCATTTGAACCTACATTCTCCATTAACAATTGCTTAGAAGCCTTTACTGCTAATTCCGCCCTACCATTTGACACTGGATAATATGCAGATGACATACGATGGTGTATACCATATCGTTTCAGAAAATCTTTGGTAACTTTTGCAGAAAACTCTGGACCTCCATTAGATGATATTTCAACTGGAACACCAAAAGTCACAGAAATACGACGCAAAGCTTTACACAGCCCTTTTGAACCAGAATCATTTGTACCCAATTCGATTCTTTGTTGTTCTGTCCATCCTGAAAGTCTGTCGGCAGCTACAAAATAATACCAACCTTTGAACTGAAAATAATCACAAACAATTGACTCAAAAGGAACCTTTAGAATCAATGGTTCAATTGGAGGTAGGCGAGGATTGCTTGGTGCAATTAAGTTACAACTGTTGCAATTTTCCCGACAACCTTGAATGTCATTTGTTATTTCCGGCCAATAAACAATCGATTTTGCTCGCTCGATCATTGCAGTAACTCTTTAATGAGCAGAATGCAACACTTTTAAAACCTCTTTTCTTAATGATGGAGGAATAACAATTCTATACACATCATCCTGAAGTATACTGCTAGGTGATAGAAGCTTATTATGATCAAGTTCTCGTTTACAATCACTACACATAATGACCCCATCCATCATAAACAAAGAATAGCGAACTATCCAAAACTCATGCAATTCTAATGGTAGGTGGTCTTTGGTCTCTGGAAAACAAGCTTGGACATAATGAATAAGCTTCATCATTTGTTTATCTTTTAAAGTTTCTTCTTTAACTCGGTCAAAAGTCACAGCTTGAAAATTGTTACCTACTTGATTACTTGCAATGATACACTCACTGTCTGGCAAACGTATTCCAGCTAAAATTTCAGAAGCACTTATCTCAACTTCATCTTTTGTTTTATGTATGGTTTCCACTGGATGACGTGACATTGCATCTGGAGCAAGGTGTAGTTTACCAGGTTTATGTAGAATCTTGAATTGCCATAAAAGATTTCTCTGCTTTAACCAGAAAAGGCGGGGGTTTGTATTTTCATCAAGTGTTCTGTCTCCAAATAATTTAACCAGTGGTTTGTGATCAGTCAGAACCAACAAATTATCACATCCTTGTGTGAAATACCGTGATTGCTCAAGTGCCCATGCAATTGCAAGGCTTTCTTCCTCTACCGCAGCATAACGTGATTCAGAAGGTCTAAGAAAGCGAGAGCCTGCTAAAACAATACGCCATCCAGTTTGACAATATCCTGGCACAGCAGACTTACAAGAGCAATGTTTTTGCGACAAAAAGTAACCAATACCAGTTGTAGACCAGTCTGGCTGTATACAAGTGGGTTTTCCCAAATCAAAAAATTTGTATTCCCTTTGTTATGGCTGCAACTTTAGCTTCTCTTGATTTGTAGAATGTGTCATCTAGCTCATCATTCCAGTAAAATTTAGTTTTTGGACTTAATAATGGTTTAAACACAATCATCAAAGAAGTTAATTGGTTGTAGTGTGAAACTTGGTGCACTAAACCAAACCATGATCGCACATCTGTTATTGACTTGGTTATAGGAAAATCTCTTATAGCATTTATGAACTTTTCTTGTGGCTTAATTTCAGATTTTGTAATATTAAATCCAGCAAAATCTATTTCTTTTTGTGCAAATTGAAACTTTTCAGGATTGAGTACAACTCTATTTTTTCCCATTAAATCTAAATAGTCAATAATACGCCACCAATGATCTGTTAACTCCTCATCCCATAGAACAGTGTCATCAACGCATTTTGTCTTTTTAGGTATGTCTATTATAATTTCATCATACCTGCGCGTAAATGCATCTCCACTTGCCAAATAACCTTGTGGTGCTACTTTGTAGAAGTACCTTCCCATGGAGTAAGAAATGTTGTGAGATGATGATCTTCTGGACGAAGTGGTACTGAATGAAACCCATTCCATGCATCGGTCACACTTTTCCAAGTGTTTGCAGGAATTTCACATACTTGAATGAATGGAGGCTTTACATGATGTGTTTCTCGTACACAATACTTATTTAAAGGTGAAAGGTCAACAACTCTTCTACAGCTATAATCAGCTTTAGCAACCACAACCATACGATGTACCCAAGTAGACGGAACACCAACTGGAGTCTTACCAAGTACACCTAATCAAGTATCCCTATCCAAAGTTTCTTTTACCTCATTTTCCCAATGTTTTGGAATTGGGGAAGCAGTTGATATTGCTTTTGGAATGGCATCCGGGTCAATATGAATTTTCAAAGGTGGACCTGTCATTTCTGGAAGCAATTGGTTAGTACATTTATTAAATGTAGATGATGCGTACCTATCTAAAAGCCATTCTCTCATCTTTTGATTGTTTGCAGGAATGCAAGCAAATGGTAACTCCTTTGGCCTATCAGGGGGAGGAGTTCTAGGTATACAATCACAAATTTGCAATTCTTCATGGACAGTGCAGGATTCAATGGTCGCACCAATACGAGGAAAATCATGATTTATGCCAAGAGTTATGCAGGCATTTCTTGAAAGAAAAAACCTGTCAGTACATGGGCTGATATATGCCATTTCTTTTGCAACATGAACTTTACCTTGTACATCTTTAGCCATTAATTCCATAAATATAGCACCAGTTATTTTGATCTGTTCTCTGTTGGCCGCTAACATTTTCCTTTTAACTGGTATAAGATTTGACTTCTTAAAATTATGTTTAAGGTAACTACCAAGGTCCCATAAGCATGACTGTGCACCCATATCTGTAACAACGTTAATTTTGCAACAATTTTGTCTAGGGCATTTTATATTCATCTGAGTGTATGCTTGTTTATCAATAGAAGCTTTTAATTGAACTGTTGGATGTTTCAGTGACACTGATGCTTTCCATCCATTCAAACAATCAAAGACGTAGTGATCAAGTTTTACTACACTATCATTAACATCAACTGCCTCATTAAAATTTTGTGTATGTGATCCACCGACTAGAAGTGCGTTCGTCTCATCTGCACATTTGTTGTCACCATGGTAATCTTTTTTCCTGGATTTAATCCAGCATTGTTTACAGGTAAAACACTCAATATACTTGTTACTTTTTCTGCTCCAAATAAATTTTGTAGATATTTTACTACATATATTACAAGTTATTTTACCACTTGGTCTTTTTGTAATTTTCCTTAAGGATTTGTACGAAGAAATTGAAGCCGTAACAGCAGGTTGTGTCATTGCATCACGTGCCATCTCTTTTGCTTCAATAAAACCAATTGTCTCATTGACATCTTTCTCGTCTAAACTGCCCCATCCTTACACCTCTTTGCGTATATCCTCATCAGCTAAACCGTTTACCATGACATCTTTAAGGATAATGTCTGTGAAATCTATCATTTGGTTACAGCCATCCTTTGGGCATTTACATGTGTACGAGCATGTACTAGCTTTTCACTTTAAACGGGCAGCAAATGATCTAGTGTTTTCAGTCAAATCCTGTCTTGTACTAAGAAAGTCTGATCGTCGTACAACAATTGAAACAGGAATAACTGCAAGCTGCTTGATCATCCTCAAAAGCTCTTGCTCACTTAAATTTACTACATCATTATGTCCCTTCAGAATAGCATCGCCTAGATCTTCCTCACAGCACTGGTACAGTTGACGATGCTTTTCTACCTCTGTCATTTCCATACTGTCTTTAAAAATGGTCCACTTTTGCAAAAATATATTCCAACCCTCTTCATTACAGTCTCTCCCTATTCGAGGACGTCCATCTTTGGAGGCTTTGGTTTTGAAGAATTTGCATTAATGTGAACGTTGTTGTGAATGATAAGTAAAGAAGCAGCTACAGTAGCATCATGGTCTGGTTTTTCATATGTGCAACACTTAAGAGGGCATTTAATCACAGGCATTGTAGATTCAATTCAGCTAGATTTTATCATAAATAAATATATCCTTCTTTGTTGAATTTATTCACAAACTAATTAAAAGAATGATAAAATCTGTACAAAAAAAATAATGAAAGCTAGGTAAATACTTATACACTTATTACTTGTTAGCTTTGTACTCTACTGATGAGAATGGCTCAAAATATATTTAGTGTTTTTGAATTTGTGTGTCTTGTGTAACTTATTGTACAATTACTGGTCACTTATGTACCAATTTTGTTTTACAAGAAAAAGAGGTTTATGCTTTTTTTTTCAATTCGCCAAGAAACGCGCCTGTGTTAAACAAATAAACAAACTTGATCTGATTACAAAAGTTTAATATTTTAGAAAGTAAATATATTCAAGCTTCATTATAACAACTAACAAAATCAATGGATTTAAAATAAAGTTTTTTTTTATTATTAAAATAATTTCTTATTTAAAAACAATATGTTCTGTTTTGTATTAGCTTTTTATATTAGCTTATTTTAAAGAGCCTATAGCTAGAAATTGTATATTTAAAAACTGTTAAGAAAATCGAGGTAGGAATTTTTTTTTACATGTATAGTTTTTAAATTACAATAATAATCTGTATTTATACTAAAAACTCTATTATTTTCAGGTATTAACACTTACAGTAAAACTTAAAATAATGAACTTACATACAAACAACGGGAAAAATGGATACAAATACAAGTGTAAAAAGCTTGGTTGTGATTCAGATGAACGCAAAATTATAAAAGATTTTTTTAAGAAAACAATTGCCAATTCAAAATGGTGGAAGAAATCAGCTGATTTTAACGTCTACAAGATTCTGGAGAGCATTCCAATAAAACCATTGAAAGAAAAACGCAACAATCTAATGTTGTTTCATGGCACAAGTAGTAGAGGAGTTAAAGGAATACTCACAGAAGGTTTTAGAAACTCTGAAGAAGGTTGGTTTGGAAAGGGAGTGTATATGACTGACTGTTCAGGAACTGCCTTTGATTATAGTAGTATTTATAATAAAAAAATATATATTTTTGTCAACGAGGTTCTACAATCACATAAACTAAAAACATTCAAGCACAAAAATGATAATTATATGGATTTAAACGATTTTAAACCCGAGTACTCATTTGAAAAACATTTTTACGAGGGAAACCTGCAACCAACTAAGGAAGATTACAAGGAAGATGCTTTAGGGAGAAGGTACAGAAACGTTGCAGTAAGTTATTTAAGTGCATTTGCAAGTTATGCAAGTGCAGATGATGAATATTTAGCAGATGAAAGTCTCGTAGTTCCGAGATACTTAATTGTAGTCGGTTCTACACCGGATTTTTTGAACGAATTCAAAGCTTCAGAAGTTGACTCTAAACTGAATAAATGCGAACCTTTGAATCTTGGCTATGAACTGAATAGAGGTAAATCTTTGAGTATTGACTCTAAACTAATTGAAGGTGAATTTTCTAATTTTTACCATGAAATAATTAAAAATGAATCTTGGTACATTAAATACGAAGAGTATAAAAATAAACTTCTTGGTATTTTCTGTCAGCAGATTGAAAATGATTCTTGGAACGATGATCATTATGAAGACTTGATCTTTCGCTTAGTTATAGTAATGAAATTAGTAAAAAATAATACTATCTAACTGTGTTTGTTGCAGTTGGCAAATAAAGTTTTCTATTAGTGAGGTTTATAAAAACTTTTTGTTGCTTATAAATTTAATAAATTTTATCAACATCAGTTTACTATGTTAGTAGTTTTTAGTAACCATCATATTTTTTTAAATAAAAATTTGATTTTCTATGTAATAAGCTTAATAAAACTTTAATTTTTGATTTTATAAAGAGTTAGTCATTTTTTTATATAGTAGGAATGCTATTTATTTATTGATAAATAATTTTGTTTTTAAAACCTTTTTTTTTAAAGCATCTCTACTAAACTAAAAGTATTCGGTAGTTTATCTAAATATTTCAGACTCCATGTTTTTTATATATTATATATTATATTCTAAACTTTTTGGTACATCTTTATTAAAAATAAAATTTTTTGTTTGTGAGTACAAAAGGAGACTAATAAAAAATATTGACGTTAAATTGGCTAAAACATCCGTTAGATTAAAAATAGCAAAAAAAAAACAATTTTTCTAAGGGGCCACCTCAAAAATCTATACCCCAATCCAATGGATTTTTTTAGTTAAAGGAAAAGAGCTAAATATAGCGTTCACAACAAAAAAAATTTTAGTTAGTTTTAAAGATAAGGAAAATAACTGGATCTAAAATTTGGACATTTAAAAAAAAATGCTAATCGAGCTAAATTAACGCTGGTTCTTTCATGTGGTAACAAAAATATATTTGTCGATAAAAATAACCTTTCAAAAATTTATATCAGAGCTGAACTTTAAGCATTTACTTCAAGCTAAACTAAAAAATTCAGTCTTTAACAAAATCTAAAAAACAATCAGTTTTTTCATCGTTTAAGCTTGTTTTGATCATAAGGTACCTATTAAGATCTTTACTGAACTATCCAATTTTCACCTGTTATATTTTTAAGTTAAAAATTAATCTAAATAATGAATGGTAGTTTGTTCGAAAATATTAAAACTTTGACCAAACTGTAAAAAAATCTAACTGCTTTGTTAGCCTTTAAACGTTTTTATATTAAAAGTTAAAAGCTAAATTTCTTCCAGTTATGATTGATAACAAAAGCTATTTACAAAAACATTTATCATAAATAACTGTAGGAGAAGATTTATATTTAAATGGTAAGTTTAATTTAACTCTTGAAAAATATGAACTTTATTATTTAAAAAAACCTTTACATACTATATAGATTATAGAGTTTAGGGCAACTTAGGTTAAAGAGATCATAATAGGCTACCAGGCAAGAATCTTTTGCCCTCAACATATAAATTAAACTTTGTGCAAATCAAACTAAACTATTTAACTTTAATCTGTTAATTGTAAAATAGTGCTTTAAGGTTTAAGTTCTTTAAAAGGCAGCAGATAACTCTTTTAAACATCTTCGAATTAATACCTACAATGTAGACAAAAGCCCTTAAATATTATTCAAACCTTAATCAAGACAAATAGATTAAATATTACTTTAACTTGCCTTATATAGACCTGTATTAACAAAACTATTATGTCATCTTAGTATAATAATCATTACTTTAGATTAATTGAACTTATTTCTAAGAAAAATAAAATCAAATGTGCTACTTCGAGATAAAGCAATATTTTTTGTATTTGTTCATAGATTATTTTGTCTGCCTATAAGTACTTACTATAACAGCCAAATAGGTTTCTAACTAATAAGTAAGTTCGAATTATTTTACAATAAGCCTAACCATTTTATAAATTGTTAACCAATTAAAGGCATATTTTACATTAAAAACCTACATATCTCTATGTGTTTAGATATATTTATTTATTTATTTACTTTTATTACACAGTTGTTACTCATCTATTCATAAAGGGGAAAATTATGATATTTTAAAATGGTCTTATTACTTTAAATACCAATTCAGTAAGAAACACATTCTACGTTTAAAATTTATTCGCATGACGACGTTTCGACTTTCAATAAGTCATTATCAACAAATTACTGTGCAAAATAAATAAAATTAGTGATAAACAACTAAGTATACAAAAAAAAAAAAAAATTTCTAAGTGATACATTATATAAAAATTTTATAAATTAAGATTATAAACTCTAATACAAAAAAAACATTTTACATAAGTACTAACAAATTGTTACACTAATATATATCAAACTAATCAAAAATTCTTAATGTATGGTTAATACCCGGTTTAATTAATTGTTTATTTAAAATTGGATTATAGCGTTTAATTAGTAGAGCTTCACTTATTAGGGTCTCAAATTTATTTCTACATTCTTTCAAAATTCCAAAATTATTAGCAGTTATTTTTTCATTTTTACACACATTACAATTGCTAATATGGTCCGATACCGATGTTTTGCCCTTTAAATGTTCTTTAATTCTTTCTGCTAATGGTCGTGAAGTGAATCCAATATATTGGATACTCTTATCATAAGAGCATTTGTACTCATAGACCACGTTTGATTTTAATTCATGGGGTGTCTTATCTTTATTACTAAAGTAATTGCTTACTTTTGTTGTGGTAAAAATTACTTTGAATTCTTCGATGTAGTTGTTTAGAAGCTTTTCTAGTTTCTTTTTATACTCGATACTAGGTTTTCCAATATAAGGTACCTTTACAACATTTTTGAAGTCTGAGTTACTTAGTTTTTGTTTAGTGCAGTCTTTATTAATATCAAGAGATCTTTCAATTATGTCATCAACAAATTTCTTTGGATATCCATTCTTAAAGAACTTTTCTTTTAAGCTTGTGATTTCTTGTTTGTAAATGTTATGCGTAGAAGCTATAACTCTCGCTCTGTTTACAAACCACAGTATTAGAGCTCTTTTCCATTTAATTGGTGCCACTGCACTAAAATTTAAAATGACATCTGTATCAATTTCTTTTTTATGTACCTTTGTTGTTATTTCCTCTCTCTTTAGTTTGATATTAATGTCCAAAAATGGGAGTTCGTTTCCACCTAATTCATATGTGAAGCTGATAGACTTGTGTAGTTTATTTAACTTTTTGTGGAATTTTTCGAATGAGACATCTTTTCGGAAGATACAGAATATGTCGTCGACATATCGAAGGTATAAAACTGGATTATTTTCATCTTCGGTGTTAAAGAGACTTTTTTCCAAATATATATTTGGAATAATTTAAAAATCAAAAGTTGAACGGACCTTATTTTATTAAGTTAAAAACTATAAACTTACGCTAAATATTCTGGAGTATAACGAAGAGCAAAAAAGTTTTATGTGTTTTCAATGGTAGTTTTTTGTGGAGGGGGCCGCAGCTATTTTAGTTTCTTTAAAGAGAGCAATTTGAAAAAACAAACTTGAGAAGCCTTGTCTTAGATCAACTCAGACTAGTTCAAATATTCAAAAAAAAAACTCAGACTTGTTTAAATTTTTAATAAAACACAATCTAGATTTGATAATACTACTAAATCTCAGGATAGTTCTGTTGATAAAGTTTTTTTATTTAAGCTGTTTTGTCATTGTTTTAGATTCAAGGCACTATAAAAAAGGAAGTTAACTCATTTATTGAAGTAATTCGATAGTGACATGGAAAACTTAGACATAACTAAACTTTATTGAATTTTTTTAGGTGCTAAAATTGTAAATTAGAAACAAATGATAAACTATAGATATTGTTAGCTGTTAATCTTCAAAAGCGACTAACTATAAAACTCAATATTCAGAAACGCAATAAACAATAGCACATCACGTGTCTGACACACCAATACGGGCAAGAAACTGTTTACAAGAATTACCAGAAGAAATGTAACCTTCACCGATTTCGTGGTTCTTTAGTGAATTTTTTATTGGTTCTTTAGTGAATTTTTTTGTGTCAAAATTTTTCTTCAACAAAAATAATAAAGTTAAAGTACATAGTCGTAAGTTAATATGGAGTAATGAGCGCACATACTTAATTTTTGCAGAAATACGGTGAAGTTATGTTAGGTAAATTTGAAAGATATAAATATGTTGCAGGCATTTAGTGGTCGCTGGTCAAATTTCGTAAATAAAAATATTCGTTAGCCACTGTTCTCGGTTTTCTTCTCAATAATATACTCGAAATATTTATTGTAAGTTTTGGAACCTCCGTGAAACTAAGAACTTTTATTTCTTTGCCATTCACTTTGAAACCGAATTATCTTTTACAAGCTTCGATATTATTTATTTGCGAGCCACAAATTGCGTGCATGTCAATTATTACATTTAAAGGGCAGCAGTTTGCCGTCTTTGACCTAGTAGATATAGTGAAAATACTACTAATAAATAAGACGAATATAAGTATAAAGCTCAAGAGGAACAGGAGTAAATTATTAAAAAATTTATAAACTCTAGCTAAGACGTTTTGCATGTTAAAAAATAAGCTGTAAATAAAAACGAATTGCTTCCCTGTAAAAGCAAATACAAAATAAAACAAACAAAAGGTCTCAATAATAACAGTTTTTACGTGTTCTTACTGCTAACGGTGTACTAAACTATAACTTGAGGTGCACGATTTTTTTGTTCGGAGTTTAATGGAGCACAGACTGTTTTTAGAATAAATTCCACTAGTTTATAGCAAGTAAAGTTAATAATTAATGTATTTTAAAGTTTTTCTGCAATAAAATATGTTTTTTCAAAATGTCTTAGAATTACGTTATCAATTTTAAAATGACTAATTAAAAACTAAGTACAATTTATTTTCTAATTTTTACTTACATTTTTCTAAGTAAGATTGGATAACTAAAGAAAGTTTAGATTTTGAAAATTTTAAGCTTGTTCAAACTATCTTTCCATAAAACAAAGAGTATAGCCGTGTTTTAACCTAAAGTTTTACCAGTTAATACTTTTGTATTATATCTTCCAAGTATTAAATATATTTTGAAAGCGTAGATGTGTACTTGCTAATATTCAAGGACCTAATGATCTTACACACTGGTTCATGTGTTAACCAATGTTGATAGTTTAATTTAGTTTAATTTAACTTTCATGTTGACTTAGTTATAATCTACTTAATAAATCGGCTGATGGTCTGTACTGTTAAACAAAATAGTGAAACAAATATTTTAGATAAAACCGTAGTTTACAATTATATACCATAACCTACAATTGTAGAGAGCCTTTTAAGCTCAACTTTTTTAAAATTGGAAAAGTTTATCTAGAAGAAATTAACTATAATAATACAACTCTAAAACTTTTTTTCTGAATTTATTACATAAAAACAAATTGCAAAACATTTTTTTAACTAGAACAAAATATATTAATTATAAGGTTAATTTACATAAAAACAAAAAGGCGTTCAAAAAAGAAACAAAATGTCATTAAGTTTTGGATTTGGATAACTAAATTTGCGTGCATATTTTACCACATTACTGACAACTCCAAACCCACATCCTTGAGAAAAGCACCGACAATAAAAATCAAGTGAAGAGCAAAATCTACGTTTTCACAGGGCGGGTCAGAAAATTTAAACTGCAAAAACAGTTTGTTCTGCTCATTCAGAAAGCCACGACAAAGTTCCGCATAATCATCGAAAGATGTTCTTCCGTTCAAGTGGAGAGCCAGCATTTCGAGTTTCGCCAGCGGTGGAATGTACAGTTCAAGCCAACGTGCAAGTTCTTGAAAATGATCCACGAAGTGCATACGCAGGAAATAACCATCAGACTCGTTTTCAGTGAAGAAACATGTGAGATAATCCACGTAAAAACCCACGCTGAACTCGTAAAACAGTCTGGCACATTTGTAATTGTTGATAAGATGTTTAGGCAAGCTCATCTTCCAACTGCTCAATTGTCTGATATTCGAAGCAGCAAGGTCAAACAACTCGTCCGTAATTGGTTGCTGTTCTGAAAAAATCTTGAGATGTAGAAAAATATTTTTGCAGAATCCTGTCAAAAGTGTTAAAACTTTAAAAAGGTCGGCAAGCCTGCTCAAAAGTTTACTCACAGCTCGAGCGTCAAAATCCAGTTTCTTCAGCGTTAGATTCCTGCTTAATTTTGTGTTTTTGTTCGGTTCCTCAATTATTTCAGCTTTTAACAGTTCCATGGATTTAGAAAGGTTTTCGGGCTGCCTTGCGCTGGACTAGGACGATGCTCTGTCAACTCGCCGACATTCATAATAATTCGCATCTCCCTTGCAAGCTTTTCCGAGGTAATCTGATTCGCCAGTGACGGTAAGACTTTTTCAAGAAATTTAAGCTGAAATCGCAAGCCTCCGTTCATCACTTGGTCAAGCAACAAATCTTCCGCAGCCTCTCTTTGCTCAGCAGCCAGCGTTACCGATGATCGGTTTCCTGGCTCGTCTGCCCCGTTCGATCCGAATGGCTTCCTGCCTGTACCTTTGATGAACTGTGGCGATGACTTGTTAGAAGCTGAAGTTTTGTTCACCAGAGAAACATTGCCTGCATTCAGGAGAAACCACTTTTTTTCCTGTTTTTCACTCATACTCCAACCACTGATTACTATTTGTCAAAAATATTAACATGATTTGATAAACATACAATAAAGTATCAGTTTAAATTCAAAAACTGCTTATTTAAAAAAAAATTATTTTGTTTTAGATTATACACAGGAATGCTGTAAGAATTAAACGACAAGTTTTTATCTAAAATTTTTTTTTAATCCTTAGAAACTAAAAATAAGTTTTGTTTTAATTGCTGTTTAATAATTAATCTAGACTGTGAAAACTGTTCAAGCTTTTATAGCTACTCTATTGTTTAGAATATGACCTGAGCGAAATAGATTTCTATGATTTGTATTCTATTTTGTTAAATAATGTGTATGTTATTTTACAAAGTTATAGTATAATTTACTTTGATTAATTTTAAAAATCAAAAACTACTCTTGCTACCAAGCAATCTGACTGCTATAAATTTTACTTTTATACATTTTTAGTAACAGTAGTAGTAATCAAAGTATTGCAGATCAGTAGATTAAATTAAGTTTTAATAACATAAAAAAACCCTAAATACAGTTTTAAATATTAAAACTTTAAAGCTCAATTGATTTCAAGAAAAAACTTGTTTCGTTTTAATCTAAACTATCTGAGCTATGTATGTATGTGTTTAAAAAGTAATCAATGTTTAAACACAAAGCTAGCATAAAAATTAGTAATTTTATTTTAAACATAACAGTATGCATTAAAAGAAGAAAAACTTGTTTTTATATATAAAGAAAGTTAAATGTAAGTAGTAGATATTGACACAAATAAGCTAAAACGATTAACTTTGACTGTATATTAAAAGCATAGTTGCAACAACAATTGGTTTTAGTTTGTGGTTGTGATGGTTTAATATAATAATTATAAAAAGTTTGTTTATTCTGCCTAAATTTTAAATATTTTGTCCACAGGACGTCATTTGTAAATAAAGTATCGTAATGAAACTCTTTATAATTTTAGACTTTTAATCAAACATGATACTTTGTTTTCACGAGTAGTAATGCATCATAATATTTATGTTCCTTATCAATATTTTAGAATTTTATTAAAAACTGAATATGGCTTAAAGAAGTTTAGTATTTTAGAAATATATCAGGCTAGTTTAATTTTTTTTCTCAAAACTTTAGCTAGTCTTGATGTATATATAATCGCTTATTTTGTTGTTAAATGAATGTTTTACATTTTTTTTGTTTCGTGTAGCTTTATTAAATCCAAAAATGTTTACCTATTCGACCAATATGTAAATACTTTTTAAAGATAACAATACTTTTTTTTAATCACTTACAACTGGTTGTAAAATATTTTGCTTTAAAAAATATTTATAGTATGAGTTACTTTAATAGTCTTAATTTTAATTACTTACTTAGAATTTTTTTTTTGATTATGAGAAATTTTAATTTCTATGATTAGGATATTTATCTCATTGAAAACAACTGAGGCTGGTTTACATATTAGTTTAGAAAATGAATAACCTCAACAGAGATAAGATATTAAATTTTACTTCAGACTACCAGCCTTAAACTACATTTGATTTATTACATTAAAAAATTTAATAAAGTAAAAGTATAAGAGTACTCAAGTAAAAGTATTAACTTTTGTTTTACTTATAACTTTTAATGTTAAAGTGGACTTTAAAGTTACTCGAAACTTCTCTTCTTGTTATACATGTTACGATAAAAACTAATAATTTTAACAGTAGAAATTCTTAATTAGAAAAATTTCGAATTAATAAAGAGGAAAGTATATTCAAACGAGTTAAAGTTGTATAAAGTCATCTATTCTTAAACATTAAGTACTGCCAATATACATTTTAATAATTTTTTAAAAAATTTTAACAATTTTAATATATATACTGCTTTAGAAACACAAGTTTTTTTTGATCTCGCAAAGCCCGTGCATTTCTTTCTTGCCGGTAGGTTCACCACTAAAGTTACTCGCACACGTCCAATCATGCAAACCAATACTTGAATGACCAGGTTGGTAATAAATAGCTACACAATCCGCATCGCCTCCCGGTTCACCTAATAAGTTTTAGTTTTAGTTGCAACCTTTATAACTATTTGTTTCAAAACATATGTTACACAACAAAGTGAAGAGCAAAAACGTGTTTCTTATTTTGATCAAATATGATGTTTTTGAGAAAATCTCTAAAACTTTTAAGACAGTAATTGTTTGAATTAAGGGTCGGCAGCTTGTTTAATGTATCTGACCGAACTTATTTTAGAAATTGTTTCGCATACCGAGCAAAAGTTTGAATTTTTACTAAAATATAAGGAAAAGTTTAAAAACGTAATTGTGTAAACTAAAGCGTTTTTTAATAACTACTGTTTGCAATTAATCAAAATAAACCATCTATATTAAAGTTTCTTAAAGTGAGTCATATAGCCTCCAAGGCGGCAAACGATCCAAATTGGGAGCCAATGAGATCATAGTATGAAACTTACACTTGATATTTTGGATTTGGTAGTGAAGAGCAAAAAAAAAAAGGTTTCAGATGTGTTTAAGGTTAGTTTTGAAACTTATACTAGATATTTCGGATTTGCAAGCGAACAGCAAAAAGTAAAGGTCTCAGGTGTGTTCAATATTCTGTAGTTAATGGTGAATAGCAAAAAAAAATTTTAGGTTTATTTGTTTATTTAAAGGTAGTTTTGATAAGCCTTGTTGTAAGGGGCCTAGCTTTTTTTATTCCTTTAAAGGGGCTTTTGAAAAATAGTTTGGCAAACCCTGTTGTATATGAACAGTAGTAGAAAATAAAGTTTCATTTGCTAATATTAATTTAAACTAAAATATACTTTACTGTTCAAAGACTATTGCTTAATAGGCCGAACTCGTTATTTGCTATAATTAAATATAAAACCTTTTAAACATTTAAATTGGTATTTCTTTCAAAATTAACTTAAACCTTCAGCCCAATGATACAAGTGATCTTCATCTTTGTTTGAGGGATCATAAACTGTTCCGTTCAGAAATCTGAAAACTCTGTCTTCTTCTCTGTAGTGAACTCCGACCCAAAAAAACTTCTGAGAAATACTTTCTTCGACAAATAATCTTATTTCTTTGCATGTTTTGCTACTCATATAAATTAACACAACTTTTATTTCTAAAGTTCATTACTTTTATTTATTTTCTTGTGAAACCTTCATATTTACGAATTATAGTTATTAAGTACCTATGTAAAAAAGAATAACATCTTAACTTAGTAACAATGAATTAAAAAATAGCTACATGAACGAAACTTTATTTTTAACTTTACTTATAAACTAGGAATTAAAAAAAAATTTATCATATTGATGCTATTCCCTTCCTTCAAGTCTGAGATTGTGAATTATGAGGTCATCTCAAAATGTACTAAACAAAATGTACTAAAATAATAGTAAATATATTCATAGTAGTATATTATTTTGAAAAAAACTTTATTATAAAAAAAATAAGCTAAAAAAATGTTTCAATAAATTAATTTGTTGTAAAGTTTCTTCTAAGACAGTATCCATGAAAACAAACGAAAATAGTTACAACTATTTAGAGTTATTGCATGATTTAAAAAACAAAACGTTATTACGCTTTTATTCTGTTTGTTATACATTGTTTATTGAACGAAAAAAAAGCACTTAAAAAGTTAGGTTTACAGACCTGGTGCATGAAAAAACCTTTCGGTTATCGAGTCATACACCAAAACAGTGTAACGTCATACCCAGGACACGACTGAGTTAGTGACTTAATTTAACTGAAATCTATTTTAACTGACATGTTGTTGATTTAATTATTAATATATTCAACTAAGTTTTTTCATAATTATTATTTTGTTATTTAAGTTGCTGTACTATACTAATAGATTTTAAATACAGCTTTTGTCTTAAGTTCGATATACTACTTAAACTGCCGAAATTAAAAAAAAAGCTCAACCAATTACAATAAACACAAGACACTTTTTTCTGTGGATTTACCATTTATTATACAACATTTTAATACTTACCATTTGCATTTTTATCTAGACCAAGCAATAAAGTAAACTTTTAAATTAATACAAACACTTAATACATTAGGAAAAAAATTTTTATATAAAAAAACTTTATTTTAATGTTTTAATATATGTAGTTTAAAAAAAAAACTTACATAGAGATTTTTTATACAAAACCTGTGTTCTATACCACACGTTGTCTAACAAAAAATTTAGTAGTAATATTTTAGAAGTACCAACTTCTATTTTCTTAAAAAGTTGAATATTGATGTGTACTTTAAAAACCTCAAAACGTATCAGTTTAATGCTATACAAAAAATTTATAACTTTAACAGTAATGTTGTCAATTAAAAATTTTGAACTAGTAGAAATTAAAGAATTTAAAACAAATTAGCGTTGTATAAGGTCAACTGTGGTGAAGCATCAGTTATCAGCAACATAAAAATATTTAGAAACACAAGTTTTTCTTGATCTCGCATAACCCATGCATTTCTCTCTTGCCAGTAGACTCGTTACTCAAACCATTCGCACACGTGTAGTCATGCAAACCGATACTTGGTCGACCAGGTTTATTCCAAATAGCTACACAATGAACATTACCTTCTGGTTCACCTAATAATAAAATGTGTAGTTGCAATTTTTATCATTATTTACTTATTGTTTAATATGCATGTCGTTTTTATGATAACTTAAAATGCATTAATATCAAATGTGTTGTTTAATAGAGTGTATATAAATTTTTTAAAGAAATTAATTATTTAAAGCAAGAATTAGCAACCTGTTACATTAACAAGTCAAATTTTATTCAGAAAAATTCTAGTGCGGTTCTTGTCTCAAATTTAAAAAATAGGTAGGAATACCTATAAAAACCACTTTTATTTTTAAAATAAAACTGTTTAGTTTTGTTCTTTAAGTAAACACCACTGTTTAATGACTATCAGAGCATATTTTTAAGTTAACAGAGCCGTATGCTGTGATACAATTTCAAGTTTGATCTTACCAATCCGGTCTCAGTCTACAAAAGTTTTTTGTCTGATGAATGAATTGGCGTGATCAAACCTTTTCTTTATTTGGACAATTGTTTTTAAATAAAAACATATATCGCTTTTTAGATGTTTTACCTGGTAGGCTGAATTCGCCCCGCAGGCTTTTTGAAACTCTTTATCTAAACACAAAAACATTAAACACTTTTTAAATGACAAAATTAAGAGTATTTCAGTCTAGGTTCAAACTAAAACGTGTTCAAAATGTTTCAAATTAAAAAATATATATACAAACCTTCATCCCAATGATATAGGTGGTCTTCCTCCTTGTTTGACGGATCATAAATTGTTCCATTCAGAAATCTGAAAACTCTGTCTTCTTCTCTGTCGTGGACTCCAACCCAAAAAAACTTCTGAGAAATACTTTCCTCGACAAATGATCTTATTTCTCTATGATTAGAGTAAATACTAAACATTTGTTTTATAAAGAAGCCTTGATTTTTTTTTGTAGCTAAATATCACCATTCTTAATTTAAAAACAAAAGCTAATAATCAGTTTAAAAACAAAAATTATTATCTTTCAAAAAGTAACCAAGTATGTTATGTGCTTTAAAGAAACACCAAAAAAAATAAAGTTACTGGTGATATTGGCTTCCTTCCGGTCCAAGATTGTGCATTATGAGGTCTCCCCCCATTTCAAGACACATGACTCTGCTTTCATCAAATCCTGCAAGTTTGCTGGTTATTCTGAACTCGTATCCCTCACAGTCGTCCAATGTTGATAAGGACCCTGTTGGTTATAAAAACTTTGATTTTATTAGAGTGCTAATTTAAAAGTGTTATGTTTGCTTTCTGAAACTCGAAGTAATGTAAGTAATACTTTTTGGTTTTTAGTTTATTTAAAATTTTGCAAGTTCTCATTAAAGTTTCAGTGTTGATAGAGATCCTGTCGGCTTAATTAAGTGCTATTTTAAATTGAATGTAAATTGAACCTTGAAACTTTACTAAGTTATAAATATCTTCCCATACTAAAACCCGTTAATTTTAAAAACTTGTTTTTTTTTTAAATAAGTATACGCAAGCTATTTTTTGTATAATACAGTTGCATAATTTTTAACAATACTTTAATGCGTTTCTACAACTAAATCTATGAAAGATTTCATTTTAAAAAGTGGTTTACTTAATCAAATATAAAATTTAAAAGTAGCAACCTAGCATGGAATTGAATTGCTGATTTAGTTGGTGAAAATTATCGCATGACGTGCAACATTGCTGCCCGTGACAATAAACTTGACTGATGAAGAGAATAAAAACATAAGTTGATATTCCCTTGTCTTTTAAAATCATAATGAAATATATGTCTACAAATTTACTTAGAATGAAAAACTACCACAAAATTATATGTTTTTTAATTAAAACTCTTTATTATATAGATAAATTTGAGAATTTTTTCGACCTTAAACTTAGATATTTATAAGTTTCATACCTACTTGTAGTAAAAATTCAAAACGCTTAAGATTATTATTTACTGAAGAAAACGTGAAAGATGACAAAAATTTTTGCAACTAAAAAGGAAAACTAATTAAATCTGACACTTTCTTTTAGATATAAAGTTTATGTTTTGGTTTATAATACTACAGTTGTTGAAAACAAAAGTCATTATAATTACCGAAATTAAAAATATTTAAACTGTGAAGGTTCACAAGTTTACTGTAGACAGTTTTGCCAGAAGACTGTATTTCAGAAAGAGAACTTGTACTTTTAATAAACAATAAAACTATATTCTCTTCAATGCAAAACTATACTGAAAACTTAAAAATTATTTGCTATAATTCTAATAGAATATGCTATAGTCGTACTGAATCAAAACTGTTTTCAAAATTTTAAGAATTAAAAATAACTTAATTTAAACCCTATATGTTTTTTTTTTTAAATTTTAGTCATATGTTCATTAAAACAAAGTCGTTAAGCGTTGTTTTACTTATTTATTTATTTTTTGCTTTTAAGACTGCAGTTAGTAATTTATTTTTTTGTAGCTTTTTAAACTAGTTATATACATTATACAAACATTGTGAATTAAGATTATTTCTATCCTTAATACAATTTTATTTACTAGTTCTTTAACTATCAAAGAAAACGTCGGCTAAAGTCTACATAGCCCAAAGCCTGGAATTTCGTACGCCGTGAGACAAGCTCAAGTTAACATAAAGTTTGATCGTACCACCAAAGTTCTGAAACTATAAATAGTTATTTGATTTGAAATTTAGCCTTTATATGTCTACTATTAGTATCTTTATTTTAGTCTGGACTTGTTAGATACCGCTTCTTTCATAGCAACTTTATTTACAATCTTACATAGATTATTAAATAAATAAAAATTATATAATGTATCGTCATTATAATTTAAAAGTAAAAGTCACGTTTTGACACTTTACTGCGTACTTTTAAAGAATTAAATATTTATTTAGATAATTCTTTGTTTGTTGTGTTGACAGCTGTAAGTACCGCTACTCTAACTTTATTTGTCTGTCTACAAAAAAAAAAGCCAAACAATTTTGTTTTATAGAAATTTAAATAAGTTATTAATAAAAACTATTGAATATCAATCCGTAGCACATACAGTTGAACCAACTCGGGCTGAACTAAGACTATATATTTATAAAATAAATTAATCTAAACTATATTATAAAATTAACTTTATAATTTGTTAATAAATCAAACGTCAAGTAATTAAAAATTTTATCAAGGTGGTTCATTCAGCTTAAATTTTTTTAAATTGAAGAAATTTATTTATAGATGAACTTTAGATTTACTTTGTTAGATACGTGGTTTTCCTATCAAGAGTTATCGAAAACATATTCAGAAATTTTGTCTTTTGTACTTCCAGTTACATAATTAACTAGTTGTTGTGTTTTGATCGCAAGCACAAAAAAAATGCAAGTTGAAGTTGCTGACGACTAAGTCCCGTAACGCATTTGACTTCGATGAATTTAATACAAAATTAGCAGTGTTGATTTTGATCTTTTGCTGTAATTTAGAAAAGTGTGACTTAAAACAAAAACAACAATTTAAACAATTTAAACTTTCATCTTTTCTACTTTTTTAGGTTTCTATAAAATTTAATGTTTTTTTAATTAACCAGAGTATTCTATTATAGTCGATTATTAATAAGGCAAATGCTAAGAATGGTGTTTAAAAACTGTTTATAACTGATATCTAAAACAGGTTTAACTAGTAGATACTAAGGTCTGTTATTAGCTGCTAAATGCAACGCTTTTTAATTTAAACACTTTGATAATATTTCATCATTTCAAGAAATTTCAACTACTGACGCTTAAACTAATAAAAATCTTTTTTTTTTTTTACAAATACCACCCAAAGTATAATTACAAAGTTATATCAACCAAGGGACGGAAAACTGCGAAGGCCTTATTTTAAATGGGATGCGTCCAGAAAAAAAAACTGCGGCCCGCAAGCATGTAAATTTGGCCGCCAAATCGGAACTTTTTGAAAATTACAGCAGATATTATGGGAGTGTAATAAAAAGTTAAAAAAAGGTCACGTTGTAACTGAAACTGCACCTAAGGAAGATTTTTATCTTTTAAAATTTTGCCAACGACCACCAAATACCTACTGACCCCTGGTGTAGATGGATACAAAAACCTTAATTTCTGCCCTGAAATAAGTTTTCAGTTTAACCAGAACCTTAAGCAACGGACTGTCTGCAAAACGCTGCTTAAATACGTAAAACATTTCTTTTCAGAGGTCGATTTTGACTTTAACAAGATATTTGTCACAAACTCGACTACTATTAGTTGTACTGTGTTTGCATTTAGCTTTAAATTTATCCATAAAAGTTTTGTTTGCTATAATTTGTCAAAAACGAAAGTTGACACTTGTTTGATATGTTTTAAACTAATAAGTAGTTTGTCGAGTCAATTCTATACAAATTAAACTTGAAAAGTACTTATAAATTAACTCTAAAAACTTTAAAGCAGAAATATTTAATACCGTTTTTAGTTTATTCAAAAGACATTATTTTTGGTAAATTCTAACATGGGTAAATTTAAACAGTCTACTTAATAAACAGCCAATAATTTTTTTTTGATTTTTTCAATATCTCATTTGCTTTGTTTTTAAAGTTTTGTGAAAAAGTTTGTTTTGAAACAAATACTACAAGAAAACAATGAAAAAATATAAAACTAAAAACCAAAATATGTAATTGCTTTCAAAATTCAGAACTTACTTACAAACTTTAAAACGTTTAGTTTTGCTAATAAACTTTTCTGCAAACTAACTTTACTTGGCCTATCTTCTCATAAAAATTTGTTGTAATTACTTCTGGTTTTACAAAACTACGAACCATAGAATTAATAGTTTTAAGCTGTTTTTGTACCGAACCTGCTTTGAAAACGAATTTACGTTTTGCTATTAAAATAAGCGGCACTGCATTGAAAATTTTGTTTTAGGTCTAAATAGTTTTAAATTTTTTTTTTTGTAAGAAAAGTTTTTTTTTAATTATACCGTTAGCCTATGTTTGAATTTTAAACTTAAATTGCAAAAAAGGAAAAAATAATAAAACACTTTAATTTTTCACAGTAACGCACATGATACGCTTAAAAATATTTAACGCTATATAAATACTCCAACACTAACTTAAGAAAACGCTAAAAACTTATCTGTTACTTGGTGATGGTTTAAGATTTTACTTTATCGTAGATATTTATTTTACTAAAAAACAAAGCTTTGGAGACAATTAAAAACAACTTTAAAAACTTTGATATATAACGATATATTATATGTTTTGGTTTTAAGAAAACAAATAAAGAGATCTCAACTACTAGAGGAGATATATTGAATTTATTTTTCAAGAATTTGTTTGACAAACTAAGTTTCGGTCAAAAACTATAATATATAACGGTATGAAAATTTTTGCACAACCTTTGTTTAACTAAAGTAATTATTTTGGTCAAGTTTACAGGTAGTTAAGAAAATTAATAAGTTGAAATCACATAACAGTACATTATCAAAATTGATACCAAAAGTTTATTTACGGTAAATCACTGTAAAAACATACTAATATTTAATTAAAAAAATATATGGTTAACAGAATAAAGCTTTGCATGCCTTCTTAAAACTTGATGATCAACTAGAAAGAATAATATCTTTATTAGAGTTTGCAAGCTACTTGAAATAAAAATGTAGCTTCTGTTGTAAACTCCATTTAATGTAGAAAGTATAGCTTTTTAAAGCTTACTTGAGGTAGTTCAAAACAGTAGAATAGTTTTTTATTAACCTCATGAAGGTTTGTTGAAACACTTTGTATAATTATTTAATAAGTTAAACAAAGCTTTTTTCGGTTTGATTGTCTTCACGACATCACCTATATATTTCATTGCTTTTTCAACTAGTTGGTGTTAATCGTAAATGTATAGTAAATTTAAATTTACGGTTCAACATTTTGGTTAAGTTCTTTTGTAAAATAACGTTCAAGGCAAAAGCTTTGCGGTTATATTTTATTAACCTAAACACAAGCTGAAAATAGGTTTTTTGAAGTCTGTTCTATACTTGTAGGTAATTGTTTATTTAAACTGTCTCATCAGAACATATGTTTTTACTGTGTTTTTAAGAAAGATTTTTAAAAATTTAATAGTTACTGTTGTTCATAAAAGTGCAATTCATTTTTGATATCGACTAAAAACTGTTTAATAGCACTAACCAATAATAAAAATACAAAAAGTCAAAAATTTAACTACAAAGTGAAACAAATGATAATTACAAACCTTTCTTTTTTAAATATTTTATGTTTGATTTTCATGAAAAAAAAAAGTTAATTTACTTAAACCAAAACAAATTTATTTATTAAGAACAGTACGTACTCCATGGTTTATTTTTTTAACCATTTTACATAAAATACTTTTTTATTTTTCTTAAGGTAAGTTTGTTGTAAAATTAGCTAAATATAAGGAGCAAACTATACGTTACTTAAACGTTTTTTCTCTTTATTCTATAAAATGAAAATTAATGTTTCTGTTTTGAATTTTTTACTAATGCAACACAGTTAATTATCAATATAATTCGTTGTGCTATAAAAAAATTCTTATTGCCTTAAAAATAAAACTTTTTTTTTAATTGTTTTAAAGTAAAAGGTCATTACTGACTAGTCAGTTACGTAATTTGTTTTTGTTTATAAATAAAAACAAAAACAAACTGAGATTAAAAAAATTAATAAAAACAAAAACAGAAAACCGGAAATCGCGTGGGACGGACTTGGAGTTTATATACGTTGGTAAGTATCATTTATATTTAAAAAAAATCATGATATAAATCAAGCGTTTTCTACTTTATAGGTAATACTTTTATTATAGCCTATTAGTGATTTGTATTTTTTGTTTAAAACGCGATTTTGTACAAAACTTAAGTTTTTTATAAATAAAAAGATTTTTTACTGAACAAACTTTTATGCCGGCTTTATTTGTTTTATATTTAATATTTTTTAACATCAAATATAAACGATTTGAAAACTTAGTTGAGTTGTCTTTTTTTTTTTTTTAATTTACCAAATTTATTTATTTTGTTAAAACACAAATTTTATTAAAACTTGAGATCAAATTAAAACTAAAAGCTTATTTATTTAGTACTGCAAACTGAATAAACTAGTAATTCCGTTTAACAACTTATATTAAACATTATTAATTGTGTTTAAAGAAAACAAGGCAAATTTTGACCTGGGTACAACTTCTGAAAAACCTGGATCTAACACAATATTGACATGCGATTTAATTAATACTAATTATTTTACCTAATTTAAAATCTATTTTATTTCGTTTATATTTTGTAAACACAATACAAATTATAGTTGTTAATTTAATTTAAGAGTTTTAAGAAAATGGGTGACTGGGGAAACTTTGACCTGGACAAGCTGCTGAAAAATCCGGACCTGCTGGACAGCTTCATCGAAAAGAAAGTCACAAAGGAGCGAGTGAATGAGTGGGACAAGAAGAAGAAGCAGAAACCGCAGAAACCGACTCCAAGTAATTGATCTTTCTGATTTATTTACTTTATTTTAGTTTGTTTAGCAATGTTTCACTAAGTAAACAACACTATTTCGCCTAAACAATGCTAATCATAACTTATTAGTGACAATACATAAATATTAGGCAAAGATAAATAGCAAGAGAATATTAATAAGAAATAGTTGATTGATCTTGGTTTTTTGTTTAAGTTTGTTAAGTTTAAATTTTAAGCTAAGAAAAAGGAGACTTGTTATAACCAACGCCAAGTTGTTTAAGAATAACTTAAACTGTCTTTATGTTTAACAGTTTTATAAGTAATACTATGTTTTATAAGTGAAAACATTTAACACGTTGGTTTTTATCTACGTTTATAATCAAAAACTTATACTTTGCGTTATATCTAAACTACGTAAAATATCTTACGAAAATGTAGAAATTTTTTAAGTCCAGTAAGTTAGTATAATAATAATTTCAGTTAAACTTTATTTAATAAACTAATATTTTCAAATTCTCCTTAAGCATGTAGATAATAAATTACTATTTCTATTTAAAACAACTGCTTAATAAAACTCAATTCCAGGTTACTACTCGAAGTACCGAATACACTTAAAACTTTTTCTAAGAAAATAGATCGAAATGATTTATACGTGGTTTTTGACGAATACTCTTTAAAACTACCTTTAATCAAAATAATAACTAAACGTACAAAATTCATCTAAAAACCAAGGCAACTTTAAAAAATTTATATTACCTGAATTACGTAAGCTGTGTTTAGGTAACAATAATTTAAATCAAATTTTACTTAATATTTTATTCTCTATAAGCATGTAGTTCACAAATTTTATCACTTTTAAGAGTTACTTTTTAAAACCAAACACCACAGGTTACTACCTGAAGTACCTAAGCTGCGACTACCAGACATACTCCAACACAAAAAAAAAATTAAACAAAAATAACTTCAATTAAAATTTTACTTGAAGCGCTTTACTTTATCAACCGCTATGACCAGTACTTAAAACCAAACACCACAGGTTACTACCTGAAGTACCTAAGCTGCGACTACCAGACATACTCCAACACAAAAAAAAAATTAAACAAAAATAACTTCAATTAAAATTTTACTTGAAGCGCTTTACTTTATCAACCGCTATGACCAGTACTTAAAACCAAACACCACAGGTTACTACCTGAAGTACCTAAGCTGCGACTACCAGACATACTCCAACACAAAAAAAAAATTAAACAAAAATAACTTCAATTAAAATTTTACTTGAAGCGCTTTACTTTATCAACCGCTATGACCAGTACTTAAAACCAAACACCACAGGTTACTACCTGAAGTACCTAAGCTGCGACTACCAGACATACTCCAACACAAAAAAAAAATTAAACAAAAATAACTTCAATTAAAATTTTACTTGAAGCGCTTTACTTTATCAACCGCTATGACCAGTACTTAAAACCAAACACCACAGGTTACTACCTGAAGTACCTAAGCTGCGACTACCAGACATACTCCAACACAAAAAAAAAATTAAACAAAAATAACTTCAATTAAAATTTTACTTGAAGCGCTTTACTTTATCAACCGCTATGACCAGTACTTAAAACCAAACACCACAGGTTACTACCTGAAGTACCTAAGCTGCGACTACCAGACATACTCCAACACAAAAAAAAAATTAAACAAAAATAACTTCAATTAAAATTTTACTTGAAGCGCTTTACTTTATCAACCGCTATGACCAGTACTTAAAACCAAACACCACAGGTTACTACCTGAAGTACCTAAGCTGCGACTACCAGACATACTCCAACACAAAAAAAAATTAAACAAAAATAACTTCAATTAAAATTTTACTTGAAGCGCTTTACTTTATCAACCGCTATGACCAGTACTTAAAACCAAACACCACAGGTTACTACCTGAAGTACCTAAGCTGCGACTACCAGACATACTCCAACACAAAAAAAAAAATTAAACAAAAATAACTTCAATTAAAATTTTACTTGAAGCGCTTTACTTTATCAACCGCTATGACCAGTACTTAAAACCAAACACCACAGGTTACTACCTGAAGTACCAAAGCTGCGACTACCAGACATACTCCAACACAAAAAAAAAAATTAAACAAAAATAACTTCAATTAAAATTTTACTTGAAGCGCTTTACTTTATCAACCGCTATGACCAGTACTTAAAACCAAACACCACAGGTTACTACCTGAAGTACCTAAGCTGCGACTACCAGACATACTCCAACACAAAAAAAAAATTAAACAAAAATAACTTCAATTAAAATTTTACTTGAAGCGCTTTACTTTATCAACCGCTATGACCAGTACTTAAAACCAAACACCACAGGTTACTACCTGAAGTACCTAAGCTGCGACTACCAGACATACTCCAACACAAAAAAAAATTAAACAAAAATAACTTCAATTAAAATTTTACTTGAAGCGCTTTACTTTATCAACCGCTATGACCAGTACTTAAAACCAAACACCACAGGTTACTACCTGAAGTACCTAAGCTGCGACTACCAGACATACTCCAACACAAAAAAAAATTAAACAAAAATAACTTCAATTAAAATTTTACTTGAAGCGCTTTACTTTATCAACCGCTATGACCAGTACTTAAAACCAAACACCACAGGTTACTACCTGAAGTACCTAAGCTGCGACTACCAGACATACTCCAACACAAAAAAAAAATTAAACAAAAATAACTTCAATTAAAATTTTACTTGAAGCGCTTTACTTTATCAACCGCTATGACCAGTACTTAAAACCAAACACCACAGGTTACTACCTGAAGTACCAAAGCTGCGACTACCAGACATACTCCAACACAAAAAAAAATTAAACAAAAATAACTTCAATTAAAATTTTACTTGAAGCGCTTTACTTTATCAACCGCTATGACCAGTACTTAAAACCAAACACCACAGGTTACTACCTGAAGTACCTAAGCTGCGACTACCAGACATACTCCAACACAAAAAAAAATTAAACAAAAATAACTTCAATTAAAATTTTACTTGAAGCGCTTTACTTTATCAACCGCTATGACCAGTACTTAAAACCAAACACCACAGGTTACTACCTGAAGTACCTAAGCTGCGACTACCAGACATACTCCAACACAAAAAAAAAATTAAACAAAAATAACTTCAATTAAAATTTTACTTGAAGCGCTTTACTTTATCAACCGCTATGACCAGTACTTAAAACCAAACACCACAGGTTACTACCTGAAGTACCAAAGCTGCGACTACCAGACATACTCCAACACAAAAAAAAAATTAAACAAAAATAACTTCAATTAAAATTTTACTTGAAGCGCTTTACTTTATCAACCGCTATGACCAGTACTTAAAACCAAACACCACAGGTTACTACCTGAAGTACCTAAGCTGCGACTACCAGACATACTCCAACACAAAAAAAAATTAAACAAAAATAACTTCAATTAAAATTTTACTTGAAGCGCTTTACTTTATCAACCGCTATGACCAGTACTTAAAACCAAACACCACAGGTTACTACCTGAAGTACCTAAGCTGCGACTACCAGACATACTCCAACACAAAAAAAAAATTAAACAAAAATAACTTCAATTAAAATTTTACTTGAAGCGCTTTACTTTATCAACCGCTATGACCAGTACTTAAAACCAAACACCACAGGTTACTACCTGAAGTACCAAAGCTGCGACTACCAGACATACTCCAACACAAAAAAAAAATTAAACAAAAATAACTTCAATTAAAATTTTACTTGAAGCGCTTTACTTTATCAACCGCTATGACCAGTACTTAAAACCAAACACCACAGGTTACTACCTGAAGTACCTAAGCTGCGACTACCAGACATACTCCAACACAAAAAAAAATTAAACAAAAATAACTTCAATTAAAATTTTACTTGAAGCGCTTTACTTTATCAACCGCTATGACCAGTACTTAAAACCAAACACCACAGGTTACTACCTGAAGTACCTAAGCTGCGACTACCAGACATACTCCAACACAAAAAAAAAATTAAACAAAAATAACTTCAATTAAAATTTTACTTGAAGCGCTTTACTTTATCAACCGCTATGACCAGTACTTAAAACCAAACACCACAGGTTACTACCTGAAGTACCTAAGCTGCGACTACCAGACATACTCCAACACAAAAAAAAATTAAACAAAAATAACTTCAATTAAAATTTTACTTGAAGCGCTTTACTTTATCAACCGCTATGACCAGTACTTAAAACCAAACACCACAGGTTACTACCTGAAGTACCTAAGCTGCGACTACCAGACATACTCCAACACAAAAAAAAAATTAAACAAAAATAACTTCAATTAAAATTTTACTTGAAGCGCTTTACTTTATCAACCGCTATGACCAGTACTTAAAACCAAACACCACAGGTTACTACCTGAAGTACCTAAGCTGCGACTACCAGACATACTCCAACACAAAAAAAAATTAAACAAAAATAACTTCAATTAAAATTTTACTTGAAGCGCTTTACTTTATCAACCGCTATGACCAGTACTTAAAACCAAACACCACAGGTTACTACCTGAAGTACCTAAGCTGCGACTACCAGACATACTCCAACACAAAAAAAAAATTAAACAAAAATAACTTCAATTAAAATTTTACTTGAAGCGCTTTACTTTATCAACCGCTATGACCAGTACTTAAAACCAAACACCACAGGTTACTACCTGAAGTACCTAAGCTGCGACTACCAGACATACTCCAACACAAAAAAAAAATTAAACAAAAATAACTTCAATTAAAATTTTACTTGAAGCGCTTTACTTTATCAACCGCTATGACCAGTACTTAAAACCAAACACCACAGGTTACTACCTGAAGTACCTAAGCTGCGACTACCAGACATACTCCAACACAAAAAAAAAATTAAACAAAAATAACTTCAATTAAAATTTTACTTGAAGCGCTTTACTTTATCAACCGCTATGACCAGTACTTAAAACCAAACACCACAGGTTACTACCTGAAGTACCTAAGCTGCGACTACCAGACATACTCCAACACAAAAAAAAAATTAAACAAAAATAACTTCAATTAAAATTTTACTTGAAGCGCTTTACTTTATCAACCGCTATGACCAGTACTTAAAACCAAACACTACAGGTTACTACCTGAAGTACCTAAGCTGCGACTACCAGAAATCCACCAACACTAAGGCCCACCACACGGACAAGTACGTCAACAAGGACCTGGTCGTCAGGAGGAGTCAGGCATTCGACCTGTACGTCAACTTCAAGAACAGGAGCTATGACGCGTCCAAGGACGCCATCGTCATGGAGTTCACTCTCGGTTGGTTACATGATGTGTTTTAGTTTTGTACCATATTCATAAAATTTTACTTAATTGATAAAACTACTATTTAGATATAAGTATTACACCAACTGTTTAATGATTGCACCAAAATGACTTGTTTAAAATTATTAAGGCCATAGGGGGGTAAACCATGTTTTTTACAAGTTGATCTTATTTTATAGAGTTTTTTCTAAGTTTCGAGATGCTTTTTATTGTTTTAAAAAATTCAAACTATTTTTTGAGATACGACCAGTCAAAGTCGGGGCCGCATAATAGGTTCCTTATGGGAAGGGAAAACTAAAACAGCGAAAAAATACTTTTTTATTTAAAATCTATCTTCTCCTACATTTTTCAAGCAATCTTCTTCAAACTTTCAAAGTCTAATCTTTATACAATAAATAAAAAAGTTTTACTTTGGAATTTTTAAAAAAATCTGTAAAAATTTTTTTTTTTTGAAAAAAAAAAACACTTTTTTTTTAATTTTTGTGATAATTTTTTTTTTAAGTTATTAAAGTTCTAAAGTAACGTTTTTTTCTTTTATTATTAGGAATGTTTCCTAAAAATTTGAAGAAGGTTGCTTGAAAATGAAGGAGGAGATAGATTTTTAGTGAATTTTAAAATTTCCAAGAAAATTGATCCTAAAAAATTTGCGGTCCATACGTTTATATTGGAAACTTTTTACAAAAAATTGAATATCTCAAAAGTTAAATAGTATTTTTGAATTCTATAAAAACTGGCTTGTAGTTTGTACTTAAAGCTTTCATATAAAAGCTAATGTTAATTTTTGTAAAAAAAATCTTGGAACCACCTTATGGCCTTAAAAGAAGCTCAATGGGGCTCACTCTTAGTTGGTTGCTTGCTTGAGAATATTTAATTTAAATGTATTTTTATATAAATATTGTTTAATTTATTTATACTACATAACTTTATTATCAACTGTTTTATGCTTGTCCTGAAATAACTTTTTAAATTACAAATAAATATTTAATTTCGGTTGGCTGTTTGCTTTTGCGTTAAAAACCACCTGAACCTGGTGTTTAGCTTGTTTACGGCAAGTAAAAACATTCAGCACTAACTAAGTGTGATCTGAAGTAAAAACTTACAAAGTAAAATTTAAAAAGTTTTTTTTTACAGTTTAAGCATAGTTTTATAAACGATGTTGTCCTTAAGTAGTTTTAGCTCAAAAGTTCTTTTTACTATTTGAACGTGAATTTAGTATCATCTGTTAATGAATGTGCTAGAACATTTTCATCAAATACAAACTCTTTAAAGTTTAAACTTTTAATCACCACGGTTATGAAATTGTTTAAAATTGAGGATATTGTGTTCTACTTTAATGCGATATTTATCTAATATCAAAACATAACTGTAACATAAATTGTTTTATTATAGCACTAAAATCTCTTGTTTAAAATTAATTAAAGATATTTCTTTTGAAGTTTGAAAGTATTTAACACAAACTTTTGAATTTAAAACAAACAAGTGTCGAGTAAAAATGCTTATTACTTACAAAACTCGCGCTTTAACTTTTCCCGTAATTCTTCCACTCTAATTTTTTTTTCCAACTTGTTTCCAGGCAAGAACCCGACCGAGATGGGGGGCACCAAGATCAGGATGGTCCCCGGGAGCAAGATTGAGGAGGACAAGTGGAGTTGCCAGTTGCTTGGCAACGACGACGGCAACAAGAGGGTGTCCATCAGGTGAGCGTAAAACACTATTTCAACTTGATACTTTAATAAACAAAATAAACTTTGGTTTTTAATTGAACAAAGTGTAAGAAAAAATACTTAAATTTCAGATGAGTGTGAGAATTATACTCTCATAGAAATATGTTTTGAAGTGTAGACATTTGCTGGCAGAAAAAAATTACTTTTGTTTTTTGATAAAACAAAGTTTAAAAGTAGGTGTATAAATAAACACTTACAACAAAACTGTTTAAAAACTTATTTTATAATAGTTAATCTACAAATCTACAACCTAATGTTGCCAATTACTTAACAAACATTAACAAACAACAGTAAGTATAAAACAGCGCTTTTCTGAGCATTAAACAGTAAACTTGCATAAAAACTTCAGCTTTACTGTTTTCTTTTTTCTTTTCAAACGCCTACAAAAAAAATGCACAGGGTTAATATTCCCAATGTGTAGTATTGTCTTGTAAATGTAACAAGTTTTTCTGTTCTAAAGACCTATTTAACTACTAAAGGGTGAACATCCCCAACGATGCGATGGTGGGAAGGTACAGCGTGACGTCAGAGATCAGGAGCAAATCAGGAAGTCAGGAGTGCACGAGGAGGTACGTCATGCCTGACGTGCTGGTGGTGTTCAACCCCTTCAGCAAAAGTTAGTTTTGCATAAATTTGTTACAGATGATTTTATATCTGTTTATCTGTTTTATAAAACATTTTTAACAGTTTATGGTATATATAAAAAAATAAAATATCGTAAAAAAGTAATTTATTTTTAAAAACACTCGTTTTTGCCTTAGCTTTAGTGCTATCATTGATATTTAAAGCGTTTAATAAGACACTACTGGGCAGTGGGCACCTGCTCAATTTGCTACTGCACATTTTCCATGTTTTCACACTTAAACAAAAATACTGTGACTCGATTTTAACTCTTTAAAAAACTGAATTATATTTATTTTTTTAATTAAAAGAAAATAATAATAAAATTTCATTACTACAAGGTGTATGTGGCTCTGAAAAGACCTTCTAATGTATACATATTAAAAAAAAATTGTAATAAAAATATTCAAACAAATTAAATACAACAATCAGACGACGAGGTGTACATGGGGAACGAGGCGGAGAGGCAGGAGTACTGCATGGAGGAGAACGGGCTGATCTTCGCCGGGAGCTGGAACAAGATCGTCAAGATGCACTGGACCTTCGGACAGTTCGAAAAGGACATACTGGACATCACCTTCAGATTATTGAACGAGGACACTACCATGAAGTCCAACGCGGCCAAGTCCACCAAGATGCACGGGTCGCCCGTGTTCGTGTCCCGGGTGCTGTCCGCAATGGTTCGTTTTGATTTAAATAGGTAAAACGTTTAATTTTGATTGTACAATGGTGTAATCTTCCAAGATATTTGTGACTAGTTAGCACCACCTAGCAGTTGAATTTTTTTTAATGTTCGCCATGGTTCTAGTTGTAAACTTAAAGTATAAGCAAAACATTTATTTTTGAATAAACACATTAGTAATTCGTCAAAAATTTTCAATAAATTTCAAAAGTACAAAAATAATAAAAGTATGTATAATTAAATTAAAACATGATACATCTGGCAAATTTTGAAATTTAAAGAACTTCGGGAACAAAAATTTCAAATTATTAAACTATTAAAAAATTCCCTAAAAACAGATCAACAGCAACGACGACAAGGGAATGCTGGTAGGAAACTGGAGCAGCGATTTCAGCGGAGGGGTCGCCCCCACCCAGTGGACGGCCAGCGCCAAGATATTCCGGCAGTGGAACAAGAAGGGGTCGGTGAAGTGGGGACAGTGCTGGGTCTACTCGGCCCTCTTCACTACCGGTCAGTTTGTAAAAAATAATTAATCTTTGAGATATAAGTTTTTGTTTTTACCACAACAGTTATATTTTGTATTTTCGGTCATGTTTATTTTTGTGTTACAAGGTTTTAAATATTTTTTGACCTTTTTTACAACTGGTCAGCTTGTAAAAAAGGTATTATGATTTTATCATTAAATATGAAATTATAAATCAATTTATTTTTTATAGTATCTTAAACACTTGTTTGATTTCAATTTAAAGTTTGCTTAAAAATAGATCGAGCACAAGATTATTATCACCTTAACAAATTACTTTTTACAAAATAGTTTCAAACGTCTTCATTTTAATTTCAGCCCTCAGAGCAATTGGTATCCCTGGCAGAACGGTGACAAACTTCAACTCGGCTCACGACACCGAGTTCAACATGTCATTGGACAAATTTTTCTACGAGGATGGGTCGGAAAATAGCGAGGTAATTCATAATACATATATATATATATATTTAGTTTATTTGTTCAACATGTCACTTGACAAGTTCTTCTACGAAGATGGGTCGGAAAACAGCGAGGTAATTCATAATACATATATATATATATATATATTTATTTAGTTTATTTGTTCAACATGTCACTTGACAAGTTCTTCTACGAAAATGGATCGGAAAATAGCGAGGTTACAAATTATGTAGTGTTGTTTAACTAAGTTGTTTTGCGGGTGAAAAACAAAGGTTTTTAAAAATGTTTCAAATACTTTAAAAAACTCTTTAAACTTCTTCTAAAATCAATAATAATAAAAACTTCCATACAGTTCGGAGGCAACGACTCGATGTGGAACTTCCACGTTTGGAACGAGGCGTGGATGAAAAGGTCCGACCTCACCCACGGAAGCGAGTACGACGGGTGGCAGGCCGTGGACGGGACCCCCCAGGAGAAATCCGGCAAGGTTTTCAGGTGAGGGACTTTTTCAAAAAAAAAAATGCAAACGATCAAAAATGTTAGATTGCTAAAAAAACACATGTAAAAAGTTAATTGTTTGGAATGTAACAATACAACAAGTAGTACTCTGTAAAAACTATAAATGATTTTTTGAATTTGTATATATAACTATGATCCTTGATTACTGTTTTTATTTTCAGGTGCGGGCCATCTCCTTTACTGGCCATCAAGAGAGGAGAGGTCAACATCGGTTACGATACCGACTTCTTGTTCGGCGAGGTTCATTTATTTATTTTTTATCGTTTAAATATTTATTAGGTTAAAGAGCTTTCAGAAACTTGATTGTGTGTAAAGCGTTTAAAAAAATAGCCAAAAAATTAAATAAAATAATAATAGTAGTTTAGAAACATTTATAGTTTGAGCTTTTCAAATTAAGGGCTTAAAAATAATTTTTGTTCTATTTTTTAATAACTTCGTTTAAATATTCAAACTAAAAGATTTTAAACCAAACTAAATACTAATCTATCAACCAATATTGTATATATCAGTATCAGCTTCAATTTAAATACTGCAAACTAAGCTAAATTGTAACGAATCAACCAGGTGAGTGTGAAATTGTTTGCTAAAAAAAATTTAAAACAAAACTGAAGCCTATAATTTATCAGCATATAAAACAACTCAAACAACTTAAAAATTAAATAAACTTAACTAATTACGCCACCAGGTAAACACAATACATACACAACTTTTTTTTCTTTATCTGTATAACGACGTTTCGCAGAAAAACGGCTCTCTAGATACAATAAAAATTTGAAAGATAACACAGAGCGATGAAATACAACTAAAAATATTTTTGTAGCTTTAATAAAATTTTTAATAATTAAACTAAATTTAACCAGGTGAACGCGGACGAGTGCAAGTGGCAGTTGAACGAGAGCGACAAGATCGTGAAGATGCTGAAGAAGGACACAAGGAAGTGCGGGAAGAAGATCAGCACGAAGGCGGTGGGAGCCTTCAAGAGGTTGGACGTCACCAACCTGTACAAGTTCGATGAAGGTTTGTATTTTGTCTTTTATATGGTACGCACTTTCAGAGGTAAGCACCATCGTAAAAAAATCACTGAGTCTTGAAGGTCTGCGTAAAATAGGGTTACATTAATTTGGTTGTCAATAAAGTCAATTAAAAACTTTTTGTAACAATTCAACACAAGATAAGAAACTTAATCTAGTGTACTTTGCTTCTTTTAATTCAGAGCAAAAACATTAAACATGTAACTGCTTAAAAAATAAACTCAACTATCAAGTAGCTTCAATAAACTTAATAAAACACAAACAAGATTATTGACAATAACTTAAAGAAAATTTCTATCTTCTTACAAACATTACTTTTTCTTGAATTCACCAACCAATCACTCTTGATTTATTTTATTCAACTTCAAATAAACCCAGGAACAAAGGAGGAGCGTGACGCCATGGAGAAGGCCAAGTTGAGGGGCAAGCAGCCCAAGTGGCACAACAAGTTCCAAATGCACAAGGAAGGACCCATACAAATAACCATCCACCCCAAGCAGCCCAAGTTCGTCACCGGGCAACCAATTGTCTTCACTGTCAATGTGAGTTGTTGGTAAACAGTGTTGAGAATGTCATTAAAACGTTAGAAATAAGTTCTGTAAAGAACTTGTACATAAACACAAGTTATATATGTTATTTTTACTTTCTTGTTAAAGCCGTGTTAATGTTAGTACATACTTGTAAAATATTTTTTTGTTGTTTAGAATATGCTAAAAAATTAATTCAATAAAGAGATTTTTATCTTGTTAATTATTTTAATAAATTTAAAATGAATTAAGTAAAAGGTTGTACATATGGTAAGTTTTTTTTTTGTTTTTAACGATCAGCTTCAGTAAATTTATCAAGTGATAAAGAAAGCAGTAATATTACTTGTTTCATAGAATGCATCCTTTAATTTCAACCAGAACTTTTATGTAAAAAATCCAAAAAAAAAAAAAATTTCTTGTGAACGTCTTCGATGGGCTAAAAGTTAAACTTCTTAAGGTTAAGAAAGCAATGGTTTCAAAAAGTCTAAGAAAAAGCTAAACAAGAAATTAAAAAAAAAATAGAATACTAACAAGTGTTAAACTTTTTACATTTTTATGTATTCAACGTTTCAGGTGCTGAACACTACATCGGCTGCTCAGGAGTGCAAGATCACCAGCAGGATTGAGAGCATGTTCTACACCGGGAAGAGGAAGTCCGGAGTGAAGCAGGTCGTCGAGAACAAAGTGATCAACGCCAAGCAGAGTGAGAATTTTTTGAATAATTTTTTTCAGTAATATTTAACAGTAATAAGTTTGTTTTTCAATGAGTTTCTCATATTAGTAGCTTCATTGAGGTGGTTGAGAAGTAGGTGATCAACGCTAAGCAGAATAAAAAGAAATTTATGAATTTATTTTTAAATGTACTTTAAGCTAAAATAGTTTTTAAAGCCTAAGTTTTTATATAGTTTACTTATTTGAAAGTTTATCTTTTACTTTACTCTTTAAGGTTAATTAAGTTAAAAAACTTTTTGTGGAAATTCTTTTTAATGGAGTATAGTTGTAAGACAAAACGTTACTTAATACAAGTTTAAGTATAAGATTTATACATCCTACAAGCTAAAAAATTCATAAAGTAAACAATGTATGCACATACACTTTTCCTAACTTGTTTACAATTGATAAAATAGATTGATTTAAATGTTTTAAAACATATTACAACAAATCAGTATAGTTACTACTTATTAGCGTAATTAAAACTTTTTTAATTAACAATCATGCTAACAAAAGCTTAGCTTAAACACTGAAGCAGCTTGTGTAACTAGATTTTTTGAAAATACATTTAATAATGTTAAAATAGTACTCAATACAAAAAACAAAAACTCTATATCTGAATTTTAAAAAATATCAAAACATATCTGCTTAAACTTCATTTAGTATCATAATAACTTTGGTAGTTTTGTATCAGTATTATTTTATACAAACTTTACCGACATTCAGTGCGACATTGCTGCTTTGAGAAAATTGATTTCACTAAAATAAACAAAGCTGTATATCTGGATATTTAAAAGTAAATTAAAACAAAAATTACCACCAAACTTGATAAATTTGTATTAGTGTTTTATTCTTTTTTTTATTGAACCCCACAGACGTTCAATTTGACGTCACCGCTTCTTTCGCCGAGTACGGTTTCGTTATTTCGCCCTGCAACAGCTTCCGGTGCGTCACTTCCGTGAAGAACCTCAAAACAAACGACATGTACCTGGACACCGGTTCCACGGTGCTCAAGCATCCAAAAGTTCTCACCATTTGCGTTAGTTGTTACATCAGTAGTAAACATAGTTTGTGTTTTTAAGCTTGTTTTTTAAAGTGTCAATTTGTTTTATTATTTGTTAGAAAAACATATACAACCTTTGTTGTTAGCTGAAAATAAATAAAAAGTTCTTTTTTTACTTTATTTATTAGCTTCTGCTGTGCTTTTTGTTTAATTATTAAACAATAAAACTCAAATTTATTAACAACAAAAGTTTTATTTAGACTTACAATATAACTTTTGCTTTTTTAATTTATCTAAGTTTGTATAAAAAAAAAGTAGTTTCAGCTTAGTTTAGATGGTCATTTTTAATCATAATAAAACATTTTAAAGGGACCGACTCAAGCGAAGCAGGGTAAATTCTCATTCAAGTATGACGTCACTAACCCGTTTCCGATCGCGCTGAGCCACTGCAAGCTGACACTAGAGGGAGTCGGACTTGACGGAGAAGTTGACTTCACGTTTGTTATTTATAATTGTTATTGCTTGTAAGATAGAAAACTTTTAAGAACTTTAAATTCAAATAACTGAAAATTGGCAACATGATACATTTGCTGCTTTTTCTATTTATTTTACACAATTTAATAAACTTAATTACTAAGCAAAAGTATAATATAATTAAATTAGAATTTTTTATATTTTTATACGTACATCAATAAAAAAACTAACAGTTTTAGATGCTTCAATAAATGAGACATGTATTTTATTTTTTACTTTCTACAGTTTATTAAATTAAAATAACTGATTGGACAGCTGTATACTTTTTGAACGTGCATAGTATCTTTTGTCATCTAAGTATGTACTTCAATTCTTTAAAAACTTTAAACACAGTTAGTCACTGACACAAATTTTCAACCAAAAAATTTCAAAACCCAGGAACCCGATAGTGGCGAACGGCAAGATGAGCGGAACGGTGGAGGTGAACGGGACGAGGAAGGGAAAGGTGAAGGTGGTGGGCAACTTCCAGAGCAAGGAGCTGTCCAGCATCAAGACCAAGTGTCAGGTTGACATCCAGTAAAAGTGTCAAGTTGACATCCATTAAAAGTGTCAAGTTGGCGTCCAGTGAAGTATCTGCTGGCATATTTACTCAGAAAAATTGTTGTGCATGAATTTTGTTTTTATTTTGTTTATTTTAAAAAGCTTAAACTCAAATTAGCTTAAATCTAACTTTGCATGAAATCGTTTTATTGTGTTTACCCTAACCCGCTTTAACATATTTTTTTAAGAAAACATGTATTTGACAGTTTACAGCATACTTTAACTTTTATATTTAAAAAAAAAGTAATAATTTATTAAAATTTACTTCATTATAACTATATTCATTATATTGTTTCGTGTTTTTCAAAATTGTGGCAAGCATGTTACTAATAAAGTATGTATAGGTTGTATTTGTAATAACTTCGTAAATAGTATTCAAAGTAGTAATAATAAAAGCTAGATCTTATTTATGAAATAACTTGGATTATCAAAAATCTAGTCTATTGATGTAAGGATATAAGCTAAAAAATTAAGCTATATATAACTTACACAATTTTAAGGTTCTCAATGTTGCCACGAGTACCTTAACTTTATAAGTTTACAGTTTATAATAATCTTATTTACAGAACCAGATAAATCAAATAAAACAAAACCAACATAGTTACTTATGAGAGTCTAAAAAGTATAATTGCAAAATGATCTAAAACAGTTTTTTATAATTTAGAATAGATATTTGAAATAACATTTAAAATCGATCTCATAAAAACGAGAGGTATGATATCTTAGATATTAGTTTTTCATTATAAATTTCAAATAATAAAATTTATTTAAAACTAAACTGTTACTTATCCTAAATGTATAGAAAATACTGTTATAAAATAATAACTAAAAAACTACAATCAAAATTAATTTGCTGAACACGATAAATTCCAAAAGTTTAACTTTTTACCAATATAATTTAAAAAACTTAACTTATTTTTTTATTTGATACTTAAAATAGTTTAAATAAATTAACTCTCTCACAAAAGAATACTAATAACAGTTTAGGTTACAAATCAAAGTGGTTTTTGTAAGTAAGACGAGCTAAACAAACTAAGTCTTATTGGTAGACTAATTAATCTTTTAAAATTAGTTTGAGCAGAATTAGTAGTATATGAAAAACAGTTTGGTGTTCAGTTACACATATACAACAACTACAAACTTGAAATATTTTACTACAAACAAGTGCTTTTAAACTTTGTATTTAGTACTTTTAAAAGACTTAGTTTTTGATAAAGTAGTATGAACACTAGTAGAAAAAGAAAAAAAATTAAAAAAGCTACAATAATAAAAATATACTCTTAAAAGGATATTTTTAAAAGAAACATTTAAGTGGAACAAAACATCAAACATTCGTTTGTGCAACCTTGGTAAGTATTTAAAACGATTATAAACTGATATTAGTTACCTTAGTTTAAAAAGCTGGAAACTTTTAAAGTATTTTGAAATATACAAATGCTTTTATACTTTGAGTTTCGTACTTTTTTACTTTTTAGTTTCGGATAAAGCATTAAACACTTATGAAAAGTTAAGGCCATTATAAACAATAAATCATGTTTAAAATTTAGATAAAAAGTTTTATTGATAACTTTGAAAACCCCGGCTTGAGTATAAATTTTTTAACAATCAAGCATACCGCGTTTTCATCATAATTTTTTAAACAACAAAACTAATAAACTCACAGTTTTGCAATAGTTATATGCAATAACATGTTTTGAAACGAGCAAAACAATTGTTTAGAAAGAAATGTACTAAAAAGTTCTTTTATACAGAAAATTTACCGTGTCAGCTAAAATATTTTAGCAGTAATAAACACCATGAAACTTTAAAACTAGCTTAATGGTTTATAAGTATAAACATTCTTCAACAGAGGAATAAAAATGTTGTCAAAAATCTCCCCGTCGGGGAATCGAACCCCGGTCGCCCGCGTGACAGGCGGGAATACTCACCACTATACTAACGAGGATGAAATGTGGCCAGTACGGGGATCGAACCCGCGACATTCGCATTATTAGCACGACGCTCTAACCAACTGAGCTAACCGGCCACACATTTGATTATGCTTTTTGTAGTTTATAAATGCCAAGCTTTTATTACTCTCACCATAAAGCCGATGCGACAGCATTTTATAAACACTTTAGCTTGCTTGCTGCAATTAAAACTCTGCTTAATAACACTTTTGCAGCTTTACTTATATATATTCAATTTCAAACTGAGGTTATCAGTTAACTCAAGCTTAATTAATATTAGATTGTACCAAAATGTAAATCTGTAAAAAGTCTATCAAGTTACTGTGCATTTTGTTCAATTTGCAGTTTAGTAGCTTTCTTATCGCTTCAAAAATAAACAAAACTTTTAACTAAATCATTCTTGTAAACACACAAGTTTTAAACGTTAACTGTTTTATATATTTTAATAATAAATGTTCTATTTAGTTTAAAAACAAAATAACTTCTAAACTCAGTAAACAAAGTCTTTTTTTACATAATAGGCTTTAATGAATTTATTCTTTTAAGAACTTTTTTTACAAACTAAGTTTCGGTCATGTTCTTGAAATAATAAATTCATTAATTCTCCTCCACTACTTGAGATCTCTTTATTTTTTCTTAAAACCAAAGCATATAATAATATGCTGTAATATAGATTTATACTAAAATATAAAGTGAGTTTTGTAAAATACATTTTAATAACTTGGATTAAAAACGTGGCAGCAGTGGGATTCGAACCCACGCCTCCGAAGAGACTGGAGCCAAAGAGACTTTAATCCAGCGCCTTAGACCGCTCGGCCATGCTACCTCACTTCAGTTTCGATTTCTACATTTTATATACTTAAAAACTACTATGTTAAGTACTTGTTGTCATATCAAGGCTTATGATAAAATGCTTGACAAAACTCAATCAAAAAATGCATACTTTACTCCTAGCTCAGTAACAAGCTTTAAAAAGTATGAATCTTTTATCAAAACGTTACAATATAAATGTGCAAATAGTGTAAAAACAAATCAACAAAGTAATAACTGTTTTTTTTTCTTCAATAATTTTAGAAATAACAAACAGCTAAAATACTCAACAACAATGACTAGCTTTACACAGTCAAATACAAACAACTATTTTAAAACTTTTTTTTTTTAACTAAACTTTTAAAAACAAACTTAGCTATACTTAATTTTAAAGTTTTTAATACTTTTTAATTTCAACACTTTACATATACTCAAGTTAAAGTTGTTGAATTTTTACTACTCAGCTTAACAATGAAGATTTGTACAAAATCATTTACTAAATGTTCGTGCGTAAGGTTATTTTTACTAACTAGTTTACTTGATAATCATTTAGCTTTGTATATTGATTACGGTATGCCACAACAATTAACCGTTTTATGTGAGGAATTTTAAATTCTACTTCTACTATCGCTTTTGTTTTACTACTTAGTTTACTAAAATCAATATCTTTTATCATTTGGGTAAATGCTTTGTAGTTGTTATTATAACCATTAGTTTTTAAAATTTAACACACATTAGTATAAAGAACTTAAGTTTTATCAAAATTATACTTAATTAATATTTAAGTTAATTAAGTACATAATTTTATTAAATTTATAAAACCCTTTTTTTTACCTTTTTATCTTAACATAAAAAACCCTTATGCCTACAATATTTTAGTTATTTCATGTAGATAAATGTAGTTAAATAGTCAAGGTAAACAGTTTTATAAGTTTTAACTTTACTAACAGGTATATATATATATATACCTTAGCAGTGATTTAACAAAGTATTATTTTTTATTAAAGTAAAATATATACTTTATGGAAACTTCTTAAGGTTTATTTATTAGTAAGATATGTTTTATTATATAGTTTGAACTTCATACTTAGTAAATTTTAGGTAATAATTTCAGCTGTTTTTGACCTAAATATGATACAATTTCTTCTGCCTATTTTGGCTTATTAAACGACGTTAAGTATTTGGTCCTAGGACAGGGTTCGGCAGGCAGTTGTTGCTCGCAGGCCACATTTCAAGTTTTAAAATCTTTTCTGACCGCAATTAAAGTTTTAGTGACATTTAAATAACCAATTGGTTTTAGTTTAATCAAACTAAAAAAGAATAATTTTATTTAGTTTATTATTCTAAATGACATTTAGCTACACATAGAACCCTATTTGAATCATGCACATATATTAGACTAAAATTAACATTGACTAATGTACTGAAGTCTTTATAAATTAAATGTACTATTTTAAACAGTTGATAAATTTAACTAAATAGTTTTACTTACAACCTAACTCTCCATAAAAACCAAGCTTAAAAATATTTATTGATCATTTTTATAATTTTTTTATATCATTAACCACTTGTAAATATATTTGACAAAGTTGGCCCTAAATGGGGGCCCATGGCTATTCCATCATGTTGGGAATACATTTGTGAATTAAATGTAAATTGTACACCACTAGTGGATAACTTTAAAAGTTTACGAAAATTGTTTTTGCTTAAACTGGGTGTCTCAAGTCTATACAAAGTGTCAACACAAATATCCAATACTTCATCTGTGAATAAACTTTTGACATCAAAGGATGCCGTAAAAGTATTATTTGAATTTGTCTTTTTAATTGACCAGCAAAAGAAAATGAGTCTTTTATCATATAAGAAGAGAAATGTTCAAATACCGGATATAGTTGGTCATTAAGATATTTTGCCAACTTATGTTGAGCAAAGTTCACCATGGATAGGATTGGTATTAAAAGAACATCTTTCTTATGTATCTTCGACGATTTATTTTAAAGTTTTGAAATAAAATTTTACACACACATGAGTTTTTAAAATATTTTAAACAGGTTTAAACTAACAATCTTAAACAGACTAATTTTTTAAGTTTTCAAACTAGCCTGTTTTTGGCAACCCTGTTTGAAATAAAATCCTTAAAATAAAGAAACAACGAAGCTTATTAATAGTAATATATAGATATGTGTATATACAGAAAAAAATCTTATTATAAGTCAGCTTAAATGGACAAATAAGTTTCTAAAACAATTTTAAAAAAGGTATAAAAATTTATTGAGATATTAAAGAAGAAGAAAAACTTATTTTTATTGAGCGCTTAGTTTTCTGAAAAGCACAGCGTAACTTTAGCACGGGTCGTTTATTTAATACGGAATATATATATATATACCTGTTAGTAAAGTTAAAACTTATAAAACTGTTTACCTTGACTATTTAACTACATTTATCTACATGAAATAACTAAAATATTGTAGGCATAAGGGTTTTTTATGTTAAGATAAAAAGGTAAAAAAAAGGGTTTTATAAATTTAATAAAATTATGTACTTAATTAACTTAAATATTAATTAAGTATAATTTTGATAAAACTTAAGTTCTTTATACTAATGTGTGTTAAATTTTAAAAACTAATGGTTATAATAACAACTACAAAGCATTTACCCAAATGATAAAAAATATTGATTTTAGTAAACTAAGTAGTAAAACAAAAGCGATAGTAGAAGTAGAATTTAAAATTCCTCACATAAAACGGTTAATTGTTGTGGCATACCGTAATCAATATACAAAGCTAAATGATTATCAAGTAAACTAGTTAGTAAAAATAACCTTACGCACGAACATTTAGTAAATGATTTTGTACAAATCTTCATTGTTAAGCTGAGTAGTAAAAATTCAACAACTTTAACTTGAGTATATGTAAAGTGTTGAAATTAAAAAGTATTAAAAACTTTAAAATTAAGTATAGCTAAGTTTGTTTTTAAAAGTTTAGTTAAAAAAAAAAAGTTTTAAAATAGTTGTTTGTATTTGACTGTGTAAAGCTAGTCATTGTTGTTGAGTATTTTAGCTGTTTGTTATTTCTAAAATTATTGAAGAAAAAAAAACAGTTATTACTTTGTTGATTTGTTTTTACACTATTTGCACATTTATATTGTAACGTTTTGATAAAAGATTCATACTTTTTAAAGCTTGTTACTGAGCTAGGAGTAAAGTATGCATTTTTTGATTGAGTTTTGTCAAGCATTTTATCATAAGCCTTGATATGACAACAAGTACTTAACATAGTAGTTTTTAAGTATATAAAATGTAGAAATCGAAACTGAAGTGAGGTAGCATGGCCGAGCGGTCTAAGGCGCTGGATTAAGGCTCCAGTCTCTTCGGAGGCGTGGGTTCGAACCCCACTGCTGCCACGTTTTTAATCCAAGTTATTAAAATGTATTTTACAAAACTCACTTTATATTTTAGTATAAATCTATATTACAGCATATTATTATATGCTTTGGTTTTAAGAAAAAATAAAGAGATCTCAAGTAGTGGAAGAGAATTAATGAATTTATTATTTCAAGAACATGACCGAAACTTAGTTTGTAAAAAAAGTTCTTAAAAGAATAAATTCATTAAAGCCTATTATGTAAAAAAAGACTTTGTTTACTGAGTTTAGAAGTTATTTTGTTTTTAAACTAAATAGAACATTTATTATTAAAATAAATAAAACAGTAAACGTTTAAAACTTGTGTGTTTACAAGAATGATTTAGTTAAAAGTTTTGTTTATTTTTGAAGCGATAAGAAAGCTACTAAACTGCAAATTGAACAAAATGCACAGTAACTTGATAGACTTTTTACAGATTTACATTTTGGTACAATCTAATATTAATTAAGCTTGAGTTAACTGATAACCTCAGTTTGAAATTGAATATATATAAGTAAAGCTGCAAAAGTGTTATTAAGCAGAGTTTTAATTGCAGCAAGCAAGCTAAAGTGTTTATAAAATGCTGTCGCATCGGCTTTATGGTGAGAGTAATAAAAGCTTGGCATTTATAAACTACAAAATGCATAATCAAATGTGTGGCCGGTTAGCTCAGTTGGTTAGAGCGTCGTGCTAATAACGCGAATGTCGCGGGTTCGATCCCCGTACTGGCCACATTTCATCCTCGTTAGTATAGTGGTGAGTATTCCCGCCAGTCACGCGGGCGACCGGGGTTCGATTCCCCGACGGGGAGATTTTTGACAACATTTTTATTCCTCTGTTGAAGAATGTTTATACTTATAAACCATTAAGCTAGTTTTAAAGTTTCATGGTGTTTATTACTGCTAAAATATTTTAGCTGACACGGTAAATTTTCTGTATAAAAGAACTTTTTAGTACATTTCTTTCTAAACAATTGTTTTGCTCGTTTCAAAACATGTTATTGCATATAACTATTGCAAAACTGTGAGTTTATTAGTTTTGTTGTTTAAAAAATTATGATGAAAACGCAGTATGCTTGATTGTTAAAAAATTTATACTCAAGCCTGGTTTTTCATAGTTATCAATAAAACTTTTTATCTAAATTTTAAACATGATTTATTGTTTATAATGGCCTTAACTTTTCATAAGTGTTTAATGCTTTATCCGAAACTAAAAAGTAAAAAAGTACGAAACTCAAAGTATAAAAGCATTTGTATATTTCAAAATACTTTAAAAGTTTCCAGCTTTTTAAACTAAGGTAACTAATATCAGTTTATAATCGTTTAATATACTTACTAGGTATGAGCAGACATATGTTTATTAAGCTCAAATAGTCTACTTAACTTGTAAATTTTGCCTACTTTGAAGTTACATATACTTGTAAATTAAACTTTATTAGTAAACTTTTGTGAGAAAATTAAACCATTTATTTAAGTATTAAACTTTTGTTGAAGTATTGAATAGTTTTATGTTTAAACTTTAGTTTTTTTAAACATAAAAAAGTTTTAAAAGTATAAATATTTAGTTTGAGGATTTTTTTTGTTTCAATTATACTTCTTTATATCTATCTGAATTAGAAATCTTATAAAAAACACATGTTTTTGAAGCAGTATGGTTTTCAAAAACATCTAATTGAGTTATTTTACATTAATTATTTTTTTTATTATTAAAGTAAACAATTACTTCATGTTTCTTTTGCTTAATTTTTCTACAAAGTTCTTTTTATACGTACTTTAATATAAAAATAAACTTTTTTATTGGTGATTCATTTTGTTTTTCGATTTGCTGTAGCGATTAATTAATTTCTTTTTAAAGAAAATATGTTAGGTATGCATATTAAGTCCTGGACAAGACGTTAAAAGGTATGCGTGGTGTGCGGCTAGATAATCGAAAGCTTTTTCGCGCACCAGGTCTTAAGACCAAATAATATTTTTGGAAAATATTTTGAGCGCTTTTTTTTTGTCGTTCAATAAACAATATAAAGTTCATAAAAAAAGGTTATTTTATATTTTGATGACTATTTTCTAAAGCTAATTTTTTTTAAGTTTAATATTTTAAGTAAGATGTCGTACAAACTTAGTCAATTTTAAAAGCTTTAAAAAATAACTATAAAAGTAATTATATTAATGATTATATTTTTAAAATGTAACTTCTGTAAACATAATAAATATTTTCGAAATGTTTAGTTTTATTCTGACTATAAAGTTTAAAGTTTCTGCTAAAAAGTTAGTTTTTTAAAGCATAATAAGATACTTAAAGATATAATAATTACAAAATTTTATTAAAAAAAAATTAGTGACAAGTTAAAACAGAAAACATTAGCTTAAAAAAGTGTCAGCATTTTTATGACAGGTTTGATGAAATAACTTGTTTTAACTTAAAAAACATAATAAACAGTTTTTATAAAAAACTTATTTCAAAAGTTAAGTAAAAAAGTTTATCTTGAAAAATACTTCTTAAATTGTTTCATGTAACATTTCGTAGAACAACCTACCAGAGAAAAAAACTTTAAACAGTTTTTATCGAAATTAGTATTTGATTTTTAATATAAAAGGTTGTCTTAAAAAATAACATTTAAATTTTATACAGGTTTTCAAAAAAAAATAATCTTACAAAGAAAACAATTTCAACAGCTTTTCTTTCATCAATTGCCAAACGCTTTATTATTATAACCGGTTAGCAAAACAAAACACCATGAATCGACGCTTATTGAGCAAATATACGCCTTCAATTGTAAAACTTTACGATTTCAAACCGACAATGGAGTTTATTTGGTGAAAACCCGGCATCAAAATAGCTTATTGTGACGACAGCAAAAAATTAAAGAATACCGAAAACAAATACAATGTGATTTCTTCAAGTTTGCCACGCTTGGATGCACACAAATTGTGTTATTGTATAGAGAAATTCAATGCTATTCATTTATGCGTAGCTGCTATAAAAGAAGGTTGTTGCAAGTATAGCTGAAAATTTTGTTTTATGAGCTAGACAGGAAATAATGTAGCTCATTTTGATAATTAAAGTGCTTTAAATGTAGTTTTTGTAACTTGAATTTTTCGTAATTAAGCTTTTTTTGCTTAAAAGTTTGTTTATAGTGTAATTAGAATATTTTGTTCAATATGTACTGTATAAACTTTTATAAAAAGTATTTTTTATTTGTTAAGTCATTATTTTAAGAGATTTTTGTTTAATGTTTTGTAAAGAAAAAAAAGGTTGTATAAACTTTCTATAAACTGTTTATATAAACTTTTCTTCAAAAATCATATTTGTAAACCTTCTAAAATAAGTTTACTACATTTCTCAAAACTATTAATTCAAGACAGAAACTTAAAATTAAATAGTTATTTAACTAAACGCAAGTATTCTTAAAAACTTTCAAAGCTTAATTGGTGTATGTTATATTAGAGTGCGTTCGTGGCAGTAATAATTTAAAAGACTAAAAATATTTTTCAGACATAAATTCAAACAATTATGAAGCTGTTTACTTCACTTTTGGCTGTTCTAAACTTCTCACTTTATGTAAATGCCTTGGAATTAAGTAAGTTTTTGCATACTTTGATAAAGCTTGTGTATAAATAGATACTTTATTTTCTTTCACTGCAATGTTTTGAAAATAAGGTTGCTTAACATTGTGTTTATTTCTTTAAGTGGTTTATTGTTTTTATGGTTTATTTTCACTAGTTTTATGAGATTGATAAAATTCATATATGCTGATGAGCAAGTATTTACAAGCTTTAAGTTATAAATAACAATAAAAGCTTTAACATAGTTTAAAACTAACAAACAATTTTGAACTAGAAAGTTTTGTTAACATATAGTTTTTTATATCACTTAAAATGATAATAAAGCACAAAAAAAGGTTAAAAAAGTTTTTTAATAGAAAATTGTATAAGAGTTTATTAATTTTTTTATTGATAAATACCATGAATAAAAACTGAACAATTTTTTTAGTACTTAAAAGCTTCTTTTTGTGTTATCTGTAATAAAGTTGTGAATAATCTTGTAGAAATTACAAGTTGTAGCTTATAATAGATAAAAACGTTTTTATATTTTTTGATTTGATGTATAACATATACAAAAAAAGCTTTTGTTTTAAAACATTCATTGAAATCACCATTAAAGCAGATTTTAATTAGTTTTACAAAGTATTAATTAGTTTTTAAGTATAGTAAACTAAATTGCATTAACACTTACAATAGTAAAATTCATCTTATGCTGACGAAGCAAGTATTTTGAAGTATAAAGTTATAAAAAAGAGTTTAGTTAAAATTTAAGTTCAAGAAACAATTTAAAACTAGAAATTAATGTAAATATAAAGTTGTTTTTTATATCACTAAAAAAATATTAAAACACAATAAAAGGTCAAAAAAGTTTTTACAAATAAGTTTTTTGCAAAATTTCTATGCATATTTTTATTGATAAGTATCATGAATGAAAGCTAAACATCTTGTCTGCTTTTGGAAAATTTTTTTCTGTGTTATCTGTTTCAAAGCTATGTAATAGTCTTGTAAAATGTACAAGTTGAAGCTTTAAAAAATGTTCTTATCTTTTTGACTGGATAAAAAGTTTGACTGAACTTGAAATTTATGTAAAACGTAAACTTTAATTTTAAAACACCCATTGAAATAACTTTTAAAGTTGATTTTAACAGTTTTACTATGTTTACTTAATTTTTAAATGTAGTTAAGTTAGTTGTGTTATCATTAACTATATATAAACTAGATAAACATTAGATGTAATGTAAAAAGTTCTTTTTTAGTTTCAAATTAGAACTTTTTTAACTTTCTCAAAAGTATTGGAACTAGTTAAACTTATAAAAAAATTTTAAAAAAAAGCTTTTGAGTATCTAAGTACGATTACTTAAGACCATAGGGAGTTAAATACTTAATTTAAAATTAGTTTTGTTTTTTATTTAAATATAAAGCTATAAATTGTAAATTATATTTAAAAAAATTGTTTAGATTATTAAGTCTACACACCAAAAACATTGCTTAACTTTTTTATTTATTTTATTTTGTGGTTCAATAGTTTGAAAAAGTTTGACTTGATCATATGGTTTACATCAGTGTTTCAAAAATATAACTATTTTTTTAATTATCATTAAAACAGTAGCTTTTAAACTGAAAATGCTAAACAAGTAGTATACTTTAAAAATTTTTAGATCAAGGTCACCATTTTATTGTTGCATTAGCTAATTTTTTTTTTCTTTTTATGTTTATGATTTTATTATTTTTCGATAACAAACTTGTTTAAGATTTCTTTAAGACAATTTGTTTATCTTTTTAAAATGAAAGTAAAAAACAGAAAATCTTCCTGCGATGAAAAGTTTGATTACAGAAATTAAAAGAAAAACACTAAATGACTATAAAGGAGATGGGTTTAGTATAAAAAAGTATGTATAACATTTATTATGCAAAATAAATAAACAAACCAAGTTTGTTTTCATATACCAAAAAAAGTCTAGAATTTTATTAGTGATTATTATAATGCTTAATGTTCAAACTTGCTAATTGGTTTTAAACACTGAACTCAGCATAAAAACTAATCGTTTTATCACAATTCAACTTTAGAGGTGAAGTAACAGACTTTTCCGTTGGGTCAATTCAATTGTTGAAAAAATCGAAGTCAGACTATAAAATAGAGTTTACTGGAGTCAATATAAAAGTTCTGGCTGACATAGCAGTGAAGAAGAAAATAATGTAAGTTAATAAAGTTTGGTTTTCTATAAATAATAACTTTTCATGTAGAATTGAATCAAGATTAGTTTGAATGATTAAAGAGGTTATGATTTTAATTGAAGCATAATAAACCAGAAAATGCGATAGTACATCCTTTGAAATAAAATCATTTATAGTCATTACATATCTTTAGATTTTTTTTGTTTAGCTAGTTTTAATCTAATACGTTATAAGTTTAATTTTAAAAAATGCGTTCAATATATAAAACATACCTTTAAAAGTTATACAGCTTAAAAATAATTCATTAGAAAAAATTATATTGAAACTTATTAGAAACAGAAATAATGTTCACCTATATTTGTTTTTATATGTACATAAACCCTGGGGTCGACCTTAGTAAGTCGGGGGCAATAACTAGCAAAGGGGCGGAAGGAAAAATTATAAAAACTTAGACAGTCATAAGATTAAAAAAACTTAAACAAGATATTATTGCGTTGCAGATGAAGAGCAAAAAAAAGGTCTTAGATGTTTTTAAATGGTAGTTTTTTGAGTAGTCTTGTTGGGAAAAGGGCCATAGCCTTTTCAATTTCTTTAAAGAGGGCCATTTGAAAAAAAACTTGGGAAACCCCGTTATAGGATATTGTTTTTCAGTTAAGCACGTCAACTTAAACAATATATTTTCATATTCATACTTAGTGAAGAATGACATATTTAAAACTGCGTTTAAGAGCCTAACTGAAGCACAACAGTATACAGTTATTTGATTTTATAAAGTTCTAATTATTTAAAAAAAGGAACTTTTTCCTACACGCGTGTATAAATTGTATTTAAATCAACCATTGCAATTTGTTGGTTTTGTTTTTATATTCATACTAATTCAACAAAATCATGTTTAAAACTGCTTTCAAAAGGACACGTGTAATAAAAACAAAATAATCTACAGTTACTTTACTTTCTTTGTATCATTATTTTAATAAAAATTTTTACTGCTTTTCAAAGGTTAATGCCTGAGATCAACGCAAAAGGAACAGCAAAAGTATCAGTTATGGATGGCAGCATAAATCAGGCCGTTGAAATTAAAAAGATCGGATCTAAGTGGAAGGTTTTATATAAAAATAACTTAAAATTACTGATAAGTGTAAAATATTTCTTTTAATTTCATTGTTTTTTAAGTTAAAAACATTGACTTGATTTTCTTGTATTTATTTTACAGTTTTTTTCATGTATAATAAAGTTTGAAAACTTGAAATTTCAAACTATGTCTAAATTAAAACCTTGTAAGATAAATAAGAAAAGTAAACATATTACGCATTCAAATTTTAATATATTTCAAACTAAACAAGTTGACTATTTAAACCTTGTTAGTTAAAGTTTGTGATATTTAATTTTAGAAACACGTAACCGCAAAAAAATGTGACAGTTTTTAATGTTACAAAACTTTGTTAATGAAGTAAAATCTTTTAAAGTTCTTGCCTAATTATTTTTTTACTTTGAAAATGTAAAGTCAAACTTATTAAAAACACTTGAGGTACGGCAAGGTTGTATATAAAAGCTTTACTTAAAACTTTAAAAAAATCTAAAGCAAAAATTTTAATAATCAAGTATCAAATTTATTTTGTAGATTTTTTTATGTAATGTTCATTTATGCAATAAAAAAAAAGTCAAACAATAAAAAGTGTAACAAACTCAGGGTGCGTTGTCTTTAAAACATAACCTGTATATACAAATAAACGATGTTTTTATTGCATAAGTTAACATATCAGAAAAAAAAACTACAAAATATACTTGCAATTTTATATTTGATTATTAAACTTTAAGCTTTATAAATTTTAATAAGCTTTAATACCTTATACTAGTTACATTACATATAAAATAGTTGTTTTATTTATTAAAACGGAACAAAAATACTAAACTTGCTATTTTTGAACGCTTAGTATGTTAGATAGTATATGATAACGCAAATATGAAATGTAAAGATCTTTATAAAACTTATCGTTTTTTTTTAAAGTAACAACACCTTATACTTTTCTTTATTTAATAAGTATTCTGATTATTTTTTAGATGAACCCTAAGCACTGTTCATCGCTAATCGGTGATATCAAGATGAAACTAGATGGGGAAGGAATTTACCAAGCGATATTTTCAACTCTCGAAAAAATGTTTCAAAAACAAGCAAAAGGGTATTTGAACAAACAGGTATGTTTTTAGAAAATAATATTGTGTATAATTCTATAAATAAATACTTTTTGTTCTGTATAAGTTTAGTCTAAAAATTTTTAGAAAAAAGTTTAACGAGAGTTTAAAAAGTATTTCATAAACAAAATGTTATTTAAATCAAATTTTTTTATATTTGTTAGAAGATTCTTGAAAATTAATTTCAGCAATTTTTTTCGTTTAATATGTACATTACCAATAATCATTCAAAATAACTAAAAAGTATAAGTAAATTCTCATATACAGATTTGTCCTTTAATAAAAGAGAATTTTGACAAAATTTTGCAAAAGATTGATGTAGAAAAATTGCTATCACTCACACACGAAGAACTTTAAATTATTGCTAAGTGTAATATTTATTTCCAAAGCTTTTTTATGCTGATGTAACTATATTGATCTAATTTTTTAGACATTTTTCGTGAAATAATCTTTTATTAGACGTCATAAGTTTCAAAAAGTGTTTGCAAGCTTTTTTTATTAAAACATTTTATGTTCAAAGAACATTTATTTATTATATTGTTTATATGTTTTATAGTATTTATCATTGTGCTGTATTTTTAGTTAAAGTTTTACTTTTAAAAATATAAAAAACGTTTTTAATTTCAAAAGCGCTTTGTTGTATAATTTTAATATTAGACAAAACAATTTTAGTTGTCAACTAGAGTTTTAATTTGAGTTGTTTAAACTTTAGATTCATTAAGTCTTTAAAGCTTTTGTTAAATATATACATTTAACTTTAATAAAGTTTAAAACAGCTTTTGTTATTTGCAAACTAGTCTGCATAGACTTTTTTTTGATAAAACTGCAAATTTAGTGAATTATTTTATACTTTACATGCGTAGAGCGCTTTATTTAAGTTGTTATTAAATTGTGCAAATATATTGTAGCAGTAACTTTTTCAATAAAAAACAATTATAAGCTTGTTTAAAAATTTGTAAAAGTTTGAATGTAAACAACGGTTATGCATGCCTTTTATATACAAGAAACTTATGAAAAGTAGTTATCATTAACAATTTTTTTTTGTGGTTTAAGTATTGACTCGCACATTTTTTAAGTTATAAAACATTCTCAAAGTTAATATGAAGTCAAAAACTGCATCACAAGTAATCTACTCGTAATAATATAATCTACTCTAACTCTTAAAAGTTTTCAGTTTAAAGTAGAAATAAAGCTTAAAGTTTTGTGTTGCAGTGTAAGATAAATAATTTTTTTTACTTCAATTCATAAAAACATGAACATAAGAAGAACGTGCCTTTATCAAAAATACCTTAAATTAAAACGCTATAAACTGTATTGAGTGGTCATAGTTAAAATAAACGTTAAATGGACATAAGATCAATTTTTGAAACTCTTTAAATAAAACTTATGTTTTTAAATATTTTTGTTTTCATTCCAGTCATTTAAACTAGAAAGTATATTATAAAATTGATTGGTACTTAATGGGTATTAATGATAAAAGTTCAATACATTCAAAGATTTTAAAGTGAATCTATGAAAAAATACGATTCTATAAATAAAGTGTTTACGACTTTCAAAAAAAAAAAACAACTTTTTACTACTTATGAAGAATAACTTAAATGTACTGTTAATACATCATAAAAAAAAAAACTATATTTGTAAATTTATATAAGTACAAAAGCATGCTGTGCATAAATTCTATATTTATTAAAAAAAAACCATCAAGAAATGTCATGCACATCACAGTTATAACAAAAAATTCACATAATGGAACTGTTTTGTAAGTGTTAATAGAAAAACAATCGTTCATAAAAGTTATCAGTAGTAGTACTAGTGAAAAAGCTCAAAGTTTTAAAAATTAAAAAGAAAATAGAGGATGTTAAAGGATTTCATTGTAAGTCGTGGCAAGATATAATAATCGAACAATAAAATAACTTACTAAGAAACGAATCATAAATAAAAAATTCATGGCAGTAAAAAGTAAAAACATGATGTAGTAATTTCACTTGGCCATAAATAATAAACAAATCATTTGAAGCGTTTATTTAAATAAAATTTCATTTTAACTCGTTTCAATGTGTTGTTAATTTATTAATTTAAATATTATCAGTTAAACTAGAAAAGTAATTTGGCTAAAAAGTAATTAACAAGCAAACCAATAAAAAATATTAAACCAAATTTAATAAATTTTACTCAAATTGCTAATATATATTCTATAAAAAGAAACTACAACATATAGTACTTATACAAAGGACAAAACTAATTTAACTCAAAATTCCATTTAACCACAATAATTTTTAAGAATCCTTTAAACAAATAAAACAAAACGTCCCGGTCTGAACTTTTCACTTTTGCGCATCAACATTAAGTTAAGGTTCTTTTTTGAGGGCTTGAATGAAAAGCTCCAATTTGTTTTGTATTTGGCGCACTTTTCTCATTTCTTCTGCCAACTGAACTTTCTTACCGACTATCAGTTCCGTCTTCATCTCACTGTTCTTCGACATTTCCTCCAAAACTTCTTTCACCTTCAACATTTTACTTTTTAAATGATAAAACATTGAACAATTGACTATATATATATAAATGTAAAATATATAAGCTAAATTACAAGATTTTGGAAAAATCTCCCAGTTCGGATAATATCAGTACGCTATTTGAAACTGTTTGGTTAAAAATTTGTTGTCAAACAAAATATTTAACTTTTGTAATTATTTATTAAATCACAGCTATGTTAAAAAATTAACGTTAAAATAGTACAACACCAATTTTAACTTTAAATTAATAAAGTTTGATTTTAGAAGTTAAATGTTAGAATTTAATTTTAATACCAGATATATATACTGATTTTCTACCCCTAGATTTATTTTGGAAATTGACTATGAAAAAGACACTTTCTGTTAAACAAAATATTTAACAAATGAACTAAGTTATAAATCGTTGTGCCCCGTTAATATTTATGTAATATTTAACTGTAAGCTATTAAACTTGAGCTAAATATTTTTAAAAGTATTAGGATGATAAAGTAATACAAACGAACCTCGTTATGAGTATTTTGCCTCACTAATATTTATGAAATATTTAACATTAACCTTCCAAATAATTTTACAATAATGTAATAAAATGAACAAAAAAAATAAAGTTATTTAAAAAAGCCAAACCTCGTTTTCAAGTCTCTGCGCTTCGCTGTTCATCAGCTGCTGCCTCAACGCGTTGCTGGCAATCACCAGCATCCGCCTGATTCGCCAGAACAGTATGACGTCACTGCAGTCAGCTGATGACGAGTGGCGGGAGTAGCGGCACTCCGAGCAGTTTTGGAGGGCGGATTGAAGCAAGTGGCTGTTAAAGTTTAAATATTTGTACTGAAGATAATTAAAAAAGCAGTAACTAATAAGTATTCACGCAAAGCGTCCTTAAGCAAGCACTTGGTGTGTTTTGAAATATTTGAAATTTGTCTTGCTGATTACCGTATTTTATTGTTGTACGTAATTTACTTAAATGAAAATTTTAAGATTAAAAATAGCCAAAAACTAAACAGATTTTTGGTTTTTGCAGTACAATTTAAAAAAATAAAGCTTAATAATTACTACAGAGTTTATAAGAAGTAAACTTGAAGCTTTCAAGTCTTCAGAAAACAATATAATTTAGGGTTATATTGGTTCATAAAAAAAAGGACAGTATAAATGTACAGTTTAAAAAATTATTCTTAAAATAATACTAATTAAGAAGTATTTTCAAAGTAAAACAAAATTATTTAAAATTATATAAAAGTAAATAAATAAAAAGATAAGTAAAATCAAAACAGTGTGATTAAACAAACCTCTTGTTCAAAAGTTGCCACATATCTTTCACGTCTTCTTCTTCAATTTCCTTGTATCCCTTCGACAGCAAGTTGGTCGTGACAGTGGACAATTCAACTTGTGACAGCTCTTTACTGCCCCCATGCGGAAACATTTCTTCTAGCTGGTGCTTCACCGCCAGGTTTCGCTGCTGAGTTTTGCTCCTCTTCTTCCACTCACTCCAACTGTGTCAAGATTTGTTTTTTCATTATTTGAAACGATGTAACAAATCTTACATTATTTTAATGTTTGTATATTTCAAACAAAACCGACTGACCGCGTGTACCAGTTGGGGCCGATGCTCTTCTCCATCTCATCCTCCAATTCCTTCTTCATCTCGATCAGGTTTAGTTGCATGAAACCTGCAGCTTCCATCCACTGGTTACTACCCCGCACCTGCGCAGAATAATTTAAAAACTCTGATATTTAAAATATTTGTTAGTTGAAAATGATACAAACTAGAAATTAAGTTCACATTCCAACAGTATATGCTATAAACTAATTTACTAAAACTAATGTTTATACCAACTATAAATAATTATAGAATAATTGAACTGTATCTCATTTTATTATTATAAACTTTCATACTAGATGTGTGCCTTGGCATTTATATTTGATATCGTTTCAGATTTTTTATTGCTAAAGTATTCAAACACAAGAAGTTTCTCTCTAACCTTTTTGTCTTGCATGACGAAGTCGATTATGTTTTTGAGCGGTTCGGCGAAATCCTTCAGGAACTGCTGGTTGTCGTTGCGCTTAATTATGACGTCACAGAGCCTGTTCCTCAGCTTGCTGAAGTCGTTGCCTGTTTGAATTTTAATTTTTTTACAAAAATTTTTGGATGCATACTGGCAGTCTTTTTGCGCAAGCTTTAAAGGCTTAATTAATTGATAATTTAATTCAATATTACTTTTATCAATTTACTTCAGCTACTATTGCTTAGAAATATAAAGTTTTTTTTAAATTATTTTCTTTATGCAAAACGAACCGCTTTGTTCATTGGCTTCGCTGTCATTGGTCAGTATTTGCACGAATTCGGCGGTGAGGGTCTGCTTGGCTATTTTGATTGCAGTTTCAGGAAGCAGCTTTCGGCTCCACTCCTTCAATTTTATTTCCACCTGCGTGTTAAACTTGCCCGGGTCGTTTTCCTGCGCCGCTGGTAGGTACACCTGTGATGATGGTGAAAGAAAAAATTTAAATTGTCGTTTTTAATTTAAATTACATTTATAAGTTGCAAAATTAGGCTAAGGTGATACTATCCTAGCGTGATTTGTATAAAAATTTGATTTGTTCAATTATTATTTCAAAATAAAAATATTTATCTATTTTTTAGACTAATATGACAGGAAACAATTCAAACCTGGTTGATGACGTGGTCGCTTACAGCCTGCCACAAATTGTTATGAAGTGTTTTCTCCCATGTTTGTGGTGCGATGATCGTTAGTTGATGCATATCATCTAATATCTCGTTCCTGTTTCAATTATTAAAACTAGTGTTTATAACTTCATTAAATTCAGTTAGGTGTTTAATTGTATATTAAGATGTGAGTTTTACTTTGCAGAATGAATTTACAACATTCAGCAAGTTAAAAAATAAGTTGTAATTATTATAACAAATACAGCAAAGAAATTGTCTGGTAGCTGAGCCAAAACTCAGGGTTGCCACTCGTTTTTTCCAAATTTTTTCCAGGTTTTCCAAATTTCTTCAAGGTTTTCAAAAGTACACATTTTTGGGTCTATTTTTAGTTTACAGTTAAGTTTAAGGTAAAAAACTGTGTTAAATAGTATTTAAACATTGAAAAGATAATGTAAAGCTCCTTAAAATATGTTTTTTGATAAAAATAAATTTGATGATGACAAAATTTTTTGATTTGTAAATTTTACTACTGAACATGTGAAAATTGTTAAAATTCGAGGTTTTTTAAGTGATTTTTGTTCAAATGCCCAGTTTTTTTCAAAATTTCTCAAATTTAAGGTTTTTCCAGGCTTTTTTTTGCCTAAATTGTCAAATTCCAGGTTTTTCCAGGATTCCAGGTAAAGTGGCAACCCTGAAAACTTACTAAAAAAGATCACATGTAAGAACAAGTAAAAACTTGCAAGAACCAAAGTGGACAAATTAAACCCTTTTGGCATTATGCTTGTTAATATTGATACAAAATGTTGACAGTTAACAAAATTTAGCAATTTAAGAACAATTATTAACACTAATAACAACATAAGCTGTAAAAATAAGTATAACATAGAAATTAAGTGTATGGTGTAGCTGAGATAATACTCTAGAAATAAGAAGACCATCTGTAAGGAACAAGTAAGAACTTATGAAATACAAAGTTGACAAACTTAAAAGATGACATTGTGGTTGTTAACATTGATATAAAATTTTATAAAACAAAGCTCTTATCCACCTAGCCTTTTCAAACAATTCGTCCCTGTTCAGCTAAATCAAAATAATAGCCATTTAAAGTCATAGAAAACTACCCTGGTACTTAAAAAAATATTTCAAACAAACCTGCGTTTTACAAAAATATTCAAATAATCTTAAGTCAATTTAATTTTGTCAAAAAGTTTTTAGTTAGCATAAGTTGGGTTGAGTTTTTTAAGAACCATCCTGATTAGTATAAGTGTGTGGCAACCCTGATTTAATCTCAAAAAAAACTTTCCACCTGAAGCTAGTAAAAACTATTTCTCTCAAAATACTACCCTCGGATTAAGGAAAAATAACTATCCTGAGTAGCTAGAGTTTGTGGCAACCCTGAAGTAATTTTCTTCTCACCTGGCTTTTTCGAACAGTTCGTCCCTGTTGAGTTCCCTGTACTTGTTGAAGTTGTTCTTCCACTCCGTCTCCAGGTTGAACCTCTGCGCCTTGAACATGTCGGCCTGCTGTTCCACCGATTCCTTCACCATCTTCCAGAAGCAGTCGCTCACACAAACGCTCAGGTTCGATGTTGTCAGCTGAGATTTTTCCAGGATGCCTCTCCGCGACAAGTTGCCGAACAAGCTGTTGATAAAAAATATTACAACATTTAAAACATAAAATCTAAATTGAATACTAAAGTGAAGCAGTGAATATAACAAAACTTTTAAAAGAAAGAACTGAACTTTTTCTTTTGCTTTTAGTACTTGAGTGCATTTTGTTGCAACTAATTGTAGTGATAAAATAGATGTATAGATGCAATAGTATATGAATAGGACTATGCTTTAAGTATTACTAATTAAATTAAGTAGAAAAAAAAAGAAATAAAAGAACGGATTTGAAAATAACCAAAACATTAAACGCTTTTTGACTTATAAATAATTTAAACTAAGAAATTACAAAGGACTTTTCAACAACGGTTCATGATTAAAAATACTTAATACAGCAGAATTCAATTTTTGTATCAAACACTGAAATTACCTGGAGTTTTCAAAGAATTCAGCTTCGTACTGCTTGATCTTGTCAATTTGCTGGTCATCACCGTCTGGCATTCCGGTCACAACTGCAAAGTAACCCAGTGCCTTCATTGGCAGCAACTGACCGTTCAATATCTTCTGAATCCGACCTTTGATTATTGTTATGTAACAATATGAATAGCAACTTACCAGTCGCTGTTGCAAGAGAAACAATAAAAAAGAAAAACTTACGGTTATTTTTGGAACCGTTTAGGTGTAAGCTTAATAAAATAATAATAATTTTTTAATTAAATACTATATTTCAATATTATTTAATTTATAAGAATTTATTTGTATCTAACACCTACTCTTGGTTGCATTTGTTTATTATTGCAAAAGCTTTCTTTGCACAAAAATTCACAACATTTTATTTATGCTTATAAATATTGTGTATAACAACAGAATAACAAAACTTTTTATTTTCTTGCCTTACCTCTTTAATAACTAGTAAAACTTTTGTTTAAGGCTTTAAAATATATTATATATATAAAATTACAAAACTTATATAATAATAAGGCCATAGGGGGGTCCAACACTTTTTTTTACAAAAATTAAATTTGGCTTTTAAATGAAAGCTTTAAATACAAACTATAAGCCAATTTTTATAGAATTAAAAATTATAATTTAACTTTTAAGATATTTAATTTTTTGTAAAAAGTCTCCAATACAAACGTATGGAACGCACATTTTTTGGGGTCAATTTTCTTGGAAACTTTAAAATTCACTAAAGATCTATCTCCTCCTTCATTTTTCAAGCAATCTTCTTCAAATTTTCAGAAAATGTTCCTTATATTAAGAAAAAACAATACTTATGGCCATAGGGGGGGGTAGGCCATGTTTTTTACAAGTTGATCTTATTTTATAGAGTTTTTACTAAGCTTCAAGTTGCTTTTTACCGTTTTTAAAAATTCGAATTAGTTTTTGAGATATGACCGGCCAAAGTCGGGCCGCATAACAGGTTCCTTATGGGGAAGGAAAAACTAAAACGGCGAAAAAAGACTAATGCATTCAAAATCTATCTCCTCCTTCATTTTTTAAGCAATCTTCTTCAAACTTTCACAGTCTATTTTTTATACTATAACAAAAAAACGTTATTTGTGACTTTGAAAAATTTTAAGTAAAAATACCTTTTTTTTGAAAAAAAAAAATTTTTTTGATAAAAAATCACTTTTTTATTTTTATTTTTGTCATAAAATTTTTATTTTTTTAAATTATTAAAATTCACAAATAACGTTTTTTTCTCATAATGTAAGGAACATTTCCTGAAAATTTGAAGAAGATTGCTTGAAAAATGAAGGAGAAGATAGATTTTAAAGCCCGTTTTTAAAAACTCGAGAAAAACGGCTTTAAAGTTACCCTTTATATACCCTTTGTAAAGACAACCCTTTATATAACCGGTCATAAAAAAATAGTTACTTTATATTTTTTAAATCTAAAAAAAGCATCTGAAAGATTATGAAATTTACTATAATATAAGTCTATATGTTATTTTTGGTCAAAAAATGGCTTCTACCCCCCTCTATGGCCTTATGAGTTTTAATAATTAAAAAAAAAAATTATCACAAAAATTAAAATAAAGTGTTCTTTTTTTCAAAAAAAAAAAATTTAATAAAAAAATTTTTTATTCTAAAGTAACGTTTTTTTTTTGTTATTGTATAAAGATTAGACTGTGAAAGTTTGAAGAAGATTGCTTAGAAAAAGTAGGAGGAGATAGATTTTAAATAAAATATTATTTTTTCAATGTTTTAGTTTTCCCTTCCCATAGGGAAGCTGTTATGCGGCCTGACTTTGACTGGTCATATCTCATAAAACAGTTTGAATTTTTTTAAACGATAAAAAGCATCTTGAAGCTTAGAAAAAACACTAAAAAATAAGACCAACTTGTAAAAAACACGGCTAATCCCCTCTATGGCCTTAATAAACAACTATCACTTTATTTATACTTGGGTACTTAGTTTAACTTATATATAAGTAGTCAAGTTTTGAATAAAGTTTTTATTTAGGGAGTATCTTGATTATGTTCTTATTAAAATATGATTATCTTAGTATTCTAGGTTTAGTTTAATTTAAATTTTTATTTTTTTGTTTAATCTTAAATTATCAACATACTTATAGTAAACCACTACTCTAAAATAAAAAAAAATTAAGCAATGTTTAAAAAGTAAATGTTTGCATCATTTTTGTACATTTTGTAATTAAGATTTTTTTAATTAAAGCTAATTATATTACAGGGTAAGTTTATTTATATAAACTTCAAAAACAATGTTGCCTCTCAATTAGTAGCGTGATGCATGAATTATAAAGTACTTTATAAAAAATAAGTTATATTAACCTTTAAAATTTAAACGACTCAAAAAGTATAAGGAGGATAAAATTTATTGTAAAACTTGCTCAAAAATTAAATTACTCTCATTGGGCTATAATAAGGAATAAAAGAATGTTTTATTTATTTTTTACCCAACTTAATTAGTTTTTTATAACAAATGGTACAATTATACTGACTACAAATTATTTCTCACCTGGCTTACTAGTCTCAAATTCGGCTTTGTCAGCTTTCGTCAAAACAAATATGGTTCTTTTACCTTCTGGGTCGACTTTGTTGACAGTGTCTGTTACAAGACTCAGTTCTGCATCTACAGATCCGTCCTGTTAATTTTTTCACACTTGTTAAATTTTAACTGTAAATAATTTAAAAAAAACAGTTATGACTGACTGTTGAGTTTCAACAAAAGTGAAACCTAGATCCCAGTCTACTGAGAGCTTGTTTTTTGGTGACCCACATGAAATGATCATAAACTGTTGTTAAAAAAGTATGAGCATCGGCTAGCGGCACATGAAAGTCCAGGCTTCAGCTCTGAAGACTTTTGCCAACTTTCCTTTTTCTTTAATAAAAAGAAAAGTAATTTTTGTTTAACAGACTACCTTAGTTTAAATGTATTAACTTATATTAAAAAGTTTTTTGAAAAAAGTATTTTTTATCATTATAAAACTGTAAAATTTATGTTTACTAAAACTTAAATGCTATGAAATATTTCAGTCTACTTTATTAATGTTTTTTATTCAATTTAGAGAAAATTATTAAGCTAGTTAGTTTCTATAGACTTAAAAATGCTAAGCTGTTATATGGAGTCACCATAAAAAAAAACAACTACAATTTTTTTTTACCTGAACACACAGAATAATTGAGTTGGGGTTTTCCATGTGTTGCCGGCTGATCTTCAAGATTGACTCCTTGGTGTCTTTGGCCATGCCATGTGTGACAGTGTTGATCATCCCTGGCAAGTCAACCAAAACCATTCTTCTCAAGTTTGGTCCCTTCACTGTCAGGCTGATAGTCTCACTGGATACAGTGTTCTTGCCAGAGCAAATGGACTTCATCCTCAATTCTATTTCTCTCCTCAAATCTTTTAAATCAGATTCCTTGGTCAGGTCAAACTTCCTGGAGCTGTCCTTGAACTGGGCAACGTGGTCAGGGCCCTCACTGAGCGTCACTTTCACTGGCGACCTAGTCATCATTTCTCCTGCACCCCGGGGAAATATCCTTGCTTGGACGATCATTTCCAGCACACTGGTCTTTCCAGCACTCTGGTCTCCCACCACAACAACCCTGGGTAGATGGTCCTGGGTGTTGTAGTTGCTGTCAAAGTTGGAGAGGTCGTCTAGAACTTCAGAGTACATGTCAATGAGTGTCTTCTTGGCGCTTCTTGCAGTGTCTTTATTATCTTTCTCTTTTTCACTGTCTACCGAAGTTCCCTTTTTGCATTTTTCTTCAAAGGACTTTTTCTCATTTGCGATTCTTTCTTTTTCTTTTTTGAGAGCTTGTTCCTGCTCACGGACCTCTTTCATTCTTTCTTCCAAAATTTTATTTTTCATGACCAGCTGGTCCATTGTCAAATGCTCTTGACTTTCCTCTGTCTCTTTACTTGTTTCATTATCAACTGGCAGACTAGGTAGCTTAAGAGACATTCCTTGAGATGTCAAACTATTAGGATCTACTTCGTCATTGCCATTGAAATTAAACAATGAGAACATCACAGCTGACATTGGTAACAATGTCTTTTTGAAGTCATCATACTTTTCTTTATAATCTCCTTTTGAATCTTCATACTTTGAATGTAGCTTGCTCAACAAGTCCTTGTTGTTTTCTTTTGCGTCCAAAAACTTTGACTTGAGCATTTCTTTACTGTCAAGGTACCACTGAAATTTTTCCTGGGTGCTGTTTTTGAAACTTTGGAGCTTTGAGTCCACATAGTAAGCCGATGTGCAGAAGCCACCAATAATCCAGTTTCTTGGCTGCACAAGTTGACTGAGCACTACTCTTGCAAACACCATAGTCGGTCCCATCATTGAATACTGCATTTGGACCACCTCTCTGCCCTCTGGTTTGGCTACAATGTTTTTCTTGCTGTCCTCTGGTTTGACTCCTAGAGTCTTCCTTTGGTTGTTAAGTGCTGCTAAGTTTCTTATGGGTATCTTTTTGAACTTTTGGGAGCTCACATTTTGAACAGCTTTTGCTAAATTACCAAATCTCATAATTGTCACTTAGTTTACTGTAATGAAGGTTACTTTAATAAATGAGTTTAATTTTATAGACAAAAGAATGTTTAAGATAAAATTATTTAAAATTTTAATTAACTACAGTATGAGCAGCATTTAGTAGATCAATATATAAGACAAGAACCAAAGGCCTATTGAGTTATTAAAAAAAGGCTTAATTTAACTTTTAGCTTAAAAAAAAACTATCATAAACAGTTGAATATATAGTAAAATACTGGTTCTGCACTGGTAAAAAAGTAAAATTCAGAGAAAAATAATATTTTTTGATAATTAAATATTATCAAAAAAAATGTTGTTCTTTTTTTGTTAATTTTGAAAATATCTAAAGAAAAGTTTCCCAAGCTTTTTTTTTATTAAGTCCCCTTTAAACAAATTGAAGAAGTTATAACCCTCTCTTAAAAAATAGTTTTAAAATCGAAATTGGCTAATTTTGGGAACCCGGTATCCAGTATAAGTTTCAAAACTACAATCCAGTGTGCCTAAGAACTTTTATTTTTGCTTTATACTGTCAACTTCAGAATATCAAGTGTAAGCTCTAAATTATAACTAGACGGCCCACTTTGGGAATCCCTGATCTAAAATGAACCATTAGAAGTGGGAACTGCTCTGTATAAACTACAAAAGAAGTAAATGTTTTATAATATTCAGCAAATTAAATTACAAAAAACTGTTGTTTAGCTTTAGTGTATTGACTTTACTGCTAATCTAAAAGGAGCTTTTTTATATACCTAATTAAGTTTTCTTTTCCCAAAAAAAGGCACAAACAATAAAATCAAAGTATGCTTAAAAGTCGAAGGTTATTTTTCATTAGTTAAAAATTGTTTTTAGTTTTTAATTATAACTTAATGACCAATAAATTTACTAAATATACTGCTTAATAAATGAAAATCACTAAATTGTCATAAAAATTAGAAAAAGTATTAAGTTTACTATATATTTTTATGCTAAAAAATAGATAACTTACAATTATAAAAAAAGGAATAACTACTGGTTAAAACATAGACACAATTTAGTGTAAATCTATTTGGCATCTGCTAAGAATAAGCACATTTAAAATAAACTTTAAAAGTCAAAAAACTATTTTGAGTGACTAAAAACTGTCTTGTGCAACCAAAACTATAAGTTATCCTGAGATCTTATAACAAGTATCTCAACAATCTTTAAACAAGTATTTCAACCCTTTGGTAAAACTATTTATATCTCAAGTTTTTTTTTAGAAATGGTAAAAAAAAATTCTACGTTTTATGTTTGAGTATTTAGAAGTTTATAAATAACTAAATATTGAAACTTGATCAACTAAACTTTATTCAAGATCTAGTAAAATGTCCTGAAATTTTTCTAAACTCTTGAAAATATCCTGAGTTGTTTTATAAAAACAAAACTATCCTGAATAACCCTCAGCTAAAAAAGACTATATTATTCCTAGTTGTCTTGAGTAATCCATAGATTTTCAAAACATCTTAAATATCCTAAGCATCCTGAGTGTGTGGCAACCCTAGAGAGTTTAAAACAGCTTTAAGTTATCAAATTGCAAAGAAGTTAAAGCCAAAACAAAAAATATCCTAGAAGGGAAAAACTTTATGAGTAATATAAAGATATTTTACATGGCTAAATGAAACAAATTAAAAAAAATTATTACTAGTTATTTGAATTTTAATACTAAATTAGTTTAATATGGTAATTTAATTTGGTTAAATCATATAAATACAAAACTATGATAAAACAAATTTAAAATAAAAAAGTTTATGTAAAGTTTTATTTTAAATTTTCTGGCAAAAAGGTCTAAAGTTGCAAGCTTTATCTACTCTAACCAAACAAATAAAATCAGCTTTGAACTTATTTTAAAACAAATTTAGGAGGCACTAAAAATAAATGTGGTTAAAACTAGTTTCTCAGAAAAAGATCTTAAATACAGATTTGTATTTAAACTAGCAGATACTTTTTAAGATCAACTTATTTTAAGCCATGTTTTAAGACATATAGGTTAATATATAAACAGTAGTAAATGTTATTTTCTTAAGTTGCAAGCAATTAATCAAACTTTTAATTATACATTTACATAAGACTCTTAAACAAAATTACTTCTATAAAATCATATTAAAAGTTTGAAATTTTTTAGAACTTATCCAGATATTGTATCTTTGTCATTTTTACTGAGCTTTAAATATTTAAATTTACAAAAAAAAAACTTCAAGTTATATTGTAAGTGCATCAGTTTTCTTGACTAAAAAATATGATTATAAAAAATTTAGTAAAAAAAACATGTTTTATTCACAACTAATTTATGTAAAGATTCATTATATACTATTTTGCCTGGCAATTAGCTTTATGTTAAAACAATATCTTTGAACATTAATTTTATAAGAAACTTCATGCATTAGTTAATCAATAAAAAATATTTTTGTTTACAAAACTTGTATATTTTTCCATCTAGTATTATTAAAACTCAGGGATGCCACTCTTTGAGTCAAAAAAACTGAATAAATACCATTCTGAATGACCCTAAACTGTCCTGAGTCATCCTGAGTTTGTTAAAACCCTTAAAAACAACTTGTTTTAATTAATAAATATAAGTTTTGCTATAATATAGGTTATGAAAAAACTAAAAAAAATAAATAAATCTCATTCAATCAGAAAAAATAGTTGGCCAGAGATTTTCAGAAAACTTAAAACTATCTTGAGTATTTTATAAAAAATTATACTGGCTTGAGTTATCATGAGTATGTGGTAACCCTAAAAACTTCAATAAAAAGAGTGCCAATTTTTTAGATTTTTGTTACCAACAATTACAGAGTACTTATAAAAAATTTAAAAAACTCATGATACTTCAAACTCTAAAAATGTATAGCTTGCACTTTTGAGTGTTCTTTGCATAATTCCTTTGTTACCTGAACAAAATATAATAAAACTATGAATAAAAAATTGAGTTGAAAAAGTCTTTGGTAAAAAACTTTTAAACATTTTAATTTCTACACAATAACTGCAAAACTAATTAAAAAATACTGCTTAAAAATGTTGAAAAGATAAAATTTAAATTAAAAAGTATTCTTACTAATTTGACATGCTCCTTAATGATGTATATATTGAACTATCAGTCATAGTGCATTACTCTCATAAGTTATCATGATTTTTAAAAACAGCAAAAGCAACATATATCTCGGTTAAAGACTGTAAAATAACAAATTGTAAAAATCAGGTTGCCACTTGTTTTTGAGAAATTTCTTCCAGGTTTTTAAAAGTACACGTTTTTGGGTTTACTTTTAATTTATAGTTAAGTTGAGGTAAATAACTGTGGTAATTACTGTAACAACGTTGAAAAGATGGTGTAAAGCTACTTTAAATGTGAATTTTAATAAAAAGGTTTTGATGATGACAAAAAAAATTATTAATGTGAGTAAAGATTTATTAGTTCAAGTCAAAATTTTACCACTTAACAAGAAAAAAATGGTTTAAAATTCTAGGTTTTTTAGTGATTTTTATTAAAATTCCAGGTCTTTATTGGTTTTTTCAAAAGTTCTGAAACTACAGCTTTTTGTAGCACAAATTTTTAAATCCCAGGTTTTTCCAGGATTCCAGGTTTTGTGTAAAATATGCTTTACTACTCACATATAAATTTAATAGATATTAAAAGTATACTACAGCAGGATAGATATTTAATAAAATTTATACATGTTAAACTATCATTTATATTTATACTTTTATTACTAGTCTACACCAAGTATTTAAAGATATTAAATAAATAACTTTATGAAACATGTTACTATTAGTTTTATTTGTCTTTTTTTTTGTAATCAAAATTTATTACTACTTTAAACAAAAAATTCCAACATGCATTTGAGTGACCAAAAGCTAGCATGCAGCACATCAAACTAGTCTAAGCCAGGCTAAGTTCGAGGAAAGATAGTAAAAAAGTAATATAAGGCAAAAAATGGACAAATTTGCTGGTGATCAGCATCACAGTCACTGGTTTTTAAAAAATTTGTTCAAGATTTTTTCAAGTACATTTTTAGAAAAAAATTGAATTTAAGGTAAAAGTGTTTTAAATAGTATAAATATAGTACTAAATTCCTTGTGTTTGTATAAATAAAACTCTGAATAATATAAATTTTTCTTTTTGTACATAATTTTTTTTTCTAATATTTATTAGAAATAACTACTTGTTCAACAAAAAAATTGTTCAACATACTAGTTTTTTTCAAATTGTATCAAATCCAAGAATTTTCTTGTTTTTTTATCTAAGTTTTAGAATTCAAGGTAGTTCCAGGTAAAATGGCAACTCTGAATCAATTTTGAGTACTTTAGAATACTATATTAATAACAAAATGCTAAATATTTTTAAAGATTAACTTAAAATTTAAAAATAAAACTTTTAAATCTTAACAGGGTTGTCACTCTTTCAGTCAGAAAAACTGCTAACGTGATCAAAAACTACCCTGAGTCATCACAAAATTTATTTTAAATCCTTAATATTTATTTTGCTTTTGATTCAAGGTATATTTATACTTCATGTCCATTTTTCTTCTTAATGATTAAAAGGAAGGTTATATATGTATGCTTCTGCATTAGATGTTGACTAATGTTGTGAGAAATACTGGTTTCAAAGGTTTAACATTAGAAGCTTAAATCAATTAAAATTAAAAAAAAATTTTCCATCTAGTATTATTAAAACTCAGGGATGCCACTCTTTGAGTCAAAAAAACTGAATAAATACCATTCTGAATGACCCTAAACTGTCCTGAGTCATCCTGAGTTTGTTAAAACCCTTAAAAACAACTTTTCTTAATTAATAAATTTAAGTGTTGCTATAATAAAAACTGAATATTTTTATATAACCATTTTAAGTTGACTTTATACATAATAAGATTTAATTTTTTTTGATTAACTTTTATCTTACCACATAAAGCACTTGCATGAATAAACTCATCTAATAATAAGTAATAATTTCAGATTTCAACAGGGTTGCCACTGGTTTTTGAGAAATTTCTTCCAGGTATTAAAAAGTACAAGCTTTTGGGTCCATTTTAGTTTAAAGTTAAGTTGAAGGTTAAAAACTATTTCAAGTAGTATAACAACATTGTAAAGATACTGTAAAGCCACTTAAAGTATGTTTTTTAACTATTTTTTTTAGATGACTACAAATTTTTTTTGTGTCAAATCAGAATCTTGACATGTAAAATTTGTTTTAAGATTCAAGTTTTTCCAGGTTTTTGAGTTTTTGTTCAAAATTCCAGGTTTTTTTTTTTATTTTTCTTATCAAGTTTCTATCGCCTAAATTTTTAACTCTAGGCTTTTCTAGGATTTCAGGTTTGGTGGCAACCCTGTTTAAAACTAGCAGTTTTAAAACTTGTTTAAAACATGTTTTAAAACTGTTAAAAATTAGGTTATTTCTAAGAAGAGTGAAGAACTAGGGGCAAGACTAAATAATTTATAAGCATTTCAAAATCAATAAAAATCATGTTTTTGAACAAAATAAGGTATATAAAATAACAAAATATGGAATCTAGATCAAATAAATCTTATTCTGGATCTAGAAAAAATCTAACTCTGAGATTTAAAAAAGTATCTTATAACTATTCTGAGATATTTGTCAAAAATAAAAATTTCTCTGAGTTATCCCAAGATTTTTAAGAATTAAAAAATATTCATAGTTTCCCTGAATCTCTGAGTGTGTGACAATCCTGTCATAAACACTGTCCTGAGATATTTAAAAAAGTCCAAGTTTAAGTTTTGCAAAAAATCCAAAAAAGCCTTTGTCAGCTTGAAAAAGTGTTAACCTAGCTTTGGCCTGGGCCAACTTGAGCTGTTCTCAGTTTTAAAAAGCCAGATAGGTCTAAACATTGTGGCAGCCCTGTAAAAATTTTCAAGGAGAGTTTTTTGTTTTATTTTGCACCATATTAACACAAAAGAGAGTAGTCACAATTACAGAAATAGAGAATTTTGAATGTTGAATAAATATTATTTTTTATACTTAAAATGTCATGCATGAGTAAATGTGTGGCAATTTTCTCATCAAAATATGGTAATGATGCTCTAAGGTTAGGTTAAGGCCATAGGGGGGGGGTTGGGGGTCCAACATTTTTTTTACAAAAATTAACTTTAGCTTTTATATAAAAGCTTTGAGTACAAACTATAAGCCAGTTTTTATAGAATTAAAAAATATCATTTAATTTTTGAGATATTTAACTATTTGTAAAAATTTTCCAATATAAACTTATACCGCAAATTTTTTGGGGTCAATTTTCTCGGAAATTTAAAAATTCACTAAAAATCTATCTCCTCCTTTATTTTTCAAGCAATCTTCTTCAAATTTTCAGTAAAACAATCCTTATAATAAAAGAAAAAAACTTTACTTTAAAATTTTAGTAATTTAAAAAAAAAAAAGTTTTATCACAAAAATTAAAAAAAAAAAGTGTTTTTTTTCAAAAAAAAAATTTTTACATAAAATTTTTTTAATTCCAAAGTAACGTTTTTTTTTGTTATTGTATAAAGATTAGACTGTGAAAGTTTGAAGAATATTGCTTGAAAAATGCAAGAGGAGATAGATTTTAAATGAAATAGTCTTTTTTTTGTGTTTTAGTTTTCCCTTCCCATAGGGAACCTGTTATGCAGCCCGGCTTTGACTTGTCATATCTCAATAATTAACTCAAACTTTTTAAAACGATAAAAAACATCTTGAAGCTTTGAAAAAACACTGTAAAATAAGATCAACTTGTAAAAAACATGGTTTACCCCCCCCCCCCCTATGGCCTTAATAACTATGACTGATGTCATTTTAGTTATAAGCTTAATTTCTCTTTTTAACTCTTAATGCAATTTCATTTCTCCTAAGTATAGTTTTTGTTTTTACTAACTTTTTACAATTAAAAAAAATCAACAACAATAGATATAACATTTTAGAATGGCATTAAGTTCAAATGACAATAAAAGTTAAAGAGAAATCTACTAAAAAATAAAGTCATTCATAAAAGGGTTGCTCTTTTAGTAAAAACTTTTTCAAGTGACCAAAAACTGTCCTAATTGATCTTGAACTGTCCTGAGTCAATCTGAGTTTTTTAAAACTCTTTGAAAAGATTTTTTAATTTACAAAGTAAATAAAAAATCTAACTTCAAAAAAACTGATTATAAGAGACCAAAATATTGAAACAAAACCTCATTCAAAATTTAGAAAAATATTTCCTGAGGTTATTAAAAAATGTTTAAAACTATCCTGAGTTTTTTATAAAAACGAAACTATCAAGTGTTAGTTGGGTTAAAATAAATCAAAGTATCTTGAGTTAAACTGAGCTGTCCTGAGTCATCCTAAAACTATAAATATCCTGTAAGTGTGGTAACCCGGTAATAACTTTTTAGTAAGTATCATCTTAGCTAGATTTTAAGTACGGTGCAAATCTAGCAAATATAGATACAATGGTTTTAAAAACTTAGATCTGTCTCACCAAGTGTATAGTATAGTCTTAATTCTTGATAAATAGAGTAAAATACAAAAGTTTTAAAATGTCAAAAACAATAGAAATTTATAAAAAATTAGTTAAGAGAAAATTTGAGATTGCGCTAAAAGTAATTTGTCTTGACAACAAGAATCAGTACTTTTAAAATAAAATTTTTGTTAAACTGAATACAGTCATCAAAATGCGCCCATAAAACCAACCAAATCATAACTATTAAGCTACATCAAAACAGTTTAATCTTTACAAAAAGTGTACCTTCATAACAATGAATTGCTTGTAATCATAAAATTTGGCTTGTTAATCTAGTTTTAGTTTAAAAAATAAAAATGATTGTTATTCAACTTATTTGTTTACAAATAAAATATATGTAATGGTAGCTTAAGTAAGTTTCTAGCTTAATTGTTTACTATTTTAAGCTAAACCTAGGAGAAGTATGTTAAATACAAGCTTTTATACCAAATTACATCAACAAATGTTATAGAGGAGCGTTAACTTGATGCCATTGCAGATTAATGTAATTAATAAAAAGTTGTGGTGGAAATGGGTCAAATATGCACAAAGACATTTTTGCTCAAAGATACTTTTTGCACAAATGGTCACTTTTGCACAGAAGGTCATTTTTGCCCGATAGTAAAAAATATAGGAAGCTATAAAAAACAAGAAAAAACAAATATTAAAAAAAAATTGATAAAAAGAAGAAAGATAGAAAAGTTAGTTGTAGACCAAGGGTAAGGGTTAGCGGTAACAGTGATTGTAAATATAAGAATAACTGATATATAATATTTAAAAAGGTAACGGGAAAAATTGAATAAAAATAAAAAAAAAAGTTACCAACTGAGGGTAAGAGTTAGGGGTAACAGCAGGGATGTTGTTTAAAAATTTTTCCCAGGTCTTCAAAATTTTTTCCAGGTTTTTAAAAGTACACATTTTTTGGTCTATTTAGAAATTAAAGTTAAATTTAAGGTTAGAAACTCTATTACATAATATAAAAATATTGAAAAGATACTGTAAGGCTACTTTAAATGTGTTTTTTAATAAAAAGAAAATTTTGATGATGACAAAAATTTTTATCTAAATGATAGATGTTTTGAGTCAAATTGAAATTGTACAACTGAACATGTTAAAATTCCAGGTTTTTTCCCAAATTTCTCAAATTTCAGGTAAATTGGCAACCCTGTAACAGTTATAGTATAAGAAAACAGTCAACAATAGTTATCAATATAAACAAACAAAAAAATAAAATATACAAATAAGTAAATTAATAAAAAAAAGGTAAATAACCAAGAAAGGGGTAATAGTGATAGTAAAAATTAAGTTAGTAAAAAATTTTGATAAGTCTCAACCAAGTATCTTCCTGCTAAAATGTCTTTTGTACTTGACACCTACCCAGACGTGGTAGTAATAAATGAATCAATAAACATTTTTACTAAATTTGTTGTATTTTTGGGAGTTTCCCTAATCTGTTTTGGTAAAAAATGTCTTCGAGTTTTTATTTGTCATACATTAATGATACAAAAAAATTAACTCATAGTGCATGAATAAAGATATTTTATTAAACTAGCTTTAAATATTTTTAATGCACCAAAAATACTCTCCATTATCAAGTCGTACACTAGTTGGAAACAGTCCAGCAGATAAAATGAGGTAATACCTAAAAACTTGTACAAAAAAAACTCCTGTAAGAGCAAAACTTATTTTTAAATGGTTAAAGGATGACACTGCAATGCAAGATATTGTTATCAGAAACTCTTCGGTTGACAATCAAATGAATGAGTGTACGCAAAATGTCTAGCACTTATTGATGAGTCCTTGAAAAAATAAAACCACCAATAAAAACCGTTTTAGGTTATGGTGTCGGGTCTGCTGCAGTCTTTAGATATTATTAGCTACCTATGTAGATAAAATCGATATTTATATTGATTTAAGCTTTTAAAAGATAACAACAAACTTCCAACATTAGCATTTTTCTTCCAACGAGATTAAGCACCATCCGTAACCTTAAAAAAAAACAAAAAAACTTATAAAAACGTAATTATTACCGATTTTTTATGGTATGTGGCCAACTGAATAGTCCGATACGGTTAAGAGGATATTTCAATGTGTAAAGTAGATAAACAATCTTTAATTCTTAAATCAATCTAAGTGTTGACAATCTGAAGAAGAAGATATCTTTTCTAAGAGAATATACTGATGATCACTCTTTAAAACGCCGCTGAATACTTTATTTACAACAAAAGGACTGACAAAGCATTGGAATGAAATGTCTAAATTTTATTTGACTTCTCTTAAACATATTTTTTATAACTAACTTATGTTTTGTATTTTTTGCGCATAAACTGCTTTTAAATTGGTTTTAGAACTAATGTATACCTTATTATGTATAGTGCACTGATAGAGTGTACAGTTGTCTCCTGTTATAAATATCTTTTAAACATAAATTCCTATCGTTATTCTTAGTTCAAGTCAAAAATTATTTAAAAAGGAAAAAAAAATTCACGGGATTAAAAATTACTTCTTATATTTTCAAATTCTAGATGGTTTATTGATTTTTATAAGCTTTAACAATAAACCTTGCTTAAAATTGGTGTATAATAGAAAAATCAAATTTGGATGTTTATAGAATTGCTTGGTGTAATTGATAATAAATCAATTTAAGGTTTAATTTTTTTTTAATTATTTTGAGCTATAAGAATTGGAGTTTATCGTTGAAATAAAAAAATTGAACTCAAGATTAAACTTTGTAATCTGTAGTGATACGAATCTAAGAATTATTACTATGTAAAAGAACTACCTTAACGTAGTTTTTCAATTTTTTATTTATATAAAATAATTCATGTTTATTTAGCCTTATAGTTTAAAATATTCGTAGGTTTTTAGAGTTATGAAACATAAAACCATAGTGATTAAATAACTAAAGCTAGACCGTAACTTGATCTGGCTGGCTACTACTTCATTAGTTAAAGCTAAAAACACCAAAACAACTTTTGGGAATCTCCCTAAGTAATCGAAAATAATGATGAACCTACAATAAAACACAAACTAAATTTATGACATAAAAAAAAAAGTAAATGATTTTAAATAGTATGACTTTGTATTGTTCAAAGGCCTTTTCTCAAAGAACAAAGCTTACTTTTAATTATTGTGTAAAAAATAATCAATATTTCATCTTTTATCAACTTCCTATAATACTTTAGATATCTTATATATCTTACATAATATTTTTTGTATAGGTGTTGACCACTAGTTTTCAATCTTGCAGGACCCAATTTAAAAGTTTTAAAAATCTTTATTAGGAACCCTGTGCCATCAGGCAACACATTTTTGTGTAAAACTTCTATATTTTAAACTTATCTTTTGTAGATACTCAAATGTACAAAACAACAAAGTATCATTGTTTTGGTACAGAGGCTTAAATTTGCTTTCTTCCTAAATGCCAATTAAGTATCAACAAGTTTCCTGTAAAATTAAAGATACTATCAAAAGGGATTGTTTATGATTTAAATACACTTAAGCAACAACTATAAACATGTAATGGAAAACAGAGATAGATAGAACCAGGTGGCCACTAAACCTAGAGTCCTTAAAAAACCTAAAATTTTAAACAATTTTTATATGCTAAGTAGTGAAATATCAAATTTTAAGAAAAATCTTACATGTAGATATAATTTTTAAGTCAATATCAAAATTTTTTTTTTGGTAAAAACATTTAGAATATCTTTTCAATGTTTTTACACCATTTAACACAGTTTTAAACTTTAAGGCCATAGGGGGGAGGGTAAAACATTTTTTTTTACAAAAAATAATTTTGGCTTTTATATGAAACTAACTACAAACTATAAGCCAGTTTTTATAGAATTCAAAAATATCATTTAACTTTTGAGACATTTTTATTCCAAAAGTTTCTGATACAAATGTATAGACCATATATTTTTCTGGGGAAATTCTATTGGAAATTTTAAAAATCAGTAAAAATTTATGTCCTCATTCATTTTTAAGCAATCTTCTTCAAATTATCAGGAAATTTTCTTTGAATTAAAAGAAAAAAAACACTACTTATGAATTTTAATCATTTAGAAATATAAAAACTTTATGCAAAAAATAAATAAAAAAGATTTTTTTTTGGTTTTAATTTATTTTTACAATTTTTTTAAAGTCTAAAGTAAAGTTTTTTCGTTATTATATAAAAATTAGACTGTGAAAGTTTAAAGAAGATTGTTTGAAATATGTAGAAGGAGATATATTTTAAATAAAATATTCTTTTTTTGCTGTTTTAGTTTCCTTTCCATAAAGAACCTATTGTGTGGCCCAATTTTGACTGGTCATATCTTAAAAAATAATTAGAATATTTTAAAACAATAAAAAGCATCTTGAAGCCTAGAAACAACTATAAATTATAAGATCAACTTGTAAAAAACATGGCTTACCCCCTATGGCCTTAAACTTAATTCTAAACTAAAAAATGTTTACTTCCAAAAACCTGGATGAAATTTCTCAAAAATCAGTGGCCACCCTGTTCTATCTATCTCTGTTTTATTTACATGTTTACATGTTCGACTATCTTGTATTTCCTTACCCTTAAAGTTTGCATTGTACTTATAACTAATTACTAATTTTAATAAATAAAGACTTATGAAAACATTCATCAAGCTTTATTTGTTTTTATTAAAAAAAGCTAATTTAGGGACATAAAATTTTACTCCTGCTTACTTATTTTTAGTAGTTTTTGCATTTTAACTGGTTTTTATGGTAGAAAATATAACAGTAAAGGATAAAATGGTTTGGTGTTCTAGTTGGAAATGGTGCGGTGCTCATAATAGATTGTTGTTTCTGTTAATATTGCTCTTAATTTTATATTTATGCTACAATCATGGGGTATTTAAATGTCAATTGCACTGTTCATTATTTTTCTTTTTTAAATTTCAATATGACTTTTTGAGTATATTTTATTTCTATATGTTTTAATCATGGGGTAAGCAAATTTAAACTGAACTGTTGTTATTTTTGTTATTTAAATAAATTGTAATATGTTTATTTGAAAAATGGATTTAATATAAAATTTGTAAGTTTATAACTTACTATCTGGTTGCTTTAGTTTTTATGTATTTAAATTTAGTACAGTTAGTTTATTTTTAACTAAAATACTTATCCATTGCTACTTTTAAGCTTGTTTTTTAAATAAAAGTTTTTGATTACAGCGTTTTTTGGAAAAAAATGTGTACTATACTGGCAGTACGTACCTAGTTAGCAGGTTACTGCATTATATTGTTTTTTTTACTTGCTAAACAGACTATTTCACAAAATATATATTTTCAATTGTTTTTAAGATGTTATTTTTACTTTCTCTGTCTAATATGTAGTTAAATGTAAAGAAACCTGTAGGAAAAGGATTTTAAACTTTTTATATAAATTTTATAGTCCTTTTTATTCATAAAAAAGTTTTAGTTCTTAATTTTTCTTTGTTCATTAGTATATCTATTTTTTTTATATTATTGATTCTGTGTGATAAAGTATTTTAAAGTTTAAGTACGCTCAAACAATACTTAAAAAATAATATATAGTTTTAAATTTTTATAAATTTGATTTTTTTATAATATGTGGCAGAAAAAAAGATTTAAAATTGACTCCTTATTGTATTTATTTTATATAAAGTATAGCAGAATTTGCATATTAGATTCCAATTAACTATTAAAAGTTTAGGCCTTGAAAGCATTTTAAAGCATAAAATATCTTGAAATATTTAAAGCTAGTATTAAGTTTGATCGTAAAATTTGTAACTATGGTTATTGTGTATGGTAAAAGTCTTTTACACTAGTTAGTGTTTATATTATAAACTTAAGCAGTAAAAGTTTGATTTATTTTTAACATAATAGTTAGTTTTCAATTCCAGATAATTTATAGTTTTACACTTTTAGTTAAATAATTGCTTAGCATTACAACTACTTTTAAAAAATATTGATTTGTAAACCGAAATAGTTTAAGATTTGTTATTAAGTTAAAACGAAGTAATTAAAATTTGAAAATTAACTGATGAAAATAAATCTTGGTTACCAAGGCAGTTTAGTTTAATTATTTATCTTAAGTTAAGAATGCTTGCTTTGTAAGGATTAAAAAAGCTTTTTTTTTTAAATAAGCAAGCACTAAGTTAGATTAGAATTAATAAAACTTGTATCAAAAAGATCAAAAAATGTATGTTGACCAAAAAATAGAAGTAGTAACAGATTTTGTAAAAACAAAATTATTTTTACTTTATCAACTCGTTCATGATAGTTTGAATTTCATTTGTACTATAATACAGTTAAAGCTTACTGCTTAAACTCAAGGATTATGCTTTAAGAGTTAGATTTTTTTAAAGAGGCTAATTTTAAGAAAAGTATTTGATAAGTTTTCACATAAGTTGAGTCGTCTTTAAAACACCTAACTGTTGTTTGTACACCATATTCAACTAAACTTTTTTACTCTTGATGCACTTTTTCAGAAGCTGTTGTTTTCAGAGCTTAAAAAAATACTACTTTTGGAACTCAGTACTAATTCATTTGTAGCAATATGTATAAAGATATATATGAATTTATGACAAAAAATTAGAAATATGTATTTATATAATTTCACAAAATAACATGTCATTTTAGTTCTAAAAGTTTCTTGAAATGTGTTTTATTTTATCTAACTAAATAAGATTATTAATAGAACTGAGTTGTATAAGTAAAAGCTTTAAGTAAAAAATTAAAAAAAAACTAGTTTAAGTCAACAAATGTACTATTTTACAAATATATATACATAAGAAATGTTTTAAACTTAACTTTATAGTAGTTTTTACTTGTTATTTTTATTACATTTCGTTATTTTTTACTTAATTGTTAACAAAGCCTGTAAAAAACCTACAAATATAGTACTTTTAAATAACTACATAAGTATCACCATATAAAAATAATTTTAATTAAAGTTTCAAATATTTTATTTGTTAATATTTTATTACAGTTAAACAAGTTTGAAAATTAATTTTTTTTTTATTCACAAATTTTTTATGTTTTGAAATTTTTGAAAGAAAGTGTGTTTTTGAAAAAAGTTGAACTTAAAAGTAAATGAAATTGTGTTTTTTATATGCAATGTTCACTATAACTTTCACTCGTTTGTAAATATTTTAAATTTTGTTTCAACACTTCTTTATCCCAGGGTTCCTACTATTTAAAATATCATAAAGAAAAAGTTAAAAATTCAAATATCATGAAAAATAATTATTTATTTTAAAGCTTAATTGACACAATTTTTAATGATATATAAATCTGTTTATAATAAATGTGTAGTGTAGATAAACATAAGTTAAATAATGATCTTTTAAACTTAATTTAAAATTTTAGTAGTTTTCACTAGTTTTATAAAATTTATTAGCATTAGAGGTTAACAATAAATTAAATATTTAGTGTTTTAGATGTATAAAGTAATAAAACATAGCAGTAGCTTTACCCAGATGGTTGTCTAACTATGAAAATCTCTTCGGTGCCTAGTGAATAAATAAAAAAAAATCTACACTCTAAATTAAAAATTAACTACTTTATTTATGTAAAACTAATTTAAAGCAGTGGTTTATTTGTATCTTAACCTCACATCATTGGATTTTAAAAGTTATCAAGAAATTTTTTTCAAAAATGAATTCAGATATAAAATACACCTTAAAAAATATGCTTCAGTACTGTATAAGTTCACTGTTAACTAATTTCTGTTCACTCTTTAAGAAAAATTAGCCTTGAAGAAACTGACTTACTGACTTTTACTAACATTTACTCAAAACCACAACAGCTAACTAAGCAGATCATTATTACCTTTTTTCGTACTTAGAAATAAAATTTAATGTTATTTTTTAATTCAGTTTGGTTAGATTTTTTGAAACTATATGTAAACCCTAATTTTAGCTAACTACTTATAAAAATAAAATACAACTTAAGCTTTTTTACAGTAACTTTTGTAACAAACATGAAATTTGGAAAATTTGCAAAAACTTTGCAAAATGTGAGCTCCCAAAGGTTTAAGACAGATGTCAGAAGAAACTTTGCAGCGCTCAACAACCAAAAGAAAGCTCCTGGAGCCAAAACAGAGGACAAAGAAAAAGTCCACCTGCAGTTTGCAACGATGGGTCCTACTGCAGGGTTCGTCAGAATAGTGCTGAGTCAGTTTGTCAAGCCAAGGAACTGGATAATTGGTGGATTTGGTTCATCAGTTTACTACCTGGACTCTAAGTTTCAAAACTTCAAAGACAGCACCCAGGAAAAGTTCCAGTGGTATGTAGACAGCAAAGAAATGCTCAAGTCAAAGTTTTTGGACGCAAAAGAAAACAACAAGGACTTGTTGAGCAAGCTCCAATCAAAGTATGAATATTCAAAAGGAGATTACAAAGAAAAGTTTGATGACTTCAAAAAGACATTGGGGCCAATGTCAGCTGTGATGTTCTCACTGTTTAATTTAGACAATGATGATAAAATTGATCCTAGCAACTTGACTTCCAAAGGAATGTCTCTAAAACCAGAAAAGCCAAAAGGAGACAATAGTCCCAGCAAAGAGGTTGAAGAAGATCACAAAGTATCAGTTGAGGACCTCGTGGTGCAGATCAAAGCTCTGGAAGAAAAACTGGAAGCACTGCTTGAGGACAACCAAGCTCTCAAGGAAGAGCTGGAACAGCGTGGGAGCACAATAAAGAAATTATCAGAGAAGGTGAGGATGAGAGATGAAAAATACAGGGACCTGGCGTTGCAGATGGACAGAGACGCGGTGGCCCACCAGATTCTGGTTGACAAGCTGGAAAAAGACTGCGAGTACCTCAGGAAGCAACAGCTGGCCAAAGATGACAAGGAAATGAAGAGGATCAACGCCAAAAAGTCTCTCATTGACATGTACTCTGAAGTGCTGGACGACCTCTCGGACTATGACAAGGACTACAACACCCAGGACCACCTACCCAGGGTTGTTGTGGTGGGAGACCAGAGTGCTGGGAAGACCAGCGTGCTTGAAATGATCGTCCAGGCTAGGATATTTCCCCGGGGTGCAGGGGAAATGATGACCAGGTCGCCAGTGAAAGTGACCCTAAGTGAGGGCCCTGACCACGTTGCCCAGTTTAAGGACAGCTCTAGAAAGTTTGACCTGACTAAGGAATCAGAACTGAAGGATTTAAGGAGAGAAATAGAGTTGAAAATGAAGTCTATTTGCTCTGAAGAGAATACAGTTTCCAGTGAGACAATCAGCCTGACAGTGAAGGGACCAAACCTGAGAAGGATGGTTCTGGTTGATCTGCCAGGGATGATCAACACTGTCACTTATGGAATGGCCAGAGACACTAGAGAGTCAATTTTGAAAATAAGCCAGCAGCACATGGAAAACCCTAATTCAATTATTCTGTGTGTTCAGGTATTTTTTTATTTTAATTAATTTTTAATAGCTGTTCTAAAGTTTAGCCTTTGTGTACCTATGTATATGCTGACTAGCTCTTTAATTTTTTCTTAAGTGATCATAAAAAACTAACCTAGTTAAATGGAATTTATTAAAAAAATAAGTTATGTTCAAGTAATTTTATGTTTTATTCATAAAGTTTTGCTTTTTTTATTCAGTAATTTTTAAAACATATTTTTTTTTATTTACTTTTATTTTGTTAGTTACAATGATTGCACAAATAAACATTTAAGTACTAATGCACATTGCACATAAGTTGTAAAGTGTTCTAAAATATCTATTATTTCTTAAAATAAATTCAACTAGCAGTCTAACAAAATTAAATGTTATGAAATATAATCAAGCTAACATGTGACTACAATATAGTTTAAGTATTATTATTTAAAATAATAGGACTTTTTAATTCTAAACAAACATTCTATTTATAACAGGACGGATCTGTAGATGCAGAACTGAGTCTTGTAACAGACACTGTCAACAAAGTGGACCCAGAGGGTAAAAGAACCATATTTGTTTTGACAAAAGCTGACAAAGCCGAATATCAGACTAGTAAGCCAGGTGAGAATATTGTCTAAAAAGAAATAGTTGTATTTGTTTGGTATAAAAGAGTAAACCGTATAAGTAATCAATAAGTAAATCGTTTATATATTTGTAACTATTAGCTTTAGTCACAAGAAGTATGCTAGTTGTAAAGGTTATTTATTTGATGTTGTTTTTATCATAGGCAAAAAAATTCTAACTGTTCTTACTATTAAATAAAAAATCAATTGGCAAAAACCATTGTTCTACAAATTCAAAAAAATAATGTATTCTGATTTTTTAAAGTAGTTTAAGTAAATATTACCATGTATTGAATCAAACTAAATTATTTTATAATGAAATTTTGCTGAAAAAATTGAGTAGATATTTTTATAACAACTTGGTTTAATATTTTTTGTCTTAGTTCTAATAAAGTTGCCTCAAAAAATAATCTTAGATTATTATTATGGCTTAAATTTTGTTATATTTACCAAATTAATGATAATGCAGTTGAAATTTAGATGCTTAAATTTGATAAAACTATTTATAAATAATAAAGCAAGACTTAAAGTTTTTGTGATTTAATTTTTCATATTTAATTGTTTATTACATACTAAATTTCAAAAGTTTTACTAATATTTAATATATTGTTTTGAGATAAATAAGGTCATAGTAAATTATAATAACATTTTGTTTTATATTAGTTTAAAGGTAGTTATGTCAGTCCAAGATTTATTTTATTTTAAAATAAATACTTAATTAGTTTTTCAATAATAAACTAACTTCTTAAAACTGCTGCCAATGTTTACAATTAAAAAAGATCATTAAAAACAAACAAGAGTAACACAGAGTAAACTTTCAATTTTTGTGCATAAAAACTCATATGCTAAAAAGAAAGTGTTATAGTAAGACTATTGGTAAATAATAGTTAACTATTAAAAAATATAAATTTAAGCGTTTGTTAATAAAGAACTGAGCGAAACAAGTTCAAAGGATTATATTATAATAACAAATTAATCAGAATTCTTTCTTTATAACACTAATGTATTTATTACACTAATGGGTGTAATAAAGTAAGAATACTGTTTAATTTGTTGTTATTAAATAGTAATTAACAATTAACAACATATAAATTAAATTTATAGCACTTATGTTTTTTCTTTTTTTTCTTGTTTTCTTGCCATAGATATGTCAAAGCTTTCATATCTACACGCGTTTATATACATGAAAAACAAACATATCAAAGGTCGGATTCAGAAGATATTGAACGGTCAGTTGCTGCCAATGAAGGCACTGGGTTACTTTGCAGTTGTGACCGGAATGCCAGATGGTGATGACCAGCAAATTGACAAGATCAAACAGTACGAAGCTGAATTCTTTGAAAACTCCAGGTAATTTCATTGTTTAATAAACACAATTTGTTTCTCCATTTCAAACAATAGATAAATGTTTAGTTTGTAAACACCAATGTAAGTATTTAAAAAGTAAATTTCAGTTTTCTCAATTCAAAATAATGATAGAATTGTTTTTAACTACGACTCTAACTTCAGCTATTGCTACTTCAGGAATTTTTGACTTAATTGTTTCAAAAATAAAAGTAATTTTGATTGTTCTCAAAAAAATTAAGCCTAATAATGTTTTTGTTCGTTAACTGTATGTGACAAATATTTTGTAAGCTTTTAAGTCCTAGATTATTGTTAAAAAATGTTTTTCACTTTAAACATTGATTTATGTTTTGTACTACTACGTCTAAAAATTTATTTTATAACTGCAATTTATTTTTCAACATATTGTACTGTGGTAGTCGAAATCAAAAAGTTGTTCTAAAATTTTTTATGCTACTCAGTCTTTACTACTTTAAAAGTAATTTTGTATTTTCCATATAAAACTTAATGGCGTGTCACCATACCTTGTTTAAATTATTCTAGTAGTCAGCCTACCAAGAGCTTGGGAACAGGTCAAATATGCACGAAGAAACTTTTGCACAAAGGGCCATTTTCGCACGAGAGTAAAAAGACACAGAAAAAAAAGACTAAAAAAACTTAGAGATAAATTAATGAAAAACAAAAAGAAGAAAAAAGTTACCGACCAAGGGTAAGGGTTAGGGGAAACAGTGATAATAAAAAAAACTAATAAAAACATTTTTTAAACAATAAAACAAGAAAAATAAATAGAAATTAATTAAAAGAAAAAAAAAACTATCGACCGAGGGAAGGGTTAGGGATGACAGTGAAAGTAAAAAAAAAAATAACTAATAAAAAAAAAAATTAATAAAAAAAGTTACTGAGGGTAAGGGTTAGGGGTAACAGTGATATTAAAAATAAAATTAAAAAAATAATAAACCCTCGAAAAAGTGACCCTTAGTGCAAAATTGCGTTCGTGCAAAAGTGTCCCTTCGTGCATATTTGACTCCTACCCCAAGAACTTGTGGTTTTATGATCCAAGTTGCATGATCAAAACGTGTTGTTTGAGATTTTTCACATCAAATGAAAGTCTAGGGCTTTGGCTCTGAAGACTTTAGCATATGTTGTCTTAAACAAGTTATATAATTATTAGTTATTTATATATTTTAACTATTAATTTGCACTTATACTGTTTGATAAATAATATAAATACTGGTTGTTTTATATAAACCTAAACAAATTATCAACAGCTTGTTCGGCAACTTGTCGCGCAGAGGCATCCTGGAAAAATCTCAGCTGACAACATCGAACCTGAGCGTTTGTGTGAGCGACTGCTTCTGGAAGATGGTGAAGGAATCGGTGGAACAACAGGCCGACATGTTCAAGGCGCAGAGGTTCAACCTGGAGACGGAGTGGAAGAACAACTTCAACAAGTACAGGGAACTCAACAGGGACGAACTGTTCGAAAAAGCCAGGTGAGAAGAAAGTTACTTCTGGGTTGCCACAAACTCCATCTAATCAAATATTTTTTTAATAAAAACCAGGCAGTTTGGGTATTTTTTTGTGAGAAAATGTTTTTACTTAGCTTCAGGTGGAAAGCTGAGTTTTTATAAGTTAACTTTTATTAAGTTTTATTGTTGAATTTAACTTTTATTCTGAAACTGGACCAGGGTTGCCACACAGTTATTCTATTCAGGATTTAGATTTAGGTTTTAAATTTCTAAAAAGTTATCCAACTCAGGCTAGCTTTAATTTTTTTTAACTCAGATAACTCAGACTTGTTTGAGTTTTATTGTAAAACTCAGGCTAGTCCTGGATGTTTACCCAAATCCTCCGGTAGTTTTTTTACTTAAAATTAGTTTTTTAATTGTTTGTAATGTTTTATAATTTTGAAATTTTTAGATATTTTTGCAGAGATTACTTTTTGACTCATATTAATTAAAAAGTACTTGAATACTCTCAAACTGACTTAAGTTAGTTTTCGGTTACCTAGGCTGGCTTTTTTGCCTTAAAATGAGTTGCAATTCGTCACTAGCTTCAGTTTTATATTTGTACTCTTTGAGACTACACAGTTTGAGTTACTTTGTTATATAAAGATAAAAGATGTTTGATGTTTGTAAAAAAATTTCATTTTTAAATGTTAGTAAATTATGATGGTTTTGGATTTTTCTTACTGACAAAAATCGACTCTCAATATATAATTGAAAGTTTGCTTTTAATGTTAATAAATAAAGCAGGAACTACATATTAAACTTATTCTAAGTTTGTGTTCGAGCTTTATGAAATTATTTAATTTCAAATAAACAGAAACGAGATATTGGACGACATGCACCGGTTAGTGAGCATCGCCCCACAAACGTGGGAGAAAACACTTCAGAATAATTTGTGGCAAGCAGTAAGCGACCACGTTATTAACCAGGTTACATTTGTTTGCTGTAATCATAGTTTAAAGACTAGATAACACGAACCTACATATTTTTATTTTATCTGAACTGGGCTTGAAACTTTAACTTAGCATTCTAACATATAAATATCAACACAGTCGTATTTACCTTCTATGCTTTAAATGCACATCGTAAGAACCACTTTTTATAGAAATTATCGTTACAATCTTACAATAATAACCAATCAAATAATCGATTTTTTAAAAAGATCTCGAGATGATATTACCTAATTTCAACCTTTATATGGACTTACATTATTTCACAGCATTAATTTTTATGTGCACACCGTGAAAACTACTGGTTTATAAAGAGAATAAAACTTTTAATCTTAAAAAATTTAGTAAATTGAATTTTAAATAGTAAGCTCTATTCAACAGTATAACCTAATTTTAAACTTCAACACAGGTGTACATAACAACTTATAAACTAATATTTTAGAATAAATCCTAAGGTAGTTTTACCTCAAACAGTAAAATAGTAATATCTCATTGACTAACTAATCATTTATTTTAATACATTATTAAGTAGTATTAACTTTAACATCCAACACAAGTGAATCTTAAAAAAATATCACTTTACTATATTCTATTTGCTTTGTAAGCAGTTTCAGTTCACATTTCTGTACATAGTACACCACTAGTTCAAAAAAAACTTATGTTCTATAAATGATAAATGTAATGAACAAAATAACTCAGTTTTTGAATCCTGGGTAGATTTTCCGAAACCTAATAATTAAAACATTTTTGATTAAAAAAAATAAAATAAACTTGAGGTGTACCTACTTTTTGTGCACAGAAAAATAGAATATCTACATTAACTAACCAAACGTATTTAATAAATCCTAATTTCGTAATATTACTCTTTTCACCATCAACACAGGTGTATCACTGTACCTTAATTAAAGAACTGGTTCATTACAAACATCTAAAAATTGATTAATAAACTAACATCAAATTTTTTCATTCTTATGTTACTTTCACCTTCAACGCAGGTGTACCTACCAGCGGCGCAGGAAAACGACCCGGGCAAGTTCAACACGCAGGTGGAAATAAAATTGAAGGAGTGGAGCCGAAAGCTGCTTCCTGAAACTGCAATCAAAATAGCCAAGCAGACCCTCACCGCCGAATTCGTGCAAATACTGACCAATGACAGCGAAGCAAACAAGCAGTACATGATTCAGACCGGTACGTGTAGCTATAAATACTTTTAAGTTCACTAGTAAACAGAGGGTCGTGAGTTTTTTTTAAATCAAAACCTAAAATGTGTGTAAGACAACAAAAACATTTTAAATTGACATTCAAACAGGGTTGCCACAAAGTCAGGAAAATCAAGAAAAGTCAGTAAAAACTATAAAAAAAAAGACAAAAGTCAGGAAATTTGACAACATTTGAAAAAAACGTAAGATATTTTCTGTTTAATTAAATAAATTCCTTATTTTCCAAATCCTTGAAATTAAAAAAATTAATTAAAAATCGTCTAAAGTCAGACTAAAATTGCAAAAAATTTCCTAGAAATTCACAAAACTACTTATTTTCCAATGCCTTCATCTGATAAACATTAGTAAAATATCCTTTATAAAACTGCAGAGTTTTTTATTAATATATTGAACAGATACCCATAATTAAACAAGCAGTTTTTGTATGCTTTTTAGTATTGATGATCTGTGGCAAGGTCACTTCAATAGTGAAATTGCGATATATACACAAAAGTTTATCTAGCATAATTTTAGAATAAAGTGTTTTTTGTTTAAAAAATAATTAAGTTCTAAGTTTAGTATTTAATGTAACAAGTTTATGTGTTTACTTTGCTTCTTAAAAATTATAAAGTTGTTTAAATTTAAGAAATAAGTAGGTAGAAATAATTCTATGGTAGGTTTATTTATTAGTAATTTTTTGTAAAATAGCTGAAGTTTTTGAAATGAATAAGAGTATATTTATTTCTTACAAATTTTATACTTAATAATAAGAGGAAATAAAAGATTGAAAGCTTTATATAGTTTCAAATGTTTGATTATGTAGTTTAGAATAAGTTTAAATTAAGAATTTGATTTAGTAAAGTCTGGAAAATTTTAATAAAAGTCAGAAAAAGTCAGGAAATTTTATCTCAGCTTGATCTGTGGCAACCCTGTTAAAATACATTCTTAAGTTGTAATTTATTAAGAGTTAAATACAAATGTTCAAAGTGTGGATGTTAGGTAAATAGAAAATTGTGTCCGGCAAGCAGGCTGAATCCAAAATCATGTTCAACTAAAATTTGTGCTTTTAAACATTTGTTATCAAGTCTTCATTGTAACTATTTCCAACCAATCTGCCCTAAAAAATCTATTTGCTTGATAAACATAGGTAATTTTTTTCCCCAAAAAATTGGAAAATGTTCAAATGTTGTCCACCCCTACTATAGATCTTAGTACGACAAAGACAAATCTTTTCACTACTTTAAGAAACCCATAGAATTAACTCATAAGCTCAAGCTAGTTTTTGCTTACTTAAGCTAGCTCTGGACATAAAAGTTCTAATTTCAAAATATTAAACTTTCAAACAGGCGACGACTTCAGCAAGCTGAAGAAGGCGATTTGTGACGTCATAGTGGAACGTCACACGTGGAACGAGCAGTTCTTGGAACCGCTGAAGGTTATCACTCAGAACGTGTTGGGAGACAAGAACGTGGCAAGCAGGCAGCAGTGGGAGGAGGCTGTCGGGTTCATTGAGAGCAATCTGACCAAGATGAAGAAGGATTTGGAAGGAGAGATGCAGAGGGTGATCGGTCCGGATTGGATGAAACGGTTGGTTTGGTTATTGAAATTGTGATTAAAATTATATAATTTTTTTTTTGATACTTGTTTGATTATTTATCTACTGTGTTGTCAAGTCGTGCGTTTATTTTTCAAATTCAAAATTATTTATCCGGACTGGGTAAAACAGTGTGTTTTATTTTTGAAAAGATGAATATGAGTATAAATTTTTTGTATTTAGTCTGTTGCAATGTTTTGTTTGGTATTTTTATTTTTGAATTGTTGTTTGTCTAATCAGCGCCAACTTGGTCAATTGTTTGATTTGTTTTACACATTTGCGCAGATTGCTTGTTTGTAAATCATAATACCACTATCACTGCAACTTCTAAATAAATTTTACACCATATTTTGACAGAATAAAAATTATATTTTAAACAGCTGGAGTGAGTGGAAGAAAAGGAGCGAAATTCAGCAGCGAAATCTGGCAGTGAAGCACCAGCTGGAACAAATGTTTCCGCATGGAGGCAGTAAAGAGCTGTCACAAGTTCAATTGTCCACTGTCAGGACCAACTTGCTGTCGAAGGGATACGCGTCTGTTGAAGAGGAAGACGTCAAAGATATGTGGCAACTTTTGAACAGAAGGTAGCTAATATATATCATATTGATGTTTTTTATTGTCAGGGGTTTTGTCAAGTTCGGTTATAACTAAAAAAATTGGAGTTTTAGAATTATTTTTATAAATTACTTCAAATGAAAAAAAAAGTCGAAGACAATATAAATTCCATATCCTCTTCGTAATAACTTTGCAATTGCGTAGTAATTTAAAGTTTCAAACAGCTACCAATTTAAATATTTCATATATGGCAGCTCTGAAACGACCTACTTTTAAGTTTCTCCCCTTTAACAGCCACTTCTTGCAAGACGCCCTGCAAAACTGCTACTCCTGCCACAAGGAGTTCTTCCGCCACAGCGTCGACGCCAAGAACCTCATCAGTGACGTGGGCGACTGTGACGACACGGTGGACTGCAGTGACGTCATACTGTTCTGGCGAATCAGGAGGATGCTGGTGATTGCCAGCAACGCGTTGAGGCAGCAGTTGATGAACAGCGAAGCGCAGAGACTCGAAAACGAGGTTTGTTTGTTTTATAAGTTGTTTTTTATATTAAATTATCCAAAAATTTATAATTTAGTTTTTATTTTACGTAATAGTTTCAGATATACTTATTTATTTATTCTTTTTCATAGAAAAAAAAATAATTCAAACAATGTTAAAGGTGAAAGACGTTTTGGAGGAAATGTCGAAGAACAGTGAGATGAAGACGGAACTGATAGTCGGTAAGAAAGTTCAGTTGGCCGAAGAAATGAGAAAAGTGCGCCAAATACAAAACAAATTGGAGCTTTTCATTCAAGCCCTCAAAAAAGAACCTTGATGTTGATGCACAAAAGTGAAAAGTTCAGATCGGGACGTTTTGTTTGTTGAAAGGATGTTTTATTAGTAATTGTGTATAAGTAGTTTATTTAATTTTTTTTTTGTATTAAGTAATATACGAATTAAGTTCAGCTTTTAAATAGATTACATGTTATTAGTTTGTATAAAAGGGTTTAGCGTTTACTTTTTTTTGAAAACAAAGTGATTGAATTTTTATTTTGTCAAACATTATTGAGCAATGAGTTTGTATTAATAAAAACTTATTGATTAGATAAAAATAAAGTTTAATAGCTTTAATGAGTTTTTAAGATGCTGCAAAAAATGACTTTATTATTCAAAATGAGTTAATTAATAAAAAATGCATTAAATTTAATTAAACAATTTGATATTTCTTATAGCTTGGTGAGATTCCTTAATTTGTATAAGACCAAGTTTATAATTTTGTTGTTTTCCTACTTATGCTTGGTATCTAAATGAGCTTGTTTATAATTTATTAAAAATATATTGTGATTTTTTCTTGCCATAAGTTATTATAGTATAATTTTAAGATGCGCTTTATATGAAATTTATTTTTTTTGCAAAAAATAAATTAATAATTTGTTACTAAACATAATTAATAATTAAATGTTTATCTACAAATTAAAATTAAAAAACACTTTTTTCCAAATCGCTATAGCACATTTATATATAATTTTTTTAAAATTCTTACTGTGATGTACATTTTATTTTTTAGAAAGAAAACTTTGTAACGAATATTTTAACAAATAAATATGAAATTTGTGCACAGCAAACGTTTGTACTTTTAAACAAACTCGTGTGACGTCATAGAATATTACGTCATAAAGCAAGTTTTGTGTGCACCATGACGTAACTCATAACTTGTAAGGTTTTGCTAAGTTATTAATTTTTTTACTTTAAAGTACTCACTTAAATTGTTTTTCATTGCTTTTTTGTACTAGTTGTCTAAAAAAATTACGTTTTGTGAATGTGTATTAATTTAGATATCTTTTTTAATTAGCTTGTAAACTTAACAATTTATTTACATAGCATAATAAATTATGTATGCTTTATTTTCAAGTGAAATATAATTTAATTAGGTAGGAGTCTTAAATGCACGAAGACGCTTTTGCACGGGTTGAAGATTTTTCATTTTATTTTTTAATGAACTTGCACTAAATTTTATTTTTTTACTATCACTATTACCCCTAACCCTTAACCTCGATCAGTAATTTTTTTTACACCTTTTTATATATAATTCATTACTTGTAAATTTTTTCTTTTGTTGTTTTTTTAATTAATAATTTTCATAAGATATTTTTTTATCACTGTTACCCTTAACCCTTACCACTAGTCAGTCACTTTTTTAATTTTTTATCAGTTTATTTATTTACTTTTTCTAATAGATATACTTTGTTTTTGTTATTTTTTTTTATTATCACTTTTACCCCTTAACCTCGGTTGGTAACTTTTTTTCTTTTTTTTTTACCCTCGTGCAAAAAAGTGTCCCTTCGTGCATATCGGACCCTCTGTGCATATTAGACCTGTTACCAATTTAATTAGTTGGATATTTTTACGAAACTATGTATAACTTGAACTTGATCATTTATAGTTACTTATATTTGAATAATTAATTTACATTTAACTTTAAGTACTTAAATTATTTTTTATGTATTAAATTATTACGAGTTAAATGCTTTTTTAAGCTAAAGTTTGCAAAAAGTAATTTTACTTTGTCTATGATTTCAGTTATTAAGTAATGCTTACAAAAAATTTGATGAACATTAAATTAAACATTATTTTATTTTCAAAAAATTTTTTAATTTACTTTAACGTAAAAAAATAAAACAAAGTCCGTTCTAAATATTTTTAAATTTCAATAGAAATTAGATTTCACGTCCTTTTAAGCTATACATAAAATATAACTTAAAGTATTTCTAAATACACGTTCCTCTATAGAACATAAATAATTATATTTAAAAGTAACTCTGTTCAAGATTATATTTAAAAATAGCTTGTTGTTTTTCAATTAGTAATAATTAAGAGTCTCAGAGTAACAAAATATTTCTATATTACCCAGCATAGTTTTGATAGTAACAAAAGTATACAGCCGAAATTAATGATTGTCAAATTTGTATTTAGCATAGGTTAGTTTGGTAAATAAATCAGAATAAAATACTTAACACTATTAGAAAACAATTAAATAAAGCTACGTTTTATATAGTATTTTTTTAAAAGAGAAATCAAGTTTTAATTTATTTTTTGGATTTTGAAAAAGTAAAATGCGTTACATAGTAATAATATTCTTTTTTAAATAGTGTTTATATTTTTTTCCATAGTTTTGTCAAAAATATATCTTTTAAAAACTAATAAATGTTTGTTAAAAAATCGTACTTCAAACAAAATTGCGTTTTCGAATCTGTTTTAAACTTATGATTTTAACTTAAACCAGAAATTTATGGGTATGAACATTTTTGTAAACAAGTAGTAACAAAACAGTTTTATGTTACAATGAACTTCACCGCACGATCAAAAACAACAGCAGAGACAATCCTACGACCGGTTCCGTCCTAATTAGGACTCATCAGGCAGGCATAGTCGCGAGTAACCACGATTTTTATGATTTTACTCTACAAACTTTTTTTATTTAAGCGTTCTGATAACTTTCTTATTGTCATAATGATTAAAAAACCATTTTGTTTAACACTGCCTGTTTTATTTATTACATTATATTCATTTATTATAAAGTTATAATCAGTCAATACAAGATTAAGTTAATAACAAAACTATGTTTTTTTTCTTACAATTTAAAAGTTTTAAGTGAGCTTGTTACTATGAGTGGGTATAAAAATTTAAACTAAGATTAAACTACTTCTAAGAATACTGTAAGCTTTTGCTTTTAGTTTTTACAGTTGTGTTTAACATACTATTATATATTTGTACTATAATCTATAAATATTTTTTAAGTTTTTTAATTTTCTAGAACTTGCTAATGATTTTAAATGCATCAGTCTAAATAAATTTTAAGTTATTCATCTTGTATCTTTCAACTGTTTAAAATATTTTTCACTTGTTATTGAAAATGGAGCATTGAAACTGTTTATCTATTTTCACTTTGTTTGTAGTCATGTATCTAAAGTTACTAAAAAAGTTTCATATCACCTTTAGTGAGTATTTGGAAAACGTTTAACTTTTTGTATAAAATATTTTTTCAAAATAATAAAAACTTAAACTTTAGAAAAACATAGTTACATACATTTATCTATTTTTTAAACTTTAAGCTGATATTACAGCTTTATGGTTTAATTCAATATTAGAAAAAAGTTTTTCTAGTATTTGGTACTAAACAAAAAAAATATTTTTTATTAGTCTAAGATAAATTTTGCACTAACTAAAACGTATATGTTATTAAAAAAACAGAAAATAGTAATAGTTAACTAAATTAAATTCAAATTTCACATGGCTGTTAAATATAAAACTATTTTGAATAAAAAGTTCTATATAGAAGTTATACAAAGGAAATTTTACAAAGTTTAAAGTTTCTGTTTGGTATATTTTACCTCAAGCATTTAGTTTTATTCATATAAGTTATTTCAGGTGTTATAAAAATCAAAGATACTTGACTTAATATAAATAAATAACATATGATAAACTAGTTGGAATAAATTTGTTAAAAAGCACATTTTCTAAATAAATTTAAACTGCTTGAGATTACAATGAATTAGATAAAAATATAGTTACATAAGTTATAAATTACAAGTATATAAGTTACATACAAGTTTATTAGAGTATAAATGCTTAATCAAGTTATTAGTCCCTTTGATAATTTGATAGAGCAAAAAAGAGCTTTTACTATTTTTATTTTATAGTTCTAACTTCGTGTTAATTTTCAAATAAATAGAAGAATGGATAAAAAGAATAAAGTAAATAACTAAAAACAAATTAGAATTGTTAATATTTTAGCAACTTTTTACTACTAAGCTGATTTTTAGGTTAAGTTTCAAAAACAAAACTTCTAATCATTCTTAATGTAAAAAATGACTAATGATATTTACTTACTATCGGATAAAAACTTTTGTGTGCTTTTAATCTAAGAAAAAAAAAGGTTTAACTGAGCAATTTATTTTTTCAAAAGTTTTTTTTGACAAATTACTTATTCAACAATCAAATAGTGTACTTTAACTATGGTTAAAAATAAATGATAAAAATTTTTTATTAACTGTTGTTAAACTAAATGATCTATTACAATTACAAACTGATAATATTTTTGTCCGTGGTACCATTACTAAAGATTTACTTTCGTATTTTTCTTTAATAATTAAACATAAAAATTAGCTGAGACTTCATAGTTTTGTTAAGTTTGTACACTGAAAATCATAAGCCGTGCACTAACTTGATAACACAAAACGGGTTTAAACAAAAAGGAAGACAACAGCATTACATTATAGTTTATTGAACGACAAAAAACAGACGCTCAAAATATTTGGCTCTAGGACCTGGTCCACTAAGAAACTTTTCGGTTATCGAGTCGCACGGATACATTTGAACGTCTTGTCCAGGACACTAAACAGTAATCATCAGTAATCAACTTATGTTTATCATGTGTAACAAATGTTTCATAAATAACAAAACCTCATCAGGATAATAAAAAAAAAATTTTTGAAAATGTTAAGAGTTATAAAAATAATTTTAGATATAACCTATTAAAAACTTGAACCTGTTAAAATGGGAATTTTTCTATAAAAATGTTATAATTAATTAAAAACTTTCATGATATTCTAACTAAGGTAGTAAACATGATTTAATTGATTTTTAAGTGATATGCAATGTCACTGAACTAAACTGTAAGTTTGTGTGACATTTTTCTTAGACATAAAAACAGAACTTCCCAAATTTTACATGGTGCTGGGACAAATACTTCAAAAAATTAATTTCTACTGTTTCTTCTATAGAGTATTGTAGTTAACTCATAAAAAAGCATAACGTAAAACATCATTTATTAGACATAAGTTCTTATTTTATTATAACTTTTGGATCTTTCAGTAAATCAAGCGTCGGTAAACAGCGATTATCGAACATTTTTGAAGTTTAAAATATATTCTAAGAAAACCTAAAATGTCAAAAATACCTTCAATTAGTTTAATTGATAAGCTGCTCAATTAAATTCGAGTAAACAATAATGTGTATTGTTTTATTGCACGACAAAAAATGTGGATTAAGGAAATGGTATACAAAAAACTTTTTGGTTATCGAGCCATACACCACGGATACAGTTTAATGTCTTTTCCAGTTAAATGTTGTTTTTATAACTTTTTTATTTAAACTTACGTTCAAATTTTTGTATTTTGATTAAACTCCATAAATACATAGTTCCCCGAAAAATTTTATTAATGAGATTTATCCGGTTATTCATAAAAGAATGCGAATTAATTAAGTAGATCTATATTAAGATATATAAGGGAAATTTTAGTAAATTTTACAAAAATAAGGCAACTTTTTCAAACAAAAGTTGAAAACTAATTTCCTTTGTTACGTCAGTTGCCAAAGGTTGTTTTTTGTAAAAATTAAAAAAAAAGCGATAGAAATATTTTCATTACTGCTGCTAACAGTTAATACAAAAATGACAAAATCCAAAAGGAATAATCGGAATTCCAATCGTAAAGTGAGTTTATATATTTATTAAGTTTAACAAATATAAGTAACCTGTATTTTATAATTGTTTTTAAAAACTTTAAGATTGAATTAGTCTACTTAAATAGGTTCAAAACTATATAATTTACCCTATACCAAGACAATTAAACGTTTAAGAAGTAAACATAGTTTCATTTCACAACTAGATTTAAGAAAGCTCGTAATTAGTATTCACAAACAGTAATTACGTTAAATGTGTTTGTATTCTGAGTAGATGTTTTATGTCTCCATAATTATTTTTCCAATGAGAACTGCAAAGCAATTAATAAAATATTTAAAGTTTTCATTACTATACGTTTTTTGAGAGCATATGAGAAAAATTTTCTGTAAAATAGTCTATTTAGTTTATTGTAAGTATCTATAACAAAACGCAACTTAATTGTTTTTGTTTAAATTATTATTTCTTAACTAGGTTAAACTTTATTTTTCAGAGCAAAACCAGCAAAAATGCTGCGAACAAAAACAATTTGAAACTTCAAGTAGAGAACAAAGTAAGCTATTTGATATTTTACATTTGCTTTTAATGTTTTCGTATTAAGAGTTTGTATATATAACTTTTTAATTTTGTAGAATGATGAAAAGAATAAACCTTTTCAAAGCATGTCCGAAGCTGAATTAAAGCAAAAGTTAGTTTTTTTAATACTTTAGTTTTAAATTTTCAATGTTTTAGTCGTTACAAAACTTAAGAGTTTTTATTTGAAGTTGAAAAGAGTGTTAGGTAAAAATTTATAAATTAGAAAGAAAAAAAAACTGCAATATAGAAAAGTATTAATACAAACCGATTTAAATTTATAAATTTTGTTTTTTTAATAGCTAAAACTAGCTTTAATGTTTACTTACCAAATAAAAGTTTAAATGTATGGTATCTAATCAAAACGAATTCAAAAGTTGTTTCTAAAATATAATAGCTAGTAAGTTTGATTAGTTGAAGTATATTTTTTTTAGTATATACTCAAATTGTTATTATTCCAGAGACAAACTAGAAAATAAAAAGGAAGAAAAAGAAAATGAAATGAACTTTTTGAACATGTAAGTTTAAAATTTCTAGTTCACCAAACATGTATTTAAAAACTTACATATCTTAATATAGATTTACTTTAGGAATTCGCATTCTTTTATAAATAACCGGACAAATCTGATTAATACAATTTTCAGGAAACCGTGTATTTATGGAATTTAAGCAAAATACAAAAATTTAAGCGTAAATTTAAATTAAAAAAGTTATAAAAACAACATTAAACTGGACAAGACATTAAACTGTATCCGTGGTGTATGGCTCGATAACCGAAAAGTTTTTGTATACCATGTCCTTAATTCAAATTTCTTGTCGTTCAATAAACTAATATGCATTATTGTTTACTTGCATTTAATTGAGCAGCTTATTTACTAAACTAATTGAAAGTATTTCATTATTTCAACTTTTCTTAGAATAGACTTTAAATGCTTAAAACACGTTAGCTTTAAAAAAAATTACACCATAATATTGGCCAAAATAAAAACTTTACTTATAAATTTTTTTATAGGAACCTCCAAAAGGCATTGGAAGCTATCGATTCTTTGGCATTACAAGTTAAGAGTCTCAACGAAAAAACTTCAACGCTTGAAGAAAAAGTAAACATAGATTATTAATTAACAGATCAATAAAAACTAAACTAGTTATGTAATAAAATACATTTTTCTTTTATTTTGTTTTAAATTAAACAATTGTAAAAAGTTTCAAAAAAATTCAAATCCTAAAATATATTTTGTTTTTTATAAAAACAAAACCACTGAAACAATTACAAGTTTTAAATTATTACAGTTGTTGAACCAAAACGTTGCTCACAAAGCAGAAATCGACAAAATTAACAAGTAAGTAGTTTATCTTATAAATTGTTGCAACTTAATTTATGTGGAAAAATCAGTGATTTAGTTTATTTCAAATCTTTGAAAATAAACTAAAGTATCATATATAAGTCTATTTAGCTAAATTTGTAGTTGAACTGTAGGCTTCCAATTATAATTTTTATACGTATGTTTTACAAACACCTACATTTAAAAAAAAACATACTTCAAGAATGCAAAAAGAAAAGTCAAATCTACTTATCAAAAAGATTAATGAAATTGAGCAAAACAACAGGACATTGTTAGATAAAGTTAGTTGTTAACTATAAAATAATAGATGTCTTTGTTTGAACTAATGTTCGCTGTTCTAAATTTTACATCAATCAATGTAGCAAAAAGTTTTGCAAAAAGAGATTAAAGAGACTAACGAAAAAAGGAAAGCAATGAAGCTCCAAGTACAAAAACTGAACCTGGAAAACCAAGATCTAGCAAAAGAAGTTCAGAGCTGTCAGGAAGATCTCAAAGAAAAGGAAGGTGCTCTTGTTGCTGCTAAGGGCGCCACCCATGAATTGAGTGGTGAGTAAATGCTATTAATCGATAATAAAATGTTTCTTAATTGTCAATAACAGTAATACAAAACCAATAGACTATTCACTTTTCAATTTCTAATCATTTTTTGAAATTTTCGTTTAATAGTTAAAAATATTAAAACTTACTAAAATTTTACCTATAAAGTGTTTTTAAGTAGATTAAATATCAATTGAAGCGTAATGAAACAACAAAAGTTGCTAATTTTAAGTTGCTCTTTAGTCAAGCAGCTTTAAAAGTCTAAATAGAAACTGCTTTGAAATATTTGTTTTGTATATGATGCTGAACTTTATCATTTTGTGCTTTTCAGAACAAGTTGGTCAGTTAAAAGACCAATTATTGTCAGGAAACGAAGAAATAAGAATTCTTCGAGCACAAAACGAAGCTGCTCTAGAAAACATTGAACAGATTAAAAATGATTTGACCAGCACAGAGCTGAAACTAGAGCAAGAAAAAGTTAGTTTACAAAAGTCGAAAAATTGCGTTTTTAAATGTTTTTAAAACATAAAAGTGTTTAGACTTTAATTTTTTAATTATACACTGTTTTTTATAGCTTATAAGGAAGAACAACTTTATTTGAGTTTTGATTTTTTACTTTTTTTCAAGTTGTAAATAAACAGCACTTTATTAAACTATTAAAAAACTTTATATTAAAAAATTGTTTTTTGACATTTTTATGACTTCTTTGTATATACTTTGTATATCTTATTTCCAAACAATTCGAAGAATAATGATACTTAACTTCAGACATTCACATTTTAGTGGTTAACTTTAAGTTTTAAATTACATATTATTCCTTTTTTTAAAGAAATATTAATTTATTTTGTTTATAACTCGTTATTAAATTTTTCAAGTTGTAAAAACATTTGCTCCATTAGTTTACCAAACTTCACGTTTGCTCTACTTGTTCCTAAAACTACGAGCCTAACTTGTTTCCGAAATCAAACATAAGAGTCAAATAATATTTATGGGTTTTATTTTTCCAAGATTAGTGATATTAACAATATTTTTATAATGTTGTTAATACAATTTATACTTTTATGTTTAAATACGAAGTGAACAATTAGTTTTTAACAGTATTTTGTTTAAGATCATTTTTAAAGAGTTTTTAAAAATTTTCGATATTTGAATGACGACAAAAATGTACAAAAATAATTGTTGTTTTTAAGACGAAAAATTTAAAGCTCTTAATAATAGATAATAAACTCACAACAATTAGACATTTCCTAAAGAATATAGAATTGTCTTTTAAAACTTTCGTAAAATCTATTTAAATGTACACAAAAGAAGCCTTTTGTTTTTTTAAATTTAGGTTGAATGTTATTTGAATAACTTGATCTGAAATAGTTTTAACTTTTATTTATAGATTGAGACGAAAAATTTGCAATCCAAGCTCGATGATACTGAAAATACTTGCAAAAAAATGACCACCGAAATTTTCTCTTTTAAAGAAAAACTTAGCATTTGCGCGAAAGAAGAAGCCGAAACTAGAAAAGAGCTTCAAAATGTAACCAAAAAGGTAAGTATTCGAATTTTTTTAAATAATTTTAATTATTTTTTACTTTTAAAACTTTGTATGTTTAAACTTTTTAGTTATAATTAAAAGTCTAAGTATAGTTATACTTAAAATGTTATTGCTGATCTTTTAAAACAGCAACATACTTTGATAACTTTTAATTAAATACGTCGTTTTATATTTTAGTGGAAGAACTAAGGTAGAAGTAATTGTAACTAAATTAAAAAACAATTAATAAACAAACTAAACTAACAATTTTCATATTTTTAAATAACAGCTAGAATTGCAAAAAGATGAGCTTGTTACATCTCAACAGGAAAATGAGAGGTTATTAAATTTTATAAAAAACAAATTTTTTGGTTCAAAACTCACAAAATAAACTTTCACTTTAAGTAGTTTCTGTAAAGCAAAATTTCAAAGGCTGTGTTGATTTCGACAAAAGTTAACTAAAAATTTTAGTTTAAAAGTTATTCCTTTATAGCACAATTTAAAGTTTGTATTAAATTTGATAAAAGTTAACAACATAACAATAAAAAACCTTAGAGCGTTAAGGTTTAATTCACTGTGTATACTTTGATTACATTACAACAACTAAGTTTATTAATAAAAAATCAGGTTGGTAAAAGATGAAAATAATCTAAGAAAAGAAAGTGACTGCTTGAATAAAGAACTCATTGAAGCTAAAAGACAGCTGGTAAGTTGACATATTTTACATTTAAGTGTAAGACCTAAAAAAATATTTTCATTTTAATTTTTTTTGTATAAATTTTAATCTTTTTTTTTCTACTATTGATAATACAAACTCTACATAAAAATTTTAACAGGAAAAAATTAAAAAGGCTGGATTTTTCCGTGAGTTTTTGACTATCGTTTATGTTTTAAATATTTGTAATATGTTTTTTACTTTAGTTTTTGAAGGTAGGTAAATTTAAATACTACTTATCATAATGTAACCACTTTATTTACTAAATTCTTCTAACTTACTTTGTAACTGCTTTTTGATAAAGAAGCATTCTTGTATCGCTTTAACAATTTTATGTTACCGTTAGTTTTACTATGACTATTGAAAACAGATGATATCTTAAATTACTTAGGTAATTGCTTTTTTATTAAATTCTCATATGTCGTTTGCAGCTTTTTAATAAAATCATTTTCTTGTATTACTTCAACAACTTTTTGTGAATAAATCTATAAATATTATTGCTACAAGATAGTCTAGTAATATGAAATATTTATGAAGACAAAAAACTATACTTCATTATACATTATATATTTAAAAATCGCAGAAGCAAAGAAATCCATAACTTAAGTTGTTGTTTTTACAGGCCGTCTGTTCAAACGTTACTAAAAAAACGCAATAAAAACTTATAAGAAAACGCAAAAAAAAAAGAAACGCACTAAGAAACGATAAAAGAAACTAAACAAGTAACGCACAAAGAAACAAAATAAGGAACGCACAAAGAAACAAAATAAGGAACGCACAAAGAAACAAAATAATGAACGCACAAAGAAACAAAATAAGGAACGCACAAAGAAACTAAAAAAGAAACGCAATGTAAACCAAAAAAAAAAAAGAGAAAACATACAAGTATAACGCAATAAATTACAAAAATAAATACACGTGTTCATTATTTTAAATAAGTGTATACTATTTTAAAACTAAGCACTTGTTTTTACTATTCATAAGTTACATCTAAAAAGAACTACTAAAATTTTCATAACTTGAGGCTACTTGTTTATTAGTTATAAAATTTCTAGATAGTACCGTGTTAAATAGCAGACTTGACTTGGTTTGATGAAATATATGTAAAAATTTCAAATTAGTTAACTATTTAGCTACTTCTTTGCTAACCTGGTTTACTTTAACAAACTAAGTTGGCAGAGCTAATAATACATTTTTTTTAAGTAAGTATAAAAATAGTTCGATACCATATTGTACAGCGCTGTTGCAACAAAATTGAAATAGTTAATTTTCAAACATAAAGTTACATGACTCAGACTTATTTACAGTACGTTTTGTGCTAGAAATAAAAATTAACTAGTTCTTTATCTAAATTTGAGTTTTGAATTAACTTTGCACAATCTGTTAAAAAATTGACCTCAACTTGTTTTTGTTCAATTTAGTTTCATTTTATTTAGGTTTTAATAGCATCAATTTTGATATTTATATTAGCATAAAATTATAAGCTGTGACAAACTGTGAAAATTTAGTATTTGTAAAAGACGCATTTAAAAATTCAATTAATTGACTAAATTTGTTCAATTGTTGCTAGTGATTAACTAAAATATATTTTACCTTCATTTAGTTGTTAATTATTATAAACTAATAGAAACATACAAAATGTTATGAAATACACCCTTAATTAATCTTGGCCTGCCGATTTACACTTTAAAGTTTATTTTGAGTTTTTTAGACATTGGGGTTTAACATATAAATGTTCATGTCTTTAAAAATAGTTTTTATGAAAATGTCGATATATTTGATCTAGGAAATTCATTATAATTTAACATCGATTCTATTTTGGATAACCAAAGCATATAACTAAACTTGGCAGAGTCAACTAAAAATGTTTTCTAATGTTATAGTAAATACATATTTTATCACGGATAACAACTAATAAGAAAGTATTATTTTTATTAGTGTGTTAAAAAAATTAATAACGACATCCAAATTGAAATTATATACTGCAATAAATTTATTAAAATACTGCATACTTTAATGAACATAACTTCATATTATTTGAATAACTCAACTACAGCCTAAAGTAATGAAAAAAAAAACGAATCATGTATTGCAAAAATAATAAAAATACTGTTTAATAAAAAACACCTACACAATAATGAATAAGAACAAATCTAAAAAAAACTGCTTAAAAATTGTGATTAAATATTGATAAAAATTAAGTGTAAAAGCAGGTGTAATGATTAGAACACAACTTGAAAGTTATTTTAATTAAAGAGAGTACAAAATACATACTAATTGAATTTCAGAATGTTTTTATGATTGAACTAAATAATATAATCTTGGTATTCAACTTCACAGTGGCCAATATAAAGAGGTTCCGCTGGTATATCTCGACTGTTTGTAAAATATTTTATAATTTTAAAAGTTATTGTATAATATTATCTAATTGTGCCGGGGTTTAAAAAAAGGAACAACAATTATAAAAAAAATATATTTATTAAAATTATTTAAAAGAGATATACTAAGTTTGCAATTATTTCAGTTATATATTAATATGATTTTTTTAAATACACATACAATGTCTTTTAAAGTTGCCAGTTAAAAATTCCTAAAATACGTTTTTATTAAGCCATCTATGCTGATATAGTCATTTCTATTATAAAATACATATTTAAATAAAGCATACAATTAAAACAACAATAACAGTTAATCTATTTATTATCTAATTTTTTACAATTTCACCGCCAACCTGACCATTCTACATCTGTGCTGATGCAATCTGACTTCCGCTTCGTCAACGTCCGTAACGTCTGATTGGCTCCACAATCTCTCGGCTACTGCGCTCGCTCGTGGCCTGTTAGAATATATAGTCAATTGGTAATTATATTTATACCTTACTTGTATTTACATTTATTTTATACTGGTTCTAAACCCTTTGCCATTTATTAAATTATTTTGTAAAATTATTTTAAGTAAAAAATTGTAAATGCTTTCTTTGAAACATGATTTCTGAATACACTTAAGCGTGGCCTGTCAGAATATAACCAATTGGTAATATCTTATATTGGAATTTATGATCACATTTCACTTATAATTTAAAATTTTTACAAAAATTGGCAATATTTTTCTTTCGGGGCCAACTTGGCTATAATAAACTTATTTTATTCATTATTGATCACTCCTATTTAGACCTGTTAGAACGTGTTACACTTTAATTTAAATTGACTTTAAGGCTTGTAAGAATGAAATTTATTTAGCTAAAGTATTAAATATTTCTTATATTTGCGATACTGTGGCCTGTTAGAATATTAGCAGTTGGTAATATGTTGTGTTAGAATTTATAATTAACAATATCGTATTTTTTCTAAGACCTTTTTCTAATGGATGCACATATTTTTAATTTAAAAATAAACTTTTAGTTTTTGAAATGAGTAAAAAATATGTTAACAAAGGTTACAAATGTTTAAGCATAATATTAGTTTAGGCATAAGAAAGAAAAAAGAAGTTGAACAACTCCTTATCTTAAACTCATGTGGATTATTTGTTCAGTATTCAAAAAAGTCAGTTTTTTCTTTAACCACTACGGATTATTTAATTAATAATTTCATGCTTAGGAAAGCATTGAAACAATTCACCGACTGTTAATACCGTTACATCTTTGACAAGCTTAAAATGTAAGACTTTTGTTTACCACAACAAGATCAGATGCTTTCCTCAAATCGCCCGTTTTAGAAACTACTTATACTATATTAAGTACTTGTCTACAGTTTACTTGAAAGTCAATCAGTACTATCTATATATTGATTTAATTTTTTACAATAAGACTAGGTGTAAGCAAAATTTTTAGTTGACCAGATTACCGGCATAAGTTATTCACAAAAGGATCGGACTTGGTATAAAGAAGTCTTTGCACGTAGAATAATTTAAAAAACTGTAGTTTGAAAATTAAAAAAAAACCTGTAAGCAAAACTGTAACGGATCAGTCATCCGATAAGCACCGTTATAACTTCAAGATAGATTATTAGCATTTTGAATTATTTGTTACAAAAAAGCTCAATTTTATTTGCTCTGTCAGAGTTATTTTTAACTTGAAAATACATCACGGGCTAGAAATTTTTCTTAGCGATCCGGACGTTTTTACCCCTATGCCAATAATATTGTATAGCACTTACCACAATCTTGATTGTATATTGGTGCTATCTACATATTCCGCCCACAAGCAAGCTTCTCCCCCCATGACAAGTTGCTTTTCTTCATCTGTACCTGTTTGTTATATGTAAATCATATGTGCGAGGATTTTTTAATAAACTTATTTAAGGCCGTAGGAAAGTGGTCTATCTTGTTTTTTACAGAATGATTTTACTTTCTAGATAAAGCTATCAGAAACTTGTAACTGTTTAAGAAAAATCAAAGTGAGTTCAATATATAAGTGATCATATTATGTGAGCTTGATAAGCTTTTTATGGAAGGCAAACTATAAAAGAGAAAATGCATAACTTTAGTTTTTGTTTTAAAAACATAATTTTTGATTTTACAGTTAGTCTACAACTAGTATTTCAATAACTTACAAGGAGAAACGTATTTTATAATTTAGAAAAAAAAGTTAAAAACTACTCTTTTATTTCAAGTTTTTTATCTGAGCTTATTTTATCTAAATTCTTCATATGAAATCTTTAAAATACTTTGAGAATTTTCATGATAATTTTTGTCTCTAACTCAAAACACTAAAAAGTAGACATACTTTTAATCATTTTTTAATTTCCCTAGAATGAAAAAATTGCTGCCTGTACGTTTGTAGCGAACAAGTTTTACAAAATAGAATATTTATTGAATACTTAATTGCATTTATTTAAAATTTATAGCAATCGACTTATAGCTCATCTTTAAAAGTCAATGTTTAGTTTTGTAAAAAAAATCCCTTATGGCCTTAACATTATTCAACTACGAACATGTAAATAATCTATAATTAATTGTTATGTTAATATTGTGGCAAATCAATCTTGAAATAAAGTTTAAACAAAGCACAAATTTGTCTGATAAAAACTATACTTAGACTTGCACTTTTACGTGACTACCAATAAAGAAAAAGTAATAAAAAAATTCCCAGCTGCAAAAGTCAAACAATGATTAAATTTTAAAATCTGATAAAAAAGTGGTAAATATTTAAATAATATGCTCTTAACCGTATAAAAAGTAGCTATAAAGATTGTATTTGGTGATAACCTGTTTTTTTTGATGAGTTAAGTAAACAAAAAGCAAATTTGTATGAGTTACTAGAAATGCAAAACAGTAAACAGTGCTTCAAACAACTAAAGCTAACAAATTATCATTTACCGTTAAAACGAAACTGAAAACGATAAACCTCATCAAAACGTTTACTCATGTTTTTCTGCAGTAAAGTGCAAACATGATTATCAGATTTCTGTAGGTTATTTTGTTTGCAAATTCAAAATGATACTTTATTCAAACAAACTAAAATGTTTGCTGAAGTAATTAGTTGTGTACATATATAAATTTCGTGTTTATAATCGTGCAACGTTCTAGTAGTGAATGACTGCAATTGCTGATTTAAAAGGTCATTGACTGTTGTACTTAAATGTAAAATCTTAAAGTTTAAAATTTTTAAATATTTCATGAATTAGCTAGTTTAACTTTTATATATGCTTATATAAACATATTAGCTGCAAAAACTGTAGACAAAACTTTTAAGAATTTAAAGATTATTAAACTTAGTTTAATCTAATAGTAAATTAGATATGTTAATCTCAAACTTAAAAAACCCTGTATGGTTAAAGTTTAAAATAAGTAATTTGAAAAGTTCATAAAACTTTTAGTCTAAAACAGTTGTAAAAATCTTAACATTTACAAAAAGCACTCCATTAAATTAAATTTTTGTTTTTTTTGCTACATACATCTCATAGACAATATCTTATAGCAGATGAATCTTAATAAAGGGTAAAAACAGAAAAATGCTTATTTATAAAAACTACTTAAAAAAATATTTAGTTTAATAACCTCATTAACATGTAATCATCTAAAATTTTGGTACTTTACAACAGCAAAAAATGTGAACTACTAATAACTCCCATTAATTACAGTTGTTTCTATTCATGAAAGTTTTAAGACACTTGTAGTTTTTTATGGATAGGTTGAATGGAAAATTATTTAAAACTGTATAGTTTGAGATTCGCATTAAAAATGTCGGATGATCTAATCAACTTATATAGAAAAAGGAAAACTAAAGTGTTTACTAATACTCAATAAAATTTTAGTTTTACTAATTTTATTACTTTTGTTTATTTTTTATACTATCCATAGCAACCATAACTTTTTTAAGCTTACTTTAAAATAATCGTTTATATGTCCAGATATATCCAGTTTTTAGTTGATAACGCTTATATTACTTTTCGAAAAAAAAAAACTGTAAATAAACAGTAAAAAAAATGTAAACAAATGGGATTTTTACTGTCTTTGAGTTTATTTTTGTTTGAAATTGATCATCGTTTATATTTTGCAAACTTATAGTATTATTTTATACCACTTAAATAGAGTAATTGTGTATCTAGTAATTTATAATCAAACCGTTAAAATTGAGCGGTTCGTATTTGTAGTAGTTCTTCCAGTCCTGACCGTACCCGATGTAGTCCAGGTACCAGGGCTGGGCCAGTATGGTTTTGTAACCCATCTTGGTCAGTTTGGCAAGTTCTTTGTCCGCTGGGGGGAGCCACACTTCAACCACCGTGTCTTTGTTGGCCTGCAAAAATATCAATTATTTATTTGCATAAATAATTGTTTTACATTATCTAATTAAACTATCTAAATATAAAATTTTTGCACTTCGAATTCTTATTTTCAAATTTCAAATTAGCAAACAAATCACGTTAACTCCATATCTATCCTGATTTTCAGCTACTTAAGAAAAAACTGCACATAAAAAGCATAAATATAGCTATTAACAAACCTGAACTCCGTTATCAATGACTTCCTGCCACACGATGTAGTTAAACCCGACTTGCTCGCTAATGTTGATCACCTTCTGTATGTGAAATTCCTCCAATTTCGCGTAATCCCCACTTATGTTCATCTGCTTCATCCAAGCTGCTATGTCGGGGTTCGATTTCCTGTTTGAAATGTTCTAACGTTTAATAAAAACTTTAGTTGAGTTTGATATTTGGATAAACTTATTTTCACTGGTTTTTAAACATACATGATAAAAAATTTTATTAACAAGGAAATATAATTTTAGTGATACCATAAATAAACAACAGCTAACTTTAAATGTAAATTAATGTTTACGCTTAAAAAACTATTTGAAAAATCACTTAGTTACTATTTATTTTAGTCGTCTTTAAAAATATCCCTAGTGTTTAACAAGCTTTTAAGCAGACGTTTATGCGAAACAACACTAAATTGAATTTTTTTGCTGTTAACAAATAAAAATTTAGCACAGTATTGCAACGCGATCAAATAACAACGCATCTTTGTTACCTTAACTTTTATAGTAAGAGCAAAAGTGGCTTGGTTGAAATTTGTAAATTGAGTTTTATTTGTTAACGAGCATTATGACTCGTCGTAAATTGTGCGGACATCCGTTGTGCTGAATTCGTGCGCTTACTCTACTCATATTTATCTCAATATAGGGTTAAGGCGTGAAAGCATCAGTAGTGGTTTTAGATTCATGACGTCACTAACGCTTTCAAACGCAACGTTCACGCATCAAAAACAAAGTACAGTGCTTATTCACTTATCCGGACACGTTGGGCAAGATTTTTCTGTAAACGTGTCCGGATAACTAAAAATCCGGATAACTACAAAAAATTATTTTTTTCATTTAATAATATAACTGCTGCATATAATGCAATGCATATTAAAGTGTTATGGTAAAAACAAATACATAGTAATTGTAAGTAATACATAATAAAATAATAAATAACAAAAGCTAAACTTAAGGTTAATTAATTTATTTTTTCTATGTTAGAAAAACTTCAGACTTACTAACCCTCTGCAACTATATACATTTTTTATGGGTCAAACAAGTAAAATTCATCATTTGTAATTCCACCTGCCCTAATTATAAATTAAAAAAAAATATTAATTTTTGTTTAACAAAAATATATTGTTAAATTTATCTTTAAAAACAAAAAATAATGTAAACCTATCTCTTTAAATGAAATGAATGTCTTTTTTTTTTAATTTAAAAAACAGACAGAAGAAAAACGGGAAACTTTGACTAAGTTTAAAGTCAATTTAATGGAAACATATCACTCCTAACAAATTAGATTTTATTGGAAGTTTTACTAAAATTAGAAATAACAGACGTTTGTTTTATAGTTTTTTCACGTTTTTCAGCAGAAAACTTATGGAATTTAAAAAGTTGCTAAACTTTTTGAATGAATTTTTGTGTTTCCTATTGAATTTTTTTTTTGAATTTTCTTCTGACCGAAACTGTCCGGATAAGTGAGCGTCCGGATAAGTGAAGTCCGGATAAGTGAATAAGCACTGTACTTAGTAAAACTTTAATTTGTTGTTCAAAGTAAAGCATACTAAAAAAATGTTAGTTTTTTAGTTTCTTAAAAAAAAAACATCATGTAAACTTAACTATTTTTTTAAACTTGATGAAACAATTACAGAAAAATAATAATTGGTAAAACTTCAATTTATTATAAGTAAATCTTTTAGTCAAAATATAACTAAGTAACAATGGATTCTTTTAAAAACAATATATCATTTTTAAATTTCTAATTTCAAGAAAATCTTAAACATATTTATGTTATCTAGTGTTAAAACAAAACAAATTTATTCAAAAATAACAAGATTAAAGCTAATATTTTTTCATAAGAACATATCACAAGTAATTGCAAAATGCGTAAAATAAATAAACTGCTTAAAACAGTAAACAGTTTGTTTTAAACAAACGTTTTAGCATTAAAATGTTTACAGTTACCACTACAACAAAGAAATTTAAAAACCACAAAAAAACTACTCATCTAAACTAAATCAATTCAGCAGATACAAAACGCTACACTAACAAAAAATTCTTTTAATGAAGCTTTATATTTATTTTAAATACATATTAATAAAAACAAACCAGCAGTCGAATCTAACTTCATCGCCACCCAAATGAAGGTAATCGTCATGGAAATTACTCCTTAGTTCCTTCCACAGAGTAGTCATGAACTCGTAGTTGCTTTCTGAATGTTTCGAATAAATTCAACCACATAAAAGTACAATTTCAAAGATATAATTTTTTTCTATTTAATTTAATAATATTTAAAATAAAATGCTAATTGAATATTATGAAGATTATACAGTAAGGCTTCGATACGACAACTTCATATTTGTAACCTATTTACAGCATAACAACTATAGAAAACTATAAAAGCCAAAATTTAAAAACTGCACGGGCAACAAACTACTTTATTAAATTATTATGAAACTAAAGTGAACAATATTTTTTTTTACTGGCTTTATAACAAAGAAAAAACTTTTTGAGATACACTTGTCAAAGTTTTTTTCTTTATAATGTTTATAAAAAAAGGTAGACACTTATCACATGTTTACTTGTACACTCTGTTCAAAGTAATAAAATAAATTTTAAACATGATTTAGATGTGGGATGTACAGTAGAAATTTTAAAATATATTTATAAGAAACTTACGATTATAATTAGTTATAATGAAAATTAAATAGTTATTAAGTTAAAGTTAAAAAAGATAATAAAAAAAAAGAAAAACAAATCTTAGTGTGAAATTTAAGTGAATTATAAACTATCTTAATTTTATCGAAACAGAACAATTTTTAAGAAAACCTTGAAAGATAAGTAACAAAACATTATAAATCAGAACTTTTGCTGTAGAATAAAACTTGCACTGGAAAATACTGGAATGCATTCACAAGTTTAAAAATATTATTTATCTACAACTACCACAGTTTTAAAACTAAATTTAAAAAATTTTAGAGGATTGTTTCGACCATGTCAAACAACATTTTCAAATTAATCTTAGAACAGGGTTATTTAAACTTTTCTATTAGGCCCCTTTGAAGAGTTAAAAAATCTATGGCTCTTTCAATAAAAATTATCAAAAAACTAACCTTAAATACGCCTAAGACATTTTACTTTGCTCTTTACCATCAACTCCAGAATATTCAGTAAAAGGTTAAATTATGCCTTTATAACCCCTTTTTTAGTCACGGTTCCTCTTTTTTGCAGTTGCCTAGATTTCTGAGATGGCCCATTTTAAGAGACGCTGCTATAAAGGTTGTCAAAACACTTTTTTAAGCAACAAAAAAGCAGTACTTACAAAAACAAAACAGACAGAAAGTTAAAATGTTAAACAAAACAATAAAAAATAACGACATTTTCACTTATTTTTTTTTGCAGTGGATTTAAACAACTTTTTTGTAAACATAAATTTAATATTTGAAATTAGGGTTTTGTGTTATAAACGAGCATTATAACTCGTCGTAAAAATTCTGATGTTATGGAAGGGTCTGCCGATGCTGAAGCACTGCCTGTTTTGAATCTAGTCATAAATATTATCTTAAGGTGTGAAGGTGTCAGTTGTGGTTTTAACAACGCTACGTCACTAACTTAAGACAACTTTTGAAGTTAATTACTTATTAATATATTATCTAACGTAATTGTATTTAAAAAATATAATAATAATAATAAAATATTAATAATTTTTCACTATACTGAACTTTTAGATTAACCTTTTTGTTATGTACAAAAGTTACAACATTTTTTAAAATTTAATCTACAACCGACCTTCAGTTGGGTCAATGAAAAACTGTTACACAAATAATTAAAACATATAGCAATTTACTGCAGATACAAAAACTTAATTATTCTAATTTTTTATTTATCAACTATACTTACTACTACATCCTTTAAAATTGGGTTTATGTGAAATTAGTACATAAAATACTAAAATATTGACAACTTTTCACTCATTTGTAACTTTTATTAAACTAATTAATTATACTCACCTTTAGTGGGGTCAATGGGTCCGAAAGTGCCGTCCTTCTCGCCCTTGTCGTCATAACAACTGGCCAGCAACCCTTCCTGGGACTTACCCCACGACTGGGTGTGACCCGGGGTGTCGAATTCGGGGATTACCCTAATTATCGATTTCGAAATTTAATAAAATAAATTAATTTCAACAGATAAAGATTAATAAACTGCTTTTTGAACTAAGCTTTAAAAAAATAATTCTATGTTGAAATAAATTTTATTTTATAACTTTTTAATGAATAAAAGAACACTCAAGTTTTTTCATTCCAATATATTTCGTCAAATTCTCTGCGATATCTGCGATAGCAGAACACCTTGTGAATAATCCAAGTTGTGGAAAAAAAAAATTGCATTATCTAATTTCAGTGTAATGCGACAATGTTCAAATACATTGGAATTAATTAGACTTGAAGCCATTTTAATACATTTAAACAAACCAAATTAATGCAAAAAGAAAGAATTTGATTACACCCTAGCCTTATTTAGTTAAGACCATTTTGTGTTAATTTTTAAAGTTTTGTTGATTAAATTTCCGTTGACTACATTTACGTTTACTTAATTGATCAGTTAATTAATTTGTAAAAAAAAAATTGTTTATATAGTTGTTGTGTTTTATTTTATTGTTTCAATTGTAGTTTCCCTGAAGAGAATTTGACGAAATATATTGGAATGAAAAAATTTGAGTTTTCTTTTATTCATTAAAAAATTATAAATTTTATTAATTACATAGTATTAATAAATACTTGAAATACTAAGTTATAAAACAAATTAATTTCAGCAAATATATTTTTGAACAAAGCTTAAATAAAAGAACTCTACGCTCGAATGAATTTATAAAATGCGTATTTTTTTTAAATAAATGCATAACTATTAACCTGATTCCATTGTCCCTGGCGTATTCCACGATGGAGGCGACGTCCAGTTGAGAGTAAACGTGGGTGGCCGGATTGTATGAACCCTGTAGATAGTTGTCTGATAAATTTTGTTGTTCATTCATATTTAAATATATTTTTATTATATTTGTTATAATATTTACTTTTTATTAAATCAATGTACTATACTTTAGTGTTATTTTAATATTTTTATTTGGTTCAAGTAAAATGTAATTTCATTGAGAATAAACGTGAGAGGCCGAGTTGTAAGAACTTTGTAAATTATTTTTGTTTAATTACTTTTCTATTAAAAAAAAAAAACTATTATGTTAAACTATTTTTTGCGGTTGCCATTTGCCTGGTTGCAAGAAGCCTGCAAACTGTCTGTGAAGGTTGTTTCAATTGCAATTGTTTATTAATAAGCATAGCACTAAATTAAATTGCTTTTTAATTATTATGACTTGTAAGAGTAGACTGGATTTTGTTTCAGCCCTTTTTTATTTCAATGTGGATCTGTATCAGTTTTGAGCACTTGTGGGTGACTTGGTTGCAAGACCCAAAAACAAAGTTTACTTTTTATTTGCTTTTTAACTTTGATTTAATTATTTTTCGAGGAAAAAAGATTCAGTTGGATACACTTGTTGTAAAAGCAAAACATGGATTATTTTAATAAATTTCTGTTTTCTGTCTTAGTTTTACGTGTAGTTTTTGTTAATTACTGTTTGTTTTAATATTATATCAAGTTAGCTAATACAGCACACACATAAATGATTTAAGTTATTATTTTTCTACTACTAAATAATTTTGAATTTGGTTTTGTTAATTCTGATTAGCTTTTATTAGACTTTAGTTAAATTTCATTTATTTTGTTTAAAGTTAAGCGACCGAGAATGATACGGGTTTCAAAAACTCTAGTTCTAAAATAGAATAGAGAGACGAAACCACACTAAGTATATATTATTTGCCCTGATATTATTAAGGTTTTACAACTGTACGTGCCTAATAATTTCTATTCAATATTAATCATCTCCAGTTCTCTGTTAGTTTTACTTTTGTGCATGGTAGCTGTAAAATAAAGGTGTTGAAGCTTTGCAAAATCAATAATAAGAAATAAATCCGACCATTCAATCATAAGAACCGCATGTAAGGCAGAGTATTTTATACAAAAAAGTTGTAACAGTAACCTGCACACTACAGGTGTATAAATATTAATTTTATCGGTAGTTAACTATTACAGCAAACATTTAAACTGTTTACAAACCTTATTAACCTGTAAAAATCTGGTAATTGTGTTTATTTTGCTACAGAAAACGTTAAACTATCATAAAATTTAATTTGTTTGTGCTAATGAAGTTTATGAAACACTTATTGCTTTTTTTTTAAGATCACAATGCATATGTAAACAAACTGCTGCAGTTTTACAAAATCGTTAATAATGAAAAGAAGTCATTAAATCTGTAAAGTGCATAAAAAGACAGTTTTTTAAATACAAAAAAAATCGTAACATCAACCTGCACAAATATTCGTTCCAATAAAAAAGTTAACTATTTAAGCAAACATTTAAATTGTTTACAAACCTTATAACCTGTGATAACCTGGTAATTTTTGTTTATTTTCCAACTAAATGTTAAATTATCAACTTAATCTGTATGTTTAAATGCACTTAATAAAATATTTATTGCTCCTAGCGAGTTGAGTGCATATGTAAACATTATCGTATTTTAATAAGTAAACTGCGTTTTGATATATATTGCAAGTCAGTGTAATTTTTACTTTTAATTTTTTGTATACTCAGCATTTTATAGTTGTTTACTTTTTACAATTAAAATGTTAGTGACCTGCATACTTTTCATAACTTTGTTTACATAAAAAAATTGTTTTTATTTTTGTTTGCACTATAAATTATTTGAATGGGCTTACTTATTAGTAATCAAATTATTTACTAATAAACTGATGAAAATATATATTTACACGAAAACAGTAACAATGAAACCAGAAAAATATACTTTTCAACTTAGTGAGCATTCTACTACCAAATGTTCATACAAAAAACACCAAAATAAATCATTTTCTCAAACTTCTAAAAATTGTATTTATACTTTTAAATTTGAAAAAAATCAAACCTTTCCAGATAGATTAGGGAAGGCAGCGCTGTAATAAGGAAAAGATTGATCATCAACTATATGCCAGTGAAGAACGTTGAATTTATTGTATGCCATTCCGTCCTATATAAAAAATTATAAGTGTATATAATAACTTTATTGTATTTATTATATTCCATTTTATATCAAGTTTTTATACAACATATATGACTAAACATCATCTTAAATTGTTAAACTATGCTAATTGCAAAAAAAAATTACAATAAAACTCATTAATAGTAAACACTTTTTCAATCATTGCAAAGTTTGTGAATGTTTTAAGATAAAACAGATAAAAAATAATAAAGCTAATTCCGTTATTCAAATTAAAAAAAAATTAACAAACATAACTATAATGTAAATAAATTACATAATTTTCGTAATTAAAAGAAACAGCAGAATAATATATATCACAAACTATTATTTTATAGAGATTGTACACCAATTAAAATTTATTATAAAAATATCAAAAACTAAAAATAATTTTGTAGAGAGTATACATAAGTAGGAAATGTCTCGCAAAGTTAATTAAAATAAATTAATTATAAATAACAAACTAACAATAATTTTGTACAGTGTGTACATGGGTAAGAAATGTCTTGCAGTGTCGATTAAAAGCCCTCTGTGTTTGAACCTGGGTTCGTCCTCTATTACTGTTTCGTTTATAATCGCCTGTGAAATAAATATTAGTTGAAATTTATAAATTTTTAATAATTAAAAACAACTCAAACCCTGCCGGTAGATTCTCTTACAATGAGCTGAGAAAATGTTTCCAAACCTGCATAAAAAATACTTAATTTTTTTTATATTATAAAATTTATCAGTTCTTAAGTTTCTAACACAAGATTATTTTTCCTCAAGTAAGATATATCAAAAAATTATAAATATTTATTATTACAAACTAAATTTAAAGTGAAATTATTATTTGGAAAGTAAAATTATAACTCAAGCCTTTTTTTATTTTTGAACGGGGCGTGTGATGTGCTATACATTTTGCTTATTTTGAAAAGTATTGTAGGAAAACTGTAAATAACATAAAAAATAAAATACAAACCTCTGTAAATACCCCAAACAGAATTTGCTTGGAGCAGTCTTTTGTCTTGTTGTACAGTTAGGCTATCTGTAAAAAATGTTTTAACTAATTGGTTATTAAAAGCATACATGTATAAAAAATCTAAAAGTTAGTCAACACTATTCTAAATTCCAAAATTTATCGAAACGAAAATCAAAAACCATAAAAAATTACAACTTGGTATTAAAGTACATAAATAAGTTTCAACCGAGTAGTTGGTATAATATTTAAAATATCAATAAAATTTCAGTTTTGTACAAATATTATACGTATGATTCTTAAAGAAACAATTAAAGATCGCTACTCTGTAAAAGGAGAACAGATACAGAGTTTATTTATTCTACTTTAATAAGAATTTTTAGTTTACTGTAAGTACTGACGAACTCTTTAAGCAAAAATTGTTTTTAGAACAAACTTTTGAAAAATATATATAGCATACTTTTACACACATATCAAGTCCTGTTTTATATTAAAAAACTAACAACTTTTTTTCCATACAAACCGTAATGTTGAAACAAACTAACAACTCTCGTCCATGTCGAGGGACGGCCACTCGAGGCAGGATTTATCGGAAGTCAGGTTGTAATACAACACGTGCATTGCAGGGTCTGAGCGGGGCCTTTTAAAAAACAATTAAATTATACAAGTTAATAAAACATTCAGAAAATACTCTGTAATACGATTAGAAAGTAAGATAACTACCGAGGTCCTCCCGAATAGTAAGCCGAATAACACCAGATCTAGCCATAACTTACAAAGATCTGGGTCTAACCAAAATTTTATGGTGAAAAAAAAAATGTCCGGTTTGGGCTGGATCCAGATTTGATTAATGGTTCTACCCGGTTCCGATTGGACGTATTTTAGATTTAAGTTACAGATCCGAGAAATATTACTTTTAATCATCAAAGTACATCAAACTGGAGTTTAACTTAATACTATTGTATAAACAAGTCAGTATAAAGCTTTGATTTATTTGAAAAAATGTACATAAAACAAACATACAAACTAATTCCAACCTGAACCGCATTTTAGCGGGGCCAGTGGTGTCCCTCCTTATTATTTTTTCGTACCTCTCAAGAGCAGATGCTACGAACAAGCAGTATTTGGAATCGCGGGTCGGTTCGAACACAAAAGCTTCTATTGCCACCTCCATTTGCTATATATATAATGTTTTAGAAAATCATGATATTGTCATTACCAATTAAATTTCTTAATTAACAATTATTTCTTAAAACATTGTTTCAACTAGTTAATCAATGAGATTAATTTTATACACAGATAGAATTAAGTTTTTATTCATATATAAACATTGTTAAATACGTATTTATTCAACTCTAGGAAATTGTTTGTAAATTTTTGTTAAATCAAATTTCAAACACCCCTACCAGCTAGTTCTAGTAATGCTAATATGTTATTAATTTGAAAAGAATTTAGTACTTATACTTTCATACTGTACTTGAATATAGTTTTTAAAAAAGTATAAAATACTTAAAAGTAAAAAAGCTTATTTTCAAAGGTCATTTTGGCAATTGTTTCATTTTTATTATTTGGAAAAAACTTATGGAGCTAAATAAAGTTGTACTATTATATAACATACAAGACACAATATTAACTACATTTTCAAAGACTTCAACAAGTTTAAAACATAAAATACAAGTTATATAAAATATTTACATTGGTTGAAGTTGATATTTTCTTGGGTTTGGGCCAGACACTACCAGCCCCATCTTTGCCAGTGTACATTTTCTTTCCATGATTAAATTGAACTTGTTGTGTTATACACAACAAAAATAAAAGTATTATGTTAGATTTCATTATTTATCTATGGAAAGTATTAACTATAAAGTAGAATGATGAACTATAATTGCTGTGCAACATATCGAAAAAAAAGAAAGTTTTATAATAATTTGACTAGTTACTATTTTGTATTTGAAAATAACTAACTATATTTAATTCAAAAAATCAAGATCAAGAAAACAATAATAAATTGATATAATAATATTAAAAAAAAATTTTTTTTGTTTTGAAAATGTGTAACTTTTTTATTTTAGAAAAAACATATAAGCAATAATTAAATACTTTCATTTATATAAAACACAAGATTATTTTTATATATTATTTTTAGCTATTAGTTTAATAAATAAGTTTGAAAAAATGCTTTAACTCATACTATAGTATCTTTCCATAACAATTCAAGATAGTTAGACTTTTAGCAGTGTCACAGCTCATAAAAAGTAAGAGGTACAAGTTTACTCATATATTATTTTTGTAGCAGCACAAATGCTATGTAGCAAAATTTATAACTGTGAGAAAAATTATTCGTCATATATCAACTAATAGCAATTTACTGCAAACTTGATTTTTATTTTCAAACACATATTAACTTTCCAGTAAAAAATGCAAACTGTAAATGACGAACAAAACACAGTGTATTATTTTCTATAGTCTTGAACTTATTTGTCTTGAAATTACTTAGAAATTCAGTTTACAAATAAAACCATATGTCTTAAATTTGTTATGTTTCACCTAAAAGAAGTTGTAGTACTTTCTTTATGAAGTTCAAACAAAGACCGTCAATCAACATGTGGTAATTACGTCTCAAATAAAGACAGTTTTAAAATTCTCAAAAGTCTTATCGCAGCTTTCAATCCAACCTAATAAAACAATTCTAATCTAAAAAAGCTAATTTCTCTGTTTCTTAAAAAACCTCATGTATTCAAATAAATTCTTCAAACATGCGGAAACTTTGAGTTCTGGCACTCCACAATGTCCACGACGTTCGCCAGCTCCTCATTTGGATCGTACTCCACCTTGAATATCTTCATCATCCCGTACAAGTTCCTCTGGCACTCCTGCATTCCCTCCCTGATCTTCGCCATCCCCCTCTCATCCCCGTCCTCCCTCACCTGCTGGATGCGCTTGCACGAGAACCCTATGATCTTTTCCAGCACCTTGTTGCTGAACTTGGCGTCCAAGAAGCCGGTCCCGTCGCCCAGCCTGACTTTCAGCTGCCACTCGGTGGAGCTGTTCTGGGACAGTTTCGACAGAAGGGTTATCAGGAACGACTTGGACAGGAAGGTTTGGGGCGTTTGTGTTTTTTTCACCGAGCAGAAGTAGGTGAAGCTGCTTTTGGGCTTCGGCTCTTCCGATTGGTCGTGTTGAATCTGGTCTTCCAGGAAGAAGTCGTCGTCCATGAAGTTGTCCTCAAACAGGTTGTCGGCGAAATCGTGGTCGTCAAAGTCCATTTGGGTCAGGTCCACGACTTCAGGCTCTTTTTTCACTGATTTTTTCAGCGCAGGCTTGAAATTTGGCACAATTTTTCTGCTGCTTGTGCTTTGACTTTGCGTAGAAGTTTGCATGTTGCTTGCAAAGTAGCTGCTTTTCACGACCGGCGTGGGTGTGATAAAGTCATCGTCGTCATCCGGTATTGAAGACGTCTTTTTTGTGAAAAAGTTGTTTATGTTGCTTTGCCTGTTGCCTCTTTGCGTGGAGGTGGTAGGAAAATTCTGTTGTTGACTTCCATGTTGATTGTTTGTTGAAAAGTTATTGTGCGTATTACTAGAACTTGATGGAAAATTGTTTTGTTCCACGTGTGTCCTACTTCTATCTTGTCTGTTTCTAGTGGAGCTTGTTGGCAAACCTGTGGACATACTGCTTGTAGAAAACCCACTCTGCGTGCTGTTTCTCACAGCAGAAGGAAAATCTTGCCTGTTTCTTGTAGGAAAGGTACTCTGCATGTTACTTCTTTCAGCAGATGGTAAACTTTGCATGTTTTCAAACACATCTTCCTCGTAACACTGCTTCTTCTGCGGCACCACCGAGTCCTCCTCGTCAAAGTCCTGATCGTCGACGATCTGGCTCAGTATGTCAGCGTCAATGTCATCCTCAAAATCATCCTCAGGAAAAGCATTTTGATTCTAAAAAAAGTTATGATTCAAGCTTAATAAAACGTTTTACGTCATATAAACTGTAAGGTTACTTTATTGGAACTTGATAAAAAACTTTACTTAAATAAGTGCCACAACTCATAATGGTCTCATTTAATCTACACAGTTAAATTACTAAAGTAGCATTATTTTTGTTAGTGTTGCAGGACATAAAACATTTTTAACCTGAGCCAAACTTTCTCCCTGATTCACGTTTCGAGCTGAACTACTTTCTCCTTCATTTCCATTTTCCCCGGAACTTCTCCCGTTGCTTTCTCCTGCGTCATCAGCGACGGGCAGCCCCAACGCCCTGCACAGCGTCTTCTCGTAGTTTTTATCGCCGTGGGGACTTTCCCCGCCCCCTAGCATTTCCACGTTGCCGTTTTCGAGCATCATCACCCCCTTCCTGCACAGCACCGGTCCCCTGATGCGCACTTTCGTTCCGGGGGGAGTCCCGGTGGTGAGACAGTTGATGTGCTTGTATTCTGTTGAAAAAATAAAACGTTCAAAATTTTTATTGACTTTTGTGAACGAGGTAGTTGGTTTACAAAAGTTTTACAAAATATTTTTCATAACTTAAATGTAGAGCATTAGTTTATTAAATGCATTATGTAGTGTTGAAAGCAGGGTTTCCAAAGTGGGCATGAGGAGCAAAAGTTTTGAAACTTGAACTAGATATTCTGGAGTTGGTGATGAAGAGCAAAAAAAAAGGTTTCAAGTGTTTTAATGGTAGTTTTGAAACTTACACAAGATATTTTGGAGTTGATGATGAAGAGCAAAAAAAAAAAGGTCTTAGGTTATTTTAAATATTAATTTTTTGAGAAATTTTGTTGCAGGGGGCCACAGCTTTTTAAATTTCTGTTTAGGGTGTCTTTTAGAAAAAAAAAAGCAAAACGCTGGTTTAAAGCAAACCTAGTCAGAATGCACATCACAGCAACAAGTTGGTTTTAGACCATCATAACTTCAATGTAAAATATTTTTATTTAATATATATGTATATCAAACCTAAACCAAACAAGTTGTTCACTCCGTCGGTGAGTTCAATCATCAGCATTCTCGCGCTGTTCTTCTGCCATCTGTGAGTGTTATTTGTTCATTATAAATATTAATTATTATTAATTATTAATTTTAAATTGTTTCATTTTAAAAACTCGATGTGTATTAAAAAGCAGAATTGATTAAAACTGTTTGTAAACTTAATTGCAGCTTACTAAAACTGTGAGTGTTGGATTGATTTACTATTTGTTCATTTAAATTGTTTTATTTTAAAAACTTGATGTGTAATAAAAGCGGGTGCACGACTATTCAAATTCGGACAATTCAAATTCCGACAATTCAAATTCTTAAAAAAAAAATTGAAAGGGCCACAACTAAAAAAGTAATGTATGTTTGTCAAATATAAAAAATACATATGTAAGTCCTATTAATATCTTCAAGCAATATTTTTCTTTTTGCAAAACATTGAATACTTTTTGGTATATGGTTTAAATAAAGTAAAAAACATAGTTATTTTTAGTAGTTTTAAAATATCTTGAAAAGTATTTAAGATTTTGCAAAAAATAAAAAGTGGCTTGTAGATATTAATAAGGTCTACATAAGCATTTTTTATTTTTCTCAAATTTCAATTATTTTTTGAGATATAGTCTTCTAATTATTTTTTTAAGAATTTGAGTTGTCGGAATTTGAATTGTCCGAATTTGAATTGTCATGTAACCAATAAAAGCAGAAACGATTAAAAAAGTTTGTATTGCAACTTTGTAAAATGACTTCATGCTTTCTTTAATTTTTCATTTTTTATGTGTTATTATGCATTATAAGTTTATTAAAAGTTTAACGGGAGTCTTTATAACATTTTTTATAAAGCTTTGAAACTAAGGTAAATTGAATAAAGCTAACTCTTTTTAAAAAATATACTTTGTACAACAAATATAAACATTATATGAAAGCTTTTTGCTAATTATATTTCATCAACTAATTTTCTCAGAAATGTTGTTTTTTATTTACTTTAAAATTACAATAAAACCTTCTTACTTAAAAGTAACTTAAATCAACTGAAAATATGAGCTGAGAAAAAAAAAATCAAGTATAGACTTCAACATAGATTAAGACCTAAAAGGTTACATCGATTATTCTACAATTTTATTTTTTATAAAGGGTATTACGATTAAAACGATATAAGGTGTTTATGTTAATAGATTTTGGAAGAGCTTTGCCATTCTATTAAAACTAAACTCAAAGTATGACTAAAACTAGTAATTATCAATTTTTTGAATTACCTATTAAATGTTGTATTGTCTTTTATATATGAAAGTTAACAGTCTATGACTTAAATCATGTTAACAACTCTAAAGTATAAATCATAACTAGTTTTTGATTAATTTTATAGCCTAACTGCAGAACACTTTGTTAGCTTCATTCGATATACTATAAAAAATGAAAAGCAATTTATAACAAATTCTAATTAGATAATCTAAGAAAATATGCATAAAGCTGTGTTTAGGACTAACAATTCTTATTTGATAAAAACAAACAGTAAGAATACTGTAGGCTATAATAACCTTTGGAAACTTAACACTGATAAAAAATTTAAAAATCTATTTACATTCTTGATAATGGTGATAATAGTAAATTACCCAGGTTTTATTGTATATATTACATAAATTTATATATTGTGTGTCATTGGTGATCAAAATTTAGTTTAAAATAAATCTTACCAAAAACAAATAAAAACGAGGCATAAAAATCAGTTTGTAAAAATAGACAGTTTTAAGAGACAAAAATTAACAAGTTAGTAAAAGTATTAATAGATATAAAAACTTGTAGCAAAATTACAATATTAAGAAAAACAAGTATGATTTTCACTTTAAAAAATAAAATGAGCTTTTTAGAAACTTTGAATTAAACTAAAAACATGACAAACATATGAGAATTTTAAAACTGTAAGTTCTAAAACTCGAATAGATCAATATTAAAAATCAAATAACCTTTGTGAATATTGAGTTTGTTGGGTCTCAGCGGTGACTTCAACGTTGTTATCATTGCTACCTTTTACCTGTGCATTAAAAAAAATCAATTAAGTCCTTTAATCTTAGTTAAACTATGCAACTCTCTTGCTAAAAAGTAAACTTTAAGTAAAGCTTAATGATTTTGGCTCTAATAGTTTATAAGATTGACCTTTAACTTTGTAAAATTTTAGTTTAAAAGGAAAATACTTTTAACAGAGAAGAAAATTCATGTTGCTTCTGTATTTATAAACAAAGGTTTAAATATTAAAAGTTTTAACTTTTTTTTTATTAAAAAAAAAACAAAAAAAATATTGTTGCTTAGTTAAATTTATATTTCAAACACAAACTGAAGTTTTTTCAAGTTTCTTAATTTACGTAAAACTTTTAAGTCATGCAAATATAGAACATGCTTTATATGCAAAAATATTTTTTGTTTTGCAATTTTGGTTTTCAACAAAACTATTTAAATCTACTAATGGAAATTAAGAACTACTTTTATATGAAAAATTAAATATATAATTTGAAATCACTTTTATTGTAAGTTGGTTTTACTTTTACATAATTAACTGAGCAACCAGCAAAAGTATACCATTTTTTAGGTTTAAAATTACTTTTTAGATATCAGCAACCAACAATAAACAGTTCTATAAATTAATTTTGAAAGACATAATTTAAGAATGGATAAATGACTATTTAGTTTAAAAACGTATTATAGTTTTTAAAATTATAAGTTTGAATACAACTTTATAAATTATAATTTTGAGAGCAAGTTATGAAAAACAATAAATATTCTTAAAGAAATTTTTGACTTTATGTTTTAGAATAAACATATTTTATTACAAAATTTTTACTTTGAATTTTTTAAAGTTGTTCTAAGATACTGTTTTTCTATAGCTAAAAAAATTTTATTTAAGTTAAGCTTCTTTATAAGTATCTTTATTAATAACTTTTTAGTCTTAATTTTTTTTTTATATTAGTTTTTTTAGTTGTTATAAGGTACTGTTCATACCTGAAATTTCTAATTAAATTGATTCAAAATTATATAAATACTTGTATTGGAATCTGTTTACGTAAATTACTATATTAAGTCCCAAAATTAGTTTGAAATTTTTATTTTTTATAGTATGTACTTAACAACTAAAAAAATAATTTTAATTTTTGTAAAAATAAATTTTGGGAACACAACTAAAACCAAAAGTACCATTATATTTATCAAAACTGATATTTCATGATAAAATTAAAATTACAAAATTAGTTTATTTAAAAAAAAATCAACTGGCATTCCTTTAAAATTAAGTAAAACTTATATATTTATTAAAAGTAAACAAAAGCAATTTCAGCATACCTTTGAAAATTAGACATTAATTTCAACTTTTTAACACTTTTAAGGTAGATGTTGAAGAGTTAGAAAAATAGATGCTTATACTTTTTAATTAAGGCCATAGGGGGGTTACCCATGTTTTTTTAAAAGTTGATCTTGTTTTGTAGAATTTTACTGTTTAAAAAAATTCAAAATATTTTTGAGATATGACAGGACAAAGTTGGACCTATGGGAAGGGAAAACTAAAACAGCAAAAATTGATTTAAATTCCATTCAAAATCTACCTCATCTCAAATGAAAATACTTTTTTTTTAATAATTTTTTTTAATTTAATTATCAAAATTCAATACAACACTTTTTTTTATTACAATATAAGGAACATTTCCTGAAAACTTGAAGAAGATTGCTTAAAAAATGAGGAAGGAGATAGATTTTTAGTGATTTTTTAAATTTCCAAGAAAATTGACCCCAAAAATTCAGGTTCATACATTTGTATCAGAAACTTATTACAAAGAATAAAATATCTCAAAAGTTAAATTCTATAAAAACTGGCTTCTATAAACCCCTCTCCCATATGGCCTTAAAAACTAGCATTAGTAAATCAATAAAAAAATTATTAGAAATTGTGACTAAAAACTTTCTCTTCAGTTTCTACTAATTATCTAAAAAGTTTTTTATGGTACTTTGAAATAAAATAAAACAAATATCTTTTATCCAAGTATATTTACAAGAATACAAAAATTTTTTTTTAAAGTGTATGTAGTTTGAACTTTAAGAAATCTCATACCTTAAAATTACAGTTAAAAGTATCTAATGATCCCTCAGAAACAAACAAAACCAAAATTAAACAATACAGTGCTTCCTCGCTAATCCGGCCAAGTTGGGCAAGATTTTTTTGAAAATACTACCGGATTTGCCTTTGGCCGGATAAGAACAAAATATCGCAAAAATACGTTCCTGACGAAACCAAATGTAAAGGGCGCTGTCTAGCTTGTCAAAGACGCCTCCCTCTACTTTTTTTTGCCGTTTTAGCAGCTCCAATTAGTCCCAGCTCCTCCTTTTCGGCTTTAAACTTTTTGAACTTTTCTTCGCCTCTCAAAATGTCATTTAAAGTTGACTTACCAATGTTAAACTGGGTCATTATAACAGCTTTAGGCACATTATTGTTTGCCATTTCGCAAACTTTTAACTTGTTTTCAATTGTTAGTTGAACGAGTTTTCGTTTCTTTGCTGTCTTATCCATTTTTTAACCAGATATTTTGATTGTAGTATATTAAAGTGTAACTTGCTTAGCAAAGACAGAAAACTTGCAAATGAATAATAAACAAGTTTGTTACAACTGAGCGAGAAAGGTATGAAAAAAAACTTAAGATTATACAAATAATACTTTATTATGACGTAACAATATATTGCTTGCATACTTATATAAAGTAAATTGAATACTTTTCGAAGTAAAATGAAATTAAACGCTAAAAACGCTAAAGTAAATAAGTCGACTTCTCAACTAAAACCGGTCGGATTAGCGAGGAACCGGATTAGCAAGGACGGAAGCACTGTACTTAGGTCCTTAACATTCAATTATATTACAAATGTTTAAAAAAGTAAATAAAAATAGCATTTTTTCAATAATTTTTAAAATTTTGATTTAGTTGTATATATTTAAGCTTAAACTTTTCAAAGAAAGTTTTTATTATCTTTATTTGGTTAATAAGACAAAATTACAACAGATTAAAATAGCTTTATAGTGTTAGTGTGAACTTTAAATGTTTGAATGCTACAGCTTAGCCTAACTAATGCAGCTGGGAATAATGTAAATATTAAACTGAAAAAACTTCAAATTACTTAAAAAAAAATCTAAATAAAATCAAATTTAAATTTGAACCCATTTAGTCACTTTGCTGTTTAAAGCTTATTTAAAAGTTGTTCAAACAAAAATCAACCTGCTGCAGCTGGGAGTAGTAAGACTTGCTGGTGTCGATCAGCGAGTTTATCTGGAGGCAGAACTTCCCGTTCAGCGTGTACTTCTCTTCAGTGACACCTTGTGGCAGGCAGCCGCAGCCCAACTCCCGCAGATCAGTGGTCAGCCACTGCTGGTAGACCTGCCTCTCCAAATTGGTCGATCTGCCCTCGCTCCTCAGCCAATCAACGCACGCTTCTATCCAGTCCGGCTCAACTTTGATTTGCTTTTGCAGCAGAAAATTGTTGATCGACTGGATCTCACTGCTCATTTTTGTCAAAAATTTCTGTGTGAAATAACATTGTTTTTATATTTATACAAAAGATATGTCGGTTTCATTAAAAATATTTTTTTTGTTTTACAAGATTTAGAAATAATGGGACTGCTAATATAAGTATAAATTTAAAACTAATGTCTAAAAACCTTGTCGACTTTTTTGCAACACTTAATATTGTTTTATTCAATTGAAGGTCAAAAAAAATCTTTAAAGAGAATTTTCTAGTTTCTTTTTAAATTAATAAAAAAACACTAGTTGCTTTTTATAACTAATAAAATCAGAGTAATCTTTTAAATATAATCAATCAAAGTTTGAGATTTTCATAGGTTCACATGCAAGGCAAAAAATAACTAGTTTTAGTTTAAACTATAACTTTTTCAAACCACTTTAAGCATTTATTTCTAATGATTTTAGTCTAGTGTTCATTAAGTTTAAAAATATTTGTTGAAAGGGATAAACAATATAAACTATTTTTGCTACTAAAACAAGAACTACACCTTTGTTAAGTTTTTGATGGTAAAAATATTTTTTTTTAATCTGACATAATTTTCTAAATATTGCAATGAACATCTAAATAATTTTAGGTCTTTTGTTAAAAAATAAAAAAGAGATCAATTTTTAGCAAGGTAAACATTAGTTTTTTAGAATTCGCTTTCAAGTTTTTTAAATTTTCTTTCAGGTTTTCGAAAGTACAAGTTTTATTAATTTTAAAGGTAGAAAATTAAGTTAAAGTTAAAAGCTATTTTTAATAGGATGAAGCCATGGGGGGTAAGCCATGTTTTTTTACAAATTGATCTATTTCATAGAGTTTTTTGTAAGCTTCAAGATGCTTTTTATCGTTTTATAAAATTCAAATTATTTTTTGAGATATGACCAGTAAAAGTCGGGCCGCATAATAAGTTCCCTATGGGAAGGGAAAACTATAAAAGCAAAAAAAGACTATTTCATTTAAAATCTATCTCCTCCTACATTTTTCAAGCAATCTTCTTCAAACTTTCACAGTCTAATCTTTATACAATAACAAAAAAACGTTGCTTTGGAATTAGAAAAAAAAAATTATAATTTTTTTTTTTTTTTTGAAAAAAAAAACACATTTTTTTATAATTTTTGTGATAAAATTTTAATTTTATTTAACTATTAAAATATACAAGTAAGGTTTTTTCCTTTTATTATAAGGAATGTTTCCTGAAAATTTGAAGAACATAGCTTGAAAAATGAAGGAGGAGATAGATTTTTTGTGAATTTTAAAATTTCAAGAAAGTTGACCCCAAAAAATTTGCGGTCCATACGTTTACATCAGAAAATTTTTACAAAAATTTAAATATCTCAAAAGTTAAATGATATTTTTGAATTCTATAAAAATTGGCTTGTAGTTTGTACTTAAAGCTTTCATATAAAAGCTAAAGTTAATTTATGTAAAAAAAAATGTTGGACCCCCTCCCCTATAGCCATAAGTTAATGAAAAGGTACTGTATTGCTACTTTCAATGTGTCAAAAAGATAAACTTTATACTTTTGGTGTATAACAGTTATTGTTTATTTAACCAAAACTTCATAAATTTATATGTAAAAATTGTTCAAAATTTAAGGTTTTTGTTCAATATGTCGTTTTGTTTTAAAAAACTATCAAACTTCAGGTTTTTCTAGGTTATTATTGTCAAGTTTTAAAAATATAGGTTTATATACAAATCCAGATTACACAGTCATTTTGTATTATTGATTTTTAGTCCATAGGTACTTGAAATTATTTTTAAGGATGTTTATAATAATTAATTGAACTTTTTTTTCTATAAATACTAATTTTTATTTTATACTTTTAGGATTCAATTATAAGACAAAAATTAATCTGTAAGAAATCATTTTAAAGCACTCCAATAAGACCTTATTTTTGAGCTATTTTTAAACATATTTTTATCATTTCTTTAACATGATAAAATATAATATTAAAACTCTTAGTAATTTGTAAACAAAAAGAATATGTTTTTCAACATTTTTGTTAATGTTTAGACTGTTAAGTAATTTTTGAATGTTTTATACCTGATAAGCCTTGTTGGTGAAATTTATTATTGTACTAAATCCCAAAAAAATCTAATTGTATATTCTATCTTTCAAATTTATTTAGCTTTGAAATGTAATATTTTTATATAAAAACCTTTAATGTTAGTCTAGGTTTCAATCACACAGCATTTTCTTTATTTTATAAAAAGTTCATTAAGGAATAAAAAAAATATTTAGCAGCAGGATTGAAATAATATTTAAATACAAATTCATTTATACGGGTGGACTAAAGTTTTTCTAATCTGCTCATTTAATTTTGTATATATGTTAGGGTGGTGCTGCTGACCACTACTAGAAATCAAATGTCTGTAAACATAAAGATTTATAAGATATATGCTTTAACCATAACAATTTTTTTCAAAAAAAAAAAAAAGATCTGCTAAAATTAAATTGCAAATTTTTAAGCTGATGCAGAATACTTTGACAGGATTCTATTTTAATTATGTCATTTTGGTACATTTACACTTGCTAGTTCCATATAATATATAAACAGTACAAGATTTTCAAAGAATTTCAATTTCTAAACAAAAGACTGGAATAGGACTTGACCTGAAATCTTTTAATGAACTTAGTTCCAAGTGTGAATCTAGATTCTTAAAAGAACTTTAAAAATGATTTTCTTATTTTTTACAAGTTTTACAATGTAAATCCAAAAGATGGTTAACATGACTGGTATGGAAAACAAGTAAATTTCTTTTCAAAATACTGTTAGAGTGCAGTTCTTATCATGAACTTTACTATTTTTTGTAAAGGTACTGCACTATATAGCTATGAAAACTTGTAAACATGTTAAATAAGACCTCTTTTAATCAACTTCTTAAATTAAAGTCAATCCATTTAGTAACTATATTTTCTATGGTTTACTATAATTTCAACTTAAATAACTAAATTAATATGATGTACTTTTATAAGAGAAACCTAGCAAACTTTATAAAATAACTCAATAAAATTCCAGCAAGAAAAATTAAGTCTATAAACAAAAGTATAATGGACAGAAATATTAAAAGGATACTAAAATTCCTTAGTTAAAGTTAGAAGTGAAAGTAAATTTATCTAGAGCCTTTAATCTAATTTATTGCATATAAAAACTTGAAGTAAATACAATTTTTTTTGTGCTCAGAAGTATAAACATGACAATAGTTTTACCATAATGTATTTAATAACACCACAGTGTCTCTCAAATGTGTACCTGTAAACATTGGATTGTAAATAATTTATTTTTATTATCACAAAAGGTTTTATGAAACTTTTTTTTTAAGGTAGAAAAATACTATATTAAAGATATATACTCAATAATGTTTTATCTTTAAAAGTATAGAGTTAGTATAGTAGTTCTTGACAAATTTTAATATATCTTGTACAAAAATAAATTTTTTTGTGTTAATAAAATTAATCAAACAGTCTTTAATGGTACAACTTAATGACTGAATGTTGATAATTTAAGAATTTTAAAGTTTGTTTGGTTTTAAAATACTTTAGTAACGAATTAGGGTATTTTGTATAAACAAAACCTGTTTAAATTACAATACTTTGTGTTGCTCACTAATGGGTCGGCCACAGTTGTAAGTAATTTTTTAGATTTTATTTTAATCATAACATTATCCAAATGAGGTAAATTTATAATACAGCAGTATGGTAACAACATCTTTTTATACTAGAGGTGGGCAACGTTTTTAATCGGCGGACCATATCAGAAAAATGATAGTCCTTAGTGGGCCGGAGCATTTCGAAATAATAATCTACCGGATCTAATATACGGATCCGGTCGGACAATCCCATTTTATATCTGGATCTGGCCGGATCTTAACTAGAAACTCCACATCAGACTGGATACTAATTTTTTGGATCCAGTTGAGTTGACCACTGTTTCGAAGTTATTTAGTTAAGAGAAATTTCTCTATTATGACATCTTAAGTTAAAAATTATTAAATATTTGGATATCTGTACTTATTATATCCCTGGTAATTATTTATATTAAGTTTATAAAGCAATAAATTACTTAGTAAGAACTATTAAAGGCAAATTTTAACTTGTTTTAACTGTATCACAAACTTTGTAGGTTTTTTTGTTATAAATTTTTTGTGAGGGTATTGTTTTACTAAAGTTTATCGTCACACCAAACTCATTGTCAGCTGAAACTATTTAATTTATGTATTTTTCCGTTGATATGACTAATTGTTCTGTATTTTTAAGTGTTGCAAAATGCGTCAAGTTATTCTCACTAAAATGGGGAAAAATTGTTTTAACTTAAACCTTTATGTCTTAAATACAGAGTGCATTTAATGAGCAAAAGTACCCTTCCCCATTAATTTGGTGTACAGTTTGTTCATATGCCTAAACAAATTTACCATCAATACAAAAAATTTGAGGACCAATTCCTATTGAAAAATAAGTAAAACCTATATAGTTTTCTTCCATTTTTAAAAATTGAAGAATTTGCGACTTTGGGTCCCGAACGCATCTTAAACTTTTCTTAAAATTTATTAAAACCTTAAGTTAAGCAGTTTGATTAAAAATAGTTAGTAATTACTTATTAGGAAATAATGTAAAATTATTATTCTTATTATGAATATAAACAACTCATTATTTATTGGAAAAAATGTCATTTTGACTCGTCCATTGTTTTTAAATTTTAATGACATGGTAGACTGACAAATTTAGATACCTAAAACATCAGATTCAAAATAAAACATTTTGCTTAAGGTAATTGACAAAATAATATTTCAACTGAGTTTAATCAAAACAAAATATTAAGACAAAATGGTGATTTTATTACTACATTCAAATGAAAAAAATACTTTTAACATGCTTTTAAAATCTTACTCTTACGTTTGTTATGTACAAATTTTTTAAATATGACTATGACGGGCCAGTCATTTAAATCGGGGGCCGGTCATTTTTATACTGCGGGCCGGATCTGGCCCACGGGCTGTACGTTGCACCCCCCCTTAGTGTATAGTTTTACTACTTTAACTAAGCGGTTATACTTAAGTTATATGTAAATAATATAATTAACCGTTTTAACTTTCCAATATTTATGTTTTAACACAAACAAAGATCAATAACTTGGAAAGTTTTTTAAAACTGATCTAAGCTTTTAGCCTAAAGTAAAGTAACTATACCTACAGTTCTGGTTGATACTGAGAAACATTAATCTCTTAAAATACTTAGAATTTGATCTTTGATCTAACATAAATCAGAGTTTTACGCAACTAAGGTGAGACGAAAAACAACTAATAATAAACATCAATCACCTAATGCCACAGCTTACACCTTATTAAGTTATCTGAATCCAGCTCCCGTACAAAACACCCACAACAGTATACTGTTATTAAAAAGCGTTTGTAAAGGGACCAATACATAAACTTATAAAGTAATTATCACTGTCTTTATGCACAGTTGTCTGTTAAAATGAATTCTTTATTGGAACTCAAATAGCTTTGGAGTGAAACAGGATGTTATTATACTAACCACGAAGTTTTAGGTACAAACTTCACAGCGGCTTTAGAGAAACCATGACCTTTTTTTTTTGTTTTAACATCAAATATTGCGTAGGCCTTATTAAGCAAAACCTCTTGAAATATTTTTTTTATTGTGTGTACAAAAAATCACTGCTGACCTTATACTTAAAAAACATTTAAAAAATTTAATGCTGCTTCTTCATAACTTGTTCTTTTAGAAAACTTAATTCATTGACTACATACTTATTTTTTTATTTTTTGTTAGTTTTCTAAAATAATAGATCACAATTTTTACTTTTTTAGAAACTTTTTTTGAGTAAGCTGTAAAAAATGAAAAAATTTTTTATATATTTTAAGTAAAAACATTTAATTAAATTTTTTGACTTACATATATATGTACTAAAAATATTTAGTGTACATCATGAACAATTTATTAGTGACAATCAAAATAATTTCAAATAAAAACCCAATACTAAACAAAATTGACATAATTTTTAAATTTTGAAAACATCAACATCCAGGCATTTTAAGAATGTTTAATTCATATATTATATATCAAATTTTGAAGAAACAAAACATGTATTTTTTAAAAGGCATTATACAGTAAAAATTTAAATGTGACCAAGAAAATTAAAAAAATTATACACTGCAAATTATGCGAATGATATCTTGAGGTATCTACTCATAGAATCTATCCACTTCTTAAGCTTCGGTTTCTTCTTCCTCGATACCTTTGACGTACTTTTTTGTATCATTTTGAGTAAGAAATATACAATTGTCTTGTGCACAAAATTTTTTCCAGTTACTAATGTACACAGTTTTTCAATAGGCTGAAATCAAATGATATATCAAAATATTTATTGTATTTCGAAATGTGTGCAATTTTTATATTACCAACACTATAAACAAACTTGCATATGTTTACCCTAGTTTTACATATACCCAGAAGTTACACAGCTTACTAATTTGTAATTGATGTACTATAAATACAAAAGGAAAATTTTAAAATAAATATAAAGTTAAATAACTAAACTAAACTTTACATGGCTCTCTAAAACATAAATTAAAAAGTTGATAATTACTTGTCGTTTAATTAGATAACAATTTTATTATTAATATATTAAAATAGATAGTTTTATTTATTAATGAGGAAACAAATAAGCAACACATAACACTTAATAAAGTTTAGTATTTTTTGGTGTTATGTTCTAACTTACATCAAACAAAACTAAATTGAAATAAACAATTTTCATAGTAAAATACTAAATCAGCATAATAAAATTACAATTTTTTATTTTTACTGCTAATTTTGGATTTAATGTATGTATATGAATAAATACTGAGAATTTAAGATTAATGTACAACTTATTACTCATGAATACTACCAGTTTACGTATTTGATCTATTAAACAGACTATTAAAAGATAACAACAATATACTTATAATGCTTTGAAAGTTATTCAATCTATTTGTTTATAGCTTATCAGTTATTCTTATGATAAAAAGTACTTAGAAAATTTATTTTTTAAAAACTGTTTAAGATTTTGAAAGTGTATAAAAATTGGATATACATATAATAGCGTCATACTAAACTACTACAGTATACTATCTTAAATAAAAACTTTGTTATCGTAATTTATCTAAAATAATTCTTGAACCATAAACTAAATAAAGACTTTTTTTGTTGATTTACAAAAGTTATATTCATGTTTTTAAATGTGATAGTTCCTAAGATTGAACAAAAGATGTAATTCATGATAAATTACACAAACTAAAACTTTCTTTTTATTTTAAAACAGTTTCAAAGCATTCAAAAAAACTTCATCTCCTTTTTAACGTTTAATTTCCGTTAAAGTCTTTTTTTACAAATAAGTTTTGTCATATGGCTATTTTATAGTATAGTCAAGCTTAAGACTTAATACTTATACGACATATAAATAAAAATATCAGCAATAATTATTGTGAACTGCAAAATTTATTTAAGTTTAAAATTATTAACTGTTTATTTTTTTTTAATAATAGTTAATACAATTCGTTCACCTTAGTAGTTTTGGAACTTTTATTAGGTTATAGTTTTCACTTTTATACATATCCATTTAATATAATTGTATATAGATATAAGGCTTGCTAAATAAATTAATTAATAAACTAATGAATGTCATAAAGGTTTCACACTTTTTCAAATTATATTTAAACTAAAAGTCAATTGATTTTGAAAATACAAATACCTAAATACTTGTACTAGAACTAAATATTTAAAAACTCGTTGTTCTCAAGTTTATCAATCTTAATTTATCTTTAAAAGGTGTCCAGAAATCATTAACTTAAAATTTTTGAAATTTCTACATCTATAAATAAAAATAACATTGCTTTACATCTTTTTAAGCACAAACAAAGTATAATGCTACGCACCAACAAAAATATATCTGTATAAGATTCCTGTTAATTTTTAACCGCAATAAATTCAACTTGAACTAAATTTAATAAGTTTGTTTTAACTTATTTTTAAATAGTAATATTTTACCTATAAATACTTTTCAACTTCTGCTTTGTCAAACATAATCTTTAAGATAAATTATCTCAATTGAAAACTAAGTCGACCGAAGCTTTAACATTGAAGCTAAAAATGAACCAAGTTCATTTAGTTTACTTTTAAACAGATTTTTTATCACTAAAAAATTAATAGTTGGTTTCTTTAATATCTGTACTGGGCATTTGCCAATTTTTCCATCCCTTCAAATCTAACTTTGATTTACAAAGAAAAGTTAATATATGGATTTAATACTCTAAATACATTTTATAAATTTGAAGCTTAATACATACAAGTAAAAACAACTATCTATACTATCTCTTGGTTTATTAATACGAACAAAAGAACAACCGATTATAAAAAAGCGACCAACTATGAAATATCATACGCACAAAGCAACTATTACATCAAGCAGAAAAATATATTTTCACTGTCGGTGATGCGATGACCTTTAGTGCAGAAGTTAAGTTTTGTGAAGGTATTCTCATTGGAGCTTATGACCAAGTTCTTGTACAATTTGTTGGTCTAACATCTTGTCTGTCGTACTGTTATCATTGTATTCACTTCAGAAGCTTGGATTTTACTGAAACTCTTAATTAATAGCAGTTTTCTACGACTATGATGATGGATCAATCATCTACAGCAGTTTTATTTGAAGAACTGCAGAATTGACGAAGTTCTCAATGGAAGTCATTCAGCATCTGCAAGTTAATATTGCTATAAAGCTAGTTTTAGCATTTTGTTTGTTAGTTTGACAAGTTTTTAACTTTTTTTTTCTAGTTTAAAAACTAATAAAATTAAAATTGTTCCAATTTACTTTTGTATTACAATAAGTAATGATAAAAAACTTATTTACGTACATTGAATTAAAAGAAAATGTACAACAATTTTATAGATAGCCAGATACTAGTTTTATGTACGTATGTAAAGTTAAACTAAGTAGTACATTTCTAATTTATCTACAATTTTTTTTATGTTGTTACTTTCCTTGCAAAAAAACTGTTAAAATAAATAATAATTTACTAAGCATTGATTTTTTATATATTTTCTAAAATTACTAGCATAACTACATTGTTTTATTTTAAAACAAACTCACTTTTTGTTGATGTATTTTGAAAGCATCATCATTTGGTCTTACAATTGTTCCATTTGCTTTCAGTTGCTTTGTGCGATTAACTTTAAATTGTATTTAACAAAAATTTGTACAACTTAGGTAAATATATCAAATAAACGTATACGAGCTAAAACAAACAGAAAACTTACAACAAAACTGAAAAAACGTTGTATAGAACAACTAAATCAAACTACTTTGGAATCATTTGTACAACAGCAAAATAAAACGGTTTGCCAAAAGCAGCGTAAAACAAGATATGAAGCAAAACCACGACGGCGAAAACAACCCTGCACTTTGCAAAACAATCAGTTTGCCACATGACGTGCGCAACAAAATAAGCGAAGGAAATCATGAAGGAGTAAAGCGGTGGGCAACCAAACCAACATTGAACAAAACAACAGAGAAGCAAGTGGGGCAGCTCGTGACAGATGTCTCGGTAGAAGGTGACACGATTGTTGAGCACCTGTCGATAATTCAAATTACAAAAAATCAGCACCAGCAAAAACATTATTGAAAACAACAACTGCCAATACAGCAGCTCTTCAAGATCCACACATGCACTCACAAAACCGAAAAATAACGACTCAATAAATATTTCTTTCGGTTGATTCGCACTAAACAAACCAACAATACCATCGATGAAAAAATGAGCCAGTCCATGCTTTACTGAATGTGACAACATACTTATACTCAGTAGTAACCCTATAGAAACAAAATATATTCGTAAACTTTTACAGAGTATTTAAATAATAAAGAGAATGTTAACAAACAAAATTCAAGCTTCATTTTATATGAATACGTGTGTATTGAACCATCAACTAATAAACGAAATACTTGATTAAACTGTTGATCATACGATTGATTATAGTTTGATAAGTAAAAAATATCACAATTGTAAAAAAATATTTCACATTATCAAAGTGTATACTTATCATAAAATGAAAAATGTTATAATGATCAAAGTCTCACAAAGATACTAAAAAAATTATATGAAAAGTTGTGAAAATTTGCTGTTCATGAACGGTTAATAATGCTATGTAACAAATAACTTACTAGTGTAATAAATATGTTTAAAAAACTACATAATTAAATTTACTGAATTTGGGAATTATAAGAAATAATAACCGCGTGGCAAAATCAATTCCTCTAAGGTATAAAATTTTAGAAATTAAGAAATTGTTTTAACTTAAAAAAAAACTTTTTAAACGGTTACCTGTTAAACAACACAATTAAAAACAAATGTAATAAACTGATTCACTTTATACTATCTTTTGAAATTTATTAGTCATTATTTTCTAATATTTTTATAGTTTTACAACTGACATTTTACTACAGTACATAACAGACTACAGATGGTAGCTGTCTAAATTGCACGAGCATACAAAATTGCACGAAGGTACTTTTGCACGCGATACTTTTGCACTAAGAGATAAATTTGCACGAAGATAATTTTTCACGAGCAGACAATTTTGCACGGAGACTATTTCGCACGGGTTATTTAATTAATTTAATTACTTAATTATTTTTTTGCTTTTTTAATTATTATTTTTTAATATCACTGTTACCCTCGGTCGGTAGCTTTTTTTTTTAATTCTTAAAAAAATTTATTATTTTTATTACTGTTACCCTAAACCTTACCCTCGGTCAGTAACTTTTTTTTTAAGTTATTTTGTATTTTTATTTTCTGTTTATTTTCTTTTTTTTTTCTGTATTTTTTTTTTACTCTCGTGCAAAAACTTAAATCGTGCAAAATTGACCCTTGGTGCAAAATCGTTTTCGTGCAATTTTGTGCCCTCGTGCAATTTTGTGCCCCGTGCAAAGTTAGCTTTGTGCAAATTTGGCTTTGCGCAATTTTGTGCACAGGTGCAGTTTTGTTCCCGTGCAATTTAGTAGTCTCGTGCAATTTTGTCTTCGTACAATCTAGCCCCGTTCCCGACTATAGACTCTGTCTATACAACAGAATCTAAGTATACGTGGCTATTTTGAATACCGAACAACTTAATTTAGATGTGTAGTTAAGCGAAATAATTTACAGCTAGGCAAAGTATTGTGAAACAGCTTTCAGTAATTATAATGGCATTTAGAACTTTGTGTTGAATTATACATAAGAAACTTTCTGACAATGAGACTTGAAGAATTTATTAAACTCTGTCAGCCAATTTTTTAATTATTTTAATTTTTGGTACATTTTGGTTTTAATACTACTATCTGTTATTGACCTAAACAAAACTAGAGGCTTTTGAGTATTTATGTCCTAAGATTAGATGAAATTTTTTTTAATGATCTTCATATGGTTGTTATTAACTATGCTCTTTAGAACAAATAACTTATATTTATAATTGGGAAAAAAGTACTAAAACAACTTCATTTAACAAATCCTATTCAGTTTGGGTAGAATTTTTGGAGTTTTTTACAAACAACTAATAACACTTTATTGATCTTACCTAAAAGTATGCCTATTCTTGATAAGTATAAATGGATTGAATATTAAAATAAAAATTGTACAATATTTATTTTGTCTTTTTAACTATAATAAACGTTTTAGTTAAGGCATTAACCCACAAATAAATTTAAGTAAGTTTAAGGTAATCGAAAGCTTCTCTAACATGAGTTTTATGGCTAACTTAATTGTATCTTGACTAAAACTAAATTATATTTATAACACAACTACTTTGGTAAAAGTTTGTTAATACAATATTTCATTTTAGGAAGTAAATTTCAAAAGCGTAAACTTAGCTTGAGAGCGTTTTTTAGGAATTTTATAAATAGTCCAAACTTAAGACCCAATTATTTTCCTTATCTTAATAGCTAATTATTTTTTTTATTTTTTATCTAGTTTATTATTATTTATTAATCCTTTGTCTTTAATTAAAAATAAATCTATTAAATTGGGGTTTGACTTTTTGAGTGGGGTCTATTGAAAAATTTTCTTTTTTTTTCTATTTTTTTTTATACAACCTTTTCTCAAAAAATAATAATTTTTTTCAAAATTTTTTTTTACATACTTATTAAAATAAGTTTAATGATGTTGTAAACTTTTTTTTAAATATTTTTTTATATATTTATTTCTATACCATAAGCCTGAATAAACTTTTCAATAAATTCCAATTTTGCACGATTTTCGTTTTTCAGATACACAACCTTTTATGCAAAAAAAAAATCATTATTATTTTTTAGCCGAGGGTAAGGACTTTTTATTTTTAACAGATTTTTATAGTTATGTTTTATGATGTTGTGATATTTTTTCCCAGTTTATTATTGCTTTTAAAATATATGACCCATACGAGTTTTACCTAAACTCTTAGGAAAAGCAAAGCTATTTGAGGGATTTCTTGCTCAAGTGCTAAGAGTTTAGGTAAAACTTGTATCTGTCATATATATTAAAAGCAATAAGAAACTGGGAAAAAATATCATTTCATCATAAAACATAACTATACAAATCTGTTAAAAATTAGAATTAATAAAAAAATTTTAATTTTTGCATAAAAGGTTGTATATATGAAAAACGAAAATCGTGCAAAATTTTAGTTTCTGAAAAGTTTATTCAGGCTTATGGTATAAAAAAAAATTTACAACATCATTTAACTCATTTTAATAACTATGTTTATATAAAAAAATTTGAAAAAAATTTATTATTTTTTAAGAAAAGGTTTTATAAATAGAAAAATAGTAAAAAGCACAAAATTTTTAAACGTGCCCCACTCAAAAAGTCAAACCCCTATTCAATGGATTTTTTTTTAAATTAAAGACAAAAGACCGTTCTATAAAATAAAAAAAAGTTTTCAATTAGCTATTAAGTTAAGGAATATAATTGGGTCTTAAGTTTGGACTTTTTATAAAAATCCTAAAAAACGCTCTCAAGCTAAGTTCACGCTCGTGTAAATTTCTCTGTAAGTTTTTTAAAATTTTTGCTTCGTTTTTATCAATAATCTTAAAAACACTTTAGAGATATCAAGTTATGGAAACCTCAATATTATTAAACTGAAAAAATTTTTTTGAGGTTTCGCGTTGGCCACCTATCTCAATAATCTTCATCAATAGTTTATATCTGCAGAGTGGCCATTTCACCGCGAAAAAAACCTGGAGAAATTAGATCATTTAAAAAAAAATCTAGAAGATCCCGAAATTTAAAGGATTTTTATTTAACATAGGTTATATTACATACTATTAGTAGCTGTCTAATTTGCACGAGCGTACAAACTTGCACGATAGGAAAAAATTGCACGAAGACTAATTTGCACGAGGGCTTAAAATTGCACGAAGGATCACAAATGCACGAAGACACCTTTACACGAGCAGACAACTTTGCATGGAGACATTTTTGCACTGATTAAATTTTATTTTTTTACTTTTGACACATTTTTAATTTTTTTAAGTTTTTTTTGTATTTACTGTTACCCCTAATCCTTACCCTTGGTTGGTAAGTTACTATTGTTTTTATATATTTATTTATTTATTTATTTTTTTTAGTTTTTAATTTTATTTTAACTTTTTTTACTATCACTGATACCCCTAACCCATATTCTGGGTCGGTAGCTTTTTTTTTATGATAGTTTTTATTATTTTTTTGTTTATTTTTATTATCACTGTTACTTCTTTTTTGACCCGAGTACTTTTGTCGCTAACCGATGCTTCTACTTATACACTATTATTGGCCTGGTTTATAACGCAACGTGCGCTCTAACTTGTATAATAGAAGTCCCCAAGATAACGCTTATATTTTAGTTGACTTAAATAAACTAATATGAATTACTTACTATTTACTAAAGGTTTAATAAATCAGTGACTTATACTAATTTAAACTGAGTTTGAATCTGTGATCATGATTATATTTACAATGAATTTGCGAAACGAAAAGATGATAAAATACTGCACAACATTACACTAATAGACCAAATTATCAATTCTTTTAAAAGACGACAATCTCGAATAAAAGAAACTAAACACTAAATGTTTAAACCAAACTCAAAAAGTATTCTAAAATCGAAATCAATTCGACAACAAGATTGAAACCATTAAAACTTAAGTGCAGCGAAAAGCTGCACTGAGTTCAGACCGCTGCAATGCAGTAGAAACTAAAAGAACCCACCAATTACGCGATATTCTTAATTTATACTCGCTTTGAGAAAAAAGAAGAAAGTAAAAAAGAGACAATTACCGCGTAAGCGGTACACTTTTTACTGGTGAGTAATTTTTATGATTAATTTTTTTTTCTGTTTTTATTTATTTATTTTTTTACTCTTGTGCAAAAATATAACTAATTGGTGTAAAGTCGTCTTCGCGCAATTTTGTTCCCTTGTTCAATTTTGTGCCCTAATGCAATTTAGACCCGTTCCTAGTTAGAATATCCAATAAAAACTTAAGTTTACAGCTATCATAAGTACAATAATATTTCATTAAGTTTATAAGTTTATTGCAGGATTTCCCAAACTTATTTTCAAAAGGCTATTTTAAAGAAATTACAAAAGCTATTGCCCACTCGACAAGATTTCTAAAAAACTAACATTTAAAACACCAAATACTTTTTTTTTTGTTTATTATCATCTACTCCAGAATATCTATTGTAAGTTTTAATTTATGACCTCATGTCTCCCTGTAGCCTCTCTGCTGCTTATGGCCCCTAAAGGAGCCACTTGGTCAATTTTGAGAAACCCTGGTTTAAAGTTTTCACTTTAACAGTAAGTTGTGACTTTCAATCGCATTCAAGTTAGGCTGCTTTGTCCAGATTTCAGCTAAAACCAGTGATATGTATTTTCCATAACAAAATAAATTCTATAAGTTTGTTTGAAAAGAAAAAAAATAATGACTAAAATCCTTAAGCTTTTTTGCAAACCTATCTAAACAAAATTTATGATTTTATTAGTATGTTTATAATTTTTTAAGAAAAAAAAAGGCTCAAGATAACTCCTTAGGCGACTAAGATCCTTTTATTTAAAATGTTAGATTTCAAAATAAATTGTTTTTGTTTGCATTTTTTATTGAAACTTTGAAAGTTTTTGTTTATTTTACAGCTCCTATACTTTTAAAGTAGGTGTGGACAGCACAGTTGACATTTTACCAAGAAATTATTGAGTAAGACATTTTTGGTTATGGCAAACAAAAATATATAAAAATTAGGATTATTTCTGTAGTACTCTGGCAGCCCTGGTGAGCTGTTTTTTTCTGTCTTGCAAGGAAAATATTTTGAAACATTTGACTTTTGAAGACTAACTCATCTCAGACCCTATAACTTGAAAAATATATACTATAAAACTAGATAGGAGTAAGTTGAAAGCAAAGAAGTCTTGAGTGATCTTTTAATGACCACTACTGTGCAGAGTTGTCATTGTTATTCCGTTTGATCAACAAGAATCACTCAAGTTTGACACCGTAAATCATAACAAGCAAGTGTTTGTAAGTACTAAATGTTCAGAGTTCTTTATTTTTACAACTCTCCTATTTGGTTCAAGAAATAAAATTAAGATCAAATTTTAAGTATTTTTTACAAAATATAATTTTTTTTGCTTTCAGTGTGTAAAATACGTATTTGGCCTATAACTACTGCTTGGTGGTCGGATCTGAATTGCTTCTCTCTATCTTCTTTCTAGTTAATAGTAATAAGGCTAGTAAAAATGTGCATAAAAATATATTGCTTATAAAAATAATATCATGTATAAATGTTCTAGAATATGAGTGCTAAACAGAATATTCTAAATGCTAGTGTTGTTATGGTAAGTGAGAATTAAAACAAAATAGAGTTTTGATTGGTAAAAATTAAATGCTTGAGTGAATAGAGCAATTTGATTTGAGATGTATGGTGAGCAGCTTAACGCCAGTCAATCACAAACCTCTTAAGACGTACCGATTACATTTGAAATCACTTTTGTTAAAACAATAATATTACACTTTTATATAAGATATATCTATATAAATACTTTTTTTTTTGGCCTTAGTAGTAAGAGTTTAAGGATTTTTTTATTGCAAAGTCCCGACTGCAAAATATTTTTTCTGGTAAATATTGCCAATTGACTAGAAAAGCTGCCCATCATTTGTCTAAAATGTTTCAGGGTTGCCATTAACTGAAAGTACTCATAGAAACTAAAGGTATTTTATGATTTTAGAAAATCTCTTGGAGACTCAAGATAACTCAGGATACTTTGAATCTTTTTTAAACTCAAGATGACTTAGGGCAGTTTTGATTTTTTATAAAAATCTCATAAAAGTTTTAAGATTTTTAAAAACTTCAGGGCAGGTTTTTATAGATCTAGAATGAGATTTAGTTGATGCTGTTTCAATTTTTTGTTATTTTTTTACACCGAGTTTCATTTAAGAACATGATTTTTATCGATTTTGAAATGCTTATTTAAAAATTTGATAGCCTTGCGGCTGGTCCTTAAGTACTTTTAGAAACATAAACTTTTATATTCGTTTCAGGTCTGAAGCTAATGTTTATCATAATTTGATTTTATACAAAACAAAAACAGTTTAAAGATATGAAAGTTTAAGAATGCATTAATATAATTTTAGTTTCTTATATAGTATAGTTAAGTTATATTGTTTAATATGTCGTTAACTCATATAAAAAGCTCTTTGTTATATCTTATAAATACTTATTTTAGTAAAAAACTGAAAAATAAGTCGAGACTGTCTTATTGTTGAAAACATTTTTTCTCACAAGTTTAGTAAACATCTAATAGATAAGCATACACACACAATATTTCTTTTAATTATTTAGAATAAAAATGAACATGAGGTAAAGTTTGAAAAAAAAGCAAGAGCTGTTTAAAGTCACTAAGGGCAGTTTTTTTTGACTTGAATAGCCTAGAATTTTTTTTAGTTATATAGTGTTGATTTTTTAACTATGCTTATTTTAATCACATAAATAAAAAAATACTACTAGTAAAGAAGTTAAGTAAAATAGTAAATCAATCTTAACCTAAATAAACATATATAGCTTGCTAAATAGAAAATCTTGGTTCGTATACACGCGTCTGTAGTGTTTAATTTACATAATATATATATATATACAAAATAGATCAAAATCAATTTTTAACTTTTCAAATTTTATAATGTTATAGTTTTGATTACTTTAAGGATACTAACTTTGACTGATACGATAGTAACAAACGCTTTCAGCATAAAATTCTTGATAAAATGGGCCCCAGTAATGAGTGTACGGATGATTACCGCAAGATGGTGTTGCTCGGAGTGTTCAACTTCTTTATGCTTATTTTCGCCGTATATATCAAATATGGTTCGTTGTATATAACTTTTCATATCGTTTTTTTTTATTATTACTTCTATACACCAATTACTAATGTATAAAAAACTGTATAGAACTATGCAGCCGCAAAATGTAATAAAATAAAGTTATTACGTAATTGATTTCTTAACTTAAAGTTTAGGTTGACGTTGTGTTTAAATTGTAAACAAAGTAGTATAAGCATAATTTTTTTTTATAAGTAACTTTTCTAAAAAGTGCTAATTAAATGGATACTTTTCAAATTAAGTTAAGCTGGTTTACAACCAACTTCCAAGTAAGTATTTCCAAAGTGATGTTGTTAATAAATGTTTCATTAATTTATTTCGCGGTTTATAAACAAACTTTTTGTTGAAAACAGATCATGGATGTCTATCTATGTACAGATAATTTTTTGCTCTTTTCTTTTAGGTATAAAATTATAGATCAGTAGTTAAAAGTAAAATGTGCTGTTCACTTAAGTATGAACTTGAAGATAAAATTTTCTTGATATCTAGTTTACATAGTAGGTTTCAAATTTGCACGAGCGTACAAAATTGCACGGAAATACTTTTGCACGAAGACACTTTTGCACAAAGAGTCACTTTTACATAAAGAAACTTTTGCACGAAGACACTTTTGCACAAAGGATTACTTTTACATAAAGAAACTTTTGCACGGTGGGACAACTTTGCACAAAGACATTTTTTATAGGTTGAATCTTTTTTAATTTTTTTGTATTTTTTGATGATTTTTAAATTTTTATTTTATTTTTTCATATTTATTCTATCACTGTTACCACTAACCCTTACCATCGGTGGGTAACTTATTTTTATTATAAATTTTTTATTAATTAATTTTTATCTATTATCTTTAAAACAGTTATTATTGGTGTTTATTTTATTTATACTATCACTGTTATCCCTAACGTTACTTTGTCGATAACATTTTTTTCTCCTTGTTTTATTTTATTTATTTATCTATTATTTTTTTTTGTTTTTTTTTAACTTGTTTTTCTGTCTTTTTTACTCTCGTGATAAAATGACCCTCGAGCAAAACTGTCCTCTCGCGCAAAATTGTCTTCTTGCAAAAGTATCTTTGTGCAAAACTGACCATTCGTGCAGTTTAGTCCTCTCGTGCAACTTTGTCTTAGCGCAACTTTGACCCATTCCTAGTTTACATAGCTTGTTTTAGTTTCTTAGTTAATTTTCTATGCTATTATGTTACATTTTTTTATTTTCTTATAAATTTTTCATTTAAATTAATACTTTTTATGTGAAATTATACTAAATTTTTCACAGTTAAGATTCTTATTTTAAAGAACATAATTTTCTTCCATACACTTAAATTTAATTTTGAATATAGTGGACTTCGAAGCTAGACCAGAAAGCACCGAACAAGAAAATACAAGTTCAGAAAAGGCAAAAACTGAGTAAAAAGTTTCTAATTTAAGTTCAATAAATATTAAACACCTACATTTGTATTTAGATATATTTGAAAATATTTGGTCTGAATTTTATGTCTGTTTTGTTAAAAATATAGAAATTTTTTAATAAAAGGAAGTAGTATTCTAAAAGCAATTTAAACTACAACTATTTTTCAAGATTTTATGTAGTACAAACTGCCTACTGCTATAGATTTTTTAACAGTTAATTTATGACTAAACTGTGTTCTTTTTTGACTGAATTATTGTATACACATTTAGTTTTTGAACATATTCTCGACTACCGGTTTATTAAATATTAATTGTTTTTAAATAAATAAATTGTGCTACTATTACAAATTTGCAATGTGTCTCAAAAAGTTACCATTAATTTTACACAGTAAAAAATTCCTAATCTAAGTACGATTATTTCATCTTATATAGTAAAATACGCATTTATAAGTCAAAGCAAATCAATAATAATCAAAATAAAATTAAGTACGACCGAAAGGAAACTGTTAATATTAAAAATTTTATAATATAAACTGTAAAGTGTTTTTACTTATAAAAGATTAAACTGATAAGCTATATCAAAGTAATTTTAATTTAATCAATTACAGACGAATTTGTAGTATCAAGTCATTAAGACTTAAACTAGTAAAATAAGACATTAAATTTATAAGTTTTATTAATATACTAAAGTTTCAAAAAAATATTTTGTTTGTTATGAAGCAAAAATAAATTTATTATAGATTGAAATTAAAACTAAGTGTCTTATATTTGACATTAAAAAAAAGAGTTAAAAGTTTAAATGTATATTATAGAGAACTTATACATATATATTAATACAAATTTTGAGCACAAGATTTTTTACTTTAGTCAGGGTTGCTACTTTACCTGAAATTTGACAATTTAGTTCCTGGAATATTAACAATTTTCACATGTTCAGTAGTAAAATTTCGATTTGAATCAAAAAATCTATCATATAAATAAAAGTATTTTGTCATCATCAAATTTATCAAAAAACATGTTTAAAGTAGCTTTACATTATCTTTTTAATGTTTTTTTACTATTTAACAAAGTTTTTTTTACCTTAAACTAAAAATAGACCCAATAATGTGTCCTTTTAAATACATGGAAGAAATTTGGAAAACCTGGAAAAATTTTGAAAAAACGAGCCACAACCCTGTTTAGTGTAATTGCTTTTTTTAACAATTAAAAAACAAATTGGTAGAACATACCATAAAAAGTAAGACAAACTTTTTATTTAAAGATTTTTTATTTTAAACAGAAATTACTAAAAGTAAAAATTCAAGTAAGAGTGTTTTTCCAAGGAGCCTTAATAAATTTAAGTGTTAAACAGAGTAGAAAATTATAAAAAGTTAAATATTTTAAATTATCTTATATTCCAATAAACGTTTAAGTTTCGTTATCATTGTGTAAAACTCTTTGTTATCAAAACATAATTGTTTTAAAAACTTAAAAAAAAATAAAACAACTTTTAAAAAAAATAATTTAAAAGTAAGAGAATCTTTGGTTCTTTTTTCTACAGTTATTACTAAAATTTAACATAAATGCATTATACCATATGTACTATATGAATTATTTTTAAACATCTTCACTAGGTTATTAACCTAGTGAAATTAGTTAAACTGAAGTTGGAATTCTAAAACTGTTTGGATACACTCAATCCTTTTTAGGCTTTATATGTTATGATTATTCATGTTATACTTAAACTTAAACAATACTTTATATTCAAAACCTTTAGTTTAGTTTTGACGACACTAAAATTTAACCATAAAACTACCAAAAGTATACTGGGTCGCAATCATTTACAAACATGTTTAGGCTCACCAATAACAGCTATGACAACATACTAATTTTTAAACTTATAGTTAAAACCAAAATAATAAATTAATTTCAAAATTTTACTCATACGACGTTTACCTCATATCATCGCAGTCAACAAGACAGTGTGGTCTACTTAAAACTGTCGTACCGCTAAAACGCGAAAGTAGTATAACATGTGAGAAAAATAGATTTATAATTTTTTTAAAGGTTATGTAATAAAAGTTTAACAAAATTCATCCAACGTTTTGGTTGTTGTTATCAAAGTTTTGATTTCCTTCACTAAAATTATCTATCGCTTTTCAATATTTGACATTTCATCTAATTGCTTCCTCACCCAAATTGACTGTGGATGGCAGCTACTGTAAAATTTAAATTTTTTTGTTTATGGTTTAGATAACTACAAGTATAAAAAAAAGCAATAAAATTTAATTTATTATTAAGTTTGTTTATTTATATAATGACTGTTTTTGTTTTGTTAAAGGCATTTAGCACATATGTATTGATCGCTACTAAAAGTAATTTAAGAACGAGCTTTAAAAAACTTTAAAAATAAAAATGCTAAACTACTAACGTTTTGCTGTATGTATTTTTATTTTAACAGTAAACAGCACCTCGAACAAACTTTAATACCTTTTATTTAAGAAGTATAACATTTTACATAATGTTAATATAAAAAGTTGCTCTTAAATACTCAATTTCGCTGTTTAAATATAATTATTTTTGAATAGGATTTTTCTAAAGTAATAAAATTATTTACAGTTTATTTTCAAAATTAAAAACAACATGAATGTTACGTCAAATATTAGCTGAATTATACCATTAACTTTGTTTATGTCTCAAACAAATTTGATATTGATATGTTTTATAAAGGTAAGGTTTAAAGTATAGTCTTTTTATTTGTTTGTTTTAATTTACGTAAACTAAATTGAATTGTAACATAATACTAACACTAAAAACTTGTAAAGTATACTTAGTTTTTAATAAGTATCAAATAGTAAATATTAAAGTTTGTTTCTAAGTAAGTTTTAATTTAAAGTTATAAATATCAACCTCTGTCATAAATGAAACAAATGTAAAATAAATTGGTGGTTGAGAGTGAATGTGCAGTGTTACATAATAAGTTAGACAATTTACTATCTTAGTATAAATTGTCGCATCAACTTACAATATCTTCATTCAACTAGTTTTAAGTTTCACAAGTTGCTTTATAAACAAAGTTGTTAGAATAGTTCTGCAGCTTAAATAAGATTTTTAAATCTTTTACTTCAGAAAAACAAAAGCTAATTGTAGCTACTTAGAAAAACATATAATCTACCCTCATGAAAAATAATATCTAAGAGAAAAATACTGTTTACATTAATTCATTCGAAAAATAAGTTTTATTTCGGAACTAAATGATATTTTTGACATTAAACAAAAAACCGTATATTAGATGTATGATACAAAACAAAAGCAAAAATAAAAATGTTTTAATTATTTTTTAGTTTAATTGAAAAGAAGTTTTTGTTAATTAATAAACTTTATAGATTATTAAATTACAAAAGTAAGTTTTTAAATAATTTGAATAACGTATAAAAAAGTATACTCTATCTGCATAAATAATACTAATGCATTTTAGTAATATTTAAGATAAAGTTAAAAAGTAATAACATGGGTTTTGTTAATTTCTTATTAACTTTTACATGTATAGTACTATTTTAATTAATATTTTTTTTCTAATAACAAGGTTCAAAAAAATGTAAAATTAAAAAAAAAATTATAAGATATTTCTCGGGAAACTTGTTAGTTTCAAAATAGAATTTTAAGATGTGGAGTTTAGTAATTACGTAAAACTACTTGCAAGTATTACTCTTAAAAGAACAAAATAAGCTAGCTTTTATAAATACCAAAGCTCACACATTTAAAGAATAATACAAAAAACAAATTCAATTATAGTTTTCAACAATTTAAAACCAAATAGTGGTTGTTAAGTGGTAAAAAATGTTGTTCCATCAGGACAACATCTCATAGTACTTCTTGACATTGTTTTTCCTAAACAACACGTTCTAATTTGTGAACTATAAGGTCGATTTCCACAACACACACCGGTATCCGTTTTTTTGTTGTCAAATTTCCATTATTTGCACCGTTTTCGAAAGTTGTTTAATTTGTGTTTTAAATGATAATATATGTTTTATATTTATTTGTTTTTTCAACGATTAAAGATAATTATCGCATAGATTATGTTAACTCTTGCTAAAAAATAAACTTTTTTCGGTGGTGAGAAATAAATTCTTTAAATTTCTCATAACAGTTTAATCTTTATTAAATCTTAAGTAAAAATTATTAGAAACAATTCGAAGAGTTTAATTAAAAGTCTAAATTATTCAAATATAAAACAACAACTTTATCACCATCTAACTTGAAAAGTTACAAATATAGTGAACTAACATTGTTAGTGTTTTCGTTAAGCTTTATCTAACTACTTGAAATCATAAACTTACTTTTTGTAGAATTTTTAGTTGATTTAGAATTGATAATAAATAGTTTATTAATATTAAGTGTTTAAATGTTCACTACTTTCATATCATAAAAAAATGCTGGATCTATTTTCGAGTTTAAAAGATTAAGACTTCGGTCTATTAATTAGTTGATTTATAATATTTAAAGCAGAATTACAGATTATTTATTGCAGGCCGGATTTCGCTAGCTATCTACAGTATACCGATCCCTGATTTAAAATGATGATAGTATTTTAACGACTTTGACAATAAGTGTAAATCAATCTTTCAACTTCATTCAAATTTAATGAATATGTAAATATTTGTGTGATATGTAAATATATGCGAATATTTAATGAATAAATTTTTAGTAACATTTTTACAGTTTTTATGTATACTATTAAAGTAAATCTTATTTAGTATTAGAAGTATCTATTTTTATTTACTGTTTCAATTTTTTTAGGTTGTGTTAGCTTTATTACATACAAATAAAATCAAGTTTTTATTGTGACCATAAACGAGTTAGAACATAAACTTTCGTAAGTATCACATTTACAAAACAAAGTACAATTGAAAAAAAAGGATGGAGCCATAATAAATTGAAATATAATACCAACTGTAGTAAAGGCCTAAAAAAGTATAAGAATTTCAATTGTAATAAAAAGTTTTTAAAGTCCACTTAGGATTACACTTTTACCATAACAAAAAAAAAAACTAAAGCAACTGTTTAAACATAGAAAACGAACTACAATCACAAAAGATTTTTCTGTTATACTAAAAAAGACTATTCTTGTTTTTTCAAGTTGTGGGGGAAAAATAAAAAAAATTTCACCGGTCTTTGGAAACAATCGTACGAATTCCAAGCTTCAGAAAATAATCTTTCAGAATACACAGAAGATGGTGGTGCATCACGATATTTCCTTGCAAAACTGGCAAGATGCGGGTATTTTGTCCTGTTAAAATTACACCAGTTTAAGACTTAATCCTCTCCAGTTTCTGCATTCAAATTTATGAAGTAATATATCCCTTTATTTCTGCTTCAATTTCTTCATCAATAGAATCCTGTTGCTCGTCCTCCTGTGTAGGTGTGTTTGATTCAATTTTAAAGAAAGAATAGTAACTTGGAAACTTCTTTATATTAAAATGTACAGAGAGTTGTGGTTTTGTTTTCTCTGGTGGCAATATAGGAGAATCACAACTTTGATTAGCCTCGAAACAGATATGATTTTTAACATTTAGTTTTAGCTGGTCTTTAAAACTATTTTTGAGGTAAGAAGGGAAAGAGGAAAGTCGATATCGTGGAACAACAGCTGATGTGACTAACAGTAATTTGTTGCTATTGAGGTTTAAGTTGTTGTTATTGGTATAGAACCTTCTTTCGCAAGCCTCTTATATGTTTTTGGGTAAAGTTTTACAAACATTTAATACTTTTGAATTTTCTATAAATCTAACAAACTTTGTCAGTGATTTTGCATGCAGGATCAATGCATTGTTTTTATTACACTTCTTTGTTACAAAAAGGAAGTTCGAGCTGTAGAATAATATAATCAGCTGCCATTCTTCAGGTGTAATATTCGAATCTTGATCGATTTTATAGTCAGCCACATAGTACCAGACATAAAATATATTAAGTTTCACCTTGTATCTACATCTTGAACAAGAAGCAAGGTTTTTCTTTTTGTTTTTGCGTGGTCAAAATCTACCTGGATCATAAAAACTACCAACAACATTTACATTATACAGAGTTACAACAAGACAAAAAAACTGCCCTAAATGACCTTAAACTGTTTTGAGTCACTTCGAGATTTTTCAAATCATTTGAAAAAATTTAGCACTTTTTTGACATCAATAAAAATCAAGTTCTAAACATAATTGGTTTTAAGACAAAGTAAAAAAAAACATTAAAAAGATACTGTTAGGCTACTCTAAAGTGTTTTTTAATAAAAATAATTGTGATGAAGATAAAAATTTTACTACTTAACATGTAAAAATTGTTTAAAATTCATGTTTTTTTAGTGATTTTTGTTCAAAACTCCAGGTTTTTATTTTGAAATTTCTCAAATTCCAGATTTTTTATTTTTTTATTCTAAATTGTCAAAATTTATGGTTCCGGGTTTTTTGAAAACCATGTAAAGAGAATGATATAACTTCAATTATTTAAAGATATTGTTTTACAACAATCTTTATATAAAAAAAATATATCATCAAGTAAAATAAAATTTATAACAAATAAGTGAGCTATGGATGTTAGTGAGCTAACATCCAAAGTCTCAGTTGGGTCTGGTCGAATGTCTGTGGATAGATTGTCAACCTGACCTTTTAGCCCATACTTTTCCTGCAGACGGGTCGACTCTCTAGCACGTTTGTGCTAAGGACCCTCTGCGGGCAGCTTTGTATTTGTATTATTTAAATTGGACATAACTAGTACAAAATGTATCAGTGAATTTTATCTATCAATACAGTAACCTCTCGCATCTTTACGCACTCGTGACGTTCAAAATCTCGTTTAGTTACGCATTTTAGAATTCAAAAAATTCATAAATAAAAACTTTAATTTCAATTTCTCAAAATTTTTATAGCACGAAATTTCATTTTTACTCAATAAATCCATTAATTTATCTTTAATACAATGCAAGACATGTTTATAATATGTGGGCAAAGGTCAAATTAAAAAAAGTTGTAGTAACACAAACAATTTTAACTAAACATTTTTCTTATAATTTATATATTTTTGTTCAAAAGAAAAAATCCATTACAGCATCTCAACACCAAATGCATATTTTTGTAAAAGGATATAGAACCAAATTTTATTATAGATACAACAACATTTCTTATTTGTAAACAAATGCTTAACTATAAATTAAATTTGCTAAGCAGAATAGAGTATAAATGTTAACTATCAAATAAGTCACATATAAATAAAGAAAAAATCTACTTATTTTTAAAATTAGTAAACATTTTTTAAAAGTATTATTATTTTATATAAATTTAAACCCTTTTTTTTATATATTTATAGTTTTATTTTTTTTATATTTGAAAATAAAGTAAACAAATTGCTAAAAGTGGGAAAGTACCCTGTCTGCTTTTAACTAGAAGCAATATCAAAAATAGACATTATAGTAAGTATATTTGGTACCTCTCGTATCTTTACGCAATTTTTCTGTGGACAAAATGTGCGTAAATGAGCGAGAGGTTACTTTACTTAAGACTAATCTAGAATACTTAATATAAATTAGGTAAGATAGTTTAGGAGATGTATCTATTATACAAAAGAACTAAAATACAATATTAAAAAATTTCTTTAAAAAAAAAAAAAAAGCTGCTTTTATAACTTTTATAAATCACTAAGGAAAAGTTTTTTGATGAAATGTTGCATCATTGAATTTAGCCTTATTTCTCGTCACTGTAAAAAGCCTTAAATATTCTCTTGATATTCAGAGTTCAACAATGAATAATGCAAGTAGCTGCAGCAGTTCAATACAAATTAATTTTGAAGGCAATTTTTTCTTTAGCATATTTTTATTTTCATAAGTATTTAAATGTTTGAAGTTATAACATATATGACATAAATTAAAATTACCGATTCGTTAAATGATATAATATCAACAAAAAGTATATAGCTAAAAGTATGCAAGCATTTGCTTTAATGTTTTATATTTAAATTGCATTTTTTTTTCTTTTTTAAGTTGCAGCAGTTCTTTACAATCATACCTGAAAAAGTATTCATATGATGAATAAATAAGAGCGGTCATACAAAAAGCTGAGATTAAACGCCTAAACTATGTACTTAATTTTGTTTTAGAGTCTAACAAAAATAATTTATCATAGTTTTTATACTGTGTGCAAAACTCTATGTCTAAATTGATAAGGCTTTTATAGGTGTGAAAAACAATTTTTTATCCACTCAAGCGTGAAATCATTAAAAAGTTTTAGGTTTCATTTAACTTTTAAGAACAACAGCTAAATATGATTCGAAAAGTTCAAAGTGGTCTACCGAATCCAAAATCTGAATATTTTTTTGAAATTAAGGTTCGTCCGAATCCGAGTCCGAATCTTGGATTTGGTAGATCACTATAAAAAACCTCAGGATGATTAGGATAACGCAGCATATTTTTAGTTTTTTTAACTCCTTACTCAGGACAGTTTTGATTTTTTATGAAGATATCGGGATAGATTTAAGATTTCTCAAAAATCTCAGGAACTAATTTTTTCTAAAATTAAAATGATATAAAGTTGATTCAATTTTGAAAAGGCGTTGTTCTGTACAATCAATTTTGTCTACCAAACATGACTTTCATTAAATTTAAAATGATTGATGAAAAAAATAGCTTGTAGCAAGATCTTCACTTACCTTAAAAATACTAGTGTAGATATGTTTAAAATCTTAAGTCAATACTTATCATTGTTTAAGTTTGTTCCTACTTTTTAAATTGAATTTTAAGTTAACATCAAAGTCAAAAAAAGGCACTTCAGTGAGTTTATGTGGTAAGATTAAAGTTAGTCAATTAAAATAACAAAGGAGAATTTCAAACTTTTTCTAATATATATATATATACAGATGATTAACATGATTACATAAAATTATCCATAAATTAAGTCTTTTAATCTCAATTAATTTAAACGTTCAACGCTATATTTTCAAAAGTAAAATTTCTAATAACTTAAGTAAACACCCAATGTGCAAGCAAACACATACAACCTTCCTTCTGATTTCTAACGAGATAAAACATTATGATGTATAAGTAGTTTGACCAAGAAGCAAACAAAACTAAAGAATTTCAAATAAAACTCAGAATGACGTTATTAAACGTTAGTACCTGTTCTCAAAGTAAAAGTTAGATTAATATATTATCACGATTTTTAACACTAATTTTTATCAAGTCTGGTGCCAACTCTAAATGAAGTGTTATCTAGCTAAAATTGTTAAGGGAATAAGAGGTAAAATATTTTTAAAGCAATAACACTGCTTCTTATATTAAAGCATAAAGCAAAAATTATATTGTTACACAGATTTTCAAAAAAAAAAAACGTTGCCGCCTGAGAACACCTAAAATATGACAGTTGAGCAAAAAACATGGAATTTGAAAACTTTGAGAAAAAACTTGGAATTTTGAATAAAAATCACAAAAAAACCTGTGATTCTTAGCAGTTGTTACATGAAAAAATAACAAAACTTCGACTAAATACAAAAAATATTACACACATACACCAATTTTTTTATTATTAAATAACACACTTAAAGGATTACCTAATCTTTTCAGTACATGTATACCATTTTAAGATGTAAATTCAGTTTTATACTAAAAATAGACTAGAAAAATTCACTTTTGTAAAAAATAACTTTTTATAACTATTTAACACTGATAACTAGTATAAATTTTGATTATTCGCGATTTGTTTTACTAATTTAAGCTTGATTTCGAGTTTTTCTTTTGAGTTACTTGAGGGCAAAAAAGACAGTTTTAACCAGTAAAAAAAAATTAAACAATAAATTACCAAACAGTCAGTTTGATGATGAGTGCTAAGCAAAATTTAGACCTAATTTTTCCAGAATATTTAATTGCAACACTAACTGAACACTGAACAATGATTTTGAGGCGCTACCAGGTTGGATAGTATAAAGTTTTAAAACAAAATTTGTTCTTAAACTACTCGAGCATGAAATTTTAAGTTTAAACCAAAATAAGTTTGTTTAGGTTATAGTACACTGTTTAGTTCTGGCATTTATGCAAATTAATTAAATTGATTAAAAAAATAGGTTTTGGTGATTTTTAGTATTGTACAAAAAGTTAAAAAGTTATCGTTTTAAATAAATTATTTATAAAACTTAAATATAATAATTATAGTTTTGAACAAAAAAAACTTTTTGGATAAAATTGAATATCATCCCTGCCTGACTACAACTAAAAACATTTTGTTCTTTTTTCCTTCTACATGTAAGGTAACATAAAGTAAACATTTATTCTTAGATATTGATAAGGTTAAAATAGAAAATACAAATTTTAGAGGGTATAGCTATATTAAAAGTACTGTTTAATAACAAAATATTTTAAAGATTTAACTAACCTAAGCTTTTGCAGGTTTAGATTTTTTTCATTTAAATTTTAGAAAATAAACAAAATTGTTCATTTAGTTAGTTACTTAAAATAAAGCAAGTGAGTTCATTGTTTTAAATTTAAAATAAATAGTAGCTTGAGTCTTAAAGTATGATTTAATAATCTTTTTATCTTTATGCTTCAATCTATGGGTTTTTATTCATGATTATTTTAATACTGAAAATCCTCTTTACTGTTGATTTTAGTCCTTCTTTAGATCCTTTTTACTCGTTTAGTATTTATATGTATATAAGACATGTTTAAATAGTTTCTTAGTTACTGTTAAATAAAATATTTTAGAATCAACTATGCTAAAATCAGTTTTTATGACCAATAATTTTTAGTATAGTATAGAAAAGGTTGTGATAATGCATATTGAAAATGGTTAAGTATTATTATCAAGTGACAGCTTAAGATTTATAGAATAATACATTTTTTTTTGCATTCAAAATATAATTAAGCAGAATTAAAAAAATAAAATAAAATTTCATAGTCTTAATCCTATTATTGCTATGATAATTTTATTATAAATTAGCACTAAAATTTCTTGCTATTAGATTTATAATTTATTGAATGTTACTTATTGACTACTTAGTATTTTTTTAAATTTCTTCAATATATTTCCTATTAACTAACTTTTTATAGTTTTCGCTATTTACAAAATTAATGAACTTGTCAGAGGTAAGGATAGAATAATTTTGTTAAAATTGTAAGGTGATTTTTTTTTTTATTTCAGTTGAATTGTTTGACTTAAAGTTTTATATTTGGTAAGAAAAAAATGATTGCAACTCAAACATAAAATTAACACCTCATAAATTACTTTTAATATTTTAAATTTTATCAAAACTCAGGCTTTCTTGTTGATTGAATTAAAACTCTGTATAGTTTTAGTATTTTTTATAATTTTATACTCAAAAAACCTAGAATTTAAAAACTAAGACGAAAAAACCTGGATTTTGAGAATTGATGAGAAAATCTTTAAATACTTGGTATTTTGATTAAAAATTATAATAAAACCTGGATTTTTAAAGTATTTTACATGTTAAGTAGTAAAACTTTGATTTGACTCAAATAATCTTCCAAATATTATCACCCAAATTTTATATAATAAAACACTTTTAAAATAGCTTTACACTATATTTTTATTTTTATATACTATATTTACACAGTTTTTAATCTTAATTTTAATCTAAGAACAGAACAGTAATGTAACTTTTTAAGATCTGGAAGAAATTAAGAATACCTTTAATTAATTATCCAAAATAAATGGTCTTTCTGATTATATTGTTATAAGTATAAGGGAAGTTTATTTATTTTTAGTTTTAATTACATTAATAGCCCGGCTACCAGTCACTTTTTACCTTATTTATTTAAAGTAACTATCAAATATGTGCAGTTAAACTTTTGAATTACATAGGTTCAGGGTTGCTACTTTTTAGGGTATTCTGAGAATAATTCTTTATGTTTTGGATTTTTTTGAAAACTTAGCTAGTTTAAATGTTTTTTTTTTTTTTTTTTTGAATTCCAGGCTATTTTTTTTGCGTTAAAACAGGGTTGCCACACACTTTGGGTACTCAGGAAAACTCAATACTTTGAAATGCTAAAAAATCTCAGGATGATTAGGGTAACTCAGAAAATTTTAACTTTTTTTTTACGAGTGTGAAGTTAGCTTGAATAACTTTTTTTAATGTCCAAACTTTAGATCCAATTATTTTCCTTATCTTAATAGCTAATTATTTTTATTTTATTTTAGACAGCGGTCCTTTGACTTTAATAAACAAAAAAAATCCATTGGATTGGGGCTTGACTTTTAGTGTGGGGCCCCTTAAAAAATGATTTTTTTATCAATTTTTACTTAGCTTGAATAAAAAAAAAATAAAAAACAAATTTTTTTTTTACTTTTTTATATTCATATTTATTAGTCAATAAAATCTTTACAACACTTTTTTTTCAACTGTTAATATTTTGTATTATTTAGCCTTATTCTAGAGTTCTTATTCCGGAATAAGGCCAAATAGTACGAAATATGAGTTTTGTTATCAATTTTTACTTAGCTCGAATTAAAAACAAAAAAAAAATATGTTGAATTATTTTTTTTTTAATATGTGAATAATTTTATACAATTTTTTTTTGAGTTGTTAATATTTTGTTTTATTTGGCCTTATTTCGGAATAAGGAAATCTAGAATCAGGCTAAATAGTACAAAAAATTAACAGTTGGAAAAAAAAAGTGTTATATAAAATTTTTTTACTAATAAATATGAATATAAAAAGAAAAAAAAAATAATTTAGTTTTTTGTTTTTTTTAAAATTCGAGCTAAGTAAAAATTAAAAAAAAAAACTAAGCTTTGTTAAGAGGCCCACACTATAAGTCAAGCCCCAATCCAATGGACTTTTTTTGTACATTTAAGACAAAGGACCGTTCTCTAAAATTAAAAAAAAAAGTTTATATTTAGCTTTTAAGATAACGAAAATAATTAGATCTAAAGTTTGGACACTTTTTTTTTAATTCTTGAAAAACGTTACCAAGCTAATTTCACACTCGTCTTTTTTTTCAATTTAGGATTACTCAGGACAGTTTTGACTTTTATATAAAAATCTCAGCATAGGTTTAATATTTTTCAAAAAATTTAGGACATATTTTTCTAGGTTTCGAATGAAATATGATGGTTCAGTTTTAAAACGTTGTTGTTACATACAAACAACTTTGTTCAAGAATATGATTTTTATTGATTTTGAAATAGTTTTTCAAAGGCTGTTAACTATAATATCTTAACCTCTTAATATTTACTTATTTGAAAAAAAAAAGATTAATTAATTTTATTATTGATTGATAATTTTAATTATGTTAAAAGTCTGGAGTTATCATGTATAATGATAAAAATTTACATTAAACTGTTTAATTAAAATTGAAGTACAAATAGGCATTACAGTGAGTAATTTATGAGGGTTAATTAAAGATAGTCAATGAATAAAAATAAACTATTTTTTATTGTATATAAAATTAATTAACATAGTTGCACAAAATTATTTACAATTATTGTCTTTAAATCTCAAATGATTCAAAATTTAATCCTGATAATTAAAAAATAGCGTTTTATAATTGTAGTAAACACCTAATGCAGAAGTATACAAAAACAACCTTTTTAAATGATTAAGAAGAAATAAAAACCATGAGGTATAAGTAGTTTAGTCTATAAGTTAAATGTTTTTAAGGAATTGAAACAAACTCAGGACAACACGGCAGTTTTTGGTCACTAGGGACTAGGGATTTTCGACTAAAGAGTAGCAACCCTGTTCAAATCTCTAAAATCATGTTTATTTTTTTCATTTTTTTAACACTATTACAGTTAAGACAATTAAACTAAGATAGTTATTCCAAAATTTGGTTATAAGTTTTATTTTAAAACTATTTCTAACAAAACTTAGTTAGCCTGATGTACAAAGGCTAGCTTATGGTCGCTTAAGAGGGTTGAAACTTTGTAGGTTTTAGTGGTAAGCTTAAAGTAAAAAAAAAAACTCTTTAGAATGTAGCAGCTCTTTTAAACTTTCTTGGTTGAAAATTAAAGCTACAAAATAAGTGCAAGGAATCTATAATTTTAATTTTTTTTTTACCATAATAATTTTTTTTCTCAAATTTTTTTTTTCAATTCTTAAAAAAAATTAAAAAAATATATATTTTAAATATCTTTAAAAACATTTACCTTTTCAAGGTGCTAATTTTGGAACGATGTCTTTAAACAATAAAAAAAAAGCACTTGAATCCTCCGGCTAAAAATTAAAATAAGATAAACTACTAACAGAAATTTTTTTAAACTGATTTTTATTAAGCCTGATGTCAACCAAAAACATAGTATTAAGTAGTTAAACTGTTAAGAATTAAAACGTAATTTTTTTTTATTTAGTTACAATGCCTCTAGTAGAAGTCTAATAGTAAAAAACTAATTTTATACATAGTTTTCAAAGTACCTGGACACCTGAGAAAACTTAGTATTTGACAGTTAAGACAAAAAACATAGAAATCAATAATTTTTAGAAAAAAACCTTAAATTTTGAATAAAAATCACTAAAAAACCTAAAACTAAAACAATTGATACATGTAAAATAACATTTTTTAAACTAAAAACTAAAATTTACACTTATACAATATTTTTTCGTATCATTCAGTTTTTTATTATGGAACACATTTAAAGTAGCATTACAACATTATTTTAATACTTGTATACCAAACGAGACTTTGAATTTAGTTTTATACTAACGACAGGCTAAAAAATTCATTTTTAAAACATTCAACGAGTTAAAACTTTAAAATAGTGGAAGTTGATATGATTTTAATTGTTGCAAATATAATCACAAAATGTTTACTTCTTTGTGTTTCAATGTATGGGTTTTTTATATATGTTTAATTTAATCCTATTTATTGTAGCTTTTAGATTTTTCGTAGTTCAGTTATATTTTGTAACTAAAACATGTCTTTAATATTTTCATAATTAATACTCTATGTTTTTTATTACCTATACTAAAATCCAATTTTTAAAACTTAATCTTTTTTTATTGCAGTTAGTATAGTATAGAAAATGTTGTAATAAAGAATACGGAAGTATAGTTTAGTAATTTAATTAACTAACAGCTTGGGATCTATAACAAAAAAAAAGTTGAATTTATATTCAAAATTTAATTTAGTGCAATAAAGAAGTTAAGGTGAAAATTTGTAGTTTTGATGCTAAAACTGTTATGATGAGCTTATTTTAGAGTAGAACTAATTTTTTTTACTATGATATATAGTAAGTACATTCTAAATTACTTATTCACTAATTATTGTCTGTTATATAACTATAGTTTAATTGCTTGTAAATAAATTTTTATAATTATACACATTTTAAAATAAAGGAGCTTGTTAGAGGCAAGTATAGAAAAATTATTTTAAAAATAAAGTTGGACATTTATTTATTCCAGTTAATTTCTTGACTGAAAGTTTTAAGTTTTGATAGAAAATAAAAGGTTGCAACTAAAGTGTGGGCTTAAGTTAAAAATTATATTTCTAGATTACATCAAGTAGTTGAAATTACATAAAACTCAAGCTTACTTGTGGATTGCGATAAAACTGAAGATAATTTTTGTATTCTATAGTTTCAAACTTAAAAACCTAGAATTTGAAAATTAAGGCTAAAAAAATTGAATCTTAAGAATTTTTTACAATAACTGGAAAAACTTAGACTTTCGAACAAAAACACCAAAAAACAAAAAAAAAAAGTTAAAAAGTATTTTTAAATGTTAAGTAGTAAAATTTTGTTTAAATTGTTACTATTCATTTTATATATACTAAGGTTATTTTTATCACTAAATTTGAAGTAAAACAAAAACACATTTTAGTAGCTAAACATTATCTTTTCGAATTTTATATACTATTCTACACAGTTCTTTATATAAAAATAAATTTTAAACTAAAATTAGACCGAAAAATTTATACCTAGAAGAAATTAGAAACACCCAGAAGAACATTCTAAAAATTAGAAGCCACCCTTTTTATTATGTTAACTGTATAAGGGGAAGTTATATTTATTTCGACTGTTATTAACACTAATAGCCAGACAGCCAGTTGCTTTTGTTCTCGCTTAATTAAAGTCACTTAATATGTATGTCCAATGATATATTGAGAATTTAATTGGTTTAGGGTTGCTACACTCTTTAGTCTCAAGATAACTCTGAATTATTAGGATTTGTTGTAAAAATCAAGCTAGATTAGCTGTTTTATCTGAATTCAGGCTAACTAATTGCTTCAAATAGAGTTGCGACTCATTTTTGATACTCAGAATAACTCAAAATATTTTGAAATTCTAACAATTCTCAGGATGAATAGAACAACTCATGATAATTTTTTTTCTAAACGTGAAGGACTCTGGACAGTTTTGATATTTTATAAAAATCTCACAATAGATTACTTTTCAATTATCTCGGCACATAAGGTTTCAAAAAGAGACAGCTTAAGTTTTTATATGACATGATTAATTTTAATAAGTTCTAAGAACAAGAAAACGTCATTATAATTATAATTGAACTGTTTTTTGAATATGTACAACAAAAAAATAAAGGCTTACAACTAATGATATTATCACAGGTAGCTAGCTTAGTACAAGATTAGTGATTAATTAATAAAATAATTAACTGTAAAATCCACCTTTGATAGCGTTTGCTACGTGTTGTGTACAACACCAACCGCCAACTTGAAGGAATTGTGAAAGATGCCACACCTATCAATGATTTAAGTAATGTAGTATACATATTTAAATGTAATTGCGGAAATGACTACGTATGTCCAACATCTAAACGTTTCCACGTCAGGCGAGAGCAGCATGTCACGAAAAAGCTAAAAAGGTTTATTTTTAATCACGATGTTAAGCCGAAAGGAGAACAGTCATCTATCCAAAAGAACTTCTTCAACGACCTAGTTTGTGCCAAGAAATATCTGGATAGTAGGTTCAAAATTCTATCTAGAGCGAGAAATACTTACTATCTCTCAGTTCTAGAATCTTTGTTTATTAGAACTTGTAGCCGAAAATTTGCAAACAAATAAATTTTTATTATTCAAAACTTTATAAATAGTGTATTTTAGTATTGGTGTTGTCGTATATTGTTGTAATTTTTCAATGTATTTTTTTAAATTTTTTTACATGTAAAATTTCTACCATCATGTTTTTGTTTTAACAGTTTTGTTTTAACAGTTTTCAGCTAAGTATAATTAAACTATATTTTAAACATTTTAATCATAATTTTATGCTTTATGACGTAACAACTTTTAGCTATGTATTTCAAAACTACTGTATATAACTAAATTTGCACTATGTTAGTACCAGTTTTTAGCAAGTTTATTCTGATGAAGAGCTTAAAGAAATTAATTAGTAAACCTTTTTAAAGTTAGGGACTTGTGTTTAAACTTTTTTTTGAACCAGTACCAAAATAAAACTATCTTAAAATAATATTAATTAAACAAATACATAATATTAATAATAGTAAAGACTTTTTTCGTTAAAGAAAATGTTTTATTAGAAGTGCCATGTCTGTTACTTTCCTTGTTTACTTAAAAGTTGAAACCTGTGATAAACAGATTAAAAATGTTTAAGACCTTTTACTATAGGGATATTAAGTAAACTAAAAATTTAAACTTTTACATCAAACTTTACATTTTCAGTTATATCCTTTTCTATGGATTATCTTCTCAAACAATTAAAAGTTTAATACTTAATTTTTGCAATTCAATGATTTTTTAATTAGTTTCTGCATAATATATCTATTTTTAAAAGTCAACATTAGTTGTTTGCACATAAGCTGGTTGTACTAATTCTTAATAATAAATACCAAGCCTATTAACCATAACATATACTCAAATTTAAATGTACTTTTAATTTAAATTTTTAAATCAACATTATTGTTTCTAGGTATATGTTTCTCTATGAAAGTTATTTACAACTATCCTTACAGTTGTATACTAAAGTTTTTAATTTAATGATTTCTTAAACTAGTTTTGGTATAACATATCTAATTTTAACACAATACATATAAGCTAACTGTAAAAGTTTTTAATTTTTATCATAAGAGTGACTTAATAAACTATTATTACCCGACAAAATTATTAATATACCTAAAATACTGCAGTTTACTATCATCCCAATTTTGTTATATGTATAGTGTTTTGTAGTATTGCAAAACTTTATTTTGAATTTTTAAATTATTTTTAGATATAGTTCTTTATTTATTCAGACTTTGATATATATAAGTTAAGACATTATTTTTAATGTTTTACCTTATGTTTAGTTTTAATAAATTCTTAGTATTTTGAAACGCGAGGAATTATTATTTTCAGATTTAAAGGTAAACATTGAAATAATAGTTTTTAGTCATGTACAAACTAGTAGATATATGCAAGAGAAACGCTCAAAAAAGTTTTAATGGAAATATTGATAAATTTTCTAAAGGAAACTGTGAAAAAGGTAAGAATAAAACAACATACTTGAATTAAGTTTTACAAAATAATAATTTTATTTGTTAAATCGTAGCATTGAATAATATTAAAATTTCTAAAAAATAAAATTTCTAAACTTAATAAGTAAAAACTGGTATTATAATATTTTGAAAAGCGATTTTGAACTACTAACGTTTACAAATTTTTATAATACGATTTTAAATACTATTTTTTTAAACATATTCAAAAATAAAAATAAACTAGTTAAACAATACTTCATACATATCTTTTTATAACTATTAATAATAAACTGTCCTAAACTTGGTAGTTATACAAATAACCTAAAAGATACTGAGACAAAAACATTTTTATTTAGTTTTTTATCTCTTGTGTTTTTAAAGTCATTTTTACAATAAGTTTATTTGTAAATAGAAGTTAAGTAATAATTTATTAAACGTTTTATTAATCTTTTGAAAGCTATTTTCTATGTAATATAAATAAAAAAATTGAGTTTAAAATTGAGCATGGAGTAATTTAAAATTTACGATATCTTGCTTAAAAAGTAAATATTTAAAAAATATATATAAACAAGCTGTAATTAAGCTTATACAATAAAACATTTGTTTTTATTAGATAAAACAAAGATAGAAGAAAACGAACTAGCAGTAGCTCTAAAACTCAGTAGTTTGTTGCTAAATGAAGGTGAAAATTTAAAAACTTCGGAGTTTATAAAAGATAAAGTGAACAAAGACAATGTTTTGACATTTTACAGTTTAGGAAAACGTTTCCACTTAGCTACTATTTCTGAGTCATCCTTAAGTTTTATAGAACGTTGTTTTCCTATGGTAGCTGAAACTCAAAACTTTTTACACTTAGAATTAAACCTTGTTTTAAAAACACTTGACAGTTCTGAACTAAATATTCACTCTGAAGTTGAAGTATTTAATGCAGCTGTTACTTGGATAAAACACAACAGTGAAGAACGTAGCAAGTATACAAAACAGTTGTTGTTAAAAGTCCGATTTAGTTTATTATCAGAATATGCATTAAAACATATGTTAAATTGTAATTCAATGAATACTAAAAACAACGAATTTAGTAAAACATTAAAAGAAGTATCACTAAACCAGAAAAATTTTTATTCGGCAAGATCAGATAAGTACCACACAAGTAGGTTTTGTAGCCAAAATAAGTTTAACGTGTTTTTATGTGGTGGTCAAAATGAACAGGAAGTTGTTGTAAGAAATGTATATCAATTTGATGGAAGCAATTTGAACCACGTGAAAGATGTTTCTTCAATGATGTTTAAGAGAAGACATTTCGAAGTTATTTGTTTAAAAGGAGAGGTTTATGCGTTTGGTGGTAGTAATAAACACAGGGGTAGGACTGTACTAAAGCCTATTGAAAAATATTCACATTCTACTAATACATGGAGTAAAGTAGCTAAAATGTTTGATAAACGTGAATACTTTTGTGCTTGTGCATTTATGGATAAAGTATTTATTATGGGGGCTTTTTACAGAAAAAGCCAAAATGTAACTAGCTCCTGTTTTCAATTTGATATAAAACAACACTATTTTAAAGAAATTTCTAGAATGAGTCAAGCAAGAATACTTGCTGCATGTGTAGTTTTTCAAGGGAATATTGTTGTTTCAGGTGGAATGAATTTAAATAATGATGCTTTGAACTCATTAGAATCATATGATGTATTTGGTAACAAATGGTCAAAAATGCCTAATACGATAAATGTACACAAACAACACAACTTAGTTGTTGTTAAAGATAAATTGTTTGTTATTGGATATGATCGAAACACTTGTGAAGTTTTTGACATTGTTTGTAAGAAATTTGTTTCTCTAAAGCACCCACCTAGTATTGGTTTTAATAAATCTGTGGCAATAGGTAAGAGAATTGTAGTTTTTCAAGAAAACAGATCATCAATAATGTGTTACGATGTTGATAAAGATGAATGGAATGAAGAACCATGTGAAATAACAAAAGATCTTTATGATTTTTCTTGTGTGAAATTTCCTTTGTATTAATTTATTGTGTAAATATAAACCACTTAGTTTTGTTTAATGCCATTATTAAATGTAAAGATTAGAACTAATTATTTTTGTATTGATGAACATACTTTTATAAATAAATTCAATAGTTAATTACAATCAAGTGTTTTATTATATATTATCTGCTTAGCATTTATAATAGAAAATTTAATTGTGTTAAAACTCTTATTGCAACCATTGTCGAAACAATCAAAAATTAGTTTAGTTTTTTTGATTAAAAAATTAAATCATGTTTCAAAATATATTTAAAACTAGATAGGTTTAAATAAAACATAAAAGCAGTAAGAATAAAGTAGTATGAATTTGAATTCAAATAAGTTTAACTTTTACCGATTAGTTTAAGAATTGTTTAATACTAAAAGTTCAATCTTACATGGTGTGATAAGTAATTTAAGACAACAATTTTTTTTTTTAAACTTAAAATCAAACTTATAGAAATAATTTTTAAGAAAGACGTACTTAGTGGGCTGAATAATGACTGTTTTGAAAACGAGCATTTTAACAATTATGATTATTTTAACATACAGTATCGGCTAAGTAGCTATATAAAACTAACTACTTTATGTATTTTTTATTTAAAACATCCGAGAATTAAAAATAAGTTTTTGCAATAAGAATTGAAATAAAAAACATTGATGATATTTTTTTCAAGGTAACATGTATTATTTTTCTCGTAATTTTAGTTTTATTGATAAATTTACTTGCACTTAACAATAATTTCCTTTTATATGTATTGAAACTGTGGCTAATTTGAATTATGACGTAGCTATAGAAAATTTAAAAGGAATATTTACTTGCATTATCCATAAAAATTTAAAATTTTGCTGGAATTTTATAAAATTTTAAGATTGCTAATTATAGTGGGTAGCTATTAAATTTGTACGATCGTACAAAACTGCACGAGGGGACAAAATTGCACGAATATACTTTTGAACAAAGACACTTTTGCACGAGGGGATAAAATTGCACGAAGACATTTTTGCACGAATTAAATTTTCTTTTAATAACTTTTTTAATTATTTTATTAACTATTTTTGTTCTATTTTTAATTTTTTTTTCTAATTTTTTTTTTACTATCACTGTTACCTCTTGCTTTACCCTCGGTTGGTAAGTTTTTTATTTTAGTATTTTTTAAATTTTTATTTTTTATTTTTTTTCTATGACTATTTACCTAACCCTTACTCTCGGTCGGTAGCTTTTTTTTTATTTTTTATTTTCTATTAGTTATTTTTTATTTTAACTACCACTGTTACCTCTAACCTTTGCTTTCAGTCAGTATTATTTGTTATTTAGTAAATTACCTAATTTTTTCTTCTGTTTTTTTCTTGTATTTTTCACTCCCGTGCACAAATGTAATTCGTGCAAATTTAGTTTCGTGCAATTTTATGCACTCGTGCAATTTTGTTATCGTGCAATTTAGTAACCTCGATAAATTTTGTCTTCGTGAAATTTATACCTGTTCCCAATTATAGTAGCTTCAAAAAGACTTATTAAGAGCGTACATTAAACTAATATTGCTGAAAATCTAACACTCAAGTTTTGAATAAATATACGCTTGTACTGATTTTGAAAATTTAAAATTTTGCTTGAATTTAAAAAACATTTTTAGTTTGTTGAAAACGGTATCTACGTAAAAACTTTTTAAGAGCATACATAAGACCAATACTACCGACAATTTAAGATTTAAGTTTTGAAGTTTATTTTACTAAAGTAGGGACAGAATATAATATTAAGCGATTATATATGTTATTCCTTTTGTCGGCTTTGGCAATCGCGACTTTTTTTAGTATGCAAGTACTGCAAATACTTTGTGAGTTTTTGGCTTTGCCAATTTGGTGGATTATTTCCCAGTCAATTTATAATCAATGTTGTTATTTATAATTTTTCAGATATACTTCGATATTTCTGTGCCGTTTTCTTTGTAGTTTTCAAAGTCGCTATAATGGTTGTACCATCTTTTTTTGAAAGTTCAATCCGTTGAGCCCAAATAGTTTTTAGTTTCGGTTTTTGATTTGATTGACGCATTATATAGAACATTTTCAACTAAACATTTATTGATAAGGGGACATTTATTTTTGTTCGACAGTTGCAAAGCCTTTTGTTTTCTTTGTCGTTTTTTGTTATCAAGTATATTCTATTATGTTTTTGGATTAATATTATATTATATGATATTGCTCTTGAGTTATATGAAATTTACAATTGTTTCTACTTTTCTTAGTTCATGATCTTCTTTAAATTTTTTGCTAGTATTGCAGAAAACTTTACGTATATATTCTTACTGACTGGCAGTAGGGTGGGTTGAATAAAAATGTTTTAGTCAAGGCATTTATAAAGTAGCAAAAGTAGTTACTAAAATGGAGATACGGTTTAGAATATAACAATTTTTTAAAGAAGTTGTGTTGGTTGTAGTAAACGATCTTTGTTTATTTTTTCAATGTCAACATGAAGTGGTATGGAAGAAATGTCTGAATATTATAAAAACACATAAATCAAATTAGACTTTAATTTATCTGTTAAGATGAGAGCACTTATACAACAAATAGTTCTCATCTGAGAATTTTTTTTAGTATGTTTTTAGTAATTTTGACATTTGAGAATAATTTATAGTTTAGTTTCAATGCAAAGCACAGGAATAGAAAAAGAAATTTTAAAAGCAATGGTGCAATAAACTATTATTATGGATGTTGATCTTAATTTTTTGTTACTGCAACTATTGGTAAATACATTATAGTAATATGATTTTGTTTTAAAACCAGATTTTGGACTTATCTTTTTTATCGATTAACTTCATTTAGTAATAAAGCAAGAAGTATTACAAGCGAAGACAACAACTTTAGTATTTATGAAACTAACAATTAATGTTGTGAAAACTGTTTTGATAAATAAACTTTACCACCGACAATTTTGAAATATATTAGAATAAGCGGAAAGTCAATATGTTGTCTTAGTTTACTTTAGGCTTGTTCGTTGCTTAAGTTTTTGCTTGATGTTAAAAAAAGTCTACGAATCAAGAAATGAAATAGGATCTTTGTTGGAAGTGTAAATATAAATGTTACTGTTTACAAAAACAAAAACTATTGCAGCTATAAGACTTAAAATATAAAGTATATTATAATTAAAACCAAAACTGTGAGTATAACAAAACATACATCCTAAGTTTTTTTGCCATTCTTCAAAACAAAAAAGCCAACATGAGTGACCAAAAACTAGTTTGATAATTTAGATCTAAAATAAAAAAGCAACTCAGCTAAATATTGAAAAAAAATCTTAAGTAGGCCTGAGATTTGAAATTTGTTCAAAACTATGTCTGAATTTGTGGCAATGTTAAGTTGCTTAACTGCTTGAATTTAAACTATTTTGATTACCAATTTGTAGATTTGACAAATTTGCTATCCCTAAGTTTAGTATATTTTTAGGATTTTTCTAAAAAATAGCATTTGTGTATATCAGTATGCAAACAAGAGAAATAAACATGATTTGCTAAAATATATCGTTAAAAAATTTATAACTTTTACCTATTCTTAAAAACTATTTTAATTTATGTCATACAGACTGTTTTGAACTAGTCAATGTACAAATTAGATTTTACATCTAGAAGTAATAATAATAATAAATTATACTTTAACTAAAGTTAATCTAACTGAAATTTAATTAAAAAGTTGTTAAAAAATGGTTAAAAACATCCATGTACATTGATGTGCATAGTAATTAATAAAGTGCACAAAAAACGTCTAAAAACAAAAATATGTCAAAACCAAAACATAATGAACCTAAATTTTTATTATTATCTTGTTTTACATGTTTTTGTGTACTTTAAAGTACAACTTATAGTTACAATACATCTATATAAAAAGCTTTGGTATAAATTACATGTTAAACAGAATACTTAAATTTATTGGAAAAAAATATTTAAGTTAGTTACTGTGCAGCACTTTTGTACACAATGGAAACATTTGCGTTTAGTATATTTACTAGATGAGTATTATATAAATAACTTACTGAATCCAAGCACTTCTCAAACTCTTTTTTCAGTTAATAACTTGCTGTTGTAATAAAAAAGTTATTATGAAACTGATAGAAAATCATTGGTCGAATGCTACTTTGTCTTTTTTACATTTTTAAGCCAAAGCTTTAAATTATTTTAACTGTTTTAAAATTTTATGCAGGGACTTTAATCAATATTAATCAACTTAAACTGAATTACCGATAAAAATTCAACTTAAAATATGTTTTTGCTTAGCGGACCATTTTTACATGCTCGCGGGCCGCAGAAATTTCTCTCGCGGGCCGCATTCCATTAAAAAATAAAACGAGCTCGCGGGCCGCAGATTCACCCTTTGAGGGCCGCAGTTGGCCCGCGGGCCGCAGTTTGCCGACCCCTGATTTAAATATATCATTGTGGTTAAAGTGGAGACCACGCAGTGTCTATTAAGAACCTTGTATCTTCTGGTTAGGAATCTTTAAGCAGTCAACAGAAGAAATGCATACAAACTACAATGACGATCGCAATTTTAATAACCCTTATCAAACAGAGATGATGGAAGATAATGTTGAACTTTTTTTGTCAAATAGTATTCATCATTAATTTAGCAAAAAATCGTAGTTAAGCAGCTAACAAATAAAGAAGAGTTAAGAAAATTACAAAACGAATTTCAAAATTTAAATATTATATTAAATCAGTCTAGATCACCACATTACAAACGTTCGATGCTAGAAAAACACGAATCTTTTCACGAAAAAGGTAATCGAAATAGTTTTAATAATTTTAGCGATACATTTAAGGCGCAAAGACTAAGTAAAAAATTAAAAAGATTAGACTTTGTAAGAAACCTTTGAGAAACAATTAGTTATTTCGAGGAGGAAATTATGTATTTCTAGTAATACAGAAAAGTATAGGTTTTTAATAGAGTATTGGCCAAGAGAACAGTTGTCAGATTATTATAAAATGACAGGACTAGGTGAAAAAAATTACAGTTCTTTAAAAAAATTTTTGATTGATAGGGACAATCAATTAGCTGAAATTTTAGATAAATTTCCATTTTGGAATGAGCGTAAGAATTTTAATAAAATATATTCTAAAGCTGTAAAAATATCCAGAAAAAGACAAAACTAAGTTTTTTTATGCATACTTGATGCCCTTTTCAATCAAAGATCAGATTAGAGAACATTTCGATGAAAGCTTAGAAGTTTTAAAAAGAAATGGACAAGTCATATGGAATCCTCATAAAGAAAACGCGTTTTTATCTAAGCAAGTTAACTACGATAGACTACAGCAGTATGAGTAAAATGATTTCCATAATATTTTTACCATTATAAATAGAAATATAAATTAACCTTAGCAACTGTTTAAAAATATAAAACAAACTACCATTGCAAAAGATGACGTCTGAATGCTACAAAAGACTGTTCTTGTTTTTTTCAATTGTGATGGAGAAATAAAGTTTTTTGCCGGTCTTTGGAAGCAATCAATTAAGCTTTTTCTCATACAATCGTATCATATCGAAAATACAACCGTAAAAAATTGAAAATTCTCATGGACAATTTCTCATATTTTAAAAAGTTCACTAAAATATATCTTCTCCTTCATTTTTAAATCAATTTATTTCAAATTTTCAGAAAATGTACTTTTCAACATTAAAAACTACTCGTAGGAAGCGGATAAAAAAAGTAATTGAATAAATTTATGAACAAAATAAGAAATAACATTTTTTATGGTTTTTACAAAAAAATTTTTACAAAGATTAAAAATCTGTTTCATACAAGTTGTTTAAAATTTGTTAAATATTATTCTGAAAATTTTTTAAAATAAGTGCTCAAAAACTAAAGGAGGAGATATATTTAATGAGATAGTCTATTTTTGCTCTTTTAGTTTGCACCTCCCATAAGGTACCTATAAATACTCTAACATTGATCGCTTTTATCTCAAAAGTTACTTTGAACTTTAAGAAGTGGTAAAAAGTAACAAGTAGATGATCTAATTATGTAAAAACAAGACTAAATTTGAAAATAAGACCCCCACACTATGCCTTTAATTAGAGAAAGGCCTTTCTTTGATACCATGCAAATTTTAGATAGGCAAGGAACAAAGTAAAAAAAAGCTTGGTATACGCATAGAAATTTTTTGTTAATAAACGTTTTGATATATGTATAACTTGAAAAAAAAACTTTTGTAGACATAATAAGTGCGAAAGTCCCCAATCTGTATTTATCAAATGCATTATAAGAAAGCAGTTAATATAGTAGTGACGCCGTACTAAAGTTACCCATCGTGCTAAAGTGGAGCTGTGCAAAAGTGACGCACCGTATTTAAGTGACCAACCGTGATAAACTGACGACCCGTGTTTAAGTGTCGCTGTGCTATTCTGACACCCACTACTTTTTAGTCTTAAACTTTTGTCTTTTTTATGAAAAGTGTCAGGCCTTATCTAATGAATTGTAACAACGTATTATATTAGCTTCATTATTATTACTTTTTTTTTGAAGAAATTTTTCCCTTCTAATTGTAGCCTAGGTAAATAAACTTTCAAGCTCAAGTGTTAAAAACTTACTGGCTAATAGTTTGCTTATACCGATCCTAACGAAGCAAATTGGTTGAAATAATTATTAATAACAACAATTAGCACATTACTTTCCTTTATTCAAGTAACATATCTCTATCTGTATTAAAACAGTTCCACAGAGTTCTGAAACAAATAAGTAATGCAAGAAAATAATGGAAGATTAAGCAGAATACTGCTTTTAATATCATAAGAAATCATTATAAGTTTGATCATCATGAGTTTAAATTTATCAAGTCAAGCTTATATGTTTACTCTATTTCACTATGTTTAATAGTCGAATTACATAAGAAATATTGTACCTACTATTAATTTTTAATCTATAATAGATATAGCTTATATTCTAGTAAATACACATATTCATTCGTTTTATCTTCTATTATTTTCTTACAGTACTTATTTTACACAGAAATCCGTGGAACTGTGTTAATTGTTTTAATACAGAGAAAAATATGTTAGTTGAAGGAAAAAAAGTAATGTGCAAGTTTTTGTTACTTTCGTTTTAAAAATTTTAACGAAACCTAAATAAAAATTTATAATTTAAGCAAAACACAAAAAACTATTATATGTTTTTTTAAATACAATTTTTTAGTGAGATAAACAAGTAAAAATGTAATAATAAAAATCTATATTTAATTTACCTAATCTTTAAACTTATATATATTATAGTATTTATAAATCAACAATTCTTTAAGGGCTTGTAATTAGTTTTAACAAAATGAACTTCAATACAGAAAAAAAGTTTAATAAGCAACAAACAGTTAAGTTTTATGATAAACTTGTTTAATTTTTTTATTTTTTGTCTTCTCAAAACTAATATTGTAACAAAATGTATATTTTGTTGTCTTGAAAGACCGCCAGGGGGCGTTAGACAACTGTTTATCAAATTGGACAGATTCTAACTCTCCTGCTGAATATTCCACTAATGCGTCGCTGATTTGTTTAAAATTTCTGGCGCTAAAAAGCATAACAATTTTTAAAAATTTTCAAAATGGATACGAAACCAGGGACAAAATGATGCGATAAGATTAAAAAAGCAAACATATTGTTAATAAGAAATATAAAACAACTCTAATATTTTAAATGATGTAAAAAAACTTTGATATTTTTATTTAACTTAAAAAATAACTTGAATTACATTAAACACTTAGTTTTTAATAATTTAGTTAGTGTTTTTATAAACCACTAAGTATTAATAAATTTTTTAAAGGTTACTTATAAAAAACAAATTTACGTAAATTTTAAAATAAACAATTAAAAGAAACGTACTTTTGAGTAAAATAATATAAATAATCAATAGTGATCAAATTTTTATGTTAAAACTCAGAAAAATTATAAGAAAACGTATCAAAATAATATTATAGAAATAGACGTTATAACTTAATTAGTTTCAACAAAAACAATGATATTTAGTGAATTTTGTATATAAAATAAACAATAAAACGTCGTTTGTACGTCACAAATAGATCAATTTTTCGTACGTAAATATCGAAATTTTATTAACAAATGGTTTGATAAGAATTTAATAGAAAAATTAGTTTATAAAGTTTAAGGTTTCAAGAGACAAAAATCATTTTAAAAATATTTTGAGTTCTACTTTTAACCCTTTAATACATAAATGACAGAATATCAAATACATGGTTAAAATAGGTTTATCGAAGAAATTAAATCAAGGTGAACATTCGTACATTCGATAACTTTATTTTAAATTCTTATTGGTTGATAACCCGTTTAGTAATGAATTTTATTGATTGTTTGTAAATTTAATAAATATTTTTCATATGTATTTAAGCTGTTTTTGTGGAAAACACTTAGAAAAAACAAAATTTTTAGTAAAAAAATAACACAAAACGCTTACAAAACATCTTGATTCGAGATTATTATCACATATAAACAAAAAATAGTAAAAAAAATATTCAAGCAGGTTTTTAATATAAACTTACAAATTAATATAAAAACATTTTTTAGCGAAAATTAACACAAAAGTATAGTTAAAAAGGTTTTAAAATTATTTAAAAACAAAACTCTATAAATAATTAATTTAATAGAGTAGTAAAATTTATGAGATCCATATAAATTAGACATAAAATGAGTGTAAGGGGTAGGCGTAAGGTTTAAAAAAGTTTATTAGTTGTAGATTAAAATATTAAGCTTATACTTAGGCATAACGGTTTAAATTAAAGTAACTATTACTTTTACTTAGTTTAAGTAAGTTAATTATCTTGTTTGTTTTATGTATTAACTTGTTGTGTGTATTACGTACGATTTGTATTTTTTCAAATAGCAAGAATTATATTTGATTAAATATAATGAATAAATTAATTCAAGTATTTATTTAGTTGGTTTGTTATGTTAACAAAATAGGTACATAATTAACTATATTATCATATTTTTATAGAATTAACAGTTATGAAAAAATTTCAATATAAAAAATTTTGAAAGGTTCTTTAAACTTTTACATTTATAAACGCAAAACTTGCAGGTGGACGAGTGGTTAAAACAGCTTACTTTTGCTTAGAAACATCTGTGTTAGGGTTTAAATCCCACCGCTTCCATATTTTTATTTATTTATATAACTATGTAAGTAAGGACATATAATTATAAAAAATAAATAAAAAGTCTATTACTATTTATCTATTACATTCAAAGAGTATCTGTAAGAAGTACGCATCCGTGTAAGGTAAGAATAAACTTAGGGGCATAGGGGGTTAAAACAGTTTTTTTTAAATGTGATCTGATTTTAAATAGTTTTTACTGAGCTAAAAGTTGCTAGTTACAGATTTTAATAACTCAAAATATTTTTTGAGATAGAGCCGGTCAAAGTCGGAGGCAATAATAGGTTCCTTATTGGAGGCGCAAACTAAAACGGCAAATAACTAGAATTCACTAAGAATATATCTTCTCCTAGGTTTTTTGAGATAACTACCTCAAATTTTTAGGAAATGTACCTTGCAATGTTTAGCAAAGTCTTTTACAACAAAATATAAAAAAATTGAAAAATTTATAACAAAAAAACAAAAAAAATGTTTTATTATATATATATATATTTTTAAATAATTTTAATAATTCTTTGCGACAGAATTTTTAAACATTGCAAGGAACATTTCCTAAAAATTTGTGGTAGTAATCTCAAAAATGCTAGGAGGAGATATATTCTTAGTGACTTCTAGTTATTTGCTGTTTTAGTTGTGCCTCCCATATGGAACCTATTGTTGCCTACGACTTTGACCAGCTATATCTCAAAAGTTATTTAGAATTTTTAAATCTGTAAAAAAAATCTTGTTGCTTAGTAAAAACTATACAAAACAAGATCACATTGTAAAATAAGTGTTTTAACCCCCTTATGCCCCTAAATTTATTCTTATCTTACACGGATGCGTAATTCTTAAAGATACTCTTTGAATGTTTGAGATAAATATTTTTTTAAACTTGTGTGTGCCTTACACGGATGCGTACTTATTAAAGATATCCTTTAAATATAAAACATATATGTATTAAAAATTTAGTGCGTACCTTGTGCGGGTGCGTATCTTACATGGTTGTAACCCCCTGGCCTCAACTGTAATTTTCTTTTGTCTTTTGGAAGTATTTCCCTTTTGCTTACTTAATGGAAGTTTCATAGTTATATAAATAAATAAACATTTGGAAGTGATTGGCTTTTAACCCCCTATACCCTTAAAAAATATCTTATGGCAAATCAGAAATCTGTTGTTTAAACAATGTTTTAGTTCAAATACAAAGTTATAAAAACAATCAGAGTTAGTTAGTTAATTGAACAAAATAGAAAAAAAAAATGCTCAGAAATTTTTTGGTTCAATGACCTGGATAGCAAAAAGACCTCTCGGTCATCGAGTTGCATGAGGCCTGAGTTACCCTGTGATATTTATTTTAAACAAAATTGTCAAATCAATAAAAAATTGCTTGTAGTTAGAATTAGTTTCATAGTTTTTTTCACAAGTTTATCAGAATTTCATCCAGGTTGTAGAAAGTATGATTTATAAAATGTCTAAACTTGAAGATATTTTGCAATCTTACTCATAATCATGACACTAATGGCATTCACTAATGAAATTAATTATAAGCACGATACAAAGTATTTTGATACTTTTTTAATCATAAAATGTCTTAAATAATTTTTTTTTTTTAAATATACTATCTGCAAGTTGTTGTAATATTAAAAAAAAACTCTGAAAAATTTTAGTAAGTTGCTTAAAAATGAAGGAATAAAATATTTTTAGTGATCTTTTCTTTGAATTCCAAGAAAATTGGCCTTGAAAATAATATAAACTAAATCGTTATATATACAGGTTTGCCACTCTTTGAGTCATAAAATCTTCCCTGAGTAACCTTAAACTTTCCGGAGTTTCCCTGAGTTTTTTTCAAACCCTTAAAAACTTTTAATAAACTATTTAAAATTCCTTAGGTTTTTTTTTAATCTTAAATCTTAAAACTTCCCTTAAATTTTTAGATAAATTTAATACTGCTTTGAGTTTCCTGAGTTTCCCTGAGATTTTCCTTAATTTGAAAATTCCTGAGCTCATTAGTGTGTGGCAACCCTGTATTTAATTTATTACATAAAAGCCAATGTGAAATCGGTAACTACCTAGGATGATGTTGCATCAATACCAAACTGAAATAATATTGTATTTGATGTCTTCTAAACCATAATTTTTGGCTAAAAATTTTTGTTAATAAGTACATAAATTGAGTTATACATCATAAACTAATAAAACTTAAATATTTAATCTCTTCTATTTAACAATATAAAGCAATAATATCAGTTCAATAGTTTATATTGACTTTGATATTGTAAAAATCAATCGAATACTTTAGTTTGTCATAAATAAATTTTATTCTCACTATGTATTTAAAGCTTGTTTAAAACAAAGTATATGTTTTGATTAATCATATTTGGCATAAAACATTGATTTTTAGCCTAAAATAATGGTTAAGAAGACATTAATATTCAATATAATTTCAGCTTGATATTAATGCAACTTCATCCTAGATAATTACTGTGAATTTTTATACAAAAATAATGGACCCTACCACTCATAACCTTATATTAGCAGTAAAAAAATAATTCTGAATTAAATTGTTATTTAATAAGTTTTTCCTATGCTACAGATGTATAACAGTTAAATTGTATACAAATTTCTGAAACTAGTAACGTTTAATATTTGAGAACAGACTTTTGAATTTTAAAACGAGTGTTTAGCTAATTTGTAACATCTTGTGTCGCCAAAATATGGTAGATAGCATCAAAACTCACGGTTGGATAGTTTTATATGTATGAAAATAGACCAGTCAATCACCGACACATTTGTAGAATATTTAGCCCCTAACTCTCGATTTGAAATCTCACTTTTAAAATTATGCTATATCATTTGTAAAAATTCAAGCTAGAAGTAGCTGCTTAAAGATAAAACATCGAAATCAAAAATAGTTACAATTGGTAAGGGCAAAAGTGTTGGTATGCTTGTATAAAAGCATTTGTATGAAATTTTGACTCATTCTTGAAGTTAATGTGGTGAATTTTTATTAAACTGCAATAACTATTGTACTATTGTAATTTTATCAGTTTGTTTTTGTTTCAATGTACTATTGCAAATACGTCATAGTTTAACATTTTTTTGTATATTTGTTGACACCTTGGTTTTGATCTTTCAATGTTCAACTCAGAGTCAATAAGACCCCTTCACCATCAGGCCACAAACTTTTAAAATTGCTTTTAAGAAAAAATGGAATTTTGGAACATGTTTTGAAATGTTTTTTTTTTCAATTCCTATATATTTAATAAAGTATTCTGATTAGTTTATAGTAAGGAAAAACAGGTATTCCAGTTGTTGTATATCTGTCAACCATTGGTATTTAATGTTGCAATGCTCAAATCAGAGAGCTCTTTAAACTTATTAATAGACCCCTGTTTTACTAGCTAAAAGATAGTGTTGAAGTGCTTATATGTTTTTTTGTTGTTAGATAACAATAGTTTAAATTTATATAACTCTGTTGTATGTAGATTATAAAAGAGCTACATTTGAATTTTAAGTTTGCCAGTAGTTCCTTTATTATGTAACAAGTTTATATCTTAATTTTAATCATAAATGATTTTATTATTTAAATTAAATAGTTATCTGTTCATAAATATTTACTAATTTTAATAACCAGACTGTTTAAAATAGTATATTTTTTTTCAAATAATGGTTTTAAGTTTAGTTGAGCTTTGTTCGAAAAGTTTATTTTGTATTACATACCATATTTGTTAAAATTGAGATAGTAGGTATGTTAATTATTAATTTAAGGGAAAGGTTATTATGTTATTCAACAATTGATAAGGTAATCAGTTTAATTATTGATGAGAATAAGTTTTACATTATTATAGATGTTAAAAATTTAAAACTGAAGCCTAAGCCTAGCACTCGTTCTGGTTGCCCTAAACCGACCTTATCAATTGATCGTAAACGTAGACCTGAAATTGTTTCTTCTTGTGAAAAAGTAAATTAAATTACAATTAAAGAAAATTAATAGTTATGGTGATTGTTTTTTGATTCCCTTATTGTTTGCAACATAAACTAGCTTGAGTTTATTTTGAGTTTTGGTGTGACAATTTTTTATTCTGATCAAATTTGAGTACTTTTAAATATTATTATTTTTTGTTTATTTTAAAATTTATTGCAAAAAAACAGCTGATTTTCAAAATAATTTGGTGAGAGTTGTTGAAAAATCAGATTGCTTGTAATTATAAACTTTCTGTGTCAGTAAACAATTGCTTGTGGATTTGGAAATGATTTTCAAACACTTTGTGGTTTTTAATTTTGAAATTTTAACCAAGCAATTATTTACAGAATGACGTTCCCACTATGGGATTTTTAGTTAATTTTTTTTTGGATAAGTTAAACAAGGGGAACTTTAAAAAAAATATGATGAAGTTTTATTTCTTGAATTAGTTTATATTAATATGAAAGAAACCATGACAGCTGATAGTTTTCAAAAAAAATAAAATAACTTTAATAAAAGATATGCACAATGTTTTATACTTATGTATTTTACAAACTTATTGTAGTATAATACAAATGGACATGACTAAAACACCAGAGCAACTCATGGAATACAGAGTACAGAAAGCATTTGCCATCTCAATTGGGTAAGGAGCTTATAGAAGCAGATCCTTAACCATCTTTAATGGTCGCTCCTGCTTGTAACAAAGAAACAACTAAAATAAAACAAATTAAAGAAGGATAATGAGCTTTTGAACATACCCAATGAGTACCTGCTAACTGCAGATGATTGACACATACAGAGGATCAAAAGTTATCATCTTGATGATTTTATTTGTTATCAGCAGTACTAAATATTTTTGTAAATTTTTATTCAAAAACTTAACATCGTAATGATAATAATTGACAATAATACAAAAAATATTCAATGTTTTGAATTTAATTCAATTTTTAGTTTTAATTATTTATCAATGATATAATAAGTAATTTTCTAAAAAAGTATATAATAATAGTCAATCATAGATTAGTTTTAATTATCATATTGCTTAGCACCAAAATGTTTAAGATTCATAATTTTGATTATTTATATTTTATTTTTAAAATTTTACTGAATTTTTTTTTATTTTATTTCTATGTATAAATTATTTTTAATCTTAAAAAAGTATAAGTCTTAGTTAAAATAAAATATATCTACTTTGTTATTTTTATTTTTTAAATGAGTCAATTTAAAGATTTTAATTTAAGCGTTCTCTTTTAAAAGTTATGTAGGTGTCAAGTACAGTTTTATCAGATATTTTACAAATTTTTTCTGTTGGAAATATGTACATTAACTGGTTTTAAAGAAACAAAAAATTGTTTAGTTATTTTTACAAACAAATGCACATTTGAGATTACATAACAAAAAGATTTGATTTTATTCTTTTTGTGAGTTTCATTTTATTTTAAAATAATTATACTAAAAACAATGGCCTTAGTTAATTTTTGTTTAAATCAAAAAAATATATTTGTTTCAAAATACTACGATTGTTACTTAATTTTATAGAAAGTTTTCTCGTATACTTAATTAGTAACTTATAATTTTTAAAAAAATTTCCTGTATTTATTTTTAAACTTTTAAAGCAAGCTTTTTTATGGCCATAGAGAAGTCTAACATTTTTTTAAACATGAAATAATATTGGTCTATATACAACTTCAACTATAAACTACAACACATATTTTATATAAGTAAAAAAAAATTTAGTAATATGAATTACTTTTATTTTTTCAAAATTGTTCGGTTTGTGATTTTTCTTAAATTGGAGTACTACATTTTTTCCTTGATTTAAAGTTTTTTAAGGTATGGTATGAATTCCATTAGAACCTATTGAATTCAATAACTTTGACCGCTCATATTTCAAAAGTTACTTTGAATTTCCAAATCATCACACAATAAAACTTTAAAAATATTTGTTATTGCGCTCAGTTAGCAAATAGATCGTGCGGAAGGCACACAAAATTTATGATCTTATAACACTAATTGAATTTAAGAACTGCTTTATAATTTTCATTTTATAAGATCTTCATAATTATTTGTATTGCTGTATTGTTTTGTCCTCAGTTTAGCCATCGTTGTGCATGAAGCATGACATATATTAAGACTCTGTATTATTAGTAAGACCTATTTTTGTATTTAAGACTGCGACATTCAGACACTATAAGAACATTATTAAGAACATTTTAATTTGTAGAATTTACTTTTTGTGTTTATCGCAGTTTTTTTCTACTGATATATTAGCTGATTTATCACTTCTACTTTCATTTAAATCAAAATCACATATTCAATTAACTCTTTTATTAAAGAAATTATTTATTTTAGGATTTTTACATATTTATTAATTTCTAAGTTAAACCTAATGAGTAAGGTAAATTAAGTAAAAGCCTCCAGAGTTAAACGCGCTGAGCGTTTAGCACAAAAAAGGGGACTTTCCCCAATTAAAGGTAGTTCCCACAACAACCCTTGGACTACAAATGGTGACCCAGTGTTTTACAAGAAAACGCAACCTTGCAACCTTCGTAAGTTCTATGTGATTAATTGTAAGAAGCTTTCAAACGAGATTTTCGTAATTTAAAATCAACTTTGAATATTTCAAATATTTTTCTTAAACAATTTTTTTAAGATAAAATTATTAATTAAAAAGCAAATTAATTTTTTTAAGAAGTTTTGCTTGAAAAGGTCGCAATCTCTTGCCACCGAAACCGGTCGCGAATAAAAAATACAATTTGCATGAATCTATTTAAGTTAACAAATTTTCAAAAATTTAATGTGTTTTTTTAAGATATCTATGTAAATTTAAAGACTATTTTGTTTAAACGTTTTAAAATTTTATGGTAATAAGTTATATAACTTTTTGTAGTCAGAGGTTTTAAAAAGTTTTTGGTTTTGAAGTTTGTATGTATTTGAGCAAATTTATTTTTGAGAAAAACGTTTTTAAAATCAATGTATGAAGCATCTTTTGATGTTTATTATGACCAAAAGTTTTTTGTGCTCACAAGTACGAGTAAACTTTTAAGCTAAAAAGATATAAATTTTTATAAAATTTTTCACTAAGACTTTATAAAACAGCAACTCGGTTTGAAAAGTAAAATGGCTTGTGAAAATGTGTATTAAATACATTTATGTCAAACGTTACGAACATAAGTATAAAACTTTTTTAAGCTATTCTAAGAATCAAATATAAGTTCAATAACTAGTTTTTCTTTAAAAAAAAATCATTTTGCCTAATTAAACTTTAGCCTTTTTATTTTTAGGTCAACTTTTACAATTTTGAATAAAAAACATGTATAAATTATTTTAAACACTAAATTGATAAGTTTTCAAACCAATATCTTTTTGACCTATAAAACTTAAAATTATTTAAAACAAATTCAAACTTGGTTGCTAAGAACTTGCTTAAAATTGTTTTGAAAAGTGCTGTTTTATAAGTAATTGTTGTAAGCTAATTGATATTTTGCTTAGCGAACTGGGAAGACTAGCGTTCTCCAAACTATTGGAAACGCATATCGCAGGAAGGCTTGTGTTTGAAAAATTAAAAAAGTTTTTTGAAGTAAATAATGTACCTTCAAAGAATCTTATAAGAATTGCAACATATGAAGCTCCGTCTATGATCGGACAGTATCGTGGATTTATCACATATTACGAAGAGTTAAACCCTGATATATTTACTATCCATTGCGTTATACATCGCCAATATTTAGTTGCAAAAAATTTGAGCGTCCGTTTAAGTGACTCATTAAACTTTGTGATAAGAGCTGCCAACAAAATAAAAAGGCATGCTTTACAAAGTCGTCTGTTTAAACAGCTATGCAACGATAATGATGAGGTTTTTGATAAGTTGGTAATGCATACAGAAATGAAATAGTTATCAAAAGGAAACTGTCTAGAAAGTTTTTGGCTGATTTTAGTTTAGTTATTGACTTTTTTCTGAAAAGGATATTGGCAAACAATCTTGTTGAAATAAAAATAAACATTGCTTACATGTCAGACTTATATGGTAAGATCAACAATCTGAATAAAACTTTACAAGGTAAAAACTTGAATCTTGTAAAAGTCAAAAGTAAGATAACTAGTTTCAGAAATCAACTTGAACTGTATAAAAAACATTTCGAAAAGAATAAGTTTTCATAGTTTGCAAGTTTGGAAAACTTAAAACTTAAAATAAGTGAAGGTGAAGTAGAAGTATTTTCATCTCATCTGGAACAGTTTAAATGTAATATTGATAAACGATTTACTGACGTTTATAATTAAACGTCCCGAAGTGGATTATGGATCCCTTCGAAGTAGATCTTTTTGAAGTAAACGTTGACTTACAGGAAAGTTTTTCAGACTTGAAAACTGACCTTGAACTTAATTATTATCAGGAATTCTTATAGAATATAACTAAGATTTAATTTAATACAGAGTTATTTCGTAGTAAGAATAAGTTATGCGTGTTTTAACTCTAATTTTTAAAAATACAGAGTTAAGCTGCTTTTGTAGTAACTAGCCATTTATATTAAATATGTATATATATTTATATTCAACAAAAAATAATAAGTTAGGATGTTAACTTAAAACTCTGTATTGAAAATATATAATAAACTTGTTTAAAAGCAAATAATTAAAATGAAAGGAGCTGGAGCCTAAATTTATGAAAAAGATAAAAATAGTATTATGAACAGTTGAGAGAAAATTAAGAGTCTGATGCAGTGGCGCGTTGTATTTTAGTCAGGGGGTGCGCAAATTTTTTTCTCAAAAAATCCTCTAAATTAAAACTTTTGTAATAAAATATAAAAAAACTTTTGATAAGTAATATAATTGAAACGAGTTTATTACGTAAAATAAGTTCGTTAACTGTTTTAAAAAATATTAACATATTACAAAATTAAACAATTAAATAAAAGTATAAATTTCATTAGAATTACTTATACTTGCAAAAATGTAAACTTACTAAATAAAAATCGTTTTTATTACTTATAGTAAACTTTATATCTTTAAAAATTAATATATTCAATAAAACAAAAGTATCTGTTTTATTTACGAAAAAAATATTAGTCTCTTTAATATACAATAACAACACCTCATTGCACATAATTTTAATCAAGTTACACAGAAGTTAAAATAGACCAACTTTATAACTGTTATTACAGTTTATTACAACTTTGTAAAATAGTTAAAAGTATACTTTTTAAATTTAATTCATTTGATTGTATTCTTTTTAAATAAAAATCACAAACAAAGTTTATTTCTCATAGGCCGACACGCTTATCTTGTATGTTTACAAAAATAAAGTTCAGAAAACTAGCAGTAGTCTTAACAATGTAGCATAAAAAAAAATTTGTAAAATTGTTTAATTTTTCTTTAAGCGTGACGTATTTTTGTAAACTTTTTGTAGAAAAATAATCTGCCATAAGGTTATACTACAGCGGTGCGCTATATTAATTGCGTGCTTTTCGAGTCTAAATTCTTATGAAGTTAATGAACTTATATTTTTTTTTTCTTATGGAGTTTTTCATCAACATCGGTGCACATTTGCAATTACGCACCGAATCAGTATATTGAGTAATAACATTTACTTTCCTAACTTGTCACTAATTGGTATTCAAAATTTCGTTTAACTTTTTAAATACTAGATAAATATAGTTGAAAAAAGGCAAATTAAAATAAACTATAAAGGATAAAGATATTACATTCTTTCTTTTTTTGGGTGGCACGCATGCGCCAGTGTCCCTCCCCACGCTACGCCCCTGGTCTGATGCAACCATTCATGCGCATTTATATATTTATCACTTTAAAAAAGTTAATCACTAGAAAGAGGTTATACATACAACATTGCTGCTGCAGCCTTCTAATTAAAGCTGCAGCCATTCAATTAAAGTTAATACTTTAAGTCTTTTTAATTTTTACAAACTTTTTAGTCTAAAATATAAAAAATTAAACTTAGAGTATGACAGATATTATAGTATTTTATTGCATATAAGGATTTAATTGCATTTATATTTAATACAAAATCAGTAAATAAATTTCATAATAATACAGTAAAAGCAGATTTTAATTTGCTTGTAAAACATCTTCTACTTTATATTTTTGAGTTTTATTACAAAGTTTTAAAAACTCGGTTTTGTCTTAAATCTGTTATGAAAATAATATTTAATTTTCTATTTTTAATCTTGCGAATAAAAAAAGGAGTTTTTTGTAAAAATAAATACATTTTCTGGGATTTCTAAAAACTTTTTTCTAAAATTTTTAAACAATATTGTTTATTAATTAGAAGTTAATTTCTTTCTGATGAAAAAGTAAAAAAAAAAAAATTTTATTATTATATTTTCGTCAGGGAATGCAGTATTTTAGTTCGAAATTGCAACCTATTAAATCGCCAAAAAAGCGCAAGTATTAATTTTTTTAAGCATAAAAACGTAAAATAAGAACCGCATTAGAATTTAGAATTACAACAGCAGAAAAGTTGCTTTCGATAACGTCTGAGTTTTAGTTTATAATACAAATTTTCCTCTGTATTTACTTCTACTAGTTTATTGTTTTGATGTACTGAATGATTGATCTAAAATGAAGATTGTATTTTTTAAATCAGAATGTTGCTGAAGTTTAAAAAATATGTTTATATGAGTTTTTATCTTTTTAGTCGTAAAAGTGCAAGTCATTTTCTAATTTTTATTATTCGTTTCAAGTTCTAGTACTAAACTGTGTTTTAGTTTTTCCATTCGAAAGAAATCGAAAATAAATTCCCTTTAAATTTGGCAGTCGCATTTTGTTAAAAAAGTTGCTGCTTTTGCATCTTTGTGAACGTTGTTCGATACAAACAATTAGTTGTTGTTTATTAAGCACAGCTTTTAAGCACACCTAACACCTTGCTACTGCTTAAAAATGAGCATGTTTTTTATAAGTACGACGATGAGAATAAAAGGTATAAACATTACGTGTTTCACTTTATTTTATGAAGTCACGATCAAAAATTCTTGCGGTCTTTGTTTTTAAAGTTAATCAATGTGATTGTTGCTGATTCTACAAAACCGGTTAGAAGACAGGAAACCGAAAAGTTTCCTAGAAAAATAAGATCGTTGTCCATACCAATGAAGATTGAAGTTTTAAACAATTCGTTCCCTCCCTTATTAACCACCGTGTCGTTTTATCGCCGTGCCAAAGTGACCCTCCGTGCCAAAGTGACGCACCGTGTCATTTTGTCGCTGTGCCAAAGTGACGCACCGTGTAATTTTGTCGCCGTGTCAAAGTGACCCTCCGTGCCAAAGTGACGCACCGTGCCAAGGTGACGGACCGTGTCATTTTGTCGCTGTGTCAAAGTGACGCACCGTGTCATTTTGTCGCCGTGCCAAAGTGACCCTCCGTGCCAAACTGACGCACCGTGTCATTTTGTCGCTGTGTCATTCTGACCCCCTCCCATGGTATTCATGGTAAGTTAAAATTTTAACTTTACAACTAACTTGCTTATAATATCTTTTAGCATTGAAATTAATAATTTTACTGCATTAAGAGAAGCTATTGATAAAACCATTTTTTATGTGAGATAATCAACCAGTCGGTCAAACTTCCTCAAACTAGATCAGCAATTATGTCTTAATATTTGTTTCATAATGTGTAAAATAAGCTGTTCGTTCTTTTGTAGTTTTTCAATCTATGGTAAAGTAGTTTTAGAATATGCCTATTTATAAAATAGTTTAAGTATATTGTGCAACTTGAATAAGTTACTTCGCATTCTCTTCTAAATGTCCGAAATTCGTTATATAAGAGATAATTATAATGTCAGGTTTTAGTTAAGATTTTAGATGGGTAACATACGGTCCAGATCCAATCAAACTTCGGCCCGCTAAGTAACGTGAAAACTACTAGTGCAAAACAAATAAAATTTAGTTTTTTGATACTTAATATTTTGTAAAAAGCTTTCAATTTGGTTTTCAGTTCACAATAGTACTTCCTGGATCACAATAATAGTAAATCAATTTATTACAATTTTGCTCGCGTTTTTTAAATATGCAGCCCGTAGGTACATTTTTTAACAAGTCCTAACTTTAACTAGAAAGGATTTTTTAGTAAAAATGATTTGCTGACTACAAAAGTTGTCCAAAACTAACCTAAAAGTTTCATTAATTTCAAAACAATTCATTTTTGAACAGAATTAATTACAGATTATACAAGGCTTTTTAATAATAAAGTATTTTAATACACTTTACTGGGTTTATAAGAAAATAACTGTAACTTATTTTTTCAAGCCCTGTAAATTACTTTGAACACAGCCAAAAAGTGCGTGCATAAGAAGAACTAGACTAAATTACTTTTCGAATACAACTTTTTGGCTCAATAGTGCGTACTGAAGAGAAAACAGTAGTTTATGAAATCATGGGGGGCGATTTTTTTTCAAATATCTGAAAAGGGGACGATTTATTAAATTAGTTTGGGAAACCCTGCGCTAGAGGCTAACTCTGATACTTAAACTACTTTGAAACAAAAACATAAAGGAGGAAAAACACTTACAACTCCATAGTGAAAATTTCTCCTTAGATGCTGATAATGAGCAGGTAATTTCTGCCATCGTTGTAAATATCACCGGCAGTTAACAGGAAACATCACACTTTTCAGTAAATTTTTACAAAGGCTTGTTGCTCTTTCCTTTGAATATCAGTATTTCTCCAGCTGTACAAAAAAATTTAAGCTTTCAAGTTGAAAAAAACTTTAATAACAAAGATGTGACTATTTTATGCTCAGGTCACTTTTAAAAATAAATTTTGACATTTAAGTTTGACAAATAAGTTTTAAAAATACTACCAAGTTTTTACACTGTAACAAGATATCAAGTTGCACTTGATTACTGTTTAGATTTGGTTGAAAGATTTGTGCTAAAAGTTCATTCAAGCGAGAAAGCTCGCAAGGTCAAGTTTTATACTGATGCAAGTTTAATACAATTGATAAAAGGAGAAAATAAAGTGAATACCAGAAACCCTGATGCAACATTGAGTTATGGAATGTTTTATATAAACTGATACAACAGACAGACGGGGAGATGCTAGCCACATCCTGCTGCAGTAAACGTGATAATGAGGAATAGACATTTATATTGTTTTCTTAAGTTTTATAAAGTTTTTCTTTATTAGTGTTATTTTTATAAGTATTTCTTATTTACATTCTAAGTAGTTAAACCTTATTTTGTTGTATATATTCATAAAGTATATTCTTGCTAGATTAAATCTTGTGTAAAGGTTTTGACCACATTTAAAAAGTTTTCTAAATTTGATGTTTTTTATATATTTGTTAGTGTTTGCAATTGTTTTTTATATAAAACATGTTAACTCATGTCATGCCTAGTAGACATTTTAAGTAGCCCTAAGTATCCTTATTTAGTATAGGTGAGTCATTATTAAAGGTACCTACATCCATAAGTTACAACACAACTTCAGTTTATATTAAATAACAAAATAACTTGCCAAGGTTTGAGTAGTAAATGTAAAAATAAAAAAAAAATAAGTTGTAACATTCAATTAATTTTTCTATTACATATTAATTAATTGAGTTATAAAATGTAATTAAAATGATATAAGGAAAGAATTGTGTTGGTCAAAGTAAATATAAATATTTAGTAACGCGCTAAACTGTACTATGTATTTCATCATACTATTTTTTAATAAGATAGTTTAAGTTAAATAGTAAGCGAATACTACATTTTTAAACATTTTTTTTCTTTAAAACATATTTTTTCAATTAAAAAAAAAGTTGGTGATTTTTTTTTATTGGTTTACATACTAAAAAAAGTGGCATATTAAGAACTAGTTCATTAATTACACATTTTTTTTCTGAATGAGTTCAATTTAATAATTTGTTTTATAAAAAAAAAGTTGATAATATTTTCATAAATATTTATAAAAAATATTTCTGCATTTTTATTATTATAATATATGTACTATGAACACAATGCTAAAATTAAATTAATATTGCTGCCTTTTTTAGCTAAAAACACTAAAACAAACAAAAAAAAGAAGAATGTTATAAAAATTACAGACTTCATCAACAACACTTCTCTGAGTTATTGTTTAAATTAATTAAAGACTTTAAAAACACTATCTTCATTATCAGGGCTTGCTAAGTTTATTGCAAGTACAAAATACACATACACCTTACTACAGAGGTCAGCAGCTTTAATAAAGTTGTGGACCATTTGTTTGAGACATAGTTACGAGTTAACTTAATTTTATCGTAATATGGTAGTTACAAAAAAACTACTATGAATAATAACAAATATTAAAAACGTGTACACAGTGGGTCCACAACTGAAAATAAAGACAACTAAAACTTTAAATACGTGTTGTTTATTACTTTAAAATTGAAATCAAATTATACAATAATAAAAAAAAAACATTATAAAAGATTTAACTTGCACAGATTTTCAATTAGCATACACTTTCTTTTATGATTACTAAGAATAAAAATGTAAATGTGTGATTTCACATATTATGTTTAAAAAATGCTATGAATAATACCCTAGTTATATTTAAAGGTTACATGAACATTAAAACTAGGACAACAAAAGTTCTTTAAAAATGTTTAGAAGCTATATCTCTCAAAATGTGAAGTATATTTGTAAAAAAAAGGTTCTTGTAATTCTAATTTATAAGATTATGATAGTAAAAAATATTGAAAAAATTATTGAAAGACAATTTTCAAAATTACTATAAACTACTATACTTAAAAACTTTTTTAGACATATCTCAAAAAATATCATAAAGTCTGTAATCTAAACAAAATTCTGAGTCATTCTAAATTAAAAAAAAAACTATTTGTATAAACAAACATTAACTTCTTGAACCAAATGTGTTATAGAATAGAATAACAAAATATAGAAAGTAATTCATCTAAACCTCACTCAAGATCTATTAAAAAACTAGCCTGAGATTTTCAAACAACTGTAAAACTATCCTGATTTTTTATAAAAACCAAACTGTCCTGAGTCAGCCTGAGCTTTTATAAAAATTTCAAACGGACCTTAGTTTTCTTGAGTGGTCCTGAGATTTTTCAAATTTTCAAGGTATTCTGAGTTATCCTTACTATACTAAGCATCATAATAATGTAGCAATCATGTTCATTAATGAAAATTCAAGGATTTATTAGTTTAAAATTTTTATTTAAATCTAATGTATTCACCTAGTATCTTTCAAATAAACTTTTACACTTTTAAAGCTGAACAAGTTACTATTATTTGGCCATTTTATTAATATTTATTTTTTTATTATATGTCAAATTTGGTGCAGCTGCATTTTATTTTAGATTTGTTTCATGTTATAGTTTATAAGGAGATAACTTTATTAATGCATCACTTATAAGTGTAACAAAAAAGTATTACTATATGTTTATCAGTTCTATATCTAAGTTTCGGTTGTATTTATAAATAATTTTTTGTATAATGTATCAAATAGGGTGCACGACTATTCAAATTCTGACAATTCAAATTCCGACAATTCAAATTCCGACAATTCAAACTCGACAATTTAAATTCCGACAATTCAAATTCCGACAACTCAAATTCGGATAATTCAAACTCCGATAACTCAAGTTTGGACAATTCAAATTGCGCCAACTCAAGTTTGGACAATTCAAAATCGGACAATTTTAATTTTGACAACTCAAATTCGGATAATTCAAACAACGAAAATCGAATTTTTGAATTAAAATGTACACATATGTTACAATAAAAAATAAAATGAGAATTATAATTTTTATTAAATGTTGTTTTTTAGATTTGAGATATTAAAATGTTTATATAATTATTTTTTTAGTTATTACGGTTACAAGACCAAGACTCGTGTTCTGATTGCAAAAACTAAAACGAGTATTACATTACAGCATTTTGATATCTTATAGCTAAAATTGATAAACCTTTTTTACCATATTCTTATAATTTTATTTTTTTAGACTAACATAATTAGAAAATAAAACTTAAACAAGTATTTTTATCAACAGATTAAATTAAATTAAATTTCAAACATTTCATTAAATCTTAAACGTTTCATGTCGAACTACTTTGTTAGTACAGTTTATTGTAGTTTATGGCTCATTTATTCATTGTAAATACAGTCCAAACTTAATGACTGGATTTCATTATACAAGTGGTTTAAGCTTTCTAACAATCTTTTAAACCTACTTCAATAAATAATAGTTTAAGTAACCTAACTACTTCAATAAACAGCAGTTTAGGTTCAATCAACACTTATAATCTATTAGAATAATAGTATATGTCCAATTTTATTTTATGTACCTATTTTAGTAATTAACGAGATTAGTCTAAAAAGTAGCGTATAACTACCTAAGGATATCATATTAATGGCGCGTTAAAGTCAGTAACCGCCAGGCCCACGTATATATAACTAAACATATCTCTTAGATTGGTTTAATATAAGTAAAGATATTACCTCTAATTTTGAACTAGACAAAATTTTACGTTATTTGTATTTTTAATTTCAAAATTCTAATGTTACTTGCTGTAATAATAAATAATTCTTGAAACTTTATTTTATGTTGTTGCTTTGACTTATCGGAGTTTTAGTTGTCGGCATTTGAATTTTAAAAATTAAATTTGTCGGGTTTGAAATGTAGGAGTTTAAGTTTCTGGAATATAAATTATTCGAATTCGAGTTATCGAAATATAAATTGTCACAATTTGAGTTTAAAAATTTTAAATGTTGAAATTTGGATGGTCAGAATTCGAATTGTCAGAATTTGAGTTGTCGGAGTTTGAATTGTCCGAATTTGAGTTGTCCGAATTTGAATTGTCCGAATTTGAGTTGTCCGAATTTTAATTGTCGGAAATTGAATTGTCCAAATGTGAGTTGTCGTAATTTGAATTGTCCGAACTTGAATTGTAGGAATTTAAATTGTCGGAATTTGAATTGTCAGAATTTGAATAGTCATGTAACCATTAAATATGAGTTTGAGACTGATGTTTTTTTACCACGAAAAAAAAATATATATTGTTATATTGGCGTATATTAGCTTATATTATGGAGCCAAGAAAACTGTAGGGAGCACACAATATTTTGAACTAGTTTGTTTTTTGTTCTTAATTTATACATAATATGGTGTTTTAGGTCAATAACACTTAGAAAATATTCAACAGTATTTTTTTTATAACAGTATATTTAAAAGTAAACTAACGAGAATTACAACAGGTTAACTGATTGAAACCGTATCCATCAAAATCAGCAAATACCATACTATTGGGATTGATTTTTCAATCTACTTCCAGCTCTACGTATTGAACTAAAGAGACACTTCGCATATTCAACATACTGCTATTTTTTTATTTATTATAAATTGTCTTAAAATAACTTTGCATTTAATTTCAAAAAACTATAATACTATTTAAATAGTTGCAGCTTGGGTTTTTTTTATTTTTTTTTAGCTTTGTGATGTTAATAGTTCAAACTATTTCGTAAATTTACAAAGTTGCATGTAAGTAGAAAGTAGTTAGTCAATGACAATAAAAATGATTAATCTTATAAAGACAAACTTTAAAATAAATGTATAAATAGAATAGTAGTAAGTTTGCTAATATAACCTGTACACATGAGGAATAACTTTTAGATGAAACTGTTGTAGTTCGTAATACTGTATGTATTACTTGTATAGTTAAAAATTTTTATATGATCTTCATTCGGTAGTTGTCAAATATGCAAGAAGAAAACTTTTGCACTAAGGGTCACTACTGAGAAACTTTTGCACAAAGAATCATTTTTTCACGGGTTGAAAATATTTTGTTTGTTTGTTTTTACTTTTATTGTTACCCTTATCCTTACGCCTAAGTTTGTAGCTTTTTTTCTTCTTCTTATTATTTTTTGATTTATTTGTTTTTATATTATTTAGACTATTTCTGTTATCCCTCCTAACTTTTTCCCCTAGTCGGTAATTTTTATTATTTTTTTCTGTTATTTTTGTTTTACTAAATACTATAGGAAACAAAGGAGAAAAAGCTGTTAAATACAAACAAGCAGGGACGTAGCTAGCTCAAAAAAGTTACGAATCTGCAAAAAAAAAAAATCAAGAAAAAACGTATGATGACGTCATAACGGGAATAGAGTAGTTTTAACTACCTTTAATTTACTATGAAATGAAAGTGTGCAGTTTTCTTAAAAATTTGAAAATAAATTGAATGTTGAAGTATAATGAGTAACTGAATACAAGGCAATTTGTACTGCTCTTGAGCCCCTATAATTCTTTATGTGTTGAGACTTTTATGATCCTATAAAACCTTTAACTTAAAATAAAAATTATTATTAAGAATTTAATCTAATAGTGTTACTAATAGTCCTAAAGTATATAAACTTGAAAACAGTTTCCCCAATTCAGAAATCATTCGCAAAAATTGTAGCTTTTATTAGATAAAAATCATAAATCTTAGGAGTGGAATAAAAAACAAAAGAATATAAAATTGAAAAGTCTACAACATTAAATAAAATTCAGATGCACAATTACTTTATTTTGTCAAAAATAATTCATAAAGTAAGGAACAGTACACGTCTATGTAAATGTTATTACTAGCTTTGGTAGCAAAAAGATTTAAGCTGTAAAAAAGAATAAAACATTTTCTTACTATAAAAAAAAATTGTTAAACAAAAGCTGTAAAAAAGAGTCAAACTTTTTTTTACAAAACAAACTTGTTAAATAAAACAACTTAGTAAAATAACCACTGACTTTGAATATTAAACATCAATAGTTTTCAGATACAATGTAAAACATAAATAAATGCAAACATAAAGATTTTTAAACATAAAATATATTTAATTTTTTTTTTAATTGTTACGAATTAATAAAACAACTATTCACTTGTTAAAATAAATATTATTAACTTATTCTTTCTAATCTTAGATTGAAAAAATTACATTAAAATTATTTTAAAACAACAGATACAATCCATATTCTTGATACATTTAAAGAAAATATAAAATACAAAAGTCTTCATATTGTAAACAACAATGCTTGTAGAAAAATAAAATTTATAGTAATATTTAAAAACAAGTTGAAACAAACTTTATATTTTACATAGTTGTCTAAAAACATCATTCAAAATGCTTTTTCTTGAAGTACTTATCTGGAACTTTTTGTAACAAACTGAACTTCAGATTGATTCACTTTGTTAATAGCTTTGAGTTTCAATGGTACCAAGTAGGTGGTTTTACTTTCAAATTATACTTGCATAATTTTAACCTTAGAAAACTTAACTTTTAAACTTAGTTTTTAAATCTGTAAAACAACTAAATTAGTTAAAATCCACACATAGTGTACCAAGTTTACAGTAGTACTATAAGTAAAACTGAAAAACTATTTTTCAAAATGTAAAGCTAAGTAGAAAATACAAATGTACTAATTTTGTAATTTTCTAAACTACTTAAAACTTGTTTTTATAAAGATGAAAAAAACAGAGGTAATGAAAAACCTTTGAATGTAGGAATAAAACCAAAAACTCTGAAAAAATCTTCATATAATAAAACACTATGCATAGAAAACCAACTCATTGTAAACAAATTATATAAAAATACAAGTAAAAAAATAAGTATTTACAACAGTTCTACCCTATGACCAACACCAATTCCAAGATTTGTTTGCTTAATTTTTCTAAAATAAAAACTAGCACTTTATACCTTCAAAAATCTTTAAAACAAGTTTTAATTAAAAAATATGGTTCTAAAGTACAAAAATAAACTATAAATTGTTTATATTATTCTTTAAAAAATTTTATATTATTGATTTTTTCAGTTTGTCTTCTTTTTGCAAGCTATTTGTATTATTGTGTTATTTTTTCTGATTTAATAGATTCTTTCTAATCTTTTTGATAAAACTACAGGAAATGATATTGTCATCACTTATTCAAAAGTTTTTCATTTTTGCATATTTGTCAACCACAGAGATTTAATCTTAAAACATTCAACTCAAAGAGTCAATTTGATTTAAAACAAAAGTTAATTCTTCATGTTAGTGTTTATTTTGAGAATCATCTACTTTAAAATTCATCATGTTATATATCTGCTATCTGTATTTGCTCTTTTAAAACACAAAAAAAATAAAATTTCAAAAAATGTTAAATTCTCTTGGACTCACCACAAACATTTCAATAGTACAATATCCTCTCTCACACTTACTTTTTTTGTTTTCCCAAATCATTTAAAACAAATCTACAGCTTCCGAATTGATTCATTTACAATGGTTTGCTATTTAATAACAGGAATCTACACTATCCTATTTGTATAAAATTTAGATGTATCCAATTTGTTAGATACTTATGACACTAAAAGTGCTAGTAAGTACGTAAGTTTTTAGAAATTATCTCTCAGGAGTGCAAAACTAAGTATAAACGAATACTTAAAGCTATTCAAACAAGGACTAAAATGCTAAATAATCGGAAAAAAGCAAATTTTTTCGCACAATTGTTTACGTTTCTGTAGATTCGCAGAAACCTACCAAGCTACGTGCCTGCAAACAAGTATTAAATGCAAGTTTCGTAAATTATATTATTTTATATTTAATGTTATGTTATAGTTTTAAAAGGTTCTAAAAAATGGCAACCTAATAAACAATTAAAGATTTTTTCATTTCTAAATCAATTAATTTTTCATTAACTATGTACCTTTAATATCATTCAAAACAGAATTTATACTTCTAAATAATAAAAACTAACGGTGCAATCAAGACATCTACAACCGGTTTTCAAAATTTGTTTAGAAATAGTCAGATTTGCGCAGCAGGGGTGGTAACATTGTCCACACTGGAAACATGGCACAAGACGACCCTATTCGCCCTTTCCGAAACTTCCATAAGCTACACACATGTCCTGAAGCGAAAAAAGTTAATATTTTTTAAAATATATATATATATATATTTGGTGAGAAAAAAGTTAACTTCTTTTTAAAAAAATTATTAACTTCTTCAAAACTTCCACACACATGTCCTATTTAAAATTACACGTAGGTAAAAAACTATCTATTTTTTTATATTTATTCGAACATTTACAAAAACCACATGTGTCCTATCAAAAATATTGATATTTATTTTAAAGGAGTTTAAATTTTCCATACCTTTTTCACATAAGACACATGTTCTAATAAGTACTAATGTTCTAAAGATAAGGTTTATTAAGATTTTGTTCAACATAAACGAAAATGAAACCTGACAATCTTATCTTTTAGACATTTTCATTTCTTTGAATAGATAATTATATTTACAACCTTTGTAATTTCAAATTAACAGTACAATTAGTAATATCACTTGTTCAATAAAGAATTCATCATTTATAGAACACAAAACAACTATATTATGTTGTGTTTACGAAGAATTAATAAAACATAACTAACTTGTTCAATAGAAAATTCATCATTTTTTGAACAAAGTACAACTTTGTTATGTTGAGTTTGAGGTCCATATTCTTCTTCATCTATACCTTGCTCGAATGAAACTGTTTCGTATCCTCCTAGAATATAATAAATTAAATTTATTGTATATGTTGTGTTATTATTAGTTGTTCGACTAGCACAAATCTATTTCCTATCAAAGTACTTAGTTTGTAATAAGATATTGTTATTAAATAAAAATACAAAATTTGAATTCTAATAAACTTAATTAACTTACAAACATAACAATTTATTTTTGTTTTTAATCAAGTTGTTAAACAAAGATTAAAAAAAAACACTTCAAAGAACTTTATTTTTAAAATAAATAAAAGTATTATTAACTGCTATTAGTCAAAATTATTTTAATAAAATAAAAAACACTTAGTAAACAACTAATTTATCAAATTACAATAACAAATCCCAAAACTACAACAACAGAATTATAATTAGACTAAAAAGTGAATAATAATAAACTAAAAAAGTTGACTTGATAGCGTGACTAATAGTAAAGAACTTACTTCCGCCTGTTTACAATATAATAAACAAACAAAAAGCAAAGCACATGCAAGAAAAATCAATAAAACGCACAATTGAAAACCACATAAACCAGTTTTACAACTTCAAAACTAAAGTATTTGAAATAAAGAGAATTTTTAAAAAGTAACTAAACTCTCAAGGAAATGAACTTATGAATGAAAATTTAAGAAAGCAAATAAAAACCACAAAATTGTACAACTGATTACTGTAAATAGTACTTTTTAAAATTAAAAATACTCAAAATAAAAAATAAAAACAATAAAAAAAACCAAATAAAAACGATAAGTATATGAAAATAATTTTAAGAAAAACCTTACATTTGACAGCAATGTTTTTTTTCTTGTAGTTTTATTTATAAAGTCTTCATTAATGTTTACTATCATAAAACGGATGACAAATAAAAGATAAAGAAATAAAAAGCAGCAATTTTCCCAAATAAACAAATATAAACATAACTCAAAAAAAAAATATACAAAAATAATTATAATCAACAAAAACTTACAAAAGTAAAGAGACTTATCAAATAACTTAAAAGTTTAAAAAATGAAAAAAAATGAACATTTTTAACAAAAAAACAAAAAAAAAACTGTTTTTATTTGTTTATTTTTTATATAAAATTTATATTTTTTAAGTTTTTTAAAATCTGTTCCGACAGAATTTTCTAAATATATCAAGGAACATTTCCTGAAAGTTTGAGGTAGTTATCTCATAAAACATAGGAGATGATAGATTTTTAGTGATTTCTTATTATTTGCCGTTTTAGTTTGCGCCTCCCATAAGGATCCTATTGTTGCCTCTGACTTTGACCGGCTATATCTCAAAAATTGTTTTGGATTTTTAAAATTTGTAAAAAGCATCTTGTAGCTTAGTAAAAACTATATAAAATTAGATCAAAAACCAAAAAAAGGTGTTAATCCCCCCTATGCCCTTAAAAGCAAAGAAGTAGTTCTAAATTCTTATTTTTAAATATTCTCTAATACAATAGACAGTAATTATATCTACCTACTGAAAAAATACCTAACACAATTAAATAGTATTTATTAATAAAATAATTATTAAGGAAGTTTCCAAATGAAACTAGAAAGATCTAACAATGCACTTATAATAAACTACTATAATAAGACAAAAATTTAACAGATTTGGCAATACTTTTTTAGCAGTACTTTACAACTACTTTGAAATAATATTATTTAAAAGCAACTGACATGATCAGAAATATCAGTGTTGCTGTCACGGAAGGTTTTCTGCTTTTGTTGTGCAGAGACATCACAACTGTCATTTCACTACTGCATGGTTGCCACTGATCAAGCTGAGAAAAATTTCCTGGCTTTTTCCTGACTTTTTACAAAAATTTTCCTGACTTTTCTAAATCAAACTACTAAATTAAACTTATTCTAAAATACATAATCTAACACTTGAAACTATATAAAGCTTTCAATCTATTTTTAATACAGGTTAAAAACAAGAGTTTTTTGCTGAATTCTATCATCAAACTTCCAGTACATCACTTAAACCATCTGTGTATGATTGATGTTTGTAATAAATAGCTCTATCGGCAAAATACATGTACAGGGTTTGTGCGTGAATCTTTTTTTTATTTAGCCTGACTGAGACCAATTTAGCCTGACATTTTTTCAAAGTAAAGAAAATACCCTTTAGAAGTCATTTTAGGTATTGGGGGGAGGGGTCTTGATTAGTACTATTGTAATCTCCGACTTCAACCAGCTTTATCTTAAAAATATTTTGAACTTTAAAATATGCAAAAAGCAACTCATAGCTTAGTTACAAATCAATGAAATAAAACTAAATTTTGAAAATGGTGGAAGCCCTCCTATGCCCTTAAGATAACAAATTCAGTGATAAGTTTAAAAATAAGAGTTATATCTAATCTATTACTAGAGTAAAAATTTAATATTATATATTACTAAACACAATTGTTCAACTTAATTAAGCACTAAGAAAAACATTATAACCAGAAGATTTATAACAAAACAATGTGCATTGTTGTGTTTTATTAAAATTTAAAATGAAATGCTTACACGAGTATTAAAATAAGTAAAAAATGTTTGTTATAGTATTTTGCTAATACTAAAAATTGATACATAGTTATAAACCCTAAACTCTAAATAAATATAGTGATTGTTGATTTCATATAAGATTTAAAAAGCTTCACTAAAATTAAATAAAAACCTTTAGTATTTTGTTCTTGTAAAGAAAAATGAATTGTAGCTAAAATTTGTACTCCCACAAAACTTAGTACTTATAACTTAAAGCTAAGTTTTAGTGTTGTGAATACCTCTAATAACTTTAAACAAACAGTAAAATATATGAATAAACTGCTAAGAGATTAAATCTAAAAATTATTTGGTATAAAGCCTTTAAATTAGAAATTAAAACAGTTCAACCAACTAAGCTCTGAGAAAAATAGCTGATGTTAACAAATTCAAACAAACAGCTAAGTTGTTGAACTTAACTGTAATGTTTAAACTGTATTTTTTAATGAATTTTCATAATTATGACATATATAACCTACTCAAAACAAAATAATGAAGATTCTTAAAATTGTTTAGAGATTCAACAAAAGGTTTAAAGCATTTATTTTTACAAATACTGACTGATTTTGTCTTTAATTACTAAATCTTTATTTAGAATTAATTTACATCTCAATTTAATTTTGAAAAGATTTCTCAAATTTATTAATCAAAAATTTTCAAGCATTTGAACTGAGGAAAACTGAGATTCTCAAATTTTTAAATAAAAAAACGGATTTAGCCTGACGTTTTTCAACTTTTTTCAAAAAAACTGATTTAGCCTGACGCGCACAAACCCTGAATTTGTATCATTACCTTATAATCACAGCTTGTCTGAAAAAAGACACATTTTTTTAGCATTTCCTAACATAAATGTATCTAAATATTTGAAACAATATATAAGGAACTTTTACAATTAAAACCTTAAATCAATAAGGAATTTTTACAACTCAAACCTTAAAACAATAACGAACTTTTACAGTTAAAACATTAAAACAATAAAGAACTTAATCAAATACTGTTTTTTTAAATGTATGTACTAAATTTATTTTCTCCATTTTTTTATTAGCACTTCAACCTCTTCATCTAATGAAGATATGGTTTCCTTCATCTGGTTTGCATTCTGCTTCAGTATATACATTAACTTGTTACATAAAATACTAAACTAACTGCTTAGTTATAAAGAACTCAATTATTTACTTAGACAAAAAACACTTTGATTCCAAAATTATGCTAGATAAATTTTTGTGCATATATCACAGTTTCACTATGGAAGTTTCTTTGCTACAGATCATCAATACTTTAAAGCTTACAAAATCTGTTTGTTCGAGTAAGGTATTTGTTCAATTTGTTAATAAAAAATTTTTGCAGTTTTATAAGAATATTCTACTAATTTATACCAGATGAAGGCATTGTAAAAAAATATTTTTTTGTAAATTTCTAAGAAAATTTTGAAATTTTTTTCTGACTTTAAAAGACTTGTAATTAATTTTTACCATTTGAAGGCTTCAGAAAACAAGGAATTTTGTAAATTTAAACTGACAAAATCTGACTTTTTTGCAAATTTTATCAAATTCCATGACTTTTCCTGACTTTTTTTCAAAACCCCCCATTTTTTCCTGACTTTTGTCATTTTTAAAAATTTTTCCTGACTTTTCCTGATTTCCTGACTTTTCCTGACCGAATGGCAACCCTGCATCTAAATATCGAAGATACATGAGAGGACTTTTACAGTTCAAAAATAATTTACTTTCTAGGTAACCAACAAAAACATTAGCCAAGATAGGACCTAAAGGTGAACTCATTGCAACCCCATCTATTTGTTTATACATTTTACCATCAAAACTAAACTCAACACCTAACACAGCCATGTGTAACATTTCTTTACACACAAATTCCGGCATCTGAGGGTGTTTTAAATCGGAATGATACAATACCTTTAAGCAAATTTCAATAACCTCCACTACTGGAATATTAGTGAACAAGCTTTTGATATCATATGAAATCATATAGCTATTTTTGACTTTGGAACGAGGAATTAGACTAATTTTTTTCTATAAATTGGAAAGAATCTTTAAGAGAGTAATTTGAAAATTTGTGTAAAACTGGTGCAAGTGTTTTTACTAAGAATATTGCCAAATCATTTTGTGGCAAACCTATCATTGATAAAATTGGCCTTAAACTTTATTCGCATGCTTATAAATGAAACGCACCTAAGCAACCAGCATGTGGAAGTCGTCAAACTACTGCTTGACTCTGAATTTCTAATAACTGAACTTAAGGCACTTTCTTACTTTACTCACAAGTTAACACTACCCTTTTTACACTTTGTTGAGGTTAGCTCTCAACAAGACCTTCTCAAAGTATTTCCGAAACTATACGAAGATCTCAGCAATGGAATAATGGTTACTTTGGATGCCTATGTTGTACATTATCCACATATTAAAGTGTTAAACCCAACTTCTGAGATATGTTGTAAAATTCTTAAGAAGATGTGTCTCCATGCCGCTCAAGTTTTTGATTGCCAAACAGGTAGAGAATATGGTTTTGGAAAGTTTTGTTTTTCAAATCCACCACGTGCTACTGAGCTCAACCTATTAAGTAATGAAGAACTGGTTGGACTCCCAACAAACAACTTGGAATCTGAAAGACACCTTGCTGGTTTTGGAAGGCGAGCAGCAGTGGCAAAGTTTAGAAACCAACGATTCACAGCAAAGGGGATAAGAAATGACTGTACGTTACTTATATTTGATTCTTTTCAAACTAAACATGAAAAAAAAATTAATAAAGTTGTTCAATTTCTGAATGAGATGGAGCAAAGGTGGGTAGCAGATCAAAAAATTTAAAGCTCAAACAGATAAATGAAAAAATTGAAAAAGGGAAAAAAAGGGATCAATATGTGCAGAAACGTCTCAAACTGTGTAAAAGTTGGGTTGGGCCTGTAGTGAGCGTGAAAGAGCTGTGTTCTATTTTAAAATCTCATCCTGATCGAAATGAAGTTATTGTTCGTAATGAGTTAATTTACTTTAGAGAGTCTCACAAATCTGAAGTGTTATACAATCCAGAACTTTTTAAAATTAATGGTAATACTCACGAAGAAAGACTTCTAAACTTATGTGCTCTTGTTGCAGAAGATGATGAGTGCTCTTTATGTTCTTTACCAACAAACACTGATGCATTATTAATTGTAGGGGGTTCTTCCCCCAATATACAGAAAGAAAAAAATGAAGATATTATGGAAGGGAATTTTTATGTCACATTAATTAGTGAAGGGTCATCAGACACATGGTATATTGCTATGTGTGAAGGTAAAAATGATGATGGGATTTATAAGATGGACCACCTCATGAGAGTTCAAGACAGAAGAAATTCGAAGTGGAAACACCCACCTAAACGTGATTTGCTAAACTTGCATTTAGATTCTATTCTTGATTGTAAAGTTGATGGGGAATGGGATGTTTCTAATGAAAGATCTATTACTTTTTCACTGAGAAACCATGTCCAAGTAGATTTGTTAGTAGAACAGATGTCTTTTACATAAAGTTAAAAAGTAGTTTTTATGTATTTTTATGAGTATTATATACATATAGTCAGTTAGATTTTTATCAATCATTTGACAGTTATTTTATACTAGTATTTTGAAAAGTATCAGTAATTTTGCAGTAATCTTAAGTGTTAATACTAAATGATACAGTGCAATTTTCGTTTTATTATGCAATGTTCTTTATTATGCTAGTCTCTATTTCTTTTGCAATCATTAACTTAATGTTTAATGCCATACAACATTATGTTGCCTATAATAAATTATAACTTTTTTGTAATTCGTTATGTTGTTGTAATGCAAACTGAATAACATTCTTAGGTTATTTTTAAATACTTATAGCTAAATGAATTATGACATCAAATATCCCATTAATATACATACAACATCACCTAAATTTTAAAGGTAAGTAAGTATATTTACAAAGTTTTATTTTAAAATATTTTGTTTTAATTAGATTAGACAACCAGCTATGCTTCTTAATTTTTCAAAACGCACCATTTTACAGATAAAATTTACATATTTTGTGTGATTATGACGTCATAATATTCCAAAAGCAGTTGAAATGTCATTAAGTGTATGCCTATAATTATTAGCTTTAATTTAAGATATAAAATATAAGTCTAGGACGTGTATGAGTGACTTTATTACTATTTAAGTCAAAAAATCAAAAATTATGTGATTTTTGGGGTCCAGATCAGGTTTTTGGGGTGCAGTTTTTTTTTTATGAATTTTTTTATTTTTTATTTTTTAATTCTTTTTGATGATACCAAAACACATCCAAATCAAGACTCCTCATGTGGATTTTACAACATGACCAAAAAAATGTGCTGTACTCCCTATGAACTTTAGGAAGAAAATACAGTTTTGGACGTTGTGAGCCTACCGGTCTGATTGAATTATACGTAATTTCACTAATGAATTTATTTTTGTACCAACCTAACATTTTCCTTTGATAAGAAAGTTCAATGCGTGCTGTGAAATCAAAAGAGTTTACAGAACCTATATGTTTGAATTTAGTGCAATTGTTTAATATATTTTCCATTTTACTAACATAATCAGAAGAATTTAAAATTACAACACCAGAACCTTTATCCGGTTTTGTGATAATAATGTTTTTGTCATTTTTAAGTTGTTTAAGCTCTTTTATGCAATTGTTAATCATTCTGAAATCACCTAAATCAATTTGTGTACCACTATAACTATGTGCGAAATCACAAAGTTTGGCATCTAAACTGTTATGAGCTTCAGTACTTACAGGCTTATGATGGTTTAACTGTGCTGACAAAGATTCAAAATTACTAAAGACTACCTCACGACTTATGTTTCTTTTTGGTATTGAAAACTTTAAACCCAATTTTAGAACGTTAATTTCATTTGTATTTAAAACTTTAGTAGATAAATTTATAATGTTGCCAATATTATCATTAGTCACACCAAATCTTTTCTTTTTCAAAAACATCGATTTATCATGTTCATTTAACCTTTTCAACTTTTCTTTTTTATCAATATAACTTAAATGTCTCAGATATCTTAATTTATCTAGTAGAGAAATCCATAAATCAATATCAACAAGGTTTTGTTGGTACGAAAATTTAATGTTTTTAATTAGCTTTGAGTTTTTATTGATTTCATCATTTAAAAAGAACTTTTCTATTTTTGGGCTTAATTATGTTTCTCCCACCCATGAAAAAAGTAACATCATCTATAAATTTAGTTGTCACTGTGGTAGTGACTACGTGGGAAACATCTCAAAGGTTTCATGTAAGAATCGATCAACATGTTCCGAAAGTCTTGAAAAAGTGGTTTGATGGCCGTTCTGAGAAACCAACTAAAAAATACTTCTCGGCGATTGGGCAACATTTGTTGGACAATCCTGAGTGTGTTAAAAATTATAAAAAGGACAATTTTTCAGTCTTAGTGAGAGCGGAGAACTCTTTTCAATTGCATATTCTAAAAGCCTTATGTATTCAATCTTTAAGGCCCAGTTTATGTAAGCAGAAAAAGTTCGTTTATCAAACTAGACTTTTTAAATCCTTATATTAGTAATTTTAAAGTAATTAGTTTCTTGTTAAACTTTATTTTTAAGCATAGTTTTAATTTAAAATTTTTATCGCTTCTTTATTTAGATTGTTTTAATTCTACCGAGTTTTATTAGTAAACCAAATTTGTTTAGCATTAGCACTTATTTAATTTTTAACATTTGATTATTACGTCATTTTATATCTTAAAACTTTAAACTGCAGTATAATTTTATTTCAATTTGTTACCATAATTCAGTAGGAAACTATTTCTGACGAGTCCTACTTGAAAGTACTTAAATAAATTTAAAGAAAATGAAATGTATTCTGTTATATATTTTTAATAAGAAGATAAAAACAATAATAAGAAACGTGTGAATACTTGAATTATAGGTTACAACTTCTTTAAAGAAAGTAAAATGTAATTTGCTGAAACATTTTAACGAAATTTTTTTTATAAGTATTTTGTGATGAAAAGGTAATTATTGTTTAGTAATTAAACTTGAACTAAAAAAAAATACATTTGAATAATTAAATAAACTATTTATTACTTGTCTGAGTCTAAAACTGTAATAAAAGAAAGCAAGCAACATTTGCAAACATAAAAAATAAGATTTTTTCTTTGATTTCCGCAAAAAAAAATATTTTTTTACACAAGTTTGCCTGAAACAGTAATCTTAGCTTATTATTTAAATACTTTATTTTCTGCTAAAATAAAAATACCTGAAACTATTCATTTTAATTTGCATGCTAAAAAAAAGTTTGTAAGCATAAGAAACAAATAGTTTTTAAATACTCTGAACTTAATTTAAAATAGTAATCTTGAATTAAGATATTTAATGACACAAAAAAGGATGTAAGATGCAATCGGCTAAATATATCTTTTTTACTTTAAACAAATGGTCCTAATAAATTTTGAATAAAAATACAGTTTTATTTGTAGTATTTTCTTATTCATATGTATAGACTCATAAAAAGCACTTAATTACAAAAACTTTTGCTGACTGTGTTTCAAACTAATTTTATCATACTATTTTATCATTACTAAGTTTATAATATTCAAAGTAGTTAAAAACAAGTTAAAAAGGCTGAAAATGTTGTAACAACTTATTGCTTTTTACTTCTGTAACAAAACAAATAATGCAATAAACAGTTATTTTATAGAATTAAAATAATCTTCGGCCTTGAGCTAAGCGATAAGAAGGTATTAGATATATGAAGCTTTTTAAAAATCTTTATATACCTAACATAACATCCTTATTGATATGTTTTAACTACTACTTGCCCCCAGGCAATAGTTATAGGAAATTTATGTACCTTTAATAAAAAACTATCATATATCTAATACCTTTGTTAATAACTTGTTTATCTTATTTCTTAGACCCTAGGCCAAGGGTCGGCAGGCAGTTGCTGCTCGTGGGCCAAATTTCAAGTTTCCAAAATCTTTGCAGGCCGCAGTTTTAATTTTAGTGACCTTAAAAAATATTTTGATTTAAGTTTTAGTCACACTAAAGAAAGTTTTACTATTATTTAGTTTATCATTTTAAGGGACTTTTAGCTACACATAAAATGTCTATCTAAATTATACATATTTATCAGAATAAAATTTACATTGACTAATAATATACTTAAGTCTTAACTAACTATGTGCTGTCTTAAACATTCAATAAGTTTAACTTAAAAGTTATATTATTTTATTTACAATCTAGTTCTCTACAAAAACCGAGCTTGAAAAACATTTTTGGGGCACTTTTATATATTTTTTATATAATGGACCTCTTTTTCGTATTTCAAAAAATGTTAACTTTGGAATATACTATTTGCGTTTTTAATAGTTTTCACTCTTTAAAAATTAGTTTATAATTATCTAAATAAAACTTAAACTTATTTATTTAGTAAAAACATTATAGAAATTTTTAACATAGTTAATAATCCAATACTTTAAGTAAATAACAAATAAATTAGTCCTTTATATGGATGCCTTTTAAAAAGAATGACTGAGTTATATCAAACCAGTCTAAGTTTATTATAAGTTAAAAAAACTAAAAACTAGTTTTTAATAAATCTTAAATACTTAACTAAAAAGTTATACAAAATAACATAACATGTAAGTAGGCTAGAAAAAAATTATAATTAATAAACTACACTACAGTTTTTGAAACTAATATGAGAATTTTCGAAGAATTCGAAGTATTTGAAATAAAACTTTTAGACACACCTGAAATTTAAAAAATATCCTAAACAGGTTTAACCTAGTCTAAGTTTTTCTAATTTTCAAACTAGTCTATTTGTTTGGCAACCCTGTTTAAAAAAAGCTCACAAAAAAAGAGATAAAAAAGTTTATCAACTATTAATTAAATATATCTAAACATATATATTATAAATCAGCTTGCATGGACATTAAATTTCTTAAATATTTTTAACTCAAGTATAAAAAATCATTAAACCATTGATGAAGGAGAAAAACTACTTTTTTGTTGAGCATTATAGCAAATATTTATCTGCAATAAATTATTGCGCTTAAATAGAGTAAATGTGAAATATAAAACGAGCAATAAGAATCAAAAACGTGAGTTAGAAGCTATTGCTAGAAACAGGAAAAATGGCTCAATCAGTATTAACAAAGCTCATTATTATCTTCCTTTAACTACAGAATGATCAGAAAAAAATGTTGAGGTAAGTAATAAAGTAGCAAAAGTAATTACTAAAAAGGAGATACCATTTGGAATTTAGTTTTTTTTTAAAGAAAACGTGTTGGCGGTAGTAAAATTTTTTTGTTTATTTCTTCAAGGACAACAAGAATTTGTCTTTAGAAGATGTCTGATAATTAGAAAGCGGCAAAAAAACAAAAAAACAAATTACGACGTTAATCAATCTCTTAATATGAGAGCATTGATTCAACAGAAACTGCTAATAGAAACAAGAATAATAGAAATTAATTCAAAACTTAATTTAATCTAATTAAGTTTTGATTAAAAAAGTAGTTCAAAACATGAGAATCTGAGTAGATTTGTGTGCATAAGAATTAATATAAAGTCAAAGAAAAGTTCTAAAAAATCAAAATGTGTTGAAACCAAAACATAATAAACCTAAATATTATTATGTAATTATTAGTGTGTTTAAGTACACTTAAATATAACATATAGTTATAAAACATCTATAAGAGAAACATAGGTATAAATTACATTTTAAGCTATGTAGTTAATTTATATAGAAATAAGATTTTAGTTAATTACTGTGCATCTTGTACATAACGGAAAACATTTGCATTTAGTTTATTTGTTAGATAAGTATTATATATATAACTATTAAACTCAAGCATTCTTTACAAATGTACATTCTTTTCTGTTTCAGACAATAATTTGCTGTTGTAAGAAGAAAGCTATGATGAAACTGTGAATACTAGTCGAATACTAATATGTCTTCTTCTTTGTTTAAGCTAAAGCAGTAATGTCTTATTTTTTTTTAAATGTTGTACATGAACTTAAAACGAAATTTGTCAAATTATATCATACTACTGTAAAAACTTGACTAAAAACAAGTTTTTGCTCAATGGGCCACATAATTTTCTTTTGCGGGCTGCATTCAGTTCAAAAAATAAACGTGCTTGCGGGCAGCAGATTGCCAACCCCTGCCAAAGGCTATAAAAACATAAAAAGGGAGTATAATAACTAAGAACACATAACACATTTTCTAGTGACTTTTAATCTTAATAATTTAATTGTTTAGTAACTTAACCCCTAGGCTTTAAATATTAAAAAAATTGTTTAGCTTTCTAACATATTTTTTTCATTAAACAACTTAATAAACATTTATATAAGTTATTTTATTTTAATATATCAAACCTCTTTCTTAACAACTTCATCATCCTGTTTCACTTCTTGGTTCTCATAACTATTTATCTCTCTATTTATCTGTACAAAGTAAATGTAAATAAATTTTTGATACATTTTTTAAGTTACATTTAACTATTTTTAAGCAATTACATTAACAAAATTAAGCAGCTTATTTATTATTTAAACTATTTACTGACTTCAAGGAACTTTAATAAATCACATTTTAAACAAATTAATTTTAAGTTGACCTAGTGCCACGACTTAAACCAGAAGACAAAATAACCAACTAATCAAATTAGATCAACTCATTTGACCAATAGTTTAAACTTTTTTATACAAAAACACCAGATTTAAATCTAAAAACTTTGAACTTGCTGCAAATACTACAGTAAGTAATTTGTCAAACACATTAATTTCTAATAAGACAAACCTGCTGTAGACAAAACATACTTACCTGAAACATTTTAATTAATTAGTTCATCAAACTTTGACTAATATTTGTATTATATTTAAATATTTCAATTTAATCTTATGCAGAGCTTGTGAATTTATTAATAAGAATTTAAATTAATATTAGATTATTTACTATTTCACTAATAAAATTAAATAATCTTGTTTTGTAAGTCACAAAACAAAATATACAAGCAAAATAGATAAAAACAGTAATCTTTTATCTTCAATTTTATCAAAATTCGGCCCTTAAAACAACCAATTTATTATCAAACTTATGCAGCTTTTATATGTAAATAAAATATAAAAATTGAATTATATACAATATTTATATTAAAAACAATATTTTACAAGCATAACAATTATACTTGTTGTAGTTTACAATGTAAAAAAAATTGTATCTTAATGTTATTATATTCATAAAAAATATTTATATATCAGCATGTATTGAATTTCATAACTAATAATTCTTAACATTTAATATAGTTTTTTAGAAGCTTGAAAATTTTGAAAGAAAAAATTTAACAACATAAGTGTGTTCCTAACTGTTCTTACAAAGATACTACTTTTAACTTTCAAAAAAAGTTTTTATTTTGAAAAAAAATTAAATTATTAATAAATAAACAGATAAACCAAAAAGAAGATAGATTTTTAGTGAAATAGTCTATTTTTGCTGTTTTAGTTTGCAACTCCAATATAGAACCTATTGTTGCCTTAGACTTTGAACGGCTATATCTCAAGTATTATTTTGAATTTTCTAAACCTGTAATAAGCATCTTGTAGCTTAGTAAATACTATATAAAATTATATCAAATTGTGATAAAATTCTTTAACCCCCCCCCCATGCCCTTAAATTTAATTGAGCAATTTTTTTTAGTTAAGACAAATAACTATATTGAAAATATTTATAAACTTTCAATATATTTACTACTACATAAATTAGCTTTTTTTCAACTGTTAGTAAACTTATGAACTTTTATTTGTAATATAACAATGTAAATTTAAGAAAAAAATATCATAAGAAACCTTTTTTTTTTGTATAGCTTCAATTTAGAAAAACAAGTTTAACAAAAACATTAACTAAATTATTATGTTCTATTTTCTAGATAGTTTAGGATGTAAATTGTTTTGAACAAAAAAAAACTTTTAATTTTTTGTGATAAAACTGTTATTATTTAAATAAATAAAATTAATAAGTAATGTTTTTTCTTTTAGTATAAGGAACATTTCCTAAAAATTTGAAGAAAATTGCTTGAAAAATGAAGGAGGAGATAGATTTTTGGTGATTTTTAAAATAACCAAGAAAATAGACCCCAAAAAATTTGCGGTCCATTTGTTTGTATAACAAACTTTTTCAAAAAATAAAATATCTCAAAAGTTAAATGATATTTTTGAATTCTATAAAAACTGGCTTGTAGTTTGTACTTAAACCTTTTATTAAAAATCCAAAGTTAATCTTTGCAGAAAAAGTGTTTTACCCCCCCCCTCCCCCCTATGGCCTTAACTATTTTTAACTACAAACCCTAATTCTTGAAAAAATATGATAAACATTTGATAACACTAACAGATATAAAAAATTGTAATTTTATTACTACAAATTTGAAGATTTCAATTCCACCAAATGTAATAATAAGATGATTACATACAAGTCATATACCAGCTAATAATACATATAACTAAAATTATAGATTTTTTAAAATATATTTTTAATATCAATAAATATACTTACTTTATAAAAATCAAGTGTTAAGCAATTTTGATAGATTTACTAAGTATGTTTTCTGATATTTTATTTTTGAAAGTGGAATTAATTTTTTTTTGAGATGTTTTGTACTTATTTTTTTAATATAGCTAGAGTTCTAACAAAATTTGATAGATGCACTGACTATTTAAATGTTATGCTTTTTTAATTTTGAAAGTTAAATTGTATAACCTATAAGATGCTATATAGTTTAAGAAATATTTTTTAAACTTAGCTAGAGTACTAACAAAGTTAGGCAAATAAAAAATAAACTTATTGTTAATCATTTGAAAATTATTTTGTTTGAAAAAATTTAACTTGAAAAAATTAAAAACATTAGCTCAAAATAAACTACAACTTTTACTAAAAATTCAACTTGTATTGGAAAGTAAAATCTTTAATTGGTAATAAAAAAAAATATTGTTGACATAATAAAATGAAATAGTTTACAATAATATAATTTTAATTAAAAGTATAACTAGATTAAACTTTTAAGTGAAGTGAAATTTTTGCATAAACAATGAATAATATTTTTTTACTTATATGTTTGAAATAGTAATTCAAGCTTTTTATTAATAACTTAAATATTAACATTATTATGATAAAAATATTCAAAATGTGTTGTAAATTTATGAAAAAAAAATATTTCAAAATTTAAAAACAGTGGCTTCATATTTGAACATCAGATTAAATATATAAGAACTTTTTTATGAAATCTATTATAAAAAATTATAGAAAAAATGAAAACTTCATGACTAAAAGCCACAAAAAAACTCTTTGATTGTTTATATAATAAAAAAACTATCATTTTTTAAATCTTGTAGCAGATTTTTTTTAATATTACAAAGATAATTTCTTAACTTTGAGGTATTAACTTAAAAAAAGGTAGATTTTTAGCTATTCTTATTTATTTACTGTTTTAGTTTTCTCCTCCCATAAAGAACATGTTGTACTATCCAACTTTAGCTAGTTAAAATCTCAAAATATTGTTCTACACGAAAAATATGATAAAATAAACTTATAATTTAGTTAAACCTCTACAAATTAAGATCAAGTTGTAAAAAAAATTATTTACCCCCTCGCCCTCCCTATTGCCTTAATAGTTAAACTTCAGTAGTTTGAATAATTGTTACAATATGTTTATTTTTATATGCTTGTATTTATTTTAGTATTTCATTTCACACTTACAAACAAACAAAAGTAATTTGAAATAAATTTTCTTTATTTATAAGTAAATTTTGCTGAAACAATTTAAAAAAATTACAAGATTATGAACAAGCCTAAACTATGCAACAACTTTTAGACATGAAAAATTTTAGTAGACCAAAAGTAGCCCAGAAATTTAGTTGGTACTCTTAGAATAAACAACCTTTTCATTATTAAATATTAGACAGTTACTCAGTTTCACCACTGAACGGTCATTTATAATGCAAACTGTAACTTTTATTCAAATAGAACTTTTTAATTGTCATAGTACTATGGTAGCTCTGTATTACTTTTAACTACAGTAACCTCTCCGCACATTGTATCCACAGAAAAAATGCAAAGATCCATGAGGTACCTAATATAATTACTATAATGGCTGTTTTTAGATATTGCTTCTAATTAAAAGCAGACTGGGGACATTCCTACTTTTAACAATTTGTTTATTTTATTTATAAATATGAAAACAAAAGACAAGACTATACATATAACAAAAAAAAGGATTTTAACTAAAATAAAATAATAATACTTAAAGAAAAAGTTTACTAATTTTAATAATAAGTAGATTTTATCTTTATTTATATGTGACTTATTTGATAGTTAACATTTATATTCTATTCTAAAATTCAATTTATAACTAAGCATTTGTGTACAATTAAGAAGTGGTGTGATGTCTATATTAAAATTTATTTCTATAGCCTTTTACAAAAATATGCATTTGGTGCTGTAATGTATTTCATCTTTTGAACAAAAAATATGAAATATAAGAAGAATGTTTAATAAAAATTGTTTGTGTTACTACAATTTGTTTTTAATTTTACCTTTGCCCAGATAAGGATAAACTTGTCTACAATGTATATTATTATATATATATATATATATATATATTTATATGATATATTTAGAAAATTCTGTTGAAAAGAATTTTTGAAAATTAAAAAATTAAAAATTTGTTTAAAAAATAAAAAAAAAGTCAGTTTTTTTATTTTTTAACTTTTTTAAAGTCGTCTGTTCTGACAGAATTTTCTAAATATTTCAAGGAACATTTCCTAAAAATTTGAGGTAGTTATCTTATAAAACGTAGAAGAAGATAGATTTTTAGTGATTTCTTGTTATTTGCCGTTTTAGTTTGCGCCTCCCATAAGGATCTTATTGTTGCCTCCGACTTTGACCGGCTATATCTCAAAAATTGCTTTGGATTTTTAAAATTTGTAAAAAGCATCTTGTAGCTTAGTAAAAACTATATAAAATTAGATCAAAAACCAAAAAAGGGTGTTAATCCCCCCTATGCACTTAAAGATATATTAATGGATATTTTGAGTAGGAATTAAGAAAATTTCTGATATACTGAGGTATAACTAAATGTTTATTAATTAGTCAAGGAACATTAGTTTACAAAGTCTAAAGATATAGAGAAGTGAGTTAGCATTTAAAAAATATATTAAATTAAAAATATATAATAAACCTAATTTGTGCAATATAAAAAATTGTTTTTTTTTTGATTTTTTAGAATTCTAAAATACGTATCTAAACGAGAGTGCGTAACGTACGCCACAAATGCGTAAAGATGCGAGAGGTTACTGTAAATGACTTCAAACTAGCAATATAAAATTTTAAAGAAACAAAAATATGTTGTATTTTAAACAATAATTAAGTAAAATAGTAGACAAACACGTTTATAATATATGATAAGAAGGCAAAATACAATTTTGATAAATTTGAACACAAATGTTTTTTTTCAAAATCTTCATAAACATGGGAAATGTTCCTTAACAAAGGTTACATAAATTATGGCAATTATTTTGGGGTAGCTAGGCATTTCCGGGTGTCTTGCCAAACGTGAACTTTTTTCCTTTAAATATGCACCTGTTTTTACGTGAACTTTTTTCCTTTAAATATGCACCGGTTTTTACTGCAGGTTTAATGGTTTACTGAGAACAAAATACTATTGCTTTAGAATTACAGTAACAATGTACAAGAAATATATTTATATTTTACCTCACAGTTTGGAAATAAATTTATGTCAATAAATTTATGAAATATTTACTTAATCCCAAAAAAATTAACTTTGTTCATCAGTCATATACTTACAAACACACAATCAACAATATATTGTAACCCTAAAGTAAAAATAGACAGTTATATTGTTTTTAGAAATAAAAATTGAGCAAAAAAAGTAAAGAAATATTGTTCAGGGAAACTCAGGGATTTTTCAAGTTATAGAAAATCTTAAGGAAACTAAGGGAATTTTGATTTTTTTTGACTCAGAGAAACTCCGGGCAGTTTTGGTTTTTTCTAAAATTTTCATGGAAGTTGTAAGGTTTTTTTAAAATCTCTGGAAAATTTTTTTCTAGATCCAGAATGAGATTTAAATAACTCAGTTTCAATATTTTGTTCAAAATAGTAGATTTAATTTATTTTTAAGTGCTTATTTAAGATTTTTTCAGCCTTGCAGCTAGTCCTTCAATATTAATAATTTTTAATAAATAATAATTATTTCAAGGATTTAAAAGAAAACTCTGGGAAACTCAGTGAAGATTTTTGACTTAAAGGGTGGCAACCCTGTTGTATTTTTTTTTTAATTTCAAAAACTCTGAAAAGCAATTGCTAGGTAGGACACCAAGTTAATTATAATAAAAATGACCTGTAAAAGGGGCCCTGACCCCCTTTGACCAGAAAACATGTGTGTTAATAGTATAATTTATTTTAAAGCATTGTATAAAAAATAAAAGCTTAGATATTTTATTTTTCAGTTTTAAATTACCCAAATGTTTAATTGCAGTTATTGTAGAATTTTTTTATTATTGAAATGTTCCCAAAATATTTTAAAATTATACCAGTTTTTTCTTCAATAAACTAAGAAAGACTGATTAGTTTTGTTATTAATTGTTTAACTTTTAATTAAAATACTTTGTTTACAGCTTTTGATTAAATTGATCAAAACTAGCAATAAATATGGTTAGTTTTTTTTGTAGTTAGTGAAATAAGTGCCGAATGAATTTAGAATTAATTTTATATGCTTTACTTAATCTGAAGTTAAAAAATATTTGTTTATTTTTATACATGCAGAAAATGCAATTCAGTTTTTATAGTACAGTTGTTTTTTTTTTTTTTGTTGCTTATAAAGTTTTGCCCTTTGTTTTTTTTATTTTTGAAATTTTCCAAGTTATTTCAATTATCCAACTGCAGTTAGAATAACGTTTAGTTTGGTACTTAGTATTTTTTTTTTACAGAATGATGAAATTACCAAAAATGTACTAGATTTTTTTAAATCTATTCGAAGTACATCCTGTGATTTTCTGCTTCATGCTATGAGGCAGAGACCAGATATATTGGAATCTCTTAAAATACTTCTAAATGCTTTAGAAGTACAAGTAAGTGATTCTTCTTCTCTCTCTCTCTCTTCCTCAAGCTCTTCTTTTTTGCAACCCCTTAAATTTGGTAAAGATAAATTTTTTCAAACAGTTTCCCAGTCCACTAACAACAACATTAATTTAGAAAGTCAGAATTCGGTAGAACCTATAATAAGTAATTTTTCTTCTCCTACATCTTCTCTCTCTCTTTCTTCCTCAAGTTCTTCTTCTTTTATGCAACCGCTTAACTTGGGTCAAGATAAATTTTTTCAAACAGTTTCCCAGTGCACTAATAACATAATTAATTCAGAAAGTCAGAGTCCTGTAGAACCCATTATAAGTAATTTTTCTTCTCCTACAATAAGCTCATTTACAACACCAATCTCCCCAAACACTAGTGCCAATAACAACTTAACACCTGAAAACCCTGTAAATAATGTCAGTATTACACCAGCTCTTCCTAGTAACTCTGCCCACAACTCATTATTTAAAAAATTAAAACCAAAGGAAGCAGTGCATAAGATTTTAAATTGTAAAAAGTTTCATGATATTGATGAAATGTTAAGTACGGATATTTCTAACAAATATTTTATTTTAGAAAACAACTTTGACCACAAGCATATTGTTTGTGTCTGGAAAGCTGGAAACAGGATTATTCATAAATTTAAATTTTCTCGTGATACTGACACAAATATTTGTTCTTTATTTAATATCAAAAAAGATAACTCCAATTTAATTCCTGTAATTCCTGATAACAATACTATTCAACTTTTTTATAAATCTTATAAAGCTGCATGTGGAAACAACTTCCAGATGCACATATTTCACACAACAGAACTTAAAATTGTTCAATTTTTAGGTGAAAAACCAAATTGTACCTGTTGTAATTTATATGATCAGAAAAAAAAAATTCTTAAAAATAAAAGTTTAACCCCATCAAAAATTTTTTACAAAAACCCTTATGTATATAAGGACACGCAACAGGTGTCAAATATGAAAAGAAAATGTGCTGTAAATGATAGTAGTGGTAATAAGTTTAGAAGATTGAACAATATAGCAGATGAACTGCAATCAATCGAGCGTTTGTCACCAGATGGTTTTTTTCAAAAATCTTTTAAATTAATAAATAACACTGATGACAACTTGATTGATCGCGATTTGCCTGCTGTCATATTATATGATATAAAAATTCTTAAGGAAATGTTGTTTTCTTCACTTAGAAATAAATTGATTCTTTACTTTGACAAAACTTATAACTGCTCAGTATATCATATCAGCACAGTTTCTTTCCTTTCAGAAAGGGTGATAAAAAAAAAAACTAGGTTAGGGCCCAGATACTAGGGATGTATTTATTGCACAAATCCAGCAATAAAAGAATATTTACCCAGTTTTTTTGTCATTTTAAGTCAGTAATGGAGTCCCTTATAAGTAAATACAATTTGAACTATTCCTTTGAGGATCTGTTTGCGTTCTGCACAGATCAGGAAGGAGGAATAGTTTCAGCTTTAAAAGAATGCTTTAATAATATAGACACATTTTATTGTTGTATACATGTAGAAAAAAACATTTCACACAAACTTAATAGTAATTCTAACTTAAAATTTTTGCTAATTAGTTTGACAAAATGTAAAAAAGTAGAAGAATTAAATGATAAATATGCTTTTATAATAAGGTCTGAATATTTTATAAATAGTAATAAAAATATTCAAGATTATGTAAAAAATATGTATTCTAAAATTAAAAATTATGTAATATACCCACTTAATAAATTTTGTAAATGCAGCACTGACCTGTGCAATTGTTCTGCAATAACGAACAATTGTGCAGAGTCAGCAAATGCTAAGATAAAAAATCATTTAAATCATAAAACTTTAACTCCCTTAACACTAATTAAAAGTTTAAGAGAATTAAATAATCAACAACTTAATCACTTCAAGCTAATGTTTTCCAATATGGGTGACTTCATATTTACCGGTGGTAGTTTTGAAATGTTGGGTATAGATAAAGAGTTTATAGATTGTTTGTATGACCAATTTTTTGAAACTGACCTTTTTTCTTCTTCAGTTGAAGAAAGTGTTATCCAACCAATTAGGAGAAGGAATTTTAAATTAAGAGGGGGTAGTACCAGAAAAACCATAAATAATAAGGTCTATGCTGAGTCATCAGATAAGGTTAGTTTGTATCCAATTTCATCATTATCCACAGCCCACAAACCCTGCAATGGGAATAGAAAAACTAGGTCTCCTAAGAAATGATTGCTTTTTTTTCTAACTTACTATTTGAGAGAGTTTTTTTTAATGAGGTAAAACTACAGGTGATGTAATTTAGCTTTAATCATTGTAACATTTTTTGTTGCATGGTAAAAAGTTACTACTGATGTACTTTTGCTCATTTTTCAATCACTTACTGTTTTCTTTTTTCTTTTTAATAAGGCATAAACTAAGTCTGATGAGTTTTTTATTTAAAAGGAAGATTATTTTGGCTCAAGGTTGCTGTGTTTGTTTAGTTTTTTAATTTAAAAGATTATTTTTTTGCTTTAAACTAAGGGTTTTTTAGTTTAGTTAGTGTTTGTTAAGTTTATTAATTAATTTTTTTTTTTTTTTGCTTTAAACTCAGAGTTGCTGTGTTTGGTTAGTTTTTTAATTTATTTTAATTTTTTGGTATTTTTTTTAACTCAGGTAAATTCAGGATGGCAGTGTTTATAATAAGATAGTTATTAATCTTATTATAAAATGTGCACACTTGATAGTACTAAGATTTTTATGTTGTTTAACTTAAAGTTACATTAACATAAATATTTGGTGCTATCATTTCCTTCACGTGGTCACTGCTGTTACGAAGTTTACCAACTACTTTATATTAAGAATATATTATTAATACGATTAGTTTTAATTGTCTTAATGTGATTAGTTTTGTAAACTTCAAACCAAAGTGCACTTAGGAAATAATAACAAAGTATAAAAATTCATTATAGTTTTGTTGACTCCAAATTTGAGACATGAGCAGGGTTGCCACCAGGTCAGGAAATCAGGAAAAACTATCAAAATTGAAAAAGCTCAGGAACAATGGAGGGTTCTTGAAATTTGACAAAATTAAAAAAGAAGTCAGATTTTGTCAGTTTAAGTTTACAAAATTCCTTATTTTTCAAAGCCTTCAAACAGTTTTTGTAAGCTTTTCACTATTGATGATCTGTAGCAAGGACATTTCCATAGTGAAACATATACACAAAAGTTTACCTAGCATAATACTAAAATCAAAGTGTTTTTTTTTTAGTAAATAATTGAGTTCATTATAATTAAGGCCATAGGGGGGTAAGCTGTTGATCATTTTTTTCTAAGATTCAAGATGGTTTTTACCATTTCAAAAAATTTAAATTAGTTTTTGAGATATGACCAGTCAAAGTCGTGCTGCATAATAGGTTACTTATAGGGAGGGTAAACTAAAACAGCAAAAAAATACTATTTTGTTTAAAATCTATCTCATAGATTTTTTAAACAATCTTGTTCAAACTTTCACAGTCTAACCTTTGTACAATAAAAAAAAAAGTTACTTTAGACTTTGAAAATTTTGAGTTAAAATATTTTTTTTTTTTTAATAAAATTTTTATTTTTTTAATTCATTTCGAAATTCAGTAACATTTTTTCTTATTATGTAAGGAACATATTTGATTTAGAAAAGTCAGGAAAATTTTAGTAAAAGGTCAGCAAATTTTTCTCAGCTTGATCTGTGGCAACCCTGTATGAGGGTACAAAGTAGTCCAATAGAATTGTTTTTTTGAATTCTTTTTTAGTGTCCATTTACTGTGGTTAAAGCTTAATGATTTGTTGTAAATAGTTTTTTAACTAATAAAAAAACTATTTTCAAACAGTCATACAGTTAGAAACACACAATCAACAATATTTTGTAGCAATAGGTAAAAATAAAAAATATTGAGAAAACTTTGGTAAAAAGCGCTACAACCCGGTTTCGAACCCACAACCGTCTGATTACAAACGTTACGTGACGAACTATACCACTCGGCTATCGAGGACTCTGTAAAATTGCAAATTTTGCATTTATATATTTACTAAATTTTGCTTTTTGATAACAAAATTATTTATTATTATTTTAGAAATATGTGATAAATCAATTTTTGCTGTTTGTAATTAAATTTTTTTTTTTAGTTAAGGCAAATAACTATATCGTTGTTTGTAAATTAAAAAATGATAAACTAAAACTAAGATATACTATTCAAACTTGTACAAAAATAATTTCTAATTTCATCTGACTTCTTTATTTATACTATTATCTTTCACATTAAAGTCATTGTTAAATTAATTAACTTACTAGTAGTTGTTCACCAATAAAAACTGGTTGCAGAGATTGGTACAACTAGTTAGGAAAGTTAATTGTAAGGGGTATATGTAGCAGAGTGGACTTTTCTCCTTGTGAAATAACTGCTTATACTTAAATAAATACAAGTGTGACGACATTGGGTGTATTTTTTACATATTTACTTTTTATTTTCATCAAACCTAAACATCCGCAAATTAAAAAGCTATTTAGTGAACCAAAAAAACAATCTATACTTGATTTAACACAAGTTTGTTTTTCAGATTGTTTTTGTTCCATAACTTACTATTTTTATAAAGCTAAAGGTCCTGACTGCTGAATATGACATTACTGTTCTGGTGTACGACTTAATAAGTGAAAGGTTTTTTCGTACACCAAGTCCTTGGACAAAACTTTTTGAGCGTATTTTTGTCGTTCAATAAACAATACTGTACATTTGATTACTCTTTCGGGTTAATTTTTTGTTATATAAGTATTATAAGGTATAAGATACAAAAAAACGTAAATTTAGTTCTACTAAATGCAACTTCGTTGATGTAAAAAATTAAGACACAATATTCAAGTTTTTTGTAAAATTGTATCTATTAATATACAAGTCTTTATGATACAGGTAGTACGTATTAATTGATATTACTGTGCTGAAAAATAATAAGTTTTTAGCATTTAATTAAACTACTTATTATATGTTTTAAATACCTAGTAGAACATAATTTTCATAATCACCGATTAATAAGGTGAGGATTCTATTATTATGACTGGACATGTCCTGAAAATAATTTTAAACTGTTTTGGTGTGCGACTCGATAATTGAAAGTTTTTTTTGTACACAAAGCCCCTGGACCAAAGTTTTTGAGCGTATTTTTTTGTCGTTCAATAAATAATAATGCGAAATATATTTCTATCAAATACAATTTTAATAAAAACTAATGAAGGCTAAACAAATCTTGTAACTATCTAGCCTTTTAAATACTAAACCTAATTATTATTTCAAGTATTTATGCTTAAGATTTTTTTTTGTTTGTAGTATTAATGTTAAATTTGTAGTTAGATTAATAGTTTAGTTAGTAAGGTAGTTTTAAGTTAACTAAAAACTGAACAAAAGTTTAAATTTTACTATCTAAAGCAAATTTTCTTTTTAATATTATCTATTTACAAAAAATCGTCAAAGATTTAATGTAATTAGTTTTTAATTAAATTAATTTGAGTTAGTTTTCAATCATTCGAGTAACTATTTACAAAATATATTATAGGTCCGGTTGTTCTTGCCACTACGAAGTGAAAACATTATATTAAGTTAAAAAATCAATTTAATTTTTAACAAAATCAAATATAAGTGTTATAATTTAAAACTAATTTATAAAAAATAACAAAACGGTTCAAAAAAAATTATTACTTGATTTACTGTATCTTCTTCCATAAAAAAAATATTTAAGACAAAATAGAAAAATAATTAATTTAAATGTTTTGTAAGACAAATACGTTATACTTAATCGTTTTTTAAATTTAAATTTCAAACTAAAAAGTTAAATGTTTTTATAGTTACTATCTTTTTTAATTAAGTAGCTTTTTTTTTGTTTGCATAAGTTCTTTAGTTTGTTTAAAAATTAACGATCTTTTATTATTCACTTTCCTTCTTTGTTGCTAAATTGACTTATTAGCTTACATATTGTCTTTAATTTGTTTGAGTTGAACTTTGAAAAATAGTACTTATTTGCATATTATGTGCTTAGTGAAGCTTAGTGAACCAGTAAAAACTGGTGTATATCTAAAGGAAAAAAGTTCACGTTTGGCAAGACACCCAGGCATTTCCACTATTTTTTTCTAAGCTAATCAAAACACTCAAAAATGTAAAATCCCCTTTGATACACAGTAAACTCAGAAAAAAATAAAACTAAAAAACCAGCGCAAAAAAAATTAAACAAAATTACAAATGCAAATAACGAAGTAATACTTTGAAAAAAAATAGCAAAAGTTAAAATTAAAAAAAAATTTCTTATAAGTTGATATTTAAAACTAATTTATATCGGAAAATAAAAGTTGCAAACATAAACTGGTAACAAAGAATTTTTTCTAATAAATTGTGTTTTAAATGATAAATATTATTTTAAATTTAATTCTATGTAAAGTAAACTAATTATTTAAAGTTAAAAAAAAAATTAAATTACAAATCTAATAGTGTACTTAATTAATTTTTTTAAACTCTACCAATTATTTTAAATTTACAGTTTGTTATAACTTTTATAAACTTTAAAATACCGATTTGTCATAAAATTTCTTTTTGCATGTTTATTTAAAAGTTTTACATGATGTATTCAACTGATAATCTCGTTAAATTTAGTTAATTAATTGAAATTGTTTTGTTAATAAGATAAAAGTTTTAAATTGATCATTCTTATGATTATTAAGTCCAGAAATTCCATTGCGATCTATAAAGTCAAAAGTACACGATTTGGTATGGTATATAAAGATCAAGTAAAAAATAAGAAATATTCTAAGCAAATGCGATATATTTTAAATAAGATTACTTTTAAGGAACAATAGATACTAACAAACTTAAATTTAATAATTCTGTAACAGAAGTTTGAATACAACTTTCAATAAAACTAAACAATCTGAATCGTTTTAAATATTTAAAAAAAATTAAAGAAATGTTGAAAAAAAAAGAATTTTGAACTATAATTAGCAACTTTGATTGAATTTTAGTCAAAAAGTAATACATGTTCAAAAATATTAGCTAAATTATTACTACAAAGATTTTATTACTGATTTAAAATTAATTTTATCATAGCGAACATTTTAAAAGACAATGAAATTAATTTAACTTTAATTGTAAAGCTTTTGTCTTAAAAGATTTCAACTAAGAATAATAATATAAACTTAAATATTTTAGTATCTTATATTCAAAACAAAGTCTACACAAAAAATCTTATTAAATTGATAAGTCTAATTATAGTTAAAAGTATAAGTATAGTAAAATACATTATTAGACTGATTCTTTTCTATTTGGGTTTCTTAAATTATTGGTTTTCCTTTTTATTATATCTTAAATATAAAAACACTTTTCCGTTCATTAAAATGCTTGTCAAATTTTTTAGAGCCGACATTTAAGTAGCGACTAGCTACAGTTGTTGCGTTAACCAGCGACCAACTCGCTGTAGGCTAGAGGCTTCAAAAAGCTTAGTTAGAATTATTGTTCACTTCGCATACGGGTTTCATAGTCTTTCAATATCTAAGAACCAATATTTCTATTAAAATAGGTGACGGTAACATTCGCACTGCGAACCTAATCCAAACCTCCAACAGCAGTCTGGCCCAAAAATGTATAATATTTTTAATTTCGTCCACGTGTACACCAAGACCTAGATTGTATTATATAAATTGAACTCTTATTTGTTTTAAATTTCCGTATACAATACTAGTACCAGCTAATTAATTATATTATTAGATTTGTATTTTTATTTTACTTTTTATTTATTTATTAGTTTACTTTAAATAGCATTAAAACTAATATTTCTTATTAAAATTTATTAAAAAAAATTCTTTGTTACCAGTTTATGTCTTGCAACTTTTATTTTCCGATATGAATGAGCATTGAATATAAACTTATATGAATTTTTTTTTCATTTTCAAATTTTACAATTTTTTTTTCAAAGTATTACTTCGTTATTTGCATTTGTATTTTTGTTTACTTTTTTTTGCGCTGGTTTATTAGTTTTATAATCTTTTTAGTTTACTGTGTATTAAAGGGAATTTTACATTTTTGATCGTTTTGATTAGTTTAGAAAAAATTAGTGGAAGTAATAAATATACCTGATCTAAAATTTAGCTTAGGTAATTATCAAAACCATTTTAAAGTAGCTCAAATTTGAAACTATCATCATTTTTTCAAGTAGACTAGTATAAAAGTTAAAATCAAAATAAATACTCAAGTTCACAGTAAACTGAGGTTGATTAATAAACGTTCAAAATTATTTTATTTAAATTTCCTTAAAATAGAATAAAAATTTCAAATTAAAAATACTATAAATTAACATTTATAATAATCATGTTTCAATAAAAGAGTTAATTAGTGAATTTAGCTTTTATAATTTTTTATTTGTATGGTACATATCAAGTGATTTCTATAAAGCCTTATATAATAATTAGCTCCAAACTTAAAATTAAATTATATTGTGGACAGTTTGAAGTCTTGGTTCAAAAAGGATTTTTCTCTGAAAGTTAAGCTACATCACTTAAAATTTTAAAACGTCTTTAATACTGCAATCATGAGGTTAACAAGTAAAATTGTTTTTTTTTTAAAGTTTAACTGTATTTACTTTTCTACAGGTTAGTTTAATTTGTATCATGGATAATTTCAGTGAGGACGTATCTGATCAAGTGGCAGGAAGAAGTACCCCGGCCGAAAATTCATCAATTGTTGTGGAATTCCGTAAAGGTGGAGAAGGCAGATGTGAAAGACCAGGAATAAGTTCTAAGATCAAGAAAGAAAAAGATCAAGAAAACAAAATCAAAGACAGCATGTTTGCCCCAGGTTTCCAGATTACTGTCGAAGATATAGCCAAGCTCAAAGATTGCGATGTGAAATCTTTTGTTGAAGCAGAATTCGGTCAAATCAAAACCTATAAGAGGACAACAGAGTTAAAAAGACCTGTAGGTATGAAACACAGATGGACGAGTCAATGTATTGTCACATTGAAAAAAAACGGTGTTTTTAGAGATCTGTCAAAAACGATCAAATGTAAAATAATGGGTCAAAATGTAGTCGTCAAACGAGTAAGACAGAGTCTGTTAGACGACGACGACAGCAAAATTCAAGTTTTTCTACGGCCAAGACACCGTCATTCATGGAAAAGCAACCCTCACCCAAACAAAAACAGAGAACATCATGTAACAAAGAAAAACAAGAGTTCCTATGTTGAGGGTGAAAAGAAACAATACTACAGAAGTTGGATTGAGGTTGATGACCAACATGATTTGTATGAGCCTCATTTGTATGGAGAAGTCGACAGTGGTGCCTCAAGTGATAATGATGACGAAGAAGTTTATACTGATGATGACAGCGATTATTGAAGTTACCAGTGAAGTTTGTGTAGAGTTTTCATGTTTTCGTTGTATTTTGTACATGCATTTAAGTTAAATATTTTCGTTTTGTATTTTCAATAAATATATATGTTCTAAATGATATATTAATTTACTATTAACTGCTAAAGTATGTCCTTTACCACAGTTCAAATAAGTAGCTATAAAGGGGACGGATTCTAAGTCTCGGTTTGAAAACTCACTTTTAAAATTAAGCTGAATCATTTGTAAAAATGCAAGCTAGAAGTAGCTGCCTATAGATAAAACATAAAATCAATAATAATTACATTTAGTATAGGAAAAAGTGTTGGTATGCTTATATAAAAGCATTTGTATTAAATTTTAACTCATTCTTGTAGTTAATGTGGTGATTAAGTGGTGAATGTCACTAAAACTAAACTGCAATAAGTATTGTACTATTGTAAATTTTTCAGTTTGTTTTTGTTTGAATGTACTATTGCAAATATAATCTTAATTTTTTTATATTTGTTGACCACTGGGTTTTGATCTTGCAATGTTCATCTCAGAGTCCACAAGACCCCTTCACCATCAAGCCACAAATTTTGAAATTTCTTTTAAGAAAAAACAGAATTTTGAAACATGTTAATTATTTAATTCTTATGTATTTAGTAAAGTATTCTGGTTAGTTTATAGTAAGAAAAAGCAGGTATTTAAGTTTTTGTATATCTGTCAACCACTAGTAACCATTGTTGCAATGCTCAAATCAGAAACTGGGTGCACGACTATTTAAATTAGACAATTCATATTCACTAAAATAAATTGAAACAGCCACATATAAAAAAGTAATGTATATTTTTTAAATATAACGTATACCTATGTAGGTCATTTTAATATCTACAAGCCATTTTTTTCTATTTTCAACACATTGAATATTTTTTAAGATATGGCTTAAATAAAGTAAAAAACATAGTTTTTTTAGTAATTTTGAAATATCGTGAAAAGTATTTTATATTTTCAAAAAAGATTCAAATATCTTGTATAAATTAATAAGATCTACATATGTGTTTTTTATTTTTTTCAAATTTATATCACTTTTTGAGATATAGTCTTTTAAATATTTTTTTAAGAATTTGAATTGTCGGAATTTGAGTTGTCGAAATTTGAATTGTCTTGTAACCAATGCTCAAATCAGAAACTTCATTAAATTTATTAATAGCACTCTGTTTTATTAATAGCTGGAAATAGTATTGAAATGCTTATATGTTTTTTGTTGTTAGATAACAACAGCTTATATTTTTTTATTACTCTTTTGTATGTAAATTAAAAAAAAGTTCCATTTGAATTTTAAGTTTCAAATTTTTTTAAACTTTTTTTTTTTTAAACTTTTTTTTCTTAAACTTTTTTTTTGGGCTGATTGCTGTTGGTCTTATAAGCTGGGTGAAGGTAGAGCTGGATTGGTATTGTTTAAAACTGAATTGTTTACAAATCTATAAAACCGTTAAACAATTTTTTTTTGTTCTATTTTTATTTACCTACAAACAAATATACTAGTAATTCAAAGACACTATTTTAAAATACATGGCACTATTTCAGCTTTATGACATTACTAAATATTTTATGTATACTGACATTACTAACTCTCCCCATTTATTTAATTTTGAGATATATGTTGCATTTTTCGTGGTTGCTCTTGTAGAAAGGGCAACAAGAAAAATGTGAATGTACATGATCATAAAAATAGAATTCTAGGGGAGGAGACGGTGTGGAGCCCATGGTAGACTATGGTTTCCATGGTCAATATTGGCAGTAATGGGTTAAAAAAGGGTGCTTACCATTTTTAAAAATTGTATATACATTTACTTTCTAAGTTTTTGTTTTTATTTTTTCATTATTGTTTTAAAGTTAGCTCAAAGAATTAGTTACAAGTAAATGGTGTGCAGCTCGATGACCGAAAGGTTTTTCTCCACACCAATCCATTGACCTTAGTTGTGAGCGTTCACATTTTTCTTTCTTTGCCAGTAGTCCTTTTATTTTAAAACAGGTTTAGTTTTTAAATTTATTCATATTTTTTTTTTAATTTTAAAATAACCAGTTATTCGTCATAAATCTTTACTAATTTTAATATCCAGCCTGTTAAAAATAGTATAACTTTTTTTTGCTAAAAAAGCAGCTGATTATAAAAATAATTTGGTGGGAATTATTAGAATAATCAGATTGCTTGTAATTATTTACTTTTTGTGTTAGTAAAAAATTGCTTGGGGATTTGGGCTTAATGATTTTCCCACACTTAGTGATTTTTAATTTTGAAATTTTAACCAAGCAATTATTTATAGAATGACGTTCCCACCGTGGGATTTTTAGTTAATTTTTTTGGATAAGTTTAATAAGGGAACTGTAAAAAAATATTATGAAGTTTTATTTCTTAAATTAGTTTATATTGTTATAAAAAAAAACCATGACAGGTGATATTTTTCAAAAAACAAAATAACTTAAATAATAGAATACAAAATTTTATACTTATATATTTTACAGATTTATACAAATTAATTGTAGTATAATACAAATTGAAATGACTAAAACACCAGAGCAACTCATGGAATACAGAGTACAGAAAGCATTTGCCATCTCAATTGGGTAAGGAGCTTATAGAAGCAGATCCTTAACCATCTTTAATGGTCGCTCCTCCTTGTAGCAACGAAATATGTAAAATACAACTTACTGAAGACGGATAATGAGCTTTCGAATATGCCCAACGAGTACTTGCTAACTGCAGATGGTTGACACATACAGACTACAGAGGATCAAAAGTAGTTATCTTCATAATTTTATATGTTATCAGCAGTACTAAATTTTTTATGTAAATTTTTATTTGAAGACTTTATACATCTTAAGAATAGTAATTGACAATGATACAAATCATTTTCTATATGTAGTATAACTTTAAATTTTTAGTTTCACTTATTTATTAATGATATAATAAGTAATTTTCTAAAAAAAGTGTATGATAATGATGAATAGTAAATTAATTTTTATTTTCATGTTGTTTTGCATCAAAAAGTTTAAAATTCATAATTTTGTTTATTTATGTTTTATTTTGAAAAACTTACTGAATTGCTTTTTAAATTTATTTGTTTGTTTCGATATTTATCTTTAATCTTAAAAAAAATAAGTCTTAGTTTTAAATGAACATATCTATTTGGTTATTTTTATTTTTATCAATGAATCAATTTAAAGATTTTGATTTAAGTGTTCTCTTTTTAAAGTCAAGTTGAAATTTAGTACAATTTCATCAGTTTTTTTTTCAATTTTTTTTTTTCGGAAATATGTACATTAAAATGTTTTTAAGAATAAAAAAATTGTTTAGTTATTTTTAGGAACATTTGAGATTACATATCAAAAATATTTTGTTAATTTTGTGAATATAATTTAAATTTAACATAATTCATTTTTAAACTTGAAATGCAAGCTTTTTTAATGGTCATACAGGAGTCTAACATTTTTTTTTGATATAAAATTATATTGGTTATAATTTGCAAACTTCAACTGTAAATTACAATACATATTTATTTAAGAAAAAAAAAATCTTTTTTTATTAATACAAGTTACTTTTATTTTTTCAAGTTGTTATGTTTGTTTATTTTGTTATGTTGTGTTTGATTTGATCACTCATATTTCAAAACTTATTTTGAATTTTCTCAAGCTGTTAAAAACTTATGGTACCTATGTTAAAACTCTTAAGAAAAATAAACCATAAGTGGATCCCTAACCCCTATTGTTTTAATTTATAAAATATAATTCATTTTTAAAAGGTTACAATTCAGTATTGTTACATTTTTATGTTCAACAAAACCGAGTTGTATGATAGACTAATAAAATTAAAAAAATTATCAAATATTTTATAAATCCTCAAATAAACTAATTTAAGGACATAGGGGGACTAAAACAGTTTTTTAAAATTCTGTTTTACTTTTTACTTAATCACATAAGCTACATCTTACATTTTACCGCTTGTTAAATTCAAAGTAACTTAAGAGATATATGCGATCAAAGTCAGAGCAATCTACTGTTTTTTAATGGGATGCGCAAGCTAAAAGAGCAAAAATAGACTTTTTTACTAAAAATCTATCTCATTTAATTTTTTAACAGTTGTTTTAAAAAACATTCAGAATAATTGTTAGAATTAAAAAAAAATGTATGTAACAGATTTTTAGATTTTAAGAACTTGAATTGTCAGAAATTGAGTTGTCCGAATTTGATTTGTAATTAATAATAGCCACTTTTATTAAATTTTTCAAATGTTAGAACTTTCCTATGCCCTTAACCTTAACATTTTAAATATTAACCTGTTAAGAGCAAAGTGATGGAAAATAGTAGATACTGAGATAGACAAGACACTTCTAAAAGAATTTATATCTAATATTTTAAAAAACTTTTTACAACTAGTTATATTATAAATCGTTAATTTAAAAAAAACTAGTTTTTTAAAAAATAAATTCAAAATTTTTACCTTTTCCTATGTAAATCGTTTCTCAATCAATGATCTAGATGTCAAAATTTCGAAAGAAAAGCCAAAAAAGACTTAAAAAAAAATTAAATGCTTTTCTTTTATATCAAGCTGCAAGCTATAAATTTAGAATTTATGGTTTCTATTCAAATAGTATGATGTGCAGAAAGGCTGACCTTAGTGACATGTATTTATTGTTATTCATACAATTATTATAAGTTGTTTAAGTAAAAATAATATAATAAAATATAAAAAGTGTAATTGTTAAATGTAATACAAACATTTTTATTTTTTTACTCATACTATGAATAAGTTTTTACAAAATTTTTGAAAACAAACTAGAAATTTGTAGGTTTTTATGTTATATTAGTCATTATAATGAATTAGCCTAGCTGGTATCTTATATGCTTAGTGTACTAGGCTTGTTAGTTCATAAATTATATAGTTTTAGTTATAGTAAACGTGCTTAGATAGAAAAAAATATTAGTAAAAGTTTTTTTCTTAGTAAATTTTAGACCGTATATGAAATATTAACGTTTTTGCTTTATTTAATACCAGTTTTATTTAACTAACTTTATAATTTAAAAGAAAATTGTAAACTTTTTTTGAAATAATTGATAAAAAGCAGTTTTATAAGGTAAATACGGATGTTTATATTTAAAATTTGGTGCTATAAGCGAAATTAAAATTTTTTAACGTCAATTTATTTTTTTAATTAAAAAGTTAGTTTTATGTAAAAAAGTTTGCTTTAGAATAAATATCGTCGATTTGAATTTAGTTAGACAATTTTAATTTCAAATTCAAACTTAGAATTATTTTATAAAAATTCTTGATAATTGATTATACAACTAATATTACAATTTTTTTGTTTATTGTCAAATTAAATTTAGTCTAAAAAAATTAGAAAAAAACTTATAAAATAGTTGAAAGTTAATATTTACTACATTTGTGTAACTACTTGTTAATTGATCGAGTTTGTTAAGTTCAAATACTTTTTTTGGTAAAAAATTAACTTCAAGTTATTAAGTTTGTTAAGAACAATTATTGTTGATTTGAAATTATCAAGACAATTACGACTTTGCTTTCTTTATCAAAAGTATTGATTTAGAATTTATTTTAATTAGTTATTATTAAATTAATTAGTTCTAAAAAATTAACAAAGAAGTTAAAAAATTGTTAAGAGTTAGGATTTTATTATAATTATATAATTATCAATTATTTGATCAATTATGTTAAAATTAACTTTGCGATTTATAACACATACATAGATCAGATAAAAAATAGAATGATTTTATTTTCTGTAGTACTTCTTTTAGTCTATTAATAGTTTGTTTAAAGTTTATTAAAACCTTTACTACTTTTTTCTGTTTTCAAGCCCTGATTTTACTATTCACAATCACAACTATCGTTGTGAATAGTTAGTTTTGATATAAGTGAAATATACAAACCGAGGGTTAGAATCCCGCTATATAGCCATAAATCTTTGTAAAAAAATGGCTTTTTTGGAAGGTAGCAATAAGTAAGCTTTAAGCTATCAAATTATAGCTAAAAGTGATTTTGCACTATAAGCTTATGGAAAAAAATATTACTGTTTAAAATAAAAACCCCCTTTTTTAAAACCTTAAAATTTTTTTATCTATGATGACTATAACATTTAGCTTAACAAAAAATAGCTTTGTGCTTTAAAACAACCTATCACATAAAATAAAACAACATCAATAACTAATAAACAGGGAATAAAAAAGTATAATAATGAAAAATATGTTAAATATGAAGTTTATGTTGACTAAATTTATAGTATCTTTTTTTAAAGGTCTTGTTCAATAATTTAAGTAAAATTGTTACAATCAATTTTGAAAATTTATAAAACTGATTGAAAGCTGTTATTAAAAGGTTAAGTAAATTATAATCTTTTTTTTTTGTTTAAAATAATAAAAGTAATTCCATAACTAGAATAAAATAGGGATAGAGCTTGATGAGACTGATTTTTTTTAACATTAAGAAAAATATCAAATAGTTCAATTGATAAGTATATTAGTTGAGAAACTCAATAACTTTTAAAACAAATTAGTCTCCTTAATTTTTATTTAACTATTTGTATATACTACATCTTTAAAGTCTATTCTTTTTGATAGAAAGTATTTTATCATTTCAATTTATACAAGTTATTTCTTAAAAGTTGATTTTTTAAACTTCAAACAAAAATTTCCGAAATATTGATCCATAAGCAGCGTGAAAAAGCAAATTTTTTAACTCAATTTTTCACTTAAAACTTTTTTTTTAATATTCTTTCATTTAATTTACTTAAATCAAACCAAATTATATAGAAGTTGAACTTATTAATTTTTTGGTCAATAAAACAAGTTTACAATGCAACAAAACAGTTAAGCAAGTATTCTAAATTTTTACCTACCTACATATACAAAAATTTATAGACACTATTTGAATACATCTACTCTTACAGCATTATGAATATACTAAATATTTTATTGTAGTGACACTGCCTGTTCTTTCCTCTTATTTAATTTTGAGTAATTAGTTGCAGTTTTTAGTTGCTCATGTAAAAAGAGCAACAAGAAAAGTGTAAATGATTATAAAACTAAAAATCTAGGGTAGGAGACAGTGTGGGTGGAGCCCATGGTAGACTATGCTTATCATAGTTAATGTTTGCAGTAATGGGTTAAAAGGGTGCTTACCATTTTTTTATTGTGTATAAAATTATTTTTTAAGTTTATTGTTTATTTTCAGGGTTGCCACTTTACCTGGAATTCTAGAAAAACCTGGAATTTGGTAATTTAGGCAAAAAAAAACCTGGAATTTAGAAATTTTGAAAAAAAACTGGAATAACTTTGAATTTTAACAATTTAACATGTTCAGTAATGAAATTTCGATTTGACTCACAAAATCTGTCATATAAATAGAAAATTTTGTCATCATCAAAATTTTTTTTATTAAAAAACATAAAAAGTGCCTATACAGTATCTGACAGAAACTGTGTTAAGGGCATAGGGGGGATAAACACCCTTTTTTGGTTTTTGATCTTATTTTTTTTAATTTTTTACTAAGCTACAAGATGCTTCTTACAGATTTTAAAAATTCAAAAAAACTTTTGAGCTATAGCCAATCAAAGCCGGAGGCAACAATAGGATCCTTATGGGAGGCGCAAACTAAAACAGCAAATAATAAACTATTTCACTAAAAATCTATCTTCTTCTACGTTTTTTGAGATAAATATCTCAAATTTTTAGGAAATGTTCCTTGATATATTTAGAAAATTCTGTCAGAAGGAATTTAAAAAAATTAAAAATAAGAGTTTTATATAAAAATAAACAAAAAACAGTTTGTTTTTATTTTTTTATTATAAAATTTTTTTTTATTAATTTTTTTTAAATATTGTTGAGACAAGTTTTTAAAATATTAAATGGAACATTTCTTGAAAATTTGAGGTAGTTATCTCAAAAAATGTAGGAAGAGACAGATTTTTAGTGATTTCTAGTTATTTGCTGTTTTAGTTTGCGCCTCCCATAAGGATCCTATTGTTGCCTCCGACTTTGACCGCTTATATCTCAAAAATTATTTTGAATTTTTAAAATCTGTAAAAAACATCTTGTAGCTTAGTAAAAACTATATAAAATAAGGTCAAAAATCTAAAAAAGGTGTTTACCCCCCTATGCCATTAACACAGTTTCTTACCATTAACTTTATATTAAACTAAGAATAAACCGAAAAATGTGTACTTTTTAAAACCTAGAAGAAGTTTGGAAAGCCTAGAAAAAAATAATAAGTGGCAACCCTGTATTTTTATTTTTTATATTTTTTAATTTAGCTCAAAGTACTAGTTACAATCAAATGGTGCACAGCTAATGACTAAAAAGTCTTTCTGCACTCCAATCCATCGACCTTAGTTGTGAGCCTCACAGTTTTCTTTTTTCTTTCTTTCTTAATAAATGTTAAGTTAGAGATTGAAAATGTGCTTTTTCTTTGGTTGCTTATGGACTTACATTTTGAACAAACTTTGTATGAGGTTAAAAAAATTGAATTTCTGGTAAATTAGTTTATGATTATAACTTTTTAAGTGTTACAAAAGAACAGTCTTTGAAATATATTTTTATACAAAAAAATAAATAGAAGGGATCTATCTTGATATAGAAGTGATATATGTATATGTTTTTTAATTCTACTTGTAGTTACAATATTGCACATTTTAGTTTAACAATTAAACTTGTACTTTAAAAATAAAATGTTGAACAAAATCATATAACTTGGAAGAAATTTTTACAAAATAAATGGCCACCGCTTTTATTATTTAAAAAATTCCAAAAAGGTGGTATGGAATGTACAACAGACCCAATTAATAAGTTATTATTGAAATTAAGTGAAACAAATAAAATACACTTTTGACAGAGTGGCTAAAAACCTTGAATCCTGGAAAAATTTGGAATATCTAAAACAAATCACTAGAAAAACTGGAGTTTTAAACAATTTTACATTTTAAAGGCATAGGGGAGTGAATTTTTTTTTTACTTAAAAAATATTAGACCTTATATTAAAGCCTTAAGTACAAACTAGTTTTTATAGTATTAAAAATTCTTTATAACTTTTGAGATATAGAATTTTTATAAAAAGTTTCTACTACTGACTACAAACTTTTCTGGGTCAATTTTTTCAGAAGTTTACAAAATCACTATAAATCTATTTTCTCCTTCAATTTTGAGCTAGATACCTCAAACTTTTAGAAAACATTCCTTTATAGTTTAAAAGACTTTGACTGTTGCAATTTTGAAAATATTAATAAATAAAAGTTTTAGATAGAAAAAAAACAGATGATTTTTTTTGCAACAAAAATTATATTTTTCAAAATTAAAAAAAAATCCTGCCTTCAATCTTTTTAGAATTTTTAATAGACTTTCTGTGAAAGTTTGAAGAAGATTACTGAAAAAATGAAGGGATGATAGATTTTTAGTGAAATGGTTGTTTTTTGCGTTTTTAGTTTGCACCTTCTAATATAGGAACCTATTGAGGTCACCACTTATGATCGCTCATGTCTTAAAAATTACTTTGAATTTTTTCAAGTGGTTAAAAATTTCTAATAGCCCAGATAAAAATCTATAAAATTAGATCAACTTGTAAAAGTCAAGGTGGATCCCTCTATGCCCTTAAGTAGTAAAATTTTGGTTTCACATGAGAAATATTTTATATAGATAAAAAGAAATATTGACATCATCAAAAGCTTTTTTTTTAACAAACTTGAAGTAACTTAACCATATATTTTCATGTTGTTATACTACTTGACACAGTTTTTAAACTTTAGTTTAAAAATAAACCCAATAATGTTTACTTTCAAAAATCTGGATGAAATTTCTCAAAAACTAGTGACCCACTGTGTTTTAATAAACTCTTGTAATTCTCTAACTCTAACAATCTGTGCTGAGTACATAAATATTTTTTTGTTAACACAACATGATCATAAAATATGGTTACATGGCAATTCAAATTCGGACAACTCGAACTCTGACAATTCAAATTCTTGAAAAAATATTCAAAAGACTATATTTCAATAAGTAATATAAGTTTCAAAAAAATAAAAAATACATATGTGGATCTTATTAATATCTACAAGCAATTTTTTTTTATTTGCTAAATCTTAAATATGTTTCAAGATATTTTAAAATTACTAAAAACAACTATGTTTTTTACTTTATTTAAGCCATATCTCAAAAAATATTTAATGTTTTGCAAAAAGAAAAAAAAATACTTGTAGATATTAATAGGACCTAAATATGTATTTTTTACATTTGACAAATATACATTACTTTTTTAGTAGTGGCCCTTTCATTTTTTCTTTTGAATTTAAATTGTTGGAATTTGAATAGTCGTGCACCCATAAAATATTTAAAAAATATTATATGCATGGTTTGTTAAAACCTTTCAAAATTGAGTAAAACTTAATTAAGTATATTTTTTTTTTTAAATCAAGTTGTCTATCATAATTATTTTAGTTAATATCACTATCCTAGAATTTTTCTGAAATTTCAGTTGAAACTCTGATTTATTATCTAAAAGTTTTCTTAAGGTATATAACTTTAATTTCAAACCCTACCCTTTGCAAGAGTAGTTGCTTTCTGAGCAAAATTGAATGTGTTACATCATGTCTAATTTTTTCACCTGTCCCTTTAATCTCGAACTTATAAATACTAAAATAAGCTTAATTTTTAACAAGTTTAGAAATACCTAAAATACCTTAAAGAACATTCTCAATTTAAAGTTTCAACACCAAAAAAAAACAAGTTATAAATAATTACTCAAATGAACAAGATTAAAAAGATATCTTGCAATAGAATAAAATCAATTTTAGGTAACAATACAGTATATATTTAGTTATTTTAAACAATCAAAGAACTTTATTTGAAGGTAATATTTCTACACTAAAGAATTAAGAAATGTATTTTAAAATAGTTTTATTTTATATATAGTACCCACTTCATTTGAAAACTCTAGACTATATGATTGTATTTTACAAAGAAAAAATATTCTGAATTATGCTTTAAGATAAAAAAAAATTTGATTAATGTTTATTTATTATAGAAGCTAGTTTTATCAAAAGTTAGCATATGAATAAAAGTATGAGAAAGTTAGCAGCTAATGAAGTTTAAAGAGGATTTAAGAATTAAGATGTCACTAAAGGTAATAATTGAATTAGAAATAAATAGGATTACAAATTTAAAACTTTAAACTACATAATAATCATAATTAAATTAAATATAAACTTAAAGCTTTTTGAACTATTTACAGTCTTACCTTTTTATAGCTCATTTTTGTTGTAAAATGATAACTGTACAAATAAGTGAACATAGCTGGACCAAAAAACAAAATTTTTTCAGTAACTGAAAAAGTAATCCAGAGTTTAAAAGTAATCTTAATTATTGATTCTATTAAAATTTTATTTACATATTTTACTTATTTTTCATCCTAGGTTGGATTTTACCAGATCCCAAAAACATTTATTTTGCAAAATGTAAGTTTTGAATGAAATGCCTTTAAGCAAAAGAACACATTGCTTAAAAACTCATGCAAAATCTTCCAAAAATTTAGCAAATGTTGGTTGATTAGATTATTATCTAGAAGTTATTTAAATTTTTGTTTTACTTACTACACTACTAAAACCATAATTTAATTTTCAAATATCACGAAAACTTTTTGAAAAAAATTATTTATTAATTAATTTAGATCACTTATAAAAAAACAAGTCCTTTTTTGTTAAATTTATAATCTAAAATGATAAGTGAAAGTTTTTAACAAACTGTAACAGTATTTTAATATTGAGTTAACAATATTTTTTTTTAATTAGGGCATTAAAAGTTCCAGTACTTAGATTACAACAATTGATTTTTGCTTTTTTTAAACATAAACTCTGTACTAAAAAGTTCTGTGTTGCATAGAGAAAAAGTTTGGTTCCATAAAAATTTTTTTGTTTACTTTAAGTTTTTGCTTAAAGAAATCTAAATAAATTTAAAACAGGTTCCTTCTACTTCTAAAACATCAGTTGAAGATACATAGTGTCGGCAAACAGCTGTAATTGAAGCTAAAATTGCAATGCATCTTGCTATACATGGAAACATGGCCACTAGTTGTTTAAAGCATGAGGTTGTTCAGTCTGCACATTTTGCAAGAACAAACTGTACTGTAGTAGTGAAGTGTGTTCTCATGCCAATGTGCAAAAAAAATGTTTTACAAGACATTAACTGTAGACCATTTTCAATATTTGTTGATGAGGCTACAGATAAGGCTGTCGAAATCAGCTATTTTGGTAAGCATCGAAAAATTGTAACTATTTTTTAGATAAAAACTTTATTAACATTATGTAATTTTGGATTTGTTTGTTAAGAGTTAAAATGTTTTTAAGAACTTAAATAAGTTTTTTTAGTTAGTTATTAAGTATAAAGATTTTAATTTTTTACCTAATTTTGCAATTTTTATTTTTTTAAATTTATAATAGTATTATATATAATCAGTGTTGATTTATAATCGTTTTGAAACCTTTTTTACGAGTCTTGTAACATAAATGGGTTTAACCAAGTAACAGTTTTTTATACAAAAAACTTGTTATTTTAAAATGTTAATGTTACCTAAATTATAAAGCAGTAAAAGTTATTTTAAGCAAATTAAGTAAAACATGCAACAAAAGTTATATGTATACATTGTAACGCTGTTCTAATGAAATAATTTTAGAAAATAGTCAACTTTAGTTCTGTTAATCACCTAGAATAATTAAATAGTATTTTCTAAATCTGTTTATAAAATAAATTAACAAATTTTGACTTTTATTTTGTTACGTGATTGGTCTACTTGAATGCCCTTGTTTATGCACTTTTCATAACAAGTATATATATACTAAAGGGGCTTAGTTAATTTATTATTGTTTAGACTGGTATGAAAAATACTACCAATGATAGTGGTTGGATAGTTCAAAATCTAAAAACCTTAAATTTGCTTCTTTGTCCGAAATGAAATAGTTCAAATCAAAAAACAGCAGACCCACACCACATGCTTCAACTACCCAAGAGTATAATTAAAGAAGTTTGAAACTTGTTGTTTTAGAATATGTTTTAATAATAAAAAAACATTTTTAAATGATTAAGCTAAAAGTTTTATCTAGTTAAAAAAATAAATTACTTTTACATGTCTTGTAATTAAAGATTAGAGTATGTAATGTTATAAACGAGTTATTGTATTTTCTAGAAGCTTTGCAATTTTAATTAAGATTTAACCGTGAAATTACAAACTTCAGAGCTTGGTATACTTGAAATATTGAAATAGTTTGTTTTTAATGTTTTATTTAAGCTGAGTTTCTAGAAAAATAGAACTTTTTAGAGATTTTCTATATTTACTTAGTTTAATACATATTTATAGTTTTATAAAGTCATAGTAACTCACAGTTTTTAAAATAATTAAACTTAGTTTTTTATAATAAAATTGAATTTAAAATCTTAATAAAATATTTTTCTTTTGTTTTATCATGATATTAGAGTTGAGCTTTATCACTCACTGATTTGTGTAACAATCTTAACAACTAGATAAAGTATTGTTTTTTAAATTTAAATATGTTTTAAATCTCCTACATAATTTTATTTTTTGTTGTATTAGACTATTAGAGTATGTAAATCTATTTTAAATTGAACAAAAAGATATATTGTTGCTGTTTGTTTTTTTCTTCATGTTAATAACGAATCAAATACATAACATTTTTATCATTGTAGTGTTGATAACACTTTAAAGAGTTTTATATTGAAAGGTAAAATTTTCAAAAGAAAATTCCTTCTTGTGTGAATTTTGTTTTAACTTTGATGTTAATTTATTTTGATAAAACAAAGTAAGTGTCTTAAAAAAAAGTTACTGTTTAAAGCAATTTAGTTGTTGATTGCATTAAACGCTTCTTTACTTTTTAAGTCAACTGAAATATCTACAAAATGGTTATGACTGATTTTTTTCTACTTTTAATTAATAAACTACATTTAACTAAGTTTTTGTTTAAAAACTGATTTCAAAATTCTAAGTTTTAATTGATTTTCATTTTTATGTAGAACAAACAAAATTACTCAAGCTTGCAATTTAAAATACTTTTAAAAGCTTTGTTATTTAAAACTAATTTGAAAGTTGTATTGTAGTAAGTTATTTTAAATATATAGTACGATTTTTTTAATCTCAGAAAAAAATCTTTTAAGAGAGATTTCATATATACTACATGAACAAATATGTTGTGTAGTAAATTGTAAGTTTATTAGATTAAAGGATCATGTATTTATTCCTTTTTTTTTGCAAAGTACTACCATATTGTTAATTGCTGTGCATAAACTAAGCCCATGTAGTGTTTTAAACATTTTTATTAAATTTTTTTTTAATCTCTTTTTTTTCGTATCATTGGTAGTATGTGAATGCTTAAAACTAAGTATACTTTTTACATTGTACATAGGAGGTTTAGTGTGTAATTGAAGGTAATGTTGTAACTTTTGATACTTATTTTTATATAAGTGTGAAAATTATTTTAAGCTGTATGTTCCCATCAAATTTATTTATTTTAAAAGTAATTTTTTTTATTACAGAAGTATTTAATTGAATTTTTAAAACTAAAACTTTAAGCTATACATTTTGGTTTAAATTTAGCTATTAGGAATACCAGTGTAGGTGATATTCTTAATCAACTTTTTGTTAACTTCTAAGTATATTTACTGATGTTGTTTGATTTCCTAAGTTAATGAAATAAAACTATTAGACAAAGAATGTAACTAATATATATATTTTTTTGTAAATACCAATAGAAGTAATTTTTAAAGTAGCTTTAATCTATATGTTTTTTCATTTTTATGATTAACATAAAGGGTTATAAGACCAGATCAAAATTAAAACTAAAGCTTCTATGTAACTTTCATTGTTTAATAGATTTCACTGATTTTAGGATTCATTCACAGTTTTAGTTTTGCTTTGTTATAAATAGTCAACTGTTTTATAACTTTTTCAGCTTATATATCGACATTGACATTTTGTTTCATTCAAATAAAAATTCACTAAAATAATTTAGGTATTAATTAAGTTCTGAACATTTAATGCAACACTTTTTATAGGTCTAAAATAAGCTAGGTTTGTAATAAAGAAACAAAATTATTTATGGAATTATTTGTTTTTAAAAGCATAAGTATTGATTACTAATATTTTGAAATTGAGTTTTAAAATATCGCTAAAATTGTGAACTTGCGAATGGTTTTTATTGATTAGACCATTTAATGCTAATTAAATTTTTACATTGTATCATAATAATTTTTTGTATATTTCGTTCAAGTATATTAAATAGAAATTGTTGAGTTAAAAATAACTACATTAAAATAAAAGATTTCAAGTTTAATTTACTTAGCGAAAATAGAAAAAAAAACTTTTAACACAATTTCTTAAAATGCAAACTTAAGCAGCAGTACGAACTCATAACTTGCACATTTAACCGACTGTGCAAACTCACAAAATTCTCCATTTAGAAATAATTATCAGTTTTATAAACAAAAAACTATAATTTTTGAAAGTAGCTTTTCAATCACCTAAAAAACAGTAATAGAATTAGTTCTGCTTTTATGCAAAAGTTATAGTTTAAGTATTTAGTCATGAAAAAGTTTACTTTCATAAACTGGAGATTTGTGAGAAAAGCACTATACTATAAGTTTTTAACAGTAAGCTAAGCATTCATTGATATTCAAAAAAAGTCAAACTTAGCTCCTGGGCGATACCAAACGGTTAAAATGTTTTGTATGTCAAATTTTCCTTAAAAATAATATAAGGGCAAAAATAGCTATAAAATTCTGGCAACTGTGTCCTTAACTACTGTAAAAATTTGACCGTCTTTTTAAATGACTATGACTTTTTAAATGAGGATAAGGTATTAAAAGACAGACTTTGCTTACATGTCAGACTTATATGAGAAGATCAAAAACTGAACAAAACTTTACAAGGTAAAAACTTGAACCTTGTAAAAGTCAAAACCAAGATAACCAGTTTCAGAAACCAACTTAAAATTAGCTGTGTAGTTTAGTATTGTCTAAGAGTTAATTTTTTTATCGGAATCCGAGTCTTTTTTAATAACTTTGAATGTATTAAAGAAAACTAATTAAGCTCTTTTATTAAATCATTAAATTGAAAAATAGTGATTGTTTTAAACTATTTTATTAATATTGTCTTTTACTTATTAGAAAGACCAGACGCAGATAAATTACGACTCATAAAACGAACATGTGTAGTTAAAGATAATATTTTTTTTTAAAAGTACATATTTTAAAATACTTTGAAATAAAAATGGTAAAAGTTTAAAGTTATTAATATTTTTATAATAAGTTACTTTTAATGGCTCATTTTGCACATCTCAACACATTTTTGGGGTAAATGATACTTTTACTATAACGATGTCTATATAAAAACAAAAAAGGGCTCAAAATTTTTAGTCATAAGACCTAGTATACGAAAAAAAAACCTTTCAGTTACTAAATTGTACAGCAATTTCATATAGCTTAAGGTCTTGACCACGACATAATAATTAATTAATAAATAATAACAATAACTACAAACATATTAGATATCTGTGGTCCAAGGAAGACTTTTTTTTCTATGCAGTTCGCGAGGAAATTGCGTTAAGTAAAACATTTCTCACATCTGTAAAGATCCAATTTTGCCTATTTATACTGTGTCCTTATTTTACTATTAAAAGATTAAATGTTAATATTTATTACAATACTTTAATTATTTTGAGTCTTAAACTATGTTTTCGATTAGTTAGGGTAGAATAGAAGTTTTCTTTCTATCTGTAAAAGGTGTAGTTGTCGAAAATGTTTATACTTTAAATTTTGTTAACACTTTTTTAAATACTTTAGATCAGTGCTTCTGAACCTTTTCTAGTGGCGGAACCCTTTTCCAAAGTTCAACTTTTCCGCGGAACCCCTAATTTTAATTTTACATAAAATGTTTAATTTAATAAATGTTCTTTTTTAAATTTCGAAAGGCTTCGCGGAACCCCTGAGAGTCGTCGCGGAACCCTATTTAAGAAGCACTGCTTTAGATCGTTTATTTATTTTATTTAAATACTATTTCGTATTAATTAGTATAATATTATACATAAACTGTTTGATGTATAGAAAAAGAAATGTTTAATTAAAATGTACTAAACTTTTAGTACATATGGCTTTAAAGTTTATTCATTACATAACTTAAGGTTGATATTTAATTTAACTATTTTGATTAAGTGTTTTATTTCTGGTAATGTTTAGTAGAGAATAAAAACAATTTTATCGGCAAATTACTAATAAAAAAAAACTAAAGTTGAGTTATACTGAAACAAATCGATAATATTTTTTATAAAAAATTAAACATCTCATAGCTTTGAGTAATACTTAATATTAGAATCCTTTTAATACTTTAGAACTTCTAAGCTTTTTTTTTGCAAACCTCAATCATTCACTTTCTTATTTTATTTGTACTTTTAAGCATCCTAAAAGTGTGGCAAAACTGTGTATATAAAAAAAAGTACTACCCAGTTTTTTCAATAACAACATACATTTTTATAAGAATAAATAAAACATTCACTTTAATACTTACTAATGATTAACTTGAAATTTCGTTTTAAACAATCTTTTTCAAAATAGTAATCTAAATGCCTTATATGGGTTGCTTCTTATTAAACAGAAAACTCGCTTGGTTTCAAAAATAAAAGTTTCAATGCTGGCCTAAAAAATAATCAAACTTTATTGCATACATGTATGTTATCAATAAAAAAAATAATAATTCGACTACAATTAACTTATTGCTTTTTTGGCTGTATTACATTCAAGTTTAAAATAGTCTGAAATAAAAGTTACTAAAAAACGTAAAGTATATAAATTACAAAAGATGAAACCAGCTGCTTTTTCAAATAAAACTTGAACATACTTTCTGCTTAACTTTTAATTTCCTTCAGACACAAAATTTCTTACATGAAATTAATGTTGGTTGTTTATGCTACTAAACTCGTCAATATTTCTAAATTAAGCATTGTAATTTTTTTAAAATATATTTTTGATTTAAGTAAATAAATACTGGATTTAGGTAATACAAATTAGACCATTTTGAGTTTTATGAGATGTTCATGCCCATGCTCAGATAAGTTCTAAAAAAAAATCTTGCGAGTTGCTGTAAATGCTTTTATTTTTAAAAATAAAGTTCAAAAAAATTGTACTGAAACATCTAGGTTTTTTATTCTTAGCTTAGTTAAGATGAGTCATGTTTAACTTTTTATTTTAACAAAGCTTAATTTAGTTAAAATAAACAGGGTTGCCACAGGTCAAGCTGAGAAAAATTTTCTGACTTTTTATTATAATTCTCCTGAATTTTCTAAGCAGTTTTTCCAAGTTGTTCCTGACCTTGTGGCAACCCTGAATAAAAGACGTTTTACAAAAATATTTAACCTGACAAGACAAAACTTAGTTTATTATATACAAAGAAAACATAGTACATTTTAATAAATATACATTAAAGATGTTCTGATATTATTACAAACAAAACGTAAGTTAACCAAAGAGTGAAAAATAAAGTTTGAATTCAACTGAATAGGAAAGATATCCTAAACATAATATTACCCACTTCACGCTTTATAACTGCATAATTCAAGCTTTTTATGTTACACTTTACAATAAAAAAGAAATAGTTAAACAACAATTTTCAATGATATCTATGTACAATAAGTCTATTATACAAAAGTTATTGGATTTATAAATTATTTTTCTAATTATTTTTTATCTCAATGTTAAGGTTAAATTAGAAAAAATTTTAGCATTTACAGCAGTAAAAATATTTCTAAATTAAATTTGTTCGAAAAATTTATAAATGTAGAAATGAAAAAAAGTTTATTGCACACCAATAAGTAGAAATATATTCGAATGAAAAAAGAAAAAAAAAATTTAAAACTAATTAGTGAAAAAAAAAATTATATTAATAAGCTTCAATAAGCAACAATGTCAATTAGCTATTTAGATTGCTTTGATTAAAAACTAATGTACTCCAATTGAGAAAGTTTAAACTTAACTGTCTTAGATTTTAAATTATAGTCTAAAAAAATCTCATGTCAAACTTTAGTACTTAAAAGCATAGTTTTGACTTAGTGACGAAAGAATTTCAAAATATCTAATTAAAAATTATTTAAAAAATTATTACTGTTAAAGTCCAGTGAGAACGTACTGATATAATTTGATTTATGTACAAATATGTTTTGTCAAACTATACTAAACATAAAAACAGAATTTTAAAAACTAGTTCACAGAAATGTGTATAGAATTTGAAAATGTCGTCAAAATTTAGCTTTAAGCTCAAAACTTATGTACAAATGTGTTTTATTAAATTATAGTTAAGGTTAAAAACGTTACTTATTTAAATTAATAGTTCACAGAAATGTGTAAAGAATAAGTACAGTAAGTAAAAATTTATAAAATCAAGTTAAAGCACTTTACTGGTTAAATGATGATTAATCTTTTGAAAAAATTAATGTCAAGTTATGAGAATTATTGTTACTAAAATGGCATGTATGAAAAAAAAGCAAACTATGTCTAACAGTATAGAACATAAAAAAAACGGTATTAACAAGTATCAATTTGTTGTTATTCATCTCAATATGAAAGATCTAATTTGCATTGGCTGCAAATTTATTGTGAATTTATCTGAACTTTTAAATCTCGGCTTTGTAAATTCAAGTACTTCTGTTTAGAATGTATCAGAAATTACTAAAGTTTTATACTAAGCATTTATCACACATTAAACAAAATCATTTACCAACTTATAAATATCCATATAAATTAAACTAAAACGATTAAATTGCTGTAAATTTTATGGTTAGGAAGAAAATTTTAATAACTTTATATTATGCACACAATTATTTTATGAATGTAAAATACCTCTTTTGCTTCTTTTATTTTCTTTACTTTTCCACTTTAGCCTGTTCACGTCCTCAATATTGGCGTTCGCCGCCAATGATACTTCTTGTATGTCGGTGTATGTGAAATTCTTCAGTATTTTCTAAAAAATGTGACATTGTTATTAATCTTAGATCTGATTGTCATTATACAATTCAACTTTACGATGCCTTATGTCCTTTTTAATTTAATTTATATTTTGATAAAAAAAAACTAACCCTTGAAATAACAGTTGCTGATATACAAATCTCACTTATATTAACAGTGAAATGTATAAAACTAACCCTTATATTAACAGTAGCTGGTTGGGACAGTTGAAAATCTTCGCCAATTTCAAACTGGTGTTCCAGCCTGATGAGAGTGCTTCCATCAGGCATTGTGCTCAATGTCAACAAGTGAACATTTTGTGGCAGTTCTTCGTTCAACAGCGATATGTGCTGTGTACAAAAAATCAGTAATTGACTTATGTATATCTAAGCATTTACAGTTAAATTCCTCTTTTAAAATAACTAGTTTCACCATTGAATAAAGAGTATTATTGGACTTACTGTGATCGATATAGAAAACGTTAGACTAACCTGCAAGGCCGTAGAAGGAAGTACAATAAAATTTTCAGTTCTAAAGTTTATTTAAAAAAAAAACTCACTAACACTAAGCTTTGAAACAACCTTAAGGTTTATGGAATAAGAACTAAGAAAAAACTGACCTGAGGAATATTTTGCATTTCAGCGAAGGCAACAACACTCTGCATGAATATTTCTTCACCCAGTATTCGGTGCTTCTTACCTGATAAAATTTTATAATCAACATTTCGGTTAATAAAAGTTAATTTAAAAGTGGCTTAACATAATCAAAATGTCTCATTGATTAAGTACATATCACTGATAATCCTAAAGCATAAAAAAAATTCAACAGCTAACTGTGAAATAAATAATCCCAATTTTCTATAAGTTCTTTTATACGGTGCTACTTACCTGAGAAAATTAATACTTTACACATTTTCGATCACAAGTTAATTTTTAATAAATTTTTACTGATGTAACATAAAACGTTCCAGTGATTAAAAACGCTACTTATAATGCAAAAAAAAAGTTACTGATAACTCAACATTAAACAGTAAAATAAACAAAAACCAGTTTTATAACAGTCAAAATAAAATATAAAATAATTCAACTAATACTAATAAACGAATATTACTTTTTAAAATGAGTGACTTATGTTTAATTTTTTTAATTAATACCAATAAAATACCTGAATTGGCCGGGGTGTCGAACATCAGGTAGTGGCTGCCCTCCACAACGATCCCCTCCCCATCTGATGACGTTTCGTTCAACGCCTCCCCAACTCCCTTCTGGTCCTCCCCCAGCACCCTCCGGTGGATCTGTTTGGGGGGTTTTTTGCAACATTTTGGTCGTTTTTGATAAAAATGTGTTTAAACTTTATGTTTTTTTCAATGAGTAAGAAAAATACTTTTTATTAAAAGAAGAGGAGACTAAATAAAAGAAGAATAAAAAAGTAAAACAGCAGTGACAACTTGAATTTTTATTGTAATTACTGTGATGTGCTACTCAATATAACAGTAAATTATACTTCGATTTAAAACTATTTTAAAAATAAAAATAAAACTAGTTACTGTTAGCTTAACTATTACAAAAACAAAATAATTTCTACCATGATTTCAATTTGTCCATTTTTCAAGCTGCTGCCGCCCTGGCTTCTGTCGTTCAACACGGTCAGCTGCGATTGGTCGTCCCTGATGTAAGCGCGCGTGTTGATTGGATAATAATTTCCCGCCACTTCCTCGCTGTTATTGAAGTTCCACGTGGGCCGGTAGTCAATTCTGGCGTGAGAAAAATTTGGTTGTGAACCGAGCAGGGGTGAGAAAAGTTGCCATTACGTACTCTCAGTTGTGTTTATTTTATTATTGTATATTTTTATTATTTATAACATTTAAGAAGTTAATTACTTAATTAATGGCTAAGAAAATGAAGGTGTTTATTTGCATTTTATTTAACCATTTACACAATATATTTTAAAAATTGAAAGAAGTAAACAAAATAATTATCTGTATAAATCTCAAGCTTTTCAAAACAAAAAAGACAACACAACCAAATCATTTTAGTTAGTAATTACTGAAAAACGAGGCTTAATCAAAGTATTTTAAGTAAAATTTTTGACACAAACTTTGTAGTAACCATTTGAAAAACTAAGTAAATATTTACTACCATTTTATTTGTTATCAAAATTGTATTTATTTTAAATTAACAAACTTTCTTTCTAGCATTTCCCTTCCATTTGAATCGGTGTAAAAAATTCCATCGTTTTTTATTTCAGTTTCATACCTATAATTGTTATCAATATTAATAATACAAGCTTCGCATGTTTTCATTTAATAAAAAAAACTATAAAACTTAAAGATGTAAACTGTCAAGTTTATTTACGACTAATAAATAAAATCACAACTAGTTTTAACATTTAATAGTTAAGAATAAAATATCCCCAACAAATAAAAAAAAAACTAATATGAGTTCTAAATGACGCAAAAAATTTAGTTGAGATTGAAAAAAGGTAATTTTTTCCAAATTAAATATTCAAACAATGACTAAATACATTAATTATACTTCATAAACCAAAATTAAACTAGTTAATTTTTTAAAAAAGCATACAATGCAGCAAAAAAAATATTGCCCTTATTTTTAATCACATTTAAAAAATTTAAAACAATAACAACACGTGAAACTATAAGGAAATAAACGTGATAAAAAACCAAATAAGAACTATACAATCATATACGTAAATATCTGTAAGTAATGTTATACAGGTAATTTTTTACATGTAGATATTAACATTTTAAACTTTTTTTCTTCAATTTTAAACAAATATATTTTCAAATGAATTTATTCTTTCAGAAATTTATTTTACAATCTAAGTTTCGGTCACAGACCTCGTCAGTGCTTAAATAAATCTTTTTAAAAACTCTATTTAAATAAGACTTATTTAAGCACTGACGAGGTCTTTGACCGAAACTTAGTTTGTAAAATAAAGTCTTGAAAGAATAAATTCATTATTTCTTGTCTAGTAGTTGAGATCTCTTTATTTTTTTTCTTAAAACAGAAACGTATAATAACAAGTTTTTTTTTATTTTACAAACTTGGTGATAACTTCCTTGCCCAAACCGTCATCGATGGGAATCGGTCCCACAGTGAACTTTACGTGCACGTGGTCTAATCCCTTGTACAAAGTCACCACTTGGTGGCACCACCGAGACGTAGTGAGAGTTAATCGCTCGTACAGCGGCGTCCTGGTGACTACAGGAGGTCGTTGTGACGTCATAGTGGACGGTTGGCACGGAAACAGCTCGGACGAGTTCGGTCTGAACACGTATGCGCCTTTGGTGGTGAAAAATATATTAAAAATTTAATTATTAAATTGCTTGTAAACTGTGTGAAATATTTTTTGGCATTGAGAAGCTGGAAAGTTTAAACTTTTTAAATAATAGAACGCCCAAAATAAAGTTTCCAACTGAAGCGCTCTAGCTTTGTTGAATTTATAAATTTGCTTTTTAATTCAATTCAGTAATAAATACATTTTTAAATTGTCCATCTATTTTCATAAACATTGAATCTCTTGCAGTATGTTTTAAGAGATATGAAAATTTAAATGTAATGTTTACGGAAAAAAATAATATCCCAATTAGTTTTAAATAAATATAACTTGGTGTAAAAAGCCATAACTGTTAAGCATTGTAGATAAAACATAAAAATTATAATAAATATAACTCAATAACATATCATATTTATGTAAAAAATAACTGTAGCATTCACTTATAATGAAGAAAAAAATTAACTGTGTTATAGCTAAAATTTATTTAGCATAAAATTTATGTTTTAAACAATGCCTAGGAAAGAAATATTAACTAATAACATTTGAATTTAATGATATAATTAGGTTCATCTTTATCGAATCTACGCGCATTGTTTTCGCAGCAAAAGCGCGTAACTAAACGAGTGCGTAGATTCGCTAGAGGTGAGTGTTTAAAAAAAAAAGTTTAAAAATATTTATTGTTTATTAAATAAATATATAATTATTAAAAATCTAACCGCTTTGCTGGAAACTTTTAGCATCTCCGACGCTTGAATTGTACCAGTAGAAATTTTGCTTGAAATTTGTGGATATTTTCGATTTCAAATTCGTCAGTTTGCTCATACTGCCGTTTGAATGGAACTCAACTTGGTAGAACTGTTTAAGGGTTTTTGAATTTTTTAAAACTGAATACAAGCAGCTGAAACTTCAAAGCAGAGTAATATTTTAGAACTTTATTTCAACAAAATTCAATTATTTCAACCATTGAATTCATATTTTATATATATATATATATGAAACTATAGAAAGAAGTTACCTTGAACATATTTTTTAAATTTTTACTTTGTTAGATTTGCCGAAGAAAACTTCAAAAATATATGTTCAAAAAAAAACAATTAAAAAAACTATAAAAATAGTATTAAAATACTGACTTTTTTAGTAAAAAATTAGATTTGTTCTTGAAATTTATTAGCTTTAGATAAATACTAAAATAAGTTATATGAAAAGTTGTACAACAAAATAAATGTAGTTGACATTAAGAAAAAAACTATATTTATCAAAACATCATAATAAACAAATAATACGAACCTCATTTGATATTGTTAAATCTTCACTGTTTTTGTTTATTGTTTCTTCTTTGTTTTCTATTAATTTGTTTGTTTTCATTACCTAAAAGTTTATATTCAGTTTACTAAACGTATGTTACAAATCTAAACATATAAATTAAATGTAGTAATTAAAAAGTTTAATTATTAATATTTAATATAAATTCTTAAAAGTTTTAGATTGTATTCAAAAACTAGATTTTTTATACCCTTACAATTAATTCAATCCAAATAGTCTGTCAAGTTTTTAAACAAGTATGTTATAACCTTTTATATGTAACATAAAATTTAAGTATGGAACGAAAATTTTATGTTAAACTTTTAACTAGATCAAGGTTAGTGGCCCCCTTGGGGGCCGTGAGCAGCAAAGGAGCCAAAGGGGACCATGATGTTGTTGATGAAGAGCAAAAAAAAAGGTCTTAGGTGTTTATTATAGTAGTTTTTGAGTAATCTTGGTACAGGAGGGCCATAGCTTTTTTAATTTCTTTAAATAGGACCATTTGAAAAAAAGTTTGGAACTAAATTGTCAAAAACTAACTCTGCTAAGCAATTCCACTAAAATAATTTACCAAAAAAGGATTTTTATTAAAATAAAAAACCGGAAAAATACTACTTAAATTTCAAACTATACTCTAGTGTTCATTGTCATTATTTCAATCTTTTAACAATCTTTAACTAAAAAAAATATTAAATAAAAACAAACCTCGTACACGGAAGACGACAGCGGATCCATCTCGGCTCTGAACACCAGCTCGTTGCCTTGTGACGTCATAATGTTGTGTTGCCTGGCAACCCGGTCTCCCGTCGCGTGGTGGCGCACTTCAGATTCGCGCTGTGACGTCATGAGGGGAATTGTGACGTATTTGCTCGTCTTTCTTGCCAGAGGATTGTAGACTATCACCAGGAACTGTAAGAAGAAAATATTACTTCTGTTTTTCTTAAAAAAAAAATTGCTTGAAAAAAAAAAACTTTGAACTAGACTTAATTTCAAATTTTACGACAAATAAAAGGTATGACTATTTTACTTAGGTATATAAAAAGTCTTTTTTTTTAAATTAGTCCAGCTAAGTTTAAGTTCTTTTAGGGTTTGGATCAAAACAAATGCATATTTGTATTAAAAATTATATACAACTTTATAGAAGTAATTTATATCAGTTCTAGCGAAAAGAACAAATCTGAAATTTTAAAATGATTAATCTTTATACTGTAAATTAAAGCCCGGTACGAGTAAAAGTAGAAGGGTATGAAACAAAAAACAATAAAGAAGGTGGTTAAAAACTTATAAAAATATCATAAAAAAAAGACACACATATGTGTTTTGAAGAAAACGCTACATAATTCTACAAATCAATGTTATTTTAATTAAAACATTCGCACACATAATATTTAAAGATGTATAAACAAAATACAAACGTTGTCATTATTTTGAGTGAATTCGCATTTTGAAATGTTGAGGTAATCGCAGAATATTAATTTATTTTCCAAACTCATCGCTTCAGCTACCACTTTTTTGCACTCTTCTCTGCCTATAAAAAATATTTTATTCACACAAGTTAATAGCAATGTTTTTTATTGTAGTTTAATTATTAATTAGTTTTTTTTCATTCAACAGATTTGTTATTTTGTTTTAAGGCAGAAAACCTTATGCCTTATTTTTAGATAAAAGAACTTAATATTTAGTTTTTTTAAAAAAGATATTCAAAGACCTTGGTCTGTATTTACAACTGAGTTACTGATTTGGTAGTTTTTTCTTAATTACTTAGAAGCATTTCCATTAGGGTGAAAGCATTATATGAAAAATAAACAATTAAATGAAGTTGTTAATATGTTAATAGAAATATAAACTAAACTTGAATAAAAAAGGAATATAGTAATAGAAAAATTACAGCAAAAACATTCTGTTACGAACAGAAAAATTGTAAGCAACAAAAATAGTTTCAACTCATTGCCATTCATTAGTATTTCGTAAAAATAAAATTACACAAAATTTCAGCTGTAAGCTTAGTAATGACTTTTTATCAAACATAATAATAAAATTATCATTTTAGAGCCTTATTCTTTCACTGATACTAATGAATTTCTCACTTACAATAAAATACTTATTCATATAAACCAAATATATATATACAGTTTTAAACAAACTACAAACCATTGAAGAGCCTCAACGCGTAGTCATTAGCAACGTGCTGCTTGCTGGTTCCGGAAACCGCGTCATGATGTTGGGCCACCCCCATCGCTTTCCGCAGTTTCCATGACGACGAAGATGACGTCATCATCTGCGACTCGATTTGCGTGCAAGCCTGGTGGAAATTTAAATAATTAAATATTTTAAAAACATAAATTGTACTTATACAGTTGCTTTTTGAATATTGTGATATCCGAAAGTTGATACAAATACCAAACAAGCTTGAATAACTTTTAAACTTTTTAGATAAGCAGTAGACTTTATTAGTCAACTGCTGAAAGTATAAACACACAAAATACGAACAATGCAATTTCAAGTTTTACTATTTTTCCATAAACTAATCAGCTTTTCAAAAAAAAATCCTTTTAAGCCGAGCATACAAAAACACATAAAACAAACAAACTTGCAAGAAAGCGCTTGTTTCCCTGGTGTACCTCTTCAGCAACGGCCTGCTAGTGAAGTAGCCGGTCCAAAAGGAGTGCGGGGCTTCGGCGTACGGGAAGAAGTCATCGTGTTTCACGCTCCACTGGTTATCAGCTTGGTGGAGTGCGTTCAAGTATATCGACGGGGTTGAATAGAAAGTTGTTATGTTGGCCGTCTGTTTGTTAATTATTTTTTTTTAAGATTTATTTTTTATTTCATATTTCAAATAAAAAACTTTTAGTATATTGATGGTGTGGAACATAAAAGAATTTGTTTAATTAATTATAAATAACTTTTATTTAAAGTGAAAACCTTTAGGTATATTGATGGTGTGGAACATAAAATAATTTGTTTAATTATTTATAAATAACTTTTATTTAAAGCAAAAACCTTTAGGTATATTGATGGTGTGGAACATAAAATAATTTGTTTAATTAATTATAAATAACTTTTATTTAAATTGAAAACCTTTAGGTATATTGATGGTGTGGAACATAAAATAATTTGTTTAATTATTTATAAATAACTTTTATTTAAAGCAAAAACCTTTAGGTATATTGATGGGGTTTTACAGAATGATGTTATGTTGCTCGTCTGTTTGATTATTACTTTAAATAAATATTTATTACTTAACATATCAAAAAAGAACTTGCAAGTATTAATTATTGCTTTAAATACTTGTTTTTTTTTTATTTCAAATAAACAATTGCAAGTATATTGAGGGGGTTGAGTTGTACGATTTAAAACATGAAACAGTTTTTAAGCAATTAAAACAGCGTTATCAGAATTATTTTGTCAACCAGGTTAAACAGGACTTGTAAATTAAGACGTTTTCAAAAAACGCATTTCGTTATAAAAAAAAAGTACTTATTAGCACGTTTTTGCTGACTATAACACCAACTAAACGACAGACAAACTTAAATGAACTAAATGAAAACAAACAAAACAATGTTTAAAACAAACAAGAAGTGCCGACTACTTACTGCATATTTCGAATATTATAGTATAACAAAAATGTACTTGGTTATGATAACATACACTACTTGCATACATTGTTATTTTAGTTGACTGCAATTCAGTTTAACAGCAGACAAAACTAATTAAACTAGCTAAAAACAAACAAAATAATGCTTAAAACAAACAATAAGTGCCGGTTACTGCATATTATGATGATAAGTTGAAAATTTACTTGGTTGTGGATAAATTTATATTATCTCAATTGATGCTGATAAATTGCATTTTTCATTTTCTTAGTTTTTTATATCATAAAACACTTAGATACATAAAAACACTTAAAGTAGCTGAGAACTGTACTAGCATAGTTATTCGGTTGTTAATACATTTTAGATTAAGATTAATTTCTTATTATCTCAAAAATGTATAACTAGTTACTGACTTAAAATACACCTAACGAAAATATAGCTGAATGTACACAAACTGTTAAATATTTTTTCCAACATTTTTTGATTAAAGCATTATTTTCAACAACTTTTTAAATAAATTAATGAAACTAACGGCATTGTTGACGTATTTGATAATTTTGTCCATGTTTTTGAACCACATGTTAGCATTGCTGTACTGAAAATCGCTTCCCATCGTCCACATAATGTGATTTGTGGCGTAATGTTTTGCCTGTTAAAGTAGGAAAATATTTAAAAAAATAATAATTAAGAAAGTTTACTGTAAAACGTAAAACAAACCTTAATATATTTATTTGTATCTCATTATTTTGAAAACAGTTAGTTATAAAACTTTGCCACACTATACATTTGAAAAGTTGCTTTAAAATTTGAAAATATTTAGCAGTACAAAAAATATACACAACTAAACATAAATTTTGAAAACTAAATATAACCTGATCGGTGGCCCTCTTGATGAAGAGTTGAATTTTGTGATCGAGATTGTAATCGTGCAAGGTAGGGTCGTCCATGACCGGCTGATCCGCGCAATACTCATCGAAACAAAAACCGTCTGGTGGATTGTAACCGTTCTGGTTCACTCCTGATGTGTGTTAGTAAACTATTATTTGAAACATTTTACTATAAGTTAATTGACATTTAAGAAATTATAACTTGTTTGCTAATAGTCCTACGCTTTGCAGTACTTAAAGTGGTTCAGTCAGTGTCACATTTGCAAGGATATAAAAACCCTGTAACTTTAAAACTTTAACTTTACAAAACATCCCATGCAATTATAACACGTTGACCACATGATTAGATTAAACAAAAATTTTAGCAAATATTTAATCTATAAAACAATCCAATAAGCAGATAGTGTTTGTAAATAACTTTAAATAAACTTAAAACATCTAGCTAGATAAAATCAGTGAAAAGATTTTTTGTAAAAGATTCATTAGCAACTCAATTTACTTTTTACAGTTTATAAATAGACGGTGGGAGAAAACTGTTAATAAATTAAATCAATTTAAACTAACCAGTGAATAGATCAGCATGTGGGGGCTGCAAGTTTGCGCTGCCCCTCCAAATTCCCTCCATATTCCTCTCTTTTTCCCGCTTATCTTTGTCCTGGTAGTCAAGACGACCAAAAAACAACCCGTCGAATCCCATCTGCTCAAAAAAAATAAATAACTTTGTGTGGTTGGTAATATCTTTAACCAGTTTTGCAAACTGATTACTACTTGTTTCAAATACTCATTTAGATATCAGTAGTGTGTCCGGACAGACAACTAAAAATAGATCAGTAATATCATTTTAAAAGAAAAACTGAATTTAGTTAGTTGATTAAAACAAACAAAAAAATTATCATAACTTGTGCAAGTAACAAATATGATGTTTACTACATATAATTAAACACTTACCTTAAAATAAAACAAAATTTATTTTCTATATATAATTCATATATGTTATAAAATATAATATACTTGTGCAAACAGCGAGGCCTGTTCCCTGCTGTGTCCGAACGGGTCGATCTGCCACGCCACGGTGGGCCTGGCCTCGTCGCCGAATGTTTGTTGGATGAACTGCAGTCCCACCGTCATCTGGTCGATGATGGCGGCGTAGTGGGTCGACGCCTCGTCGTTCATGCACCACCCGCCCAGGATGAACTCCAGTCGGCCTGAATAAGTAATGTTAAATTGATTGAGATATTTACGTATATTAGTATAATATAATTTGTTAATATACCCAAGATGAACTCCAGTCGGCCTGTGAAGGTTAATTTGAACAGATAAAATTAACTTAGCACAATAAGCTGTGTTAAAGATTACTTTGAAATTCTACAAACATAAAATACTACCTGAAACTAAAACTTGGTTTGAAAGCAGACACTTTTTGTTTGGTTTTTTATTAACCGACACAAGCAAACAGAAAATACTTGAACTGAAAATTAGGAAGGAATTTTTGGGATAAAACCAGTTCAAAAAAACCAACGTTCTTTTTTAATTAGATAACAATAGTAAAAAAAAACTTAAAATTTATTCAATTGACAATAATAAAACACCTAAGATATTTTTTAAACTAATAACAATAAACCAACGTTCTTTCACCAGCATTTTGACCTGATCCTTCATGTAATCGCCCTGTTCGTTCCACCACCTGGTAAAGAAGGCCATCTCCACGTATATGAACTTCTTGGACGGGTCCTTCAGCAGTTCCTGCACCACCCCGTCTATTATGTACTGCACCGCCCCTTGTTGGATCGTCACGTTTGCTGTACAATTAATAATAAATCAACAATAAATTATTAAATAATTGGTTAAAGAGTTATAACGTTTTAAGAGGTTGCACTTTTTACAACCAAGTTAATTAGACAGTATTATAACTTTCAAGTAAATCTAAACTGAACTTTGGGTGATAATAAATACTAAAATGTATTGCCTTGCTGGATCGTCACGTTTGCTGTTTGATAATAAACATTAATCTAATTTCGATCAAAATGTTGAAAGAAACGTTGCACTTTTGACAACCAAGTTAATTAGACTGTATTATGACTTTTAAGCTAATCAAGTATGACCCCAACTTAATTTTGGTGAAATCAAGAAAATTTATTGCCTTGCTGGATCGTAACGTTTACTGTTTGATGTGTTGTTTCGTTTGATGAAGTAACTAGGCAGAACTATTAAGTGCTTTTAATCTAGTTATAACTGAATACTAAGTTGGTGAAACTAAAGGCTAAAGTGTATACTTCTGCTTTTAATATGTTGACTTACGTAAATTGAGTAATTATGTTCACTAACACAAATTACACTTTTATGTGTTTTACATTACATACCTCCGTAATAATTTTCAACAAGTCGTAACAAAACTTGACTACATGTGAAATGTTTTTAAGAAATTTTATTCTTTAACAACTCAAATACCTCCGTAATAATATTGATCAACAGTTTTCAGCCAACCAACATCGTTGTGGGTATGGGGAACCAAATGTACATGCAGTTTGTTAGGGTTGTATTTCACTTCATCTTTCTGTGTGAACAATTAATTTAAATCTAATAAATGTTAATTAAAATAAACACATAAGACAGGATTGCTACTCTTTAAAACAAAAAAAAAACAAGCCTGAGTAACAAAGCTCAAACAAGTTACATTAAACTAGCCTGAGTTTTTAAAATAATTGAAAAAAGTATTAAGAGCCAAAACACCGACTTTGTTAACTGAAAACCAATTTTGAGTATTCAAAAAGTCATATTAAAATCATAAGGACTTATTGCTTGGTTACATGACAATTCAAATTGGGACAATTCAAATTCTTAAAAAAATATTTAAAAGTCTATATCTCAATAAGTGTTACAAACTTGAAAAAAAATAAAAAAACACATATTTAGATCTTATTGGTATCTACAAGCCACTTTTTTCTTTTTTGTTAAATCTTAAATTTTTTATTATATCTTAAAAAATTACTAAAAATAACTATGTTTTTTACTTTTTTTAAGCCATATCTCAAAAAATAGTTTAATGTTTTGCAAAATTAAAAAAAAATGGTTTATAGATATTAATAAGATCATGTATTTTTGATACTTGACAAGTATACATTACTTTTTTGGTTGTGGCCCTTTCAATTTTTTTTTTTTAAATTTGAATAGCCGGAATTTAAAATGTCCGAATTTGAATAGTCGTGCACCCTTGTTGCTTAAAAGAATAAACTAAATATTTAAACACAAAAAATAATTTTAATTATATAAACTAGCTTGAGGCCTCAAGAGATTTATAAAATAATTCAAACTAGACTGTGAATTAAAATGATAATTTAAATGTCAATGATAACAAGTCTGAGTTTTATAAGCAGGGTAATTAAGAATTTAAAAACATTTCAAATCTTACTTTTGGTGCACACGTGGTAACAGTAAGTAATGAAGTCAAGACAATTGTTAAAATTAAAATTTTCATGATAATTCTTTTACATAATATCTACTTAAAATATAAACTATAAGCACATAGTGAAATTAATTCAAATAAAAATAATATCATAGATTAAAAAGTGAGCAAAATTTATTTAACTAAAAGTCAATTAATAAAATACTTTACTATTAGCATAACGTTAAAGATCAATAAATTCAAGTCTTCATTACTAATTTCATGTAAAAAAACATAAAAAAGCAAAATAGTTTTTAAATTCAGTTGTATAATTTAAAATTACACTGTGCTTGCTTTTAGAAGTTTTTTTATCAAAATGTAATTAATTATAATACATCAAAACCATCACAATTACAAGAATTGAATAAGTTTTGTTTAAAAATTAGATTTTTAAGACACTTAAAGTTTGTAAAAAAAATCATAAAAGGTAAAAAAACACAATCAATTAAAATCATGTATGTAGTTTAAAAGTTACTTAACTCACAAACACAAAATCTTATTAACTTTTAATCTAAACTTTTTATGAACTATTAAAACAGCTTTGTATAAATTCACAATATAAATAAACGCCCAATAAAAATAACATGTACAAACATTTTGGTCAATTGTTTACAGTCTTAAGAATAGTTCAGATGGATTTCAATATAATTTAAACGCTAAAAAACAACACAAATGTAGTTATAAACCTTTTATTAAATCATAAAACAACTCAAGTTGTTTTTAATATTCTCAAAAAATAAAAAACAAAACAGAAAATGATAGTTTGTTTTCTTAATATAGTTAATGACACTTTTATAATTCAAAAACTGTTAATAACATCATTGTTTAAGCTTTAAAAATTTATTAAAAAATATATTAGTTTGTTATTCAAAAAACAGCTGATTTATGGTTTGTACAACTTAAAACAAAAACAAAACAGTTTGATGCATTTCATTATCATATAAATCTATCTATTCTGGTTCTATAAACTTAAATGTAAAATAGTTGTTATCAATAAAACTTTTTATAACTAATATTTCCGTGACACTCTTAATCAACATGCAGTTTTCCAAAGGTCTTTAAACTTTTAAAATTAAATTTTTCCACCAAATTATTGAAATTTATAAAATAATTAAAAAAACGCTTCAACAACTAAAAAAGATTTAAAACTTAATTTTTGATTAAATTACTAAGTTAAAATTAAGTTTTATATTTTTCGGAAAAGTGACTTTTTCCTCAAGAAGCACTTCTTAAATATTTAAATTAAGGAGAAATAAATTTCAAACAATCAACAGTTGAGCGACACTTTCCTGAGCACGTGGTTCTGCACTTTCCTGTTGAACCGCTTCATGTTCTCCCTGTTGGCCGCGTACTCCTGCCGCCTCCTCCTCTCAACCTTCTTCTGCTTCACCTCCGGCAGGTCCAGGTACTTCTCCTTGGAGTACCTCAGCATCTCCGACCTCGTCATGGGAGCCCTCTTCTTCATCAGCGGCGTCCTTGATGTTGGAAAAGGGGACTTTTTCGGGTTCTTTTTCCCTCTGATGCTCCTCCCAAACAGCTTCTCCCTGTCTGACCTCCACACCGCTTGCAGCTTCCTCTCCTCCGCTGTGATCGTCAGCAGCTTCTGGCGCTCGTGAAGCCTCGAGATGAACCCTGGTTTTGAGGCCACCAGCAGGTCCTGCAAGGAGCTCGGCTTTTTGGACTCCAACTTTCTGGCTTGAGGCAAGGTGTCTGAGCTGATTGGCTCGTACCAAGCAAGGTTGTGGCGGTTCTTGTACAAGAAATCTTTTTTCTCTTTCTCTTCTGGCTTTTTCTCTGGGGTTGCTTCAACAGCTTTTGCTGGGTTTTCACTATTTGTTTTCGTCTCAGTTGCATCAGGCACGTCCAGACTTGTGTTGGATATTGTCTTTGTCAGTTCAAATGTTTCATTTTCTTCGTTGCTCTGAACACAAGCTTCCTTACTTTTACTTTCCTCAGCTACAACTGCTTCTGTTTGAATTGCCTGGTCTTTGATGTAAACCCTTTCAACCTGCTTCTCCACAACTCTTTCCCGCTTGCCTCTGGACCTCTTGTCCTCCTCCACCAGCTTGTAGCAGGACACCGGCTTGGCCACCCGCTTTTGGGATCTTGTCTTGACCAGCTGCAGCACCTTTGGCGGGTTCTCATAAGCCGAGCTGATTGTGGTCGAGGTCGTGTCCGTGTAGCTCTCTTCCAAGTACTTGACCTTTCTGGAGGTGTTCCTCTTGTACCTCGACTCTATTTTGCTTATGAGCTTCTGCAGTATTTCCTCAGCTTTCTTGTCGCTCGAGCTTTGCTTTTTGGTCTCCTTCTTTTTTCTGAGTGGCTTTTCTGGAGACTTTTTCTTTGGGTTGGGCAGCTCATAGTACTTGTTTTCCATGTCCATGACATCCGCGGTGTTTGCAGCAGAAACATTTTCCTTGCCATGCACATACTTTTTAGTCACTGTCTTGAGATCAATGGTCTGATTCTCATTCAGCAACTCTCTGTTCTTAGCCAGCTTGTCATTCTGGAACCAGTTGAGTATTTCCAGAGCCAGGTTGAACTGGGGGCTCTTGGTGAAGCTGTTAAAGTCAAAAGAAGGTTGCTTTCTGACTTCTTCAGAGTCAATGTTTGGGATGCTGCCCACACTGGGAACGTTCTCAGTGCTGGGGATGTTTTCTGCCTCTGAAGAGGTTACTTTGTTGGAGTAGCTGGAGTCTGTGTCAATCGGTGAGGGGTTGTTTTCAGAGAGTTCGTTTTTTGAGTTAAATAGCGCCACCTGGTGAGAGCCATCGTCGCCGTCAACTGCTCTTAGCGAATCACAGGGCTTTGTTTCACTCTTGCTCATTTAGAGGGTTTGATTGAAGAGCTTTGTTGTAAATTACTTTGTAAAATTGTGCTGAAATGTTAATCTCAATAACATATTAAAACAGATTTGGGGGAAAAAGTTTATTTACAATTATTTATGTTTATTTATGGTTTAGTTCTAATTATAAATTTTGTTGAATGTTATGCAGTAGGTTTACCATAAATAAAGAAGTCGCATATGTAACAAGTACAAAAGCACTAGTTTGTTTTAGTTTAAACTGTCGTTCTAGAGTAGTTGTGTGGTCATATGTTTGTGGCAACTCTGCTATGCAGTATGAACTTTTAAAACTCAAAATCAAGTTTCCAAGATTTTAGTCTAACATAAATTTAGAAGTTATGTATAATTTAGTTTCTAAAACTTAGACCTGATCTGTTAAATATGCTGTGTGCAAAATCCTTTAAATTATTTTTCAACATTAATAATATATTTTTGAAGGCCATAGGGGTGAGACAGCTTTTTACAAGTTGGGTCTTATTTTGTGAATTTTAACAAAACCATAAGTTGCTTTTTGCTATTTTAAAAACTAAAGTAACGCTTCAGAAACAACAGATAAAAGTTAGATTCAATAGGTACCCAATTAAAGGAGCATACAATTTTTCATAAAATATATATGCTATTAACTTTTAATTTTTTTAATCCAATCGATAACCAAAATAAATAAGTCAATTGTGGGATGTTTTTTTTTATTAATTTTGTTTTAATTAGAAAACATTTATATATCTTTTAATAACTTTTTGTAATAAAATAGTTATTAACTTATTTCAAAAATACTGCATTAGATTTTTTATAACCATGCTAAAACATATTTCTTCTTTTTATATAGAACTTTCTTCTATAATTTTATGGGGAAATACTTTAATTATGTTTGTAAGTTAATAATTATTGTCTTCCAACTGGTATTTATGTTTTAACAAAAAATTTAACAACAATGTTTTAAAAACTTGTTACATAAAATATAATGTTTTAGTTTTAATTGCATAAAATCTTTGTTTAAGTTATAGTTTAGCTTTATATTATAGTAGTTAAAGATAGTTTTAGATACTAGTTACTGTATTTAATACAGTTTTAACTAACAAAAAATTTAGAACAAAAGTATTTTTGCTACAAAGTACTTTCTATGAAATTTACAATGAATGATGTGTAGTAGAAGTACTAACAATTGTTATCACATATTTTAAACAAATTGCTTTAATTACTAGAGCATGAATTTTTTTACACTTTAGTGGGCAATTGACATAGCAACAGCTAGCATTTTGACAACTCTGGTTCTTACACTCTATTGTTAGATTTAAAAAAAAGTACTTTGAGTTTTACTATAGAAGTACTTTAACTTGAAAACAAGTTTGTACATATAGAGTTGAAATAAATAAACCATACATTACAGTGTCTGTTACAACGTTCAAGTTAAAATTTACAGTTGGTAAATTTTTACTAAACAAATTTTTAATCATATTTCATGAGTTCTTGCAGTATCATATGCACTTGATTCTAAGCTTATGGAGAATTTAACATTCAATTTTACTTATTCAGTTTATTTTAAGTGATCAAAACTGTTTTTGTATAATTTATAAATGTATGTACTTGATTTTAAAACAAGAATATTTATACATCATGTTCTAACTTTATGACCAAAAATCAAAGTTTAAATTAGATAAATACTACTCTTTTTTAATATGAAACACTTATAAAGCTGTTTTCATTTTTAGAACACTATGTTCTGGATAACTTTTATTCAAGTAATATGGTTGTTGTATTAATGATTTCCATCTTTAAGGATAAGAAAACTAGCTCAAGTGAAAACAGATTAGCCTGAGTTTAATAGTTAAAATTATAAAACATTAACAAACTAAAACAAGTGGGAAAACTTTTTAGTCCAATTATTTCATTAGTTAAGGGTAGCCAAGTATTCCATTTTAAGTTTTTTGATTTTTTTTTAAGTTTTCTAAAGTACAAGCTTCCTTGCTTTTTTATTAGTAGAAAATTAAACTTAATGTTAAAAAATTAATTAAATTTCTGAAAAGCATTGCAATGCTACTTTTAATATGTTTTATAAAACAAATGCTTAATAAAAAAATTTAGTTTGTGTATTTCTTACTTTAACCTAAAGTTTAGTATTATAAAAGTTTTTTTTAACCTCAAAGTTTTTTTATTATTATATTTCAAATTTGAGGTTTTTTTATTATATTTTTATTCACACATTTTTGCAATTTTGAATAAATTTAATAGATATGGCCCCTTAAAAATAATATTACAAGAACTTGAAGTGTCTTTTAAGAAATATAGACTTAACTTTTTTAATATTTTTACAACAGCACTTTTTTTAGTTTGAAATAATTTAGTTTTGATAAATAAAGAAAGCTAAAACATTTTAATAAGCTTCTACAGTTTGTAACTTTTGTTTTAACAGGAATTTTTTTTGTTCAGAGTGAAAAACTTAACTCTAATATTCATTTTCAAATCACAAAAAATTACAAGCTTTTTTTGATAAATCTTCTCATATTGCTTTCATGATATTAAAACTATATTTTTACTTTATTCAAAATAAATTTAAAACATTACATTCTACTAAAAAGAGTTGATTTTTATTTTATTTTGAAGTTCACAAGTTTTTGGGTGCACAACAACTCAAATTCTGACAACTCAAATTCTTTAAAAAAATTTAAGAGGCTACAACTCAAAGAATTAAATATTCTGAGAAAAATTAAAAACACGCATGTAAGTTTAATTAATACCTACATACCATCTTTTGTTTTTGCAAAATATTATATATTTATTGAGATATTGATAAAACAAGTTCTAAAAAAAAAAAGTAATTTTTTAGTAAATTTTTAAGTTCTCATTTAATAATTTATGTTTTCAGATTTTTTTTAACATCATAATCTTATTGATACTATTTTTTTATTTTATAAATTAATTACTTTCTTTTGAACAAAGAAATTTTTTTTTAGAATTTTGTTTGTCATGTGACCAAAGTTTTCAAGTATTTGAATATACAAAATATGACATTTTGCCAATATTTCAAATAAATAATCTCAATAAAAGAAGATTTAGCCTGACACATATAAACCATAATAATAATACTTTGTTATTTAATATCTAATTTCTATACTTAATAACTAATTAAATTTTGTTTAGCCTAGTAAGTTTTACAAATAATTTCAACTAAATTGCTAAATATTAAATAATTCCACACAATTGTTTTCTTAAGTCTTTGCGTTTTCTGTTTAAACAAACTTAAGAACTAGAAGATTTATGTTTGATCATAGTAGTACATGGGGTTGCCAAATTTCTTTAGCAAATTTTCTCCAGATTTTCTGAATTTATTCAGGTTTCTGAAAGTACTTTTTTTGGGTTTATTCAAAGTTTAAATAGTTAATAAAATAAGTACAAGGTAAAAAACTATGTCAAATAGTATAAAAACATTGAAAAAATACTGAAAACATACTATAAATGTGTTATTTAACAAAAAAGTTTTTGATGATGATAGAATCCAAATCAAAATTTTTTTAGTTAACATATAAAAATTGTTTAAAACTTCAGGTTTTGGCAGAGTTTTTTTTTTAATTCAAGGTTTTTCCAGGTTGTTTAGAACTCTTGTAATATATCTATTGATTGTTAATATTTACATTAAAAGTACTAAAAATTGAAACTTTATTATCAAAGATCATGGACTAATGAAAACTTGATGTATGAGTAATAAAAATATATTAATAGAAAATGGCCATAGCCATGTTTTTTACAAGTTGATCTTATTTTATAGAGTTTTTACTAAGCTTCAAGATGCTTTTTACCGTATTGGATAATTCAAAATAGTTTTGATATATGACCGGTCAAAGTTGGGCCACATAATAGGTTCCCTATGGGAAGAGAAAACTAAAACTGCAAAAAAAAGACTGTTTTATTTAAAATCTATCTCCTCTTAAATTTTTCAAGGTTCTTCAAACTTTCACAGTGTAATCTTTATATAATAACAAAAAAAGTTATTTTTGACATGAAAATTTTAAGTAAAGTTCTTAATATTTTTTTTTAATTATCTAAGTTCATTAGTAACATTTTTTCATATAATGCAAGGAACATTTTCTGAAAATTCAAAGAAGATTGCTTGGAAAATGAAGAAGAAGATAGATGTTTAGGAATTTTTTTTAAATTTAAAGAAAATTGACATTAAAAACAAAATATCTCAAAAGTTAAACTTTATTTTTGAATTTTATAAAAACAGGCTCGTAGTTTGTACTTAAAAGCTTCCATATAAATACCCAAAAAAAATTTTAATGTGTTAGACCTGACCCCCTTTATATGGCCTTAAGGACTAATATTATAAAATTTGTTGAATTACTTTTATTATTTTTTTTTTTCAAATTTAGATAATAAGTGGTCATAAGTTAACAAGCACAATTATAGTTAAAAAAATTTCAAAATTAACCAATTGTTATTAATAGATTATAACTAAACTAATCTAAAGAAAATCACACAAAATCCTACAATAAGTAATCTGATTTTTTATAATTCAAACTAGTCTGAGCCAGCTTGAGTATGTGGTGACCTGATACAATATTAACTGTTTGAATCCAGCAGTATTCAAAAGCTCTAAGTTTTGAAGTAAAACAATATTTATTTTAATTATCATTTTATAGCCAGTTAACAACAGATGTAACAATTGTAATATAGAATATTAAGCAACAAAATAAAAACACTAAAATTTTTAGTCCCAGGACCTGGTGCACAAAAAAACCTTTCGATTATCAAGTGTCACACACCATGGATACCTTTTAATGTCTTGTTAAATAACTTAACCAGGAATAAGTGGTTAAGTTATAGCAAGTTGGATCTCTAAACAATAAGAATAATTTATTGAACAGAATTTAAGTTAAAAAGTATTTTTAAGAACTTGTTTTACAATTTTTTGATTGAAATCTGTATGGTTAAATACACTTTAAATTTGTTGAAAATAATCATTTTAAGAGTTAATATACTTGTAGTCAGCTGTTAATTTTTAAATTTTTCAGTTGAGTTTGTAAACAAACATTAAAATGGTGTTTTTCTATAAAAAGTCAGTTGTATTGAAAAATCGAAAAATTAAGTCAACTATAAAAAGACAGGTACAATTTTTGAAAATGTGTTACTGTCTTATACTATTATAAGTTTGAAAAAAAAACACTCTTTCTATTCATATAACATTTTCTTTTTCAAAACATGTTTAAAAAGATAATTATAGTAAGTTTTTTATTGTTTAAAGGTGAAATTTTAAGCAGATTAAGCACTTACAAAAGTAATAACTTGACTTTAAAAATTAAAACACAGTTTGTTTTTTATTAATATAAAAAAAAAATAAGGCCCGCTATCAGCCGAGATCGGCTATGCGTGTTGTGAACAGAGAAAAAAATAAAAAAAATACATGTTTAAAAAAAAAAAACATACACAGTGATGCAAAAAACAAAACACAAACACACAAAAAAACAATTAAATTCATTCTGCTTCTTATTTCTTCATCTTCTTCTTCATTTTTCTAAAATATTCCTTTTCTCTTTCTTACAGTCTTTTGTGTATAGTTGATCTTCATTTGGCACGGTCATTTGCAAGCAACTCCCAATCATCAGTTCCAATGTTCAAGCTTTTTAGGTCGCGCTTGCATACATCCTTAAAACGTAATTTTGGACGTCCTTGGTTTCGTTTGCCAACGACCAACTCGCCATACAATAGAAACTTTGGGATCCGCTCAGTTTTCATTCTCAGGATATGACCGAGCCAGCGAAGCCTGCGCTGACTGAGGGTAAAGTACATAGTGGTAAGACCAGTACGTCTCAATACTTCCTCATTGGTGATCTTTTGCTGCCATGTAATTCCAAGAATGCGACGAAGGCATCGTAGGTGGAAGGTATTGATTTTCATCTCCTGTACGCTAGGTAACGTCCATGTCTCGCTACCGTAAAGCAGAGTACTGCAGACACAGGAACGGTAAACGTTAGCCTTTGTTCGAATGCTTAGCTTTTGGTTATCCCAAACTCTTGCAGTCAAGCGAGCGAAAGTGCCTGATGCTTTGCCAATGCGACTATTTATTTCTTTGTCCAATGATGCGTTTGACGCAACATTTGAGCCAAGGTATACAAAGTTATCTACATTCTCGATATCCTTACAATTGATCTTGATTGATGGTAAAATATTTGTTCCTTGACTTAGAATTTTAGTCTTCTTAAGGCTTATAGTAAGGCCGAAATCCGAGCATGCCGAAGAAAACTGATTCAGCAGTGTCCGCAGGTCTTGGGCAGAGTGAGCCACGAGTGCAGCATCGTCAGCAAATAAAAGATCACGTATGGTGACTTTCTTCAGATTTCGCTTAGTTCTTAGATTTGAAGGGTTGAAAAGGTGTCCGTCAGTTCTTGTATGAAGCTTGATTCCAGTGGTTAATGAATTAAAAGCATGCTTTAATAGCATCGAAAAGAAGATTCCAAACAAAGTTGGAGCAAGTACGCAGCCTTGCTTTACCCCACTTTTGATTTCAAATGAATCAGATACAATACCATCATATTGAATGTTTGCCCTTGTGTTTGTATGAAAAGACTTCACAATATTGAATAATTTTGGAGGACATCCAATTTTCAGCAGTATAGCACATAGTCCTTCTCTACTTACCAAGTCAAAGGCTTTAGTGAGGTCAATAAAAGCGATGTACAAAGGCATGTTCTGCTCATTACATTTCTCTTGTAACTGACGTACAGAAAAAATCATGTCGGTGGTAGATCTTTTAGACCTAAATCCACATTGAGACTCAGGATATACTCTTTCAGCCAGCTTCTGAATACGAGGAAGAACCACTCTTGCAAAAACTTTACCAGCAATCGCAAGAAGAGAAATTCCCCTGTAACTATTAATATAAATCTTATACTAAAATTTACGACAAAAACAATCGCTAAATTGTGAAAGTATGCTAGATTTAACTATAATTAATGTTATGTAATAACTTACAAATAACACATCAGCGACAGTTATCTAGGCAAATATCGGAGTATAAATTTGCACAATTCAACTTTAATTTTCATTATATAACTTTGATCTTTAGAGCATGTATACTAAACAGACTAATACCTAAAGTTTTTTTGTTTTTCGGAGACTCGTCAAATGGTTAACTTCAAGTTAAAACAATACTAAAAACATTAAAATTAAAACTAGTCTGTTAAAACTTTAAATGTATAAAAGTTTCTCAGAATACAAAAAAAAACAAGTTGAAATACTTATTGATAACTTTCACTTAAAAAAACTCTGTCTAAAATAAAATTATAAATAAAAGACTAAACTTTTTACTAATATAAAGTTGAAGTGTATGTCAAAAATAAATATGAATACAAATAAACACAAATGTTTAATTTTGTTTAATCAGTAATATATTGAAAAAATTAAAAGTCTTACATTATACGCTTAGCAAAGAAAAATTAAACAATTTTTACAGTTATATAAAAAACTATAACTGTTAAAAAAATGCGTTGTTTACAACATTACTTTATACAATAAAGTTTAACATTATTTAGACTAAATATATAGTCTAAGTTTTAATCTACTTAAGTGGCAATTTCAAAGTCTTAAACATACATATATAACAGTTTACAATAGTGTTGTTACCGACCTAAACAATTAATATAGCCTGATTGAAAAAAGCTTATATAAATGTATGTCATAATTTTTAGAAAATATCTCAGAAATACAAACTATAGAACTTTAAAAAAAATATGTTTATAAGAAAAATATTGCTATTCTGATTAAAACAAAAAAGTTACTTGAAAAATTTGGACATTAAACAAATTAGAAAAATCTGATACCAATAAAAAAGTCTAGTTATATTCATGCAAAAAAAACACTGTTTCGTACCTTGATTATCAAAATCTTCCCTGTACATTTTGCAATTGTAAGTAGTTACAAAGTAAATATATTTTAAAGTTTATAATACATACTATTTATACTTATTTAATATTCTAGCCTTGTGAAAATGACAATTACAATTTTTAATAAATTCGGTTTATGCCGACACAATAAAAAACACTTTTTTTTTCTTATGAAATATTAAAACTTGGTCTAAAACTGATGAAACAGCTTAAAATCAATAATGCATAAAAAACTATTGTTGGTTTTATATTAACACATTAAGTTAATTATCAACAAGGACTTGTGGGTCTAGTTGTTGGCTGCTTAAAATCAACGTCTTTTGGTTTAGGCGGTCCTGGGTTTAACACCTGTACAGGTTACATTTTTGGGAAACTAACTCATGTAATTATCTCGTTTATGTAAAAAGGGTTTTTATAGTTTTTTATTTCAGAAATAAAAATATCGCACCCACTCAACACAGTTCCGATAGTATTTAGTACAACTTTTAAATCTCCCGTAAATTTCAGAAGTCTAACCTTAGTTTTTATTTAGAATAGCAAGAATATATAAAGTAAGTTATTCTTTGCCTCTGTACCATTTTAGCCCCCTTTTTGTGTTAAAATTCAAAACAGCCTGTCATTTGCTGATTATTAGATAGTGCTCTCCGTCTTACTGAAAATGCTCCTAACCTACCTACTTTTGAAAAGAGCGATATTAACCATACAAACCTAAAGAGAGTTTGAAATACTCACATCAAAAGACTTGTATGGTTGTAGTACAGTTTTCTAACACAATAATAAACAAATAATTTTAATACTAACTAATTATAAAAGTTACTCATGCTATTTTTTATAAACAAGCCATAACAAAGTAGTGTTTATGTTATATTATAAAAAACACCAAATGATAAACAATCTGGTAATATAAAAAAAAACTTTTTACTATAGATATTATTATAGTAGAGCTATAACCTCAACACATAAACTAAGTCTTACAGAGTTATATCTAAAGAAATGTTTAGACTAAAATAAGAATTAGCTACTTGTTGTATAATTTGTAAAGCATTTGTAAGAAGTTAACATCGTTATATAAAACAAAGTTTGCTAATGAAAATTTATAAATGTTTTTCAACTCTCTCCATACATTGTTTGTTCTACTTACTTTTAATCTAGTTCTCTTGAGCATTTCATTCAGGTTTTAGCTGGTTGCGGGCCACTAATGTTAATTGTATTAGTAATGTCTAATTCTAATATGAAAAAGTATAAAAGTAAAAGAAAAAGAGAAAATCTTGATAAATTTATGTTGGAAAAACATTATAAATTGCATTACTAGTTTTTACTTTAGATTAAAAAATTTCGGTCTAGTATGCATTTAAATATAATTAAATGAATTTTTAATAAATGCAGTACTAATATTTTAGACTTAAAGACTTAAGAGCATCCCTATAAGGGCTAAATGTTACTACTACTACTTTTAATACTTCACTAAATCTTGTAGTAGTTTACCGGAAATAATTATCTTTTTTTGACTAGGAATGATCTCAGTAATGTGATAATTTTTTTAAAAGTTTTAACAAAACAGAATTACCTGCAACACAAATATTGTGTTGAAAACTTTATTAAAAACTATAAAAAAATTTCGATAAACAAAAATTAAAGATGAACGTATTTAACGTCTCATCCATGAGCTTTTCATCAGTTTTTCGTGAGTGAAACTGTCATCAAAAATACTCTTAAGCATATCTGTAATAAAGTTTTTAAACGGTTTAGATCCATTTTCTCCTTTCAGCGTGAAGTCCTTTTTAGTTTTCAAAGTATAATCATCGTTTTCGAAAATGAGCAGATCTTCAACTAGCTCGTACAAAGTGACTATCAGGCTCCATACGTCAGCAGTGGCGTAACTCTTCTTGGAGAGTATCCCGGGTGAAATGTATCCTTCCGTGCCGATGGTGTCCCAACGGTCAAAAGGCTGAATGGTAAACTTAAAATTAACTTTTTGTGACCAAATTATTATCGTAGATATTTTTAAAAGATTTTCTAGGCAATTAGTTTATGATAAGCCATAAAAGCATAATCAGTTTTAAATAATTAAGCGTCTTTTTTTACAATTGTGAGTTTTTAATGCTGAAGATATGCTATCTAAGTAAAAATAAAAATAGCTTTGTACACCACAACTTAATTTGAAGAATTAAAGACAATAAAGATAAAAGCTTTTAAAACTTGTACTATTAAACAAGTAACCATAGATTAGTAACGACTAAAACAACTAAGTATAAACAATTACACTTTTCTAGCCTTCACTGTGCTACTGACTACATATTTATATACAACTTTTTCATTCATTTCAAAATAGTGTATCTAAAACACGTCAATATTAGAAAAAAATACCAAGTTTCACTATATCTTACAAATGGTTGAAAACTTGTGCTATGAACGTACCGGGTTGTGAAATTCAAAGTAGGTGTGCCCAAAGTCTATGATTTTAAACACGTATTCCTCGTTAACTTTTTTCAGCAGAAAATTTTCCAGCTTAATATCCAGATGATAAACTCGAAAGTTATTTATACGACGAATTGTTTTGTACATCTAAAAGTTTAGCTAATGTTAGAAAGTTGTTAAACTAAAATTAAGCAACGGTTTGATTTTGACTTCTTTAGTCCGTTTTTTTATAGTTTTATAAGTTTAATCGTAATAAGACTCACTTAGTTTACTTAATTGTTAGTTTGGTGCATTCAAACTCCGACACTTTAACTTCTTAAAAACAAAGAATCACTAATAAAAAAGTAATGTATATTTTGAAAATAGAAACATTTATGTACGTCTTCTAAATATCTACAACTAATTTTTTTTTTATTTAAAAATGTTTAATTTTTTTGAGATGTGCCTAAAATAATTTTTTAAGCATGTTTGGTTTTAGTAATGTTTAAATATCTCAAAAAATAAATATTGCAGAAAAGAAAAAACGGGTTGTAAATGTTATAAAATCTACTTATTATTTTTTTTAATTTTGAAAATATGTTTTATTCTTTTAGATATTTACTACTAAATTTTTTTTTTGAATTTTAGTTGTCGGAATTCGAACTGCTACGTAAGCTGGTATTTCATAGGTAAAAATTATTGATTTTGCTTAAATTGAGAAAAAATCAAACTATCTTAATAGTGGTATACATTCCACAAACCTTTTTAAACAAATCTTTAGCATGTTTTTCCTCAATGCACCCGTATTTGTTCACATACCTCACCATGTCCTCGAACCCCTCCAAATACTCCATCACAATGACGTAGTAGTCTTTGTAAACGTACCAATCGACTAGTTTCACTATGTCTGCAATAAAACAATGGTAAATTACCAAGGTTGATATAAAAAATGTGAACAAATTAATAAAATGAAAACTGACTTTTTGCGTGAATTGAGTTTTTTACTGCGTGTATGACCTCCCGGTGAGCTTCTATTTCTCTGGGCATGTCTTTGCTGCTTGAAGTGCTGTACTTGATGGCAACATGTTCGTTTGTGTTTATGTTTGAACCTAATAGTAGTTGTACAATATAATAGCTAATCGAGTTTAAAAATTGTTAGTCTTAAAACGATTATCAATGATATAGTTTATTAGGTTATCACCAAAAATATGAAAATTAAAGCTTCATTAAAAAGCTAACAAAACTAAATATATTGTTTAAAAAAAAGTATTTTTCAGCTCAAGTGTAAACATAAACAGTAAAGCGTTTATGTTTATGATTTAAAGTTTATAATAAGTTTGAACCCTAAACTTTTTACTTTAATTATTTATAGAAGTTTTTTAAGATACAGACTATCTTTTATAAATTAAGTTGTTACTGCCAATAGCTATCTTCTTTAGTTCTGATAATTTAGCGGTGTAGGAAACAAACCAATTTATAAATTAATTAAATTATTTAGATTTATTGACCTTTAAACACAGCGCCGTTTCCGCCCTGCTTTATCAACTCTCCAATTTTGTATTTTCTGAAAAACGCCATTTCAGTACTAGATTTTTTCAGCTGCAGGTCGTTGATGGTGACTTCTCCGCCTATCAACTTCAGAGTCTGCTCTGTCGGTTTTCTTAAAACTGCTCTTAATTGTTTTTTCTTGGTTTGTTTTGTTTTGTTTTTCTTTTTGTTTGTTTTACGAGTAAATAATACTTTACAATCCATTTTTGCTTCTTTTATTGTTTTTAAAAAATATAAACCTTACTTCTGTAAAAGAGTTAGATACTCAGCATTTGACTAAAAAAAAATAAGTTTAAGTAATAAAATTTTGAATCAAACTTAATTGTCGAAGACAAGATTTTTAGTTGTCTATCAAACCAATACTCTATATCATTGCAATAAACACTTACAATAACCTCTCCCTTATTTACGCACATTGTGTCCACAGAGAAAAATGCGTAAATATACGAGAGATCGTAAAGATACGAGTGGTACCAAGTATACTTACTATGATGGCTGTTTTTTATATTGCTTCTAGTTAAGAGCAGACTGGAGACTTCCCAATTTTAACAATTTGTTTAATTTAGATATAAATATCAAAACAAAAGAAAAAAATGTACATATATTAAAAAAAAAAAAATTAAATTTATATAAACTAATAATACTTTTAGAAAAATTTTACTGATTCTAATAATAAGTAGATTTTATTTTCATCTTTATTTATACGTGACTTATTTGATACTTAATATTTATATTCTATTCTACTTAGCAATACAGTTTATAATACTGAGGTATAACTAAATGTTTATCAATTATTCAAAGAGCATAAGTTTACAAAGTCTAAAGATATAGATATATAAGTTAGCATTTATAAACACATTTCAAATTTTAAAAATACAATAAACCTAACTTGTGCAATATTAAAAAAAAGCAAAAAAAAATATTTTTGAATTTGTTAGAATTCTAAAATGCGTAATTAAACGAGAGTTCGCAACGTCATGAGCACGTAAAGATGCGAGAGGTTATTGTAATTACTTTTGCTGATGTAAAAAAACGTTTTTACTAAAATATAAAAACAAAAATGTGACACTCATTTGTATAAGAACAGATTAAAGTTATTAAAACCGCAATTGGTATTTACTGTAGGATAACAGATTAATAATTAAGCTTATAACCAGCATGTTTTGCCCTGCACGCTCTTTATCCTTAACACAAATACTTTTTAAGTACTTTACTATTTCAATCCCATAATAATATTACTGGTTTTACAAACGTTATTACAATATTAATAATATGGTGATAATACATATTAAATGAAATCACAACATGAACCGTAGATTAAGACGAGGTACTTTTGTTTAATAGATGCCATCTGTTGATATGCTTTTGATGAAACATGATGTGCTTTTTATGTTATTTGTTTTAAAATTGAATAAGCTACTTGTTAAACTCTAAAGTTTGAATTAATAATAACTTATTTGTACTCAGTTTTAAGAAATTAAACACTAACCATTGATGAAATATGAGAAGGTTATATTCAGCGTATTTTATAACATGATCGTTTTCAGCTTAACTTTTAGTAAGCAAAAACTAAAGTTTAAAAAATTAAATAAAACTAATAAACGCAAAGTAACAACTGTCTTTTTCCATTTATTTCTCCAGGCATGCTTAAACCCTAAAATTTGACTTTTTCCTAAATATACAAACCTCTATATTTATTTCTACAGGAAAATATTTTACAAAACGTAAAACAGTCTGAGACATTTTAACTATCGAATTATAACATAATGTATCTATTTCTCCCTAAAATGCTTTTCTTTTAGTTTTATAAAACTTAATATTAAAAACAATCAAATGTACCTCGTTATTTAGTTTTATTAAATACTTTTATAATTAAACTTCCTGTTGGATTGTTAAAAATTTAATGCTTATGTAGTTCAGTAGTTAACATCATAAGTATAAAAAAAATTAGAATAAAAACCTTTTTTGTTGCTGCTTAGAAATTGATTAGCTTAAGTGTTCATTTTAAAAGAAAAAAGAAACTATTTTATAAATAACTCTAAAGAACCATAAATGAAAATCTAACAAAGTATTTAAAATGAAAAACTAAGATATTCTTGTCCTTTTATGTTCTGGTTACTAAATACAAAATGTTCCGTTTTGTAAATTATAAACAGTTGTGTTCATACTTTTCTAGTTGCTTGATCCCATTTGCTTGTTATAACTCAAGTCTATTTGTTCTGTTCATTTTCTAAAGCTTACCAACTTGAATAAGCTCTTTGTCAAAAAACAAAGTTAAGTTAAGACAATTCTTCTTTATTTTTATTTCAAGCTCATGACTGCTAGCTTGTAGTTTTAAATGTTATAATCCCTGTCAGCGTGTAGCAGATTACAAAAGTATGGAGAAATTTACAAAAAAAATAGCCAAGAGAAATAATTGAGCAAATCTAAAAAAATCTATATTTCTTCGGAACTCAATTTAATTTTATTGACATCTTAGATACTTGAAATCTCTGATATTCAAAAAAAAATTTTTTTAATTGTTTCAGCTTAAACTCTAATGACGCTTTAATTATTAATGCCTAGTTTTATTAAAGCTTAAAGAATGTGTTGAATTTTTGTAAATATTTACAGATAATTTACACTTTTGCGGGTCAGATAAAAAACTATAAAGTGTTTAACATTTTTAACTGTCTATACTAGCTTTCTTTTAAGTTATAATAAATATTAATTTTTTTTTGCTGTTTTTAAAAACTGTTCGTACTATAAAATAAAAACAGAGCTGTAACTCTCATCTATAAAAAAATACAATTAAAAAATTAACTTTATAAAAACCACAATTGAATATAAATTTTAGGTAAAAAGATTAATAACTAAGCTTGTAACTTGCATTCTTTTGTTCTACACGCTCTGTGGCCTTATTACAAAGAGTTTTAAAGCACTTTAACTTTTTAATCCAATTAATAGATTACTGGTGTTACAATGTTAATAAACTGTGAATTGAGACAAGGTACTTTTATTTTACAAAAACCATCTGTTAAATGTATTGGAACATGATCAGTTTTAAGAACATTAACACTAATTAGTGATGAAAAATGACACTTGTATACTCAGCGTAAATTTGAATATAAATGCTTTAAAACTTAATTTTTAGTAAGCAAAAATTCAAATTTAAAAAAGTTTAATCAAAATAAAAAATGCAAGATAAGAACTATCTGTTTATATTTATTTCTCCAGACATACTTATTTCTTTAACTTGACTTTGTTCTAAATATACAATTCTCTATATTCATTTTTACATGAGTATGTTTTATAGAATCTATAATAAATGTAGAAACTGTTTTATTTTGACAACATGTATTTTTTTTTAATGTTTTTCTTTTAGTTTTAGAATGTTATTAAATTGAATTTTTTAAGTAAAAATAACTTTAATTATTATAGCTGTTATAACTTTACTCTGCTTATAAATCGGTAGTTAAGATCATAAGTGAAGTTGAAATAAAATAAAAACTTTTTCTAGGCAGTTTTGAATATTTTTCGCTTAAACATTCATTTTGATAAAAGTATATGAAGCAACGTTCTGAATAACTTTAAAAGAATAAACAAAAATTGAAAGCTCAACAAATTATTTTACTGAAAAAACTAAAACATTTATATCCTTCTCTGTTCTCTTCCTAAATACAAAATGTTCGATTGCGTAAATTAGTAATAATTATATTAAGACTAATTTTTTTACAAAGTCCCATTTGCTAGTTACAACATCACACTATTCTTTCTATTATTTCTAAAGCTTGCTAACTTAATTGTGCTTTTTGTCAAATAAAACAAGTGTACTCTTTAGACAATTGCCCTTTACTCAAGATTCTAACTACTAATCACTTATTTAAAATATTTTATCCCAGTTAGAGTTAAACAGATTGTAAGAGTATGGAGAAACTTACAAAGTAGTGGCAAAATGAAACACGTGAGCCAATCTTTAAGAATAAGCTATTTATTGTGAGATCTTACAATAATTTCATTATCAGTTATAAGATTTAATACTTTGTTATTTTAATGTGATTACTTTAATTCATAGTTGACTAGTTATGCATCCGCTACTTATACCTAGATATAACAGAAATTAACTTATCAATTTTTAATTTATTTAAATTTTCTAAATATGTAGAGTTTTTTGATATGTAGTAGTTTTTTTAGCGTGTCAGACCATAAGGTTGTTAAATTTTTATTAATTTATAATCATGTATACTAGCTTCCTTTTATGTTTTTAGTTATTGAAATGTATAAAAACAAGCTAGTAAACTATTATAACAAAGTTGTTTATATATCAATACGAACTTTATAAAATTAATAATTTTTTAAGTTCTTTAAGTTGTACAATGTTAGAAAAAATCAACTAGGATCGGATAGCATTATTACTTTATATATTATGTATCGTTTTTTAATTTAACAGATACAAAGTGTAGTTTAACTTATTGAAAATTTACAGATAAAACTAATATAAATTTTTATCATTAAAAAATTATTAATTTTATAAAGTTCGTATTGATATTTAAACAACTTTGTTTTGTTAGTTTTAAAACTTTTTTTTTATACATTTCAATAACTAAAAACATATAAGGAAGCTAGTATACAAGATAAAAAAAAATTTTAAATTTAATAACCTTGTGGCCTGACCCGCTAGTATATTGAGAACCGCTAAATACTTAGAAAATTTAAGTAAATAAAAAATTAATAAGTTAAAGTCTGTTATATTTAGGTATAACTAGTTGATGCATAACTAGTCAACTATGTATTAATGTAATCACATTAAAATAATAAAGTATTAAATTTTCCAGCTGATAATTAAATTGTTGTTTAAGCTTATAAATAAACATATAAGTAGCTTATTGTTAAAGATTGGCTCACGTGTTTCTTTTAGCCACTACTTTGTAAGTTTCTCCATACTCTTACAATGTGTTTAACTCTAACTGGGATAAAATATTTTAAATTAGTGATTAGTAGTTAGAATCTTGAATAAAGGGCAATTGTCTAAAAAGGTACACTTGTTTTATTTGACAAAAAGCACAGTTAAGTTAGCAAGCTTTAGAAATAACAGAAAGAATAGTGTTATGTTGTAACTAGCAAATGGGACCTTGTAATTAAAAGTAGTCTAAAAACAATTATTACTAATTTACGCAATCGAACATTTTGCATTTAGGATCAGAACAGATTAAAATGTAAATGTTTTATTTTTTTCCCAAGATTTTTTGTTAAACTTTCAATTTTGGTTAATTCTTTCAAAAAGGCTTAGAAAGTTGTTTCGTATTAATATTTTTTAAATGAGCGTTTAAGCTTAAATGTTTCTAAATAGCAAAAAAAATGGTTTTATTTTAATTTTTTCTTATCTCAAACCAACTGAACTATTAGCATTGTTTTTTAACAGCTAAATTAATCAAAGTTATTTTTACTTAAAAAAATAGTTTGATAACTACCATAAACTGAGGTACATTTGTTTTTAATTTTTTTGCTACGCTTTTTGAAACTAAAAAAAGCATTAAAAAACCAAATATATATTGTTACAACAAAATAGTTTCTAAATAGTAAGTTAAAGTGTTACAGCTTATTTTAGATTTTATAAAACCTGTTTCTATAAAAATTAATATAGATAATTTTATATCTAAAACAAAGTCAATTTTGAGGGTCAAATATGTCTGGAGAAATAAACATAAGCAAATAGTTCTTATCTAGCATTTATTGGTTTTATTAAACTTTTTAAACTTTATATTTTTGCTCACTAAAAATTAAGATGTATAACATTTATATATTAATTTACGCTGAATATACAAGTGTCACTTTTCATTTCTAGTTAGTGTTTACGCTCTTGAAACTGATCATATTTCACTACATTAAACAGAGGGTGTCTGTAAAATAAAAGTACGTTGTCTTAATTTACAGTACAATTTTGTAATTTTATTTAATATGTATTGTTAACATTGTAACATCAGTGATCTTTTTTGGATTAACAAGTTAAAGTACTTTTAAATTCTTTGTATTCAGGCCACTGAGCTTTAAGAACAAAAATGCAAGTTTTAAGCCTAGCTATTAATCTGTTATCTTAAAATGTATATTCAATTGTGGTTTTAATAATGTTAACCTTTTAACTATATTTTTTTATAGATGAGAGTTACAGCTCTGTTTTCATTTTATAGTACGAACATTTTTTACAACAGCAAAAACATTTTAATATTTATTAAAACTTAAAAGAAGTTTAAGCTAAAACTATTTTTTTCTAAATTTTTAAAATACTAGAGTCTTCTATTTTCTAAACTTTCAATAAAATTAAATTGAGCCCCGAAGAAACATAGTTTTTTTTTTAGATTTGCTCAATTATTTCTCTTGGCTACTTTTTTTAAATTTCTCCATACTTTTGTAATCTATTTCATCTGACAAGGATTATAACATTTAAAATAAATAGCTGGCAGTCATGAGCTTGAAATCAAAATTAAGAAAAATTATCTTAACTCAGCTTTGTAAGTAAGCTTCAGAAAATAAATATATCAAATAGCCTTGAGTTATAACAGGCAAATGGGATCAAGCAACTAGAAAAGTATGAACACAACTGTTTATAATTTACAAAACAGAATATTTTTTATTCAGTAACCAGAACATGAAAGTGCAAAAATATTTTATTTTTTCATTTTAAATACTTTGTTAAATTTTCATTTATGGTTCGTTCTTTAGAATTTTTTATAAAGTTTTTTTTTCTTTTAAAAGTGAACATTTAGGCCAATTAAACTCTAAACAGCAACAGAAAAGGTTTTATTTTAATTTTTGTATACTTATGATGTTAACTACTGAACTACATAAGCATAAAATTTTTAACAATCCAAAAGAAGGTTATTTAATTATAAATACTATTTAATAACAACAAAATAACGAGGTGCATTTGATTTTTTTATATTAGACTTTTTAAAACTAAAAGAAAAACATTTTAGGGAGAAAAAAATACATTATGTTATAATGCAATAGTTTCTAAATCGTAACTTAAAACATCACAGTTTGTTTTAGGTTATGTAAAACATTTAAATGTAAAAATAAATATAGAGATGTGTGTATTAAGGAAAAAGTCAAATTTTAGGATTTAAGCATGTCTGGAGAAATAAATGGAAAAAGATAGTTGTTACTTTGCATTTATTAGTTTAATTTAATTTATAAACCTTAGTTTGTTGCATACTAAAAATTAAGCTCAAAACGATCATGTTAGAAAATACGCTGAATATATCCTTCTCATATTTCATCAATAGTTAATAATAGTTAGTGTTTAAGTTCAAAATACTGAGTAAAAATAAATTTAATTCAGACTTAAGAGTTTAAAATCTTATTAAATTTTAAAAGTAAAACCAATAAAGTGTATCATGTTTTATCAAAAGCATATTATACTTTAATATATTTAGCAGATGTTATCTATTAAACAAAAGTACCTTGTCTTAATTTACAACTCAATAATGTAATTTGATCTAATATGTATTTTTAACATATCATTGATATTTTAACGTTTTGTAAAACCATTAATACTTTTCTTCGATTAAAATAATAAAGTACATTTAAAGTCTTTGTATTAAGTATACGGATCGTGTAGGGCAAAAAAATATTGGCCTTAAGCTTTACTGTCAATCTTTTATCCTACAAATTTTTTTTACTGCGGTTTTGATAATGTTAATCTGTTTTTATACAAATGAGTGTCACATTTTTGCTTATGTTTTATTGTTCAAAAGTTTTTCACAACACCAAAAGTAGTTTAATGTTTGTTAAAATGATAAAAGTATTGATTTAATAAACCACTAAGAGTCTTATATTCGTCAATTAAGTTTGATTCACAATTTTATAACTTGAATTTATCTTTTACAGAAGTAGTACTTATATTTTTTAAAGACAGTAAAAGAAGCAAAAATGGCAGGTAAAGTATTCACACGTAAAACAATAAACAAAAAGAAAAACAAAACAAAGCAAACCAAGAAAAAACAATTAAAAGCAGTTTTAAGAAAACCGACAGAGCAGACTCTGAAGTTGAAAGTCGGAAAAGTCATCATCAACGACCGGCAGCTGAAACGATCTAGCACTAAAATGGCGTTTTTCAGAAAATACGAAATCGGAGAGTTGATAATGCAGGGTGGTAACGGAGCCGTGTTTAAAGGTAGATAAATCTAAACAATTTTATCAATTTATAAATTGGTTTGTGTCATATACTGATAATTTATTAGACTTAAAATAGGTAGCTAGTTGTAGCAAAAAAAGTAATTTATAAAAGATAGTCTGTGTATAGCTTCGAAACATATTTAAATTACTAAAAGTAAAAAATTTAAGGTTTAATTTTATTATAAATTTTTATTAACCGTATGTTTTTATATTTGAGCTGAAAATATTAAAAAAAAGATACTTTGTTAAGTTTTGTTTGCTTTTATAAAGAAAGTTTCATTTTCAAATTTTTTATGCTGATGATAAATTAATAAACTTGATTAACTATTATACTGTGCATTTTCTATTAGGTAAGAACATAAACACAAATGAACTTGTTGCGATCAAATACAGCACATCAAGCAACAGTTACTTGCCAAGCGAAATAGAAGCTCACCAGAACGTTTTATATGCAGTAAAAAACACAGTTCACGCAAAAAGTTATTTTCTATTTTATTAATTAATTCACGTCTTTTATATCAACCTTAATAATTTACCATTGTTTCATTGCAGACATAGTGAAACTAGTCGATTGGTACGTTTACAAAGACTACTACGTCATTGTGATGGAGTATTTGGAGGGATTTGAAGACATGGTGAGCTATGTGAACAAAAACGGGTTAATTGAGGAAAAACATGCTAAAGACTTGTTTAAAAAGGTTTGCGAAATGTATACCATTATTAAGATAGTTTGATATTTTTTTCAACTTATGCAAAGTCAATAACTTTTACCTGTGAAATAGAAGATTACTTACGATTCGAAATTAGTGATGTACCGCACCCACAATTTCGGATCCGGCCGGACCGATATCCGAACATTTTTTTCAAATTAGGATCCGGCTGGTCCCGTATCCGGACTTTTTTTCAAATTAGGATCCGGCTGGACTCGGATCCGGACTTTTTTTTCCAAATAGAATCCGGCCGGAACCGGATCTAGTTTTTTTTTTTCAAATTAGGATTCGACCGGACCCGAATAATTTTTTCATATCAAGATCCGGCCGGATCCGGATATCAGACGAAAATGGCAATATCCGGCCGGATCCGGACCCGGATAGTGAGTCATATTATATGTATTATGTTATATTACATATATATATATATCATAAAAATCGGTCTAGCACTAAAAAAAAAATTAAATCTAGAAAAATCTAGGGAAATTCATGACTTTTTCAATTTTATTTAGGGAAATTTAGGTTTTATTTTTGGATAATTGCAAAAATCTAGGGATATCTAGAGAAATTTAGGGATATGGGAATCCTGTAAAGTTAGTATAAACTAGCCTGAGTCAGAATGAAGTTTTTAAAAACTGAAAAAATACTTTATCTAATAATAAATAGAACCTCTAGCCACAAGGTTGACAATTTTAGATAATATTTACATTTAACAATCTGAAATCAAGTTCTTGAACAAATTAACTAGAAAATCACAAAATATTGAAAGCTGGATCAGCTCAAACTCATTCAAAATCTAAAAGAAAACTAGACTGAGTTTTTCAAAAAATATTAAAACTAGCCTGAGTTTTTATAAAAAACTAAACTAGCCGGAGGCAGCCTAACATTTTCAAATATTCCCAAAAGTTTTCAAACTAGCAGGGTTGCCACTGTTTAAGTCAAAAAAACTAGCTAGACTGAGTATAAACTAGCCTGAGTCAGACATGGGTTTTTAAAAACTGAAAAAATTCCTTTAATCTATTAGTCAGTTGAACAGCTAGCCATAAGGTTGACAATTTGGTAGTAAAGTTTTAAATTTTACAACATAAGTAAAGAGTTGAATTTCTGAAATGTTTATTTCATAGTTTAAATGTAAACAAAAGTAAATTAGTCACGTGTACAAAATGAGCCAATCACGGTAGGTGTTTATTTTTAACTGACGAAAATGAATCTTTTTAATTTACACAGGGTTTGTTTTTAAAAAAATACTTTTCTGTATGCTCTTTTTTACTAACTAGATCCGAATCGGCCGGATCTCTGTTAGAATCCGGCCGGAACCGGATCCGAACCATTTTTTAAAATCAAGATTCGCCCGGACCCGGATTTTTTTTTTAAATTAAGATTCGGCCGTAACCGGACCCGGATATCAGACAAAAAATACAATATCCGGCCGGATCCGGACCCGGATAGTGAGTCCGGTACAACACTATTCGTAATCGACAAATAAAGTTCTAAAAAAAAAGTATCTAATAAACCATACCTAAAAAAATAAAAATGTTTTTAAAGGTGAAAAATTATTAAGTAAGTCTTATTAATATCAACAACTATTTGTTCTTATTTTGCAATAATTATTCTTTGCGGTATTCAAACAATACTAAAACTAAATATGCTCAAAAAGTTATTTTAGGAGCATTTTAAAAAGTTATAAATAAATAAAAATGAACTTATAGACATTTATAAGACCTACATAAGTATTTCTATTTTTTTCGAATATACATAACTATTTCTACTTGTGGTTCCTTGTTTATAGTTGTTTTAAAGAAATTTTAGTGTCGGAGTTTGAACAGTCGTGCACCCGAATTATATTAAAAAAAAAACACTTAAATTAGTCTTATTACTATTGATTTTATAAAAGTATAATAAAACGGACTAAAGAAATCGTTAAATCGTTGATTAATTTTTTTAGTTTAACAATTTTCTAACATTAATGAAACTTTTAGATGTACAAAACAATTCACCGTATAAATACATTCCAAGTTTATCATCTGGACATTAAGCTTGGAAATTTTCTGCTGAAGAAAGTTAACGAAGAGTATGAGTTTAAAATCATAGACTTCGGGCATACCTACTTTAGATTTTATAAACCCGTAAGTTTGTACAAAAAGTTTTAAACAGTTTTTAATAAATTGTGAAACTTGGTATTTTTTTATAATTTTGACGAGTTTGAGATACATTAATTTAAAATGAATAAAAAAGTTTTAAACAAATCTGTACACTGTAGCACAGTGAAGGCTAGAAAAGCAAAATTATTTGTACTTGATTAATTTAGCCGTTACTAATCTATGATTATTTGGTTAAGAGTATAAGTTTTAAAAGTTTTAGCAGTATTTTATACCTTTATTTTTTTAAATTAAGTTGTGGTATAAAAATCTATTTTTCTATTTACTTAGATAGCATAATTTTAGCATAAAAAGTCACAGTTGTATAAAAAAGAGGACTTAGTTACTTAAGACTGGGTCTAAATTATTTGCCTAAAAACTCTTACAGAAATATCTACAAAAATAATTTGCTTAAAATAAGTCATTTTCCAATTTTACCCATTCAGGCTTTTGACGATTGGGGAAACATCGGCACGGAAGGATACATTTCTCCCGGGATACTCTCTAGGAAGAGTTACGTCACTGCTGACGTGTGGAGCCTGATAGTCACTTTGTACGAGCTAGTTGAAGGTCTGCTCATTTTCGAAAACGATAAGGAAACTTCGAATACTAAAAAGGACTTCACGCTGAAAGGAAAAAATGGATCTAGACCGTTCAAGAACTTCATCACAAATATGCTGAACAGTATTTTCGATGACAGTTTCACTCACGAAAAACTGATGAAAAGCTCATGGATGAGACAGGGGCGTAGCGTGGGGAGGAACACTGGCGCATGCGTGCCACCCAAAAAAAGAAAAATGTAAAAAAAAAGAATGTAATATCTTTAACCTTTATAGTTTATTTTTTCTGCTTAATTTGCCTTTTTTCAACTATGTTTATCTAGTATTCAAAAATTTAAACGAAATTTTGAATACCAATTAGTGACAAGTTAGGAAAGTACATCTTATTACTCAATATACTGATTCGGTGCGTAATTGCAAATGCGCACCGATGTTGATGAAAAACTCCATAAGGAAAAATTTTATAACTTCATTAACTTCATAAGAATTTAGACTCAAAAAGTACGCAATTAATATAGCGCACCGCTGTAGTATATCCTTATGGCAGATTATTTTTCTACAAAAAGTTTACAAAAATACGTCACGCTTAAAGAAAAATTAAACAATTTTACAAATTTTTTTTTATGCTACATTGTTAAGACTACTGCTAGTTTTCTGAACTTTATTTTTGTAAACATACAAGATAAGCGTGTCGGCCTATGAGAAATAAACTTTGTTTGTGATTATTATTTCAAACAAATACAATCAAATGAATTAAATTTAAAAAGTATATATTTAACTATTTTACAAAGTTGTAATAAACTGTAATAACAGTTATAAAGTTGGTCTACTTGAACTTCTGTGTAACTTTATTAAAATTATGTACAATGAGGTGTTGTTATCACTGTTGTATTGTATATTTAAGAGGTTGATATTTTTTTCGTAAATAAAACAGATACTTTCGTTTTATTGAATATATTAATTTTTAAAGATATTAAGTTTACTATAAGTAATAAAAACAATTTTTATTTAGTAAGTTTACATTTTTGCAAGTATAAGTAATTCTAATGAAATTTATACTTTTATTTAATTGTTTAATTTTGTAATATATAAATATTTTTTAAAACAGTTAACGAACCTATTTTACTTAATAAATTTATTTCAATTATATTACTTATAAAAAATTTTTTTATAACTAATTACAAAAGTTTTAATTTAGAGGATCTTTTGAAAAAAAAATTTGCGCACCCCCTGACCAAAATACCACGCTACGCCACTGGGATGAGACGTTAAAATTGTTTATATTTAATTTTTTTTTATCGAAATTTTGTATAGTTTTGAATTAAGTTTGCAACACAATATTTGTGTTGCAGGTAATATTGTTTTGCTAAGACTTTTTAATCAACTGTCACATAACTGAGATCATTCCTAGTCAAAAAAAGATAATTACTTACGGTAAATTACAACAAGATTTAGTGAAGTAATAATAATAAAAGTAGTAACATTTAGCCCTTATAGGGATGCTCTTGAGTCTTAAAGTCTAAAAAAACTAGTAGCGCATTTACCAAAAATATTTCAATTAATTAGATTTAAAAGCAAACTTGACCCTAATTTTTTTTTTATCTCAAGTAAAAACTAATATTGTGATATCTTAAGTTTTTCCAACATAAGTTTATCAAGTTGGTGTTTGTTTTACTCTTATACTTGTTCATATTATACATTACTAATACAATTAATATTAGTGGCCCGCAACCAGCTAAAACCTGAATTAAATGCTCAAGAGAACTAGATTAAAAGTAAGCACAACAAATAATGTATGGAAAGAGTTGAAAAACATAAATAAATTTTCTTTAGCAAACTTCGTTTTTTATAACAATGTTAACTTCTTAGAAATGTTTTACAATTTAAACAATAAGTAGTTAATTTTTATTTTAGTCTAAACGTTTCTTTAGATATAACTCTCCAAGACTTAGTGTATGTGTTGAGGTTGTAACTCTACTATAAAATCATCTATAGTAAAAGGTTTTTTTTATATTACTAGCGTGTATATTATTTTGTGTTCTTTATAATTTAACATAAACATTAGTTTGTTATGGCTTGTTTATAAAAGATAGCCTAAGTAACTTTTATAATTAGTAAGTCTTAAAATTACTTATCAATTTTTGTTTTAGAATAACCATACAAATATTTTAATGTAAGTATTTTAAACTCTCTTTAGGTTTATATGGTTGATATCGCTCTGTTTTCAAGTAGGTAGGTCGAGGACCATTTTCAGTAAGTCGGAGAGCACTATCTAGTAATCAGCAAATGATAGGCTGTTTTGAATTTTCAAACACAAAGGGGGCTAAAAATGGTATAGAGTTAAAAATTAAAATACTTAGATATTCTTGCTTTTCTAATTGATAACTAAAAAAGGTCTTAAATATAACTAACGGGAAATTTAAAGGTTGTACTAAAACCTCTGCTGTCTGAATTAATTGGGTGCGATATTTTTATTTATTGAAAAAAAAAACAACGAAAAGGAGTTTTAAAACTCTACTTTAAATAAACGAGATAATTACATTATTTAGTTTCACAAAAATGTAACTCATACGGATTATAAACCCGAGACTACCTAGAATGAAAGACGTTGGTTTCACCCAGCCATACCACTAGACCAGGGTTTCCCAAAGTGGGGCCACGAGCTGCAAAGGGGTAAGAGGAGGGGCTATGAGCAGTAAAGGAGCCACAGGGGGACCATGAGGTCATAATTTGAAATTAACACTAGGTTTTTTTAAGTTGCAGATTAAGAGAAAAAAAAGGACTTAGGTGTATTTTATGCTAGTTTAGAAAAAAAAAGTTTTCGGTGTTTTTAATGTAGTTTATGAGTAATCTTGTTGAAGGGGGCCATGGCTTTTTCAATTTCTTTAAAGGGGTCATTTGCAAAAAAGTAGGAAACCCTGCACTAGACCAACGAGCCACTTTTTGATGATTAAGTAATTAAGTTTTTACAAAATCAAATATAAGTTTTAATGCTTCATTGATCATGAGCTGTTTTAACAGTTCATAAGAACAAAAAGAATTTGTTATTGTTAAGGTAAAACCCGAACTTATTAGAAATTGAAATTACCGTTTTCACAAGGCTAAAATAACAAATAAGTAAAATTTATTTGCAAAGTGAACTTTAAAATATAATTACTTTGTAACTATTTACAATTGCAAAATGTACAGGGAAATTTTTGATAATTAAGGTACGAAACATTGTATTTTGCATAAATATAATTAGACTTATAAATTTGTATAAAATTTTTCCATTTTGTTTAATGTCCAAATTTTACAAGTAATTGTTTTGTTTTAACCAGGATAGCAATATTTTCCTTTGAAACATATTTAAAAATAGTTCTTAAGTTGATATTATCGAGTTATTACTAAAAAACATGATAGACATTTATACTAGCATTTTTCAATCAGGCTATATTCTTATTTTAGGCCAGTAACAACATTATTCTAAACAGTTATATAAGTATGTTTTTATCTTGGTAAATGGCTATTAGAATGGTTAAAATTTAAAAAATATGTATACTAAGTCTAAAAAATTCTAAACTTTAAAGTATAAAGTAATGTTATATACAATACATTTTTACAATATTTTAATTTTTTTAAGTACTGTATAAATTGTCGAATTTTTCTTTGCTAAGCGTATAATGTGAGACTTTTAATTTTTTCAGTATATTACTGATCACATATAATTAGAGATTTGTGTTTATTTGTATTCATATTTATTTTTGATGTACATTTAAACTATATATTAGTAATAAGTTAAGTCTTTTGTTTATTATATTATTTTAAACAGAGATTTTTAAGTGAAAAAATTATAAAAAAGTATTTTTTTTTATGTTTTCTGAGAAACTTTTATGTCTTTAAAGTTTTAACGAATTAGTTTTAATTTTAATGTGTTTAACATTGTGTAATCTCAAAACTGAATACATTTCTCAAAAAGTAAACAACGAGCTTTTATAATTAAAACATATCAAAAAAAAATATTTAAATATAGGCAGAGTGTGTCTTGTAACTTATTGTTTGATTTAAAAAAGTTATATCAAACAATAAAATTATAAAGTATTGCTTTTAAATTTACAGGCATATTAAAAATTTAGTAGTGATAAAACTAGTGCTGATGATTTTATTGTTACAAATACAGTCAGGTGACTTAACAAATTATAAACTATTTTTTGGTACAAGAACACAAAAGTAAAATAAATCCGATTCTAACGTACAAAACCTAAAATAAGTGACTATAAAATTTAAAGTAGTTTGTTTAACTTTAAACTTTATACTACACATATATGTTTTTTTTAGTTTGTTAAAAGTTCAACAAGTTTTAAGTTTAAAAGTCACTTATTTTAGCAATTGTAGTTTATTATGTTATTAAAAAAAATACTGTATTGCACCTTCCTGCTTGAATTATTGTTTATTTCGTCCGGTGGTGTACATTTAATATTCTTTAAAACATTAAATTGTTCACGATGTGTTGAATTTTTACTTTTTTAATTAGACTAATTTCAAAAGTTAATTGAATTTATTATTTTAAGCGTTAAACGTTTCATTAAACACTCGAAGCCGTTTACACTTTACCCTTTGCTAAAACTCTGTATTTACTTTATTGTTATTTAGAGTTATCTACAAGTTCAAGTCTATTTTATAAATGTTAAAAGTAACATAAGTTTTGATTAAAATAAATAATACTACGCAGTCTACAAAAGTAATACTATACATGTGTGTAAGCTAACTAATTTCTAAAATGATTAATGATTTTCAACACAAAAAAAAAAAACAATGAAACATTTTTTAAGTTTTATAGCTTAGTTAAACTTACTACATTTTCAAAAATTTATAACAATTGTTCCACAAAACGCTCAAATAAGCGACAGAACTGTAAGTTTTACTATAAAAACTCATAAGCAGTTTTCTTTAATTTTAAAATATTTATGTTAATAATTTAAGTTTAAATAAACACTTAAGTAAAACTTGTTATGGCTTGTAAAGGTTTATTAAGTTTTAATCATTAGCTAAACTAAACTAAATTATTATGACTTTTCTTAAATTTAAAAGATAGTTTTTTTGTTAGTACGTGTGTAGCTATAAATTTTATTTCAAAATTTATTATTTTATCTTAAATTTAAAAACATTTATTCTGAACAACCTATATGACTTAAAACAAATCAAACTGCTAAAAAATTTTTTCTTGTGTTTCAAGAGGTTTTTATTATAAAAAAAATATTTTGTACGAACATTTTTACATTATATAAACTTTTAAACCTCTACTTAGTAACAATCTTTTAATTCTTTAAAACGAAAAAATATAATTAGCTAAATTTAATGTAAGAGAATGGCTAGGTACATCTTAAGTTTCTATGTTCTACTTATTCAAAAGTTATAAGCAAACAGTTCGTATAAAGCTAGACACTGAACTATATATAAGAAAGTAATTCTGCTAAATAGTTTTAAAATAATTTTAATTATTTTTTTACTAGACTAACTTTAATAAGTGCAACATATATAAGATAATAAATTCCATGTGTTACTATTTATCAAAAATTGAACAACAAATAATTTTAAATGCTAAGAACTTATTATTATATACATATCTTTGTTGAAATTAGTTATTTTGAAAAAAAAAAAATGCAAAATAGATATCCAAAAACTTGTCTTTTCTTCAAGAACTAGTATTACTTTAACAGCGGATAATTTAAATGACTAATTTTGTTTAACTTATTATAACTTCATAATTTTGTGCCGTACTTAAAAAATATGAAATATTTTAAAAGATATGAAACTAAAATCTATTAAGCTAAGTTTTGAGGTTTAATAAAAAAAATTATAACTTAAAAAAATTTTCATTTGCTTTTTTTTACTTATAACAAACAATCTAATCGAAAAATAACAATTAAACTTAAATTAAGTCTAAAAACGATTTCGATAATTTATCTTCCAACCGATAGTTCAGTTTTTAAATTACAAACATTACACTATTTGATAAAATTAAACTTTTCAAAACTTAGATTTTACTTAAGTAGTTAATACTTTTTCATAATAAGTTCAATAAGTTTTGGTGGTTTTTAAACTTAAAAACGAATTATAAACTTTTAATACAAATACTTTCAAATAAAAGAAACATTTTGCAAAGGCTGCAAACATAGTTACAGTTTTCATAGAAAATCGATATTACAATGAGAGTTTCATGATTTATAACTGAAAATAAAATTAAATTATGACGTTACAAACGAGTCGAATACGTCACAAAAAGTTCAGCAAAGAATAAGAGTTTAAAGATATTAGTTACACAACATTTTTATGTAATAATAACAATATGTTTCTGTTAATATAAAAAAAAGCTTTAAACCGTTAAATTCATAAGCATGCTGTTATATAAACAAATCTTTACACAGTTTTAAAAGTTTTTTTTTATTCAACTTTTTAACTGTACGTTGTAAACAATAATTTAAAAAAAAGATTGTTGCTAAAAGATACAACTTTGATAAACTAATGTTTTTAAGATTTCTAGCACTGTTAGTTTCAAATTAACAAACTTCGATCGTTTGTGCTGACTTTAAGTTTACCCATCAAAAAAACTGTATAGTTTATACTTGATTATTTTTTGCCGTAAACTAGCAGTTATAAATTGATCACCTTAAATTTAGTTATAAGCACTTTAATCAAAACAGCGGGTTTTGCCATTGGGTTTTTTCAAGTAGGTAACTAAAATCTTTAAACTAAAAAATTAAGAAAATTGTGACATGCTTTTAACTATTTTAAAAAATTAAGTCTTAGAAACTAAAACAATTACTCTACGGACGTTAAGTGTTAATTCATATTATGACCTGAATTTTTTACGAGGTTTAACAATCAATAAGTTTAAATAAACATTTCACTTAAGTTTTCAAAATGTTTAGTAATTTAGCTTGAAAAAATAATCAAAAAATGCTTGATTAATTTAAGGTCATTTTAGGAATAACTAGTTAAGTTACTATACAACAATAACTAGTTTCATAAAAAAAAGTCAACTTTGTTCTAGAATTTATTTTTAGAGTAAAGTTAATTTGATTAGTCCCAATCAATATATTTATTTTTTGAATCTAAAACCTTCTTTTACCACTAGCTTTTATCAAAATAAAGGTAGTTACTAATAAAACGAAGTGTTAGCAACTAATAAACCTGAAAAAAAAAACAAATTTTGTTTTATTTTGCAAATCTGATAAACAAGAAAAGTTTACAAAATTTGTTTTATTCAGCGGCCGGCAGTGAAGACATAAACTGGAAATTCAGTTCGTTAATAACCTTGAAAGTAAAAAAAATAATTTCACAGAAGTAACTCAAACAGTAAACAAAACAAGTTGCTAACAGTATGAGCTACGCATTTTTATGGCTAAAAACAAAAAGGTGTCAATAAAATTTTATCAGTTGTTCTCGGTTTCTCTGATCGTCGTTCTTGATACCTGGTTCCTCAAAATGTTCAGCGTCGCCGTGAACTTGTCGCTCAAGCTGCTCTTCTTCGCATCACTTTTCACTTTAACACCTTTGTCATTATCTTTGTTGTTGTTGGAGTTTTTGTTGTCGGTCGCTTCCTCTTCCAGCTTGAAAGAGTTTTGCCTGATCCAGTTCACCAAACTTTTTCGTCTTTCCTCGATGTTTTGCTTTCCTGAACTGCAACCTTTTCCTGAAATAATGTTTTAAATGATTAAATAAAGCACTATAATTTGATTAGTTTCTTATGGTAAAACAAATAAAAAAATCAAAAATTTATAGTTTTATTTATAATCAAAAAAACATTTATCTAGTTTAAACAAAACGATAAGTATTTTAAAGAAAATCTGTGCATACTAAATTAAGCATTTAAGCAAAGCCATTTTAAAAAAGCTTTAATGTTATTTTATTATTCGCCAACCTTTTTTCCCATTATTTTGGTCCATGTTGTTAAGTAAGCGGTCCGCCATAACTTTGGAGGTGGACATGACGCTGACGAACTCACGCAAACAAACCATTCCGTCACCGTCCCTGAAATATTTTTTTTTATTTATATTTTCTGTATTTATATAATCAGTTAGTTTTTAAATTATCAGTAAGTTGGGGTTCTTAAGATGTTCTAGCGTTGCCTGTTAAACTTAACAAGTTTTCTTTTTCGCTTTTCTAAACAAAACTACTCGATTAAAATTCTACCTCAAATGTAGACGACATAAACCTATTTTATTTGTTTATAGTTAAGAAGTTTATTTTCAGTAAATTTACAAATACAAACTAAAAGTCAAAATTTATAAAAAGTTTTGAAAAGTTTTAATTTTTTTTTAAGTATTCTGTTTACTTAAATTGTGCCAGTCAAGGTTTTCAAATAGAAATACATCCCTACAATCTCAAACCTGTCGACCTCAATACACGAATACAATTGCTACAAAATACAAGCTCGTCATGCAAACCTATCATACAAATGCTTGTATATTATACCACAATATACTTATATATAATATAAACCAGAGATGTAAACAACAAATACTTGTATGTAACACCACAACTTATCGTTCAAACCTGTCAGCTTCGGTCATCATGTCTTCCAGCTGTTCGTCCGTCAGCTTGGTCTGGTGCCTGTCCAGTATGCTCCTCAGCTCCTCCGGTGATATGAACCCGTCTCCGTCGGAATCGAACTCCCTGAAGATCGTCATCACCTCCTCCACCGAGATCCACTCCTGAATTTTAAGAATTTAATATTAGGTTTTAGCGAAGGTTTTTGTTATGAAAAAAGGTTGGTAACTCAAGTTTTTTGATAAATACAGTTAATATGGTTGATATGGTTGGTAAGTATAGTTTTATGGTGTTCTAAAAAGTTTTTTAAATCATAAATTGCGTAAAATAAACTTTATAGTTATGTTTTTACAATAAAATCTTTTTGCGAAGGTCAATTAAGAGTATATGTGGTCGCTTGGCAAGAAAACTTGTTTTACTTTAGTTATTAATTTTTAATCCTAGCAAGCGTTATGCTGAGTTAAGGTTTAGGTTTGAATCTAAATTAAAAAAAAAGTTTTTCAGTCAAAAGAAGAGTTTTTTAAATCTTATTAAGTATTATTTTAACAATTAACATTAATATAGGTTTTGAAACATATTAACCAATTAATGTGATTAAACTGAAGAAAACATGTGCCAAAAAAAATACTAAATTGTCATTAAGGTCTTTATCATACCGATACGATTATCAGACCGCAAGTCTTCGGTAAATACCTGGGTTTCGTTCTTTTTGAAGTTCGTCAGTCTGCTTCATAGTGAAATATGACAAGCCGTTTGTAGATCGACGACCGCAAGTTTTTCGGTTGCGGCAGACTGACGAGACTAAATAAGAACGAAACCCGAGTATCTACCTAAGGCTATGGTCTAATAATCGAATTGGTATGATCAAAACATATGTTAGCTAGAACTTGTCTAACGACATACAAAAGTCCAATATTAGGCTCTGTAGACTTTCGCCGAAATTATCTTTGATCGTATATACTATCAATGTGAATTTTGAAATATATCAAATGCTTTTTAAATGAATTTAACAATACAAAATCAACAATAGTAAACACAAAAATACTTTATGTAAACATTTCACATACTTTGTAACAACTTTTACAACAGAACTAACAGTCAGTATTATGGCCATGAGTTTCAGGAAGGAGCTGAAATCGATGATGGGGACGCAGCTGCTCGACTCTCCATTGTGACGTAAGCACGTGATGACGTCATCAACGTAAGTTCTCAGTTCGTCGGCAGTCAGCTGAACTCCGATGCTGCACGTCACAGTGGACAGGTCCTGAAATTTATTTTTTTAATTTATTTTTTTTTTAATTTTTGTTTTCAAACTTGTAATAGTTTAATATACTAAGTTGTTTTGATACCATGGTTTTTTCTGAAACAAATCAGTTTTACCTACATTAAAAATATAAGATAACTTAGAAACGTTTAAATTTGTGCATCTCGTAATAGTTTGTGCGAGTGATTTACAAAACTGTTTTGATTAATTATTGTGAAAAAATCTTATAGTTTTTTTTTTAACAAAGTTTAAGTTGTTTGAGGTAAATCGAGTTTATATTGCCTACAGCAAAAATACAAAAAAAAAACTATAGAGTTTTCATATTCAAAAATTATTTTAATATTTTGTTAGGTGAAGATTAAAGCAGGATAACTTTTAAAACCTGTAGGAATTCATATACACATTCTTATAAGAGAACGCTTCCATAATCGCATTAACCTTTTTTTTTTAACTTGTTTAGATACTAAGCAATACTGTTAATTGAACAGCTACTTTTTATATTAGTAATTATTTCGATGAATTCTATAAAGTAATTTCTCTCATTTATGCTAAATTGTTGAAAACTAAATTTATTTCAACTTTTATTTTTTAAGTTTTTTATTCTTTTCTAACATTTTCAAACACTATTGCAGTAAAAAAGAATACACTTAATATTTACTTTGTTTACTATATTTGTTGACTAAAATAAAATTAACATACACAAAAAGACATAATTTGGTGATTTTAGAATACATATATGATTTTAATAAAATACAAATGAAAATATATCATTACCTTGTATATTTTATTATAATGCTCAACTTTTTTTTGATAACTCTTTTAAGCTTGTACTAAAACTATTTTATTTAAGCCATCAAAGTTCATCCAAGGTTTTCAATCAAACTTTATCTTTTTTTAATCACAAAAATCATTATTATGACGTCATATAGGATTGGCACGCTCATCAATGGCTAGACGTTAAACAGGATTCGAAAATAGTCGAGCTCGAATCTGCGTTCAAATTAATTCTGGTATGCTGCGTTGGTGACATCTACTCTATTTGATTTTTTTTGCATTACAAAAAGTAGTTTCTTTTTTAATGCACTTTTATTAACTTAAACCTTTAAATTCAATTTTCTTTATGTTAACAGCTTTCTTACAAATAGTTTATAATAAATCGAAAATTTATAACCTTAACGTAAAATTACTTGTTTAGCAAAGTATAGTTTTGTAATTTTATGCCTTTTAATAATTTTTCTTCAAACTTACTTTGTATTTTCTGTACAAAGTTTGTTCCACTTGGAAAACTATATATTGATAAATTATTTAACTATACGTTTTATTTTTAATTTGTAAATTTCTAAACTTCATAAAAAATATTCAAAACTTTTTTACATAGTTTGTAAAAGTTCAAGTTATTGCTACTACGACGTGCAATAAGTTCACAGGCGATGCAAAATTTCTATTTTTGTTCAACGTCAATCAATAGAACGCGCATCCACGTGAACTCATTTACGTAACTAACACGCATTTCAGAAGCTACGTATCACTTTCTAAACTAATCAGGCACAAACATTAAAATAATTTGAATATGCGAAATTCAAAAGTACACTGACCCTGATGGATATTTTTCCAATATTTTTTCTGTCCAGTATTTGAAAGGCTTGTTTGTATTCTTCTAGCAAGTCTGTGGGCATTAGGTCTTCGACCACCTTTAATAAAATATATAAGTTATAACTTTATTGATAGTTTTTGCAAACTTAATTTTATGACTCGACAGAGTTGGATACTCTATTTTAAATCATAAGCGTCTAAAATACTTTACAGTAAAATTTCAGAACTGAAATTCTTTATTAATGTTGTATAATTTTATATATTTTTGAAGGTCTTGTTAGCCAAACGAAAAAAAAATATTTTTAAAGTTTAAATTATTTTTTTCCAGTAGATAAGTAATAAGTATTTGTTATCTAAAAAAAACATGCTGAAAACTTGTTATTAAAAATGTAAAATATTTGTAACAAATACTTCACCTATAAAAGCTGCTTAACTTTAAAATATTAATAAACAGTTGAAAGTAAAGTAAATAACCTTCCATTGTCCTAAAGAAAATATTCTGCTGCTATAGTCTTTTTTCATCTTCAAAATTAAAAAAGTTGCTTGTTACTACTTTCGATTTAAATCACACAGAGTAACTTGATACATAACTCAACGGTTTTTAAGCAGCATTTTTTTCTCAGAAGCTTCTTTTTCTCTCGTAGCACAAGATGACGTCATAACAAAATGTGCTTAGAAAAGCGTTACAATTTTATTCGAAAAAAAGTTTTCTTCTTACAAAATCGATACTTTTGAACCATAGACTAGAAAATATAATTTTCATGTTCAAATAGCTCTTAGCTAGCATATGTTTGTAAATGATCCTTGAAAAATAAGTCTACGAGTTTATTTAGGAAGCTACTTATTTTTTTATTTAATGACTGTAAACCTACTAAAAATAAAATTTGTTCTATTTTTAGATGGTTTATTAAAAACTTTTATCTGACTTTTATTTATTAGTTTAAAATAGTTTTAAAACTAAAACTTTTTAACCTGCTATGAAATAATAATTAAAAAGTTTTAGTTTTCTTGATTGGTAAAATGTTATAGGTTTTCGGTCAAATATTTTGTATAAGCTATTTGAGTTGTTTAATTTGATTCATTAAGACTTTTAATAAGTCAATAGCAAAAGAAAAGTTTCGAAGTATCCTTCAAAGACTTACAGTTTTTTCAATGTTTTTTAGTTAAAATAAAGCATTTTTGCATATTTTGGTAATAAATTTCGATTAAAAACGAAAATTAAATCTTTATTTTTTAATTAATTTGCATTATCATACACTATTCACTTTTATAGATTTTAAACAAGGTTATACTTAAAAGATAAGATTATAAAAATCACTAATTTTACAGTAGTAGTTATTTTTAAATTCTTAAATTACAAAATTAGTTCATTTTGCAAAATACTTACATAATTACATTAAAGAAAACTTCACTGAAAATATATAATGAGTTTTAGTAAACCTGCAATTGCTATTAAAATTTTTTTAATTTATTTAATTATTGCTATATAGTTTAAAAATAGAAACGAATATGTTAACATTTAATTAAATTTCTCAGATTTTTTACTAATATATATATATATATATATATATTAAAAACATACGGTAATGATGATTGAAAATTATTGGTTTATGTCATGAAAATTTTTGCCAATTGAAAAGTACAGCTTTCGAGTCATAAAAACTAATCCGATCTAAAAATAATCGGATTAAAAAGAACCTTATTTATAATTTATGAAAATTTTAAGATAAATAATTTTTAATGAAAGTTTAATTAAAAATCGGAACATTTCTATGCACGTAAAATTATACTATTTTTAACAATAATTGGCAAAGAATTTTGAACTAATATTTTTTTAAAGCAATATTTATCCCAATACTAGCATTATCTTTTTTTGACTAAAAATATCTTTTGAATATCGACACTAAAAATTTTTGAACATTCATCAACTATTTTTAGAAAGCGTATACTATTTATTAATTTTTAAACTTTTTTGTTGAAAATATTGCTTAAAAATATTGTTGATATATCTACTTAAAAAACAATAATATGTACTTTGTATGGTAAACATTTAGTTTTGGTCAGCTTAAAATTTTCTAATTTAAAACTGCAAATATTTATACACTTAATTAGTTTTATATTCCAAACCTTTAAAAAGTTAATTATAAAAGTTATAATAAAAATTTTATACATATCATTTTATAAGATGAAATTACATAAAAAAAATATATATTTTACTGAGCCAACTCAAAAAAGCTTTTAAATGCTTTATATAAAAATTATAGTTTCATAAAATAATTAAACAAATGTCTTATGTCACTTATTACTACAACCATTAGCTACTGGATGCTTAGAAATTAAGCTTAAATGAATTTTGCAGAAATAAAAAAATTAACATAACAAAATTATATTCTTCCATTAAGCAGTTCAGTTAAAACAAATATTGGTAGAGAGTTATAAAAGTTAGTAATAAAAATAACTAACAAAAACAATCCGTTATATTTCAAAATTGACGGAAATAACTAGCAAATTATTTATTTGGAGAAATAATTTGAACCAAAATTTTTTAAATAAAATTCATCGAAGTCAAAGTCATTGCTTTGGCTCGTATGTATAACAACTGTGGTTTAAAAAACTCTATTATTTTTGAAGTAGTTGAGAAAAAAAATTATACATTGACATATGCTCAACTCAGTTTAGGTTCAGATATGCTAACTAAAAAACAAAGTTTAAAGCTGGCGTGTATAAAAAAAAACCGAGCTTTTAAAATGCGTTTGTGACTTAAAATACAAAAACATTGACTTTAGAATCACTTGGGAGGTGATAAAAAGAGCACAGCTTATAACCGATGGCAATAACCTGTTGTGTGAATATGCTCAAAAAAGAACTGATGTACAAGCGTTAAATCAAGAAAATTGTTTAAATTAGAGAAGGAAGTTTGTATTTTTCTGCCGATGTATCAAAAAACTACATGTAATGCTTAACTAGTGTATAGTTTTGTGCTCTAAATTCACATTTGAGGTTTTGTGGGTTGTGGTTGTTAGTTTTAAGCAAAGTTAGGTTATAGTAAGATCATCCTGTTGTATTAAGCTATGTTCCCAAACTTTTTTTTCAACTTATAAACGGGTAAGAATTAATAGAAGTTTACTGAGTTGTATAAATGATGTAAATTTTTCAAAATACTATCGTTCAAAGTTGCAAATAAAACTTCTATAGAAAGTAAGTTATTTCAACAAATATTTTGTAAGTTATGTTCTCTTAAAAACTTTTTATCGCTTTTTTTTCTTCTTCTGAAACTAAAAAAAGTAATTCTAGTAAAGATTAAAATACAATAGAGACCTTATTTATAAACCAATCACTCAATGAGATTTTTGTGAGCATAGAAATAAGATAAATATTTTAAGGTCCTTGACAAGAAGTTAAAACATATCCAAACGGTGTACAACTAGGTAGTCGAAAGGTTTTTTCGTACACCAGGTCTATTGACCAAACTTTTTGAACGCCTTTTTTGTCGTTCAACAAACTATATAAGGAAGTATTTATAACTTAAAGAGTGTAAACAAAAATTGTTTACAACAAACTTTAAACTGAAAAATTACAAATAAAGCATTTATTGCTTCACCATTTAATCAATTTCTATAGGAAAAAATAAGGAATATATAATAAAAGCTTCGTGTTTTACATTATAAAAAATTTATGAGTTTATCAATGTTGTTATTAATGTTTTATAAAGTATACTTACTCATCAACCGTTTTGATTAAACACTGTTTCGCATAAGTTACAAAACAATACATTTAGAATAGTTTTAATAAAATTGAGAAACTTAAGGTTTGACCAAATCATTTCTATCATTAGACCGCAAGCTCTCGATAGACTGAGACGTTTATTGGTACAGAAAGCAGTTGTCTGATGATCGAACAGGTATGCTCAAACCTTTTTGTTAACTTTAGCTCGTCTCACGGACAGTAGTATTAAAGTCAACCGATCATACGTTACAAACGAGGAAGTAGACTTTAAATCATTGTTTTATCAACAGGTTGGTCATCATGAAAAACTTATGACAGAATTATTAACTCATAAATTTATTGTCTACTACTTTTTTAAATCCTAGTTATTATTTTGCACAATTCTGATCACAGCTTAGTATATTTTTCACAATGAAAATATTTCTATGTCATTTTCTGTTGGTAAATTTTAAATTTAAAAGAACTACATATATATTGAAACTTCGTTGTAATTTTTGTTTAATTTCAAAGAGAACTTGCCTTTATTGTACCTCGCATTAAAAACATGTTTTTTTATATTTTTTAACCTATAACAAGGGTGGTGAGCGTTTTTGTGGTGGCAGGCCAAATTTCGATCGTAAAATTATTCTCGGGCCGCGAAATTAATATATTGTAATTTGTCATGTTGTAGTTTAAGTGTTTTTTTTTCATAACAGACACGAAATATATACAATAAGTTTATAATTCAACTTGAATTGTACCTATGAATTTTTTTTAATTTTGTTTAAAACTACAGTTTGTATAGAGTAAGTTTTAAAATTTTCTTTAACGGGCCAATCTTGCGTATTTACGGGTTTCTATAAGTTTGCTGACCCCTGACTTAGCAAGTAAGTAAAATTTATAATATAATACATTTAAAAAAGTATCATATGAATAGCAACGAAAAGATAACAATACATCGACAAAAATTTATAAATCTAGATTCTAACGTTTTACTTATTAATTTTAATGGAGCATTTAAAAATAATTGTATCCGCAGTTGAAAACATTTTTTAGGAGACTTTCACTAATTTTGTCAAGTTAGCCACCATAAATTTTAATTATTGATAATAATTAGACAATATATGTAAACACTTATCTGTTGTTGCAATTAATTCAAATTATAATTCATTAATATAGATAACATAATGTATACAATTAAAAACAACAATATTTAAGATACGTTATTTAGTGTTTTACTAACGATAGGCACTGTTTTATTTAAACTCGTGCCTGCAATTAAGACATATGTTGTGGTTTTCAAACCAACCGTCTGCACAAGTAATGGTCAACGTGACAGTACAGACGAACCATTTTCGTTCCAACTTGCAAGTCTTCAAGACAAACAACGCATCGTTCATCGACCGCGTCAAAATGCTCAAACTTTTCAACTCTTTCTGGCGTCAGACCTTTGAAATTTTCGTTTTGTCGCTTGATGTCTCGAACGACTACGCGTTGAATCCTTCGCAGTTGTTGGTCATACACAACTTGAAAGTTTTTTTACTAGGTCAATAAAGTTTAATTTTGAAACATAAATTTATTGTCACATGAAAATTTATTTGTAATAAGACAGAAATCACACGCCAAAATTATAAAGGTGTATGGCTTTTTTAAATATATTTGCTGTAGCATTTACTGTATTAGAAAACAATACTACCTATTTTATATATAACAATATATAGGTAGTATACTATTGCAAATGTTACTTTAATTCTAATGCTTTATGTTGAAAAAAAATAAACTTATTTGACTTTTATTTTAACAGCAGGCTTACATAAAGTGCTTTTATTAGACATAAAACTTTAACTTATAAATAAGTTCATACTTATAGTTTAACTTAAAGGTATAGTTTTATTTATTCAAAAATAAAAGTGTTTTTAAAAGTTTAATATCTCTATAAATGCATAATCTAAACCATGCGACTCTATTTGTATATTTTGCTGCAAAATCAGGTACCTAAACAAAATGTTTATAGTTAAAAAAACAATGAAGTTATAACAATTAAAACATAAGTAAATGCAACTAATGTAGTTTAATTAAAATATGCATATGTATACTCATTAATTTAAAAATATTAATATTTTACCAAATAAAACACCTGAACATAATTTGCATAACTTTTATATTATCTTTATAAGCAAAATGAAAACAAACAAATCAAAATTAACTGCAGTTAGTGTTTAACTACTTAAAATATGCACTCATAACAGTATATGAAAGAGAAAAATTTATATTTATCTAGTAATTAAAAAAATATTTTTTATTGGTAACTATTTATTCTATGACTATAAAGCTTTGTTTATAAAGTACATACTTAAAGTTCGCTTAAAGCACGTACTAAGACTCAAAAATGCATGAGTTGAAAATTTCTGTTACATAAGTATTGTTTATGGACGATTTGAACGAATGAAGCTACACGACCTTTTTTAACGGTTTATGTTGCTTCTTTATGCAATAGTTGTGTATTTTTGTTTGATCTGATGAATTTAAAAGTGATTAAAGATTCTGATGGATTATGATTGATGAAAAATTCTGATGAATTATGATTTTTCAAAGAATTCAAAGACCGAATAAGATGAGCATAAAAACCAAGAAAAAAAAATCGAGTCAGTAGAGGATGGTAAAGTTTTGGTAGAAGTATAAAATGCACATTAATACTGGTTATTTAAGCACTGTAATTAATTTTTTTAAGCTTACCTTCACAACCAATGACAATGTACAGGTTAAAATTTATTATGATAAAAAATTGGTTTTAGTTTAACCGAAAACACAACTTTGATGAATTGAAAATAAATAATTAAAACCTCAACTTTGGTTTTGTGATTTATTCTACTAGTTAGTTGTTTTAGAATTAGAAAAAGATACGGAAGTAATAAACAAGGTCTGAAAATTATTTTAAGCTATAAAGCAGGTTCATAAAATATGTTTAAAAATTATTTTGTGCTTTACTTGGCCTATAGCAGTTTGCAGAGTTTTCAAGGCTCATTATCATGGTCGCCAACTTACTGAAACTTAAAGAACAATCGTTCCCTATTGTTAAATATTGACCCGTCCATTGTTTGAACACCGAACCCCTTTACTCTTTTTGTCCCTGATGGTCAACAAATTTTCAATGGGGCGATACAGCTTAGTTTCGAGACCCTGGCTTACAGGCATAAATCAAGCAAAGAGTGGTTTGTCAGCGTTAAAAGTATAGCTCTAAAAAACCAAGTAAGCGTTAGTGTTTCACATATACAAAATTGAAACAGTGAGCAAAATAACACTTTAAACACAACTGAAAAATGTGTATTCAAAAAACATTGCTTTACTTTTTTTACAAGATGGCTAACTTAAGTATGTTTCAAGTTTTAACTGTGTTAAGGTAATTTTTTATCCCTTAAAACAAAAAATATAAACTATAAATGTTCCTTTTAGTAAAACTTTAAGTAGCTGTTGAAGTATTGTGGAAATTGAATAAGTATTTTGAATTTATAAGCAGTTTCATGCTACATCTGTTTTAATTAAAAGAATGAAACAATTAAGTTATTAGAGAAGTGCACATTAAAAGAACCTGTATCGATAGAATTAATCTATATACTAGTGGTCATCGTGAAACATTTGAAAAAAAAAAACTCAGTATAATTTTTTTTTATATCTAAATTATGCATATCCTTAAGCTAATTGTCTTTTACTTCACCACCAAACTACAAAGTTTCGTCATTAATTTAATGGTTTTAATTCATTTTATTAATGACTTTTATTTTTTCACTTCTCTTTTTAATTATTGATTTGTAGTTTTAATTGTTTTTTATAATTTCTTTTTTAAATTCAGTATTCTTTCTGTCGTTCTTTTCTGTACAAAATGTGTTAAAATATATAACTATGAAGGTTAATTATTGTTAAATAGATATAAAACTACATAGTTTTTTTACAGAGTAAGTAGTTCTAATTTTTTTTCTATAAAACATGATTTTTGCAAATAGTATATTTTTTTCAAGACTGCATATAAATTTTTTTAAAAATTATTATAACAAATAATATGTTTTTTTGATAAAAAACAGAACCAGACAGAGTTATCAATCCTTGGTGGGAGATATGAATTATATAAATTTATTGTTAAACTTTTATTGCGTTACGCCGTTTCCCTGCAGAGCAGTTCATCAGACGCTAAAAAAAGCTGAAAACATAAGTATACAGGGCGATGAATTGGGAAATAAAAATACACACATAAAGGAAAATAAAATTTGCATTTAAAATATGAGTTTTAATTAATATGTAGTTTACAAAAGTTAAACTTTAAAGTTAAATTAATTTAAAATGAAATATAGAGAAGTTTATTTTAAATAATTTATTAACTATAGATTTTATATATTTTGATAATCTTTTTACTCAGCATTTAATATATTAGGCTTTGGAAAAAATGTAAATACTAAGATTTATAGGGGATTTTTAGAAAACAGAAATGGTCTTTTAACGGGAAGGTTGTAACTTTAAAACAAAATCTTTACACAATACAAACATAAATACAATGTAACAATCAAATTAAATAGAATAAAATAAACTAAATTAATTAACTTGCCTTTAAGAGCTTGTCTTCGTCTCTGATAACACCTGTAAAATTTTTATAAACATTTACTTTTAAATAAGTTTTCTAAAACCAATTATAAATAGTTAAAAAAAATAACAAATTTAAAGTGTACCTCTCAAAGTGCGTACATTACCGATGTATTTACTTTTTAAAATGCGCATTGAAGAAATTTGGACCTGATAGTAAACATATGTTGAATATTGTATAAAATAGGAAAAAGTTCCTGCAAATAATATTGAATGATATATGCACCGATTCGTGTGTAAAACCTAAAAAGTTATTTAATATGAAGTTTATAGAAAGGTTATTAAACTGTTTTTGTTGTTGTTTTATTGTATTTTGCTTCATAATTTTTTATAACTTAAGTTTAAAGTCTTTAAAAACAAGCTGATTTTTAATGTTTTTATAACAATTAAGTTTTCACTCTTTCTTATGGCATCATAAATATTTACTTTTAGAAAAAGTTAACAAGCTAAGTAAGACCTCTCCTGAAATTAAATAAACAACCTATTAATGAATAGATATTAATGTTTATAAATTATTTTACAATTTTTAGCTTTTTTAGTTACAAACATACTACAACATCATAGATTTTGCATATTTTGTTAAACTTGTATATTATAAGTAATTTTTATAACATCAAAGAAATAGTTAGTTGTTTTAATTCAATGTTTCTTGAAAAGAGACTTTTATAATTATAGATCATTTTAAAACTTTTAGTTTTTTTTAAATTGCAAACAAGGAACTTTTTGTAAGTTTTGCTTTGTTTGTTAATTATGTGTATTGAAAGCTAAGTCTGACTATACTTTACTTTTAGTTTTTTTTTAAGTTTTTTAAACTATCTACATATTTTATATAAGATATACGTTTTTTTGTATAAATTCTTTCCACTATTAGAAATTATTACCTGTAAGAAGTTTACAAATTCAGGGTTTCACTAGTTTTTTATTTTTCAAAAATTTTTCCAGGTTTTCTAAATTTCTTCAGGTTTTTAAAAGTTTACAATTTCGGGTTTATTTTTAGTTTTAAGTTTGAGGTAAAAAACTGTGTTAAATAGTAAAAAAAAACATTAAAAAGATACTGTAAAGCTAGTTTAAATATGTTTTTTGTTAAAAAAAAACTGATGATGACATTTTTTTTTTATGATAGATTTTTTGAGTCAAATCGAAATTTTACTACTGAAAATGTGAAAATTGTTAAAGTTCATAGTTTTTCCAGGTTTTTCTAGTGATTTTTGTTCAATATTCCAGGTTTTTTTCAAAACTTTTCAAATTCCAGGTATTGAGGCAAAGTTGTAACCCTGCAAACTTTCATATTAAGTCTAAATAAACTTTATCCATTATTTATTTACGTATAAAATTTTTCTAATTTTTAATTAGATTTTAACAACCTCGTTTTTTAATTACTTGCATAGTTTTTATTATATTTTAGATTTTTGTTACTAGTTAGACAAGTCTTAATTTTAAGTTAGTAAAATTATAATTAGAGACATACATAAACTTACATTAATATAAATTTTAAATAAAATTAGCTATAGTTGTTTGGAAAGGATGATGATATACAAAGATATAATATATGTTTAATTTAATGTGTTTTCTTTTTGAAAATTTTTTAGTTTGTTTAATATTTATTTATTCAAATATGTTCAGACAAGTTTGCTTTTTGTTTATAAGACCTTTATAATTCATATCTAAACTTCAAACTATTTTTAAAATTTGACTATGTCAATTTACGGCACCCCCTTACAAAAAGACCACGCGACGCTACTGTATACCTGTATGATTCAAACTAAGCAAAACAATTAAGCGACTGAGGAAATTTTTGAATGATAAACATTTTAATAGGCAAAACTTATTACTTTTAAATACGAATATTACTACACAAAACAAAGACCTAGGCGTAAGGGTAAAAATATTTTGTTGATTTAAATCTTAATTTTGTTTTAGAAAGCAGTTGATTTTAGAAAGATAGTAAAAAATTAAAACTATTAAAACTTATTTAAAACTTTTATATTTTCTTTTTGGCTGTTTTCCTAAACTAAACAAACTACTTAAGAATAAGATAAATTTATAACTCTTAATTTGTCCTAACGCTTTTGTGTAATGGTAGAATAAATAAAATAAAATACAATGTAGAAAAAACTATTCATTTTTAACTAAAATATTACGTTTGTTGGTCAGTGTTAGCCGTCGAAAGCAACCAGAAGGCCGCGGGTTCAAATCCTAGTGGTGTAGGATTTAGTTTCAAATTATATAAAAGAATTATTTTTCAGTCTTTAAAAAACGCAGTTAAACAATGCACTTTTTACTATCATATGTGTTTATGTTATTTCACTCACAGTTTTTAAAGGTCTCCCTGAAAAAATAAGTACTGTTCTATAACTAAGCGATTTTATTCGTTTTTATTTTATCCTTGAAGATCTTTTTAAAAATTTATTACTATGTTTAAGTCTTTTTATTAAGAACATAATTTGATAAAAAATTGTCTTTCTTGCCAACTTTATTTATGGAAATTCTATAAATATAGAAAATAAAATAATTATAAGAAACAGTTAGTGGTTAAGTTTTTTAGTTTAAAAAAACTGTTAAATTTCGTCTAGATTAAAAGTATTGTCGTTTTATTTTCAACTCTTTCAAATTCCTTATGTTAAGATATACACACTTATTTAGTTTCATTCAGGTCAACTACAATTTTTTCACACACAGAAAATAAACTATAAAAGCAATGGGAAACTATATTTCAACGCAAAAAGCAGTGATAGTAGCTGGACCTCAGCAAAAAGTATCTCAGCTTCCCCTCAACTTTCTAATTCAGAACTTCATATATTTCAACAGAAGAAAACATTTTCTAAGTGATAAAACTAATTGCTTTTATTTCCCCGAAATATCCGAATCAAGCGTGAAAAGTCTGCTGGACTTTATAACAAAAGGTGAGCCTTATAAATTAAAAAATTTAAAATTGCTATCAATTATTAGCACATTTTCCACATTGCTTATGTTGTCAAAATATCAATAATACGTTTGTTTAAATTTTAGAAGAATACATTTCTATATACTTTTCAAAATTGAATTCTTGATTTATATCTAAACTGTTTTTCTTGCACATAATTTTTTTTTTAAATGTTTATTTTAAATATTTTTTGTATAATTTTAATGCATAATTGTAAAACACATTTTTTACTTAAAGATTGTAAAATGGTTTTTATTTTATATACATTTTGTATAACTTTAATAGACAATTTTGAAACACAACTTTTACTTAAAGTTATACAATATCTTTTTATATAAAAAAATACTTATTGTAAATAAAATATTTAATTTGCACATCTTTATTTAAATAAACTCTTTACATTTCAGTAAATTGAGCAATCTTTTTTAGTTAAGACAAATTACTACATAAAAACACTCTTAAAAACACTTCAGTTGTTAAAATTTTCAAATCTATGGAGTTCGAAATTATTCTTACAAGTCTCATGGTACTTCTTGTTTTTAAATATGTTAATAGTTTTACATGAAAATAAAATATCATAAATTTTAATCTGTTTTTAATACTAACAACAGTCACTTGTTTTAGTGTACAACACATTAGGTAATATAATTTAAAAAGATACTCAGCATTGCTGTGTTGTAGGGTATCATGAATGTAGCGCTACCAAAAAATTTGCACACATATTTGAGAAGTTTCGTGTTGATATTTTTTCTAAAAATATTCGTTGCGCTGAACACTAAATGCACAAAAAAGTCATACTCTAAACTTAAGTTTTATCGGAAGGTTACTTCAAAAACAAAACTAAAGCGTGTTAAAAATGTATTAGTTTATCTTAGGGTGAGCAGCTTCTCTTTTAAGTATATTAGAAAAACACCTTATTTATATTTATAAAATTTCCTTAAAAATAACTTATATGTTTGATAATTTTTTAGGCAAAATAGAAGTGGATCAAAACAACATTATTAGTTTGCTGGAGGCTGAAAGGACTTTGGATAATCCAAATTTCAGAAAGTACATTTGTGAAGAAATTATTGATAAAGTAACTATAAAAAACTACTCTTTCTTTTTTGAACTGTCTAAAATCTTTTATCTAAAAAAGTTGCAGGACTTTTTTTATAATTTGTTTTTTCAATGCTACTTAACAAAGTCCAATTTAGAAGTTTTTTACAATCTAGGGTATCAAGATGTGCTAAGCATTGTTTCTTCTTCGAACTTAAGGATCGATTCAGAACTACAGATTTTCAATTTTATAGCAGATTGGATAAGCTATAAACATTCTGATCGTAAAGCGTATTTTAATGATTTAGTAGAAAGGGTTCGACTACCTTTGTTGAGTGAAGAAATAATAGTCGATGTTTTGAAGCCACATCGACTCTGCTCAGACAATTTATATTGTGATTTACTTTTCGATAAAGCTTTGGAAATTAAAAGAAACAAACGCAATTTTGTGAAAAGCAGTTTGCTGCAATACCGGTGTTACCATGAAAAAAATGACGGCATTGAAGTCATGTTCATTGTAGATGATTATGATGATAAAAAAGATTACAGTTCATCATCAGCAGCTTACCAAATTGACGGTTGCGAGATAAGAAAAGTAAAAAGCTTCGCCTCGATGAACCGACAGAAAAGAACGGACGCGGCAATTGTTTTGGGAACAAAAGTTTACTGCATCGGCACATGCAAGCGCGATGGCTTTTTGATAGACTCGTTTGAAGTTTACTGCAGAACAACCGACGCTTGGAGCGTTTTGGAATGTCCTCCGCAGATCGAACATGGCCTTTGCGCTTGCTCGTTCATGGGCAAAATATACGCTTTCGGCGCGCGCTGGAGCGCGGTGAGCGCGGTGTACTCGCCCGAGGAGGACGCGTGGCAACTAGTGGCGAGCACGCCGAGCGAAAGGGACGAGGCGTCGTGCGCGCCTTTCAACGGTCAGTGCGTGGTCGTGGGCGGCAGTAACCTCTCATCGAAAAACGTTGAGAGTTACGACCATCACCTCGACAAGTGGTCCGTCCTTCCCCCGATGCGCGTCGGCCGGAAGTCTCCCGGCTTGCTGGCAAGGGGAAACAAGCTGTACGTCGTGGGGGGTGGTTTCTTCTCGAACCACGAAGTTTACGATTGCTTGACGGGGCAGTTCACCTTCATCGCCGCCAGCTCCTCTTGTTTTTACGGCACAGTTAACTTGGTTGCCAACGGAAACAGTGTTTTTGTGTTTAGCCAAGCGCAAAAGTTGGTGGCTCATCCTGAAAAGACGAACTTAGCTGTTCATACCTACGATATCCTTGAGGATAAATGGTATGTCACAAACAGAAACTTTTTCGATCGTCCGAAAAAGTTTACCCGTTCAATAGTTACCTTACATAGCTTTCTAGCATAAAGAATGATTTCGCAGTTAGATTAAAGCAAATTTTTATTTGTTAAAATTTTTTCATCACATAAATTTACTCATTTAAGTTTTCTATTTTTAAGTATATCGGTAACTTGTTATAAAACAACATATGGTAATGTTAATTGGTAAAGTTCTTTAATAAGTAATATCCGTGTTTAAAACTTTTACTACATTTTTTATATTGAACGACCAAAAAAATCACTCTAAAATTATTTGGTTTTGAAACCTGGTGTACGAAGGAACTTTTTTCGGTTGTCGAGTCGTACTTTACTTAGATGCAGTTCAACGTCATTGTCCAGTATAGCACAAGATTGTAAAAAAAAAAAGTTTATGTCGTTAGCTTATTTCAAACTTTACCACCAGTTTAAGTATTTTCAAGTAAACTGCTTTCACCATTTAGTTAACATTTAACATTGTTAATAGATGTTTAACACTTCGTAAAGACATCTAATTTGTGGTAAAATAAAAAGTTTTGCAACTGAAAAATGTTTTGTGTTTATTACAAATGTTTTTTAATACTATATTTTTTATATTTGAGAATGTTAGATATGTTTTTGATAACAAAAAAATGCAGTACTAAAATATAAAAGACATGCTCTTTATTAATTCGTTGTTTATAGTTTGAAAGAATGTTGTGAAGTATAATACTTTCTGATCTTTATAATTTATGTTTTTTGTAAAAAATATTACAAGATCGCCACTACTTTAGGGGAACTACAATCAGTATTCAAAAGTCTTTCAAGTATATGAGCTTTTATATAACTTTAAAATAAACGACATCACTCTTTATTTTTTGCCATTAAAACAAACGGTTTAGAACAACATTTAACTTTTAGTTAAGTCGCCATTGAACTTTTTTCCTAAATTCATAAATAATATAAAATACCTAAATATTTTTTCATTTGCTATCGGAACACACTTTAGATTGAAGCTTATGATATATACGACAAGTTATAAAAACTTCCATATTGTACATGTTTTTATATTTTACAAGTACGCTTTGTAAAAATTTAATACTAACTACATTCAAATATTTTAAACACATTCTCCAATTTAAATTTAGCCTTTTATTTTTAAATATCTTCATAAGAACCTGAAATAAATTTGAAAGATTAAAAAATGTATTTTGTCATCAAACAAAACTTAAAATTAATAAAAGAGTGTGTGCTTTAAACAAGACTTTGAAATTTTAATACTTAAAACTTAGACTCTACCAAGGGCGTAGCGTGGGGAGGGACACTGGCGCATGCGTGCCACCCAAAAAAAGAAAAGAAGTATAAAAAAAGAATGCAATATTTTTATCCTTTATTGTTTATTTTGTCTGCTTAATTTTCCTTTTTTTCTACTATGTTTATCTTGTATTCGTAAAATTAAACGAAATTTTAAATACCAATTAGGGACAAGTTAGGGAAATTAGTCAATATACTGATTCGGTGCGCAAGCGAAAGTGCGCACCGATGTTGATGAAAAACTCCATAAGGAAAAATTTTATAAGTTTATTAACTTTATAAGAATTTAGACTCAAAAAGCACGCAATTAATATAGCGCACCGCTGTAGTATAACCTTATGACAGACTTTTCTACAAAAAGTTTACAAAAATACGTCACGCTTAAAGGAAAACTAAACAATTATACATTTTTTTTTCATGCTACAATACAGACTACTGCTAGTTTTCTGATCTTTGTTTTTTCAAACATACAAGTAAAAGCGTGTCGGCCTATGAAAAATAAACTTTGTTTGTGATTTTTATTTAAAAAAAATACAATCAGACAAATTAAGTTTAAAAATTATACTTTTATCATAAAAACTTTAAAGTAACAACCAGTTACTTCGAACTTATTTTACTTTATGATATTTTTTCAATTATATTACTTATAAAAAGATCTTTTTATAGCTAATTACAAAAGTTTTAATTTAGGGGATTTTTTAAGAAAAAAGTTTGCACACCCCCTGACCAAAATACTACGCTACGCCTTTGGCACTCTACTATACTTGTTATTACTAAGTTTACTTAAAACAAGTTAGAATTAGATAAAAAGTTGTCTAAAAATGAACAATGATTAAATTGATAATAAAATATTACTCCAAAAAACTTCCTTTTAATTATTAAAGAACAAGTGAATTTGTATTTATAGAACTTAATATAATTTATCTACTTATGTAAAAATAAATTTCATGAGTACTTTTAATGATTTTAAAAGAAATTAAAAAAAATATTACAATAAAGTGAAAATTTTAGTTCAGTTTTGAAAACATGGATTAAAGTTTTAATAGTTGTTTTAAAACAACGTAAACACTTTAGTTTGATAAAAGTGAACCACAATTTTGAAAAGTGTCTAATAAATTTTAATTCTTAATTGCTTGAAAATAGCTCATGCAACATCACAGAAGTTTTTTTTATAGATAGATAATGCTGTTTAACTAACTATAAACGTCTTAAATCAATTTATAAAAGCATTTTGCTAATTTGCGTTTATTTTAACGCAGGTCAAAAAAGATCAGATACACAAAACATGTGTGTGAAATGTAAATACACTTATTTAAATATCTAAAAGTTATCAAAAATACTTTTGTGAAACTAAACGGTTAGTCAGTTTTAGTAAAAACTATGAGTCCAAAAAATGCAAAACTTTAGGGCTTTTAGTAAGATAACAATTATGTTTTTAAATTTTCAATGAAACTTTGTTAATGTAATTATAAAGATAGTAATTACATTTTATGAGCTTTGAGTGACGAAGCTATATATATAAAGAATTTATCTGCTTCAGGTGTTTTTGGCACATTCAGAATTTGTGAAAAAACAAACGAAAACAAATAGAAAAAACAAAAATGATTCTTTATATAAGAAGTATAATTGAGATCTTAAAGTATTTTTTTATTGCTTATGTTTGCAATTTTTAAGTATAAAAATTTGTCTTCATTTCTAAAGTTTTACTTATGAATTGTCTAAGTTTTTAATAAAGAACAGTTTTTATTTATTTAGAATGCGTATCAAACTACAAAAGGATTAACAAAAACCAAACACCCTTTACTAGTCAACTAAAATTTTACAAACTAAAAGCTTCTCTTAGAATATAACTGTAAAGACTTTAACAAGTTGCATCAATTTATGTAAGACATTTTTGCTTATAAGGTAAGAAGTTAATGTAGTATTCAATTTGTTTTGTTAGAAGGTTTTAATTTTGTTTGCACACTTTTAATTTCAAATTAATCTAATCAAAGAAAGAAAAACCATTTTATAGAAAATCTTGTACTATTAACATTTGGAAACCACTTCTAAATTATATTATTTGAGTGCATCATAACTTAAATATCAAACAAAAAAAAACCTGGTTTTACATGATGTCTAAATAGTAAAGAGTACTTAAATACGTAATAACCTGGAAACAAAAGTAAAATATTAAAACTAATGATATATTTTTGACTTTTGAAAATATAATATTCTTTTTATAGTGTATTGTAATATTTTTATTAAACGGAAATTTTGGTTTTATATAACATTGGTTTACATTTTATACAAATGTTTCTAACAAAGTTTCAAACAATTATCAATTACTGAAATATTCTATTGAAATTATTTTACATTTATTTCCAATTTTAAACAGCTGCCACAACTTTTCTAAAACTTTATCCATCTAATTTGGTTTGTACTTTAGTTATATTAAAGTAAATTTATGATCGTAAGTTTGAGCACTATATTTTACTACTAATTTTATTACAAGCAAAACAGATATTTTTAATAACAAACACATAATAAGTAAGTTAACAATTGTCACATGTCTAAACTTCAAATTTCCCTCTTTACTTTTTTAATTATTCTTATTGCTTATCTTTTTCTTGGGTAACTCTGATGTAAAAATTTTTTGGTGTAGGTATCTTAAAACTAATTAATACAAACATATAATAAATATTAAAAACATTTATTATTATTCTGTTTATACTACGACTGAAAATATAGATTAATACAATGTTTGAAACGTTTCTTGTTAAACAATATAGCTTAAAACGATGTATGGTAATCTAAAACCCACTAGTTAAGACTATGCTAAACAAATATATAAACCATTTAAAGTTAAAGATTATAAGAATAAATGTAATTTTGAAGTTTTTAACTTTTTTATTAACGTTTAAAGCATAATTAGTTTCTTATAATGTAGTGCAACTTTTAACGTAAAAAAAGTAGAAGAGCAAATTAACAGTAAATTAAATTAAGGGTAAAATAGTATTTAGACATTTTGCTTTTATGTTAAGCTTTTTATTCGGTAAAATCCTTATTTAAGTTTATTTAAAGTTATAAAAATGAATAAAAATAAAAACGAACGCACAACGAAAAAGTTTGAATAAAACAATTAAATTTTAAAAAAACCTTATGAGCTTGTATTCAGAACAGATTACAAGCTATTAAGATTTTATAAAATTTTAAGTATTTATTTTTTATTTAACTACCTTGTTATCATGATGAGTAATATACTTTTTTAGTTTGGCTATCAGCTAGTAACCAACAAAATAGCTGAAAAGAGTAGAAAGAAAGTAAATGAAAGTGAAAAAGTTAGTCAAAGAGTACAAACACTATTGGAACAATCTGAGCTTGATGACGACTTATTTAATAAAAACAAAATAACAAAATTCCGGCTGTTCAAAAAAAAGGTTTTCAAAAGTATAAAAGACGCAGTAAAATTTCTAAACAGCTCCAATCAAAAAAGTTACACTGAAAACAGTCCCATTACAGTAAAAGGTACAGACTGTGAAAACGAAACTGTAATATTTGTTATGGAAAATTAAAAAAAAAATAAAGAAGAAAAAGCTACACTTAAAGAGCGTTTACTATAGCTTGAAAAATAAAACTCAAGCATTAAGGAAAACTCAACTAAATTTAACGAAAGTAGTCGAAATTTAGAGAAAAAAGTAAATGATTTAACTATACAACTACAAGGTGTTGTATGGACATTGTCCCAACCTGTCCTTTCGATAAGCACATATTCTCTCAAGTATTACCATCAGACTTAAAATGATATTTTCCAGCCTTGAAAATTGTGTTACAAAAGCACTTAATTAAAGTATAGTAAATTTCCGCGCAAATGGAAATTTTCCCCGAAAGAAAAGCAAGTTCTCTCGAATCAATTTTGTATAAAAACATGAGTTTTGCCTATTTTGGCGCGCTTCCCACAATCTAGGGCTAAGTAGCCAGCATCGTGTCATCTTTTAGATTGTTTCCAGTTCGTTATTTTACAAATTTTTGCATCTTCTAATACTCAGTTGAAGTTAAGCTCTTGCTCGATTTAGCAGCAACATTCTACATTCGGTCATTCTTATCTCATTTTCTTTGTGCAGTTCCAAATCTATCGTGAGTTTCATTTACTTCCAGTCATTGTCGAAGTTAGTTTTTCTTGTATTTTTACTTAGTCGCTTAAATAATAGTAATTACTTATTGTGCACGCTTTTTATCGTTTTTGGAAGCTACTGTTACATATTTTTATATTTTTCCGTAGTTTTAAAACGTAGTAATAAATTGTAGTGTGTGTATTATATTTGTTTAAACTTTGTTGTAACGTAACCATAAAATATGTATTAATTTTTATAATTTTAAATCGTAAGAACCATTTTTTTATTTCAAACTTATTGTAACATATACTTGTTTAAGTTAAAATTAGTTTTGCAACTAGATCGAAAACTTAAGTTATTAGTTTTAACTTATATAACATTTTTTTATAAGTTGTAATACAAGTTTTGAATTATGTAGTGTTGATAAAATTAATTAGTTTTTAGTATCGCATTAATAATACTAAAATATTTATTTTTTCCCTATTCGCTCTCCAAACATGTGCTTTACCCCTCGTAACTATTATAGACCTCTTACTTATAATTACAGTAGACCTGCACCTTCTTATAACCGTATTAGGTCAGACGGCTACAACGCCAGTAGGTCAGATTGTTAGAGCCGAGTTTATCTAAATATAAAGTTGATACGAAAAAAAAACAATATAATCTAGTAAGACCTTTAGTTTAAATAGATTTGTAATATTTTAATTGTATCAAGTAATTCTATTTCAAATTGTTTACAAAACACCATTAAAATGAAACCAAAGCACTTAATTAAAGTATAGAAACTCTCTAACTTTATCGTAGTTTTGAAAAACATAGTTTAGATAGAATCTTAAGTTTAAAGTAACTACTTGTATTAAATTGAAAACCAGTTGTAGGTAGAAGAAAGTAAAATTCTCACTCATCAGAAGTTTAGATAGATCTTTTTGATGCTATGTAAGACAAATTATGTAACCAAGTTTCCTGATGCAGTACTAACGTAAAGCAATTAATGCAGTTTTAAAACTAAGTACGCTAAAGCTATGCTCTGATCGTTTACTTATTGTAAAAACAAGACAAAAGTGTTATTGTCGTTCGTAAACTAAAAACCGCATTAGAAAATTGCATTAGATAATAACATTAGAAAGTTTATGGATAAACTGTGATTTTAATATTTATTAATATGATTATTATTAAAATATCAGTTATATTTTACAGAAAAACGTGTTGAAAGGTTTATTTATTGAAAATAAAGAAAAGGTTTTCTATAAGATTCACAAACTAGCTTCAACATTTACGCAGAGTAGTGCTTAAAAACTGTTGATAGTTAAACGTTTGAATAGCTATTTTGTATACAACACAAAAACTTGTATCTTTATTTTTGTGTAACAGTTTAACGCGAACTGTGCTGTCAACAACAATTAAATAAATATAAAACGAAGACGCTTAATATTTTAATAATAAGTTGTTAGTAAGTTTGTGAGAACATATATATTTGTGTGCACATAGTTTTATTTATTTGAAAGGAAAGATACTTTGCAAAATAGATGAGGAAAATAATTTGATTCTTTTAACTGATCACGTGTAGAAAGACAACAAATAATTACACTTCGCCAGCTTCAACGTCCTGCTCCGGACCAGCCCACACCTTATCCGTGAGGTCTTCGTCGCCTCGCTGAGATTTTTCGAGGTCGGTCATCTTCACGGCTCCGACTTGCTGGTTCGAAGTCTTGCGCTGGCAGAACCTCCTGAAATTTTCGAACCTGCTGCCGAAGATGGCCAAGGGGATGGCCCCGATGCACAACACGGTCAGCACCACCGCCACTACCAGGTGCCCACTGCCGTAAAACAAACTGTCTTCCGCCATCTAGTGTTTAAAAAAACAATTAAATGACATGTGTAAAAGTTTGTTGCTATCATAGTTGTTTGATTTAATTTAGAAAAATTAAACTAAACAAAGCAGGTCTGGGTTTTGTAAATAGTTTTATCCGAAAAAAAAACTTACATTGTTCATGACGTCAACAACGCCGTACTTGAAGGGGTCTGTGAACTTTTTGTACGCGAAAATCAGGCAGACGCTTCCGAGCACGTAAAGCGACAGTCCGGTCAGGAGAGTTCCCCTGAGAAAGCCTCGGCTCATCGTTTCAAAAATTGAACTTCCTCTCGGCCTGTACTTTTCAAGCTCCTTCATCAGCCTAAATGGTTGAAAAAAAATTAAATAAAAACTACTACAACAACTTAAAACCGATTTGTAACGCTCACCTGTCGAACCCGTAGAAGTACTTGAGGGCGATGAGCTCAAACACGGCCACCGTCACCAGAGGCAGCTCACCGCAGAAGGAATCGAACAATCCGAGCCAATAGGTGCCGTTTCCTCCCACGAAAATAACGCACAAAATCATGGAGCAAATCACTAATGCGGCTGTTAAAAGAAAAATACAAACATTTTATTCAAAATTTTAAGCTTAATTTTTATTCCTAGTTTATCGATTAGTTATTTTGCTGCATGCTTTGATTAAAACTTATTATATTTATATTAAAAAAGCTCTCACTAAGCACAAATCTGTGATTGAACTTTTTGCCGGTGATGATCTCGTACAAGTTTTTCAAAGGGTCCATCACACCTTCCACGTTTCCGAAAATTGAGGCGACTCCCAGCAGCAGTAGCGTTGCGAAGAAGAAAGGCGCCAAAAATCGTCCCCCCATGCCCATGGATCCCAAGGTCTGAGCGAAGACAATGAAAGCTAATCCAGTGCCTCCAACGTCAGTCTGAAGTAAAGATGTTTTTGTTTAATGCAGTTTCCAAATTTATTTAATATTTTTAAATTGTCTTTGCGTAAAACAGTATATAAAAATTTAAATGAGTCAATACTACAGTTTTAGTTTTAAAAGGTGTTTAAAACTTTAGCATTTCTTTAAAAACAACCTCTCCGAGCTTTTCGGTAACGTTGCAGGCTTGAAAGGTTCCAGTGCTGTTCCACTGAGAGTAGTCAGTTTTGTTGTCGGCTCCGTTCCACTGTTGCAGCTCATCGGTTAACACACCGTCCTCCGGTATCGCCACATTTGCTAGTGCCATGTTGCTGTGGTAGCATAAGTAAAAATAAATATTTCAATAAAACTACTTTAAACAAATTGTCGTGCCATGTTTGTAGAAATATTTTTTTTAACTAATCATAAAATGAAAATACTGCTTTAACATCTCATGTTTTATTCTAATGATATCTTATAAAATAATTTAATTAAAAGCACAACAACATGGTTAGTACAAGATTAGACTTTTAACTATCTAAAAAAACTATGTTATCAAAAACAGCTAGGTTTACGTCACACTTAAATTATGGAAATTATTCAAAGAGTTATTACTCATACCGTTGAAAAAGGTTAAAAGTTCAAACTCACTCGAACACGCACTGCTTGTACAGCTGCTCGGCCTGGTAGCCCCTGACGCTGAAGACAATGACGGCGGCGCTGAGGGACACCATGCTGTTGACGGTGGCGATGAGCCAGGCGTTCATCTGCACGTTCGAGCTGCGCTTCTGCTTGCTGGCGAACGCGATCATGCCGCCGAAGCCGATAGAGAGCGAGAAGAAGATCTGCGAGGCGGCGGTCAGCCACGTCTTCGGGTTCGCCAGCATGGTGATCTGAGATTGAATTGTTGTTTTGAATTTACAGAGAAAAGGTTTGAGCAAACACACGTGTTCTGAATGTCGTTGGAAAACAGTTTGGTATTAAGTGTTGATCTGAACATATAAATCTGATTATATAAAACCTGACAACAAACTAACATCGGGTTTTATCAAGCTGCTGATGCCGTAAAAAGACCCGGGCAGCGACACCGCGTGGAACAGCAGCACCAGGAGTATGAGGATGGGGGCGATGGTGGTGAACTTGACCGTCTTCTCGAACGTCTTCAGGCCCTTGCACATGGCCAAGTATACGAACGCCCACGCGGCCACCACCGCTCCGTAGATGTGCCACTGGATGCCGCCCCACACTCCGATGTTAGGCGTTATGTGCAGCGTGTCTTGGAACCTGCGAAGTTGTGATGTTATGGAAGCCTTAAATGTTTTATGTAATAAATCCTGTTCATATAAACAAATGCATGTTGTTTATTGAACGACAAAAAAAAGCTCAAAAAGTTTAGTCCAAGGACCTGGTGCATAAAAAAGCCTTTCGGTTATCGAGTTATACATTAGTGCAGTATAACGTCATGTCCAGGACGTTAAACTGTACTGTGAACTTTTAAGTATAGTGATCTATACTTAAAAAAAAGTCAAGTATGTACTATAAACAACAAAATTACTTTAAAATCTTTAAGCTTCAAGTTTGAACCAATTGCAAAGCAGTGTCTGTTTTATCTAATATATGTATAGACTTTATATACACTACTTTGCAATTAGTTCAATTATATATATATATATATAAAATAAGGTTGTTATTTAAACTTAAACACCTTCTACTGAGCCACACTTGAAGGGCTTTTAAATAATTTATTAGAAAAATAAGATTTCAAAAATACTGGTTACACGTGTTTCATAAGACTAGACGTCTTAATCTTCAACCAGCTAAATTTAAAATAAATGGCACTTTGCTAAACATAAAAGCAAAAGTTATACAAAAAAACACAAATCAGTATGACTTAATATTGTGCATTACAGTATGCATTACATCACATTTCATTGCATTACTGAAATGCATTACATTTCAGTACGAAAATCAATCTACCTTCTAACTTTCAAACAACTAAAATTAACAAAAACAACAGTTAAATGACTATAAAATACTTCAAAATTTATTGTATTTTTAGAGGAGCTTTTTCATATGTCCACATGAATTCACTCCTCTTATTTAAACAACCTTTCTTTTTTAACGCTTACATAACGGCTGTTGATTCTTTTAAGCACATCCTACAAACAATTATTGAAAGACAGATAATTGAAAGAGATGAAAATAAAATATCTTCAACTATCTGTCCTAATATATAGTTACTCAGTGAAGTTTTATGAATTTTTGCCAGTTAATTGTCAATTAGTAAATTAATTTTTTCACAAGCCGTTTCGCGTGATTTTTGATAGTTTCAAAATTACGTCATAATCTATTTATGCTAAAGTTTTTAACTATCATTTGTGTGTTTTGTTTTGTGCTTTGTTTTGAACTTGTTTTGAAGCTGATGAGTGCATAAGCACGAAACTCGAGTCCTTTAAGTTTTACATCTTGAAATAAACCTTTATATATATATATATATATATATATATATATGTATGTAAATCTAAACATTATTGCTTAAGTTTGAATTTCGATGGCACTAACCAGAAAAACTTTGCGGAATCTTTGGCTACACAGGTGAGGTTGCTTGCAGCTAGCACATCGGGTTCCGGGCATTTTGACCATGGCAACTCGGTCCAGCTTGCGGTAAACTAAATATTTAAGTTGTATTCAGTAAAATGATTTTAGTTTGCAAAATTCTTTTTACTAACCACTCCTCTAACTAAGTAGTAGGCGACCCATCCGAGGATACACGAGTAGTACAACTGAATCAGAAACGAAATCATCATTCCGCAAACTCCGATTCCTATGATAAGTTACACTATTTAGAATTAAAAAAAATTAACTGACTTAATAAAATCTTTGTACAGTTACTAAAGGTTTAACTAAAACTTCTTTTTAACGTCTTTAAATATGCTTTATATTTAGGAGTTTAGAGTTATTACCGGCCATGGCCGAATGAACAGACATCCACGTTTTGACGTTGCCCTTGCGGATCACCTGTCCCATTGACAGCTCCATAAACAGGAGGGGAACGCCCCCGATCAGAAAGAAGAACAGGTAGGGAATCAGAAAGGCACCTGAAATATACTTAAATTAAAAACGCGTTATCAAACCGAGTGGTTTTTAATAATTACTTTTTCTTTATTAGTTTTGAAGATTTGTGAAGTAAGTAAATTCATACTATCAATCTTAGCTATTTTAAATTCTATCTTTTAAGCATAATGTTTTGAATTAAAAACTAGAAACATTTCTTAGCAAACAAAAACAAAACACGAACCTCCGCCGTTTTGCTGGAGGGTCATCGGGAACCTCCAGAAGTTTCCGAGTCCGACGGCGAAACCTATGGTGGTGAGGAGAAAGGACCACTTGGATCCGTAAGTCTCACCTTCTCCGTCGTCCTCATCATCGTCTTCGCTCGGCTCGCTTGCATCTTTCAGCTCCACTTTCGGAGCCGACTCCTCGGGTTGGCTGGTTGATGCAGAAACGTTCTCTTCAACCGTTTCTACAAAAGAAGTGCTTTTCGTTTCGGTACTTTCCGCAGGAACGTCAGTAACTTTGGCAGGACTTTCAGCAACTTCTGCACCTTTGACAGGACTTTCAGCAACTTCTGCAACTTTGGCAGGATTTTCAGGAAGTTCTGCAACTTTGACAGGACTTTCAGGAAGTTCTGCAATTTTGACAGGACTTTCAGGAAGTTCTGCAATTTTGACAGGACTTTCAGGAAGTTCCTTCGCTTCTACGGGAGCCTCTGCGCAGTTTTCTTGCTCAGAAATTTCTTTGTTGTTTTTGTTTTCACTTTCCATGACTTGTTTAATCTTGCAAGAAATGATTTTCAAATAGTTTGAGTCAGGCTACTTTTATACAAGAGTTAACAGCAATTAACAACTGTTGTATAAGTGGTATTAAAACTATTAAATTCGTGTGCAAAAGGTTTAAGTTATTTACGTTTTTAGGCTTATGTTTACAAGTTATTTGTTGAAGTAAGTATTTTTAATACAGTAATAAGACAATTTTGCATGTTTTAAGTTTTTTATACATATTTAAATGTGTAAGTATTTATAATAATATAGATGTGAATAAATTAGAAATAACTTAGTTTAAAGTTAATTAGCTATTTATTAATGTTAATCCTTAACTTATTAATTAACAAACAGTTCTTTAGCGCAATATTACTTAATTAGGTAATTTTTAGTTTTGATAATGTTTAATACTTTTACTTTACCATTTTATTTACTTTTTTTAAAACGAATCTTTAAAAAATTTATTTTTCATTTTGTTTAATATTCTACAAAAGCACTTTTTAAACTTTATTTAAGAAGTCGTATTTTAAGTATATTAAATCAATAAAATACCAAATCTAATACCTTGCATAGTTTACTAATATTTTTAAGTTTAAACCATTAACATTTAATACGATCGAAATTTTGCACTAGGTACCAGGTTAACTTTACATTTTTCTAAATAAGAAAGTTAATTAGTCTATAATCAAACTTTAGTCGAGGTACAGTATAATAGAAAAAAAAATTTGCAACATTTCTTCACAGTTGTGTTTGTGTCGAAGATAAATATAAGTAATTTACATACTTTTGTAAATTTTACACTGAACTGTAACATAGACTCAACTAAAACAAAAATTTACACAAAAAAAGCTTTAACAGAGAACATTTTCAATAGAAACAGTAAAAGGTATGCTTGATTTAATTAGTATCTATCAATGTAAAAACAAGAACAAATATTTAAAAATATCAGAAAAAGTAAGTTTCTTACTTATCCAAAAAACGTTAGTAAAAACTAAACTAGCTACTACATATGTATAAAATGTTGTGCACAAAAAGTTTTTATTAACATTAAACAGTTTTAACTAATTTTGATCTAATTTACAGTTTATAATTAACAATTTTTATCAAATTAAATTAAATGCTAATTATATATTTGAATTACTGAAATATGTTGTTTATAATTTCTTCGCTCAACCTAAATCTGATTTTAACGTCGCTTAATCTACTTAATAAATCAAAGTTAACTTAAATTGTTTATTATTAAAATTTTACGTTAATTATTTTTCCTGTCTTTGTTTTTAATAAACAACAGTTTCAAGTCTAAAAAATTTCTAATTTTTTGAAATGCTAATAGAATTCAAAACAAACCAATGCCATAATTGAACTTTTATATTATACTATTGATAAATTTATAAAAACATATTTGTTATTCTTTGATTTTTTTATTATTTTTGTATGTATTTTTGATTATAAAATAAAATAAAACAACTTAAATTGAAATACTTAACTTCAATGCCTCTTAAGTAATTAATTTTAAATTTGCTAATATGTTCTAGTCTTAAGTTAAAGTGTTTAAACACAACAATTGACTTAAGTTTAGTTTTAAATGTGAACTTTTGTTGTCAAATTTAACTAAAAGACATCTTTACCAAGAGCTTGTTTGTTAAACAAAAACTAAAAACATATACAATTTCAGCTTAATTATCATAACACTTTAGTTTAAAAAATATTGAAATATGAAAAATATCAACGGAGTTTTTTAGATCCAAAACTTTTTGAATTTAAACTAGACTCTAATTAAAATGTAAGGTTAATATACATAGACAAATTAAAAATGTAGTTTTTAACATTGGTTGTTAACTCACACTTATAACAAAAACCCTTTTATAACTTTGGCAAAATATTTATAAAATAATACACTAGACAGTTTATTATGATAACAAATACAATACTCTTTTTAATAAAAACTTATATTAGCAGCAACCATTTTCTATTGCAAATACTCTTACAATGTTTTTTTTTTTAATGCTTTGTTTTAGAATTTTAAAATTAACTATCAAATTTCTATAATTACTAAAATATTTATTTAAGAATGTGTATATATAGATATATTTATAGAAATTCGTTTTAAGTAGCGTGAATTTTCAGGCAGTCGTTCATAAAAAGTATTTTGTTAAGGTTTAGAGTTCAAACAATTTTACTGAATACTGAGTTTTACCTTTTTGTAACTAAGTATCTGCATACACAAGCTATGAGTAGAATTTAAATATCACAGTACAATTTAAAATTAATAAAGAACTTTTTGTAAGTTGTAGTGCTACAGTAACTACAAAATCTAATAATCTATAAACATGTTATCTTAAATGTTTAAAAAATTGTATTAGCTCCAACACTTTATTTTTGTTTTTAAATCTTAGAATTTTTTTAGGTTTAAATTAAGTTAAATCTGGATTCTAAAAATATTTAAACTATTAATGCAAATTCTAAGTAGATAAAAAGAGGTACTTTGTAACAAATTATACTAATCTTGCTGTTATTACAACTATAATGTTTGATGAGTTTTAAACTAGTTTTCATATCACATAAAAACACCAAACTTATTTAAAAGTAAACGTAATTATTTTAAAAAAAACATTATTAGTTACACATTTGGTTTGCACATGATTTTCTTACAAAATCTGACATGTAAAATTATACATAAACTAATATCCTCTTTATTAACTATAAAGATAAGTCGTGTTTTGAAAAATTTGATTATATTAAAAATATGGTTGCCATCCTTGAGTCAAGAATTGCTTTTACTGCTTACCTTAAAGTAGGGGTCAGAAACTTTGTCCATCAAAGCCAAAATCTTTGACAAGCAAGTTACTTTTCATCTCAAAACGAACTTTTTTTGAAACAATAAAAAGGTTTTTTTGTTAAAAACTAACAGTTGACTACTAATATAATATCAACAATTACTATAACAAGTAATTAAAATAGTTACGCATATCTATTGCTTATTTTGTCGCATTTTTTATTTTAAATTTTATTTTTACGGTGATTACTAAAAGTATACTGTGGTCCGCAGAAGTACTTTTTATACATCGCGGCCCGTAAGCAACATTTATAGGAAAGTTGGTCCCCGACTTATAAAAGGCTTCCGAGTTTTGGATTAAAGCTAAATTTGGAACAGTTGTAGTTTTTTTTTTAAGCCTGCATCAAAAAAAAAAGATTACTTATATAACATACACTCATAGAATAAACATAAAATAATTAGCTCATTTTTTATAAAATGAAATGAATTTCACCACCTTTACAATTAATCTTACGTATCTGTAAAATAAGTTATAAAACAAAACTTTTAATGTTTTTATGGTTGCTTTCTAAAATTTTGTGTCGAAAAATCAGATTTACTTTAAAGAAATCTACGACAAAAATAATTAAAATTTTATCTATTCTGCTCTTATTGTTTATGAAAATTAGCTAAAAAGTTTTTTTAAAAAACAACTTTCTATTAATAACAATTTCTAAACTTTTCTACAAGTTATACTTAAAGCTTAAGCGTTTTTTTTTGTATTCGTCCTAAATCTAATTAAAATATTTTATAAAAGTTATTGTTGGTTTAAACTTTTTTTTTCAAAATTAAATGAAACTAAGTTATTAATTTGATTCAAATGTTCAACAATGAAAAAATTCAGTTACATGACATTTCAAATTCGGACAACTCAGATTCCGACAATTCAAGTTCTTAAAAGAATATTTGAAATACTTTACTACTGAAATAAATTTGAGAAAAATAAAAAATAAATATGTAAATCTTATTCATATCTACAAGCCACTTTTTTTCTTTTTTGCAAAATCTTAAACATTTTACAAGTTATTTTAAAATTACTAAAAATAACTACAGATGTTTTTGTGTTAAAACTTTATTCCGACTAACGGCGTTTCACTGCTCTCAAATAAATTTAAGAACAGATCTACGGAGTCTATAAAATATTAACATATATTAGAAAAAAAAGCATGTATAATTATGTTTAGTGTTTATGTGGAATAATATATGTTTTTATTCCATATAAACACTATTCATATTTATACATGCTTTTTTTCTAATGTGTGTTAATATTTTATAGACTCCGTAGATCTGTTCTTAAATTTATTTGAGAGCAATGAAACGCTGGTAGTTGAAATAAAGTTTTAACACAAATACATCTGTGGTATATATTCTGATAAGCTTAGCTTATCAGGATCTCCAGGATTTAACGCCTTTTAACGTTAAATCTTAAAATAACTATGTTTTTTACATTATTTAAGCCATGTCTCAAAAAATACTTAATGTTTTGCCAAAAGATAAAAATGGCTTGTAGATATTAATAGGACCTACATCTGTATTTTTTACATTTGACAAATATACATAATTTTTTTAGTAGTGGCCCTTTTAATTTTTTTTTTTTTAATTTTAGTTGTCGGAATTTAAACTGTCCGAATTTGAATAGTCGTGCACCCAAAAAGTTCCTAACTTATATTTTAGTCCTTGCAAGTAACGGCTTAAATTCACAAACTAACTGTGACTTTGTTTTTAAAATTTCATACAATGACTTAGTGTATCAGATTGGTCAGTACTAAAAAGATAATAATGACAGTATATACAACTAATTAAATTTATTAGCTGATTTGTTTAGATAGAACATTTAAATTTCCAAATTCAACCAGCAAAAATATTTTAAGATTTGTCTGAAAGTTTTGATAATGAAACTAAAGCTTAACTTAATATTATTCAACGTAAAAATGCAAAGAGAATGCGATGAGACTTTTTATGGAGCATTTCAGGTAGATTTCGGTAGACCGAGTATTTTTGTGCTGTATATAATATATGTAATGATGTATATTTTGGGTAAAAATTGCACAAAAAAATTCAGAAATATGTCACAGTGAAAAGATAACTAAACAGCATTACATAAAACATTTCTTTAATAAATGTCTCCGTTAAAAGTGCTTTAGCTAGTATTTCGAGTTTGTTTTTATAAAAATACATGAAAAAGCGTCTCGACCTATAAAAAGTGCAATTTGTTTGTGATTTTTATTTGTATGCAAATATTATCACATGCATGAAAACTACTTTTCACTGTTTTAATAAGTTTTAATAAACTGTACAAGTAATTATATGGTGGGTCATTTTTAAAAGATGTAACTTTATTTAAGTCATGGGTACTTTCAAATTACAATTAAAAAAGAAAACAAACTTCGCATGTTGCTACTAATGGTTTTAAAATTAGATTTTGACACTTTATTTATAATGATCCCATAAGTATAATGATATTTGTCTATATTATGATTATCTTTTATACATAGAGTTTTTGAAGGGTGTGTATAGGTGAGCGAAAATGAGGAAAAATTAATTTATTTAGTTTTAAGCTTAACTTAAAGGGGTTATTTGCAATGTTTTCGTAAACAAAAACCTCGTAAACTTTTAAATTATCGTAAACTGTATATTATATTTATTTGATTAAAACTTAAAACTAGTCATATAAGTCTAAAATTTAATTTGTAAGCTGAAGTTACTCCAAAAACTAGCAGTAGGATTTTAATGGAGCCATGTATCTTTCAACATTTTTTAATGTAGTTTGATAAAGTTTCTATTCAGCGTGACTAATTTTGTTACTCTTTTGTGAAATTCTACCCAAATATTGAGCAAAATATTGGAACCTTTTTTTTGGAAATTTTCTGCAAATACACAAATAGAAAAGACTTTATTAAAGATGCACCATAAAAGATGCTTCAAAAAAATTCCTATCCAGAGAGTGAGATGAAGAAACGACGTTTTTGGTGTTTTGTTAAAAAAGGTTTTGTGCAGAAAAGGTTGTTGTTAGATTGAAAGCGAGAAAGATAGTTATCATTGACGACTGTTTCTTGTCTTTAATACAAATTTATAGAATCTGACCTGAGTGTTAAGATTGATTTTATAATAAGATATAGTTGCTGCGCTTACGAGAACCTCGTGACAGTTGCCGGTAGAATTGTAGCCCTTTATTTCATCTATTATAATGTTGTTACCGCATTTTTATTCGTACTGTATATAAATTACCTCGCACATATTCAATTAATATTATAATATTTATCTGACGGGCCATCTAAACACCTATACCATTAAAATTAATCACGATATTCTAAATTTTGTCAAATCGCTTATCGCTGGGAGAAATCAATAAGAGAACTACAAGATTTTAATCGCGCGAAAAAAAAACTATTCACCCTCCTAGCTTGAACAAGAACCAAACCAAGGGTTTAACTTTAAATTAGATTATGTAATTACGTCAATTTAAACTAAACATTTAATTTTTGCTTTGTCGATTTTTTTTAATGTTATTAATGTGTTTAATAACAGCACAACTTGGTGATAGCTTTGAGTTTAAACTATTTCAAAACTTAAAAAACATGTAATCAAAGTAAAATTTTACATACTATATCCTTAAAACAGCAAATTGTAAATAATTAAAAAAATATTTACTGTTTTAATAAGTGCAAAATAGCTAACTGTGAAACAAACTACAGTTAATCAGTAAACAATAAACATATTTTGAAAGGGAAAGCAAAAACCATCAAAATACATTTAGTTCTGTGGACTTCATCGGGTAGTTACGAAATGAGATGTTTAATTTCTTTAAAATTTAACATTTTGTAATTACCATTGCTTTTTTATTAATTTGTCTAAAGATTTAAATGTTTTGTCTTCTGTGCGGCCTGTAAGATATTATTTTTAGAAAAGTTATTGTTTTTCAAAAGTTTCGATTTGTGTACTTGTCTTAGTATTACTTAAAAATATAAAAATACATCTTAAATTGTAGTTGTACTTTATTATGCTAGTTTTAACATAACACAAATACGGTAATAGAAAAACTTGCTTACTCATAGAACTTTTTAGTTTTTAGGTTGTTGTTTAAAGGTAATAGACTTAATTAGTTTCAGACAACTATAACTTTAAATAAGAAAAATTATAAAGAAAATAAATTATAGTAACTTTATATTGCTTTGTGTAATACTGCGATAATTTTTCAATAAAAGTTCTAGTCGGCTAAACAAATTAAAAAACTAGTTTGGGTAAAAAATTAAGATAAAAAAGCTTGAAAAAGATTGATAAATGTTTTGTTGTCTAATAATGTTTAATGTATTTGCGTTTAATTTTCAGTATAACTTATCGGTGATCATCGTTTGATTATAGTTACAAGTGACACATGAATTAAAAAGGTTTTAAATTGAATTGATAAACAAAACAAATTTGATAAACGAAAAGTATTTCAATTTGAAAAAACTGAAACTGTTTCACAAATTAGTTAAATGATTTGAGTTTTCACTAAAACGTAAATTAAGGATTTATATTTATAAAAATTTATATTTTGTCTGTTTTTTTAATTTCTCTATGTAACACAAAACAGATAATAATGTAAAAGTTTTAGCAACTTTTTATTTGCTTCAAATTGCTGAACTTTTTAGATCGTACTGTTCTCTAAACTTTTTTTTAACAACAAAAAAAAATATTGAAAAGTAGTTAATTGTAAAACTTTTTGCTAAAATAATCAAAAATGTCAAGTATAACTTGTTGTCTTTACTGATAAAGATTGTTTTAACTCGTTTAATAATCAAGTTTACGTTTTTTTATTTTATAGCAAAAATTTAAGATAAATTGCTAACTATTGTATTAATTTTGTTAACGTTTTTCATATTTTTCATAATTTATAATTTCTAAAGTTTTGATGTTAATATCCATAAAGTTCCAAGTAGGGTTAGGCCATATGTATCAGGAAAAAATTTCTAGTAAGCATGTATGTACAAAAAAAAACAATTTTCACTTATTTTAAACAACAAAACTAAAGTAAGAAAAACAAAGTGGTTGTTTCGTTTTTAAATTCAAGCTTTTACTGGAATTGGTGATAGCTATGAGCAGATTTAAATTAGTATATAATTGTATAGCACTTTTCAATGAATGAGGTATTAAACCAATTTAAAGAAATAGTTTTAGCTGTAACTATTGTTTTTATCAGTCTTTAACCTTACAATAATTTAAAAGCTTAATAATATAGCCTTTTTCTTAGATAGATTAGCTGTTTTTTAATGCCTTAATGTAAAAATTTAATAATCATAGTTTAGTGATTACGATAGAAACTTATTTTTAAATGTAAATCTTTTACACCAGAGGAAAAAAAATCTTTTATAAGTCTCGGGTCATCATGAAGTGCACTGTAAAAAAGAATCTCCCGCAGTATACTGTTGTTTTATAAAAATTGTAAAAACAAGAATATTACGATTTTAAACTAAACATGTGATAAAATATGTAACACGAGAAAATTTTATACAGTTAATAATAAATCAAGAGCTTAGTTTAAACTTTTACCGAAAAAATATTTATAAAAATGTATGTTTTAGCTGAAAAGCACATCGTTAAAGATTTTTACTTCAGGGCCATGTTTGACCTGTACTTCAACCGACCATGCTTAACACAGTTGGTTAAAAAGTTATATTTTTTTCGTTAAATTATTTTAAGGAACTTATTATAATTGACATGTACGATGTTTTTAAATAGTTTAGTAAAATGTTTAAAAAATACTCTAATTCAAGTAGTCATAAAAGTGTACAACATACAATTAGTTTTTTTTTTTGAACAGCCTTAAAATGTCTAAAAAAACATAAAGTTCTTACTACAAACTATTTAAAACAAATCGTTAATTACTTTTTAACTCAGTTATTTTTCTTTATCTAGTTCGTTATGTGTTATTCAAACTTTTAAATATAAACATTTTTATGCCTAAGCTTTTTAACTACTTTTTTTCAAAAAAATAAAGAGTGCACGTTTAGCAACAATCAGTAAACGTCAGTGGAGGCTGGAGATTAAACAAAAGTAGTAATTTCGTTTTTTATAAAATTAATTTAAAAAGCATATGTCAATAAAAAAAAAGTGTACTTTATAAACAGATGTTTACAAACACAATCGTAAATGTATCCTTAAGTACAGTTATTTTATCTTACAGTGATTAAAAAAAATATCAAACTTGTAAATGGTTTCCATGTTTTGCTAAAATTGTTTTTACTTATATTTCATTTATCTGCGTTTTGATTCCTACTTATTTTTACAACTAAAAGCTCTGCGATGATAATTTTATAAATAGGTGAAAACCAAACGATTTTATTTTTAAACTTATTTAAGTCTGCGGTCTTAATTTTTCAGAGTAAATTTAGGAAAGCATGATTTTGAAATTAAACTCATCATATTTTTGACAAAATTTATATATCCAACTTACTTTTAAAAATAAGACTAATAAATTTATTATTCAACAAACACTCTAAAATGTGTTGTTTAATTTTTTTAATTTAACTTTTTATCTATGTTTACAGTAGTATATTAGGTAGTATATCATATCGAAAATAAGAAAGTTATAATTTACTCTGGTTGTCTTACAGAATTTAATTTTTGTAGCTTTTATTTTTTTTATTTTAGGCTATTTTGAATTAAATTAAAAGTAAATTAGTAGTAGAAAATGTCTACTTCACTGTTATTTTTCGTGTAATTGCATAACAGCCTTAAAGATATACATGTTATTATAAATGATATTTTTTTCAAATTATACAGTAAAAAAGATTTTTTAAACTCTATTGAAGAATACCATTAAATTTTAAACGTTAACAGTGTCATATTGTAAGCTTGTATCAAATTATCTTTACTATATTTACAAAGTTGCTTTATAAAGAAAAATAAAAATTTTTAAATCTTATGCAAACTTTTTTAAAAGTATCTGATTCAATTTAAATAGTTTATCACTGATATAGAAAGTTTTTCAAAAAGTTTTATTATGTATAAAAATAAAGGCAGCATAATAATACAAGTATACGTAAAAAGAAAACTAAAATTAATTTTACTTCTTCAATGGTATTTAATAAAAAAAGGTTGATATAGTTATAGAAATATTTGCAATTAAAAATAATTCTTATTATTGTTGTTCATTTTTTCACTTGTTAAGTTTTATATAATAGCTTAAAACTACTTTAAAGTTTAGAACAAAAAGTGGTACAATTGATAAAAACTTTTTTAAATGTTTTAAAATTTTTCAGTGCTTTTAAAACTCCTTAAAAAGTAAAACAGTGAAGTAATTATAAAATAAGTAAGGTAATAAAAAAGTAAGTTATATAATTTATTAGCTAACACTTTTTATCTAAACTGCATAACTAAAACGAAATCATTTACAAACTTCAACACAGTTTCGTTAAAGATACTTAAAATTTAAACAAAAAAAAGTAATTTGTATAAAATGCAAATAATATCTGTAAATTCTTTACTTTTTTAAAACTTCAAAAATATTTAAAATATTCATACTTTAAGAGGTAAAATCAATGATAAATTAAATAAATAATAAAAATAAACATAATAACCGTTAAGATTATTTTGGCGATTACAAATTAATTTGTGAAAATAAGTTAAAACATTTAAATAGCAGCCCAGAATGTATTAATTTATTTTTCACTCTTTCACGACATAAAATTTATTTTTTGAATTCTTCTCTGAACTGTCTTCTACCTAAAATGTTAAATATAAAATGAATGTTGAAAATATAAACAAAATGTTAATAATTTCTAGCAAACTACCTCATTGCTACTTTCTTCGCTTTTTTCATTACCTTCAACTTTTTTATTTCCAGTTGTTAGCTGAAAGAGTTATAAATTTTAAATAATATTTTTGTAAGTCATTTGACATACAACATTATATGAGTTTTATACTTTACTGAAGTTTGCACTTTTAAGATAACGACATTTCAGTCTAAAAAATCTATACCTAGATGTAAATTTAACACGTTAAATACTAGTTTTATAATCTATACAAAAAATAGACATTACTCTTAGACCTTTAAATATTAGAAAAAACGCAGTTTTTTGATTATTAAAAAATCCAGTAACTATTTAACTGTTCAAAATATAGATTTTATCGTTTGCTAACAAAAGATCCTAGTGAAACAAGTTCACTGGAATATAAATAAAAACAAATTATACAGTAATCTTCCTTTATTGTACCTACTATTTATCTTTACTTTATACAATTTAGAAATAATTAAAAATATAAAACAATAAACTTTTCGGAGTATTCAATAAAACCCTCCAAAACAATAAAACACTTACGCAAATATAGTTTTTAGAAAGTATAAACAAGTTTGAGAAAACCTTAATCAACGTAAACTTTTAATTAAAAAATAAGTAATTTAGTAAGTATAAACTAAATTAGTAAATAACTTTCAAGTATTCTGGTATTTTTGTAAGAAAACATTTTTAAAGCATAGCTTTTAACTAAAACTTTTAAAGTTTGTTTATCGTTGCATCGAACCATAAATATAATCTTATTTAGTTAATTTAAATTAAGAACATTTCCTATAAACTAATCATAGAATAATCATACCTTTTCATTAAAATTTTAGAGGCTTTACAAATTAGAAACCAATTGCTTGGAGCAAAGTTGCCGGAACGCTAGTTTTTTATACATGTTTGTATTAATGTATGTGGCTCACAATATATATCAAAATATGGCATTATGGCTTATAGCAGGGGTCGGCAAACTGCGGCCCGCGGGCCAATTGCGGCCCGCGAAGGATAAATCTGCGGCCCGCGAGCTCGTTATTTTTTTGAATGGAATGCGGCCCGCGAAAGAAATTTTTGTGGCCCGCGAGCATGTAAATGTGGCCCGCTGAGCAAAAATATATTTCAAAATAATTTTTTTTCGGTAATTCGACTTAATTTGATTAGCTTGGTTTTAAGTCTCTGTATAACATTTTAAAATATTTAGAAGAAATTATTGCTTTAGTTTAAAAATATGAAAAAGACAGATTAGCATTCTAACAGGATTTTATTCTCAGTTTTATAATAACTTCTTATTTACAACAGCAAGTAGTTATCTGAAAAATGAGTGTAAAGAGTTCTTGGGATTAATAAGTTAGTTACATACCTATTTATTAAACAAACTAAATGCAAGTGTTTTCAATGTTGTATAAAAGTAATGCACAGTAATTAACTGAAGTGTCAGTTCTTTATATCTTAGATATTCTTTTTCAATATTTTTTATACCTAAGTTTCTTTTATAGATTTTTTATTTGTAAATGTTATATTTTAGTGTAAAAACATATAAAAAAAAACATAGTAATTAGAAATAAGGTTTATTTGATTTTTGTTTCGACACATTTTAATTTTTTAGAAGTTTTTTTTGCACTTTAAATTAATTTCTATGCACACCAACTTAAAAAGATGCTCATATTTTAAACCAATTTTTATTTAATACATTAATATTAGTTAGTTTAAGTCTAGTTTATGCATAATTTTCTACATTGTTGTTTCTACATGTAATATCTAAATTTGTACAGACACATTTAAAACAATATATATGACATAAATTATTATAGTTTTTTTTATGTATACATTTTCATTTTTCAAACATTGTTATTGTCAAACTAAGTTAATTTTAATGCCTTGCATATCAATTCACACAATTGCTGTTTTTTGGAGCTATCTATTTAATATAAACTAGATTTAGGGATGGTAAGTTTATTAAGTTTGTACATTTTTAATCAAAATAGTTCAAATTCAAGCAAATAAACAATTTAACATTGCCACACACTCAGACTATCACTACTTGAAGACTTCAAATCTCAGGCCAACTAAGTCATTTTTTAAGTTTTTGACTAGAATTTTTTTTTGTATACAAAAATATCATGAAAGTTTTTGTTGACTCAAGCTGGCTTTTTTGCTTAAAAGAGTGGCAAATTAAACTTATGATGTATGTTTTTTTCAATCCACAGTGTTAGTTTGAGTTGTAATATATGTTAAATTTTAAGTTTTGCAGCTAATATAATTCAACATATTGTTTATATTATTGTGTACATTTAAGTATGAACAATCAGTGTTGCCAAAAAATTTGAATCCCGGAAAAGCTTTGAATTTGAAAGTTTATGTTAAAAGTTTTGGAAAAAATATTGAATTTGAGAACTTTTGAAAAACCTGGAATTTCAAACAACTTTTACATGTAAAGTAATAAAATTTCGATTTGACAAAAAAAATTATCAAATGAATTTTTTTTAATTAAAAAATATATTAAAGTTACTTAACAGTATTGTTTAATATAGATATATTTTTTAAGACTTTTTTTTAACTTTAGTTAAACTTTTTACTAAAAATAAAAGAAGGAATTGTACTTCCAAAAACTTTGTATTGGTGCTTTTCACCCTTATTTGTAAAATTTCACCGATTGTTGTGCTTCGTGTTGGAACTAAACCAAGAAATTCTACTAAAATGTCAAAGTTAGTAAAAACATCTCTAATTAACATTCTCAGATGAGCAATAGTTTTTCTATCAGTGCTCCCATGTTAACAGATTGATTAAAGTCCTAATTTGATTTATGCGACTTTATAACCTTAATGAATTTCCTGAACACCACTTCTTGTTGTAATTAAAGAAATAAACAAAAGTTTTTCCTTACCGCCAACATTAATTCTTTAAAAAGTTTTCAACTATAAACGGTATCTCATTTTAAGTAATAAATTTTGCTACTTTATAACTTAACAATTTTTTCTGATCATTCTGTAGTTACTGAAGATAATTATGTGCTTTGTTGGAACTGACTTTGGTGGTTTGATTTTAATTTCTCTCGCAATAACTCCAAACTAATTTTATTTTAAGCTCGTCTTATATTTTACAATTACTATTTTTAAATGAAATATTTATATTGCAGATAAAAAAGTGCTATAATGTTTAATAAAAAATAAGTTTTTCTACTTCGCTAATGACTCAATAAAGTTTTATACTTTTGTTAAATTTGTTTAAGAAACTTAATTATCTATTCCAGCTAACTTATATTTTTTTGGCAAGTAATTTATTTACTGTTAATAACCTTTGTTATTTCTATATGTTGTGAACTTTTTTTTAATTTGGTTGCTACACAAACAGGCTGTTATAAAAGCTTAAAACCTCAGATGTTTGTGAGACTTTTATTTCAAACACTTTAAAGAAATCTTCCAATTCTCAGAATAGTTTTTAAGACTGTAGTGTAGCTTACTAATTGTATTTATTTCTTGTTTTCTTACACTTTGTGTACTTTTTGATAATGATGATATTTTAAGTAAGTATTTAAGCTTGATAACAACTATTTATTAGCTTTTTTAACTTTTAATAAATTAAGGCTGGTTTGATACAAGTCAGACATATTTTCTTTTTAAATGGCAACTATTTAAAAGACTAATTACTAATAAAATATTTTATCAAAGTAATCGAGAATTAATTATTTTGAAAAATTTGTTTTACCTTTCTGGAATACAAACATGTATTAGTTCAATTAAGTTAACTGATCACTAAATTTTTAGTAAGTGTAAATTATTTAACACGCAAAAAATTTTTTTTAGTTTTTATTCTTGAAAAAACGGTTGATAATGTAACAAATGTATAAAACTAACCCATAAATTGTCTTTCAAGTTAGGTTTTATAGAGAGTTAAGTTGTAAGTAAAATTACAAAAATATTAAGTTTAACTTATTAAGTGCTTCTGAAAGTACATAGTTTATCAACACTTAAGTTTATAAGTCAATGTAAATTCTATTCTAATAAATAAATATTAATCTAAATAGGCATTCTATGTATAGCTAAAAGTCATTTAAAACAATAAGTTGAATAAAAGTAAAGCTTTTCTCTAGTGTGACTAACACTAAAACCAAACGAGTATTCAAATGTTACTAAAACTAAAACTGTGGCCCGCGAAGACTTTGGAAACTTGAAATTTGGCCCGCGACCACCAACTGCCTGCCGACCCCTGGCTTATAGTAAAGTAGAACTTAAGTTGAAGAAAAAGTCATCGAATTTTAAATTACGTGCGTATAGCATTCAATAAAGCCTATATAAATTTTGTATAAAACTATACAAAATACTTATAAAATACAAACATCATTTTTCCACTTACCCACATGTAGTAGTCGAGCAAGCTGAGCCCGATCAACTTCAGTTTCACGCTGCAAATTCGCGGTAAGTCACGCGTGACGTATTCCCGCCAACTCGAGTCTTGCGCGCGTTCAACATTCATCTCGTTCAGGCACCTGAGGCAACAGGCAGACATGTCCAGGAATCCCGAATGAGATCCTCTCACCCCGTATGCGTGCTAAGAATAATTTGAAATTTAAAGTATACTTCATTTATTTGTTATACGCTTGCTGATATACTTGGGAATGAATTGCTTTTAGGTAGATTTTTGTGCGTAGTTTTTATTTTTTTCATGTTATAAAGTTGAAGCTTGTATAACAACTTGCGCGTCACGATTTTTATCTAAAAAAAACGCTTTTAGCACAGTCTTTAAGAAAAAAAATCCAATATGTACTACCGATGCTTGTAAGCCTTCTAATACATGCAACAAACAAACTTCGAGTCCCCTGAGATGGTCGTTGGTTTTGAGCACCAGCAACATTTCCCTGGGTATCCTGTTCAGCACAGAGGCAATTTCCACCAGGAAGTCGGAAACTCCGTCCCGCATTTCTCTGTCTTCCTTCTTCGTGAACTTCACGCTGATAATTTTTATTTATTTTTATTATTTGTATAGTTTACATGTTTTGACAGCAGAATATTGATGCATTTTTGCTGACGGCAAAAATATTGCAAAACGCCTGCTTGCGTTGCAAGGAATTATCAAGTAATTTGAATAAATTAAAAAAATACTAATTACTTTTGTACCAAGTTCACGCCTATTTTTTGCATACAAAATAATTTGTTACAAAACTTCTACCAGTAGTAAAAAAATTTATCTAAATTTCAAACAATGATTTTTCCGTGCACATTTTTTATCACAGTTATAATAAAGATAGTTTACAAAATAAAATGATTACTTTTGTTTTATAAGTTAATTCAATTATTACCAAAGTATTATCAAGCTACTTAATTTAAATTATAATTAAAGTTTTGGTTGTTTATATATATCTAATACTTTACAAAACAAACTTTTTAATTCCCTTGTCGTTGACAACCTCCCACGATCTCCCGGTTACTATGGTAGCCAGCAAGGGGTACAAGTCCTCGCTACCCAGCTCCCTCGCCCACCTCTCGATTCCGGGGACGTCCCTTTCGATTATAGAGTACCACAAGTTGGCGTAGTTGTACCTGTAAACTTGATTAATTAATAAAAAAACATTGATTTAAAGGTTAAATATAATTTTTGTCGGTATAAATAGAAAAAATTTTTTAGACTTAAAAAATAAGTTTTTTGTTTCACGGATTTTAGTTGTACCTGTAAATTCATTTAATTGCAAAATATTTGACTTTGCTAATTTGTTGTTTCGAATGTTATTACTGAGATTTTTATATGGATAAATTGCATGTTAGGTAAGAAATATTTTTGTATTATAAAACAGTAACTTCATCTTTTTTTAAATAAATTAAAATATATCTTTTTACACATCTTCGACCAAAATAATAAAACAAACACTCACTAAACTAATAAATATAAGAAAAACACACTACAAGTTATCACCTGAACTGTTTACTGAGGTTCCTGTAGAGACCGTGATCCAACAGAACAATCTCCAAATCATCATTGCTCCTGTACAGTTTCGACAGCCACGTGTTCTTCAATTGGGGGGATTTCCTTCTCACGAGAATGTTGCCGGGATGCGGATCGCTGTGTACGAACCCGTGAACGAATATCATCTCGCTGAAAAGCTTCCCCAGTTTCCTGTGAAAATATTTTGGTTTAAAATGTTGCCAAGTTTTCTGTGAAAATTATGTTGTTACGGGTTTTTCTCATACACACTTGTTTTGCTCGAAAGTTTGCCCATCGAAAGAGAATAAAATAATTCTCTACATCTTAGTTAAGGCCATAGGGGAGGGAGGTAAACCATGTTTTTTACAAGTTGATCTTATTTTATAGAGTCTTTTCTAAGCTTCAAGATGCTTTTTATCGTTTTAAAAAACTCGAATTATTTTTTGAGATATGACCAGTCAAAGACGGGCCGCATAATAGGTTCCCTATGGGAAGGGAAAACTAAAACAGCGAAAAAAGACTATTTCATTTAAAATCTATCTCCTCCTACATTTTTCAAGCAATCTTCTTCAAACTTTTACAGTCTAATCTTTATAAAATAATAAAAAAACATTAATTTGGAATTTAAAAAAAAGTGATTTTTTTTTTCTGAAAAAAAAAATCACTTTTTTTTTTTTTTTTTGTGATAAAATTTTTATTTTTTAAAATTACTAAAATTTTAAAGTAACGTTTTTTCCTTTCATTATAAGGAAGGTTTCCTGAAAATTTGAAGAAGATTGCTTGAAAAATGAAGGAGGAGATAGATTCTAAGTGAATTTTAAAATTTCCGAGAAAATTGACTTCGAAAAATTTGCGGTCCATACGTTTATATTGGAAAATTTTACAAACAATTAAATATATCAAAAGTTAAATGATATTTTTGAATTCTATAAAAACTGGCTTGTAGTTTGTACTTAAAGCTTTCATATAAAAGCCAAAGTTAATTTTTGTAAAAAAAATGTTGAACCCACCCCCCCCCTATGGCCTTAAACAGATAATAAAAATTATCAAAAAAATATATACTTTGCTCTACTTAATGTAAAAATTTTAGAGAAAAATTTGTCAAACTTTCTATAAAAATAATTTATCACTTAAATTTGCCTAGTCTGCTGTGATGCATGGTAGTCAAAATCGAACTTTTGTAATTCTAGTGACTACAGTTTCTTTTTTTCTCAAAATGAGATTATCATGCATCTATGTTAACTGGGTATGAGTCAAATATGCACGGAGGGACACTTTTACACAAAGACGCTTTTACACAAGTGGTCACTTTTGCACAGGTTGAATTTTTTTTTTTGATAATTTTATTTTTATAGTGTTTTTTAATTTTACTATCACTGTTACCCGTAACCCTTACCTTGGTCGGTAACTTATTTTTCTTACTTTTTTTTTATTTGTTGTATTATTTTAATTTTATTTATCTATTGTTTTTTCATTTTTATGAGTAATTTTTGTTAAAAATTATTTGTTTTTTATCTTTAAATTTTACTATAGCTTTTACCCCTTACCTTTTCCCTCGTCGATTTTTTTTTTCTCATTTTTAATAGTTTTATTTTGTTTATTTATTTTTTATTGTTGTTTTTTAATAACAGTTTTTACTAGTTATTTTTTATGATTATTTTTACTACACTGTTACCCCTAACCCTTACCCTCTTTTGGTAAGTTTTTTTTTATTGTAATGTATTTTATTTTTTATTATTTTTACTCTCGTGCAAAAATGACTCGTTCCCATGTTAACTAACTAAAGACAAAAAATTAGAGCCGCAAAGTTTTTAAATAGTTTTATTCATAAAAGCAGTGCTTCGTAAACAAACTAGATTGTTGCGGTATAATGATGAAAAAATGACAACTAAACTGTGAATAAAATTAGCTTGGTTAATATTTTATTGCTAACTAATGTTATGTAAAGTATTTGACTTGTTCTTAATTCTTTAAGAAAAAGCATTTTGTTAAATTTCAATCCAACTTATTACTTATATTAAGATGGAAAGTGCACAACATACATTGTATATAAAGCCTGGACGTAAGTTTTTTTTTCACTAAATTGTTATGCGACATATAAAATACCAATAAATACAAAAATTAATGTTATTTTTTTAACTTTGGTTCACAATAAAAACTATATTTATCCCTTTTTCTCACACAACTTAGAACGATAAGTTGCATAAAATTTGGAATCAACTTATAAAAAACAATTACTGTTTCAAACTTCATATTTGTTTTATTTAAACTACTTAGATGTGTATTGAAACTGTGAGTGCTTTCAGTATTAAAAATTCTGATAGTATTTTGTTTAATAAAAAAGTAAATGAGACAAAAGAAAGATTGATGATGTAAAATAATTTAACTTGTCTATTTTTTAAGTTAGCTTAGTGTTGTTTAAATAATATATATAACAAATATTTCGTTTTTTACATAAACTTTTATCAGTAATCAAACAAGTGCAATTAAATTTTTTTAAAAGGGGATAATTTCAATTTTAAAGGCCATTACTATTTAAACTTTTATTAGTTTCATTAAAAATTTTTAATTAACAATTAAAGAATATAACAATTTTAACTAAATTTATTAAAAAAACTAAATTTGTATCTAACTTTTGTTTTTTTTTTAGACTTTAGACTATTGTTTTTAAGCTCTTATATAATATAATATATAAGCTCTTATATAATACTTTTGCACAAAAAAAATATTTTTTGTGTAAAAAAAATAAAACTATAATTTAAGTAGATATTCAATCAGCTAGTAAAATTTTCTTAAACAATAAAATACAGTAATCATACATAATGTAATCACTTTATTTCTCATAAAAACTATAACGTTTTGGAAGCTTTTTAAAGTGTGTTTTTAACTTTTAAGTTATAAAAACTACACAAAAATGTTTATTTTTACTTTTTTAATTTGAATAAACACATACTTAACAATAGACTGCTAGATTCTCGGAGTATGTGAAAACGAAGTCGAGAAAAAAAAATTGTGGTAATTAATTTGGTTTTCATATTGTTTCCATACACAAGTATTTATGGTAAGGGACTCTTTTAAAAACTAAGTTTTAAAAAAGATTAACTAGTCATGGCTTTTTAAATAACAATTTTCTTACGGTGTTTAAGTTATACTTCTATGGATGTATTTTCAAAATAAGTTAAAACAGACTTTAAATCGAAAGAGTTAAAAAATCTTTTAGATGAAAAGTATTTATAAGAGATTATAAAACTGTCAAAACGTTAAAATACAATTTTTTTATACATTTTTCAGTAAAACTAGTTTTGATGGTTTTAATATTTAGCCTTAAAAATACAATTTATTTTTAGGTTCCTTACTTTAGTTTATAATATTTTTTTATAAAGAAAAATACAACTTTTTACCAAAAATTTTCAAGTCACTTTTTTTAAACAATTTATTTAAGTAACCTAATATTCTTTATAAAAAACTTTATGGATCATATAAGATAAAAAATATTACTAAAATAAAATTTAATCATAACACTTAAACCAAAAGAGTAATTGTATACATTTCACATAAAATCAATTAAGGACATAGGGGGTCCGAGACTTTTTTTTGCTAAAAATAACATTGGATCTTATATAAAAGCTTTAAGTACAAATAACTAGCCAGTTTTTATAGAATTAAAAAAAATTATTTAACTTATGAGATATTGTAATTTATATAAAAAGTTTCCGGTACAAACGTATGGACCGCAAATTTTTAGGGGTCAATTTTGTCGTAAATCAAAAAAATCACTAAAAACCTATCTTCTCCTTTTTTTTTGAGCTATAGACCTCAAACTTTCAGGAAACGTTCCTTTTATAGTTTATAAGACTTTGAATGTTGAAATTTCTAAAATATTAAAAAACAGAAATTTTAGATAAAAAAAAAACAAAAAAAAGGTGTTTTTTTTAATAAAAATTTTAAATTTCAATATTTAAAAAATTCCTGCATTCAATCTTTTTAAAACTTAATAATACACTTTCTCAATTTATTATACTCAATAATAATCTCAATACTACAATAATAATTTGAAGAAGATTGCTTAAAAAATGAAGGAGGAGATAGGTTTTCAGTGAAATAGTCTTTTTTTCGCGTTTTTAGTTTGCGCCTTCCATTAGGAACCTATTGAGGTAACCAAGTTTGATCTCTCATATCTCAAAAATAATTTGAATTTTTTCAAGCGGTTAAAAATGTCTGATAGCTCAGATAAAACTCCATAAAACAAGATCAACTTGTAAAAATCAAGGTTGACCCCCCTATGCCCTTAAACTATTACTAATGTCATCCTTTAATAAAAGTATTACCCAAAAGGTAAAATTTCTACCTAAAAATTATTGTAAAACTATAACAAAGCTATCATAAAGTTGATAGCTCTTCCTTAAACCAAGTTATTTTTTTCAATTTAACTAAAATTTTGCTTTAAATTGAACAAATATAAACAAGATTACACATATGTCAAAACAAAATATAGTACTTACTGACTTAGAAAAATTAAAAATGATTATTTGCATAGTAATCATGTCAATCCATTAATTCAAACTATAATTTTAAATTGTATAAAACATTTTCTTAAATGCAAAACTTGTAGAAATGTTAGCGAAATTTAAAAATATTTCTTAGTACTTGTAGTTGCTACCCGAGCAGTAGCTAGTCATTTTAAATAAAATTAAGTCATATATTTATTTAAAAAACTAAATAAAATTTATCTTAAACCACAGTATAAAGCCTGTGATTTAAATAATCTTTAGCTTATATGTACAAAAGTTTTTTTTTATTAAAAGTAAAGCATAAAAACCAAACGAATATTCTTCAGCTATAACATCAAAAAAAAAAATTTTTGATAAAAACTAATAACCTCGAAACTTGCTCGTAATCGATGTTGTGATCTTTCAAATATTTGTCGTCGTTAACTTGCCCACCCTCCATATACTCCATAGTGAGCACTCTCTCACTACAGTGATCAGTGAACATTGTCGGTAGCTAAAAAATATAATTTATCATAAAGTAATACATTTTCGCACAAATAAAACATTTCTTATCTAATGCTGTCTAGTTCAAAATTAAACTAAAACAATTTAAAAGAAACTAACTCTTAGACTGGTATGCTTATACAAGGTATTATCACTAGAGGTCCTTATTAATATACACTACAATTTGCTAACTAAATTGATAGAAATTTCTGATATGCATCTAAAGTTATATCAGTTATAAAACAATACAAACTAATATTCATTTATTTTGAGAATATATTTATTTGTTAGAAAATGCAATGTTGCCAAATTTTCTTAAATTTTTTCAAGGTTTTTAAAAGTGCAAGTGTTTTGTCAATTTTTAGTTTAAAACTAAATTCAAAGTAAAAAACTTGTTAAACAGTAAAAACATATTGTAAAAGTACTGTAATGCTACTTTAACGTGTTCCATAACAAATAAATGGATATAAAAATAAAAATATTAACTGATTATTAATGAACCTGTAAATCAGTAGGCTTATACAAGATGTTATCGTAAGATTTCTGAAATACTAAAACCACAACCTTGATGTTAACAGACTTGTTTTTACTGTGGATTTCAGATATGATGAGTTATATAAAATAATGTCAATCTAATCATATTTTGTATTAGGTTAATTTGTTTTTTTTTTCTACGATAGTACAAATCCAAACATGTTAATGGAGAAATTGACGACTACGCTAGGATAACAAAAGTTTACAATCTCCTAGTGCATAAAGAATTTTTCTCTGAAGTAAAAACTGCACAAAGTTTTATTTATTATAATGCAATAGTTTTATTCAAGTAGATATTATGAGCTCAGTGATGATAAATTTTATGGTTAAGTTTAAAACAAAACTTGTAAAAGTTAAAATTTCAAAAACAACTTAATGTTTTAATAATCAGAGTTGCCAAAGGTTTTTTAAATCTTTTTTTTCACGTTATCTAAAGTTTTTCCAAGTTTTAAAAATAAAAGTGTTTTGGTCCGTTTTTAGTATAAAATTAAGTTTAAGTTATAAAATTGTCTTACATATTATTATAACATTGAAAAGATACTGCAAAGCTACTTTAAATGTGTTTTTTAATAATTATTTATGACAGATTTTTTGCATCAAATCGTATTTTCTTTACTTTACGTGTAAAAACTCTTTAAAAACCCAAGTTTTTATATATTTTGTCCAAATTTACAGATTTATTTCAAAATTTCTCAAATTCTTAATATTTTTTACCTAAATTGCAAAGTTCCAGGTTTTTCAGGATGCTATATGTTTTTTAAAAATCTTGACTAGTCTGCACACAATAAATTACTTTTGAAAGATTATAATACAATAGGAAACTTTTTGGATTATTATACATAGAAACAATCAGTCTTTTATTTAAATGGGGTAAAAAGAATTAAACAATAATTATCTTTTTTTTTTTTGATTTTTAAATCAAGAAACTTCAAATTTATACAAATTGGAGTTTTTTCAATTAGTAGTTTTAATAAATAAATTAAACTAAAAAATTAAATGAGTAAGATTAATACTAATTACAGTTAGTCCTAAAAAAAATATTATAATTATTATACCGTTTATTTTAAAAAGTATTGGAATCAAAATAAAAGTACAACAAAGTTATTAAAGTAATAACAAAGCTATTAAAATTAAGTTAATAAAACTTACATATTTTAAAGTTAAATTATAAAAAAATATTATTTCTAGACTGAAAAATAACTAAACCAACATGAAATAAAAGCACATGAAAAATTTTCCCTTTTTTACTCTATTAGTTATAAACATATATAAACTTTTATTTTTAATAAGGTTTTAGTAATAACTAACATTTATCCTAAAATGTTAAGAAAATTGTACCTAAACAAAAGTACCAAATGGCCTAATAAAATTCACAACATATAAAATTTGCTTACTTGATGTATTTTATAAGAATGTTTAGTTAGCGTTTATCTTCAAAATATTCCTAAAAAGACAACATCAATACTTTAAGGGTGATATCTTAAATGCAATCAGAGTGTAATAGAAAACTACCAACCTTGACCCAGGGTATGTCTTTCAAGTTTTCGGTGGCCTTCAGACAATTGTTGACTTCGTTTTTAAAGTTGAGTTCAATTGGAAGATTTTCCCGCGTTTCTTCGCTCAACCACATCAGCTCGAATTCGGGGAAGAATGTCAGCACTTGTCTGTAGTAATACAACTTAAATGAACTGCTTATGTGGTACTTTATTTATAAGTATTTAATTGTCTTGTATTATTAGTTAACGAAAAACGTTAAAATAAATTCATTAAATGTTTATAATATTAATTGTAAACAAACTTCAGTGCTTTCTCCATCATGTCCATGTCCTGATCGGAGTACTTTTTCACTTTGGGGTGCTGTACCTTCACTGCAACCACCTGACCACTTGACTTCAACACGGCCTTGTGCACTTGCGCAAGCGATGCCGTACCTAGTGGTTCGTCCTCGAACGTTGAGAACACTTCGTCCACTGTGTTGATGTTCAACTCGTCGCATAAAACCTGGAAATGTTTTTATTGATGATACTACGATAAAATTATGTGATAAATCTAACATTTCTAATATGGTTCAATCTTATTTTAGTTTAAAAAATGTATGCTCAAAATTGTTCGGATGTACTAATGCTGAAAACATATGGTTGTAAAAAACAAACATTTTTTAATAAAAAATTTATTCTAAATATCTTTCCCTCATGTTAAACTAATATTGGTTTATTCTTGTTTTTGAAAGTTTTAAGTAATAAAACGGTAATAGTTGTTAGCAATAGTTTATTCTAATTACAACACTATGTGTACCTATAACTCAACCCAGCAAAACTTTTGACTGACAATCATTCTAGTAGCCTGTATGAGAACTAATTTAACTCATTTTTAACCTTTTAAATCAACGTGCATTTAAACTTGTAAACTTTCCAAAAAAACTTTTTCAATCAAGTCATTAGACTAAATCATTTGGATTAAATGTAAACTAAACTGGTATGTACTATAAACATGATGAAAAAATTCCCATTCAAAAAACTTTAAAAACAGTATAAAGAAAGTTATAAAGAAAGTTATATTTTATACACTAAAATAATCTTAGTATTATATATAATCAAAAATAAAATAGTACAAAATTAAAAGATGATTATTGCATTCAATCAGAAGAGAATTGTGTTTTATTTTACTGAAAGATTTTTCTATAAACATGTAGACATTTTTTATCAAAAAAAGTAACACATGATTGAAACAACCTTCTTAATATCTTGCACACTGCTCTGTGGCGCGGAGCTGTGAAGAACTTTCAACGTGTCCGTGTATTCCTTGGGCAGCAGGTAGTCCATACCACCCAGATGCTGGCCAACCTTCACATAAGTGCCCCTGTTCTTCCACACCAGCTTCAATAGTTTCTCCGCGCTTCTTTTGTGCACCTGTTTCAAACATATACATACCAACAGTGTTAACTTCAACTTGCTTGATTTCATATTGAGTAATATCACAATAAACAATATTTGCAATTAGTACTGTTAAACTAAGTGCAGGATCAGCAATCAAGTAGTTCATTTTATAAAGTAAAATGTGAAAGACAAGGATGCTACTCTTTTAAGCAAAAAAACATTTAAATTACATCAAACTAGCTTAGTCAGCCTAGGTTATTATAAAAATTAAAACTAAATGAAATCCAAAAACCAAAAAAATATTGACAATCAAGTTTAAATACCTAAGAATACCAAAGTAGTAACAACAGGACTTAGAAAACACAATTTACAAAAAAAAATTGCTTTAGATTTTGAATAAAATATCCAAACTAGTCTGAGTTATACAAAACAAAATCAAACAAGCCTGAATTGAAATGAGTTTTAACTAGCCTTTAATGGCCTAAACTATACTGAGTTTAAAAATCAAGATATCCTGTATTTTTGGAAACCTAGCAAAGGCCTTCTGAATGCTTTTGAAAGGCTTAATTTTATTTTAGTTTCCCCAAAATTTGAAAAGTTTTTTTTTATGTAATTTTTTGCTCTATTGCAGTTATCTAGGGCTAGTTTGGGTAAGTGGGAAGCCTATGTATGCAACTAATAATAGGTTTAGCAAATAGGAATAAAAAAAGTTAACTCAGGAGAAATCCAGTGTTTTGTTTTTTAGTTTTTTTCAATTCTATCAAGCAAAATCTAGTTATTCTTGTGAAATAGCATATATTTAGGGAAATTCGTAAAATTAAATGAAAGTCACTTGCTTTTGTTTAACAAATTTTTCATAAAATTTTTAAACAGTTACAGATAGTATTGTCTTAAACAAATTGAAGCTCGTTTTTCACCTTTATATATTCAAACTAGATGTTTTAATTTATTTTCTTAAATATACAGTTTTCAAATTATAAACCAATTTATAAAAATATGATCCATGCTTATAGTAGTTGCTTTTAAAAATGAAAACAAAGCAACTTTTTCTTTCATATTGCAATTATTTTTTAAACATATCTAAAAGTTATAGTACCAGTATTTTTTTATGAAATAGGATACAGGAAAAATAATTTAAAAAAGATTTAACAAAATTTTAAATAATAAAATTTAGTTTCAAAGAACATTTAATTTTAGTTAAGAATTTGTATATTTGTTAAAAATAGAAATTTTAAAACAAATACATATAAAAAGTAATAATATTTTTTAAATGAAATAAACTGCATAAACTTTGTAGTACTATGTTTTTGTGAATTTCAAACATAATTTCTACAAAAAGTACTTGTGAATTGCAAACATAAAATGTTATTAAAGACAAAAAATTATATAAACACTATGAGAAAATTTTTAGTATTGAAATAATTTGATAATTTTAATGTATACTGATCACTTTTAAAATTAACTTTAGTAAGTAACTAACTTATTTAAAATGATCTTAGAAATCAATTTTTTTTGTGTTTCAAATTCTTAATTCTGTGTATAAGAATAATGAGTAAACAAAAACAAATTACAAAAATGGGATTTTATTCAAAATTTTCTCAAAATAAGCTTTCTAACAATTATATAAATTTTTATAAGTAATAAATGTTTGACAATACATATATTTGCTGATTACAATTATTTGCAATCATTTAAGTTTCAACATTTGATTGTGACAAACATAAAAACAAAAAAATAATTCATCATAAAGTACAATATAAACAGAATGACATAGCTTTGTGTATTCTAAGCAATTATTTTGTCTTTTTGACATTTAACCTAGATATACACTAGGGGTGAAGAACTTTTTTATTCAGCAGCCAGATTTATTAGAAAAATATTTTGCTGTACTTGTTGAAATATAGATTCTGAACACTAAGTAATTTAGACAATATATTGTATTAAAAAAAAGAAAACTTACTCAAATAAAAGTTTTAAAAACATTTAATTGAAAAAGCTTCACTGTTTAATCTAGAACTCATACTAAACCACATTTGAAAATACTTATTACTAGTAACTTAAACTTTTTTAGCTAAAACACTAAAAAAAGGTATGAAATAGAGATTTTCAATTAGTTGACCAACCCTTAAGTTACACCTTGCATATTATCTTATTAGATGCAAACACAATCAATTAACACATTTATTGCATCAAAAATAAAACTAACTTTTGACTGCTCTGCCTCATAGTCTTCCTCTGAAACGTTGCTCAGCGATGTTTTGTAATCAGCGATTATGGAGAGAGTGGTCAGTGCGGTTCTGGTGCTTCTGACCGTGGTCGACTCGCTCAGGTCAACCAGGTCAAACTGGTCAGCAGCAATTGTTCCCACTCCTCCGGCAAGCCCCAACTTTGTCAGCAGCTTGATTCCATTCAATATCATATTAGTTTAAACTTTGAAAATTAAATTCAACTTTGGAGGAGTAAATATTCAAAATACCCCATTGTCTAGTGAAAACTGATGGATTTCTTATACAGAAAATGTTAATAAAGCTTGAAGAAATAGTATTAAAATATATGTTAACTTAACACAAAAACTTAATCATTGTTTATACTTAGTATTTTTTGTATTAAACAACAAGAATTTAACTTAACAAAAACTTTCTTTAACCTAAATTATGTATTAAAAACTAAACTGATATCTATTGTTTAGGTAATTACTTATTACATATTATAACTTTAGGTTGAAATTTAATCAAATAAGTTTATCAACATTAAACTAAGTATCAAGTAAATATGTATAAAAACTTAACATAAAACTTAATTTTAATTATATACATAAATTTCATTTGGTCATATATGTTAAGTTTTTTATACAAATTTTTTATGACTAAAAAGACATGCTTAACTCCCTTAGCTTGCTTAATGTAGCATAACAATTTAAAACAGGGTTTCCCCTAAACTTATTTTTTATAAAACCCAGTTATAGAAATATTGTTCCCACTCATTACAAACCCCAGAATGGGAACAGGTCTAAATTGCACAAAGACAAAACTGCACAAAGTTACTTAATTGCACAAGGGTACAAAATTGCACAAAGACAATTGTGCACCGAGGGTCAATTTTGCACAAGTTACATTTTTGCACAAGAGTAAAAAAAAATTAAAAAATCAAACTAAAAAAAAATTTAATAAGAAAAAGTTACTGACCAAGGGTAAAGGTTAGGGGTAATAGTGGTAGTAAAAATAAAAAAATAACTAATAAAAATAGTTATAAAAAAAAATGTATAAAAAAAAAGGTTCCGACTTAGGGTAACGGTTAGGGGTAACAGTCATAGTAAAAAAAATTGGGTTTGTAATGAGTGGGAACAATATTTCTATAACTGGGTTTTATGAAAATAAGTTTAGGGGAAACCCTGTTTAAAATTATTTAAGCTGATTAAAAAAAATTATAATAACCCATGCAAAATTGTCTGCTTGTGCAAAAGCTACCCTTTGTGCAACTTTATTTTTGTGCAATTTAGTCCCCTTGTGCAATTTAGACAGCTACCCCCCAGAATATCTAGTGTAAGTTTCTTTTCTTTTCTTTTTTTAATTTTGCTTTATTTTTTTTTTTGCTATTCAATACAAACCCCAGAACATCTAATAAAAGTTTCTTTTATTTTGTGAATTCTTCCAAGAACCTCTAATGATCACTTTGCTAGTCATGCACCTCCCCCCTTTGAAGCTTATGGCCACCTGTTCTAAAGAGGCCATGTGGACTTCTTTGGAAAACTCTGATTTACAATAAATGTGCTTCAAAATTTGAAGTAATTTTTTTGCTTAGTTAATTGTTTTTTATAAGGGGCTGAATGCATTAAAAAATTTATTCAACTGAAATCTGAATTTCTGTATTATGTTTTAAATTGAAAAAGAAAACTTGAAAACTAGTAATTATAAGATGCTAATGGGCAATGTTTTCCAATTTAGTCAGTATCATACCTAGGGGACATTAACTAGTACGAAGCAATAAATGGGAGTAATTAAATGGAACTTCATATATAACTACTATGCTTTGGGAAAAGACTGAAGAGAGAACAGCAATACAAAGTTCAAAAAAATATTTCTGGCTAGTATGATTATAATTTAGAAATTCATGCCTATTTTTGGTGTATAAAAGTTTGTGAATGGTGCACAGAAAACATTTTAAAATAAAACAATATAACTTGTTGTTATTACAATTGTATGGAACATCAAAAAGTGGTTTGCAACAAAGCATAAAGTTAAATCAGTAGATATGAAACATACACTTAAAAGCACTTTAAATTTATTCTTTGCAGCAATTTTATAAAAGTCTTATAACTATACTTTAGTTGTCTTTTTGAAAGTTTTTGAGACACTAGACCAAAACTTTGGACCTATGTGCCTAAACTATTCTATTTGAATAAGACAAATGTTGTTCTATTTGAATAAGGTGTTAAATATAAATTAAAATGTCTTTACAAAAAACAACTATGAAGAGCTTGGAAAAATGTATGATGGAATTTAATGGAGAAATGAAACAGTTGAGGGCTGACTATAGAAAAGGTCAGAAGGATCTTTTTAATGAAATAAGGGAGCTGAAGAAGGAGCTTAAGGCCATAGGGGGGTCCACTTTGTTTTTTACAACTTGATCTTATTTTGTAGAATTTAATCTGAGCTATCAGACACTTTTAACCGCTTAAAAAAACTCAAAGTAACTTTTGAGATATAAGCGATCAAAGAAAGGGCGTTCAATAGGTTCCTTATGGAAGGCAAAAACTAAAAATGCGAAAAAAGACTATTTCACTAAAAATCTATCTCCTCCTTCATTTTTTGAGTAATCTTTCTCAAAATTTTACAGAATGTGTATCATTAAACTTTAAATAGATCTATTGTAGGAATTTTTTTAATTTTGAGTAAAAAAAAAATTATTGTCAAAAAACTACTTTTTTTTTAGTTTTTGTGGATAAAATTTTTATTTTTCAAAATTTTAAAAATTCCAACATTCAGATTCTTCAAAATATTAAAAGGAACATTTCCTGAAAATTTGAAGTCTCTAGGTCAAAAAATGAAGGAGGAGATAGGTTTTTAGTGAATTTTTAAATTTCCGAGAAAATTGACCCCGAAAAATTTGCAATCCATACAATTGTATCGGAAACTTTTTACAAAAAATAAAATATCTCAAAAGTTAAATTATATTTTTGAATTCTATAAAAACAGGCTTGTAGTTTGTATTTAAAGCTTTCATATAAAATCCAAAATTATTTTTTGTAAAAAAAAAGTCGGACCCCCCCCCTATGGCCTTAAATCTCGAAAAAAAATCAATGTTTTAGAAGAGTCTGCTAGATTCATTAGTGGTGACAAAAAGTGAAAATAAAACAATGAAAAATCAAATAGAAATATTGAAAGCTGATAACATTAGATTATCAGAAACAGTTGCGAAAGTGGAGAAGGTTGGTGACCTGTGTCAGAAAGTTAACCAGATGGATAATTTTCTAAGAAGGTTAAATGTTGAAATTCAAGGGGTACCAGTGGTAACCAATGAAAACTTGGAAAGCTTAGTCATGAGCACTTTGAAAGTACTTGACCCACGATTTCAAAAAAAGGATGTTGTTTCATTTAAAAGGATGAAACCAACTGGAACGGCTGAAGACAATAATAAGGTATTCAATCCTATATTGGTTAAATTAGCATTGTTTGAGCAGAAGGTTAAGATTATGAAAGAAAAAAAAAGTTGGCAAATGCTAATCTTAACTCTATATGCAAAAATATTGAAAAGGTGTACATTAACAAGAACTTGTCACCATTTAGCCGGACCTTCTTTACCATACAAGAAGGTTCCAAAAGGCTAATGGCTGGAAGTTCTATTGGTCGTCTGGTGTGGTTGTATTTATGAGGGAGAAGGAAACAAACAAGGCAAATTCGCTGTGTACAAGATCTGGTAAAATATTCTAAAAAATAACTTATAATAAACTTGCATGTCTTTATATTAAATATACTTAGATGAGTACGTATAATTTAGAGTTAGATAGTTTAGTAAATATTGATTTTGTATGCAGTGTTTGTCAAAAAGATTTTGAATCTCCAAAAATGAGTCTATTTGTTGTTACAATTGTGAAAGATGGTTCAATTTAAATTGTTGTAGAATTTCTGAACATGAGTTTAGATTTTATGTTGATAATGATGATCCTTTCTATTGTATAAACTGTGTAAATAACCAAGGACTAGTTAATGTTGGGAGTGATGATTTCTGCAAATCTTGTTTAAAAATTTTTTATTATTTAGATGTTTTGTGAAGGCTGCTTTAAATGGATACATCTTAAATGTTACAAAGTATCAATTAAAAAGTTTGCAGAAATATGCAAAAATGATTTACCCTTCTTTTGTGAAACCTGTGAGCGAAAAATGTCTATATGTTTTAAATGTAAATTGTGTTGTAAAAACTTAAGAAATTGTTTAACCTGTTTTTTATGCTTCCAAAAATGTCATGTTGAGTGTGCTTCTGAAAATAAAATGAAACTAAGCCTATACAAACAAGGTGATTACAAGTTTTATTGTGATAAATGTAAGCAGTCTGTTTTTCCCTTTCAGAAGTTCAATAACTTTGATAATGATTGTTTTTATGAATCTGTTAAACCTAATATTTCTGAAGTAAACAATGAGAGTTACTTAGATTTGTATAGTGTGAAATTTAACAAAAAAAATTGTATTAGTACTGTTTTTATGAACATAAGAAGCTTAAATGCAAATATTAATAAAATTGAGGAATTTTTGAGTGTAGTTATAGGGTTGCCTGATGTAATTTGTTTGTGTGAAACATGGCTTACAAATCTGAGACCTTTTGTAGGTAAGTTGTATGGATATGATTTTGTTAATAAATTTTCTAATAGTAATCAATCTGGTGGTGTTGCATTTTTTGTTTGAGCTTGTCACTCTTATGAGGTTGTAGAAGGTGTGTCTTTTGAACAGTGTGATGTAGATGACCTGTGGATCTCTCTTAAACTTGATAATAATACATCTTTTATAGTTGGTAATGTATATAGACATCCAACCACTGCATTTGATACTTTTAAAGAAAATTTTCTTAATGTTTTAGACCTACTAAATGAAAAGAATAATTATTATATAATTATTAGTGATATAAATATAAACTTGTTTAATGGAGATCAGCGTACTTATGACTATTTGGATTGTATTTCTAGTGCTGGTGCTTTGCAATTTGTTGATTTGCCAACTAGGCATTCTGCTGATTATTCTTCTAGTTCTTTGACTGATCATATTTATTCTAGTTTTGACTGTGAAAAGCTAAATGTCAATGTTGTGGATTATGATATATCTGATCATTAGCCTGTTATCTGTGAAATTTAATGCAAAAAGTCCAAAAATGAATATTGTTATCTGAGGTCTCTTCAGGACTTCAGTAAGTTTGAAGTTGAAAGCTTTTCTGAATGATTTGAGTGTGAAATTGAGAAAGATGAATCTGTGTGCTGTAGATGGTGAGGATGTTAATAAATGTTGGGATGAGTTTGAGAGTATTTTTGGTGGGGCTGTATTTGATCATGCTCCAGTAAAAATATTAAGTAAAAAAGAACAAAAATTAAAAGCTAAACCGTGGATAACATAAGGTATACTTATCTCAATTAACTTTAAAAACTTAATGTTTAAATTTGCCATTAAGGATAAAACAAAAAAAAATTCTGTTTCTTTTAAAAAATATTGAAATATATTAAACAGAGTAATAGAATGTTTCAAGAGACTTTATTATAAACAAGTAGCTAAAAAGAATAAACAAAACAGTAAAAAATTATGCAAAATTGTGAATGATATTGTTTCTACTAAATCTACGTCTAGTTGTAAAATTAAAGGTGTGCTTGATGAGTGTGGTAAAACTGTGAATGACCCAAAATGTGTAGGCAATCTAATGGATAAAAATTTTGTAAATATTGCTGACAATTTGTTAAAAGAGAGAAAAGATGTTGTTGATGTTAAGAATGATGAGTATTTTTCTGATTAAGTAAAAAATGATTTGGTCTTTAGTGAAATTTCTGATAGTGAGATTATGAATTATATCAAAACTATGAATCTAAATAAGAGTGTGTGTTCTGATGTCTCTAGTATTGGTTTTGTGAAGCTTAGTGCAAAATTATTTCTCCTTATCTTTCTAAATTGTATAATAAATTTTTTAAGTATGGTGTGTTTCCTGAGTTGCTTAAATTTGCTGAGGTAACACCAATTTATAAATGTGGTTAAAAAAAAAGACAAAAATAACTACAGACCTATTTCTCTTTTATCCCCATTTTCAAAAATTTTTGAGTTTTTAGTGTGTGAGAGATTGAAAAAATTCTTTTTGTTGAATGGGGTACTGCATTAGAAACAATATGGGTTTAGAGAAAATAGTACGAGTGAACTGGCTGTGAATCAAATTGTTGATGAGTTAATTGAGGCTGGTGAGAAAAAATTGATAAATTGCTCTGTATTTTTGGATTTGGCTAAAGCTTTTAACAGGGTGAATTACAAAATTTTAATATCTAAACTTAAAAATTATAATATAAAAATTATAATGTTAATTTATTAAAAGAATATTTAAATGATAGAAGCCAATCAACTGTCATAAATAATGTTGTGACTGAGCATGAAATTGTGAATGTTGGAACACCACAAGGTTCTTGTTTGGGTCCTTTGTTGTTTCTTGTGTATATTAATGATTTTTTTGCTCTACTGAGATAAAATCTGCTTGAGCTACCAACATAGTGACCCTGAGTATTTAAATGAAGTTATAAATAACAAGCTGGTTAAAGTTGATAAATGGTTGCATTATAATAAACATTTTATTAATTATTCAAAAAAGTTTTTTTTTTGCTTTTCAGTAAAACATCAAAAAGTTGTGAATTTAGTGTGAAGGTTAATGGTTTTCTTATTGAGCAGAGTGGTAGTATAAAATACTTGGGTGTGGTTTTGGATGATAAGCTGAATTGTAAGAAACATTTGATTCTCTGAAATCGAAATTGTCTAGGAGTTGTTATGTTTTGTCAAAATTGAAATATTATTTGGATATATTTGGATACGAGTAATTTGATAATGGTGTATTATTTATAGTTTGTTTTATCTGCACATCCAATATTGTATATCTGCTTGGGGTGGTGCTGCTGACTGTTACTTAAAACCAATTGTTTGTATGCAAAAAAGAGTAATTAGATATGTTTGTTGTGTGCCTGCCTTGACCACAACAAACTCTTTGTTTAAAAAAACTGATGTACTAAAATTAAATGATGTGTATAGATTGCAAATTTGTAAGTTGATGAGTAATACTATAACAGGATTTGATGTAGTAGAACGCAATAGATTTACACTTTCTAGCTCTGTTCACTCACACAATACAAGATTTTTAAAGAAAATGAATTTTATAACTGAAAGACCTAGAACAAGACTTGGCCTTAACTGCTTTAGGTATTTGGGTCCCAAGTTTTGGTCTAGTGTCCCTGAAACTTTTAAAAACCTAAAAAAAGATTGTTTTAAATTTAGATATAAAAACTTTTTGTTGAATAACTACAAGAAGTAGATCTAGAGTGCTTCTGCAAGTATGTTTTGTTTGTGTTGAAATTTGATTGATGTTATTGGGGCATCAGATTGTGATGTGTTGGTCTTTATTTTCTGAATGTCCTGTTAATGTAACAGTGATTGTTATAAATTATTGAAATAAATTTTGTTTATTGTTAATACATTTTATTTGTTTTTCATTTTGTTATTGTGTTAGATTTAAGATAGTTCATTTTATTAATTATTTTTTAATTTATTTTTATTTTTTTATTATTAGAAATTATAATTAAGATATTAGAAAATTATAGGTAAAAGTTTAAACTTAGTAAAAAAATTTTATTTTTTACTTTTAGTTTATTTATTTATTTAATATTTACTTTATTTATTAAACTTACTTTTTTTTTTTGAGTTTTGTACCAAGTTAATACTAAAAAAGTTGTAAAACACTTATTATTTTATTGATTTTACTGTTAAAGTTTATATAGATATTTTTTTTTCAATACAAATAGTTATTTTTTTCCTACTTACAGTTTTTTTTTTATTCTAGCTTGTTTTTTCTAGAACTAAGTACTTTAAACTAGATATTGGTTTATTTGAGTTTGCAACAGCTGATTGTGAGTTCACACTGGTGGCAGTGATCACATGATTGGATTGTTGATGTGTTTTTTGTAGTAGCGCCGTTGGATACTTACTTAGGGATTAGAGCTTCATTGTTTTCCCACACTTTGTGGTTTTTGATGTTGAGATTTTAGCCTTGTGAGTGTTTGCCAAATGGTGTGTCACCAAGGGTTTTGTTTTTTGAATAAAGGGTTAGGATAGTTTTTTATTTTTGGTTAGTTAAACTTTTTTTTTTAAATTTTTTAGACAGATTTAGTTTTGTTTTTAATTAAAAATATTTTTTTTTTCTTAGTAAATTTAAAAGATAGGGCAGGTGGATTAACACATGATGAGCTCAAACACACTTGCATGACCTTCAAAAAACGTTTATCGTTGTAGAGGGAAGAGTGGGTTTCTTCTGATGTTTTTCTACCTTAAAAAAAAACTAATTTAGGCCAATCAGTGCTAGAATTTAGTTTCTTTGGATCATTGTGAATTTACAGAAATAATTAATTAAATTTATTAAGAACTACTTGAATTTTACCTGAAGTACATTACAAAAGTCTAATTGACTAATAACTAGTTTTTCTTTACATTAATAAAATAGCATGAGTGCTTAAAATTTCTAACAAAAAGTTCTTGATAAACTTAAATTGTTTAAATTTTTATTTTTAAGTTACTTACAACAACAATAATAATGATGATGGTGGAAAAACTTAATATAAATACAATAAACTTTCTTGCATTGCAAATAACATATATTTCATAAGATAGTTTAAAAGGCAAACAGCTTACGCAGTTGACTATAAAAAATACAATTATGCATAACAAACTAGAACTTCACATAGTAATTTAAACGTGAGTGAAAAAGTATTTGATTTTTCTTTTTTGAGTATGAAGTCTGAATTACATAATAGCTGTAATAACACAGCTTTAAAGAAAAAATGTTTATGTTTTCTGATACTTAGATATTCAAAGTTAAATAGCATAGGGACTACACAGCAACGACTTATAAATTTGAAATGTAGTTTCAAACATTATAATATATAAAAATTGTTATAAAGTGACAACTGTGCAAAAATGTTATAGTTTTTTTTTTGTAGTCTATTGAAAAAACACTTAACAAATTAAAGTTTTTTTTTTATGATATCACTATTAAACTACGATCGAGATTTGGCCAACGACCAAAAAACTCTTACTACCCCTGTTACTGGTTGAAAAGTTATTTTTTTTTTTAATTTATCTTGGTTTTTATTTAGATGTTTGTAAAAACAAATTATGAAAAGTAATATCAATGATTTTGTATAGATCTCTCCAAATTAAAAAAAAAATTGATGATTGTCAAAGATTGAAAAAATCAAGTTTAAAAATAGCAGACCAGACCAGGGTGCACGACTATTCAAATTTGGACAATTCAAATTCCGACAACTCAAACTCGACAATTCAAATTCCGACAGTTCAAATTCCGACAACTCAAATTTGGACAATTCAAATTCCGACAACTCAAATTCGGACAATTAAAATTCCGACCACTCAAATTCAGACAATTCAAATTCCGACAACTCAAATTTCGACAATTCAAACTACGAAAACTCAAACTTGAACAATTCTAATTCGGACAATTCGAATTCCGACAACTCAAATTCGGACACTTCAAATTCCGATAACTCAAGTTCGGACAATTCAAACTACGACAACTCAAATTTGGACGATTCAAATTACGACAATTCAAATTCGGATAATTCAAACTACGACGATTGAAATATTTAAATAAGACGACTATAATGTACGCATATGTTACAATAAATTATGTAATGATAATTATAAATTTTATCAAATGTTCCTTTTTCGATTTGAGATTTTAAAGTTTTTATAGAATTATTTTTTTACATATTAAAAAATATTTAAGTTTTTCTAAAAAATAAACAAACAAATTATTAAATATAGAGTTATGTAATAGAAATAAACGACTATATAGATAATATTTGAAATTTTTTTAATAATTTAGACATAAAAATTGAGTAATCTTAAAAAATATCTAATTCTTATTTGTAAGTATATAAATTATCAGTATTAATATTGTTTATTGAACGATAATAAAAAGCGCTCAAAAAGTTTGGTCTAAAGACGTTGGGTACAAAGGAACTTTTTGGTTATCGAGTCGTACACTACATACTTATAAAGTTTCTTACGAATTATTACACATAATTTTTTATAATTTAAATATCTAAATCTTTAGTTATAAAACGATCAAATTTTATAGTCAAACTTTTTTTAAAGTAAACATTATATTTCGTAATTATTTATTATAACATTTGATGTTTACTAAGTGTTCGGAATACGTTTTTAGTATCTTTTTATAGTGTTTATGCTAATGATGATATCAATTTCATTTATTTATGTAATAAATAAGTATTGTTTCGTTATAAAAAAGTTATTGAAATCAGTATAATTCAAACAGTTATTGTTTATATTAAAAAAAAACCACAGTTACTTGATAACTTATTACTTTTTTACTAACACAAATTAAGGGATACTAAATTTTGTCGTCGTCAGTATCTCTAAATAAAAGAACAGGTAATTTTAAAGTTTGAAAACATTATTATTTTTAACTACTACGAAATATTTTTAATTTTAGTGTAATGCTTTATTACATAAAAAGTTTAAATTTCTAAAACGTTTTGTACGACACTATATTAATACATAATATTTCTTGTTTTCGTCGCTTCGGCTATTTAGCCGAAGTGTTTCTTGTCGAACTATATTGTTAGTACAGTTTGTTGTTTTTTATCGCACATTTATTCATTGTAAATATAGTTTAAACTTATTGAATCAATTTTATTATATAAGTAGTTTTCTTTCTAACAATAATTCAAACCTACTTCAATAAATAATAGTTTAAGTAATCTAACTATTTCAATAAACAACAATTAAGTTTCAATCAACACTTGTAATTTATAAAAAAAATAGTTTAAGTTTAATTTATTTTTTATATACCTACTTTATTAATTAACGAGATTAGTCTAAAAAGTAGCGTATATCTACCTAAAGATACCATTTTAATGGCGCGTTAAAGCCAGTAACCGCCAGGACCGAGTATATAAAACCAAGCAGGTCTCTTATATTGGTTTAATATAAGTAAAGATATTACCTCTGTGTTTGAACTAAACAAAATATTACGACAAAAATGATGTTTTTATCGCTATACATAAATTAAATTTAATTTCTTTAAATATGTTTCTTTTAAGTAAAGTTCTTACAGTTTTTTTGTGTAAAACTATGATAAAAAGTGTAATAAAAACTTTGTAATATTGACTCTAGTTGGCCGGTCATTTTCACTCTGAGAGCCGGACCCGGTCCTCGGGTCATACGTTACCAAACCCTACTGTGTAACAAAAGAAGATTAAAAGCCAACAAAACATCTTGAAGACTTAAAAACGACAAGTATGGATATATACAATCAAAAGTTTAGATGAAAATATATTCTTATTGTTAAACTTTTTATAAAATATAGTTTTACTTTGATTATTTTTTGTATTTATTTTAAAACTACAATTTTTCATTTAAAATAGTAATAAATTAAACAATCAATGCTGTCAAAGCTTAAATAGCAAAAACTGAAACGAGGTTACTTGCTATAAAAATAAATAATTCTTGAAACTTTATCGATGTTGTTGGTTTTATTTATCGAAATTTTAGTTGACGGCATTTAAATTGTCAAAATAAAAATTTTCAGGTTTAAAATGTCGGAGTTTAAGTTGCTGGAATTTAAATTTATCGAATTTTAACTGTCCGAACTTAAATTATCAAAATTTAAATTATTACATTTTCAGTTTAAAAATTTGAAATGTTAGAGTTTGGATGGTAAAAACTCGAATTGTCGGAATCTAAGTAGTCCGAATTTGAATTGTCGTAGTTTGAATTGTCTGAATTTGAGTTATCGGAATTTGAATTGTCTGAATTTGAGTTTTCGGAATTTGAGTTGTCGGAATTTGAATTGTTCGAATTTGAGTTGTCGGAATTTGAGTTGTCAGAATTTAAATTGTCGGAATTTGAGTTTTCGGAGTTTGAATTGTCCGAATTTGAGTTGTCGGAATTTGAATTGTCGTATTTGAGTTGTCCGAATTTGAATTGACGGCATTTGAATTGTCGGAATTTGAATTGTCAGAATTTGAATTGTCAGAATTTGAATAGTCATGAAACCAGCAGACCAACAGAAGATATTTCTATTATTAAAAAATGCAGTTCAAACGTTAAATGATAAAAAAAATGTTCTATTATAATTTATTATTTTTTCTTCGTTTAGTGAAATATTTTTAATTTATAAATATCTTTCTACAATTTTTTACAAAAGTATAGTTCAACAAAGCTGAAAAAATACGTTTTTAAATAATAAGGGTCTCTTAAGACTAAGTTTTTTAATTTCTTCAATTAGAATTTCAATATTTTTCACTTTTGAACGTTTTTCTTTTGGTTTAAAAACGTTTTTAGATGCTTTTTTTCAGTATAATTCCTTAAATTGTATAGGTTGTTTAACAAACATTAGTTTTGCAAGTTTACAAACAGTAAACTATCATATATATTTTGATTTACTCATTTATTCTGTGTATTGAAAGCTATGTTTGACTAAATTTTACCTTTTTTTCGTTTTAATAGTTTATAAATATTTTAAATTACAATTTTTATCTGAAATAAAAATGTTAACTTTTATTTTCTCGGTTTGCTACAAATAAACTAATAAATAGATTTTGCTATATCTGTTAATTCTACCTATTCAAAGCAAAGTCTGACTAAACTCTGCATTTTATTTCTTATTTGCATTGAGAACTGTTTTGATTTTTTGAAAAATTAAATTATATGTATTAGAGAAATATTTTTATCATTAGTGTTATTACCTGTTTTCTTGTAGTTTGTTTTACAAATTTCTTGCTCAGCTTTACTAAACTTTGTTTTTTATTTTTCTATTTATCTTAATAACTTTTTAGCTGTTTTGTACAATTTTTTTTATACGAGATATTAACAACTTTCGTAATGTTTTCCTTGTTACTAGCAAAATATTTTATTTCAATAAAAAAGTTTTTGTTTACGAATAATTAGTTAAGTATTAATTTTATGTTAGTTAGTTTATATTTGTGCAAGTACAGAAAAATATAATCGAATATTAATTTTAAAGTTAGCTATAGTTATTTAAAAATTGCTAAATCTCGACTTAGACTTTTTATGTAAAAAAAATATTTAAACTTTAGTACTTAAATAACATTTTTTTATAGGTTATGACAAAAGATTTAAGTTGGGGCAATTTTTTTGAAATCAGTAGATTTTTCGCATCCCTTAACAAAAATACCACGCTACGCCACTGGTTGTAAGTATTAAACTTGTAGCTTAACCGTAAAGTTTCTCATATTATTGTCTCAACGAAAACAAGATTTTGAGTTTTTGAATAACAACAAAATTATTGTCGTGCTTTTACAATAACTAAACAATCAGAGCATAGCTTTAGCTTACTTAGTTTTTAAACTGTGCATTAATTGCTTTACGTTAGTACTGCATCAATAAATCTAGTTGTATAATTTAGTTGTATATTTTAAATGCTTTGGTTTCAATTCAATATTTCTTTGTAAACAGTTTAAAAATAAAATAACTTGATACAATAAGAATATTACAAATCTATTCAAACTAAAGGTCTTACTAAAATATATTGTTTTCTTGTATATAACTTTATATTTAGATAAACTACAATTCAAGAACTTTTTTTCAGTGTCATTGTTTTGTAGAACAATAATATTATTGTTGAGTTTGTGTAGACTTTACATAAGATTTTGTTACATTACATAATGTTTGTTGTTTATTACGTATTTCTAGCAGAGTTCTGGCATTACAAAATAATAACTTTTATTTTATAGAATAAAAAGTTAGTGAGTTCATGTAAACTTTTGTATAAACTTAATTAAGGTAATAAAGCTTTTAAACATCAACTTACAAACTTAAGTACAAGCTGTATGTAGATTTGTTGTTTAAAGTTGCAATATAAAATTGTAACTTTATTTTCACTTTACTAGTTTATTTTTTAATTTACTCAGAATTTTTTGTACACAAAAAAACTTTTATTTATTGAATACAAAAGTTAATAACTAAGAAAAAAAACAAGGAGTACTTTAAACTTTATAAACTTTAAGTAACCGGTATTCTCAAGTGTTTTCATTTAAGTGACTGAAAACAACAAAACTAATTATTACTGTTTTAAAACAAACTTATAAATATTTTACATTTTTTACAGTTACTTTTGTTAACAATATGTAACATTTAATTTTGTTTTAATCAAGAACTATTTATAACTTTTAATTATATGCTACTATTTAGCAAAATTATTTTAACGCTTTTTTATGTATAAAATTAACTTTGCAATGTTTTTATCGAATGTTCATAAATAAAACACACATTATTAATAAACGTTATTTTAAACTTGTTTGTAAGGTTTTAACAATTAAGACCTTTCTTATTACTGATACTTTCGTAAAAAGGTGTTATATTACTAAATATATTTTTTAGTAGTTATTGTTTTTACTTATCTTGCTAACTTCATCTTTATAGCAACAATGAAAGCTCAAAAAATTTCCAAGTTACGTCGTTTTTAATACTCTAATTAATTTTTCCCGGAAAAGGAACGCACCTTCAAATGTGTCACATAACTGAAATGTGTCACGTTACTGAAGTATGTCATCTTACTGAAATGTGTCGTCTTACTAAATTGTGTCATCTTGAAATTTGTCACACTACTGAAATGTGTCACCCCACTGAAATATGTCACCTTACTCAATTGTGTCATCTTACTAAATTGTGTCACCTTGAAATGAGTCACAGTACTGAAATGATTTACTGCAGTTTTGAGACAATTTTTTCCTTTTCACAACAAACAACATCAAAACATATTTATTTTTTTGTAAACTACGGCCAACTAGTTTATTTTGTAACTACTAAACGTTTTTTAATAATTTTGTATTATTTACATCAATGATATTTACATTATGCTTTCGGTTAATTCGTTTTACTTTGATTATATAACATAATTTTTTTTATTCTAATGTTGTGGTTTGAATTTCTTACTACACTTAGTTATGTTTTTGTGAAAGTTTAAACTGATATCTGAAATTGTTTTGGCAAAACAATAAAACTATAGAATGAAAATATTTTTAGTTAGTAGATAAAAATTTAATCCTTTGACCTTTAAAGTAATCTTTATACTTGTATAAAAAACAAAAACAACAATATCTAGTTGATATTTTTACCTACTTTACAAATATTTTTACTGCTCCTACGCATTTTAAAACGTATTTAATCTAAGTTGTTACATTCTACAATGAAACTTTAAGACGATAGATAAAAAATTAGAAGTGAATCGGAATATTTTTTAATAATTTTTTTTTTGTCAGTAAATGCGATCAAAGTTGTATTTAAATTAATATCTGATACTACAATTTAATTAGTGTTTAGTATATTTATAATTATAAGATCTAACATACCTGAAAAAAAGTAACATTTAACTTTTAGATAAGATTAAGATATTAATGTTAGGTTTTAAATAAAACTATATTACCTTATAGTTTTTTCTATACACTAGATGGTAAGTAAATTTTTTTCAGAAGTTATAGTTTTTATTAGTACTGTAAAACATTTACTTAAAGTTTTGTGCTAAACACTTAAAAATATATTTTTTATTTTTTTCAATTTTATTACACACTATTTACAAATAATTTTTTTTATACTTTATATAGAATTTATATATTTATAAAATTTATAAAACTTATATATTTATACTTTATATAAAGATATTTATATTTTTTTACAGTGTGTACTTTGATCATATCGTTATAAAACAATGGATACTATAGTTTGGAATTTTATTTTCAAACAACTATTTATAAAGTTATATTTTGAACTATTTTGAAAATATTTCAAATTAATAAGTTACCAATAGTATTTAAACTATTTTCAATTAAGGAAACATTAATAATAAATAAAAGATAAACTATAAATTTATTATAATCTTATAACTAAAAATAATTTAAACGTCTATTTTGTGATAGTATTCAAAAATTACTTTACGTGTAAAGTTTGGTAAACAAGTTAGTTTCATAAAAATTATAATTTTTCTTTAATATAAAAGCTAAATAATTAGTCATCAAAAAGTTATAAACTGTTCTATAAAACTAAAATATATTAAGAAAAAGTTTATCAAAATATTTTGAGTGTATATTCATTGTGACTTATATTTTAGTTTAGAAAGTTGTATAAACTAACAACTTTAATTTACAAGTGTGATTCACGTTTAGTTATGGCAAACTGTAATGCTAATTTTTGCATTATTATAGTTTGGTTTTTTTAAGAAAAAAATCTTTTTGGTACAAGATAATAAAACTGAAGCAGACTCAAAAACCTATACGTTACGAATTCGCTTTGTAATGTTCAAAAGACAAGTGAGGCCCACAAAGGATAAAAATTTCTGACCTATATTCTAAAAGATAACTAAAAAAATGTTTTAATATTGTGCAAAGAATTATTTTCTAGCTTGTTTGAGTTTCAAATTGTTTTAAAACACTGTTTTTTTAATCATGAGTGTTTGTTATTAAAAATAAAACAAAAATTTTTGTCGCATATCTTAACATTTCACAACAGCGTGCAACAGTTTGTACAAAATTTTTTGTACAAAAGTCACTAAAAAAGCTAAAAAAAAAACAGAAACTTTAAAAAGTTTGTACTTGTTAAGTAGTTTAGTTTTAGTTTTACATAAAAAATCTACCGTTGATTACAAGATAATCTAAATAATCTAAGTTGTCATCATCTAAAAACTGTTAAATAAAAAACAGATTTAAAGTGTAGTTTAATTTTGTCATTTGTAGTAAGTACGGAGTATTTGTTATAATACTTAGCACAGTTTTAAACCTTTAACTAGTGATCTACCAAATCCAAGGTTATAGCATAAAACTTATTCTTATTAACGAGTAAACCATTTGACGAAATAAATCCTGTAAATTCATTTTAATTGGTATGCTAAATTATTAACAACGGTTGTTTAGAAGTAGCCCAGTTTTCCCTTTCCGGCGTAAAAACAGTTGTTCAACCTAAAACCTAAAAAATACTTAACCATTCATAACATTTTTCAGAGCAACAACGCCGTTCGAAAACGTCTTCGGCATTCGAAAGCAGCACACTCGGCATTCGAAAGCAGCACACTCGGCATTCGAAAGCAGCACACTCGGCATTCGAAAGCAGCACACCCGGCACGAGCAGCAGTGGTGGCGGTTTCATGTCGGGACTCGGAGGTCGACCTGCCAATGCTTCGAACAATCCCAGTCTCACCCACCAACAGCAACACTGCTTTACAAGGTATTTTGGCTTTGAACTATTTTTTTGACCAGCTCAACCTTATCTAAACTCCTAAACATAAGTTTTGTCTTTGTAAACATCTGGTTTTTTACAGGTTAGTAGTTTGCACCAGGTTATTGTTGAGCATTGAAAAGGATTTTAAATGAGATTTTGTTCAAACTCGGTCAAAATTTTAAAAGTGTCATTTAAATTAATTTCCATCTTGCTCATTATAAGCGTATTAGTAGCTGGTTCTTTGCATATTCCAAGTTTTTATTCGGCAGTAGTGCGAGCTCTCCCTTCGGCAAATCCACTTTCGAAAGCTCTTCCTTCAGGCAGTCATCTGCTTTGGCGGGAGGACCATTTTAAGGCGGTCAGAGCAGTCCTGAACCGTTTTTGTCGCACAGTCCAGTGGTTTCGGCGCGGCACCAAGTTGGTTTTGTTTAAATTAAAACTTTTTTTTTATCTTTTTTCATAGCGCTCAAAATATTCAGAGATAGTACATAAAAGTTTTTCCAAACGCTTATTTTTCAGCGTATTTCACATGAGGTTTTACAAGTTAAAACTATTTTAAAAAGACCTTTAAACTTTTTAAAAACAACACTAAAGTTTTTTTGTAGCTTATACAATTCTTAAATAATTTTAGTTTGTTTCAGATTTTGGAAGTCCATCCGCGTCCGGCACCCGACCTCAGCAGAGTTTGGTTTTAGGCGGTGCGGCCTTTTTCTGCTCAGGAACCAATCAGGGCTCGACTTTTGGCTCAGCAGCAAACCAGAACGCCCAGACATTTGGAAGCGCGACACTTTTAGAGGAGGAGCGAATTTTGGCGGGAGTTCGGGCTTCGGACAGAGTTCCGGGTTTGGGGGAATTACCTTGAGTAGATTTAGGTCGTTTGATTTTTTCTACTTTAAAAATGTACTAAATATAATTTAATGAAAAGGTTTAGTTATTTATTAGCAAGTTTAAATAAAAATTTAATTTTTATTTCTTCAGTGGATCACTGACATTAAGTAGAATAATTAACTTCCAGTATATGTTAAGTTAAGCATTCAACTGGTTATTGAGAGCAATTACGGTATAACTCAATTATAATCAACACAAATGACAGTTTTTTTATTTTATAAAAACTAGCTCGTTTGGATTATAGTCTTATATTTTATTTATTCAACTGACCCAGTGCAAAAACATACAACTTGTACTTAGGTTTGCAAGCAACAACCAGAGCAGTGGCGGTTTCGGTTATCTGGCGAACAACCAATCAAACAACGCGTTCGGATCTAACAACCAATCAAACAACGCGTTCGGATCTAACAACCAATCAAACAACGCGTTCGGATCTAACAACCAATCAAACAACGCGTTCGGATCTAACAACCAATCAAACAACGCGTTTTGGAGCAGCAACACCCCGTTAGTATATTTGTTTGATAAAAGTGTTTACTTTTTATTTAGTGCAGCATTTGCGATTTTACAAAGAACTTTGCAAGTTTAATATGTTTGACCATCTAGCTAGCAGATTTTTAACTTCAATTGAGATTGAAAATACTTATCAGCGATTAGTAGAAAGATTTTTTAAAGTTGCAGCTTTGTTTTTATGCCAATTTTTTGTGAAATTTTAATTCAGAAAATCACCGTCCTTCAGTCAATGGCGTTGAGAATTTACAGATGAAGAATTTTTACTTAAATAATAAAATAATTGGCTTTTTACTTTCATGTTTTTATTTATTATAGCAGTTTAAAGTTAATAGAATTTTACTTGATGATTGTTTTTTATAATATATTGATAATTCTTAAACATTATATGTCACAACTATTAAACACAGGGTTGCCAAAAAAGCTTGGAGCCCTGGAGAAACCTGGAACTTGACAACTTAGGTAACTAAACCTAAAAAAACACGAAATTTTGAAAAAATGTAAAATGTAGGATTTTAACATAAGTCATTAAAAATTTGTAATTTTAAGGAATTTTTACATGTAAAGTAATGAAATTTTCAATTAGATACAATAAATTTATTATAAAGACCAAAATTTTTTGTCATTATCAAAAATATTTTTTATTAAAAAACACATTAGAAGTAGCTTTACAGTATCTTTTTAAATTTTGTTTTACTATTTAAGACAGTTTTTCACCTTAAAATTAATTTTGTACTAAAAAGTGATCAAAAACTTGTTTTATTTAAAAACCTAGAGGAAATTATAAAAACCTGGAAGAAATTTAAAAAAACCTTTGGACAACCCTGTAAAATAGAAAATGCAGTTCTAGAAGTTTAGTTTGTAATGCTTCCAATACTTATTTTTGTGTTTTTTTATAGAGTAATGTATTTTCTTGTCTAAAACCGTTGATGAATAGAGTTTTTATCTACTTTTACTAAAATTTTTCAACATCATGTTTTTATTTTTATTTTTTATGTTTCTAAATTTATAAAGCGAAGATTAATATAGTTTCCTTAATTAATTATGTTTTTTTTCTTAAAAAACTTATTAATGTGTTTACTTATATCAAACTTAAAAGGCCCTAATACCTAATTAATATTGTTATAACAACACTTACAATTAATATCAGTCAGTTTTTAAAACAGCTTTTAAATTACATTATGCCGGACTGGTATGTTGTGTTATCCACAAAAACATGAAGTTATTGTTTGCAGTTCACTCAAAAGCAACCGCTCGTGTTTGTAAGCTTTTATCATAAAAAGGTTTGAACCTGCTTTTGCTGTATTGGTTGTTTTTTAACCAATATTCAAATTTGGAACTTTTCTGTTTGCGAGCTGCAGTTTGTACAGTGTTCTCAGCGAAGTATAACTGTAAAATACTGCTTGCATTTTATTTAAAGTCAAGCAAACTAATTCTAGAATATATTGTAAGAAAACTAATGAAGCTAGTTTTGTAATTTAGACCTTAAGTATTTGAATGATTGTCCAGGAAATTATAATAAAAAACGGTAACTTATTTCCTTACTTTAGTTTTCTTAAATCTACAGCATTAATTTAAGAGCAGTTTTTAAAAATTACTTATAGTTTATGTTTGAAGTCGTCTTTGCAAAAAAATTTTCGATAATATATATTTTTTAAAATGATAGTATGCTTTATCGTAGTCGCGAGGTTTTTTAGATTTGAATTGGAAATAGCTAAATTAGTTTCGAAGTTAATAGCTTAAACACTCTTAATATGATCTATTATATTTTAATTCAAATAGTTCATTTCTCCACCAAAACAAGTTTAAAAAAACAAACTTTAGGTCGGGTATTTTTAAAAAGCGTCATTCTATTTACGGTTTTGTTTAAAGAGCTTTAGTTCCCACGCTTACTTACATCCTTAACTACTTCTGCAATAATGTTTTATTTCATTTATGATTTTTTTGCTTATTAATGTATTTATATTCCGAATTACTATTTTTTTTAGATATTGGGTCAGTATAAACAGTGGTGTAGCCCATAGATAAAGTGGTACGTTTTTTCTAATTTTCTATGAATAGAAAAATTTTGACAAAAAACAAATACGTTTTGCGTAATCAATTTTTTGTTATTGCAACGAAATAAAATTTTACAAATAAACAAAATAATATTTTTTGTTCTTTTTATATTATTCCTATAAACTCACAACTTTTAGGTTAATATAAAAGCAAAGAAAAAAAAGTTTTTTTATTTAGAGATCCAGAGCCAAAGTTTTAAATACTTTCTATCATACTTTTAATATATTGTTTAAATTTTAATAGTTAAAAACATATTTTGGCCCCCTCCAAAATGATTACTCGAAAGACTACTATTTAAAACACCTAGGACCTGTTTTTGCTCTTCATCAACAACTTCAGAGTCTTCAATGTATTTTTCAACTCATAACCTAGTTGCCCCCATGTGGCCCCTTCACTATTTATGGCTCCTTTGATGTGCTAAGTATCCCCTGAATTTGCGTCATTGCCCCCAAGGGAGCCACTTGGACACTTTTAAAAACCCTGGTTTAGAGTGTTAGGTCTAGTTTTTAATTTAATTTTTTTTATTAGGTTTTATAAATATAATTTTTTAGTTAAAATATTACCTGTGAGTTGCTGAAAATTGTTATATTAAGCCTGAATTAATTTTACTTTTTACTTCGCTGTTTATATAAAAAGCTTCATATGTTTTAAAATAAACATTTATCTTAATATAATTTCAATAGCATTGTTGTTTTTTATCAAACTACTTCCACAATTTCGTTCAATTGTTTATATTACTAGTTAGTAAAGTTTGAACTTTAAGTTAATACAAAACAAAAAGTAAACTAGATGAAAATTTAGCTTAAAAACGTTTAAGACTAACTTGTAATAAAGTATTTAAAAAATCTTCATTTAGTCGTAAATATTCCTAGAAAACTTACAAATATAAACTAGTGTTTAACAGTATGTTATTTTTTTACCTCAGCAATAGGAAAATGTATTACAAGAAAATAGTATGCTTTACTATTTATTTAAAACATGGGTTTTTAGTCGTTGTTACTTCAATGACAAATAACAAACTTTTTTCTTTAAAGTTAATAACGGTTTTAATAGAATTTGGTTTGTAACACCCTTTATTTACATTATAAAAAAATTAATTTAAAACTAGTTATAAACGAAGTAAATATTTTTTTTTCTTATTACTGTTGTTAAAGCTAAGGAGATAAAGTGTTTTAACTATTTCTTTTTAAACATTATTATCACTTTATCTTAAGTAAATAAATAACTTATGAGCTATTTTTTATATAATTAAACTTATTTTCTAACTTGTTTTTGAGATATAGCGGTTTGTAAGAATAAGTCAGATACAACCGTATTTATTAAAACTTTTTTTATTTTAAGAGTTTTTAGAAACTATAAAAATTGCTTTATAATGTTTATTATATTTTTTTTAATTGGAGACATAAAATTATAGGAAGTCTTTTTTATCTTAAGTAGAAATATATTTTTAACTTTTAGCTTAAAAAACCAAATAGAATTTAAATAGTTGCTAAAAAGTAAATGTAAGACTAGAACTAGTTTTGGAAGTTATAAAGAAAAGACTAGTTTTTTTTTTTTAGCTTAAGCTTTCATTATTGAAACTGTTAAGTATTTCAATAAAAAATAAATATAGAACAAATAGAAGCGCTTATTATTTTCGCAACAATTTTCTAAGTATTTGTTACAAACCATTTATTTAAAAGTTTCAAAATTACAACGGACTGCTTTTTATGAATATTGATAATTCAAAATGTAATTTGCAACAGAATTGGTTTGTTTTTTTTTTCAAGCAGGAAGATTAAGTTTAACCAGAGAACATTAAAAGTATAACAATCTATTAGTAGTAACATATCTTTTACATTTTCAAACTACTTAAGTATTGAAAAAAACAAAGATAGGATAGAACTTATAAAGTTTATTTTTACAAAACAACATAAGACAGCATTCTTTATAAAAAGCAATTTATAACATCAAGCAAGGTATGCTTGCTAAGTATTTTGTGAAAACTGGACTAAATTATGAATTACATTTATAAAAGTAAAGCTAAAACGGCATTAAAAAAAAGTTAAAAATACACAATATACAATTGGAAGCAAGATGCGCTCTTCTGAGCAGATTCTTTTGCAGTAGACATCAACACTCATTAGTAATTTTCCTTTTTCTTATTGAGCAAGTTATACAGTTCTTTTATTGTCAATTTGTTGTAAGTATCTGCATCAATAGAAAGTAACCTGTCAAAACAGTAATGTATAGATAATCGTTTTTCAACAAATTTTTATGTTTACTATAAACTAATTAAAGTTATTAAATCAAATATAATAAGTTCAATTTTATATTAGTTGATATCACTACAAGGTAAATAAGCTAAACTGATATTTTATATTAAGATTTAGTTTTTTTCTACTCTTAAATTTTTACCTACTTCAAAAAACAGCATTATAAATGCATAAGTTACCATAAAATAAAGCAAACAAACTTTTTGAAATGTTCGACTTTTTTATCATCATCGGGTAGTTTATTGCAAGTTGTTTGATCCATATAGTCATCAGATGGCTCAAAAATCTTCATTGTTTCATCAAAAGATTCGTTCTTCCACGTGAGCTCGAGCCTATTGAGTACTTCTTTTTTCAACTCTTCATTTGTTGATATGCTGTCTTTGTACTGATTATTCTGAAGCTAGAAAATTGTTTTATTATAATATAATACGATAATGTATTTACAAAATAAATTATTAACACTATATATACTAAAAGTACCACTAGTGATTAAACGTTATTTTCAAATTTAATTTAAATAATACTAACAAGATTTATCCAGGCTTCTTAAATAAACAATATACTTTTGTATTACACGTTTGAAAAAATAGGTAAACAAAACAGTCCATTTAAGAAAAATATAACATAAGATAACTACTTCTTTATCTTTCAACTGAACATCAAATTTGGTAATGTTTTCGTTGGCAACTTCTGCACCATCTTTAGCCTCGTCAACAAACTCGTGACTTTCTATTTGTTCATTGATAAAACTTGCATCATCGTTTTTCGTTTCAACAATTAAATCGTTCTGATTAAAAAAAGCAGTAAAAATTGCGGCGTTTAAAAGTTTTTGGTTTTAAAATTATACATACTCATTAAGTTTGTAATAAATTGCACATTTTTAATAGAGATTTATATTAATGGATGTATAAAATATGTAAGAACTTTAATATTTAATTGTTGATGAGCTTTAATTGCTGATAAACCTGTATAATGAATTTTTGTTAAATTTGTTTGTAGAAATGAAAAAATGTTTTAAGTATCAAACCTTGTTTAAATCTTTTTTGTTTTTCTTTCTCTTTTTCTTTTTCTTCTTTTTATTGTCTGCGTTTATGAAACTTACAGCCACGTCTATATTTTCGTTACCTTCGTGTAAATTATCAGTTTAATGACCATAAAATAGAAAAAACGAAAATATTCTAAAACATATCGGGGAGTATTGCTAAAGTTAGCAAAATTTGCTTAGCAAAGCTTATTTAATCTAGTAATAAAAAAAAATAATCTTAAGTTGCTTTTTTGTTTAAATCTTTTATAAATCAAAATATTTTTTTCTCAAAATTTTATATATTAAACTTTAACTAACTTTATAATTTTTAAGCTTTACTTTTGCTTTACGTTTTAAAATAAAATATTATCAAATACCTAGTGAATCGTAGCATTCAAGTCCAACTAGCAGTTCTCGAAGCTTGTTTTTGCGTCATGTTCTGCTTCACTGCTTTTGGTGGACCTTTCAGTATGTTTTTTCAAAACTGCATTCAACTTTACAGTTATTTCCTTGTGTTGAACAACCATTTTTTTGAACACTTTAAAACTAAGTGTTCTAACATCATCAACATCATTATGGTCTGAAATCCAAACACCCAAAAGATGGAAACACGTTTCAAAGTTATCAATTGACTTGCTGTAATTTAACCAACTATCGGCCAGTTCTTGTAGTATGTCTTTGTTCTTTTTAGAAACCAGTTTGGGCATAATGTTATTTTTGCAGTGAATTGCAAGTTCTTCTCCAAAAATTTCATAGAGCTCACTACCTTTTTGGTGGATGACACAATCACGACATTTTTTGTATAAACTGTCCTCGCCTTTAGTATACTGGTCATCTGAAAAGTTTTCTTTCAAATGATGACGTATACCATTTGTTAATGTTGCCATTACTTGAGCATGTCTGCTTCCGTACTCTATTAACGATTGGTGCATTTGGATACTGTCTTCTGCATTATAAAATTGCTGAGCTGCATTGATATCATGATTTCTAGCCATTTTAATAAATTTTTACGGTCTGTCAAGTATATTTAAAAATATCAAATTATCAACACTATTCACATATCGAATTTTTTGTCGTTAATAAGTAATCTATTCTTTTTTAATTAATATAAATTTTAATTTCAAAGTACTTTTAAGATTTTAAGTCCTATTTTACAGAGTTTTAAAAAATGCTTATTTTATCATACAAACTAGTCTGATCCTATACTATTGAATCTGTTAACTTGAGCATGGATTTTTTTTAACGTCTCCTGCGAGTCAAAGCTATAGAACTTTAAACAAATTCAAAAATTTAACTGTGAAAGCTATTGAAAAATTATACAACAATGGTTTAAAAAGGGACTATTGCCCATTAAATTTTAATTTTAATATTTTAAAACATTTGTAATGTTAAATTTATACTTTTTTTAAAGCTCTGTAAATTACAGCTTTAAAATTTTACAGTTTAATAAAATAAAATTCTGATTTTTTAAATAATAAGTTTTATCTTTTGATGATGTTAATTACAAAGTAGAAACTACTTCGCAAGCAGTACATTTTTTTATACTACTCTGTCTATTTTGCATAATTATGTAAGTATATTTAAGTAGTGTATATAAATAAAAATGCTAAATTTTAAAATATGACTCCTACTATTCTGTCTTGTCTTTAGAACTAAGTATAAACTGTATTTGCACAGAATAGTAAAATATGTAAGTTTTATAATTACATATCTTGACTTAACAGTTATTTACAATTAGTAACCTAAAAATAGTTAAGTAAACTTGATTGAATTTTAAGGAGCTTTAATTGTTATCAAACACTATCAAGCTCAAACTTACAAGTTATTTTTGTTGAACTATGTTATAATTTGTTAACAAAAGTCAACATGAAACTTGAAAAACTACCCTAATTTATTATAAAAAGCAGGAATTGTCCACAGATACAAAAATTACTTTTAAAAAATAGCAAACTTATCTTATATAAGTCTATAAAAATACGCAAAATAGTTAGTTTTGATCGAAATTAAATATTTCAGTTAAGATGCTTAAGTTAGAAAATTTCTCGGCGTTAATGCTTACTGGCATATAGGAAAACTTTTATTTTTAGTTTTGTTATAACATTTCAACAGTTTTACTTTAGTTTTAAACAAGTCGTTAAAAAATTTCAAACAAGACATTAATAAGTACTTAGTAAGTTCTAGCTAGTCGTTGGCAGAAAGTTAAGCTGCATCTCTGGTATATGACTGGATAATCGAAAGGTTTTTTCGTACAACCAGTATTAGTACAAAATACTTTGAGCGCTTTTTTGTCGACTTATTAGATATTAAATTATATAAAAAATTGTTTATTTAAAAAAATAAAAAATTGAATCTTAACCAAAGTAGACCTATTAAAAATAAAAATTACACATATATATATATATATAATATAAGCTTGTAATGCAAAATATGGTTATTTAAAATATTCAGGTGACTTCAATTTTCAATAGCCCTCATATCAGTTTTATAGGGAAGTTGATGAGTACAGTTTTAAAACCATTATATGTCGCCTAAAAGCTATTTTTCGTTTTTTTTTTGATTATTAATGAAAGATGTAACCTAGAGTTTAAGAACTTTAGTATATAGCTATTCTCATAAACTTTTAACTTATAAATAAAAATCATTATTAAAAGAATAATTTTTGTAACCCAGTAATACAAGTATCAATAGTACTTTTCAGACAATTAAAAATACAATCTTCAGAAACCAGTGAAGCTGCATATGACACAGATGCAAAAAAAAGATTGTAAAGATTATTAATTTCCTAAGTTAACTTACTGTAAAAGTAAACTACGCTCAGGAAAACAACCTAAAAAACCTTTTGAAACTATTGAATAATTTTCAGCAATACAGGATAACAAATTCAGTAAAATATCATTATAACGTTTAATTCCATTTTATTTTAAAATAAATTCTGAATCATTTAGTCAACGTGGGAGCTCAAATTTTTTAGTGGTAACAATACGATGTATTAAAACAAAACATTTTAAAATTTATTCAAACCCAAATATTTCTAAAGCTTAAAATAAATATTTTAACAGTTTAGCTTGACTTATTTAAAAGTGATTAAACAAATTTAAGTTAAATGTAAATTAATATTTGTTTTAGCATAATATTTTTTTTCGTTTCACTTTAACAAAACGCTAAAGTACTTATATTTACCTATTGTATAGTTATTTTCAAAAGAGTTAAGTAAATGTAATTTTCATAACTTTTGCATTTCAAAAATGTTTCATTATTTTACAATTGACGTCAAGAGATCAAAATATCAATTGCAGCAAACTTTTTAACAAAGTTTTTTAAACAAAATTTTTTAAGCACAAAAATATCATTTAAAATGTAAAACATCATATTTTGTAAACATATTTTGCAAAAATCTATTGCAATTTTAAGATTTCTATGTAACTTAAAGTTTTCTTAGCGTTTTGAAAGTGTACAATTATAGTTTTTACAACCTAAGATTTGAAATTGTTTTTTTTTTGGTTTATAAGTTGTGTGAATTTTGAGAAATTTTTGTTTTTAAAAAAGCACAAATTTTTTAAACATGGTGTGTGACAAAAATTAAATATTTTTTTTATAACAAATAGTTTAGTTAGTGTTTATAGGTATCAGTTAATAGTGCGACTTAAAAAATACAAATTTCTATAAAAATTTTTTCTAAGTTTTCGATAAAGTGGCAATTAAGTTTTAAACTATTTAAACATCTTGTTAACATATGTTTTAATTTAATTTGTAGTAATTTTTTATGACAATACAAATAAAAAACGGTTTTGAAAAATATTTTAAATACCGATTTATAATTAAATGATTTATTCTGTTAGTAAAATAGCTTTTTTACTATTGAGTTCAAAACAAATAAATAAAACACAAGGGAGATTGATAATTACTAATTTATTACTTTTAAGAATAACAATTGCTAAGTTTCACCACAGGACGGATTTTTAAATTGTAGATCTGTAGTAAAATGATAATGGTAAAAATGACAAATAGTTAAAAATTAGTTTTAAATAAGTTTTTTTGTTGACAAAAAAAATAACTTTAGAACTATATTGATGTTAAAAATACGTTTATTTAAAATACTTTTAAATTACAATCTTTGGACAAATACAATTGAACCATGTTATATAATAGGGTATTCATATCAAATGGAATCAAAAATCAAAACTTTCAAAAGTTAGAAACTATAGAGTTGTAAATTAATATTAAAAACATTGTTCCTATGATTAATTTTTAATTTAATAATGTTTAAAATGAAACCAGGGGGTAGAAACTAGAAAAAAAAATTTGAAAGCATTTTTGTTATTCTTGTTGTTGTTATAACTCAGTTATATCATGGATACAGAATAAAATGACTTTTTGTAGAAGATAGAATGAGGATTATATTTAAAATATTGGATTTAAGTTCAAATAAATAGTTAAGAAATAATCATAGAGCTGACTGTTCAAAATGTAATTAAAAAGATTAAAATGGTTTTTCAAAAGAGTGTTCTTTTTATGTTCTTGGTGATTTTAATATGCAAAATATAGATTGGAGGATTCCTAGCACAGATTTAAATAAACCCCATGAGCGTTTTGTACTCATGTTTTGTACCATATTACATCAAGTATGTTATCCAATCAATATTTTTTCCACTACCATTAATATTTAATTGCTCTCTAGAACTATGTGATGTTCCTAAACAATGGAAAACATCTTTTATTATTCCTGTGCACAAGAAAGGTAATATAAACAATGCGTTGAGTTACAGACCAATATCTCTAACAAGTGGCTTTACAAGAATTTATGAACATTTTTATCTGTAAAAATTCTCAAACACCTCTTTGATAACAAACTATTAATTAACAAACAGTTTGGTTTTGTCCCAAACCGCTCATCAACCATTCAACTGTTAACATCCTTACATTCTTGGTTAGTTCCTTATCTCAAAAATGAATTTACTTAAGTAGTTTATACGGATATTCAAAAAGCCTTTGATTCAGTATCACGAAAAAGATTATTAAAAATTTTAAATCTGTATGGGCGACATGAAAACTTAATTGATTGGTTTGATAAGTTTTTAAATAACAGATCACAAAGATTAATCATCAATAATACGCTTTCTGACTCTTTAAAAATCTACAGTGGAGTACCACAAGGTGGTGTAGTTGGTCCCCTTCTCTTTATAATTTATGTTAATGATATTTGTTCAAACATTAATATTAAAAGTGAATTAAGCTTATTTGCAGATGATGCCAAAATCTTTAGTCAGTCAAATACTTCATTACAACTATCTTCAGATAATATTTACATATGGTTAAAAACAAGAAAGCTAAACTTAAATCCTAGCAAATGTAAAATGTTTACCATATAAAAAAAAATCTTCTCCAACTGACCTTTTAAACAATAACATCAAGTTACCAGAAGTTAAAGTTTTTAAAGATTTAGGAATTTATATTTCCCAAGATTTAAAATGGAATGAACATATCAACTATCTATATAAGGTTGCACAAACTACATGTTATCAAATATTAAAAATTTTTAAAACTAATTCTGCTTCAATTCTGACAAAACTATTTAAAACATACGTTCGCCCTAAACTTGAGTATAGTATAGTATAGTATTGGTTTGTATTAGATTTTACTGATTCTACTATTTTCCATTCAATCGAGTTTTTTATATGGTTACTGTTTAAATCCCATAGGTGATTTGCAAGTTGGGTACAATTTTTGGGTTTGCTTTTAAAAGGTTTGGGAAAAGAGGCTTTATGTTCATTATATCTAGACTTGAATGTTCTTTTGGTTGAAGCTATGTAAACTTTGTGGTCATTTTCGGACGTAGCAACTTTATCTTGATATATGACGTTATTGAGGCAACACTTATTATCCATGAGGAAATTTGTTTTTAATCCACAATTACAAAGTTTTTCGATTTTATCTGATTTTTTCATAAGCTTTTTGTTGTGTGAACTTATAAGGGCCATAACATTTAGTGAGAAACCAATATGATATTTTTATGCAATTTCTGTTAATTACTTTGTGGTATATGCTGTCTTTCTTAAAATGCTTATCTATTAATTCCAAGAAACGCTCGCGAATTTTGGTCTGACAGATTGACTAAAGGGGGCGGGGGGTTGTAATAAATGCAATTTATTCTTTTGTTTTTGTTAATATTTGTACTAAAAAATAGTTTGTAGGTTAAATCATATTTAAAATTACTTTTGTTTAACGCATTTTGGTATAAGCCTTTTATGTTTTTGAAAACTTCTTAATTTTTATGTAATTTGCATAATCTTTTTTCAATCATTTTTGGTACATTATTACGTATATTTTTAGGATGGTTCGAGGTGTTGTTGATGTAATTACTTTTGGAATTAGGTTTACGGTTGGTGCAGTAGGTGTTTAGGGAAAGGTCAAGGGAGACGTCAAGAAAATCTGTGCTAGTGTTGTTAATGTCAACTGTGATTTCAAAGTCTATTGAAGACAGTTTTTATAAGGGATGTTTTAATTTTTTCAAGGATTGTTCCAATGGATAGTTTTCTAATTTCAAGGCCATCATCTCTATATAAGCCTATACTTAATGGACCTGTAATTGGAGATATTTCGCTTAGTTTCGATTATTATAAACCTATTATGTCACAAACCTTGGCGTCCTAAAATGAGCCCATAGTTATGTCAAAACTATCGTTATTTTTTTTTTTGGTATAAATACTATGGTCATATAATACAAAGGTTTGGCAAGTATGCATAAGGGTGTTTATTTCCTGTTTGTTGAAAATTGTGTATTTTTCTGCAAATTTAATAGCATTAGTAAGGTGTTCTGTTTTTATTGAAGGTTAATAATTTTTTATTAGTAAATTCTAATACAAACCATACTAGCATGTGCACCTTATGTAACCTAGAAAAACTCCATATAGCTCTAGCACACAAATAAAAATCTTAAAAAGAGAGAATCTAACTGATAACCCAATGCCCGCATTACTTGAATGAATATTTATATGTTATAACTCTCATAGGTAAAATTTTTATAAAGATATTAGATTATTTGTGCATGCATCAAAATAGTATTCCCATTTTCAGTTTTAAATTGTTGTAATTTTTTTATTAAGATATATTATTAGTAGATTATATTTTATTATGATAATAAATAACTTGTGCATGCTTTAAAACATAATAGTTACCATTTTTAACCTATAATTAAAAAAAAATAAATTGTTATAGTTTTTATTGAGTTAAATTATTTGTAGATTATATTCTCTATGATTATTTCTTAACTATTTTATTTAAATTTAAAATCTTAAATCTAACCCCATTCTATCTTCCGCTTTACAAACATTTTCACAAAAATTCATTTTATTCTATATCCATAATATAACTGAGTTAACAACAACAATGCTTGCAAAATTTTTTTTTCTAGTGTTTAACCGTGGTTTCATTTTAAACATTATTACATTATAAATTAATCATAGGAACAATGTGTTTAATATTAATTTACAACTCTATAATTCTTAACTTTGTGAAGTTTTGTTTTTTAAATCCATTGGGTATCAAAACCCCTCTATATACCATGGTTTAATTGTATTTGTCCAAGGTTTATGATTTGATAGTTATTAAAAAGAAATTTTTAACATTAAAATAATTCTAAATTGATTTTTTAAACTTTTTCAATAAAAAACTTAATTCAAACCAGTTTTTAATTATTTGTCAATTTAACCATTATTATTTACTACAGATCTACAATTTAAAAATTCGCCCTGTGGTGAAACTTATACTATTTTTGTTTTAAGTAAAAAATTAGTAAAATAGATTTTTGCCCAGGTAAAAACTTGTTTATTGCTTTGAAATATAATTCAACATACATTCTAAGAACTTGCTAAAAGTTTTCGAAATAAATGTTGATTTAAAAATATTTTTTCTTACTGATTTATTTTTTGTTAAATAACTGGATAGACTTACAAGTTTTTACAGTTAGTAAAACACGATGCTTTTAACTCGATTAGTTAAGCTTAACTAGTAAGAAAGTTATATGAAAATCAATAGAAAAATTTTGCAATTATCAAAAATGTTTTAGTTAGCTTCATTCATTGAGATTAGTATCATATTATTGCTACTGTCGGAACTTAAATTGCTATCACATATTGTTTTAGATGTCTTATTTTTAACAAAAATGTTGCTTTTAAACATTACTTTTTAACAAAATTAACTATATTATGTTTTAAAATAAACTTTGATAACTTTTAAAAACTCTACTTTAAAGTAATAAAAATTAATAACTTGTTGACGAGCATAGACATTGTTGACGAGCATAGTGAAAATAAATACTTTAAATTAAAATAACGTTTTTGTTGTTTAATTTTTTGAAGTGTTAACCCAAACGAACATTTTGGAATATCAAAATTTAATATTTTTATTGATACAATTGGTAGTCTCTTATTGCTCGTTACTTTATTTATTTTTTTTTTTTCGTATTACAACTGTTGTCTGAGAAAGCGAAAATGTTGGAAGAACACAATTTTGTTGTTTTTCAGTCATAAAATGAGGGAGAATTTTTACAAATTAGTCTAAATGCTGATAGTATATTAAAGCTAGATAACCTCATTGCGTGCACCTAAAAGAAAAACAAAACGTCTTCAGATGAACGTTGTTACAGTCGCAGCAGATTTCGGGAAGGTTAAGTTGTTTTACTTACCACACACTACAGCACATGTTACGAGATCAAGACGGGTTATAGGGAGGAAGTCAACTGACAGACAGGCCTACGGCTTAAAGCGCACAGAAGGGAGAGATAGGCAGAAGAAGCCGCAGCTAACGCCGATGGAGCGAACAATTGTATACAACTATTTCAGACTGTTATAAAGAAATTAAGTTTGTAGATTTACATCAGTCAAGCTAGTAAAGGATAAAAGCACCAGAATAGAAGCTTTAAGTGATTTACACGCTTACCTAAACAAAAACTCTACAATTCAATTTCCACTGGTAACAAATTTTCACCTACTTTTCACTATTTTTAAAAACACTGAAGTTATATTATAGAAAACTCCCCCACGCCTTTAGTTAAAGATACTTAAAAGGGGTTTTTAATTTTTTCTATATTTCTTGTTCTTTTTGAAAAATTTTTGACGCTATAATAAATTCTTTCTAACAATATAAATCAGACTCAATTTTTTCAGAACAATATATATTTCATGCTTCTTTCGTCAGTTGTATACTAAGCAATAAAAATAAAACTTCAAATCTAGCTTATATAGTAGAAATGCAATCAACGTAATTAATAATAATTGTTGGTAGTTTAACTGCTTCTGTGAAGCTAGTTATGTCGGGATGACCTCAAGACAATTTGGAAAAAGAATAAAGGAACTTTAACCAAAAAGTATTGAATAATTTTATGAGTAGTATGAAAACAAAATCTATTAGAGTAATAAATACTTTAAAAAGATCTGCTATTGCTAAACACTTAGTAAATAACCTTGATTGCGCTAGTAACTATAATTGAAAATTATTAAAGATTGTTTTCAAATTTCTGATTTAATCAAACTTGAGGCTATTTTTATTTCCTTAAGAAAACCTAAGTTGTGTAAACATAAAGATTTCGACTATACTGTTTCGTTGTTTTCTTAAATTGTTTTATAAGTTATTGTTCAGTTTTATTAATTTTTTTTAGTTGCATTGTAAATAGAAGTACTTATGTATTGTTAATTACTCTTTGCTTTATTATTAATTACGTTGATTGCACTTTCACTATATAAGTTAGATTTGAAATTTTATTTTTATTGCTTAGTATACAACTGACGAAAGAAGCATGAAATATATATTGTTCTGAAAAAATTGAGTCGTATTTATAATTTTTGAAAGAACTTTAAAAAAGTATTTTTCTGTAAGTTTATAAGTGTGATTTATTTACTTAATTTTATTTTCTTACATATATCTTGGATTTATTAGTGTGAGAAATAGTTATGGCAACTAAGTAATTTAGTTATTAAAAAATTATAAAAAAATACAATTCTTTTTACTTTTTTGTACTTATAAGCACATAGATCTGTAGATCTTATTAGAATAGGTTAAGCTCCACAGTTATTGTTTGTGATCATGTTTGTTTTTACATACATAAAAAGAAAAGTATCTTAATTATAGCAATTTCACCTATTCTCTCTTTTTGTTTTAGTATTGACCTTTTTTATTGCATTATTTAGGGTTGCTCTTGTAGAGAGGGCAACAAAAAAAAAGGTGAACGTAAATGATCTTAAATATCAAAATCTAGGGGGAAAGACGGTGTGGAGCCCATGGTAGACTATAGTTTTCGTAGTTAATATTGGCAGTAATGGTTTAAAAAATAGTGCATACAGTAACTTCTCGCTTATTTACGCACATTGTGTGCACAGAAAAAATACGTAAAAATACGAGAGATCGTAAAGATACAAGACGTTCCAAATATACTTACTATAAAGGCTGTTTTTTGATATTTCTTCAAGTTAAAAGCAGACTGGGGATTTTACTACTTTTAACAATTTGTTTACTTTAGTTATAAATATGAAAACAAAAGATAAAACTATACAAGTACAAAAAAAAAAAATTAAATTTATATAAAATAATAGTACTTGTAAACAATTTTTACTAATTTTAATAATAAGTTGATTTTATCTTTATCTTTATTTTCATGTGACTTTTTTGATACTTAACATTTATATTCTTTTTTTTTAGCAAATTCTATTGATAATTAAGCATTTGATTACAATTAAGAAATGGTGTGATGTCTATATTAAAATTTGTTTCTATAGCCTTTTACCCAAAATTTCTAATATAATGAGGTATAATTAAATGTTTATCATTTAGTAAAGTAACATAAGTTTACAAAGTTTAAAGATATAGAAAGGTGAGCTAGCATTTAACTACATATTTTAAATTAAAAATATAAGATAAACCTGATTTGTGCAATATTAAAAAAAAATATTTTTTGAAGTTTTTAGAATTTTAAAATGCGTAATAAAACGAGAGAGCGTAACGTCATAAGTGCGTAAAGATGCGAGAGGTTACTGTACTATTTTTTGATGAGAATCAATTTCTTTATTTAATTTAGTAAACAAATCATTTATATTGGACGTTAAAGTTAAATTTTATTAAAGTTCTAGTTAAAGTTTATCAAAGTTATTTACAAAGTATATTGTGTCAGGCTCAATGACGGAAAGGTTTATCTCCACACAAATCCGTTGACCACAATTGTGAGCGTTCACGTTTTTCTTTCGGTAGAGTAATAGTTGGATGAGAAAAGTAATAAAATATATTCATTTTGTTATTTTTTAAATTACCGCCGGAGGCGTTATAAGATTGTAAATGAAATAACTTAATTAAAACCAAAATAATGTTATGGAGTAGGTCGAAACAAAAACTAGTTTCATTTCTAAGTTATCTCTACTCATAGCTATTCAAAATGGGAACGGGTCTATATTGCGCGAAGACAAAATTGCACGAGGTTACTTAATTGCACGTGGGGACTAAATTGCACGAGTACAAAATTGCACGAGTGTACAAAAATGCACGAAGATATTTTTGCACGAAGACTAGTTTGCACGCGGGCACCAAATTGCACGAGTAGACAAAATTGCACTAAGACTATTTTGCACGGAAGGTCAATTTTGCACGAGTTACAATTTTGCACGGAAGGTCAATTTTGCACGACAGACAGTTTTGCACGGAGAGTCAATTTTGCACGAAAAAATACTAACTTAAAATAACTAAATAAAAAATATATTAAAACCTTTATATTTTATTTAAAAAATAAGCATGTATTAGTGTAATTAATTTCAATTTAATTAGGTTTATATTAATTTTAACTAATATAAATTTAATTTTATTAATTTTTTTAATTGAAACTAAATTATTGTGTTTAAAAACTAATATAAACTTAAAATGTTTTCAATAAAAATAAAACTATAAATTTAATTCATAAAAATATCCCTTATTAAAGAATAAACATGTATTGATGTAAACTTTAATTTAATTAAAATTATACTAAACTTCAATATGAATTAAAACAAGATTAAAAATAAAAACAAATAATTAATATTTACATGGGTAGGTGTTAAAATTGCACGAGCATACAAAATTGCACGAGGGGACAAAATTGCACGAAGATACTTTTGCACAGAAAATTACGAGCATGCGAAATAGTGAGACAATTAAATAAATTTAGAAAGGAGAAAATCCGTCTGATGAAATTTTTATTGTGCGTTGTACAGAAAGTTCTGTTACGGCTGTGTACTTCCATAAATTTTACTTAATTTATTTTTTGTTATATATAAAAGTTTTAAACATAATTTATATATCATTTTTTCTTATTTGTCTAAACTTTATCTTAGTTACATCACTATTTGCACGCGTTTTACTCTAATTAGATCTTAAGTTTCTCCTGCTCAGTTTTTTCTCTTTATCTAACCCAGACTTGCGAAAAAGCACTGTCGGAAGCAATTTTCTTCTTACGTTTTTAGAAGAAAAAGGAGATACAAGCTTTTGACTAAAACGAAAGAAACAAAATAATACAACAGCTACAATTAGTTAATTTCTATTTTTAACAAAAAAAATTATTAGTATAAACAAAACTCTTTTTGATAATTATATTTTAATAACGGTTAGAATCTAATTATATAATATAGTTTTTATTTTTATTTATACATTTTTTTTGATTGGTTTTTGTTTATTATTTAGTTTGTTCATTTTGATTTTTCTTAAGTATTATTTCTTTTAAATTTATTTAATTAATTTCGACTTTTTTTTATTAATTTTGGAGATTTATTTAAGGTATTTATTATTTAATTTATTAATTTTAAGATTTTATTAATATTTTTATTTAAAAAAAAAATATTTATTATTTAGTTATTTGATTTTTTAAATTCAGACTTTTTTATTTTTTTATTTTAATCTAATTAACATTTAGTCTTTATTTTTTACTTGAAAGTATTTTTTTTCTTAAAAATATTATACATACAATTTTTTTATTTAATTATTATTATTTTTTATTATTATTTGATTTGTTATATTTTATTTAATTTTTTTTTTTGTTATTAATTGATTTGTTTGTTTTACTTAAAGTTTTTTACTTAATTTTTTAATTTTATTTTTTATTATTTAGTTATTAAATTTTATAATTTAAATTTTTTATTTATTTAAATGTTATATAAATTTTTTCTTATTTTTCTATAATCTAGTTATAAAATTTTTTAATTCTAATTCTTTTAATTTTTTTAAATATTATATAAACTTATTCGTGCAAAAGAGTCTTCTCGTGCAATTTTGTCCCCTCGTGCAAAAATGTCTACGCGCATTTTTGACTCGTCCCTGGGACGGAAACAAAATCCGTGCAAAACTGACCCTCCGTGCTAAATTGTCACTCGTGCAAAAATGACCCTTTGTGCAAAAGTGTCTGCTCGTGCAAAAATATACCCACGTGCAAAAGTGTCTTCGTGCAAAAATGAACCTTCGTGCAATTTTGTCTACGTGCAATTTTATCTTCGTGCAATTTTGTGCTTTCGCGCAAATTAGTCTTCGTGCAAAAGTATCTTCGTGCAATTTTGTGTTTTCGTGCAAATTTGTCCCCTCGTGCAATATTATACGCTCGCGCAATTTAGACAGCTACCCATTCAAAATATGTATTGCTAGTGAAGGTAAATCTCTTTAAACTTTCAAAACTTTAAGAGAATTTTTGTAAAGGACAGCAACACTTCCATCCCTTCTTAAGCTATCGTTTCGGATAATACTAAAATTAAATATTGTTATACTCACATTAACAGTTTTGTTTAATTTATTGTAGCTGTAGCTTATTTTTACAACAAAAATCGCTAAAACTGATTAGACAGCACATACTTTAAAAGTTAGTTAAAAGTTTATGACTGTTTCAAGGAACTATTTCAGTATTGTTTAGAGCAGATATAAAAAACAGCTAAAGTTTACAACACGTTTAAAAACTGTACTTTTTATAATAAATCGTGTAAATTTACTCAATAAATTTTCTTTGTCATGTAATGGAAACCATAAAAAAAACAAAACTTAAAAAACTTAAGCGTAGAATAATATCTTAACACAAACAAAGTTTTGTACGTTGAAGTGCATAATAAACATGAGAAAAATAAGTAATTTGAATACTTTGGTAAAAACACAATAACTTTGTGGTAGAAAAATAAGTTTTATGTTGTAAAGTTAAACATGTGTTTTAAAAATTTCAGCTAAAGTACTTAAACCTATTTTGCTCTTAATAAGTATAAGAATAAGTATAAATTATGTTTATATAACAAAAAACTATGAATTTTAGGAAACTATTAGTAGGAAAAGGTTAATAGTTGTTTATAAATTACGCTAAAAAGAAGGTAGTTTTTGTACTACTTATACTTAATATTAAAATTTGAACACTTAAAATCATATTCGGCTAGATGTTAAAAATCTTTAAGGGGCATACCTCTAAAAAAGTTTAAATTAACAAAATTTAAAAAATGATAGAATCATTTAAAAGTTTTTTAAACGTTTAATAACCTTTTATAGTTTATGGAGTGAAGGTAGAATAGGTTATTAGTAAGTATTTTGTTATAAATACATAATATAGTTTTGTTATTTTCTTCAACTCTATAGACAAGTAAAGAAAACCATAACAGTGTCAGTCATATTTAACTTTAATAGTTTTTACAAAAAAAGTTCAACAGACAACTGTAATAGGAAAATAAAATTACAAAAACCCCTGCCTGCAAATGGGACATGAGCTGTGGTTAGCAAACCACCCTTCGGTGCAAACTTTACAGAAAGCGTGCCGACCATCGCAGCTGAGACGCACCATGCTGCTGCCGATTTCAACGTCTCCCATGCATATCCCGCACTGATCCCCGGCAAGCGATTGGTCAGCTCGAAACTGTTCAAATTTCCTCTGAGAAGTTAAACCTCGTAATCCTGTGCCAATAGATCTAATTACATCTCGGAAAACCTCGTATTCTCGTACATCAACATATCGTCTAAACTTCTCAAAGTTTTCTTTTAGTTCAGCTTGAAACTGCTTTAGCTCTTTGATTAGCAGTTTCAATTTAAGTCTCATTCTAATTTGGCTGACATTAGATACTGCGAGCTGTAAACGGTCTCCATGGATTTTAATACTCTTATCAAATTTATCTTTTAATCTTTGACATTTTAACCAATCCCCTAAAGTGAAACTATTTCTATCAATTTGTTCCTGCCATTCTTGATACTGGTAATCAAGAACTCTTTTCAACGTAATGCTGTAACCCTGATAAAAAAAGGAGTTGTATAAAGATTTTGAAGTGGAAATAGTATAACTTATTTGAAAATATATTACAACTGAGTTGTTTATACAACTATAACTCGATTATCATAATAAATAATAAAAGTACTCTTTAAAACATCTATTAACTTTATAAATTGTTTTTCTTATTATTTAAAGGCAAAAACTATTTATTTTAATATCAAAAAAAAACTTTGTAAATATTTTACTCTAAATTAAAAATTATTATTTTAGTAAAAAGTGTCTTTTATTAGTATTTTAATTTTATTTGTTTATTGAAAGTTCTGTTTAGTAAATTGTTTTCACAAACCTCGTAGTTTTTGAGAGTACTCTGAGAAACCATATGTGTTGTATTTTTAGTTAAAATTTGTTAAATTAACTAAACCAATGTCTGTTCAAATAATGACCTTCATTAAATGTTTGCTATAAACTTTAATAGTATTTTAATTGATCAAATTCACCTTTTATTCTCACGTAAACGACAAGCCCGACTTTACTGGAACTAAAGTTAAAATGTCTCAACCAACCTAAGTTACCAAAAGTTTTTAAAACATTGAAACTCAAATAGAAAAGTTTTGATCTCACATTACAGTGACATACATTTTTGTTATGTATTTTTAGAAAAAAAAAACAGGTTGTCAATTGTTTAAAAAAAATATATAGAAAGCGTTTAATTAGAGAAAGACTTCAGAGTTATATTATAATGTAATTTTGATTAAAAAGTCTTGTTTCAATTCTATATGTATTTTAGTTTATGATTTGTTTACTTGTCATATTTATTGAGTTAATATTATGAGATTAAATTTTAATAAACTATTTAAGTATAACTAAAAGCAATTATATGTAGAAGATATGTGAATAAATATAACATGAACTTTAATTTTAATATAACTGGAAGTTAGTTAATATACAAAAAAAAAACTAATCATAAAAAGTTCCGCACGTCTATTACTACTTTTTACCAGTCTACCTTTTTTTTTAAAGCTCAAAAACTACTGATTTTTTGTTAAGTTTAATAAAAATATAATTTTTTAATTCTTAAATACTATTAACTTCTATACCTCATAGACATTTTGACTTTGGATTGACCTAAGCTAAACTTTAAAGTTTTTTATATTAAGTATAAAACTGTTTTTCAAAAAATACAATGTTTTTATTAATAAGTATAAGACAACAGCACAGTACTAGAACTAAACAGTATTTAAAGTAGCAAATAAATGATTTTTAGAATTCAAGTATATTTTCTAAACCAATGGTCTTCAAAGTGTGTACCAGTGCACTCTAAAGTACAAGAAATCTATTTTGAGGGGCACGAAACTTTTTCAGTGCACGAAATTTATTTTGGGGTGCTTGAATTGTAATTTGAATAATTATCCTAAAATTTGAAACTTACACATATTCTGGAGTTGATGATAAAGAGCAAAAATAAATAAAAAAGGTCTTAGGTTTTATTAATTGTAAGTTTGAAATTTATACCAGATATCATGAAAAAAAACTAGGAAACTTAGGGGCTACAAGCTGTAAAAGGCGGAGCCACAAGGCCATAATTTAAAACTCACACCAGATATTCCGGTGTTGATAATTAATAACAAAAAAAGAAGTCTTAGGCAGTTTATTGAGAAATCTTGTTATAAGGTGAAAAGATGTTTGGTAAAGCTTTCACTAGATATTACGGATGAATTTGAAACTTATACTAAATATTCGCTTATTGGGGTACACATAGTTTAATTTTGTATTTCATAGATTTTGATTTGAATGAAGACCGCTTGTCTAAACTACTAAAACTTTTTAAAAAGCAATTTTAATTAAGTACATATTTAAAATGTTTGGTTTTTAAATTTTGTTAACTTTAATTAAAAAAACTCTTATAGTTATAGTTTCATAGGTGTAGAGATACAATCTAAGCTACCAAAACATACCTTTTTTTATTTACATTATATTTGCGTCTGACTAAAATCTAATTTTTCTGGTATTATAGTAAAACGCTAGCTGATTCTGGTTTTAAATCATTATTAATTTACATGTAAAAATATATAAACCTTTTACTAATACTAATTATTAACTTAAACTGTTACAAAAACTATACTACTAAAAAGCTTCACTAGATTTAAAATCAAAAACTGACAAAGCCTATATAAATAACAAAACAAGGTTATATATAACTAAATTAGTATGTCTGAAGCAGATATAAGAGGTGTCCTGATAACAGTAAAGCTAGCTGACCCACAAAAGAAAGCTTAATACAACTAGGAAAAAAAGTATATTAAATATGAACTATTGGGAAAAGAAATCAGTAATTTGAAACATGAGTATGAGAAGAAAATCAGGGAACTAGAAATAAACATTCAAAAAACGCAGAAAAGCCACATGGAGGTTTACAGGAAACGAACAGAAAATTGAACAGAAAATTAGATTGCTACGTGAGAATCTTATGAAAGATTTTACCAATAAATTTGAGAGTTTTGAAATGAAATGTTTAGTAAAAGTAGAAATGTCCAATAACTCAATTAAAAAACAACCTGACTTCGTTAGTGACATAAACGTAAACTGACATTGGTAACAAAAAAAAAAAATGCTGAAACTTAAAGAAAACTAAAGGAAAAAAGTTTTAAATGTCATAGTTTTTGATATTCCTGAAAATTGTAACAGTCCATCAGTTTAAACAATTGAAAATGCTAAAAAGACCTCAAGATAATTCAAGATAGTTTAAACTTTGACAAGTTGCCAGAAATAAATACTTTTTACCGCGTGGGTGAATACAATAGCAATAAAACAAGACCAATTGTTCTTAAACTAAGAACTTAATCTAATACAAAAAGATTACTTAGTCTAGAAATCCTTTAAACATTGCATCATGGAAGATAAATAAGCATCTACATCAATGTTGAACATACAAAATCAGAGATGGAACAATTTAGAAGATTAATAGTTGAACTTAAAGAAAAAAAAGCAGAAGCTAAACTTCTAATACTAGGTACTTAATAAACAAAACAGAATAGTTAAAAAAAACACTGGACAGCCCTTTCGGTTCAATACCAAGGATATCTGGGTCCAGTAAGTCAAGTATCTTAAAATCTAACATACAGCGTTTTAAACAGAGAATCTAAAAAAAAGTGGTGACGGAAGAGGATGTACTAAAACCTTTAGCACGGTTTTTTGTGATATAAATAATTAACTCTAGTAATAGTGTTTTGTTAAAAGTTTCATATACAAAAATCAGATCTTTTTTAAATAAAATAAATTTTGTTGAGTGTTATATGTGAACAAAAAATTTAGACTTATTTTTTCACTGAAACATGGTTAAATCCTAATATCATAGTTCCAAATGTTTGTCCTTTAGGGTATGATATTATCCGTAGTTATAGATTAAGAAGAGGGGAGGTATTACTGTAAATGAATTTGAAGCTTACTTTATTTTTTTTTGATAGTTTCAAATTCATATGTTTTGATTTTATTGTTATTAGACTAAAAATGAGATTTTATGTGTCTTCATTCCTCAGAATTCTTCTAAATCTTTACTAACTTTTTCAAATATGATCAACCTAATCTGGCACTTACTTCAAAAAAATCTTCCTTATACATTTTTGGTGACTTCAATTTACTAGATATAGACTGGAATGTTTCAAGCACAACCTTCAATGACTATCACAAAAGTTTTATTAAATTTAAACAGACAATATTTTTACAAAACTTGTTGATTCACCTAAACATAAAGACAAAGTTTAATGTTTTGTAACTATATGAGTTTAAGTTGAGTTAAGTTTCACTCGGTTGATTCACCTTCAACCAATGCTAATGACCACAGCGTTCTTTGGTTTGGTATTTGTGTTGACAGGGTAACAATACCAACTTCTCGATCGCTCTACTCAGATTTTTAGAAAGCAAACTTTGATAACATAAATAAATTTTTGTCAGAAACAAATTGAAAAGTCATGTATGGCAATTCAAAAACATATTAGAATATTAGGACAAATTTATAAGTACAATAAACTTTACAACTAAACAATTTGTACCTTTAACTAACCATCACAAGAATCAAAAGTATATCTCTTTAATCAAAAAAAGCTTTTAAGAGAAAAACTAAAGCTCTATAAGCAATGTAAATCAGACAAGCAGATGATAAATAAATAGAAAAATGCATCAAATGAATATCAAAAAGCAGTTAAAATGTTTAATGTGAAACATGAGAAAGGTTTTTACCAGAACAAAAACGCAAAAAAAATATTGCTTTGTTAAATCTAAGCTTAAGTTAGCACTTTCTTTTTCTGTACTACATAAAGAACACAATTTACCAACAGTATCTTATTTTGATAAAGCATCTTTTTTTAATATGTATCTAAAAAAGTTTATAAAGATGATGAAGATATTTATAAGCAATGACATAGTAAATAAATTTGTTAACTATTTGATATAAAAAACAATAAGATTACCATATAATATTCCAATAACTATTTATTCTCTAACTTTCCAATAACACTTATCTTTACTTTTTCTCTGGTTATATTTCTGTGCTAAAACAATTGAAAAATTCATATGTAATACCAACAGAAAAATATAAATAGAAAATACAACTCTTCAAATAACTGACCAAATTCCTTGACAAGTAGATTTTGAGAAATCACTAAATATAAAATTCTTTATTTAAAGTTTTATTTATAACTTAGTTTAATCTATAGTTTGATTTTATTAGCAGCGCCTTTCTTCTATTAATGTATAGTCCTTTTGCAATGTATTTGATTAATACTTTTCTGACCAGTCTATTATTAACGTGCTTAAGACTGAACTTTTTTGTTGATTAGGGTTTTCTATTGGCGAGAAGCTGAAAATTGGAGTTGGAAATTCTCTTTTCTGTTATGGGATCGGAAAGATTATTGAAATGTTAATAATGAAATGCTTTTATGAAGAAGAAAAAAAATCCTTCTACATCATAGCGTATTAAGGTAGTATTAAGTATAGGTTTGTGTGTTAAAAATTTCTGATTGTTTTGATAATCTATAAATTTAAATTCAAATTAAATTTTGTTTTCATTTTTGTTTTAAACAAAATGAAGTTTTTGTGTTAATTTTTTTCTTCAATATTTGTGTCTGACAGTTTACAGGGTTGCCAAATTTTTTGGCAAATTTTCTCTAGGTTTCCAAAATTTCTTCCAGTTTTTTACAGTTACACGTTTTAAGGTCAATTTCTAGCTTGAAATTCTGTTTAAATTAAAAAAATCTATTAAATTGTTTGACGACAATGAGAAGAAATCTTAAAGCTTCTTTAAATGTGTTTTTATTAAAAATTAACAATTATGACAAAAAAGTTATGTATATGATTATTTTTTTTGTGTCACATCGAAATTTTACTACTAAACATGAAGAAGTTGTTTAAAATCCAAGGTTTTTCAGGTTTTTTAGTGATACCTGTTCAAAGTTCCAGTTTTTTTTTTAATTTCAAAAATTCAAATTTTTCTAATTTTTTTTAGCCTAAATTGTCAAACTCCAGGTTTTCCCAGAATTGTAGGTTTTTTGAAACCCTGGTTAGTCCACAAACTTGAAATATTTATAAATTAATTTTACAATAAAAATATCAATATGTAAAATATACGACACTGGAAAAAAACTTATACCACTTATACTGGATTTAGATTTATTTTCCACTATTTAAAGTGTGAAAATTAAATGGAGACTATTTAATAGTACAAGCTCTTAAATTAGAGATTATAACTCATAATTCATTTTTAGAATTTTTTTATAAATTGAGGGAAATGACTTTAAAGAAATCCTTACTAAGTTACTTTTACTACTTCTAGTTCCCAGATTTGTATAAAAGTATGTGCCACAATTTATCGAGCGTGACATTAAGTTAAATAAAATGTTTTATCAATGTTTTGAACTTATTTACTTTATTTTCCTGCATCTAAGACACTTGTTTTAAGGTTAATTTTTAACTTTTCAGTGTACCTTTCCAAAATAAACTGTCCAACAAAAAATTTTTATTACTCTTTTTTCAGGGTTGCCAAATGTCTTTGGCAAATTTCTCCAGGTTTTCAAAATTTCCTTCAGGTTTTTAAAATGTACACATTTTTAGGTCTATTTTTAGTTTATAGTTAAGTTTAAAGTAAAAAACTGCGATAAATTGTATAAAATTATCAAAAAGATACTATAAAGCTACTTTAAATGTGTTCTTTTTTTAAATTAATGATTAAAAAAAAATTATATCTATATAATAGATTTTTTGTGTCAAGTCTAATATTTACTACTGAACATGTTAAAATTGTTGAAAATTCCAGGTTTTTCAAGTTTTTTTTCAAAGTTTCTCAAAGTTCAGGTTTTTTAGCCTAAATTGTCAAATAGGCTTTTCTAGGTTTTTAGGTTTTTTGGCAACCCTGATTTTTAAGGAAACTTAAGGTTGAAGTCAATTTTTGTACATATTGATCAAATTTTAATTACCTTAAACTTAACTATAAGTTGCTTTTTACTAAAAAGGTAAATAAAAACTTAAAAAAAAACTTATCTTTTCAAGCAGTTATTAACAAATATTTTACAAACAATTACATTTGTTCACACTTTAAGCTTTTATATTGTCATATAGCATGTGTCAGTTTATTTTAAATCTTTACTGACCTAGGTCCTTAATAAACTTGCCTACCCTTTCTTTATTGTCCTCATGATTTTTTTAATATATATTTAGTTATGATAAACAACATCAGTTTTTAATTGAAAACTTTTAAAAACAACTACGCTGTTTCTTTTTACTATTAAATTCAGCTTAACACTAGGTTTAGGCTGTTGAAAACTAAAATAAAATACTTTTTTTCAACAATAACAAAATAAAACTTACTTAAATTAACTTTATTAATTAAAAAAATATTTTTTTTCTCCAGTATAAGCTACTTTTTTTTTGACTTTGAAACTAAGTATGCTTTTTTTGTCACAATACAAATTATTCAAAGTAAGTTTTATGAACAAAATTAGTAAGTACAATTGTACTTATAAAGACATATTTTACAAATAAAAACTGAGACCTTAGAAGCTTGAAATTGTTTTTGAATGTTAGTTTAAACACTTCTGCATTGTTTGTAACTCATTTTGTTTTGCTAAAATGGTGAATAAAAATCAGGCACGAAACACCAATGTAATAGTTTTGAAAAAAAAAAAACAATATTTAAAAGCAAATACTTGATAAAAAGTATACGTCTATATAATGCTATTTAAAAGATAAAATATTTTATAGAATAAAACTTTTTTTTAATTAATACAAACTTTTTAAACCGTACTTATAATGCATTCTTGCCTAAAGTCTATAAAGTTACAAGTTTTCGAACCGCTGGATTTGAAAAAGCTTAACTTATAATGATTAAAAGCAAATTAAAAGCTTTCAACAGATGCTAAATCGCAAGTCTTTGTTAAACTGCAAGAGTTGACAATTGCCGTTGTTAGAGCTCTTGGATCATTAAAACAATAGAACTCGGTAGTCGGTAGCCTAGAAAAATATAAAATTTTTGAAAACTTTAACATTCATGTTTGATAATGTCTGTAAATTATTGAGATAAAGTTAACTTAGCAAAAATCACGGCTTAAATGTGTTTTTCATTATCAGTCAAGCTTATCGTAAGATGTTAAGAGCTTATTATTTATAAAAACTTTTTGATAGTTTCGAATACAAGCTAGTTAGACGGGCGTCATTCTATTTACGGTATAAGTTTTTCGGTTTTGTTTAAAGTTCTTTAGTTTCCACGCTTACTCACATTCTTATTTTTACTTCTTCAATAATGTTTTGACGTCATCTTTTAGTTTAATGTGTTTAATTTCCTAACAGTTCACTTTTTAAAAATATAAGTATGTAAGTTTTTTTTAAAATATAAGTATGAACTATGAATAGTGATGTAGCCAATAGTAAAAGTGGTACATTACAGATTTTTTCTTCAGTTTTTTAGAATTTCTAACAATAAAAAAAACATTGTTTGCTTAATATTTGTTTATAAACATATAAAATGTCAATCTGAATATTCTTTATATACAAATTTTGAATTATTTATAAAGAAACCGTCGATTTACTGTTTTCAGTATATTATAGTACAACTCAATAATTACTAAATTAAAAGTAAATTAGTTAAAAGTTAACATAGAACTAAGCAATCCGCATTATGCCCATGCACAGCTTTTTTTTTTTAACCAAGTACTTTTTAAAATGTTAAGCATTGAATTTTACTATTTTTTAATAACTGCAAGTTACTTTTTCTAAGAAGTACAAAACAAATGCAAATAATTTGTTTTTAAAACACTTCCGAAATTCTGCTAAAGAACATGAAACCAATTCAATATATAAACAGATGCTATTTTTCATCAGCAATAACCGCTAAAATATAGTTTAAGGCAATGAAATCAAAAAGTATACTTTTTAAAATTAAAATAACTTAAGTAAATTTACTATTTTGTTGTTAACTTTTATTTTATTGTTAGTGTTGTACTATTTTTTATTTATTAGAAATAGAAAGTATAAAATACAAGTTATACAGTTTTTACTTAAAATTTTTTAGCTTTCAAACTAACTGGCATTTTTATTTTTAATTCCTCAACAATATTTTATATATTACTTGTAATGAGTTTTATGTATTTTCTAACCTGTTTATTTTTTAACTTGGGTCAGTATTAGTGGTGCTGTAGCCCGTAGATAAAGTGGTTTTTTTTTTAAATTTGTTGTGAATAGAATACGTCTGACAATAAACAAATTGTTTTTACTTAACTTTTTTTTGAATGCAACATAACAGAATGTAATATTTAAACAAAACAATAATTTCTGCTTTTTTCTATTATTCCTATAATTACATAACTTTTAGGTTTAGAAAAAAATACAAAATAAAGTTGTTTTTTTTTTCGAAATTTAGAACCAAGTTTTTCATTTATTATCTATCATACTGTTAACATATTATTTAAGTTTGAATACTTGACGGCATATTTTTATTCAACTAAATATTTATGCAGCATATTTTAGAGAAATGTGTGTAGTTTGTGTACTATCTATTTACTTATTTATTTTCATATTGAGTTAACTTGAATGTTCCTGTAGCCCGTAGAAAAAGTGGTTATAAGCACGAATCGGTCCCACATTATGTTCACTCAACGTTTTTGAATTTTGACTTGATATTTGATATTTATTTTGTACCAGGTACAAAATTTTACTATATGCGTTTAATAATGTACATATATAGAAAAGTTTATAAATCCAAATGAACCTAAAGTTATTTTTTGAACTAGTCAGTCATTTTCTTTTCCCTGAATACTTAGTTTTAAGTAGCACAACGCGTGTAATTTATTAAGATGAAAACTTTTTTTGTTATGTATCTAAAGTCGCGTATTATCTTCTAATTAGATATTTTGTATTAACTTACGCATAATACTAGTTATATATGTAACCACTACAATATTTTTTCTATAAGTAGCTGTATGCTTTTATGAAAAATAAAAAAAGTTACAGTAAATGATTTATTTATAAAGTTAAAGTAAAAATGTGTACAAAGCTTGTGCTAAATAAAAAACAGAGGAAAGCATAAGTTTTAAACTCAATAATGCAACCACCGAAAATAAAGATTAGTTAAACATTAATATAAACCTTTTATGCGAATAACAATAGGATAGGAAACAAGTTTAATAAACAATACGTAATTACAATGTAGCAGTAATGCATGCTTCACTGCTTTCTTAATTGTATAAGAGAAGAGATTGCAAAAAAAAGATTAATTTCTCAATGCTTAAATATTATAACTTTGAATAAACGTTGCTTTTGGTAGAATGGTGAGCCGAAGCCACCTGTTAACTCTTTTTAAGCTGAGTATTATTTAATCAACTATTATGTTTATGTATTCTTTATAATGTGTGTTTACTTTGTATATATTAAACTGTGTAATAAATTGTAAAACTTATTGAACAGTACTTAAGTAAATATCACAAAGAGATACTATTTAGAATGTATTAGCAAGGTTAGCTTTTTATAGTAATGCTTAGTTTATATAATGAGTCCTCAGGTCCTCTATCACTATATTGGCGTCCTCGGTTATATTAGTAAAATTACCAACCTTTCTGATTAGATCAGTCTGAGTTATTAAAACTTTTAGTTAAGACTTAAACAAAACAGCAATAAAAATTCTCGAACATTTTCTTTGAAGATTAGGAATAAGACATTTTTCTATACCTTAATCATACAGTTTAAGAGTGCATTTACTAGGAATTTTAACATGTTTGTAAGAACCTTGTATAAGTTTTCTTTTGTTACATTTCTTTCTACGATTAAGTAATAAAAGTTGTTTAAACAACAGTTTTTGATACAGTGAGTCCATAATCAAAGTTACAAGTATGTAGTAGTAGCCTATTGAATATTATTAAGATAATAATGTTTGTTTCTCGGCAAATTTTTAAGCTAGCCAAGATTAAGAGGTACTTAATTTTTTTGTTTTTTGTGGTTATTTTTATTTACCTTCTCTATATTTTTTTCAAGTGCCAAGGTGCACAATTTTAAGCAAAAGATGCAGTTTATCTAAGACGCCAACACACGCAAAAGTCGTCAACCGAGCGCAATAAATGCACATTGCAATTGTTTTTTATAAAAGTATAGGGAGGAACATTTTAAACCACGAAAACATTTAGCAGCAAAAAATGAGCCCGATGAATAGAATTTTTGTTGACTTTTATTCTCAACTACTACTAAAAGCTTCTAACTAATGTTTCGCATTTTGCTTTAAGTAAGCTACAAATGTTTATATTGTGGATATACTGAATCTGTAGCCATTGTTATATTTACTTTTGTGTAACAAAATGAAAACCTATCTTATGAAAAAGATTATTTCAAATAACTGCAGACGGCAAAAAACTGTAAGTTATTTTATGTTAAGTCTTATAAGTTATGAGCAAGTAATTATTTAAATTTTTGTTGCGAATAAGTTGCTTATGTGTAATGATACCGCAAACTTTCGATTTAAAAAACTAAGTTTAGTCGAAAAGAAAGTGATATTTTTTAAAATTTTTAGCAAATACTCTATACTAGAGGTTAAGAATAAATGAATAGTCTTAGGAAGCAGCTAATGTACTAGCAAATCATTTAAGCACTTTTATTGCTTTGAAAAAAGAAGCAATTTAATCAGGAGAGTAAAAAATTTTTTTTTTAAAAACTGTTCAATTTGTTTTCACTTAAAAACAACTTGTAATTGTTAAAGTTTTTAAAACTAGCTACTACACGGTAGTGTGTTATTGTGAAGTTAAATAAAAAAGTTATTTTGTTAAGAAAAAGCTTCTTAAGTAGTCTTTAAAGAAATGTTTTTTTTTTGGCAAATAAACATTTGAAGCTGATTTTTCATTGAAACTTGATGTACTTGTGTAAAGGGAGTTAAGTTTTGCACTTCTCTTATGACGTTATTTTCATTCACTTAAAAGTAATACTTAATTTCATTTGGGCTATTTTAAAATGATTTTAAAACATTATTTAACAAGTTAAAATATATTTTATCGATGAAGATATTTGATAAATACTTTAAAAATGTTTAAAGGAGTAACTCTTATAGTTATTTTTAACAATTGTTTAAAAACAAATTTGTTTTTTATTTACGAAATCTGATAATTATATCTTTAAAGCTATTTCAAGCCATTTGTTTTGAAATTGTGTAGCGAAAAGGAGTAATTGATTATTTTAAAACATATTTCAAAACACCTACTTCCTCTACTTGTTTACGAATTTAAATTACTTCTTTCATTTGAGGTTTATTTAAAAACTTAATAGTTTTATGATAATATAATTACAAAATAAATGTTTTCAAAACATTATACTTAGTAAAAGTTACTTTACGAAAATAAACTTACTTTGTTAGTATTGATTGTAAAACACTTGTTTTAATTGATAAAAACCTTTAAAAGTTTAAGCATTTAAAATGTATTTTAATCTTGAAAAACTAAAAATAAAATTTATTTAAAAAATATAAAACTAAATATTTTTTAAAATATCAATGGACAACTACAACGAATAATCTGGTTCATGTCACTCTATTAAGACGTCACAGCCATAAGTTTGATGAAGATTATCAGGTTTGATGTAATTAGATGAACCGATTCATCACCAACTTAAAATTTTACTAAAGGTCATCGTCTGACTTAGCGGATGTTCAAACTCATTCAGTCGGCGACAACTACTTTCCTATTTGTACCCAACACAAAAGTTGTATGGACATTAGACGTTAGTTTTTCGACAAGATGATAGAAAAAGAAGTGAACTTCAGTTGACTGACTTTATAAACATTTGAACTAACACAAACATATTAAATGTTTTATTTGTTATAAAAAGTGTTAACACTTCACATATATTTCACTTATAACTTTGCACGTGCACTTATGTTATGTATATAAGTATTTTTTTAAACCTTTTGATACTTTCTATAGAGTTTTTATTGTTCTAAATAGCAATATAAAGATAAGTTAACCAGTGAAAGGATTTTTTTTAGTTTTCTTAAGAGGGGGAAAGAACCTAATATGAACTAAATTTCATATTTATGTTTTCATTTTAAAATCTAAGAAACAAACTTTGACTTTTGAAAAAGCAGGTTAAGGGAGTGTAGCAGTAATGCATGCTTCACTGCTTTCTTAATTGTATAAGAGAAGAGATTGCAAAAAAAAGATTAATTTCTCAATGCTTAAATATTATAACTTTGAATAAACGTTGCTTTTGGTAGAATGGTGAGCCGAAGCCACCTGTTAACTCTTTTTAAGCTGAGTATTATTTAATCAACTATTATGTTTATGTATTCTTTATAATGTGTGTTTACTTTGTATATATTAAACTGTGTAATAAATTGTAAAACTTATTGAACAGTACTTAAGTAAATATCACAAAGAGATACTATTTAGAATGTATTAGCAAGGTTAGCTTTTTATAGTAATGCTTAGTTTATTTAATGAGTCCTCAGGTCCTCTATCACTATAACAACGACAAAACAAGATCTTTTTTTTTTTGATTTAGTGGACGACTTCACTAGTTTAGACTGAGAGTTGTAGCAACTCGTCATTTTTTTCAGATTTCAGCTGTGATCACCTTGATGCCATCTGACGTTTCTTGCTGGACAAAAACCTTTAGAATTTTTAGCAGCGATTCTAAGTATAATGGCTTGTGTCAGAATAATTTTTTTTTGCTCATTGCATAGCTGACAACTTGGCTCAGTTCCATAACACACCCTGACAAAATTTATATTATATTTCCCGGTCTTCCAATATTTCCGTGTCGAGCTTTATTGTTGGTAAGTTCTGCTCGGTGGCAGTGCGGCGATTGCTATGAAGAATTCTATGTTTAAACTTTTTAATTTTTTTTGTGAAGTGTTCTAAATTTATTGCAAAATTCGCTACTTATTTTTGTGCAAACTAGTCAGACCAAAAAAAATTGTTTTATTATTTAAACATTTTAATGTAAGTTAGTGTAAAACAGAAGGAAGTTTAGAATGCGATCTGTTTGGGCTAAGATTGTGAAAATCAAGCACCTAACGTTCTGCATGAGTAATTTCACTGCTAAAATAGTCTAATATTTTGCAAATTATATAATGGTATACGCATGTGTCATTTTCATACTTTTCCACATTAAACTTTATTTAAAACTAATAAAACACATATCAAAACGTTCTATAGGCTTTGAACATTTTTTTAAGTAAAACACTTTTAGTTTTTTTCTTTTTTGACCTCAAAGTTCGACTAGTTTTTTTCATAATTTTTTCTTTTTAAAGTACACGCATGTGTTGTTTTTATACTTTTCCACATTAAACTTTATTTAAAACTAATAAAACACATATCAATACGTTTCTTAGGCTTTGCAATTAATGAATAATCTGTTTATTTTTCATAAAAATACTTTTAATATTCTTTTTTAAGACCTCAAAGTTCGACTAGTTTTTTCATTATTTTTTCTTTATAAAAATATACGCATGTATCATTTTCATACTTTTCCCCATCATACTTTATTTAAAACTAATAAAACACATATCAATACGTTTTCTAGGCTTTGCAGTTAATTAATAGTTAGTTTAATTTTGATAAAAACATTTTTAATATACTTTTTTAAGACCTCAAAGTTCGACTTTTTTTTTTTCATTATTTTTCTTTTTTAAAGTACATGCATGTGTCATTTTCATAATTTTCCATATTAAACTTTATTTAAACTAATAAAACACATATCAGTACGTTTCTTAGGCTTAGCAGTTTATAAATAATTTGTTTATTTTTGATATAAACACTTTTAATATGCTTTTTTTAAGAGCTCAAAGTTCGACTAGTTTTTATTTTCTTTAATAAAGTACACGCATGTGTCATTTTCATACTTTTCCATATTAAACTTTATTTAAACTAATAAAACACTCATCAATACGTTCTTTAGGCTTTGCAGTTAATGAATAACTTTTTTTTTTGATATAAACACTTTTAATATACTTTTTTAAGACCTCAAAGTTCGGTTACTAAAAGTTCGGCTCATATAATACATATCTGTTCTATTATCATATTAACAATTATAAACAATTAAAACACTACAACTTTTCGCGCCGTTTTATCTAGACTTAACATAAAGTTTAGTTTTAGTATACACTGAAACTTTTAGTGAACTGAGCTATTAAAAATTTCATGATTGTTAAACGAAAAAGTAATTCATGTCTTTTTAAAGACACAGAAAAGCTTGTAAATATTATGCATATAAAAAATTTAATTTTTCTTTGCAACTAAACAGAGGGAAACTTGTAAGAAGCTAGTCATGAGTTACAAAAACTGTAAGGCAGCAAGTGTAAAGTTTAAAGATATACAGTTGGTTAGATCAGCCTGGTTAAATAACAGACATGGCATTCAAGAGATGTATGAGACGGTTTTAAAAGGTTTTTTAATTGTTTACTTATTTTTTTAATGGTTCACCTCAAGTTGTATTGTACAGTTTATGTTCTAAACAATATTAGTTAAGTAAAAATATGTTTATTTACATTTTTATGTCGTTTTATAACACTTTTATTAAATTTTGTTGTAATGTTTAAAGATAAGCTTATTATGCACTTTTTATAGTTGTAGTTGTTAGAAGTTTTAAATGTTTAAAGGAGCTAAAATACCATCTAGCTCAGCCCCTCATATTGTAAATAGTAAAGATGAAAGTAATGTTAGTAGTAAAAGAAAATTGGTTGATGATAAAGCTATATGTTAAAAAATTAAAAACCCTAATTTAGATAGCTCTGACGATGAGTTCGTTGATAATGCAAGTTTTTATTCTTATGGTAATAGTAAGTTAGTTGTACATAAAAGTTCTAATATTGTAAGCACTGAACGTTGTAAAGTTGTAGATAAGCGATCTGCATTTGTTAAAGTTGTTGAAAAAAAAAAGCCTCAGAAACTAAGTCTAACTCATTTGGTTTAGAATTTAATGTCGAAAAAAAAATGTAGAAACTGGTTCTAACTCTTTTAATTTTGTATTAAATAAAGCTATTAAAGAAAAAACTACAGACACTAAAAATAGTTCATTTGACTTTGTTTTAAATAAAAATTTTATTTTGTAAGATAAAATTAACAATAACAAAAATTTGGATGTGAATACTCATGTTAGTGGTAGTTCTACTGAGTTTCTTGTGATTAAGCGTTTTGAAGGTATTTTAAAGGGTAGTTCAAGCAAAAGAAATGGTTTTGAGGAGAGCACAGCAATGGACAACGAGAGAACAATCGACAACAGCAGTACATCAATGGACACAAATTATGTCATCCGGATCGAGAAGAAGAAGCTAGAAATGATTTCACAAAAAGAAGAAAATTCTGGAAAATTGGAAGCTTTATAGAAGCAGCACGAAGAAGATATAGGTTATTAGTTATAATTTTTAGTCATTATTTTATTTTCTTAACATGATCAAACCTTTTAGGCACAATGAAATTCTCTATATGAGAAATCATCAAGTGTTTGATGATAGCATTGATCCAGAACAAGAAACTCTTATCGAAGACAATCCAGCAGATGAAGAAGATGGGATTGCCTTTTGTATAAACAAAACAAGCAAAGAAAATAAGCTGTACTGGAATGAAGATCATGAAGTACGTATTTTATTGTTATAAAAGAACATTTTAAAATAAACTTTTTATTAAATACGTTGTTTGCTCTCAAATATAAAAATTAACAGCTTTTTGAAGCTGAACAGATTGAAAGCAACACAACAGAACAAGAAATGATGTGTCAAACTTTGAGAGATGTAAGTTATAAGTATATTTCAATTAAAAAAACATTTTAAACAACTGTCATTTTTAGAGAGCTCATTTGTGGAGACCATCTTCACTTTTAGCAAGTGTTAGTCAACTCAACAATTCTTTTTTGCGGCACTACGAGTATCATTCAATTCAACCATCAAGAATATTATTACTAAAAGTAGCAGAGTATTATTTTAATTGAAAAACTTTATTGATGTATTTTTAAGGGCATAGAGGGAGGGGGTGTAAGAATTTGAAAAAAAACTAAAAAATAAAAACTTTATAAAAAAAAAACAAAAAAAAAAACAAAACTAAAACAGCAAAAATTGACTATTTCACTAAAAATCTATCTTCTCCAACGTTTTTTAAGATAGCTACCTTAAATTTCAAGGAAATGTTCCTTGATATATTTATAAAACTATGTCAGAAAAAATTAGAAAATTAAAGTTTCATATAAAAAATAAACAGAACACTCTAAATATTCCAAGGAACATTTTCTGAAAGTTTGAGGTAGTTATCTTAAAAAACGTAGAAGAAGATAGATTTTTAGTGCAATAGTCTTTTTTTGCTGTTTTAGTTTGCGCCTCCCATAAGGATCCAATTATTGCCTTCGACTTTGATCGGCTATATCTCAAAAATTATTTTGAATTTTTAAAATCTGTATAAGGCATCTTGTAGCTTAGATAAAACTGTATAAAATAAGATCAAATTTCAAAAAAAAAAAGAAGATAATTACTAATAAAAATAGTAATATAAAAAAATAAATTTGTTTAAAAAAGGTTCCGGCTGAGGGTAACGGTTAGGGGTAACAGTCATAGTAAAAAAGAAATAAAATAATTTAAAACAAAAACACAATTATTTAAACTGATTAAAAAAAATTATAACAATCCATGCAAAATTTTCTCCATGCATAATTGTCTGCCTGTGCAAAAGCTACCCTTTGTGCAACTTTATGTTTGTGCAAGATCCTTGTGCAATTTAGACAGCTACTACCCAGAGTTAATATTGTAAGTTTCTTTTCTTTTCTTTTTTAAATTTTGTTCTACTTTTTTTTTTTGCTATTTAATACAAACCCCAGAACATCTAATAAAAGTTTCTTTTTTTTTGTGATTTGTTTCAAGAACCTCTAATGTAAGTAGAGAAAGTATTCGATTTTTTAAATATTAAGTCTGAATTACATAATATCTGTAATAAGACAGTTTAAAAGAGAAAATGTTTATGTTTTCTGATACTTTGATGTTCAAAATTAAATTGCTTAGGGACTAGACAGCAGCCACAGTTTCCATAAGTAGCTTTAAAGCCATAAATCTTTGTAAAAATGTCTTTTTTGGAAGGTAGCAATAAGTAAGCTTTTAGCCATCAAATTATTGCTAAAAGTGATTTTACACTAAAAGCTTATGGAAAAAAAATATTACTGTTGAAAATAAAAACCCCCTTTTTTAAAACCTTAAAATTTTTTTATTCTTTGATGACTGTAACATTTAGCTCAACAAAAAATTGCTATAAGCTTTAAAACAATATTAATAACTAATAAACAGGAAATAAAAAGTATAATAATGAAAAATATGTTAAATATGAAGTTTATGTTGACTAAACGTATAGTTTCTTTTTTTAAAGGTCTTATTCAATAATATAAGTAAAATTATTACAATCAATTTTGAAAATTCAGAAAACTGATTAATAGGTGTTATTAAAAGGTTAAGTAAATGATAATCTTTTTTTGTTGTATAACATAATAAAAATAATTCCACAATTAGAATAAAATAGGGGTAGAGCTTGAGACTGATTTTTTTTCACCATAAAGAAAAATATCAAATAGTTCAATTGATAAGTATATTAGTTGAGAAACTCAATAACTTTTAAAACAAATTAATTTTCTTAATTTTTATTAACTATTTGTAAATACTACATCTTCAAAGTCTATTCTTTTTGATAGAAAGTATTTTATCATTTCATCTTATACAAGTTATTTCTTAAAAGTTTTTAAACTTCAAACAAAAATTTTTGAAAAATTGATCCATAAGCAACGTGAAAAAGCAAATTTTTAAACTCATTTTTTCACTTAAAAATTTTTTCAAATATTGTTTGATTTAATTTACTTAGATTAAGCAAAATTATATGCAAGTTGAACTTATTAATTTTTTAATCAATAAAACAAGTTTACAAATCAATAAAACAGTTAAGCAAATATTTTAAGTTTTAACCTACCTACATTCCAAAATTTATAGACAATTTTTGAATACATGGTGCTCTTACAGTATTATGATTATACTAAATATTTTATTGTAGTGACACTACCTATTCTTTCCTCTTATTTAATTTTGAGTTATTGCTTGCAGTTTTTTGGTTGCTCTTGTAAAAAGGACACCAAGAAAAGTGTAAATAATTATAAAACTAAAAATCTAGGGTAGGAGACAGTGTGGGTGGAGCCCATGGTAGACTATGCTTTTCGTAGTTAATGTTTGCAGTAATGGGTTAAAAAGGGTGCTTACCATTTTTTTATTGTGTATAAAAATACTTTAAGTTTATTGTTTATTTTCAGGGTTGCCACTTTACCTGGAATCCTGAAAAAAAACTGGAATTTAATAATTTAGACAAAAAAAACCTGAAATTTAGGAAATTTTGAAAAAAAACTGGAAAAATCTTGAATTTTAACAATTTAATGTGTTCAGTAATAAAATTTCGATTTGACTCACAAAATCTATCATATAAATAGATTTTTTTTTTCTTCATCAAAATTTTTTTTATTAAAAAATATAAAAAGTACCTATACAGTATCTTTTCAATGTTTTTATACTATTTGACACAGTTTCTTACCATAAACTTAATTTTAAACTAAAAATAGACCGAAAAATGTGTACTTTAAAAACTTAATAGAAATTTGGAAAACATAGAAAAAAAAAAAAAGAAAAAAGGAGTGGCATCCCTGTATTTTAATTTTTTATATTTTTTAATTTAGCTCAAAGTGTTAGTTAAAATCAAATGGTGCACAGCTCATGACTAAAAAGTCTTTCTGCACACCAATCCATCGATCTTAGTTGTAAGCCTCACAGTTTTCTTATTCTTTCTTAATAAATGTTAAAATAGAAATTGAAAATGTGCTTTTTCTTTGGTTGCTTATGGACTTATATTTAAAACAAACTTTGTATGAAGTTAGAAAAGTTGAATTTTTGGTAAATATATTAGTTTATGATTACAAGTTTTTAAATTTTCCAAAAGAACAGTCTTTGAAAGATATTTTTATACAAAAAAATAAATATTAGGGATCTATTTTGATATAAAAGTGATATATGTACATGTTTTTAGATTCTACTTGTAGTTACAATATTGAACATTTTAGTTTAACAGTTAAACTTGTACTTTAGAAATAAAGTATGGAACAAAATCAGATAACTTGGAAGAAATTTCTACAAAATTTATGGCCATCCCATTTATTAAATAAAACTTTTTTAAAAGGTGGTATGGAATGTACGACAGACCCAATTGATAAGTTATTATTAAAATTAAGCGAAACTTTAAAATACACTTTTGACAGAGTGACTAAAAAACCTTGAATCCTGGAAAAACCTGGAATATTCAAAACAAATCAATAGATAAACTAAAATTTTAAACAATTTTATATTTTAAAGGCATAGGTGAGTGCAATTTAGTTTTTTCTTAAAATAATATTAGACCTTTCATGAAAGCTTTAAGTACAAACTACAAACTAGTTTTTATAGTATTAAAAAATCTTATTAACTTTTGAGATATTGTAATTTTTATAAAAAGTTTCCACTACGGACTACAAACTTTTCTAGGTCAATTTTTTCAGAAATTTAAAAAATCACTATAAATCTACTTTCTCCTTCATTTTTGAGCTAGAGACCTCAAACTTTTAGAAAAAATTCCTTTTATAGTTTAAAAGACTTTGAATGTTGCGATTTTTAAAATATTAAAAAATAAAAGTTTTAGATAGAAAATAAAATAATGTTTTTTTAATAAAAATTTTATTGTTCAAATCTAAAAAAATTCCTGCCTTCAATCTATTTAAAATTTTTAATAGACTTTCTGTGAAAGTTTGAAGAAGATTACTGAAAAATGAAGGAAAAATAAAATTTTACTGAAATGTTCTTTTTTTGCGTTTTTAGTTTGCACCTTTTATTAGGAACCTATTGAGGTCACCAACTTTGATCGCTCATATCTTAAAAATTACTTTGAATTTTTTCAAGTGGTTAAAAATGTCTGATAGCTTAGATAAAACTCTATAAAATAAGATCAACTTGTAAAAATCAAGGTGGACCCCTCTATGGTTTGACATGAAAAATATTTTATATAGATAAAAAAAATGTTGACATCATCAAAAGCTTTTTTTTAACAAACTGAAGTAACTTAACAATATCTTTCTAATGTTGTTTTACTACTTGACATAGTTTTTAACCTTAACTTTAGTTTAAAAATAAACCCAAAAATGTTTACTTTTAAAAATCTGGAATAAAAAATTTCTCAAAAACTAGTGACCCACCGTGTTTTAGTAAACTTTCGTTAACTCTAACAATCTGTACTGAGTATATAAATAAATCTTCGTTAACACAACATGATCATAAATCACGGTTACATGACAATTCAAATTCGAACAACTCAAATTCCGATAATTCAAATTCTTGAAAAAATATTTAAAAGACTATATCTGAATAAGTAATATAAGTTTGAAAAAAATACATATGTAGATCTTATAATATCTATAAGCAAATTTTTATTTTTTGCAAAATCTTAAATATGTTTCAAGATGTTTTAAAATTACTAAAAATAACTATGTTTTATAATTTATTTAAGCTATATCTCAAAAAATATTTAATGTTTTGCAAAAAGAAAAAAAATGGCTTGTATATATTAATAGGACCTAAATATGTATTTTTTACATTTGACAAATATACATTACTTTTTTAGTCGTGACCCTTTCATTTTTTTCTTTTGAATTGAATTGTTTGAATTCAATTGTCTGACTTTGAATAGTCGTGCACCCATAAAATATATAAAAATATTTTGTATGCATGGTTTGTTAAAACCTTTCAAAATTGAGTAAAACTTAATTAGGTATAAATTTTTTCTAAAAAATCAAGTTGTCTATCATAATTATTTTACTTAATATACTATCCTAGAATTTTTCTGAAATTTCAGTGGAAATCTCTGAATTATTTTCTAAAAGTTTTCTAAAGGTATATAACTTCAATTTCAAACCCTACTCTTTGCAAGGGTAGTTGTTTTCTGGGCAAAATCGAATGTGTTACATCATGTCTATTTTTTCACCTGTCCCTTTAATCTCGAACTTATAAATACTAAAATAAGCTTAATTTTTAACAAATTTAGAAATACCTTGGTGACACTCATTTAAAGAATATTCTCAATTTAAAATCTCAACACCGAAAAAAAACAAGTTATAAATCATTACTCAATTGAACAAGATTAAAAAGATATATTGCAATAGAATAAATTCAATTTTAAGTAACATTACAGTATATATTTAGTTATTTTAAACTATTAAACAACTTTATTTGAAGTTAATATTTCTACACTAAAGAAATAAGAAATGTATTTTAAAATAGTTGTATTTTATATATAGTACCCACTTCAGTTGAAAACTCTAGACTAGATGATTGTATTTTAAAAGAAAAAAATATTCTGAATTTTGCTTAAAGATAGACAAACTTTTGATTAAGGTTTATTTATTATAGAAGCTTAGTTTTATCAAAAGTTAGCATATGAATAAAAGAATCAGAAAGTTAGCAGCTATAGAAGTTTAAAGCGGATTTGAGAATAAAAATTTCATTAAAGGTATTAACTGAATAGAAAAAAAATTAATAGGATTACAAATTTAAAACTTTAAATTACATAATAATCATAATTAAATTAAACATAAACTTAAAGTTTTTTGAATTATTTACAGTCTTACCTTTTTATAGCTCATTTTTGTTGTAAAATGATAATTGTACAAATAAGTGAATCTAGCTGGACCAAAAAACAAAAATTTTTCAGTAACTGGAAAAGTAATCCAGAGTTTAAAAGTATTCTTAATTATTGATTCTATTAAAATTTTATTTACATTTTCTACTTATTTTTCATCCTAGGTTGGATTTGGATCCCAAAAACATTTATTTTGCAAAATGTAATTTTTGTATGAAATTCCTTTAAGCAAAATCACACATTGCTTAAAAACTCATGCAAAATCTTCCAAACATTTAGCAAATTTTGGTTGATTAGGTTATTATCTAGACATTATTTAAATTTTTGTTTTACTTACTACACCACTAAAACCATAATATAATTTTCAAATATCAGGAAAACGTTTTGAAAAAAAATTGTTTATTAATTAATCTAGATCACTTATAAAAAAAACAAGTCCTTTTTTGTTAAATTTATAATATAAAATTATAAGTGAAAGTTTTTAACAAATTGTAACAGTATTTTAATATTGTGTTAACAATTTATTTTTTTTCATTATGGCATTAAAAGTTCCAGTACTTAAATTAAAAAAATTGGTGTTTCCTTTTTTTTTAAACATAAACTCTATACTAAAAAGTTCTGTGTTGCATAGAGAAAAAAAATTGGCTCCATTAATTTTTTTTTTGTTTACTTTAAGTTTCTGTCTAAAGAAATCTTAATAAATATATAACAGGTTCTTTCTATTTCTACAACATCAGTTGAAGATACATAGTGTCGGCAAACAGCTGTAATTAAAGCTAAATATGCAATGCATCTTGCTATACATGTTACAGATGTGATGCTTATGAGGCTACAGATAAGGCTGGCAAAATCAGCTATTTTGGTAAGCATCAAAAAGTTGTAATTATTTTTTAGATACCAAATTTATTAACATTACGTCACGTTGGTTTTGTTTGTTAAGAGTTAAATTGTTTTTTAGAAATTAATTAAGTTTTTTTTAGTAGAGTTATTTAGTAGAAAGATTTTAATTTTTTACTTAATTTTGCAATTTTATTTTTTAAATTTCTAATAATGTTATATATAACAAGTGTTGATTTGTAATTGTTTTTAAAACTTCTTTTACGAGTCTTGTAATATAAATAGGTTTAACCTAGTAACAGTTTTTAAAAAAAAACTTGTTATTATAAACTGTTGATGTTACCTAAAATAAAAAGCAGTAAAAGTTATTTAAAGCTAATTAAGTAAAACATGCAACAAAAGTTATATATATATATACATTGTAAAGCTGTTCTAATGAAATAATTCTAGAAAATAGTCAACTTTAGTTCTGTTAATAACCTCGAAAAATTAAACAGTATTATCTAAATATATTTAAAAAATTAATTTAAAAATTATATAACTATATTATATTTAGCTTGACTCTTATTTTGTTTCTTTAATTGGTCTACTTGAATGCCCTTGTTCATGCATTTTGTAAAAAAGTATATATAAATTATAGGGGCTTAATTACTTTTTTTATTGTTTGACTGATATGAAAAATACTACCAATGATAGTGGTTGGATAGTTCAAAATCTGAAAATCTTAAATTTGCTTCTTTATCTTAAATAAAAAAGTTCAAGTCAAAAAACAGCAGACCAAAACCAGATGCTTCAATTACCCAAGAATATATTTCAAAAGGTTTAAAACTTGTTGTTTTAGAATATTTTGTGATGCTAAAATACATTTTTAAATGATATAGCCAAAAGTTTTAAATAGGTAAAAAAAACTAAACTAGTTTATACATGTTTGTAATTAAAGATAAGAGTATGTGTTATTATGAACAAGTTATTTTGTTTCGTAAGGGTTTTGCAATTTAAATTAAGATTTAACCTGTAAAATAACAAACTTCAGAGCTAGGTATACTTGAACTATTGAAATAGTTTGTTATTAATGTTTTATTTAAGCTGACTCACTAGAAAAAGAGAACTTCTTAGAAATTTTTTATAATTACTTAGTTTAATACATATTTATAGTTTTATTATTTCCAGTTTTTTTAAAAGTTAAACTTAAATTTTTCTTTAAATAAATTTCAAATCTTAATAAAATGTTCTTCTTTTGTTTTATTATGTTATTTTTGTAGCTTTATCACTCACTGGTTTGTGTAATAATCTTAACAACTAGATAAAGTTTTATTTTTTGACTTTAAATGTGTTTCATATATCCTACATAATTTTATTTTTTGTTGTATTAGACTATTAGAGTATGTTAATCTATTTAAATTGAACAAAAAGATATGTTTTTGCTGTTTGTTTTTTACTTCATGTTAATAACAAATCAAACATATAACATTTTTATCATTATAGTGTTGATAACACTCAAAAGAGTTTTATATTAGAAGCTGAAATTTTCAAAAGAAAATTCCTTCTTGTGAGATTTTTTTTTTAACTTTGATTTTAATTTATTTGGATAAAACAAAGTAATTGTCTTAAAAAAAAAGTTACTGTTTAAAGCAACTTGTTTTTGATTGCATTAAAAGTTTCTTTACTTTTATGTCAATTGTAATATCTACAAAATGGTAATTACTGATAATTTTTTCTACTAATTTTTAATAAACTACATTTAACTAAGTTTTTTGTTTAAAAGTTGATTTCAAAATGCTAAGTTTTAATTTATTTTCATATTTATGTAGAACAAACAAAATTAGTCAAGCTTGCAATTTAATGCTCTTAAAAGTTATTTAAAATTTATTTTACAGTGGTATTGTAGTAAGCTGTTTGAACATGTAGTATGATTTTTTTTTAATCTCAGCAAAACAAAATTAAGAGAGACTTCATGTATACTATATAAACAAATATGAAGTACAGTAAATTGTGTGTTTATTAGATTAAAGGAATATGTATTTATTCCTTTTTTTTTTTGCAAAGTACTACCATATTGTTAATTACTGCATATAAACTTAGCCCATGTAATGTTTTAAACATTTTTTATTCAACTTTTTTATATCTTTGTTTTTTTTCGCATCATTGGTAGTATGTGAATGCTTTAAACTAAGTATACTTTTTACATTGTACATAGGAGGTTTAGTCTGTAATTAAACGTAATGTTGTAACGTTTGATATTCAATTTTATATAAGTGTGAAAAGTATTTTAAGCTGTATCTTCCCATCAATTTTATGTATTTTAAAAGTTAAGGATAAAAGTTAGTTTTTTTATTACACAAGTTTTTTATTGAATTTTTAAAACTACAACTTTAAACTATACATTTTAGTTTAAATTTTACTATTAAGAATACCAATGTAGGTAATATTTTAAATCAATTTTTTATTAACTTCAAAGTATATCTACTGATGTTTTTTTAAGTTTTTTTTAGTTTTCACCTAAGTTAATGAAATAAAACTATTAGACAAAGAAGGTAACAAAAGTTTATTTTTTATTAATTTTTATAAATACCAATATATGTAATTTTTAAAGTAGCTTTAATCTATATGTTTTTTCATTTTTATGATTAACATAAATGATTATAAGACCAGCTCAAAATTAAAACTAAAGCTTCTATGTAACTTTCATTGTTTAATATATTTTACTGTTTTTAGGATTTATTTACAGTTTTAGTTTTGCTTTGTTATAAATAGCCAACTGTTTTATAACTTTTTTAGCTTATATATCGACATTATTTTTTTGTTTCATTCAAATAAAAATTCATGTAAAATAATTTAGGTATTGATTAAGTTCTGAACATTGAATGCAATGTTTTTTACAGATCTTAAATAAGGTAATTTTTTAATAAAGAAACAAAAGTATTTATTGAGTTGTAAGTTTTTAAAAGCATAAGTATTGATTACTAATATTTTGAATTTAAGTTTTAAAATATCGCAAAAATTGCAAACTAGCGAATGGTTTTTGTTGATTAGACCATTTAATGTTAATGTAATTTTGCAATCATAATATTTTTTAAAATTTTGTTCATGTTTATTAAATAGAAATTAATGAATTAAAAATAACTACATTCAGAAAAATAGTTTTCAAGTTTAATTTACTTAGTAAAAAGTTGTTAAAAACACTTTTAACACAATTTTTTTAAATACAAACTTATGCAACAGTGCGAACTCATAACTTGTACATTTATCGACTATGCGAGCTCTTAAAATTCTGCACATAGAAATCATAAATACTTTTATAAACAAAAAATCATAAATTTTTAAAGGAGGTTTTTAATAACCTAAAAAACAGTATAAAAACTCGTTCTGCTCTTATGCAAAAGCTATAGTTTAAGTATTTAGTCATAAAAAGTTTACTTTCATAAACTGGAAATTTGTGGGAAAAGCACTATACTATAAGTTTTTAACAGTAAGCTATAGATTCATTCATATTCAAAGAAAGTCAAACTTAGCTCTTGAGCGACACCAAACGATTTAAAATATTTTGTCTGTCAAATTTTCATTAAAAATGACATGAGGGCAAAAATATCTATAAAATTCTGGCAACTGTGACAGCAACGGTTTATAAATTTGAAATGTAGTTTTCGAGATTATAATATATAAAAGTTGTGATAAATTGACAACTGTGCAAAAAAGTTGTAGTTTATATTTGTAGTCATTGAAAAACAACGCTTAACAAATTAAACAAAATTATGATATCACTAATAAGCTACGATCGATATTTGGCATACGACCAAAAAACCCTTACCACCCCTGTTACAGGTTGATAAAGTTAAAAAGTATTTTATTAACTTATTTTGATTATTATTTAGATGTTCGATAAAACAAATATGAAAAGTAATATCAATGATATTGTATAGATCGTGGCAATTAAAAAAAAAAGATAATTGTCGAAGATTGAAAAGATCGAGTTTAAAAAGAGCAGGCCAACACAAGATGTTTCTATTATTAAAAAATGCAGTTCAAGTGTCAAATGATAAAAAAAAATGTTCTATTATAATTTATTATTTTTTGTTCGTTTAGCGAAATATTATTTAATTTATAACTCTCTTTCTACAATTTTTACAAATGTATAGTTTAAAAAAGCTAAAATAATTATGTATTTAAATAATAAGGGTCTTTTAAAACTATGTTTTTTTAATTTCTTCAAATAAAAATTTAAAATTTTACAGTTTTGAACGTTTTTCTTTTGGTTTAAAAACGTTTTTAGATGCTTTTTTTTAATATAATTCCTTAAACTTTAAAGGTTGTTTGACAAATATTAGTTTTGTAAGCTTACAAACAGTAAGCTATCATATATATTTTGAGTTACTTATTTATTTTGTTTATTAAAAGCTATGTCTGACTAAATTTTACCTTTTTTTCGTTTTAATAGTTTATAAATATTTTAAATTACAATTTTTATCTGAAATAAAAATGTTACCTTTTATTTTCTCGGTTTGCTACAAATAGACTAGTAAATAGATTTTGCTATATCTGTTAATTCTGCTATGCAAAGCAAAGTCTGACTAAACTCTGCATTTTATTTCTTATTTGCATTGAGAACTGTTTTGATTTTTTGCAAAATTAAGTTATATGTCTTAGAGAAATATTTTTATTATTAGGTGTTATTACCTGTTCTTGTAGTTTGTTTTACAAATTTTTTGCTCAGCCTTACTAAACTTTGTTTTTTATTTTGCTATTTATCTTAGAAATTTTTTAGCTGTTTTGTACAAATACAAGCATTGGTTTCAATTCAATATTTCTTTGTAAACAATTTAAAAACAGAATAACTTGATACAATAAGAATATTACAAATCTATTTAAACTAAAGGTCCTACTAAAATATATTGTTTTCTTGTATATAACTTTATATTTAGATAAACTACAATTCAAGAACTTGTTTTTCAGTGTTATTTTTATTTAGAACAATAATATTATTGTTGAGTTTGTGTAGACTTTACATAAGATTTTGTTACATTACATAAGGTTTGTTGTTTATTACGTATTTCTAGCAGAGTTCTGGCATTACAAGACAATAAATTTTATTTTATAGAATAAAAAGTTAGTGAGTTTATGTGAACTTTTGTATGAATTTAATTAAGGTAATTAAAACTTTTAAATATCAACTTACAAACTTAAGTAAAAGCTGTATGTAGATTTGTTGTTTAAAGTTGCAATATAAAATTGTAACTTTATTTTCACTTTACTAGTTTATTTTTAATTTACTTAGATTTTTTTGTACACAAAAAAACTTTTATTTATTAAATACAAAAGTAAATAATTAAAAAAAAATTAGGAATACTTTAAACTTTATAAACTTTAAGTAACCGGTATTCTCAAGTGTTTTTATTTAAAATGACTGAAAACAACAAAACTAAATAATACTGTTTTAAAACAAACTTATAAATATTTTACTTTTTTTACAGTTACTTTTGTTAACAATATGTAACATTTAATTTTGTTTTGATCAAGAACTATTTGTAACTTTTAATTATATGCTACTATTTAGCAAAATTATTTATTTATTTAATTATTTAATTAAATTAACTTTGCAATGTTTTTATCAAATGTTCATGAGTAAAACACACATTTTTAATAAACGTTATTTCAAACTTGTTTGTAAGGTTTTAACAATTAAGACCTTTCTTATTACTGATACTTTCGTAAAAAGGTGTTTTATTACTAAATATACTTTTTTAGTAGTAATCAATTTTACTTATCTTGCTAACTTCTTTTTTATAGCAACAATGGAAGCTCAAAAAATTTCCAAGTTACGTTGTTTTTAATACTCTAACTAATTTTTCCCGGACAAGGAACGCACATTCAAATGTGGCTTATTACTGAATTATGTCACCTTACTTAAATGTGTCTTCTTACTAAATTGTGTCATATTGAAATGTCTCACAATACTGAAATGATTTACTGCAGTTTTGAGGCAATTTTTTCCTTTTCACAACAAACAACATCAAAACATATTTAATTTTTTGTAAACTACGGCCCATCTTATGTTATTCTAGAACTACTAAACTTTTCAAAATGATTGTGTAACTTTTATATTAATAATATTGATATTATGCCTTCAATTAACTCGCTTTATTAGGATTACACAACATAGTGTAAGTTTTCTATTTTGATTTTGTGGTTTTAGTTTCTTACTACATTTAGTTATGTTTTTGTAGAAGTTTATACTTATAACTGATTTTTTTTTGGCAAAACATTAAAACTATAGAATGAAAAATATTTTTAGTTGGTAGATAAAAATTTAATTCTTTGACCTCTAAAGTAACCTTTGTACTTGTATAAAAAACAAAAGCAACAATATCAAGTTGACATTTTCAAAAATTTACAAATATTTTTATCTCATCCTACGCATTTTAAAATATATTTAATCCAAGTTGTTACATTCTGCATTGAAATTTTAAGACGATCGATGAAAAATTAGTAGTTAATTCGGAATAATTTTCAATAATATTTTTTTTTATCACTAAATGTGATCAAAATTGTATTTAGATTAATATCTGATACTACAATTTAATTAGCGTTTAGTGTCTTTATAATTATAAGATCTAACATACCTGAAAAAAAGTAACATTTAACTTTTAGAATACACTAGTATATTAATATTAAGTTTTAAAAAAATTTAGATAAACTTATAGTTTTTTCTATACACTAGTAAGGTGTACATGAAATATTTTCAGGAGTTACAGTATTTATTGGTACTGTAGAACATTTTTTTAAAGTTTTCTTTATAAACTTTTAAAAATAGATTTATGTTTTTCAATCTATTACGCACTATTTACAAACAAAAACTGTTTTTTTAATTTTTTATACTTTTTACAGTGTGTATTTTAATCATGTCGTTATAAAAAAATCAATATTATAGTTTTAAATTTTATTTTTAAACAGTTATTCTTAAAGTTATATTTTCAACTAATTTGAAAATATTTTAAATTAAAAAATTACCAGCGGTATTTAAACAACTTTAATTAAACAAACATTAATAATAAATAAAAGATAAACTATAAAACTATTACAATTTAATAATTAAAAATAATTTAAACGTTTATTTTGTGATAATATTTAAAAAATTACTTTACGTGTAAAATTTAGCAAATAAGTTAGTTTTATAACAATTATGATTTTTTGCTACAACATGAAAATTAAAAAATCATCGAAAAGTAATAAACCGTTTTATAAAACTAAAATAAATTAAGAAAAAGTTTATTTAAATATTTAGAGTTTTTATAATATGTGACTTATATTTTAGTTTACAAAATTATATAAACCAACAATTTTAATTTACAAGTCTGACATATGTTTAGTTGTGACAAACTTTAGTGCTAACTTTTGTATTATTATAGTTTGGTTTTTTAAGAAAAAACTCTTTTTGGTACAAGATTATAAAATTGAAGCGGACTCGAATACCTATACGTTACGAATTCGTGCTGTAATGTACAGAAGACATATGTGGCCAACAGAGGATAACAATTTTCAATCCATATTCTAAATCTAAACGATAGTTAAACAAATACTCAGTGGTACTTAAAATTGTGCATACAATTAATATCTAGCTTGTTTGAATTTTAAATTGTTTTAAAACATTTTTTTTTAATTATGAGTGTTTGTTATTAAAAATAAAACAAACGTTTTTGTCGCATATCTGAACGTTTCACAACAGCGTGCAACAATTTATATTTTGAAACGTGTCGAAATGTGTGGGAAGAAACGAAAATAGAAAATTTAAAGTACGTAAGATAAATTGATATCTTTCGTATTTATTTTGTTTTACTTTTATTATCGTATGTTCTTTTTCTAAGAAGTATATAAAGGCTTCTTTGAAGCTGAAAGCAATAAAAGTTGATATACCAGCTATGGAAATATTCAAGGTTAATAAATTTTTAATGAATATTAAACATATTAACATGATTTTGTTAACTGATTTTAATTTTTTTAAGGCTACGAGTAAAATATGTCAACAGTTTTTAGGAAATTTAAAAACTACAAACTCTTTTTAAAGGTTTTTAACAAACTTTGAAAATTCTGGTAAAGTCTTTTTTAAAGTATAAACTACTTTAAATTAACACTGATTTCAATACATTCAAATTAACTTTACATTTGAAGTTGTTACCTCGTAAACTTAAGCTAAGATTTAACGTAACACAGAGCATTTAAATTAAACTATTCTAATAAAAACAAAAATATTTCATCTAAAATGATTAGAAAAAATGCTTATCAAAAGTTACTGCTTAAAACTTGTTTATTTACGCTTAATTAAATTGACTAAAAAGTATTGAACTGAAAATATTTGCGGCTAAAAAATTTTATATATTCTTGTAACACCATAACATTAACAGATTACAGTTTTATATCTTGCCGGAGTCGTCAGTTTGTTTATGACCGCTAGTGGGCTCCCCAGACACGATCGTCATCAACACCACTACCACAACACGCCAGACGCAGCTAACTATTACCCAAGAGATATCGTCTACATGCCCTGGAGGTTTTATATTGTTTTTATCTAATTTTAATAGAACAATCTACGGAATAAATGCCAATAGAAATTACAGTTATAAAAAACGAAAATGCGTTTTTTTATAACAATCTATACTAGGAAAAAATCTGTTTTTACGAATTCAAAATTCTAATAAGTATAATATATTTAATGTTGTATCTTTGCATACGAAGCATTTTGCTCACAAGCAACTTTCGCAGTGATTTTATTTGTAAGTATTCTCAACCAGGCAAAATACCTTTTAAATAGTTTCAACATAAACTAACGCAGTTCGTAATACTTGTATAAACACGCAAAAAATTAAACATGTTTCTTAAAGGAACTTTCCAACAAAAGACACTATTTCTCACAGGAACTTTCAAAAATAAAAAGGGTACTTTTTCTCATAGCAACTTTCTCAAAAAAAAAAAAAATCTTGATGGAACTTTCGAAAAAAATATTAATCCAAAAAAAAAAAACACGAACTTTTCGCAGGAACTTTCTCAAGGAGAAGCAGTGCTCGGTAAGGAAGAAGGCGGGCAGGGTGCGGAAGCAGGTGGTGGACAACGGGGCGCTGGCGGCTTGGGACTTCGTCGAGCTGAGGTGCCGCAAGCTGCGGGAGAACCTGTACGCGGCGCTGTGCCGCAACCGCGGTTGCAACATCGGGGATTACCGCATGACGAAACCGAACAAGATCAGGTAGTACAAAAAGACTTATAAACTATAAAGAACTATTGCAATGTACTTTTGTAACTTTATAAAACAATTTTGCAGTCGTAACATTTGTACTCTTGTTATTCTAAAAGTATAACAAGAAACGAATTAATGTATTTCAAGTGTGCTTAGTAAATGAACAAAAGTTTTACCTTTAGGTAAGTACTGCTCAAACCGTTTTATACCAAAAGTTTTACCGTATAAAGCTTGCTTGAAAAGCAATTGACTTCCCGATAGGCTTGTTAAATCAACAATGAGTAAAATAAACACATTTATTAACTACTGCGGTGACCAGGCCAACATAAATTTAACACGGTTATTATTTTGATGTTTCAATATTTAAAATATTATTCAGACTGATAAGCAAACCGGTGTACGCGAGCAGGAAGGTGGCGGGAATGAGGGACAGAAAGACAGTGTTGGTCCCCATCGCTTGCAGTTGCCAAGCAACATCAGTGTTGTAGGGTCATGAATGTCAAGAGACACTTTTCACGAGTTTTAATTGTATTAAATGATTTTTTTTAACTTCATTTTTTCTTTCTTTCAAACGTTGTTTCCAATAAATAAACAGTTTTATATTTAAATGTTTTATTCGAGTATTTAATTAAGCTAAAGTGCAAAATTGTCAGTCCGTGCGACAGTGATACCTACAGCTTGAAATGTTGACTGTTTGATACTGTCAAATATTTTAAGTTATTTTTATGCAATAAATTGCGCACTTTAACATTTTACTTTTGTATTAGACTTCTTGTTAAAGATTATTGTTTTTTTTTTAATTTCAAGTATTAAAAAAATAAAAAAGCAGTCTTGGTCGTTTGCACTTATTTCTGATAAAAATCTGTATTTCGTTTATTTATTCATTTTTAGTTAGAGTTAGTTTGGAATAAAATCAATTACTATATGTTTTTATTTAAAAAAAACTAAAACAAGATCTGTACTTCTAGAGGAGAAATAGTATAGTTTATTCTTTTAAGACTTTAATAGCAAGTTAAACTTTGGTCAAAGATCTCATCAGTACTTATATGAAATCTAAAAAGATATGTTTAATAGTCATGGAAAATAGTATTTAATTAAACAACAACATATCTTTTCATAAAAAAAAAACAAATCTTTACTAAAAAAAAGTTTAATCTTAATGTTAAATGCATAGTAGAGTTTAAACATTGGTTAAGTTCCTGCTTAGTAATTAGTAACATAATAATGCTTATTGAACCCCAAAAAAAAGGCTTAAAATAATTAGTCCTACGACATGGTGTACGAAAAACAATTCAGTTATTGAGTCGCACACCATTTGGATATCTTTTAACGTCTTGTCCAGGACGTTAAAAATGTTAAGTAGATAATAAATAAAAAAGAGTCAAAATAGTAAAAAAAAAATAATAAACGATTTAAAATATAATAATAAGAACCTAGATGTAGGATTCTTTTTCCTTCTTGTGAGTTTCCAAAAAAATATTGTTTAAATTGAAATTAAGTTTAACATCTTTAAATTAAAACATATACTAATGTGGCTAAATGGAATTGTGACGTAGCTATCGAAAAGTTAAAGAAAAATATGCTTGTAATGACCATGAAAATTTGAGTATTTGAATTTTTTTTAATGATTTTTATAAACACTTTAAGCTTGCTGAAAAAATAGCTACTAACTTTTTTTTAAAACATACATAAAACCAATATTACGGACAACTTAAGACTTTAGTTTTTAAAGTGGGGGCAGGACTAGAAGAGTTCGTATTGTTTACTTAAGTTCTCTTTCTGTCGGCGATCGCAACTTTTTGTAGTATGCAAGTGCTGCAATATTTTTGTGGGTTTTTAACTTTGCCAATACGGTGGATTATTTCCCAGTTTATGTTATAATCAATGTTGCTATTTTTAAGTTTTAAGATGTAATTCAATATTTCTGTGCTGTTTTCTTTTAAAATTCCTGATATGGTTTCCATACCTAATTTCAAAAGTGCCACCCAATGAGCCCAAAAAGCTTGCTGTTTTGTTTTCTGATCTGATTGTCGCCTTATACATGACATTTTTTACTAAGCGTTTGTTATTAATGGGACCTTTTTTGTTTGACAGTTGCAAAGTATCCTGTTTCTATATCGTTTTTTGTTTTTAAGTATTTTCGATAACGCTTTTGGATCAATTTCTTACTATTGCTCATGCAGCTATATGAAATTCTACAATTGTTCTTTTTTATTATTTGGTGTAGTTTGTGATCTTCTTTAAAATGTCTATCTATTAGTCGCAAAATTATTTACTGTCAGTTAATTGTTTTCGTCGATGATCAATAAGTTTCTATATCAACATGTTAAATTTTTTATTAAGCTTAATAGCTTAGTTACAGTTTGTAGACTGTATTATTTAAATAATTTAAGTTTCTATACTTCTATGGTAAGAGACGATTTTTAAACATGTTTTTTGTTATAACTAAGTTATGCTATTGTAAATTTAAGCACTGCTAAATTTATTTGGTAATTTTTAAAAAACTACTTAAAATGATGAATTTTTATCAGGTGCGCTTATTTTCTTGGTTTAATCTTAAAAAAAAGCTTGTATAAATAATTTTAAGATAAATAACTTCATTATTTATTCTACACATACCTTGGAAATGGTTAAACGGAAATAACAGTTTTTAACGAAACTTTAAATAACAAATTAAAATACAGCTTCGTCTTAAATTTCTGTTTTGATATTTTAAAAACTTTTATTAGCTTAATTGTATTTTATCAAAAGTTTGAACAAACTTACTGAGAATTTTATCGTCTAGCATTTGAAAATAAATACTTTGGTACGTGACAATCTGCTATAAACACCTAATAAACAACTCAAATTTTTAAACGGTGCATTTTGTGTTTTTGCTAGATATACGTTAAGCATTTAATCTGAGAGAAAAATTATTTGAAATTGACTTGGAATTATTGTTACTTTGTATGTAACTTTTGTAAATAATTTGAAGCATAAACTTTAAATTTTTAAATTGTTTCAATAGAAAAATAAACACACTAAAACAAATACAGATTGAATTAAAATACTATAAAACACTTTATCTAAATATAAACTTTGATTAGAAAGTAAACAGTTAATTTTTACAGGGCCTTAAGTTTAAGATAGCGCTAGAGTATTTTATTTATATCAAGTCGTTTTATAGTAGTTTATTTATAAAGTATTTGTTAAAATAACAACAAAGTATATAAAACATAAAGATGTTTCTACAAATGCTGATATCTTTTACTCAGTATGAAATATTTAAAGTATGTTATTTCAATTTTACTTTTATTTCTTAATTTACATAATATTGTTTAAAATTTTAAACTATAATGATAAAAAAGATTTAATTATATACTTTTTCACTTGATCAGGGTATGAAAATTTTTTAAATTTATTGTAAGCATAAAGTAATTTTAAACGTCCTGATTTATCAGAATATTTCGAACAATTGTTTGCACAGTAGTTTATATGTCTGTTGAAATAAAGATGATATATTTTTAAGTTTAGAATAACTAGTTGTACTAAATTTAAAACAAATTTTAGGTAGAAAACTTCAAATTCTCACTCATAAACAATTAAGGTTGCTTTTATTGCAACATATTAAAAAATGCTTCATAAATTTTACAACACTGTTCATTAATTCAATATCAATATAGAGATTTTATGTAATGTTTAATAATTTTAGTTTTATTTCAATAAAAGCCGCCTAAAACTTAATTATTTTTTTGTACAAATATTTATTAAATTCTCACTTTAGATTTTAATCTAAAAATTTCTTTACATTTTACTAACATTTTCTATAGTTTAAAGAGTTTTCTTTTAAGCATTACTATTTACTATATACTTTTTCGTAAGTAAAGTTTTCAGAACATACTTTATGCTTTAAAAAGCTACAGTAAATAATCATAGACATAAATTGAAATAAGTTTTTATTGATTAGTTAACAATGTTTTATTTTAAAATTAACTAGTTAGTTGATGAACCATGTATAATTATGGTTAGCAAAGAATTATTTTAATTGTAAATTTTTAAATATGATCAATATTTGTTTACTAAAAGAAGAAAAAATTACAAAATTAAGCACTAATTTAGAATGAAAAAAAAATTATACTTAGATAAAAACGATACTTGATTTGTCGTTTAATTTTTTTTTAATATTGACTAAATATGACGTTTAAAATGTGTCAGCAATATATCACTGCAACTTTCAAAAGGTATCTAGTAACTTTAGTTTCAGAAGTCATTCAAAGTTGTATAAAAGTTATCTAAGCAAATTTGTTACAATAACTCGGAAAAGTTTATTCGTCTATTTTTTTAGACCAACTTTAAGCTTTGAAATAAAGTTAAACAAATTTAATCGTATTGAGTTTCGTTAAACTTGATTGTAGTTTTATTGAATTTTAAACTTTAGTTGAATATTATATACGTGTTGTATAATATAACTGGTGTAATACGTAACATATAGCTCAAATAAAAATATCGTATGTAGTATGTTAGCTTTGAAAAGATGTTAATGACTTTGCAAAAAAATATAGGATGTTTTATTAAGTTAGTTTGCATTTATTGTTGTTAATACTTAAAATTGTTACCTTTTGTTTTCCTAAAGTTCATTATGTAAAATAAAAGTAAAATATATTATAAAATTACAAAAGCATAAAATTTATAAATTATTTCAATAGAACAAGAAATACATTAGAATAAAATAATATTGATAAAAATAACTAAAATTAGTTTATTTAAACACAAACTTTATTTAAAAATAAAAAATCTATTTTGATACGACTTAAAGTTTAGAAAACCATTATAATGTTAAAATTGCATCAAGATTTTCTATTTCCAATTTGTTTACAAAAAAGTTATCGAACCGAAAACAAATTATTCAAAGTATAAAATGTTCTTAACAGAGTATAAATCAATTTCTTTTTATAAAATATACAAAGTACTTTTTTGAATATTTACATAAATTTTTTATAAATGCAATTTTGTTTAAATAAAATTAATTAATATTTTTTTCCTATACACATATTTAAACACTTGATATGTAAATGAAAAAAAAAAGTTCTGTAAATATTATAAACACATATATACGTGTGGATTTAGCAAAACATTTACGAACACGGTTTCGAAAAGTAGCTTGTAAGTCAGTTTTATTAATCATAATATAAACTTAAATTTAAAGTACCTACTTGTATTAAATTTAAAATAAGTTGTAGGTATAAAGTATTAAAGTTGTCACTCATCACAAGTTTAAGTAATTTGGGTTGTTTTTGTTGTCTAGTGGGAAAAATTACAAAAAAGTGCTTAACACAATTCATTAATACTGTGTTAACATAAAGATTAATCCAAAGTTCTATTAAAAATACATTTTATACCAACTGGAAAGCTCAAGCACAAACTTGTTTTTATGCTTGACAGTTAAACATACGTATTTTTAATTTATTAGTTTTAAATAATTTTACATTTTGTATAAACTATTATACTAGAAAGTCTAAACTGGTCTATTTTAAAAATTGTAAAATTTTGTTCTTAAAACAAATTTTATCACACTGACTTGTTACTCGCAAAAAATACAGTTAATTTTTACTTTCACAAATAGGAAAACCATAAAAAAGATAAATAAAGCTAGCTAAAAAAAAATTTTCTAAATCACAATGAAAAAATTATAAATAAAAAGGATACCATATAGATAATTTAATTATTAATCCAGAATGAAAAAAAAACATATTTGTCGTTTAGTATTTTTACTTTAATAATGTATGAACTAATATTAATGTTTTATTTTTTTTTAAATCCTTATATTAACTAAAGTATATTATAGTTTTTGTATTATATGTATATTACAGAAAATGTTATAAATTAAAAAATATAAAAAGTCGGTCAAAGTCATTTTGAAGTTGTTTAAGATAAATTGGTTGTTGTAAATTGAAATCGATTATTTCAACTTTACACATAGTAAACTTTAGGATAAAGTTTAGAAAAAGTTTAATTGTATTGAATTTTACTAAATTTAATCTAATTTTTATCGCATTTTTTACCTCCATTAAACATTTGTTTGTAGCTAAACATAATACATATAATTTAAACTTTTACTAATAACGTAATTTGAGCTTTCAAAGGGTTTTCTATATATTTCTATCCTAAAACAAAACTTCATGAAAACTAAAGTTGTTATTTTTTTTCTATTAGGAAGTTAAAAAGTAAAATTTGCATAAAGTAGGCCATGGTTACCGTAGCAACAAAAAGCAAAACTTTGTGTAACTTATCAATTAAAATAAGACACTTATGTATAATTAATAGTCTACTTTTCATTAATACTAAGAAAACGATCAACTTTATCAAAATGATTATCTAAAAAGCATAATGAATAAAAAACGATTTAGAGTAAATAAAAATAGTTTTGCACAAAAGAAAACAATTCAGACTAATAATCGAATTTTAGTAAATCATTATACGGTATCCTGACTATGGTTGACAAACTGTAAACCACATTGTGTAAAATTAATTTGTGTGGCAAACGGTTTCTGTTTTGTTACTACTAGTTTGTTTTATCTAAATAAAGTTTAAAAAACTTATGAAAATTAAGCCACTTAATTTTTAGTTCGACAGAGAGAGTTATAGACAAAATGGTTTTTGAAAAGTTTTAATGCAATGATGAAGATAAACAAATGAAAAAATTCTGCTCAAGCTAAAAATGCTAGTATCGTTTGTTTTGTGTCGATAAAAACTGTTCAAAAGTTTTGTTGTATTTCAAATTAACAAACTAAGAGTTAAAAATAAAATTGTATTATTTCTAAGTTTCTGAGTACATTTAAGTATACAAATATACATTTTATTAAGTATTTTGCGTATCATTTGACGGAAATTCGTTTTTGATTTTTAAAACTTTTAAATATTGGCCAGATAAAAAGTTAAAAGTTATAAATGATTTACAAATCAAACCAAAAAAATTTTGTTTTATTGTGTTAGCTTTGAAAACAACTTTACTTAAAGTTCGCACAAAGCAAAAAAAAAAAGTATAGTGGATTGGTTTAAAGAATACTAAAATTTTAATAAAGTTTAATATTGTACGTTTATATATTACATAATAACTTAACTGTTTATGAAATACATAGTACAATGTTACAGATAATTATAAATATTTTAGTTAAACATGTAAATCTAATTTGTAACCTATAAATAATCTAAAATCTTGACACGAAAAACATTTGATTTATTTAATTAGCGTAAGTAGATGTTACATTTAGACTAAAACAGGTTTTATAAAAGAAACTTTATTATAGTAAACTTGTTCAGTCAAATGATTGATATCTGCATGGTTTACTACTAATCAAGTATGGTATTATTTAATCAAATACTGTTGCATTTAATTGAACATTGTAAAATGTATTGTTTTACAATCTGTTATGAAACCTGCTATACAAAATTTTATATTTAAAATTTTGAGTTTATAACTAATAAGGAAATTAATAAAATATAATTAAGCGAAACTTCCGTGTATATGTCGCATATAAAAAGAAGCGGCAGAAAATTTTTTTATAACATTTTTCAAAACTTGCCTTTGGAATAGCTACGACTGAAAATATGAAAGCAGTATTGGTTAGTACAGTTTGTTGTGTACAAAAGATTTAGTTAGTAAATAGGTTGAAAACTTTATTTGATTTCATTAGCAACGTGTAAACGTATAAAGTGTTAAGATAAAAGTTTTAAAAGTTGTTAAGTTATTGAAAATAAGTTTAACAGTAATAAATATATATATATCTGTAAGTAACTTAAATATATATATAAAAAAGTGTGTATATATCTACACACTTCTAATATTATACAACAGGGGCGTGTCTAGACTTTTCTCAGTTCGGTAGCACTTTTATTTATTCAAAAAACAGAGTGTTTTCTGTTGTAGATTTCAAAATTATACTTTAGAAAATTACATAACTGTCTAATACATAATTGTTTTAAAATTTCTTAATAAGATAAAATCGTTTAATCTTTAAACAGTTAAAAAATAACAGTAAAACAGAATTCAAGGTCTTAATAAGTTGTTGAGTTCTTTAGTTTTTAGTAAAACAACTAAAATTTAAACCTATGTCCTGTTTATACGGGCAATATGAAAATTTTGCCTTACATCGTTAAGCTAGCATATGTAACGAGAACTTTTATACATAAGAAACTTAATACAAAGTTCTAACCAATATTAGTAATTAAGTTGTCTAAAAAATATAAAATTATATTCAATGATATGTAGGTAATTTATTTTGTCAACTAAAAAGTTTAGAAATATATAAAAATTGTTGTTACGAAATGTGAACATTGAAAAAAAGAAACCCTTTGAGTTGTAAAAACATTCAAAAATAGTTTCTTAAAACACTTTGATTGACTAATTTTGAAATAAAATAATGTTTTAAAAATATGCAACTTTCGTATTTATAAAGCTTTTACATAATTTATACAACTTATCTATAAAAAACTTACAAAACTACCTAAATTTTGCAAAAAAACTAGATTTATTTGAATTTCAAAAAGTTAACAGTTAGGAATTTTTAGTTAATTATTTATAATAAAATCAAATTCAACGGTTGTTTGTTTTGTTTGCTTAAGTTTTTCAGAGATCGCACGGGATACAGGAAACCAGTTAAAAACGAGTCCTTAATAAAAAGTTCAAGTTTGATTTTTGTACAGCTTTTAGTAAAACGTTTTAAGATAATTACTCTAAGATGTTATTAAAAGATACTTATTATTATAATAATTATAAGATATTAGTAAACTAATGTACTTAAATTGTTTTATATATTATTTTATAAAAGCTGTTATAAAAACTTAAAAGATCGCTTTTGTTCAAATACTAAATTTATACGAAGCTTATTTAGATTTACAATTTAATAACTAGGAAGATATTTTAACCTTGTGAACCTTGAACTAATAACTTTAATAATTTATTGTGTTCAACAACTGCGACATAATATAAAATAAACATGTATTTATTCTATAGATTGCCAATGTATGTTTGCTGCTGTTGCTGGAAACCTGTGGTGCGGCCAACATTAGATACAACACCGAATCAAAACGTGATACCGAAGAAAGTCATCTTGGAAAACGTGACGTTCTCGGGAAACGTGATATTCTCGGAAAACGCGATGTTCTCGTAAAACGTGAAGTTCTTGGAAAACGTGATGTTCTCGGAAAACGTGATGTTCTCGGAAAACGTGATGTTCTCGGAAAACATGATGTTCTCGGAAAACGTGATGTTGTCGGAAAACGTGATTTTCTCGGAAAACGTGATGTTCTTGGAAAACGTGATGTTCTCGGAAAACGTGATATCGAAGAAAGAGATCTAGGAAAACGAGATGTTCTTGGAAAACGCGATTTTCTCGGAAAACGTGATATTCTCGGAAAACGTGATATCGAAGAAAGTGATCTAGGAAAACGCGATGTTCTTGGAAAACGTGATGTTCTCGGAAAACGCGACGTTCTCGGAAAACGTGATGTTCTAGGAAAGCGTGATGTTCTCGGAAAACGTGATATCGAAGAAAGTGATCTAGGAAAACGTGACGTTCTAGGAAAACGCGATGTTCTCGGTAAACGTGATGTTCTCGGAAAACGTGATGTTCTCGGAAAACGTGATGTTCTCGGAAAACGTGATGTTCTCGGAAAACGTGATGTTCTCGGAAAACGTGATATCGAAGAAAGTGATCTAGGAAAACGCGATGTTCTCGGAATACGTGATGTTCTCGGAAAACGTGATGTTCTCGGAAAACGCGATGTTCTCGGAAAACGTGATGTTCTTGGAAAACGTGATGTTCTCGGAAAACGTGACGATCTCGGAAAACGCGATGTTCTCGGAAAACGTGATGTTCTCGGAAAACGTGATATCGAAGAAAGTAATCTAGGAAAACGTGACGTTCTCGGAAAACGCGATGTTCTCGGAAAACGTGATGTTCTCGGAAAACGTGATATCGAAGAAAATGATCTAGGAAAACGCGATGTTCTTGGAAAACGTGATGTTCTCGGAAAACGCGATGTTCTCGGAAAACGTGATGTTCTAGGAAAACGTGATGTTCTCGGAAAACGTGATGTTCTCGGAAAACGCGATGTTCTCGGAAAACGTGATATTCTCGGAAAACGCGATGTTCTCGGAAAATGTGATGTTTTTGGTAAACGTGATGTCCTCGGAAAACGTGATGTTCTCGGAAAACGCGATGTTCTCGGAAAACGTGATGTTATTGGAAAACGCGATGCTCTTGGAAAACGTGATGTCCTCGGAAAACGTGATGTTCTTGGAAAACGAGATATCGAAGAAAGTGATCTTGGAAAACGTGATGTTCTTGGAAAACGTGATGTTCTCGGAAAACGCGATGTTCTCGGAAAACGTGATACTCTTGGAAAACGTGATGTTCTTGGAAAACGTGATGTTTTTGGTAAACGTGATGTCCTCAGAAAACGTGATGTTCTTGGAATACGTGATGTTCTCGGAAAACGTGATGTTCTCGGAAAACGCGATGTTCTCGGAAAACGTAATGTTCTTGGAAAACGTGATGTTCTCGGAAAACGAGACACCGAAGAAAATGATAAAAAAGTTTCACTTCAAAATATTTTCTTTTATTAATGAACATTTCTCAATGAAAAGCATGTAAACATTATTTTAAAGTCATAAAAGTTTATTAATTTTACTTCTTTTTCACTGATTAATTTCAATGCAATTTAAATAAATTAATGTTTTAATTTCATCAATAAATAATTTCAAAGTCTAATATACAAAAATCTAGGGTTATAACTAAAACAAATGTAGTACAAGTAACCTTTTTAAAAATAGTAGGAATTTAGGAACTGTTATAAAATTTAAAAAACAAATCTACCAAAGTACGTGTACTGAAAAACATTAAAAAAAAATGGGTAAAAAACTGATATGCGTTTTTTATCAAAACTCAAGTAAAAATATCAAAACTTTAAACAAAAGTAAACCGAATATATGCATGAAATGTTATCTTAAGTTCATGTAAACTAATTTTAAGCTAAAGAAAAGTAATTTGTAAAAAAAAAAACTAAGTAGTTTTCGATGTACAAGTCTGTACGAAAAAGTAATCTCGTTTATTTATATGAAAACCAACATGTTACAACTTTCATGAAACATAATTTCATTGTCAAAATCAAATCTTTTATTAAAAATGTGGTGAGAAATTAAGAAAAATGATATTGTGAACTAACTATAGAATTAATTTTATTATAAATTTGAAACTTCTATTAACATTATCGAACAAGACTACATACTATTACTTTACTATAAAAACTTTAAATATAAGATTTGCAAAACAAAACAAAGACTTTAAATTTCTTTAAACAGTAGTTATTTATTACCTGCTCAACAGTCGTAGTTGTTATGCGAATAAGTTTAAACTTCCAAATGAAAACAAAAACAAACGAAATTTTCAGACTTTTTAAACTGTATTTTCTAGCCTTAATGAAAAGTGAATGAACATTAAAAGTTTTCGGTAACGGCGTGCGAAAGTAAAAATACTAATCCTTGACACCTGTGTCTTCTTCATTCAAAATAATAGTAGTAGTCAGTACAATAAATCTATTCTAAAATAAAAAAGTAACAAAATGAGCATTGAAAGAGAACTAGTGATGAGTTATTTAAATTTTTAGAGCCTAACTGTAAGTATTGACTACAACAACCCATATATACGTCGTTTCAAAACAGTCAGTTTTTCGCTGAAAATACCTCGCGGATCGCAACTTTTAACTTTGGGTCACATTTGACCCAGTAGCCTTAGTTTGCCGATTCCTTGTGTAGGAATACAGAAAAAATACAATTGTTCATACTCTTTTTAACGAACATACTGCTTTCTTTACAATCTATTCTTGTGTTAGGCTTACTTGCTATTATTTCAACGCTTGTTTCATTTTTATTCACAGTGTCAAACAAGTAGTGGTGTTCATAAACACATAAGTACAAGTTCGATACGTTTTTTATATCCTTGCACAGATTTCAAACAATGTTTTACATTTGGTATTTGAAAAATAACCTAGTTGGGTTTTAAATGCTAAAGAGTTTTAGCACTACTTGCTATCTTTAGATGTCTAAAATGCTTTAATTTATAGATTAAAACCATAAGAAAACACAAAAACCATTGTCAACTTTACTTAAACTTTAAAAATCTAATAACGAAACTTATTAAAAACTTTAAAGTACTAAAAAATTGTTATTTTTGAGTCGTGTGAACTGTGTAATTGTTGTTATGTGTTTTTAATTTGTCTAAGTGTATTAATGATACAGCCATACTTGTAATACATAAGATAGCTGTGTAGTAAAATTTATGCAAACATTTTTAAACTTAAAAATTTGTTGCAAACATTTTTTTGTACTGTAGAAGATACTAATACCTAGTCAAAAGTAGTTCTATTTTTCATATTATTCATATTTTATACAATAAAATTTTTACAACTTATTACAAAAATATAATAAATGATGTTAAGACTAGTTTTTAATCATTAGTTAAAAAACAACAATATATATTATACAACGTATACCGAAATTGTAAAAGTTAAGCAAATTGTCAGCATATTTTGAAGTCGAAGACCATAAACTGTTATAAATATTAACAAGTACAAGAAAAAGCTAGTTTATAACTAAAGAATTTTTTTTACAGCTTTATTCAAATTCAAATTCTTAAAGTTACTTTATAATAAAAAAACATGCTATTCTTAAATATTAGACTAACAATATTTTAGTTACAAGAATGTTTGACTTTTTACTTTTCTTGTTACGTTTTTTAATCTTTAAGTTTAAAACAGCAAAACGTCTTTAATAAAAGCTGCTCTAAAAATAGTTTTTTCTTCCTTAAATGTTAAGCTCTCTAGTAATTTCAACCTGGTTAAAAATAGTTAAGCAAAGAAAAAACTATTATAAATTACAAAGTTTAACTGTGTTTTTATAAATATGGCCTAAGCGCTTTAGAAAACTTAATACGATCAATTAGTTTATTTTGTAGACAAAGAAAAAACAAAATTTATTAACTAAAAGCTTAGCCAAACTTTTTGTGAAATACAAAGTTATACACAGTTTTTACTTCATAGTTTTTAATATTATTAGTTTTATAGCAAAAACTGTGTATAATAATTTCTCTCTTAAATTTTAAGTTTCTTTACTTTTGTATCCTAATTTAAAACTGTTTTGTTGATCCATTTTGATAATTCTGCTTTTTCTTGATAGTTAAAAGTTTTAAAATAAGCTTTAACATTACAACTAATTATAACAATTAAAAATCATATCTAGGTAGTTTTAAATTTTATTATTTTTTCATACGTAAATAGTCTAGGCACAAAAAATCCATAATATTTTATACTGAAACTTTATTAATCAATAAGTAGTCCATTATTAAATAAAATAAACAATGATAACTTTTCATACACTTGATACAGCTAGGAACTTGATTTTTACCTGATTAAATTTGTTTTGCTACCAATAGAACAAAACTTAAAACAAATAACTAAGCCTTCAAGTATCAAATCAAAGCGTCTCATAAAAAGATTTGTAACAAAATAAATTGCATTTAAAACTGAAGCTGTTTAATCACTGTTCTATCACAAAAGATCTAGTTCAACCAAATGACTTTATATAATGTAGTACTTTCAAAAAATCTCATAATTATTAATATTTTTTGTATTTTAGCATAATATTGTATGTATTATTTATTCTACACTGTTGTGCCTAAAAGCAGTGTAGTTTCAAAAGTCACTAATATTTTATTTTGTAAAAATATAGTTTCTTTTCCTGTTTTCGGTGGCAGCTTTCCAATCAAGCATCACAGACTACATAAACAAATAATTTTTGTTTTGTTAGCCCAATTTGTTAATGTGAGCAACTTGAATTTAAATTAAGTCTAAATACGAGTATATTGTACTTATTATGTTGTTCTACTAACAGCATATTTAAACATCACTAAGAATGTACTAATACTCCTTTAGTTAATTTTTACATGACATTTCAAGTTTTCACAACTTGGTTATATATTACAGTAACTAAACTAACAAGCTTTGTAATTACTAAACTCCAAAGCATATAGCAATAAAAATAATTAGTGGTGCGCAGATGACAGAACATAAATTTATTCGCTTCATTTGACCACAATATCAATTTTTAACGTAAGTTAATAGTATTTGATTCAGTTAATAATAAACACAACAAGTAAATTTTTGGTGTTTATTGAGTATGCAACTATAACTCTAGATTTATACAATGAGTTTTAAAAATCATAACTAAAACGTTCCGTATAAAGTTGAAAACAACACAGTTTGATACTTCAATTTAATTAAAGAAAACCAAATAGTTAGTTTGCAACCATACAAAGAGATTTTTTACTACTTATAAAACTATAAAAAAATATTACTTTGTTAAACGTCTATAAAATTTCTTAAACGACATTTCAAATATAAATGTCTTACGAACACTTTAACAAGAACAAACCAAAAGCGAGCAGTTTGATGTACATTAGCGAAGAAGCTAAAATCTTAATTATTTAACAAATTAAATAATTTAAGAGTTGGAATACACATAGCTGCATTAGTAATTATGATCTTCTTTTCCACTCTTTTCACAATATCACCTTCGGCAATTTTGTTCAGGAGTTTTTTGTTTGACGAATGAAATTAGTGTTAAATCTTCGCATCGTTTGGAGACTGAATTTCACAAAAAGGTTTAAATTTCAATAAAGTTATATGAATACAGGTTTAAAGCAAAATGTAACAAAGTTGTAAGCAATAAATGAATTTAACGTTTGTTGTTATAACTTAAATTATCATGTTCTAATAACTTTTTCTGTTTACAAACTTGGTATTTAATATCAATTTAAAACACAAATTAGATTAATTTTTAATTATTGAAGGCATCTGGAAGGAGTATTATAGCTTATTTATGAAGTGTTTATGACTATTTCAGTAGTTAAATAAAAGTTGACTTTTAAAAGAACTTATTAACAAAGTATAAATATCAATTTCTAAAAAGCTTGCTGATAACACGTGTTTGAAGTGATTTTACACACTTTAGACATACATATATATATATATATATATATATATATTTTAAGGTTAATGTTCAAACTTAAACACCTTCTACTGAGCCCACTTGAAGGGCTTTTAAATAATTTATTGAAATGGCGATTTTAAAAATTCTGGTACATATGTTTCATAAAGCTTTAATTTTTCATAAAGCTTTAATCATCAGCCAGTTAAATTCAAAATAAAAAGCACTGTACTAAACATTTGTAATGTACAATACTACGTTATACTGTTTTTTGTTATTTTGCATAACTTTTGTATCTTTGTTTAGTACAGTGCTTTTTATTTTGAATTTAACTGGCTGATGATTAAAGCTTTATGAAAAATTAAAGCTTTATGAAACATATGTACCAGAATTTTTAAAATCGCCATTTTAATAAATTATATATATATATATCATTAAACGAATAGTTTGTTTAACAAACGAAAAAAAAAAATAAATTGCTCATAAATTTTTGGTTTGAGGACTTAGGTTATCGAGTTGCTGATCAAAATTATTATGAGCTAAAACACGAAGAATAAAACTTAGCAGTTAAAGTTTAACTCTAAAACCAAAAACTCTACGAAAAATAAGACTACTAAACTTTAAAACATCAAATGTTTTTCTTAACAAAAATGTCCAAGAAAATTAAAAAAAAAGTTATACAATTGTATCTAACATTGAACACACATAAAATATATATTGTACTCTACGTTAGAAAGTAAAGTTTTAATCTGAAATTTTTTTAAATATAAAACTATCAATAAAATAAGCGAATAATTTAACCTTCTATACACCTTAGCTTAGAGCAGGGGTCGGCAAACTGCGGCCCGCGGGCCAAATGCGGCCCGCGAGCATGTTATTTTTTTGAATGGAATGCGGTCCGCGAAAGAAAATTTTGTGGCCCGCGAGCATGTAAATGTGGCCCGCTGAGCAAAATTATATTTCTAGTAAAATTTTTTCGGCAACTCGAATTAACTTGATTAGTTTGATTTTAAGTCTCTCTATAACATTTTAAAATAATTTTTAGTATTTACTGCTTTAGTTTAAAAATGTGAAAAAGACAGATAAGCGTTCTACCAGGATATGTTTCTCAGTTTCATAATTACTTCTTTTTTACAACAGTAAATAATTATCTGAACAAAGAGTGTCAAGAGTGCTTTGATTTAATAAGTTGGTTATATAATACCTATTTATTAAATAAACTAAATGCTAATATTTTCCATTTTGTACAAAAGTAATGCACAGTAATTAACTAAAGTGTCATTTCTCTATAGCTTAGATATTCTTTTTCAATATTTTTTATACCTATATATTCTTTTATAATTTTTTATTTGTAAATGTTTTATTTTAGTGTGAATACATTTAAAGTAACATAGTAATAAGAAATAAGGTTCATTTGATTTTTGTTTTGACACATTTTATTTTTTTATAAGTTTTCTATGCACACCAACTTAAAAAAATGCTCATATTTTAAACCACTTTTTATTTAATACTTTAGTTAGTTTAAGTTTAGTTTATGCATACTTTTCTAACATTGTTATTTATACATGTCATATCTAAATTTGTACAGACACACTTAAAACAATTTATATGACATAAGTTAATATAGTTTTTGTTAGGTATACATTCCATTTTTCAAACATTGTTAATTTTATGCCTTGCATATCAATACACACAATTGCTGTTTTTTCGAGCTACCTATTTAATATAAACTAGATATAGGGATGGTAAATTTATAAAGTTTGTACATTGTTAATCAAAGTAGTTCAAATTCAAGCAAATAAACAACTAAACATTGCCACACACTCAGACTATAACTATTTGAAGACTTCAAATCTCAGGCCAATTAAGCCATTTTTTTAAGTTTTTGGCTAGAATTGCTTTTTGTATACGAAAATGCTTTTGTTTACTCAGGCTGGCTTTTTTGCTTGAAAGATAGGTAAATTAAACTTATGATGTATGTTTTGCTTAATCCAGAGTGTTAGTTTAAGTTTTAATATATGTTAAATTTTAAGTCTTGCAGCTGATATAATTTAAAATATTATTTATATTATTGTGTACATTAAAGAATGAACAATCAGTGTTGCCAAAGTAGTTGAATACCGGAAAAGCTTTGAATTCGTGAATTTACGGTTAAAAATTCTAGAAAAAAACTTGAATTTCAGAATTTTTGAAAAAAACCTGGAGTTTCAAACAATTCTTACATTCAAAGTAATGAAATTTCGATTTGACTCAAAAAAAATTACCAAATAAATGTTTTTTTATTAAAAAAATATTATAGTAGCTTAACAGTATTTTTTAATATAGATAAATGTTTTAAGACATTTTTTTAAATTTTAATTAAACTTTATACTAAAAATAAAAGAAGGAATTGTAATTCCAAAAACTCCGTATTGGTACGTTGCACCTTTACTTGAAAAGTTTCACCGACTGTTGTGCTTCGTGTTGGAACTAAACCAAGAAATTCTACTAAAATGTCAAAGTTAGTAAAAACACCTCTAATAAAAATTCTCAGATGAGCAATAGTTTTTCTATCAGTGCTCTCATGTTAACAGATTGATTAAAGTCCTAATTTGATTTATGCGAATTTATAACCTTAATGCATTTCCTAAACACGACTTCATGTTGTCATTGAAGAAATAAACAAAAGTTTTTCATTACCGCCAACATCAATTCTTTATAAAAGTTTTTAATTATAAACGATAACTCATTTTAGGTAATAAGTTTTGCCACTTTATTACTTGCCTTAACAATTTTTTCTGATTATTCTGTAGTTACTGAAGATAATAATGTGCTTTGTCGGAAATGACTTTAATGATTTTTTTTATTGTTTCTCGCAATAACTCCTAACTAACGCTTTTTTTTATTCTTGTAGCTCGCCTTATATTTTACAATTAATATTTTTAAATGCAATATTTTTATTGCGAATAAAGAATTGCTATCATGTTTAATAAAAAAAAATTCTACTTTGCTAATGACTCAATAAATTTTTATACTTTTGTTAAACTTGTTTAAGAAACTCAATTGTCCATTCCAGCTGACTTATATATTTTTGGCATGTAATTTATTTAGTGTTAATAATCTTTCTTATTTCTTTATGTAGTGAACTTTATATTAACTGGATTGCTAAACAAACAGGCTATTTTAAAAGCTTGAAAACTCAGGTGTGTGTGAAGATTTTATTTCAAACACATTAAACAAATCTTCCAATTCTCAGAATAGTTTTTATGACTGTTGTGTAGTTTACTAATTGCATTTTATCTTGTTTTCTTACACTTTGTGTACTTTTTGATAATGATGATATTTTAACTAGATATTTAAGCTTGATTAACAACTATTTATTATTTTTTTCAAATTTTAATAAATTTAAGCTGGTTTGATACATCACAGACATTTTTGCTTTTTAGTGGCAACCATGTAAAAGTCTAATTACTAATAAAATATTTTATTAATGAATTTGAGAATTAATTATGTTAAATCATTTGTTTTATCTTTCTTGAATACAAACAGGTATTAATTTTATTATGTTAACTAATTACTAAATTTCTTAATGAGTGTAATTTTTTTAACTCGCAAAAACTTTTTTCGAAGTAAATATTCTTAGAAATATGAAAAAGTGTTGATGATATAACAAATGTATAAAAGTAATCCATAAATTGTCTTTCAAGTTAGGTTTTTATAGAGAGTTAGGTTGTAAGTAAAATTTAAAAAATATCAAGTTTAACTTATTAAGGGCTTATGAAAGTACATATTTTATTAACAATATTAGTACATATTTATTAAAGTATATTAGTCAATGTAAATCATAATCTAATAAATATTAATTTGAATAGGCATTCTATGTATAGCTAAAAGTCATTTTAAATAATAAGGTCAATAAAAGTAAAACTTTTCTCTAGTGTGACTAAAACTAAAACCATAAGATTGTTCAAATGTCACTAAAACTAAAACTGCGGCCCGCGAACACTTTGGAAACTTGAAATTTGGCCCACGACCACCAACTGCCTGCCGACCCCTGGTTTAAAAGCTAAGACTTAATAACAACCAAATAAGAACTTTTTTGAATAACTAATATTAAAAAAAAAGACCAATTTTTTTATAATAACTTATTTGCGCCGCAGGCATCAAATACTTAAAATTGTTGTTAAATTAAACTTAGGAAGTACTGTTTTAAACAAGAAATATGAAACATTGAGCTTAATAATACAGAACATTTTCCAAAAATTACACTTAAAAAAAATTATGCCGAATAATATTAACTTCTATAGTCGTTACCAAGGTAGATTTAATTGAACATAAACCAGTTACCGTAGAATACTTTGTTATAAAAAGTAGTTCGGATACTAAAAAATTTGAATTTGCTTTGAACCTGATTTGGATTGAATTGTATTAGCCGTTAAAGCATTTTACAAAACATAGGCCACTTTTCCTTGCCGGCCGTAGTTACTTAAAAAAATCTAGTAATCAACGAATAAAAGTAATTTAGGTCTAGAGTTTAATAAAATAAGCATTAATACAATTTTCAAATTCTAAAGTTTTTATCAAAAAAAACTATGCTGTACAGTACTATATTGTTTTGTTGTTTTAATTAGTTACAAAAACTAAAAAATAGTTAAGTGTCAATGTCAATTGTTCCAACTCGTACAAAAAAAATTAATTGGTCATAAATTAAATAACATAATAGAAAATGATTCCAATACTAAAAACTTAACTATTATCTAAACCTGATCTGGATTAAACTTTAGTAACAATGATAGCATTTTACAAGTAACAAACCAACTTTTTGTTGCTGGTGTAATTATTTAATTATCGTAGTTATCAACAAACAAAAATGACATTAACTAAAAACATGATAAAATAAGCAACAGTAACAATTCTAGCTTAAATAAAAAAATCGTTCATACCTTACTAATTTTATGTTTCAAATAATTTTTAAAATTACTAAAACTAAAGTTTTAATGTGAGTTCCAAACGTATTAAAGTTTTTAATTCGTACGAGAATAAATATATCCAGTTTGATAATATAGTGGGAATTGACCGGCTAGGAGTTATGTGGATGGGAATTAATTCGGGTGGGAAATGATCAGGTGGGAATTGATTTGGGTGGGATTTGATTTGGGTGGGATTTGATCGGGTGGGATTTGATTCGGGTTGGATTTGATCGGGTGGGATTTGATTCGGGTTGGATTTGATCTGGTGGGATTTGATTCGAGTGGAAATTGTGCGGGTGGGAAATGATCGGGTGGGATTTGATTCGGATGGGAAATAATCGGGTGGGATTGGATTTGGGTTGGAATTGATCGGGTGGGAATTGTGCGCGGGTTGGAACTGAACGGTTCCCCTTAATTTATACAAAGAAGTTTAGAATAGTATTAAGTATTGATAGTAAAATTCGCTGCTAAATTATAGGGTGGCATGAAAGCACTTAAAAGTTATTGTGTCCATTGGAGTTATTCTATTACAAATCTGCCTGCAGACTGTCCATAAACTTGTTAGACAGTCACCTCATCGCAGGTTAAGTATGACAAACAGGTCAGGTTGACAATCTGCCCACAGACAGTCAACCAGACCCAACTGACACTTTAGGTATTGGCCCACCAACATCCACATTATTTAATTACATGCCACCTTATCTCAAAGACTATTGATGATCAACTTTATTTCAAAAGTTATTATTTTTTATTAGTTTGAGTTACAGCCGTGTCGTGAAATAAATGTAAATTTCATTGTTGATGTAGTTAAAATCAGCTAGTTAATTTTATTGTGAATTAAGTGGAAATCTTTTTAAACATCGAATATTTTCAAAAGCTTAAGACTTAATAAGTTTTTTCTTTACATTTCATTTTTTTGTCTGCAAAAATAATCTTAAAATAGTTAGCTAAGTAATAAAAGACTACGACACATTTAATAACTATGTTTATTAAAACACATCTCTAAATGAACAACATATCTAAATAAAAAACTAAATTTTTTATTTATTTTTATCAAAAAAAGTTTCATCAGGTACATACTACCGACAAAAATCTAATAACAAACATATTTGTACTTCACAAAAAGTAGAAAGTTGAAAAAACATTTATTTCTACTTTGATTCAAATTTAAAAAAGCTTCTATTTTGTAACTACAATTAACAAAAGCAGTAGTTGGAGCAGAGTTAGTATTAAATAATCACAAAGCAAGTTTCGTTAATAGCAAGGTAGTGCGAGACCGGTAAACTCGGTAATTTTCAAAGTCAACTCGCACGCATCGTACGCGTAATCGTCTTTTTCAACGTCGTAACAGCCGAAAATGTGCATTCCTTGCGCGAAAACGTAAACTTTGTTCGCGACCGGCACGGCCGCGTTCACTCTCAAAAAGTTCGGAGCGTTGCTCGTCATGACGAACCTGTTGCGCGCTGTGTCGAGGACCTCGCAGCCTTCCGCCACGTTGTCGATGAGGATCAGCTTGCCGCCCGCCACGACCAGAGAGTGGCTGTTCCTGTCGTAGTTCGTGCCGGGCATCGGGTGAAAGGTTCCGGTCGAAACGTCGAACGAAACGACGCTGTGGAGCACGCGTCGACGGGCCTCCCCGCCGCAAATCACGATTTTTTCTTCGAAAACCGCGCAAGCCGCTTTCGACCGCTCGTGGTCCATCTCCCCTCGCTTCCAACTGCGGTCGCTCGTGTCGAACTGCAAGTAGGAACGAGCGTGGTCGGAATAGCCGAAAGTTCCTCCGAAAACAAATATTTTGTCGGTGTACGCGCATGCGCAGTAGTTTGCGCGGCTGTCGGGCACCTCTCCCACTTTCATCCATTTTTTCGAAGACGAGGAGTATTTTTCAACGGACGCCACCCACATGGTTTTATCCCACTGCCACCCCCCCAAAACGTAAACTTCGCCCCTCACGCAGACGGCCTTGCAGTCGCGGCGCCTCTCCGTCATGCGCGAGTGCACTTCGCCGCCGGGCAGCCGCCACACCTCGTTGAAAACCTCGTAGTCCGTGAGGTTTCGGCGGTCGTGCCCTCCGAACGCCAGCATCTGAAAACGTTCCTGGTCGCAGTATCTGGTCGAAGTGGCGGCGCCCTCGTAACATCCGTAATTTTTGTTTGAAACCTGCTCGAATATCGGAGCGCAGGACTCGGCGAAGGGAAGGAACTCGTCGGCGAGCTGCTTCAACGCGCCGCCCGGCAGCAAGGGAAGGCGAACGGTCAGCAGAAGGTCTCTTGCGTGAGCATGGCGCCCTCCGACGTCGCTCGTCAGCCACTCGTTTGCCGCGTTGAACACTTCGCGTTCGGACGTGATGAACAGTTTCGAGCTTTTCAGTATTTTGAGCACGCAGCTGAAATTCAAGTCGAGGAAGCTTTCAGCGACAGCCGGCATTGCGAAGTTGCGTTGTATGTAAGAGAACGCCTCTTCGTGCGCGCCCGGTGCGCAGTAAAGCTTGGTGAGCTGGAATAAAGCTAAAACGTTTTTAATGTTTGTTTCGGTGGTTAAAGCCATCTTCACTCGCGAACGTGTTTTTTCATCTAAAAGTAGCTTGTTCAACTTTAATACCGAAACCAGTTCTTGCTCGTCTACACTTGTGTTTTCTAAAAAAAAATTATATGATTAAAATCTTGTTAAAAAAATGATTATTTAAAACAGAGTTGAAATCGTGAACTTTTTTAATTCATTTTTCTATAGGTTTGTTATATGTTTGTGCTGTTATAGTTAAAAATATTTTAATTTTCTGTGTAAATTTTTTGGCGTTATTGATAAGTGGCTTAGGTTTTAATGCCTGAGTCCAGCATTGCACATTAAAGAATAAAATAAATATAAAATAAAACTATAAAAATTAAACACGAAGAAACGTTTTTGGTGAACCTTTAAAAAACTTTAAATAAGTTTTTAATTTAATAATTTTAAATTGTTGTTATAAATTATTACTTATCTGTTTTTACTTGCTATTTTTATAAAAAAAGATCAAAAGAAACATCGGCGAAAGTCTTTAAATTAAACCTGTACAATCGTATTCCGAAAGACAAGCTCAGGTTAGCATAAAATTTGAACTAAGATTGGAGGAACATAAAAAGCCTTAGGGTTTCATTGTTGCCCCCCATAAATGAAAACATTTGATAGCAAAATGATAATTTTTTCAACGTTGGAAATTACATAAGAAAACAAAACGATAAGTATACGCATTACATCTTTTACAGATCCGGCGCACTCTAAATATTTCTGAAAACAACCCATATGCAAATTGTATGGGACCCTAAGATTCAACTTTCAAGTTTTTAGCTGCAAACTTTTTACATGTGGCAATCATCACAATAACACATTGTTCGCGTTTTAAAACGATTTGAAGAAAGCTTCACGAAGTACATTTATGATTTACTCAAAATAAACTTATAAATAACGAAAAATTATAGATAAAAATAGAAACCTTCATATAACATTCTCTAAATCGTTTTAAATTGCAAAGAACGTGTTTTTTTATGATTACTAAACATAAAAAAAACTCGCAGCTAAAAACTTAATGTTGAATTTTTTAGATCCTGTACAATTTACATAGGGGCTGCTTTCAGAAAAATTTAAAGTGCGCTACAGTGATAAAAGCTAGGAAGCTAATATTTTTTGTGTTGCTTGTAATGTGATTCTCCACCGTGAAAAAAAATCCTTTGGAAGCTTGAGGATCAGGGCAACATACGCACCCTACTAAGCATTGAAGTTTTTTAACGTGATGTTCAGTATTTTTAAGTGCAAATTTACTTATAAGTAGTTTTTACAGAACGAGGACTAAACTAAAAAATATTAAAGTTACTATAGAACACTAGGCTCGTTTTTATCACTTTTATTTTTATTTTTTTAAACATATTTAAATATTTTTTATTAACGTTTTTTAATTTATGAGTTCAGCTACCTTCAATTAAACTACATCGATTGTAAAAGCACGCTTATTTTAAGTAAACATATACTTACCAACATATTACTAAACCTTTTTTAAGTAAACGTTGTTTTTTTATAATCCAAATGATTTAAATAACAAATAAAGGTAAATTTTTCTAACAGTAATTGGTCAATAATTAAAACTTTTAATGTCAAAAACAGTGAGACAAATAAAATGGTACTTTTTGTATATGCTCAAAACATTTGGTCCTAGGACCTGGTGCACGCAGAACCTTCCGGTTATCGAGTCGTGCACCACGGATACCTTTCAACGTCTTGGACAGGATATAATTTATATATTAAGTATTACAATATTAGTATTAAGTATACACTTTTTACAAATGACCCAATATAATTTATTTAATTGATGTTCTTAATTTTAATTTCTTTACCTTTCAAAGTTCTTTTCTTGCATAAGCTTAGAAAGTTGTTACTTCTGAAGTTTTTACTCTGAGCTGAGGAACGGAGTCCCGTATCAACTTTTTCTGGACTTTTTTTAATTTCTTCAATTTTTTTCTGATTGTTTGTTGCTGACATGACTTTTTAATGTTTTTTATATTTAATCTATTAGTTTAGCTAAAAAACTGTGAAAAGCAAGTTATCATAAAAGTACGAGATGCAAAGTTTTATGTAGTATAAAAAATTTATAGTAACTGTTTATAAAGTATGAAAAAAATTTCTTATGTACGAGCGTTATTTACTTAGTATTAAAAAAAGCAAAGCATTCTAACAAAACAAGTCAGATTTTATAAATCAAGTACAACTTTATTCGAAATTTTAGTTTATTTAGTTTAAAAAAATTATTAACTCTTTACTATTAACATTGTTTTTTTATGCAACTATTTCATGTTCAAGTTGGAAAAAATTGCGACCTTGTCAAGCATCAAAGTGGTAAGTTGCACTGAGCAATTTTCGTTTTTGTAAAAAAGTTAAAACCTAATCAGGCATGAAAATATTAACAAAATTACGATGTTGGGTATTTGATTATTTTAAATTTACAATCTGTATATGGGTAAAAATGTGCTAGTTTGAAAAAATAATTGATGCAACATGTAAAATTCTAAATTGATAAGTCTTCGGCAGACCGCATTCATTTAAAAAAGAATTCCGTTAATTAAAACAAAATTTTTATTTTAAGCTTTGGTTGTGAAAAAAAATATTTAATACAAGTATTAATATGTTTATGCTTTTGCTACAATTATTTAAAACTTCAGTCTAAAATGCTAAATAACTATGTTTTTGTAGATGATTTTTAGTAAAAGTTTATACTCGATTTGTAATAACTTTATTTAAGATATTAGACTGCTTAAATTACTTTAATGTCAAAAAAGTAGTATAGTCACACAATATTAACCACAACAAAATTTAAACCTGATAAATAATAAATGGTACGAAACATTTTTTTACACTAATAAGGCACATAAAATTAAATATATATGTTCTACAATAAAAAACACAAAACAGTAGTATAAAAAACTTTATTTCAAATATGATATATAGTTTACTATTCACTCGAAAAGAAAAACATAAACTAAAAAAATTAACAAAATCTAAGAAAAAAAACTTGAAGAAATGTATAAACTAAATTTATAGCAAATTACTTACTTGAAAGCAGAAACACCTGGTATTAAACAACAAAAAAAATTCAATCACTTGATCTACATACTTGAGTAAAAACTATCTGCTACAAGTTTTTGCTTGAATCAGCACAAACTCACTTCCGCTGGTTTAACTGAATCTTCAAACCAACTTAATCCCACATTATATATAAGCTACGTTACGCATGAACGCATTATAAAATCGTGCACCAGAGAATCTACAAGTTGCATCAGAAATGAGCATTCCAGATAATTGATTCAAGGTTCTTGCAACTTTCTCCATAACTTATAGCAGGGTTGCCACAGGTCAAATTGTGGTAATCTTCCTGAGTTTTTACTAAAGTTTTCCTAACTTTTCTAAAGAAAAGTCTTTATTTAAATTTATTCTTAAATACATATTCAACTACTTGAAATTATAAAAAGCTTTCAACCATATTTTTTACAGGTTAAAACATCATTTTTTTTAATATTTAATCATCTAACTTCAATTATATCTTTTAAACCATCTGTGTATGATTGATGTATTTGCAATAAACAGCTCTTTCAACAAAATACTTGTATTTTCTAACTTATAAACACAACTTGTCTGAACAAAAAAACATTATTTTAGCATTCAGCATTTCCTAACGTAAGTGCTAAAATAAGCAATACTAAAAAGCATACAAAAACTGCTTCAAGTAGGATAGTTGTTCAATATGTCAATAGAAAAATTTAGCAGTTTTAAAAAAGATATTGTATTAATTTTTACTAGATAAAGGCATAAGACATTAAGTAATTTTGTAAATTTCTAGGAAAATTTTGCAACTTTAGTCTATTTTAAAAGATTCTTAATTATTTCTTCACCATTTGAATGCTTTGGAAAATAACAAATTTTGTAAATTTAAACTGACAAAATCTACAGTTTTTTAAGCTTTGTCAAATTTTCTGACTTTTCCTCAATTTGTTGATTTTTTTTGGTTTTTGCTGATTTTATTAGCTACTTGTCATAATAAAATCCTACTTTAATTTATTACTTATTTATATTTACTAGATGCAATATTTAGTCTACTTTATATAAATTAGGCAACACAAATTTGGTAAACTATCTATTTTAAAACAGAACCGCAGATCACTGTTATAACAAAACTTTTTCAAAAGTAAAAGTTAATATCATAAATAACCTGGAATAAACAAAACTAAACAAAAGTTTAAGATTAATTGAAAATACTTTAAAAATTTAAATATTGTGAACTAAAAAATGTTTAAAGAACTTTAAAACAATTAAGTATTGTAAATTAAATAGTAAACATACAAAAATACATAACATGCAGCTTCTAAAAAGGTACAATAATATCATTTAGTAATGCCTCAACACAACCTTTAGGTCTTATCAATAACTCAAGGTCTTTGCATTGCTTTAATACTAAATAGTTTAATTACACGCTTCATTAGTTGAGTTAATTTTTTGAAGTTCAATATTCAGTATTTAAACAATTAACAGAGGAAGAGCATATGAAAGTTGCATTCCATTACAATATTGACTTGTAATACCTTTTTTTTGTAAAGGATTTGCAATAAAACTTGTGCTAATATTATACATTTTATTTATGTAACTGTACTTTTAATTATTTTATAATCACAAGTTTAAACATGTTTTATAACTCATATCAAACATTTTTTAAGGAATTCATTAAATACAATTAGTTTCAATAAATACAATGTACACTAAATTGGTCGTTTGAGAGTGTTTAAGGTTGGGTACGCATATTTTTTAACCAAAAAAACTTTTAATAATTTTGAAAAGAACTTCAATAAAACAAAAACTAAAGGAATCGTAAAAAAATGTTAATAAATGTAAAACTATATATCAAATTTCATGTTAAAAACAAACATATTGAAGTATTTTAATTTAACGTAACAAAAGACAGTGCATTTGATATATACTTATCCCATGATCAAAACACAAAAAAAAAAGCGTATAAAAAAGATATATTAAACTTTCAATACTTTAAAATTAAACGCTCAACAAATAAACTAGAATTATGTGCTCTTAAAAAAACAGTCAACTTTTTGTTTAAAATTTTTCATCTAAATGTTTAAAAAAACTTTATAAGCTGTTTGTAGCTTTAAATAGTTGTTTCTACCAACAGCTATTTGCATTTCTGTTGAAGACAGTTCTTTCTTTATTATCAGATATTTTTTGTAAACACTTTCTGTTATATTGGTAGCCCGTAAACTTTGACTGTTACTACCAACACCAATATATATGATGATTTTTTTTTTCCTTCACTACTTACTGTTCGTAAAAAAAAAGACTTGCTCCCATCAATATTTTTCTCTAATATTTGAGTGCTTTTGTTAACAGTACCTACAAAAACATCAATACATTGGTGTGTAGCACTAATGTTAAAACTTTGTTTTAGGAAACTTTTATATAATAGTCATCTGTAAGCTTTAGTGACTTTTAACACGCTTGTAATAAATAGGATGTAAGTAATAAAGCACTTAGGTTTCTTGAGGTTATACTGCCAGACAAATACGCACTATTGCACAGTGTTCAAAAGGCGTAGTCAAGCAGCAGGTAAATTCTATTTTTACAGCTCCATTTCCATATTATTTATTAGTGTCTTTGATTAGCTCATTACATATACAATTGTTAAGCTTCACATTACAACTGTTATCGCCTTGACTGACGTTTTCAAGTTTTGTTTTTTCAAAAAAAAAAAAGCATAACATAAAAACATGCTACTAAATGTTTATAAAGAAATACCTAAAAATTGGATATATTTGGATACAGAAGAAAGACGATAGTCATTTCCCACATAGACAAAATGTTTATGCAAAATATTACACAAAACCAATAGATATAGTAAACAAACTGAACACATACTTTTCATAAGTTAGACTGCAAATCTAAAATAAATACAACAAACAATAGATTTCAAATATATACAATATTAAACATAGTTTAACTCATTAAGAAATACACAAGTAGGCACTAAAAAGAGAAACTGGTTCAAAATATAGGAAAAATAATTAATTTTTTACATTTTGAGTAATATTAGTTAAACAAAATCTTGTTCCTACACATATTCAATCTTGTTTTTATTTTGTTTTACATATTGTCTTAAAAATACCTCAAAACTCATTTATATATATATATATATATATATATATATATATATATATATATATATGTACAAAATACTTTAAACAAAACTAGTTTTCATGCAAATAATAAAATTTAATCAAATGATTTTGTAAACAAAACATTATCATAGAACCAACTAAGTGCTGCTAATTAAGAAATATTTTTAGCAGAGAGTATTTAGTTCAAATTTCGTTTTCAAAAAACATTAATTTAGTAAAATTTCATATTCAATTTACTTTTAGGAAACTTATTTCACTTATATCAATTTTCAATAATAATTTTTATACCAGTCTAGTTTAGATTGACCTTCTACATACAAAGATCAAAAATCTTACTAATAGAGAACATCTTAAGTAACTATTTTATTAAAATAAAGCTATCATACAAAATTTATAAAAAAAAATAAATTAAAACTTTGAAAAAAAATTAAATTAAATATTACAAAAGTAAGTTATCTAGTTTATTCTATATAGATTAGAAACTTGTTAATTTTAATAAAATTCAGTTTGTTTATATTTAAACAAGTTTCCGCACAATTCATTATTTAATATTTTCATGCAGTTAGATACTCTTATATTTATTAAATTATCACACTATAAAATTATCAAATTAACTATAAACTGGTATATTAACTCAACTTCATCCTCACACTTGTAATTCATATGAACATTAAATTCTTATACTCATGGTTTAGTTCCATATCAAACTTTACTGTTATACCATTTTTAGTGGCAGAAACTTTATAAATATTAAAAGAAACTGAAAATTTTGGGTAAACAACTAACTAACAAAAGTGTTAAATAACAAAACTTTTATTACAAAATTCATTCAGCTTCATTAATGGATGAGTAAACTTTTTGAAAACTTATTATGTAAAGTAATAAGCTATCAACTAAAACTGTTAAAAAATTTCTAAACAAATTTTGATCAAATTCAACTAAACTAAGAGAACACTGAATTTTTTGATGTTTTGTAAATTTTCACAGGAACATTTAAACTTTATCAATATCAGGGCAAAAAATGGTTTAGCTTTAAAATTGAATACAGTTGATATATTAAAATGTTGACAAATATTTTGATAAATAAAAAAGAAAAAAGGATCTGTTTATTATAGTAATTCAACTTTGACCATGTGATCGAAATAAAAAAGAATAATAAACCAAACAATTTTACGTCGCTATATGTATATATTTTTTTGTAATCCTCTAAGTTAAACCAACGAAATTAATTGTGTACTATATCTACCTAAAAATGAGCTTATTTTGATTGTAACTATGAAGTTATTTTTTTCTAAAACATATGTTTTATTATGTATGTGAAAATAGATAAGTTAAAGAAAAATTTTAAACAATTAATAAAAACTTACTGTTACACAAAGACTGATGTAAATGTTTAAAATAATATAGGGTAAAATACATTTGTCTTATTCTATTATTTAAAATCAATATAATCTGAAATATGTTTAAATGTATTATCAATTGTCTTTTATGCTATTTTTAAACACCTCCTAAAAAATATTACAACTTAATATCTACCGCTATAGGACTTTTAAAAAATGACTTTAAACATGTATGTTAAAAGCACTTTCAATAAATTTATCTTCATTTAGAATGTAGTATGAGAATTAACCAAAGATTTATAATTATAAATATTGTTTACCAACTTCAGAAATAAAATAATTTAATAACGAAACAAAAACGAAAACTGACACAGATACTACAATATTTAAGTTTTTGGATCAAATGTCTTATATAAAAATTGATTCAACTGAATCAATCCTACTAAAAAACTTAGAACTTTTTTTAACGTTGTGTTTTACATGTTTAAAATATCTAAAATATCAACATTATTGAAAACGGAGAGATGTAAAGTTAAATATATATTAATAACCAGACAAATTATCAATAAACTTTATAAAAAAAAAGAATTTCTGAACGAACAAAAACTTATACAGATACTAATAAGTTGAAGTTATGGGCTTAAATGCCTCTTATAAAAATTGATTCAACTTGATCATAGCATAAATGATCAAATATTTTTTTCTACAAAGTTATACATTTTTAATACAACTAAAATTTAACATGAATAAAAACGAAAAATTTACTATAGATTAATAACTAAAATAATTATCAAATAACTTTGTAAAAAAAAGAATTTAAGACAAAAAATAAACGAAAACTAATACAGATGATAATTAATTAAGGTTATGTTCAATACCTCTGAGAAATTCCATAACAGTTCTTTAATTGCGCCTGGTTACAATTGATTTTAATCTTTCGTCTAGGTTTTTGTATTTTTTCTGTTTCTTTTTATGAGGTTCACCCGAGTTAAATCTTTCGATTTGATTAGTTTGACTTTTTTGCTCTTTCATTAATTTATCAATACATTTAAACACTCCAGGTTTGGCACTATGTATAACAGTTTGAACTTTCTGTGCCAACCCTCCACACAATTGTTAATCCAACATCAGTTTGAAAGCGTTCTTTCATTGACATTTCAAAAGGTAATAGGAAGCAATGGTGGTTGAGCGTCAACACCATTGCTACCAATATAGGTAATTATAAAATACCTAATAATTGGTATCACTTCAGTTGGACAGTCATTTTGCCGAAGCAAAAGATCTGCAGCCTCAATTACCTCTTCCACCGGAAAAAACGCAAGAGCTGAAATGTGCTTTATATGCAGGGCAAAAGAATCATCTTCAGCTTCATAGTTCGTTTTGCAGCCCTGTTAAAATAAATATATCTTAATACTAATTTTATATATGTTTCATCATTTTTATGTATGACAAACAGATTAATTAATAATTTAAAAATATAAATAAACTATAAAACAAAAATAATATTTTAAAATTTTATAATATTATAATACATTAATTAAAAAATAAATTTATTAATAAAAATAAATCAGTTTACATTAATTACATTACTGACTAACAACTTCACCTTAAAGAAAATAAGTACAAAACATATTATTCACTTTTTCTACTACTTTGCGGTACAAAGATTGCTGGAGATGAAAAATGCATCCTCTTGTTGTTCCAGGAAAAATAAATTCAATGCTATTGATCGCAGCCTTTTCAAAATTTGTTATCAACAGTTCTGGTGAAAGCGGTTTAATTCTATTAGTGTAGTAAACTTAGTAATTAAAATGAAGTGTAGTAGAAGCCTGATGTATGTTTCTTGAGTTTTATTTTCAAGTAATGCAAATACCAAAGGATAAACCGCAGGTTTTTTATCTGTAGTGGTTTCCATTATTTCGCCGTAAAATGTATACAGTTGGCAGAAATGTCGATAACACTCTTGTAATTGTTGAAACAATTTAGATCTACTTTTATCTAGTTTTTTAAACTGTTTAACAATATTTTACAATATTAAACAATGTTCTTTAATTATTCTTAATTCTTAATTATATTTAGCTATTAGAACTTGAGTTATAGCGTAACCGAGCGAATTTTCTTTAGCTGAGGACTAAATTTTCGTATTCACTGGTCGCAATATAACATATAAACATGCTCTCGAGCCACACTTTTACAAATATTGGCCAAAGTTTGCCGAACCCTTGTGTAGATCATTGAAAAAAAATTATCTCAGTGTAGCAGAGACATTTCTAGGCCTTTTCAAATAGAGAAGCACTATTTTTTGCTTTAGTTTAAAATGATTATTCTTCTAACTGTAAATCAAAGTTGTCTTTTAGATATATACGCATCTACTCAACTGTTAACATATTTGTTAATCATAGTATTTAAATGCATAATGTTAAACTATCAATAAAGTTTTTCAGTCAAATATCTATATTTTTTTTGTCTATTTCATAAATAGTTTCTCACTTAATAACCTTGTTAGTTTAGATAAATTTAAAAACTATTTAAGTCATTTAATTTATCAAAAATTGTAAATGTTTCATTATCTAATAGCAAAACATAAAGTGAAGACAAAATTGATTTAAAATATAAAAGAACACGAGATAATTGAAGTTAAATGGCAAGTTAAAGAACATATAGTAATGTCACTATATAGAGGTCGTGTTTGAATAGTTTTGTAAAATCTAAGGTCTTTTTTAGTGTATAAGAATCAAAACTGGAAAAATAATAAAAAAAACACGTTATAAATATAACATGCTAATAGATGTGCTTGAATTAGCATGTATAACTTTAATAAATATGTAGTTAGAAGTAAAGTTGCAATATATAGTTGTAAATAACGCTTAAGTTAATGAAAATTCTTCATTACAAACAAAGTTTCAAAAGTTATAAGCCGTTTATGACACAATGAAAAGAAAATAAAGCTTTTTCTTATTAGCGCATATCACAAAAACAAACCTTTTTTTACGATAAAATAAAATGTTTGCATTTTGTTATTGCATTTGGTTGTTAAAGCATTTTTAATGCTCGTTGTTTTAACATTTACAATTTTGGAAACAAAGCACAAGCGAAAACAAGTAACAGTTTATAAATACACAGCTTTTTTGGTTAATAAACGAAACTTTCTTTTTCTCTTTTTCGTATTTTTTCATTGTCGCACAGGCTCCAGGTAACCAGTCTAAACACGCCTCTGCAATTAGGTACAGGTTATTGAAAATGAAAACAATAAAAATTTATCAAATTAATAATTTCTTACATTAAAAGTTATTATAATAATTTTTCAAATTGTTAAACGATATTAAAAAAAAACTTTTTTGGTCGAAATATATATGGTACATAAAGTGAAATTTTAAACTTAAAACGAACAGAACTTGACTGAAACTTATAATCAATCTTTCTTCTAAGCTTTACATGTACAAAAATTGAACGGATTAGAACTTATGCATAAAACTATTGATCTGAACTAACCGTATAACACCCAAAAGGATGATAATTATTTTTTTTAAATATTTATAAACTGGATTAAAAAAAAATAAAATAAAAAAACTAAACTGAGTCGAATAAGAATTCATTCGAGTTATAATTTACCTGGATGTGAATTGATCGGATGGGATTTAATTTGGTCAGTATTTAATTAATGTTGGAATTGTGCGGGTTGGATTTGATTTGGGTGGGATTTGATCGGGTGGTATTTGATTCGGGTGGGATTTGATCGGGTTGGAATTGATTCGGGTTAGATTTGATCGGGTGGAAATTGATCGGGTGGGAGTTAAGCGGGTGGGAATTGATTCAGGTGGGATTTGATTGGGTTGGTATTGATTTGGGTGGGATTTGATTCAGGTTGGATTTGATCGGTTGGGATTTGATTCGGGTTGGATTTGATCGGGTGGGAATTGATCGGGTGGGATTTGATTTAGGTGGGAAATGATCGGGTTGGATTTGATTTGGGTGGGAATTGATCCGGGTGGAAATTAATCGGCTGGGAATTGATCGGGTTGGAATTGATTCGGGTGGGATTTGATCGGATTGGAATTTAATCGAGAGGGATTTGATTCGGGTGGGATTTGAACGGTTTGGAATCGTGTGGGTTAGAATTGAACGCGGGTTGGAAATGTTAGTATACCAAATTAAGCAAGTTAATTGAGGTTACCATTCTGTTGTATAAAAGAACAACAATGAATTGTAAACACTAAAATTCTAAAATCAAAAATATAACTCAGTTTCAAAATTTCTATAAGTTACCTGGCAAAATGCAAACTAAAAAGCAAACCAAGCTTCGTGCAGTAAACTGTATAACAATTAAAATAGAAATAATAACATAGTAAAGTATTAAATTAGTAAAGTGTAGGCAATAGATTTAAAAATTATGAGTTAGATATAAAACACTTTTAAATCTATTGGGAAAAATGCAAAATTAATAATAAACAATGAAAAAATTTTACTGTTGCTACTATTGAAATCTATTTCAAAAGGCTTTAAATAATTAACTAAAGCTTTGATAGCAACTTTTGTTAGAATAAACTATAAGGATTTAATAAACTGCTAAACATGTAAATCTAGCTAAAATGTTTAGGCAATTAAATACCAGTTTAAATATTAAATTTATATCTAAACAATAGTTAAAACTAACACGCAATTAAATGAAATCGAATAGCATTATTTTAGTAGATAATTCTCTCAGATACATCAAAAAATAACAAACTGCAAAAATCAATGTCTTTGTTAGTATTTTTCACGCCTCACTAACCCGTGTTCTCATTGGCTCATTAGGTTGTTGCATGATTTTGAGTTTACTTCCGAATATGGTTGTTGTTATCTGGCTCTTTATTTTTAAAGTTAAAAAAATTAATGAAGCAAGTAAACGTAGCACTTCATTACAATAAAACATTGACTGAGCATGTGTTTGAAAAATGTAGTAATTTTACATTTATTTTTTTATACAGTTTGTTTTTCTGAACACAAATATAAATGCTGTTTTTTTAGATTTTAGAAACAATAGACTGAAGTTTTAAATTTTTGCGCCATGTTAGAAAAAAGTAGTTTATAAAATAATGTATTTTTTTAATGCTTAGAATATGCTTAAATTAAACTCTAAAAAATCTTACTTTACGTTTCATAAAAGAAAGAAGAAATATTAAAAAAGTTTATAATGTTTTTAATCATTCACGTACTTAAACTTACGTAAATAACCTAGCTTCTTTTTGACTTAATGCAGGTGGAATAACACATTATAAGCTCAAACTCACTTAACTGACCTTCAGAAAACGTTTTTCGTTAGAGAGGGAAGAGTTTGTTGGAGAGTATGTTTATCTACCAAAGAAAAAAAACTAAACTAAAAGTTTTAAAACAATATTATGTTTGTTCATAACTAATTTTCTTAAAAGTTTTCAGTTTTTTCAACTTGAATGTGTGTACAGACCTTTAATCTTTAAACCAGGGACGTGACTGGGTACGTTTCTGATAATCTACAGAAACGTATACTTATGTGCGAAAAAACTTGCTTTAATTTTAGCTTGGAAAGTCTCTGCTTTCTTAGCTTTTAGTATTCATTTATGCTTGGTTATGCACTCCTGAGAGATAATTTTGACATATATGTACTCTTTAGCATTTTTAGTGTCGTAAAAAAATTGAACGAATTAAATACATCCAAATTGTAACATTTAGCGCGTTATAGCTTTGTTTTGTCAAAAAGCTATAATGCAAAATTAAACCTATTGGAAGCTGTAGCTTCAAAAATCAAAATCATACAATTTTATGTTACAAAAACTTGCATAACTTGTTGTTACTATTGACTACGTTAAATGCTTGATTTTATACGTTTAAGTGTGTGAATGAAAACAATATTAATCTTTGAGTTAAATTGTGATTTTTTTAATGAATGTTTTCTGGGTTTACACAAGTGGCATGACATAAAGAGTCATATGGGGTGTGGAGCAAAATAAATTGCCTTGTATACAGTTATCAATCGTACTTCAATATTCAATTTTCGATGTATTAACATAACTGCATATTTTCAGATTAATTTCAATAATATTAGAGGCAGTTTAAATTGCTGTGTTCCCGCTAGGACGTGTTATTTCAGATGTTTTAGTTTTTGCAGATTCGTAGCATTTTTGAGCTAGCTACGTCCCTGCTTTAAACTATTTGTTGCATTGATGCATTTTTCGAAAGTAACTTTTATCGTTTTCAAAGACTGATAAAACTTGTAGTATTTAAAACAGTTTAACCATTTATTAAATTTCCTTTTTTGAGCTACATAACTTTTCGGTAAATATAATGTGTCAATTAAGTCTAAAAACAAGTATAGATTGCAAAGAAAATAGTATTTCAATTTAAAAAAGTATGAACAATCTTATTTTATCTGCATTCCTACACAAGTGATCGGCAAACTAAGGCCTTTCAGTCAAATGTGGCCCTGAAAGTTAAAACTTGCGGCCCGCAAGGTACTGTTCAGCAAAAAACTGACTTTTTTGTAAAGATGTATGTATGAGTTGATGTAGTAATATTTCAGTTAGGCTTTTAAAATTTTTACAACTCACTACTAGTGCTCTTTCAATATTTATTTTATTACTTTTTGTTTCAAAAGAGATTTATTGTACTGACTACTGTTCTTACTTTCGTACGAACTGCGGGAAGCAAGAAAAAGTTTTTGAGAAAATTGGCCTGCGACTTATGAAAGGTTGCCGATCCCTGTCTCGCCACTATTTCGCGTGCTTTTACTCAAACTTTCAATGTTCATTTACTTTTCAATACGGTAGGGCGCTACTCTTTGAAAAATCTGAAAATTTTGTTAGTTTTTGTTTTCATTATGAAGTTTAAATTTATTAGTGAGACAACTACGGCTGTTGAGCAGGTAATAAATTACTACTTTTTAAAGAGATTTGAAACCTTTGTTTGTTTTAAAAATCTTATATTAAAAGTTTCTTTTGTAAAATAATAGTTATGTAGTCTTGTTCAATAATGTTTATAAAAGTTTCTAAGTGATACTGGAATTAGCTCTTTTCTAATATTTTTATATTTATTTCGCTACCATACTTATAATAAGAGCTTTGATTTTGACAACAAAATTACAATTAATAATCAAATTTATGTTTAATAAAAGTTGTAACATGTTGTTTTATAGATAAATAAACAAGATTACTTTTATATATAGACTAGTATATCAAATCTACTTAATTTGCTTTATTTCAAATTACTTTTCTTTGGTTTTAATTTAATTTACATGAAATTTGAATACCCATTTACTGTATATAATCAGTTTACTTTTTCTTAAAATTTTGATATTTAAACTTAAGTTTTGATAAAAAACGCATATCGGATATTAATCTAAAAATTTTAAATGGTTACCTATATTAAATTCATTTTAGTTATAATATTAGATTTTAATTTTAGCATTTGACACGTAAAACTAAGAAATAATTTATTGATGAAATTAAAACTTTAATTTATTAAAGTTCATAGTGAAATAAGTCAATAAAAAATGAACAAGATTAATAAAACTTTATGACTTTAAAATGCTGTTTACATGGTTTTCATTAGTAAAAGAAAATATTTTGAAGTGAAACTTTTTTATCATTTTCTTCTGTGTCTCGTTTTCCGAGAACATCACGTTTTCCTAGAACATCACGTATTTCGAGAACATCACGTTTTCCCAGAACATCGCGTTTTCCGAGAACATCACGTTTTCCAAGAACATCACGTTTTCCCAGAACATCACGTTTTCCTAGATTACTTTCTTCGACATCACGTTTTCCGAGAACATCGCGTTTTCCGAGAACATCGCGTTTTCCACGAACATCACGTTTTCCCAGAACATCACGTTTTCCTAGATCATTTTCTTCGACATCACGTTTTCCGAGAACATCGCGTTTTCCGAGAACGTCACGTTTTCCCAGAACGTCACGTTTTCCTAGATCACTTTCTTCGATATCTCGTTTTCCGAGAACATCTGGTTTTCCTAGAACATCACGTTTTCCAAGAACATCACGTTTTCCGAGAACATCGCGTTTTCCGAGAACATCGCGTTTTCCAAGAACATCACGTTTTCCAAGAACATCACGTTTACCGAGAACTTCGTGTTTTTCGAGAACATCGCGTTTTCCGAGGACATCACGTTTTCCGAGAACATCACGTTTTCCAAGAACATCGCGTTTTCCGAGAACATCACGTTTTCCGAGAACATCACGTTTTCCTAGATCACTTTCTTCAATATCACGTTTTCCAAGAACATCACGTTTTCCAAGAACATCGCGTTTTCCTAGAACATCACGTTTTCCAAGAACATCACGTTTTCTTAGATGACTTTCTTTAATATCACGCTTTCCAAGAATATCACGTTTTCCGAGAACATCACGTTTTCCAAGAACATCACGTTTTCCGAGAACATCACGTTTTCCTAGATGACTTTCTTCAATATCACGTTTTCCAAGAACATCACGTTTTCCAAGAACATCGCGTTTTCCGAGAACATCACGTTTTCCAAGAACATCACGTTTTCCAAGAACATCACGTTTTCCAAGGACATCACGTTTTCCAAGAACATCACGTTTTCCGAGAACGTCGCGTTTTCCAAGAACATCACGTTTTCCAAGAACATCACGTTTTCCGAGAACATCACGTTTTCCAAGAACATCACGTTTTCCTAGATGACTTTCTTCAATATCACGTTTTCCAAGAACATCACGTTTTCCAAGAACATCACGTTTTCCGAGAACATCACGTTTTCCAAGAACATCACGTTTTCCGAGAACATCACGTTTTCCAAGAATATCACGTTTTCCAAGAACATCACGTTTTCCGAGAACATCACGTTTCCCGAGAACATCACGTTTTCCTCGATGACTTTCTTCAATATCGCGTTTTCCAAGAACATCACGTTTTCCAAGAACATCACGTTTTCCGAGAACATCACGTTTTCCAAGAACATCACGTTTTCCGAGAACATCGCGTTTTCCAAGAACATCGCGTTTTCCGAGAACATCACGTTTTCCTAGATGACTTTCTTCAATATCACGTTTTCCAAGAACATCACGTTTTCCGAGAACATCACGTTTTCCAAGAACATCACGTTTTCCGAGAACATCACGTTTTCCTAGATTACTTTCTTCAATATCACGTTTTCCAAGAACATCATGTTTTCCAAGAACATCGCGTTTTCCTAGAACATCACGTTTTCCAAGAACATCACGTTTTCCGAGAACATCACGTTTTCCGAGAACATCACGTTTCCCGAGAACATCACGTTTTCCTAGATGACTTTCTTCAATTTCTCGTTTTGATTCGGTGTTGTATCTAATGTTGGCCGCACCACTGGTTTTTAACAATAGCAGCAAACATACACTGGCAATCTATTAAATAAATAGATTAGAAATTAGATGTTAATTCTTATAAATATACCGGTTTTTAAAATGGAAACTATTATAAAAAGTTATAAAAATTTTTATAACTGTTCAAAAATATAGGTTTAATTGTTTGCTTACAAAAGATCCTAGTTTGCTAACAAAAAATTTTTATATTTAATTCTTTTAAGTTAGTATATCTTTTCACTTTTTTATTGTAAAACTAAACATGTTTCTTTTAAGGTTTTTGTAAAATTTTTGTAGAATATCAGAAACTTTGACTATATTAATTCACAATAATCTTTAAAATTGTAGTTAAAAACTATACAAAAATTAAGTTAAACTGTACATTTTTAGACCTATTTTTTAATTTTAAAAATAAAATCTGAACAAAACTTTTAAAATATTTGATTTCTTGTCTACTGTTCTATAAGTTCATTATATCACTAACAAGCATTATACACGTTATTTACAAAAAAAAAAATACTTTTAAACTTCACTTCAATAATTTGAAAAGTTTTAAAACTTCGTTGAAAAATACTAAATACGTTTAACATACTGGTTTTAAAAATTATTTAAAAAATACTAAATACGTTTAATAAACTGGTTTTAAAAATTATTTAAAAAAATTTAAACGTTTAAATCTTATTAAAAAAATCGAACAAAGTTTATAAACTATTTAAAACTAAATGTTTTGTACATAGTTAACTGTACTAACCAATACTGATGTCATATTTTCAGTCGTAGCTGTTCCAAAGGCAAGTTTTGAAAAATGTTATGAAAAAATTTTCTATCGCTCCTTTTTATAAGCGGTATATACACGGAAGTTTCGCTTAATTATATTTTATTAATTTCCTTATTAACTGTAAACTTAAGTGTTTAAATAAACAATTTATGCAAGAGCTTAATTATATTTATTAATTTTCTCGTAAACTGTAAACTTAAGAGTTTAAATAAAAAATTATCTAAGAGCTTAATAATGCTTTAATAATTTCCTTGTTAGTTATAAACTCAAAATATCAAATAAAAAGCTTTACGTTGCGGTTCACATAACAGATTGTACAACAAAACATTTTACAATATTCCAATAAGTTTTACAATATTTGCTAAAATAATACCACATTTGATTAGTAGTAAAACATGTAAATATCAATCATTTGACTAAATCAGTTTACTATAATAAAGTTTCTTTATTAAAACCTTTTTTAGTCGAAATGTAACCTTTGCTTACATTAATTAAATACATAAAAAATTGGTGCAGAGATTTTTGATTATTTTAAATTTAGTTTTACATTTTCAACTAAAATATTATATTATCTGTAACGGTGTACTATGTTTTTCATAAATTGTAAAGATTTTATTTAGTAAAGGTAAACTAACCAAGTAACATATAAACGCACAATCTTCGGCTCTGTTAAACTTTCGCCAATGTAATCATAAAATCATTTTAATTTTTACTTTGCTTTGTGCGTACTTAAGTAAATTGTTTTCAAAGCTAACCCAGTAAAAACTATTTTTTTTGGTTTGATTTGTAAATCATTTATAACTTTTGAAATTTTCATCCTAGCCAATATTTACAAGTTTTAATACTTGTAAACGAATTTCCGTTAATTAATAAATGTTTATCTTTGTAAAATTAAATGTACTCAACAACGTAAAAATATTTCTAAAAATTAAATTACTCCTCGGTTTGTCAATTTCAAACACAATAAAACTTTTGAACAGTTTTATTCAAGACAAAAAATACGATACCAGCATTTTATACTCGAGCAGCAAAAAAACACTGATTTTTTTTTCTCTGTTTTCATCATTGTATTAAAATTTTTCGAAAACCATTTTGTTTATAACTCAGTTGAACTGAAAATTAAGTTATTTATTTTTTAAAAGTTTTCTTAACTAATAGTAATAAAATAGAAACCGCTTACAACAAAAGTTTACTTTACATAATGTTGTTTACAGTTTGTCAACCGTAGATAAGATACCAGTGAACGTATAACGATTTACTAAAATTCAATCATTAGTCTAAAGTGTTTTCCTTTCTGCAAAACTATTTTTATTTACTTTAAAACGTTTTTTATTCACGACATTTTTAAGATTATAATTTTTATAAAGCTGATCGATTTCTTAGTATTAAGAAAAAGTTGACTAATAATTATATATAAGTGTCTTATTTTAACTGGTAGTTTACAAAAAGATATGCTTTTTTTTACTATGGTAACCATGGCCTACTTTATGCAAATTTTACTTTCTAATTTCTAGATAGAAACAAAAGAACAACTTTAGTTTTCATTAAGTTTTGTTTTAGAACAGAAATATATAGAAAATCCTTTAAAAGCTCAAATTAAGTTTTTAGTTTAAATTTAAATTATATTTATTATTTTTAGCTACAAATAAATGTTTAATCGAGGTGAAAATTGCTATGAAAACTAGATTAAATTTAGTGAAACTAAATAAAATTAAATTTTTTCTAAACTTTATCTAACAGATTACTCTGTGTAAAGTTCAAATGATCGATAAGTTTTTTTTTAGTTTATAATAACCAGCTTAGCATATATAAATTTAATCTACTTTTAAACTAATAGTTAGTAGTTAATTATTACTGGTTGCTGTTATATACATTTAATACAAACACTATTAAATATATTTTAGTCAATATACAGAAACTTTAGAACCTATATTAATTTAAGTAAAAATACTATAAAGCACAGATCTTTTTTTTAAATTTCTGAATTTCTACTTAAATTTATTAAATGGATTAAAAGTTAATGTTTTAGTGTTTAAAGCTAATATTTTAGCTTAGTCTGTTTTATTAACGCAAATTTATAATAAAAGGTTTAGCAATAACCCGTAGTTAATAATCAATGTTCAAAATACTCTTACAAGATGAAATAGTAACATAGTTTAGTCGTTATCAGCCATTTACATGTTAAACAATATAAACAAAAAAAAACTAAACTATCAGTACTAAACAAAAAACACTTAATAGTTTACTTAAAAAATACGGAAATGATAATATGTAAAAAAGATGGTATCAATAATAATTAAGGCGTAAAAACAAGACGTTTAGTTTAAAGTTAAAAACAAAAAGGCAATTTGAACTAATATCTTCTGTTCACAGAAACTAGGTTTTAGGCTTGAATTGTTCACGGAGTTGAATATCTTGAGAAAGATAGTTTCTAAATTTAATTTTAAATTTGAATCAATTTAAATATAAAGAATAAAAACATGTGTACTCAAAACAGTGTAATTTAATGTTTGTTTTTCTAGTTCCTACTTTCACAGTTGTTATTTGCTATTAAAGTTTAACAAGATGACAGTACATTCAGACTCATTTTGATTAAAAATTTGTTTCTTGTCGTTTTCTACTAATTTTTAAGTTGTTTATATTTTTTGCACTTTATGATATCATGAAGTGTGGTCAAGTTTGTTCGGAAATCAGTTTATTTAATAATCTAAAATAACAATGTTTAAATTAAAAAGTTTAGAAGTGCGTTTAAATGTTCAAATAAGGGATGCACTTTTTATGTAAAAGATATCTCAAACAAGCAACTTTTTATTTTTGGGAAAACTTTTAAGAACTTATGTTAACGTTTTAAGTTAAGAAAACTGTAAAAACTAAAAAGCAAAAATACTTTTCACAGTGAAACAAAGTTTTCAAGAGCTAAAAATATTTTACACTTTAGTAGTCGTTCTTAAGACTTTTTGTGTTATGAGTAAAAAATAAGTACGTTTGTATCTTGCAAACTAGTTGTGTAACAAATATTTAATTTTTCAACTTTTATAAAAGTTTCAGCTGATTTTTATACTTTTAAAAACTAAAATTTTAATAGTTTGAGTTTTAAATACAACTTAGTAGATAAAATTCTACAGAATAAAAGTCTTAGTAGATTGTCAAAAAAAAAGTTATTTATAAAAAAACTTCTTTGTTAAATAATCAAATCTTCAAACACATTTTACAATCTATTTTATTAAACAACTGTACTATATTGAAACAACAGAATAAAAAATTATTAATATGTTTTAGTTTATAAAAAACTTTAAATAAGTGTTATAGCTTTGATTGACGTGAAATTGTTCATTTTAGTTTAAGTAGCCGTAGAAAATGATGTAACTTACAAGTGCTAAGTAGAATATGGCTCATTGAAGACGCAAGTAAACAGCTTAATTAAGTTTAGAACATTGTTGAAAATACTCAATTTATATCTTTATCTGCTTTTTCGGTTTCATTGTTTGTTAAAACAAACTGATTTCTTTAAATCTGTCTTTAAACTGCATACATGAAAAAAAAAAGTTTTAGTAACTAAGTGCTGAACTATTTAAATACTTACAATATTATTTATAAATGTTGGCTTCTGTTTCATGAAAAAAAAACTACCTTTGTAGTTTTATAATTAAAAAAATATGTTAATACTCCCATAACTTAAATTTCAAACACTTTGTTATTGATAGTTTAAAATAAATTTTAGATTATATTCGTTATATACTTAATACTTAAAGTATTTCCTTAGCATTTAACGACTATAGTTACAATTTGTTTTAAGCCCTATACAAGTAGTTTAATAATTTTTTTTTTAAAGCTGTACTTACAAGATTGAGTAAATTATTTTAGCCCTTTTCAAGTATTAAAGTATTTAACGACTATATTTTACAATTTAATTTAAGTACGTAAAAAGGGCTAAAATACTATACTTAATCTTGTAAGTACATCTTTAAAAAAATTTTTATAAAATTATTTGTATTGAAACTAGTTTTTACAATGGAAATTCTTAACAAAGTATTTGTTAAAACAAACAAAATTACTAATTCTCGTAAGTACATCGTACTGAATTACTTTTCATCACTTTTAGAAGCTTAACATTTATGTTTATAATTGCATGGAAAATATTCCATACTAATTGTAACATGATCTGTTTTATTCATATGTAAAGAACATTAACAACACATTATTAATTACTTTAACCCATAAGGAACTAAAAATCAAGTTACAGTAGTATTAAGTTGTTTTTTTATTGAAAAAACGACAGTAAGACTTTTAATTTTGTTATTTTTATTTATTTTGTGAAACAGAGCAAAAGTTTTACAAAAGTTGTTAATTGTTAGTTCTACAAATAATTCAGTTTTTAAGTTACTTAGTAAAAAATATGTATGCAGTTTAAATACTAAAGAAATCATTTTGTTTAAATGAAATAGAGAAACCGAAAAAGCAGATGAAGAGACGAATTATGAATTAAATTTGCTGAAAACTTAATTAAGTATTTTACTTGCGTCTACAATGAACGGTATTTTACTTAGCACTTCAAACTACATCATATTTTTACTTACACTGAAATGAACGTAAACAATTTTACGTCAATCAAAGCTATTGTACTTGTATTTGAAATTATTTATAACACGTTACTAAAAATTGTTGTGTTGACATTGTAAAGTTGTCTGATAAAAAACAGTAGAATGTGTTTTAGCTTTTGATCACTAAGCCAAGGATATTTTTACAAAAATACTTTTTTATTTAATGACAACTTACTAAAACTTTTATTTTATAAGTTTTTATCAAATAGGTTCTATTCAAAACTCAATCTATTTTTTTTTATTCTGAAAAATATTAAAATCAGCTAGAACTTTTTTTTACGTTAGGAAACTAAATAATGGTTACGCAACTAGTTTGCAAGTAATTTTAGTTACAACGTTCTAATTTTTTATCAATAAAACAAAAATTGTTAAGAATTACTACTAAAGTGCTACATACTTTTAGCTCTTGAAAACTTGATTTCACTGTGAAAAGTATTAATGCCTTGTAGTTTTTACAGATTTCTGAATTTTAAAACGTTAAAAAAGTAATAAAAATCTTTTCTAAAAAAAAGATTGTTGTTTGACGTATTTTTAACCTAATAACAATATCCCTTAATTTAGCGTTTAAACGTATTTCTAAACTTCTTTGTTTAAACATTGTTACCTTATATTATCAAATAAAGTAATTTTTGAACAAATTTAACCGCCCTTAATAGTATCATAAAGTATATTGAAATAATGTAATAGTTAGTGGAGTTTTGTCATTTACTAAAAATCGACAAGATAATTATTTTTAATTAAAGTTAACTAAAACGTACCGTACTGTCATCTTGTTAAATTTTAATAGCAAAATAGAAGTGTGAATGTAGTAACTAAAATAATAAACTTTAAACTAAACTACTTAAGTCTACATTAAACATCTCTCAATTTTAATTTTTTTTCTATGATTTTAGTTCACAACTAAAGTTAGAAACATTAGCTTTATTTTTAAAGACATTTAAGTCTGTGTATACTTTAACCTAGTTTCTGTAGACAGAATATATGCTTTAATTTTCTTTTTGTTTTTAACTTAAACTAATGATGCTTTGTTTTTACGCATAATTTATTATTGATACCATTGTTTTTACAAATAAAATTTTCGCTATTTTAAAGTTAACTATTAAAGTTTTGTTTGTTTAGTATTGCTAGTTTAGTTTTTTTTTATTGTGTAATACGTAGATGGCTGATAACTACTAAACTATGTTACTATTTCATTTTGTAACAGTACTTTGTACGTTTATTATTAACTACGGATTATAGCAAAATCATTTATTGTAAATTACCTTAATAAAAGGCCAAGTTAAACATTTAGCTATAAACACTAAAACACTAAATTTTAATACTCTATCACCAGGACAACATATATAACAAAGCTAAAACGTATATTTTATATTGTATTTTATACCAGCTGAATATGAAAATTAACAAAAAAAAAACAGATCAAAATTGAACAAATTTCTGTAAATTTAATTTTCAAGATTTAGTCAAAAAACATTTTGCAAATACACCAAAGCATCGTTGCCAAATTAAATACAAATATTTCACTTCACAAAAAATCCATAGTTTTCCTGCAGATCAATTCTGCAGTGACCTCCACTTGGGGGAGTCTTCGCTCAACTGGGTGCAGGTTCTTTTCAGGATGCCTTTCAGCGGCTTTTGCTGCAAATCGCTCGGCTGATCTATTTGGTGCTGGCTGCAGTAAGGTAGCGGGTCGCTTCGATTGTCGCGTTCCTGCCCAACGTTGTGGTGTTGATCTGTGTTAGCTTGAACCGTGCTTGAACTGCAATGCGACGAAACAGAATTTGAAATTTGCGGCGTTGACGTCATAATGTTTGAAGTTGACTTCATAATACTGTTTGAGGGCTCCAAGTTCATTCGCCTCGCAACGAAATCCCCTATAGAGCTCCTGTAATCGGGTCTCACAAAGTTCCGGCTCAACGAACTCTGGTGGGAAGCAGAGTTGTTTCGGAAGGAGCTTTGAAGGAAAGGATTTCTGAAAGAGTCTCCGAAACTGATGACGTCATCATCGTTGTTGCAGCTAGGAGAATTTTTTGCGTAAGTGACGTCAGTAATGTCTGAGGAAGTCAGTTCTGTTGACGTCATGTCAACATTGAAGCTAGGTTCAGTTGCAAACTCGCTTTTCTCATCAATTTGTTTTGACGTAGTGTTGAGAAGTGGGTCTTGTCTGCTATCTTCGTTTTCTACAGGTTTGGGAGAATCGGACCGGAAGTGAAAGCTTGCGTCAGAATTTAACATCTTTTTGGTTTTCTGTTTGCTGTGAAAAAATATAAAAGTCCAAAAATATTCATTATGTTTTGCTAGCATTGTGCAAATATTAGTCAAAAAATTGAATTTTTTTTTAATGTTCACGGGGGCTTAATTTTTTTTCTACCTTCAAAAGATAAGTAAAAGATGAGGTATTAAACGTTTGAACTTTTAAAACAAATGCAAGTGTTATTAAAAAAGTAAATTTATTTGGTGCTTTCTAACTCCTTGTATCAATTTTATACAAATAGACGTTAAATTATTGCTTGTTTGATAATATTATGTTTAAATTTTATTTTCTCGAGTTTGTGTTTGATAGCACATTCTTCATCGGTTTCTAAAACATTATACAACTACAGTTCAATTCATAAAATATTTAAACTTGAATCCTATTTAGCAATAAAACTCATAATTATAAAAGTCATAATTTCAATTTGTAGAACGGATGAAATGATAAATTTAGTAATGATTAATAAGTTTGTAACAAAACTAATAGGCCTTAAAAAAAGCCTTAACTAAAATAGGTATAAAAAAATATTACTAACAATTTTAAAAAATAAATGAATCCAGAAAGTAAAAGTAAAAACAGAACTCCGATGATTACTCCAAAAACTAAATAGAAATTTACGTTAGGTCCTTTGTTTTCTGTAAAAGATATTGAAAGTAATTATTTCACAGCTGATAATAGTTTGTAGAACTTTCGAACGTTCTCCAAATCTTTTTTATTTTGAGAGTTTTTTAATTGTAAGTTTTCCAAATTTGACTTTACATAATTTAAATCTTAATATAAATTTAGTATCTTACATAGCTTTTTGTCGCTACACAACATGTTTTGAAACTTCTAACATAATATTGTTAGATAAAAAATTTACAGTATGTTTCTTATAAATATTTTTGATATTTCGATGACTAACAGAGTTAAAAAATACTGTTTTCAACTTTAGATTGAAATCTAACCTGCAGGCGCAACAAAGGTTGCTGTCTCATTAGCTGGATGTTTTTCGCAAACAAAGTCATTGTAGATATGTCCATTTACTTCATACTCATTTTTTTGGCAAAATTCGTCGTCAGTGCATTTTCCATCGCACTTTTTACCTGGTAAAAGTTTATAGTTTTACGGATAAAATTTTGAAAATTGAAATTTTGCAAAGTTTATGTTTTTATCTGTTTTTAATAGTTGTCTTTTAAACTTTCTATTTTTTATCATAAATTTCTATAATTAAACAAAAAGCGAAAATGTTTATTTGTAATATTTTAGTTAGTTTTTTAAGATTACAATTATGATGATGAGAAGTTAATTTTGTAATGCACACACAAATCAAAATTTCAACAAATTATATAAAGAATATTTATTTAGTAGCGACAATTTTCTAAATTTAGCAAACAAAAGCTTTTTTTTTAATTTTACTGGTGTTTAAAATGACTTAAGTAACTGTTTCCAAATTGACTCAACGTCTTTCATTACATATCAGTGAGTTTTAAACAAAATAGTGAATTGTTCAAAATTATCCTATCTTAAATTTAAAGCCTTTCCAAATGCGACTACTTAAAAAAAAAACAGCAACTAAAGTCATTGAAAAAAAAACTTTTTTTTTTACTTATAAAACTTAATAAGTTAAAACAGTAGAATAAAATAAAAAAACAAAATAATGCAAAAACATGATATAATCTTTTAGACCTTCATCAGTACCTATTTATAACGATTTTCTCTTTAAAATACATCTTTGCATTAGTTGTTCAAACTTTCTTAAATGTTGTACATTAAAAATCTATTAAAAGAAAAAACTAATTACTTTACTAAAAATAGTGTGGTCATAAACTTTGACAAATATGTATTTCAGTAAAAAACTTTGTTAAAACAGTCATACAAAAATCAACAATATAGCAAAGTACCTGGTGCATTATGGTGATTTTGAGGGCTTTTACAATGATAGTGGTTTGCAATTTGACCGGCAAACTTTAAACATATTTCGTTTGATTTACATTCATTACCTTGTTCTACGCAATCACCTTGAATGTAAAATTAAATAGAATATTTACTAAACTTGTTGAAGTATATTAAAAAAAGTTACTAAAAAAGCTTGAAAAAAAAACTTTTATAAAGTTAAACTGATCATAGTTACTAAAATTTTTGATAAATCATTAAAATTAATAGTGAACTTCAGATACAGTATTCTATCAAACCTTGAATAATTAAAGGTTTCTTTTACTCTTCTCTAAGGTTTTTTATTTTACAGATCTTAACTATACTTTATGAAAGTATTTTCTAAATATCTATATGTGTATGCTATTCTATAATTTGTTTCATAAAAACTTTAAATAATGTAAAACAATTTTCAAAAAAGGTTCTTGTTGTTAATTGTAATCTTTCTAATTTTTGATCGACCTAGTAAAACCCTAATATGTTTTATAGCTATACATAGTATCACTGCATTATAATCTAGTGTCCACAAAGTATTTTTTGAACTTTGAAAAGTCTAAGATTAAGGAAATGTTTCTCATATTGCTTTTAAACAATATCTTAAGCGTTAATGTTTTCTTTAATGCGACTTATAACAAACTAGAGATAAAAATTATAAAATGTCATAAAATTTAGTTTGAAGAAATTTTAACATACTAAAATGTAAATTGCAGCATATTTTTCCAAGAGTTGAAAAAATCTCAATAAATCAATAAATAAAAAAGTTATAAACTCACTTGAAACTTTCTTCGTGATTTTTGAACAGTACGTATCATATTGTTCATCTTTGTAGCAAAATTCTCCGCTCTTAAGACAGTCATTATCACAAAGTTCAAGATAGTCGTTTGTATCTGTTAGTGTATTTTATATAAATATTTGTCTTTTAAGTTTTAGTACAGGTTTAACTAATACTTGTTAATTAAATGTTCTACAACTTCAAGTTTTAATGCAATCTGATTTTTATTTGGAGCTTCAACTAGCGTTAATTGTTAAAACTTTTCGTTAAGATTATGTACAATTTAATTTAAAGTTTAGTTTTTTCTTTTTGCAATCATTAGACTAATTTTAAATAGAATTAAAGTTCATTTTTGACTATTTAAGAACCTAGTTTAAAATAAAAACATTAATTACATCAAAGTTTTTTAATATCAAAACTAAATAAATCTTGTTTAATAAGGTTATTAACATACCTTTTATAACTACAACTAGTAAAAGTAATTAAAGTTTATTCCAATATGTTAGGTTTATTTTTAATATAACGATCAATAAATATTGTGTATTTATAAATATTTTATTTATCCTTTAAAATACGACCAAGTGAATCAAAAGTACTAGGTTTTTTATATAGTCATACTTGTTTAAATTATTTTAATCTAAAAAATTTTAATTATCAAAAATAAAAGTAGAAAGTTGGTTTATTAAAAACTAGTATGCTTTATTAGATACTTCTACTTTTTTGCTGACTAAAATTATACTAGTAATATTATCTAAAAAATAAAAACAAAATTACTAAACTAATATATGAATTAAAGTATAACTACATTTCTATCGCTTACGTTTATCACACTTTAGTCCATAATATCCTTTTCTACATTGACACATTTTTCTACCTCCAACCTTGTAACAGCTTCCATACTCACAATAGTCATCTACCTCACAGGGTGCTAAAGTTTTGTTTACTTGTATTTAAAATTTCAAAAGTAAAACTTATAGATGTATTAAATTAGATTAAAAGTTATTTTTCAAAATTAAAAATTTATATTTTTTCCTTCATATAAAATTTTCTAAGTTGCTTAAAAACATTTTTAGTAATTGAAGTATTTTTAAAACATGTTATGTGTATATTATTTGTTTATGCATATTTCATTGTTTTTTACATTAAACTAAATGTTGATCTTGATAGTTTATTACTATAAAATCAATTAAAATAGAAAAAATTACGATATTTTTGTGATTCGTCTGAGCTTTTGGTCTTGTTGTGTTTCGAAGATGGGTTTTCATTCAAGCAATTACCTGTTGAAGTATGATATAATTTTAATAAAAAAAAAGTATTATGTTTTACGTAATTACAATGTTATTTCTTCTAGTATTTTTAACTTTAGTAATATTATCTCATGTTTATTCTCAGACTCTTGGAACTTTACAAGATTAAACAAATTGATGAAAAAAAAAAGTAATTTTTAGTTTACACCTTTTTAAATATTCAGATAAACTAATTTAAACAATGTTGCTAAAACTTGAACCGTTTAACTTTTGTTGAATAGCTAAAAAAACAAACAATTAAAAAAAATTGTAAGTCTAACAATTTTCAAAATACTTAATGTTATACAAAATTTTACCAACATTTTTAGAATCTGTGTTTAAGTAATTGAAAATGTTCTAATATTAAACTTGTAAAACAAAATTACACTCACTGTATCTACAAGCAAGACCAAAGTTATTCTCGCCACAAACACAGACGCCTTCGTTTTTATTTTCGCGCATTAAACATGACCCTGGTACGTTTGAACAATGCTCATCCGAATGACAAAAGTAACTATTTGACTCTGCAGTACCTAAAAGTTTGTAGTGGTTTTTCATCATAAACTTAAATATATTTAAATAGCTTAAAAGTTATTAAAAAAGTTATTTAAAGTTCATGGGTTTGTTACTAAAAGTATCAAAACAAGTGTATAAATTAAACAATAAAAACTGATGACTAAAAAATAACAACATATAAAAAAAATCCAAAAAATAAAAAAACTTCTTTTAAGTTGTACAGTTTCGAACGCATATTGAATTTAAAAAAATATTAAGTACTTCAAAAAAATTTTTTAGCTTTGTTAATAAAAAAAGTCAATCCTTAATTAAAAAATCACTTCTTTCTTTAACACAGTGCAATTTATTTTAAAATAAGAGTTTAATTTATATAAGGTTGAAAGTTTTTTTTATATTTCAAACATACGTAAAAAAAAACTTTGAAACTCATCTATAAAAAACTTTTATTGTAACCTATTTTAGAATAAAAACAGTATACTTATAGTGACTAACCAATTACAATCGCAACTAATAATCCAAAAATAGCCAAACTTTTTGTATTGATTAGAAACATCTTATTTAATTAACTACTACACCTGTTGATGTATTAAAACGATAGTAAATAATACTGGGATTATAATTAAACATAAATAATAAGTATAAACATAATTATTTAAGCTTCTTAGTTGTTTTAATTTTCATAATATTACACTTAAAATAAATAAAAACTCTATTTTAGCTATTTTTTTACTAAAAATGTGTTAATAAACCAAATAAAAAAAAAACTACAAATGTAACTTAATAAACTTATACATTAAAACTAAAAAAAATCTTATTGTAAAGCATTAGTCAATTGTTTTCAGTAACAAACATTCATAGGTTAACTACAAAAGTGTTCAATTCGATAACAAAGCAACTATTCTGCAAAACACTAACTTTTTCTTAAACGCAAAAAACGCTTCTAATTAGATAATGTTTTTTCTTTTTTTTTTAAGAATGCAAGTCATACGATTATGAATATTATGTTCTTTATTTTTTATAAGCTTGGCATTGTTAAGTATTTACACAAATTTTGAACAATCTCTATTTCTATTCTATTTGTTGTGCAAACTTTAGATAATGAAGCTTCAAACTAAGTTAAAAAATTAAGCAAAAGTGTAAAACATTTAAAAAACAGCAAGCGAACTTTCTAATGAAAAACAAAATTTATAAACGACTGTCTACGATGTTAAACTACTAGGTAATTTATGTGAATTGAAAAACACTTGAAATCAAAACTTTTTTTCTTTGTTTTAACAACCCTTTCATAAAAAAGTCGTAAATATTCTCACGTCGTTGTTAACATTTTCATAAACTTATTTAATAAGTAGTTGGTCGTTTGATCATTATAAAAACATTACGTGTAAATTTTGAAAGTCTACTTTTGAAAGTTAAACACCTGGCTTTTTGTATTTACAAAACAAACAATAACAGTTACCTTTAACCAGTTACATTTACAGAATTCTCAAAAGTAAAGCAATTTGTACCAACGCTTTAGTTTTAGTTTCCAAAAAGTGACAGAATCATCAATCCCACTTATATGGATTTATAAAAGTATACCCTAAATTTTAAGTATTCTAATATACAAATACTAAAATATGAATATTGTACACATAAGTAGACACTATATTTTTAGTTAAAAACTATAACTTTGCACAAATTAAAAAAAAAGTACTTTTATTAATTAAATTTGTATGTTTAATTTTAAAAACATTCGTAAAAATGAAAAACCACTATTTTTTTCCGAGTAAAAACAAAGAATGTAGAAAGTACTTATTATTTAAAAAAAAAAAGAGTATTGTACTTTAAGTAATTAGTCAAACTCTAAAAGCACTTTCTAATTTCATTTTTTAAGTAAAAATCTCATCTTTATATACAATTGAAGGTAGAGTAATTAATCAAAAACTATACCTCTTTAGTAAAATCACATGATAACACTATAATTCTTTGAACGTTAACAATAAAACAACTATTACTGGAAACTTATAGTCTGTTAAAAACAAAATAATACAGCTCACATGTTTATAGTTAGCAAACATAGTTTTACTTTAAATTTTTTAATTTAAAATTTGTGCAAAAATCAAAAAAAAAGCCTGCTTTTATGAAGTGTTGCTATGTAATATAAAAATATTTAACAGTTTCTAATTTAATTTCCCATTTGTGCATACTTAAGATCATAACAATTTATACTGAACTAATTAAATAGAACACAAGTTTAAAAAAAATATAAAACAGCTAAGTGATATATTTAAAAAATGTGAAAAAATCAGTGTTAAACTAGAATGTGTGTGAATAAGTACTTGTAAAAGTTTCTTTATTTTTACCATAACTTTTTCACAAATTATCGCAAAATATACTTACGTCAATCAAACTAAGTTAAAAACGTTAACTTTTCACAATCTATATTATACAAAATTATTCGTACAATCAAATAAATAACTTTGCTGGTATATATTTTTAACATTTTAATTCAAATTTTAATATCTAGTGTTTATTTTGTATAAGTAAAACATAATATTTTAGTTAGATTAAAGAATAAACAAAAATTAAAACTAATTATATAGTCGAAAATCTTTAAAACTAGCAAATAATAATTGCTTTTTTAATATTAAACATGTGGCAGTCTATATAATAACAGAACTATAAAAAGTATCAACGTAGTGAAAAAAATCTAGTTAACAAATTTTTAATTTCAAAGATAATTTTTTGTAACATGCCATCATTAGAAAAAATATTTTATTGTAAAAACAAAATCATACCTTCAAACTAGTCTAAATATAAAGCAGCAAATGATTTTACGTACACTTCTTTAACTTATAGTTTGTACATATAAACTACAACAAATTAGGCTGCTTTCGGTAAAACCTTTTAAAATGCTGATTGAGCATTTGCTTTTATTCAAAAATACAACTGTTCTAAACTCTAAAAATAAGTGTGCTTGTTAATAAACAACTAAATATTAAACTTATTAGTAGTTGGTATAATAGATACAAAAAAAACTAATATACTTATCATTTTTCTTTCAACAAAAACAAAATATAAAAACATATTTGTGCATTTTTTAAAACTGTTTGATAACTAAAAGTAGTTAAAGAAAAAAAAAAACTCTAACTTTATTTCTTTATTAAAAAACTTATAATTTTAGTTTTAATATGCATTTGAACATTATAATCACAAGCTATCATTAAAATTGATTTGGTAGTTAAAATTAAAATTGAAAAACATATTCATTTAATTTGGTAATAAAGTAAAATTACTATAAAACAATACTTTTTTCTTCTAAAAGCAATAGAAATAAAAAACTATGAGCCTATAATTAGTAATCGTAAATATACATGTAACGTTGTCTAATAAAAATAGTCAAACAATGCCAAAAATTTTCTTTTTTATACTTAATTAGTATTTTACTGCAAGTTATTACACAAATATTGAACAACTTTTAATTTAATTTGTTCAATTCTGCAAACTTAAGATAATGAAGCTACAAATTAGATTAGTTTCGTAAAATAAAAATATAAAACCTGAATGAAACAGCTAGCAAATGTATTTTTAGTTAGTAATAATGTTTGAAAAATTAAATTCAGTATTAAATGACATTGTGCGTGGATGAATGAACACTTCTTTTTACTTTTTAAAAGAAGTTTTTCACAAAACATCAAAAAAGTTTTGCACGTCAATCACACTAAACTTGAATATGATAAAGTTTTACATACTTATTTGTGAAGAATTAATCATATAAAGAGTTTAATTAGTTTTAATGTCTGTTTAAACAGAGTTTAACATTTGATATATTTTTTCATTACTCAAACTCTAAATCAAACTTTTAACTAAAAACTGTTTCAAAACTTTCTATTATTGAAAATACTATAAAAATAAGTAGTATTTTTAAAGTTGTATTTTAAATTAAACATGTTACAATTTATAAAAACCAAGCATGTTTAAGCATTAACATTTTTTATTTTATTTGAATCTAAGTACAGAATAAAACAAATGCTTTTTATATCAAAAATATATACAATCTTTTTAATTTACAAACAAATTTAACATCCTTTACTAGATTTGTTAAAAGTTATAATGACAAATAAATGGAGAAAAAAAAAAGAGCTTGTAACTTTTATAACAAGCAAAAGCTATTGCTGTTATAAACTAAAACAAAAAAATAACAAAATATACTTTTAGAAACTTTCTTTACGCAAAAACAATTATAAATAAGTATTTTCTACAGTTGTAAAATAACTGTTAGTAGGTAAAATAATAGAAACACTTTCTAATTTGATTTGCTCATTTAAAAAATTTATAAACTATCAAAGATAATTTAATTTAACTAAAAATTAAAACTAAATTGAGAAGCCTACTGGTTTTATTTTTTTAATAAAATAAAACTTTGTAAAATATAGTTGCAACTTTTAGTTATAAAGATTAGTAACCAGTTTTAATCTTTGCTTTTACTTTGAAACTTTTACTTTAGTTTTTACTTTAAAATTTTTTCATCAAGTTATCCTAGAAATATATCATGAATTTAACTAGTCTTTTACAAACTACAAATATTATAGTAAATTACAAAACAACAGTTTGCTCATTTCATAAATGTATTCAATTATACTATGTTACTCTTCATTTTAATTGATTAAATATAACCTTATATTACTTTTATTCTTGTGTTTTTTCTATGGAAAAAATAAGAACGGGTCAAAATTGTACGAGGGGACAAAATTACACAAAGAAAAAATTGCACGAAGGGTCAATTTTGCACGAGGTGACAAAATTGCGAGAATTCAACTTTGCACTAAGGATTAATTTTGCACGAGTTACAATTGTCCACCGGGGGTCATTTTTTCACGAGAGTTAAATAGAATGAATAATAATAATATTCATAAAACACAGAAAAAACATCTAAAAGATATGTTAACATAAAAAGAAAAAAATAGTTACTGACCGAGGGTAAGGGGTAACAGTGATAATAAAAGTAAATAAAGTAATAACTAACAAAAGTTATTATTAAAGAAATAAGAAAAATTAAAGAATGAAAATAAATTAATTAAGAAAAAAAGAAACCGACCGAGGGTAAGGGTTAGAGGTAACAGTGATAGTAAAATAAAAAATAAATAAAAAATAATAATTAACAAAAATAGACAATAATTTACCGACCAAGGGTAATGTTTAGGGGTTAGAGTGATAGTAAAAAAAATGAATAAAAAACTATTTGGAAAAAAATAAACAAAAATAAATAAAAGTAATAAACAATTCAACCCCTTCAAAAATGTCCCCTTATGCAAAAGTGTTTTTGTTAAAAAGGTATCTGCGTGCAATTTTGTCTTCGTGCAGTTTAATTCCCTCGTGCAAAAAATCCTTCATGCAATTTTGTCCACTCGTACAAATTTTACACCTAGGCAGAAAAAACCGAGCTTATTGTGCAAAAAATTTCTTATAAAACAATCATTTTTCTAGTAATTAAATCTTAAGCTTTATAAGCTTATAAATCAATATAAACTGACAACTGATATATAATTTCGATACATTCAGAAAATTACTGTGTCAAAAATACATAGCTTTTCTGAGTTAAAACAATAATATTTTTTATCTCAATATTTTTCATTAAAAATTGTTATTTTTTATCAATCAATCATACTTATTAAGATAAGAAAATTTATGTTTGGTCATAACTATAGCTTTTATATATATTTTTGTTTAAATTTAATAATAACATTACTTTTTAAATAATCAAACTTAATAAAATTTAATTTTACAGTTTGGATAGTGGAAACAGAATATAGTTTTTTATCACTTGATAATATAATAAGAAAGAAAAACAATACTTATAAATGTTATTAGTCATGAGTTATTAATGTATTTTTATTAATGTTTAAATATTCAAAATGTTCAAACTTTAGAAAACAATATAGTTTAGTAACAGGTTTAAAATAATTTGGTCATGTATGGGTAAGGTAAAATGAATACAGTTTAACTAAAGTATGAAATCTTTTGTTTTAAAGTTAATTTGTTGTATACTAAAAAACTTAAAGTAATGATTATTGTAGATACACTTGGTATAACTCTTACAAAAAAAAAGCAAATTTACTAGCAAAACATAACTTTCTTTTTTTTCCCACAAGTATTTTGATTTGTTTTGTAACTACTGTATTGTGAATAAAAGCAAAAAAAAAAAACAAGATCAATCAAGGCTATTTATGTTAGAGCAGTTGTTTTATTTTTAAAGCATATACTTAAACCTTTATTAAAACCATAGCTACATCATACAACAGGGTTTCCCAAAGTCTGCAAATTGGTCCCCTTGAAATCCATTACAGAAGTTTAGGGGGCCATGAGCAGAGTTTATGATTAGAGCAAAAAAAGGTCTTGAGCGTTTTTAATGTTTTTTTTTAGAATTCTGTTAGACAGGGCAATACCTTTTTTAATTTCTTTAAAGAGGGTGCCTTTTGAAAAAATGCTTGGAGAACCCTGACATACAACATTTGCAAAATTTTAGCCTACAAATGGCTCCACACCACCCCTAATACAATTTTTAGTTTTTAGTTACCAATTTAAACTGTTCTTTTGACCTTTAAAAAGATAAATTATATGAATTTTATGATTCAGCTAAAAGTATGAAGTGCTGTGTTTTATTATACCTTAGTTTGGAAATTTTTCAAAATTTATTCTGGTTGCTACATGCAATTTTTTAAGTTTGTAAAAATTGCATGCAAAATACAGTTTTTACTTATTGTATAACAGTCATCACACACAAAGTGTTTTAACTGTGAAAGAGTAAACTAAAACACTTTTAGCATTTTATTTAATCACCATATAGAATAATAAGTAGAAAAATTTCTAGTAATATTATCGAAATGTTGAATACTCTTAGTTTTTGTATAATCAGCAGAGAAATAGTATTCCTCAAGGAAAAAAAAAGAAAATATCTTAAATAAATAAACCTGTAACAAAAACTAAAACAGAGTAAATTTCAAAAAGTAGTACATCAAATAAAAACTGTATATGTTAAATATAAATACAATAAACTGTCAAACTGGTAGTAGTTTTTAAAACCAACTATCTCTTGTTTTTAAAAACTCTTAAAAGTTTAATTAATATAACAAACTGAAAATATTGCATAAAGCATCTATTTTTTACTTTACTTTTTTTTCCAAACACTAAAGTGCTGCTTATGTTAAATTTGAAAAAGATACTTAATAAAAAAAAATGTTAGTAAAGGAAGGCTACTCTTTCATTCCTTTATGCTTGATTGCCTCTGTTACCACTTTCAACATGTAATACCGTGTTTAGTAAATAAACTTACCAGTAACCTGATACTTTAAGTTTAAACCACTCAATTGTTTCACTTAAAGTTTAAAGAGTTAAAAGAGAGAAAAAGTAAAAAAAGTCCCTAAAAACGAGTTTTTTACACTAGTATTAATTTAATATACGGTTTTTAAAGTTGTTAAAAAAAATATTTTAGCTAAAGTGAAAAAGAATAAAAAAGTATTAGATTTTTAAAAAATTAACAAAACTTATTAAAAAAAAAACAGTAGCAATCAAACTGTTTTATAAAAATGGTTTAAACATGTTACTAAAATTTTGTAGTGTATGCTAACAGAGTTTTTTATTGCAAACTTCTCTGAGGACAAAAAATAATATATCGAAGTAGTTCTACTATTACTTTATAAAACTAGGATAAAACAGCAAATCTTTAATAAATTATTTAAAGTGTTTAAAATAATCTAAAAATTTGTGAAGTGTAGGCAGAACTACCACACCCCTAAAATAGAATTTATAATCAATTAAAAAACTATCTAATGTTTTACCATTTGCAAACTAGCAAAATTAAAAAATTAATAAAAAACCTAAATAAAGTGATAGCGTTTTGACACTGTCGTTTATAAATTATTTTAAGTCATAATTTTAATTTCTGCGGGTCTTTTTAAGTTTTACTAGTTTATTTTTCTATTTGATATATGCTTAATTTTTTTATAGAGTATACAGAAGGGGATTATGAGTTTAGTAGTGTAGAATTTTTTTTAGTGGTACAATTGATCACACTAGTCCACAACACAATTTCAAGTTTCCTGATAATACAAAATACAAGCTTTGATATAATATGTATATTGTAAAAATAAAACAATGAGAGTTAGTAATTACATTTTATTTTTATTTGTTGTAATGTGATTTATTTAATGTTTATTATGACAAGATTTATTTACTTTATTGATTTGAATATATAAGAGCTATAAGGTTAATCTCTAGCAAGTTAAACTTCAATTGTTTTAAACTTAAACCTCAATTAAAGTTTATAATTTAAAAAAAAAAACGGGCAAATACATTTTTAGCATCTCTTAATGCATAAAGAAACTTTTAAAGTAGAGTTTCCCTATTGTTTTTCCAATTGGCTCCCTTTAAAGAAACTAAAAAATATATAGCCCCCTCCAACAAATTTAGTCAAAATCTAGTATTAAAAACACCTAAGAGCTTTTTTTGCTCTTCATCACCAACTCCTGAATATCTAGTGTAAATTTCCAATAATGACCTCATAGCCCCATATGGCTTCTTTGCTGCTCATAGCCCCCCTTCATTTGGCCCTTTGCTGTTCTCTTATAAGGGGGCCACTTGGCTCTTTTTGGGAAACCCTGCTTTAAAGTTAAAAACTGTAATTTTTTGTAACTAAAATAATTTATTTTTATCGGTTATTTTAGAAAAAAAATCTTGATTAGTTGAAGCTTCGTATTTTGCTTCACAGACCAGCTTTATTTGAACTGCAAAGTGCAAACCCATCGGGTATTCCCTTAAGTACGTCACAGAATTTTTTTTTAGATATCGATGAGGAACATTTTATCGTGTTTCAGCTGGTTTCGTGACGAGAGAATTCTTAGAAATAGAACTACAAACTAGAGGTAATTTTTTTTTTTTTGAATGTAAAGATATGCGTTTGTTGAGTTATTTGACTTTTTTTGTAACTTATACATTGGACCTATTACACTTAAATTTTATAACTCTGATTAATGTGCTTTAATTTCTATTAAAAAAAGTAGTTTTAAAAATATATATAAAGGATTTTTAGTTTGTTTTTGACTTATAGTCAATATTCAACATTATAACAAAAAAGCAAGTAAAAACAATATTAAGTTATTACTTTTTCTATGTAAACATTACAGAGCAAAATTATGCTTTAAATATAAATTCTGTATCTTATTTTGTACATTTAGCAAACTTTTTTAGACAGTTAATTAAACACTAAACAACTTTTTTTTTTCTTTATCTATCAGCAATAGTCTAGCTTTTGATCTTAGGAGTCAGAAAAGTAATAAAATAAAGTAAAATAATTTATAAACATTTTAGCAATTGAAGTAACAACTACTGAGCCGGTAAAGAAGGCCAAAACACGGTATTCTGTATTAGTTGTCATCATATATGTATTTTGTGTAAACGGTACTAAATTGCGCGAAGACAAAATTGCACGAGGTTACTAAATTGCACAAGAATAGAATTGCACGAAGATACTTTTGCATGAAGACAAATTTGCACAAGGGAACAAAGTTGCACGAAGACAACTTTGCACGGAGAGTCATTTTTGAACGAGAGTAATAAAAAAATATGTATAAAATCAAAATAAAAATGTATATAGAAGAATACAAAAATAAATTAAATAAATTGATAAAAAAATAAGAAAGTTACTGACCGAGGGTATGGGGTAGGGATAACAGTGGAAGTAACACACAAAAATAAAAAAAACAACAAATAAAAACTAAAAAAATTAAGGATAAATAAAAATAAATTATTAAGAAGCAAATAAAAAGCTATCGACCGAAAGTAAGGGTCATGGGTAACAGTTATAGTAAAAAAAATCAAACTATAAAAAAAAATTCAACCTGTGCAAAAATGTCTACGTGCAAAGTTATCTGCTCGTGCAAAAGTGTCTTCGTGCAGAGGTATCTTTGTGCAATTTTGTCACCTTGTGCAATTTTAACAGCTACCGTATTTTGAACGTTCGTCATACTTTAAACAATAGGTTTGTTTGTAACAATTTAATTAAAAAAAATGTTTAGTAAACTTTTTTTACATTTGTTATGTGCTACAAGAAGGTTATAAGTTTTTATTACCTTATATTTTTGTATAAAGCCTTTTAATTTTGTTAGTTAGCTAATAAAAAATTTGTTTTAGTTTAAATAACGAATTTTAACTTTAAGTTGTAATTAATAATATTAAATATTTTAAAAGTAAAAATAATAGAAATTTAAGGTTTTCTCTACTACAAGAATAGCATATTCGTTAATTCTTCAATGGATTCAGATCTTTTTACTACTGTAGGACTAAATTTTTCAGAAAGAATAGTAGAGAAAGTTTATGTTTAGAAGATAAAATGATACATTACGTAGGTTAAGAAAACTAGTCTTATTTTGTCATGGAAAAAATGAAAAATAAGTAACAAGATAGAAGTTTTAAATTTTTATTCTAACAAACTTTACAATTAAAATTTTGTTTAGAATCTTTTATTGATAATACTACTACTTTGTTTGGTTAAATCTCCTTAGACGCAGAAAAAACTCATTACCATTTAGATAGTTATAAAAATGATACTTTTCAATAATTAAACCAGTTTTTTTTTTTCGATATGTTTTATTTTCTCTAGTTTTAAAGGTTGTATTTTTTAAATTTTGCTAATAAAGTACGTGTTTGATAAAAAACTAAATAACTGAAATCTAACTAAAGTTTTTTAAAGTTTTAATATTTTTTTTGTTTTAATTGTTTAAAAGAAAAACGTTAACATCAAAAAATATGTAAATTGTTATTCAAGCATCTAATCTAAAAGCTAGTTTCTAAAAGCTTTTAAAGATATTTTAATTATTTCTTATTTAAAACAAAACTATTTAAACTTGCAAAGACTTTTTAATGGTAGTAAAAAACTGATTCAAAACATGAATATTCTTTGCCAAAATGAATTTTAATTTAATTAATTAAGCTTTTATAGCCAATATTTTTAATTTTAATTTTTATTTTATTTAAAAATTAAGCATTTTTTTTCCTTGCAATTTTAAATGCCAAATTTAGTAATTTGTTTCCGTTACGAAGAGGAAACTTAAATATCTGTATACAAAAGAATAATACTTTTACAATAATTTAAAGATTACCTTTCAAATTTTGTATGATTTTTGAATGTAGTATTAAAGTACTGTCATTTCGTTTTAAAGGAAACATTGCCATTTATGCATTTTGCACATAAGAAAAACTAAAAATTAGTTAAAGAACTATTTTTATTTGAAAGATGTTATTTTTATTAACAGGTCAAAAACTGTTAAATTGAAAATAAACTAACTTAATGACACGTTTAAAGTATTTATAAATATTAAGCTAAACAAAATGTCGTAACACGTAAAGTATAACAAAATGTATCATATTATCTATATCTTTTAATGTATACTTACTTTATTTTTGAAGCATTAAAACAGTGTTTAGAAATTCAGAAATATTTTGATTTGCTAATTTTTTTAGTTTTTGTTTGATCTGTCATAATAATAAACAAATATTTAAAACGAACGTAAGTTTAAACCAGTATTTTAAAAGTATACCTACATCTCATCGATTTACATGCTTTAAATAAATCATAAAGTTAAATAAAATAATTAGATATGATCAAGTTTTAATGTTGGTGGTAATAATTTAAACTGTCTGTTATAAGAATATTAAGCTTTTATAACGAATTTTTTTATGAATTCTATTTTAGTCACACCCAGTATTTATTTTGACTGTGTTTAAGAAAGTTGAGATTTTTCGTTCTATTAATAATTAACAATGAAATTTACTACACGACCAACAGATCAGATATACTAGTCTAAAAAAGAACGAAACCGATCGTATGGTAAATTATATTATTTATAATACTCCTTTTAATTAAAAGTGACATCTAACTTGCGTTATACTTACAATTTCCACCCGCAATAAATTTCCACCAATTTTTTTTCTTCCTTTATTGCTTTATTAATTATTTAATTTACTTTTATTTATTGTTCGTTTGTTTTTTACAATCACTTTTACCCCTAATTCTTACCTTAGGTCTCAAAGCGATTCTCGGGTTTCATCGGGTGAAATTGTTCGAAATTGTTGAAACTGAGCAGTTCCCCTAACTTGCAAGCTAGAATTTTCTTAAACAGTATCTTTTTTTACTTTAGTTGCTATAAAGACTTTTAAACTATAAAGTGCCTGAAGTTTATTGATATTGTTCCACAAAGTATTTGTTTAAAAAATTTTTTGTTCTACAAATAAAAAGTATGTGAGATTTGATGAAACTTAAAACTATTGAGGGTAAAAAATCGCCTAATCTAAAGTTGGTTTTTAAGTTTAGAAAACATTTCTGTTAAAACAAAACATCTTTTAACTATTTTTAAAGTCATATAATATTATAAAGTTACAAATTGTTTTTTGCTAAATTTAAGTTGATTGTTATCAACCTAAATTTATAAACTACTTAATTAAGTTTTGACCTGCTTTTTTAATGTTTGCAGCATTATTATAAGATTTAAAACGTTAAAAGTAGACAAAAGTTCTGTTTATAAAGCAAATCTAGTTAATAAAATGTAGATAAAATGAATGGATTACAAAATGGTTTTGAATTACAACTTTAGTAAGTATTTTAAGACTTTTACAAAATTTTTTTAATATTTTACGATCACTTAGAGTTTATAAAGTTACTACTTTTATTAGAATGTTTTCTATTAAACGTAATAAGAAGTATGAATAACAAAAATTAAAACAAGTTATTTAAACGTCGCTATACAAACTATTTTAGAAGTTTTAATTATTGTGTCGAGTTTGATTAGTATACACTTGGATAAATGTTTGTTGTTTTGAAATGTTTTATAGGTCAAATTTTGTAAACCGACCAAAAAAACTAAATATACCTAACTCAAATCTTTAATTTATTAAAAATGATTAATTGTATGCGTAAAAGTATTGACAGCTTAAAAAACGAGTAGAATAAAACTCAGTTAAAATATTTTTTTTAATTTGAAACTACGTGCTTGTATGTTATTTCTGTATCAAGTTTCAATCTCTTTAATGTTTTATACGATTAAAGGAAACGTGTTATGGTGAATTGACAAATATAATACATGCAAAAAATAAAGCACTAGATTGTTTTAGAAGAAAGTTTTATATGCACATCTATAAGTTTTTAGCATATTATATCTCTTCATATATACATGTGATTGTTGTTTAACATAAATAACCTTAATAAAGATCATATTGTAACAAAAAGTTGTTGACGAGTTTGTTATAAGAAAACGTATTTTTAATATTACTATTAGATGTTGCTTTTGCACATGACGTTTTTGTACTGTAAAACTGCTCTTGTCAAATTTCAAACTTCTCATGGTATTGTTAAACGAAGAAATTAGTTTTGAAGGAAAGCATAAAATTAGTCGCTTTTAATTCGACTATATGGATTTTCATTTTACGATTAACAATTTTTATAGTTTTTATTTTTAGTCATTACGAACACTACGTCATCGAGATTATTTTTAAAAAATTAAGCAAACAAAAATAAAAAATAATCAGATATTATTTAAAGTTTTTATAAAACTTATTTTTTTACGACTTCTAATTTGGTGAGCTAAAAAAATAGTGAGCTGTTTGTAGAGACTTATTTCCACTACACTTATAAAAAAAGCATCTAAATAAAGTAAACTTTCTCATGATTGAAATTTAGTTTAAATTTATATTGAAATGATATGTACGTTATAGTTTTTACTATAAATAGTTTTAACTAAAATCAAAAACTATCTGTGAAATATATGTGATAAATAAATTTTTTATTGCAATGTGTTAAAAAGTTCAGTGTATTGTGCACCTTGTAAATATAATAGTAAGAGTTTAAAAAATTATCTTTCAGAAAATTAAGTATAATCTTATTTAGTTTTGTAATATTAGTTGTTAGGTCTAAATAAATTAAGAAAAAGCAAAAATTCAATACTAATTAAAATATTTGATTTTATAATAATAGTTCTTTTTTTTGAGATATTAAAATAAAAATTGTTAAAAAAATTATAAGTTTCTAATCTTTAAACATGTAAAACAAACAATTTCATTATAAGTTTTATTGTATAACATTGTTTCGCCAAATAAAAACACAAGAAAATTATATAAGTTTTGTTTTATTGAAAACATTATTTTTTTACATTTACTAGAAATTTGGCATCATATTTTTTTTTAATAAAAAACTGAAAAAAAAATAAAAATTTTTAAATAAAATTTTAAATTATAAAAAATTGTTGTGATTTTCTAAATATGGGTACAAATTAAAACTATTTTTTCATGTATTTTTACGCAAAAAAAATATTTGTTTTATAAATAAAATTGTCTATTCTTTGTTAAATGCAAAAAATTTAGCCTTTTAAAATACACTTAAAAAAAGTTAATTTTTTTTGATATCATGTGTTCATATGTATTGAAAAATTGTTTATTTTGTTGTGAAACGTGATAAAAAGTAACGTTTTAAAGTAGTTTTTAAATAAAAATTTGTATTTATAAAGAGTTGTTTGTAAGTATTTTGTCTTAAGCTTTGCTTTTTTTATATTTTAGTTTCATAATGAATAAGGCTTAGTGAGGTTCTTAAGCTTTTAAAAGGTGTGAACAAAGTGTTTAATATTAGCTGCTAATAATAAAATAGTTAAAATTCTTTGTTTATTTTTTGATGATTGTAAAATATATAACAAGTATCATTAAATCGAAATTTAATTGTAAAGTTTATTAAAATTTTTAACAAAACACCTTTATATTAAGTACTTTAATGTTAAGATCTTTCAACTGCAACTTTCAAAAAAATACCTTAGTAAGTCTGAGTAAAAATAATTTAAATAAAAATATATTGAAATCAGTTTATTAAAAATTTCTTAAAATTTAAAATGACGTAACGATCGAGTGTGCAATATGAAAATGAATTAAGTTATGTTGAAAGTTATTAGATTTACGATTATACTAAAGCGAACCAGCGGTAAAAACTGACAATAAAAAGTTTTATTTTCCGAAATGTTTATAAAAACGGTACTTAAAACTACTTAACATAAAGAATTAAAAAGCCTTGTCTTTTAAAAGAACTTTTTTTGTTTACATAAGCTTAGCTTTAATGATCAAATACAAACATCTTACAAAATATGCAGCTAAAAAGAATTCTCAGCTCGCAATAAAAGCTACGCTTTGTAATTACAAACTACTCATGATTGTTACTATGTTTTTGCAAATCGGAAAAAATAAATGTAATTCTTATGATTTTTTATCTCCGTGAAAAACTCCACATCCTACAAAATTTTCCAGGACTCAACATTACTATATAAGAAAAGTAAAAATAAGTTTGATGCTTAAAACAGTTATTTAATGTATGAAATGTAAAACATAAAACTGTTTTTTATAAGATATAGCGCTAACCTTACTATTTTAAAGTAATCGTATAACACAACTCTAATTTACTTTTTAAAAGCTCTAAACACATTTTTAAAAATGTTAAAAGGTCAAGTTTTATGCTATATTATTTTACATTTTATAACAAAGCCTTCTTATCTAAGTACTGTTTTCTTTCTATACTTAATTAAAAGTACTATAGTTACTCATTTAATTTAGCTATGAAAAAAAAATATTTTATTTTACATTTATACCTTTTAATGCTGCTTGTTAAATTTTCTTTAAAACAAAACTTTAATTTTCTTTTCGGTTGTTTATGATTAAAATATAATGTCATATAAACATTGCTTATTGTCAACACAAAGTTTTATACTTATTTAAATGATTTTCTATTTGCCAAGAAGTTTAAGTATAAAACATATTTTAACTAAGAAGTTCCAGCTTTTTTGATAGCAGTTTTAAAAATTTTGCGGCCAAATTCAGCAAAATATATCTGTTACGAACAAAACGAGTTAAGTTTGTTATATTCGATAAAATAATGCTTTTATTAGATCTTAAAACACTCATTTGACTATATTTCGTATAATTTTTAAATGATTTTTATTTCAAAATTATAACATTGTTTGTTAGTATAATTTAGTTACTTCTCGTATTTTGTTCATGTCGTGTACTAAATTTTTTTAATATTTGAACGATTTTGTTTTACCTAAACGAACTGTTTGATCAAGTAAGAAAAGCTTACATCTCACAATGTAAAACAGTCTTTATAATAAGTTGTAAATAGAAAAACAAATGTTTGGAAAGTTAAACTAATTTATTAACAATTAATTCAAACCAACGTGAGTTTTCAACTTAAAATTAACAAGTTTATAATTTTTTACGTTAGAAAACAAGAGAGTTCGAATAAAACATTTTAAAGTTGTCTAATTCAAGTGTTTGTGTTAATGCTGTGAATAAATCGTTTTGTTCCCATTCGTGTAGTTTGTTAATAAATAGTCTATGCATCTTTTTTTATTAAGATTGAAGATCTGGTTTTTACATAATAATTTCAAAAAGCTTCTAAATATTAATAATAATTTATAAAAATTCACCGTTAGTACTTTTAAACTAAAGATTAACTAAACTGTTTAAAAAAAAAGAAGTTTCGTGAAGAAAATTTATTTTTGTGCACTAACTTTTTGTAAAGTTGTTTGTTAAAAAATATATGAGTTTTTTTAGTTGAATTCAGAACTACTACGGACAAAGTTATTTTAATATAAATCTACTTTATTTATACATTTGAAAGGTCTTTTACGTGATAATATTTTAAATATTTTTTACTGTTAAGAACTTTTAAAATATTTAGTGTAATTGTTTTGCTTTAAATAGGTTGATTATTCATTTATTAAACATTAGTTTTTACAATAGTTAAATGTTCACAGATCTTAAAAATGTTTATTTTATTGTTAACGTGTCAAATAAATATATTAAATCATTCAAAAAAGTCTAAATCTTTATGTATAAAAAAAAAATATAACTAATGTAACTAATGTTCAAACTGTAATGTAAAGTGAAAACTTAAATTGGTATATCTTTATCTAAATAGTATTATATAAAACACTTATTACATTAAAAATTTATCAAAGTTATTTTGTTTATGAAACTAACTTTCTATTGTATTGTGTTGTCTTAAAAATAAAAACAACTTTAATGACTAAGTTAACTTTTAACATTGTTTTTTTATAGTTTAATACAAATAAAACTGGTTAGAGTTAGAAAATTGTGTGCATTTGATGACGCTTTTGAGAAAGGCGTACAGAATTATGTACTTTAAAAGAAAAGCTGTAAATAAAATGTTTGAAAGCAAGATACAGAATTTGTATAAAGCAGGTTAGTTATATTTTGTTCATATGTTCAAAACGATATGGAAGTATATAATTTAAACAAAACGTTAAATTTGTTTACATATTGAAATTTTCATACGTTAAAAGTGTTACAAAGAAAGTTTCAAGCAAAATTTTAAAGTTTATAAACGTTGTTTACACTGAAACAAAATTTGTCTAATCACTCGAATGTTTTTGAAGTTAAAGTTAATTTAATTTTCTTTTTTGTGCTCTTTTCTTTGATTAGCCTAAGAAGTTGGTAGTAAGTAAAATGATTTTTCACGAGAATTGTTTTATAAGATGTTATACATGAAAAGTTTTTCATATGAGGTGTTCATATAAAGTATCTCTTATGTAACTTTAATAAAACTTTACTTTTACAATAATTAAGGTTATCAAGGGTTTTTCTTTTTTGATACAGTTGCACAAAAAGTAATACAGAACAAAAGATAATTTATAAATTTTTTATAAAGTTGTGTAAACAGTAAAACAGTGAATTTAAACAATTAAAGATTCTGACAAATTAGAAATATTGCTTAACATTTAGACTTTGTTTTTACCTTAATAAATTATTTTATTTTTTCAGTTGCTTGATATCATTTTTACTCTAAAACTTCAAAAGACTGTGTTATTATCAAGTAACATTAATTATTAAAGTTTTATCAATTTTGAAACATTAACACCCTGTAAAGCAGTTATGTAACCGAAACAAATCCAAGCTTACAATTACTATTTGTCAATATATCTGAGTATGTAGTATTTCGTTTGAAGTTTTAAAATCTAAGTTGATAACTACTTTTTATTAAAGAATGTAAGCTAGTTTACTTTATTTTATTATGCTACTGTATTAAAACTAACTTATTTGATTAATAAACTTTGAAAGTTTAAAACTATACTCATGAAGATTAATAAATGCTGAAACCTAAAGTTTTTTTGGAAATTCAATATCATACTATAGCTTTGTAATGTTTGTTTTGTAAAATCAGAAAAAAACCTTTAATTTTTCATTAAACTTAATTTAAGTTAATTTATTTTCAAAATTAAAATTTAATCGTTAGATAATAGAAATCCTAGCGAAACAGGTTCACTTAAATATATAACATAAATTAAACAGTACTTTTCCTTTATTAAACTAACACATGTATTTTTACAGAGCTCCGTTGAATTGTGATAAATTTTTAACACACATAAACATATGTTATTTTATTAAAAAAAATAATTGTATAAATTAATTATTATCAACTTGTTTCTTAGTTTACGTTTAACTAACTTTTATTGTTTGTAAGTAAAATCATTTTATATTTTATACTTGTTACAATTTTTACATAAAAGTTTCGCAGTTGACAACGGTTTATTCTACTAATAAAAAAGCTATATTTTCATAGTATATTGAGTTTTCCGTATAAATTTTCGAACAACAATATTACTCTATTAGTAATCAAAAATTATCATAACTACTGTTTTCAATTGCATATACTTTTCATGTTTGTAAATTTCTATTTCGTGTTATACTTTGAATTATCGATAAACCTTTAACTACTTAAGTTTCACTTCTACTACTTGTTAAAACTTTAGAAACTGAAAAGTAATAGAAATTTTACTAGTTTCATCAAGCTAAGATAACATAACATATCCTAAACTATAATGTATTTTTAGGTTCACAAAAAAAAGGTAACAAAATTTTTGGAGCTAAAACAACACTTGGATTATTTTTGATCTTATCGTACGTAACTATAGTTGGTAAGTAAATGTTAATTAGTAAAACATATAAAATTATTTGAAAAGGAGCTTTAACATGATAAAAACACTTTATATTTTTGTATAGGTTTGATATCAAAATGCTAACTTATATGTTTATGCCTTGAAATATAATACGCATGATATAAAATGTAATCTAAACTAGATTTTTTTTTTAACATTTTTGAGTAGTTTACAAAACTAATAAAACAAAAAGCTTGTAAACATGTTGTAAACTTAAGTTTTACTTCTGTTTCAACATCATTAATTTTTAACGACTATTTCAATTTTAAAAGCATAAACAGTAACGTGAGTAATGTTGTTTAAACAAAAGCTATTGTCTAAATTTCAACTACAATCATTATTTATTTTGTTAACAATTAAATATAACACATGCATTTTTTTATATTTTAACAACTTTACTTTTAAACAATGGAGCTCACAAAATTCACAAAGCATTTGTTACTTTATAAACTCCTCAACTGAACTTTTTGTTTGTTCATGACTGCTTTCTCTAAACTTGAGATTGTTTTGCTTTCCATTTGCCTTGTACTTTGCAACCTTATTCAGGTGCTGTAAACCAGCCTGAATACCACACTGAGCTCAAAACTGAAAATAAACCTGAGTACCACGAATGCATAGATGACAGACATTGCTCTGACGTCATCGGCGCCTGCGTAAAGCGTGAAGGCAGCCACGTGGGCGTTTGTCACTGCACGGAAAACTTCGCAAATCACGATTGCAGCTTTAGTGAGTGGCATGTTGCTTAGATAAACAAAAAAGTAAAAATTTGTAATATTTCTCCGTATTTGTATAATGATGTTTTGTAGTTACTGATTATTTTAATTTTTTAAAGTAGTAAAAAATAACTAAAACTTTTCTTTTTTGTTTAAGTTTATTCAAATTTGTACTGAGTAACTTATTTATGTGAACATTCTAAACATTTATGATTTTAATTTTTTTTCTCATAAAAGCACTATTTATTAACAATGTTTTGGTGACAAAAGAAATTTTTTAGAGTTGTGCTCAAAAAAAGATAATCCATTTGCAGTAGACAAAGGAAATAATTGCATATCAGAAAAATCGATAAAATATCGTTAGTCAAATTTGTTACTATTATGATATCCAGAATTATGGCAATGTTAAAAACATCTAGCTAATCAAGCTTTTTAATACAATTAAAATAAACTTAAGTACGTTTTTAGTTTTCTAAAGGCGTATGCAATAGCCTTTAACTTAATAAGAACTTTGAACGCAGGCCAAAAGTTCGTACTTGAGAAGCCTTGAACCTTTTTATTTTTACTAATTGGTTATTTAAGATATGTAGAAAGTCATTAGTGTTTTAGAGCAATCTGATATATTCTAAAACAAATTGTTCATTGGTTTTAAGTATTCTTTCTGATGAAGCCAATAAAATTTGTTGAATCAAAAAACACTAGTGAATTAGTTTATAAATAAGTTTGTAGTATAGTTTGATGAACTTATTATAATAACTCAAATCAAAATACTAAAAATGTATAATATATAATGTTTTTAGAACAGAAAACACTGAATTTTATTGACAATAAACTACTTTCCTTTTGAGTTTAAAATTAGTGTAAAGAGATTTATTCGACGCCAACTTTCTCAATTTATTGAAAAGCTCTCTCAACTCTTATAGACAATGTCTAGGCGTTTTGATGAGAACTGCACAGTTAGTGCACTACCATTATTTGTGCGAAATATTTTAAAAATCTACGTCTTTTTGTAATGATTTTCTAAGTTTTATTTTTTTTTTATCTTTATATTCATTAAGTATGGATAGAACTCATTTAAAATTATAATTTCATATTTATTTCTTAGCACTAAAGTATTTTTCAAAAAGGTTTTTTAAATACAAGTTTACAACTTAAAGACAACTTTTGTTTGATCAAAAGTGCGTACTTAATTGAGAGTGTGTTACCAAAAAGTTTAAGGTATAAATACTGTATTTAAAAACACCAATTGTAACTATATAAAAGTGGTAATGCAAAGAAAGACAGGTTTTTAAACTTTACGAGCCGAATTTCCTAAAAGTATTTTATGTACCAGATTTGTTATAATAAAAACTTTTAATAAAATTACGAATACACAAAGAAAACTAAAACTTAACTGCGAAAAATTTAAGGTAAAGCGATCGATCCATAAGTTGACTATGAATCAAATAACAAACTTGTTTGTGTATTTATTTATTTTGTAACCTATTAAGTTTACTTGCTTTGCACAGTTGTATTTAAGCAAAAGTAAATCGCGGTACGAGCAATCCCCACTCTTTTTGTCAATCCGTAAAACACCGACCCCTATTTTAGTGCGCTGAACATTGATGCTTAAAATAATTACGAAGATTTATACACGAATTAAAAATATAAACTGTAGATCAATGCGACACCAGCCACTGCGTATATGGCAGCTGTTTTGCATCCGGAAGTTTTAAGGTTTGTAGCTGCTGGCAAGGGTATTACGGTCATGTCTGTGACAAGCGTGAGTGTTGTAATTGATTTTGTTTGTGAACAGCTTAAAAATTAGCAAAAGTTTCATAAAAAAGTTTTCATAGATCGAAAGTCTACGTTGACGTTTATTTATTTTTTAATACAGATTATTTTATGATCCAAACAAAAAGTTTAAAGTTATAAAGGTAAGCAAATTGTAGTAAAAGCTCAAAAACAATACTCATAAGGTAAATTGGTTATTTAAATAAATAAAGCTAAAAATAACTTTTTGGAGTATTAATTATATGAAAAAAACATTAAAAACTTAAGTGATGTTTAAATAAGGTTATTTTAAATTGTCTATCAAAGATAAGCGTGTAATATTTTTTTAATTATTGACTTTCAATTAAATAAAACTTTGTGGTTTTTGTTCATTTATTGTTTTGACATTACAAAAAAAGTTGCTTCAATAGTTTTTCAAATGTTTAAAAGATAACTTTCAAAAAACAACTTAATAAAATAAATTATATTTTTATAAGTCTTTTGAAAAAAAAAGTTTAAGTAATTCTTTAAGGTTTCATAGTTTTACAAATAAAGTATTTTGATCAAAAGTTCATAAAACCGTATTTGTTTCAAAAACAACTTTATTTTCGTCTCTTAAGTTTTTCTTTAATTGTAAATTGTTTATTTTCGATGTTCAAATCGGTATATGAGAATTTAAATTTAAGATTCTGATTAAACACAAAGTATAAGGTTTGTAAGAAACTGGTAACTCTTAAAACAAAAATTTAATCTCTAACTGTGTAAAACAAAAATTTTTATTCATTTTTAAAAATTGATCAAAATGTAAGCTCATATCATACAAATCTAAATATAATTTTTGTTTTAGTTAAACACGATTATTGTCCAGTAATTTTTATTTAAAAAGTAAAGTTAAAAATAAAATGTTAGTAGTAGTAGGTTTTTAAGTATTTATTAGTATATAGTTTAAAACAAAATAAATATTGTACTTTGTTTAACGGAATTTTTTTGTGTCTTAAAAACTAGTGTAAAAATTTAGATCTAATGGAAAAATTATTTTTAAAGACATTAATGATTTCCTGCAATTGTGTGATGGTCAGTGCGTTGGTGAAACTTTTTGTTACAATGATCAAAAACAAAACAGAACTTATTGTTCTAGTATCAAAAAAGTTGATAAAGGTAAGTTTAGCGCAATGCATTTACCTGTTTTGAAATTAAAGAAAACTAATTTGTTATTAAACAATTCCAGAATTTAAAAGAATCTTGTTGTTATATAAAATATAAAAAGTTTTTTAGTGTCATTTTTTTTAAATATAATAGTAGTTTTCTAATTCATTATTTTGATATTTTAACTTTGGAAAAATCATTACAAAAAACATTTTTTATTTTATAATTTTAAATATTTAAACTGTCTTTTGTTATACTAATTTTATTCAAGTTCACTTTTTTAAGTACTGTATCGGTATAAAATTTTCAGTTGCAATTTAGTAATTAGTTTTATCGTACTGTAAACAGAATTATGCTATAAGCGTGAAAAAAGAAGTTGTACAAAAACTCAAATCTGTATAGAGTTTGTTAAAATTGGAAGAAATGAAATATCTTGTGAAGAGCCGCTAAGTTCAACTAAAGTCGCAAGTAAATTATTTGTCCTAATTATATGATTTGTGTAAACATATTTATATTTTACATAGTATTTTTTTTTCTTAATTACCAAAAAGAATTTTATACACATATTATATTTTTAATTGTTTATATACCTAAGTCTAGGAAGTGTAAGTTGTTTAAACTACAAATAGCCTTCTTTCACTTTTATTTTAACTGTTTCATGATACTTAGCTATTGTTATCAACAAGTTTAAAATCGTTTATATGCTTTTTGACATAATATTTACCATTTATTTACAATTATAAAAAAACATATAAACCATTTTAAAGAAAATAAAATGCACAAAATATTGTTTTGAATAGTAAAAGCTATTTAACCTTACTTTTTCAGTGTCAATTTAATTTTATATAAATAAAACTGTCTTTTTTAGCTTTAAAGTTAATTACTAGTAGCTTTTACTTTTGTTATTTAATATCATACATAAAAAAAAAATAAATGTTTACATTCATAAAGCTAAAATATAAACGAAAACATTCACCAAATCTCAGTATTGTAACTATTCATAGTTCTTTTTTTTAAAGCTTAAGTATTTTGCACGGATTTAATATTATTTCACTCTAATTTATTAAACACAATAACTAAAAAACTTTATTAAAAAAACAGTCTCGAAGTGTGAAGGCAAATGTATTAATGGAGAACATTGTGTAAATCATAAATACACAGTAAATAGTCACATATTTAATGATTTTGTCTGTACGCTCATTTCAATTAAACTTCCAAATATAGAAGATTCAATTGATAACAGCACCTCAAAAAACCAGAATAGTTAGTTTTAGAGTATAAACTTACAATTTGTTACTTTTTTATTAAACGTTTTTACCAAATCCTCACTGATTTTTTAGTTTGTCATACTTTTTAAAATAAAAAAAAGTTTGTTTAAAAATGTTCTGTTACAACGTAATGAATTCTGTTGTAGTTTCTGACTAAATAAGCATCTATTATCATGAAGTAGTTATAGTTTATAATAATTTATAAATTTATGTTATAAAACTTTCTTAGTGTATTTTAAAACAAATCTTATGGCTGTTTTTCTTTCTTAAAAGTAGCCTTACTTTATATTTAAGGTAAGTAAATAGACACGTTCTTTTTGTTTAATTTTATAAAATACTATTATTTTAACTGTTTATTGAATGAGGAAAAAAAGCGCTCAAATGTTTGGTCCTAGGACCTGGTGCACAAAAAACCTTTCGGTTATCGAGTTGCACACCATTTGGATACCTTTTAAAGTCATGTCCAGGACAGTTATTATCAATTTATTTAGTTTTTTAAAGGAATTTTAGAGGAACCTCATAATTTTTTTTACTAAAATAATCATTATATAATTGATAGGATATATCGATCACACTTAAGTTCAAAAATTTTTCACTTGTATACCTTTAGAAAAATAAAACTTATGAACTGTAAAAGTTAATGAATACATAGTTCTTTTTTTGTTGATTTTAACTAAAAACCTTAACTAATTTAAATCTTTATTAATTTGTTTACATAAAAAGGTTAGACAACTATTGTTTTAGAAAAACTATCTCAATAGACTTGTACCTTTTTTTAACATTTTCATCTCTAGAAGTCCAATTTTTAGATAAACATTATTCAATTAAAAAAATTAAATTCTTGAAAAGAAGTATATTTTAACATTTTTTAAATACAAAAAAAAACTTATTCAGTGATTTTATTTTATTTTTCGCTGATAGAAAGTATTACACAACTCTCTATACTATTATTTATATTATACTATTTTTTATTATTATTTTAGTAGTGTATTTTGTTAAAAATAACAAAAATTTTGTGACAGATATAATGTTTTTTGCACAAAAACAAAAAGAAGCAAAAGTAATGATAAACTGATACGACGTAAGAAATTAAAAACTAGTTATGTTTATACCTAAAAAAACTAAGTAACATAATATTTAGTAACATATTTATTAAAAATAAATTACAGCAAAGCTAAAAACAAAACAAGGCAAAGACAAAAGTGATTCAAAGCAGAACAAAATAGAATATTTTGTGATCTTTGGAGTAATTGCTGGAGTTCTTGTTATACTTTTAATCGCTGGAATTATATATTTTTGTAACTAGTTAGTTACTTAAATTTACTCATACTTTATATAAACTTCAGATTTACTTAAAGTTAAATAAATGTTTTTACATTAAACAAACTTTTTTTTTACCAATTGATTTTAAAGAAATACTTTTGTTTTTCAAAACCCTAAAAAAGAAAACAGAAATAAATCTAAACTTATTAACGTGAGTTGCATTCAAACTTGTATTTTCGTTAATTTAAAAAAAAAAAATAAATCGCACATAAATCTTAATCAACTACATTTTGCAGCAAACAAAAAACCAAAAAGATGTCGAATTCCGACTCGAGTTTTCACTTCCGGTCCGATTCTCCCAAACCTGAACAAAACGAAGACAGCAGGCAAGATCCACTTCTCAACATTTCATCAGAAGAATGTGGCGAGAAAAGCGATTCTGCAACTGAACCCTGCTTCAATGTCGACATGACGTCACAAGAAATTCGTGACGTCAGATGTGGAAAAAAATCATCCCACCTTCGTTGTAGTGGTGATGCAAGACAACTCTCTTTCGCAGATTGCTTTTCCTCTGCCAGACCGCTGAACCAGAGTTTTTTGAGTAAGAGGCTCCCCATATTACCAGTTTGTGACGTCACTCACAAAAACAATTCTCCTAATTGCTACGCCTCTGATGACGTAAGCAGTTTGTCTTTCGGAGGGTTCTTTACCAGCCCGTTTCGACAAAGATCCTTCCGAAACAACTCGTTACAAGGCTCGTTCAGGCAGAACTTCGCAAGATCCAACCGCGCGAGCTCGGTGGGAGGTTTCGTCGCAAAACGCGTCGATGTTGAACCGCATAACTGTACTGTGACGTCATTTGAGCCTTCAAACTGCATTGTGACGTCAGCACCACAAACCTCTTTACACAGCGGTTCGGGCTCGGTTCAAAAGAACAGTAAAGTGTGCAATTACGTGTCTAACCTTCAAGAGCAGATAGACAAGGATGAACTGAGAGTGCTAACTCATTCTGCAATGAACAAGCCGCTGAAAGGAGTTTTGAAAACTTCAAGCGGAAAGTCTTCAAAGCGGAGAGGGCTGGCTCCGAAAAACAGAGTGAAGTTTTACGATGAGCTAGAAAACTCAAACACTTATGTTTAAGTGTTGTTTAGTGTTTTAGTTTAAAGGTAAAACTTTTGTGTAGTGTTAAAGTTTTTATAACATAACTATTCTTTTTACACTTTTAATGGAGTTTTGTTTTATTGTGTTTTATGTAGTTATTAAAAGCTGTTATAAGAAAAGGTATCATCAAACTATTTGTGGGTTTAAAAATTACTTTTAAAAGTAGCATTGTATGCAATCAAATTGAAAAGTGTAACAAACGTTAAAAAATATCAAACTTAGATAAAAAAATTTAAGTAACAAAACATATTCATTAGATACTCCTATTGATCCTGGAAGGAATTATGAGATTCAAAAAAAATTAAAAATAAACATATCAGCTCGAATTGTTGGTAGTTGAGCCAGACTACAAGTTTATCTTTTATTCATGTCTAAGTTATAATCTAATTATCAAAAAACTAAATCTTAATAATTATAAAAAAATTTATATCTTTGTACATTTATTGGTTTCTAACTTTCTTATGTCTAATGAATAACAACGTTAATTAGTAAAATATAAAACAATTTAAATTGTATAAATTTAGTTTCAAAAAGACTTGATTAAAGTTTTAAATAAAAGAAAACAATATTCTGATTAAAAATTTCAGACTTTTAAATTATATATATATTTATATATATATACTTGGAACGGGTGAAAATTGCACGAAGAAAAAATTGTACGAGGGGACTAAATTGCACAAGAACAAAATTCCACGAGTGCGCAAAATTTCACGAAGACAATTTTTCACCAAGGGTCAATATTGCACGAGCTACAATTTTGAGTATAAATATAGATAAAAAATTAAGAAAAAAGAAAAGAAAAAAAGTTTTTGACCGAGGGTAAGGGTTAGGGGTAACAATGATAGTTGAAATAAAATAGAATATAATTAATAAAAACTATGATTAAGAAAAAATAAAAAATAAAATAAAGTTACCGACTGAGGGTGAGGATTAGGGGTAGTAGTGATAGTAAAAAGCAGAAAAAAAAATTAAAATAATAAATTTAAATAAAATAAAAACTAAATAAACAAAACTAAAACAAAATTAATTACTTACCGATCGAGGGTAAGGAATAGGGGTAACAGTGATAGTAAAAAATAAACTAAATTAAAATTTAAAAAAAAATAGTAAAAAAATCTAAAATTACATAAAAAAAAATTTAATCCGTTCAAAAATGTCTCCCTGCAAAATTGTTTTCGTGCAAAAGTGACCCTTTGTGCAAATATATCTTCGTGCAAACCTTTCTTCGTGCAAATTTATCCCCTCGTGCAAAAGTATATTTGTGCAATTTTGTGCACTCGTACAATTTTGTCTCCTCTTGCAATTTTGTACGCCCGTGCAATTTTGACACCTATTCATTTAGTTATCCACCTATTTAGTTATCTAAATTTATCTCACTTTTTAAAATAAACTATAAAAAATTGTTTATCAAAAAAAAAAATCAAAACTTTTGTTTTAGTTTTTTTTTCAAATCTTATATTTACAAATGGATTTGTACAAAATCATGTTGAAAAATAATAGTTATCGGAAAAAAGGTTTCAAACAAACAATTTAAAGTTTTTATTTTTCGTAAACAACATTTCAAAAAACTTCAAAAATAAGTTTATTTCCTTAGAATTTTGTATTAATTTCCAATATTTTAAGTAACAATAATAAAAGGCTAATAGTTAACATTTAAGTAGGGTTTTAACTGTAACTTTAACATTTATATAATTTTTTTTTTTATAAAATAAAAATGTCAGAAAAATGTCTTGTTTTCACGAAAACGTTTTTTAATATTTAGTTAAAAAAAATAGTTCAACCAAATTTTTGAACTAACTGAACCAAATTTTCATTTCATAAGTTTTCATTTAAACTTTCTTATGAAATATTAAAAGGTAATAAACTTTTGATATGTTTTAAATATATTACTTATTTGTTAACTTTCCTTAAAAAAAATTTAAAATAGTTAGTTTATTAGTGCTTATTTAATTTATATTTATTAAGGCTTGTCATTGCACTACGATGTAACTTATTATAATTTCGTTAAAAACTTTTTTATGTTATCTAGTATACTGCTACAGATTTTTTTAAGTTGTTTTTTGTAAAATAAACATCTTTATGAACTTAAAGTAGTTTAGAAATAACACAAATAGGCAAATTAAATTATAACCTGCTTTTAAAACTCTTATAATTAGTTTAAGTTTTTTTTCTAAACATATATAAAAGCACTAAATTAACCATTTACAATAAATAAAAAAACTAAAACAAAAACATAGAGTATTTTTTACTTTAATCACTAAATGTTTTAATACAGTTTTAAGAAAAAATATTAAGCTGATTATTATATCACAGTAATGCTTGTTTATAAAAAGATTATAGTTTTCATTTAAAAAACATTTTATAACTGTCGTAATGTTAGGCTATTTTTTTCACAAGGACAAAATAGTCATAAAACACCATGAGCGCTAAAATAAGTTTTCAGTTTTTTGAGTTGTTCAGTTAGAGATTACGAGTATGAAGTTAGCTTGATAACGTTTTTCAAAAGTTTTTAAAAAAATGTCCAAATATTAGACCCAATTATTTTCTTTATCTTAATAGCTAGATAAAAACTCTTTATTTTATTTTAGAGAGCGATTCTTTGTTTTTAGTATACAAAAAAAATCTATTGGATTGGGGTTTGACTTTTAGTGTGGGGCTCCTTAAAAAAATGAGTTTTTTTTATCAATTTTTACTTAGCTCTAATTAAAAATTAATTTTTTTTTTAAATTAATATTCATATTTATTAGTAAATAAATTCTGTAAAACACTTTTTTTTCCCAACTGTTAATATTTTGTAATATTTAGCCTTATTCTAGTTTTCCTAATTCCGAAATAAGGCTAAATAAAACAAAATATTAACAGTTGAAAAAAAATTGTATAACATTATTCACATATAAATATAAAAATTAAAAAAAAGTTAATTTAACATATTTTTTTGTTTTAAATTCCTGCTAAGTAATAATCGATAACTTAACTTATATTTCGTACTGTTTGGCCTTATTTTGGAATTAGGACTTCTAGAATAAAGTTAAATAGTACAGAATATTAACAATTTAAAAAAAAGTGTTGTACAAAACTTATTTACTAATAAATATAAATATTAAAAGAAAAAAATAATTATGTTAATTATTTTATTTTTAAATTCGAGCTAAGTTAAAATTGATAAAAAAAACTTATTTTTTCTAAGAATCCCCACACTAAAAGTCAAGCCCCAATCCAATAGATTTTTTTTTGTATATTAAAGACAAAGAACCGCTCCCTAAAATAAAATAAAAAGTTTTTATCTAGATATTAAGAAAAGGAAAATAACTGAATATAAAATTTGGAGATTTATTTTAAATTCTTGAAAAACATTAACAAGCTAACTTAACACTCGTTTAGAGATTTGGAGTGATTGTATTTTTTTAAAGTTAAAACTATATTTATCTGCAAGAAGGAATATTTAATTAAAATGTTAGTTCTTATCTGTTCTCTCCTTACATCTTAACATTTTATTCTTTGCAACCTCATAGTTAATTTCTTTGATAATAAACTTAGTATGTTTAGAGTTGTGTATAATTTTTAGTGATTTTTAGTACTATTTAAGTGATATTTAAGGTTTAAGTTTTCTGTATTTATTAAAGTTGGGCCATTTAGTAATTTTATAGTTGTGTATAACTTATTAGGGATTTATAGTACTATTTTAGTGATATTTAATGTTAAAGTTTATGTAGTGATTAACTAATATTAAGTTTCATTTAAAACAATTGGTGTAGTTACTGTTATTGTTATTGATGTTCACATTGATGTTCATATTGTATTTATAATTACATTTGACACTATTATTGGCTATGAGTGAGAGAAACTGTACACGTAGTCAAGAGAAGGGTACTTGCCACACCCTTGCAACCATTAGAAGTGACTTTGAGGCAGTACCTGTTCCGCCGGTGCTACCAGGCCCTCCGAGCGGACACTGTGTACCTAAATTTCATACACTGTAGTAAGGGTCGGTGTCCACTGTAGTAAGTTACGGACCATTTTACCTGGAAAAATTTGCTAGCAATACGCAGTTTAAAAAGTTTTCACCTCAGTAAATTAACATAACTAGGGTTACTAGTATAAATACTCAACATTAAACCAAAAATGTATAAAACTAAACAGTAGAGCAATAGCACTTTATTGTTTAGATTATGAGCCGAATCGAAACATTTTTAGACGAAAACTGCTTGTAAATACAATAAAAACAAAAATGCTTTGTCTTTCGTTTTCATATTGTTAAGTTATAATATCGTTAAAAATACAGTTAACCCCTAGGTGCAAGAAAGTAAACAAACTTTTAGTTGATAAATATTTGTTTACCGTAAACACCCTTTAATTTTTTATTTTTAGTTTAATTAACGTGAAAAATAGTTTACTATGTCTAGTTCAGCAATTAATAGATGCATAAAGTAAAAGCTGAAAAACTTCGTTTTAAAATGTTTATTCAAGTTACATACATTGTAGGTTAACACTGAACTCTGTATTTTGCTTTAAGTAAGTTTTTCTAAAAATTTAATAAGTTGTTAAACAGTCAAACAGCATAATTGCTTTGCTTTTATGATTATACTTGTTGTATATAAATTTCTAAAAATTGCTAACACAAAACATTTCTTTTTAATAAACAAAAGATTAGTTATACTTTAATAAGCTGTAATAAACTTAAATAGAAATTTAGGTGTTAACATACTAGGTAAAGCACGTGAAATATCTAGTTTGATACTTATACCATCTTAAAATTTTACTAAAATAATGATTTAATTTTTTTTTCAGGTTTGTAAACTATATAACTAAAAATGCTTGGAGCTAAAATAAAAGTTTTAGCATTTTTTGCAATATGCATTACAACTGCTATAGGTAAGTGTTTTAAAGACTTGATGATTTTTTCTAGAAGTTTGTAAAAACCATTAAGTTATAATCAAAACACAAATAAAATAATCTTAAAGTTTTGTTTCTAAAACAAAGTTATAACTGGTAAACAGTAATAAAAAATTGCTTTTATTATTTTAAGTATGCTAATACATTTAGCATACTTAAAATAATAGCATGTTTTACTTGGTTTAAAGCATGTATACATAGTAAGTTACGTGAGCTGTAAAAATATTAACCACAGCTAAAAATTTATAAATATAGTTTATATACAGCAGGTTTTTTTTACTGATATTTTATTTAAACTTTGTGCTATCTAACTGAAAACTTCAACAATTTAAGGTGAGTCCTCTGGAAGCAACGGACTGGTTTGTTGGTCAGACAGGCAATGTTCGAATATTCCTGGTGCCTGCGTCATACGTGAAAACAGTTACGTGGGATTTTGCGACTGCAAAGATGATTATCTTGGTAAAAACTGTGGCTATAGTAAGTGACTACTTTTTACCGAGCGTTTAAACACTTTTTGTTTGATTTAGGTTTTTTAAATTTTGTATAGAGCTATGTTTTTATAGTTTTTTCAAGTATTCTTAATAAAATGAACACCTATTCATTTTTTTGTAATATTTGTGCTAATTTAATTATCAAGGAATAAAATCAAACTAATTATATACAAGTAATAAATTATTATATTTTACCTAAGTAAATATTTAACTGGACTAGATAACGTATTTCTTTTAATAAATTTTAGTAATTTATAGGTAATTATATAATAAATCTCAGTAAATGAGTTGAAATCTATTACTTTGAACAGAACTTTGCTCGAAAGAAAATCCATATGCTGTGGACTACTCTGATAACTGCACGTCTGAAGACAGACTTTGTTAGTAAAATTACTACTTTCCGATAGTTCACAACAAACCAAAAAAATATTTTAAATGAGCTATAAAAATATAGTACAATATAGTCAAAAAGACTATTCAAAGTTCTGCAATAGTCTGTAAAATTTTTTTGGATTAAATGCAACTTTGGCAAGTTTTACTGAACATATTTTGCCAGATCTACTAGAATTTATTTTAATTAAGATGAAATAGATTAAATCAATTCTAATGATAGTTTTATGCCGAACTTGTTTTAGCTTATTCTACTTAAGCTATTATAAATAACAAAGTTAAATAAAAATATGTATATATATTAATAAAAAAATAATAATTTTTAGATTCTTGTGATGTCGACGTTTGTGAAAATGGAAGCTGCTTCATGGATGGAGATTATAAGATTTGTCAATGCAGAAAAGGATATTATGGAAAAAGGTGTGAAAAACGTAAGTTATTACGTATTAAAATATTGTCAAAATAAACAGTGAAACAGTTATTTGTAAACAAACTTTTGGTGAAACAATTTGGTATAACTGTAAAGTAAATGGTCTGTTTTTTCAGATTACTTTCTTTTAATTACAGTATTTTAGTTATGAAACAACAAAAATAGATGGTTTTAAGATAGTTTTCGTATGCTAGCTTAGTTTTTAACTATAGACGAAATTTAAAAATTAAAACACTAAATAACCAAATTAATATCAAATAAAGAAACTTGTCAAACTTTTCATTAGGTTAAAAATATATAAACAATACAAGAAAACTAAAACATAACATTTTTTATAAAGAATATTTTTCAACTAAAATTATAACACGTAAAATAGTAAAGTCATAAGTGGTTTTTTAAATACATTTCATTCGTAACAAATATATCGTTTTAATAAAAGTTGACTTCACGTTTTAAAAATTTATAAAACTAAATAAATACAAAAGTTTGATTTTATTAAAGTTTTGTAAATAAAACATAACCAAATGAACTTCATTAAAATATTTTCAATCATATAGCTTGAACACTTTATTTAGTAAAGATTTTGTACGGTTGATTAATAAATTATTTTGTAATTCGATTATCGAATTTTAAGCTTAGTTTAGTCGCTAATGTTTAGACTAGAAGGCACTAATATAAATTCAATAAGAAATTGTTTAAATTTCCAAAAAGTTTTCCCTATTCTACTATGTAAACTGAAACATTGATAATTCTCCACAAAATTCAAATTTTTTAAATTATTTGTTTTGACAAATAAAAGTATAATTTAATTTTTAAATGCAATAAAATATAAAAATATTAATCATAATGCTGATGACAGATGTGAACGAATACTTGGAACTGTGCGAGAAAAAATGCAAGGGCGGCAGTTTTTGTTACAACGACCAAAAACAAAACAGCACTTACTGTACTATTATCACAAAAATTGATAAAAGTAATTTCTATTGTAATGCATTTAATTATTTATTCGTTAGTTATGTCTAGTAGTTAAAAGAACATATATATATATAGAGTTGGTAAATTTGTTTTACTGCTATAGGTTTTTGAGAAATAAGTTAAAGTTTCCGAATCGTTTTAACTTCTATTACATGTTAGATATAAAACTAAAAAAGTTTATTATAATTACACAAAACTTTAAACATCAATATATTTCTAGCAACTTAAAGATACGTAATTTACTTTTATCTTTGTCAACAATGAATTTGAAAATATTTATACAGCCACGTAACTAATTTTACAAAATTAATTTTTATTGATCAGACTTATGCAATGAGGTTGAAAATGTCAGCTGTACAGCAAATGAAATCTGTTTAAGATTTATAAAATCCGTGGAAAATGAAATATCTTGTAAAGAGTCACTAAGCTCTCATAAAGTCGCAGGTAAAATACTAGTACTAACGGTTTGATTTTGTAAACTGTTTTATTCTTCAAGTAACAATTCTAGATCTAAAACAATAAAATATCAATAATTATAAAAAACTTAAAAATAATCATAACTTTTGTTTTATTCACAATCAATTATACTTTACTAGGCTTTATTGCTTTATAGGTTTATACAACATTAAACACAAAACATAACTTGTTTATGTAGACTGGAAATGCAACGACAAATGCACTAGTGAAGAGTTTTGCCAAAAAAACGAGTATGAAATGAATGGTTATATTTACAATGATTTTGTTTGCGAACCGATAGAGGCTAAAGTTTCAAGCACCGAAGGTCCAATTGCTAACAGCACCTTAAACAACCAAAACAGTTTGTTTTACAGTTTAAATTAACAATAATATAATTTTAAACTTTTGTTTTCAAACTTATGTAATTTTTTTTTTCAAATAATATGTTAAATTCTATAACACTGGAGTAATAAAAAGTAACTGAATAAACCTTAGATTTAGTTGTAAAGTAAAGGCTTTTTCTGCATTAGAACATTTAACACAAAAAGAAATTTCTCAGCAGATGTTCCAAGGGATGCAGGGAAGGGCCCTAATGCAAACTATACTCCTATATTTGGAGTAGTAATTGGAATTCTTGTTATAACATTAATCGCTGGATCTGTTTATTTGTTTAGAAAGTTAGTAGTTTGAATATAAATTAATTTTCTCTAGATTCGGCGTGTTTGGTTTTTATAGAAGTATTATATAGTTCCTACGTATAGCTTGTAGGTGTAAAGTTAAGTATTTTACAAATGCACACTTTTGGGCATACAGTTGTTTACGTATGATTTGTTTCTAGTTTTTACGTGTTTTAGCTTCTTTTTTATGTTTTATAAAAACTACTTTTAAAGTTTAGACAGATAAGCATAAAAACTACGATTTTATTAAAAAATTAGTAATCAAAGTTTCTATAAAATATATTGTTACGCTACATAAGAGTGTAGCCATTTATATATGGCATAATAGAAGCAGCAATTACACAAAATATAAATTTTATTACGCAGCAAACAAAAAACCAAAAAGATGTTCAATTCCGACTCGAGTTTTCACTTTCGGTCCGATTCTCCCAAACCTGAACAAAACGAAGACAAAAGAAAAAATCCACTTCTCAACACCACTTTAACACAAGTTGATGAGAAATGTGAATCCACAACCGAAGCTTCCTTCAATGTTGACATGACGTCATCGGAAATTACCGACGTCACACATGTAAACAATTCTCCTAACTGTATTAACAATGTTGACGTAAGCAGCTAGTCACCTCTCTAAACAGAACCTTCCCTCATCCAACTAGAACTTCCAAGTAAGATCCGACCAAAAAGAATCGACAACTGAAGCTTCTTCCGATGTTTATTTGACTTTAACAGAATAACAATAAAGAAATTACTGTTTTTGTTTTGTTCTCTAAATTATACCTTTTCTAACTTTTTTGTAACTTAATTTGTTTTTAAATTTTTATAAATAAACTTTTTTAACATGTCTACTTTTATGATTTAAGTCCTAGTTAAGCTACTTCATGGTGTCTTTTTTTTAAAGTAAATAATGCAGTTAAATAAAGTAACCAACAATAATAAAAATTTGTGCTAGACTAAAACTTTTATTTAGTTTTTGATAAACAATCAAAACAATGAAAATTATCAAAAAAAAATCTTGAGGTAGATAGAGCTACTACTTAAACCAGTCACAATAGTCAATGCTCATTTCATAATAAACAATCTTAGTTTGTTTTATCTCTGCGTAAAACTTTGTTTTAAAACTTAATTGAACTATATATACTTTTCTATAAATGGTGTTTTAGTTCATGGTCCCAATGGTTACATGACTATTCAAATTCGGAAAACTCAAATTCCCACAATTAAAATTCTTAAAAAATATCTATAAGACTATATATCAATAAGTAATTTTATTTAAAAAAAAAATAAATATATTAATTTTTTTTTAAATGCTTTTTTTCAAAATCTAAAATACTTTTCTTATATATTTTAAAATTACTAAATAATAACCATATTTTTTACTTTGATTTAGTCATATCTCATAAAATATTTAACGTTTTGCAAAAAGAAAAAAATTACTTGTAGATATTGATATGATCTTCATATGTATTTGCTATATTCAAAGAATATACATTAATTTTCTACTTGTGGTTGTTTTAAATTTTTTTCAAGAATTTGAATTGTCGGAATTTGATTAGTCGTGAACCCAGTGGCAATAGGTTTTTTTAAATTAGAGCTTACCCTTAAGATATGCATAAATTTTACACGAAGATGAGACACGTTTGTTATGTGTTTCACATTTTAAAGTCTACGGGATTTCTTAAGTAAAACTTACTCTATAAAAATATTATTTTAAATATGTAGTTTATCTTCGAATTGAGCTATTTTATAAAAATAATTTTGTTAAGTGAAAATGTAAAGAAAGACATTTAACCTTTAACATGTTTTAAATAAACTTGCTCAATCTGGTATTATATAGTTGTATATTATTAAACATTATTTTCATATAAGAAAACACATTAACTTTTATGATGCTTATATCTTAAAAACTTAAAACTTAAAAATAAAATTGATATTATCAAAAAAATGTTAGTAATGTATCATCGGTAATCTTTGAAATAATTGAATAACTGTTATAATGTCTTCATGAAAATCGAAACCAACAACCTAAACCATGTGTTTTTAAGGTTTTTGCTACAGCTTTAGTACAGGATAGTGTAATTTATACTGTAGTCTGCAACGAACAATTGTTAAAAATATTATATTTTGTCTATTTTGTGTTCAGGGTTTAACTTTTGAAACTGTATCTTCCTGACTTGAATTAATGAAAAAACTGTTTGTACTAGGTTTTATTTACTTTTACACAGTATAAAAGGGGGCGGGTCAGAAAAGCACGGGTGACACTTTAGCACAGAGTGACACTTTAGCACGGTGTGACACTTTAGCACGGAGTTTTAATTTAGCACAGCGTCACTTTAGCACGGAGTGACACTTTAGAACGGAGTGACATTTTAGCACAGAATTTATTTTGCATTATTTTTTTCTTTGCTTAAATCACATTAGGTACTGTATAGTTTTAAAATCTATAAGCGAACTATGTAACATGTAAACTAAAATTTAAAAAGCTTTAAATGAGTTACAACTTTAAGTTTTAATTAAAACTAAGATAAAAATAAATTTAAAAACTTTATTAAGTTGTTTTACTGTTTAATTTTAGATGAAAATATTTTGATACTTTAACTTTAAAATTTTCGACGTAAAACTATTCTAATGAAGCTAGCAATAAATACAAGCTCTAAGATTATTAAAACTTATTTAAATGCTTTAACTAATTCTAATAAGACTAAACTTTAAGCGTAAGTTTTAAATAAAAAATGAGAAATATAAGTTCAAAAACTTTCTTATTTAATTTTAAGCCCAAAGTAAAAACTTTATTTTTAATTTTTTTTAGGACGATATTTTCAAAAGTGCTAGAACTAATTTTCACAATTGTTTGTTTGTTAAGTTAGTTATTTTAGATAATCAAACATTATTTAAAAAAACATTATAAAAGATTTAAAATTATTACGTGCAAAAATGTCACTCTGTACTAAAGTGAAGCCGTGCTGAAGTGTCACTCCGTGCTCAAGTGTTGGCCCGTGCTAAAGTGACGCTGTGCTTTTCTGACACCTACCCATAATTGATCGTAAGAATATTAAACTAAAGTGAAAACCTTAAAATACTTACTAAAGTTGTAATTCAAAACCATATTGTAATCCATTTATTTTATCTACATTTTATTAATTAGATTTGCTTTACAAACAGAACTTTTGTCTACTTTCAACGCTTTGAATTTTTTAAATAATGTTGCAAAGATTAAAAAAGCAGGTCAAAACTTTACTAAGCAGTTTATTTTAAAAAAAATGATAGATAGATAACCATCAATCTAAAATTAGCAAAAAAAGTGTAACTTTATATTATTGTATAACTCAAAAAATAGTTGAAAGATGTTTAGTTTTAATAAAAATGTTTTCTAAACTTAAAAACCAACTTTAGATTAGGCGATTTTTTACCCTCAATAGTTTTAAACTTCATCCAACTCACAAGCTTGTGTATTTTTACAACAAAAAGTTTTTTAAACAAATATATTGTGGAACAATATCAATAAACTTCAGGCACTTTATAGTTTAAAAGTCTCTTTATGGCAACTAAAGTAAAAAAAGATAATGTTTGAAAAACTGCTTGCAAGTTAGGGGAACTGCTCAGTTTCAACCCGCGACAATTTCACCCGATGAAACCCGAGAATCGCTTTCAGACCAAAGGTAAGAATTAGGGGTAAAAGTGATTGTAAAAAGCAAACGAACAATAAATAAAAGTAAATTAAATAATTAATAACGCGATAAAAAAAGAAAAAAAGTGGTGGAAATTGATTGCGGGTGGAAATTGTAAGTATAACGCAAGTTAGAATGTCATTTCTAATTAAAAGGAGTATTATAAATAATATAGTTTACCACACGACCGGTTTCGTTGTTTTTAAGACTCGTGTAATCTGATCTGTTAGTTATGTCCTGGACAAGACGTTAAAAGGTATCCGTGGTGTGTGAATCGATAACCGAAAAGTAATCTTTAAATTATTTTATAAGTTCTACTTTTTTGTATACAAAGAGTTTAAATTTCTTTTTCGTAACGGAAACAATTTACTAAATTTGGCATTCAAAATTGCTAATAAAAAATGACTTAACTTTTAAGTTAAACAAAATTAAAAATTAAAAATCCTGGCTTCAAAAGCTATTTTAATTAAACTACAAAAAAAATTGACAAATAATATTAATGTTTTAAAACAGTTTTTACTACCATTGAAAAGTCTATGCAAGTTTAAGTAGTTTTGTTTCAAATAAGAAATAATTAAACGATTTTTTTAAATAAATTTAAGTAAAAAATTTGCATAGTTTTGCCAAAAAACAGTTCAAGAATGTTTATTACAATTTAGAAACAACAACAATAAAAATTCTTTTTAAATTAAAAAATCACTAAAATGATTTTCTTTACATTAAAGTTTATTATATTCTAATTAATGTACTTGTTTATATAAACTCTTGTAAGTTTTTTTTAAGATTTTTTTTTTCAATCCTTTATATGATATCATTACTAAAGGGTTAAATTTACGAGATTTGTATATAAACTTAAAGAAAATAAGTTAACTACATACTGTTTTAAGCAATAATCTTACATGACTTTTTCAAATTATAAAACGATAAAAACAGATCTAATCTATTTATATAATGTTTATCATAAACTTGAATTTTTTACTACTTATTTTATTTAACAATTTTTTTATACATGATATGCATTCTAATAAAAAAGTGCTTATTCAATTCGTTTACAACGTCGTTTTTCTTTGCACCCCATTTTTAACTACTTATAGATTTATTAAAATTCTAATTAAATTTTTTAATATGCTGTTACAACTTATTAATTTACTTATGTTTACAAAAAAGTCTTTAACATCTTTAATATAGTTTTACTTGCACAAATAAGCAAATAACATTAGTGCGTGTTTATAAAACATCTATTTATATACTTGTAAGGATAAATACATATATAAGCACTAATAATTACTTTAATTATGATTAAAGAATGCTATGATATGAAATAAACGCTTTTTATATATTACAATTAATTTATAATATTACTTGGTTTAATTTTTATGTTATTATTAACAAATGGTTATTAAAGAAGTATTTAGCTCTAAATTTTCATAAATCTGTAGCCTTTTTTGTATCGTTAGTTTTATATATTTTTTCTCATACTGAATTTCGTTAAAACAAATAGTTTAGGTTTTTTAGCTTGAAAGAAAAGCTACTGCCTAAACATTTCGTTATATTTATTTCGTTTATTTTTCTAAACTTATACGTAAATACTTTATATGCTAAAACTTGATTTTTTGCTAGGTTTTGTATTTTGATAATGTCACATGCTTTGATAAGTTTAAACAAAATCGTCAGTACTATTTGATTTTTAAATTTAAATCACTATTAAAAGCTTTTTTTTTTGCATTTTAACCTTAGTATAATCCTATGTATTACTATTAGTAAAAATAAACTTTGAAATCTGGTCCAAGTAAAAGTCTTAACTTAGTTAAAGATGTGTTTTTTTTTAAAGCTCTTATTTATTTTATAAACTTTGTTGTTTGTCTCTTTTCACTGCTTTTTAACAAATTATAAAATAAATAACTTTTTTTTTCTTTTTACTGTTTTACAATTTTATTAAATTTTTTTATTTACTTTTTTGTTAACAAATTTTTGTTTATAAGGTTTAATTGATCTTATTTGCACAAACTGAAACAATGTTTATGATATTTTTAATAAGCTACTCGAATTGAAAAAAAGGTAATAGAATTTTAATATATTTATGATATTTCATTTATATGTTAAAAACTCTATTATCTGCTATATTATTACTAACAAACATCTAATGTAATTTTATATATAAAGCTATTTAGAAATAGTTTATAGTTTTTACATCAGAATAGTCATTATGACTATTATGTTTTAAAATTGTTTCTTGTTGTATTAAAATAAGTTAAAATGAACAATATCTGTTTGTTTACTTTTTGAAATATATAATATTTCAAATAGCTATTTTTTATTTTTATTTAAAAACAATTTATGTACACTCAGTTTGAATGTTTTTATACTTAATATTTGAAATTCTCACTTGCTAAGAACCAAAAAAATTGATTTTACTAATTTTTGTTCTTTGAAGTTATAGATAGGACATACAATAGAGTGCACATGAGACAACTTGATTCCTAAAAAAAATTATGCACATCTAGTACCTTAAATTTTCAAGACAAACGATACCCATAAAAAAGTTTTATTTTTTGAATCTAAATTCTGAACTTTTTTTTTATAACTTAGATTAATAACAACTAGACTAAATAAATAAAAAACCTTTGTTTAGGATTGCTTAAAATAATATTTAAAATCTTTTGAGCTAAAATGAAACTTATAGCAGTGTTTGTACTATGTTTTACAACAGTGATGGGTTAGTATTTGAACTTTTTTTTTTCTTAAAATGCTTTTTGATAAAAACAATACCACATAGTTTTTATTTATTAGTTTGTATACTGAAAAAAAAAATTACTGAACAAGAAAAGCGTAGGTTTTTTCTACAAAATAAAAATGTTTCTTTTGTTTTTTAAATAATTAAACATATTTAATTATTTATTATAACTATTGTAAAAGACTAATACATATCCAATTTTTTTTATCTAATGTCCTCATATATCTTTACTTATAATGCTAAAGTTATATTATTTATTATCTTGATTAAACAACACCTCACTGGTTGACCAAATACTTCATAATAAATTTGTTTAAAAATTTTTTAAGTTAGTGTTTTTATTAATTTTAGTAACTTTACTGCAATAACTGTTTAAACAACTTTTAATATTTGTGTTTAAACTTTGATCGAAACTTGTTTTATTTTGTTCAGGTTCTGAATTCATCGAACACGGCTTTCACTGTGTGTCAGACAAGGACTGTTCGAACATACCCGGATCTTGCTACAGACCAAATACGGACATGATGGGAGTTTGTGATTGTAAAGAAGACAATTTCAGTTACAACTGTCGCTTGAGTAAGGAGCAGTTTTATAATTCAATATTTTGTTAGAATTTAGTAGTTGTTAATCAGTAAAATTTTTAATAAAGCTATTTTCAATGTTTTTTCAGATTAATACAATAATTTAATTATTTAAGCTGATATTTATTGTTTAAAACTTTATATTAAGTGTAGAAGAGCATTTTATTTTATTTCGAGTAAAAATAAAGTGCTAAAAAACTTAATATTTTTACAGATTTTTAAGTATTTAGTTTATTTCATTATTTAATGTAAAAAACTGCTCTTTTTTTTTGTAAACTTTGTTTTCATATATTGATAGATGGAAATATCAGCTAGTTTAGTATAAATAGTCATTTAGTTGTTGCGTAAATATGTTATTCTAAAATGAAAATATTACAAACTTATAATGCTTTATTAACGTTGATTGTAAAAAATAAAATATATTGACTTTTGTATTTACATATAGTTTATAATAGTAATGTTTATAGAAACCTGCTCGAATCAAACATATGCTGTAGATAACTCTAGTAACTGCACATCAGAAGAAACAAAAAAGTATCGTTAGTAAACTGTTTAAGTTTTCACAAATAAACTACCTAGTCATAAGTAGGTTTTAAGTGTTGCAACTAATATATAGAAAAAAAAACAATTAGGTTTAGCTTTTTAAAATAAATAACCTGAACTTATTTTTAATAAACCAATGATATTTGAAAATACTCTTTACTTTTTTCGATATAATGTGATTTATACAGTTTTAAGTTTTTTTAGAACACATAGGTCGGATAGTTATAAAATACATAGGTAATAAAAGGTAGATAAATTTCAGAACCTTGCGAGATTGATGATTTTTGTGAATACGGAAGCTGTTATGAGCTTGGTAGTTTGAAATCGTGTCAATGCAGAAAAGGTTACTATGGACTGCGGTGCGACAAACGTAAGCATTTGAAAAAAAATATTTTATCAAATTCAGATGTATGGTAGATAGCTTAGTTATATTCCTTGGCGAGTTTAATTGTATATAGCTAAAATAAATGTAGAAATATCTAGTTATATAAAAAGATTTTTACTTTTTGTTTTGAGACAATTAGATTGTTCTAGATCGGCAGTGAAATACTTATAGATTCTACTTTTAGATCCTTAAAACTAATAATAAGCGGTTTTACAAGAAAACCTTTAAGTGTAACTTATAAGGATGTCACTGCCGGTCTAGAAAAAAAAAAGTTATTTATAAGTAGAAATGCCACTGTATTAGTGTGTATATCGGCAAAACTTTCCAGAGATTTTATATTAGAAAAGACCAACATATTTCAAAATCCGTAGAAGTTGGTTGGACATGGGTTTGAATAAACAATCTAATAGGTCATCGGCAGTTGCTAAACACTTATTTATTAATTATGATAGTGCAAAAAAAATTATTGTGATAGTCATTTTTTAATTGTAAGTAAAGCACGTACTGATTATCATCTAGGCGTTTTAGAATCTTTATCTATCAAAACTTTTAGACATAACTTATGCAAGCAACAGTACGTTTATAAATCTAATATTTATAAGTTGTTATAAATGTTTAGTCTTGTTTGTCGCTTATTTTATTTTACGTATTTTTTGTTTTACTTTTTTTTTTTTTGTACGTATGCTTATTTTAGTTAAATTACTAATTAGTTTTTAGTTAAGTAGTAAAAAACTCTTAATCTATCCCTAATTAATCTATTCAATTTTGCTTAATCTTCTTAGTTGAGTATTTTCTTATGAAACCAAAGACTGTTTATTTACTCAAGTTTAAGTTAACATGTTTAAAATTAAAGTTTTAAATAATTAAATATTTTAAATTTACTAAACCGACAATCATTTCACATTATGTCTCTGAAACAAATACCAATTTATGCTTAAGCTCTGCCTTCTGTTAATGTAAGTTTAATTATAATTGGTGTTTGTTAAACTATATATACATCATCATTTTGTTTCAAATACAGATGTAAACGACTATTTTAGTTTGTGTGAACCGAAATGTACTGATCCAGGCTCGTTTTGCTACAAACGACAAGATGTCAAATATACACAATGTGCTAAAATTAGCAAAGAACCGTTTGGTTAGTAATTCTTAGTGTTATGTGACGGTGTTTCCCCTATTTTTTTCTGAATCAGCAAAGTCTTTAAAAGCTTTTGTTTTTAATTTATATCCGTTTTATACCTAAAAATATTAAGAATTTATGAAAGAATTATTTCTTAATAACTAAAAATAAAAGATTATGCGAGTTTTTTTCTTTTTTTGCTGACTTAGCAATTATTGGGGAAACACCGTTTTATTACAGAAAGACTCTAACTCCTAGTTGTATATTTTGTAGAAAATTTGTAAAAAATAGAATTTAGAAAACTACTTATAATAAAAATCTTTTTATTTCTTTTAGTTTTCAGGAGATATGATTAAATTTCATCCTTTTTTTTGAAACCAGCTGTGTTAAATAATTCTTTTTTTAAATGGTAATTGATGTAGGAAAGTTTTTGTTTAAACTAACAATATTAATTATTATAGCTTTGAAATGCTACTTTTGTTTTCAAACCTATAACACTTAAATGTTTCTTCTTAACTATCAAATTTATTAAAAATAGGTATAAAAAAGTTTATGTAGTTTGTTAAACTAAAATGAAACGTTTAGATAATTGCATCAATCTTAAGCTTTTGGAATTGTTTTGATACTTTTGTAGTTTTTAAATTAGAATTATATTTATACTTGCTCTATTGAAAAACAGAACTTAAACAAACAGTTGAGTAATCATAGGAAAACAGCTCAAAACAATTAAAAAGTTTGTAAATAAGCTTAAGTAATTGTTGGTGTAGCGTTATAATCAAGTAACATTGTGTTTTAATTACAACGTTTGAAACAAAACTTAGTTAAGTAAACAACTATATATTTTAAGATACCTAACGTTTACCTTTTTTTTTTCCATAGTTTTTTACTATAAGTACAGCAGCAGTAACTCAGACAAACTTTATTAAGACATATGCGGCGACCTTGGTAACAGAAGTTGTACCTTAGATGAAGCATGTTTCCTTTTGCAAATATACGGTAGCGAGTTGTCCTGCCAAAAACCTAAACACACTCAAAAAGTACCAGGTATACGAGTTGTTGTATTTGTGAATCGTATGTATAGTATGTGTCAGGGTTTGATGAGTAGATATTCATGTAAAAATTTAAAGTTCTTATTAAAAAAACCATTAATCTAATGAGACTCTTAAAAGGAAGCCACAGACAGCCGAAAGTCACATGTATTTATCATACATGTGTATACAATATACACTTATTTATCATACATGTACATACATGTATATACGACGTACATGTGTGTTTAAAAGTTTTACCAACTCCGATAAGACCTACTTTTTTAAATGCTTAAAACCTAAAATATTGTTTACTTTTTGTTCGATTGTTAAAACTTATAAAAAAATGCACTTTTTTTTCAAACCAAAATATATAAAATCCTTAACTCACTTTATAATTAAGTAACTAAAAATTAATACTACCGTGTTTCGAACTAACTCTTTTGTAATATGATTTTTGTCAGATCACAAATGTAATCCAGCTTGCAATGACGAGCAATTTTGCCAGAAAGTCGAATACGAAGTGAATGGACATATTTACAATGACTATGTTTGCAAAAAAAATCCAACTAAACCTCCAGTTACCGAAGGTTCAGTTGTTAACAAAATATTTAGTAGACAAAAGTTATTTTTTTTACAAATAAAATTAAAAGCCTTTTTTTTTCTATATACCTAACTTATAATTATTAATTTTCAAAACTGACAAATTATTAAATAATTTTGCTATAATTATTTATTATATCTTATTACAAATCAGACCGCTCTTTACATTTTAAATTTTTTATATAGATAATTTTAAATGTGTTCAATCTTATTTTATCCAAACATTTAATTTATTAGATTAAAATGTGTTTTTATAATAAAATACGATATACTTTAATGTATCTTAGTTTTTTGATTTATAATTTAACTTAAAACTGTTTGTTTTAGTTTATTTTTTTAAATTACATAGAAGTTTAGTATTTTCTCATCAGAAAAACCAAACTATGCTTATTTGTAGTTATTTTGTTTTTCTTTGTTGTTAAGTTTGTCATGATATTTTTAACAAAATTTAAAGAGGTACACAGTTTAAAAAAAATCTATCAAATGCTGTAAAAAAGAATCAAAGTTGTAAGCTTTTATAATTTTTTTCGGTATAGGTATAAAAGTATTATTACGTTTATTTACTTAAGTTTTTTAATAAATAAAATTTATTTAAAAAAAAAAGGAACATTAATTTTTGTTATTAAAAACTAAAACTTATTAACACTCATTTTTCTAAGAAAATTAATATTTCACAATTCCACTTTTAACGATGATAAACAAAAACAACAAAAAAGTAATAAATTTCATTAATTATCGGCCTATTGGAAATAATTAGAATCTATTTAAGTCGTCTGATTTATTTTATACTTTAAGTTACAAATACAACTACTTAGTTAGCTAAAACGTTATACAATTTAAATGCCTTTTGGTATAAAGATTTCGATATTAAGGTACAGTATTTTAATTCAATAGCAGTTTTAGTATAAAATTGGTTTAAATTCTATCTAAAGGAACGAAATACTTAATTAAATTAGTTTTTGTGAAACTCAAGCTACTATGTAAAACTATCTACATAAAATTTCAACGCAGGAGACCCAAAAGACACAGGGAAGAAGCCAAATGTGAATTACACTCTAATTTTAGGTGTAATCATTGGAGTTGTTGTTATAATTTTAATCGCGGGATCCATTTATTTATGTAAATAGTAAGTTGCTTGTTATAAATAAAAGCTCTATAGTTTTTGAATACTTGATTGTGGAATTTTTTTTCATAGTTTCTGTTTATAAGTTTCGGGTACTTTTTTAAGTAAATAATTAACAAAGGCACGCTTTTTAGCATAACTGTTTTATAAATAACTTTAGTTTTTTCACATTAAAAAGGTTTGTAAATGTTTTTGAAATAACAGCCGTTGTAATTTTAAGTTTTTACCAGGAAAGTATGTAAAGTTTAGATTTTCTTAATTAAATTTTCAATGAAATTTCTACAAATGATGTGTTACTATAGAATTAATAAACGTGCCATCATTTAAATAACACAAAAATTCAGCTATCATATCAATTATATGAATTAATTATATGACTTACTAATTTTATTACGCAGCAAAAAGATGCTGAGTTCCAACGCAAGTTATCACTTCCGGGCCGATTCTCAAAAACCTGAACAAAACGAAGACAACAGAAAGGATCCACTTCTCAACACTACGTCACAACAATTTGGTGAGAAAAGCGAATTTGCAAACGAAGCTTCCTTCAATATCGACATGACGTCATCGGAAATTACCGAGGTCACACACGCAAACAATTCTCCCAACTGTAATAACAATGATGACGTAAGCAGCTAATCCGAGCAACCTCTTTAAACAAATCTTCCCTCATCCTGGTAGAACTTCCGAATAAGATCCGAAAAAAAAGAATCGACAACTGAAGATTCTTTCGATGTTTATTTGACTTTAACAGAATCACAAAAAAAGCATCATACTGTTTTTTTTTATTCTCTAAAGTATACCTTTTTTAATTTGTTTTGTAATTTAATTTATTTTTAAGTTTCTATAAATAAATTCTTTTGAACATGTCTGTTTCAAACTACTACTTTTTTGATTTAAGTCGTTGTTAACCTACTTCATGATGTCTTTTTTATGTAAATAATGCAGTTAAATAAAGTGACCAACAATAAAAACATTTTGTGCTATATTAAAACTTTTGTTTAGTTTTTGATAAACAAACAAACCATTGAAAATTATCTAAAACAAAAATTCTTGAGGTAGATAGAGCTACCACTTAAACCAGTCATGATAAACACCCTAAAATTTTTATATCTCTTCGTAAAAACTTTGTTTTAAAACTCAATTGAACTATATATATTTTTCTATAAATGGTGCTTCGGTTCATGGTTGCAATGGTTACATGAAAATTCAAATTCTTAAAAAAATAAATAAAAGACTTTATCACAAAAAGTAATATTAATTTTAAATATAAAACATATATATGTAGATATTATTGATTACTACAATCCAATTTTTCCTTTTTTTCGGAATCTAAAATAATTTTTAAAATAATTTGAAATTACTAAAAATAACTATATTTTTTACTTAAATTAAGCCATATCTTATAAAATATCTAACGTTTTGCAAAAAAGAAAAAAACTACTTGTAGATATTAATATGATCTACATATATATTTTCCATATTTAACAAATATACATTAACTTTTTACTGTGGCTGTTTTAATTTGTTTTTAAGAATTAGAATTGTCGGAATTCGAATAGTCGTGAATCCGGTGGCAATAGGTTTGTTTTAATTAGAGTTTACCCTTAAAATATCTATAAATTTTACACGAAGATGAGACACGTTTGTTATGTATTTCACATTTTAAAGTCTACGGAATTTCTTAAGTAAAACTTGCTTTATAAAAATATTATTTTAAATATGTAGTTTATCTTCGAATTGAACTATTTTATAAAAAATAATTGTGTTAAGAGAAAATTTAAAGAAAGATATTTAACCTTCAACTAGTTTTAAATAAACTTGGTCATTTTGGTATCCTATAGTTGTATATGTACTACGTTTATTAACATTATTTTCATATAAGAATAAACATTAACTTTTATGATGCTTATATCTTACAATGTTAAAACTTAATATAAAAATTAATATTATCAAAAGAAAGTTAGTAATGTATCATCGGTAAGCTTTGAAATAACTGAATAACTGTTAAAATGTCTTCATGAAAATCGAAACCAATAGCCTAAACCATGTGCTTTTAATGTTTTTGCCACAGCTTTAGTACAGGATAGTGTAATTTACACTGTATTCTGCAACGAATAATTGTTGAAAATATTATATTTTGCCTATCTTTGTGTTCTAGGTTTAATTTTTAAAAATCTATCTTCCTGACTTGCATTAATGAAAAAAAAAATTACAAGGTTTTATTTACACAGAATAAAAGGGAACGGGTCAGAAAAGTACGGATGAAACTTTAGCACAGAGTGTCACTTTAGCATGGAGTGACACTCTAGCACGGAGTGTCACTTAAGCATGGAGTGAAACTTTAGCACAGAGTGTCACTTTAGCATGGAGTGACACTCTAGCACGGAGTGTCACTTTAGCATGGAGTGACACTTTAGCACAGAGTGTCACTTTAGCATGAAGTGACACTTTAGCACAGAGTGTCACTTTAGCATGGAGTGACACTTTAGCACAGAGTGTCACTTTAGCATGGAGTGACACTTTAGCACAGAGTGTCACTTTAGCACGGAGTGACACTTTAGCACAGAGTGTCACTTTAGCATGGAGTGACACTTTAGCACAGAATGTCACTTTAGCATGGAGTGACACTTTAGCACAGAGTGTCACTTTAGCACAGAGTGACACTTTAGCACGGTGTGACACTTTAGCACAGAGTTTTAATTTAGCACAGCGTCACTTTAGCATGGAGTAACACTTTAGCACAGAGTGTCACTTTAGCAAAGAATTTATTTTGCTTTTTTTTTTCTTTGCTTAAATCACATTAGATACTGTATAGTATAAAAGTCTAAAAGCGAACTATACAACATGTAAACTAAAATTTAACAACTTTTAAATGAGTTACAAGTTTAAGCTTTAGTTAATACTAAGACAAAAGTAAACTTTAAAACTTTATCAACTTGTTTTAAAAGTTAATTTTAGATGAAAATATTTTGATAATTTTACTTTAAAGTTTTCGACATAAAAATATTTTTTTAAGGCTAGAAATAAATGAAAGCTCTAAGACTATTAAGACTTGTTTTTAATGCTTTAACTAATTCTAATAAGGCTAAACTTTAAATGTAAGTTTTAAAAAAAAGTGAGAAATATAAAGATCAAAAATTTTCTTGTTTCATTTTAAGCGCGAAGCAATGACTTTATTTGTAATTATTTTTAGGACCATATTTTTAAAAGTGCTAGAACTAATTTTCACAATTGTTTGTTTGTTAAGTTAATTATTTTAGATTTAGATAACTAAACATTATTTGAAAAAACATTTTAAAAGATTTAATTTTTATGTGCAAAAATGTCGCTTCGTAATAAAGTAAAGCCGTGCTAAAGTGTCACTCCGTGCTAAAGTGTCACCCCGTGCTAAATTATCACCCCGTGCTTTTCGGACACCTACCCATAAATGGTCGTAAAAATATCATTTTTTTTGTTTTGTAAAACCTTTAAAATACTTACTAAAGTTGTAATTCCAAGCCATGTTGTAATCCATTCATTTTGTCTACATTTTATTAACTAGATTTGCTTTATAAACAGAACTTTTGTCTATTTTCAACGTTTTAAATATTTTACTAATGTGGCAAAAGTTAAAAAAGCGGGTCAAAACTTTACTAAGTAGTTTATTTAAATGAAATTGATAGATAGATAACCATCAACCTAAATATAGCAAAAAAATGTAACTTTATAATACTATATGACTTAAAAAATAGTTGAAACATGTTTTGTTTTAAATAAAAGTGTTTTCTAAACTTTTAAAACCAACTTTAGATTAGGCGATTTTTACCCTCAATAGTTTTAAATTCTATCAAATCTCACATACTTTTTTATTTGTACAACAAAAAGTTTCTTTAAACAAATACTTTGTGGAACAATATTAATAAACTTCATAGTTTAAAAGTCTCTTAATGGCAACTAAAGTAAAATAGAGATAAGGTTTAAAAAAATCAAGCTTGCAAGTTAGGGGAACTGCTAAGCTTCAACCCGCAAAAAATTTCACCCGATGAAACCCGAGAATCGCTTTGAGACCTAAGGTAAGAGTTAGGGGTAAAAGTGATTGTAAAAAACAAACGAACAGTAGATAAAAACTAAATAAATAATTAATAAAGCAATAAAGAAAGAAAAAAATTGGTAGGAATTTATTTTGGGTTGAAATGGTAAGTATACCACGAGTTAGATTGTCATTTCAAATTAAAAGCAGTATTATAAATAATATAATTTACCACACGACCGGTTTCGTTCTTTTTTAGACTCGTATATCTAATCTGTTAGTCGTGTAGAAAAGTTCATTAATTAATTATTAATAACATGAAAAATCTCATCTTTCTTAATCACAGTCAAAATAAATACTGATTGTGACTAAAAAGAGTAAATAGGAATTCATAAAAAAACTCGTTATATAAGCGTTAATATTCTTATAACAGACAGTTTAAATTATTATCACCAATATTAAAACTTGATCATATCTAATTATTTTATTTAACCTTATGATTTATTTAAAACATTTTAATTGATGAAATGTAGGTTTACTTTTAAAACACTGGCTTAAACTTATGTTCGTTTTAATTTTTTTTACTATTATGACAACTCAAATAACTATAAAAAAAATTGCAAATCTAAATAAATTTGAATTCAAAAACACTGTTATAATGCTTCAAAAAAATATTAAGTATATACTGGAAAATATAGATAATATGATACATTTTGTTATACTTTACGTGTTACGACATTTTGTTTAGCTTAATGTTTATAAATACCTAAAACGTGTTATTTAGTTAGTTTTATTTTTCAATTTAATAGTTTTTGACCTGTTAATAAGAATAACATCTTTCAAATAAAAATAGTTCTTTAACTAATTTTTAGTTTTTCTTATGTGAAAATGCATAAATGGCAATGTTTCCTTTAAAACGAAATGACAGTACTTTAATAAAACATTCAAAAATCATAAAAAATTTGAAAGGTAGTATTAAATTATTGTAAAAGTATTATTCTTTTGTATACAAGGAGTTTAATTATTTTTATCGTAAGGAAAACAAATTACTTATTTTGGCATTCAAAACTGCTTAAAAAAACAAGTAAATTTTTAAAGGAAACAAAAATTAAATTAAAAATTTTGGTTTCAAAAGCTATTTTAATTAAATTAAAATTCATTTTGACAAAAAACATTCATGTTTTGAAACAGTTTTTTACTACCATTAAAAAGTCTATGCAAGTTTAAGTAGTTTTTTTTTAAAGAAATGATTATTTAATCATTTAAAAGTGTACTAATGAATTTTAGTAAACAATTCTTACAGTTTTCCCAAAAAACAGTTTGAGAATTTTTATTACAATTTAGAAACTACAATAATAAAAATTGTTTTGAAATTAAAAAAATCACTTAAGTGCTTTTGTCTACATTAAAGTTCATTATGTTCGAACTAAAGTTCTTGTTTATTTAAATTCTAGGAAGTTTTTTTAAGATTAATAATGTTTTTTTAATTCTTTATACTAAATCATTACTAAAAAGTTAAATTTACTAGACTTGTATATAAACTTAAGGAAAAAAAAATTACTATATACTGTTTAAAGCAACAATCTTACATCACTTTTTCAAATTATAAAACGATAGAAACAGATCTAATCTACTTATATAATGTTTATTATAAACTTGAGTTTTTTTGCTACTTATTTTATTTAACAATTTTTTTATATAAAACATGCAGTCTAATTTAAAAGTGCTTATTCAACTCGTATACAACGTCGTCGTTTTTCTTTGCACCCCATTTTTAACTATTTATAATTTTATTAAAATTCTATTTAAATTTTTTTAATATGCTGTTGCAACTTATTAATTAACTTATGTTTACAAAAAAGTCTTTAACATCTTTAATACAGTTATACTTGCACAAATAAGCAAATAACATTAGTACGTGTTTATAATACATCTATTTTTATATTTGTAATGATAAATACATATATAAGCACTAATAATTACTTTAATTTTGATTAAAAAATGCTATGATATAAAATAAATGCTTTTTATAATATTACTTGGTTTAATTTTTACGTTTTTATTAAAAAATAGTTATTAAAGACGTATTTAGCTCTAAATTTTCATAAATCTGTAGCCTTTTTTGTATCGTTAGTTTTATTTTTTTTTTCTCATACTAAATTTCGTTAAAACATATAGTTTAGGTTTATTAGCTTGAACAAAAAGCTACTGACTTAACATTTTTTAGAGTTGTTTATTTTTCTAAACTTATACGTAAATACTTTATATGCTAAAACTTGATTTTTTGCTAGGTTTTGTATTTTAATAATGTCACATGCTTTGATGAGTTTAAACAAAATCGTCAGTACTAATTGATTTTTAAATTTAAATCACTATGAAAAGCTTTTTTTTTTGCATTTTAACCTTAGTATAATCCTATGTTTTACTATTAGAAAAAATTAAACTTTGAAATCTGGTCCAAGTAAAAGTCTTAACTTAATTAAAGATGTGTTCTGTTTGTAAAAGTTTTTATTCATTTCATAAACTATGTTGTTTGTTTTTTCACTGCTATATAACTAATAATAATATGAATAACTTTTTTTTGTTTACTATTTTACTATTTTATTTAATTCTTTTTATTTACATTTTTGTTAACAAATTTTTATTTATATGGTTTAATTGATCTTAATTGCACAAACTGAAACAATGTAAATGATATTTTATTTAACTACTCGAAGTAATAAAAAAGGTAATAAAGTTTTAATAAAGTTATGATATTTCATATGCATGTTAAAAACTTTATTATCTGCTATATTATGAGTAATAAACTAAAGTTTATAACAATCATCTAAAGTTATTGTATAAATAAAGCTACTCCGAAATATTTTATAATTTTTACACCAAAATAGTCTTTATGATTATTATGTTTATAACTGTTTCGTTTTGTATTAAAATGAGCTAAAATGAACAATATCTGTTTGTTTACTTTTGAAATATATAATATTTCAAATAGCTTTTTTTTAGTTTTATTAAAAAACAGTTTATGTACACTCAGTTTGAATATTTTTATACTTACTTTTTTAAATTCTCACTTGTTTAGAACCAAAAAAATGCTTTTAGTAATTTTTGATCTTTTAAGTTGTAGATAGGACATACAATAGAGTACACATAAGACAACTTAATTTGTAAAAAAAGTAGGCACATTTAATACATTACATTTTCAAGACAAACCTTACCCATAATTAATTAACAATAGTTAATATCTTCTTAAGTTTAATAGAAATCCAAAATAATCTAGTTTACTGAATAAACTAAACCAAAGTAGCTAAAATGTAAATACAAGTTTTTTAAATGTTTCTTTTTTATTTCAAAATTTTTACTAATTTTAAGCAGCAAAAGAAAATTTAAGCTCTTTGGTACTTTTAATAAACTTCAATTTTAACTATTTAAACTAAGTAGTCAAAGCAGTTTTATTTTTTGCTTTCTAAATTATGAACTTTTTTTATAACTTAGATTAATAAAAACTAGACCAAACAATTTAAAAAAAAAACTTTTTCAGGATTGCTTAAAATAATAGTTCAAATGTTTGGAGCTAAAATGAAACTTATAGCAGTGTTTGTACTATGTTTTACAACAGTGATGGGTTAGTATTTTTTTTCTCAAAATGCTTTTAGATAAAAATAATATCACGTAGTTTTTTTTTTTAGTTTGTATACTGAAAATAAAAAAATATATATATTTTTGTTGAACAAGAAAAGCGTAGGTTTTTTCTACAAATAATTTTTTTCTTTAGTTTTTCAAATATTTAAACATAACTCTTTTAGTTTACTTTATTAAAAGTATTGTAAAAACTACTTCATGTTCAATTTTTTTTTAATCTCCTCATGTATCATTACTAAAATGCTAAAGTTATATTATTTATTATCTTGATTAAACAACACCTCATTTGAAAAATACTTATTGAACAATAGAAATAAAAAAAACATATTATATATCGATTAACCTTAAAAATATCCTAAGCTTTGTATATTTCAAAAAAATAACTAGATAATCCAATACTTCGTTATGAATTTGTTTATAAAAATTTTAAAGTTAGTCTTTTTATTAGTTTTAGTTATTTTACTGCACTAAATGTTTAAACAACTTTAATATTTGTGGTTTAACACTGATCGAAACTTGTTTTATTTTGTTCAGGTTCTAAATTCATAGAACACGGTTTTCACTGTGTGTCAGACAAGGACTGTTCGAACATACCCGGATCTTGCTACAGACCAAATACGGACATGATGGGCGTTTGTGATTGTAAAGAAGACAATTTCAGTTACAACTGTCGCTTGAGTAAGGAGCAGTTTTATAATTCAAATTTTTGTTAGAATTTAGTAGTTGGTAATCAGTAAATTTTTTAGTTAAGCTGTTTTCAACGTTGTTTTTTATAGATTAAAACGATGATTTAATTTTTTAAGCTGATATTTATTGCTAAAAACTTTTATAAAATATATAAAAGCAGTTTGTTTCATTTAAAAAGAATACGTTTTGGTAACTGAAGATTTTTACAGCTTTTTAAGTATTTAGTTTATTTCGTTAGTTAACGCAAAAAACTGCATAAAACTTTATTCAATTTTTTTTTGCAAACTTTGTTTTCATATATTTTTAGATGTAAATATCAGCTAGTTTAACAGTCACTAAGTTGTTACATAAATAATGTTATTTTAAAATGAAAACATTACAAACGTAAACTTTTTAATTAATTCTTCTTGTAAACTATTGCATTTAAGTTTAGTATAAAAGAGCAATGTTTATAGAAACCTGCTCGAATCAAACATATGCTGTAGATTACTTTGAAAGTTGTAATTCAGAAGAAACAAAAAAGCATCGTTAGTAAACACTTTTAATCTTCAAAAAAATTGTGTTAAGTAGCTTTTTAATATTACAACTTATTTTTAGAAAAAAATTACTAGGTTCATTATTTAGAAATTAAGTTAAAATTATTTTAATTAAACTAAAAAACAATAAAAAACTAATTTGATTTTGCGACTTTTAATGAATGTGTTTATCATAGTATTAAGTTCTTTAGATTACATAGTTAGATTAATAATAATATACACAAATAATATAAGGTAGATAAATTTCAGAACCTTGCGAGATTGATGATATTTGTGAATACGGAAGCTGTTATGAACTTGGTAGTATGAAATCGTGCCAATGCAGAAAAGGATACTATGGACTGCGGTGCGACAAACGTAAGCATTAGAAAAATTTTTTGTATTAAATTCATATGTATGGTAGATAGCTTAATTGTGTTCCTTAGCAAATGTAATTATATTAAGCCAATATAAATATAAAAAATCTTTATTAAATAAAGTATTTATAACGTATTCAAAAAAGGTTTTAAATTGTGAAGTTTAGAGTTTTCACAAATTTAAAGGATTTAAAAGGATTTTTTAAAACGAGTTTGACTAAATTATAAAAACAATAATAAAAACTAAGTATTTATTAAATTATTAAGTATGAAATACTTCAACTACTTTATGCATTAAAAATTAGTTGTATACCAAGATTGTTTTATTGATTTAGAAATTAAAAAATTTTTGCTTTTTTTATCGAAACGCTGTGCAATGTTTTTTTTTGCAATAAAAAACAAAAATATTTAGTTTTTTGTCACTTTCATAATTTTTTTTTTCTTACACAGTGTCATGCAGTTTATTGTTATTGCGTTTCTTACACAATTTAATCGAAGTAGTTAGGGTTGAATTGAAATTAAAGTTTTATGAATTGAAATTCTTTAAATATACTAAACCGACAATCATATTACATTACGTCTCCTAAACAGACACCATGTTATTTTTAAACTCTGCCTTCTGTTAATGTAAAATTAAATGTAATTTATATTTGCTAAACTGTAAACATATAATTATTCATTTCAATACAGATATGAACGACTATTTTGAATTGTGTGAAAGAAAATGCAAAGATCAAGGGTTGTTTTGCTACAAAAACCAAGATGACAAGTTACACGGATGTTATAAAATTTCAAAGGAACCGTTCGGTCAGTTACTTTTAGGGTACGGTTGTTTCTCTTAATATTTGCTGAGTCTGTTAAACTTTAAAGGTTTTTTTAATTACTTACTCAGTAAGTATTAGGGGAAACACAGTTCTATTACAACAAGACTCTAATTCTTAGTTCTTTATACTGAAATATCGCATAGCTTTGTTCAAAAACTTGTAGAAAGTAAAATTATATAAAATTCAAAACTTTCAATTTTTTAAGTTTTAAGTTAAGTATGAACTAAGTTCATCCTTTTTTTAAGTGTAACTATATTAAACTAAATATAAGTTTTTATAGTGATTGATGTTGAAAATTATCTGTTAAGTTTAAAAAAAAAAGTTGCTTAGTATAGCTTTAAAGTGCGACAAAAACACTAAGTTTGATTTTAAACCTACACAACTTAAACATTTGTTCTTATTTATCAAACTAATTAAAAAGAAGTATAAAAAATTAATGTAGTTTGTTTAAAAAACAACGTTTAGACAATTGCATAAATCTTAAATTTTTAGAATACTTTTGATATGTTTGTATTTTTTAAATTAAAAGTTAAATCATTTTTGCTTAATTGAAAACCAGAACTTAAATAAACAGTTGAATAAATGTAGGAAAACAGCTCATAACAACTAAGAAAATTTGTAAGTAAGCTCAAGTAATCGCTTTTTACAGTGTTGTTGTTGTAGCGGTATATTTATTTAACAATGTGTTTTAGTTGCAACGTTTGAAACAAAACTTAACTACATAAACAACTATTTTTTTTTTAAACGCCTTATGTTTACATCTTTTTTCTTTTTAATATTTTGTATACTGGAAGTACACGTTAGTAACTCGGACAAACGTTATACAGACAATTGCGGAACCATTGGTAATAGTACAAGTTGTGCCAAAGACGAAACTTGTTTATATTTTTGGGGATACAGTGGCAAGTTGACCTGCCAAAAACCTAAACATACTCAAAAAGTACCAGGTATACGATTTGTTGTAATTATAAACCGCTTTTTAAGTATGCATAACGTTCCAAGAAAGTAGATTTTTTGTATAAAAAATACTGACACAAGTAAAAACTCTCATTAAATAAGATACATTTCAAAAAGTAGGTAATATAGCCCCCTTATCAGACTCCTAAAACGAAGTCAAAGCTGCCAGATTTTAACCAGCTAAAATTCACACGTATTTAAAATATATACATTTAAATGTGCGAATTCGAAAATTCCGCAAAGTCTGATTAAAACTACTGTTTTAAATACTGATAAAAAACAATTGCACTTAATTGTTGATCGATTGTTAACACTTAAAAAAATACGCCTTATCCAAACTAATAAACTAAGAAAATATATATACTCACTTTATAATTAAGTAACCGAAAATTAATACTACCGTGTTTCGAACTAACTCTTTTGTAAAATGATTTTTGTCAGATCACAAATGTAATCCAGCTTGCAATGACGAGCAATTTTGCCAGAAAGTCGAATACGAAGTGAATGGACATATTTACAATGACTATGTTTGCAAAAAAAATCCAGCTAAACCTCCAGTTACCGAAGGTTCAGTTGTTAACAAAATTTCAATATTATTTTAGTATTCTTATTACTAAATTAAGATTTGTTCTTATAATAAACTACGATATATTTTAATATATCTTAGTTTTTCTTGTTTAAACATTATTTTTTAATTACAGAGAAATTCAGTATTTTCTTATCGGAAAAACCAAACTATGATTGCTTGTAGTAATTTTTGTTTTCTTTGTTATTAAGTTTATTATAATGTTGTTAACAAAATTTAAAGAGTTAAACAGTTTAAAAAAGGTTTATTAAATGCTCTAAAAAAAAGAAACGAAATTGCAAGGTTTTTTAATAAACTTCAGTATAGGTTTTAAGATTTTTTTACTTAAAATTTTTAGAGAAGTAAAACTAATTTCAAATTTTTTTTTCAGTTATTACAAACTAAAACTAATTTAAAGTTTATTTTATAATAAAATACAGTTCTTTATAAGAAATTACTTTACAGTTCCAACTTTGGACAATAAAAACTAAGACTATAAAAATTTAATAATTGACATAAAATATCGGTCTATTAGAAATAAACACAATTTGTATAAGCCATATTATTTTTTTTTACCTTAAAAGATAAATACATGTACTTTACTTAGTTATCTAAAACAATACACAATTTATAAATTTTCGTATCAATATTTTGACATTAAGGTATTATACTTTAACATAAGACAGTTTTAAAGTAAAGTTAGCTCTGAATTGTAACTATATGAACAAAATATATAGTTAAATAAGTGTTTGTGAAACTTAAGCTATTATGTAAAAATACGCAGGAAAGAAGCCGAATGTGAATTACACTCTAATTTTAGGTGTAATCATTGCAGTCCTTGTTATAATTTTAATCGCTGGATCCATATACTTCTGTAAATAGTAAGTTGCTTGAGTATAAGCATACATTTTATAAAGTTTGCATACTTGATCAGTTTTAATGGAATTTTTTATTTTCAAAGTTTCCGTTTATAGGTTTCAGGTAAGTAATTCACAAAAGCACGCTTTTTCCCATACTTGTTTGCGTATTGTTTTTTTTCTTAAGTAATTCAGGTTTTTTTTCACATTAAGAACTTAAGTAAATGTTTTTATAAAAACTATTGTTTTAATTTTAAGCTATGGTCAGTAAAGTATATAAAGTTTTGATTTTCTTAAGTAAATTGCTATCAAAACTTCTACAAATGGTATAAGTTTATTAAAAGTGCTGCCATATAAAGGACACAATAAAATCAGCAATCACTTATTCAAATTACTAATTTTATTACGCAGCAAACAGAAAACCAAAAAGATGTTGAGTTCCGACTCGAGTTTTCATTTTCGGTCCGATTTTCCCAAACTTGAACAAAACGAAGACAACAGAAAAAATCCACTTCTCAACACTTTATCAGAACAATGTGGCGAGAAAAGCGAATTTGCAAACCAAGCTTCCTTCAATATCGACATGACGTCATCAGAAATTGCTGACGTCTCAAACGCCAATAATTCTCCCAAACCTTGCAATATTGATGACGTCAGCAGTTCATTTACTCAACCGCTCAACCAAAGCTCCATTCCAAACAAAACCTTCCTTCATCCAGGAGGAACTTCCGAGTGAGATCCGATCAAAAAAAATCGACAACTGAAGCTTCTTTCGATGTTGATTTGACTTTAACAGAAATATAGTTGTGTAAATACTACATCAAAATGACACTTTCTCTAAAGTATACCTTTAATTAATTCATTTAGTAATATTATTTTCCTAATCTAGAGCCTTTAAAAATAAAGCTCCATAAAATTTGGATGTACAATTTTTTTTATTTTTAGCCGAACTCTTTGTTAACCTACATCATAATGTCTTTTTTATAGTTAGTCTTGCAGTTAAATAAAGTTTATTACAGCAAAAAACTTTTTTTTAAGCTACGGTATTTTATATATAAAATATTATGACATTTTATAATTTTACAACTATTTTGAAAAATTACTTAAATTATCAAAGTTAACTTATAAACTTATGAAATGTTTAAAAAAATGAAGTTATTACTTAAATTTATGTTATCCTGATTAGATTAATTAAAATAAAAAAAAAATACTAACAGTTTGTTGCATTTTGGCACAAAAATGTCTCTTAGTTTTATATTTAGGCTTATTCATTTATTATTTTTAAAAGTATTTAAGTATATCTGGCGTTATATGGCATTTTTTATTTAAACTTCCACTATTGATATTTTGAGAATGTAATTTAAAAGGTTTGCAATCTGTTTTATAAATCAGGGTATCGAAATCTCGTAAAGTGAAACTTTAATTAATAACTATTTTCTAAATACTTTTACAGTGCTTAATGGTTAATAACTTTTTACATACAGCTAGCATTAACTAAATAGGTATTTTCTAATACAGATCAAAAATAATGAAGCAAATTTGTCGTAAAGACTCAAAATTTTACATAGCTGAGTATGTATTTAAACATAGGTAAAAAATTTTACTTTTACAAAATATTTTAAAAGATCTAATTATTTTAAACATCAATTAATGTTTTTAAAATAGCTTTTACGCATTGACGAAATTATATAAGTACGAACCTCTGAAAACTATATAATTTTTTTAATGATTTTTAGAAAAAAACATAAATTTATACATACCAACATTGTAGTAAAAACAAATAAAGTGGTTATCGTTGATCCATATACCATAAAATAAATAAACGGAACCGATCCAAAGCAGAATGTTATCTATTTGATAAGACATGAGTTAAAAAAAATCAATAATTGGACAGTGCTGCAAAAATAAACTTTTAGCTTTAAAAATGCGTCAGTTTACTTAAAACATTTTGTCTGCTTCCGTTTAAAGAAAACGTTTGTAGAAAACTTCATTAACGTAAAAATACCAACATTGTAATAAAAACAAACAAGTTTTTTGTATATATACAATAAGAGTGGTTATTTTTGATCCATACACCATAAATATAATAAACAAAAAAAAACCAAAGCAGAATGTAAGCTATTATGATAAGATTTAAGTTTAAAAAACGATAACTGGACAGTGCCTAAAAGAAAAAGACCTTTTACCTTAAAATTGTTTTTTTATTGCTCTATATTTAACAGCTGTAGTTCGACCATTCGAGTAAATTACCAAATATATATTTCTTAGTTAAGTACACTTAATTTCTACAGATTTTAAATTTGTAAAGATGCGTTGAAAATTTTTGAAACATACTTTTTTTTTAAAGTAAATAATACTATTTAGCTCACAATAATTACCATTTATACTTTTAAATGCATCGTAGTTTAAAAAGACATTTTTTGTAAAAAATTATGTAAAATCAGTCGCTTTTTTGAGGAAGTTAAAGAAAAAGTTCTTCTTTTTTATGTTTGCAAATGTTGCTTGCTTTCTATTAGTACAATTATAGACTTTGACAAGTAATCAAAAAAGAAAATAAAAAAAATATTTTGAAATAGAAGGAAATTTGTAGATGTTTATTTCATTATTGTTAAAATTATTATAGTTTTTTATTATTTTTTCTATTAAAAGCATAAAATTTACAGTATTTATCTTCATATTTTATATAAGTTAAGTTCAGTTGTTGTGAAAATCACATCTTTAAAATTCTTTAAAAAAAATTACAATAGTTTTTTTCAATTATTCAAATGTAAGATTGCTTTTACTGTTCAAGTTAAACTATTGAATAAAATAAAAATTACCTTTTTAACAAAAGTACTTATAAAAAAAAATCGTAAAAAAATTCAGCGTATCACATTTTACTTTCTTTAAAGAAATTATAACTTACAATTGAAGTGTTCACACGTTTGTTAGTATTGTTGTTTATCTACTTTTAAAAGTTTTTTGAAGTTCAATAAACAATATATACTAAGTCGGCAAAAAAGGCCGAAACAGTTTAAAAGTTTTTTTTAGCTCTTTAGCACTTTTAGTGCTCGTAATTGTAAACAAATTACATATATATATAATAAGTTTTGATGGTTTGAGTTTTATAAATTTAAAAATTAAAAAGGTCATTTGATGTAAGCTTCTTCTTTATTAAATAAAATAACAGGAATAACAAAATAGCATTTTGTTATATCAAAAACACTTGAAATCTCGAAAATAAACTTCAATGTTATAAAGTGTTATAAAACATGCATAATAGCAATTCAACAAAAAAATTATTTAACTAATAAAATTAAAGTCAATCATGCAAAAACGTAACTTTTCAAGTGGTCGAGGTTTAACATCCAAACAAGAAAAGAGTTTAATTACATTAAAAAAAATGTTCCTAATACTTGTCGTTTTAACTTTTTAAGCCTCATTTGAAATTCGAATAAAACTTTTAGAAAATGTTAAAAGCGGAAATACAAAAATGAGTCACCAAAAAAACTAAACTTTATTTTAAAGAAAATTATAAACACTACTATCAGTAATGATTTTAACTTTTAAAGTTTGACTAGAAATTAATAATTTGTTTTAATTTTATTTAGTTAGAAAATATAAAACTATTATGCTTTTGAAAACCTGCTCAACTTTTCAGTTGTGAAAATAAAAACTCAAGAAACTATTTTTTTTAACCAAAGTTTTTATTTACATAGTTGTTCAGTTTTTGTTTCAAACTATATTTTGTAATTTAAATATACATTTTGATGAAAATTAAAATACAGTTATTGTTTTTACTAAACTTTTTTGATTTGAATTTTACATATTAAAGCATCAAAGTTAGTTTTATAGTTTTAGTTTTTATATTGTATTTAAAGCTGGCTTAAAGGTAGTTTGTAACTTTTAAAACTTTTTAAGGCCAAAGGGTAATGCCAAAGTTTAAATATTATTTCAAGAATTAAAGATTATTTTTTCTAAACTACTTATGTTTTTTCGTTTATTTAAAAATTTAAAGTGATTAAGCTTTTATAGAGTTCTACATTATCATTTAATATTTTTTTTGCAAGAAGTTTCAAGTTTCTAAACCAGATTAAGAGTTTTTTGTTTTGTTATTGTAAACTTTGTGCGCTATTTGTGGTTTTATTTGTTAAAATGGTGCTCTGTGATACAGATACGCTATTAAGAAATTTAGAGACAAAGTTTTAGAAGTTTTTTTAGCTTCCAAACACAACATAAAAGTTTATTAAAACAAACCAGTATTGTATTTAACAGAAACTTTTTTTTTTTAACCTAACAAAAACAGTCATAAAAAAACGTCATAATGTTGATGGAAAATCTAGTGATTTTAGCGAGTTTCCTATTTCACACGTTTTTGTGTGGGCTTGTCGTACCTCACCTGTCTGAAAAATACAATAAAAAGTATTGCCTTCTGACTAAAGATCAACAAAAACAATGGTGCATGAAGTAAGAATTGTTTTTAATTCAAAAACTACTTTAACACGGAAAAAATATTTAACAACTGTGCTTCTAGAATTTATAATATTACAAATTCCTATTTTAGCATAAGTTTTTCAACAGTTTCATTTTTAATTCTTTCATTTTTGATTTTTTTTCAATGATAACTTAATTTCAGATAGATATGTACTTAGTAATAATTTTTGTTATTTTATTTAAACTTTGTACACAAAATAAAGCGAATTATGCTTGTGTTTAAATCGAAAGCGGTATCAAGAGATTTCTTTTATACACAAAGAATATTGATAACTATTTTTTTGACATAAATAATAACTTTATTTCTATATGTATTTAATTATGTATAACAAACTCAACATAAGCACAGATGGACATCAACCGTACACGCAACAATTGTAACTCTGGTAGGAATTGTTGTTGTAATGAGTGTAACTTCAACTTATCCATTAAAGGATTACACAAAGTTTGTGGGCTTTAAAATTATAAGATGTTTTAACTGAATTGATGTTTGTACACTTTGTTTTACACAATAACATATCTTGTTTATTTTTTCTAAAACTTTTATTTAAATATTATGAAAGTTTTCCTAATTGTTGCATCATCTTATCAAGATTTATAAGTATATATTTAAAATACTTAATACATTTGTTAATTATTGCGTAAAAATATTTTTGTTTGTAACTATAACAAGTAATCCAAGCAATTTAAAAAAAAATATAGACAGTTATTGTAAACATTTATGAAGTTTATATTCTGAGTTATTTTAAATAAAACCTTCATATGCTCTAATTTTACAAGCCAGTGTGTTTCAAGTAACCTTAGGTAGTTATTTGTTAAAAAAAAACTAATTGAGTAATCAAAACATTTTGATGGGTTCTATTAAGTATAACAAAATATTTTTTTAGTTGGACTGGTCTTTTCGGAAGAATGAATATGTCATGGTGTGTTGGCTACATGATACATGGTTAGATATTTGAAATATTTATAAGCTCGTTTAAAAATTATCAACATTTTAGAATATCTTAGGACTCATTTTGTTTTTGTTAAGTTTAATCACTTGTATTTACTAACAGAAACTTTTTATTTAATAAAAACATTCTCTTCTTTTGGTAAAAATTCTGAAGCCTTACACCTCACAAAAAACTGGTTCCATGCATGTTTTAGAATTAAAAAGATTACTATAGCTTAAAAAGGATTTTTAAAGTACTACTAAGCCTGAAGTAAATTTTAATTTTATTTTCTCCACTGGACAAACCTAAAATGTTTCAATGGTTTTAACAACAACACTGAATTTTTTAGTTTATTTTTGTTGATTACAAAAAAGATATGCTTAACTACCAGATAACTATAAAGTACAATTCAAAAATTCTCAAAAATTTTTTACAGATTTTTTGTGGAATGCAATGTTTAGAAAAAGGGTTGATGCTACAAAGTTAATATTCTTACATCACGTGATTGTAGCAGTTGCTTTTTACCTCATCTTGGTCAGTTTGAAATTAATTCAATATTTCTTATCGTATCTTATCAAGCAAAATGGTTTACTAAAAGTATCCTAAAGATTTGTGATAAATTTTAAACAGTTTATTATTCCCAGTGTCCAAGATAATGAGAACTCCTTTCTTTATAGAGCAAACTATAATAAATAAACAAAAACAAAGTTATTGTAATTGTTATTCTTTTCTAAAGATTTATTTTAGTACATTTGTAACTGTTTTATAAGCTGTGGAGTTAAAATAAAACAGTAGTAAATACAAATTGTTTACAGCATTTTGGAAAGCTGACATATTACGCCAACTTCAGGTTAATATCCGAATTTTCAACCCCTTTCGTCAACTTCAGGTAATTGTTGGTTGTATTTGAATTTCAAAAATTTTATCTATCTAAATTTATTCAGAAATTGTACTTTTTTTTGGGTTTAGTGTAGTTGTTAATCATATCCGTTAAGTGTACAAACCTGAAAGTTTTCAAAAACAAAGCCATTATTTTCTTCATTAATACTAAACTCAAATTTTTTAAACTGTATTTTTTACTTAGCAAATTTTTAATCTCCAGTCTTTTGTTTCGCCAACTTTTTTTTAGTCATTAAGTACACATTAAATGTACAATTATAAATTTAACATTTTTTAAATATAAAGCTAGTAATTTATTCTTTAAAGTTTTTTTTATACTGTTCAGGTATATGTTGTCGGTTATGGGTAAGAAACAAACAAAAACGTATTTCTACAACGGTGTCACGTTGGGTGTTTTCTTTTTCTTTTTCAGAATTGTTTTCGCTGTGCGTATTTGGATGTCAGTCGCCTCTCTACTGCAAACACCTGAATACTGGAGCAAGTTTGTTGTTTAAGTTTTTGACTTAATTTTATTTTTTCTAACTAAAATACTTCAAATTACCACCTGCTACTTACTTAATTCAGAAAACAGTTTTTGAAAAAAAAAAACTGAACTATCTCGTGTTTTTCTTATGCATTTCTCAACAAAAAAACAAAAATATGATTTTCTTAAAAAGTATAGCTTTATTTCAAAACAATGGTTCTTTTGTATTTGAATTATTAAAAGTTGCTAAAAAACTCAACAACTTGCAGTGTCACGGATTTCCTTCATTACGCTTGGATTTGCTTCCAAGTTGCAATGGACCTTTTGAACACATTTTGGATGTGGAAAATAGTCAAGGGAATTTTGTCATATACAAAATCAGCTAACAATGTTAACTATAGTAGGAAGCATAATTAGTGTTTTAGCTTTATACAAGACATTACACTGTATATAAGGTGTATTTTTTTCGTAAATCAAGTAGTTTGACCAAACATCTGTTTGAGCGCTTTTTTGTCGTTACATAAACATACATTTTTCATACTTGCTTTTGCTTTATTTCTTTAAAACTTTAAGGTAAGAACTTTCTGTATAAATTTTTATTATTTGTTTTTATGATAAGTATTTTTTTAAAGCTCCCGTGCTTTAGTAACTAGGCCAACTAAAAGTTTCTAAGTGATGAAAGCTATTAAAAAAAAACACTATAAAATTACATCAAGTACAAACCAAATATATACGAAATTAATGTACATATTCGCTTCTTTTTAACTTCAAATAATGTTTTTTGTGCCAAGGTTTTATGCAAGTGCTTTATATTTTATGTTGGTTTGTAAACCTTCCCTAGTTTTATGACAAATTAAGTTATAGTTTATCTACAATTTTTAATACAGTAAGTCAACTAAAAATCAATATAAAAACTAGAGAATTCATTTTCTTGCTCAGTCTCGGGTATTTTAATTTTTCTTGTTTGTCTCTGAAAACATGTTTTAAAAGCAACAAGCTGAACTACATGACCATCAACAACAACCCATGTGACAATCTGCGACCAGGTTTCCTCCTCATAAGGACTCATCAGGCGGACATACAGATAAAACATCTGTGTCATAAAGATGCTCAAGTACCTTAAAATTAAAGCAATTGTTTCGGGTGCAGCTTATTTGTGAAAATAAAACTTTGAAGAAAAATTATCAGTCTAAACTTTTTGACCATCATCAACAATTCAAGCAAGATTTAGCGACATTAGGACTCATCAGGCAGACATATCCAAAAACTATAACCTGTGTATCAGTCAAATTAATGAAGATAAAGTGCCTTAACATTAAAGCAGTCGTTTAAGGTACAAAGCCGGTAAGCCGGTAAGCTGTAAAAAAGAGGGAGCCACAAGGCCAAAATTTGAAACTTACACTAGATACTCGGAAGTTAAATGATGAAGAACAAAAGAGTTATTGGTGTTTGAGAAACCTTGTTTGAGGGGGCCATAGCTTTTTTCAACATTCTTTAAAGGTGGCCTTTTGAAAAAAAAATTGGAACTCTTGCTTCAAATCCTCATAAACTTTTTAGAGTGATTTTATGACATTTACTATTATGAATTCCAGCAGAAAATTCAAAGCTCGCCATTTTTATAATCACCTTAATATATAAAATTATATTATATACAAAAAAAATCTTAGAGCGTTTTTAAGACTCCGTAGATCTGCTATTAAATTCATTTGAGAGCAGTGAAACTCCTTTAGTCGGAATAAAGTTTTAACACAAAAACATCTGTGGTACAAAATCACATGTTTATCAAAAGTAAATTAACAAAAAATAATGTACAATTTTGATACAACTTTAAACGTTTACTTGTTGTTATAAATCAAAAAAAAATGGACACACTATTTTATTAAAAGTCGAAAAAATACGATACGAAATGGTTTAAACATATTAAGTAAACACTTGTTATGGCTAGTGCAGAAATATTATATATTTCAGTAAAATAAACCTTTTAACAGCTTATCATTTTACTTAAAAGTGAATGTTTTAAATCAATAAATATATACTTCAAACATGTGTAACTAATTATCTGTGGCGTACCATCGTATTAAGTTATGTACTAAATTTGTTTTTAAATAAAATTCAGGACGTTTAAGATAAATAAATGGACGTTATTTAGGTTAAACTAGTTAAAAAAACATGATCCAAAAAGCTATTCAAATTTAGTTATGGCTAAACCGAGCATTTAAAATAAAAACAATAAGAATAGCTTTAATGCTATTCATCTTTTTCTCTACATTTCTTAAACATAATCAAGCAACAATTATTAAAGTAGTCTTTGGATGATCACTTTTCCAAATCTCAACACACAAACAGAATTTGTAATAAACGATTTCACAGATAAAAACTTCGGTTTAAACAATTTGCTTCCAGTATAACATTTAAAAAACAAAACTTAGGCAACCATTTTGGATGTCATTCAACAGTTATCCAAATAATCAAATAGATAAAAAGTTTTAAAGACTTATGAATCATTAAGTAGTATCTAAAGAAGCAAAACAAACTTTCAGTTCACTAATAAATTATTCTTAAAATATTTCATTTTCTTTAAATTCTACTTAGCTGTTATCAATTTATTAAAATACTATAAAAAATTAATTAATTAAAAAAATCAGGATCAAATAGTAAAAATTGAATAATTAGTTTTGAGTGCTTACTACTATTATAAATTTAACATGTTCAATTGTCCGAATGCGAAAATCATCTCAAGTTCAGACGCTTCATACAGCTTGAAAATTCTTATTTGAAGTTGCAAGTAAAAAGTTTAATGTTTATCGCTGCCGGAACTGGATTGAGCTTCATTCATTTTTCTCTTCTTTTTAGCAGCAATTTCGAGCATCGTCTCTTCAATCGAACGCTGGTCTCTCTTCAAATCGCTGGGCACTGAAATAATATCAACAAGTTTATACGCTTGAATGTATCGACTTATAACACCTACACATCAAAATACCTTCAGTACTGCAAGATATGTTACTATAATATTTTTTTAAATTAAAACTTTAGTATTTTTTAAACACAAACTTTTTTTTAAATATAATTAGATTATAATTTGTATAACAATAACTTCTTAATACAAAATGTATTATAGTAAATGGTAGCTTATTAAAAGTAAGAATTGAAATTTTATTAAAACAAATCTTGTTATTTATAATTATGGCTCCCAATACTACTGACTCATCAAATTCAGTTCTAATTATAAAGTATAACAAAAATTTCTTCAAGTTATTTAGTGTGATCAAAAAAAAAATTCAAGCAACAAAGAATGTATTAAAAAGATTTAAACAATAATAGTGTAATGAATTATAGATATAAAAATTATTACCGAATATATATGTGTGTTAATTAAATAATTTATTTTATGATAAAAAGTATATTATAAACAATGAACTTCACCACACGACTATCAACAATAGTATCCGAGACAACCTACGACCGGTTTCGTCCTTATTAGGACTAATGAGGCTTAGTCGTGAGAAACCCTGTTGTTATCTTAACCAAGCGGGCTTAAGCACATATGCACTGAAGCAATGATAAAAAGTACCAAACATTTTGCTATATATTAAACTAAACATTAAAGAAACACTATTTTTTTTAATGTTTAGCTTGAAGTTTACAGATATTTTGTCCAAAAATATTAACAGTTACGGGTTAATATTTTAAACTGAATTTCAGTCTGCTAAATTCAAAATTTAAAAGTTTGCACTACTAATAAAAAAAAATAAGTGAAAATAAATGAAAATTTATACTAGATATTTTGAGTTTTGAAATGACAAGTAAAAAAAAAGTTTTAGGTTTAAATTAAGGGAAATTCGAAACCTACACTAGATACTTCGGTCTGTTATGAAAAGTCAAAAATATGCACATCCTGGGTATTTTAATTTTCGAAATTTGGTAGACGACACCTAATTACTTTCCGCGCCCTATCTAGAGGTTATACATTTTATAGTTTCCCATATTTTGCACGTCATGCGTCTAGTATAGATGGAGTGAGTGCTAAAAAATACGTATTTGCATAATGAAAAAAAAACTACAACGGCCATGATAAGAAAACTAATTTAATTTGGCCACGAACTAGGTATTAACAACATGTGGTTAACAACAGTTATTTCTTCTGTGCATTGACAGTGCTCATTATGAATAAATAAAATGAGTCGGAAATTATGACGTATATGGGAGAATAATTATAGCACTTACCTATGCCAAACGAGTTGCTATTTTTAGTGTAAATTAACACTCACTGGAGTTTCTAAAAATACCCGAGAAGGCCATAATGTGAAAATTTGTCATAACATACATATTGAAGAAACAATTAGATCGCTACTATCAATAATTGTTTGTAAAACAAAATTTAAAAAAAAATAGTATAATAAAACAAATCTAAGCAAAGTAACAGCTTAAAATTATGGCACTCACCCATGCCGAACGAGTGGTTAGCAGTGGTGATCTGGGCTGCTGCTTTAGCAGACAACGTGCCGATGATGTCCTTGTACTTTTCTTTGTACTTGTCCTGCTCTTGAGGTGGTTTCTTCTGCCTCTTTCTCGAACTGTTGGTCGTCAGCGCTGAGAGGTCCTGCTGCTTTTTCAGCTGTTCGAGAAAATATTCTGTTTTTATACTGTATTATTTCCATTTTAAATTAGTGTGTAATTTTGTAAACTATAAAGTTGAAGAAATTGATTACATTAAGATCTTGCTGTATAGGAATGCATATCCTCCTGAGTTAGTAAGTAGAAATATTAAATCATACTCAAGTACTTTAAATAGAGATAAGGAAATTTGACCAGAAAAATGTGTAATCACCTTCGAAAATTCCATATACATTTAAAAGATTTGTTTATTAAGAGAAAAATACTAAGCAACTTAAGTTCTAATCTTTCAGCTGCAAAACCCAAAGTAATTTTTACCCAAGTTCTATTAAGTCCTGAAGGCAATAACTATACACCCACGTTTGATAAAAGCATGGTTATATACCAATCAAAATGCTATTGCAACAACTAGCTTTATCGGTCTTACAACTAGACAGCTGAAAAAAGGGTCAATGAACATATACCTACTTGCATTGATAAGTTTTTGAACTTAGCTGAAAAATAAAATTAAAAGAATTCTAATAAAATTATGGATGCAATAAAAAGATCTGCTATTGCTGAACATTTGTTGAATAACCAAAGTTGTGCGGAAAATTACAACTTGGAGATATTAAAGATAACTAAAAGTTGTTGATGTTTTGACTTGGTCAAAATGAGGCTTAAGCATGGTTGCCACTCATCTAGCTGAGAAAAATTTCCTGACTTTTCCTGACTTTTTCCTGACTTTTTACCAAAATTTTCCTGACTTTTCTAAATCAAACTCTTAAACTAAACTTAATCTAAAATACATAATCTAACACTTGAAACTATATTAAGCTTTCAATCTAATTTAAATACAGGTTAAAAACAACAGTTTTTTGCTGAATTCTATCATCAAACTTCCAGTACATCACTTAAACCATCTGTGTATGATTGATGTTTGTAATAAACAGCTCTATCAGCAAAATACTTGTATTATTACCTTAAAAACACAGCTTGTCTGCAAAAAGACACAAATTTATAGCATTTACTGGCATGATTGTATCTAGATAAACAAACAACATATAAGGAACTTTGTCATCTATATATTTTTCAAAAATATAAAGATGTAAAGTATACACATTAACTTGTTACATAAAATACTAAACTAAATGCTTAGTTATAAAGAACTCAATTATTTACTTAAACAAAAAACACTTTGATTCTAAAATTATGCTAGATAAACTTTTGTGTATATACCACAGTTTTACTATGGAAGTGTCCTTGCTAAAGACCATCAATACTAAAAATCTTACAAAATCTGCTTGTTCAAGTAGGGTACTTGTTTAATATGTTAATAGAAAATTATTGCAATTTTATAAAGGATATTTTTCTAATTTATACCAGATGAAGGCATTGGAAATAAAATTAAATATTTTTGTAAATTTCTAGGAAAATTTTGGAATTTTTTTCTGACTTTAAAGGTCTTTTAATTGATTTTTACCATTTGAAGGCTTTGGAAAACAAGGAATTTTGTAAATTTAAACTGACAAAATCTGACTTTATTTTTTAAATTTTATCAAATTTCCTGACTTTTCCTGACTTTTTTTCAAAACCCCCCATTTTTTCCTGACTTTTCCTGACTTTTGTGATTTTTAAAAAAATTTCCTGACTTTTCCTGATTTCCTGACTTTTCCTGACCGAGTGGCAACCCTGCTTAAGTATTTTTAAAAGAAAACCTACCCTTTGTCGGCAAAACGAATTTGAATATAGTGTTGCCTTATTTACTTAATGCTATTTTTGGTTTTTGTATATTTGTATTATATTAGCTCTAATAAGATACATTTAAACTTTTTTTTTTTAAATTCAAATATTCTAAAATCGTGAACATTGGACTACTTAAAATTTGTATTTTTTGAAGCGAAGTATCTTTGAGTTATCTTTCCCATTAACAACCCAGTTGAAGTATGTTGATTCGTTGACACACAGAAACATATGTTGGTAGAATAAAGGAAGATTACTTTATAACTGTTTTTATTTGTTGAAGCATCATTTTTTAAATCAGTATTCTTTTCTTGTTTTCAAGAGCTATAAAACCAACTTTCTACTTAATTACTACTGGTATTTATTTTCTATTTGCAACTTTAGTTCTTGTTTAACTCACTTTTTCGATTCTAATTTTTTCTTGTTTTTCTTTTTCCTCACTCCAACTCTCATTCCTTCTGTAGCAGTTCATTTCGTAATCTGAAGGCGGGTGACTCTTCTTGAACAACATAATGTATCTGTTTGTTTGTATTTATTACAAAAATGTATTTTTTTAATTTGTGTTATATAGTGTTTTTTTTTTGCGTATATGTATTTTTAGTATTAAATCTATTCACGGTTGCCAAAAACATTTTGAATTTTTATCAAGGTGTTTTTTGTCCTTTTATAATATAAAACCAAATTTTAGGCAAAAAAAAAATTAATAGAATAAAAAAATTGAATGGCTACAGTAGTGCTATTTTAAGTGTTTTATAAAAAAAATACTTTGATTGGTTTTTGATTCTGATCTAAATTCCATTACTTTTCATGTAAAAATTGTTTGAAAATCCAGGTTATTTACTAATTTTTAATTTTTTATCAAAATCAATATTCCAAGTTATTTCTTCAATTTCCCATTTTAGCAGTTATTTTTTACCTTAACAGTAAAATTCCAGTTTTTTGGCAAAACTGTTCATCATAAATAACTTCTAATTTTATTCAACTAAATTTGTGCAAAAACAGGAAAAATTTAATTACAAACATACATGTTAGTTAATGTTTTTCTTCTTCTCTCAGAGTTGCCAAACGTTTTTGATAATTTTTTTTGAGGTTTTCAACAGTACAAGTTTAAGGTTCATTTTGATTACAAAATCAAATTTAATGTTAAAAACTTTCTAAAACAGTTTAACAGCAATGAAAAGATACTGTTTATAAAAGTCATTCTTAATTGTAAATTTTATCACTTTAGATGTAAAAATTGTTTAAAATTCCATATTTTCAGTGTTTTTAATTCAAAATTCAAGGTTTTTTCAAAATTTTTTCGCTTCCAGATTTTTCAGGTGTTAAAAGCTTAACTTGGCAAATTCAAGGTCTTCTAGCAACCCTGTCTTTTATAACTAGTAAACATGAGATGATTTTTAATAATAAAAATGTAATTTCCTATATGAAAATTAATCATATACTGTTGAGTCATCAAACTGTAGTTTCATTTACTAATAATATATGTATATTGGATATTGTTTAAAAACAATCTCTGTATAAAAAGAATGAATGAACTTGAATTACATGTAATGGTCTTTAAGATAGAAATTTGATTACATATGCTTGTCTAACAATAGAAGTTTATAAACAACTTATTAACAATATAATAAGTAATAATATCTGTTTTGTTGAACTCTAAACAGTTATTTTTTTGTAACATAAAGCGTATTGTAAAATTTTACGGTAGTACTATAAGTTACTAATCAAAAATATCAAATTAATACTCGTGGGTAAAGATTCGCATAATGACCAATAAGATGTAAAGTTCCCTGTTTCTTTCAAAGATTTTACAACACTTTGCGTTAATCAAAAACATAAACAGTACATTCAATTCTTAATTAGTTAAAATAATCAATTTATTTACTATACCTTCCTTCGGAACTGTCCTCTCGACCAAAACCATTCACAATAAGTCCAGCCGTTTCACTTATGTCGTATCTGTGAAAATACAAACTTGTAAGATTTATTATATTTAAGAGAAAAATAGTTTTACTAAACTAGTAATTTTATTTACACCAATAAAAGTCCAACAGTTTCACTGATGTCATATCTAATGAATTATTATTTTTTAAGAAGTATTATATATAAAATGCTTGTTTTCATCAGGTAATAGGCAAGAAAATAGCAACATAACTCACCAAGTTAAAATACACAACTATTGTATGATTCACTATTTAGTAGTGATGTACCGGACCCAAAATTTCGGGTCCGGCCGGACGAGGATCCAAATAGTTTTTTCAAATCAGGATCCGGCCGGAACCGGATCCGGATCCTTTTTTTCATATTAAGATCCGGCTGGATCCGGATATCAGACAAAAATTGCAATATCCGGCCGAATCCGGACCCGGATAGTGAGTCCGGTACATCACTACTATTTAGTTATTTTTTTACTTTATAATGCTGAATAAAATTTCAACTATGTAGTGAAACACTGCGATCAATTTTTCCTAGAATTTTTTAACTTTTAAAGCATTTCAAGTTTAGTATGGGAATTATATTATAACAAAAAAGTTGATAATTGAGCGTTTATTATTAGTAGATTGTAGAAACTTTATGTAAACTTCTAAAAAGGTGTTCTGTAAATAAAAGTTTAGTTATATATCATGCTTTCTTTCTCAAAACCAAATAAAAACTTTTTTTCTACAATTTAAATTACATGTCCTTAAGTTATAAGTAAACCGTGGCTTAAATCACCTTTTTTAACTTTTGTGATTAATTTTATCAGCTACTGTGAAGAACAAATGCTGATAATTTTTATCAGTGAATTTATATTAAGTAGCTTGGCATGGGAAATCACTTTAACTTTTAGTTTTCTAAAAAAGTACAGTTAATTCTAACCCAAAGTTACTTAAAAGCATGCGGATATGTATTATTCACAAGTTTACAACTGAATTCAGCGTTGTATGTACTTTAGTGCACACATAAATAATTGATGCTTTAAAGCAGTGATATTTTTACTGTTGAAATAATTCACTAACTTTAAACTGTAATGTCACAATGTAGGTATGCTTAAATGAGTAAACTCAGTTATAAGTAACATTTTGAAATGCATGTCGTGTGCATTTTGATTTGGGATCATTCATTCAAATCTTTCAAGTTTTACTATTTTATTTTAAAAAGTATGGGAAAGAAATTATTTTTCTGATAAATCTATCATAAAACTTTTTTATATTTAAAATATACAGATAACCAAAAAAATTTTTTTAATTTTAATAAGCTATACTTGAGTCGTTTAAACATCATTTGCTGGCAGCTGATTACTAAGGATTGCCAAATGTTTCCAGCAAATCTTTTCAGGTTCTCAAAATTTACTCCAGGTTTTTAAAAGTACACATTTTTGGGTGTAGTTTTCGTTTAAAATTATGTTTAAGGTAAAAAACTGTATTAAATAGTATAAAAACATTGATATGATACTGTTAAGCTACTTCAAATGTGTTTTTTAATATTTTTTTTTGATGATGACTAATAAATTTTTTCTTTAAGTATATGGTAGATTATTTGTGTCAAATCAAAACTTTTTTACTTAACATGTAAAAATTGTAAAATATTCCAGATTTTTCCAGGTTTTTAGTGACTTTTTGTCCAAAATTCCAAGTTTTCAAAGTTTTTTAATTTCTCAAATTCCAGGTTTTTCAGGTGTTTTAAGTTTTTTGGCAACTCTGTTATTAAGCATGATTTTATTAAAAAAAATCTTTAAACCGGTAGTAGTACAACTAAAACTTGTGTTTAATTAGTGTTTGTAATAAATGATTTGAAGACATCTGAAACAACAGTATCATGAAAAAATAAATCTGAAGCTAATTTAAATAGTTTTAAAACTTGTTCACGCTGTAAGATGTCACTTCGAAAAGCAGAGCATATTTTTAAATTCACAAAATGTGACTAACAAGTTTTGACTTCAGTCATCATCAAATTAGTAGCAAAAAATAAAGTATAACGTTGAGTGATTAACATATTACAAATACTGTTTTATCTAACAAAATTTTAAATACACACAATATGAATACGCAAAGAATGCAAGTAAAACGCTTGTAGTTTTTTATATAATAATACACTTAAGTAAACGATAAATAGTTTACTTGAAATAGATCTATGACTTATTTCTAACATTGCTTACTTATTTTTTTAATTTACTTCTTTACTCATTCAAAATTCCAATTTGATAGAAACTGAAGCAAGTCTAAATAAGTAAACAGAATTTATTAAACTATAAAAATTGCATGTGATAAAAATGCTAGTTGAAAGTTTATGTATCTTCAAACTTTGTCTTAATACTAGGGAGTGACAGGACTGAATTTAAAATTCTAACTGTTTTAAACCTTACAAAACTTTAAATAATATCATATTATAAAACCATATATATTGCATTTTTTTGAAGATGTAACATTAGCTCTTATGAAAAGTTTTAGGTATAAAGTATAAGTTAGTTTTCAAATAATATAAATGTTTTTGAGTTATTTTTGTACCCAATTTCCCATGCAAAAAAATAAACTCAATTCATTGCAAATTTTATTGCAAGTTTAAAAATTCACTGAAGTATTTTAGCTTACTTTCCTATTATTGGTACCATAAATCACAAATTTCAAAGAAATATTTGTTGTAAACATAAGACTATGGTTAAAATACCAAGAACAAAGTTTTGTGTTGAAAAATTAAATAAAAAAGTTTTGTATATTGTTATTTGTTGAAAATTAAGTTTGACTAAAAACTTTAAAATCCAAAAAAAGCTTTTATAATTTTTAAGGATTAAATTTATGAAAATTGTACAAAAAAAGTGTTTTTTTTTTTCTGCTTTTGCATCTTTAATTTACACTCTACACAAAACAACCTGTTGAACTTTCAAACTCTGATACCTTATAATGATTTTTTACAGTTTACAATGACTACTTACAATGACTTTTAAGTTGTCAAACACAACTGGTAGGTAACTTATTAATGTAAAAACAAGATTTAACAAAAAAGACATCCTACAGCTTTTGGTAAAACTGAAATAAGGTAGGAAAAAAGGTTTAAAAAGTTCTCAATGAAATAGTAAAACTAAATTTCTGTTTATAATTGAAAATTTGTATTCAAGTCTGATTATTCTCCAAGGTCTTAGCTACATAGGATTAATTAGTTTTCAAATATTTACCAAATAAATTTAAAAGTTTCAAACTTGCGTACTTTTTATTAAACACATTTTATGGCAAAAAGTTAAGAGACATAACTTTTTTCTGAAAAAATTAACCACCATTAGTAATTCAGTAACAACTAGTATAACAAAACATGTTTTCAACATAGATAAATAACTAATTATATTAATATAAATCGTAAAAACTTTTAATAATATTTTTAATTTCGAAGAAAACTGACGATGAAAAATTGTGGTCCATACGTTTTTATCAAAGCTTTTTATAAAAAAATGTTATACATCAAAAGTTCGTTTTTAATTTCAAAAGTTTAATTTTACACTGTACACAAACTGACTTATAAATTATACTTGCTTTAATATAAAAAGTAAAATCAAACTTTGATAAAAAAGATGTTACCCCTATGTCCTTAACTTAAAAACAAATTACACAATCTGTTGGTGGAATTTATCTATACAACATTAAATTTTTAGTCAATTGTTTTTTTTGTGAAATTTGTTCATCATTCAATGTTGAGCGACAATTAGTATAAAAAAGCAGTTATTAACATATATAAAACTAATTATGTAATCACAACTAACACAATCTGTCTGTGGAACTTGTCCATTGGGGGAAACTTGTACCTGGTGCCTTCATCTTGCAGAAATTTAGTGACTTTCTGTTCAACTTCAGTTGAAAACCTCTTCGTTTCCTTCTTCATCTGCTCCTGATACTTCAACTGGCGCCTTTTCTGCTCTGTTTGTAAATTATAATATTAGTTAGTTATTTCTATTTTTCTTCTATTGTATAGTTACTATTTTTAATTAATTACCACATTTTTGTTTAATTTAGTTTTTTTTTTTCTTACACTTCTGTAGTTATAAATGCATGGAAGTTTATTAATCAAGATTTAAGACTAATTTACATCTCAAAATAAAAGCTGAGCATACATTTAATTTTATAACTTTTTTGTTCTACATATATTAAACAGAAATTAAAGACATTATTCTTTCAAAAACATTTTTATTTAAACAAACAATTAGATTCGATTTCAGCTAACACTTATTAACTACTTTTGTTAGCAACTAACTTTTAAAATTAAACAAATAATACTATAATTTTTAAAATTAGTTGCAAACAAAAGTAGTTGATAAGTGTTAGCTGAAATCGATGTTACGTGTTTGTTTAAATAAAAATGTTATTGAATGAATCATGTCTTAAATTTTTGTTTAACATTTTATTTTATTTGACATTTTAATTTTTTACAAGACTTTTATGTAATAGCTTGATTTCTAAAAATTTAATTAAGGATTCAAAAGTATTAGAAATAAATTATAATTTTATTGTTTTTTTGTATATGATACTCTTAAAGTTAAAACACATTATGGTGTAAAAAAGAATTTAATATTTAGCAGGCATCAGCTTACCTAGCTTTTCAAATTAAAGTTTAAAATTAAATATAGAATATAGTACTATCATTATGATAATAACTTTTTTTACATTCTAAAAATAATTTGTTTTAATACTAAGGTTTATATTTTTTGAAAAATTAAATCACTAATAAAAATAAAATAGAGTAGTACAGTAAATATTTTTCAAAAATTCTATGAATTTAATTTTATTTTATTTGTCATTTGAAGTTTCAAGTCCATACAAATATTACGGTAGCAGGGGGCAACATGTGGTGATGTCAAATGGGATTGTTATAAGACACTTAAAAATAGAATAAAACTTCCAATACTCTTAAGACTGCAAATAAAATCAAGTGAAACATTCAAGTATGAGCGATAGCTGTACTTAAATAGTTTATTATGATCTGCAGCACAAGCAATGGTAGGAGTGGTTGGTAGTAAAGATCTTTTAAATTTTGATGTTAAATAATATTAAAGAAGACTTTGAAATAGTTTTTAAAATTTTATTAAACAGAAGCTTATTATAATGTTTCTTCCTATTAGGATTGTCAGATATAATACTTTTGTTTTAAACTGGTTAAAAAATATAATTCTACTTGACTAATATGTATTATAATTGACAATCCTTATAGGGAAAAACATTGTATTGCAATAAACTTTTGATTGATTTGACTTGTGTTTTTCCTCTTGATAAATACTCAATTTAAGAATAAAGTTAAATGTAAAACAAATTCCATTGTACAGACTATAATTTTCAAAAACAAAATATCAACGTTTGAGCATTTCAAATATTTTGAGCATAAAAGTATCTTCACAAACTAACTAAACTAATCTAGTAGTTTTTTATAATGACAGGTATTTAACTTAATGAATTTCAATCAACAAATTAAAACATCAAGTATGACTTGCACAAATTGTAAACGTCTTTTTAGCACATTTACAACTAGTATTTTTGTCCATAATTAAAATTAAAAAAACTTATCAGTCAATATCTTTAAAACTTATCACTACCTAACAACAAATCTTAAAATATTCTAAATAAAAAAGTATCATTTAAGTCCAAACAAACCTCTAAGAGCCTTCTTTTGTTGCTCAGTTTTTTCTGGAGGCTTTTCCATTGAATTCATTATGCTGCCCAGAAGATCCATTTTTAATTAATATTGAAACTAGCTAAAAAACAACAATAGTTCCAATTTGATTTTAAAAAAAACTTATTGATATTTAAAACAGTGTACATATGATTATATGATCTTTATTGATATATAAAACAGATGTATAGACATGTTTTTAACATCTTTGAAAACATCACAATGAACTTAAGTATAGGTTGTATGTTATAGGCTATCATTATACTACCATTATTTAAAAGATAAATTTACTTAATTTTTTCTAATAAATAAGAATGTTGATTTAATGTGCTATGTTTTGGAATGATAATTTATTTGTGTAAACATGCAGCTAAAAAAAAAATGAAAGTCGTGATGGTCATACATATACTTTTTATGAAAACTAACACTTATTTTATCTTCAATCTTTAATTATGATCAATAAGTATTTTAAACAATATAAATTTTAGTTAAACTTTGGAGATATAATCATAATTGTAAAAAGTTTTTGGTACAAATGTATGATATTAAAATTTTATTGTCAACCTTCCATTAAATTTAAAAACCTATATTTGCTTTTAAACACCAAATGTGATCTCTAATATCTCAAAAATTACTTGGAATTTTGCAAAGAGATAAAAGCATTCTATATCTAAGATGAAAAGTTGCAAATTAAGGTCAATTTGTAAAAACTTAGTGAGCCAATCTTGGCCTTAAATGTTTAATAAATTGATAAAAGTACTTAAACACTAATATTAAGGCATAGGGTAGTGTGGTACATCATTTTTTCACAATTTTTCTTATCTTATAGAGATTTAATTAACCTGTAAGATGTTTTTTTAAATTTTTTGAGATATAACAGGTTAAAGTTGGAGACAATAATAGGTTACTTATGGGAGCTGCAAATTAAAATCTTGAAAAAAAAAACCGTTTCACTTAAAATCCTACATGAAAGTTCCTTGGATTAGTTGGAAAGTTCTGTCAGAAAGAATTTTTTTTGAATTAAAAAACTTGGCAAAAAACTGAAAAAAAATGTTTTTTTGTTTATTTTTTATTAATTTTTTTTATTTTTTAATTGATGTCTAAGAAGCACTCAAAAAAGAAGTCCCCTTAGCCAGGATAGAAAAAAGACAATGATAACATTTATAATATGCTGATACATTCTTCTAAAGAAGCAATAACCTCTCAAAGAATAACTTAAGGAAGAAACAGACAAAGAAAAGTTTAATGACAATACCGATTACAGAATCTTTGACATCAAATCCACTAGCTACTCTGAACAAATTAAGGCCATACCAAAAACCTTTGTTGTTTTTGAGAACTTACAGTTGGTCTATTTTGTTACCTGCCCATTTCTTTCAAACTAAAATAAATTAATTAAGTTTAGCAATTTTAAAGTCCAGAAAATCTAGTCGGAATTTCAATGAAAGTTATCTCATTTGTATGAAAACATTTACCCTTCACAGTTTGCCAACTCTAATAAGACATTTCTGACATTTAATTCGAAAAAGCAAACATCAGAGGAAATTAGCAACTAGATCATTTTTAATTAAAATTTAAACATTTTACTCAAAGAATAAAACTAAAATTCAAAAAATTGATAGAAATAAGTAAGCTTGGTAAAGAAACAATTAAATGCTTTTTTTAATAAAGAAAAGTATGTTGTCAATATTATATTCTAATAACAGTCATAATAGGTTCAAAATATGAGCTACCTACTATTCTGAATAACTAGGTATTTGAACTTTATTTACTATATAATCATGATCACAAAATATTTGTATTTGGAAATTTTGCAGAATGGTTATGTATTTCATGGTTACATGACTACTCAAATTAGAGAATTCGAATTTTGACAACTAAAACAGTTAAATAGAATTCAACAGCCACATCTCAAAAAACAATTTAAATTTTATAAAAAAGTTCAAATTAGTAAGTATAAAATGTTTAAAAAATAAAAACTTATTAAAAGAGACAATTCACAATAACTAAATTTAGAATACAAGGTTTTCAACAAAATAATTACAATACTAGGTTTTCAAACAAACTAAATGTTTTTTAACTGAAAGACAAGACTTAAGGCCATAGGGGGGGGGGGGGGGGGGGTAGGCCATGTTTTTCACAAGTTGATCTTATTTTATAGAGTTTTTACTAAGCTTCAAGTTGCTTTTTACCGTTTTTAAAAATTCGAATTAGTTTTTGAGATATGACCGGCCAAAGTCAGGCCGCATAACAGGTTCCTTATGGGGAAGGAAAAACTAAAACGGCGAAAAAAGACTAATGCATTCAAAATCTATCTCCTCCTTCATTTTTTAAGCAATCTTCTTCAAACTTTTACAGTCTATTCTTTATACAATAACAAAAAATGTTATTTGTGACTTTAAAAAATTTCAAGTAAAAATACCTTTTTTTTGAAAAAAAAAAATTTTTTTGATAAAAAATCACTTTTTTTTTTTTGTCATAAAATTTTTATTTTTTAAAATTATTAAAATTTACAAATAACGTTTTTTTCTTATAATGTAAGGAACATTTCCTGAAAATTTGAAGAAGATTGCTTGAAAAATGAAGGAGAAGATAGATTTTAAAGCCCGTTTTTAAAAACTCGAGAAAAACGGCTTTAAAGTTACCCTTTATATACCCTTTATAAAGACAACCCTGATATTTGTAAAATCTAAAAAAAGCATCTGAAAGATTATGAAATTTACTATAATATAAGTCTATATGTTATTTTTGGTCAAAAAATGGCTTCTACCCCCCCCCTATGGCCTTAATCTAAACTGGTTTAGATATTTGGGTATAAAGTTTAATTCAATTGAACTTTAAAAAAGTGAAAAAAAGATAATTTTAATTTTAGTAACAAGAATCTTTTGTTAAGTCATTATAAGGTGTACTTTTAACGTTACAGATCACAAAAAAAGTTCTCCACTTTATGATAAGGAGAATGATTATATTCAAAATTTCAAATTTTACTAACAAAACAATGTTTCACTGGTTTGAACGAAATCAAACTACTAACTTTTATCAACAAATATTAATGCCAGTTTTATTTCAAGTTTAGCCTAAAGTTTTCTTACATGTTTATGTAAAATATTTACAGATTTTATTCAACTAATGATCTCCTTTTATTCAGTTCAAACAAGTGAAACATTTATTTGTTAATAAAATTTAAAATTCTTTATTTACGTCATTGTATTATAAGGAGTAAATTAAGTGTGCTACTGAATTTATGTTTGATATGTAATGCATTAGGGTGCATCTGTTGTTTCAACATAAATTTTTAGAAAACCTTATTCTATGTTTTTAAAGACAGTATGAAGAAAGTTTCACAGTGGCAGTTATTAAATATAAAAAAACTTAAGACTCACCTACAATAATACAAACTTACTGAAAACCAAAAAATACATCCATGAGACTTTTTTTAAACTGTTTTAAAACATGCATAATGTGTTTTTGTGATAACTGCTAATGAGGAAAATTTTTAAACCAAAACTTTTAGGGCTAAATGTAAATATTGTTTTAAATTTCAAGTTTTTCTAGTATTCTAGATTTTCTGATAACCTTAATTAATTATTATACTCACATTTCTAACCCTAATCAATTCCAACTTAAATCAACTTCCAACCAAATCAATTCCCACCAGCACAAATCCAACTTAATTTAATTCCCACCTGAATCTATTGCCTACCAATCACTTGTCACTTTTGCAAGGATCTTCACTTCTGTACAGCACGAAAACAGCTACTGTAAAAAAAATGGCCCCATAAAATTGACTCTCCAAGCAAAAGTGGCACATAAAATTGATTGGGTGGGAATTGGTTTGAATTGGAATTGATTGGGTGGGAATTGATCCAGATGGGAAATTTGTGTGTGTTGGAAGTGAGTAAGTCCCATATAATTTTGTATTGATTGATTTAAAATAGAGTTATTGTTATATAACATTGAAATATATTGAATTTATAGTTAATATATATTCATTTTTTTTTTACTGTATTTGTTTGTAAGACAATGGGTTGTTTTTAATTGTTATTTGTTACAATTTAACAGTTAAAGTAAAATTTAAATTAAATTTTAATTGTTTTCACAGTAATATCTAAATTTTTCACTACTAAACTTATAATATAATTCTTTAAATTTGTATATAAAGTAATTTATTTTTTACATAATTAGTTTTACTTTTAATTTTATAGAAAAATTAGGCTTTTAATAAAGTATTAGTTTGTTTTAATTTGCAACAGCTGATTGTGAGTTCATTTTGGTGGCAATGATCAAATGATGGATTTAAGCTTCATGATTTTCCCACGCTTGTGGTTTTCAGTTTTAGATTTTAATCAAAAGAGTATTTGCCAAATGGAATGTCACCCAAGGACTTTTTTTCAGTCATAACAGATTGTTTTTGTTTTTGATTAGTTTAATGCTTAACTTTATAGAGAACATCTTTGCTTGAGTTAAAAAAATTGTTTATTGTTGTAAAAGGAAGAGTAAAACTGATGTTTTTCTGCCATTAAAAAAGTTGGAAATTTAAGTTGTCACAATTTGAATAGTAGGAAACTCAAATATTATCTATATGTTTATAATCCTTTAAATCAAGTGATAACAAAATAGTTTTAAATTTGTACATAAAAACTTAAAACTCATATTAAACAACATTTGATGATTACTTTTATATTATTAGTAGCATAAAGTTTCAAATAAAAAAACATTAAGATCTATCAGTTAAGTAAAGATTCATTTATATTTTATACAGATTGATCAAAAAACAGCTGGTGTCAGCCAAATTTTAAGAGAAAAAAAAATTGTACAGGAAAGAAAATTGGAAAAGATATTGTTGATCAAGCTAAATACTTAAATAAATCTTAGTAATAATTAAGATATAGAAAAGTAAATTCAAGTTAGAAAGTTTATTTTTTTAATTTCACTAAGAAAATAGCCTAATATTAAGGAAAAATATTCATTTTAGTCCGAGGGTTGCAAAAGGATTATTAATTTAATTACTAGACAAATATAGGTGCTTTTTAATTGTAAAGCTTAATCTTTATTGAAATTTTTAATACATTAGTTTAAACAAAAAAGAAACAAACAGGTTCAAAAATGTACATCTAAGAACATGTCTGCAAAATTTAAACTGTTTTTATGACGAACTGTTAGTGCTCTAGATTGATTCAGCTAGAGTTTGTAGAAAACCTACACATTGTAAAAGAATAATATTTGAATTTATCAAACAAGATCAAGTATTATATAACAACCTAAAAGTTTATTATACCATGGAACTAAGTTTTGAACTCAATGATAGATATCTATTTTTCATGGCAGGAATATGAGTAAAAATTCAAAACATTTAGATTTTATTGTAGTAATATATCACTTTTTGTTCATTTGATTAGCAAAGACAGCATGCTGCTTTCGCTAACCAAATGTTTTGATTTCAACTTATTATTCTGTTAATATATTGAGTATTGACTGTTTAGCAAAGTGGTTTTATCAGAAACTGTGTTATAAAGTTGAGAGGGCAGTACAGTAGAGTAGAGCCTATAATTTAATAAAAAAAAGTTTAGAACAACAAACAATATGTATTATTATCGCATAATGTTTGTCCTTTCAAAAAAGAAAATGAAAAAAATTAGATATTAATACGTTATGACTTATGTTATAAAAATAATAATTTATAAATTTATTATATACTGAAATTTATAAAATTATTTCTCTTAACTAAAACAAATTGCTCAATTTACTGAAATTTAAAGAGGTTATTTAAAAAAATATTTGCAAATTGAATATTTTACTTCCAACTAGGTTTCGGTGACAAAATACTGAAGTTTAAATTTTTTTGTTTTCCTAAAATTTATTAAGAGATCCTATAAAGTAATTAAAACAATTTATAAGTGAAAAATGGATAGCATCAGAGCACTATGCTCGCCTGGTGTTTTATGATGATTTTTATTCATTATAATGTTTGTCTAAACAACTCTCCTATGTAGAAAACGCTCTGGTATGCACTTTACATGGACCTTCTACACATTGGCCATTTGTTAAAAAACTGCTTCAACATAATTTGAGATCATATTTAAGAAGAAAATTAAAATGTTTGTTTTTTTTTTCTTATATTTAGCCTTTAAAACATAGATTAAAGATGCCAATTGGTCCACCCATATATTTCTCTATGGTGGTAATCTTAACAAGGTAAAGGCCTAAAGGGCGACAAGCTAAAAAAGCGGCCAAATGAAGGGGTATGAGATGGAACTTCGATACGATTCACAAGTATATCCAAACTTACACTAGATATTTTTGGGTTTATAAGGAACTGGAAAAAAAGAAAAATTACGGAAAATTTGAAATTTATATAATATATTGTTGGATTTGTAATAAATAGAGTTAATAATTTTTAATTTTTCTGAAAAATGAAGTTCTTGAAAATTAATTTAAAAAACGCTCTTTTAAACTTAAAATTGTTTTTTTTTAGTAATAGTTATATCTTATTAAAATAAAATCTATGCACTTCATTTTATCGCTTTATTTATACTATTGTAACATGTTGATTTATAAGTTCATTTACTTAAGTTTAAAACAAAATAAGATATTTATTTGTTACATATCTTAAAAATGACAAAAACTGTATCCAAGTGGTGCACGACTCGATAACTGTAAGGTTTTTTCGTGCATCAGGTCCTAGGACCAATCTATTTGAGCAACTTTTTGTTTTCAATAAACAGTTTATAACAAGCTGTATACAAAAGTAGTTTTTATAACATTATTATTTTAAAGAACAAGATAATACTTATCACAAACATATATAGTTTCTAAAAAAGTATGGCAATAGCTATTACTAAGTTTAATAAAGGTTAAAACACTAGTTAAAAAAAATAATACATCTTAAAATTTATATAAATACTTCGAGCTATAACACTTTTATAGTAAATTTAAACTTAATTAAAGGCTTAATAGCATAAAATTGAACACTTCAATAGCAAAAATACGTAAAATAATCGTACTATTTTATTATCGACAGTTATTTTAAGCAGTCCTTAATACTGCAATCCGCTTTTAGCTTTAATGCTTTCAATCAACCACTCGTTTCTTCCAACGTCGTAATCAGGTTCGAATATTTTCTAAAGAAAACATGTTCGCTCCCCGTTGCAATCGGCACTTGCAAAAAAAAAAAAACTGCTTTTAGTCAAGTTCAAAATTCAACGGCTTCAAAACAGCAAACCTCTTCCATCTTCCGTCGTAAACTTCACAGTCTGCCGCTAACCCGACAGCGAACAGATCACGTAATCTGCCATAACCTGTCAATACTTGTCTTACATTTTAACAATTTTCGTCGCTACAAAAGCTTCTTTATCCTCCCATGTCTACACTTTTAGTTCTTTAAAAGTTTTTATTTGAGAACTACCTACATTATGACAATACAGTTTAAGTATGTTCCAGCTATCTAGATTGTTTGGTAAATGAGTCACATGACTTTTTATTTCTGTTGGATTATTTAGGAAGACCAGCATTACAAACTAGTTTTTTTGATCAAACAACGCGCACGGTTAGTTCGAAACGTTTTATTAATATCACGTTGCACTTTCGTATTTTAAAAAGTATATCATAGCAAACAACCTATATAGTTTTCAATAAAATTTTTCAAACTGTTCAAGTTCTAAAAATAATAACATAACTTGAAGCAATGTATTTTTTAAACTTAACTAACTGTACAAAACATTCAACGTCGTTACAACGTCACAATATTTAACATCTTTAAATCCTATACTTATGTAAAACATGTCTAAATAAATAAAGATTTTCTGAGGACTATGTGAGATTTTTATGTCCCAAATATAAAACAATTGTAGAAATGTGTTTTTTAGTATATAATTAAAAAATTAGCTACAATTTTATTTGTTTAGCACAACAGACTGAACTTTTAAACTAAAACCATATATTTTTTATTTTGTGTAAGAAGCAATAAAATACTATGTTAGTAAAAGTCACAAGATACACTTCGTTATTTTGTTAAACTACTTTTCAATATGTTTTTTTTTTCTGCAAATACATGTGCAACAAATGCAGTTTGTAGAGAAGTTATTTTTAAATAGTTAAATCTTTATTTTCAAAGTTGAATGCTTTTGAAAAAATATTTAAGTTATATAAATACAGTAACCTCTCGATTATTTACGCACATTGTGTTCACAGAAAAACTGCGTAAAGATACGAGAGATCGTAAAGATACGAGAGGTACCAAATATACTTACTATAATGGCTGTTTTTTGATATTGCTTCTAGTTAAAAGCAGACTGGGGACTTTCTCACTTTTTAGAAATTTGTTTAATTTTTATACAAAAATGAAAAAATAATAATACTATACATATTTAAAAAAAGGATTTAAATTTATATAAAATAATAAAATTTTTAGAATATTTTTACTAGTTTTAATAATAATTAGATTTTATCTTTATTTATATGTGATTTATTTGATACTAAACATTTATATTCTGTTCTACTTAGCAAATTCAATTTATAATTAAGCATTTGGGTTAAATGTAAGCTCTATATTTATTAAGTATCACTGCTACTTTTTGCTAGGAAATTTCATATAATTTCTTTTTTAGATGTTTGTTTATTTATAGGGCAAGAGTGCTGTATCATTGGTTTGTGTTTTAAACTTTCATTATTTCATTATACTTTCATTATTTAACACAGTCATATTTCTTTTAGAATTTTAATTTAAACTCTTATTGTTAACAAATTTTCTGATATACTGAGGTATAACTAAATTTTTATAAATTAGTCAAGGAACATAAGTTTACAAAGTCTAAAGAAATATTGAACCGTGTTAGCATTTTAAAACATATTTTACATTAAAAATATAAAATAAACCTAATTTTTGGAATATTAAAAAATATTAAAAATTTTTTTTGAATTTTTTAGAATTCTAAAATGCGTAACTAAACGAGAGTGCGTAACGTCACGAGTGCGTAAAGATGTGAGAGGTTACTGTATGTAAAAAATAAATTAGTATATTCAGATATAAAAACGTTGCAGCATTTAGTGTAGTATTCGCATGTTTTAAATATTCGATAAAATCATTTATCAGCGGTTTCTCTTATAAAAAGTCAAATCAGTCTCTAAAATTGGTACGGTTGTCTTTCTTAAAACCTGTAGATTTTCAATTCAGTATTTGATTTTTGAAACTTTATATCGTTTTTTCAAAACAGATGTCAATATAAATGATTTTTTAAATTTCTTACCTAAATTACCCTGTTCTTTCTGAATAAAACCTTAAATTTAAATGTTCCAGCCTAGTTTTTCACTACATTTTACAAATATGCGTTCATAATAAGTATAGTTAAAACATCGATATAAAATTTTGCATGCTTTTAGAAAGTACGCTAGTTTTCACATATTCCGAAGAAGTGCTCAATTCTCGTAATTTATGAGAAGCGAAACGTCGTGGGTTACTAAATTATTTCCGAACAAAAGCAGTTGTCTTGTTTGTTATATGCATGTAAATACTACTTATTTTAATTATTCATACGACTCAACTTTTTACTTTTAACTTTTAACTACAAAACCGAAACTATTAAATAAACAAACAAACGTTTTTTTTAATGAGTTTGCTAGTAATAAATAGTTATTGAGCTAATTCTATTTCGTAAAAATCAAATTAAACAGTATTTAAAGACTTTTGTCAGTTCGAAAACAAGGGTAAACAATTTTTATAGTGGTTAAGTAGTTTATTAAGTGATATTTAAACTAAGTAGATTATCTAGAAAGAACCAATAAAAAAAGCTGTGTTGTTTTATTTATGAGCGACTAAATACCAAATTAAAGCACAAAAATTAATTCTAAGAACAATCAAATTAGAAAATTGTTGAATAGAACTTTTTTTTTAAGTTTTAAATAAACTATCAATTGAAAATCTAAAAAAAAATTTAATGATTAAATTATTCATATAATTTATTCACCAATCTTCACTCTAGTAACCTTCTTTTCTGTATTTTCTCTATTTTTTTTACAAAATAGGGCAAAATTCATTTAAGTCCCTATGCTAATTTTTTTTTGTTAATTTTATAAACATTTTAATTTACCCTTGACGATCTTGTTTATAAATTTTAAAATTACGTATTAAAAGCCCAAACTAAGTTGTTCGTCATTATACTTTTTGAGTTCTAGCAAGTATTTTTTTTAGATAATTTATTAATAAGATTCATTGCAAAACCATTGATGAAATTGTTATCGAAAAAATAATGGTTAAACTTAAAACAAATCAATAACTTAAGGCTATTTATTAAACAATCCCAGTTATTTTTTAGAAAGCATACGAAACATATAAAAACTATAGTAAACAGTATAAATTGTTATGAAACAATGAATAAGAAACAATGTCTAGATTTAAATTACTTTTATTGTAATAAGTATATGGTGCACTATTGCAATAAGCCAACACAAGCTTAATTACAAGTTAATTAGCTTAAAACGTACGTGAAACTCATTAAAGTTTTCTATATAGTTAATATTTTTATTAAAACAAGAGTACGAATAAAAAAAGTTATTGTCAAAACAACTGTGCGCTACAGAAATTATAAGTTACTAAAAATAGTAGGTCGCACAAATAATTTTTTTTAAGCAAACTGTTTATTTGAGCTTTGTGTAATTTTAAACAGTTAAGAGCATAAAAATCATTATGTAACTTGCACTGTTCATACGAATACATATATATAGATAAATATTAAAAAAAAATTCCTTTCTACTAACTTAGATGATAAATTTCAACGAAAATACATTGTTAAAACCATTTAGTTTAAACTGTGAGTAAACTTAGTAACTGAATAAAGTAAAGACAGAAAAATTTTGACAAAGATAGCTAAAGATTGATATTAATTATGTTAAACAATATTACAGATTATTAGAAAATAATGAAACTAGTTTCGTTTTTGGTCCTTTTGGTTTTTGTGATTGCTTGTTATGGTGATGAACAGCATAAAATTGAGATAAAGTTCCAAAAAATGAACAGAGTAGTCAAGAAAGCGGACAGAAAATTAGAAAAAATCGAGAAAAAGATGAGATTTAACAAAGAAAACAACGTTGTAAGTAAAAAACAACATTATGAAATTGTTTTTCCTCGAGATCTGAGCTGTAAAGTATAACTAAGTTTTTTATTGACATTTTATTATTATATAAATTTTAAACTGTTCTTTTGATTAGATTTTTGTTATTAAAATTAAACTGAAATCAAATTAACAACAAAAAATGTAAAATCATTAGAAAATTCTACATTGGTAGTTAGCTAAGCGATTATTTTATTTAACTATTTCATTTATTGCTTTTGTAACTTAACAAAATCAAACTCTGAACTATTTTACTTGAGGTTAAGACGTTAGAAACTATAAACTTTATTAAATCTAAAACTTTTGGCTGATACTAAACTAAAAAAATATTAAATTACTAAAAGAAACAACACTTCAGAATACATTTAATTTAAATAAAATTCTTTAGTAGTAGGAAAATATTCAGTAAAAGTACAAAAAAAAACTGTTTTTTCCAAGTTAAATACGAATACAGAAACTAATAAACTGATAAACATACTCTGACCGCTATATAAAACTAGTTGTTTTTTTTTTCTAAACATTGTAATTTTGTAATGTACAACACATCAAATAACATAATCAATTTATTTATTTGAACTAATTTTATTCAGGTTGAGCACCCGATGTCCTGTGGTGAGATCGGTCTACACCGCACCATACTGCCCCAGCTCCAGGTTCAGAAAGTCGGAAAAAAAGTGCCAGGAACATTACCAGGTTTTTATAAGTTTTGACAAGTTTTTTAATAAAGATAGAGGTTTAAATAAAAGCTATTAAAAAAATTTCTTGATTTTTTATTGAGTTATTAAGGTTTTAATCATCATTAACCAAGCAAAAACTATAACTAAATCAACTAAACTAAAGAAATAGAAAAAAGTAAAGATATCTTAATAGAAAGGTTAATCAATAAGAAAAAATCAAAGTTAGGTGAAAAAACGTTTGCATAGTACATTTAAAATTATTAGTAAATGAATAAATATACAAGTTACTTAAATTTTTTAAACTGCATTTAACATTAAGTTGTTTGAAAATCTTAGTCATTTTGTATTGTCTACAAAATCTTATTGTAAATTAACTAGTTAGCTAGATCTTTTATTTAAAACGTACACGCTTACATCACAATAAAAGTATTTGTATTGGATATATATATAAAATATTAAAATAATTTAAAGCATTAATAAAGTTGAAATATTTTTCAAAGCTAATTTTGTAAAATACTTAATGTTCACTTTCATAAACAAAAACATCGGTGGAAGTATGTAAAGCAGAAGCCTAGAATTTGTATGCCGTCTGACAAGCTCAAGTTTAACAAAAAAGTTTGATCATACCAACTCGATCATCAGACCACAAGCCTTCGGTAGACTGAAACCGGTTTCTTCCTTATTCGGACTCATCAGTCAGCCACAACCGAAAAGCTTGCAGTCATCAAGCTACAAATGGTTTATCATGCTTGTAATTTAGCAGTCTCAAGTATCAGTCTCAAGTCTCAGTCTGCCGAAGGCTTGTGGTCTGATGATGAATGGTCGTATGATCATCAACCCATTTGTTTAATTTTATAAGCACATGACTTTTCAACATACGCATATATATATATATAAGTGGGCTCAGTAGAAGGTGTTCAAGTTTGAACATTAACCTTATTTTATATATATATATATACACATTCCGCAGGTATATACACGATATACAAAGCTGATTACGACAACGTGGGTCGCCCTGCCGCCTGCTACTCGAAACCCTTGGGCGCCCGCGACTACGTTGTCACCAGAAACGGGGACATCGTCAGCTCCCACTTCGAACCCCAGGAATTCTTCGAACCCACTAACTGCCAAGAAATTAGGTAAATTTAAAAAAATCTTGGTTTTACGTTGGTTTAAATTGACTTAAACTTTATACCTGTGAATAATATTTTTTAAGCTTTTATATTAAACAAACAATTTTGATAATATATCCGAATACATAACAACGCCGTACTAGTTGTAAGCGAAAAATATTTAAAAAAGAGTATAAAATATTGATATATCAATAATTTAGTAGAAAACATATATTTTTTAATGTTTAGTTATTTTAATAAAAACATTTTAATTACTTAAATACTTATCAGACAAGCAATACCAGCTGTAGGTGAGGAAATATCAAAATCATATTGGATGAAAGTTGGAGGTAATAAATTCCTAAAAAAAAATATTTGCTTGGCATACAACTTTATTTATACAATTTTTTATTGCTTTTTTGTAGTAAACATGTTTTTTAAATTTAAATTATTAGACAATCAAATTTTTTTAAATAATAAAAAGAAGACGTCGTAGGAGTTTTTTTCACGTGTTTGAAAATATTTGAACTAGATTACAGTAACCAAGTAAATGACCAAGATAAGCTAAATGAAACTACTAAAAACATTTCATTTTATCATTTTTATAAAAAACGTAAACCCATTGTTATACGACATCGCGCTCATGACATCGCGCTCATGACGTCACGTTTGTATCACAACTATTTCATTATGCAGGTGAAGCGGACTTACAAAGATGCGAGGGAGATGAAGTTGTGATGATGCAAAGGGGTTTTGGAAGCTATGAAGTTCCCAACAGAAAAATCGACTTCAAACAACATTTTGAATGGTACATGAAAGGTTGAGAGCTTTTATTTTATCAAATTAATGCTCATCTAAGTAGCTATTGACTTTAAAGTGAAATACAGTTGTTAGATTGTTTTCACAAAAAACTTAGTGAATTAAATATTTAAATTTTAACTGTTAGTTTAATGTTGAACATGTTGTTAGTTTAGAGTTTAAGGAACATAATTAAACTTTAAGTCAGGATAATTCGATAGTAATAAGCTTGAAGTACACTTATTTTATTTTAACTCTTCACAAAAAATGTTTGATGTTTAACGAGTACAAGATATTTTAATTATAATCTGACTTTATCATAAAAATAAATAAAGAGCGTTGTATTCTGTGAAACACCACAACTGTTAGGCTGCTTCAAAAAATCAGAAGCTTTAACTGATTGAAAATAAAATATTATTATTAAATAGTAATGGATATCCTCACAGGTTTCGGCAAGAAGAAGACCAACTCGGACTTCTTCATGGGCCTCGACCCGCTTTCGGCTATGACGTCACAGGGCACGTGGCAGCTGACGGTCACGGTTGACGTGAAGCTGGACGATCACGGTCACTACGCGGTGGGGGTGGCCAAGTACTCGAACTTCAGCGTGTCGGGGTATCCCGAATACAGGCTCAACTTCGACAAGTTGGTTTTGATTTGTTTTTAAATTTTCAAATTGTTGGAGAAGTAACATTGATAACAGTAAAAACAGTTTGTTCTAATTGGTACCCTAAATACACGCTAAGTTTGATTTTTTTGTTACAAAAACTAAATGGTAATTGTTCAGAGTCTAATAGCTATAATGGTTGCCACACTTGCCTGTATTTGGCCCCCAAGCACCGAATTCAATAAGGCTTGATATGGTTTATGCGTGTGAAAATTCTTAAAATGTGTCAGGCTCAATTCGACAAGTTTTGCTTAGTAGTGAGATAAAGTGGTTAGGCAAAGGCAGTATAGTTCCTCTTGGGTACAACCTTAATACTTTTTTTAAGTGTTTTTATCAAAAAAAGTGTACTAAAGAGAATGATTACTTGTGGAACTTTTCAAGTCATGACTGTTGTGCAGGCCTAGTTGCCATAACAGCACCAATAATGGAGCCAAGTAAGAATTAATATCATTTCTATATGTACAAGTGTGAGAATTTTTGAGTTGTGTCAGCACTGGTAAGAGCAACGTTAAATATAAATAGTTGTAGTTTGGTTACGAATAAAAAATAACTTTGAACACATGCAGTATTCTACACCTTAGAAAAACAGAAACAAAGTCGGGTATAAACATTTTAGAGTCATTTTTTATTGATTAAAGAAAAACTTACACATTTAAAAAAACAGAAACAAAGTCGGCTATAAAAAATTTATCAGTAACTTTTTATTGATTAAAAAGATTGTAATTTTATAGTAAATGGTTTCTTGCTAAATTCTATTTAAAATGTAGTTTTAATTTTAACTTTATAGCTGGTTTATTTTAGATTGTTTTTAATCTAACGAGTTTTATTAGTATACCAGATGTAAACAGCATATTCATCTAGTTAATAGTTAACATTCGATTATTACGTCATTTTATATTTTAAAACTTCAAACTACAGTATGATTTTACTTCAATTTCTATTTATTCTAACTTAGTAAGATACAATTTCTTTTGAGCCTTACTACAAAAGTACTAAAATGAATTTAAGAAAAATGAAATGTATTTTGTTTTTTCTTAAATTGATTAAAAAAAGTTACAAATACAGATAAAAAAATTTAAATAAATACCCTCTGATTACAAATGCGTAAAGTGTAACATACTGAATAATTTTCAGATTTCTAAGGTACGACAGTAATATTGACGACGCTCTTTCGAAATCCAAAGGTTACAAATTTTCTTCTTGGGATTGGGAAAGATCCGATGGCTGCACGAAAGGTTTTTTTCATAATATTTTCTTTAATTGAACTGTTATTTTTTATAAATAAAATTCACCATTTTATGCTGTAGATATAAAATGTTCGTTTTAATGCGATAAATGTGCTAATAGTAGTCATGAGCTTACAAAAAATTAATGTTTATTATTAGTAAAAGTTATTTATTATACCTTTAAAAAAGCTAAATTAGTTTAGGTCTTTTTCAAAACGTGGCTTTTTAAAACTGATAATAAATAACTACGTAAACGTTTTTTTACTTAGTTATATACTAGTCATTATTTTGATTGAAATTTCAAAACCTTGTGAAAATAATAAGTTGATTATAGTTTTTAAACTACTAACTGATTAAAGGTTCAACTTATAAATCAATTTTTTTTAAACACATCCATATTCATCATATTATTGGTAGTGGGATGAAAGAAAAATTTTACATAGCTTACAAATATTTCACAGCAAACGAGCCTCAATCGTACGCTTCATCGTGGTGGTACGGTCCCGACCAGAACGACCAGGGACCTCTGAAAAATTGCGGTTGGGACGAGTCGCCGTTCGTGTATGGATACAAAATGGACAGGTTTGTATAAAAAGTTTACTAATTATATAGTTTTTGGTAATTTTCTAGTTGAAAAAAAATTGAACGTTTTTAACTAGTTTCTAAGAGAAGTGGCTAGTAAATAGTAAAATCATATAAATATTTAAAACCAAACTAACTGAATCGTAACAAAAAAACTGACTTCAACTCGTTGGAGTTTATTCAAACTAATTCATATACTTTTAAATTAACTTTAATAGTTGTTTGTTTGAAATCGTTTTTTGAGTAAACATTCATTTTTTTAAAACAACTTGTTTTAGTAAATTTTCTGTTTTATAACCTTTAATCACTAGCTTTTTGTTAGAAAAATAATTGTTTTAGTGAAAACATGCAAATTCGGAGAGATTATTTCGCGAGAAACTTACTAGTTGTGGAAACTTGCAAACACATATTCTTATGCCAGCTGGTTTTTCTTAATCTCCATATTTTGAAATAAATTATCAATAACTTACTTGTTGGAAACATTATATATTTGTTTTTCAGTGAAAACATGCAAATCTGGGGAGATTATTTCGCGAGGAGCGTCAGAATGACCCTGAGGAGAACCGATCTGCAGATCGAAGAAACCGTTAATGAGTACGACATGGAATATTACTAGTGACGTCACAGTTTATATATAACGTCACACTACTGATGACGTCATTTGTACCTGATTTTTATTCTTTTCCTAACTTATTTAAAATCAAAAAAAAAAAAAAGCTTTTAGATATAAAAAAATGTCTTTCATACGGTATAGTTCTGATTGTGTTGTAATGTCGAAATTATATTCTTTCCTGACATAATTAAATTTTAAAATATAAAGTACATTAACAGTTATGAAACAACTACTGTTGAATGCTTTACATAATCGCTACAGCTTGATAATGTCTTAAGATTTGTCGGTTTGAACATTTTGATATTTAATAGCCAAGTAAAGTAAGACAGGAGATAAGTTTTACTTATAGGCCAATTGGAAAGGTTTTTATAATTAGTTCAAACCCTGAGGAGAAATACAATACTGTGTAAAATAAGTAATCTAATTTTATAAGAAAACTTCTGTTGAAACTATAATGCACCTGAAAGAGTGGAAAATATTGTGAGCTGAAATTGTTATTTATATTAAAAATTCAAATTCAAATTAATTCAAATGAATAGCAAAAATTAGAGATTTTAAATTCTCTTTTATTGGTAACTTGTCTTTAATTTGCTATTTAAACCTAATCGTTTTATAAGTAACATAAAAAGATATGCAAACAGTTTCTACTGTGTAAAATAAGTAATCTAATTTTATAAGAAAACTTCTGTTGAAACTATAATGCAGCTGAAAGAGTGGAAAATATTGTGAGCTGAAATTATTATTTATATTAAAAACAAGTATCTTTCAAAACCTTCAAAAGCACCTTTGTAAATTTAAAAATTTTAGGAAACTAAGTTTACTAAATTAAGAAATATATGTTTGGTAAATTATTCGAATGGTCAAACTAGAGCTGCTAAATATAAAACAATATACAAACGTTTTTACGAAAACAGACAAAATGTTTTACATAAACTGACAAAATTTTAAGGTAAAAGGTTTTATTTTTTCGGCACTGTCCAATTATTGGTTTTTAAACTCAGATCTTATCAAATAGATTATATTCTGCTTTGTATTGTTTTAGTTTATTTTATGGTATATGGATCAACGATAACTACTTTTATTGTATGTATTCAAAAATTGTTTTTGTTTTCACAACAATGTTGGTTTTTATAAAACTATCAAAAAATTATATAATTTTTAGAAGTTCTTACTTATATAGTTTCGTTAATGCGTAAAAAACCTGTTTTAAAAACATTAGTTGAAGTTTAAAAGAATAAGTTATTTTAAATTTTCATGTTACAGTAAGTATTTTCTAGCTGTTTTATTGTAAATGCTAAACTGTGCTAAGTTTTGAAATTTCGATGCCCGTGGTATGTAAAATAGATTGCAATTTTTTTAAGTTCAATTCTCAAAATATCAAAAGTGCAAATTTAAATAAACAATGCCAAACAACACTGCATGAGCTTAAATACTTTTAACAGACAAAAATAAGCTTTAATTCACAACTTAAAAACATTTTTGTGCCAAGATGTAACAAAGTGTTAGTATTTATTTTATCTTTTAAGTAATATAATCAGGATTAAATGATATTAAGTACTAACTTTTTTTTAACACTTTATAAGCTTAGAAGTTTACTTTGATAAATTAAGTAGCTTTAAAATAGTTAGAAAATGGTATAAATAAAATACCGTAACTCAAAAAAGAAGTTTTTACTGTAGATAACTTTATTTATCTGCGAGACTAACTATAAAAAAGACATTATGATGTAGGTTATCAAAGAGTTTGGCTGAAAAATAAAAAACAATGTACATCCAAATTTTATAAAGATTTATATTAAAGGCTCTAGATTAGGAAAATAATATTAATAAATGAATTAATTAAATCGACAAAATAAGCTTTAATTCATAACTTAGAAACATTTTTGTGCCAAGATGTAACAAAGTGTTAGTATTTATTTTATCTTTTAAGTAATATAATCAGGATTAAATGATATTAAGTACTAACTTTTTTTTAACACTTCATAAGTTTAGAAGTTTACTTTGATAAATTAAGTAGCTTTAAAATAGTTAGAAAATGGTATAAATAAAATACCGTAACTCAAAAAAGAAGTTTTTACTGTAGATAACTTTATTTATCTGCGAGACTAACTATAAAAAAGACATTATGATGTAGGTTAACAAAGAGTTTGGCTAAAAAATAAAAAAATAGTACATCCAAATTTTATAGAGATTTATTTTAAAGGCTCTAGATTAAAAGAATAATATTGCTAAATGAATTAATTAAAGGTATTCGTTAGAGAAAAAATCTATATGATTTAGTATTAATACAACTATATTTCTGTTAAAGTCAACATCGAAAAAAGCTTCAGTTGTCGATTTTTTATTGATCGGATCTCACTCGGAAGTTCCTCCTGAATGAAGGAAGGTTTTGTTTGGAATGGAGCCTTGGTTGAGCGGTTGGGTGAATGAACTGCTGACGTCATCAACATTGCAAGGTTTGGTAGAATTGTTCGCGTGTGTGACGTCAAAAGTTTCCGATGACGTCATGTCGATATTGAAGGAAGCTTCGGCTGTGGATTCATATTTTTCATCAATTTGTGTTAAAGTAGTGTTGAGAAGTGGATTTTTTCTGCTGTCTTCGTTTTGTTCAGGTTTGGGAGAATTGGACCGAAAGTGAAAACTCGAGTCGGAATTGAACATCTTTTTGGTTTTCTGTTTGCGGCGTAATGAAATTAGTAATTTGAATAAGTGATTGCTGTGTCCTTTAAATAGCGGCACTTAAATAATCTTGTAGTATTTGTATTTGTAGAAATTTTGATAGCAATTTAATAAAGGAAATAAAAACTTTATATACCTTACTGACCAAAACTTAAAATTAAAACGGCAGTTTTTATAAAAATATTTTTGAAATTTTTTAATGTGAAATAACTAAAATATTTTATAAATCAGTTATGCTAAAAACCGTGCCTTTGTGATTTTTTTATCTGTCTGTGTATCTGAAACCTATAAACAAAAACTATGAAAAAACTTCCATAATCAAGTATTCAAAAACTGTAGAGCTTTTACTTATAACAAGCAACTTACTATTTACAGAAGTATATAGACCCAGCGATTAAAATTATAACAAGGTCTCCAATGACTACTCCAAAAATTAGAGTGTAATTCATATTGGGCTTCATCCCTTTGTCCTTTTGGTCTCCTGCGTTGAAATTTTATTTTAGTTTTACATAATAGCTCGAGTGTTACAAAAACTAATTTATTTATGCATTTTACTCATTTAGATAAAATTCAAAATCAACTTTATACTAAAATATAATACCTTAATATCGAAATTTTTATACCAAAAGGCATTGAAATTGTATAATGTTTGTAGTTGTATTTATAACTTAAAGTATAAAAAAATCATACGACTTATATAGATGCTATTGATTTCCAATAGACCGATATTTAATGTAAGTTATTACTTTTTTATTTATTTTTTATTTATCATGTCAAAAGTGGAACTGTGAAATATTTATTTTCTTAGAAAAATGAGTGTTAATAAGTTTCAGTTTGTAATATTAAAAAAATAATGTTACTTTTCTTTTAAGATAAGTTTTACTTCTTTAAAAATTTTAAATAAATGAACATAACATCTATACCGAAAAAATTATATAAGCATATAACGTTGTTTCTTATACTTACAGCATATGATAAACTTTTTTAAACTGTGTATTTCTTTAAAATTTTGTTGCAAAAATTATGATAAACTTATCAGCAAAGAAAAACAAAATAACACCAAATAACCATAGTTCGGTTTTTCTGATGAGGAAATACTAAACTTCTATGTAATTCAAAAAAATTAATTAAAACAAATAGTTTTAAATTAAATTATAAAAAAAAAACTAAGATATATTAAAGTATATCGTAGTTTATTATAAAGACATATTTTAATCTAGTAAATTAGAGTTTTGGATAAAAAACGATTAAACGCATTTTAAATTATCTATATAAAAAAATTAAATGTAAAGAACGGTCTGGTTTGTAATGAGATATAATAATAATTATAACAAAATTATTTGATAATTTGTCAATTTAGAAAATTAATAATTATAAGTGAAGTTATATAGAAAAAAAGGCATTTAATTTTATTTGTAAAAAAAATCATTTTTGTCTACTAAATATTTTGTTAACAGCTGAACCTTCGGTAACTGGAGGTTTAATTGGATTTTTTTTGCAAACATAGTCATTGTAAATATGTTCATTCACTTCGTATTCGACTTTCTGGCAAAATTGCTCGTCATTGCAAGCTGGATTACATTTGTCATCTGACAAAAATCATATTACAAAACAGTTAGTTCGAGTTAAACACGAAAGTGTTCAAGTTCAGATATTTAATTATCAAGTGAGTTAAGGTTTTTTAGTTATTTTGGTTTGAAAAAAAAAGCATCTTTTATAAGTTTCAACAATCGAACAAAAAGTAAACAATATTTTAAGTTTTAAGTATTCAAAAAAATTTGATCTTATCGGTGTTGGTAAAACTTTTAAACACACATGTACATCGTATATACATGTCTGTTAAATACGTGTATATTGTATTACATGTATGTTAAATAATTGTATATTGTATGTACATGTATGTTAAACACATGTATATTGTATGTAAATGTATGTTAAATAATTGTATATTGTATGTACATGTATGTTAAAGACATGTACATTGTATGTACATGTATGTTAAATAATTGTATATTTTATTTACATGTATGTTAAAAACACGTATATTGTATACACATGTATGTTAAATACACGTATATTGTATGTAAATGTATGATAAATACGTGTGACTTTCGGCTGTCTGTCGCTTCCATTTAAGAGTCTGATTAAGTTAATGGTTTTTTAATAAGATATTTAAATTTTTACATGAAAATCTATTTATCAAAACCTGACACATACTGTACATACGGTTCATAAATACAACATATTGTATACCTGGTACTTTTTGAGTGTGTTTAGGTTTTTGGCAGGACAACTCGCTACCGTATATTTGCAAAAGGAAACATGCTTCATCTGAGGTACAACTTCTGTTACCAAGTTCACCGCATATTTCTGTATAAAGTTTGTCTAAGTTACTGCTGTGTACTTACGGTAACAAAAATATGGAAAAAAAAAAGTAAACTTAAAGTATTTTAAAATACTTAGTTGTTTACTTAACTAAGTTTTATCTGAAACGTTGTAATTAAAACACACTGTTACTTGATTATACAACTACACCAAGAACACTGTAAAAAAAGGATTACTTAAGCTTTTTTACAAATTTTCCTATATTTATGAGCTGTTTTCCTACATTTATTTAACTGTTTATTTAAGTTCTGTTATTCAATAGAACATGTATAAATCTTATTTTAATTTAAAAAATACAAACGTACCAAAAGAATTCCAAAAGCTAAAGATTGATGTAATTATCAAAACGTTTTATTTTAGTTTAAAAAACTACATTAACTTTTTCATACCTACTTTTAATAAAGTTTATAAACAAGAAAAAAACATTTAAGTTTTATTGATTTAAAATCAAATTCATTGTTTTTATCAGATTTCAAAGCTATAATAATTAATATAGTTAGTTTAAACATAAACTTTCCTACTACAACTAGTATTGAAAACTTTTTTGTTTAATACAGCTGGGTTCAAAAAAGGGATAAACTTAATTCATACTCCCTGAGAACTAAAAGAACTAAAAGTTTTTAATTATAAAAAAATTTCTAAAAATTTTTTTCAACAAGTTTTTTGAACAAAATTATTCGATGTTTTAAAAAAATAAACAACTAGGAGTTAGAGTCTTGCTGTAGTAGAACGGTGTTTCCCTAATATTTTTTTAGCTAGCAAAAAAAAAAAACTTGCATAATCTTTATTTTTAGTTATTAACAAATTATTTATTGATAATTTTTTATTATGTTTAGGTACAATAGGTATATAAATTGAAAAGAGCTTTTAAAGACTTTGCTGATTCAACAAGTATTAGGGGAAACACCGTCACATCACAATCGGACCCTAAAAGTTACTAACCAAGCGGTTCTTTGCTAATTTTGGCACATTGTGAAAATTTGACATCTTGTCGTTTGTAGCAAAACGAGCCAGGATCAGTACATTTCGGTTCACACAAACCAAAATAGTCGTTTATATCTGTAAGAAAAAAAAATGATATGTTTATAGTTTAACAAATACCACTTGTATTTAAGTTTACTTTAACTAAAGACATAGCCTAAGCACGATTTGGTTTTTGTTTCAGAGACATAATGTAAAATTATTGTCGGTTTTAGTAAGTTTAAAAATATTTTAATAATCAAAACTTTAATTTTAACCCTATGAACTTAAATTAAACTATATAAAAAACGCCAAACAAATAAACTGCACGAAATTGTGATAAAATAAAGATTTAAATTTTTATAAAAGTGGCTAAAAGCTAAATACTTTTGTTTGTGTAGCAAAAAAAATATTGCAAGGAGTTTCGATAAAAATAGCAAAAACTTTTACATTTCCAAACCAATAAGATAACATTGGCGTACAACTACTTTTTTAATGCATAAATTATTTGAGGTATTTTAATACTTAAACATTTAATAAATACTTAGTTTTTAATATTGTTTTTATAAATTAGTCAAACTCATCTTTGAAAATCCTTTTTAATTTTATAAATTTGTGAAAACTCTTAACTTAAAAATTTACAACCTATTTGAATACTTTATAAAGTTAAATTGCAATCTGTTATGTAAAACTAAAACAAAATTTACAAGGTAAGCATACTAACTAATAAGCAATTAATTGGATTTAATTAGTTAGAGTTTATACAAAACTAAGTACATAAAAATAAAACTTACCTCTAAACTAAACGGAGATAAAAATTTATAATTCATAAACACAAAATAATAATACAAAAACTTAAGACAAGTTTTATTCAAAAACGTTTTTACTGAGCAAAATAGTAAAATTTATTTCAGCTAACCCTTATCAACTACTTTTGTTAGCAACTATTTTTAAAAGTAAGCTTGAGTAAATAAACAGTTTTTGGTTTTCTAAGAAAATATTCAACTAATAAAATTAAACAAAATTAAACAGATTAATTAGGGATAGAATAATAGTTTATAACTACATAACTAAAAACTAATTAGTAATTTACCTAAAATAAACGTATGTAAAAAAATAAAAGTGAAACAAACAATACGTAAAATAAAATAAGCGACATACAAGACTAAAAATTTTTAACAACTTAACTTTAAATTTATAAACGTACTGTTGTTTCCATATATTATGTCCTAACGTTTTAATAAATAAAGATTCTAAAACGCTTAGATAATATTGACTACGTGCTTTACTTTATATAATTGAAAATTACTGTCATTACAGTTCTTTGCATAATCATAACTGTTTGATAAATGTTCAGCAATCGCCGATGACCTATTAGATGGTTTATTCAAACTCGTGTCTATCCAACTTCTACGGATTTTAAATTATATTGCTAATTTCTAATATAAAATGTCTGGAAAGCTTTGGCTTTACACACACTACTACAGTGGAATTTATTTTTCTAGATTATAAGTTCCACTTGAAGGTTTTGGTGTAAAACCGCTTATTATTAGTTTTACGGATCTAAAAGTAGAATCTATAAGTATGACACGGCCGATCTAGAACAATAACTGTTTCAGAAAAAGAAACTAAAAAACTGTTTATATTACTATATATTTTTATATTTATGTTAGCTAAATACAAATAAATTCGCCAAGGAATATAACTAAGCTATCTACCTTACATCTGAAGTAAAGCAAAAGTATATTTAAAATACTTACGTTTGTCGCACCGCAGTCCATAGTATCCTTTTCTGCATTGGCACGATTTCATACTACCAAGCTCATAACAGCTTCCGTATTCACAAATATCATCAATCTCGCAAGGTTCTGAAATTTATCTACCTTATATCATTTGTGTATTTTATAGTTAACCCACCTATGTGTTCTAAAAAAAACTTAAAACTGTATAAATCACATTATATCGAAAAGTGTAAAGAGTATTTTCAAATACCTTTGGTTTATTTAAAGTGAATTCAGGTTATTTATTTTGAAAAGCTTAACCCAATTGTTTTTTTTTTCTACATATTAGTTGCAACACTAAAAACCTACTTATGACTAGGTAGTTTATTTGTGAAAACTTAAAAAGTTTACTAACGATACTTTTTTGTTTCTTCTGATGTGCAGTTTTTAAAGTTATCTACAGCAAATGTTTGATTCGAGCAGGTTTCTATAAACGTTATTCTTTTATACTGTATGTAAATAAAAAAGCCAATATATTTTATTTTTACAAGTAACGTTAATGAAGCATTATACCTATACGTTTATAATGTTTTAATTTTTAAATAACATTATTTACGCTAAAACTAAAAAAGCTATTTAAATTTGACTAGCTGATATTTACATCTATCATTATATGAAAGAAAAGTTTACAAAAAATAGCAGTTTTTTGCATTAAATAATGAAACAAATAAAATACTTAAAAATCTGTAAAAATATTCAGTTTTATACCACTTTATTTTCAATCAAAATAAAATATACTGCTCTTATATACTTAATAAAAAGTTTTAAACAATAAATTTCAGCTGAAAAAATTAAATCATTGTTTTAAGCTATTAAAAACAACGTTGAAAATAGTTTTATTAAAATTTTACTGATTACCTACTATTTAACTCTAACAAAAAGATTTAATTATAAAACTGCTCCTTACTCAAGCGACAGTTGTAACTGAAATTGTCTTCTTTACAATCACAAACGCCCATCATGTCCGTATTTGGTCTGAAGCAAGATCCGGGTATGTTCGAACAGTCCTTGTCTGACACACAGTGAAAGCCGTGTTCAATGAATTCAGAAACTAAACAAAATAAAATATAGAACGATCAGAACTAAAACACAAATATTAAAAGTTGTTTAAACATTTAGTGCAGTAAAGTTACTTAAATTAATATACAGACTAACTTAAACGTTTTTATAAACAAGTTTATTATGAAGTATTGGATTAACTAATTGATATTTAGATAATACAAAACTAAGAATATTTAAAAACTTAATCTAAATATAAATTATTTTTTATTTCTCTATAATAAGTTTGTACTAATATCTTTACTTAAAAGCTTTTAAAAGCCTAAAAAAACTTACTGTTTAAGTTTTTTTTTAGTGTTAACAACTTTCATTTCCGTTTTCCCACCACAGTATACAGTTTTACTTTTATTAGTCTAGTCTAGTTAATGTTTATCAGCATAAAATTATGCAGGGTTTCCTAAAGTGGGCCATGACAGATACTCAAGGGGCCATGAGCAACAAATGGGCCACCAGGAAGTCATGAGGTCATAAATAGAAACTTACACTAGATATTCTGAAATTACTTATGAAAAGCAAAAAAAAAGGCCTTGGATGTTTACTATGGTAGTTTTTGAGTAATTATGGTACAAGGAGACCATAGCTTTTTAAATTACTTTAAAGGAGGACATCGGAAAAAAGAAGGGAAATCCTGATATTGATAAAAACCTTTGTGAACATAAAAGTTTATTTAATCAAAAAAACAATTTAAAGCAGTTAGGTATCTTTTCAATGTTGTTATACTATTTATCACAATTTTTAACCTTATACATAACTTTAAGCTAAAAATAGACCCAAAAACATTTACTTTCTAAAACCTAGAACATTTTTCTCAAAAACTAATAGCAATCTTGTCCTTATTGTTTGTATTTGTACTAATAAAATCAGCTTTTTTAGGAGAGTAAGCTATTGAAAAAAAAATGCCGTTTTTCATTTTATATACCTTATAATTTTTTATTAAAATGAATAATAGGAATGTAAATGTAAGAAAAAAGATAACAATGGAAACTTAATAATGTTAAGAACAGATTAGAAGTATAAACATATTTTGAAGTGCTAGGATATTTATGATAACTTTTGAAAGTTTTTAAATAAATCTTATTTGGATATCTTAACTGTTAAATATAAACAGTTATCATTAGAAGTAGTTTTCATTGCACTAACTTTTGACTCCTAGTTATCGATCTTATTTAATTAAAGCACGTTTTTATACAGTATAAACCAGGGTTTCCAAAACCAAGCCAAGTGGCCCCTTATAGGATCATTACAGAAGTTTAGGGGGCAGTAAAATCACAATTTGAAACTTGCATTAGATATTCCTAAGTTGATGACGAAGAGCAAAAAAAATTCTGAAGCGTTTTAAATGGTAGTTTTGAAATTTGTCCTACGTAATATGGAAAATAAAATTTTGGGTGTCACAAGGCCATAGTTTGAAACTTACACGCTAGATATTCTGGAATTGATGATGAAAAAAAAATGTTAAGTTTTTTTAATGGTAGCTCTTTAAGAAATATTGTTGGATTTTATTATTGCTTTTTTAAATTCTTCAAATGAGGTCGTTTGAAAAAAAAAACTGGAATTCTCTGGAATAAATAAATACGTTTACAGATATTGAGTTTTTTTGTTTTGCAATACTTTAGTTTTTCTGTAATAAGCAGTAATTTTTATAAAATGCTTAAAATTTCCAAAACAATTAAATGTTACTGTGGTTTTACTTTTTATTCCAAAATAAGCCTTTATTTGATAATTAATATTAAAAAAAAAAATAAATGACTACGACTGGAAACTATTTAGGACTAGTTGAATAAAACTGTTGTAAACACACTAAATATTATTATACCGTAAAACTATGGAAGTTTTAGAAAATAAAAAGCATTTATGTTGGTAGCAAAATTTATAAATCGAAGCTAAAAAACAAAACCAATATGTACATCTATTTCTAATACATTTAGCTTGTACAAAAGTTTCAACTAAGATTCATTTAAAATTCGAGTACTAAAGTGAAGGTTGCCACTGACTTTAAGCAAATTTTTTACAGATTTTTTAGTACTTGTTTTTGGGACTATTTTTAATATAAACTTAAGTTTAAGATAAAAAGCCGTGTTAAGTAAGATAAAAACTTTAAAAAGATACTGTAAGGCTACTTCAAATGTGTTTTATAATAAAAAGATTTTTGATGATGACAAATTATTATAATCTTTATGGTAGATTTTGTATATCAAATCAAAATTTCTACTTAACATCCAAAAACTGTTTAAAATTCCAGGTTTTTTTAGTTTTTTTTTGGTTAAATTGTCAAATTCCAGGGTTTTCCAGTGTTTTCAAGGTAAAGTGGAAACCCTGTAATAAGTACACTTGAACTCGGAAACTTAAAAAATTATATAACTAAAAACTAAGTTGTTAGATACCTATACAAAAAATTCCTATCTTAAGGTTGTATATAAATATAGCAAAAGCAATTCTATAAAATACAGGTTTATTTAACGACAAAAAAGCACTCAAACAGATGTTTGGTCCAAGTATATGATGCATGAAAAAAAATCTTTCGGTTATTGAATCATACACTTCAGACACAATTTAATGTCTTTTCTGGGGCTAAAATATTAGTTCTGCTTTCTATTATCGTCAGCATTGTTAGCTGATTGTGTATATGACCAAATTCCCTTGGCTATTTTGCTCATCCAATATGTGTTCAACAGGTCCATTGCAACTTGGAAGCAAATCCAAGCGTAGTGAAGGAAAACCGTGACACTGTAAGTTATTGAGTTTTTTAGCCAAGTTTAATAACTCACATATAAAAGAACTATCGTTTTGAAATTAAGATATAGTTAGTAATAAAACTATATTCTTTTTATATAGATATGCATAAGAAAAACATGGGGTAGTTAAGGTTTTTTTTTTCAAAAAAAATGTTTTCTGAATTAAGTAAGTAACATGTAGTAATTTAAAGTATTTTAATTTGAAAACAAAATTTAAAAAAAAAATTAAACGACATACTTGCTCCAGTATTCAGGTGTCTGAAGAAGAAAAGCAACTGATACCCAAACAAGAACAGCTAAAACAATTCTGAACAAGAAAAAGGTAGCAGTCATCATAACACCATTGTAAAAATACGTGTCTGTTTGTTTCTTATCCATGACAGACAGCATCCACCTAAACAGTATAAATGAAAATTTATCAAACAAACTACTAGCTTTATATAAATTTTTTTTTAAATGTAATTGCACATTTAATGTATACCTAATGAATAAAGCAAACGTTGGTAAAACAAAAAAGTAGAGATTAAATATTTGCTAAAAAAAAACATATTTAAAACTTGTGTTTAGCATTAACAAAAACAATTTTAGCTTTGTTTTTGAAAACTTCTAAGTTAGTACACTTTACGTATATAATTAACAACTACACTAAACCCAAAACAAAAAAGCAAAATTTCTGTATAAATTTAGATAGACAAATTTTCAAAATACAAGTTTATACAACCAACAAATACCTAAAATTGACGAAAGGGGTTGAAAATTCGGTTATCAACCTAAAGTTGGCGTAGTATGTCAGCTTTCCAAAATACTGTAACGAATTTTATGTATTACTGTTTTATTTAAAACTTCACATCTTATATAACAATTACAACTTTAATAAATATGTAGAATACTTTTAGTTAACTATCTTTGTTTGAAAAGATACGATATGAAATATTAAAATAATTTCAAACTGACCAGAGCGAGGTAAAAGGCAACTGCGGCAATAGTGTGATGTATGAATGACAACAGTGACGCATCAACCCCTTTCCCGTAAACTGCCATCCACACAAAATCTGTAAAAAATTTTGAGAACTTTTAATTTGTAATTAATAATTATCATGTAGATAAGTATTTTTTTTATACATAAAAATAACAAATTAAAAAGTCAGAGATATAAATAAATCATTTAAACATTTTAAAGTTGTCAAGTGGAAAAAAAAAATTGTAGCAACAAATATTTATTTCGTGCTTAGTACTACTTTAAAAACCTTTTTAAGCTAAAGTAAGCTTTTAAATTCTAAAATATGCAGGGAAGTTTAGATAATTTATTTGTTTGGTTTGAGGTTTTAGAATTTTTGCTGAAAGAAGAGAAGACTTAAGTTAAATTCGTGTTAAATGAAAAATTGCTGTTACTAAATACAAGTGATTAAGCTTGACAAAAACTAAACGAATGCAAAGATATTATAACATTTAAATCATTTTCTTATAAATATTTAAATATCTAACCATGTATCATGTAGCCAACACACCATGACATATTCATTCTTCCGAAAAGACCAGTCCAACTAAAAAATTAAAATGTTATGCTAAATAAAACCCACTAAAATGTATTAGTTACTCAATTATTTTTTTAACAAATCACTACCTAAGGATACTCGAGAAACACTGGCTTGTAAAATTAGTGCATATATGGGTTTTATTAAAAAAACTTAGAATATAAACTTTATAAATGTCTACAATAATTGTCCATTTTTTATTCAAATTGCTTGGATTATTTGCTATAGTAGCAGACAAAAATATTTGTACTTAACAGTTAACAGATATAATGAGTATTTTAAATGTTTACTAATACATTTTGATAAGAGAATTAAACATTTAGAAAAACTATCATAGTATTTAAATGAAAGTTTTAGAAAAAATAAACAAGATATTTAGTTGTAATAAAATAAAGTGTACAAAAATTAATTCAGATAAAACATCTAATAAATTTAAAGCTCACAAACGTTGTATAGTCTTCTATTGGATAAGTTGAAGTTACTTTCATTACAACAACAATTCCTACCAGAGTTACGATTGTTGCATGTATGGTTGATGCCCATCTGTGTTTATGTTGAGTTTGTAATACATAATAACATACGTTTCAAGTCAACACTTATTATTTATGGTAAAAGAGTAATATACACTATAATTTGTATATAAAATGAAGCTATAGTGCTTTCAATAAAACACAAACATAATTTGTTAACTTTGTATACAAAGTTTAAATAATTTAACAAAAAAAAAATATTACTAAGTACATATTTATTGAAATTAAGTTATCATTGATACAAATTAAAAACTATGCACTGGTGTTTGATTAAAATGAAACTGTTGAAAATTTTTGCTAAAATAGTAGTTTGTAATGTTATAAATTCTAGAATTACAGTTGTTAAATATTTTTTCTATGTTAAAGTAGCATAGTAATGTATTTAAAAACAATTTTACCTCATGCACCAATTTCTTTGTTGATCTTTAGTCAGATCGCAATACTTTTTATTGTATTTTTTAGACAGGTAAGGTGCAACTTGCCCGCACAAAAACATGTGAAATAGGAAACTTGCTAAAATCACTAGATTTTCCACCAACATTTTGAGGTTTTTTATCACTGTTTTTGTTAAGTAAAAAAAGCTTCTGTTAAAAACAATACCGATTTATTTTACTAAACATTTGTAGTTTGTTTGGAAGTTAGAAAAAATCTAAAAGTTAATCTAAAAATATCTTAATAGTTTATCTGTATCACAGAGCACAAAGGTATCAACTAAAACTATTTAAAACCATAAACAGTGTACAAAGTTTACAATATCAAAACAAAAACCGTCAAACTGGTCTAAAAATATTAAATTAGTGAAAAAGTATAAAATGATAATGTAGAACCCCACAAAAATTTATCCACTTTAAATTTTTTACACAAATGAAAGAACAGAAGTAGTTTAGAAAAAAAAAATTGTATTCATATTTAATTTTAGCATTATCCTCTGGCCATAATTTTCAAACACCTTTTGACCTTAATATTCAAAAACGAATTATAATCTTAACTTTAGCCAGCTATAACTAAAATAAAAAAATAAAACTATGAAGTTAACTTAAATGATTAAATTATGTATAGGTCAAGTCCAAAGAAATTTAAAAAAAGATAACAACTGTAAGTGAAATTTCTTAAAAATATATATGTAAATTTTTAAATATAACTTGAAAAAAAAAAGTTAACAGCAATGTAAATAAAACATTTGGTCATCAAAAAATAACTTTTGAGTTTTTATTCTACTACTAGAAAACTGTGCAGTTTGTCAAAAGTTAAAAGCTATTTAATTTTTTGCTTTTTGTAAGATTTTTTCAAAAAATAAAAGTTTATAAAAGTCAAGCTTTAAAAGTTTAAATCATCACTGTTAGCAATTTTTTTTTGCCGTAAAATAAAACTAAGATTTTTGTGGTAATTGATTCATAAACTTTTGCTTCTAAAACTAAAAAAAAAATCATTTTAATAACAAAAAAGACTTCAAAAGTTGAAATGTTGAAACTATTAGGCATGTTTTTTTGTAGTATAATTAAACTTTGTTGGATATTAAACCTTAACCACTTGAAAAGTTAAGTTTTTGCATGAATGTTTTTAACTCGATTAATAAAATAATTTTTTTTGTAGAGTTGCTATTGTGTATGTTTTATAACACTTTATAAAATTTAAGTTAACTTTCGAGATTCCAGTCTTTTTAATAAAGCAACATACTTTTTTGTTCTTCCCGTTATATTATTTAATAAGTAGAAGCTTAAATATAAAAACTTTTAAAATTTTAAAAATTATAAAATTCAAATTGTTTAACTTATCAAATATATTCTATCTATAATCATCTACAAACACTAAAAGTGCTAAAGAGTTAGTAAACACTTTTACACTTGCAAATTCTATTTAGGAGCAGTACTACTAAACCAACTTAAAATGCATACTAAAACTAATATCCAATTTTGTTATTCTAAATAAAAAATAAACAAAGTAAATATTGTTTTTGAAAAAAAAATATTGCTGCAAATTTATAAGTTACAGTTGAGCATTACAGCTAAAATAATTTTTTCCTACGTGTTATACAGGCGTGTTCTAAATTCTGTTCAAAACTTAGGTACAATGAAGTTTTCTTAAATAACACTGACCTATCTTAAACTTCATATGATTAGAATATAGTTAGTAGAAAATTTGTAGTGCACACAATTTTTTTTAAGTTTAAATTTGATTATTTAGTTATTAGTATTATTATTTTTTTTACGTTAATCATTGAATGGACAAGCTAAAAATTCTTTCAGTACTAAAAATAAAGAATTTTTAAACATAATCCAGTACATAAGAAGAGTGCTATTAAATATTTATTAGTTCAATCAAGTTCAGTAAAATATTTAATACTATTTACCCATGAAACTGCTCAACAGCATTTGAAATAATTTTTGCATTCTTATCAGTTTTTAGTATATAGCAAATAAATTTTTAATTATTTATACTAAAACACCTTTGATGCTTTAATTACTTTTAATAAACTTTGAAAAGAATGAAAAGTTTTTAAAATAGTAAAAAAAATTTTGTTCATGCAGGGTTGCCACTCGTTTTATCATTTTTTTCAAGGTTTTCCAAATTTCTTCCAGGTCTTTAAGGTACACGTTTTTTGTTCTTTTATAAGTTTAAACCTAACTTTAAGGTAAAAAATCGTGTTAAATAGTATATAAACAGCGAAAAATTCTGTACAACTTCTTTAGATATGGTTTTTAATTTAAAAAACTTTTGATGATGACAAATTTTTTTTATCTATATGGTAGATATTTTAATTCAAATCAAAATTTTACAACTAAATTTTTTTTAATTTTAAAATTCCAGGTTTTTCCAGGTCTTTTTCAAAAATTTTCAATTTCCAGATTTTTATAGATTTTTTTGCCTAAGTTGTCAAATTCCAGGGTTTTAAAGGTTTCCAGGTAAAGTGGCAACCCTGTTTATGCTATTGGATAAATTTAATCAAATATTTTTGATGTTTTATAAACTTAAAAGATATATTTTACAAATCTGAAATCTTAAAAGCTTGATTAAAAGTTTAAAAAAACTTTACTTAAAAACATAAAAAAAATTAAAGTCTCAAATAAAGGCAAATTGTGAAAAAAGCAGAAGTTGCTTTTACAACTTTAAATTGACTTATAAGATCTCATGTAGTTTAATACTAGTTATGTTAAATTTAATACTTTACTTTTCTAATACTTTTTCATTTCTGTAAACTTTACACTGATAACCTAAAATATTGAGCAAAACATTTTACTTTGCAGATAGCTCTACTTAAATATAACTAATGCATTTTTTACAGTTTTACCTACATAAATTATATGGTAAAAGCCCCGAAATTTATACACTTCAACATTCAAAATTTTTGTTTACACACTTTCTGAGCATAGTTAAATACTCTAAATTATAGGGCGAAATACAAAGTAACAAAAAACGAATACTATTTTAAAAGTATACCAGTGCAGTAGTTGTTGTCTATCAGGCTGGATTACTTGATTCTATAGGTGACAAAAGGTTCACTAGAAAAATGATTTAGTGAAAGAAAAGGTAAAATAAAGTATGAACTGATCTACGTGTAAGTATAAGTTTATATATAACCCAAATACAGTTTCTTTGTTTAGATTTTTTTTGGAATAATTTTGTACAAAAAATGTGTAGAAGAAATTGATCTCTATACCGTGGTACACTCAGGCAAGTTTGAAACTTTTAAAAATCTTAGGCTAGTTTTAACTTTTTTGAAAATTTCTTAAAACCTAAACCTAAGCTTTTATGTACTTTATAGTGTTAGAGTTTGTTCAGTTTTAAAAGTATACTGAAATTTTGTAGTCAACCTTCATCTGCTTTTTAGACAATTTTAAACTGTCAATTTAAATTGTTTTGTAAAATTACTTACCTGTTGCTGTGCTAGCTCTACTTTATTTACAAACGATATATTTTTTATATTCTGTCACCAGCAGACCCATATCAATCACGTGATGAATGTTTACATTTCAACATTCAAAATTTTAGTTTATAAAGACTATCTAAAAATAGTTACAAATTTTCTAGAAAATAAACTTTTTTTTTCATCATGGATATTGTTAATTTATCGTTTTTCAATACAAGCCGAAGGATACTTTTAGTTTAATGTATTTAAATTTTTTCGTTGAAGAAATTATTTAATAATGATTTTGCTTTTATTTTAAGTTGTATGTAACAAATTTTTAATTTTTAGTTTTATGTTTTACGAAAATATTCCTTGACTACAACATTGTATTTTCTTACACTAAATAGTATATATATATATATTAATGTAATTTTGGTTGTTTGATTAGTTAGATAGAAGATAGATTTTTGTACTGAAAGTTTGTCATTCACAATATTACGTCATACTGTTTTTTTTTTCGCATAACTTTTGAATCTATGTTTAGTAGTGCTTTTTATTTTGAATCGAACTGTTTGATGATTAGAGCTTTATAAAAAATTAAAGCTCTATGAAACATATGTACAAGTATTTTTAAAATCGTACTTTCCAATAAGTTGTTTGAAGTGGGCTCTGTAGAAGGTGTTCAAGTTTAAACAATTACCTTACTTTGTATATATATATATATGCACAATTTTTCCAGTATTCGTCTTTTAAAAACTCTTTATTTTAAAACTCAATATAAATTAACTCTGTTCTTTAAGCGATTAGATTGTTTATAATCAACAAAACAATAAAAATGCTGAATAAATCTCAAACAAATATTTGTTTAATATTTTTTCAGTAGTTTTGCTTTTAAAACTTTAAGGTGTAACAGACCCAGCCTGATTAGACTTATTACTTTTATAACTTTTCTTCTTTTCTTAGCCACACGCTTTTAGCGTTCAACTCTGAAAATATCTAATTCACTAATTACAACTTTTATTATAAATGTTTATTAGTTACTTACTGCCAAAAATATATATCAAATTCTAACAATAACTGTGATTTAGTGTTTATTAAACAAAGCAATATACAACAGGCAATAACAAAGTTATTCAATAACTGATAACAGAAATCAATAAAAAACACAAACATTCTTTATCACCAAAGTTAAAAACTTTTGTTGTAAAAATCAAAATCGAAAACAACAAAATATATTTGGTTACAAAGGTTCTACAAAAACGAAGCAAAAGAAAGTATTGAAAACATATGTATATATAACGACAATAAACAGCTTAAACAGTTAGGTCTAAGAACCTGATGTGCGAAAAACCTTTTAGCAATCAATTTATACACCACATGTTAATTTTAACATCTTGTCCAGAACTAAATCACTCATTATGCAAGAGAGCCTTGTCTTTGATGGATATAGTTTTCACTTAGACTATCAACGACTACATTGTTAGCTGATTTTTTGTATGACAAAAACCCCTGGACTATTTTATTCATCCAGTAGATGTTCATCAGGTCCAATGCGATTTGGAGACAGATCCAACCGTAGTGAATCAAGTCTGTGACACTGTAGTAAATTGTAGATTTCATTTTTCGAATTTAGTAATATACTTCATTTTAAACAACTATGTATAGTATTTATACATAAGTTATATTTATAAAATAAAAAACTCAAAAAATGAAGCTATATTTTTTGAGAGAAATTATTTTTTATTTTTCAGTAAGTAATGAGATAATCTGCAGATTTTAGTTTAAAAATCGTAAGTTTAAGCTTAAAATGAAAATTTTTAACAACAAACTTGCTCCAGTATTCAGATGTTTCAAGAAGAAAGCTGACTGATATCCAAACAAGCACAGCTAACACATTTCTAAACAAAAAGAAGAAAAAACCCATCGTAACACCATTGTAGTAATACGTTTTTGTTTGTTTCTTATCCATAACTGACAGCATCCACCTTAAAATCATTAATTAGTTGCTTTGTTTTAAAAATTCGATTATTCAGTACGTTGAGTGTATACTTAATAACTGTGTAATAAATTGCTAATACAAGTAGACAAGAGACTAAAAATTTACATCTGATTAAAAAAATTAAATGCTAGCTTGAACAATCAAAAAATGTTTTACCTAAAGTTGACGAAAGGAGTTGAAAACTCGGAAATTAATCTGAAGTTGGCGTAATACATAAAGATTCCAAAATACTGTGTAAAAATTTGCATGATTTAGTTTTTTAACTAACACTTAAAAATTTATACGTCAATTACAAGCGTTCTTAAGGAAGTTTTAGTATAAATTTTAATAAAAACAAAATATGGATATAAAAACAAATAATAATTTCAAACCAGAGAGAGGTTAAAAGCCACTACTACAATTATGTGGTGTAAGAATCCTAATTTTGACACATCTTTCCATTTTCTGAACATTGCCATCCACAACAAATCTGTAGTATCAATAAATGTTGGTTTTTTTAAATTTATTCTGTTTATCAGGCAGTTAGAAGGTTACTTTTTTGTTTTAGCAACAACTAAAACAAAGAAAGAGAGTTTTCGTTTAAAACATTCAAAAACTTTACGTATATGTAGTATAAAAAAAAAATCAAATTAAATTAAAGCTTCTAAAATTTATTTTATTTTATTTAGTGAACAAAAAAAAACTCTAGCTTAAGTTATTTTTAAAGGCGATTTTTAAGGTAAAGTTAAACATTTTTAATTTAAAATAAACGCATTGACCGTATTATTTATAAGTGTTTATTTTATAACGTTTCAAAACTTTTGCTAAAAATTAGTAGACTTAGTTCAAATATTAAATTACTGATTATTATAAACAAGTGATACACAATATTCGGTCTATATGTTTTATTTTCCTTGAAAAATAAAGGCATATATAAAAAACAATAATTGATAGAAAAATTTTAATCATTTAGACATTTAAAAAGCTTATAAATTTTTCAAATATCTAACCATTTATCATGTAACCAAGACACCATGACATATTTATTCTTCCGAAAACACCAGTCCAACTAAAAAAATAAAATATAGTTTAATTAAATTGAAATAAGTTGAACAAACCAGTTACTACTGAAGAATATTTTAAGAAAATTTGTTTTTAAAACTACAGCTAATAAAATATGTCAATTTAAAAAAACTCTGAAGAACCTTCTAGGTGTAATAGCGTAAGCTTGAATTGACAATTGTTGGATAAATTATTTTTAAAAAGAGCTAATAAAATACTTTTTTTTAAATTACAACATTTAACTAAACGCGACAAAAACTGTTATATATAAATAGTATTTACATTGATTTCTTTACTAGTAAGAAAGGTGTAAAAAAGTTTTTCGTACTTAGTTATTTACCAGCACTAAATATATTTAGTCATTATTTCATAAGATTGAGTAAATTTAAAAAGTTTAACAGCTAATAAAACTATGTTGTTGCAAAATAAATTACGACATAAAACTAATTAAAAAGCATATATATAATGAACTCGATTAAAACATCTTATATATTTAAAGCCAACAAACGTTGTATAGTCCTTAATGGGATAAGATGAAGTAAATGCAAGTACAACAACTAATCCTTCCAGAGTAACAACTACTGCATGTATGGTTGATGTCCATCTATATTAATATTAAGAATGGAGTTGGTAATACATTATCAATCATAAATTTAGAATAAAATCTATTTTTGTTAAAAAAAAACTGTATGCGATATCATTTGTATATAAAATAAAGCTCTAGTTTGCAGTTTTGATTTGATATAAAATAAAAAATGTTCACTGATATTTGTAATTGAAATGAAATTGTAGAAATAAAGTTGCCACAAAAGAAAATTCATTATAAATTCTACAAGCAAAATTGTTAGGGACTATTTTTTCTACTATATAACTACTTTCGATTTAAATACAAGTTTTACCTCATGCACCATTGTGTTTGTTGATCTTCAGTCAAAAAGCGATACTTTCTGTTGTGCTTGGCAGATAGGTAAGGTACAACAAGTGCACACAAAAACATGTGAAATAGGAAACTTGCAAAGATTAACAGATTTTCCATTAACATTTTTAGGTTTTATGACTGTTTTAATAAATGATAAAAAACTGACTGTTAAAAATTACTGGTTTGATTAACAAAAGTTTTACAATACGGTTTGAAGTCAAAAAACTCAAAAACTTAGTCTTCATTTGGCTCAATAACAAACATGTATCACAGAGCACTATTGAAACATTTATAATTGTTTAAAACCACAAGTATTGCACAATGTTTACAATTATACAACAAAAACCTTTTAAACTGGTTTAACTTAAACAAAAAATAGCTAAAAAGAAAGGTCTTTCCAAGTAAAAATCAAGCAAAGCAGCAATTTTTTAAAAGATGCTGCATGTTTATAAACTAAAGCTGAGCATTAAATTTGAAAGAGTATTTTACTAAGTACAATAAAGTTCTGTTTTTAGTTCTATTAAAAAAAATAGATCAAAATAATTAATAAAGTAAAAATAATTAATTTTTTTTATAGCTTCAATGTCCTTAGTAAGTTATATGCACTGCACCTATTTTATGATTTTAATTTTTTTTTCAACAATCATTATAGGAAAAACTTTATCAAAAACATTGAAAATATAGTTTATGCCAATAGTTACTAAAATTAAGTTAGTAAAAAACATTTGACTTAATTATCTAACAAAAAATTCCATATTTTGTAGTTTCTTTTTCTGTAGTAACTGTTTGCATAATAAAATATCCATTCTAACATAAAACTAAAAGTCAGTTCTTAGAATAACAATTTTGCTAAATACTTGTCTAATAAAAAAGTTTTACAGTCTTCAACTATTAGAATTAAACATTCTTCAAATTTTATCACGTACTTAAGTAGTGTGCTATTAAAGACTTTTTAGTGAAATCAAGTTCAGTCTAGTAAAGTACTTAATACTAATTAACAAAGGAACTGCTAAACAGCATTTGAAAGAATATATTAAGTAGTATTAGTTTTTATTAATAAGCTAAGGCATTTTGAAAAGTTTCTACTAAAACTGCTGTGATGCTATAAAGTTTATAAATCAACTTTAAGATTGGATAAATAGCTTATATGAGCAGTTTTAAAAACAATCAACTAATTTGTTAAGATTTTTATTGATTCTTTGATATCATTCGATCAAAAAATTGTTTGATGTTGTTCATACTTCAGAGATAAATCTTACAAAAGTAAAAGTTAACTTAAAACTATTTAACATTTAACGTCTTATAAAAGAGCAGATTAAAGGATATCAAAATAAATATATTCTTTCTATTAGAGTTAAACTTATCCTAATAATATTAACAATAAAGTATTTATTATAAAAAAAAGGCCATTAGTAAAATATAAAACTTTAAAAATATACCTTTCTGAAAATAAAACCATTTTCAAGTTTAATAAAAGTAAACAACTACTAAAAACATCTTGAAAATAAAAAAATGTTTATATATCATAACACTTTGACATATACGCAGATGTAGTAAATATATACCTAGAAAGAAGATATGACAATACAAAACTTTCGGATAACTTTATTTAAGTCATTTGTTTAGCTTGAGTACAGTCCTCATACTAAAACAAAGCTATACCAACATTAGTTTTAACTATTATTCATGAATGAAATAAATTCTAGTTAAATTAAGTGAGAGTTTTAAACTTATTCTCTAATAACCTAAAGCCAAGTATAAAGACCAAATAAAAAGCACATTTAAAAGTTCAAGAAGTCTAGTAATATTATTTTTAATTTCAGGCTGACTCGAGCTGATAACATTTTTCTGAAAAATTTCAAAAACCCAGCCTAGTTATTTAATAGATTTATAAGATCTTGAAATGATTCAATTTCGAATATATTGACTAATTTTTAGTTTAATTTTCTAATAACTTCTCATTCAGTTAAATTTAAACTGATAATTTAATTCATTATGTAAAATATTTACCTTGCATATAGCTCTACTTAAATATAAAACTAACATTTTTACAGTTTTTCATCAGACCAATATCAATTATATAATTAAAAGCCCGAAATTTTTACACTTCAACATTCAAAATTTTTTGTTTGAAGTTTTTCTAAGCTTGTTAAATACTCTAAATTAAAAAATGCAATACAAAGTAACAAAAAAAGAACTGTGTTTTGATATATATATATCAATGCAGAAATTGTGGTCTTTTAGGTTGGCGGGACTGATTGCTTCAGAGTACTACGAGTATCCAAATTCGATTAATTTTTTAAGAGTAACTTGTTGGGATGAACGCTTTTGTTATGAAGTTAGATGACTAGAGGACTTTGTAGGAAATTTAATTGTTTTTATGTGACTTTTATCTCACAAAAAGTGCTCGTTTTTTAACTGTTCGTTTTATATTTTAGTGTTTAAATGTTAGAATTATTATGTCAAATATAGTTTGTTTTATTGTTAGTTAACTGTAATCTTTTTATAAAAGAAGCATAAATATATTTAAAAATTAATGTTATTTAAGATACTTGTTGTTAGATTAAAAGATCAAGTCCGGTTTTATTGCAAATAAAATAGAACTATATAGTTTGCATAAAGTTTCAAAAAGTATGTTAATAAGATAAAACAAAATGTTTTAAAGCTCATTGTGAACTATATTGAAAATATTTTTTATCTACGCTATGTTTTCATTCACGCATACAGTAAAAACTTACTATTTAAGTTTTAAAAGTATAAAACGATGAAAACTAACTAAAATTTTCTAACAATACTCACAATAAATTTTAGTAAGGGGTCCCATCTGTGGCCCTTATGTAATTTTATATTTTAAATAGTACGTGGAAGACTTCATAAAATATCAAAACCACTAACTACAACTGTTTGTTTCACACACGCTTTTAATGCTACATTAAACAAAAAAGAGAAACAAAAATAACAAAAGCAACCAAAGAGGAAATTATTTGGAACGCTTGAGTGCGTTCGATAAATTCTCTTAATTTTATAGCGTGTACTTTTAGAACTAATTTAATTTTCACTGCCGGGGATTTTTTAACACTGCTTTTAACCAAGTCTGGTCTTGTGGTGAATGTCGTTCAAAGTGATGACGTCATCGTCCTGCCAACCCGGGGTGTCACGCTTCGTCTCCCACGTTTTATATGCAACCCTAAAACACCTCTTCCCGTTTTCAGGCAACTTTCTAAGTTTGTTCAATTTGTTTAGTAAATTTTTAAAAATACTTTTAAAAGTTAATGAGAAAACTAAGTTACTTTCATACTTAATATGAGCTTTTACTTTGTATATATTGATTATTATTTCTTTAGTTATACTGTGTTTGGACATAATTTCATAATTTGTATCAATAAGGTACACTTTTAACATATATTTTTAAAGTTTGTACTATGTATTATTTTTAATAAAATAAAATTTTTGCTTTTACAAAACTAAACAACGAGAAAAACTTCAAGACTTAATACCACTGCAGTTTTTATTGTTTAAAGACGACTTTAGCATTTGAAACAGGTAGTAAACTTTAGTCAATGGCTCATTTTAAGGCTTGCAAAACACTACAAATAAAACAGCTAGTGATTTTAATGTAAACGAATTTAAAGAAATATTATTTGTTTGTATTCAACTTTAATCAACATAACTAGTTTTAAAGTACAATGCTTTTTAAGGAAATAAGTTCTGTAAAGTTAAAAAGGTCTAATATAATTTTTTTTTTAAAGTAGTAGGAGCCCAAAACTTTAAAAACGTACTTATAATCAAGCTTAAACACTTGAGCATTTTTAATAATACAAGTAGACTTAATGTCTAAAGAAAATAAAAACTAAATTTTAAGAAAATAGGTTAACTAAAAAGTGATAAAAGATATAGTGAGCTTTAGAAAAATCCAAAGACTTGCATAAAATCAATCAAGCCTGAGCTATCAAATAAGGTAAATTAGTCTAAAGCAGGGTTTCCCAAACTTTTTTTCATAACGTTCCATTAAATAATTAAAAATAATACGGCACCCTTCCGACAAGATTTATAAAACACTTCCCTAAAAACACATGATGACTTTTTTTGCTTTTCACTATCAACTCCAGAATTTCTAGTGTATGTTTCAAACTGTGGCCTCATGGCCTTTTACAGGTTATGGCCTATTAAACTTCTAAACTTTTCGTATAATATTTAGTGTAAATTCCAAAATTACCCTTTAATAAACCTAACAGCTTTTACTTTTTTATGCTCTAAACAATGGTTTCCCAAAGTGGGCGATATCGTCCCCCTGGGAGCAAGTTAAGTTAGTCGAGGGCGATAACTAGTAAGGGGATGATAAAAGGCATACTTAAAATTTTTAGAAGTCATAGAATTTTTACTTTCTAATTTGCTATTTTACTAGATTTAGCTTGCTATTAAATATTTGACCCATAGGTATAACTAAAACAATATAAAGTCCTTTTAGTTTACGTAAAATACAGAAAGAAAAGTGCTTGTGACTCCTATTTTCAAGCAATTTACACTACTTAACAATTTTTTTCTTCATGTGAGATAATCAACCAGCTGGTCCAACTTTCTAAAACTAGATTAGCAATGATGTTTAAATATTTATTTCTTTGTGTATATAATAAACTGTTTATCTTTTGAAGTATTTCTAATCTCTGATACAAAAATTTTACAATATGCCTATTTATGAAATAATTTAAGTATATTGTGCGGCTCAAAAAATGTTACTTAGCATTAACTTCTAAATGTCCAAAATTCGTTATATGATAGATTATTATAATGTCAGGTTCTAATTAAGATTTTCGATGGGTAACGTACGGCCCAGATTCAGTCAGATCTTGGCCCGCTAAGTACCTTGAAAACTACTCGTAAAGAACAAATAAACTTTAGTTTTTTGATACTTAACATTTTCGAATACGCTTTCAATTTAATTTTCAGTTCACAATAGTACTTCTTAGATCACAATAATAGTAAATCATTTTATTACAATTTTGCTCTAGTTTTTTAAATTTTCTTTTATGTTATATTTTCAAGTTATGCAGCCCGCAAGTACATTTTTTTAAAAAGTCAACACTAAAACGAAATTTTTATTAAATATGACTTGCTGAATACAAAATTTTTCCACCACTCACCTAAAAGTTTTATTAGTTTCAAAACAATTCATATTTAAACAGAATTTATTACAGATTACACAAGGTTTTTTTATAATTAAGTATTCTGTTACATTTTACTTGACTTATAAGAAACTAACTGTATTTTTTTTCTCAAGCCTTGTAAATTACTTTTAACACAGCCCAAATGTACGTGCATAAGAATTACCAGATTAAATTAATTAAATTTTTAATTATTGAACTGTAAAAATTTCATCCATAAACTGTTTTAATAATAAATAATAATAAATTAAAAATGAACATCAATAAACTCGTGCATTTTTGTCTTCGTGTAATGTAGACCCGTTCGCGTAAGAAAAATATTTGTTACATTTAAGTAGAGCTACATGCAAGGAAAAGTATTTTACATAATCATGCAAATTAAAAGTGTAAAGTTAATAGAAATAAAAAAGTATAATATAGGTTAACTTTAGCAATTAGTATATTTGAACAATTTTCAAAAAGTTATAATAGTTTTATATTCTTCTTATGGCCTCACTTATTTATATATTCAAAACTTTATCATAGACTTAATTACAATTAATTAAAAGTAATTTTAATATAAAGAATATAAATTTATTAAAAAATTACTTCTACTTTTTTCAATCTGCTTTTTTATAAGACGTTAAATTTTAAATATTTTTAAATAAATTTTCGTTTTTTTTAAGACGTATCTACAAGGTATAAACAAAGTCAAAAAATTTTTAATCGAATTTATTTAAATAATCAACAAAATTTTGGACAATTTAGTTGACTATTTTTAAAACTCCTTACAAGGTTTTTTTCTTCTCTTAAAGTTGATTTATAAACATTAAAGCATTACAGCAGTTTAGTATGAATACTTAAAAATGCTTTTGCTAATTAGTAACAACTTCTACTACTCCAGTAACATTGTATATATTCTTTCAAATGCCGTTTAGCTGTTTTGTTGTTAATTAGTATCAAGTAATTTACTAGAATGAACTTGATTAAACTAATAAATGTCTAATAGCTCACTATTCATGTACAGGATAAAATTTGAAGAGTTTTCAGTTCAAATATTAAAAGTCTGTACAATATTTAATACATTAGTATTCAGCAAACTTTTAATTCTAAGAACTGACTTTTTATTTTTATGTCAGAATGGATATTGTACGATGCAAGCAATTACTGCAGGAAACAATACTAATGTATGGAATTTTAATGATAGATAAATATGTTTTTTATTAACTTAACTTAAGTAATTGTTGTTGTAAACTTTACTTTTAATGGTTTTGATAAAGCTTTTCTTAAAATAAGTACTGAAACAAGATTTAATTTACTAATAATCAAACAAATATTTTAAAACTTAATGGCAGTGCAGTGCATTTCATTTACTAATGACATTTTAATTATAAATTTTTTTAACTAGGTTAACTTTATTAGGTATTTTATTTTATATTTATTTAAAACAGAACTTAGAACAGACTTGTATTACACTTATGAAAATAGTTTTTTATCTTGTTATGCGTTACAAAAGTTAATAATTTTGCAATTTTTTTTTCAAAGAATATTGTTCAGTTTATTCTTTATCTAGAAAATCCTTATGTTGTTTATAGATTTGATTTTCAATTTTTTTTTTTAAATTCAAACTATATTTCATAATTTCATATATATTTTGATGAAACTTTAAATACAATTGTTATCTTTACACAAACTTTTTGATTTGAGTCTAAAACAATTCAAGCATTAAAATTAGTTTTTATATAGTAGTTTAAGCTGGCTAATGTATGGATTGTATCATTTAAAATCAAAGGGGGTTAAAAAATGATGGCTTGAGGACAATGCTATAATGAAAGATTATTCTAAGATATTTTTCTAAACTACTTCTGTTTTTTATTAATGTAAGAATTTAAAGTTGTTCAATTTTTGTACAGTTCTTTCTATTTTTGCAAAAAGTTTTAAATATTAATACCAGTCAAGAGTTTTTGTCTTTTAATGGGAACTAAGTGCACTTATAAATAGATTAATTTTACGATATTGCTATTGGAAAGAGATTCGTTATTATAAAATTCAAAAACTTTGCTTAGTAGACATTTAAAGTTTTAAAAATATTTTTAACTAACAAACATGTTTTATAAGTTTAGAAAATAAAACAGTTATGTTAATAGCAGCAAATTTTTAGTTGCCTAGCAAAACAGTTTAAACATCCTCGAAATGTTGATGGAAAATCTACTTATCATTGCAAGTTTCTTAGTCCAGATGATTTTATGTGGAGTTGTCGTAACTTACCTATCTAACAAGCACAGTAGTACATATCGTAACCTGTCTGCAGGTCAACTACGTCAATGGGTCATGAGGTTAAGTTTGTGTTTAAATCGGAAACAATTTTGTAACAAGAAAAATAATCACTTTTATAACAATTTGCTTTTAGAATTCATAATTAATTTTCCATTGCAGCAAACCTGATTCTACAACATATATTTTAATTCGAATATTAATAAATATTTTTTTGTATCAATGACAAGTTAATTTTAAATCAACATAAACATGATGATATTTTTGTTGTTTTATTTAAACTTGGTGTACAGTACTAAGTGCTTTGTATAAAAGTAAAGCTAAGAATTTTTGTGTTTAAATCGAAAGTGCAAACAGAGTTTTTTTTTATATACAAATGATAGTGCATACTATTTATTAAGACAACAACAATATATTTTAATCTAAACTTGTAATTAACAATGTATTACCAACTCCATTCTTAATATTAATATAGATGGACATCAACCATACATGCAGTATTTGTAACTCTTGGAGGAATATTTGTTGTACTTGCAGTAACTTCAACACATCCATTAAAAGACTATGCAACGTTTGTGAGCTTTAAGTTTATAAGATGTTTTAATTAAGTTATTTGTATATATGTATTTTAATATGTTTTATAATTGTATATCGTAATTTATTTTGCAACAACATAGTTTTATTAGCTGTTAAACTTGCTAAAATTATTCAATCTTTTACAGTAATGACTAAATATTTTGCAATACTTATATAAGTTCATAAAAGTATTACAACAAATTTGTTACTAGTAATGTAACCAGTGTAAATACTGTTTGAATATGACAGTTTTTGTAAGTTTTAGTTAAATGTTGAAGTTAAAATAACTAATATCACATATTTTTTTAGCTCTAGTTTTAAAAGCAAGCATTCTTGATAATAACTTTCAGTAGTAACTGGATTCTATACAAATTGAATGAAATACATGAGCAATTCAACTTGTTTTAAATTAATCTAACTAATTTCTTTTAGTTGGACTGGTCTTTTCGAAAGAATAAATGTGTCATGGTGTGTTGGTTACTTAATAAATGGTTAGATATTTCATGTTTTTTAAGCTTCTTATATGATTAATATGTTTAATTTTTTAACTAAAGTTTTTTTATTTTTGAAAATGCCTTTATTTTGCAAGAAAACCAAACTTAAACCGGCTAATATTTAAGATGGCTTTGAGATGTTGTCGAAATTTAAGCTAATAGGTATTTCGCTTGTATACACTAAACAGTAATTAAATATTTAGAATAAGTCTAATTTTCTTAAGCAAAATTTGTGAGACCTGATAAAAAAACATTTTAAAATAAAACAGTCCATGCGCATATTTTAAATCTAAAGTTTTATTTTTGTTCCACTAAATATAAAAACAACTTTAGAGTTTATGAAAAAGTTTATCAGGTTGTTTTTTTTAAACTACATATGTGTATAAGTTTCTATTCTAATTTTATTATAACTAATACCGTTTTTTTTTTGTTGTTGCTAAAAAGTAAAAATTAATCGTCTAACTGCTATATAAACAGGAACATTAAAAAACCTTAACATTTATTAATATTACAGATTTTGTGTGGATGGCAAAGTACAGAAAAGAGATAAATGCAAAAAATTTAGCATTCGTACATCACATTATTGCAGTAGTTGCTTTTTACCTCACTCTGGTTTGTTTGAAATTTTTATATGTTTTAATATTCATAATTTTTCTAAAAAGTTAGTCAAATTGAAACGAAATATTCTTTAATAAACGCTTGAAAGTGATATGTAAACTTTGAAATGTTAAGTATAACAGTAAGTTATACATTTTTTCACAGTATTTTGGGGTTTTTATATACTACGCAAATGTCAGAGTCATTGCCGAATTTTCCACTCCTTTCGTCAACTTTAGGTAAAACATTTTCAGTCTTTTGTTGTTTTGTTTTAGGATTTTGGTATTACAGATATTAAGTATACACTCCACGTACTGAACAATCAAATTTAAAAGTTAAGCAACTTATTAATAATTTCCAGGTGAATCTTGTCAGTTATGAGAAAGAAACAAACAAAAATGTATTACTACAATGGTATTACGATGAAAGTTTCCTTTTTCTTGTTCCGAATTGTATTTGCTGTGCTTGTTTGGATATCGGTCGCCTTTCTTCTTCAAACACCTGAGTACTGGAGCAAGTATGTTGTTTAAAACATTTAATTTAAGCTTAAACTTATGATTTTTGATATAAAAAACTTCATATTATCACATATTACTTACTTAAAAATGGAAAGTAGTTTCTCTCAGAAAATTTTAGCTTTCTTTTTCTTTTCTGTTTTCTTTTTTATTAAACGAATAAATTTATATTGTTCTAGAAAGCACAAGTTATATGACTGCAATAGTTGTTTATAATAAAGTCATATACAAAATTTGAAAAATAAATTCAATAAATTACTACAGTGTCACGGACTTTATTCACTACGGTTGGATTTGTCTCCATATCTCAATGGACCTGATGAACATCTACTGGATGTACGAAATAGTCCAGGTAGATTCGTCATACAACATGTTAGCTTACAATTATGACGATGATAATTTATGTGAAAACAACATCCATCAACGACAAGGCTCTCTTGCATAATAAGTGATTTAGTTCTGGACAAGAAAGATATTAAATGAACCTGTGATGTATTTATGATAATCAAAAGGTTGTTTTTGTGCACCAGGTTTTTAGACCAAATTGTTTCAGCTGTTATTGTCATTAACTAAGCAGATATTTTAAAGAATTTCTTTTGTTGCATTTTGCCAGAACCTTTGTAACGAAATATCTTTTGTTATATTGAATTTCTATTTTTACCACAATAGTTTGTAAATTTCTAAAGAGTCGTTATGTCTTTTATTGATTTGTGTTATCAGTTGTTAAAAACCTTAGTTAATGTATGTTGTAAATTGCTTTGTTTAATAAACACTTGATCACAGTTATTGTTAGAATTTGATTTATATATTGTTGGCAGTAAATAATTAATAACAATTGTGAAAACAGTTGTAACTAGTGACTTAAATAGTACTATAAGAGGTAAACGCTCAAAACCGTGGTTGAAAAAAAGAATCTTGTACCCCTAAAGGTAATAACCCTAATCATGCTAGGTCTCTTACACTTTAAAGTTTTAAAATTTTATAATGATTCTTTTAAAACTCCACTTTATTTTTTTTGAGTATTAGTTAAAATCGTTTTTACAAACTAAACATATTTGAAATTGGTTTACATCTTTGTTTTATCATTTAAACTCGAGCTATATTTTTTCGCGCCTTTTAGGACTCATCAGTAAGACAAAACCACGATGCAGATTCTGTGTTTGTAACCAATTGCGGTCAAGTTTCTCAAAGTTAAAACAATTATTATTATTTAAAGGTACAGTCTGGATTTTTTTTTAATGCATTACATTGTCAGTTTAAGAGTGTTCGTATAACGAAAGAACTTCGTATACAAACTGAGTTCAATAAAAACCTAAGGTGTTTGCATAGTATTTAGATATTTTAGTTTAATACTGAAGTTTAACATAGTAGAAGCAAAACTACTGAAAAAAATTAGACAAACATTTGCTTAAGATTTATTCAGCGTGTTTTAATGTTTTTATTATAAACAGTCCAATCTTCAGAGAACACAATTAATTCATAATTCGTTTAGAAGAAAATTTAAATTTTTGTATAATTTTGTTAATAATTAAATATTCAATATAAAAGTAGTCTTTTTATATGACTACATAACATAGTTAAGCTTATTTATAAGGGTTAACAAACTAAACACTTAAAATTTTGATCAAAGTTTCTCTTACTATATCAACAAGAAAAATTTAAAATAACCTTCTATTCTTATATATTTCGCTACAAAAATAGGTTATTATATTAATTCCTCAAAACTTAATTATGCAAAACAAGTTTTGGTCAAATACCTTGTTAGTGCTTACATAAAAAAATCGAAAAAGATATGTAACATTAATGTAAAATAGTGTTTAAAAAAATAAAACAAAAAACAAATTTTTACTTAAATTAAAACACAAATCAAATTAGATTTTAATTTTAAGGTTGAATGAATGGAAAAGTTTATATTTTAGTTTAGTTTTGACAACAAAATAAAAATAAAAGTCATAAGAGGAGAAATAATATAGACTTTATTTTTTATTCTAGTGATTTTTCAAAAATTTAATGCCTAAATAAAAATGTAGTTTACAGTATTAAAAGAACTTTAAGTAAAGATAGGTTACAATGTAGCTAATTTTAATTGTGACGTTACTATCAAAAATAACGATTTTAGTTTGCATAACAAAGTCTTCAAAAAATAAATATATAAATTCTGCTCTAGTAGTTGAGATTTCTTTGTTTGTTTACCAATAAAATTTTACTATTCTGTTGTTCATGATAAAATGAATTTAAACTTAAGTTTAACGGAATTCAAAGCAAAAATTAAATAAAAAACTAAGCTTAAAACGTTCAACAAAAATCAAAAAGTTGATTATGACATAGGTTTTGAAATCTACAAAATTGCTTGAAAGTACTAAAATTCTAAAAAAAAAATGTATTACAGCAGACGACAATATTAATTTTATAATTACTAGAGTTTTGTTTCATTTTCACTACGCTTTTGGATTTAAACAGTAATATTTATTAATTTCAAATTATACAATAATCTTCCTTTATTCTACCAACATATGTTTCTGTGTGTCAACGAATCAACACACTTCAACTGGGTTCTGTGAAAAAATAATTACTGTAATGAGAGAATAGAAGCATAGAATAAAGTAGGTGTATACATGTTTTCATTAAAGTTAGATATTTTCTACAGATAATAGTTATTAATAGGTGAAATACTTAGTATTAAATCCGACTGTTATAAAACAATATAATATTTGTGATTATTAAGTCTAAAATAAGTAAAGTAAGATAAATTACAAAACAAAACAACAAATCATAATATAAACAAACAACTCAGGTTCAAAAAATATGTAATAGTAATGGAATATAATGTTTAAAAATAAATTATAAAAAAAAACAAGTCAAGCAAAATTTTAATTTTAAGACTGAATTTTTGGTAAAGATAAAATTTTAGTTTTGTTTTGACATCAAAATTAAAATAATGAGAAGAAGAAATAATATAGGCTTCTTTTTTATTCTAGTTATTTTTCAAAAATTTAATGCTTAAATAAAAATTAAGTTTACAGTATTAAAAGAACTTTAAGTAAAGATAGGTTATAATGTAGCTAATTTTAATTGTGATGTTACTATCAAAAATAACGATTTTAGTTTGCATAACAAAGTCTTCAAAAAATAAATATATAAATTCTGCTCTAGTAGTTGAGATTTCTTTGTTTGTTTACAAATAAAATTTCACTATTCTGTTGTTCATGATAAAATGAATTTAAACTTAAGTTTAACGGAATTCAAAGCAAAAATTAAATAAAAAACTAAGCTCAATACGTTAGACAAAAATCAAAAAGTTTATTATGACGTAGGTTTTGAAATCTACAAAATTGCTTGAAAGTACTAAAAAAATGTATTACAACAAACGACAATATTAATTTTGTAATTACTAAAATTTTGTTTCATATTTACTACGTTTTTGGATTTAAACAGTGTTTTTTATTGATTTTTACACTTAATAACTGCAGGCCGCGAGCAACAGTATTGAAATAATTGATGCATTAATAAATAATTTTAATAACTTTAACCATATTCTCATGGCTTTTAAATTGAAACAAGCTGTATGTAATCGGAGGCAGTTCAACCAAAATAGCTTTATAATTTATATAAAACAGATTGCATTATTTGCAATTAAAAGTTAGTTACGTCACTAAAGGCTCTAAAGTGCACTTAACGATATTACTATATAAAATTTTCTTTACTCTCATGTGCTTGGAAAGCTTTCAATATACAGTTTTTTTATAAATTAGAGTAATACAATGTATTTAAAATTCATTAGGTTAAGCTATCTTTATTTAAATACAAAATAGAACACAATTTAATATCTGTATTCGCTACCAATAAATTAGAGATTATTTAATATTAAATTTGCTAGTTGTAACATAAAACATTATTAAGTTAGTTAGTTTAATGGTGTAAAAATTATTGTATAAGAGTTTACGAATCAAATTAAATTTGTTGCTTTTACGGAATTCACTTTGTAGAAAATTCGTTGAGTTTGTTATTATTTTCTTTTTAAAATAACTTTGTATACTAAGGCTTTAAGATTTAAGATTTTTTTTCTATTTCTTAGATAACGTTCATAGATTCGATCGTATTTTATAGTTTACATATAAGATATTTAATTACTTTTGTTTAGTTTAAAACTTAATTGTTTTATTTTTGTATCTGTTTTAAACCAAATCCAATTAAGATAAAATATTAAAAAAACTGTATTTTCACTGTGTGTTATGTATAACGCGATTGAACATGACGTTATTTAGATAAAGAGAAAATGTAGTTTACTTCGAACGCAATTTAATACAAAATAATTATGTTTATTAAGACTGTTCGAAAACTAAATAAAATATCAATTATAAACTATTTAAAACGAGTTTATGGTTAATTTAATTATTTTTACTTTAAAATAAGACTGGAAACCAAAAGATAAATATTGATTTGTAGTAAAAAGTCTATTGTACTTTAAAGTCAGTATGTGCTATTTTTTTCTTTTTGTTTTAAATTTTAATAGTTCAAATATTATTTTAAATTAATTTGTAAAATGTTCGGGTAAGGAAGGTTAAGGATAAGACAGTAATAAAAAAAAATTAAATTTCCTACTCAGTTTTTTTGAAGCTGTTTTTTCAGCTCAGCTTTCCTAGTAATCATAAAAGTTTTAATTTTTTTTAAACCGCTTTTAAAACTTATTATTGTACTTTGGAATGATAAACAAAGAAATTTTAAACCTTTAGATAAAGCATAAGAAATTATTTTTATTTATCAATTTTGAAATAAATTTTGGAACACTGAAAAGTAAGAGTTTTCATTCATAAAAGCAACTTTTGCCTATATAGTCTTAAAGTATTTATTGTAGTGCTCCTCAAGTTGGTTTAGAAATAAATTTTACAAATATATATATATATATATATATATTTGTAAATAAGATGATTATTTAAACTAAATACCTTTCTACGGAGCCCTTTTTAAAAGGCTTTTAAATAGTTTATTAGGAAAAGTCGTTTAGAAATATTTTTCAGCTTTTTATTTTAAATCGAACAAGCTGAAGGTTATGTATATATATATATATATATATAATTTATTGAAATGGCGATTTTAAAAATTCTTAAACATATGTTTCATAAAGCTTTAATTTTTCATAAAGCTTTGATCATCAGCCAGTTAAATTCAAAATACAAAGCACTGTACTAAACAAAGATACAAAAGTTATGCAAAAAAACAAAAAACAGTATGACGTAATATTGTACATTACAAATATTCAGTACAAAGATCGATCTACCTTCTAACTAATTAAACAACTAAAATAAAATAAGGTAGATCGATCTTTGTACTGAATATTTGTAATGTACAATATTACGTCATACTGTTTTTTGTTTTTTTGCATAACTTTTGTATCTTTGTTTAGTACAGTGCTTTGTATTTTGAATTTAACTGGCTGATGATCAAAGCTTTATGAAAAATTAAAGCTTTGTGAAACATATGTTCCAGAATTTTTAAAATCGCCATTTGAATAAATTATTTAAAAGCCCTTCAAGTGGGCTCAGTTGAAAGTGTTTACGTTTAAACATTAACCTTATTTTATATATATATATATATAAATATAAACTGTTATACTATACTTATTTTGAAAAGTTTTGTTCAATAGAGCTCGTCAAGTTAGTTTGGAGCTAAATATATTTTTAATTGTCTCACAAACAATAGTATATACAGCTTTTTCGTATATGAGATATAATGTCCCATATATTCCTTAATAAAGCTAAAGTTTATTAAAAACGTTCTACAAAAAATTCGAATCTAAAAGTTTGAAAGTTCTATGTCGTAGTTATAAAGAAGGTCTTTTTGAGTTAGCTAAGTTTGAAAATTTAGTGCATTATGAAAAAGTTTGGAAAGATTGTATTGGAAAAATATTTGTAACTGGTCGTGTTCGCGATTTGATTAAACTTTGATTCAATATTTAGTTTGTTTTAAATTTGCTTAAAAAGTATTTTTGGTAACAAATGCATATGTTTTGACTTTCGCTTTTCTTGTTTAGTGGTATTAAAAATTTATCACTTTTAATCTTTAAAGTAGTTATACATCAAGTTACTTTCACTTTAAAACTCAACTATAAAAAACTAATGTTTAAAAACTGTTTCTAGTGCTACTTTTGCTTTGAATTATCTTTAATATTTAACCTTAGTATACATTTTGAAAATAATTAACGATTTCAATTAAGATTTTTTTACATTTTTTTAGATGTTTTAATAAGAATAAAAAATTTACCAGTTTTCAGATTCATTTAATTGTATCAGCAGAATTTTAGAACAAATTATACCAAGATTAAGTTTTAGTAGGATAAAATTATTAAATAAAACATATGTAGTAGAGTCCTTTAACTCCTTTAAGGTTTTTAATGTAAATATATACTACTTTTTACAACTCTTAAAAAAGGATGATAAAAAAAAATTATTAATAAAGTTTATAAAAACATATAAAAACAAACTATTTGTAAAAAAACATTTATAATAACCTAGTTAACTTTTGTTACTAAAAAGAAATACGAAGCTGTAAAACGTGCTTCGAAATCTAAAATTATTGGTTTTTGTTTAAAAGAAAAATTTTTATGAGTTTCACTCTCACAATGTTTACAGTATAGATCAGGGCTCCCCAAAGTGAGCTCTATAGCCCCTTTTGGGGTCGTTACAGAAATTGAGGGGCCGTAAGAAGCAAAAGGGCCAAAGGGGGGAGGAAGGCTTGACTAGTAAAGGGGTCACAGGCACCCATTAGGAAGTAATTTAAAATTTACACTATATGTTCATAATTTAATGGTGGAGAACTGTATTTTAGGATAACTTTAGAGCTTATACTAGATATTATGGGAAAATTCAGAAGTTTAGGGGGCCATAACTTGTAAAAAGTACCAATAAGGCCATATTTTAAAATACACAAGAATTTCTTGAGTTAATGGCGTAGAGCAAAAAAAAGACTTTGATATTTTTGAGTGTAGATTTTTTGAGAAATTTTGTCGAAGGAGAACGTAACCTATTTTACTTTTTTTAAAAAGGCTTTATAAAAAAAGTTTGGGAAACACAGCTTCACACTAATAAACCTAACTTGAAAACTCAGGTTTGTTTGATTTATTGCAAGTTTTAGGTTGTATTTTGAATTTTTTTTAAAGCTTGTTATAGTTTTTTTTTACTTTCTAATTAACTAATTTTCTTATTTTTTTTTATTCTTACAGACATTAAGTCCGCTTATTATCATCAAATTGTTCAAGTGATCGAGATTATATATCAGTACATTTTATAAGTTTTCAGCTCTTACTTGTTCTTTTTTATAAAAAAATATGTCAGACCTATGAAACTTTAATGAACTTATTTTTTTTTAAATAAATGTACTTAAAAGCTTATTATTTTGACTAAAATTGAAACCAAAGAAATATTAAACCATCTAAACTATATACATAAAAATCACTGGCTGTATCATAAGTAGTGTTTTGCATGCCTTAAAATGAGCCATTAAATATTTTCTCAGTTTTACCAGCTGTTTGTAATGCTTAAGTAATTTTTGTACAATCAAATGTCTTTTAGATTTTCCCGTTGTTTTGTTTTAAAATAAAATATTTTTTTCTTAGTTAAAAATAAATACATAGTATAAATACTTTAAAGATTATACAAAATGTGTACTCAATTGAAATAAATTTTGAACTTATGTACAAATTCAGTATAACTAAAGACATAAAAGTCAATATCTTCAAAGTCAAAGCTCATATTAAGTATGACAGGGTAACTTTCTTATCTAAATTAAGTTTAAAACTATTAGTAAAAATCACTGTACAAGTTGAACAAACTTTAGAAAGTTGCTTGGCAACGGGAAAGGGGTGTTTTGGGGTTACAAAAGGAAGCGTGGGAGACGAAGCGTGACATACCAGGTTGGTCGGATGATGACGTCATCACTCTGAACGACAATCACTACAAGACCAGACTTGGTAAAAAGCCGTGTTACAAATCCCCGGTAGTAGGATTTAAGCTAGTTATTAAAGAACACTCAAAATATAGAGAATAACTAAAAAGCATTTGTGCGTACTAATTATTTACCACTTTCGTTACTATAGCATTCAAAGCGTTTGTAGAAACATAACAGTTTTAGTTAGTGATTTTTCGTTTTTATAAAATAACTTGAATAACAACTTGAGTTTAAACTTAAGTGTAGCCAAATTTAAAACGAAAAATAAATAAAAACCTAAGCTTAATACATTAGACAAAAATCAAAAAGTTGATGATGACGTAGTTTGGGTATGTATAAAATTGGTAAAAAGGTGTAAAAATCTAAAATATTTAATATGTATTACAAGGGTCGGCAATGTAATTAAGTTATAACTAGAGATTTTTCACGTTTTTGGCTTTAAATAGTGCTTTTATTGATTTTCATTAACTTTTATTAACTGCGACCCGCGAGCAGCTTTTTTTACGAAAGTTAGTATGTTACTTCTAAAAGGTTAGTGTTATTAGCCATATTCTAATGACTTTGAAATTGAAACAAGATTTACATGATTGGAGGCAATATAAGTGAATTCAGCTTATTGATTTATAAAAAAAATTGTTTTAATTATTTGCAATTAAAAGTTAGTTACGTCACTAAAGGCTTTAAAGTGCATTTAATGATACTTGTAAATAAAGTGTTCTTTATTCTCATGTACTTAGAAAGCTTATAATAAACACTATTTAAAAAATTAGAGTTATGCAAGGTTTATGAAATATATATTTATAAAAATAACTTTATTTAAATATAAAACGACAATATATTCGACTGTTCGTACTCGCTTACAATAAAATTAAAGATTATACATTAGTAAATTCACAAGTTGTAACATGAAATATTATAAAGTTAGTAAGCCTAACGGTATAAAAGTCATTGTATAAGAGTTAACGAAACAATTTGATTTGTTGCGTTTTATGGAATTTACTTTGTAGATCGTTGATTTTGTTATTATTTGTTTTTTAAATAACTTTGAATACTAACTGTCTTTAACAGAAAACATTTTAATTATATAGAAAACTTACTTATGATCGTGTTTTGTAGTTTACACATTTAACATTTAACTACTTTTTGTTTAGTTTAGAAACTAATAATTTATTTTTACTTCTGTTTAATACCAAATACAATTAAGTAAATTTATATTATGGCCTCACGGCACCTCCTATTACAGCTTATGACCCTCTAAACTTCTAACATTTTCTTATAATATCTAGCATAAGTTTCAAAAATACTTTTAAATACACTTAAAAACTTCAAGAATTATTTTTTACTCTTCACTTCCAGAATATCTAGTGTAAGTTTCAAGTTATTTTCTCATGCTCCCTCGTCGTCCCATTACTTCTCATGACCCCTTTCTCCCCTTTGCTGCTTATGACCCGTAAATTTCTGTGATGGCTCTCAGGGAGGTCATATGGCTTTATTTGATCTTAAGCATCCTGTGTTTACTAAAGCTTGAACTGATTTTGTGACCATTTGGTAACGAAAATAAATATTTGCTTTTTTGCTTTAAAAAAAGAGCTTATAAACCTTTGCATAAATCTGCCCTAAGTATTTATACTATTCAGTGTAGTACTAAAAAGTATACAAATATTATAAACATACATATAGTAAAAGTTTATTTACTTTTCTTTTCCACTGATATAAAACTTGTTTTAACAATTTTTAATTAGGAAAATTAAATGCATCTTAAAGTCTTTAGTGACGTAAATAACTTTTATTTGCAATTAATTCAAATTTTTCTTATGATTACAAGCTAGTTTCTTATTATATACCACTAATTACGTACAGATTGTTTCAATTTCAGAGCCATTAGAATATGGCTTAAAATGTTATACTTCTATAAGTAACATACCAATTTCTTAGCAAACGTTGCTCGCGGGCCGCAGTTATTAAATGTAAAAATAAACATAAAATCACTTTTTAAAGCTAAAGACGTGGTAAATATGAAATTAAACTTTACTTATTACTAAATTAGATTGCCGACCATTGTAATGAATTTTAATTTTTTTTTCGATTTTTACATCTTTTTACCAACTTTGTACAAATCCAAACTACGTCATATTCAACTTTTAATTTTTGTCTAATGTTTAAGCTTGGTTTTTTATTTACTTTTCGCTTTGAATTCGGCTAAACTTAAGTTTAAATTCATTTTAATATATCTAGTTGAATAGTAAATTTAAAATAAAATAAAAATAATTTAAATAAGCTCAAGTTTGTAGCAAAACAAGTACGATAGAATGCACTCAGTGTTATTTTTAATTTTTGTTGTTAATATAGATAGAGAAACTTTGATAAACTTTAAATAAATTTCAAGTAGTTAGTATGTCAACACGTTTAAAAAGAGGTTAATTAAATTATCTAGTCGTATAGCTATACTATTTTTATTGGTGATTTTCGAATAAAACGTTTTATTGTTAAAATAAAATAAATATTTAGCGATCGTTTCACAAAGTAAGTTCTACAAAACACAACAAAATCATTTATTTTATAAATTCTTACATTATAATTTTTTAAAACCAATAAGTTTACTGTCTTTAAAACTTTTTGTAGTACAATACGCAAAATAACTGTTGTATAATCAATTTTCAGTATAAGCTACTTACTACTAATAGTTGAGCAAAGTTTTATTTTATTCTAAACAAAACAGATTGATGAATCAAACTTCTAAAAATCTTTTGGTTTTTTAATTATGCAAGCGTGTTAAACGGACGTTGCAAGCTATTGATATTTTCAACTATTAAAGAAGTTAGTTATTATCTTTGAATTATGTAATTACAAACTTGTATGCATCAGGTAAAACCAAACTCTATGAACATGAAGTAAAAAAGATAGCATGTTGCTAATTATTTTGTATACGTTTAACATGTAATAAAAATAACTTAACTAGTCTGCAATTGTAAATAGTTTGATATTTTTATGAGTTTAAAAAATTCTTTCTGCTACCAAAAAAGCACAAAAACAAACTCTTATAACTGTTTAGTATGTAGGAACGGTAAAAAGAAAATTTAAGCTAATATGTTCTGTATATTAAGCTATATAAAATATTCTCAAAGTATTTCGTTTATATATTTATAAATTATTTTCACAAAGTAATCAACTTCGTTTTCATACAAATAATTTTTAAAATATACTTTATTGTTTATTCTATGTTTATAACATATTTTAGATGTAAAATCAAAGTTCTCAACTTGCATGGAAGGAGAAGATAAGTTCATTCACTAAAATTAAGTAAGAAAATTTATACAAGCCACGTTTGGATGGCTTCAAAACTGAATTGTCTGAAGTTGAAATGCTAAAATTTGTGAATCTAGCTTCCTGTTTATATATAAATGGTTTTAGTTTTTTGCACTAAAATGTTAATTACGTCACTATACGTTTTTGAGTGTGAATGTTAATATTTGTACCTAAAAATTTGTCGATTGTTATATATTAAAGAATCTTTTTTGTACCGTTTATAAAGACTAAAATTACACAAGGTTTTTTAGAAACGTAGTTCGTCTAGCTTTAAAGTAAACATTATCGGATAAATCTCTTAATCGTTATTGCAATGTAATACCAAGCATAACATATAAAATAACATATCCAATAAAACAATTCTATCTATAGTTATAAACTTTTAGTAACTTTATTTAAAAATTTATAGCCTCTCATACACTGTGTAACTAAGATAAAATAAATAACAAGTTATTTAGTTAAATTTAAACTTTTCATTCTAAAATAATAATGGTCAGTATTAACTTATTATTAATTAACTACCATACTGTAATATTTCTTTGTAAGTGCTTTATACTAACCGTTTATTAAACTAAATATACAGGTTTTTTTGAAGTATGAACATATCTAGCCTTAGACTAAACTTTTTAAGTTAAATCTCATCAAATATGAATACTTTTATGATTTTTTTGATATCATAACTGACCACTTTAAAACTTTTAATATTTCAGTAGCTACATTATACCGACCATAAATTATTTGTTAGGAGTTTTAAACAGTAAAACCAAAGATGCTTAACAAAACTAATTGTAAAACCAAACACAAATTAAAAGTTAAAATGTGTGCTAAATTTTAGAACTTTTAAAAACTTGATTTATAAAGTTGTGTTTAAGTTTATTGTTTATATAATAGACCTTAAAAGATAGCGGTAAAAATTTTAAGTAAAATTTAGTAACAATTAGACTCTTGATTATAAAAAATGATGGTCTGTTGTGTGAGAACTAATCATAAGTTATTTGAATTACAATAGTTAGTTATAAATATATTTTATACAGCAACATACTGGTAAAAGTGATAATTATTCCTAAGTTCTATTAAACACAGAAAATATAGCTTGTTTCGTAAACTTTTTGAAAGTAACAAACCTTTTTTAAGTTAACTAACTTAATAGTCTTTCAATATGCAATTTAACTGTTGTTTGACCTAGCAATTGCAAGCTCATACAGTAATTAAACATAGATTTATTTTATACTAATATATTCGTAGTTTAACAATTATGTTTTTAAAAAGCCTGCGCAATTTTTTACAGGTACAGGTTCGTAAAAGTTTATCAGGCACGATAGAATTAAAACAAAATTTTATATACAAATGCGACAAATTCACTCTGAAATCTTTAGTGACGTAGCTAAGTTTGAAGTGTTTGCGGTAAAATTCTTTTACCATTGATAAAATCGCTAGTGTTTTTGAATTATAGCCACCAGCTATTAACAGTGTATTTCAATTTCAAAGCCATATGAATGTGGTTTAAAATAAAAGTTTGATTCAAACAAAGAATAAATGCTTATAGTTTCGTTAGTCTTTTTTTAATTAACGAACTAAAACGTTTACAATAGGTACAGCGATAAAAAAACACACGTATTTAGGTACTGTCTTGTGCATTAAATCATTTTTATTTAACATTTATGCAATACCAAAAATTAACAAGTATTAAAACAGATAATTGTTTTCCAAGACTTTCTTATTACTCTCAAATTAATTATCTAAAGTATACAACCACTTTCAGTACGATAAAGAGAAAATGATTTAAGAAATAAACATCTGATTATAGTTTCTATATTTGTGTATTTCTTAAACTAGACTTATTAAAGTTTTATATTTTTAACATTAATTAAATCTTTTAAAGTTAAAACTAAACGGATTACCACTGCTTTAATCGACATTGAATAGATTGCTACAAAATATTTTATAATTAAGTTTTGTAATATTGTCAAATCTAATAATGTGATGCTAAATACAATAATAAATGTGCAAAATAACTATTTCATTGACTACTTGATTTCAGTGGGAAAAAATCCGACCTTGTCAAGTATAACTAAACAGTATATTATATATTTGAATAAGCTCTTTACTCCATAGTAAATATAAAAAAATATTTTTGTTGATTCAAATGACTATAACTACATATCTAACTTTTTCAAAATATGTTTAAAGCTCAAATTGTTACTTCTTTTTTTGTTAAGTTACAATAAAGTATGAGAAAAAATCAAAAGTTATTAGGAGATATTAATTATTTTCTTATGCGCTTTTCTATTAGGTTCCAAACGCTGTTTGTTTACAACTACTTTGCATGACCTTAAAACTCAATAAATAAAGAAATAATTCAATGTTAAAGAAATAATAAGCTGTTTGACAATCAAGAAAAAAAATTGTAATGTGTTACATTTAAAACTTACTTATTATTTAGAAATAAATTAATTAAAGTTAACATAAATTCCTAAAAATTAATAGTTTCCAAAAGCTTAAAAATAACAAATAAAAGCTAAGTACACATTATATCGATGTACGGAAAAATAAATATTTGTTAACTTATGAATTAGAGTAAGAACTTTTAAATTTATTTTATATAAGGCTTCGAATAATAAAGTTTTAACATATAATTTATTTGTTTCAACTGCATTCCCAAACACGTAACTCATTCTTAAACCGAAAAAATATGAGCAAAAATTAAAAAAAACATTTGCACAAACTGACAAATATGCTTCATTTAAAACTATTTAAACAATTTAAAAACCAAAAGTAATGAAGCAAATCAGAGAATATGTTTTATTTTTACACTAACTTAATATTTAAATTACATAAATTAACTAGATTTTTGTACTATTTGTATGTTTAAGTTAGTTTAAATAAAATGATTTTTTTTCTATTGAATTAAATTAGAAGGAAATTTGAAGCAACTGTAGTTTATTAAGTTCTCTTTTAGTTAGTTCAATTGTGTTGCTTCTTTAAACATTATATTGAAGTTATTTAACAGTTGAATACAGTATTGAAGTTGTACAAAATTTTTCAACGCATTTAAAAATACAAAGTTAAAATATCAAACTATTTAATTTAAAAAGTTTACTTATGAGTTTAAAAGTAGTAATTAAATAGTAAAATGTAATAAAAGTAATGTTTACGCCAAAATAACACTACTGCTCTTAGATTTTGTACAATTTGTAATTTTAATAATCAAATGGTAAAAAGTGAGTTCAAAGAGCGTATTAGATACTTAAAGAATTCATTAATTGTTTTAAGTAATTCAAATGATTTTTTTTATAAACTTTTCATAGATATTTTTAAAGCGTTTAGTTAAATATTGTTAATATAAGCTCATTAAAGCTAGTTGTTTTAAGCTAGTACATATACTTTTTTATTTCGATTTATTAAGTTGAGTGTGTCTAATTAAAAAGTCTTAAGTCATTTCATTTTACCGATTGTAACTTATTTTTTTACACATTTAAACAAATAACGCTTAGAAATATGATACTAAGTGTAATTAAAACAATACATGTTTTAAACTATTATTAGCTTGATTTAAAAACTTATTTTTAAGCACGTATACATCTTAAAACACTTAAACTCAAACAATTTTGATTGTATTTAAGTTTTAATAACAACATTGACTATAAAACAATGAAAATCTATCGCGTGACAACTAATCATAAATTGTTTTCATTAAAATAATTTTTATATGTGCATTTTTTTATAATTTGTTATGCAGACAGAAAAATAAGTAGTAAAAATAACAATTTTTTCATTGAGTAAGATTGATAAAACAGAACCAACCTAATTTGTGTCAAAAACACTTGATAAATTATTTAATAAGAAATTAAAAACCATTAAACTAATAAAATTTGTAACCTTTCTTTTATCAATATGAAATCTTAGGTTGACTTAGAGCTGATCAAAAGTTTTTTGACAGCTTTTTTTAAATCTCAGCCTAGTTTTTAATAGATTTATAAAACCTCATGTGATTCAATATCAAATATATTATTTTTTATAGCTAATTTTTCTTATACTTTTTCATTTCTGTAAACTTTACACTAATAACTTAAATTATCATGCAAATAATTTAACCTTGCAGATAACTTTACTTAATTATAACAAATACGTTCCTACAGTTTTATTCATATAATTTATATGGTAAAAGTCCCAAAACTTCTACACTTCAACATTCAAAATTATAGTTTACACAGTTTCTGAGCATAGTTAAATACTCTAAATTATAAAGTAAAACACAACGTAACAAAAAAAGAATGATGTTTTAAAAATATAATACTGCAGTAGTTGTGGTATATCAGGCTGGACTATTCGCTTCGATGGGTGACAAAAGGGTTTTACTTAACGAGAAAAGCGAGTAACTGAAAGAAAAAGCAAAATAAAGTGTTAGCTGAGTTGCGTATAACTTTAAGTTTTAATATAACCAAAATATAGTTTGTTTGTTAAGATTTTTTTGAAATAATTTTGTACCAAAAAGGTTGAATACGAATTGATCTCAATATTGTCGTACACTCAGGCAATTTTAAAACTTTTCAAAATTTTAGGCTAAGTTGATCAACTTAGGCTAATTTTAACTTTTTTGAAAATTTCTCAAAACCTAAACCTAAGCTTTTATGTACTTTATAATGTTTGAGTTAGTTCAGTTTTAAAAGTTTACTAGCATTTTATAGCCAACCTTTATTCTGCTTTTTAGACAATTTCAAATGTCAATTTAAATTGTTTTGTAATATCACTTACCTGTAGCTGTGCTAACTCTACTTTACTTACAAACAATACATTTTTTTATAATCTGTAAAAAAAACCAATATCAATTACGTGATGAAAGCTTTTAGTGTTTTCATTTCAACATTAAACATTTTAGTTTATAAAGACTACTTAAAAATAGTTACAAATTTTCCAGGAAATATTTTTTTTTTCTTATACGTTTCAATTTATTGCTCTTTAATACAAGCCAAATGATACTTTTAGTTTGATGTGTTTAATTTTTTTTGTTGAAAAAATGATTTAATACCGATTTTGCTTTTTTTGAAGTTGTATGTAACATATTTTTAATTTTTAATTTTAAGGTATATGAAAATACTCCATGAATACAACATTGTATTTTCTTACACTAAATAGTATATATATATATACATAGTAATGTAATTTTGGTTGTTTGATTAGTTAGATAGAAGATCGATTATTGTACTGAATTTTTGTAATGCACAATTTTACGTCATGCTGTTTTTTTTTGCATAACTTTTGAATCTATTTTTAGTACAGTATTTTTGATTTTGAATCGATCTGGTTAATGATTAAACATTTTAAAAAAATTAAAGCTTCATGAAACATATGAACCAGTATTTTTTTAATCGTACTTTTCCAAAAAGTCCTTTAAGTGGACTCTGTAGAAGGTGTTCAAGTTTTAATGATTACTTTATTTTGTTCACATATATATATATGCACAATTTTTTTAGTATTCGCATTTTAAAACTCTTTATTATAAAACGCAATATGAATTAACCGTGTTCTTTAAATGATTGGACTGTTTGTAATCATAAAAACGATAGAAAACGCTGAATGAAACTCGGGCAAATGTTTGTTTTATACTTTTTTAGTAGTTTTGCGTTTACTACGTATAATCACGAGTGTTTAACTTTAATATCTACATACTATCCAAATACCAAAAGTTTCTAATCAACTTATTTTGTATATAAAGTTCTTACTGTATACGATAACTCTTAAACTGACATTGTTTAGCTGTAATGAATTATTTTTCAAATTTTTGCGGACTGTACCCAAAAATTATTGTTTTAATTTTAATAGACTTGACTACGATTGGTTTCATAAACAGAAACTGCATCGTAGCTATGTCTTCCTGATGAGTTTAAATAGACGGCAAAAAATAAAGCTCGAAGTTTAAAAGTAAATTGAATATGTATTTCAATTTCTAATATACTTAGTTTGTATAATATTTTTAACAAAAACTCAAAAAAAAATGGGTGTTTTAAGAAATTGTATATGATTTTAAATTTTTAAGTGTAACAGAGCCTGGTTAGGCTTGTTACCTTTATAGCTTGGCTTCTTTTCTTAGCCACACGTTTTGAGCGTTCAACTCTAAAAATATCTAATTCACTAATTACAACTTTTATTATATATTAATTATAGTTACTTAGTGCCAAAAAAATATATCAAGTTCTAACAATAACTGTGATCAAGTGTTTATTAAACAAAGCAATATACAACTTACAGTAACAAAGTTTTCAATAACTGATAACTGAAATCAATGAACTAATAAATCAATATTCTTTAAAACCAAATTTACAAATTTATGTGGCAGAAATCAAAATCGAAAATAACAAAAATATTTTGTTAGAAAGGTTCTAGCAGAACGAAGCAAAATAAAGTATTGAAAATATATGTATATATAACGACAATAACAGCTTAAACAGTCAGGTCTAAGAATCGATGTGCGAAAAACCGTTTTGTATTCAATTCATACACCACATGTTAATTTTAACATCTTGTCCAGAACTAAATCACTCATTATACAAGAGAGCCTTGTCGTTGATGGATGTTGTTTTCACTTTCTAATAAACTATCAACGACTACATTGTTAGCCGATTTTTTGTATGACAAAAATCCCTGGACTATTTTGTTCATCCAGTAGATGTTCATCAGGTCCAATACAATTTGGAGACAGATCCAACCGTAGTGAATCAAGTCCGTAACACTGTAGTAAGTTATTGAATTTATTTTCCAAGTTTTGTATTAGTTATAAACAACTATTGTACAGATACAATTTATGCTTTTTAGAGCAACTTAGCTTTGTTTATTAAAAAAAACACACAAAAAAAATTAAGCTTTAATTTTTGATAGAAATTACTTTCTATTTTTAAGTAATTAGTAAGTTTTAAGTAAGATAATCTGAAGTTTTTTAGATTAAAAATCATAAGTTTAAGCTTATTCAAACATTTTAAACAACATACTTGCTCCAGTATTCAGGTGTTTGAAAAAGAAAGGCGACTGATATCCAAACAAGAACAGCTAAAACAATTCTAAACAAGAAAAAGAAAATACCCATCGTAACACCATTGTAGTAATACGTTTTTGTTTGTTTCTTATCCATAACTGACAGCATCCACCTGATAATCATTAATTAGTTGCTTTGTTTTAAAAATTCGATTAGCCAGTACGTTGAGTGTATACTTAATAACTGTGTAATAAATTTGTTAAACAAGTAGACAAGAGAATAAAAATTTACATCTGATTAAAAAAATAAATGCTAGTTTTATCAATTGAAAAAATGTTATACCTAAAGTTGACGAAAGGAGTGGAAAATTCGGAAATTAATCTGAAGTTGGCATAATACATAAAGATCCCAAAATACTGTGAAAAAACTTGTATGATTAAGTGTTTTAACTGATACTTAAAAGTAAATACATAATTTACAAGCGTTCTTTGAAGAAATTTTAGTATAAATTTTAATAAAAAAAATGGATATAAAAACAAATAATAATTTCAAACCAGAGAGAGTTTAAAAGCCACTACTACAATAATGTGGTGTAAGAACGCTAATTTTGACACATCTTTCCATTTTCGGAACATTGCCATCCACAACAAATCTGTAGTATCAATAAATGTTGGTTTTTTTTAATTTAATCTGTGTATCAGGCAGTTATAAGGTTACTTTTTTTTGTTTTAGCAACAACTATAAATAAGAAAAAGAGTTTTCGTTTAAAACATTCAAAGACTTTACGTATACGAGCATAAAAAAAACACTTACAAATTAAATAAAAGTTTCTTAAGTTTTTTTTTGTTAGTGAACCAAAAAAAAAACCTCAAGTTAAGTTATTTTTAAAGGCGTTTTTTAAGGTATAGATAAATATTTTAGACTTAAAATATGCACATCGACCGTTTTATTTTTAAGTGTTTGCTTTATCAGGTTCACAATTTTTGCTAAATAATAGTAAACTTATTTTAAATATCGAATTACTGTTTAGTAGCTAAAGTATTATACTTAGCAGCTTAAATTTCTATAAGAATTGAAAATCATCTAAAACATCGGTGTAAATTTGTTAGTTTTCTTGCAAAAAAAAAGGCATATCCAAAAATAAGGATTGATCGAAAAATGTTTAACATGTAGATCATATAAGAAGCTTATAAATATTTCAAACATCTAACCATTTATCATGTAACCAACACACCAAGACATATTCTTCCGAAAAGACCAGTCCAACTAAAAAGTTAAATAATTTAATTAAATTAAAACTAGTTTAACTGCGTACGCAATTCATTCAATATATAAACAAACCATTTACTACTGAAATATATTTTTAAAACACTCGTTTTTGATACTAAAGCTAATAAAACATGAATTGTTTTTTTTAATTACAACATTTAACTAAAACCGACAAAAACTGTCATATTCAAAAAGTGTTTACATTGTTTTCTTTAGTAGTAACAAAGTTGTAAAAGTTAATGTTGTACTTAATTATTTACAAGTACTATGAAAACATTTTTAGTCATTATTATAAAAGATTAAGTAAATTTAACAAGTTTAACAGCTAATAAGACTATGATGTTGCAATATAAATTAAGATATAAAACTGTATAACTAGTTAAAAAGCATATATATAATAAACTCGATTGAAACATCTTATATATTTAAAGCCAACAAACGTTGTATAGTCCTTTATGGGATAAGATGAAGTTACTGCAAGTACAATAACTAATCCTTCCATAGTAACAACTACTGCATGTATGGTTGATGTCCATCTATATTTTATTTTGAGCTCGTAATACATTATCAATCATAAATTTAGAATAAAATATATTTTTGTTTTCAAAATAAATAGTATGCACTATCATTTGTATATAAAATAAAGCTCTAGTTAGCAGTTTTGATTTGATATAAAATAAAAAATGTTCGCTGATGTTTGTAATTGAAATGAAATTGTACAAATAAAATTGCCACAAAAGAAAATTCATTATAAATTCTATAAGCAAAATAGTTAAAGTAAGGACTATTTTTTCTACTATATAACTACTTTCGTTTTAAATACAAACTTCACCTCATGCACCATTTTGTTTGTTGATCTTCAGTCAAAAAGCGATACTTTCTGTTGTGCTTGGCAGATAGGTAAGGCACGACAAGCGCACACAAAAACATGTGGAATAGGAAACTTGCAAATATTAGTAGATTTTCCATCAACATTTTGAGGTTTTATAAATGTTTTAATAAATGAGAAAAAACTGACTGTTAAAAATTACTGGTTTGATTAACAAAAGTTTTATGATACGGTTTATAGTCAAATAAATCTAAAACTTACTCTACAAATTGCTTAATATCAAGTCTGTATCACAGAGCACCATTTCAACATTTATATTTGTTTAAATCCACAAGTATTGCACAACGTTTACAAAAAAAAAAAACCTCTTAAACTGGTTTGACTAAAAAAACTAAAAGTAACTAAAAATAAAGGCCTTTCTAAATAAAAAACAAACTAAGCCTTTTTTTTAAAGATACTGCAAGTTTAAAAAATAAAATTGGGCATAAAACTTGATAAAGTATTTTCTCAAATACAACAAAGTTCTGTTTTAAGCTCAATTAAAAAATAAAATAAAAAAAATAAAATAAACTAGCCTAATTAATTTTTTTATAATTCGTATGTGTTAAGTAAATTATATGCACTGCAACTATTTTATGGTTTTAATTTTTTTACTATTATCATTATAAAAAAAGCTTTTTAAAAAACATTAAAAATATAATTTACACCAATAGTTACTAAAATTGTGTTAATAAAAAACATTTAACTAAATTATTTAAAATTTAAATTCCGTATTTTATAGTTTCTTTTTAAGTAGTAATTGTTTGCATAATAAAATATCCATTCTAACATAAAACTAAAAATCAGTTCTTAGAATAACAACTTTGCTAAATACTTGTCTATTAAAAAAGCTATACAGTCTTTAAGTATTAGAATTAAACATTCTTCAAATTTTATCCTGTACTTAAGTAGTGTGCTATTAACACTTATTAGTTTAATCAAGTTCAGTCTAGTAAAGTACTTAATACTAATTAACAATGGAACAGCTAAACAGCATTTATAAGGATATATTAAGTAGTATTAGTTTTTACTAAAAAGCAAAGGCATTTTAAAGTATTTATACTAAAACTGCTGTGATGCTATAAAGTTTATAAATCAACGTTAAGATTGGATAAATAGCTTATACGAGCAGTTTTAAAAACAATCAACTAACTTGTCCAGATTTTTGTTGATTTTTTGAAAAATTCGATCAAAAAATTGTTTTATGTTGTTAACACTTCAGAGATAAATCTTACAAAAGTAAAAGCTAACTTAAAGCTATTTAACATTTAACGTCTTATATAAAATCAGAATGAAAAACAGCAAAATTAGTTTTATGATATTTATATTCTTTCTATTAGAGTTAAATTTATCCTATTAATATTACCTATAAAGTATTTATTAATTAAATATTGTTTATTTAACGAAAAAAAATGCGCTTAAATATTTGGTCTAAGGGCCTGGTGTACGAAAACACCTTACGGTTATCGAGTCATACACCAGGATACAATATAAAGTCATGTCTAGAACAAATGAATGAGACCATAAGAAAAATATAAAACTTTAAAAACATACCTTTCTTAAAATAAAACCGTTTTTAAGTTTAATAAAAATAAACAACTATTAAAAACATCTTAAAAATTAAAAGTGTTTATATATCATAATACTTAGAGATTTAGGCAGGTGTAGTATATATATATATATACCTAGATAGAAGGTATGACAATACAAAAACAATCGTTTAACTTTATGTAAGTTACTCTGTTTAGCTGAACAAAAAATTTCCTCATACTAAAACAAAGCTATATCAAAATTAGTTTTAACTATTATTCATGAATAAAATAAATTCTTGTTAGATTAAATGAGAATTGTAAATTTTTTCTCTAATAACCTAAAGCCAAGTATTAAGACCAAATAAAAAGGACATTAATAACTTCAAGAAGTCTAGTAAGATTATTTCTAATATCAGGCTGACAGAGCTGATAACAATTTTTTGACAAGTTTTCAAAAACTCAGCCTGGTTATTTCATAGATTTATAAGATCTTGAATTGGTTCAATTTTGAATATATTTATTAATATTTAGTTTAGTTTTCTTATAACTTCTCATTTCAGTTAACTTAACAATAATAATTTAATTCATTATGTAAAATATTTTACCTTTCATATAGCTCTACTTAAATATAACACGAACATTTTTATAGTTTTTCATCAGACCCATGTCAATTAAATAATGAAAAGCCCAACATTTTCACACTTCAACATTCAAATTTTTTTGTTTATAGGCTTCCTAAGCTTGGTTAAGTAATCTAAATTAAAGAACGCAATACAAAGTAACGAAAAAAGAATTGTGTTTTAGTATATATCAGTGCAGAAATTGTGGTCTTACAGGTTGGCGGGACCGATTGCTTCAGAATACTAGTACCCAAATCTGATTCATTTTTTAAGAGTAACTTGTTAACATTAACGCTTATGTTATGAAGTATTACGACTAGAAGACTTTGTAGGAAATTTAATTGTTTTTATGTGACTTTTTTCAGAAAAAAGTGCTCGTTTTTTAACTATTCGTTTTATATTTTAGTGTTTAAATATTAGAATTACTAATATTAGATATAGTTTGTGTTATTGTTAGTTGGCTGTAATTTTTGATAAAAGAAGCATAAAAGTGCTAAAATAATTTTGTTTTAGCTACTTTTTGTTAGTTTTTCAGGGGATAAAACTGCACGAAGATACTTTTGCACGAGCAGACGAGTTTGCACGAAGACAATTTTACCCGGGTTAATATTTTTTTATTTACTATCACTGTTACCCCTAATCCTTAACCTCGGTCAGTAACTATATATTATATATATATATATTTTAATTTGTTTTTCTGTTTATTTAATTTTTTAATTTTTCTTTATTTACTCAGGTGCAAAAATGTAATTCGAGCAATACTGACCCTAGGTAAAAAATCGTCTTCGTGTAACATTGTGCCCTCGTGCAATTTAGTAAACTCGTGCAATTTTGTCTTCGTGTAATGTAGACCCGTTCCCGTAAGTAATATATTTGTTAAATTTAAGTAGAGCTATATACAAGTTTAAATATTTTACATAATAATGTAAGTTAATAGTGAAAAGTTAACAAAAATGAAAAAGTGTAACATAGGTAAACTTTAGCAATTAGTACATTTATAATTGAATAACAAGATATTTCAAAAGTCTCTTAAAAAGCTAAGCTGAGTTTTCGAAAAATTTTCAAACACTTTTTAATAAGCATTGAGTTATCCTCAAATTAAAAAAAGTATCGTACTAGAATTCTTGAACTTTTAAATGTGCTTTTTATTTGGTCTTAATACTTAACTTTAAGTTATTGAAGAATAAATTTATAATTCTTACTTAGTCTAACTAGAACTTATGTTTTTAATGAATAATATTTAAAAAAAACCTTTATATATAGCTTTATTTTAGTATGAGGAACTGTAGCTCAGTAAAACTGAGTAACTTTAAAGTAATTAAATAAAAGAATTTGTGTTGTCAAAGATTTTTATCTAGGTAGATAATTATACTATACTTGCTTTAATTCCTTAATATTATGTTTAACAACAAGAAAGTTATTTTAATAGTTGTCTACATTTATTAAACTTAAAGAAATGTTTTATTTTCAGAAGTTTATAATAGCTTTATGTTTTTCTTACGGCTTCATTTATTTGTATATTTATCATAGATTTTATTACAATAAAATTAGTTTTAATAAAAAGAATATAAATGTATTAAAAATTAACTTCTGCTTTTTTCAATATGCTTTTTTATAAAACGTTAAACGTTAATACTTTTAAGTTAATTTTCATTTTTTTAAGACGTATTTATAAAGTATAAACAAAATCAAACAATTTTTAATCGAACTTATTTAAAAAATCAACAAAAGTTTGGACTAATTAGTCGATTTTTTTTATAATGCTTACACAATGTTTTTTCTACTCTTTAAGAAGTTGATTTATAAACATTAAAGCATTACAGCAGAGTTTAGTATAAATACTTAAAAATGCTTTTGCTAATTAGTAAGTACTTCTACTACTCCAGTAGCATTGTATATATTCTTTCAAATACCGTTCAGCAGTTTTGTTGTTAATTAGTATCAAGTAATTTACTAGATTGAACTTGATTAATCTAATAAATGTTTAATAGCACACTACTTATGTTCAGGATAAAATTTGAAGATTTTTCAATTCAAATACTGAAAGTCTGTATAAGATTTTAATGCATTAGTATTTAGCAAATTTCTTATTCAAAGAACTGACTTTTTATTTTTATGTCAGAATGGATGTTGTATTATACAAGTAATTACTGCAGAAAAAAATATAAATGTATGGAATTTTAATGCCAGATAATTAATTAAAAAGTTTTTTATTAACATAAATTTAGTAGTTGTTGTTGTAAACTTTATTTTTAATGGTTTTGATAAAGGTTTTTTAAAGATGATTATTGTAACAACATTAAATAAAAAAATTTAAAACTTAATGGTTAGTGTAGTGCATTTCATTTACTAATGACATTCTAATTATAAATTTTTTTAAACTAGGTTAACTTTATTAGTGTTTTATTTTATCTTTATTCAAAATAGAACTTAGAACAGACTTGTTTTATACTTATGAAAATACTATTTTAAATTGTTATGCGTAACTTAAGTTAATAAATTTGCAGCAGTTTTTTTTTTCAAAAAAAATTGTTTAGTTTATTTTTTTTAAAGATAAACCATTAGTTGTTTTTAGATTGCTTTTTAACTTCAATTATTTTTATTTCAAATTATATTTCAAAATTTCATATACACATATATACTATTTCATATACTAAATTTCATATACTGATCTCTTCAGCATTTTTTTTTACTTTTTGCAAGAAGTTTTAATAGCAGTTTAAAGTTTTTGTCTTATAGTGAGAACTTAGTGCACTATTGGATAGAGATTTGTTATTATACATTTCAAAAACTTTTTTAAGTTTAAAGTTTTAGAAATATGTTTAATTAACAAACATGTTATAAAAGTTAAGAAAATAAACCAGTTATGTTATTAGCAGTAATTTTTCTTGTTACTTAGCAAAACAGTTATAAAACATCCTCAAAATGCTGATAGAAAATCTACTAATCACTGCAAGTTTCTTAGTCCAGATGATTTTATGTGGAATTATCGTACCTCACCTATCTGAAAAGCACAGTTCAACATATCGTAACCTAGCTGCAGGTCAACGAAAACAATGGGTCATGAGGTAAAGTTTGTGTTTAAATCGGAAACAATTTTGTAACAAGAAAAATAATCACTTTTATAACAATTTGCTTTTAGAATTCATAATTAATTTTCCATTGTAGCAAACCTGCTTCTATAATTTAGTTAAAATACAAACATTAATGTATGTTTTATTTTTGGTGCCCTTGACAAGTTAATTTTAAATCAACATGTTCATGATAATGATATTTTTGTTGATTTATTTAAACTTGCTATACAGTACTAAGTACTTAAAATAAAAATAAAGCTAATCATTTTTGTTTTTAAATCGAAATTGCTAACTAGAGCTTTTTTTTATATACATATGATAGTGCATACTATTTATTAAGACAACAACAATAGATTTAATTCTAAATTTGTAATTAACAATGTATTGCAAACTTTATACTTAAAATTAATATAGATGGACATCAACCATACATGCAGTATTTGTAACTCTTGGAGGAATATTTGTTGTACTTGCAGTAACCTTAACTTATCCATTAAAAGACTATACAACGTTTGTGAGCTTTAAATTTATAGGATGTTTTAATCAATTTCTTTGTAAATATGCTTTTTAATTTGTTTTGTAATTGTACATTATAATTTATTTTTGGAACAACATAGTTTTATTAGCTGTTAAACTTGTTAAAATTATTCAATCTTTTACAGTAATGATTAAATATATTTGTAATACTTATATAGGTCCATAAAAATATTTTAACAAATTTGTTACTAGTAATGTAATCAGTGGAAATACTGTTTGAATATGACAGTTTTTGTGAGTTTTAGTTAAATGTTGAAGTTGAAACATAATTTACTAGCTCTAGTTTTTAAAGCAAGCATTCTTGATAATAAATTTCAGTAGTAACTGGATTCTTTACAAATTGAATGAAATACATAAGCAATTCAACTTGTTTTAAGTTAATCTAACTAAACTTTGTTAGTTGGACTGGCCTTTTCGGAAGAATAAACGTGTCATGGTGTGTTGGTTACTTGATAAATGGTTAGATATTTCATTTTTTCAATCTTATATGATCTACATGTTTAATATTTTTTAATCAATGTTTTTTTCTTTTTTAAAATGCCTTTATTTTGCAAGAAAACTAAACTTAAACCGACTAATATTTAAGATGGCTTTGAGATGTTGTCGAAATTTAAGCTAATAGGTATTTCACTTGTGTACACTAAACAGTAATTAAATATTTAAAATAAATCTAATTTTCTTAAGCAAAATTTGTGAAACCTGATAAAAAACACTTTAAAATAAAACAGTCTATACGCATATTTTAGATCTAAAGTTTTTTTTTGTTCCACTAAATATAAAAACAACTTAAGAGTTTATAAAAAAGTTTATCAGATTGTTTTTTTTTAACTATATATGTGTATAATTTTCTATTCAAATTTTTTTATAGCTAAAATTCCGTTTTTTTTTTTGTTGTTGCTAAAAAGTAAAAAATAATCGTCTAACTGCTTTATAAACAGGAATATTAAAAGACCTTAACGTTTATAAATATTACAGATTTTTTGTGGATGACAAGGTACAGAAAAGGGGTAAATGCAAAAAATTTAGAATTCGTACATCACATTATTGCAGTAGTTGCTTTTTACCTCTCTCTGGTTTGTTTGAAAAATTTATATGTTTTTATATCCATAATTTTTTTAGAAAGTTTTAAAAATTGACATTAAAACTTCTTTAAAGAACGCTAAATAAACTTTGGAGTTTTAGTATAACAGTAAGTTGTACAATTTTTTTAACAGTATTTTGGGATCTTTATATACTACGCAAACGTCAGAGTCATTGCCGAATTTTCAACTCCCTTCGTCAACTTTAGGTTAAACATTATTTTTGATTGTTCAAGCTAGAATTTAATATTTTTATAATCATATGTAAATTTTTAGTCTCTTGTCTATTTGTATTAGCAATTTAATACACAGTTATTAAGTATACACTTCACGTACTATAAAATTTTATCAAGTTTTTAAATTAAGCAACTAATTAATAATTTACAGGTGGATCTTGTCAGTTATGGATAAGAAACGAACAAAAATGTATTACTTTAATGGTATTACGATGAAAGTTTCCTTTTTCTTGTTCAGAATCGTTTTAGCTGTGCTTGTTTGGATATCAGTCGCCTTTGTTTTTCAAATACCTGAATACTGGAGCAAGTATGTTGTTAAAAATTATTGATTAAAGCTTAAACTTATGGTTTTCAATGTGAAAAAACTTCAGATTACCACATATTACTTACTTAGAAATGGAAAGTAGTTTCTCTCAAAAATTTTAGCTTTCTTATTCTTTTGTTTTCTATTTTATAAAACAAATAAAATTATATTGTTATAGAAAGCACAGGTTATATGACTACAATAGTTGTTTATAATAAAGTAATATACAAAATTTGAAAAATAAGTTCAATAAATTACTACAGTGTCACGGACTTCATTCACTACGGTTGGATTTGTCTCCATATCTCAATGGACCTGATGAACATCTACTGGATGTACGAAATAGTCCAGGTAGATTCGCCATACATAACACCAGCTTACAATTATGACGTTGATAATTTATTCGACAATAACATCCATAAACGACAAGGCTCTATTGCATAATGAGTGATTTAGTTCTAGACAAGAATTTAAACTGTAACTTTGGTGTATTTACGATAATCAAATGTTTTATCGTGTACCAGGTTCATATACCAAACTGTTTGAGCGCTTTATTGTCTTTAAGTAAACATTTATTTTAAAGAATTTCTTTTGTTTCGTTTTGCTAAAACTTTTGTAACGAAATGTCTTAAATAATTTTTGATTTTTACTACAATAGTTTGTAAATTTTGCGTTAAAGAGTAGTTATGTTTTTTATTGATTTGTGTTATCAGTTATTAAAAAACTTTGTTACTGTATGTTGTATATTGCTCTGTTTAATAAACACTTGATCACAGTTATTGTTAGAATTTGGCAGTAAACAACTATCAACAGATTGTAAAAGTAGTTGTAATTAGTGCTTAGATAATACTATAAAAGTTAAACGCTCAAAACGCATGGCTTAAAAAATGAGCAAAGCTATCACCCCTGAAGTTAATAACCCTAATCAGGCTAGGATTCCTACACTTTAAGGTTTTAAAATTATATATTTCTACTTTAATATTAAGTATTAGTTAAAATCCTCTATACAAACTAAATACATTTGAAAATTGGTTTACATATTTGTTATATTTTTAAACTATATTTTTTTGCCGTTTATTAGGACTTGTCAGGAAAATTTAGCCACGTTGCAGATTGTGTGTATGAAACCAACCGTGGTCGAAAATTATTTTAAGGTATAGTTTGGAAAATTTTTAAAAATAAATTCATTACATTATCAGTTTAAAAATGTTCGTATAACGAAAAAACCTTGGTACACAAAATAAGTTGAATAAAAAATTCTGGTGTTTGTATAGTATTTAGATATTTTAGTTTAATATTGAAGTTTATGCATAGTAAAAGCAAAACTACTGAAAAAACATTAAACAAACATTTGCTTGAGATTTATTTAGCGTTTTTATTGTTCTTATTATAAACAGTCCAATCTTCAGAGAACACAGTTAATTCATATTTTGTTTAGGAAAAAAATATATTTTTCTTAAATTTTGTTAACAATTAAATATTCCAAATAAAAGTAGTATTGTTATATGACTACATATCGTGGTTAAGCTTATTTTCAGGGTTGACGAACTATTACTTTAAATCTTGATTGAAGTTTATATAGTTTTTTATACTATATTAACAAGAAAATTATAAACAATCTTCTACTCTTACATATTTCGCTACAAAAATAGGTTATTATACTTATTCTTCAAGACTTTATTATGCAAACAAAGTTTCGGTCAAATTACTGTCATTGCTTACATAAAAAATCTAAAACGTATGTAACATTAATGGAAAATAATGTTTAAACAACTAAATAAAAACAATTTTTTACTTAAAACACAAATGAAATTAGATTTTAATTTTAAGGTTAAATGTTTAGTAGAATTTAAATTTTTGTTAAGTTTTGGCATCAAAAAAAAAATAAGAAGAAGAAATAATATAGGCTACTTTCTTTATTCAAGTGAGTTTTCAAAAAAAAAACATTGCTTAAATAACAATGTAGGTAATAGTAGTAAAAGAACTTAAAGTAAAGATAAGTTCTAATGTAGCTAATTTTTGTCGTGACGTAACTATCAAAAATTACGATTTTAGTTTGCATAACACAGTCTTGAAAAATAAATGTATTATTTTTCCTCTAGTAGTTGAGATCTTTTTATATGTTTTCTAAATACTATAACATTTAATATAGATTTATTTAAATTTAATGTTTATTATTTTTTAATTTATTATTCTGTTGTTTATGATAGAATGAATTTAAGCTTAAGTGTATCCGAATTTAAATTAAAACGTAAACAAAAAAACTAAGCTCAATACGTTAGACAAAAATCAAAAATTTGATTATGACGTAGGTTTTAAAATGCACAAAATTGCTTAAAAGCAGTAACAATCTAAAAATTATTAGAATGTATTACAACAGTCGGCAATTTTATTTTTGTACATCCAAAAGTTTTGTTTCATATTTACTACGTTTTTGGCGTTAAACAATTCTTTTTATTGATTTTACATTTAAAAATGCGGCCGCGATCAACTTATTAGGATGATTGGTGTGTTAATTATAAATGTATAATTATTTTAACCATATTCTTATGGCTTTTAAATTGAAACAAGTTGTTTGTAATCGGAGGCAATTAATATGAATGCGGCGTTTTAACTTATAAAAAAGACTTTATTATTTTCGTTTAAAAGTTAGTTACGTCACTAAAAGCTTTAAAGTGCACTTTACAATATAACTGTACAGAATGTTCTTTTCTCTCATGTGCTTGGAAAGCTTTTAAAATACAGTTTTTAATAATATAGAGTAACACAATGTTTTTAAAATTTGTTAGGTTCAGCTATCTTTTTTCAAATACAAAATAGAATAAAATTATACCATATAAGTGCTTCCAATTAAGTAAGAGATTATAGAATATTAAATTTGCTAGTTGTAACATGGAACATTGTTAAGTTAGTTAGTTTAATGGTGTAAAAATTATTGTATAAGAGTTTACGAAACAAATTTAATTTGTTGCGTTTTACGGAATTTACTTTGTAGAAAATTCGTTGAACTTTTATTATTTTCATTTAAAAGTAACTTTGTATACTAAGGCTCTTAGATTTCTTATTTCATAGGTAATGTTTATAGATACGATCGTATTTTATAGCTTACACATAAAATATTTAATTACTTTTTGTTTAGTTTAAAACTTAGTTTTTTATTTGTGTATCTGTTTTATACCAAATCCAATTGAGTAAAAACATTAAAAACAGTATTTATAACTGAGTGCTATGTATAACGCGATTGAACATAACGTTATTTATAAAAAGAAAAAAAAAAGTTTAGTTTGAATGCAATTAATACAAAATAATTAGGTTTATTAAAACTATTCGAAAACTATAAAAATTTCATTTATATTCACTTTAAAACAAGGTTATATTATTTTAATTAATCTTTCTTTAAAATAAGACTAGAAAACAAAACATGAACATTGATTTATACTAAAAAGGCAATTATTCTTTAAGGTCAGTCTGTGCTATTTTTTTTCATGTTTGTTTAATTTTTAATAAATCAAATTTTATTTTTAATTAGTTTGTTATATGGTTGGGTAAGGTGCGTTAGGGATAAAAGAAAAATTAATATAAACTTTAAAAAATTTCTAACTCAATTTTTTAAAGCTGTTTTTCACCTCAACTTTCCTAGCAATTATAACAATTTTTAACTTTTTAAAACCGCTTTTAAAACTAATTATTGTACTTTTTAAATGATAAATATAAAGATTTTAAACTTTTAGTTAAAGCATAAGAAATTATTTTTGTTTATCAATTTTGAATTAAATATTGGAACACTAAAAAGTAAGAGTTTTCATTCATAAAAGCAACTTTTGCTAATATAATCCTAAAGTATTTATTGTAGTGCTCCTCAAAGTGATAAATAAAAAAAAGTTGTATATATATTTATATATATAAAATAAGATGATTATTTAAACTAAATCACTTTCTACTGAGCCCTTTTTAAAGTGCTATTAAATAGTTTATTAGGAAAACTTGTTAAGAAATATTTTTCAGCTTTTTATTTTAAATCGAACAAGCTGAAGATCATATATATATATATATAAACTGTTATACTATTCTTATTTTGAAAAGTTTTGTTCAATAGCGCTCGTCAAGTTAATTTGGAGCTAAATATATTTTCAATTGTCTCACAAACAATTGATTTATACAGCTTTTTCGTATATCTCATATATTCCTCAGTAAAGCTAAAATTTATTAAAAATGTTCTACAAAAAATTCAAATCTAAAAGTTTCAAAGTTCTATGACGTAGTAATTAAGAAGGTCTTTTTGAGTTCTCTAAGTTTGAAAAATATGCTGATTTTAGTATTGTTAATGCATTATGAAAAAGTTTGGAAAGGTAGTATTGGAAAAATGTTTTAAACGTGTTCGCGGTTTGATTGAACTTTAATTTAATATTCAGTTAGTTTTAAATTTGCTTGAAAAGTATTTTTGGTAATAAATGCATATGTTTTGCCTTTCGATTTTCTTGTTTAGTGGTATTAAAAACTTATCACTTTTAATCTTATAAGTAGTTATGCATCAAATTACTGTCACTTTTAAACTCAACTATAATAAACTAATGTTTAAAAACTGTTTCAAATGCTATTTTTGCTTTGAATTATCTTTAATATTTAATCTTAGTATACATTTTAAAATTAATTAACGATTTCAGTTAAGATCTTTTTTACATTTTTTAAGACTTGAATGTTTTAATAAGAATAAATAGTTTACCAGTTTTCAGATTCATTTAATTGTATCAGCAGCATTTTAGAACAAACTGTACTAAGATTAAGTTTTGGTAGGATAAAAACATTAAATAAGCATATGTAGTAGAGTCCTTTAACTCCTTTAAGCTTTTTAATGTAAATATATACTACTTTTTACAACTCTTAAAAAATAAATGAAAATAAAAATTATTAATAAAGTTTATAAAAACATAGAAAAACAAACTATTTGAAATAAAAATATTTATAATAACCTAGTTAACTTTTGTTACTAAAAATAAATACGAAGATGTAAAACGTGCTTTAAAAACCAAAATTATTGGTTTTACTTTAAAAAATAAACTTTTATGAGTTTCACTTTCACAATGTTTACAGTATAGATCAGGGCTCCCTAAAATGAGCCCTATTGCCCCTTTTGGGGTCATTACATAAGTTGAGAGGTCGCAAGAAGCAAAAGGGCCAAAGGTGAAAGGAGGGCTTGAGTAGTAAAGAGGCCATAGGCAACCATTAGGAAATAATTTAAAATTTACACTATATGTTCTTAAATTTATATAGAAGGACTAAAAAAAAAGGTCTTAGGTGTATTGAAGTGTAATTTTCGAACTTATACTTAACATTATGGAAAAACTCAGAAGTTTATGGGCAATAACTTTAAATAAGTAGCTTTATGGCAATAATTTAAAACTTACACAATAAATTCTGGAGTTGATTGCGTAAAGCAAAAAAAAAAGATCTTGATATATTTAAGAGAATTTTATTTGAGAAACCTTGTCGAAGGAGGCCATAACTTATTTTATATCTTTTAAAAAGGTTTTATAAAAAAAGTTTAGGAAACACAGCTTCAGACTAATTTACCTAACTTGAAAATTCAGGTTTGTTTGATATTTTGCAAGTTTTAGGTTATTTCGAATTTTTTTAAAGCTTTTTATAGTTTTTTTTACTTTTTTAATTAACTAATTTTCTTAATTTTTTATATTTCTACAGACATTAAATCCACTTGTTATTATCAAATTGTTTAAGTGATCAAGATTGAATATCAATACATTTTATAAGTTTTCAGCTCTTTTTTATAAAAAAATTATGTCAGACTAGTGAAACTTTACTGAACTTATTTCTTAAAAATAAATGTACTTAAAGCTAATTATTTTGACTAGAATTGAAACCAAAGAAATATTAAACCATATAAACTATACAAATAAAAATCACTGGTTGTATCATAAGTAGTGTTTTGCAAGCCTTAAAATGAGCCATTAAATATTTTCTCAGTTTTACCAGCTGTTTATTTTGCTAAAGTAATTGTTGTACAATAAAATCTACAGTAGTAATGTGTCTTTTTGTTTTTCCCGTTGTTTTGTTTTAAAATAAAATATTTTTTATTTAGTTAAAAATTAATACATAATATAAATACTCTAAAAATTATGCAAAATGTGTACTCAATTGAAATAAATTTTGAACTTATGTCCAAACACAGTATAAGTAAAGACATATTAGTCAATTTCTTCAAAGTCAAAGCTCATATTAAGTATGAAAGTGTAACTTTCTTATCTCAATTGAGTTTTAAAATATTAGTGAAAATTACTGTACAAGTTGAACTAACTTTAGAAAATTCCCTGACAACGGGAAAGGGTTTTTTTGGGGTTACCGAAGGAAGCGCGGGAGATGAAGCGTGACATCCCAGGTTGGTGGGATGATGACGTCATCACTTTGAACGACATTCACCACAAAACCAGACTTGGTAAAAAGCAGTTTTACAAAATTCCCGGTAGTAGGATTTAAGCTAGTTATGAAAGAACACTAAAAATATAGAAAATAACTAAAAAGCACTTGTGTGTACTAATTATTTACCTCTTTCGTTGCTTTTATTATATTTGATTCTCTTTTAATCTGCTATAGCATTCAAAGCGTTTGTAGAAACATAACAGTTGTAGTTGGTAATTTGTCATTTTTATAAAATAAAATGAATAATAACTAAGTTTAAACTAGCCAAATTTAAAACGAAAATAAATAAAAACCTAAGCTTAATACATTAAACTAAAATCAAAAAGTTGATGATGACGTAGTTTGGATATGTATAAAAATAGTAAAAAGGTGTAAAAATCTAAAATATTTAATATGTATTTCAAGGGTTGGCAATGTAATTAAGTTATAACTAGTGATTTTTCACGTTTTTGGTTTTAAATAGTGCTTTTACTGATTTTTTTTAACTATTACTAATTGCGACCCGCGAGCAGCTTTTTCTACGAAAGTTAGTATGTTACTTCTAAAACATTAGTGTTATTAGCCATATTCTAATGGCTTTGATATTGAAACAAGATTTACATAATTGGGGGCAATTTGAGTGAATTCAACTTATCAATTTATAAAAATTTAGTTTAAATTATTTGCAATTAAAAGTTAGTTACGTCACTAAAGGCTTTAAAGTGCATTTAACGATATTTGTAAATTAAGTGTTCTTTATTGTCATGTGCTTAGAAAGCTTATAATAAACACTTTTCAATAAATTAGAGTTATGCAAGGTTTATAAAATACATATTTAATTAAAATTGTTTCATTTAAGCATAAAACAAAAATATATTCGACTGTTTGTACTCGCTTAGAATAAAATTAGAGACTATATATTAGTAAATTTACAAGTTGTAAAATGAAATATTATAAAGTTAGTAAGCATAACAGTTTAAAAATTGTTGTATAAAAGCTTACGATACAAATTGAATTTGTTACGTTTTATGGAATTTTCTTTGTAGATCGTTGACTTTGTTATTTTTATTTTAAATAACATTGTACACTAACTGCCTTTATCAGAAAAACATCTTAATTTATAAAAAATTAGTTACGATCGTGTTTTGTAGTTTACACATAAAATATTTAAATAATTTTTGTTTAGTTTATAAACTTATAGTTTATTTTTACTTCTATTTAATACTAAATCCAATTAAGTAAATTTATATTATGGCCTCATGACACCTCTTATTACAGCTTATGACCCTCTAAACTTTTGAAATTTTCTTATAATATCTAGCAGAAGTTTCAAAAATACTTTTAAATACACTTAAGAACTTTCAGTTTTTTTTGCTCTTCACCTCCAAAATATCTAGTGTAAGTTTTAAGTTATTGCCTATTGCTACCATGTGGTCTCAATAGTTTCATGACACCCATTCTCCCCTTTGCTGCTCATGGCCCTTAGATTTCTGCAATGGCTCTCAAGGAGGCTTTATTTGGGAAACCCTGATCTAAAGTATCCTGTGTTTTATTAAAGTTTAAACTGATTCGGTAACCTTTGATAACGTAAGTAAATGTTTGCTTTTTTTTGCTTTAAAAAAAGAACTTATAAACCTTTGCATAAATATGTCCTGAGTATTTATACTAGTACAGTATAGTACTAAGAAGTATATGAGTATTCTAAACATACCTAAATAGTAAAAGCATAATTACTTTTGTTTTCTACTGATATAAAACTTGTCTTAACAATTTTTAATTAGCTAATTTATTAAATAACAGGAATTGTCATTCTTTGAGGAAAAAAAATATTTTAAGTCAGCTTGATTTTATTTAAATTTCCTTTTTTATTTATTTAGTATTTAAGTGAGTACTTTTGAGGTGAAAAAGTATGTTTAATATTTGTAAAACAAGTCTTGTCCTACTTATTGAAAACATTAAAAACTATCACAGCTTTAAAACTTAATGCAACTGTAGGCACAAGTAAAACTTTACAAATAAGTTTTGCCAGTAAAACTATTGAATTAGCTACATTGCACAAAAATTTATTAGTTACTTTATTTTACTTTCTATATATATATCTCAGCTGAAAAGAACTGTTTTTGGCCTTATATGTATATATGTACTCTATTTTTAAACCACTGAGAGCAGCTCTAAAATAAATGTTTACACACATTTTTAGCGAAAGTTGCCTTTACGGATCTAAACTCTGACTTTTGAGTTTTTCGAATTTTGATTTAAAATTGATAAACAAAAATAACTTCTAGAGTTTATAGTATAAATTTGTAATTGTTTGTTTATAGTTTTTTAAGTACAATATTTAGTGATTAAAAGTGGTTTTAAGATGTTAAAAAATATAACTATCACTCGGAAAGTATCCTTAAAGGTCAGTCCTAAAGGTCAGACTAGGCTGAAAAATAAACTAAAAAACCTGATTAAGTAGTTTAAAAAAAAATTATTAGAATTTATATTTTTATTCTTTAGTCACCTTACCCAACATAATAAAGTTAACCAAAAAAAATGAATTATTAATTTTAAAAGAAAAATGAGAAAAAGCTGCGTTTTTTTCTGGCTTTTTTTATTTTATTTTTCAGCTCAGACATCGACCTTCAAGTATAGTAGTCTTAACATTACAAATTATCATATATGTTTTGTGTTATATCTATATTTAAAGGAAAAAAAAACCTTAAAATAACTATAACTTCGTTTCCCAAAAGTTTATGTTTTAGTTTTTTCTTATTTTTCAAACAGTTCTAATAAATACCATTCTTTGTGTTGAATTACGTTTTAATTGAATTTTTTTTTTCCTTATCTGAAATTAATGTTCAGTAACCTCTCGTATCTTTACGTACTCGTGACATTACGCATTCTCGTTTAGTTACGCATTTTAGAATTCTAAAAAATTTAAAAAGAAGAAATTTAAATTTTCTTTAATATTACACAAACTAGGTTTGTTGTATATTTTTTTATTTAAATAAGTTTTTAAATACCAAGTCACCTCTTTATAACTTTAGACGTTTTCTCCTTGACTAATTGATAAATATTTAGTTATACCTCAGTATATAATAAATTTTGCTAACAGTAAGAGATCAAATTAAAATTCAAAGAGAAATATGACTGTGTTAAATAATGAAAGTAGAAAGAAACAATGAGAGTTTAAAACACAAAAAAATAATACAGTACTCTTGCCCTATATATGAATAAACATCTAAAAAAGAAATCTAATGAAACTTCCTAGCAAAAAGTGATACTTAATAAATATAGAGTTTAGACTCAACACAAATCTCATTTGTTTTTTTTTAGTAAATATATCACTAATTTTCATTTGAAGTTTTTTAATTTAAGTTCTTCTTCTGTAACACAATATATGTTTAATACAATGCAAGACAATTTTATCCTTATGTGGGCAAAGGTCAAATTAAAAAAGTTGTAGTAACATAAACAACTTTTATTAAATATTTTTCTTATAGTTTATATATTTTTGTTCAAAAGAAGAAATCCATTACAGCACCAAATGCATATTTTTGTAAAAGGCTATAGAAACAAATTTTAAAATAGACACCACACCATTTCTTATTTGTAAACAAATGCTTAATTACAAATTGAATTTGCTAGGTAGAATAGTATATAAATGTTAAGTAACAAATAAGTCACATACAAATAAAGATAAAGATAATTACTACTTATTATTAAAGTTTGTAAAATTTTTCTATAAGTTTTATTATTTTATTTAAAATTAGATCCTTTTTTTTAATATGTGTATAGTTTTATCTTTTGTTTTCATATTTATAAGTAAAGTTAACAAATTGTCGAAAGTGGGAAAGTCCCCAGTCTGCTTTTAACTAGAAGCAATATCAAAAAACAGCCATTATAGTAAGTATATTTGGTACATCTTGTGCGTAAATAAGCGAGAGGTTACTGTAATGTTTAATAACATTCTTTATACTACACAACTATAAATACTGATTTTGTCTTTTTGCTTAAATAGGTTTGGTATTAAACATACAAAAATATAGACTATTAAATTCTAAACTAAACAAAAAGTAATTAAATGTTTTTGTGTAAAGTACAAAATACAATCTTAACTATATTATATATGAAAGTAAAGGTTGTTTTTAAAGGCAGTTAAAATACAAAGTTATTTTTAAAAGAAAATAAAAACAAAATCAACGATTTTTCTACAAAGTAATTTCCATACAACGCAACAAATTTAGTTTGTTTTGTAAACTCTTATTCAATAAGATTTAAACAATTAAACTACCTATCTTAACAGTGTTCGCAAGTTTATTCTTTAATCTCTTATTTCATTGGAAGCGAACACGTGTAGTAAAATGTAATTATATCTTGTATTTGAATAAAGATAATTTAACCTATTATACTTTTAAAAAAAACTTTATGTAATTCTAATTTGTTAAAAACTGATTATTAAACTTTCCGAGCACATGAGAATAAAGATCACTTTATTTACAAATATCGCTAAATGCACTTTAAAGCCTTCAGTGACGTAACTAACTTTTAATTGCAAATAAAAAAAAATTGTTTTATAATGAATAAATTAGTTTCTTACTATCTCCCACCAATTACGTACAGCTTGCTTCAATTTCAAAGCCATAAGAATATGGCTAATAACATTATATTTTTATAAATAACATACTACATTCGTAGAAAAAGTTGCTCTCGGGTCGCAGTTATTAAAAGTTAGTAAGAATCAATTAAAGCACTTTTTAAATTCAAAAACGTAGTAAATATGAAAGAGAACTCGAGTAATCACTATATTAAGATTGCTGATTGTTGTATTACATTTAATTTTCAAAGTTTTATTTCTTTTAAACCATTTTGTAAATTTCAAAACCTACGTGATAAGCAACTTTTTGGTTTTCTCTTTTTGTATTGAGTTTAGTTTTTTTTATTTATTTTACGCTTTGAATTTGGCTAAACTTAAGTTTAAATTTATTTAAAAATAACTAATTAAAAAAAAAATTTAAAATAAAATAAAAATAATTTAAGTAAGCCTAAGTTTGTTGCAAAATAAGTAAGATAGAATAAATATAGTGTTATTTTTAATTTTTGTTGATAATATAGTAAAAGAAACTTTGATAGATTTCAAATAAAACTTCAAGTAATTGTTTTGTCAACGTTCGAAACGAGCTAAACTTAGTTACCTTTAGTCCTAGAACAATATTATTGTTATTAGTGAACTTCGAATGAAACGTTTTATTATCAAAAAAAAAAGTAGCGAATGTTCCACAAAGTAAATTCTACAAAACACAACATAATTTTAAATCTTACCTTTTATTTTCAAAAACCATTAAGCTAACTGACTTAATAATTTTTCTTATCATAATATGCAAAAAAAACTGTTGCATTAACAATTTTAAGTATAAGCTACTTACTACTAATATTTAAGCAAAGTTTTATTTCAAATTAAACAAAACAGGTTGATGAATCAAACTTCTAAAAATATTTTGGTTTTTTAATTATGCAAGTGTGCTAAACGGACGTTGCGAGCTATTGATATTTGTTAACTATTAAAAAAGTTAGTTATTATCTTTGAATTAATTACAAACTTGTATGCATCAGGTAAAACCAAACTCAATGAACATGAAGTAAAAAAGATAGCATGTTGCTAACTATTTTGTATACGTGTAACATGTAATTAAAATATCTTAACTAGTCTGCAATTATAAATAGTTTGATATTTTCTTATGAGTTTAAAAAGAACTTTCTGCTATCAAAAAAGCACAAAAAACAAACTCTTATAACTGTTTAGTATGTAGGAACGGTAAAAAGAAAATTTAAGCTAATATGTTCTGTATATGAAGCTATTTAAAATATTCCCAAAGTATTTCTTTATATATTTATAAATTACTTGCACAAAGTAATCAACTTCGCTTTCAAACAAACAGTTTTCAAAACATACATTATAGTTTTTCTATGTTTTTAACATATTTTAGATGTAAAATCAAAGTTCTCAATTTGCATGAAAAGGAGAAGATAAGTTCATTAACTAAAATTAAGAAAGAAAATTTGTACAAGCCACAATTGAATGGCTTTAAATTTATGAAAATTATCTGAAGTTGAATAGCTAAAATTTTAAAATCTAGCTTACTATTTGTATATAAATGGTTTTCGTTTTTTGCACTAAAATGTTAGTTACGTCACTATAGGTTTTTAAGTGTGAGCTTTCATGTTTGTACCTAAACATTTCTCGGTTGATATATATTGAAGAATCTTTTTTTAACCGTTTATATAGACTAAAATTACACAAGGTTTTTTAGAAACATAGTTTTTTTTAGCTTTAAAGTAAACATTATCGGATAAATCTCTTTATCGTTGTTGCAATGTATTACCAAGCATAACATATAAAACAACATATCCAATAAAACAATTCTATCTATAGTTATAAACTTTTAGTAACTTTATTAAAAATTCATAGCCTCTTATAAGCTGTGTAACTAAGTTAAAATAAATAACAAGTTGTTTAGTTTAAAACTAAACTTTTCATTCTAAAAGAATAATGGTCAGTATCAACTAATTATTAATTAACTACCATACTGTAATATTTCTTTGTAAGTGCTTTTTACTATCCATTTATTAACCTTAATATAGAGGTTTTTTTGAAATAAAAACATATTTAGCCTTAGACTAAACTTTTCAAGTTAAATCTCATTAAACGCGTGTTAGGCTTATACGATTATTTTAGAAATTTTTTAAACATTACTGACGACTTTGAAACTTTTAATACTTCAGTAACTACATTATACCGACCATAAATTATTTGTTAGGCAGTTTAGACAGTAAAACAAAAGATACTTAACAATACAAACTGTAAAACCAAAAACAATTTAAAAGTTAAAATGTGTTCAAAATTTAGAACTTTTAGTAACTTGATTTATAAAGTTGTGTTTAAGTTTATTGTTTATACAATAACCTTATAAGATTGCGGTAAAAAAAGTTAAGTAAAATTTAGTAACAATTAGACTCTTGACTATAAAAAAAAATGGTCTGTTGTGTGAGAACTAATCATAACTTATTTGAATTACAATAGTTAGTTATAAATACATTTTATACAAGACATTTTAGACAGCAACATACTAGTAAAAGTGATAATTATTCCTAAGTTCTATTGAACACAAAAAATACAGATTGTTTCGTAAACTGTTTGAAAGTAACAAACCATTTTTAAGTTAACTAACTTAATAGTCTTTCAATATGCAATTTTACTATTGTTTGACCTATTAATTGTAAGGTCAAATAGTAATTAAACACAGATTTATTTTATACTAATATACAGTTAGTTCAACAATTATATTTTAAAAGCCTGCGCATTTTTTTACAATTACAGGATAATACAAGTTTCTCAAGCACATGAGAATAAAGACAAAAATTTATGTACAAATACGACGAATGCACTCTGAAATCTTTAGTGACGTAGCTAAGTTTGAAGTGTTTGCGGTAAAATTTTTAACCATTGATACCACGCTAGTGTTTTTTGAATCATAGCCACCAGCTATTAACAGTGAATTTCTATTTCAAAGCCATATGAACGTGGTTTAAAATAAAAGTTTGATTCAAACAAAGAATAAATGCTTATAGTTTCGTTCGTCTACTTTTAATCAACGAACTAAAACGTTTACAATAGGTACAACGATAAAAAAACACACGTTTAGGTACTGTCTTGTGCATTAAATCATTTAACATTTTATACAATACCAAAAATTAACCAGTATTAAAACAAATAATTGTTTTTCAAGACTTTCTTATTACTCTCAAATTAATTATTTAAAATATGCAACTATTTTCAGTACGATAAATAGAAAATGTTTTAAGAAATAAACATCGGAATATATTTTCTATGTTTGTGAATTTCTAAGACCAGACTTATTAAAATTTTATATAATTTTAGATTATTTAACTTAATGAAGTCTTTTAAAGTTAAAACTAAACGGATTATCACTGTTTTAGTCGACATTGATTAGTTTGTTACAAAATATTTAATAATTCAGTTTTGTAATATTGTTAAAATAATAACTGTGTATCTGAATACAATAACAAATGTGCAAAATAACTACTTTATTGACTAATTGATTTCAGTGGGAGAAAATCCGACCTTGTCAAGTATAACCAACAGTATATTATATATTTTAATAATCTCTTTACTTCACACTGAATTTGAAAAATATTTTAGTTGATAGAAAAAATCATAACTACATATCTAAATTTAAAAAAAATCGTGTAAAGTTCAAATGGTAAATTCATTTTTATTCTTTTGTCAAGTTACGATAAAGTATGAGAAAAAATGAAAAGTTGATAGAAAAAAATTATTTAAATTGTCGCTACAATACATTCTTTTATTTACTTAAGCGCTTTGCTGATAGGTTTCAAACGCTGTTTGTTTACAATGAGTTTGCATGACATTAAAACTCAATAAATAAAGAAATAATTTCGGGTAAAGAAATAATTAGCTGTTTTACAAACTAAAATAAAACTTTGGTAATGTGTTACATTAAAAGTTTACTTACTATTTAGCATTAGAGTAGTAGAAGTTAATACAAATTTTAATCAAAACGAATTATTTTGAAAAGATTTTAAAATAACTAACAAAAGCTAAATACACATCATAATGATGTATAGAAAACTTAATATCTGTTAACGTAGGACCAATAACAATAACTTCACTATTTATTTTGTACGAGGTTTCGATAAACGTAAGTTTTAAATTATAAAATATCTACTTAAATTAGATTCCCAAACACGTAAATTATTATTATACTAGTTCTTAAACAGAAAAAAAATCACAACAGTTTTTAAAATATTTGCGCTGGCGAACAAATATGCTTCTTTAAAACTATTTGAATAATATAAAAACCAAAAGTAATAAAGCAAATCAAAGAATATGTTTTATTTCTACAATAAGATAAAATTAAAACAAAAAAAAAAACTAGAAGCATTTTTAAGCAGTATATTTTTGTACTATTTGTATATTTTTTTTATTGTAATAAATTTGAAGCTAACTGCTTTTTTATGTTTGAATGTTTTTATTCTGTATTCACGTAAATATAACATGTATTTAAATAATACACAATTAGAAATACTAACTTCCAATTATATTTAGCTTTGGTGTCAATAAATCAAATATAACCTTTATTGTTAAATCTAAAAAAAAAAGTTTAAGAAAATTTATTGTGTAAAACACTAAATTTGAGCTTAAATGTTTGTTTACAAACTTATAATGTACTTCTTTCTTATAAGTTCATTTGTATACAAGCATTTATTTAGATAAAAACGATTATACAATCTATAATAAATTTATAAAAGTATAAAAAGACTTATGAAATGCGTAAACTAGAATCTAGATTGCTTCATAAACTCTTATCTAATAAAAAGGTTTATAAAACATTTTAACTTACTAACTTGATAATCATTCTTGTTACAATGTGCAGATGCACTCTTGCGATGTATCTTTATTTATTCAAAGCTTATACAGATAGTTAATTGAAGTTTAATTTCACATTAATATATAAGTCGAACGAATTAGATTTCAAAAATATCTTGTGTGCTTCTAATTCACTAGAAACGGTTTAATAAAAGCTTTTTCAAGCACATGAGAACAGAGAAAAAAACTGTACGAAAATGACAAGCGCACTCTTAAGTCTTCTGTGACGTAACATCCTTTGTGTACATTTAATGTAAATATCTTATAATTAAAATTTGTTCAGTTTTTATTTAAACACACGCCAAACACGAACAGTTTGTTTTTATTTTCAAAACCATGAGAATGTGGTTGTTTATATGTTGTTGAAAAATCCTTGATAAAACATTTCTGTCTTTTTAAAATGACTGGAATATAATGTCTAACTTTTAGTTAAAGCAACACGTTGAAGAATTCAAATATAGCTTATGAAGTTTTCTTTTAGCTAGTACAACTTTGTGGCTTTCTTAAACATTATATTCTAGTTTTCTAGCAGCTGTTTTAATGAATTTCATAAATTGTAGAAAAAATTTTCAACACATTTAAAAATACAAAGTTAAAATATCAAATCTGTTTAGTTTTTAAAAGTTTACTTGTGAGTTTAAAAGTAGTAAATAAATAGTAAAGAGTAATTAAAGTAATGCTTACGCCAGGATAGCACTGCTACTTTTAGCTTTCGTACAAACTATCATTTTAACGATCAAATGGTAAAAAGTGATCTGAAAGAGCGTATTAGATACTTAAAGAATTCATTATTTGTTTTAAATAATTCAAATGATATAAGTAATGAAAAATTATATGTTCATGTGTCACAAATAAAATCTAAAACCTTTAGTGACAGAGTTAATTTTTAGAAAAGTTTATTAAAACTATGATTAATAAAATAAAAAGATAGTTCTTGAAATTATCATCTCCAATGACATCAATGTAATTACAATTTCAAAGCCATGTGAATATAATTGTAATTATTCAATTTAGGTTTAATTTATACCCTGTAAATTAGTAAAGTTTGTTGTAAAAGACTTTTTTTTAGTTTTCGTAATTACAAAAAAATCTAAAACTTTTATATACCTTCTGACAATAAAAAAACATACTTTAATTCAAACTCAAAGTTGTTTGATTTGATAAACTAGTTACTATTTTTTTAGTAGTAGTTATATTTCGTAAGTAAAACCAAAAACTTGGAAAAATAAACATACACTTGCTACAAATGTATTTTAAATGTATAAAAACGTGTTCAAAGTTCAAACCGTAAGTTCCCATTATTGATTATCTTTAAACCCTTTGTTACAATAATAGAAAACTTGGGAATAAAATCGAAACGTTGACCATAAAGAGAAACGAATAAATTGTGGCAATAATTTATTAGCTTATTTGTTAAGCACGACTTAAAACGATGGCTTGCTCACAATGAGGTTGTTTTACATGACCTTTAAAAAATTTTAACATGCATCATAGTAGTTCCGTAAATATAGTGAAACTATTTAGGTTTAAGTTCATTAGCTGTTTTACAATCTAATATTAAAAGTCTAAAAAAATATGCTTACTCTTTTTCATCAGTGAAGTAAAACTGACTTGAATTTTTAATAAAATATTGCTTACTTTTACCAACTCTAAAGATTACTTGTTAAAATTGAGTTTTTATTATACCAATAAAAAACACTTTAAACTTATTATCGTAGAAGTAAAAACAAAAGTTTTTATCAATATATCTACAAACATAGTAGTCTTTTTTTTTTCTTTATTAAATAAACAAAAATATACATGCATTTAACAATGTTTTCAAAATATACTCTTAATATAAGAGAATAAACAAAAATATAATTTATAAATTTTATTTATAATATGTAAACTTTTAAGCTTTCGTTTCATATTTTAAACGAGTTGGAAATTGCTTAGCTGCTTAGCTAACATTAACATTTTGTACCATACGAGGTTTTAAAAACTTTTTTTAAAGTGTAATTTTTTACTTTTACTTTAATGTTCTGATTAGACTGTAATCATAAACTACTTTAGTTGTAAGCTATTAGCTAGTTAAAACTGTTTTTGTTTAGTATTAAATTTTTTTTATATACATTAAAGGCTCAAATATAAACTTTTAATGCTTAATCTTTACGAAAAATATATAAATATTTACTGTGTCAACGACTGTAAACGATCTTAACTATACTTTTTGATAACGTTTTTTCATACATTCGTTTATAAGTAGATTTTGTAAAAAAAAATTTAGCTTTAAATATTAAAATTAACGATTTTTAAAAAAAGTAAATTTCATAAAACGGAGAAAAAATATTGTTTTGTAAACTCTTATACAATAATTTTTTAAACCATTAAATTAACTAACTTAAATAATCTTTCATGTTACAAATATGCTATTCTATAATATCTTTTTATTTTAAGAGCTGAAACAAAAAGTTAAGTATAATCTTATTTAATACATGTATTAAATAAGTTTAGTGAGTTTTATAACTTGAAAAGCTTTTATAACTTTAACTTATAAAAGAGGGTTAGTAACAGTTTTTTAAGCGCATAAAAACAAAAGGCAAAACTTATGTCGCATTTAGCTAAATGCTCCTTAAAAATTTATTGACGTAACTAATTTTTTAGTGCAGATAAAAAAAACTTATTTTGATTAATCAACAAACTAGTTTTGTTTTATAACGTCCAATTGCAAACAGTTTGTTTTAATTTCAAAGCCATAAAAATGTGGTTTATAATGATAGTAGTGCTTATTAAACAAAAAATATTTAATTAAGAGTTTGTGTAATTTTTATTTATAAGTACGGGTTAACAAAAGTTTTGTAAGAAGTTGAGAGAAATAACAAAATCATGTAACATATTACAAGTGCACTATAAAATCTTAGGTGACGCAGAGAAAATTTTAGTCCAGTTTATAAAAATATTTATAAAATTAACTTATAACCTAGTTGTTGAAATAATAACCTGGGAGTACGAACACCTTGGTTAATTTCAAAGCCATTAGAACTCAGCTAGAAGTATTCAATGTTCAGAAATGTTAAATGTGACAACTTTAGTCCAACATTTAGAGTGACCAAACGAAAACGTTTAAATCGCAAATTATTTGTACGATAACTCAGAACTTTGTTCTTAATTATTATTACACTTGTTTAGTATAAATTTATAAGCAGTGTTGAGTTTCTACAGCTTTACATTCAAAAAATACAAATAATTTTTGCTGCTTTTGACAATTAATTTTTTTTATTACTTTTTTGTAGCAATAAATTACTTTAAACTTGAAAAATATTAAATACACATTACATTTGCAAGTTAGCTAATTTATTTCAAATGCACATAACATATATATAAAGCATTTACTTTTAATAAGTTTTTAAATACTTCAACGGTTGTTTATTTACTTTATATTTGGCTAATATTTATACTTTCGCGAATAATACAATAGTTAAATTATTTAGCAGCTCAGTTATGACATTTTAGTTAATTGTTTATAACAAGAAAAAAAAAAAAGCTTAGCGATGTAAAACCATGCAGAATTTAAAAAACGAAATATAACCTAAACTTTAAGTAGTTCAATTTAAGAAGTTGTTTTTTAAAGCCTAGCATTATGTAACTTAGATTTTAAACAAAAATAAGTATATTTAAAAAAACGTTAGTGTATTTAAGTTAACATAAAAATTTAAGCAATAAATGATAAACATCTGTTGTTTGAGGGATGAACATAAGTTAAATTAAACTTTTATATTTATTCATAAGCGAGTTTTGAAGAAAATGATTTTAGACATAAAAATAACGATTATTACTTAAAGTAAGTCTTATAAAGCAAGACAAATTTAATTTATTTTGTAAATTCTTGTACAATAAATTATTTTTTAAACCATCAAACCAATTATACTAATAATTTTTCTTAATGCACTCTGCGAAAGTTATTATATGATCTAATTATTTCATGTAAACTACTGCAGAAATTTAAGCAAAGTTTCACTTTTCTTAAATGAAAAAAGTTAAACGCATATGTATAAAAGTGTTTAAATAACTTCGACTTATAAAAAGCCAATTTATAAAGGTTTTAAGCACATGAATAAACAAAATGTTTTTATAAAAACTTGAAAACTTAAATTGTAGTTTATTTACTTAAAATTTAGCAAATACGCACTTTTTCACGATTATTTTAAACACCGTGTTTATTTTTTATTAGTTCAGTTATAACATTTTATCAATTGTAGGCTATTTGTTTGGTACATTTAGGCTGTGAAATAAATAATACGAAATGGTGTAATATCAAGCGTAAATATAAATCAAAAATATGATCTAAACTTTTAGTAACTTAATTAAGAAAGTTATTCTTAAAGGCAAGTGTTATGCTTTTTAAACATAAAAAAATAATTTAAAAATTATTTTTTAATGTATTCAAGTTGAAATATAACTAATTTATAACATCATTTTTTTACTATATTTTCTTATAAGTGCTTTTTGTGTAAACCAGTTTTTAGATACAAAAATAGCTATTTTTCATTAAAGTAAGTCTACTAATACATCAATTTTAATTTATTACCATAACATATTTTTTTTTTGAACCCATTAAATTAACTAACTTAATAGTCTTTCTTGTTACAATAGGCAATTTAATATTTTATAACCAATTATTTAAATGTAGGCTACTGCGGATTACAGAAATTAAATTTAATTTAAATTTAAGCTACTGCAGATTGTAAAGCAAATTCTGATTATTTATTTAAAAGTTAAATGATAAAATTTTTTGGAAGTATTTACATAATTTAAAACTAGTAAATAAATTATTAAGCTTACGAGAAAAGCAAATGCTTAATGTAGGAACATGACAAATGAATTCTTAATTCTACAGTAACTAGTGCAGTTACAAAAACTTGATGGTACATATTAATAAACTCGTTTTTTTTTTACGGTTTCAAAAAAGAAACAGTTTATTTGAATTCAATATTGTTGAACGTATTTGTTTGTTTCAACATTATGTTTTATAATTTCCTTTGTCTTTTAATAATGCTTTAATTATGATGAAAAACTTTCCAACTAGTGTTAATTTGATGATATAACATGCAATTAATTTATTCATAATTCATTTATTTTTCAGTTCTTAGCTAACACATTTAAAATATTTCGTGTTTAGTTCAAATAACTTCACATAAAACACTTTAAAGACTATACTGCTATTTACTTAATATTTTTTATACTAAACTGTTTATAGCAGTTTTAATGTATCAGTTTTAGATATAAAATATTTGAAAACTAGATATTATAAAGCAACTAGAATCTTAATTCTGCACACTAGCGAGATTATTTTTAGTAGATGTAGTAAATATAAACCAATTACTTTTAGCAAAAGTAAAAACACTTTAAGTTTAGTTTGTTAACTTTGATTATAATTTATACACTCTAAAATAATGCCATTATGGTTTCTTAACAGTTAAGTTTACAAATTTCACAAGTTGCGCAACACTTGTTTGATACAATTAGGAACTGAAAAAATAAATTTGATAACATAACGCCAAAAAAATTGTAGGAGTATCATTAAGCTAATAAATACTAGAAAATAATATTGCTATCGTAACATTTAATATTTTCTATATCAAAGAAGTGAGCTCAAAACATTCATCAAACTTTTCATAAGTTGATAATTTATCTTAAAGTAATACTGTATATATTTTTAATAATTAAGAGCTAATTTCAGTTAATACATATAATTTTGTAAATTTTGAAATTTCATAACGGTGTTCTAAAAAACATATAAAGTTATTACATTTTACTGTTTTTTGTTCTATTTTTTCTGTACATTTAAACAGTAAAAAAAAAATTAGTGTCAAACGATACTAAATGCAATACCAAACAGAAATTATAAAAAACTTTATTTTTGCTTAACTTTTAAATTTTAAATACCTTGATTTATAAACTAATATTGAAACGTAGCATATATATTTCAAACATATAGTATTGTATAAAAATCAAAAAAAAATTAAGTGTAACTGTAAAACTAATTGAAATTCTTATTATAAGTAAAAAATTATAGTTAACCTTAACCGTTGTGTGCCTTATTATATAAACATTTAAATACTACACGTTTAAAAAATTTCAATGTTCATTATGTTTTATTCATTTAAAAGTTCCTTCAACTTAAAAAAAATAATTTAAACTTTTAATTTAATAAGAAAAATTCAATACAACGCCTTTATTTATAAACGATATTGTTTTATTTGATAAATCAAAGTTTTTTTATAGTTCTATTTTCTATTGATTTACTAATGCTGTAAAAAATCATATGCTTTCATCGATTTTACCTTAATGTAAAGCAAAAACTTAAAAATTGTGTTCAAAGTTCAAATGGTCATTTTATGTTATCGATTAAGATCAAATCCTTAAGCTAAGAGTATACACAGAAAAAATAATCGAATAGTTGACAGTAAGGAGAAATGAATAAATTGTTACAACAATTCGTTTGCATTGTAATTACGTTGTAAACTGTTTGTTTATTATGAGTTTGTTTCGCATTAACTTCAAAGTTCAATAAATAGACCCAAGCCATCTGGGTGAAAGTTTATTAGGTGTTTCATAACTTAAATTAAATTTTCTCTATGCTTTATAAAACAAAGTACATACTTGTTTTTAGCATAACTATAGCAACGTTATTAAGTTTGTTACTAAAACAATTCTTATTTTAAAAACTTTACAGAATTATAATTTAAGTTAAACCTGTATTTTACTGTTGTACAGAAAAATTAAAAGTTACTAACTTAGAGATAAAAAAAATATTAATTAAGGTTAAGAAATATAATAAAAAATAAAAAGTAAAATATTACGTACAAATTAATTGTTTTAAATAAATTGGCAAATATAAAAATTACAAGTACTTTTTCTTAAATAGAGTAAACTAAAATGCAAACAAGCAGTTTGAAAGTATTTACATGGTGTATTTTTAACATAATAAAAATTAAGTTTTTATGTTATAACTAAATTACACAAAAATTATTAAGTTTACTTTTTTTTTGTTTAAGTGTTTTCTACGAAACTTATTAAGTATAACATTTTAAACAATTTTTAAATTATACGCTAATTTTAGTTTTTATAACTTTAATTCTATATTTTTTCGATTTGTTTTCAAAAACTGCATCAAAATAAACTAACTTTAATATTATTTAAGTAAATTTTTTGTTTATATATTTAAAACTTAATGTTTAGCTTTAAATGTAATCATTAACTTTTACTTTGTGTTTACTTCAAGCCACAATAGTGTGTAGAAAGTAACTAAGTTAAATGATTGTTTAATACATTTTATGCTTTAATATAAAAATAAATATTTGTATCAACATTTTTCATTTAATAAAATTTTTAAAAAGCATTGACTAAAATAATTAATTATTCCTTTAAGTTAGAGTTTACCAATTTACCGTTGAAAAAATTTTTTAAACTATAATTTATCATAATTGGTAAATCTATCTATAAACAACTTAAAAAACATACATAAGAAAAACTTTAACTTTCTGATTTAAATAAGGTTTTCTTTAGCTTATCGTTGCTTTTGTGTTATCAAAAGAAATCTTAAAGTTTTATTTTCTTACATATGCTATAAAAATATGTACAAAGTTGTAAAGCTCGAGCTAGAGAATTAACTAAAAGTTTTAGTAGGTTGTTAACCTTTTATAATTTGCTGAGGTAGATTTTAATTTTAATTTTTTTTCCTAGACATTTACTTTTAAAATCGCTTTTTGTATTTTTTAATAATAATTTTAGCTGTAATAAAAAAATACATTTTGTAGTTTGTGATTTTAGACTTTTAAACTGACCTTTGGCCAAAGTTGTTACATTTAAATAAAGTGAAAGCTCTTAATCAAAATATTTGGTCTTAAATTGTTGGCTTGCTAACCATTAAAGTTAATGATCCTTAAAGCATTGACCACTAAAGTATTGTTATTTTTTTTACATAAGGTTTTTATGTACTTAAAAACGATCAATAATAAGTTTCACTTACTTAGCTTATAATTAAAAAATAAAAACTTATTATACTATAGTTGATCTATTAAGCTATTAAATAACTTTTTTAAACTTAGAACTTGATTCGAACTTAAGACTGTTATAAACACTAATTATTTTTGTACTGCATTTAGTGGTATTAACAACTTTATGAAAAACTTTTATTTAAGTTTTTTATACTTTCGATGTAATTTTTTTTTTTAAGTTTCTGGTAAAATAAAAAACAAATAACGCATGTATTATAAAACTATATAAATTGAAAATACTTCCAGTTTAGTATTCAACAAGTTTAAAAAAACTTAACTTTTAAAGAAGGAAAGTTATATGCAAAACATGCAAAGTTCAATAAGTTGCTTTTATTGATCGAGTAGAAAAGTCATTGACCAGACAGTATGCATTGCATAGTACAAGGAGTTCAAACTTTTCAATAGGTATTAAGGTAAAAAAGGTAAAAAGACATTTCACTTTCCAGTAAAAGTAATTTAAAAAAATAATTTATCAAAATAAACATTGATATGTTTACATAGGTAAAAGGTGCAAAGGGATTTTACTTTCCAATACAAGTAGTTTAAAGAACAATGTTTCAATGTAAACATAAAAATGTTTGTTTTCAGTGAAATTATTATACATGGGCTATGAAAACTAATGAACTAACTAACGTTGCTTACAAAATATTTTTGACCAATACAAAGTAGAAGTATAGTTCATAAAAGCATTGAAATTCACAAGCAAGTTTTGTTCTAAAAACACCTTATAAAAAGTTGTTAAACTTAAGTTATCAGCAGTATGAATTAATTTGAAACTTTTAATTGTTTTGATTTTTGCATAATTTGGATCGTATATATAATTAAGATTAATTAAATTTGAAGAATTAAAACGTTTAAGCTCTTTAAAAGTCATTTAAAAAACATAAATATATTTTTTTTAGTTTTAAAAAACAAGTATTGTTTAAAAATTACAGTTTTATGCATTGTTTATAATAAATTGTTTAGAAAGTTAAGCAATAAAAAACCTTTTACGCTTTAGCTTTCATTAAAGTTTCCAGATCAAAATGCATACTGTTAAATAATTATAAAGCGAAACACAAGTTCATGTCAGTAAATGTTCTTGAACGAGTTATACAAAACCTTTTGTGGTTCCCATAAGAAAACAACTAATTAACCCCAAATTTAAAAAACCATTACTTAAAAAGCTGCAATAAAAAAATAAACAGGTGTAAAATGCCGAAAATTAAGTTATGTCAGTTAAAAAATTAAAACATGCTTTACGCTATAATAGATACCATTTGGTCGGTATGTGTAAATATCTAAGTTTTAAAGTGTTTGGTATACCATAGAAAAACACAAAAATTAAAAATTGAATGAAAAAAACATAAAATTATTGCACTTGTTATATTCAAAGTCATTGATGCTTAAAGTTATGAGTTTCAGAATGTCGAATGTCTTATATTTTTTCAATCGCACTTTTATTTGTGCAACTGGCCAATCAGCAATATAATTAAAATAATTAAATATAAAGTAAATAGGATTTGAACTTTTAAACTGCAAACAGTGATAAGATAATTTAATACCTTTTTTTTTAAAAGTTTAAATTTAAGTGAAAAAAAAGTTAGATAACTATGCTCTTATGGTTTCAATTTGACTTACAGTTATTCTAGTTTTAATATTTATTTGTTTTTGTATTTGAAAAAAAATAAAAAAATAAAAAAAAGTTTATAAACGTATAAAGTATATAATAAAAAACTTAATTAAAAAAAGTATTTTAAGTTTTTTTAATAAATTTGAAGTAAAAAACTAAAATCAGTTGTGACGACTTTAAAACAAAATAGGTTCATTAGTAAAGTCGCATACTATTCTAAAAAGTTTAATTGGTGAGTTTATAACAAGTTTTACGCAATGGGAAACAGAAATTCGGCAAACACGTAGCAAAGCGTGTATTGAAATGTAAAGAGAAAAATTGTAAACTTACATGTGTTTCTTAAACTTTGCATTGATTTCTTATTTTTAAAAATTTATCTCTACCGAAAAGCTACTTGAATACAGCTTATTAGTAAATTGCTTACAGACTAGTTGAACAACAGTTTACTGATTTGGAATTTTGAGATTATTAACTTCGGAAGATATTCCATATTTATTATGAAATTTGACAAAATCACAAACAATTTTTTTTCTATGAGTTTGCTTTTATTGATTTAAGTCACAAGTTTAAAGTATACATTAAATATATTAAGTCAGGAAATATGCAAATACAAATATAATACAAGAAAAAAATATAACGAGACTAAAAAAAAACTTTTTACGTAGTAAAATGTATTTATTTTTTGATATTAAAAATGACTTTTAGTTTACGAAGATGACTGCTTTGAATAATTGAATTTGAATATTAGGTTAAAAACCAATTCAGTTACAAATCTATTGGGCAATATAACTTCTGACTTTTTTAAAAGCTATGTGGCTAACAAATGACATTTAACAAAAAGTAAAAAAACATTTTACAATGATTTTTTTATTTAATCTTTAAAAAATGTATTAAGCATAAGGCTTAATTTTTTATTACTAATTCATTTCTTGCTTGATTTATAATTTTAAAGCGATTACATCTTTAAAGTACTGTATTAAACGGTAAACATACTATGATTTTCACAAAATTCAAAAATAGTAAAGCACTACAAAAAATAATTGACTGAAAAGTTTATAAGAAAATTTATAATAAATATGATAGATAAAAACGCTTAATAAAACAATGAAGCAACAGAAAAGTTTTAAAAGTACAATTTACATAATAAATTTAAGCAAATGAAGTATTAAAATACTGTAATATAATAAAAACTCAAAAGTTTAGTGAAAAATGCTAAAATATTAAATCGTGTTTGTATAGATTAACTGTTAAGTTGTTAAAAGCTTATAAAAGAATTTAATTAAAATTTATTTTGCTAAAAGATATCCTAAATCAACAGTTTCAAAGTTGTGTAAATCGACTGAAAACTCACTATTTTTGCTTAAGTTTTCATTTAAACAATCAGATAGGGATGGCAATACATTGCCTATGTTTGAGTTCACAATTGTAACTTTTTCATCATTCTTCATAATCACTTGATCATTAATGCTCGGTTCTGGACTTTTTGATTCTTTGATACCAGACTGAATTTCTTCTTTAACTTCTGTCTTGATCTTGTTAGAAGATCTGTGGTTGTTGAACCAGTTTCTCACCGTGTCTTCCTTCAAATCACAAATTATCGCGATTTTTTTCACTTCGCTTTTACGAGGGTGGGGGTTCTGAAAAAAAAATAGTATTAATTTGTTAAAAACTATTTGTTTGAAGTATTTTGTGGACTAACAGTACTTTTGCACGCCGTAAAGTTTTTGGTTAAAAATCTTAATTAAGTTTAACAGTTGGCTTGCTTTATGAATTATAATTACAGCACCAATTAAATAATTAAACGAAACCGCGGAATTAAAACAAGCTTTAATTATTTTTGGATTTTGATTAATTATATTTCAAAATCAGTTGTAAAAGTTGAGATAATAAAATTTTAAACAATAAAACTACAATTTTAAAAAAAAATCACAATTATTTTAGCAATGTTTGCATAAAAAAGTTGCAGTATTTATTAAAAATTATTCTGATTGTTTTCGTAGTATTTGTTGTTTTTTAAGTCTTTTTTCAGTCAAAACCGTTAAAATATAATGATAAAACCTTCAAACTAATAAATAAACAAAAAAAAGTTTTAGCCGTATGCATTTGATTTTTTTTATGTAATTCCATTGGATTTATAAAGTAAATTATTTTGGATTCTTAATCAATTCACAAACCTTGTTGTAAAATCTTTCGAGATTTATTTTGTTTGTACCGCTTATAAAAGTTCTTTTACCACGAGGTTTTTTATGTGACAGATTTCTATTTAAATTTACAGGAGATACCTTGATTTTACCTTTAAATATATATTTTTGTTCTTATTGTACAAAAATTTTTATAAAAAGATTAAAACTAAACATAACAGTTACTTAATATTTTAAAACAAGCTTTTAAGCAGTCAGAACAAAATATTAACCTGAAGATTTACTTTTTTCTGCATGTTCAAGCCAGTCTTTAAAGTATGGTGCTAACTTCTTTGTATTGTTGTAACTGTTGATTGTAAAAAATTTACTTTTAATAACTTATTCTTTTAATATTTTAGTAGGTTTATAGATGTTGGAGTGATTTTTGTTTCTATTTTTATTAGGATACTTTAATTAAAAATTGTTTTCAAAAGTAATTGTCAAAAGATGTTTATTTTTAATAACTACGATTTACAATTACAAACAATTAATATTTGTTTATATATATAAACATTTTTGTTGGGTTACAATAAAATAAAAAATAAAATGCCTTTTTTACAAATGCTTTTTCTGTTTTAAAAAATTCTAAACTAAACTAATATTAGTATACGTTTATTTCTATAAAACTATTATTATTTTATTATCATAAAGAATAGTTTTACTTCAAATATATTCAAAAAAACTTTGCAACAAAAGCGTAACATAGTTTGTTTATCGTTTACAACAAAGCTAAACTCAATTTATTTCATATAAAGTTTGCTACTAAATATAAAACAAAAAATTATTTTAAACAATCAATCAAGTATTTATACAGATAATATATATATAAAATATTCTACCTGAGTTCAAGAGCTTCGAATCTGGAAACAGTCGTCTGACTCATTTCGTGATTGTAATAATCAGAACAGAAAATAGCCACATCTTTTTGAGTGAACTTCAGATCTATTCTTCGTTTCTTGAATTTATTTGCAAAATCTTCCATTTCCAACAGCTCCTCTATTTCTACTGTCTCGTAATTTTCCATTTTTATTTTACAATCTAAAAATAAATAAACTGTTGTAATATTTTTTTTATATTATACTTGAAGTTGCACAAAAAAAGAATAATGTATAACTACTTCTAAGCTTAAAAACTAACTTTTAAACAGAGAAAGGAAATACTTTTTAATCATGACCTACATAAAAAGTAACATGCATTTAACTCATTTCTCCTTAAAAAGTGAAATAAAGTTTAAATAAATTTATGCAAACAACAGCTTCTTATAAACAGTGTGAGCGAAAAACAAGAAAAAAGGAAAAAAGGAAGACAGCCGATAAAGGAAACCGCAACCGTAGAAGTATTACGTACAAATAGCTGAATATAAGCAAATTGTAAACAACAATGTTATTCGAATATAACTTTCTAGTTCACCTTTATTCAAAAAAAAAACTTATTATGACTATACTAATTTTTTGGATGAAAACTTTAAACAACAAATTAAAACTTTTTTTTTGTTTTGTTGGTATTAGCAATATTAAGATAATGGGTTACTTTTTTTCTTCATTGCTTTTTATTTTTTTGAAAGTACATATTTTACAGTGTTTTTTTTAATGTTTTTTTAGTTCCTTTTTCACACGATTAACTTTGATAAAAACCCTTAAAAAAATATTTCAATAAAAACTTCAAAGAAAGAGAATTAACAAAATATTTTTGTTAAGAGAGCGAAGTTATGAAATATCAGTTTAATGGATTTTAAATGTTCTAACTCAATTTAAATACTATTATTTCTCACAGGAACAGCTTATATAAACAAGTTGTTTAATGAAAATTACGACAAATAAATGTGTTTTTGAACTCTTTCAAAGAAAGTATGTTATTTATTTTAGCATATAGAAATGTTTTATAACTTAGTTTACAATTTGAGCAGTAGTTACTCATTACTATTAGCAGTTATTTAAGCAATAATTATAGAAAACATTTACTTAAACTTTTTAAAGCTTTAAAGGTCAACATATTGTTTAAAAAATATATATATAACTTTTTTCTAATTTTGGTTATTTAAAACCTTGGGAAAAAAATCGCAGGATAAAACTTTAAATGAAAAGTAGTTAAGGAAGTGTTTAAAGACATGCAGTAATTTATGCAAATTGCAACTGTATAAAATTGTTTTCACCCAAGCATATTACTTTTTTTCGGCTTGGATAATTCTTGTTAACACTTAAATACTTTTTTTTTTCAAACCGAAAAAAAATCAAATCCTGCTATTTTTAAATCCTTTTTCTTCAATTACATCCTGAATTCAGTTGTAAGAAATGGCTAATAAAAATTTTTTGTTTGAGATATTAAGTATTTTAAAAAGATTTCGTACTTGTAATAATTTTTATCTAAAATTTGTTGTAGATGAGTTCAGTTTTTTTAAGAAATTAAAGTGAATGCTTTTTTTTACCATAGCATACGTAAAAATTAATTAGTTCGTATGACAATTTTAAAAGTGTAAAATACTTAACTACTTGAAAGTTTATAAGAAAAAAAATTGTTTAACAGCATAAAATACTTTAATAACCAAATAGATTCAAACTTTAGCAAAAGTATGTAAAGTTTATGTTTAAACTGGAAAACAAAAATGTCAAAAAAAATAGTCTGTTAAAAACATGTTTGCTATTTTATTTAACTAATTTCATTAGCAAATGTATAATGTAAAAAACACTGTTTAAGTAATTTCAACTTTTATTATTAAAGTAAAATAGAATAAAAACAGTTTAAAATCAGTGCTTTACTTTTTTAGTTGTAAAAGTAACTTATAAGGTTTTTTTATTGTATTGGTTCGTTTAAATGCTTAAAACAATGATACGATATGTGATTAAATTAGTATAAAAAAGACACTTTTGTATTTAAAAGTATCGAACATTTATTAATTATTATTTTTCTAAGCAAAGTAAACTATACCGACTGTCTATAATCATCTATTCAAATCACAATTATTTGTGCTTATAATACTTTATTCATTAAAAAGATGTAGTTGATGTAACATAATTAAGTTTAACACTTTTCTGTGACAGCCCTTGTTCTAAAAGTTAAAGTTTTTTTTTTTTTTATCTTTTCGAAAACTATAGTTATAAAACATTTAAAAACTTATTAACTCTGGACTTAAATGTTTGTTACATTTATTAATTTGTACCTATGTCAAAAAGTAAAAAAAAAATATAAAATAATTTTTATATTCATTTAAAATGATTTATTTAAAATATACGCTTTTCAGTATTCATCTAAAATTAATTTTATGTATTTATAATTTTTGTTTACGATATACGGACTTTTTATTATTCTATCAAAGCTGTTTAGTAAAACTATGACACTAATCAAGAAATTATTTTAAAAATAAACTTAGTTAAACTCTTTAAAGCAGCAAACAAGTCTCTCAATTTTTGCTGCCTACACTATACTAAAAAACAGTTTCTCAACAAAAGTGACAATAACCAGCGATTCTAGTCAAGTTTTGATTTTTAAGTACTCTTGCTTTAATAAAAACGTTAAATATACGAACTAGTTTTGTAAATAAAGTGTCATTTGCTTAATTTCAGCTGTAGTTTTCTTGTAGCAGCTGCGAGGTAGTCTAAAATTGTTTCACTGCCCCAACTCAGTAAGGTTTCACTGTTATATAGAATAATAACGATTTATAAAGCTCCTTCTTTCTTTAGACTGATACATGTTTCTGTGTGTTAAACGAGTCAACACACTTCAACTGAGCTATGTAAAAGAAATAAATACTGTTCCTTATTATATGTTTCATTGATTGGTAACCGTATTTATTTTTTACCTAGCTCAGTTGAAGTTTGTTGACTCGATCAAATGATCAAATATTTTGAGCGTGCTATTTTGGCGTTCAAAAAACATTAATTTGCATCCGTAAAATTTAATGAACTCAAATTATGGCAACCCTGGTGCACAGTGTTAAAAACCCATTATATCAAAAGACGTTTTTGTTCTTAACCACTTTGTTAGGTTAAGTTTTGCTATTAGCTTCATTTAAGTTATAAAATACCAAATCTTTATTGAGGGCTGTGAACTTTTCTATTAAGTTTTTTAGTTATTTAAATTTTTTAAAAGTTGCAAAGTAGTTTTTGACACATTAAACTATTAAAAAAATATTAGAGTACATTTTATATTTGTTGTACTTACATTTGAAAAAAATATTAATTAGTAGGTAAGCTATGGTTATTATCTCCTAGAACTTTCTACGTAGTATAATAGCAAAACTAAATAACTCAATTTAAATATTCGAAATATAAATTTAAGCGTTTGCTAATAAAGATTCTAGCGGAACAAGTTCACTGGAATATTTAATAATTACAAGTTCAAACAGTACTCTTTCATTATTACTTTAACACATAAAAATAGTGTCTTAAAACACTAGTACAATAAGTAGTAAAATACAAGATTAGTTTAAACGATTCAAAGTATAGTTAATAGAATAACTGACAAAATTAATCAATTTAGTGAAAAACTAACTTTAACAAGTTACTTTATTTACGTAAATAAAGTTAAAAGTCAGCTATTTACTGAAAGCCATTTGAAAATATTTTTAAAGTTTGTATAATAAACTAAATAAGTTATGGTGTAATTTGGTTTTAAAAATTCTAGTAATAAAACTGTTTTGTAAATAAGATTTAGATTATTATGTTTTTTATGCTACATCAAAGTATAAAGTTTAGTTATCCTTTTTTTGTTGTTCACTGAAAACGATAAAACAAAAAACTATTTTGGCAAATGGATAAAATAGCATATTCCAAAAAGTATTGATAAATTTTGTAAAACGAGTAACAAGGAAAGTAAATCTATAAGAGTAGTAAATGTTTCAAAAAGATCTGCTATTGCAGAACACCTAGTTAATAATCTTGATTGTGCAAGTAATTATAACTTGAAAATATTTAAAATTACTAAAACTGTTTCATTATCTTGATTTAATCAAACTTGAGGCTGTATGTATTTTATTAAGAAAACCTGAATTGTGTTAACATAAAGACTTTGATTATACTGTTTCTAGTTATATAGTTACATAGATAGTTTTATAAGTTGTAACGTTTGTTTTATTCATTTTTAAATTGCATTGGAATTAGAAGTACTTATGTGTTGTTAATTACCATTTGCTCTTTTATTATTATTTTTACATTGATTACACTTGCACTTTATAAGCTAGATTTGAAACCTTATTATTATTACTTAGTAAACAACTGATGAATTAAGCATGATATATATACTGTAATGAAATTTGAGTCTTGTGTATTTTTTGAAATAAATTCATTAAGTGTCAAAGAAATGTCTAATATAAAACAAACAAAGAGATTAAAACTTTAAACAAGCCTACAAGGAAAAGAAAACTGTTGTTGATAAAAAATATATATTTTTAAACATTAACTATAATAGTTAATTGAGAATGAATTGTTTTTTTTAGAGAATATCACTTGAAAATAACAAAATACTTTAAATAATTTAAACTTAAATTCTTTTTTAACTAGCTGTAAAAAATTTACAAATAAGACAAAAGTAATACAGGGTAAAAGTTATCTGTATAATAAGTGATTTCGCATTTTTAACAATGAATAAAAGTTTTATGGTATATTTTAATGTTTGTTTTATTCTTGGTTAATGTTTACAACTTAAAAAACTTTTAAAAAACATAAGAGTGTTGCACTATTAGATTTAATAAAGTTTATTTACAGTTATGTACTTATTAAGCACATAATTATCAGTTAATTGTTTATAATATATATTTTTTAACATTAATAATTTTTTCTTATCAAGCAGCAAGTTTTAATGATGAATTTTTGAACACTTTTAACAAGTTCTGTACAAAAGTAGTTACTATAATATTTCCATCTAGATTTTTTGACGCAAGTTTGAAAAGTTTTATGTGTAAAAACGATTGTCAACAACTATACTAATTGAAGTAGAAAAAAAGTAAAACTAAAAGGTAAACACAAGTGTTCAAATACAAGTTCTGCGCTGAGCTATGTGTGATGCTCGGGATGTCGTTTGAGTAATTGCACAAATCTCCTGTACAGCAATGAGATATCACAGTAATGTTATCTGAAAGTTGTCGTTCGAATGTTCCAGGCCCATCACACAATCCTTTCTTCCTTGATCCACTAAGTTGACATGCTTTCTCTATGCAGTATTCTCCGTTCCCACAATCGTTTTTAGGGTTTTTAAAAAAACCTGTTTCACAGTATGTTTCCCAACTCCGACATTCGATAACAACTCGGTTGAGCTCACAGCTAGGTATTGAATTATACGTATCACTGCAAAAATAGCATTTCAAACCAGCAGATAAATAAATAAAGTTCAACAATAAGACTGATAACACCAAGGCTAGCTTCATTTCGATCGTTTGAAGTTTTTTAGCAACTGACTTGGCTTAAATCCTTTCACCTCTTTTATTGTTTCTACGATTTCCGGCTGTAGATTACTTAATAATGTTTTTTTTTCTAATTACTAGATTTTAAAACTTTTCAATTATTATTTCTTATTAGTTTTCTTGAATCTAAGTTACATATACTAACCTCATGTAAACTGTGAAGTGAAAGTTTGTTAGCTGTTTTAAACTTTGCTTCTAACCAAGTTATACAACTTTTACTAAAATGAAAGCTTTGCCAAGTTTATAAAATACTATTCTATGCTCTTAATTTTTTCTTGTTTTTTTGTTTGAAAATCAAGTACTTATTTGTATTTTGGCTTAACTGTTTTTGTTAAAAACAACAGATAACATAAAATCTTTTTGACATGAAATCTTTATTTACAGGTAGAATAGTATGTTTCTGGGCAACAATTATGAGTGACTATTTTTTAAATATCTTAACAAGAAGTAATTCTCGTTATAATAGATGTTGAAAAATGTTTTACTTCATTTACAATGGACTTTTTTTTTTGATACTACCTTTAGTTGACAATAATTAACCTACATATTTTAATACGTCCATAAGTTAAGAGTTCATAAAACAAAAAAATATAAATTAGAATAATACTGATTGTTGCGATCAATGTTGCTAATTTTCACTGTTTAAAAACAGATTTTTGTATTTGTTTCGTCATATAATAAATAAAAATAAATGTTCTAAAATTAATTTGATGTTATATTTCTTAATACAGATATGTTGCTTTTAGTAATTTTAAAGTTTTGACTTTTTTTCTAATTAAGCTTTCAAATAATTTTTTAATTAGTAAGTTTAAAAGTAACTCTTATGACAACTTATAAAAACTTTTTTTTTCTAGTTTTTTAAACAATAAAAGTTTCAGAACAAAAGTTTTAAACTAACAATGGTCAGTTGTAGTTTAAGCTTTATGTGTGATTCATATCGTTTATTAATTTTAATTTGTTTAGACGCTTTTTTATATAAAATTTTTAGTCATCAACAAAGTAACAGTTTTATAATATTTTTAGATTACTATGCTAAAGTTAATTTACAATCAATATGAAAGCTTATAATGAAAACTAATTAATTAAATAGTCATTAGTTTTAATTATTTAGATTATAAAATGTTTTCAGCCCTTTAGGTCAAAGTTGATAAACAATTATCTTGAAAACTAATAAATTAGGATGTAATTAAACTTTATTAGTCTGTTTTTATTTGAACTGTAAAAGTTTTTTGTATTCGTTTACACCAGATTCTCTAACTTTTTTTCATAGTTGCCCCCTTTTGAGAGAAATCAAAAATAAAATCACTCATTGGTTTAACTGATAGAAATTTTATAAAGTCATTAATCCTACTTGGATTTCACTAGTACTCGTTTTTTTTTTATTTTTAGAGTAGGTGTCAAAAATTCACGAAGGGTTATTTTTAAATGAAGGCACATTTGCACGAAAGGTCACTTTTACACGAAAACAGTTTTGCATGCGTTAAAACTTTCTTTTTTTTTTAATTATAAAATTGTTAAAAATCTCTGCTAACCCTAACCGTTACCGTTGGTCGGTAACTTTTCTTTCTTTTTACTATTACTTTTTATTTTATTTTTTCTTTTAAATTATACCTCTTAGCCCTAACCCTTACCCTTTGTCGGTAACTTTTTTCATTTTATTTTTATACTGTACTAATTATTTTTTAATTTTTATTATAATTTATTTTTTACTATGACTATTACCCCTAACCCTTACCCTTAACTGGGGGTTTTATTACTTATATATATATATTTATTTTCTTTTATTAGTTTTTTTTTTAACATTTTTTTTATGTCATGCAAAATTTTTACTCGTGTAAAATTGACCCTTTGTGCAAAATTGTCTTTGTGCATATTTGACCTATCTTTAGTTTTGGAACACCCTATTTTTACGATAACGATAAACAACTAAGTTTTCTTTGTTTTATAAAAATTTGTTAAACAATGTGAGATGCAAAAAAAATACATTTGCAAACCAGGGGCGTGTTTTGACTGGTTTCCTGTTTCCTGTGAACCCCATGAAAAAAAGAAAAGAAAAAAGAAAGAAAAAAAGTTTTTAGAATATCGTTGAAAACGTTGTTAATTGACTTTGTTTTGGTTATTTGATAAACTTTGAAAAATGAATGTTGAATTTATAACACTTGAAGATAAAAAAGTTTCCTTAACAAAAAATGCTCCTTTTTGCCAAGCTGAAATAAATTTTAAACAAAATTTCAATTATGACGTCATAATAGGTAAAAGTTTTAAAGTAGCATTTTCGTTCTAGGAAACTTTTTCTATGATGCTCTTAGTTCCTACTAAAAAATGTTAATTAGTGTAAATAACTTTTAATACAGTATTGTTTTTGAACTAGTAAGTACATTTTTACTTAAAAATGTCCAATATAATCACTAAAATTTTATTTTACTTATTTGGTTGTATATAATAATGTTGTGTGAAGCTTTTGTACTTTAAAATTTATATTTTTTGTTTATGTGTCAACCAACTGGGTTTAAACCTTGAAAAGTTCAAATTATAGCGTTTTCAAAATTATCTTTAGACCTGCCAATTTATTCTTTTATCATTTATTGCTATTTTAATATTTTTCATTTAAGTTGTTTTATTTTTGTATATGTGTTAGCCGCAAATTTTGTTCTTGATTTTTTTTTTAAATTTTAACTCAGAGAGATTTCAAAATCGTTATTAGAATTCCTGCACCATCAAGCAATCATTTAATTATAACTTAAAGGTTTTTTTATTTAGTTGTAAAAGTCTAAACATTTTTTTGTAATTACCTAGGATGATGTCGCACGAATATCAAGCTGAAATTATATTGTGTTTAATATCTTTTTGAATCATGATTTTAGGCTTAAAATCATTATTTCAAGCCTTGTATGTTTGATCTAAAATTATACTTCGTTTAAACAAGCTATATAAATAAATAGTTAGAATTAAATTATTTTTTTATAAACTAAAATACTTAATTGTTAATTACTATATTTTACAGTATAGTGATGTACATAAGTTATGTATCATTTGCTTTGTTTTAAAATAAAAAGGAGTTAAATATTTAAGTTTCATTGGTTTATAATAAATAAGTTTTATTTATGTATTTATAAAATATAAGTTTTAAGCCTATAGTTATTGTAAAAAAACAACATTGAGTTTAATATAATTTCAGCTGGATATTGGTGCGACATCATCCTAAGTAATTACCTATTTTTTTAGTGAATTTTAAATATTTATGTTTTAAATTACTTAAAAAAAATTTATTATAAATTTAATTTTTTTTTGGCTCTTTATCTTAATTTAGTGCAGTATAATAAATAAAAATATAAAATATTTTCCTATTACTACTTATATGTTTTTTCTCGTTACTAAGCAGAAAAAAGCATTTTAAACAAACACTTTTTCGGCTAAATATTGCGTACTTAACTGGCAGTGCATACCTAAGAAATGCGTACTTAAGCGGGAAATTAAGAACTAAAAAATATTGTGAACCCCCTTTGAAAAAAGTCTAGACACGCCCCTGTTACAAACTATGTTCAAGTTTTAAAGTTTTTATACAAATAATGTTTTCTTATCTTAATAATTTATTTTTGTTTTGATAAAGAATATACACTAAATATACAATAAAACTTTTAAGACATTATAATTTAGTTTCAAAGGATAGTTAAAAAAGCTAGTTATGTAGTCTTTATATTTAGTTTGGTCTGTAACTTTTTTTTCTTCTTGTTAATTTTATATAACTTTTTCTTTTTATATATTTTTTCTTTCTTTTTAACTATCACTGTACCCTTAACCCATTACCAGTAATTTCTTATACATATTTTTTTTTTGTGCAAAAATGACCATTTGTGCCAAAGTGACTTTTCTTGCAAAAGTGTCTCTCTGTGCATATTTGACCCGTCCCCGACCTCTTTGGTATTTTTTAGATTTAAAACTTATATAAAATGATCAGTTTCTTTCTTTAGTTCAAATTTAGTAAAATTCGCAAATATAAAACTTATTTAGTTAATTTAACACTTCATTAGGTTGAATTTACAGCACTTATAAAATTTTTTTTAATATTAGCTTCCCAAATGTAATACTGATGAGATGAGTTTATGGCTATACAACAATTTCTTATATTATTGCAATATTTTTATTAAGAATTCTATTTTAATACAAAATTTAAAAAGCCTTTATAAAACAGGTCTATAAGGGTCCTATTTTTAAGCAAAGGTGTTTCTACTAATGTTTGCTGAACCATAAATTATTTTTTTTTTAATATTTATACCCTTAACCCTACCCACCTTAGCCAAAATGTTTTTTTATTTGTACCCTTAACTCTAACCTTACCTAAACATATTAAAAACTAATTAAAACATAACATTTTTATAATATATTTATGCTGACTCAGCAAATACTGGGGAGTCCCGTCACATGATCAAAAGGACTCGGTCTATAGTTTTTGATATATGATTTGTATACTAAAGGTTTTAATAAGTAGTTGTGCTGTTTTTTATTAATAAAAAAGTTTAAAATCAATGTAATACGATAGTCAACCTCAACATATTTTAGTGTATTACAGAACACATAAAGTTCAAATTATCGTTAAGTGCCATACTTTATTTGAAACTACAGTGCACAACATTTAAAACTTGTGGTTTTAGTTTTTTAATTAAAAACAAAGAAGGGTGATTAAACTTTATTGAAGTGGAGATAAAATACAAAATTTGATATTTAATTTACACAAATTAAGTTTTAACAACGTCTTCAAGTTTAATAATACCTCAAAAAACAAAAAATATTAATTGAAAGACAAACACATAAATTTTGATTTGTTGTCAGTTTAAAAAAGCTTTAACCTACATTTAGTTAAAAGAAATTCAACAAGTGACTTGTGAACTACGCCATATCGTAAATTCATTATTCAATGCTGTTATAGCAAAAAAAAATAAAACCTTAATATTACTGTTTTTGATCGAATGGATTAAAAACTGCAACCCTGCTTTTGAGCATAGTTGCCATATTTCTATGAGAAAGTAATAATGAAAACTTGAAGCAAAATATTTTTTTAGTATTCAAAACTATTTATTTGTTGAATTATGTAAATTAATTTGAACATTAATTTCAAATACCAGCTTAAAATGTCCTCGACAAGAAGTTAAAAGGTATCCCTGGTCTGGTGTGCATGTGCAACTCAATAACCGAATGATTATTCGTACACCAGGTCCTAAAAGCAAATGTTTTGAGCGTTTTTTTGTAGTTCTACAAAATAATAACACTAAAATCTATTAAAGAACTTTAAAAATAGTTAAGTGTTAATAAAAATCTTATATTATTTTTAAAAGCTGTTTTATAATTAAAAACTTAATTTCAGAATGTTTAAAGTGCTAAAAATTAAAAAATATTTTTTTTTTTTTACATATTTACCTGTTACTTATAATTTTAAACAAAAGCCAAAATAGAAAAAGCCAAGTTGGTATAAAGATCCAGCATTGTCTTGACTAAAGCATTTTTTGAGTATTAAAATATTACTTACACAAGGAATAAAATTATAGTTATGATAATTTTTTGATGTTCTGTTGGACTATAACTTTTCTATTATTTCTTTAGTGACAAAACTAGAAAATAGTTTTATATTTTTCTGGTTTTTATGGTTCTAAATTTTTTGTTGTGATTTTTAAGTTTAAGTCCTTATTTTTAAATACTATTTTTAGGAATTTAAAGTTTTTAAAAAACAATTTCGGCCAACTTTCATTTTAAATTATTTCTTGCATAACTAAGATTGATTCAGAAGTTTTTTTAGCACCAAGTCTTCATTAGCTTCTAGAAGTGGAACCTCCTACCACATCCATATGTAGAACTTCTTGAGCTAATTATTTTAACATTAATAGCATAGCATAAATTAAGTGTAAGTTAATGTAAAATAATTTTATTAATAAAAAAGAAACACTGAGAAAACACTTACAGTTATGAACTTTATGGTAATGAAGTTCTTCTAAGTTTGCTAATAGAGACTTTAGTAAAACTTATCTTAAAAAAACTATAAGCTATTTAAAACTATTTTAATTTTATTTCTTTATTTTTTTTCCATTTAACAACTATAAGAAAACTGTACTTAATTATTTTAATATAATAATTTATTAATCATGTATTTCAAATAGTTATTTTTACTTAAGGGACTTCAGTAAGACATATCTTAAAATTGCTCTAAGCTATTCAGAAAACTATTTTAATTTGTTTTATTTTAATTTAAGAACTATAAGAAAACTTTGCTTTATTCTTTTAATATAATAGTTTATGTTTCATGTATTTCAAACAGTTATTTTTAGGATTCCCAAAAGTTTTTGAAAGTTTCATCCAGGATTTTTGAATTACTTCCAGGGTTTTATAAATTTAGTTTTTTAATTTATTTTAACTATTAAAATTAACCCAAATTAAAAAGCTGTCTTAAATAGTATAAAAACATTAAAAAGATGCTGGGAAGATTTTATATATTCTTTGAAATTTTAAAAAACTCGATATTTTTTTTCACTTATTATGTAGAAATAGTTTAAAACTCTAGGTTTTTGTCTAAATATTTGAAATTCAAGGATTTTCCAGGTTTTTTTAACCTAAATTTTAAACTTCAAAGTTTTTTCAGGATTCACGATTATTTGGCAGCGCTCTATTTTTGTTAAAAAAATCTACAATTATAATGTATGTATACCAAATTTTGTAAACAAAAATGTTAGTTAAAAAAATTGACAGTGTAAAACCAAAGTAAGAAAAAGACTGATAAAATTTAATAAAAAAAAAAAATTTTGTTTATAATTTTATGTAAAATATTTCTGGTTGTTTGTTTTGTTTTTTGTTTTACAACTTTTTTTATTAGTTTAAATTTAAAGAAGTGGCTCTTAAAACTTTCAAATCTGAGCAAAAAATTACAAAGTTAAGTCATGTACAAAATTTAGAAAAAAAAGTTAAAACTTATCGTAGGGGGGTAAGGGTGCAACTCGATATTCTTTTTTTTTTTTGTGTCTGAGGTCCCAGGACCAATTATTTATTGTTCAATATACAACATCAGTTGAATTTAGTTTTTTTCTTTTTAACTAAAAGTTTATTTTTATGGTTTATTCATGGTGGCCACAAAACTTGGAATCATTGAAATACCTGAATAAACCTGGAATTTGATAATTTGGGCTAAAAAAAAACAGGAATTTAAGAAAGTTAGAAAACACTGTAAAATCCTGGAGTTTTGAACAAGAAGCAATAAAAAACGTGGAAAACCTTGAATTTTAAACAGTTTTTATATTTCAAGTAGTAAAATTTTGATTTGACACAAAAAATGTATCATATAGATCAACCATTTTTGTCATCATCAATTTGCTTTTATTAAAAAACACAACTAAAGTAGCTTCACAGTATTTTGTTTAAGTTGTTATGCTATTTAACATAGTTTTTTACCTAAAACTTAATTTTATACTATACATAGACCCAAAAACATGTTTTTAAAAAGCCTTAAATAAATTCAGAACACCCTGTTTATTTGTCCTTGTTGGTTTTTGATTTTCAGAAATAGCGTTAAATGACCTTTTTTTAAATGTAAACCGCACAAAATTTTTAGTGAACAGTAAAATAATTTGTGTTTTTATTTTTTAACATTGACTTCAAGATGTTACCACATCTAGCTCTTAGTTTAAATAAATATTGGTCCTAAACAATTAAAAATAAAACATTTCTAAGATATTAGGTTTCAGCAGAAAAAAAGTTTTGTTTTATTTAAAAATTAACTGAAGCTAAATCATATAGTTTTATACTGTCTTAAGTATCTTTTAGACAGAATTACAGAAATAAAGAGTTTTGAATATTGAATAAAAGCTTGTTTGTTTTAACTTAAAATATCATGAATTTGTGTTTGTAAGGAAATAGGTTTTAAGTATTATTGATTTTATTTTTTTAAAAAGTTATTTATTTAAACTTGTATTTTCAATTACAGAAGTTTTATTGTATTTTAAAATAAAGCTGAAAATGAGCGAAGGAACAACAGAATTACAAGTAGTTGACGCAACGACCAAAGTCTTCAGTGATCTGCAAAACTACACATCAATTGTCAATTCTACCTCGGCAGATGACATTTTTACAAAGTTAGTTGTTTTGACCCATTCTCGGCACTTTCATATTTGTAATACATGAGTCTTTCAGTAATTTTTACGATTGTAATGTTTAGTTTTGTAGATTTTTTGTGTGAATCGTATGTAAATATGCATCACATTAAAAGTGTACGTCCATCCGTTTTAAAACAGAAGTAGAGCAACCTACGGCTCGAAAGTTGAAATGTTGGCCAGCAAGGTATTTACTTGCCTAAAAAAATTATTAAAGCAGTTTTATTATATAATTTTAAATGTTTATTCGACTAGGTTTTAAGTACTCAGTAATTTTCATTTAATGACCATTTAGTTGTAGTTTCGCTTAGAAAGAACTTTTTTCACTTTCTAACATAATTTTAAAGCCCGGCGTTACTAATAATTTTTTCTAGGACACCTAGCCTGCCAAATGGAAAAGTCGCCAACCTTTAATTAACATATACTTGTTAGTAGATTGTTAGTAACAAACGAATTAATTGTTACAAAAGTATTTTAATAAACTTTTTTTAAATATATTTAAAGCATGACTACTTGTTCATAAAAGATTTTAAACAACTATATGACTACTGACAAAGCGGAGCTATTAGTACAATGTAAAAAATATGAAAGTCAGATATGTTATTGAAATTTTTTTAACAAAAACATTAGTGAAAGTCTGCTGAGCAGAAGCCTGGACTTTTGTATCCCAAGTTTAATAAAAGGATTGTTTATTCCAATCTACAAACAGTGTATTATGCTTTGTTATGAAGCAACCATTTACTGGTGTTGATCAGTGACGTCAGCATTGTTTGTTTCTGTGCAACGTTTTATACATTTATACGTTGCCTAATAAGTAAGATATTTAGTCCGTTTAGTAACATGATAATTTAAGTTCGGACAACTCAAATTCCGACAGCTCAAATTTTTGGAATAAAATTCAAAAATTAAAAACTCTAAAATTTATATATGTTCCAATAAAATGAAAAAAACGTGTTTAGGTCTTATAAATATCTACAAGCCATTTTTAACTTTTGAAAAATATTTTATATTTTCCAAGATAATTAAAAACTACTTAAAATAATTGTATTTTAAAACTTGTTTTAGCCATATCAAAATTTTTATTTAATTTTTTTGTAATAAACAAATGGCTTATGGATATTACTAAGACCTAAATACGTATTTTTTGTTTTATTCAAGTACGCATAACTTTTTTATTTGTGGCCTTTTGAAATTGTTTCCAAGAGTTTGAGTTGTCGGAATTTGAATTGTCCGAATTTGAATTGTCGTGCACCCAGTCAGTCCGCTTGTATTAAAAACAATCAATTAAAAGTTCTGCAGACTTACACCGATGTTTTTGTTTATTGTTTTAAATAAGGGAATCGTGATCATTTCCAACTTGGACAAATCCGAGAACTGCTTAACGACCAAAGGTTAAAGTTAGGGGAAACAGCGATAGTAAAAAATAAATAGATTTATACTTGAGGTTTTAAATTAAACAAATGTAGTTCTTAACGTTTTTGAAAATAAGGACACAAATATATAATATTAATTAATCAAGATTTTTATTTGCAAAACTAAGATTCATCCTTTAAGGGATCTTCAGTTAAAACTTAAATCTGAAAAATAAAAGTTAAGCAAAACATGAAAAATACTATTTAGCAAAAGAAAACAAGTAAATAAGAAATTGTAACTTATGTTAGTTAGAGAGTTAATCAAGAATTTGAAGAAAATACTAAATAAACATTAAGTGTTTAGGCCCTTAAAAAGCTTGTGTGAAACTGTTGTAATTAAAAACAAAAATATTAGTTGCTCAAAAATAATACAAGCTAGTTAAATACTATAATATACAGAGAAACTTTTAGATTTTTAAATTAAAACTCATTATACTGAATGTAAAACTTTAAACTTAAAATATTTGTTCTAAATATTTGTTTATTAAAATCTAATAAAAAAAAGAAAACCTTAAACTTTTAAATTTGTAAAAAACTTTTAGCCTTGAAAAACACTGTAAATAAATTAGACACTATAATAAATAAAAAGTTTTGAGTCTTAAACATGAAAATTGTATGTACTAGAATTACAAAAAAAAAAAGAAAATCTTTAACTTGGGTATTAAACATGAAACTACTAGATTTAAAAACACAGTCAGCTTAAAGTGAATGAATAAACTAAAAACTCACACATTACTTATCTAACATTTTAACTCTTAAAACATAATTTTAATAAACCTGAACAATTCAGCATTTTGAAAAACTTTTTTAAAATATTTTTTTTTACTTTTATCTTTAATATAATAAAAATTAAACTTTAAAACAATGTTAAATCTAGTTACTATTTCAGGTTTGAAGAAGCAAGTAATGAAATAGACTCAACTCTTGTACAAATTTTTAGCATTCTAATAATTTGTTCCTTAGTTGGGATCTTACTTTGGAGGAAAAAACATAAATTCTCATACAGAGTTAGTTATTTGAATCTATTCTTTTTAATTCAAATATAAGTCAGTTTTTTATTTAAATAACTTTATTAAAATTAATGTTAAATCTTATCATGATTTATAATTTTAGGTAGTTTCTGTAATAACAGACAGTTTCGTTATGTTTAAATAAGTTTAAAAAAATCAATATTTAAAACAAAATTGATATAGTGCTTAAAGGTTTTAGAAATGACTAATGTATCAAAGTATTAACATTTTTTTTTTAATTTAATAAAATTAACTTTAATTTAATAGTTGCTGTGTCACATGAAAAATTAAAGCATATTGTTTACATAATAAAACACTTTGTTAAAAAAACTGAAAGGGGTTTTACGATTTTTTTTAACAGTTTATTTACTGCTGTTGACTAAACATTAAGATATTGATATGATCAAAAATGAAAAGTTATTTTTGATATATCACAAGTTTTTTAGCATCTTTTATATTATTGTTTGGTTATTGAACGATAAAAAACGCTCAAAAAATTCGGTCTAAGGACCTGGTGTACAAAGGAACCTTTCGGTTATGGAGTTGTATACCACTTTAAAAGTTTCTTTCAAGCTAATACACATAGTTTTTTTTTTATCATTTAAATATTTAGATGTTTAATAATGAACAATCAATTTAACGAAAAAAAAAGTTAAAGAAAATAAAACTAAACGAAAAATAACTGAATTTTGTGTATAATAATGTGCTATGAATCTTGTTTAGTAACATACGAACTAAAAAATATATATACAACTTTAAATTAACTTTGTGTGGTAATTTAAATATATATGATCCCTTTATTCAATTTTACACTGAATGTTTTAAATGATTTATGTATAAGATTTGAGTTGAATGCTTTTCTTTGTATATGCTTATAAGTTGTTTAGTTTTATTTTGATGCCCTTAATCCTAGAATTCAAAGGCATACTTTTATAAAGAAACTCTGCAACAAGCTTTAGTTCTTAATTAAAATTTTAATAAACTCTATCAATGTTAACAGGTTTGTACCTTGTTTGGAATGTGGACATTGCCTCTTATATTTGGTTTGACGATGAAAAAGTTGAGTATATATAGCAGCTTGGGTCTTCAAATAAGCCTGTTTGTATGGCTTGTCTACACAGTCCAAACTATTGTTGTGTATAAGAAAGCAACTAGAAAACCACTTCAGGGTAACGACCCGAGGTTGTTGAATACCTAGTCTAACTATAATAATTTTAATAGGTTACATTTAAATGCTAAATAATCAGAGATAGCTGTTTTACTATATCAACTATTTTTATTACTACTCACACTAGCTTTAAAAAATCAACCATAAAGGTTTTTTTACTAATGTTTTCGTCGTTAATTTAAAAATAGACTACCTTAACTTTGAAACAGCGTAGTAAAAAAAAGCTAATTAGAACAGTTGATTCACTATTTAATTTTAAATATGTTATGTATTTGTAGATTGAATAGTTGTATTTTTAATAACTATTCTTAGCTATAACTATAAACTTATAATTTTTTTTGAAAAAGCTTGTTGATAAACCAAAAACTGTGTATCTTTGACTTACTGCAATCTGTCTTATGCAAAGTTTTTAAAGTACCTACTAGCTATTAAGTTTATTATGACTCAACATAAATAATGTTTTACAAACAGTTTTATACATGGATGGTTTTCATCAGTGCTTCAAGCTAGCAAAGTATTACTTGTGACTGGAGCCCTTTTTACAATTGTGGCTGGATTTATAATTTCTCCATATGTAAGTTTAAAACTTTTTTTGCATCATGTCACTTCGACAACTGTATTCATTTAATTTTACTGATGTTTAATTTGCCAAGGTTTACACTAACATTTTTTAAGAACTATTACATAACAATCTTTAGTACTTCCTATAAAAATATTTAATTTTTAACTGTATTAAAATATAAATTTAAGCTTTCGTAACAAAAGATCCTAGTGAAACAAGTTCACTGGAATATATTATAATAATAAATTATACAGTATTATTCTTTTATTACACTGACATATGTTTCTGTGTGTTAACGGATTAACACACTTCAACTAGGTTATGAAATGGAGGTATGATTACTTTGTTCTATTTCATACCTCAGTTGAAGTTAATCAGTTAACACACAGAAACATATGTCAGTGTAATATAAAAAAAAGGATACTGTATAACTTGTTATTATTATTTAATTTTTAACCAAAAAGTATTAACTTTAAAAGGTATAGCTATTCGTGAACAACTTCAAAATTTTTTTTTTATTAATTTATAGTTATAATTCTTAAGCACCACTATGTTGTTTTGATCTATTTTCTCATACACTTACAAACACTAAGCTAAGATTAAGTTTCAAAGAAAAAAATGTTACAACAACAAAACTTGCATTGATTTCAGTTCATTGAACTTTCCATGAATGTGGTAAACTTTGCAGTTTATTACGGAGTCCTTACTAGAGATGTCGCAGAATTGTGCACAGAATATTTGGCTGCTAACTGCGGTGTAAGTTTATTTGAGTGTTTGACTAGTAGTTTTCTCTATTCAAATTTAAAGTTTTGAATTTATTTTTTTAAAGTAATAGTACAATTCTCACGACTAAAATCCGGTTTAATTTATCTAAATTAACATTAAAAAAAATTTCAAATTAGGGTATAGATAGGTTAGTAAGTTATCTTTTAAAGAAAGTCCATATGGAGTTTAGGATCTTAAATTAGTATCACTTTATAAGTAAAATAATCTTTTGGTGTTTAGGAATATTAAAAGACTTGTAACTGCTTAGTACTACTGTTTTTATACCATCTTTAAATATTTTATAAGAAACTTTTAAGGTGAAATATTTTTATTGCTATAGTTTTGAAACTTTTAAATATGAAAACAAATTTTATACATCTATATCAGTGTTTTAAACACTGCAAAATATCATTAAAAAATTAACTTTGAATCTGATCATTTAACTTTCCGTGAAATTTTGTATAAAATATAAAAACTTCATTTATGACAGACATGAGCAGTAAAGCAGCTTATTTCATAATTACTTTTTCACATGAACATAATGTAAATGAAACATAATATTATAGTTTTACACGGAGTCTGGTATGCCAACTCGCCAGCTAGACACTAGTGTTTGTGCAATATGTGGATTTCAATTGGATAATAATGTAGCTACTTTGCCTTGTGGGCACGCATTTCATGAAAACTGCATAAGAGGATGGTGCATTATTGGTTGGTGATTATTGTAAGATAAGTTAGTTAAGGTTTTTCGCAACAAAAATAAATAATAATGTACGCTCATCAACATAAATGTTTTTAATGCTTCAAAAAGTAGAATTAATATGTGTAGTTTTTGTTTTTTCTAGTAAAATTTTTTTTTGCTATTATTGCTACTTTTTGAAATTTCTAGAACAAATTATTTTTCACTAGTTAAACTACTGTATTCCTCATAACTCAATATTTTAAAGGTAAAAAGGAAACTTGCCCATATTGCAAGGAAAAGGTAGATCTGACGAGGATGTTTTCATCAGTGTTGGATAAATTCGACATCTACCACGGACATATGCTTCATTATTTTAGATATATCTTTTGTTGGCTACCACTGATTAGTTTCGCACTAAAGCTCATTTCTTACTTGTTCGGATTTAGTTGGTAAAACTGAACTGGAAAATGCTAAAATAATAAATTGGAAATATGATTTTTTGTTTCTTTAAAACAAAGTTAACACTATATTTAGAAAAAAAACAAATTTAATGTTTAGATTTGGATAATTATTAAAATAACATACTTTATATTTAAGTTAAACATACTAGTATAAAAAGAAATCGACAAATATCTAATTGGAACGCCAGATTTACTAAAGTTATAAACTAATGATAACATTACAAAAAAAATTACTTTGAATTTTATTTTTATCTTAAAACATGCTTTAAAAGATTTTAACTTTTGCTGAAACTACTTATTTATTTAAAAAAACAAGTATTACTAATAGTCTAACTGAAATTTTAAGAATTTTTATGGTTAAGATGACATATTTTGCAACCTAATTATTATCAAAATATTTTTACTAGTTTTTCTTACAAAGAACCAGAACTATTCTAATCTGTAATACAGTCGTAATGCAATAAGTTAAGTTTCTAATAAAAACATAACATTATCTTATACGTTCTAAAATACTAAATTTATTAGCATTTGAAAGTCAACTTTATGTTAAGTTACGAATTTTAAGAAAAAAAAAAAATAGAATAGAAATAGATTGACAAAAATAATTTGAAAAATTGGTTTTTGTATAAAAAAGTTTTCTTTTTTGCGTTTTATTTATTTTGTATTTTTTCACCCTTTCTAGTTTATAGTCGTAGTTTTATTTTGTCAACAGTCGTAAACTTAAGATTGTTGGCTTGTTTGTAAATAATTAGTTTCAATTGATAAATTAAAATTGTGCTTAGTTTGTGCATGTTAGCATAAAGATTGATCAATTAAAATTTATTTCATAAAATACACTAATATTTGAATTCTATTATAGACAGCATAAAATTGTACTTGATTTTGTAGAGTGTATTATCAAAAAGTTAACATTAAAACATATCCCCATAACCTTTCAATATAGCAAAAATTAAAATAAACTTAAAACTAATTCAAATGTTGCTAAATATTGCAATGGTAGTTATAAAATCTCATTAATTAAAAAAAAACGTCGCAGTAGTATAAAAAAGGTAATATTTATTTTAAATATATCTGATTTTTTTTGGTTGTTGATTCTATTAATAATCCTTAAAGTTGCACATTAATTTTTTTTATATACATGTCACTTTCATAAAACAGTTTTTTTAAATGCTTTCATTAAATTTTATTTGAAAGATCAATAGCAGCAAGAAGCTTAAAAAAAAGATTTGTAGAAAATTAAACTTAGAAACTAAAGTCTTGTACCAAAGTCATATTTTGAATTTTACAGAAAGTATTTTTGTGTTTAAAAGTCTGGACGCTGGATGATTTTCCAAAAGTAATAGAGTTCAAAGAAAATGACAAAATAATAAAGTTTTTTTATTATTTAAAAAAGCTCCCTAAAAGTTATTTTAAATAAATAAGATTTATATAAAGTTCTCAAATCAGTCCTGGACACTGTCAATTTATTACTTATGACTTTTTTCCCTGCATAAATAGTTACAAAAAATTAAACGATGGTTTAAAAAATCTACAAGTTTAATGCATACTATTTAGTTTAAAACGCTTTCAGACAACAGCCCGCTTCAGTGAATTTATGTTAAATTTAAAGATCTGAAAAAACGGTTTTCAGTTCTTTTCGTTTAACATAAGTTCTTAAATATGATAACCGACAATCACACATTCTCAACACCAAAATTATCATCAACAATTTTCTCATATTTCTAAAAATGAAAAAGAAAATAAAATACATAAAAATAAAGGTTTTAAAGTTTCACCCCAATTTTTTTAAATTTAAACGTACGTGTGCGCTATCTTGTACCTTGTAGTATGTTGTTTAACTATCATAACTGCATTTAAACTTGGTTTACTTACTTTTTATTGAATTTTGAAAGTTTAACACAGTTCTCATTAGTTTCTGCTCTACCATGAAACTTTGTATTGAACAGCAATTTGGTGAGACAGACACTTCTAGTTTGCAAACAAAATCCTGGAAGAGAAAAATTAGTTAATTTTGAAAACTAAACACGAATGTCAAAATATATATTTGTTTGCACTTAACTTACCAACTTTATAATAATTAAATAAAATATGTTTGGATTGTTGGTGTAATTCCGTATTTGTGGTTGTAGACGGAAGATCAAGTCTGATGTTTTTCTACCATAATTTTTTTTTTGTAGTGAACACCTGCTAAGGTGTTTGGGATTCATAATTCATCAAAGTTTGTGGTTTTTAGATTTCAGCCTTGTAATATTCTTAAAATAAATAGAACCAAGTTTTTTTTAGTTTGCTTAAAGTATAGTTTTAAGTTTTCTTACTTTTTTGTTTATAAAAAACAAATATTGATGGGATACCTAAAATTACACATGAAGCTTTTTTTTTGCCAGAAAATGTTTATGGTTGCAAAGGGTAGAGTTTGATAACAATAAATAACTTGTGACCTGGCGTTGTAGACCTAGAGGTCCCATGAAAGCTTTAAAAGCTCTTTGTGTTGAACATTGTAAGATCAATGCTGTGTTCAACCGGTTCGAAAACAAGTAAAAACTTCTTGATAAATAGAAAAAGAATAGCAAAAATCTGGTAACTTATTAAGTTGCAAAGTTATAGTTTTTTTTTACTTATAGTTTTCAGCTAAATATCTTCAGTTAGTTAAAAGCACACTTAAGGGTACAAAAAATTTGCTTCAAAGGGAACACAGGAACAGCAATTATTAAAGAAGAAAAAAGTAATAAAATAGAAAAGAGGCAATATTTAATGTGTAGAAGTCAAATAAGCACAAAGGGACACTTTTGCACAAAGGGTCAAATATGCACAAATACGCTTTTGCACTAAGACACTTTTTCACATAGGGAAATTTTTGCACATAGACACTTTTGCACAAAGACACTTTTGCACAGGTTGATTAGTATTTTAATTTTTTTTAAATATGTTTGCTTAAACTTTTTATTACTTTTGTTTTAAACATTTTATCACTTTCACCCCAAACCCTTACCCTTGCTTGGTATTTTTTTTAAAATTTATTTTATATTTAATTTCTTATTTACTTGATTTTTTTTGATTAGTAACTTTTATTAAGTTTTATATTTAATTTTTTTCTATCACTGTTACCCCTTACGTTGGTTGGTAACTGTTTTTTTTTTCATTTTTAGTTGTTATTTATTTTCATTAGTTAATTTTATTTTGTTTTTATTTTGTTGATTATTATTACTATCACTTTTTCCCCTAACCCTTACCATCAGTTGGTAACTTTTATATTTGTTTTTTTTTACTTTTGTGCATAAATAACTCTTCATGCAAAAGTGTCTCATTGTGCATGCTTGACATGTTCCTATATTTTATATAAGATTTTATATATATATTTTCTATATTTTTTCCAAATCGGGGACTGTAAAAATTATTTGGGAATTAGTATAAAGGGTAAAGACATTTTTAACAAAAACTGACACAGGCTTATATTTGAAATAAAATATTTCACCTTTTAAATCATACAAGAACTAAAACCAACTTTGGAAACATAGTTACTGTTTTAAATACAAAGACAGAAATATTTTATTATCGATTTCTTGGAAATTTAGTTGTTTATTAGTTGACCACTAGGTTTCAATCCTGCAAGTTTCAACAGGGAGAGTTTTTAAAGCCACTATTAATTAGAACCTCTAGGCCATCTATCACTTTTTGCTAAAATTTAGTTTTTTTTTGTTTATGCTGATAAAGGTTTTGTATTTGAAAAATCAACTATTTTTGTTATCAATCAGTTAAAAAAAATTTATTTGAAAGTTTCTAGTGTTTGGATTTTGAAATTATATCAAAGCTTAATAAAGGGTATAGGGGGCAAACATTTTTTTCACAACTTAGTCTTATTTTGTAGAGTTTTAACTAAGCTACAAGATACTGATTTTAAAACTCAAAATACTTTTGAGATATAGCAGGTCAAATTCGGATGCAAAACTAAAACTGCAAATAACTAGAAATCACAAAGAATCTATCTCCTCTTGCGTTTTTTGAGATGACTACTTTGAACTTTCAGGAAATATTTCTGTTGCAAGGAATTAAAAAAAAAATTGAAAATAAAATATACATATAAAAAATAAACCAAAAAAGCAGTTTTTTTTTGTCAAAAAATTTCTATTTTAAAAAATTCTGTTCCCACAGAATTTTTTTACATACTGCAAGGAACATACCCTGAGTTTTGAAGTATTTATCTCAAAAAACGTAAAAGAAAATATATTTTTGGTGAATTCTAGTTATTCACTGTTTTAATTTGCACCTCCCATATGGAACCTATTGTAATCTCCGACTTCAACCAGATATATCTCAAAAATTATATTGAGTTTTTAAAATCTGTAAAAAGCAACTTGTAGTTTTATTGAAACTCAAGATCTACTTGTGAAAATAAGATCAAGTTGTAAAAAAGGTGTTAACTTACCTATGCCCTTAATATAGATATATCTTAAACTTCAAATGTTAGTTAATTTTGGTATAATGATTTGATCATAATAATAAAAGATATACTGAAAAGTTTAAAAATGGTTGGTTGAAAGTTGATAAAAAAGATTCCTAGTAAAATAGTATTTTTAGACTTTTTACTTTGCACTACCTATAAACAAATAGTTTAGCTTACAAACTGTGATTCCTAATATTTCAAACCTTACTTTTTTATGCAGTAATAGTATCCAATAGCTAAGATTGAACTGTACAAATAAATACCAAGTTGTAAAAATACATAAGGTTGGCGCCCTTATAAAACTATCAAATTATATTGTATTAGAATGCAAGCAATTTTTTTTATTAGTATTATTTTATTTGTATACATAATAAGTTTTTTTCATTAAATAGTGTTGTATTGCTTATATTAAAATTACTGTTGGAGTGCTAAAAATGTATTTAGTTAAAAAACTATTTCTTTTCAATTTTTGACAACTGTTTTGGTGCTATTAATAGTAACTATCAAAGCAAAATAAAATAAGATAGCGGTTTTTTATTATTATAATATTTGTATAATATTGTATTATTACACAATATGACTTGACTGAAATGCTATTCAATAAAAAAACTTGCTGAAAAACCATATTGAACACTAAAACAGGAAAAGTTTTGATATTGTGTACTAAATTTATATAACTATGTATACTTTGTCACTAAAAAAAACTTTTTTGTTAGATATTTTCTGACTAATAAGTTTTTAAACTGATCAAATAAATATATAAGAAATTACATTTAAAGATAAAAAACAAACAATGTCTTAGATTTTTTTTGGTTTGATATATTACAATTATACAATATTAAAAACAAACTTTTAAAAGTTGTTTGGCTTTTGTCTTTAACTATAAAAATCCCTAATATGTTACTATGTGCATTTTTAACTAAATTTAAATATTTAGTTATTATTTTTTTTTAGAAAGTGTACATTTTTAAACTAGAAAGTGTTTTTGCCATCTTAGTATGTCTATTATATATAGAACTGATGAAACTTTAGTTTTCATACACCATGTCTCAAAAACTATTTTTAAGTTTATAATCTGTAAGTTCATCTGAAGTATAAAATTAAATTTTTAAAATAAAATCAACTTGTTAAAGAAGGTGTTACCCCTTATGTCATTTAAAATAAGCTTTTGTATTTTTATAGTACCACACTTAAAACAACAGTTACAATTTTTAATCCACAATGTTACAAAATTTGTATTTATTCTGTCAAACAATTTTTTTATAAACCTCAGGAAAGTTAAAAGCTTTTTAAAAATATCTGGACAGATTTTTTTCTATATCTAGATAAGGATTTAGTTGATCCATTTTCAATATTTTCCTAATTTATTAACCCATTTTTGTGCAAAATATGATTTTTATTGATTTTGAAATACTACTTATTTTAAACGTTTTAGCCTTGCAGCTAGCTCTTCACTATTCTTAGAAATAACGATGTAGATTTTTTAATCTGAAATTAACGTTTATCATCACTTGAGTTTATATTAACAGAAATAGTGTAGAGATGTAAAAGTTTAACCATGCATTCAAACTATTTTCTTTTATATATATAGCTATTAGTATAGTTACTTAAAATTATCCACAAATTTTGTTTATTAATCTCAATTGGTTTAAACTTAAACAGGGGGTTGCAAAAAAATCTGGAATACTAGAAACCTAGAAATTTTACAATTTAGGTAAAAATACATGAAATAACATGTAAATTAAGAAAACTATCAAACAACTGGAGTTTTGAACAAGAATTATTAAAAAGTTGAAATTATTTATTTTTACATGTAAGTAAGATAATTTCATTTAGATACTACAAATCTATCACAAAAGTAAAAAAATATTATCCATCTTTAAAAAAAAATTGTCATCATCAATTTCTATTATTATTAAAAAACACATTTAAAGTGTCTTTAATCTTTACGGTATCTTTTCAATGTTGTCTGTATAAGACAGTTTTTTTACTTTCAGTTTATTTTCATACTAAAAATGCACAAAAAACTTGTTTTAAAAAAACCTTTCAGAAATTTACAAAAAGCCTTTTGCAACTCTGTATTAAAGTTATATAATTGAAAACAGTATTTCTTATAAGTTTAATAAATATCTAATGCAGAAGCAAACACATAACACCTTTCTTTTAATTAAGAAGAAAAATACAGGGTTGCCACTGGTTTTTGAGAAATATTTCACAGTTTTCTGAATTTCTTCTAGGTTTTTGATAGTACATGTTTTTGGGTCTATTATTACTTTAAAAAGTTAACTTTAAATTTAAAAACTGTTTTATAAAGTATAAAAACATTGAAAAGGTACTGTAAAGCTACTTTAAATATGTTTTTTAATAATAGAAATTGATGATGACAAATTTTTTATCTACATGATAGATTTTTGTGTCATATCCAAATGTATTACTTTACATCTAAAAATTGTATATAAAAAGTTCCAGGTTTTTTTTTAATTTCTCAAGTTTCAGTTTTTTCTAAGATTTTTTTCCTAAGTTCTCAAATTCCAGCTTTTCCAGATTTTCTAGCAACCCTAAAAATAAACATGAAGTATCAGTAGTTTGTGCGAGATGCAATTTTTTTTCTTAAAGGATTAGAAAAAACTCAGGATGACTCAAGGCAGTTTAAGGTCACTCAGGGTAGTATTTTGACTCTAAGAGTGGCAACTTTGGAACAATTTATTTACTTATAGTAACACTTAGTAACTATTAGTACAACATAAATAACTAAAAAACGTTTAGCGTACATATTTATTTCACTATTTAGAAATATATCAACATATTTATTTGATGCAGTAACAATATTATTTATTAAATTACAAGTATTCATAACATATACCCAACGATGCCATATGAAAGTGTTCAAATGGACAGTGCAAACACAGTCAACAGCACAGTAAATGTAGTTCCATCTAAAAGACAAGGGGAAGCGCATCCAATAAACCAGCAAGCAACCGTTTCTCAGCTGGACTCCAGGTTTCAAGTCAGCTCAAACGGGTTTTCAACCAGCAGAATCCGATCATCAAGTCAGTCTTTGTATTTTTCTTTCGTAGCTTTTATAGTTGTTCCTTACATTAAATGAGTATTTTTATTATAGTTTATTAATGAATAAATAATAAGAATGACAAATCTGTAATAAAACAACGGAAGTTCAATTATACTTAGGCAATACTTGTACATACTTATCTGTCTTATAATTTGTATATATGATAATTGAAACAAGTAATAATTTACACATTTTTAGGGATTTATGCAAATTTACCATCATCCTGTGAGCAAAAATACTTATTAGATTTATAAGAAATCTTAAAGTAAATAAAATTTAATAAATTTAAAAGATTTATAAATAATAATTTTAAAGGTATACATCAAGTACTGAATTTGTTTTTTTAATTTGTGAACTGAAAATTTTTTTATCAATTTTTTTTCTTATCTAAAAACAAAACATCTTCTTTTATGAAAATAATCTTTCTACAGTTAATGTGTAAAGCTTTTCAAAACATAGTAATAATTTATATCACATATACTTCTATTATACCACTTTTTTTTTACTTAAATTTAACAGATAATATTTAACATAGGTGGGGTCGGGGGCAAGAACGATGTGAAAATGCCTCAAATGCAAGGAAAGTTTACAGATTCCGAGCTGCTTCTTGCTGGTAATGTCTGCAGAGCCCTCAACAAGAATGGTGTTTGCTGCCTCACGGACTACTTGGAGTTTGATTATGCTGAGCAGGTGTGTTGATTTTTCACGCATAGTTGTTGTTTGTTAAAGAAGAATTACTGAGGAAATGGACAATTAGAAAAAAATGTGGTGTATGGGTTTATTTTGAAAACTTTTTGTTGTATGATATGAGTATATCTCATAAATTAATTAAACTTTTTTATTCTATAACAACTGACTTATGATTCATGTTTTAAGCTTTCATTAAAAAAGCTAATATCAGTTAAAAAAAAAACTTACTTCCCTAAGACCTTTACTTCCTTATGTATTACTTGATACCTTTCTTATGAATTTCAGTAAAGTTTATAAGTATTTGTTTACTATAAGAATTTTTTATTTTATCTACCATTTGTAACTAAATATGTAGAGGTTACTCATTTTATGTTTAATTTGATTATCAAACGTTTTCAAAATTGTACTACTTTCTTTTCTAATGATAATTGCTAAACAAACATATCTTTATTCAAGTTTTACTTGCTAAACTCTAAAATTTGTATTATCTTAGCTCATTCATCTGTCATAATTTCATTTTTATTATAAAATGTAAAACATAGAAGTACAACTTATTTTGTCAGCAAACACTAAAAGATTTATTTGTATTCATTAATGAAATTACTCAATTATTCTAACAAAATAATTATGTATTCCTAAGAATATTTCTTTTTAATTAGTTTTATAATACATCTGTAATGGTTGCCAGACACTCAGGCTAGTTCAGTCTAGTTTAAAGTTTTGGAAAACTCATGCTAGAAATAAAATTCATTCAGTTTTAATGTTTTGTTACAATTTTGATAAATTACATTTTATATATTTTTTTTACTTATTCATTAAAAGTAAAGTTGTTCAAAATGCCACTAGTTTTTTGTGTAAAACAATATTTTAGTTTCTTTGAGTGTAATTTTTGATAAGTCAAAACTTATGATGAAAAACACTACTGCTAATTTTGTGTCAACACCTTTTAATATCTTCAATGATTTTAATTTTATAAATTTTTTACTAATAAAGATATTTTTAAAAAGCTTTGTGGGAATACAGTATGTAAGCATATATCTCAGTCACAGTCTCGTAAATTTCAAATAAATAAGTAAATTGTTAGACCTACCATTATAAGTAAGTTTTAATTAAACTAAAGGTGGTTTATAATAGCTCTGTCCAGTTTTTGGCCAAACAGGCTAGTTTAAATTTGACTTAAAAGAGTGGTAGTGTTGTAATCTCCATGTTTGCGTACTGGACATGTTTCTCATATCTTAATATGTAGCTTTTGGTAAAATTTTCTATGTAAAAAGTATGATCTTTTCATGCATTGGTCAACAAAACTCAACAAAAGCAGATGATCAATTGAATTAAAAACTTAAAAAATTTTCTTAATATAAATCTGCTGTTTCACAAAGCCAACAGAAATATGTAAAAAAAACGCACTTTTACATAAAATTATATAAAACTACTGCCTTGCAAAACCTTTCCAAAAGCAAACTTATATAACCAGCAAGCAAGGTTTAAAAGTAGTTGAATATTGTAAACAAATGTAAAAAATATACAACGGGTGCACGACTATTCAAATTCGGACAATTCAAATTCCGACAATTCAAATTCTTAAAAAAAAATTGAAAGGGCCACAACTAAAAAAGTATTGTATATTTGTCAAATATAAAAAATACATATGTAAGTCCTATTAATATCTTCAAGCAATTTTTTTCTTTTTACAAAACATTGAATACTTTTTGGTATATGGTTTAAATAAAGTAAAAAACATAGTTATTTTTAGTAGTTTTAAAATATCTTCACAAGTATTTAAGATTTTGCAAAAAATAAAAAGTGGCTTGTAGATATTAATAAGGTCTACATAAGCATTTTTCATTTTTCTCAAATTTCAATTATTTTTTGAGATATAGTCTTCTAATAATTTTTTTAAGAATTTGAGTTGTCGGAATTTGAATTGTCCGAATTTGAATTGTCATGTAACCAATGTAAAAAATATACAACATAAGTAAACTATTATTTTAACCCAATACAAAACTTTTTCTCAACATAATTACACCAGCTATCTTGTGTTTCCACAAATATACAAAAAACTTTATAAAAACTCAATAGAAAAAAGTTCATTTTGTTCTCACTACAACAATCAAACAGATATACCAGCAACTGAGGGGGACGTAAAGTTGCTTCATGGTTTAATAATTGGTTAACAAAATACAACATAAATAAATGGTCAATTCAATTTATTTCAAAAAATTTTCTCATCATCTAATTTTTAACAAAAAACTTCATCTCAGCATAATGAGACCAACAAACTTATGAAAATTCTCAACAAATATATGAAAAATGTGCATATGTAGATAATAACTTGGTAAAACAATATTGATTTTTCACAAACAGATATACCAGCAAGTGAGGGAGATGTACAAGGGCAGCGACCTGTTCAAGTCGGGGGTGACCATCCCCGAGAAGGGTGGCAACGACGACCTGCCCAAGCGGGGAGACAAGATTGCCTGGCTGGGACCGGACTACCGGCGGTGCCCCGGCATCAAGGTGCTGTGCGACCGGCTGGACAGGCTGATGTCCATGCTCAAGCTGGACAAGTCCATCAGTTCCAGGACCAGGGTTGGTTTTGTTTTGGTGGTTGTAAGAAATAGAGTTGTTTTTGAAGAAATAAAAAAATTGTTTAATGAAAAAAAAAAGTTTTTTATATCTGAAAAAAAAATTATTGAGTTTTTATTAAGTTGTCTGGTTATTAACAAGCAAATAAAAATTAAATAGCGTTGTTTTTGATCAAATTAAAAAATGTGTTTTGTTTGGAAAAAAGAAACAACAAAAAACTGATTTGTTAAATTCATTAAATCAGTTTAGTTGTTAACAAGCAATTGTTAGTTTTAAGTAAAAAAATCTAAGAATATTCCATGTTTTTTTTGATAAATGCACATAAAATTTACAAATAAAAGTTCTGAGAGTTATTTATTAATTTATGATTGATATTGATAATTAATTAAACAGATCATGAAAGTTGAATTTTATACTGTTTGGTATCAAAGTTTTTATTTAATTACCAACCACATATATTTATTAAATAAATAACAAAAGTTCAACATTCTTAGCTTATAACATGATATTTATTTGTTTTTGTAAGAGAATTTGTATTGATATGATATTTACATAACATTTTTTTGAAAAATATAGATTTTTAAACATTCTTTTTCTATAGTTTATATTATCAAAATGATCACTAATTTTATTAAATCAATATTTTTGGTAAGCTCTCAGATTGTTTGTGTAACTATTTAATTAAATATATTTGTACCATATATTAATCAAACTTTTGAAGAAATAAAATTTAAGGATTGAAAATTTTGATGCAAAATGTTATTCATAGCTAGTTTGTTAAATACTACAATATTACTCTACACAAGGGTTTCCCAAACTTTTTTTCATAAGGGCCCCCTTCCAATAAAGTTTCTCAAAAAACTACCCTTAAATGCGTCTTAGAATTTTCTTTTTGCTCTTCATCATCAACTCCCCTCTCTTTGCAGCTTATGGCCCATGTGGTAAGCCCTGGTCTAGTGTATGTTTTAAATTTCCTGTAAAATAAGGTATGCGTTTCAAAACAACCCATAAGCGTGGGACCTTTTTCTTCCTTTTTATCATCCACTGCTAAATACCTAGTGTAAGTTTCAATTTATAGCTCCCACATGCCTCCCCCATTTTGTAATTTATGACTAACTTTAGGAAACCGTTATCTACATGATAAATTGGTCTGAAGTTTATACAAGACTTTAATTATGCTTTTCATGCAATAAAGTGATGGTTTTTGTTTATACTTTTAACTTAAGGTAGACAATTTTTTGCTCTTAAACTACAAAATATATTCATACTTTTTTTATTTTGTCATAAAACTCGCAACAAAGTTAATTATCTTAAGCAATAGCAGACAAAGATGGCCTGGATATTTAATTATCATAAACTAAACAAGAACATATAAAACTCTTGCTTTAATATATAAATTGTGATCCTAAGTTATAATAAACAAATGACGGATATTTAATAATTTATCATTATCTTTTAAAAGTTTAATTATCTTTTAACCAAGTGCATAAAAAAAAAATTAAATTGTATCAAACTGACAATTTATGCTTGGTAGTTTAAATATTTCAAACAATGTAGCAAGAGATATTATTGTGCTCTTAATCTAGGAACTGCGATCTTAAATTCTGTAGTAAGCCAATGACAGAGCATTTAAGAAGACCATGACTTGCAAATGTAAATATATTAAAATACCTACAGCAAACTTAATAATATCAAACAGACTATGGTGGCGTGCTACCCTGCAAATGATACTTCTTACGTCAAACACATTGATAAAATAAATAAATACATATATAATTAGTTATTTATTATATATTCATTTATATTTGTTAACTACAGACTATGGTAGCGTGCTACCCCGCAAATGATACTTCCTACGTCAAACATAATAATTAATATTTGATAAATAGTGTAAATATAATTAGTAATATCGTTTTCAGTATGTAGAGTAATTATTATAATTAATATAATACTATAACATAATTCTCAAACAGACTATGGTGGCGTGTTACCCCGCTAATGACACTTCTTACGTCAAACACGTTGATAAGATAAATAAATACATATATAATTAGTTATTTATTATATATTTATTTATATTTGTTAAGGCCATAGGGGGGTCCAACATTTTTTTTACTAAAATTAACTTTGGCTTTTTTATGAAAGCTTAAAGTACAAACTATAAGCCAGATTTTATAGAATTCAAAAATATCATTTAACTTTTGAGATATTTAACTTTTTGTAAAAAATTTCCAATATAAACGTATGGACCGCAAATTTTTCGGGGTCAATTTTCTCGGAAATTTTAAAATTCACTAAAAACCTATCTCCTCCTTCATTTTTTGACCTAGAGACTTCAAATTTTCAGGAAATGTTCCTTTTAATACTTTGAAGAATCTGAATGTTGGAATTTTTGAAATTTTGAAAAATAAAAATTTTATCCACAAAAAACTAAAAAAAAGGGTAGTTTTTTGACAATAATTTTTTTTTTACTCAAAATTTAAAAAAATCCTACAATAGATCTCTTTAAAGTTTTATGATACACATTCTGTAAAAATTTGAAAAAGATTACTCGAAAAATGAAGGAAGAGATAGATTTTTAGTGAAATAGTCTTTTTTCGCATTTTTAGTTTTCGCCTTCCATAAGGAACCTATTGAACGCCCTTTCTTTGATCACTTATATCTCAAAAGTTACTTTGAGTTTTTTTAAGCAGTTAAAAGTGTCTGATAGCTCAGATTAAATTCTACAAAATAAGATCAAGTTGTAAAAAACAAAGTGGACACCCCCTATAGCCTTAACTACAGACGATGGTGGCGTGTTACCTGGCTAATGATACTTCTTACGTCAAACATGATGATAAAATAAATAAATACATATATAATTAGTTATTTATTATATATTTATTTATATTTGTTAACTACAGACGATGGTGGCGTGCTACCCCGCTAATGACACTTCTTTTGTAAATTATGTTGATATATTATAAATGTATATTGTAATTATAAGATAATAATTAAAAAGTTTAAACATAACTGACTCATTTTCGAAAAAAGTTTATTTATTAAACAACTTTTTTCGAAAATGAGTCAGTTATGTTTAAACTTTTTAATTAAAACCAGTACCAAAACCAAACTATTCAAGATAATAATTATAAGTATAGTTTCTATTGTAACATATATGATAATATAACATAATTTTTAAACAGACTATGGTGGCGTGCTACCCCGCTAATGACACTTCCTACGTCAAACACGTTGATAATCCCCACAAAGATGGAAGATTCATCACCGCCATATTCTACATCAACAAAAACTGGGACAAGAAAGTGAGTAGAGTTAAATGTGTTTTGGTAGAATAATTTTCATTTAAAAAAGCTGATATGTATTTACGTATCAAGTTTGTAAAAGTAATTAATTGCAATTTTAACAGAATTGCTATAACTAAAATTAATTTGATACTGGTTTAAAAACTTAAGTTAACTTGTAAAAAGTTATATTGATTAACAACAACTTTTTATTGTTTATATATTGACTATTAAATGTTAAAAAAGTGATTTGGAGTATTTTACAACATTCATATTTTTCTTTAAACTCTAATTGAGTTTATCTTTTTTATAGTAGTGCTGGCTAAATTTTTTCTTAGAAACGTGGCAACTCTTAATAAAATTACTTTACTTAAATAGATTTACTTAAATAGTTTATATAGTAAACAATGTGTTTGTGTCCACAATACAAAAAATGGTATAAAAAAATTAGTTTTATACTATAAGTAAAATTCTATTTTCTTTTAACTAAAATGTACAAAGGTTTTATAATAAAATAAGTGGTTAAAATTTTTTCACTCTTGACTTATCTGTGAAACGAACTTTTTTATTAAATAATAATTAAGTAGTTTTTATGCTTAGTACTAAGAACTCTTTTGTTTGAAAAAGTGCACAGTTAATTTAAATAGTTAAGTATAGTAGTTTCTCTTTAAGGCCATAGGGGGTCCAACATTTTTTTTTACAAAAATTAACATTGGCTTTTATATGAAAGCTTTAAGTACAAACTACAAGCCAGTTTTTATAGAATTCAAAAATATCATTTAACTTTTGAGATATTTAATTTTTTGTAAAAAAATTCTGATATAAACGTATGGACCGCAAATTTTTCAGGGTCAATTATCTTGGAAATTTAAAAAATCACTAAAAATCTATCTCCTCATTCATTTTTCAAGCAGTCTTCTTCAAATTTTCAGGAAACGTTCCTTATAATAAAAGGAAAAAACGTTAATTTAGAATTTTAGTTATTTATAAAAATAAAAATTTTATCACAAAAATTAAAAAAAAAGTGTTTTTTTCTTCAAAAAAAAAAAATTTTTACAAAAATTTTTTTTAATTCCAAAGTAACGTTTTTTTTGTTATTTTATAATGATTAGACTGTGAAAGTTTGAAGACGATTACTTGAAAAATGTAGGAGGAGATAGATTTTAAATGAAATAGTCTTTTTTCGCTGTTTTAGTTTTCCCTTCCCAAAGAAACCTATTATGCGGCCCGACTTTGACTGGTCATATCTCAAAAAATAATTTGAAATTTTCAAAACGATAAAAAGCATCTTGAAGCTTAGAAAAACTCTATAAAATAAGATCAACTTGTAAAAATCATGGTTTACCCCCCCCCCCCTTTGCCCTTAATTTCAGAATATAAAAGCATTATGTTCACTATATCTATGTTGTAAGCATGTTAAGCTTTCAATTTAATAATTTATATCTGAGTTTCCTAAACTAATTTTCACAAACGCTCCCCTTTCAGAAATTAAAAAATGACCCACTTATTACGAACCCCAGAATATCTAGTGTATGAATTTATTGTAAAACGTATCTTAGTAGTTTTTGGAACTTTACTCGTCACGTCCCCAAAGGTGGCCATGTAACCTGGAAAAAACTAATTTAAATAAACATCCTAGGTCCTTTTACATAGCTTTTTCTTATCTAAATAATTATAGTTAATATTTTTTTTTAAAGAAATTTTTAATATGTTATGACATTAACAAATAGACAAGTATTATAAAAAATAATGATTACAGAGAGACGGGGGTGTGTTCAGGGTTACTTGCGGGATGCGAAACAATCAGACCCTTGATCTGGAACCACTCTTCAACAAACTGCTCCTCTTCTACTCTGACAAGAGGAACCCCCACGAAGTGCTGCCGTGCAAGAGAGAAAGGTGAGAATTATACTCGAATTATTTGTAAAAATATTTTGTTTTGGGTGAAGGAAAATTTTTGATTCACGAATTCATTTATAAAACAATGTTTCACTCAATTAATCAATGAGGCTAATGATATTCTCATTTACAATAACTTTCTTGTGAAAATAGATTGTTAAATGTTGTGTTTGTAGTAAAAGTTTTGTGTGATTTTAATTTGATGGCTTTTTTGTGAGTTGAGAATTTAAAGTACTGTTTTTAGTTGCTCTCACTTTGTTAATATTATCAATTAAATCATAATTGAGTCAGAATTTTCTTTACCTTTTGTCGGCAAGTCTTTTTAAAATTATATGGAATTTAATCAAAAATTTTTTTGGTTACGTGATACATAAAATTATAGATTGCACATTTGCTTACTAAACTTATTTCTAATTAAAAATTTTATTTATAAGCTATAATTAGGTTTTTAAGTTTTTTACAGTTAACTGCCATTAATTTTTTATTTTTTTCAAATGTAAATGAAACGCAAAATGACAACAATAAGCCACAAGTTTCTACTTCCTCCATTCAATCACGCTTTTCATTGTTTACATTTTAGTGCCATACAATACACAAAATTTAAATGCGCATTTGTGGTGATTTTTTGTAAATTTTGTCACGTAAATCTGAGTCACTGTGTGTATTTAACGAATAGTAAAAAATACACATAAACAATTTTAAGTTATTTAGTTTTCGTTTTTGAAACTTTGCTTACTGGTCTCAAAAACTGAAATTAAAATCAAAAGAAACAGTTAGATTTTATAATATAGCATTTAATAAAAACTTACCAAAATATTTTTTGTTATGTTAAACGATTATAGTATAATAGATTTATTTTAGAAAAAACCATTTGGTGTTCTGTAATAATGCAGTTTGTATCTACTAATAAAATACTCTTCGTAATTGTTTTCTGGTTTTTAATACATTGAAGATGTATTTAAAAAATATCTCATTTAGAATTTTACATAGTTATCGAAATTTGTTACAAATTATATTTGTGTATTATGAAAAGTATCACAACTTAAAGACGTTGCAACTATGTCCTCAGCATTGATTATCTTTTTCAATTTTTTTTTAATTTTTTTCAGGTTTGCTATCACCCACTGGTACTTTGACGACGAGGAACGTAAAAATTTCATCAACGGAAACACATAAAAAAGAAGAAAATAAAAAAAATTAAATGGTTTTTTTGGAGTAGAAAGTGTGGAGCTGTTATTGAGGAAAAAAAATTAAAACAATTTTTTATTTAATGATAATAACTTCTGCGAAGGTCGATTGTATAAGCATGATCAAGCAGTTAATGTAGTAAAAAGTATGTTTTAGTTTAAAAATATTTTTTACCTTTAAAATAATTGACTTGCCTTGAAAAAGTTTTGAAATCGTAGTTAACAAAAATTTATTTTTATTTTTTGGAATTTAAAATTTCTGGTTTCTGTGGTTTTTTATTTGACAGTTCAACGAAGCTGCAATCTATAAATAGCTATTACATTACAAATAGAAAACTTTTAGCAGTTCCAAAAAAAGTTTTATTTTAAAAAGTTTGTCTTAATATTATTTTATTTAATCTGTGTGAGTACTATAATAAACTGTACTAAAGCTATTGTTATTATGTCTCTATTTATGTTTTATTTAACAAACTGTTTTTCAGTTTTCGTACGCTGGCCAGATTATTGTTTTTACTTTTATCGACATAATGATATTTTTTTAGCAATTACGACTTGTTTTAATACACTAATTTGTTCTAAAGTTTTATTTTATACATTTACATAATAGTTCATTGTATGATTTTATTTTGATGATTTTTAACATTTCAATTAAGAGTTTTTACTAGAGTGCGGCTAATTTTTATTTTACTATTTTTTAAGAAAGAAAAGTTATAAAAGTTGAAACTTAGTAAAAGCAAAGTTTTAGTTTTTATCTGCTGAATAGTAATTTGATATGCTTACATAGACAGAAAAGTTAGGATTAAAAGGTTGTGTAACCTTGAAACAGTATTTATGTGTTTAGATATTTTTAACTTTGTATTTATTTTTGTGAAAGGCAAATATTTTTGACTTCTTTCAGAAATTAAAATTAAAAAACACATAATATAGTATTTAATTTTGATTTACTGTTTTAAAAAAAGTTTAGATTTAATAAAAAATAAAATTTGCTGTTTTTATCAGGCAAATGAAACCCACTGTGAATTGTAAATATTTTGTTTTGATTGTGTGATGCTAATAAAAGTAGAAAATATACTTCGTATTTTATTAAAATAATAAATTCTGTGTTTTCAAAATGAGTTTTATGTAGCTCTTATAACATTAACAAACTTATGTAAATTTTATTAAGCATACCAGCTCAGTTGTTGTTTTGAATGCTATCATTTTTTAATCTTCTATTTTAAATTTGTAAACCTGTGTGTTAGAGTTGTCTTTATTTTACAGCTTCCAGAATTTGCAAATTTGAAAAACAAGTTAGTTGTATTAGATATTTTAACTCTAGGTAGTATGAAATTAATTTTTATTCCAAATTTATTATAAGTGATTGAAAATAAATTAAATATAAAACATTAAATTTATTTATGAAAACATATTTAGCAAAACACTGTGTTTTTACTAGAAATGCCCATTTTACAATATTATTGAAATCTGAATTATCTGCCATGTCTTATGAAATCACAAATGGTCAATGTTTACTGTTTATTTATTTTATTTGTTGTATAGCAACAACACAGCAGTGTACACTGTGACAATATTCGTAAATATTTGTTCAGTCCTCATAATTGCTTTTTCATATGACATTTAAATTTTTTCCACCCTCGTACGATGTCTGTTACTGCAGTTGGAAAAAACTAAACTAGAAAATAGATGTATTAAGAAGTATGACAAGCAAAACTAGTCTTTACTACGTTTGTCTTTAACAATTTATTATTTGTGTTTTGCGTCACTTTGATTATGATTTATTAATCATATCTAATGTAATATTTTTATTCTTCTATGCACAATGCCAGGGTTACCACTTTATCTTGAAATCTGGAAAACCTGGAATTTTGAACAAAATCACTATAAAAACCTTTAATTTTAACAACTTTCACATGTTGAGTAGTAAAATTTTGGTTTGACTCAAAAAATCTATCATATAAATAAAAAATTTTGTCATCATCAATTTTTTTTTATTAAAAAACTTATTTAAAGTAGCTTAACAGTATCTTTTCAATGTTTTTATACTATTTAACACAGTTTCTTACCTTAAACTTAAGTTTAAATTAAAAATAGACCCAAAAATGTGTACTTTTAAAAATTTAAAAGAAATTTCGAAAACCTGGAAAAAACGGCAACCTTTGACAATACGGATAGACGATTTTTATAAGTATTATGTTAGTTTACTTTGGAATATAAACTTAATTCTAAAGTATTATAATGTTTAGCTGTACATCTTTATAGTGACACTAACTTTATATATGTGTTACTTTATATACTATATAAAGTAACATATACTTAATATAAAATTTACTTATCAGAAAAGTAAAAATGAAACAAGTAAAAGCAAAAGTGATTTTATTAAACAAAATCGATAAAATGATTGCATTAAACTCGGCAAACAATGGTACTAAATAAAAGAAAAGGCAAAAACATAAAATTGATTGGCTTGCAAAATTTCATGCAATATAAAAAAAATGCTTGTGCTAAAACTTAACCTGTAAAACTATTGGCTTAAAAACTGCAGTGAAAAAATATTATAAGCAAAAAACTATTTTCACTAAAGCAAGTTAATTTGATTAACAACAATTGTAGGCTTTAAAAAGTGACTAAAAGTAAGGTTTTGAACTTATCTGCATAAAAAGAACGTAAAATATCAATTCAAAAAAATTTAAAGCAAGTTTGCTGTTGTTTGTAGGCTTGGTGGGGTGTTTTGAGATTGTTGATATTTCACTCAACTTTTATTTTGAGCAGTTTCGAGTAATCAGACTTTGAATTTTGGCTTCTCATGTTGAACGATCTCACTCTTACGTCATAATCACCAGGCTCAACATCCTTGAATGTTCTGTGAATTTTTATAATAATATTTAAATTAATTTTCTTGTTAAAACTATTTTTAAGCCTTATTGTTTGTATTTCAATCTATTTGTGTATGTTTTAAGTTAAAAATAACTACAAGTTTTATATAAAAACATTATATTACTTGTTGCACTTATTGTAGTAAACAACGCTTCGTTATGTTGAAATCTGTTTGTTATAATACTTAAACTAAAATAAAGTTTAATTTTTAAAAATCTGCACGAACTTTTGTTTTCACAACTATATTACCACATTTACATATATTTTGCATATAAGTTTACACGAATTTAAACCGATTTGTGTTTTAAGCATTCTTGGTTTCAAAACTCTAAAGTTTTAACAAGTTTAAATTGAAAATCGATTAAACTAGAATTCTTTTACTTCATTCCAACTCTTGGTTTAAGTACTTGGATTTTAAAAAGGTTTATAATTACTTAATTTTGATTACATGTAGCTTATTGTTATATCATTATAAAAGATACATTAACTTAGTATTTTTTGTTCTAAAGCTTTGCCTTTTTTTAAAGTTTGAGCAAAACTAAAAAAAAAAACCACACGCTTGAAAACGTTTCAAATTCAAATATTTTCGTTCGCGTAGTAAAACGCGCAACTTATCAGCGACTCACGTACCACTTGAAAAACAAACTCAAAACCGTCACGCTTCGACAAACACGCGCTCTCTCTCGAAATCGCGCACAAGCAGCTCTCTCTCGAATTGCGAGCTACTACGTGAGAACGCACTCATGGCAGTTTAGTGTTTGTTTTCGATTTTTGTCGCGCAACCGAGTTCGCTTTGCTGACCCCGAAGCCCGGTTACGTGACTTTGATCACGTGTGAAGGTTGAACATTAACCAGATCACGTGACTATATCGATATCCAGGCAAACAAAAAATTGATTGTTGTTTGATTGCAAACAAATTTTTACGACTTTGTTGTTGTGTTTTCGTTGTTTAAACTTGGCGGGTCATAAAAATGCACATTTTGTTGTTATGGCTTAATACTTTAATTACAAGCTCGTTAAAATTATGTTTTGAACTTTGTTAGCTTCAAGGTTTAAAAGTATTTTTTTAGTTTAGGTCAGAACTGTAAGAAGTCTGTTTTGGAAAATAATTGGGTGGTGTTTTAAGAACAAAAAAATATTTAAAGCAGAAGTGTTGTTATTTAATAAGTAATGACTTTTTAACCTTATTTTAAATAATTAAACTTTAGAAATTGTATAAACATGCTTTAAACATTTTTATTAAAGAAGTTGGTAAAATGCTTAAAAAGTACTTTAAGTTTGTTGCAATTTTTTTACATGATAAATAAATAAAATAGATTACTTGTAGCTAGAATTATACTTTATAACAAAAAATAATCTAATATTTATTAATAGCAACATGTATAAGAATTTTATAAACTCAATTCACAATAAATTTCATAAATTATAAAAAAAATATGTCAACTCTTTTGTTAATCTTTAATTTAAGATATATATAAGGTTTGCTGACCTAAATTTGCAAACATAAACAAGTTATTGCTTACCTAGATCTTTGATAATTTATTTCATCAAGTTTAGTTATTTTTTAAACTTATGATTTAAACAGAATGTAATTAATAATTAAAATAAGCTAAACGTATAAAACAAAATCATAACATCATAAAATAGCTAAAAATTGACTCTATACTGCCCCCTAAGCGATGAAAATAAAAAGGTCTTTTCTAATATTTAGTTGTTGTATTTTCCTACTTTTATGAGGTTTAAAATTGTCAGTACCAAGTGGGAAACTAAAACAACTTCTGAAAATACTAAAAAATTATAAACAGCTTACAACAATTTTAATAGTTCTTTTTAAGCACCCTTATCTAACAAATAAAGTTTGAAATATTCATAAACAGTTCTGAATCAACTAAAAGTATAAAAACTAACTTTTTAGATACTACACTGTTAGTCTACTTTTGTAAAGTTTATAAAAACAATGAAAAACAAAAAATAATTGTCGACAGTACTAAGTAGCCAAATACATAAAGTTGTTCTAAAAGTGTTAAATTGTTGTAGAAATATAATGGTTTTAAATATATTAAAGAATTTTAAATTGCTTTCGCAGTTTACTTAAAATTTCTTAATCACATAACCCTTACCTAATAACTAGTACTTGAAATATTTACATACATTAACTAAAAACATAAAAACTAACACTAAATACAAATAGTTCTAAATTACTTAAAAATATTAGGCCTATTTGGTTAAGAAATTAAACATCTTTAAGTAGTTTATTTAAAATTTCTAAACCATAATTTTACCTAACAACTAAATCTTGAAATATTCACATAATTTTATAAATTTACAAAAACTAACACTTTGGTCTTTTTGGTGCTGCGGACCAGCTTGACGAGCAGCATCCTGCCAGGCTTGTACAGCCCCACCCTGTACCCCACTGACGTCACAATGGACAGCGACGGGGGCCGCTGCCACTCTATCGTCACTTGGTGGGGTTGCGTGCTGGTGGCTTTCACGCCGGTGGGTGGCAGCATGAGCTGCTCCGAGTCGTCCTTGTCTTTGTCAACTGTAAACAAATTTAATTTTTTAGGTAAATTATTTTTGTAACCATTTTTTTGTTATAATATTTTTATAAATTTTGATAATTTTTTTATTAAATTATGTATAAGCCGATGTTCACGTAAAAATATGTTTGAAACTGATGTTGAGCTTTTTATGTCGAAAACTTGTAAAGTTGTAAAATTGCGTGTAGACTTGTTTCACAAATATAAATTATTTTAAATATGTTTTCAAGTAGCAGCTCGCAAGTTTGTTTTTTAAGACTTTATAAATATTGATTTGCAGATTGCAAATTGCAACAGATTGTTTCAAGTCCATGAGCTTTAATCATCGTTTCTGTAAACTTTATGTGTGATTAAGTATAAGTAAAGCAATTTAGACTTTAAGATTTGAATTATGTACAATGCATAATCTTAAGTGATATACATTTTAAAGTGACAGAAAAGTCAATTTAAAAAGTAAACTAAGAATAAAGTTGGTATAAGAAAAGAAAACCGTCACAAACAAACTAACAATTTTTCAGAAGGCTGTCAGGCGATCGCGACCTGGTCACTTTGGGCGGTTTCGTGGTGACCGTGGTCTCGAATATGATTTCTCCCAGCACCGAGACTGCCTCCACTTGGTACTCTGCGTCCGAAACCAGTCCTATGAACATCAGGTTTCGGTGCGAAGACCTCCTCGTTACCATGCGCTGAAAGATTAAAATTGCGAAAAGTTAATGGTATACGTGATTAAAAATAAAAGTTTAGATTTTTATTTATATCGATAAATAAACAAATAAAAAAGTAAAATATTGTTCAAAAAAGAGGTCAAAAAATAATTAACAAGAAACGGACGAGATTTCTGTTGAAAATATTCTAACGAACCGCATTATTTTGTATTTTTTACAATAAAACTGGGTTCAGTAAAATTGTTGTAGTGAAAAATTATTCTTTAACAACCACCATAGCTTAACCTATTTTAGTAGCTTTTAGTTATTACTTTTATTCAAAGATGTATAAAACAATAAAAAAATCATACAACTGTTTAATATTGAATACAAAATAAAACTTGGAAGTCATAGTTGCAAACTGCGGAAAAAAAAATGCGTATAAATATATTTTAATCAAGCCAACATACTTTCTGTATGACTTTGTAGCCCTGGTACAACGTAAAGCTGGCACCCAGGACATCAGAAGGCCAAGTTTTCCACGAAATTATCACGTGCCTGCTGCCCACCGAGCTCACTGTGGCATCCAACTTGTTACTTCGAGACTCTGCAATACGAGAATGTTTAAACTTAAAATGTTCAAACTAATCGCTTTGTAGTATTGAGAAATTTATGTTTTCGCATTTTTTGACTATAAGTATTACATTGTTTAGCATTTGCTTACTTAAATATTACAAACAACATTTGTATATTTAAAGTATACATGATTAAAAACGATTTCATTATTCTTTTTAAACTTATTTTAACTAATTTAAATAAGAGGCTAATATACGGTGGTAAAAAAGAAATAAATTTTAATTATACACAAGTTAAAAATCTAAAAAGTCATAAATATAATTTTTATATTTAAGCAAAAAACAACAAACTGGTGAGAACAGACGAGACGGCGGTGACCTTCTCAATGGGCGAGTTGTCGTAAGCTAATGGGGTTATTGTGACGTTATACCGCGTGTCGGGCCCCAGATTGACGAAGGTGTGGCTCACCCCAACGTGGGTCTTGTTGTGACGTAACAACGGGTAACCGTCCACCATCTCATCCACGGTCACAATGTACCTGTGTAAAGGTTTGTCGATTAATAATAATAAGAAATAATTAAAGAAAAATAAGAAAAAATGTTAATTTAAAGGTTTATTGATTAAAGTACTTTGCAATTTAGCAAAAAAAATGTTAGCTTAAAAACTATCATTAATCGAAGGGTGTACATATGTTTATATAAAAGTATATAAAAACCAAAAAACTTGTTTATATTACAAACTTTGATTGAAAAAAAACGATTAAAAAAATAACATAAGTAGTTTTATTTCTCTAACTTATAAGAGTTTTTTATGTTTAAAAAGTATCATATAATATATAAAAATTTTATTAGTTCGAAAAAATTTCGAGAATCCAAGAATAAAATTATAAAATTTAAGGAGTAATTTTACATCTCTCACTTGTGGGAGTCGGGATACCGCAGCCAGGACAACCGGAAGCCCCTGGAGGTTATTTGACTGAAGCTCATCTGGAACTGCCGGTTCTTGCCGAACCCCTCCGACGCGTCTATTGTGAGGTAGCTCTTCATTGTGACGTAATCCTTCAGGCCACCCACCATCCTTCCCCGCACTCTTGTCTGTACTGGACCTGATAGAACCCTCTCCAGGCTGGTCACAGTGAAGAAGAGTTCAGATATTTCCTTGCCCATGTCGTTTGCCTGTTTATTCGTTGTGTTTGATTATTTTTGTTATTAAAGAGAGGTCAGGTTTAATTATTTTAAATTTACAAAGCAGTTTAAAGCTTTTAATGATAGTTCTTTGTACAGTATTATCTCGTGTACAGTTTTTTTAAGTCTTACAGATTAAAAAACGTACCTCTTGCATTGAAATTATGGTGTCTCCGTTCACAACGTCAATGAGTTGCCTACCGATCTCGTATATTTCCATGAGTTGCGTCGGTTTCGTGTCTGAAACAGTAAATTTTGTTCATAAAATAAATAAAAAAATAGTTATGTATATATGTTTAAACTCACAGTCGGCGTATCTGGCCGAGTAATGGTACAGCTGATGGAGCTTTCTAATCTGTGGCTTGAGCTGCCTGATGTATTGAGCTCTCTGAACCGGTGACGGATCCTTGCTTGGGCTGAAAAAAATAAACTTATCAGATTGCTTTTAGTTTATTCCGTATAAGTTAAGGTTTAAAACTCACTCGACGCCTTTTACTACCGACTGGTAGAAGTTTCTGATGGCAGTGTCTTGGGTTCTGCTGCTCATCGATGAACCTCGACCTACAAGTTAACGTTGTTTATTTTAAATTTTTTTTATAAGTTTTACGTTTAAACATCATAATTTATTCGTGAGAAATTAAAAAAGAATTAAACGTTAGGTTTTGCAGACATTAAAACTCAAAAGTCTAGATTTTTTTTTTGATCAACTTTCTACTACATTCAAACAAAATTGACAAACTTGTCCTGACTCTGACCCACTGCGAGGCGGCCATTTCTCCCTTCTTCCGGTCCAACGCGACCACTTTGACGTTGTAGGTCGTGGACGGTTTTAAACCGACAAAGTTGTACTGTAAGTTTTATAAAAATTAAAAAAGTTAGAAAAAATAATTAATTTCATTCAGCTTAAAATTTAAAACTAGCTTAAATAAAATATTTCACGTTAGCTAAAATGCTTAATGCGAGAGCTTTTTTTAGACCTTTACATTTTTAAAGATTTTTTTCTGTATTTGCGCACTTTTTATAATTAAATACTTAATGAACTATAATTAGTTATTCAGCAATCAAAACAAAGCTACTGAATATCATACTCAAAAAAAGTATACTTAATTTTAGTTATTACGTCACAAAAAAGATACCTGTTTATTTTTTCAAAAACATAATATAAATTATTTACTTATTTTCATAACAAAAGTCAAACCTGGTTACTTCCGACGTCGGTGACCTTCAGCACGGGTTTGCTTCCGATGGACAACGTCAGAACGTATTGTGACGTGTACGGGGTCGGTATCCATTGGAGACGGAAGCCCTGTGACGTCAGCCTCGTCTGGCGGCATCCTCTGATCGTGCCGCCCCTCGGGAATGCTGATCATATATAAAAATTATTTTTTACTTAGTAACTCGTAAAGCTTTTAAACAAAAATTTATTCTATTGTTGCGTACTTGCTATTAAATATGCTAAAAGTTAATGAATTGTCTAAGTTAGTTTATTTTTAAATTCTGAACATTTAAAACTAACGTATTTCAACACTGATGGGTTCACTCGGCACAGCGTCCCCGTACTTACTGTGCGAACTGACCTTAATCGAGTACAGGTCGCCAACTCGCAGCCCTCCCATCCTGTACGGAGGCTGAACGTTCCTGTGAAAATATATTTTACCTCAATTGAGAATTAATAAGAACAAATAAGATACAAGTAACGGACTCTATTTTACAAAAATAAAACTAAGCATATGAGTGTATATACAACTATTTTTAATTTTTATCTATCATGAATGAATCGTTCTCATTTTAATATCAACTTTTAGTTTTATGCAAACCTGTTACGGGGTACATTGTTAAAAAAGTGGGTACATATAAAACTAATACGAATTAAAACTGAAGTAAATAATAACCGCCTCTTGTAACCTTCTACTTCAACATCTCATTTTACTTTCATACCTGAACGATCTAGTGGTTCCCTTGTACTGGTTCGTGGCGACGATGGAGTAGTAGAAAGCGTCATCCGCCTTCTCAAAAGTGATCAGGAGGTACCTGGCGCTCTTCTTTATTATCTGCACGTTCTTCGGCGGATCCGGTAGCAATCGTTCTGTGTTTTTTATTAAAATGTTTTTTATTGGTTCGTTTATAACCTTCAAGTTTATCATCAAATGGCTTTACTTATAGTTTTTCTAACTGTCTAAAAGAGGGTAAGCTATAAAACCATTGTAAGGTGTTTAAAGAATTATAAGTAAAATTTAACTTATAAAACTAAACAACACAAGACATACTTATATACTAAAAAATGTTACCTGTCGAAACTGTTAGACCAAGACTTATTTTTGAATTATCTCCGCCGAAGCCAGTAGCCATGAAGTTGATTGTATAAAACTTGTTGTCTTTCAGTCCTTCTATGCTAACTGAATGCTTATCTTCAGTTTGACCGCTTCAAAAAGTTTAAATTTAGTTATACTTTGTTTTTATTGTTATAAAATTTTAATTAATAAAGACGTTTGAGACTAGATATTTTTACTAGTTAATATTGTTTGTTAACAAAAATATGTGTTTACAAAAAACCTTTTAGTTGATAGGAGTAAAAATTAAACTCAGCATGCAATGATTAAAAAAGTATCTTTGTTTACAAATATGGTATATATAGAAAATATGGTATATTAAAATAGAAAAGTAAAACTTTTAATTTTTACAACATTATGAAAAAACATCCGTTTTTTTACATGGTTTAACGCTTTAACAGTAATTAAATAGTTTTTATTTTAACTTAGTTAAAAATTAAAACTATTGAAATAAAAATGTTTTCATAATTTTTTATGAAAGTACCAACCTTATCTTGCGGGTGGTGACGAGTTCACTGGTGACGTCATCATACACGTATATTGTGTAATAATCAGCATACGTCACCACCGGTAACCACAACTTGATCGAAGTTGGCGTTTTATCCTGCAGCTCCGGAGCGGCATCCAGCGGTAGTACTGGTGCCGGGTGACCTGTGATTGGTTAATGTGTTACTTGTGCTTGATTGTGATTGGTTAACATTTGTACTGGTTGGTTAATATGTTGATAAGTGCTCGAATGATAACCGATAAAAACGATGTTTTAAATTTAGAGTATTTAAACTCAAATTAATGCGTTAACAACTTTTTTAAAGCTATAAAAATAATTATTTGCATTTCGCTACGGGTAAGTTTACGAAACTTTTAAATACACACTGATAACGTGATCTTGTTTAGTTACATAAAGAAAATTGAACCACTAGTCAAAATCTAAACACAGTATGACAGCGGTTGCAATTTGAAAGTAGAAAATTTCTAGAAAATAATTTAACTATTTAAAAAGTTGTTTTTGGAGTGTACCGTTTGATTAGAGTTTTTGGCTTTATTTATCTCAAAAAAGAGAAAAGTATAAGTTAATTCAAAAGCAATCAGAATAATTAACAATAATAACAATTTCTTAAAACTTAATCTCTCAAAATTATTTAGAATTTAATCAAACTTATATTAAATAAAACATAGTGAAAAACAAACGTGTTTGGAAAGGTATAGGGTCACTTTCCTTAGACAAAGATTGTCCCGTTAAACTTTGCAGTGTAACTAGATATTTTTTCAATGTTTGCAAGCTATCCACTTTAGCCGTATTTCCATTAATTACCCTGTAAAAATTTTAATAGTGTTTTTAAAAGAAATAATTCTTTTATAGCTAATAACAAAAAATACTTGTTAAATAATCGGTTAAACGATAAAAGTATTATAATTTGTTTAAAACTCAATGAAAACAATATAAAACTAAAAACTGTTTTATTTAATAATCAATTCATGGTAATTGAAACACTTTAGCTAAAAGTTATAACTAATATTTGCAATTGTCCAAAATTCTATGTTAAAAGTATTCGATTGGTAATTGTGGACAAAAGATAAAAAGTTGATAAAGTTAACGTATTTGTATACATCTTACGTTTGTGAGACAAGTGCTCCGTTCAGGGCATCAAGAATGTTGACTTGGTAACCATCCGCAAACTTGTTGGGCGTCCAGGACACTTCAATGTGGTTTGCCATGACCTTTTCAATCACTATGTTTGTTGGTGGGGGGAGGTCAACTGTTTATTTTTTTAGATAAAAACAGTTTTGTGACATAAGTAGGTTTGAAGATATATTATTTCATTTAATTGAAAAATAAACTCAAGCTGCTTAAAAAATAAAATTAAACATTTTAATTGAAAAATGAAGTAAAAAACATAAATAGTGTTTAGAGCACAGCACAGTTGCAATCTCTTTTTTTATCATCAAGTCATATCTGATATAAACTGACGTGTTTTTACAGTGAAGCCTTCCAAAGAAATGTGTTCTCCGAAATTTCCGTTAGCGTCAACTCGCATTTTGTACTCGGTGCTCGGAAATAGCTCAGTTATTTTCGTTGTAACCCATTTATTTCCAAGACTGTTATAAAAGAAACATCATAGCATAAAAGTTGACAAAAAATATTTATATAGTGAATTATATTGTTGATAATTAAAAAAAAAATATATTACCAAAACAGCATAAATATTTTACTTAAGTTGTTAGAAACTAAAATAAACTTGGCGACAGTTTATTTAACATTTTTGTTTAATTAAACAACTCAGAACGGTAAAAAAATAGAAAAAAACCGGTTAAACTGTTGTTACGCTCAAATGTTTCTACCAGTAAAACACAAAAACATCATGTAATTTTATATACACCATACAATAAGTTAGTTAAGTAATTTATTTTCAAAGTTTCAGTATCAAAAAATTTTGTTATACAGAACTAACAAACTTACAATACAACTTCGTTTGCTGGTATTTCCAGGTATATAAATTTTTTAATACGTCACACAATAAATGTTTTATTTTTTTTTTTGTTGTTTTAAAGCTCCTGCATAAGAATAGATTTATAATATACAAGAACAAATAAACTCACGATTCAACTTTGTTTGCTGGTATTTCTAGAGACCTCTCCCTTGATACTGTGCCGCCCCACTCATACGTCACCACGTACATATTAGCGAATGAGATGCGCGGAAACTTTATCTGCACCCAATTGAAATCGTCCTTCACCAAAGCAATCTCGCCTGTGTATAAAAACTACATATTACTCAACTGAAATAAGATATATACATATACTAATGTTATATTATAAGTCTTTTATGACTTTCAATTTTTATTTAATGCACTGAAGAGCTGTTTGAGCGAATCTTAGTTTGCTAAATTAAAAATTAAAAAAAAATATTACAGACCTCTTGTTGTTTATTAACAAAAAATATTAGAATATGTAGACTCAAATAAAATTACAAAAGGTTTCATTAATTACAATTAAAGGGTAGCTCATAAAAGTTATTACCATCATAGTGTAAGTAAAGTGATATTTTCAATATAAACAAAACTATTTACCGGTGAAAGCGCTGACGGAAGTGCTGATCAATCCCTCGGTCCCGTCCAAGTTCTTAGCTGACGTCTGGAAGCTGTACAGGGTCAACGGGGTGAGCCTGGTTATGACGTAACTGTTGCTTTGTATTCCGTCTATTTTCTCATAAGACTGCGACAACGACATCTTCTTGTTGGCGGCTTGCGACTCGCTAGTGATGTGTAGAGTGTAGGACAGCGACCCTGGGTAGTAAAAAGTCTTTATTTATGTTACCACTAAAAAGTGTACGGTATTATTATTTTGCTACAGAAGCTTTAGTGAGTTCATAAACGTAAACAAGTTATTTGTGATGTTTGTTACCTTAATACAGACTTTTAAAAACAAGTTCTAATGAATACTTTTCCAAATAACATTGTTTAGCTGTTGATGTATGTTGTTAATTTGGTACAAGTACGTGTAAATTTTCAATGACTATTGCAACTAACTCGCTAGCTTTTTCCAGTTAAGTTCAATCGCAGTTAAGTTTATTGTTCTTGCTGTCAATCCTTCAGGCGCACTTAAAACTGTATTGTAAGTCAAATTAGTAAGTTTTAAAGTATTCTCATTTAAAAAGAAAAGTATAACAAAACTATTTTAAGTTTCCAAAACCTAGTTAAAGTTTTCAACAAACAGATATTTACTTAAAAACAAGCTAAACTAAAAAATTTTTTCAAATACAAGTTTTTATAATACAATCACTCACTTGTTCTGTGGGAAACCCCAACGCTGGCGTCACTCAAAACGTCCCTGGATTTCGCGTGAACGTGCACCGTGCACTTCTCACCCGGGGTCAATCCCCCGACTCGATACTTCGTTTGCACGGTGGTCTCCTCTCTGTCGTTGGACGATTCAGACTGAATGTGCACTTCGTAGCTTGTTGCACCTTAATTTTTTTTTATGATTAAATCTTAGTTTTTCACTGATCGAAAATCAAATTAATAACATATTCTTACAAAAGAAAAGTTTTGTTTCTAAAGTTTTAAAACTTTACAAAATTAGTTTTACATCTAAAGACATTAACTACGGATGATAATATTAACCTGTTGACTTTTTCCATGCGAACTCAATATAATCGACTGACGCGTCGACCACTTGCACTCCTTGTGGCTTTTCTGGTCCTGGAATAAAATATTTAAATTAAAAGCACTAAGCCAGTTTAGTATACGTTGCCAAATATGCATTTGTTTGAAAAAATTGAAACAAACAAAGTGCGGTATTTATGAGCTTGAGATATTCTGAAGTGATTTTAATAAGTGAAACTAACTTGTGATGAAAAAAGTAGGCGAGCTCCATTCCCTGCTCTCGCGGTCGAACTTGTCAATGGAAGATATTTTGACCTGATACTTTACGCCTGATTCTAAACTGAGGGCAAGCAACTGCTGCTTGTCGTTGTCGGTGGAAAACACGTTCTTGTTGACAGCAATTTCGTTATCTCCGTTTGTCACTAGCACTTTGTACGACTTTGCACCTTTTTGACAAGTTTTATTATCTTTTTTTAATCTTAGTTTTTTGAAAACAGCTTTTAATTTTAAGTACTCAACTAATCTTATTTTTTTTTCTAAATAAATAACATAACTATGAAATAATACTTTCAAAATAGGAAGTTGTGTAACTTAGTAATGTTTACAAAGACCAGTTATCTTAGTTTGTTAAAAAAATTATTTTGATAACGTACTTAACATTTATATTAAAATATCAAATGTTTGGTATTTATAAAAAAAATACATGCACAAACAATGCAACACTTATTTTCAAATTTAATAAAACCTTACCTTTCACAGACTTCCAGTTGATAGTAGCCTCATTTGTATTGATATCAGTAACATCTACCTCATTCGGTGGTCCGATTACTGTAATGATATTAAAACTAAAAAATTGGGCGAGCAGCTAAAACTTTGACATAAGAAAGATGAGTTTTTACAAATTTAGATGCTTTAACCAACGCAAACATTAACATCTTCACTGTAATTCGTTCAAGTTATTAATGAATTAACTTAGCTTTTCGATCATATCTTTGGTTGCTACATAACACCTTAAAATATTTATACTAATAAAAACATTTGATAGTAGTTAGAATCGTCAGTAAGATTTTTAAAAACATCAAGACTTTTCTTATGAATAATTTTTTTTGCGAGGCAATTTAAATCGTAAAGAAAATAGAGCAAAACAGTTTCAGTTAATATTTCAACACTAACTCGTGGTGAAGTAGCTTGGCAAGCTCCACTCAACAGACTGCCTGTTCAGCTTGTCAACTGATGCTATTGTTACTTTATATTCTTCTCCTGCCTGCAACTGTGTAACTATCAATTGCTGACTCGACCCTCCTGATGACAACTTTTCCTTGCTGATCACAATTTTGTCGTCTGCGTTCGTAACTCGTAATTTGTATGACTTGGCTCCTGTTTTAGTTGGTTGCTACTGGTTAGACTAGTTATCATTTTTCATAATCACAATGATGTCAAGATTTTATTTTTGAAACTGTTTAGCTTTTTTATTTTTATTATTAGTTTAAAACTTATTTACTTGAGTGAAGGTATGTCAAACTAAAAAAAGTTTTGAAATATACAACTATTATAAAATTTAAAAATGAACGAACCTTCTATGTGTTGCCATACAATGGTGGCCTTATCAGTGAAAATATTTGAAACTTCTACCTCAGTCGGTGCTTCTAGCACTGTAAAAACATTTTTAAAACATTAAAATAAAAGTTTTATTTTAAAATCTAGTTTGTTACAATAAAAAATGTTTTGGTATTTGCAAGGAGTATTCCTTACGCACAGCTGATCTCAACAAAACTAATTTTGGAGACAAAGTTAATTAAAAATTTATTTATTTACACAAAGGCAACGACGATCCCTTAGGGGTGAAACGTCGTTGCCTTTGTGTAAATAAATAGATTTAATATTAAAGATTATTTAACTTATTTTATACATAAAACTGTAACAGTTAACTTTTTGATATATCCTACTGTCTAAAAACGTAAATGTAATAAAAATTAAGCGATGTCACTAACAGACTTTTCTAAGTTTTAAAGTTACCACGCTTCAGCTAGCTGAACAAAAAATAACAGAAATGCTCGTTCTTTTACCTCAAAAATACAAGAAACAAATACATTATACATTATATTTCACTCACACGTAGTGAACACGGCAACGGAGCTCCACTGTTCCGACTGCCTGTTGAACTTGTCTATGCTCGCCACCCTTGCCCTGTACTCTACACCGCTCACAAGCTGGTTCGCTTGCAGGTGCTGCTTGAAACCCGATGATTTGTGCGACACTTCCTTGTTGATCACTATCACGTCGTTTTCATCTGTCACCTGCACCTTGTATGACTTCACTCCTGTGTAGATAATATTGTTGTTATATTGATTGTATATATGTTAATATGATATTCTAAGACTTGATGTTTATAGTTTTTAAAGGCAAGTTTACTTGTTTATAAATTAATAGTTTTGTAATCTGCAAATAGCCATATATTTTGTTTTATCCCGGCATGTACTTAACAAGACACAAGTGTAAACCAGTATTAAAAAAGCTTATAAACTTTTTTTTTCTTTCTTTTGAATGAAAAATTACTTGTTATTAGAATATAAAACTACCTTTAATTGAGTCCCAGGTCAATTTTGCAGCTTCCGCTATTATTTCAGAAACTTCCACTTTTCTCGGAGGCTTAATCACTGTTTTTAAAATAAAATTTATAAATTTTCTAGTTGATAGAAATTACTAAGTTGCAGATCATATTTATTACAGGTATTATCTCATAACATACATGATAACATGGAGATGACATTTATGTTTTGAAATATGTTTTCACATATATTACACTAGTTGTTAAATTACGAACATACAAGAAAAACAAACCAACAATCTAAAGAAACATATATAAAATAAGTTATTAATAACACACATAACTTATATACTAACAAGTAGTGAAGTATTGGGGTCTGCTCCATTCCCTGCTCTGCCTTCCCATCTTGTCAACGCTCGAGATCCTCACCTGGTACTCCTGACCTGGTTGCAGTCCTTGCGCTTGGACCTGCTGTTTGAAGTCTGACGTTGCCGCCATCTCCTTGTTCATGAACGTCTCCCCGTCCGTCTTCTTAACCAGCACTTTGTAAGATCTCGCTCCTTTTGAAAGTGTTATTATTTTGAAATCAGATTAACACAAAAATACAAGAACTTTTTAATTGAAAAAATTGTATTATCATTTTCTTACTAGAAAAAAATGTACAACAGTACTACAAAAAGATTATTTTGCAGCTTTTTAAGTAGTATTAATTTTTAAATACATTGTAACACGCGAAAGTTTAAAGTTAATAAGAGTTGTTTTTTCTTTATAAAAAAATAGTGTGATAAGTCTGTCTCATTAGAGAAAAGGCTGCAACAATATTTTTTGCAAGGCTAAAAAAATCCAAGAAATAGCTTACCTTGTATGCTGCCCCAAATAATTGAAGCTTTTTCAGTCGTCACATCTTTGACTTCTATTTCGTTTGGCGCATCTAACACTGATTAAAACAATGAATTTATTTTATTTGAATCAAATTATAAACTGTTTGTAATCAAATATTTTTATTATTACCATAAGCAACTCTTTGAAAGGTTTAAGTTTTTTGATCAAAAAACAGTGACTTGTTTTATTACGTAAAACTGATTATTGTACTGAAATAGTAGAAATGGCAAAGAAAACTTTTAAATACTAGTTAATTTAAAGTTTATTAAACACACTATCCTCATGTTTTAAACACTTAATAGTCAACCCTGCTTCAAAAATTACACTGATTTCGAATTGTAAAGACATATTCACTTGGCAGCTTCAAAAAATTATATTGACTTCGAGTTTAAAAGGCATAGATAGTTGTTTTAAGTTATAGTTAAAATGTGACTGCAGTAGAACAAAAAATTAATGCCCTACTAGCTGCCTTCTAAAAGTATCTTAAATTAAATACAATGCCCTACTAGCTGCGTTATAAAATATATCAGCACAAACTTGTGGTGAAGTAAATCGGTGAGCTCCACTGCCTGCTCTGCCTGTCGAACCTGTCGACGGTGGATATTTTCACCTGGTACTCCACACCACTGTGCAGCCCTGTTACCAGCAACTGCTGCTTGTTCGAGTTCAGGGAAAACACCTCTTTCTGGACCACCGTCTCCATGTTTTCGTTTATCACTTGCACCCTGTACAGCTTGGCCCCTGTTTGAAAATATGTGTTAAAAAACAGAAGTAATGATAAAAAATTTTATTTGTTATGTTATTCTTATTCTTAAATTATACATACTTTAAAAATAATTGAAAAAAAGTATTAATTTAAACATGTAAAAGTAAACATTTTTAGCGTAACTTATAAATTATTGATTAGTTATTGGAAGCCTTAAATTCTACTACAAACTAGATAATTGTTATTGTTTTACAAACCTTTAACTTGATCCCACGTTACTGTAGCTTGGTCAGTTAGAACTTCCAATATTTCAACCTTTTCTGGCGGTCCCAGCACTGAAGAAAGTAAAAAAGACTGTTAGTAAAGTCAAGTTAATAAAAAAATAGATCAAGTCATGAGACTTAAAAAGTTGTAATTTCATCTAACTTGTTGCGTATTTATAAAAAAAAAATTATATTTTTCAATAAAAACTTATTTTTGTTATTTAAAAAACGGTAGTTTCTTTATAGATGAAATAGAAATTTAAAAAACATTAATAAAGGAAATAGGCAATGAAATTTACAGATAATTAACAATAACGTCATAGCAGTGCTTGCATTAAATAACTTAGTCTACCTACTAGTATAAACAAATTTGTTTTGAAGTGAAAGCAGTTTTAAGTGTGACAGCAAACTAATGAGCAAAAAAAAGTTAAAAAAATGCACAAAATATAATATTAACATAAAATAAATTTAACTTTTGAGTTATTCCTACTACTAGTTTTTCTACAAACGAACTAGTCGTGAAGTAAGCGACGGGGCTCCACCCTCTCCCCTGCCTGTCAAACTTGTCAACGGGTGTTACCCGCACCTGGTACTCCTTACCAGCTTCCAGGTGGTCCAACCTAAACTCCTGGTCCTCCTGGCTGGTCGCAGCCACCTCTTCATACTCTTCGTCGGTTCCACTGGACAGGTGAATCTTGTACTTGACAGCTCCTGAGTAGTGCAACATAAGTTTTTAAAAAAATCAATCAGTTAGTTGTAAAAAAATTTTTTGCAAAAAAATCAGCTGTCAAGGAAAAATTCGCTTAAAATTAAAACTTGTCAAAAAATTCTTAAAAATTTTTGTAAATGGTTGGAAAAAATTAGAGACAGCTTCAGCTTTACACAGACTCAGTTGATAAAGAAAAAGTAGCTTTCAAAAGTATTATAAAACTTCTTCAAAGAATAAAAAACATTAAGAAACAACTAACCCTCGACACTCTTCCAACTGATAGTAGCTAGGTCGGTGTAAATATCAAAAACTTTTACTTCCTTCGGCGGATCCAACACTGTAAAATATAAACTCATTACAATTTTACTGAGTTTACGATTAAGCTTAGAAGTAAAAGGCTATTTATTTTTTAAAGCTTTTTAGTTAGACTTCTGCTACAAAACATCTAAGAAAAAGCTAGTATTCTACCAATGCGTTAGCTTACATGTTGTGAAAGTTTCCAGTGAGCTGAAGGTCTTGCTCTGCCGATCGAGCGCGTCCACGGAGGCGATCTCGACGTGATAGGTGCTTCCCGCTTGCAACCCTTCAACCTGCAGCTGCTGCTTCCTTCCCTCCACCTTGAAAGCTGGCATCTTCTTGTCCTGGACGCTCGTCCCTTCGTCGTTCTTCACTCGGATTCGGTACTCAACAGCTCCTAAAGTTTGTTTTTACTATTCAACTAATCTATGATTCGTCTTGTTTGTTTAATAAGTTTTTTTTAAACTGCTTACTTAAATTATACTTTGTTTCACGACAACTTGCGTTTAACTAGCCGTAATAAAAAACAATTTAAAGATTAAATTTTCAAATCATTATCAAAAAGTTTGTAATGAACAGCTTTTTTTTTTGTTTAAACTATTAATTGCATTTAATTAAATGTTAATTTTACAAATTTTCAAATTTTACCTTGTATATGACTCCACAGCACAGTTGCTTTATTGGAGAATATTTTTGTTATCTCAACTCCCTTCGGTGGGCCAACCACTGAAAAGAAAATTTAATTTTTATTTTGAATGTTTAAAACACCATGTAATTTTTTTTATGAAGCACTTTACGATAAGTATCTAATAAGTATAATTAAAATTACTTGTAGTGACAAATACAGGGTCGCTTTGTTGGCTCTCTACTTTTTTACTGTCCAATGACGTCACAGTGATCTTGTACTTTGTGCCGGCAACCAGGTTTTCCGTCAACTGAACCTCAGACTTCTGAGAATCCGCGGTGAATTTTGCCGCCTTGCCGTCTGGCTGGTAGTACACTCGGTATCCGGAAGAACCTTTGATGTTAAATAATTTACATACAAATTTTTATATTATAAAAACTGAATAGATTGTGGTAGATGCTTTTAAATATCTGTTTTTCACATTTACTTTTACTTAAAAAAGTGTCTTTAAAAAGTGCTGTTCACTTTAGTTAAATAAAGCCAAACATAAATATTAAAAAAGTTAGTACTGAAGTCAAACTTTTTAACTACTTTTTTCTGTAATTAACTCTTATAAAAGTATTTACCTTTAAAGTCGTCCCAATCAAGTCCTATTGAGTTCGTGTCAACTGAGGTTGACTTGAGTCTTTTGGGAGATAGAAGCTCTGCAAAATATCAATTTAAAAACATTAACATTTAACATCGTGCAGAACAAGTGACCGTCGTAAATAAAAACAGTATTCTAGTTGTTTATGTGAAATGTTACAGACCAGTAAAAACTGACCGATTTGATGTACAAATGATGAACAGCAAACCAGTGAAAAAAAAATCTAGTATTTGATGTATTTTTTTTTGTTAAATATGTGAACTGCAGAACAACAGACCGGTGAATACGGTGAGAACCTTGCTGCTTGTGCTTATCTTTCCCCTCACCCCAACTGAAGTGATGCGGAACGCGTACTCGGTCTGCTTCTTCAGGTCTTTCAGGTGGTACGGGTTCTTCGTTGTTTCCAGTTTCCTCGTTTGGTCGTTGTACTCGTAACTTATCTCGTACTTTATCGCTCCTTGTAGAAAAATATATCAAAATATACAAACTGTAGTCTTGTTAAAAAAGGACAGATAAGCTTTAAAGAACAAAGTTATATGAGCCCCTTACAGTAATCTTTTTTATTTTAATTATTTACATACCTTGCATGTTTTTCCAGGACAAAGTGATAAAGTCTTCGCCCAAATCGTCATATTGTAATACATTTGGACTAACAGGGTCTAAAATATAGTTATCATTAATAGCTTTGAAAGGTTTTTATTATCTTTAGTAATTTTATAATTCGATTAATAATATGCTGTTTAATGTATAAATGATGAAAAAATAAGAAAAAGTTCTGTTTTAAAATTTCTACTTATTTATTAACTTTTTTTTAAACAAACATGTAAGCCTAGCGTTAAGTTCAGAACTTAATATAAACTGAATTAATATATTAATAGTCATTACATTAAAAACAAAAATTAGGCTTGGCTAAAAGCTTACTTTTTAGTTAAAAATAATAAATCGTTTGCTAATAATAACTTTTAACCGAAAGAACAGTTCAAAAAGGCAAGTTTATTTTTTTGAATTTTAAACAAAATCAAAACAGTTTGCTGTATTTGATTTATATTTTCACAACAAACCAGTGACGAGTTTTCATCTGTTTGAAAAAAGCATCCAGTTTTGATGAAAAATAGTTCTAAACACGAAAACTAATTTGAAGTTGAAAATTTAACTTTTCAGACTCCAAAAAATAAAAAACACCTGATACTTTTCATATTTATGCACATATGTTATTTTACCAGTGACGAGCGTGATCGGTTTGCTCAACTCGCTGGTGTCGTTCGCCCTCCCGTTGGTCACCACCCTGAACTGGTGGGCCATCCCGCTCACGAGTCCCGTTATCACCGTCGCTCCCTCCTCCACCGTCCTCCGCAGCATCCTTTTCGTTCCCATCCGCTTGTACTCCACCGTGTAGCTCACTCCGCCTTCGGAAAAAACGAGTTTTAAGAAATATATGAGTTTTAGTTTTTTTCGCATCATTAAACAAAAGGCTTGTAACAAAACTGAATGGTTTGTTTAAGTACTTTATTGTTTTTATTAAAAAATTTAATGTTTTATTAAACTGCTCACCGTGAACTTTGTCCCACGCGAATGAAGCTTGAGAGTGGGTGATCTTTCCAACTCGGAAGTTAGTGGGAGGCGATGGTTCTGAAAAAGGTACAAAATAAAAACATAAACACGATAATCTAATTTAAATAAAACCGTGGTTTACATCATAAGTAAAATCATGTAAATCTAAAAAATAACAAATTTTTTTTTTCAATTTTGTATAAAAAAAACATCAAACTTGTGTAAATTTCGAAAACTGTGCTTCCCGGGTCAAGCTTAACACCGTCTTCGTACGCGTATATTGTGACGTCATACAAGCTGCCGGGCTGCAGGTTTTTCACGTCGAGCGACGTCGAGTTGGTGCTGAAAGTCTTGTTGGTGTCCAGGTCCAGGTTTCTCATGAAAATTTCGTAACTTTCCATGCCTTATAAATAGTTAAGTTAAAATTATGCGATTGAGTTTAGATTATACTTAGATCAAAATTTAGCATGATAAGTAGAGTATTGATATAAGTTTTTAATATAGTATTAAATTAAAAATATTTATTTTAAACCTTCAAGCGCATCCCATTCAAGATTTACGAAGTCCGTTCCAAAGTCAACAGCTTGAATGTTTTCCGCTGATGACGATACTGAAAAAAAGTGCTAAAAATGTTTAAAGATTAACAAGTTGAATATTTTTAAGTGTTTCAGTAAAACATATTAAAATTAAAGCAAAGTAAAAACATTAGCTCATTTAAAAAAAAAAATGTTATTTTTGAGTATTTTTCAAGCTTTTGTAAAAGTTTTGCAACTTAAGGTCGAATATTTTAACTTAATTTAAAAATATATCTAGCTAACGTGTCTTCTGGGAAAGCTGAGCGCTCTTTTTGCTGTAAACTTCTTCGTAGTTGATAGTCCTGACAACAACGTCATACTCGACCCCCGGGGTGAGGAACTCCGCGAGAGCTTCGGTCTCGTTTGAAAAGATCTGCGTCTGAGTGAAGTTCAGCTCACCGTTCGAGATCTCCAGAGAGTATCCGGCAGCTCCTGTGTGCAAAGGATAAGTTTTTTTAACTTAAATTACTGAAACCTGTTATACAAATCAAATTTTTGAGATTCAGTTAGTTGATGTACGTTAATTGTCTGGTAGCTCCTGTAAGCGAAAAATTGAATATTAAATAAATTAAGTTTCCAAAACTTGGCACACAACTCAGAGAATATAATAGTTAGGGAAAAAATACGTATACGAAATTACCTTCAACTTCAGTCCATGTCACTTTGAAGGTTGTGGCTTTTACTTGTGACGTCGAAACGATTGCGGGAGGCAAGCAAACTGCAAATATAAACTTTATGAAAAATTTTGTATGCTTCTTAATAGAAACGGTATATATTTATATTTTCTATAGTAAACTTTATAATAAACTTTATGAAAAAAAATGCATATACCAAATTGGTGTTTTCGCGTGTTATTTATAAGTCTCAATTTTCTCTACTTGTTAGCTTTAAAAGTTTCAAACATTCTTGAAAGTGAAAATAATTATTTTTGAAAAAGTAAATTCAACAAACAAACCTGTTTGTCTCGTCACGACTTCGCTGTGGGCGGGGTTCATTCCGTCGTGCTGATGGGTCGCCTCACCGAAGGAGAAAATTTTGAAAGAGTACTCGGTTCCCGGATCGAGACCCTCTACCTTGTAGTAGGTGAACTCGGTTCGGATTATTTTCGAGGAGTTTCCCGCTTCGGTCGGTGAAACACGCAGACTGTATGACACCGCTCCTAAAGGTGTTAGAAAAGCTAATTACAAAAATAAATCGAAAAATGTTTATTGTTCATGGTTGTTTGTAGAAAAGGAGAAGTTATTACAAGAATTTTTTCATTACACACAGAGAAAAAAAAAACATAATTTTCATTCTAGTTTTTTTCAAACATACAATTTATTTTAAAATAAAGGTATACTAATGCTTTATTACCGTTCAAAAGCAACTAAAAAATTGAATTACAAATAAACCTTTTTGATTGGTCCAGGTGAGAACGGCGGAAGTTGTTGTGACGTCAGTAACGTTTACTTCAGCCGGTGCATCGGGCACTGTTTTTATAAAAACTTTTTAATATAATCAAAACGATATTAATATTTTGAAGGTGAAGTAGGAATCAGTTTTAGATTATTCTTTCTAATTCAACTATCGTAACTTAAATTTTACAATGAATAAATTTTAAATGATGTTTTTAAGTATGAGTGAAGAAAAGTGAAACTGTTTATAAACTTTCACGTAAAGTCAAACTATGGTTCTGTTAATACTTGTACAAAAATTTACAGCAACAATCGCAACTTACGAGTGACTTCTTTCAGCACATCCGACGGGTCTCCCCTCGAGTTGCCGATGCCGAGGGCCAGCACTTTCGCGAAATACTCGGTACCGGGTTCCAGGAAGTCGAACCTCATGCTGGTTGCCATGGTTTCGTGAACTTCCACGTTGTCCTTCAGCCCCTCCTTGGTCAGCTGCACCTCGTACATTTGCACCCCTGCGAAGTAAATTGTTTAAAAATTTGATTAATATTTTTTTTCAACTAATCTTTCTAAAATTTAGTTCAAAATCAGATTAAATGCCGTAATTTGCAAACTAAGCTTTGTATATTTTCCCTAAAAAAATTACAAAAATTTCAAAAGCATTGTTGAAATATATCTAATTTGTTTTGAAACATTAAAAAATATTTTTTTTTACACATTTATGAACACTAACCGTGTACGCCGTTCCAATCAAGCTTGAAAGAATTCGGTGTAATTTCGGACGAAGTCAGGTTCTCTGGGGCTAATATTCCTGCAAAACAAAAAATTTATACTCAGTCATAAATTTCTGAAATGATCAATTATGGCATACTGCACTCTATTTTATATGTTTTACATGTAAATGAAAAAAAACCATAAGTTATCTAAAACTTTTTAAATAGTAGAAAATTCAACCTACCAGTTTGCACCTTCACAGGCTCACTGGCTTGGTGATTGAAAATCGAGTTAATGCCAATGGATTTTACTCTTATCTCGTATATTTGGCCCGGCTTCAACTTTTTGAGCTCGTAACGTGACAGTTTCGATGAAAACTTTTTGATTGGCAGGTCTTTAGAATCGATGGCCTCGAGTATTATCTGGTACTCTTCAGCTCCTATAAAAAGTATTATAAAAAAAGTTTTATTAACTTTTTGTGTGTTTTTTTTTAATAGCATAACAAGTTAAATATGGTATCATAAAATTTATTTAAATATACAATTGGACTGGTTTATAGCAAAAATTGTAAAGTATATGCTCAAATAAAGTTTTTAAATTGTTTTTAAAGTATATTTAGTGCAAACCTTTTACAGTGTTCCAGTCTATGTACACGGATTTCTTTGTGACGTCATAAACGCGTAAGTTTGTCGGAGTGGCAGGAGCTGTGAAATATCAAAATAAAAGTAAGAACCTATTTTAAATAAAACTAATTAATGATGAAAAAAAAAGCAACACTAAACGTGTGGTAGAACTAGATAAAATTGCTTCATTTAAAAATGATTTTTTTACAAACAAACACCAAAACACGTAAAACAAACTCGTAGTGACGAGCATCTGCTCCGTGGCGCCTCCAACAACGAGATCGTCCATCGCCACGCTCCTCAACTCGAACCAGTACTCGGATCCGGCATCTAATTTTTCAACCGCTAGGTGGGCTTCCTCGGTTCTCAACGTGTCGGTTTCATCGCTGTCGGTCGGCCCGTACTTGATTATGTACGTCTTCGCACCTACACAACAGTATTAAAGCTTGGACATAAATCAATGTACTTAAAAAGCATTTCTATGCAGTTCCGGCATATGCTGTTTAAAAAACCGTTGTAAATAAGTAGTTAAGCTTTATTTTGTTGTAGAAGTAAGATTTTTATTTTTGTAAGAAATACTACACAAGTGTGGTAACAAGGAATAAATCTTACCGCGCGATGGGGTCCAAGACACTGTTATTGAGTTTGTGGTCGAGTTTGTAACTTGAACGTTAGTTGGTACGCTTGGGACTGTTACGATAAAATTATATTAAAATCTTAGGAATACTTTTATTAAATTAAAGATCTAAATTCATTGATTATTACCTAAAAATCCAAAGAAAATTATTATTTAAAACACGCACCCGTCTGAACGCTGGTCAGTTTCGTTTCCGTCTTGCTCAGCATCCCCTCGTGGTCCGACGACCTGACCCGCAAGTCGTACATGACCCCCGGCTGCAGCTCGTCCACCACCAGTTTCGATTCCGGGGAATTCATGGTCTGCTGCAGCTCGTTGTTGTCGTGAGAGTCGATGATGAGTTGGTAGTCGCGCGCACCTGCGAATAAAAACTCACTTGTGCAATACGGTTAAATAAAAGACATTTTTTTAATTTTTTAATATTATCAAAAAATCATTACAAGCAAGTTTTATTTATCAAAAATTTTAATAATTCACTACCGTTTGAAGGTGTCCACAGCACACTCAATGTAGTCTCACTTTGATCGAACACTTCTATGTAGCTCGGTGGGTTTGTTCCTATCAAAGTAAAATTATTAATATATAAATATTAACATAAACAAGTTGAACATAAATTCTGATAATTTTCTCTTAAAAAATAAGTAAAAATGAATACAAAAGGAATTAACTCTAATAGAAAATTTTCAAAAACTTAACACTTTAAGTAACTCACTCGTTTGCACTTTGAGCTTGTTGTTTCTGCGGTACACCGTCCCGTTCGTTCCCAAACTCTCCACTATGACGTAATAGTGCTCGCCGGCTTCCAGTGACGCAACTGTTGTTACATTCTCCTCCGTCACCAAGCTGCCGACAATGCTGTCCTGCTCGTCCACCCACAAGACTTCGTAGGATTGAGCTCCGTGCACCGAAGACCACTCCAGCGCGATGGAGGAGTTTGTTCTCTTGTCGAAGCGCACGTCGTTTGGCGGTAGGGGAGCTAGAAAGTTAATAATATGAAAATCTTAGGGTTCAATTAGTTAAATAATTTCGAACTTATTTTTGTCAAGAATTCAAAAGACTTTGAAAAGTTGATCTTTAAAGTAAAGCTGCAACAAAGTAAAAAAATATTCTTTAGAAATATGAATGTAATAAACTTGTATTATAAAGTTTGAAAAATAATCTAGTCAGGATCAAGTTCTAATACAGAAAACATTTTACCTGTTTGCTGTGTGAGGTTGGTGCTCGTGATGGAGTTCCTCACCTGGAATATTCCCACCGACGTCACCTGGAACTGGTACTCCGTTCCCGGTTCCAGGTTGTCAGCCTTGTACTTCTGAATGGGAGTCTGGAAGAGCACTTCTTCCTGAGTTTCCAAGTTAACCGTCTTGACCTCGTACGTCCACGCGCCTGCGAAAAGTTTCAAAGTGCTGCTTACTTTACTATTCAGAGAAATAGTGACTGTTTTTTTTTATTTAAGATTTATTGTGAAAGTATTTATAATGTTTTTAAAACAATAATGACACCAATTTTGTTAAGGTTCTACTTTAAAATAAAACTAAACAAGTTTAAAAAACAAACTTTATACATAACTGTTTTACTGTATGTAGGCAAATTTTTTAGTCTTTTTTCTGGCAATACTTTTAGTGTTATGATGGTTTCATATATATAATTAACATAAAACTAGCGTTGAAATGAAAATAAACATATTCAATTACATTCTCATTACCTGCAGGTCTCTCCCAAGCCAAAACAATGCTCGTTGAAGTGATTTGCGAGGTTTTCAGCCCAGTAACTGCGTCAGGAGCTGTTGAAAAGACAAACACTATAATAGCAGTTAAAAAAATTAGTATATATTATCTAGTAGGGAAAAAAGCTACCAACTAAATTGGTTGTCAAAAGTAATTAAAATAAAAAAGTACAGCTTCTACTTACAAGTATTTTTAGCCACGTCACTTTAGACAGCCAAATATAAATGCACATTTAAATAAAAATAAATAAATAAATAAAAACTGACGAGTGGTGACAAAGACGGCCTTGCTCCCGTGGCTGACGAAGCCCTCGTGGTTGATGGTCTTCACCGACACCCAGTAGTAGTTGCCCGGGGAAAACCCGTCCAAGGTGATCTGTGATTGGTCGGTTTTCAAAATGTTGGTGGAGTTGTGCAGGTCGCTCATCTCCAGCTCGTAGTGGACCAGGTAGCTCGCCGCGCCTGTTGAGTTTACATATTTACGCTACATACGAGTTTACATATTTCCGTACAGGCAACATATTTATGTTGCCTGTACGGATTACATATTTGTATAATAAATTACTAGTAGTCGCTTGTTTGCTGTTTTGTTGTAACTATCAGAAATGTTATTTTATTGAGTTTTTAAAACAAGAAAAACAGACCTTTTTTAGAAGATAAACCAAGAATTGTTGATTGAAAGTCTAATATGAACAAACTTTTTAAAAAGACTTTGCTTGTCAATTACTGCTGTCTTAATGCATAATAGAATTGCCACGAAAAAACGTACTTTTATACTTGTTGTATTACTCTTAAGATTAAAAATATTTGTAAACAATAGTCATACCTGAAACTTTATCCCATTTTAGATCAACCGAATGAGTTAGAATGTTGTTCGACTCGAATCTAGTTGGTGGGTTGGTCACTAAAAAATTTATAAAGTTTAAAAAAAAACAAGTATATCAAATACCATACTTTAAACAGTCGTCTAACTTAATAACTAATCAGCTTAAAATGAAAAATTTATGAAAATAAGAATACAAATATGTAAATAGGTAGTAAATGATATAATACATAATTAAATACAAAATAAAACAATAGTTTCTGTAACTCAAAAACAACCAACCGGTCTGCGTGGTCAGCGAAGCGGAACTTCTCTCGTTCCTCCTCTCTCGAATTCCTACCGCGAAAACCTGGAAGGTGTAGTAGGTTCCCGGCACGAGCTCGTCCACCACTACGTTGGTGGAATCCGAAGTGAACAGCCTCGCAGGAGTGTCGAACATCGAGATCTCGTCCGCCTCCTTCACGAACACGTCGTAAGCGGCTCCACCTAGCGGTTATTTTTTTCACGTGATATGTTTATGTGTTGAATATTTGCAAAGTTTTGGCACTAAGCTAAGTGGTTAGCATTTTTTTAATACATTGTAGCTAGCTCCACCTGGCGGTTAGCTTTATTTTTGTTAATTGGCGTTCACTTTTTTATGTATCACAAAGTTTTACTAAATTTTACATTTGGTGAAAAAAAACTGTTTAGTGAAGATAATGATTTTGGTCTAGCACAACACGTGTTTGTAAAAAAAAAATTAAAGTTTAAAACAATCAAACTTCGGTAGCAAAACCTTGTACTTATTTCATAATTTATTAATTACAAGTAAAGTGATTTTAACATTACTTTAGTTTAGTGTTCGAATCTTTTTTAACCTTGGAGTTAATAAAGTTTTAGAAAATGACCATAAAGTAAGTACTATTATCAAGTTGACACTAATCCATATTAGCTGCTCTATAACAGTTTGCTTAATGTTTGTTCTTACCTGGGGCTTCCGACCATGCCAGGCTGACTTTAGTTGCTTCCACGTATTTCGTTTCAACGAAATCAACTCCGGATGGATCTGAAGATAAATAAATGAAACATCAATCAACGTAAAATTAAGTTGTTTGAAACAGAGTTTTAAACCACTTTTTGAGTCTGTTAGGCGTATTAATTATTTTTGTCCGTACACATACGTTGTTTTAGAAAAACTCTGTTTTATAATTTAGAACAAAAATATTTACAAGTAGCTTCGGAAAGTATGAAGTTTTCCTCGCTTATCTGCCCCTCGAAACCGACTGAAGTGACGTAAACGTTATAGACGGTTCCAGGCAGCAGGTTGGTGAACGAAAAGTGGTTTTTGTCCGTCGACTCGATTATTATGAGCTCATAATCCACTTCTCCGATAATTCGCACCATGTACGACGCGGCTCCTGTAAAATTCGATATTATTTATTTATATAAATGATTGCTGGTATCTGTATAAACATTATTTTGAAATATCTAAAAATTGTTTTCATTGAAAAGTGTTTAATTCATATTGTAAACTTAAGAATTAAATATAAGTTACTGAGTTAAGTTAATAAAAAATATTTTATTCATTTTTGCTCGTAGCCTAATCGTAATTTTTATTTTACTAACCAACGCAAGGCGACCATTCGATATGGAAAGAATTATCAGTTGTGTTTGAAACTTTACCATAGTAAGGCGGATTTGGCACTGAAAATGCAAAATGTGTAAGCTGCTAGAAATGATAAGTAAAGTTTTAAGTAAACTCTTTAGAATTTTTAATAGTGCAAAGCAAGAACAGTGAAAAAAATAAATAGTTCAAATTGAATGAAGTACTTTATACATGAATATGCTAATAAGTACAAATAATAGAATACAAACATAAAATAAAGCAACAAACTTACAAATAATAAGTTTTAACAAGACTGTTCAATTTATTTTTAAGCAAAAGTACATTTATAAATCTACCAGTTTGCTTTGTTATGAACGCCGAAGCTTCCAAATTCAGGATTTCGTTCAAACCGCGAGCCAACACCGTGAACTCGTAGTAAACTCCGGCCTTCAACCCTGGCAGAGTGTCGTTTGTGTTCAGAGTGGAGTTGATGGAAGAAACTTTAAACTTGTCTTCGACCGTGAAAGCTACCAGTTCATAGTCTTTTGAACCTGAAAAGAATTTGTTCAAAATTAAATTTCATTTTAGTTACTTTAGAATATTAATACAAAGTTGCATAAATCACCAACGACCGTGCTTTTGTATTACACGTAATTAAAAAATTAATTTCAAATAATGCAAGGCAGTTTTGGCAAAAAAAAACCTAAATTCTCAAGTAAACAAACATCGACAAAAACTCAAACAATACTATCAATGAAACACATTAAAAAAAGTTTTAAATAGTCGGGGTGACCAGATTGACAAAAAACTGGTCCACGGTTGCCACCAAGCAGAACCTCGGGTGGGGCCTGCTCACGGTGTTGAAACTCAACAGCGGAAGGTCGTTCGCGCCGCACTGCAGCTTTCCAACATACCTGCCCTCACTGCAGTCGAACACCACCTGGCAGTTGTTCAGGCACAGGTCGAACATCAGGTGGCGGCCGCTGGGGCCCAGGAACGACGGGTTCTTCAGCCGCATGTGGGAGCTTTGCGTGGGAACATTCAGCTTTTTGGAGCTTCCGTCCCGCAAGTTGACCACGAACACCTGGTGAGAGAAGTTGTACTTTTGCGAGAAATTTACGATCACCTCCTTGCCGTTCGGGTGAAACTTCACGTCGGACACGTGCCACCGGTGCGCCACCTTTTCGTCCACTAGGTTGTCCAGCAACAATACGGGAGTTTGCTGCTTGGCAACCGACCTCCTGTCGAACACCCCCACCCTTTTCAAGTCGGCCACCGCCAGCAGATTGTTGTCCGCGGGGCTGGCGTCGAAGTCCCTCAGGCAGCCCGCTTCGTCGGAAACGCGGTACTTTGTCACGTTGAAGCCATTCTCCCTGACGTCGGCCTCGGCGATCAGGCAACTGCTCCTCTTAACGTTGAACCAAATGTTGTTCGAGTCTTGATTGCTTACTCGCACCTTCCTCGCCGACCCAAAGTAGCTGTACTCTCTAACGGGGATTTTTCTGTTCAAATCGAAAACTTTTACGTGATTGGCCAGGTGGTCCGTGCCGGCGAACAGCCACGTCGAGACCACTGACCGCTGCAGGCAGGCGGCAAATTTGTCGTTGCTGCCCGGCATGAAGGAAACGCACTGGGGGCGGTATTCCCCGCAATCGAACTTTCCCTCTCTTAGGGATTCCCCGAAGGGGCGAAGGACGTGAAAGGTGTTTCCCCGCTGCCCGCACACCAGCGCCTGCCCGTCGGACGACCAGTCTAGGCAGGTCACCATGGCGTCCGAGGCCCCCGGAAGGTCGACGTCGTCGAGGTCGAATGTTTGCTCCACCTTCATCCTGCGGAGCATGTCCTCATGGAAGTACGAGTACGAGATAAAGCGGTCCCCGGTGAAGGACTCGTCCACCGATCTCTTCCTTAATCTCTTGCATACATTCATTGAATTATATATATAAAGTAAATTTCTTTCTTTAAGTTTTTATTATTTTTGTCTCTTTTATATTTTTTATCTCTTATAGAAGGTTAAATTTAGATATTTTTTTCTTCAAAATTTTATTTTTTAAACTGTCTGTTTTTAATAGCGGTATAGAATGTGCTGTCAACCTAATGAAATTTTATAATTTTAATAAAATTAAATATCATATTATATATCTTATCGAACTTTTTGAAAATTACTTTAGTTAAAGTCGTGACGATAGCCTTCTCCAATTTAATTTTTATATTTCTTGTCAGCTGTTACTTTTTTAATTTAATATCTTTTTTTAAAATTTATATTAAAACACAACGCAACATAAATTTTGAACATGCGGAAATAGAATTTAGCTCTAAGCGATTAAAGTTAATTTCTATCACTTAAGACGGCCGCAATCTGATCATCGTCGCCTATCAGACCAGTTTATTTATTGCTGTAAACGCAAGCGAAATACGCTTAATGAGCTGTACGCGTTCAAAAGTCATTAGCACTGTTTAAGTATTTCACTTCGTCAGAAAGCCTTGGCTAAGTTGTAGCTTTGAGTTTTAAAAAAAAATCGTTTTTGTTTTTTTAGAAAAAACATTACAGTTGGGTGTTTAAAATTCAATTAATTCTTATAGTTTATTTACAAAAGTGTATATTACATTTAAAAGTGTCAGTCTTTAATGTCTGAAAATTTGTTTATTTTATAAAGCATAGCTGCCATAATTTATGAAATTTTTTTTGTCCTTGCGTGGCTTGTTTGGTATGATAGTTTATACTAAAGCTTGATATGTAGATGCCATAAGGGTTAATAGATTTATATTATTGTGGCTACGCTAGCTAGTTGTTGTCGTTTTAACTTTTTTATAAGCTTTTTGCAGTTCTACAGTGTAAAAATCAAAACTAAGCTAGTTTTAAAATTATTTGTTAACTAAATTACCTACTAACTAGTATAAGTTTTTTTTTTTTGAGTTTAATATTATTTTTTTAAGTTGTAATTAATTACTAAAAACGAACAAAAAGTTGTCACAAAAATATTAACAAAAACTGTAAAAACATAAAACACTAAACTAGTGTAAGGTAAGTTATCCTTAAAAAAAGCTAAACATTAAATAAAACATTAAAAACTCAAAAAAGTTTAGAGCAATATCAACACAAAAACTAAGTTTAAAAGGTAATAAACTTCAAATGTGAAACGTTAAAAAAATTTATGACGTTAACATGAGTATATTAAACAGTAATTTGACTGATCAGTATATAATATAGTTCATTATCATTTAAGTTTAGTGAAACTTATCAGAAATTAACATTATAAATATATTTATTCTTAATTAAGCTATGTTGCGTATTTTAAAAAATAAGCTATTTTGTCTTTATCGAATAGGTGTTACCTAAGTAATGATATTTTTTTGTCCATAAATTAATTTAAGATGTCTATTTAAAGCGTTTGGTTTTTTTTTTGTTAACTTCTATAGATAGCTATTTTTAACAATTTTTGTTAGATTATGAAACACTTATATATAATTAAAGTAAACTGTTACCTTTCGTGTTAGTCCAAGAAATTACAACGGAGTCGTTACTAACTTCATTTATTGAGAATTCACTTGGTGAGTCCGGCACTGTTTATTTAATTTATTTTTTGAATAAAAACATGTAAGATTTATTTTATTATAATGTATGCTTATATCAATTTTAAACTAACTGTCGTTACCAAGCTAACTTAGATACACTTTGTATTTTTTTTTTAATTTGTAAAAATGTTATATGTTATGTTGTTTAAAAAAAATTCAATAGTTTAGAAAGTTTACTCGGTTTGCTAAAAAACCGACTAACAAACACAAGTTACGTAAGTTAATTTTTAAAGCAACAGGAAACAAATGAAATACTACAGCTTTGTTCGACTTCTTCTTTAAATGCTTGGTTTTTATGCATGCTTATAGTAGCTTAATATATTATAATTAAAAAAAAATGTTTGCTTAACTATTAAGCTAACTGTTAAAACTTAAGATGAAACTTTCGATAAAATTAATCAATAAAAAATCAGCTCGAGTCTTTAACTAATTACCATTGAAACATAATCTAGACTTATGTACAGTACTAGTAAAGTTTCAAAAACCGACGAACATTTTTAAAACGTAATACTTACTTGTTGAATTTTAACATAAAAAATACCAAACTACTAGCACATTAGTGTATATTGAATCGCAAACATATAAGGTCATACAACTTTTATATTTTGATTTTTACTTATTCCAGCTCAATCCAAACAATATCAAGTAACAAAGAATATCAGACTACCAAAACTGCTTGAAAATAAAGTTATGTAAACAAATAAGTTAAAATAAAATAGGTTATGCAAATTGCTTTTCTTTTACTTTCAGTTCAGTTTAACACAGGCTAGCACATAACCAGTGTAGAAGTAAATATTTTACGGAATATATCTTAATTTTACCACTTGAAAAGGTCATAGAATGTTTCTTCTTCTTTCAGTTTAACACAAACATCATCAAGTAACTATCAGTATAGTACTATATATTGAATCGTATATATTTTAAATTATTAACTTAAGAAACTCATAAAAACTTTTAATTATTCTCAGTTTATTTCAATGAATATCAAGTAACCACTCAAGAAGTATATATTGTAGCACATAAATTTTAAATATACCGCTTAAAATAGTCATAAAACATTTCTACTATTTTTAGCTCTACTTTTAGTTGATATCAAGTTGCATCAAGTAACCAGTAAAGAAGTACATATTGTATCACTTAAATCTTAAGTCTTCTACTTAAAAAGGTAATAAAATATTCCAAAAAATTTTTCGGTTCATTTCAAATCTAATAACCAGTGTAGAAGTAAATATCGTATGGAATATATACTAATTAAAGAAGTCATGAAACTTTTCTGCTACTTTCAGTTCAACACAAACAACATCAAGTAACCGGTGTAGAAGTAAATGGGATCACTAATCTAGTCTAGTTTATTGCATATACTTTAAGTTTACTATTTTTAAAAAGTTTTACAGTTTTCTATAATTCAACTATTCACAGTTCACTATAACACAAACAACATCAAGTAACCGGTGTAGTCAAGTGTTTCTTATTTATTAGAATTTTATTACTTAATAAGGTCATATATTTTATTATTTTTTATTTTCAGCTTATTTGAAATCAAGTAACCGGTGTAGAAGTAGATGGGATCTGACGGCGGACCCGACACCTCCTCCTTACCACTTGCCCTCACATCGAACCGGTACCTCGTTCCCGCCTCCAAGCTCCTGATGAGTGCGGAGGAGTTGTGGACCTCCCTCTCACCCGCGAACCCCCCCGCCATGTCCTCACCTTGAACCAGGTATGTGAACGCTCCTGTTGATGTTTTCATAACATAGTTGAATTGCACGTTGTTTTCATTATTGTACACATTTTAAATTTGTTTGATTAAATAAGTTTTGAATATATATTTAATTGAATAATATATTTTAAACTTGAAAATATGAACAAGTACATGCTTTCATTTACTAGTGAAACAGTAGTGCTAGTTTGCTACTAAACGAAAGTACAAGTGAAACAAAATCGTGTATATGTTCATTTTTTCAAAGACAGTAGTAAAGAAAGAAGTAAAGAAGCAATATTGTATTTTTTACAATAATTTTGTTTTTACTAAAAATTTATTAAAGTTTACTGTCTGAACAAAAGAGTTCTCATTGTCTTGGACACTAGTAATAAACAACGGTTTAAAAAATGTTTCAAATTTGTTTGATTAAAAGAGCGAAATGCTCCAGGCATGCTGAATGTTGTTTGCTAACAAAATTTGATAAATATTGGGTTTTTTTAAAAGTATGTTTGTCAAGTTGTTCGGTTTGGATTTCTTGTGTTTGTTATGTATGGTATTCGTTTAAATTATTATGTTAATGTATAAAAGTTTATATACGGATCTAAAGTAAATACGCTGACAATGTTATATAAGCTTATTTTACTAGTGATAATAAAAGTTGAGTTAAAACTTTTTAATAAACAAACTCAAGTAGCCTAACAAAATTAAAGAAGAATGTAACTTAATTTAAAAAAATAACTGTTTTAAGGTCTTAAGTTTATTATGCGCATTTTATTTAGTTAATAACGTCAGTATTACTTGTAAATAAGCTACTTTTACATGAGATTAAATTACTTAAACTTCCGTGTTCAATAAGTGCAAGCATGAAAGTATACATTAGTATATTAACTACCAAACTCACCGTACAAGTCATCCCAGTTCAAGTTGACGGAAGAAGTCGTTAATCCCACAACTTCTAATCCCTCAGGCTTGCCAGGAGCTTAAAATTGTTTTGTATCAACAGATTATATAAACACTTTTAGTTGAGATTTTTTGCATAAAAAAATCACATAATACGAACTATTTGTATAAATATAGTTTATTAAGTCTTTTTAAACATAATGAATTACAGCAAAACAAAACATTTTGAAGTGCATTATCTAATCGAGGCAAAAGTGACAAAAATAACATTTAATTAGAGTCTAGTAGGTGTATTAGAAATTAATACAAGGTTGAGAACAATACATACAATACAATCGCTTTTTAAATTGTAAACAACTGTTGATTTCTTTATGCTGTGTTTAGGATAAACATCAACCCTGCATTTTAAAGACTTTTAATAAAGTTAAATTACAAACTAATATGTAGCAATCAACAATAAACTACCAGTTTGAGTTGAGAAAACTTCGCTGTATATTTCGTTGCTCCTGCCCTCTTTACCGACTGACTTTACACTGAAGTTGTAGTAACTGCCCATTTCCAACTCACTGAACGTTGCGTTCGCAAATGAACTGATCAGCTCAGTAATTTCACCTTCTTCACTTATTAATATGCTTTCGTATTCGATTGCTCCTAAAATGTAATGTGTTTAGGAAACTTTTTTGTACTTTCAAAATAATTAAAAAGTTTATAAAACATTCAATGTTTACAAAATCAATAAAAGTTCACACAATAAAGATTTTACAATTATTCACTAGCAAACATAATTAACCTTTAACATCAGGCCAGTAAAAAGTTAGAGTTGTTGAAGTAGGCTCAACTTCTATCAGCTTTGGCGTAGAAGGCACTGTAAAATAAACAAAATTATTACAACTTTACAAAGAATTACTCGTTTTTAACTATAACTAAAACTTGCTATAAATAAATTTTAGTTTTTTAGTTAAGTTTAATAACAACTAAATAAAAAAAAAGTGCTTGAAAAAATTGAAACTGATTTAAATATCAATTACAAGTTAATTTAATTAGTTGCAGTTGGTTAAATACAAATAAAGTACAACAATTAGATTCGACTAAAAACTCAAAAAGAAGAACTTTATTCTTAATTACTACAAAATAAACTAATAAATAAATCAAACGTGTGGAATCCCTGAGCAGCCTGCTGGAGTCGCTGAGCTGTTTCTCTGTTCCCTTACTCCTCACTCCGAACCAGTACTCGTACCCGGGCCGCAACCCGTCGATGACCACCTGCGTGTCCGTGGTGTTCACGTTCTCCAGGGCTTCCGTGTCCCCAACGTACCCGTACCTCACCTTGTACGACACCGCGCCTGAGTTTGCATTTTGTTTTACTGTTTGTTGCTTTGTTCAGGGGATTTTATTTTTAGGCTGTTTTTATTTTGTTTTGTGATCAACAGTTTGTTGTTGTGATGTTAAAAAACAAATAAAAAAGTTGTTGTGTTGTTATTTTAAGAGAAGCTTAAAGGAAATCTAACGAACCGAGACTGTTTTTGTAATGCAAAGTAGTTCATAGTTAAAGAAAATCTCTAAAATTTATTTGATGCGTTAAAGTTTTAAACAGTTTTACCATATAAATTGACGTATGACAGACTTTCATTAAAAAAAATACCTATAACTTCGTTCCAATTGAGTGTGAGGTTAGTGACAAAATAGTCGGTTATGTTGATCGAACTTGGTGGAAGAGGCACTGTAAAAACATTACAAATATTAGTTTAAGTACTGATGAAAAACTAACACAAATAAAACGTCATGATAAACAATGCAGTTTCAGTATATAATTATATTTCTACGTCTATAAATACATAATTTTTGTCTTTTTGATAACTTATTTTAATACTAATCGTATTGCATTTGGAAAAAGAAAACGTTGCTGCAAACCATTTATTTAGTGACAATTATTAAGAATTTTTTAGTTAATGCTACTTTAAACCTTCAAATCTCGGTCTAATTTAACTTTATCAGTTTTTTTTTTGATTAACAATACCCTTCTCATCAAACTAAGCACTCACCAGTTTGCACGGTGAGCGGTTTGCTGCCGAGGTTGCTCGTCCTATTCTTGGAATCGTAGGTGAACACTACGAAGGTGTAGTAGGTACCCGGATCTAGGTCCTCAATCACCTGCTTGGTATCCTTGATCCTCGCTATCAGGGTCTTGTTCTTCGTGACGGGGTCTCGAAAGAACAGCTCGTAAGCGCTCGCGCCTGTTTTGTTATTAGTTGGAAATAAGCTGTAGTTGTTTTCAAGCACTGCAAAGCTTGAGCTTAATGTGCATAAAAAGCATATAGGGTTGTGATTCGGTTAAAAATTTTTTGGTTTTTATAATTACTGATATTATCGCAGAAAACTTTTTCTAGGTGTTTTCTCGTAAACATTTAAACTAGTCTGTCTGTTTCAATAGGTTTGGAACATTTATAATTAAACGCACATAATGATTACCACACATACTTGAAAACAAAGTATAGTTTGGCAGATTAAAAAATATTTCTTACAAATAACTTTAATTTAAACCTCTCACAGGCTGCCAATTTATTGAAACAAAATCCGAGCTCACATCTTTCACGTTCAATTGGGTTGCTGAGTCGGGATCTGTGAAAAGAAATGAATAAATATTTGGTAAGAAATAAACGAGTATAAGTTTAATTTATATTTAAAACTTTTAAATTACAAAAACACAACAAAGGTATACTTGGAAGACCAGCGGATGAAAAAGGCACTCTGGCTTGGCTTATAATAATGTTTTAAGCAAAATTTACATCACACATTCAAAACTTAACTAACATAAAATAATCAAGTTGAAAACGAACATTCAGACTTGGTAAAAAACAAATTTCATATTGTAAAAAAAAATTTTGCAACAAACCAGGATGCAGTCAAATTTAATTTAACAAAAAAATTCAAAATTCAAAACATACGGGTGGACTCGTATATCTTGGGGCTGGGTGCGCTTCTCCTCCCCTCCTGACCCACTGACGTCATCCGCACCATGTAGCTCACGCCGGGCACTAGGTGGCGCACCACCACCTCATCGTCGTGTGACGTCACGACCCTGTGCTCGGTGGTGCGGAAATCGTCGTCCAGCGCCGTCACTTCGATTTCGTAGTGAGAAACTCCTGTTTGGTTGAGATTTATTTGGAAGATTAAAAAATTAGTTTTATGAATAGTAAAAAGTTGTTTTTTTATTATTAATTTGCCTGTTTTTGCTGATATTTAATAATAAACTCAAAACAGATTTGTACTTTCAAAATTTTAGTAAGCTGCTTATATTTAACTTAGGTATTTTTTATAAAAGTATTACAACTTATCATTTGTTTTTAGCTATGTAATTTAAAATAAACAAAAAGTTGCTAACCGTGTGCCTCTTTCCAAGAAAATTGTATGGTTGTCGTGGTCACGAGGTCTATATCTATTTCAGTTGGCGGCAGAGGAACTAAAAAAATGATTAAATGTTACTGATGTTTTCAGTTTTTCAAATTGGTTCGACTACCAACAGTCGTATCTTAAAAACTCCTACTACCACTTCAAAGTACAAACAGTGTACACACCTTAAAGTAACATAAACAAAGCTAATAACTATATTTATTACGTGTATAAACTATTAAAAGGGTCTTTGTAGTGCTGGTAAAAAACGTTTTACGACTCTAAGATACTTTTAAAAAAAGCAGAACAATAAGGACACTAAACAAAGTATTTTTATTAAATGGGATATTTTAAAGCAATTAATAGAATGTACCCGTTTGTACAGAAGCTAGTTCTTCCGGGTGTCGGTTGGTGAGGTCGTCCAGTCCTATCGAGACGACGTAGAACGAGTACCAGTGACCCGCCCTCAGTGTTCGGATGATCGAGTTCGTGGAAGATGTCTGGATGACGTGTTCCTCGTCATCGTACATCTTGCTCTTCGCGATCAGCTGGTAAGATTGCGATCCTGTTGGTGGTTTGTTAGTTTAAATAAAAAATATTGATTCTAAAAACATTTTTTTATCACAAACTTAATTTTTAGGATGTTTTACTAAGTAAACTTGAAAAGTTTAGGTACGAAATATTATTAGGATAAAAGTTATGTTTGAGATAGAAATTACTAAATTGTTTTTTTTTATGGTCAAGTTTCAAAAATTAAAATACGTAACAGATTATGTACATTTCATTACAGTCGCGACGCTTCTAAAATGTTTAGTTGTCGTTATATTAGTTCAATTTTTTGTTAAAAAAGAAGAATCAATTCTTACTGAAACTAGTTTCACATGAAAATAGCTTTTATAAATTAAGTACTTAAACTTTGTGTCTAATTATAGTACTTTGAACAAGTAAATGATAAGTTTTTAACTATAAGCTTTATAATAAAAATAAAACAGAAAGTTTTCTTACAGCTTTTCTATTGTAGTCCAAACTAAAACTAAAATTTATAATTACTGATTAAAAATTTAGGAGTTTGTACAAATGTTTGTCATTAAAACTTTATAGGTAACAATTTTATTCGGTTATTTAAAATTTTGTCATTTCAATTTAACGTTACCAAGATAAATAGTGCTTTAAAATGTTTATAAACAAATAGATAAGCATTGACACATTTGATTGATTATAAGCTTAACATTAAAAAATTGTTTTATTCTTGACATAATACAAAAGTTTATAAAAATAACTATAAATTACTAATTAATTTAGTTATTACTAATTATAACTATTATTCCATGCAATGATAACAAAACCTTTTACTAGCAACTTTGTAATTAAAGTATTTAAAGTTTACCCTTATAGTAAACTCCAAATACATTAATAAAAATGTTAATAATAGGCGGAAAAATCTGCTTACTTTCAATTTATTTTAATCCGCTGCAAATGCCGTTTGTCTTTAAAAGCCCGAGGGTGTCTAACCAAGACAAATTACATAAATGTATCCCTTTTGTATCAAATTAAACGCGCTAAACTTTGATTTATATATAAATTTCGTCTTTTTAGCATAACGGTTAATTGAAGTGTTGCTAAAATATTTTTTTCGCAGAATGCATTAAGCGTCGGAGCAAAACTGTTTTTTAAATCGCAAACATTTAAAAAAAAGTATAAAATTTTTAGAGTCTGCAGCAAAAGCTTAGTTTTTTTATGAACAATATTTAAATCAAGGTACCAAACATACAGCTACAGTAATAAATACGAAAGCTTTTTACAAACCTTTTAAACTGTAAACTAGTATTATTAAATTAAAAACGCACAAGAAGAATTTCGACAACTTAATTGCTTCCTCAACAAATTTTGTAGCAAACACGTTATCAGTTGCTGGCTGTCAAAATTTATGTAACCAGATACATCGTGGGATTATTTTAATAAAATTTAATGCGCTACCGTGTATTCGGTTAACAAGTAATATAGCCTGTGAGAGCGCATAAAGTATTTGTTGAAATAAGTTAATTTGATAAATATTTCTGAGCGTAGTTTGGACAGCTTTGGTGGATAAAATTGAGTAATTGCACTTCAATTTGTTTTACAGAAAGATAGAGAAACGTATTGTTACCTTGCGATGCGTTCCAGGATGCCTGAATTGAGTTTTCTTTGATGTCGGTAATGGCCACGTTTGTAACCGTCTCCGGCACTAAAAATACATTAAGTTGACCATATGAATTTACATCAAAGATAAATATAAATTAAATGAAATGTGGGTTTACGAAAGAAGTTTTCAATATAGAACTTTAAATGAAAAGTTATATCGTTTCTTTATATTAAATTATCTTTAGAAGTAATTTGTGTTAACTTGAGAATAATAGTCTTGACAATTTAGAAAATATATTGTTACTATTATATTTAGAAGTTTAAAAGATAAATTTAAAAAAATAAGAATTAGCGTTTGCTAAATCTAGTTAGTAGATAAGTTTACTCGATTTTACCAAAACTAAATTAAAATTTTACACGTTAATTAGAAAAATAATTTTACGTAAAAGCATCTTTAAAACTAAAAACTTTTATTACCAAATTCACGACTACTGTTTTTTCAATCTGTCAGGTTCACTTAATTATCATTTTATCAATCAACTAACATTGATATTCTTGTAATAAAAAAAATTAAGGTCCTTTTTAACTCTGTTCATTTTTATTTTTTTAATAAAATTTTTAGTTTAGTTATTTTTTTTCCTTCAACTAACAAGTAGCATGTTGAACCAGTTCGCTCTCCGCACTCCTGATACCCGTCTCCCCTACTCCCACCACCCCAAACTCGTACCGTTGCCCCGGCGACAATGACCTCGCCACCAGGGGGCTCCTCCTCCCTGCCAGCTGCTGCACCACGTCACCTTCTTGATACAATGTGACGTCATAAAGAAGCCGATCGTCGTTGGTCCAGTTGAGTTTTAGTGATTGAGTTTCAACTTGCACAACTTCGACGTTTTCGGGACTTTCCGGAGCTGTTTTCATTTGTTTGTATTTTTTGTTTAATGAGTTGTTTATCTTTAAACTGTAATTTTTATGTATTTTTTTTGTTTGGTGCTGACTTTGTTTGTACTTTTTTTATCGTCAGTAAACAGTATGCTAATTGTAGATTAAAGTATGGAAAAAAATGCATATTTAAGTAGTAAATTAAAAGGTTATTATCAAGCACTTATGTTTGATGAAAATATATTTACACATTTTATTAAAAAATATAATGTTTTTGAAGCTATCATTATATACTAAGAGGTATAAAAATATATTTTAAAGCTAAACTTAAAATCGACTAGTTCAAAGATTTAGAATAGTGTTATATAATTTTTCTATAAATCATGTTATTTTGAAAAATCAAAAACAATAATATAGCTTAATACCGATTTGAACCAGTATTGGGCTGCTCCCGTTTTCGTTTTTAACTTGGTTGACGCCAATGGAGTAAACAGAGAATGTGTACTTTTCGGCAGACAGCAGATTGTTGACGGTTATGTTGGAATATTCGGTTGAAAACAAGCTGATTTCGCCAGCGTACGTAACTTCTACATCGTATTTCACAACACCTGTGACATATTTCATTTTATACATATTTTTTATGTCAGATAATGTAAACACTGATAAACAAGCACTATGTTTTCCAAAAATTATTTACAAACATTAAGTTATTTGTACTTAAAATATTTATTAATGTCAGATGCATAAATACTGGTAAAAATACATCAGGTTTTTAGTTATAAAATTTAATTTTTTGAATTTTTTTCTTATAACCTTTTACAAACAAACAAACCTTTCACGTCCGTCCATTCAAAAGTGACGCTTGTGGTTGTTATTTCGACAATTTTCGGTTTCTCCGGAGTTTGACAAACTGCAAAATTGGATAAGTAGAAGTTTAGGTTGAAAGTTAGATTCTTATCATACACCAAAGCTTTTAAACTATCAGTTACAAACATTCGGGCTTTCAATGTGTGCTTTGATGGTTTGGAAATAACAATTTAAAAAAATAGTGAAAAGTACCTTTGAAGTAGTTTATATGCTTTATTTTAGAAAAGCACCAAACTTGATGTTTTAAAGTATTGTCTAAACACAAAGAAACAGAAACATTTTTTTAAATAACTTCAGATAATTATAAAGATGTTGATTTTTTTTAAGCTTGTTCTGAATCAAATATAAATTTATTTTTTAAGGAAAAACGTCTCTAAATTTGACGTTAAACGTGATTTCAAACAATGGATTTTGTATTTAGTTATTTTTATTAAATAATTGAAAATTTTATTATATCATAAATTTACTGGGTTAATCTAGCTGTTTACAAAATAAAAAACATTTGGATAAAAAACTTTTCAAAATGTTTGTAACAGTTTATGTTATTCATATAAAGCAAACAAATACAGTTTATAAAACCCAAGTTAAATGTTTTACAAGGTATTAAATAGAGTAATACAGTCAATTTTGTTTAAAACAAGATTAAAGATTGAAAGTTTAGTTGCATGTATTGAAGACTATTGAAAAATAATTTTTTAGTCTTGTATTTATAACTGGTTTTTTAACTACTCAAACATTTCAAACTAGTTTAATAATTACTTGTAAACATTTTTAAAAAGAATATGTAAAACTATTATTGTAATACGAAGCTAAAAACTTTATGAAAAATCAAAACAATTCTATTAAAAACATCAAAAATAAATTTTACTTTTCTTCTGTTGTTTTTTTTTAGTCATAAAATAAATTGAAAACAGAGCTTATCAAAAAATTATGTTATCATAAGTAAAATAAAACTGATTAAAACAACTTTTAATTTTGCTTAAGATTAAGTCTGATCCTGTTTTTCGGTATAAACTCAAAACCAAAAAATACATACCATAGTTATCTTTTAAAAAGTTTTAGATTTTTTGATTTCGTAATACATGGAAGTTTGTTCAAAAGCTTAACAGCAGTTTGTTTTTAAAAATAAACGTTTTGTCTTCCCAAAGAGTTTTAGCTAACATATAAAAGTACAGTTGAAAATGTTTAAATTCTGCTAAATAAACATTATAAAAGGTTTGAAGCTTTTCAAACAGTAGACATTTAAAACCTTAAGTTAACTACATTTTATCAACTTTGTTATAAAATATTATTTATTTTATTCAAAAGCAAGAAGAATTACAAATAAATAAGTATGCTGTTAAAAGTTACGTAATAAAAGATTTTTTTGAACAAGTATTTGTAAATATTAACCTCAAAACTATCTCAAAGTTTTTTGAAATAGTTAAACCAGCTTTCAAAGTTTGATTAGTTAAGATAAATCTTCGTTTAAACCATAAAAACCAGAATATTTAAAATTTTACTAAAATAATTAGCCTGGTATACCAAAGACGCTAGTTTTAAAATTTATTGAAGTTTAATCTGCACTAAGCTTAAACTAAATTAGGACGAAATATTTATTATAATTTGAAATAAGTGTGTATATTTTTTAAATTCCCATTATAATCTCATTAGTAATAAAAATACAAATCAGCTAAATTGTAAGTGTGGGACGAAAAACTCTATAATAAAAGCATAATTTATAACACCTAGTTATACGATTTTTAGTAAACAAACAATATGAAAATTTTATTTAAAATAAAGCAATAATAATTTTTTTTTTAGTTTTCATGTATAATTTTTATGTTTTTAGCATACAGTGAAAATAAAAAAACAAACATAAAACTTGCACATTATATTGGTCACAAGCTAAAATAAAAAAACGGAACTAAAAGTCTGATTAATCTAGGAAACTAAAAATACAGCTGTACTTAAATTCTATTAAAGCTTGATAAGGAACTAAAAAATTCAAAAACTATTTTACTATCAAAAATAAAATTCAAACATGGGGAATTTGAACACGAAATAATAGTCATATTCGTACGCACCTGTGTTGACCTGTGCTACCTCGCTCGCTTCGCTGAACCTGCCACTCTGCTGACCCCTAGTGACCACTCTCACGTGGTACTCCGTTCCCGCCGTCATGCCCTCGAATTTGTATTGTGACGTCATAAGTTGCTCGACCTTGACGTCTTCTTCCCCGTCCGCTGACGTCACGTAGACGTCGTACCCGTTCGATCCTGTGCGTTGTAACGTCATATAAAAAAAGCTGTAATACTTGATCTAAATAAACATCGGAGTTATTTTAGAGTCTTTTATGAGAACCAATAAGTAAAAACTTATTTTGTTGGGACAAATTATATAAAAAACATTCTCTGTTTTATATAAGAACTATACAAATGTTTCAGTTAATGTGTTTTTTAATGACGCTTAGAAGTTATATAGTTACTTATTTATAAATGTTTCAATTTTATAAGCTGTTTATAAATATCTAACCAAAAACTGAGTTCCAAGACACAGTAAACGAAGAAACGGTCACATCAGAGAAGGTAGGAGTATCCGGTGATAAAGGAGCTGTAATGTTTTATTGAAAGTATTATTAAACATCGTAAATCTGAAGGACTTACATGCTACTAAAAGAAAATAAACAAAAAATAACGATCAAGAATAAACATTACCAGTCTGTATTGTCAATGTGGGACTTGCTCTACTGTTTTCGATGCCGGTCATAGAAACAGAATACAACTCGAAGTCGTAGAACCTGCCTGCCACGAGATTTTCAATCAGAACTTCTGCATCGTTTATTTCCAAAACTTTTTCTCCGTCGGGTGTCGTCGTAACCAAGTTGTATTTCAACGCGCCTGAATTATAATATTTGTTTAACTAAGTATAAAGCTGTTAGCATTAAGTTTAATTGTGTATAATTTTAGTTGTATATAAACTTGAAACTACAAAACAAAAAAAGGTCGGTTTAAAGCTAACTTGTTACTTTAGCTGGTTTAATTAACTTTAATTGTTTATGTTTACGAAAATGAAGAGCTGTAACTTAAGTAAAAAAGTGATAGCTAAAATTGGGAAAGTGAGTAAACCATACCTTTTGGTTCTGTCCAACTCAAGAGCATTTGGTTTGTGGTAATGTTATCGGCTGTAATTACATCCACAGGCTCAGGAACTGAAAATAAAAAGTTAATTTATTAAGTGCTTTTGTTGAAAAAACACTAAAGTAACTATAGTTTATAGTTCAACAAATTATAAAAACAGTAATTTACATGTACAAAACACATTTTCTTGAATAATAATTGAAAAAATGAACTTGTTATAAAATTCTTTAGGCAATAAACACATTTTTAACTCTTAAACATTTTCAATAAACAATTATGTAAGTAACGATTTGTTTTTATGTTATTTAATTTTGAGTACAGTGGTTAAAAAATTATGTTTAGCATAGTAAAAACCTTTTTTTTTTGATCAGTCTAATTTTACCTACAGTAAAGCAGAAAAAACTCAAAAAATTTCATGTGTTTACAAGTATTTAAGTGCTTACAACTCACGAGTAAACATGTAAGATTTAGACCCTTCAATTTGCACGAGACCGCTCAGATCTTCAACTTTGATCTCAACTTCATACTTGGTACCACTCTCCAGGGCGGGAAATGAAACCAACGTGTCAGTTGTCTGTTTTGATTGGACCAAACTAGATGACGTGGATAACCCAATATGGTAGGACGATGCCCCTGTATGTTTCGTTATAAAAATATTAAAAATTGATTGAAAAAATAATTGTTTACTTATAAAGTAAAAAAAGTTTTAACTTTTAAAAGGTATTGTTAAACCTTATGTATATTTTCGTTTTTTTTTGTGCAATCTTTGCAAAGTTATTGCTAAATAAGCTTTTGTACAAACTAAGTTTAGAAAACCAACATTAAAAATTTAAGTTTAGTGCAAACATTTCATTCATATTTTAAACATAAAATTTCAATTCATACCGTAGACATATACAATTTATTTGTTTTCTACTAGGCAATCCCTTAATTTTAATGCTAATGATTTAACTACACGCAAGTATATTATTAACAACAAATTTATAACAGACTAACCCTTTGTTGGGTTCCAGCTAATCACCAACGAGCGCTCTTCAATTTCCACAAAAGTAATGTTTTTCACCAGTGCAGGGGCTAGATAAAATTTCGTTTATTAAAAACATGTTTACTCTTTTCGACGGTTAGTGTGCTAATGCACAAGAAATGTATTGTGCATTAAATGCGCTCTGTAAATTAGATCGGCGTTTTAGAAGTATCGAAATGACATTTTAAACCCTGTTGTCTAGTTTATTAGCAATTTTCATGGTTAACATGACGACCTAGTCAAATCATTTTTAAATTTGGCGTTTCGTAAAACAATCGAGTGTTTGTAATGTGTTTTTTAACGTTACCGTATTTTTTACTTAAAGTTAAGTAACAGCCAATGTAATTCGTTAAAAGAAATATGTTGTTGTTTTTAACTTTGACACGAAAACAAAAAATAATAAAAATACTTTATAGAAATTGAAAAATTGACAACAAGATTTATACAGCTATGTACTAAAAATTGCAATATAAAAGTTTAGAGCAAACGTGTAACCTTTTACTTTAGTTCAAGTTTTAAATCAGTCAAGTTTTGTTTATTTGTGCTAGCTTTACACTTAATGTAAACTTAATATAATTATAACTCGACAAATTTTCATATTAGCACAATAGTTTCATAATTTAAACTATTGCGCTATTACTTTAAAAGCTTTACTTAAAACCTTATTAAAAGTATATCAGTTCAATTCTTAACCGTTACAACTGAAAATCTAAAGAAAGTTACGCTCAGATACTTGTGTTTAGTATTTCTATTATCTACAACCTACTACTCACTTGTCATAACTTTGAGTTCTGAGCTTCCCCTCAAGCTCAACCGTTGCTTGGCATCAATTGTGTACACGACGAAACTGTACCAAGTTCCTGGCAACAACTCGGTAACCGTCAGGTTGCTTTCAGGGGTCGTGGTTTCCATGGGTTCCACCAACACGTCGCTACTGGTAACCACTTTGTATACAGTTGCTCCTATATAATTAAATTAAGTGTTAGCAACCAAAAAAAAAATCCAAGCAAATAAAATAATAATTTGATGAAGCAAAATTTAAGTCATGGGAGATTTTTCTTTGTAACGTTTATTAACTTTTAATGAGAAAATTGTGAGGAAAATTAAGCCGATTGAATTTACGGTTTAAAAAACGCGTTTTTCTCAAAAATAGCAGCACGTGTCAGAATAAACATGTTAATTGCTCATTTTATTTTGATCATGGTGTAAATACGTGCTAACGACTGTTTCATCTTCTGCTGGTAATTACGCGTTTAATTAAAGCTAATTATATTTGGATTACGCTAACTAGATTAAACTGATACTTGTCAACATGAAGTAAAATAATTTTAACTTGTTTATATAAAAAATCTAAATACCACGACTGTTTATATATATTAACTTCAAACTAAAAATGTTTTATATCAAAATTGCTAAACTTATGAATGTTTTAATAGTGACTTATGAACTAATCAACATTGAAAACTTTTTAATATTAAATATATACCTTTTATATCAGGCCAAACGATAGTTATTGAGTTTTCTTTTATCAAGTCGACTTCTACTTCTGGCTCCAAAGGAACTGTTAAAGTTATTCATTAAATTAAAATTGAAATAAAAGTTAAGGATAGGAAAACTTGTAAGGCTTGCTACTGAAAACTTACCATAGAAATTATTAGGAATATTAAAGAAATAAAAAATGTTTAAATCAAACTTACTTGTCGCTTCCTCAATTTCGGTTGGCACAACCCCTTTAACGTTGTTAACCCCAACCGGGGTCAGCATGACTCGGAACTGTGTGCCGGAGCTCAACCCTGAGAACTCGATCTCCGTCTCACTGATCGTCTCTTCCTCTATCAGCTCCTCCTCCTCATACAACTCCAAAGAGTAAAACTTCGCTCCTAAATTGAAAAAAGAATTATTCCGATTAAAACATTTTGTGTTTTTTAAATTTATAAAATCAAAAGGAAGTTAATCATACAGAAATTATATTGTACTGTATATTTTTGCTATTAAAAAGCACGATGTTTTTTAATAAAGCAAAGAAAAAAATAGTTAAATATATAAAACAAAATAAATAAAACATAGAAATAAGCAAAATTAAACAATAAAAGAACTTTATTTAAAATATATAAAAAAATATTTTGAATAAAGTTACATATCGAAAGTGGTTAAGTTTTACTTTCTAGTTAAAAATATTTTATTCAAAATATTCAAACCTTTAACTCCACTCCATTTGAGGCTGATGAGGTCATCGGTGACGTCACTCACAACCAAATCGTCCACTTTCCGCGGTGACGTTACGAAGTCGGTTGCGAGCGAGGGGATTTCCGCTTTCCCGCCCATCCTGTTGTACGCTTCGGTGAACACGCGGTACCCGGTTCCCGCCTCCAAGCCGTCCAAAGTGGCGTTGTTCGAAGATGCCCTCACTTCAGTGTCCGAGTTGTCTTCGAGGCGTTTCAGGTGCAGCATGTAGTAGGCAGCACCTGTGTGTTTTGTAATTAGTGTTATTGTGTGTTTGTTTCTATAACTGGTTTTTCCAAACTTATTTTTGAATAGCAGATAAATAAAAATTAAATGTCTCCATTTATTTATCACCCCTTCACTAGTTAATTATCTATTAAGTTTTCCCTGCATTACTAGTTTACGCCTTTTAATAGCCGAAATCGCCCGTAAAATGTCGATATTGCCAACTTTGGAAAATCCTGATTTAGGAGCGATTTTGAGTTTAAAACAACTAAAATGATAAGAACTGAATTTTATTTACCCAAAAAAAAAACAAGTTGTGAACTCCAATTGCTTTTTATCTAAAGAACACAAAAAAAGTTTTTATAATAACTTTTAAAAAACCACTGTCGTTTTTAATTTTTATAAAATTTCACAGTTTAGAAAAAACATATTAAAACTGAAAGTATATATTACCGTTACTGCAAAGTAAATTTTTAAGCCACCATAAAATTTGTAATAAGTACTTAAACGCCCAAAACTCAGCACGACTTTAAACTTGAAATTACGACATACAAAAGAAAAAACTCAAGCTGCAGTAAGCCGAGTAATTTCGGGTCGGTAAGCGCAAAATAGCGGATTATCATCGGGGGTTTTACCGCAGCTGAAACTGAACGTACCTGCCGCCTCGGGCCATTGCAGATCGACGAAATGCACGTGAACTTGAGATGTCTCAGCTTTTCCCGGGTTTTCTGGCACTGTGAAAAGTATCAAACGTTTTTACTTGGTTTACTTACTTAAAATTTAAGGATTAAAGTTCAAATTTTGTAGTTAAAAGTATTTCAATCCTTTATTGCTATCACATGTGTTAAAACCATTAAGTGCGTATAAAGTTGGTAATTTTAATCAATGGTTTGAAGTTATAACGCTTTTAGAATTTATATAAAAACAACATCTTTTGCTAAGCTTATTCAAACAATGGATTAAAATATTTTTCTACTTTGAAAACTAATAAATCTGTTTTCGTAGTAAACAACTTTTAAAGGCATTTAAATATAAAAATCACAAAACATCATTTTAAAGCTTGAGTTGACAACCAATGGGTCATGAATTCAAGTTATCGCTTCAAAGGCTTTAAATTATAAAAACTTTTACAGTTAATTTAAAAAACGTCTTTTGCTATGCATTCTTATACTCTGGTTTTTCTTTTCAAAAATTATCAGACCTTTTTCTAAGTAAACAACTTTAAAAAGCATCAAAATTAAAAACAAACAAAAAATCATCTTGTTAACAAACTAACGGGTCATCAGCTCCACATGACCGCCCCTCTCGCTAATCGTGGACCAGCTGGGGCTGATGGTCTGCACGGTGATCCTGTAGAACGTCCCGGGTTCCAGCTTGTCCCTCAGGTTTGCCTCGCTGGTGGTGTAGTTCTTCTGGTAGAAGTCGTAGTAGTTGCTCTCTTCGTCCACAGTCTGCGCGGTGACCAGGTAGGCCGCTGCGTCTGTTGGCAACACAAGTATAAATATAGATATTTGGTGGAAGTGTTCGAAAGACTGTTAGTATTGCGCGCTTGCGTTTGAAAGTGCATCTTTTGTTTTAAGTTTTAACGTGAGTTTACCGTTAGATTGTTTTCTTATAGAAATAAAATTTAATAAACCATAAAATACACTTAATTGATTTCAATGATTATAAATTCATAAAACAACTTTTGTTAATATTTTTTTTGAAAGTTTATAAGACAGCTGCATCTGTTTGAAGTACAAACATAAATGATATGAAAGGTCATACGCTTATAAATGTAATGTGAAAGTTTAAAAGAATGTTGTTGTTGTTGTTGCGTTTTAAAGTGCTTCTTTTGTTTGAAAGTGTTTTTGGTTTATTTCGGTTTTAAAAAGAATACAAAGTAGATACAAACTGAAGTTTCTTTTGCTTCTTTTTTTTAATAGTTAGTTTTTTGTTTTTGTGGATTTACAGTTTTATTTCTTAAATAAAAACTATCGTTGACCATAAAATAAAGTTTGATAATTTATAAATTTTTATTTTTTAATTTTTGTCAATAAGTTATGTTAATATTTTAAAAAGCTTAAATTTTAGTCACCCACAGAAAAAAACAATGAAATAAAGCTTAAGTGAGACTATATCATTACAACTTGCGCATGGTCGAAACTTTTATACAAAAAAAAAGTTATAAATTCTTAAAGCGACTTGAAAAGAAATAAAATCAATGTAATCAAACTTCACACAAAAAACTCAACAAACTTGGAACTTCGTCCCAGCCCACGTAGACGGACGTGGCGTCGTGCGACCACTTCCACATTTCCGCTGGGGGCGTCATCGCCGTCATGGCAACGACTATTGGGGCGGGCTTGGTGTTGGCGCGGGTGTGGCCCACCGAGTACACGGTCATGTTATACCTGGTCCCCGGTCGCAAGTCCTCCAATAAGATCTGGTTGGTGCTGGTTTCGAGTTCGGTCGACTCTACTGGGCTGTTGACTTCCACGATGAACGATTTGGCTCCTGGTTGGAAAAAAAATAATGTTTATTTTTAAATTTGATCGGCTAAAAAACTTAATAAAAGTTTATGATTTTTTTAGTTTATCATCGTTATAACTTGAACTAAAAGTTTTCTATTTTAAACTTGAACGATTATTTTTATGACCATTAGTTGATTCTAGGTGTCAAAGTAAAATTACTAATGAGATATAAATATAATTTTTTTTAACTATTTCCATAGTTTAAGGTAAACATAAATAAAAGTTAAAATGTCTAAATAATATATTCAAACAGTAATAAAACAAATTGTTTAAGTTAAGAAAAATGAACTTACCGTTTACTTTGTTCCAAGAAACTTCGAGTTTTGTTGATTCAACTCTCGTTATTTTCGGCTTATTTGGAGGAAGAGGATCTTAACATTTATTTTTAATTTCAAACAAAAATTAAGATAAAACAAATAAGTAATTTACAATTGCTCAAGTGTATAAACAAAACTTAACACAAAAACAAGATAAAACAAGATATAATCTGAAACTTGTGCAAACTTCATTTTGATGCATGTTGTGTTAATTTTAACATTTGAACTTTGCGTGCACTACATAGTAATTATTAATGTATAAATATTTATCATAAACTGTCAAGTAATCAGACAGATAACAGTTTTTAGTAAAGATAACTTCAAACTTAAGTTGTGAGTAATATTTTTAAGTTTTTTTCTCTTTGACAGTATTTATTAAACATCATTTACTTAACTTTAATTTCTTTCGAAACTTTTTGTTTTCAAATTAAAAATGGATTAATTTTATTTTTCCGTAAAGTTTTAAAACAAAACTGTTTTAATTAGATAAAAAATTGCAAAGTTTTTATGTTATTGGTTTATAACTCAGTGCACGCAATTTTACTTTTTACTCAACTAGCCAAAATAAATTTTATGTAGAAACAAACAAGCATTACTTTAACTCGTTTAATCAAAATCAGTATTCAACTTTGACCGAGGTAGACGTCGATTTTCTTCGTGAGAAAATAAAAAAAAAAGTTAAGTTTATTGTTGGTTTAAAAATACTTTATTCGATTTTTTTCTTATATTCAAAATTAAGGAATGGTCAACCAAATGAATTAAAAAAATGATAAAATAAATAAAACCAAAGGGCTAACATGTTTTGATTTATCTAAAGTTAAAATTCAAAACAAACCTAGGTACACGTCAATCCTCTTTGTTGGGAACCCGACCCTCCTGAAATCGTGTCCCACTGCCCTCACCTCCACCTGGTACCTCCCACCCGCCTTCAGCCACCTCACAGTGGACCACACCCCTCCCATGTTCAGCTGCTTCACACGTTTGTTAGTTTGGTAGTCGTACACGTTCACCAGGTAGTTGCGCGCACCTGTTGTCGAAATGTTAAGTTTATAGTAAGTTTATTAATTTTAGTAAAGCAAAAAAAAGAAAAGTTATAATGGAATGTTTTCAACGTTTTCAATAAAATGTGTGTAACTTTACATAAAAAATCAAAACTTGGCGAAATGATAAAGGATTGTTATTAGTATGTTGGTTTTGGTAACATAAATAAAAGTAAAATTTTTTTCAAAATCAATGGTACTTTGTGTAAACTAATAAGTGTTTGAAAAATGTTTTTTTTTATTTTTTACATAGTCAGTTGTATCAAAAAAAACTTACTATAACTTTTGTTGAAGACTGATAAAAAACTACTCCAAACGTTGAGTATCAAAAAGAGTTTATTAAAAAAAAACATTTTAAAATCTAACCGTACACTCTAAGCCAAGAAACACTGAAGCTGTTGGTGGCGAACTTTCGCAACCTGAAGTTTTTCGGGGTTGCGGGCACTAGAAAAAAAAAGAGTTTATCAAAACCAAATTAAAACTTTATTATAAAGTATTAAATCAATAGCATCTTCATACTTGATTATTATTAAACCTTCATAGATTTTATATTCATATTTAATTTTTTATATGAAAAATAACAAACTAACGAGTTTGCGGGAACTGGAAAAGCATAGTTGATTTTTATTCCTACAAAATGTCTTTTATAATAAATAAACAAATAACTAACGAGTTTGCGTGGACATGGCAGGACTCGACTGCGGATTTTTTCTCCCGTTGATTCCGACCGCGTACAATCGAACCTCGTAAAAAGTTCCTGATTTCAGACCGGTTATGGTCACGTTAGAAAGAGGCGTAGTTAGCTCTTTCTTCTCTTTTACGTTCGCGATTTCTTTCACAACCACCTCGAACTCTTTCACACCTTTATTAAAACATTTAATGGAATAATTTTATTTGCCTAAAATACTCAACAACTTATTTAATATACTTACCGTCTATTACAGTCCATTCTAGCACCATTTCCTTATCAGTAATTTCAATTATGTCCGGTTTTGGTGGCTTTTGAGGCACTGTTGATTGTTATAATTTATTAATATTTTAAAACAGTTAAATTTATAAATGTTATATTAATTATGTCAAGCTTAAAACATATTTACAATTTTTAAATGTAGAAGCTACACAATTTGTATTTAATTTAAATACCTAAACCAAAGAATTTGTACTCAGGCTGCTATAAACCTCTAAGTATTTGTTTTTTATATAAAAATGAAGTTTAAGAGAAAAGTATTAAGCATGATTAAAAATATAAGCAACACAAGTCTATATTTAAATTAAAGTGCTCAAAACCTCTAAAAATGTGTGTCATGTTTGATCAAAAAAATAACATTAAACTAAATAGATTTATTTACACTCGAAGTTTTTCAACCATTAAAAACAACTCACAAGTCCACTCAATGACGTCTTTGGAAGGGCTGCTCAGTTTACCGTCGTCGTTGACAGTAAACAGAACGATCTTGTACTTTGTGATGGGCTTCAGCCTCTCGAACACCTTGGTGTTGATCTCGTACGACCCCGCCACCCTGTAGCTCTTCCCCTGTTCGCTGTCTCCTTCGTACAAAAACAGCTTGTAGCTGTTCGCACCTGTGTGTGTTTTGATTAACGAATTTGTTTGTTTTGTTTTTTATTTTGAATTTTAAACTTTGTAAAATTCAAGGTAATTTTGAGTAACGAATTTTTTTATGTTGATTTTTATTGCGAACCTTTGTGAAAAATTGTGTACTACATTCAATTAATTAGATTAACTATCAAAGAAAACAAACAATCCAGACTTTAATCAAAGCTCAGTTTTTTTTTTCAACAAGGATAATATACACTGGTGAAGATTGCTTACATAATGTTAATGTGAAATAAAAACAATTAAACTCACCTTTTGCTTCCTCCCAAGATATAGTGAGGCTGGAGTCGGAAAAATCAGCAACTCGAATTTTTGTGGGCGGATCCGGAACTGAAAATAAAAGTTGTTATACATGTTTAAGCATAAAGGTATTAGAAAAGTAAAACATTTTTAAAATACAGTCTTTGATGGTTTCGTTCTGAAAAATTGATAGTTGAATAAGCATTTTATATACTAACTACACCAAGCCTAACTTATTTAACTATTGTAGATGGATGTGTTGATGTCAAAACCTTGAGCAAAAAATTTATTAAAAACTTTTACAAAAACTTCTTGTCGAACACAAGCTTTATTATTTGAAACTGTCGAAACAATACCACTAACGATCATAACTTAACTAAAATGTTCAAAAGAAAATAAATATATAAAAATTATCAATAACTTGTGGTGAACACGGTGTTGGAAGATTCGATCTTGTTCACCCGTCCTCCCGTTCCTATGGAGAACACTGTTGCGTTGTACGTCCTCCCTGCGACTAAACCCGTGAAACTTGCGCTGTTGTCTTCAGTGGTCACCACCGACACCTCCTTGTTCACCCACGTCAGCACCAACTTGTACTCCATGGCGCCTGCGAGAAATTTTAATTACTATTTTTATGTTTTACATTTATGAACTGTTTTTTTAAAAGAAACTGTTTTTAATTTAGTTTACAATTTATCTTGATTCATACAAATGGTATCTTAACAATACTTATTACTGTTCCGCTTTTGTTTTTAGTATGAGATTACACATGAACACACTTTAAAACCTGTTACGGTTGTTTTTTATTTAGTTTACATTTAGTTAAATCAAGTCGTCATCATAAGCAAAAGGGGTAGTCTGTTTTTAAGGTAAATTTGTAAAATTTTATCAAAATAGCGAAGCACTACGATTTTAAGCTTTTTTCCGCACCTGGTTATAATGTGAGTTGGCACACTAAAACTTTTTTTGTTGAACTTTAAAATTTACACATAGTTAAAGGTAACCGTTACAAACATCAGTACAAGTTTGTTTCTTTATAATTACTAAAACTTGTTAAGGTTTAAAAAATCTCTACAATATAAAGTTGAAATAGTTATTTTGAAGGACGAACAAAACTTTGACGTTCACAATTTGAATTAGTGTTTGATTTTGTTTATATGTACTAATGTAGTTTTATTAAATTTTGTTTTAACTACAAACAAAACTGCATGTGCTTGAAGTAGAAGATTATTTCAAGTAAAAATTACTATCAAGTAGTATGACTAGCGTAATATAATTATAAAATCTATTATTATCAGTTAAAGCTGCATGTTTTAATGATAGAAAATAGTACTTTTAAATTCAAATAAACCTTATTTTAAAGTGATTAAAACAGTAGTAAATTGTTTCTGGTAATGCTATATAAATTATAGTAGCAAATAAACACATATATACTTTTAAAATCAAAAAAAAATGTCAGTTATATTTTAAACTAACTTGGAACATCCTCCCATTCCAGCTTGACATCACTACTCCTTACCTCTATGGTTTCCAGGTAACTAGGTCCTTCAGGTACTGTTAAAAGTTTAAACAATTAAAACAAATCACGTACAAAAATTTACAAAACTTAGAAAGGTTCTGAGTGAACCGCGCAATTCACCTGTTTTGTTCTGGCTGTCAAAGCTTTAGTGTAAAACATTTTGTTTCAGAAGTTAAGCAACGTTGGGTAACTTAGAAAATTTGTGAGGAAGGAAAAAGTACAATTTAGTTTCACTAAAACGGATTGAGTAAAGCAAGCCAGAAGTTTTATACCGTATGACGTAAAATAGTTTGTTGATTTTTTGATAAATAATTAAAAGTACTGTTAAAATAATTCTAACAGACCAAGTAAAGCATATTATAAGTTTTATACTGTTTGACGTCATAGAACCTTGTTAATTGATAATTTGAAGTACTAATAATTCTAACGCGTGGTGATGGTGTAGAGCTCGCTCATTTCGGAAACTTTCTTCGACTCGGCGATGGTCCTGATCGCGAACTGGTACGTCACACCCGACGACAGGCCCCTCACCATGACAACCGATCTGTTGGTGGACCTGGCGAAGTCCAAGTCCTCCTCGTTGTTAAGCTTGATGTACACCTCGTACTCGACAGCGCCTGAAAGTTGTAAATAAAAAAAATTGAATTATTTCTAAAATTAAAGTTGCAAATTATACTAATATTTCAAAAAGTACTAGTTTGTTGGTTCTCGAGTTTGCTTAAATGTTTCGCTCTGTTAACATGAATAATGAGATCCTCAGTAGAAATAAATTTCTGGAAAAATTGAACATTTATGTAGAATTAATGCTCAGCTTAAGTTAAAAACTATATTTTAAAAAATTATAAAAAACTTATCAAAACTGTTAAAAAAGATGACTGTTATGAAGACTAATATGGACAAACTGTTAAAGAACTTCGTTAAAATTATATCAAGGTTAACTAAAGCTTGGCAAAACTTTTTTTTCTCGTTTAAGATAATATTTGTAAAAGCAAATAAATATGAAAGACTTCATTGTTTGCATAAGAAAATGTTTTCTGATGATGCGACAAATGAATTTTTGAGGTATGAGAAAGTAAAGTTCTCAATACTTTTGCTATATGGCTGTTTGATAACAAATATTGGCCTATTTAAAGCAAGGCGCAATGCTAAAGTGATTATGAAATATATGAAAAATATGTTGAATTAAAGATGAAAAATTGATAATTTTAAATAACCGAAGTTTGGAAAAAAAAGGCAATTTATCTCAATGTATTATCTAACAGATTAAGTTTTGATAGGTTCAGAGTATTTACTAATTGAATTACAGATAAAATGCGAAATAACAGAACGATGATGAATGATAAGTATCAATAAATACGGAAACAATGCTTTGTACCATCGCAAAATATTTTTTGAAGCCATTAGCGGTTGGCTTTTTTTCATCAGTCATACGAAAGTTTATTAAAAACGAACAAAAAACTCAACATCGGTCTATAAATACAATTGAAGAAAACAATAAAGCCAGCTAGTGCCAGCTTCTGCAATTAGCTAAAGTTCAAAACGATAACCACTTAAAGCTGATAAATATATTGTTTTTTTTTTTATACACAATATTATCTTGTAAAACTAGTTAGTACCGACCGGTGTACTGAAGAACCTAGTCTGTACCATCTGGGCTAGTACACATTGATTATCTAACATTTAAAATGAAAAACGAGTTTGATGTACATGTTGCAATAACCTTTTAAAGTAAAAAAGTCACATTTATGTCGGCCGTTTAAAAAAAGTATAAAAGTGTACGATTTAGTAAGTTTTTATAAATTTAAACATAGTTGCTAATAAGTTATTTTAAAAGCGAGGTTTTATAGTGATTTTTGGCAAAAGATAGCATCAATCTTTTATACAAATATTTTTGTTATTAAAATAATCACTTACCATTCGGGGGTGTCCATCTCATAAATACTGAGCTGCTCGTAGAACTACCCTTTATATCAGTGGGCGGTTTCGGAGCTGAAAAAATTTTGGTTGTTTTGTTTAGCTTGAATAGAAATAAAAAATGTTACTTTTTTTTAAAGTCGTTTTTTTGATTAGATTTAAACAACGCTACCAAGAAATACTTGTTTTTAATGAAAATTAAATGTTCTAAAACTTAGTTTAAATGTAACGAAGTGTTAAGCTTTGAATGTTGCGTGATAGTGTTTTAAAATAAAAACTCAAGTATACTTTTTTCTAAAGTTGCTATCAGGAAAATATTTGTTTCAGATAAAACTGTATTGTGCGGCCACCAGAGAAATACGAAACATTTTCCATAACGTATTTCAAACTTAGATAAACATGTTATTCCCAACCTGTCTGCATGACGACGGGAGCGACGATGTTCCTGTCGATGATTTTCTCCTGATCCACCGAGTACACGGTTATTGTGTACCAAGACCCCGCCTCCAAAGACCCTACCACCAGCGACTCCTCCTCGAACGTCAGCTTCCTCTCCAGAGTCTTGTTGTCCCTCCCCCGCTCCACGTATATCCAGTACTCCAGAGCGTCTGTTGTTTGTAATATTTGTTTACAGATTAAAAAATATTTATAGTTAAAAAATTCATTGGTCATTATAAATAGTATCTTAGTAAAATATATACCCAGTACTCCAGAGCATCTGTTTTTACAGATATTTTGTTAAATTTTTCTAGGTAATTTTAAACTTAAAAATGTTTTTTTAGAGAAAGTAAAAACTGTATGGTTCATATATTAAGTTTCAAAGTAAGATTATAAACAAGAATAACCAAAACTCCGAAACGTCTGTTGGTATGTACTTTAACTTGTATTTTAAGTTTGTTTTTCAAATACATTTTCAAAGCTTAAGAAGGTGTTGGTAAACTACAAACATAAAAAATATGATGACTAATAGTAAGTTTCGTGTAAATATTTGTTTAGAACTAAGTAAAAGTATTTGGAGAAATAAATTCAGTAGTTATTATAATGTGCCTCTTAGTAAAAATAAAAACTTATTTCACATACTAAAAAAGGATTTAGAGTAAGGTATTATTTGGCACAAATTTAAAAAATAAAACTTTATTTCCATTGTACTATAGAAATCAACTATTTTTGCTTTAAACATTTCCTACTTTAATTCTTTTTTTTATCTAGAAAAAATATTTTAATGCATTTTTAAGTAATTTACAAATGTCGATCAAGTGTCTTTTAAAGATATATTAAACCTGTCAAGCTTTAAAAGCCTTAATTAGATAACTTAAAAAACAGTATTAAAAAAATATTAAAAATCAAATTCTTGTTTATTTTGTGTAATTCGATGAACTTTTCACCTCATCTTATTCCTTATAATAAATAAGTTTTCCTATATTTAGGGAACTTTGTTTTTAAAAGCTGTAAACAGTGCTTAATTATGATAGATTTTTATTTTTAAATCCCTAAACAAACGTCATTTCTGATTTAAAAAAATTCAGTTTCAGAATACTTTAGTTAGATTTTATAGCCACTGGTATTTCTGTGATTCACACACCTTATGGAAAATAGTTTAACGTATATCGAATAATTTTAAAAAAATTATTGAGAAAAAAATTATCAAAAGCAATTATGACGTATTTTGAACGATGCACGCGCGTTTTTTTATTTATTTATTAGAAATACGTATTTTCGACACATCATAAGTTTTTAAAATAAAAATAAATTAATGTTCCACTTTATAAATAAATATAAGTAATTTTACCTGAAACTTCATTCCATTTAAGCTCGATTTCGCTCGGAGACATTTCGAAAAACTCTACAACTGAAGGATTTTTTGGACCTGTTAAAATATTCAATTAAAATTAAGTTAAAAAAAATGAAAAACTTACATAAAATAAATTTATTAAACATAAATGTTGAAATATTATTACAACTCATACTTAATGGTAAAATATTTCTCATTGTAACTTGAGCTATAAATATACTTTATCAATTTACCTTTTACCACAAAAATTTTTAAGATTGTAACAAGATAATAATTAACCAGTAATTTTCATGTGGAAACATATTTCGCAGTATAACATAACGATGGCGATTGTTCTTATTTCTCACAAACTTATTTGTTTTTTTTTTGATAATGCCTACTTTTGTATAATATTTTTAAATTTATTAAAATCAAAAAGATATACAGTAAGCTAATCTGTGAGGACATTTTTTTATAAAGTAAAATGACGTCCGCTTTTGATTTACATTTTTTGACATTACGAAAAGTCAAAACTATAAAACGTAAAACTCAAACAAAATTTCGAGTCTTTAGAAAGATTTTTAAAAGTTAGAAAACCAACCAGTGAATATCATAGTGGGCTCCTTGTTCTTGGTGACCGACCCGAGGTAGGAGTACAGAGTGACGTCAACCGCGTACTGCGTCGAAACGATCAGGTCGTTCAGCTTGAACTCGTTCTCCATGACGTTTTCGAACACGACCTTCTCACCCGTTTTCACTTTGATCACTTCCACTTTGTAGTGGGTTGCAGCTGCAAAAATGTCAAGTTAATTTGTGATTTGTGTCTTATCACCCTTGAGCTGTTTATACTGATTGTTCAAGTGTTTGGTAATCAAATAAATCAACGTTTAGTGGTTCACACTTCTAGTCATTGGAATTTTGTTGTACACTATTGGTTATTTACTGTTAAAGATTATTAGAAACTTTATTCGCTATTTTAAACAATTTGTTCGTTTCATAACATAAAGTTTATAACGTTTATTTTTAGCTATGTAATAAATTTGAATAATTGTAATAAGTAGGGGCGACTTTTGGGGTGGGGCATTGGTGCAATTGGCCCACCTAAAAATAAAATAAAATCTAAAACGTTTTAGTTTCAATTTTTAAGTAACCTTCAAATAAAAAAAAGCGTAAAAATACATTACCAAAAGCTTCATTCAATAGTTTAAAAAACTAAAATAGTTACAGTACTTTAAAAAAATTAGTCAAAACTCTTAAGAAAGAGTGATGTTTATGAAATTAGTAATATTTTTTCTAAATTAGTTTCCTTCTACCAAGTATTTTTGTAATCAATAAAAAAATTTGTTGACGTAGCTCAAAAACTAATCAAGTTAAGCAAAACCTTTCGACATTCAAAAAGTTTCAGCACCCCTTACCAAAAACACTACGCGTCGACACTTGTACTTATCAGTAATTCAAAAATAATTTTCACTGCTAAACTAACATTTGTCGTAGTTCCATTCCAAATCAGCTGAAGTTTTGTCGATTGAAGTCACCACTACTTTTGGTGGGGCCGGAGCTGATAAAAAAAAACAATAATGTAAGTTTAGATAACTTTAAACTGAAAAGAAAATATTAAAATAAAGGTTAAATATAGTTTTCATTAGTGCTTAAGTGCAAAAAAAAAAAAACTTGAAAGATTTAAAATTTTATTTGTTCCTTTAAAAATCATGAGAGAGTTTAAAATAATGAGTTTTTAATTACTGTACAGGTATAATGCTAGACTAAGCTACAAATTAGCTTTTTTTGTATTTATTAAATATTAAGAGGTTTTTAAATAAAACAAAGGTTACATAAGTTTAAACTTTTTCAACAAACCAAAAGTTTATCTGATGAAAATTTAGAAAACCATTTCTAAGAATCAAAGATGAAATGGTTGCCAAAACTGCAAACTTTGTGGTGGACACTTGAGGTAGGTGCTTGAGCAACACATTGTTTGAAACCAAACAACGGTCAGAGCTGTGGTGACAAAATTGTTGATGGGAAAACAAAATGTATAGAAGATGGCCATCACATCAATGAAAAATATTTATGTAATTTTAACCACAAAGCGGTGTGGCTTTCTGGTCTAACAAAGCACAAAAAACGTTTTTTGATGCAGATGGTCAAAGGTTGTTGCAGATACTAAAATAAAGTTAGCTGACTGTTAATTGAAGTCTTTGATAACTGAATGAGCTCGTGTGACAGTTTAATTACATCTCATCAAGCTACAAAGAGACTTATCAGTATTTAGTAAAAATGTGGTAATATTTTAATAATCTCACGCAAAATGATTTGACTAACGACTAACTTTTGTGTCAACTTAATTAGAATTCATTAAGCTACAATGAAAACTATTAGTAGTTGTTAAAAATGCGGCAAAGTACAATGATCTCATTTCAAGAGCTTTCAACGGCCAGTTGTGAAATTTACAAGCTGTTGTCTTTTCTGACACAGTGTCATTACACTATTGATATTTTAACACGAACTTGTATATACATAATGGCAACCCATTAAGATGAAAAATGACAACAAAATAGTGTCAAAGAAATATTCCCATGTAAAAGTGTTTGACCATCTTTAAATGACAAGCGCTAATAAGATCGCGGAGAAAAATGTTCTCACATTAGTGAGATTTCTTTTTCACCTGTTGTGAGTTTCACGGAAAAGGCTGATAAATGCCAATTGTGAAATGTTTAAACAATTGCATGTTTCAAGCTAAAATATAACTGTGTCTTTAGTAAAAAACACGAACTTTTTTTTATGTTAATTACAACTCAATGTGCTAAAAAAAATAATAAAACTGAAGTAAAAGAGTTCGGCCATCTAACCTGTAGTGAATTGCACGGGTGTCGTTTTCTCGATGGTGTCTGTCGCCTTGAGCATTTTGAAGCTGTTCAGATCGAAAGAGTACTTTGTAGAGGACTGCAGGCCGGATAGCGATACTTTTTCCCCGCCCACAAGCTGACTAACTGTATCCTGATGATTGAATATAGTTTTGTTTATGTCTATAAATTGACAAGTTTAAATAAATTTAAAATTATCTTATTCACAAGTTACTTATTGTTTATTAAATATAATTAAACAGTTTTTCTTGCTAAAAAAGCTGTACTTTGAACGAGTTTTCACGAATATAAAACCTATACTGTCTTAAGTAAACTGTTTATAACTCAGTACAACCAGTATAACTTTACACAAAACTCAAAAAACTAACGGATCCGTCAAAGGGGGTGGCGACACCGTGGTACTGAAGACTTCCGTCTATTTTGAACGAAAAGTGAATTGTGACTGAGGTGTCTGTGATGCTTGAATTATCTACAGTCATGATCGGCGCTTCGATACCTGTGTGATGTTTTTGATATTTTTCTAACATTTTTGTGAATTTTTAAAGCAGTTAAGTTGATATTAGCTTAGTAACAAACAAAAAGCATTTAAAACAATCATAATGGTCAAAGTGTATACGTGTAAGCGTTGCAAAAATATACTAAGAAATATACCACAAAACAAGCGTAACAAAAACATTCAAACGTTCATTATTTGTTTATTATTTTACAAACCCTTAAATTTTTTCACAAAATAAGTCTTGTTCTTTACCCTGATTGAAAACTTAATTTAAATACGAACCAGTGGCAGTGAGGAGCCTTCCCACTGTTCCCTTCTGATCGTCATCACCCACAGGCCACACGTGGATCTCGTAGTTGGTCCTCTCCACAAGACCTCCGAACTCGCAGGATGACTCGTACGACGGGATCCTCTTCTCCTCCACAACTTCCATCGTCGACGGGTCTATCAACTGTTAAGAAAAAAAAGTTAAGTATTAAAAACGTCATAAAAGATTGTTCGTAAGTAAAACCAGTTTATGCATAGTTTATCGTAAATGTATTGTTCAGTTTGATTTTGTTAAACTTATTTTTAATACAATATCTGATAACTTTTGATTAAATTTTAACATTTTGTATACGAAAATCTATAGCAGCACTTTGTTTTTAAACAATCAATTTATCTATTTAAGTTTTTTTGTTTTTCTTCTAGTGATAAATTTAATTGAAATTTTTTTTTCGTTAATTTTTTTGTTTATTAGTTGCTTTAGACATTTTAAACTTAACATATAAAACCAAAATTGTAAAAAACTCTATAGGAATTTCAAAATTAAAACCGCAAAATGTTAAGAAAAAAAAAAGAACATTTCCGCACTTTTTGTAAACAAAGTAACTATTCATGGATTTTATAAAAGATTACAACATATATTGATTTATTACCGGTTTAAAGCTTAAGCACTAGCTTATTTTTAACTTACATGTCAGTGATAGATCATAAATTACGAAATACTTTTACTAACAAACAACTTTGTTTTGGTATTTAGATTTAAGCTGTAAGCAAAGTACGTCAAGACATCTTATATTTAGCTACAGTAGCTCGTATGAAAAACCACAGTTTAAAAGTTCAACGTAAAAATATGAAGAATTGTTTTAATGTGGTCAGTAAAAATAAATATGAAAAACTTTTGGTCTTTTTAAAAGTATAGTTTTGTTCAAAAGAATTTTTCTGAGCAGCATCAACGAGCTTATATAAAATACACAAACAAAAGCTTTAACTACAATAAGTTAGATGATTGCTATGGAAAAGCCCAAAGTAAACGTTAAATTTCTTCGTCTTGAAACAAAATGTTTATAAAAAGTACTATACTACTATTTATTTGTTTTTATCTTCTTCGCAAAAACACCTTGAACCGTCTTATGATTTAATTCTTAATAAAATATATAAAGCCAAGTCAACCTGTGCTAAAAGACCTTGAACCGTCTATTGAAATAACTGTTATTATCAATTGTCAATAAAATAAATAAAGTAAAGTCAACCTGTGCAAGAAAGTATGCTGCAAACGGTTGCGGCTTCCACTTTGCTGCAACACCGTCTGATGAAAATCCAACTTTTGTCAGTCTCGGCTGCACCAGAGCTGTTAATAGATCATTGATGTGCTTAAAACAGTTGTTTGTTTGTAAATAAAAACTTCCTACAACTATGATTTACTGATGGCTACAAATAGGCTTTTTATAAAAATAGTCAATAGTGGTTTATTGATTAGTCACTTTAAAAATAGTCAGAAAAATATAAATGTTTAACTAATATAAATTACTGATGGGTCATAAATAGTTATCTATTTTAATTTATATTATATTTTCTTATGCAATTTTTGTTACGAACGCGTCGTGCAGAGGAACTTTGAAGTGGTTTCGGTTCGTTTAGGGAGATCCCGGAACTGCCTGACGAATATGGCGCTTCTGGTGGATGGTTCGGATGCCACTTGGAACAGCTGCATCAACCTTGCGTCTGTAATGTTTTATTGATTGACAGTTTTGTCAAAGCCGCAAAAATACTCATAAAGATAGCTGATTAGTTATTTAATATAAACAAAAAACACTAAAAAAAAAACTTGTTAAATGTTTTTAAATGGCCTAAAATAATTAAAGAGCTCAAAATTTTTACACTAAAAAGCAGGAACCAATACTCACAAAATAAGTAACAATTAACAAAAAAATAAACAAAATTTATTATGAGATAAAGTTACGTGCTCAAGAGAAGTTTTAAAACTCTATCCAAAAGGGTTTTTAATATTTTTAATATATTTACCCAGCTAATGTAAACAAAACTCACAACTGGATCCGACAATGACGAGCCTGCATTTTTCTTTCAACATGTCAGCAGTTTCTTCGTAGTTGTGGTAGAAGGGAAAAGCAACGAACATCAGGCATACAGCCGGTGATGTGTACCGCCGACCTATTAAAAAGTACATTATGTTAACTAAACAAATCAATCTTTTTTAACAAGTTTACTAAGTTGTAGCATAGAATGATTTGTTTGTATGGTTTAGTTAGTCTTTAAAATAGTTACTTTTTTAGTGCGTTTATTTATTAATTAGATATATACTTACATCCGTCGACGTAAACAGTATAAACATACTCAACATTTATCTAACTACTCAACTTATAATATTCTAAAACGGTAAATAGCTGTTTTTACGTGGGTAGTTTTTTCAAGTTTGGTTTAAGTTCTATTTTTATAGAAAAATAACATATACAGTCGTAGATATATCTGACCACTGAACTGTCAGTGTATAATATAAATATTGATATGATTGCTCATTGTACTTACACCTCACATAATTATACAACTGCTTAAAATGTTACACAATTTGTCTTTTGTTTTTGACATTTTGTATAAAACTTATTTCAGAATATTTTATTTTTAATTTTCTTGCTAACAAACTTACAACTATAAATCTAATACCATATTTTTAAAGTTTTTTTAGTATCTAGAAATTTAATTAAGATTTGAAAAAAAAAATTATTGAGTACAAAATTAAAAAAGATTTGAAAAAAACTTTTTACAAATGAATTACCTAACAAAAATTTACTTTATGCAAGTTATTATAACGTTTTTAATTACTTTCTGTTAATATGAAACCGAAAAAATAATAAAAAAACATAGCTTTGCTTAGAAATTAAGTTCTGCAAAATGTTTTTAAATCATTCACTTGATGTTCTGTGTTAAACACAAAAAGTACATCTAAGTATCGGCAAGATAGACCTACTTAGAACCCGCTTAACAAGTAATTATGAGCTATATTTAAAATTAGTCTCCTGCAGTTAAAATAAATTGTTTTACAAAACTATGTATAGTTGGAAATCATACGAATATCTACATACGAACCACTGTACATAACATTTCAAAACTAACAATAATTAATACATGGAACGACAGTGTTTTACAAAATGCAAATAATTTCGACAATTAAAGAAAACACTGCCAATGCACATTCGGTTTAGGTTTGTTCAACGGCAAAACATTAAATCGTGAAAGGTCCATATCATTAAACATGCTAATCATTTGTTATGACGCATGTTAACTGTGTTTCTGATAAACAAACATATTGTTATTGCTTTCTAGAAATTACTGACGATTTTTTCGTAAATTAAGACTAACGAATAAATTAATTTTTACACATTAGCATATGAAGATAAATAAAAATTAAAAAGTTTTTAAAATAAAACAACATAACCGGTTATTAAGTATTTTGAAAAATTATAACTTGTTATAATTCTATATGTGAGTTAGATAAAAAGAATAAAAAGATAACATTGATTTTATTTTATTAGCTAATTATGTTTTCAGCCAAAAAACTTTACGTGGTTTATTACCTAAAAATAATAAAAATGCTTCTTATCAACAAATCTTCTCAAATAAGCAAACAAAAACTCGTTTGTATACATTTAACAAAAAGCAATGAAACGTTTTAGCGTTATAATACTTAAATAAATAAATATATATATATGTATACATTCTTAATAATGTTTTTTTTTTTGTTTTTTTCCACCTTGCTGTACAAAAACCTTCATTATTACTACGTCATAATAATTATAAAATTTTCAAGTTTTAAATTTCATACACTGTTAATAATCTTTAGCTTTACTCATGAGTATATAAGGTAGTATGTTTCATATACGAAACGGTTCTTTTAATATATATAAATAAGTATATATATATATATTTATTTATTTATTTATATATATATGGAAACAAACCGTGTTCTTCAGTGAAGAGATTTTCAGCAGCATACTTGAGCACCTCGTTCCTCTGTATTTTGTACCCGCCCGTCTTCAGTGAGTTTATCATGGCCAGCACCTTCGACTTGCTGCTTCCCTGCTTCAAATTTATTATCTCCCTCACCTCTGTGTCGAACCTGTTTGTTTTTTTTTTTTTATTTAGTTTGTTTATATGTTATGATAAGCGTTTTTTAAAGGTTAAGTTTAAATGCATGGTTTTTTAGTTAAAGTTTGTTTTTAACAGCAAGTGTGCAGTTTTTAAAACAAGTTAAAAACGTTAATGGAACATTTAACAGTAAAACTGTATGTTATTAGTTAACTTATCTAACTAATTTATTAGTAAAACGAAGTGTTATATTTTTTTTTCCTAAACTCATGGTTATTTCTTTTTTTCATTATAAAAAATTTTCTTTAATATAAAACAAATCAAATAGAATAATGTAGTTGTCACTTTAAATTTAATTGTATTTTTTTAATTTTAATTAAAATTTATAAGTGTATAATTTAAATGATTAACACATTACTTTTAACTTTACAACTTATACTTTAAGGCAGTGCTTCTGAAATGGGGTTCCGCGGAACCCTAGGGTTCCGCGACGCCTCCCAGGGGTTCCGCGAAGCCTTTCAAAATTTAAAAATTTATGTAAAAATTATTTACATTTGATGTAAAATTAAAATTAGGGGTTCCGCCGAAAAGTTGAACTTTGGAAAAGGGTTCCGCCACTAGAAAAAGATTCAGAAGCACTGCTTTAAGGTATCTAAAAAAAGAAAAAACTAAATTTTATATCTATTTTGAATTACAGAAAGGTGATTAAAAAAAATAATTTTAAATACTTAAAATGCGATTATTTTTTTATCTTTTCTAAGTCACATTTAAATAATATGCCATACAAAACCATGTGTTTATTTTTTAAGTCTATCATACTTCGTTCTTTATTCTTAATTCAAGTTGCGGAACACCCTCTTATTCTCGATCACTTTATACTTTTTAAAAGTTTTGATAACTAGTTCAATAAATACGTTCTATTCAAGCAGCAGTACAAATGGTTTTACTAGTTAGTTCTGCCTGTTAATGTCAAACTAGCTAAACTTGATCAGCCTTCTCAAACGACCGTTTGATTGATGGCGCTAAAGTTCGCACCTGATTATCATTAAATCAACCGTTATCTTGCCGTCTTATTGAGCACCGGTTTGCAATTAAGAAATGTTCGAGATGCAATCAGCAAACCTTACAAGACTTTAACCTGTTTACTTCTTGTTTACTCGACGTTTGAGTAGTTCAGACATTAGCGGAGGAAAACACGGCATAATCCGGTGTTATCCTGTGCAAAGTACATCCGTGCCAACGTTTGCAGCAGAAACGATGTTCGACATTCTAACGATGCTCGCGAAGTGACATGTAGACGAAAATGTTCCCATGGATTAGGCCTTGGAAAAGAACAGAAAACCGTGAAATTTTTAATTTGGGAATTTTGCGCTATATATTGATTTTAGTGCGGATGATTAGACTTATCTAAAACCGAAATCCCAAGGTAAATTGCTTCTTAAACTTGTAAATACACTTAAGAATGACTGATTAGTGGTTCAATGATGGCAAAATTAATTAGTTCGATCGACATTGATCATAAATGGTATAACCTAAATGATATACGCATAAAAGTAAAACCACTAGCATTTTTCGTAGCAAATTCCTAGTTTTATCTTTGTTGCCGAGATAAAAGCTCCAAACAATGTGAATGATAACTCATTGATAAATTTTAACGGTCAGATTACAAATTGATAACAAATTGACATTTTTTGAAGTTCTATTTCCTGAAATTTTTGCTGTCACGTTCCTTTGTACCAAGTACTGTACCAACCATCTACAAGGAGGAACAATCATGGTCATTAGTGATAAAAAAGTACGATTGGTACTGTGTGACTCATAATTGTATTTATGTGTTATTACTTAGAAAAGTGTAACTTATTTCAAGCTTTTAAGGACCCATTGAAAATAAAAATAAAACATTATTATAAATATTTACGTAATGATATTCTAAATTGTGTCTGTATAAAAATTGAAATAAAAAAAGGTATTAGTGAAACAAACGCTATCGTTATTTTGTAACTGTAAAATGTATAAAGTATTTCGTAATATTTGCTTTACTCAATATTTCTGAGGACCCAAATAGAGAAGTAGCTAAAAGTTAGTGTACGCAATGAACAAAAAAAAACACTTACTACATTTTATGTTGCAAAATGAACAGTTAGTAAAAAGTACTTCCTTTTAAAGTTATAATTTTTAAAGCAATTAAAGCTTTAAAAAAACAAAAATAGTTATAAAACTACAAAAACTCGTTATTTTGTTACTTCTGGCGTCATAAAAACAATAATACACAGCTATTCAACAAAAAAAAGTTTGAAAGTTTAATACAAACACTTTATCAAATTAAATATTTATTTATGCACAACAGACCTGGTTATAGAAACTCTGGTTTCAGTTTCACTTATGGGAAATTCCCCCAACACCGCCTTCATCCACGACTTCAGGTAGTTTATGTTTCTGCTGCCCACATACCCCGTTGTTTCCAGGATCAGGTACAAGTCGATCTTCTTCTTTTTGCAAAACTCTGTTGAAAATGAATCATTTTTTTGTTAGAAACAAATTAATAATACTTATAATGTTTTTTGTAATGGTATTAGTACGGTAAGCTGTATCAAATTCTTTAACAAGTTAATTTGTATTGGATTATCAAACACGATAGTTACAGCTGATGTCGTATTAAGTGCTACAAATATTGGCACTGAACACAGTAATGTTCTTTTATTACTTTTGTGCCGTAAAATTTGGATATCATTTCATCAAAAAAATTTCGCTCACAATAAATTTCTTTGTTGAAATTTATCTAGAATTTTTGCTTGTACCAAAATAACAAATTGTTCGAAATTTTTATTCATAATCTACATGTTATAGTTTCAAATTATACTATACTTTTAGGTGAATTTTTAACATAAGTTTAAAAAATATATATTTATACTTGTAGTAATATAAGTACAAACTTTACAGGTATTTTTTTAACTAGCTCTACTTGAGCTAGTTTATATGCTTATTTTTATCAAAACAAATTTGAATAGAAAATTTTTACAAAGTTCTTATTGCTTTATTTCAATATTACACTCTAAATTATTACATAGAAATAGTACTATAATTAACGTATGCAACTTTTTACTAGTAACAAAATTATGAATGGTAAATAAAGCTGAAGTAAAAAAGTTTTGAAACTGCATTTTATATCAACATTTGTTAACAAAAATGGAAAAAAAATTGTCTTATTTTTTTCAGGTAAAAAGATTGAGTAAGAAGTTTTTACGATAAAAACAATGTTTTTGTATCACAATTTGTTGTAATGGCTTTTGATTTAATCAAAACTGAAAACAGTAGCTTCAATGTTACGAACCGAAAGTACAATTTAGTTGTTATCTAGACGTTTCGCTTGTAAAATATTTTGTTAATAGTTTGCCCTCGGCAATAAATTTTAAGAATAACTGGTAGCAACTGAAAATTCACTTATGGTTTTCAAACCGTAAAAAGCTTTTTGTCGCGAATTTTAAGCTTAATGCTTCATTAAAAACTACTTTGCTCCTGTTAACACAAGTTGTAATGTCTGCATTTGAGATGTCATTTGAACCTCATGCAAAAGTTTATTGAAAGATTTTGCGACCATAACTTTGTTTACACTGTTCAAGATTAAGAATATACCTTTACATTTGTGTTTAGGCGCTTTTAAGTGTGAAACTTAACAAAAAATAAGTTTTTCAAACTTTGTTCTTAACAGTTTGTATTTAAACGAAGGTCATACAAAACATAAATGAAAAAACCTGTCAGCTATAAATCATAGACAACGTGATAAAGATTTACATTTAAAATAAACAGACTTATCACATTGTAATTGATTTGTCTAAAGTTATAAAGTTCAATCGAATTTGTTTACATTTAAACTTTCATCTAGTCACGATTGCAACAAAAATAGCGCCAAAAAACGATCACAAAAATATGAGTGCTATGTTTAAGTTAGTCTAGCAGACTTGATAGATAATGTTTGAAATTGATTTTAGATTGTTCCTGAAATAAGTGTTAAGTAAACAGTCGTAAATCATATTACGTAATATATTGTATTGTTTACTCATACTTAAATTATATTGTTGAGTAATAAAAACTATATTCATGCTAAAATAGTAGTTTTCAACTATTTAAGAAATTTAAAAGCTTTAAAATTTATCAATTATTATTGAGGAGTTGTACAATATTGTTCATATAAAACAAACTAACTTAAAACATTTTACAAAAATAAAGTTCAATAAAACAATTTACAACTAAAATCATAAAAGGTAAACTTATCAAAGAATGATTTGTTGTCAAAATTTAAGAAAATTGGCCTTTTATCTAAATTTAAATTGAATATAAGCATTGGAATTTGACATTATTGCTTTGATTTTTTATTGGGTATGGATATCGATAAGTAAACGTATTACTCTGAGGTAATTACACTACTTTAGAAGATAAATACAGATTTATAGTATTTTGTGCGGTTAATCAATTAAGTAATGGTAAAACATTAGTAAAAAAAATGCTTTGACTTTAAAACTAATTGTTGTCAATATTACTGATTCTATTTTTATAATATTTAAGTCTAAAAAAAGTTAACTTAGTTCTCAAATAAACTAAAAATTGGTATTTAGAAAATAAAAGGTAAACGAATTTTTTAATAACAAACAACTCTTAAACTTCAATTAAACGAATAATTTTAACATTAAAAAATTTCGATCAGGTTATAAAAAGTTTCAATCAAAAATAATGTTTTTGACTGTATTACATTAATTCTATACCACTTCAATAAAATACATAAAATATATACCATAAGTAATAAACTATTAAGACATACTTTTATAAATTTATACTATAAGCCTACTTATAAGTTTATAAATCGACTAAAATTTTATGGTCAAACCGCATAGTACCAATGTTTGGTTTTAGAAGTTTCTAACACAACTTAAGTAGTTTATTTAATGTTTGCAATTTAAAAATGTTTTGAAAACCGTTTAAATAATAGCACATGCATTATTAAATATTTTTTAAACTGAGAAAACCAGTCGTAGGTTGTCTCGGATACTGTTGTTGAAGCCCGAACATTTAAACGTTGTTGATGATGGCCGTAGTAAATACTGGTTAAATGTTTTTTATTTATACTTACAAAACGATATAATCAAACAAATTTCAAAAGTTTCTAACTGTTTGCAATTGCTGATGAAACAACAATACTGATAGTGTGTTTAATAATTCTAAATTTTTAAACAGTACGACTTAAAACTTTACTACTTACAAGTAAACTCTAAAAACAGATTAGTTTTTGTTTTAGTAAAAAAACTTAGTGTGAAAGCTTATTTTTTTGACTTCTACTTACATGCCACTACTGTTATTAACCGTTGTTTAAAATTTTTACTCATATTTATTTAAGCGTTTAGTTTCTCATCAACCACAATTCAGATACCAGGTAGGTTTCTAAGATAAAAGTATCAAAATATAATAATCTTAAATCGCCTAAAAACCTAAAACCAGCATAACAAAGTTAAGAAAAGAAAAACAAACAAACTGGAATGTTGCAATAAAAACACTTTAAACAGGTTTTCGCCAAAAGATTGAGTACAAGTCTGACAACAAGTAAAACTTTAAATAAAAAACTTAATTCAGTAAGTAGTATTCTCCATTTGTTTAGGAATGCTTTTAAACGAGGTCAGTAAACAAGCTAATCATATTTTCCTGCGGTTTTGAAGTTCAATCAAATTTATTTACATTAAACTTTGAGGTAATCAGGAGTGTAACATAAATAGAGCTTAAAAAGTAATAAGCTATTTCGCTTTTAGAACAAAATTGATGTGATAATTCTTCTTTAATGGTATAATATTATAATTATATAATAAACAATTAACCTATGTTTTTTAAAAACTTGGTGCAATTGAAATCTCAACGACCACAATTAAGTTATTAGCTAAGTTTTTAAGATAAATATGACAAAAATCATGATCTTACATCACTTAAAAACCTAAAGCATCAAGGAATGTAGAGGAAAACAATTTTAGAATGTAGCAACAAAATCACACTTGAAACAGGTTTTTGACAAAAGTTCATCTTTAAAACAAGTTAGACTTTAAGTAAAACTTAAAATAAAAACAAAAATTCAATGTATTCTCACCTTGTTTCGGAGCGGGGGTGCTCACAACTCTGTTCCGCTGTCTGTTTCTCCTCCTTATGTGCTGTGAGTCCACTGTGACAACCAGCAGTATCGTTAATACGCATGCCAGCTTCATAACCGCTTCTGATTGGCTGATTCGTTTGTGATTATCAGTTCTGCAGCCAAAGCAGCGGCTTAAAATTTGTAAATAATAAATAAAAATATCTGAAACAAAATCATGTTTTATAATTGATTTTTTCAAAAAGTATTTATACCTAGTCATATTTTACAAACTTAAGAAATTTATTTAAAAAAAAAACTTTAAACTAGATATACCTTTAAAATTCAAAATTTTAATCAAAATAATAAAAAAATAATTAGCCTAATAACTATACCAGGAAACATACTTTTTTTAATTAAACTTAAAAAAAATAGTAAAAAGTACAATAGAAACTTAGCAACAGAAGTCTTAACAACTAAAACAACTTGTTACTTTCAAGCAAAATTTAACAAAGTACATATTTTTTTGATTAATCTACTTTCAGAATTAATAGGAAGCCTGATGGTAACTACTCTAAAGTTTTTGAAACATAATAGTTGTGAAATTCAAAAAATTACTTAAAGTAAAACACAAACACAACAATAAATTTCAATCAGCTGTTGTTTTTTAGAAACATTCTAACCGAGAAAAAGTTTGGTTTTTAGCTGTTCACACCAAAACATACGATAATTTATACGGTTAACCAAAAATGACATTTCTTTGAGAATTGTTTTGGAAATGCGTTTTGATTTATGTCACAGATGCATCAAAATAAGTTGTTTCTAAGAACTGTAAGAGATTTTATTACCTCATAATTCTCATAAGTAAAAGTAATGATCTTAGACCTTGTTTACTGACTAATAAAACCTACTAAACATATTTTATACTGAACTTGTTATCTACATGAGAAAAGTGGATGTTTTATTAAAGCAATATTTAAAAGATAATAATTTTACGAGTAACTTTAAACTTAAAAAGAATGTTTTTATAATTTCTATTTTTGCTTTAGACAAAAATAAAATTTATACAATGATAACCAACCATATTTATTTGTAAACTTTGTTTCAAGTCATATGAGGTGAGCTTAAGTGAAAATAATAAAAGTTAATTAATGTTAAATAAACAGGTAATTTTTAAAATGAAGCTGAATGCTTTGTAAATATAAGTAAACTTCTGATTAAAAAATAAAATTAATCAAAACATTTAAACAAAATATAAAAAAACAATGCACTTTATGTATTTCAATTTACCAAAATCCACTCTTTACGAAAAATATAATGAAATTTGTAACGTAAATCTTGCATTAAAAACATAAACTGTAAGTGAGAAGCAAAGCTACATAAAGTCCTACACTTTGAAAACTATGTTAAAACAAAACTTTTTTTCTATACAACGTACGTCTTTGTTGAAATATTTTGCTCACGAAAAGTCAGCTAACAAAAGTGCCATTGGTGAAACGTGAAATAATACCTTTTTATACCAACACTACTTTTTACTTCTATATCTCTCATTCATTAAAAAAATTATCAGAGTTAAAAATTCCACATCTGTTCAATTGTAACAAACGAAAAATCAATTCTGTTTATTTCTTTGCAAAGTTTCATTCTAGCGAAAGTTCAACAACTGACTGCTGAAAGTATTTTTGTAGCTGATTTTTTTTTCAAACTCGCAAGAAGTTGCCACCGGCGAAAAATCTACGAAATATTTCGGTCGCATGTCGCGCGTCAAAACATTGTGCTTCTACAGCGGCTTTTGTTTAAAAATTTCGACTGTTCTGATCATCTTTTTATCGATAAGACTTTCTTGACTTGTCTTGCATAAATCAATGTAATAGATTTTCTTTTAAAGCTTGTCTTTATAATAAAAACTTGCTTTTGGAAGCTAAATTTAAAATGTATACTTTTAAGAATGGTTTTGCATTTTTTATTTTAAGTGTTTAACGATGAGAATTTAAGTTTTTACTTAAAGCGGCCTTTAGGGTATGTGCACTAAAAGTTTTCTTTTCTTTATAGTTTATCTGTTATCGTTAAGGTTGTCCTAAACTGTAGAAGATATGAAAATATTTGCATTATAAAATAATTGTTATGCGATTTAGATATTTAAAAAAAAATTGAACTATCACCATTAAAAACCATTTTTAAACGTCTCTGAATGTTTTAAATTGTTGATTTTTTTTATTTATTTTTTTCTATTCATTAGGTTCGGTTTTTAAACCCTGAGTTGCACAGTAATAAGAAACACTTATTAAAAAAAATTAAACATATTGTTAACAAAATTGCGTTGTTAAGAAAATTTTACTTATAATTAAAAAGACTGCTTCTACTGTAATGTTCAAACGTTTACAGTTAGACACTAAGTTCAAAAGCTAATAGTCAACTAGTATAGTTAATTAAATATTATTTTTTTCACGCTGTTAACTAGAAAAACGATTGGCATTATTTTACCTCCATCTACTTTAAATGAGAACGTATAACAGTTTGCATGTAATTAATATCTAAATTGTGTATATGAATACTATAAGTGATTAGTACAGTAAGAAATATTAGGAAGTTTTAAACTATTTTTAAGCATAAACTTTCCCTTCACAGCAAAGAAATCTATGTATTTTAAGCAGTTCAATCTTAAAATTTCAACACGTTTTTGCTAGTTGCTCGAATTTTTGCATAAATTTAATCACGCTGAAAACTTTAACGACGGGATTTTAAATGATTAATAAGAAAAGCCGGATTTCTGAATTAAAAGCGATTAGTTAAGAAACTTTGCTGAATTTGTATATTGCAAGTTTCCAAGTATTATTGATTTGCTGTTTATTTTGTCTACAAACGTTTTTGTCAAGTACTCTGCATTACGTAAGCTGCAAATGACTTTTTTTTTTGCTAAAGTATTTAACGTAATAATAAGTAAATTCAAACTAAACTAGTTTGTTTATTTAGTAGTCATTTTTTTAATAAAAAAATAAATTTTTAACTCAAATATTTACAAAAACATTTTTTTCGATATCTTTATAATAGTTTACTTAATCCATAGGTTAACTGTTAAATCGTTTTTAGAAAATCATGTTTCAAAAAAACCTTGATAAGTAAAAAAAAAACTTTTTTTTTTTAGAATTCTAGATAAAATTTTAAAAAGCAAATCTGTTTTCACTTTGTTATCTTAAAATATAAGCAATTGTTCGCCAAAAATTAATTAAAGTAATTTAGCATATACCAAATAGAAAATACTAAGTTTCAAATCTTGCACAAAGTTTGCAAAGGTAAATAGAATATTTTATATTGTTTAATAAAAGTAGTTTTTTAAAGAAATTTTGGTAATATAGTTTTGTTTCTCGATAGCCGAATAGTTAAAATTTTACAAATGCTATAGTGTTATGCTTCAACCATAATATCACTAATCTTTTAAGTGTTTAATTATAAAATCAAATTATAAAACAATATTTACTAAACATTGTATAAACTTTCTTGTTTGTAATACAACTAAAGTTATTCTAAAAACATCTGAACAAAGAACGTTATAAATCACACAGGCATACGAAACTAATGAATTTTTTTATAAAAAAACATTAAAAACATTATTTACATAAAACAATTCTGTTTTCCGACAACATTAGACATTAATTTGTTAAAATTTTATACATTTTCAAGTTCTTTAAAACTTAAAAGAACTTTTTACTAATGTATATTTTTAATATGTGATAATAGTAAAATTGTAACAAGTTTTATTATTTATTCAATTTAGTTTAAACTCACTCTGTAGATAAATTGAAACTTTTAATATTTCTGTTTGGTTGTTATATCATAAAACTAAGTTAAAATTTTGTAATCTTATAAAATTACTTTATTTTACCAAAGTAATTTTTTATCGAGTTAAAAGATAAACTAATCCGCTTAAAGTTTTGAAATACAAACTTGATAAAACCAAGTGTTTAAACTATGTAAAGTATTCATAATCCACACATACTGACCAATTAAAACTGATTTTTTATTAAAAGTCAAAAAGTGATACTATGATCAACTAGTTTTTATAACATCTAAATATTATGTAGGCGTTAATAAACAAAAAGTTTAAATACCATAATAATATTTTCTTAGTTTTAGTAAAGTATTCTTAATACTAAAGTTATACATATTTTTACTAATAAACAATTTAATTAGAAAGCGTACCTTTTATAAATCAAAAACTCAAGCGTATGCAGTGCTATGACATAATATAAAGTTCTAGTAATTCCGAAAAAGTAGTTAGATAAGATCCTAAAAAAGTTCGAGTCAAGCTTAAAGTTACTAAATTTGTTTATTTACTTTTTTTCATTTTTTTTTTTAAATTTGCTTTTTTGTTTGAATCGAGGTTAAGTTTAACATATTTATACTGTTAATTGCTACTGTAAGCATTTATAATTAAGCAGGAAAAATCTGCTTGATGAAAAAGCAAAATATTGCATGTCATCTGTTTCTGAATTAAAATGTATTTTAGAACATCAATCATTAATAATAAATATTTACGAAATTTACCACTTTCAAATCATGTTTAAAAATAATACAGTTTCGAAGTTATAACCCTTCAACATACCATCACCTGACGGATAAACTTATTTTACCATGTATTTACTATTAACAGTAGTTAAATTAGTTAAATTAAATATTGTTTTTAGTTATAATTAAGTTTGTTAATTCAAAGTTGTGCATGTAATATAAAAATTTTTACTTTATACAGTACAGTAACATTCTAGTTTTTTAAAGTTTGTTTCAGCTTGTTTTTAAATATTACTGTAAATTTTATTTTTTACAAGCATTGTTGTTTACAATATGAAGATTTTTGTATTTTATATTTTCTTTAAACGTATCAAGAATATGGATTGTATCTGTTTTTTTTTAATAAGTCTATAAATTTTAGAGTGGTTTACTAAATTTAAAAAATATATCACAATTTTTGTTGTACACATGTAACAATTTAAAAATAGTAAGTAAAGCGACTAAATAAAAACTTTAAATAAAATAAGCGAAACCTAGTCAAATAAGATAATGTAAACTTTGTTTGTGTACCAAGTTTCAGTGTATTTAGAAAGTCTGTAACTTAAGCTTGTACCACTTGGTGAGTGATAACTGAAATTTAATAGACAATTAGTTAGATTTCAATCAAAACTTATTAATTTAAAATATATATATAAAGATCAAATGCTTATTAATTTATGAAGAGAGAAATCAGAATTTTAAACAATTTACGTTAAGTTTGATTTTAAAAATTATACATTGAACATTTAGTTTAAAAATGAAAATATTTTATGTTTTTTAATAAGCTTTGAATTTTATTTAACCTACAATATAAATACTATTACTCTAGTTTGTTATTAAATGGTCAAAGTTAAATAGTTTATAAGCTGTAAGTTAATTTTCATATGTTTTTTCAGTTTTTATTTATTAAAAAAAGTTCAAAACAAAAAATAAGATAAATATTGACAACTAAATTTCTTAACAAATTATTGAAAAACAATTTTTTTAAACTAAAAAGTAAATAAGTTATTATAAAAATATAAAATAAACATTTTACCCCACGCAAAAACTTGAACTTTAAATTGTGAAACGTCATATCCTTTTGTAGAAAAAACATTAACTTGTAACTTAGGAAAGTTAATACATTAGTTTTTATTTATGCATTTTGTAATAAAATTTAAAAGTTATTTATTGCTTAGTTTATTTACGTAAACTTAAAAATTGAGATATAGTCATAAGTGTTGTTTTGTTTCTAATTCTAGTATTTTTGTGTTGTTTTTTCTGTAACTGTTATTACAATTTAAGTCAACTTTCAGTTTATTATAGAATTGCGTAGCTAAACGTTTAAGTTTAATAATTAAGATATATTCAAAGTAGGTATGTTGTAAGTTTAAATGTTTACAAACTTCAAGTTTATGAAGTATTTTTACTATCTTTCTACTGTTTTTTCAGTTTAGTCACAAATCTACCGTTTAACCAAAAATTTATTTTGTACTTTTTTTGACAAACCCAAAAGAAATTTTTTGATTTTATATGTGTAGTTAATAAGGGAAAAAAATAAAATGTTAAAAATTTTGTAGCCAATTTACGATCAACATGGTTATTCATTAAATGTATAATGTAATAAACTAACTTATATACTTTCTATAAAGTTGTACTACAATTTATTTTGCTTTATATAATGCGTTTATAGTGTGATTAAGTTTTGTTTTGAAAAAAGGCTTAATTCTATGCTCATAGTTTTCAAAGTTCTATTCCGAGTAATTTTTTTCTTTATTTAATCCGAATACATGATATTCAAATTCGTATAACTCAAATTCCGACATTTCAGATTTTATTTTTTTAAAGACCCCAACACAAAAACTATGTATATTTGAAAAAAATGTGAATATAAGTGTAATCAATACCTACTATCACTTTTTTTCTTCAATTAGTATTTATTTATTTTTTGGAAATATGGCTGAAACAAGTTTTAAATTTAATTTTAAATGTGGTTATGTTTAATTTTTTTTTAAGATTTTTTTTTTCAAATACTTGTGTACTCAATTGCTTAGTGTCAAAAAAAATATTAGTTACTAATAATAATTTAAAGTAATTAAATTCTACTTAAGTAAAGTTCAAACAGAACAAAAACAACTTTATAGTTCAACTAAAAACAAGCTAATAAAAATTGATTACATCCTAATTAACTTGTTTTCATGGTAAGCTTTTATGTCGTCTGTAAAAAAAACTTTTCGAAGTAATCTGGCAACAGTTTTAAACAGATAGGAAGTATATACTCGACTTAATGTTTGATTGTCAATTAATTTTTTTACGAAATCTGAGATGGTTACAGCAAAATAATTTTTAAATAATTTTTTATCTATCTAACGACGAACTGACAAAAAAAATCTTTAAACAGTGAAATAAAATATTAATCACAAAAATCGATATTAGTATGATTTCATTGTTTATTGTTTTAGTTAGTCTTAGTTTTTAAAACTGTTAAAAATGTACATTAGGCAACAAACTTGTCAACTCAGCAAAGTAATAAAGTTTGGAATCATCATCAGTACATCATAAGTGACATATAATACGTTATAGCATGATTATTACAATTTATATATCTATATTTAAATAGCAATATATATTTATTCAAGTTTCTCTAGAATAAATTTCTTAAAATTGTTATATATAAAAAATATTTTTAACTAGTATTACAGATATAATATAAGATTTTACTCTCTTAAATTGTTGCAAAAATAGTTAATGGAAGTTCTTCGATAAGTATTTTTAAGAAACTTTGTACTTAATTTCAAAACATGAAGTTTTGTTTAGCATCAACTTGAATAAGCCGTGTTAAAAATATTTAAAAATCTACTTATTGGAAAATTTAAGGTTAACTATTTTTGCAACAGTGTAAATAAGGAATTATTTGAAAATTAAAACTACTGATAATAGTTGAAATCTTTTTCTAAATATTCACTTTTAAGAATTAAGACATTTTTTAAATTGGTTTTAACCAATGCTTTGTTTTAAAACTATTATAATCTGTCCTAGTCTCCTCTAAAAACAGGTAGGCTGCTTGTTTCGTATTTATCTTGATTTTAAAAACATATACCTTAAAAATCGTTTTCTGAAAATTATTTTCGCTGACCACAGTTATTTATTAATAATTGAAGTTTTTGATATAAAAATACTGTTTAAAACCTAAATTCCGACAAAATAAGCAATAATAGAGCTCGAGATACTAAAAATTATAAAGCAAAACAGAAAGTTTTTACAACACTTTTTTATTGTGTTTAATAATCTATTCTCTTAGCCAGTTAGTACATCGCGGGCTGCAGATTTCTGGTTTGCGGGCAGCGTTTGGCCTGCGGACAGAAGTTTGCCATTTTCTTCTATAAAACAATAGCTAACTAATGAAAGACCATAATTAAAAACTTTTTACGTCATCTAACTTGTTTTGATAATTAACAAACTCTATTGTTACGTGATCTACAACCGGAAATCGTAGAAACAATAAAGTAGGTAAAGTGATATAAGTCAAGTTATTTGCTTAAAAAACTGCAAACGATCACAATGAGGCTAACATTAGCATCATCAGTTTTATTGTTGAGCTTTTTTTGTTTGTGTTATGGATTAAAGTGCTACAGTTGCGGCGACTATGGTGACTATGGTGACTATATATTAGAAATTCGCTGTGAGCGTAACTCATCGGTTGTCGAATGTTTTAATCCGCACTACAAATTGTGTGGCACAGCTTTTTATAAAAACCCCAAAGATGGCTCGTACCACAGTTGTGGGGACAGAGAATACTGTAGAGAGAAAGATTGTGCTACGGAAATTTGTGGAAATAAAACCGGAACTTTTGAAAGAGTTATGGGTAACGATAGTGTGATATTTGATTGCTGTACAGGAGATTTATGCAATTACTCAAACGTTATCCCCAGCAATTACTCAAATTATTTTGCAAGCTCAGATAAGATGTTGTGTATTAATATTTTTGTTTATTTTTTATGTTTAGTTTTTTATATTTCAATCAATATAGTTGTTGACAGTTAATTATTAAATATAGTTTTTGAAATTAATTTCAAACCAATTAATTATGTTTGTTATACATTGTTCTTTTATACAAAAGGAATCTAAGTATTAAAAATTGTATCTTTATAATCTATTTAAAAACACTTATTTTTAATCTTCGTTTGAAAACTCTTAGTTATGTTGTTATTTTTACATAGCTAGATAATAAATAAAGTTTATTTGAACTTTAAATTTAGCTTTTTAAATGGCTTAAAGTTTTTTTCAAAAACTACGAGTATTATTTTAGCACTGGAAGTTATTATTTGTTTGTAATTTTTTTTAACTTTTTCTTTATTAAATTTGCTGTTTTGTTTCAATCAAGTTTTACATATTTTTACTTCCTAAGCTACTGTAAACATTCAAAATTAAGTAGAAAAAACTGCTTGATGACAAAATAAAATATTATTTCTCATCTATTACCGAATTAAAATGTATTTTAGAACATCAATCATTAATAACAAATAATTACGAAACTTACCACTTTCAAATCATGTTTAAAAAAATACTATTTTCATGTTGTAACCCTACAGCATACCATCACCAGACGGATAAACTTATCTATTATGTATTTACTATTAACAGTAGTTGAATTAATTTCGTTGTATATAAGTTTATTAGTTCATGCTTGTGTTTATAACATAAAATGTTTTTATTTCTAAAGCTACAACCTAGTTCTTAAAATTTTTGTTGTACACATGTAACAGTTTGTAAATAGTAAGGAAAACGACTAAATCAAAACTTTAAATAAATTAAGCAAAACCTAGTCAAACAAGATAATGTAAATTTTGTTTGTGTACTAAGTTTTAGTGTATTTAGAAAGTTTGTAACTTAAGCTTGTACCACTTTGTGAGTGATAAACGTTTTTAATAAACAATTAAGTTAACTTTAAACCAAAACTTATTATTTCAAAGTGTAAGTCTTAAATGTCAAATGTTTATATATTTATAAAAATTCTAACAAACTTATGTTAAGTTTGATTAGAAAAAATTATACATTGAACATTTAGTTTTAAAATAAATATAGTTTTTTTTTAAATAACTTTAATTTTTTGTTTTACCTATATTATAAATACTATTACTTTTGTTTTTATTAAATGGTTAACTTTTAATAATTTATAAACTGTGTGTTTTTTTTTATGTTAACTTAATTCTATTCTTCTAAAAAATAACTCTAACCAAAGTTTAAGCTAAAAATTGAAAATAAATTTTGTTAATGCGTTATATAAAAACAAAGTTTTTATTTTGAAAATTCGATAAGTTATTTAAAAAATTATGTTAACCCCACGCAAAAATAAAAACTTTTAATTGTAAAGCGTCACACCCGTTTTATAGAAAAACTATTTATTTGTAGCTTAGGAAAGTTAATACAGTAGTTTTTATTTGCTTATTTTGTTCTCAAAATTGAAGAAAGTTAATAGTTAAAATTAAGATATAGGCAGAAATGTTATTTTATTTCTAATTCTAGTAGCTTTGTGTTTTTTCAGTAACTATTACTACAGTTTTAGTCAATTTTCAGTTTATTATAGAATTGCATAGCCAAAAGTTTAAGTCTAACAATTTAGATATACTTAAATTTGGTATGTTGTAAAATTAAAGTTTTAAAAACTGCAAACTTTATGAAGTATTTTGACTACTTTTCTACTTTTTATTCAGTTTAGTTACCAATCTACCGTTAAACCAAACATTTTTAAGTACTATTTTAGACAAAACCAAAAGAACTTTTTGATATTATACATGTGGTTAACTAAGCAAAAAATGTTAAATTGTGTAAAACCTGTAGTCAAATTACGATACGTTTTGTTTTTTTTATTTTAATGTTTAATGTAAGGGTGGGCAACGTACGGTCTGCGGGCCGGATTCGGCCCGCAGAGTGAAAATGACCAACCCCAGACCGTTTTTTAAACTTTAATGCGATCTGGCCCTCAAATGATATTACCGCCCCGCGAGCGAAGTAACAAGCTTACAAAGGGTCAACTTTTATAAAACTTTGTATTATATTTTTACAAAACAAAACTCTAAAAATTTAATGATAAAAACATGGTAAAAAATTACTTTTAAAATTATTGTGTACTAATAATTACACCAATATGTCCTAATACTTTGTGTTGTTCTAATTTAGTTAAAACACATTTTTGTTGAATTACCCCACGCAAAGTGTTTTTTTAAGTACGATATTTTATATACGTACCTTTGTCAATTACAATGTCAATTCTTTTATACAGACATTATTTAAACATCTGATATCTATCAATCTACATCTAAAGTTCTCAGACTTAAAAAATTTAAAAAATTTAACGGATTCTAAAAAGCGATTAACTGTATCAATAAAATTAGATTCCGGTATGATCCAAAACTTTTATTTAAATTAGAATCCAACCGGATACGGATCTCGACTTATAATTAGCATCCAGTCGGATTCAAATCTAAAAAGTCTTTATTCGGATGGACCCGGAAACTGGATCCGGTAAATCACTAGCTCGAAATGCTCCGGCCTGCAAAAGATTAAAATTATTCGGATCCGGCCCGTTGATTGAAAAACTTTGCCACGCCCTAGTTTAATGCAACATATTAACTCAGATATTTTCGTTAAAGTTGTATTACAGTTTATTTTACTTTATGTGCTGTGTATTTAGTGTGAATAAGTTTTGTTTTAAAATACAAACTACTTTGTCTAGACTCAAAATTTTTCGAAAATTAATCCGGGTACATGATATTCAAATTCCTACATTTCAAATTCTTTAATTTTTTTTAGTAGCCACCACTAAATAATTTATATAATTGTTGGAAAAATGCGTATGTAGGTACCTACAAACACTTATTTTTTCCTTCAATTTAAAAAAAAAGTTTGAAAATATGGCTGAAATAAGTTCTAAATATAGTAGTAATGTTATATACTTTTAAAAAAAATGCTTTTACTAGTTTTTTTTAAACATGAAAAGTGTTTATAAGTATTGGTTAGACGTACGATACGCTTTTTTCTATTTCTTTAAACTTCTTTTTTTTATTTCTTTTTTTATTGCATTTTGAGTAACGACCCTCTAACATTCTTTTAATAGTTTGAATTGTCAGAACTAGAGTTGTCACAATTAAAATTTTCATGTAACCATCGATTCCAAATGGCTAAGTATGACTAGATTTAAAGTATACATCAGTCAATTTTTTTATTTTATGAAAGCAAAATGCACAAAGTTGACCTATATAAATAACTTCTATTAGTTTAATTTTTATTACATTGTACAAAATGATTAAAGCTAACGTAGTTTTAACGGGTTTTAATACGATAAAAAAGTTTTTTACTGATAAAAACAACTCATATAGCTGTGATAGTTTTAATCTCTAGATTGTTATGTACACAGTCACAATTCTATTGAGATTACAAAAGTTAGCTTAGCAAATCATATTGAAATGTTTAATGCAAAAAAAAACTTCATTGTCATAAAAATTTTTGTCGAATTTTATCACAACTGATATTATCACGCAGTAAGAAATAAATGCTAAATAAATCATTACTAAACATAATAGTAACAGTTGTTGTTTTAAAAAACGTAAATTTGTAAAACTAAAAAGACTTGCGGTTTTTTTATTTAAGTTTTTGGTTTTTAGCTAAAACTATTAAGAAAAATAAAATATTTTAGTTAGTTGGGGCAAAATGAAACCAACGAACTAGAATTAGTAATACAAAAACTTTTACCATAGTTAAAACAAATTTTATTTTTTATTTTTAATTAGAAAACAGAAACATACACAAAAATTTGATATATGCCATTCTCATTAATTTATTAGCCTGGGTCATTTGCTCTGTTGCAATCCTTTACGCAACAGGAATAACTTTCGCAATGAAAATCTTTATCATTTGCTAAATACATAAATGGTTGTATCAAAATATCTAAAGAGATCTACAAATTTAAATTTCTAGTAAAACAGTAAAACAAGATCTTTAATAGATAAACAAAGTATTCAAATTAAACTAACTTGATAAATAAAACATTATTTTATTCTAAAAATAATTATACTAATTACAACAAAAAGTGTTTGAATCCAATTTTAATTATTTTCTTAAATATGCATTTTTAGATTAACAATCGGTTTAACTCAATGCAAATGAATTTTTAGTTCCTAAGTTCCTAACACTAAGTTTAAAAAACTCTTTTAAAGTTTTATTAGTACTGAATTTTTATTTTTCCCTACATTGAATTGTAGTATATTACAAATTTTAATATTTTATTTAGATGTTCTGAGCTGCATTGCTGACATGGTCTAACAACATTCAGTACAATTTCTATTAATTGAAAATTATTAATTCTGGACAAAAGTGTTTTTTTCAAATATTTGTGCACTCAATTGCTTAGTGTCAAAATAAAATTTGTCACTAAAATAAGTGAGTGAAAGTATTTGAGTTCTACTTTACTAAAATTAAAACGAAAACAAAAACAACTTTATATTTCAAATAAAAACAGGCTAATAAAAATTGATTACATCCTAACTAACTCGTTTTAATGCCTAGTTTTCATGTCGTCTGTAAAACAACTTTGTTTAGTGATCTTGGAATAGTTTAAAACTTATAGGAAGTATAAAATGGACGTAAAGTTCGATGATCAATTATTTATTTAACTAAATGTGAGACAATAAAAGCAAATTTAAATATTTTTTTACCTATCTAGTGACGAACTGACAAAAACGGCTTTAAACTGTGGAAAGAAAAAACTAATCTCAACAATCGATACTAGTGTGATTTCATTGTTTATTGATTTGGTTAAACATAATTCTAAGTTTGGAATAATCATCAGTACATCATAAGTGACATATAATAAGTTATAGCATGATTATTACAATTGTTAGTATCTATAATTTTATATATTAATAAATTTGACGAAGTTTTTTTAGAATATATTTCTTAAAATTGTTATTTAAAAAAAGATGTTTTAACTATTATTACAGAACTTAATTATAAGATTTTTTTTTCTTAAATTGTCGCAAAAATAGTTAAGTTAAAATTGTTCGATAATAATTTTTAACAAATTTTGTTCTTATTTTTAAAACATGAAGTTTGGTTTAGAATCAACTTAAATAAGCATTTTAAAAATGTTTGAAAATCTACTTATTAAAGAATTTAAGATTAAATATTTTTGTAACAATGTACAAAAATAGTTGTATTATAACTAAATTTTCTAACAATAGTTCTTAACTATAGTTAGCATTTCTTTCTAAATGTTTGTTTTACGAGTTGAGACATTTTTTTAATTTGGTTTTTAACCAAAATTTAATTTTTAGGTTTTCACAATCGATCCGATTCTTCTATAAAAAATTGTAGGCTACTTGTTTTATAATTATAATAAATTTAAGATCATATGTCTTACAAAACTTTTCTAAAAGTTGTTTTTGCGTACCAAAGTTATATAATAATAGTTAAATTTTTTTATATAAAAGTACTGTTTAAAATCTAAATTCTAATATAATAAGCAAAAGAAAAGAACTAATTTTTTTTTAATTATAAAGCAAAACAGAAAATTGTTACAACACTTTTTTTATTGTGTTTAATAATCTAAGCTTTTAGCCAAAAAGTACATCGCGGGCCGCAGATTTCTGGTTTGCGGGCATCATTCGATCTGCGGGCCAGATTTTGCCAATATCTGCTATAATTGAATAGCTCGTTTAAACTAATAAAAAACCATTCTTAGAAATCTTCACCGTCATCTAGTTTGTTTTGATAATTAACAAACTCTATGGTCACGTGATCTACAACCGGAAATCGTAGAAACAATAAAAGAGGTGAAAGAATTAAAGTCAAGTTATTTGCTTAAAAAACTGCAAACGTTCGAAATGAGGCTTACCTTAGCATCATCAGTTTTATTGTTGAGCTTTTTTTGTTTATCTTATGGATTAAAATGCTATAGTTGCGGCGACTATGGTGACTATGGTGACTATGAATCGGAAAGTCGCTGTGAACGTAACTCATCGGTTATCGAATGTTTTGACCATATTTACAAATTTTGTGCCACGGCTTTTTATAAAAACATTAAAGATGGCTCGTACGACAGTTGTGGGGACAGAGAATACTGCAGATCGAAAGATTGTGCTACGGAAATTTGTAATAATAAAACCGGTATTTTCGAAAGAGTTGTGGGTAACGATATTGTGATATTTTATTGCTGCACAGGAGATTTATGCAATTACTCAAACGTTATTCCAAGCAATTACTCAAACTTTTTTGCAAGCTCAGCTCAGATCTTGTGTAATAATATTTTTGTTTATTTCTTATGTTTAGTTTTTTATATTTCAATCAATATTGTTGTTTACAGTTAATTATGATATATAGTTTTTGAAACTAATGTTATACCAATTAGTTACATTTTTGATAAATTTTTCTGTTAAACAAAGGTTATCTAAGTATTAAAAGTTGCATCTTTATAATCTGTTAAAAAACACTTGTTTTTATTTTGCGTTTAAAAACTGTTAGTTATTAATAAAATGCTATTATTTTAATATAGCTAGATAATAAAAATATATTATTTAAGCTTTAAGTTTAACATCTTAAACGGCTTAAAATTTTTCAAAATTTACAAATAACGTTTTAGTACTGGTAATTTTATACAAAAGATGAAAACATTACATTCAAAACCTCTTTATTGAGCAATATATATAATATATAAAACATTTCGGCTAACCCTTTTCAATTACTACTGTTAGCAATATGTTTGAAAAATAAATATTGAGAAAGTGAACAGTTTTCACTTACATCACAATTACTTTTTAAATAAAACTGAGCAAAGTTGTTTAGAGATATGTCATCAGTTTATAGTTACGTCAGAAATACATTGAAAATTGATTGATATTTTAAGGAAAATAAGCGTAAGTACAAAAAAATATGTTTGTTTTTAATTTTGTTTTTTTACATTTGCTTATCTTAGTTTAGAGACTAATTAAATTTTAAAGTTTTTATAATGTAATTATAAGTTGTTATTTTTTTTAGATACATACGTTTCAAAATAAGAAAAATATTTTTTAAATATAATAAAAATTCCACAGTTTTTTTTTTACTTTGGACATATATATTCTTTTCTTTTTTCGAATTTTTTTTAAACTTTATCAATATTATTTGCTTTCAATCTGTAGTATACTTTTATATTCTATGTAACTCTTGTTATGCTAATGGAAGAAAGTTATTCTTCAATAAGTTATAAGTCTAATTATTTTCTTTTTTTATTCTAATAAAAATTTATACTAGCAAATCTTCTAGAATCACCCTATTTGAAACAGAAATTAAAATGAAAACAATAATGACTAATTAAAACTGCTGTTTTTCTTGTTCTCCGTTGAATCTAAAAGCTATAGATTAATTTCGCTAAGTTTTTACTTAAATGTTGTTTTTAAATTCAATTTATTAATTTAGTACAGTTTTACATTTGGAAAATACGTATTATCAAACTTGGTTGATTATTTTGTAGAAAAGGTACTTTAATTTGTGAACAATCTCACAAACAATAGTTTAGATGTTTGATATTTAAACGTAAGTATATGCAAAACTAAAAACTCGAATTAATTTCGTACAGTTTTTTAAACTTTATTAGAAATACAAATTTTAAAACATCACAATTTTAAAAATTTATTAAAAGATTATTTTAAGTTTTAAATACTGTTTTTTAACAAATTTAGTTCTATCATAAAAATTAAAAAACATTCTAATTACTAGCTAGGGTTTTATGCTTTTACTACAGTATTAAACTAACTTATAATAGCACAAAAGCTAAAAATCAAACCTGAAAAAAATATTTTTAAGTAAATTTAGCTTGTTAAAAATAAAGTTTTAAATACCCTTGGAATAAACTAGTGTAAGCAAACAATTTAAAATAGTTAAATGTTAATAATACCTTAATAATAAAGTTTAAACAACCTCTGAAAGTACTTTATCAAAACTTTATTGACAACGAAACTATGAACTTTCTAAATTAAAAGCTTGGCTGATATAGTTTTTTAAAACTGAATTTAAAGTACATGTATTTTCAAAATTATATGTAATTGGAGAAAGCATAAACTTTATAGTATATAAATAAATAAAATTTCGGATAAAACCTAAAATTTATTTTTACAGTTGTTATATATGTTTATATATAAAACTTTACAAATAGTAACTTATAGGCCCATTTTTTATTATTTTTTATTAAATTTTTTGTATCGGTGTAACAATTATTTAGTTGTAATTCTTTGTATTACACTGTTAGAAAAGTTTATGTGTTTTCCAAACTGTTTCAAAACGGCAAATTAATTAACAGCAAAAATTCAGTAAATATTTCAAAGGTTTAATAGTCAATAATCATATATTTACCCTCTAAAATAAGTAATACTTAAGTAAACAATATTTTTTTTGTAAAGTAATACTTCTATTTATTAAATTTTAAAAATATAACAACATGTTTCAAAACATCTACGCTTTATATGTGCATATAAATAATTTATTTAAACATTAACTTTCGTTAGCATATATGAGGCAGTATACTAAAATAACAAAGGCTATATTAGGTCTTTTAAAAAATTGCTTGTTTTTTGTGAGATTGAGTTAACTTACTTTTAACATATTTTTCGAGGATATTTTTTGAAATATTGTACTGTAATATTTAAAATTAAGGTATTAGAGATAAAGTTCTAATATTAAAAACAGTACTTAAAGCTTTTAAAACGTATAAAAAACCTATTTAAAACATTTACATACAATTAAAAATATAAATCCATAAAAACTACTTAAATTTACTTAACTAGAATCATGTTATACTTCTTAAAGTTTCATCAGAAAAATAAAGTTTTGAATAGTTTTGTTAACATTCGTAACCCCTAGAACTTAGAACAAATTAGCAAGGTTACAATTTAAAGGCTAGTTTACTTAGATTAGCATGCTATAGTATTAAGCTAGTATATACCAAATTTAATACATATCTTATAAGAAAACTCAACGGTATACGTGGGACCGGGCTCGAGTCTCAGAGCCAAAAAATCCCCTGTACTGAACAAATTTATTTTCATCGGATCATTTTAACGTAGCATTCAAAAACTTTGTGAAATTTAAAGAATTACTTTTAACTTTTATACAGAAATATGTTAACTAAAAGTTAAATTAAAATAAGTTATACTAAAAACAAATGTGTTCCATCTAAAGATAAAGTTTATTGTTTTAATAATAAATATCCATTTTAATTCGTTCAAAGGATTGAGGCAGTTTAATAATCAGGAACATTTTAAAAATGCATTTTTAAAACCTTTTAACTTTTTTATAAGTACTTTTCATAAGTTTCAACATTAACTAAAAAATATTATATATAGTAAACAACTTATAAACTCTCAATGTATAAGCTAATATGTATATAAATTCGTCAAATATTGCTGTTTTTTTTACATTATGTTTTTTTTTCAAACATGATGAATATTTCATTGTTGCCACACATTCTTGATAACTCAGGCTATATTTTAGATAACAGTTCTGGTTGAAAACAAAAACCTTATTTTTAACAAAGTTTCTGCACATGTAGTTACAAGGTAGATATTTTACTAATAAAAACCTGAAATAAAAAACAGAAGTTTTGAACAATAACTACATACACAGGATAAAATTAAGATTTAATAAGAAATTTTAGACTAAATATAGATTTTCTATAATGATCAGAGTTTTGTTTAATACAAAACAAAAATAATGTATAACTAAAGTATCCTTTTAATCATATCTTAAGTTTAGTTTCACAACTAAAATAAAACAAAATAAAAACTTGTACTTTAAAAAACCTGAAAAAAAACTAGTTATTAGATATATAATTTAGTTTTTTTTTATAAATTTACTTTTTAAACATAAGATAATCCAATCAGTATTTATCTGGGTTGCCTAAAATCCTGGAATCCTGACAAAACCTGGAATTTTATAATTTTGCATAAAAACCTGGAATTTGAGAACTTAAAAAAATTGGAAAAACTTGAACTTTGAACAAAGATAACTATAAAACCGGAAATTTAAAACAAATTTTATATGTTAAGTAAAAAAGTTTTGATTTATATAGATAAGAAAAATTTGTCGTTATCAAAATTTTCTTTAATAAGAAGCACATTTAAAGTAGCTTCACAGTATCTTTTTAACGTTGTTATACTACTTAGCACAGTTTTTACCTTTATCTTAACTTCAAACTAAAAGTAGACCAAAAAACTTGTACTTTTAAAAACCTGGAAGAAATTCAGAAAGTCTGCAAGAAATTTCCCAAAAACTAGTAGCAATCCTGATTTATGGTTTTGTAAGAGAGTTTATTTGTAAAAGTGACAATCATAAAAGTTTTACAAAATTTATAAGTTAACTTTTAAAATAAGTTTTTCTTTTTTCCTTACAAAACTAACTATACTTAAATAGTATTTATTTAATTTTTTTAATACAGTGTTTAAATGTTATCTTATATTAGCTGTGTTACTTAAAAATTGTTTTAAGAAAAATTGTATAAAAATTTTGTAAAAAGCTTTTATAACTATCCTAAATACTTATTAAGTTTGAGAAAACACAAAGCAAAACATTTATAAAAACTTACTTCACATTTTTGCAATAAAACATTCTTCTGCTATATATCTAGTAAGAACTTAATAATACAGTGCTTAAAATACCATCTTCAAACCCATAAAAAACTAATGAACAGAAGTTAATTCAAGCTTAGTTAAATTGCTATTTAGTTCTTTTTATTTTAATTTAATTCAAATTAGAACTTACCAGTGTTATGAGTAAACAACTAGAAAATTTAATGATCTTCGTGTATAATAAAAATCAGTTAACAAGAAAAAAAAATAGCTTACGGGTAGTTATATTTTTTACAAACAACTCTTTTAAATTAAAAAATATTTATGTTGAAAATAAAAAGTTGATTTGCATTATTATTTATTACTAACCGATAAGTAAAACTTTTAAAAAACAAATCTAAATATTGTTTGCATTGTCTTTTTAGTAAAATGTGCGTACTTGTCAAAAATGTGTACCTAAAAAGTGCGCACTTAAGAAGAGATACTTTGTTTAAGCAAAAAAAAAGAACTAAATTAATAGTAAAACAAGAACTTCAAGATGAATACAAAAAACTTTAAATTGAACTAACTTGATAAATAAAATATTACTTCATCCTATTAGTAATTATACCTTTTAAATAAAAATATTTAGCTACTGATGTTGTCTATTGTTTATTATAAAAATACGTACAACCACTAAATAGGTTTAACCTTAAAATTAAAAACATCAAAACTAACATAAAAAAAGTATATTTAAAAAAATTATACCTAAATTTTATTTAGCTAGTCAATGTTTTAATCTGAGTAGTATGTATTATTTTTCGGAAATAATATTTTAATATACGATGCATTCAGACATTTATACCTCATATATGACTTTTAAGTTAACTTGCACTTTCTAATATTATATCTAATTTTTTTAAGATCCAAACAGTAGGTTTAACAAAGTTTTAAAGTTTAAGTAAATATTGAGATTTTATTTGTACGCTTAATTCTTTTATACTTCTTTAAATTTTATACTTATGTTGAACTTTATTTTTATACTATTATTTTTTCAATCTTAATTTTTGATATGACTTTACAAGCTTTAGTACAATTTATATTAGCGTAAGATTTTTAGGTTTGAAAAAAAGCTTATATTTGATTTCTTTATACTAGATAGTAAAGTTACAACATAACCTTTCTATTTCAGTGATGAAAGTAAATAGTTTTACAGTGTTTGTTTTGACCTAATTAAAGTGTAAGGGAAAACCTAAATCAGCTTAGTAATTCAATTAAAAACAAACAAATAAAGTTTAATTGCATCCTAATTTACTTGTTTTCATGCTAGTTTTCTTGTAAATATAAACTTTAACCTATTAATCTTCAAAAAATTTAAACTTTATAGTACATAGATTACTTTAAATTTAATCTTTTTCAAGTCATAATCACAATAAACTAGACAAAAGTTATGTAAAAATTTGAACTATCGTTGATCATTGTAATTTAAAAAGGTGTGCTCTATAATTTTAGTAAATTAAAAACTAATAAAAATTTTTGATTTTAAATGTTGTGAGTTTTTTTCTAAAATAACTAATAATAATATTGAAAACTAAATACCTTAAATTAAAGATTTTAATAGCTCTAATATAATTAATTTAAAGGATTTTTTATTCATATTATGTAGAACTAAAAATAACAAGGAAAAATAAAGATAAACGTATCAAAACTAAAAATTATTTATTGTGTATGTAGTCTTAGCTTTTTGAAAATGTTAAAATATTTCTATTACCATTCAGTTTGTCAACCAAACAAAGCATCAAATAAAAAATCAAATCAATTATAAGTTACGAAAAAATAACGCTACATAAACGTTATATCTATTAATGTATAAAATCAACTTATTTTAAAAGCTGTTACTACTAATTGCTATTTTAAATTTAGTTTTACTAACATTTGTTTAAATATTTAACGTTTAGAAGATACAATGTTTTTTTTTTGCAATAGAAAAATTAAGCAAAAATGCTTCGACAACTACTTAAAAACAAATTTAGTAATTGATTTTCAAACAAAACCGCTGAAAAATTAAAACCATGTAAAGGTAATTCAAAAACTTTAGAAAGCTTAGAGTTTAGGCAAACTTAGATAATTTAACTACGGAGCTAAGTTTTAAACAACTAAGAAGTTTTTAATTTACAGTTAGCATTAAAACAATTTATAATGCTAAAACTCACAAATATTAACAAAAAAAACATAGTTAGCCTAAAAATCATTATGTTTGTTTTGATATTTTAAGAACTCTAGTATTGCGTAAACTACAACCGGAAATAATAGAAACAATAAAAGAGATGAAAGAGTTTAAGCTATTTCAGTTGCTAAAAAACTGCTAACTATCATAATGAAGCTTGCTTTTGTGTTATCAGTCTTATTGTTAAACTTTATCTGTTCATCTTCTGGAATAAAGTGCCACAGTTGCAGTGACTACGGACCGGAAACTGGCTGTGAACGCAACTTATCTGTTTTTGATTGTGACAGTAGGCACTACAAGTATTGTGCCACGGCTTTTTTGAAAAACCCCAAAGATGGCTCGTACCTCAGTTGTGGGGACAGAAAATACTGCTTGGGAAAAGGTTGTGCTGTAGATCAATGTAATAAAACCGGAATCAACGAAAGAATCATAGACAACTATACTGTGATGTATGATTGCTGTACAGGAGATTTATGCAATTACTCAAACGATATCCCGAGCATTTTTTCAAGCAATACCCAAAGTTCAGTGCAAAACTTATTTATGAATTTTTTTGTTTATTTTTTTATGTTTAGTTTTTCTTTATTTCAATTAATATAGTTGTTTACAGTTAATTATGAAATAAATTTTTCTAAATTAATTTCAAACAAAATACTTATGTTTTTATGTTTCGTTCTGTTCTACAAAAGTAATTTAAGTACTATATTGAATCTTTATAATCTGTTAAAAGCAGTTTTCAATTATCAATACGCTTTGATTTTTCAATCTGTGTTTGAATTTTCAGACTTAACAAACTCTTAATTATTAATAAAAGTATTATATATACGTAGCTAAATTATAAGCAAAGTTTATTTCAACTTAAAGTTTAACATCTTAAAGCTTAGAGTTTTTTCTTCAAAAGTTATGAATAATAACTTTGATTAAGAGTCAGTGTTGATTTTCAGATCACACTCCTCAAAATATATAGCTGTGTTCTATCTATAAGAATTCAAATATCTATATTTTTCAGCAATTTTTTAACGCTAATATGCAAAAACTTCCAGCAATTTTAATTTATCAATAAAGACTGAGAAACTACAAATTAGCTAACAAGCTTAAGTTTACAAAGTATTTGTTAGCAACATAAGTAAAAACAAAAACTACAACTATTTGCCAAATGTGTCAAGGTATTTCAATTAGCCTAGTAGAAAACTGTTATATAAGTAAATTATTAGACAATAGTGGGAACGGGTCAAAATTGCACGAAGACAAAATTGCATGAGGTTACTAAATTGCACGAGAACAAAGTTAAACAAAGATATTTTTGCACGAAGACAAATTTGCACCAAAGGTCAATTTTGCAGGAATTACATTTTCGCACGAGAGTAAAAAGAAAACTAAAAGATAAGTTAATAACAAAACAGAAAGAAAGAAAATACTGACCGTATAGGGTACGGATTAGCGGTAACAGTGATGGTAAAAAAACAAAAATAAACTAATAAAAGTTATAAAAAAAAATTAAAAATAAACTGAATAAAAAAAAAACTACCGACCGAGGGTAAAAAAAAATGAAAAATAATTAGTAGTAACAGTGATAGTAAAAAATAATAATAATAAAGAAACTAAAAAAAATCAACCTATTGAAAAAATGTCTTCGTGCAAAATTGTCTGTTCGTGCAAAAAAACATTGTGCAATTTCATTTTCGTGGAATTTTATACCCTTGCGCAAAAGTGTCTTCGTGAAAAAGTATCTTCGTGCAATTTAGTGCACTCGTGCAATTTTGTACGCTCGTGAAAATTTGACAGCTACCCGATAATAGTATATTTTATGTCAAAGTAAGTTAAACTAATGTTATAAAACTATTTATTTCGATAACCAATACAGTTTTTTTTTTAATTTATTAAACTACATATACGTAGCAAATATACGTGTTATTTTGTCTGTTTTCTTATACTTTAACAACAAGTATTACATTGTACAATTGTAAACTAAGTACAACTTTTTATTTCTTGCTGTTTGCAGTGTATGGTCACGACCTATTCTCGTTTATTTTGCTTAAGTCAGTTATGTATGTTATTCAAAAAATAAACAATAAAAATACTTTTCAAACTTCTAAAACTATTTACTAAGTATATATGCTTACTATAAATTACAAACGTAATATGACATATTAGTTACGTACATAAATTAACACGAGAGCTTTTATTTTATGTAGCTAATACTAGCACATAGCTTTGCGCATAAAAAGAATATACTTCAATTAAAGTAGTATAAACGACTTTGGTAAACAAAAGATTAGTTATTAAATCCGTTGATTTAAACTTATTTAAATACGTATTTAAACTATATAGCCGTATATACAAGGTGAAACTTTCTTCGAAAATTGCATACCTTATATGAAATTTGTATATTGTAACTCGAGCAAAGTTTTGCTGATTTTGTTCTTACTTTAGAATATTAAGATAACTATTATTTTATTCTATTTTTTAGAGTTATAAAATCGTAACTAAACGAGAGTGCGTAACTAAACGAGTGCGTAGATTTGCGAGTTGAATGTACTAAACAAACAAAGCTCTAAAACTGGTAATACTTTTCGTACTAGAAAAATCTGTTAAAAAACTTATCTCAATTAACTTTAAAATGTTTGTTAAAAAGCTTGCTTATTTTATTATATATATTTTAAACATTTGTTACCTATAATAAAAATATTACTGTTAAGTACTACATATTTTAATATTACATGTATTTTATATTATTATTTTGTTTTTTCATAATGCATTCAAATTTTAATGAAGATACCACAAGCTAAGACATCTTTATTCTTTGTAAATGAAACCACTAACACCAGTTCAGCTATACGTAAAATGTAAAATATTTGGTAATAACATTAAAACAATCACAAAAGATTATTCCGATTGTTAATAAGACTTTTTTTTTATACTTTGGAATATTCATAAAAAATTAGTAAAGTTAGTAAACAACAGTTAGTCTTTAAAACCATGTGTAAAGTTTAAGAGTGAAAAGTTTTTACTTTTTAGTAAGAAGTCAATCATTAATTTAAAATTTTAGTATATCTGGCCTTCCAATTAGATAGCTGTCGATACCTTTTATAAATTCATATGCTTTGCATAAAGTTTTTTTAAGTGTAATTTTAAAAAAATTCTAAACGAATAAGAGAATTGGTTTCATTTTTACATGTAGCCACTAACTTTGTCTTTAAGTATAAAATGACTGAATCAAAAATCACATGGCTATTTTATTATTTTAATAAACTTCAGTTCAGTTTTACAAGTTGAAACCGATCAAATAAAAAATGATCTTTAGCGTGAAAATAATCAGGGGCAGCCAACAAAACACATATCTAACGAGATGAAGCAAATCTTTGTGGTAAATGTCGAGTTTATCCGACACTGATGAAAACATCCTCGTCAGATCTACTTTTTCCTTGCAATATGGGCAAGTTTCCTTTTTACCTTTAAAATATTGGGTTATGAGGAAAAGAGTAGTTAAGTACTATAAACTGTGTAAAAACACAAGTTTGTACTTTTATAACATAGGAAAACAAATACTTAGGTTTGAAATGCAAGAATAACGTTTTCTAATCTTTTTTATTCTATAATTATCTAGTTTTATTCTATAACTTTTAAAGACATTTTTGTTACGAAAATTTCTCATATCTTACAATAATCACCAACCAATAATGCACCATCCTCTAATGCAGTTTTCATGAAATGCGTGCCCACAAGGCAAAGTAGCTACATTGTTATCCAATTGAAATCCACAAATTGCACAAACACTAGTGTCTAGCTGACGTGTTGGTATACCAGATTCCGTGTAAAACTATAAAATTATATATGATTTACCTTGAGGTGCAAAAGTATCAATGAAGTAACGGGCTTTAATGCACAATTTGAAGGGTTGTAAAACTTAAAAAAAAACTTTTAATTTTAATAAAGACAGTTTGTGAAAAGTTAAACCATTACAATCTAAACAATTTTCAATGTTATTTTGTAATTTTAAAAAACAACAATATAAAGATACAAAGAATAAAGTTTGCAAATTTAAAAAAAAATTACATTAGTCATGTAAAAATATTAAATCTTTTAACAAATTTAGTGTTAACTTTTATAACAAAACTTTGCAAAATTAAATTACCAATATTAACTTTGTTTTTTTTCTTTTTTAAAAGTTTTTTTGAAAAATTAAAACAAAGTTAAACAAACTTATAAGTTTTAAAATAAAAGAACTAAATTAATAAATGTTGTATATTTACGTAAAGAATTATGATTTTAGATGTTATGATTAAGAGTAAACTTAAGCAGTTATTAGTCTTTTAAAAATTAAACAGGACTAAATGACTATAATAGCTTCTCAAGTAACAAAAATTGTAATTCTTAAAATTCCTGTGGTCTTACTTTGAAAAAAAAATACTAACCTTTAAAAGCTTATTTTTTGTCAAAATTTACCTTGTTTTTAAATATTGTCTTATATATTACATTAAGCTGTTTTACTTAAAATCTGTTATAGTTCATCAGGATTGTATTAAAGTTTTTTAATATATATAAACTATCGTAAAAGTTTATGAAGAAAATAAATTAATAATATAATAAAATATAAATAGAATATAAATTAAAAATTTAAATAAACTTACACCACAGTTTGCAGCCAAGTATTCTGTGCACACTTCTGCGAAATCTCTAGTGAGAACTCCGTAATAAAGTGCAAACAATATAATCTTCGAACCCGTGACAAAACTGATGAACTGAAATTAATTTAATTTTTGCTAAAGTACTTTTTTTATTCTTTTTTTGCTTAATTATAACTAGATTAGAATTTACAACTACCAGGAGTTAAAAAATTAACATATTTAAATAATCTTCACGTTTAAAAAGTTTCAGTCAATAAGAGAAAATATTTATTTTACTTTTGGATATATCTCTTACAAATAATCATTAAATACTTACATAAAAATAATAACACATTTTTTGTGACAGTTCCTAATAAAATTTGTGTTACTTTGTAAAATTAACGTTAATTTTATATAACAGTTACAACTAATTACTTAACTTAAGCAAAATTATTATTTATTAAACTTACATAAAAGGCAAAACATCCAGTCACAGACACTATTTTGCAAGATTGAAGCACTGATGAAAACCATCCATGTATAAAACTGTTTGTAAGAAACTTACAATTTTGAGTCATAATAAACTTATTAGTAGTTAAGTATTATAAAAAATTTGCAATAAACAGATTTTAAAATTTATCATTAAACTTTTTTGAAATAATATAAAGTATTACAAAACTAATATCATTGGTTAGAATAGTTATTAAAAAAAGATTATTCTGTACAAACACAATAAAAAACCATTACACATCAATAAATCATATTATGAAAAAATAATAAAATAATTATTCGAGTTCGCCTAAACTATGTTTTCTACACTTTTTTAAAATTTTGGTAGTCTATCTATAAATTATTAATGATAAACTGAGCAACTTACCAAATAAAATAAGATTAATTTTGTAAAGTTACAAATGAATAACAACTATCGAGATAGATATTAGTGTGCAATACAACTAGTTTTTGATAATTAAACCTTAAATGTTACTCACTAAAAATTATATATTCAAAAATAATAATTAAAAAAAAAACAACAATTACCTCGGGTCGTTACCCCGCAGTGGTTTTCTAGTCGCTCTTATATACACAACAATAGTTTGGACTGTGTAGACCAACCAAACAAACAGGCTTATTTGAAGACCCAAGCTGCTGTATATACTCAAATCTTTTATTCTCAAACCAAGTATAACAGGCAATGTCCACATCCCAAACAAGGTACAAACCTGTTAACATTAATTGAGTTTATTAAAGTTTTGATTAAGAAGTAAAACATATCTTAAAATTGCAGTGCTACCTTTTATAAATTCTAACTTTGAATTTTAGGATTAAGAGCATCAAAGTTTAAGCAAAATTTTATTTTTAAACAACTTAAATGTATTAAAAACAAATCATATTCAACTCATATCATATACTTAATTGATAATCTTAATAATCTTATACAATATGATAAAATCATATTTTTAAAACTTGTTATAAGAGGTACTAAAAAATTATGAAGTCTGAAAAAGTATTTTTCAGTCTTGACCATACTAGTACATTAATGTTTAGCCAAGAATAGTAAATGAAATGATAAAAGCCTAACTAAAAAAAAGTTTTCCAACGTTAAACCTTGTGGTTTTCATTACAGAAAATTTTTATTATGTAAACAATATAAGAAATTATTTCATAGCATTTAATTGAAAATTACAAATATATTTCTTGTGATTCATTTCTAAAAAATCATAAAATTATGAAATTTTGTTTCAAATATTAAAATTTTTAAACCTATTTTGACCAGGCATGGTAAAATTTGAAAACCACTAATTGCAGCTGTTTTATCGCTATAGTAACTAGAAAACTTAAGTAACAAAATATAAGTATTTTTTTCATATTTTACATTGGATAAAACTTCATAAGTTAATCTTTATTACTTTTGTTTTTATAAACTCACTATAATGTTAAATTATATAAGTTTTAATTTACAATGTAGTAAAACAACTTCAACACCTTGATTGTAAAACTAAACAGTTTATAATAATATTTTTACGTAATATTTATTTTTTTTTCAATAACAAAAAGTTAAGTTCTTCTTAAATTATTTTTAGCTTAAAGTTTTAAAAAAAGAATAAAAAAACTTTTAAATATAAAACTATTTTCTTTTGTATTTTAACCTTTGATTATACATTATTATTTATTAACTTTTTTTTGTATAAAGTTTTTTTAAGTTAAATACATAAGTTTTTCAAGGTACATTAGACTTAAATATTTCAATATGTTTATTTATGAATAAAAGTTGAAACAAAATTTTTAGAGAAATACTTTGATGTTTTATTTACAGTATACACAAAAAAGTTTGGTTTTGTGAATGCTTGGTTCACAAATAAGAATTGTAAATTATAGGCTTAAATGTTCTTAAGAAATAACTATATAGTATTAATTTGTGGTTATAATATAAATCAAAGATTTAAATGATGAAACTAAAAAGATTTTAGCTTAAATTAATTTTGATATCTTTAGAATGAAAAAAAAACTTATCTTAAGATTTAAAATAAACTATTATAAAGTTTATTTACATTTGAGATTAAAAAATCCTACATTAGGGGATTTTTTGATAGTGATTTATTAAATAATGATATAATGATAATATAGTGAAATAAAATATAAATATTTTTCAAAAACTAACTCTGTATGAGAACTTATGTTTTTTTCTCCATGCTACGATGCCAAGTACAGATATCATTATTAAACACCAAACAGTTAAGTTAATAATTTTTGTTTTTTCTGTAACTTCATCTTCAAACCTGAAATAGCAACTAAGTTTGATTTATTTTTTAACTTTAAGCTTTATTACATTTAACATCAAAATAAATTTTAAAAAACTAAACACTTTTTTTTAATTTGCTGTTTTGTTTTAATTTGTTATAACAATTTTTTATAATAATTAAAAGATAAAGTACTGGTCATATATAAAGATGATAAGAGTTCAAGTATTGGTTAAGAAACATCTAGAATTGTGTCATCTGAATCATTTCAAGATGTTTTTATAACGTTACAACAAGTAATATTTTACAAAGTAATGTTATAGAAAAAACTACATGGTTAAAAATAAAGACGTGAAGTTAGCTTGAATAATTTTTTTAAATGTCCAAACTTTGGATCTAATTACTTTCCTTATCTTAATAGCTAATTAAAAACCTTTTTTATTCTAGAGAACGGTCCTTTGTTTAAAAACTAAAAAATCCATTGGACTGGGGTTTCGTTTTTTGAGTGGGGCCCCTTAGAAAAAATTGGGTTTTTTTATAATTTTATATATTTTATGAGTTTGAGTAAAAAAGATAATAAATTTTTTTTTAACCTTATTAATAATGTGTGCGTATATAAACGGCTATAAATTTAATTTTACTAACTGTTAATATTTTGCATAGTTTGGCTTTAACAGAGTTTTTTTTATGATTGTTTTTATTTTATAAGTTTGAGTTCATAATTTGTAAAATTCATAAAAAAACCAATTAAGGCCAAATTGTACAAAATATTGACGGTTATTAAAAAAAAAAATTATAGCCGTTTATACACACATTAACTAAAAAATTAAAAATAATTACAATTTTTTCACTATAATTCATAAAAAAAAAATTATCTTAGGGACCAAACTCAAAAGACAAACCCCAATCCAATGGATTTTTTAGTTTTTAGACGTAGGGCCGTTCTCTAGAATAAAAAAAAAGGTTTTCAATTAGCTATTAAGATAAGGAAAATAATTAGATCCAAAGTTTGGACATTAAAAAAAAAAATTCAAGCTAACTTCACACTCGTAAAATAAAGTTGTTATTTAGTACTTTTTTTAAATACTTTATCAATAATATAAATTACAATTAGAAATTTGGAATGTTTTTCTTTTACAACTATTAAACTGTATATTATCTTTTTATAGTGTTTATTTCGTTTTCAAATTAGACTTAGTTTTAAATAAAAAAATCTTTTCTATTTTACAAAAAAATCTACAAATTTTTCAGTACTTGTTATAAAGCCTAAAGCACTTTCAAATTTTCTTCTTCAGTAGGCAATTAAAACTGAATTAATTCAAAATTTCTTGCATATAAAAAGTTTTAAAAAAGTATACTATGACGTAATTATAAATCAATTTTTAAAGTAAACTTTGTTTTAAAATGTCTGACTTTAAAAAAAATTTGAAAAGTTTTTCAAATAGTAAATCTAATTGTATCTAGTAATGATTGTCCTTTTCGCAAAGATTGTTTAAAGACCAAAGATTGTTAAGGATCAATAAACTCGAAGCAACAATAAATATAAACAAAACTATATTACCACTTTACAGATAATTGACTATAATACTGTTATTTGACATGTTTTAATGTTTATAAAGTTTTTGATTATACTTTTCTAAATATCTTAACAAGTTAAGGTAATACGCACTACTACTTTTATCGACTTATTTATTATGATTATTTACTCTATTTATTTTTGATTTTTTAACTTTAACCAACAATAAGCTCGATTATTATTTTTATTACTATTTTTATTTTATTTTTACATTTTAAAGCATTATAAAACATTAAATCAAACACATCAAAATTTAACAATTCTGTTTTATTTAGTTCTTTGTCTTTGATTTGATTTTATTTCATTTTTTTTTTTGCTTTTTATCTTATTTGCGAGTTTAAACTAGAGATACTAATAAGATTTACTATTTGAAAAACTTTTCAATTTTTTTTAAAGCCAGGCGTTTAAAAACAAAGTTTACTTTAAAACTTGATTTATAATTACGTCATATTATACTTTTTTTTTTTTTTTTTATATGCAAAGAATTTTGAATTAATTCAGTTTTAATTGCCTACTGAAGAAGAAAATTTGAAAGTACTTTAGGCTTTATAAAAATTAAAATTTTGACATTTAGATGTACTTATTAAACTGTTTAAATTAAAATAAAAGAGCAGCAAAAAATTATTCAGTTTTTTAACTAATTTTAACAACTTTACAATTATGTACTAATAGTTATTAATTTTATTTTTCATTACTGATAAAATTATAAAACGTGTATAAATCTATTAGCTAAAAAAGTCAATAATCATAAATTAAGTATATTTTTAAAATACATGAAAATATTTTGGTAACAATCAAACTGTTTTAACTAAAAGTTTAAAAATAATCATATATTTATTAAGAGTGGGCGACGAAAAAATTACGCAAAAACAAACTCTTCAAAGCAAAACTGTAGCGAAATAGTTACATAATAATAATTTAAAAATCCTGAAAACAATAAAAAGGCACCTTTAATTTAATTTTTACATAAAAGTTTGACTTTATATGTTCTGCTCAAAAAGTTTTCAAGCTAAATAAAGCTTGACAGGTTACTATGTCTACTATCAACCTTATTTCAAAGTGTATTTAAATATTTTTTTGATGTTGTACACAAATGTTTTTCAAACGTTGCATAACAAATTGCTACAAAACCCATATTACCATCGTAAAATTTAATTAACTACTAATGTATTCAAAGTTTCTACATGCTGAATGACTCAAAACAACGAACTTTGTAACAATATCTTCTGTCAAGGTGGAGTTCACAATTGATGTGGTGTTTTGCAGTCCATCGCTGAAAACTTCAGATGTTGTGTTGACTATTTGTAATGCTGATGTTCCTTCACTCATATTTAAAGTTTATTTTAAATAGCAATCAAACTTCTGAGGTTAAAAAGTAGCTTATAAAAAATGATGGTTTTTTACAATACAAAACGAACTGTACATTTTAAAATTTAATGTTGCCACACACATATTTAGGTATGAAGTTTTAATTAAAAGCAGACAAATGTTTTTTCAATATTCAAAAATAACTATTTCTTTATCTAAATAACTTTGTCAACCCTGCTAAAAGCTACTTACAAAGGGTTGCAATAGATTTTTTGAATTTTTTTTTCAGGTTTTCTGAATTTCTTCCAGGTTTTTTAAAAATACAAGTTTCTGGGTCAACTTATGGTATAAAAACATTAAGGTAATAAATCTGTCTTGAGTAAAATAGAATGCATTGACAAGATACTTATAGGCTACTTTTAATAGTTTTTTAATAAAAATTCTGTTTTTTTTTTTTGTACCTAACCAAAATTTACTCCATTCTATTTTCACTAAACTTTAAAATTATTTAAAATTATTTCCAGGGTTTTTCAAAACTTCTCAAGTTTCAGTTTTATTTCAAGCAAATTGTCAAAATCTAGGTTCTTTCTAAATTTTTTAACAACCCTTTTTACAACAGTTTAAAAATTTATTAGTTAGCTAAAGTTTAATTTTTGTGAAAAAAAACTTTGTATCTACTGCAAACTAATATACAGGGTGGCCAGTTTTTTAGAAGTTTCTTCCAGGTTTTCTGAATTTCTTCCAAGTTTTAAAAGTAAACTTTTTGGGTCTATTTTTAGCTTAAAGCAAAATTTAAGGTTGAAAACTGTTCTTAGTAGTATAAAAACATTGAAAAGATATTGTAAAGCTACTTTAAATGTGTTTTTAATATAAAACATTTTTAATGATGACAAAAAAAAATTAATCAGTAGATTTTTTGTGCAAAATTAAACTTTACTATTTAACATGTAAATATTGTTAAAAGTACCAGATTTTTTAGTTATTATTGTTCAAAATACCAGGTTTGTTTTCAAAGTTTTTCAAGTTTTTTACAAGTTTTTTGTGCCTTAATTGTCAAATTCCAGGTTTTTCCTGGACTCCAGGTTTTTTAGCAGCGTTATAATATATCTGAAAAAATACTAAGTAATAAATTATATCAACTTGTTTTAGAACTATGAGCTAAATGGGTGAAAATTTTAAGCAACTGTTTCTAAAAATATAGGTTAGTGATTTTACTGTTGACTAAAACTTTTGTAAGCTTTTGTTGTTTATCAAAAATAACCATAAAAAAGATTTATTTTTCACACACCAATAAAAAAACTACAAAGCTATAACTTCTAGTCAATAAAAAATAACAACATTTAATTTTGCAGTTTATTGTGCAATTTTTTTAAATATTGAGAATCACTTTTTAATTTTCAAATACAAACATTTTTTTATCATTTAGAAAAAGATAAAATACACAAAAAAACTAAAAATATTTTAAATCAAATTTCTATAAACACATAGAGTTATATATATATATATATATTTAACTTTGTTTCTTTATCATTATCATTCTTATTTTTAATTGGATTTTTTTATTCTTTTTTTCAACTACTAATTGAATCTGTCAAACTTGTTTAATAAGCATTATAAGTTATGTTTGAAATAAATAAATGACCATAGAATTGTTGATAAAGTCTTATTTTATTCAAATCTAAAGTAAAATTTAAAAATTTCAAATAAAACAAGTTTATTAATTTCCTTATAGTAGTTGTAAGAATAGGCTTTTTTACATTGCTTTGTAGTTTTCTAGTCTAAATGAAAACTGCACTGTAATTAACTTCATTATAATAAAGATTGTTTTTGTTTTTACTCATAAAACTCAAGTGTAAATTAACAAATGCTGTTAAAATTATAATAAGCTTAATGTTTATCTTTACATATGGGTATAACGGTAAAAGAAAAAGCCAGCCTGAGTAATAAAAACAAATATGATACAACCTAAGTTTATGCTAAAATTTTTTTACTTAACCTATAAGTTGATTAAAATAACTTTAAGCAACCTTAAGTATCTAAACATAGTAAAATAATCACAAGAACAATTAAATACAAAATAATTATTGCCATTAAAACTAAAAAACAAAAAACTTAAATATTTTCAAGTTTTGTCACAGGAAAATTAAAAAAAAAAAGTTAAATTAATGTCTGCATATTTAAAAGTTATAAGTGCAAATAAACACCAAAAAAAGTTTTCTAAAATCTTTCTAATTTTTTGTATATGCAAGGACTATTCCTTGGGTACAACAGGTTTCTCTTCCTAATTTTTTGTTTAATAAATTTCTTGTGACTCGAAAAAAGTTTCAGTCAAAACAATGCTGAATCATCACAACAATCTGGTTTTTCTTCTTTTTTGACTTTTAAAACTAAATGTTGCAATAACAAGCAGGTTAAATATTTTATTATAAAAATAATATTTATTTATATTTAATTTTTGTATTCGTAATTAAAGTTGTGTTTTAAAGTGTAATATATTTTTAGTTTTATCTAGTTTTTGTCGTGAACTAGACGTTAAGTTATAAGGTATCCTGATGGCGTGCGACTCGATAACCGAAAGGTTTTTCGTGCACCAGGTCCCAAGACCAAATAATATGTGCGCTCTTTTTGTTTTTGTTTAATAAACAGTAACACTAATGTTATACATGAGCTGACAGAATTTTATTAACATATTATTTTGAATACTTGAAAATAACTATTAATTGTAACTTTTAATTTTATGCTTGAGTAACTTGTAACGATGTTTTAATAGAAGTCTGGCAACTATGCTGTAAAATAGGATTGCCGGTGTTGAACTATTTGATTTAAAACTAGACAATGACATTTTTATTTAAAATGAAAAAAATAACCGTTAAGCGTTCAATCAGAGTAATTTGTTAAAAAACTCTGTTCTAAAAACAAAAAATAAATAATTAAATTATTGAATACTGTACAAAGATATACTTAAATGCTTAAATTAGTGATCTACCGATCTAAGATTCGGATCCGTACGAAACTAGCCTCTTTTTGTTTGGATCCAGATTCGGCCGGATCCTATTTTTTAAAAAGATCCAGATCTGATACATTATTTGCTTTGATAACTGACGCTCTTCGCGTTGAAACGGATGTCAGCACAGCAGTATTGAAAAAAAGATGATTCTTTTAGAAAATAAATATTTATCTTTTTATCAAAAGTTTAAAGAAAACTTTGTTAGTTATTAATCAAAAAACCACTACTTAATGTTTATTTAACTAAAAAGTGTGTTATAAAATAGTTGTTATTTACGCTACTTTTTAGAAAATTTGTTTCAATAAGCATACGATACGGTAAAATATTAGTCTCTGGTGTAACTACTTACTACCGAAATTTTGAACAATGTTGCTCAATTGCTTAAAAACAACATTGCATGTGTTTAATGTAGTAACATGAATCTTGAAGAATTTCAATTTTTTTGAAGAATTATAGATCACTAAAATCTGTAATGTATATTTAAACTAAACTGAATTCATTAAAAAAGGGCATTGTCGTATACTCTAAACTTTTTATTCATGAATGTAATATTTAACCAACAACTAATAAAGTTATTAATTAGCACGGTACTCCAATTATTTAAATTTAAGCATTTTGTTTAAGACATATTTATCAACTTTCAGAATTACTAAATTGATTGTGATAATATACAGCTGTATATCTTGTATAGCTAACTATGTTTAATGTAATTTACTTTAAATAATAGTTAAATAACATTTGAGGAATATTTTTTTGGGCTTTTTTTGCTGCCACATGTATCTTTTTTAATGAGCACTTAGACATATGTTAGCTTGCATTACAAGCATTACAACCAGCAGTGCTCCCACTGTTACAACCAGCAGTGCTCCCACTGTTGCAGCTAGATTACAAGTGCCCACTTGTAATAATATAATTGGATCAGCAATAATTCATTGAACAATCAAAAACTACTTTTCAAGTTCTAGTCCAAGGACTAGTGTACAAAAAATACTTTGGTTATGGGCATAGGGGGGTGTAAACACCCTTTTTTGGTTTTTAATCTTATTTTATATAGTTTTTACTAAGCTACAGGATGCTTTTTACAGATTTTAAAAATTCAAAATAATTTTTGAGGTATAGCCTGTCAAAGTTGGAGGCAACAATAGGATCCTTATGGAAGGCGCAAACTAAAACAGCAAATAAATAAAAATCACTAAAAATCTATCTTCTCCTACATTTTTTTAGATAACTTCCTCAAACTTTCAGGAAATGTTCTTTGATATATTAGAAAATTCTGTTGGAAGAAATTTTTAATAAATTTAAAAATAAAAATTTTATAACAAAAAAACTAAAAAAAACTGTTATTTTTGTTTAATTTTATGTAAAATTTTTTTTTTTTAATTCCTTCCAACAAAATTTTCTAAATATATCAAGGAACATTTCCTGAAAATTTGAGGTAGTTATCTGAAAAAACGTAGAAGAAGATAGATTTTTAGTGAAATAGTCTATTTTTGCCGTTTTAGTTTGCGCCTCCCATAAGGAACCTATTGTTGCCTCCAACTTTGACCAGCTATATCTCAAAAATTATTTTGAATTTTTAAAATCCGTAAAAAGCATCTTGTAGCTTAGTAAAAACTATATAAAATAAGATCTAAAACCAAAAAAAGGTTTTACCTCCCTATGCCCTTATTGAGTCATACACTACTTGGATACACTTTAACATCTTGTCCATTTTTTTTAAGAAAGAAATTTGTGAAAGCTTACAATTAAGGTAAATGAATTGGTGTTGAGAAAAACCTTTTGGTCATCTAGCTGCGCACCATTTGCTTGTTATTAATACTAACTTCATACAATAACAACAAATAACTAAAAATAGAACAAAAAATTTAAAACGTAATTATATATAAAACAACAAAAAATTAAGTTAAAAAATGGAAAGCACTCTTTTTTAATCCATTTCTGCCAATAATGATCATATAAACCATAGTCTATCATGGGCTTCACACTGTCTCATCCCCTAGATTTTGATTTTATGACCATTTACATTCAAACTTTTCTTGTTGCCCTTTCTACAAGAGCAACCATAAAAAGTGCAACAAATAACTCAAAATTAAATAAGAGGGTAGAATTGGTAGTACCACTATAAATAAAATATTTAGTACAATGATAATACTTTTAGATTGAACACCATTTATTTTTAAATAATGTTGATAAATTTTCAGTTTATGTGCTTGTAGGAAGGTAAAAATTTGAAATTACTGAACAGTTGCTCAAGGCCATAGAGGGGTCTAGCACATTTTTTACAAAAAATATTTAGTATTTAGGTATTTATATAAAAGCTATAAGTATATTCTACAAGCCAGTTTTTACAGAATTAAAAAATATCATTTAACTTGTGAGATATTTATTTTTTGTAAAAATTTTCTGATACAAAGGTATGGACAGCAAATTTTTTGGGGTCAAAAAACATTAATAATTTTTAAAAATATAAAAAATTTGAACAAAACTTTTTAATAAAGTGTCTTTTTTTTAAGTATTTTTACTTTAAAGTTTTTTAAGTCTTAAGTAACAATTTTTTGTTATTGTATAAAGAGTAGACTGTGAAAGTTTGAAAAAGATTGCTTGAAAAGTTTAGGAGATATTTTTAAATAAAATATTTTTTTTTGCTGTTTTAGTTTTCCCTTCCCATAGGGAACCTATTATGCAGCCCGACTTACTTTGACTGGTTATATCTAATGAACATTTTTTTAAACAACTTAAAGCTTAATAAAAACTCTACAAAACAAGGTAAACTTGTAAAAAACATAGCTAACCCCCCTATGGCCTTCACTTTTTTTAATGAATATAAACATTTAAGTTTTAATCATTAAAATCTAGCACTAGTAGTTGATTGAACTTGTTTAAAGTGCTTAAAATAAAATCAATCCTACTACTGAACAGCTAAACCTTGACAAAAATATTAAAATAATAGAACTTTAAAAATACTCTGAAATAATAAAATAGCATTTCAAGTCAGTTACATAAAATTTTTGTAAACATAAAACCAAAAAATTTTAACAAATAGGATAAAACAAACAAAAAATATATAAGAATCTTATACAAATACACCTAAATTTAGGATTTCTATCTTATAAAACAGATATAACACTTATAATCTAATAAAAAGATTAAAATATATTAAACAATACACCTACTTGTTTAGTCACACTGTCAATAAAGATGAATCAACTTATTATATGTTTAATCAAGAAACCGAAAAAAAATAATAAAAGACATAATAAAAAACAACTTAGACCAATCCAGCTCTGCTTACACCTGGTCTATGAGACTAACAGCAATCAGTCCAAAAAAATAAAAAACAAAGATATAAGTTCAACTAATGTTGAGTAAAGATAAAGCTTGACATTTTTCTGATTGACTTTTTAAGTAAATAATCTCTTGGTCCAGAATGAATAGATAGCTCTGATTTTTAAGTTTCTTGGCAATTCTTCCAATAGTTTACAACCAAGATCAGATAATGACTTAGGACCATAGAGACTATTTACTCAGGGAAATAATAGTTTGTTTCTGAAAAACTTGTGAGATGGTTATGTTTTTTTTAATACTTATTGTTGTAAAATTTTTAATTTAATACACCTAGATGAAGTTTATACAAAACCAGTGGCCATCCTGACAAAAGCATAAGATATTTCAAATGATATTGAGTACTTATAGTGTTTAAGTTTTTTATATTTTTAGATAACTTTAATTCTATTAATTAATTTCTATAGTAACCTATTGAATTAATTTTCTAATAAACATTTTTGCTTAGTTACTTAATTAAGTTTATTGTATAAAAAAATTATTATTTTAGTGTTAAATTTATGACTTCTGTTAATATATAAAAAAATTGAAAAGTTGTTAATTTTAATTTAAGTAATTATCTTGAACAGTTAAAGCTATATTAAGTTTATAACTGATAGATTAATTTTTTTATCATAAAAATTCTATTAAAACACCACCAAAATAGTAGAATATAATTACTTTTAAAATTACAAAAATGTGTTTAGCTTAAGTGAATTTTGCTCAAAGTAGTATTTTTGTAAATTATTAAAAGCTATAAAATACTTTATAATTTATTTTTAAATTTTACATTTTCAGGCTGTTATACTTCTAAAAAAATGTTTTTTTTTTCACATTCTAGGTAACTTTTAAATAATATATTACTACAAATACGCCTATGGTCAAAGAAAGACACACTAGAAATTTTTTAAATAAATTCCTGCTGACTAGAGCAATTATTTTTGTCTCTATGTGTTGCAAACATGACATAATTACTTTTTTGTGTTCCTATTTGTTCAAAATTTTTTCACACTAAAAAGAGTATTAAAATCTACAAAAAATGTTACTGAAAATATCACACCCTATGCACTTTGGTCTTACTTTATTAAATAAATTCAACAGGACTAGTTTTTAGAAATTAAAATAAAATAGCAAACATGATATCATTTTTTTTAAAGATTGTTAAAACACTCTTGTGTAAAACTCACTCCTAAAATAAAAAATATCATAGCTAAATTAACTGTATACCATATATCTATTAAAGTTTTATTCATATATTTCAATTTTTTTGTTTCTTGCAGTGATTTAGTTAACTGGTTTTTAAAATAATCTAAAAATGGGAAAGACAAGAAGACAGAGAAGAAATGCTATTGATAATGGAAAAAAGGTGATTTAATGTTTGTTAATAAGTTAATACAAAATATTTTTTTAATGTTCAGCTAAATAAGTAAAAATGAATTTCTCAACTACTATTAATACAATAGTGATTAAATGTTAGGTATATTTGATAGCTACATTTTTATTTCGAAATTTTTTATTTGAAGCAACATTAAAAGTTGTTTATAGATCTTAAACTTTTGCTAATTTTACGTTTTTAACTCAAAATGTATGTCCAACTTCGGTATATAAATAGACTTTTTTTTATTATGCTGAAAATTTAAACTTAGACAAAAACATAAATGATATAATACTTTGAATTACAAAGACTTAAAATATGGAATTTAAAAAGTTTTTAAAACACATCTACTATGTGAACTGTTGTTTATCAGGCAAATGGTGGTTTTGACACAAATGAAGAAAAACAGTTATCAGACCAGCTGGAAAGAAATGGCCTACTAATGCAAGACATTGTTGGTGATGGGTGAGCTATTTAACATTTATTTGTTTTATAAATTTTATTTTTTAATTCTTTCAAAGTCTATTTTATGGGGTTATAATAAAAAACTATATTATCTAAAAATGAAAATCTTTATTTAATTAATTATAATTAAATTTCAGCTTTAAGAATTGATTTGTGTTTATTGACTGAAAAGAAAATAACAAAAATTTTGTTTATATCAAATTGATTCAATAGTTTTTTAACTAGTTTTTTTTGGTTAATATATGAACAAATTTAAGTATTTAGAAAACTTAAAACATTAACTTTTCAGTTGAATAAAGAAAAGTTTACTTACTTGGTATAAGTTTTTACTCACAACTTTATATTATTTCCAGAATCTGCTTGTTTAAATCTGCTTGAAGTTGATTTGTATTTTATATTTAAACTCTAGAAAACTGTTATTTTTTTATAAAAATATGTTTTTTATTATCTCCCACAGGAACTGCTTGTTCAGGTCATTTTCTCACCAGCTGCATGGAAACCAGAGCTCCCACATGCACTACAGGAAGGAGACAGTCAGGTACATGCGAGATCATAAGGAGGAGTTTCAGCCTTTTGTGGAGGGCGACTTCGACGATTACAGTGAGTTTTTTGTGATATTAAGAAAATATGGGGAGTCAAATATTTTATTCAATAAAAATTGTCTCTTATTTAAAGGTAAGCTGTAATATATTTAATTATAATAATTTATTTGTGAAATTAAACAGTTTTAAAATTTAGGGTTGGCAAACTTTTATAGTTAATAGGTCAGATCTAGGCCTTAACATATTTTTAGGTTTAAAAACCCACTAAAAAACAAATAAAAATAAAATTTTAAGACAAATTTTCTAGAATGTGATCTTAACTTAATTTTAAGTGTGCATAAAAACTCGTAGAATGATTATTGCAATTTTACTATTTTGTAATTTCATTATTTTAATTTTTTTTAATTACCCAGTCTGCAAAGATTTTTTATCAAGTCAAGCCTGCAAAGTATTTTACTTTAGTTACTCTGTTCCACTGACTTAAAATCTGCCCATCCTCATGCTAAAAAGTTATTTTTGGAATATAGAAACTTGCTAAAGTTAAAAGTAAGTCATTTGTAATGTTGCTCTTTTATAAAAACACCATAGACAATAAATAATATTGTCAGAAAGTTTCATGTATTTATTTTTTAGGTTTTATAAATATTAAGTTGGCATCTATTTTTGAAATTTTACTTTTGATGTAGTTAAATCTGTTTAGAATTTTTGTATATCAAAAAGAATTAAGCATGATGATAAATTTCCATACTCAGAAACATTCTTTACAATATTTGAAAGTTTACCCACTATAATTCTATTAATTTAAGTAATTAAGTTATTAGCGTTTGTTGATTTATAATCTATATTTTGTTTAAAAACTTTTACAACACATTTTTAGACTTTATTTGTTAATGCAAGTATTTTTATATGATGCAGTGCACAGTGTTTCAAATTTTAGAAACTAATGTCTCTATGTTATAACTTTTTTATACAATATTTATGACTCATTTTCAGTTATTTTTTTATAAATAAACAGATCGGATTAAATGATAAATTTTATAAAAAATATAATATTCCAATATAATTGATCAATTTATTTTTGGTTTACTGTACAACAGATTTTTATTATTATCATCTTTTCTATTTAAAATTTTGGATACTAATACTTAAAGTTTTTATTTGTGCTAGCTACACCAAATACTTTCGTTTTTAATAATACACGAACTAAAAAAAAAATTAAAGCAGACTTGCCAGATCTCCAGAAATAAGAAATTCTCATTAATTAATAAACATTCATTGGACTATACTTAAAACTTCACGTTTGATTTACTTATAGAAATCTAGTATTTAAAGTAGATATTATATCAAATCATATATGATTATAAGATTAATATATAGTAGTATAATCAAATATACAGTGAAGGAACTGGGAGAATATGGGACGTTCGCGGGAAACGATGCCATAGTGGCGTTTGCTAAAAACAACAAAACTGATATAAACATCCACCAACTATCAGCACCTGTTTGGACTGTTAGTTGTTTGATACTTAAAACCTAAGTTGTTTTTAATATTACAAGTTTTATGAAATACAATTAACTGCCTCCGGTTTCAAACACAATAAATTTGTCAACCTTAACATTACTTATATTAAGATGTTAAATACTGAAAAAAAAAGTTATTAAATGTAATTATATTGACATTTTTCCCCTCTAACTAAAATGTGCTTTTCAAAGTTCCTAAATTTTTATAATAATCTAATAGATTTTTAATTAACTTACAGGTAAGATGTGGTTGCAACTAAAATGTCAATTTTAATTTAATTTAATTTATAATACAATAATTAAAATAACGTTACATAATTATATTAAATTTGTATTTTTTTTTTCAGCCAAACAAGATGTACTTGACGTAATTTCGAAATTTTTATAGTAATCTAATATATTTTTTATAAATTTACAGGTAAGATGCGGTTGCACTCAAGCAAGAAAGCAACTTAACATCGCCTTGTTGGATGAACATTACTGGAGTGTTACTTTGAAAGATGAAAACTCTCAATTACAAGTAAGTTTTGTTTGAATAGTGATAAAAGGTAGTTTAATTTGAAATAATGTTCAGGTTTAAGTTTCATTCTAGGATAACTGTATCTTATATTTTTTAAACATTAGATAACAATTTTTTTTACTAAAAAATACTAATTTTTTGATTAAAATATTTTAAATTATTTTTATACATACTTAATATTTTTATGCTAAATAAAAATTAAAAACCAAAACATGAAATATTAGTAAATGAAACTAAAAGGTTTTACAATGTTTTTTTTTATGTATTTTTATGTTATTAATAAGATAAAGTTTTGATTAGTAAAACACAGTGGTTTTCAAACCTGTCAAACTCTGTCCACAGTAGAACAGTAATAAAAACTCTGTTATATTTCGAAACTGATTATGTCTAGCCTTTTAAATTATAGTTAATGTAGTAGTTAACTATCAAAGGATTATCATTAATCTGTATGTAGTAAAATAGTTTCTATGTACTTTACTTTCATGTGATCTCATTTTAAAAAACGCTTGAGTAGACAGCTGTATAGTTTTGTAATTTTCTTTAAATTTATAACATACTTAGAAGAATATTAAACTACACAATTATAAATTGTTCAAGTGTGTACAATATCTGATTGTTCAGGTAGAAGTATATGTTTTGGGACTAATCTTTTTGTTGAGAAAAATTCTTCAAAACCAAATTTTCGATAAAAATTTTTTGATGAAAATATACAATGAACAAGTACCGTTTTATTTTAATCTTGTTAAATAACAAGTATTTTTAACTTATCCTTTAACAAAAAATAAACAAACATATTGTGTAAGTCAGAGTTACTAAAATCCTGGAATTTGAGAAATTTTGAAAATAAACCTAGAATTTTGAGCCAAAATCACTGAAAAACCAGGAAATTTAAACAACTTTAAATGTAAGTTACAGTAGTAAAATTTCTTTTTGACGCAAAAAATCTATCATATTGATAACATTTTTGTGATCATCAAACATTTTTTTAATTTAACAAACATATTTAAAGAAGCTTTAAGATATCTTTTTTATGTTGTTATACTATTTAACACAGTTTTTTACCTTAAACTTAATTTTAAACTCAAAATAGACCCTAAAATGTCTAATTTTAAAAACCTGGAAGTAATTACTAAAAATCTAATGAAAATTTGCCAAAACTATTTGGCAACCCTGGTAAGTGTTTCCTACATTTACTACTCCTTACTTTTAGACACCTGCCAATGCTTCATAAGTCCCAACTACTCTGTTATGAATTATCTATTTATTACTAGTAAATTTAAAATTCTTACCGTTTTATTTTATTCTGCTTGTTTTAATTATAATGTGACTTTTATTTAACAAGTTTTTTAAATGTTTTTTTTTAAACAGCTCAGCAAAAGCTCAAATAGTCAACTAGATAGTAAACTGGAAAAACAAATTAAAAATATCCAAAAAGTAACTGGTTACAAAGTAAGTTTTTTATACTTTTTAGATAAGTAAAATTCATATTATATACAGGTTTAGATTATGAATGCTAATGTTTTTTTTTACCATCAAGTATAAGTAATTTTTTCTAATTCAATTTGTCCTTTTAAAGTTTTGCTTATCATCTAATTTTAGGATCTAAAAACAATAAAAGACACATTGGAAGATTGTAACAATGATGAAAATGAAACAATTTCAATATTACTACAACTACAAGAATTTGCCAATGAATTAGGTAGTTTATTTTTATTTAAACTTTTGAATTATATGGTTTTTATTTTTTGAACTGTATGAATTATATTGTGTTTAGTATAATTTTTTAAATCATTGAAAACGAGATCTTTAACAAATTGACATTTTCAAAGTTTAAATTTTGATATTCAAGTATAACCTTGTTTAAAAAATCATCGGGATATAAAAAAAAAGTGCGATTAATATATAGGTGTTTAGTTTTTAAAAGAAATTTACTCCATTAATCGTACTTAGATCTTAAACCTTTCTATAAAATGATAACACTCAATAGTTGTTTTTGAATATTTAGACTCTAATAACAACAATGAAGAAGATAAATCAACAAAACCTTCAAAAAACAAGCAAAATTTACATGGAAAAGTTAGTTTCATTTTTATACTTTTTTTCTTTTGACAATTTTTCTATAGAAGATTGTTACTAAAAAGTATCTAAGGAATAAGCTAAATTAATAAGTTGAAAATTGTTTATCAATTTGTAAAGTTTGCAGCTGGTTAGATCATCTACAATTTTTATTTTATTATTTTTATTAGACAGCTGCAGTTGAACTTCAACAACTTTTTATTTTATAATATGCAACAACATGTGATTTTGAAAGTTTTGAACATTTGCAGAAGTTCAGTTATGTTAAATTTTGACATTTGAAGTGCGGAAATAATAATTAAGTTACTCGAACAACTTATATTTTCTAAAAATTACTTAATAACTATTGCATTATTTAGCGAAAACTTGTATCATGACCAAATTTCAATGTTTTCAAGCCGAATAAAACAGTGATAAAAACATTTAATGACAAACAAAATATGTAGATGAAAAATCAGCCATGTATATTTAAAAATAAGTATTAAATAGTATTTAGATTTTGGTAAATGCAGTTAACATAAAAATGTATACTTGCACCAAAGGAACAAGTGTGAAGTTTTATCAAACAATAAAAACTAGGTTTAAACACCCAAGTTTGAACAACAGTATAACTTTTGACGTTTTACAGAAACATTTGTTTTTGTTTTTAATTAGTGAGCTCTGCTTAATTAGAGCTCTAGGGTTTGATGCCTTTATTTGGTTAATTTTTATCTTTAGAAAAGTTTTTAAATAATTTAAATTTTAGTTACTACTTCATCAATTTTTAATATTCAGTAACTTTAAAACTAAAACATCTCCGTTATACAGTTATATATATTCAGTTTGAAATGTCTTATGAAATATTATATAACATAGATTTTTTAAATAAATAATATACATTAAATACTAATAGTCGAACAAGAAAAAGAGAAAAGAAACAAAACGAGATAAGAAGATGAGAGCTGCGGAAAGAAGGAAAAACGAGAGAATGGAAAACGAGAGAAATAAAAAAGAGAGAGACAATTCTGATGGAAGCTCGGTAGGCAGTTTAGTGGACAAAATGGAATTTCTTGACATTTAAAAACTGCCCGAATTTTTCATACCTTTAGGATAATTTTTAAAATTAAGGTTTATTTTAAATATAGATTAAAAAGTTCCATGATTGCTTCTAAAATGTTAGCTCAGTATTAAGTTTTTTTTAAGATCTACAATTACGATTATAATTATGCATATTCTTAAAAACTTACAAATTCATGTTTTCTAGATATTAAAAAGTGTTAAAGTGTTCTACTAAAACGTAAAATATTTTGTTTAATTTAAAATTTTGGTTCTTTTTTATTAAGTAAAACGTACTAAGTTTTAAAACAATTTTTTTATCTTTTTTTAGTTATGCAAATCTAAATGAGTGCTTATAAAGAATTTCCATGAAAATCTTAACTTAGAATGTTAAATTGAAACAGTTCCAAAATTTTGTTCCTGATATTTAGTGTCTATATTTTTGGTTTTTTATTAACTTGAAAACTTACTAGTTTTTTAGGAAATTTTACTTGTATTAAGAAATTGAAAGATTTTTACATTGTTAAGTTTACATTTTATTCAACAATTGTTCTTACAGACTGTGCACTTGTGTTTTTAATAATATGTTTTGTTTTAATACTTAAACTTGAATTACTTTTTTGATACAAGATTTTTTAAATCAGTTTTGCTGTTAAAGTTAAAAAACATTTAAATGCTTACTTTTAGTTTTTAACTCCAGTTTAAGAAATGAAAAAAACTAATATATTTAGTTATATAGTGATTTTATTATATTATTTTTAATCTAAGTTTTATTTACTTTATTAAAGTATTTGAATTTTAGTTAGAATAAAATCAATTTTATTTTTAATATGTTTGTTTGCTTACTATAAAAAATGTGAATTGTTTTTTATGTAAGATTAAGGTGATACAATTAAATCGACTAATGAAGTTAATACATTTTTTTTACTTACAACTATAATAAGAATATTTGTTAGAATTATATAAAAACTAAAGATTATCTATTACGAAAATAACGATTAAAATTTAAATACCAAACTCTAATTTCAAACAAGTTCTAAAAACACTATGAACTTAAATTAATACGTAATAGTACTAATATTATTTATAATTTCAATAGTGTGTATTTTAAGTAATAAAAACAAAACAGAATTTGTATTTCCATTTTAATCTAATTAATTATGTTTTATGATAGTTTATGACATATAATCAACAAATTCCGAGTGTATTCTATATCTCTTTGTGTTATATAGGATTTCAGCACTAGTAAAACAAATATTTTTTTTTATGTTAAGTGTTGATGAATAGTAGTATTATCATTAATAAGCACATTTAAATCGACTAAACTAGAAACTATTTGAAATGTTACACATGATATTTTTGGAATTGATTAGGCATGCTATTGTTTCCTTTAGTTTGAATAGAAACCGTGATAAAAGATTATATTTGAAACAAATAAATATTTATCTTGTTTTATTTCAAACCCTAGTTTTGATACTAGTGTCTCATAACATATTGAAATTTTTAATGAAGTACTAACTAAAACTAACATAACAATAGTAGCTGTCTAACAAAAAAATATGTCAATTTATACCTAGTGCGCACAATTTTTTACACATTAACAGAGCACACAAAATTTAAATTTGAAGAATACTGTAATACACTGATGTATTCTATTGAACTTTCTATTTAAAATTAGTTTAAATACACACTATATTAAAAAATCATTAAGTGTTTGAATACATTAATTTTAAACTGCATTAGCTAAAGTGTTGGTTCTGCAAATGGGAGATTGTTTGTGTAGGAATCAGTTAATAAGTTTAAAAGTATTCGTAAAAAATTACAGATCCCAAATTGTAAATCATTTTTTATTGATCATTAAAAAAGCTTCAATTTTGTAAAATTCAAATTATACAAATATACCTTTTGTACAATGTTTATGTTTGTTTTGTAAACTGAATTATACCTGGATAGAATATTTTTTTAGTTTCAAAACAGTAACAAAAACGTTAGTAAGAAATTCTTCAAATACCGTTTTGTTTTTTGAGCTGTAAATTAAATAAAATTTTAGACACAAAAAGTTTTTGAAAAAATTGTTAAAATTTAAGTTTAATGTGTTCAATAAAACACACAAACCTAACTTTATACGAAAAAAACACATAAAAGCTTAGAGCTTATTTAGAACAATATAATGGATGGTATAAAATTTATATGTTTTAAGATTTTACATATTTTAATCTAAAAGTTTTGAGTAAAAAGTAAGGAACAAAATTTAGATTTAGCATTGTACTATTAAGTTTTTTAATAGAATGTAGTGTAGTTAGAAACTTAAAAACAAGTACTTTGTTGTAAAAACAAGTTAAAAAGTTTTAAAACTTAAAACTTTACTTCTTTTGTTATCAAGGTTACAAAGTTTAATGTAACGTTAATTAAGAGAATTTAGAAGTCAATTTTTTGAAGTAAAGAAAAATTTACATACCCATTCATCAAAAAATGATACTAAAACATTTTTTTTATTGCAGAATAAATAAAATAATGTAAACTAGATTTTTAAATGTATGTAAAAATATTAATGAACGCCTACACTTGTATTAAAACTAGTTGCAAAAAGTTAAAATAACATTATATAAAGTATTTAGTGTTTCTACAACATGGTATTTAATACATCACTAATATATTAATCAATCTTTTTTTTTGAGGTTTCGATATACACTTTTAAATATTAAACAGAAGGTTTATGAAGCAACGTTTTGTTCCTCGCAAAGTCAATTAATCTTTCTTCTACAAAAAAATATTGTACTACAAAGTTTACAACCAATAAAGACACTTGTAAATATACTTGCTTAAAAAAGTAAATCTAAAAACATTTCATTGCATATAGAAGTAAACATGTTTTTGAAACAAATTTTTTTTAGCTGAAACAAAGCATAAACTTCCTAAAAGATTTTACTTGTTTCTTAATTTGGTGTTGTAGTTATAGTTTCACTGTACAGTACTTAATATGTCTAAAATATCTTTAGAACATCTTATGTTAGACCTTAAATTTTTAAAAATGAATAAGTTTAAAAGTAAGAAAGTTTAAATTGTTAGTTTTTGCAGTTTTCAATTTGTTATAAACATCAAAAGATTATTATAAAAACTTTAAAACACAACTAACTACAAGTAATTACAAGAAATCATGTATGTTTTAACGGTTTATGTTTTTATCGAAAGCTATAGAACAGAGGTCGGCAGCATTCGTAAGTCACGGTCTAATTTTTCTAAAACAAAACTGCATGCGGGCCGCATTGTGTAAAAAAAAACTTGTGGACCGCTTTTATTTTGAAATAAATATATTAATTAACATAAAAGTACTATTTTAAAGCAAAAGTGTGATAAAATAAGTAATTATTGGGCTTTAGCAAACAGTAGTAATTAAATTGTAAATTTTTACCACCAAAACTTTTTTTTTTAAGTTTTGAAAGAGTATTTTTATAGCTGAAAAGTACCTCGCGGGCCACAGATTTAGCTTGAAGGGCTGCATTTGGCTCGCGGGCCGCAGTTTGCCGACCCCTGTTATAGAAAATAAGCATATTTAACATTTGTATAAATTTTAAATATGAAAGGTGAAACCAAACTAAATGATATACTAACACGAAAGTCATTTTTGTTGTTTGTAAGCTAGTTTGAAACTTCACATTTTTATTGACTGTAAAAAAAATGTTTCTAAGCAAGTTTAGTATAAAAAAAAGAAAAGTTATTTATCTCAAAATATAAAGTCCTGAAGTTAAACTGTTCTGGTGCGTGACTCGATAACCGAAATTTTTTTTCCGTGCACCAGGTCTTTGGACCAAACTTTTTGAGTGCTGTTGTCGTTAAATAAACAATATATATGACACTAATTTATCTTGAAACCATTGGAATGAAAATGTTGAGGTTTTTATTTGAAATATCAAAGTAAAATAAATAGTTAAACCTGTACATAAAGTTTTTTATTGAACTTATAGATAGCTAAAGACAGAGGTTGGCAGCCTTTTATTAGAAACTGCACATGTTTACTGAGATAATCTCAGCGGGCACTGTATTCGTAGTGACTTTTGAATAAAACAAAATACTTAAAAATTAATATTTAAAATATGGTATATTACAGGCTACACAGATTACTCAAAAGCATACAAAAAGAGTATATATACCTTTTTAACTTTAAGCTTATATCTAGTTTTTTAATGATAGTTATTTTAAATTAAAAAGAACGTCGTAAGCCACAAATTTTCGCTTGGTTAGGCAATTTTTTTATAAAAAGCAAAAAAAAAAAAGCTAATGCTAAAGTTATGCAAATTAAATAATAGTTTAAACTATTGAATTTATTTTTTAACGATTTTAGGAGTATTAATACTATCGGAGTTACTTTTTAACTTAAGTTCTTTTGATTTTTCTATTTTATGTAATCACTATTTAGAATTTTTAAGTATAAAAACAAAATTCTAAAACATTTTTAGAGGCACAATGAAATAAACTTACCTAAAACGTTTTACCATCATTACTTCTACTTTACCTTAGTTTTATTAACTTAAATATTTATTTAAACAACTAATTAACAAAGTTGTTTAAGGCCTAACTTTTTCTATAAAGCTAATAATAAAGAAAATAAAAGTTTATCGTAATATCCTAAATATATGAATAGTATCTGTTTAAACCATTTGGATTACTTTTTGTATAACTCCTAATCTTTTTTTTGTTGTTTGTAAGCCAAAATTTAAGAAGTTCGGTAAGTCAAACGATAACATATGTGATATTGCTTTTAAGAATTTGTTTTAAACATAGCGTAGTAATTATAACGTAACTACAATAAGATCAAAGCGAGACTTATCTAAGACTAAGGTAATTACATCAATCTAAAAAAAACAAACTGCTAAATATAAATTAACTACAATCAGGCCTAAGCGAGGTTTATCTAGGACTAAGGTAACTACATAGAACGTTAAAAGGCAAACTGTTCTTCATAACACAGCTACAAAAGTGCTTAGGAAACAAACAGCCAATTGTAAAATAGCTACGGCAATGCCTGTTTAATAAACACATGAAGTTATTAACAGTGGATTACTTGAAAATTTCTAGATTTAAAGTGATGTCTTTAAGTGTATTCAGCGCCCTTTAGTGTGTTTTTATTTCTTAAAAAAATTATCTGTTAAGTTTTTCAGACATTATTAATTCAACTTTTCTTTTGTTTTTAGTTTTTAACTTCTTTAAATTTTATCTAAAATGTTAGAAACATTTTTATTTTATCAACTTGTGTTTTTGAACCCGTAACGTATCATTTTCTGGACAAGAAATTGAATGTATCCGTGGTTTGCGACTCGAAACCGAAATGATTTTTGTGCACCAGGTCCTAGGACCAAATACTTTGACCGTTTTTTATCGTTCAATAAACTATAGTATTAAATTTTACCACAACCCGACTTTGTATTTAATTGTTACTATGTATTTTTGAGACTCTTAATTAAGTATTAGAAAAATTGCTATGTTAATAGCTGCTTTTTACAACCTATTGTAAAATATTTTATTATAAACCCTTTATGGACCTGATTCGGCCCGCAGGCAGTAGAGTGGTCTTCTCTGAATCCAGAATTAGATTTTTTTAATTGTTATACTTAGTAAACAAAAACAGCTGTGTATAGCTATTTGTTTAGATGCAATATTAAAAATTAAACCTTAAAATAATAATAGTAATAACAAGAGTACGGTGGTTAAAAAAATAAGATAGAAGTTTTGGGTAAATAATTTCGTACTTAATTAAATTTTATTAATTTAATTGCAGCGAACTTTTTTTTAAGTGTTTTAATCTATAACTTATACTATTATCTGTGTTCACTATAAAATATTGCTCAATTTACTGAGTAACAAGCTTATAACGACATTAATAAAAGTGTTAATTAACTATTCAATATTTTAATGGTTTGATTTATCCAAGTTGAATAGGTTTTTACTTTGCATTTATCTTAATTCGCTACTTTCAACAAAAAGTTTCTCTAATGTTGATTATTATAAACTTTTAACATATTAAGTCTAACAGTATTATTTTATAACATCTAGTTAAGTCTGAAGCTAATAAAAATTCTGTAACAAATTATAAAAAATATATATCATTAATATAAAAAAAAAATAATAATTCTATAGTTTGCTTTAACTTTAAACTAGTTTTTGTTGTTTACGCGTTTGTAACACACAAACATGTTTAACTTGTAAACTTATGCTAAACAATAAAGAGTTGTATCGTTAAAGTAATAAGAAAAAAAAGCTGATACCTACAGCTAGAAATAAAACTATCTGTGCTGCATTTGTAACAGCTTTTAGTATTCAAAAACTTTAACAGGAATACAGTTAAGGGACTTTATTAAGTAAAAAAATTATACTTATTAGTTTTGAGTTTGTGTTTAGTTTTTGTTTCTAGATAAGTTAAACAAATATTATTAGTTCACTCCAGCTGAAAAACTATTTACATACTTAATGAAAAACCATATACAACAAATTAGCTTTAAAAAAAAAACTATTCGATATAATTAGATAAGTTCAAAGCTTGTTTACAATTATACTTAAGGTTTGTTAGTTATTTACATCTAGAAGTTTTAATCAATCAATACCAATAAAATATCACACGTTTTTTCTGCATATTAATAACCTATTATGGAGCACAGAAAAGTAATTTGTGACGTGTATGCATGCAAATTAATGATAACAAAGTTCATGCATACAAGCGATAAACAAAATTTTTCAGCTATTTTTCAAATTTTCTGATGATTGATTGCTTTTAAATACTGTTTTATAGCTTTCGGCAGTTAATGGTTTTTAAAACAGTAGTTTTATTTATTCTTAATTTTGAAAAGTCTATGCCTATGTTTTAGTAAAACTATTTTCTAGTTATGATTCGTTGTACAAAAACTATTTTTATAAGAATAAAATGCGAATACAATTAGAACGAAACTGAATTATTAATTACAAAATTTTAGGTAAATTACAGTACTTGATAGAACTTATTTACTTTATTATTTATGATTTATATAAGTTTTTCGAGTCGTCTTTTAGGTTAGAAAATAAGAAATTTGCTTACCAATATCAATTTTTTCAGTTGTTCTACTATATTAACACAACTTAAGTTTTTGCAGAAACACCTAATTTTTTTATATACTTTTTTGTAAGTCTATTGAAATACTTTTATTTAAGAAAAAACTAACTTTTGTAAATAAACCTAATTACTATTATTAAAAGGTTATTTTCAGTTTATCTATAGTTTATAGAATATGTTTTTAGCTTCTTAGTAGAAACAACTAATTAGTTTTAAAAAAGTATAATTTGTTAAACTAGCAAAATAAAAAAGGACAATAACTAAATTAAACTTAATATTGGTAATTATGTAACTGTTAATTATAAGCTACTATGGTCGATTAAATTACATTAAGTTGTTACATTTTTATTAGAACCACTTATTTAAACAACAAATTATTTAATTGGATGTAATTAGGCTTTCAGTAACAAGTCAAGCGCAAAAGCATTTGTATTGTTTTCAATTCGCACATATGTGTTACATCAGTGTATTTGTTTGTTTTTGTTTAGTTATAACAGTTTTTTTTATTTATACATAAACTTTTTAATGTTCATATTTTATTAACAGTTGTGTTTGCAAGTAAGTTTTTAGTTATTAGTTTTAGTTAGTTTTGATCATTAATGATTTGGTTTTATTTTTACCACAAATAGTTTGTTGAAAGTTAATATTATTTTCACCAAGTGTTTTAATGAATTAAAAAACTACTATTTCAAAGATAACTAATATTTTGTTCTAAAATACTTTTAATATAATCTTGGCTTGTTATTTAAAAAAGAAAATTTAAGTTGCATTAAAAGTTTTACTAATTGTTAAATAATAAACAATTTTTTTGTTTAGTAAGCAAGAACTATAGATTGTTTTGAAATAAGTTGAGCTTTGTTTTCTGTTTTTAAATATTTTTGACTTTATTAGTATTTGTAATATTTAAAAATTTGTCGTTTTGTTAAAGAAAATGTTTAAACTTTGAAAAGGAAAATATAATTCTAAATAAAGTATTTTAAACATCTGTTTTTTATAGATAGAAGTTAGAACACCACTTAAATTAAAAAACTTACGATCTATTAATTTTATGTATGTCAATATATAACAAGTTGAAAAAGTTTCAACTTAATAACATTTTATCTAGTTAGTTCTAAATTTGTTAAAGTTTAAAAATAACAACCACATCAAAAATAGCTCTTATTTAAGTGCAAGTAAAAAAAAAACATTATGAAAGCTAATTTTTAGTTATATTTATAAACTTATTATAACAAAAAAAAACTCTAAAAATGAGTTATAACTTTTTCCTTGGTAACTTTCAATATATTATTAAATATTTACATGTGCTCATCTAACATTTTAACTTTTGACATATCTCTTATATCATAACAATTTACTTAACATTGATAGCTGCTTATAATTTTAAACACACAAAAATTAGTACCAAAAAAAAATGTTAAAATGAGCTATAATCTTTTCATTAATAACTTCTAACATACTGAAAATTAACATTTAACATCTTAATACTCAACATCTCTTTATTAAAAGTTTTATTCAACATTGACAGCTGCTTATAACTTTAAACAAACAAAATGGTGGAGGAAACGAAATCGAGGAAGCTGCGCGTGCAGGTGCAGAAGAAGATCCTGACCAAGATGGCCTCCAAGCAGCTCTCCACGCTCCTCATCGACGAGAAGACCTCAGAGATGCTCGACGACCTGCACAAGATCCTCAGGGAGCACTTCAAGTGCCGGAAGAGGGCCGACAGGACGCGCAAGCACCTCATGAAGATCATGATCAAGATCGGGGTGCTGCACAAGAACCAGCAGTTCGACGAGGAGGAGCAGGAAGCCGCGCGGAGGCTGCAGAAGAAGACCAGGAGGGCCGCGCTGACGGTCGTGTCCTTCCGCGAGGTGGAGCACTCGCACGACGTAACGTACCTCGGCGAACTGGTGCGCGAGATGCGCGAGTGCCTGCTCAAGCTGGCGGAGCGCCACCTGAAGGGCAAGACGAAGAGCCGCATCGACGAGGTTTGTGACGTCTTAGGGGACGCAAAGTTCCTGGGGGAGCTGTTCAGGGAGGACGGGAGGTACCGGGATCAGTTTGGGGGAATTTATTTGAACATAAAGTCGCTGATTGACAGCGGGAGCATCTGATGAACATTTGTGGAATAACTTGAAGTTGTGTTGTTTTTTATAAGTTGGTTCGGTGTTTATTTGAATTGTAATTGTTAATTTTTACATTTTTGTTGGTTTATAAGGTGTAAGAATAATTTCAAATGTTGTGGTAAAACTGATGTTCATTTTAAAGCAAATATACCAATAAAATATGTTTAAATTAAATTTGAATCTATGATGTTTCTTTTGAGTGCATATTTTAATTTGAATTAAATATGAACCTGTGCAACTATCAAAAAATTAAAAAAACTCGCCTTTTAATTTATGTATAGGACTTAAATAACCTTTTATAATTTTTTGATAGCTTTGTCTAGCAATCTATTGTAATACTTAAAAAGCAAATAAAATTGATAATTATTACTTCTAAATGATTTTTATTAGCTTCTTTTCACTTAATAGTTGTTTATGATTTTTAAGGTAAAAAAATGAATTTTTACCGTTTTGATAATAAAAATATTCAAAAAAAAGTTTATAAAACGACTTTGAAAATTTATGTTTTGGTTAATTAATTTATAACAAAGTTAAATTTGTAACAATAAATGTTTAAACTTTGAATACTATCGTACTTAGCTTTTTTGAAATTGCAAAGCAAATTATTACATCAGTAAGTTAGAACAGAAAAGCAAACTTTTAAAACAATATAGTTTGTTTAGTAGCTACATATAAACACACAAACTTTTTACTGATAACATTAAATTAGCCCCTTTGGCAAGTGATAAATTTAATTTAACCCATGCAAAGAATTTTTAGTTTAGAATCAGATTTTTTGTATAAGTATATTGTTAATTGAACGATAGAAAAAGTTTGGTCTAAGGACCTGGTGTTATTTCTTTTTCCAAGTCTTAATATGATTTAAAAAAAATTTAAGTAATATTTATTTTTTTAATTATTCAAAACAAATATAAGTCGACTACACTTTTAATTGTAATATTGTTAGTATGTCTTTAAATTATTTTAACTTCAAGTGTTTTGGTGTGTTTCAGAATTTTATATGAATTGTTATTATCATGTAGGTTATGATTTTAGTTTTAAAAATCTTAAAAAATGATAATGTTTTAGTAATAGTTTATGATTGCCTATTAAATTTTAATAGTAAAGCATTTAATTACTTCATATACAACTAGTTTGTTTATTAAATTCGTTAAATTTAAGGTAAGGTTTAGAACCCTACGCGTTTGAGTATGGGTTTAGGTACGCGTTTCGGAAAAGGTAAAAATAAAATAAAATAAAAAAAACGAACAAACTCACTCTAGCATGTCGGTAAAAACTGCATATAACGAAGTGGGAACGGGTCAAATATGCACAAAGACACTTTTGCACAAAGGGTAAATTTTGCACGACTTGAAATCTTACACTAAAATAAAAAAATCAATTTAAAAAATAACTATATATTACTGACCAAGGAATAGGGTTAGGCCTAGAGGTAACAGTGAGAGTAATAATTGAAATATAAAATTTATCAAAAAGTAATGATATAAATTTTTAACTCGTGGAAAACTGTCTTCGTGCAAAAGTGTCCCTTCGTGCATATTTAACATATTACCATACGAAGTGGAAACGGTTCAAATATCCACAATTACATTTTTGCACGAAGGGTCAATTATTATCGAGTTGAAATTTTACACTAAAATAAAATAATCAATTTAGAAAACAATAATATGTTACTGACCAAGGAAAAGGGTTAGGGCCTAGGGGTAACAGTGACAGTAAAAATAAAACTTTTGTCAAAAAGTAATAATAAAATTTTCAACCCGTGGAAAAGTGTCTTTGTGCAAAAGTGTCCCTTCGTGCATATTTAACATATACCCATACGAAGTGGAAACGGTTTTAATATCCACGAAGACACTTTTGCACAAAGGGTCAATTATAAGAAAGGGTCATTTTTGCACGCAGAATTTTTTGCAAGGGCATTGTTACTAGAAGTCAGTTTTGCACAAAGACATAATTGAACGAAATGTTAACTTTTCACGGGTGACAATTTTATCCTAGAATAACAAAAATAAAATTAGCGACCAAGGGTAAGGAGTAATAGGGTTAAAAGTGATAATTAAAAAAAAAAACTGTTAGTAACAAACATAAAACATACCAAGGGTAAGGGTTAGAGGTAACAGTCGAAGTAAAAAATCTAAGAAAAAAAAGTTTCAACCCGTGCAAAAGTATCTTCGTGTAAAAATGACTATTCATGCACAAGTGTCCTTGCGCAAAAGTGTCTCTTTGTGCATTTTTGACACCTTTCCATACAAGATAGTTCTGACAAACTTGGCTAATACTTCAAAGCCCCTAAAGTCCCAATTTTAAGAGGCTGCCGACCAGACTTGGTAAATAACATAGTTTTTAGTTTTAAGAAATCCCCATCAGTAGAATTTAAATATTTTTTTAAAGTTTACTGCCAAGGGTTTTTAAACTAAACACACTGCATTTTACAAAGTTTGCTGCCGACCAGGAAACGAAGACTTAGTAAAACAAAAACTTTATTCCAGCTAATATAATTAGTCACTTAATTTCAATGATTTAAATTTTCAAATACTGACTGATGGTTAAAGTACTATTAACAATCGAGAATTTTTTTTAAAAAGTAAAATTTAAAAAAAAAACAAACGGAATTTGGCATACTAGATTATTAAATAAATAAGAAATTAATTGAAATACTAAACCTAAAAACTATAAGTATAAATGAATTCGTATAATTCAGTGATTGTTAATGTTAAAAGGTAAATGTTTTAAATAGTTTTAGTTACAAAGTAATAACTAACAACTAATTGTTGTTTCTTGTATATATAAATGACATATTTTCAGCTACAATTGAGATTCTTTGCAGACGATGCTTGTCTGAGTTGTCAACATCGTGATATTGACCATGTTAATGCTGTTATAAATATGGAGTTAAAGAAAATTGATGATAGGCTGTGTAAAAATAGATTGTTTATTAGTTATACAAAGACTAAGTTTTTGCTGTTTAATAGAACTGCAAAAAAGAATGAATTCAGTGTTAAGGTAAATGGTTAGAGTGAAAATATTAAATACTTAGGTGTGGTATTAGACGATAATTTAAATTGGAAGGCACATTTAAAGTACCTTAAGTCTAAGCTCTCGAGAAGTTGTTTTATGATGTCAAAATTAAGATATTATTTGGATACGATTATGTACTTTGAAAATGGTGTATTATAATTTGTTTTATCCTCGTACCCTGTATTGTATATCTGTTTGGGGTGGTGCTGCTAGTTGTCATTTGAAACCAATTGTTTGTATGCAAAAAAGAATTGTAAGATATGTTTGTCGCGTACCTGCACTGACTCCAACAAATTTATTGTTATTAAAAACTGGTATTCTGAAAGTTAATGAAGTGTTTAATTTGTAAGTTTGTAAGTTGATGCTGAATACTTTGAGAGAATTTGAGGTTGACCACAGTTGTTTTACTCCAGTAAGTATGGTTCATACACACTATACGATACATTCAAAAAATAATAGTTTTGTTATTGAAAGACCTAGAGCACAATTTGGCCTAAACTCCTTCAAGTATTTGGGCCCTAAGTTGTGGTCTAGTTTTCCATAAAATTTTAAAAACCTAAAAAAAGATCAGTTTAAAAATAGTTACAAAAAGTTCTTGTTAAGCCAGTATACTGAGTAGGTTTAGAGTGCTGTGGTTGAGTATTTTGTGTTGCATGCAGATTTTGATTAGTTGCTTTTGGTTGTTATTTTTATCTGTTTCTCTTAATATATGTATGGTTAATTTTGTTTGTGTCTACTCTGATCATGACTGACTGGTTTTGGTCTATTGATGGGGAAATATATTGTATGGTTATGCGTGATTGTTTATTTGCTAATATCCAGTTTTTATTAAATTTTTGTTATATTTATTTGTTAGTAGATATATTAATTATTATTGCTTGAATTTAAGTTTTTTTCTTCTTACTTTTATTAGACTAAAATTAATTCTACCAATACAAGTTTCAGAAACTACATTTTTCTTAATAGTTTTTATTATTTTTTTATTTTTTTATTATTATTTATTAATATTTTTTTCTAATTTAGCTTAATTTTTAAATTTTTTTCTGAGTACCATTTCAGTAAATTAGTTAGTTATCAAGCTTTAAGATAGTTATTTAATGCTAATGTATTCATTATAATACTAATTTTATGCATTTGCTAAACAACTATGGTGACGGTGATCACATGATTGGATTGTTGGTTTGATTTTTTTGTTGTAGCGCTGGTGAACACTTACTTTGAGATTTGAGCTTCATGATTTTCCCACACTTTGTGGTTTTTAGTGTTGAGAATTTAGCCTTGTGAGTGTTGTCCAAATGGCGTGTTACCAAGGGTTTTTTTTTGTTTGTTTAAAAGATAGTTTTTTGTTAATTTTTTTTGGACAGTTAAAGTTAAATATTAATGGGGCAGGTAAAATTACTTATGATGTAACACACTCACTTTTCCAGAAAACGTTTACCCTTGCAAGGGGTAGAGTTTAAGACTGATGTTTTTTACCACAAATAAAAAACAAGGAATAAAGTCTAATAGAAAAATATTTCTAAGGTTATTTAAATTGTTATTTACCTTGAAAACTCACTTAAGACTCATTGAATTTATTATCAAAATGTTCTATATTTAGTTGTTAAAGGTTAACATTAGCTAGCTTTAGTTTAAAAGTTGTTTTCTTTTTTACAACGCACTAGAAGTTTAGTGAAGACATTTAATTCCAGTAACATAATTAGTTGTGAGTTTATTCTTTCAAGAATTTATTTTACAAACTAAGTTTAGGTCAAATACCTCGTCAGTTGACCGAAACTTAGTTTGTAAAATAAATTCTTGAAAGAATAAATTCATTATTTCTCCTCCAATAGTTGAGAATTGAGATATCTCTATCTATTTTCTGAAAACCAAAACATAAAACGTAATAAGTTAGAAAAAAAGTATAATAGAACACTACAAAAACTTAATAAAACTATTGTTTAAATAATATCAATCAAGTTTTTTTTCTAGCGATAAGTCATGTCGATAGAGTACACTTTTGTTGTATGCTTGATTTGGCCCATTTGTAGCTGTAAATGTAAAAGTTAAATGTAGCTGTAAGTAAAAAATAGTCTCATTGCATCATGCAACAAGTCACTATTATAACCATCTTTTTTTTTTAAAAACTTTTTTTAAAACTTAGCAAAAAATACTACAAAAATTATGAATTTAGTCTTTAATATAATTTATCAAGTATTTTGTAGCGATAAGTTATGTCGTACTTGATAGAGTTAACTTTTGTTGTATGTTTCATTCGGCATACTTTTTATTGTTAATGTAAATGTTGAATGTAGCTGTAAGTAAAAAATAGTCTCATTGCATCATGCAACCAAGTTATTAATGAGGGTTACTTTGGCTCAAACAGCTTTTTTTGTAATTCTATTTCCAAATTTTAAAACCCATTACAATTTAATTTATTTAATGCTAACTTGAATTTTTTTCTTATTCTAAAGAGCGATCTTTTGACTTGCTTTTCACAATAATTTCCATCCAATTGGGGTTGGACTTTGGTAGTGTGGTCCCTTTAAAAATTTAATAATTTTTAAAATTTAAACTTAAATTTCTCTAAAAATTAAAATAATATTTTATCTAACTGTTCAAAATTTAAGTTTAATTGTTTGCTAACAAAAGATCCTAGTGAAGTAACTTCACAGGAATATAAATAAAATCAAATTATACAGTAATCTTCCATTATTCTACCAACATATGTTTCTGTGTGTCAACAAATCAACACACTTCAACTGGGTTCTGTAAACAAAATAATTACTGTAATGAGAGAATAGAAGCATGTAATAAAGTAGGTGTATACAGACTATTTTAGATTTAATAATCACAAATATTATATAGTTTTATAACAGTCGGATTTAATATTAAGTATTTCACCTATTAATAACTATTATCTGTAGAAAATACCTTATTTTAATGAAAATATGTATACACTTACTTTATTCTATGCTTCTATTCTCTCATTACAGTAATTATTTTTTTACAGAACCCAGTTGAAGTGTGTTGATTCGTTGACACACAGAAACATATGTTGGTAAAATAAAGGAAGATTACTGTATAATTTGTTTTTATTAATATTTTATTTATTAATTTTTTTAAGATATCCCTAAATAAAGTTTTCTTAAATATTGAAATTTATTATTGCTCTACTGCAAATATAATGTTTTTCAAATATTTTTTATTTTAAATGTTCTTATTTAACTAAATTTTATATTAAGGAAATACTAATTTTTCCAATATTAATAATAATTAGCAAGCAGTTGCTTTTTTACTGCTTCTTATAATGAAAACTAGTTTTTGAGTAGTATAAACAAAGTTGGACAATTAAATAGGTTGCTTACAAAAGGTTTAAGTTAAATTGACAAAAAAAAGGCTATTTAATAAAATACCTATCTTCTCCTGAAGTTTTCAAACAAATTTTTCAAACTTCATGAGTATATTTTGAACTATTGTTAGAGTTTTTAAATTTAAGAGTAGAATTTTATTTCTTTTGTCATATTTTTTTTCTTTTATTGTTTTAATAGGAATTTTTCTTATAACACAAGGAACAATTTTTGAAAGTTTAAGGTCAATAGCAACAGATGAAGAAGATAAATTTTTGTTAAGTTTTAAATTTCCAAGCAAATCAAACAAAAAAAATTACTGTCAATATATTTGTTTCTGAATCATTGTACAAAATCAACTATTTTTCAAAGGTTAATACAGTTTTTTTTATTCTATAAAATTGACTTATAATTAATACAGGGTAGCCACTAAACACGGAATCCTGGAGAAATCTGGTAATTGAGGAATTTCAAAAAACCTGGATAAACCAAAATTTTGAAGAAAAATCACTGAAAATCATGGAAAAACCTGGAATTTTAAACAAATTTTACATATAGAGTAGTGAAACTTTGATATGACACAAAAATATATCATATATATAATATTTTTTGTCATCATCAATTTCTTTTAATAAAAAATAGATTTAAAATAGCATAACAGTATTTTTTCAATGTTGTTAAACTATTCAACCTAGTATTTTACTTCAAATTTAATATTTAGCTAAAAATAAACCCAAAAATAATTACTCCGAAAAACCTGGAAGAAATTCAAGAAACCTGAAGGAAGTTTGCCAAAAACTAGTAGCCATATATATTTTTTGCTTTAATAAGAGCTAACGTTAATATTTGTAAAAAATCTTTTGTCTTCTGTCCTTGGTATATATATTTAATTTATGACTAAGAATATTTTTTAACTTTTTTATAAACTTAGGCTTACTCAGTCTAGCTTGATGTAATTCAGGCTTGGTTTTGTTCACTCAGTCTAACTTCTTTGTTCAAATAGTATCAACCCTGATAATAAGGTCTAACAATTATTTTCAGAAAAAATTGCATTGTATGCTAAATAAAAGCTAAAAGTAGTATAAACTATTAGTCAGTATTTATAGTTGTAAACATTTTAATAAAATTTTGAGAGATAGTGATTTTTGTAAAAAAGTTCTAATTAAAACCTACACACCAAAATTTCTTTATATTGTACTTTCTTGTAAACTTATTTTTCATTTGTTAGTAGTAAAGTTTTTGTTTTATTCATTTTTAAACAATTAGTTGTAAAACTTTTTATTTTAATTGTAAGAAAAACTAGTAAATGAATAGGTCTCTAGCTAAGAAAAATAAAGGAGATGAAATTTTAGTAAATTATTAAGTCTTGGAGGAAATTGACAATAAAGAAATAGTGTTTGTAGGTTTGTATCAGAAGCGTTTTTACAAAATGGATATCTCAAAAAAATTTGAAATTTATAATGATTCAAGTACTGAATCATTGATCATACTTCAATCTTTATGTTAAAGGTACATATAATTTTTTGAAAAAATATATAGAAGTCTCCTATACCCATAAAAACCATTGTTAATTTTCTCAAAATGAATTCAAAAACCAAGGTTTAGAGTCTATTAAACCTTTAAAAGTATTTCATATTACTTCATTTTTCATCTTTACAAAATTTGAAAATTACAAAAATATCCAACAGTATGAAAAACAAGGTACAATAAATCCATTTAAAATTTTCACCTTGGTCTTAATACAATGTTTGTAGGAGAGAAAACTTGAATGTATTTTTTTACTACATTACAAATTATTTGTTAAAATTTAGTTTATAATTATTTACAAGTTAATTTTAATCACTGAAATATCAAAGTTTTTCTGTAGCTGTTACAAAATAATCCTAACAGTCTCAACTGCCACAACTTCATTATTCATTTGATATTTCAAGTTTATTTAAAATACAAAATCATACCAAGTAAGACATGTAGAACATTTGATATATGTTTTTTTATACTTTAAACTTTTTGACTTGAGTTAAATAATAAAGTGAATACTGTTAATATATTAGTATTACTTATTTTCAGAAGTTTTAAGTATATCATAAAAGAAAAACAACACTTAAAATGGGAGGTTCAAGTGAGTTTTGAAAAAAGTTAAAACTACTTATGTTCTGTATCAGCAGTGTAAGAATCTGTATAGTTTAAGTTAAATTAATTTAATTATTAACTTAGAGTACTTCAAAACTAAAGATAAAATCATTTGATAATAAGGATAAATTGTTTTTTAGTAAGTCCTAACAATGCATTATTGTTCAACCTATGTCCCTGGATTTGTATTAATGTTAAAACAGCCTGAATATGTTTTTTGTTTTTATCTATTTCAAAAATAACTTTGCTCTAACTGTTTAAAGTTTACTAAATTGTCAAGTTTACTTACCTCAAGTTTTTATATATTATTAGCATGTTTATCTAGTTACAAAAGCTAGTTATAGCTGAACTAAGTACCACTTAAAAAATATGTAATCACTTGAAAACTTTTGATTCTTTGATCATTTTAGTTGCACAGGTTTAACTTGCCTACAATTTTAATACTGAAATATTTAAATTGATGCTTATTTTAATTAAATTTATGAATTATAAAAGTTCTTATTCCTGCTCAGAAAATTGTAACTAAAAAATAAAAATAAGCCACAAGTTCATAATGATTTAATTTTTTGCAAGTTTGATTGGCCTTAAACTTTATTTGTAAAAGAGCAACACTAACATTTTTATACTTTTCTGTCAAGCTGATGAATGAGGATAGTTCATAAAACTGCTTAAGCAACCAACAACTACAACTTTTAAAATATAACAAATGTTGCTTGCAGATGGTCGGTGTGCAAACCCAGAAGACGTGTGCGGGAAAAACTACCAATCGTGCAAGGAGTACCCGGAACAAGAAAGGGACAAACTCGGGTATGTCAAGTGCGTTTGCAGGATGCTGACGTACAATGGCAGAATGGAGTACGACAGAGAGTGCGGTTACAGTGAGTAGAAGTTTTTGTTTATAACAGGGTTTCCACATTACCTGGAAAAACCTGGAATTTGACAATTTAGACAAAAAAAAACATGGAAAAACCTGGAATTTTGAACAAAAGTAACTAAAGAACCTGGAATTAAAAAATATGTATGTAAAAAAAGTAGATAACTTTTGATATGACACAAAAAGTCTACCATATTAATAAAAATTTACTAAAGTGCAATTACAGTAAGTAGAAGTTTATAAGAGTATTGTGGGGGTGATGAAAATTGATGTTATGTCAATCAATTTATAATTTTAATGTTCTGCTGTGAATCATATAGTTAGATATTTTCAGTTTTTCACCCAACCAACAGAGTTTTTATACAATTTGTTCTAGCAACAAGTAAGTTCGTATCGTCTTCTAAGACTCATAATATTTATTTAACATTTTTTTAATTATTTTATACATTTTAGTGTAGTATCAATCAAGTCAGGGTCTCTATTTTTTGATGCGAATCATAAGTTTAAATAGCTTTGTTTTTAGCCTAAATAGAATAGTTTTAAGTAGATTTAGTGTAGTATGGTCCCAATGTCTTCTTAAATTGAAAAAAATAGATACATTTTTTTAAATAGGGTTCAATTTTAATTGATTTAAACATTTGTACACAGATAAAACTGATAAAATGACTCACTTATTAGCACAGAGTTAACCTAGTTTGTGAAAATAATTAGAAGTAATATTGAAAAATATGTTTAGTACAAAGATATTTATACATTCTATCAATATTCTATGTAAGCTTTTTTGATCATAAAATCATGATTACAAAATTATGATCATCAAAGTCAGTAAAGTGTAAATAATTGGAATTTTGTATCAATCTTTTATTTGAATTTAAACAGTGGTTTGTTACACAATGGCAGCAAGTATTCTACTTACTACAAAAACTCTGTTTTATTTCTTATGGATTATCAAGTAAAAATATATTTCTATAACTTTACACTTAGCTTACTAAATATTTTTACTGTAGAGTTTATGATTTGTATCCAATAAAAGATAAAACATGTGTACCTAAGATGTAGCAAATATTTTCTATGTATACTGTGCTTTATACAACTTAATTAACTACTGAAATTTCAGCTGTACTAGTTTGAATAGGCATTATAGTTTTAGAAAGTTTTGTCTTAAAACTTCAGTAATAATGTTTTATTGTTCAGCATTTGATTTTTTTCATTAAAACCTAAATACTTTAATAGTTTACAACAGATTAGTTGTGAATATTAAATTATTAAAGATTACTTATAAATCACTTTAAAATCCCTCGTACATAAGCCTTTATGTTTAAGTGTATAAAGTTACATACAATTAAATTATATATTTAAAAAAAACAATTATTAAAAATAATTGTTTTTTTTGTATATCATTTTTTTTAAATAAATCTTAAAAAATGTACATTAAATCTTTATTTTATGTATTCTAAATAATTTATATTTTTATTAGTATTAGACTAATGTTTTTTTTGCACGTTAATTTAAGTATAAATAAAGGTTAGCAGAAAATGTTTGAGAAGAACAAGAGATTGTTCATTCTATAACTTAAATTTAAAAGAAAGAAAAAGGAAAAAAAATGTATATATTATATTGTTTCTTTTTAAGTTAAGTAATAAATGTTTTTTTTAGCAGCAAGATTTATATATATTTATATGTTAAGGCCTTAATAGGGGAGTAATTTTTTTTTACTTTAATTAACATTAGACCTTTAATGAAAGCTATATTTATATTATATAAGATATTTTTTCACAAAATAAAAAAAAGTATCAATTGACTTTGAGATATCGTCAGCTGTGTAAAAAGTTTATGATACAAACGTATGGGGTAACTTTGAAAATTAACCAAAATTCTGTCTCCTGCCTCATCTTTTAGACAAATAAACTCAAATTTTCTCTAACAACTTGTGTTATTAAAAAAAAATAGTTTAAAAAAATATAATAATAAGAATTTTATGACCCAAATAAAAAGGTAGTCAACTTTTTTTTATATATAAGTTTTTTTTTTTACTCCATATAAAACAAATCCTACAATAATTTTTTTATTGTTTAGTTGAGATTAAACTGAGAAAGTTTTGGAATAATTGCTTAAATACAAGAAAAGATAGATTTTAAATTAAATAGTCTTTTTTTGCGTTTTTTGTTTACTCCTTCCATAAGAAACCTATTGAGCTCTCCGACTTAGTACTCTGATATTTCAAAAACTAATTAAAATTCTATAAAGTTGCTGATCAAAGCTAAAGTTTTGTAAAATAAGATAAACATGTAAAAAAGTGCGTTACCCCTCTAAGACCTTAATGTTTTATTTAACAGTTTTATTTTCTATTTTTAAATAAATACAAATCAGTTCTCCTATTAAGTGACAGTTTATAAAGAATTAAATGTAATAAAGGCCATCCGGGGTCTACCTTATTTTTTTTACAGCTTAATTATATCATAGTTTATATTACAGGCTTTTGAAAAAAGCATATTTGTTCATGTTACTGAAAAAAGTGCAATAAGTTATGACACACTGAATTTTTTGCTGATGTACCAACCATAACTTTATAGAACACTGTTACTATCACTGAATACATACTCAAGTCATACTTTACAACATAACATATTTTTCAGATTACTGCAAAGTGTACGAAAACCCGTGTAAGAACGGGGGTGAGTGCGTTGCAACGACACTGGGGCAGTACTCGGAGGTGAGCGTGTACCGGGGCTCGCAGGCGGGTTACAAGTGCGAGTGCGCCGAAGGGTGGGCCGGGGACAACTGCGAGAACACTGAAAGTTTGTTTGACGACCGTTAGTTGCTTGCTTGCTCGTTCAGCTGGTTTCACACAAATAAATAAAGAATCTTAAAAGTGTAAAGTTTTTTTGAATAGTTAGATTTTTCACACAAATGAATAATGAATCTTAAAAGTGTAAAGTTTGTTTGTACAGTTTGCTTTTTCACACAAATGAATAAAGATTCTTTAAAGTTTAAAGTTTGTTTGTACAGTTTGCTTTTTCACACAAATGAATAAAGATTCTTTAAAGTGTAAAGTTTGTTTGAAGAGCTTGCTTTTTCACAAAAATGAATTAAGAATCTTTTTAAGTGTTTAAATTTTGTTTGTACAGTTTGCTTTTTCATACAAATGAATAATGAATCTTAAAAGTGTAAAGTTTGTTTGTACAGTTTGCTTTTTCACACAAATGAATAAAGATTCTTTAAAGTTTAAAGTTTGTTTGTACAGTTTGCTTTTTCACACAAATGAATAAAGATTCTTTAAAGTGTAAAGTTTGTTTGAAGAGCTTGCTTTTTCACAAAAATGAATTAAGAATCTTTTTAAGTGTTTAAATTTTGTTTGTACAGTTTGCTTTTTCATACAAATGAATAAAGAATCTTAAAAGTTTAAAGTTTGTTTGTACAGTTTGCTTTTTTACACAAATGAATAAAGAATCTTAAATATGTAAAGTTTTTTTGAAGAGCTTGCTTTTTCATATGAATAAGGTGGCTTAAAATTACACTGTAAGTTTTAAATGTTGATTATTGTTAGTAGCTTTGCTGTAGTGCACTTAAGTAAGCTCTGTTTTTGCAGCCCTATGAGTTACAACATTACTGTTTTGTGTACGCTTTTTATGTTTATTCTGTTATTAAAAAACTAACAGATATTTTTAATTACTGAATAAGAACTAATATAACATGTTACACAAATAAATATCAGCACTTAAAATTGAATAGTGTAAAATTTAAGTGTTAAAAGTTTTTAGTTGCTTGACTCTATTGCACTTGATTGTTTTTTGTTTATTCAACTGTTCATCAGTCTTTAAAGTTAGAAAGACTTCTAGTAGGTTACATAGTTTATATTTAAAAAAATAAATAAATAAAAAATTCTCACATATCGTTTGAATTACTAATTCAGACCTAATACAAAAACATATATTTGAACTGAAATAGTTGTTTTTTTACATAGGTCTTGTTGTGTTGTTATTAATGTTTCAAATCAGATGATTTTTATGGTGTTTTGTCTAGTTATTTCAACTTAAATGCAAGTACAAGAATTTCACTTCTTCACATTAATCAGACTAGTTGAAAAGTAAAAAATATTCAAGCTGATTTAAAAAATTTACTAAAAAAGAATAAGTAAAATGCATCATTTTTAACCACTGAGTTGTTAGTGCTTTTTAGCTTAAACATGAAGTTAATAATCTGCATTGTGGCCAACAAAATTAATTATTTTTTGTTTCTTTACATAGACAGCAAAAAAATGTAAAAAAATTGTGCATACGTGTAAAAAAGCGTACATTTATTAATAGTACTTGTTCAATATTATTAAATAGAGTTGTAAAATCATACCGCTTAATTTTACACACTGGGCAAATTTAAATGTTGAACAATTTTGTTTTCACTTAATAACAGAAGTGATGCTTTTCAGTTAACTTGAGCTATATATCTACCCACCAGTTTTTAGTGAACATAAAAAGTAAGTGCAACTTTGAGACCATTTCTTTTAAAGTTAAACAATGTTTAAAGTACTATGATTTAGTTAGAATGCTCTTGATTACTAGTATCACTTTTTTAATATTTAGTAAAGTTTTTTCAATTGTTCTTATTTAGGTTTCAGGCCTAAGTGAAAAAATTTAAAAATATTTCTTTTTAAATGGCTAAAAAGTATCATAAGAGAAAATCAACCAGTTTAATAAATAGCAACTATCAAGCGTGTTTCAGATGAAAACATATCATAAAGTGGTTTTATTACAAAATAAGTACCACCAAATTATAAAAAAATAATTTTTTAAAGTGTTTACTCTTACCAGGAAATGTATTGCTAAGAATTGAGAAATAAGCTGTAAATTTTAATTGGTTTTAATTTAACCACATTAGGAAGTGTAAAATAACCGCCTAAGGCATATAACTGATTTTAATTTATGTTTTTAGCTGATGTAATTAGTTTATAAGGCTCATAATGGTGCTAACTAGCTAAATGAGCATGAATTGAAAAAAGTATGTTTTATTTTATTGCACTTTGTTGTTTTTTTGTTTATTTATTTATTTATGTTTTTTTTGATGCATGTTGCATGCAGCTTTTTTGTTTATCTTCAAAACTAGTCATCTTTAGATTAATAAATATTTGATCAAGCGTAGATTTATGTTTAAGTTAGATATGTGGCCATACATGTTGTAGTTTATACTTTTGTTTCACATACATAAATATTTGAAATGATTTTAAAGTAAAAAGTAAGAACATTTGTATTTTGTGTTTAGTTTAGCAAGGAAACAACAAGTTAAATTATGGTTTTGAGCTATATTCTAATATTGAAATTATTGAAATTGGTGTGAAAGAATGTAACTATATTAACTATTTTTTATTATTTCTGCAAAACAGGAAAAAGTATAAAAAAGCTTTTCACCAAAAACTTTTTTGCTGTTTTCTAGCCACAAATATTATTACTAGTTTCCATAAACGCCCCATAGGAATACTAGGTGAGATTTGAACAAAAGAACTAATCAATATTTTAATTTACTGTGAAAATATTTTTGCAAAATTCGTGCCAAATATTTTTTTTATTTCTTTATTAGAGATCTTTTTTATTGCAACATTTTAATCAATTACTTTGACGCACTATTGACCAAACAGTATATATACACTGCCAAAAAATCAAGATTTTTTTTTACTTTTAATAGAACTTGTTCTACTTATGGAATATTAAAACAATCAAGTTTATGTTTTGAAATCTTTGAAAGCTAAAGCTAAAGTTATATAGAGATTATGTTTAAAAGATTAAATTTAATTAGAAAAGATTATTTATATGATCAAGCTTAAAGATTAAGTACTTAAAATTTAAAACAAAGTTTATATTTAAAGTAGTTTAGTTTTTCTGTCCATGCAATATTTTCTATATATAGGAAAGCTTGAAATTTAAACTAAAAGTTAGGTAAATGCATTTAAGTAAAGCTAAAAAAAATTCAAAAACTAAATAAAACTATTTCAAGGAGGCAGTGAATTTAAAACGTAAGCAATTTTCTCTCATTAACTCATGTTTCAAAACTCAAAGTTTTTGTAGCAAGTTTCTCATTTTCATAAGATACAAAAATGTTTGCTATAAACTTTAAGGAAGGGCTGAATAAATTATGATGTTATTATGTGATTATATTCTTCAATAATTCAATATTGTTTGTTTATAGAGAAAGTGTTTATTTTTCTTACTGGGTTTTTCCATTAAGCGCTGTTGTACATATGTTACTGTCTAGCCTTGATTAATAACATTTTGAATTTTTTTCTTCTTTTTTTTGTTTAAGTTAGTGTTTATTCTAATGTTTAAAACGGGTTAAACAATAAATCAAGTTATTAATATGCAGAAAGCTGACAACTTTTAGCTGTTTATCCTTTGTTTAAATTTTTGATGTATTGTGTTGATGCTTGAATGAAATATTTAAGTTAAATAAGTTATAAAGACTTTATAGACAGTAAGTCAAAAACTACAAACCACATATTACTTTAGCCTTGGTTTTAAGAAAAAAATTATCTTTGTTTTTTCTCATGAAATGTTTTGAAGTTTGTTTATATACTTTTTTATTTAAAGTTATTTTGTTTGGTTTAAACTTTTTTATTTTCTGACTTGTACTTTGAATTTACAAAGTGAAAAAATATTATATATAAATGATTATTATAGATACTTAAGCTTTAGAGAAAATAACTTATGTTTAAAAATTTAGTTTTTGTATAGGTAATGAAACATTTTTAAGAGCTTTTTACAAACTATTTTCACTTGTTGTTATATTTAGATTTTTTTTTCAATTAAGCTCAATGATATTTTGCGGTTAAAAAAATTCAAATTTAAGTGTAGTTTGTAAAAAATCTCTTTTTTTTTCACACTACATAAAGCTAATTGAATAAAAAGTTTTTAACGTCATTTATTTTGGGAAACATGCCAATTTACAAATTAGTTCAATTATAAACTATGGGAAAACCGTTTAATTTAATATTAGGATAATTTTTATTAAATAGTAAACCAGGAAAAAAACTTGGCAAATAGCTGTAAACAAATGTATACGTTAAATTTAGAATCTTTATTAAAAAAGAAAATAAAACATATAAGTGGTTATTATTTTTTATACTAAAACAGTTTTTCTAAAATTCTGCAATAAAATATTAGGTCTAAGTAAAACCTTTATTTGGTTTATAAATATTTGCCTTGAAGCTTAATAACAAAGTTTACTATGTGTAGTCTTGTAAAATTTTATTTCTCAAACTTTAGTTAACTGTAAAATATAAACACTAACTTGAGCTGTTGCTGACTTAAGCAATTTTAATTTTCATTTTTTTATTTAAAACGTACATATTGTAAATATTTACAGCTTATTTCTATTTTAAGTTTATTTCTATGGTCCAAATTAAATAAAAGATTAAAATAGCTTATTGTTATCAGGTTGTAGAGATAAAGTTTCCATTGTTAATTCTGCACATTCTCACTGTAGTGAGTCTGTTATTCAATTATTTTATTGACTGTAATTTTAAATATTTAAACTTACACAACAGTTATTTTAATCAAACTTTTTAAAGTCATTAGCATACATATTTTCCGTGAACTTTGACCCTTTTCAAAGTTGGTGTCAGCTAATAGTTATATTTTATAAAGTCCAATTTTTAAAAAGCTATTTGTGTTTTGATTTTAAGCCACAAAAACCCTGAATTTTTTCTTAAATTTACTTAAAATTTGACATTTTAAATGTATATATTCTCACATTAATGAGTTTGTTATTCAAATGATTAATTGATTGACATTTAAATAATATTTGTTCATTGTATACACAACAAATTTTTGAATTGAAATTTTTACACAGTAGTTTCCATATATATTTTTTGTGAACTTTCACCTTTTTCAAGTGTTTTTGGTTTTAAGTTTCACAGCTTAAATTTTTTTTAAGCTTAGTTTTATCTTTTGATGTTTGTATTGTTTTTCACACAAAATTTGAATGGTTTATAAACTTATTTTAGTTTTATTATTTTAACTGTGGTTGCAAAATGCAAAAATCGCATTGAAAATTATTATGCACAACTATACAAATACTTTTTTGAAATTAGTTAAACTAAAACATCTAAGATTTTGTTGTTTTCTACATTATAAAAGTTTTAACAAGAGTTACCAACCAAAACTCGCCGATATTAAATTATACATTCGCCTGCACAGATGATATGTAGTGATATAGAAAAAAACAATTGTTTGCGTCCAAAGTTATTGTTGTTGTTGTTATTGTTATCTTTTTCACATGTTTTTTTAGATAATTCATCAAACTGTTACATCTAAAACTCTGTTGTGTCTATATAATTTTTAGCAAGAATCACAAACAAAAACATTATTTTTCAAAATTCAACTTCCCAGATGCAACAGCTTTTCCCTGTTTTTTTTTTAATTTGCTTTAAGTTCGTTTTATTTAAACATGTTATTGTGATATTTAAAAAATAACATTTGAAGTTATTTGTACAACTTTACTTTTGAACAAAAATTACCAAGCTGTGGCATGTAAAATATTTCATTTTTAAATTATTAGTATGAAGTAAAAGTTTATAGTTTTTCACTAAATAACACCCATTCACTCATTTGTACAGATGCAATAGAAAGTTGGTTTGCCGGTTTGGACACTTGGGCGATTATAGGGCTGGTAGTTGGAGGTATATTTATCCTGTTTCTTATCATGTGCTGCTGTGTTAAAAGAAGAAGAAGGTTAGCAAAATTTGTATTGTCATACTTATTTCTTTAGGCTTTTTTAAGTTTTTTTAACTGAAAAACTCAAAATAATATCCTTTGTCGTGTTTTATTTGTAGTTATAAGTATGACTGATCTAATTTTTTATTCAAAAATTAGTTCAAATTATAAGTTTTTGTTATTAAAATCGGTATACTACCTTAATAGCAATGTATTTGAAAAACTAATAAATCATATGACCTAAGTGTACTAACTAACTATTATTGTTTTTTTAAACATTATTAAAAAAAATAAGAATGAAGTTTATTTTGTTGCCAATTGTATTTATCATGTGAGTGTGTTTTGTTTTGAGATAGAATTTTAAAAACAATGATTAAGTCGTAAAAACCGCAACTTTATTATGTATACTTGAATTTCGTATTTTACGTAGAAAAATTTAATACGCTTTTTACAAGTCTTGTAATAACTATTTTTTTTGTATAAAGCTTAGTTTACTCACAAAACATACTCTTAGTCTGTCAAAGTATTTTATAAAAAACTAAACATGATTTTGTATGAAAAAAGTTCTTCCTTATAATTACATATATATTTCCATAAAATTTTTATCATACTTTTAAAAGTTATAATTAAAAGTGAAACTAGTATATTAAAAAGATAATTATAAGTTCACAGTATTTAAGTCTGTTTTAATAAAGCTTTTCATTCAACATTTTATCTAAATTAATCTGTTCAAATACATTTTGACCAGTTATAAAAACAAGGTTAAACAGTATTCGATTTAAAATAAGTAGATTCCAAGGTTAAACAAAACCTACGTGACTATATAGCTTATATCAAAATTCCCATTCTTAGTTTTAAACACCCGTATGTTAAAGTAGTGCGGTATAACCAATACTTATCCCCATTCCAATAAAATCCAGTATTGAAAACATATTACTATTTGCTTTCACTTCATTCAGTTTAAATTGCACGTTTGAACAAGTCGTTTTCGTTCAAGTGTGGCTTTTAACAAGGCTTTTTATCGCAAACAACATTCGCTTGGTAAGCCGGTGCCTGTTCAAACAAATACCAGTTCAATGTGCTTATAATGTGAAAAATTTGTAGCTTTTATATTATGGGCAGAAAAGTGCAGAGTTTTTATATTTTGAACTTAATAACCTACAAAGTACACAAAACTGCTCTTAGAATTAAAATAGAAACTTGTAAACTTTCTAAAAACATACAGTGACATAATAAAACATCTGCTAAAGTCATATGTTTTGTCAATATAAACTTAAATTAACTTAAGTTTGACAATTACAAATTATTTATAACTTCTTTGATATCATAAGACTTAATAAAATAAAAGTATTTTTTATTAATTTCCAGGTGTGTAATGCTTATTAAAGTTAGAGTTTATTTTTTAAATGTGCAATTGTAGAATTGAAATGATAAAAAAAAATTGCGCTTATTGTTATTAAATATTGCTGAACACAAAATTTAATCTTTCAAGTTTGAAGCTCGTTTTGATATAATTGGAAGTTGTTGCCAACATTTAAAAATGTTTAACTCGTAAGATGTTGTTGATAATTTTATTGATTACTTAATTACAAGAGCAATTAGGCTAAATAAATTCAATTTACTGTCCATTAGTTGTTAATCATTACTTGAAAGAGTGTAAGAGGAAATTTTCTGCTCATAATTTTAAGTTGCAATCTTGAAATAACTTTTAGCGAAATTAAGTTTTTTTTAGTCACAATATTTTAGTAAAATTAGTATTAGTTATTAATTTTGTTAAACCAAGTATTTTATAAGTAAAACAGATTTGTTTATCTTTTTTATCTGTGCTTACTTTATTTTCTCCTAAAGTAATTGTTTCTTTTTCTCCCTAGAATATTTAAGAAGTAGAAAATAGTTTTATACGCTAAAAATAAGTCGTTACAATTCTCAAAGTAGCTTTTTATGATGTCAACAAATAAGCAATTCGAATAACACGTATAAGGTAATAATTAAAATTTTATAAAGTCAAAAGTTTTAAAAGGGTATTATAGTTTTTTGAAGTTGTTGTTTTCAATTTCTCAAACTTGTTCGTGTTATGTTTAGTAAAATTAAATCATTTTTAATTGGATTTGCTTCTTAATTTTAATTATTTTCAATTAGTACTTATAGCCTAATTATAATTATAAGTTACTTAACGTTAATAGAAGATAATTAAAACTTGTTTATAATTGCTGTTTAATATTTTAAAACATTAAGCTTTATGTGATTAAAAGTTTTTGAAAAACTTAAACTACATTAAAGTTTTATAATGCGTACTTTTTATAAATAAGCATTATAAAAGCGATGCTTTTTTAGATACTTTTTTATATACTTTCTAAAAAGTATTATTGTTACTTGAGGAAATAAACAAGATAAACAGTGTAAAAAGCATGAAAAAGTAAGTTTTTGAGTTAGTTAGCTTTTAATTAAAAAAAGTACTAAAGTTTTTCTATTAACTATTTTAATTTAAGTTATTTAAAGTTACTAATAAGCTTACCAATTTTAATTGATTTATTTAACAAAGCTTTGTTTTATTAACACTTAATATCCTTTAAATTTTTCCGTAAGAAACTGAGAAGTTTATGTTCAGTTTTGTTTAATAATCCTTAAATAAACAATTACTTAATAGGTAAACAGACTTACTACTATATATTTAGATATGTTTAAAATATTTACAGTGGTAATTTCGTACTCTAATGGAAAATATGTTGTCTATCCATTAATAAGAAATATTTTGAATTTTTTATGTTTTTCTGCTATAAGTTTTAATTTATTCGCTTCAATTTCTTTTATTACATTTTAATATAATATTTTACAAACTGAAACTATTTTATCAAGATAATATCTTAATCTTTTTGTTATCCACATTATATAATTTTCTTTATTTGAACTTATCTGTTTACAGTGGAAATAAGTTTGTGGTGTTAAGCTTGACATAAAGTTCAAAATTGACATAAGGAATGTACAATTTTGTTTTTGTGGAAATATTTTAATGCTTTCATAGTTACATTTTAGTTTGGTGATATAATTTTATTGAATAATTTCGTAATAGTTACTAAATGATTAAAAAAGAGTAATTAAATTTAAGTAAGTTCACTTTTTACCAAATAACTAATCAAAGATGAAAATTGAATTTTTGTTAACAGTATATAATAATATTTAAACTAAGTTTTAGTTAATATAAAACTATAATTCATTAGTTCAAATATTTATTACTGTTGATTAAGTAACTTAAATTTTGTTAAAGTTACTAAAAAAAAAGAGTTATCTAATTTAATTTATTTCACTTTCTTTCCAGTTTAATTACTAAAGAAAAAAAAGCTTTTAGCTAATAGAATAAGTAATATCAAAATTTGATTATAATTCTTTCTTTTATCCATTCAAAGTACTAATTGTACGCAAAAATGATTTATTAAGTTCCTAATTTTAAAGCAATTTAACCCATGTACTTGATATTATTCTTATTGTTACTTAATGCATTGTTTAAATTGGTAACAATTAAATATACTTCAAGGCAAATGAATATTAATGAGCAGATATTAGTTACATTTTATGCTTGATAAGATTTCAATTAGGGTGTCAGTTTTTATTTGCTGTTAATTATCTAGTTTCTCGGTTTAAACTTTGTACTCACTTTTTGTTTTAAGTAATATTTTATCTTTTGTACTTAGCTGTATTTAAACATTTTTTAACATTTAAGAAGTAATTTTAATCTACACAATTGACAATAAAATATTTTTACTTAGTTTTGTTTAACTAATTGTATTGTTTAATAGGTGTTAAACTTCAACTCCATAACTATGTTAACTTGATTACAATGATTAAGGTATAAGTTTATTATATTAAATTTAAGTTATAATTTTTATGTTAATAGTAAATATAATTTACGATTTTTAAATTGCTGCTTTATCTTTTAAAAGTGGTAATGAGATTTTTTTAATAACTAAAAGTTGTAAATCAGAGTTTATAAAAATTTACAAATTTTATGACTAATTAATCATAAGTTCTTTAACAATGGCTAAATAGTTTTTGAAGTTGGTTGTATTAGCAGTAAAAAAGTACATTTAAGACTTATAGCAAATCTGTTATCGAAATATTAAATAAATCATGTTCCGAAAGGAATTGTTATGCAGTGCAAATTTTTGTACCTATTACTGATGTAATAAATTAGTAATACAAAGCTACTCAATTATTAACTCAAACATTACGGCTCTCACCAAAATTTTTAAATTATATTCTGTTAACAGTGTAAACTTTTGATTTTTTTGTTTTCTTAAAACATTCAAACAATTTTCATATATTTATTTCTGGAATTTTATTTTAAACACGACTTCCACAGAAAACAGTGGGAGAAAGCACGGAAAATCGAGGAAGAAATGCTGAATCAGCAGGAAATGATGTACAACGGGCAATACCCTAACATGAACGGGGAATACCCTCAGTCGATACACTCTTACAGCTCAAGCAGGTACCCACCGGGTGAGATGGTTCCTCTGAAACAGTTGCCCCAAAACGAATACGCTGAATCGGTTGGTTGGAATTCATTTATTTGTTTGTGGAATTTAAGTTTTTTTAATTATAACTGAAAAAAAAAATCTGGTTTTAATATTCAAACTTAAAAGGTTGAGGTTTTATTATTTTTTAAGTTATTATTTTTTTAAATCTGTAAGTTCGGGACGTCTCTAAACTCAGTTTAAATATTTAATTTTTAAACTGTTAAATTTAAATATTTGTTAACGTTTGATGCGTACAAACGGTTAAACTAAACTTTCTTGAACGTGATTAAAATATTAGCTATTAATTTTATTTAAAAAAAACAGCTTGTGTCAACTATTAAATACTTTACAAGTTCTGAATTAAACGACAAGTTTTTGTTTTTATTTAATAAGCATTGCAAGACAAAGTTTATTCCCGAATGATTCACAATTTTTTGTTTTATACGGATAAATGACTTTTGAAAGAATTTTTTGCATATTATTAGTCTTTTGGGACTAAACGCTTCACAATAAATATGTTGTTTGTCAAATATTTTAAAATTGTTTTAAATTAAAAGGTAAATACATTTTTACTTAAATTATTCAATTAAAAACTTAACTACTTACAATTTTGTCATAATTTATTTTTCAAACTTAAAATAAACGTTTGTTCTGTTAGCGGGTAGCTTTTAGAACTACGACTTTATTTTACAAATCGTTTTTTTTTTGTAAATGTAAAACGCGTTACTCTTAAAACAAGTTTAACTAACTCAACTAAACTACTGCAGAATGTGAGCACTAAGTAAAATATAATTAAAAAAAAAGATTTTTATATACAATTCTGCTTTTAAAAATTTAAAATATAGCTGTATAAACGTTAATACAAAGTAAATAGCACTGTACAAACAACAAGTACGTGTGTGTTATTTGAAATGGTGAATTAATATTTTCAAATTTAAATTATGCACGTTTTGTTGACAGCTATCTTCTGATATTGATTAAAGCAATATATTGCCCATGAACCGTAAAAAACAATTTTAAAAGTATTTAATTTTTTAAAGTTAGCAAGTCCCTACTTATAAACTACTCTGTTGTTGTTGCTTTAAATGTTAACAAAATTGTAATATAATTAGCCTAAGAAAAAAAAAAGTTTTAAAGTGTATGTTAAAAAGAATATAAAGCAGCTAAGTTATTACTTTGAAAAAAGTATAACATCTTATATAAGTGTTTTAGTTATGGATGTTATCTATTTGATAATAAATGTAATGATAATTATAAATATTTATTACATATTTCTATAAAGTTAAAAGAAAACCTTTCGCACTGATTTCTAAACTGTTAATATTTTTTCTATAAACAAAAACTAATTTGAAAAAAAAAAAAACAATTTAGTTCTAAAAATATGACAAATATATATAATATCGCAAAGCTTTTAAAATTATGTATTAAAGTTTTAAAACATTTTTATAGTTTTTGTAATTGTTAATGTTAATGACCAAACAGGATGATTCCCGGTTTCCAGTAAAAAAACCGCAAATTATCGGGGAAAACCCGAGATCAGAACTGAAATACGATGAACACCAGGGCCGAGGGGAAATCCACCATGTCGTTGATTCGAGAGGCGATTCTCTTTCTCATTACGGTTTGTTGTGATATTTGATATGAACAAAACTGTCAGTAAATTTTTATAGGTTAGATTGATATATACCAATAATAAACAAGCTTTATTTTAAATTATGTTTCTATTATTAAGAAAACTAAACTTTATATAAAATGTTTTACAACAAGGCTATATTATTTCTTACCATTTATCTTAATATATGGTTTAATTTGATTTATTATGAAACATTTTCACTTAATATACATCAGGGTTTCCGAAAAAACTACAATCCTGGAAAACCTTGAATGTGACAATTAAGCAAAAAAAAAAACTGAAATTTCAGAAAAATCACTAAAAAACCTGGAATTTTAAACTATTTAAACATCTAAAGTAATTAACTTAAGATAAGATACGAAAAATATATCATAAAAATAACAGTTTTTTGTACCATTGATACATTTTTTCATTAACACATTTAAAGAGGTTTACAGTAAGTATCTTTTCAGTGTTGTGTTATACCATTTAACACAATTTTTATTTTATTTATTTTTATACAAAAAATGGACCAAAAAAATAGTTCTTTAAAAACGTGGAAGAAATTCTAAAAACCTGAAGAAAGTTTACAAAATACCCAGAAATATATTTTTATCCCAATGAAAAAGTAGTTTTAGAAAAAATCCTAACAAACATTTCAGGAACGCACAAGTCAAGCCGCCACACCAACAACCAATCAAAACGCGCCATTTCAACGAGATCCTCCAACCAGTACGCGTCTTCTTCCAGTCGCCACGACGACCATTCATCGCCCAGTTACCACGACGACCGCCAGTCGGTGGTTTCCCGGGGCAGCTCGCAGAAGTACGACCGGATGCCGCACATCAAGCACAGCGTCAGGTCCCTGTATAGGGGCAGCGAGGCGGGGAGCAGGAGCAGGCGGAACAGCAAAATTGACGCTAGAGGGCACCGCAGAGCGCGGAGCAGCGGGAGAATTGACAAGAGGAGGAACAAAATGGCTTCCCGCGGTTCCAACACGTCGCTCGACACCATCAACCAGTTCTTGAAAGAAAAGGAGTACGTTTGAAGCGTGCGTGCGAGGGAAGTTAGGACGTTTGATTTGGAAGCTGGGTCGCAGGTTTGCAAGGGGCATTTTTGCACGTGTATGTTGTTAGGGTTGAGAAAATTAGGGTTTATTTTTAGGGGTAAGAGTTAGGGCTTGAGATTATGTTAAGGGGTTTGAATTTGTTGGTAAAAATTAAGTTGGTCATATTTATTAGTGCAAAAGTGTCTCACCATGCAAATGTGACATCTACCCAGGACGTAGTATATCAGTTAAAACTTGTAACATTTTGTTAGAAATTAATTATGGTAGATTTTTTGTTATCTAAGTGTCTTTCAAAGTAATTAAATACTGCACAGTGTCTTATTAAGGTTTAGAGTTTTATTGTTTTGCTTGACAATTTCATGAAATACTACTTTGAAACAATGTAAAAAATTCATATAAGTTTTTTTTTTTAATAGTTTTTCTTTTCTTTAGTAGTTCTTAACTGTTGCTATAATAATACAAATGAGCTGTCTACAATACTTATTGGTGCTCTTAATTTAAATTGTTTTTTAAAGTTTTTTTTCTAGTTAACCATTTAGTTTCAGATTATGACAGATGATTATTAATTTTAATTTATTTAGAGTTGATTTTTTTACAGTTAATGCAAAAACATTAAGGTTATGACCAATCAAAGAACTTAAAATGAACTATATATTTAACAGTTTATTTTGTGCTAGTTTTAATTCTGCCTCTTTATCTAAACTTGCAACGCATATAATACGGGTACATTTTAATTTACGTCCTTAATTAGTTTTATTTGTTATAGCAATAATTGCCTTACATTTCTCCATTACATTTTACTTTGTATGCTTATAAAAAGATATTTTTTTCAGTATCTTTTTGCACAAGTTATATATAATTCTAGCTAGATGTTTGTTTTCTTTTAAAGCCCAAAGTATATAGTCGCCTGTGTGAAAGTGACTCGAAACTTTTCTTTTCTAATCTTCCACGTGTACATAGCACCAAACTTAAATGTATATATGATGCGTTTTAAGAGTTATCTTGTTCCTTTTCTACTAGTTTGTTATATTCCACAGTTTTAATCTTAAGTTTATGATTTCAAATCTTTATTCCACTGAATTTAGTACAAACTTTCTACACATTATATTTTAGCATTCTTACTGTAGGTTTTTACACATTCACATGTCTTTACATCAACTTTTACATTTACTATTCAATCAACATTTTATATAAAAAGTAATTATCATACAAGTCTTCATTAAAATTCTCATTGTTTGAAAAGCTCATTGAAAAAATCAAATACGTAACAGTTTTATATCGTATGTTTGATAAATCTTTCCAATTGTTCTTTTTTTTATCGTATATTTCTATTTAGCAGTTTTTTTTTGTTAAGTTTTAGTTTAGTTATACCAGGATGGTCATAAGTTTTTTTTTCTTGTTTTAAAATTTTTTATCTATCCTAATTTATTTAAATTTTTATGTACTATTGTTAATTATATAAATAACATGAAAATAGTCATTAAAGATGTTTTAAAATAAACATATAGTGAGTTTATAACAAACAAAAATGATAACTGAAGTTTTAACTAGGTATAAGACTAGTTATGTTTTATCATTATTAAGCAAGGTTGCCAAAAATCCTGGAGTTAGAAAACTTTAGCAAAAAATTAGTACAATCTGGAGTTTTAGAAATGAAATAAAAAACCTGGACTTATTAATAAAATCACTAAAAAGCCTGAAAAAACCTTGAATTTTAAACAATTTTTAAATAATTAATTTTTAATTAGAGACAAAAAATCTGTCATACACGTTTAGTATTTTTGTATGATTTAAGTGTTATTTATTATAAAACACACTTAAATAGCTTTACAGAATCTTTTCCATATATATATACTATTTAAAACAGTTTTTAGCTTAATTTTATAGTTAAAATGCTCAAAAAATATTTTATTTTTAAAAACCAGGAAAAAAAGTTCAACATGGTTTTTAGCATCCCTGATTATGGCTTAAAACAATTTTATGACAAAGACTTTGATAAACTTAATTTTATAAGTTAATGCGTAAATTTTAATAGAATAAAACATATTTAAAGTAACAATACAGTTAGTTGATCTATGATGATATAAACTATTAAAAACGGATTTTTATTTGAAGTTTAATTTTCTACGGAATTTGAACACAAATACTTCATTTTAAAAAAATTGGAAAAAGTTTTTGAAAAACTCGGGCCATCCTGTAGTTGTGACTGTAGATTTAAGAAAATTCATTTATAATTTAATAACAAGAGCAGATCTGGTTAAAAAACAAGTATTAAGTATTTTAATTTAACTGTATTTTTATATTGTGGACCAATGTAAATAAACAGTGAATATTATTTACTAGTACTTATTAAACAAGATTTAAATAAGTTTAAAGTTCATTAGACGTAAGTAGTGTTACATTAATTATGTTTTTAAATTTATTTGTTAAAAGTATACTTTGGGTTTAAAAACAGCTAGCAAAACTTAGGAGAGTTAAATTATTTAATAAAGTTTTCTTTACACCAGGTCAAATGATCATTATTAGGCGCCTTTGTACGCCAGCAATTCACAATAAAATATTTACACTTGACCAACACTCAAGTGCTGACTTTGCTTTTTATTTTAGTTCTGATAAAAATAAGTTAGTTACAACAGGAAGTTTGGACTTTGTGCGATGATACTTAGTTGTACTTCAAAAAACAAAAGTTACAAACAAAATTATTTTTGATAATTAATAATGTTTATTTATTATTAAACTAAAATGATTCGTTTATGACTATAAATAACGTAGTACTGAACTATAAAAAAAATACAAATTTTTAAATAAAAGAAAAATGGATATAAGAGTATTTCTTATTAATTTTAACCACGGCTGAAAAAGCACATTTGAGCTGTATCGAAATTTTGAAGCGTGTAATCATTAATCAGTTTTTTTATCAGTAATAACTGTAGGGGAGTCTACTAAGAAAAAAAAGCTTACTAAAGTATACGCATCAATTAGATTAATTAGAATGTAAACAAAAAATTATATAGCTTTTCTTTGTTGAAGTAGATTGTGAGTTAAGTTCTAGATAATTTTTAAATATTATGTAAATATTTGTTACAAGATTTTACCAAGAATTATTTTAGAAGTCTTTAGTTTTGTTGATGCCTAAGTTTTAGCAAGCAAACGCCGTTTTTGTCAATCTAAAATGTACATATTATGATGCTACTTTATGGATTCAAAAAGCCTTTCAAAGCAACAAATAAACTAACAGAAGTTTGATTTTTTTCAGTATACAAAATGAAGAGATTTGTTATGTAGTCAAAGTCATATTTAGTAATAAAATTTTTAAATAGTAATAAGTTTTTTATGGACATTAGCTTGTTTGAAGCTTTTAGCTGTCTATATTACTTTTTGCCAGTACTTAACATACAATAATTATACTAAATAATTCAATGTACTTTTTACATTGATGAGCGAAACACTATTTACATGAAAAAAGTTACTTTAAATAGATTTAATTTTAAGTGTTATTACGTATAATATGGTAATATATGAGTTAAAGTTTAGGAAAATTATGTAGAATCAAGCAATAATTTACAGTTGTTTTATTTGTGCTACAATTTTAATTTTTTGTTTAGCATGTTATTATTTTTAGCATATTATTATTTTAAAACTATTCCATATGTAAGTGTTTTATAGTGATTTAAAATGTTTGTTCTAATGAAAATACAAAACCGCTTAAAAAAATTTGTTTTCAGAAACTTAAGTAGTTCTAAAATTAAAATAAAGAGAAGTTGAAATGGGAGGTGGAGAAAGTTAGTCATTAATTTAATATTATACAAATACAATAACAAAAAAATATTTAAAATACGCTTTTATATTTTTCTAGCCTATAAACTTCCTTTATAAATACCCATGAGATTTGAATTAACTTTAAACAAAATTAATCATGTTGTATTTGATGTTCTCTAAACAATGTTTTTAAACGCCACATACATAAACGCCACATACATTAAATTAACTAATATTTGCTTAATTTAATTAATTCAATTAAATTAACTAGTTTTTTTATATTTTAACAGTTCAAAAATTAAAAATAGCTAAAAATTTAAATTGCTTAGGTGAGTATTAACGTACAAAATCAATACATTTTTTTTCCTTAACTTGTACAGGATTAAAAAAAACTTTTTTCCTCTAAATAGAGAAATTTCTTTTTTAAAGAAATCTTTAAGCATTTCATAAACCAGCTAAACAGTAGCTGTGCAAAAGTAAAACGATGCTTTTACTTTTCCGACAAAACAACCCCAAATGACTAATACGCACTTTTTCAATGAACTGCCAGAATCGGGAACGGGTCAAATAAAAGCACGAAGGGACAATTTTGCACGAGAGTAAAATAAAAATTAGATGAAATAAAAAAAATTAAATTAAATTTCTAAAATGTATAATGAACAATAATAAAAAATAACGATCAAGGGTAACGGTTGAGGTAACAGTGAAAGTTAAAAAAAGACAATAATATTAATTTGAAACAAAAACTAGAACAAAAAATTAAAAAAAACTAATAAAACAAAGTTAATTGACCAAGGGTAAGGATTAAAATGATAGTTTAAAAAAGGAAAAAATAAAACAAAAAACAAATAAATACAAAAAGTAAATTTAGAAAAAAAAAGAAACCGATTAAGAGTAAAAGTTATAATTAAAAGGGATAATAAAATAAATTGATATATTACATAAAAATTTAAAAAAACTCCACCCGTGCAAAAGTGTCCATTTGTGCATATTTGACGCCCACCCACCGTAGCAGTGTGATCAAGCAATTTTCAGTTCATCCGACAAACACACACTAACATTTGTTTCACGCCAAACGTTTTCCTCTCATATGAAATCACACACAGTTGTTGTTTTTAAAATCAACCAAACATATATAAATTGCGTAGCAAAAAACCTAATAACAAAAAGTACAGAATGTGACTCGTACACTTTCTTACTTGCGCAAAAACGGCGCCACACAAGCTTTTCAACAGCAAATTGAACTCCAGGTAAACCATGGGATCCCACTTGCAGCAAGGAGTTCGCGCACGAGGCTTGCGGGAGAAAATACGCCAGCTGCTCGCACTTCTACGACGACGAGAAGCACGTCGGGTACGCCAAGTGCGTCTGCATCCGGGACTACTACGACATCTGCGGATACGGTTGGTTGCACTTTTGTTTGTTCTATCTATTTTTTTTGTGCGCTACAAACTACTATCGAGCATGCGGACACAGTGAGTTTTTTTTTTTTGTATTTATTGTTTTTGTTTATTTTGTTTGTGCGCCACAAGTTTATCATGACACGTGCGGTGCGGTTGGCTTTATTATTTATTGAAAAGCACACAGCTCGGTTGTATAAAAAATTTTGCTAAAAATTAAATTGAAACTTTTTCCAACTTTTTTTTTTCATCCCTACATGCCCTTGCAAAGCGTACACCGAAAACATATTAGTTTTTTTTTCACTCAGACTATGCAAAGTTTTTGTGCACGAAAACATGTTTTTAAAATATTTTCCACCCCCAAACAGACGTTTGCAAGGTGTACCCGGACACGTGCAAGAACGGGGGCAAGTGCGTGACCAAGCAGCTGGCCAGGTGGATGGAGCTGGGATGGGACGGCAAGAAGCAGCGAGCGAAGGGGAAGTTCGAGACGGAGCCCGAGTTCGAGTGCGAGTGCGCGCCGGGGTGGCACGGGAAGACGTGCGAGAAAGTGGGTTTTTTCAACATTTGCGCGGGAAAACGTTCAAAATCCACCCGATCAAATCCACCCTGTAAAATTCGAGAACCGCTTACCGATTACCGAGGGTAAGGGTTAAGGGAAACAGTGATAATGAATAATAAATAAAAATTACATAGAAAATGATTTAAAACTATGTAAAATAAATTTATAATAAAAGAAAATGTTTAAAAACATCGGGTGAATTTTGAACGCGGGTGGATTTTGAACGTGTTACCACATAATCAGCAGTAACATTAAATCATAAATAGATAACAATAGTGAAAAATTGTGGGCGTCACTGTGAGAAAGTGGGTCTTGTTCGTAAAGTTGGCATGAATTGCACTTTTAAAGTTTGAGTTTACAATAAAAGTTCTCAACTTATAAGTATGGACGTTAAGTATGAATTTATCAAATATTTTTTCTCAACGTTGCTTAGTTGTGAGTTTCAGCAACCTGTGTTAATTGTATCATATTTTACAATTAGGAGGGCGACGGTCCTGGTGCCTTTGTGGAATGGTTCGAAAGTTTGGGGACTTGGGGATGGTTGGGGGTCGTAGGGGCGGTGGTGTTCCTGCTGGTCTTGTTGGTGTTCGTGTGCAAATGCGTCAGGAAAAGGTTGGTGGTTTTTTCACGAAATTTAACAGTTGAACGAAATAGAAAACATCCGTGCTTAAATGTACTTACAAGTTTCGTTTGGTAATGAAACTTTGTGAAGTAGTCGAATTTTGTATAATGATAAATTTTTAAGTGTTAAGTTTACGAAAAGTTTTATATAAAAAATCATTTAAAAAAGTATATACGTTTAAAAGAATTTTGATTTAAATCATGTTTTATAACCTGTTTATAGACTAGTTTTTGTATTTTAAATAATCTTTGTTTCTAATTAGATAGTTTTTTTTTATCAAAACTTATTAAATATTACAAAGTGTTTTATTATTAGAAAGATCTACCTAACTGTACACTGCATGTATGTTTTAAATACGAAACAAAATTAAGTTTTAGTAAAACAAAAGAGAAACAAAATTATTCAAAGAACGTTTCACAGAAATCGAAGGAAAAAGGCAAGACAGGTGGAGATGAAAATGCAGCAAGAAGAAATTATGTACAGGAAAATTCAGGGGGATAACCCGCAATTTAACGGGGAATACCCGCAATCGATACACTCTTACAGATCAGCCATGTACCCTGAATCAAGGTATCCTGAATCAAGGTATCCTGAATCAAGGTACCAAGAATCCAGGTATGCTGAACCTGGAGATGAAGATGCACAATTGAATGCAATAGCGCCACCTGACTATGCTGAAGTGGTAACTAGAGTTTAATAACTTAAATTATTTTTTTAACCTTTTAAGCAGTATCAATTTTAATCCTTCGTTTCTTTGAATTTTAACTTAAAGAATTTGCTTTAAAATGTCTGTATTTCGTTACTACAAGCCAGAATGTATAGTTCTTTAGATTTTATCACACGTGTTTTTGATACATGTTAGATCCAGCAAATCATCCTAATTGTGAAGAGTATATTTTATTTGTAAATGAAATAACCCTTATTTAACGAATATTTAATTACTATTTACAGAAAAAAGTCTTGGTCTTTTTTTAATAAAAAAATAGTTTTATAAGGGAACTATAAATTGCAACTTGTATGATGAATGTTGTAACATTTTTATAGCTTTAAAATAATCTCATAACAAGCATTTGACAAAGAAATTGTTATAATTATTTCAATCGAATACAAAACATGTGTATTAGTAATACATTTAAGTTTGGAGTATTCTTTAGTTACTTATTCATCTATAATTATTTAACTTTTAACGTATACAAAACAAGTTATAAAGGTAAGTCAATTCGAGTTATTCTTCATTTTTTAGTATGCCTTATAGGCAATCTTTAATCTTTCCAACCAAACAGGATTGTACACGGTTTCCGGAAGACAAGCAGTATGCTGTTGACTTAAGAGGCGATTCTGTTTCTCATTACGGTTTGTTGTAATATTTAATCGTAAAAAAGATTACTTGTTCAAAAAAATCCAAAGCTCTTAACTGTAAGTAGATATTCAAATTGGGATCAAAAGAATGAATCTGATAATTATGTTCAAGTCTAAAGTAAAAAAAAATTCAATATAGCGGTTGCTATTACAAAACCAAACACACACTTTAGGAACCAACAGATCAACAACCTTAAAATTATTTTAAAACTTATAAATAATAAAAAACTTCAGGAACGCACAGATCGAGACATCACGACAACCAACCGGAACGCGCCACTTCGAGAAGATCCTCCAATCATCGCAGGTCTCCAAACAAACACTACACGCGGAGTCGTCATGAAAACAAGCACTATTCCTCCCGTGACGATCACCGTGACGACGATATCGCTTCCCGGGGGAGTTCCCAAAAGTACGACGGGGATTACAAAATAAAATCGAACGTGAGGTCGGTGTACAAGGGGAGCGAGGCGGGCAGGTCCAGCAGGAGGAACAGGGATCGTCGCCACAGGAGCAGCGGCAGGATCGAAAAGAGGAGGAACAAAATGGCTTCCCGCGGTTCCAACACGTCACTTGACACCATCAACCAGTTCTTGAAGGAAAAGGAGTACGTTTAATAAAAAAGCGGATATTAGTGTATTGACGTTTTTAATGAACTAGCAAGTTTGAAGCGGTTTGCTTTCAGGATTGATAAGGTTTTTTTTTTTTACTTTTAAATGACTTTTGATTGTAAGTGTCTTTTTACGGAGTACAAAAATGCCAAAGCTTATAAGATAAAAAGAATAAAATTAGGCTTGTAAAACTGAAGTTAGATTAGTATTAATTGGTAGCTAAATTAGTTGTAACAGATTTTTAACTGTGTAAACTTGAGTATTAGTGAGTTTTCTACGCTTAGGTTTTATGGCATTTTAAATTTCCTTTTTCCAATCTAGAGTTGTTTTGTTAATTCTGTCTATTAAATTTTTTTATAAAATAAATAATGGTGTGTCCCCATTCTTGTATTTAATTTTATAAGTCACGGTTTACACTGGTTCTAATAATTTAAAACGAAAAGAGCCACCAGTGCTACAGCAGTTCCAAGTTTTCACTTTTAAAAACTATGTATGCAAGTAGCACAAGTTAAAAGTATTTATATTAATTAAATAAAAACATTTTACTTTCACGTTTGTGTGATTTCTGACCACCGATTGAAGCTTGATGAGTTGAATTTAAAATGATATTCCACTTTTATCATTGCAATCATGAATTTTTTCTTCTTATTGTTCACACATCTACCTTTTCTACTTCATCCTTAGTTTAATAATTTAGCCTTTTCATAATAAAAAAGTCGCATAGAAAGTACTTTTTATTTGAAATAAAATTTTAATTTTAGTTCTTGTTTTTTTTTATAGCATAATAATAGTAAATATAGTAAACTTAATTTATTAACTTTAACTTTACATAAAAAACAATTGTTGCGAGAACTATAGAAAAGGAAATATGTCAAGTCTAATCGTTTTAGTAATATGACTTACAAAGATTTTAAAGAAAAGAAGAAAAGTATTTATTTTATAGTATACCAATCAATTTTGATAATGGGTAGCTATTTCTCATTATTAACCACTTTTAAAACTTAATAAAAAAATGTAGTTTAAACCCTGTATTACAATAAAAGATATGTTTTACTTTTTTTTCTAAAATCTAAAACAAATTAGTAAGTAATTCTATTATAAGTAGTTGCGTATTACTATCTGTTATAGTGGATAAACTTGGAAAATTTAAGTTGTTTGTTTGATTTTTAGTCAACGGACATAAAAGAATATAAAGAAATAATAAAACTTAAACAAAATTTAAGCTAAGTTCTTAAAATTGCTGCCCAAAAATAGAATTGTGTTTAAAGTATTTCTTAATTTTGATAAGTTTATTATGAACGCAAGTGAGTTTTAAATTAATTACTTTAAATTATTTCCAGATATATTTTGCAAATTTCTTATATATCTACTAAGTAATGTTTAATAATACTTATTTCTCATTAGTTTTGAAGCATATCTTTTGCTTTGTTTATAAACAAACATTGGTTGTTTACAGTATTTAGGTTTAATTTTTTCAACAGAACTGCGCAATGAATAGTAGAACGAAAATTTCTACAAAAAAATGATATAATTTTTAAACATCAATTATTTAAACTAACTACCATTGGCAGTTGTTTTACTACGTTTTTTAAACCCTTGAATAAGTATTTCAAAGAATCATATCTACAGAACATCTACAATTTTTGGTATTATACCATCTTCTTTTTGAACTATGATTTAAAATACATAATACATAAAATCAACTATACTAAACAATTTACCCAATTCAAAACGGTTAATCGAAAATTGAATTAATTTATATATTTCAAAATAGACGTCTTATCCTGTTGTTGAGTATATAATAGTATCATTTAAATATAGTACTGGTCCTTTTGCATTATATAACAGAAAATTACAGAAAACTTTACAAGCATTTTGTTACATAAAAACATTATCTGTTTTTTATTGATTTTGTTTATAAGTCTTCTTAAAAAATAACCTCCAAACTGCTCAAGATTAAAACCAGCAAAATTTTGTTTAAGTGCTTAAATTACTGTTAATGTTTTAGGAAACTGAATATTTTATTAGGACTACGTGAAAATTATTTTGTGACTAACAGTTGATTAAAAACAAATCTTTGAAGAGTTTAAATTTGTGGTAACAAGTTATAAATGATAAATTTTTTAAATAAGAAGTTTATTTACTTGAAAAAAAAAATTAACTAATATTTTTGAACTTAAAAACTATTATAATAATCTAAATACTCAAATTCTTAATTTATACAATTACTTATTCAATTTAATTTGCGTTTTAATCTTAATACATAGTCAACAACTTATGATATTTAACTTAAAAACAGTTTTATAACTTTGACTATTTTTCCGAGATTAGTATAGTACTAGTAGTACTTACTGTAACATATAAAATAATTTCAGTTAAAATATTGCTTTTCGTAGAATAATATTTACAGCAACAAAAGAAAGTTTAACTAAGAACAAGTGCTGTTAAAGAACTATAATAATTTTTTTAAATAGCAAGCTTACGTTTTAATAATAAAACTTAAAACTTGATCTTTAATTGTCTAACTTAGGAGTGGGCAACGTACGGCCCGCGGGCCGGATCCGGCCCGCAGAGTGAAAATGACCGGCCCCCAAACCTTTTTTAATTTTAAATGGAATCCGGCCCGCGGACAACATTGATCCGGCCCGCAAGTGGATGATTCGGCCCGCTAAGCATTTTAAAAATTTATATAAAATTCGACCAGCCAATTTAAGTATCACAAAACTTGTACAAAACTTTTTTTGAACTATTTCATTAAACAAAACTGTAAGACTTTGACCCTGAAAACGTTTGTTAAAATGGCTTATTATTTTGTGGTGATAAAACACTATTTTGTTATAGTATCTTGTTCTGTTCAAGTCAGTTGAAGTAATCCTTTCTCAAATTATCTGAAAAAATTGTTCGCTGAAGTAACTTTGATGATCTTACCTACCATAATGTTTTCATAAAAAATAGACGTGTAAATAGTTGCTATCTTTTCCAGATAAGTATTGAGTTTTTTTCAAATGTTTAAAAAAGTATAAAAAAAATATCTTTTTAAACATCGACAAATTTTTAAGTCAAACTGCTCAAATTTTAATTTTTGTTAAATGTGTTAAGTTTAGACTACAACTCGCACTTTTTCTGCTATTGTTTTTTCATTAAGGACTTTTTGATTAAATATATGGTTAAGTTTAGTGATAACCAATTGATGACAATAGTTTCACTTGGTAATAAGTTTGATCGTCGTTTTGCAGACTTTTAACAATTAAGTGAAGAATTCGACATTATTTTATCACCGTCGACGTTTGACACCGAAAATGTACTTAGTAATATTGTTAGAACTGTTGAACTTCAATGTGGCAGTACACAAAAAGAAAAGTTCAAAACTGAAAATTGACAGATTTTATGACTTACTTAACAAGTCAAAGTTTATTAGTTTAAAAAAGAAGACAATGAAGTTTTTTGTTCTGTTTTGGTCTACATATTGTTGCAAACAAACATTCTTAACCATGTATATAAACAAAAGTAAGCTGCTTTCAAATCTTATTGATACCAATTTGCAGTAATTACTGAGAATATCTACTTCAAATAAACTTCCAGATTTTAAACAACTTGTTAAAAACTTTTATGAACCAAAAATGTCTCATTGACTTATTTTTAGTGTAATTATTCTTGCTAAATTCTTTAAACTTAACATTTAAAGCATAATGTGACAGTTTTATGTTTTAGTTTTTCGTTTAGTAATATTTTCTCTATTGAAATCGATCTTAATCTAAAAGTCTATTAAACTAAAATGTTTGTTATGCTAAAAATCCGTATTAATTTCTTTTTTGTTTCTATATTTCGTTATTTTATGTTAGTACTCTTATTAAAGTATTTTAGGTGCACTGTTTGATAATAATATTTTTGAAGTACAGAAATTAGTTAAATTTCGTAAGTTAATTATAATTATTTGATATTTTGAAAGTAAAAGTGTTAAAATTTCAAGCCAAAGTAATTTGTTATCTAGGCTTAACTGTTTTTTAAATAAGTTAATCAGAAAATTTGAAATCAAACATATATTTTGTTGCTTTTATAAGATTTTTAGATAGATTTTATGTATAATTGATCGAGCCAAAGTTTGTCAACTTCTAAAGATGACCATGGAACTAGTTGTGTTGTTCGATACTTCATCCATTTTAAACCAAACATTTCTGACCATAAACATTAACAAGAATAAGCTAACTTCAAACCTAATCGGTATTTCAGTGCACTTGCAGATTTTCCAAAACTGTCATGCAACTAGATTTAAACAACTCTAATACATGATAAACCTTAAGTGTTTCATCGAGATCTTATATTTATTTATTTTTTGCTTTTTATCGTAAAACTGTTTATTATAACAGAATTATTTTTGTTTTGTTTATTTTATACATGCAAAAAATGTAATGAATCTTCTTTAGCTTAATTGAATTAAATAAAATTATTTTAATATTGTATTGTTTGTTAATTTTTGAACAAATAGTAGCAATATAAACTCCAGATAAGGATTTCCAAAATTAATTAATTTCGAATAGTTAGCAATCTTTTTATGTTTTAGCTTGAAATGTTAGGCTGAAGTAACTTTTAGTAACCAAATTATAATTTTTTTAGGACTAACTAGTATTAATTCGGTCCAGAGTTATATTTTATATAGAATTATGAGTACTTAACTAAATTTAATAAAAAATTTCATACTTGAGAACCTTGTTAATTAATATATTGATTCAAAATTCTGAAATACCCGATCAATAAGCGTCTAACCGGATCCAAATCTTTTTGAAATTAGCTTTCATTCGGATCTAGATCTTTGTCTAAAATTAGTATTTAGTCAGATCCGGACAATATGTTTAAAATGGGATCCGGATCTAAAAAAAGGATCCAGCTGAATCCAAAAGATCACTAACTTGAAATGATCCGGCCCGCTGAGGACTATATTTTTCTGGATCCGGCCCGTCAAACATTTACGTTGCCCACCCCTAGTCTAACTGGTCAAAGCCTATAAATCATATTTTTATTGAAGTAGTTTCTAAAGTAAATCAAAATTTAAGACTTTGTAGTACGTTTATAATTAATAAAACCTAAAACGAAGTTTAACCAAAAGTTTTTTATTTACATTTAAATTTTTATTAGATTGTATGTAAGTATTCTCTTTCATTTTTCTATAGATTCAAACTCCCTTTCTGAGAGCTTAATATTCTTAGTTTTAAAGTTTTTAGGTACACTGTTAAGTAACGCAAACCATGTTTCAATATCATTTTTTCAAGTAAAAGTTTAACAACTAGTCGAGCTACTTTAAAAAATATATACTAAATATTCAAAGCCTTTGTTTTGTTAGCTGATTTCCGTTCTTTATTTTTGCATTAATTAAAAAAAAAGTTTAAGTTTTCTAAGCCAATTACTTTATTAGCAATTTAATGCAAAGTTTGCAATAAATTATTTTAGAAATGTAAATTTTTGATATAACTAGTTGAAGAAACTATAAATGTTTTTTTTTTATCTTATTTATTTTGAATACTTGATATAATTTGAAAACTGAACATTGAAAAAAAAACTGTAGTTAAAATTAAATTTTCATTTATACTATTCGAAGCTGAAAATCACTTTAAAGATTTTTTTAGAATGTTTTGAGTTATTTGGTTTTAAATAACCTGTCCTGGACATGACATCAAAAGGTATCCGTGGTGTGCGACTCGATAACAAAAAGGACTTTTGTGCACGGTGTCTTTTGACAAAATGTTTTGAGTAATCTTATTGTAAAACACTACAAAACTAAACGAAAGCGTATTAAGTTAGTATGCAGATGCACTTAAGTTAGATTTCAAAAGCTCAAATTTAAAAGATGGTAAATGAGAGCTGAGCTAGCTCAAAAAAAAAAGTTAAAACTATAGCAGTGAAGTCTATAACTTCACTGTAGTTTTCTTTCAAATAATTTGTAGTAGTTAGACATAAAACTATCAAAATTGTAATAAACTTACCACAACAATCAATTTAAGTTATTATCTGCATTTAAGAGATGAATGTTAACATAGAAATTATGTTTAAAAATTGTTTTTTTAACCACATTTTTTTATTACTACAGTATTTTTATTAGTAAATGAAAATTTGAATTTTTCTTACTGTTAGAGTTTTTAAGTGTGCTAGAAACATGTATGTTTTATTAAAAACACTTTGAATACTAAAACAAGTGCTGTATTGTAACTCACGAAAGATGTTTATAAATCAAAGTAAAAATAAGCTAAACATTGACTATAATAAAGTCTTAAGCAAGTAATTCAAAGTATGATATTTTTTAAAATGTAAATATATAAAAAATAACTATAGAAATCTAAAAATTTAAAATATCTACTTATTTGAAATATTTGTTGAACACTCAAAAACTAGTAATAATTGACGCTAAATAAAAGGATCTTAATACTAAATGTACAGAATTAACGTTCGATTATATAGATCAGTGGTCGTCAAGCTGACTAAAATTTATGCATCCTAAATAGCAAAAAATATTAACGGTGCACCCACAGACTTTAGTAAGTGCGACAGTAGTGGTTAAAAAAATGTAAACACTTTTAATTGTTTTACTAGGCCTTAAAAGAAAACTCTGTGCTTTTAGTTAAATAAAACTGTTTTGTTCTAAATAAAAATACTCTATGAACTAAACTAAACTGAGAATATATAAATAAACTAAATAGATGACTTTATGTCCATTTTGTAATTGTTTTTGTTAAATTTAGCGTATTTTAACAGTAATATTTTACTTATACCGCTGAGATGTTATACACTTGTTAAACAATTTTTCCGCATCCCCTATCAAAATTTACTACTTCTTATATACAATGTTTACAATAAGTATTTAGTTAAGTTAACTTTATGAACTTTTATTCATTGATTACTATATTTATTAAATAAAAATTGTTACACAAAAAACTACGACAAAAATATGAGAAACAACATAGTTAAAAAGAAATCATCCCCTTGTTTTTCTGGATAGTGCTTGAAATCTTTCTGTATTCTTGTTGTTGACATTTCATTTGTTATGTTTAAGAACCATTGCTAAAGTAAAAAATTAAAAAATAATAAACTAATAAACCCTAGACAATTTAAAAATTTTACGATACTTTTATATTTCATTTAAAATCTATTTAGTAATTAATTTGAGTATTACTAAAAACTATTTTTTTTTGTAAAGCAGCTTTAAAGCTCTAAAATAAAAACAGTTTCCTACTTTTGAGTTTATGAAAAACTAAACTAATATAGTGGAAGTTTTTGTTATCTGCGAATTAGAAACATATAGTATTTATCAAATGAAGTAAGCAAATAAATAAGTAATTTTAAACAATTTTTAAAGCTAAAAACAAAATTAAGGTTTATTAGATTGGCTTATATTGTACTTACACCTTTTATTAATAAAACTAGTTGTCTTATATTTACATAAAAAGTCTAACTGTTTCTCTTAAAAATAAATGCTAAAAACAAAAATTAACTTTAGAAATATACTTTTAAATATCCTTTATAAGGTAAAAATAAAAGTATTATCAAATAAAGATACATAAAAGAGTCATTATAAAACTTTTAACAACTGACCATCTAAAACAAATTTAAACCATTAAAAATTTTATAAAAACTTTAAGTTATTAGATAACATATTATATGAAAGAAAGTTTTTCTGTAACTTATGAAGTTCAAGTAAAAAGTACTGTATATTTTTTATTTATTTTTATTTTTACTAGTTGTAAAACAATTGTGCTTTAAGTTTACTTAGAAATATCTTTCTAGTTAAAAAAGATATATTTAAGAAGTTATGATTAAGCCTGGTATTGTAAATAAAAAAATTAAACAAAACACTTAACTACTTTAACCATGGTAGGTTACTACATGTTTTAATTCCTACTAAAAAAGACTTACTAATTTAAAATAAGAAAGATAAAATTTTAGATAAATCATTAAAACATTTTGTAATTAAAGATAATAAAATAAACTTTTACTTTTACCAGGGTTAATACTCTGTAAAGCAAAAGACAACATTTTGCAAGTAGGAGTAAGAAAAAAAAAACTTGAAGAATTGAAAAAATTGAAAAAACAACCAAAATACTGTATTTGCAGCAAACTAATAAAACTTAAGAAAGTTACAGAATTGTTTTTACAAAAATAAAAGATTAGGTTCAAAAATCTAGTTTGAATTGTATTAAAATGTCTAAACAAGCATGCGTTTCTACAAAAGATCTTATTAGTCTAAATTTTAAAAGATAACTCTAAAAAATTTAAACAATTATGAGTTAGCCTTAAGTTTATAGCAAAGATAAATAATATTGATAACTCTAAAACTTTAAACTATTATGAGTTAGCCTTAAGTGTATAGCAAAGATGAATAATATTGATTAAATAAAACCTAAAACTTATTATTAACAGGAGTAAAACACTATCAAACGAAAATTCGTTTTCAGTGACTAAGTTTAGTGGGAGAGATAGTGAATTTATTATTTTTTTATTCAAAAGCTTAAAACTAAAAGTGTTTATTTAAACAACTTACCTATAACTAAAAATATCATTGTAAAAACACAAAGATTAAACCTAAAGTGAAACATATATTTTTAAGAAACAAAAATATTTATTATTCAACAATATAGCTCTAAATTTAAAAAAAAAAACCTATTTAACTTGAGTTTTTGAGGATTAGTTTCAACAAACTTACGTAAACTTTAGCACTTCTGAGAAGATTCAAACCATTATAAGTGTGTGGCAATACTGTATAAAACATTTAAACCTTCTTTTTTTGGAATGAAACTTGAAATCGACTAAAACAGAACAATTTTTACTATGTTACAAATAAGTAAGTAAAAATGACTTGAATAAAACTTTACAATTAACAGTAAATACTTATTTTTACCTGTAAGTATAGAGTTAAACTTTTAACGCTAGTTAACACTGAAATACATAATTTAAAATATTTTTAAAGCATCATATTTAATATTTGGTCATTTAGTTATATATAAAGCAGTTTAATATTTTGTCTTGCTTGAAGATGTCGCAATTTTTTACCACCGAAACCGGTCGTGAATATAATAATTAATTTGCACAACTCTTATGAAGCATCATATTAAAAATAAATAAATATCTAGTTAGTGTGTGTATTTTTAATACTTAAAAACAAAAAATTGTTTGTTACATCATAAATTGTTATTACAAACTAGATATAACTTTACAATTGCCACTCTTATAGAAAAAAAAGCTAGCCTGGGTATCTGAAGACTACACTGAATTACACCAAGCTAGCCTTTAGATGAATTTGAGTTATATAAGACTGATGAAATATAACTAATATGAGCCAGCAACTATAATAAAAATTTCTGAATCAAATCTAAATACTTAAAAAAATATGAATATTAACAAAATATCTTAACAAAAACAGAACCAGAAACATACAAAAAAAAATGTGTAGCCAGAGATGTAAAAAGATATCAAAACAAGCATAGCTTTTATACGAAAATCAAGACTAGTCTGAGTCAGGCTGAATTTCGTAAAAAGTTTAAAACAAGCCCGAGTTATTCTGAGAGCAATGAGTATGTTTAATCTTATAACATATTTTATAACAAACTAAAATTTGATTACAAAATATGTTTTGTACAATAACTTACAATTTTAAAACTTTACAAAGATAAATTTACGTTTAGTGTGTAAAAGTGACCTACATCAGATACTAACTCATAAGTTCTATTCTCAGCAGAGACTTCTTGTGTCCTATTGATTTGTCAGGCGTTCAGGTCATTTGAAAAGCTTTCGTGAATTTTTTGAACAGATGTGTGTACTAAGTATAAGTTATTATGTGATATGTGTTATTTAGTCTGTAAAAATGCTTATTTGATAATCTTTTGCTATATAAACAGTGAAGTAACAAAAAATATTTAAAATTATAAAGCAAAAAAAAAATGTTTTTAAGAATATCTCATTATAACAAAAATAAGCTTGAGTAAGACTGAATTTTATAAAACTTTAAAAAAATTAGTCTGAAAAACTATTCTAAGTGACCTTGAACTGTCTTGAGTTAAACTTTTTTTAATCTTTAACAAATTAAAAGGTTGCCAGAGGTTTTAAAAAAAAAATGTTCAAGGTTACCTAAATTTCTTCCAGGTTATTTTAAAAACATGTTTTGGTATATTTTTACTATGAAATAAAGTTTGAGGTAAAACATGTTTTTAACAGTATAACAGCATTGAAAAGATACGGTAAAGCTACTTTAAATCTGTATACATATATATATATATATATAAAACTTGGCTGAGGACGCGTATTATACGCAGAAACAGCTATACCAAGCAAAAGTTTATTTTGTGTATGTTATTTCTATATATATATATATATAATTTATTGAAATATACGATTTTAAAATACTGGAACATATGTTTCATAAAGACAAAAAATATTGTCTTTAATCTTCAGCCAAATCAAATAAAAACTTTCAAAAAACCCTTCAAGTGGGCTCAGTAGAAGGTGTTTAGGTTTGAATAATAACCTTATTTTATTTATTTATATATATAAGATAAATATATAATTATACATTATATTATATATATATATACATTATTAATATATGATGAATTTTGTGTGCTAATTTGGAATTTTTGTTAATTTAAAAGTTTTTCAAAATTCCAGATTTTTTAGTGATTTAGTTTAAAGTTATGGTTTTTTCAAACTTATTGAATCTCCAGGTTTATTTCAACCTAAATTATCAAATTCTAGGATTCCAGGTCAATTGGCAACTCTTTAACTAAGAAATAAGTTTAATTTAACTTACAAAATAAAAAATATATATTTTGAAAAGTATTTGTTTTATAGTATCGAAGTATTAAAATTGGAATAGTTAAATCTTATATATGAATGAGATCTAGAAAAAATAACTGAGAAAATTAAAAATTAATTATCTTGATTTTTCTTTAGAATAATCAAGTTGGCCTAAGTCATTCTAATATGTTTTAAAAACTCCTGAGCTGTATTAAATATTTTTAATGTTAGGCAAACCTAAAATCTTACAATTAGATTTAGTTATCTTGAGACCTGTTTATTCATAACCCTAAAGATTGTATTACTTTTCTAATTTTAAAGCTATTAGAAATATACAGATTTGTTTTTTTTTTGGCAAACTTTTTCCATGTTTTCAAAATTAATCCAGGTTTTGAAGAAGTATACATTTTAGTTTTATTATAGTTTAAAATTAAGTTTAAGGTGAAAAACTGTGTTAAATAACGAAAAACATTGAAAAGATACTGTAAAGCTATTTTAAATGTGTTTTTTAATAAAAAACTTGTTTGATGATGACAAATAAATTTTACCTTTATGATAGATTTACTGAATAAAGTCGAAATTTTAATACTAAACTTGCGAAAGTTGTGTAAAATTCCAGGTTTTATCAGGTTTTTTATTCAAATTTCTGAAATTCCAGGATTTCAATGTTTTTTCAACTTAAATTGTCAAATTCCAGGTTTTTCCAGGATTCCAGGTTTTTTAGCAACCCTGTGTATATTTCTATGAAATTATTAATTTAAAATTAGTATTTACATTATAATAGAATACGTTTACTAATTAATAGTATGTGTATTAAATAATCATTATATATTAGGAATTTATACTCTAGAACAAAGCTTAAACAGAAAAACTAATAAAATAAAAAAAATGTATGCTTACCATGTGTGAGCCTTGAGAATTTCATTAAAAAAAAAATTTGGGAAAGATTGGCCAGGAAAAGACTTCTTTCATTATAAAGTTTATTTAAATTGAAAGTATAATAATTTACGAAGATAGTCTTTTTTAAGCTATAGGATCAAATAAAAAAGATTTAAAACGAGTTATTAGCGCTTTAATTAGCTTTACCAATAATCTTTATCGCTTAGAAATGATAAACCATATAATTAATTTTTTCTTGACCTGAAAAACTCATGCACCACAAATACGTTTCAAAAGTTATGTGAAACTCAAAATAAATTTTGTGAACACTAGTGTGCACTAACGTACTGTACACATTGAAGACCACTTATCTAGATTATGATGATCAAAATTCTGCTATTTTAAAGCTTGCAACTAAATATAGATTTTATCAAAATTCTGCTATTTTAAAGCTTGCAACTAAATATAGATTTTGTTACTTTTGTTTACGTAAACTTATAAAACTGTAAATATTTTAAATAAATTATTTCTAAAAGGTTTTCAAATTAATGCCTGATTAAAATGCTTTATGAATTGTTGTTTAATGCATCATTAACCCAAGTTTGCAAGAATGCTGTACAAATTAATTTTGTTAAATAAAAGTAAAGTTCTATCACATAAATATTTTATATAGTTATCATCAAATAAAAAAGTGTAAACTTTTATTTTTCAAAATGTAAAAATAGTTGGTAAAGCAACTAAGAATAGAACAGATGGTAGCAATTCTATAAATTGTATTTTAAATACTTTGTGTTAATAAAAAATGTTCCCTGAGACCCTGACTCTTAATTCATGTACAAATGTGGCTCAAAAGTATATTTTTAAAAAGGACAGTTTGGTTACGTAAAATAAGTCTATTCTCAGTTTTATTTTATTCTATGATGACCAAAGGTAGGACTAAGATCTGCTAAAAGTGGTAAGCCTTTTTTCTTACAAAGTATTAATAATTTATTTTGTAGCTAGTTTTATCTTAATTAAGTACAGTTAACAATAGTGTTGTTTGTTCCTAAGGAGAATTAATTAAATTTAAGTATTTAATGTAAAACATTTAGTTTCTGGACATTAACCAAATAAAGCAAAGTAAAATGGGTTGAACAACTATTGGTCTCACACAATCTTACTTTTTAGTAGATTTTTATTTTGATATAATTTTATAAATCCTTGCTTTGCTTTTAAATATTTTAGATTAATATTTAAAACTCTGAGGAATTTTTCTTAAACAATGTTTATTTCTGTCTTTTTTTTTTGTAGTTTAATAGTTACTAATCTATAATAAACACCCAATGTTATGACTTACTATTTAAATATGTATCCTTCTTACAAACACTTAATTTTTTAACACTACATTTAGTTTTTTATTTAAAAATAGTCATTGATTTTATTGTTTAAGCTACTATTTAATTAGTGTTTTTTTGTTTATAAACACTTACTGATAATAATGCTTATGTGTACTGATTTGCTTAAGCTTACTAAAATTGTCAACTAGTTTAAGTTAATACAACCAACTTAACAAGCACTTAAATGACTTATAACTGTTTGAATAATGCGTCTTGGTGAAAGTATCTCTTAATGTTTTATTTTTTTTTATAAATTTTAAGTAGTTTATTCAGTTTTTTATTTAGCAGTATAAGCCAACATATTTTTTTTGAAGACGGTTTATAAAAAGGTAATAAGGTTAAAAGTTTTAGCTTAAAATTTTATAATTTTTTCAGGCTTTTTATAATCATGATTTTCAATAGTCATTTTTTAAGTTTGTTTAAAACAGTCTTGAATAGTTTAAACTGTTTCTGCATAATGTTATTATGAAAATTCAACAATATAGAACTAAAGTTTAAATTGTACAATCTTTAGTTATATTTAAATAGCAGTTGTGTTGCATTACTTTGCTTTTATTTTAAAATTTTTCCTTTTAGTTTTGTATTTATTTATCTTACTCATTAGTGACTACTTTAATATGTAATTAAAACTCATCAAACCATTCTTAAATACATAATAAAAAACTTAATACCAAAAACTTAAAACCATCTTAAATTGTGAACAAAAATGTTTAGTTTTATAGCATGCTTTTAATATATGTATTTTTTAATTATTAAGTGAAAAGGATGTCTAAACACAATAGAAACTTAACTTATAAGTTTTTTTTTTTTAATTCAAGTTTAAATGTTACTACACCAAGGGCAAATTTTAGTAATAAAATATGGTAGTAGTGCATCTTGTGCTTTTTTACTAAGCTTTTGAATGTTGAACTTACAAGTTAGTTTTAAACATTAAAACTTGGAGTGTCCTGTAGTCAGCTGGAAATAAAATATAATAAAAAAAATAAATGAAAAGCTTAAATGAGTTTATAATTTATTACAGTTTGTTTGTAAAAGTAAGCGAAATTGTTTAAAGCTTTTTTTAATGTTAATATAAGTAATTGAAAAAGGCTATACAATGCTTTGAATTTAACTCCACAACTTTTTTTTTAAATGTCCAATAACAATTTATAAATTGTTAAGCTAGACTTATTTTATTGTAGAATACAAATTTAAGTTAAGCAAGCTTTATTTATTCTGTTTTAAAAAAAAATAAAAGTTGGATAATATTTAAGCAATCTCTCGCACGTATTTTTCTTTCAATTTAGTAACTGATGAATTTTTTTAATAGTTAAGTTGTCAGCCTTACAATCCATCAAATATTTTCTCACGTCATTTAACTTCTTGATCACGACAACAGTACATTGACATTTAAACATTAAAAAAAGTTGTGTTTAAGTATTAATATTTAACTGAATTTTTTTTCAAAGATGTTTCAATCAACAAAATAATATGCTATAACCAAAACAAAATTTTTGCGATTTATACCAATAAAATTAAATTATTAAAAGTTCAATAATATTATTAACAAATAAAATCTTAATGCAAATAAAACTAAATTTTAAATCTTAAGAGAATTGAAAGAAAGCTATATTAAAACTTAAAATATTTTTATTTTTCTTCACAAAAGTTAACACTAGTATAACTTACTTACTCTATACAGGGTTGCTACCTGTATATGGAAATACTTAGAAAAACCTAGAATTTGACAATTTAGGCAAAAAAAAAACTGGAATTTGAGTAATTTTGAAAGAAAACCTGGAAAAACATTTAAAATCATTAAAAAAAAACTGGAAAAATCTGGAATTTTAACAATTCTCACATGTTCAGTAGTAAATTTTAAATTAACTCAAAATATCTATAACATAAATTAAAATGATTTATCATTAAAAAACATTTAAAGTAGCTTTACAGTATGTTTTTAATGTTTTATTATTTTTTAACACAGTTTCTTGCCTTAAACTTAATTCTAAACTAATAATATACCCAAAAGTGTGTACTTTAAAAATTTGGAAAAAATCTGGAAATCCTGGAAAAAATTTTGGAAAAATGAGTGACAACTCTGTCTATAAAATATTAGCCTTTTAAAGAAAAAAATAAAATTAGTTCTATCTTTAAAAGGATAATATTATATAGAGTAAGTAATTTATAAAAAAGTAAATTTTTAAAAGAAACTTAAAAAATTTATAATCTTTCATTGAAATACAAACTTCTAATAAAAGTAAAGTATGGTTTAATTACAAATAGTATTAATGAAAAAAATTGTTATGTTCATTTAATATATTCAGTTTATATCCAGTAACTTACTATAAAGATTTTTTTAATCATTGAAAAAGTGTATCTTGACCACAAATTTTGTTAAAGTTTTGAAATATTTGAATTATTGTGATTAAGAAAACCATTACATGTTAAGGAGATTATTCTTTAAATATTGGTGACTAAAACAAGTAGTTAGATAAATAATTACCCACAAAGTTCTATTTAAAATGTGCACAGCTTGTGTTTAATAAAATCCTTTTCTTTTAAATAGAATTATGTCCTACTAGTAACTTAAAATTTTTAGTTATGATAATTTGTTGTACTATCTGTCATGATTTATTTACTTACTATAGTAACTTTTATAGATTTTATCTATTTAAAATGTGCACAGCTTGTGTTTAATAAAATCCTTTTCTTTTAAATAGAATTATGTCCTACTAGTAACTTAAAATTTTTAGTTATGATAATTTGTTGTACTATCTGTCATGATTTATTCTAAATTTTCTATATAAGTATCTGAAATATCAGAATCAAAATTTGTACAGAATTTTAGAATATTTAGTATCTTTTTTTACAACAACTTTTTCTGATACTTTAACATTTTCTATTTAGTCTTTGCAGATAATTTAAACTTATTGCAATAGTATTGTTTTTTAAAATAAAAAGTTCAGTCAAAACAGGAAACAAAACCTTAATTAAAACCATAAAAATATTTTAGTTCAACTAAAGGTAGAAAAAAATTCAACAAAAGTAGATTTCAAGTAAGAATTAGCTGACAGCTTGATTTTCAAGGTTTTATTTTTTGTTTCCTTTATTTCTTCTAAATTTTAAAAAATATTTTTTAAATAATTCAGGCTGACTCAGGCTAGATTTTGGTCACCAAGGCTTTTTACCTAAAAGAATTTTAGTAGGTTAGCATCAAATTATTTTTATTCACAATCTGCATAATGGAGCAGATATTTTAGGTGGGCATATCTACACTGAAAACACTTAGATCTCAATTAAAAAACTGAAGAACTCATATATTTTTTCATTCAAAATATACATTCTTATTTTATTCATAGTGACATGTTATTTGTAATAATCTATAAAATTGTAATTTTAATGATTTTTCGTGTTATAGTTATACTAAACTAGTTTTTTCACACTGTCACGCGTACTTTAAGACCAACAGGGTTGCCACTTTACCTGGAATCCTTGAAAAACCTGGAATTTGACATTAGGCAAAAAAAAAACAGCCTGGAAAAACTTGGAATTTGAATTTTTTTTTCAAACCTGGAAAAACCTAAAATTTTGAACCAAGATCACTAAAAAAACCTGTAAAAACTAGTGATGTACCGGACCCGGACTTTTCTTTCAAATTAGGATCCGGCCGGAACCGGATCCAAATATCAGACAAAAATGGCACTATCCGGCCGGACCCGGATAGTGAGTCCGGTACATCACTACTAAAAACCTGGAATTTTTACAATTTTCACAATTTGTTCAAGAGTAAAATTTCGATTGGAATCAAAAATTTATCATATAAATAGAAATTTTGTGTCATCATCAAAAATGTTTTCATTAAAAAACATATTTTTAATAGTTTTACAGTATCTTCTATTTAAATGTTTTTATACTATTTAACACTGTTTCTTACCTTAAACTTAACTTTAAACTAAAAATAGACCCAAAGTTGTGTACTTTTGAAAACCTGGAAGAAATTTGGAAAACCTGGAAGAAATTTAGAAAACCTGGAAAAAAAAGTAGCAACTCTGGACCAAGATACAAAAGAAAATATTATAAATACTAGTTGTTTAATTGTACGACAGCTTGCAGCATCTTCTTGTGGTATATACTTTTAATATTTGATAAAAAATATAGTTCAAATGTAATTATTAATATAAAAAGTATATGAGTAGGTATGTTAAGATAGTATAAATTTACTGTAGTACTATTCTTAATTACTTTACTTTATTGACTAATTTAAAAATGTTTTAAACCCTTCACTTCCATAAAAAAATCAAAAATTGGAAGTAAAAACACTAAAGGAACATTAGAATCACTATTTGATATTTTTAAGTTTAAGGTCATAAAAATTTGAAAAAAAAACTTGTATTTTTTAGCTTACTTTAATAATTTAAAAACTTAAGTAAAACTCAGGCTTTTTTCATGTTTTTTCGTAGTTCTGGTTGGTTGAAATTTTCCCAAGTTAAAGTTTATCCGTTATAAAAACAAATTTTCATCAATAAATGAATTATTCTTTTGCTGTTATGACCTAGTTAAGTGTCAAAGCTTAAACGACAGTAATATTTTTTTCTACTACTCTTACTCTTATACAAATCTGACGCTGGATAGATTTTGGCTAGTAAGCCTGTCTTTTATACTTTAAAGAGACTCACTTAATATTTTTAACAGCAGAGTTGTCAAAATGCTAATCATTTTTATGCCAGTTTAGCAATAAAGCGTCAAATTTTCTTGTCTGTTTTAAGTTGATAATTTCACGCTAGAATACATAAAGTATGCCCTTTCTGAAGTATGCTCCATAGGATTTTTACACAAAGAGGCCAAGTAAAAACTTTTTGAAAAACTTGTGCTTACTCAGGCATACATATATAGTTTCAAAAATTTTGATGATTTCTAAAACTCCCGCAGATTCCTTTTTTTTTATACAACTCCTTCAATCAAACACTTTAATATTTGTCTATCTTCTAGGTGTGCACGACAATTTAAATTCGAACAGTTCAAATTCCAGTGCTGATCTCATCTGATTTGCTTCTTCTTAAAAATAATACGTTTGTCTTATAAATCAAAACAACCTTAAAACATATTTAAATCAATATTTTAAAAATATAAAATAAGAGTTGGTGAGTACAATATGTATATATAAATAGCTATTTTTTAGACAAACTTAAACAATTAAAAAGTTTTTCATTTACATTTTATTCTACATTTTATCTATCACTAACTTGAATATTTCAAACTAAATAAACTTATGACAACAAAACAGAATAGTTATTTTAAGTTAAAAAAGTCATTATGAGCTCCGACATTAAACAAGCAGTGGAAGACATCGCAAAAGACAACAGATGTTCAGTGGAACGTCTCACGCAGATCATGGAAGAGTGCGACCTGAAAGCGTGGAACGAGGAGTACTGGGATCCAGAACTCGCGTACTACAACACCCACTTGCACAAAAAGACCATGGAAAACCTCACGGAAGGCACCAAGTATCACCTGGAAAACGGTTTCCCGCCTCCGGAAGCAGAAACGGAGGGAAACCTGCCAGTTCCCAGCCTGTTGACGGACAGCTTCAACTGCACTCACCACAAACGGGGTGAAGATTTCTACCAGCTGTTCGAAGGGCAAGTGCGCCACCACGTGGTGAACAACCTGCTGCCGAAACTGCAGAGCGTGGAGAAACAAAACCTGCTCTCTGTCCTGTCTGAGAACTGGTGCTGTTTTAACAAGACCATCAGGATATTCAAGCAACTTTACCACCTTCTCGACTCTTTTGTCGAAGAGAGAAACGAAGATCCCTTGAAAGAAGACGACGAAAAGTACGACGACATCAACACTCTTGCGGTGAAGTCTTTTCGAACGAACGTCGTCAGCAACAAAAAAATCAAGGACAGCTTGATCGAGACGATGGCGCAGGCGACCGACGATCACCGGAAAGGAAAGTCGGCCGCCACTGACGCCGTCAAAAACTTGTGCCAGATGCTGGAAAAGGTCAATCTCGAAGGCCAGCCGGACTTGTACGACGAGGTCTTTAAGGTCAACTTTTTAAAGAAAGCCAAGGAGTTTTACGAATCGTTTGCTAGCAAACACTGGCCCGCAAGCTCCTCGTACGAGTACGCGCTCAAAGTGGAAGAAGCGCTGCAGTCGGAAAAGGAGCGCTTAAACGGTTATAAGGTTAGAGACTCCACAAAAGAAGAGACCACCAATATGCTGATAAAAATCTTGATCAAAGACCGCCTTGACTCGATTGTGCACAACGAAAGCACGGGGGCTCTGCAAATGCTCAGGAACGGAGAAGTAGGACGCGTCAAGAGGCTGTACCTCACCGTTAAGAGGGTCGAAGGGGGCGTAAGAGAAATGAAGGAGAGTTTGAGCAAGTTCATTGTCGAAGAAGGTAAGAAGATTGTGGCGAACTTTGACAGAAAGCAATCGGTGCAGTGCATTGAAAAGCTTGCTCATTTGAAGAAGAGCTGTGCGGAATTTGTGAAAAAATCTTTTGACAACAATTCAGCAATCGAATTCCATATCGATTCAGAGTTTGCCAAAGTTGTAAGCGACAAGAAAACTGTGGAAAGTCTGGCTATTTACCTCGACAGGAAGCTAAAGTCTAAGAACGACGAAAACGCCGATTTGATCTGCGAAGAGTTTCAAGCAGTTTTCAAGTTTGTCGAGGAAAAAGAATTCTTCAAGCTCGTGTACGGCAAGCAGATGTGCAGGAGGCTGTTGAACTCCAAAGAGTGCCGCGTCGACGACGAGAAGAAGATCGTCGAGGAGCTGAAGGCGCAGTGCGGGAGCGCGTACAGCGCCAACTTTGAAACTCTCATCCGGGACGCCGAGCTGTCTGAACAGAGGGTCAGGGACTTCAAGCGCGAAAACGGCAGTTTAATGCCGCAAACCAGCATCACGGTGATGACCAGCTCTGCGTGGCCTTGCAGGGTCGGCAAGCCGATCACTCTTCCACCCTGCATAATGGCGTCCTTCAACAGGTTCTCCGACTTTTACAAGGCGACGCCGTCCTTCGCAAACCGAACTCTCAGCCTGCAGAACGAGCACGGGACGGCCGAAGTGGTCGACAACGTGCCCGGCTGCGGCGAAAGAACGCTCGTGGTCAACAACTACCAGCTGGCGGTGCTGCTGCTGTTCAACGGGCGGGACCGGTGGACCGTGGAAGAGCTGGCGACGGAGTGCGGCATGCCGGTCGGCCAAGCGACCAACGCCCTCAGGTCTCTCGCGTGCGGCAGGCCGGAAACGCGGGTGCTGGAAAAGCTGTCAAGCGAAGCCAAAGTGGTGCCGAGCGACGCTTTCAAGGTCTTCGACAACCGCTCGGCGCAGAAGAGAGTGAAGATCCCGATGACGAGCGTCCGGGGCGAGGAGAAGGAAAGGAAGCAGACGGCGAAGACGCACAGCGGCCAGAGCAAAATGTACTTCGAGACGAAGATCGTGAGTGCGATGAAGAGGCACAAGACGCTGGCGCACAACGATCTCATGGCGAGGATCATGGCGGACTCGAAGGGGCGGTACAAGGTGCAGCCGCAGCAGATCAAGAAGATCATCGAAGGGCTGATGACGAAGGGTTACATGGAGCAGGATCCGAAAAACAGCGCGAGTTACGTTTACGTGGCATAATTTCAGTGCTATTGCTGTAATATTTTTTATGAACCTTTTCCCGTTATTTAGATTTCAGAATAAATAAATACTTTAGTTGCTAAAAAATTAACACTTGTTTATTATACATTTTAGTTACATGTAATGAGCAGCTTTTATTATTAGGTACTTAGGCAAATAGGAAATTTTGACATTTCAAATAGTATTTAGAATTAAAAAAATAAAATATATAAAATAAATAGATTGAGTTGTTCTAAGCTAAATTTTCGTCTATTTTAATTCTCTATTTTCGTGCAATAAATTAAAATAATAAAACCTAAATTTGTTTTGTATATAAATCGTTAAGTAACAGAATTTTTCTATAAAATAAAAAACTAAGCACGTCAAAAACAAGGGTGGGCAATGTCAGTCAGTATCCCGGATCCTGCCCATAGAGTAGAACTAACCTACCCTCCAGTGTTTTTAAGTTTGTGTCCTATATGGCCTTTGAAAGGAAAGACTTCGACTCGTGAGCATGTAAACCTGGCCCACTTACCTAATTTTGAAGCTTACACAAGATTTGCTGAAACTTACGTACTTACGCTAAGGTTTTACGTACATTTTACCAGATATTTTAAAATACTCTAGATATAAATAATAAAGTCATATAGAAAAAGTATTATGTCAAAAGTTTGAATACAAATCACTCGCTTTTAAAATTTGGAAGGTTTATTTAGTAGTATTGTGTAGCACATTGTCAAAATAAAAAAATATAAGTGTATATTAAAATGATGTGATAATTTAACAGTTTAAGTCATTTTAACAAAATTGAATGCCCTGGCTTCAAAAGGACTTTTTTACATTTTTCCCGACGACAAACCATTACTTACCCTTTGCTAAACTTTTTAACTGTAAAAATTCAAGCAAAATTATTTTTGTTCATTAGGAAAAAATTAAGTGACTAAGTAATAAGTTATTTTACACTTTTATTAAACTTTCAAAAAACCAGACCTAAATAAAATACATTTTACATACTTCAATACGGAGTTCAGAACAGGGTTTCTCAAAGTGGGCGTCATGGCTACTTAGGGGTGCTAATTAGAAAATAGATGAAAAATTAAACAGGTAGTTGACGTGCAGAGGAACAAACGTTTAACGATATCTAAGAAATGGGGGCAAAACCGTAGTTTAAAAGGTTCATAATTAAAAAGACCAGGGTTCAATTTAATGCTTAAACATTTTTTATTCAAAATAATTTCTTTTTAAGATGCATTAAATTTGTTTCAGTTTCAGTCATAGTATTTTAAACTTTGAAATATAAATTTAATTAAGCGAGACTGCTTGTGTTTTGTACGTAAAAATTAAAAAAAAAATACTGGACGTAATCACCAAAACATCGAACAATATTTGTGTGCTTCAATAAAAGTAGCAACTTAACAAAAAAGAAAACAAAATGAAAATATTTAGTACAAAAAAAAACATTTGTTATAGTTATAATCCAATAAAAAGTATGCCAAAAACAAAATACTTAAGGTATAAACACGGGATTCAACTACAAATTGTATTAGTTTATGTTTTAAAGCTCTACTACTAAGTTTAAAAAAATTCAAATGGATCGATAAACAAGGTGTCAAATAAATGTATGGTGTTTTTGTAACTTATTATAAAAAGTCAGATGTCACCAAATTTTATATAATGAAACTCATTAACCACTTTTAATCAAACGTACCGGGAAGGTAGAAAAAAAAATATTTAAACACTAAAAGAAATAATTTAGAAATAAAAGTAGTTTAATCGAACATTACTAATACACCAATATATAACGTCGCTTAATAACAACGCTTTGCTAATAATATGTTTTTACAAAAATTAAAAAGCAGTTTATTAAACTCTTCAATAGGGCAGAGCAAAAAGATGGTATCCTTATTATATTAAATCGGTATAAGATAAACTGAATATTTATTCATGTTTTAAAAATATTTTATAAAGTCTTAAATATATAAGTGGTCATTAAAAGCACTACCTCAATTATTAACAACTCAACGTAAGCTGTAGTCTTTAAAAGCTATTAGTTACAGATAATATCGAAAACTTTACACATTAAGCTTAGGTAATTATTGATAAAACTTAATTAAGCTAAAATTTTTTACTATAAATGTTTAAAGCTTAAAACAGCTGTGACTGTTTAAAATGGGATGTCTTTGCAATGCATTTGCTGCATCACAATTTGTTGATGAAAACGATGTTGATTTTGTTACATATAATATTACCAATAAGTTATTATTGCCAAGGCATGAGTGAACACATTTCGTATAACTTTGATTGCCTTTCATTGCTTAAAAAGCAAACTTTAGCCTTAAACTTCAACTAACTAGTTAAACTATTTTACATTAAAAAATCCGGTCAACAAGCTGTCAAATTATCGACGAATGATACTGTTTATTGCAATAAAAACACACAGAAAATTTAAATATTAGTTTAAATATTATTAGAAAATCCGGTTCAACGGATTTTGAGTTCTCGCTTCATCTGCTCCACATCCGTCCTCCTCATCGTCATCTTGATGCTCCTCACCTGACGTTTGCCCCACACACGCGCCGTGCTACAATTGTTATGTTAATATATTACTCCATAGTGAGTTGGAAATTTAATACTTTAAACATCAGTACCTTACGAGTAGTTTGAGTTAAAATTTCCACGAAATGTTTGAAAAGTATAAAAAGTTATTTCCAATTTAGTTATTAAAGTTGTCAAAACAAAACGTAGCTGGAATTATAGAATTAAAATAGATACAAAATTATGCATAAAAAATGTTCAATAAATACTTGAAGTTGTAAAAGTTATTTAAACCAAGCTTTTAAAATTGTAATAAACTGGAAGCCATGTTATGTATGTTTGATTATAAAAAATCAAACCATAAAAAAGCGAGCAAAATCTCAGCTTATTTAATCATTTCTAAAATAGTTTTAAACACGAACAAGTTCTCACCGGTCAACATTGAATCCCCCTTGGTGATTCCACGCGAAAGGCGAGTTGACGAAACCGCACTCGCTCATCTGGTGGGACAGGTAGACGGGGAAGTCCGTGACGTCATCATTGTCGTTGGGGCCGTACCACCAGGCGGCGTAGTTGCCGACTGAAAAAATAATCTTTGTACCATTTTTACTATAAAACTGCCACGTTTGTAAACAAATTTATTTAAATACTTTGCTTCCTATATTGAACTACTTCTTAATAAAAAAATGCCTTTTTTTATGATACATGAAAAGTATGTTCAACTAAAAAATGACAAATATTGGAAATTTGCCACTGGCTTAACTAAAAATAGATTTCTTTACATCTTTACACACGGCGTGAGGATTAGAAACTTCAAACTGTGGTCAAAGCAAATGTAAACACTTGAAACTATAAAAGTAAATATAAACACAACAATAAGAACAATAAGAACACCAACTTTGATCAATGCAGTTGAATCCCGCTTTGTCGTACCTGATCCTGTCCCAGCTGGAAAACGGGTGTCCTTTGGAGAAGCGGAGCGCGTCGTAAAGATCGCTCACTTCTTCCATGTAGCTGCAATATAGTTTATTTTATAAAGATTCCAAACTATTATTTTTCAAAACACTTTTTGCACTTGAATGTTCACAGTCTGCAAACGTAATGTGGTTCTTTTTCAGCTACAACTTTTTGACCAACACTCATCAGTTGTAAAAAACCAACTTATTGTAAAAAAAAAATTATTTTGAGTACGCACTTTTTAGCTGTTAACTAATTTAGTACTATAGAAAAAGTTAGCTTTGTAAAACACTTTCTGTAAAAATATCGAAACCAACCTCCCGAAGTCCAGCCTGTACTCGGGGTACTTGGAAACTGTGAAGTTGGAGTACTTAGCAGTTTTCACCTGAATCGGGGAGTTGAAATCTTCCGGGGTCTCTTGGACCTCCGCCGTCACAACCAGCTCCCACTCTCCCTGTGACGTCATAGCGGCAAGGGGGTCGAGACCCATGAAAAAGTCAGAGTTATTCTGCTTCGCTCCGAAACCTGGAAGGTACTTTTGTTGAATTTTTTTGTTTAAAACCAGATGGCATATTTTATGGCACTGGAAAGAACATTAGTTATTTAAAGAAATGTTGTTGTCGAATTTTAAAAGAAACATTATGAAAAATATTTAGCTCTAAAGACTATGGAAAAGAATAAAAAGTTATTGACAACCTTTTAAAGAAACAAACTACGATTTTAAGTTTATGCTTTGTTAATATTTTAAAAGGTATTTAGCTTACGGTTGCATATAGACTTTTTTTAAATTTCAATCAGTTCTTACCTTTCATATAATGATCAAACGTTTGCTTAAAATCAATTTTTCTTCTGTCGCAGTATTCATTGTCTGTTGAAAATTAAAACTTTGTTGTCTTTTTTTTATTTTAAAACATTCCGCAAAAAAAAAACATACTCTTCTTCTAAAAAGCACAAGATTATTAGATAAAAAGTTGAGTTTACATATATGACATTTTTTATAATATATTGTAGTAAAAGTCTATAATTAAAACATATATATTTGTCTTCGAATTGAAACGTTTTAATACAATTAGTGCTACAATTAAAAAGTATTTTATAGTTTTCCGTGAATGCTTTGTACATCTGAACAAGTTGATTAAGTAAAGTTTTTTTATAAATATTACTCAATGTCATATTAAACATTACTCAGTGTTACAATCCATTGCATAGAAAACTTTAGTAAAAAAAGTGTCGACTTACCGCAGTAGAATTGTCTCTGCATTATAACCACTTCGTCTCCTTCGCACAAAACCTTCTGTGTCTCGTCTGTTTTAATATGATATTGTAGCATGTGTAATAAAACTTATCATACAGTTATTTAAACTGTTGAAAGGTAAATCAGTTATTTCAAAATTTTAAGCTGTACTATCACTTGTCATAGAATATATTTAGTTATATCTATTATTGTTCATTGAGATAAAAAAAGCGCTCAAAAAGTTTGGTCTAAGAACAACCCTTCGGTTATCGAGTCGTACAACACAAAAGTGAAAATCTAAAAACTTTCTATTAAAACTTTAATAAATTAAAACAGAATTAACCGTTAGTTTTACACTTCCAAGCCTTCCAAGCCCAAGACTTTTACAGGTAAATTGTTATAAAACAAAACTTGTAAAAAAGTTATACTTTTGAGCTCTTCATATAAACATAAACAAGTTATGTATGGATTCATAACTTATCATGAATATTAAATACCAACCTCCAACTTTTACGGGAAATTCCCTGATGACGTCATCACCCTCGGACCGCACCGCGAACCTGACCGCCTGGCAGTTGGTGGGTTCGAACATGACGTGAGGCCAGAAGTGATTGTTTGTTTCGCCCCTTTAAAATGCATATTTTTAACATGAAAACTGTTAATTTGTATAAATGGATACTGATAATCTTGTACAGCAGGAATATTTAAGCAAAATACAGTTTAGCTAAAAACCTTTAAACTTTTTTTTTGTATACATTCATTATTATTGAATATTTTAAAGTCTCTATTATATGCACAACCGAACTTTATTAAGCTGTAACCAAAACTGTTGTTAATATAAAATGTATTGAAAACGTTGTTGTGTTGTAAACCTAGAAAGTTAAAACTCTTAACTATAACTTTTTAACTCTTTTGCTGTGAGTTTTAAAAGGTGGAATTTTCACTAAAGAGAGTTATAGATAATAAAAAAATCTAGTAATTAAAATATTAATTTACAATTTGTATAGTACCACTGAGGAAGCTCATTGCATTCAGTGTTTCACAATGAGGCAAATTGCGATACTACTAAAGCATTTAGTATTTTGTTTTGCAATTATAAACTTTGACATGAAAAATACTAACATAACTGCATGCAATGTATACACAATTTACCTGTCTGCATGGTGGCCGTACTTTGGTCTCGAGTAGCATGCAGCTAATCGGCCCCTGTTGTCGTAATCACCTTTGTATATCTTGTACATTCCTGGTGAGATTATGAAAAGTTAGTGAGTGTGCCACTGCTTTATGTAAAACTGATTAAATTATCTTTAATATTGACATAAGTTTCAATAAACAATTTTTTACCTAAGCTAATAATTATCATATTATTTAATATGTAATTAAAGACAGTAAATGCTTGTATTTTCTTGTTTTGATTCAACATGTTAAAGTTTTAAGCAGTAATAACTGGAGAACGTTGAATGAAAAATAATAGTTATGTTTATAAACAAAAACTAAAACTACTTGTTTTACAATACTACTTTTAACATTAAACATTCCCTTCTAAATAGATTTTTATTTTTGATTAGATAGATATTTTTTTATAAAATTTATGCCGTACTAGTACTGTTTTTAAATTTTTTTTAAGCACTGGTGATTTAAGTTTTTCAAATTAAAGAAGTAGAAAGTTAGATTGAAAGTTAAAAAAAGCACCTTGCTCAACCTAGTACATGCAGTATTTTTCAAGTATTAGTGGATTGTTTTTTAATTATTATGAAATTAACCTGGCAACGTTCCGGGAACATTATCAACTTTTATTTCTTCCGGCTGAGGCAAAACAGTTCTGTGTTTTCCGACTTCCTTGCAGGACGTAGGGTGATATTTCTGTAAAGAGATGATTTATTCTTAATTAAAATAACAGATACTAATAATAAAATAGAAACAATTTAGAGCAGTTGTCTTCATGGTGCTCGTTTGTAGTATTCTATTGTGCACATATAGTTCAGTAAGGTGAAAAAACTAGTCACAGTATTTTTGACTTTTTTAAGTATAAAAAGTTAAATATAACAATCATTGACAGTTTTTAACCTGTTATTTATATATCAAACTATAACGAACCACTCTTTACATTTTATGCTTCGTTTTATTTCAGAAGAGTTAAAGTTAAAGAAATTCAATGTTTTAAGTGACGTCACGATTGGTATTGAGAATAGAATATGAGATGATCTTTATTTTTATAATCAAATGACTTAAAAAATAAAAAACAAATTTTCGTTAAATTAATTTTTTAGTCTAGTAGGTACAACATTTAATTTTCACTATTTTATTGTGCATAGATTTATAAAAGTTTGATACTACTGGTATAGAGCATGTAAAGATTTATAGAAAAACGTACTTCGTTTAAAATATCTAAATATGATTTTTTCAAGTAACTTATTATTTAACTGAAACTCACTTTACGACCAAGTTTGTTATGTTTCATTTTCCAGACCACTTTGGCCATCCTAAGTTTCGCTTGATCGATATCGTCCCTCATCTTCGTGAACTTTTCAGAAAGATCTTCCATTTCGTCCGCGTGGCAACAGACAGTTGCTACGAGCAGCAAGAAGGCTAGGAGCAATTTCATTTTGACAGAAAGAAATCTAAAACAAGAGGATTGTCTAATTTTGTTTTACATGTGTCAATATAATTTAGAATATTTTAACTAAGCTATTTTTTTTACATTAAAAACATGTTATGTTTGTAGTTCAAATTATATTTATCACAACACTCTTATGAATAATATTGGTATTAAGTGATGCTTAAAACTAGATAAAACTAGATTTATCTATTAAACTTTTCACTGTTGAGTCTGTAGTAATTAGAGTTTGATTGGTACTAAACATTTTATAAAGTATTGCTTAAATTGGTTGAATTATTTTCTAAACGCCTTGTAATAACATTTCAAATAATTACTTACGTTATAACTAGAACAATTAGTAAACTATCTTGAATATCAAGCAATTTCATAGACAAACAAAGCTCGTATAAAAAAATCAAATTATAATTACTTTTCCACTTTACTAATGTAAACTTGCAATATGAAATGCACTTAAATTGTTTTAATTAATATCTCATTAATAAAAGTGTATATCTATACTTTTAGAACTAAAATTTATGAAGTAAATTATTTTAGAGCAGTTTATTATATACATACAAATACCTTTGCTCATTAATAATGTTAAAAACATTAAACAAGAACTCATTAGTAATTAATTGTTGCAAAGATTAGTTGTTAAATAGAAATTTAACAATAATAAATAATGAACAGATTATTTTGTTTAAATTTGTTATTTTTTGTAAAAAAAAAATAAACTTATTAGTTTTAGCATAATTTTACAATCCGAAATGTTTTAATCTTTGTTTTAATCTTTAAAGGTAATAATAAATCGACTTATAATATAAATTTTTTTAATTAAAAATTAATTTTAAACAGTTTGTGTTAAATAAGATTACAATAAGCCAGTTGTATAACCCAGTTTACTTTAAACTTAATAAAGAAAGTACCTTTAATTTACTCTTTCAAAATTTTGAACTTAAAAAATAGAAAGCAACAGTTTTCAATAAGTAATTAATGTTACATAAATATAAACAGTTTATTTAAACCCTTAGTGTTAACTTTAACTAAACATTAATCTTAAAATGGCGTTGAACTATGTTATACTTTTTATAAAGTAAAATAAAGTGGTTCATACTAAATAAATTAATTAAAAGCTAGTAGCGATATATTTTGCTGTAATTTTACTTGGAAATTATTCATTAAAACTTTTAAATGTAAATGAAGTAGTAGTGTACATAATTTTCAATAAGTAAATATAATTCTATAACTTTAACGGTATTCTTAAGAGGTTTATCTATATATTATTTTATGTACAAGATTTAAAAAGCACAAAATTGAATTTTGTTAGAAAGAACAACTAAAAGAAAAAAAAAGTTAAATATAGATGTTAGTTTTTTTTGATTATTACTAAACATAAGGTCGATCTGCAAAACTTGTGACAGCTAAGATAGGAGTTGATTCAAAATTTTTTTAATTTTAAACTACTTACTCATTTTAGACTTACGCCGTTCAGATTTACGCTGCTTTTACCACTTTAAATGATTATACGTTCGTGCTAGGGGTCAAAAACTGTATTGCTTTCGACGTCCTTTTTATTTAAACAGTGCATAAAAAAATTATCTAATGCTCTTGTATTCTTAATAAATTGTGCACATTATTATTTTATTCAAACAGTTAACATCTCTTTAAATGCCTGCACTGATATATATTATTTTAGTAATATCTTTCAATACTGACCAGCGAAGGACTTTTTCATTGTAATGGTCCAGCATTTTTTGAACTAATGTTACTTCAGGTGTTTCACATAGAAGCTGTCTGACGTTTGATTAAGTATTTAAACAATCTAACTAACAAAAAGGTGTTTGTAACGTAATAATTCAACAAAAATCAGGAATAAAATTATTGAAATTGATAGAACATAAGAAACTATTTGTAAGAAATTTTTGGTTTTATTTAAAGCAGGTTAAATGCTACCCAGTTTTTTATTTGTATTTCATAAGTTAACGTTTTAGGAGTTTTCTTAAAATGTTACAAAAATCTTTTGGAAACATTATCTTTTAGAAACTATATAACAATTTTATTATTTTGATTCATTTATTACTTGAGTAACGTGTAGTAAATAATATATGTAATAAAAAAATACTCCATAAAAAATAATCATTGTTGTTAGTTTGTAGACGAAACTTAGTAATACATATACAATGCAAACAATAACCCAAGTTATATGTCTAAACGAAAATAAGAACACATAAGTTAACAGAAACGCTAGTATGCAGAACTGAAACAATGTTTTAAACCTTTTTTGTTTTACATTTTAGATATCTTTGCACAGCTAAATTCTTCACGGCTTCCAAAATGCAGGCTATATCCTGGGATATTGATATTATCTTTCATGTCGTAACAAAACATAGAAATTTCACTTTCTTGACTTGCCTGTCGTTCTTGAAACACGTAAATCTTACAACCAATTCTTACTGCACAAAAATGGAACAAATCAAATAAATAGTTGTTGAATTGCAAATTTTTTATAAAAGTAAACTTTTTTGTGATACTATCGAATACTTCGGAACTGGTTTTTAAATTTCCGCCAATTACAAACAATTTGTTTCCCATGCTTACAGTACCATGACGAGATCTTTCTTCCAACATATCAGGAAAGTGTGTCCATTTATTTTCATGAAAACAATATGCTTCTACAGATTTTAAATTGTAACTCATACGTTCTGAGTAACCACCAGTAACGACAATTTTACCTTCAAAACATACACAAGATGCATTTTGTCTCCTTTCAATCATTGAAGCTATATATTTCCACTTGTTAACTTTGATTTCATAAAAGAAACATGATTTAATTAAGGTTAGACTGTCATTTTTGCAAAACTTACATCCACCAATTACAAATATATTTTGCATAAAGCCACAAACACCAAAGCTAAATCTTTCATCCAACATTGAAGGTAAAACAATTTTACTTTCATCGAAATCAGAATACTTTTCGAAGGTAGACATCTGAGACGTATCACTTATAACAAACAGATCTGAACCACTAGCGACTATTTTAGATTCTAGCACATTTTCTGTATTGGAATTGATTTCTTTGCCTTTATAATAACTATACCAGCGAAAAGGAAACTCTAATCTTTTTACACTTCTGTCTATGCATACAGCAATACTAAATTCTTCTTGAGTACAATACCTTGTTTGATATAAAGCAGAAGTTTTTTCCATAAATATTTTGTTTATCATTGTTCTAATTAGCAGATCAAATTTCCTTGAGAAAAATAGTACGTAATACTACTATATTAAATAAAGTAACCTAGTACCGATATTTATAGAATAATAAAAAATGTATGTTTAGGTATGGTATAAAATATATATATATATATATATGTTAAATGACGTTTTTATTTTTAGTCATTAGCTTAATTTATTAGTTTGTTTAACTTAAAAACTAGTACCCAAAAATTTTTAATTTAAAATTTTTATAATAATGAAGGTTAAATGTAAAAAACCTATATTCGATTTTACTGTAAAAAATTAACATACAAGCCTTTGTTTAAAAATATAATGGATACTACCAATTAAGTTTTCTACCAATAATGTTTTATTGTCAACATTTTTAATAGTACAAAAATCATTTTATTCAAATATTTCAAGTCTGTAATGTATAAAAAGTAATTATTTCTTATGCTTTAAGTAAATTTATTCATATTTTGTACTAAACCTTATTTTAAGTACTTAACCTCAAATTAAATATGTAATTATAAAAAGTATTTGTGATCTAATAAAAACTATAACTACTGAGTCTTGTTTACTTTGTGAATAGCTTGTTACGTTACAAAAATCTTTAAAGCAATCAAAATTTATGATTTAAATCGTATAAAATATTTCCAATACTATTTATGTTTCAACAACCAACACAGCATAAAGCTAACATTATCAAAAAAAAAAAAAACTATATGTATAGTTGAAAATTTATTTCTAAAATTATAATCAAACCAATCTACACTAAGCTTATAGACATTTGCAGTTAATAAGTTAATAATGATTAATAAACAACTACGGAACAAAAAAGTATGAGCCTAACATAATTTCTAATTGTTTGTTTTATGTACTCAATTAATACTATCAGTGTGATTACTACAAGTGTTTATTTATATATTGTTTTTGTGAAAGATAACTTGGTATTGTTTTACAATAAAAAAACTAATTTTATTTTTTAAATAGTAACTGTAAATAAAATTTGTAAAGCATATTATTCGATCTAAACGGTTTTAAAAGATTTTTTAAGTACTTCAGAAATTCATTTATTTTTTTTATTCACTAATAAAAAATCAATTAGCTTAGACAAATAGTTTCAGTGAAATATAATCAACTTGAATAACTTACTCATTGTAGCAAATTCACTATTTTTTACAAAACAGTTAAGCCAAAATTACTCAAGTAAAATTAAAATGTTTTTTATAATATAATAACTTTAAAAAACGAAAAATTTAGATGTAAAAATCAAAATACTTGTACAAAGTTTAAAGTTTTTAAACCGAGTACATTTTCTTATGTTTAGAATAAATTAAATTAAAATAATGTCTGAAAAAGACAAAACCATCGATGCTGATGACAAGTCTCAAAGTAAAAATGTCACCGACGCAAGCAAAAAGCGCAGAATGAGCGCGAAAAATGACATTAGGAGCGAAATGAGCACGAGTTATATTAATAACAAATAGTTCTACTGTGCTTGATTTTCTTGTAATTTTAAGTTTGAAACATTAAAGACAGCATAAAAAACAGAGACATCTTGCATTGTTTAACTTTGTTTAGAACAAAGAATTCTAAGAAGCACAAAAAATAAATACTTGATAATTTTTTTAAAAGTGTCTGTACTTAATAAATAGCTTGACGTTTTAAAAATTAAGTCACAAAAATAGTATAGCCGCTTTTAAATTCAAACTTAAATTATGTTCCAATACTCTAGAAAGTTTTATAAAAACTAATTTTAACTAAAAACTTTATTAATAGTAGTTTAGTTAAAAACAAACTGCTTCTTTTTCACTTAAAATAAACTTTCATAATAAAATCAAAAAAATATTTTCTTTTCTTATAAACGAAGTAGCCGTCGAACACCGACACCACCAAGTGGCCGTTTTGGTTCATGTTGAGGTCGGACCCCTTCACCGGAAGTGACGCGTCAATATATTCGACAAATCTGCCGTCGCTATGGAAACTCATCAGTTGCGACAAGTCGTAGTCGCAGCAGTAGAAATATGAGAGTAAAATAATTATTTAAGTATTTTTTAATATAAAAAGTTTTTAATGTTTTATTTATAAGTTGTTTTAAAACTTTGTCTACAATGAAAACATTAACGACGTTTTATTTAAAAGCTTTAATTATAAACTTACAACATTTTTGAAAAATAAGTTATTAGGAACTAACAAATGATTACAGAATAACTAAATTTGAACTTAAAATAACTTCTTATTGTTTCTTCTATGTACCCATTTAAAACTATCAGTGAGGTAAATACAAACATCTTGCTTATGTCAAGTTTTTATTAAAGATGTCAAATTATGTTTTTTTTTTAATTTCATGATAAACAATAATAATAGTATTATATTAACTGTTACTAAAACTTGCCAAGTTTAGTAAGCCAAACCAATTAATGTTTTAAAGTACTTCTTTGTTAGAAAATTATTAAAGAACTTTATAACCATAGGTTTTTAGTATATTTCTATATGAAAAAATTTTCAGAAACTGTATAACAATATTTTTTCAATCATTTTTTAATTGAATAACGTGTAGTAAATAATACATGTAATAAATAAATACTGCATTATAAATAACTAGTTTTGTATTTTTGTTAATAAAAAATTAGTAATACATATACAAATGTAAACGGTAACCCAAGTTTTATGTCTAAACAAAATAAGATCATAAAGGTTAACAAAAACGCTAGTATGCAGAACTGAAACAATTTTTAATTATTTTTTTTAGATTTTACATTTTAAACATATTTGCACAGCTAAATTCTTTAGAGTTACCAGGTTGCATATCATATTCTTGGATCTTAATATTTTGCTTTATGTCGTAACAAAACATAGAAAACTTACTTTCTTCACCCTCAAAAAGTCTAGAAATTAGCTCTTGAAATACGTATATCTTATAACCAATTCTTACTGCATCAACATTGAATGGTTCAATAAATACATTGTCGTCGAATTTTCTCAAACTTTTAATAAAAGTAAACTTTTTTGTGATACTATCGAATACTTCGGAACTTTTTTTTAAATTTCCCCCAATTACAAACAATTTGTTTCCCATGCTTACAGTACCATGACGACATCTTTCTTCCAACATATCAGGGAATTGTGTCCATTTATTTTCATGAAAACAATAAGTTTCAACAGATCTTAAATTTGAAAAGGTACGGTATGAGAAACCACCAGTAACGACAATTTTACCTTCAAAACATACACAAGATGCATTTTGTCTCCTTTCAATCATTGAAGCTATATATTTCCACTTGTTAATTTTGATGTCATAATAAAAACATGATTTAATAGAAGTATGAATGATTTTATTGCAAAGTTTATATCCACCAAATACAAATATCTTCAGATATTATAATAGATTTTACATGTTTTCGCTGAATTAAGTTTTGACTTTTTGATAGTATTATTACAACGCTTTAAAAAAAATTACTTAAATTACACTACAAGTTGACTATTTAATTAAAAAGTCGATATTGTATAATAATAGCAAGTTATTAATGCGATTTCTTATAATTATGTAGGATTACTTATAATTCATTTAAAGGTTAGTTATTTAGTTTAGAAATTAAATCATTCATGTCGTACAATAATAAAAAGAGTTTAGTAATGCAACTAATTATAAAAACATTTATTTATATAAGTTATACTGCGAATTATATAAGTTCTAACTGAAACTCGTTCGTAATAGTTAGATAAAAGGTAATAAAATATTTATAAAAAGTTTCATATGTTTTACACTTTTGGTAAAACTTACTTTATTTTAAAAAATATAAAAAAATTTAAACAATATAAAATTTAACATGTTTAAAGTGAACTTTTTAACTAAATTTTCTTTGAGCTTTCTAAACTAACACAGTAATAATTTTCTAAACAACCATATACTAACGTTGTAAAACCAAACAATTAGTTCAAGTGTTTTATAATAGAAAAATTGTAAATAGTTTTACTGCCTGTAACATAAATAAATTGCGTAAAATGACTGATCACTATTTTCAACAAAATTAAAACTTGAAACTAGTCAGAAAATAAATGATTCAAGGTAAAAGAAACGTTTTGTCTATGTTACTAATTAAACTGCTTTGTATTTGGTTTATATTCTATATTTTTGCTTGGTGTTTAGTTTTGTCATCTTTTTAAAACTATATTGGTTGTTAAACCTTCTAGATTTTCTATTATAATTATATGTTATAAATAATTTTAGTACTTGGTAACAAAAACTCACATATTTCTACGAAATTAAGTTAACTATAAATCTTGTTAACAATAAATATTGTATTCATATTTTTTAACTTCAAAAAAAAATTATATACAAAAAATAGATACCTAAGCATATTTATATTAGTTGAAAAGTATTATCTCTATAATTCAAACTGAAAACGATAACAGAAGGTTTTGAAGTTTGTATTATTTTTATAATACATGTTTCAAAAAACAATAAGCCTGTCTACTATCAATTTTTTAAATATATCTTTACTTATTATAAGTATCAAGAGTTTAAAATAGTTAATGGAAATTAAATTAGCTATGGGTTTTTTTTTACAATAAATATTATAATTTTATTCTTTAACTTAAAAAATATTTTATATAGAAAAAAGAAATATCTAAATATATTAAAATTAGTTGAAAAGTATTATCTTTATAATTCAAAACCGATAATGATAACAGAAGGGTTTGAAGTTTGTAATATTTTTATATTATATGTTTCAAAAAACAATAACCCTATCTACTATCATTGTTTTGAATATATCTTAACTTATTATAAGTATTAAGAGTTGAATATATTTTTCTTTTAAGGATATTGATAATTTAAATTAAAAAAACACTAACAACCTTTATTAAAAATTTGTAAAAAAGACGATGCTAACCTTTCGGCAGCAGCGTTTAAAACTTAAGAATATCATTATAATCGAAAAAAAAGACTCATTACTTAGTTATATTTCAAAAACATTTTGGGTAAAAAAAAGGCATCCGACTTTCGTCGAACGCCTTTAAAAAAATTTAGCATAAAATTTTGGGTAAAAAAAAGGCATCCGACTTTCGTCGAACGCCTTTGAAAAAATATAGCATAAATTTTTGGGTAAAAAAAAGGCATCCGACTTTCGTCGAACGCCTTTGAAGAAAATATAGAAAGAAAAGTTTGAAAAAATTTGAGCAAAAAAGGCCTCCGAATTTGCCCGCGGGCGAATTCGGAGGCCTTTTTTGCTCAAATTTTTTCAAACTTTTCTTTCTTTATTCTACCGACCCTTCCAAAATTTCATTTTCAACAATTTTTTCGATAAAAACACTCCCCCCGTATTACAATTGCTTTCTCGAAGCTCCTGCTTCCCTTCAATATTTCGCTTCTACCGACCTCTGACTTTCAAGGCGTCTATGAGATTAAGACACTTTTTACTTGTTACATTTTGAGTGCTTCGCCTTAGCATTTTCTAGTATTTCGCCTACTCTGCTTCAGTCGCCCCGGCCGAACCTTCACCTCTAGAAATGCTTTAATCTATCATTTTTGCACTCAAACCGACTTTTTACTGGGCTGAATCATGTCAGAGCTCGTTTATATACTGCCACGCCTTCCGAGAGACCGGCTTTTATGCTTGCTTAGGACGGTACCTGCCTTGCTCTCACTTGACGTTCCCTCGCTACTTACTCAATCAGGCCTGCTATACGGCCTTAACCGCCCAGCTGCGGTCTTTCGACACCAGCTTGAGTCGACGGCCACGTCAACTCAAGCTATAACCTATATGCTTGCAAAAACACTGCCAGTTAACCCGCCTTGACGACGTCTACCCGCCTCGACGTCTAGGCATTTCTTCAATAACTTTTGCATTATAAAATCCCTCACCTGACTAGGTCGTCAGCTTGATGTTTTTTAGAGTGAAAGCACTCTCTTAATAGTGTAAAGTTATGTATACGCGTATGATGCTCAAATGTTGGTGTTTAAAAATTTTGTTTTACGCTACCTCAAGAGAGTCAATAAAAGTTTTTCAATCTTGTTTCATAACATATACTTGTTTATACTATTACTTAACTTCTATGTTACACTTCTTATATTTTTACTAAGTTCACTTTACACACAGATACAAACTTAAGAAGTACGCACTTGCTTAAAGTACGCACTTAGTTTGAAAATATAATTTAAACGTTGCATGTAAACGTTTTAAATAACTTTTTTTTGTCTTAAGTTTTCTACAAACTAAATCATAATTAAACATATTACAAGTCTTCCTTACGTTTTTGCAAAGCTTATATCCACCAAATAGAAAAAATATTCTGCATAAAGCTACAAATACCAAAGCTAGATCTCTCATCCAACAATGAAGGCAACACAGTTTTGTTTTCATTGGATTCAGAATACTTTTCAAAGGTACAAATCTGACAATTATTACTTATAACAAACAAATCTGAACCACAAGCGACTATTTTATATACGAACTTATTTTTGAAATTGAAATCAACTGGTTTGCTTTTTTCATAGCTTTCAAAGCAAAAAGGAAAATCTAATCTTTTTACTCTTCTGTTCCTGCATACAGCAATGCTAAAGTCTTCCTGAGAACAATGCCTTGTCTGATATAAAGCAGAAGTTTTTTTGTTGGACATTGTACAACTTTCCAGATTCAATTTCCTTGTAAAAACAGTATATAACACTGCTACCCTAGAAAAAGTAACTAAGTACCAATAACTATAGAACAATAAAAAATATACTTAGGTACGTTATAAAACGTAAATAAGTTAAACTATATCTAAATTTGCAATTGTCTTAATTTATTTGTTTGTTTAATTAAAAAACTAATAACCGAAAAAATATCGAATGAAAGTTTTAAGTATAATGAAGGTTTAATGTAAAAACCTTATACTCGATTTTACTGGTTAAAACTAACATCCAAGATTATTTTGAAAAACAATTAAAACTGTAGACAACATTTTCCACTAATACTGCTTTACTATTAATGTTTCTAATAGTACAATATATATTTATTTACACTATATTTCAAGTCTAAAATGTTTGAAGAGTATTTATTTCTTTTTCCTTAAGCAAACTTATTAATTATTTATTCTAAACCTTACTTTAAGTATTAAACATTAACTCAAATCTGTAAATATAAAAGGTTACTTGTATAGAAAATACTATAACTACTTAGTCTTATCAACTTTGTTATAAGCTTGTTTGAACAATCATTAAAGCAATCTAACTTTGCGACTTAGATCTTATGTAAAGTTTCTATTATACTTTTTATGCTTTAACACTGCATAAAGCTAACATAATTAACAAATATAAAAAAAAATCTATTTTGAATTTATAATCAAATTAAACAACAAAAAGCTTACAATCGTTTGTGGATAATGAGCTAACAATGATTGATAAATGATTACTGAAAAAAATAATATGAGCTTAACACGACCTCTGATTGTTTGTTTTATGTACTCATTTAAACTATAAGTAAGATTACTACGATTGTTTATTTTTATCTGGTTTGTGCTAATGCTAACTTGGTATTTTTTTCACTAAAAAAAAACTAGAACTTTTTTTAACTTCAGTAATAAATGTAACAAAATTTTTAAAAAGTAAAGTATGTTGTTAAATCAAAACAGTTTTTAAAGGTTATTTCACATACTGTCAAAACTAAATAAACTTTATTATACCAAGATAAAAAAAAGTCGTTTGGCTTAGACAAACTATTTCAGAGAAACAAAATCAACTTAAATCACTGACTCATAAAAACATCTTCAAAATTTTTACAACATAGTTCAGCCAGCATTACATGAAATGTATTTATTTATAGCATAATGACTTTAAAAACGTAAAAGATGTCGATATAGTAACTAAAATACTTTAAAAGATTCATTATATAAAACATATTTTGTCATGAATATTTTTTGTCCGTATGACATGGAGGAAGTTATGGGGAACCGGAAGTATGAAGAGCACCAGTTTGTGAGAAGGTTTGTGAACGGAAACGGCTTCAGTAAGATTAGTTTTGTAAGAGACGGGTTCGAAGTTCCGTTGCTGTTTGAAAGCAAAGAAGGACTTGGTGAGTTTACTTATTTTTTTTTATTGTTTTCAAAGTTGTATAACATTTTTATGCTTTTCATTATGTACAAATGTTCATAATTTGTTACAAATTAAGAACATAAAGTTTAAAACAAATCATAGAAATAAGGAATTAATCAAGTATTAAAAATCAAAGTACTGAATTTAAATATCAATTTTTAAAATACTTTTCAAAAAGTGTTTATGTTTATTTCTTGAATTAAGCTAAGTTAATTAACAACAAGATTTTTTTATCTTTATTTAAAGAACTCAACAACTAATTTTTAAATGTATAAATTCTATTTTCAGGGATGGATCCATCTTCCTCTCAGTTCTCAGTCGACGACCTGAGAAACTTGTTGCACGGGCAAACCAAATTGTCCTTACAGGACGTCGTCCAAACGCAAGGCTCCGAAATCAACCGAATGGTCGATCGTCCAACAGTCTTGAAAAGCATCGACTGGGTCGACCTGTGCTACCCCGAGCACCTCAGAAACGCGAATATTTCTAAAATGCAAAAAGACTGCTGGACGCCGGTGGCGGGGTGTTACGAAGACTTCCGTTCGGTGTCGCCCTCGCTCTGGCGCCACGTGGCGGTTGGGGAGAAGATAATTTTGCTGATCGTGCCCACGTTAGCTAACTTGTACCTTTATTACGAGTGGTCGGCAAACTCCAATGAAAATGCTTCTTTCTTAGCGGACCGAGCCGAGCGGTGCCAGTTGGTCGTGCTGAAAGAAGGCAGCACTCTGATGGTGCCCTCCGGTTGGATCCACTTCGAGTACGCGCGATCCGATTCGCTGGTTTTTGGCGGGAGACTCATGTGCTCTTTCACCTGGAAGACGCAGTTTCTAGTTCTCAGAGCGAACAAAGCGCAGAAGGACGATAACGACGAGTTCAGGTTTTACACTGAGCTTTTCTGGTTCGTCCTGGACAGGTACGTGCTCACCTATAGAGGAAAGTCTTACGTGACCGAGGACTACAAACGCGCCAACAAAGTCGACGATTCCGCAGATTGGATGACAGCTATTAGTTTGACCGGTCGCGAGCCGAAAATGCTGAGAAAGCTGCTCAAGTATATCCAGAAAAACATTGCGAGTAAGCCCGAAGGAATGTTTCTGTGCAAGGAACTGTTGAGTGAAGCGCGGCAAATGATCAGAGATCTCAAAAAGGAAGAAGAGGATTCCGAGGTCACCGCAATTTTAGCTGGGTTTTTGTATTCAGCAGAGACAGGGACTATGGTTGGACAAGAAAAACTTTTGTGCAGATCAATGACTGACGATGGAGCTCTTGTAAATCTACGCAGAAGTCTTCTTGACACGGTGCACAACAGAATTACTGAGGTGAGACGGCGCCATTCTGCCTCCGGTGGTCCTTCAAAACTTTTGGTGTACGACAAGATTGAAAAAGAGGCTAAAAAGGTTGTTGAAATTGTTGATCTTCTTCAGGAACTTGAGGACAAAGTTGTTGAAAGTAATCAGTAAAAATATATGAAATTACTTAGTTTTTGTCTGTCACTTTCGTAACGTTTCGTCAGTAAAACTAAAAAAAAACACTTGTAACACCTTTAATTTTTATAAATAGTTTTTTGGTCTTCGTATTTAGTTTTTTATATGTTGACTTTGTTGCAAAATAAATTTTAGTTTTTTACATATCTTGTTTCTCTATTAAATATTTTCATTTAGATACATAAAAAATGAACATATATAATAGAATTTTGGCGGCTATCAAGACCTGTGTTGTTTAACTGTTTAGTTAGTTTCCCTAGTCAGTTGTAATAAAATACTAAATAATAGAAATGTTACTAAACTAACATTTTAAGCCTTTTTTGCTGGGTGTAACCAAACTTAGTTTATAATATTTATTGAGACACGATGTAGTACAATTTGACAACTTCTTTACCAATGGTTATTTTCAATAAACTGATAACTTGAAGCGTTATTATACTGTTAACAAAACTTTGAATTCCGTCAGTTTGCTGACATTATTCTATGAGTGAGACTAAATAATAACAAGTTTTAAGTAACTAAAATTAAGATTATAAACTAAAGACGATTTATAAACACAATTTAACCAGTTAAGAGAGTTGCTTAACTGAATTGTGTAAACGACGTTAACTATGTTTAGTCTACCTTAATTTTGAAGGTTAATTAGCCTTTTTTATTTTAATTCATTAATAACGTTTATAAATAGCTGTTTATTTAGTTAAAGTATATAGCAAAAAAAAAATTTTAACAAAAAACTGTTAAGTGCGTTAAAAGTTTTTTTATTTAAACACAATAATACTTTAAAACAAATTTCAAATCTAGTTAAATATGAGGTTCGGTTAAGTGAGGCATAAGATAATAAAAGTACACAGGAAGTAAGCGTTTTTTTCCAGGAAAAAAAAAAACATTTTCTAAATAAAACCTTCTTTACTTATTTTTAAAATAAATACGTCACAAACATTGTAATAACACAAGCTTGTTAGTTTACGAGTTAGTAAAATTGAGCATTGTACAATTGGCAGTTCAAACAAGTGTGATAAAAATAAATAAATAATTAACCAAAAAATATAGAGCAGCAATGTTAAGTAAACAAATTTTGAATGCTACTTTGTCGAATAAACGTGTGTGCTACTTGCTAACATTCATTTTTTCATTTGTTTTACTTTTAGAGTGTTCATTAAAAGTTATAGCGCGGGCTATTAAAAATTTTTGTTGAAGTATATTATAGTTGACTGTGATATAAATATTTTTTCGATAATTTAATTGAAACTAGTATAAAATTTTTATCTAATGACGAAATTAATAAAACAGTAAGTATGTGGCTGATGCAAAATTAAACCTGACGATTAACTTATAAAGCAAAAATATTAATGTAAACCTATTAATTAAAATTATTGATTTAAGCACAAAATACGATGTTTATTTTTTTTTACTGAATTAAAGTTGTGTAAAAAGTGTTGCATTAAAGTGTTGTAGAAAAAAGCATTATACTATTATTAGTCATTAGATTCATTAGACTAACTATCTAAAACCTTTTTTATAACTAATCTAACAATTTAACTTCAGTTGTGTAAATTTCAGTTTTTTATTAAATCAAACTTAGGTTAGTTATTTTTTAAAGTTGTTATTGTTGTTTATCAAACTAAATACTGCAAATAATAATTTTATAAACTTTTTTAACTGAAAAAAAAGGTTGACATGTGCTTAAAGTTTTTGTTTTTTATTTCATCACTTTTGTAAGCGTTTCATATGCTAGTTATATTTTAAATAGGTTTAAAAAATCGAGCCTAATAATTATGACGTCACAATGGAAGCTGTTAGAATCTGTTAGGAAACCGGGAACGGGAAAAGGGGAATTTCTGAATTGCCGGGGAATGGACATTTCCATGGCAACAGGAAACATGCTTATGTGTGACATCAACAACAAAAGAGTCCAGGTTTTTTTTGATTAAAATGTAATAAAAACTATAAACTTTTTTTGTTAAGTAAAGTTTAAGTTTTTGTTTATTACTTATTAGTTTTTGTTGTTCAAAATAAAATTTGAAGTTTTTTTGTTTTCTATTGTTATAATAAAAGTTTTTCAACTTTAAAGGTTTTAAATAAGTTAAAACTGTTTCTGTAGTGTTTATTTTTGTGCTATTTGAGCTATTTTAAAAACTTTAAAGTTTATTTTATTTTGTTTTGGTTAGTTCCAACTTTTTTTTTTCAATTTTAGATGTAATTTTTTATTAAAGTGCTTAATATTTTACATAAGAGAAGTACACAAATTTATAAGACAAAGTCATTTAGAACAATTAGTAACTTTTTTGCAAGATACTGGACAAGGAAGGGAAGTTTTTGCACAGTTGGAACTCTGTGGTTAAAAAAAGCAAATTGTGCCCACTAGATATCACCAGGTTCGACGATCATACGGTGGCCATGATTGTGGAGGGGTGGGCCATTTTGTGCGATTTACCCGATGTAAAAGGTTATCTAAACTAAATTGTTGTTAAAGTTTTATTTATTTAAGTTTTGATTTCTTTTTCATAATAAAATTCAAAAAAAAAATTACTTCTAGTTATTTTCGTTTCCTATAAATAAAAATAAATTTTAAGAAATAAAAATACAAGTATAGTTTGTTTCCACAGCAATTTTTGAAGACAATCAACTAAAAATTTATCTGTTCCACAAACAGATCCATCGAATTGTGACGTCACAGTCAGGCAGGCGTTCGGCAACGACGAGCTCGCCTTCCCACGCTCAATCGTCAGGGACGTGACGTCATCGGGTAGTCACGTGTTCACCACTGACGTGGGAAGGCACCGCGTCTGCTCGTTTGACGTCACAACAGGCCAACTTCTACGTTCCCACGGTAACCTATTTTGTTTTAGTTACGTTTGAACGAACGTCGTCTGATTTTTTTTTTGTTTATTTTTATGTTTTCTATCTATATGTTTAGTTGTTACAGTTTGATGATAACGGTTTTACTTTTGTATAAACTAAACTAGATATTGGTCGTTATTAGACCAAAACACAAGAAATGTATCTGTAAATGTAAAGTTTGTAAATAACTGTTTTTTTATGCTAAATCAACGCCAACACTGTTTACTTGCTAAATTGCGAACTTTTGTCTCAACTATTTGCCGCATATTCACAGCAGCAGAACATAATACTTCAATTCAAATATAATCTAACTCAACCTTTAAACGTTAAAAATTTTTTCAGGTAACTTGGGCACGGATGACGCGACCAACTTCAACTGGCCGTACTACATGTCCACGGACGGCAGGGGCAGGCTGGTGGTGGCCGACTCCCACAACAGGTGCTTGAAGTTCTTCGACCCCAAAACCCTCCGTTACCTTGGCAACCTGGGCAAGGACAAGTTCGCCTGCGCGACCGGGTTCACCTACGACGACACCGGATCCGGGTCGGTGTTGATTTTTTATTTGTTTTAATAAAAAAAAATATTTTGAGAATATTTTCATCTATATCTAAAAAAATTTTCATCTAGTAACATTTACATTTTTATTAGTATTTCAGATGAAATACTGTATAAGTTTCTTTAATTTTAATAAGTTTGAAAAAATTTAGTAGACAATTTAGATATAGACTAAAGAAATTTGGTTTTATATTTTTCTTAATAAAAAGAATATTGAGAAATTTAAAAAATAATTGATAATTTTTTAGATAAGCTTTTTAAATTCATTGTTATGTTTTCTAGACAAAATTTATTAACTACACTTGGATTGCGGTTGGTTCTAAGTTTGTTTTGTAGAGGTTATAAATTTTAATATCAGCTTTGGCTTGGTATAGTTTTTAACAAGTGCTGAGCTGCGTTTAAACTGTTTAGTGGACGTTACCTTATTTATTAGCAAGGTAAATACATTTTACCTTGCTAATAAAGAAGTGTTTGTTTTTTGTCAATGAGTTTTGTCTCTGGTTAGCGTAATGAAAATTGTAGAATCACTTCTGTGCTTGACTTGAAACATTGTTAAGCCTGTGTTAATTTAAATTTGTCCGTATCTAATAATTATTTTGAGTACTTTTCGTATTAGCTTTATTTGTGTAATGAATGCTTTTTCTTAAAACTACTTTGCTAGTAAATTGTATTAAAATTATCTTAGACTTTTTTTTAATTAAACGTCTTTAAAGGTACTTTTTATAATTATTTATCAAGTTTAAATGCACTAGTAAAACAGCATCTAATACTTTTCTTTTCAAAAAACATTAAACTTTATATTTTCCTCAGATATTTTTACTGCTGCGACTACGACTTGTCTAAACTGATGAGTTTCAATAGCGACGGGAGATTTGTCGAATATATTGACACTTCACTTCCGGTGAAGGGGTCCGACCTAAACATGAATCAAAACGGCCGCTTGGTGGTGTCAGTATTTGACGGCTACTTCGTTTACGAGAAGAACAAATAATTATTGAATATTTTATCTTAAAGTGAAAAAGAGGCAGTTGGTTTTTAACCAAGCTACTACTATTGAAATTTTTATTTAAACATAAACTATTTATGAAAATTTTCTGTGAAACACTAAAGTAATTATAACTAAGTTAGACTAAAAAAGCGTTTCAATTATTTTTGGTGACATAACTTTTTAAAACTTAAAGCTGTTTTTTAAAGTAAAAGTATGTTTCTAAAATTATCAAGTACTTGTTTAATGCGCTTAGTAGAATTTCTTGTTCAAAATAAAGTTAAACTATTCAAGACTACTTTGTTTTTATGTTATCTTTAACATTAAAAGTTACAAACTTAATTTTTTTAATTACATGAAAAATCAAATAGAACTTGTTATTATTGATAGCAGAACTGGCGCTTATTTTGTTCATGGTGTCAATTTTCGCGCTCATTTTGCGCTTTTTGCACGCACCAGTGACATTTCCATTTTAAATTTCGACTCATTAGCATCGGTGACATTTTCACTTTGAGATTTGTCATCAGCATCGGTGGTTTTGTCTTTTTCAGACATTATCATAAATTAATAAAGATTATACATAAAAAAGTATATTTGGTTAAAAAACTTTAAACTTTTAATTTGTATATCTAGATATTTTTTGTTTTTTAAAGTTATAATACTATAAAAAAAATCAAATAGTTTTGGCTCGAATATTTTGTTAAAATATGAAAAATGTTATTATGATTAAGTGATTTAAGTTGATTTTATTTTACTGAAACTATTTGTCTAAGCTAACTGGTTTTTTTATCATTGTACAATAAAACTACTTAAATTTTAGAAGTACTTGAAAAACTTATAAAAACTACTTTGATCCAATTATATACTTAACAAATACTATTTACAGTTAATATTTAAAAAAGAAAACAGTTTTTTTACTGTAAAAAAGTAATAAGTTACTTTTTACAAATAGGGTTTAGTACTTATAGTAAGGTTTAGCGATTCTTAACCTTGGGTAAACTTACCCCTGGGGGTAATTTCCTTTGTTTTAGGGTGTGGATTTTCTGTAAATAAAAGTTAATATTTATTAACTGTCTTATCAATTTAAAAGTTTTTTTTTAACAGTAATGTTTTAAAATTAAAAAAAAAATCTTAAAGTATTACGATTTTTTGCATTTAAAAAAACTTATAGTTCAAAAGATAAAGTTTTTTTCCTTAAAATTGAAAACTAATTTGTTCATCGGGGTAAATTTGGTGACTACATTCCAAAAAGAGGTAAAACATAAAAAAAGGTTAAGAATTGCTTGTATAGTATAAGAAACTAATATATTTACTTAAAGCATAAGAAGTATATACTTTTTATACATTACAGAACTGAGATATAGGTGGGTGTCACTTTTGCAAAATGGTCACTTTTGCACGGAAACTTTTTTGCACATGCGTCACTTTTGCACGGCGACAATTTAACATGTCAAAACTTTTGCACGGCGTCACTTATTGCACGACGTTACATTTGCATGGCGACATTTTTGCAAAGCGTCACTTTAAGACGGCGTTATATTTTCACGGAAATATTTATGCAATGCAAAAATTTTTAACAATCGGTCAATTTTGAACGGAGCTTCACTTTAGCACGCTTCTAATTTATATTTTATAAGTTAAAAATTTATTTAAATAGATACAAAAAAAATTTTCCATCAACTTATACAAAATTTTTTAACGCAAATTATTTTAAATGAATAAAATGTGATAGTTTTTTAATGAAATTTTAATGTAAAGCTTTTATATGAAATTTTACATAGAACAATATAATAATGTACGACACCTCACTTTAATCATATTTATAATCTTAATCTAAATAAATTAGATAAGTACAGTTTTTTGTTTTTAAATTTAAAAAAATTTGAATACTTTAAATAAAAATAAACTGCAGATGACAAAAAATGTTTAGCCAATCGAACACAACTTTACAATATTCCTTAGATAAAATTTACGACCGGCTAAAGAAAAGAAAATTAAACTTAAACCTTAGTAAATGTCAAGTTCTAAATATTAAAAAAAAATACTACTATCTTTACTTTTGACTTTAAAACAAACAATTTTAACTTATCTTCAGTTAAAGTGTTAAAAGATATTTGAATTCTTAATCATGAAAAAATTAAATGGAACCACCATGTTAATTACCTATACCAAATTGCTACAACTACATCTTTTCAATATTTAAAGAGCTTAACGTCTACAGATATAAATATATTTTAAAAGTTTTTTCTTATTTAAATTCGTCCTAAGTTAAAATATAACACACTTATCTGGTTTCTATTATTTAAAAAAAAATATTATACATATTTAATCTGTCCATAGAAGATATACCAGACTAGTCTTCAACCGCTACAGTTTTTCTTATACGTCTTACCTTGATAGACTAACAAAACTTAATATTAAATCCTTAGAATAAAGGAGACTTGAATTTGATTTCATTAATTTTTTAAACTAGATAAGGGTGAAACTAAAATTAATATACAATCAATTTTTGACCGTTATAGCACAACTTACTTACTGAGAGAAAATAACAAAAAAAAGTACATGCAAACATTATTTCAATAAAAAGTCTTGGCATAATTCTTTTTTTTTATTGATCAGTTGAAATATGTAACAAACTTTCAAATGAATTAGTTTTTTGCTACAAATTTAAAGATGTTCGATTAAAGTTAAAATATTTCGATTCAATTTAAGGTCTTCAGGTGATCGATGCATTTTCATTGGTGTTTTCAACGCAAAGAAGACAAATGAAGTGTTTTTCCATCCATATGACCGATTTAATACTAAAAAGTTGTATAGATGAGAACTTGTTGAGCATAGTTTCTCGAAAAAATCAAGTTCTAAATTATTTTGTTACTGTATAGTGTACTCTAGTTTCGATAAATATATGATTATTCCAATTGTTGCCAGTCAAGCTTATTTTTCCTTTTGTTGTCTTAAACATGGCATTCGACTTTATCACTACGTTGGAATTCAAAGCAATGTATAATTTATATAACAAAATATTAGTTAAATGTCTCAAACAGTAAAAAGAAAATTTGAAAACATACTATAACCCTATTTTAAATGTGTGTAAGATTATTAAATTATGAGACCTACAAAAAAAAATCTATATATGATAGATTTTTTGTATTTAAATCAGTTTTAATTACTTTACATTTATAAATTGCTTAAAGTTCCACGTTTATTTTTTGTTAAAAATTTCAGGTTTTATTGCCGAAATAGTCTAATTTTAAGTATTTGCAGGATTTTAGGACAAGCCTGATCATTTGATGATATTATTTTGGAGTAGATAGTAATCTAATTATCTACAAGTAATAGAGAAATTTTTTAGGCAAACTAACTAAAAGCAGTTCTTATCGTAACTATAGTTATAGAATTTAATGAACTAATATAGCATCTTATGTTCAACTGATCTCGATAAATTATTTTGATGAAGTTTGAACCAAAAACTAATACTTATGCTCTGAATTTTTCCAATTAAATTGATAGCTTTATAAGTAAATTTAACCATCTAAATTCAGTTTTAAAAAAAAAGCTACATAAATAACAATTAAAGTAAAATTTATCAAACGGAAATGTAAACATAAGTTTAACTTGGCAAACTTGGACTCTCTTATACAATGATGCTAATTAAGTTAGAGAATGAAGTATATAATTTAGTTTTACAATCAACAAACTAAAATATACAATATCAACCGAAGACCATTGAAAGTGTATTATATGCTAATCAAATCAAAACACATTCAAAAAAAAATTAGAAGAAAACTATTCAAAATAGGACTATTGTAGAGCTACAAATAAAAAAGAACACTGCATAAATTAAAAGCTCAATATAAAACAGTATAACGCATGATTAAACTATTAACAGTTTTAACTAAAAAATGGAATAGTTGAAGTAAACTATCAGTGGATAATACTTCGGTTTAACAGTTAAATTACAGTAGCATGTAGTAATACAAAGAAAATATGTACAATGTACAGACTTAGTGATTCTATTACACCAAAATTACATCAATTAAACTACTTTTTTTCGAAAAAACACAAAACGACCAGAAGTTTAAATTGAACAATAATAATGAATGTACTTTTAACATTTTACAAACTGTGGTTTTAAAATATTAAAAAAAAAATATTAATGACATTGCTATTAAGTATAAATAGATATTTGTTGTTTTCAAACATAACTGCGAATAACTACTAATAAAAACTTTCTAAATAATCAGATGCAAACATATCTCCATTCTACTTCATTCCGACGAGTTCTTCGCTAACCCGCCACAACTTCCTGCCGACCTCTTCATCCGTCGCGTGCTCGTACAATTCTCCCACGTGACAGTCCAGCAAGTACGCGCCTTTGTGACGCAACAACCCGTCGTCCAGCATCGCCATCATGATCGTCTGCGCGCCGTATATCGTGTCTCTGTTGAAAATTATGACGTAATAAATATTTGTTATGACGTATATCGTGTCTCTGTTGAAAATTTCACTGTGACGTAACACTTAATTAGCATGGAATGTATCATGTCTCTGTAAAGTGACGTAATAAAAAAGTAATATGGAGTAATTAAGTCTATATTCTGTGTACCGTGTATCGTGTCTCTGTACGGTAATTATGCCTTACTATACAATTGTTATGACGTATATCGAAAACAAAGTACGTGTGCGAACTTTCGAAGCTTACACTTTATATTTCAAGGTGAAACAGCAAAAAAAAAAGGTGAAGAAGAAAGTTTACGGAAAACTCGAAACTTATGGTAGATATTTTGGGTCACCTGTTAAAAGTAAAAACTAAAATTATGACTGCGGCCCGCAATTAATTTCATTTCTAAATCTGGCCCACGACCACCGAATACCCACCGACCCCTGATATAGACAAACAGCTACAATATAAGAAGTCATTGAATGGCATTATTATATGACGATACTGCAGAGCAATTGCTTTTGTTATGACAATCGTAAAATGCTTGCCACATAATGAAGCAACATTCTATGGTTGCTAACTTAAATTTTATTAGAGTTATATATATAGAATAAGCTCTTCGTTGGTTGCTTTAATTTTTCAAGCATCAGATTTTAAACATACTTTTCAACTATACTTTAATAAATTACACATTTGAAATTTACATTTGAGTGGGCATTACTAATTCTTACGAATTGTTTGTACAAAAACTTTAAAAAGTTTATTGACGATATGACCTTTAAGAAAAACAAAAAACATTGTCTGATTAATTAGCTATATTTAGTTTAAAAACAACAGACATTTTTTTCAACTTTAGCTCTGCTCTCTTTTAATTCAATTGATAAGTTCTTTCAGAATGTTTTTATTTCTTTTTTAACTAACAGTTTACTTTTACACAATTCAACCATTTAACTTACCGATATTATCTTTACTTGAAAATTTTATAATAACAACCATGCTAGTGGGTAGAAATATTCTCAAAAAAATTATAAACAACTTCGCAAACCAATAAAACATTCATAACAACAAACAAAAAATGTACCTCATGAATGGAACAGCGAGATATTTCAAAATGGGGGAATACCAGTACTGATCCCAACCTGCTCCGATTTCCGACTTAATTGCTCCTAAAATTACGTTGAAATTTATGATAAATTTAAGTATACTGATATTAGAACATTATAAACTTTATTAAAACACTAAACAGTCTAAAAGAAGTTAGCAGTTGAAAAAACTATATAACTTATTTTAATCACCACGAAATAAAGGAAATATTTCTGGATATATACTTTATTTTTGATTTTTAACCTAAACATTTATCATTATTTTTATTGTGACACTTTTTATCAAAATACTTTAAGTTTACACCCTAAAATCTATTAAAAAACAACTTTAAAATGAAGAAAACTATAAACAACAGTATACCAGTACAACTTAACAATTAACTTGTTTTTAACCAACTTCAATTTACATATTTTCATACCAACCGGGGTGAAGGGACCAAGTGCTGATGTCGAAACCTTCCACTCGTTTCTGAAGCTCCGAAGTGAAGTAGATGTTGGCCAGCTTCGAGTTTCCATAATACTTCATCACACCCCAGAACCCTTCCGGATCTTCGTGCAAATTGTCGAAATCCAACTTGCCTATCCTGATATATTAAATAAAAACATCAGACAACAGTATATTAAATTAGTTTATTAAAATTCCGGATCCTCGTGAAGGTTGTCGAAATCCAATTTACCTATTCTGTTGTTAGTTTTTAATATGTTGGGTGTTTAATATTATAGATAAAATTTATTACGAGTTTAATAACAACAAAAACTACTCAATGAAAATTTCCTTAAACTGAGTTGATTTTGTGCTGAAATTAATAAAATAATGTTTTAATAGTTTACTGAATAGATGGTGCTTCTATTCCAATGAAAGTATTTTTGCCTGATAACTTTTATTGGTCGAAAAATTGTAGCAAAATAATTTTTTACTTTATAATTTGTCAGAGCAGTTTGTCATGAACTTTGTAGCTAATTTTTAACAAGTTTAGTTTGAAACATTTTCTGTTTTAGTCGATCGCTATAACAGATTTTTTAAATAAACATTTATGTAAATTAATTATTTTAATTTTTGTATAAGTAACTTTTTTGTCACTTTAACTTGCCCTAAAATATATTACATTACTATTTAAACGGTAGTTAAGATAATTCTGGTTCAACCACAAATTAAAACAAAAATATCCTTAAACATCAAAAAATACTCTTATGCCATAATTTTAGTTTAGTATAAGTAGAACTTAGTTATATTTTAAGTTTGAAATTATAATACAACATGATTTATGACTAACTGATTACTCATACAGTTCATAAACATCAATGCAAAATTATTTTAGTCAGCATAAATTCTTAAAAAATTCTTTACTTAAAAAAATTATACTTTAAAATTTTCTTTGTTACGGACTAATGAAAAGAAAACAAAACATACTTTAGCTACAAAAATATGTTCATTCAAAATAAGAACTTATAAAAAATTCAAGTTATTATAATGTAACATTTTTCTTAGTTTTTAATTTCGAAGTCTAAATTCTTAAAAATACTTTTATTTTTAAACCAATTGTCACACATAATGTTTAAAATTAAGTCTAATACAAAACTTAGTGAGCTTGTTTTTAAAAAAACTACTTATAATATTTAAATGCATAGCATTAAAACTTTACAGTGCTTTATTAAGCAAACACACTGTTGTAATTTGATACACAAATATTTAATGACAAACAACTTTTTTATAATAAAGCTGGATTTCGCAAAAACCAAGTGACTTTGCAATTAGAATACAAATAAAATCAATCAAGCTAAAATTTTCAGGGTTTTAATGAAAAATAGCTTTAACTTCAAGTTAATTTTTTATTCCAAATCAGTCTTAAATGGCCTAAGTGAGTAAAAATTAAAAAAAAAACTTTTATTAAATTATATATAGTTATCAAGAAGTTATTAGAATTAAACTAGTTATTTTTTTAACTAAATATAACTATAATTAATTATAATTATGTTATTAGAATACAGTAACCTCTCGCTTATTTACGCACATTGTGTCCACAGAAAGTGTGCGTAAAGATATGAGAGATCGTAAAGAAACGAGAGGTACCAAATATACTCACTATAATGGCTGTATTTCAATATTGCTTCTAGTTAAAAGCAGACTGGGCACTTTCCCACTTTTAACTATTTGTTTACTTCATTTATAAATATGAAAACAACAGATAAAACTATACATATATTAAAAAAAAAGGATTTGAATTTCTATAAAATAATAATAATACGAGTAGAAATAATTTTACTATTTTAATAATAAGTAGAAATTATCTTTATTTATATGTGACGTTTATATTCTATTCTACTTAGCAAATTCAATTTATAATTAAGCATTTCTTTACAATTATAAAATGTTGTTTATTAATATATAGGGCAAGACTGCTTTATTATTTCTTTGTGTTTTAAACTCTCATTAATCATTATACTTTCATTATTAAACACAGTCATGTTTATTTCAGAATTTTGATTTAATCTCTTATTGTTAACAAAATTTCTAATATACTGAGGTATAACTAAATGTTTATCAATTAGTCAAGGAACATAAATTTTCAAAGTCTAAAGATATAGAGAGGTGTGTTAGCATTTAAAAACATATTTCAACTTAAAAATATACATTTAACCAAATTTGTGCAATAATGAAAAAATTAAAATTTTTATTTTCTAATTTTTATAGAATTCTGAAATGCGCAACTAAACGAGAGTGCGTAACGTCACGAGTGCGTAAAGATCCGAGAGGTTACTGTACTACTATTAGACAAACATATTTATACTTTGACTTATTTATATAACTATTTTATTATTCTCAAATTTAAGGAAAAAATTGAAAATTAGAAATTATTTATTTATGCATTTTAAACAAACTTGTAAGCCTTTTATTTATATTTAAATTAATATTTTATCATTATTAATAACCAAACGAACTTGTAAGCTTCCGACGAAACGTTGATTATCCTGACCGGCCTGCTTCCCGACTGCTCCTTCATCTTGCCAAGCAGCAAGTTGGTCAACAAAAAGTGTCCCAGGTGGTTGATGGCCAGGACCCTGCCGTGCCCCTGCGCGTTGTAACCCCTCACCCCGACTGCACCTGTTTTCATTGGTTCAAATATGAGAAAAAATCAGTTTTGATTGGTTGAAGTATCAGAAAAAATCAGTTTTGATTGGTTGAAGTATCAGAAAAAATCAGTTTTGATTGGTTTGGAAAATTTGAATTTGGCTGAGGGTCTTGTGTGTCAGGTGAAATTTATTATCATGTATTTCTTAGTTGTTAGTTAATTTTCAATTTCTAGTGCAACATGGCATAGTAAATATTTTGCTTTATATTTTATTTATCTGTTTCAGTCGTTTAAATGAAGTGATCCTGTTGAATTTTGATTGGCTTAGAAAGTTTTAATCTGGTTTAAGGGTTTGTAAGTTATAAGAAAAATTGATGTTGTTCCTAATTCAGTGTATGTTTTCAAGATTAAGGGGGAAATTTACTGGATGTGACTGTAGAATGGATTTTGGTTAATTATTACAATATTTAGGAGTATTTTAGTAAATTAAATAGTTTTTAATTTGAGTGAAAATTTTAATACAAAGAATATAAATTTTAAGTTATATGTGATTTTTTTTGCTACGACATATCATACTTAATTCTGATCCTTTTAAAATATAATTGAATTGTTTGTAAGTTAAGGAAAAATATTAAGTACAGTGTAGCATACAACTTTTGATACAAGTGATGTTTCCCTATTACACTGATTATTTATTTTTTAATCAGAGGTATTTAAAGTTTAAATATATTACAATACTAATTAAAACTTACATTAAAAAAATATTTTATTTAGATAAAAAACATATTTTTTAGTAAAATAAGTCAGTTTGAAAATAATTATATGCAACAAACAATTTATATACAAAAAAAATTAAAAAAAAAAGTTTATAAACAATTAAAACTTTTATAAACAATTAAAATTTATAGGTTAAAATAAATTGTAATAATTTTAAAATACTTATTATTACTAAATTAAATATCTATTAAATAAAAAAATTTACCAGCATTATTAACAAGGAAATCAATGTGTTCTTCAGTGGACAAAATGTCTTTTGCGAATTTCTCAACTGAATCGTACTTTTCTAAATCCAACTCCATTACTCTGATCTGCCGATTATTACTTTTATGGTGTATACAAAACTGGAACGTTTTAGTTTTTTAGGTTGTGTTTAAACTTTCAATATCTACTAATCTATAAAATATGTTTTGTTATGATATTAAGAGTTCATACTTTAATTTAAAAGCTACATGTGTAATTTTTATTTCAATATCTAGTTAATATTTTACAAAATTATTTTTTGATGATTAATTAATTTTTTTTTTCTTAGACTAAAATTCAATATTCTTTTGTTATATATCAAACCTATATCATAAGATTATCAAAAATTCTATGACTGTTTAGATTTTAATTTAACTGCACAATTTTTACTCTTTTTTTGTAATATAGAAACTTATATCATAAGATATTTGAAAAAGTTAGAACATATTATGATTAAAATATTATAAATTTTTACTATAATATTAAGATGTGCTTTAAAATATTTCAGGTTTTATAAATTTCATATTTGTTTTTATTACAAAAAGCTCACAAAATCACACACACATTTTTATTTTTAGTATGAAAATTATGCAATTAAACAATTCACAGTTTGTAATTTTTTCTTCATGTTTATTTCAGTCTAACTAAAAATAATTTGAGACAAACATACTTATTCTGGGTAGCTTCAACAATTTTCTGCTTGGCCTTACTATATATACGTTTGTATATAAAAATAAAATATAAAAGATGTGCTGTTGAAAATTTGAGTTTGTATAATTTTCTTTATATTATGTTCATTCAAGTTTAGTTATGATAAATCATACCAACATTTTTGTTCCCGGTAGCTTCAACAATTTCCTGCTTTGCCTTCTCAGATTTCTTAACGTTTCTTGAAGCGATGATCAGTCGGGCGTCCCTCTTTGCTATCTCCATTGCAGTGAACTTCCCTATGCCCGCATTTCCACCTAAGAATAATAATTTGTTAGAAGAATGTAAGCATTAAACACTTTTTTAACTTTGTTTAAAGTTCATTAATAGAATTTTTTGAAAAAAAAAATTTGAAGGTGAAATGCAATACAACAAATATCAAATATAATACAATTAAGGGCATAAGGGGGTGAATCACTTTTTTCACAATTTGATCTTATTTTATAGAACTTTAACTAAGCTAAAAGATGCTTTTTACAGATTTTTTAAGCTCAAAATAATTTTTGAGATGATCTCAAAGTCGGAGCCAACAATATCGGAGTCTTATGGGAGGCGCAATGGTAAAAGTCTATTTCCTCCTACGTTTTTTAAAATAAATACCTCAAAATTTCAATTTTTAATAAAACTTAAAGGTATTTATCTCAAAAAACGTAGGAGGAGATAGACTTTTAGTGATGTAGTCTTTTTTGATTTTTATAGTTTGCGCCTCCCATAAGGAACCTAGTATTCTCCAATTTCAACCCGCTTTAACTGTAAAAAGCATCTTGAAGCTTAGTTAAAACTCCATGAAATAAGGGTGAATGGTTAAAAATGTAGTTCATCAAATTGTCCATTTTGATGAATAAAAACATATCAAGCCTTAAAAATAATGATAAAAGAAAACAGGATCAGGTGTCTAAATGATTTTTATTTTAGCTTAAGTATCACAAAAGATAATACAACAGAGTGGCCAATGGTTTTTGTGAAATTTCTTCCAGGTTTTTGAAGTTACATGTTTTGGGTCTTTTTTCAGTTTAAAATAAAGTTTAAGGTTAAAAATATTAAAAGTAGTAGAATTATATTGAAAAAAATACTGTAGCTACTTTGTGAGTTTTATTAAAAAATATTTTTCGATGATGACAAATTTCTATATATATATGATTGATATTAAGTGTCTAACGAAAAATTTACTACTTAACATGTAAAAATTATTTAAAATTCCAGGCTTTTTTTATTCAAAATTTCTCAAATTTCAAGTTTTTTTAACCTATATAGTTGGTTCCAGGATCTTCCACGATTTTAGGTTTTGTTTCCACCTGAATACATTAAAAACTAGATTGAAGTTTTCTAAAATGAAAATTTTATTCCTACTAGAAATATTAAAACTTATTAGAAAATATGCAATTTCTGATATATGGAGAGGAGTCAAATTTGCTTTAAGGGACTTTTTTGCACAAAGGTTGCACTTTTTAAAATTACACAAATTTGAATATATTTTTCAAAAAAAAATTACAAAATAAATGTTTGGATATTGAAATATATTTATGGTTCTATATACTATTATATTTTTTATATAACATCTCAACTTCAAATTGTTGTTTTCTTATAAATTATTTAAGATAGACATAATTTTGTTTAAATCAAATGGCAGAAATATTTTTGCTGTGAGCTTTTGTTACGTATTTTTTTTTCAATTGCTAGCAGACAAATTTATGTTTTAACCTTCTTAACTTACCACTAAAAATGGTAAGTTTTGTAACACATTGTTAATTCTGGTGAATAACTACAATTGCAAAAAAAAATTACAAAGTATGTTATTTAACTCAAATACATACTTGAAAATGAATAGTATTAAAAAAGATATTACAAAACTAAAAACTTTTAGATTTTTTAAATTTTACTAGCAATCCATATTGTTATGACTTAAAAGCTAATTTCCTGAGTTTAACAAAAAATATTTCACATACAAAAATTTAATGAACTATGTTTATATAAAGCTTTATTTTTATTTTGAAAGATAATTATTTATCAGTATGATAACAATCTTTACATCCTTGGTTTTAAAAAATCTTAATAGGTTTAAGCAGGCCTTAGTAAATCATTTAAGGTTTAAGGTAAGGTTTTAGGTTGCAGTTTAAGCCAACTATTAAAGTTGTTTTTTCCGATAAAAACTTAAGAAAAAATTAAGACTTTTTAAGTAACTAAAATTTCAGAAGCATGATTTTTTTTCAATAACTTTTATTTATTCTAAAAATATTTAAAAAACACAATATAAACCCACAACACCAAACAGTAAACATAAAATTTTAAAGTAGTTTATTAACAACAACTTTACAAGCATGTTTTCACAATTATATTATTCATTCTAGTAATATGAAACAAAACACTAACCCGTCAGTATGACGGTTTTTCCAGTCAGCATCTTGTCGCTTTCGTACATGGGACCCGTTTTGATGTTCACCTGCCAGTAGTAGGCTGCATAGAGCAGGCAAGACCAAAATATTACTCTACCGATCATGTCTGTGAAGAACATAACTGTTTGCTGAATGTTTTATATGAAACAAGTAGCAATATATAAAAGATGGTAACAAAAATAAATAAGTATAACTGAGAAAAAAGCAGGTTTTAAAAGGTGTGTATATTTGTTTCTAAAACTATTGCAGATAAGTACAACATATTTTAACATTTTTGTTAGCATTCTTAAACAAAGTCGTTAGCAAAAAAAATATGTTGTAATAGTTTGAAAAGATACACAGAAACTGCTTCATAAGTAAAAACATATGTAAACAGAAAAAACTTATTTTTATACTAAACGATGGTAATTTATGCTTATTCAATAAATAGTTGGTCTGTTACATTATGCTTATAGCATAAAACATATAGTTCTAATAAAATATACATTGTAAAATATCTAGCAACCTTAAAATTACTTAAATACAAGCATTTACTTTTTATTTTATTTCTTTTTGAGCAAGTAAAGCCAGAAAAGCCAGCAATAATTAACTTTAGCAAATAAAAATCTTGGCAAATTTAAGTGGTGCTATAAACAGGGTTGCCACTCGTTCTTTCAAAAATTTTTCCAGGTTTTCCAAATTTCTTCCAGGTTTTTAAAAGTACACATTTTTGGGTATATTTTTAGTTTTAAGCTAATTTCTATATAAGAAACTGTGTTTAATAGTATAAAAACATTGAAAAGATAATGTAAAGTTACTTTAAATGTGTTTTTTAATCTAAAATTTTTTGATGATGACAAAAAAAAAATATTTATATGATAGATTTTTTGTGTCAAATCGAAATTTTACTACTGAAAATGTTAAAATTATTTTAAACCCCAGGTTTTCCAGGTTTTTTCTTCAAAATATCTCAAATTCCAGGTTTTTCCAGGTAAAGTGGCAACCCTGTATAAACCATATACAATATAAGTATTTTCAAACTTTTAGAAACACCTAATAGTAAAAAAAAACAGTATTTTTAGATGAGAAAGTATAGAGATTTTTTATTAGCTAAATACTATAATTTAAACAAAAAAATTTAAATAAATTATTTTAGTCTGTTATCTAAATTTTCTCAAAATTATTAAAATTAAGGAAACTTATACAATATTTCATCTTAAATATTGATAAAAATCCAAGTGTTACCATACGAAAATTAATAAAAACTAAAATGTTTTAACTGTTCAGTACTGTATAAATAAAAAAAATAAAGTATTGTAGTAAAATTACAAAAAAAATGTTTTACAAAAAAAAATCAAATAGTTTATGACCCAAATAGCACTATCATGCAGAACATCATGGCAAAGTTCCAAGCGGCAATGGCCAGCCTGAAGTACCTCAGGTTGGACAGCAATTCCTTCACCTTATCGCTGGGCAGCACCTCTTGGGTGTCCTCCCCAAACTCCAGCCCCGTGTCCTTCTTCTTGGTCAGCCGGAAGTTGAGGACCGCCCCCGCGTTGACAAGCAGGGTGCCAAAGAGCAGGAATTTTGAAATCATTTCAGGTTTTAAGAGTTCAGAAAAAACAAACTTTAGTTTTTACTAAATTCTGCATAACAGTGAAGTTCATTAGAAATTGGTAAAAATTTTATTTATTATTTAAGTTAACCATGTTTTGAATAAAACACTTATGATTAAAAAAACTAAAAATATAATGCAATTTAGTGGTATGAAACCATATATAAGGTTTTTTTTGTTTATTTTTATATAAAATTTTTATTTTAATTTTTTATAAATTTTTTCTGACAGAATTTTCTAAACATATTAAGGAAAATTTCCGAAAAGTTTGGGGTAGTTATCTCAAAAAACGTAGGAGAAGATAGATTTTTAGTGAAATAGTCTATTTTTGCTGTTTTAGTTTGCACCTCCCATAAGGAACCTACTGTTGCCTTTGATTGGCTATATATCAAAAATTATTTTGAATTTTTTAAATATGTAAAAGGTATTTTATAACTTAGTTAAAACTATATAAAATAAGACTAAAATTCAAAAAAAGGTAATTTTTTTTCAAAGTCTTTAATGATATTTTGTTTAAATATTTTTTTCTACCATAGTTAATTTCATCAAATAAATTGAATTCTTTACTTTTAAAATAATAAAAAATAATCTTTTGTAAAGGATTTGATATAACTCAGGATGACAAAGGACAATTTAAGCTCACTCAGGACAGTTTAGACAGCTTTTTTAGACAAAAAATGAGAGGCAACCAAGGGTTTACATTTTTTTTTTTCTTCTTTTTTAGCTATCATTGATTTTTCTTAAAAACTCGATCCAAATCAGACTAGCTTGATCTAACTTCAAGTGGCAACCCTTAAATAGTCATGCTTTAAAAAACAGTCTAATATTTTTTGGATTTTTTTGATTACTCCAGGTGTTATACAGTTTCATATTATGTCCAGTATATTATAACCTGTAGTTATTGTTTATAGGGGTGCACAACTATTTGAAATTCTGAAAAAAAACTAATAAGATGCCACATTTCAAAACATATTTTTTTTGTTGGAAAAAAAATATTGCTCTTGTAAACTTATAAATTAACTATGGGTGGCCATTTTCATTCTTTTTACAAAATTTAAAAAAATTAAAGATATGTTTACAATTAATCATAAATTTGAGTAATTTAAAATATTTTTTTTTGATAAGATTTTTTTCAATGTTTTTCAACTGTAATATTTTTATAAGTTACTTAAGACCCACATTAATGTTTAAAACTTTTTCCATTATATATACCTTTTTTAAATGTGGTCTATTAAACAATTTTTGTAATTTAAATAGATGTGCTTATGTAACTTGTTCTTAGATAATAATTAACATAATTAAAATTACTTCAATATATTTCAAACTCTTATTATATTAACTGTTGTAAATTATAGACATTTACAATTGTTATTTTAGCTGATAATAAAGGATTGAAGATGACATTTAATCAATATAATTAAACTAATCAAGACTGCTTAAATTTTTAATTTGGTCATTAAAAAGTAATTACCTTAAGTTGTAATTGAAAGTCATGGGACAATATTAGAAAACCACTAATAAAAAAATCTTAAAATATGTAAAATATTATATTGTATTTTTAACATTAATTATGTGGTATTTTTGTATTAAAAAATATCTTTTTTACATTTTTATTAGATTTTATTGTTAAAATTTTAATTTTTAAACACCATTCATAGCTGATTTTTATATTTCAAATTTAGCTTTGCTTTTCTAGTTGAAAAGTGTAAATAAGTTTATAGTTTGCTTTATAAGTCTTTAACTAGCAAATTTTGTACAATTTTATTTCAAATAATTATTATACAGGTTAAATTATTAGGTAGGTTTTCTGTTAGTGTTTTTCTTTTATTAAAATTAATTAGTAATTGTTTTATTTTATTTGTAATAGATGTTATCTAGTACATATTAATACAAAGTTGCTACGGTATACTGCAGTTTGATATTGTTATGAATAGTTTTAAAAAAAGGTTTTCTTATAAACCTATGAACAAAAAGAACAAACTTGTATGAGTTTCTTTTTATTTTAAATTATCCTAATTTTTTTTTACTATGGTTTAAAAAAGTTAAAAAAAAAACTACAGCATAGTTGTCTTAGAATTATAAAAAAAGTTACTTTTTACAAAGGGTTTTGTCATTATATATAAAATATTTTTATAAGATTTAATAAAATTTAAATATTATTATTTATTACATTAGTTTATTTTTATTTTTTAACACATTCTTTACTTTACTGGTTGAAATTTCAAAAATATCTTTTTTAATTATTTATTTTTAAATACAAATTAAATTAGATTTTTTTTTATTCTACAAACAATTTTTATAGTTATACTCAAGACCACATGAAATGTTTCTTGATATATGTTATACTTTAGATTACAGACTTTAAACTTTATAAAAAATAGGAATATTTTTTTACAGTTTTAAACAAATTTTTATTTAATTAGCATGGTTGCCACACAACTAGACCACCTCAGATGCTTTAAAATTAAAAAATAACTAAGGCTAGTTTGAACTGGAAAATTTTATTTTAAATTTTCTTATTTGCCACATCATTTAAGTCTTATTAGCACATAATTTAAGTCTTTTTCAAGTTTTGGCTGGTAGTTTTCTTTTTTCAAACAATGATTAGGTCAGTTTTTTTTTTCACTTATGATGATTTTATTTTGTTTCAAGAGTGGCAATCCTGACTTAATTAAGATTAGTTTTTTTTTAGTCAAGTTAACTTAATTTGATATTTAAAATAGCTAGATTCATAGTATGAGTTCAAAATTAACAGTTTTCAGCAACCAAACTAGCCACATCAACCAGTCTGCAGCAACATCATATCTAAATAGTCCAGCAATCAAAACCCCAATCAGCATTTGCCTGTCTAAACAAATGTGTCATCTAATTTTAAAATTAAATTTTGTTTTATTTTTGTTCAATAAAGTAATCATTTCATAGTCCTGGACAAGACGTTAAGCTGTATCCAAGTACTGTATGACTCGATTACCAAGAAGTTTTTTTTTAAACTAGGTTATTGGTCCAAATATATTTGAGTTCTTTTTTTTATTTGTATCATAAAATATTTTTTTACTGCAATTTTTATGTTACAACCATTTAAAAAAAAATGTTCTTAATTTACATTTTTTTTTCTAAATAACATATTTGAGGTAGAAATTATTCTTAATTATTAATTATTATTAATTGAATTACTTGTAAATAAATTGTAATTATTTAAATTTTTATTGTGATAGAGTAACTTTTGTTGTTACTCAAAGGATTGTTAAGAAAAACCAGGTATAATGATCAGCATTAGAAAGTAGTGAAGAACATCTGGAGATTTGTATGAGTCTATTTAAAAAACATTTTAAAATATAGTTTTTTAGTAACAGTGGCTTGATGCTGTACTTATTAAAGTGCACCTATTCATTTTTAAAAGAACTGACTAAGCTGAAGTTTGAACGATATATAAATATCGGATATATACAATATATAACTGTCTTCTTATCTTCCACGACAAACCTTCATTTTATGTTCTTTTGTTTTAATAAATTATAATTACGTTCTTGTAAGTCGTCTTAGATGACCAAATAATTTGCAAACTAAACAAACCAATATTGACGTCATAATCGACTTATAAAAACGAAAAACCCGTATAAATCGTAAATCTACGTCTTACCTTCTTCGACAAACCTTTATTTTATGTTTTTTTGTTTTAATAAATTATAATTATGTTCTTGTAAGTCGTCTTAGATGACCAAATAATTTGCAAACTAAACAAACCAATATTGACGTCATAATCGACTTATAAAAACGAAAAACCCGTATAAATCGTAAATCAACGTCTTACCTTCTTCGACAAACCTTTATTTTATGTTATTTTGTTTTAATAAATTATAATTATGTTCTTCTAAGTCGTCTTAGATGACCAAATAATTTGCAAACTAAACAAACCAATATTGACGTCATAATCGACTTATAAAAACGAAAAACCCGTATAAATCGTAAATCTACGTCTTACCTTCTTCGACAAACCTTTATTTTATGTTCTTTTGTTTTAATAAATTATAATTACGTTCTTGTAAGTCGTCTTAGATGACCAAATAATTTGCAAACTAAACAAACCAATATTGACGTCACAATCGACTTATAAAAACGAAAAACCCGTATAAATCGTAAATCTACGTCTTACCTTCTTCGACAAACCTTTATTTTATGTTCTTTTGTTTTAATAAATTATAATTACGTTCTTGTAAGTCGTCTTAGATGACCAAATAATTTGCAAACTAAATAAACCAATATTGACGTCATAATCGACTTATAAAAACGAAAAACCCGTATAAATCGTAAATCTACGTCTTAACTTCTTCGACAAACCTTTATTTTATGTTCTTTTGTTTTAATAAATTATAATTACGTTCTTGTAAGTCGTCTTAGATGACCAAATAATTTGCAAACTAAATAAACCAATATTGACGTCATAATCGACTTATAAAAACGAAAAACCCGTATAAATCGTAAATCTACGTCTTACCTTCTTTGACAAACCTTTATTTTATGTTCTTTTGTTTTGATAAATTATAATTACGTTCTTGTAAGTCGTCTTAGATGACCAAATAATTTGCAAACTAAATAAACCAATATTGACGTCATAATCGACTTAAAAAAACGAAAAACCCGTATAAATCGTAAATCTACGTCTTACCTTCTTCGACAAACCTTTATTTTATGTTCTTTTGTTTTAATAAATTATAATTACGTTCTTGTAAGTCGTCTTAGATGACCAAATAATTTGCAAACTAAACAAACCAATATTGACGTCACAATCGACTTATAAAAACGAAAAACCCGTATAAATCGTAAATCTACGTCTTACCTTCTTCGACAAACCTTTATTTTATGTTCTTTTGTTTTAATAAATTATAATTACGTTCTTGTAAGTCGTCTTAGATGACCAAATAATTTGCAAACTAAATAAACCAATATTGACGTCATAATCGACTTATAAAAACGAAAAACCCGTATAAATCGTAAATCTACGTCTTAACTTCTTCGACAAACCTTTATTTTATGTTCTTTTGTTTTAATAAATTATAATTACGTTCTTGTAAGTCGTCTTAGATGACCAAATAATTTGCAAACTAAACAAACCAATATTGACGTCACAATCGACTTATAAAAACGAAAAACCCGTATAAATCGTAAATCTACGTCTTACCTTCTTCGACAAACCTTTATTTTATGTTCTTTTGTTTTAATAAATTATAATTACGTTCTTGTAAGTCGTCTTAGATGACCAAATAATTTGCAAACTAAATAAACCAATATTGACGTCATAATCGACTTATAAAAACGAAAAACCCGTATAAATCGTAAATCTACGTCTTAACTTCTTCGACAAACCTTTATTTTATGTTCTTTTGTTTTAATAAATTATAATTACGTTCTTGTAAGTCGTCTTAGATGACCAAATAATTTGCAAACTAAATAAACCAATATTGACGTCATAATCGACTTATAAAAACGAAAAACCCGTATAAATCGTAAATCTACGTCTTACCTTCTTTGACAAACCTTTATTTTATGTTCTTTTGTTTTGATAAATTATAATTACGTTCTTGTAAGTCGTCTTAGATGACCAAATAATTTGCAAACTAAATAAACCAATATTGACGTCATAATCGACTTAAAAAAACGAAAAACCCGTATAAATCGTAAATCTACGTCTTACCTTCTTCGACAAACCTTTATTTTATGTTCTTTTGTTTTAATAAATTATAATTACGTTCTTGTAAGTCGTCTTAGATGACCAAATAATTTGCAAACTAAACAAACCAATATTGACGTCATAATCGACTTAAAAAAACGAAAAACCCGTATAAATCGTAAATCTACGTCTTACCTTCTTCGACAAACCTTTATTTTATGTTGTTTTGTTTTAATAAATTTTAATTATGTTTTTGTAAGTCGTCTTAGATGACCAAGTAATTTGCAAACTAAACAAACCAATATTGACGTCATAATCGACTTATAAAAACGAAAAACCCGTATAAATCGTAAATATAAGCTGCCAAAACTGTAGTTAAACGATTAAAAAACATATTTAACGATTAATTAAGATTGAACACCATACAAATAAAATAATTAACTTAGATAAGTAGGAGCAAATAAAAACACGTTTTTCTGTACTGTACTTTTAAACCTTATCAAAAACCCCTGAGATACTACTGCGTTTTTTAAATATTATTTCAACATAAATTGATAAAAATTTTTATGTTTCATCCATGAAGGTTTTACTTTAAGTACTTAAATAATCAGAGAGCTTCTAAAAAGGCGTTTTAGACTTTTGTACTTTATTGAACCACTTAAGATTCTGATACGTTTTTCATACTTTTTTAACATAAACTTAATGAAATTTTACAGTTTTATTTATCTAACCTTTATAAAAGTATAGCGATAAAAACGTGTATAAAATAACAAGTTTTAAACAATTTTAATCGGTATGTTACGACCTAAGATAAAAAGAACGTTGAATTTTATAGACAAACTTAATGAAATATAATGAAAATATAATGCAAAAAATAAATCCACTTGAAATTATTTTACATTAAGTTAAATTAAATTAAAAGAAATTAAAAATTATAATCTTCATGAAAAGAATCTTCATCACCATTTTTCAAATAACCGCAATGTCCACAAAACCACTTAAAATTCTTAAAAGACTCGAATGGAGAATCATTGTAAGGAAGTTGAGTAGAGTTGAGTTGGTGGTTTTTTGTTAAAATATGTAGAAATGTTTAATTTTTTTCACTGTTTTAAAACCTAAATTTGAACACGAGTGTGGAAGTTAGCTTGGGGCTTAATCTAAGTGTTACTTTACTGTTGGGATTTGACATAATTATAACTTTACCTTAGACTAAGTATAACTAAATATCAATACTACTATAAATAACCAGACACAACAATTGTGTGGGTTTCTCTATTAAACCAACTTCAATGAACACAAAACCAATTGTAAAAATCACAAGAAATATTAAATATGTAATTTGTGTAGTAAAAAACTGTATGATAACCACTATAAAAAACTCAATAATATTTTAAGAAATACTTAATATTAAATGCAAAACCAAGTGATGAAAAATACAAGAACTATTAAAGTATGTCACTTATGTGAAATATGCATTATATCTAACTACTGTAAAAAATACTTTTAATAAATCACTTGTTGAAAATAAATCAAAAGAGCTATTAAAATGTACAGTAAGATAATTACTAAACTTTCTTTAAATAATAATCTTTAAATATAACAAATACATTTATAAATATATTTACTAAAACTTTATAAAACAATTCAATAACATATTCAATTTTCTTTTTTTAAATAGTCTCTGCAGCTCCTGGCGGTATTGTCAACACAGCTTAGTCTCGTATCCCTTATCAGCTTGTGACCAAAAACATTACATAAAAAATTTCGTCAGTCAGTTTCATAAAAGAGAGATGCGCTCTCACTCTCTTTATTCTCTTTACTTCATAAAAGAAAAGCGCGCTCTCATTCTCTTTATTATCTTTCTCACTTTTTGTTTCTACAGACTTTTCCCGGGCAAGAAATTTAAGTGCTCTTAATTAATAACAGCAATAACTCTTAATTTTCTCTTAGAAACAAAACGGTTTTCAAGTGAAACTTGGAATAACGTTACAAAATTCTTTTTTAATTTTTAATATTTATACCCTTAACCATAATCCTCCTTACCCTAACTATTTTAATATTTTTATTACTCTTAACCCTAATCAACTTTACCCAGACATAATAAAAATATTTAAAACATAATGTTTTTATAATTCTTTTATGCTGACTCAGCAAATATTAGGAGATTTCCGTCACATCAACACAAAGAATTATTAAAACTCCTTTTTTATTAAGGCAAAGCCTTTTTTCATGTTATAAGTCGATTATGACGTACTTTTGGTTTATTTAATTTGCAACTTAAGTGCCGTTACAAGATGACATATCAGAACATAATTTCAAAGAAGATAATTGATATTACTATTGTTGTTTTGTTTTCTTATTAGAAGCATAATTTTAACATTACTTATCTTTTTATTTTCATTTGTAAAAGTTAAGTTCAGTTATGGTAGAATTCACTTTTTTAAACTTATTAAAAAATTATGCAATCGTAAATTTATCTATTAGATTGTGAAATTATTTTTGCTGTTCAATTGATATTATAAGATAAAACTAAAAACAACACTTTTAGCACAAAATACTTATAAAACTGAATGTTAAGATATTTTAGCGTATTACATTTTTACATTCTTTAAAGTTGTTGTAACGTATCATTCAAGTACTCAATTGTTTGCTATATGTATTGATTACTTTCTTTGCAAGTTTGTTTAAAGTGTAATCTATTTTTTAGTTCTTATGTTACTAAACAAGTTTTTAAGTACATTTTTACACACAAAATTCAGTTTATTTTCGTTTAACTTTTTTTTTTTAACTTCGTTTAACTGATAATTTTATTACTATAGATTTAAATAATTAAATGTTAAAAAATTAAATCTAATAGCCCGTAAGATATTTTATAAGGATGTGGTGTACAAATGATTAACGAAAATTTACTTTAAAACCAGGTCATTAGACTAAACTTTTTGAGCGCTTTTTTTATTGTTTAATTAAAAATAATTAAAGCATAATAACATAAAATAAAGGTTTGTCGTGGAAGGTAAGACGTAGATTTACGATTTATACGTCGATTATGACGTCAATATTTGTTTATTTAGTTTGCAATGTACTTCGTCATCTAAGACGACTTACAAGAACATAAAATAAAGGTTTGTCGAAGAAGGTAAGACGTAGATTTACGATTTATACGGGTTTTTCGTTTTTATAAGTCGATTATGACGTCAATGTTGGTTTATTTAGTTTGAAAATTACTTGGTCATCTAAGACGACTTACAAGTACATAATTATAATTTATTAAAACAAAAGAACATAAAATAAAGGTTTGTCGAAGAAGGTAAGACGTAGATTTACGATTTATACGAGTTTTTCGTTTTTTTAAGTCGATTATGACGTCAATATTGGTTTATTTAGTTTGCAAATTATTTGGTCATCTAAGACGACTTACAAGAACGTAATTATAATTTATTAAAACAAAAGAACATAAAATAAAGGTTTGTCGAAGAAGTTAAGACGTAGATTTACGATTTATACGAGTTTTTCGTTTTTATAAGTCGATTATGACGTCAATATTGGTTTATTTAGTTTGCAAATTATTTGGTCATCTAAGACGACTTACAAGAACGTAATTATAATTTATTAAAACAAAAGAACATAAAATAAAGGTTTGTCGAAGAAGGTAAGACGTAGATTTACGATTTATACGGGTTTTTCGTTTTTATAAGTCGATTATGACGTCAATGTTAGTTTATTTAGTTTGAAAATTACTTGGTCATCTAAGACGACTTACAAGTACATAATTATAATTTATTAAAATAAAAGAACATAAAATAAAGGTTTGTCGAAGAAGGTAAGACGTAGATTTACGATTTATACGGGTTTTTTGTTTTTTTAAGTCGATTATGACGTCAATATTGGTTTATTTAGTTTGCAAATTATTTGGTCATCTAAGACGACTTACAAGAACGTAATTATAATTTATTAAAACAAAAGAACATAAAATAAAGGTTTGTCGAAGAAGTTAAGACGTAGATTTACGATTTATACGAGTTTTTCGTTTTTATAAGTCGATTATGACGTCAATATTGGTTTATTTAGTTTGCAAATTATTTGGTCATCTAAGACGACTTACAAGAACGTAATTATAATTTATTAAAACAAAAGAACATAAAATGAAGGTTTGTCGAAGAAGGTAAGACGTAGATTTACGATTTATACGGGTTTTATGTTTTTTTAAGTCGATTATGACGTCAATATTGGTTTATTTAGTTTTCAAATTATTTGGTCATCTAAGACGACTTACAAGAACGTAATTATAATTTATTAAAACAAAAGAACATAAAATAAAGGTTTGTCGAAGAAGGTAAGACGTAGATTTACGATTTATACGGGTTTTTCGTTTTTATAAGTCGGTTGTGACGTCAATATTGGTTTATTTAGTTTGCAAATTATTTGGTCATTTAAGACGACTTACAAGAACGTAATTATAATTTATTAAAACAAAAGAACATAAAATGAAGGTTTGTCGTGGAAGATAATATAACAGTTATATATTGTATATATCCGATATTTATATATCGTTCAAACTTCAGCTTAGTAAAAAAAAGTGCACATTATAATTTTGAGAAGCAGTATTGGAGGGGGGATTGGAGGGGGCCACAGCCTTTTAAATTTTTTCGAAGGGGACCACTAGATTTCTTTTTATGGTAAAACAACATCAGTCTCAAACTCTACCCCTTAAAGCAATAAACGTTTTCTGGGGAAAAGTGAGTGTGTTACATCATATGTAATTTTTGTGAAACCCTGTTTCAAAATAACTAATCTTAACTAAAAAGGTAAAAAACAGTTAAAATAATGTTCTTTTGAACTGCATGGTCTCAAAAATAACAGTATTTTATTTTGTCCTCACTTTTTTGAATAATTTAAAATAAAGTTAACACTTATAATTACAATGAAATTATTCAATCATGATGTGGTGTTTTTTCTATGAAAAAGTGGGAAATCACCTAACAACTTCTTGATTAGCAATATTATATTTCACAATTATGATCAGTTATTTTTGTTGTGTTTAAGAATATTAAAGCATAAAACTTTTTTAAAATTTATCTTACGAGCTTTGTGATAACAATGTGAACTACAAAAGTATTTCGTTTGATCTATTTTATTTTAAAGCAACTAATTTTTCAAAATAATAACAATGATGAAATATTTTATCATTTTTTTATGTATAAGTTTCGATCGACCAACGGGTTCGTATTTTGCAACGTTCAACTAGTATTCAAAAATGGCAATAGAACCCCAATGCAGTCAGATATGAATGTTTTAATTTTTCATATTAACTTATGCTTTCATTCTTTTTAAATAACAAAACTGTACTTTCATGTTTTGATTTTAATAAAACTTTATATTTTATAAAAAATTTAGAATAACTATTGTTACATTCGTTTTGACACAATTTTATCAGACATTTAAAAACTTTAAAAAACCGATTTGAGAAAGCGTATTAATATTATAACATTAAAAAATACTGAGTGTTGTATTTACAAGTTAATTAATTATAACAATAGCAATTACATTTTTTTCAACAAAAAAAAGAAAAAAAGTTACAAATAAGAGCGGCCAAAAGACTTAGTGTGGACTAAAACCTTTTGAAGCTACATAACATATATTTACTTGAAAACAAAATAAATTTATTTTTCTTAATAGTTATTTAGACATTATTAAAAAATTATGTTCTGAAGTATTTCTATTAAATTATAAAGATATATAAAATATTTTATAGTGCATTAACTTTTATACTGCATGTACCTTATTTGTTCCGGGCTGAACACATTCAGTAAGATTTTAGGCAAAGCAACAGTACAACTTCGACGCTGTGCTCGAAGCAGGAGACAGAGGTGGTAACAAGCGTCGCAAATTAAATATACCACTATCAAAAATTCCCCGACAGTAGGATTTTTAAATCTCAAATGTAAATAAAGTTTTATAGTAGTTATAATAGTGAATTTTTAATATTAAAACAGGTTTTTATTCTGAAGGTATCAAAATTATTTAAGCTAAAATCTTTTTAGCTACATCATTCAAAATATTGATTTAGTTTATAGCCACAAATTAATACTATATAGTCATTTCTTTAAAACAATTCAGCCTATAACTTACAACTCTCATTTGTAGACAAAGCATGCACAAACAAAACTTATTTTTGTATACTGTAAATATAAATTAAAGTATTTCTCTAAAAATATTGTTTCTAACTTTTATTGATTAATAAAGATATTAAAAAATTTAAGTCTAATGTAGCTTGAAAAACTTATGTATTTAACTTTATAAAAAAAATCTATAAAAAAAAGTAAAAAGTAAATAAATTATAACGTTTAACAAAAAATTAAACTACAAAAAATTATTTTTTTTATTTTAAATTGATTCTATTCATTTTTAAAACTTTAAGCTGAAAATAGTTCAAGACAATTTTTTTTTATCTAAAAAAATAAAGGTAATATATAAAAATATTGTTATAAAATGTTTTAGACTTACAATCAAGGTGTTAAAATTGTTTTACTACTTTGTAAAACTTGTAAAGTAAAATTGGAAGAATTTAGAGACTTGTTTGAGCAAGTTCTTAGCATAATAAATTGCTGCAATATTCCTCAAAATTAAGCTTTTATGCTAAAGCCTGTCACTAAAATATACTTTAGCTTGTTCTTTTTTATTTTTGCAAAATTTAATCTCTTAAACTAAAATTTTTTAGACAAGATTAAAATAATAGTTATCTTTATATTTTACGTATAATTTGGTAAAAACTTACATCTATGAAAATTTATTTTATTATAAACATTATAGTTGAGTATATTAGCATTTTTCTATTTTAGCAAGCAAAAGATTCAAAAAACTAGTCATTTTTAGTTTTACTTTGATATGTTGTGTTAAAAACAAACTACAATATATCTAAAGACGATTTATTATCGTTGTAGAAAACTTAAGCTGGTTTTTTGATAATTAAAACATTCAAATTATGACGGACTAGCTAAAAATTGTAATTTCTATATTGAATGTGAGAAAAAAAAACTTTTTTTAAATTTAAACAAACCATGCATTTAGTTTTTTGTATAAGTTTAAAAACTTTTTAAGCAAAACTCTGAATTAAATGTTAAAAATTTTTGTTTTTATTTTAGTTACTTTGGATATTTATTAAGATTAAAACTTTGAAAAAACCTGAGATTAAAAATATTCTGTTTTGAATTATTAATACTTAATTTTACTCTAAATATTTAAATAACAGTTCCTAATTTTTGCAATAAAATAATTAAATAATTTAATATTACTAACTTAAACAGCAGATCAATATAAAAAAAAGTTTTTGTCTTACAACACGTAATTTTAAACTAACAATACTTTCAAGCTTATTTGCCGCGTTGTTTATTAAGAATTGCTTCTCAACTACTCGAGCACGAAGTTCAAGTTTAAACATACAAACGTTATTCAGTATTCAGAACTCTTTTTTTTTTATAATTCAATTGAATATAGCCTCTACTGCAATACTAATGCAAAAATATATTAAATACTATATGTAATGTAGCAAATATGCACTGTTTTTATTAAGTTGAATGTGTGAAGTGCGCATAGTTTGATAAATTTTTTAGAACAAACTCAGCTGCTAAATTTATTTGTTCAAGGTCTAAATTAATTAAAAATTTAAAGTATACACATTTTTTATAAAACAACTCGTTTTACAATAATTTAAAATATGTTAGTTTTTCAAATACTAAAGCATAAAACTATTCAAGGTAGTTTTTATTTTCAACAAATTATTTTTTTTTTAATTTAATGGCAATACCAATACAAGTTCTTAAGTGTTAATATTATTAATAATTTGGCTTAGTTGTTTATTTTAAAAATTAAAATATCCTATGAAACTGTTTAAAATTACTAAAATGTCTCTTTTTTAATTATCATTTAGTATGGTTATACATTTATAGAAGTATATTTCATTAGTAAGAGAGATAAATACTTTTTTTTTTAATAAACTGTCAGGTAGTTTGTTAATTTTTTCTCTAAGTGGTTCAACATTAGTAGATACAGGCATGTAAAAATTTTTTTAAGGTAACTTCTAAATTTAGTTTAAAAATTTTTTTTAAACTCTATTGGCGTAATCTTTTTCTAATGAAAAAAAATTCAAATGATGAATTACTAATAACCTAATTTTTTTTTTTTAGAATCAGGACAAAAAGTATAAAAATATGTTAATTAACTATTTTTATAATCTATCTTATACAGAAATAATTCTAGTAAAGTTTTTATTTTATTTTAGCACTAAATTGAAATTATTTGTTAACAAACCTATACAACTTTTTGGTTCAAGTACAATTAAAAAAAAAACTTGTAAGCTTTAAATACAAATGTTTTTCTAACTTTTTTCTAAAGTAAGCTAACTTAATTTGATGTCCAACTTTGGGTTGCCACTTATACAGCCCAGTTCAAATTCATATAAATTTTTTGACAAACTAAGGTTTTTGTTTCAATAGTAAATTTATTTAGTACTTGCACAAAAGTATTTATTCAAAAAGTTTACTAATCTGTTGGCTGGGTTGAAATTTAACAAACACCTGAACTTAATTGTGCTCAGCTAGTATTGCAACTCCAATTACTTGGTTTATTGGTCAAAACATTAAAATTAGATTGATTTTTTTAACTTAAAGTAAAACTGTTTTGAGTAGTTAATGTTTTCAAGATTATTTAATCACAAATAATTGTAAACAAAAAAAAAAACAATGAGTTTTTAAATATTTTTAAATGCAGTATAGTAAGTATGTGCATAAGCTAAAAATAGAAATTAATGATTTTTTTTTTTATAAAAAAAATAATAACATTCTTAGCTATCAACAGGGTTGCCATTTTACCTGGAAACCTTGAAAAACCTGGAATATGAGAAATTAAAAAAAAACTGGAAAAACCTGGAAATTTAATCACTTTTTCATGTTCAGAAGTAAAGTTTCAGTTTAATTAATAAATTCTATTATATAATTAAAAAAAAAAATTGTCATCATCAAAAATCGTTTTATTAAAAAACATATATAAAGTAGCTTTGCAGTATGTTTTCAATGTTTATACCATTTAAAATAGTTTTTACCATAAATTTAACTTAAAACTAAATAAAACTAAAAATGTGTACATTTAGAAACATGGAAAAAATTAGAAATCCTGGAAAATTTTCAAAAAGCAAGTGGCAACCCTGTATCAAACAAAAACTTATGTAGTTTTTGCCAATTTTGAAACTTAAATTTATTTTATTATGGTTTACTCAATTTTTTAAAATACTTTTTTTCAGGTATGCTAAAACTAAAACTTAGACTAACAGATTTTAGTAATATGTTAAAAATGACAGTTAAAATTAGTTGTGTTTAAAGTAGTATTCTCTTTTATCTTATCATAATTTTATGTTGATTTAATATAAGGGTTGCCACACACTAAAAAAACTTAGGACAACTCAGAACTTTTTAAAAATTTCAGGGTTACTCAGGATAACTCAAACATTTTAAACTTCACAAAAGTTAAGGATGACTCAGATCTGCTTAGATTAAAATAACATTGACTCTTAACTACTCGAGCACTAATTTAAAGTTTAAACATACACACTTTATTCAGTATTCAGAACTCTTTATTTCTATAATTCAATTGAACACAACCTCTGCTGCAATACTAATGCAAAAATAAATTAAGTACTATATGTACTGTAGCAAATATGTATTGTTTTTATTAATTTGAATATGTGAAGTGCGCATAGTTTGATAAATTTTTTAGAAACAAACTCAGCTGCTAAATTTACTTTTCAAGATTGTAGGTCATTAAAATTAATAGTAAACAAACTTTTCAATAAAAAAGCTCACTTGACAATAATTTAAAATATAATAGTATTTCAATTACTAAAGCATAAAACTATTCAAGGTAGTTTTTATTTTCAACAAAATTGTTTTTTTTTAAGTATAATGGCAATACCAATACAAGTTCTTAAGTGTTAATATTATTAATAATATGGCTTAGTTGTTTATTTTAAAAATTAAAATATCCTATGAAACTGTTTAAAATTACTAAAATGTCTCTTTTTTAATTATCATTTAGTATGGTTATACATTTATAGAAGTATATTTCATTAGTAAGAGAGATAAATACTTTTTATTTAATAAACTGTCAGGTAGTTTGTTAATTTTTTCACTAAGTCGTTCAACATTAGTAGATACAGGCATGTGAAATTTTTTTTAAGGTAACTACTAAATTTAGTTTTAATATATTTTTTTTAACTCTATTGGGGTTATCTTTTTCTAATGAAAAAAAAAAACTTTCAAATGATGAATTACTAATAACCTAACTTTTTTTAGAATCAGGACAAAAAGTATAAAAATATCTTATTTAACTATTTTTATAATCTATCTTGTACAGAAATAATTCTAGTAAAGTTTTTTTTTTTATTCTAGCACTAAATTGAAATTATTTGTAAACAAACCTATACAACTTTTTGGTTCAAGTACAATTAAAAAAAAAACTTGTAAGCTTTAAATACAAATGTTTTTCTAACTTTTTTCTAAACTAAGCTAACTTAATTTGATGTCCAACTTTGGGTTGCCACTTATACAGCCCAGTTCAAATTCATATAATTTTTTTGACAAACTAAGGTTTTTGGTTCAATAGTTAATTTATTTAGTACTTGCACAAAAGTATTTATTCAAAAAGTTTACTAATCTGTTGGCTGGGTTGAAATTTAACAAACACCTACACTCAATTGTGATCAGCAAGTATTGCAACTCCAATTACTTGGTTCATTGGTCAAAACATTAAAATTAGATTGATTTTTTTAACTTAAAGTAAAACTGTTTTGAGTAGTTAATGTTTTCAAGATTATTTAATCACAAACAATTGTAAACAAAAAAAAACAATGAGTTTTTAAATGTCTTTGAACGCAGTATAGTAAGTATGTGCATAAGCTAAAAATAGAAATTAATGATTTATTTTTTTTTTATAAAACAATAATAACATTCTTAGCTATCAACAGGGTTGCCATTTTACCTGGAAACCTTGAAAATCCTGGAATATGAGAAATTAAAAAAAGACTGGAAAAACCTGGAAATTTAATCACTTTTACATGTTCAGAAGTAAAGTTTCAGTTTAATTAATAAATTCTATAATATAATTAAAAAAAATTTGTCATCATCAAAAATTGTTTTATTATAAAACATATATAAAGTAGCTTTGCAGTATCTTTTCAATGTTTAAACCATTTAAAATAGTTTTTACCATAAATTTAACTTTAACAAAAATGTGTACATTTAGAAACATGGAAAAAATTAGAAATCCTGGAAAATTTTCAAAAAGCAAGTGGCAACCCTGTATCAAACAAAAACTTATGTAGTTTTTGCCAATTTTGAAACTTAAATTTGTTTTATTATGGTTTACTCAATTTTTAAAAATACTTTTTTTCAGGTAGGCTAAAACTAAAACTCAGACTAACAGATTTTAGTAATATGTTAAAAATGACAGTTAAAATTAGTTGTGTTTAAAGTAGTATTCTCTGTTATCTTATCATAATATTATGTTGATTTAATATAAGGGTTGCCACACACTAAAAAAACTTAGGACAACTCAGAACGTTTTAAAAATTTCAGGTTAACTCAGGATAACTCAAACATTCTGACCTTCACAAAAATTAAGGATGACTCAGATCTGCTTAGATTAAAATAACATTGACTCACAACTACTCGAGCACGAATTTAAAGTTTAAACATACAACTTCATTCAGTATTCAGAACTCTTTATTTCTATAGTTCAATTGAACATAGCCTCTGCTGCAATACTAATATAAATATAAATTAAGCACTATATGTACTGTGTTAAATATACACTGTTTTTATTAATTTGAATATGTGAATTGCGCATACTTTGATAATTTTTTTAGAAACAAACTGCGCTGCAAAATTTATTTGTTCAAGTTTGTAGCTCGTAAAAAGTTGATAGTGAACACAATTTTCGATAAAACAACTCAATTAACGGTTTTTAGAATATAGTTTAAGGTAGTTTTTATTTTCAACAAAATTAATTTTGAAAAAGTACAAAGGTAATATCAATACAAGTTCTTAAGTTTTATTATTATTATTAATTAGGCCTTGTTGATTATTTTTAGAATTAAAATATCCTATGAAACTGTTTGAATTTACTAAATTGGCTTTTTAATTATTATAAGTAGTCTTTTAGTATGGTTATACGTTAATAGAAGTAGATTTCATTAGTAAGAGTGATAAATACTTTTTGCTTATAAAAATTGTCAGGTAGTGTGCTAGTTTTTTCACTAAAATGGTTTATGTTAGTAGATACAGGCATGAAAGTTTTTTTTAAGGTAACTCCTAAGTCTATTTTATTTTATATTTATTGTTTACTCTATTGGCATAATCTTTTTCTAAAAACAAAATTTTGAAATGATTTATTACTAATAACCTAATTATTTTATTTAAATACAAGAGAAAAAGAATTTCTACCATTTTTATAATCTTTTTTATGCATTGTAAATTTAAGGGGAGCTATTCCTTTTAACTTTTTTTCTAGGTCTTATTGAAAACTTTTTGTTATAAACTTAAACAAGTATCTGGTTTAAATGTATGTTAAAAAAAAAACTTGTAAGGTTTAAGTGCAAATTTTTTTCTAACACTTTTTCTGAAATAAGCTTAATAAATTTAATGCCCAACTTTAAGTTGCTGTTTATACAGCTCAGTTTAAATTCATATAATTTTTTTGACAAACTAAGGATTTTGTTTCAGTAGTAAATTTTATTAGTACTTGCACAAAAGTATTTATTTTAAAAAAATAACTAGTCTGTTCGCTGGTTTGAAATTTAACAATCACCTACACTTAATTGTGACCAGAACGTATTGCAACTCCTATTACTTGGTTTATTGGTCAAAACATTAAAATTAGATTGATTCTTTTAACCTAAAGTAAAACTGTTTTGTTTTGAGTAGTTAATGCTTTCAAGATTATTTAATTACAAACAATTGTAAACAAAAAAAAACAATGAGTTTTTAAATGTCTTTGAACGCAGTATAGTAAGTATGCGCATTAACTGAAAATAGAAAATAATGATTTATATTCGGTTTTATAAAAAAAAAAAAAAATTCTTGACTATCAACAGGGTTGCCACTTTACCTGAAAATCTTGAAAAACCTAGAACTTGATAATTTAGACAAAAACAACTTTGAAAAACCTGGAATATGAGATAGCAAAAAAAAAACTGAAAAAACCTGGAATTTTGAACAAAAATCATAAATAAAACTTGAAAAACCTAGAATTCTAATAACTTTTACATGTTCAGAAGTAAATTTTCAATTTGATAAAAAAAATCCTTCATATAAATAAAAAAAATTTTTGTTATCATCAAAAATTGTTTTATTGTAAAACATATTTAAAATATCTTTTTTATGTTTTTATACCATTTAAAAAAGTTTTTTTCCTTAAAATTAACCTGAAACTAAAAATAGACCAAAAATGTGTACATTTAGAAACCTGGAAAAAAAAAAGAAAACCTCAAAAATTTTTAAAAAGCAAGTGGCAACCCTGTATCAAACAAAAACTTATGTCGTTTTTGCTAAGTTTGAAACATAAATTTATTTTATTATGCTTTACTTAATTGTTAAAAGCACTTTTTTTTTCAGGTCACTTAGGCTAAAACTAAAACTCAGGTAAACATATTTTAGTAATATGTTAAAGTTGATAGTTCAAGTTAGTTTTGTTTACAGCAGTACACTCTGTTATCATATATTACTTTTATGTTAAATCAATATAAGCGTTTCCACACACTAAAAAAACGTAAGACAACTCAGTACATTTTGAAAATCTTAGTGTAGCTTAATAAAACTTCAACATTCTGAATTTCACAAAAGTTAAGGATGACTCAGATCTGCTTAGATTATAATAACATTGACTCACAATTACTCGAGCACGAATTTAAAGTTTAAACATACAAACTTTTTTCAGTATTTAGAACTCTTTATTTCTATAGTTCAATTGAACACAACCTCTGCTGCAATACTAATATAAATATATATTAAGCACTATATGTACTGTAGTATTTATGCTATATTTTATTATTTTGAATATGTGAATTGCGCATAGTTTTATAATTTTTTAGAAACAAACTCATCTGCAAAATTTGATTTTTTAAGGTTGTAGATCATTGAAAATTAATAGTAAACAAACTTAAAAAAAGGTCACTTGATGGTAATTAGAATATAATAGTTTTAAGCATACAACATTTTTAAGAAATATTTATTTTAACCAAAATAAATAAAAAGTAGTGTAATGGCCATATGAGTATACATTTTTAAGTGTTATTAATTTTAATAATTGGGCCCTGATGCTTTTTAATTTAAGTATCCTGTGAAATTAACTAAAATTATTAAATTGTCTTTTTTTTTATTATTTATTTGTTTTTATTTAGTATGGTTATACATTTATAAGAGAAAATTGCAACAGTAAGAGAAGATTGATAAATATTTTTACTTTATAATTAAACAGATAGATGTTAGTTTTTTACTTAGTACTTTATAGTTAGTTAATGCACGTAAGAATTTTTTTCACGGTAACTATTAAATAAAGTTTTATTTTGAGATTTTAAATCATGATCATTGTGTTAGCATGAAACACCGTGTTGATAAAACTCTCAATCTGAAATTGTCTAATTAATGTTTTATTTTTTATTCAATATCAACTTTTTTATCTGTAGACATTATATTTTTAATAAATAGAAATATAAAATGATAAATTAAAAATAAAATAGTTATCATTTCAAATACATAAAAAGAATGAATACCTATCAGTTTATCATTTTATAGTTAGTCTTGTGCAATAATAATTTAAGTGGTTCTACAACAAGTGGCAACCCTCTATCAAACAAAACCTAATGTCATTTTTGCCAATTTTGTTGCCCTAACTCTTACCCTCTGTCACTAACTATTTTTTATTCATTAAGATATTTTTTATTTTTGTTTTATTTCTATATTTTTTACACCCGTGCAAAAATGTTATTCGTGCAAATTTGGCTTCGTGCAAATTTGGCTTCGTGCAAATCTGGCTCCGTGCAGTTTTGTGCTCCCGTGCAATTTAGTAACATCGTGCAATTTTGTCTTCATGCAATTTAGACCTGTTTCCGGTTTCAAAATGGAGGAACAGCAATTTGTAATTTTTGCAAGACTACTGAAAGCTTGGGTTTTCTCCAAAAACTTTATATTAAGTATGACTGTAGATATATTTTCTCATAAAAAGATTAGTTTGTGACACAGTCTGCTATTTTCAAAAATTATCAAGTGTTCAACTATAGTTAACAGTACTTATTAGTTCTTTGTTGTGATTACTGGAATTGTCCAATGTTTGTTTTGTATTAATATCAAAATCATCATAGAGATTAGACAGTTACTATATTTGCAAGCTAAAGTTAACTTTGTTTTACTTTTATAGATAATTAATACATATAACATTAAAAATGCCAAATAGCAAGAACAAAATCGTTGCAACAAAAATGGATAAGGATTCCGATTCAGAACATGAAGACTCCTTCGATTCTATCTCAACTACTGTAATCACTTCTTCTTCGGAAGATGAAGAATTACAAATACAAGAGAAGAATGTTTTGAGTGAGTTTTATTAAAAAATATTTTAAAAATATTTGTTAAAAAAATACAGCATTAAATATTTTTTGAATGAGCTTTTCTTACATAAAGTTTCTGTTTGGTTTCAGAATATTTAATAAAAAATTATATGTAGTCTGTGGAAACTTGTAAAGCTTTTAACTGTTGCAGTGTATAAGATTAAATAGGTGTGCATGATAATAAATGATGCGCACAGAGGTTAAATGTTGTCTTATTTGACTTTTGTTAAATTTTATAAACAATTTTTTAGAAAATTTCTGATGTTTTAATAAAAATTCAAACTTAAATTTTAACTATTTTTGACCAATCAAAAACCTTTTCAAAGTGCCGAATAAGGTCGAGAAAATAAGAAATTATTTTTAATTTTTGTTTTCTTTATCAAAAAAAACATCATTTTAAAACAACTATTTATACAGCGCTAAATCACATGAACGAAACGGTCAAAACAAACATGGATCACTCCGATTCTGATTCAGAACCTGAAAATTCCTTCGATTCTGTCTCAATTACTGAGATCAACTCTTCCTCGGAAGAAGAAGAATTACAAATACAAGAGAAGAAAGTTTTGAGTGAGTTTTATTAGATAATATTTTAAAAATATTTATTAAAAAATAAGAATTAGATAAATTTTAAATGAGTTTTTATTTCATTACGTTTCTGTTTTATTTCAAAACAATTAATTAAAAACTTTACATAGCCTATGTAAACTTATAAAGCTTTTAACTGCTAAGTATATAAGATAAAATAAGTATGTAAGAAATAAAACAATACCCACTGAGGTTAAACGTTGTCTTATTTGACTTATTTTAAGTTTTTAAACGAATTATTTGAAAATTTCTAATATTTCATTATATAATTCAAACTTAACTTTTAACTATTGTTGACCAATCAAAAACCTTTTCAAAGTGCCGAATACAGTCGAGAAAATTTGAAATAGTTTTCAATTTTTTTTGTTTCTTTATCAAAAATAAAAGATTATTTAAAACAACTATTTATACAGTGCAAAATCACATGAACGAAACGGTCAAAACAAACATGGATCACTCAGATTCCGATTCGGAAACTGAAGATTCGTTTGAACAAATTTCCGGTTCAGATAACTATTCATCTGAAGATGAAGAACAACAGGATAAACTTTTAGGTGAGTTTTTACAAAAAGTTTATTATAACCTTTATTGAAAAGTCTATGTGTCAAATGAATTTCAAATGAGCTTTTATTACTACAAGTTTCTGATTGATTTTAGAACAATCAATTGAAAGTTGAATGTAGTCTGTGGAAACTTATAAAGCTTTGAGGTGTATAGTATATAAGATAAAATAAGTGTGTATGAAAATAAACGATGTGAACAGAGATTAAATGTTATCTAATTTGACTGTTGTTAAATTTGTGAACGTCTTATTTGAAATTTTTATGTTTTTTTTAAGTTCAAACTTAACTTTTTATTATCTTTAACCATTCAAAAACCTTTTCAAAATGCCGAACGTAGTCGAGAGTGTTTGAACATTGTTAATAAATACTTTTTGTTATCTTTACAAAAAAAACATCATTTTATAAAATTATTTATACAGTGCCAAATCACATGAACGAAACGGTTAAAACAAACATGGATGAATCTGATTCCGATTCAGAACGTGAAGATTCCTTTGAACAAATTTCTGGTTCAGATAACTATTCGTCTGAAGATGAAGAACTACAGACAGTCACATCAGAGCAGAAAAATTTGAGTGAGTTTTGTTAAAAAAAATTTGAACGCCCTTTGTTTTATAATTTAAGCGTCAAGTAAATTTTGAATGAGCTTTTTTTACATTATGTTACTGTTTGGTTTAAGAACATTTAATTAAAAACTGTACGTAGTCTGTGCAAATTTATCTAGCTTTTAGCTGTTAGATATACAAAATAAAATAAGTGTGCATAAAATAAAACATTGTGAACAGAGATTAAAGTTATCTAATTTGATTGTTGTTAAATTTGTAACCGTTTTATTTGAAACTTTTAAGTTTTTTCAAGGTTCAAACTTAACTTTTAATTATCTTTAACCAATAAAATACCTTTTCAAAATGCTGAATGTAGTCGAGAGTGTTTGAACATTGTTTATAAGTACTTTTTTTTTCCTTTATCAAAAAAAAATATTATTTTTAACAATTATTTACACAGTGCCAAATCACATGAACGAAAAGGTCGAAACAAACATGGATCATTCCGATTCCGATTCAGAGCGTGAAGATTCCTTTGAACAAATTTCTGGTTCAGATAACTATATGTCTGAAGATGAAGAACTAAAAACAGCCACATCAGAGCAGAAAAATTTGAGTGAGTTTTGTTAAAAAACTTTTCAACGCCCTTTGTTTTATAATTTAAGCATTAAATAAATTTTCAATGAGCTTTTTTTACATTACGTTACTGTTTGGTTTCAGAACATTTAATTAAAAATTGTATGTAGTCTGCGGAAACTTATCTAGCTTTTAGATGTTACAATAAATAAGGAAAAAATAAATATGTACAAAATACAATGCGCACAGGGATTAAATGTTATCTTATTTGACTGTTGTTAAATTTGTGAACGTCTTATTTAACTTTTTAATTTTTTTTTTAAATTTAAACTTTTTAACTACCTTTAACCAAAAAAAAAAAACCTTTTCAAAGTGCCGAATGCTGTCGAGAATGTTTGAACATTGTTTCTTTAATTAAAATTAAAACTTAACTTTTAATTATCTTTAACCAATCAAAGTGCCGAATGCAGTCGAGAAATTACTGAAATTTGTTAATTTTTATTTTTCATTCAACTGAGCATTATTTTAAAACATTATATCCTACAGTGCCGGAACAAGTCGAGGATGAAAGCGCGGCTGCAGTCCAGTTCACAACAGTGTTCGCGGAAAGGTACTGCAAAACCAACCCTGGTCCCAACTTTCTCGCAAAACCTTTCGCAGACGCCATTGAAGCAGCTTTCGGAGGGTCTCCTTTCGAACCAGGAAGGAGGAAAGGACTAGGTAATTTTTTAGGATTTTATCACAGCGGTACTATATCAACTCATTTATTAGTCAGACTTTGAATAATCTCATTAAGAACATTCTGATTCAGTATATTTTATAATTACTTATTTGAGATCAAATTAAAAAGTTCTGCATAAATGTTTATTTTACCAGTGTTTTTGTCGTATTAAGTAAAACTCACCATAAAAAACCAGAATTATCTCTAGCTACATTGAATTTGTACCTATTTTATAATGTTTATTATGTAGATAAATTTAAATACTCATTACTTAAACTTACTTTTCAATTATTTTTTTAACACAGCACTCTACCTGCACGATGAGCTCAACATGGACTCTCATGTATTTTGCAAGCAGAAGCTGTGCCACCCCACACTAACCCGTCACCTAAACGAAAATTTTGTGTGCACAGCATTCGACATGACCACCCCACACAACATAGACAAGTTTGCTTTTAATTTATAATATATCCATTGCTTTTATCGCTTTCTTAATTTTCAAAATACAGTTTGCTTTATTTCAGTTTTATTTGTTAAAATGTTGAGCATAACCGTGCGTCTGTCATTAATCACGAGTTTTTTGTTTCCGAATACTCGTTTAAGATCTCGTTATTCAATTTCGATTTCATCTGAACAGGTTTCTGGCCATATGCAAACCTAAAGATTACAAAATTCACAAGGCGGTATTGGACATCATAGAAAGAGAAGAATATCCTGTGCTACTTTTAATGAGCGGGGGAACAGGAACAACGAATCCTATAGGAAAAGTTGAAAGTAATTATCTTACAGATTTTGTTTTTAATTCATATTATAACTAACTAAAAACAACATCTATTCATCATTAAAACGACAAAAAAGTGTTTTTGTCATCTTTAAGTTGGTAAAATATTGATATCTTAAAACCATTGAAAGAACTTTAGTTTTTCAGTATAAAGTCTAATAATTGAAACGGACTGTATAATTTTGAAATTTAATAATTTCTTATTAAACTTGCTTGTTTGAACTTGCATAACCATTTATAGTATGTGACTTAAATCAAATGTTCAGGCAACATTGTAAACTAGGGTTCCCCAAACTCGTATACGTCCACTTGTTTAAAATAAAATAAAAACGTTTGATCATCAATTGACTGTTTTCTGCCCCTGATAGCCTGAACAGCCCACATATGGCGAGATGTCGCCCACTTTGAAAAACCATAGCAAAAAATTCTAGCACAAAATATTCTGGTCCTATTCATTTTAATTTTATTGTGCAGGTGACAATACAAATGAAGAAATTGAAAGTACTGTTGCAATGACAAAACAGTTTTTGGAGGAAGACCTCAAGCAAGAAAAAGAGTTTGAGGTTAGTTTTAAATAACTTATACGTGGAGCGCTGTTACAGAAATTTTGTTCACATGTTTTCTTCAATATTAGTATCACTCTTAAATTGTTTGAAAATTTAAGTCATGCTATTTCCGATTAAATATAAAATCTTGTACTTTTAAAGTTTTTGTTAAAAGGTTTTTTTTTAAACCAGGCGTTGTTGTCTTTAAGGTCAAGAATGCTGAAAAATTGATTTTTACTCAAAATGTTTTCAAGCATGACATTAAAAAATTGACTGCTCACACTTGATGTCAAACATCAGTAACAGCTTGCACCAGTTGAAACTAAAAATCTATTAAAAATAACTAAACGAATTAATAAATAAAGTTAATATGATATAACAACCAAACTATCAATAATGTTTGCAGGGGCCGAGAATGGTGAGACGCCAACAAGATAAAGAATACAACGAGTCGCTGGCAATCGATCAAGCGAAGGTCAGTTTAATTAGTTTATATAAAAGTAAGAGCTATGTTTTGCTCTATTGCTGTAATAGCTACTTTAACTCTCCTTAAGTTAAACATTTTACTAAAACTTATTTGATTAACAAATAACCAATGGACACAATCTACAGATAAATTGGAAGAATTTGTAAATTTTTTGATAGCTTTGTAAAAAAAAGAACAAATAAAAATTAATCTTAAGCTACAGTTGAGTATTGTTTAAATGTGTTACGCTCTCAAATACTAACCTTTTTTGTAGAGAATTTAATAAAACTTGTATTTTTTTACTGAAACACAGGCCAGGAAAAAGCAGGAGGAGAAAGAGAGAAAGGAAGCCGAGGAGAAGGAGAGGCAATTGAGGGAGCAACAAGAGAAAGAAGCGGAAGAGTTCAGGGAATCTGAAGTTTCCAGACTCAAGTCCTCCATTCCCGATGAACCTCCTCAAGAAAATAACGTTGGTTTCGTTTTGAATATGAATTATTATAAATGCGTGTTTCTATCGTGATTCGTAAGATTTTGTTCAACATAATTATAAAGTAGCATAGTTATTTTGTAATTGGAATTAAATTTCAGTTACCGTGTTATAATGATATTACTATTGTTGCTCCCTCTAGGTTGAAATAAAGTAATAACTTTTTTGATAAATGTTCAACCTTGGGGCCAATAGTTTACTTTGTAGTATATAAAGTTGTTATTTTTCAGCTATTAAAAACTGTTTAAAAACACTACAAAAATTTTGTTTTATTTCAAACAATTAACAAATTAATTATTCTACTTATTTTACAAGCATCTAACATGTTTTCAGGTTTGCACGATAAGGTTCAAGCTGCCAACCGGGTCGGGAGGTTTCTTTACCAGGAGGTTCCTCCATGAAACCGACACGCTGCAGTCAATTTACGATTTTGTCGGATCTCAGGGATACATTCAACAGGAGTACGACGTTTTCAGAGCTCATCCCAAGGAAAATGTGAGTTTTATTTTAAGTTGTGATGAATACAGTTTTAATTTTGGGCACCTATCTAAATTTTTATTATTGAAAATTAGGATGTTTTAACTCTTAATAAGTTTATAAATTAGTAAAATAGACTATAATAAAAATTCTACTTTTTTATAGTTCGAAATCCAAAGCTACGAAAACTAAAACTTGTAATGGACAATCCTTTAAATTAATTCCACAACATTCAAAATGAAAGCTTTAAAATCAAAACAGCAGACTTCAATCTAATATGAACTTTTAATTTTTAAAGCATAACCTTATTTACTGTAAAGTGTTTATACTCAATCTTTTTTTTAACTTTCGCAACAAGATTTAAACGAATCGATAAACTTCAATTCAATACTAACATTTCATTTTAATTAACAATACTTTAATTACAAAAACTTTATAATTTCTTGCAGCTTTCGCAACGAGATTGCAACGAGACGATCAAAGAGAGCGGCATCGGAAAGAGGGAACAGGTTATCGTTGAAAAGAAGCAGTAGTGATGACGTAGCTGTTACGTCACGCGTCATACTGTGACGTCATAACAACTTGGTTTTTAGCAAAACCCAAGTTAAACGTAGATATTTTTTATTTGCATCCTGGTATTTCAAAGCGAATATTTTTTGTTGCGTTTTTGATGCATTTAACTTTTAGGAAATCGTTTTTGTAATAAAAATTTTTTTATATTTGAAAAAATTCATTTTTTTTTATTGTTTACGTTTTTTTCCACTAAAAAATGTCCTGGACAAGACGTAAAAAGGTATCCATGGTATGCGACTCGATAACAAAAAGTTTCTTCGTTTACCAGGTCCTAGGACCAAATATATTGAGCGTCTTGTTGTTGTTCAATAAACAATCAAAGGTATTAAGTTTGAAATTAGCTGCATCAGTTTACTGTTTAACTAACTCAGGTGTTGCCAATCTTTCTTCGCCGACCTTTAAATAATTAACAAATTTTATGTAATACAACAGTACAATAAATCTTTATCTTTATCTTGAAAAACTTTTTTCAACTTTACCTACAAACGGTCGCTTCAGTACTTTGTACTTAAGCCCGCTTTGTTAAGATCACAACAGCAGTTTCTCGCGACTATTCCGGCCTGATGAGTCTTAATTAGGACGAAACCGGTCGTAGGATTGTCTCGTATACTGTTGTTGTTGATCTTGCTATGAAGTTCATTGTTTATTATCGATGGCATAAAACATCTCAATTTTGATGGCCGAAAAAATAACTGGTGATACAAAATGTAAAATAAAAATGCGTAATCTCTTTACCCTTAATTGCAAATGGTTATAAATAACTTTACCTAGTTTTGCATTAAGCACTATTTTAAGTAAACTGCAATTAATCAGTTTTATTATAACAAGAATAGCTTATAACTGCTTTTGACTTTTAGGGTTGATAAAGTATTTTTAGGTAATAAGTTAGTAATAGTATAAATTGTTTTACCATAAAATAAGTATGAATTGTTTTCTTAGTTATAGTTTTAAACTTATCAACAAGATTATTTGTTTTTTCATACCACTGCTTACTAGGTTATACTTTAGTTTATATCGGTAACTAAAGACATTGTCATAATTGATAACTATGTTAGATACTAAAATCAATTAACTTTTTCACCAATTTTAGTTGTTGACAATTAAAAATACTAAATGATTTTTTAAAGATATGCTTAAAAATTTAAGAAAAAAATAAAAAAAATTATATTTATTAAAAACTAAGACAAATAAGAGGAAAGTGTTGCTTTGAACAAACACAGAAGTTTTATATTTAAATAGAACCACATAATTGTTATAGATTTAAATTAGTTCTCACATTTTAAATGTTAGTTTTAAGTATAATTAAGGCTATATTTTATATAGTATCTTTCAAAGCTTTTTCTATTAATAAAACCAGTTTTTTAATCTAAATTAATTGAATTCTATTTGTTTCTGCTTGTGTGTGTTTTAGGTTTAATCTGATTTGAGTTATTTACTTAAACGACATACTGTATTGATTAGTCATTTGAGAAAAATCAGTTATAGAGTGATTTTTTGACTATTGAAGCCTTACAGATAACACAAGATTCTCACCTAAATATATTAGAAATCTACAAAGTAAAGAAATAAAGTTTATAAATATAAGTTTACAGATTCGTATTTTCAGTTTGACATACAGTAGACATTGAAAACAGCTGTTTACAGTTTATTATAACGTTGGATATATTATACACGTTAAGGGTCAATTATGAATTATACAATTACGTAAACTTATTAAAATTAATAGTAGTTAAGTTTCTTCTAATATTGAATATTCAACAAAAAAAAAAAGACGCTCAAAATGTTTGGTTCTAGGACCTGTTGCACGGACATAAACTATTAAAAACTTATTTATCACCCATGAATTTAGTTAATCAGTTTTTAATTCATACTTTAAAATTTCTAATTTGAACCAGACTTGATATAAGGCAATTTAAACAGCCTGAATTTAAGCCTGCGGTAGGACAACACCTTTCACGCTGCCTTTTACTAAGTGTGCTCTTAATGTTTTTAAATCCAATGCAATAAATACAATTACAAAGTAATTGACAAAAAGTCAGATTAAAGGTTAAAAACAAGAAAATAGCAAAAATATTTCACTGCTTAATACATCAGCTAGCAATTTATCCTTATAAATTTTACAACAAACAGCCAAACTCAGCAGAACTAGCATTGAGTTATGTTCTTTTAAAATAAACACTATCTTCAGTAAAATTGCTTTTTTTAGGTGCAGTGATGTTTTACATCACTAACGTGATGATATATTTATGACATTTTGAACTTTTTAATTGTTTTAATGTAAGGCTGTCATAATTTTAGACATAAAAAGTTCTGAATATTGAATAACATTTGTTTAAACTATAAATTTCATGCTCGAATAATTAAGTAGCATATTTTTCATAGAAAACCGTTAAATAAGCTTCAAGGTAATACTGCTTAAAACTCCTAAATCAGTAGTTTTTTTTTTCTATTGTAGTATTTAATGCACGTTATTATGTAATTATTGTAAGAGTAAGTATCAGGATATTATCTGTCCTGGGCATGACATTAAACTGTTCTGGTGTATGACTCGGTAACCGAAAGGTTTTTTGTATACCAGGTCCTTTGACCAATTTTATTGAGCGTATTTTTTGTCTTTCAAGAAGCAATATTAAACATTTTAGTGTTCTGGTTTCCCAGTAAGAAAATAGGTAAAATTAGCTAGAATTAAAGTAATTATTTGAACACAAGAGTATAAATATAAGTTTTAGAGTTTTGTTTCATAAAAATATAAAAATCAAACATAAAACTAAAATTATATTTTTTATAAGTTATGTAAGAAATAATTGTTTCTTTTAGAACTAACTATAAATTTTGATAAAAGTGTTAAATTGTTTAGCAGTTAAAATAGTATAAATATACAAAAAACAAACAAAATAGTTTTATTCTACTTTTAGGAGTACTTTGAAATCAGCTGTAACAAAGTTTTGAATAAAAAATATTTTGAGTTTAAAAAAAGTTGGAACTAATGGGAACCAGTTGTATAAGGAAGTTTCTACTTGTTTGGATATAGTTATAAACAGAAAATTGTACTATAGGTAAGTAAATGAAGATTATGAGCCATTTTGAACTACAACCACACTGTTACATTAAACAAGTTTAATGCTTGTCATTAAAATTAAACTACATATAAAAAAAGTGAAACTTAACTTTAAATTTGTAAATATCTATAGGATATAAATCTAGGCTTAATTTTCTCTGCACATTGTTTGACATTGTAACGGAATACATGTTTCAATTTTTTCCATTTATTTTAAAATGCTGAATATTAAAAATCAGTCAACCGGAAAGCAAATTGATCCAAAGTAAGTTTACATTTAGAAGATTTAGCTATATAAACTATCCACAGTGTAATTGAGGTGGTATTCTAGTAAAAACCTTCAAGATAGAGTTCTAGAACTTAACTTTTTTGTTATTTTTTTGTTTGTTGTAAAGTTTTTTTTTACTGTTTATTACTTATAATAGACTTTTTATTTTCCAGTAGTTAATTCTGAATTTAATTGTATATTGTTAAAGCACAATTCTGTTAGTTTTAATTTTTGTGTAAAAATTTTGACAACATCTAAAGTCTTATTTGAAATATGATGTTCTTTATTTTTTAAGTTTAATTTGTTTTTTATATAAAATATAACAACCAAAAGTCATGCTGAGTTTATATAAATAGTATAGAATGGATACCTTTAAGTATCACTTACTTCTAAGTTGAGTTTAAATTTAATCATGATTGTTAGAGTGGTAGTACACTACATTATGACCTTACAAAATTATATTTTATGATATATTTTTTTTAATTACAATTTCTTAAGATTTTAATCTTACATATATATATATTATATATTTTCTTAAAAATCACTTTTACAAATATCAATTTAATTTTGTAATGTACTGCTTTTTAGGTAAGATTCAATCTTAGTACTGTTTTTTTTTTGGATACTTTTGTTGGTGGTCTTAAGTATGAGCAAAGTTGAATTATAGTCTATGTCAGTTATTTTATTTTTAAGGTGTGCACCTTTGCACACCAGTGTACATATAAATTATTCTACTGTGCACAAAAAATTTTACTAATAAAAAAAATAACATATACGTTATAATCTAAGTTGTAGTTAGTTCTTAAATCTAAAATTTAACAGCGTGATTTTATCTTCAATAGGGGTGTGATACAATAAGTAGTCGTATATAGTTTTTTCTGTTACGATTTTCTAAGTGTCATTCTTGTTTCTGGAGATAAAAACCCTGAAAAAAAGTGTGGGAAACCATAAAGTTTAACTTTTTTTTGTTAGTTTTTTTGATACTTACGATTTAAATGTTTTTTATTTTTTTATTTTGTTTAAACTTTTAGATTCAGTTTTACATTGAAATATGTGGCTGTAAAATATTTTATATATTTTTTAAAAAGTATAAGCAACAAAATGAGATTTTATTGAATAAAAAAAAACTACTACTTTTTATTTAAAAATCTGAGCAAACATTAAATGCTTTTAGTTTTTCGTAAGACTAAAACATTTATAAATATTTAAAGAGGGCTTATAAATTTAAATGCTAGTCTGATTTGCATAATTACTGAGTCAGCAATAGAAATATTTTCATGCTATTTTTAGTTTTAACTAGTAAGGTTATATTTTTAAACTAATATGTTATGGTAATATGGATTAGGGATTAGGGTATAAATTATAAAAAAGGCTTTTAAAAAAGTTGTTGACTCAGCAAACATGCAAATCAGACTAAACTTGAAGCACACTTTTCTTATAGAGGATGTTTAAAACTTGTTGTGCTTTTACAGTTTTATGTTTATATTTAACATCTTGTGTATAAAAATCTACAATACTAACTTGTTATTCAGTTGTTTTGTTTATGTTTTGTGATTACTTCTGTAGAGAAGCAATGAGTAAATTTTGAGCGTAAGTTATTTCAAAAATTAAAGTTTAAAGAAAAAAAGACAATTTGGTGATCATAATAGACTTTAGTATCCACGGTTCGATTTTAAAGCAAAGGTGTTTCCCTTAATATTTGCTAAATCTTGAATATTTTTTTTTATATTAATACCCTTAGCCCTAACTTACCTTACCCAAAATATTTTTATATTTATACCCTTAACCCTAACCCACCTTACCCAAACATACTAAAAAAACTAAGTAAAACATAACATTTTTATAATTTTTTTGTGCTGACTCAGCAAATTCTGGAGGGTTTCCGTCACATCAACAAAAGGACTTTAGTCACCATGGTCAACAATTCTGATCATGTGATTATTACGTTTTTTCACTTAAAATTTTTACTGGAATAGTTTATTTAAACACAGTTAACAATTTTTATTAAAAGCTTAGTTTTTGATACTATAAAAATTTTCAAATGGTCAAAACAGTGTTTCGAAAAAGATTTAAACATTAAATTCTTTTAGTTTTTCGTAAGATTAAACCATTTAAAAATACTTAAAGAGGGCTAATAAATTTAAATGCTAGTCTGATTTGCACAATTACTGAGTCAGCAATAGAAACATTCTCATGCTATTTATAATTTTAACTAGTAAAATTTTATTTTTAAACTAATATGTTATGGTAATATGGATTAGGGATTAGGGTATAAATTATAAAAAAAGGCTTTTAAAAAAGTTGTTGACTCAGCAAACATGCAAATCAGACTAAACTTGAAGCACACTTTTCTTATAGAGGATGTTTAAAACTTGTTGTGCTTTTACAGTTTTATGTTTATATTTAACATCTTGTGTATAAAAATCTACAATACTAACTTGTTATTCAGTTGTTTTGTTTATGTTTTGTGATTACTTCTGTAGAGAAGCAATGAGTAAATTTTGAGCGTAAGTTATTTCAAAAATTAAAGTTTAAAGAAAAAAAGACAATTTGGTGATCATAATAGACTTTAGTATCCACGGTTCGATTTTAAAGCAAAGGTGTTTCCCTTAATATTTGCTAAATCTTGAATATTTTTTTTTATATTAATACCCTTAGCCCTAACTTACCTTACCCAAAATATTTTTATATTTATACCCTTAACCCTAACCCACCTTACCCAAACATATTAAAAAACTAGGTAAAACATTAAATTTTTATAATTTTTTTATGCTGACTCAGCAAATTCTGGAGGGTTTCCGTCACATCAACAAAAGGACTCTAGTCACCATGGTCAACAATTCTGATCATGTGATTATTACGTTCTTTCACTTAAAATTTTTACTGGAATAGTTTATTTAAACACAGTTAACAATTTTTATTAAAAGCTTAGTTTTTGATACTATAAAAATTTTCAAATGGTCAAAACAGTGTTTCGAAAAAGATTCAAACATTAAATACTTTTAGTTTTTCGTAAGATTAAACCATTTAAAAATACTTAAAGAGGGCTAATAAATTTAAATGCTAGTCTGATTTGCATAATTACTGAGTCAGCAATAGAAACATTCTCATGCTATTTATAATTTTAACTAGTAAAATTTTATTTTTAAACTAATATGTTATGGTAAGAAGGATATCCGTTCTTTAATATAATTTCTTTTAACATTTCGTTTGATTTGAAAAACTTCCGAGAATGTATTTTATTAGCTCTATGAAATAAGGTTTAAACTCAATCAATTTTTCTTTTCTTGCTACAAAAATATTGAAAATTTAGATATTAATCCATGAACGAATATCTTCTGAAAAACGACGTAATAATTCTACCATATTTTCTTTTGATCAAAGCATCCAAGAATGATAATTTTAATTTTTACTTCAGTTTCTTTTGTGAACATGATAGCACTATGTAAGGAAATTGATAAATGAATTATAAAAAACTAACTAAATTTGTTACAGTTGTATAATAGTTTGTTAATATACTCAAAATCAAAAATTATAATCACTGATAATAAGTTGTTAAAGTCAAACTTTTGAATAAAAGACTTTAAATTTTATCTGATTTTGTTTAAATACTTGAGTATGAAACAACTTAGTTAGGTTATTCCACGCTTGAAAAATCTAAGATGAGCTCCTTAAGTGTAAAAATGAACTATTTAAGAAATTAGTATCATTATAAAACGGAAGTAAATAATTTTAATAAAAAACTTAATTTTATTTATTTAATTTTTTGTTTCAACTTGTACTAAAATATTAACTAAAGTATATTTTTCAGACTTTATTTTGATTTTCATTTATAATTTAAAAATGAGTTTATCAGCTGATAACAACAATGTAAGTAAAGTAGAAGCACGGAGGTCGAGAAGAAAAATAATTCAAACAATGGATTACGAAGACATAACATTTCTTCATAATTCTTTAGTTAAAATTATTATTGAAGACCACGGGAGGATTACCACAAGTAAAATATTTCAGGAAATTCCTGCTATAATTGATAAATATCGACCACAATTGAAAAAATTTTGCAACTCAGTAAGTTACTTTTATAAATAATAGTCATTGTTTTTATTTTTACAAAATATTGAACTATATATTTAAAATAATAGGAAACAGGTTTTTGAAATATATCGGCATTTCTAAATATTGGTATAATATACATTTTATCAGAATACAAACATTTAAAGTCGTATTTAATTTTAAATAAAATTTAAAAGACACACAGTGCAAAAATTTTAATAAATTTCATGCTATTTCATCAGTGGATAAACAGCAACTGATAAAATATAAATTTAACTTTGTTAGTAGAAGTAGGAACGGGACTAAACTGGACGAATACAAAATTACACAAGGTTAATAAATTGCACGAGATCAAAATTGCACGGAGCCACGAATAACTTTATTTCACTCGAGTAAAAATACAAATAATAAACTAAAGATAATCGATAAATAAAAAAAAATTACTGAGCCAGGGTAAGGATTAGGGGTAACAGTGATAGTTAAAAAAGATAAAAAAATAGTTAAATAAAAAGAAAAAAATACTAAAAACAAAAGGTTTTGAAAAATAAAAATATAATATAATTAATTTAAAAAATTACTTTCCAACCGAGTGTAAGGGCTAGGGGTAAAGGTAATAGTTAAAAAAAAAAAAGATAAATTAAAAAGAAAAAAAACAAAAAACAACAAAAAAAAAAACATAACTTGTGCAAAAATGTCTCCGTGCAATTTTATACGCTCGTGCAAATTCGACATCTACAAATTTGTATGCTCTTTGACCCTTTTTTTAGCTGTATAATTGTAAGACTGATGTAGCTATTGTCGCAATAGCGTTTGAATTGGTATATATCATGCTTTTAGCGAAGGTGGGTATCTGGTCTTTGCCTTTAAAAGTCAACATGGGACTTGAGGAAAAAACTACCCCTGGATTTAGCAGCTGAAACTAGAACTTGGTAGTTGCTCAATATTCTTCCACGAACAAACATATTTTTTGTGTATGCATGGAATTATCAATGTGATCATACATTTTTCGTTCTAATTTTCTTATCTCTTTTCAAACCATTTAGGTCAGATCTAAAATTTATTTACTAACTCAAGATGATATTCATTCTTTTACAACAAGCTCTTAAATGTAATTAATATTTTCTCTTATCTATTCAGGTGAAAAGATTAGATAGGCACGGTAACACAGTGTCCTGATTAGATTTTCTTTTCGTTTCAGATGATTCTTGTAAAAGTTTCCTTTCTGAAAAAGTTGTCACAAACTAAGTATTTTGTCTTTAAACCAGTACACCAAGGTAGAATAAATTGTCATTCTATTCTTTTTTAACGGTAAACTTAATTGAATCGTACTGTACATTTAATTACTTATAGAATTTATTCAGTTCTTGTACACTTTTCGCTAATCATCCACACACTTTAGTCTCAGGATCTATCTTGAACTTTGAGAACATTTTTGACTCTAAGAAGCCCATAAAAGTATTGGCTAAGGTAGGGCCCAAAGGAGATATCATAGCGAATCCATCATGTTGTTTGATCGTGACATCATTAAAACAGAACCTTACATCACTAGTGGCAAATCTTTAGCAGTCTAACAAAGTTTTCTTTACACAATAAAAATTTCTCAATTTGATATAACTTTTGTGTGCAAATATCAATTATTTCTTTCTTCTTTGGGATATGAACAAAGTTTTGACGTCAAACGAGGCCGCAAATGTTTTACTAACTTTTATATTTCTTATTTCTCCCAAAAAATGAAGTTAAACTTAATTACGTAATCTGAGCAATATTCTAAAACAGCTTAAAGTAAACAATTTAGGAATTTTTCTATATGCTGCGGAAAGTTGATCATGGATAAAATTGGTCTCATTGGGATTGTTTTCTCACGACTTTCTGAAAAACTATAGCTCCTAGGTCTAATTGAATCAGTTGGCTTAATAAACTCAAAAGTGTCTTCACTCATTTCCTTACTTAAAACTTGATGTTTTAAGAACTTTACTACACTATTTTTTAATTTATCATGTTGTCAAATTTGTCAACTCAACCTAAAAGTTTAAATTATGAGGTATCATTAATAATGACTTGCATTTTTCAGATACTCAGGCTTATCTAAAATGAGTAATTAATTAAAATTAAGGTTTATTCTATGTGTAAATGCTGCATTATGTTTTAGAATACAATACATTAAAATAAATTTTGTTACATTTACTAAAACAGTTATTTTTAGGAAGAAATTGAATATATTCTAAATCGTAGAGGTTGCTTTACTTTGAACGAAAATCACAAAGTTTGGATTTACAATAAAAAACAGGATTTGTATGATATGCTAAATTCAGCTATACCTAAAATGTTAGCTAATTATTAGATATATATTTGTACCTCAACCTATTTATTATTTTAAAAATGCCTAAATTTTATTATACAAATCCAAATTTAGAAAATAGAAAAGTTTAAATTAAAACCAAACTACCTAATGTTTAGTTTAATTAAAATTAAACTAGTAATTTTAATGAGTAGTAATTATGGCTTTGTGTACTTTGTGTTTACTTGAGCTATATATTTTTAGTCAAATTTACAATTAATGTTTACTTTTAATAACAGAAGCTTCCCAGACAGTACACCGACAGAAGATGACGAAGAAAGTAGGATAAAATTAAATGAATGGTCTCAGTTGGCTAAAAGGTTATTTGTTTTTATCATTTTTGAATACAAATAGCGAAAAGTTAGAAAATGTTAGTTACTTCAAGGCAAGATACTGCTTATATTAAGGCGTACATTTAAAATAAATTGAATGTTTTATAAAACTTTAGTCAAAAATTACGTTCGACAAAAACTAACAATGTAATCACTATAAGTATTTAAAAAAAAACTAAAAGTCAATTTGTAAAAGAGCTTTTTAGAACTATATCTGACTACTTTAAACTATTTACAGTTTTGTTTAATGAATTTAACCGAATTTTACAATGATTTAAAATGATAGTAAATCTAAATTTTAAACGGTAATTTGCACTAAAGTATTTTAATAAAATCTAAGCAAAGCACTAGCAAATTCTTTTAACAAAATTTTAATAAAAACACCACTAAATATTTGTTTACAGTTTTTTAAAATTTGTATTGTTTATTTTATAAGCTCGTTTAAAAACGGTTAGTATACTTAAAGTTCAGTCTAATTCACATGTTTTCTGAGTAAGCAAAAAAAGCTTGTTTTCATGTTACTTATAAATTTTATAGTTAAAATTAAAATTTTTAGTTAGTTTTTAATATGTTTTAATAACGCAATTAATAATAAAAGTAACAAAAAACAATCTGCTGACTCATCAAACATGCAAATCAGTCTGACCTTCAAGCATGCTTCCCTTCACAAACTATTTAAGCATTAACTTAAACATGAGTAATTTTTTTTGTCCAATAACTTTTAATAACAAAACATTTTCATTAAAAGTGTACCAGATGTACCGGTTACCTCAAACGATATTACAAAACCTAACACCCCTGGGAGGAAAAGAAAGAAAGTTGAAGCAGACAAAACAGTAATTGAAGAAGAAAACGCAGAAACTTCAGCTCAAAAAAAAAGAAAAGCTGATCATGAAACTATTGAGTCGAGTGACGTAAGTGAACCGCAACGACACGATTCAAGTGACGTAAGCGAATTAGTTCGACACGATTCAAGTGACGTACGCAAATCAAATCGACACGATTCAAGTGACGTAAGCGAATCAGCTCGACAGGATTCAAGTGACGCAAGCGAATCAGTTCAACACGATCCAAGTGACGTAAGCGAATCAGCTCGACAGGATTCAAGTGACGCAAGCGAATCAGTTCAACACGATCCAAGTGACGTAAGCGAATCAGCTGGACAGGATTCAAGTGACGTAAGCGAATCAGTTCTAGATGTTTCAGCTTATGTAAGCGAATCAGTTCGACATAAGACAAACAATACAAAAGACGCAGTTTTTATAGCCGACAAGAGAAAACAAACAGATTTGCCAGCAACAAACGGGATCCATGAAGAAACACCCGAAAATCTCAATGCTTTCAACAAATCTGACAACCTTTCAGATGACCTTAGCTCGTATCTTAGTTGTGCTGAATTTTCCACCGTCGGCGAAGTTTTGTACAAACTTTATAAAAAGTTCAAAAACTACAAAGAAATTGAACAAATCAGTAAAGACAACGCGTACACTTATGTCGAAAGCGTGGATAAAAGTGATGGGGAAAATGTGCAAATCAAGATAAGGAACTTCGAAAGCGAAAAAGAACTAACGGGGGTTTGCGATGAGGATTCGTCAGAGCCAAACGAAGCTAAGATCCACCGTGAAGCTTTTGCTAAGCTTGGCAAATCGATAGTCACAATAAAGGAAAGTTTTGTTGAAAAAACAGATCTTTTTTACGCTGTGGTCACAAAACCGGGCAAAAACTTCAAGACTCTCGAAGAAAGCGTAAGGGAGAAGCCACAATTTTCCGAAGAAAGATGCATTTCAATCAACAGAAAACTAACTGAAGTTCTGTCAAAGCTGAACGAAACCGGCATCTTTTTGTGCTGTTTGACCCCTAAAAACGTCTTGTACAACTATCAAACGGAGCAAGTGAAGATCTCCTGCTTCGAGCACAGCGTCAGGGGCGACGAACAAACTGTTGCTTTGCCCAACATCTCACTGAATGTGTTCAGCCCGGAACAAATAAGGTACATGCAGTATACAAGTGAGTCAGTGGCAGGGGAAACCCCAACACCAGTACAACTTCCTAAAGCCAGAGACTACGACATGTGGTGCAAAGCGTGCATATTTTACTACTGCCTCTACGGCTGCATGCCCGTCAACGACTTCGCTAAGATAAGCAAGATGGGAGTTGACAGGGACGAAGTGAAACGCAAGTTGAGCGCGGATGCGGTGAAGCTTTTCAACGCCATGTTTGAAGTGGATCCTGCAAACAGGACTCACAACAGAGTAGCAGAAATATGAGATAAAAATTTCAGTCTCAACTCATTTTTAGTAGTTAGATTAAGTTGTTATTTATCTTTTGTTTTATGAAACTTATGTATAAATTGTTTTAATTTTTGCAATGTTATTTTGCTTCTAGTAACTTATAGGCTTTGGTTTTTATGCAGTAAAGGTTTCTCGGTAATAGATGTTAAAATTTGCGTTAGCACAAGTCTTAAATATTTTCTAAAATAGTATTTTCTTTAAGAGTAGTAGCAGTAGGAAATAAAAACTTTAATTATTTTCAGATTTTAATAGGTTATACTTTATTGATTAAATAAATTATTTTTTTAAATCCCAAAAAATTATTTCCTGGCTATCTGTGCTCAACTTGACACTCAAATGTTTACTTGTTGCTGTGCTGATATGATTCTTCTCATTCCAAATCGTTTAATGTTATAAGTTTTAATTTTTATGAATAAAATTTTTTAAGCAATTCAAACAATTGTTTTTGTTTTTGATTAATTTCAAAACTTTAGTACTTAAAAAGAAAATTAATTATAAAAATAATGAATTTATTGACACTAAATTTTTCAGATTTGTAGTACAGGTAGGAGGTAAGCTATTATTTTATGACGCGCGTATTTCAATACTATATTAAACAACCTAAAAAAGAAAAAAATTAAAAATATCCAGAAAACTTAAGTTAATGTTTATGAAAGTTATCAAATTTAACCTGTGTTTTACAAAAAATCAAACGAGCCTATGTAAGCCTTAGTTTATTAAAAATTTTTAGTTGTCCTGATTGTGCGATACATCTGTTTGGTGAAAAAAAAAATATACTTTTACCCACTTAAAACTTAATTTAACTAGTAAAATAAAAATCTTTGGTAAATACTTAGCAGTAGAAAAACTTTTATCGAATTTAGTTTTAGTTATCTTTTTAGTTTTACTTTTAATTAACGAAGCACATTTGAAAAAACAAACAATAGTTTCAGGTTCGTATTCAACAATTAAATTAAATATCTTACTTTATCTATGACAAAAATTCTTAATCTGGGGTAAACTTACTCCTGGGGATAAATTTCCTTGGTTTAGGGTTTAAATTTTGTTTGTTAAAAAATATAAGATTAAAAACAATATTGTATTTTGTGTTCTAAGTTAGTATTAAGCTGTACTTTTTTGAGTTGTGTAAACTCTTCTAGTTGTACAATATTTTATAATTAAAAAGCTTAAAGTTCAAAATGTTCAGTATTTTTTTCCTTAAAGTTAATCAATATATTGTATATTAGAAGTAAATTTAATAATTCTCTCCCAAAAAGCAGTAAAATTGGTACAACCTTCCAAAAAGTATTAAAACATCGAAAAAAGGCTCAGAAATGCTAATATAGGCAAGGTTATTTAATTTTTTCATATCTTTAAAAGCTGAATTAATATAAAATATCTTTGGTAAAAATTTCACAAAAACACATAGCTAGTCAAAATTATTTTAAGCTTTCCTAATCAGATTTAGTCTAAAAATTAAAATTTAATCAATTATAACAAGTGTAAACTGTCCTGGACCTAAATTAATTAAATTGTGGTATAGTCTGTTTTTAAAGCTTATAAAAGATATAATAAAATACATTCTACTAACAACTTTATTCATTAGAAGTGCTTAGATTAATTAAGAAATAAAAAAATTATAAACTTTTTAAAATACTATTCTGTTATTTAGGACAACTTTATTTGGCTGATTAAAAATTATTATATAATTTACAGGTTATTTATGTTTTACTTTTCGTTTTTCAATTTTAGCCTTTAATGGCAGAAAGCAAAACATAATTATCTTTTAATCAAAATTCAATGATATTTTTTAGAATCATAAAAATTTTGTAATCCAGCTGTCGTATTCCAAGTCCATCTGATTAAACGGTATAAATGTTTTAGTCGGTGCACAAAAAAAATATATTAAATAGTCTTTAAGTTTTATTATAAAAAGTTTTTGATTATTTGCAAAAAGTATAATTTTATCAAGTAAATACTATTTTGAAATCAAAGTTCAAACTTAAAAAAAAACTAGCTCTAATAACATAAAATTAGCTTGAACCATCTTAAGCTTTTAACTTTCATCTTAAGCAAAAAAACTTAAAATCCAAAAACTTAACACCTAATAAATATTAAAAAAATATTTAGATATACAACAAAAAACACAAGTATCACAAATTACAAACATCCTTCACCAACCTGAGTGTTTTTAAAATAATTTCAACAATCCTCAACCTTTTGAAAGTTTCAAGCTACCCTGGTTATTTAAGCTACAACTAGTTATTTTTATAACTTAAGCTGAATATTAAAAGGGTTGCAAGAAATCGTATCAGTTACAAAAAAAAAGCTTGATTGAATTATTCTAAAAACATAAAAAAAACACAAAAACATAAAAATGTTGTTTGAAAACATAAAAAAAAAAAAATTTTATTTAGTTAATCAAGACTGAAAACCGAAAAAAATTACTGTATCAATCAAAGTCTTAAAACCTAGAATAAAAATACAGATATTAAAAAAAAAATAGTTTTCAAAGCTTAAAAAAAAAAGATTAGCTTAAGTTTTTAAAACAATTGAAAAAAACACTTAGCTAACCTAATATATTCAAAAAAATTATTTAAAAATCAAACTAACGTAAACTTGCTGCAACACTGTATTAATTTAAGTTTATATCTATTTTCCAAACTTTTTCAATTTACTTATCGAAGTCAGAATAAACACACTCAAAAATTTTAAAAACATTGTATAATAATTTTAAAAACAAATTAAATTTGTCGCGTTTTATGGAATTTACTTTGTAGAAAAGTCGTGGTTTTTAATATTATTTTCTTTCAAAAATAATTTTGTGTTTTAACTGCCTTTAAAAACATCATTTTAGTTACATAAAACACTTAGTTACGATCTGATTTTGTAGTCCAGACAAATGTATTTTACTACTTTTTGTTTAGTATTGAAATACCAAGTTTAATACCAAATTCAATTAAACAAAAAAATAATTTTCAGTATAATTAATTGTGTAGTATGTAAAATGTTATTGAACATAGCATTAATTTTAGATAAAGAGAAAATTAATTAACTTTGAATGTAATTTCAAACAAAAGAATGAGAATTTTTAAAACTGTTCGAAAACTAAACATCATAAAATATTAGCTCTTTAAAATAAGGTTGTGGTTATTTTAATTAATTTTTCTTTAAAATAAAACTTAAACGTATCTAGTTTTCAGTAAAATTTGGGTTGCCACAATCAATACAGCAATAATAAAAATAACACTGCCTTGTATATATTGTTTATTGAACGACAAAAAGTACGCTCAAATTATATGTTCAAATAAAAAATTTTAATGTTCAAAAAGTTTAACATATAGGGTATTTTTTAATGTTTTATTTTAGTTTACCTTTTCTAGAAAAAATGTTATTAATAATTATTTAATTTTTAAAATTTTTGAGTGTGTTTATTCTGACTTCGATAAGTAAATTGAAAAAGTTTGGAAAATAGATATAAACTTAAATTAATACAGTGTTGCAGCAAGTTTACGTTAGTTTGATTTTTAAATAATTTTTTTGAATATATTAGGTTAGCTAAGTGTTTTTTTCAATTGTTTTAAAAACTTAAGCTAATCTTTTTTTTTTAAGCTTTGAAAACTATTTTTTTTTTAATTTCTGTATTTTTATTCTAGGTTTTAAGACTTTGATTGATACAGTAATTTTTTTCGGTTTTTAGTCTTGATTAACTAAATAAAATTTTTTTTTTTTATGTTTTCAAACAACTTAGAATAATTCAATCAAGCTTTTTTTTTGTAACTGATACGATTTCTTGCAACCCTTTTAATATTCAGCTTAAGTTATAAAAATAACTAGTTGTAGCTTAAATAACCAGGGTAGCTTGAAACTTTCAAAAGGTTGAGGATTGTTGAAATTATTTTAAAAACACTCAGGTTGGTGAAGGATGTTTGTAATTTGTGATACTTGTGTTTTTTGTTGTATATCTAAATATTTTTTTAATATTTATTAGGTGTTAAGTTTTTGGATTTTAAGTTTTTTTGCTTAAGATGAAAGTTAAAAGCTTAAGATGGTTCAAGCTAATTTTATGTTATTAGAGCTAGTTTTTTTTTAAGTTTGAACTTTGATTTCAAAATAGTATTTACTTGATAAAATTATACTTTTTGCAAATAATCAAAAACTTTTTATAATAAAACTTAAAGACTATTTAATATATTTTTTTTGTGCACCGACTAAAACATTTATACCGTTTAATCAGATGGACTTGGAATACGACAGCTGGATTACAAAATTTTTATGATTCTAAAAAATATCATTGAATTTTGATTAAAAGATAATTATGTTTTGCTTTCTGCCATTAAAGGCTAAAATTGAAAAACGAAAAGTAAAACATAAATAACCTGTAAATTATATAATAATTTTTAATCAGCCAAATAAAGTTGTCCTAAATAACAGAATAGTATTTTAAAAAGTTTATAATTTTTTTATTTCTTAATTAATCTAAGCACTTCTAATGAATAAAGTTGTTAGTAGAATGTATTTTATTATATCTTTTATAAGCTTTAAAAACAGACTATACCACAATTTAATTAATTTAGGTCCAGGACAGTTTACACTTGTTATAATTGATTAAATTTTAATTTTTAGACTAAATCTGATTAGGAAAGCTTAAAATAATTTTGACTAGCTATGTGTTTTTGTGAAATTTTTACCAAAGATATTTTATATTAATTCAGCTTTTAAAGATATGAAAAAATTAAATAACCTTGCCTATATTAGCATTTCTGAGCCTTTTTTCGATGTTTTAATACTTTTTGGAAGGTTGTACCAATTTTACTGCTTTTTGGGAGAGAATTATTAAATTTACTTCTAATATACAATATATTGATTAACTTTAAGGAAAAAAATACTGAACATTTTGAACTTTAAGCTTTTTAATTATAAAATATTGTACAACTAGAAGAGTTTACACAACTCAAAAAAGTACAGCTTAATACTAACTTAGAACACAAAATACAATATTGTTTTTAATCTTATATTTTTTAACAAACAAAATTTAAACCCTAAACCAAGGAAATTTATCCCCAGGAGTAAGTTTACCCCAGATTAAGAATTTTTGTCATAGATAAAGTAAGATATTTAATTTAATTGTTGAATACGAACCTGAAACTATTGTTTGTTTTTTCAAATGTGCTTCGTTAATTAAAAGTAAAACTAAAAAGATAACTAAAACTAAATTCGATAAAAGTTTTTCTACTGCTAAGTATTTACCAAAGATTTTTATTTTACTAGTTAAATTAAGTTTTAAGTGGGTAAAAGTATATATTTTTTTTCACCAAACAGATGTATCGCACAATCAGGACAACTAAAAATTTTTAATAAACTAAGGCTTACATAGGCTCGTTTGATTTTTTGTAAAACACAGGTTAAATTTGATAACTTTCATAAACATTAACTTAAGTTTTCTGGATATTTTTAATTTTTTTCTTTTTTAGGTTGTTTAATATAGTATTGAAATACGCGCGTCATAAAATAATAGCTTACCTCCTACCTGTACTACAAATCTGAAAAATTTAGTGTCAATAAATTCATTATTTTTATAATTAATTTTCTTTTTAAGTACTAAAGTTTTGAAATTAATCAAAAACAAAAACAATTGTTTTAATTGCTTAAAAAATTTTATTCATAAAAATTAAATACTTTTAACATTAAACGTTTTAGAATGAGAAGAATCATATCAGCACAGCAACAAGTAAACATTTGAGTGTCAAGTTGAGCACAGATAGCCAGGAAATAATTTTTTGGGATTTAAAAAAAATAATTTATTTAATCAATAAAGTATAACCTATTAAAATCTGAAAATAATTAAAGTTTTTATTTCCTACTGCTACTACTCTTAAAGAAAATACTATTTTAGAAAATATTTAAGACTTGTGCTAACGCAAATTTTAACATCTATTACCGAGAAACCTTTACTGCATAAAAACCAAAGCCTATAAGTTACTAGAAGCAAAATAACATTGCAAAAATTAAAACAATTTATACATAAGTTTCATAAAACAAAAGATAAATAACAACTTAATCTAACTACTAAAAATGAGTTGAGACTGAAATTTTTATCTCATATTTCTGCTACTCTGTTGTGAGTCCTGTTTGCAGGATCCACTTCAAACATGGCGTTGAAAAGCTTCACCGCATCCGCGCTCAACTTGCGTTTCACTTCGTCCCTGTCAACTCCCATCTTGCTTATCTTAGCAAAGTCGTTGACGGGCATGCAGCCGTAGAGGCAGTAGTAAAATATGCACGCTTTGCACCACATGTCGTAGTCTCTGGCTTTAGGAAGTTGTACCGGTGTTGGGGTTTTCCCTGCCACTAATTCACTTGTATACTGCATGTACCTTATTTGTTCCGGATTGAACACATTCAGTGAGATGTTAGGCAAAGCAACAGTTTGTTCGTCGCCCCTGACGCTGTGCTCGAAGCAGGAGATCTTCACTTGCCCCGTTTGGTAGTTGTACAAGACGTTTTTAGGGGTCAAACAGCACAAAAAGATGCCGATTTCGTGCAGCTTTGACAGAACTTCAGTTAGTTTTCTGTTGATTGAAATGCATCTTTCTTCAGAAAATTGTGGCTTCTCCCTTACGCTTTCTTCGAGGGTCTTGAAGTTTTTGCCCGGTTTTGTGACCACAGCGTAAAAAAGATCTGTTTTTTCAACAAAAGTTTCCTTTATTGTGACTATCGATTTTCCAAGCTTAGCAAAAGCTAAACGGTGGATCTTAGCTTCGTTTGGCTCTGACGAATCCTCATCGCAAGTCTCCATTAGTTCTTCTTCGCTTTCGAAATTTCTTATCTTGATTTGCACATTTTCCCCATCACTTTTATCTACGCTTTCGACATAAGTGTACGCGTTGTCTTTACTGATTTTTTCAATTTCTTTGTAGTTTTTAAACTTTTTATAAAGTTTGTACAAAACTTCGCCGACGGTGGAAAATTCAGCACAACTAAGATACGAGCTAAGGTCATCTGAAGGGTTGTCAGATTTGTTAAAAGTTTTGAGATTTTCGGATGTTTCTTCATGGATCCCGTTTGTTGCTGGCAAATCTGTTTGTTTTCCCTTGTCGGCCATAAAAACCGCGTCTTTTGTAATGTTTGTCTTATGTCGAACTGATTCGCTTACATAACCTGAATTGTCTAGAACTGATTCACTTACATCACTTGAATCCTGTTGAACTGGGTCGCTTACGTTACTTGAATCCTGTTGAACTGATTCGCTTACGTTACTTGAATCCTGTTGAACTGATTCGCTTACGTCACTTGAATCCTGTTGAACTGATTTGCTTACGTCACTTAAATTGTGTCGAACCGGTTCGCTTACATCACTCGACTCGATATTTTGTTGATCAGTTCTTCTTTTTTTTCGAGCTAAAGTTTCTGCGTTTTCTTCTTCAATTACTGTTTTGTTTGCTTCAACTTTCTTTCTTTTCCTACCAGGGGTGTAAGGTTTTGTAATGTCGTTTGTGGTTATCGGAACATCTGGTACACTTTTATTGAAAAGGTTTTATTATTAAAGGTTATTAGACAAACAAAAGTTAGACATATTTTAGTTAATGCTTAAATAGTTTGTGAAGACAAGTATGCTTGAAGGTCAGATGGTTTGCATATTTGATGAGTCAGCAGATTGTTTTTTTTTTTTGCTTTTATTTTCAATTGCGTTATTCAAACATATTAAAAACTAACTAAAAATTTTAATTTTAACTATAAAAGTTATAAGTAATATGAAAACAAGCTTTTTTTTGCTTACTCAGAAAACATGTGAATTAGACTGATCTTTAAGTATACTAACCGTTTTTAAACGAGCTTCTGAAATAAACAATACAAATTTTAATAAAACTGTAAACAAATATTTAGTGGTGTTTTTATTAAAATTTTATTAAAAGAATTTGCTAGTGTTTTTACTTAGATTTTATTAAATACTTTAATACATTAGTGCAAATTACCGTATAGAATTTACATTTACTATTATTTCAAATCATTGTAAAATTCGGTTGAATTCATTAAACAAAACTGTAAATAGTTTAAAGTAGTCACATATAGTTCTAAAAAGCTCTTTTACAAATTGACTTTTAGTTTTGGTTTAAACACTTATAGTGATTACATTGTTAGTTTTTGTCGAACGTAATTTTTAACTAAAGTTTTATAAAACATTCAATTTATTTTAAATGTACGCCTTAATATAAGCAGTATCTTGCCTTGAAGTTACTAACATTTTTTAACTTTTCGCTATTTGTATTCAAAAATGATAAAAACAAATAACCTTTTAGCCAACTGAGACCATTCATTTAATTTTATCCTACTTTCTTCGTCATCTTCTGTCGGTGTACTGTCTGGGAAGCTTCTGTTATTAAAAGTAAACATTAATTGTAAATTTGACTAAAAAGATATAGCTCAAGTAAACCTTAAGTAGAAGCCATGATTACTACTCATTAAAATTATAAGTTTAAACTAAACATTAGGTAGTTTGGTTTTAATTTAAACTTTTTTTTGTTTTGAATTGGATTTTTATAATAAAATTTAGGCATTTTTAAAATATTAAATAGGTTGAGGTAAAAATATATATCTAATAATTAGCTAACATTTTAGGTATAGCTGAATTTAGCATATCATACAAATCCTGTTTTTTATTGTAAATCCAAACTTTGTGATTTTCGTTCAAAGTAAAGCAACCTCTACGATTTAGAATATATTCAATTTCTTCCTAAAAATAACTGTATTAGTAAATGTAACAAAATTTATTTTAATGTATTGTATTCTAAAACATAATGCAGCTTTTACACATAGAATAAACTTTAATTTTGATTAATTACTGATTTTAGATAAACCTGAGTATCTGAAAAATGCAAGTCATTATTAATGATACCTCATAATTTAAACTTTTAGGTTGAGTTGACAAATTTGACAACATGATAAATTAAAAAATAATGTAGTAAAGTTCTTAAAACATCAAGTTTTAACTAAGGAAATGAGTGAAGACACTTTTGAGTTTATTAAGCCAACTGATTCAATTAGACCTAGGAGCTATAGTTTTTCAGAAAGTCGTGAGAAAACAATCCCAATGAGACCAATTTTATCCATGATCAACTTTCCGCAGCATATAGAAAAATTCCTAAATTGTTTACTTTAAGCTGTTTTAGAATATTGCTCAGATTATGTAATTAAGTTTAACTTCATTTTTTGGGAGAAATAAGAAACATAAAAGTTAGTAAAACATTTGTGGCCTCGTTTGACGTCAAAACTTTGTTCATATCCCAAAGAAGAAAGAAATAATTGATATTTGCACACAAAAGTTATATCAAATTGAGAAATTTTTATTGTGTAAAGAAAACTTTGTTAGACTGCTAAAGATTTGCCACTAGTGATGTAAGGTTCTGTTTTAATGATGTCACGATCAAACAATATGATGGATTCGCTATGATATCTCCTTTGGGCCCTACCTTAGCCAACACTTTTATGGGCTTCTTAGAGTCAAAAATGTTCTCAAAGTTCAAGATAGATCCTGAGACTAAAGTGTGTGGATGATTAGCGAAAAATGTACAAGAACTGAATAAATTCTATAAGTAATTAAATGTACAGTACGATTCAATTAAGTTTACCGTTAAAAAAGAATAGAATGACAATTTATTCTACCTTGGTGTACTGGTTTTTAGACAAAATACTTAGTTTGTGACAACTTTTTCAGAAAGGAAACTTTTACAAGAATCATCTGAAACGAAAAGAAAATCTAATCAGGACACTGTGTTACCGTGCCTATCTAATCTTTTCACCTGGATAGATAAGAGAAAATATTAATTACATTTAAGAGCTTGTTGTAAAAGAATGAATATCATCTTGAGTTAGTAAATAAATTTTAGATCTGACCTAAATGGTTTGAAAAGAGATAAGAAAATTAGAACGAAAAATGTATGATCACATTGATAATTCCATGCATACACAAAAAATATGTTTGTTCGTGGAAGAATATTGAGCAACTACCAAGTTCTAGTTTCAGCTGCTAAATCCAGGGGTAGTTTTTTCCTCAAGTTTCATGTTGACTTTTGAAGGCAAAGACCAGATACCCACCTTCGCTAAAAGCATGATATATACCAATTCAAACGCTATTTCGACAATAGCTACATCAGTCTTACAATTATACAGCTAAAAATAGGGTCAAAGAGCATACAAATTTGTAGATGTCGAATTTGCACGAACGTATAAAATTGCACGGAGACATTTTTGCACAAGTTATGTTTTTTTTTTTGTTTTTTTTTGTTTTTTTTCTTTTTAATTTATCTTTTTTTTTTTAACTATTACCTTTACCCCTAGCCCTTACACTCGGTTGGAAAGTAATTATTTAAATTAATTATATTATATTTTTATTTTTCAAAACCTTTTGTTTTTAGTATTTTTTTCTTTTTATTTAACTATTTTTTTATCTTTTTTAACTATCACTGTTACCCCTAATCCTTACCCTGGCTCAGTAATTTTTTTTTATTTATCGATTATCTTTAGTTTATTATTTGTATTTTTACTCGAGTGAAATAAAGTTATTCGTGGCTCCGTGCAATTTTGATCTCGTGCAATTTATTAACCTCGTGCAATTTTGTCTTCGTGCAGTTTAGACCCGTACCTACTTCTACTAACCAAGTTAAATTTATAATTTATCAATTGATGTCTATCCACTAATGAAATAGCGTGAAACTTATTCAAATTTTTGCACTACATGTCTTTTACAATTAATTTTAAAATAAGTACGACTTCAAATGTTTGTATTGTAAATAATGTATATTTATTCGATTTTTAGAAATACCTATAAATTTTATAAACCTGTTTTCTATTATTTTACATATAGTTCAATATTTTATAAAAATAAAAACAATGACTATTATTTATCAAAGTAACTTACTGAGTTGCAAAATTTTTTCATTTGTGGTCGATATTTATCAATTATAGCAGGAATTTCCTGAAATATTTTACTTGTGGTAATCCTCCCGTGGTCTTCAATAATAATTTTAACTAAAGAATTATGAAGAAATGTTATGTCTTCGTAATCCATTGTTTGAGTTATTTTTCTTCTCGACCTTCGTACTTCAACTTTACTTACATTGTTGTTATCAGCTGATAAACTCATTTTTAAATTATAAATGAAAATCAAAATAAAGTCTGAAAAATAAACTTTAGTTAATATTTTAGTACAAGTTGAAACAAAAAATTAAATAAATAAAATTAAGTTTTTTATTAAAATTATTTACTTCCGTTTTATAATGATACTAATTTCTTAAATAGTTCATTTTTACACTTAAGGAGCTCATCTTAGATTTTTCAAGCGTGAAATAACCTAACTAAGTTGTTTCATACTCAAGTATTTAAACAAAATCAGATAAAATTTAAAGTCTTTTATTCAAAAGTTTTACTTTAACAACTTATTATCAGTGATTATAAGTTTTGATTTCGAGTATATTAACAAACTATTATACAACTGTAACAAATTTAGTTAGTTTTTTATAATTTATTTATCAATTTCCTTACATAGTGCTATCATGTTCACAAAAGAAACTGAAGTAAAAATTAAAATTATTATTCTTGGATGCTTTGATCAAAAGAAAATATGGTAGAATTATTACGTCGTTATTCAGAAGATATTCGTTCATGGATCAATATCTAAATTTTCAATATTTTTGTAGCAAGAAAAGAAAAATTGGTTGAGTTCAAACCTTATTTCATAGAGCTAATAAAATACATTCTCGGAAGTTTTTCAGATCAAACGAAATGTTAAAAGAAATGATATTAAAGAACGGATATCCTTCTTACCATAACATATTAGTTTAAAAATAAAATTTTACTAGTTAAAATTATAAATAGCATGAGAATGTTTCTATTGCTGACTCAGTAATTATGCAAATCAGACTAGCATTTAAATTTATTAGCCCTCTTTAAGTATTTTTAAATGGTTTAATCTTACGAAAAACTAAAAGTATTTAATGTTTGAATCTTTTTCGAAACACTGTTTTGACCATTTGTAAATTTTATAGTATCAAAAACTAAGCTTTTAATAAAAATTGTTAACTGTGTTTAAATAAACTATTCCAGTAAAAATTTTAAGTGAAAAAACGTAATAATCACATGATCAGAATTGTTGACCATGGTGACTAGAGTCCTTTTGTTGATGTGACGGAAACCCTCCAGAATTTCCTGAGTCAGCATAAAAAAATTATAAAAATGTTATGTTTTACTTAGTTTTTTTAGTATGTTTGGGTAAGGTGGGTTAGGGTTAAGGGTATAAATATAAAAATATTTTGGGTAAGGTAAGTTAGGGCTAAGGGTATTAATATAAAAAATATTATTGAAGATTTAGCAAATATTAAGGGAAACACCTTTGCTTTAAAATCGAACCGTGGATACTAAAGTCTATTATGATCACCAAATTGTCTTTTTTTCTTTAAACTTTAATTTTTGAAATAACTTACGCTCAAAATTTACTCATTGCTTCTCTACATAAGTAATCACAAAATATAAACTAAACAACTCAATAACAAACTAAAATTATAGATTTTTATACACTAGATGTTAAATATAAACATAAAACTGTAAAAGCACAACAAGTTTTAAACATCCTCTATAAGAAAAGTGTGCTTCAAGTTTAGTCTGATTTGCATGTTTGCTGAGTCAACAACTTTTTTAAAAGCCTTTTTTTATAATTTATACCCTAATCCCTAATCCATATTACCATAACATATTAGTTTAAAAATATAACCTTACTAGTTAAAACTAAAAATAGCATGAAAATATTTCTATTGCTGACTCAGTAATTATGCAAATCAGACTAGCATTTAAATTTATTAGCCCTCTTTAAGTATTTTTAAATGGTTTAATCTTACGAAAAACTAAAAGTATTTAATGTTTGAATCTTTTTCGAAACACTGTTTTGACCATTTGTAAATTTTTATAATATCAAAAACTAAGCTTTTAATAAAAATTGTTAACTGTGTTTAAATAAACTATTCCAGTAAAAATTTTAAGTGAAAAAACGTAATAATCACATGATTAGAATTGTTGACCATGGTGACTAGAGTCCTTTTGTTGATGTGACGGAAACCCTCCAGAATTTGCTGAGTCAGCATAAAAAAATTATAAAAATGTTATGTTTTACTTAGTTTTTTTAGTATGTTTGGGTAAGGTGGGTTAGGGTTAAGGGTATAAATATAAAAATATTTTGGGTAAGGTAAGTTAGGGCTAAGGGTATTAATATAAAAAAAATTATTGAAGATTTAGCAAATATTAAGGGAAACACCTTTGCTTTAAAATCGAACCGTGGATACTAAAGTCTATTATGATCACCAAATTGTCTTTTTTTCTTTAAACTTTAATTTTTGAAATAACTTATGCTCAAAATTTACTCATTGCTTCTCTACATAAGTAATCACAAAATATAAACTAAACAACTCAATAACAAACTAAAATTATAGATTTTTATACACAAGATGTTAAATATAAACATAAAACTGTAAAAGCACAACAAGTTTTAAACATCCTCTATAAGAAAAGTGTGCTTAAAGTTTAGTCTGATTTGCATGTTTGCTGAGTCAACAACTTTTTTAAAAGCCTTTTTTTATAATTTATACCCTAATCCCTAATCCATATTACCATAACATATTAGTTTAAAAATATAACCTTACTAGTTAAAACTAAAAATAGCATGAAAATATTTCTATTGCTGACTCAGTAATTATGCAAATCAGACTAGCATTTAAATTTATAAGCCCTCTTTAAGTATTTTTAAATGGTTTAATCTTACGAAAAACTAAAAGTATTTAATGTTTGAATCTTTTTCGAAACACTGTTTTGACCATTTGTAAATTTTTATAGTATCAAAAACTAAGCTTTTAATAAAAATTGTTAACTGTGTTTAAATAAACTATTCCAGTAAAAATTTTAAGTGAAAAAACGTAATAATCACATGATTAGAATTGTTGACCATGGTGACTAGAGTCCTTTTGTTGATGTGACGGAAACCCTCCAGAATTTGCTGAGTCAGCATAAAAAAATTATAAAAATGTTATGTTTTACTTAGTTTTTTTAGTATGTTTGGGTAAGGTGGGTTAGGGTTAAGGGTATAAATATAAAAATATTTTGGGTAAGGTAAGTTAGGGCTAAGGGTATTAATATAAAAAAAATTATTGAAGATTTAGCAAATATTAAGGGAAACACCTTTGCTTTAAAATCGAACCGTGGATACTAAAGTCTATTATGATCACCAAATTGTCTTTTTTTCTTTAAACTTTAATTTTTGAAATAACTTACGCTTAAAATTTACTCATTGCTTCTCTACATAAGTAATCACAAAATATAAACTAAACAACTCAATAACAAACTAAAATTATAGATTTTTATACACAAGATGTTAAATATAAACATAAAACTGTAAAAGCACAACAAGTTTTAAACATCCTCTATAAGAAAAGTGTGCTTCAAGTTTAGTCTGATTTGCATGTTTGCTGAGTCAACAACTTTTTTAAAAGCCTTTTTTTATAATTTATACCCTAATCCCTAATCCATATTACCATAACATATTAGTTTAAAAATATAACCTTACTAGTTAAAACTAAAAATAGCATGAAAATATTTCTATTGCTGACTCAGTAATTATGCAAATCAGACTAGCATTTAAATTCATAAGCCCTCTTTAAATATTTATAAATGTTTTAGTCTTACGAAAAACTAAAAGCATTTAATGTTTGCTCAGATTTTTAAATAAAAAGTAGTAGTTTTTTTTATTCAATAAATCTCATTTTGTTGCTTATACTTTTTAAAAAATATATAAAATATTTAACAGCCACATATTTCAATGTAAAACTGAATCTAAAAGTTTAAACAAAATAAAAAAATAAAAAACATTTAAATCGTAAGTATCAAAAAAACTAACAAAAAAAAGTTAAACTTTATGGTTTCCTCACACTTTTTTTCAGGGTTTTTATCTCCAGAAACAAGAATGACACTTAGAAAATCGTAACAGAAAAAACTATATACGACTACTTATTGTATCACACCCCTATTGAAGATAAAATCACGCTGTTAAATTTTAGATTTAAGAACTAACTACAACTTAGATTATAACGTATATGTTATTTTTTTTATTAGTAAAATTTTTTGTGCACAGTAGAATAATTTATATGTACACTGGTGTGCAAAGGTGCACACCTTAAAAATAAAATAACTGACATAGACTATAATTCAACTTTGCTCATACTTAAGACCACCAACAAAAGTATCCAAAACAAAAAACAGTACTAAGATTGAATCTTACCTAAAAAGCAGTACATTACAAAATTAAATTGATATTTTTAAAAGTGATTTTTAAGAAAATATATAATATGTATATATGTAAGATTAAAGTCTTAAGAAATTGTAATTAAAAAAAATATATCATAAAATATAATTTTGTAAGGTCATAATGTAGTGTACTACCACTCTAACAATCATGATTAAATTTAAACTTAACTTAGAAGTAAGTGATACTTAAAGGTATCCATTCTATACTATTTATATAAACTCAGCATGACTTTTGGTTGTTATATTTTATATAAAAAACAAATTAAACTTAAAAAATAAAGAACATCATATTTCAAATAAGACTTTAGATGTTGTCAAAATTTTTACACAAAAATTAAAACTAACAGAATTGTGCTTTAACAATATACAATTAAATTCAGAATTAACTACTGGAAAATAAAAAGTCTATTATAAGTAATAAACAGTAAAAAAAACTTTACAACAAACAAAAAAATAACAAAAAAGTTAAGTTCTAGAACTCTATCTTGAAGGTTTTTACTAGAATACCACCTCAATTACACTGTGGATAGTTTATATAGCTAAATCTTCTAAATGTAAACTTACTTTGGATCAATTTGCTTTCCGGTTGACTGATTTTTAATATTCAGCATTTTAAAATAAATGGAAAAAATTGAAACATGTATTCCGTTACAATGTCAAACAATGTGCAGAGAAAATTAAGCCTAGATTTATATCCTATAGATATTTACAAATTTAAAGTTAAGTTTCACTTTTTTTATATGTAGTTTAATTTTAATGACAAGCATTAAACTTGTTTAATGTAACAGTGTGGTTGTAGTTCAAAATGGCTCATAATCTTCATTTACTTACCTATAGTACAATTTTCTGTTTATAACTATATACAAACAAGTAGAAACTTCCTTATACAACTGGTTCCCATTAGTTCCAATTTTTTTTAAACTCAAAATATTTTTTATTCAAAACTTTGTTACAGCTGATTTCAAAGTACTCCTAAAAGTAGAATAAAACTATTTTGTTTGTTTTTTGTGTATTTATACTAAGAAAAGTGTGCTTAAAGTTTAGTCTGATTTGCATGTTTGCTGAGTCAACAACTTTTTTAAAAGCCTTTTTTTATAATTTATACCCTAATCCCTAATCCATATTACCATAACATATTAGTTTAAAAATATAACCTTACTAGTTAAAACTAAAAATAGCATAAAAATATTTCTATTGCTGACTCAGTAATTATGCAAATCAGACTAGCATTTAAATTTATAAGCCCTCTTTAAGTATTTTTAAATGGTTTAATCTTACGAAAAACTAAAAGTATTTAATGTTTGAATCTTTTTCGAAACACTGTTTTGACCATTTGTAAATTTTTATAGTATCAACAACTAAGCTTTTAATAAAAATTGTTAACTGTGTTTAAATAAACTATTCCAGTAAAAATTTTAAGTGAAAAAACGTAATAATCACATGATTAGAATTGTTGACCATGGTGACTAGAGTCCTTTTGTTGATGTGACGGAAACCCTCCAGAATTTGCTGAGTCAGCATAAAAAAATTATAAAAATGTTATGTTTTACTTAGTATTTTTAGTATGTTTGGGTAAGGTGGGTTAGGGTTAAGGGTATAAATATAAAAAATTTTTGGTAAGGTAAGTTAGGGCTAAGGGTATTAATATAAAAAAAATTATTGAAGATTTAGCAAATATTAAGGGAAACACCTTTGCTTTAAAATCGAACCGTGGATACTAAAGTCTATTATGATCACCAAATTGTCTTTTTTTCTTTAAACTTTAATTTTTGAAATAACTTACGCTTAAAATTTACTCATTGCTTCTCTACATAAGTAATCACAAAATATAAACTAAACAACTCAATAACAAACTAAAATTATAGATTTTTATACACAAGATGTTAAATATAAACATAAAACTGTAAAAGCACAACAAGTTTTAAACATCCTCTATAAGAAAAGTGTGCTTCAAGTTTAGTCTGATTTGCATGTTTGCTGAGTCAACAACTTTTTTAAAAGCCTTTTTTTATAATTTATACCCTAATCCCTAATCCATATTACCATAACATATTAGTTTAAAAATATAACCTTACTAGTTAAAACTAAAAATAGCATGAAAATATTTCTATTGCTGGCTCAGTAATTATGCAAATCAGACTAGCATTTAAATTCATAAGCCCTCTTTAAATATTTATAAATGTTTTAGTCTTACGAAAAACTAAAAGCATTTAATGTTTGCTCAGATTTTTAAATAAAAAGTAGTAGTTTTTTTTATTCAATAAATCTCATTTTGTTGCTTATACTTTTTAAAAAATATATAAAATATTTAACAGCCACATATTTCAATGTAAAACTGAATCTAAAAGTTTAAACAAAATAAAAAAATAAAAAACATTTAAATCGTAAGTATCAAAAAAACTAACAAAAAAAAGTTAAACTTTATGGTTTCCTCACACTTTTTTTCAGGGTTTTTATCTCCAGAAACAAGAATGACACTTAGAAAATCGTAACAGAAAAAACTATATACGACTACTTATTGTATCACACCCCTATTGAAGATAAAATCACGCTGTTAAATTTTAGATTTAAGAACTAACTACAACTTAGATTATAACGTATATGTTATTTTTTTTATTAGTAAAATTTTTTGTGCACAGTAGAATAATTTATATGTACACTGGTGTGCAAAGGTGCACACCTTAAAAATAAAATAACTGACATAGACTATAATTCAACTTTGCTCATACTTAAGACCACCAACAAAAGTATCCAAAACAAAAAACAGTACTAAGATTGAATCTTACCTAAAAAGCAGTACATTACAAAATTAAATTGATATTTTTAAAAGTGATTTTTAAGAAAATATATAATATGTATATATGTAAGATTAAAGTCTTAAGAAATTGTAATTAAAAAAAATATATCATAAAATATAATTTTGTAAGGTCATAATGTAGTGTACTACCACTCTAACAATCATGATTAAATTTAAACTTAACTTAGAAGTAAGTGATACTTAAAGGTATCCATTCTATACTATTTATATAAACTCAGCATGACTTTTGGTTGTTATATTTTATATAAAAAACAAATTAAACTTAAAAAATAAAGAACATCATATTTCAAATAAGACTTTAGATGTTGTCAAAATTTTTACACAAAAATTAAAACTAACAGAATTGTGCTTTAACAATATACAATTAAATTCAGAATTAACTACTGGAAAATAAAAAGTCTATTATAAGTAATAAACAGTAAAAAAAACTTTACAACAAACAAAAAAATAACAAAAAAGTTAAGTTCTAGAACTCTATCTTGAAGGTTTTTACTAGAATACCACCTCAATTACACTGTGGATAGTTTATATAGCTAAATCTTCTAAATGTAAACTTACTTTGGATCAATTTGCTTTCCGGTTGACTGATTTTTAATATTCAGCATTTTAAAATAAATGGAAAAAATTGAAACATGTATTCCGTTACAATGTCAAACAATGTGCAGAGAAAATTAAGCCTAGATTTATATCCTATAGATATTTACAAGTTTAAAGTCAAGTTTCACTTTTTTTATATGTAGTTTAATTTTAATGACAAGCATTAAACTTGTTTAATGTAACAGTGTGGTTGTAGTTCAAAATGGCTCATAATCTTCATTTACTTACCTATAGTACAATTTTCTGTTTATAACTATATACAAACAAGTAGAAACTTCCTTATACAACTGGTTCCCATTAGTTCCAATTTTTTTTAAACTCAAAATATTTTTTATTCAAAACTTTGTTACAGCTGATTTCAAAGTACTCCTAAAAGTAGAATAAAACTATTTTGTTTGTTTTTTGTGTATTTATACTATTTTAACTGCTAAACAATTTAACACTTTTATCAAAATTTATAGTTAGTTCTAAAAGAAACAATTATTTCTTACATAACTTATAAAAAATATAATTTTAGTTTTATGTTTGATTTTTATATTTTTATGAAACAAAGCTCTAAAACTTATATTTATACTCTTGTGTTCAAATAATTACTTTAATTCTAGCTAATTTTACCTATTTTCTTACTGGGAAACCAGAACACTAAAATGTTTAATATTGCTTCTTGAAAGACAAAAAATACGCTCAATAAATTTGGTCAAAGGACCTGGTATACAAAAAACCTTTCGGTTATCGAGTCATACACCAGAACAGTTTAATGTCATGCCCAGGACAGATAATATCCTGATACTTACTCTTAAAATAATTACATAATAACGTGCATTAAATACTACAATAGAAAAAAAAACTACTAATTTAGGAGTTTTAAGCAGTATTACCTTGAAGCTTATTTAACGGTTTTCTATGAAAAATATGCTACTTAATTATTCGAGCATGAAATTTATAGTTTAAACAAATGTTATTCAATATTCAGAACTTTTTATGTCTAAAATTATGACAGCCTTACATTTAAACAATTAAAAAGTTCAAAATGTCATAAATATATCATCACGTTAGTGATGTAAAACATCACTGCACCTAAAAAAAGCAATTTTACTGAATATAGTGTTTATTTTAAAAGAACATAACTCAATGCTAGTTCTGCTGAGTTTGGCTGTTTGTTGTAAAATTTATAAGGATAAATTGCTAGCTGATGTATTAAGCAGTGAAATATTTTTGCTATTTTCTTGTTTTTAACCTTTAATCTGACTTTTTGTCAATTACTTTGTAATTGTATTTATTGCATTGGATTTAAAAACATTAAGAGCACACTTAGTAAAAGGCAGCGTGAAAGGTGTTGTCCTACCGCAGGCTTAAATTCAGGCTGTTTAAATTGCCTTATATCAAGTCTGGTTCAAATTAGAAATTTTAAAGTATGAATTAAAAACTGATTAACTAAATTCATGGGTGATAAATAAGTTTTTAATAGTTTATGTCCGTGCAACAGGTCCTAGAACCAAACATTTTGAGCGTCTTATTTTTTGTTGAATATTCAATAATAGAAGAAACTTAACTACTATTAATTTTAATAAGTTTACGTTATTGATTAATTCAAAATTGACCCTTAACGTATAAAATATATCCATTTCCTTAATAAAATTATAATAAACTGTAAACAGCTGTATTTAATGTCTACTGTATGTTAAACTGAAAATACGAATCTGTAAACTTATATTTATCAACTTTAGTTCTTTACTTTGTTGATTTCTAATATATTTAGGTAAGAATCTTGTGTTATCTGTAAGGCTTCAATAGTCAAAAAATCACTCTATAACTGATTTTTCTTAAATGACTAATCAATACAGTATGTCGTTTAAGTAAATAACTCAAATCAGATTAAACCTAAAACACACACAAGCAGAAACAAATAGAGGTCAATTAATTCAGATTAAAAAACTGGTTTTATTAATCGAAAAAGCTTTGAAAGATACTATATAAAATATAGAATTAATTATACTTTGAAGTAACATTTAAAATGTGAGAACTAATTTAAATCTAAAACAACAATGTGGTTCGATTTAAATGTAAAACTTCTGTGTTTGTTCAAATCAATACTTTTATCTTATTTGTCTTAGTCTTTAATAAATATAATTTTTTAATTTTTTCTTAAATTTTTAAGCATATCTTTAAAAAACTATTTAGTATTTTTAATTGTCATCAACTAAAATTGGTGAATAGTTAATTGATTTTAGTATTTAACATAGTTATTAATTATGACAATGTCTTTCGTTACCGATATAAACTAAAGTATAACCTAGTAAGCAGTGGTATGAAAAAACAAATAATCTTGTTGATAAGTTTAAAACTATAACCTAGAAAACAATTTATACTTATTTTATGGTAAAACAATTTATACTATTACTAACTTATTACCTAAATATACTTTATCAACCCTAAAAGTCAAAAGCAGTTATAAGCTATTCTTGTAATAATAAAACTGATTTATTGCAGTTTACTTGAAATGGTGTTTAGTGCAAAATTAGGTAAAATTATTTATAACCATTTGCAATTAAGGGTAAAGAGATTACGCATTTTTATTTTACATTTTGTATCACCAGTAATTTATTCGGCCATCAAAGTTGAGATGTTTTATGCCATCGATTATAAACAATGAACTTCATCGCAAGATCAACAACAACAGCATACGAGACAATCCTACGACCGGTTTCGTCCTAACTAAGACTCATCAGGCCGGAATAGTCACGAGAAACTGCTGTTATGATCTTAACAAAGCGGGCTTAAGTACAAAGTACTGAAGCGACCGTTTGTAGGTAAAGTTGAAAAAAGTTTTTCAAGATAAAGATAAAGATTTATTGTACTGTTGTATTACATAAAATTCGTTAACTATTTAAAGGTCGGCGAAGAATGATTGGCAACACCTGAGTTACTTAAACAGTAAACTGATGCAGCTGATATCAAACTTAAGACCTTTGATTGTTTATTGAACAACAATTAAGAGACGATCAACATATTTGGTCCTAGGACCTGATAAACGAAGAAACTTTTTGTTATCGAGTCGCATACCATGGATACCTTTTTACGTCTTGTCCAGGACATTTTTTAGTGGAAAAAAACGTAAACAATAAAAATAAAAAAGTATTTCAAATATAAAGAATTTTTTATTACAAAAACGATTTCCTAAAAGTTAAATGCATCAAAAACGCTACAAAAAATATCCACTGTGCATAACAGGATGTCATTAGAAAGTATCTACGTTTAACTTGGGTTTCATTAAATACCAAGTTGTTATGACGTCACAGTATAACGCACAATATGACGTAACAGCTACGTCATCACTACTGCTTCTTTTCAACGATAACCTGTTCCCTCTTTCCGATGCCGCTCTCTTTGATCGTCTCGTTGCAATCTCGTTGCGAAAGCTGCAAGAAATTATATAGTTTTTGTAATTAAAGTATTGTTAATTTAAAGTGAAATGTTAGTATTGAATTGAAGTTTATCGATTCGTTTAAATCTTGTTGCGAAAGTTAAAATAAAAAATTGAGTATAAATACTTTACAGAAAATAAGGTTGTGCTTTAAAAATTAAAAGTTAATATTAGATTGAAGTCTGTTGTTTTTATTTTAAAGCTTTCATTTTGAATTTTGTAAAATTAATTGAAAGGATTGTCAATTACAAGTTTTAGTTTTTGTAACTTTGGATTTCGGACTATAAAAAGTAGAATTTTTATTATAGTCTATTTTACTAATTTATAAACTTATTAAGAGTTAAAACATCCTAATTTTCAATAATAAAAATTTAGATAGGTGCCCAAAATTAAAACTGTATTCATTACAACTTAAAATTAAACTCACGTTTTCCTTGGGATGAGCTCTGAAAACGTCGTACTCCTGTTGAATGTATCCCTGAGATCCGACAAAATCGTAAACTGACTGCAGCGTGTCGGTTTCATGGAGGAACCTTCTGGTAAAGAAACCTCCCGACCCGGCTGGCAGCTTGAACCTTATCGTGCAAACCTGAAAACATGTTAGATGCTTGTAAAATAAGTAGAATAATTAATTTGTTAATTGTTTGAAATAAAACAAAATTTTTGTAGTGTTTTTAAACAGTTTTTAATACTTGAAAAAATAACAATTTTTTATATTACAGAGTAAAGTATTGGCCCAAAGGTTGAACATTTATCAAAACATTTATTTTGTAACCGCTTGGTAGCGGTTTAGAGTTGTTTCTAATTAGGGGTTTTTTCTGACTTGTTTACTTCTTGAAGCTGTACCGCGTGAGCGGTAATTGTCTCTTTTTTACTTTCTTCTTTTTTCTCAAGCGATATAAATTGAACGGTCTCGAGTAATTTACAGTTCAGTTCGTTTAGTTTCTAGTTCAGCTTTTTAGTTTCTACTTCATTGCGCGGACTAAACTCAGTGCCGCGTTTCGCGGCACTTAAGTTTTAATGGTTTCAATCTTGTTGTCAAATTGAGTTCGATTTTAGAATACTTTTTGATTTTGTTTTAAACATTTAGTGGTTAGTTTCTTTTATTCAAGATTGTCGTCTTTTAAAAGAATTGATAATTTGGTTTATTAGTGTAATGTTGTGCAGTGTTTTATCATCTTTTCGTTTCGCAAATTCATTGTAAATAAAATCATTATCACAGATTCGAACTCAGTATAAGTAACTGTTTTGTTAAACCTTTAGTAAATATTAAGTAAGTCATTTTAGTTTAACTAAGTCAATTATAAGTTAAGCGTTATCTAGATCAGGTAGCGACAATTTTTACAATTCAACTTCAAAGGAGCAGTAATAGTGACGTGAAACTAACGAGAGTAATTGCAATTTAACAGCAATTACAAAGTAACTATGCTACTTTATAATTATGTTGAACAAAATCTTACGAGGCACGATAGAAGCACGCATTTATAATAATTCATATTCAAAACGAAACCAACGTTATTTTCTAGAGGAGGTTCATCGGGTAGGGAGGACTTGAGTCTGGAAACTTCAGATTCCCTGAACTCTCCCGCTTCTTTCTCTTGTTGCTCCCTCAATTGCCTCTCCTTCTCCTCGGCTTCCTTTCTCTCTTTCTCCTCCTGCTTTTTCCTGGCCTGTGTTTCAGTAAAAAAACACAAATTTTATTAAATTCTCTACAAAAAATGTTTGTTTTTGAGAGCGTAACACATTTTAATCGTACTCAACTGTGGCTAAAAATTATTTTATTTTTATTTGTTCTTTTTACTACAAAGATATAAAGAAGTTTCAAATACTACAAACTTATCTGTAGATTGTGTCCATTTGGTTATTTGTTAATCAAATAAGTTTAGTGAATTATTTAACTTACGGAGAGTTAAAGTAACTATTACAGCAATAGAGCAAAACATAGCTCTTACTTTTATCTAAACTAATTAAACTGACCTTCGCTTGATCGATTGCCAGCGACTCGTTGTATTCTTTATCTTGTTGGCGTCTCACCATTCTCGGCCCCTGCAAACATTATTGATAGTTTGGTTGATATATCATATTAACTTCATTTATTAATTCGTTAGATTATTTTTAATAGATTTTTAGTTTTCAACTGGTGCAAGCTGTTACTAATGTTTTACATCAATTGTGAGCAGTCAATTTCTTAATGTCTTGCTTGATAACATTTTGAGAAAAAATCAATTTTTCAGCATTCTTGACCTTAAAGACAACAACGTCTGATTTAAACAAAACCTTTTAACAAAGACTTTAAAAGTACAAGATTTTATATTTAATCGGAAATAGCAAGACTTAAATTTTCAAACAATTTAAGAGTGATACTAATATTGATAAAAACATGTAAACGAAATGTTTTCAACAGTGCTCCACGTATAAGTTATTTAAAACTAACCTCAAACTCTTTTTCTTGCTTGAGGTCTTCCTCCAAAAACAGTTTTGTCATTGCAACAGTACTTTCAATTTCTTCATTTGTATTGTCACCTGCACAATAAAATTAAAATAAGTCGGACCAGAGTATTTTGAGCCAGACTTCTTTGCTATGGTTTTTTAAGTGGGCGACATCTCGCCATATGTGGGCTGTTCAGGCTATCAGGGGCAGAAAACAGTCGATTGGTGATCAAAGGTTTTTATTTTATTTTAGACGAGTGGACGTATATGAAAACGAGTTTGGGAAACCCTTGTTTACAATGTTTCCTGAACCTTTGCTTTAAGTCACATACTATAAATAGTTATTTAAGTTCAAACAAGCAATTTTAATAAATAAATTTTTAAATTTAAAATTATAGAGTCTGTTTCAATTTTGAGACTTTATACTGAAAAACTAAAGTTCTTTCAATGATTTTAAGATTTCAATGTTTTATCAACTTAAAGTTGACAAAAACACTTTTTTGTCGTTTTAATGTTGAATAGATGTTGTTTTTAGTTAGTTATAATATGAATTAAAAACAAAATCTGTAAAATAATTACTTTCAATTTTTCCTATGGGATTCGTTGTTCCTGTTCCCCCGCTCATTAAAAGGAGCACAGGATATTCTTCTTTTTCTATGATGTCCAATACTGCCTTGTGAATTTTGTAATCTTTAGGTTCGCATATGGCCAGAAACCTGTTCAGATGAATAAAAATTGAATACTGAGATCTTGAGCGTGTATTCGAAAACAAAAAAAACTTGTGGTGATTATTGACAAGAGCACGGTTTACAGTAAAACTATAAATTACTGAAATAAAACAAGCAGCATCTTCAAATTAACTAAGCGATAAAAGCATGGAATATAACATAAATTAAAAGCAAACTTGTCTATGTTGTGTGGGGTGGTCATGTCGAATGCTGTGCACACAAAATTTTCGTTTAGGTGACGGGTTAGGGCAGGGTGGCACAGCTTCTGCTTGCAAAATACATGAGAGTCCATGTTGAGCTCATCGTGCAGGTAGAGTGCTGTGTTAAAAAAATAAATGAAAAGTAAGTTTAAGTAATGAGTATTTGAATTTGTCTATATAATAAACATCATAGGATAGGTGCAAATTCAATATAGCTAGAGGAAGTTCTGGTTTTTTATGGTGAGTTTTACATAATACGACAAAAACACTGGCAAAATAAACAGTTATGCAGAGTTTTTTAGTTTGATCTCAAATAAGTAAATATAAAATATTTTGAAACAGAATGTTCTTAATGAGATTATTTAAAGTTGAACTAAATATTGAGTTAATATAGTACCGCTGTGATAAACTCCTTAAAAATTACCTAGTCCTTTTCTCCTTCCTGGTTCGAAAGGAGACCCTCCGAAAGCTGCTTCAATGGCGTCTGCGAAAGGTTTTGCGAGAAATTTGGGACCAGGGTTGGTTTTGCAGTACCTTTCCGCGAACACTGTTGTGAACTGGACTGCAGCCAAGCTTTCGTCCTCGACTTGTTCCGGCACTGTAGGATAAAATGTTTTTAAATAATATTCAGTTATTTCCATTATTTAATCATACAAAATTAACAAATTTCAGTATTTTCCGCTGCATTTGTCACTTTGAAAATGTTTTTAATTGGTTAAGGATAATTAAAAGTTAAGTCTTAATTTCAATAAAAAAAAAACCTTAAAAGTGTTTAAATAAGACATATACAAACTTAACAACTGTCAAATAAGATAAAATTTAATCCCTGTGCGCATAATAATTCGTACTTATTATTTTTCCCTCATTATTGTAACAGCTAAAAGCTAGATAATTTTCCGCAGACTATGTACTATTTTTAATGGATTGTTCTGAAACCAAACAGAAACGTAATGTAAAAAAGCTCATTGAAAATTTATGTAATGCTTAAATTTCAAAAACAAGGGTCGTTAAAATTATTTCTAACAAAACTCACTTAAATTTTTCTGCTCTGATGTGACTTTCTGTAGTTCTTCATCTTCAGACATATAGTTATCTGAATCATAAATTTGTTCAAAGGAATCTTCACGTTCTGAATCGGAATCCGAGTCATCCATGTTTGTTTTAAACGTTTCGTTGGTGTGATTAGGCGCTGTATAAATTGTTGTTTAAAATTTTTTTTTTTTGATATAAAAAAAAAGTATTTATAAACAATGTTCTAACATTCTCAACTACGTTCGGCATTTTGAAAAGGTATTTGATTGGTTAAAGATAATTAAAAGTTAAGTTTGAACCTAAAAAAAAACTTAAAAATTTCAAATAAGACGTTCACAAATTTAACAACAGTCAAATTAGATAACATTTAATTTCTTGTTCACATCGTTTAATTTCATGCACACTTAATTTATTTTGTATATCTAACAGCTAAAAGCTAGATAGGTTTCCCAGACTATGTACAATTTTTAATTAAATGTTCTGAAACCAAACAGAAACGTAATGTAAAAAAAGCTCATTGAAAATTCATTTAATGCTTAAACTATAAAACAAAGGGCGTTGAAACATTTTCTAACAAAACTCACTCAAATTTTTCTGCTCTGATGTGACTGTCTGTGATTCTTCATCTTCAGACGAATAGTTATCTGAACCAGAAATTTGTTCAAAGGAATCTTCACGTTCCGAATCAGAATCCGAGTGATCCATGTTTGTTTTGACAGTTTCGTTCATGTGATTTGGCGCTGTATAAATAGTTATTTAAAATAATGTTTTTTTTGATAAAGAAAACAAAAAGTATTTATAAACAATGTTCAAACATTTTCGACAGCATTCGGCACTTTGGAAAGGTTTCTTACTGGTTAAAAATAGTTAAAAGTTAAGTTTAAATTTTTAAATGAAACATCAAAAATTTTCAAATAAGTAGTTTATGAAATATAATGAAAGTAAAGAAAGAAAACATTTAATCTATGTGCGCATTGTTTATTTTTATACACACTTATTTTATCTTATACACTATAACAGCTAAAAACTTTATAAGTTTCCTCAGGCTACGTTCAACTTTCAATTGATTGTTCTAAAATCAATCAGAAACTTGTAGTAATAAAAGCTCATTTAAAATTCATTTGACACATAGACTTTTCAATAAAGTTTATAATAAACTTTTAAAAAAAAACTCACCTAAAAGTTTATCCTGTTGTTCTTCATCTTCATATGAATAGTTATCTGAACCAGAAATTTGTTCAAAGGAATCTTCACGTTCTGAATCAGAACCGGAGTGATCCATGTTTGTTTTATCCGTTTTGTTCGTGTCATTATACACTGTATAAATAGTTGTTTAAAATAATGTATTTTTAGATAAAAAAAAAGTATTTAAAAAGAATTTCAAATTTTCGCGACTGTATTCGGCACTTTGAAAAGGTTTTTGACTAGAAAAAATAGTTAAAAATTTAGTTATAATTTTTAAATAAAGCATCAGAAATTTTCAAATAAGTCGTTTACAAAGTTTAGCAAATGTAAAATAAGATAAAATTTAATCTCTGTGTGCTTTGTTTATTTTCATACACACTTGTTTTATCTTATACACTGTAGCTAAAAGCTAGATAAGTTTGCACAGACTACATACAATTTTTAATTAAATGTCTTGAAATCAAACAGAAACGTAATGTAATAAAAGTTTGTTCAAAATTTATTTAATGAAGATTTTTATTATTAATATTTTCTAACAAAACTCACTCAAAACTGTCTCCTCTTGTATTTGTAATTCTTCATCTTCAGACGAATAGTTATCTGAACCAGACATTTGTTCAAAGGAATCTTCAGGTTCCGAATCAGAATCGGAGTGATCCATGTTTGTTTTGACAGTTTCGTTCATGTGATTTGGCACTGTATAAATAGTTGTTTTAAATAATGTTTTTTTTTGATAAAGAAAAAAAAAATAAAAAGGATTTCAAATTTTCTCGACTGTATTCGGCAATTTGAAAAGGTTTTTGATTGGTCAAAAATAGTTAAAAGTTAAGTTTTAATTTTTAAACAAAACATCAAAAATTTTCAAAAAAGTCGTTTATAAAATTTAACAAAAGTCAAATAAGACAACATTTAACTTCTGTGCGCATTATTTATTATAATGCACACTTATTTCATCTTATATACTGTAACAGTTAATAGCTTTACGATTTTACACAGGCTATGTAAATTTTTAAATTAAATGTTTTGAAAAAAAAAACAGAAACGTACTGTAATAAAAGCTCATTCAAAAATTATCTAGCTCTTAATTTTTGAATAAATATTTTCAAAATATCTTCTAACAAAACTCACTCAAAACTTTCTCCTCTTGTATTTGTAATTCTTCGTCTTCCGAGGAAGTGGTGATCTCAATAGTGGAGACAGATCCGAAGGAATCTTTAGGTTCTGAGTCGGAATCCGAGTTGTCCGTGTTTGTTTTGAACGTTTTGTTCGTGTGATTTGGCACTGTAAAAATAGTTTTATAAAATAATGTTTTTTTTGATAAAGAAGAAAATACTTAAAATGATTTTGCATTTGGCACTTTGGAAAGGTTTTTAATTTTATTTAAATAGTTAAAAACTAAGTTTGAACTTTTAAACAAATTATCAGAACTTTCCAACCATGTCGTTTATAAAATTTAACAAAAGTCAAATAACACAAGATTTAACCTCGGTGCGCATTTTTTATTATCATGCACACTTATTTCATCTTATACACTGTAAGAGTTAATAGCTTTACAAGTTTCCAGACTACAGATAATTTTTTATTAAATGTTCTGAAACCAAACAGAAACGTTATTTAAGAAAAGCTCATTCAAAAATTATTTTATGCTGTATTATTTTTATAAACATTTTCAAAATATTTTCTAATAAAACTCACTCAAAACTTTCTCCTCTTGTATTTGTAATTCTTCATCTTCCGAAGAAGAGCTGATAACAGTAGTGGAGACAGAATCGAAGGAGTCTTCAGGTTCTGAATCGGAATCCTTATCCATTATTTTTTCAACGATTTTGTTCTTGTGATTTGGCATTTTAATTTTATGCATATTATTTTCCTATAAAAGTAAAACAAAGTTGACTTCAGCTTGCAAATATAGTAACTGTATAATCGCTATGTTGATTTTGATAGGAATAATACAATAGAAAACAAATATTGGACAGTTCTAGTAATCACAAAAAAAACTAATAAGTACTGTTAACTATAGTTGAACACTTGATAATTTTTGAAAATAACAGACTGTGTCACAAACTAATCTTATTATAAGAAAATATATCTACAGTCATACTTAATATAAAGTTTTTGGAGAAAACCCAAACTATCTGTAGTCTTGTAAGAAATAGAAATTGCTATTCCTCCATTTTGAAACCGGAAACAGGTCTAAATTGCATTAGACAAAATTGCACGGTGTTACTAAATTGCGCGAGTGCACAAAATTACAGATTTGTACGAAGCCAAATTTGCACGAATTACATTTTTGCACGGGTGTAAAAAATAGAAATAAAACTAAAATAAAAATAAACCAGTATAAAAACTAAAATATAACTTAATGAATAAAAAATAATTAATGACAGAGAGTAAGAGTTAGGAGTAACAGTGACAGTAAAAACATAACTAACAAAATTTAAGAAAATAAAAAAAATATTAAAAAAAGCTATCCACCGAGGTCAACGGTAAGCGAGTAATAGTGAAAAGAAAAAAAAAAAAAAAAAATAAAATTAAAATTATAATAAAAATAAATTATAATAAAAATAAAAATAAAATAAAATAAAAATAAAAATAAAAGTAAAAATAAAAATAAAAATAAAATAAAAAATAAAAATAAAATAAAAATAAAAATAAAATAAAAATAAAATAAAATAAAAATAAAATAAAAATAAAATAAAATAAAAATAAAAATAAAATAAAATAAAATAAAAATAAAATAAAAATAAAATAAAAATAAAATAAAAATAAAATAAAAATAAAATAAAAATAAAATAAAAATAAAATAAAAATAAAATAAAAATAAAATAAAAATAAAATAAAAATAAAATAAAAATAAAATAAAAATAAAATAAAAATAAAATAAAAATAAAATAAAAATAAAATAAAAATAAAATAAAATTAAAAAAAATAAAAAAATAAAAAAATAAATAAAATAAAAATAAAATAAAAATAAAATAAAAACAAAATAAAAATAAAATAAAAATAAAATAAAAATTAAATAAAAATAAAATAAAATAGAATAAAAATAAAAATAAAATAAAATAAAAAAAAAATAAAAATAAAATAAAAATAAAAATAAAATAAAAATAAAATGAAAATAAAATAAAAATAAAATAAAAATAAAATAAAAATAAAATAAAAATAAAATATGTGCATCCTATAACCACGTTTAAAATTATCAAACCACTCATTTTTTCATTAACAGTTGTTTGTAATTAAATAATCTTGAAAACATCAACTACTCAAAAAAAAAGTTTTACTTTAGGTTAAAAGAATAAGTCTAATTTTAATGTTTTGACCAATAAACAAAGTAATTGGAGTTGCAATACTTGCTGATCACAATTGAGTGTAGGTGTTTGTTAAATTTCAATCCAGCCAACAGATTAGTAAACTTTTTGAATAAATACTTTTGTGCAAGTACTAATAAAATTTATTACTGAAACAAAAACCTTAGTTTGTCAAAAAATTTATATAAATTTAAACTGGGCGGTATAAATGGCAACCCAAAGTTGAGCATCAAACTAATTTAGCTTAGTTTAGAAAAAAAGTTAGAAAAATATTTGTATTTAAAGCTTACAATTTTTTTTTTAAAATATAAATAAACCAGATACTTGTTTAGGTTTATAACAAAATAATTTCAATTAAGTACTTGAACAAAACTAACAAAAAAGCTAAAACTAGAACTTAAATTAACAATGCATAAAATAGATTATAAAAATGGTAGAAATTCTTTTTGTCTTGTATTTAAATAAAACAATTAGGTTATTAGTAATTGATCATTTCAAAATTGTGTTTATTGAAAAAAGATCAAGCCAATAAAGTAAACATTAGATAAAAGATTAAACTATATTTAGTAGTTACCTTAAAAAATTTTACATGCTTGTATCTACAACGTTGAACCACTTGTGAAAAAATTAACAAACTACCTGACAATTTACTAACTAAAAAGTATTTATCACAGTTACTAATGAAATCTACTTCTATTAATGTGTAACCATACTAAATGACTACTTATAATAATAAAAAAGCCAATTTAGTAAATTTAAACAGTTTCATAGGATATTTTAATTTTAAAAATAAACAACAAGGCCCAATTATGAATAATAATAACACTTAAGAACTTATATTGATATTACCATTTTACTTTTTCAAAGTTAAATTTGTTGAAAATAAAAACTACCTTGAATAATTTTATGCTTTAGTATTTGAAAAACTATCATATTTTAGATAATTGTGAAGTAAGTTGATTTATAAAAAATGTTTTTACTGTAAATTTTTAATGACCTACCTTGAAAAAAATATTTTGCAGCTGAATTTTTTTCTAAAAATTTATCAAACTATGCGCAATTCACGTAATAAAACTAATAAAAACAATGCATATTTACTACAGTACATACCATGCTTAATTTATTTTTTATATTTGTTTTCCAGCAGTGGCTATGTTCAATTGAATTATAGAAAAAATACGAGTTCTGAATAAAGTGTGTATGTTTAAACTTTAATTTCGTGCTCGAGTAGTTGAGAGTCAATGTTATTTTAATATAAGCAGATCTGAGTCATCCTTAAATTTTGTAAAGATCAGAATGTTTGAGTTGTATTGAGTACCCTGAGATTTTCAAAATGTTCTGAGTTGTCCTAAGTTTTTTTAGTGTTTGGCAACCATTATATTAAATCAACATAAAATTAAGATAAGATAACAGAGAATACTACTGTAAACACAATTAACTTGAACTATCATTTTTAACATATTACTAAAACCTATTAGTCTGGGTTTTAGTTTTAGCCTACCTGAAAAAAAGGTGTTTTAAAAAATTATGTAAAGCATATTAAAATAAATTTATGTTTCAAAATTGCCAAAAACTACATTAGTTTTTGTTTGATACAGGGTTGCCACTTGCTTTTAAAAAATTTCCAGGTTTTCAAAATTTTTTCATGTTACTAAATCTACGCATTTATTGTCTATATTTAGTTTAAAGTTAAGTTTAAAGTAAAAAACTATTTTAAAAGGTATAAACATTGAAAAGATACTGCAAAGCTACTTTATATATGTTTTATAATAAAACAATTTTTGATGATGACATTTTTTTTTTTATTCTATGATAGAATGTTTTAATTAAACTGAAACTTTACTTCTAAGCATGTAAAAGTGATCAAATTTCCAGGTTTTTTCAGTTTTTTTTTTTTAGTTTCTCATATTCCAGGTTATTCAAAGTTTTTTCTTGCCTAAATTATCAAATTCCAGGTTTTCCAAGGTTTCCAGGTAAAATGGCAACCCTGTTGATAGCTAAGAAAATTATAATTTGTTTATAAAAAATAATAAATTATTAATTTCTATTTTTAGCTTATGCGCATACTTACTATACTATAACTGCGTTCAAAGACATTTAAAAACTTTTTGTTTTTTTTTTGTTAACAATTGTTTGTAATTAAATAATCTTGAAAACATTTACTACTCTAAACAAAACAGTTTTACTTTAAGTTAAAAGAATCAGTCTAATTTTAATGTTTTGACCAATGAACCAAGTAATTGGAGTTGCAATACTTGCTGATCACAATTGAGTGTAGGTGTTTGTTAAATTTCAAACCAGCCAACAGATTAGTAAACTTTTTGAATAAATACTTTTGTGCAAGTACTAATAAAACTTATTACTGAAACAAAAATCTTAGTTTGTCAAAAATTTTATATGAATTTGAACTGGGCTGTATAAGTGACAACCCAAAGTTGGACATCAAATTAAGTTAGCTTAGTTTAGAAAAAAAGTTATAAAAATATATGTATTTAAAGCTTACAAGTTTGTTTAAAACTATACCAAAAAGTTGTTTAGGTTTGTTAACAAATAATTTCAATTTAGTGCTACAACATAAAAAAAGACTCTATTTGAACTATTTCTTAGAAAGACTATAAGAATGGTAGAATATCATATTTATATACTTTTTGTCCTGAATCTAAAAAAAAATAGATTATTAGTAATTCATCATTTGAATATTTTGCTTATTAGAGAAGATTAAGCCAATAGTGCTAACAACAAGAAATTAAAACTATATTTAGTAGTTATTCTAAAAAAATTTAAATGCCTGTATCTACTAATGTTGAACCACTTAGTGAAAAAATTATCAAACTACCAGACAGTTTACTAACTAAAAAGTATTTTTCTCTCTTACTAATGATATATACTTCTATAAATGTATAACCATACTAAATAGACTTTCATAATTAAAAAAGAGACAATTTAGTAATTTTAAACAGTTTCATAGGATATTTTAATTTTTAAAATAACCAACAAAGCGAAATTGTTAATAACAATAACATTCAAAAACATGTATTGGTATTGCCATTATACTTTTTAAAAATTAGTTTTGAAGAAAATAAAAACTACCTTGAATAATTTTATGCTTTAGTAATTGAAAAACTATTATGTTATGATTATCGTCAAGTGAGCTTTTTTATTAAAAAGTTTGTTTACTATTAATTTTAATGACCTACAACCTTGAACAAATAAATTTAGCAGCTGAGTTTGTTTCTTTAAAAATTTATCAAACTATGCGCACTTCACATATTCAACTTAATAAAAACAGTGCATATTTACTACAGTACATACAATGCTTAATTTATATTTAAATTAATATTGCAGCAGAGGTTGTGTTCAATTGAGTTATAAAGATAAAGAGTTCCGAATACTGAATAAAGTTTGTATGCTTAAACTTTAAATTCGTGCTCGAGTAGTTGAGAGTCTATGTTATTATAATCTAAGCAGATCTGAGTCATCCTTAATTTTTGTGAAGGTCAGAATGTTTGAGTTATCCTGAGTTACCCTGAAATTTTTAAAATGTTCTGAGTTGTCCTAAGTTTTTTTAGTGTGTGGGAAACATATAAAAACAGAGATAACAGAGAATACTACTTTAAACACAACTAATTTTAACTATCAATTTTAACATATTACTAAAATCTGTTAGTCTGAGTTTTAGTTTTAGGCTACCTGAAAAAAAGTATTTTAAAAAATTGATTAAACCATAATAAAATAAATTTAAGTTTCAAAATTAGAAAAAACTACATAAGTTTTTGTTTGATACAGGGTTGCCACTTGCTTTTTGAAAATTTTCCAGATTTTCTAATTTTTTCCATTTTTCTAAAAGTACACATTTTTGGTTTTATTTAGTTTTAAGTTAAATTTATGGTAAAAACTATTTTAAATGGTATAAACATTGAAAAGATACTGCAAAGCTACTTTATATATGTTTTTAATAAAACAATTTTTGATGATGACAAATTTTTTTAAATTATATGATAGAATTTATTAATTAAACTGAAACTTTACTTCTAAGCATGTAAAAGTGATTAAATTTCCAGTTTTTTCCAGTTTTTTTTTTAATTTTTATATTCCAGGTTTTTCAAGGTTTCCAGGTAAATTGGCTATCCTGTTGATAGCTAAGAAAGTTATTATTTTTTTATAAAAAAAAAATCATTATTTCTATTTTTATTACATAATTAATGTTGAACCACTTAGTGAAAAAACTAACAAACTACCTGATAAATTATTAACTAAAAAGTATTTACCTCTCTAACTAATTAAATCTAATTCTATAAATGTGTAGCTATACTCAATGAACTTTTATAATTAAAAAAGAGACAATTTAGTAATTTTAAACAGTTTCATAGGATAATTTAATTTTAAAAATAAACAAAAGAGCCAAATTATTAATAATTTAAACACTTAAGAACTTGTATTGGTATTGCCAATACAAGTATGCACAGTATGCACAGTGCTCAATTTATATTTAAATTAGCATTGCAGCAGAGGTTGTGTTCAATTGAATTATAGAAATAAAGAGTTCCGAATACTGAATAAAGTTTGTATGTTTATACTTACTTCGTGCTCGAGTAGTTGAGAGGTAATTTCGAATAAACAACGCGGTAAATAAGCTTTAAACCATTGTTAGTTTAAAACTCCTTGTTGTAAGACAATAATTTTTTTTATTTTGATCTACTGTTTAAGTTTGTAGTATTAATTTATTTAACTATCTTATTGCAAAATTAGGTATTGTTATTTACATATTTAAAGAAAATTAATTATTAATTTAAAAACAGAATATTTTTAATCTCAGCTTTTCTCAAAGTTTTTATGTTGATAAATATTTAAAGTTACTAAAACTAAAACAAAAAAAAATATTTAAGACTTTATACATTTAATTCAGAGTTTTGCTTTAAAAGTTTTCAAACTTATACAAAAAACAAAATGCAAGATTTGTTTAAGTTTTTTTGTGTTTTTTTAATCTTTTGCTTTCTAAAATAGAAACATGCTGTACTGAACTGTAAAATTGTTTTTAATAATATAAATTTTTATTGATATAAGTATTTACCAAATTATACGTAAAGTCCTTAGATAACTATTTTAATCTTTTCTAAAAAACTTTAGTTTAAGAGATTAAATTTTACAAAAAGATAAAAAGTACAAACAAAATTATATTTTAATGACAGGTTTTAGCATAAAAGCTTAATTTTGAGGAATATTGCAGCAATTTGTGCTAAGAACTCGCTCAAACAAGTCTCTAAATTCTATCAATTTTAAAATTTTACAAGTTTTACAAATTAGTAAAATAATTTTAACACCTGGATTGTAAAACTAAAAAATTTTATAATAATATTTTTATATATTACCTTAATTTTTTTCTAATAACAAAATATTTAATTTGTCTTAAACTATTTTAAGCTGTAAGTTTTAAAAAAGAATAGAAAAAATTTAGAATAAAAAAAATGTTTTTTTTGTAGCTTAATTTTTTGTTAAACTTTATTACATATTTACTTTTTTATAGAAATTTTGTATAAATTATATACTTAGTTCTTAAAAGTACATTAGACTTCAATTTTTTAATATCTTAATTAATCAATAAAAGTTAGAAACATTATTTTTAGCGAAATACTTTAATGTTTTATCTACAGTATAGAAAAATAAGTTTTGTTTTGTGCATGCTTTGTCTACAAATGAGAGTTGTAAGTTATAGGCTGAGTTGTTCTAAAGAAATAACTATATAGTATGAATTTGTGGCTATAAAATAAATCAATGTTTTGAATGATGAAACTAAAAAGATTTTAGCTTAAATAGTTTTGATATCTTCAAAACAAAAAACCTGTCTTAATATTAAAAAACATATGTTATAACTATTGAAAATATGTATTCACATTTGTGATTTAAAAATCCTACTGTCGGGGATTTTTTGATAGTGATATATTTAATTTGCGACGTTGCTACCACCTCTGGTGTGGACAAAAACCTTTAGGAGCTACACAGCATTTATTTACTTGTAAACAAAATAAATTTATTTTTCCTAATAGTTATTTGGACATTATAAAAAAAATTATTGTTCTGAAGTATTTCTTTAAACTTATAAAGATATATGTGTAGTAAAATTAGCTAATATTAAGTTGTAAGATAGTTTGAATAAAACGTATTCCTAAAATTTAAAAAGAAAAAAAATTAAAAAAAAAACTTATAGTGCTTTCACTTGTATAGTGCATACTGCATGTACCTTATTTGTTCCGGTCTGTAAGTATTCAGTGCGATCTTAGGCAAAACAACAGTTTTCTCGTCGCCTATGAGGCTGTGCTCGAAGCAGGATAGGAGTACTTTGAAATCAGCTGTAACAAAGTTGTGAATAAAAAATATTTTGAGTTTAAAATAAAATTTGGAACTAATGAGAACCATTTTTGTAAAAAAATTCTACTTATTTGCATATAGTTTTAAACAGAAAGTGGTACTATAAGTAAATGTAGATTATGAGCTATTTTGAACTACAACCACACTTTTACAATAAACAAGTTTAATGCTTGTTATTAAAATTTAATTACATAATAAAAAAAAAGTGAAAGAAGCTTAAGTTTGTAAGTATATTGGAAATAAATCTAGGCTTAATTTAAGCAATTTTTCTGCACATTGTTCGACATTGTAATGGATTACATGTTTCAATTGTTTCCAATTATTTTAAAACTTCAAATGTTTAAAAATCAGTCAACCATAAAGCAAGTTAGTCCAAAGTAAGTTTACATTTAGAAGATTTAGCTATATAAACTAGCCACAGTGTAATTGAGGTGGTATTCTAGTAAAGACCTTCAAGATGGAATTCCAGAACTTAACTTACTTGTTATTATTTTGTTTCTGTAAGGTGTTTTTTACTGTTTATTACTTATAATAGATTTTTTATTTCCAGTAGTTAATTCTGAATTTGTTTGTACAATGATATTAAGCACAATCCTGATAGTTTTATTTCTTGTGTAAAAGTTTAGACAACATCTAAAGTCTTATCTAAGGTATGATCTTCTTTTTTTTAGTGTTTAATTTGTTCTTTATATAAAATATAACCACCAAAAGTCATGCCTAGTTTTTATAAGTAGTATGGAATAAATACCTTTAAGTATCATTTACTTTTAAGTCAAGTTTAAATATAATTATGATATTTAGAGTGGTTGTAGAATACATTATGACCTTACAACATGATACTTTTATGATTATGTTTGTATTAATTACAATTTCTTTGGTTTTGAATCTTACATATATACACAATATATTATCTTAAAATTTAGTTGTTCAAATATCAAGTTAATTTTGTAATGTACTGTTTTTTTTAGGTAAGATTCAATCTTAGTACTGTTTTTTTTTTTGATACTTTTGTTGGTGGTCTAAATAATTTTGAGCAGACTTAAATTATAGTCTAAGTCAGTGATTTTCACGATGTGCATCTTTGTACACTAGTTACATATAAAATAATCTACTGTGCACAAAAAAAAATTTAATGAAATAAAAAACATATAAATTATAGTCTAAGTTGTAGTTAGTTTTTGAGATTTAAATTTTTTTAATTGAGTAATTTTAAAGTAACTAGTTTCTTGTAACTTTTTTTTGAAGTGTAGTTTTATTTCATTTTTACCGCTGGTTTATTTCAGTTTGATTTTAATCTAACGAGTTTTATTAGTACAGCAAAGTTCTACAGTATAAGCATTTTGTTAGTTTTTACATTAAATTATTACTTTCGTTTCATATTTAAAAATTATAAACAACAGTATAATCTTATTTCAATTTGGTTTTATTTAGTAAGATATAACTTTCGATAAGACTTAGTACGAAAGATTTCATATAAACTTAAAGAAAAAAATTAAATGTTATTAGTTATATATTTTTAAAATATGGCTTAAAAGTAGTAAAAATCTGAAAAATAAAATGTATTACGACAGTCGGTAATTTTAATTCAGTAATTAAAAAGTTTTATTTCACATTTATCACGATTTTGGCTTTAATAGCGCTTTTTATTGATTTCTACAATTAATAACCGTTTCCCGCGAGCAAATTCTACTATTAAAATTGATATGTTACTAGTAAAAGTATAATATTTTTAGCCATATTCTTATGGCTTTGAAATCGAAACAAACTATACGTAATCGGTGGTGAATAGTTAGTAACCAGCATTTTAACTTATAAAAATAAGTTTGAACTAATTGCAATTAAAATTTTGTTACGTCATTTTAGACTGTAGAGTGTTTGTTTTTCATATCCAATTGTTCTCTTGTGCTTGCAAATTTTTTATTAATCAGTTTTTGATAAACTAGAGTTACATAACGTTTTAAGAATATGTATTTGGTTAAAACGACTTTATTTTAACATCATAAAAAAATATACTCGACTGTTTGTACTCGCCTAAAATAAAATTAGAGATTAAAGTTGAGTAAATTTGAAAGTTGAAACATAAATATTATTAAGTTAGTTTACTTAATAATTAAGATACCTTGCATAAGAGTTTACGAAACTAATCAAATTTGTCGGGTTTTATCGAGTTTACTTGTTATTATTTTCTTTTAAAAATAATTTTGTGTTTTAACTGCTTTTAAAAACAGTATTTTAGTTTCATAAATAACTTATTTACGATCGTGTTTCGTAGTTTAGACATTGTATTTTACTACTTTTTGTTTAGTTTAGATTTACCGAATTTAATACCAAGTTCAATTAAACAAAAAGATAAAAATCAGTATTTATAATTGTGTAGTATATAAAATGTTATTGAACATAATATTAATTTTAGATATACAGAAAATTAATTAACATTGAATGTAATTTAAATCAAAAGAATGAGATTTATTTAAACTGTTCGAAAACTAAACAAAATCAAACATAAACTCTTTAAAATGAGGTTGTGGTTATTTTAGTTAATTTTTCTTAATAAAAAAACTTAAACGTATCTAGTTTCTAGTTAAATTTGGGTTGACACAATTAATACATCAATAACGAAAGTAACACTGCCTTGTATATATTGTTTATTAAACGACAAAAGTACGCTCAAATTATATGTTCAAATAGATATTATTTTTAATGTTCAAAAAGTTTCACATTTAGTATATTTTTAATGGTTTATTTTAGCTCACCTTTTTAAGAAAAAATATTATAAATAATTATTTCATTTTAAAAGTGTTATGAGTGTGTTTATTCTAATTTCGATAAGTAAATTATATAAATTAAGAAAATAGATATAAACTTAAATTAATACAGAGTTGCCACAACCTTTGGCTAGTCTAATTAAAAAATATGTGTTTAGATAAATTAGGTTAGCTAAGCCTTTTTAAAAAAAATATTTTCAAAACTTAATCTAGTTTAACTTTTTTTCCGGATATTTTTTAAAGCTTCGGAAACTATTTTTCTTAAATTTGTGTACTTTTAGTCTAGCTTTTATTTCATTTATTTTAACAGTAGATTTTAAAAATTTTTAGCCTTGATTTACTACCTTTTTTTTTCTTATGTTTTTTAACAACTCAGAATAATTCAACCAAGCTATTTTTTTGTAACTGATACGATTTCTTGCAGCCCTTTTAATATTCAGCTTAAATTATTAAAATAAATAGTTATAGCTAGCATAACCAGGGTATCTTAAAACTTTTAAAAGATTAAGGATTGTTGAACTTATTTTTAAATACACTCACGTTGCCCAGGTTGTTGGATGTATGAACTTCTTGATACATTTGTTTTTTGTTGTACATCTTAATAGTTTTTTTAATATACTCATTGGGTTATCAGTTTTTGGATTTTTATAATTTTTACTTGTCTTTTAAATACTTAAGATGGGTCAAGCTAATTTTATGTTTTTCATGTTAGTAATTTTTTAATTTAAAATATTGAATTCAACATAGTAAACAGTTGATAAAATCAAAAGTTTTTCATGATAAGACTTAATAACTAGTAATCTCATTTTTATTGATTTTTGCACCGACTAAAATTCTTGTACCGTTTAATCAGATGGATTTGTAATATGACAGCTGGGTTATAAAATTTTTTTAAATAAAAAAATCCTTTACCTCTGATTAAAAGATAATAATGTTTTGTCCTCTGTCATTAAAGGCTAAAATTGAAAAACGAAAATTAAAACATAAATAACCTGTAAATCATATAATATTTTAAAACGGTCAATTAATACTTGTCTTCAATTACAGAATAATATTTAAACAAAATTTATAAGTCCTTTATTTTTTAATTAATCTAAGCACTTCTAATAAATAAAGTTGTTAATTAGAATGTATTTTATATATTTTTTATAAACTTTAAAAATAAACTATACTACGATTTAATTTAGGTCCAGGACAGTTGAAACTTATTATAATTATTTTTTAAACTTAAGCTGATTAGGAAAACTTGAAATAATTTTGTCTAGTTAGACTTTTTTATACTTCAAACTAGTTTTCAAAAAAGTGTTACATTTTAGTCTCTAGTAAATTAAGGTTTTAATTCATTGCAAAATTATTTTTCGCTTTATCGAAAATGACAGTCTTAGACAAGACATTAAAAGGTATCTATGGTGTGCAACTCGATAACCAAAAGGTTCGTTGTGCACCAGATCTTAGCACCAAATATTTATTGTGCACCAAATAATATCTATCGTCTTTTATATTGCTCAATAAACTATAAAATTATAGTTTATTGAACGTCAAAAAAAGTGCTCGAAATGTTACATAACAAATATACAATATTTAAGGTAATCAATCATAACTAGTAGTGTTGTGTTTCAGTTTTTGACTTTTAGTATAATTTATTTAAAAATTGTGTGCAAAATTAGGACTTGCTGATCAGAAAGAGACACAAAAGGACAAAAAAAGGGGCGCTGGACAGCCTGCCAGTTTGATTTCAGCTGCCTGTCCTGCGTACCAAGTTCACGTCCCAGTGGAATTACAATCTCCCTCTGAAAAAACGACCTAACAAGGTTTACAATCTAATGCACATCGCGCTAACAAGAGTGCAGGCAGCTAATCGCATTCTTATATACTTGCGTGGTCGTCCCCATAAAGAGCAACCACCGGGACTCGAACTCGAGACGCAGGGCCGGCAGTCGCAGAAGCAAACCGCTGGGCCATACAGGCGCCCGCCTGTCTACTCTAATGAGGGTATATAAACCATCTATATTTAAGAATTAATGTAAAAAAGTTTCATTTCAAAAAAAACAATGAAAAAAGTTTAAGATTTATATAAAAATTGAGACATGAAAGGACAAAAAAGTGGGCGCTGGACAGCCTGCCTGTTTGATTTCGGCTGCCTGTCCTGCGTACCAAGTTCACGTCCCAGTGGAATTACAATCTCCCTCTGAAAAAACAACCTAACAAGGTTTAAAATCTAATGCAAATCGCGCTAACAATACAGCTAGCAGCTAATCCCACTCTTATATACTTGCGTGGTTGTCCCCATAAAGAGCAACCACCGGGGCTCGAAATCGGGACGCAGGGCCGGCAGTCGCAGAGGAAAACCGCAGGCCATACAGGCGCCCGCCTGTCTACTCTAATTAGGGTATATAAACCATCTATATTCAAGAATTAATGTAAAAAAGTTTCATTGGAAAAAAAACAATGAAAAAAGTATAAGATTTATTTAAAAATTGTGTACAAAATTAGCACTTGCTGATCAGAAAGAGACATAAAAGGACAAAAAAGTGGGCGCTGGACAGCCTGCCAGTTTGATTTTGGCTGCCTGTCCTGCGTACCAAGTTCACGTCCCAGTGGAATTACAATCTCCCTCTGAAAAAACGACCTAACAAGGTTTACAATCTAATGCACATCGCGCTAACAAGAGTGCTAGCAGCTAATCGCATTCTTATATACTTGCGTGGTCGTCCCCATAAAGAGCAACTACAGGGACTCGAACTCGGGACGCAGGGCTGGCAGTCGCAGAAGCAAACTTTGTACATAAAATAGAACTAATAATCAAAAAAAAAATTCTAAATATATATTTTTACCTAATATTCTATTGACAAGAAATGATAAGCGTGCTTAAGAAGTCACGTTACCTTCAACTTCATTAACCATTTCCTTTAGACGCTTTTCAACCTGGAGAGCAACTTCTGCAACTGTTTCCGTTTGAGCATTCATAGCAGTAGAAAAACCTTCTTGTGGTACAGATGACTTCTCAAGATCCTTAGCAGTGTTGTTCTCTTCAACTTCCGTCGCGATAACATCACTGCTGCCAGCCTGGTAACTGCTTGAAACAGACTCGGGACAGCTTTCGTTCTCAGGCGTTTCCGTAGCGCTATCATCTGACATATCAAGATCTTTCATTAGTTGCTCATGACTGATTATTTCATTGGTAACGATTAAACCATCATTTTCACATTTGCCCGAAGAACTGTCATCTGTTATTTCAACGTTTCCTGGTATTTCGGAATCACTAGCACATTTCTCCTCACAATCGTTTGCACTACCACTTTCACATTTACTCGAAAAACGATCTGCTTCCGACTCTGGTGAGCTCTCAACTGATTGAACTCCTTTTAGCTCCTCAACATCATTAAAACAATTGTTTGAAGAAAATGTATGTGTTTCCGGGTGCACAAAATCTTCTTCAGTTCTCAAAACTGGATTAGACTCAGCACTACTTTCTATTTCTGGTGCTTTTGGACCAACGACATCTACAATTTCTTCTTCTCCAGGAGCAACACATTCGCTTGAAGAATCGGAATCTGAATCTAATTCATACTCTATAAATGGTTTTGAACCAATTTCGTCTACATTTTCTGCTTCTTTTTCAGGAGCAACATATTCGCTTGAAGCAGTTTCGCTATCTGATGTTTCTGAATCACTATCATCTAACATCAGATGTTCTTTTAGATCCTCATAGCCATCGCTAACACTTTCGCTAGAAGCTTCTAACGAACCTTTTAAACTAATTTCATCTACAACTTCTGCTTCTTTTTCAGGAGCAACATATTCGCTTGAAACAATTTCGCTATCTGATGTTTCTGAATAACTATCATCTAACATCAGATGTTCTTTTAGATCCTCATAGCCATCGCTAACACTTTCGCTAGAAGCTTCTGACTCTGACGAACTTTCTCCAGGAGCAACACATTCGCTTGAAGAATCGGAATCTGAATCTAATGCATATTCTTTAATTGGGTTTGAACCAATTTTATCTACGATTTCTGCATCTTTTTCAGGAGCAACATATTTGCTTGAAGCAATTTCGCTATCTGATGTTTCTGAATCACTTTCATCTAACATAAGCTCTTCTTTTAGCTCCTCATCGCGTTCACTAACACTTTCGCCAGAAGCTTCTGACTCTGACGAACCTTTTCCAGGCAAATCTGGCCTTCCCGGAAGCTTTCCTTCATATCTTCCCTGAGTGTGCCACAACAGCTCGCAAACGGTAGCTTTGTTCTCGTCGAACACGAACCCTTCTTTTCGACTCTTCTTCTCAAACTTCTCGATCCGCTTCCTCGCTTGCAACGCAATCACCTTCTTTCTCGCTTCTTTTTCCGGATCTTGCCAATTTTCATCGCCACCGAACTTTTCAAAGGTTCTGTGGACGCGACCTTGCGTGAACGTTCCGGACTTGTAGTCGAAGTTTTCCCACTCGACGCCCCGCTCGCAGTAGATCATCTCCTTCAAGGAGTCGTACCTCTTCAGTTCTGGGTAGGGGGTGAAGTAATAGACGTCCGTTGCTCCTTTCTGACCAGTCATTCTGTTGGTATGACGTCAAAATTGTTTGTAATCGTTTCAGCTTGAAACTATTCATATAACTTTTTAGTACATGTATGAAACAGGTATGATTAACTTAAAAACATTGTTGTTAATAAAACAAGTCATCTGTATTTCCGCTAACCCTTTTCAAAACTATTTAGTTGTGTTTCAAGCGTTAGCTTAAGCGAACGATCAACTACGTTAGTAAAGTGCACAAGTGTTCCTGGTTTGATATTCACTGTTTACAATAAAACTAAAAGGTTTTGTTGTTAAAATTAAAAGTGTTTGTATATAATACCTACGTTTAAAAGCTTGGTTTGTATAGTTGCATTTGTATTGTTAAATAAGTCAATTGATTTTATTGTTTTTTTGACAAGACAACAAATTATAATAGCATAATAAATTCTGAAAAAGTATCAACTGAAAAAAACGCAATTAAAAACTATGTGAATAATATATTTTATTTGTTAATTTTTTTTTTGTGTTAAACATCAAAAATAAGTCAGAAATGTAGCAAAACTGAACTATAGATCATATAAATATATATTAGTTTTTGTGTTATACATATTTTCATATTAAGGTTTTTCATTGTTAACAAAGATTTTAATCACAAAGAGTTTTCTTTATGAAATATCTTTTAAACTTATAATGGTTGTAAAAAATGTCAAATTCATGGATGCTGTAATGGAATTCGTCTTTCATATGCTCTTCTATTGTTTAAATGTTATATGTTAGTTGTTTGAGTATTGAGTGTCACCAAATCAGACAACAAGAACGCAAGTATCTGAGTATCAAGTATCATTAATATAGTATAAAGTTGTTATATAAGACCTAGAGAGTGAGAATTAGACCTTGATTATAGAGTAAAACGGCATGTAAATTTGTTAGTGTTTTTTTGTGGTTAAAGTGTTAAAAGTATTGTTCAAACAATGTTCAATCGTTTAATTTTTTTTTAAATATTTTGTAGTTGTCTTATTAGTTATAGTTGTTAAATGATTTTTACTTAAATCTAAACTGTTCTTGAAATTTATTCATTTAAATTTGGGTCATTAAAATTACTTACATTTCTGAAGTAGAGTTTTTACTTTATTGTTTTGTGCTTCTATTTAATAATAGATACAGCACCTAAAATTATGTTGTCTGATTTATGTAAAGTAGCATCTAGTATTTATAATGTAATAATTAAACAAGGTAAGTTTGATTATGATGAGTGGTACCAATAAATTAAATTTACTAACATTTTTGAACTAAATCTACATAGCGTTTTTTAATAGTGAAAACAACCAGTCTTTCAAAAATCATTCAAATAATAAAAATATAGATAAAAATAAGATACATACTATTAGTAATAAGAATAGGCAATACATCATTCATATAAAAAAAAACTACGCACCATTCACAGCAAAATAATTGAAGACACTTTTTTTTTTAAACAACATGTTACAGATAGTAATATTGAACAACAAACCTCAGGGGTAAAGCCTAGTCAAAAAAAATTAGGAGTCACGTACAGTTTAAAAGACATAGGGTATCAAACTAAGCAATATGCTTTCATAGGTAATAACAGCCAGAGCTTTTACAAAATACCAATATACAAAATCTTTCTTTAGATTATAAGAGTCCATTTGAGAGGGAATAGTTGAAATTTCAGAATTGTAAATATTGGTAGTTAAGGCTAAAAAGCTAAAGAAAAATAATAAAAAAAGAACTTTAATTTGTTAACAGTAAATTAGGTGAGGGTCAAAATAAACCTAAAGACAAAATAAAATACGGTGGCAGCAGTCATTAAGATAACATCTCTCACACTGTGGGTGTTACAAATAGCAGTAGTTTGAAGCAAAAGACAATAGAAAACTGTGAATTTTTTTCCAAGGTTGGCATTGCACGCGACCCTATTGCAGAACTAAAATTTTTTGAGGATAGGAGTAGGTCATATGGTATTAAAGTGAAAGAAAAAAATAAAAACTGTCCGGAGAATCTGACCACAAACAGATGTATTAGACTTTGTTGAAAACTATGACATTAACCAGCAAAATCAAGAGTATTATAAGCTAGACAGTGACGAATGCATAAATGTTAGCATAGACCAAAAAAAAAAACATCATGTATTTGGTTGAATTCAAAATTAAAATATTTCTGCACATGAACACAATGAAAAACAGTAAAACACTGTTTTTTTACATTTACAAAAACTAAAAATAACCCTGATAAGTTATTAATGTTGTAACGAACCAAGTAATGTATTTAGCGTTTCGTTTTACTAAATCATTACGAAGACTTAAAGTGTAAAGAATTTTAAAAATTTATTTGACGTCACAAAATTGGGAACAGGGAGTTTGAAAAACGAAGAATGAAGCATTTTGAGAGAAAGAGTTATTTGTCTTACAGACGCGAGATGGGGGCTAAAGACTGGATCAAACATAATTAGCCAAAATGCAAGCATACAGCTTTTTTAAAGATCACATATCAATGTGAAACAACTTCCTAGTAGCGGGGGACAGATTGTCAGGCTGGTCAGAAATTTTTTTACAACCAGCGGAACCTACCAGGCAGGTTGATTAAGCGCCTTCGAGACTTTTATTCCAGGTTTTGAGAGTACCTGAGGAGAAATTAGGCGATGATGGACACGATTTTGTGTCCAGTTTAACCAAGGAATTCGTAAAACCGGGTATGTTTCAAAAAGCTTCCGCTTATCACCCAATATCAAACGGAAGAGCGGAAGTAGCTGTAAAGCAGGCAAATTTAAGGTCTAACGTTAACGAATCAGGCAGCTTAGATGGTAATAAATTTCTAAGTGGAGTACTGAAGTTGAGTCCCCTAACAACGACTGTCAACTGTCGCCAGCTGAAATTGTATATGGTCGTCAGCAGCGACATGGTTTAGCATTCTTACACAATCTGAGTCAACTTTCTAATCCTGTTTCTCGTCCTGTGTAGAGCAAAGCATGGGAACTAAAAGAATAGGGTGGAGTGGTGATTGAATGACTTTCACATGATCAGTTTGTAGTTAGAATAGATGGATCACGAAGACTGACGCGTTAAAATAGGTGGTTTCTGAGGTTGTAGAACCCAGTCTCAACAAAACTATTATAAACAAGTTTAATAAATTTACATTATTTATTAAACTTTACTAATGACCTGACACAGTTTTATAACTAAAATACTTGACGTATAAAACATATTAATATTATAGACATTGAACCTACCAACCTGTACGTTATATGACGAGTCCACCCTTGAAGATTTTGTACTCTGAAGACAAAGCTTGGGTTTTCTTTAGGCGTCTTTTTTATCTGTAGTTATAATCAGTTAGCAAAAGAAAATGAAATACTTGCTCTAAACAAATTCATTAAATTAAATATATAGTGATACTCTTAACTTATAATTAAGTTAGAATACTACAAACATTAGAAAAAGAAATAAATACTAACATTCTTGCTTACAGCTCCCCTGTTCGGCTTGCTTTTCGGTTGATGCCTTGGAGCTTTGCGAGGCGTAGGATCCGAAGTTGAAGAGCTCGGTCGTTTCCTGCTAGCTATATCTGCCAAAATCGCATTATCTTCCTCGTTACTGTCTTCCAGATCGCACTCCTCTATGACGTCATCTTTGGGCCAGTCCGGGCAACCGGGGAGCTTGCCCTCGAAATCTGGTTGGAAGTACAGCAGCCCGAAAACGGAGGAGGCCTCCGCGGCTCGGAAATTGTGACCTACGCTTTCCAACCTCGTGAACTTTCGCAACCTACTGTCGGCCTGTCTATTTATTTTCTCCCTTCTTTCGTCCAGCTCGTCCTCCTGCCACTCGGGGTCGCCACCGAAGTTCCTGTAGGTGGCGCTGGAGTAATTGGCTTCCACCCTTCCGCTGTTGAAGTTGAAATGGCTCCAGTCCACTTGTCTTTCGCAGTAGAGGAGCAGTTTGAAGCTGTCGTACATTTTGATCCGAGGCCCCGGAGTGTAGTAACGCACATCGACCTTTCCTTTCAGCACTCCGTCAAGTCTGTGAATAAATAAAGACAACATTAATGAAAACACAGTCGCTGAAAACTTTAAGCTTGTCTAGCTTACTCTTAGTAGACTTTCAGTAGAATATAGAATATAAAAAATTCGTATCTTAATAAATTATTTAACACTTAACTACAGTGTTTAGTTAGGAAAACATATTTGATGTAATTTAAAATGAAAGATAAGTTTTGGTTAGTTTATAATAAACTTATACTTTTAAATAAAGATTTTGTATAAGTGTTTTGTGACTCTTTTTGTAATAGTTACATTGTTCAAACTGTCTTGTCTGATTTATATAAAGTAGTTTCAAATGTAATATAGTATCTACAAGACAGTAATTAAATAAGGTAGGAATTAATCATGTTGAGTAGTACCAATAAATTAAGTGTACCAACATCCATATCTCATTAGCATCCTTAAGTATTTCGAACAACTAATCATTCAACAAACAGATAAGTAGTAAATATATAGATAAATTTTGCTACTTACCCTTAGTAATGATATTAGGTTATACACCATTCATAAAGATACTTAACTACACAACATTTCTAATAACAATACAAATCCCACCAGCAATAACAATACCCCATATGAAACTCAAAGCAATTATAGTCAAAAGAAAATATAATATAAAAAAAATTGGTTCAAAGCTTTGAATTTAGACATAAGAATTTAGGAATCAATTTTATTCAAATTAACATAGGGGATACAACAATTAAGATACAATAGGGGCTAGTACAATTAACATACTTTTAAAAGTCACCCCATAAATAAAAAACCACACCCATAAAAGATTCAGAGCACAAAACTGAAAAAGAGCTGCATAACTTGTTGTAAATAAATGAAATACTGACAACAATTAATAAAAAAGGTCAGCAAATTGAGTTAGATATGATAAAGCAAGTTATAAAGTTCCTATGCAGCAGAATTCTACAAAACATGTTAAAAAAGCATCTTATAATGATATAGAGTAGATTAAAATAAAAAACCCAGGTGTGCATCAGGTATTTTAAACAATGTTAATTTCCATATACCCAGAGAATTTACGGAGGGTTTATGGTCAATAACACAACTCTATAAATTAAACGACCATAAAAATAGAAGTAGATGATAACCCAAGATACGAGATAAGTTGTTTTGAGGATATGTGTCGCAGTCTTGATGTATTTGACAAATAAGTTAAGTAACAGGTTTGTTTGGTTCAGTTTGGTCACATAGGGACATAAAAAATTGCTACACATCAGTTAAGTATGTAAGTAGAGACTAACAAAATCTAATAGATTATCTTTCAAACAGAGACGACCACCAAAGAAGAGTTTTTTGCGTATATCTGAACTCACTGATTTAAATAGCCAAAAAAAAAAAAAAATTGAATAAAAGGAAGCTGAAATGAGAGCTAGTGAGACCCTTTTTTGCACGTACACCTTGCTCCTGACCATAAAAAGGGGAGATTAAAAGAAATTATATTTTAGATTTAAATTATTTTAAACACTGCTTCATAAGTATCTGTCATGTATATGAACAGCTCATCAGAAAATAAGCAAATAAGTTAATATTTAAACTTTACATTTCTTGCTCTAAATATTCGAATTAGATTTATATAATTGATAGTTTATTAAGACTTTAATAGTTTATTGCTTACTGAAAGTTTCCACTTGAGTTATAGTTAATAGTTTTAAGTATGTTAAAGTAAATTTAAATACTTGTCAGTTCTTTAATTAATTCATAGTTTACTGCTCTGAAACTTGGCTATTATTACGTTCGCAATTTTTCCAACAGATTTATAAAAGTTTTCAAGTAAGTTATGTTTTTGAAATAAAGATTTTGTTATAGTACCTCATGAAGACTAGCACGTAGAAACAGAAGGCTTGTAATGTTGTGCCAAAGTTCTCGACAAATATTGACAATTGTTGGCAGAGAAATCTACCCGGCTCACCAACGGGCAATGTACGCCACAAACATCCCTTTGTGAAGGTTACAGAAGACTCCAACGGTGCCACGGAAACGGACAGAGATGATTGACAGTGAAACAAGTTAGATTTACAGAGATGCGTTGGGCGCATTCCTGCTCCTTCAGTCCCCATTGAAAATAAAGTTCTACTTGCCTTGCATGTGTTAAAATATTTCAATGCGCCAGGGAAGCTTGCGGGTGCTCAAAAGTAGAAGGAAGGGTGCTTTAAATGAGATGAAGGAATAATTGAACTGTAGCTCATTTAATGTATATCAATGATTATATTTAAATATGTGTATAGTTTGTTATATAACTTAGTTTATATATAGTAATGTTAGTTATATTACATATTTAATTTAACATGCCTTTAAGTTTAATATATCGAATCAAATTTTTCATTGTTATTAAGCATTGAAACACAAGTAGTCTTCGTTAAAAAGAACACTCTATCAAGATGAGCCAAAAGATAACTAAGTACAAATAGTAGCTTTAATGCTCATTAACATACACAAAAAAAATTGAGAATTAAACGATAATGAAAATAATGAATTGTACAAAACACAAAAGAAAAAAACTAACAAACTTGTAGTAAATACATTCTAATAAAACTTTCATCACCTTTTAAACCTTATAAATGTTATTTTTTTTAATTGTAATATAAAAATGAGATCAAAACACGTTTTCTTTTGTATGTCTTTTATCTGAATTCGATCGGATTTTAATTCTTAAAATTAGAATCGGATCCCAATTAGTGGATTCAGTTGATATTTTCAAGAAGCTACATATTTTATTTGAATTAACTTTGATGAAATCAAATACTAACCTATAAGATAATTCACGAGTCCAGCCTACAGGATAATCAATTCTGTTGAGAAGAGTTGGATTCTTCTTCCGGAGACGATTCTAAAAGAATTTTTAAATAATAATTTAAAAGAGTGGTTCGTACAAAACTGCAAGTCGCCTTAAGTTTTAACTTTATTTATATTGTTAGTCATTTTATTCTAGTAGAGTATATATCTTCATTTATAAAATAAAAAGCAGTATCTAAAAACGAAATGTTTAAGAATCTTTAGTTTTTTTTATAAGTTTAAAATATATAAAAATGTTCTTGTTTTGTAGTAACCCTGTTATCACAAAAATTTTATAAGTAAAATAGTTAGACGAAAATAAATATTTAAAGTACATGGAAGAAATTTTTGAAAATTTTTCTGATAAAATATTTAAAAAAAAAATCACAGCAACACGCGTCTTATGTGATCAATTAAGAAAAAAAAGGAAAGTTTTAATAAAAACTATAACATCATTGTATTTCAAGTTTGAGTGCACTGATATTCAAACTGAGACCAAATTTAAAATTTTCTCACTATAAACGTTAACTATATTTGATTTGAAAAAAAAAATTCCGGCTAAGGGGTAAGTTAAACACCTTAGTCTGTACCGCAATCCGTTGCCTAACCCTATTGTAATGCATTAAACGTATCTGAATATTATGCTAAGTTAACTAAGAAAATCCATTTAGGTGAAAATGCAAGTACCTTTATTGTTATCACTTTTTTACATTAACTTCAGTTCGCTTTTAAACAGAAACTGTTCAAACAATTAATTAAACAGAAAAATATATTAGTTAAATAAAAAAACAGTTTAAACATTTAACTTTGTGTTTTATCTTAGTAGTTGATCTCTTCAACGTTACTTTTTGCCATAAAATTTACACGTTAACCTAGGACTTGGTAGAATTTTGTGAGTAGATGGGAATGAAAAAATATGAAATCAAGTAACATTATTTAGAAAATTAAAAGTAAAAACCATTTCCGAACCGCAGTAAACACTAAAACATATAAAAATTTCTATGCTAAACACTGTTTGTACATCAAGTTAAAAAAAGTTAAAAAAATAAAACAGATTTAACAGAGAAATTATTTTAAGTTAATTATTAACACATTTAGAATATAAATTACAATTCAGACAGTTTAATAATCCGTTCAACATTGAAAATTTTGAACTTTCTGTATTGGTAATGTATATTTCTATGGCAAACTTTTTTTGAAATTGTATGTTAAGCAGTTATAAAAGAATAAAAACTAATAAAAAATAAAATTTTGAGTAAAAATAACTACAAAAATGCTTATAGAACGTTTTAAATAGATGTTTTTAGCACATTAATTACAAAATTAGTTAAAGTTGTACGTTTAGCAGGTTTGATACGTAAAATTACAAGGATAAATTATTTGGCTCAAACAGCCACAAAAGCACATTTAAAACGACTTTAAAGATTGTACACAAATTGTTCTAAAAACAAAATCGTCTGAGTCTTTTGTTTGTTTTGTGTATTTATGTTTTGGATATAATACTTATAAATTACATTAAGATTTCATTTAGTTTATCTGTTTTTTAGATTATTCACATAAAAATTACGTTTAAAATTTAATTAGTTTATTAAATAGCTGTTTTTTCAAAGTAATGTTTGGTTTTACTGGCAGCTAGTAACTAGGAAGAAAGGCTAAGTAGCTGGTGTTGTTAAATACAGAACAATCATTATTAAAAAAAAAATGTACAAGTGTTGCAATTTTTTATAACTAGTTCTACGGCATTTGCTGTTATATATACAAAAATGAAGAAAATTTATTCTTGATTTAGTAATTTATTTAACTAACAATATTTTTTATACTTTGGTTTTTGGTCTTAGTTGTAATATCAATTAAATGGATATATATTTATTTATATTTAATTTTTTACCATGTACTTTTTTAATAAATATTTGAAAATATATATGCAGTGCAGAAACTTGTGAAAAACTATTAAACTTGTAAAATATAAAAGTGAAAAAGATTTTTATTTTTTGTAAAGTTAAATTGTTTACCTGCCTGGGCTCCACTGCATTGTTTCGTACAGGCCTCTTTTTCGCACCCTTACGTCCCATACTGCCTCTAACAGTATTTTTTCTTGTTCTTGCAGCCATGTTGATAACTTTAGATTTTATTACAGTCTACTGTTATTTAGTTAAAAAAATATTTAATCTTATGAGATTTTATTGTTCAAACTTAATTTCGGTCAAAGACCTTGTCAGTAACTATATAAATACTTTTATTCAATTAGGATTGGTTAAAAAAATTATAGATTTGTATTAATAGTGTTGAATAGTATAACAGTAATCAGGGTTGCCACACGGTTTTCCAAGTTTTTTTCCAGGTTTTCTAAATTTCCTTCAGGTTTTTAAAAGTAGACATTTTTCGTCTATTATTAGTTTATAGTTAAGTTTAAGGTAAGAAACTGTGTAAAATGGGAACGGGTCTAAATTACACGAAAACGAAATAGCACGAATGGACTAAACTACACAAGAATAAAATTACACGACACCAAATTTAAACGAAGACGATTTTTCACCAAGAGTCAATTTTGCACGAGTTACATTTTTGCACAAGAGTAAAAATATACAAAAAATAGCTTAAAAAAAAATTAATAAAAATAAAGTAACTGACCAAGGGTAGGTATTAGACGTAAAATCAATAACAAAAAAAAACTTATAAAATTTATTATAATAAAAAAGCTACCAACCAAGGGTTAGGGGTAACAGTGAAAATAAAAATTAATAAATTAAAAACCAAAATAAAAAAATATTAAAAATAATATTAAACATATAAAATATAACTTACTGACCGATGGTAAAGGTTAGGGGAAATAGTGATAGAAAAAAAACTAAACTAAAATTTTTTTTTAACTAATACAGAAACTAAATAAAAAAAATTTAACCTTAGTGAAAATGTCTCCGTGCAAAATTGTCTGCTTGTGCAAAAGTGTCTTCGTGCAAAAGTGACCTTTCGAGCAATTTTGTGCCCTCTTAAGAATTAGTCTTCGTGCAAAAGTAGATTTGTGCAATTTTGTGCACTCAGGCAATTTTGTCTCCTCGTGCAATTTTATACACTCGTGCAAACTAGAGAGCTACCCGTGTTAATAGTATAAAATTATTGAAAAGATACTATTAAGCTTCTTAAATTGTGTTTTTCAATAAATAAATTTTTGATGATGACTGAAAATTTTATCTATATGATATAGTTTTTGTGTAAGGACAAAAATTCACTACTTAACATGTTAAATTGTTAAAAAATCCAGGTTTTTCTAAGTTTTTTTAGTGATTTTTATTCCAAACTTTAAGTTTTTTTTCATTTTTTTTTTTTTAATTTCTCTAGTTCCAGGTTATTTTTTGCCTAAATTGTCAAATTCCAGGCTTTTCCAGGTAAAGTGGCAACCCTGAGTAATGTTTTATACCACAATTGAAAAAGTTTCTATTCTTTTATGAAAACAGCTGGGTTAAAGTTTTGTTAAATGATTGAATAAGTGCTAAAAAACCAATTAAGTAGGATCAATTAAGATTTACTACTGAAAACAATGTTCAATTTTAAGAAAAAGTTACACTAAAACTAAAATAAATCTTTAAAAAGAAGTAACATAGCATATATTATGCTTTAAGTTGTTTAAATGGTTTAAAAGTTAATTTAAGTTCTTTATTAGTAATAAATAGTTTTCACTCAGGATGAAAAAGTTTTAAACTTATTTAAATTTACACAGTTTGTTAACATATGTTTCAACTCATTTGAGATTAAGATTACTTAAAGAAACTTTAAAAAGGATATGTAAAAACCTTTTAAACTGAGAATGAGGAAGGTACCTTCTCTAGTCTTTAAAAAAAGAGTATCAAAAATTATCTTACTATATTAATAGCTTTTTATAAAACACTTTGCAAAATGATCTATGTACAATGTTAAATATATTCCCGCAAATAGATTAGTAAACTTTTCAAATTAAAATTATTTTGCAAATATTAATTAATTTAAGATTGAAACAAGAACTTTTTATATTTCACCTTTGTTTTTCAAAAAAATGTTTAAAATTCAAATGGGCTGATTTAAGGACAACTTTAAATTAGCTTAGTTTATAAATTTGTTTAAAAAATATATGAACTTAAAGCTTATAAATATTTTTTTGTAGTCTTTTTATAACAAATAGTTGTTAAGGTCTATGAGTAAATAGTTTCTGCTTGTGAATAGAATTAAAGGGGATAGCTCCGCTTGATTTATTATTGCCCAAAACAAGTTGTAAAATGATACAATTATAAATATTTATTATTTTTCCTGTACTTTAAATTGTAAATAACTTATTAATAATTCATTATTTAAATATTTTATTTATTAAGACAAAATTTGTGCCCATAGAGTTGAAAGTTAATAATATATAGAAAATAAAACTATATAGTGGTTTTACCATTGGAAAAAAAAAACTACATGTGTCTACTATTAAATCAAAAACTAAGAAACTAACTGTCTAATTATCAACTAAAATACTTTTAAATCTTACTAATGGAGTCTAATCTTATATAGGTATAACCGTACTAAATAAAAACATATTTAAATAAAAAAGACAAAATAGTATTTTTAAATAATTTCATAGGATATCTAAATTAAAAAATTAAGCATCAGGGCCAGATTATAAATAATAGTAACACTTAAAAACATATATTCATATGGTCATTATACTTAATTTTTTATAAATAGTTTGGTTGAAAATAAAAGCTATTTTAAATTATTTTATGCTTTAGTATTTAAAAAAAAAGTTTATAGTGTAATTAATATTAAGTGAAGATTTTTTAATTAAAAGATCTATTCACAGTTAGTTTGTAAAAAATTACAAACGTTGTACAGACAATTTTAAAACTTAAAAAACTTATTAAACTATGTGCATAATAAAACAAATAAAAGCAATGCATATCTACTACAGTACATACAGTGTTTAGTTTGAATTTACTTTAATTTTGCAGCAGAAGCTTTGTTCTTTTCAACTAAAGTGTTCTCAATACTGATCACAAATGTTTGTTTAATCTCAAAATTTATCCTCGAGTATTTATTTTCTCATAGAAATACGGCAACTAAGATTTAAAATATTGTCAGCTTTAAACACCTTCTTGTAACACAACAACTGTTTTTATTAATTTTTTGTGTTTGCAGTATAACTTTGATTTTTTGGTTTACTTACTTTAATTATGAAATGTAAAAGTAAGTTTGGATTTTAAATGATTCAGTGATTCAAAGGTTATTTCAAAACTAAAGTTTCGCAGTGGTATTACTACTACTGCTCGTTAGTCAAAGAAGATAGACTTGCAAAATTACTACATGTGGCTTTATATATATGGAAAGTCAGAAAACTGATTGTGCGTGTTAATTGGTTTTTAGTAAAATTGTTAGTTTGCTTTGGATAATTAGGTAATAGCAAAATAAGTTAGTATATTACGTAAACAAAGTTTCATGGTAAAGCTTTTGGGTATAAAAACTTTAACGAAAATTACATCATAATTGTTTTAAATTTAATTGTTAATTAAGTGTTAATAAAAACAAACATTTTTATATCAGGTTTTCTCAAACTTTTCTTTGTTAAGAAAAAATGTCAAAATAGCTAAAATTAAGACAATAATTTTATTAAAAGTTTCAATTTATAATTGAGAATTTGGTTTAAAAATGTTAAGATCACACATAAAACTAAATGCATAAATTGTTTAAGTTAATTTTTTTTTTTCGTAAACTATATGCAAATTATATTTTTTAAGCTAGCTTGTTTTTATTACTAGATATCAAAGTACAAATTAAATGTAACAGTTTTTGCAACTTTTTGCCTGTTAAAGTAAAACATACTAATGTTATAAGCTAAAAAAATTTTTGATGAAATAACTTTTTATTGATATAAGTTTTGACAAATTTATATATAAAAAATTCAAATAATATTTTAAATTTTGTAAAAAAAAGTTTTAATTATAGAGATAAAAAGTTTACAAAAATCAACCAACCAAAAAATAGTTTATTTGAATGATAGGTTTTAGCATAAAAGTTTAATTTTATGGACATTTGCAGCAATCTAGTATTCGGAATAATCTGGTATAATAAAGTATTGTCTTGTTTTGATTGATTGTTTTTTTGTAAACCGATATTGTCATTCTTTTAACTGTTTTTTGATAAAATTAACATGTGAAATTATTTTTAGCTAAGATACACTTACTTTAAAATTTGAATAATTTATTATAGCAAATATGTTTAAGTAAGAAATAAAACTGTTTAGTAAAACTTTTAAATGTACTAAAAAATGTTTTAAAGTTTAAACGAGTATACAGTTTTAAAAGATTCCTAAATTTCCAAGTACTATCTATAGCAGTGGTTGTCAAAGTGTACACTGGTGCACACTAGTGTACATTGATTCTTTTTTTGGATTACACAAAATTTCTAAGGGTGTTTAAAAGAATTAAAATTTATTTAGTTTGATAAGTTCAAACAGTATAGTTCAACATTAAAATTAAATGCAGCCCTGGTACTTTTATTCGGTTTGTTTTTAAACTAATCAGTTCATTAGACTACTTTTGCATTCTTTTAAAAGCTTTATACAAACGTTTTTTTTCCGAGATAAGGACTGTAATTAAACTTTAAAAGGTGTGAAAGCTCTTAGTTATGGTCAATGGTCTGATTTTAATAAATATCTGTGTTTTAAGCAACAAACATGAAGTGGAACCACAAAAACTTGAAGGATATTTAAAATATTAGTTCATACGCATAATTATTATTTATTGATAGGAATAATAAACATTTCACGTTTTTATTAGTATGTAATTTATGGCGGGAGTACCCCGGGGTGTCGTGGACACATTAGTAGCCATGCTAAATCGTGGGGAAGGTTTTTATTTGATAGCTTTGCTTCTTTCAGACTAGAAGGGGGTTTATAGTTAGGGTTCATGTTAGGTTAAATTGCGACTAAGATAATTTAATTTAATAAATATATTAAAATTTAGTAGCTTTAAATTCAATAAACAAATACAAATCTACTAAACTGGCAAACTAGATAATTATAAAAACAGTTTAAATAAGTATTAAACAGTCCTAACAAGACTTTATAAATTAGTAAATAAGTAATATATAAAAATCTAGCAATGTAACAATATAAGCCCATAATAAATGTGTATAAATAGACAGTTAAAAATGTTTTTTTGAACTGGTAGCTAACTGCTGAGTTGAATTTCAACTGTTCAAGATCAAATATACAATTTTTGTCTAAACAAGTAACAAATACAAAATCAAAAAAGCTGTAAGTGAACTGATACCAACACTCAAGTTCAAATTTAGGATTTGAGTTCAAACAAGTAACAAATCCAAATATAAAACTGTGACCCAACAACACCAAAAGTGGCTAGAAGGAAGTAATAAAAAATGTGTGTTTTTCTTTTCCAATCCAGTTTTTATGCACAATTTCAAGTGATTTGCCAATTAGCAATGTGGTGATTATGATTGGCTGCACAGCTTCACCTTGATGTTCATAACCCAACATCAGGTATAAATAACCAATTTATTACAAATGTAATGTATTTACTAATTTTAAATGCAATTAGTTGAAAATGTATAATTTCAAAAGTTTTAAGTTCCTTGTAACATTTGGTTTGCCACCATTTCAGGATAATTCAGGACAGATTGAATTTTTTGAAAACCCTAGAATGACTTAGAATAACACAAGCTAATCTAAAACAAAAAAAAAGAAACTAAGAGATGATTCATGCCAGCTTGGTTATTTTATAATAACAGGATAGTTTAAAGATTGTTTGATAATGACAAGCTAGTTTTTTCTAGATCTTGAACAAGAGTTAGTTGTTCCAGTTTGAATATTTTTATATTTTATAATAAAATTTGAACAATAATTTGATTTTTACAAGCTGCTAACTTAACAAGTTTCTTTATGTTTTTTATTTATATTAGATTGTTTTAAAAATTATTGAAAACTCTGGATGACTGAGGACATATTAGAGTCATTCAACATTGTTATTTTTCACTTTATTAGTGGAAAACAATAATATGTTAGGGCAAGTATAATTTCTAAAAATAAATATAACAAATATTGATATTTTGCTATCAAAGTTAACAAAAACAATATATTAATAAAGAAATTTAGTAATCATTGTAGTTAAAAATTAAATTATTTTACTTTAATGTTAAATTAATAGGTTATTATGAATTATTTTTTTTATTCAAAGTATAATATCACTATCTTGTGTATATGATAAGATAAATATTTTATGGTTGAAAATAGTTTTAATTTAGTTTATTTTTGTGTTTTTTTAAGCTTATCTTTTCCAGAAAATATATTATTAATTATTCCATTTTTTAACTTTTATGAATGTATCTATTTTGATTATTGTAAGTAAATGATAGAAATTGGCAAAACAGTTATAAAGTTAATTTAATAATAAGTCGCCACAGCCTTAGGCTAATCTGAAGTCTTAACTTTTAAATAATTAGTTTTTGAATAAGTTAGGTGTACAAAGTTTTTTTTTCAAAACTTAAAATAGTTTGAATTTTTTTAGGCTATTTTTTACGGCTTTAAAAACTACTTTTCTTAAGTTCGTGTTTATAAGTTAATTTTTTAAGTCTTTTTATTTATACAGTAGATCTTTTAGGTTTCCAGCCTTGATTAACTCAATGAAGACTTCTTTTTTTGTTCTATTATTTTCACATCAATCTTTCCCATTATCTTTTCTCGTGCTAGAAACAAAAAACCCGGGCTTTTTTGTCTCAAATATTTACAAATGAGACTATTACTATTATTATGATTATTATTATTTTTAATATTATGTTGATTATTTGCAATATTGGACTTAGGTATCAAAACCTGAGCCACTTAAACAAGACACACTATGAGAATAATGAAATTAAAAACATTTATATTCAACACAAAATAAACATATACAAAACAAAAAACATAGTTAAAATTTAAAATAGTCATTAACAGGATTAAGCTTACTTGATTGATGTTAAAGTTGATAACTTAGTACAAACAAAATAATTTGTATAAAAATGATTATATTAATTTAACATTGTTTCAGGGGGAGGCGTAGGGAAATAAAACTAATTAAAACTAAATCTTTAAATATATTTTTTTTGTACTGTTTTTGTGAAAAGTTAATGAATTTTAATGATATTTATACTATTCATATTAAATTTTTTTAGTTTTAATTCAAAAATGTTCTAGCCTTTCACACGATACTACACCCTGTGGTAATTTGTTCCACATATTCTCTACTCTTTGAAAAAATTAACCTTGCCACTAGCTGTTGTTAAAATTGTTTTTATATTTTATTTATTTGTTATTTCCTCTTAATTAGTATTTTTTATGGAAAAAACTTAAAGTAAAGAAAATTTTACTAAAAAGGCCTTATATTTCCCATTAATAATTTGTAAAGCATAAATAAATTAAATCCTATATTCAATACTCTAGAGACCTTAATCCAAGTTTAAACAATCTTTAATTATATGATGAATGGAATATGTTACAGCGACTACATACCAACCTAGTAAAATTCACAGGCTCAATTTTGTTAATATCTTTTTTTAATGGTGACCAAATTTGTGTTTTGTATTCAAGCTTGGGGCGGATATATATTTTAACAGCTTTGTTAAAATAGTAGCTGAGTTAGTTTTAAAGCTTTTTAATATTTGATAGAACGAAACTTGTGCAATATTTTATAAATAGTTCGGGTAGCTTTCTAAATTTCACGAGCGTACAAAATTACACGAAGATACTTTAGCACGATGACTTATTTGCACGAAGGGTTGAAATTGAACTAAGATACTTTCGCACGAAGGTTCACTTTTGCGCAAAAACACTTTTGCACGAGTAGACGATTTCGCACGGAGACAATTCTGCACGGACTAAAATTTTCTTATAGGATTACAACTTTTTTTTTAATTATTTTCGTTTTATTTTAATTTTTTTAATTTTTACTATTTTACTATTACTGTAACTCCTAATCCTTACCCTCGGTCGCTAAGTTATCATTTTTTTATATTTAACTGTTTTTTTATATTTTATTTTTTTTGTTGTTACTATTTTTTATTAAATTATTTTTTTTTTAATTTCACTTTTACCCCTAACCCTTAACCTCGGTCGGTAGTTTATTTTTATTAACTTTTTTTTAAATATTACTTATTATTTTTTTTGCTATCACTGTTACCTCTAACCCTTACCAAAGGTTGGTAGCATTTTTTTTAATTAGTTGATTATTATCATTTTTCTTTTTTTTTTAAATTTTTTATCTTTTACTAACGTGCATAAATGTAACTCGTGCAAAATTGACTTTTGGTGCAAAATCGTCTTCGTGCTATTTTGTGACCTTGTTGAATTTTGGCTTTGTGCAAATTTGGCTTCGTGCAACTTTGTGCATTTGTGCAGTTTAGTTCTCGTGCAATTAAGTCCCCTCATGCAATTTAGTAACCTCGTACATTGTTATCTTTGTGCAATTAAGACCGGCTCCCAAATAGTTTATATTTTGTTTTGTTTTAAATTTTCGTAGATATATATTCCTTAATCCTTAAAAACTTTAACTGTTGGTATCTTAGTTTTATTGATAAATAGGTCAATCGGGTCATCAATTTGTTTTTCTTAATTGTTACAATCTTACATTAAGTAGGATTTAAATAAAGTTTTCTGGTTTTTAACCATTTGTAGATATTATCTAGAGAAAAAAGTAAAGAGATATTTGACTTAATAAATATATTTTATTGTCTGCAAATAAACTTATACCACTTTTTATATCAATGTCCGAACTAATGTCATTAATGTAAATTTTAAAAAGGAGGGGACCAATTACAGCACCTTGTGGTACTCCACTATATACTGAAAAAGGATCTGACAGCATATGGTTAATGACCACTCTTTGTGATCTCTCAATTAAAAAACTATTGAACCACTTCACTAAGGATTCATGTAGTGCATACTGACTCAATATTTTTAACAATCGTTTGTGTGATACTGAATCAAAAGCTTTTTGGATATCAATGTAAACTACTTTGATATATTCGTTTTCGAGATAAGGAACTATCTATGAATGTATGCATGTTAATAGTTAAGGACAAAAGAGCGGTTAGGGATAAAATCAAGTTGTTTATCAGGTAGTAAGTTGTAGTTAAAAAAGTGATTCAATTTTTTTTACAGATATAATATGCTCAAAAATTTGAGAAAACCCGCTGGTTATAGATATTGGCCTATAGTTTAACGCATTGTGTTTGTTACCTTTCTTTTGAACTGGAATGACAAAAGACATTTTCCATTGCTTTGGTACTTCAGTTAATTCTATAGAGCAATTGAAAATCAATGAAAGTGGAAAAATTATTGATGGAATTGCATACTTAATAGATAGAGCGGGATGGTTTCTGGGGTTCTAATGATTTTATCTTTTAGGTGGTTAGTTGAATTTTTAATGTCTTCATAAGTTATAAAATAGGTTTGCACTTTACTACAAATTTTTTGAGCTAGTTTAAAACCTTGTTGGTTATTAAGCATTTCAAATACTTTTTCAAAACTTCTGTTAAAAAAGTAAGGTTATTTCAAAAACTGATGTTATTGTTTATCTAAATTTTTGTCATATAAAAGGGATATTGCAGTACTTAATTTAATTTTAGACATTACTTAACTATAAAACTTTTTTAAAGTAGGGTTTTTGCAGAATTTTTCTTCATACTCAAGATTGTATTTTTTTAGGGCTTACTGATATTCTTTTGACTTATTTTTATAATCTTTAGAAAAAGTTACTTGTCTTAATTTTTTTGTACATAAAGAGTTTTTCCTTTAGTAATTTTTTAATAACAGATGGATATTTCTTACTTTTGTTATACAATAGCTATGAAATGACATTTCTTTATCTTTATCTTTATCTATAACATGCGTTTAAAGGTAATTTCCTAGCTAATTGCATTTTTGATTGGAAACCCTCAATGTTCGTTTCATAAGGTGATCTTATAATGCTGCCGGCCCCTGATTTAGGCAAGGGAAATAAAAAAACAGGAAAAATTTCTCTCCAACCGACTAGCTTGTGGACGATGTCACCTGGCAACCAGATGCTTTCTCCCCTGACCAATTATTTTTTTAAATAATATTATTTTATAAGATATTACATAACTAACTAAACTTGTTGTGTTTCATATAACTTACTCAAAGAAATAATCTTTACTTTTCATACATTTTTTCTTAATGAAAAACTTTCGACATTTAAGCACGTACAAGGAAATATTACAGTGCGGTAGTTAACTAGTAATTAGTTATCATGCGAATGACCATTATTTTTTTAGAAGAGAAAGTTTAATTTTACCTTAACAACTTTTATCTTTTTTAGATTTGTTACACAGTGTATAAGAGAGTAAAAGTTCTTAAATAAAGTTACTAAAAGTTTATAACTATAAATAGAAACTGTTGTTTTATACGTTATGCTTGATATTACATCGCAAAAATGATAATGAGATTTATTTGATAAAGTTTATTCTAAAGCTAAAAGAATGATGATTTAAAAAATTTTTTGTCTAATTTTAATTTATATAAACATTTAAAAAAACCTTCTTCATTATGTAACAACCAAGAAAGGTTTTTTAGTGCAAATGTAAACAGAACATTCGCATCCTAAAACCTTAAGTGATGTAAATAACATTTTAGTGGAAATGACGAAAGTCTTATTTTAAATAAACAGGAAGCTAGTTAGACAATTAATAGCTTGTCAACCTCTGATAAAATTTCAAAGCCATTTCAACGTGGCTTGTATAGTTTGTTTGTTTTTCATACTTTTAGTGAATGAACTGAAATTTGTCTTCTTGCATGCAATGTGAGAATTTTGATTGTTACACTTAAAATATGTTAAAAACATTGAATAAAACAATAATGTAAATTTTGAAAACTTTTTGTTTGAAAACACAGTTGACAACGTTGTACAAGTAATTTATAAACATATATGTCAATAATATAATAATGAATTAATTTTTGATTATTTTATTTAACTTCATATACAGAATATACTAGCTAGATTTTTCTCTTTTCCGTTTTTTTTATACTAAACTGTTTAGAAGGTTGTTTTTTTATAGCATCAATTTTTTTTTTAAACTCAAAAAAAAAAATTGTCAAAACATTTTAAATTGCAGACTAGCTAAGTTATTTTCATTAGATGTTACATAGATATAAATTATTGATAGCAATATACTAATATTTTTACTTTATCTTTGTTCAGTTTACTTTTACATGATAAAATTTTGTAATTATTTTAAGTATAATAACTAGTTAACATTTAATTTAACAAATTTAAATAGCTTTGCAATATCTATTTTAGATACAAAAAGTTTTTAAAATTTTAAGTTGTTTGGTTTTAAGTAAAAATAAACTACTTTGCCTAATTATCAGTAACAAGTAGCTTACACTAAAAGTTGGTTATAAAACACTTATTTTGCGCATTGTAAAAAATATAGTAAAACAAACTTTTACGTACTGCTTTGTTTAATTACCAGGTTTCGGTGACCTTGTCAAATAACAACAAAACAGTAAAGCATTAAAAATGAAGCTTTCCAAGAATTTTGCTCACATTGAAAATATTCTGAGAGCTATAAAAATTTCTGAGGAAATAAGTCAGGTTTTCAGCTTAGTTCAATTAAGAACAATTTTGTATACTTATTGACATCTAAGTGGAATTTACAAAGATTTTTCTCACACCCAAGAAAAAAGTAAAACCATAAAGAAATTTTGTTTTCACTGTGCTAGGGACTACGTGGGAAAAAAATCTTAAAGGTTTAACGTCAGAATCGATCAACATGTTCCGAAAGTCTTGAAAAAGTGGTTTGATTGTCGTTCGGAGAAACGTACGAAAAAAATACTTCTCGGCGATTGGGCAACATTTGTTGCACGATTATATGTGTGAAAAAATTATAAAATTATAAAAATGAGAACTTCTCAGTTTTAGTTAGAGCGGAGAATCTTCTCAGCTACATGTTCTAAAAAGCCTTATGCACTTAATCTTTTGTACAATTTATGTAATCAGAAAAAGTTTGTTTACCAAACTACACTTACTAAATTTTGATATTAATTAATTTTAAAGTAAGTAGTTTCTCGTAATTATTTTATTAAAGTGTAGCTTTATTTTCATTTTTATCGCTAGTTTATTTTAGTTTGATTTTAATCTAACGAGTTTTAATAGTACAGCAAAGTTCTACAGTATAAGCATTTAGTTATTTTTTACATTTGATTATTACGTCATTTTATATTTTAAAACTTTAAACAACAGTATAATCTTATCAATTTCAATTCGGTATAATTTAGTAAGATACAGTTTATTAAGACTTAGTACAAAAGATCTCAAATAAATGTGAGGAAAAAAATTGAATGTATTTATTTATATTTTTTAAACAATACTGCTGAAAAGTAGTAAAATATTGTAAAATATAATGTTTACAACAGTCGGCAATCTTAATACAGTAATTATTACAGTTTTATTTCACATCTATCACGTTTTTGGCATTAAATAGCGCTTTTTATTGATTTGTACATTTAATAACCGTGGCCCGCGAGCAACTTTCAATATGAAAATTGATATGTTCTATTAAACGACAATATTTTTAGCCATATTCTTATGGCTTTGAAATTGAAACAAGATGTTTGTCTTTGGAGGTACATAGTCAGTAACTAGTTTATTGATTTATAAAAATAAGTTTAAACTAATTGCAATTAAAATTTAGTTACGTCACTACATACTGTAGAGTGCTTTTTTTCATATCCAATTGTTCTCTTGTGCTTGCTAAACTTTTGTTAATCAGTTTTTGATAACGTAGAGAAACATAACGTTTTTAGAATATGTAAATTTGGTTAAAATAATTTTTTTTTAAATAAAACAAAAATACATTCGACTGTTCGTACTCGCTTACAATAAAATTATAGATTATAGTTAAGTAAATTTGAACATGAAATATTATAAAGTTAGTTTACTTAATGGTTAAGATATTATTGTATAAGAGTTTACGATAAAAATTAAATTTGTCGCGTTTTATGGAATTTACTTTGTAGGTCGTTGATTTTGTTATTATTTTATATTAAAAATGACTTTGTATGCTAACTGCCTCAAAAGATTACATTTAAATTTCATAGACAACTTCGTTAAGATTGTACTTTGTATTTTACACAAAAAAATCTAATTACTTTTTGTAAAGTTTAGAAATTAATTGTTTATGTTTGTGTCTGTTTAATACCAAATTCAATTAAACAAAAAGATAAAAATTTGTATTTATAATTGTGTAGTAGGTAAAAGTTATTGCTAAAATATTAATTTCAGATAAAAAGAAACATAATTTACTTCGAAGGTAGTTTAAAACAAAAGAATGAGATTTATTAAAACTGTTCGAAAACTAAACAAAATCAAACATAAACTTTTTAAAATGAGGTTGTGGTTATTTAAATTAATTTTTCTTCAAAAAAAAACTTGAACGTATCTAGTTTCCAGAAATATTTGGGTAGCCACAATCAATACAATAATAATAAAAAAAAAAACAACAATTTGTATAATTGTTTATTGAACGAAAAAAAGTACGCTCAAATAATATATCAAATAAATATTTTTAAGATTTAAAAATTATCACATTAAGTGTATTTTTAATGTTTTGATTTAGCTTTACTTTACATAAAAAAAAATTACTAATTATTATTTAATTTTTACGAATGTGTTTATTCTGATTTTGATATGTAAATTATACAAATTTGGAAAGTAGGTCTAAACTAAGATTAATACAGAGTTGCCACAACCTTAGACTAATCTGATTTTTAAAATAGTTTTTTGAATAAATTAGGTTGCTAAGCGTTATTTTAATTATTTTTAATCATTAAGCTAGTTTAATTTTTCTAACCAGGGTATTTTTTAAAACTTGGAAAATTATTTTTCAAAATTTTTATTTATTTTTTGTCTAGATTTTAAGACTTTTATTGATTCAGTAACTTGTTTTGCTTTTTAGTGTTGATTAACTACTTAAAAGTCTTTTCTTTTATATATGTTTTCCAATAACTAAGAACGATTCAACAAAGCTTTTTTTTGTAACTGATACGATTTCTTGCAACCTTTTTAGTATTCAGCTTAAGTTATAAAAATAAGTAGTTGTAGCTTTAACCAGTGTAGCTTGAAACTTTTAAAAGGTTAAGGACTGTTGAACTTATTTTTAGAAACACTCAGGTTGGCCAAGGATGTTTGAAATTTTTGATACTTGTGTTTTTTGTTGTATATCTAAATATTTTTTTTGAATATTTTTTAGGTGTTCAGTTTTTGGATTTTAAGTTTTTTTACTTGTCGTTTGAAACTTTAAGATGGCTTAAGCTAATTTTATGTTATTCATGCTATTTTTTTTTCTTTGAACTGTGATTTCAACATAGTATTAACTTGAAAAAGTTATTCTTTTTACATATAATCAAAAACTCTTTATGATAAAACTTAATAACTAGTAATCTCATTTTTATTTTTTTATGCACGGACTAGAATATTTATACCATTTTATCAGATGGATTTTTTATATGACATGCTATTTTTTTTTTCTTTGAACTGTGATTTCAACATAGTATTAACTTGAAAAAGTTATTCTTTTTACATATAATCAAAAACTCTTTATGATAAAATTTAATAACTAGTAATCTCATTTATATTTTTTTATGCACCGACTAGAAAATTTATACCATTTTATCAGATGGATTTTTAATATGACAGCTAAATTACAAAATTTTTATAACTTTAAAAAAATATCCTTGAACAATTAAAAAATATATAAAGGCAATAATGTTTTGCCTTCTGCCATTATAAGCTAAAATTGAAAAACGAAAATTAAAACATAACAAACCGGTAAATCATATAATTATTTCTAAACAGTCAATTAAACTTCAAAAACAAAATAATAATAGTAATAAATTATAAGTTCATTACTTTTTAATTGATCAAAGCACTTCTAATAAATAAAGTTGTTAAGTAGAATGTATTTTATTATATCTTTTATAAGCTTTAAAAACAAACTATACCACGATTTAATTAACTTAGGTCCAGGACAGTTTACACTTGTTATAATTGATTTTTTAAACTAAACTGGTTAAGAAAGCTTGAAATAATTTTGACTACTTTTGACTTTTTTTAAACTTTAACCTAGTTTTCCAAAACTGTATACTTTTTTAATTTCTAGTAAATTGAAATTTTAGTTCATTGCAATATTATTTTTCGTTTTATCGAAAATGACAGTCCTGGACAAAACATTAAAAGGTATCTATGGTGTGCAACTCGATAACCGAAAGGTTCTTAGTGCACCAAATCCTAGGACCAAATATTTTGAGCGTCTTTTTTATTGTTCAATAAACTGTATTATTATAGCTTATTGAACGTTAAACAAAGCGCTCGAAATATTACATAATAAATATACATAATTAAGGTAATCAATCTTAACTAATAATGTTGTGTTTCAGTTTTTGTCTTCTAGTACAAATCTTATAACTAATTTTGTTAACAACTTCAGGATTGATTTAAGTATAAAATATTAAATCTATGATAAAAATGCTTTAATAACTTATTTAAATGTGTTTTTGTGGAATTTTTACCAAAGATATTTTATTTTAATTCTGGTTTTAAAGATATGAAAAATTAAATAACCTTGCCTATATTAGCGTTTCTTAGCCTTTTTTAATGTTTTAATTCTTTTTAGAGGTTGTTACTAAATGTAATGGCTTCCTGGAGACAATTATTAAATTACTTTTAGTATACAATATTTTGTTAAATTTTGAAGAAAAAAAAATTGTACTTTAGGCTTTTTAATTATAAAAAAATGTAAAACTAGAAGAGTTTAAACAACTTAAAAAAGTAAAGTTAAATACTAACTCATAATACAAAAGACAACATTTTTTTTACTCGTATAACTTTTAACCAACAAAATTTAAACCCTAAACCAAAGAAATTTATCCCCAGGGGTAAGTTTACCCCAGATTAAGAATCTCTGCCATAGATAAAGTAAGATATTTAACTTGATTGTTGAATACAAAACTAAAACTATTGTTTGCTTCAAATGTGCTTCGTTAATTAAAAGTAAAACTAAAAATATAACTCTTACTAAGTTCGATAACAATTTTTCTACTGCTAGGTATTTACTTAAGAATTTTCATTTACAAATTGAATTAAGTTTTAAGTTGGTAAAAGTATAAATTTTATTTACCAAACAGGTGTATCGCACAATCAAGATAACTTAAACATTTTAATAAACTAAGGTTTACAGAAGCTCGTTTGATTATTTTGTAAAACACAAGTTAGATTTCATAATTTTCATAAACATCAACTTAAGTTTTGTGACTATTCATTAAATTTTTCTGTATTAGAATTTTTTTATAGTATTATAAATCAGCACGTCATAAAATAGTAGCCTACCTTTTACCTGTATTATAAATCTGAAACATTTAATGTCAATAATTTTATTATTAAAAAAAAAAAAAAATCATATTTACTAAAGTTTATAAATTAATAAAATACAAAAACAATTGTTTTATTTACTTAAAAAGTTTTTATTCATCAAAATGCAATAATTATAACACCTAACGTTTCGCAATAATAAAAACATACCAGCGCTGCAACAAGTAAACATTTGAGTATCCAGTTAATTACAGACGACTAGGAAATAATTAATTGGAATTTTTAGATAATTATTTATTTAAACAGAAAAGAATAGTCTATTAAAACGAGAGAATACTTTAAGTTTTATTTCCTACTGCTAGTACCCTTAAAGAAAATATTATTTTAAAAATTTAAGACCTGTGCTGATGCAAACTTTAATATATATAACTAAAACACCTTTACTGCAAAAAATACTCAAGCCTATAAGTTACTATAAACAAAATAGCATTGCAAAATTAATACAGTTTAGACATAAATTTTATAAAACAGAGTTTAAATAACAACTTAATCTAATTAGTAAAATAAGTTGAGACTAAAATTTTTATCTCAAATCTTCTGCTACTCTGTTGTGCGTCCTGTTTGCGGGATCCACTTCAAACATGGCGTTGAAAATATTCACCGCATCCGCGCTCAACTTGCGTTTCACTTCGTCCCTGTCAACTCCTATCTTGCTTATCTTAGCGAAGTCGTTGACGGGCATGCAACCGTAGAGGCAGTAGTAAAATATGCACGCTTTGCACCACATGTCGTAATCTCTGGCTTTAGGAAGTTGTACCGGTGTTGGGGTTTCCCCTGCCACTGATTCACTTGTATACTGCATGTACCTTATTTGTTCCGGGCTGAACACATTCAGTGAGATGTTGGGCAAAGCAACAGTTTGTTCGTCGCCCCTGACGCTGTGCTCGAAGCAGGAGATCTTCACTTGCTCCGTTTGATAGTTGTACAAGACGTTTCTAGGGGTCAAACAGCACAAAAAGATGCCGATATCGTGCAGCTTTGAGAGAACTTCAGTTAGTTTTCTGTTGATTGAAATGCATCTTTCTTCAGAAAATTGCGGCTTCTCCCTTACGCTTTCTTCGAGGGTCTTGAAGTTTTTACCCGGTTTTGTGACCACAGCGTAAAAAAGATCTGTTTTTTCAACTAAACTTTCCTTTATTGTGACTATCGATTCGCCAAGCTTAGCAAAAGCTTCACGGTGGATCTTAGCTTCGTTCGGCTCCGACGAACCCTCATCGCAAACTCCAATTAGTTCTTCTTCGCTTTCGAAATTTCTTATCTTGATTTGCACATTTTCCCCATCATTTTTATCCACGCTTTCGACGTAAGTGTACGCGTTGTCTTAACTGATTTGTTGAATTTCTTTGTAGTTTTTGAACTTTTTATAAAGTTTGTAGAAAACTTCGCCGACGGTGGAAAATTCAGCACAACTAAGATACGAGCTAAGGTCATCTGAAAGGTTGTCAGATTTGTTAAAAGTATTGAGATTTTCGGGTGTTTCTTCATGGATCCCGTTTGTTGCTGGCAAATCTGATTGTTTTCCCTTGTCGGCCATAAAAACTGTTAATTAAACGAAATTGCTCTTTTTTTTAGTTGAAAGACCTGGATACATAAAAAGACCTCTTAGTTATCGAGTTGCATACCCAACTTTAATCAAAATTATACTAAGCTAAATAACGAAAAAAAAAATTACAGCTAAAGTTTAAACTCAAAAACAAAAAACTCTATGAAAAATAAGACTGTCAAACTTTAAAACATTAGATTTTTTTTATAAACAAAAATATCCACAAATAAAAAACTATATAATAGTATCTAACATTATACATATATATATTTAAAAAGGGTAAAAGTACTAACACTTAGTAGTGTAAAGCAAAAAATTCTTTTGGATCATCATGAGTTTATTAATTTAAGATTAGAATAAAAAAAAAGGATATGACTAACAATATATCTACAAATAGAAAAACATTTTCAAAAACTAATTTACTTGATATTCAAAGTAAAATTTATATTGGCTAAAAAAAAAAAAGTCATAAAAAGTAGCTTGAAGTTCAGAAAAATTACCAAACTAGCCTGAAATATGCTGGGCTAGGGAATTAAAATAAACTTAAATCAACCAGCTAGAGCTTTTCAATAAAGTTCAAACTTGACCAAATGTGTAACAACACTGTATTTATTCTTCAAACCTATTTCTCCCTAATTTATTTCATAATATATTTAAATAAACTTTATGAGTTTGCGCTTTTAGGTTTGGCTTAAAGTGAAAAATATCAAAAGAAGATTACTACTTGTTACTGTTATTAATTTGTTCAGAATGAGACGTTAAAAGATATCCAAGAGGTGTGAGACTCGATAACTAAAAGGCTCTTCGTGCATCAGGCCCTAAGACCAAACATTTTGATCATGTTTTTGGTCGTCCAAAAAACTTTATGTACTTGCTTTTATCCAGATTAATATTTTCGGTTTTTTTTTTCTTTTTTACAGCCACAGTTAATTAAAGACAGTTTTTATTAAAGTTTATCAAATTTTAATTTACTTTAAAAAGAAAAGCAAAATAACAAGTAAATCTGTGTTCATTTTGTTCTACTTTGTATGCTTCAATTTTAATTTTATGTCTATTTAATTCATTATTAATACAAAACTTGCTGATTTGCAACTTACATTAAAATTAATTTAAACTTAAGTTTAGCTGAATTCAAAGCAAAAAGATAATACAAACTGAGCTAAAAACACTATAAAAAAAACTTGGTTATGACGTTAGCTTGAAGGTGTACAAAATGACTTAAATAAGTGAATAACAAATTTTATACAGCAACAAAAAAAAATTGGCAATCTTGTCTAAATAATTACTAGTGTTAGGCTGCACATTTTATTACGTTTATGGTTAGGACTTCTACTCTTTTTTAATTGATTCGTACAATTGTTTTTAAAAACTGAAGCCTACAAGCGACTTTTATTTGAAGAATTTACCGTAAGCGAATAAACTGTAGTTTAAACCAGTGGCGTCGCGTGGTCTTTTTGTTAGGGGGTGCTGCAAATTGACAATGTCAAATAAAAAACTTCCCTAGTTTTAAACATTTAGATTAAAATAATAAAGGTATTATTAAAGAATAGCAAATTTAAAAAAAAAAATTACAATACTTTTTAATTAAGTAATAAATAAAATATAGAACAACAAATCTAAAAACACCACATATGTAATAGCTTTGTAAACCATTACCCTTTTCTTAAAACTATAGCTACCTTTATATATGTCCATGTAAGTTTTTGTATTTGCACAAATATAAATTTACTACCATCTTAATTTTATGACTTGTCTAGCTATTAATAAAAAAAAAAAACAAAAAAAAAGTAATTTAAATTTACAAGTTTACGCCTGCTCGATTGCTTCTGCTAAAGTTTTTCCTGCTCGAGTTTTCTCTGCTCGATTTGCCCCTGCTCGAGTTGCTTCTACCCGAGTTTATCCCTTCTCTAGTTGCCTCTGCTCGAGTTTTTTCTACTCGAGATGCTCCTAGTCGATTTTTTTCTTCTCGAGTTGTTTCTGCTCGACTTGCTCCTGCTAAAGCTTTACCTGCTCTAGTTTTGCCTGCTTGAACTACTACTGTTCGAGTTTTCCCTGCTTGAAATGCATTCTAGCTAAGTTACTTTTATTAGATGTTACATATATATCAATTATTGATACCAATATGTTTATATTTTTTACTTAACCTTTGTTGAGTTTACTTTTACCTGATACATACAATTATGTAATTATTTCAAGTTTACTAATTAACTTCTTTAATATTTAAATTATCAAATTTCATTACCTTTGCAATGTCTTTTTAAAAAATAAAAGATCTTTAGAATCTTTACATGTTTTGTTTGAAGTAAAATAAATATTTGCTTAATTATTAGCAGTAAGTAGCTTACACCAAAAGATGGTTATAAAACAGTTATTTTGCATATTGTAACAAATATAATAAAACAAACTTTTATGTACTGCTTTGTTTAATTACCAGGTTTCGGTGACCTTGTCAAATAACAACAAAACAGTAAAGCGTTAAAAATGAAGATTTCTAAAGATTTTCCTTACCTTTGAAATATTCTGAGAAGTTTTATAAAAAAGTTTCTGAGGAAATAAGCCAGGTTTTCAGCTCAGTTCGTTTAAGAACAGTTTTGTATACTGATCGACCTCTTAGTGGAATTTACAAAGATGTTTCTCCCACCCAAGAATAAAGTAACATAATATATAAATATTGTTGTCACTGTGGTAGTGATTACGTGGGAAAAACATCCCATAGGTTTAACGGAAGAATCGATCAGCATAATCGAAACATCTTGAAAAGCTGGTTTGATTGTCGTTCGGAGAAACCTACCAAAAAATACTTCTCGGCAAATGGGCAACATTTGTTGGACAATAATGAGTGTGCGAAGAAATATAAAAATGAGAACTTTTCAGTTTTAGAAAGAGCGGAGAAATTTTTCAGCTGCATATTCTAAAAGGCTTATGCATTTAATCTTTAAGGTCCAGTTAATGTAAGCAGAAAAAGTTCGTTAACCAAACTCGACTTTTTTAATTTTTAAATTAAGTAATTTTAAAGTAGTTTTTTGTTTTTTTTTAAGTGTTGTTTTGTTTTTGTTTTTATTGGTGGTTTATTTAAGTTTGATTTTAATCTAACGAGTTTTATTAGTACAGCAAATTTCTACATTATAAGCATTTAGTTAATTTTCACATTCGATTATTCCGTCATTTTATCTTTAAAAATTTTAAACACTAGTATAATCTTATTTTAATTTCAATTTAGTTTAAACTAGTTGGATAATTATTTTTGATAATACTTAGTACGAAAGATTTCAAATAAATTTAAGGAAAAAATTAAATTCGTTTAGCCATATTTTTTAAACAATATGGCTTAAAAGTAGTAAAAGTCAGAAAAACAAAATCTATTACAACAGTCGGCAATCTAATTCAGTACATAATCACTAGTATTTCAAATTTATCACGTTTTTGGCTTTAAATAGCGCTTTTTATTGATTTCCACATTTGACAACCGTGGCCCGCGAGCAACTCTTAATATGAAAATTTATATGTTACTATTTTAAGTATTATATTTTTATCCATATTCTTATGGCTTTGAAATTGAAACAAGCTATTTGTAATCGGAGGCACTAATTCAGTAACTAGCTTAACAAGTTATAAAAATAACTTTAAACTAATTGCAATTAAAAATTAGTTACGTCACTACAGACTGTAGAGTGCTTTTTTTTCATATCCAATTGTTCTCTTGTGCTTGCAAAACTTTTGTTAATCAGTGTTTGATAACCTAGAGAAACATAACGTTTTTATAATATGTACTTGGTTAAAATGACTTTATTTAAACATAAAACAAATATACATGTGACTGTTCGTACTCGCTTACAATAAAATCAGAGATTAAACGTTAGTTTAATTCCTGATTCCGTTTAACTACTTTTTTTTATAAACACATTTAAAAGTTTATAAGATAGCTCGATGCTTGCTTTTAGCGTTTTTTTAAAGCAATCTCCGTATTAAATCGTCAGAGCTAAAGCTAGAACCAAGTGAAAACAAAGTTGATTAGTTTTGAGTTGTTATTTTGGATTAAACCTCATTTGTTTTTAAGTTGTTTAGTTGTTCTCTTGATATTTATAATTGTGATACCCTAATGACTTTTGTCAAGTTTTACAATCAACGTTTTTATACTTGAAAAACATTTAGTAAGCAATGATTTTTATGGTACTTCCGTTCTACTTAAAAGTAATTTATTTACTGAATAAGTATTAAGTTAGTTTGTTTTCATTTTGGTTTGGATTAAATGTCATTTTTTTAGGTCTTTAGTTGTTCTCCCGATACTTATAATTACGTGCTTTAGCCCTGATGAATTTTATCAAGTTTTACTATCGGCGTTTTTATACTTTAATTAACTAACATTAAATAAACAAATGTTGTTAAATGGTATTTTGATTTTAATTAGTTTACTAAATAATATTAACCTAATTTGTTTTTATTTTAAAGTCTAATTATACGCTGATACAACTTAAAAGTAGTCTTAATAGCTGTAGGTTAATCAAAGTATTTGAAAGTCAGTTAACCGTTTTTATTTAAGCGATAATATGCGAAATTTTTATATTAAACATGAAGTTTTTTTTAATTGCTATTTTTTAGAATTTTTACAGTTAGTATACATATACAGTACCTTTTGTTGTAAAAAATAAGTTTTATCCTTTTGAAAAAGAGCAAATTAACCGTAGTTACTAAAAATCGTTAAAATTAATAAGCTTCACGTAAACAACTAATATTTGTTTAAGTTTTTTAAATGTTACTTAATTTAGTTTACGTATCTTATGTTAAACAGTTATTGTTACTTGTTGCACATAAAATTTACTTGCTTTAGATTATCTCATATATTTTTCATGACTTTTCCTCTTTAAATATAAAAACTATTTAAGTGTTAAACACATTTTGTTACTACTAAAAACTTTCCATGAACAGTAAAGTATTAATGCAACATTCAGTAATTATTACAATGTTTAACTTGATTTTATTAACTTAGATTTATACTGTATGTTTAAAATAAATAGTGTTTAAGAAAATAATGTGTTTTTTTTATTACTTCGTTGTATCAATACTTTAAAAAGTGTAGTCACTTGCATTATTTTATAAGGTACTTAACTTAATCATTTAGAACTATGAAAAAATAAAATACTATGAAACTAATTTTTTAAGACTTATTTTTATAGTATTTTTGCCTAATATTTGCTGTTTTAAAACATTTTAAGCTAGATAATAAACTATGCATGCTATAATGTAAATGGTATAACAAAGTTTTGAAACAGAAATTCTAATTCTATTTAGAAAAAAATTACTGCTTTATTATATTTGTTGCTAGGCAATCCATTTCAGCAAAATTTGTCGAATCAAGATAAAAGGTAAACTATTATATACAATATGGTTTCATTAAATACGTATCTTTCACTAGTTAGGACGTAAAACAAGCTATTACAATTTTGAAAAAAATAGCAATATATTTGTAAACTTTAGAAGTAATTCAAACTTAAAAGAAGGCAATGTGCTTAACAAAAGTTCAGATGTACAGTGTACATCGTACATGCAAAATAAACTAACTGATGAAACTTACTAATTGTAATTATAATTAAAAAAAAAGTTACAACTGTACATAATTAACTATACTTTAAATAAGTTACTTCAAACATTTTTGTTGTTTATTATGTTGATAACTCATTACAGTATAAACGGTCTTTAAATAAATACTGTTTAAAATATTAAAAAGCTCACTTAAGTTTCATGCAACTTTATTTACTGAAGACATATTTTCCTCCTGCAAATACTTACTATTTAACGGGCAGGAACTTTCGTTGCGGAAGTTGCACATACTATTCTCTTGATCTTTCTTATTGTTCGTTCTACATAGCACCTTATTATTGTGACGAATTATCAATATTTTAAAATTTTCCTTACAACAGTACGATACTTTGCAGTTGTTGCTGTTAAAAATCTTTTTCATGATCGCATTTTTAAAAAGTTTATTGATTAGATCCAAGAGTTTTTCACAATACTAGTTTTAACTGGTTGGCAGTATAGGGGTTTGAAGAACATAGTTTTTTTTTTGAACGTTTTCGTTTCTTTTTGTCCACAGGGCTGGTTTTGTTTTCATATTCCCGTCCGTGGTGTAGAGCAAATTGCTAGGTACGCTTTCCATTGTCGAAGGTTTGTGGGTCTGTAAACAGCCTACTTGATCTTTTCTCCTTTATTTTAGGTAGGTTTTTCTTGATTATTGTCAGATAATTGGAGTAATTGTTGATGCATCTGGTTGGGGAATATTCTTTATTGTATGGCTTACAACAACTGTTAGCTAGATCTAAGGTCATGTCCAAAAAGTTGCATCTTGTAATTCTAATATCTATTGTAATGCTGAAACCGATGTCTTTGAAGATCGTTATTGTTTGTTTTTTTATATTCTCAAGTTCCTGGTTGTTTTTTGTACTTGATTATTGCTAAACCATCATACCAATATAGGCCTACCTGCATGTTTCTCAAATCTATTTAGCATTTAAAGGCAAGTGGTCGTATAATTCAGCACCGAAATATGACCCCATATGGGCGTCACAAGTTGAGTCTTGATCTTTTTTGGTCCATATTTTTCCATTGTAAGTAAGCACAGAATTACATGTGGGTTTTTGATGTTTGTTTCCTCTTTTATTATATCTGTAAACTTTCTTTCAAATTTACTTGCATTTTTAAGGTGTTTCAATTTAATGATTAGATAGAATTTTTGGATATCAAAGTTGACTAAACATTTGCCTAATTTTTCATCTATTTGATCAAAGCATTTTATAACTTCATATGTGTTTCTCCATTGGATTATTGCTTTTTTCTTCTTTATTTGAGTCTCAATATTCTTAAGCATGTTCTGCTTATTTTGCCCAGTGAATTCTTGCTGGGGTTAATTGTTCTTGCTTGGGTTAATTGAGCGGGAAGTCTTTTTTTTTATAATCTTTGACTGCAAGGATCGCGTCTACCTTAGAACTTAAGTATTTTCTTGTTTTTAAGGTTGAAATTTTTTGAAGAGATTATTTCTTAGGATTCGTGGTTTATTTTGTCAATAATGTTATCAGCAGACACTTTGTTTGTAGTAGTCAGGCAATCCTTTATTAGCTTGTTGTAGGATTTTCCGCTTGTGCTGTACATGTTTCTACTTTTTTCTGCAAAAATTATCAGTCTATCTTTTTTAAAAAGTTTTATAGGTCTTTACTTAAACTTTGTTAAAATATATATGTTATGAATCTATTTAGTATAACGTTGCTAACTATTTCAAAAACTTTATTCTAAAATTGTTTTAACTCGTTGCAAAATGGGGCTGAACTACGACTTATAATGTACGGCTGAATGTAGGGTTTCAGTTGAATCATCTTAATTGTGAATCATCATTTTCCATCCAATTCTATTTATTATTGTTGATGCAGCGTCGTATAACTTTATAAGATAATCCTTTTTATGTGAAAGTCCTTTAAAATATAGTCAATTATTATCTTTTTTAAGTCATTCATCGCCGGTGCCATTAGAATAAATGGTGCTTAATTCGCCAGTGTAGAGCTTAATAGATATATGTAATGAGTATTCCTTTAACACAAAATGTCTCAAGAAAAATTGTTTCTGAGACAACATTGTTGTTAATGTAAATGTTAATTTTATTCATACAAAGGCAACGTCGTTTCACCCAACAGGGTTCTTCAGGCCTGCAAAGTTTAAATTAAAAGATAAGACTATAGACAACTTAATAAAAAGCGCAAAACAATTAATATAATCAAATTAATAATATTTAAAATAATCAACACGTTAATTTAACATTATTGTTAAAGTGAACAAAAAATTATATAATTAACAAAAATAAGATTTATAAATATATTTTATTACAACTGTTTTACGAAAAAGTGTTTTGTAACCACTGGTGTTATTTTAAACTTTTAATCTATAAGTTAACAAAATTAATTGTTTGTATTACAGTGGAAACATAAGTTCTTAATCACTAGTTCTTTGTTATTTTAAAACTTTTTCAAGTTTTTTAAATTTAATAAAAAAATGTTTATGCATTTATTTTTAATACTTCTTTTTTGCTTTGTTGTTAAATGTGTAGTGTATGTTGAATTGATAATTATAGATATGATACAACTATACTATACAAAATTCTAACAATCTTATTTGTATAATTTTTTTTTTAGCGTAAAAATGTTTAAAAGGTCTAAGTTAGAAACATAAACATTTTCATAGTAAAGATACATTAAAAAAGTGCATTAAAATCTTAAAAAAAACAGGCAGTAGTCTGTCTTTTTTGCTAATTAAAAAAAATTTTTTAAATGAGCACGATTAAAAATTATTTAAAAAACGAAAGATCTCTTCCTAAGTGTTGTTGTTTTGAAGATTTAACATGTTTTTATTTGTTATTGTTTTATGTACATTAAACTTAAACATATGACATGTTTATACGTTTTTGTATATTAGCATTTAGGGTATGTATTTTTAATTAATTCATAATAGGTTAAAAGGTCAGTCTTGAAGATATTCTTGACTAGCTATATTTTAAATAATTAAAGTGTGAAATATTTTTATCTAAAACAGTTTACAACTTTAGTTGACAAGCTGTTATCTTTCTTCTATTAACAAATACCTAGAAAGTTATCAAAAAACGTGTAATATTTCTTCGCTTTTACTGTTCATAGAATTCGTGAATTTCTAAGTTTTTTAAATTTTTTAATTTATTTTGTTTTTAAATTAAATTTTTTCATGATATTTTTTTTTTGAAAAATGTTTTATTTATTGACAGTTTAAGTTCATATCTAATTTATCATTTTTTATTACAAATATTGATTTTTTATTTTTGCGTTTTTACTTAAATAGTTGTCAAATTAGTTCAATTTAGCTTTTATACATTTTTTTTAAATTTCTTTCTTCTTCTTATGTATATGTTTTTGATAAAATACAAAATAGTTATAAGAATTTTACTGTAATATTTATACTTACAATACATATCTATTTTAAATTATCTAAAAGCTAAATACTGAACTATACTTTTCTTTTTTACAGCTAAGTACATTAAGTTTTTAAACAAAAGATGTTTAGTTATTCAAAATATCTAAACAAATTTATAAGATAAAATTTTTGTTTTTAATCAGTGTAAAATATAAAGCTTACATAAAACTGTATTATTTATCTTATTTTTATACTAACAAATAATATAAGAATAGTATTAAAGTTTTTAATTATATAATTATTTCTATAATAAGAGATCAACACGTCTAACTTTCTTTTTGCTCTAATGCTAGTAAAATTGAATAAATTTGTACTTCTTAAGTTAAAGTTACTTGTATTAGAAAATTCTTTGATCTTATATTCCAAAACTTATTTATAATCAATAATGAAATCAATACTTATTGGAGTGAAGTAAAAAAATTCTTATGTCAAAACAAAGACTAAAATGACAAAACTGTATTAAAACAAAATTAAAAAATATATTGTCGTGTTTATTTATTGTTATGCATATGTAAAATAATAACACAGTATTCTAACAAGCTCAAGTATTTTTTTAGTATCGTAATAGTTATGTAAATATATTTATTCTAAAAAAAATTTTAAATATTTTTCCCCGTTTTATTTTTGATAGTTTTATGATTCTTATATTCATGATTAAGATTCTTTAATATATGCGACTGCAATAAATAAACTATTTTTGAAAGATATTTTTTACTGTTTGTATTTTTTACATATAAAATATGAGAAAAACTAGAATTTAGTTTAAATAAACTAAAGTTGTTTTTTATTTATTTAACAAACAACTACTTCATACAATATATATAAAATTAAAATAAGTACTTACATTAATTTAAAATAAAAATCTATAATGAGAAGCGTATAACTCTTTAGTTTTTTGTATATCAGGAATATTAGATATGGTTTGTTGTGCTGGGAAAGAGCAAATTGAAATGCATAAATTATATCAATGTTCTTAGAAACAGAGCAATCAGATACTTACCTTATAAGAAATATGATGTTAGTGTTAGAAAATTAAATTCCGAAAAAAAAATGTTTAAAGTCTGTATTAATGTTTAAGTTTCACAATAATTTGTTACCAGCTAGATTTAATGATTACTTTAAACGTGTTAAAAGTATCAATAATTATCATACAAGGTCTTCAGTAAGAAATCATTTTCTACCTAGATTTTATTAGATGTTACATACACATCAATTATTGATAGCAGTACGCTAATATTTTTTTACTTTACCTTTGTTGAATTTACTTTTACCTGATACATACAATTTTGTAATTATTTCAAGTATAATAATTAGCTTCTTTTAAATTATCCGAGTAATATCCGGTAACCGAAAGGTTTTTTCGTAAACCAGGTTCTTAGACCGAATTTTTCATCGGTTTTTTTATCGTTCAATAAACAATATATATAATATATATAATATATATATATATATATATAATAATAATATACAATATATATATATATATATATATATATATATATTGTTTGTTGAACGATAAAAAAACCGATGAAAAATTCCGTCTAAGAACCTGGTTTACGAAAAAAGCTTTTATATATATATATATATATAAAATTTGGTTGAATATACGAACTAAACTGTAAAATTTTACTCACGACAAAAATAAAAGCGGTCTAAATATTTGGTGCACAAAAAATGTTTCGGTTATCAAGTCGCACACAACTTGAATGCTTTTTAACGTATTTTCCTTGATTACATATATCAAAAAACATTTCTACAAAATAAAATTAACTTTCAAAAAGTTCATGATAAAACTTAAAAAAAAAGACAGCAATTTAACAATGTGACAAACTAAATATATGAAAAATTTTTGACGTTTACCAAATTAGTTTTAATAATCAATAATAAATGTTGTTTACTAGAAAATTTTTAAACCTTTAACTTATTATTAAATTAAAAACTTTTAAATTTTAATGTACTAAAACACTTTCAAACAACCCAAAAACTATCTATAAATTAGAACTAAATTGTTAGTTTTTCTAGAATATAAATAAAAAACTGTTAAAAAAAAGTTTTTTTAGACTATAAGTACATCACGGGCCGAAATTTGCTTCCTTTGCCTCGCGAACCGCAATTAGTTAGTCGCTATCATAAGACGTTATCAGTCTCAATAAAGAAAAGCAACTGCAAGTGACTATTAAATCACACTGACCTATTCATAAACGTTAGATCATCGTTAACATCAAACAGCATTACCTTACCTATAAAAAACGCTGCATTATATAGTTGTAAAGTACAAACTAGCAGAATTGTTGCTTGTATGTTTATTAATGATAAGCTACAACGCTATTAAAACTAGTTTATTGACACTGCCACAGAGCTGATTTTTAACCGTTGGCTATAATCGGTATAAGTGTTAAATGCTAGTTTGTTGTAGAACAGCATTTGAATAACTATTTAGATAGACAATAATCTATTAAACTTTAATTCAGAACATTAGTCAACTAAAGTAACCTAAATTAAACTATATTAGAAAAACAGTCTTGTTATTTAAAACTATGACTTGGCAAGAAAAAGTTTTGGTAAGCTTTGTGAAACCTCTGCGTTTAATGACATCTCTTGAACATTGTTGTAAAACTAGTTTCTCTGAGTCTTTCGATTATGACACGACTATGTCAGTCAGAGCAAAGGTTTTTGTTTTTTAAACAATCAAACGAGACAGGGTGAGGCCAAAAATAGAATGACTAAGTAGTTACCCGAACTGTCTGTTTCAGTGATAAATCAGAGAAGCGAGATGAAGCGATGGTAGGAATATTTTTGCTTTTCAATCCAAGCTGCGGTCACTATTTTTTTATTACTAAACCCAAAGAACAACGTAATAACGACTAATATTACTTAGACGTAAATAAGTAATTATTATGATAACAGCAATAGTAATAGCAACGAGTGTCGTTAACGAAGCTCCCGAGGGGTGTTGAATTGTGAAGCAATTTTTTTACTTTTTTAACAAATTAAAACATGTTTCAAGAAAATCTACAGGTAATCGAGAAATATAAGAAAAAAGCGCCAATTATCAGATAAGAAATACTTAGAACTAAAATAGTGCGAAAATACTTCATTAATTATTTTGTTTCTGGTTTTTATAATTATACTAACGAATATTTGTGAACTATATTTTCTAAGAGGAAAAACTCAAATCAACTGCATTGCAACTTTTCTTTAGAAATTTAAAATGTGTAACTCTAAACGATGTTATAAGCACAAAATTGTAATCGAAATAAGGAAACATATAAATAAAAGTTCGTTTCTCCCATTATTTTTTTAAGTGCATCGAATTGGCAAAACTTCAATATTTAATTAACTCAATTGTAGCAATTGCTGAAAAAATGATGTTTTTAATGCTGTTTTTTATATAATTTCCGATGTTTTGATATTTTTGCTTTACGCTTTTACAGAATTTAATTTAATAACCAAACGCACCCTACTAACAATCTATCGGTATTTTGGGGTGCACGACTATTCAAATTCTGACAACTCAAATTCCTACAATTCAAATTCAGACAATTCAAATTCCGACAACTCAAACTCGACAATTCAAATTCCGACAATTCAAATTCCGACAACTCAAATTTGGACAATTCAAATTCCGAAAACTCAAATTCGGACAATTAAAACTCCGACAACTCAAATTCAGACAATTCAAATTCCGACAACTCAAGTTTGGACAATTCAAATTCCGACAACTCAAATTCAGACAAATCGAATTCCGACAACTCAAATTCGGACAATTCAAATTCCGACAACTCAAATTTGGATAATTCAAATTCAGACAATTTAAATTCCGACAACTCAAATTTGGACAATCCAAACTACGACAGCTCAAATTCGGATAATTTAAACTACGACAATTGAACTATTTGAATAAGACGACTAAAATGTACACATATGTTACAATAAATTATGTAATGAAAATTATAAGTTTTATCAAACAATGCTTTTTAGATTTGAGATTTTAAAGTTTTTATAGAATTATTTTTTACTTAAAAAACAGATTTAAGTTTTTCTAAAAAAATAATAAACAAACAATCAGAAATAATATTATGTAATAGAAATAAATGACTATATAGATATTATTTAAAAAATTTTGAATAATTTTAGACATAAAAATCTTGAAAATAGTAATCTTGAAAAATATGTGTAATTTTTTTTTAAGTAAATAAATTATCATTGTTAATATTGTTTATTGAACGATAAAAAAAGCGCTCAAAAAGTTTGGTTTAAAGACCTGGGGTACAAAGGAACTTTTCGGTTACTGAGTTGCTATTACACATAATTTTTTATTATTTAAATATCTAAATCTTTAGTAATAAAACAATTAATTAAACGAAATGAAAGAAAAGCAAGCTAAAAAAATATTAAATGTTTTTTTTTGTTTAAAAATGTACTTAAAGACTTGTTTAAAGTTACATAAGAACTAATAAGCTTATATAACTTTAAATTAATCTATAAAAGGAGACCAACAATACTATTAGCAAGCATGTGCTTATTTGAATGATGAATAACAACCTCTATAGTATTAAGTAAAAATGTAAAACGGTGAAGCACTTTAACGTTAAATTTTATCAGTATTTTGTGCTAAAAGTGTAATTTTTATTTTATTTAATAATTTTACCTGAACAGTAAAAAAAATCTTTACAATTGAATAGATAAATAAACTGTTGTATAGTTCTATAATAATTTTAAAGAAGTAAATTTTACCATAACTGAACTTAACTTTTATAAATAGAAATATAAAGAAAAGTACTGTAAAATTTTAGCTTTTGATAAGCAAAAGTAATAAATAAATAAAAACAATATTAATACTAAAAACTTTAACAAACAGATTTAAAAAACAATATTAAGTTTTTGTGTAGTAATATAAAGAAAATGTTTTATTTGTAAAGCGTAATTCTATAGATTAATTTGTTTAGAATAGATATCATTAAAACAAAAATTGGTTATCACTTTTTTATAATAAGCTAAAGTTTTAAAATTATATTGAACATCATTAAAACATTACGTAACAAGAAACTGCTTAACCTCTTTTCAAATAAATATAAAATATAAACGAGAAATAAACTGATTACAAATAATTTTTCGGTAGTCTAACTAGACTTATGCATTGTAGTCAATTTTAAGAGGTTCAGAACCAAGTCACGGTGACAAGACCAAGACCCGAGTTCTGATTGCAAAAATTAAAACGAGAATTACAATACAGTGTTTTGATGTCTTATAGCTGAAATTGATAAAACTGTTTACCAAATCATTATTATTTTGTTTTCTTTTGCTGACATAATTAGATAATAAAATTTAAATAAGTATCTTTATCAACATTCTAAACTGAAAATGTTTGTATTCTTTAATGATATACAACTTTATCGTCAAACTTTTCTTAAAGTAAGCATTATGTTTCATAATAATTTATTTCAAAATTTAATGTTTATAAACTTTTGGGAATACGTTTTTAGTACTTTTTTATAATGGTTATGCTTATGGTGATATCAATTTAATTTAGTTATGTAATTAAAAAGTATTGTTTCGTTATAAAACAATTATTCAAATCAGTATAAGTCAAACAATTATTGTTTATATTAAAAAACTAAGTTACTTGATAACTTATTACTTTTTTCTTAACACAAAATAAGGGATATTAAATTTAGTCGTTGTAAGTATCTCTGAATAATAGAATAGGTAATTTTAAATTTTAAATAAATTATTATTTTTAAATACTACGAAATATTATTGATTTTAGTGTAATGCTTTATTTCATGAAAGTTTTAAATTTCTAAAATGTCTTACGACACTATATTAATCCATAATATTTCTTTTTTTCTACGCTTCGGCTGTTGAGCCGAAGTGTTGCTTGTCGAACTATTATGTTAGTACAATTTGTTGTAGTTTATCGCACATTTATTCATTGTAAATACAGTCTAAACCAGGGGTCGGCAAACTGCGGCCCGCGGGCCAATTGCGGCCCGCAAAGGGCAAATCTGCGGCCCGCGAGCACGTTAGTTTTTTGAATGGAATGCGGCCCGCGAAAGAAAATTTTGTGGCCCGCGAGCATGTAAAAGTGGCCCGCTGAGCAAAAATATATTTCAAGTTAAATTTTTTACGGTAATTCGATTTAATTTGTTTAGTTTGGTTTTAAGTCTCGGAATAACGTTTAAAAATAATTAGAAGAAGTTACTATTTTAATTTAAAAATGTGAAAAAGACAGATTAGCATTCTAACAGGATATTTTTCTGAGTTTCATAATAACTTCTATTTTACAACAGCAAGTAATTATCTGAAAAAAGAGTGCTTGAATTTAATAAGTTAGTTATATTATACCTATTTATCAAATAAACTAAATGCAAATGTTTTCCATTTTGTACAAAAGTAATGCACAGTAATTAACTAAAGTGTCATTTCTTTATAGCTTAGATATTCTTTCCAATATTTTTTATACCTAAGTTTCTTTTATATATTTTTTATTTGTAAATGTTATGTTTTAGTGTAAAAACATTTAAAATAACATAGTAAAAAGAGAAAAAAGGTTTATTTAAGTTTTGTTTTGACACATTTTAATTTTTTAGTAGTTTTCTTTGCACTTAAACTAATTTATATACACACCAACTTAAAAAAATGCTCACACTTTAAACCACTTTTTATAAAATACTTTAGTTAGTTTAAGTTTAGTTTATGCTTAATTTTCTAAGTTTGTTTTTTCTACATGTAATATCTAAATTTGTACAGACACAATTAAAACAATATATATGACATAAACTAATGTAGTTTTTGTAAGGTATACATTTTCATTTTTCAAACATAGATTTTGTCAAACTAAGTTAACTTTTATGCTTTGCATATCAATACAAACATTTGCTGTTTTTTGGAGCTACCTATTTAATATAAACTAGACTTAGGGATAGTTTATAATCATTGACACATACTCAGACTATCACTATTTGAAGACTTCAAATCTCAGGCCAACTAAGTCATTTTATAAGTTTTTGGCTAGAATTGTTTTTTGTATACAAAAATATCAGGAATGTTTTTGTTAATTCAGGCTGGCTTTTTTGCTTAAGAGAGTGGCAAGTAAAATTTATGATGTAAGTTTTGCTCAACCCAAAGTGTTAGTTTCAGTAATAATATATGTTATAATATATCAAATTCAAGCTTTGAACTTGAAAATTTATGATTAATAATTTTGAAAAAAAAACTTGAATTTGAGAATTTTTGAAAAAACCTGGAGTTAAAAACAATTTTTACATGTAAAGTAGTGAAATTTTGATTTGACACAAAAAATTTAGCAATTAAAAATTTCTTTATTAAAAAATATACTAAAGAAGCTTAACAGTGTTTTTTTAATATTGATATACTTTATAAGACACTTTTTAAACTTTAATTAAACTTTATACTAAAAATAAAAGAAGGAATTGTACTTCTAAAAACTTTTGGTGCATTGCACCTTTACTTGTAAAATTTCACCGATTGTTGTGCTTCGTGTTTGAACTAAACCAAGAAATTATACTAAAGTGTCAAAGTTAAAAAAACAAAATTCTCAGATGAGCAATAGTTTTTCTATTAGTGCTCTCATCTTAACATATTGATTAAAGTCATAATTTGATTTATGCGACTTTCTAACCTTAATGCATTTTCTAAATAGGACTTTTTGTTGTCATTGAAGAAATAAACAAAAGTTTTTCATTACTGCCAACAAAATTTCTTTAAAAAAGTTTTCAATTATAAACGGTATCTCATTATTAATAATAAATTTTGCTACTTTATAAATTACCTTAACAACTTTTTTCTGATAATTCTGTAGTTACTGAAGATAATCATGTGCTTTGTTAGAACTGACTTTAGTGATTTGTTTTTTTATCGTTTCTCGCAATAACTCCTGACTAACGTTTTTTTTTGTTGCTCGTCTTTTATTTTACAACTAATATTTTTAATTTTTTATTGCAGATAAAGAATTGCTGTAATGCTTAATAAAAGAGGTTTTTCTCTTCGCTTATGACTCAATTAAGTTTTATACTTTTGTTAAAAATGTTTAAGAAAGTTAATTGTCCATTCCAGCTGCATTATATTTTTTTGGCATGTAATTTGTTTACTGTTAATAAGTTTCGTTATTTCTTTATGTTGTGAACTTTGTTTTAACTGGATTGCTACACAAACAGGCTATTTTAAAAGCTTTAAAACTCAGATGTGTGTGAAACTTTTATTTCAAACACTTTAAACAAATCTTAGAATTCCCATAATAGTTTTTATGACTGTAGTGTAGTTTACTAATTGTAGTTTTTTCTTGTTTTTTTTACACTTTGTTTACTTTTTAATGATGATAATATTTTCACTAGGTACTTAAGCTTGATTTACAACGATTAGGTATTAGTTTTATTAAATTAAGTGTTTACTAAATTTTTTAATGAATGTAAACTATTTAACACGCAAAAACTTTTTTTTGCAGTTAATATTCTTAGAAATATGAAAAAAGGGGTTGATAATATAACAAATATATAAAAGTAACTAATAAGTTGTCTTTCAAGTTTGGTTTTTATAGAGAGTTAAATTGTATGTAAAATTAGAAAAGTATTAAATTTAACTTCGTAAGTGCTTATGAAAGTACATAGTTTATTAACACTTAAGTATATTAGTCAATGTAAATTTTATTCTAATTTTATTTAATTTAATTTAAATAGTCATTCTATGTATAGCTAAAAGTTATTTAAAATGATAAGGTGAATAAAAGTAAAACTTTTCTCTACTCTGACTAAAACTAAAACCAAAAGTTTATTCAAATGTCACTAAAACTAAAACTGCGGCCCGCGAAGACTTTGTAAACTTGAAATTTGGCCCGCGACCACCAACTGCCTGCCGACCCCTGGTCTAAACTTATAGAATCGATTTCATTGTACAAGTAGTTTTAGCATTCTAACAATCTTATAAACCTACTTCAATAAATTGTAGTTTAAGTAATCTAACTGCTTTGTAAAACTAGTGCAATAAACTTAAGCTTAGGTTTAATCAACACTTATAACCTATTAGATTAATAGTATTAGTCTAATTAATATTTTATATACCTACTTTATTAATTAACGAGATTAATCTAAAAAGTATCGTAGAACTGCCTAAAGATATCATTTTATTAGCGCGTTATAGTCAGTAACCGCCAGGATCGCTTATATATAACCAAGCATGTCTCTTAGATTGGTTTAATTTAAGGAAAGATATTACCTCTGATTTTGATCTAAACAAAATATTACGACAAAAATGGTGTTTTATCACTATACATAAAATAAAATTCAACCTTTAAAATTTGTTTCTTTCAAGTCAAATTTATACAGTTTTTTTTTTGTGTAAATCTATGATACAAAGTGTATTAAAAACTTTGTAATGTTGACTTTAGTGGGCCAGTCATTTTTACTCTGAGGGCCGGATCCGGCCCGCGGGCCATACGTTGCCAAACCCTACTCTATAACAAAAGGAGATTAATAGCCAACATAACATCTTGAAGACTAAAAAACAAAACTTAACAAATTTCAAAACACATCGCTTAAAAACGACTAGTATGGAGGTATACAACCAAAAGTTTAAATAAAAATAAATTCTTATTGTTAAACTTTTTATAAAATATAATTTTACTTTGATTATCTTTTGTATTTATTTTAAAATTAAAATTTATTATTAAAATAATAATAAATTAAACAATCAATGCTGTCAAAGCTTTTATAGCAAAAACTAACACGAGGTTACCTGCTATAAAAATAAATAAATCTTAAAACTTTATTTTATAATGTTGATTTTGTTTATCGGAGCTTTAGTTGTCGGCATTTGAATTGTCAAAATTAAAATTGTCAGGTTTGAAATTTCGGAGTTTAAGTTGCCTGAATTTGAATTGTTCGAATTTTAATTGTCCGAATTTAAATTATCGAAATATAAATTGCCACAATTGAGTATAAAAATTTGAAATGTTAGAGTTTGGATGGTAAGAATTCGAATTGTCGGAATTTAAAATGTCTGAATTTGAATTGTCGTAGTTTGAATTGTCCGAGTTTGAGTTGTCGTAGTTTGAATTATTCGAGTTTGAGTTATCGGAATTTGAATTGTCCGAATTTGAGTTATCGGAATTTAAATTGTCCGAATTTGAGTTGTCGGAATTTGAATTGTAGGAATTTAAAATGTCCGAATTTAAATTGTCCGAGTTTGAATTGTCGTAGTTTGAATTGTTGGAGTTTGAGTTATCGGAATTTGAATTGTCGGAATTTGAGTTGTCGGAATTTGAATTGTCGTATTTGAGTTGTCGGAAATTGAATTGTCGGAATTTGAGTTGTCGGAATTTGAATTGTCAGAATTTGAATAGTCATGTAACCGGTATTTTGTTGTTTTGAACTTTACGAAAGTATACATTTTTACAAACAAGTGACACCGGTATGTTTTTCCACCATAACTAGACAAATAACTAAGTTAAAGTACTGTACCAAGTAAATTATGTTGGCAAGTATTTTGACTTGAAACTTTACAACTTCTTTTGAATAACTTGATTGGTTTAGTTATTTAAAATAAATCTTTTATGCAGTTAATACTTTTGTACAGTGACACTTGCGGTTCAAACTGACTCTATTTCAAAATTAAACTTTAAAATAATAACTTATTTTAAGTCGTACTGGTTAAGAACCTATAAACTTTGGGTGATATTTTTTTTTGTCTTTTTTGAATTAAAACAGACCGAACATATGCGTGAACAAATATTATGATAAAAATTTAGTAAATGTTAGCTTTAAATAAAATATTTTTATTTTTTGTAACAGAATATAAATTTATTTATGTAAATAATTTTTGAACAAAATAAAAAACAGTACAAATTACTATATAAACATTTGCTAATTTAACTAACAAAACTATAGAAGAAAACTATGATATTTTTTATTACTATTTTATTTTAAATTGATCTCTTTCGTTAGTAAAAAACAACTGCTTAAATTGTAGTATAAACGGTACACAAACTTCAGTTATATCAAAATACTTCGTTGAAAAAGTCATTATTGTATTTTGTATAAAAGTCTAATATTTACTAGCTAAACTTAAGAAACTTAATTTCACTGGTATGTTAGTTTTTTAAATCGTTTAGTTGAAACTTAGCAAAGTTTTTAATCAGCATAATATGCACTGCATTTTTTTTTAGTTTCAAGAATATAAATTATTTGTTTATAAAGTAGGCATACTTAAGTAAACGTTTTTATAACGAAAAATTCTGCATTAACTGTTTAAATAAGTTATGCTTTTTTAAAAACTAAAACTTTACTTTATGTTGATCAAAAAAAAAACACCAATGAACTTTTAAAGTTGCTTACAAATTTCAAATTTGAGCTATCGGTAATGTTTCTTCACCATTTAGTACATAACCTAAACAAGTTTTGCAAAAATATTGACTTTTGTTATGATTGTTATTTTGTTTGAAGTATACATTCTAAATGTTAGGGAAATCTTAAAAGAAAGGTTAAATTTAAATACCACTAGGTTTTCAAGTTATACGCAGTAAAAAGCTAAACATCTGTTTAAAGTTTACAAAAATGTCATATGCAAAAAAAAACTACTGCTGACAACAATAGCTGAATGAATATATATTTTACATATAATGGTTTTAGTTAGTCAAAGAACAGTCGATTTTTTTTGCAAATGTTTAAGATTAATTTTTCTGAACTTCATTATTCCCAGACAAAAAGTCTTAGTTTTATCTTATAATTTAATATAATTGATTTCAGGCTCCATTTAGTGTTATAAAAGTTTTAATAATTTATTAAGTATCATTATTCTAGTAAATTTATATAGATTAAAATCGTTAATTAAGTTAAAAGAAGACAATTAGACTAAAAATGTTACAATACTTATGTTGCAAATAAAATCAAAGCTTTAAAATTTCAAATAAAAATAAAAATACTATTTAAAAAAAAGTAGTAATATTTAAACAATATGTACAAGGAAAAATTCATATTTTTTCAAAATTTTGCTAAATAAAATTAAAATTTAATCAGCTGTCAAACAAAAAAGACTTTTTCGTGCCCAAATTTTATCTGCAAAATAAAAAAAAGCAATGTATAATAACATCATATGAAAGAAATTAAAGTTGAAAAAATATCTTCTAAATGATTAGAAACTTAGGTGCTACGTAGTAGTAACTAAATTAATAAATTAAGATTATATAAATATGATGACCTTAATATTTTGTTGTTGTTATTAAAAATAAATTAAATTACTTAGAATATAATATATAAAAAACAATCTAAATTAAAATTATAGTAACTGATAATTTTTATAAAGTGTGTGTTTCCCTTGAATTAGTTTTCAATTTTTTTTGTTTAGCATAGTTAAATGTACGAACAAAATTTAACTGTGTTTAAAATTAATAAGAAAAATTTTTCTTAACTTTTATATGCTGTTATATTTTGTGAACGTTTTTTTTTTTAATTTAGTTTTTACAATTGCTTTATACTACTACTTACTCATATTATTTAAATCCTCTTTTTCATAGTTAATAAAAACATTAAAATAATTGAAAATATATAATAAATTTTGAAAAAACTATGCTTATGTGGTTTTTGCAGAACAATTTTTTGTTTAGTTTTACATGTATGAACTTGCAGTAATGGTTAAACTTAATAATTATATATACTTGAACTTTTTAAAATATTTTTTTTACAGATTCAATATTTTACATCAGTGTTTTACTCTAAACAAACTTTAATTAGATACAAGAGACTTTTTTGTATTTTTTTAACATTATTTTCTTGAAATAATTCATAAGAGTGCTATATTTTATATTTAACTGAAAACTGAAATTAATGTTTAAAAAAAAAAACGAAGAAGCTCAAAAAAAAATTTGGTCTAAGGACTTGGATGTATGAAAAAACCTCTCGGTCATCGAGTTGTACTTTATACTTGATTTAAATTATGATAAGCTAAAAATAAAAATAATTCTTACCAATTAAAGTTTATACTTTAAAGAAAGAAAATTAACTATACCAATTATTAGTTAAAAAATTAGTTATTAAAGTTTAATTAGTTAAAAATTCAATAAAAATTGTTGTATTATTTGAATAGTTACAGTTTATTGTTAATCTTTTTTATTCAGAATGTTGAATACAGTTTTTTTTTTATTCTTGAAAATTTTAATCAGCTAATATTGTTGGTATCCTATTTTTAACAGATTTATAACTAATTTAATGCTTTTTTATTGTTTAGCGGTATAGATTTATTAAAAAGGTGAATAGATGCAATTGCTGATTATGAATAAAGTTAAAATTATTAAATCTTTTTTTTGTCATTACTTAAATCAAATTTTATTTAAATGAACAGATGAAGCTGCTATTAACATATATATTAGTTGTTCTGGCTAAAAACTTTACATTTTGTCAAAATCTGAAAAGACGTACCATATTCTGCAATGAAAAGTTTAAATATACAAATAGAAATTATACAAACTACGCGGGCTGTTTAATACAAAAAACTAATAGATATTATTTTAGTGGTAAGTTATTAAAACGATTTGTATCAAACAAAACATAATGGTTCGTTCAAATAGCTCAACAAGCTTATATTTTTATATTTTATTTTGTTAGTTAAATTTTTTTTGTAAATTACAGGCAACAGATTTACTTACACAGAACATTGTACTGCAGAAATAATAAAAACTGTTGAAAAGGGGAAAATTGTTGAATACTTTCTACTTTCGTACACTGTTGGTATGTTTACTTAACTTTTGGTTGTATAAATAACAAACGAAATAACTTACTTTTTGTTTTTATGACTTTTGATCTATTGATACTTCCAACTTAAACTTCACTTAAATTTCAGTCAAAATACGGAAAGTTTTAAACGTACACAAGTACAGTTTACTTTAACCAAGGTTAAAATACTTTAGTTTAGCTATAAACAAAGCACATACATGAAACAACATCATTATTACATAGATAGGTTCATATTTTAGAATACCTTATTTCCATTTATTAACATTTATGGTTTCCGTTTTTTTTACAATACTGATATATTTTTAATTTCTTAAACTGTTATTAAATTTAAGAAACATACGGAAAGGATATAGGAGGTATTGAAATTATCTTTAAAATTAATGCATATGACTATTATGCAGCATACTTTTTGCCATTATCAGTTGATATCTCAAGAAAAAAATCAGTAAGTCAAATCATTTTTATTTTTTATTTATTATTTACATTTTATTTAAAGTTCTACAATAGCACTAAATGCTTTGTTTGAGTTAGCCATAAAATTCATAAATCGTTGTGAATTATCAAAAAAAAAACTAAATTGCTTGTCGAAAAACGTTCAGTTATATTAATTAAAACAAGAATTAGTAAATAATATAAAAATTCTCAATAGTATTTCTAGTTTTAAAAGTGCTATTATGTTTTAAATGGTTTACGTTTAACTGAGTATTAAACATGTTCAAGAATATATATATTAAACTGTATTATTAAAAATTAATTTTGTTTTCAGACAACGTTTGTGTTCATACTAAACCCATTTGGAGACCCACTTTACAATGAATTCGCGAAACTTTTCGGAACTATAAATGTTTTTTGGACAATAAATTTTTCAATTTCTCCCACAGATTATACGTTATGTAGTCAGATAATAAGTCCTAGCTACGAGCATACTCAAACGCCGCCTTTATATTTTAGCGATTTTTTTAGGGAAGTAACAGCTTTGAATGAAATCAATCGATCAAGTTCTCAACTTAGACAGTATACTTTGGGTAAGAAATACATCAGTATTGTTGTTGGAGAAAACAAATTCAGAGAGGAATTTTTACACAAGTTAATTAAAACTCCATACAGTTTAAAAAAGTACTCAGCTGCTCATTGCAATGATCATTTTGAATGCCCTGCTAAAGAAGAAGATAGGTTAAATATAAAAACAAGTAGAGTTGATCAGTTTTGTAGAGTTATCCAATTCTTTAACTTTTTATTATGCGACGAAATAATTTTAACAGAATTTTTAAATGATGAAAAAGATCTTATTTACTTTAATAATTCTAATTTACTTAACTATATACGCATTTCAAGCTTCTATAACTATGAGCGTTTTCAGCACATTGATGAAAGGTATCTGAAATCTTCTGGATTTTTCAATAAGTTTTATACAATATGCAACAATAAAGCACTAAAGTGCTCTTGGTATTTTATGTGCGACTATAGTCCAGACGGAATCATTGAAATTGAAAAAGTGTGCGATTTTAACTTTGATTGCCAAGATCAGTCTGACGAAAGGTATTGTTCAAGTAAGACACATTTTAATTGCATCACGGGATTCCGGTTTCAGTTAGTAGAACAAAAGTTAATGATAACCAAATAGACTGTTCTGATAAGTCAGATGAGTGTAAGGATAATCCAATAAGTTCGGCAGAAGAAATAATCAAAAACCAAACTTTACGCAAATACATATGGTTTTCTACTGTAGCAATATTTTTTCTGAATATTGTTACTTTAATAAAGTGCTATACAGAAATAAAAAACCTGGACAAAACGCGTTTGGTTAGTTTTTACAATCTTGTACTTGTAATCAATTTATCATTTTCCGATATAATTTTTGGTTTTGTTTTGGCTACATTAGCATTTTTTTCAAGTAAACTTTCAGGTAAATGCTGTTTAAATGATCTAGAATGGCGTTCCAGTTTACCTTGTAATGTAATAGGAATTCTCACTATAGTTTCATCTCAAACATCCTTAAATTTATTGGCATTGATGACTGGGTTTCGACTGTTTACAGTTTATAAACCATTTAATAGTTTAGACAACATTAAAAACAGAGTTATTTTCTCGCTAATTATTTGCTGGTTTATACCAATACTGTTATCAATTACACCAATAGTTTTACAAGAAAAGTTTATACAAAGTATGCTTATTTCAAGCAACATGTTTCTAAAAAATAAAAGTGTCGATTCAATAGTAGAATTTGCTGATTGGAATGAAAATAACCAAATGAAAGACAATCTTAGTTTTAGTACTCCACTATTAAAAAATAAAAAAACTTATGAACACTTTAAAAACTGGTTAATGAATAAAGATGAAATGAAAAGAAAGTACCCAAACACAAGTATTATTGTAAAAAATACTTTTGGTTTTTACAGTTCATCATCAGTTTGCCTACCTGATTTTTATTCAAAATCTTTATTAGCCAGAAAATTTTCTTTTGTATTAATGAGTTTTAATTTACTTTTAATAATTTCAATATCTGTCGGATATTTGTTAATGTTTTTAGAAATAAGATCATCAAAAGTAAACAATCGTTCTAAGAACAAATCAAAAAATGAAAGAAAATTTATCATAAGAGTTTTTTTGATTGTGGTTACAGATATAGTATGTTGGTTGCCAATAATTGCATTTACTTAAGCTAGTTATTCTGGATGGAAGATTACTGATATTGTTCACCCCCTATCTTCTATTGTGCTTTTGCCAATTAATAATTTCATAAATCCATTTTTATACTCAAGAGTTGAGTTAGTCTTGTATGGTCTAATAAAAAAGTATGTTCAGAGGTGTTATGAAAGAGTAAATGTTAGAAAAGTAAGAGCGTCACTTTTGCGCGGAGCATCACTTTTGTACGAAGCGACCCTTTTGGACGAACCAACATTTTTGCACGAAACGTCACTAGTTTAATAAAAAAATAGAGTTTAAGATATATTAAAAAACTCTTAATCATTTATTGCAAACCTAAAAAAATTTAAAGAAAAAGTTCTTATTTAGAAGAGTTAAAACTAATGCAAATTTCTGTTTGTTCGATTATTGTAAATTGCTTCTATTTGTTTGATTATTGGAAATTGTGCATGGTTGTTCGATTAAATGAGAAATTATACCTGTCTATTCGATTAGTTCAAATTGTGCCTGTTTGTTCGGTTAATGGAATCACTGTACCTAGTTAAAAATTTATATTTTGTCAGAAAACTGTTAGAATAGTTTACTGTTGTGAGTATTAAAATGCATTGAAGTAGGATATGTTATTAAAACTGTTTTGTCAAAAGAATGATTTATTATTTAACTGAGTATATTATTATTTTTAACAAATAGTTTTTTATAAAAATGGTTTTAAATTTTATTAAATTTTATACACTATTTTTGAAAGAATACTATTTGTAATCGATATATTTGTTAACCAAACTTACTTTAACGTTTAACTCTTAAAAAAATGTTTATAAAGTTTTACTTTTACACCTACCAATAAATATTTTAACCTAATGTAGTATTGATAATCTACTAAATAGTAATTTAACATCGAATAATGTAATAAATCTGTTTGTTATACATTTGTAATATATTGTTTGTCTGTTTAAACTTTTAAACTGTAGATGTTGAATAAATTCTATAAAATTATTGCCAAAGCACTTTTATATATTCTAACTTCAATGACAGTTTTTCAAATACTTAGAAGTGATGAAACTAAAAACAGTTATTTTGATTTGATTTAAAATATATACATTTTTAAAATACTTCATTCTCACATTTTTAAAGGTCTATAGCGTTACTCTAAAAATTTATGAAATGCTTAGTTTTTTAAAGACGTAAATAAATCCATTTGCATGTAATTAATGTTGCTGATTTTTATTTTAAACTTTTTAAAACCAATGTGTCCAAAACTGACATTTTCAATTAAAAAAAAATATTCTATTGATAAACTAATAACACTATCTTTAAAAGAATTGTACTTCTTAAATAATTTAAATAAAAAAATATAAAATGCATTAAAATCTAAATAATCTTTAAACTTTGGATTTAACGCTTTTATAAAAAAAATAGTATGCTTTTTATCTTTTAATTTTTATATTTTCAATGCACTGAAAAATATTATTGTTAAATATTATGTGTACAACCATTATTTTAAGTAATTTTTGTTGAAAAAAATCTTTCAACTAATGACATAAATTAAAACAAATTATTGTAAAATATCTTGAGTTGTTAAAAATGAGATTAAAGTTAAAACACTGAAACTTGTATTAAAATGTTAAACACGCTTTGTTTTTTAAAGTTCAATATTTTTTCAAATGTTAATAAAATCAAAAACTATAAAATCACACTTCTATTCTATTTTTATTAATGAAAGAAAGGTTAATATTTGTATTTTTTACTTTTAGAAAAAAATTGTGACTTCATTTGGTTTTTTATTTTTAATTTTTCAAAAACCAGTAAAAACATTTTTTGAATAATCGCATTAGATGTAAAGTAAGTTATATTCGATAACGTTTTAAAAAGACTTTAACAATAATGCAAAATTTTGTACACTTTCTACTTTTGAAAAAAGCTGCATTTGTTAATTCTATATCACTAAAAGTACAATTATTTTTTAAATAATTAACACGTTAGTATCAATTTACTTGAGCATTGTGCTCAACAAATTTGGTATTAAACATTTTATTTTAGCTAATTATTAATAAAAGTTAGTAAGTTAAAGATATTTAACTGTGAATAAATTTTATGAATGTTTTTTTACTGACTATGATCCAGTGACACCAATGTTTAGGTTAAACTAGTTAGAGCAACAAAACTTGTATTAAAATTGAGTTTTTACTTTCAATTTGTAGGGCAAATATATTTTGTTACAAAAATCAACTTCATTTTTTATTACATGAATTAAACAACAAGTATACTTCAACAGCTTTGAAATTACATTGCTAAGTAAGTAATACTAATGTAACCTTAGTTAAACCTTAGAATTAAAAAAACTACAAAAGATATAAAACCCAAGACATGAAAGCAGGGTGGTTAACTTTGTAACTCTTTCTAATTTAAACAACCTTTGATAATAAGAACTTCATAAAACATAGTTTTTCCCGCTACAATGTAACTAATGTAATAACAATTTTAAAACAAGTTTTAACTAAGTTTTGTCCAAAAGATTTTTATTTTCATTAGATTTTTGTTTCATAAAATGTGTATAGTCTCATAATGTAATAGGAGTATAAAAGCAAATCGGGTGCACGACTATTCAAATTCCGACAATTAAATTTTTTTTTGATAAATTGAAAGGGCCACAACCAAAAGAGTAATTTATATTTGTCAAATATAAAAGATGCATATATAGGTCCTATTAACAACAACTAACCATTTTTTCTTTTAGCAAAACACTAGATAGTTTTATATATATATTATATACATAGATATGGCTTAAATAAAGTAAAAACATGGTTATTTTTAGTAATTTTAAAGTATCTTAAAACTATTTAAGATTTGGTAAAAAAGAATAAAAGGCTTGTAGATTTTAATAAGATCTACATATGCATGTTTTATACTTTTTAAGTTTATATTATTTTTTGAGGTATATTCCTTTATATATATATTTTTAAATTTGAATTGTCCGAATTTGAGTTGTACAAATTAAACTTTCATGTAACCTAGAAACTCATATAATAAGACTTAACAAACATAACTTATTAAGTCGTAGTAGTAGCCATAAAAAAGTTTTGAATAGTAACTTGATAGAAAGTTTCAAACTCGAAAATTTTATCATTAATAAATTATTTGTTTAGTTTACTGGTTTCATCACAATAAAAAGCAATTTATTTTGTATTTAAACAGCACTTTAAAAAGAAACAATTGTTTATCTTCTTTACTAAATATTTTTTTTTAAGCTTTTTTATTAGCAAACGTTTCATTTCTTCTTAATATATTCAATTTTTAGAAAGTAATTATATAATTTGTTGTGTGTAAACTTAGTTCATGTTAAGTTATTTAGTTTAAAAGTGTGTAGTAAACAACAGATCGAACTAAAATTAACTTGAAGTAATTTTAAATGTTCATTTGAAATTTTTAATCAGAAACCAAACAAAGATTATGGCTTATAATTTAAAATATTTAACAGTAATTTTTTTTATTATTATTTTATTACATATTTTAAAATAAATACAAACTAGCAAGTATATAAAGCTGTGTCTAATGAAAAAAAACAAAAAGATGCAAAACAAATAGTAAATCGGAAAATGTAAAACCGTTAAGAAACTTGCTTTGAAGTACAGGATTAATTTAATCTAAAAAATAAACACAAAAACAGTAAAACCTATTTACTTTGTAAAACCTCTAGTAATGTATAGTGTATATTGATTATATAAGAAAGAATTGTGTTAGGGTTCGTTATTACTTTAAAGGAATATAGGATTTGTTAACGTTTTAGTTGACGAGTCAGATATTGAAAAATTTAATCCGTGGAGGGCAGGAGCATTTCAATTTAATTTTAGTAACTAAAATTACTTAGTTGTACAAGTTATTTCGAGTAAATAATAATTATATGTGATCTTGTTTACTACAGTTTTCTAAGGAAAGTTTTAAATTTCCTGTAAGTTGTACCTAAGATTTTTTTTTAACTCTTCATTTCAAATCCCAAAATATCTAGTGTAAGTTTTAGAATTCGGTCTAGCAGGTTCAGATTTACATGTTCGCTGGCCGCAGTTTTATCTTTTACGGGCTTAACTTAAGTTTTGTAAACATTTGCAGGCTGATCATTTTCACTCATACGTTACCCATCATTGGTGTGTATAAGAAAAAAAACTGCCGTATTGTACAACTTAAACTTGCTTTCAATGTATCCTAGTTACAGCATTACAAGCATTGAACAGTTTGTATTGCAAATAACACAAACATTTTTACTTATAATTAAATATGAGTCATTAGATACGTTAACAAACAAATACCAATAAAAATGTTCTAGTTTTAGCAAAATGTTTTTACAATGTTTTGTACCGTAAATGTTATTAAAAACATATTGAAAACATTCACTTATTTTGTTTAAATATTCAACAAATTGTTCTTGTTCATTTTAGTTTTTCATTGAATTTTTATTTTATTTTACTTTACATAAATTAATCATACAGAAACAGCAGCATACTTATGCATTTTTCTATTAACTGCGTGTTTAACGCTACTACTCGATTTAAATATAATACCTAAAAAAATTTAAATAGTTTTATATTTTACAATAAACCTCCTTTATAAGTTTTAACGCTGCTTCTTTAAATTTAATACAAACGCTGATGAAAGCTTGATGAAATAAAAGTTTTACCTAAAACATCAGCCTGCAATCTACTTACTTTGATTATTTTTATATCTAATAATAAAACCTGCGTCACACTATTTTTTTATAATTTCTACCACAGACAGACAAAAGGTCGTTTACATAACTAAAAACATCCTTTGGCAAAAGTATTGTTAAACTTTAATTAAATCTCTAGAACATTACATAAGAAACATGAGTTTTGATATTATGTAAGAATGGTTTTTGTAAATAGCAGATACTTGTTATGAAACGCGCATGCATGCAGAGGGCATTTAAATATTTTTTCAAAAAAATTATCTTCATTTAATGAATAATACCTTCTTTTAATAGTTTTTTTTGATAATACAAACCAAACTGGGTACAAGGTGAGTTATAACTTAAATGTTTGAAAATTTTACTTAATTCTAGCATTTCAACTCAAACTTGATACAAGTGAAAGACACTTGTAACGCAGCGCGAGATTAAATCAGAATTTTTAAAAACACTTTACAAAGTTTAAATACCGAACGAAGCACTTAAAGAATGTTTTTGAGTTAAATCGAAACAGTTTATTTTTTTGTTGTGTTTTTACTCGTACTTGCTTCGTCACATGTAGTAACCTTCCGCTTGATGGCGCACTTTGAAGCTCGAACACAACTATCAACACTTAGTGCGTGGTTAAGCGGGTAAAATACTATAAGTACATGAACTAACATTTAGTTAATTTTTTATAACAACGTGATAAAACACGTTTTCGTTTTCAACAATATATAGAACAAGTTTAAAGAGTTTAAAGATAGTTTAAATAAAATACAACTGTTAACGTGCACTAGTTTAGAAATAACTGACTATTTATATCTTAGTTTTATATACTGTAATATGTGCGGTACTACATGGTAATAAGAAATATATATGAAGTTAAACAATGTTTTTATACTTCATATTGTTTTGTTTCATTATCATACTTCTTAAACATCATAAACTTTTGTGATAATGAAAGAAAATACTTTATTGCCTTTCAACTTATAATTTTATTTTCAATGACTTCAAAAAAAGCTATAAAACATATAACTATAAACACAATATTGTATTATCGCTTTCAAAATTTCATGTTAAAACAAAGTTAATTATATTTATTGATTTAATTTTACTCAGTTTTACGTCTAATTGTCGCTTTAATGTACAATCAAAAATAGTCTCTACCAGTGGCGTCGCGTGGTATTTTTTTAGGTGGTGCAGAATTTAAAAAAATATCAATTATTTTAATAAAAATATGTTTTTACTGTCAAGTTTGAAAACAACTTCACTTTTGCTACACCTGAAGATAAGCTTTGCTTTTAAGGGCATAGGGGGGATGAAACAATTTGATCTTATTTTATGTAGTTTTTACTAAGCTACAAGATGCTTTCTACAGATTTAAAAAATTCAGTATATGTTTTAAGATATAGCCAGTCAAAGTCAAAGGCAACAAAAGGTTCATAATGGGAGGCACAAACTAAAACAGTGTTTAAAAAAATGTTTTACCCCCCCCCCCCCCCTTTATGCCCTTAACATCTACTTTAGAATTATTGTACTGAAAATACTTTATACAGTTTTAATTTAACTACAAGTCATCTTTTATCAATATAAAAAATTCTTAAAATTTTTGTGATATGGTAATTCACAGTCAGAGGTACAAATGAATCCTTATTTTTATAATATAAACTCAAACAACAAATAAATCAAATCTCTAAAATCATATATTTTTTTTTATAAGTTGGCCTCAAAATCTTTAGATGTTTCTTTTATAAAACAAAAAAAATTGCTAAATTAGATATTTAAAACACTAAAAAAAAAAAAAGTTATAACAAAAGTTTTTTTTTTGTATATATAAAAATATATATTGATACTTAAAAATTGAAAACTTCTCTTCAACAAAAGTATAAAGTTTTAAAAAAATTAGGATGAAAATGTTTAATTAAAAATTGTTTTAAAAATGATGGAGAATATAGGTTTTCAGTAAAATTGTATTTTTTGCTGTTTTGGTTTGCTCCTAGTATAATAAACCATTGTACTCTCTGGCTTTGACTGGTTGTAACTAAAAGTTTAATTGGAAATTTCAAGTTTATGAAAGAGTACAATTAGCTTTCTGAAAAAGTTAAAACAAGAACAACATGTAAAAAAGTGCCTATACACCCTCCCCCCTTACTCCTCACTAATTTGCACATTTTTTTTACAAACATTAACATTTTTATTAACGTTTTTTCTAATTTTAATGTTTTTTGTTGGAGTTTTAAAATTCAATAGTTTTTTAAGGGTATCTTTTCTTTATTTAATATTTATATTTTTTTCATTTTGATGACAGTATTTTTCTCAGGATTTAAACTTTTTTAAGTTTAGTTGTGAGGCTGTTGAACTTTTTAAGAATTTTAAAGATAATTTATAAATATGTAACCATTATAGAAGTAAAAGTTTGGTTAGTTAGTTTTCATGTGGCTATAGGGGTAAAACACTTATTTTTTAATTTTAAATAACCTTGTTATTTTCTGAGTAAAAATTTAAACTGCTTTAGTCAGCCTGAATATTTTTCTAATTTGGTCTGTTTTAATTTATCTTGGGTCATCTTGAGTTTTTAACATTTCTAAGTTATTCTGATTATGAGACAAGGCAACCATGTTTTAACAATTTCATCTAAAATTTTTGCTTTGTTTATGAAAAAATTAAACCAAAAGTTATATAAAGTAGAGGTAGACTAAATTTTCCTAAAATGTTAAACTACTCTAAGTAATCAAAGTTTCTAAATTAAGCTATTTACTTTATTTAAATATGTGATTGTTTCAATAATACTATTTTTTATTTAATATAAATCTAAAATATTTTTCTGTAAGAGTGAACTAGAATTTATAATAAACTTCTTATTTCTTTTTTTCAGAACTTGAATTTTATTCATTATTTTATTAACTTTATGATAAAAATAATCAGTTATAGTTAAGTTTTTGTATACAGATTAAAATAAAAAATCAAATTTTTAAGACTTTGGTGATTTAGGGTTTTTATTTTTATTTTTAAATATGCAATTTATGACAAATCTTTTAATAGAAGTGATCTGTTAAGTTTAAAAAATCATGTGGGTACATAAACTCAAGTTTAATCCTTTGCAGTAGCTTGCTTTGTTTTTATTTTATGTTTACAATAGCTTGTAGATGATAGTTAAGCAAGTCCTGTTTTAGGGAATTTTCAACTTAGCTTACTTACCGCAAGATATTGATTTTGCGGTAATTCTTGAAGAAATTTTGTTTTTTTGAGTTCATTTGCGGCAGTCAGCTAAGAGTTTGCGGCAGTGAAGTGGGCAAAATGGTCGTTTTCAAAATTGAAGTTTTAAAAGAGATTTTGTTCAAAAAAATAACGAAAACGTTATAGATACTTATTTTTTTTCTTAGAAAATTTCAAGGTGGTGCAGTTGCGGCAGTGCAGCACCCCACGCGACGCCCCTGGTATGAGTGTAAAATACATAACAATTACAGACTAAATTAATACAGCATAGTGCTATCTCGTGAAATTTGAAAGTAACAAATATATAGCGCTAAAGAAATTGATAAAGCTGTTAGCAAAAATGTATTCAAAAATGAAGTAGAAGTAGTAATACTAAGAGTAGTTTTTAAAGACAAAATTAAAAATTTTTAGAATAATTTAGAGTTTTACATCTTTAACCTCTTTTTTTTTAATTTTCTGCCACATATTTAAAAATAAACATACATAAGTTAAAATTAAAATATTTCATCACTGTTCTATTATATATATGCAAAACAAGAAAAATATGCAAAAGTAGTTTTGCTTGACAAATTGGCACTTTATTGAAATTCAAGAATAAACTAAAACTAAATACTAAATGAAATTGAAGTTTGAAAAAGTATAAGTAAACTTAGGTACGTCATCAGTTTAGGCTAGATATAGGAAGCATGATAAAATATTTTCTGTTTATAAAATTAACACAAATACACAAAACGTTTATTGAAGTATTGAAAGTTTATTAAACTTTTGAAATCGGTTCAACTTGAAAATGTTAAACAAGTTGTTTTTTAATAAACTTAGTTATGTTACTGATTCTACAAAATATTTCCCATAATATTTACTTGCAACAATTTATAGCGTTTTTCAAAGGTTTCTTTTGCGTCTGGAGTAAAAAGAAACTTTTATTTTAGACAAACAGTTTGAAGAGTGCAGCTATTTTCTATAAACTTTAGTAAAAATTTAAAATTAGTTAAATCTGTACTATTTCATACAAAAACAAAATTTTGACAAGCAGCACAAACAAACTCAATTTTTTTATCTTTTAAAGTTTGATGGAAACCATTCTTATTAATGTTATTATATTAAGTTATTGTAATCTTTTTCAAATATTCAGTAAACCGTTGAATGCAAAATTGAGTTTTGTAGCGTTTTAGCTAGCAATTTTTTCCAAATTAAAAAGTTTTTTTGGTGTGAACCAATAACTCTGTTGTAATTTAGAAACATTTAACTGTAGATATTAGAGTTTAAATAGTATAAATAATATTTTATTTTTTATTTATAACTTTAATGACAACTTTAATGGTGTAACCCATACAGTTGTCTACCAAAAAAGACTAAAACTACTCATTTGCTTTTCTTGCACAACTAAATGTTTGATTTTTGTGAGCTTTATACACGCTCGAATATAAAAAAAGACTAACTTAGTATTAGTAGTATATAGTTTTTAAGTTTACTATTACAATCCCTGCAACAATTTAAATTTGTTTTGTTAGCTTAAGATTGTTTAGAAAAAATATTTAAATCGTTTAGTGACACGTAATTAGTAATTAAAACATCATAAAATTTTAAATAAATTAAAAAAATATATACTATAATAAATGTTTTTGTTTATTCTAACTTCGTCTTACATTTTATTTGAAATATTACATACACTAAAAACGTTGATAATGAAATACACCCACTTTTGAACATTAAAAAAGTATGTTACATTAATTTATGTTTAATTACCTTACAGTTTTATGGTTGTCAGCACTTAGAACAAACTTTACTCTGTTACTTTTAACTGTTTGGTAATGTTTATAAAAAACTTTAAAAGTGAACCCTTTAAAATAGTTTATTATATTTATATTTAGTATAACCATTGATTTTTTTACATTCCATTACAAAACTAGCTGCATATAACATTTTAAAATTTGTTTATTCTTAACATTTTTTAGTCAAAACAGTTTTATCTACGTGCATAAGAAGCGTATCTTCTAAACCAATCATAGCTTTTTTATATTCAAAATAGAAGAGGAACTAAAATTTTCTTTAAGTAAATATTTATTTACGTTTTCTTAAAACCACATGAACAGTAAAATAATTTCATTTATTTTAATTTCGTCTTTGAATAAAATACACAGCAAATTACAAAACGTAAATTTTATACGAAGGTACGTACTTTGAAATATTGCGTGAATATGATAAAACAAAAAAGTGCATCAAGGTGTACCAACTTATCAACACTTAAAGTGATATTGTTTATTGGGGTATAAGAGATCATAAGTTGTTATAAATAAATGTGAAAAAAGTTTCTAAAGAAAATAAATAGAAGTTTTGTAGAACATTAAACCTAAATATTTAACTTACTGGTTTGAAAAGTGTACTAAATGTAGAAACAAAAAAGTTAAACGTTTGGTGAGCTTTATTACTTAACAAGCCTTATTAAATTTAAACAAATAATAAATAATATTGTAGTTTTTTAAAAACTAACTCTGATTGAATGGTAAATATTCGTAATATTTGTTTTTTAGTTACTATATATAAATAAAATAAAACTTTTAATAAGTACATACTCCGTTTTATTTTTTTCTATTACTTATGATGCTATAAGAATATTTAACATTACATATATCTTTAAATTTATTTTCATTTATTGTTTTTTTAGAATAGTAAAGAGCGTGAAGCTTTCATTTTAAAGAATAATCTTGTTTAAAACTGTTAGTTAAATAAATTTATATAAAAATAAGCAACTTTTTTTTTACTTAATAAAGTTTGTATAAAGAATCTGTATTTTATGTTTAAAGGTTTTCTTCACATTTTGAAATAACTGGTTTTAAATAATTAAACCAAAGCAAAAACAAACTTTGCAATAAACGTAGAAAAACAAAACATTAATTTTGTACGTTTCAAATAGGCAAGTTAAAATTACCACAACATATAAACTGAATTGACTTTTGAAAAATGTAAACAAATTTAAATTCGTCGATATCTCTGACTAGATAAGAAAATAAAGATAAAGTTTCTCCCAACAAACTTTCAGACATAGACTAAAAGTCTATTGACGTAGTAAAATGTGTTAAATATTTGAACTAAAGTTGTCTGAAAGCTTAGGTGTTGACAAAAGTAGTTTTCTTATATATTTTACTGTAATGCAGTAACTGAAAACTCGTAAATGTAAACAGCTCTCTTCAATCCAATCTGTTTTGTAAAGTGTGCTTCTATAAGTTGTGTATAAAAGGTGATTCCGTAACGGTACAAAACAACACCATACTTACAAAAAGTCTTAATTTTCGTCCTTTAAAAACATACATTAGTAGAAAAGCGATTGCTTATAAAAACTGGCTAATAAATGTTTTTTTAAAGCTCTAATTCTAAGTTACATTGATCCAAAGATCAAGAATTAGCTTATTGGGTATTAAATCTGTTATTTATCTAAATTTAAGCAAAGAAACACAAACAATCTTGTTTTCATTTTTTTATTAATTTGAACCAGTTGAAAACTATAATTAGTATAACATGGTTTCAAAAATCGATAAATAGGTTTAACTGCAGTTTGAGTTATTTTTTAGTTCAAATGTAAATAAAATTAAGACATTATCTGTTACTATTACTAACACACAAAACGAATTTGTTATCATTATTTTCAAACTAATTGTTTACTTAAAAATATTTCTTAAAATGCACGTTGAATGTTTAAGACAGTGCTTGAAGTGACTTTTTTAGTTTTTAAAATTAGTATCAATTACTGAAAAATATTTTTTTTACTTTAGTTTTAATAATCTAGTATTGAAATAATGATATAGGCTATGTTTAAACATTGCAGCAACAAAATGTCTTTTCAGTTAAATTATTATCTAAAGCTTTCTCAGAAAAAAAACACTATACTTATTAAATAATTTTGAAGTTAATTAATTTTTTGTAATTTTCCCGTATCAAAAATATTGCGTTGGCAAATTTACTTTAAGTTATTATTTAGTTTAAACTCTTCAAAGTTTCTGATAAATACGTTATATATAATTTTTAATTTTTATTCAAAGTATTTTGTTTTAGTTATATCAATTTATTTTACACTCCTTTTTTGTTTTTCGTTTTATTTTAAAACATTTTCACAATTAAATCTAAACGTACAGTGCAACTAGTGATAAAAAATTAAAAAAAAAATTAACATTTTTCTAAATATGCAACAATATTTTCTAATTTGAAAAATTGACACTTTATTTAAATGCAAGTACAAAACTTAAACAAAAATTAAAAAGAATGACAACAGAAAACTATATAAATAAACTTTACAAGTTCAAAAAATTTGGCTAGGTATGAAGTTTATGAGAAACAAATTTTATTTAAACACATTTTCATACATAGACAGTAAGTCTATTAACTTATTGAACTATGTTTTATATTTAAACTACGTTTGTTTTAATAATTTTTTTTGTAACTTATTTCTATTAAACTAAACTTGATTCTGCTACCACAATTAAAAAAAGCATTCCATTAATGTTAGCCGACATAGTAAAAATATTCAAGATATAAATTTATATAGCTTTTAAACAAGACAGTCTAACGAATTTGAATAAAAACTAAAAAGCAAAAAAACATGTTTTATGGATTTTAGTAGAAAAGAGGATGACAAATAATTATTTTTTCATAAAGCTTTGCACACTGATTTTTTAGTACTTGAAAAACTATCCCAAACCTTTTACATTACATTTGCACCTGTATAATGCAAAATAAACTAATACTTAAATTTTGTTAGAAATTCTTGCCAAGTTACAAAGTTTCTTTGCTATTAGCCAGTAATTTTGTTCAACATAAGGACTATCAAACGTAATTAGTTGTAAATTTCTTGATTAATTTTAACGCGATAAAACTTTATTAAATATGTGATGTGTACTTTCTTTATATTTGTTACACTTTTTTATTAGATAGAAAATTTAAACAAGGCTTTAAGTTTTTTTAAATATCAGGTATGACTTTCAAACATAAATTACATACGTACGTATAAAGCTTTTATTTTAAAGCAATCAGATTTTTTTAACCAACAATAATCGAATGTTATTACAAAACATGTATATTTGCATTTTTATTTTTTATAATTGCCACAAAAAAAATTTGTTTTCACAAACTTTAATTTCACGTACAATAAAGCTAGATAAACATAAACAATAGAATACTCAAATTTAAATTTTTACATAACAATGACGCACTTTGAAACACCTTAAGAATTAACTTAAAAAAGTATGCGAAAATTTACAATGTTAAATAGACTTTAAGTAGTAAAATTCATTGTTTCTTTTAAAATAAACTAATTTTTTTATTTATTTTTTATTAATAATTTTATTTATTTTATTAAAACCTGCGGTTTTTGCGTCTTATATGAATCGTAAATACGTCTTTTTTTATTGTATGTTTGAATGTTTTTACAACTAAAAAAAAAATATTTTTAATAAAACTTAAAAACTAAGGAACTTTTATCTATAAGCATCTCTTGATGAAGGTTTAAAATAAATATGTTTTAGTTTTATTTGCAAAATGTTTTTATAACTTAATACTTGCAACACTTAGTAAGATTTACAAATTTACAGTCTACAAATTTACTAAATTAATTCTTTAGAAAACATTAAATTACAAACTAACTTATTAATAACTTGGTGAGATTAGAAACATTCTATTTATAATAATAATTGTTAATGAATTAATAGTTTAGTAAAAAAAAAGCAACAATTACTTAAATAAGTGAAAAAAATAAAAAACATTAACAAAATTAACCAGAATTTCGATTGACTAATTTTGATTTGTTCAAAGTTGAAGTACTACTTTTTTCTTTGTGATAAATTAATTCTGGTTTAATGCTTAAAAACTTGAAAATTTTTTTAAGAGTATTTCAAAATATGTACAAAATTGAAAATTTCTAATTTTTTTTAATATTATTACGTATATTATTAAATATTTGCTTTATTCGGCTAGCAAAAAAGCACGCTTTATGCTTTTAGTTACTTATTATAAACTATTTTCTTATTGAAGTACTTTTTGTTTTATAGTTAACGGAATAGATATATATTTTTTTTTTACATTTTCTGTTTGAAACTAATTCTGTTCTAATGTTAGTTTTAACAACAGTTTTGAAAATTTTTAAGATTTATTTATAAGTATTTGAAAATTAGCACAAACTAAACAAGTTTCTAATGAAAAAAAAATATACAAAAAATATTATTTATTTTTCTTACTCGGCTAGCACAAAAGCGTGCTTTGTGCGCGGTGTGCGATGCTCCTTGCTTTTTTTAAATATGTTATTAAATTAAAGTAGTTCGTAATTGTTTTATAGTTTACTAATTAGAAACTTTTTTAAGGTGGTGAAACATCTCAAGGTGGTCTTCTGAGTCTGATAAGTTTTCTAGTAGATGTCAACTGTTGTTACCTACAAAGATGCAAGTGCTTATGTGATATGTTTAGAATGTAACTTAGAAATTATTCTACTATTAAGTTAGAAATAAATAAAACAAAAGTTAACATAAAAAGTTCTAAAATATACAAAAATAATTGGGTAATTACCTAGCATGATGTCCATCAATATCAAACTGAAATTACTTATATGTCATGGGGTGCTCTTGCGCACACCAATGAGCATAGCAACTATTCTACTGAGCACAGAAAAATTTGTAATGTGAAAAAGTATTTTTTAAATGACAGTTGTTTACTTTTTTTCTTATATTTGGTGTAAGACTCGATAACAAAAAGGTTCCTTTGTACACCACGTCCCTATACCAAACTTTTTGAATGCTTTTTTTATTGTTCAATAAACAATATAAAACTAGTTTTAACGTAAATTCGTTGTTCTTAACCCAATATTTTTAAGTTACACCAAACAGAAAAAAATTAAGTGCATAATGTAAAAATTAATACAATTCATAGTTTAGTCTGCACAGAATTTATATTTTAGTATTAATGTGCACAGCTTTTGAAAAGGTTGAATGCCACTGGTTTAATTTAACCAAGCAAAACAGTTTAAAAAACAAACTTAAATTAATGGAACAAAACTAACTACTACTCGATATAGCACTACAAATTTTAATGTAAAAACTAAAAATTGGAGTTAAAAATTCTAAAGCGTTTTAAACTCAGTTAATGATCATAAGATGGCAAACTAAAGCTACTAATGAAAACACTATTTTATATTACCTAATTACCTAAAGTTAGTTTTTATATTACATCAATTTGTTAGCCTAATCATAAGTCATTCTTAAGTTTGTATAAAAAGAGTGACCTACCGGATTCTGTATTCAGATCTAATCAGATGCTAATTTGAAAATATCATTTGGTTCCGGCCGGACTCTTGTTTAAAATTAACTAGGTTCTGTTGGATCCTAATACTTTTGTTCCGGTAGATTACTGAGATTTACTTGTTTCAGCTATTTCTAGTTATTGTTATGTTGCAGAAATATTTCGAGAGCAATTGTCTTCACGAAGTGAGGTCATATTTGAGTTTTTAAACTTTAATTTTTTAAACTTACATTAAACATGACAGGAAAATGTTTCTAATTAGATCTTGGTGGATCATAGTTTCTAAAAAAAATCTGGATCCAAATTAAAAAAAAATTTTTGACCTGTGTCCGATCACCTCCTAATTTAACGAGTGTTGAATGTTGTTAGTCTTTTATCTATCTTAAAAGTTTAACTAGGTAAATGGTAAATTGTAAAGATTTTTCATTAAAGTTTGTTTTTTCGTCTTGACTTCTAGTAAACATTATTCAATTTAAGTAACATATCTGTTAGCAGTGCAAACTTAAACTTTCTTACTTAAATTCACTAATACACTACTGATTAATTATAAACACAGAACGCAATAAAACTTAAGACTTACTTATGAAATAAAATAAAAATACAACTTTAATATTTTCATTAGTACACTAGTTTATTTAAATTGCATAGAAGTATTACCATTCATCTAAAATTTGTCTTCATACTTGTCTAAAACTAGGTTACTTACAAAATAAAACATTCATTTACCAAGATTGCAAAAAGATTTAGCTCAAAACAACTTTTTTAACAGTGCACAGTTTGAACTTACGCAAGAATTACTTAATATTTTATAAGCAAGTCATTTTCAATTTCATAGTAACAACTGTAAAACAATTAAATCTTTATTCGTCGAAAAAAAAGTCTAAACATATATGCGTTAATAAGAATAAAATAAGAAAATCTAAGAAGTTTTGAAATATTATTTAGAACTAATATTCAAAAAAAATAAGAAATTCTAAATATATATTTTTACCGAATATTCTATTGACAACAAATGATAAGCGTGCTTAAGAAGTCACGTTACCTTCAACTTCATTAACCATTTCCTTTAGACGCTTTTCAACCTGGAGAGCCACTTCTGCATCTGTTTCCGTTGGAGCATTAATAGCAGTAGAGAAACCTTTTTTTGGTACAGATGACGACTCAAGATCTTCAGCCGCGTTGATCTCTTCAACTTTCTTCGCGATAACATCACTGCTGCCAGCCTGGTAACTGCTTGAAACAGACTCGGGACAGTTTTCGTTCTCTGGCGTTTCCGTATCGCTATCATCTGACATATCAAGATCTTTCATTAGTTGTTCAGGACTGATTGTTTCTTTAGTAACGATTAAACCATCATTTTCACGTTCGCCGGAAGAACTGTCATCTGTCACTTCCACGTCTCCTGGTAATTCGGAATCATTAGCACATTTCTCTTCACTACCGTTCGAACTACCACTTTCACATTTACTCGAAAAACGATCTGCTTCCGATTCGGGTAAGCTCTCAATTGATTGAACTCCTTTTAGCTTCTCAACGTCATTAAAACAATTGTTTGAAGAAAATGTATGTGTTTCCGAATGCACAAAATCTTCTTCAGTTCCCAAAACTGGATTAGACTCAGCACTACTTTCTATTTCTGGTGCTTTTGGACCAACGACATCTACAATTTCTTCTTCTCCAGGAGCAACACATTCGCTTGAAGAATCGGAATCTGAATCTAATGCATATTCTTCAAATGGGTTTGGACCAATTTCATCTACAATTTCTGCATCTTTTTCAGGAGCAATATAATCGCTTGAAGCAATTTCGCTATCTGATGTTTCTGAATCACTGTCATCTAACATCAGCTCTTCTTTTAGCTCCTCATCGCCATCGCTAACACTTTCGCTAGAAGCTTCTAATGAACCTTTCAAACTAATTTCATCTACAACTTCTGCTTCTTTTTCAGGAGCAACACATTCGCCATCCGATGTTTCTGAATCACTGTCATCTAACATCAGCTCTTCTTTTAGCTCCTTATCGCCATCGCTAACACTTTCGCTAGAAGCTTCTAACGAAACTTTTAAACTAATTTCATCTACAACTTCGGCTTCTTTTTCAGGAGCAACACATTCGCTATCCGATGTTTCAGTATCACTTTCATCTAACATCAGCTCTTCTTTTAGCTCGTCATCACCATCGCTAACATTTTGGCTAACATTTTCGCTAGAAGCTTCTGACTCTGACGAACCTTTTCCAGGCAATTCTGGCCTTCCCGGAAGCTTTCCTTCAAATCTTCCCCGAGTGTGCCACAACAGCTCGCAAACGGTAGCTTTGTTCTCGTCGAACACGAACCCTTCTTTTCGACTCTTCTTCTCAAACTTTTCGATCCGCTTCCTCGCTTGCAACGCAATCACCTTCTTTCTCGCTTCTTTTTCTGGATCTTGCCAATTTTCATCGCCACCGAACTTTTCAAAGGTCCTGTGGACGCGACCTTGCGTGAACGTTCCGGACTTGTAGTCGAAGTTTTCCCACTCGACGCCCCGCTCGCAGTAGATCATCTCCTTCAAGGAGTCGTACCTCTTCAGGTGCGGGTAGGGGGTGTAGTAATAGACGTCGGTTGCTCCTTTGCTCTCGCCATTGACCCTGTTGGTATAATGTTGAAATTGTTTTCAACCGTTTCGCACTGAAACTACTTATATAATTTTTTAATACTACAGATATAAAAAAAAATAGAGACATGACCTATTCAAAGACATTGTTATTAAGCAAACATGTAAAATGTATTCAGCTAACCCGTTTCAAAACTATTTAGTTGTGTTTCAAGCGTTAGCTTAAGCAAACGATCAACTACGTTAGTAAAGTGCACAAATGTTCCTGATTTGATATTCACTGTTTACAATAAAACTAAAAGGTTTTGTTGTTAAAATTAAAAGTGTTTGTATATAATACCTACGTTTAAAAGCTTGGTTTGTATAGTTGCATTTGTATTGTTAAATAAGTCAATTGATTTTATTGTTTTTTTGACAAGACAACAAATTATAATAGCATAATAAATTCTGAAGAAGTATCAACTGAAAAAAACGCAATTAAAAACTATGTGAATAATATATTTTATTTGTTTTTTTTTTGTGTTAAACATCAAAAATAAGTCAGAAATGTAGCAAAACTGAACTATAGGTCATATAAGTGTAAAGATTTTTAAAGTTTTATTTGACGTCACAAAATTGAGAACAGAATGTTTGTAAAACGAAGAATGAAGCATTTTGAGAGAAAGAGTTATTCGTCTTACAGACGCGAGATGGGGGCTAAAGACTGGGTCAAGCATAAGTTGCCAAAATGCAAGCTTTCTAAAGCTCACATATCCATGTGAAACAACTTCCTAGTAGCAGGGGACATATTGTCAGGCTGGTCAAAATTTTTTTCTACAACCAGCGGAACCTACCAGGCAGGTTGATTAAACGACTTCGAGACTTTTTTTCCAGGTTTGGAGAATACCTGAGGAGAAATTAGGCGATCGTGGACAAAAATTGTGTCCAGTTTAATCAAGGAATTCGTAAAACCGGGGATGTTACAAAAAGCTTCCGCTTATCACTCAATATCAAACGTAAGAGCGGAAGTAGCTGTAAAGCAGGCAAATTTAAGGTCTAACGTTAACGAATCAGACAGCATAGATGGTAATAAATTTCTAAGTGCAGTACTGGAGTTGAGTCCCTTAACAGCGTCTGTCAACTGTGCCCAGCTGAAATTGTATACGGTCGTCAGCATCGACATGGTTTCGCATTCTTAAACGAGCTAAATCAATTTCTAACCCAGCTTCAAGTCCTGTGTGGAAAGAAGCATGGGAACTAAAAGAAGAGAGTGGAGTGGTGATGGAATGACTTACACATGATCAGTTTGTAGTTAGTTTAGATGGATAACGAAGACTGACGCGTAGAAACAGGTGGTTTCTGAGGTTGGAGAACCCAGTCTCAACAAAACTATTATAAACAAGTTTAATCAATTTACATTATTTATTAAACTTTACTAATGACCTGACACAGTTTGATAACTAAAATACTTGACGTATAGAACATATTGACATAATAGACATTGAAACTACCAACCTGTACGTTATATGACGGGTCCACCCTTGAAGATTTTGTACTCTAGAGACAAAGCTTGGGTTTTCTTTAGGCGTCTTTTTTATCTGTAGTTATAATCAGTTAGCAAAAGAAAATTAAATACTTGCTCTAAACAATTTATTAAATTAAAATTATAGTGATACTCTTAACTTATAATTAAGTTAGAATACTACAAACATTAGAAAATTAAATAAATACTAACATTCTTGCTTACAGCTCCCCTGTTCGGCTTGCTTTTTGGTTGATGCCTTGGAGCTTTGCGAGGCGTAGGATCCGAAGCTGAAGTGTTGGGTCGTTTCCTGCTTGCTATTACTGTCAAAAACGCATCATTTTCCTCGTCACTGCTTTCCTGAACGCTTTCCTCTGTGACGTCACCTTCGGGCCAGTCCGGGCAACCGGGGAGCTTGCCCTCAAAATCGGGCTGGAAGTACAGCAGCTCGAAAACGGAGGAGGCCTCCGCCGTTCGGAAGTTGTGACCTTCGCTTTCCAACCTCGTGAACTTTCGCAACCTGGTGTCGGCTTGTCTGTTTATTTTCTCCCTTCTTTCGTCCAGCTCGTCCTCCTGCCACTCGGAGTCGCCACTAAAGTTCCTGTAGGTGGCGCTAGAGTAATCGGCTTCCACGTTCCCGCTGTTGAAGTTGAAGTGGCGCCAGTCCACTTGCCTTTCGCAGTAGAGGAGCAGCTTGAAGCTGTCGTACATTTTGATCCGAGGCCCCGGAGTGTAGTAACGCACATCGACCTTTCCTTTCAGCACTCCGTCAAGTCTGTGAACAAATAAAGACAACATTGAATAAACACAATTGCTGAAAACTTTAAGCTTGTCTAGCTTACTCTTAGTAGACTTTAAGTAGAATTATTGAATTAAAAAAATTGATCATTTAATAAATTATTTAACTTATAACTACAGTGTTTAGTTAGGAAAACATAATTGATGTAATTTAAAATGAAGGAAAAGTTTTGGTTCGTTTCAAAACTACATGAAAGGTATTAACATTAAGACTTAATTACAACATAAAGACTTGTGGCCAGTGATCTATCAGTTCCATTATTATGATCTAAGGGGTTTTGGTGTTTTTCATTAATATTTGGTTTCAGCCAGACCCTAAGTTAAAAAAGAAGATCTGAATTCTGCAAATAACTAGCTTCGACATACTTTGCCCTAAAACGACTCGGAATCCGTTAACTTAAAAATTGTTGTTTTGTTGTATAATAGTTTTTACTTAAAGAAACAAACAAATTTAACTTTAACGACGTTCCGTAAAGAACACAAGTAAACTATCGAGAATAAACGAATTCACAGTATCAGTGCTTTGGAAAATTTTAATGGATGTTTACAAATATTTTTTTGCGTTTCGGTGTTGCCATATATGGTACAAAAATGATTTGATTAGTTAACAAAGGTGAACTTCCTGTTCAATAAAACTTCATAAAGTTTTCATAAAAATGTTTCTTCCTTTTTTACAAGACAAACCAATACTTTTCATAATTAGTATTATAAGTTTGTATAATTTTTCTCTTTCATAAATAAGCTTACATATTTTTTTTAAATTTAGGCAACTTATATTCAGCGGACCTGATACGGCAGAGTTTTGTACATAACAAACCGAAGTTATTCGAAATAGGCTTTTACAGGACCTTAACTTTTGTGAAAGTAGTAACTTTATATGTAAGCTATGTCAAGAATAGTTGAACGTTAGCTAATTTCACTGAAATTAATCTGCATATTATATGTGTGTTTATAGTTATTATCGTTTTTTATTGGTAATAAAGTATCTTAACACAATGAGTTTTTTTTTCATGAAGAATTTTTCAAACTTCAATGGTTGTAATAAAATGCACAACTGAAAATACCAGATCAACCATGTGATTAAGTTTTCTTGATCTGCTAAAATAGAAACGTGAAAACACTTACGGGTCATCAAATGCTGTTTAATGCCGAATGCAATTGGTTCGGCCAAGAGTTGACCGGGGTATCAGCCAAGGAAGATGGCTTGCCTTTATTCGCAGGTTGGAGGCATTAAAAATTGTTTCAAACATAAGCAGCCGAAATGCAAGTATACAACTTTTTCAATGCGCGCATGACAAACTTGGCGATTTTATGTTGGCAAATGATCTTAGGCTAACTCGAAAGTCAGAAGAGTATGTGGGTAAACTGATGGAGTCCTTAATGATTTAGAGAGGAGAGACTGGTCAAGCATGAAAGTTTTCGGTTTAAAAGTGTTTGTCGCATCAATTTGTGCGTTGTTCTTGTTTTACGAACATCCCTGCACGTTTAGAAGTTAGTTGCAGTGTTAGTCGGTTTTTTAGAACGATGTTATAAGTATTATTTTAAGCTTTTAAGCCGTGATGTATAGATTTGTTGTTTATACAAGGTTTTCATTTTAGCACTAAGTGTCACTTTTAAATAGTGATGTACCGGACTCACTATCCGGGTCCGGATCCGGGCGGATATTGCCATTTTTGTCTGATATCCGGATCAGGCTGGATCTTGATATGAAAAAAAAGTCCGAATCCGGTTCCGGCCGGATCCTAATTTGAAAAAAAGTCCGGATCCGGGTCCGGTACATCACTAATCAAGATGAGCTAAAAGATAACTAAGTAAAAATTTAGCTTTAATGCTAATGAAAAAACACAAAAGATTTTAAGAATTAAACGATAATGAAAATAAACAACTGTACAAAACACAAAAGAAAAAACTAACAAACTTGTAGTATAATACATAACAAAACTTTCATCACCATTTAAACCTTATAAATGTTAACTTTTTAGTTGTAATATAAAAATGAGATCAAAATACGTTTTCTTTTGTATGACTTTCATCTGAATTCGATCGGATTTTAGTTCTGAAAATTAAAATCGAATCCCAATTAAAGGATTCAGTTGGTATCTTTAAGAGGCTACAGATTTTGTTTTTGAATTAACTTTGAAGAAATCAAACACTAACCTATAAGAGATTTCACGAGTCCAGCCTACAGGATAATCAATTCTGTTGAGAAGAGTTGGATTCTTCTTCCGGAGACGATTCTAAAAGCATTTTTAAATAATAATTTAAAAGAGTGTTTTGTACAAAACTGCAAGTCACCTTAAGTTTTAACTTTATTTATATTGTTAGCCACTTTAGTCTAGTGTAGTGTATATCTTCACTTATAAAATAAAAAGCAGTATCTTAAAACGAAATGTGTAAAAGCTTTTTTATAAGTTTAAAATACAAAAAAAATGTTTTTGTTTTGTAGTAACCCTGTTATCACAAAAATCTTATAAGTAAAATAGTTAGACGAAAATAAATAGTTAAAGTACATGGAAGAAATTTTTGAAAATTTTTCTAAAAAAATATTTAATAAAAAGTCACAGCAACTCGCGTATTATGTGATTAATTGACAAAAAGAGGAAACTTTTAATTAAAACTATAACATCATTGTATTTTAAGTTTGAGTTCATTGAAATTAAAACTGAGACCAAATTTAAAATTTTCTCATTAAAAACATTAATTTTATTTGAACAATTTTTTTCCAGCTAAGGTGTAAGTTGATCAACTTGGTCCGTACCGCAAACCGTTGCCCAACTCTATTGTAATGCGTTTAAATTATTTCAATTATGCAAAGTAAACTAATAAAATTCATTTAGGTGAAATTGCATGTACCTTTATTGTTATCACTTTTGTACATTAACTTCAGTTCTCTTTAAAACAGAAACTGTTTAAACAATTAATTAAACAGAAAACTAAATTAGTTAAATAAAAACACAGTTTCAAAATTTAACTTTGTGTTTTATCTCAGTATTCGATATGTTTTTCATGTTCAACGTTAGTTCTTGCTATGGAATTCACACGTTAATCCAGGACTAGATAGAATTTCGTTAATAGATGGGAATAAAATAATATAAAATCAAGTGACATTATTTAGAAAATTAATAGTAAAAACCATTTCCGAACCGCAGTAAACACTAAAACATATGAAAATTTCTATGCTAAACTGTGTTAGTACATCAAGAGAAAAAGTTAAAAAGTTAAAACAGATTTAACAGAGAAATCAGTTTAAGTTAATTGTTAACATATTTAAAATATATTTTATAATCCAGACAGTTTAATAATCCGTTCAACATTGAAACTTTTGAACTTTCTGTATTGGTAATGTATATTTCTATGGCAAAATTTTTTTTGTAATTGTATTTTAAGCAGTTATAGAATAAAAACAAATAAAAAACAAACTTTTGAGTAAAAATAATTACAAAAATGATTATAGAACGTTTTAAATAGATGTCTTTAGAACATTAATTACAAAAGTAGTTAAAGTTGTACGTTTGGCAGGTTTAATGCGTAAAATTACAAGGATAAATTCTTTAGCTCAAACAGCCACAAAAGCACATTTGAGACGACTTTAAAGTAGTTGTACACAAATTGTTCTAAAAACAAAATCGTCTGAGTCTTTTGTTTGTTTTATGTATTTATGTTTTGGATATATCACTTATAAATTACATTAAGATTTCATTTAGTTTATCCATTTTTTAGATTATTCACATATAAATTACGTTTAAAATTTAATTAGTTTAAAAAGAGCTGTTTTTTTAAAGTAATGTTTGGTTTTACTGGCAGCTACTCACTAGGAAGAAAGGCTAAGTAGCTTGTGTTATTAAACGCAGAACAATCTTTATTAAAAAATAGAAATGTACAAGTGTTGCAATCTTATATAAATAGTTCTACGGCTTTTGCTGTTATATATACAAAATAAAGAAAATTTATCCTTGATTTAGTAATTTATTTAACTGACAATATTTTGTATACTTTTGTTTTTGGTTTTAGTTATATTATTAATTAACAGGATATATATTTAGTTATATTTAATTTTTTACCATGTATTTTTTGAATAATCATTTGAAAATATATATAACTGCAATGCTGAAACTTGTGTAAAACTATTAAACTTGTAAAATATACAAGTAAAAAAGGTTTTTTATTGTTTGAAACGTTGAATTGTTTACCTGCCTGGGCTCCACTGCATCGTTTTGTACAGGCCTCTTTTTCGCACCCTTACGTCCCATGCTGCCTCTAACAGTCTTCTTTCTTATTCTTGCAGCCATGTTGTTAACTTGAGATTTTATTACAGTCTACTGTTATTTAGTTAAAAAAATGTTTATTCTTTTGAGACTTTATTGTTCAAACTAAGTTTCGGTTGAAGACCTTGTAAGTAACTATACAAAAATCTTGTTCAATTAGGATTCATTGAAAAAATTATAGATTTATATTAATAGTGTTGAATAGTATAACAGTAATCAGGGTTGCCACTCGGTTTTCCAAAACTTTGACCAGGTTTTCCAAATTTCCTCAACGTTTTTAAAAGTAGACATTTTTCGTCTATTATTAGTTTATAGTTAAGTTTAAGGTAAGAAACTGTGTTAAATGGGAACGGGTCTAAATTACACGAAGACAAAATTGCACGAATGGATTAAACTACACGAGAATAAAATTATTTGCACGAAACGATTTTTCACCAAGGGTCGTTTTTGCACGAGTTACATTTTTGCATGAGAGTAAAAATATACAAAAAAAACAGAAAAAAAAACTTTAAAAAAATTTAACAAAAAAAAAATAACTGACCGAGGGTAGGTATTAGAGGTAGAAGCGATAATAATAAAAAATAACTTATAAAAACAATTATAAAAAAAAAACTACCGACCAAGGGTTAGGGGTAACAGTGAAAACAAAAATTAAGATATTAAAAAACAAAATTAAAAAGAAAATTTTTAAAAAATTTAAAGAATAAAAATAAAACTTAACTACCGATGGTAAAGGTAGGGGAAATAGTAATAGAAAAAAAACTAAATTAAAAAATAACGAATACAGACACTAAATTAAAACAATTAACCTCAGCAAAAATGTCTCCGTGCAAAAGTGACTCTTAGTGCAATTTTGTTCCCTCTTGAAAAATTGTCTTTGAGCAAAAGTAGCTTTGTGCAATTTTGTGCACTCGTGCAATTTTGTCTCCTCGTGCAATTTTATATGCTCGTGCAAACTAAATAGCTACCCGTGTTAAATAGTATAAAATTATTGAAAAGATACTGTTAAGCTACTTTAAATGTGTTTTTTAATAAATAATTTTTTGGTGATGACTGAAAATTTTATCTATATGATATAGTTATTGTGTCAGGTTAAAATTTTACTACTTAACATGTTAAAATTGTTAAAAATTCCAGGTTTTTCTAAGTTTTTTTAGTGATTTTTAATCAAAATTTTTAATTTTTTTTCTGTTTTTTTTTTTTTAATTTCTCTAGTTTCAGGTTATTTTTCGCCTAAATTGTCAAATTCCAGGTTTTTCCAGGTTTCCAGGTAATGTGGCAACCCTGTGTAATGTTTTATACCACAATTGAAAAAGTTTCTATTCTTTTTTGAAAACAGCTGGGTTCAAGTTTTGTTAAATGATTGAATAAATGCTAAAAAACCAATTAAGAAAGGTTAATTAAGTTTTATTACTGAAAAATTTTCAATTTTAAGAAAAATACACTAAATCTAGCATAAGTCTTTAAAAAGGAGTAACATAGAATATATTTTGCTCCAAGTTGTTTAAAAGGTTTAAAAGTTAATCTAAGTTCTTTTAAAGCAATAAATAGTTTTCACTCAGGATGAAAAAGTTTTAAGTTATCTAAATTTACAGGGTTTGTTAACTTATGTTTTAATTTATTTGAGATAAAAATTACTTAAAGAAACATTTAAAAGAATATGTAAAAACCTTTTAAACTGAGCAGGAGTAGGGACCTTCTCTAGTCTTTTAAAAAAGGGTATCAAAGATTATCTTACTATGTTAATGGCTTTTTATAAAACACTTTGCAAAATGATCTATGTACAATGTTAAATATATTCCCACAAATAGATTAGTGAATTTTTTAAATAAAAATTATTTTTCAAATATCAATTAATTTAAGATTGAAACAAAAACAATTTAAATTTCACCTTTTTTTTCAAATAAATGTTTGAAATTCAAACGGGCTGATTTAGGGCAACTTTAAATTAGCTTAGTTTATAAACTTGTTTAAAAAATATATGAACTTAAGGCTTAACAATATTTTTTAGCAGTTTTTTTAAAACAGATAGTTGTTTAGGTCTATGAGTAAATAGTTTCTGCTTATGAATAGAATGAAAGGAGATAGCACCACTTGATTTATTGTTGCACAAAATAAATTGTAAAATGATAGACTGATAAATATTTATTATTTTTCCTGTACTTGAAATTATAAATAATTTTTAATAATTCATTATTTGAATATTTTATTTTTTAAAACAAAAATTGTGCCCATAGAGTAAAAAGTTAATAATATATAGAAAATAAAACTATATAGTGGTTTTACTATTTGAAAAAAAAACTACCTGTGTGTATTATTAAAGTATCAAATGAAAAACTAACTGTCTAATTGTCAACTAAAATATTTTTCACTCTTACTAACGGAATCTAATCTAAAAATTGTACAGCTATACTTAATGAAAACATATTTTAATAAAAAAAGACAAAATAGTATTTTCAAATAATTTCATAGGATATTTAAATAAAAAAAACAAGCATCAGGGCCAAATTATAACACTAATTATTTTCAAAAACATATGTTTATATAGTCATTATATTTATATATTATAAACTACTTTAAATTATTTTATTCTTTAGTATTTAAAAACTTTTTTTTATTGTGTAATTAATATTAAGTGAGGACTTTTATTAAAAGATCTATTTACTATTAATTTGTGAAAAGTTACAAATGTTGTACAGACAATTTTAAAACTTAAAAAACTTATCAAACTTTGTGCATAATAAAACTAATAAAAGCTTTGCATATTTACTACAGTACGTATTGTGTTTTGTTTAAATATACATTAAATGTGTAGCAGAAGCTTTGTTCTGTTCAACTTAAGTGTTCTGAATACTGAATAATGTTTGTATGTTAAAACTTCAAATTCATGCTCGAGTAATTATTTTCTCATAGATATATGGCATTTAGCTTTGGAGTATTGTCAGCTTTAAATTGTCATGTTGTAAGACAATAACTGCTTTAAACTAAAGGTTTGTGTTTGCAATATTACTTTTATTATTTGCTTTAATTATTAATTGTAAAACAAAGTACGGTGTTTTAAAAATCCAGTGATTCAAAGATTATTTCAAAACTAAAGTTTCGCAGTGGTGTTTTTACCAGTGCAGTACAGTCAAAAAAGACTTGCAAAATTACAACATGTGGCTTTATATATAAAGAAAATTAATAAAGATATTGTGCCTGTTAATTGGTCTTTAAATAAAGTTAATTAGTTTGCTTTGGATAATTAGGTGCAAGCAAAAAAGTTAGTAGAATGCGTAAACAGAATTTCATGGTAAAAACTTAGTGTATAAAAATTTTTATGAAAATTATATCATAGTTATTTTAAATTCAATTGTAAAATTAAGTATTACTAAAAAAAAGATTTTTATATCAAGTTGTCTCAAAGTTTTCTTTGTTAAGTAAAATATCAAACTAGCTAAACTTAAGACAATAATTTTATGCAAAAGTATAAATTTATAATTTAGAGTTTTGTTTAAAAAATGTTAAGCTCAGACTTAAAACTAAGTGCATAAATTGTTTAAGTTAAATTTGAGTTTGTTTAAGTTTAAAAGTTGTGAAAGCTCTTAGGCATGGTCAATGAACTGGTGTTAAGAAAGAGATCTGTGTTTCAAGCAACAAACATGACTGGAAAAAAAAAAACTTAAAGGATATCTAAAATGTTAGTTAATACTCAAAATTATTATTTTTTGATAGAAATAATAAAAGTTTAACGTTTTTGTTAGTGTGTAATTTATGGCGGGAGTGCCCCGGGATGTCGTGGACACATTAGTGGCCATGCTAAATCGTTGGAAGATTTTCTATTTGGTAACTTTGCTACATTCAGACTAGAAGGGGGTTTATAGTTAGGGTTCATGTTAGGTAAAATTAAGACTAAGATAATTAAATAAATTCAATGCCAGACAAAAAAATTTGTAAAGCTTTAAATTAAATAAACAAATACAAATCTATATTTAAATCTAAATTGACAAATTAGTCAATTATAAAAAAAAACAGTTTAAATAAGTATTACTTATAACAAGATTTTATAAATTAGTAAATAAGTAAAAGTTAAAAACTTAGCAATGCAATAGTATAAGCCTATAATAAATTTGTATAAATGGACAGTTAAAAATGTTTTTTTTTTGAACTGGTAGCTAACTGCTGAGTTGAATTTCAACTGTTCAAGATCAAATATACATTTTTTGTCTAAACAAGTAACAAATACAAAATCAAATAAGCTGTAAGTGGACTGATTCCAGCACTCAAGTTCAAATATAGAATTTGTGTCCAAACAGGTAACAAATGCAAAACCGAATAAGCTGTAAGTGAACTGACACCAACACTCAAATTCAAATATAGGATTTGAGTCCAAACAAGTAACAAATCTAGATATAAAACTTTGACCCAACAACACCAAAAGTGGATAGAAGTAAGTAATACTAAATGTGTGTTTTTCTTTTCCAATCCAGTTAGTATGCACATTTTTAAGTGATTTGCCAATTAGCAATATGGTGATTATGATTGGCTGCACAGCTTCACCCTGATTTTTGTTACCCAACATCAGGTATGAATAACCAATTTATTACAAATGTAATGTATTTACTAATTTTAAATGAAATTATTTAAATATGTATAATTTTAAAAGTTATTAGTTTCTTGTAACATTTATTTTGCCACCAACTCAGGATAATTCAGGACAGTTTAAATTTTTTGAAAACCCTAAATAACTTAGGATAACACAAGCTAGTTTGAAATTAAAAAAAAAACTAAGAGATGACTCATGCTAGCTTGGTTATTTTATGATAAAAACAGGATAGTTTGAAGATTGCTTGATAATGACAAACTAGTTTTTTCTAGATCTTGAACAAGAGTAAGTTGTTCCAGTTTTAATATTTTGATGTTTTAGAATAAAATTTGAACAATAATTTTATTTTTAAAAGCTTCTAATTTAACAAGTTTCTTAATGTTTTTTATTTATTTAAGATTGTTTTAAAAAGTTTTAAAAACTTTGATGACTGAGGACATTTTAAATTCATTTAGTGTTGTTATTTTTCAGTTAATATGTGGCAATCCTGTAACACTTGTCTGATATTAATAATATGCTAGATAGGACAAGTATAATTTCAAAAGAAAAGATGACAAATATTAAATATTTTGCTATGGAGGTTAACAGTTATATTACTAACAATATATTAATAATTAATTTCAGTAATACTTAAAGTTAAAAATTAAATCATTTTACTTTAAGTTAAATTAATAGGTTACTTTTTTATTCAAAGTTAGTATCACTATAATGTGTATATTATAAAACAAATACTTATAGTAAAAATATTTTTAATTTAATTTATTTTTGTGTTTTTTAGCTTATCTTTTTCAGAAAACATAGTATCAATTGTTCCATTTTTAAACTTTTATAAATGTACATATTTTGAATTTTGTATGTAAAGGATAGTAATTGGCAAAGTAGTTTTAAAATTAAATTAATACAGAGTCGCCACAGCCTTAGGTTAGTCTAAATTTTTAAATTAATGGTTTTTGAATAAATAAGTGTACTTAATTTTTTTTTCCAAATCTTAAAATAGTTTGGAATTTTTTCAGGCTATTTTTTACGGCTTTAAAACTACATTCCTTTAGTTCGTGTTTTTAAGTCTATCTTTTAAGTTTTTTAATTATACAATAGATCTTTTAGGTTTCCAGCCTTGATTAACTAAATGAAGACTTCTCTTTTGTTCAATTATTTACATCAATCTTTCCCATTATCTGTTTTCGTGCTAGAAACAAAAAACCTGAGCTTTTTTGTACTAAATATTTAAAATGAGCCTATTGTTATCATTATTATTGTTATTATTTCTTCTTCTACTTCTTCTACTTCTTCTTCTTCTTCTTCTTCTTCTTCTTATTATTATTATTGTTATTGTTATTGTTATTATTATTATTATTATTATTATTATTATTATTATTATTATTATTATTATTAAATTTTAGATTCAAGATCTAACTACAACTTAGACTATAATTTAACTCTGCTCATACTTATTAAGACCACCAAAAAAGGTATTAAAAAAAACAGTACTAAGATTGAATCTTAATTAAAAAAATACAGTACATTACAAAATTAACTTTATACTTGTACAACTGATTTTTAGAAAATTTTAAATGTATATATCTGTAAGATTTAAAACTTAAGAAGTTGTAATTAATACAAACATTATCATAAAAATATCATTTTGTAAGGTCATAATGGTACTAGCACTCTAACAATCATAATTAAATTTAAACTTAACTTAGAAGTAAATGATATTTTAAGGTACCCATTCTATACTACTTATAAAAACTAAGCATGACTTTTAGTGGTTATAACTTCATAAAGAACAAATCAAACACAAAAAAAAAAGAACATCATACTTTAGATAAGACTTTAGATCAGTGGTTCCCAACCTTTTTGATGCCCCGCACCCCTAAAGTCTCTTAATTTGATCTCGCATCCCTAACACCATATGCTATAATTATTTATTAATAATTTGATTATAAAATCATTGATTTCATTAATTAATAATTTGTATTTTAATTTTTATGATAGTGTACTATATTAACAAAAATAAGATACTTGGAAATTTAAAAACATAACAAACTATATACGAACAAGTTTTATCTATTTTTTATAAGGTCGAAAACATCAGAGCTCACTCTTCCTTCTGCTATGATAAACGATTTTTAAGATTTAAAAAATATTAGAAGTGAGGAAAAAGCACTAGAAAAGTAATAAATATTAGGCTTAAACTTAAAACTAAACTTTTTATACATTTTGTTATGAATATATATATGTACTTAAAAAATAAAAATCAGCTATTCTAAGTTAAGCTTATGTAATGTTTTATTTTCAAAACTATTAGCAGCTAAGAGGTTTCAAAATAATAAAGATTTGAGTTAAGATTTCAAAAATTTAAAATATATTTAGTCTTAAATTGTACAAAGATATGTATAAAAGCAAATACAAGAAAAGTTTGTATGCTTACAACATAAATAGAAAAATGTAGATTGAAAAAGGTAAACAGTTTAAGTTCTAAAAAGGAATGAATAGAAATAAAGTTGATGCATTGAATACTTTTTCTGATCTATAAAAATTGGTTTCATTGAAGCTAAAAACAAGTTTTCTTAAATGTTATAACATACAGGAATTGCTGTGAACTTTACAATTCACTGATGTTAAATCTTTAAGCACCACTTTCTGCACAACTAAGCTTAATAAAAGATTACATTATAAATGTAATAGACTTAACAGAACCTGTTCTTAACAGCTAATAAAAAGCCTGCTGAAGATACTAATTTTTATCCAAGTATTTTAATTAAAATAGATGCTAGCTCATAAACTGTTTTAAACAATTAATGTTCAGTTAAGAAAATAAAACATTTAAAGAACAGATGATTAAAATTCACAGGTTTAAAATTCTGAGAAAGCTTTATTGAAATGTTAATTCTAAACTAACAGCTATCAAATAATTCTAGTAAAATGAATTTACTTCTAGAAAAGCGCTCTTGCTCTATGACGTATTAATAAAATTGATTTATTCAGAAAATTAGCACCAACTTATTTTTATAACAAAATGAACTTTTTAACTTTTTAAACTTTATCAGAGAGTGAAAATCTCCTTATGTATCATACAAAAAAAAAAGCTATCTCGCAACCCCTGGAATGCTGCCTCGCACCCCTGGTTGGGAACCCCTGCTTTAGATGTTGTCAAGATTTTTACACAAGAAATAAAACTAACAGGGATGTACTTTAAACATTGTACAATCAAATTCAGAACTAACTAATGGAAAAAAAAAGGCTGTTATAAGAAATAAACAGTAATAAAAAAACTTTACAACAAACAAATAACAAATAAGTTAAGTTCTAGAACTCTACTCAAAGTTTATTTCACTTTTTTTTATTCTGTAATTTAATTTTAATAACAAGCATTAAATTTGTTTATTGTAAAAGTGTGGTTGTAGTTCAAAATAGCTCATAATCTTCATTTACTTACTTATAGTACCACTTTCTGTTTAAAACTGTATGCAAATAAGTAGAAAATTTCTTATAAAAATGGTTCTCATTAGTTCCAAATTTTATTATAAACTCAAAGTATTTTTTATTCCAAACTTTGTTACAGCTAACATTAAAGTACTACTAAAAGTAGAATAAAACTACTTTGTTTGTTGTTTGTTTATTTATACTATTCTAACTGTTTAACCAATTAACACTTTTTTAAAATTTAGGGTTCAAAAACAAAACTACAGAAAAACTCAAATAATTACTTTAATTCTAGCTAGTTTCACCTACTTTACTTACTGGGAAACCAGAACACTAAAGCATTCTTTAATATCTTGATACTTACTCTTACACACTTCCAATAAAATAAGGCATTAAATGCTACAAACACAAACTAATAGAGAAAAAAATATTGATTTAAGAGTTTTAAGCAGTAATACTTTGAAGCTTATTTTCTCATTTTCTGTTAGAAATATGCTACTTATATATTCAAGCATGAAATTAAAAGTTTAAACAAATGTTATTCAATATTTAGAGCTCATTATGTCTAAAGTTCTGACAATCTTACTTTTAAAAATTAACAAGCTAAACATGTTATAAATATATCTAATAAATATATTATCACGTGATTAATGTAAAACACCACTTCATCTTAAAAAAAGCAATTTTACTGAAAATAGTGTTTATTTTAAAAGAACATAATTAAATATTAGTTTTGCTGAGTTTTGTCGTTTGTTATAAAGTTTTTAAGGATAAATTGCTAGCTGATGTATCAATCAGTGAAGTATTGTTGCTATTTTATTTTTTAGTAACGTAAATTGGACTTTTTGTAAATTACGTTTGTAATTGTATTTATTGCATTATTTTTGAAAAGTTTCAGAGCAGAAGTAAGATAAAAGGCAGCGTGAAAAGTGTTGAAAAATTACAGGCATTAGAGTTTAAATTATTATTTTAACTAATTTTAAGTCCTACTGACGGGCGTTTAAATTCAGGATTATTAAATTGTCTTATATCAAGTTTGGTTCAAATTAGAAGCATTTAAATGCCAATTAAAAACTGATTAATCAAATTTATGTATGATATCTAAGTTTTAAATAGTTTTTTCGTGCAACAGGTCCTAGAAAAAAAAAACATTTTGAGCGTTTTTTTTTCGTTCAATAACCATTAGTATAAGAAACGTAACTACTATTGATTTTAATAAGTTTACGTTATTGATTAATTCAAAATTGACCCTAAGCGTATATAATATATCTGTTTCAAATAAAATTGTAATAAACTGTAAAATAGATGTATTTAATGTCTACTGTATGGTAAGCAGTAAGTGCGAATTTGTATACTTCAATTTATAAACTTTATTTCTTTACTTTGTTGCTATTAAATATATTTTGCTAAAAATCTTTTGTGATCTGTAAGGCTTTAATACTTTAAAAACAGTCAATAAACTGATTTTTTTTGACTGACCAATTAATACAGTATATCATTCAAATAAATAACTAAAATCAAATTAAACCTAAGACAGACATAAGCAGAAACAAATAGAAGTCAGTTAAAAAACAAAAAAATATTCAAAAATAGATATAAATAATTTAATAAGCTTTGAAACATAAAATAAGACTGAGTTATACTTAAAACTAACATTTAAATTATGAGAACTAATCTAAATCTAAAACAAATATTTGGTTCTGTTTAAATGTAAAACTTCTGTGTTTGTTCAAAGCAATACTTTTATCTTGTTTGTCTTAGCTTTTAATAAAAAAAAATTATTATTTGTTTCATTTTTAAGCTTTTCTTTAAACAACCATTTAATATTTTTAGTCGTCATCAACTAAAATTGATGAAAAAGTAAATTGATTTTAGTATTTAACATAGTTATATATTATGACAATGTCTTTAGTTACTGATATAAACTAAAGTACAACCTAGTAAACTGTGATAGGAAAAAACAAATAATCTCGTTTGATAAGTTCAAAACTATTACTTAGAAAACAATTTATACTTATTTTATAGCAAAACAGTTTATACAATAACTAAGTTATTACCTAAGTATAATTTATCAACACTAAAAATCAAAAGCAGTTATAAGCTATTCTTGTTATAATAAAACCGATTAATTGGAGTCAACTTGAAAATAGTTTTTAGTGCAAAACTTACATACAATTATTTATAACCATTTGCAACTAAGTGTAAAAAGATTATGCATTTTTATTTTGTTTCAGCCAGTGTTTATTTCGGACATCATCAACAAAGTTGAGATGTTTTATGCCATCGATAATAAACAATGAACTTCACCGCAAGATCAACAGCAGCATCCGAGACAATCCTACGACCGGTTTCGTCCTAATTAGGACTCATCAGGCCGGAATAACCGCGAGAAACTGCTGTTATGGTCTTAACCAAGCGGAATTAAGCACAGGGTACTGAAGCGACCGTTTGTAATTAAAAATGAAAAAAAAAATCAAGATAAAGCTTTATTATACTGTTGTATTACTTAAGTTTTATTAATTACTTAAAGGTCGGCAAAGAAAGATTGGCAACACCTGATTTAATTAAAATGTAAACTGATGCAGCTGATATTAAACTTAAGATCTTTGATTGTTTATTGAACAACAACAAGAAGACGCTCAATATATTTGGTCCTAGGACCTGGTGAACGAAGAATCTTTTTGTTATCGAGTCGCATACCACGGTTACCTTTTTACGTCTTATCCAGGACATGCTTCACTTAAAACAACATAAATAATTAAATTAAACAAACAACTTAAGTATAAACTATTTATTATTAAAAAAACCATTTCCTAAAAGTTAAATGCATCAGAAACGCAACAAAAAATATTCGCTTAGAAATACCAGGAAGCCAATAAAAAATATCTACGTTTAACTTGGGTTTTGCTAAAAACCAAGTTATTATGACGTCACACTATGACGTAACAGCTACGTCATCACTACTGCTTCTTTTCAACGATGACCTGTTCCCTCTTTCCGATGCCGCTCTCCTTGATCGTCTCGTTGCAATCTCGTTGCGAAAGCTGCAAAAAAAAAAACATTTTATAAATCAAGTATTGTTAATTAAAAGCGAAATGTTAGTATTGAATTGAAGTTTATCGATTCGTTTAAATCTTGTTGCGAAAGTTAAAACAAACAAAAAAATTGAGTATAAAACTTTACAGAAAATAAGGCTGTGCTTTAAAAACTAAAAGTTCATATTAGATTGAAGTCTGCTGTTTTTATTTTAAAGCTTTCATTTCTAACATAGTAAAATTAGTTAAAACGATTGTCCATTACAAGTTATAGTAATTGTAACTTCGGATTTCGGACTATAAATAAATAGAAGTTTTTTCATACTCTATTTCGCTAACTTATAAACTTATGAAGAGTATAACCATCCTAAATTTCAATAATAAAAATTTAGAGAAGTGTACAAAAGTATAACTGTACGCATTACAACTCAGAAACTAAAAATTAAACTCACTTATTATAGTCTACTCTTTAATTTATAAACTTATGAAGAGTTAAAACATCCTAAATCTCAATAATAAAAATTTAGAGAGGTGTACAAAATTAAAACTGAAAAACTCATTACAACTCAGAAACTTAAAATTAAACTCACGTTTTCCTTGGGATGAGCTCTAAAAACGTCGTACTCCTGTTGAATGTATCCCTGAGATCCGACAAAATCGTAAACTGACTGCAGCGTGTCGGTTTTATGGAAGAACCTCCTGGTGAAGAAACCTCCCGACCCGGTTGGCAGCTTGAATCTTATCGTGCAAACCTTAAAACATGTTAGATGCTTGTAAAATAGCTGATACCAACTAGTTGTTAGTTGTTTGATATAAAAACAAAACTTTTGTAGTGTTTTTAAACATCTTTTAATACTTTAACATATAACAACTTTTTATATTCTAGAGTAAAGTATTGGCCCCAAGGTTTAACGTTTACCAAAACATTTATTTTTTTAGTTCAACTATAAGGGAGCAACGATAGTTAATCAATTTAACAAGAATAATTGAAATTTAATAGCAATTACAAAATAACTACATGATTTTATAATTCTGTTAAACATAATTTTGTAAAATCACAATAGAAACATGCATTGACATTAATTCATATTCAAAATGAAACCAACATTATTGCCTTGAGGAGGTTCGTCGGGTAGGGAGGATTTGAGTCTGGAAACTTCAGATTCCCTGAACTCTTCCGCTTCTTTCTCTTGTTGCTCCCTCAATTGCCTCTCCTTCTCCTCGGCTTCTTTTCTCTCTTTCTCCTCCTGCTTTTTCCTGGCCTGTGTTTCAGTAAAAAAACACAAATTTTATCAAGTTCTTTACAAAAAAAATTTATTATTTGAGAGCGTAACACATCTTAATAGTACTCAACTGTGGCTAAAAATTGCTTTATTTTTTATTTGTTCCTTTTACTACAAAGCTATAAAAAAAATTTCAAATACTACCAACTTATCTGTAGATTGCGTCGATTCGGTTATTTGTTAATCAAACAAGTTAAGTAAAACATTAGACTTACGGAAAGTTAGAGTAACTATTACAGTAATAGAGTAAAACGCAGCTCTTACTTTTATCTAAACTAATTAAACTGACCTTTGCTTGATCGATTGCCAGCGACTCGTTGTACTCTTTGTCTTGTTGGCGTCTCACCATTCTCGGCCTCTGCAAACATCATTGATAGTTTGTATTTTATATCTTATTAACTTTATTTATTAATTCGTTTAGTTATTTTTTATATTTTTAGTTTCAACTGGCGTAAGCTGTTACTGATGTTTGACATCTAAAGTGTGAGCAGTCAATTTTTTAATGTCATGCTTGAAAACGTTTTGAGTAAAAATCAATTTTTCAGCATTATTGACCTTAAAGACATGAACGCCTTGTTTAAACAAAACCTTTTATCAAAGACTATAAAAGTACAAAATTTTATATTTAATCGGAAATAGCAGGACTTAAATTTTTAAACAATCTAAGAGTGATACTAATATTGATAAACACATGTGAACAACGTTTCTGTAACAGCGCTCCACGTATAAGTCATTTAAAACTAACCTCAAACTCTTTTTCTTGCTTGAGATCTTCCTCCAAAAACTGTTTTGTCATTGCAACAGTACTTTCAATTTCTTTAAATGTATTGTCACCTGCACAATAAAATTAAAATTACTCGAACAAGAATATTTTGTGCTAGACTCTCTTGCTGTAGTTTTTAAAGTGGGCGACATCACACCATATATAGGCTATTCAGGCTATCAGGGGCAGAAAACAGTCAATTGGTGATCAAAGGTTTTTTTTATATTTCAGACGAGTTGGCGTATACGAAAACGAGCTTAGGAAACCCTAGTTTACAATTTTGCCTGAACCTTTGTTTTAAGTCACTTACTATAGTTGGTTATTTAAGTTCAAACAAGCAAGTTAAAAAAAAATTATTAAATTCCAAAGTTATACAGTCTGTTTCAATTATGAGACTTTGTGCTGTAATACTATAAGTCATTTTAAAATTTCAATGTTTTAACAACTTAAAGATGACAAAAACACTCTTTCGTCGTTTTAATGTTGAAGAGGTGTTGTTTTTAGCTTGTTATGATATAAATAAAAACTTAATCTGTACAATAATTACTTTCAATTTTTCCTATGGGATTCGTTGTTCCTGTTCCCCCGCTCATTAAAAGTAGCACAGGATATTCTTCTTTTTCTATGACTGCCAATACTGCCTTGTGAACTTGGTAATCTTTAGGTTTGCATATGTCTAGAAACCTGTTTAGATGAAATCAAATTGAATAACGAGATCTTGAGCGACTATTCGGAAACAAAAAACTCGTGATTAATGACAAGCGCACGATTTACAACAAAACTGAAATAAAATAAACTGTAGGCTTATCTTAAAATTAAATAAATCAATAAGTGGCATTGAATATATTATAAATTAAAAGCAAACTTGTCTCTGTTGTGTGGAGTGGTCATGTCGAATGCTGTGCACACAAAATTTTTGTTGAGGTGACGGGTTAGGGCGGGGTGGCACAGCTTCTGCTCGCAAAATACATGAGAGTCGATGTTCAGTTCATCGTGTAGGTAGAGTGCTGTGTTGATAATAATAAATTTAAAAAAAAGTCTAAGTACTAAAAGAAGGTATGAGTTTATAAACATAATAAACTTTATAGGATAAGTATAAGTATCAATGCAACATAACTAGAGAAGATTCTAGTTTTTTTATAGTGTGTTTTATTTTATTCACTAAACCATTGGCAAAATAAATAGAAATGCATAATTCATTTAATTTCACCTCAGAATTGTAAAAAAAAATTGCTGAATAAAAATATTCTTTGAGATAATTTTAAACTGAAATTAGAATTGTATTAATATAGTACTGCCGTGATAAATTCCTTTAAATATTACCTAGTCCTTTCCTCCTTCCTGGTTCGAAAGGAGACCCTCCGAAAGCTGCTTTAATGGCGTCCGCGAAAGGTTTTGCGAGAAAGTTGGGACCAGGGTTGGTTTTGCAGTACCTTTCCGCGAACACTGTTGTGAACTGGACTGCAGCCGCGCTTTCATCCTCGACTTGTTCCGGCACTGTAGGATATAATGTTTTAAAATAATGCTTACTTAAATGAAAATAAAAACAAATTTAATTATTTTCTCGACTGCATTCGGCACTTTGAAAATGTTTTTTGTTGGTTAAAGATAATTATAAGTTAAGTTTTAATATTAATTATAAAACATCTTTAAAATTCTTAAATAAGACGTTTACAATTTAACAATTTTCAAATAAAATAACATTTAATCCCTGTGCACATTGTATTTTGTACACATTTATTTTTTCCTTATTTACTGTAACAGCTAAAATCTAGATAAGTTTGTACAGACTACATACAATTTTTAATTAAGTTTTCTGAAACCAAACACAAACGTAATGTAATATAAGCTCATTCAAAATTTATTCAATGTTTAAATTTTTAACAAAGGACGTTAAAATATTTTCTAACAGAACTCACTCAAATTTTTCTTCTCTGGTCTGACTATCTGCAGTTCTTCATCTTCAGACAAATAGTTATCTGAATCGGACTTTTGTTCAAAGGAATCTTCACGTTCTGAATCAGAATCGGAATGATCCATGTTTGTTTTGACCGTTTGGTTCATGTGATTTGGCACTGTATAAATAGTTGTTTTAAATAATGTTTTTTTTATAAAAAAAAAAGTATTTTCAAACAATTTTCAAACATTTTTAACTGTATTCGGCACTTTGAAAAGATTTTTGATTGATTAAAATATTAAAAGTTAAATTCAAATTTTTAAATGAAACATCAGAAATTTTCAAATAAGTCATATATAAAATAAAACAACAGCCAAACAAGATAACATTTAATCTCTGTGCGCATTGTTTATTTTCATGCACACTTGTTTTATCTTAAATACTATAACAGCTAAAAGCTTTATAAGTTTCTACTGGCTACATTCAACGTTCAATTGATTGTTCTGAAATCAAACATAAACGTAAAGTAATAAAAGCTTACTAAAAATTCATTTGACTCACAAACTTTTCAATAAAAATTATAATATACTTTTTGATAAAACTGACCCAAAAGTTTATTCTGTGGTCTGACTATCTGTAGTTCTTCATCTTCAGACGAATAGTTATCTGAATCGGACATTTGTTTAAAGGAATCTTCACGTTCTGAATCAGAATCGGAATGATCTATGTTTGTTTTGACCGTTTCGTTCATGTGATTAGGCACTGTATAAATTATTGTTTTAATTAATGTTTTATTTTGATGAAGAAAAAACGAATTTAAAAAGGATTTCAAAATCTTTCGACTGCATTTAGCACTTTGTAAGGTTTTTGATTGGTTATAAATAGTTAAAAGTTAAGTTTGAATTTTTAAAGAAATAATCAAAAACATTTCAAATTAGTTGTTTATAAAATAAAAAGATTCAAGTAAGATCTCATGCACACGTTACCTAGATTACGTTGAACTGATTCGCTTACGTCACTTGAATCCTGTTCAATTGATTCGCTTACGTCACTTGAATCCTGTTGAACTGATTGGCTTACGTCACTTGAATCCTGTTCAATTGATTCGCTTACGTCACTTGAATCCTGTTGAACTGATTTGCTTACGTCACTTGAATTGTGTCGAACCGGTTCACTTACGTCACACGACTCAATAGTTTCTTGATCTGTTCTTCTCTTTTTTCGAGCTGAAGTTTCTGCATTTTCTTTTTCAATTACTGTTTTTTCTGCTTCAACTTTCTTTCTTTTCCTTCCAGGGAAGCTAGGTTTTGTAATATCGTTTGTGGTTACCGGAACTTCTGGTACACTTTTAATAAAAAGGTTTGTTATTAAAGACTATTAATTAAACAAAAATTAAACATATTTTAGTTAATGTTTAAATAGTTTGTGAAGGGAAGCATGCTTTAAGGTCAGACTGATTTGCATATTTGATGAGTCAGCAAATTGTATTTTTTTGCTTTTATTTCAACTGCAGTATTTAAACATATTAAAAACTAACTAAAAACTTTAATTTTAACAATTGAAATCATAAATAACATGAAAAGGAGCTTTCATTTTTGCTTACTAAGAAAACATGTGAATTAGACTGAGCTTTAAGTATACTAACTGTTTTTAAACGAGCTTCTGAAATAAACAATACAAAATTTAAAAAATGTAAACAAATATTTAGTGGTATTTTTATTTAAATTTTATTAAAAGAAATTGCTAAGGGGTTTACTTAGATTTTATTAAAATACTTTAGTGCAAATTACCGTTTAAAATTTACAGTTACTGTTATTTTAAATCATTGTAAAATTCGCTTGAATTCATTAAACAAAACTGTAAATAGTTTAAAGTATTCAGATATAATTTTAAAAAGCTATTTTACAAATTAACTTTTATTTTTGGTTTCAACACTTATAGTAATTACATTGTTAGTTTTTGCCTAACGTAATTTTTAACTAAAGTTTTATAAAACCTTCAATTTTTTTTTAAATGTTCGCCTAAACCTAAACAGTATCTTACCTTGAAGTAACTATTATCTTTAAATTTTTGCTATTTGTATTTAAAAACACGACCATAAAAACAAAAAACCTTTTAGCAAACTGAGACCATTCATTTAGTTTTATCCTACTTTCTTCGTCATCTTCTGTCGGTGTACTGTCTGGAAAGCTTCTGTTATTAAAAGTAAACATGAATTATAAATTTGACTAAAAATATATAGCACAAGTAAACGAAAAAAAGAAGCCCAAATTACTACTCATTAAAATTACTAGTTCAAACTAAACTTTAGGTAGCTTGGTAGAATTTTAATTTTTTTTTTTCAATTTTTGATTTGTATAATAAAATGTAGAAACTTATAATTTTTTTAAAAGGTTAAGGTACTAATATGTATCTAATAATTAGCTAACATTTTAGGTATAGCTGAATTTAGCATATCATACAAATCCTGTCTTTTATTGTAAGTCCAAACTTTGTGATCTTCGTTAAAAGTAAAGCAACCTCTACCATTTAAAATATTTTCAATTTCTTCCTAAAAAATAATTGTTTTGTAAATTAGTCTAAAAAATGTAAAACAATTTTTTATGTAATAAAACTTATAGCTTTTGTATTCTAAAACCTTATTCAGCTTTTACACATAAAATATACTTTGATTTTAATTAATTACTCATTTTAGACACGCCTGAGTATCTGAAAAATGCAAGTCATTATTAATGATACCTTATAATTTTTACTGTTAGGCTAAGCTGACAAATTCGAAAACAATGTTATACTAAAAATAGTGTAGTAAAGTTTTTAAAACATTAAGTTTTAACCAAGAAAATGAGTGAAGACACTTTTGAGTTTATTAAATTTATCTTTTTTATTTTGATTATCTAACATTGAAATAGAACAGAATGATGTTTATTCTACCTTGATGGTTAAAAGACAAAATACTTAGTGTGTGACGAATTTTTAGAAAGGAAACTTTTACAAGAATTATCTGAATTTTTAGTCACATTGTGGTCTGAAAAGAAAAGATAAACTAATCAGGACACTGTGTTACCGTGCCTATTTTATCTGTTCACCTGATTACTTTAGAGAAAATTTTAATTACATTTAAGAGCTTGTTGTAAAAGAATGAATATTATCTTGAGTTAGTGAGTAGAATTTAAATCTGACCTAAATGGTTTGAAAAGAGAAAAGGAACTAGAGCAAAAAATGTATAAATCCATGCATACACAAAAGATCTGTTTATTCGGGGAAGAATATTGAGCAACTACTAAGTTCTAGTTTTTAGCTGCTAAAACTAGGGGTATTTTTTTCCTCAAGTCCCATGTTGACTCCTGAAGGCAAGAACCAGATACCCGCCTTTGCTAAAAGCATGAAATATACCTATTGAAATGCTATTGCGACAAAAGCTTTATCAGTCGTACAACTAAATAGCTGAAGAAAATTTTCAAAAAATATACACTTTATTGCATTGAGTTTTTGAATTTAGCCGAAAAAAGGAAAGAAGTATAATAAAAATGTGTATGCAATAAAAAGAGATATGATATCACGGAACATTGACCAATCAGTTGTGCTGAAAATTTCATTTTCAGAGATTTTGGATAATTAAAGTTGTCGTAACGTGCTTGGCCAGTCGAAATCGAAACTATGTGTATTCTAAACAGAAAACCTACCCTTTGTAGGCAGAAAAAATTTGACTTAGTGTTGCTTTATTTACTTAATGCTGTTTTTGTTGTTTGTATAATTTTATTTAATCCGCTATAACAATATGTAAATTGACAAGTTTTTCTGTTATTTTTTTCTACGTAATTAATATTTGCTTTTGATGACTATTACTTTTACTGGAAAGCTTTCAAATTTGCAGGACCGTATAAATTTACACGAGTGCACAAAATTGCACGGAGACATTTTTGCACAAGTTAATTATTTTTTTTAATTCTTGTATTTATAAGTATTTTTAATGTATCTTTTTTTTTACTATTACTAGTACACCTAGCCTTTACCCTCGGTTGGTAAGTATTTTTCTTATTTATCAAATTATCTTTTATTTTTTTTGTATTATTTACTCTAGTGCAAAAATGTTTTTCGTGCAAATTTGGCTCCGTGCAATTTTGATTTTGTGCAATTTAGTAACCTCGTGCAATTTTATCTTCGTGCAGTTTAGACCCGTTCCTACTGCTACTTACCAAGTTAAATTTTTTTTTGTCAATTGCTGATATTCCACTGATGAAATAGCGTGAAATTTATTCAAATTTTTGCACTGTATGTATTTTACATTATATTTGAAATTAAATACGACTTCAAATGTTTGTATTGTAAAATATGTACATTGATTCAATTTTTAGAAATACTTATACATTTTTTAAACCTGTTTCCTATTATTTTACATATAGTTCAACGTTTTATAAAATAAAAGCAAAGACTATTACTTAAAAAAATAACTTACTGAGTTGCAAAATTTTTTCAATTGTGGTCGATATTTATCAATTATAGCAGGAATTTCCTGAATTATTTTACTTGTAGTTGTCCTCCCGTGGTCTTCGATAATAATTTTAACTAAAGAATTATGAAGAAATCTAATGTCTTCGTAATCCATTGTCTGAGTTATTTTTCTTCTCGACCTTCGTGCTTCTACTTTACTTACATTGCTTTTATCAGCTGATGAACTCATTTTTAATTTATATATCAAAGTTTAAACAAAATCTGAAAGAAAGTTTTAGTGAATATTTTGGTACAAGTGAACAAAAAAATTTAAATAATTAAAAAAAAAGTTTCTTGTAAAAATTATATACTTACGTTTTATAATGATGATAATTTCCTAAAAAATTCACTTTCATACTTCAGGAGCGCATCTTAGTTTTATTAAGATAAGAACTATAGAATTAAGCTATTTGATAATAAAGTAATTAAACACAAATATACTTCAAAGTCTTTTATTCAAAAAATTGACTTCAACAAATTTTTATCAGTGTCATACAACTGCAACAAATTTAGTTAATTCTTTATAATTCATAAATCAGCTTCCCTACATAGTACTATCATAATCACAAAAGAAACTGAAGTAAAAATAAAAATTATAATTCTTGGATGTTTTGATTAAAAGAAAAGATGATAGTATTATCCTGTCGTTATTCAGAAAATGTTCGTTAACGAATCAATATATAAGTTTCCAATATTATTTGTAGCAAGAGAAGAAAAATTGGTTGAATTTAAACCTTTATTTACAGAGCTTTAGATGTCAATAGATAAAAAAGTTGATATTGAATAAAAAAATAAAGCATTAATTAGACAATTTCAGATTGAGAGTTTTATACAACACGGTGTTTAATGCAAACACAATGATCAAGATCTAAAAACTAATAATAAAACTTTATTAAATAGTAACTGTGAAATTAAATTCTTACATGCATTACCTTACTATTAAGTACTAAGTAAAAAACTAACAAACTACCTGTTTAATTATTAACCAAAAATATTTATCACTCTTACTATTGGAATCTACTCTTATAATTGTATAACCATACTAAATGAAAACATATACTAATAAAAAAAAGACAATTTAGTATTTTTAATTAATTTCACATGATACTTAAATTTAAAAATCAAGCATCAGGGCCAAATTATTAATAATAATAACACTTAAGAACGTAACACGTATGACCATTACACTTCTTTTATTTAATTTGGTTGAAATATATATTACTTTAAATTATTGTATTCTAATTACCGTCAAGTGAGCTTTTTTATCAAAATATTTGTTTACTATTAATTTTAATGACCTACCACCTTGAAAAAATTAATTTTGCAGCTGAGTTTGTTTCTAAAAAATTTATCAAACTATGCGCAATTCACACATTCAAATTAATAAAGTATAGCATATTTACTACAGTACATACAATGCTTAATTTTTACTTATATTTGTATTCAAGCAGAGGTTATGTTCAATTGAATTATAGAAAAAAAGAGTTCCGAATACTGAATAAAATTTGTATGTTTAAACTTTAAATTCATGCTCGAGTAGTTAAGAGTCATTTATAATCTAAGCAGATCTGAGTCATCTTTAACTTTTGTGAAGTTCAAAATGTTTGAGTTATCCTGAATTACCCTGAGATTTTCAAAATGTTATGAGTTGTCCTAAGTTTTTTTTTTAGTGTATGGCAACCCTTATATTAATCAACACGAAATTAAGATATGATGACAGAGTATACTACTGTAAGCAAAACTAACTTTAACTATCAACTTTAACATATTACTAAAATTTGTTAGCCTGAGTTTTAGTTTTAGCCTAAGTGAACTGAAAAAAAGTGTCTTTAAAAACTAAGTAAATCACGATAAAATAAATTTATGTTTCAAAATTGGCAAAAACTACATTAGTTTTTGTTTGATACTTAGTTGCCACTTCCTTTTTAAAAATTTTCCAGGTTTTATAATATTTTCCATGTTTATAAATGTAATTATTTTTAATCCTATTTTAGTTTTAAGTTAAGTTCAAGGTAAAAAACTACTTTAAATGGTTTAAATACATTGAAAGATACTGCAAAGCTAGTCTCTCTTTTGTAATTAACGTGAGTACTAACTAACTATAACTACATTTAAAAATAATAAACATTATTTTTTTTTTTCATAAACAATTGTTTGTAATTAAACAATCTGGAAAATATTAAGTACTCAAAACATAACAGTTTTATTAAATGATGAAAATCAGCTTAATTTAAATTTTTAAATCAATAATACAAGTTAATTAAAATGCAACAGTAGCTAAATACTAATAATAATAGGAGTGTTTAAATTTAACTATATCAAAATGATAACTTAATTTAATAAATCAAAACTATTTTACAAAAATTAAACAAGTTTGATATCAAAACAAGAACTATTTAAACTTAACCATAGTATATCTCAATTATTATTACACAAGATTAACTATAAAATGATAAATTCATAAGTATTAATTCTTTTTATGTGTTTAAAATAATAACTACTTTGTTTTAAATTCATCATTTGATATTTTTATCTATTAAAAATATTATGTCAATAGATAATAAAGTTGGTATTGAATAAAATATATAACATTAATTAGACAACTTCAATTTGAGAGTTTTATCCTACACGGTGTTTCATGCAAACACAATGATCACGATTTAAAAATTAAAAATAAAACTTTATTTCATAGTTACCGTGAAAAAAAATTCTAACGTGCATTAGCTTACTATTAAGTAATAAATAAATAACTAACATCTACCTGTTTAATTATAAATCAAAAATATTTATCACTCTTACTATTGGAATCTACTTTAATAAATTTATAACCATACCTAATGAACAAAGTATAATAATAAAAAAGAGACAATTTAGTATTTTTAATAAATTTCATAGGATACTTTAATTAAAAATCAAGCATCAGGGCCAAATTATAAACAATAATAACACTTAAGAACGTATACTAATATGACCATTATACTTCTTTTTTATAGTTTGGTTGAAATGAATATTACTTAAAAATGTTTTATGCTTGAGTACTTAAAATTATTGTATTCTAATTACCGTCAAGTGAGCTTTTTTATTTAAAATTTTGTTTACTATTAATTTTCAATGACTTACAACCTTGAAAAAATAAATTTTGCTGCTGAGCTTGTTTATAAAAAATTTATTAAACTATGCTCACTTCACACATTCAAATTAATAAAGTATAGCATATTTACTACAGTACATATAGGTCTTAATTTATATTTAAAATAGTATTTCAGCAGAGGCTGTGTTCAATTGAATTATAGAAATGAAGAGCACCGAGTTCTAAATAAAGTTTATATGTTTAAACTTTAAATTCGTCCTCCAGTATTTGAGAGTCAATGTTATTATAATCTTAGCAGATCTGAGTCATCCTTAACTTTTGTCAAGTTCAGAATGTTTGAGTTATCCTGAGTTACCCTGAGATTTTCAAAATGTTCTGAGTTGTCCTAATTTTTTTTTAGTGTGTGGCAAACCTTATATTAATCAACATGAAATTAAGATATGATAACAGAGTTTACTACTGTAAACAAAACTAACTGCAACTATCAACTATAACATATTACTAAAATTTGTTATCCTGAGTTTTAGTTTTAGCCTAAGTGACCTGAAAAAAAAGTGTTTATAAAAACTAAGCAAAGCATAATAAAATAATTTTATGTTTCAAAATTGGCAAAAAAGACATTAGTTTTTGTTTGATACTGAGTTGCCACTTGGTTTTAAAAATTCTCCAGGTTTTCTAATTTTTTTCCATGTTTCTAAATGTGCTTATTTTTGGTCTATTTTTGTTATTAACTTAAGTTTAAGGTAAAAAGCTATTTTAAATGGTATAAAAACATTGAAAAGATACTGCAAAGCTACTTTAAATATGTTTTATAATAAAAAAATGATGACAAATTTTTTATATTTATGTGTTAGATTTTTTGAATCAAATTAAAATTTTACTTCTGAACATGTAAAAGTTATTAAAATTCAAGGTTTTTCCAGATTTATTTATGGTTTATGTTCAAAATTCAAGGTTTCCAGTTTTTTTTTAATTTGTCATATTCCAGGTTTTATAAAGTTTTTTTTTTGCCTAAATTATCAAGTTCCAGGTTTTTCCAGGTAAAGTGACAACCCTCTTGATAGCTAAGAAATTATTTTTTTCATAGTTTCAATTATAAATATCAATTTTAGTTTATGCGCATACTTACTTTACTATAACAAAGTTTAAAATTAAACAAGACATTGGTTGTAGATAAATATACTTGAAAACATTAACTACTCAAAACAAAACAGTTTTACTTTAGGTTAAAAGAATTAGTCTAATAATGTTTTAATCAACAAACCAAGTAAATGGAGTTGCAATACTTGCTGATCACAATTGAGTGTAGGTTTTAAGTTTCAATCTAGCAAAATGATTAGTTAACTTTTAAAATAAATACTTTTATGCAAGTACTTAAAAAATTTACTACTGAAAAAAAAACCTTAGTTTGTCAAGAATTTATATGAATTTAAACTGGGCTGATAAATAGCAACCCAAAGTTGGATATCAAATTAAATAAGCTTATTTTAGAAACATTGTAAGAAAAATATCCGCATTTAAACCTTATAATTTTTTTTTAACTTACTTAAACCAGATACTTATTTAGGTTTATCACCAAATAAATTGAATTAAACACTAGAATAGAAAATAAAAGGGATACCTCCCCTTGAGTTAATATTGTACAAGGTAGATTCTAAAAATGGTAGACTGACATGTTTTTTTTTTTTTTCCTGAATTAAAAAGTAATTATGTTAGAAGTAATTCATCATTTTAAAACTTTATTTATTAAAAAAAATATGCCAATAGAGTTAGAAGTTAACAATTAATAGAAAACTAAAATATATTTGATAGTTAACTTAAAAAAACCTACATGCGTGTATCTACTAAAAGTGAACAACTTAGTGAAAAAACTAACAAACTACATGATTATTTATTAATTAAAAAATATCTATCTCTCTTACTAATGGAATCTATTCTTATAAATGTATAACCATAATAAAGAAATATATTATAATACAAAAAGACATTTTATTATTTTTAAATAGTTAGTTTCAAAGGATATTTTAATTTCAAAAATAAGCAAGAGGGCCAAATAACAATAATAACACTTAAAAACTTATGTTGATATTGCCAAGAGACTTTTTTTTAATTAAATTGGTAATTAAGTAAATTACCATGAATAATTTTATGCTTGAGTATTTGGAAAACTGTTATTTTCTTATAACTATAAATTGAGTTGTTTTATTGAAAAATGTGTTTACTATTAACTTTTAAAGAGCTACAACCTTAAATAAATAAATTTTACAGCTGAAGTTGTTTCTAAAAGTTTATCAAACTATGCACAATTCACATATTCAAATTAATAAATAATAGCATATTTACTACAGTTCATATAGTGCTTAATTTATATTTATATTAGTATTGCAGCAGAGGCTATGTTCAATTGAACAATAAAGAAAAACGAGTTCTGAATACTGAATAACGTTTGTATGTTTAAACTTGAACTTCGTGCTCGAGCAGTTGAGAAGCAATTTTCACATAGAAACACGGCAAATAAGCTTGAAAGTGTTTTAGCTTGAAACTCTTTGTTATAGGGCAATATTTGTTTTTATTTTATTAATATAAATTTAATTATTCATTCTTAATTTAAGAGTTATTATTTAAAAATAAAATGTAAAATTAAGTATTACCAAGCAATAGAGTATTTTTAATCTTGTGTTTTCTCAATTTTTTTTTAACAAAAATTGTCAAAGTAGCTAAAACTAAAACAACCATTTTTATACATTGTATTTAGGTTCGCTGATCAGGGTCTCAAGTTTGTTTCCAAATTGTTTAAAAATACCAAAATTGTTAACAGTTATTCTTTAATCTTTATAAAAATTTCAATTACAAATGTAGTCAGATACTGCTGTTTTAACTTTTAAATGTTCTTTGAGTCTTTCTACTAGTGGTCTCGAAGTAAATACCCAATACTGAACTGGATGCTCTTATTCTTAGAGCACTTTTATTTTTCATTTTTGTCTCTTTACGATGTGTCTTTCAGTTTAAGCGGCAAAGGTTTCATTCCTGGGTCCAACGTATTGGAATAAACATGACATAAAAAAAAAGTATTGCAGTTAAAAGAACTTTAATTCTTTAAAAAGGATTATGTTACAGTTTTAAACATTTTTGCTGCAATAGCTTAAATAATCTAAAAAAAAACTCAACTAAAACATTTTTTGAAGTTTTGTGGTTAGCAACCTTTAGATATTTACAAAAATACTCGTTTTTTTAACATTTTTGATTTAAAATTGCAAAATACTAAAAAAGAATAACACACTTTTGGCTTATTTTAAGCTGTTTTAAGATCACATATTTTGTTATTGTAAAATAACGAACTCATTATTAAGTATTTAAATGTTTGATTAATTATTAATAAATTTAAAAAACTATTGTTAAATAAATTGAACTTTTTTCAATTAACTGTACAGTCTTCTTTTAAAACTCAAACTTTAGCAACAAAAGTAATTTAAAATGCATTATAAACAAGTATTTAATTTTTCAGTTTATCTGATAAGTCACTATTTTAGTAATGTTTTTGCTGTTGTTTTTTAATTTATTTTTGATTTTCTCTAAAAGGTAAAAAATAGAGGACTTTTCTATACTAATGTTTATTAATTAGTAATATAAAGAAGCCATTGTTATTTCAAGGTAAGAGTAATATATTTTAGTTGAAAAAAAAAAACCTAAAACCTAAGGCTTTGCTTGATAAACTCTTATGTGTATTATTAAATTAATTAACATTTTACTTAAACTATTTTGCAAAATTCCTTTATTAAAAATTTTACCATAGTTATTAACAATAAAAGTTTATTTTAAAAATTATTAAGCTTATCATAATACGAGTAAGTTTTTATAAAAATAGTATAATCAGTGTATTTAACAAAAATCGTTTTTTCACAAGTATTATAAGACTTAGAATAATAAATATTGCTATACTTTTAGATGTAGGTTAGCTAAAAAAAGTCTTAAAGTTAATTTTTTGAATAGTTTTAAATATCTAGTTAACTTAATTTGTGAGATAATTAATCTACTTAAAAATATATCTATAAGATAAAACTTATATTAGATCAATTATAGTCTATATAGCGGTCTTCAAGGTGTACACTAATGCACACCAGTGCACACAAATTTTTTTTAGGGTGCACTAAACTTTTATGGTACAAAAAGCTTATTTAGGGGTGCACAAAAACTTTTATATCACACAAAAAACGTTTTAGTCTTATCATTATATTTATTAATTTAAGCGACATAGTTCAATATTTTAGTTAAATCTAGCCCTGTTGTTTAATTTCTCTTTTAGTTTATTGGCCATTTCACTCTCCTGATCTATGTTGGTACTAAATTTTACATATTATTCTTTACATAAAAAATTTCACTGAAGAAACAGCCTGCATTTGAAAGAAAAGAGAAAAGCTGTTGTAAAGTCCATTGACAGATGTGGAAGAAGCTGTCATCCAGCGACTTTAATGATTAAACGACAAAATTAAAAAGGTTAATATTGTCCTTTCATTATTTATACTAGTGAATTACTATAATTTGCTTAATAAAGAAGGTTTCCTTTTTTAAAATTAAAACTATTAATATTGTTTATTTTTTAAACTAAATAATTATTTCTATGAGGATATACACAAGATAACGATATTGTTAATTCAGTAAAAATTAAAAATTAAAGCTAACTTTTAAATTTACAGGAAAGTTTAAGAATTTATGTTCAATAAAAAATACTTTAATTAAGATAAAAATAATCTATATAAGCAATTCTCTTTAAATGGATGCGTATTAGTAGTAATAAATGATTTTTTAGTATTAACTTTAAATTTTAAATAACTTAATTAAGTAATCACTATACTTTTATTTATAATTGTTAATATATATAAAATATACAGAAACTATAAGCTTAAATTAACATTGAGTTGCAACAAACTGAGGCTAGTTTGAATTTTATAAAGTTTTTTTGAAAATATCAGACTGGCTTATATTTTTCTGGGGTTCTTTTGTAAATCTCAGGCCAATTAGGTATGCATTTTAGTAAATTACTTTTTGCTTTAATTTATTAGTTGAGAAATTTGAAAAACTTTTTCACTAAAAGTTCTACACAGCATATCTTATTTATACAACAACAATTGGGGCTGATAAATGTGGTAATGCTTTAAACCGTATTAGGATAACTTGCTTTGTACAAAAAATTGGTTCTGCTCAATAAAAAATAAATGATAGTTTGTTAGCTGAAGCAACTACCCTAAACTATAAATAATTTAGACAGAGTTTTTAAAACTTTGGTTCAAGGTTAATTAACCAAAGTTTTTTTTTTTCGAGTTCATGAATTAGTACAAGATCAGTCAAGGTTTCCAAATTAAAGTAAATGATATACTTAGTTCCAAAACAAACTGTAAATATCAAACAAATATAATTTTCGAATTTTTAATTTCGCTATAATTAAGCAAATTTATTTTTTTTGTAATTATTAACAAATATTTTACATTTATTTATAAACAAAGTGATAACTATAACAATAATCGATACTTTAAAAACATAGATTTGAACATTGAAAAAAAGCATTAGTAAGAAATAATGACGATAAAATATTTAGTTAATCTATCAAAATAAAATAAAAACAACATTTCAAAAGTGGTTTTATTCATTTTTAAATGTGAAATTGGAGAATCTAGCAATAAGCACTGTTTTTACAAATTTATCAATCAAAATATTGGACGAAAGGCTGCGTAAAACTAGTTCTGATAAATGTTAAATATTTTAATAATTTCTCTCATTTTTTTTTACTTTAAAAAAACTTAACTATGCCTAATTACAAGTTTTCGATTTTCTTTACAAAAACTACGTTTTTTTTTACCAACAAAGTGCTAAGAAGCGAATTTGTAATGTCATCGCAATAAATATTTAGAGGCTGAAATGTGGTGTTTCGAAGAATGCTGTTGCGTCATAATCTTTGTCAGCACTTGATTTAGAAGGAAGTTTGCATTTCTTGTTTTGAATGACGAACCGCTTTCAATAATACATAGAAAAATATTTAAAAAACAACCTGTGAAATTTTGAAATATCATCTACGGGTTCGCGACAAAACCATTCAACTGAGATCAAACCAACTTCAAACCAGCATTGCCAACTTTTTTCCCACAACTCAAATGGAGTAAAGTCGTACCTTCTCTGTATCAGAAATTAACTTTATATTGGTCAACTCAAAAATACAGTACAATTTGAAACTATCACTAATATCAAACCTTATTTTCAACTACTTATCATTCATTGTGTCAATTTTATAAAAAAAACGACTTTTTATTGTTTAAGTGTTTATATATCAGCCAAACTAATCAAGTTTAGTTTTTTCTAACTACTTAATTGTGATACGTTATTTTTAACAAAACTAATCTAACCGGCATTTTAAGTGACCTGTCATAATGTATTGGTGGATATTCGGATTTACTATCAACTACCATTATGTGAAATCAGATGAGAAAACCCTATAAATAACAAGGCTAAAATATTATATTTATTTTCTGCTAACTACCAGAATATTTTGAATTAATAATAGTGCATACTAATTTAAATTATGGTGGGAAAACTTACTTAAATAGCAAAATTAAAAAATATAATAATTTAACAAAATTGTTTGCATTTAAACATTAGACAAGTTATATCTTTGTTTAATAAGTTCTAACAAACATTAAGCTTAACTCAAAGTACAGTTATATATAAAAGAGAACTAAATAAGTTAAGTAAAATAATAATACTTTATCATTTATCTAATATGAACACATAAATTTCTGCAGATAAAAATACTTACTTTTAATTTAAAAATAGTAAATGATGTTTTCATAAATTGACTATTACTCAACAATTTTCAAATCTTATTTATACTAAATACATGTTTGATTAGTATGACACACTGAAAATTATCCTGCTCGTAACAAAGTTAACTTAGAATCTTACAGAACTTACGCATACAAAAGTTAAATAAGTACACTTTAAAGCTTTAACCTTTTCAAAGGCTGTAGATGATTAGAAATCAAGTTGTATACACATTAAAAGTAAAACGATAAATTTTTACTGTTAGTTTAACTTCGAATGTCTGAATCTAACATTAAGGTGTTAAGAACTTATGAACAATGTTAAGTTATATCATTATAAAAGACAAACATAAGTCATAAAATATTTATCTTTTTTAGGTGTATATAGACAGCAAAGTAGTGTCTTTACAAACTTCTGTACACAATATGAAGACCATCGCTCTACTTAAGCGTATAGGATTTTAGTTTTTAGTAAACTTTATAGTTATAAAACATTACTTAGGAAATGTTTCAGTTTAAAAAAAAGTTCTATAAGTTTAAGTATGATAGTGTTAGTTAAATAAAAGTTTTAAACAGTTATAAAATGGTATGGAAATCGGTAGGGTACGAACTTTAAGAGGTACGGATTAGTAATATGTCATTCATTAAATCTCGAAAATGTTTGTAACCAGTAACTAAAACAATGATAAATTTCGTTAAACTTATAAAGTCAAAGAAACAAAACAGTGACCGTAATATAACTTATCCAAACATTACACAAATAGTTATCTGAAAACATAAGGTCAAAAAAAACTAATATAGCTTTTATATAACATCTTGTATAAAGTAATGTTTTACAACTCAAAAAATTGTTTTTTTTTATATAAAGGCATACCAGCTGAAAAAACGTTAATAGCTAGATTTATCGGAATTTAGTTTTAAGTTTTAAATTTGCTTAAACATTGCTTTTGAGCAGCAAATTAAAAAAAAATCTTATTTAAAAATGCGGGTCTAATGTAACCAACTAAGTTTTAAGTTTGATATATTGATTTAAAATAAGTTTTCATCATAAACTTTTTTGTTTTTAAAAGCAAACTAATGTTAATGCAGTTTTTATCTTAATTTAAGTTTATATTTTGGATAACGCAGGTCAACTTACAAGTTCAAATAATTAACCTAGTATTCTAACATAAATTTTAAAGTTTTGAAGCATAAACAAGTTTTAAGAGAACTAAATTTGAAGACATAAAATGTATAATTATTTTACAAAAATATTTGAAAAAAAATGCTAAAAATACTTGAATTTATTTTAAAAAAGTTTAGAAAAGTCATGAATTTAAGAAGTTTAATCAGACCAGGGTTTTCCTAAGTGAGCCATTAAAGAACTTTAGGGGGCCATAAGCAGTAAAGGTACCAAAGGAAAGGCCACATTTGAGGCCGAGCAAAAGTGACAACGTAGAAAGATGTCTCGTCGTGCAAAAGTGTCCCTTCGTGCATACTTGACACCTAACCATATTTTCCAGTACCAAAACTTTATTAAGTTTTTATTAAACAGTTTTAATAGTTTTTTTTTCTAAATGATATAATCGATTTAATTAAATATACTATGAAATAAAACATTAAAACTACTGCTTAATCTAATTGCAGCAGCTACAGGAAGCGTGGTGATGACGTCAGATGTTAATAGTGACGTCTCAATGCAAAACATAAATTTTGCTGACCTCAGCACAAAGTGCACTTCCTATGAATAAGACCAAAGATGGTAACAAGCGTCGCAAATTAAATATACCACACTCAAATGTGAACTAAACATTTACAAAATGTTTTTTAAAACTATTATTTTTTCTTGAGATTGATTTTCTCATTACCTAAATACCAAAAATAGTTTAAGCAAAATATTTTTAGTTTCTATCATCAAAATTGTTGATTTATATTACAGCCACAAATTTATACTAAGTAGTTATTTCTGTAGAAAATTACAGCCTATAATTACAACTCTCATTTGTGGACAAAGCATGCACAAAACAAAACTTATTTTTATTTACTATAAATAAGACATTAAAGTATTTCTCTAAGAATGTTTTTTCTAACTTTTGTTAATTAATAAAGATATTAAAACATTTAAGGAACTTATGAATTTAACTTTAAAAACCTTAAACAAAAAATAATAGTCAATAAATAATAATGTTCAATAAAAGATAAAGTTACAAAAAAAAATTATTTTATACTTTAAAAGGTGACTGATTCCTTTTTAAAGCTTTAAGCTAAAAATAGCTTAGAATAATTTTTGAAAAAATAAAAGATAACATACAATTATAAACATTTTAAGTTTCACATTCAAAGTGTCAAAATAATCAAGTACATTCTAAATTAAGACTTATGTGGCTTAAAATGAAATTGTTGTAAATGTATTATAACAAAAGTAATAAAAATTAAGTTATTAAATTTAATCCATATGAGCAAAAACTAAAAATATAAGTAAAAATTAGCTATAATTTGTTACTTTAACTTTCTAATTACTATAGCGATAAAACAGCTGTAATTAGTAGTTTTCAAATTTTACTATGTCTGTATAAGGCTCACGTTGATTTAAAAAAAAAATGATATATCTCTTTCTAAAAAATCTTAAATGTGTTTTCAAAACCGAATTCTATTTTTATTTCTTGATTCTAGTTTAGATAATTCTTAGTAAAAGGACAGACTATGGCATCGTTGAACTTAGGAGTCAACCATGTTTCAGTAATAAAAAATCTATATTGTTAAATTATATTTGTTTAAGCACAAATAATTCTGTAAAAATTCAACTTTGTACAAAAAAAATGATCTTATACTAATGTATTCAACTCGTAAATGTTACAATAATTACAATTATTAAAAGAAAACTTATATGATTTATACAAAACTAATCAGAAAGTTTTAAATTTTTAGATGCATTTGAAGCTGTTGACTCACAATTTGACTCACAGTTTTTCCAACTAATCCCAGAGCTTCTGGGAACTGAAACGAAATGGCTGTCTAGTTGATTCCACTATTTCATATTCCTGATTATGTATTTTACGCTTAAATTGTTCTGGTCTGCTATGGATTGTTTCATTTTGATTGATTTCTTTAAATTCTAAATGATCCAAGTTACAAGATAGTTCTATCAGGGTTAGTATAGACATTTGTTTCTAATCAGTTATTCATAATTTTTAGGTTTCTTAGTTATAACAGTCTGTGTGTAGATGATACATCATTAAGCTTGACTATGATCGGTCTATTTTTGTCTATTGTGATTTTAACTACAAAATATAGTTAGTTAAACTTCTCTTTTTTTCATTTTATTTTCTCTTAGAACTTTTTGATATTTTTCAAGGGAACTATTGGTTGAATTACTCTACTTAGGGATGGTAAATACAATTACATTTAGTGCTTTTTTTTTCTGCTTCATTTTATATAGCAACTACACTCAGTTGAGTCAGTTTGGTCATTTTTTTTGATAAAAAGTCTTTTGGTTTGATTGTTTCCATTGCATCAGCATAGGTAGAACATTTTGAATCAAATCTTAAAAAATTGGAAAAAAACTTTGTTTTGAATTACATAAAGCTTTGTTGTAACTCTGTGATTTGTTCTTTCAAGAAAAATTTTATTACTACACATCACATTTTTATCATCTATCTGAATTTCAACGATACTCTTCTCAATGCTCTTACTTTTCTCTTAATACTTACGTTTTAAACTACAAATATTAGCCTGGAGTTTATTGAATTCATTGTCTTTTATATATCGAAATGCAATTAATTTTTTTTTTTACCAGTTTTCCTTTTTTGGACTTTTCAATCAAGGCTTTGTTCTCTGCTTCCAAAGACGGTATTTATTATTTACAAAAACTCTTTTAAATGGAAGATATACGAACTTTTTTATTTAGAAGAACAATGAAGATTTAGTATAATAAGTTTGCACTGCACCTAACCTACCAAAACATTTTTGAGAATTATTTTTAAAAACTCGGGGTGACTCATATAGTTTAAGATCATTTAGGACAGTTTTAGTTTCTCAGAATAGTTTTGTTTTTGACTAAAACAGTTGTAACCTTATCATAAATCTTTTAGTTGTTTTTCTTTTGTTTTAAATAAGCAAGTGTAATCAAAAAAAAATAGTAACTCTTAACTTCTCTTTTTTGTAAAAACTCCTTTTTTTTGTTGTTGGTACTGGTGTATAAAAACGGGGGTTCACCTAAATTACAAAATAAAGTCAAAACAATCCCACCATTTAATTTAAAAAACCCATTTATACAACTGTTTTAAATTAACCTAGTTATATTCACTGGTATATTACAAAAAAAGAATTTGAGATTTAAGATAAACCTTAAACTTACAGGGTTGCCAAAAGTTCTAGAAAAACTTGGAATTTAAAAATTTAGGCTAAAAAACCCTAGAATTTGAGAAATAAAAAAAAAACCTTTAATTTTGAACAAAAATCTCTAAAAAATATTGAAAACCTGGAATTTTAAACAGTTTTTACATGTTAAGTAGTAAAAATTCTATTTGAAACAAAAACTATCACTTACATAATTTTTTTTTGTTGTAATCAATTTTTTTTAGTCAACACATTTAAAGAAGCTTTAAGATATCTTTTCAATGTTGTTAAACTAATTAAAAGACTTTTTTACCACAAACTTAATTCTAACTGAAATTGACTCTTTAACTTGAATAATTTTAAGAATTGAAAAAAAAATTGAAAACCTGGAGAAATTTGCCAAAAACATTTGGCAACCTTGACATTAAGATTTTTCTACTTGAAGTTGAAGTTTGTAGTTAAAGGATAACATTTTTTTTTGTATTTTTTTAAGTAGAAATTAAATATAGTCTTACTATTTCATCTACAGTATGATTTTTTTAACACCAAACAAATAAGTTAGATTATAGAAAATGATACCTTTTTATTTATAAATTACATAAAACTATTAAAAACAAAAACCACTATTTAAGCTAAAAAAATCTCTTTGTGTAACATCATTTAGCAAATACTAAGAACAACAGTCAAAGTATTGACAAGAAGAAATACAAATTGTAGGAAAATCATGATGTTCTTATTATTGTATAGAGATAAATAGTACAAACAGGTTTCCAAAAAATCTTTAAACCTGGATAAACCTGAACTTGACAATTTAGGCTAAAAAGTATGGAATTGGAGAAATTTTGAAAAAAAAAACTTGTAAAATCCTGGAATTTTGAACAAAAATCAATAAACAAATTTGGAATTTTTAACAATTATAACATGTTAAGTAGTTAAATATCAATTCGACTAAAAAAATCTCTCTTATAGATAACATTTTTTTCTCATTGTCTAAATTTTTTTTAAAACACATTTAAAGTAACTATTAAGTATTTTTTTACAATCCTTTTATACTATTTTACACAGTTTCTTAGCTTCAATTTAACTTTAAACTAAAAATAGACCCAAAAATATAAATTTTCAAAAACCTGGAAGAAATTTTGAAAACCTGAAGAAAATTTTCCAAAATTGTATGGCAACCCTGTACTATTGCTTTTCTACATTTAGAAAATACCATCAATGTGTTTCCTAAACATAATTATAAACTACTTTTCTTTATGGTATAGGGTTGCCAAAAAAAAAAACTGGAAAGCTTGAAAAACCTTAAATTTGACAATTTGGGCTAAAAAACCTGGAATTTAAGAAAATTTGAAAAAACCACCGGAGTTTTAAACAATTTTCTAATGTAAAGTTGTAAAACTTTAATACAACACTAAAAATATTCCATAAAGATAATAGTTTATTGTCATCATAATTATTTTTGATATTTAAAATATATTTAAAGGAAGTTTACAGTATATTTTCAATGTTGTTATATTATTAAACACAGTTTTTTACTTGAGCTTATGTTCAAACTAAAAATAGATCAAAAAAGTGTACTTTGAAAAACTTGGAAGAAATTCAGAAAACCTGTAAAAAATTTGCAAAAAATAAAAGTGGCAACCCTGTATAAAAGTTTACTTATTATTTAGTTAACTTTTGTGGTCTGATAGCATAGGGCTATTGTAGTTCATTATGAGTTCAAAACTCAGTGGCAACACCTATTCAGTGGCAACACCTAATAGTTGGACTCTTTTTTTTAAATTTATTTTAAACAGAAAAACATCTGAGAGTTGGAAATATTAGAATTTCAAAAGTTTTGGAAAAAAAAAATTCAACACTTTTTGTAAAAACTAAAAAGATCTAGAATTTAAAATAAATTGTGGAATATGAAATGAAAAAAAAAAAAACTACACTTAAATAAAAAATTATATTCAAAAACAAAATATTTAATATTTCCAAATAAGGGCTGCCAAAAACCTAAATCATGGAAAGACTTTGATTTTAACAATTTAGGCAAAAAAAAATCCTGCAGTTTAAATTCAGTAAAAAACCCGGAAACCCTGTATTTTTAAACAATTTTTACATGTAAATTGATTAAACTTTAATTAAATACAAATAATCAACCTAAAACAATAGTGTTCTTTTTGTACCATTTTGATTATTTTTTATTATGAAACACATTTGAAGTAGGATCACAGTATTTTTTATTATTTTTATACTAAATAAAACAGTCTTTTTGACCTTTAACTTATTTTTTTTACAAATAAATAAAAACAGACTTACTTGTGTTTTAAGAATCCTGGAATAAATTTGAAAAAATTTGAAAAAAATTTCAAAAAACTATTGCTAACCCAAAAGTTTTGTTTAATATGAAGTGCATTTTAAGTAAGATTACATTATCTTTTCAGTAGTTTTATATTTTAAAAACTTTTTTTCACTTAAGTTAAATTGTATAATTTTTAATAAGCTTAAATACTATAATGGCATAAGGGGTTTAAGAATTTTTTTTACATGTTGATCTTATTTTAAAGATAATTAATCAGCTGGTAGTTACTTTTTACAGTTTTATAAATTTTAAATTAGTATTTGAGGTATGAGGGTTCATAGCTGGAAATCTTAATAGATTATTTATGGTAGAACCAAAGTAAAAAGGCTTAAAGACACTATTTTAACAAAAAATATTTTTTCCCACAGTTTTTGAGCAATATTTATTATACTTTCTCAGTTAAATCTTAACTGAATAATAAATATTTCTATTGTAGGATTGTTTTTTTTTTTTGAGTTTTAGATAATTTTTTTATAGAAAAATTTCAAAAAAAATTTAATTTCTTTTATTTTGGTCATAAAATTATTAATTTTTTCTCTTTCTATTCTTAATATAGAGTTTTTGTATGAATGCAAGGAATAGATCCTGAAAATTTGAGGTTAATTGACAAAAAAATGAAGGAGAAGGTAGATTTTTAGTTAATTTTTTATTATTGTGATAAAATTGCCAAGGAATTTTTTTTCTCCATTTGTTGGTATTAGATATTTTTTACACATCTGACTATCTCATAAGTTAAGAAAAAAATTTTTTATTGTAAAATGTATCCCAAAGTTTATAATTAGAGCTTTTATTCAAAGTCTAATGTTAATTTAAAAAAATATTTGGACCTTCCTATGCCTTAGAACCTTGAAGAATTCTTTAAAGAAACCAAGTGGCAACCTTATGTTAATTAGTTTTCAGAAAACTAAAAATTATGAAAAGCTTTTCTAATAGAAAAAGTTTGATAAATACATATAAATAAAAAACTATATAAAAATAGAATTCTTTTGTATGAAGTATTTTCCTCATTAACATTTTTAATTTTAAAAAGTTTTATTAGTCTGAGTGTCTTCTTACCATTATTATTTTTATACTTTTTTTTGTAGTATTATTTATATAAATTAGTTCTACTCTCTGTTACATGCTTATGAAAAATATTGTTAAGGGCATATGAGGTGGTCCGACATTTTTTTACTAAAAATAACATTGTATCTTATATAAAAGCTTAAAGTACAAATTACAAGCCAGTTTTTATAGAATTTAAAAATCTTATTTAACTTTTGAAATATTGTAATTTTTATAAAAAGTTTACAATACAAATGTATGGACATAAATTTTTCTCAATTTTCTTGGAAATTTAAAAAATCACTAAAAACCTATCTTCTCCTTCATTTTTTTAGATAGAGACCTCAAACTTTCAGTAAACATTGTTTTTGTAATTTAGAAAACTTTGAATGTTGGAATTTTAAAAATATTAAAAATAAAAATTTTAGATAAAAAAGTAAACAAAAAAATAGGTGGTTTTTTTTCAATAAAAAAGTTATTTTTAAAAATTAAAAAATTTCCTGCATTCAATCTTTTTAAAATTTAATAATACATTTTTTGTGAAAATTTGATGAAGAGTGCTTAATAATGAAGAAGTAGATAGATTTTTAGTGAAATTGTCTTTTTTTTGCATTTTTAGTTTGTGCCTCCCTTTAGGAACTTATTGAGGTCACTGACATTGATCGCTCATATCTCTAAAAATACTTAAAATTTTTTCAAGTGGTTAAAAATGTCTTATAGCTCAGATAAAACTCTATAAAATAAGATCAAATTGTAAAAATCAAGGTGGACCCCCAATGCCCTTAATGCTATTATTTTAGATACTTTTGCCATTTACTTTAAACTATAATAATAGATATATAGCTTGATGTTAAAGGTTGTTAAGCCTAATTTTGAGTACTCTTAACTGATTCAGTCTTTGTGGCCATTTTACTTAGAAATACCTGGAAAAACTTTGATTAAAGAAATTAAGCCAAAATAAACCATAATTTTGATACTTGAAAAAAACCTGGATGTATCTTAAATATTAAACATTCTTTATGTACTAAGTAAAGAATCTTGAATTAGACAATAACTAACTATTATATACAACAATTTTTTAATTCAGTTCTTAGTTTTTTTACTTGAAAAATATAAAATAGCAGTTTAGTATTTTATCAGTAATTTTATACTATAAGTATGGAAATATCTTTTTTAAAGTTCATTTTATTATAAAAAACTATTTAGATATAAACTTAAAACTACACAAGGAAAGTTTTTATAAACATTTTGTTATATTTTATACAAAGTAAACAACCAAGGTTATATTAGATTGTTTACAGAGTTTCTTAAGTTTTCACTTAATTAATAAGTTTTTGGTGATTTTTAAAAATACAATGTATTTCTCAATAGTTTAGTGAACATGTAATGTAGATTCATTTATCAGGGTTGCCAAAATTTTGGATCTCAAAAAACCTGGAATTTGACAAAAGGCAAAAAATCCTGGAAAAACTTTAAATTTGATTAATTAAAAATAAAAAATAGAAAACCTTGAATAATGAAAAAAATAGTAACAGCTTAGAAATATCTGGAATTTAAAATAAAACTACTAAGAGTTAATTTTTTGTTGATAAGATACAAAATATCTGTTGTATAAAATATTTCTCTTGTGTCATTAACATTTTAAGTTATTTTAAAACACATTTAAAGTATATAACATTATCTTTTTAACATTTTTATACTAATTAAGGTATTTTCTTTACCTTAAATTCAACTTTTAACTTGATATTGAAATTATTTTGGTAAATAAAACTTGAAAATAAAACTTAAAAGAAATTCAAAAAACCTTGGAAAAATTTTCAAAATGCCTTTGAAAAGTCTGATATCTATGCTTTTTTATTACTTAATTAAAAATTACATGTGGTAGTTTGCATCATAGGAAAAGACAACTTTTTTAAGATTTAAAAAACTCAAGATGACTCAGGGTAATTTAAAATGACTTGGATAGTTTTTTTGAGAGGAGGAAATCTGTTTTTTAATTCTTGTTAGAATATATCTTTTCCTACAGTTTTTAAGCAATCTTTCTTATACATTTGCAGTTAAATTTTAACTGAATAATTAACATTTCTGTTGTACAAATTTTTTGTTTTGATTTGGAATTTTTTTTATTAAAAAGTTTCAAAAAAAATGATAAATATTTTATTTTGGTCCTAAAATTATTAATTTTAATTTTCTTTCAGTTTTTACTATATTATTTTTTTAATAAAGCAAGGAATATTTCCTGAAAATTTGAGGTTAATTTACCAAAAAATGAAAAAATGATAGACATAGATACTGTTCAAAACAATTGTTACAAAAACCTCAAAAATTTTGGTCCTACAACTCAAAACTTCTGATTTTTTTTGTAGCTTCACAGTTATGTGTGCTCAAGCCTAAAGAACTATAAAAAAAAGTTTTAAAAGGCTTTTTGAATTAAATGACCTCAAGTGTTCTCAAAAGTTGCTCTCGAGTTTAAAACAGCTGTGAGTTTGAAAAATTTTAAATAGTTGAGTTTTCAAATTATTTGTGTTTTTTTTCAATGGCAACTATACTGCACGAGACAAAAGTAGATATATAAGTGTTTCAGGTGTTTTTTTTTAGTTGCTGCAAGAAGTTGTTTTAAACACAGAAAAAAGGGCATGTTTAAACTTATACAATTTTTAAATACTTTAAGCAGATAAAAAAAACAACATCAAAAATAAGAACTAAGTTCAATTTATCAATGTATAACTAAATTTTAATTTTTCAATAGAGTTTAATTTCACAAAAAATATTAAATCCAACTTTGATCAATACAAACAACTAAAAAATTATTGGATTTTTTATTGATATATGTACTGAAAAAATTCAAAGTTCTGTCAAAATCTTATTTTTGTATAATTTGTTTAAAAAGAAAGCCAAAAAGCTTGGAAACCTAAAAAAAACCTGAAATTTGACAATTTAGGTTAAAAAACCTAAAATTTTAAACAATTTTAGGATGTTAAGTATAAAAATTTAGTTTTGACACAAAAAATCTACCATATAGATAAAAATTTTTTGTCATCATCATAGTTGCTTTTATTCAAAAACGAATTTGAAGTAGTTGTACAGTATCTTTTCAATGCTTTTATACTACTTGTCACAGTTTTTACCTTAAAATTAACTCTAAACTAAGAAGAGACCCATGAATGTTATTTTTAAAAACCTGAAGTAAATTTTGTAAACCTTTATAAAATTTGTCAAAAACGTTTAGCAACCCTGTTTAAAACTGTAATGTACGTTTGAGTATTTATTTCTGATCAAACAGATGAGGATAGTAGCAATAATCTACATGTAGCCAATTTTTTTTTCTTTAATATTTATATTTTTAAATAAATGATATATAAAAATAAAAACAAGTTGGTTTATTCTTTGTTCATGGTTTCCACATACTCAAACTAGTTAAAAGTTTTAGAAATACACATCTTAATTTTGATTTTTTCCTAAATCTCAGGTTGAAATTTAGGGAGTAAACTTTTTCTTTAGTAAGTTATGCCTTTTTTTAGTTATTAAGCTATTTTGTCAATATAGTGATTATTTTAAACATTCAAAATTGAGCCATAATGTTATTAAACACAATTAAAATATATTATATAAAACTGCAGTTAATAAGTACTATTATTACATTTATTTTACACTGAATTTTATTTCATATACCGAGGATGGCCAATATACCTTGAATTCTTTCATTGAAAATTTCATTGAAAAAAGTAAGTTGAAAGAATAATTCCAAATATCTTACTTATTAAAAAAGTTTTCAAACAAAAAGTATGACCAAATTTAACTTTTTAAAAGGTGGCAAATTATTTGTTAATTGTGAAATATAGAGAAATTTAATATAATGAAAAGCATTTTTAAACTAATTTGTTTTGAAATATTTGTTTCAAACATGTTGGTACTTAAAACTAAAAAGATAGTCTTTGCTAGTTTTAATGTTCAAGTGTGGCAAAACTTTATATGTCAAGTAGTTTTTGACAATAAAATATTAAACTCTGGCATTGAGGGGAGGTCTAAGATAATTTTTTACAAAAGTTTTAATTTATTTAAATTTAAGTATAACCTATGAGTTACTTTTTAAAGTATAAAAATATCAATATTATTTTCAGATAAGTAAGTCTATTATTAAGTCTCATTAATAAAATATTTTAAATCTTATGTAAGACATTTATATTTCAACAAACAAAAATATATGTGAACTAAAAGTTAAGTGAGATATATGTAAAAAATCATGATGATATTGGTTATCAAGATAAATTAAATTTACTTATTTTGCAAAAGTATGAAATTTATTCTAGAAAGGGTAAAAAACTTAAGTTTTGAAATTCTTGAAGTGATGTAGAAAATCTTATTGACTTATTCATGAAATGCAAAACAAAATGGTCTATATTATTAAAAAAACCCATATTAAGCATTTTGAAATAGAGTGTTTTGCATAATATATTTAAAGAATATTGTACTATTATTTTAAGAACTTTTTAGTTTCTTGACAGTGTAAAGTGTATTTAAATTTTACCAATATGAAAATAAAAACTTTTAAGTTTAATAAAACATTTCAAACTTAGTTTAAAATGTTATAAAAAAGTGTAATTAAGAGCTTAGGGAGTCAAACTTTTTTTTTTCCTTAAAATAACATTGGCTCCTATATGACAGCTTTAAGTACAAACTACAAGCCGGTTTCCATAGAATTAAAAAATCTCATTTAATTTTTAAGATATTGTAATTTTTGTAAAATACAAATGTATGGACAGTAAAAGTTTTGTGGTCAATTATTTTCAAAATTAAAAAAACACTTAAAATCTATCTTCTCCTTCATTTCATCAGCTAGAGACCTCAAATTTTCTGGAAATGTTTCTACATTATAAGAAAAACATTACAAATGAATTTTATTAATTAAAAAAGTAAAGAGCTTTAAGAAAAAAATTTAAAAAATAGTTTTTATTTTTTCAAAAAAGTCCAAACTTTTAAAGCCTAAAGTAATGTTTTTTTGTTATTGTGTAAAGAATAGACTGAAAAGTTGATGAAGATTGCTTGAAAAATCTAGGAGATCATAGTTTTTAAATGAAATATTTTTTTTTGCTAGTTTAGTTTTAGTTCAATTTGTAATAAAAGCTACCCCCTGTAGCCTTAAATTAATATTACCTTGGCAATAACATTGTGTAAACAACTGCATATAAGAAATGAATCTTAGCACTAGCATACATTAGTACAAAATAACTATTTAAAGTTTGTTCACAGTAAGAATGTTAAAAAATTTATTGGAAACAGTACACAGTTTTTGTCTAGATTGAGAACTTTTTATTAATTTTGACAGCCACAAATAATTTGAACAATTTGTTATCAAAGTTGCACAATTTTAGGCTCAACAAATAACCAACCTCAGTTCTTGTTCAGTTTTGTATATTATATTTATAAAATGATTGCCGTATGTATTAAATAAAATTTAGAGTCAAAATATACTTTTATTCCCTTTCTTTTGTTAGTGTTCAAATTTATAAAATTTTATACATTATGTTGCATATATTGGAAAAATTTTCGATAAAGTATTTTTTGTACTTAGTATCATATTGTTATTGTTTAAAGAAAAAAAAAAGCTAATAATATGATAAGAATCTTTACAGGTAAAATTTTGTTAATTAAATATAAATATATGTATAAATAAAAAAAAAACCAAATGTTCACCTCAGGGTTGCCACACATTAGGATACTCAGGACACTTGGGATAGTTTTGGATATTTTAAAACTTTTACAAACCTCAAAATAACTCCGGGTTACTGAGGTTTTTATGAATATTTTTTTCACTCAGGCTGATTTAGGATAATTTTTTTGTTTTACAAGAATTTCAGAACATTTCTTATCTAGATCTTAATTGAGATTTATTTGGTCTAGTTTCAATATTTTGTTATTTTATATGAAAAATTTTTTACAAGAACTGAAAATCATGATAACTATAGATTTTAAAATGCTTAAATAAAATTTTTATCTTTTGGCTAGCTCTGCATTATTACAAAAAATAATAAAAATAAAATTCAGGATTTTTTATTATATATAAAATTAACTACCATGGTAGCATAAGATTATCCAAAGTTGTTTTAACGTTCCATTTGGTTTAAACTTTAAATATTGAATCTTTTAAAACTGTATTTTTAATTAGTTTAGTAAACATTAGATCTACAAGCAAATGTACACAATATTAGTTTTTGTTATTTAGAAGAAAAATGACTATGAATAAAAAGTAGTCTGCACTGAAAATGAAAAAAAGTTCAGACATTGAAAAACACAGGATGAATCAGGACAGTTTAAGGTCAATCAGGATAATTTTTTTACACTTAAAGAGTGGCAAGCCTGCAACCTACTTGTCATAAATTTGATCACAACCTCCAAAGAAAATCAAAAATGTTAAGCGTTTTATTTTGTAAGCAGAGAAAATTTTTATCTGATGAAAATTTAAAATCCTAGAATAGTTAATCAAAATTTTAAAAACTTCATTCAAAAGTGCATGTATTTAATAACATTATTTACAGACATATTACAACATACTAATGTCACATAAAAATGGAAAGAGCAAAATTGTCTTGATAGAACCAAAAAGCACCGGTGACGCGTGGCCGGTATCAAGAAGTGGCCACAGAGCTGCAGCCTCCACCAACACAATGCTGGTGTTGGGAGGTTAGAAGTAAATAGAAAATATCTTTAGCTTAATTTATCTTTAAAATATATAATTAATCTCCTTAAGACTACTTAAGTTAAGAACTTTCTATTAGTTGGTTTAAAGTAAGTTTCAATATTTAAGATATTATAACCTAAACTAAAAAAATAACCTTTGCTAATTTGTCATGTTTGGTTTCAGCAAACTTTTGTACAGTTTGTATCTTTTAACAATAAAATATTGATTCAAGGCATTGGAAAGTGTTCAAAGGTAATTTTTTTAGAAGAATTCATGCAAAAGTTAACCTATTTTGTGTGAAAACTCAACCTATTCAGTGTGAAAAAGTAACTTATTTAGCCTTAAAATTCACAGGTTTCAACCCAGGGAAAGACCCCCCGCTGTTGAGGGAGTTGTGGGAGTACAATATTGTGAGAAACGAGTGGAGCGAGGTGAGTTGTGATGAGACTCCAGACACTCTTGCAAGTCATGCAGTGGCGTTGCTTGGAAACGAGTACAATGAGAACGTTCCGCACAAGTTTGTCAGCTTTGGAGGTATGGTAACAAGAGCTTTGTATTATATATACCAGGGTTTCCCAAAGTGGACCAAGTGGGCCATGATAGATATTCAGGGAGCCTTGAGCTGTAAAGGGCCAAAGAGGGGGGAAGCAAGTGTATTAAAGGAGCCATAAGGGGGCTATGAGGTCATAATAAGAAACTTAGTAAGTTACTTACACTAGATGTTCTGGAGTTGTTGATGAAGAGCATAAAAAAGAATTTAATTGTTTTTAATAGTAGTTTTGAAACTTACACTAAATATTCTGGAGTTGTTGATTAACAGGAAAAAAAGGTCTTAGGTAATTTTAATGGTAGTTTTTCAGTGATCTTGTTGGAGGGGCCACAGCTTTTTATTTTTTTTAAGGAAGCCTATAAAAAAAAGTCCGGGAAACCCTGATATATACAGATGTTTTGGTAATAAAATTAATTTTTTTTTTTTAAAGCTGATGTGAGTTTTAAAGTAGTTCTAGATCTATAGCGTTAATTTTTCTCAAGCTTCAGTTAAAAAATAATGAAAACAGAATATAAAAAGCTTGCACTTTTTTCAAAACTAATGATACTGTAATGTTTAAGAAATAAATATAAAAGTAACATTATTATTAAATTTCGTTTTTTTAAAACAGTTATCTTATTAAAATATGCATAAAGTAAAAGAATAAAAAAGCAATAAATATGAGTTATATTTCATATCAACTATTTATAATTTTTGAACCATTTTCAATCACAATAAACTTAGACTAATAAAGCAATTCCAACTTTATATTGAAATATTTATATATTACAACAGGCACAGCTTTTCCATTTGGAAACCGGGTGAGCAGCCAAGTTGAATACTTCGACCTACTCAAGCGTGAATGGGTTGTCATGCAAACCGCAGGGAATCCCCCCAAAGCCGGTTACGGCCAATCACTGACGCAGGTGGGTGACAGATTGTACGTGTTTGGAGGAACGGACGGCTGGAACTACTTTAGAGACCTGCACTGCTTGGACCTCAGCACTATGGAGTGGAAAATGGTCAAAGAGGGGGTTGATGACGTCACTCCTCAGGAGAGGTACAGGCACGATGTTGTTCATCATAAAGGTTAGATAAAAATCTACTTTGTTTGAATGTTTCAATTATTTAAGTGATAAATTTGTAATTTCTTAAAGGACAAACTTTTTATTTGTTTATTTTTTTTGTTTATCACCATGTATAAGGTTTTATTAACTTGTTGTTTGTTCTTTAAAGTTGTTATATTATTAGTATGTCTGATTTTTTATAAACTAATGCCAATAATGTTCATTGTTCAAAGATGTTGATAAAAATAAATACAAATTTTGCTCATTTTTATATGGTCATTATGGTTAAATTTCCAATTTTTAAGACTGTGCACTGTGTACATCATTGAATTATAATTTGTGAACATATAATTATTCTAACAAAAACTACTTTTGTAACTATTTAAAGTTCTTTATGATATAAGACAACTAAAAATATGCCTGTTTGTTGAGTCCTAATAATGACAAAACAGATGGTAGGTTGTCTCAGATTCTGTTGTTGATGGTCGTGTGGTAAGTTAATTATTTATTATACTCAGAAACAAGTGTAAACTTTTTGAGATGTGTATAATAATAGAATTGAAACAAATAAATTACAATTTTTTTCTACTCAATCACTTCTCTAAAAATAGAGTATATGAATACTACACAGATGATTTGTTAGTAACATACTATTTTTAAAAAGTTCAGCTTCACTAATAAATGTGATTGTGGTCATATGTTTAGTCTTTTTTAGTGTAGAGTTTATATTCTATTAAAAGTAAACTTAGCATTTTTAGGTTGAATTTTTTAATTAAAAAAATGTTGTTTGATATTTTTTTGAAATTAAATGTAATAATTAAATAGCAAATTTACTATATGCTTGTAAAAGATAGTATTTATATACTAAAGGAAACTATACCCTTACTAATTAATAACAAAAATCGTTGTAACTGTTTTACTAATTTAATAAGGCTTACATCAAAAATAACCAAAAAAGAATTAATTGAATCTTACCACCATCTAAAGTCACTAATAACTTAATACATTATCATGACAAAAACCTGACAAAAGTAGTAATTAATACACCCCAAAAAAACTTATGGATAATTATAAAAATTCGCTTTTAAAAGCTACACAAAGTCAATGTTACTTATACAAAAAACCTAATAAAATATTACCAGTAATTTGACAATTTCAGGAAAGTTGTACCTGATCGGAGGGCTGAGAGAGGACACTTACTTCACCATGTTTCACGTTTGGGTATTCACCATTGCGGAGGGAAAGTGGAGGAAAATAACTCCGGTTCATGACAAAAAGCACAGCTACCCTCAGTTGAGAAAGTTTCACGCTTGCGTCAAGTTCAAGGGGTGAGTTTTGTTAGAATTAAATTCTTTCTATTTGAACCATATGGCCCACTTTTAAAAACCCTGACCTATATGTTGTAATAGTTTGTTATGGTATATTAGAAAAACACTTAAGTGTTTTATGTACATAAATTCTGTTACAACCACTTTTCTCAAGTAAATATGTATCTTAAAAATGTTATCAGCTTTAAATAAAAACTGAATTAACAATTAAAACGGTAAAAGTCAACATTTAAGTAGTTTAAGCAAATAAAGTTAACACGTTTATAACGTCAGCGGTGGCCTTAGACAAACCTTAGTATTTAGCAACTTATTAAGTATTTGATTTTAAGTAACGGAAGCCGTTTAGTAAAAAAGAAAAATTCCACCAGGTGCGCTTACATCAGCGGTGGGAGAAACGACACTCAGTTCTACGGAGACGTGTGGCGACTCGACCTCGATAAACCGAAATGGACCTTGATGTCCCCATCTGGCGGTGAGAAATTCTGCTTCCACTCGTCCTGCGTCACCCCGCAGGGCCTCATGCTGTTGTACGGGGGCATGGACGAAAGCGGGGTGAGAAACTCGAGGTTGCGGGGCGTGTGGTTGGAGGGGGAGCCCCTAAAGTGGATGTGCGTCTGGAAGGTGCTTGAAATGAGGAGCGATTTGGAACTCGAAGGGAGTCATCTGAATGTTGTCAATCAAATTTGCAACGAGAGATAGCATACAAGCAGAAACTGAACTATAAAAATAAAACTGTTGGTTTTTTTACCAAGATGGCCTCGAATTTGGCACGTGTTTAGTAAATTATAAGATTTATAAAAAGTTATTTTCTGACTGTGAATAAAGTTGTTTGATTTTAGTAAAAGAAAATATAGGAATAGAAATATTAAACTCCAGTTTTTAAAAAACCTTAATTAAAGAGCATATATGTTTTTTAGTAATAATATAGCATTAAGAGTAATGACTTGGTTTTTTCTATAATTAAAACGTTAAAACATATTATGTGACCCATATAAGTTTTTGTTATATAGCAACAAAATTATTTTAAGAATGTTTTGTGTTTTTCACACTCTATTTGCGATAGAGTGAATCGGTTTTCTCAACATGTGGTACTTTTACACTTGTATATTTTAGATATTTTTCAAACTTGCATAAAAATTATTAGAATATTCTCAGGTAAAGTAAGATTAGTTTTAGGTGATAGTAAAATCTTTATTTACCTTTAAAGTTTTAATAAACTTTTTTTAACAACTAAAAAACAAACAATGTATATTTTGTTTATAGTATTTGAAAAGTGTTTAAAAATGATTTATAAAAGTGTTTATTGTAATTAACTTTTGTAATGTATTGATAAGAACTATGACGTTATCTACATCTTATTAGTTTTATACATATTGTTATACTAAAAAAAAGTTTTTTTGATTTTTGAAAATAAGTTTGTTTCGTTTAAGCTTAGTTTCTTTATGTTAAATTTTAGTAAAATTTATTTTAACTGAAATTTAAAAGTTATATAAAATTAAACCATATACTGGTTTTTTTTTCGCTTAAATTAACTAAAACTATTTCTTTTAAAAACACTGTAATTTTATTAAAAATTGATACTTATTTAGCATAATACAAAAATATAGTAGTACTTATATAGGACAGAACAATTTTTTTTACTCCAATTTCTTATGCTTATTTTACAGACTATTTTTCAAATCATATATTTATTTAGCTTTCCTACAAGCTGAAAAGTAAAAAAAGTTTTTATGTAATACTTATTTTGTGTATTTTTTAAGTATTCATTTGACTTTTTTTTGTGGTATTTAAGTTGGTTTTTGTTTTAAAAGAGCTATTACGTAAATTTTCTACTTATTAATTATATTTTAAAAACCTTATTTGATTAATTGAAACTTCAGTAAGCGCTACAAAACTTAAATGTCACTTTATATGTCAAAAACAACATTTTAGCATTAAAGATTTATTTTTAATGCAGTAGTAATTAAAACTATTATGTTTTGAACAAACTAACCATCTTCTTTAGTTAACTTTCTTTGTTTATTTTTTTTACTTTTTTGATAGTTTAAATACGTATATGCTACACAAATAGGAAATTCTCTTAATTTATTCAGGTTTTATAAATAAATAAAACTAATATGATATGGACAAAATCAAATCAAGGGCAAATATAACAACTACTCAGTGATAAAGAGATCCGAAAATTAGTGAGTTTCAAAACCTGATTTTATATGGTTGATGAGTGTTTTAAAACAAAACTGTTTTTAATATGTATATATTTATAGTTATATTAATGTGTAATATATAAAAGCTTAATAGCTTATTTTTCAAAAAAAAAAAGGTTTAATTTTCTTAATAAGTAAAATTTAGTATACTTCATGAAATAAGCTATTTTTTAACTACAAAGATACCTTGCATACAACTTTGAAAAATTGTCTTTAAATTTTGTTCAATGTCATCAGATACTAAAGTTGTGCATAAAATTAGTTTTTTGTATGATAAAAGATTGCCGAAGAATTTGTCATTTGACATTTTAAGAAAAAACATTGAGTTTGAAAAGTTTTGAAAAACCTTGAACTTTGAACAAAAGCAAATTACTGACAAACCTGAAAACTGAAACTATTTTCACATTTAATAGGATAAAATTTTGATAAGACAAATCTATCATAAGGATGGTGTTTTTTTATCATTTCATTTTCCTTATCAAAAATACATTCAAAGTAGCTTTATAGTATCTTGTCAATATCGTTATACCATTCAAGTCGGTTTTTTACCTCAAATTTAAATTTATACTAAAAATGTACCCAAAAACTTGTTCTTCAAAAAACCAGGAAAGTATTTCAAAAAACCTTTGGCAGCCCTTTAGTAATTGTCTTAAATATTTAAATGAAATATAAAGCTTCAAAATATATTTTATAAAATCCCACAAAAACTTATAAAATATTTAATCAAACTAGTTCAGTCATAGTTTTCTTAAACAAAATAATTAAGACAAAACCCATAAAAACCATTAAAGTTTTTAACAAGCTTTTAGTAAATAGGAAAAATAAGGGATAACTAACAATGATAACAGGTTATTAGTTTTTCTATACTACTCTTGAATGATTTGAGATTTTAATAAAAAAGTTCCTTTACTACAGTATTTTCTTGACAAAGTCTTGAATTTTATTTTTCATTTTAAAAAAATGTAAACTTTTTAATTTTTGTAAACTTTTTTAAAAGGTTTCATATAGCACTTTTAAGAGTTTTTTTTAAGCACAAAACAAGTTCTAAAAGTGAAACTTTTTCAAATAAAGGATTTTGTTATTCAATTTATGCTTTTATCATTTTATGTCAAAGTAAAACTTTCTTCCGTTAAATATATCACTAAAAAAAAAAGGTCAACTGTTTGCCACCCAATTTAAAAACAATAATAAGGTATCAGTTTTTTTGTAGAAATACTTTTTTCCTTAACATTTTGGTAATTTCAATTACAGTAGCATAAATTGTTATACGATAATTTTAGGTCGAGTTTTTGAACTCTAGTGGTTTTAGAAAGTAGATACAAAATTTGCTTATTTAATCTTAAGTAGATTAGTGTTTTTATTAGTTCTATTTTTGTCCATTTAATTTCCGTCTTGTTTAAATCGTTGTCGTTTTATTACTTGTTTACCTTCATTTTTCTGTATAAAGTTTTAATGATAGTATAGTACTTTCTATAAAGTATTTAAATTTAATTTAAAAATCATTTATAGCGTAATATTAAAGCTGTTTTTTATAAGTTTCTTATAAGTATTAGTATTTTATAAGTTAATTTAGCTAGAATTATTTTACTTATTTAGTGTCATTTTAGGTAGCATTATCTTTTAAATGTTGTTATTCTATTTCAACAGTTTCTTACCTCTATATTAATTTTGACATAAACATAGACCTTAAATTTTGTACTTATAAAATCCTGAAGATATTCAGAAAACCTGGAAAAAGTTTTCATAAAATCATTTGACCCTTTTTTATCATTAATAATTAAATTATTATTTGAATAGTTTGGTTTTGGTACTGGTTTTAATTAAAAAGTTTAAACATAACTGACTCATTTTTGAAAAAAGTTTATTTATTAATTTCGTTTAGCTCTCTTCAGAATAACATTGCTAAAAACTATGAATATTGTAGAGTAATTTTAGTTATATATAATGAATTTGAAAAGTCTAACAAAAAATAGTTACGTCATAAAGAATAAAAGTCTGTTTAGAAAAAGTTTGAAAAATAGAATAGAGCTGTACTGAACTAACTTAATTTATAAGACAAAATTGCTAAAACAAAAACATTTAAAATAGTAGAAATTTTTACGTTAAACTAAATTAAATAAAAAGCACATTAAAAATACGACAATAACGACAACAAAAATAATACTACTAAAGACCCTATTTGTAAAGTTTTAAATTGTAAAAATCCCTTTGTTTGCAAATTTTTGGCTCGCGAGATCTAATAAACAGAGATTCTAGAACTGAAAGATGGTAGGTGTTTCTAGCTCGGGATAGGATTTCAAACCTATTATCCAGGTAGTTCTCGGCACAAACAGGGTTGTTGAGGAGGTGCTGATGAATAGATGACTGTTCACCTTTAGGCTTCACGTCGTCTTCATGTCACGAAAAAGCTTAAAAGGTTTATTTTTAATGACGACGTGAAGCCTAAAGGTGAACAGTCATCTATTCATCAGCACCTCCTCAACAACCCTGTTTGTGCCGAGAACTACCTGGATAATAGGTTTGAAATCCTATCCCGAGCTAGAAACACCTACCATCTTTCAGTTCTAGAATCTCTGTTTATTAGATCTCGCGAGCCAAAAATTTGCAAACAAAGGGATTTTTACAATTTAAAACTTTACAAATAGGGTCTTTAGTAGTATTATTTTTGTTGTCGTTATTGTCGTATTTTTAATGTGCTTTTTATTTAATTTAGTTTAACGTAAAAATTTCTACTATTTTAAATGTTTTTGTTTTAGCAATTTTGTCTTATAAATTAAGTTAGTTCAGTACAGCTCTATTCTATTTTTCAAACTTTTTCTAAACAGACTTTTATTCTTTATGACGTAACTATTTTTTGTTAGACTTTTCAAATTCATTATATATAACTAAAATTACTCTACAATATTCATAGTTTTTAGCAATGTTATTCTGAAGAGAGCTAAACGAAATTAATAAATAAACTTTTTTCAAAAATGAGTCAGTTATGTTTAAACTTTTTAAATTATTATTTGTTGTTTCTTTTAATCAACAGGTTGTAAATAAGATGTAAAGAAGTTTTTTTAAATCATACAAAAACCTCGGTTAAATTATACTTTACATAACAAAAAAATAAGTTTGTTTGTTTAAGCTGTTGTTGCTTTGTACAAAACAGTACTTCTTTATATTGAAGTAATTTAATTTCTAAGTCGCCTATTTTTTTTAATTAAAATTAATTGGTTACATTGTTTTTCATAAACTGAATTAAATTTAAAATTTAACTGTTATAACTTTTGTTAAAAATACAAAAAGTAATTTTTTTTTGGTTTATTAAAGATGATTAGATACATATTCATATTTTTTTTAGTTTATACAAATACTAGTTGTATGGATAACTTATTTTTAACTTTATATGAACACTCTTGAAGTGTTTTAGAAATTAAGTTGATAAGAATTAATTCCAGAAACAAAACAACTTAAAACTTCTACAGATAAAATATTTTTAATAAATAGTAGAAATTAGTTCATTAACTAACAATTTTACAGAATACAATAGAACTTTGTTTTTAAATGATTTTTATTAAATCTAAGCATTAAAATTTCTATAATGGATGAAAACTTAAGGTATTTTTATAAAATAGAACTTTATGTTTTAATTTTGTTTATTTGTTTATATTTACTTTCTGAAAATCAAGTTATTTTTTGGTGATGCATAATAATTTATAAACTTGTGCTACTTATTGAAATTAGTTTTATAAAGTTTAATCGTTATTGAAAGTTATATCACTTTTTAATACTTATAAGTTTTTCTTTTCAGGATTTTACTTGCTAACTGTAGAATTATCGATTTTATATTGAAAGTCGCAAAACTTGAACAAGATTTCGTTAGCAATTCTCATAATGTAAAAACGTTTTGAATATCAAAGTTTTTTTTTAACTCGACTCAAGTTATAGAAATAAGTGTTTTTTTAAACATTCTGATATTCTTATATTCTTTAAAAAAATTGTATCTTTACTCGTGTACTTTGAGAGTAATATGAAAAGTGATGTAGTTTTGAAATTTCTAATAGCTTTAAAAGTTACTTTGACAGCTTTATTTATACTGTATGTATTATTTCTTGCAAATGTGTATAGACTTTACTTACAATATATTTTTATTGCTCTCTTAATTTTATTTATGGTATTATACTTACTAGGCTTCATTTTTGATTTGTTTTTTTACTTGGAACCACGTTGAAAACAAAAAAAGTTCAGTAATAATTGCTTTGGTAGTCTAAAAATTAAGAAAATAAATAAAAGGGAGGATTATGTTTAAATAGGTTTTTAAAATGGTAATTAGGTTTAAAACGTTTTCTTTTCTAATTGTTTTATGTGGGTCAATTCATACCAATAACTATTTAGATTTAACTTTCAAATTTTTCCTTTACTTTAAGTATAGTTTATAAACGCCACATTTATAAAAATTTTTACATAATTTATTTGCTCAAAAAACAAACTTAATTTGTATAAGTATTCTGTATATTTTTTTAAGTTTAAAACTCTTTTTCTTAATAACCTCCACTTTTTGCAGTTGAAGCCTTGACTGGTGTTGCTTTTTTGAAGGTTTTTGAAAAAAGTTTTAGTACGTAAGATATTATAAAAAAGGATAATATTTTTTTTTTTTTATAAAATTTGCTCACGCTAAAAGTTTGAATAATAAGAGAGGATTAAAGTTTCAGGGTTGCCAAACAAATTAGAAACCTGGAAAAACCTGAAATTTAAGAATTTAGACTAAAAAACCTGGAATTTCAAACAATTTTTAAATTTTAAGCAGGAAAATTTTGATTTGACACAAAAAATCTATCATAGAGATAATTTTTTTATTAAAAAAAAAACATCTGAAGTAGCTTAACAATATCTTATCAATATTTTTTATACTATTTAACACAGTTTTTACCTGGAACTTAACTTAAAACTAAAAACAGACCCAAAATGTGTACTTTTAAAAGCAGCCTTGTTGAAATTTTTAATACCTGGAGAAAATTTTCCAAAAACATTTGGTAATCCTTAAATTTATACAGTAAGTCGCTTCAAATCTTCAAACATATTCAGAAGTTTATTGCAAACTTCCAGTGTTATGATTTTTATCCATTATTTGAAAGGTAATAACCGTTGTAAACTCTTATATACAATATAATATTACATTTACGTACACGTAAGCATGTAACATTTTATGTTGTACCTCAATGCTGTTTAGCATGTAACTTAATTTAGAACTATTTTTGTTGCATGTGTATTTGTTGTCAGCTCACATGTCACTAGACGACTCAACAACCAACATTTTTACAGAGAAGTTCGCTCTAAAAGTTTTGTTGTTTGTAAACTAATAATAGGAATATAAATAGTACGTGAAATATTATTGTTATTAGTTTACAGCATAATGTACGTCTTCTCATAGAAACTAGTGTTTAGATTTTGCTCAAAAGAACACATTTAGTTTTTACTTAAAAATAATTGTGCCGTACGGAATGTAGTTTGATTATCCCATTAAATTAATTTACATGATGTGTTAAAACTCTATTTTTTAATTTATAACACTTGTTTCCCAACTCCCAGTGAAACTATAGCTTTGTACTAAACACAACAAGTTAAATGGTTTTTGATAATAGTATAATTAGTTTTGTTATTAAGCAGTAAGTTTAATTTTTCTGATTATCAATTTAAAAGTTATTTACTTAATCTTATAGTAATGCTTTTGATAATATGTAGCTGTTTTTAAATTTTTAATATTAGTTTGTCTTAATTTATTTATATATCACGTTTTCTGAGATTTATTGTTACATATTTAAGATTGATTTTTTAGTCTAAATTTTTTAATTACAATAACCAATAAAATAAAATTTTATTCAAAAATTATATTCACTTAATAAGGTCCGTACAAAAGTCACAAAAATTACTGATAGTTATTAATCAACAATAATTATTAAAAGTGTATTTACGTGTTAAATCATTCAGAGTTAAAATAAGTATTTATTGTTTTTAATCAAACCTTAGTTCTTAATACTAAATGACACTTTAAAGATATAAATTAGTTAAATGAAGTAAATTAAAAATTGTCTACTTAAATCTAACAAAGCTAGTTTACTGCTATTAAAGTTTTACTTCTATACTTGTATTTGTGTTAGTATATAAATCATCAATAATAATACTATTAATATTTACTATATTTAAAAACGATAAAGCTACCTAGATTTTTGTATACAAACTGTCTTTATTAAAAGTTGTATATCTTTTCAAGCTAATTAGATTTTTGTATACAAACTATCTTTATTAAAGTTTGTGTATCTTTTTTAAATTAATTAGTTTTTGATATATAATAAAAATAATTCTTTACTAATTGATAAAAATATGGCTTTAACTTTGTTTTCATATTTAAAGATATGTAATGAAAAGTTTTTATTGCAGCCCAATAAAGTTACATACTTAAGTTTTGAGAAAATACTTTGTATAAATTATTTACTAGCTTGACTCAATTTTGAACAAACCTAAGCTTTTGTGACGTCATTAAGACTTTGGACTCTGTCTGTCTTGTGAATATAATTACAACATGCTTGACTACATAACATTTCTTCCTAAAACTAAAACCCTAGCAGCACAGTATTTTTCATTTATTTATTTATTATACTTTTAAAAATTAAGTGCGTTTTTTATTTTGTGTTTTGTTCTAAGAAACACAAGTAGAAATTTATGTTATATACTTATATCCGACTAATCTTTAAATCAATTAACTTTCAGCAGCTTATACAACTAAAAAAATTAAACAATGACGAGAAAATCATCGCGGTTGTCGTTCGGGGGAAACACCTCGAACGAGAAACAGCAGCAGGAGGGACTGGAGCTGTTCGTGATGAGGAGCGCCATGGGGAGGACGGTTGCCATGGCCATGTGGAGGAAGCTGTCCATCGAGGAGCGGGCCGAGTACGAGCAGGAGGCGAGGATTCTCAACTTCGGGGGAAACACCGGTGGTGAGACTGAAAACCAGGGACAAGAGGAGGTTTTGGAGGAAGCGTTTCTGCTGAGTTCTGATGACGAGACGCCTCAGGACGCAGCGATTCGTCAGCAAGTTCAGAGGGATTTCGATCTCGCCATGAGCGTTGAAGAATATCAAACAAACAAAAAATCCGACCTGTTCGACTCGGAAGGTTCCGCCGACGCAGAATACCTTCCTGAAGCGCCTGAAATACCTGTAGAAGTTCCTGTGGAAGTTCCTGCGATCAAAAAACAAACCACGATCCCCGAGGCTTTCAGCATCAAGGCGAGCAACTTCTACGGCAAAAAGGAGCAGGTGAAGAAATCCGAGCGGAAGAAAGATTTTTCCAACATCCCGAGCTCGAGCACTACCGACACAGAGGACGAAGTTCCCGAGATAAAATTGTCAGAGCGGCCCAAGAAAAAAACCAAAAAGTCTGAAAAGTCCTCGCTCATCCTGTTCGACTCGAGCACCTCGTCCTCCGAGTCGGAGGACGAAAAGGTCCTGCCGAAGAAGAAGCGGAAGGCGACCATTGAAAGTTCGAGCAGCTCTTCGGACGGTGGGGAGACGCTGTTCAGCATGAAGAAGAAGATTGCGGCGAACAAGACGGAAGCTCCCAGGAGCAAGCCGCCAAGCTTGAAAGCTGTCAAGGACAAAAAAGCTTTTGATAAAACGTCGAAACCTAAGGATAAAGCAAGCAGCAAGTTGTTGCCACCCAAGTTGGAGAAGCAGAAGTTGAGCGTCGAGCCTGATAAAAAGTTGAAAGCGTCCCTGGTGCTCAGCAACGTTCAAAGCAGGAGGATTGAAAACCCAACGGCAAGTACAAAACCCAAGGAAGCAAAATTCGCTGAAAAACCCAAAAGTTCCCAGAAAGACGCAAAACCTGCAAAGAGTCCGCCCGTCTTGACGAAGCAGCCGAGCAGCTTGTCAAACTTCAAAATCCCCAAGAAAATTTCCCCGGAACAGAGAGAGAAGGAGCAGAAAGCCAGGGAGCGATTGAAGAAGCGCATCGAGGACCTGAGCGAGCGCATCAGCGGCAAGACGAGGCGCTTCAAGCAGATGACCACGGAGAAGTCGAAGAAGAAGGAGAAGCAGTCTCTGGACGAGCTCCGGGAGGAGAGGTTGAAGCTGATCCAGCAGCTGGATAAGAAGGTGATGTCGGATGAGGAGAAGAAGCTGAGAAGCGAAATAAAGTTCGAGAGGACGGAGGACTACGATCTGAAGTTTTCGGATTTTGAGAAAACGAGGACGATCACGGTGCAGGCGGTGCCAAAGTGCCAGTACCACCCGTGCGCCAGGCTGGGAGTGCTGGACATAGACAAGGTGAAGTACTGCTCGCAAGCTTGCTTGCACAAGTACGTCATGGACCTGCACAGGATGCTCATGGAGAGCATGTTCACAAAAAAGAAGAAGGTGTCCGTTGAAGGTAAGAGGAAAAGTAGGAAGGACTCTGTTGAGGAGACCCCTCCCAAGAAGTTCAAAAAAGCCCCTCCCGCGAAGAACGCAGAAATCAGGAAGGGGTCGAGCGGGAACCACGTCAGGAGGTTGAGCGACGACCAGGTCAGGACTTTGAACAAGGGTTTGAAAGACACGAGTGGTTTCAGCGAAAAAAGTTTGAAGGATCACAAAAGTAATATCAAAGGTGAGGCTCCATCGGCAGTGACTAGTGCTCCTCATAAAAGTTTAAACGTTGCGGCGTCAAATGCCAAGCTCACTAAAGAGAAGTCTTTAGTTGGCGATGTGAAGTACGAAGTGAATGCGGACAAGGTTAGCCAATCAAAAAGCAGAAGTTCTGAAACTGACCAGTCAAAACTTTTAAATGACAAAATGAGAAGCGAAGTTTCAGGAACTGTTGATAAAGCTAAAAAAAGCTCCGAGCAAACACGGACTTCTTTCAAGCCTGAAGCTTCTGACGTCAAAATCACTTCAATGGATGTCGATTGCAAAACGAGCGCTGATAAGATCCATAAAAGTTTTACTAAAACTTTCCAGTCTTCAAGCTTTCAAACCCAACCAATCAATGAAGCTGCAACTAGCAAATCAGAAACAGCAATGAACGGTGCATCAGTGAAATCAGCAAACGGCAGCTCCGAAAACAAACAGATGATGAATTTCGCGAAGTCCTCAACTGTCCCTGAAAACGATGTTGAAATGACTGATGTTTCACTGGACGATATTTCCACGCCTGAAATCGCAGCAGCTACTGGAAGCGTGATGATGACGTCAGATGTTAATAGTGACGTCACAATGCAAAGTTTTGCTGACCTCAGCTCAAAATATATTTCTAATGAGTAAGACTGACTTTGATTTAAAAAAAACTTTCTATTGATGTATCTCTTTCAAAAAACTCTTGAATGTGTTTTCAGGACCGAATTCTATTTGTCTTTTGTTTTATTTCTCGATTCTAGTTTAGATAATTCGTAGTAAAAGTTGTTGTTTTTAGGTTATTTCAACGAATTTTACGATTACTTTTGCAATATAAGTCTACGCACTTTTTTTTACAATTTAAGACTTTTGTTCTGTACTGAAGTTTTAAAATTCTACTTTCTATTTTAGTTTATGTTCTTGACTGAATTAGCTTTAAAAACTTTCAAATATTATATATCGGTAAAAGCTTTTAGCATTTCACCAACGTAATTATGTATTTTAGAGTTAACTTCACTGCTGATAAATTAAATTTAATAAAACTTCAAAAACATACCAGGTAGCTACATAAATATTAATTATACCATAATTATTAGACGTATTTAACAGCTAAAAATTAAAATTGTTTAAAAAGCTATTGAGGTTTTAAATTTATAACTTTATTTTTGGTTTTAAACATTCAGTTAGAAAGACAGTTTAAAGTTAATGACAAAGGTAGTAGTGAATGTAGTAATAAGAAAGTGTTAAGTTTATTAACGTAAAATGGTTAGTATGAGTTAAATTAATAACATTGTTTAAGTTTGGGTGTCTATAGGTAAAGATAATCTAAATGCTACTAAAAGTGTAGGATGTTTTAACGGGAATTATAAATAAGTATTATGTAGGTGCTAAATAAAAGTTATAGCAAAAACATTTTTTATTAAACACACTTATACTATAGGCATTCACAAGTTATATTAACCCTATTAATGTATATTTGCCTAAAATAAAACTGATTATGAAGTTAAAAAAATGAGTATTTAAGTCATACTAAAACCAAGGTAAGTTGATTAAATATAACTCTAGTTTACGATTTTAGAAATATTAAGCTTTAGTTGATATTAAAGAACATATTGTAAATACTTGAAGTAAAAGTACTAAAGTTCTTATTGTATGCTAATAAATACATTTTTAATTGTTTAATTTAGTCTAGACTATCTTGTACTTGAAATACCTTATTATACTTATTGTATACTGAGTGTAAATGAAATATTCAACAACTTTTATACATTATTTTGTATATAACCTTCTTTCTAAAATAGTATATTTTTTTTACAAAGTGTGTTTTATTGTTTTGATTTCATTTTAAGTTTGAGTACATCATGAACACTACTTTTAATACCAATGAAATTGTTTCAAACTTTTAACTACAAAAGTTTTTAAGTTAAATTAATACTGAAACTTTGTTATAGTTATATCGATCGACTTTCACTAGTTTTATTTTAAAAGTTTTATCTGAACAGCTTGAATTTTTTATATGCTTGAATTGTAAATGTGTTCTATCGCTTTTTTATTGTTGTGAATAAAGTTAGTTTTTAAAAATTTTAAACGTAGACTATTTTTTTGTGATTAAATATGTTTAAAATTATCACTTATAGTGATATTTAATAAATTTTTTATTTTAAAAGTACTTAATTTATTATTATAGCTGATTTAATATTTAAAAATTTAGTATTAAGTGTTTGAAAAGATTTTTAGTTACTGGTATGCTAGATACTATTCAAATACTAAAAGCTTTGGTTATAGATTTTACATTCCTTAAACTAATGAATAAATACTTAATTATGTATTTCATTATATAGGAAGCAATAGTCTTATACAGCCGTTTCGTATATGCGATATTTTTATCTCTCATATTGCTCAGTAAAGGTGAAGTATGTTACACATATTTTAAAAAAATTATAGGTTCTATCTAAAATGAAAAAAAAAGTTACCGACCGATAGTAAGGGTTAAAGATAAACAGTGACAGTAAAAAAAAAAAAAACAAAACGAAATTTTAAAAAATGATATAGAGTTACCGACCGAGGGTAAGGGTTAGGGGTAAAAGCGATAGTATAGTAAAAAAAACTAACAAAAAATTGAACTAATAAATATTTTTTAAAATTCAACCCGTGTAAAAATGTCTCTGTGCAATTTTATCCCTTCGTGCAAAAGTGTTTTCGTACAAAAGTATCTTCGTGCAATTTTGTGCTCTCGTGCAATTTTGTCCCCCCATTCAATTTTGTACGCTCGTGCAAGTTTGACAGCTACCCGTCTGAGTAGTTCAATACTTATAGCTAGTGTGTATAAACGTTTAATTGTTTCCAATTTTTCAGTAAAGCAATTTTGTCTATCAGGAAGCAGTAAATTGTAGGGAGGTGAAAAACAAATTGAGTAATAAACTACTAAAGGTGATACCTGACAATGGAAGACGATTTTATTACTTTCAAGAGGGCGATTAAAAAAGTCATTTTGGAAATACTTGGTTAAGTTGAAGCAATTACCAACAAAGTTCCTCGGTGTGTTTAAATTGAACTTTAGAATTTACTTTGCTTAAAGTTTTACAGACGATAACATTGGCTAACTGTTAACACTTCAGGTCATATAATATTTTAAGAATCTGTAACTTAATTTAATTAACAAAAATGCTTTGATGACGTATAACTTGGGTATATTGAGTCAAATATGGCCTACAAAGCAATAATTTCTGAACTGCAACGTGCTAATGACAACTAAGTAGAAAGAAGATAAAATATTATTTGTAATAAAATGTTACAAACTTGCTATCTTTTAATCGTCTTGTGGTATAATATTTTACTTATTTTGTTTTTGTTACACAGAATTATAGTTATTAAAACTAAATAATTTGTTTGAAAGTAACAGTTTTCACAAGTACTATAGCCGGACTTTTTTTTAAATCTTTTCAGTTAACTATAAAAGGCTACCAAACCCTGATTTACAAACTCGTTTAGCATTTTTAGAATTACTTTTAATCTACAAACAAATATTTTCACACTAATAATTATACTTAATAAAAAATGTTTTAAAATTGCCTTATAACCATACTAAACCTAGATTAGGTACATGTTAGAAATATCAAGTAGTGTAAGATATTCACTTTTATTGTAATTTAAAAGCTTTACTTAAAGTTCAAAACAGTTGCTTGAAAAAAAAGGACCGAAGTTAACTTAATAGGAATATTTTGAAAAATAAACTTAAAAGATTAGATTATAATTAAATACAACTGTTGTATTCAAAGAATAAAAAATGTTTGCATCTACGAAAATAAACAAAAATAAAAATTAAGCGGCAGAAAAATAATCTGAAGAAAACTCATTAATACTGTTTAAGGTACAGTAGACTACCGCTTAAGTACGCACTTTTTTTGGTACGCACCACGCCTTAAGTACGCACTTATAAAGAAAGGTAGAATGGCCAACATGCTGAGTTAGCCTAAGACTTTCACAAATTTTAAACTAGGATGAGTAATCCTGAGAAGTCTAAGTGGCCTGAAATTGTGACAGTCCTGTTATTAAATGTTAATAAAATAAACACTTATGTAGTGGTTGCTGAAAAGTGAACAGAATAATGATGTTTGAGCTGTAATGCTATTAAAAAAATAAATCTAGATGAATCTAATAAAAAGTTTTGCAGATTAGAATTATGTATTAATGTTATTTAAAATAGAAAGACTTGTTTATTTTGCTTAATTATTTGGTGGCCAATTGTAAGAAAGAAAACAAAAAACTAAAGTTCATATTATACTATGTCTTCAAAAAGTACGCACTACCCGTGCTAAGTACGCACTTTTTGGTTGGGTTCAATTTGCGTACTTAAGCGGTAGTGTACTGTATTACGGACCAAGCTCGATATAGATTTATCGGCTTTCGTTATATTAAGTCTTTTAAGGTTACAAAAAATGTATGCTATTAATTTGTACACATCAAGCTCGATTATCAGTGATTAAAACAACCTCGTTGTTATGAAAGCTTTTTTTGACAATTTAAGGTTTTTTGCAACATTAAAGCATAAAAATTATATTGAAAAACTGTTTAAAAAAGTAGTTTGGCAATTTCCAAAGTACCATTTTATTATTATACACTACATATATATATATATATATATGGACACTTTTTAGGAAGATAACAATAACTATTTGAATGTTGGATAAATTTTACTTTTGATAAATAAAGAAGTTTAAAGTAGCTTGGCCTTACACACTTTTAGGACTTTTTCGTTTTTATTTTAACCGCTTTTAACCTTTTGTTCTATAGGAAACATTTATGTTATAATTTAGTTTTAATTGTATTTATTGAAACCAAAGCGCAGTTATTGGACCAAAGTAGTAAAACCTTAAGCACTTTAACTTTTTATACACGAAAAATAGACATAAGTTTGAAAAAATAAAAAGCAAACATTTCACTTCATATGTTAATTTTGCATTTAAATTCATAAACAGGGATTTAATGTTTAAGCATTTATTTGTTTTATAAACAAATATACAATAAATATTTTATAAAATATAAAAAATTAGTATACGACTAAATAAACACAAACTTAATTACAGATTTAACCTTTTTTTATTAGTGAAAAAGCTCAAAATTTTAGATAAAATATTAATGTGAAGATTTTACCCCTAGTTGATTTAATGTGGAAAACTTTACAATTTTATAAAAAACAATATACATTTACTTTTTTATAAATGAAACATACCTTTGCTTAATTAAAAAGTAATTATTGTCTAAAAATAGAAACAAAGTATTTAACCTTTGTTATTAGTTCTAGTAAATAATAAATATAAAATATAAATGTATATGTTATAAAGTATTTTCCGTGATAAGTTTAAACCATGCATTTTTTATCATTCAAATTGTTTTGATATAAAATAAGTTTAAACTAATTAAAATGAAAAGTTTTATATCTGAATAAAAGTTAGGATTAAATATTGACGTAAAGGTTATATGGAATTTGTAGTTAAAGAATAGGGATTTACAAACTTTTATGATTAGCAAACAGTAATACTTTTGTCATTTTCGATTATGATTGAATTTAAATATATTCTTGTTAACCATTTTACAAGCATAACTTTGAAGTTTTAGTTTTTCACAGCTCATGATAAATAATATATTTTATTGCAAAGCAAATAAGTTTAATGACTTATGAGTATGTTTTAATATATAGTAAAAAGTTTGTTTAACTATTAATAATCTTTAATAAAACTTTTACTACTTTTGTTCGAATTTTTAAAAGTGCTTTCGATCTACAACAATAAAAAAACGCACATATTTACCAATTCGATTGTGCAATAGAATAATAATAAAAACTTTGCTTTATAGCGTTATAAACTTAACTAAATATACATAAAGTTTAAATATTTCAGATTAAAATTATTAAACAAAAATTTGTACATATTCATTTTAGAAATTTTAAAGAGGTAAAAAGCATTTATTTTCACGTTGTAACATTCTAAAAGCAATTAAAATTTAAAATAATTACTGCAGAAACTAACAGAAGTAAATGAAGAACTAAATTTACATGGATTTAAACAAAACTTAGTTGATAGATTTTTAAGTTACATATTAACCCTAAAAACTCATAGCTGTATTGTGCCAAGGAAAATTTTTTTATGTAAGTTTTAGCAGTTCTAGTTCGGAGTTTTAGTTAATTAAAAATGCTAATAAAAAGAACAAAATTAATTAAAAAGTTAATTAAAAGAGTAAAAGCAAAAATATAAGTATTTACCATTATTTTACAAATCTAAGCTAGAAACATAAGTTTAACTTTATAAAACTAGCAGTTAAAACCCTATACAATAAAGAGTTATTTTATAGTTTTAAAGTATCTATAAAGTTCTACAAAAAAAATTAAATATTAATTTTTTTATTTTGTGTACTAAATCTAACAACATGTAAATTAAGATCAGTTTCGTAAAACTAAAAATGATAACAAAAGAAAAACACTTAAAGATTTTTAACAGAAAAAATATGATTATTAATTAGATAAACTAGTAGCTTATGTAAAATTTAATCAAGTACGAAATAACTACTTCCAAAACTTATGTAAACAAACTTAATTTAAAAAGCATTTGTTCTATAACATATCAGTTATTAGAAACTAAATATTAACAGAAGTTATTGAGCAGACAACATTATACAGCTAAGCGTTACAGACATTTATAAACCAATTTTTGTTGTAAATTGAATAAATTTATTTGATAATCAAACTTTAAAAATATTATATATATATGTAATTAAACTTTTAATAATTATTTGCTTAATAAAAAAAGTCTTAATAGTTTTATTTTGTTAGTAAAACGTTTGGATGTTTGAATGTACATAAAATATTTAAAGTTCAAGTTACTACGAGTATATTTATTGAACTGGTGTTGTTACCATAACTATTTTTGGTTTATAAGTTGTACGTAAATTTAATTCAAACTTAAGAGATTTATTCAATTAAAATTTCTTTTGTAAAAACCTGTGTGCTAGTATTAGTAAAATTTTTAACTTTAATTAAACAATAATATAGTTATGTAAAAAATTTCCTTAATTTTATTAATATGCACAACGACTAATTTTATAAAAATAATTAAAGTTATTAAAGCAATGAATACATTTTAATTGGTCGTTTTTATTGTGTTATATACAGATGAAAGTTGTAAAAAATACTATTTTATAAGTGTAAATAGTAAACTAAATAATTTTTAATGCACCATGAAAATATATTTATTAGTACTTTTTCAATAAATTTTTCACTTTATATGTTCATTTTTTCAAAAGTTGGATAAGCATTTTAGTTTTTTTAATGTAGACATTAATAGTTAATTACTAAAGTAATGTGGTAATACTTAAAACTAAACTTTTGTTATTCAAATTCAAATTCACTATCAAAATCAATAACCGATGATTTTGCACAGTATTTGACACAAGCGATTAGAAAAATTACTCCAAAAACAATGCCCACTATTTCGCCAGTTGCTGTAAAAATACTTCAGTTATGCTAAAGGATTTAACTTGTAGTTTTAGATTCGTTAGTAGTTTACCAAAACAGTTTAAATTGTAAATTTTTTCAGTAAGATTTATTAAGAGCAGGGTTTCCTAAACTTTTTTAAAAAGGTCCCCTTTAAAGAAATTAAAACAGCTATGGCTCCCTCCAACAAGATTACTCAAAAAACGCCTAGGACCTGTTTTTTTTTTCTCTTCATCATCAACTACAGAATATCTAGTGTTAGTTTCAAATTATGACCTTACCGCCTCCTGTAGCCCCTTTGCTGCATATGGCCGTCAAAGGGGCCACTTGGCTCTCTCTTAGGAAACCCTGGTATAGAGAATAAAATAAATATACAATATAATTTTAGTGGAAAAAATGAATATAAAAGTTTTTGACTCACTCAATCCATAATACTGATCATAGTCATCATAGTCGTATATATATTTGTTAAAGTCGAGTTCTGGACTGTTTTCTAGTGAAGTGTTACTATTTCTTAAGTCATCAGTATTTGCTTTCTAAACATTATAAAAAGTTTTACAAAAGTTTTTTTTTTTTTTTTTTTTATAACTAACAGTTGAGTTTTTTGTGCCAAATACGTGTGATGAGATTTCAAGCTTGGTATTGTTGCTTCCAATAGTTTCTTTATTTCTTAAGACTTCAACTTCGAATAATTCAATTTGATCTTACGGTTTATTTACTTTTAATATGTAAGTTCCGTTGAATGAAACAATTCAATAAATTTCATTTACAAATAAAACTGTTAATTTTCAAAGGAAGAAAAGTTCTACAAAACTTTACAAACTTTGATCATCCTCCATGTTTGTGACGTCATCAGTAATATTAAAACCGCTTTCTTTTTGATTCGACAAATAAGCTTGTTCAGTAGTGTTTATCAAAACCTGTTTAAAAGTACATTTAAATTTTACTTATAATAAAAATAATAAAAAATTGAACAATAAATCATCAGTATGTTTTTAAAACTTTCACGCAATAAAGTGGACTTTAAAATAAATTACTTCAATAAGAATATTTTTTTAGATTAATATTTATAAGATGATGGTTATTTTTTGCTTGTTTATTTTATAACACACTAATAAAAGGTTAAAGCTGTTTCTAAAACTAACACAAAGAGCAAAGCATATATATAGCACCATCTTGAAATAAAAGTATTCCTTATGCATTTTACAATTGGTTGTTAAAAACAAACAGTTGAGTTCCTATAAATAAATTGTTTGTGTAATGTATAACAATTAATTTAAAAAAACTTTTTTATTTTTTAAAGTTGCTGTTTGATTCTTTATTGATACTGTTGGTTTTGTACTTCTTTTATTTTTCTGCAATGAGTTATTTGATTATAAATTAGAATAACAAAACTACAGTATGCTACAAGACGACAAAATAAAAATGTCTTGTAAAGTAAATTTTGTTTGATTTTATACCACGAAGTGCTTCGCAATATCGTGTAGTAAAACCTACTTATGCTGAGTAATGACGAAAGAGGAAGTTAAAAACAAGTAAATAGGCGTTTCAAGAATTCTTCATCATAAAATCACAATAAGAAACTCACGTCAATCGTAAAAATTAAAGTCCTTCTAAATCAAGTCCTGACAAGATTTAACATTCTTCAAAATATTTAATTCAGTCTTTGCATATTTATTGCGATGTTATTGCAACTTTGTTAGTAAATATGGGCGTGTTATTTTTCAATACAGACTTTTGAAATTACTTGTTTGTTTAAACTTAACAATCCTCTAATCAACAAATCCAAGTATGATTTTAAAGTAACTTTTAGCAATATTAATGATATACAGATAATCTTTTAAAAGTATTAATGCGCTGTTGTTTTTCAATAGTTAAAACATATAAAAATATTCAGTAAAACTAATTAATTTTCGGGTCTAAGTTTAAAGTCTATAATAAACAAGACATAAAGTAAACTTTTTTGTTGTTACTTTACTTGCTTTTTAATTTAAGTTTAATACTTTAAAAAGTATGTTAAAGTTGTTCGAAAACTATTTTAAAAAAAGTCATCTAAACTACTTTTTATTTTTATTTGCTTTTACTTATCTAGATTTTATGTTTTATGTAGTTTTAAATCAAAATGTAAGTTGTTTAATTTAAGAAAAGTTTTTAACATTAAAAATATTTAAAATCCTATTTTGAAGTCACTAACGATATGGATTTTTATAAAAAGAATTTGATTATGAAATATATGGTTGAGTTACATACTTTTATTTATTTAAGTTAGTTATTACTAGTGTTTCATAAACAAATTTTAGTGAGTTTTTAGTTTTATGTACCATTTGTAAATCATAGTCTTTTTTGTGTGTTTTAGTAAAAAAAGTTTTTATCCATGAGGTTTTTAAATAAACTAAAGAGATTTTAAACATAGAAACATATAACCTACATTTCTTTTTAAAATTTTTGTTAGCTTGATTTCGATTATTTTTTTTAATGGAAATTTGAAAAAAATTGTAAAAAGTGTTATATATAGGCTATTGTTGAGCAATATAACAGATCTTCGTTTATTGTTATTCAGCAAAAAGTACATTTAAAAACTTTAACTATATTACTTTTGTAAACATAAAACCCTTTTAGTTTTAGCTTTTACAATTAAAAAGTGTTTTCAGTTATAAATTGTTATCTGTTTAAATAATCTCTCAGACAACTTTAACATTAGGGATTTTTTAAGTTTAATGCTACTGGCATTTATTGCTGCCTCAGTACTATTTTAGATTAATTTATTTAGATCAGCTTTATTGGGCTAATCTATTCACAGTCCCTGTTTGCTTCAGTATTAGAACTTGTTAACTGAGTATCAGTTTACTTGACTATTTTTACTTAATAAAAAAAAATCAAAAATAATTTATTTCGTTGTTTGTTTTAGCTATTTGTCAATATTTTCTACATAAAATATTTTTAGTTTAACTGCTAACTTAAATATTTCTCTTTATAATGAAGTTAGGATAACATTATTTTTCTAACTATTTAAAAAATATTTAAACAATGCGTTTATTATGATCGTTCAACTAAAGTATGTAGAGCCAACTGATTAGTTGTTTGATAAATCTAATAATAAGATTATTTATACTAAACTATAAGAAAAGCTATCCAGCTCACAAAATAATAACTATCAGTCATGGGTAAGTACTAAGTACTTCCCTCTGATCATAATACAAAAGTCCCCCTTACCGAAACATTAAAGGTGATCAAACAAGCAAACGACTGGTTAAGTATTTCATGAAGAGTTAATAACAATAATTTTATAATATTGAAAAAATTATAAACATAGATACAAAACTATTTCAAATAAAACTTATATTAACTTGGAAATTTAAAGGTTTTGATGTGCAACTACTTACATTCTCTAAATATCTCATCCCAAATTGCAAAGAAATTTTAGCAGTGTTAGAAACTTGGTACGGTTTTATTAACTAATTTTGAACAAATAATATATCTTCGATAATTTTTAACAGTTCTTAAAATGGTTTAAAACCTTGCATTTTAAATCAATAAAATATTTAAATCAAATTTATAACAATAAAGTTATAATGAGAATGAACAAAAAATAAAAAATCAATGTATATTTAACTATTTGATAGTATTATTATTATTGGAAGTTTATTTTCCTACGCTAGACACTTTAGAAAGAGACGTAATAAACACAAAAAAATAATATTTATAAAATCAGAAAATAAAAATTAAATATTTTAAGTTTTAATTAGTAATTAAAATATTTCCGCAGATTTTTAAAATATTTAAGAAACACTGAAGAAAATTTTCAAATTTTTAGAGTAAATTATTGATAAAAGTTAATAAACTAATGTTGTAGATTAAGACTATTCACAAAAAAATTAGAACGATAAAGTATTTATTAATAATCAATTAAGTTACCTACTTTTTAATTTATTTATTTCTAAAGATTGTAATAGTACAGTATAGTTGAAAAGACGCTACAATTTAAGCTTATAATAAAACGTTAACCGAAACTTTTTTTGTTTTTTGATTTAAATTATTTTAAACAAATGTGTACATTTTCTGATAAATTTTGCTTTTAACAAAGCATGTCTATCATAGTTTCTAGTGTTGATGAATTTTTGAGGTATTAGTTAAAAAGTATACGTTTTTTAACAAGCATCTAATAAGTGAACCGAAATTAACTCTAATACTAATTAAAATGCTTCCGATATCATTTTTGGTTAAATTTAGAATTTTTATGGATAACTTAAGGCCATAGCAAAGAAGTCTTACATAAAAAAAGCTTAAAAGCACGATCACTAAGCAGTTGAATTAGTAAATAATTTTACTCAAAAATTTATAAAAAAAAATAGTCAAAAAAACTGCAATAAACAGTAAATTTAAATAATAAGTTATCTAATGTTGCAAGAGTAGGCCCTAGATTGATTCCAATAAGAAATTTATCGTGACGTATATTACTTAAAATTAATTTCTCTTAATGTATATAATATATTTCTATAGTACTGGTTTCATGATTACTTTAAGTTAGTAGAGATTTTATATTATTTGAAAACTTATGGTTTGACTTAAGTTTGTTTGTTAATTAATTTAAATATATATAGTAGTTATAAAGGATGCAAACTTCTGTTTTTTTGAATCTAAATTTATTTTTTAAGCATAGTTGTTTTATGTTTTTCGGCTTTCTTTTCACGTAGTTTTATCTAATATAAAATTTATTTTATTGAACCAAAAGAAAAGCTAAAAATATTTGGTTATAGGACCTGATGTACAATGTATATTCAAAGATTATCGTTGCAGAATTTACATAATATAAGAAAAGTACATATTTTTGAGATATCTTATTTAAATTTTTATTTTAATTTTATAACTTTAAACAAACACAAATTTCACAGTTTAAAATGTTTAAATACAATTAAAAAAAAAACTTTATATGACTAAATGTTTGTGAAACAATGACAGTTTCTTATAAGATAAGCTTTGTAAGTACAGTTAATCGTTTATAACATTTATTTTCAAGAGATATTAATCTTTAGAAAAATGTTAATTATTATAGGTTTTTATACAAACTTTAGCCTCAATTTCTAAAAGTTTTGTTTTGTTTGTTTTGGAAAGATATTCAGCAAGCTACAAAATTAGTTTCTTGTTTTTGCTGACTCAAATAATAATTATAATAATCTTGTAGTTTAATGATAGAAACTATTTAGTTATCGTAAAAATAAATTCTTAAAATACTCTATGAAATTTTTACAATTTATATGTACTTTGTGAATTAATTTTACTGAATTTAAAATATCTTATAACTTACGTGTACATTAAAAATTTGACCTTTTTTATTTGTAGAATTTAACATATCAATTTGCTTATACGTTATAATATCCTGTAATACTTATGTATTTATTGTATGCTATTAAATCTTATAGTTTATAAGTTATGAACAAGATTTTACAGCAAAAGTTGAGGTAAGTTACTTTATGGTGTGTGTATAGTTTATTTGTGAATAAATTATTAAATTAAAAATAAACACATAAAATCTTTAATGCACTTTAAAAATCTTAAGTTTATGTTTAGTTTAATAGATTTAACTGCTTATTGTATTTATTGTGATTTTGTAAGTTTTATGTATTTAACAATATATTTAAAATTGGATATTGTATGTAAGGTATTAGAGGTTATACGTAGCTAATGAGATCTAGTGGTCTATGTACAGTAATAGTGGTAAAGTACATATTATAGTCTTGCTTTTATTTATGCTATAAATAACTTGCAATAACTTAAAAAAACAAAATAAACTAGATCATTGACTACATAGTAGTGTGTACAGAAGTCTTTTAAACGTATAAATTTTAGTTTTTTGTAAAATTAATTTGATAAAAAATACATACAATATTAAAAACTAGCTGCATCGCTATAAAATGTTCAAGTAAAAGTTTAAGTGAAACAACGTTTAAAATGTATTTGAAAACTTATTGAATATTTATCTTTATTCGATTAGGGATATAGTTTAAAGTACTCCATTAAACAGCTTATTTTAATGATCTATAAAACGTGTCAGTTCATACTGCAACACCTGTTGTTAAAAGCTTAAATGAAATTTAAACACAAGAGTTTGAAATACTATAATAGTGATCTATCTAAATTGTACTTTTAGAAGTTAAATGTACAAAGTTGTAAGAAATGAAGTTTATAAATATTTAGTAGTATCATAATTCCATTTCTTCTTAATTTGGGGTTGTATTTGGCTTTTATTTTAAAAAACCTCTTAAGTTTGTAAAAAAAATATTTTTTTATGAATAATTATTAAACAGTATAACTGATTTTGTAAATTTATTTCAGATCATTTAAACCTTAAAAACAATTAATAAGCAATTCAAGATGACAAACGTCGAAGGTCAAACTTACGTCGAATTTGCCGACACGTACAAGGCAATCGACCAGTTGGCAAACAAGTACGCCGAGTTCCTGTACGTCATCGCTCACGAAATCGAATACGTCATAAGGAGCGGGGAGGGCAGTGCGGAAATTGACAGGAGAAAATTTGTCGCCGTCAAAACGGAGATGCACGCTTTTTTGAACGCGCACAAAACTTACTTTGTCCTGCTCAGAGACTCGGTGCACCTCTGCGACGACTCTCAGGTGCACTCTATCGATTTGACAGGAAGCGATCCGCGCGGGGAGTTCTACAAGCTTTATAACGTCATAGAGCGCGTCAATAGTATCGAGGAGCTGGAGACATCGGGCGCGGAGCACTACAGCCAGTTCGTGTGGAGCTTGAGCGCGGATAAGATCTTCGAAAGAGCCAAGACGATGTTGAGAAAGGAACAAGTTGACAACGCGGATGTGAAAAGAATACTGGAAAGTCGCTTTTTCGTCGACGATGTGGGAGTCAAAACGAAATGCTCAAACTATGAAGAGTTGCGAGATTACGTACACAGAAGAATCGATAACTATTGCGATTCTCAGGTCCCAGTGGATAGAATTGATGAGTTGTCCTTCAAATTTAACGGGCCGATAGAAAACTTTGAAGACAAAACATCCTGCGGTATTTGCTTCGACGATTTTGAAAACGGTCAGGAAATATGCCGTTTGCAGTGCAACCATTTCATGTGCAGAGATTGCGCGGAAAAATGGTTCAAAATTCCGGAAAGTGGTTTGGATGCGAACTTTCAGTGTCCGTTTTGTCGAGATGATTGCACTTGATGGTAATTTTTATATTTTAAGGAAATTTTGTCCTTTTTTAACTAAAATGTTCGTACATTAAAGGAAAGGAGTCAAAAAATTGATTTAAGTTAGAGATATATAAATATGTATATGCTCAAGCCTGCCATTTCCTTTTTAACTATGACCAAACTACTAGCTATATAATCAATTAAGAATTGGCGTGATCATAAGTGTAGCGGTTTGAAAACCATGTCGATCTAAGTGTATTTACAAAATTTAAAATATACTTGTAAATATGATCGTTATTATATCCAAACAACTACTATTTTTATTCATGTCTGGTATTGGCTACTAACTACATTAGTTGTTTGGGGATACTATTTTATTTTTAACATAGTTGAACCGAAATAAGTTTAGTTTTTCTAGTTTTTACTGAAGAAAATCCAATACATGATAAAATTTTGAAGACTTTTTTAAAGTTTATACCGTTTAAAAACAAGTTCTTTCTGTTTACAGAAATTTAGCTATAATTGTTAACTTTTAGAATCTAGATCTTTAGTATTATAAAAATCAATGTTTCAATATCTATTATTTATAAAAAAAAAACTCTTGAAACTATAAAATATATTTTGAGCATATTGCTACTAAATATTATAAAATACAAATATTAATAAAAAATAGTTAAGCAATTAAGTTAGCTTCAGATTAATAATAAAATTTGTTTAAAATAAATAATCATATATATACACATATATATAAACACATATGAGATGTAACCTTAAAAGCTAATAACTTTTCTTAAATTTATTTGAGAGCAGTGAAACGCCGTTAGTCGGAATAAAGTTTTAACACAATAACATCTGTGGTATAAATACATATGTGAATATAATTTTTTTTTGTATTTTATTATTAGTAATAGAACATTAACGTCGTTAGTGTAAAAAATATTGAAGAATGCTCTTAACCAGAGTTGTTCAAATTGGGTCCAGTGGCCCCCTTGGGGGCCATTACAGAAGTTTAGGGGTCATGATTAGCAAAGGGGCCAAAGAGGGGGGGCATGAGCAGTAAAGGGGCCATGAAATCATAATTTGAAATTTACGTTAGATATTCTGGAGCTGATGATGAACAGCAAAAAAAAAATAAAATAAGGTCTTAGGCATTTTTGTTGATAGTTTTTTGAGAAATCTTGTTGGAGGGGGCCATAGCCTATTTAGTTCCTTTAAAGGGGCCTTTTGAAATTTTTTTTTAAAAGTTCTTCTCTAAACTCTAAAAAAAATCAGTTTATGGCAACTCTGCCCCTTATTACCACTTGTTTAAAAAACTTCATTCTTTATTAAACATGTGTGTTCGCTTTATATTTTAGTCTTTTTTTTCACTTTTTTATAGCAAATCTAATGGAAATTAGAGAAATTTTTCGAATAAACTTTTACATTTTTGATATCATATTTTTCTACTTGTTATTTTTATTTTTTTTAAGTTTCAATATTACTATACAGCCAAAGATTGTTAGAAGAATTGATAAGTTCTGTAAGCTATTGTGTTTTACACATGTGCAAACATGTTTAAAAAATACAAAAATTGTTTTATTATTAACAAATAACGTATAAGTTTGTAGATCTAACGAAATATACATTTACATAGTAGAAGGTGCATAAAACTAAAAGTTTAATAAAAAAAATCTTGCAAAATAATAAATAAATAAATAATTTTTTTTGGTATTAGATTTTTAGTATTGTTAGCTGATTTTCTTTTATAGTTTTTAATCGATATTAAAAATATTAATACAAAATTAGTAGATTTTCTTTGAATATAAATATTTCTTAAACTCAAACTTGTTAATCGTCATTTTTATAGAAGCTAAAAATCGCCCCTTTTAATAAAACATTACCCATATTTTGTATTTTACGCTATTGCTCTCTGAAAATGCTTACTTTGGAAAAATTTAGTTTAACTTTTACATCTGGCTAAAATTAAAAGTTAAAAAACAGCTAAAAAGTAGAACTACTATGAATTCCCTTCCTTTATCAACCTTAATCGTCCTTCATCAATTTTTATCCCCTGATTTACTTACATCACCCAAAAAAGGGTTATATCGTTATTCAAATCCAAAATCTGTTTCTAAATTCATTTAAAATAAATATACAAAGAAATTTAACGAAAATGATAAAAATTTTAAAAATAACTTTAATAGTAAATTTACTTTTACAAGACGTCTATAAAAAGTTATAACTGTTTTGTAAAATAACAGAAATAGTAAAGCAAATAAAGAATAACATAAAGTAGTTAATACGTTTCTACTTATTTTTACAAAAAATAAAGTACTTAATCCTAGCAAAAAAAATTGTTTACACAACTTCTAGAATACTTGATAAAGAGTTAGACGTTCATAGCTTTATGAAGTGTGTACATCACAGACTAAATGTTAATTTTTTGTAGCTTAACGAAAACAAGTTAAAACGGTTCGGCTTTGCTAGGACACTTGAGTTGGTGCACAACTAAAAAAAAATATTCGTCGGTTGAATTTTTTTCTCTCTCGTAGCAAAATGTTTATCTCTTATTTATCTTTAATTAACCAATAACTGTGCGACGTATGTTGCATTGGGGACCAAAAATTAATCACAAAATATTTTAATAATACGAACTGGTAAATAAATAAACACTATTTACCTTTTAGTTTAACATTGATTTATAACTTGTTAAGTGGTAGTCAATAAGCAAATACTTTGAATTTGTTGCGTATTTAGTTTACCTGATCAGAAACTTTTGAAATACTTATAGAAAAACTTTTTTAAGAGTATTTTACTCGTTTAAGATGTATTACCTACAATTCAACAAAAAAAACGTCTAAGTAACATACTTATAAAACTGTATTTAATTAAAATTCAATCATAATCAAAAAAGTAGTAAAGTTTACCGATATTCAACTTAAAACAAAATCTCTCTAACTTTCAAAACATCTTCGATGTATTACTATTGAGCATTTAAACTTAATTTTTATATTAATTTTAGTATACATGAAAATTATCTGTGCTATGATACACTAATTCAGCTTAAGTACTTAGTTTTAAGGTTTTCAAATTAAGTTATTTGAGCTTAAACTTTTATGTTAAAGACTTTAATGCAATGTAGAAATCTAACAATAGATAGTACAAAAAATCATTATTTTACCTTAACATACTGGTATAAGTTATTAAACGTATTTGATATAGTTACTAAATGTATTTTTATTTTTAACTTAAATTCTCCATGATAAAGGATATGTATTATACTTGCTTTGATTCATATCTTGAAAACTAATTTTTATAAGTTAAAATAAAACTTTATTTTAACATTTAAAACCTTAAGTTTAAATATGTTTAAAAATTAAAAATAGTTACCATTTATTTTAACAAATTTAATTTTAAGTACTTTTGAAATTATGCAAATGATAAAAAATGATTTTTAGTTATCTATAAAATTAGAAAACAACTAAAGTTTTATAGACCATGTTTTTTTTATCTACTCAAAATAATTTGATAAAATTGTAAATTAAAATAACTTTGGACGAAAAGTTTCACATCTGAATAAAACTTAAGATTTGATATTAAAAAAAAGTTTCAATAAATTTTTTTATTCAAAAAAAGTTTCAAAGGCTCTGAAAAATTTTCAAGACTAGCAAACAGTGTTGTAATTGTGCTATAGTTTATATTTGTTTGGTATTAAAATATTCTTATGTTCGCCATTGTATAAACAAATTTTAAAAATATAAACTTTTTTACAAGTTCAAAATGAAATTTTTTATTGCAGAAAAATATGTTTTACTAATATAAGTATATTTTCATATGTTATAAAAAAGCATGTTTAACTTTTAACAACCCTTAATTTTTTTTCCTTTTTTTCGAAGTTTTAAAAGTCTTGTAAACATAAAGCAATAAAAAAAAATGTAATACATTTTACCTTTTCGGTTCTGTAATAAAACAGAAATATATATTTTAATGAAAATAAATATATATCTATTTAAAGCTTTATATTATTAATTTTAAAATTAATTAGGTTTGGTTAAATTATAAATTACTGAAAAAAACTTTATAATAAATTTATTTAGTAATTTTTAAATGAAAGTGTAGCAACTAAGAAACAATTAAAACTTAAGATAATGATTGCAAAAACTCACAATAGTATATGAAATATAAAACTTACATGCATGTACAGAAATTAATTAATTTAAACATATACATATATATACATAAACTACAAAAAAAACCTAAATGGTAAATCTATAGTTTTCTAGTATATATTTAAAATTACAAAAAACAAAAAATAATAAGTTTTTTGTTTATTTTTTAAACTAAATACAACGACGTGTAATTTAAAACAAAGTTCATGGATATAATTTAGTTAATATAAAAATCGAAGCAGTTTATAAATTCGAAATAAAAATAAGATTGTTTATCATTAATTAAAAAGAAAGTGTATGTAAGTTTTAAACTGTTAGTTAAATAACAACTTTAAAGTACTAAATAATATATCGTGTAAGCAAACTAAGCTTTAAAAGTAGCTGCTTATCAAAAGAATAAAATTAACAGTTATTTTAAACTAAGTGTATACAAAAATGTTAACCACACAAATTAATACACCTTAGCGTTTTAGAAATTTTTAAATTAGTTTTAGTTTTAAACATTATAAACATACTCTTACAAGACTATTAAGATTATTTGATATTAACAATATTTGAAATTGAAAAAAAAAAACTAATACAAATGAACTATATTAGTATTCAATATTTTAGTATACATCAACAAAACGTTTAATTCGTTCAAACTTGCTAATAAAAAAATCATGGATGTATATTGATTGTTTAAGGTCCTAGTTAATTATAACTATGTTTATTATACTTTTGTTTTTATCGTTACTATAGTTAGTCTCTGTAGATAAAATATAAACACATAAGATATTTTTAAGTTGGAAAAAATTTTTTACAAAAACCTTTGTGCTAAAAGTATAAGTAAAGTTTTTAATTTCAGTTAAACTACTATCAAGTAAAACTTTAAACTTGCGTACTTTTTATTATATGCACAACGACTATTTTTATATTAAAAACAAAAATATTAAAGTGATGAATAGATTCTAATGAATTATCTTTATTGTGTTATGTACTTATGAAAATGTTGAAACATGTTACTTTTTTCAGTATATATAGTATACTAAAATGGTTTAATGAATTATTTAAACACATTTAACCAGTTTTCTTTTGTTAAGTTTTTTTTTACTTTTAAAAATTGCATAACTGTTTTGGTTTTAGATGTGAATATTTCTAATGCTTTACTAAAGTAATCTGGTAATACTTAAAACCAAACTTTTGTTATTCACAATCAAAATCACAATCACTACAACATTCAAAATCACAGTCATCACATTCAAAACAACAAAGCTCAATTTCCATAGACTTTGCTTTGTATTTAACACAACAGTAAATGTGTAATGCAAGTAAAAAAAGTACTCCAATAACAATGCCTACTATTTCCCCAGTTGCTGTAAAAAGTTTTTAATTGTGTTTAAAAGACAATAGTTTATAATTTTGCATTCGTTGTTAATCAAATAGAATTATTTAAGTTGTACTATTTACAATATTATTTTCTTACAGAATGAAACAGATATATACGAACATTTTTAAGGAGAGTAGTTAAAAGTTTAAAAATGCTTCACTCACTCAATCCATTATCCTGGTTATTTTCGTATGTAGATTTGTTTAAACCGACTTCAGAAGGATTGTTTTGTGAAGTATAACTTTTTCTTAAATAATGAGTATTTGCTTTCTAAATATTAATAAAAAGTTGTCAAAAGAAAAATTAAAAATTTTCTAAAAACTAACAGTTGAACTTTTTGTGTCAAGTACGTATGATGATATTTCAAGCTCCGTTTTATTACTAATACTAGTTTCTTTACTTCTTAAAGCTTTTACTCCGAATAAGTCAGTTTGATCTAAAAGTATGCTAACTTTTAATAAGTAAGTTTAGTTGAAAAAAAAAATTAATAACATTAACATACAAATAAAATTTTTAAAGATCAAAGAAAGAAAAGTGTTACAAAAGTAAACACACTTTGATCTTCATCTTTAATTGTGACGTCATTAGTATTATTAAAACTTATTTCATTGGTTCGTAGAAAAACTTCTTCAGTAGTGTGTATTAAAACCTGTTTACAAGCATGTTTGAACTAAACTTTTTTAGCAAGTTACAGCAATTGATCAAAAAACAAACAAAAACTGCACCAGTATGCTTTAAAAACTTTTAGGTAATCAGTGAACGATACAAAATAATATTTTTTTTTAAACTTATTAGATTATAGTTTATAAGAACATTGTTTTTGAAATAGCTGATTAAAATTACAATATGTTATTCTAGAACACATTAAGAAAAGTTTAAAGCTGTTTCAAAAACTAACACAAACGGCAAAGCATATATATAGTACAGCCATGAAATTAAAGTTTTTCCTTTGCATTTTACAATCGCTTTATAAAAACAAACATTATAGTCTCTGAAAACAAAATTTAAAGTTGTCGTTATATAGTTTAATTTTACCTTTTTAATAGTTCTTATACTGATTCTATTGTTTTTGCGCAAACATTTTTGAAAATAAGCTGTTTAAATACAAAATGAAATAGATAAACTCCAATAAGCTGAAAGAAAGAAGAATAGAAAGTCTTGTAAAGTAATTTTTGTTTTATTCTATGCTGACTAAGTTTTTCACAATAGGATGCAGTAAAAGCTACTAATGCTGAATGATGACGAAAGAGGAAGTTAAACTCAAATGAATAAGCGTTTTAAGAATTTCTCAATATAATATGAAACACACGTTATTCATAACAACTAACTTTTTTCTAAGTCAACTCACGTCAATATTATGACGTATTAATGTTCTTCAAACCCTCACAATTCAGTCTTTAAACATTTATTGCGATAATATCGCAACTTTGTTAGTAAATATAAATGCAGTAACCTATCGCATCTTTACGCACTTATGACGTTACGCACTCTCGTTTTGTTACACATTTGAGAAGTCTAAAAAATTCAAAATTAAAATCTTAACTTTTTTAATATTGCACAAATTAGGTTTATTTTATATTTTAAAATTAAAATATGTTTTTAAATGCTAACTCATCTCTCTATATTTTTAGACTTTGTAAACTTATGTTCCTTTACTAATTGATAAGTTTTTAGTTATACCTCATTATTTTAGAAATTTTGTTAACAATAAGAGATTAAATTAAAATTCTGAAAGAAATATGACAGTGTTGAATAATGAAATTATAATGAAATAATGAGAGTTTAAAACACAAATAAATAATACAGCACTCTTGCCCTATATATGAATAAACATCTAAAAAAGAAATCTAATGAAACTTTTTAGCAAAAAGTAGCAGTAATACTTAATAAATATAGAGCTTACAATTAACACAAATCTCAATTATTTTTTTTGTAAACATATCACTAATTTTCATTTGACGTATTTTTTAGTTTAAGTTCTTCTTGTATAACACTTGCTTTGCACAGTAAGCGTTGAAAATTTTCGCACGTTGCCTTCAACTTTTTGTAATGCTCACCAGCAGTTCAAGTTCTTCTTCTTGCTTTGAAAAATATTCTTCATCAGTTTTAAGATAGTCCTTTGAAGTTCCAGGCATGTTTGTCAAATCAACTTCACTGTTTGCCGCTTCAACTTTCTCTGAAATACTTTCATAGTATTCTTTAGTTGTTTCATTGCCAATCGTAACGAAATCGTTTATATCTTCATTCTCCAAATCAATGTCAATTTTTGAAAAATCTTTTATCAGCCCATCAAAAAAAAGTGGTTATTCTACTTCGGTTACTAGGTTCATCTTTAAAACAGCTTTTCTAAAAGAATTTAAATTTTTTTTTAATATATATATAGTTTTATACTTTAATTTTATAATCATAAATAAAGTAAACAAACTGTTAAAAGTGGGAAAGTTTCCAGTCTGGTTTTAACTAAAAAAATAATTAAAAAACAGCCATTATAGTAAGTATATTCGGTACCTCTCGTATCATTACGATCTCTCGTTATTTACGCATTTTTCTGTGGACACAATGTGCGTAAATAAGCGAAAGGTTACTGTACTGTGTTTGTAAAAAAGTTTTTTTTTTGCAATTACTTGTTTTGTTAGCACTTATCAGTCTCCTAGTTAAATTATGTAAATACAACTTAAGTTAAGCTTTATTAAAAATAGGTTTAATCAATATGAAGTTTCTACCGTTTATCTTTGCCAAATAAAAGTAAGCTGTTTTTTTTTGAATATTAATGCAAATAAAAAATCTTTTTAATTATTATGAAATAACTGACATATATTTCGAGTAAATCTACTTCAGACCTAAGTATAAAGTCTATAGTATAGTTTTTGAAAAAATTATTTTCTATACAAGATTTATGAAAATTTAATTTTTCTTTACAATTTTTCTAAAAAATTTCTACGATTTAGTTTATTAAACTAGTGAGTATTTTTAGTGATTTTTTTCTTTATTTCATACATGATTAGTAAACCTTAGTCTTTTTGGTTCACTTTAAAGTAGAGTTTATAAATATATTTTTTCATATTTTTCAAAACAAGACACAAAGTAAATTTTATCTTTCTTATTTTAGTTGATTTTACTATATTTAAAAAGTATGTTAAAGTAGTTCGAAACTATTAAAAACAAGCACCACTATAAATTTTAAATTTTAACTTGTTTTATTTTTTTGCAGTTTAAATTAAAATATAAATAGTTTAATTTAAGAAAAACTTTTAATATTAAAGCCAGTTAAAATCTTATTTTAAAGTCTTTAATGGTATGGATGTTTACATAGAAAAATTTTATTATGAAATATACGATTGATTTTACAAACTTTTATTTATTTAAGTAAATTATTACTATTATTTCATAAACATATTTTAGTTACTTTTTAGTTTTAAGTATAATTTGTAAATCATAGTCTTTTTTGTATATTCTAGTAACAAAATTTTTTATCCATGAGGTTTTTAAATACATTATAAGATATTTTAAACAAAGAAACATATAATCTCCGTGTCTTTTAAATTTTTTTGTAAGCTTGATTTTAATTATTTTACTTCATATAGATATTGAAAGAAAACTGTAAAAAGCGTTATAAATAGGCTGTTGTTGTAGCCATAAAACAGTGTTGCGTTTATTATTTTTCAGCAAAAATTACAAAAAGAAAGTTCAAGTAAATTAATCGAAATTTAAAAATATTCAGTAGACAAAAATGCCTTTCAGTTTTAGCTTTTACAATTAAAAAGTGTTTTCAGTTGTAATTTTTTGTCTGTTTAAACAATCTCCCACACACCTTATACATCAAAGGTTTTTTTAAGTTTAACTAGCATTTATTGCTGTCTCAGTACTATCTTTAGGCTAATTAATTTAAATGAATTCTAATTGGGCTAACTTATTTACATTTCTGATTGCTTCAGTATTAGAACTTATGAAAAATGAGAACTAGTTTACTTGACTACTTTTACTTTACAAAAAATATATTTTTAAAAGTTTATTATGTTGTTTGTTTTAGCTAGGTATCAATACTTTCTATATAAAATAAAACTACGACCTCAAATATTTCTCTTTTGAAATAAGTTAAGACAGTTTTACTTTCCCAATTATTTACAAATAATTTAAATAATACGTATATTATGGTCAAGTAATTAAAGTATGTAAAGCCAATTGCTTAGACACTTGATTGAAATTAAAAATAAGATTAATTAAAATTAATAATAATATTAGTTATAATTAATAATAAGACAATCTTTCTTACTCACAAAATACTAACTATCAGTCATGGGTAAGTACTAAGTACTTTCCTTTAATCATAATACAAAAGTCCCCCTTAACGAGACACTAAAGCCGACTAAACAAGCAAACGACTGGTTTAGTTCTTCATAAAGAACATAAGAAGAATTTTATACAATTGGAAATATCTTAACCATAGATACATAAATATTTCAAATAAACACCAAATACTTAGATACTGGTCATATATTTCCATGCGTACTTTCTTTGTAAACTTCTTAGAACATCAAAAATTAATATAAAAGCAATTTTAGATGCTATATCAGGATTTTGACTAACACAGTGTTCAGGTAATTGAGTATTTAGTGAGTTTAGTGCATACTTCATTTTTTTACACTTACGACGTCACTATTCTAGAATTGCGAAAAATGGGAAAAAGATTTTTAGATTAACACATATATCTAACAAGAATTGATTTAAAAAAAAAATTATCAATAATCTGATGCATTAATAAAATTAAATTGCTTTACTTTTTGTTTTGAAAGAAATTTTTACTGTTTATAACGTTTAGTACTAATATTTTAAAATATATTATTTAAATAATTAAAATTTTAATACTTTTTGCTAGATTGTTATAATACTAAAGGTCTCGATTCTAAAAGTTGATACTCGTAGCTTAATTTAGAAGGACAGAAAGATTTTTTTTAATGTACATACTCGATAACAAAAATCTTTAAAATTAAATCGTTTATCTGTTTTTTCTTCAGTAAAAACTAACCTTACTTAAGTATTATGCTTAAAATGAAATGGTGTTTCCCGGCAACTGATGTAATTAGTAGCCAATGTTAGAATTAAATAGAAATGTTAGATGTTTGTAAGTATTCAGGATCATAGTTACCAGTAAATTTTAGTTTTTGTAAACACACTTATATCGACTTGCTTTTAAGCTAGACAAAAATTCCAGGTAACAAAACCGCTAGACTTGTGATCATTTCAGTTCTTATTTGGTTTCTTAACTTCAAATTGGTTAAATTTTAAAAGGAATATGACACGGTTAAAAAATATATATAGTTATAACTCTCTTTTTCTTTTAGATAAACTTTAAATAATTTTTTAATTTTTTAACTTGATTCCTTAAAAATTAAAAATTTTTAGTTAGAAAGCACATAATTTTCTATTAAGTACAATCATCTCGACAAAACGGACACTGAAAGTTCGCATCCGAACCGCTTTCCGGAATTTTAAACCATTTTTCCGCGCAGTTTCTGCACAGGAAATGGTTGCACTGCAAACGGCATATTTCTTGACCGTTTTCAAAATCGTCGAAGCAAATATCGCAAGATGTCATGTCTTCAAATCTTTCTATTGGCCCACTAAACTTGAAGGACAACTCGTTAATTCTGTCCACCGAGACCTGAGAGTCGCAATAGTTATCGATTCTTCTGTGTACGTGTTCTCGCAACTCTTCATAGTTTGAGCATTTCGTTTTGACTCCCACATCGTCGACGAAAAAGCGACTTTCCAGTATTCCTTTCACATCCGCGTTGCCAACTTGTTCTTTTCCCACCATCGTCTTGGCTCTTTCGAAGATCTCATCCGCGCTTAAGCTCCACACGAATTGGCTGTAGTGCTCCGTGCCCGACCTCATCAGCTCTTCGATCCTATTGACGCGCTCTATGACGTCATCAAGCTTGTAGAACTCCCCGCGCGGGTCGTTTCCCGTCAATTCGATGGAGTGCACCAGAGAGTCGTCGCCAAGGTACACCGAGTCTCTGAGCAGGACAAAGTAGGTTCTGTGCGCGTTCAAAAAAGCGTGCATCTCCGTTTTGACGGCGACAAATTTTCTCTTGTCAATTTCCGCGCTGCCCTCCCCGCTCCTTATGACGCAATCGATTTCTTGAGCGATGACGTACAGGAACTCGGCGTACTTGTTGGCTACCTGGTCGATTGCTTTGTACGTGTCGAGGATTTCAACGTCAGTTTGACCTTGGACGTTCGTCATGTTGAATTGTTTGCTAGTTAGTTTTAAAATACAATAAAAATCTTAAATATGTATACGTAATCAGTTATAATATTTAATAATTATTCAATAAAAAACTGTTTTTTTACTAATTTAAGAGGTCTCAAAAAATAAAAGATTCAGTATATTATACAAACTAAGAAGAAAGGGAATTGTAATACTAAAATTTAGTTATAAAAATGAAATATATCACAAGTTCTTTTCTTACAGCTTTGTACATTTAACTTTTAAATAATACAAGCTAAACAGATTACTATTATAGTATTTCAAACTCTTGTTGTTGTTAACATTAGTTTTAACTTCTAACAACAGGTGGACTTTTAGATAATTAAAAGTAAACAGTTTAATAGAGTGCTTTAAACTTTACTCTTACTCGAATAAAATAAATGTTACAAATTTTTTAAAATAAATTTCAAAAGTTGTTTTTCTTGTGGTATAAACTATGAAATAGAAAAAATATAGAAGCGATCCAGCTAGCTTACAGTATTGTATGTATCTTTCAGCAAATTACTTTAATTACAAACTAAATTTTTTAGGTGTAAAAAAACTTGGCACATACTACTGTGTAGTAAATGATTTACTTTATTTTATTTTCTAAGTAATTGCAAGTTATTTATAGTACAGTTTTGTGCAAGATTACAGAAAGTACTTTACAATTATCACCGTACATGAACCATGAGATCTCTTTAACAACGTATAAACTCTAATACCTTATATACAATGTCCGATTTTCAATATATTGTTAAATACATAAAACTTGCAAGATCAAAACAAATACAATAAGCAGTTAAATCTTTTAAACTAAACATAAACTTAAGAGTTTTAAAGATTTAGCTTAGAAACCTAAAGATTTTGTTTGTTTATTTGCAATTTAATAATTTGTTTAATCACAAATAAACTGTACATACAACATAAGTTAACTTACTTCAATTTGTGCTGTAAGACCTTGTTTATCACTCGTAAACTTATGAGCTAAAGATTTACGACTCGATAACTAAAGGTTCTTTCGTACACCAGGTCCTAGGACTAGTTATTTTGAGTGTCTCTTTCGTCGTTCAATAAACTATACATTAAATAAAAGTACGTGAAAATAAAGCAGAAACGCATAAAACAACAAGACTAATAAATAAATTTTAGATTGAAAAAAAAGTTTTCATCCTTTATTAATACTATTTAAATTTAAACTTATTAACAAACACAACTAAAGTCAAACCATAAGTTTTTGAGATCTTTAAAATTTCTATCAACTTGAAGTAGTCATGAAATCAGTATTATAGATTATACACATTAAAAGTAATTTATTTTAAGTAATATAAGACACGATAATCTTCTTATTAGAATCAATTTAGTTTTTACAGTTACAGCATTAGAAAACTAAATCCTTAATTTTACTGTTTTTAACTTTTCTTTATAGAATTTTGTGTATGATAATTTACAAATTCAACTGCTTAGTAGTTGTGCTTATAAGCTATTTTTAATGCTAAACTTCTTTCTCCTATGCCTTCAAATTACCGATAAAAATTCTAATTATAATCAAAAATATTGTATTTTCGGCTGCGTTTTAAATTGTAATAGAGTTACTTTTGGGCTCATTTATTATTGGCTTATTTTAGAAAAATATATACTTTTTAGTTATTAGTATAAAAATCCTTCAACTCTAGAAACTATAGTAAACATGTTTTGTTAAAAGCAACATTTATCAACATCAAAAATATAAAAAAGTTTCGATTAACATTTGACAATAAACTTAAATAGCAGCATCTTTTCAAATTATACTATACTGTTATAACTTTTAGAAAATGAATAACAGAAAAAATTAGTTAACTTAATTGATTAGTAATTTTAAAACTTATTTAAAACTAAAATTAAAGCAATTGACTTAGCATCAGATTAACAATAAAAATAGTTAAAAAATAAATATTTTTTAAAGTATGTGTGAGAATTTAAAACTTATTTTTTCTTATATTTTGCAATTTTAGAATAATGAGGTTGTAAGTGCGAAAAAAAAAGTATGCACTAAATAAAAAGAATAATCAATCTCCTGAACACTATGCTAGTCAACATACTGATATAAAATCTGTAATTGCTTTTTTATTCACTTTTGATGTTATAGGAATTTCACCCAGAAAGCTCTCACGGAAATATATGACCGGTATTTAAGTAACAAAGTGCTAAAATACAATGAATACGCAAAATTACGATAGTGTCACTGGGTTTCAATAGGATATTTTAAGTATAATTGATTACGCGATCAAAATCGAGTAATGACTGTGATGGCTATTTATCATTCAGTTGAGAGACAAGTCAACTTCACGAAGCTTCGAAATTGTAAAATTATTCAAAACTTCAAATAAATATAAAAGATATTAGCTGACTTTAGCGAAGCAAAAAATTGGAGAAGTTGAAAAATGTGTTTCAACAATATGTAAGCTGTAAATAAAATTTAGTGCAATAGGTTAACGTTTTATAGTATTTAAGAAATATGTATACGACAGAATTTTTTAATTATTGATTTTTAATGCTAGCTTTTGAGAAAGTTTTGTCTTTAATTAATAAAAGAAACAATGCTCCGGCTTTGCCGAAGCACTTGAGTTTGCGTACAACTAAAAACAGCTTGAAGATTCGCAGTAAATGAAAACTTTGTGTTCTCTCACTGAAAAAAATTAATCTTTCATTTAATGGTTTTAATTTACCAACAAGTTTTTGATCTTACTTTGAATTTAAAGCAATGGGTGGTTAAATATAGTTTAAATAAATCAAATCTTTGCAAAATTGTGTAATTTCTTAAACAGTGTTTTTTTTTTTAATTTGTTGAAATGGCAATCAATAAGCAAACACTTTGAATTTGTTGCAAATTTAAATATGACTGTTTAGAAGCTTCAAAATTAACTAAAAAAAATTATGTAGAGTTGTTCTAGTTACAAATTAAATATGTATTTAAAATAACTCTATATATAAAACATATATGGTTTAGTTAAACATCTAAATGATATATTTAAAAAACTGTATTTCATTAGCTTCTTTTTTTACAATCTTTATAAAAATTATTATAATTTACTACTATAAAAACTTTATATCATCTCAAATAAACTCGCTTTAACTTAGACAATATTTTTAATTTTTCACAATTGAGCATTTGAGGTAGATTTTGGTATTTTCTTTTTAAATACGATTAATATTAACTTTGCCATAATGCATTAATTCAGCTTAATACTTGATTGTTTTATGTTAAATATAAGTTTGTTTTGTTACAACTTTTATCTTCAAAACAATTTATAAATCACCGTTATATAGTATAAAAACTCAATTTCTTTATCAAAAGATACTGCTACAACTTATTAAACATATTTAGTGTTAATACTAGGTATTAAATACTTTTTAAATTTTATTCCATATGATTAAGAAAATGTATTATACAACCGGAATTGCTTCTTCAATTTAAGTTACATTTTATATAGTAAACTTAAACTTTATTTTAATATTTTAAAACTTATACGTTAAATGATTTTGCATTTATTTAAGAAAATTTACTATATATATATGCGTCTAAATCATGGAAATGTTAAAAAAAAGTTTTTAGTTATTTATAATGCCTAAAAACAAATAACAACTTGTTGAATTTGAAATAACTTTTCAAAACTTTTAATTCATAATAAAATACAAACTGTTTAAAGTTGCAGTTTAAAATACTAATTTTAGTGAAAAAAAATTTGAAGAATAAGAAACAAGTATCTGAAAAGATATTGAAAAACCTTTATTATGTGCTAAAATGATCAGAAAATCTAAATTAAAAATAAAAAATCACTAAACTTTAGCATTATAAATCAATTTATTAAGTTGTCTATTTCACTGATAATATAGATTATCAGAAAGTGAAAAGCAAAGAAAAGTATTACATGCAGTGTAAAACACAATCTTTAACTTAGTGTTTAATTGTTTACATATACAATTCATGAAAAAATTGTATAAAATAATTGACTATGTTGCGAACAACAAAATTGCCTATCGCTGTGCTGGCATGAAATAATCAAAAACTTGAAAATGTTAAAAAGGTAATCATATCACAACTGAAAATAGTAAGAATTAAAAGTGTAATGGTTTTTGTGTGTTATAAAAATAAAAAATAAAATAAATAAATTATATAACTTTATAGCTTTTAAATCTCATAAAAAATTGACTAATAAAAATTTACTAAACAATCTTTAAATTTTTAAAAAAAGGCAAATATTATTAAGTAGTATATTAAACTAATGATACAGATATTCATATTTCATATTTCAATGAATTCACAATTTTTGGTTGACATATCTAGCTGGTTGGTATTCATGGTTACCATGGTAACTGGAATCCTGGTCATTCTACGTCATCAGGGGTTCTGACAGTGAACTTTGGGATGTTGAGGCGCTCAGCAACTAGATGATGTATTTCCTGCAATTTGATAAAAAAAATTCATTTATTCTTCGTTTAAAATAAAAAATTTATCTTGTTTTCATAAACTGTAACCTTAGTCATTCGTAATAAAATTTAAAGATCTCGTTTGGATGTTTTTACTGAAAGAATTTAAAGAAAAAATAGAAGTTTTTACATTAAATCTTAAAAAACATATTTAGATTTAATGGAAATACTTTTTTTGATTTTTATGTAACATATAGATTTTATAAATAGAACATAGTCTTACAATACATAATTAAAATTGTGTCAGTTAAATTAAAAACCTTAATTTTGTAGCCTTGAGGCAAGAAAAAGTTCAACGCCATGATCAGATCACTGTGTCCATCAAATAAATCGATCACTTCTTGAATGGCTGCTAATTCCAACCTGTAAAAACTAAGTAGTATCGATTAAACTTTACTATATTGCAAATACCAAGGTTGCCACAGATCGAGCTGTAAAAAATTCCTGACTTTTCTAAATGAAATTCTTAATTGAAACCTATTCAAAAAGACATAACATATAGACCAGGGTTTCCCAAACTTTTTTTCAAATTGCCCCCTTTGAATAAATTTATCTCATCATCTGCAACTCAAGAATATCTAGTGTAAGTTTCAAAATTTTAAAATTGCCACTCCCCCCTCTTTTGCCCCTTTACTAATTATTGCCGCTCCCAACTTACTGAAATCTCTCCCAGGGAGGCGATACCGTCCTCTTTGGGAAACCCTGATATAGACTTAAAAAACAAATAAAGATAATGCTAGGTTCTAATTTAGTCCAAAAATTAAGTTAACCTCTGAAAAAATAAAAACTTTTTAGAGAAAAATTTAGTACAATGCAGTTTTTAGTAATAACAAACTTTCTTATAAAGAGAATATTTAAATTAAATCTCCTGAATTTTTTTTCAAAAACCTCCATTTTATCCTGACTTTGTGGCAACCATATTATACACGTAAAATGTAACTACATATAGTACAAAAGTAAACTATGAATAAATTTATAATTGTCGAGCTATACTTTCTCTTGTAAAAAAAGGAGTGCCCAAAAGCTAGGAAAAATTATTTTTACAAAATACTGTTATTATTATAACAATACTTAATAAGACTTAAGAGTCTATCATACATTACATTTAATGTTCAACTTTTAGTCTTAAGTAATTTTAGTTCATAAATGTTTTTATGATATTTTAGTTCACATAACTTTAAATACAATAGTAAACTTGAGTAGGCACTCAGAACGGGTAGATGTCAAAATTGCACGAGCGTACGGAATTGTACACGGGGACAAAATTGTACGAGTTCACAAAATTGCACATAGATACTTTTGCACAAGAGAATAAATTGAACGGAGACATTTTTGCACGGGTAATTTTTTTTTTTTTTTTACTATCATTGTTAACCCTAAACCTAAAAACGCAAACTATAGAATGCATACAAACGAAGAAGATTATAGTTCTTAAACTGATAAAATTAACTTAACTTTTCAAGTAAGAAATTGTAAGTTATGAGTGTCATAAAACCTATCTGAACGACAGTTTTGTCGCAGAAAATCCATGAAGTTCTGGTACACATCAGGGCTGTAAGGAAACCTGCTTCTAACTTCCGTCATAAAGTTCATGGGGTTCTTCAGCTAATCAGTAAAATCAAAAAATATTAACAGCATAATACTTTAAATAGAATGTAGAATGCAATAAAAATATAAAAAATAGTTATTTAATGAACTCAAAAGACTTAAAATTTTCTCCAATAAAATCATGTTTTCAAGTATGTTTAAAATTAACTTGATTAAATGAAAGTAATGTTCACATGATTAAAAGCTATGCCTTAATTAAAAAACATAAAATAGTTCCGTTTTATATTAATTGGAAAACCAGTCTTATTACAAACAAATGAAATAAGTTTTTAAAACATGTCAACGTTTTAGTTATGCACTTTTTAAATTTAAAAACTAATACTGTGTATTCAACCGCAAGCTAGTTAAAATACAGAATCAGCAAATAAATCAATATATATTATTCATTAACTGATATATATAACTATATATTTCCAAAAAATTACACAAACCTCATCTTTTATGTTGCTTTGAGGTAGAAAAGTGTTGAAGCCCAACACTAAATCAAAATTATTTTCTAAAATTTCCGCCACAGCTTCAATCAGTTCCTCAATGTTCATTCTTAAAATATATAAAATAAATTAATTATCAAGAAAAAAAACAAACAAACTAGGTACTTGTTTCTAAAAACCATATGTTTGGGTCTTAAATGCCTTATATTCAGTAAGTGAGTGAAAATAGTCTTTTTTTTTTAAACTATATGGAAAGTAAGTATATTGAACAGAGTCATGGAATACTCTTCAATACATTTAATAAATTTAAGTGAACTTAAATGGTCTTAAAAGACTTTATGATTTTTTTTAACACAAATAAAAATTTGAGCATTTTATTAACAAGTATATATTTGCAATAAACTTATGTATTGTGGAACAACGATTAAACTTAGCGGATTTTTTTTCATTTAAACATATATAGACAACAGTAATGTCAAAAAAAATATCAGTTATTATCAAGGGTTGATAACAAGTTAGAATGCATAATAAAAATTATACCTGTTTCCTTGATATTCTTTTACAGTACTGATGAATTTATCATAATCTTCTGGAGTATAAGCAAATCTTGTCTTGACATGCTTGATAAATTCCAATGAGTTTTCAAACTGTACAGAAATATCAAGTCGTAAGAAAAAATGTTGAAAAAGTATACATTATGGCGCAGAGTTGCAACTGCTTTAAATATTATTTAACCTAAGTTTAATAAAAAGCTAACAGCTAAACTCATGTGTCTCAGCAGCAAAAATAGTTACCTTAGGCTTCTGTATAGTTTTCTTTATTTATAAATAATTATTTACTGCAAATATGTGCTTGCATTCTCTATGTTAAGAGAATTCTTAAAAATATTACTTAGTAAAACTGTAAAAGAGTAAAAACTTTAAACATTTAAACCATTGAAACTTTTCAAAAGTTAATTTTTATCATTTTAAATAAAATTACTCAGTTTCAGAATAGAGTATGATTGATTTTTATTTTCATACTCACTAGCTTACCTTTTAAGGGCATAGGGGGGTTAAACACTTTTCACAATTTGATCTTATTTTATATAGTTTTTACTAAGCTAGAAGATAGTTTTTACAAAAATAAAAAAATAGAAATAGTTTTTGAGATATAGCAGGTCAAAGTCGGATGCAATAATAGGTTACTTATGGGAGGCACAAACTAAAACGGGCAAAAATGACTATTTCACTAAAAATCTATTTTCTCCTATGTTTTTGAGACAACTACCTCAAACTTTCAGGAAATGTTCCATGCAATATTTAGAAAACTCTGTCACATGGAATTTTAAAAAAATTTATACAAAAATAAACAAAAAAACAATAGTTTTGTTTTTGTTTTTTTGTTATAAAGTTTTTATATTTTAATTTTTTGAAATATTTTCCAACAGAATTTTCTAAATATTGCAAGGAACATTTCGGAAAAATTTGATATAGTTATCAAAAAAAAAACGTAGGAGGAGATAGATTTTTAGCGATTTCTAGTGACTTGCTGTTTTAGTTTGCGCCTCCCATAAGTAACCTATTGTTGCCTCCAACTTTGACCTCTGATATCTCAAAAACTATCTTGTTTATTTAAATTCTGTAAATGCACCTAGTAGCTTAGTAAAAACTATATAAAATAAAATCTAATTGTGAAAAAAATGTTATACAACCCCTCCCCCACTCCCCCTATGCCCTTAATTTTTACCTCTTTAACTAAAATACAATGTAATAAAATGTATATACATTCAATATAAATCTCAATTTCAGCTATGAAAAGAAAATCAAAATGTTATATTGATATAAGTCCACAGATCATATAACTTAATCATATTGCAATTAACTTCCTTAAATTAAAAAATAAGATAACTAAAAAATGCAAAATATTGAGCTACTTGTATGAAACGTTGTGGAGAATATAGTTGATTTTGGTGGGGAGTTGATGGATTTTGCTTCTTAGGCGCTTCAGGTTGTGCTGGGATTTTGAAAATGACTTTTTGACCTTCGTTTTGATTCTGGTCCACATTTGGCTGATAAATATTGCTTTTATCTTCTTGTTGAAGTTTCATTTTTTTCTAAATTAAATTACTACAACTGTAAGAGAGTTTGAGCGTTTAACTTTGAGATATAGCATATACGATCTTTTTAAGTAAATATAATTTTCAGAAAATATAGATATTAATATAACACCTACTACATTGCAAAGTACTAAAACAAATTTTGTATAGCATTAAAAATACTAAAACTTTGTTAGCATATTTGTATTTATGAGGATTATTATATATTATTGTAATAAGTACCATTAAACAACTTTATAAAATTTAAGTATTACATAAAGAAGTAAGTTTTTACTGAAAGATAGACTGTTACAATCTAAGCAATGAATAAATTTATCACAGAACATCTAGTGTATGTACATGACTTTTTTAAACAAAATTAGTTAAGTTAACACTATAAATGATTTAGTTGCAAGACAAGCATAACTAAACATCTAGAATTTTCTTAAGATTTTATATCCTATATGACAAGTAGAAAATTGTTATTTAGTAGAGCAGTGGACTTCATTGAGCTATGTGACACTTAGCTGGAAACTATGATCTGTGCATCCCAAGCTCTAAACTGCCCCTTTTTTTGATTTGCCGTTTAATACAAACCTTCGAACACCTAGTACAAGTTTGGAAATTCCTGTAAGTGTACCTTTGATCTGCTTTTATTTAGGAGTTTTGTATGCCTTTAATTTTTAGTGCACACCTAAATAGCCATCGCAGTCTATAAACATTGTGTGCACCCAAAAGACTATACACTTTTATCTCAAGCGAAATTGTAATACACACCTTAGTTTCTGAGACAAATTTTACTCTTTATAAACCTGACAAAAACTAATGTAGGGTGGACACTTGACTTTGAGAAATTTTTAAAAAGTTTTCTAAATTTCTTCAAGGTTTTTGAAAGTACAAGTTTTTTGGTTTTATTTTCGTTTAAAATTGATTTTAATGGAAAAAACTGTTATAAATAGTGTAATAACATTAAGAAGATATTGTAAAGCTGCTTTAGATGTGTTAAAAAAATTACAATGACCAAAACTTTTTATATCTATTGTAGATTTTTGTGTCAAATCGAATTATTACTTAACATATAAAAATTGTTTAAAATTCCAGGCTTTCAAGTAGTTTTTGTTTAAAATTCCAATCCATTTATTATTAAAGTTTCTATAATTCAAGGTTTTTCCAGGGTTCCAGGTTTAGTGGCCACCATGTAATGCCTTCTTAAATTTGAGAAACAATATACTTAAGTTTATTTTTGAGCTACTAAATACTTTAAAAAATAACTGTGCAGTATTTACCTTAGTCTTATTAAAAACATGCTTTTGTTCTTTGAATTTAATATTTTATAAAATATAATGATAATAAACCACAATTTCTTTATCTCACTCATTTTTGAGATTGTGTGCGTGGTTTTAAAGTCTTTTTAAATATGTAACTATATACCTTATCAGGTACTCTAAAATAATTTTATAAAAATTAATTAATATTTTAATTTTTATGTTAACTAGATGAATAGTTCGTTTTATAAAAGTATTTTATAGGCTTGTAAAATAACTAGATATTTTTTTATTTTGATATGCTTAATTACATTTTTATAAGAAATTAGTAAAATGAGTAAAACATGTGTCTTATTTTATCAAGTCATAGCTAATCATAGTGTCATAGCAGCTCTACCACATGCAATAACGATTTTTGATTAAAAGCTATTACTTGTTTTTAAGCAGGTGCCTGGTGGTAGAGGTGACACCAAATCAGTTTATAGAGGAGAAGCTTTTGGACTCACAAAAAAGTCACATTTGCAATCTGAAAATGAATACGCGGTAGGACTGGAGAGTTGGGTATATGGGTTCAACTCTTTTTCTTATTTACTCCACACAGAATATTGTTACTGACAATGTACTTAACAACATTGATAGCAAACCAACTTTTAAAAACTCAGTGAAGCTATTACTTAAATGGCACATTGAAAAACACAAACCAGTGATGGTGTGCTAGCAAACTTGATCCATCATGGCAGTCTCTACTTAAAATCTTCTCCACATGAAATTTTATATAAAAGTTGAAGGGATGGAAGGGTGCCACTTCAACAAAATTGTTTTCTGCTGTGCTTTAAATTCTAACCATTAAGTGGTAGATTTTTTTTGTTTAGAAAATTACTTTACATGATAGCATTGCTTTTAGTATTGTTATGAGTATTTGAAATAGTTACTTTGAGATCTTTTATAGCATTTACCCGTAAAATAAACCAGGCCATGACTATACCTGAAGATATTTACGAAGCTAAGATCATAATCTTTTATTGAAACAAGAATTATGATTTTGATTACAGTAACAACTGAGAAGTCTTCATTTTTGGAATTGCTAATGCTGGTAAAGCTTTTGCACTTTATTCGACTACAATAGCTAACCAAAAGATTATCTTCTGAGTATCCTGAGTTACAAGAGAAACGCAATTAACATAACATCCCTTTGTTTAATACTTTCATTACTTAAGCTTCTGATTTAGTAGGTATGGTCTTTTTGTTGTTAATAAATATTAGTACAGTTGATAAAATCCTTATTAAGTGTAAGCTAAATATACAAAAACACAAAGCTTCATTGTGGCAGTTAAAATCTATAATCTTAAGTTGTTTACAATTTTTCTTTAAATTTTCAAAAGTTTATCTTTACTATTTAAAAATATTACAATCAGGAAGTTTTGCATCATCAAAGAAAATGCCCTTTTTTTCAAAATAAAGAAATTTTTTGTCTCTAATTTTACTGCAAGTATTTATAAGTCCAACATGTGATTGTTCTCAAACTATTAAAAAGGAATGCTTGCTAAAAATATAAACTTTTGTTTTTACAAACGAAAGAAAATAAACTTTTTTGGTTTTTAGTTTTAATAATCTGATAAAAGGTTGTTTTCTTTATTATTTGATTAAACAACTTATTACAAAAGTAACTTTATCTTAAACATTAAGTAACATTTTTATGTTTCCATTTAGTGCACCTTTTTTGTACTCAAATATTATTTTAAACAATTGTTAACCTATATGAAAAAAATATAAGAAATAAATTAAACATAATTCTACAGTTCAAAGTTGAAACCTAGCCAAAACTTTTACATCTTAAGATTTTACTTTTAAATTTTCATAAATAATTCAATAACCTAGTTAAAATACTACACCAATTAAACTCACAACTAAAAAATAGTTCTGTAAAGTTTAAAATAGGTTCTATCTTAATAATCAATCTAAATTAAACACGACAACACTTAATCTTTTTTACTGACTACTTTTTAAAAACTTGCTAGGCTTTAAACAGGGTTGCTAAATTTTTTTGAGAATTTTCTTTCAGGTTTTAAAGGAACAAGTTTTTAGGTCTAATTTTATCTAAAACTAAAGTTTTAGATAATAACTGTCTAAAATAGTACAACAAAACTGAAAAATACTGTAAAGATACTTTAAATGTGTTTTTTAATAATAAAAACTAATAATATTTTTTTTTATCTTCATGATAGATTTTCTAGTCAAATCAAGTTCATTAGTTTACATAGAAAAATTGTTAAAAATTCCAGGTTTTTTTAGTGATTTTTAATTTAGCTGAGTCATCTTAAGTTTCATTAAAATCCTTAATTTTTTTAAACAGTAAAACTGTAGTTTTTGAATAAAAATGTTTATAAAATAACAAAATTTTAAAATCAATTCAACTAAATTTAATTAAAAATATAGAAAAAAAACTGTTTGAGATTCTCAGGATCTTATTACTATCCTGAGTTTTTTTAACTTAACTAGTCTGAGTAATTCTGAGATATGAAAAAATATCAACTGTCTTGAGTTATCCTGAATGTTTGTCAACCCTGGTTTAGTCACTCAAAATATATACAAATTCGTCTAGGTCATAAAGTAAAATCCATGAAAAGTTGATTTTTTTTTTACTTTCTAAATTTTGGGGCATAGGGGGGAGGGGGGGTAAAACAGTTTTTTACTAAAAAAACATTGACTCTTATACAAAAGCTATAGTACAAACTATAAGCTAGTTATATATAATTAAAATTGTATTATTTAATTTCTGAGATATTGTAACTTTTGTAACAGTTTCCTATATAAACATGTGGGCTGCAAGTTTTTTGATGTCAATTTTCTCAGAAATTTAATATATCACTTAACATATATCTTCTCCTTCATTTTTTGAGCAAGAGATCTCAAATTTTCAGGAAACGTTGCTTTTAAAGTTTATATGACTTTGAATGTTGCAATTTTTGAAATGTTAAAATAATTTGTGCAATAATTTTTTTTATGTATGAAATACACATGTTAAAGTAGCTTTACAGTATCTGTTCAATGTTGAATAAAAACTTTTTTAACTTTTCTAAATTAAAAAATACAAATTTCTGCAAAAAACCTTGTTAAAAAATAACAAAACACTGAAACGAAATCCATTTAATTTCATTAGAGTTGTCACTCTTTGATTCGAAAAACTTGTTTACCCTTAAATTGTCCTGAGCAAGTTGCAAAAATCTTCTAGTTTTTCTGAATTTCTTCCAGGTTTCGAAAAAACTAGTTTAGAAATTTGTCTTCTTTAGTACAACAACATTGAAAAGATACTGTAAAGCTACTTTAAATGTGTATTTCATACAAAAAAAATACTGAACAATTTTTTTTTAATTATTACAAGGTTGCACTGGTTTTTGAAAAATGTCTTCCAGGTTTTTTTTATTCCCTACAGGTTTTTAAAAGTACACGTTTTTGAGCATTTCTTTAGTCTAATTTTAATGGTTTAAAAATTATCTTAATTTCATGATTAAAAATTGTGTGAAGTAGTATAGCAACATTGAAAATATACTGTAAAACTATTTTTAATGTGATTTTTAATAAAAAAATTTTTTGATGATAATGACAATTTTTATTTATATATGTGGTAGATTTTTCGATTCAAATTAAAATTTTATTACTCAACTTGTAAAAATTTATTTTTATTCAAAATTTCAGATTTTTTTTCCAAATTTCTTAAATTTCAAGTTTTTTAGCTTAAATTGTCAAATTACAGTTTTTTCAAGATTCCAGGTTTTGTGGAAACCCTGTTATTATGATAAATTTTTTATATCTAATCAAAACTTTGTCACTTTACATGTAAATATAGTTATAAATACCCCTTTTTTTAAGTTTTATAGTGATTTTTTGTTTGAATTCCATTTTTTTAATACTTAAATTCCAGTTTTTTCCAGGATTCCAGGTTTTTGTCAACCCTGTCTTAAGTCATCCAGTTTCTTTTTTGTATTAAAAAAAAATTAACTTTTCAAAATTAATAAAAATCAAGCTTTTCAACAAAACTAGTTATAAAAAAACAAAATATTGAAACTAAATTAACAAAACCTCATTCAAAATCTGGTAAAAATTAGCCTGAGGTTTTTTGAAAATCTTAAAACTATCCTTTATATAAAAAAACCAAATTATCTTTAGTCACCCTGAGCTTAAATACAAATTCAAAATATCCTGAGTTATGAGTTAAGTTTGTCGGAACCCTGACACAAGTGACAATAGTTTCATTGGGACTTTAGATAAAATAAGATGCGCCAATTGTACAGAAACTGATAACATAACACTTTATGAAGTTCAAAAAGTTAAGTTTGAGAACAATAGACAGACCAAAGCGCTGGAAACTTTTATAAATCTTCAATTTTAACTTATTTTAGAAATAAGATGTGTCTGAATTCATACTTTCAAGCAGATTCATGTTTTCATTTTTTTAGTTAAAACTATTATTAAGTTAAGTGAACATTTTAACTCTGCAATAAACTTATTTCTTCTAGCTTGCCACTCATATGGTCAAATTGTTCTTGAGAGTCTTGAATCAGGATAGTTTTGTCCCAAACAGTAGTTTACAAAAATGAACCTAACAGTTAAACTTTAAACAAAAAAACTTACAAATCATGCTAGTTTAAAACTTAGCCAAAAATTTCTATGAAATTTCTTTTGTGAAAGAAGCCCCTCTTCCCTTTTTCAACCTATTGTGTAAACTTGAGGAAGACAATTTTACAGTTTGGCCTTGATTTTGCAGATTTTTAACAAAGCTACAGGATGATTTGTTTTCAAAAGGTTTAATTCAACTAACGAGAGGTATAACATATGGTTGCCACTCTTTGATTCACAAAGACTATCCTGAGTGATCTTAAATAGTTCTGAGTCATACTGAGTTTTTTTAAGTTCTGAAAAAGGTTTTAAAGATATAAAAACTTTTCAGTGTCAATAAAATTCAAGTTTTTTTTGTTACTAAACAAAATATTAGGAGTATCTAAAATTTAAAAAAAATTGTCAGTAGTTTTCTAAAATTATAAAATGTACCTGAATTTTTTTGTATCTACCTATCCTGAGTTATCCTGAGGAATGAAAGTCTTAACAGTATAAAAATAGAAAAGAAAATACAAAATGTTGAAAATATGTTTATTATGAGTTAAGAGATTTTTTTTTGCATAAGTTTAAAAGATATACTTTGCCATTTAACTTTAAGTATTACTTTACAAGAGTAAATAAAATTCACAATTATTCAACAAGATTTTCAGAGACAAATTATTATATCCCTAGTGTAAATAGTCTTTATAATTCTAAAGCCTTATCCTATCTTGGATGTAAAGTATGGGAGGAAATTCCAAGAAAACTAAAAGATCAGAGCTAACTTGGAGCTTTTCAATCTGGACTAAATTTTTTTTTACTTAAAAATAAATCAGATAGAATGCAAATTTAATTATCTCTTTATTTTTTAACAACTAAGATAAATTTTTGATATTGGTAGATTTGTTATCTATTCTTTGGCTAATAGATGGTGGTTTGACTGGGTGTGGGCAGAGATGAATTGATTTTTGTTTATTTAAATTTGGGGTTTAGTGTAACTGTTTTGTCTCCATTGACTATGTGGCTAAAAATAGGTTTGCTTAGTTTTTATTTTACTCAAGTAAAATATTATCAATTCATTATTTATATGAATAAAGTTTGTTTTTTTACAGAGGTACACTATTGTATTTAACTATCTTTAATAAGTTGAAATTTATTTACTTGTTAAACTATTAATACAGGGTTGCCACTCTTTAAGTCAAAAAATCTTCCCTGGGTGACCAGAAACTTACCTGAGTAACCTTAAACTTCCCTTAATTTTCCTGAGTTTTTTCAAATCCATAAAAATTTTATTATTTATTAAAAATTTACAATGTTAATTTTAAGAGTATTGAAGAACTAGACGCAAGGCTAAAAAAATTCTAAATAAGTACTTAAAAACAAATAAAATTAACTTTTTTGAACAAAATATTGAAACTGGATCAACTAAATGTTATTCTAGATCTAGAAAAAATTTTCCCTGTGATTTTCAAAAAACTTAAAACTTCCCTGAAGTTTTTAGAAAAAAACAAAACTGCCCTGAGTTTCCCTGAGTTAAAAAAAAAGAATCAAAATTCCCTGAGTTTCCCTGAGATATTCTATAACTTGAAAATTCCCTGAGTTTACCTGAGTTCCCTGAGTGTGTGGCAACCCTGTTAATATTATTATTTAGAAAAAAACAGCTGATGAGTCCACTATACAAGTAATAAAAGCATTTAAGTATGTACAGTATTATTTGATAGCATATTTATTATTTTTTAATGCGATTTTTATTTAACCGTATAAAAAAAAATCTCTTGATCCATTATCAAGTTTACTAGATAAGTCATATTTTACTTTGAAACTTGGTTTTACCTAAAGTCTATAAGACATTTGTTAAGTTATATTTATGTAAAGTTTATTAGATATTTGTTAATTTTTTTTTAATATATCTATACATTAAAATATATAATTGGTTTCCTCTTAGGTAGATATTTACATTGTCTTAAGTTTTCAACTCAATTATAGTTATGAGAATTAGCTATCATAATTGAGCAACAACATATATTAGGAGTACATAATATATATTTTTTATTTATTTATTTTTATCTAAATAAATTTAAGCACATACTAAGAAAATTTACAGATATTTCTAAAGTATAGTATGATTTACAGTTTTTGTTTCATACTCGTGTTTATTCTTATTTTTATATTAAAAGATGAGATATATGTTTTTTCTTCACTGCATTTCTACAAATTCTCCATTTTTATGTTATTATGGAACTTTATATTGCATTTTTCGTGGTTGTTGTTATAAAAAGAGCAACAAGAAAATGTGAGCGTACATGATCTTAAAAATTGAAATCTCAGGGGAAGAGACTGTGTGGTGCCCATGGCAGACTATGATTTCCATAGTCAATATTGGCAGAAATGGGTATAAAAAAGAGTGCTTTTGATATATTTTTTTATTAAAAAACAATTTCGTTTACAGTTAATTTAAATAATAATACTTTGAAAAAAAAAACAATTAGTTAATAATAATGTTGATTTTTTGTTGATCTTAAGTTTATTTATATTTTTTTAATTAAAACTGCTCAAATACAGTTATAAAATGTATGGTGTGAGGCTTGATGACCGAAAGGTCTTTCTCCACACCAATCCATTGACCATAGCTGCAAGCGTTCAGATTTTTTCTTTCTCCTGAGTGTACAGTAACCCTGTTACCTTTGTTTGCTCTAACATCAAGAAATAGCTAAGAAAGATAATTAACATGACTGCAAAAAAACTATTTTGTTATTTCAAAAACAAAACGAGTAAATTATGTTTACCTATTTTACAACATTAGCAGCTCTATGATATTTCCAATTTAATATATGTAAAAGAATTTACCTAGTTTCTCTGTGTAGTTTATAGAGCTAATGCTTTAAAATCTAACAAATCTACTTTAGGTAGATTCCCAAGCCGGTTTACTAAACGGATAGCTTCAAAAACCTAAAACTTAGTTTGCATATAATAAAATAAGTTATATTTTTATACTTGTTTTCGTTTCCTTTTTATTTTAACTATTAAATTTTTTTGCTTATAAGTTTAAGTAAAGCTGGGGAAATAGCTAAATTAAAATAAAATTCTAATATAGAAAAATAAATCGTTGAATGATCGATCATAAATGATAATAAATAAATGCAAACTAGTTGTAGGCTTTTGAAGCTACCCTGATAAATTACTTATACAGTTATACAAAGGTCGGCTGAAGTTGTAACTTTTTGGAAATATTTTCATTCATAACATTATGCAAACTCATGCAAATGAGGTAAATTGATAAAAAAGCGGAATATTAAAACAAAATATACCCTTGTCAATATTCCACCTTACCCAAATATGTAAAAATTAAACCAAAGAAAAAAAGTTTAATTACTCAAACTTAAACTAAGTAAACTATTAGCAAATCAGAAGCGACCTTAAAACTGCAGCTGACGCTCTATACAGTACCATACCAAGGATTGGTTAAACAATCTGTCAACTATATAAAGTTTATAAACGGGTCAAAATTGCACGAAGACAAAATTGCACGACGGGACTAAATGCACGAAAACAAATTTGCACGGTGCTTCAACTTTGCACAAGTGACAGTTTCGTTAGAGAGTTAAAAACTAACAGAAAAAAAAGTTATAAAAAAAATACAGAAAAAAACTAAAAACACTAGAAAAAAAGTTACCGACCGAGGGTAAGGGTTAGGGATAACAGTTATCGTATAAATGAAATAAAAAACAATAACAATGAATATGAAAATTAAAAACTAAAAATTATTTAATAAAAAAAAAGTTAATAACCGAGGGTAAGGGTTAGTGGTGACAGTAATAATAATAAAAAATTTAAAAGTAAAAAAAAAAATAAAAAATAACTAAAATTAAAAAAAAAATTCAACCTGTGCAAAAATGTCTTCGTGCGAATTCGACCCTCCGTGCAAAAGTTTTTTTGTGCAATTTTATAATCGTGAAATTTTTTCCCCTCGTGCAAAAGTATCTTTGTGCAATTTTGTCCCTTCGTGCAATTTTGTACGCTCGTGAAAATTTGACACCTACCCGTAAAATGTAATGTTTAAATTTCTTAAACTCAGTATCCATTTCCTAAATTTTCAAAAAAATCTAAATAGTTTTAAAAATTCAGGTAAATTTAAGCTGTTTAAGACGTTTAATTGCATAGTATAGTTAACAAAAAACTTTAAGTTATTATTTTTTAATAGTATAAATTATAGATTACTTCCAAACTATAACATTCTGGATAACATAAGATTCGTTTCTCTATATTCATGTTAATAAATTGATTTTGAAAAACAGTGAATATAGTTACTTAAACTTAAAATACTCAACGTAAAGAGTACAGTGTAATGAATAAAGTGATGCTGATAAACTAGTTTTTACTCTTTTATAGTAACAATATTAATAGTTTAAAAATTTTATACAGTACAAATTTGAACATATGTTAATAATTTAATTTTTTACTTATCAGTTTTCTTCAAGACTCCCTCGAAATTTTCGTTATCTTTACTAATTAAATAGCTTTACAAATTCCTCATTAATTGGATTTCATCAGTTTTAAAAGGTTTTCTATTTACAAGTTCACATGGGTTTAATGCCTTCGTCAGGCAACTTTATTTGATTTACATTGACTGGTTTTGCTACATTTTAAATTGTATTTTTTAACTTTAAAACAATCTACAAAGATTTTTGACTGTGAAGCAATTTGAAAATTATCATAAACATAGCGTGTTTAAAATAAAATATTTACTCAAAAAATTTAAAAACTTATCTCGTTTGTAACTACAACTAATTCATTAACATTCAACTTATAATGACGAAATTAATTTATCTTGACTTAGTTTTATATAACAAACGTTTTAATATTACCAAGTGACGTTATTATACTTCTCAATCTATCAAAAAAAAAACATTTTATTATTTGTTTTTTATCAATTATAGTAAACTAAACATTTTAAAAATGTGATATTGAGAAGTTATACAATGTTATTTGCTAAGTTTAATACGTTCATTGTATAAATTTATATCAAGATATTTTGAAATAACTTTCTAATATTAAAATTAAAAGTAAATATTTTCCATTATCATTAAGTTTTAAAATATCAAAGCGCTTAAATTACTTAAACACCATTAAAGCAGAATCAAAAAACTACAAAAGGGTTCTAACAGCATCGAAAAACATCGAGTTTCAGTCTCTTGCTAATATTTTCTTGCTTACAAGAACTCAGTTTCACAACATTGGCACCTTCGACAGGTCGTAACCGTCGACAAACTTGGAAAGCTGAAAGAACTTCCGGCCGGACCACCACCCTTCATCACAATCGTACACGTAGAAACGATGCTTGTCTCCGTCGAACGCGACGATTTTGTTGCCGACCGCCAAGCACCTCAGCTCACCGCAAACCAGAGACAAGCGGTGGGGGAGTTTTGCGGTGACGTAAGCAAAAGCAAAACCGTCGAAAACCTCGCACGATGACGTCTTGCCGCCTATGACGTACATCTTTCCCTTTGTGGCGACACTAGCGTGCCTGCTTCTCTTCTCGAGCATGTTGGGGATGTCCCTTGACCAAGCGTGACCGTCGTAACGCTCGGCTGATTTTAGCTCTTCAAAAAATTTCCCACCGGTGACGACAACCCTACTACCGAACACCGCATAACTCGCCTGCAATCTACAAACCCTCATTTTGGGTATTTTTTCCCACTTTTCAGTCGCAGTGTCAAACGCCATATTGTCCACCGGACTGCCGCCGGGTCCCATCCCCCCCAGTACGAGAATCTTGTTCATGAAGTTGCAGGCGCAGTAGTAGAGGCGGTCATGCGGAAAATTGATGTTACTGCTCCACTGCTTAGTTAAGACTGAGTACGAATACAGCGAGCTCTTACCGAGAAAGTATATTTTTTCGTTGACGCAGACCGTTTTGGACACGGAAAAGTCTCTTTTCAAGCCCATCAGTCTTGGCGCCTCAGTGAGCTGGAGCTGCTTGAACTTGTAAATGCCTTGAAATTTTTCCGTGTAGCCGCTGACAATCACGTCAAAGTTTGCTTGTGAACAGTACCTATTTTGAAAATCTACCCCATTCTCTTTTAACTCTAAACTACCTTTATTGTTGCTTCTTACATTTTCAATATATTCTCTGCACTCTGCAATTCTCACCAAACAACCATCGCTCGCCAGCAAACAGTCCAAAGTGGCTTTTGACAGCAGATGCAGCCTGACCTTTCTCACCAGCTCAATCGCGAATTCCTTTCTCCCATCCACGTCACGTGACACCCAGCCGTCCAACGCGTTAAAAACCTCAACTTCCGACGTCACTTTCAAAGCGGAGCTGGACAAAATCCTTCTGAAAAGCGGGTAGCTCAGATCCGGGTGCATGTTTCTGTCGCAGATCAACCGGAACCACCTCTCGACGTACTTGAAAGCGCTGTTGGAATGGTCGAAGACTTCGGATAACTGGTAGTAGAACACGACGTTTTCCAGGCTCATTTTCCTGTTGATTGAACGCGTGAGTTGTTTTTTAACGACGTCGAAGTTTAGCATTTTTGCAATTTTTAAGATCTGTGTGATGTTCAGGCTGGCAAGGGTGGTATAATCTGTTGCGAAATAGTATATTAGTCAAAGTTTATAGCAAAGTACCAAAAATTACTACCTTAAACATATGTTTCAACTATTTTGATTATTTAATAATTAAATTGTCAAAAACTATACTAATTAAAAACATGTTATATGTTTCGGTTGTAACAAAACAAATAATGAGATCTCAACTACTAGAGGATAAATAATGAATTTATTCTTTCAAAAATTTATTTTACAAACTAGTTAAAAGTATCATAAGTTTCTGTATATAACAATAAAAAAATAAAAAAGATAACTGTTAAAATGTTAGTAAATACTAAAATGTATTTGTAACTAAGTTATGTTTTTCCAGTTTAAAATTTATTTTTTCTGCTAAACTGATATATATATATATATATATTTTTAGATAAATAAGTTTAAATAATTTTAAAAACTAAAAAAAAAGTTCTTTTTGATAAATGAAAAGAGTTTGATAAATAACTTAAACTTATATAAAACAAGAATAAAAAACAAAATCAAAGAAAACTTAGTTAAAAATTTTAGCTTTTAAACAAAAAAAAAACAAGAATAAATATTATATTATTTGAGTACAAGTAAGTACTATTACAAGCAAATATTAAGTACTTAAGTAAATAAAAAGACAACTACAAGATTTAATCAATAGTTAAACTGCAGTAAAAACTGAGCTATAACAAAAAACAAGCTATAAATTTAAAACCTAGAATCTAATCAAGTTAATATATGATCATAATTTTAGCTTACTATCAAAAACTTATTAGTTTGACGTTTTACTAAAAATAAGAAAAAGTAATTTAACTACACATAAAATAGCATTGTATTTTTTAGAATTTTTACTTACAATAGTTAATTTAATAAAAAAAAAATTATCGTATCACTAACCAAACTTATCAATCTTCATAAGTGTTTTAAGGGTGTTTTCATCAAACTCCTTAAGTGCATGAAACTTGAAAGTTTTTATATATTTTTTCTTAGGGTACCATGGTTTCAGCTTGTTTGTTACCTTTTTGCAAAGTTTGGCTTTGTTACATTTTGAGAGCTCTATAATATTTAAGCTTCCTTCTTTCATTTTTTTAAACAAAAATGTAGTTTTACTTTTAGCCAAGCTTCACAGAGTACAAAAAAAAAACCTGTAAGTAAAAATAAACATTTTAAAGTAGTTCTATGTAAATATAATTTTTAGTATTTCCTAAAATTAAATCAGTTAGATAGTGTATACTTTAATGTTACTGAAAAAATAAAACATTATTTAAATGATTAATAAATATGTTTGGACAATGAAATTACTAAGCAATTATACTTAATTTTTTATACAAAGAACGAGCTCGAGTAAAATACGATGCTGCGATAAAATACAACAGGAGCAACGTCATAGGTTTACTGTTTCGAATGATTTCGTACTTAATGTATTGAAGTTTGCAATTGTGTTAACAGTTAAAAATATGCGGAATGAAAGATGATAGGTGTCAGTGACCACATCCCACGACTCTCACATGTTTCAACTGAAGTACATATTTTCAAATGGAAAAACACCTTAAACTAATGATTGAATTCAAAAACAAAAAATTAGCTTAAAAAATAATTTCCACAATACTCTTACGGTAATGTAAACTTTTATCTAAAACTGTTGTTTTTGATATACAAAAATACTAAGTTAACAGAATTTAAATAAAAATAGATTAAAAATAAAAACATATAGATTTGTAATTAAAACACAGTTAACTCAAACTTTTGAAGTTTAAAAAGTCTCGCAAAGATATATTAAAAAAAAACTTTTATTTTTCAAAAATTTTATTGCAAAGAAATATGAAAGTCAAATGTTCACTTAAAAGTTTTATTTCTTCTAGCTTCTCTGATTGAATAAGAAAACAAAAACATTAGCAAAAAATGTTTTAGTATAAAATAAAAACCAATTGTCTTTTTTTGATTAGTTTTTTATTGTTCATACAAAATAAATGAAATAAAAAATTTTAAGACACTAAAAAATCTTATTATATTTCCTTACTAAAATACTCAAAAACATAAAATAAAATTTAAGTCATATTTCAAAATATATTTTGTTTTCTATTAAAAAATCAAAAAATAAAACACGAAATTTGTAAATCAAAGTCAAAGATATACAAGTATACTTTTATTAAAAACTTTAAAATGTAAAAATTTACAAATTTTTAATATATTTTCTAGTATTTATCAAAATAGTGAAGTACACAGTTCTGTTTGAAAAAAGTTCTCTAAGTCTTTTGTTGATTAAAAAGAAGTTTGTCTAATCAGTTAAAGTAACATACAGAAAAACATTACCTAAACATTATTGTGCTAGTTAATTTCTTTGCAAATTTTACATTTAACTTTTTTAAACAAGCAATTTAAAATGCTTAATATTATACCAAAAAAGCTAAATTTAAATATTTTTGTAACCTACGAACTTGTCAATATAAAGTAAACAACAAAAATTTGATGTGATACATTGCTCAATAATGTTATACAATTTAAGCTTTCTAATAATAGATGAAGCCTTGCACTTCATATAGCTTTTGAACTTGAATTTCATGATCATTAAATCTGTTTGAAAATCATGAATTACACACAAAATCATACTGTTTTTTTTAAACTGTTTTGAAACTTTTAAGTTAAATAAATACATTAAGATAAAGATACTTTTATTAAACATAATGTATGTAAGACAAAACAGCTAAATTAGTTAACAATAAGTTTTAAAGTTGATGTTGAAACAAGTTACAATATTAACAATCCTCTCTGGCTAACAGTAGCTTTAAGGAATATTCTCTCCAAATACCATTTTTCAAAATATTTTTTTTTAAATAACGCAAACAGATTTAAGAGATGCAGAAACAATTAATAGATCAGTTTTAGCTTTTAAAAATATATAGTGCAATTATAAGAGCAAATAGAATCAACTTCATAATAGTCAAATGTGGCCTTTTGCATTACCAATTTTGATTGTAGTATGTCATTTAAACTAATTTATTTAGTACTCTCAGTTAAGTTTTATTAAAATGCTAATTAAAACATATTGTTAATATTAAAGTAAATTTGTTAAAGCCAAAAACTTTCTGTAAAAGTAACCTCAATTAAAAGTACAAAATAAACTAAGTCTAAACAATATAAATTTCAAATTTAAAAGTCTATCAAATTTTACAAACTTTTATATATCTTTTACAATTCTAGATATAAGGGTGTATGAGTTGCAAACACAACATCAAGTAAAACAAATGTCTGTGTATCTAATACATATTGAAAGTCAAGGCCATAGGGAGTACCACTTTATTTAACATTATGGCTTCTTAAAGATATTTAACTTAATTTGTAGCTGTTTTTTTCCTTTTCTTTTAATTAAAATTTTATTTAAAGGTATAAGGTTTAAATATAATTGAGTTTAATAAGTTACTATTAATAGAATTCAATAAAAATAACTTTTTGTTTCTTTCATTAATATATGTATTTTCTTAGAATTTACATGCAATCATTCTTCAGCTTTCTAAAATTAATTTCAATAATATACATTTTTATTGTATAAATGTTTTGTGTTTTTTCTTCAAAAAATATATACGTTTTCAATCATAATATGCTTGTTTAATAATTTCTTTGAAACTTCAAGCTAGCTTTTTATTTTTTAAGTATAAAACAATTATTGTATAATTACTGTTACAGAAAAGTTGTATCTATAGAGCTAATAAATGTATTTAATACTCTATAAAAACAAGTATTCTATTTTTAAAAAGTAGTTAAAATGAAAGTTTATAATCTTATATATACTAAAAGACCAAATTATTAAGTGCTTCATTTTGATTCTGGACAATTGAAGAACTTAAAAAGTAGATGCTAAATTGACTATTTGTATAATTGCTCTGATACATTACCTAAATGTGATAAGTATTTTTTCTTATTTTTTATACAAAAAAATTGAAACAATCATCTTTTGAAATGTTGCAAGGTTAGAGTGTAGTGTAGTGTACAACCACAAAAGCATAATTGAACTTATGCTTAACTTATACTAATTGCTAATATTAAATAATACTTATGGCTATTCTATATGATACTCGGCATGACATGAATGAACATTTTTTATATTAATGAACAATTGCAAACACCAACAAATATATAAAAACAATACACTTTAGGTCTTTGAAAGCACTTTAAGTGTGGTCAAAACATTTGACAATAACTAAATCTAGTATACTTTAAGAATTTATAAAATATTATTACATTTTACTACTTAGAATTTGTATAAAAAACTGGTTGTAAGAAATTAAATTGAATAAAAAAAAATTTACAATGTTCAACAAACAATATAAATGTCTATTTTGAAAAAAACATATTTACTGCAGCAGGCTGTGGCCACAATGTCAACCATTTCTGTGGCTGGTTTATAAAGCAATGTTCTCAACTTTAATTGACATTACATCAGGAATTGCGTATTTGCTCTTTATTTTCTCCTATTCTTAACTGTATTAAAATTTCATCAGTATTTTCATGCTTACTGAACATAGTACTGAACAACGATAAAAAAAACAAAATGATGTACTTTATTTTCTATTAAAGGCTTGTTATATTAAATCAATAAGTAACTACTAGATTCGCTATAGACAAAGTTGCGACGTCACAAAAATTATCTCCGTTCTATACTACCACAATTTTATTAAAATGTTTAGATAGTTTTTAATCTTAGGTATTTATAAAACATTTAACTTGACTCTTTTAAATTTCATGTTTCTAAATACTGATAAAAGTGTTTCTTTTCTCTACTTTTGTCTTTAAAATGTACTATATAAGCTTGTATTAAGTAAAGTTTTTAAAATTTTCCTAATTCTTATTGCTGGAAATTTGGATCGAACCACCATATTAATTACAATAAACAAATTGCATCAACTGTATCTTTACAAGTTTTGAATAGTTTTAAACCTACAAATATAATTTTTCCTAAAGAAATGTATCTCATATACGTTTGTTTACAGTTCAAATACATCACACCACTCTGGTTTTAACACTTGAAAAGATATTTACTTTTTAGAAATTTTCAAGCAATTACACTAGAATAATCTTCAACCGCTGCAATTAATCTTTTACGTCTTATCTTTATCTACTGAGACTCTCAGTCTGAGAGGTAAAAACAAAAAAACTATATTAAGACATTATTTCGATAATGATGTTGACATTTTTTTATCGTTCAGTTGAAATGTAGAACAAGCTTCACAACGATTATATTTTTTACGGAAAAAAAAAGTTTCGAATTAATTTTGTCATTAATATGAACTGAATATTTATCAGTAGAATTTATATACAATTTTCTTTATTAATCGTGGATTTAATTTGTAGCATTTTGGTTAACTTATAGTTTAATTTCATTTTGTTAGCAGTGCCTTTCTTTTACGAATATTAAGTCTTTTTTCAATGCGTTAGTTATTTGTCCGTCTGCTGTTAATGTGCGTATTGCTTTGAGCTTTTAACTTTTAGTTAGTAAATGCATTTAAACTTATTATGTTTTTTAACAATGGTTTCTATATTAACTTTGTTAAGTTGCACAAATGTGCAAAACTAAGTTCTAATATTCCGAATGTGTATGGCAAATTGATGTTTATTTAAGTTGAAAACTTAGTCTTAAACTATTATTTTTGACTTAAATCTAGAAATCTAGAAAGTTCCAAGTGACAAAGAAAAATTTTAATCAAAACCCTGTTTTGTTGTTGCAGTTCTTTATTAAGACTATGCTGCTGATTTTTATATCAAAGTTACTGAAATAACTGAATTGAGCAGCTCAGTATGTTTTGCTGACTTTGCAGAGGCTTTTTTTTATGTTGGTTAAAAGCTGGAATTTAATGATAAAATTCAAAACGGTGCTAGTTTTTTTGCTGTCATTAAGAACAACAAATCAAAAAAAATGCAGATGGTGATGGTACTTATCAAAAACTAAAAAATTAAGTTTAACAAGATGTTAAAAAAATTTCACTTTAAAACCTAAATAAGTTGATTTTAAAAGTTTTATTTGTTGAAAGTTGTTATTTATGTGAAACTATGAACTTTAATTTATGCCTACAGAATGAGTTTTTGTGTTATTTCTTTCTTTATAGGCTATTACTAATGTGTCTTTCAGTTTAAGCGGCCCATATTTCGATGCCCGGGTCCAGCGTAAGACAATAAACTTGCAAAAAAGTAATAATGATATTGATTCTAGTAGACTCTTAGTAAAAATATGTAACTTAAGCACTCAGTAACTAATACAAGTATACTAAAATAATTTTAGATATAAAAATAATGTTCAAGTTAAAGCAAATTCATTTAATCACTTAGAATAAAAAGATGTTGAAAAGCGCAGACTTACAGAAACTTAACAAAAATAAAAGAAATGGATTAAAGGAAATTTGAACCTGCTATAAGAGTTTCAGTCGCTTATAACTACAGCTCAACATTTTATTTCCCGCTTAAATTTCGCGCTTGAATGCACTAGCCTAACGATATAGTTTCCTTTAAAGGGAAATGCTTAAGGCTATTACAGCGGGAAATATTGTTGCAATCCTAATTATGTAAATTGATATGGTATGATGTAATTGCATGGCATGTTTATGGCGTGATGTAAAGTTAACAACACTGCTTAGACTCAATTAAGCATTGAACTAGTAAACCACTGTTGTTTTGTATAGTTAGCTAACACTTAAAAAATATTTTTTAGTTAGCTGCATTGTTACAGTAAGTGTTTGTGATAGAAATAAGTAAGACACTTGTTATTAAATTTAATTTAAACTTATTTAGTTTGATTATTATTAGTTTAACAGCTATTTTATTTAGTTATAACTAAAATAACTGAGTATAATTTAATTAAAGAAATAAAGTGGGTTATTAATACTAAACCTAAACCAAAAGGTACATAAATATTAACTAAAGATAGTAAGCTTTAGTTATTCATTTAGTTAGTTAGTAATCACCAAATCAGGCACACAGCTTAGAAAAAAAAACTCTATATTTTTTTGAAATTTCTAACTAAAGACTTTGCTAGTTTTAGTGTTAGTATGTAATTATACTTCAGTAGTGCTAACTCTATTGATATTTTAGTATAATAGCTCTATAGCAATGTTTGTGTATTTTGTGTAAACATACAAAACTTATTTAAAAAGTTTGACTATAAAATCTTGTTAGATTTTGAATTTTCTATAATAAAAAACTGTTTTATTAACAAAGTTTAAACTAAATTTTTAGAACATGTAGAAAAGAAGGTTAGAAAATAAAAAATATATAATTAGAGGGACAAGTTATTTTACTTTGAGTCAATTTTATTAGTAATTAGAACTTTCTTGGAAAATAAACATTAATTTTGTGTGTTCCATATGATTACATAAACTTAATACATAGTAAGTCTACTTTTTAATTTAGCTAGGGTTTAAAGATCAATATCAAAAAGTTTTTGGCTAATCACAAATAATCACAAATAACTAAATAAAATTTAAAGCAAAGAAGGTTTAAAACACAAACTTTTATTTGATTAAATTATATTAAAAAAAAACTCACAACAGCTTTAACATTTGGCATAGGCTTAACTTTTGAAAAATAAATAGAAAAACTCAATAATTTGTACTTATAATTTATATAAAGTTGTTCTTTTACATATTGTTAGAGATTTTTTATTGGTATTATATTTAAAAGACTTTATTTTTATTGATGAAATTTCAAATACAAGTACTAGTTTGAATGAAACATTTGATTTAAAGCATTTTTCAGAGTTGCCATTTTATCTGCAAACCTGGAAAAACCTGGAATTTTTAACAAAATTTACTAAAAAAACCTGGAATTTACAAAATTTTCACATATTCATTTGTAAAACCTAGATTTGACTCAAAAATCTATCATATAAATAAAAAGTTTTTTGCATCATCGAAAATATTTTTTATTAAAAAACATTTTTAAAGTTGCTTTACAGTATCTTTATAATGTTTGTTTACTGTTCAATACAGTTTCTTACCACAAACCTAAATTTAAACTAAAAATAGACCTAAAAATGTACACTTCGAAGGAATTTGAACCTGGAAGAAGTTTGAAAAACTTGGAAAATATTTTTTTAAAACGAGTGGCAACCCTGGTTTTTTAGCTTGGCAATTACTTTTAGATTGCCATATTTATATTTTAGTTTTAGTTGGCTAGTGACAAAAATTTTGCTTGTTAAACACTTAAAGTCACAAGGCGGTTGATTTTTTTTTTTGTAAAATTGGTATTGGCTATTACTTAAAAGCTAAAAATATATAATATATCGTAATTTTTTATAGAATACACAATTACAATTAACTTTTAAGATATAGTCATTGAAGTAAAGTTTGATTTTAAGGTTATATCATTCTTAACTAAAATCTTGAAACTTTAGCATTTAAATGATAAAGGCAAAAGTTTAAACAGTAAATTTAAGAAATTTTAGAAACTTATTTAAAAAAAGATTTTTTGTTTTTATCTTAATTGAAAACATTAACAGGTGTGTACAAAAAGAAGCTACACGTGAGAAGTCATAGGGGTGTGGATTAACAAAAACTTCATTGAAGACAGAGTTATCTTTTATAACAAATCAAAATTAATTTGTTTGTAAAGTTTAAACATAACTTCATGTTTTATTATAGGTAGCGATTCTTGGCGATTTTATCTCCACCCCTCATGACGTCATCACACGTCGCCACTTTTTTGTTTTTATGTGCAGCTTTACAACTTTTTTGAGCTTGCTACGTCCATGGATAATACATTAAAACTTTCACTTAACAAAAATGATTTTGTGTATATATATATATATATATATATATATATATAGAAATAACATACACAAAATAAACTTTTGCTTGGTACAGCTGTTTCTGCGTTTAATACGCGTCCTCTGCCAAGTTTTATTCAATGAAAAGCAAACTTGTAAGTACAGCAATAAAATTATACAAAATTAAGTATTACGTAATAATAGATAGTTGATTTTAGACAAAATTACTAACAGAGTTTTTAGATAAATTGCTTTCGATAATGTATGCAGCCAGTTTGTAATTCGTTTCTTTTGTTTAGAGATTCAGATTATATATATATATATATATAAATATAACAAATTGTGAATACTTTACAAGCCTGATTAAAACAGGTGTAGAATAACTTGTAAAACATAAATAAACTTATTCAATGAGGACGAGCAAAAAGGAAATTCAGAATGAGTCGGATATTTTGAACGAAGGAGGACCAGTTTGCCAAGTTGACAAGGAGGAGGAGTTTGGAGGATTTTGTTCCAGAATGGTGAGTAACTCGTTTGTGAGTATTTTCCACTCCACCTCATTAGTATACTACACCATATACTAAAATTGCTGTAATACAGTAAGCTCGCAAAATGGGAAAATGTTGTATCAACAATAATTTTGTTAAGCTACGTTTGTTTGATGAAACAGTAACATTTTTGAGTATACGACTCTTGCTCATTAATTAAACATTGTTTTTACACCAAAATTGTTGTCCTATAATTTTCTCTGAACCCATTGTTAATTCATATCAAAATATAATATTTTAATATAAATTAAACAATAAATATTTGTAGTTGAAAACCTTTTAACAATATTTATTCTTTGTCATATATTCTTAGGTCTTTACTTAACATCGTTATAACTTTATAAAAAAATTAATGACTTATATATAATCTTTTACAATTTAGTCAAATTTTTAAAAATATATTTTAGCATAAAAATGTTTACTTAACAGAAAGATTACTCTATTTATAATTATAACGCAATATATGTTTTTTATTTTGAAAAAATCTGAAAACTATGATGCAAGAAGTGTGTTAATTAACTAATTTTATATTAATTTTTGTTATCAAGTTTTTAAGCCCTTTAAAAAATGTATATAGGTCAACGGACTTTGTTATGGCGATGATGATGGAGTTCTTAGTAATACGGAAAAGCTTATACTTGAAAGTTTTCAGCTACAGAAAAACAAAGAATTGTTGCAAAACGAGTATACAAGGTTAGCTACGAATTTCGATAATAATTTTAAATATGTAATGTTAATTTTAAGTCAACAATGCCTGTAATATTTCCATAAGTAAAAAAACTTGAGCTTTTGATCTAACATAAATATGAAAGGTTTAACACTTTTTAGTTAAACAAACTCTTACAAATATGAAAAATGATTTAGTTAAAATCTTATTTTCAGACAAGCTACCGATCATAAAAAGAAACTAACTTACTTGAAAGAGCACCTTGGTACCCGGCTGACGGAAAATCAGTATAACGAGTAAGTTGCAGATATAAATGTGCTTGTACACAAAATAGAAAAAAATTACCAAGTCAACTTTCACTGATACTACTTATAGGGGTTTTAGATTTTTTTTTACAAAAGGTAACACTGAAAATAAACAGTATAATTGTTTCAAATGTGATTTTGCATACAATACTCGGCTGTTTTTATTTAAACAAAGAAGTTAACATAACATCAATTGCATGAAAAAACAAAAAAAAATTTACGATTTAATTAAAACATTTTGTACAAAACGCATATCAGTACAAAAGTCTAACTTTATTCGAAACAAACAACTACAATTACAAAACTTAAAAATAAAATCTATTTAGAACTTTAAGAGATGATTTTTCGTATTTCGGCAAGATTCGTTCTCTTGTTTAAGAAAACACTTTGGTTTCAACGCATAAACAACGACAGTAATAGTCCGGATTATAATGATCCAATGTTAGTCGGCAATAATCCAGTAGTACCCCGGATAGTAATAAACCAGTATGAGGCTGTGCTTCTAAAAACAATTAACAGCTGTTGCGTATGCGTTGAAAAAAAAGGGTTTCTTAAACTAGATAAGCAAACTTATATTGTCTTGCCGACATATGAAAAAGCTTATGTTAAAGTTCAATAAATTTTGAAATTTTGATTTTGTTGTCACTTATTTGTAACTTTGTAATTTTAGTTGTTTGTTTTGAACAAAGTTAAATTATGCACTGATTTGTTTTGTATAAAACTTCATAATTACTTTTTTTTTTTGGAGTAAATTGAATTGTTAATTAATCTCAAGTTCATTTGATTCATTTTGAATTTGAACAGCTGAAGGTAAAATGCAGAAGCATATATGATACAATTCAACTAATTGTTTTGAATATTACCATTTGTAAATGGTATATAATAAATATATATATAAACTATAACAAAAAATATTCATACAAGGTTTAAGTTTTAGTTATTTGCACACAAGATACCAAGAAAAAGTATTAGTTTTGATAAACAAACTTTTTATTATACTTCTACTTATTTTGTACTAACTTGCAAAAAAATCTGATATATACTTATTACTGCACAAAGTATTAGTCAGTTCAATTACAAGTCACATACCAATTACTAAGTTAATGTAAAAAAAATTATACAAGTAGAAAAAAACCAGGTTCAGTACTTTATTAAGTATTTATATACAATTTCAGTTTAAAAAACCAGCGGATTAGAACCTATAAAAAGTATAAAAGCGAGTTTTCCAAAAGAATGTTCAACCTGAAAAAGCAAATCGAGGTGAACCGAAAGTTGTTGGAGAAAGTCGACATTGAAGCAGTAGCAGGTCAACCTAAGATCATGAAAGACCCTTATGAAGATTTGGTTATCCAGGTTGAAAAGAACAAGCAATTTTGTGGAGCTTCTTCTTGGCTGGTAAGTAAGGATTTGTAAGCATTTACTAATCTTACTTGTTTAGTAATTTATCAAAGTGTTTAAACGTTGTGTTTACTTTAAAACTGCTCAACTATAGCATGATTTAATATATTTGCTGAATAATATATTATTAAGTAAAAGTACGACATCTAGTTAAAAAACTTTAATGTTTGTACAATAAAAAAATTTATATACTGAATATAATGATTTAATCAGTCCAGGACAGAGTCATTTTTTTGTTTGTGATTTTTTTACGGCATCAATAAATCTAAAACGACAAATAATAGTTTTGAAAATCGACAAGTTTTTGTTGCACAATACATAAGTTTAAATATTTAAATTTTATTTTTGAGTACTTTTATTAAAAAGTTTTACACAGCACAGTTTTGAGGTTTTTTAAACGCTACATTTAACAATTATTTTCAACATGTTTTTTAATGGCTCCTAACTTGATAAAAGTAACCAAAAGTTACAATGAAAGTAAAATTTATTAAACATTTTAGATATAAACAGTAAGCTTATGAAAATCACGATTTTTTTTTTTGAACCGTTTTATTATTCACTCCCTAGTTCTAACACAAAACATTCGTTAAATTTGAAGTTTTACTGTGTAACTAATGCATTGAAAAAGTGTTAGTAGTTTCAACATATTTTAGCAATTTTAAAATTTTAAATACATACAACCGAAGAATAAGCAAATTGTATGGATATAGATGCATAACCTATCACTTAACAGTAATATTGTTTATTTACTTGTTTAAAAACACACTAAGCATGATCGTTCTTGAGCTTTTACATTAAAACCTTAGACGTTGAATTTTTTTTTGAATTTATTAATACTTTTTATATATCTGACAGAGCAACGCGGAGGATTTTTCTGATGAGGACTTAGTTCTGCGTGAACTTTTGATGAAGGAACATTTTGATGAGGAGATGAAACAGACACTGACTAAAAATTCTGAGCAGTGAGTTTTTTGTAAAGTTGAATTAAAAATATAAAAGCTGAGATAATTTTCAAAGTTTTTGTGGCAATTAAAAACAATAAACTTTTATATAAGTCAATAAAGACTGTTTGGATCACAGTTAATAAATGCTCACACCTATTTAACTTTTATTTTTATTTTTTTTAAATACTAGTTTAATTGTATAATTTTTTTTAGACTTTTTTGTTTGTAATATCGTTAAGTTATAATTACATAATTGTTTGAGTTTAATCTTGTATCCAAGAAAGCTTGTATAGTTTGTAACATGAAAACAGTACATAACAAAAAGTGTTAGTTTAATAGATAATTACAAGTTTGTAGCAAAACAAAATGACTGAAATAATAAACACAAAACAATATAATAAAAATAACAACTTATGATAATAATATATTAATATGATTAGACTAGATAAGGATTATCTTCAAAGGGCTTCTAGTTTGGAAAAAGGGTATGTGACTGATGAGTTACCGTGTCCAATATATACACCGTACATATTCTAATAAATAAAACAATTTTAAAGAGTACATTGAGCATTTACAATTAGTTAGACAAACTAAAGTTAACAAGTAGTTTAAAATACTTTAATACAAATGTTTAATGTTTATACTTTACATCAGTGATAAAATTAAATTATTTACTATATGTTTTTTGAAACAAACTTATTTAGATAGTCCTTTCAAAGAAGTATATGCATTTTTGATTAGTTATCTAACGTATCAAATTAAAGTTTGTTATGCTCAAAATTTATTACAATCTAACAAATATTAAATATATTTTAGCCCTTCATTCACAAGCATTGCAGCCATAGTTTTTGTCTATTTTCGTCTACATCTGTTTAATTATAGTTTTTGGAATACTCAGCTAGTTTGACAGCTATAGTTACAGCTTAACAAGATCTGGAACACCGAATTTAGCTTATTATATTTTTTTGTATGTAAACTATTAACGTATAATATACATTCTCCTACTTTTCAGTCTGATGAAAAAGGAGCAAAATAGGTTAGAAAAATGGAAACGAGATCAGTTTAGGATGTTTCAGTTGAACAAGCAATTGAAAAAAGTAAAGGATAAGTTGGAGAAATTAGGATTTGAAGGAGATTTGGTTTGCCAAGTTGAAAAGAATAAGGAATTTGGCGGGAAAAGCTCTAAGATGGTTGGTTTGATGCAGTTTTACTTAAGTGCTTAGTTAAGTTAAAAATATAACACTGGTGCATCGGTTTTCGTTCGTATCTCTATTAATAAATTTTTATTGATATATTTAATTATCAATTAATTTACTAAAACTTCTTTACTATTTGTAGATTAAAATCATTATAAAGTTTATTAAGTTTTACAAACTTATCAGCGCTTTGAGGAAACTTATTCAGTTGAGGAACTAAAAATACGAAAACTTTTGATGGAAAAATATCGGCTACAGCAAGAAAAGCAAAAATTGAAAGAAAAATCTGAAAAGTTAGCTTGTTTTATCGTATAACCTAAAAAAGAGACCTTAAATGGTTCTTAAAACATTTAAAATTTATAAGATTAGTAGTAGCTTTCTTTATTTAACAAAGTGTATAAGCAAAATAAATAGTGCTCATATATTTTCACTTTACAATAATATCTGTAATTTGTTGAATACTAGTATATACCATAATTTTTTAAAACTGTTTAATTCAAAGTATTCAATAAGTTGTATCTTTATATAATTTTAATAATTAGCTCGTAGCCAAAATAACATTCATCTATTTTATATAAAGTACAACTTAAACTTTTAAAACTAAAATTAAAACGTAAGTATTAATAAACAAAGCTTTCATTAAAAAATAGGTATTAAAGTTACTATGTATTTAAGAAGGCTAGTTAATTACAGTTTTGTTCAATTTTAAAACTTATCTATTTATATCTACAGCTTATAGCTGATTAGCTTTATGAAAAGAAAAAAAAATGTTACGATATTGTTAGGAGCTGAGTAAAAATATTACTTATAGTCTTAAAAATTCATTTCTATATCTTTTTTAATTTTTATGTTAAGTGAAAAATAGTTTCTGTTGAATTATACTGAATTATTTTAAATGACATATTTAGACTAAATGAGGACTATCGTCAAAAAGTTTTCAATTTGGAAAAAGGAGAAGTGACTTGTAGAACGGACAGACCTTATGAGTATAAGCTAGAACATTTTAAGATACTGAATTTGAACAAGCAGTTGAAGAATATTCAAAAAGAATTGGAGGAATTGGGATACAAAGAAGATTCGGTTTGTCAAGTTGATAAGTGCAAAGAGTTTGGAGGAAAAAGTTCAAAGATTGTTGGTTTGGTTTTATACACTAAGCAAATTAGGTATTTTAACATTTTTCTAATTCTTATTCACTTTGCTCAACCGTAAATGTGCAGTTTATATTTTGTCATAAAATTTAGTTATTTACTTGATACTTTTTTACTTTACAAAAATACTAGTTAGCTTATACCAGTGCTTCTGAAATGGGGTTCCGCGGAACCCTAGGGTTCCGCGACGCCTCTCAGGGGTTCCGCGAAGCCTTTAGAAAGTTGAAAAAGAACATTTATTTAATTAAAAATTTTATGTGAAATTAAAGTTAGGGGTTCCGCAGAAAAGTTGAACTTTGGAAGAGGGTTCCTCCACTAGAAAAAGGTTCAGAAGCACTGCCTTATACACAGTTTTTAAACAAACTTAAAATACATAACGAAAACAGTTTGAAATCAGTTAAACAAATAATTAAAATATTTATAGATGGAACACCTACGCTCTAAAAATAGGCACTTTCTTTCTATATATACTATACTGAATAAGTTGCTTAAATATAATAGTAAATAATTAGACAGTGTTTTTAGTTTTTCTGTATACTTAAGGTATTGAAAGAAAGTTTTTAGATTTAAGTTTTGTTATAAGCTTAAATTATTTAGTAGTGTATGACTCGATAACCGAGAGATCGTTTTGTACACCAATTTGTAAGACCGAGTTTGTTTTCGAACAATTTTGTTTTTGTCATATTTAAATTTATCATACACTCATTTCAAAAATCTTCATAACCTCCAAGTCTACTACGTTATATGCAAACTTGTTAATATATACATAATTTAACGAATCAATGTATATTTGTCTTCTTAAAGTTATGTTGTGGCTTTTAAATATAAAACACTAAAGACTTTAACATACACAGATTTTTGTTTAATTTTTACTTTTGTACATCATATATTTTAAGGTTATTTGTAGTATTTACGTGCTATACAATTAAAATTTAAGATTTTAAAATATAACACCTAGGAACTAGTTTTTTTTTTGTGTTTAAAAATATTAGTTTATTAAGTCAACACTACCGTTTTAATTTATTAAAATTTACTTTTTTCAAAAGCACTTCGAGGAAACTTATTCTGATGAGGAGCTAAAGATTCGTGGACTTTTGGTGGAAAAATATCAGCTCTTGGTTGAGAAAGAAAAACTTAAAGATAAATCTCAAAGGTTAGCTTTTTAATTTTATTTAATTAAAAAAAATTAATAATTTTAAAAGAGCTTAAATGGAATTTAAGAAATAATAAAAACTTCCTTAAGTTAATTATTACTGCTAGGAGTATGATTAAAAATGCTCTTAATATCACCTAAATACATCATAATCTATCTCTTTCATTTTTATATACTATTTTAATGAAAAAAATTAAGTTATTTTGTTTAAAATATCCACGTAGTACGATTTTAAATAGTTCCTCAAATGACGCTCGTCGTTTTGTAAAATTTGAATAAAAAATAAAAACCTAGAAAACTATTGCTGTACCGTTTAAAAAAAGTAGCATATATTTTGAAGATATAAAAATTGTAAACGTTAATACTGATAAACGATATTATTTATTTAAAAAAGACATATATGTTATTTATATTGATCATAATTATGTTGCTTTAGTAAACTAACTTTCAAAATATATTTACAAAATTGTTAGAAGCTGACTAACGTAGACCGCTTCAAGCTTAACACTATATTTATAACGGAAACTTGTATTATTATAATTTTTTTCTATGGTAGTTTTCATTGGTTTATATTATCTAATTCTAAATAATGCTTTTAGACTTAGTGAAGACTATCGACAGAGGCTTTTTAATTTGGAAAAGGGAGAAGAAACTTCTAGAACTGATAGACCGTATAAATGCAAAAAAGAGCATTTTCAGATATTAAAGTTGAACAAGCAGTTGAAGAAGATTGAAAAAGAATTGGAGGAGTTGGGATACCAAGAAGATTCGGTTTGTCAAGTTGATAAGTGCACAGAGTTTGGAGGAAAAAGCTCAAAAATGGTTGGTTTGGACTTGACAACAAGTTTTTACTTAGAAATATTTTATTTTATTTCAGTTTGCTAAACCATAAATGTACATTTTTTTCTACATTAAGTATGTTTTAAGTTTGTAAATACTAGATACAAGTTTGGTTATTTTAATTACTTTTTGTATCTAACAATTCGTTAATGGAATACAGAATATTATTTTCAATTTGAAAAAAAAAGTATTTTAAATTTAAATATTTCTAAATAGTTATTTAACTTAAAACGTATTTTTTTTGTAAAGCATTATTAGTTTATTTAATATGTTGAAATTAAAATTTGACACACTTTTCAGCACTTTAAAGAAACTTATTCTGATGAAGAATTGATGATTCGGGAACTTTTGATGAAAAAATATCAGATCCAGCAAGAGAAGCAAAAGCTGAAAGAAAAAGCTAAACAGTTAGTTTTTTGTTTGTATTTTATTGAAAAAAAAGGAGGTTAAATGTTTTGTAAAATGTTTAAATTGAATTCAAGAAACAAAAAAAAGCTTGTTTCAGTCAATAATAAGAGGTGGGATCATAATTTAAAATGCTCACAATAGATTAATTTGTAACTATCTATTTTTCAAACACTGTTGTATACCATTAATTTTGTTATTGCTTTACTTAAATGTTCTCTATTAGTATGTAATGTATGTAAACTGTTTGACTTTTACCTCTTATCTAAGATGACATTTCTTGTTTTGTAGCATTTGAAGTTAAAATATAATTTGAGTCAATTGTGGCTCTTACGTTCCTTAAAAAAAGTAGCTCAAATTTTTTAAAACTAAGTAGTAAAAATGTAAATACTAATTAACATTACATTTTATTTTTAGAAAAGTTATCTATTTTTGTTTTTGATTAATATAAATAAATGTTTTAAGACCTGTAAAACTTCAACTTGCTTTTTCTAAATATATGTAAGTTGTAAAAATAAAAGTTTGTAAGGTGTTAAAGTTAAAATAAAAAAAATAAGCTATTTGGTAAATTAGCTTTTAGGAAACATTTGAAAAACATATTACTTTCTTTAGTTTAAAACTTTTTACTATTATTGTAAAATAAATTAACTTTTCAAAACTTCAAGTTGAGTATCAAAAGAAAAACTGTTTTTTAGTTATGCTTTATTGAGTCATTTTAGAAAATAAATATACACTAATTATAGTTAGTCTAATTTAGAATAGTTACATAGCAATATTTATTAAGTAACAACAATGTCAAAAAAGCAACAATAAAATATAAAAATAGGTATAAGAAAATAATTTAATTAATAATTGTTTTATAGATATCAAATTTGATGAGTTTACAGTAGAAGCTAATTAGTAAATAACATTAAGAATCGATTCTTTAATTAAAATTACTTTTAGATTGTTAAAGCTAAATAATATCTATATTACTTTTAGACTGTATAACATTATTTTAATTTATTTTTTAATTTTTAAACTTATTAACAAGTAATAAAAATATACAATGTTGTATGAAGGTTTTATTGACTCATAATGATTTGTTTTAAACAATTTATTTAGACTTAGTGAGGATTATCGTCAGAAGGTCTTCAACTTGGAAAAAGGAGAAGTGACTTGTAGAACGGACAGACCATATGAATATAAACTGGAACATTTTAAGATACTGAAATTGAACAAGCAGTTAAAGAAGATTGAACAAGAATTGAATGAACTGGGATACAAAGAAGATTCGGTTTTTCAAGTTGATAAGTGCACAGAGTTTGGTGGAAAAAGTTCAAAGATGGTAGGTTTGGTGCTTGTAAACTGTACATCAAGTTTTTAGTAAAATTAATATTTATTATTACTTGAGTTTGCTAAACCGTTAATGCATAGTTTTTCCGTATTATATTTATTTTAGATTTGTATTTACTAAGCTTGAACGTTTGATTTTTATGAACTACTTTTTGTCTCTAAAAAGTTCTCAAACTTTATAAAGGACTATTGATTTACTAACAATCTTGTCTTAAATCTTAATATTTTCAAATAGTCTATCAACTTTGTTATTATTTATTTATTATTATTGTTTATTATTATTATTATTTTTAGACATGTTTTAAAAGTAAAACTTTACTTTTTCATCAGCGCTTCGAACAAACTTATTCTGATGAGGAATTGATGATTCGTGAACTGTTGATAAAAAAACACCAGCTTCAGCAAGAGAAGCAAAAACTGAAAGAAAAATCTGAACAGTTAGCTTTTTTAATTATAATAAATTCCAAAAAAAAATCATATGTATTTCTATATTTTCTAGACTTTTAGAAATTGACAAAATTCTTACTTTAGTTGATAACAACTCTTTGGTACAGAATTAATAACTGCTCACATGTTTTAAGTTCCTAAGTTATTTTTAAACTTTATAAGTAATTAGAAGTATAATTTTGTCTCATTTCCAACTATATGAATTTGAAATTGCATCTCGTTGATGAACTTTCTTTAAGATTTGTTGTTAGAGTATTTTATTTAGTAACTGTTTGTTTATGAAAGCTTCGTGATATATACTACTTCTAGTTTTTATACATGTGTTTATGCAAGTGTTGTTACACCTTTAAAGTTAAAAACTTTCATATGGAGACCAAATAAAACTGTTTTGTTTTAGGCAGTTTTATTGGCTCGCGTTAATCGACCTCGGTTTTTAAAATGCTTCATATTAAACCAAACTAATCTTATAAGAAAAACAAATGTATATAGAAAACAAGTATATAGATATAAAATATGTAAAAAAAACAAACAGTGAAAAGTAAATAGCTCAAAAAATTAAAATATTAAGAACAATAACATAAAATAAACAATTCATTCAGACTTAGTGAAGATTACCGTCAAAAAGTCTTGAATTTGGAAAAAGGAGAAGTTACTTGTAGAACGGACAGACCGTATGAGTATAAACTGGAACATTTTAAGATACTGAAGTTGAACAAGCAATTAAAGAAGATTGAAAAAGATTTAGAGGAGCTGGGATACCAAGAAGATTCGGTTTTTCAAGTTGATAAGTGCGAAGAGTTTGGTGGAAAAAGTTCAAAGATGGTTTGTTTGGTGCAAAAATGTACAGTCAAATTTTAATTATTTTTTTAATTAAATTACTGTGCCATTAATAAACTACGTCTTGTTTAGCTTTATAAATTTTCAAAAAATGTAGCACACAAAAGTCCATATGATACCAAATGTACTATGATGGTTTAAAAATTTATTTAAAGTTTACATTTTTTAATTTACACTGATGCATTAATGAAATACTTTTAAACTTTACATATTGAAATACGTTTTAAAAGATTTTAAAGTTAAGTTTTAAACATTTATCAGCGCTTTGGGGAAACTTTTTCTGATGAGGAATTGATGATTCGTGAACTGTTGATGAAAAAATACCAGCTTCAGCAAGAGAAGCAAAAACTAAAGATAAAATCGGAACAGTTAGCTTTTTAATAATATTTCATTAAAAAAACCAGGAAGTAAGATGCTTTTTTAATAGTTTAATAGAACTTATAACAAATTAAACATTGCATGAGTTGATAACAACTAGGAGCATAGTTATAAATGCTCATAAAATTATCTTATAATTTTTCAAGTACTATTGTTGGTCTACAACTTTCTAAACTATTTTGTTTAAAATGTCCTCTTAGTATAATTTTAGCTCCTATCTAAAATGACACTCGTGATTTTGTAGCGTTTAAAGAAAAAAAGTAGCTTGAATAAATTAAAGCTGTACCGTTACTTGAAATATAGCGTAGATTTTAAAAACTAAAAAATTGTTATTTGAAGGCCAATCAACAATAGGTTTTATCGAAAAAAAAGGGCATCTTTCTAGTTTTTATTTTCCATAATTATGTTGCTTGGGTAAACTAGCTTTAGCAAAAAATAAAAGATAAAACCAAAAGATTGTTATAAGCTGATTAATATATACCAAATTATGTTAAATACTATTTATTTAACTGTAATTTTAATTACCATCAAAAAAAATTTTTTTGGATAGTTTTATATTATTTAAAAAAATACATATAGACTAAGTGAAGACTATCGTCAGAGGCTTTACAACTTGGAAAAAGGAGAAGTGACTTGTAGAACGGACAGACCTTATGAATATAAACTGGAGCACTTTAAGATACTGAAATTAAATAAAGAGCTGAAGAAGATTGAAAAAGAACTGAAGGAGTTGGGATACAAAGAAGATTCGGTTTGCCAAGTTAATAAGTGCACAGAATTCGGTGGAAAAAATTCGAAGATGGTTGGTGTGGTGTATGTAAACTAAAGTATTTAATTATTTTGACAGTTTTTATTAGTTTTTTTTTTTCAATTATAAGTTTCTTTTTTGTAACATGAAAAAGTTTGCTCTTTTTAAATAAATTTAAAGAGGTAGTGAAAAAAAACATATGCAGCACAATGTTAGTTTATTAAAACTTAAGTTTCTGATAGATATTAAAGCTGTTTTTTTCGCCTTAAAATTTAGTAAGCTCTATTTGTAACAAACTGTAGACTATTATTTGAAAAAGGTTAATAAAATTCCTTTACCATTTGTAGATGATTTTTATGAAAATAAACATATTTATCAGGGCTTCGAGGAAACTTATTCTGATGAAGAATTAAGGATTCGTGAACTTTTAATGAGTAAATATAAGCTCCTAGAAGAAAAACAAAAACTGAAGGAAAGATCTAAACAGTTAGCTTGTTTAATTTTAATTTCAAAAAAATTAGAAAAAAAAAAATTACTGGATGATTTTTTTATACTTTACTAGAATTTAAAACATAACAGAAGCTAAATATAGCCTAAAATAATGCCTAAGATCAAAGTTGAAATGTGCTGACATGTTTTAAAATTACAATAATCTCTTTTACTTATAAGTACTATAAAATATTTATGTTTTTTTAATTTTTTTTATTCAAATTATCAACTATGTTGTATGTAAATAGTTGATTAGATATCCAAGGTAGATTGTGTGGTTTTTAGCATTTAAGATAAATCGTGGTTGTACCGTTTCAAAAAATGATATAAGATATTAAGATCTCAATAAGCAAAATATTGTGAACTTGAACACTAATTAGTATAAAGTTTTATTCAACATTTAAGCACTTACTTTTGTTTTGTTGTAGTTATGGTACCATTGTGCCTAAAAAATTATAATTTAATTTTAAATTTGAAAATAAGTAAGATGTTTTTAGTTTAATAAGGTTTAGAACATTATGAACTTTTAACTGCAGATAATTGGTGACTTAGCTTTAAAAAAACTTTAGAAAATAAATCTACTAAGAAATTGTTAAGAGTTGAATATTGTATAGCTTCTTTATTTCAACATTATTTATTTCTCATAATTTTTCAAAATTTTCATAATTGAAATATTCTTTTCAATAAAAAAAAATTAATAAGATATATTAAAGTTTATCATTTTAGTCAAGCTTTAATTATACAAATATTTAATAATAATTTAACTTATATTATATTCAGACTTAATGAGGATTATCGTCAGAAGGTCTTTAATTTGGAAAAAGGAGAAGTGACCTGTAGAACGGACAGACCTTATGAGTATAAACTGGAGCATCTTAATATTCTGAAGTTGAACAAACAATTGAAGAACATTCAAAAAGAATTGAAGGAGTTAGGATATCAAGAAGATTCGGTTTGTCAAGTTGATAAGTGCAAAGAGTTTGGTGGAAAAAGCTCAAAAATGGTTAGTTTGATGCAAAAATGTTGAGCTATTTAGTTAATTTAAGCTGCTTTTTTATTTAGTTTGCTGTACTGTAAATTTAGCTTACGTTTGTAATGATGTAGTACGTTTTAGCAGTCTGCTGAACATAAACGCTTATAAGCTTTACTTTAATTAAATGGAACTGTTTTTTTTTTTATTGTCATAAACGGACAACATAGCTTATACTTGAACTAAGTTTTTTTTAATTTTAAGAATTGTGGTTATATTAAAGTAGGTTTAATGTATTATCATAGTATATGATTTTTATTATCCTTAATTTTTAGCGTTCTATTGAAGATGAAGAAAAATTACAACAAGTAGTCGCTTTACGAAATCAGTTCCTTCAAAGAAAACAATTGGTTGAAGAAAGCTTTGAGGAGTTAGTATGTTTCTTTTTTACAACCTGATATATTGAAAAACATATTTAAAATATTTTGCAACAAGTATTTAAAACTATATAGTTTTTCATAAATGTCTTAGACAATTATTGAAACAAAAGCTAATGTACCACTAATTTAAATCAGTTTGTATAAATAACAAAGTATTAACTAGTTATAACTCTATATCCACGTTTAAACTAAACGAAAGTTCAGATATAATGAAAACAGAACTTACAATAAAAACTAAAATGAATTATATCGAGTAAACTTCAGACTGGAAAATGTCTTTTAAAATCGTAGGATATCAAAAATAATTAAATGCTTTTTTTCTATCTAACTCAAACCAATTATAATATGAATTATCTTAATATTTCTTAATCTTTAAATTAAAACAAAATTAAAGACCAAGGATATTCCATTAATGTCTATTACTTTGAATTTTAAAAGCACAAAACTTATTTTCTAACAGTTGAAAATTTATGGTTCTGTACGTTTGTTTAGCCAGAAAACTTGTTACAGTACTTTTTCTGTAATGAAAGGTATTCACCAAAATGTTGTAATTTTATACAATAAAGAAACTTTAAAATAAATAACCTTAAACTTTAAGGATAAGGCCTATAATATATTATCATGTTTAAGTCCATCTGGTATTAAATTCTCCCAAAGAAGCACATTAAAAATTCAAATAATGTTTTTCAGACGCAAAAATGCTCACCATAAGAAGTTGAACGACCTTGACGAAGAGCTTCTTAACGGATTGACCGGATATAACTTGGAGTTAGTTGTGTTTAGTTTATCATATAAAACGCTTTACATTATCAGTAGTTTTAAAGCGAGTTTTGTATTGACAGTAAAGGCTTGTTGTATGTAAATAGTAGGTGTTAAATTTCAGCTAGTATTTACCTTGTTTTTTATAAGTTAATTTTGTTAAAATTTGTTTATTATAAACATTTTTCAATAAAATAAATTGGATTTAGTATTCTAGTACTGTAGTTTTTGACATTTGCAGGCAATGTAAACTGAGGTTTTGATACAGAACTTTGAAGAATGATACTAAATTTTATAACTCGAAATTTATTGTTATAACTTTATCGTATTAAACTAAACCTTAATAATTTGTTTTTATATAAGCTCACCTGAGTATCAAGCTTTTTTTTTAATAAGATGATGTTTTTAATACATTCTATGTTATTTTAGTTCGTACAATGAAGAAATAGAAATGTATGAGGAATATAAACGTGAGTACACCACGAATATGAAGAAAATTCAGCACCACCTCAAAATTTTGGATAAAAACATCAAAAACTTGAAGAAATAGTTGTAATTTTTGTAGAATAGGAAATTAAGTTGATTATTTGGATACACACGCCTCGTTTTATTCGATGTCAATTGTAAATAAAATGTAGTTCTTAAATTAAACGTGGTTTTAATACAACTAATTTAGTCATCATTTATTTATGTATATTAATTATAAGGGTATGCGATGGTTTGTTATTTCTTTCACAAACCAGAGTGCTCTGAAAGACTGCTTAGTATAAGGTCAATGCTATTTTACAGCCCGTGATTTTTTTGACAAAGGTGACTTATTATTTACAATATAAAAAGCTGGTTTTAATTCAATAGATGTACAAAGTCGTTAAGTGAACGTGAAAATTAATAGCTTATAATTTTTATATTTTTTTAAAGCGTTTTTTAAAACTAATAATTTTCGTAGTATATTCATATTAACTTTAGTTTTGTGTGCTTTAAAAATTCGCAGACGCTTTGGATTGTAACCAATGCTGTATGTAGTCAAACAGATTTAAATTTCCTTTGTTATGACCTGCTGACAAGTTACAGTATAAAATAAAACTAGTTTTCTGTGTAAGGAATCAACTTATCGAGGTTGTATATAGAACTTTTGTGGACATATTCTAAATATGTTTTCTGGTGATGAACTAATAAGTTACAAAAACTGAAATATGCTGCTTTTTTTATTAAGTAATGTTTAACAATTTTTAAACTTTTTAATGGAAACTTTTAAGATGAAAAAGTTAATACTAAAATTTTAGCTATGACATATTTAAATAAAGTTTAAAAATTTTCACTCAAAAGGCTGTAGTTATTTTACGATTAACATTTTTTAATAGTTTCAAAAGTTGGTTTTTCAAAAATCCAAAAAATTACTTGAAGTTTTTGCATATTTTAGAGGCAAAACACGTAGTCTTTAAGTCAAGATATCCTAAATTGCAGTCCGTGGGTCAACTGTTGCAAGAAGAACAAACATTTGTAGCCTGCAATGTGTTTTTAGTACAGACCTAATCTAAAGTATAACACTTTTTGAAATGCTGTTGCCTGCATAATTAATTATTATTAAACAGTCTTCAAAAGTTTTAAATATGATACATCCTTCAAAAGAACTTTTCGGAGTAAGTTTTGCCCGTTTTTTATAAAGACTGCTGATCTCTACTTAAAGCACAAACTTAATATTTAATCATTGTTAATACAGAAAACTAAAAAAAAAACTTATCTAACACTTTGCTTCATATGGTACAAATGAAAATTAAAAAAAGTATGCAGCTAAAACTTTTAATATTTAATTACAGTCTACAGTAAATCTCAATATCATTGTTTTTTAAACATGATTTACTCTCTCTAAGAAAACTTGGTCCACCGCTGGTTTCATTTTACAGTGATTTACCAGTTTCAGTCTCCCATCGCTGCAAAGTTTTTGATTAAAATCTATCTTATACTAAAGTATGCAAAGATGGATCAGAAATAATAAGATGCGTGCTTATTTGATTGAGATTTCAAGTTAAGTTATGAAAGCTGCAGATAGTAAAGCTAGAAAATTTAATCCATCTTTCCCATCTGTAAGAATTATGTAGTTTTGTGTTACAAGTTTTGACTATACAACAAACAGCTTTAAGCTTTTTGTTGTTAATTTGGACCTACTGATACTTTCTTACCATACACTACAGATTTGAAAAGTATAGCACTATAAATACTAAGTGAAAACACTAATATAAGTTTCAACTACATAGAAACCTAAATTTCCACCAATTAGAAAATATTTGTCAAAGTATAGAAAACTCTTACAAGTTAAGTTTTGTTATTAATATAAGAATTGTTAGTATAATAGCTTTAGACCAGGGTTAATCTAACTAATTTGCATAACACTCCCTTGGGGCAAATATCCAATAAACAATTGCTCCCCTTTATAAGTTGTTACTAGTTAATTACTCGTTTTCTTTTTTGCAGACTTATTAGTCATTTGCCCCTGATAGCCTAAAGATAATGCCAGTTAGCGAAACCTTTGTTTAAGCGCAATCAAAAATATATTATTATAAATGCTTAGTTTTTGAAGAATATTTAATTTTAATATAATTTGTTTGTCAGCTGCAAATTCTAGGCGCCAAAATTGATTGGCTGATACTTTACTTATCTTTGTTTTAAATAAAAAAGTTTCTTTTGTTTTATCTGAACACGTTTGGTTAAGGTGAGTTACGGATAGGGGTTTAGATGTTATTCATATACTGATGTAACACTGTTTTATCTCATTTGCATAATAAAAATTATCTGGACAATGACGTTAGACTGATCTAAGTGGTGTAAAACTCGATAACCGCAAAGTTCATCCGTACACTAAATTTTTGGAACAAACTTTCTGAGAGCTTTTTTTGTGGCTCAACAAACAACATTGATATTGAAAAATTAAAACTTTACAACTGCAGCAGACCCTTCAGCAAGTATTTAATTTTTATATAACAAAATGTTAACCCTTAATTACTGTTTTAAAGACTTGTTTTATTCGAATATTTTATGTTATTAAAAATAAACTATTTCATCATCTATAATTACAAAAATATAATACATAAAACAATACTTGTTATTTTTTATTAATACTCGCAAAAACATAAAATTGCATACAAACAAAAAGGATTTCAAAAATTAATTTTGGGTCTAAGAATAAAGCAATGGGAATATAAATAAGAGAGAATGTTATCTTTGGTTAAAATAAAGAAACTACACAAACTAAAATCAAATAAAAAGTATAGAAAATACTTAGCACTTTTTAAAAGGATACAGCCCATTTCTTTTGAAAACTGAAATTAAAAACAGTATAAAAAATTTGAATGTGAAAGTTAAATTATGTATTTTCTTATTAATAAGTCTAACTATATAGATTTGATAAACTACATATAAGGTATTTATAAACATTTAAACATAACTAAGAAAAAAAACTATTGTTTTAATCGACAAGGTCACTTAATTAAGTTTGATTTTTTTTTTGCAATTATAAAAACGAAAGGCTTTTTAACTTTTCTATGTTAGCACTCAAACGTATATAAAATAAATAAAAACTACATGAGGAAATGTAATAAAAAGTATTTACAAATACAATATTAGTATAGTTTCAGCGATATGGCTGTTTTAAAAAATTAATCCATTTATAAATAACAAAAATACATATTATTTAAAATAAACTAGATTTATTGAAGTCAGAAGATTTTCAGCTTAACATCAAACAATATTGAGTTGGTTGTCCAATACCATTGCCAGAAACTGTTGAAAAATAAAATTACTCAAATTAATTGCTATACAAGAAAAAAAAATTGCTAGATAAATAGTTTACTAAGTCTCTTATTTTTATTTAGATGAATTATGAAAGCTATTAAAGATTTTTATATGTAACAATTGACTGGACATTTGACAGTAACCTGACGCATAAGTTCGCACCCAGGTCAAAAACGCAAATATGTATACGGCTAGGGATGTATGTTAATTAAGTATATTTTATTTAGAGTTATTTATATTGCTAAAGTTACTTTATTTACTTTTTAGTAATATAACTTTGATAACTGAATAGTGTTATACTAAAACTTCTAAAATTAAGTAAAACTTTAGAGAACCTCAATTTTTAATTTAACTATCGTCGTAATTATTTTATTGAAATTTCTTACAACGTTTTTTACAAGACAAATTTCAATTAAATAGATTCAAACAAGAATTAAACAAAACTCAAATAAAAGCAAGCATCAAAGAAAACTTAACACAAATATAAAAACACGTTCACACAGTAAAATATTAATACATTCCTTTCTATCTGCATATACATATATTGTATTTTTTGTAGCTCATAAATACTTGATAAGTTTTTAACATTTTTTTATAAGCTTATAGTCAAATTCAGTTTACTTATTTTTGAGCAGATACACTAAAAATCTTGTCAACAAATTTTTATTTCATTGTGATTCTTATTTGAAAAAATAATGCTTCTAATAATAATGCTTTCAAATATTATATTTTAAATCAAATACTTTGTTTTTTAATGTAGCTTAAAATTATTTAGTTTGTACAATTTAAAAAATTAAACTAAACCTCTATCAAAAAAAAAGTTTAAATTTTGTGTCTGTCAAAAACAGTAAAGTAGAATTTTCAAATATAAACAATGTAAGTCTTGAAAGTAAAAAATATTTATATAAAAAGTTAAATTTAAATATGAAATTACACTTTACACTAAGACTATGTAAAATTTTTATTACAAAATCTGTACCAGAAATATAAATAACTATTGCTTAAAAAAGAAATATTTATCTATATCAAAAATTTATACTAAATTAGGCTGAATTAATCTAGCAGTTTTTGACAAAAATGTATGTGTGAGGGTTGCCACTCGTTTTTCAAAAATTTTTCCAGGTTTTCCAAATTTCTTTTAGGTTTTTAAAAGTACATATTTTTGGATCTATTTTTAGTTTTAAGTTTATTTCTTTATAAGAAACTGTGTTAAACAGTATAAAAACATTGAAAAGGTACTTTAGAGTTATTTTAAATGTGTTTTTTGATATAAAAACTTTTGATGATGACAAAAAATCTCACCTATATGATAGATTTCTTGTGTCAAATCGAAATTTTACTACTGGAAATGTTTATATTATTAAAAATTCCAGGTTTTTCCAGGTTTTTAGATCAAAATTCCAGGTTTTTTCCAAAATTTCTCAAATTCCAGGTTTATCCAGGTTATTTTTGCCTAAATTGTAGAATTCCAGTCTTTTCCAGGTTTCCAGGTAAAGTTGCAACCCTGATGTATAAACAAGTACGTTTAGAAATCCTAAACTACAATTTTATATAAAAATAACTGAATTTTACTTTGACGTTATTTGAGATAATAATAACAAAAATTTTTACAGATAAAGGATGTAATATTTTTCATAACTTGTTGTTGAAAATTTAGTTAGACAATTAATACATGATTACAGTTTAGTTAAGTTGATAAACTTTTATAAAAATTACACATACTGATAAAATAATTAAAACTATTTGTATACTAAATACAATTAACTTTATCATGGAAAAATATATCATTATATAACAAAAACTTTGTTTAAACTTAATTATTTATGACTTTTATAGCTTTTACAAAAAAAAAAGTAATTATTACCGGCGGGGAAAATTATTAAATAGCAATAACTATTAATAGAAAATATTACAAAACAAAAAGACTTCTTCAATCTAAGGCTTAAGTTCTTTGTTTTAGGCCATTAAAGACATATCAAAATTACAATCTATTGCCAGCCATGTAATATACATTAAAATTATTAATAACTAGTACAAAAATTTAAAAATAAATTCAAACAAACTTCTTCGTATCTGCGGCTTATGTTGCCAGTCATATAGTGTGCATTAAAGTTATTGTTAAAAATAAAATAAAAAATTCTAACTGACTTCTTCGTATCTGAGGCTTATGTTTCCAGTCATGTAATATAGATTAAAATTATTAATAACTAGTACAAAAATTTGAAAATAAATTCAAACTGACTTCTTTGTATCTGAGGCTTATGTTGCCAGTCATGTAATATAGATTAAATTTATTAATAACTAGTAGAAAAATTTGAAAATAAATTCAAACAAACTTCTTCGTATCTGAGGCTTATGTTTCCAGTCATGTTTGTGTCTTTCTTCCTGAAAGCATCAGTCAGTGATTGCAGAGTGACGCAAACCTGTAATAAGTAGTGTATGTGATAAGTATAAATAATAATAAACAATGTGAATACAAAATATATACTCAATCCTGTATGAATAAAGTAGGAATATATAAATAAATGACATAATGTACAGATGTATTAAAAAACGTAAATAAATAATATACTGTACGCATGTATGAAGTAGTATAGAGTAAATATTAACAAACTCATTTAAACTAAAATTACTTATACAGGGTTCGTGCGCGAAATTTTTTTCATTTAGCCTGACTGGGATCATTTTAGCCTGACATTTTTTCAAAGTAAGGAAAATCCCCTTAAGAAGTCATTTTAGGTATTGGGGAGTCTTGATTAGTACTATTGTTTGAGCTTTAGAAATCTGCAAAACGCAACTCATAGCTAGTTACAACTCAATAAAATAAGACTAAATTGTGAAAAAAGTGATTGACCCCCTATGCCCTTAACATAACAAATTCAGTGATAAGTTTTAAATAAGTGTTATATTTAATCTACTACTAGTGTAAAAATTTAATATATATTACTAAACACAACTGTTCAATTTAATTAAGCACTAAGAAAAACATTATAACCAGAAGATTTATAATAAATTGACGTGCATTGTCGTGTTTTATTAAAATTTAAAATGAAACGCTTACACGAGTATTAAGTATTAAAATAAGCAGCTAAGTTGTTGAACTAAACTGTAATGTTTAAACTGTATTTTTTATGAATTTTCATAGTTATGACGTGTACAATCTACTCAAAACAAAATAAAGAAGATTCTTAAATTTTTTTAGAGATTCAACAAAAGGTTTGAAGCATTTATTTCTACAAGTACTGACTGATTTTGTCTTTAATAACTAAATCATTATTTAGAAATAAATTCACATCTCAATTTGATCTTAAAAAGATTTCTCAACTTTTTTTAATCAAAAATTTTAAGCATTTGAACTGAGAAAAACTGAGATTCTCAAATTTTTAAACAAAAAACTGACTTAGCCTGACGCGCACAAACCCTGATGATAATCAATAAAGTTTAAATAATGATTAAATAACACAAAAATAAAAATACTTATTTGTTATTAATGAAAATTTAACTGGTATATATTTATATGATATCTTATGAAAAATTATCAATGTGTATTAAGACATATTAGAATTGTTAAATGAAGTCTTTTTTTTTTAATATCATCGTACATTGGAAATAACTTATAAAACTAAATGAAATAAGTGCAAATTAAACCATCTAGCTGTAACTAAAAACTAATCAATTTCTTAATAATGAAAACAATAAATGGTACTTAACTTTTAACTCCAATTAAATTTGTTAAGCTGGTTTGAATTTAACACCTTACTTTTTGTTACTAATTTTTTTTACACATATAGATATAGTATAAATCTTTATAAGAACTAATCAATATGTATATCTAAAAAGAAAGTATTTTTAGATTTGTAAAGTAAGATTACAATTTTTTTTGCAAATATTTAATTTACAACATATCACACAAAATTTTGAATGAACTGTTTTACAGCAAAAAATCTACTAGATTTTAGTATTTTTTAATTTTTATCAAATTAAATATAAGCGCAATTAAATGTAAACACCCATAAAAATTTTTAGTATGTAAATTTTTTAAATGAAAACACTAAATAACTTACGAAATGTATATATAATTTGACAAAAGTATTGTTAAAGCTTTATCTTATATTAAATAATTCTACAAGGTTGTGAAACATCATTAATTTTAAACCAAAACATAATTTTAATTAAATTAACTTAGCCTTAAGACTTCACAGTTGTATGATAAACAGATTTTTAATCAAAATAATTCCTTATGGTATTGTTGCGTCATAATTCGCTAGTCAGAATTATAATCCTGAGGAATGCAGCTTAAATGTGTGGCCGGTTAGCTCGGTTGGTTAGAGCGTCTTGCTAATAACGCGATTGTCGCGGGTTCGATCCCCGCACTGGCCACATTTTTTCCTCGTTAGTATAGTGGTGAGTACTCCCGCCTGTCACGCGGGCGACCGGGGTTCGATTCCCCGACGGAGAGATTTTCGCATACTTAGTTTATTAAACCGGTATTTTTATCCATTTATTATTTAATAATAACAATTATAGTATCATAAAGTCTATCAAGTATTTTTTTAATTTAGCTAATAATTTTCTAACAAGTGTTATACGAAAGAACATTTTTAAGTATATAAAGTAATTAATGAGGTATATCAACAAGTCTTCGTGGCGCAATCGGTTAGCGCGTTCGACTGTTAATCGAAAGGTTGGTGGTTCGAGCCCACCCGAGGACGTACTTTTATTTGTTAAATATTGAAAAATGTGCAAAATTTTTACACTGAGCGTGTTTTCTCGCTTTCACACTTTTACAATAGTTTTAAGTTATTTTCAACGTCCGATTCTTTACATCGAGATTCTGTCTTTTTATTTATACATAAGTATTTATCATCTTTTTTGTTTTTCGAAAAGTTCGGTTTAAATTACTAGTTAACCTTCAATACAAACTCATTATTAAGTAACTAACATTAAAGCGGATATACAAAAATAGTAGAGTGGCAAAAAATCCTGGAATTTTGTAGAAAAATTGCAAAAAATCCTTAAATTTTTTTAATTATAGTTTTTTAACAACTTTGATAAAATAAAAAATATAAATTGTATCTTTCTTAGACTTAAAAAAATGTACAGAAGTTATAATTAGTAATCGATATGTTATTAGTTAAAATATCATTTTAATTAATGAAACTACTTAATTACTTGCATTTTTATTGCTTTGAATGTCAAGTCAGTCAATAAGAGCCTATTTCTGACTGGTCTAACTGAATACAATTAAGATTAAGAGAAAATTAAGAGCAAGAGCAAAATAAGAGCAGAGCCAAATAAAAATGTCTGATGTAATGTTTTATGCCCAATGTTACTTATATTAAATGTTGCAAATTTTGACATACAAGTTTGCCACGGATCGAGCTGAAAAATCTTTTTGTGACTTTTCTAAATCAAACTCTTAATAAAAATCTATTAAAAAATACATAACTAAAGACTTGAAAGTTTTTAGCTTGTTTCAAAAACTCAATTAGACCCTAAAAAATGATGAATTGCAAAAGCAAATTATTTTAGAAAATAATATTATCAAAATGCAGTTTTAAGTAATGATAAACTTTCTTTTTAAGAGCATGTAGACATAAATTTCTTAACATTTTTCAAAAATCCCTATCTTTTCCTGACTTTTGTAATTTTTACTTGTTTTTCCTGGCTTTGTGGCAACCCTGAACATATTATTTAATTAAATAGGTTGATAAAAAAAAATTAAACAGTAATAAATTTAAAATAATAACAAATTAAATCTAGATTGTATGGCTATTTATGATATATATCAACATAAAGGCTTTTGAACAATCACATGAGAAGAACTTTGACAAATTGATTAAAATTACTAGAACAGGTTGCGATAGTCAGGGTTGCCACTAGTTTTTGATAAATTTCTTCCAGGTTTTTGAAAGTACATACTTTTGGGTCTGTTCTTAGTTTAAAATTAAGTTTAAGGTTAAAAACTGGGTAACTACCTAGAATGATGCCCACAAATACCAAACTGAAAATGTTTGATGTCATTTTAAACCATGATTTTAGTTTTATTAGTTTATGATAATTAAACCTTATATCACTATAAAACCAAATTAAGTAATAATTATGCTGTATCGTTTATATAGTCAAAATCTATCTAAAAGCACCATTAAGTACTTAAAATCGTCAAAAAAGATTTAAAACTTTCAAAAACTTGTAAAAAAATTTGAAAACAGGAGTAAATTTGCTAAAAATATTTGGCCACATGAGATAGGTTAAAGCGTAGTAGTTCTGGACTTTTAAATAACAACAAGTTTCTAAATTACAAACTTACATATTTAAAATAAATGATACTTTATAAATTATGCATTTAAAACTTCAAACCGAATTTATGTTAACAGTTTACAACACAAATTATGCCATTTGGCGCGAGGAGATTTTAAGGGTTTTTGCATAGATCAAAATTGATCTCTTTTAAATATAAAGTTAACTGTCAAAATAATTCCTTTAAAAACAACTCTTGCTTTTTAGTATTTTATTCCTATAAATTATAAGTTTTGTTTGATAATCAAAGTTAGTAGTTTTAACAAACTTTTCTTAGCATTATTGAAAAAAAAACTTTTTTTTGTCAATCTTCTACCAAACCTTAATAATTTTTACCTACGTAGGGGAAAATTTAGTAAAATAAGTTAATATATCTTCTAAAACAATTGATTTATTAGATTGTAAAATGATTTTAAAAATATAAGTATTCCAAAATAATCTGCGATATTTTTCTTTATTTTTTAAGTATTTCCAGCATAGGTATTTTTCAGAAATATTATGTAAAACAGGTTTTCTTGTAAATAATTAGCTGATTTTGACTATCAGGATGATTTAATAGTACTACCAAGCTGAAATTATATTGTATTTGATGTCAGTTTAAACCATAGTTTTAGTTTTATTAGTTTATGATAATTAAGTTTAGTTTTATTTTGGTATAAAACATAAATTAAAAAACAATTAAACTGTATCGTTTGAGTAATCTAAGATATCTTATAGTAAGGCAGCTAGTTTTAATAAATGAAAAGAGAGCGTTTTAAAATGAAATTGGAAAATTTTGGTATAAAAACATTTAAAAATTTTATTGATTAATTTCAGAAAGAGTTTTCCAAGATATTTTTAATTAAAGTCTAAAAAAGTCTATTTTAAGTCTAAAAAAGATACAATTTAAATTTTTTATTTTATCAAAGTTGTTAAAAAACTATAATTAAAAAAATTTAAGGATTTTTTGCAATTTTTCTACAAAATTCCAGGATTTTTTGCCACTCTACTATTTTTGTATATCCGCTTTAATGTTAGTTACTTAATAATGAGTTTGTATTGATGGTTAACTAGTAATTTAAACCGAACTTTTTGAAAAACAAAAAAGATGATAAATACTTATGTATAAATAAAAAGACAGAATCTCGATGTAAAGAATCGGACGTTGAAAATAACTTAAAATTATTGTAAAAGTGTGAAAGCGAGAAAACACGCTCAGTGTAAAAATTTTGCACATTTTTCAATATTTAACAAATAAAAGTACGTCCTCGGGTGGGCTCGAACCACCAACCTTTCGATTAACAGTCGAACGCGCTAACCGATTGCGCCACGAAGACTTGTTGACATACCTCATTAATTACTTTATATACTTAAAAATGTTCTTTCGTATAACACTTGTTAGAAAAATAAATAAATATAAAAATAATATAAATAATAATAATAATAAAATGTTAGATAAATTAAAAAAATATTTGATAGACTTTATGTTACTATAATTGTTATTATTAAATAATAAATGGATAAAAATACCGGTTTAATAAACTAAGTATGCAAAAATCTCTCCGTCGGGGAATCGAACCCCGGTCGCCCGCGTGACAGGCGGGAGTACTCACCACTATACTAACGAGGAAAAAATGTGGCCAGTACGGGGATCGAACCCGCTACATTCGCGTTATTAGCACGACGCTCTAACCAACTGAGCTAACCGGCCACACATTTAAGCTGCATTCCTCAGGATTATAATTCTGACTAGCGAATTATGACGCAACAATACCATAAGGAATTATTTTGATAAAAAATCTGTTTATCATACAACTGTGAAGTCTTAAGGCTAAGTTAATTTGATTAAAATTATGTTTTGGTTTAAAATTAATGATGTTTCACAACCTTGTAGAATTATTTAATATAAGATAAAGCTTTAACAATACTTTTGTCAAATTATATATACATTTTGTAAGTTATTTAATGTTTTCATTTAAAAAATTTACATACTAAAAATTTTTATGGGTGTTTACATTTAATTGCGCTTATATTTAATTTGATAAAAATTAAAAAATACTAAAATCTAGTAGACTTTTTGATGTAAAACAGTTCATTCAAAATTTTGTGTGATATGTTGAAAATTAAATATTTGCAAAAAAAATTGTAATCTTACTATATTTTTAAATTAATTTGTAATTTAAAAATACTTTCTTTTTAGATATACATATTGATTAGTTCTTATAAAGATTTATACTATAACTATATGTGTAAAAAAAATTAGTAACAAAAAGTAAGGTGTTAAATTCAAACCAGCTTAACAAATTTAATTGGAGTTAAAAGTTAAGTACCAGTTATTGTTTTCATTTTTAAGAAATTGATTAGTTTTTAGTTACAGCTAGACGGTTTAATTTGCACTTATTTCATTTTGTTTTATAAGTTATTTCCAATGTACAATGATATTAAAAAAAAAGACTTCATTTAATAATTCTAATATGTCTTAATACACATTGATATTTTTATATAAGATATCATATAAATACAACCAGTTAAATTTACATTAGTAACAAATAAGTATTTTTATTTTTGTGTTATTTAATCATTATACAAACTTTATTGAATATCATGAATTTAATACAAATAGAGTTAAATAAAACATAATATTTCTGTTTATTTAGAAACTTTAATGAAAATTGAATAACAATTAATTTAGTCAATGTTTTAAAAGAAAAACGGAAGCCTGACAGGGGACTTGAATCCCTGACCGTTGAATCAAAAGTCCAACGCTCTACCGACTGAGCAAGCCAGGCTCACGATAAAAGGTTGATTATTGTGCATATAATACTGATTACTACGTCATGATGCATAACTGTTGATTTATGAGTTTATAAAAGCCAAAATCTTAACTGTTATACCATTAAACTGTGTATATCAATTTGTTGATAGTTTTGTAACTTAAAACAACTTAGTTCTATCTTTAACATTTTTAATTTATTTTCATTTTAATATAATTTGTTAACTGAAATATTCCATATCTCAACATTAAAGTCGGTATTCGATTTAAAACACTCAAAATAACAACTAGTACTTAAAATATGGGGACAGATTAAATGTGCACGAAGACATTTTTGCACGCACGGTCAATTTTGAACGAGTGATATTTTTGCACGATCTTAAAAAACAATAACAAAAATAGAAAACCGAACAAGGGTAAGGGGTAATAGTGACAGTAAATGAAAAACGACTTTTTAATAAAAATAATAATATTACTTCAAGAATCAACCAAGAGTAATGCTAGGGGTAACGGTTATAGTAAAAAATGATAAAATAATAACAAGATGAAGAAGAAAAAAAGTTACTGACCTAGTGTAATGGTTAGGGGCAACAGTGATAGTTTAGAAGAAAAGAGAACTAAATATTTTTTTCAAGTTCCCGACCAAGAGTAAGGGGTAATAGTGATAGTAAAAAACAGAAAGAAAATTCATACTAATTAAAAAATTAATCAATCCGTGCAAAAGTGTCCATTTGTGCATTTTGACACCTACCCCAGGGTTCGTGCGCAAAACTTTTTTCATTTAGCCTGACTGAGAACAATTTAGCCTGATATTTTTTCAAAGTAAGGAAAATCCCCTTTAGAAGTCAATTTAGGTATTGGGGGGCCTTGATTAGTACTGTTGTAGTCTCCGACTTCAACCAGCTTTATCTCAAAATCATTTAATCTGCAAAAAGCAACTCATAGCTTTGTTACAACTCAATAAAGTAAGACTAAATTGTGGAAAAGGTGATTGACATTCCCCTATGCCTTTAACATAAGAAATTCAGTGATAAGTTTTAAAATAAGTGTTGTTTTTAATCTATTACTAGTGAACAAATTTAATATATATTACTAAACACAATTGTTCAATTTAATTAAGCACTAGTTAAAACATTACAACCAGAAGATTTATAATAAATTGACGTGCATTGTCGTGTTTTATTAAAATTTAAAACGAAACGGTTACACGAGTATTAAGTACTAAAATAAGCAAAAATGTTTATTATAGTATTTTGACTAATACTTAAAATTGATACATAAATATAAATTCTAAACTCTAAATAAATACAGTGATTGTTGACGTCGTATGAGATTTAAAAACCTTACATTTAAAGAGAAAAAAACCTTAAATATTTTGTTCTTGTAAAGAAAAGTGAATTTTACCTAAAATTTGTAATCCACAAAACTTAGTACTTATATCTTAAAGCTACGTTTTAGTGTTGTGAATGTCTCTAATAACTTTAAACAAACAGTAAAATATATGAATAAACTGCTAAGAGTTTTAATCTAAAAAGCATTTGGTATAAAGCCTAAAAATTATAAAATAAAACAGTTCAACTAACTAAGCACTGAAAAACATAGCTGACGTAAACAAAATCAAACAAACAGCTAAGTTGTCATGTTTAAACTGTATTTTTTTATGAAGTTTTATAATTATGACGTATATAATCTACTCAAAACAAAAAAATTAAGATTCTTAAATTTTTTAGAGATTCAAAAAAAGGTTTTAAGCATTTATTTTTACAAATACGGACTGATTTTGTCTTTAATAACTCAATCTTTATTTAGAAATAAATTCTTATTTCAATTCGATCTTAAAAAGATTTCTCAACTTTTTTTTATAAAAAATTTTTTAGCATTTGAACTGAGAAAAACTGAGATTCTCAAACTTTTAAATAAAAAAACTGATTAAGCCTGACGTTTTTAAACTTTCTTCAAAAAAACTGATTTAGCCTGACTTAGCCTGATTTAGCCTGACGCGCACGAACCCTGCTTATACTATGATATAAACGTGTAAGAAGTAGTCGAAATCTGTAATCAAGTAATAAACAAGCACCCAACTGTACACCTGTACGAAGTAGTCGAAAACCAAATAATAAAAACAAGAGCGACAATGATAACAATAAAAAAATAACCAGTATAAAGTAGTGGAAATCATTTAACAAATAAGAACAATAATAATAGAAGTAGTAGTAGTAATTATAATTGTAATAACAACAATTACCTGTATGAAATAGTCGAAATCCAAATAATAATAACAATAATAATAACAATAATAATAATAAACAACAATAACCTGTATAAAATAGTCGAAATCCACACCTTGTTTGTGGCTCTTGTCGAATTTTGTCACCACCATCTCACTAAACTTGGGTGAACTGTTTATATGTACTCATATTTTAAATAGCAAACAATTTCTAAATAGTTTCAGTTGTTAAATTACAATGCTACTTTTTAATTTATAAACGTATTATTTATTTTTGTTTATATAAATAAAAAATTTAGTATGAACTACAATCTTGATGAAGTTCGGTGTGTTGTGTTTTGGATGATAAACATTTTTTATTTTAGTTCTTTTTTTTCAGATATTCTAACGTTTAATTGAATGATTGTGATTTTTTTTTTTCGCTGCTGTTTTAATATACTAGTCACTAGTGTGTATGTTAAAACGAATATTAAAACTTATTTTGTTTTTCATGATCAGTTATTTATTGAAACATGGTAATAAAAAAGTTTGAAAAAAATAGTTGTTTTATCAGATACTTTTAACGTGGGGTGGATTGACCTATGTCCCGCCAAGCTGAGCTCTTGGCCTGTGACGTATTTTAATAGCAACAACAACATTGAAAAAATAACGTAGTATATATACAAACACCAAACCAAACAAACAGTCAAAAAATAAAACAAATTTATAATAACACTTAAATGTATTGAAACAAACAGTCTGTATCCGAATAAAATGAAGGCCGGTTTGAGTTCGAACTCTTAGATGTAAATATGTATTTATAATTTTTACTAAGTATATAAAAACAAACATTCTGTATCCGAATGAAATGAGTACCTGATTGAGTTCAAACTTGTCAATATAAAATATAATTAATATTAATAAATATATAATAACAAACAGTCTGTATCCGAACGAAATGAGTGCCTGATTGAGTTTGATCTTGTCAATATAAAAAAATAATAATTTTTATTAATAAAAATATAAAAACAAACAGTCTGTATCCGAATGATATTAGTGCCTGGTTGAGTTCGTAGTTGTCAATATACCCGCTCCTGTCTTTATCGAAGTTGTCGAAACAGTTCCTCCACTGCTGAATGTACTTCCACAGAGCTGAAAACTCCTGCAGGTCTATGCTGCCGTCTCTGCTGAATTAAAATTGATCAAAAATATATTTGATGACATAAAATTAAGAAGCTTAAGTTGTTTATAAAAACTATAGTCTTTTTACAAGGCTGAAAGTTCCTGCAAGTCTATGCTACCGACTCTGCTGAATATTAAGTGAATAAGGAGTTTGAAACATTCAAGCATGAAATTAGTTATGATGCTAAAATTTAAATTGTTTACAAAAATCATACTTTCCCACAATGCATTATTTGATTTGTGAATTTTTTGTGAATTAGCGGTTTGTAAAATAAATATAGAGTTTATTAAAATGTTCAAATTAAATAAAATAAGTTTAGAATAAAAAACATATTCATTTTCATTATAGCTAAATTTAAATGATACTATAGTTCCGTCTCTCCTGAATAATTATTTAGTATTTTAGGGAACTGAACATAATACTAAGAATAAATTAAATTACAGGTTATTAATAAAAAACTTCACTTGTTAAAAAAATACAACTTTTTCCATATTTACTTTGTTAAGTATAATTAAGATAATACGTTTTGTATAATTTAGTTATACTATCTGGTATCTACAACAACTTTAACAACTAAAAACTAGTTTTTTTAATAATTTAAGGTTTATGAGTTCAACACATCATAAAAGGTCAGGAAAACAAGACAAAATATTTAACAGAATATCACAACAAAATAAGAATTCATCCCAACCGTTCACTAATAATTTAGAATTGAAAAAAAAAGTTTTAAAACCATTGTATTTTATGACAAATAACATGAAAGTCTTAATTTTACAGTATATACCAATTTATGATTAATTTCATTAGTTCTGTTCTAAAAGCCATATATCACTTGAATTATCTTAGTTTGTAAACTACAACTGTTTGGATATCGTAACAACTATCTGAATGTGAAAAAAAGGAGTTGTAGTTTTTTTAATTATATAGGCAAACAAAATTAAATACTTTATAAAGTTTACAAGGCTGACTTTTAATTGTATAACAATCATTTCTTAATCTTACAAAATAAAAAAATATATATAGTATTTCTAAAAAAGCTTGTTTTATTCTCTAACAACAATTTTTTTTTTTCTTGATAATCAAAAATAATATTTTTTGTGCCACATATTAAAGTAACCCGAAAATTATTATTCAAATAAACTGAATAAGGTTAATCAGAGAAGTAGAAGTAAAAAACAAAACAATTTACTTAAATATAATGATAAAACTAGTATCAAAGTTACTGGTAATGTAATAAGTAGTCTTTTACTAGCTAGATATCTATTGATACAAATGCATTTTTTTTGTATAACTTAATTTAAAAACACCTTGTTTGTTTTAAGCCATATCTATTTTTCCCCTCCATAAACAAATATTAGTGAACAACCAAGATAATCAAGATATTTAAAACTAAAAATAGTGTAACTTATTAGTAGAGGTTAATAAAATGAATTACAAAATGTCAAAATCTTTCAAAAAGACTGAAAAAGTTTAAAAACATTTCAACAAAAACTGTTAGAGATAAATTTTTACTTAATTTTTTTATTTTCAATTTTCTAGTATGCATCTTAAATAAGAACCTATTGAGCTCTTAAACTTGTTTGCTTATTCCACAACAGTAATTTTTTTACTCTTATTTCATTGATTATTAAAAGTAATTAAAGTGTAAGTTGTATGTAAGATGTTTAAAAAGTAATTTATAAGAAATTACAAACAACTGGTAGCTTAAGTAGGTTAAAATAAGACTAACTTCCTTTTAATCATACAAAAAACAACAAGTATCTTATACAAATAAACTGCTTACTTGAAAACAAAATATCAACTTAGTGATTCTTATTTATATAATTAAAAAAGCCAACTTTTACTTTAAAAAATTAATTTATTAATATAACAACAAAACATCAACAAAATTACTTATTATTGTCAAACATTCAGTAAAACAGCAGTCATACAAAACAAATTAAAATTTATTTTACTTAAAATTAAAATATTGACAAACTGATTCTCGTAAAATATTCTAAAACTCCAGCATATATCTAACTAAAATAATAAACTATTTTATATGAAAGTAAAACATAATTTTACTAAAATTTGTCAAACGTTCGGAAAAAAAAGTAAATATTTAATCCAAATACTTTTATATATAAAACATCAGTATTAATTTTTGTCATTTATATACCATTTGAACCTTAATATCAATAGATTATTCATTTAGTTTTTTATATTTTATTACACAAAGCTTTTCAAAACCATACAAGATTTTTTTGTCAAGTGATAAATTTTAAATGAAATTTGAAAAAATTTTGTTAAGTGAATAGCTTAAAAAATAACTTTAAATTTTGACGTTTGAATAAATTAAAATAAATACAAAAATTAGAGATTCATTAATTAAAACTAAAGGTATGTTTATTAATAAATTGTTATTAATATTATTAGCAATCTATTAATAAACAAATAATAGTTAATACAAATATTAACTCACTACAACAAACTGGTTTCTGTCAAAGCATGCAAAGGTTCAATACAAATTATTTAAAAACTCACTGATTCTTATCAAACATTCCAATCATGAGCCTGCAAGTTTCCTCGTTAAACTGCTGCATATTGTTGTTGATGAGCGCTTGCCTCAACTCTGCTGATGTTATCTTGCCGCTACCGTCTTCATCTACTGCCTTTGTTGGTTTGGGGAGTTAATTGTGCTCAAAAGGCTTTGTTACTTACTTTCATAATTATTTTTTTTTCCTAAATTTCTTTATTATAACATGATTTATACAGATGAGTGTCAGTATTGCACAAATGTCAGCATACTATACCCAGCATCAGTTTAGTATGGGTCTAAACATTTATATATTTTTTTTTTACTATCACTGTTCCCTAACCCTTATCAAGGTTGGCACTGGTTTTTGAGAAATTTCTACAAGGTTTGTGATAGTACACGTTTTTTGGTCTATTTTTAGTTTAAAATTAAGGCTAAGGTTAAAAACTGTGTTAAGTAGTATAACAATATTTAAAAGATACTGTAAAGCTACTTAAATGTGTTTTGAAAGGTAATAATGACAAAATAGTTTTATCTGTATTATAGAAGTTTCGTGTCAAACTAAAATTTTACTACTAACTATGTAAAAAATGTTCAATATTCCAATTTTTTTTCAAAAGTGTCTAAAAATCCAGGTTTTTTCTAGGATTACAGGTTTTGTGGCCAAGCTGTCTTAACTTCGGTCAGTTTTTTTGAATTATTATTGAATGTTATTTTTTTTTTTAAATATCACTCTTCCCTTGATTTTTACCCATGGCCAGTAAACTATTCCTTCTGCCAGCTTGTTTAGCAGGGGTTGACAGTTTTAGCAGTGACTTAAACAAGTTAAACAAGCAAAAATGACCTTGTGTGAAAAATTTACACCAGTGAAAAACTGTCACTTGTCAAAATTGACAATGCAAAAGTTAGTCTATGCACAGTTTTGAACCTTTGTGCTAAAGGTGCTAAAGTAACTCTTCTTGCAAAAACGTCTTTGTGCAAAACTGACCCACCTCAGATTTATGTAAATTATTGTTTTTAGTATTTTTAACAAACAATAATTGTAAAAAATCAATTCTAAATGCATGATTATATTTAGTAAAACAATTTTAGTTCTAAATTTAGTTTTTTAGAACTTAAACATTTTATTTTAAGTTAAGCTTAGTGGGTGAGCACATTTAATATTTTTTTTATAACAGCAAACATTACACTGTTATAAATATTTTGTTGACAAAATACCCTGGATAAGCTCATTTAAAAACAAATTAAATTTTTAAAAGTCTATAAAACTTTACACAAGACAAAAACAAAATACAAATGCACCAGTATTGAATTAAAAACTTATGACAATACTTTTAGTTGATAAACACAATTCCTTCAATTATGAGCATAGGGGGGTCCACCTTGATTTTTACAAGTTGGTCTTATTTTATAGAGTTTTATCTGAGCTATCAGACATTTTTAACCGCTTGAAAAAATTCAAATAAAATTTCGAGATATGAGCGATCAAAGTTGGTGACCTTAATAGGTTCCTTATGGAAGATGCAAACTAAAAACTCAAAAAACACCATTTCAATAAAATTTATCTCCTCCTTCATTTTTCAACCAATCTTCTTCAAATTTTCACAGAAAGTGTATTATCAAATTCTAAAAAGGATTTAATGCAGGATTTTAATTTTGAAAAATAAAATTTTATTAAAAAAACCACCTATCTTTTTTGTTTTTTTATCTTAAATTTTTATTTTTCAATAATTTTAAAATTCCAACATTCGCACACGAACCATTTAAACAGGGTTCGTGCGCAAATTTTTTTTTATTTAGGCTGACTGGGACCAATTTAGCCTGACATTTTTTCAAAGTAAAGAAAATCCCCTTTAGAAGTCATTTTAGGTATTGGGGGTCTTGATTAGTACTATTGTAGTCTCTGACTTCAACTATCTTTATCTTAAAAATATTTTGAATTTTAAAATCTGGAAAAGGCAACTCATAGCTTAGTTACAACTCAACAAAATAAGACAAAATTATAAAAAAAAAAGTGATTGACCCCCTTCTATGCCCTTAACATTACAAATTTAGTGATAAGTTTTAAAATAAGTGCTATATCTAATCTATTACTAGTGTAAAAATTTAATATATATTACTAAACACAATTGTTTAATTTAATTAAGCACTAAGTAAAAACATTATAGCCAGAAGATTTATTATAAAACAAAGTGCTTTGTCCTGTTTTATCAAAATTTAAAAGGAAACGCTTAAACGTATATAAAGATTCAAACAAACAGCTAAGTTGTTGAACTAAACTGTAATGTTTAAATTGTTTTTTTTTATGAATTTTCAAAATTACGACGTATATAATCTACTCAAAACAAAATAATGAAGATTCTTGAATTTTTTTAAAAGATTCAACAAAAGGTTTAAACTTTAAGCATTTATTTTTACAAATACTGACTGATTTTGTCTTTAATAACTAAATCTTTATTTAGAAATAAATTCACATCTCAAATTTTCTTAACCAAAAATTTTCAAGCATTTGAACTGAGGAAAACTGAGATTCTAAAACTTTTAAATAAAAAAATTGATTTAGCCTGACGTTTTTCAACTTTTTTCAAAAAAACTGATTTAGCCTGACAAGCACAAACCCTGTTTAAACTATAAAAGGAACGTTTCCTGAAAGTTTGAGGTCTCTAGCTCAAAAAATGAAGAAGAAAGATTTTTAGTGAGTTTTTAAATATCCAAGAAAATTGACCCTGAAAAATTTGCGGTCCATACGTTTGTATTGGAAACTTTTTATAAAAATTACAATATCTCAAAAAGTAAGTAAGATATTTTAATTCTTCAAAAACTGGCTTGTAAATTGTGCTTTAAGCTTTCACATAGATCATATTTTATTTTTAGTGAAAAAAAATGTCGGACCCCCCTATGCCCTTAAACAAAAATTATATTTTTTGTTTTAAAACCAAATCGAATCACCATCCTTTTTAAAGCATGTACTAGTAACTTGAAAAAATAAAATTTATAATGTACTTACTATGAACCAAGCATGAACGCTGGGGTCAATTCCGGGAGGGACTTGACTTCTTGGGGCTCCGTAACCTCCCATGTTTTGGTTTGAATGGTAACCTTGTTGTGGGTGTCCTTGTTGGTAGGGCTGCTGGTAGCCGTGCTGACCTGGGGGTCTGTAGGAACCACCCTGTTGCCCGTATGAACCTTGGGGCCCGTAGTTACCTTGCTGTTGTCCATAGGTACCATGGGGGTTGTAACCTTGATTCTGTTGTAAGTGTAAATTTAATTAGAACTTATACTTTGAAAGAACTGTTTTTAAAAACTATTTTATTTCATAACAATTTTATAAGTCATCAAATCATAAGTATAAATACAAAATTTAATTCTGTTAAAAAGTACAAAGTTAAGCAGAAAGTATTTTGATAAATTTACAACAGCTATCTTTAAAAAAGTTTAGATATATATTTAAAACTAAATTCTAAAACTAGACTTATTTTAGTTGATAAAACGTTCTAAGCTAAAAGAATAAATAGAAAAGGTGCTGGATAACTAGTTACTAAAAATGTACTTTGGAACAAAAATAAAATTAAGGGCATAGGGGGGGGTAAACACCCTTTTTTGGTTTTTTATCTTATTTTATATAGTTTTTACTAAGCTACAAGATGCTTTTTACAGATTTAAAAAATTCAAAATATTTTTTGAGATATAGCCGGTCAAAGTCGGAGGCAACAATAGGATCCTTATGGGAGGCGCAAACTAAAACGGCAAAAATAGACTATTTCACTAAAAATCTATCTTCTCCTACATTTTTTGAGATAACTACTTCAAACTTTCAGGAAATGTTCCTTGATATATTTAGAAAATTCTGTCGGAAGGAATTTAAAAAAAAATAAAAAATAAAAATTTTATAACAAAAAAACAAAAAAAAAACTGTTTTTTTTGTTTATTTTTTATATAAAATTTTTATTTTTTAATTTTTTCAAAATCTGTACCGACAGAATTTTCTAAATATATCAAGGAACATTTCCTGAAAGTTTGAAGTAGTTATCTCAAAAAATGTAGGAGAAGATAGATTTTTAGTGAAATAGTCTATTTTTGCCGTTTTAGTTTGCGCCTCCCATAAGGATCCTATTGTTGCCTCCGACTTTGACCGGCTATATCTCAAAAATTATTTTGAATTTTTTAAATCAGTAAAAAGCATCTTGTAGCCTAGTAAAAACTATATAAAATAAGATAAAAAACCAAAAAAGGGTGTTTACCCCCCCCTATGCCCTTAAATAACTTTAAATTTGGAGATAGCAATGATAATTTTAGTACTCTAGTGAAGCTTTAAATAAGCTTACAGAATTTATTTCACATTAAGACTATCTAATAAGTTATTATAAACAACCCATATCTCTAAACCAAAATTATTGTTACACTTTATTTTTTTTTTACATGTCTTATAAGAAACAAAATATTTTTTCCAAAAAAAGCTCTACAAACTTAAGTGATTTTTTAATTTGTATATCAATAAAAATATCTTACTGTAACTTTTTAAACATTTTACAACATACTTAAATTAAATTTTAAGTTATGAAATTAAACAAAAATAATTTTTGGTTACTTGATAAACCAATATATCAGTGCCTTTATAACAAAAAAAAAGGATTACCAAACATAAAAACCTAATTAAGTTAGAGTTTTAAAGCTTTAAAATTATTATTAACTTTAATCCTCTTTATTAGTTCCTTATTGTAATTGATTGTAATTGACTATCAAGTTACTACATTTTAAAAGTATTATTTTTCTTTGTGATAAAGCAAAGGAAATGTTGAATAATTTTTTTAATTTTTATTATTTTACAATCTGGATTTGAAATAATAAATACTTAACTTAATATTGTAAATAATAATACTATTGCTAAATAATTAAAGCACAAGTATAAATGAAATTCCTATTAGAGCAAATTTTACAATCTCTACTAGCTATCAATTTTAGATACTATTAATCTGATCAAAACTTATGAACATTTTGATCAGGTCAAATAGTTGTATCTACAAAATTTAACCTACAGATCAACTTCGACATATTTTTGACATAAAATTAGTTTTTGAGATATAAGGTTATAAGTTCAGAAAGCTCAAAAGGTTCCTTATGGGAGGACTAAATTATAAAAAACTGGTAATAAAATAAAAATAAAAAACTTAAGTTCATGTATGTTACACCAAAAGTCTATTATAACAAACACCAGTATAAAAAATGTTAAGGCTCATAAAAATGTTAACATTATATTCAGCTTAATTTGTCAAAAAACTTGCCTTAGTCTAAAAACTGATCTGAAAGTATTCAAAGTAAACTTTAACTTTGGAATTTCATATATAGTACATACATTAATTTCATACATAAAAGCACAAATGTAAACATATTTAATTCTACATTCACTTATTTCAAACAAAGTATAACCCTTTTTAAACATGATCTGTTTGTTTTATTATTATAAATTTTAACTTTGCTTCTAGAATAGCATGTTATATTTAAAACTAAAGCTATCCAAAAGGAAAAACCTGATAATTGAAAGCTGCCATGTAATGTTATACAGAAGCTAACTAAAAATATTAAATAAAAATTAGGGGTGCACAACTTTTTTAAATAATAGGTCAAATTTAGAAAGGAAAATGTTTTGTGGGCTAGTTTATTAAAATAAATATCTTAGCTAGCCAAGTAATTTTTGAAAGTTGTACGTATAAAACAAGTAAAAAAATATTTAAAAGTAAAACTACAATAATATAAGCATTCTGTTCATAAAAAAAAAAGGTGCACATTTTATTAATAATTAGCTCAATTCAATTTACAAAAAATTAAATTGAACAAGTCAAGATACACAGATATCTGTTAAGAGGCTGTAGGATGTAAAGTTCAGAAGTAAGCTCAATCTTATTTGGGTAGCCTGGTATTATTCATAAATTTTAAAACAAGAATAAACTTTTGAAAAAAAATTTAATTGGCAGAGTTAGAAGGTTTCCACAACAACTCTGAAAATATCCAACTAGCCTAAGAACGTGGTAACGCCATCAAATCTATGGTCAATGGACCTTAGAGATTTAAAAAAATACTTATTTATTTGTGGCTAGAATTTTTAAATGAAAACATGAACTTGATAATTAGCAATCATGTTTAAAATATTGGTTTGTTATATAAAAACTACAAATACTAAAACTCACCCCATATGGGTTGTTGTATGACATTTTTATTAAGTAACTTGTTTTTACTATCTTATTATTTGGTAATATTTGCTGATATCATGTTATGCTAAATGGTTTGATTGTTTAGCTTTGCTTAAATACCCTAAGCTAAATCTTAAAAATTGAATTGCTACTACAATAACAAACTGCGGTAATAGTTTTTTAAATTAAGGAAACGAGATTTTTTAAGCATACATTAGTGAATAGAAGTTTAAAATTATTAAAGGATATTACAACTAAATATATACATTAATAAAGTTATTTAAACATAAATAAAGAAGGGCTACAAAAACCTGTGAAGTTGAAAAAAAGAATTATCTAATTTAGTTGATAAACTTTTTTAAAAACAAATAAAACTAAACTATCATAGAATAGAAATTCAAAGTAAATTAAAATATATACCATAATCGACTTTTTTTTTAGTTAAGTTGAAAAAAAATAAATACAAATATATTAAAAAAGACTATAAAAGTTAAACAAATTAGAACTGTGAACAAACTTTTGTTGCGTCGGCAGTAGTTCTAAGGTCGCTTCCGATTGGCTAACATTCTACTTGTTCTTGTTTTAAGTTTTAAGTAATTTAAAAAAATTATATACTTGAGTAAGGTGATTAAATATGAAGGTATAAATGTTTTTAATATTTTCTGTATTATCAGTCAACCTCATTTGCATAATCTTATGAATGAAATATTTCCAAAACCTTACAATTGCAGCCAACCCATTTTTCTTTGCACAACTTTGGATAATAGTATTAAATAGTTCAATATATTTAACTTGACTTTTGAGCACATTTTATACGCTCAAAACGATAATCACGAAATGATTTTTACTTCTTATGAAGTGAGACAAAGAACTTCCATAAGATGAATTGGCCAACAAACTAATAAAGGCTAAGCGTATATGGATGTAGTAACAATTTGTGTTTATTGTAATGAGACGTCTAAAAAAATACCATCTTTTGTAACGTTTTTTATTAAATCCTTACACATTTTTTATCAAAGTTAAAGTTTTCAACTAGCTTTTGAAAATATTTAGTTTTAGTTTTGTCAAAGTGTGTTTAATTTTTATCTAAGTTTAGTTTCGTATTAACACTTAATATTTTAAAACATATTAAATTTGTTTGTTGTACATTTTTTAATAAAAATATTTTTGTAAACATATGACGTAAATTTTGTCATATTAACTTAATGTTTATTTCAACCGTGCAAAAGTGACGACTAGCGCAGAAATAGGCAGCTGTTAAAAGTTTACGCTATACAAATACAACAGTTCGTGCAAAAGTGCAGTCTAAAAAAGCGTCAACTTGTTAAAAAGTGACACCCATGCCAAACTTACACTATTCAAACATGACTTTCCGTGCAAAAGTGATGCTGATTAAATGTGACGTGCAAAACTAATTAAATGGGAATTGATTCGAATGGAAATTGTGCGGAGGTTCAAACTGAGCATTTCCCCATATGTAACCTCTTTTGTATTTGTAGTGAATAACTTGTTTTCAAGCTACAAATTTTTCGAACCTGAAACTTCTGCTCGACATGACAAAGTTACGTGATATTGATAAAGATGATGAGACTATTAAATTATTTCTTATATAAGAATTATGTTTTTACTTCTATAATCAACTTGTTTTTAAAAATATGTGTAGTTTAAAAAAGTTGAACTCTATATTAAACTTTAATTTTTCTATTGTTTTGTTGTAGTTCATTTAAACGAGACCATTTTCCATTTAACTTTTATTATATGCAGTAGATAAATATAATAAATATTAATAACTTTAGGCATAGTTTGAATCAGTTTAATACTTAGTTTAAAACAAAGTTTCAAAAAACTGCTTTTAAATGTTTATTATGTTAGTAGTATCCCGCTTTTTGAGACCTATTTATTTGCTAACAAACATACTACCTGAAAATTATTATATATACTAACTAATATTGTAGACAAAGAATTTTTTTATATAAACTATTTATTGAGAAAGAAAAGTATAAGATACAAAAAAAATAAAAATATTATTGGCTTAAAAAATCGAACAACATCTATCAAGATATACTTATACAAGATGCAAATAATTTTTCAAATTTTGCAAACAATACTAAAAAGTTGTTTTAAATTCGTTTAAATGAACAAAAATAGTAATTCTAAATCAGCATGTCATTTTGTCCAGCTAGATTTAACGGTTACATTATTAATTGTGCGGAGTTTTGTCATGGAATAGAAGCTACAAATACAACCAGCTGTTATAGGGATAATGAACCTCTATAAAAATACTTTGTGTGGAATCAAAACAGTTAAAAACTTCCTGGTTGAGTTTTAAAACTTTTTTTTAACTTACGTAGTGTCTTTAGTTTAGATATCTAGAGTTTTTCAATGTCTTTTATTTTTTAATAAAACTAATTATGAGTTTGCAGGTGTTTTTCATTCATATCAAACTAGCTTAAGAAAACATAGGCGAAAGTCTATCAGGCCAAAGCCTAGACTTACGTTTGCCGTGAGTCAAGCTCAAATAAGTTTAGATCTATTAAGGTACAATATCTAAATAAAGTAAAAACGGTCAACAGAAAAAATTCTAGCCTAACCCTTTCTGTTTATATCATTTCTAAATATAACAAGTTTGCATTAAAATTCTCAAAAAAATTAACATTGAAATAAAAGAATACGATAAGCTAATAAAGTTGATGCAAAACGTAAAATACTAAAATGTTTTGCTTATTTAATTTAAAAAAACATTAGGTGGGTTTCACAGTCCAATCCAAGACATTTTAGTTCTGACAAAGCCGGGCTTATTTTAGGTTATAATTATTGAAGTTGTCAATAGTTTTATTCTTTAACTTTAAACATATACGAAACTGCGTTCTATCTTGTATAGAAGCGTGTATCTATCAAGATGGATAGTAGGCTATTTTTTCGGCAACTTATAATTTTCCGGCTTAAAAAAATGTTGTGCTTTAGAACCATCAAAAAAATACCCTTTATAAAATTTTAGATTATTTAAAGAAACTTTCACGTCAGCTAAACCAATTAAAAAAAATACTTAAAACTACCCAACATTTAAAAACTTTGACATTACATGAAGATTATCATAACTTTGTTTTTTATTTATGTTTTGTATTTAATATTCGGTCATTTTTAAGTGTTTTTTAAATTAATTTAGCAGAGGTGAAAGTTTCTTGAAATCATCTAACAATTTGCACATGGTGTTTTTTTTACATTTCTTAAGCACAATTTTTTTTTCAATTCGTAAACCAAAAGTGAATAAACATAAAGTGAAGGAAACGCTATTGAATAGTTGTCGTTACCAGAAACGCATGCTGTTGTTGGTACAACTGGAGAAACTTGTCATTAAAAATTTTCATGAAACCTAATCACAAGCTAACTCTTTTTAACGAGCATCTAGTTCTAAATAAATGTCATTTAGATAGTTCGTTAAAATCAAATTTTCATTATTTTATTCCTTAAAAAGACACTTGACAAAAAATATTTAGCTTTTTTGTAGGTTCTTTTCTAAAACTGCACCTGTAACTTAATCATTTATTTTTTCTCCCTGTTAAAATATTAACTTCTGGTGACTTACATTTGTAAGTATATTTATATTATTATCAACCGATTGTCAAAACCGGTCGTAGGTTGTCTCGAACGCTGTAGTTGTTGTTCGTGCGCTAAGGTTCTTTATTTATTATTTTTTATCGAGGAATTTTCTTCTACAAAGTATAAAACATAAATTTGAATATAAAATTACATTTTACTTTATTAAACTGTGTACAATCTAAAAGTTTTCATACTTAACAGTTTTTTTTTAATATAATGTAGAGCTTGTGCTCTCTAAACTCAAAAGACATTCTCCATATTTTCCATGCTGGATATCTAAAAAATGTATTGATAAACTCAAACTGTTAGTTTTTACAAAAATGCATGTAAAGTAATCTTACCTAGTCTAGTTGGAGGACAGTTTAAAAATTATTTTTTCGTTTTTAAGCAATAAAACAGCAATCTCTATCCTAAAATTATGTACAAGTTTCAACGTTGTATAAGTCTATAAACAGTTTATGATCTTTCCAATCAGGGAAAAACGATTTTGTTAACCATGGAACCCATTCAAACTGCATTTGTACTGCAAAGGATTCATGTAGTAAAACCTGCAGCAAAATATTTCGTATAAAAAATGGTTTGGGACCTGCGTAATGTTTTATACTAAAACTATTAATCATTTATGTAGCCTGTTATTTTATCAAAACAAAATATAAGGTTAATTTGTTCTAAGTTTATTTATCAAGGTACAAATAAACGGAATGAAGTAATCAAAATAAACAAAGCAGATAATAAATAAACATTCAAAATTCTTCGTCAGAGCTTTCATCTGAACCAGGCATGTTAAAAAGCTCTGCTTTGTTTACTCAAGCGTGAAATTACTAACTTAAAACAAACCAAAAATAAAACACTTCATTGCTGAATTACCATAGTAACTTTTAGCATTTTAACATCTCTGATCTGAACTGCTATCATCTACAAACATTTTATCTATTTCATCTTTGATATCAGAATGATTTACTCCCGAGTCTCTGTTAAATAAGGTTTGTATTTATTAGACTTAATATGTTGTTAGATACACCGGTAATTGAAAATTTATCTGTGAAATTATTCTTTTAACATTTTTAATTGTCGTCAACTTTAAAAACTTTCAAACTAAATTTGTTATGAAACAATTAAATTTTTTTTTTTATATTTTACTTAATTAAGACAAAAATTTGTTTTAGATGCATTTTTTTACAATTAAATTTAAATAAACATTAGTATAACAAAAACTTACACGAGCATTACAATTCGTTCTTGTTCCGTATAACATCTACAGCTGTCATCACCAACTAAACCGTGTATGTTGTAATATTCATTTGGGTCTTCATCGACTGGTCCAACAAGTCTTGAAACCTCTTCTGCACTTTCAGTAAGAGGAAAATCAGGTAAATCTAACCCCAAGTCTATTGAATCATCACTGATCTGTAAAAATAAAATTTAGCATTAAAAAATAATAAGTGTAAATATTTTTAAACAAGTTGAAATATTTTTGAGTTTCAACTACGATTAGTTTCTTTTTTTTTTAATACTTTTATATATTATTAAAAAAAAACAATAGATACTTAGAATTTTATAAAAACATTCTATATTTATTAATCTCTACATTTTCTTTTGTTTCCTCTTTTTTCCGTTGTATACATTGGAGACACGTTTCAGGATTGTGCTTGTCGAAATACGTCCTTGATACTGCGTATGGATAGTAGACAGACCCTGTGTGTTTAAAACTTGATGTTATTGTTACAAATGAAACAAAAATCTATATGTTACAATAATATGGTGGTAAATATAATAAATTTGAAATATATCAAAAAAAAATTTAACAATTTGTAAGTTTTGTACGGTTGATATTTATATATAAAAAAAAATAAAGTTTTAAAATGATAAACTGAAATACATTTGGTTTTAACGGTCATTATAAATGACCAATTACAGAGGTACTTTTGTACACCAAGTACTTTCATTATGCTTTTGAGCGTTCAGTAAAGTTCCATTTTTACCATCATCAGCTTTGAATGGGTTCAGGTGTAAAACTCTTCATTATTTTCAATAGTTTTAAGAATATCTGACAATTTTAATGAATAAAAGTTTAATATCTAACTTACAAATACACAGTTAGATATGCAAAAAATAAACTTTATATACGTTGTATTTAACTTTTTTCTCGTAAATTCAAAAGTAAAATAATTTATAACTTATTTAAAAGATATGCGCAGGTGTTAATCTAAAGTCATATTTTAAATATTATTTTCATCTATGCTTTAAACTAAAGTTCTGCTTCAAATTCATATTTTATTAACTTGCAGTCAACACAAACACAACATTTTTCTGCTCCTATTATGTTTCATCTATTTTCGTAGTGATACTATTTCTTGATATCCGTATTGTTTGCTTTCAGACTGTCTTGGGATAAAAACGTACAAGTTTTCAACAATACATTTTGCGTCTATTTTAGTTATTAGGGAATTTAAAGTATAATTTCAATTAAATGTTAAGCCTAAAGTTAGTTAAAATAGTATCAAAAAGTAGTTTAGTTTTATAATAGAATTACCTTTTGTTAATGCAAAACGTCTAGCCTGAGCAACTAAGATATGGTCTGAATTGATATAGTTTAAAAAATAACGACGAAAAATGCTGTCGCCACACTGTATTAAGAGTTGACAATGTACTGCCAGATCTGACCAACCAAGCAAACGTTTGCCTACTGGAAAAAAATAGAAAAAGAGGAAATTGATTTAAAAAAAAAGTTCTTATTTTCTCCTTATCATTTTTCAGGATAAATAAGTTCCTTTTGAAACTTTATCATTTAATTTTAGATTTTGCTTATTATTGTTCAAAAATAGTCCAAAACTAAAAACGCATTCATAAAAAAGAATAAAACTGTTTATATTTAAAAAATTTAAAAAAAATAATTCTGTAAACCACTATGATCATTGATAGAAAATAATTCAGGTATACACTATTGTGCAATTCTCTATATATTCAAACATACAAAATATTGTAAAATTCATACTTTTTTAATAGATTGTTTGTTTAAAAAGAATTTTGTACCTTATAAGTGATACTAAAACTATTAACTTAGTTAGAGAGTAATGGTTAAAGATAAAATAGCTGTAATGTAACTCAATTATTTTACTTTACGATTGTTACTTTAGCTAACACTGTTTCTCCTAAAAGGATCTTTAGAGCTTTTTTTTGTAACAAAGGTATGTTCAAATTTGTTACTTAAAAAGGTCAGAAGATCCTCCTAACAGTGTCAGCTAAAGTAACAATATTTGAAAAAAAAATCAATAATTAAGCTCTTAAGTATTGAGCACTCTAACTCATACAGTTTTCTAACTTATGTAACTTATTTTCATTACATTAAAAACTTAGCCATAGTTTTTAAAAAGATCTTCAGACTAGTCTGATTATTTTTGGGTTTAAACTAGCCTGAATTAGCCAGAGTTACTTGAGAGTATGGTGACCATATTATTTACTAAAATAAAACATTCTTAAAACTTATTGGTTATACTTGCTTTTTTTATATTAGTCATTTTATATTGTTCTTTATTCATAAAAATCTGAACATTTAAAATATTTTTTTAGATACTAAAATAATCAATAATCTTACCTAATTCTATTCTAGGTTTGTTAGTGGTAATACCAATGCATCTTTCAAAAAACCTTTGTTCCACATGACTGAATCTGACTTTCTTTGTTTTTTTATCTGTAAAAAATATAATAAATTTATATTTTACTGTTTTTTAATTTTTTTCAATTATTAACTACATTTCAAACAAAATATCTTTTAATATCAGTATTAATACAGCTTTAAAATAGCTCAAAGTGGTATCCAGTTGTAAAAATAATGTGTATATGAAAATAAAGCACAAAGTAACCTTTTTTGCTGTCAATTTTCAATACTTTTCTTGCTGGTTCAAAATCTGATTCTGTGGTCATCAATGCTCTTTTATGAAAGTTTTTGTCAATTGGCTTTATTACAATCTTGCTTTTTGTAATATTGGTAATCATTGTGTAAGTTTTGATTTAGTTGTATGTAATAATCTGAAAAAATGACTCATAAGTATTTATGTTTAAATTACAAAATTTATTTTTAGAACTTGTAAATTTTAAGATAGTTTAAATTGTAGTTTACACACACAGAATGAAGTGTATAAAAAATAATCAATCTTAAGTTTATAATAAGTTCATCATTACAAGTATAGAGATCAAATTTGTTGTAAATTCATAAAAATAAAAACTAGAAGAAAATTGAAATACTTGGTTAAGTGTTGATTAATTTGTCAAAGGCCCTTCTTTAGACTTAACTTTACATTTAAATTAAATTACAACAAAAAAGGAAATTTCCTCAATTTAAGGTTGCCTCTGGATTTTTTGAAACTTTTTTTGAGATTTTCTAAATTTCTTCCAGGTTATTTTAAGGAAAAACTTTATTGTTCATTTATTATTTTAAATTGTTATAAATAGTAAAACAACATTGTAAAGATACAATCATACTTCTTTAAATATGTTTTTTATTTAGAGGAAAAATATATCAAAGATTACTTGTATCTGATTGAAATTTCATTAGGGTACATGTTGAAGTTATTTGGAATTCCAGGTTTTTCCAGATTTTTTGTTGATTTTTGTTCAAAAGTCAGGTTATTTAGTTTCTCAAAATTTCTAAAATTCTAGTATTTTTAACCTTTTTTCAATTTTAATAGGAAGTTCCAGGCTTTTCCAGGGTTCTAAGTATTTTGAAATTAAACAGTTTTAAAGATTTAAAACAATACTTATAACATTGATTTTAATTTTTTTTTAAACAATGAAGTTAGTAAGAATTAAAGCATAATTGGATTTAGTTTTTAAGTCAATTAGATAAATAAAAGTTTGAAAAAAATTAGAATAAAGCAAAGTAAAAAAAAATAATGCAAAAAGTGAGGATGTCTAAACAAAATTCAAAATGTTGTGTTACAAAACTAAAAGTTTGCCAGTAAAAATATATTTTAAACAAGAGAATTTCTCTTTTTTTAAGTACATACTAAAAAATTAATAACATGGCATTAAATTTTTTTTTTTAAATAATAAAGCAGTACTAAGTAAAAAAAAAGTTCAAAACTATAAGTTATATTTAACAATAAATTTAATTTTTTTTTTAATGTAAATTGTTAATATCAGTAAAAATTATCAATAAATTTAATTCAAAACTTTCAAACAATAAATAAGTATAACTATTGAATCGTTGTTATGAAGCAAGTAAATTTGTTTTAACCAAAGTTTTAACTAAAACTACAATATTCAACTATTTCAAACAGATCCTCAAAATATAAATAAACAAAAAACTTATAAAATAAAACTTAGTTCTATGTTTGTTTTACCACAAAAAATCTAGAATGATTAAATTTTCCAAGTCTGTCACTATTTATAATGCATACATTCGGTATTCAAAAATAGTTTATTAGCCATCTTGAAGGAACAAAATTTGCTGTTTACAATATTTATGCAAGCTGCCTCATAATCACTCGAGCATGAAGTTTTAAAATGACTTTCAGTATTGAGAACTTTTTTTTTTGAAGTTTTGAAAACTCTGTTTAGTTGATTTGCAATATCTCATTTGAATTTTTTAAGTTTAACACTAAAATCAAGCAGATTTGAAAAAGTTTGTTTTAACCATTAGTAAAATCAGTTCAACAGCATTATAAATACTACTAATTATTTAAATGTATAACTAATGTAAAAGATACACTGAAAAGTTTAAATTTAGTAGCATAAGCTGAAACTTATATATGTTCCAGTTTTTTTCTTAATTATAAATTTTTAAAACTATCTACTTTGAACTAAAAGATTAAAAAGAATTAAACAGTACAACTTAAAAATAAGTTAAACAAATAAAAGTTAATTTTAGTTCATTTTATTTTTTTAATCTTATCACTTTAACTTGGTTTATTTTATTTTATTTACTGTTTGTAATTTATTTTTTGCATTGTATATATGTTTTTGCCTTGATTTACAACCTTGTCAAAAACAACCATATTTAATATAATTCCCCATAAAGTCATAAACTTTACTTTCCTAAGTTTAGTTTAAAATGACAACAACTTAGTTTGGTACAGACTAAAAACTTTTTTTTTATTATAGGTAATGCACATTACACCACTTGAACAAAAACTCAAGTTAACAAAATACTTATATTAGTGTTAATTAATGTTTTATTTAATTTTTATCAACAAAGTATTGATTGTTAGTAATATTTTGATTTTATTTTATACTTCTACTTCTATAGTTTATCGTTCTGTATTTTTCTTTTACAGCTTTTTTGTTTCTGATGAACTGATCTGCAGTGAAACGGCGTAGTGCAATAAATTTTAAACAAAAATTAATGTAAAAAAGTTTAAGACCACTTTTCTTAAAAGGCTACACTAACTTACTTCAGTAAAGTTTCTTTAACTAATAAAAACCTTTATTCATTTTAAATAAATTAAATTACTTTGAATAAACATTAATCATGATAACAAAACAGTCACTAATACTATGTAACACAAAACTTATAAGCTACATAAAAAGTATTATTTAAATAAAACATTATTTAAATCAACAATGAGTTAAAATAATGTAAAACTTATAAATTAAATATAAGTTAAAACTTACTGTTTATCTTTTTGACAAAATCCTGATTTAAATTTTAAAATAATTTATCTATTGCAAATTTATGTTAAAGAACGGTCAATAAAAATTACTTCATAATAAAAAATATTTTTAAAGCTTTGACTATTAACTTAAATTTGTATAAAAATACTTTTTCTTATATTTCATATTCTTCTAGCTGTCATCACTAGCTCTTTTAGTCAAAACTGAATTCTTATACTTAGATTCGCTTAAAAACATTATACAACTTTAACTCTGATGCAATAATATAAAGTGTAATTAGACTGCTAATTAGTTAGTAGTATTTAGAGTAGCTATAAGTACTTAAATGACTAAATTATTAGTTTATAAATCATAATAACTAACTATTTTTAAGTAGTAAAATAATCATCTCTAATACTCAGTTTAGTTTAATCATCTCTAATACTCAGTTGCAAATAGCTATTAGCAAATTATTATAAATTACTTCACCATAAAATTTGAAACTAAAACAAACTAACATTTATTCAGTATTTAAAACTTATTGTTTCCCGTCTAGAACAGAACATAAAAAGGTATCCATTGTGTGCAAATCGATAACTGAATGGTTTTCCGTGCACCAGGTCCTAGAACCAAATATTTTGATTGTTTTTTTTGTCAATCAATAAACTATATATTTTTTGTCATAGTTAACAACTGTGGTATAATATGTCAACACTGTGCTTTTAGTTTTAGTTAGAAACGTATTTGATCACTAAAACTAAAATGATTTAGTCAATAATTATACGACTTATCCAACTATTAAAGCTTGTAAATTAATTTAAGAAAACAGAAAATAGATAAAAGTTACTGTTTTTCAAAAGTTTTTTCGCCTGTTAAAACTAACAAAACATTTTTATCACAAAATTAAACTTTGTTACCAAACTTGAGTATAAAATAAAAATTAATCAAACAATTTTAAGCATTGATTTTGTATAAGTTTGGTCAACTTTAATCGAAATTAATAAATAATTAAATCGACTGAATTTATTAAAACTATCATTAAAACATAATTAATAAATAAAACAAAGTTTGTATTAACGTTTGTTTAACAAACAGCTTGAATTAATAGAGGCTTGTTTATTCTCATCTAACTCACCAACTTCTTTTTTATAAGAAACATATTTATCAAATTTTTCTAAGTAAATCCTTTTCTGCTATAACAAATGCAATATAATTGTTGACTCCACCTTTGTACATCAACATGTATAATATAATTGTATTATAATCTGACTTTATTGTGCTACAATCAAAAGTATTTATTTTTTACCAAAATGGTATTATTCCTTAGTAATTACGAGTAAGTAATATGAAAGTCTGATTAAATTGCGTAAGTCGGTCTTAAATAACTAATATATCTTCTTAGTATTATATTACTTAACTTAATAAAATCAACGTTAGTCAGATTTATTCTAGCCGACTATTACAACAAATTAATCAATACAATTAAGTTAAAACAAACATCAGTTTATTCAGTATTCAGAGTTTGTTGAATTCTAAAGTTTTAGCAAATCTGTTAATGTTAAGTTTAAGTTAAGTAATGCTAGTAAAGAGCATTTTTACCAGATCGTTATAAGAAAAAAAAAATATACACAACCACTTTAGCATAACAAACATTTATTGCGTAATTAGAATTATTTTCAAAGTCTGGTAACTCTGGTAAGTAGTAAATAAATAAGTACCTAATGTATCCACTTAGTTTTTTTATTTTTAGTTTGAAAAATAACGAACTAACACTAAAAAAGGATTCTAAACTGGGTCAAATCTGTAAAAAGTAAAAAAACTTGAAACACAAAATATTTAAGGGTTAATTTTATGAGTTAAGTTACAAGAAAAAATTATTTATAGTTGAAAAAATTAATACTTTTTTTTAGTTTGCATACTTTTTAGTTTCTATACTTTACATTTTAAAATCCTATTCTAATAGTTAGTTTTCCAAAACTCTTTTAGAAAAATTAAAAAAAGTGTAGCCCAATTATTCTAAAACCTTTAAACTAAGTTTTTATAACCTTTTACGTACTTGCGGAAATAAAAAAAAATAGTTTGTGTTGTAAGCCTGTTTATTGTTAGTTTTTTTATTAATTATGCAACTAATTAGTTTTATAACAAAAATTTTGTAGTAACAACTTTCAATTTTGTTTTAATTTAAATACTTGGCGTTTTTGAGAAGCTATAATTTTAATTGATATAAAGACCAGTTCCTACGTGTTTGTTTATAACTTGATTTATCATTAAAAAATTCTGATTCAGTAAATTTTCATTTTAATTGAGAACCTATTATGTTATAATTTATATACATTTAACAGTAAAATTAACAACATACTTTTTACTGATACAAAATTGTCGTAGGTCAATTAATTGTTTTTAGGCAATAAACTTGGATATTTTTAAACTTAAAAAAGATTTTTTTTAAGTTTCTTCAATTTACTTTACTTACTTTTAACGATGTTTTAGAATATTTTCAATTGAGTTAGATGCAATTTAACTTTATACTAAACATACTTTAATATTACTTTAATACTAAACATAAGATTTATTTACTTTAATCATAAAGTTGTCTTATTAGACTTTAATACTAACTTTCTTGCTTTTTAGGTATAAAACACGACAAAAAGGAATTCTTAGATATTATCTGTTGTACAGAAAAAACTAAATAGTACTTTTTTAGACTGCTTTAAGCTATATAAGTTTATTTTCCTGACATTGAAAACTTAAACTCGTTTTATATAAAAAAACCATAATATTATTATTTTTTATTAGATTTAATATTTCTCAGTTTTTATCTTTATTTAGTTATCTTTAAATATTTATAAAATGAATATGTTTTTATTTAAAGTTATCTACTTAAACTCCCGTTTAATTTTAATTGTAAATTTTCTGATACAATACAAAATTATTTATATATGTTTTTCAATGTTTAGCATGAGTTGTACATGAAACGTCTTGGAAAAAATCTGGAATTTTGTACACATTAAAGTAATTTCATCAAACGTTTTTGGATTTATACAAAGTTGTTATCGTCTGAGCGAAGTAAAATTAACAGTAAAATTAACGATTTTTGATTTTTAAATGCATCTAAGTACTTAAGATCACGGATAAAAAGATATACTAAAAAAGTTTTTTCTCACCATAAAAATTTAGAATAGTCTAATAGATAAACTAGAAACGAATTTAAACTTTACAGCATTTCAATTTATTGTTCTATAAACAACATTTATGTGAACTAAATATTTAAATAAACAGCACTAGAAAATATGGTATGATTTAATTACTATCTTTTAAAACTTGGTATGATAACAAACAAATTTAAAACAATGGTCTAAATCAGGGTTTCCTAAACTTTTTTTTTTTTTTAATGGGCCCTTAAAAGAAATAAAAAAAGCTATGGCCCCCTTCAACAAGATTACTCAAAAAACTTCTATTAAAAACTTCAAGACCTGTTTATTTTTTTTTTCTCTTAATCAACAACTCCAGAATATCTAGTGTAAGGTTTAAAGAATGACCTCATGGGCCCTTGTGGCTGCTTAACTGCACAAGCAAATGATTTTTTTTAGTAAGTAATGTTTAAAGCATACTTTATGTAATTTTTAATAATTCTTTTTTTTAAATGAAAACATTCAAAACGGATCTGGTTTTCTTTTGATTAGATATGTTTTTCTTTATCTAATGTAAAAAAAATTTAACAGATATACAGTTTTACTTCGCATGTATTTACAAATTGTTTTAATCAAAAAAAAAATTGGTTGCTGTAATCAATAATATCTTAGAGAGATCAAAATTAATTTGTTATACAGTGATAAATTATTTAACAGATGTAAATTAAAAAAAAAAAACACTTAAATATTAAATCAAAATTGTCTAGCTTTTTGTTACTAATTTTGTTTTTTGATGTTGTAGTTTTATAGTTTAACCTGCAAACACAATCTTATCATTCGTTTTTAGTTTCGTCACAGTGAGCCCGTAAACGTTTGACGGTACTGTGAAACGAGTGTTCTAAAAGCAATAATTTTAGTTAAAATCTTCTAACTAAATTTAAAGTTCTGTATACAACTGAAGTTGCGTAAGTTAGCGTGGGGCCATGTGACAAATTTTGCTCGCATTAAACTTCGGTATGTTTAGAATTAAAACGTAAATAGTTAACAAAGTTACTTAAAAAATTCCTTGACATTAAAGTACTTATTCAAATTTTAGTAGTTTTGAAAAATATGCCAAAGTGGTGTTTGTGTATTATTTTCAAAAAACTTGAAGAAAAATGTTTTTGTTCATAAGTTGGTGTTTAAATTTAATGAATTCTTATAGACTGTGAAAAACGTCTTACAAAGACCATATAAATGTAGGTATGAATCAAACTTTTCTGTTTTTATAGATTCTAGTGATACTTACAAAAAACGATTAAGGTGCAAGTTCTTTTTTAAAAAACTTTTTTTCAAAAAAAAATATACATCGTTCGACCGAAAAACGCTTATCCACTTATGTAGTATATTTGTATAAAGCAAAATGTTTTTTTTTTGTTTTTATAAACATATTTTTGCAATGTATAAACACTTAATGAATTTAACCATTGCATAATCTTTCAAAAAATATTACAAAAGCTACTGATTCAAATCTTATAGTATTTTTTCAAAGTTTTATTTTTTTATATAGCCTATTTTTTTACGGTTTATAGTTTTGTGGTAAATAAAAGGAGTTTTTGATAATAACAAATATCTATTACAGTTTTTTTTCTCAGCCCGGTTTGCACCTTTTTTTTGAAAATCTATTACTACTTTTTCAAATGATAATTATCCTTTTGAATCTAAATTTAAAATATATCATGATTAGAATTAACATAATTAAATTTCAGAAATATAATAATTTAGAGTGTCGATTTTTAATAGTAAAATACCATGCAAGTAAGAGTTAAAGATTTTACTTCACCTTTAAAATATCATCAGTTGTTAAACAAGATAAAAAACATAAAAACGTTTTTTAAATAATTAAAGTTGAAATAATACAAAAAAGTTATGATACTATATAAAACAAACATTTGCATTTATGTTATTATTTATTAAAAATAATCAAAATTAAAACTTGCTACGTACAATAGTCCTCCTTTATGGGGACAAAAAGTAATTTAATAATAAAAGTATTTTACAAAAAATCAAACTACTATATATAGAGTTTAAAAGAAGCAATTAGCCTTTACTTTACTTCCTATTTTTAAAGTATCTATAGCTGAAATGTATTAAATATGTTCTGTAGTTTTATCTAAATGCACCTTTTGTTTTGTTTTTTTAACATTTCTTACAAAAGCTAACCGCATGGTTACGCAAGAGCACTAGATTGTTTTTATGCGAATTCTTTTACTTTTTTTTCCAATAAGACGCTTAATAATAATGATTTAAGAATTTTTAGTTCATTTGTTGTATTGAGATATTTAATAATCAATAAATTATATTGTCTAAAAAGGTTTAGAATTAAGATTGTGTGTACTTTTTAAGAATTTGTTGTTTTTTAGCCTAATTTTTGAAAAAAAAAGAAGTTTGAACTAAAAGCCGGATATTAATAAACGTAACAAATATGGTGCAAATAAGTTTAATTTCCTTATTAATAAGATAAATCAATAACTTAATTTATTGTCAAAACTTTTTAATTTATTTAAGCTTTAGTTGATGATAGTTCTAGTTTTGGATTTAATGTTTTTAATTAATGTTTTTAATTAACTTAAAAGTAAAAATACTTTATGTTGTTATAAAAACTATTTTGTTGCAATTATTGAACTAGCAAGTTATTTTTCGTAAATGAGATATAAATCTATTAGCTTATTCAGAATTTTTCTACAATTTATTTCATGCTGTGTATTTAAAATATATTTTAATTAAAACTTCTTTTTAAGTTATCCACGCCAATTTTAAAATTCTTTTTAGTTAGTTTCTAACAATTTTATCGTGATATTTGTATCAACAAACTTGCATAACACTAAAGCTGTTTTTATCCTCACAAAATAAGCAATTGCTAGCAAAATCTTAAGTTACTTGAACTTAAAACCGATGAAATGTCGTCATTAAAGGAAACGTTTACACACCTAAACGTTATCACAATTGCAATACTTTTATCGACTATTTTGTTCGCGAAAGAGGTCAGTGGACCGTTGTAACTGCTGTCAAACGATGTCTTCCGTGCACACGCTCCTTAAATGATTCAGCCTAGCATGAAAGCAGCTCAATGGATGAAACGCATTTTACCAAAATGAAGTAAATAGGTGTTTGTAGCACGTCTTCTGGTATAATATTGTGGAAAAAACATTCACTTTTATGAAAATTCATCAGTTTTTTTTTGTATGGAATTGTAATTAAAAGACAGTTTTTCAGCCTGCTGTGTTTGAAAACACTTGAAAATACCCGAACTTTTTAACCGTTGATATTTTAGGAATATTTGGCATAAATCTGTAAGTATTAGTGTAAGCCTATCGGTGTTTGTAATGCGTCTACTGGTCAAATATTATGGTAAAAAAAATTCACTTTTATAAAAAATTCATCGATTTGTTTTTGTATGGAATTGTAATTAAAAGACAGTTTTTCAGCCTGCTGTGTTTGAAAACACTTGAAAATACCCAAACTTTTTAACCGTTGATGTTTTAGAAATATTTGGCATAAATCTGTAAGTATTAGTGAAGCCTATTGGTGTTTGTAATACGTCTTCTGGTTAAATATTATGAAAAAAATCACTTTTATAAAAATTTCATCGATTTTTATTGCGAAGAATTGTAGTTAATAAGTAAATAGCAGTTTGTAGACTGTTATGTTGTAAATACGCTTACAAATATCCAAATTTTTTTAACCTTTGATATTTTAAAGGTGATTTGGCAAAAATCTTGTTTCCAAAGGTCAAGTGTAAGCCTATCGGCCGATATGCTTCAGGTATTTTGTATCATTATTGATTTTTTTTTAGTAGGCTTGGATGTTTCATGCTTTAGGCGTTTTACGACTTTTACATTCAACGTTGACATTTTTGTCATTTAACCTTGAGTGTGTATTGAAGTTTTTGTTTTACCCAGACTTAGTTTTAACGCAAAAGCAGTCGAATTAATTGTAATTTTAAGCTTGTTATAATTAAAACGTACCAGATGTTTTACACTAAATTTTGCTTTAAGCAATGACTTACCTACTTCTTCCAACTTCTTTTTTTTTAGTGTTTAAAACGACTTTAAAAGGGTTTTAGCTTAGAGGTGAACTATTAAATTTGAAAAATAAACAAAACGTTTTGTTTTGAAACACGTTTCAAAGAAATATTACGCTTTTGAGATGCATTTATCAGTATGTGTTTGCACTGGTGAATGAATATTTAAACATATGTGACCGGCCACCATCGATTTTGTTTTTTTTTTTCTCTCGTGATTTCCTTATCAATCCTCTGCTTTGTTTTCCAATAGCGAGCCACATTATTTTGATAAGAAAAAAGCCCGAAGTTCCGAACTTATGAGAAGTAAACTAATTAGTTGAGTTTTTAAAGTGAATACGTCAGTGTTTTTGGTATTGTGACAAAGTTTTTTTTCTGCTTTTTACAAAAATAAATTTTTCATTATCGGTTTGAAAAATCAAAACTTGTGAGAATTATTGTTTTGTTTTTGTTCAAACACTTAAGCGTGGAAAGTACGATATTTGTTATTATTATTATTATTAGACTTCAAGATTAAATGTAGTTTTTAATACCTGTTTGAAAGTTTTAGAAGGTAAAAAATATACACTAACTAAAATTAATTTTGTTTAAAAATTGTGTTTTTTAACATTTAAGTTTTAGACAAGCTTCGTGTTTTATAGTAATTAATAAATGTATATAAATTTAAAGCTAATAAAATTTCCAATCTGCTTAAAAAGTTATAATATTACTTTCAATCCAAAAATAAAGTATAAATCAGTTATTGAAAAAAAAGTTGTAGTTTTATAGATTATTTAAATTGACTTTTTTTTTAAATTTCGATTAGACTGTTCAAAATTCTTTCTTACTTTCAATTTTTTCTTTTTTTTTAGTTTCGAAAACCTTTTTCACAACAAAAATAAAATTTACAAAAAGTTATTTGAAACAACTAAGATTTTTTTAAGTCAATGAAATTTGATGCGTCTAAAAACAAAAAGATAATTTTGTCGAGCTTTTTTTTGTATAAAGTTTTTAAGTAAATTTTCTTGTAAAATATTAGTTTTATTTGAAAAAATTAAATAGGTATATTTTTTTAAGTCCAAATAAATGTTTGTAAATATTTACTTTAATTGTATCGGCCGTTCCGCTTAACAGTGTTACATCTGAATAAGCATCGTTTTTTCGTCTTTATTTTTTCTTCAATAAGCATTTTACACCTCAGTAAACATTTTAAACCTCAATAAAATTTTTGTATGTAACGCATACACGTTTAAGCTTTTTAATAAATGCCAAGTTTGTATGTTTTGAATAAAATATAAGTTTTTTTTTTAATACTATCAATGTTTTATACGTATAATTATGTATTTTGAAATCTATGCTACACGATAATTATAGTAGTGAATTTGTGTTTACAAAAACTCTTGTTTTAAACTGAATTAGATCATGTTTATTTAAAAAAAAGTAACCTTTAAGTGTCAATGTCATTAAACAACATCAAGTACTGGACTCACAAAGCAAACTTGTTTTAGTTTTTATAAAACTCACAATGAAAAAGCTGAAGCAAAAATCCATTATGACGTCGTTCTACGTCATAATGGCCACGATGAGCCTGCTGACGGTCGTCGTCATTTTCAACCACGATGCGAATAGCATCGTCAGAAAAGTCCCTGAAGTGAGAAAGAGTAAGTTGGACCAGAGACAAGTGCATTTGGACCTGTTGAGGCTGCCCGACAAGCTGAAGGCCATAAAAGACAGGGTCTGTTTTGATTTATAAACTATGAGTTAAGTTGCTTAATAAATTTTTTTTAGTTATTTTTTACAACATTTTATTTTATACTGGAAAGTTTTGTGAAAAATGTTATTGTTTTTGTTTTGCACTAACACTGGTATAATATGACTTTAAAAGACAGTTTTTTATTATTATTACACTGTGATCCACGTTTATATATTGAATAAATATATTTTCAATATTTTGAAGCAAAATAGAAGTATCAGTTATGTTTTATTTACAATAGTTTGAAAAAGTTAAAATGTTTTATGTTTTTATATTTCTAATAACTTTAATTTTTACATACTTAAAAATAATTGTGCTTCACATCTTTTTTTTTTCAAAAGTTTATCTTGCTAACTAGTCACATTTTTAGGAAAATTTTTTTTAGTCTGACTCGATTTGATCTATACATACTTTTTATTGATGAATAAACTAATGTAATAATTTGTAAAAATAAAAATTTCAAATCACTATATCATTTTAAAATGTTTCAAAAGTTAGCAGGAGAATATTTTCATGAAGTTCATTGAACCGGTTAATCATTGGATAATGTGCTTATTCAACCGTACACGTATATATGAATGCACTTGTTAATAATACGTATATCATGAGTAGCTATTACGTACTGCCTTAAATCTGTATAAAAATTTTTTAAAGCTTTTATCAAAACTTTTATTCGTTTAAGACAGTTAATAATTTTTAACCATTTTTTCCTTAATCAAAACACGCTACTAGCCAAACTTATGACTATGGCTTCAAAGTTTGCAAGATTTTATTTTTGTGAAAATGGGTTTTGTTAAAATATAACAATTCAAACCGACTGTCAGTACTTGTAAAATAAATGTTTAACAATTTCACAATTACATTTGTATAACTTTATTGTATGATATATGAACTAGTTCAAAATGATTCCTAAACTTTTACTGCTTTTGTTTTTGTAAAATATAAGGCCCTTTAAAATGATTGAAAAATGTATGCTTTAACTTTTATTTAAATTATAAAAACCTATTTTCACTTTTCATTTAAAAGGTTTTTCTTACTAAAAGTAAAGTTTCTTAAAATGTACAAGTTATTCAGTAAACAAACGTGATTTGAAATTAAAATAGCGTAAAATTAGTCAAAATAAAAAATTGTTTAATATATAAATGTTAATTAACTATCATCAAATAATTAGTGCCGCTTCATTATTGAAGTATTTGCTTCTAGTTTAATAAAATAAGTTATTCAGCTAACTAGAATTTTGTTTAAACAGCTGTAAATAAATATTTGTTTTTAGAATTTCAAATATTTTTTCAACGAACTTGTTTTTTGTATTTAAGTATTTAAATCTGCTTTTTTAGAAGAAACAGTTTTTACATGTAACACAACATTTTGAAGTGATTTTTTTTTATTTTAGTAATTATTTGTAATAACAGAAATACATACTGTACTGGCACAGACCATGGGGTGACAGACTGAATTTCGAGTTGGGCGAAGAATGCGGAAAGTGCATTGTCACTGATGATCGTAAATACGTTAGTTTTTGTTTTTATCATGTCTTATACATTTTTGAATGGTCTAAAATGTATAGTTTATTTAAAATTTACTGTTGTTTCTTTTTTTAATTTTTTTCTTCGGCTAACTATGTGTAAAACAATTACGATGCAGTACATATAAAAGTTTTAATTAAAATGATATAATAAATTACATGCTTAACGTATAGAATAAATAAACAAACTTTATTTATATGAAAAACTTTAAAATAATTAGAATTTTTGAAATTCAGTTTATAACATGTTAATGAATTTTCATGTTGCTACGAGCATTATGCGTTTTTTGCACAAAAACCTTTCTATTTGAATTGTGCTACCATTTTTTTTTTAATTTTTCTAACATTTTAATCTTTACCATGACTTAAAATCTTTATAATACTATTCAGCACATTGTTCTGCTCAATATTTTGCATTATGAGTAAGTTCATGTTTAACAAAGCAAAATAATAGTAAATTCGCAAAAATAAATTTCAAAATATACTTTAAACAATCTACGTAAATCTTGTTCCCAGCAAAGTTACAGCAGTTCATAATAAAATTGTATGTAAATTTTCCTATAGCAAAGATTTATGCGTAAAATATATGCTGTTTGCAATGATTTGGTCGAAGATCTTTTCAAGCTGACAGTTTAAATCTTAACAACACAAAAAAGAAAAATTTTTAACTACTCAAAAACTTATTATGAAAAATGTATAAACAAAAATACTTCATTAGGGTAGGACATTTCATCGAACATTTTTTATGAATACAGCAAACATTTTTAAAGTATAACATGTTTTGAGGGCTTAGTTTTTATGTGTAATAATGAATGTATAACAGATTATAGAGCTGTTGCAAAAATTTATTCAAGTTTTTGTGTTTTAAGTTTTTATTGAAATGTTTTCAAAAAAGACTTTTTTAAAATGTGTAGGATATTTTATGCAGCTATGTGCTAGTGTTGTTATAAACATTATAAAGTATATTATTTTTGTAAAAAAATAACTTTTAACTTCGTTTTGAGAACTTTTAACAAACAAGTTTTTTTTTTTGGAGCCTTAGAAAATTACATAAGTTTTATTCTTTCAATGGCACTTATTTTACTATGATACATATAAAAAAAATCTAAAATATCTTATATTTTCAGGTTGATTTAGTCAATGTATGAAACAAACATGTTATTAAAATTGAGTCATTTTATATGTTTATTTTAAAGTTTAGATTTAAACTTTACTCCTAAAAGAAATTTTGTTGAATACAGATATAAAAAAAATAATTGTATTTTTCATAATTAAGTTAATAAAGCTTATTATTTACTGAATAAAAATCAATTTATAGAAATCTCTTTTAACTTTGCGTATACTTTTATGTTTTGCTAACTTAAAAACTGTGGTCATAAGATAAAACATATGCTCTAAAGAGACAATTTTACTGACGTGAGTAACAATAAAAGAAATGTTTTAATTTCTTTTTATTTCTATAAAACTGTTGGTCGTGGAATCATAAGTTAAAAATTAATTTTTATAATTTTTTTTTACATTTCTGAAATCATTAGTTTAAGAACAGTAATTGTTGATTTAATAAATTATAAATTTTAAATAATTTTTTCAAATTTCGTCTTAGAAGGTGGGTTGTGAAATAATTATTTACAAAATCGTGTTCTTTATTCGGTAAAAAATGTTCTTTTTTTCAAAAGTGATCAAAAACTTCATTCTATCATAAAAGTTTTACTTCCATTTTCACATTTGCTGTTAGCTACAGTGTTAACCGAAAAAGGTCAATCATTTACACCGGAAACGGTATGGTATGGAAATCAAATTGATTTAAAACATTTTTAAATTAAAAGTAACTTTATTTTCATGTTTAAGTTTACTAAAGTATGAAACAAGTACTCGTGATAAAAGATTTTAGAGTTATAAAAGCGTTGAACACATTGAAGAGTTAAAAATAAAATATATAAACGTAAAACTACATAGGCCTTCCTAATCTCAAGCATTTAAACCTGCAATTTTTGTAAATAAAATCTTGTTTATAAAAAAAAGTATTTTGTTTTTAAACGATGTATCAGTTGTTTCATGATTTATAATTTTAATAACAACTTGTCTAATTGTCTAACCTAGTTGCTTTGATTAAAAAATTTGACAAAATTACTGCTCTGAGCATATTTTAAAATTAAATAAAAGCTTAAAAATTTATTTTACGGAATATAAAACTTAATAATTTTAAAAAAATTTCAAAATAAAATAACATTACAGTTTAAACTAAAAAAACATTAAACTCAAGTTATTAGCAAGATTTACTAGTTCAAAGTAAAATTAAGTATAAATTAAATCAATAGATAGTATTTAAGCGTGAAACGTGTTTTTGTAAATATTTATTTATATCTTAGACTGACAGTTTAAACCTCAATCGCACGAGAATTAACTAATTATGGAAATTTCTTACATAGTACTAAAAATAAAAGTTGAAAAATTTTTCAACAAAAATTGTTCATAAGTATAAGTAAAATACTACAACTGTAGTGAAACATTGATTTTTATGCGTAAATTATACTAACATATATATAAAGTGGATAATAAAACAATACTGTAAAAAATTTTCATAAACTTTTTTAGAACTAGTTTTTTTTTCAGGAAAACGATCCTTTAACGGGAGCTTTAATTTTTCATTTTATTGAAACAAGAATTGACAACTTTCCAAAAATAAGGTTAGTTAGTTTTCATTTTTATCTCAAATTTGTATAGTTTCAAAACTAGATAATTGAAACATTATATTTTAAAACCTAGTTTTGAAAAACAAGTCATTTTCGAATTGTTGGTATTGTTAGTATAAAACTAATAATGGTACGGTAATTTTTAAAATAGATAGAAATGTTTAATTTTTAAAATTTTAGTTGTTCAAAAAATAGGAAACTTTAGTTTATAAGCTTTTTTTTAAAATAGATGATTAGATAATATAATTTATAAGGTAAATTTTTCAACATTGTACCTTAAAATTTCTGCATAATAATGAATCTAGTTTCATTTAAGTTGTCTGAAACTTTTTATAAGTAATTTCGAAACATTAAATATTAAACTGTTTTAAATATAGTTAATTTATCATATTGTTCTTTATCACGGTAATCCAATTGTTAGTTCATTTTATAAAAAAGAAGTCAATGTTTACACGATGCTTTGTTTTAAAGTTGGTGTACTATTATAATAATTTAAATGTTATCAAAAAAATTGCAATTTCAATAAATTTTCGTTCGCAACAGAAACCCTAACCATTATTACGTGTATCAGCACATGGAAAGTCCGAGTTACATTCTCAACAGCAACAAAAGGGACTTTGCAGAATTTGACAACATTTTCAACTGGACCATGACTTTCAGGTTAGATTTATGACGTCTACTACATTATAACAATGTTTTCATCGGCGTCGGTAATTCTAAGTTCTTTCGATATTTCGGATAACAAACTTCAAGTTTTAAAGCTCAGTTGTAAAAATTTACCCTAATTAAAACGAGTTTATTTATTGTCCACATTATAGATTAAATTTAAGTTATGCATCGTTGTTCTTACTTGTTTGTCTAACTCAAGTTATCTTAAATCCTTAGATCATCTTAATTGATGACTATCTCAAGGAAGCAGTTTTCATTGCAGCTATCAAATGTCACATATATAAACGACAACAATTGATTTTGCTAAATTAATACTTTTGATTACTTAAATGTTGGTATTTGCTTATAAAATTATTTGAGCAACTAAAATTGGTTATCTAAAATATGTATAAATGTACATCGAAAAAAAAACAGCTCTTTTTAAAAACAGCGTAAACAAGTTAGCTCTAATTGGAATTAAATAAATAAAGCGGAATGTTAATGTTATAAAATCAATAGCAACTAAGATCTATTTCAAAACGAAAAATTAGCTTGTTTGTTTTTCTTTGAAGCAAGATGTAATACTTATAAAAAAACTTGCTAGATAAAGAAGGTATTTAGAAGTTAAAATATTTATTGAAGTCTGTTTAATAAATTTATATTGCTATTAATTGTTCTCAATTTTGTTGATTTTGAACACTATTTAAGTAGTAGCAATAATAACTTTAAAAAACTAGCAAATAAAAAGATTATAAAGCTAAATGCAAACGAAAAAAAAATTCTATATTATTACTATGTAAAACTAGTTGATATATATTTCTTGTTTTTATAAGCTTTAACATTAATACTTTTTTTTTTTTCTTTTTCAATGTATCTTTCTCAAACGAATGTTGTATAAACACATAAAAACGTTACATTTTTTAAATGTTTTTTTATATTGTATCATTTGATTGATAAGTTCATATCAATATTATTTTTTGTAGTTTAGTATGCATATTTTGTTTAATTTTAATTTTAAATAAAAACAAAAATCATAAATACACAACAAAGTCAAACAGAAAACAAAATACAAAACAAAATTCACTGAAGTTTAAAATAACAATACTTTTGGTTAAAACATGAAAACGTAAAGGAAAAAAAAATAAACTATTATTTTCATCAAGTTTTACTGCATTTTACATTATTTCAAACCATCAGACGGGATTCGACGATATATAAGTCGTACGGGAACCCTTCGGACATCCTAAAGGGCTTCAAGAACCAGTTCAAGGACACCGACGACACAGGAATCAGTCACACGATGCAGCAGAAGACGAAGTTGTGTGTTTGGATCGTTTCTAACTGCGCCATCACCAAAGGCTTGTTTCAATATTATTCTACATTTATTAGCTAATAAGTAACCTTTTTTAAATTGCTGTGTTTTAGAGAAAATATTTTATAGTTTCCATTCTGTTTGTGAATAAGACTTATCTAATTTGTTTGTACACAAAAAAGTTACATAGCGTAAAAGAGAACAAAATCAGACAAATAAAATTTTAAACAGTCAAGAAAATTTATACTAAACTAAACATTTATTCATAAAAAAATGTTTTGCTCCAATTTAAACATGTTTCAAACTTTTTATTTTAAATTTTTACTTGCTTAAACCATTTAAGTCGTGCTTGGTAGATCTTAAAACAAGTAAAACAAATAATTTGGGACTATATTTTTTAATAGGTATTTAAATTCAACAAAGAACTTTACCTTTCGTAGCAACCTTTATATGCTTTTAAACTTCAAACTGCACAAATTTATTACTAATACGTTTTTAAATACAAAGTATGAGAAACAACACATTAAACAGCATAAGCTATGGTTTGCCAAACTTATTTTCATAAAACCCTCTTTGAAAAAAATTAAAAACCAATTGCCTCCTTTACTACTATACGACCTCTTTTTGCTTCTCATCACAAACTCCTGAATATCTCGTGTAAGTTTCAAATGATGGCCTTATGTCCATCTCCCTTTGCAGTTTTTTTTTTTTCACTTTTGGAATCCCTGGTCTAATGTAAGTTCTAAAACCACCTGTAAAATACGCTTAAGACCTTATTTTTTTTGCTCTTCATCATTAACACCAGAATATCTAGTGTAAGTTTCAATTTATGGCATTATGGCCCCTTTGCTTGTCACGCCCACCTTTGTCCCATTTGTAGTGTATGGCCCTTTAAACTTCTGAAAAGGCCCCCAAGGAAAATTACCTAATTTATTAAACCCTGGTATAAACAAAAAACACAAAGCCTTATTTGTTTTTAGATTAAAACTAACTTAAACACTTTTCACATTCAACAACAAAATTTATCAAATAGTACAAACCACAGATGCTAGATTACTAAAAGCAATTCAACTAAAATTAAACGAGCTTGACATTCAGTCAAAACAAACGAAAGTTTAGTTTAAAAAAAAAGTAGAAAAGTAAAAACTGCATATTTATAGAACTCTATTAACCCTGGTTATTAAAATACAATTAGTTGCCTATTTAGCACTGAAGTGTATAAATTTTTGTTTGTTTTATGTTAAAAATTTCACGGTTAAGTAACCAAAGCAATGCCTTTTCCAATTAAACCATTAAACAATAACTATTCAATATTTTGAAAGTCAAACCAATTTTCACATTACTATTCACTTTCTCATTATTTTTTGGCATCAAAAAAATTAAACTTTGTATAACTTTACTTACTGTTTTATTTTTTCTTATAAGTTAAACAAGTGTTGAGGACAAAATAAAGCTGTTTGAAAATCTGAATAAGCGATAAATTAAATTATATGGGGGTTACTATAATCTTTCAATGCATTCAAACTTGCATTTACGCAAACTCATCATTAAAATGTTGTTCAAAACCTGATTTAAAGTCGAAAACTACTATTTTTTTTACACTTATCCACACACCAGCTGCGGAGAATAAAGTTAAGTCCAAATAGCAATGAATCATTAAGAATTAACGTAAGCAATACAAGTTCTTTAAAGTTTAATTTTTAATTTATAACACAGAAGCGGAGAACAAAACTTTATCGTTAACAACTTTTCATCATTGATATAAACTACCAACACTTATTCCTTACTATTGTGAACAGGAGCGGAAAACAGGATGAAGCTGGTACAAGATCTTGTTGATGCGGGATTGGACGTTGACAGAAGAGGAAAATGTTTTCCCGACAATCCTCCTCCTCCATCCACCAGGAGGGACATGTTTGCTCGTACGTTTGATTTTTTGATAGTTTAAATCTATTGTTTATAAGGGAGTAGTAACTTCTTGTATAGTGCTATTTACGTTTTAATTCCTCATACACAACTATAAACCCATTTGAACTAAATTAAATTTAGTAATAACTTTTTAACTTTTTAACAACAAAACACTCACAACAGAGGAGCACAGAAAGTTCTTGCTCTCATCGAAGTTCTACCTGTCTTTTGAGAACGCGCACCACTGCAAGGATTACATCACAGAGAAGCTCTTCAACACTGCCCTCGCCTCAGGCACCGTTCCCATTGTTTGGGGCGCAAGAAAGGAAGACTACTTGAAAGTTAGCTTTTACTGTTGTAAAATTATAGAGTTAGTTTAATTTGATTCATGAAAGAATCTTTAATTTAAAACAACCATTTGTTATTTTGAAATAATCAAAAAAGATTTTACTAGTACACTCAACAGTTTAATTTTAAACTGAATTGTTTGGGGTGCCAAAAAAGAAGATTACTTGCGTGTTAGTTGTTAAATGTTCGACCTTAAGGTTGATCTGTTCTTGGATTTAAACTTGAAAGTTTTGTAGCTAGTTCTATGTACATTAAGTTTTATACATCATTTATCGTTGGCGCATTCGCTTTATTTTAAAACAATCACATGAGGTAAAAAATAACAGACTTGAAATTTACGTTAAAACCCTTAAAATGACTCGCATTGGATTCAGTTAGTTATACAGTTATTATTTAAAAGGCACGTTTGACCAAGAAAAACAGTATAAATATTTTGATTTTAAGCACAATACTTTGACAGGTCTTACCACCACACAGCGCGATATTCGTAGATGATTACAAAGATGACTACCGAAAGTTGGTCGACTACATAAACTATTTGGACATGAACGACACTGCCTACATGGAATACTTCAAGTGAGCCATTATAAACAGTTAAAATATTAAATTGAAAGTAGTTTTATGTAATAAAGTTGTTAAACACATTGTAGGTGTACTTATAGGTTTGCTTTTTATGCAAAACAAAACTTTGCTACATTTTGGATAAAAGTATTTGTAGGTGCCATAAGTTATTTATACAAACAGTTGTAATCTAAAATAACTTTTTATGAATTATCTTCGTTGTTTGAAATGTTTTTATAAAAAATCCAAAAAATTAGTTATTGATAAAGTTTAGAAAGTTATACTGCTTTAGCAAACCATTATTCTTAAATTTGAATGTTCGTTGACAATTTTAAGTTAAACGTTGTCAGCTGACCAATACATTTAAAGAAACTGATAAGGTAAACTTTAGCACTGAACCTAGAAAAGTAGCGAAATAAACAAGTTTTAGAAACATTTGTACACTTTTAACTACCTATACGAAATTTTTATTTTTTATAATCTATGTCAATTTTAATCAGGTTTTCCTAGAATTTTATTTTAAATGCCCCTTTTAAAGAAATAAAAAAATTATGGCTCCCTGCGACAAGATTTCTCAAAAAACTTACCTTACATACGCCTAAGACCTTTTTTGCTTTTCATCACCATCTTCAGAATATCTAGTGTAAGTTTCAAATTACCCCTTCGGCCCCATTGCTGCTTATGGTCTCCTAATTTTTTAATGGCCACCAAGAAGGCCGTAAGGTTCATTTTTGGAAATCTTGATTTACATAAAACGTTGTTAGTTACTCTAAGTTTTTAACTAAATAAGTTATTTTTGTTTTATTCAACAATTATTTTTGCTCATATTTATTTAGGTGGAGATTGCTGGAACCGTGGAACCTTTTCGGCTACCACCTGCCCAGCCGCGAGTGCCAGCTCTGCCAGAAGCTCAACGGCATCTACCTGGACAACGTTCACTCGCCCGTGACGAACGGTGACGTCACGAGGGGAATTTACGAGAAGCCGGTCGGGCCGGAGATTGTGACGTCACTGAGGGAGTGGGTGTTCGGATCCGAGAGTGCCGAGTGTCTCATTTAATAAGCAATTTTGTTTTTAATTTTATCATCTATGTATAGAATATAAATATATTAATTTAGTTCGATATATATTATTTTGCCAAGTTTTTAGCATTTTTGTTTGTGGGGAGTATCTTGGTTGAACAGTTTATTTTGTTTCTGTATGACTGATTTTTTTTCGTACTTGGAGTTTTAGAACTTAAACAGATGAGGATCCTTAAAGTGAAACACTTTTTTTGCCTTTTTCTTTATAATTCTATATATATATATGTATTTTGAAATTTACCAAGTTTTAGTAAAGCTTGACTTTTATGCTAAAAAAACATCTCTTTACTTGAAAAGAAGGCATTATTTATTATTTGTTATTAGTTTTTAAAACTACACTGCTGTTGAATTTTTAATTATCATATCCACATTTGATTTTTTCATCTTTATCACTTGGGTAAAAACAAAACGACTTTAAATTTATTTGTTATAAAGATGAGTTTTAAGAGTTTGTTACTAACTGTTTTGAACGCATAAAGATTTTTTTTTTTAAGTTTCTGATTTTTACTATGTGTAAATTAATACTTATATCTGTTTTAAGTATACTTTTAGATGTAAATATTTTTTGTTTGTTAAAGGTATTATTTATTTTAAAACACAGCTAACAACTGCTAATTAATTTTATATTTCAGCTAGATAAACACATATATATGTAATTAAACATAGTATATGTTAGATTAATTTCAGTTGTGCTACTACTTATAATTGCTTAAAACGTTTTTTTTTTATTACAATGAAGTACAAACACACTATGCATTTCGCTCTAAAACTTCTATTTATATGATATATATTTTCTTAAGCTTTACGCAAATTTTTTATGAAATATAAAAACTAATTTAATTGATTTTTTCCTTTCTAATATTAACTTTTTTATTAGAACTTTTAAATACATTTAAAAACTAACATAGGCTTATTTTGATCTATATAACTTGTTATTAAAAGTTAATAATTTTAATAAAAAAATTTACATTTTTTAATTTCTTAAAACCTTAAAAACATTTAAGTTATTTCTTAATTAAATTTTGTTTTTGTTTTTAGTTTTTCTCTACTTTGTTGCTAACCAATAAATATCAAACATTGTTCAACGTTTTTTTTTTGCATATATAATTTTGATTAAATTTGTATTGTAACTTTTTAACATACTAAATTAAACTTTTATTTTCCGTCAATAAGATTGAATGAGTTTTTACAACTTTTGTAAATTTTAATAGTAAGTTAAACATTTCAAATTTTCTATTATGTTAAATATTATGAAAATAATACTATGAGAACTAAATTACCAAGCAACATATTATATGTTTTATGGATCAAAGTAGGCCTAATAACAGATACTTTTGAAGCTTAAAAAATTATTAGAGGAAAAAGACTTGATAAGTGTATTTTTATTAAATATCAACACAGTAGTTGTCTTTCATGTTTCTTTTTAGCATTTTAACTTTATCTTTCATAGAATAGAAAAAGAATATAGTTTTAATGAGAATAAAAAGCGACGTATAGTATTAATTTACAAGTATTATGTAGTACAAATATACTATAATTTTATTAGAATAGACGTATCACTTTACAGCAAAAAGCACCCCACATCTATAAGAGTCTACTAATGTTATCAGCAAGTACAAGTTAAACAAACTAGGTTTGAAGTATAGCAATATTCCTATTGAGTAAACAGTCTTCATAAAGCCTAAAGTACACATTCAAGAAGAAAGTTAGTTTACTTAAGACAAAATGACCTTCAAAAAAAGTTTTTAAATTTTAACAAAAAAAACTATTCATGCTAACGGACACCATATAATACAGGGCTTACCAAATGGCCGATTTATACAACCATGGGCAAAAACCTGTAAGGTAATAAAAAAGTTGTTAGGTAATTAAGTTATAAGAAGCGATACCTATCACTGTATATATTGTTCGTTGAACGACAAAGAAAAGCGCTCAAAACAATGGTTCTAAGACGTGGTGAACGAAAAAACATTCGGTTATTTTTTTGTGCACCACTTGGAAACAGTTTATCGTCTTGTCGAGGACAAAACAATAAATGTGTACGATAATTTAAGTATTTTCGTCAAGTTTGCTGTTATGAAAACGAGTTTAAGTAAATTTGATATTTTAGAAAATCTTATGAAATACAAAAGTTTAAAATCACTTTATTCAAGAGTTTTCTAAATAAAAGTTGTAATATTAACTTTGAATTTAACTATTATTTAGCTTATATTCTTTAAATATATTTCTAAAATCTGATGAAGAATTATAAAGATTATTAATACCTTCTACAGATTGTTTAATTTTTTTTTGTGTTTGTAGTATTATTTTAAGGTCATGCTTATCAAATTTTGTAATAACATGGTTAACGAGTGTTTTAGGCTTTCCTTGACCATATCTGCTTCGGTATTCTACTTCTTCAGCTAACTTAAAAATAAAGTTCAACGCACATTTAAAACGCTTGTGTAATTCTTGCTCAGCTTGTGACATAGCTGTTGTTGTACTTGCATCATTCAAATTGGTAGCTTCGGATGAAGTAAGTTTTAGTCTTTTGTTAAAAACGTTCAAAATATCACCTGGTAGTGAATAATTCCTTTTGTGCATGCCTGAAAATAGTCATTCTTGTTTTGTTTCCTGAACGTTTTGAGCCTCCAATTGTTGCTCTTGTGTTCCATTATCCGCTATAATTTCATTAAGACTTATTTGATTATTTTGCTTGTTTCTTTTTGGCTTCAAGCCTTCACTTTGTCTTCACTTTGTTTTTCAAGATCCTTTTGACTACTGATTGATTCTTCTTTTTCTTCGAGTACCTTGTCATTTGAGTAACTACTGGTGGCTGAGTTAGGAGAATCCGTTTATATACTAATAAATAATATTATTAATACAGTGTAATATTATTATACTTAAACTTTATTTTTTTTTACAAGGCAGTCTTTCTGAGTTCCAGTCAATCACATAACTTTGAAAACAAGAGGTTTATAAATTTTACTCCTTAAAAACATTTAAAATGGTATAATTGGCATGCGAATAAAAAACGTATTATAAGCTTTTGAAACACAATTTATGGAAATATGTTCTAAAAAAGCGTAAACTTTAAGCATAAATCATTATTTTGTCATTGATGTATATCGGTAATTTAAGCATCAAACTTTCAATAAATAAAAATAATATTTTAAACAAATCAAATAAAAATATTTTTGGGAAAATGAATTAATAAACTATTACCAAAAGTTAAACTTATTAAGTAATTATACAAACTGATAAATCAAAAGTATAATAGTATTGTAAACATGCAACAGTTAAAATTCTGGATCTATACATTTAACATTAGCAAACACAGCTATATTTAAAACATTGCTTACAAACTTTGCAAATGCGTTTTGCTTTTGCTAATAAATGTTTTTATAATAATGTATTTAAAACAGTAGTATGTATAGTTTTACTTAAGTTTATTTATATTTACTTAAAATAGTTTACCTCAGGTTTTGTTGTTTTACTGAGATCTTCTTCACATTGTTTCCTACGCCCTGCAAGATTTGGAAAAATACAGAAGTCAGCGTACTCTTAAACAAAACGCTAAGAACACCAAGGTTTTTTTGTTCTAAATCAACTTTTTTGTACAACTCAATAGGCATGTGCTGTGTGGAAATCTGTTTAAAGTATTTAATTTGGTAAAAATATTTAGCGAAATACTTTGTTAAAAGTATTGAAAAATGTTCGAAACAAAAACAAAAGTGCTGTTTCAAAAGTATCGAAACCATTGCTAAAAAAACTTTAGAGTTTTTAATAATGAAAGTAAATTTATATTTTTTATTCCTATTAGAATTATTTAAGTTGTTTAATAGATATTAAACGCAAACGCTGTTACTAAAAAGTCAAAACTATCGCTACTTAATAGTCAAAATATTTTAAGAAATGGTTTATACTCCTTTTTAACAATATTTAGGTTATTTGAAATTTAAAAACTAAACTCACTAACAGCCGCTTCCTCTAGACTTGAGAGCTTCCAATCTTGTACTTGGCACATTTTAAGGAACGGAATTCTCGTGTCCATCAAATCAATGTCAACTTCAGGATCATTGTCTATTCTTTGTTCTCCATCACTGTTTAGTATGACAACAAAATTGTTCATTTAAAAAAAATATTTTCAATTAATTTATATGTATAGCAGTAATTTACAAATTTTTCTAAATGATTTATAAACATTTGATATACACACCTCTTTTATCTTCTTCAAATATATACGCGCTTTTCTTAACAGTTTTTTATTACGAATAGCATCTTTTTTTTTGTTTTTTGACCATTTTAGGTTTACTTTTTGGTTTGTCTACTTCTAAATTGTCATATTTTTGATTTTCAATTCATCCGTCCGTAGATCTTCTTCAAAATATGGATGTTGTGTGACTGATTGGATATCATCACTCATCACCGAAAGTGCTTTTATCGAACCATCAGCCTTTAAAATTATATTATTAAATTAAGATTTTTACTTTCAGCGTAACTAAAGTAATTGTTTTCAAACTCCTCGTTCAAACGTTGTTTTGAACCAGTCGTTAAGAACTGTTTGAACAGGTAGTTTTACTTTAAAAATGTAATCGGTACCTTCCTCCGGTAGACATGACCATACATGGCCAAAACGGTATCTGAAAACCTATTTGTATAAGTTAAAGATCTGAAACCATACAGACATTAAAATACTTCTTTGCCTTTTTTTACCCACACAACATGATCTTTTTTAATCAACTAACCAACGTTTACCACAGTACTTGAAGTAGCCAATGATAAGTTCAATATACACCTTAGAACGAGTAGATTGTTTTGGACCAAATATTTCAGCGCATTTTTTGTTGTCCAATAAACTATATGTATAAATAGCTATATTAAAAATTTAATTTTCCCATAACAAATTGCTGCATATTTTTTTCCGCTTTGTTAGTCGAAAAACATCTGCTAAACTTAAAAACTCGTTTTGTTGTCTAGTTGGCTATTTTATTTATTATTACGAATACTACTACAAATATTAAAACGAATACTAGAAAATGTTAAGAAGTTGTAAGTATTCTAAAGAAATCTTACGGCGTCCAAATTAAGTTATTGAAAGCTTGAAAAACAAAACTTATACTTCGAGTTTTCAAATTTTCAAGGATCTTAAAAATTGATAAACGTTAAAAATAGTTAAGCATAGCAATTATTTATTTTTGGTAGTGATAGATTTTATTTAAAGAAAAAAACAAAAATTTAATTAAAACAATCCGTTTTCAAAAAAAAAATTACTTTATTGGTAGCAATATGTTATTTTATTTGTAACAACAGTTTAGAACTATAGTTTTTCATTTGTTATTCAAACTATGACAACTGTAAATACATATTTAATATTATTATTGTTTATTGAACGATAAAAAAACCGCTCAAAAATTCGGTCTTAGGACCTGGTGTACAAAGGAACTTTTCGGTTATAAAGTCGTACACTACATGCTTATAAAGTTTTTTACGAGCTATTACACATGGTTTTTTTTTATCGTTTAAATATTTAGATCTTTAGTAATGATCAATCAATTAAACGAAAAGAAAAATTAAATAAAATAAAACTAAACCAAAATTTAATATGATATAATGATGTTGGCTTATAAATACTTAAAAATGCTATTCAAACTTTAAACATAGAATGTTTAACTCGAGAAAAGAAAGTATTTTATTTTAAGAAACTTATTCTAAATTCTATATAGTACTTTATATCAGATAAACAAAAAGTAGCCATTAAAGTTTTCCACGCAAGAAATCTAAGTTCAAGTCCGCATATTGGTACTATTTTTTTTAATATATGAGCACTTTTTTTAATATCACAGACATATATTTGTTGAGTTTATTTTAAGCTTGTGTATAAGCTTCAATTGCAAATTTCAATTCTTTTAAGTAAATAAATAATATATTTGTGATAATAATGAGACTTTTGGAAAATTTATATCGTCAAAGTTTGTATCGGCAAATATTTGTGAAACGTTTTTCATTATGTACTTGTTAGCAAATATCGAACATATTAATATAAAAGAAATACTGACCTTAAATTTTCTTAACTAAGCAACAAATTAGATAAAGTTATTGTTTATGCTAAAAAGATTGAATAAGTTTTTTTTAAGAAGAATACAAAAGTTGTTAATATTTGAGAGTAATCAAGCTTGTTAATCTCTTTTAAAAATGTTATACTTTATTTAATACTTTAAATGTGTTATAATAAAAGGCTTTATTTTTAATCATTTTAAAACAATTCATGAAGTTTTAGAAATGCTTGTCTTTTAGCAAAGTATTACCTGATTTTTTTTGTTTACATTTTAGAAGTTTCTAAGTAGAAAAAGTTCAAAAACTTTTAGAGATTAAGAACTACTCTTAACTTGGGTGAATTTTTTTACTTTTTGTCGAAAATAAAATTATTATCAGAAATACATAACTTAAAACCTTTTACAACTATGGTTGAAAATATATTAATACTACTAAATGTTTTGATTTTAACAATTTATTAGTAGTCTTTGAAAGTTTACAGTAATCTTCAAACACAGATATTAAGAAAATAGTTAAAAAAACAAATTACTAAAAGTTTGTGTTTCTTTTTCGAGCAAATTTTCTTGTACTAATTTTTAAGTAAAAATTTTAAAAGCTTATAATAATGTTAGAGTATAAGAGTACCATATTTACTATCTTAAATGTGTTAGTAGTTGATCAAACATATTAAATCAAAGTAAAAATTTACAATTTTAATTATATTATTTTTGATAATAAAATCTAACGATCGAAACAGTTATTTTTAGTTTCTCGTCAAAAAAAAAAAACTAACATTTTAACCATTTAATACTAGTTTTAAAACTTAACAATATTTAACAACCAAGCATTTAAACTTAAACTTTAAACAATTTGTACCATTTGGTGCTCTAAATTAATAATAATGTTTAAAGCAACATTTTTTAACTTCAAAACAATTAAAGTCCAACCATTATAAGTTTAATTATCCTTACTAGAAAGATTTTTATGTCGAAAGACTAAAATCAAAGCATACAACGACAAACTTTGTACATTTACATACATCCAAAAGTAAGATCATGACTTTAATTTTGATGCAAGTTTACTTGTAAGTATCAACTAATCTGGTTGAAAAAAAATTAAGCTGCGTCGATAATTTTAGTTCATTTAAATTAACAGTTTTCAAAATAAAAAGCTATAAGTGGCAACTTAATATAGTCAGAAAACCTAACGATTGTATGAACATTAAACAACTAACGAACACAAAATGCTTCACAAGAATACACATAAATACTAAACAAAATCCTTCGGAGAAAATAGCTTTTTTTTTTTTACATTATGACATCACTAACGAGCGACAACAGGTGGTGGTTGCGGAATCTTTGGAGGGAATTCCCCTAAATTGTTGTTTCTCATGTTCCGCTTCATCAGCCAATTGCCAATCTCGCTCTCCAGAGACACCTGCGGCATTTGTGACGTCACTTTTGACGTTGGTGACGCAACAGCTTCTTCTTGCGCAGGAGGTTGCTTGGCAACGACGACCTGGGGCTCCTCCCTCATCTCTTCGACCACCTTTAATGGTTCAATTGGTTGCTGATTGGATGACGACGATGATGACGTAACAAGTTTGCGGCTTGACGCTGCAGATGACGTCACAGTGCTTCTCTTTTCTCCTTTCTTCTTGACCGTCCCACTTCTCCTTCTGGTGCAGACGCAGTTGAGCATGATGAAGAGCATGGAGAAAATGAATATGAGAGCGGAAGTGAATGTGCAGCCGAGCAGAACCCACGTCTCCGTGGTTTGTGACGTCATAATCTCGTCCACGTACTCGATCCACGTCTGAGGGGCGTCGGTGACTGCTACGTCGCCCCTGATGACGTACACCGCTGGTGATGACGTAGTTGTCAAGGGTTGTGACGTCATGTTGATGAGGTCGTCGGAAGTGATCAGCCTGTCGATCGGCTGATTCAGAACTGGCATTTTTTTGGGTTCATATAAAAAAGCTGTAACATTTATTCTATATTTTGTAGTATAACTTATCTATATTATATTAATATGTACAAGGTATGATGTTTATTAGGGTGCATCTGTTGCCCGGACCTTGGAATTTCGCTAAGTTTAATTTTTTGACGTTGGGAAATCATTGAAAGCACAAAAAAAATTAGCTTCCTAGCTTTAAGCCTGTTAGAGAAATTTACTTTTGAAAACTTTGCTTTATATCGGTATATTTAAAACGGGGAAAAAAGACAATTTTACTAAAAATTTATTTTCTCCAACGTTTTTCAAGATAATTATCTGACACGCTTAGGAAATTTTCCATGCCATATTTAGAAAATTCTTTCTCAACAAAATTTAAAAGCAATAAAAAATAAAAAAGTTATTAATAAAAAATTACTGAACTTTTGTTATTTTTGCATAATGTTTTTACTTTTTGTTATTAAATAATAAAGACAGAATTTTCTAAATATGGCATGGAACATTTCCTAACCGTTTCAGGTAATTAACTTAAAATACATAGGAGAAAATAAGTTTTTAGTAAAACAGTTTTTTTTTCCCTTTTTAAATATACCGATATAAAGCAAAGTTTTCAAAAGTAATTTGCTCCAACAGGCTTAAAGCTAGGAACCTATTTTTTCTTTTGTGCTTTCTATTCATGTGATTTACCAACTGCAAAAAATTAAACTCAACGAAATTCAAAGGTCGGGCAACGGATGCACCCTAATGTTTATCTAAAAAACCAAACAATGTTTAATTTAAAAATATAGAACTTTTTTTTTCAAAACTTTCTAAAAGTTATTCTAATACCTGGAACTCGAAGAAAATGCATGAGTTGCACACAGCAATCAATTTAAGTATATAGTTGTTTTAAGTTTATTATTTTGCTTATTAAATAAAAACAAGATAAAGTTTGTTTATATTTAACTAGACTAAAAAATCAATAAGTCACTTCGATATTTTTTGTATATATAATCAAATTAGCTAAGGTTTTCGAATTATAATCAAGCCCAATAGTGAATAACGTTTACATGTTTTAAATATTTTTTTTTACATAAGAGTATATTTTTCAATAAATTTAAATTTGTAAGTTATTTCTTTTTTTTAAATTGTAGCAAGAAATATAAATTTAATGGGCACTCGAATTAACTTTTAGATTACAAGTAGTAAAATAAAGGTTCAAAATTTTAAGACTTAGTTTAACAAGTTACTATAGAAATAGCTAGAAAAAATTCAAAAATAAAATGAGCATTTAGTAGATAACTAGTTTATTATTAACTATTTTATGTATGTTTATCTAAAAAAAAGATGTTTATTTTATATTGTCTTAAAAAGTATTAGTTGAAATACTAAAATGTAGTAAAACAGTAAGTTTAAATTCTAATAAATAAAAGTAACTTTAAAAAAACTCTTTAAGATCTAATAAATGCTCTACTTGTCAAAAAAGTGCACATTGGAATTTAAAATAAGCTGTGTATTAGTCATAAAAATCAATACTGTTTGAAGTATAAACTTTAACTCGTATAACATTCTTAATTTTTACTTTAAAAAATTAATGTTATTGTTCGTTAAGATTTCCAATGATAAGCAATGCAAAGATTTGTTAGGCTGAATACCAGGTAGTCCTGTTTTGAATATGATACAACTAGACTATTTAATCCACTCGAAAACTACACTTTTAAGCAAAAAAAAATAAGAAATTACCCTAACATAAGTAATAAACTAGTTATATTATACGCTCAATTCTATTTTATAAGGTTGTCGTCGTTAATTGCTTAAGTCATTCTATAAAAATACTTTAAACAACTTGTTAGAATACATATACACAATTTGTGTTTTTTCAATTAAAGTTAAACTTATGTAAACTATAAAACGACTACTGCAAAGTTTAGTGGTTTATTTTAATAACTCTTAATTGATTTTTGTTTGACGAACACTGTTCAATTACTTTGTTTGGTTTTAAAATTTTATTTAAAAGTAATTAAAAAACATAAAAAAAAATCACGTATTACTTTATTTAATTAAACATAAAACTTGTTCATATAAATCATCTTAAAAATAAAACAAAACATCTTTTATTATTTGATTATCTTCTTCCTGTGAAAACATATCAAAACAACTAAGAAATAAACTAATGTATTTTCGATAAATAATTTTTTATGATAAACTTTTGAACTGTTTTTGATAAGAAATGTTTTAGTATAAATTGTAGAGTTTATTTTGACAAGTTCAAGGTTTATGAGTAAAATATAACTATTTAAAACTCATAATTTTAATAAACAATAATAAAAAAAAATTGAACTTCTTGTAAACTAACAAAACTGAATACTCATAACAAAAGACGAGGTTTTTTTAGAAGTAAGCTTTTTGAAATGCTTTCAAATTTTGTTAAACAAAGTATTAATCAAACGAAAACTTTTAAATGGTTGTAACTAGCAAAATAACAAGAAGTATTTTTGCATTATTTAGTCATAAGTGCAAGCTACATCCCCCGATTATTAATCGAATAAGTAGATTATTTCAAGAGCAACAATTAATAATTGATCGAGGGTACTTCAAATTCATTCTCCTGTTTCGCATGGAAACAATCAACAACTTGATCAAAATAGTTTCAAATAGTAATTAATTTAATATAAAATAATAGCGAAAACTAAGCTTAACAATAAAATAAGAATTAAAATTTTACTTGGGTTAACAGAATTAATATGTTTTTTTTTTTGTCTTACGTAAGTTAAGCAAAAACAAACTTTTATCCATATTAAACTTAAACTACGAAAAAACATTAAATACTAATTTTAGGTAAGTTACACGAGTTTGTTTTTACAAACCTAAACAACAATACCTTAAAATAACTTTTAATGTTATTACCGGTTTGTTAAATTTCGAATTACTAAATTTTATGGCGAGAGCAGTCTGTTACGTAACACATATTGTAGCTTGTTATGATTTTTAATCAAAAAATAATACATAATTGAAATTGGTATTTTTAATAATTATCAAAGTAAGACTTCTGAACTTTAAGAGTAGCTTAAAAAAATTTTGTTGTTCAAAATAAAAAAATAAAAAACTTATAGCAAGTATAGTTTTCATGTTTTTAGTTTACTTAATGTAAATTTCACTTATACTAATTTTTTAAACATTTCAAAACACTTTGAACACATCTCAAAGATTAAATTGATTATTTTAAACAAAAATGTTCGTTCTTTGAAAATTAGTCACTTAAAATTTTAAAATTGTTAAGTAAATAAATAAAACTAGTTATTGCAGTGCACAGACTGTGAAGCTTATACTTATACAAGTACTATTTTTTTAATAAGGCATGTATATGAATCTGATAAACATTTAAGCTTACATATAATTTTATATTTCTAAACAGCAGATGCGTTAAATCAGTTTAAACTTATACTTGATCAAAAATAAATAAATTCTAGTTTTTAAATTTTTTAACTTAATCAATCATCAAAAGTGGGAATAAATTAATCATAAGTTTAAAGTATTTCCGATTTTACTATAAAAAACTGTTGTTATCAAACTTTAAGCTTTTTGTCAGGTATACGTATAGGTATGAAATAAATGTATGTTATTGTTATTGCAAGTTTATTGCCCGTATGATAGACCTAAGCATTAAAACCCAGGCCACTTAAACTGAAAGACACATAACAAAAAATCAAACTAAAAATAACACAAAAAAATTATTTTGTTTGAAACTAATATAAAAAAATAATTTAATATAAAATTTATAGATTAACATAAATAGCAAAATTATTATACACAAACTTATACTTATTTTTCGTTTTGATGTAGAACAATTAAGATCAAATATTTATATGCATCGACTAACAACAAAAATAAAAACTTAAAGCCCCAAGCACACTAACAATAGACTGGCCAGATAAATAATCATTGAACACATTAAAAAAGGACTCATCTTAAATAGAGAAAAGGCGTTGCTAATAAACTTTAACTATGGACTAAGCTAAATCTTAAAATTAAATAACGGTTGACAAAAATTACTTACTAATTTTACTAAAAAACATTTTTTTAAACCTCTTTTTTTACTAAATCGAAATTCGTTAATTTTTTTGCAGGAAACTAATTCATTTGGAAGTTTGTTTCATATTTCAACTAACAGACAAAAAAAGAATTATGCCAAGCCTCATTATTGAAATAATGTTTGCATTTTTTTTTTTGCTATTTCCTCTCAGTATGTAATTAGTTATGTAAGGTTCAAAAATTGGCTCTATGTTTTTTGTAGTTTCACCGTTAACTAATTAAAAAAAAAAGTAACGAGGTTAAATTCAAGTCTTTGTATTGTAAAGATTTAATATTAAGTTTTGTTAGTCTATCAAGGTAAGACGTATAAGAAAAGTTGCAGCGGTTGAAGATTAATCTGGTATATTTTTTTGAATAGATTCTATATGGTTAATATGTTTTTTAAGCATGTAGACCGGATTGGTGTATTATATTACAACTTTGTACGAATATATATGAGAAACAACTTTTTAAGAGACTCTTTAAAGATTTTTTTTTTCTTTTGTAAGTTTAATAAGAATACTTATTTAAAGAAAAATCCAGTGTAAAATCAAGTAAGTATGGTTATGTGATGGTAAACTATAACTTTAATTTTTTCACCAAAATAGTTTATCAGATCATATCACTTAACATTGACTTGAGATTGTCTCAGGGCACATTAAAGTCCAGCTTTTAGTTCTAATAGACTTCTCCGATGTTTTCTATTTTGATTTAAAAAAATAACTAACACTAGCTATAACATCATCTACTGCTTTTGCCTCTTACTTATCAACGGCTATCTAGAGTTCTAGACGATCCCTGATCTATTTTATATTCATAAAAAAAATTGTGTAGGAAAAAAAGTTGGTTATAATAAACAAAATACTTCTTTTTAAACTTTATTTTTTTTAAGAATAACTTTTCAGCTTTTTTATTTAATTTTTTAGTAAAGTAATATTAGCTAATGTCTTTAATTATAAATGCATTTTAAATCTTAAAAATATTCTGTTACTAAAGTTTTAAAGGCTTTTATGAAAAATTTTATTCCTAAAAGTACACACTTGCCTGAAAGCTATGTCCTGGAAAATGTTAAACTTTGTCAGCGTAGTGTACTGATAAAGAATTATCAGTACATAGTGTACTGATAATAGTGTACGATAGTGTACGATTTGATGACCTAAAGGTTTTTTAGTACACCAGGTCCTAAAATCAACTGTTTTGAGCACTCTTTTGTTTTGGTCTTTCAGTGAACAATAAGGATAATATTCTTATTTTTGAATAAAATACTAACTGCGTAAGTACACGGAACGCGACTGTTAATTTTTAAAGGTGTTTTTAACATCCGCAAAATTTTAAACTTAAAAACTTATAAAGTTATTTATTAATTTACAATTATTATTTAATTTTTGGCTATAGCTATCATTGTTTAAATGTTATCATTGATTAACAGCAAAGCATAATTACTTATTTTAAAAAAGCATACAAAAAAAAAAATCTTCTTAGATCAGGAGTCGGCAGGCAGTTGGTGCTCGCGGGCCAATTTTTAAGTTTTCAAAATCTTCGCGGGCCACAGTTTTAGTTTTAGTGATGTTTGAATAATTTTTGGACTTTTGTTTTGGTCACACCAGAGATAATTTTACTTTTATTCACTTAATTACTTTAAATGACTTTTAGCTACACATAGAATGCCTATTTAATATATAAATATCTGTTATAATAGAATTTAGATTGTTTGATATGTTTAACTCTTAATAAAATATGTACTTTCTTAAATACTTAATAAGTTAAACTTAATAAAATACATTTATTATTTTACTTACAACCTAACTTTCTATAAAAACCGAGCTAGAAAAACGTTTATGGGTTATTTTATACATTTTTTATATTATAAACCACCTTTTCATATCGAAAAATGTTAACTTTAGAAAATTGTTTTTGCGTCTTAACTCTTAAATAATCTTAAGTAGCAAAAGTAATTACTAAAAAAAGATACCGTTGAGAGTTATAACTTACTTAAATAATTTGTGTCTGCGTTAGCAAAATGTTAACGTTTATTTCTTCAATATGAACAAGAAGTCGCATTTAGGAGATGTCTGAAGATTATAAAGCCGCATAAACCAAATTAGGACTTAAATCAATCTGTTAAGATGCGAGAACTGATACAACAGATATTGCTGATTTTAAAATTATTTTTATTATAGGTGTTATTACTAAATTTTACATTTTAGAAGAATTTCTAGGTTTAGTTCCAATACAAAGCACAACAATAGATAAAGAAAATTTAAAGAAAAGGTACAATGCACCAACATAAAGTTTTTAAAAGTACAACTTTTTGCTTCTATTTTTAGTATATAATTAAGTTAATATTAAAAAAAACTGTTTTAAATAGTATAATTTAAAAGATACTGTCAAGATACTTTAAATGTGTTTTCTAATAATAAATATTTATATGCTAGATTTTTTGTGTCAAATCGAGCTTTTATTATACATGAAAAAATTACTTAAAATTCCAGGTTTTTTCGCTAACACTGAAATTTAAGGCTTTTTCAGATTTTTTAAGTATAAATTTTTAAATTCCAAGCTTTTCCGGGATTTTTGTCAACACTATCTGTTCACACTTATATGTATACAATTAGTATAAATAATAATTCAATTATATCGTCTGCAGAACTTAAAATTTAAAATATATTTTAATTCAAACCAACACTGTTTATGAACAAAACATACATCATAAATTTAGTTTACAACTCTTCAAAGCAAAAAAGTCAATCCGAGTGACCAAAACTAGCCTGATATTTTAGAATACAAAAACCAATTCAAGCCAAAAACTGAAAAATGACTAAATTTATCTGAGATTTAAGTCTTCAAATAGTCATATTTTGAGTGTGTGGTAATTTTTATTTGTTTATTTGATCGAATTTGAACTATTTTGATTAAAAATGTATCAACTTAATAAATTACAATTTCTCAATCTAGTTTGTATTAAATAGGTAGTTCCAAAAAAAAAAGCAACTGTTTATATTAGTACTCAACGCATAAAAATTTAACTTATTTTGCCAAAAAACATGGTTTGAAAAATCAAAAAGTATACATAACAAAAAAATTTTCAATTTATTTCATATATATTGTTTTAAATGTGTCTGTACACACTTAGATATAACATGTAGAAACAATAATCATGCATGAACTAAATTTTATCTCGTTAAGTATTGAGTAAAAAATGGTTTAAAATAAGAGCATCATCGTTTGTTGGTGTGCATAGGAATTAATTTAAAATGCAAAGAAACTTCTAAAATATCGAAGGTGTCAAAACCAAAACAAATAAAACGTATTTCTTCTTCTTCTTCTTCTTCTTCTTCTTCTTCTTATTATTATTATTATTAATGTTATTATTATTATCATTATTATGTTATTTAAAATGATTTTGTATAAATTAGAATATAACATTTAAAAACAAAACATCTGTAATAGAAACTTAGGTAGAAAAAACGACATTTTAGTTTATTACAATGCATTTGTATGCATTATACAAAAACGGAAAACATTTGAATGTAGTTTTTACCAAATGGGTATTATTTAACTATTTTACTAATTTAAAGCACTTTTTAACTTCCTTTTTCAGAAAATAATTTGCTGTTGTAAGAAGAAAATTATTAGTAAATTGAGAAAAAACCCTAGTAGAATGCTAACCTGTCCTTTTCACATTTTAAAGCTAAATCATTAAAGTCTTTTAATTTTTTAAAATGTTATACAGGAACTTAATACTAAATTTATCAAACAAATTTGACTTAAAATATATCTTTGCTCATCGGGCCACATTTACATGGTTACGGGCCCAAAATTTTCTTTCGCGGGTCGCATTCCATTCAAAAAAATAACCTGCTCGCGGGCCGCAGACTTACCCTTCGCAGGCCACATTTGGCCCGCGGGCCGCAGTTTGTCGACCCTTGTCTTAGATCATAATAAAGTTTTTACATACAAGCAGTTATTTAGCATTTAAGTATAATATTTATGGCATTCTACAACTCTGCTACAAACTACATACACATAGTTTTTATAACTATTATGCTAAACTCAACCCAAGTTATTCACAATTATTATATACATATATATATGGTTATTTTATCTTCAACTAAATTTTAATATTTTAGTAAAATTTTCTTTTGAGATTGTTTTAATTCATATTTCTTTAATATCAGACAACAACTAAAACTTGGCAGTAATTTACGTAAAACAAACTACCTTTTTTTTTTAATCATGTGTAAACAGTAGTTTTTGAAGTTATCTTATTACATCTTTTTTGTATATATGCCTTTAAAGGATTAATTACTTTTTAATTCAAAAAATCCTTTTTGTTTCGAAAAGTGTTTTACGTTAATAATCATTAACTAATGTTATATATAAGATTTTACATTTATTTTTTTTTTTTGTAAAAAAAGTTATTAAAAAAATATTGTGATACTTGTTTATTTTAAATATTAATCAATATTCTTGTTATTAACTTTAAATTACAATGTTTTCACTTTGAAAGAAATGTCTTCGGTGAAAAATTAGTAAGTTTACTAAAGATTAAGTAAATATTCAAAATCTTAAAATATGTTCAAAGTTTTACTTAATACTTTGAGTAAATAATTTTTTTGTTTCTCTGTATATAGTGTTCAGTAGGGTGCATCTGTTGCCCCTCAAAAATGAAAATTTTCGACTTTCGCTTAGTAAAATTTTCTGACATTGGGAAATCACATAAATAGACAACACAAAAAAAAAAAGCTTCCTAGCTTCAAGCCTGCTGAATCAAATTATTTTTGAAGATCTTGCTTTATATCGGTATATTTAAAAGGGGAAAAAATTAATATGTTTTATGCTCTTTTTGTTTTGCAAATTAAAAATTCCTAATGCTAAAAACTGTTACTTTGTGTTTGTATTTAAAACAAAAAATATCCTGTTCTAAACAAGACTTTAAAGGTATCTCTGGTATACGACTCGATAACTGAAAAGTTCTTTTAGCAGCAGGTGCTAGGACTAAATATTTTGTGTATTTTTTTGTTCTTGAATAAACTACTAAGTTTCGGAAAAAATTGAATACTCTCTTAGTAAATGCTTAGCTTTGAAACTTATCTTTAAGCTTTAAGTTTTGAATACTGAAGAACTAGATGATTTTTAAAAATGAAATGTAAATTTTTCAATGAATAACAGTTTTATTAAAAATTGTTAAAAAAAGAGAATTTTCTTACAATTGTAATCATTAAGTATGATATTTGAAATGTTGAAGGTGTAAAATGTTCTATACAGTAATAAGACATATTATTTTAATTGATGTCTCTTTAACCTAATAAAGTTATTTAAAAAAAATAATTTTACAATTTTTTATTGTGAAAAAAACATCAGCATTATCTTTTTTTAATTAAAAATTTATTTAAATTTGCTTGAAAATTAAAAAAGAATTTAAGAAATATAGTTTATTAAGTTTCTCATAAGCTTAGGCTGACTCTGTCTAATTGATATATCTCATGCTAGCTTATGGTCACCCAAGCTAGATTTTTATTTCATATAGTTACAAACCATGTTACTGTTTGTATATAGATTAACTTATTGTTTAAAATGTATTAAAAAAGTTCATCTTATTCAGTTTAAAAAGCTAGTTTTATTCAACAAAAGTAAATTATGTTTTTTGGAAAAAATATATTTTGACCATTGGAGAATTGCACTGTTTTACAAGTTAATTTATTTATATGAATCTTAAACTTTGCTTGCAGTTGATTTTAACTATTTTCATAGCTCATAGCAATTTTTAGAGCTGTATGGGTACAACATTATAGTTCTTTGTTCTGAATTAGATTTTTATTTTATTTTTACTAAAAATGTGCTATACAGTTAATTGTCTTAACTAAAAAAATTCCTCAACTTTCAAATATATATTTTGCACATCATTAGCAGTAAAACTGTACAAAAATATTTTTTCTCTAGTAATAAACGTTAGTTTTATGTTTTTCTTTTGTTTTTAATTTTCTTTGTTGCATAAATGACTTCCTGAAAATTTTATGCCAATAGCTTAAAAACTAGAGGAAAAAATTAATTTTTTATAAATATTTCCAAACTCAGCAAAAATGGAAAATTCTTCTTAGTGTGTTTTATTGTTGTAAAATTTTAGTTACTATAAGTTTAAGGATTGGCATTTATTCAACAAAATTTTGGAACTTTTTGTATGATTTTTTTAATTTAATTTCTATTAGTTACCTTTTTTCTTCTAGAATGGGCTAAAGAGGAATTTAATTTTTATTGTTATGTCTGTTTTACTGATACAATTAATGTAATTTCAACTCTATCATAAAATTTATTATTTCATAAATAACCCTAATTTTTTATTATGAATTTATTTTAAGGGAATAGGGGAGGTCCACCTTGATATTTACAAGTTGAATTTATTTTATAGAGTTTTATCTGAGCTGTTAGAAATTTTTAATTGCTTGAAATAATTTAATGTAATTTTTGAGATATAAGCAATCAAAGTCGGTGACCTCGAAAGCTTTATATAGTTTCAAGTGTTAGATTATGTATTTTAGAATAAGTTTAATTTAAGAGTTTGAATATAAAAGTCAGGAAAATTTTGGGAAAAAGTCAGGAAATTTTTCTCAGCTTGATCAGTGGCAACCATGCAATTTGATTATATTTAATTTTAATAAGCTACAAGGTGCTTTTTACAGATTTTAACAATTCAAAATAACTTTTAAGATGTAGTCGGTGAAAGTTGGAGGTAACAATAGGTTCCTTATGGGAGGTGCAAACTAAATTGCAAATAACTAGAAATCACTAAAAATCTATCTGCTCCTACGTTTTTTGTGACAACTTCCTCAAGTTTTCAGGAAATGTTCTTTGCAATATTTGGAAAATTCTGCCAAAACAAAATCTAAATAAAATAAAAGTTTTATAACAAAAAACAAAATAAAAAAGATTTTTTAATTCCATAAAAACTGGCTCTAGTTTGTACTTAAAGTTTTCATACAAGAGCCTAAGTTATTTTTCAGTAAAAAAATAAATGTTGATCCCCCCTATGCCTTTAAACTATTTGTATATAAAATTTGGGTTATATATAGTTAAGTTTAATTAAGAAAATAGTTTATAACACTGAAGAAATATTTTGTAAGTTAAATGAGTAAACTTATAATGAACAAACAAGTATTGTTACTTACATGTGTCAAAAGTATCACCAATAACAAAATAAATAAATAGTTTTTAAAACTTATTATACTGTAGGTAAAAGTTAAAATGACATTAAAACTACTAGCAGTTAAACACAAAGAATTTCTTTCTTAGCTCAAGTGTAGATTATATTATTAGAAAAAAAGTTCTAGTAAAAACTTAAGTTTTATTGATCAACTGCTTACTCTTTAAAGTTATAGTAACTAAAATTTTTCTGAACTGACTTTACCTCTAAATTTATTAGTTTTTTTTGGTCTATGAAGCACAATGTATAATATATTCCAGATTGAAAAAAAAATTCAAGGTTTTCTGATTTACTTATAGGTTGTTAAAAGTAGTTACTTTCCTATTAAATTTTAGTAAACTATTAGATTTAAAATACTTTTTTTCAAATAGAAAGTTATAACTGAAAAGGTACTGTAATGGTATTTTAAATGTGTTTTATAATAAATAGAACTCTAAAAAGTATATAATGTTTTAGTTTTTTGGTATCTGTTTTCTAGACTTCATTATTTATAATAAAAAAATTACAGATTTTTTTAAATTGCAAGTTCCGTGGCTTTACAGTTTTTTTTTGCCTAAACTCCAGGTTATAGGTAAAATAACCACTTTGTTTAAAAAAAAACTTAAACAATGGCAAGTTATGGCAACCATGCTCACAACTTCCTCAATCGACATATTGGCCAATGTGTTTATAAATATATTTTTTAAGTTTCCTGATCTTGTTTCAGGGTTTTTACAGTACTTTAAAAAAAACTGTAATGCTGCTTAAAGTTTGCTTTATAGTAATAAAAAATGCTTGATAAGTAAAATAAAGAACTTAATGTTACAGTATTTATTTCTTATCTAATATTAGGTCTGATTGAAGACTGGTTTGAAAACTTTGTTAAATTTTGAACAATTGAAGCCCAACAATCAACGCATATTCAAAATATGTTCAATTCATTGTTATGCAAAATGAATTTTTTTAAACTCTACATTTTTCCTGTACTTTTCATACAGAACCAAATTTATATTTTTCCAGATTTTCCCAAATCTTTAAAATTTAGTGTTTTAGGTAAAATAAGTGTTCTAAAAAGGCCATGTGTGAAGAAATAAATACCTTTGATAAACAGCATTGCCACTGGTTTTTAACACATTTATTCTAAGTTTTCAGATTTTCTTAAAAGATTTTGAAAGTACATTAAAAATTAAAGTTTACATAAGGTAAAAATTTCGTTCACTCAAAAGTTTACTGGCGTTTAAATTATAAAATAAATTATTATTATAATGTACTGCTATTGTTTCTTTACAGTAATTATTGACTATTAAAGATATTTTTCACCTTAAATTTACTTTTCTATTTAAAGTGACAATAAAACTTGCACTAAAAGAAACTGTAAGAAAATTGGCAAACCAAGAAGAAATTTACTAAAAACCTCTCTGCTTTTCTCAGGCCTACTTACACAAAATATTTGATAAACTCTAACTAGATTGCTATGAAGTTGTTTATTAAGTTTTTAATACATTGGTTTTTTGTTTTAGGTATAAACCATTTTTTTCAACTATATTTTATAATATTAAGATTTTTCAAGTGTTAATACAATTACAGCAAGTGATAATATTTTAGTTTTTTCCCCCAGATTATTTTTTTTCATTACTTCTGGCTTCTTTGAACTAATTTTGGATATTTTTTGGTCACTGAGGCTGGAATTTTTCTTCTTCAAAAAGCATAAAGTCTTATTTATTCCATAAATAATTTAGATAACATACTTTTTACTGTTTTACACAATTTTTTTAAGATACAAACAATCAAATTTTGAGAATTTCATAGGTTTTTTATGGAAATTATAATGAAAAAAGATTGAAAATTCTAAGATCTATTTTTGTGTTTTTGGAGATAAAGTATTGATTTTTATTATTTTAAAAGTTTGTTCTGACAAATTTTTAAAATACTCCAAAGAACTCTTACATTTGAGGCTAAGAAAATAAACTAGAAAATATGTTTTGAATTAATAGACACTGATAAAATAGATAGAAAAAGTCCATGTTTGTTTAGGAAACTTTTTATGAAAATAAATATACCTTATCAGTATTTTAGATATAATATAAGACATGACTTATAGTTGATACTTGAACCGTTTATAAGAGAAAATGTTGATACTTGCATAAAAAATGTTTGATCCCTACGCTGCCTTTAACAGTGAATTTCTTTTAAAAATATCTTACTTAATGTTTTCAATACTCACCAATATTAGTGGGCAGTAGTAAACAAATTTCTATGCAATGTACTGTACTTTTTTTGAGAAACACTGGTGTATACAGAATAATTTAACTTTAAATTTAATAATATTAATTTGAAAATTTTATGGAAAGACCACTCATTGTTGGTAATAATTGTTTTATTTTTGATTTTAAAATTACATTTTACTATAAATAAGCTGGCAAATTAGTGTTTTTAAATTTACAATAGAATTTATAAGCCATAGTGTTTTTATAGAAAATATATTGACATTTAGATCAACTTTACAAATAATAAATTCACACAAAAGAAATCAATTATCAAGTTGTGTTCCAATTGTTTAAAATTTTTAATAAATGAATATTGAAAAGAGAAAGCTCATTAGCTATATCAATTTAATTATACATAGTTCACATTAATTATTTTTCACAAAAGCTTTTTTTGATTTGGAAATCTTGATTTTATCTTTACTTGCTAGTGAAAAAATATGAAATTTTCTTTTTCTATGCTGCAATTTTTAAAAATTAAATTATATTGACTCCTTGTAGATGTGCATATACTTTAATTTACTCTATTGGATACAAAACATTTTAACAATTATTAAAAGATAATCTCTAAAATAACAATATAATATAGCTTATTTAAATTTCTTATTTACATGAAATATTTTGTTTATGTTATCTTTTGTATTTATATAAAACAAGTGCACATTGATTTTAAATGCTATATGCATTAAGCCTTTCTCAGTAGTACTGCTTGTTTACACCAATTATACACTGTTCAACTCTGTCTAAAAAATATTGAACATAGTCAACTATTTAGAACAAGTATAAATATTATCCATACAAAAATTTATTTTACAGTTGTTTTATAAAATGTCATCAGTAGAGGTCAAAGAAGAAGACGGACTTGCCAAGAATCCCAACTTGGAAATTGCACAGGTTGTCTTCAACCTCAGAAATGACAAGGGCAATGAAGTTTTAAAGCAGAGACTTCTAAAATTTATCAAAGAATCTGGTTTGTTTTTCTAATTTTAATAACTTTAAGCTTGAGTTACATTAAAATTAAAAGGTAATGCGGTTTTAAGCAATAACTGATTTATTTCATTAAAAATTATGAGCTAACCCATTTGTCTTATTTATAAAAATAACTAGATACTTATGTAGCTCCAGCAAAGTTTATCTTTCTAAAATGAAACAAACGTTTTTTATTAGTAAATTCCATGCTGTGATTTGTTTAATGATCAAATGTTCCTCATTCTTCATGAAAATATATGATTAGTGATTTTATTTGATCAGAAATTAAATAAAAAGGTTTCACCCAATAAATTTCATCTTCTTAAGCCCAAAGGTTAAGAAGAGCTTAATAAATTTATTGATTTTGCCCTTTTTAACATAAAAGCTTGATGTTCTACAAAACTTTATAAACTCTATTGATGCTTGTTGTCTACCATTGAACCCAAGCATTTTAAACAAAAACAAATTGAAACTATTATAAAAGATAACTATCTATCAGAATTATTTCATCTTGCTAGAAACTTATGGAAAGTTTAGGCTAGTTTTAAATTTAAATACCATAAACTTTTTATTGTCTTTTATGCAGACATGTCATGTTATTACAAGGAATGTTGTGATGAATTCGGTTGGAAAATGGACCAACAGCTCCTCGCTAAGATGGAAAGCAAAAATAAAGAGGAGTTTGTAAAGCTGGATGCTAAGATTGCCGAAGAGAAAGAGTATGAGTCGGATGAGAAGGACGCTCTGATTGCAAAAGCTGAGTACCTTTGTCAAATTGGTAACAGGGTATGTTTGAAATAAATAAATTAGTTTAGTTTTATTTAAAAAGCTCTGTTTATGGCTAATTGCAAAAAAATGAAGTTTTTGTATGTTTATCAGTTGATTGCACAGATCATTGTTACTATCAGCATTGAAATATTTTTAGTTCAAATAATTAAGTAAAAAATTTGAACCAACTCAGACTAAATAATTTAAAATTGTTTTATTTTTTTTATGATTTGAAAAAGTTGTATTTAGTGACCTAATAATAAAGTTAAGGCTATATGGGTTCACAACAATTTTTTAAATATAAGATCTTTTTGCTTAATTGAAAGCCTAGAATTTAGAGTAAATATCATAATACAGTTTTTATAGAACAAAAAATTAAATTAAGTTTTGAAAGATAATTAATTTTGTAAAAAATTTCTTAACTGTTTTTATCTATTACAGTTTTTCATATCCAAATTTCTTGAAAACCTGAAAATTTAATTGAAAGTCTGTCTCCTTCAATTTCAAAGCAATTTATTTAAAGATTACAGGAAATGTTCTTTTTGATATTTCAAAAAACTTTTAGCAACGGATTTTTAAAATAATAAATATTTAAAAATTTATGTCAAAAATTATATTAAGAAAATATTTTATTTTTTATAAAAAAATTAACTAAGTATTGAAAGTATGTTTCCTATAGGTTGTTCAGCATATAATAAAAATTAAACTTAAAGTATTTTAAAACACTTTTCCGTCAACTGAAGGAGTTAGATTTTTTGTTAAATAGTATAACACAATCTAATCGGTTATATCTCAAAAGTAATTTCGATTTTTTTAAATCGAAAAAGCAACTAGTTGACTTAGTTTTTAAAACTAAAAAATAAGACTAACTTTCTTGAAGTTGATTTACCTTTCCCTGTGGCCTTAATTTTTGTTAGTATTTACTATATTGAAACAAATATTTAACAAGTAGAACAAAGTATATTTATTGATCAAATGTTCCTCATATTTCATGAAAATATATGATTTGTGATTTTATTTGATCAAAAATTAAATAAAAAGGTTTCACCCAATAAATTTCATCTTCTTAAACCCAAAGGTTAAGATGAGCTTTATAAATTTATTGATTTTGCCTTTTGTGACATAAAAACTTGATGTTCTACAAATTTTAAGAATACTCATATATATTTCTTTATTTATTAAATGATTAAATTTAAAATATATATATATATAAATGATATTAGCTGTTACTGAAAAGCTCAAAATCTTACATGTACACAAATTTTTAATACACCAACAATCATTAAAACAAATTAATAAAATTTTAATTATCTTTCAGAAAGAAAGTTTAGAGTTTTTCAACAAAGCATAAATTAATAAAATGTTAATAAATTAAGTTTTTAATACTTTTTAGAAAGAAAGTTTATAAGTTTAAAATAAGAAAATGTATAAATATAAATTATATTAGCTGTTACTAAAAAGCTCAAAATTTTACATGTACACACCTTTTAATACACCAAAGATCATTAAAAAAGCTTGATGAAATTTTAATACTTTTTAGAAAGAAAGCTTAGAGTTCTTCAACAAAGCGTATGAGAAAACAGTGGCTCTCGGCATGAGGTTGGACATCATTTTCAACATCATCAGATTGGGATTGTTCTACATGGATCACGACCTCATCACTCAGAACATCGCAAAAGCTGATCAGTTCGTTCTTAAAATTGATAAGTTGTAAAAGTATAAACACTTAAAAAATTACTTATTAAATGTTGAAATATTAGGTTGAAAAATTCTTTTAATTAAAGCTAGTAGGTATCATGGTTTTCGTATTTATTTAGGTCAGTCTTTTTTTAATGTAAGGGAATGATATGTTGAGAAATTGGTTCCGAATTAATGATTATTGTCTAAGAACGGGTAATATAGTCTCATTAAGGAAACCTTGGTTTCTTCAAAACCCATACAAAACTCTACAATGATTTACATTTTTCAAACATTCACCATTCAACAGGCTGATAGAAGACGGCGGCGACTGGGACCGCAGGAACAGGCTGAAGGTGTACAAGGGCTTGTACATGATATCCATCCGGGACTTCGGCAAGGCGGCCGAGCTGTTCCTCGAAACCGTGTCCACGTTCACCAGCTACGAGCTGATGGACTACTCCACTTTCGTCAAGTACACCGTGTACGTCTCCGTGTTCGCCTTGGGCAGAAATCAACTGAAGAATAAGGTTTGTTGTTTGTTTGTTGTATAAATGTGGTAATTTTTTTTATAGAATAACTTTGAGTTAGTTAATTGCTATTATATTGAATACTTATAGATAATACAGGAATCAGCTTAAAAACAAGGTTTTTTTTTCTTGTGAAAATTTGCTAAATATATTTTGATTTTGATAGCTTAGAGTTGGAATTTTTAATGCTTAAAAGTTTGTCTAAGTTTATGAAAGTGAAGAGTTAAGTTAATAGAAAACTTTGTTTTAAATTTATACCTACTTTAAAGTTAAATAAAAATTGAAATAATATTTATTATAAGTAAATAAGGTTCTGTTGGGTTTAATTTAAAGTGTTTCTTCACAATACCGCATCAATATTGGTAGAGAAAGCAGGTATAAATTTAAAACAAAGTTTTCTATTAATTTAATTCTTTACTTTTATAAACATAGGACAAGTTTTAATATATTGTAAAATATAATAATTAGATATGTCCAGGACACAGTCAAAGTGTTGTGTTATTTTTGAACTTTTCAATACTTAACTTCAAGTTTGTTATTTTCAAAAGTTTTTCAAACTTAAATGTGCACAAATTAGTAGAATTTAAAAAGTAATAATCCTTTGCTTGATTGTTTACACGATCTAGTTTTTAAAATTGCTTAACTAGTTTCTACGGTAGTTAAAATACTGAAGGTATTAAGTTATAGTAGTAAAAACTAAAAACACTGTGTAAAAATTAAAGTTTTGAAAAAGCTTTTCAAGGTTAAATGTTGTCATGATGTAACGATTGGTTTGAATATAAACAAAGTTTTATATTGATTTGTTTACATAATATTTATGTTGCAGGTAATCAAAGGAAGTGAAATTCAGGAAGTTTTGTTTCAAAACAAACCGGTCAAAGAATACCTGATGTCTTTGTACGATGCACAGTACGCTCAGTTTTTCTTGAGTCTTGGTTAGTTAGAAAGTTTGTATCTGTTTTCGTGTATCTACAAACATTACTTTGTCTTTTATTTATTTGCCTTATTTAATATTCTTATGAATTATATAAATCGCACAATAACATATAGTAGAACTGTACTATGTTGGTTTAAGCTCATAAGACTAGGTCTCAATATAATTAGTGTTTTATAATATTAGTATGTGTTTGAAAATTTGAATTGGTAACTGATTTAATATTATTACATTTTACATCCCAGATATAAAAAATATGGAAAACCTGGAATAAAAAAAAATATGTTAAGTAGTAAAATATTGTTTTGACAGGAAAAATCTATCTATAAATAATTTTTTTTTGTCATCATTGAATTTTTTTGATTATAAAACAAATTTAAAGTATCTTTTGAATGTTGTTATACTTCTTAACACAGTTTTTAGCCTTGAACTTAATTTTAAACTAAAAATAGACCGAAAACGTGTACTTTCAAAAACCTGGAAGAAATTTCTCAAAAACCAGTGGCAACCCTGTAGATATTACTACTATTTCTTTCAATCAATACATATATTGAAATCAAACAGCCCAGATCGAGCAGGAAATGAAGAATGACAGGTATTTCACGCTCCACTACGCTTACTACACCCGCGAGATGAGAGTTTTGGCCTACACTCAGCTGTTGAACAGCTACAGAAGCTTGGATCTCAAGTACATGGCTGATCAGTTCGGAGTCACCGTTCAGTTCATTGACAAGTTGGTTGTTTGATTGTTTCATAGTAAATATATTGACTTAACGTAAATAATAACTTTTATAATATATAATTGTTTTTAGTGCAGTTAAATACTCAAACTATGAGTTGGTAAAAGTTGAAAAGTACAATAGGTTTCTTATGGGAAGATAAGCTAAATTGATAAATGAATAATAATTACTATTTACATTTTTGAGATACTTTCCTACATACAAAAAAAAATCTTCCTTACAATATTAAGAAATAAAATTTAGTAACAAGTTTTTTTAAAGTTAAAAACAAGTTTGTATATTTTTTAGTTTAGAAAACAAGTTATTGAAAAATTTGTTTTTTATGATAGAGTTTATAAATCTTAAAAGCAGGTTTTCCTTAAAATTTAAGGTATGTTCCCAAAAAGTGTAGAAGAAAATAAGTTTTTAGCGAATTTTATTTATTCTCTGTTTAAGTTTTCTCTCCCATAAGGAACACAGGTACGTGCGCATCAAGCTAAATCAGTTTTTTTATTTAAAAATTTGAGAATCTCACTTTTTCTCAGTTCAAATGCTTGAAAATTTTTGATTAAAAAAATTGAGAAATTTCTAAATTTTTATTTCTAAATGTAAATTTAGTTATTAAAGACAAAATCAGTCAGTATTTGTAAAAGAAAATGCTTAAAACCTTTTTTTGAATCTCTAAAAAATTTAAGAATCTTCCTTATTTTGTTTTGGTTAGATTATATACGTCATAATTGTGAAAATTCATCAAAGGAATACAGTTTAAACATTACAGTTTAGTTCAACAACTTAGCTGTTTATTTGAATTTGTTTACATCAGCTATGTTTTTTAGAGCTTAGTTGGTTGAACTGTTTTAATTTATAATTAAAAGGTTTTATACCAAATACGTTTTAGATAAAAACTCTTAGCAGCTTATTCATATATTTTACTGTTTGTTTATTTAAAGTTATTAAAGATATTCACATTACTAAAACTTAGATTTAAGATATAAGTACCCTTTTCACAATTTAGCCTTATTTTATTGAGTTGTAACTAAGCTAAGAGTTATTTTTGTAGATTTTTAAAGCTCAAAATAATTTTTGAGATAAACCCAGTTGAAGTTGGAGACTGCAATAGTACTAATAAATATCCAAAATGACTTCTAAAGGGGATTTTCCTTACTTTAAAAAATTTCCGGCTAAATCTGTCTCAATCAGCCTAAATTAAAAAAAAATCGCGCACGAGCCCTAGGAACCTGTTGTACTCTTCAACTTGGACCGGCTATATCTTGAAAATTGTTTAATACTAAAATAGTTCTTAAAGCAACATGTAGCTTAGTTAAAGCTCTGTATAATAAAAGTAGTGAAACAAATTTCACTATGTGGCCTTAATACAATTTTTGTATAATTATAACTTAATTAATAAATAAAAAGTTTTGTTAAATATTAAAAATATTTAAAAATCATATTAATAATAATTAACTTATGTTTGATAAGTTAGTTGCTTAATTTGTTTATAAAATAAAAACATACATAAGTTATAACACTAACTATACTAAATTTATTCTTTGTTTTTAACAATTCATTGATATGTTTTAAGGTTTTGATTAAACTAACCTGTAAAACTTTTTTTTAAGAATTACTGACACTAAGAATTATGAAACATGAAAAATTTGTTTATGTTGTTAAAAAAGCACATTGGCAAGTTAATTTAATTTAAAAATATAAATTGATTGTATTAATTTGTTATAATCGATTTAGAAATAATCTGGTACTATTCAGTTCACTGATATTTAAAAGTTTAAATTACTCTTTAAAAGTTATGGTATAGTTGATAAGCAATACTATTTTGTTACCCAATGTTATATAAAAATTAATTGAATAGTTTGATCTACAATGTATCTGTAACACATGTAAAATTTTTTATAAAAGTTATTTAAAGAAAAAAATCTGAAAGTGTTTAGTTTTTTTTTTTAAGTATTTATTTAGCGATTAACAAACACTAAATGGAATCATAATTAGTAAGACTTAAATAAATTTGATAGCACCTAGTGGTAGACTTCAATTTAAAATAAACAACTACTTTAATAACTATATTGTAAGGTGTATAAATTTGTGTGTAAAAGCCTTTTTTAAAAGGTTATTAATTTTAGAAAAATTTAGAAATTTAGAAAAGTTTTCGCCTGCCATTGTAATTCTGATAATTAAAGTTTAAAAATATACAACATAGCTCTTTATGTTTGTAATTAAATTTATCTTTAAACGAGCCCTACTGTTTACTTTTTTTTAAGAGCCTAGTTGGAAAGTATTCATTATAAAAATGATAATTTTATTTTGTTTTTAAAGCTAACAACATGTTTGGCTCTTAGGCAGCAGTTTGTCAACAGTTATGGTAAAATTCGTGGTATTATTTCTGCGACGTGTTGTAAAGCCAGGACACGTTCAAATTCCACCCAGTCAAATTCTAGAACCGCTTACCGATCTAGGGTTAGGGGTAACAGTTATAGTGAATATTAAATTTAAAAAAAGTGCAAAAGTTATTTAAAATAAATAAAGAAAAAAAAATCGGTTGGATTTTGATAGCATACCGTAAAGCCATAGGGGTTCGAAACACTTTAATCTGCGTTGTATGTTGTTGTATTTTGAAATATGCAATCATGTTAGAAATATTAAAACTAGTTAAAATTTAGCATTGAGCTCAATATATGCATTTAAGGTAGATTCTTTGCTTCGCTCCCTGTATGACGTCACAAAGCGTCGCCACTTGTTATATGTGAATATATAGACAAATGTATAATTTAATTTAGAATATAATAACAAATTTAAACAGTATTCTTTCGTTGTTACACTAAGATTGAAGATTACATTGAAGAGTTAAGTTGTTACGCTAGGATCTTTATTGGCAAACGCTTAAATTTTTATTTTGAATAGTTATTTTAATTTATAATTTAAGTTATAATTATCTTGTTTATTAATCATATCACGCGTATTAACACTAGTCCAATGATATATTATTATACAAGCTCTAATTATTTATTTTACCACACCGAGATTATAAACAAATATATAGATAACAGTTTTAATCACTATATGTATCAACACTAATCTTTCCACACACAGAGAACTGTCCAGGTTCATATCGAGCGGTCGCCTGCACTGCAAAATTGACGCGGTCAACCAGATAGTGGAGACGAACAGGCCCGATCAGAAGAACTGGCAGTACCAGGAAGTTATAAAGAGGGGAGATCTGCTTCTCAACAGGGTGCAGAAGTTGTCCAGGGTTATCAATATTTAAAAATTTGTTTGAAATATTTTCGATATTGTAATTGTTATTGGTCAAAGTTAAGATAAAATTAACATTACAATTAGGGTAGGTTATAAGTTAATGTTTTTCTAAGTATGACTAAAAGTTTTTAAAACAATATTTTTTTTTTGAAATTATTCAAAAACAGACCAATGCTAATAAAAGAAAGTTATTTGTGTCAAAAATTTAGTTTTGTGATAATAAATATTTGTTTAAATGAAAATTTTTATTTGTGTTTTTTCATTGTAATCTAACTGCATATTTTTTCTATTACTGGTTTTGTTATTTTTGTTCATAGAAATAAAATAAATAAAAAACACTTAATTTTACTGTTTTACACAACTAATTATTACATTAAATTTTGTAATTAGTTTTTTATATTTTTAAAAGTAGCATCTCAGTATGAAATATAAATTTAAGTCAATGCTTATATGGATAATTTTATATGTACAGTGCTTGACTTATTTACAAATCAGATTTAGAGTTTCACATACTTACATTTTTTCTTTTTGAAATTTATATTAACGATAAAATTTAATTGGTAAGAAATAGTCTTGTTAGCTTTTAAAGAAGTATTTGTAATGGTAGTCAAATGTTTTCAATTTCATTGAAGCTATATGATATTATAACTATAGTGGGTATTAAAGGATTTATAAAGATTTTAGTTAAGTCCTAACCAAGTTTAAATCTTTTTTTAATAAAAAATTTATTGCAGATTATGTATTTCAAAGTTCTTGCTTTCTTAAACTTTATAGTTTACACCTATTTTATTTTCTATTAACTGTCGAGTTATTCAATATATAATTGAATTGAGTAGTTGTTTTCACATTTAAGAATGCAAAATTGACATGTTTTTAAGCTGTAAGCTAATTTGGAAAGATGTTATTTTTTCAGTTTTTACTCTTAATATCACCTTATAAACTTTCTTACTAACTCATGCAGGTAAAACTAGTTTAATGTAACTTACTTCAGTTTCTGGTCACTTAAGCTTTTTGCCACAAAGAGCCTGTAGGTATCGAAATATAACTTTGCACACTGTTTAAAAGGTTTCTTTACACTGTAAAACCATGAATATATTAGTTCTATATGAAATAACACAGAACATGGCAAACAATTTTTCAATTACAAATTCAGTTGTAAAAATAAGTTGTTGTGTTATTTTGAACTTGTGACTGTGCAAGATACCATCTACACCAGGGTTTCCTAAAGTGGGCAATATCGCCTCTGGGGTGATTTTAGTAAGTTCGGGGGCAACTTTAAAATTTTGAAACCTTTACTAGACATTGTTGAGTTGCTGATGAAGTGTTAGCAAAACAAAAAAAAAGTTAAGGTGTTTTTATTAGGATTTTTAAAACTTACACTAGACGTTCTGGAGTTGCAGATGAAAGGCAAAAAAAAGGTCTTAGTGTTTTAAATGGTAGCTTTTTGAGTAGTTTTGTTGGAGGGGGCAATAACTTTTTAAGTTTCTTTTAAGGGGGCAATTTAAAAAAAAAAAGTTTGGGAAACTCTGATTTACACTTAAATAAACACTAGCATATGACCCTTAAAACTTGATATTATTTGAATCGTTGGAACTTAAATCATAATAGTTTTAATTTATGAGCACTTACAGTATCCACAGTATTTAGTAGAAATTGAAGCCGGATTAATACAAACTAATTTTTAAAATTTAACCTTAACATGAGAGTTAAGCTGGGAAAACTAAAATAAAGTTTTCTTTTTAAGTTAGTATATTGATAAATAAGTCCTCGTGGTTAAATAAGTTTTAAAATTGATAAACAAAAAAAATTGAAGAGCAAAATTGTAATGAAATGATCATTTAATAAACACAAGCGTTTACTTAAATATTAATTAGCAGCTTATTTTAAAACATTTATTACAAAAAATCTTAACTTTATTTGTTCTGAAATTTGGTATTTTTTAAGTTATTAGTACGTCACGGGTCGGTATCAAAATAAATTATATTAAGCCATGAATCTAAAATATTCGAATAATGAAATTTGTTCCAATAACCTCGAACAAATATAATCAAAATACTTACGATTCAGCAAATTACAAATACATTAAAGTAATAAGAATGGAAAACGAGGTACAACACACTTTAAATCCTATTAAACCAAAGTTCTTATCAATAGAAACAAACAATCGTTAAACCTTGTAAACGCGTTCTTTGACACCAACCACCGATATTATTCTTCTTTTTATCTTTGCATTAAACTTCAGAATTTGAATTTTAGTACAAAATATTGAATTTTAAACATAAACACCACGACATTGTAAAAATCATGCTACTGCTAAAAACATATTTTGTCAACCAACCACTGCTAACGAACAAACATAATCCATTAAGCTGCTGTCAATACTGAAAAAACAACATAACTCTATGTAGAATCAACGGGAAACCCACTTAAAAAAATTTATTGAAATCATTAATCAGCATTTACAAGACAAACAAAAGACATGCAAAGAACTATATAACTACACCTTGAATTTGAAAAATACAATTTACAACATAAATAATGGACTTAATAATCAGAAGAAGACAAAACTTAAGATAATGAAAACACACTGTAAACTATATACACATAAAAGTAAATTGACAAATCGAAAGTTTTAAATAAAAGATCAGAAAAACAGAACATATGCATTCGTTAACGAAAACTATAACTTAGCAGAATTTTAAACAGTACAAACAATAAAACACAAACTCAAGCCGTCGATACGAGCTGTTTCAAATAGATATATTTTTAAGTTTTCATATTTTTCACCGTTTTTTATAAGCTAATTTCAAAATGTTTTTTTTTATTTTACACTCTTGTATCATAAAAGCACAGTTGTAAAATCTATGTTGTGTATTCACACACTAATAATAAATTGTTGCGTCATATTACCTACAATTTATCTCTATATACTATTTTTTGCTAATAATACTATTTATGAAGAAGGTTTACTGCTTTAGAACTAAATTTTGAGTATGCATATGGTAAACCAGTGTTTGTTTTGTTTAAACACAATGATTTTATATACTTTACTAATAACAAAAAGTTATAAATTTTAAAGTTGATGTTAATTTAGATAAAACATGTTTTTAAAATTACTAATTGCTTGAATATCAGTTGGTTTGATAAATTTTTGATACGAGTAATGATAGTTTAAATTAAGTCGTTTGCAGTAGTACTGTTTTGGAAGCTGTTTTCCACCCTTTTTATTTGTGCTAAAGAGAAGCAGTAGTAATACAGCAATACAGTACTATATATAAACCTTTACTGCTAGAATTTAAGTAATTCTAGCTAATTTAAGTAATTAGTGCTAACTTAGATCGTCAACTGTTCAGCCTTGACAAATTTAAATCTTGACAAGTTAAGACCTAGACATATCAACACAGTAAGATTTAACTGAAAAATAGAGTTGACCTTTAAAAAAATAGAGTTGGGAGAATATGCCATAACAAGTAAAAAATGATACGTCCAGGCAAGTAGGATTTTAATCATTGCCCTTAATACACCTTACCTTAACATATCTGCTATTTTGTTGAACGACAAAAAAAAGCACTCTGTATTTGGTCTTAGGACCTGATGCACAAAAAAACCTTTTGGTTATCGAGTTTTACACCACTTAAATAACTATAAACTTCTTGTCCAAGACATATAACAAATAATACCTGTTTGATTAAATAACACTTAAAAATTTATTCAACTTCAAATTAACATAAATCAAAGTTTAGCTGATCAATTTTGAGCAGTACTATTACAGCTTGCAGCCATAAAATTCTCATTAAATATTTGTAAAAAAAGCTCAAGTGTTTGATAAAAAACCCCGCAGCTAAAACAAAGCTACTTTAGTTAGTAAAAATTATTCAACACTTTTGAAAACTTTAAACAGCTTCTGCTTTTTTTGTTAGCAGTATAACTCTTTTTTAGTAGAAAATGAGTTAAGTAATAAATTCCTACGTCTTAAAATAATAAATAAATAATATAGACTAAATTTTAATAAACATAGTTTGGTAAATAAGTTTTAGCAGTAAGGCTCGATTAAGTATTTTGATTTTTTTTGTATACTATGAAGCTGTACTGTTAGTGTTTCATAATTTAAACCAGCTGTATTTATTTTACTATCAGGTTTAGCTATGTGAAGTGCTTTTGTTTTTATTTTTATAGTTTAAAAACAAAAATGTTTTTCAGTTAACAGTTGTAAAAATAAAAAAAGTTAAAGATTATCATTTCTTTTTTTAATTCAAACAAAAATATATACAAATTAAGAAGTTGATTAAGAACCAATGGAGGTCAACTGTTGACAATATCAACAACAATGTTAACAACTGAAGAAAAGTTAAAAGAACTTTACCTAATAATTATTGAGATCTTAAGCAGATATGCTTTGTTCACTTTTACTTGATTTTTAACTGTATTTTTTCAAGAACTTATAAAAAAAATAAAAGTTTTATTTGAAAACAACTTGAAATAAATAACAAACATTAAATAAAACTTATAAAGGTCAATATAAAATTTTATAAAAGAGGTTTTTCTAAAGACCTTTCTTAAGTGATTGTTTTTGTGGTGTATTTTTTAACAAAAAGGTAAGAAGAAATTTACCTCACAAATTATTTAGTGCCATAGCTAGTCTTAAGACTATAGCAATAAAAAACAGTCATATTTATTAAATATTTTAAAGTCTAGTCAACCTGCGAAAAGATTGATTGTAGTGTCTTAAGGTTCAGTCTTTTAACCACTATTGTTATATATATACTAAAAATTTACAGAATAATACCCAATTTAGGGTTTTAAATTTGAAGTTGACACAATGTTTGTAAAATATTTTAAAAAGTAGTCAATATAATACAGACCTTGTTGTTAAGTCTTAAACAGTTTCAACTTGCTTATGCTTAAAAGAATTAAACTCAATTGAGTCAATACTAAGAAAAATAGTAGGATGCTCTTTTATCTAAAAAAAGAAGTTATAGAAAAGCAAGTTTTTAAAATCAAGACAAATTATGAAAAGGAAACGGTTTTTAATTTTGAAGTGTTATAATCATTAGCAACTTTTACTTATCTTAAGATATGGAACTTAAAAAAATATTAAATTCATAGGGTTGTTTATATAAAAAAGGTAGTTTAAAAGGATAAATGTATGATTTTAATCTATCTTCATAAGACACAGTTTGTTCTGTAAAACAAAAAGATAATATTATATATGAACTTTACATATTAATAAAGTTTATAATAAATGAGCTTGATTCTTAAGAACTTAGATGCATCTACTTAAAACATATATTGAAAAATAAATACCCTAAACATTACAAAGAGAATACTAATTATAGAACAATAATTTAAATTTGACCAAGGTTTCTTAAAGCATTAATAAAAAAAACTATCAGTTTGTTTAATCGTTTTACGCATACATAAAATACATTACCATTTAACAAGACTTTCTAAAAAAGACTGTTCTTACCATACTGCAAATACTGTCAAAACTTTAACTTATGAGAGTAATAAGTCATGGACTGAAAATCTAAACTTTAAGTATAAAAACATTGATAAATGTTTTATATTGGACTGAGGGGACATTAAAAAAAGCAAATGAATGATCAAAAAATGAACAGTTTACATGAAACAGTTATTTCTGAAAGTTTTAGGAAAAGCTCAAAAACTTTTATTTCTAAGCAATGTTATAATTATTTTGTTTGATTGGGTTTAAATAGCATTGGTCAATTTTTAATAGTATTAGTTATATATAATGTTTTTGCTATAGTTTGAAGTTTAAGTAAGGTATTTTTAAGTTTATTTTAGTGTTAGTTAATTTGCTAACTTCTTTAACTTACTTTACACCAGTTTGTTTATTAAAGTATATTGTTTTTTATGTTTTTGATTATCATTACTTTTTTTAAAAAGTTTAGATACATATGCAAGTAGATAGCTAAATACAAAAGATATAGTTAAATATTTCTAAAGACAATATGGTTTTTAGTTATAGAACGTAAAGAAAGATAACTTACTGGTAGTAGTCAAACGTATACAACCTAACGTTTAATTCAACTAAACTAATAAAAAACGAAGGCTATTATCAGCATTAGAAACAAAAAAAAATAATTTAAATTACATAAAATTCTAATTCTAACAAAAACTTAAATAAAGCTAGTAAACACCCTCAACTTACGGTATAAAATGTTTATACTATATTTCATATAACTAACTACTAAGACATTTTGTATACATTTATTATATATTAAAACACTTTTATGTATATAAGATACCATCTTATTTAAACAAATCTTTCTTTTTTTTATAAAACTTCATTAAATTTTAAAACTGTTTTAATCTAAATTAAAAATTATAACTGATTCCATATAGATTTCATTTTAGGTATTTTAAATCGTTATTGACAGTTTTGTTTAGGTAGTTTCTATTTTTTACAACTTGTAAGAAATTTTATCAAAATAAACAATAAAACTAGTGATGTAGTATAACACAACAACTTAGTTACTAAACAAGTCTAAATAATTTTATCAAATGTTTTATAGGATGTTTTCTCGTATGTTAAAACTATTATACGGAAACAAAATAGAAGATGAAGACTTCACTCTATATCACGTATATGGTTTACAAAGCAACAGAAACCAGACTGGAATACAAATAAATGTTAGTTTCTATCTAAATGGTACGTTTGTGATCGAAGTCAACAAACAAAATTTACTTGAACTATCTGGTTTCTTCAGAGCAATGTCCAAGCCTTGTTACAAACATGCCAAGTCTGATCACACAAAAATTAAAATTCCAGCTGACCATGAAAATTTTATGAGCATCATTAAATTTATTAACACTGGCAGTATTAAGCTCGATATCAAAACTGTGCTTGATACTTGTCGACTTGCTTTGTACTTGCAAATAAAAAGTTTGGAAAAGTTTTGTCTCGAGCACTTTACGATCAACCTGAATCGAACAACTGTTGATAAACAGATGGATGAGTTGAAAAATTACTGGTTTCTGAATAAAAATTTTAAAGAAAGAGTAATGACGTTTAGGTATAGCGGAAATCCATCATTTTCGGGGCTGTATTTTTTGCAAGGTAACAAAGATGATGGTGTTGGATTAAAAATGTACTGCAAACGCTCAAAAACTGTCCATGTGGTTTCAGAGTTTTTGAAGCAAAAGTTTACTTCATTGCACTACTTTAAACATATGCTTTGTTCAATAAAACACGATTACAATACCAAGAAAGCGTATTTGTTTCAGTACGACCTTCTATCGGGAGAAGTGCGTAACCTACTGCTTGATAAAGTAAAGTTTTCCTACAAACACAAGTCGGTTATTTGTACAAGCAACAAAAAATTGTTTGTTATCAGCGAAATTGAAAATGAACAAAGTATGCGCGTTTCACAGGAACAAGTTTTATCGTTTTCAGTGTTTCGCAGGAACATTTTGACAGGTCGCCTTGATTTGTTTAAAGAAAATTATTTTATGGTGCCATCAAACAAAAGTGCGCACATATACTTTTCGCATTGTTATGAAGATAAAGTTTATGTGTTTTACCGTTACACGGAAAATACGCTGAGATCTTGTCATACTTTTGATGATATTTACTTGCTGACATACTGCATTAAAACGCAAGTTTTTGAAAACAAAAAGCTTTCAGATGCGAATGTAAGACTGAAGAGAGGAGTGGCGCTCAAAGAAGTTGCCTTGGAAAATTTCGAAAAGATGTTCTACCACGAAAAGCTAGAGAAACTCTTTATTAGAACCAAAGGTTTTTGCAAGCATGGCGAAAATCCTTATCATACAGTCTTAGTTTTTGACATGAAAAATAGTTATTTTCATTTTCTCGAAAACTTTTTGCGTTTACCAGCGCTCGGCAACAGCAAAACCGACATAAAGTTTTCAGCCGGTAAAAACAACAACGTGTTTGGAGTCAACGTTTGTTTTCCGAGGGGAAGGTACGAAGCATTTAGCATTGAAATTAGAAGTTTTATATTGTAGGTGGCAATCTGGTAGATGGGGGTGTAATGTGGAAAAGTTGTGGTTCTTCAGGCTTATTGCTTGGACCATGTGTGACATCTGCATGTTTTGTATAAGTTAAAATTTTGTATTGAATTTATTTTTGCAAAAAATTTGTTTTAATTTATAGGCATTTTATAGCGATATGATAGCATAATGAAGTTAAATATAAGTGAAATACGTTTTTTGGAATGAATTTAGACAATGACTAGGTAAATTTCGTATATGTGTATTTATTATAATAATAGTTTTTTTTACTTGATATATTTGAATAAACTTGTTCTTCAAAATTGAATCTTTTTTTTTATCATTATCATAAGTAAGTCAATGTTGTATAAAGTTTGGCAATAAAATGGAGTTTTCTAAAACAGCTTTTACAGATTTATTTACTTATTAATACTAAATTTCATTTTCATTAAAAAGCAATTTTTTTAACAAGTAAGAATACTAGGAAGAAGTTTTAAAAATTGTTACACTTTTTGACGTAATTTCTTGAAACAGTTTATTTCCTATTGAAATACAACTATAAAAGATTACGAGCGGTCATTTTTATTGTTATTAAAAACTATTTAGTTTGCTAATTGGTGCACTGCTAAACTTACAACCAAGCTCAAAATATTTAGAAAAAGCGATAAGTTGAAAGCATTTGAAAAGCATTTAAAACGATGTTTCAAAAACTCATAGTTCCATGATAACCATGTATTAAGTACGTCGGTAAATACCCTAAATACAATAATGTCGACAAGTGTTTCTTGCATAGTAAAGTTATTACTGTTGCTTTTATCAGAAATTTTAGGTGAAGGTAGGTAATGCTGTCAAACTTAGTTAGTATTTGTTTTGTTTTAAAATTTTAATTTCTTAAAAGTTTTTTTTTAATTACTAATTAAATTTATTTATTTTTTTAAGTGGTAGAAAAGAAAGCTCTGAATGTTTAAGTACAGTTTTTAAATACATTTTAAAGTTTGAGAAACAATACTAAACATAGGTTTTAAAAATAATCATACATAAATTAATCTAAATAGGTTTTATTTAAAGGATCAATATAGTTTTAACAATTTGTAGTTTTTTACAAGTATCAAGCTTAACTCAAATATTTCAAATTACTATTTTCAAATATAAACAATTGAAAGAATGCGGTAAATTGCAAAAACAAGTAAAAATAGAAACTTAGATTAATTTAGTTTTCAACAAAAAATAAAATCAATAAAAAAAAAGAGTAGAGAAATTTATTTGGTTCATGCTAAAAATAGCAAACATAAAAATTTGAAATAGAACCTTTTATGCTGAACAAAACTGTAAGGAGTTATAAACATTTTATGTAAGTATTCTCTTAAAATTTGACCTGCGGCAATATATGTTTTTTACATTTAAAAACAGCTGCATCACCGTTTAGTACATAAATTTTAAAACTTTTATATTTCTAAGTAACCTCAGAATAAAAATACTTTTTTACACCCATAATTTTTATTATTTGATCCTTTTGGTACTTTTTTCAACATATAACTCTTCAAAAATTATTATAAGAGTTTAATTATCAAAATTTAAGTTGTTTAAATTTGAACTATCGTGTAACCCTATCAGTTGGTTCTTAAACTTAAAAAAATGTTTAAAAAAAAATTCAACAAATTGCTCATAAGAAATCCAAGTTGTTATTCAAGTAAAACAAAAAATTAGCAAGTATTTAATTAAAGTCTTTTTTTTAAACTTAAATTAACATAAGATAGCTTAATTATCTTTTAACTTAAACTATTAAGAAATTAATAATAGTATTTTTTTTTTAACTAAGACATTCAGACTTTTGAGAAGACATCTAAACCATTCACGGGTCTATAAAAAGTTTAGTCATACAAACGTATATCAACAGAAATCTCTGTGGCACACTTTAAAGCTTGAAAAAAGCTTGCTTGGTTAGGTTTTAACTGAACAATAAAATTTGAAAAGTACCTTTTTTTGGTTCTACCATTATAGCATTAACTGAGTTTATTGACGGAGTTCTGTTTACATTTAATAATGGTGAAGCAGTATGTATGGTATTACTAGACCTAAGTAAAGTTTTTGGTAATGTAGATAGAGGAGTTTTACTAGAAAAATTAAAATGCTAAAAAAAAATTTTGAAAGAAAGAAGATAACTTTATGAGAAATAATAAATGTAATTTACATCTTTTATTCACAGGCTACCTTTTTATTCCCACATCAAAGTTGCTTTGTTTTATTTTTATTGTTATAAGATAAAATCAACTGATGATTATTTACGTTAAATGATAATGGATACTAAGTTTTTAACATGAAAGCTAGCAAGGTATTAGAGTTTTTTATTAGAGTTTAAAAATGATAACTTTCAAATAAACAAAACATAAAAAAAAACAACTCTTCTCTTTTAAATCTAAAAAAACACTATATGATTATTGGTGAGAACAGCATATTAAAAACCTGAAAACCTTATGGTACACTGATTTAAAAACTTTAAATAAAACTTATCTCTGAAAACGAGTTCAAAAAGTACAGCTGGTTTACTAAATACTGACAAGTTAAAAGTTTATTTTTTAACAATTATTATATACAAATAAATATTTGGCTAAAAATGTTTATAAAACACCTATGTTTTCTAAGCGGAAAACCATAACTTTTACACTATAGCGACTTCATATTATCAGAGTATATTTGTCAGTTTAAAATAAGCTTTCAAATCAACTTTAAGTTATGGTACTGACTTTATAGCTGTTTCATTAAGGCTGGATTATTGAAGAAAATACGTTTCTGTTTTGATATAATGTTTTATTACGTCTCCCCGTTAAAGATTTTATCCACTCATTGAAAACTTTTACGTATAAAAGACTGCAGACCTTTGCTAGAATATGGACATTTATTCAAACATACTTTTTTCTTTAAAGTCAAAAAGTTTTGTTAAAAATTTAAATGTACATTTTAAGACTTTTTGTCTTCAATTTTTTTCAAACAGTTTCTTAGCAACACATACATATCTTAGCATGCAAACTCATAAAGTTCTTTACAAAATAATAATAAAATATATGCATGTTGTTCATTGTCTTGTGTAGAATCGTTTTGCAGTAATAAGTGCACCAATTAATGTTTATGCAACAATTAGCCCAACTGTACATCTTTGTTATATGATTGTGTTTTGAAAGCATTATAAAACTGATTCCTGAAAAATGGAAAGTTCAGAAAGTAGTCAGCAAAGTTTGCCAGGTGAGAATAATTTTTACTTAAAAATTTTCATTGAATTACTAATTAGCAAGTTTTATTTTTGGTAAATTCTTTTTTATAAATTGCTTTATAGACATAGCTGACTCGTTATTAACTGGCTTGAAAGAAGTTATTGACGAACTAAAAGCAGAAACACTTGCGTTAAAAGGTCAAATAGGAAAGTTGAAATTAGATAACAAAGAATTAGTTAACATAAACATAATCCTATCGACCAAAATCAGTCAGGTAGAAGCCATATTTGCAGGCAATAACGCACTTGCCAGCAAATCAAACAGGTAAAAAAAAATTTTTTCTATAAAAAATTGCATTATTAGTTTTCAGACTATAAACTGTTTGTTTTAAAAGAAATACAACTTAACTTTTCAAACTATGTTTCTTTTTACTGAAAAACAAAACAAACTAGACAAAAAGCTGAAATTAATTAGTCAGTAAAAACTTCAAAGTATATTTGTCCACGTTAAATTAGTGAAAATTAACGAAAAATACTATACAAGCTCAAATAGGGTTTCAAAAATTCACAAAAACTGTTATCTTTTGAACTTTTTCTCGCCTAAAATTTTAAGCTGCAAGAGGTAAAAGAAACAAATAAATAAATAGTTTTAAAACTTATTGTTTGATTTTAAACATTTGTTTTTAAAAAGTAAAAAAAAAGATGCTTTATATGTAGTTTATATATTCATGCTGAATAGCAAAAGTAGCAAACCATTTAGCATAATGGTTACTGAACAAAACTTAAATTTCATTTTATTTTGAATAAAATTATTAAAAGGTTAGACTAATATCCCTTAATAGAATATTATAATAAATAAAATAAAAAAAAAATTCACACAAGTTTTTGCAGAAGGTTTACAGGCCTGTAATATAATATTTTAAAAAATGTCTATCGAAACAGTGTTTTGATAGATTTTAAAAAAGAGGATAGTTTGATTAACATTTTACTTGATCTTCAAGAAGTAACATAAATTACGCAATAAACAATATAAAGCAAAATTCAAGAGAAGCTTATTTAAATTTCAAAAGTTTATTTCAGAAAATCAAAAATTTGTTACTTGAGCGTTCAAAACATAATGATAGGTTAAAAATAGCCAAACTTTAGCCGTTAAAGAAGTATTTTAACTTTTAAATATTTTAAAGGATGAGTAATTTCTACTTTTGAAGTTGCAATACTACCACAAACTTTTAGTTTTAAGCATCAATTTAAGCAAATATTTTTAAGCACTCAAAAGGCATATTAGATATAACCTAATGTATATTTTTCAGTCTATATAACTAATTTGGCATACAGACAATCTTCTGGTGTTTTGTTGTTTATTTTTATTATTTTTTGATAAACTTCTTTCAAACAAGCTTTTTTACAATTTCTAAAAGCTAGTTTTTCTTTTTAAAGTATTTAAAAATCGTACTGTTAAATATTTGTTAACGACAAAAATTTTTAAATAGTTTCTATCTATGCATTTACAAAGTAAATAAAAAACAAAATAAATCTTTTTTCATTTCTTAGTATTTTTCTTTTAAAGTTACGTTAAATCTAGAAAACTGGATCAAGCTACAAGAAAAAAGTCTGAATCAGTTCCATACTTAGTTCCTGATGTTATTGTACAAAAACCTCATAAAGAAAAAGTTCCTAAAGGTAGAGTTTCTACAGATAGAATATCAACCAGAGAAAGAATTCCTAAAGATAGAGTTTCTTCCCATAGAATATCAACACATGGAATATCTACCAGAGAAAGAACTTCTAAAGAACTAACTCCCCACGATAGATTTTCTACAAGTAGAGTTTCCATTGAAGTTTCCAGAGAAATTCTAGCAAAAAATACGCGTATGTTTTTGTTGTATATAACAACATAAATTATTTTGAAACAGTTGCATAAAAAGTTTTTATTAAGAGTATAAGTACTTGGACAACTACGAGATAGTTTACTCAAATATAAGATTTTACTGTATTACTAAAATCAAAAAATATTTTCATCAAAGGGTGTTTACCTTTTTTATTTATATCATGCTTTTTAAAATTAAGAAAACTAGAAACTGCAAACGTATCTATGACGAAACCTTTATACGCATGTTGAAAATTAAGCACCAAGAAACTTGAAAATTTGTTTAATAAGTTCCTAGAAATACTAAAAAAAATGTCCTGAATATTGATAAACATTTGTTTTTTGTAACTTAAAGTGGTTGATGCTAGTGTAGTTGTGTAGCGTTTTTTTGGCAACCATGGCTCATTATTACCAGCAAAACAACTAACACGTTGCAATTTTTACATAGAAAGTTACATGTTTTCCAGGCAAAACTATTTCATAACTTTATTGTATTTATATTACACTCAAGACTAAAGCACTAAGCTTACTAACAAATGCTTACTTAGACACATGACACTACTACTATTGTATATTTTAGCACATTACTTTTAATACAATGTATCATGTTTTCCAGGCATCTTACTGATGGGGGGCAACGAAAACCAGACAGGGTTCCACTCTTTTTCGACGGTCAGCAACCAGTGGCGGCAATTAACCAACCTTCCCAGCAAAAGGTAAGTTAAACACGAGAACTCAATAAAATGTTTAAAAGCAAAAATTAAAAAAAAACTGAACACGACTGTAAATTTATTAAACTCGTGAAACGCTCGAACATATTGTCTGGTGACCTTTTTGTAATTTTGTGCCAACATTGACAATGTATAGCGAGGAAAGTTTGATTTTCTACAGTTAAAAACTTTACCTTAAAAAGGGAATAAATTCAATGAAGATTGAAATAACTGAACGCAGGAATTAACTGTACATCTATCGAGCTATACATGCTTACATTATTTGTTTTACGCTAAAAAATGGCATTTCAACGGTTGATAACTTGAGCTCAAAACAAAGAAAAGCAAAGAGTAAGACTTAAAAAGAGTAAAATAAATCTAAATTTAAGGTTCTTGCACGGGTCGGTACTGATCAATGACCAGGTGTACATGGTCGGGGGGATTGAGAACCGGACGATTGAGAGGTACAACTGCGAGTCCAAGAAACTGAAGGAGGTGATCAAACTGATCATTTGCTTATTTTATAAACATAATTTTTTGCTAAATATAAACACACAAAATGTTTTTATAAAACCTTGATTGTTCTGACTTTTTCTTAAAAATACATTTTTTTTTAGAACATCGGTCCACGCATACACACTTTATGGTTTCAATTTTAAATAATACTTTTTATAACATTTAAGGTAGTTATTTTTAAAGAAATTAACAACGAAATTTAATCAAAAAAGGTGAACAAGATGAAGAAGGACCGGTACTTCTTCGGCATCTGCCCGTACAAGGGCGACCAGTTCATGGTGGCCGGGGGGTACGAGTCGAGCGCGATAACGAGCCAGTGCTTCCTCTACAACACCACCACCAACAGGTTCAGGCAGGTGGGGGAGCTGGCGGGAGAGAGGTACGGGTTGTACCTGGTCAACTGCAGGGGCGCGGTGTACGCCATAGGGGGGTGCAACGGGAGCGAAGAGATGCTGGAGACAATCGAGAAGGTTTTTATTATTTATTTATTAATTATAAATTTATTCTTTTTCGATTCAATTTTCAACTTGAATAAGACTAAGAAAGCCTTCTAGTGTTGGAATGTCGTTAAAAACAACAAATAAATAACAAGTATGATTTGCTTATAAATAGACGACTAACACAACTTTTATAGCTGGTAAACAAATTAAACAAACGATTTAAAATGTTTATGCTGATATTTATCTAATAAAAAAATAATATTTTTATAAAGTTCGACGCGAAGACGGACACTTGGAAGGTGAGCAAGACGGAGTTGATCACCGCCAGGACGCTGCACAGGTGATTGAACACACAAAAATCTTTTTTCAAGTTTACTATTATTTTTGAAGAAAAGACTAAAAGACTGAAACTATAAAACTGCTAGATTTTCATATTTAATTTGTTTTCTATAGATTAAAAAAAATTCTGGAAAATTTAATTTATTTTGCATTACTTTTTCCATAAAAAATATAAACGCATATTTAGGGCGGTGGCTTACAACGAACTGATTTACATCATAGGAGGCATGAAGGAGAACGAAAAGATAATCGGCTCAATTGAGGTTTTTAAATATATATATTTTTAAATCATAGTTATACTAATAAACACTAATACTTTTGCGTCCCATGCGAGCTGTAGCGTTTTAAGATTTACAAATAAAACATACTTCTGTTTTCAACATTTGTCAACTGATTATGTATTTCAAAAAGTGTACTACCTGCTACGCTGATTGCGAACACTTTATGAGTTTTTTGAATGAAAACGCTCACAGAGGTTCGACACCAAGCTGAAGACGATCGAAGCCGTGAGGTCGAAGCTTCAGGTGGCCAGGTGCAACTTCGCCATCTGCAGCAACCAGTCGAGCGTGTACGTAATAGGGGGGTTCGGCCACTCCAAGGGCGTTGAGGAGGACGCGTACACCCGCTCCATGGAAATATTCGATCTCGAGAGCGAGACGTTGAGGGACGGCAAGCACATTCCGGTTGCGGACCAGGCGTTCACCGCGTGTTTTGTGTGAGATAATAAATTTTTGGAAAACTTATTCAATTTATGTTTTCATTATTGTAACTTATGATTTTCAATTTATATGAAGAATACTTGTACTTTTTTTAAACGAGCGTTTTTTGAGTTTCTATAATAAATCTTCACAGGTAAGCTAACTTGTATTTTCATGAATGTAATTATTATTTTCAAATTTATATGAAAAATTTTTGTAGACGTACTTTTTTAGTAGCACTTAAACTTTTTTATATATGTTTTTGGTTTGTTTCGAGTCCACGTATATCACAAAGTAAAGCGTATAAAAATTAGTACAAGGAATAGGAAAGTTTACTAAAAAAAATGAAGACAAAATACTCTATGGCTATTGTATTTTTGAAAAAATAATTAGAGGTTAAGTTATATTTTCATGTTTTCATATATTTAGTAAATAAAAGTTTAAATGAAAAACATTTGTAACAGTATTTTTTTTTTTTACTTTTTGAAAAGTCTTTATATGGCTTTACTAGTTTTGAGTTGATACAAATAACATACAAAACGTACTAAAAGTAGTTTTTAGCTCTTCTCTTAAGACAAAAAGAAAATAACAAAAGCTGTTGTAGAAGAAAAAGTTTAATACATTAGGACTTTAATTCAGTATTTTTCTGATCTATTTTCGAATCATCGAGTACTTTTTTTAGCCAAATTAAAACACCTTACTTGCAGATATGATATATAGTTCTATTTCATTTCTATCATTATCATTTTTATTCTAATCAAAAGCAACTGGCCGTAAATATTGCTTACAATGTTTCGCCATTAAGTACAGTTTTATAAAAAGAGTAGAAAAAAACATAGCTATAATTGGAAGCACAATTGGAAGAAGTTATTTTTATTTTTATATTTGATAAAGTGTATTTAGCTTTACAACCACACAATTTTTGTATACTATTTTAAAATTTATTTTGATATACAATCTATAGAGCTGTTTATATTTTATGGTTAGCCAAAAATCTTATTACTCGAACAAAGTATTTGTGTACATACACAGTTTTTTTAAGGTTTTTGGTCTTTGGTGTTTAACGTTAAGTTATCTCTGATAAAGCATTACTTAAAATTGGTCTAGAATTTATAAACAAAAACAAAAGTTAGAAAAATAGGTATAAAGATCAGTATTTATACAAAAACAAACTAACTGTTTACGGATTTTTGTTTATTTATTAGTACTTACAGGTCATCTTCAGATATTCCAAACAAATGTTTTATTTTGCAAATACTTAGATTATAGCTATGAATAAAAGATTTCATAAAGTATATAAGTCAATATTTTTGTAAATAGCTTATGTTATTGACAAAAATATTAAACAAGATATGGAAAGTTATTTATCTTTAATGAAAGAAAATTTTATTTTGAATTAAAAAGAAACGAAACTATTTAAAAAAAACAAGCTTAGTAATAGTGTTTGTTATAGTAAAGCAATCAGAGAGTAACAAAGTTGCTTGTTCTACTGAAGTTCAAATAAATACCTAAGATGCCTTTTAAACTACCATATGCAAATCAACTTCTAACAAAAAGTTTATTAAGGCATTTTGTAAACACAACTAACAACTAAACGTTTACAGCACTTAAATTCAGCATTTTATAAGCTGTTGTGTTAGGATACTACAACTACTTTAAGTTTTGCTATTGAAACTGTAAAAAAGGACAATTTGTTTTTCCAAATCATTTTTTTATTATGTTTTGATTACACGTCTTGTTTAATAAATTTTTTACTTTTAATTTTTTAATTTTTTTTAGTTGTGACTTTGTATGTATGAAAAAGTACTTGTTATAGTATACTTATTTTGTAGATATATTTTTGTATAAGTTTTGTTATTAGTACTTTTAAATTGACTCATAATACTTAAAAATGTTTCAAAATTTTATATTGAACTGTCTATAAAGTATGAGTACTAGCCCACCTTTTCAACAAAGTTTTGTCAGAAAGTATACTTAAAATATGATAAAAGTGTTGTCAAAAATTAAAAGTTTAAAGCTTTGATTAATTTTAATTATTAAAATCAGACTTATCAGACTATTTATGTTCTAGTATTTTAATGTTTTTGTTTTATATTTTTTGACTACTACTCTTTATGAATTTTAATTTGCTAAGTTATATTTTTTTTTTGCAAAAATAATTAAACAATTGGACAAAAAAAATTCTAGACCCATCATATTTTAACTAGGTTTTAAAAGTTGTTTATGTTAATCATTCTAAAGAGAAAAAACTAATTGTTAAACATTAGTTACAGTATGTAAAGAAATCTTAATTATTCACGAAATGTTATAAATTTAAACTTTTTGTGATTTTATAATAACTTATAACTAGACTAGTTTAATAACTAAATTTTGAGTTTTTAACATAGGTTTAAAGAAAAAAAACAAAAAACTGTAGCCTCAAATACAAATAACATGAACGTTTATTATATAGTAAAATTTTTTGTGATGTTACAGATAACTAAAACTAAAACTTAAAGTAAACAAAGTTAGTTAACTATTGTAGTTTTGTCTCAAACTGTTTTTTAATTACTAGCACAAAATTGTATGTTATAAGTTATTTGACATCAGTTAGTCTTACTTAAATAGTTTAGTGTTTATTTAATCTATCTAGCTTTAATTATCAAACTATGCTTGTTTTTCGAATAAAAATTAACCAATTTTTACTTTGTTCAAAAAGTGAAACATTTACTTTAAAAATTTTTGCTTTCTATTAAATGTTTATTATACTTTTAGATACGAAATTAATAACTTTTGTAGTTACATTTTAAAACGAATCAAGCTGTAAAAATTTTTATATTTTTTATTTAGATATTTAAAATCAATTAAATGTCATAAAGTAAGAAGTTAAACTAACTTTTTTAGTGTTTATTCATATAAACGCCTTTTGATTTTTAATAATGTAAAGTAAAACGAGTTCTTTATTTCTTTATATTTTAACTCTAGATCAGTGATATTCAAGAAAATAAACTTACGAAAAAAATAAAATACATTTATATGTATAAAAGGTCGATAACATGTAAATTGTACTTAAAAAAATAAATTTGATGTTTCTAAACATTATATAAAGTTACTGAAGATTTATTTAGCATTGAGAATGCTTAAATGCTTTTTTTAAGATATCAAAAATTACTGTGTAGTGCACCATAAAATAAATTACATGCACAATACAGTAAGTAATAATAAAAAATAACTTTTGGACTAATTTTAGCATTAAAAACTTGTAAAAAAAAATTAAATATAAATGGTTTAAATAAGTTGTGTGTTATACTGTTAAGCGTTTTATTCGAAAAAAGTAAAACGTTTATCTTGCATATTTTTTAAATTAAACTTTCAGTTAAGCTGTAAGTTTATATATGCAATGCACAAGTTGCAGTTTGTTTAAAAACTTTATTAATAAAAGAAAATGACCAAGCTAACAGAAACACAACAATAGTTTACTAGTTGAGAAATTTGAAAAACATTTTTGTTAAGTTGTGTTTGATTTGTTTAAAAAGTATGGCTTTGATTATTCCTAGTCGATTTCCAAGTCTCAAAATTAAACTATTTTAAAACTTTTACCACTTTAAATTTAATTAGTTTTATTACGAACTTTATAGTTAACTTAGCTTTAAACTAAATTACGGTTTTCAAACTTGTTAATGTTTATTTTTATTTATTTTTTATTTAACCAGTACATATATTTTAAAGCAGTTTAGTAGTATCAGGTTCTAATTTAAGTATCAAATTTTTAAGGACCATAATCTGTTCAAACTTTGCAAAGGTCATTAAAAAATTCAAAAAATAAGAATAAAATTTATGGCAGTTTATTTTTATAATAATGATTAAAAAAGCTAATATATACACAAGTTTACAGTTTTTGGAAGTTAGAAATATCAAACAAATCATGAAGTATAAAATACACTTTTGAAAAAACAGCTCTTACATTAACAACAAAAGTGTCAACACTCGTTTTTATTAAAAACATTTAAATCAGCTGCTACTTGCTTAAATTGCTGTTGAATATGCTTTCTACCTGATTGATTTTGCTTGCCAATGTTTTGTTTACGTCAATAAGCTCTTGGTTATCGTGTTTCAACTGTTCTACTTGACTTTTCAATAAAAATATCTGTGTTTTTTGTTCTTTAATGTACTTTTTTAAATCAGCCAATAACGAGTCGGCTTTATCTGTAAATAATTAAAAATACAACTTAATATGAAGTAACTTATTCAAATTTTAAAAATTGATCATTCTCCTTTTATTTAAGTTGAGAACTTTGATTTCCATCTTTAAAGTATAAAGTACAGAAATGTTTAAAGTAAGAATTATACTCACCATTCAAAATACTGTGCAAACTTTCTTCGGAACTTTCCATTTTTCAGGGTTCAGCTTTATAAAAAGACGGTTAATAAACACTCATTTAACAAAAAGTTAGCTTTTAAACTTCAAGACAATAATCGGTACACTTGAAAACAAGGAACCAACTGAAATCAGAAGAAGCTACTTAAACATAAAGTTTAACATTTGTTTTAAAAATAATTTTAGAAGAAGGTTAAACAAACTTATGATTATTTGTTGCTAAGTAACTAATTATTAAAAAAGCTTAAATTTTAAACTGGGTTCAATTTATTATAATGTATACAAAACTGCTTTACCATTGTTTCAAGTTTAATTTTTAGTCAGCTTTTACCAATATGTACTAACTATAAAATATTTAATGCTAGACAAGAAAATTTAAGTACAGTGCTTCTTCACTTATCCGGTCCTCACTTATCAGGTTCCTTACTTATTGCCGGTTTTGATTAAGAAGTAGATTTATTAAATTCAGCTGCATTTTTTTTGTGTACTTTTAACTTTTAAGATTACAATAAAAACTCTCAACTTATAAGTAAGGAAAATAACATCTACAACATAATATTCAATAGTTTCTACTTAATAAGACATTATTAACAACTGAAATCTTGCTTAAATTGTTTAAACGAGTGAAACATTGTTTTGGTAGTAAAATTTCACTGCCAAGTTTTCTTCCAAATGTAAATGCACTCCTGCAGCAAATGAATCAAGGTAAGCTTGAATCTATTAAAGTCGTCTACATGAAATCGATACAAACTTTCTGCATATAAGATTTACAAAAGAAATCGACAGGATAAAAACTGTTGATACTGTTGCATCCGCTTGGGATATGGTAACAATTTCTGCAATAAGAAACTCATAGAAGAAACTGTCACCATTAACAAGCTCTTCCATGCAAGCAGTGACCCTTTGAAAGAAACTGCAAGTTAATACATCAATTTTTAAAGTCAATTATCACATTTACAGACAATTTTTGGATGAGTTGCGATGGTCCTGGGCAATTAAAACATGGACGAGCAAGTAATTGTTAAACCGAAGTTTGGAGACAACGAAAAAGAGGCTAATTATGGTGTTGAAGACAGGATTGATCTTCCCCGAACATCCAAGTGTACATTTTCTCACGCTGAAGCCATGCAGAAAATATTACTTAGCTTACTATCGTTGTCAACCGGAAGCTTGAAACCAGGAAGTGTGTCACAACTCATCCGATTTCTTGAGTTTTCTGCTAAGAAACGAGAAAGAGCTCTGTAAAACAAACCTCCATTCCTACCTTTTTCACAAAGAGTTCCGATATAAGTTAAACTGTTTACGGCGTAATTTATTTTCGTTAAATCAATTTTAAACTTAATTAAAGAAATTTTTCTTGTATTCTTTGTCTATTTTAAAAGTTTTTTTTTGCTAAAAGTAATAAGAGTTAAGTAGACTAACTGAAAATTATAAAACAAAAGTTATACTTTTATAGTTATATGTGTATTTTACGATACAATTTTTTGGTATGCAAAAAAGACTATATATTAAATTTAAAACATTTAATACTTTTTGTACTTATTGAGCTGAAAAACTCACTAAACTAAGGATATATATAATGTATTTTTTCAAAGTTTGTACTTTAAAAAATGTTAAAAAAAGCTTCTATATATTAAAAAAACGAGTCGGTAATACTACTTTTTATATAACTTGCACAAAATTTTAGACTAAAAAAATCACAGTAGTTTTTATTGTCAACTTTTCATACTTTCAACATTAATATGAACTAATTATTTTGAGATTTAAAGAGTTAAAACTTTCTCAAAGTATTTTTTTTAGTTTAAATATTTTTCAAATACTCAAACTTTTAGTAATAACAAGTAGAAAAATATTTCTATAAAGTCTTAGCTTTGGGTAAATATTTTTATGAATAAACTATTTTTAGAAACTTAGCAGTACAAAATATATACAATTCCATATATTTTGACATATAATTGTTAGAGCTTTTCTAAACCTATAAAATTATTAAATACTACAAAAGTTGTTAAAATATTTATAATAAAAAAAATTGAATCAAGTATTTATCTGTTTTAAGATAGTATTATTAAAAGAAATTTTAAAATAGGTCTATTTATAAAACAAAGTGTTTGACGAAATTCAACAAAGTAAATCTATATTTTCGACCAAAAAAAAAGAAGCATAACAAATAAAATTAAATTGATAAACAAAATGACATAAAAGTTTAATATTTTTCTTTCATTTAAAAACGAAAGTTCTCAACTTGTGGTATGATGTATCACACTGCTTTTGTTACAATAATCTAATTGTGTTAAACTAAATAAAATTAAATGTGCTGTCTATATTTCAGAAATGAGTATAAGATTTATTAGGTCTATGATGTAACACATATTCAGCAACTTTTGAAGACATTTTGTAATCAGTTCAATAAATATTATAAGTAAAGTTGTTTATACAACGTAAACGTAAATAAGCATAACTAAGTTTATTGAAAAAAAATGAAAAACAAAAATATGCTCAAAATATTTTTGGTCCAAGGACCTAGGTGCACTATTCTAACCTGGGTTCTCGTTCATCAAGTCGCACAACAATATGATATCACTTTAATATTTACCTTAACAGTTAAAAACACCGAAACGTGACTAAAGAATTTTCTTATTATTGTTCACTAAATAAAAATAACTGTAATATGTAAAAATTAACTTTTGCTGTTATTACTATTACTGGTTAAAAAATTTAGAGATAACTAAAGTTAGTGAAAAACAAAACTTTTAATTCTTCTTATTAAGTGAAATAACTTTGCACAGTAAAAAAAAGTTAAGATTTTAAATTTAAATTAGATTGATTAGAATTTAAAAGATTTTACTGAATCTAAAATCTTAATACTAAGTTATATTAAATTGTTAAGTGTATAAAAATAGTTAAATGGGTAACATAGATTTTTTTAATGCTCAAAACTAATTCAAACTTGAAATGATAATAGTGAACTAAATAAGTTTATATTTAATAAAAGTTGAAGTTAACATATAGTGATTACGGTAGAAATTAAAAAGAATGTTTTATTATATAAGTTTTCAACTAAACTACTAAGAAAAAAATTTTTTTACTAAAAAAGTATTTTCTACAATCTGAATAAACTTGACAGACATTCGAAAAGACTAGAGCATCACAACATTTTTTTTTACTAAAAAAAATAAAATATTAAGATTTGAACACTGTAATTTTATATTAAAGAATTATCATTAAAAAAAGTTCGTGACAAACATTCAAAATTTAACCATTAAACTTAAAGTTGTAAGTTATAATAAAATCACAAAAAGCTTGAACTTCATAATACTTAAAACATCAAATTTGCTTTAATACATACAAAAGGTATGAAACACTGCTTTTTGCTTTTGAAACTGTTTAATTAATCAATTTAGGTTAAAATCTTTGTAAAAAGAATAGTAGTTTCACAGTTTTTATGTCCGTTTTTTAAATTTATAATTTAAAAAAAAGATTAAAATTTCATAAAAGCTGAACGCAAATCTTAATAAAGAAACGAAATAATAGTTTGATACTGGTAGCAATATATTTTCAGTTTATTTTTACGGTGTTCGTTAAAGAGAATTTAAACAGACAACGGTTTCAACAAAAAACTCATATTTTTTTTCAATTTAAATCTTTTCAAAACTACTTTTATCATACTTTTATGTGCACTTTTTGACTAAATTTTTTTTGAAAAAGTGTCTTTAAACTGCATTAAAGTATGAGTAAAAGTTTAAAGTTTAAACAGTTTAGTATAGGGTGACAATTTAAAAGTATCATGTACAAAATCAGACGTATGCCCTTATATCAAAAGAGAATAACAAGTAAATACAACATTTTCCCTTGCATTAAAAGTCATAAAGTAGAAGATTGACAAGGTAAAATCAAATAACAATAACATTGATAAAACATCAATTTGGGTCTGACTTAAACCGAACAAAAACAAATATAACTAAGTTAGTTGTTTATGTTACCAAATTCTTATTTCTTCGTTTTTGAAGTATAACGACATGGAAAGTTCACCCTTTGCATCAGTCTACAAAAAATTTTGGTTTATTTTTTATAAAAGTATGAGTTTATATGACAAACTAAATAAACATAAAACATTGTAGTTAAAACCGTTTATTAAATGTGTTGTATTTTACCAAGAACAGTTTAAATACGATATAAAATTTAGAAAGTTGCAATGGTAAATTTTAATTTAAGTCATTTATGAAAAAGTTAAAACTATAAAAGTGTACACTTTTAGTATGTTTAATCAAAATACATACTTTGTGAAGTGTTAAGTATGACAATCTAAAGCTGTGTAAACACTTTAACCAAAAGTGTAAAAAACAAATTTAATTAGTTTAAAAGTGATGACGTGTTGCTTTTAAATCAATTACAACTGTTTACGAGCAAATTCTAAAGTTGACTTAAAAGTCAATATTTGACATTAAAATTAACGAGCATCTAAACATGTTGTACTAAGAGTAAAGTTGTACTGTTTGTTTACCCACTATCGATAAACTCAAAATGTACTTGAAAACATGATGACTAACATAGCTTTTGTCAAAGTTTCTTAGTTTTTGTTCTATTTCTTCTTTTTGTTCGATTGTTAAAAATTCTTCCGTATAAATATTTATTGAATTCCTTACATTGATTATTATTTTTGGTATTACATCGTAAAGCGTTTCATTAAACTTTACGTTGTATAAGTAGAGTGAACCAGTCTGTAATTATTTTTTTTTGTTAGACTGCAATGGACTTTACCAATAAAAAACTACAAAGCTATTACGTCCACTTGTTTTAAATTGTTTTGACACTAAGTTTTTTTAATAAATATTGTAACTAAAATTTTTTACGTGTATTTATAGTTAGCTAATTAATTATTAACAAAGCTTTTTAAACTGACTAAAAAATACGTATACAACTGTTTAACTTGACCAGGTTAATGTTAATTAATTAAAAACTTTAACTTTTATGACTTTCAGATATTAATGAGCTTACGTTGAAATTTTTCCGTGTTTTTTCACTAAAAAGATTATAGAAGCAGGTTTCATAAAACGACTCATCCATAGATATCGACAGTGAAAGTATATTCGTTCGCCTCTTTAGCAAACTGAACACTTTATCAAGATTTACAATTTCTTCGTTGCTTGAAACCGTTATTCGAATTTCTTTAAGCGTTGAAATTATATCAACAACGTCTTTTACCTCCACTGACCTCAAATTTCTAAGATCGATAATGTTATTTGAACACCGTTCAATAGGATCATCTAAATCGTTAAAAATACAAATTAGCATATATAAAGTATTGTTTTTTCTAGCTTTAAGATATTCTAATATTATATATTACAGTATATTATCCGCTTTTCTATTAGTAAACTATTTTAATAAACCTAAAGTAGTAACTACTAGTTTAATAACTTTCGTAAACTACTTCTAAAAGCTAAAACTTTAACGTATTTAAAGTATTTATTACAATAACTATTTAATCAATAACCATAAGCTTAAAATAAACTTATTGTTTTATAAAACAAATAAATAACTAAACCGTTGCTTAAAAGTTATTGGAGTGTTAAATCGTAATGAAACTTTATAAACAGCATTTTTATGTATTTTTTGTCAATATATTTTTCACGGCCTAAACTAAAAAAACAATGATTAGACTTACCCCATAAGTAATGTCTACTTCCAGCTACGAAATTTTTCCTTAATAAATGTTGTCTTTCATTTGCGATCGCATAAACAAAGGGTGAGTTCTGAAATATTATTAAAAACATAGAAATATGTAAGTGTTTTGTAAAAATTAAAATCACGTACTAAAAGTCAATAGATATTTCTGAAACAGACGTTTCTTAAAAAGTATTTACTCTCATGTAGAATTAAAAATTTCAAATTAATTAAAGTGTTTTACTGATTTTTTAAATAGTCATGCTTTAAACATTTTAAACATTAATTTTTGGTATTTATTAACAAAGCAACTGACGAATTTCGTATTTTGCTAATATTTATTCAGTACCTCTTTGAAAAATAAAATTTATGTTTGTTTAAACTTATTTAAAAAGTTTTTGTTTGTTTAATTATTAAACTGACATCTTCTCAGTTGTTTGCTTAAAAGTTTGGTTTACTACAAAATGTTAAAACTTTTGATGCATAAACAAGTAAATCAATTAAATCTAATTTTTAAAAGAATAATAATTACAATAAACCCAGTGATACCCATTAAAAAAAATTATTAAGTTTTGTTTTGTAAATATGCACAAAATTATTTTAACATTTAACAACCAATTACGAACTTTAAAATAAAAAAAAATTAACTAGAGTTTTTCTCTGTAGTTTTATGTTGCATAAATTAAATAAAGTACTTACACAATTGTCTATAAGCACATTACTATATATTAAAAGTATTAAACTTCGGTGGTAATTAAATTAATTAAACTTTTACTTTAAATAAAAGTATTTTTTGTTTTTTGTCTACAAACAGCTTTATAAAATCTTACAAATTCACTAGAGTTTAGAGAATCATACAGTCTTGTTTTCATCTGTTCAAGCTCATTTGTTGTAAACTCATGTTTGAAGTATAAATAGATGACTCTTCGTGTAGATTTTGTGAATTTTTTCGATAGTGCATCACTAGCTTTTGTTTCGATGTTGTAAACACTGAGATAGTTTATCTGAAAATTTTTGATCCGAGTTAGAAAATTACGGAACACAACAATGTATTATTTGAAACAATACGTTTTTTCTTAAAAAAGCATTAAACCAAAATACTCATATAAAATTCTATTAAAATAAAAACAGATAATTCTTATTTTGCTGTTTAAAAATTAAGGTAATTGTTTTTATTTAAGTTAAAAAACTTAAAAGTAAAAAAAGTATTTTAGAAAAAAAGGCAAACCTTGTGACCTGATTTTCCGATATGTTTTGTAAAATTTAACAACTTCAAATCTTGCGTATTTTCAGGCAAAGTTAAGTCAAAAAAATGTGCATTTATATCAAAACTTGCTAGAAATTGAGAAATAACAACCAGTTCTTCATTACTTTGAGGATACAAGTACAGGTTTATTGTTTCACTTTTTAGTACTCGCCTTAACGGCGATTTTTCTTTGACTAATATTGCGATTTTCATACCTTCGAGTACTAAAAAGTATACTTGTTTCTCTTACAGCCCAATTAATAGTGTGATAAATAGTTTAATACTCATTATAAAGCACGTTGTATAAGTATGTTACTAAAATAACGGATATTAGTAGACACTAACTTTGTAAAAAAAAACAGGTTTTTTATTCTACTTTTAATAAAAAATATGTGATAACTTAAATTTTTTAATACTATGTTTAAACTTTTTGATTTAATAGTTTTAGATAACATACGAATTGTTTTGAACGAGTATATACCATTTTTCAAAAGTTTATTTTTTTCAATTAAGTTTGAATAGTTATAAATTGTATTTTTAGTATATTTTTACGAAACTTAATATACGCTAGTAATTTTTTATTTTATTCTACATCTTTCGTAAACATAAAGAAAAGTAAACAAATATTTTTTTAAAAACTAAATTATACATAGTAACAACTGTAAAACAACGTTAACGTATAAAAACTGTATATAAATATAATTTTACCTGAATAATCTTTGCTGGATTTTGAAATTATTTCAGTAATTACTTCATAAACTACATCTTCTTTTTCTGTAATTTAGTTTAACCAGAAGGTAAAAATTAATATCTAAAAACTTTAAAGTACTAATTTCTTGACAGCCTTTTAAATACTATAATAAATTTCATATATACATCTAGAAATGTTAACTTTATAGCTATACGATTTGGTCTGTCAGAAATGTCAACTTAAACGAACCTTTAATCAACACATTTCGGTTTAATATTTCTATCAAAACGTTTGTGTAAACGGAAAAAGATCGAGATTGACCTACATCAAACAGCTCATGACATTTGGAATAAAAAGCGTTGACATCCAGAGACATTATAGTAGCCTAATTTTGTGTTAGGTAAAAATTTAACTTGCTTAGTTTAAAACAAAGTTTAATTACTTTAGATAAAAAAGACTTCGTTTAACAGTAAAGTTGTAACTTGTATTTGAAAAAAGGTTTAATAAAGTAAAAATAAAAAGCAGAGGTTTTTGTTGTTTTTATTTTAATAATACCCACAATGAACGTTGAAACATCTAGGTCTACGTTGGTACTTCTAATGCTACTGTCTTGATAACTGTAACAAAGTTGTTTTTATTTTAAAAATAGAAGTTTCGGTTGCAGGCACAAGTTTTAAAACAAAAATTAGTTCTTATAAATAATGAACAAAAAATTAGTAATATAAAATTTAAGTTTTTATTGCAAAAGAAATAAAAGTAACTTAAAAAGTTTTTAGTTTTTTAAACAGGATCTATAAATAAATACAGTTATTAGTCGTTGACAATATCAACTGTTTTAAAGCATATATTTAAAATGGTATTAATCCACAAAAAAAAAACTATACCGTGACTGCTAAATTTATAAAACAATAATAAAAAACTTTAATATTAAAACAGATACAGAGTAAGTAGAATAAAACTTTATGATTTTATATTCAAACAAAAAGAGTTATACTTATTTTGTAACAATTTATAAACATAAACATGTAAAATACTGTTAACAAGTTTACATTCAAACAAATTTTTAATAGTTAACTATATTAATCTGAACAACAATATAGTTATGTTTAAAGTATATATATATATATATACATATTTAAAGTGAAGTCCTATATATATGTTTCATTTAATTAAAAAAACCACAGATTACATAAGTTTTAAACTAAAAAAAGTATATAAAACTAAAAGCATTATGACGTAGCTACAACTTAAGCAAAACATTGTTATGCAAAAGTTTAAATACAAAGCAAAAATTGTTTTTGCTGTGTTTTGTTATATGTATATATATATTATACATATATTGGTTTTTCAATAACTAAATTTATTGTTATAATGAGTTGAAGCACAACAAAAACTGACCAATCATCACTTTTGTAATGTTTTGGTGATCCAATAGTTACTTTGCTTAAATTTTCGCGTGCTTTATCTAAACCAAATGATCTCAAGTCAGCAGTATCTAAAAAGTTTTTTTAAAAACTTATTATTTACTTACTATTTAAACAAACAAAAATAATTAAATAAGTTTTGATAAATATTTTTAACTGTTCAAAAAAAAGTTATAGAGCATATTTTATTAACGAACGTATGTAAATCATGATATAACAACAACTGTTTGACATTGAAAATCTTTTGAGTTTTATTAGTTTTATGTACTCAGTATCCATACAACAAATTAAATTGTTAATTAGAAATATTCCCCAAACTTAGTAAGCTTGTATATCATTCTATTTTTTACCTCTTAGTTGTTTTAATATATACAGTTTGTTAATAGGGAACCAACTTTGTCGTTTACTTAAATCATTAAAGTCAAGCTTGTCTAGTACAATTTATAAAGCATAAATAAATACTATTTTTATAGAAATTACTTAAAACATTTAGTTTTAACCAATCAAAATTAAACAATACTAAGCTTAGAGAAAATCATTTATGGTTTAAAATTACATAAGTCTAAAATATAAAATTATGTGAATTAAAATGCTCAATAAATTTTACAAAAAGTTTAGAGCTAAATCAATTAAATTTAACAATATAAATTAGTACAATTTTAAAAACTTTGCGTATTGTTAACTTCACTTTTTATTTCCATTCTAGAACCGTCCCGTGATACTTTTGAACCAACATATAAGTCTCCGTTAGAAATTATGTTGATAGTAGATCTGTTTAGTATGCGAAAAGTAGTTTGTTTAAGTTAATTATAAAGGTTAAAATTTACATAAAATAAATGTTTAAACCTCATTCTATCTTTTTGAAATCTCCGATAGGTTTAAAACTATTATAATTTGTTTTTGAAATTTTAAGACAAAGTAAAACTATTTCTAATAAATATAAAAACTATTTTTGTGTAAAATCTTACAAAAAAAAATTCTTTAATAAAAAGTAAATAGCGTATAAAACAAACTGAAAACATTTAAAACTAACATATTAATATACTTATACCTAGTTTTTTCATAGAATAAATACTTAAAGTGTTGTTTATCTTTACTTATGCTTTAACAAGTAAACTATGATTAAGTTCTACGTAAAGAAAATTATACAATCATTAAAGTGTTTAAGTTACTGTTTTTTTTTTAATTTGTGATAAATTTTTTAACAAGAGTTATTAATCAAAATTTTAAACTATATAATTTATTATTATATAATTATAACTATATATTTTTTCAAGTAACACATACTTTTTAATATCAGCTGGATTAGAATTTATTCCAGATTTGGATAAAACATTCTGAACAATTGATTCGACATCAACAACTTGTTCTGAAGGGCTTGCACAATCAATGGGGATTCCATCAGACATTATTAATCTATTTTATTTACCGTATAAATATGAAATAGATCTTGCTTAAATCTGTCCAGAATTTAGTCAGATTTAAATATTGTCATACACTGATACTTTTTATTGTTAAAAATAAAAAAGTAAAACTTTTTAGACAACTGTGCTGGTAGGTTATTAAACTTTTTGTTTGTTAGTACTTATATCTAATTTTAGGTCTACTAAATAAAATTAAAAGTAAACAACTTTCTATAATCAACGAAATTTAATTTCAACGAAATTTAAATATAACGAAAAGCTGAAATTATGTTTACAATTAAAACTTTGCTGATACAACAGTTTATAATTGTTGTATACAGTTGTTTATATTTGAAGAACTAGTGTTTAGTAAAAGGCTGTTCATGAAAAAAATTAAACATATAATAAACAACTAACACTTTTCTCGCAATTTCAATTAAAAAAATTAAAAACAGTTGTTGTACCATAACACAACAGCTTTTAAAGTGTTGACTTTAAACTGCTGTAAAAGTTTTGTTCCGTTCACTTCACAAACTACCTCAATAATACTTTTGTTTGAGTTTGATTTGCATATAGTAGTTTAACTAGCGTTTCAGGTGTTTGCGTTAGCTTCAGTAGAACAAACAATCAAGTTTAACAGTAGTCAAACAAATTAACTGTCATTAACTATTTAACACTAACAGACACAAAGTATCAATTTTTTAAACTGATTAATCTTTTTTAGTTCAAAACCACGCATCCATTTACTAAAAATAAATACTTTTTTCTCAAAGCTTGTTAAGCTTTTTCTAAACTATACATAAAAACAAATCATTTATCAAAAATTGACTAATCTACATTAATGAAGCTTTCACTTTTTTACTTTAATTTGTTTTTTTCTTGAATTTTTTATTATCTGAAGCAGCAACTTGAAGTACTGAATAGTAAACGATAAAATTGTAAATAGCTTGTTGGTTTTTCTACAATAGTTTATCATCATATAGTTTATTAATATTCTTTTTTCAAAAACAAATAAATTTTATAAGAATCCTTTAAAAAAAACAACTCGTGTATGTAAATGTATACATATATTTTTAAACAAAATTTTTTGTGTTTGAAACAAAATACGTTTATTTTAAAAACTCGTTAAAAGTAAGAAAAAATAAGTTATAATCTTTTTTAGCTTTTGAAATAAAAATTCTGTAATGTTAATCTATAACTTTATTTTCCTAATTTAAAATATAAAAACTAAATTTGAAGTACACAGGCTTACAGTTAAAACATTATAATAATACATATTAAATCAGTAACCTTAGTTTGTTTTTGTATATATATATATATATATATATATATAATTTGTTTATCATTATTTTTTTTACTATTATATTATATTAAAACTGGTGTTTTGTTTTCTGTTTGTTACTGGTTAAAATGCAAAAACACATTACAAAAAAACTATAAAGAATTTTTGTAATGAACTAAAACTTATTGACATTAAGAAGTATAGTCATATAGCATAGACAAAATGTTTGTTTTTATTTAAACTATGTTTACTCAAATAGTTATTTTTAACTATAAAGCTATTATAAGCAATAATTCAAAAATCGGATTTATCTTACACACAAATATTATTATATATTAAACTGGACATATGAGAATACATAAATACGCTGAATTTTCTTAAAACAATTGCGTATGTTTCATTCAGTTTATATTTATAAAAATACATATAGAACATTACTACAAAACTTTTTAATAGTTTTAAAAAAAGTGTTTCTATATTTTTTAAGTTAGTATATACCTAAAAAGTAGTTTCAAATGTTGTACATGAAAATGAAAAAGTTTAATTATTTCTATGTTCATCAAAAAAAACGCGTGAATAGGTTATAGTTTTCATCACAGAAACAATAATGTACACTGCTGTTTTACTATTTTGTTAGAACTTGATAAGGTCGGATTTTTATCTCACTGAAACCTGGTAACAATAAAAATAGTTAATTCTCTGTTGAACTATATTCAATTTCATCAAACAAAAATTTTGTTTCAAATTCGTTTACAAAAGGTCATTGTGAAACAGCCGCGATAGTGAACTTTGATAGCTACTCAATGTCAATATCAAATATTTACTGTTAGTCTTTACCGAGGTGTTTGTTAAAAACAAGTCAAAGTGTGGTCAGCTGCGCTAATATACAAACAAACTGAAAAATACTAGTCAGAATAATCGTAAAGTATGTCGAGATACTATATATAAGAACCAATGAAAGCAAAAAGTGTTTTTTGAAGTTTTTTAGATTAAAGTTAAAAAAAAAAAGCTTTTACAAATCTTACATCTTAAACTGTACATACCAATAAATACTTTTTGTAAATAATATACTATAGTTTTCAAACAAATGTTTAACACTTTTAATCGTCAAAAAGTACTAAATTTAGTTTTCCAAACTCTTAATATTTCATGCATTAAACGTAAGTTAGGAAACCAAAACAACGAATAATATTTCCTTATTTGTTATAAAATGCGCTCAAAACTTCCCCTTAATAATTTGTTTTACTTTTATTAATTTTTCAATTTGTATTAAGAAACAGAAATGCAGTTCTACAAAATTTGAAACTCGAATACTTCTTTTGTTGGTAAACTAGTTAAAGAAAATTTTCAGTTGTCAATACTTTTCTTTGAGAAATTAAAATCTTGTCTAGGCCTATAAAAACATTAAATTGGTATGTTTAAATTCGTCGACATTTTTTTCAAATTCTAACTTTATTGAAATTAAATTATGTTATGTCAGAAAAAGTTTAAAAAGCGAAAATATTAAAATTAAACTGTATTATAAAAATGAATGAACTCGTTATCAAATTAAAGAGACTTATAACTTTATATGTATATACATGTTTTTAAACACGAATGAGTTTTTTATTTATTAGATTTTATTAAACATCTTCGAACACTAAAAACAAAACAACAAATTACAATTTTAAAACTTTATAAGCTTTTAGTTAATTGTCTGATATTTTCAACGAGATTTTTAGATCTTTTTAGTCTTCGTTAACTACCAAATTATTTTTTTAATGAAAAGTTTACAACAGTGCGAGCAATAACAAACAAAGAGTTTAAAAAAAAAAATCCAGTTTCCTTTATGACGTCACTCGTTTTGTGACTTCACTACCTTTAAAAAGGATGGTGGCGCTGTTGGTGACGTCACTTTGTTACACAGAGTCGCTTTTGCAGGGAACGGGTCAGAAAAGTACATTGTCTGATTTTCAAACAACGAGATTTTTAGATCTTTTTAGGCTTCATTACCTATCAAATAATTTTTTTAATCAAAAGTTTACAACAGTGCGATCAATAACAACCAGAAAGTTCTGAAAAAATCCAGTTTCTTCCACGACGTCACTCGTTTTGTGACTTCACTACCTTTAAAAAGGATGGTGGCGCTGTTGGTGACGTCACTTTGTTACACAGAGTCGCTTTTGCAGGGAACGGGTCAGAAAAGTACATTGTCTGATTTTTAAACAACGAGATTTTTAGATCTTTTTAGTCTTCATTAACTACCAAATAATTTTTTTAATCAAAAGTTTACAACAGTGCGATCAATAACAACCAGAAAGTTCTAAAATAATCCAGTTTCTTCCACGACGTCACTCGTGTTTTGACGTCACCAAGCTTTTAAAGGATGGTGGCGCTGTTGGTGACGTCACTTTGTTACACAAGGTCGATTTTGCAACATGCCATCTCGGGCGGAATGTCTCTAAACGTTGCTGGAAGTTTGTAAACTTTCACTCACTTGTAGCCGCTACCTTTGGTTGATTGTGTTTTTTTTTTGTAATTCAAAATTTGTCTCAAAACTTTATCGCTCTGCTGTTGATATATACATTCTTTTTCTCATTGAACCTTAAATTTTTAATCACTGAACAGTATAAGAAGTTGTTGCATATTTCAATGTCACCTATAAATACATTCGATCTAAGGGACAGTTTGAACCTGAAAAGTGGGCGACTTCGTCGTTGAATTTGGAAAACCTGTGACAAAGTGAATGGCGGCAATATTTGAAGTCGGTTGTGAACACTGGTTGGGAACGTAAAGTCACTGGAAAACGTCATAGTTTGTTTCAGTAGATTTAACCTTTGCTAAATTAAATGTTTGTTATAATAGTTTGTTCGAAAGCTTCATTTTTTGAGAGAAAGTAACTTCAGCCAGAGTAATTTTTTACTTAAAGTCATGGTTAAGGTTTTTGGCCAACGCAAAGTGTTAGGCTTAAAAAGGAACTAAATGTACAAAATCGATGAAATTTTTAAAATACCACATGTGAAAAAGTTATGTTTCAATCAAAAATCATAGCTCGGTACAAAAACATAACCTTAAGAAAGTAATTATTTATGAAGTACAAATTGCCTTAAAATTGTTATAGTAAACATTTATCATTGAAATAGTAATCAGAATGCGAAAATCTACCGTCGTGAAAAAACGGGCATTAAGTCCTGATTGTAAAGTTGTAGTTAAAAACTAAAAGACTCAGTGTGAGTGTGACGCTGTTTGCAGTATGAATGATCAATCAACTTCAACATTTACCTGTGCAGACGGTAGTTACTCACTAATAATGGCAAAATCTACAATGGTTGCCGTAAGGGTAAATGTAGAAAATCTTTAAAATTACTTGAAAAATAAAGCTGTAAATCAACAGACTTATGTATAATTAAAAGTTTGAATAGTTTTACCGCGTAGTTAGTTTTGATATACTTTTAGTTGAACAATGAAAGTTTCCAACTGATAAAGACACTCGAAGACAATATTTGGACATTTTAAATATAATACAGTGTTTCGTCAAGTAAGGCTCGTTAGTTATAAACTATATATAAAATAACGCTACCAAAAAACAAAATAAGAGAAAGATATTATGATTTGAAATCAAAACAAGATATTAAAAATTGTTTTACTATTAAAAAAAATAGTTAAAACTAAAAAAGTTAAATTAACAGTTAAGTAAACTTTTACCTAATACTTAAAACCTTGGAAGTTATTTTGGCAAAAAAATCGTTTTTGCAAAAGTATTGATGCAAGATAAATTTAAAACTAAGCTTCACAATAGTGTTCCCAACCAATTTAAGAAACAGTTTTTTTAAGTAAGGTACAGATAACAATGATTGCTTATATATAACCTTGGATTAGTTTATTGTTGAAAAATATTTAAGATATATAATAAGAATTATAGATTTGGAAAACTGACTACGAAAACTAGTATAATAATTTCAAAATAAAGGGTGTAAAAACTTATATTATTTAATAAGGAAATAGATATTTTCTACAAATCCAAATTGTTGTCCAAACAAAAGGTTTCACAACGGACTCAGTATTTCCTTTGAAAATACAAATTGCTACACACAATTGCATATAGCGATATGTCGCTAAATATACATTTTACCTCTTGTTAATGGTTTGGAAAACACAACAGCTAAACAAATTAGCTTAGCTAAAATAACAAAAAGTTACGCTGAAAGTTTTCCGAAATTAAGGAAAATATAAGTTTGATTCATGTCATTAAAACAACTTTTCTTGAAAACATTGCAGTTCAGAAATCCATGCTGACTTGTTGAGTTTTTTAGAAATTGTGTGACTAATTGCTGCATAATTGACTTGCTTTCCGATCAAGTGTGCAATCCAAGTGGTAGAATGGACACTTTAAACAAGCACGAACAAACTGCTTCAGTATATAGGTAAAAACCGAAGTGTACTTGTTGTAACATATACGATCAGGATAAAACTTTTTATTTTAATAAAGATCTGGCTTCATTTAAACATATCTTAAGTTTCCTTATACATTTAGAGGCTCTCAACAATTTACCGATATTTAGCGCAAATGTTCTGTGAATGATAGTAGTAGTAACAAGTTTAGTAGATTAAACAAAATTTCTGACGAGAACTGCAATCGATTGAAAAGTTGTTCTGGTGGTTATATAAAGTCACATGTTGACAAATAACACAGATGACAACTCAACTGATCGTAATTTCCAGCTGCAACTACTTATGATATAAAAATTTTAAAAGAAATGCTGTTTTCTACACTTAAATGCGATAATTTTGATAAAACCTGTAACTGCGTGATATACAATTTAAGCACCATAGGATTCATGTTACAAAGGGTAATAAAAAAAAGGTCTAGCACTCAGGGTTCTTTAAAAATTCGTAAAACAGAGTTTCTGTTTCCAATGCTAAAAATAGTTTGGTCTTAAAATATTGAGAAGTTGATGAAAGAAAATAAATGTTTGATAGACCAAATTATTACTAAGTGTCCTATTGAACATCAATGAAACAAAAGAATAAATTTGTGTCTAAAACAAGTGTTGCTCTTCTTAAAAAAAAATGTTAATAAAACCAAGTTCTTAAATAACAATTATACTTGAAGTATAATAAAAACTTGAAGTAAATTATAAATGTTTTTTATGGGTTTTTTAAACTTTTTTTTTAATTATCAAAAGCTGTCTGATTCTACTCTAATGCCTAGACTACCTGCATGCCACTCATCTTTGTTATAAAATTAAGTGTATAACTTAAGTACTGAATTTTTTAATTTCTTTTAGGTTATAAGAAGATTATTTGATGGAAAAATATAAAATTGCTTTGTATTTCGTTCACGAAACACTTCTTATGACTTTAAACAAAAGTGTTTGAAAGTGACTTTTTGTGCCGTTTCAAGAAGTTGTAAGTGTCACTGGAAACTTACTGTTTATGAAAAAAGAGTTAATCTAAAGCGAATCAACTCACCAACCCATGAAAAAGAAACTAGAACGAAACAAACTGACTTGCAAGGAAGCAGGTTATATGAGTAATAGTTATCAAGCTTTGAATGTTTTAACTTATTAAGAACTTAGACTTTAATTCATACTAATAATTTTTTAGATCAAATTGTTCAACTTTTTGACAAGAATGCCAATGTTGATAACGTTGCAATACAAATGACACAAAGTTATGACAGTAAAAAAACTAAAATCAGGTTCTCATTCTAATCATTACGTCTCTAAAATTCAGTTCAATAACAAATCACAATAAAATAGATGTTAATAAACTGAAATATAAATTTAACTTGTTCAAGAGTTTTGTAGAAAATTTAAATAAGTTGATTTAACTTTAAATAAGTAGGTAACATGAGTGGATTTGTTGAGCATTAGACTACAGTTAACAAATAAGACAAGGAAAAGAAATGAAGCACATTTTGAAGAAATAATCAAACAAGAGATCAGAAAATTAGAGAAAGATCCTGGAATTAAAAGCAGTAAGGTATTAAAACTACTGAATTTAAGAAGGCCATGAATGTAGAGAACGTACTGGTTGCCACAAGTAAGTTACTATATAAATGTTTTGGTTTATTCTAGTTGACAGCATTTAATCTTATCATATTTGTAAGGATTTTAAAAAGTAATGTAACTTTTAAAATTTGTTGTAGAGTCGGAGTAGACGAAATTATAAATACAGTTATCAAGCAAGGTCAGGCAAATAAAATTAATGATGAGCCTGAAATGTCGAGTGACGTACGAGGTTGGTCCCCTTTTACTTCTGTTTTCCAAGTAAGATAAGTTGTTTGTTTCAAATGAAATGTAGTTCAAAAGAATAATTTTTATATAAAAATAATGTAATCTTTACTTCTTGGAATTTCTGGTGCAGATGAAGAAGGTGATGAAAAATATTTCTTTTGTCCTGCTTTCATACTTTATTTCAACAAGCAATTGGCTTCATTAATTCCACTATGGGCCGCAATTTTGCCAAGCTACTTGCACGGTGAAAAAAAGTTCAAAATAATCAAGCCGTGGAGGCCCACTTTTCTTATTTAAAAAGGTATCAGCTTCATAATCCTGAGCTAGAAGATGAAGCAAGAAACGACTTCACCGAAAGAAGATTGGTGGGTCGAAAAAGTTCTATATTTAAACCTGTCTAAAATTAAAACGATCAGAAAAGCCTTTGCATCTATTATAAACTAACAAGTGTCTTAAAATAAAGCCTCATCAAACTAGTTTAACGTTTTAGTTATGTACGTTTTGACTAATGATTATATTCAAGTATACGAGTAGAGGATATTTAATTTTTTTAAAGTATATACCTATACGCCTAATAAATAGAACAAATTGGAAGATTAATAAAAAGGACTAGCACCAAAGGAGCTGCAATAGAAATCTTCCAAAAAAATGATCTTACACGTTTTGCTGCAGGTAGTATTTTGATAAATATTTTTAAACGTTATTTATTTAAAGTATGCCTAATTTCAGGTAATATGGGAAACATAAACGAACGAAAAGTATCAAACACGCATCAGAGAATAAAGAAACAAGAGCCATCTGGGCAGGAAGAGCTAAAGTAAGTAATTAATGAAATAAATAAAGATACTTGAAAAGAAATGGTGTGTGAAACTGTTTGAAAGTTGTTTAAATGCCTTAAAAGTTATTTATTTGTATTTACCAGGTGTTCAAATAAGTGGTACAAGAAGAATTTCGCGTCATTTTATACGACGAGCGACGATTAGTTGAAGTGAGAGAGAAGCTGAGACTGAGTCCCTACTCCTGTCTGCACATCCGTGCCACAGGATATGTTGTAAACAAGTGGAATGAAAGAGAAGTCTTCATTACTGCTCTCATTTTTAGAGGTTAAATAACATGATTAAAAATTGTTTTATACTTACTTGAAATCATACCTATTCATGAAACGATGAAAGATCGAAAAATTTTTCAAAAGATCCAGCAATCATCCATCCTTGGTAATTGCTGAGATGATGAGTGTACGTACAAATAAAGTCACAATATACCATTTCTTGTCTAAAATGGCTCTAGGTTTACTGAAAGTCTCAAATGGTATGATTTCGTAATAATTTAACTGTTCTAAAACACTCTAAACATTAAAAATATTGAGGAAAAGCGGTGATAAGAAACGTCGAGACAGATTATAGTATTCCACAAACGAGTGAAAGTTATAATTTTTTTTTCAAAACCGTATTTGCAATGGTTCACCTTTTCATTTGTATGTTGAGAAAGTATAATTTGAACATTGGCATCTGCATCATTAACAAGAGAAATTCAAAGGAGTGTGAGCAATGGACGAAAACGAAAGGTTACCAAAAATACGCTCATAAAAAGTCAAATTGGCTTGTCGTTTAGCTAAACTTTTAGTTAACGGTTTTTTTAACTTTAGTTTAAGTTAAATTTTGAATTAATTCAGTTCTAATTTAATTGCCTACTGAAAACGAATTTTTATGAAAGTACTTTAGGCAAAGTAACAAGTACTTATAACTTTGTAGATTTTTTAGGAAAAATAAAAAACACTTTTTATTTAAAACGATTTTGATAAAGACAAAAAAATCACGAAGAACAACACACAATCAAGGGAAGATTTGATATACTCAAAACTATAATATTCTTACTTTAATTTAAGGAGAAATAGATGAGTTAATGGACTCATGATATTATCCAAAAAAAAGTTGCAGAAAATATGACCCGACGACTAAATCTTGACCGTAGTCATCTTTTAAGAGGTTTCTTATTCAATTTAACTGATAATTCATAAGATAACTATCTTATAAATAAAAAGGTAATGTCAAAAAAAGTATCGGGGAGAATGGCAGTTAATCGCAAAAACCTTTTAAAAAACCAGACTGCAAAATAAACCCAAGTGGGAGAATCTTTATAGACTAACCGTAGAAAAACTTGAAGGGGATTATTACTTAAAAAACTACGAGGTAGGTTCAAAGCAGTTAGCAAAGCTAACGTGCAGGTAGATGCACTTGGTGCCGCGATAATCAGAGCGTATTTTGCCAGAGTTAAAAAAGTGGAAACCATGATTGATAGTTTCTCTGTTAAGCGTTATCACATCAAATTGTCCAACGAGGAGGCCGCTAGTTTAATCGATGCAAAGGAGGACGGGAGTGAGGGTCTTGATTTGATAAAAAAGTGTTTTGATATAAAAGAGGTAAGTGGGCCCTCGGTGCCTTTATTGGATTTGACTGATGTGAGATTGAGTAATGGAGAAGGACAAGGAAGTGAGGGTCAGTTAAGCACTCTTCAAAAATTGAGGGAATGTAATCCGAAAGCGAGGAAGGAGGGAAGTGAAGAAGGCAGAATGTGGCATGATGATGCGGAAATAGTGAATGAGGAGATTCAGCAAGGGAATTTTAATCATAAAGCTCATAGTAAGTCTGTCTCTATGTTCTGAGTTAGTGTTACTGTTTATAGGTTCTTTGTCATTCCTTTTTAATATTCCATATGCAATATTGACAAGTAGGAGTGTGCCATAATTGATGATCATATTTTAGAGTGCCTTTCTTATTCGTGAAGACGTATATATATGTATAATTTATCTTAAAGTTTTGAATATAAGTTTATTTTCTTTTTCTCTTTTTGTGTGTCCTGTTTAAGTGGCTCAGGTTTTGATGCCTGAGTCCAACATTGCACAATAAACTATATAATAATAATAATATAAATCAAATCTTTGACCAATTATTTTCATTTTGCACTGGCCAAGAAGCAAGTATTGTAAGTTCTTTAAATGAGACTTATAATAATATAGATGTTTACTTTTGCCTTGTACACGTACAAAAAAATATTTTTAATAAAATTGTTATAAGAAAAGGTATAGGTTGTTTTGTGAAATGATAAAAAATTCTTAAATTCTATTATCAATTACAAAGCAATTTATTTAACTTAGTAGGCTACCTGCTTACAAACAGATACCCGTCAGCAGTAATTAAATTACAACAGGCTTTTAACAATATGCTGACTTTTGCCCTTTGTAAAATAATAGGTAGTGTGCTGTAACGACATTTACCAAAGTATTTAGTGACTTTACTTTGTATTCCAGTGGAATCGTATAGCAATCGAACACTTTGAAATGTTTTCAAAATAGAATCAATCTTTGGTGCAGTAGTGGTCAACTTCTTATTAGCAAGTCAATGATCGAGCTCACCGTATGTACTCAAGACTTGGTGGCAAAGTGTTGGCTTATGTGTTCTTGGAGGAACGTAAACGTACCAAGAAAATTAGCAAAATAGAAAATCATGTCTATGTAAAGAAATTAACAGGCACTTTGTTTTAACATACCTGACGAACAGGTCTGTTAGATATTTTCAATTTGTATATAGTAGTGTATTACTCAGCTGTTAAGTCGTACAGAAACAAGAGTTTAAACTGCTCGAAAATGTTGCTTATAGTTATCAACGAGGGTACAATTATTTGAACACTGAATAGAAAATATTGGTCTTTTTTAAGAGTTGATTTATGGCTTACAGACTTGTTAATAGAGATGTAACATTTAGGTTCAAAATGAAATTGGTAATAACAGTTAAGATAATTTGAGGGGTTGTATCCCATGAGAGGTATTATTCCTATAAAAACAATTAATTAGTGATTTATTAAAACTAATTACAAAACCATTTAAAAACATAAAAGGTAAATTGATGTGGTAAATAGATAATAACATTCGCAAAGCCAATAAATATGCATTTAGCAAACAAAACTTTGAACTAATTCTGTGTTTTTAAAGATTAAAAAAGGTCAGGTCATGTATAAGAAATAAAAGTTGAAGAACTTTGGTTGAGAAAATGTTGGTACAACTCTGTTGGCGTTACTAATGCAAAAGATAAGAAAGTTTGGTGATGAGAATTGAAAGAAAAGTAAAACTCTATAATTTAATCTTAATACAGCACCTTGTGCTAAGATAAGTGAAATACTAATAATAATCCACACATGATCAATTATTTGCAAAGACTTTGAAAACAAATATTTTTCAGCTTAACACATCTTTTTTTTCAGTTATTTATAGTTCTTAAAATAGATGGTTGCTCCCCAGTATGGACTAAAACTTTCAGAAGCAGTGAAAGTTAATATTGTCCTACAAACTGAATAAAAACAAATTAAAATTTGGCTTGCTAAGTATTATTGATTTGTCTTTCATTAGAGTAGAGTGAAAATGATAAAGCTGTTTCAAAGCTGATAACTTATTAACTTCTTCTTCTGCTTATTAAGCAGTATCTTAAATTAGGTTTCACAAGTTATAGTTGGCTATTTTTCCAAAAGCATATATTATACGATATACTTTAAGATTGCAAACAAAAACTAAACACTCCAAATAATCAATATTATGAGGAATTTTTAAGGTTAGACACAATTTAAGTAGTCAATCTTTAAAGACAAGAAGGATTTTATAAATCCTAAATTAGCTCACACTTTTCAAATAGCAATTAACAAATGATTCATTTAAGAAAATTTTATTAAGGATTGCGCGTTTTTGTTATATGACGTAATAATTAAACTTGAGAATAAATTTTGCTTGAAATTTGAGCGCCAACTTTTGTATTTAAACCAAAATGTACTTTTTTACTTTACAATCTAACTCAGAGATTTTTTGGTAACTAGATTAGAAGTTTTATTTTATGGTTCGGGTAGGTACAAAAAATAAACGGAGCGTCATTTTTGGATGAACCGATCGAAGTGAAATCAAAAAAGATTAATTTTAAAATGAACAATCAAACTTTTTATTTATTGGAAAACAACGCTTTAAAGAAAAAAATTTAAGTGTAAAAGTCTCTTTTTATTAGAAAAGCTCAAACTCCTGCAAAAGTGACGCATTCCTTTTTTGACGCATTCATTATTTGTGAACCGTTTCCTTATTTTATACAACATGAGTTGAAAACTTACTTTTGTTATAGTTATTTGAAATCGCAATTTTTAACCATACAAAATATTTATTTAAATCAAGCTTTCCTTAAGCTCCTTAGCATTAATTTTAATAAGTTATTATCTGAGCTTTATTAGTTAGTTATATATATTTTTTTTTTGGGCTTAAAGTGTTTATTTATTTTCAAAAAGTTAATAATCAATTGTAAAAACTATTATACTTATAACTTAGTAAAACTTTTGCTTGCTTAAAAGACGATTTTGTATGAATAAATGTTTTCGTTATAATATTAACATCTACAAGTCAAAATTAGATTGCAAAATTAATACAAAAAATACGCTGTTGCACATTGCAGTAAGAATTTTTTGGTTTTTAAAACACTGTTTTCTTTTGCACGTTCTTAAAGCAAATTGTAAATAAGTTGATTGACTAAAATTAAACTTGAGCTTATTGTTTTTTATTGACCTAAACCAAGCTTTTTTGTCAGCTACAAATGGTATTTTGGTGACTTTGTAGTTAAAAAAATTGAACTAAGTATAAACAAAGTAATAGTGTTTAATAATAATACAAATCAAATAAACTAGTGTAAACCTATGCTTGAAAAGACAAAAAAACTCAATACTGAATGAACTAAATTATTTCTATTAGATAATTTTTCATATAAGACCCTCAAACTTATAACAACTTTTTACCTAGTAGTACTTAATACTGGTAGCTGTAAAGTTTACAAGAGCGTACAAAATTGCAAGAAGAGAAAAATTTGCACGAAGACACTTTTGCACGAGGGGACAAAATTGCATAAAGATAAAACTGCACGAAAGGTCACTTTTGCACGGAGATATTTTTGCACAGATTGAATTTTTAGTTAATTTTTTTTTGTTAATTTTTTATAGTTTTTTTTTAATTTCATTAGGTTTTTTTTTACTATCACTATTACCCCTAACCCTTACTCTCGATAGGTTTTTTTTTTCTCAACTATTTTTTTTATTTATTCATTTTTATTTATAATAATTTTTGTTAGTTTTTATTTTTTGGTATTTTTATTAATTTATCTTTTTTTTTTTTCTTTTTTCTTTTTTTTTATATATATTTTTTCTGTTTTTTTTTTTACTGTCGTTCAAAAACGACCCTTGGTGCAAAATTGTCTTCGTGCAATTTTGCCCCCTCGTGCAATTTTGTCCCCTCATGAATATTTTTTTTCGTGTAAAAGTATCTTCATACAATTTTGACCCGTTCCCCTTAATACACTCAAAAATCTAGCTAAACTAAAAAACTAATACGAAATATAAGCCGTAAATGCATTTGTGCTTTGATATGCGTCTATTGCGGTAAAAGTTGTTTTTGTCAAACAAAACTAGTACAGGACCGATCGCCCTTTTTGGGGCACGGGATTTCGTAAGCTAATAAGTTGAAATGATAAACCAATTTGGTAAAAACTTCATGAAATTAATTATTTTGGAGTGAAGTTTAATTAAAAAGAACATGACAAAATATAAAAAGATTATTGTAGTCAAGTTACACATCATTCTCAAAAAAAAACTTGAACATGTTAGTAGGTTTTATAAGTATAAAAAGTTTACAGTTATGGGACATAACAAAAAAAAAGTACTTGAACTTTTAAAAATAATTTTTTTTTATTTTTTTTTTAATTCAATGGTATTATTTAGAAAAAGATTTATACACAGCATTATTCTGTTTATTTTATTAATAGTATGTTTTTTGCTTTTATTAATCAGCTTTTATTTAACTTCGATAGTCAAATTGTTTTGTGAAGTGTTTTGTACTTAACTTATTAGACTTAAGTTTCGAGCTATTAAAATGCCAACTTAAAGTTTAAAATTATATTACAAAGAACACATATCAAAAGTTTTTTTTTCGAATAACATTTAATTACAAACACGATATACCAAAGTAGTAAGTGCTGAATTAACAATTAATTTACTAATGTTTCTAGTGTTTTGTTGGTTTTTTTAATTACATTTTGTTTCTTAACTTTTCACCAATATAGTCTAGACTTAGCGTATAAAAAGTTTTACATATATAATGGTTAGTTATAGCAAGCTGTTTAAGTTATTAATTGTAAAAACTTATGTAAATAATATTTTTACAATAACTGTTAAATACAAAATATTCAAGTCTAGTTACTAATTATATAAACTGTGTTTTTTGATAAAGCTGTCTAGTATTTGCTTCAAAAGTGTTTATAACTTGTTATTAGTTAAACAGATTTTTACAGAACAAAGTTTAATAATAAAAAACTGATAATGAGTTTAATTAAGTCAAGTTACCTTTAGTTTATCAAACTCTTGTATTAATTGTTTAAACCAGCTTATCCCTCCGAAAATATTTCAAAATTTTGGTTCTTAAAAGTTTGTAACATCTTTAAAAGCTGTGTTTATCTATAAAAACAAAACTTTTATTGAAAAAACATAAAAATTTATTAGAAGTTCGTAGTTTGCTGCTGAACTAAGAATTAATTTTACTTCAATCGCATGGAGAGAGTAGTTAAGAAAAAAATGATACTGAAATTCGACAAAAATATCAATTTAATTTCTACTGTGTTAATAGATGTACCAAACTCATAAATATCAAAGTGAAAAAAAACAAGTTTTCTAAAGCAGGGATTTTTCTTTTTTGTTTATAAGTTAGTATTAATTTTTATTTTTGAGTTATATAAAATTTTGAAATTTTACGACTTTTTATATTAAATAAGCTCAAAGTTCAAAAAATCTATTTTTTTCCAAAAATTAAATACCGTTTTGTATATTGGAGGTAATTTTGGTAATTACTGCCTAAAAAGGGGTTGAATTAGGTAAAAACCTTCCAAAAAAAAGGATTATTTATGAAAACAATAAAGTACCCCTGGTGTAAATAGATGCGAAAAAAAATGCATGTGAAAAGCTAAACGAATGTTTTAAAGCAAGTGTAAAAGTACTTTGTCTTATTTGTTTAAAAGAAGAGCAAATGTTGTAGATGCTACAGAGTTTTCGTTTTTAGCAGAACTTTTAGTTTATTTTTTGCAATGTATTCAATTTATTGCTATTCATCTTAAAATTAACGTATATAAACTCGACTTATACATATTTATTTTTTTGCAACATAAAGTCTTTTTTAACTCCTTTGGCGTGTTATATTGATTAATTAACACTGTTTAATTCATAATTATTATAAACTTTAATTTTTAAATTTAACTTTGCAGACCGAACTTTTTTGACCCTTGTTTTAATGCAATTAGACGAATTTTATACGTTAAAAATTATATTTTTAAACAACATAATTTTTGAGCTATTTGAACAATCATAAACTATTATAACTGGATGAAATATTAATCACTGATTGAGCTGATGTTTAATTTACTAAAAATACTTGAGAAACTGACTGAGCTACGTATTTTAGAATATTTTCTACAAAGTCTGCGTATCTCGATAATAATTATCTATTATGTAAATAAAAAAAATAACAATAAAAAATAGTGCTTAATTTTAAAAACGACTTATTTATTTTGCAAACTATTTCTCAAAACTGATAATTTTTATTTTATAAAAAAAAAAGAATTTAAAAAAACATTATGTAAATATTTACATGCTTGTAAGTTTACTAGTCTAGAACTTAAAATTACCGAAAAAAATTTTAACTTGATGAAGTTATCGCTTGTAAATTCTTAGAAAAAATTATTTTGTTGACATAAAAAACAAACAATTATATTAAATATGTTGTTAGAAATGTTTACTTTGTAAAACAAAATAACAAATAGTTATATTAAAAGTTCAAGGGTAAACTAACAATCAAAATTAAAAGGATTCAGTTAAGATTTAAAACGTAAAATAATTAAGAAATATTTGTCAACCTTAGCGTTTATTTAACTCTAAAAATAGTTAATTCACAATTAAAACTTACTGTCTACTTTTACAAGAAGTTCAAAATAAACTAATAAATTAACGTTTATAAAAATGTGTTGTGCTTTAGTAGTTTAAATACAGTATTCTATTTAATAAAATAATCGATCAACATGCATAAAACAAGCCTTTATTAAGTAAATAAAAATGATATTTAAAATAAACATGTTAGACTATGTAAATCGTATTTGAAATTAACGCTTAGTATTTTTTACTGTATTTTTCAAATCGAATAATTTTTATTTAACAATAATTTCACTAAGTTTATTACCTTTAAAAGTTATTCAAAATTTATATTTTAGCTCATTGAGTTTTATATTTTAAAAACCATAAAGTAAAGGGAATAAGAGAGTCTTTAACACACCAAATATAATTTAATTGTTTTTAAGTTTTTTGTTATGCTGCTTAAGTTAGTTAAACTTTGTTACAAAGTTTTCAACAACTTTTTGATATCTTGATATCTTATTAAACTGTTCACTTTTGTATTTTAGAAATATATTTTTTATGTTTTAAACAAAGTTTGTAGTTCGTTTATTTATTGTTATAATTTCAACAATTTTAACAGAATTTAGTTACTATTAATGTTTTTTTTTTCTTTAATTCTTAGTTACTTTATTAGTTTACAAGTTAATAACTAAAGTAAAAAAAGTTACTGAATCTTAAACATTAAAAATTACGTAGTTACCGTATTAAATATTTTAACAGTTTTGCTTATCTATTGCTAGAACATTAAATACAATTAGTATTAGATAAAAGCTTTTGCAGTAAACTAAAACGCTTAGTATTTTTTTATATCTTTTTTTTACATTTTAGTATATTACTTATATTGAATAACAATATTAAAAATATTTTTAAATAGGAACAACGTTTGTTTAATTTATGTAGTGCCACATTAATGAATTTCATATAAATTATGACTAATTAACTTAAATTGAAAAATTTAACGGTAGTTTAATGTACGTTTGCTTTTATTAAAATATGATATCTAAATAGTTAGTAAAAAACAAAGCTATAGATTACTTTTTAAAAGTTGTAAACTAAGAATAGTTACAAAATATGCTGTTAAAAACTTATAAGTGAGCATAAAAATTTACTAAAACCATTATTTATTTTTCATGAGAAAAAGACTTTTTCTATTTTCTCAATATTTTGTTTTGATGATCTAGTTCAAAAAATTATAATTTCTGGCTTGCAATCATTACAAAACAAAACCAACAGTTTAGATTTTAGTTCTAGGTTTAAGCTAACCTGTTCATAATTGTTAGTAAACTCTAGGTAAAGTAAATATTACAAATGTAATTTCTCATAACACTAGATAAGCTCGCCGCGTCTATTTTCAGTATCAAGAAAAAACACTAAATTTATTGTTAAAGCAAACAAAAAAATCAAACTTACATCAATTATTTAAAAAAATAGTATTTGCTTAAATTTGGCATTGATAATAAATCATGCCATCATCGTATTTTGATACTTAAAGTACATTTGCTATAATTTTTTTTTTATAGTTGAAATTTTCAAATTGCTTTAAATAACGTATAGACACAAAAAGAATATAAAAAATAACCTTTAGAACAGTATAATTTAACAAATTGCTTTATAAACATGTTTTACATATATTTAATATTTTTTTCTTAATTGAAATATATGCATACAAACCTTTTATTTTCTAACAATCTTTTTATACATTGCTTATTGTCCTGGACAAGACGTTAAATATCCAAGTGGTGTGCGACTCGATAACCAAATGGTTTTTTGTGCACCAGGTCCTTTAAGCAAAAATTTTGAACACTGTTTTTTTATTTCGTCCGATAAACAAAAGTTTATGACATGTATTAAAAAAAAACTATGTTGTTAGTTGTTAAAAAGAATTATTTATTAAACTAAACGATTTCTTAAACCGTTAGAATTTTTTTGAAAAAATAAACGGTTAAAACTTCAAATCAAAAGACAAGTTAAAACGTAAAAGATTATTTGTTTTAGAACTCTAAATGCTATTAATAACTTCAACTTTTTTGTCATAAATATGTAAAATTTAAATAAACAATTTACTTATTTAGTTTTATTTTTAATTTCTGTTATTATAAATTTTTCTGAAAAAGCTACAGATCTATTTTTTGGTGGTATTTTCTAAAAAATCTGGTTTGTTAATAAATTTACATTTTACCTATATAAATGACTCATAAATTACTTAGAATTGTAATGTAAAAAAACATCGAGTTTTTGTAAAATTAATTAGTTTATCATAATCTAATTTTAAAACTATCTATTAAAACTATTTTAAATTTAACTAACATAGGAAATCGCTCAAATCAATTAGCAAACAGTTAATGTAAACTTCAACAACTATTTTAAATTTCCAGTATTTGCTTAAACTTGGTAATGATAATAAATCAGGTCAATATTGCAACATTTGTAATTACTGGAAAATAATTAGTTATAAATATATTTTGATAGTCTAAATGTTATCAGTATAAATAATCTGTTTTGAGAGTTAAAAAAAATTAAATTTTGTTTGTATAAAAAATTAAACAAACTTTAGAGGAATATCATTTGTTATTGTTCGAAAGGTACCAACGCATCATTGTATACATAGTGTAGTAGCTAGAGTATTAAAATAAAAAAATAAAGTTTTATTTATTTGTAACAAATTATCTTATCGTAATCATCTGATCTTTTGCATTTTTATTATCATAACAACTCATAATTTTTTCATAAAAAAAAATCTTTGTAACTTAAATATAAACTTTTTGTATTTTAAACGTTTTGAAAAAGTTTTCGGAATAAATACTTACGGATAAAACAGACTTTACAAATATAAATTTGTGATTACAGCGATTTAGTTTTAAAATATATATAAGTCGTAAATGTTGTACTTTTTAAACTTTACGCTTTGATTTTTGTTATTGTTTATTAATAACATTGCGAGTGCTAACAAATAATATGTATAATACTACGAACGTAGTTTGACTCAAAGTATACTTTATCAATTAAAGTTTTATCACAAAATAACTTTTGTTGGAAATTATTTAAAGTAAATTCAAAAAAATTAAAGCGATAAAAAAAAAATATTTTAGTAATAACTATGCGGGTATTCACTTTGTTATTAAAGTTTTTGTTAATTACACCAAGTTTAAATATTTCTAACAAATTTTGTTGTAATTACTATAATAAAGTTGTGTTGTGTAAAGTTTTTTTTTTAAACTTACTTAAAAATCTATAAATTAGTTTATTATTTGATTTTATAAAAATAAACTCATTACAATTACAGTATGTTTTTAGCAGTTGTTTATATCAACTTACTTAACGTATTATTAAAAAAATCTATACAACTAATAGTTTATTGTTAATTAGTGAGTTTTTTGTTACTTTAATTGTTCAAATAAATTAAAAAATTAATTTAAACAATTTTATTAATTAATAAATTATAGAGACTTATGACTATTAATTTCACGATAAGAATGCTTATTAAACAAACCAGTTCTAAAAACTGATTACACATGCATTCCAAAAACACTTGGTTAAAAGGTTAAAATACATTTAGAAACATGTTATGTAAATATTTCCATGTTTGTTAGGTTTACTATAATTTAAAATTATGGGCAAAAACTTAAGTAAATAAAACTTCAACAATTATCTTAAATTTTCATTATTTGCTTGACCTTGGTATTGATAATAAATCAGGCTATCATTGCAACATTTGTTACTACTGCAATATAATTAGCTGTAAAACATTTTTTGATTATTCAAATTATATCAAAAATTAAACTGTATAAATACTTCAAATCTTTAAAATATACTTGTATAAAGTTAAAAAAAAAATATGTTTTTAAATGAATAACTCTGTTAGTGTTTTTTTTTAAATGTCGATACGGTATTATTTACAATCATTGTAGAAATAGTCAAGTAGTTAGAGTCTTATAATAAAACAGTTAAGTTTGAATAATTAAAAATTATAATAATTAATATAACTAATACAAAGTTTTGCATTCGTTTTTACCCAACAACTTATAGAAATAAATTTCTTATAAAAAAATAACTTTCAGTTTTGTACAAGTTAAAATAAAGTTCATATTATACATGAAAAAATACGGGTAAAGCAGACTTTAGACATTTAACTTTATGACTATAAATATTTTATTTCAATATACTTTCACTTAAACATTCAAGTCGTAAATTTTGAAGTTTTGGACTTTACCCTTCACTTTTTGTAGATATTTATTATTTACATTACGAGGGTGCAAACAGGTATTAGTACTTTAACTAAAGATTTACATTGTTAAGTCAAATATCAAACAATTAATTTTGTAAAGCATGATCATTTATGTAGTTATCTAACAATTTTTATTTTCGATTTTTTTTAAACACGTTTTAGGTAATTACAAAATTTATTTACATTTTTTTACCCTAAGCATACTTATCACAATGTATTTTCAGCAATTAATTTTAAAAATTGCTAAATTTATTGTCAAAGTAAATTTGAAGTGCAAACTCACATCAATCATTTAAAAATTTCGCTGCTTGTTTTAATTTGGTATTAGTAAAACAATTCTACCACTGCACTTATTGTGAGCAATCTTAAAAAACATATTTATTTTAAATATGCAGTTACGTTTGATCAACACAAATATTAATTCCGATTATGTCAAAACATTTGTTTGAAACATTTTAACAAAAAGTTAATCATTGAAATGGTGTTTTTAGTAAAAAAATCAAATATAAAATTGTTTATGCTTATGTTTTTGTTCGAAGTTTATTGCCATTACTACCCATAAGTTAATATTACTCAACGAAAATAACAAGCCCAAATCGTTTATGACGTATCAATAAAAACTGCTAACACGGAAAAACAAATTTGTAAAGCATGCTTGCTAAATTCACCAGCTTAGTTAACAAAATTAATATTTAACTACAAAGCGTTTACAATGATTGGGTGTTTGTAGTTTTGAACTTGTTTTAGCTTATTTTGTTATAGTGTTTTCTAATCACGTGTAACAAAAATAATGTTTAGGTAAACATTTTCTGACGCCGTTTATGTTTATTCAACTTTACCACGCCGGCTTTTAAAAGGACGAATTAAAGTATGTCAATAAGTTTTTAAAGTGTTTATTATAATTCTTATGTTACGATAACAAAAAGTTTTACACTTATTCTTTTTTGTATGCAGCAAACAAATGAAATGTATAAAAATTAAAGAACAAACAAAGTTAAAGAAACAAATAAAAAACAAAAGTCTGCACAGTAAACGAAATACAATGTTTAAGATAAAATAATAAAACAGATATATAAAAAAAAGTTAAAACTTTTAAAAATATTGGAAGCTTTATAGAAAAATTAAGAAAAGTCAAATCATGAAAAATTTGAACGACATTAATGAAAAACAAATAATTTTATCTTAGTTTTAACAGACAGTATTTTTGTTGTAAAAGTTTATAAATAAAGAGACTGATGCCCAAAAAAATAGCGCTAAACTTTGGAAAACTTAGAACTTCTTTTTAAATAAACAAAAGTAGAAGTTAAAGTAACAAACCACAAAAACTTAACATATTTTACATGTTACTTGGAGCTAAACTTTAAAAGCAAAAATAAGCAATATTAGGAACCTAGTACAAAGTTTATCTCAAGAAAAAGCCTAAACAAAACAATTTATTTTTTATTTGTAGTAGTATGACGTGTTGTCCCACAAGCAACTCGTATATCCTATTGATGACGTCATAGCGGAAATGCAAACCTCACGCGTGACTCCGAGACAATGGAAGAACGTTCCGACACTGTAAATTAAAACAATTAAATATTGCTGAAATTAGAAACAGAATAAAAGTTTAACAATTATTCAAAAACGAATAAAGCAGTCGAACATTGTTCGAGCAAACCAAACTAAAAACACTCCGAATGTACGAACTTGCAAGTTCACAGTGAAAAAACAGTTTTTATCAGAACTCACATGAACTCATTCTTTTTATTTTGTGCGTCCGTTGATTTTTCTCTCAGAACAAATTTTCTCGCGCCTCTACAGTACAAGCGCATATACTCTTCCCAAGTGAAACTATTCGGATCGAAGTTGAACGTCTGGAAAATAGTATGTTTATGAAATTGATGAAAAAATAGAAAAAAAAATAAAATAAGTCATGAATTATTTTTAACAACAAGCGTATATTTGCAAATTTTAATTTTTATTATCAGGTGTATTCCTTTAAAGTTAGAAAGAAAAGTCTAAATTCAAAATACACAACAAACTTTTTGATCTTCTTCGTTCAAGGACATCAAAAGATTTTTTGATTTTTTCCACTGAAAATCGTGGCAATACATAAAGAAAGGTTCCATAACTTCCATACCAGCCCGCAATTTTTTGTATATCATAACAGCTCTGAAATATATGTGGTTTTGATTAAGATCATTTTGTAAACAAAGTTAGATTTTAAACAAATATATTGAATATCAAAACAGCTTCAAAAGATGTTTAAATTAAAATTTGTGCTCAAGCAATTAAAAAAAAAATATTTTAGTTTCGATTCGCCAACGAAGGCTATACAAACAGGAGATAATATTATAAAAGAAAATAGCTAAGAAAAATAAACAATAAATATACATAAAAATAAAAACTTTAAGCAAATTTGTAAAACTAGATTTTCATGCTATGCAATGATCAAAATACTATTTTAAGTAACATTGTATTATAACTTAAAATTGTAGCAAAAAACTGTATAATAACTATTATATTTTTTTTTTACTATGTACAACGCTGTTCAAAAAAACTTATTCCAATACTATATTTTACACCAATATAAACCTTTAAATCAATTTACAATTACTTCGGTGTTTGTCCGCTCAAACGAGCCAAGATGTCGACTATGAAGCTGGGAATGTATTCTTTGAAGAATGACCTCACTTCGTATAATTTCTTGTTGTAAGTCACGCTCGTGTTGTGGGGTGCTATCATGTCCGCAGGCTCCTTTTTACCCCAAATTTGCAGACCATCGACTGTAAACATGTTTAACATAAAATTTTATAACAGCTTTTTGTGTTGAATTGGAAATAGGTGAACAAAAAAAAAGTACATAAAAATCTAATGAAATAAAAGTGAAAATGTAATTTAGCTGGAAAGTCAGATACAAAACTTTGCTTTAAATCTTGTTAGAGTAACATATAGTTTAAGTGCTAACTTTCACTTAATAAATAAAAAAAAAATTATTGTAGGTTTAAGATCGGACAATATTATTAAATGTTTAAAATTTAAAGTATTTACGTACTAGCGTTACTCAACAAACTTGAACGTTTTTGTTAAACGTTTTTCAAGCAAAAAATTTAATAGACTTTTCACAATTTAACAAGTTCTTCTGTTTAGCAACTTTTAACTTGATCGTGTTTTTTTTTGATAAAATCAAATTACCTATATGCTGAATTGGAAAAGGGTTTTGTGCGCAGGTAGTAATGTGATAGCAAGGAACTTGTTTTGACTTTTTAACAAATCTTTCAGCAGGTGAATCCGTATCTGTGAGAACAAAAACAGATGTATAAATAAAATATGTGTAAACTTTTAATTCTGTAAAAAAATTGAATATTTTTGTTTGTAGTAAATTCACGTTTTTATCTATTTTTTCATATCGCTTAATTTATTTTTTATTATCGTTCAATCTAGTTAAGTGAAACCAAAAACGTTCTTTATGAGTTTTTTTAAAACCTGCAAATGTTTTTTTTTTAATATCGTGTAATTAAGTATTTTAACCTGATGAAACAGAAGAGTCAGACTCTTCAGAAAATGTTGATTCGTGAGAAGAGTATCCTTCGGAGCTGATTTCATCCATGGAAGAAGATTGGAAACTTAGTCTCAATCCGAGCTTCGACCTTTTAATATTGGTTGCTTATATAAAACTTATTCTGAATTTTTATAGTTGTTATCTGAGGACAGTTAGCTTAATAAAATCAAAAGTTGAAAAATTAAACACCTTGCAAAACTTGAAAGCTAATAAAATATGTTGAAAATTAAATTCTAATATTTAAAATATGTGTTGTCTTAATTAACGATTAGTTAGTATTTTTTTATATTCCTTATAGCTTATATAAGTACATATAATGAAACAAAAAATACCCTAAAAATCTCATCAAAACAAACCTCTGTATATTCTTAACATCAACAGCAGTTTTCATCGCTGCAACAATGCACCCGTTCACGACGAAGTCAACCGGAACGAGATCGGCGTTTATCTGGTTGTCGGCGTTGGCCAGCTTGCAAATTCCCTTCAAGTTGGCGGCGACGAAGGCGGCGACGAAGGCGGTGGGCCCGTACACGTTGGTGATCCACCCTTGGTGGGGTTCCAGCAAGGAGGGGGTTATCATGCCGGGTCGCACGATACAGCAGGGGATTTCCCCACACTCGTTCATAATGGCCTCCTCCGCCCAAGCTTTCATCAGTGTGTATGTGTTCGGCCTGTTTGTTTGTTTTTAATTCTAATATAAATATATATATTTATTTATTTATATTTATAATAAAAAAAAGCAGCTAAAGTTCGTATTGTTTACTAAAATTTCTACGTTTTATACGTTTAATAAGATAAATATAAAGCTTAGGATATATAAATATAAAATAATGCTTAGGAATTGAACTTACAGTACTATAATTTTTTTCTGTAATAACTCATGTATAGCTTGTATAATTTAAGCATTATTAGAGCTCGTATGATGCGCAAAACGTTTTGTATAAAAGCTAAGTTTATTCGTAGAATAACTGTAACCAAAACTCTGTTTTTAGAGTTATGATTTACAAAAAATCTAGTTGAATATATCTTTTTTTTTTCAAAAATTATACTTTTAGAGACATAATGAAATAAAAAAAAATTCTGTTTGAAAATGAGAACTGTTTTTTTTTTAATAATTTGTAAGCAAAACTATATATACATTTCAGAGCTGTTATGATATACAAAAAGTTGCGGGCTGGTATGGAAGTTATGGAGCCTTTCTTCATGTATTGCCACGATTTTCAGTGGAAAAAATCAAAAAATTTACTGATGTCCTTGAACGAAAAAGATTAAAAAGTTTGTTGTTTAACTTGAGTCTTGAATTACCTTTTTTTATTTTTTTTTTATTTCGAAAATATACTTGTGAACATTTTAATTTTTAATATTTTTTCTATTTATGTTGTTAGGATTACTTCATAATGTAAACCTTTTTTAGCCTTTTTTAATACTTTCTTTTAGTCAAATTCTTAAATATACAACTTTTTATTAAACAAAATCCTATAATGTATATCTTAATTAAAAACTTTTTCAATTAACTTCATAAACATCATGTATTGTATTTTTCAGATGTTCAACTTCGATCCGAACAGTTTCACTTGGGAAGAGTATATGCGCTTGTACTGCAGAGGTGCGCGAAAATTTGTTCTGAGAGAAAAAACAACGGACGCACAGAATAAGAAGAAAGAGTTCAGGTGAGTTATAATAATAAAATACATTGTATAAAAAACTATATTTTTATCGTGAACGTGCAAATTCATACGTTCGGATTTTTTATTTTAGTTTGGTTTGCCTAAACAATGTTCGACTGTTTTATTCGTTTTTAAATACTTGTTGAACTTTTATTTTGTTTATAATTTTATCAATACTTAGTTGTTTTAATTTACAGTGTCGGAACGTTCATCCATTGTCTCGAAGTCACGCGTGAGGTTTGCGTTTCCGCTATGACGTCATCAGTCGGATAAACGAGTTGTTTGTGGGACACCACGTCATACTACTACAAATAAAAAATAAATAGTTTTCTTATTTTGAGTAAAATACTGCTTTAGATTTTCAATATTTTTATTTTTTATTTTACTACTTGCCTTTTAGTTCGAACTTTGGTTTTCAAAATTTACATTCCGAGAATGAAATACTGTTTTGTAAGAATTTAAAAGCAAAATGTTTTACTACAATATGTTTTTACACATTAGTATTACATTTTAAAGAGTTTATTCAAAGTATTTTTAATACATTCATCTTTTCCAGTAGTTTAACCACATTCTAAACTTTAAAGGCGTTAACAAATTTTTAGTTGAAAACAGTTTTAACTTCAAGAAGTACATTTTTGAATGTATCTTTAAAAATATTTATTAGTAGTACTGTGTAGTGAATCAAGTTTGCCTTCTTTTTTATATTAGTTTTTCTTTTGTTCTTAGTTGTTTTTATTTTGCAGCACACAATAAATGTTTTCATTTAGTTTTTTATTACTTTAAACAAAAAGTTTAAAATTTGTACAAATTAATAAAAACTGAAACTATAACATACAACTTTACCTTATTTGAAACCGGTAAGTAAAACAGGACTGTAAAAAAAATTAAGCAATTTTACAAGGGTTACACAGTTTAATAGTTTTAATAAAATAAAAAAAACTTTGAACACTTATATCATTCAGAAAGCATAATTAAAACACTTGTAGCATCAAGTAACTAGTTGATATAGTTAGTAGTTGAATGTTTATTTGAATACATCTTTTTTTTTATCAGTTTTAGTTTTTTCAATTAAATATTGCTTTAGAAATTCAAATTTTTTATTTTACTACTTGCCTTTTAGTTTGAACTTTTTTTTTGCAAAATTAACATTCTGAGAATGAAATATTATATTGTTGTGTAAGAACTTGAAAGAAAAATGTTTTACTACAATATATTTTTACACATTAGTATTATAATTTAAATAGTTTATTCGAAGTATTTTTAATACATTCATCTTTTTCACTAGTTTAACGACAATTTAAATTTTAAAGGCGTTAACAAATTTTTAGTTGAAAACAATTTTAACTTTAACAAGTACAACTTTTAAATATTTTTTGCAATATATTTGTTAGTAGTTCTGTGTAATGAAATAAGTTTGCCTTCATTTTTTTTCATATATTTTTCTTGTTCTTAATTGTTTTTATATTGCAGCACACAATAAATGTTATCATTTAGTTTTTTTATCACTTTAAACAAATACTTAAAATTCCATACAAATTATAAAAACTGAAATTCGAACATTCAGTTTTACCTCATTTTAAACCGGTAAGTAACACAAACATCAGTAACAGGGCTGTAAAACGAAATAAAGAAATTTTACAAGGGTTCAACAGTTTGATAGTTTAAATAAAACAAATAAAGCTCTGATCACTTATAAAATTCAGAAAGCATACTTAAAACGTGTGTAGCATCAAGTAATTAGCTAATTTTATGTATAATTGAATGTTTATTTTCATAAAGTTTTTTTTGAAGTTTTATGAAACCTGTTGATTGGCATTAGGAATATATTTTAAAATTAAGAAGTTGACTATACCTGTTTTCCAAAAAAAGAACCTTGCCACAACACTTCTAAGGCATTTTGATGTGAATATTTTCATGTGTGTTAAGTTTGATAGAACTTGAAATTACTGGCAAAAGACTAAAAATAAATAAAACATCACTCGTATGTTTAATTTTTTTATATGTTAGACATGAAACACAAACAGTTATAATGATAGGTTCCACAGTAAATTAACAACAAAATTCAAAGGATCCAGTGAAATTTTTAAAAATAAAAAAGTTAATAAAGCTTATTATTTAAACTTGTTTACTATTTCGAATACTTCTAATATTTATCAACTTAAGCGTTTATTTAACTCTGAAAGTAGTTAATATACAATTAAAATTACTGTCTATTTTTAAAAGAAGTTCAAAATAAATTGCTAAAATAACGTTCATAAAAATATGTTGTGTATTAATAGTTTAAAGATTGTATTCGATTCAATAAAATAATCTCTAGCATGTGTTAAATAAGCCTTTGATTAGTAAACAAAAATAATATTTAAAATAAACACGTTAGACTATTTAAATCGTATCTTAAACTAATGCTTAGTATTTTCTACTGTAAAATGTATTTTCCAGTTTGAACATTTTTTATTCAATTTTACATTTAAAACTTCTTCAAAACTTATATTTTAGTTTAAGACACATTAAGTTTTATATTTTTTAAATTATAAAGTAAAGGAAACATGAGAGTCTTTAACACAGTATACTATTGTAAAAGTTTTAAAACTTTTAGTTATGCTGCTTAAGTAAATTAGAAGATCTTTTTTAAAAAGTGTTAAACAACTTTTTTAATATCGTGATATCTTATTAAACTGTTTACTTTCTGTCTTAAAAAAATAATCTTTTTATAGTTTTGAAACAAAGGTTGTAGTTCTTATATTTATTGTCAAAATTTCAACAACTTAATAGTAATTTTTAATTCCTTAGTTATTTTATTTTTTATAAGTAAATAACTAAAGTTAAAAAAGTTACTGTATCTTAAGCATCAAAACTTACGTAGTTGTCGTATTAAATATTTTCTTAGTTTTGCTTATCTATAGGTAGAATATTAAATATTTAGTTCTTAGATATAAGCCTATTTAGATTTTGGTATAATATTTTTATAACGAGATAAAATTAAAAACAATGCAAGATAGGAACAACGTTTGTTAATTTATGCAGTGACACACTAATGGTTTTCATACAAATTATGACAAAAATAACTTTAATTAAAACAATTTTTTACGGTAGTATAATGTACGTTTGCTATTATCAAAATGTAATAAATAAAACTTTAGTAAAGAACAAAGCTATATCTTTCTTTTAAAAAGTTTTATTCAAAAATAGTTACTAAATAGGTATTTAAAAAACTTATAAGTGAGTATAAAATAAATACTTGAACAATTATTCATTCTTTTGTATAAAAAACTTTTTCTTTTTTTTCAATATTTTGTTTTGATGATCTAGTTTAAAAAATTCTAACTTCTGGCTTGCAATTATTACAAAACAAAACCAACAGTTTAGCTTTTAGTTATAATAGTAAGCTAACCTGTTTTTAAATGTAAGTAAACTTTCAAAGTAAAGTAAATATTACAAATATAATTTCTCATAATACCAGATAAGCTTGCTGCGTTTATTTTCAGAACCAAAAAAAAACACTGAGTTTATTGTTAAAGCAAACATTAAAATCAAAATTACATCAATTACTTTAAAATATATTATTTGCTTAAATTTGGCAATCTCTTTAAATCATGCCACCATCGTATTTTGATACTGAAATTACATTTGTTATAAAAAAATATTTAGACTTGCAAATTACTTTTAATAATGCTTAGACACACAAAACATATTAAAACTAATTTTAAGAACAATACTATAAATTGTATAATTTTAAAAATTGTTTGAAAAACATGTTTAACAAATGTATAATATTTTTTTTTGAATTGAAATATATGCATAGAAATCTTTAATTTTCTATCAATCTTGTTATACATTGCTTGTTGTCTAGGACAAGACGTTAAAAAGTATTCAAGTGGTGTGTGACTCGATAACCAAATGGTTTTTTAGTGCACAAGGTACTTAAACCAAACATTTTGAGTACTTTTTTTTCTATTTCCTTCGATAAACAAAAGTTTATGACATGTAAAATAAAACAAAAACTATGTTGCTAGTTGTTAAAAAATTCTTCAACCATAGAATATTGTCAAAAAGAGTTAATTATACAAAGTTTTAAAACAAAAGAAAGGTAAATTGCTCAAAAGATTATTTGTTTTATTATTCAAAATGCAATTAGTAGCTAAACTTTTTTGTCGTAAATATGCAAAATTTAAGAATAATTTTATTTATTTGTATTCGGTTCTTAAAAAATCGATAAAAAAATATTAGTCATGTTTTGGGATCAGTTTCTAAAAATGCTGGTTTATAAATAAGTTTTCTTTTTACCTACATAAGTAAGACATAAAATACCTAGAACTCTAATGCAAATAGAAACATTGATTTTTCGAAAAAAGGGATTAGCTTATGATAACCTGATTTTAGTACTTTGTTAAAGTAAATCGCTAAATCTGTTAGCAAACATTTAATGTAAACATCAACAATTATTTTAAATTTTCAGTATTTACTTAAACTTGGTATTGATAATAAACCAGGCCAATATTGCAACATTTGATAATCTAAATTTTATCAGTAAAATTAATCTGTTTTGAGGGTTTAAAAAATTTAAACTTTGTTTCTATAAAAAGTTAAATACAGTTTTAAATGAATACTATTCGTTAGTGTTCTAAAAGTGCAAACGCATTATTGCATAAATAGTGTAGTAGCTAGAGTAACAAAATAAAACACTAAAATTTTATATATTCATAACTAAACATTTTATCGAAATTATCTAACCTTTTAAATTCTTATTATTACAACAACTCATAATCGTTTCATACATACAATTTTATTAATTTAACTACATATACTTTTTTTTAACGTTTATACCTCCCTTGGAATAATATTTACGGGTAAAACAGACTTTACACACTTAAAATTGTGACTATTGCGATTTATTTTTAATTAAAAATTTAAGTCCTAAATTTTATAGCTTTTGACTTTATGCTCTGGTTTTTGTAAATGTTTATTAGTTACATTACAAGTGCTAATAAATATATGTAAAAATGATACTAAAATCGTAGTTTGACTCAAGGTATAATTTATAAACAATTTTTTAGGAATAAAATAACTTTTGTTAGAAATTGCATAAAAAATTTAAAAAGGTGAAAGTGATAAAATAAAGTTCTTTAGTAAAAACTATGCGGGTAATTACTTCATTATAAAAGTTTTTCGTTAATTACATTAAGTTTAAATATTTATAACAAATTTATTGTAACTACTATAATGAAGTTGTGTAAAGTAAAGATTTTTAAAAACTTACTTAAATACGTATAAATTAGTTTATTATTTGTTTTTATAACAATAAACTCTTTACAATATGTTTTTAGCAGTTGTTTATATGAACTTCTTACCGTATTGTTTAAAAAAAATAGTATACAACTAACAATTTGTTTTTAGTTTTCGAGTTTTTTCTTACTTTCATTTGTCAAATTAATTTAAAATTAATTTAAACAATATTTTTAAATAATGAATTTTAAAGACTTATAATTATTGATTTAACCATAAGCAATGCTTATCAAACAAACTAGTTCTAAAAACTGATAACACATGTTTTTCAAAAAACTTTGTTATAATAATTGTGGAAAAGTGATACTTAAATATTTCCGTGTTTGTTAAGTTTACTAGATGTTATAATTACCAGCATAAATTAAAGTAAATAAAGTTTCAACAATTATTTTAAATTTTCAGTATTTGCTTAAACTTGGTATTATTGATAATAAATCATTGCAACACTTCTAATTACTGCAAAATAATTACCTATAAAAATATTTTTAATTATCAAAATTCAATAAAATTTGACTGTAATAAATACTTGAAAAACGTAAAATCTACTTGAAAAAAAAACAAAATAAGTTTTCAAATGAACAACTTCTGTTAGTGTTTTTTAAATGCCAACACGGTACTGTTTACAATAAGTAAGTGTAAAGAATAAAAGTTAAAACAGTATAACTTTAAAAAAAACATTGTTTGTTTGTAATATCGATATATCATTGTATAAATAGTATAGAAGTTAGAGTATTAAAATAAAACGTTTAATTTTGAATAATAAAAGTTCTAGTATTTAATATATTTTATCTAAAGTTTTGCTTTTGTCTTCACACAAAAACTTTTAAACGAATTTTTCTTATTGAAATAACACTTTTAGCTTTGTACAAGTTTTAATAAAGTTCATACTAAACTCGAAAAAAAAATTAAGGGTAAAATAGACTTTAGACTTTTAACTCTGTGACTGTAATTTTTCATTGCAGTTTACTTTCACTTAAACATTCAAGTCGTAAATTTTGTAGTTTTGGACTTTACCCTTAACTTTTTATAGATATTTATTATTTACATTACAAGGGTGTTTACAATCATAGTTAACATAATTTAACTAAAGATTTACATTGTCAAATCAAATATCAAACAGTTAACTTTGTAAAGCAAAAAAATTTATGTGTAAATTGATTAAAATTAAACAATAAAAAATTTTCAAAAATTTCAAAAAGGTAAAAAACCAATCTATTTTAAGTAAATACTATATGAGTAATGCATTAGTAACATTGTTTTTTTAACTTTATCACGTTTTAATAATTATTAGTAGTTTTTGGCAGTAATTACTATAAGAAGTTGAAATATTTTAGATTTTTTAGGGTTAAAACTAAATACAATCACTATGAATTGAGTAATATTTGTTTTATAAGCTATAAACCTATTACAATGTGTCTGTAGTAGTTGTTTATGTTAACTTACTCAACGTATTGTTAAAAAATTATAAGTCAAATTACAACATTTACCATTCTATTATTAATTTTAAAGTATCTTGTAATTTTAATTTTAAACCTTATTTGAAAAGTTTTAAAACACATTTTAGTTAATAAGAAAATTCATTTACATTTATCTATTTTACCGTAAGCATACTTATCACAATGCATTTTCAGCAATTGATTTTAAAAGTTTGCTAAATTTATTGTCAAAGTAAACTTTAAGTGCAAACTTACATCAATCATTTAAAATTTTCTCTGTTTGTTTTAATTTGGTATTGGTAAAACAATTTTACTGTTACACTTTTTGTGAGCATAGAATCTTAAAAATCATATTTATTTTAAATAATATCAATATTGACGTCATAAATACAAAAAACTAAAAAAATATCAACGTAAGTACTAGATATACTGTTAGATAAACTACCCTTTTGAAATTTTATCAAAATATCATATAAGTAAACAATATACATGTTCAAATATCTTACTAAAACTTTATTATGTAGAAAATTTAAAGAGTTTTAAAAAGTAATATTTATAAATAGAGTTACGTACACATAAGGTTTAGTCAGACAAATTTTTTGACCAAATTTTTTTGATATTTAAAACAATGAACTATTTAATATAAAAAAATAATATGCTAACATACAACAAGAACTTAATATTTTTGATTTTGAAAATCATTTATACTGGTATTGTTGAAGGTGTTTGTAATAACAGTTTAATGAAACAGATTATAAAACTTAAGTAAATGTTTTTAAACTTTTCCAGTTTGTTGATTAATTATTAAAGCTTCAACCAAGTATATTACCTTTCATTTCTAAAAACAAGTGTTTTATAAATGTAAACATGTTTTGAAGAAAGTTTGTAGCAAGCAAATTAAAATAATAATTTTACTAAATAATTGCAAAAAGTTCTGATAATTTTTTTATTTGTGGTTTTATCTACCCAAAAAAGTTTGTTTATACTTGAATAATTGCTGTTTTACGGCCAAAACATTAAACAAATTACGAAACGTTACAAACTGATGATAATTGTTTACTAGCTTTAAATTTTCAGTAAAACGCCGGTTGAATATGTTTACTCTTTTTATTTTCTCTCTCTCTCAACAAAAAAAATATATATAACAGACCAGTAGGCTTAAAATCAAAAACAATATTCTTGTTAGTTGACACTGCAACTGAAGCAAAAAAATATCATACAAACATGCTTGTAAAGGTAATAGTTGTTGATATGTAGAATAAGAGTTTAGTTTTATTAACTAAAACTTGTTAAACAGATATTTTTTATATACGCTTCAGTGAGGCTATTTGACTTTTTTCAAATTGCTAGTTTTTTGTTACGACAATCTAACAAAATCAAGTGTCTTTGAAACCTAATATTTGTTCACAGCTTAAAAAACTTATTTACTAGGTTTCAAAAAATTATTGTTTATAAACTTTTCCTAATTTAAATAAAAATTTTATTAAGCTTGGTTGCTTTGCCTTTAATTTTCAAAGAATTTTTAAACTAACAAAAGTTAAGTTTTATTAAAAGTTAAAATGCTTAAAGTATACTGTAGAAAAAATAAAATACTTTATTGTTTTAAATGTTATTATTATAGAAAGAAATTTTCATAACTGCAAGTTTTACAACGGGTTTTTTATTAATAAAAAATATACCTTATTGACAAACAAACTTTTTTATATTAACCTATTATATTTATATTATGTTACTTATTAACAATAAACTCAAACAGAACCAACCGACACCCCAGTACCAGCCAACCGCTGAATTTTACGCGGGAAAAACCGTGGCGCTGACGGGTGGCACCGGATTCCTGGGTCAGGGGATTGTTGAGAAGCTGCTGTACAGCTGCCCGGATGTGAAGAAGATAATCTTGCTGATCAGGAACAAGAGGGGAGTGACTCCCGAAGATCGTCTCAAGTCGCTCGCTGATAAACCTGTTAGTTTTTTTTAAAGTTGTTGTTATAAAAACATAATCCTTCAAAAGAAACAAATTGATAAATAAAATAAACAACAGGAAAAAACAAGGACTTTTTTAGAAACATTTTTGTTTTTCAAAACAGAATTATTATGCTTAAACATAAATTGCTTAACGTATTTTTAAAAGATAATCAATACAGCAAACAGACAGTTGTTTTTGAAAATTGTACCTTTCTGTTCCAGCTATATTTTGCTACTCAGAAATATCTTAATTTTAAATATTTCATACAGTGCTTCGATCGAGTTAAGAAAGTTCACCCGAACTTCATGGACAAACTTGCATTTGTCAGTTGCGACTTGGAGGCCAAAGATCTCGGGTTGAGCCGAGAATCGAGGAGATTGTTGAGAAACGAAGTGAACGTTTTCATTCACTGCGCTGCCACATTGAAGTTCAACGAAATTATCAGGTAGTTGATTGAAGTAATTTGGTAATTGTTTATGTAGTTTTTTTAAAACTTAGTATTGTTTATATTTTTTCTTGTTGTTATTTATTACTATTGATGATAGAAAACAGTAAGAAAGTATTACTTTAAAAGTTTAGTATGTCCTAGAGATAATTTTAATTATAATCTTTATTATTTTTTTACAACAATAACACATAGACTATATTAGAAAAGAATTATTATTAATTATGCACAATAAATGACAATTTCATACAAAATAGATGATTGTTCAGCCCTCAATCAAATAACAAAAAATATCTTAATATAAAAACACTTATCATCAAACAGAATAGCATTCGAAATGAATGTTCAGTGCACGAGGAGAATCGTGAAACTGCTCGCCAGGTGTCGCCATTTGGAATCGTTCGTTCACGTCAGCACCGCCTTCGTCAACTCACACAACCACTGTGACGTCGTAGAGGAGAACATATACAGGAGAAAGGTCGACTACAGGAACTTTGAAAAGTCTTTGAAGTTTTTGAACGACGAGCAACTCGCTGGAATGCTGCCACAATTATTAGACGGATTGTGAGTTTTATTATTGTTTTTTTTTTTTTTTGGTGTTATTTATATATATATTTTTTTAACTTACGACACTTATTTATGCTAAATTAAAAAAACTTGTGTTTTTTGTGATTCTTTGAAAAAAATTTGCTGTTTGCTTTATATTTATCTTATGAAACGTATAAAACGTAGAAATTTTAATAAACAATACGAACATTAGTTGCTTTTTTGTATTATAAATATAAATAAATAAATATATATATATAATAAAGTATAAAAACAAACAAACAGGCCGAACACATACACACTGACGAAAGCTTGGGCGGAGGAGGCCATTATGAACGAGTGTGGAGAAATCCCCTGCTGTATCGTCCGACCCGGCATGATAACCCCCTCCTTGCTGGAACCCCACCAAGGGTGGATCACCAACGTGTACGGGCCCACCGCCTTCGTCGCCGCCAACTTGAAGGGAATTTGCAAGCTGGCCAACGCCGACAATCAGATAAACGCCGATCTCGTTCCGGTTGACTTCGTCGTGAACGGGTGCATTGTTGCAGCGATGAAGACCGCTGTTGATGTCAACAACCAAAAGAGGTTTATGGGATGATTTTTTTGTGGATAATTTTGTATAGACTTAAAAGTTTGGCTAAAAGAGTGTTCAAAATAATTTTTATTTTTGAAAAGATTTTTAAGAGTCCTTTATTAAGACAGCTTAAATTATTAATTTTTGGAATCGTTTTTAATGTTTTTCTATTAAATAGCTATCAAGTTTTGCGAGTTTAATTTTATTCTTTTTGTTTTAAAAAACTTACTGTCCTCAGATACAATTGCAAACTTTTAAAATTCAAAATATAGCTCTTAAACCTTAAAACATTAACAGGTCGAAGCTCGGATTGAGATTGGGACTGCAATCTTCTTCCATGGATGAGATCAGCTCCGAAGGATACTCTTCTCACGAATCAACATTTTCAGAAGAATCTGACTCTTCTGTTTTATCAGGTAAAAATATACATAAATTTCAAATAAACACAAAAACGCCTCTAAATACTTAATAAAACTTAACTTTTTTTTGTATCTGTTTTACTTAGGCAGTTTGTAAGATAGCATAATAAGAAGTAAACATTATGAAAACCAAAAATGTGCGGGTTTTAAAATATTTTTATGAAATGTTAAGACATTTTTGTTTTTATCTAACTCGATTGAAAAAAAAAAAACTTGTAGACAGTAGCATAAGCAATTAAACAAAAACATATTTTTACTACAATTAAAAACATGCATTTTTTCTACTAATCTTAATTTGTAAAAAGTTTTTAAACATGTTTTATGTATCTGCTTTTGTTCTCACAGATACGGATTCACCTGTTGAAAGATTTGTTAAAGAATCAAAACAAGTTCCTTGCTATCACATTACCACTTGCGCACAAAACCCTTTTCCAATTCAGCATATAGGTAGTTGCATTTAATTTTGTTTTGATTAAATATTACGATCAAATTAAAACTTTTTAGAAATGTCATCTTGTAAAGTTGAGAACAGGGTACCATACTATTATATTAATAAATCGCTCAACAAAACATTTCAAATTTGCAAAATAAATTTTTAATATATTTGAATTAATTTTTAGTAAGAGTTCAACAAAATTATTAGTGCTTTAAAAGTATAAAAACAGTTTTTAACTTTATCAGAAAACTTTGCATTTAATCTATAATTTACTTAAGAAAGGTTTGAAGTAAAGATTATTTTGACTCTTTGCTTTTTTTTTTTGTTTAGGTTTTTTAATATTTCAATTTTTTTTTGGTATTCACTAAGTCCAAAAGATTCAAAATAAAAAGCTGTTTTAAATTTTTTTCTTTAAACATTTTTACATTTAACAATTTAAAAATTTGAGGTTTTTATAAGCACAAAGTGTATTTCAAGTAGTTTATTGTGCAAGAACGTTTTAGAACAAAAAATATATTTATTTATTTATTTATTTATTTATTGCAGTCGATGGTTTACAAATTTGGGGTAAAAAGGAGCCTGCGGACATGATAGCACCCCACAACACGAGCGTGACTTACAACAAGAAATTATACGAAGTGAGGTCATTCTTCAAAGAATACATTCCCAGCTTCATAATCGACATCTTGGCTCGTTTGAGTGGACAAACACCGAGGTAAGTGGTGTAAAAGTTTTGTTAGTGTAAAGTAATAAAAAGTTTGTAACTTTTAAAACCAATACAAAAGTTAAATTGATATCAAACTTATAGTGATGTTAGACAAACACCAAGGTAAATGATGTAAAAGTTTTTGTTGGCATAAAACTCAGTTTTGAAATATATTTTACTAGTTTGTAGTCGAATAGCGTTATACATAGTGTAATAAATATACTAGTACTTATACAATTTTCTGCAACAACCTTTGGAAGGTTATAGCAAAATGTCATTTAGATTTTTTTTTGATTTTCATATAGCAATTAAATAATGTTTATGAATTGAGATAATAGTACTGTTATTTCTTCTTGTAAAAAATCCTGTATAGCTTTCATTAGATATAAATTTAAAAAACACTCTTGTTTTGAACAATATGGTAATAAATTAAAGTTTAAACATTTTTATAGCTGTTTAGCACAAACTGTTTTATATAAAAACCAATTTTGTTACAAAGTTATTTAATTACACGACATAATTTTAGACCTGTTATGATGGAAAAAGTATTAGTTTAAAATTTTTTTTTTAAATGATTTTTAACCAAAACTTTATATTTTCAGAGCTGTTATGATATACAAAAAATTGCGAGCTGGTATGGAGGTTATGGAGCCTTTCTTCATGTATTGCCACGACTTTCAGTGGAAAAAATCAAAAAATCTTTTGATGTCCTTAAACATAAAAGATCAAAAAGTTTGTAGTTTATTTTGAACTTAGACTTTCCTTCATCACTTAAAAAATATACCTGATAATAAAAATTAAAATTTGTAAGTATACGCTTGTTTTAACAATACTTTATAATTTTACTTTTTTTAATTTTTTTTGTTTCTTTTATCAAACCGGTAAACATACCATTTTCTAGACGTTCAACTTCGATCCGAACAGTTTCACTTGGGAGGAATATATGCGCTTGTACTGTAGAGGCGCGAGAAAATTTGTTCTGAGAGAAAAAACAACGGACGCACAGAATAAGAAGAAAGAGTTCATGTGAGTTCTGATAATAAAATACATTGTATTTGAAACTGTATTTTTATTGTGAACATGCAAATTCATACATTCGGAGTATTTTTGGTTTGGTTTGCTTGAATAATGTCTGACCGCTTTGTTTGTTAATTAATAGTTGTTAAACTTATATTCTGATTTTAATTTAATCTATTTTTAATTTTTAAATTTTCAGTGTCGGAACATTCTTCCATTGTCTCGGAGTCACGCGTGAGGTTTGCATTTCCGCTATGACGTCATCAGTCGGATATACGAGTTGTTTGTGGGACAACACGTCATATTACTACAGATAAAAAATAAATAGTTTTCTTATTTTGAGTAAAATATTGCTTTAGATTTTCAATATTTTTATTTTACTACTTGCCTTTTAGTTCGAATTTTGTTTTTCAAAATTTACATTTCAAAAATAGAATATTGTAATGTAGGATTTTAAAAACAAAATGTTTTACTACAATATATTTTTACACATTAGTATTACATTTCAAAGAGTTTATTTAAAGGATTTTTAATACATTCATCTTTTTCTGTAGTTTAACCTTATTCTAAACTTTAAAAGCGTTAAAAATTTTTTAGTTGAAAACAATTTTAACTTTAAGAAATACATTTTTTGAGTATTTTTTTGAAAAATATTTATAAGTAGTACTGTGTAATTAAGTTTGCCTTCTTTTTTGTATATTTTCTCTTGTTCTTAATTGTTTTTATTTTGCAGCACACAATAAATGTTTTCATTTAGTTTTTTTTTATCACTTTAAACAAATAGTTAAAAGTTTTAGACAAGTTTTAAGAACTGAAATTAGAACATACAATTTTAACTTATTTTAAACCGGTAAGTAAAACAAATATCAATAACAGGACTTTAAAACGAAATAAAGCAATTTTACAAGGATTCAACAGTTTGATAATTTTAATAAAACAAGCAAAACTTTGATCACTTCTATCGTTCAGAAAGTATACTTAAAACGCTTGTCACATCAAGTGACTAGTTGTTATTATAAGTAGTTAAATAGTTATTTGAATACAACTTTCTTTTGAAGTTTTATGAAACCTGTTGATTCGCATTAAGAATAGTATTAGGAAGTTGATTATAGTTTCTGAAAAAAAAAATTGTCAGAATAATTCTAAAAAATTGTGATGTAAAAATTTACATGCTTGTTCAGTTTATTAGAACTTGAAGTTGCCGGCATGGATTAATTATATTTGAAATATCACTCGAAAATTACTAGAAATGACATATTGTTGACATAGAAAACAAACAATTACATTAAGTATGTTGTTAAAAATGTTTACTATGTAGATATGTAACACAAACAATTATATTAAAAGTTCAAGGGTAAATTAACAATAAAAATAAAAATAATGCAGTCAAAATGTAAAATAATTAACAAAACGTCTTTATAAAACTTGTTTATTGTTATAAATACTTCTAACATTTATCAACTTATGCGTTTATATAACTTAAAAACAGCTAATTTACAATTAAAAATTAAACTGTCTACATTTTTAATAAGTTAAAATAAATTACTAAAATAACGTCTATAAAGATTTGTCGTGCTTTTATAGTTTAAGGATAGTATTCTATTTAATAAAATAATCTCTAAAATGTATTAAGTAAGCCTTTGATTAGTAATCAAAAACAACATCTAAAATAAACACGTTAGACTATTTAAATCGTATTTGAAACTAATGCTTAGTATTTTCTACTGTATTTTCAATTCGAATAATTTTTATAAAACTATAAAGTCACTAAATTTACAATGTTTTACCTAAAAAAGTTCTTCAAAACTTATATTTTATTTCAAGACACACAAAGTTATATAATTTTTTTATTAAAAAATTAAAGGAAATAAGAGAGTTTTTCACACACTGTATATCAATTTAAAAGTTTTTTTATTTTTTATTATGCTGCTTAAATTAATTTAGAAAATCTCTGTTACAAAGTGTTAAATACTTTTTAAATATTGTGGTACCTTATTAAACTGTTCACTTTCTGTCTTTAAAAACAAATATTTTATTAATTTTTGAGAAAGGTTGTAGTTCTTTTACTTATTGTTAAAAACTCAACAATTTTTACCACAAACTAGATACTGGTAGTGTTCTTTTCAAGACCTTAGTTATTTTGATTTTTTAAAGTTAATAAATAAAGTAAAAAAACTTAATGTATCTTAAACATCAAAAATTACTTAGTTGTCGTATTAAATATTTTATTAGTTTTGCTTATATATTGCTAAATCATTAAATAAAATTAGTAATAAAAGAAAGCTTTTGCAGTAAAACAAAAAATTAATTCTTAAAAGTATGCTTTTTTAAAATTTAATATAGTATTTAGTTAGAAGATAAAATAAAAAACAATTTTGGGTAGGAACAAAGTTTGTTTGATTTTTATAGTGACACATTAATGATTTTCATAGAAATTATATAAAAAGAACAACATTTTTAATTTTTTACCGTGTAGTATAGTGTATGTTTAATTTTATTGAAATGTGATATCTAAAACTTAGTAAAAAAAACAAAGCTCTAACTTTCTTTTTTAAAGTTATACTCGAAGAAAAATTACAAAATAGGTTATTAAAAAATTTATAAGTGAGCATAAAAATATACTCGAACAATAGTTCATTGTTTTTATACTAAAAAAAAACTTTTTCTATTTTCTCAATATTTTGTGTTTATGATCTAGTTCGAAAAATTATATTTTCTAGCTTGCAATTATTACAAAACAAAACCAACAGTTTATATCTTAGTTCTAGTTTTAAGCTAACCTGTTCATAAATGTAAGTAAACTTTCAAGGTAAAGTAAATATTACAAATATAATTTCTCGTAATACCAGATAAGCTTGCCGCGTTTATTTTCAGCACCAAGAAAAAACGCTGAGTTTATTGTTAAAGCAAACAACGAAATCCAACTTTCATCAATTACTTTAAAAATTGATATTTGCTTAAATTTGGCATTGATAATAAATCATGCCATCATCATATTTTGATACTTAAAGTACAATTGATATAAAAAAGTTTTTGATAGTTTAAATTTCAAATTACTTTGAATAAAGTACAGACACACAAAAAATATAAACTGTAACCTTAAGAACTATATTAAAAAAATTGCTTTATAAACATGTTTTACAAATGTTTAATATTCTTTTCTGAATTTAAATATTGCATAAAAATTTTTAATTTTCTATCAATATTTTTATACATTGCTTATTGTCCTGGACAAGACGTTAAAAAGTATCAAAGTGGTGTGCGACTTGATAACCAAATGGTTTTTTAGTGTACGAGGTCCTTAAACCAAATATTTTGAGCAATGTTTTTTTTATTTCGTTCGATAAACAAAAGTTTATGACGTATATTATAAAAAAACTATCTTGTTAGTTGTTTAAAAAGCTTTATTTATTAAGCTAAACGATTTCTTAAGCCGTTAGAATTAAAAAATAAAATAAACGGTTAAAACTTTAAAACAAAAGACAAGTTAAAACGTAAAAGATTATTTGTTTTAGTATTCTAAATGCTAATAGTAACTTTAACTTTTTTGCAATAAGTATGTAAAATTTAAAAATCAATTTATTTATTTAGTTTTATTTTTATTTTCTATTATTAAAATTTTTACTGAAAAAACTATACGAGCCATTTTTCAGTGGTATTTTCTAAAAAACCTGGTTTATTAATAAATATAAATTTCATTTACATAAACAACTCATATAATACTTAGAATTGTGATGTAAATAAAAACATTGAGTTTTTGTGAAATGGATTTGTTTATCATAATCTAATTTTAAAACTATTTTATAGGAAGTCGCTTAAATTCATTAGCAAACAGTTAATGCAAACTTCAACAGTTATTTTAATTTTTAATTGTTTGCTTAAACTTGATATTGATAATAAATCAGGCCAACATTGCAAAATTTCTAATTACTCCAAAATAAACTATTATAAAAGTATAGTTTGATATTCTAAACTTTATCAGTTAAGTTAATCTGTTTTGAGAGTTTAGAAAATTTAAAATTTTATTTGTATAATAAGTTAATTAAGCTTTTAAATGAATATAATTTATTAGTGTTCGAAAAGTACCGAATCATTATTGTATAAATAGTTTAGTAGCTAGAGTATTAAAACAAAACATTAAAGTTTTAAATATTTATAACAAAGGTTTTTTTAAAGAAATTATCTGATCTTTTGCATTTTTATTATCACATCAACTCATGATTCTTTTATAAAAAATCTTACTAACTTAAATATATACGTTCAACTTTTTTAAACGTTTATACTTCCCTTTGAATAGATATTTACGGGTAAAACAGACTTTACACATTTAAATTTGTGACTATTGCAATATACTTAAAAAAATATAAGTTGTAAATTTTATAGCTTTGGACTTAAAGCATTAATTTTTGTGATTTTTTATTAGTTACATTACAAGTGTTAATAAATAATATGTAAAAAATAATACTACAAACGTAGTTTGACTCAAGGTATACTTTATAAATTAAATTTGTGTAACAAAAAATTTTTGTTGAAAATTGTTTACAATAAACTAAAAAAGATGAAAGCAGTAATTTTTTTTTTTTCAGTAAAAACTGTGTGGATAATTACTTCATTAACAATGTTTTTTGTTAATTACATCAAGTTTAAGTATTTCCAGCATATTTTATTATAATTATTATGTTAAAGTTGTTTTATGTAAAGCTTTTATTGTTAAAAACTTATTTAAATACCCATAAGTTAGTTTATTATTTGCCTTATAACAATTAACTCTTTACAATATATTTTTAGTAGTTTTTTATATCAACTTGCTTAAAGTATTATTAAAAAAAACTAAAGGTATACAATTAACAAATTGTTGTTAGTTTTCGAGTTTTTTATTTCTTTAATATAAACATTTTATTGAAGGTTAAATTTTAAAGACTTGTATTTATTCTTTTCACGATAAGCATCCTTATCAAACAAACTAGTTCTAAAAACACATGTTTTCCAGATTTTTTTTTAAATACATTTTGAAACATTTTATGTAAATATTTCCATGTTTGTTTACTAGAACTTAATAATTAGCGGTAAAAATTAAAGTAAATAAAATTTCAACAATTTTTTTTTAAATTTCAATATTTAAAAACTTGTTATTGGTAATAAATCAGACCAATATTGCAACATTTGTAATTACCGCAAAACAATTAGCTATAAAATATTTCTTAAAGATCCAAATTCTTAAAAAAAAAAGTTAATTAATACTTAAAGAATATAAAATCTATTTGTACTAAAAAAAAAATAAAAGTTTTTAAATGAATAACTGCTGTTAGTTTTTTTAGAATTGTCAATACGGTACTATTTACTATTTATTAAAAATAAAGCATAAAATTTAAGACAGTATTTAATTAAATACATTTTTTGTTTTGCAATATCGATACATCACTTTATAAATAATCTAATAGTTAGAGTCTTAAAATAAAGCGGTTAAAAAAAGATTATAGCATTTAATGGAATTTTTTTGAAGTTTTGCATTTGCTTTACACACAACAACTTTTACACAATTTTTTCTTATTAATAAAAAAACTTCAGTTTTGTACACTATTTGATAAAGTACATATTAATCTTGATAAAAAAAAACAACGGGTAAAGTAGACTTTAGATATTTAACTTTGTGACTATAGATTTTTTATTTGAATTTACTTTCAGTTAAACATTCAAGTCGTAAATTTTGTAGTTTTGGACTTTACCCTTTTTTTTGTAGATATTTATTATTTATATTGCAAGGGTGCTTACAAGTAATAGTTAACATACTTCAGCTAAAGGTTTACATTGTTATCTTGTAATTTATATTTTCAACCTTATTCGAAATGTTTTCAAACACATTTTAACTAATAACAAACTTTATTTAAATTTTTTTACCCTAAGCATGCTTATCACAATGTATTTTAAGAAATTAATTTTAAAAATAGAATTGACAAAGTAAACTTTAAGTGCAAACTTACATCAATTATTCAAAGTTTTCACTATTTGTTTTAACTTGGTATTGGTAAAATAATTCTACCACTATACCTTTTTGTGAGCATAGAATTAAAAAAAACATATCTATATTATATCTGCAGTTACGTTTGATCAACACAAATATTATTTCCGATAACTTTTTAAAACAATTGTTTGAAACATTTTAATAAAAAGTTAATTATTAAAATTTTGTTTTTAGTAAAAAATCAAATACAATAGCTGTTTATACTTTTGTTTGTGTTCGAAGTTTATTGCCAATACCAACCATAAGTTAACATTAGTCTGCGAAAACAACAAGCAAAATTGTTTATGACGTATCAATCAAAACTGCTAACGCGGAAAAACAAATTTATAAAGCATGCTTGCTAAATTTACCAGCTTAGTTAAAAAAATTAATATTTAACGACAAATCGTTTACAATGATTGGGTGTTTGTTGTTTTGAACTTTTATTAGTTTATTTGTGATAGTGTTTTCTAATCACGTATAACAAAACTAATGTTTAAGTAAATATTTTCTGACGCCGTTTATGTTTATTCAGTTTTACTACACCGGCTTTTAAAAGGACTAAGTATATTCTGTTAATAATTTTGATGTAACTAACATTAATCTTGTAATGCGATAATAAAAAGTTTTGTAAATATTCTTTATTGTCTGCTGCAAAAGAATGAAATAAATAAAAGCAAAAGAACAGAAAAAGTTAATGAAACAAAAATAAAACATAAGTCTTCACAGTAAACGAAATACGATGCTTAAGAAAAAAAATCCAAACAGTTTTAAAGTATAAAGTATTTAAACTTTTTTTAAAATATTGGAAGCTTTGTAATGTATTAAAAAAAGTCAAATCATAAAAAATCTGAACAACATAAATGAAAAACAAATATATTTATCATATTTTTGATAGAAAAAATTTTTGTTGAAAAATATAAAGAATAAGAGACTAAGCCCAAAAAATAAACAGCTTAATAACGATAAAATTTAAATTCTTTTATTTTTTATTATTTAAACAAAAATGTCGAAGTAATAAATCTTAGAAGCAATGAAAAAACTTAACATATTTTACGTGTTACTAAAATAATTACTTTAAAAGCAAAAGTAAGCAATATCAGGAATCTAGTACAAAGTTTATCTCGAAAAATAAAAACTTTGCAGAAAACATTTTCAATTTTATCTGTAACAGTTTGATGTGTTGTCCCACAGACTTTTACGTTTTGTCAAGAAAAACAAATGAATAGGAAACGGTTTTAAAATATTAGTAGCAATTTCATTTTTCATTTGTAGTAGTATGACGTGTTGTCCCACAAACAACTCGTATATCCGATTGATGACGTCATAGCGGAAATGCAAACCTCACGCGAAACTCCGAGACAATGGAAGAATGTTCCGACACTGAAAATTTTAAAATTAAAAATTGACCAAATTAAAAACAGAATAAAAATTTAACAACTATTAATTAACAAATAAAGCGTTCAGGCATTATTCAAGCAAACCAAACCAAAAATACTCCGAATGTATGAATTTGCATGTTCAAAATAAAAATACAGTTTCAAATACAATGTATTTTATTATTATAACTCACATGAACTCTTTCTTCTTATTTTGTGCGTCCGTTGTTTTTTCTCTCAGAACAAATTTTCTCGCGCCTCTACAGTACAAACGCATATACTCTTCCCAAGTGAAACTGTTCGGATCGAAGTTGAACGTCTGAAAAATAGTATGTTTATGAATTTAGTTAAAAAAGTATCTAAATAAATTATACATTATAAAATTTTATTAAATTAATAGCATGTATTAAACAAAATTGAAAAAATTGAATGTTTATGAATTTGTCTAAAAAGAAGTATTAAAAAATGACTAAGAGGGTTTACATTTCGAAGTAATCTTAACAACATAAACAAAATATACAAAATAGTAGAAAAATTATTGTTAAGTTTATTTTTTTGATAAAAAGGTAATTCAAGACTCAAGTTAAAGAACAAACTTTTTGATCTTTTTCGTTCAAGGACATCAGTAAATTTTTTGATTTTTTCCACTGAAAATCGTGGCAATACATAAAGAAAGGCTCCATAACTTCCATACCAGCCCGCAACTTTTTGTATATCATAACAGCTCTGAAAATATATAGTTTTGATTAAGATCATTTTGTAAACAAAATTAGATTTTAAATAAACATATTAAATATCAAACCAGTTATTCAGAATATGTTTAAATTAAAGTTTGCGGTCAAGTAGCTAAAAACAAAGATATTTTATTATTGGTTAGCTAACAAAAGCTATACAAACATGAGGTAATACAATAAAAGAAAACAACTACTTTAATTTTATTTGTAAAACTATTTTTCATGCTATGCAATGATCAAAAAACTACTTCAAGTAACATTGTATTATAACTTAAGACTATAGCAGAAAACTATATTACAACTATTATACTTTTCACACTATGTACAACGCTGTTCAAAAACAAACACATTAAAACACTATGTTTTTACACTAACAAAACTTTTACACCACTTACCTTGGTGTTTGTCCGCTCAAACGAGCCAAGATGTCGACTATGAAGCTGGGAATGTATTCTTTGAAGAATGACCTCACTTCGTATAATTTCTTGTTGTAAGTCACGCTCGTGTTGTGGGGTGCTATCATGTCCGCAGGCTCTTTTTTACCCCAAATTTGTAGACCATCGACTGTAAAGATGTTTAAAGTAAAAACTGTATAACAAATTTTTTGTATTTAAGCTTTGGAATTAGGTGAAGATAAAAAATAAATTAAAATATAATGTAACACAAGTAAAAGTCTAATTTAGCTCGGGATTAAAATAAAAAAACTTTGCTTTAAACTTTGCTAGAATAAACATAGTTTAAGTGCTAAATTAAGTGATATTCCTATAAATATAGATATTTTATTTTACTTTCAAAATACTGAAATTTTTAAAAAATACTTTTATAAATTAAAACTATATGTACTGAATTTAGTTAAGAAAACATGAACGTATTTTGTTGAAGTTTTTTTAGGCAGAAAAATATATAGTAAACTTTTCACAATTCAACAAGTTCGTCTTTAAACAACTTTTAACTTGATCGTGTGTTTTTATTTAAACATACTTTTACAAACATGTTTTTTTTTAATAAAATCAAATTACCTATATGCTGAATTGGAAAAGGGTTTTGTGCGCAAGTGGTAATGTGATAGCAAGGAACTTGTTTTGATTTTTTAACAAATCTTTCAGCAGGTGAATCCGTATCTGTGAGAACAAAAACAGATATATAAAACATGTTTAAACGTTATTCAACTAATATCTTTGTAGAAAACTTGAACTTTTTATTTGTAGTAAATATGCTTTATATACTACTAAAATACTGTCTAAGTTTTTGTATTGTTTTCAAATCTAGTTAAATAAAAGTAAATGCGTCTTAACGCTTTACAAAATTAATAAAAACCCATTCATCTTACTTTTTTCACAATGTTTATTATTATATTATGCCAAAAGCTTCTTTAGTAAAACATACGCAAAAAAATTTATTACTTTAAAGCACTACTTAAAACCTTGTTTGTTTTTATTACTTTGTAAAACTTAATGTTTTTACCTGATAAAATAGAAGAGTCAGATTCTTCTGAAAATGTTGATTCGTGAGAAGAGTATCCTTCGGAATTGATCTCATCCATAGAAGAAGATTGCAATCCCAATCTCAATCCGAGCTTTGACCTTTTAATGTTTTTAGTTTAAATATATATCTTTTGAATTTTAAAAAATTGTAATTGTATTTGGAGACAGTAGGTTTGTAAAATAAAAAGAAAAAAATTTAAACTTGCAAAATTTGATAGCTAATAATTAGGAAATTATCAAAAACGATTTCAAAAACTAATAGTATAAGCTGTTTTAATAAAGGACTCTGATAATAATGTTTTAGAAAAACAAATATATGGAACAGACTTTTAAGTCAAACTTTTAAGTTTTTACAAAAATATCCACAACAAATTCATCCCATAAACCTCTTTTGGTTGTTGGCATCAACAGCGGTTTTCATCGCCGCAACAATGCAGCCGTTCACGACGAAGTCAACCGGAACGAGATCGGCGTTTATCTGATTGTCGGCGTTGGCCAGCTTGCAAATTCCCTTCAAGTTGGCGGCGACGAAGGCGGTGGGCCCGTACACGTTGGTGATTCACCCTTGGTGGGGTTCCAGCAAGGAGGGGGTTATCATGCCGGGTCGCACGATACAGCAGGGGATTTCCCCACACTCGTTCATAATAGCCTCCTCTGCCCAAGCTTTCGTCAGTGTGTATGTGTTCGGCCTGTTTGTTTATACATTTTGTTATTTTATTATTTTGTTATATATGCATTTATATTTCGTCATAATGTATGTGTTCGGCCTGTTTGTTTATACATTTTGTTATTTTATCATATTGTTATATATGCATTTATATTTCGTCATAATGTATGTGTTCGGCCTTTTTGTTTTGAATGGATTTTGATGTTTTTTGAATTTTAGTGTAATCGTTACAATTTTTAACTCAAACTAGTAATTTAAATATAGTTATTAGTGTCTCATTGAAAACTTCAAAACATCCAACTAAAAAAAAATTATACATAAATTGATGTACCATTAAATAAGTACTAAAAAAATAGACAATAAAACTCACAATCCATCTAATAATTGTGGCAGCATTCCAGCGAGTTGCTCGTCGTTCAAAAACTTCAAAGACTTTTAAAATTCCTGTAGTCGACGTTTCTTCTGTATATTTTCTCCTCTACGACGTCACAGTGGTTGTGCGAGTTGACGAAGGCGGTGCTGACGTGAACGAAGGACTCCAAATGGTGACCTGGCGAGCAGTTTCACGATTCTCCTAGTGCACTGAACATTCATCTCGAATGCTATCCTGTTTGTAGATGAAAAATTTTATATTAAGATGTTGTTTTATTATTTTATTGAGGACTGAACGTTCATCTATCTTGTTTGAAATTATAATTTATGGTCAACAAATAATAATTATTCCATTCTGATAAAATCTTATTACTAAAGCTATGTGGTGTCGTTATTAAAAAGTAATATTGATTATAATTAAAATTAGCTTTAGGACATGCTTAATTTTTGAAGTAATACTTTCTAACTGTTTTGTATCATCAATAGTAATAAATAAAATAATATTTAAACTTTAAATAATGATAAAAAAAAAAAAAACATTAGAAAATCTACCAAGTTATTTCAATCAACTACCTGATAATTTCGTTGAACTTCAAAGTGGCAGCGCAGTGAATGAAAACGTTCACTTCGTTTCTCAACAATCTCCTCGACTGGCGGCTCAAACCGAGATCTTTGGCCTCCAAGTCGCAACTGACAAATGCAAGTTTGTCCATGAAGCTCGGGTGAACTTTCTTAACTCGATCGAAGCACTGTTAAATATTTAAAATTAAGACATTTGTGAGTAGCAAAATATAGTTTTTCAAAACAAAACAACAGTCAAAAACAACTAACTGTTTGTTATGATGTATTAAAAAAACTTTTAAAAACACTGTAAGCTATTTTTAACTTGTTAACTATAAAAAAAAGGTTTGTTTCTGAAAACATCTTTATTATTTCTTGTTGTTTGTTTTGTTTATCGGCTTTGTTTTCGTTAGCAACAACTTTAAAACAAACAAACAGGTTTATCAGCGAGCGACTTGAGACGATCTTCGGGAGTCACTCCCCTCTTGTTCCTGATCAGCAAGATTATCTTCTTCACATCCGGGCAGCTGTACAGCAGCTTCTCAACAATCCCCTGACCCAGGAATCCGGTTCCACCCGTCAGCGCCACGGTTTTTCCCGCGTAAAATTCAGCGGTTGGCTGGTACTGGGGTGTCGGTTGGTTCTGTTTGAAGTTTATTGTTAATAGGTAACATTGTATAAAAAATTTTGTTTGTTAATAAGGTGCATTTTTTATTAAGGGAAACTCGTTGTAAAGCTTGGAGTTATGAATATTTCTTTCTACAATAACAACATTTAGAATTGTTAAGATTTTAGTTTAATCTACAGTATACTTTAAGCATTTTAACTTTTAATAATACAAAACTTTTAATATTTTAAAAATTCTTTTAAATTAATAGGCAAAGCAACCAAGATTAATAAAATTTTGATTTAAATTAGGTAAAGTTTAGAAACAATAATTTTTTTAAACCTAGTCAATAAGTTTTTTAAGCTGTGAACAAATTTTAGGTTTCAAAGATATTTGATTTTGTTAGATTGTCGTAACAAAAAACTAGCCAATTGAAAAAAGTCATATAGCCTCACTGTAGCGTATATAAAAAATATCTGTTTAACAAATTTTAGTTAATAAAAAGAAAACCCTTATTCTACATATCAACAACTATTACCTTTACAAGCATGTTTGTATGATATTTTTTTGCTTCAGTTGCAGTGTCAACTAACAAGAGTATTGTTTTTGATTTTAAGCCTACTAGGCTGTTATATATATTTTTTTGTTGAGAGAGAGAAAAAATTAAAAGAGTAAACATATTCAACCGGCGTTTTACTGAAAATTTAAAGCTAGTAAACAATTATCATCAGTTTGTAACGTTTCGTAAGTTGTTTAATGTTTTGGCTGTAAAACAGCAATTATTCAAGTAAAAACAAACTTTTATGGGTCGATAAAATCACAAACAAACAAATTATCATAACTTTTTGCAATTACTTTGTAAAAAAATTATTATTCTAATTTGCTTGCTACAAACTTTCTTCAAAACTTGTTTTCATTAATAAAACACTTTTTTTAGAAATTAAAGGTAATATATTTGGTTGAAGCTTTAATAATTAATCAAATAACAGTTTAAAAACATTAACTTAAGTTTTATAATCTGTTTTATTAAACTATTATTACAAACACCTTCTACAATACCGGTATAAATGATTTTCAAAATCAAAAATATCAAATTCTTCTTGTATAATAGCAGATAATTTTTCTTTATTAAATAGTTCATTGTTTTAAATATCAAAAAAATTTGGTCAAAAAATTTTTCTGACTAACCTTTTGTGTACGTAACTCTATTTATAAATATAACTTTTTAAAACTCTTTAAACTTTCCTACATAATAAAGTTTTAGTAAGATATTTGAACATGTATATTGTTTACTTATGTGATATTTTGATAAAATTTTAAAAGGGTAGTTTATTTAACAGTATATCTAGTACTTACATTGGTATTTTTTTTGTTTTTTGTATTTATGACGTCAATATTGATATTATTTAAAATAAATATGATTTTAAGATTCTATGCTCACAAAAAGTGTAACGGTAAAATTGTTTTACCTATACCAAGTTAAAACAAACACTGAGAATTTAGAATGATTGATGTAAGTTTGCACTTAAAGTTTACTTTGACAATAAATTTAGCAAATTTTTAAAATCAATTGCTGAAAATACATTGTGATAAGTTTGCTTAGGGTAAAATAGATAAATGTAAATGAATTTTTAATTAATTAAAATGTGTTTTAAAACTTTTCAAATAAGGTTTAAAATTAAAATTACAAGATACTTTAAAATTAATAACAGAATGGTAAATGTTGTAATTTGACTTTTAATTTTTTTATCAATACGTTGAGTAAGTTAACATAAACAATTGCAAAAAACACATTGTAATAGGTTTATAGTTTAAAAAATAAATATTACTCAATTCATAGTGATTGTGTATAGTTTTAACTATAAAAAACCTAAAATAATATAACTTCCTATAGTGACTACTGCCAAAAACTACTAATAACTAATTAAACGTGATTTAGTAAACAAAATAGTGTTACTAATACATTACTCATATAGTAATTACTTAAAATACATTAGTTTTTACCTTTTTGAAGTTTTTTTTATATACTTTTTTTTGTTTAATACTAAGCAATTTACACATATGCATTACAAAATTAACTGTTTGATATTTGATTTAAGAATGTAAATCTTTAGTTAAAGTACTAATACCTGTTTGCACCCTCATAATATAAATAATAAATATCTACAAAAAACAAAGGGTAAAGTCCAAAACTACAAAATTTACGGCTTGAATGTTTAAGTGCAAGTAAATTGAAATAAAAAAGTTATAGTCTCAAAGTTAAATGTCTAAAGTCTACTTTACCCGTAATTTTCCAAGTTCAACATGAACTTTATTAAAACTAGTACAAAACTGAAAGTTTTTTGTTCAATAAGAAAAATTCGTGTAAAAGTTTTTGTGTGAAGACAAATGCAAAACTTTAGATAAAATACATTGGATGTTATAATTTTTATTTTTTCAAAATTAAATGTTTTCTTTTAAGACTCTAACTTCTATACTACTTATATAATGATGTATCGATATTACAAACAAACAAAGTTTTTTAAAGTTATACTGATTTAACTTTTATTCTTTACACTTACTAAAAAACACTAACCGAAGTTGTTCATTTAAAAACTTATTTGTTTTTTTTTTAAGTAGATTTTACATTTTCCAAGTATTTAATACAGTAAAATTTTTAATTAAATTTTGGTAATCAAAATATATTTTTAATGGTAAATGTTTTGCGGTAATTACAAATGTCGCAATGTTGGCCTGCTTATTATCAATACCAAGTTTAAGCAAATACTAAAAAATTTAAAATAATTTTTGATGTGTTATTTACTTTACTTTTTGCCAGTAATTATAAATTCTAGTAAACTTAACAAACATGGAAATATTGACATAAGATGTTTCAACAAGTATTTTACAAAGTTTTTTTGGAAAACATGTGTTATTAGTTTATAGAACTTGTTTGTTTGATAATTCTTATCGTGAAATAAATAAATATAAGTCTTTAAAATTTATTGTTTAGTAAAATTGTTTGAAAAATGAAAGTAATAAAAAACTCAAAAACTAACAATAAATTGTTAGTTGTATACCTTTTTTTTTAAATAATACGTTAATTAAGTTGATACTAACAACTACTAAAAACATAATTTATTGAGTTTTTTGTTAAAAAAACAAAACATAAACTAATTTATAATTATTGAATTAGGCTTTTAACAAAAAACCTTTAAGTGACACAACTTTATTATAGTAATTACAGTAAAACTTGTTAGAAGTACTTAAACTTTTCGAATTAACAAAAAACTTTAATAATAAACTAATAACCAGCATAGTTTTTACTGTACATTATTTTATCATTTTCACCTTTTTAAACTTATTCAAGCAATTTCTAACAAAAGTTATTTTATTATTAAAAAATTGTTTATAAATTATACCTTGAGTCAAACTACGAATTTAGTATTATTTTTACATACTATTTGTTAACACTTGTAATATAATTAATAAACATTTACAAAAATCAGAACATTTAGTCAAGAGCTATAAAACTTACGGCTTACATTTTTAAGTATAAATAAATCGCAATAGTCACTAATTTAAATGTGTAAAGTCTGTTTTACCCGTAAATATTTATTTCAAGGGAGGTATAAACGTTTAAAAAACAAATCGTATATAATTAAGTTAATAATATCATTTTATTAAACAATTATGAGTTGATGTGATAATAAAATTGCAAAAGAACTGATAACTTCGATAAAACATTTTGTTATAAATGTATAAAGCTTTAATTTTTTATTTTAATACTCTAGCTCCTACACATTTTATACAATGATGCGTTGGTACCTTTCGAACACTACAAATAATATTCATTTAAAAGTTTATTTAAATTTTTATCGAAATAAAATTTAAGTTTTTCAAGCTCTCAATACACATTAACTTTACTGATAGAATTTAGATTATCAAAATATACTTATATTTTGCAGTAGTTACAAATGTTGCAATGTTGGCCTGGTTTATTATCATTACCAAGTTTAAGCAAATACTGAAAATTTAAAATAACTGTTAAAGTTTACATTAACTGTTTGCTAATGCATTTAAGCGATTTCTTAAAAAATAGAGTTAATATTAGATTTTGATAAACTAATCCATTTTATAAAGACTCAATGTTTTTATTTACTGCGGTTTTTACTGCAGGTTTATACTTAGCATATGACCACCTCGTTGTTTTACATTTCAACTTTCATCTATAAAACAGTTTACTTATTGAATATTTAAAATATATGTATGGGATATTTAATTTAAACAACGACTGCTACTTTATCAATCAATTATTTTAATAATTGTTTAATACAATATTTATGTAATTTAAGTCATTGTGGTTTTATGTATATCGCTGTAACTTAATTATCGGTCAGTACTTTGTAAGCTCAATAACAAGTTTTTTTTTGTGTTTTGTTTTCTAAAACTTTATTTTTTTAAATTTTTATCGTTACATTTGAACCAAATCTGCTTCCTAATTGTATATAACTTTGATTAATTCATTACAAACACTTAATATATAATATACATGTTACATCGAGTTTCTGTGACTTTCATTGTTAAGTTTTATTAAATTTAATTAATACACTAACTAATGGTTAATGTTTCATTTTGTTCAAAATAGATTACAAACATAAAAACTAAATTAACATACTTTGCAATACTAATTAAATAGTTGAAATAATCTCATTTATATTGTGACATAATTATAAGATGTAATGAATGTATTTTGTTCATTTATTAATTTGAATCAGTTTTCTTTCCATTAACGTGAGTTGTTTGTTTATTTTTTATTTATTTTATTGTTATTTGTTGTTTTGCTGTCTATTTTAATTTACTTTACTTTATTTTAAACTTAATAATCACAAATATTACATAGTTTTATAACAGTCGGATTTAATATTAAGTATTTTACCTATTATTAACTATTAACTGTAGAAAATATTTTATTTTAAAGAAAACATGTATACACCTACTTTATTCTATGCTTCCATTCTTTCATTACAGTAATTATTTTTTTACAGAACCCAATTGAAGTGTGTTGATTCGTTGACACACAGAAACATACGTTGGTACAATAAAGAAAGATTACTGTACAATTTGTTTTTTTATGCTTTTATTTACATCACAATTCTAAGTATTTTATGAGTCATTTATGTAGGTAAAACGTAAATTTATTAATAAAGCAGCTTTTTTAGAAAACACCACCTAAAAATGGCTCGTATTGTTTTTTCAGAAAACTCTTTAAAAACAAAAAATAGTTATAAAACTAAATAAGTAAATTATTTTTTTAGTTTTACATATTTATGACAAAAAAGTTGAAGTTACTAATAGCATTTAGAATACTAAAACAAATAATCTTTTACGTTTTAACTTGTCTTTTGTTTTAAAGTTTTAACCGTTTTTTTATTCTGTCGGCTTAAGAAATTTTTAAGTTTAATAAATAAAACTTTTTAACAATTAACTACATAGTCTTTTTTTTTTATTATACATGTCATAAACTTTTGTTTAGCGAACAAAATAAAAAAACAGTACTAAGAATATTTGGTTTAAGAACCTGGTGCACGAAAAAAACATTCAGTTATCGAGTCACACACCACTTGGATACTTTTTAACGTCTTGTCCAGGACAATAAGCAGTGTTGTTAGAAAAATAAAGATTTGCATGCTGATATTTTAATTCAGAAAATAATACTAAGAACCTGTAAAACATTTTTATAAAACAATTTGATAATTATACAAGTTTTGTTCTTAAGGTTGAAGTTTATATTTTTTGTGTGTCTAAACGTTATTTAAAGAAATTTGAAAATTTAAACCATCAATTTTTTTTTCTATCAATTGTACTTTAAGTATCAAAACATGATGATGGCATGATTTATTATCAATGCCAAATTTAAGCAAGTATCAATTTTTAAAATAGGTGATGTAAGTTTGATTTTGTTGTTTGCTTTAACAATAAATTCAGTTTTTTTTCTTGATGCTGAAAATAAACGCGGCGAGCTTATCTAGTATTACGAGAAATTACATTTGTAATATAAACTTTACCTTGAAAGTTTACTTACATTTATTAACAGGTTAGCTTACAACTAGAACTAATACCTAAACTGTTGGTTTTGTTTTGTAATGATTGCAAGCTAGAAATTATAATTTTCTTGAACTAGATCATCAAAACAAAATATTGAGAAAATAGAGAAATTTTTATTCTATATAAAAATAATGAATAATTGTTCAAGCATTTTTTATGCTTATTTATAAGATTTTTAACTACCTATTTTGTAACTATTCTTCGTATACAAATTTTAATAAAATTTTGTTATTTACTAAAGTTTTAGATGTTACATTTTAATAAAAGCAAACGTACATTATACTACCATAAAAAATTTTAAATGTTGTTTTTTTATAATTTGTATGAAAATCATTAATATGTCACTACATAAGTTAAACAAACGTTGTTCATATCTGAACGTGTTTTTATTTAATCTTTTAATATAAATATTATAAAAAAATCTAAAAAAAATTTACTATTAAGAGTTAAATATTTTGTTTTAGTGCAAAAGCTTCCTTTTATACTAATTATATTTAATGTTCTAGCAATAGATATACTAATAAAGTATTTTATACGACAACTACGTAACTTTTTATGTTTAAGATACATTAACTTTTTTATTTTTAGTCATTTACTTCCAAATAAATAAAATAAGTAAGGACTTTGAAAAAAGATTACTTTTAATTAGTTACTGTCAAGCTTATTTAATACATGTTAGAGATTATTTTATTAAATAGAATACTATCCTTAAACTATTAAAGAACAACAAATCTTTATTGACGTTACTTTAGTAATTTATTTTAACTTATTGTAAAAAAAGACACTTTAATTTATAATTGTAAATTAACTATTTATAAGTTATATAAACGCATAAGTTGATAAATATTAGAAGTATTTATAACAATAATCTAGTTTTATACAGACGTTTTGTTAATTGTTTTACATTTTGACTGCATTATTTTAATTTTAATTGTTAATTTACCCTTGAACTTTTAATATAACTGTTTGTGTTTCATGTCTACAAAGTAAAAATTTCTAACAACATATTTAATATTATTGTTTGTTTTTTATGTCAACAAAATAAACATTTCTAGTAATTTACGAGTGATGTTTTAAATATAATTAATCTTTGCCGGCAATTTTAAGTTCTAATAAACTGAAAAAGCATGTAAATTTTTACATCACAATTCTTTAAAATTGTTCTGACATAGTTTTTGTTTTTGGAAACTAAATATAGTCAACTTCTTAATATTATTCTTAATGCGAATCAACAGGTTTCATAAAAATTCAAAAAAAAAGTTGTATTTAAATAAACATTCCACTACTTATAATACCAACTAATCATTTGATGCTACAACCGTTTTAATTATACTTTCTGAATGATATAAGTGATCAAAGTTTTTTTTTTCTTTTATTAAAACTATTAAACTGTTGAAACCTCTGTAAAATTGCTTTAATTCGTTTTACAGTCCTGTTACTGATATTTGTTTTACTTACCGGTTTAAAAAAGTTAAAATTGTATGTTATAATTTTTATTTTTTATAATTTGTATACAATTTTAAGTATTTAATTAAAGTGATAAATAAAAATGATAACATTTATTGTGTGCTTCAAAATAAAAACAATTAAGAACAACAGAAAAATTAGTAAAAAAAAGAAAGCAAACTTAATCTACTACACAGTACTAGTTGTAAATATTTTTCAAAAAATGTACTTCTTAAAGTTAAAATTGTTTTCAACTAATATTTTTTTAACTTCTTTAAAGTTTAGAATGTAGTTAAACTACTGGTAAAGATGAATGCATTCAAAATACTTTAAATTTTGTTTAACAAATTCTTACAAAACAGTATTTCATTCTCGGAATGTAAATTTTGAAAAACAAAATTCAAACTAAACGGCAAGTATTAAAATAAAAAAATTCAAAATCTAAAGCAGTATTTTACTCATAATTAGAAAACTATTTCTTTTTCATTTGTAGTAGTATGACGTGTTATCCCACAAACAGCTCGTATATCCGATTGATGACGTCATAGCGGAAATGCAAACCTCACGCGAAACTCCGAGACAATGGAAGAATGTTCCGACATTGAAAATTTTAAAATTTTAAATTGATTAAACTAAAATCAGAATATAAATTTAACAACTATTAATTAACAATTAAAGCGGTCAGACATTATTCAAGCAAACCAAACCAAAAATACTCCGAATGTATGAATTTGCATGTTCACAATAAAAATACAGTTTCAAATACAATGTATTTTATTATTATAACTCACATGAACTCTTTTTTCTTAATTTGTGCGTCCGTTGTTTTTTCTCTCAGAACAAATTTTCTCGCGCCTCTACAGTACAAGCGCATATATTCCTACCAAGTGAAACTGTTCGGATCGAAGTTGAACGTCTGAAAAATAGTATGTTTATGAATTTAGTTAAAAAAGTATCTAAATAAATTATACATTATAAAATTTTATTAAATTAATAGCATGTATTAAACAAAATTGAAAAAATTGAATGTTTATGAATTTGTCTAAAAAGAAGTATTAAAAAATGACTAAGAGGGTTTACATTTCGAAGTAATCTTAACAACATAAACAAAATATACAAAATAGTAGAAAAATTATTGTTAAGTTTATTTTTTTGATAAAAAGGTAATTCAAGACTCAAGTTAAAGAACAAACTTTTTGATCTTTTTCGTTCAAGGACATCAGTAAATTTTTTGATTTTTTCCACTGAAAGTCGTGGCAATACATGAAGAAAGGCTCCATAACTTACATACCAGCCCGCAACTTTTTGTATATCAAAACAGCTCTGAAAATATATATGATTTGAATAAAACAATTTTATAAATAAAACTAGTATTCTAATAAACATATTGAGTATCAAAAAAGCTCGAAAAGACGTTTGAATTAAAATTTGTGGTCAAGTAAATAAAAACAAAGATATATTATTATTGATTCGCTAACAAAAGCTATACAAACAGGAAGTAGTACAAGAAAAGAAAAAAAAACTGCTTTAAGCTTGTTTTTAAAACTAAATTTCATACTATGCAATGATCAAAAAACTATTTTAAGTATAAGCGTATTATAACTTAAAATTGTAGCAGAAAACTGTACAATAACTATTATATTTTTACACTATGTACAACGCTGTTCAAAAACAAACTTATTGTAAAAGTATGTTTTTACAATTAACAAAAACTTTTACACCACTTACCTCGGTGTTTGTCCGCTCAAACGAGCCAATATGTCGACTATGAAGCTGGGAATGTATTCTTTGAAGAATGACCTCACTTCGTATAATTTCTTGTTGTAAGTCACGCTCGTGTTGTGGGGTGCAATCATGTCCGCAGGCTCCTTTTTACCCCAAAAATTACAAAAAAATTTAAATTTTTCAAACTCTCAAAACAGATTAACTCTACTGATAAAATTTAGATTATCAAAATATACTTTTATAATAGTTTATTCTGCAGTAATTACAACTGTTGCAATATTGGCCTGATTTATTATCATTACCAAGTTTAAGCAAATACTGAAAATTTAAAATAACTGTTGAAGTTTACATTAAATGTTTGCTAATAAATTTAGCGATTTATTTTAACATTGTTTAAAAATAGGTTATCATAAGCTAATCCCTTTTACCGAAACGTAAATTTTCTATTTACATTATAATTCTATGTATTTTATAAGCCATTTATGTAGGTAAAATGTAAATTTATTGATAACCTAGCTTTTTTAGAACCAACCACCAAAAAATGGCTTGTATAATTTTTTCCTAAAATTTTTTAAGAACTGAAAAAATATAAGTATATATTTTTTTCAACTAAATATATTTATGACATAAAAATTGTAGTCACTAGTAGCATTTAGAATAATAAAACAAACAATATTTGAAACGTTTTACTTTCTTATTACTTTTACTATCTTTTGTTTCAAATTTTTATCCATTCAATTTTTTTTTGATGAAATTTTAATGGTTTAAGAGGTTGTTCAGTTTATAATAAATATAATCTTTTTAACAACTAAGAACATAATTTATTTTTAATACATGTTTTAAACTTTTGTTTATTAAACGATAAAAAAGCACTAAAAATGTTTGGTCCAAGACCTCGTGCACGAAAAAACCATTCGGTTATCGAGTCGCACACCGTTTGGATACTTTTTAACGTCTTGTCCGGGACAATAAGCAATGTATAAAAAGGTTTATAAAAAGTAATGATTTGTATGCAATACTTCAATTCAGAAAAGAGTACTAAATATTTGTAAAACATGTTTATAAAGAAATCTGTTAAATTATACAAGTTTTAGTACTATTCTTAAAACTTAATTTTACATGTTTTGTGTGTCTAAGCGTTATTTAAAGTAACTTGCAAGTCTAAACTATCAAAACATTTGTTTGGAACAAATTTACTTTCAGTGTTAAAATACGATGATGGCATGATTTATTGAGATTGCCAAATTTAAGCAAATACCGATTTTTAATGTAATTGATGTAAGTTTGATTTTGTTGTTTGCTTTAACAATAAATTCAGTGTTTTTTCTTGTTGCTGAAAATAAACGCGGTAAGCTTAACTGGTATTACGAGAAATTATATTCGTAATATTTACTTTACCTTGAAAGTTTACTTATACTTATAAAATGGTTAGCTTACAACTAGAACTAAAATCTAGACAGTTGGTTTTTTTTTTGTAATAATTGCAAGCCAGAAATTATAATTTTTCGAACTATATCATCAAAACAAAATATTTAGAAAAAAGAAAAAGCTTTTTTATACAAAAAGAATGAATAAATGTTCGAGTTTATTTTCATGCTCACTTATAAGTTTTATAACTACCTATTTAGCAATTATTTTTGAATACAACTTTTTAAAAGATTGTTATAGCTTCGATTCTTACTAAAAGTGTAAATATTACATCTCAACAAAAGCAAACGTACATTATAATACCGTAAAAAACTGTTCTAATTAAAGTTATTTTTGTCATAATTTGTATGAAAATCATTAATCTGTCACTACATAAATTAAACAAACGTTGTTCCTATCTAAAACTGTTTTTAATTTTATCTTGTTATAAAAATATTATATCAAAATCTAAATAGGCTTATATTTAAGAATTAAATATTTTGTTTACTGCAAAAGCTTCCTTTTATTACTAGTTATACTTAATGTTCTACCTATAGATAAGCAAAACTAAGAAAATATTTAATACGACAGCTACGTAATTTTTGATTTTTAAGATACAGACTCTTTTTTAACTTTAGTTATTAATTTCTAAAAAGTAAAATACGTAAGAATTAAAAATTGCTATTAAAATTGTTGAAATTTTGACAATAAATAAAAGAACTACAACCTTTGTTTAAAAATTATAAAAAAATTATTTTTTTAAGACAGAAAGTGAACAGTTTAATACGATATCACGATATTTAAAAAGTCGTTTAACACTTTGTAACAAAGATTTTCTAATTTACTTAACCAGCAAATAACTAAAAAATTTAAAACTTTTACAATAGTATACTGTGTTAAAGACACTGTTATTTCCTTTCTTTATAATTTAAAAAATATAAAATTTAACGTGTCTTGAACTAAAATATAAAGTTGTGAAGAACTTTTAAAAGTAAAAAGTTGTAAACTTAGTGACATTATAGTTGAGTAAAAATTATTCAAACAGAAAAACACAGTAGAAAATACTAATCATTAGTTTCGAATACGATTTAAATAGTCTAACGTGTTTATTCTAAATATTATTTTTGTTTACTAATCAAAGGCTTATTTATACATGCTAGAGATAATTCAATTGAATTGAATACAATCATTAAACTATTAATACACAACATATTTTTATTAACTTTATTTTAGTAGTTTATTATGAACTTCTTGTAAAAGTAGACAGTATAATTTTAATTGTAAATTAACTACTTTCAGAGTTGAATAAACGCTTAAGTTGATAAATATTAGAAGTATTCGAAATAGTAAACAAGTTTTAAAAATAAGTTTTATTAATTATTTTACGTTTAAAAATTTCACTGGATCCTTTGAATTTTGTTGTTAATTTACTCTTGAACCTATCATTATAATTGTTTGTTTTTCATGTCTAACAAATAAAAAATTAAACATACGAGAGATTTTTTATTTATTTTTAATCTTTTGTCGGTAATTATAAGTTCTATCAGACTAAACAAACATGAAAATATTTATATCAAAATGCCTTAGAAGTGTTCTGGCAAAATTCTTTTTTTTGGAAAACAGGTATAGTCAACTTCTTAATATTAAAATATATTCGTAATGCAAATCAACAGATTTCATAAAACTTCAAAAAAATTTGTATTCAAATAAACATTCAACTATATATAAAATTAAATAATTACTTGATGCTACACACGTTTTAAGAATGCATTTTTGAATTTTATAAGTGATCAAAGTTTTGTTTGTTTTATTAAAACTATCAAACTGTTGAACCCTTGTAAAATTGCTTTATTTCGTTTTACAGCCCTGTTACTAATGTTTGTGTTACTTATCGGTTTTAAATGAAGTAAAACGGTATGTTATAATTTAAGTTTTTATAATTGGTATAGAATTTTAAGTATTTGTTTAAAGTAATAAAAAACTGAATGATAACATTTATTGTGTGCTGCAAAATAAAAACAGTTAAGAACAAGAAAAAAAAATGAAAAAAAAAACAAAGGCAAACTTATTTCATTACACAGAACTACTAACAAATATATTGTAAAAAAATATTTAGAAGTTGTACTTCTTGAAGATAAAAATGTTTTCAACTAAAGATATGTTAACGCCTTTAATTTTAGAATGTAGTTAAACTAATGAAAAAGATGAATGTATTAAAAATACTTTGAATAAACTCTTTAAATTATAATACTAATGTGAAAAAATATATTGTAGTAAAACATTTTTCTTTTAAGTTCTTACACAACAATATAATAACTCATTCTCAAAATGTTAATTTTGCAAAAAAAAGTTCAAACTAAAAGGCAAGTAGTAAAATAAAAAATTTGAAAATCTAAAGCAATATTTATTTGAAAAAATTAAAACTATTTGTTTTTTATTTGTAATAGTATGACGTGTTGTCCCACAAACAACTCGTATATCCGATTGATGACGTCATGGCGGAAACGCAAACCTCACGCGTAACTCCGAGACAATGAAAGAACGTTCTGACACTAAAAATGAAAAAAATATTAAAATGTTGATGAAGTTAAAAACAAAACAAAGATTTAACAATTATTAAAAAACAAACAAGATAGTCGAAAATTATCCAAGCAAACCAAAAATACTCCGAATGTTTGAACTTGAACGTTCACAATAAAAATACAGTTTAAATTAAAGAATATTTTTTTATTATAACTCACATGAACTTTTTCTTCTTATTCTGTGCGTCCGTTGTTTTTTCTCTCAGAACAAATTTTCTCGCGCCTCTACAGTACAAACGCATATACTCCTCCCAAGTGAAACTATTTGGATCAAAGTTGAACGTCTGGAAAATAGTATGTTTATGAAATTGATTTAAATAATTTTAACAGAAGAACAAAAAAGGTTTAAATAATATTAAAAACGAAATTGAACGTCTTAAAACAGTTAGATTTATCAACTTAATATAAAAAAGTATTAACAGAAGAATAAACAAAAGGTTTACATTATGAAGTAATCTTAACAACATAAATGTATTATAGAAAATAGTAGAAAAAGATATAGTAATATAAAAGTATTGAATTATTATTTTTATTAAAAAATAATAATTCAATACTTAAGTAAAACAACAAACTTTTTGATCTTTTTCGTTCAAGGACATCAGTAAATTTTTTGATTTTTTCCACTGAAAATCGTGGCAATACATGAAGAAAGGCTCCATAACTTCCATACCAGCCCGCAACTTTTTGTATATCATAACAGCTCTGAAATATATATAGTTTTGGTCACAAATAATAAAAAAAGACAGTTACCGTTTTAAAACAAATTTTTTTTTTTATTTCATTATGTCTCTAAAAGTATAATTTTTGATAAAAAAAGAAATATCCAAAAAGATCTTTTGTATATCATAACTCTAAAAATAGGGTTTTGGTTACAGTTATTCTGGGAATAAATTTAGTATTTATACAAAATGCTTTGTGCATCATACGAGCTCTAATAATGCTTAAATTATAATTTATGATCATTTAGTATTAAGAAATAGTTTTTTATTATAGTGTTGCCTACGAAAGAGAAAAAAAAAACTATAGTCTAACATTTTAAACTACATTTCATGATCGGTAGTTAATCAAGAAAATACTCTGAATGATATTCTGCTACAATAAAACTTTTATACTATGTACAACATTACTCAAAAAAATTCAAACTATGTTTTTACAATGAACAAAAATTTTTACATCAATTACCTTGGTGTTTGTCCGCTTAAACGAGCCAAGATGTCGACTATGAAGCTGGGAATGTATTCTTTGAAGAATGACCTCACTTCGTATAATTTCTTGTTGTAAGTCACGCTCGTGTTGTGGGGTGCTATCATGTCCGCAGGCTCCTTTTTACCCCAAATTTGTAGACCATCGACTAAAATATACGTTTAAAGTAAAATTTGTAGAACTACTTGTTTAGATATTTAGTTGCTTTAAATTAATTCTGATATACAGTGGCCAATACTTAGTTATCGAAGTAAAAGAACTATATTTGTTGTTAATATATATTTTATACTTTAGTGCGTAACAATGGTATCATTATGTTTATTATTGAACAATTAGTATAATAGCTTAACTATTTTGGGGCTTTAGAAGTAAGAGAAAAGAAAAAGTTTATAGAAGTATTTAAGTAACGAAACATAGATTGAAACTTAGTTGAGAAGTTAAATTAAATTCTATAGTGAAATGTTTCTTGAATAAAGTATAGCTTATATGCAAAGTTTTTTTATAAAGTTTTTACAACTTTTAAAGACCCATAACCTGTTGAATTTTTTGTAAGAATGAAATTACCTATTTGCTGAACTTATTTAAAAATATTTTAGTTTTTTCAGAAAATAAACATTCATTATTTAAGAATATTATGTTATTAAGAATCGTTAACTTGATTATGTGTTTTTTATTAAAATATACTTACCTATATGCTGAATTGGAAAAGGGTTTTGTGCGCAGGTGGTGATGTGATAGCAAGGAACTTGTTTTGATTCTTCAACAAATCTTTCAGCAGGTGAATCCGTATCTGTGAGAACAAAAGCAGATGTATAAAACATGTTTAAAAACTTTTTAAAACTTAAAATTTGTGGAAAAAATGCACGTTTTTAGTTGTAGTAAAAATATATTTTAATTTTTAGCTTATTCTACTGTCTGAAAGTTTTCTTTTATTTTCTTCTAATCTAGCTAAATAAAAGCAAAAGCGTCTTAATATTTTATAATAATAGTTGAAACCCGCTCATTTTTTGTTTTTCATAATGTTTACTTCTTTTTATGCTGACTTATAAGCTGTCTAAGTAAAACAGATGCAAAAAATTTTATACTTTATAAAATTTATAGAGGTTGTTTTTGTGTTTGTTTCTTTACTTATGTATATTTTTACCTGATAAAACAGAAGAGTCAGATTCTTCTGAGGACGTTGATTCGTGAGAAGAGTATCCTTCGGAGCTGATCTCATCCATGGAAGAAGATTGCAATCCCAATCTCAATCCGAGCTTCGACCTGTTAATAATGGTAATTATTTTAAAAAGAGAATTGTTCTGATTTTAAAAGGTTTATCTTTTTATCTTTTAGTTTCAAATGTATCTGAGGACAGTTGGCTTTGTAAAAGATTAAAAGTTACAAGAACAACAAACTTGCAAAATATTATAGAAATATTTTAAAAACGAGCTCAAAAATTAATACCAAGTGCTTACGTAAAAATTACTTTACTATTTTTTTTACTCGGTATTAAGCAAAATACTCATCAAAATAAACCTCTTTTGGTTGTTGGCATCAACAGCGGTCTTCATCGCCGCAACAATGCACCCGTTCACGACGAAGTCAACCGGAACGAGATCGGCGTTTATCTGATTGTCGGCGTTGGCCAGCTTGCAAATTCCCTTCAAGTTGGCGGCGACGAAGGCAGTTGGCCCGTACACGTTGGTGATCCACCCTTGGTGGGGTTCCAGCAAGGAGGGGGTTATCATGCCGGGTCTAACGATACAGCAGGGGATTCCCCCACACTCGTTCATAATTGCCTCCTCCGCCCAAGCTTTCGTCAGTGTGTAAGTGTTCGGCCTGTTTGGTTGTTCTTAATTTAATTATATTTATATACATGTTTATTCATATTTCGTCACAATGTATGTGTTCGGCCTGTATGGCTTAAATAGGTTTTGATGTTTTCTGAATTTTAGTGTAATCGTTAACTTTTTTACTCAAACTAGTAATTTAAATATAGTTATTAATGTTTCAATGAAATTTTTAAAACATCTAACGAAAAAAAAAAATATATATAAATTGAAGTACTATTAAATAAATACTAATAAAATAAACAATAAAACTCACAATCCGTCTAATAATTGTGGCAGCATTCCAGCGAGTTGCTCGTCGTTCAAAAACTTCAAAGACTTTTCAAAATTCCTGTAGTCGACGTTTCTCCTGTATATTTTCTCCTCTACGACGTCACAGTGGTTGTGCGAGTTGACAAAGGCGGTGCTGACGTGAACAAACGATTCTAAATGGCGACATCTGGCGAGCAGTTTCACGATTCTCCTCGTGCACTGAACGTTCATCTCAAACGCTATCCTGTTTAAAGGTAAGAATTTTTATATTAAGATATTGTTTTGTTATTTGATGGAGGACTGATCGTTCGTCTATCTTGTTTGAAATTATAATTTATTGTGAATAACTAAAAAAAAATTATTTTAATGTTATATTACTACTCAAGCTATGTGGTGTTGTTATTAAAAAGTAATATTGATTATAATTAAAATTAGCATTAGGCCATGCTTAAGTTTTGAATTAATACTTTCTAACTGTTTTATTTCATAAATAGTAATAAATAATGATAAAAAGCTATAAACTATAAAAAATAAATAAAAAACTAACAAAAAAATTACCAAGTTATTTCAATAAAATACCTGATAATTTCGTTGAATTTTAACGTTGCAGCGCAGTGAATGAAAACGTTGACTTCGTTTCTCAACAATCTTCTCGACTGTCGGCTCAACCCGAGATCTTTCGCCTCCAAATCGCAGCTGACAAATGCAAGTTTGTCCATGAAGCTCGGGTGAACTTTCTTAACTCGATCGAAGCACTGTATGAGAATTCAAAACTTAGATATTTGCGGGAATAGAAAGGTACAATTTTCAAAAACAGCTGTCTGTTTGTTAAATTAAATAGCTTTTAAAAACAAGGTAAGCAATTTATGTTCAAGCATAATAATTCTGTTCTGAAAAAAAAAATATTTCTAAAAAAATCTTTGTTATTTCCTGTTGTTTATTTTATTTATCAATTTTGTTTCTTTTGAAGTATTTTGTTTTCGTCAGCAACAACTTTAAAACAAACTTACAGGTTTATCAGCGAGAGACTTGAGACGATCTTCGGGAGTCACTCCCCTCTTGTTCCTGATCAGCAAGATTATCTTCTCCACATCCGGGCAGCTGTACAGCAGCTTCTCAATAATCCCCTGACCCAGGAATCCGGTGCCACCCGTCAGCGCCACGGTTTTTCCCGCGTAAAATTCAGCGGTTGGCTGGTACTGGGGTGTCTGTTGGTTCTGTTTGAAGTTATTGTTAATAGGTAACATTGTATAAAAAAATCATTTGTCAATAAAGTAAATTTTTTATTAAGGGAAACTCGTTGTAAAGCTTGGAATTGTGAACATTTCTTTCTATAATAATAACATTTAAAATAATTTTTTTTTTCTACAGTATACTTTAAGCATTTCAACTTTTAATAATACTTAACTTTTAATAGTTTAAAAATTTTTTGAAATTAATAGGCAAAGCAACCAAGCTTAATAAAATTTTAAATTAAATTAGGTAAAGTTTAGATACAATAATTTTTTGAAACCTAGTCAATAAGTTTTTTAAGCTGTAAACAAGTATTAGGATTTAAAGATATTGATTTTGTTAGATTGTCGTAAGAAAAAACTAGCCAATTGAAAAAAGTCATATAGCCTCACTGTAGCGTATATAAAAAATATATGTTAAACAAATTTTAGTTAATGAAACTATTTTCTTATTCTACATATCAACAACTGTTACCTTTACAAGCATGTTTGTATGATGTTTTTTTGCTTCAGTTGCAGTGTCAACTAACAAGAATATTGTTTTTGATTTTAAGCCTACTGGGCTGTTATATATTTTTTTTTTGTTGAGAGAGAGAAAAAATAAAAAGAGTAAACATATTCAACCGGCGTTTTACTGAAAATTTAAAGCTAGTAAACAATTATCATCAGTTTGTAAAGTTTCGTAATTTGTTTAATGTTTTGGCCGTTAAACAGCGATTATTCAAGTAAAAACGAATTTGTTTGGGTAGATAAAACCACAAACAAACAAATTATCAGAACTTTTTGCAATTACTTTGTGAAAAAATTGTTATTATAATTTGCTTGCTACAAACTTTCTTCAAAAATTGTTTTCATTTATAAAACACTTTTTTTAGAAATAAAAGGTAATATATTTGGTTGAAGCTTTAATAATTAATCAACAAATTGGAACAGTTTTAAAACATTAACTTAAGTTTTATAATCTGTTTTATTAAACTATTATTACAAACACCTTCTACAATACCAGTATAAATGATTTTCAAAATCAAAGATATTAAATTCTTGTTGCATAATAGCAGATAATTTTTTTATATTAAATAGTTCATTGTTTTAAATATCAAAAAAAATTGGTCTAAAAATTTGTCTGACTTAAACCTTAAGTGTACGTAACTCTATTTATAAATATAACTTTTTAAAACTCTTTAAACTTTTCTACATAATAAAGTTTTTGTAAGATAATTGAACATGTATATTGTTTACTTATATGATATTTTGATAAAATTTTAAAAGGGTAGTTTATCTAACAGTATATCTAGTACTTATTTGATATTTTTATTGTTTTTTGTATTTATGACGTCAATATTGATATTATTTAAAATAAATATGATTTTTAAGATTCTATGCTCACAAAAAGTGTAACAGTAAAATTATTTTACCAAAACAAGATTAAAACAAACAGTGAAACTTTTTAATGATTGATGTAAGTTTGCACTTCAAGTTTACTTTGACAAAAAAATTAGCAACTTTTAAAACCAATTGCTGAAAATACATTGTGATAAGTATGCTTAGGGTAAAAAATAAATGTAAAAGAATTTTGTTATTAATTAAAATGTGTTTAAAAACTTTTCAAATAAGGTTGAAAATTAAAATTACAAGTTAACTTTAAAATTAATAATAAAATGGTAAATGTTGTAATTTGACGTTTAATCTTCTTAACAATACGTTGAGTAAGTTAACATAAACAACTGCTACAGACACATTGTAATAGGTTTATAGCTTAAAAAATAAATGTTACTCAATTCATAGTGATTGTATTTAGTTTTAACTCTAAAAAATTAAAAAATATTAACTTCTTATAGTAACTACTGCCAAAAACTACTAATAATTATTTAAACGTGATTAAGTTAAAAAAAACAATGTTACTAATGCATTACTCATATAGTATTTACTTAAAATACATTAGTTTTTTACCTTTTTGAAGTTTTTTTTTGTTTAATTTTAAGCAATTTACATATAAACTATTATGCTTTACAAAATTAATTGTTTTATATTTGACTTAACAATGTAAATCTTTAGTTAAATTACTAATACCTGTTTGCACCCTCGTAATGTAAATAATAAATATCTACAAAAAGTAAAGGGTAAGGTCCAAAACTACAAAATTTACGACTTTAATGTTTAAGTGAAAGTAAATAAATGTAAAATTTATAGTCACAAAGATAGTAAATTAATTTTCTGTTTTAAATGTCTTAAGTCTGCTTTACTTGTTTTTTTTTTCTGAGATTAATATGAGCTTTATCAAATAGTATTTGAAACAAAAATGATCTTTTTTAATAAGAAAAGTTTGTGTAAAAGTTTTTGTGTGAAGACAAATGCAAAACTTTAGATAAAATACATTAAATGTTATAATTTTTGTTTTTTAAAAATTAAATATTTTATTTTAAGACTCTAACTTCTATACTACTTATATAATGATGTATCGATATTACAAACAAACAAAGTTTTTTTTAAAGTTATACTGATTTAACTTTTATTCTTTACACTTACTTAAAAACACTAACCGAAGTTGTTCATTTAAAAACTTATTTGTTTTTTTTTAAGTAGATTTTACATTATTCAAGTATTTAACACAGTCAAATTTGATAATCAAAATATATTTTTGCGGTAATCACAAATGTCGCAATGTTGGCCTGCTTATTATCAATACCAAGTTTAAGCAAATACAGAAAATTTAAAATAATTTTTGATGTGTTATTTACTTTATTTTTGCCAGTAATTATAAATTTTAGTAAACTTAACAAACATGGAAATATTGACATAAGATGTTTCTACAAGTATTTTACAAAGTTTTTTTGGAAAACATGTGTTATTAGTTTATAGAACTAGTTTGTTTGATAATTCTTATCGTAATTCTTATCGTGAAATCAATAAATATAAGTCTTTAAAATTTATTGTTTAGTAAAATCGTTTGAAAAATGAAAGTAATAAAAAACTCAAAAACTTACAATAAATTGTTAGTTGTATACCTTTTTTTTTTAAATAATACGTTAATTAAGTTGATACTAACAACTACTAAAAACATAATTTATTGAGTTTTATATTATAAAAATAAAAAATAAACTAATTATAATTAAGTTTTTAACAAAAAACCTTTACGTAACACAACTTTATTATAGTAGTTACAATAAAACTTGTTAGAAGTACTTAAACTTGTCGAATTAACAAAAAAACTTTAATAATGAACTAATAACCAGCATAGTTTTTACTGTATTTTATTTTATCACTTTCACCTTTTTAAATTTATTCAAGCAGTTTCTAACAAAAGTTATTTTGTTTTTATTAAATTGTTTATAAATTATACCTTGAGTCAAACTACGATTTTAGTATTGTTTTTACATACTATTTGTTAGCACTTGTAATATACCTAATTAGCATTTACAAAAATCAGAGCATAAAGTCCAAAGCTATAAAATTTACGACTTAAATTTTTAATTATAAATAAATAGCAAAAGTCACAATTCTAAAAGTGTAAAGTCTATTTTACTCGTAAATATTATTCCAAGGGAAGTCTAAATGTTCAAAAGAATTAAAAGTATATAGTTAAGTTAATAAGATTGTTTTTATGAAACGATTATGAGTTGTAGCAATAATAAAAATTCAAAAAGTTAGATAATTTCGATAAAATGTTTAATTAAGAATATATCAAATTTTTATGTTTTATTTTGTTACTCTAGCTAATACACTATTTATACAATGATACGTTGGTACCTTTCGAACACTAACAAATAGTATTCATTTAAAAAATTATTTAACTTTTTATAAAATAAAATTTAAATTTTTACAAACCCTCAAAACAGATTAATTTTACTAATATAATTTAGATTATCAAATGTTGCAATGTTGGCCTGGTTTATTATCAATACCAAGTTTAAGCAAATACTGAAAATTTAAAATAACTGTTGAAGTTTACATTAATTGTTTGCTTATAAATTTAGCGATTTATTTTAACAATGTACTAAAATCAGGTTATCATAAGCTAATCCCTTTTTTCGAAAAATCAATGTTTCTGTTTACATTAGAATTTTAGGTATTTTTTGTTATATTTATGTAGGTAAAAGGAATAATTATTTATAAACCAGCATTTATAGAAATTGACACCAAAACATGACTAATATGTTTTTTATCAATTTTTTATGAACTAAAAATAAACAAGTAAACTTATTTTTAAATTTTGCATATTTATGACATAAAAGTTTAATTACTAATGGTATTTAGAATAATAAAACAAATAATCTTTTAAGCTGTTTACCTTTCTTTTGTTTTAGAATTTTGTATAATTAATTCTTTTTGACAATATTCTATGGCTTAAGAGTTTGTTCAGTTTAATAAATAAAGCTTTTTTAACAACTAGCAACATATTTTTTATTATTATACATGTCATAAACTTTTGTTTATCGAAAGAAATAAAAAAAAAACAGTGCTCAAGTTATTTGGCTTAAGGACCTTGTGCACCAAAAAAAAACTATTTGCTTATCGAGTCTCACACCACTTGGATACTTTTTAACGTCTTGTCCAAGACAATATTTTTTTTTATTGTACGACAAAAAAATACGCTCAAAAGGTTTGATCCAAGGACCTGGTGTACAAATAACCTTTCGGTTATCGAGTCATACACCAAAACAGTTTAACGTCATGCCAAGGACAATAAGCAATGTATAAAAAGATTGATAGAAAAGTAAAGACTTGTATGCATACATTTCAATTTTAAAAAGAGTAGTAAATATTTTTAAAACATGTTTATAAAGCAATCTGTTAAATTATACAAGTTTTAGTACTGTTCTTAAAATTAATTTTTATATGTTTTGTGTGTCTAAACGTTTTTTAAAGTAATTTGCAAGTCTAAACTATCAAAACATATTTATATGAAAATGACATATCAAAATACGATCTATTGAGATTGCCAAATTTAAGCAAATACCGTTTTTTATAGCAACTGATGTCAGTTTGATTTTGTTGTTTGCTTTAATAATAAACTCTGTATTTTTTTGGTGCTGAAAATAAACGCGACAAGCTTATCTGGTATTACGAGAAATTATATTTGTAATATTTACTTTACCTTTAAAGTTTACTTGCATTTATAAACAGGTTAGCTTAAAACTAGTACTAAAACCTAAACTGTTGGTTTTGTTTTGTAATAATTGCAAGCCAGAAGTTAGAATTTTTCAAACTAGATCATCAAAACAAAATATTGAGAAAATATAAAAGGTTTAAAAAAAAAAGAATGAATGATTGTTCGATTACTTTTTATGCTCACTTATAATTTTTTTAACTACCATTTTGTAACTGTTTATCGAATACAATTTTTAACAAGAAAGTTATAGTTTTTTTTATTAAAAGTTAAAATATTACATTTTAATAAAAGCAAACTACCGTAAAATATTGTTTCAATATAAGTTTTTTTTTGTCATAATTTATATTAAATATTTAATGTATCGCAAAATTAAGTTAAACAAACGTTGTTGCTATCTTGAATAGTTTTTAATTTAATCTTTAAATATAAATCTTGTATTAAAATGAACAAAAAAGTTTAATTTTAAGAATTAAATATTTTGTTTTACTGCATAAGCTTCCTTTTATTACTAATTATATTTAATGGTATAGCAACAGATAAGCAAAACTAAGAAAATATTTAATACGGTAACTACGTAGTTTTTGATGTTTAAGATACAGAAACTTTTTAAACTTTAGTTATTAACTTCTAAAATATTAAAATATCTAATGACTTAGCAAAAAAAAAACATTACTATTAATAGTTACAAGTTAAAATAGCTAATATTTCAACAATAGATAAAAGAACTACATTTTTTGTTTTAAAATAGTAAAGTGTTTATTTTTTAAAGGCAGAAATTGAACAGTTTAATAAGATATCACGATACTTAAAAGTTGTTTAACACATTTTAACAAAGATTTTCTAACTAACTTAAGCAGCATAACTAAAAATTTAAAATGTTTTAACTTGATATACAGTGTGCGAAAGACTAGTTTATTTCTTTTACTTTATGGTTTATAAAATTAAAACTTAATGTGTCTTGAACTAATATATATGTTTTGAAGAACCTTTAAAATTAAAACATTTTTAATTTAGTGAAATTATATTTGAATAAAAATTACTCGCGTTAAAAAATACAGTAGAAAATACTTTAGTTTCAAATACGATTTAAATAGTCTAACGTGTTTATTTAAAATATTATTTTTTTTTTACAAATCAAAGGCTTGTTTAACACATGTTATTAGAAGTATTTATAATAATAAAACAATTATAGAAACACGTTATATCAATTATTTTACGTTTTAAATTTAGCTGCATCCGTTTTATTTTGATTGTTAATCTACCCTCGTACTTTTAATATAATTGTTTGTGTTTCATGTCTACAAAGTAAACATTTCTAGTAATTAACGTATGATGTTTTTAAACTATCTTTAATTTTTTGCCGGAAATTTTAAGTTCTAATAAAATTAACAAGCATGTAAATTTTTACATCACATTGCTTTAGAAGTGTTCTGACAAAGTTGTATTCAATTAAACATTCAACTACTAATAGTATCAATTAGTTACTTGATGCTACAAGCATTTTAAGTATACTTTCTGAACGATATAAGTGATCAAAGTTTTTTTTGTGTTATTAAAACTATCAAACTGTAGAAACCTCTGTAAAGTTGATTTATTTCGTTTTAAAATCCTATTACTGATGTTTGTTTTACTTACCAGTTTAAAATAAGATAAAATTATATGCTCTACAGCAGTGTTTCTGAACTTTTTTCTAGTGGTGGAATCCTTTACCAAAGTTAAACTTTTTCGCGGAACCCCTAAATTAATTTTACATAAAATGTTTAATATAATATTTCCTGAAAAAAACAAAAGAATTTTAGTGAAAAACGAATTAAGCTTTTATACATATTAAATTTTAAATCAAGCTGATAGACATCTTTTTAAACATTTTTACAGCATTTGAAACAATATAATATACCAGAACTAAGTTTCTGATAAAGATTTTTTTTTAGTTTTATTGTGTAAACATTTAGAATTTGTTTTGATTGCTCCTACATTGTTTGCTTCAGTGATAATACCAGTATTTTCATGACTGTACTAAAAATAGAAATTCAAAAAATTTGCGCAACCAGAACGCCTATTAATAATAAATACCCATTAAAAGTCCTACCGCTAGATACACACTAAGCAGATCAATGAATGCTATAATTATATATGTTTTCAATTTTATGTATTGCATTTTTTTGAAGTTTTATGATTTATGTTTTTTTTTCTTTCAAATTTCTATTTTAAATTTCAAAAAGGCTTCGCGGAACCCTTGAGAGGCGTCGCGAAACCCATTTCAGAAGCACTGCTCTACAGTAACCTCTCGCTTATTTACGCACATTGTGTCCACAGAAAAAATGCGTAAAGATACGATAGATCGTAAAGATACGAGAGGTACCAAATATACTTACTATAATGGCTGTTTTTTGATATTGCTTCTAGTTAAAAGCTGACTGGGGACTTTCCCACTTTTCACAACTTGTTAAATAAAGGTCAAATAAAAATAAAGGTTACATTTTAAAAATAAGGTAAAAGTTGTATGCTCTAATTTAAATTTTGTATAATTTGTATACAATTTTTAAGTATTTAATTAAAGTGATAAATAAAAATGATACTTTTATTGTGTGCTGCAAAATAGAAACATTTAAAGACAAGAGAAAAGTATATTAAAAATATATTAAAAAAAAGTAGGCAAACTTAATTCATTACACAGTACTACTAATAAATATTTATAAAGAAATACTCAAAAAATATATTTCTTAAAGTTACAATTATTTTCAACTAAAAAAATGTTAACGGCTTTAAAGTTTAGAGTGAAATTAAACTACTAGAAAAGATAATTGTATTAAAAATACTTTGAACAAACTCTTTAGAGTGTAATAATAATGTGTAAAAATATTATGTAGTAAAGTATTACATTTTAAATTCTTACAAAACAATAATTCATTCTCAGAATGTAGAAAAACAAAATCAAACTAAAAGGCAAGTAGTAAAAAAAATATTTGAAAAGCTAAAGCAGTATTTTACTCAAAAAAAGAAAACTGTTTATTTTTATTTGTAGTAGTATGACGTGTTGTCCCACAAACAACTCGTATATCCGACTGATGACGTCATAGCGGAAATGCAAACCTCACGGGTAACTCCGAGACAATGAAAGAACGTTCCGACACTGTAAATTAAAATAATTAAATATTGACCAAATTAAAAACAGAATAAAAATTTAACAACTATTAATTAACAAATAAAGCGGTCAGGCATTATTCAAGCAAACCAAACCAAAAATACTCCGAATGTATGAATTTGCATGTTCACAATAAAAATACAGTCTTTTTTAAAATGTATTTTATTATTATAACTCACATGAACTTTTTCTTCTTATTCTGTGCGTCTGTTGTTTTTTCTCTCAGAACAAATTTTCGCGCACCTCTGCAGTACAAGCGCATATACTCTTCCCAAGTGAAACTATTCGGATCGAAGTTGAAAGTCTGAAATATAGTAAATTTATGGAATTGATGGAAAAATAGAAAAAAATTAAAAAGATAAAATTATGAACTATTGTTAACAACAAGCATATATTTTCAAACTTAAATTTTTATTATCAGGTGATTTCTTTTAATGTTAAAAAAAAAAATTTATGCTTAATTCAAAATACACAACAAACTTTTTGATCTTTTTCGTTCAAGGACATCAGTAAATTTTTTGATTTTTTCCACTGAAAGTCGTGGCAATACATGAAGAAAGGCTCCATAACTTCCATACCAGCCCGCAACTTTTTGTATATCATAACAGCTCTGAAAATATATAGTTTTGATAGACCATTTTGTAAACAAAATTAGATTTTAAACAAACATATTGAATATCAAAACAGCTAAAAAAGATGTTTTAATTAAAATTTGTGCTCAAACAATTAAAAACAAAGATATTTTAGTATCGATTCGCCAACAAAAGCTATACAAACAGGAGGTAATATTATAAAAGAAACTATCCAGAAAAAATAAATAATAAGTATACATAAAAATAAAAACTTTAAGCAAATTTGTAAAACTACATTTTATGCTATGCAATGATCAAAAAACTATTTCAAGTAACATTGTGTTATAACTTAACATTGTAGCAGAAAACTGTATTACAAATGTTGTAATTTTTCACACTATGTACAACGCTGTTCAAAAACAAACACATTAAAAAACTATGTTTTTACACTAACAAAACTTTTACACCACTCACCTTGGTGTTTGTCCACTCAAACGAGCCAAGATGTCGACTATGAAGCTGGGAATGTATTCTTTGAAGAATGACCTCACTTCGTATAATTTCTTGTTGTAAGTCACGCTCGTGTTGTGGGGTGCAATCATGTCCGCAGGCTCCTTTTTACCCCAAATTTGCAGACCATCGACTGTAAAGATGTTTAAAGTAAAAACTGTATAACAAATTTTTTGTATTTAAGCTTTGGAATTAGGTGAAGAAAAAAAGTAAATTAAAATATAATGTAACACAATTAAAAGTCTAATTTAGCTCGGGATTAAAATAAAAAAAACTTTGCTTTAAACTTTGCTAGAATAAATATAGTTGAAGTGCTAAATTAAGTGATATTCCTATAAATATAGAAATTTTATTTTACCTTCAAAATACTGAAAATTTTTTTAAATACTTTTATAAATTAAAACTATATGTACTGAATTTAATTAAGAAAACATGAACGTATTTTGTTGAAGTTTTTTTAAGCAGAAAAAAATATAGTAAACTTTTCGATATTTAACAAGTTCTTCTTTTTAGCAACTTTTAACTTGATCGTGTTTTTTTTTAAATAAAAACATACTTACGTATATGCTGAATTGAAAAAGGGTTTTGTGCGCAGGTGGTAATGTGATAGCAAGGAACTTGTTTTGATTCCTCAACAAATCTTTCAGCAGGTGAATCCGTATCTGTGAGAACAAAAACAGATATATAAAACATGTTTAAACGTTATTCAACTAATAACTTTGTAGAAAACTTGAACTTTTTATTTGTAGTAAATATGCTTTATATACTACTAAAATACTGTCTAAATTTTTATATTTTCTTCAAATCTAGTTAAGTAAGAGCAAATGAGTCTCAATGCTTTACAAAATAATTAAAAACCCATTCATCTTACTCTTTTCACAATGTTTATTATTATATTATGTCAAAAGCTTCTTTAGTAAAACAGACGCAAAAAAAATTATTACTTTAAAGCACTACTTAAAACCTTGTTTGTTTTTATTACTTTGTAAAACTTAAAGTTTTTACCTGATAAAACAGAAGAGTCAGATTCTTCTGAAAATGCTGATTCGTGAGAAGAGTATCCTTCGGAGCTGATCTCATCCATAGAAGAAGATTGCAATCCCAATCTCAGTCCAAGCTTCGACCTGTTAATGTTTTTTTTTTAAAGAGATATCTTTTAAGTCTTTAAAGTTTGTAATTGCATCTGAGGACAGTAGGTTTTGTAAAATAAAAAAAAAAATTTAATCTTGCAGAACTTGATAGCTAGTAAATAGATAGAAAAATATTTAAAACGATTTCAAAAGTTAATAATTTAAGCTGCCTTAATAAAGTACTTCAATAATAATGTTTTCAAAAAAAAAATATATTGAACTCGCTTTTCAGTCAAACTTTTAAGTCTTTACAAAATTATCCACAAAAATCTCATCCAAACAAACCTCTTTTGGTTGTTGGCATCAACAGCGGTCTTCATCGCTGCAACAATGCACCCGTTCACGACGAAGTCAACCGGAACGAGATCGGCGTTTATCTGATTGTCGGCGTTGGCCAGCTTGCAAATTCCCTTCAAGTTGGCGGCGACGAAGGCGGTGGGCCCGTACACGTTGGTGATCCACCCTTGGTGGGGTTCCAGCAAGGAGGGGGTTATCATGCCGGGTCGGACGATACAGCAGGGGATTTCCCCACACTCGTTCATAATGGCCTCCTCCGCCCAAGCTTTCGTCAGTGTGTAAGTGTTCGGCCTTTTTGTTTGTTTTTAATAAATATCGTTTTTAACTATTAGTTTCTGTTTAGTTGGTCAATCAGATATTAGAATAGTTAAAGTGCTATTGTTAACTGATTATAACATTTAAAAATGTTGACTTTCTAGTTGCAAAGGGAAAGTTGTAAAATCTTACAAAATAGGAACTAATACAATAAAATGTCTAATTTATATAGCTTTTCACTCTATATAAAGTGTTACTGAATACGCTTTTGAAAAATCTAAACTGTATTTAGGTGTAAAAACTAATAAAGTTTTATATCTGTCAAGTTTTTTGTGTGGCATATAAGTATATCTTATAAAATGTCAACTTTTGTCCAAAAAATAAAACTATAATGTCTATAAAACAATAAAACTCACAATCCATCTAATAATTGTGGCAGCATTCCAGCGAGTTGCTCGTCGTTCAAAAACTTCAAAGACTTTTCAAAGTTCCTGTAGTCGACATTTCTCCTGTATATTTTCTCCTCTACGACGTCACAGTGGTTGTGCGAGTTGACGAAGGCGGTGCTGACGTGAACGAACGATTCCAAATGGCGACACCTTGCGAGCAGTTTCACGATTCTCCTTGTGCACTGAACATTCATTTCGAATGCTATTCTGTTTTTGATGATAAGTGTTTTTATATTAAGATATTTTTTGTTATTTGATTGAGGACTGAACAATCATCTATTTTGTTTGAAATTGTCATTTATTGTGCATAATTAATAATAATTCTTTTCTAATATAGTCTATGTGTTATTGTTTTAAAAAAATAATAAAGATTATAATTAAAATTATCTTTAGGACATACTAAAGTTTTAAAGTAATACTTTATAACTGTTTTGTATCGTCAATAGTAATAAATAACAACAAAAAAAACAATAATAAATTTAAAAAAAACTACAAAAAAATTACCAAATTATTTCAATAAAATACCTGATAATTTCGTTGAATTTCAACGTGGCGGCGCAGTGAATGAAAACGTTCACTTCGTTTCTCAACAATCTTCTCGACTGTCGGCTCAACCCGAGATCTTTGGCCTCCAAGTCGCAACTGACAAATGCAAGTTTGTCCATGAAGCTCGGGTGAACTTTCTTAACTCGATCGAAGCACTGTATGAAATTTAAAACTTAGATATTTGCGGGTAGTAAAATAAATTATTTTAAAACAACCAACTGTTTGTCATAATGTGTTAAAAAAGCTTTTAAAAATACCTTAAGCTTTTTTGAAACTTGTTTAAGGTTAATGATTATGTTTAAAAAAAAAAAGTGTTTGTTTCTAAAAATATCTTTATTGTTTTCTGTTTTTTATTTTATTAATCAGCTTTGTTTTTGTTAGTAACAACTTTAAATCAAACAAACCGGTTTATCAGCTAATGACTTGAGACGATCTTCGGGAGTCACTCCCCTCTTGTTCCTGATCAGCAAGATTATCTTCTTCACATCCGGGCAGCTGTACAGCAGCTTCTCAACAATCCCCTGACCCAGGAATCCGGTGCCACCCGTCAGCGCCACGGTTTTTCCCGCGTAAAATTCAGCGATTGGCTGGTATTGAGGTGTCGGTTGGTTCTGTTTGAGTTTATTATAGATAAGTAACACTTTATAAAAAAATTATTTGTCTATAAGATATAGTTTTTTATTAAAGGAAACCCGTTGTAAAGCTTGGAGTTATAGACATTTCTTTCTATAATAACAACATTTAGAATTATAAAAGATTTTTGCTTTTTCACAGTATACTTTAAGCATTTTAACTTTTTAAATACTTAACTTTAATAGCTTAAAAATTCTTTAAAATTAATAGATAAATATAAGCAACTAAGCTTAGTAAAAATTTCAATTTGAATTGAGTAAATTTTATTAACAATATTTTTTTTATCTAATCAATAAGTTGTTCAAGCTATGAACAAAAATTAAATAGATTGTCATTACAACAAACTAGCTAATTAAAATATATAACACAGCTTCACAGTAGCGTTTATAATAAATATATGTTTTACAAATTTTAGTTAATAAAACTTAACTCCTATTCTACATATCAACAACTATTACCTTTACAAGCATGTTTGTATGATATTTTGTTTTTGCTTCAGTTGCAGTGTAAACTAACAAGAAAAAACTGTTTTTGATTTTAAGCCTACTGGGCTGTTATATATATTTTTTTTGTTGAGAGAGAGAAAAAATAAAACGAGTAAACATGTTTAACCGGCGTTTTACCGAAAATTGAAAGCTAGTAAACAAGTATCATCAAAGTGCAACGTAATTGAATTTATTTAACTGCAGTAAAAAAGCAAATATTCAAGGAAAAACAAATTTGTTTGGATAAATAAAACCACAAACAAACAAATTATCAGAAGATTTTACAATACTTTTTTATGAAAAAAGATTTTTTTTTATTTAGTTACTACAAACTTTCTTCAAAGTTTGTTTTCATCTATGAAACACTTTTTCAAAATTAAAGGTAATATCTTTTTTGTTGAAGCTTTAAAAATTAATCAAAAATTGGATTAGTATAAAACCAGTTTTAGTTGTATAATATAATCTATAAAGCTATTATTAAAAATATCTACAATACCAATACAAATTATTTGCAATACCAAAAATATTACATACATGTTGTATAATAGTAGAAAATGTTGAAATATCAAGTAGTTTATTGTTTTAAATATCAGAACAAATAATTCAAATCAAAAGACTTGTCTGACTTAAGCCTTATGTGTACGTAACTCTATATATAAATACTACTTTATAAAACTAATTAAGTTTTTTATGAATTAAAGTTTTAGTAAGAAATTTAAACATGTATATTGTTTAGTTATATCATATTTTGTTTAACTTTTAAAAAGTAGTTTACCAAGCAGTATATCTAATACTTACGTTGGTGTTTTTATCTTTTATTGCTTTTATGGCGTCACTATTGATGTCATTTAAAATAAATACTATTTTTAAGACTCTATGCTCACAAAAAGTTTAATTGAAGTTTTATCTTACCAGTACCAATTTAAAACAAACTGTGAAAATTGTTTGCACCTAAAGTTTACTTTGACAAAGTATTTAGCAAATTTTTAAACAAGTTGCTGAAAATACATTGTAATAAGCATGCTTAGGGTAAAAAAAATAAGTGTAAATGAACTTTGTTATTAAGTAAAATGTGTTAGAAGAACTTTTCAAATTAGATTGAAAATTAAAATTACAAGATAAGTTAAAAATTAATAATGTTGTAATTTGACTTTTAATTTTTTTAACAATACGTTGAGTAAGTTATCATAAACAACTGCTACAGACACATTGAAATAAGTTTATTGCTTAAAAAAGAAGTATTACTCAATTCATAGTGATTGTATTTAGTTTTAACTATAAAAAACCTAAAGTGTTATAACTTCTTAAAGTAACTACTTCTAAAAACTACTAATAATTATTTAAACGTGATTTAGTTAACAAAACAATGTTACTAATCCATTACTCATATAATATTTACTTAAAATACATTAGGTTTTACCTTTTTGGAGTTTTTTTAAGTTTTTTCTGTTTAATTTTAAGCAATTTACACATAAACTATTATGCTTTACAAAGTTAACTGTTTGATATTTTTTTAGCTATGTAAACCTTTAGTTAAGGTGTGTTAACTCTTACTTGTAATTGCCCTTGTAATGTAAATAATAAATATCTACAAAAAGTAAAGGGTAAAGTTTAAAACTACAAAATTTACGACTTGAATGTTTAAGTGAAAGTAAATTGCGATAAAAAATTTGTAGTCACAAAGTTAAATGTCTAAAGTCTACTTTGCCCGTAATTTTCCAAGTTTAACATGAACTTTATTAAAACTAGTACAAAACTGAAAGTTTATTATTTAATAAGAAAAATTCGCGTAAAAGTTTTTGTGTGAAGACAAATGCAAAACTTTTTTTAATAACTTACATTAAATATTAGAATTTTTATTTTTTTAAATTAATGTTTTATTTTAAGACTCTAACTTCTATACTATTTATATAATGATGTATCGATATTGCAAATAAACAAAGTTTTTTTTAAAGTTATACTGATTTAACTTTAATTCTTTACACTTACTTAAAAACACTAACCGAAGTTGTTCATTTAAAAACTTATTTGTTTTTTTTAGGTAGATTTTACATTATTCAAGTATTTAATACAGTCGATTTTTTGATTAAATTTTGATAATCAAAATATATTTTATAGGTAATTTTTTTTGCGGTAATCACAAATGTCGCAATGTCGGCCTGCTTATTATCAATACCAAGTTTAAGCAAATACAGAAAATTTAAAATAATTTTTGATGTGTTATTTACTTTATTTTTTGCCAGTAATTATAAATTCTAGTAAACTTAACAAACATGGAAATATTGACAAAAGATGTTTCAACAAGTATTTTACAAAGTTTTTTTTGGAAAACATGTGTTATTAGTTTATAGAACTAGTTTGTTTGATAATTCTTATCGTAATTCTTATCGTGAAATCAATAAATATAAGTCTTTAAAATTTATTGTTTAGTAAAATTGTTTGAAAAATAAAAGTAATAAAAAACTCAAAAACTAACAATAAATTGTTAGTTGTATACATTTTTTTTAAATAATACGTTAATTAAGTTGATACCAACAACTACTAAAAACATAATTTATTGAGTTTTTTGTTATAAAAGTAAAAAATAAACTAATTTATAATTATTAAATTAGGCTTTTAACAAAAAACCTTTACGTAACACAACTTCATTATAGTAGTTACAATAAAATTGCTAGAAATATTTAAAATTGATGTAATTAACAACGACTTTTATAATGAAGTAATTACCTGCATAGTTTTTACTGAAGAATTTTGTTTTATCACTTTCACCGTTTTAAATTTATTCAAGCAGTTTCTAACAAAAGTTATTTTATTATTAAAAAATTGTTTATAAATTGTACCTTGAGTCAAACTACGATTTTAGTATTATATTTTTACATACTATTTGTTAGCACTTGTAATATAATTAATAAACATTTACAAAAATCAAAGCATAAAATCAAAAGTTATAAAATCAACGACTTAAATTTTTTATTAAAAATAAATAGCAATAGTCACAAGTTTAAAAGTGTAAAGTATATTTTACTCGTAAATATTATTCCAAGGGAAGTCTAAATGTTCAAAAGAATTAAAAGTATATAGTTAAGTTAATAAGATTGTTTTTATGAAACGATTATGAGTTGTTGCAATAATAAAAATTCAAAAAGTTAGATAATTTCGATAAAATGTTTAATTATGAATATATCAAATTTTTATGTTTTATTTTGTTACTCTAGCTAATACACTATTTATACAATTATACGTTGGTACCTTTCGAACACTAACAAATGGTATTCATTTAAAAAATTATTTAACTTTTTATAAAATAAAATTTAAATTTTTACAAACCCTCAAAACAGATTAATTTTACTAATATAATTTAGATTATCAAATGTTGCAATGTTGGCCTGGTTTATTATCAATACCAAGTTTAAGCAAATAGTGAAAATTTAAAATAACTGTTGAAGTTTACATTAAATGTTTGCTAATAAATTTAGCGATTTATTTTAACAATGTACTAAAATCAGGTTATCATAAGCTAATGCCTTTTTTCAAAAATCAATGTTTCTATTTACATTGGAGTTTTAGGTATTTTATGTCTTATTTATGTAGGTAAAAGCAAAACTTATTTATAAACCAGCATTTATAGAAATTGACACCAAAACATGACTAATATGTTTTTTATCAATTTTTTATGAACTAAAAATAAACAAGCAAACTTATTTTTAAATTTTACATATTTATGACATAAAAGTTTAATTACTAATGGCATTTAGAATAACAAAACAAATATTCTTTTAAGCTGTTTACCTTTCTTTTGTTTTAGAATTTTGTATAATTAATTCTTTTTGACAATATTCTATGGCTTAAGAATTTGTTCAGTTTAATAAATAAAGCTTTTTTAAGAACTAGCAACATATTTTTTATTATTATACATGTCATAAACTTTTGTTTATCGAAAGAAATACAAAAATACAGTACTTAAGTTATTTGGTTTAAGGACCTTGTGCACCAAAAAAAAACTATTTGCTTATCGAGTCTCACACCACTTGGATACTTTTTAACGTCTTGTCCAAGACAATATTATTTTTTATTGTACGACAAAAAAATACGCTCAAAAGGTTTGGTCCAAGGACCTGGTGTACAAAAAACCTTTCGGTTATCGAGTCATACACCAGAACAGTTTAACGTCATGCCAAGGGCAATTAGCAATGCATAAAAAGATTGATAGGAAAGTAAAGATTTGTAAGCATACATTTTAATTTTGAAAAGAGTACTAAATATTTTTAAAACATGTTTATAAAGCAATCTGTTAAGTTATACAAGTTTTAGTACTGTTCTTAAAATAAATTTTTATATGTTTTGTGTGTCTAAGCGTTATTTAAAGCAATTTGCAAGTCTAAACTATCAAAACATTTTTTTAAGACAAATGTAATTTCAGTTTTAAAATATGATATTGGCATGATTTATCATCAATGCCAAGTTTAAGCAAATACCAATTTTTAAAGTAATTGATGTAAGTTTGATTTTGTTGTTTGCTTTAACAATAAACTCAGTGTTTTTTTTTTGTGCTGAAAATAAACACGGCAAGCTTATCTGGTATTACAAGAAATTATATTTGTAATATTTTCTTTACCTTGAAAGTTTACTTACATTTATGAACAGGTTAGCTTAAAAATAGAACTAAAATCTAAACTGTTGTTTTTTTATTGTAATGATTGCAAGCCAGAAATTATAATTTTTCAAACTAAATCATCAAAACAAAATATTTAGAAAAAATAAAAAGTTTATTTTATACAAAAAGAAAGAATTATTGTTCGATTATTTTTTATGCTCACTTATAAGTTTTTCAACTACTTATTTTGTAACTGTTTTTCGAATACAACTTTTCACAAGAAAGTTATAGCTTTGTTTTTTACTAACAGTTAAAATATTACATTTTAATAAAGCAAACTACCGTAAAAAGTTGTTGTAATATAAGTTATTTTTGTCATAATTTTTATTAAATCTTTAATGTATCGCAACTTAAGTTAAAAAAACGTTGTTGCTATGTTGAATAGTTTTTTATTTAATCTTTAAATATAATTATTGTATTAAAATGTAAAAAAAAAATAATTTTAAGAATTAAATATTTTGTTTTACTGCATAAGCTTCCTTTTATTACTAATTATATTTAATGTTCTAGCAATAGATAAGCAAAACTAAGAAAGTATTTATTACGGTAACTACGTAGTTTTTGATGTTGAAGATACAGAAACTTTTTAAACTTTAGTTAATAACTTCTAAAAAAGAAAATATCTAATGACATAGAAAAAAAACATACTATTAATAGTTACAACTTAAAATAGCTAAAATTTTAACAATAGATAAAAGAACTACAAATTTTGTTTTAAAATAGTAAAATGTTTATTAATTAAAGGCATAAATTGAACAGTTTAATAAGATATCACGATACTTAAAAAGTTGTTTAACACATTTTAACAAAGATTTTCTAGTTAACTTAAGCAGCATAACTAAAAATTTAAAATGTTTTAACTTGATATACAGTGTACGAAAGACTAATTTATTTCTTTTACTTTATGATTTATAAAATTAAAACTTAATGTGTCTTAAACTAATATATATGTTTTGAATAACCTTAAAAGGTAAAAGATTTTAAAATGAGTGATATTATAGTTGAATAAAAATTACTCGAGTTAAAAAATTCAGTAGAAAATACTTTAGTTTCAAATACGATTTAAGTAGTCTAACGTGTTTATTTAAAATATTTTTTTTACAAATCAAAGGCTTGTTTAACACATGTTATCAAAAGTATTTATAATAATAAAGTAGTTATAGAAAAACTTCATATAAATTATTTTACGTTTTAAATTTAGCTGCATCCGTTTTATTTTGATTGTTAATCTACCCTTGAACTTTTGATATAATTGTTTGTTTTTCATGTCTACAAAGTAAACATTTCTAGTAATTTACTAGTGATGTTTTTTAACTGTCTTTAATTTTTTGCTGGAAATTTTTAAGTTCTAATAAACTTAACAAGCATGTAAATTTTTACATCACAATGCTTTATAAGTGTTCTGACAAAGTTTTTTTTCAGGAAAGCAAATATAGTCAATTCTAAATGCTTACCAAAATGCGAATCAACAGATTTCATTAAACTTCAAAAAAATCTGTATTCAAATAAAAATTCAACTACTTATAATATCAAATAAGTACTTGATGCTACACGCGTTTTAAGTATACTTTCTGAACGATATAAGTGATCAAAGTTTTTTTTCTTTTATTAAAACTATCAAACTGTTGAAACCTCTGTAAAGTTGCTTTATTTCGTTTTATAGTCCTGTTACTAATATTTGTTTAACTATCGGTTTTAAAAAAGGTAAAGTTGTATGTTATAGTTTATGTGTTTGTAATTTGTATACAGCTTTAAGTATTTAACTAAAGTGATAACTAAAAATGTTAACATTTATTGTGTGCTGCAAAATAGAAACAATTAAAGACAAGAGAAAAGTATATTTAAATGTATTAAAATAAGAAGGCAAACTTAATTCATTACACAGTACTACTTTTAAATATTTTTCAAAAAACGTTGTACTTCTTGAGTTTAAAACTGATTTTAACTAAAAGTTTGTTAATGCCTTTAAAGTTTAGAATGTAGTCAAACTATTAGAAAAGACGAATGTATTAAAAATACTTTGAACAAACTCTTTAGAATGTAATAATAATGTATAAAAATATTATGTAGTAAAGTATTACATTTTAAATTCTTACAAAACAATAATTCATTCTCAGAATGTTGAAAAACAAAATCAAACTAAAAGGCAAGTAGTAAAATAAAATATTTGAAAAGCTAAAGCAGTATTTTACTCAAAAAAAACTGTTTATTTTTTATCTGTAGTAGTATGACGTGTTGTCCCACAAACAACTCGTATATCCGACTGATGACGTCATAGCGGAAACGCAAACCTCACGCGTAACTCCGAGACAATGGAAGAATGTTCCGACACTGTAAATAAAAATAATTAAATATTGATAAAATTAGAAACAAAATAAAAGTTAAACAAGTATTTAAAAACAAATAAAACAGTCGAACATTATTCAACCAAATTAAACGAAATAGAAATGTATGAATTTGAACGTTTACAATAAAAATACAGATTTTATAAAAAAAAAATATTATTATAGCTCACATGAACTCTTTCTTTTTATTTTGTGCGTCTGTTGTTTTTTCTCGGAGAACAAATTTTCTCGCGCCTCTACAGTACAAGCGCATATATTCTTCCCAAGTGAAACTGTTCGGATCGAAGTTGAAAGTCTGGAAAATAGTATATTTATGAAATTGATAGAAAAAAAAATAAAAAGATAAAGTAATGAATTATTTTTAACAACAAGCGTATATTTACAAATATAATTTTTTAATTATCAGGTGTATTCTTTTAAAGTTAAAAATAAAAGGCTTAATTCAAAATAAACAACAAACTTTCTGATCTTTTTCGTTCAAGGACATCAGTAAATTTTTTGATTTTTTCCACTGAAAATCGTGGCAATACATAAAGAAAGGCTCCATAACTTCCATACCAGCCCGCAATTTTTTGTATATCATAACAGCTCTGAAAATATATAATTTTGATAGACCATTTTGTAAACAAAATTAGTTTTTAAATAAACATATTAAATATCAAACCATTTATTCAGAATATGTTAAAATTAAATTTTACGGTCAAGTAGCTAAAAACAAAGATATTTTATTATTGGTTAGCTAACGAAAGCTATACAAACATGAGGTAATACAATAAAAGAAAACAACTACTTTAATTTTATTTGTAAAACTACTTTTCATGCTATGCAATGATCAAAAAACTATTTCAAGTAACATTAACAAACACATTAAAAAACTATGTTTTTACACTAACAAAACTTTTACACCACTTACCTTGGTGTTTGTCCGCTCAAACGAGCCAAGATGTCGACTATGAAGCTGGGAATGTATTCTTTGAAGAATGACCTCACTTCGTATAATTTCTTGTTGTAAGTCACGCTCGTGTTGTGGGGTGCTATCATGTCCGCAGGCTCCTTTTTACCCCAAATTTGCAGACCATCGACTGTAAAGATGTTTAAAGTAAAAACTGTATAACAAATTTTTTGTATTTAAGCTTTGGAATTAGGTGAAGAAAAAAAGTAAATTAAAATATAATGTAACACAAGTAAAAGTCTAATTTAGCTCGGGATTAAAATAAAAAAACTTTGCTTTAAACTTTGCTAGAATAAATATAGTTAAAGTGCTAAATTAAGTGATATTCCTATAAATATAGAAATTTTATTTTACTTTCAAAATACTGAAATTTTTTTTAAATACTTTTATAAATTAAAACTATATGTACTGAATTTAGTTAAGAAAACATGAACGTATTTTGTTGAAGTTTTTTTAAGCAGAAAAATATATATAGTAAACTTTTCACAATTTAACTTGATCGTGTGTTTTCATTTAAACATACTTACCTATATGCTGAATTGGGAAAGGGTTTTGTGCGCAGGTGGTAATGTGATAGCAAGGAACTTGTTTTGATTTTTTAACAAATCTTTCAGCAGGTGAGTCCGTATCTGTGAGAACAAAAGCAGATACATAAAACATGTTTAAAATTTTTTATAACTAATAACGTTGTAGAGAACTTGAACTTTTTATTTGTAGTAAATATGCTTTATATATTGCTAAAATACTGTCTAGATTTTTATATTATATTCAAATCTAGTTAAGTAAAAGTAAATGCGTCTTAACGCTTTACAAAATAATTAAAAACCCATTCATCTTACTCATTTCACAATGTTTATTATTATATTATGTCAAAAGCTTCTTTAGTAAAACAGACGCAAAAAATTTATTAATTTAAAGCACTACTTAAAACCTTGTTTGTTTTTATTAGTTTGTAAAACTTAAAGTTTTTACCTGATAAAACAGAAGAGTCAGATTCTTCAGAAGATGTTAACTCGTGAGAAGAGTATCCTTCGGAGCTGATTTCATCCATGGAAGAAGATTGCAAACTTAGTCTCAATCCGAGCTTCGACCTGTTAATGTTTTTAGTTTAAAGAGATATCTTTTAAATCTTTAAAGTTTGTAATTGTATCTGAGGACAGTAGGTTTTGTAAAATAAAAAAAATAAAAATTTAATTTTGCAGAACTTGATAGCTAGTAAATAGATAGAAAAATATTTAAAACGATTTCAAAAGTTAATAATTTAAGCTGCCTTAATAAAGTACTTCGATAATAATGTTTTCAAAAAATATATATATATTGAACTCGCTTTTCAGTCAAACTTTTAAGTCTTTACAAAAATATCCACAAAAATCTCATCCAAACAAACCTCTTTTGGTTGTTGACATCAGCAGCGGTTTTCATCGCTGCAACAATGCACCCGTTCACGACGAAATCAACCGGAACGAGATCGGCGTTTATCTGATTGTCGGCGTTGGCCAGCTTGCAAATTCCCTTCAAGTTGGCGGCGACGAAGGCGGTGGGCCCGTACACATTGGTGATCCACCCTTGGTGGGGTTCCAGCAAGGAGGGGGTTATCATGCCGGGGCGGACGATACAGCAGGGGATTCCTCCACACTCGTTCATAATGGCCTCCTCCGCCCAAGCTTTCGTCAGTGTGTATGTGTTCGGCCTGTTTGTTTGTTTTTAATTCTAATATATATATATATATACTTTTTTTTTTATATAATACAAAAAAGCAACTAATGTTCGTATTGTTTACTAAAATTTCTACGTTTTATACGTTTCATAAGATAAATATAAAGCAAACAGCAAATTTTTTTTAAAGAACCACAAAAAACACAAGTTTTTTTAATTTAGCATAAATAAGTGTCGTAAGTAGAAAAAAAAATATATAAACAACACCAAGTTAAAATAAAAAAATAATAATAAAACTTACAATCCGTCTAATAATTGTGGCAGCATTCCAGCGAGTTGCTCGTTGTTCAAAAACTTCAAAGACTTTTCAAAATTCCTGTAGTCGACCTTTCTCCCGTATATTTTCTCCTCTACGACGTCACAGTGGTTGTGCGAGTTGACGAAGGCGGTGCTGACGTGAACGAAGGACTCCAAATGGCGACATCTGGCGAGCAGTTTCACGATTCTCCGCGTGCACTGGACATTCATCTCGAATGCTATTCTGTTTGTTGATAAGTATTTTTATATTAAGATACTGTTTTGTAATTAATGGGGTACTGAACGTTCATCTATCTTGTTTGAAAATATAACTTTTTGTGCATAAATAATTATAATTACATTCTAAAAAAATCTTATTAGTAAAGCTACGTGGTGTTGTTATTATTAATAATGATTTTTATTTAAGTTAGTTTAAGGACATGCTAAAGTTTTAAGAGTTATTTTCTATCTGTTTTTGTAGAATAAAACTAAACTATAGAATAATAGGCAACACCAAATTAAAATAAAAAACTTATAAAAATCACAAATTACTTCAATCAATACCTGATAATTTCGTTGAACTTCAATGTGGCAGCGCAGTGAATGAAAACGTTCACTTCGTTTCTCAACAATCTTCTCGACTGTCGGCTCAACCCGAGATCTTTGGCCTCCAAGTCGCAACTGACAAATGCAAGTTTGTCCATGAAGCTCGGGTGAACTTTCTTAACTCGATCGAAGCACTGTAAAATATTTAAAATTAAGACATTTGTGAGTAGCAAAATATAGTTTTTCAAAACAAAACAACAGTCAAAAACAACTAACTGTTTGTTATGATGTATTAAAAAAACTTTTAAAAATACTTTAAGCTATTTTAACTTGTTAACTATAAAAAAAAAGGTTTGTTTCTGAAAACATCTTTATTGTTTTCTGTGGTTCATTTTATTAATCGGATTTGTTTTTGTTAGCAACAACTTTAAAACAAACAAACAGGTTTATCAGCTAATGACTTGAGACGATCTTCGGGAGTCACTCCCCTCTTGTTCCTGATCAGCAAGATTATCTTCTTCACATCCGGGCAGCTGTACAGCAGCTTCTCAATAATCCCCTGACCCAGGAATCCGGTTCCACCCGTCAGCGCCACGGTTTTTCCCGCGTAAAATTCAGCGATTGGCTGGTACTGGGTGTCGGTTGGTTCTGTTTGAGTTTATTGGTAGTCAACATTGTATAAAAAATTTTTGTTAATAAGGTGTATTTTTTATTAAGGGAAACCCGTTGTAAAGCTTGCAGTTATGAAAATTTCTTTCTATAATAATAAAGTATTTTATTTTTTTTTGCATTCTACTTTAAGCATTTTAACTTTTAATTGTTTAAAATGTCTTTGAAATTAACCAAGCAACCAAGCTTAATAAAATTTTAATTTAAATTAGGTAAAGTTTAGTAACAATAATTTTTGACAACTTGTCAATAAGTTTTTTAAGCTGTTAACAAATATTAGGTTTCAAAGATACTTGATTTTGTTAGATTGTCGTAACAAAAAACTAGCCAATTGAAAAAAGTCATATAGCCTCACTGTAGCGTATAAAAAAAATATATGTTTAACAAATTTTAATTAATAAAACTTAACTCTTATTCTACATATCAACAACTATTACCTTTACAAGCATGTTTGTATAATGTTTTTTTGCTTCAGTTGCAGTGTCAACTAACAAGAATATTGTTTTTGATTTTAAGCCTACTGAGCTCTTATATATATTTTTTTTGTTGAGAGAGAGAAAAAATAAAAAGAGTAAACATATTCAACCGGCGTTTTACTGAAAATTTAAAGCTAGTAAACAATGATCATCAGTTTGTAACGTTTCGTAATTTGTTTAATGTTTTGGCCGTAATCAGCAATTATTCAAGTAAAAACAAACTTTTTTGGGTAGATAAAACCACAAACAAACAAATTATCAGAACTTTTTGCAATTACTTTGTAAAAAAATTATTATTCTAGTTTGCTTGCTACAAACTTTCTTCAAAACTTGTTTTCATTTATAAAACACTTTTTTTTAGAAATGAAAGGTAATATAAATGGTTGAAGCTTTAATAATTAATCAACAAATTGGAACAGTTTAAAAACATTAACTTAAGTTTTATAATCTGTTTTATTAAACTACTATTACAAACACCTTCTACAATACCAGTATAAATTATTATCAAAATGAAAAATATTAAGTTCTTGTTGTATAATAGCAGATAATTTTTTTATATATTAAATAGTTCATTGTTTTAAATATCAAAAAAATTTGGTCAAAAAATTTGTCTTACTTAAACCTTATGTGTACGTAACTCTATTTATAAATATTATTTTTTTAAACTCTTTAAACTTTTCTACGTAATAAAGTTTAAGTAAGATATTTGAACATGTATATTGTTTACTTATATGATATTTTGATAAAATTTTAAAAGGGTAGTTTATCTAACAGTATATCTAGTACTTACGTTGATATTTTTTGTTTTTTGTATTTATGACGTCAATATTGATATTATTTAAAATAAATATGATTTTTAAGATTCTATGCTCACAAAAAGTGTAACAGTAAAATTGTTTTACCAATACCAAATTAAAACAAACAGAGATAATTTTAAATGATTGATGTAAGTTTGCACTTAAAGTTTACTTTGACAATAAGTTTAGCAATTTTTAAAAACCATTTGCTGAAAATACATTGTGATAAGTATGCTTAGGGTAAAATAGATAAATGTAAATGAATTTTCTTATTAATTAAAATGTGTTTTAAAACTTTTCAAATAAGGTTTAAAATTAAAATTACAAGATACTTTAAAATTAGTAATAGAATGGTAAATGTTGTAATTTGACTTTTAATTTTTTTAACAATACGTTGAGTAAGTTATCATAAACAACTGCAAAAAACACATTGTAATAGGTTTATAGTTTAAAAAATAAATATTACTCAATTCATAGTGATTGTGTTTAGTTTTAACTGTGAAAAACCTAAAATAATATAACTTCCTATAGTTACTACTGCCAAAAACTACTAATAACTAATTTAACGTGATTTAGTTAAAAAAATAATGTTACTAATGCATTACTCATATAGTAATTACTTAAAATACATTAGTTTTTACCTTTTTTAAGGTTTTTTTTTTTGTTTAATTTTAAGCAATTTACACATAAACTATTATGCTTTACAAAATTAAATGTTTAATGTTTGACTTAACAATGTAGATCATTTGTTAAATTACTAATACCTGTTTGCACCCTTGTAATGTAAATAATAAATATCTACAAAAAGTAAAGGGTAAAGTCCAAAACTACAAAATTTACGACTTGAATGTTTAAGTGAAAGTAATTGCGATAAAAAATTTATAGTCACAAAGTTAAATGTCTAAAGTCTACTTTACCCGTAATTTTCCAAGTTCAACATGAACTTTATTAAAACTAGTACAAAACTGAAAGTTTTTTGTTTAATAAGAAAAATTCGTGTAAAAGTTTTTGTGTGAAGAAAAATGCAAAACTTTAGATAAAATACATTAAATGTTATAATTTTTATTTTTTCAAAATTAAATGTTTTATTTTAAGACTCTAATTTCTATACTATTTATATAATGATGTATCGATATTACAAACAAACAAAGTTTTTTTAAAGTTATACTGATTTAACTTTTATTCTTTACACTTACTTAAAAACACTAACCGAAGTTGTTCATTTAAAAACTTATTTGTTTTTTTTAAGTAGATTTTACATTATTCAAGTATTTAATACAGTCAAATTTTCGATTGAATTTTGATAATCAAAATATTTTTTTATAGGTAATTTTTTTTGCGGTAATCACAAATGTCGCAATGTTGGCCTGCTTATTATCAATACCAAGTTTAAGCAAATACTGAAAACTTAAAATAATTTTTGATGTGTTGTTTACTTTATTTTTTGCCAGTAAATATAAATTCTAGTAAACTTAACAAACATGGAAATATTGACATAAGAAGTTTCAACAAGTATTTTACAAAGTTTTTTTGGAAAACATGTGTTATTAGTTTATAGAACTAGTATGTTCGATAATCATTCTTATCGTGAAATTAATAAATATAAGTCTTTAAAATTTATTGTTTAATAAAGTTGTTTGAAAAATGAAATTAATAAAAAACTCTAAAACTAGCAATAAATTGTTAGTTGTATATCTTTTTTTTTTAAACAATACGTTAATTAAGTTGATACTAACACTTACTAAAAACATTTTTTATTGAATTTATTGTTATAAAAACAAATAATAAACTAATTTATAATTATTGAACTTAGTTTTTAACAAAAAACCTTTACGTAACACAACTTTATTATAGTAATTACAGTAAAACTTGTTAAAAGTACTTAAACTTGTCGAATTAACAAAAAAACTTTGATAATGAACTAATAACCAGCATAGTTTTTACTGTGTTTTATTTTATCACTTTCATCTTTTCAAATTTATTTAAGCAATTTCTAAAAAAAGTTATTTTCTTATAAAAAAAAAGTTTTTAATTATACCTTGAGTTAAATTACTTTCGTAGTATTTTACAAATTATTTATTAGCACTCGTGATGTAAGTTATAAAAATTTACAAAAATCCAAGCCTTTAGTCCAAAGCTATAAAACTTACGGCTTACATTTTTAATTAAAAATAAATCGCAATAGTCACAAATTTAAATGTGTAAAGTCTGTTTTACCCGTAACTTTGTTATCCCAAAGGAGTTATGAACTTTTGGTTTTTTTTAAAAACTAAATGTTTATAGTAAGTTGATAAGAAAGTTTTGTGAAACAACTATAAGTTTTCGTGACAATAAAATGCAAAGAATCTGATAATTTCGATAAATACTTTACTGTAAATGTAAAAAAAACTTTGCTTTTTTATTTTAATACTCTAGTTATTATTTGTACAAAGATGCGTCGGCAGCTTTTGTACAATAACAAATGATATTCATTAAAAAGTTTGTTTAAATTTTTATACAAAAAAATTAAAATTTTTCAAAATCTCAAAACAGATTAATTTTACTGATAAAATTTAGATTATTAAAATATACTTTTATTATAGTTTATTTTGCAGTAATTACAAATGTTGCAATATTGGCTTGATTTATATCATTACCAAGTTTAAGCAAATACTGAAAATTTAAAATAATTGTTGAAGTTTATATGAATTGTTTGCTAATAAATTTGAGCGATTTATTTTAACAAAGTGCTAAAAATAGGTTATCATACGCTAATCTCTTTTACCGAAACGTAAATTTTTCTATTTACATTATAATTCTAGGTATTTCATGAGCCATTTATGTAGGTAAAATGTTAATTTATTGATAACCTAGCTTTTTTAGAACTAACCACCAAAAAATGGCTTGTAAAATTTCATAAACTTTTTTAAGAACTGATAAAAAAAAAAATACTTTTTTTCAACTTAACATATTTATGACATAAAAGTTGTAGTCATTAGTAGCATTTAGAATAACAAAACAAACAATCTTTGAAACGTTTTACTTTCTTATTAATTTTACTATCTTTTGTTTCAAATTTTTATCCATTCAATTTTTCTGATGAAATTTTAATGGTTTAAGAGATTGTTCAGTTTAATAAATATAGCATTTTCAACAGCTAACAACATAATTTATTTTTAATACATGTTATAAACCCTTTTTTTATTAAACGATAAAAAAACACTTAAAATATTTGGTCCAAGAACCTCGTGCACTAAAAAACCATCTGGTTATCGAGTTGCATACCACTTGGATACTTTTAAACGTCTTGTCCAGGACAATAAGCAATGTATAAAAAGATTGATAGAAAAGTAATGATTTGTATGCAATATTTCATTTCAGAAATGAGTACTAAACTTTTGTAAAACATGTTTATAAAGCAGTCTGTTAAATTATAAAAGTTTTAGTACTGTTCTGAAAATTAATTTTTATATTTTAGTGTGTCTCTAAGCTTTATTTAAAGTAATTTGCAAGTCTAAACTATCAAAACATATTTATATGACAATGACATATCAAAATACGATGATGGCATGATTTATCATCAATGCCAAGTTTAAGCAAATATCAAATTTTTAAAGTAATTGATGTAAGTTTGATTTTGTTGTTTGCTTTAACAATAAACTTTATCTTGGTGTTAAAAATAAACGCGGCAAGCTTATCTGGTATTACGAGAAATTAAATTTGTTATATTTGCTTTACCTTCAAAGTTTAATACATTTATAAACAGGTTAGCTTAAAACTAGAACTAAAATCTAAACTGTTAATTTTTTTTGTTACAACTGCAAGCCAGAAGTTAGAATTTTTCAAACTAGATCATAAAAATAAATATTGGGAAAAAAAATATTTGAAAAGAATGAATAATTGTTTGAGTATATCTTTATGCTCACTTATAAGTTTTTTGAATACCTGTTTAGTAATTATTTTTCAAATACAACTTTTTAAACGAAAGTTATAGCTCTGTTTTTCTAATAAAACTTTAGATATTGCATTTTAATAAAAGAAAACTACCGTAAAAAATTGTTGTAATCTAAGTTATATTTGTCATAATTTATATTAAATATTTAATGTATCGCTACATAAATCAAACAAACGTTGTTGCTATCTTAAATAGTTTTCAATGTAATCTTTTAATATAAATGTTATAATAAAATGTGAAAAAAATGTTTACTTTTAAGAATTAATTTTTTTTTTTTACTGCAGAAGCTTACTTTTATTACTAATTATATTTTATGTTCTAGCAACTTAATATTAAAAAAAAAATAAAACAACTAACGACTAAAAAAAAATTACTATTAACTAGTTACTGTTAAAATTGGTGAAATTTTAACAATAAATAAAATAACTGAATAAAACAGCTTTAAAATAGTAAAATTCTTATTTTATAAAAACAGAAAGTGAACAGTTTAATAAGGTATCACGACAATTTAAAAGTTGTTTAACACTTTGTAACAAAGATCTTCTAAACTAACTTAAGCAACATAAATAAAAATTTAAAAACTTATAAAATAATATACAGTGAGTGGAAGACTCTTTCACTTTAATCCTTTACTTTATGATTTTAAAAATATAAAACTCAACTTATCTTGAACTAAAATATAAGTTTTGAAGAACCTTCATAGTTAAAACATTGTAAACTTAGTGACGTTATAGTTGAATAAAAATTATTCGAATTAAAAAACACGTAAGAAAATACCAAGCTTTAAGTTCAAATACAATTTAAATAGTCTAACGTTTTCATTAAAGTGTTATTTTTATATAGTAATGAAAAGCTTGTTTAATACATCTTAGAGATTGTTTTACTGAATAGAATACTATTTTTAAACTAATAAAGCACAGTATACTTTTATAAACGTTACTTTAAAAGTTTATTTTGAAGTTCTTGTAAAGGTAGACAGTATAATTTTTAATTGTAAATTAACTATTTTAGAGTTAAATAAACGCTTAAGTTAATAAATGTTAGAGTATTCAAAATGAAAGACAAGTATTAAAAACACGTTTTATTAATTATTTTACGCTTTAAATTTTAACTGCAACCTTTTTATTTTGATTGTTAATTTACATTTGAACATATTACAATATTTGTTTTTTGTGTCTAACAAAGTAAACATTTCTAGTAATTTACGAGTAATGTTTTATTTATTTTCAATTTTTTGCCGGTAATTATAAGTTCTAATAAACTTAATAAACATGTAAATATTTACATCACAGTGCTTTAGAAGTGTTCTGACAAAGCTTTTTTTTGGGAAACAAACATAGCCAACTTCTTAATACTACTCTTAAGACGAATCAAAAGGTTTCATAAGACTTCAAAAAAATTGTAGTCAAATAAACATGCAACTACTTATTATATCAACCAATTACTTGATGCTACACGCGTTTTAATTTTGTTTTCTGAATGTTATAAATGTTTAAAATTTTGTTTGTTTTATTAAAAGTATCAAAACTGTGGAACCCTTTTAAAATTGCTTTATTTCGCTTTGCAGTCTTGTTGCTGATGTTTGTTTTACTTACCAGTTTTAAATAAAGTAAAATTGTATGTTCTAACTTTAGTTTTTATAATTTGTATAATAAAGTATTTGTTTTTAGTGATAAAAATACTAAATCATACCATTTATTGTGTGCTGCAAAGTAGAAACAAATAAGAACAAGATAAAAAATAAGAAGGCAAATTTAATTCTTTACAGATTACTACTAATATATATTTTACAAAAAACATTAAGAATTTGTACTCTTTAAAGTTAAAATTGTTTTCAGCTGAAAAATCTTTCAACGCATTTAAAGTTTAGAATGTAGTTAAAGTACTCAAGAGGGTGAATGTATAAAAAGTAGTTTAAATAAATTGTTTAAAATGCAATACTAATGTTTAAAAATATATTGAAGAAAATATTTTGCTTGTGAATTTCTACAAAACAATATTTCATTCTCAGAATGCTAATTTTTCAAAAAAAGTTCAAACTAAAAGGCAAGTAGTAAAATAAAAAATTTGAATATCTCAAGCAGTATTTTACTCAAAAAAAGAAAACTGTTTATTTTTATTTGTAGTAGTACGACGTGTTGTCCCACAAGCAGCTCGTATATCCGATTGATGACGTCATAGCGGAAACGCAAACCTCACGCGTGACTCCGAGACAATGGAAGAACGTTCCGACACTGGAAATTAAAACAAATAAATTTTGATGAAATTAAAACAAAATAAAAGTTCAACAAGTATTTAAAAACAAATAAAACAGTCGAACATTATTCAACCAAACTAAACAGAATAAAAATGTATGAATTTGAACGTTCACAATAGAAATACATTTTTTATAAAAAACCGTTTTATTATTACAACTCACATGAACCCTTTCTTCTTATTCTGTGCGTCCGTTGTTTTTTCTCTCAGAACAAATTTTCTCGCACCTCTGCAGTACAAGCGCATATACTCCTCCCAAGTGAAACTGTTCGGATCGAAGTTGAACGTCTGGAAAATAGTGTGTTTGTTAGTTTGATTGGAAAAATATTTGTATAAGTTAAAATAAATATTACTTTATGAAATATTATTAAGAATTTGATCTATTGCAAAGTTAAGTTTTATTTCTATACACACATTCTCTTCCTGAACGAAATTAAATGAAGGCTATACTTAACAAATAAACAACAAACTTTTTGATCTTTTTCGTTCAAGGACATCAGTAAATTTTTTGATTTTTTCCACTGAAAATCGTGGCAATACATGAAGAAAGGCTCCATAACCTCCATACCAGCCCGCAACTTTTTGTATATCATAACAGCTCTGAATATATATATAGTTTTGGTCACAGATTGTTGAAAAAAAAAAACAGTTATTTATTTTTTTCAAAAAGAACTTTTTTTTATTCCATTATGGCTCTAAAATTATTATTTTCGATGAAAAGAAAAAATTAATAAATTTTTATATATATCATAACAGGTTTAAAAAAAGGGTTTTGGTTACAGTTATCTGTGAACAAATTTAGCTTTTTTACAAAGCGTTTTGTGCATCAGCGTTGCTCTAAAAATGTTTAAATTATAATTTATGATTGTTTAGTATTAAAAAATAGTGTTTTGTTATAATTTTGCCTACGAAGAAGAAAAAGAAGAATTATAAGCTCATTTTTTTCACCAAAAAATTCATGCTATGCAATTAATCAAAAAATTGTTTTTATTCTAAACACTCTGCTACAATCAAACTAACGTTGCACTCTAAAAATTTTACACTGTGTACAACGTTACTCAAAAAAATCCAAAACTGTAGTTTTAACACCAACATAAACTTTTACACCACTTACCTTGGTGTTTGTCTAACATCACTATAAGTTTGATATCAATTTAACTTTCGTATTGATTTTATTAGTTACAATCTTTTTATTGTTTTACATCAACAAAAACTTTTACGCCACCTACCTCGGTGTTTGTCCGCTCAAGCGAGCCAAGATGTCGACTATGAAGCTGGGTACGTATTCTTTGAAGAATGACCTCACTTCGTATAATTTCTTGTTGTAAGTCACGCTCGTGTTGTGGGGTGCAATCATGTCCGCAGGCTCCTTTTTGCCCCAAATTTGCAGACCATCGACTGTGAAAATATTTAAAGTGAAAATTGTATACCAGTTTTTTGTGTTGAAGCTTTTGAATTAGGTGAAGAAAAAACGTAAATTAAAATATAATGTAACATAAGTGGAAATATAATTTAGCTGGAGAGTTAAATACAAAACTTTGTTTTAAACTTTGTCTGAGGAGCATATAGTTTAAGTGCAAACTCTTTCTTAATAAATTTAAAATTCTGTTACATATTTGTTAAGTTGTAATAATTACGTATTTTAATAATTTAACAAACTTGAACGTTTTTTGTTGAAGTTTTTTCTAACTTAATTTTGTTTTTATGAAAAAAAAAATTAACAACTTTTCAACTTGATCGTGTTTTTTTTTAAATAAAATCAAATTACCTATATGCTGAATTGGAAAAGGGTTTTGTGCGCAGGTGGTAATGTGATAGCAAGGAACTTGTTTTGATTCTTCAACAAATCTTTCAGCAGGTGAATCCGTATCTGTGAGAACAAAAACAGATGTATAAAACATGTTTAAAAACTTTTTACTACTTAGAATTTGTAGAAAAAATCTTTCAGTGAAGTATTGTGTGAAAATAGATAAAAATATAAAATACGTGTTCAAAACTTTTTTAAAAAATATTTTTTTTAAATATTTAAATAATTTCAGTTTTAGTAAACCAACGTTTAATTCATGTTCATATACTGTTTAGTACTTTAATTTTGTCTACCAATATAGTTGAGTAAAAGAAAAGACGTCTGTTTGATTTATAAACTTATTTAAAACCCGCAAATTTTGTGTTTTTCATAATATTTATTAGTACTTATGTTTCTCAAAAGCCGCTTAAATAAAACAGATGCAAAAATCTCAACACTTTATAACGTTACTTAAAGCCTTTTATTTTTATTCTTTATATTTTTACCTGATAAATCAGAAGAGTCAGATTCTTCTGAAAATGTTGATTCGTGAGAAAAGTATCCTTCGGAGCTGATCTCATCCATGGAAGATGATTGCAATCCCAATCTCAATCCGAGCTTGGACCTGTTAATGTTTTTAGTTTAAAGAGAACTGTTCTAATTTTTTAAAGCTTGTATCTGGGAAAGCTTGGTTTATAAAATCAAATGTTGCAAAACAACAAGCTTTCAAAATTTGATAGCTTTTAAATAAATCAAACAAATTTCAACATTTATAACTAATGCTTTCATAACAAAGAACTCTGTAATGGCATTTTTGAAAATCAAGATTCACTTGAAAAATTATTTAGGTGTATTTAAACAAAATCATCATCTAAACAAACAAAGTTTGTTAAAACAATTTTTTGAACTTATATAATAAATATCTAAATTTATACGTAGCTTCATTATCAACCCATCGCTTTTACAACATTATAAAAGAACATCAATATTAAAAAAATTAATTTAAAACAAACCTCTTTTGGTTGTTGGCATCAACAGCGGTTTTCATCGCCGCAACAATGCACCCGTTCACGACGAAGTCAACCGGAACGAGATCGGCGTTTATCTGATTGTCGGCGTTGGCCAGCTTGCAAATTCCCTTCAAATTGGCGGCGACGAAGGCGGTGGGTCCGTACACGTTGGTGATCCACCCTTGGTGGGGTTCCAGCAAGGAGGGGGTTATCATGCCGGGTCGCACGATACAGCAGGGGATTTCCCCACACTCGTTCATAATGGCCTCCTCCGCCCAAGCTTTCGTCAGTGTGTATGTGTTCGGCCTGTTTGTTTGTTTTTAATTCTAATATATGTATATATATATTTAACTGTTCAAAATATAGTTTTAATTGTTTGCTAACAAAAGATCCTAGTAAAGTAACTTCACTGGAATATAAATAAAAACAAATTATACAGTAATCTTCCTTTATTCTACCAACATATGTTTCTGTGTGTCAACGAATCAACACACTTCAACTGGGTTGTTAATAGGAAAGATAACTCATCTTTTCTATTAACAACCCAGTTGAAGTGTGTTGAATCGTTGACACACAGAAACATATGTTGGTAGAATAAAGGAAGATTACTGTATAATTTGTTTTTATATATATATTTATTTATATTTATAATACAAAAAAGCAACTAATGTTCGTATTGTTTACTAAAATTTCTACGTTTTATAAATATAAAGCAAACAGCAAATGTTTTTTTAAAGAATCACAAAAAACACATGTTTTTTTAATTTAGCATAAATAAGTGTCGTAAGTTAAAAAAAATATATATAAATAACACTAAAATAATATAAAAAAATAACAAAAAAACTCACAATCCGTCTAATAATTGTGGCAGCATTCTAGCGAGTTGCTCGTTGTTCAAAAACTTCAAAGACTTTTCAAAGTTCCTGTAGTCGACCTTTCTCCTGTATATTTTCTCCTCTACGACGTCACAGTGGTTGTGCGAGTTGACGAAGGCGGTGCTGACGTGAACGAACGATTCCAAATGGCGACACCTGGCGAGCAGTTTCACGATTCTCCTCGTGCACTGAACATTCATTTCGAATGCTATCCTGTTGGATGATAAGTGTTTTTATATTTATATATTGTTTTGTTATTTGATGGACGACTCAACGTTCATCTATATTGTTTAAAATTATAATTTCTTTTGCATAAATAATATTAACTCTTTTCGTATAAAGTCTTGTTAGAAAAGCTATGTGGTGTTGTTATAAAAAGTTTGAAAAAAATTATTATCGAGATTAGCTTTGGGACATGCTAAAATTATAAAGTAATACTTTCTAACTGTTTTGTATTATACATAGTAATAAATAATCAAAAAACAACTATAAAGAACACTAAACAAAAAAAAAACTATAATAAAAATTACGAATTTACTTCAATAAAATACCTGATAATTTCGTTGAATTTTAATGTGGCAGCGCAGTGAATGAAAACGTTCACTTCGTTTCTCAACAATCTCTTCGATTCTCGACTCAACCCGAGATCTTTGGCCTCCAAGTCGCAACTGACAAATGCAAGTTTGTCCATGAAGTTCGGGTGAACTTTCTTAACTCGATCGAAGCACTGTATGAAATTTAAAACTTAGATATTTGCGAGTAGTTAAATGCAATTAAAAAACAAAACTATCTGTTTGTTATATTAACTTGCTTTTAAAAACACTGTAAGCTGTTTATGTTTAAGCATAATAATTCTGTTTGGAATTTTTTTTTCTAAAAAACTCTTTGTTATTTCATGTTGTTTATTTTTTTTATCAATTTGTTTCTTTCGAAGGATTATGTTTTTTTAGCAACAACTTTAAAACAAACTAACAGGTTTATCAGCAAGTGATTTGAGACGATCTTCGGGAGTCACTCCCCTCTTGTTCCTGATCAGCAAGATTATCTTCTTCACATCCGGGCAGCTGTATAGCAGCTTCTCAACAATCCCCTGACCCAGGAATCCGGTGCCACCCGTCAGCGCCACGGTTTTTCCCGCGTAAAATTGAGCGATTGGCTGGTACTGGGGTGTCGGTTGGTTCTGTTTGAAGTTATTGTTAATAAACAACATTGTATAAAAAAATATTGTCAATAAGGTATATTTTTTACGAAAAATCCGCTGCTAAGTTTGCAGTTATGAAAATTTCTTTCTGTAATAATAACAATTAAAATAATAAAGTATTTTATTTTTTTCTACAGTATACTTAAAGCGTTTTAACTTTTAATAATACTTAACTTTTAATAGTTTAAAAAATCTTTGAAATTAATAGGAAAAGCAATTAAGCTTAATAAAATTTTAATTTAAATTATGTAAAGTTTAGAAACAATAATTTTTTTAAACCTAGTCAATAAGTTTTTTAAGCTGTGAACAAATATTAGGTTTCAAAGATACTTGATTTTGTTAGATTGTCGTAAGAAAAAACTAGCCAATTGAAAAAAGTCATATAGCCTCACTGTAGCGTATATGAAAAATATCTGTTTAACAACATTTAGTTAATAAAACTAAACTGTTATTCTACATATCAACAACTATTACCTTTACAAGCATGTTTGTATGTTATTTTTTGCTTCAGTTGCAGTGTCAACTAACAGAATATTGTTTTTGATTTTAAGCCTGCTGGGCTGTTATATATATTTTTTTTTGAGAGAGAGAAAAAATAAAAAGAGTAAACATATTCAACCGGCGTTTTACTGAAAATTTAAAGCTAGTAAACAATTATCATCAGTTTGTAACGTTTCGTAATTTGTTTAATGTTTTGGCCGTAAAACAGCAATTATTCAAGTAAAAACAAACTTTTTTGGGTAGATAAAACCACAAACAAACAAATTATCAGAACTTTTTGCAATTACTTTGTAAAAAAATTATTATTCTAATTTGCTTGCTACAAACTTTCTTCAAAACTTGTTTTCATTTATAAAACACTTTTTTTAGAAATGAAAGGTAATATATTTGGTTGAAGCTTTAATTATTAATCAACAAATTGGATCAGTTTAAAAACATTAACAAAAGTTTTATAATCTGTTTTATTAACCTATTATTACAAACACCTTCTACAATACCAGTATAAATGATTTTCAAAATCAAAAATTTTAAATTCTTGTTGTATAATAGCAGATAATTTTTTTATATTAAATAGTTTATTGTTTTAAATATCAAAAAAGTTTGGTCAAAAAATTTGTCTGACTTAACCCTTATGTGTACGTAACTCTATTTATAAATGTTACTTTTTAAAACTCTTTAAACTTTTCTAAATAATAAAGTTTTAGTAAGATATTTGAACATGTATATTGTTTACTTATATGATATTTTGATAAAATTTTAAAAGGGTAGTTTATCTAACAGTATATCTAGTACTTACGTTGACATTTTTTTTGTTTTTTGTATTTTTGACGTCAATATTTATATTATTTGAAATAAATATGATTTTTAAAATTCTATGCTCACAAAAAGTGTAACGGTAAAATTATTTTACCAATACCAAATTAAAACAAACAGAAAAATTTTTTAATGATTGATGTAAGTTTGCACTTAAAGTTTACTTTGACAATTTTTAAAATCAATTGCTGAAAATACATTGTGATAAGTATGCTTAGGGTAAAACAAATAAATGTAAGTGAATTTTGTCATTATTTAAAACGTGTTTTAAAACTTTTCAAAAAACGTTTAAAATTAAAATTACAAGATACTTAAAAATTAATAATAAAATGGTAAATGTTGTAATTTGACTTTTAATTTTTTTTAACAATACGTTGAGTAAGTTAACATAAACAACTGCTACAGACACATTGCAATAGGTTATTATTTATTTATATTTGTTTATACTACAAAAAGTAAAGGGTAAAGTCCAAAACTACAAAATTTACGACTTGAATGTTTAAGTGAAAGTAATTGCGATAAAAAATTTATAGTCACAAAGTTAAATGTCTAAAGTCTACTTTACCCGTAATCTACCAAGTTCAACATGAACTTTATTAAAACTAGTACAAAACTGAAAGTTTTTTGTTTAATAAGAAAAATTCGTGTAAAAGGTTTTGTGTGAAGACAAATGCAAAACTTTAGATAAAATACATTAAATGTTATAATTTTTATTTTTTCAAAATTAAATGTTTTATTTTAAGACTCTAACTTCTATACTACTTATATAATGATGTATCGATATTACAAATAAACAAAGATTTTTAAAGTTATACTGATTTAACTTTTATTCTTTACACTTACTTAAAAACACTAACCGAAGTTGTTCATTTAAAAACTTATTTGTTTTTTTTAAGTAGATTTTACATTATTCAAGTATTTAATACAGTCAAGTTTTTGATTAAATTTTGATAATCAAACTATACTTTTATAATAGTTTATTTTGCAGTAATTACAAATGTTGCAATGTTGGCCTGGCTTATTATCAATACCAAGTTTAAGCAAATATAGAAAATTAAAATAATTTTTGATGTGTTATTTACCTAATTTTTTCCAGTAATTATAAATTCTAGTAAACTTAACAAACATGGAAATATTGACATAAGATGTTTCAACATGTATTTTACAAAGTTTTTTTGGAAAACATGTGTTATTAGTTTATAGAACTAATTTGTTTGATAAGCATGCTTATGGTGAAAACAATAATTATAAGTCTTTAAAATTTATTGTTTAATAAAATTGTTTGAATATTTTTTTAAATTAGTTTGAAAAATGAAAGTAACAAAAAACTCAAAAACTAACAATAAATTTTAGTTGTATACCTTTTTTAAAATAATACGTTAATTAAGTTGATAGTATCAACTTGATACTAACAACTACTAAAAACATACTTTATCAAGTTTATTGTTATAAAAACAAATAATAAACTAATTTATAAATATTGAGTTAAGCTTTTAACAAAAAATCTTTACGTAACACAACTTTATTATAGTAATTACAGTAAAACTTGTTAGAACTACTTAAACTTGTCGAATTAACAAAAAAACTTTAATAATGAACTAATAAGCAGCATAGTTTTTACTGTATTTTATTTTATCACTTTCACCTTTTCAAATTTATTTTAGCAATTTCTAACAAAAGTTATTTTCTTATTAAAAAAAAAAATTTCAATTATACTTTGAGTTAAACTACTTTTGTAGTATTTTACATATTATTTATTAGCACCTGTGATGTAAATAATAAACATTTACAAAAATCAAAGCATTAAGTCCTAAGCTATAAAACTTACGTCTTACATTTTTAATTTAAAATAAATCGCAATAGTCAGAAATTTAAACGTGTAAAGTCTGTTTTACCCGTAACTTTGTTATCCCAAAGGAATTATGAACTTTTGGTTTATTTTAAAACTAAATGCATATAGTAAGTTGATAAGAAAATTTTTCTGAAACAATTATAAGTTTTCGTGACAATAAAATGCAAAAAAATCATATAATTTCGATAAATACTTTACTGTAAATGTAAAAAAAAACTTTGCTTTTTAATTTTAATACTCTAGCTATTATTTGTACAAAAATGCGTCGGCAGTTTTTGACCAATAACAAATTTTATTCATTAAAAAGTTTATTTAACTTTTTATACAAACAAAATTTAAATTTTTTAACTCTCGAAACAGATTAACTTTACTGATAAAATTTAGATTATCAAAATATACTTCTATAATAGTTTATTTTGCAGTAATTACAAATGTTGCAATATTTGCCTGATTTATTATCAATACCAAGTTTAAGCAAATACTGAAAATTTAAAATAATTGTTGAAGTTTACATGAATTGTTTGCTAATAAATTTGAGCGATTTATTTTAACAAAGTGCTAAAAATAGGTTATCATACGCTAATCTCTTTTACCGAAAAGTAAATTTTTCTATTTACATTATAATTCTAGGTATTTCATGAGCCATTTATGTAGGTAAAATGTAAATTTATTAATAAGCTAGCTTTTTTAGAACCAACCACCAAAAAATGGCTTGTATAATTTTTTCATAAACTTTTTTAAGAACTGAAAAAAAATAAATATACATATTTTTCAACTTAACATATTTATGAGATAAAAATTGTAGTAACTAGTAGCATTTAGAATAATAAAACAAACAATCTATGAAACGTTTTATTTTCTTATTTTTTTTACTATCTTTCGTTTCAAATTTTTATCCATTCAATTTTTCTGATGAAATTTCAATGGTTTAAGAGGTTGTTTATTTTAATAAGTATAGCTTTTTTAACAACTAGCAACATAATTTATTTTCAATACATGTCATAAACATTTGTTTATTAAACGATAAAAAGTCACTTAAAATATTTGGTTTAAGGACCCGGTGCTTTAAAAAACCATTCGGTTATCGAGTTGCACACCACTTGAATACTTTTTAACGTCTTGTCCTGGACAATAAGCAATGTATAAAAAGGTTTATAAAAAGTAATGATTTGTATGCAATACTTCAATTCAGAAATGAGTACTAAATATTTGTAAAACATGTTTACAAAAAAATCTGTTAAATTATACAAGTTTTAGTACTGTTCTTAAAAGTAATCTTTATATGTTTTGTGTGTCTAAGTGTTATTTAAAGAAATTTGCAAGTCTAAACTATCAAAACACTTTTTAATGGCAAATGTAATTTCAGTATCAAAATACGATGATGACATGATTTATTATCAGTGCTAAATTTAAGCATATACTATTTTTTTTTAATAATTCATGTAATTTTGATTTTGTTGTTTGCTTTAACATTAAACTCAGCGTTTTTATTTGGTGCAAAAAATAAGCGCGGCAAGCTTATCTGGTATTACGAGAAATTATATTTGTAATATTTACTTTACCTTGAAAGTTTACTTGCATTTATGAACAGGTTAGCTTAAACCTAGAACTAAAACCTAAACTGTTGGTTTTATTTTGTAATAATTCCAAGCCAGAAATTAGAATTTTTCAAACTAGATCATCAAAACAAAATATTGAAAAAAAAGAAAGTTTTTTTATACAAAAAGAATGAATAACTGTTCAAGTGTTTTTTCTATACTAACTTATAATTTTTTAAAATACCTATTGAGTAACTATTTTTAAATAAAACTTTTTAAAAGAAAGATATAGCTTTGTTTTTTACTAAAGTTTTATATATTACATTTTGATAAAAGCAAACGTACATTATACTACCGTAAAAAATTGTTTTAATTTAAGTTATTTTTGTCATAATTTGTATGAAAATTATTAGTGTATCACTACGTAAATTGACAAACGTTATTATTATCTTGAATTGTTTTTAATTTTATCTTGTTATAAAAATATTATATCAAAATCTAAATAGGCTTATATTTAAGAATTAAATATTCTGCTTACTACAAAAGCTTCCTTTTATTACTAATTATACTTAATGTTCTACCTATAGATAAGCAAGACTAAGAAAATATTTAATACGACAGCTATGTAAGTTTTGATGTTTAAGAAACAGTTACTTTTTTAACTTTAGTTATTAACTTCTAAAAAGATAAAATAACTAAGGAGCTCTTCTCACGGCAAACAAAAGTCCGGACTTCTGTTCTGCAGACTTTCGCCGATGCTTTTTTTTTTGTTGACAACTAAGGAATTGAAAATTACTATTAAAATTGTTGAAATTTCGACAATACATACAACCTTTGTTTAAAATTATGAAAATATTATTTTTTAAGACAGAAAGTGAACAGATTAATAAGATATCACGATATTAAAAAAGTTGTTTAACACTTTGTAAAAAAGATCTTCTAATTTACTTAAGCAGCATAACTAATAGTTTTAAAACTTTTACAATAGTATACTGTGTTAAAGACTCTCTTGTTTCCTTTACTTTATAATTTAAAAAATATAAAACTTAATGTGTCTCAAACTAAAATATAAGTTTTGAAGAACTTTTAAATGTAAAAAATTGTAAACTTAGTGACATTATAGTTGAATAAAATTATTTAAACTGAAAAATACAGTAGAAAATACTAAGCATTAGTTTCGAATACGATTTAAATAGTCTAACGTGTTTATTCTAAATATTATTTTTGTTTACTAATCAAAGGCTTATTTAATACATGCTAGAGATAATTCAATTGAATTGAATACAATCATTAAACTATTAATACACAACATATTTTTATTAATGTTATTTTAGTAGTTTATTTTGAACTTCTTGTAAAAGTAGACAGTATAATTTTAATTGTAAATTAACTACTTTCAGAGTTGAATAAACGCTTAAGTTGATAAATATTAGAAGTATTCGAAATAGTAAACAAGTTTTAAATATAAGTTTTACTAATTATTTTAGGTTTAAAAACTTCACTGGATCCTTTGAATTTTGTTGTTAATTTACTATTGAACCTATCATTATAATTGTTTGTTTTTAATGTCTAACAAAGAAGAAATTAAACATACGAGTGATGTTTTATTTGTTTTTAATCTTTTGCCAGTTCTATCAAACTTAACAATCATGAAAATATTCACACCAAAACTTAGAAGTGTTGTGGCAAAGTTCTTTTTTTAGGAAAACAGGAATAGTCAACTTCTTAATATTAAAATATATTCCTAATGCCAATCAACAAGTTTCATAAAACTTCAAAAAAAATTGTATTCAAATAAACATTCAACTATTTATAATATCAACTAATTACTTAATGCTACACACGTTTTAAGTATGCTTTCTGAATGTTATAAGTTATCAAAGTTTTGCTTGTTTTATTGAATATATCAAACTGTTGAACCCTTGTAAAATTTCTTTATTTCGTTTTACAGCCCTGTTACTGATGTTTGTGTTACTTACCGGTTTTAAATGAGGTAAAACTGAATGTTCGAATTTCAGTTTTTATAATTTGTATAGAATTTTAAATACTTGTTTAAAGTGATAAAAAACTAAATGATAACATTTATTGTGTGCAGCAAAATAAAAACACTTAAGAACAAGAAAAAATATGGCAAACTTGTTTCATTACACAGAACTGCTAACAAATATTTTGAAAAAAAAAAAATTAAAAATTGTACTTCTTAAAGTTTAAATTGTTTTCAGTTAAAAAATTGTTAACGCCTTTAAAGTGTAGAAAGTAGTTAAAATAGTGAAAAAGATAATTGTATTAAAATTAGTTTGAATAAACTCTTTAAAATATAATACTAGTGCGTAAAAGTATATTGTAGTAAAATATTTTTCTTTTAAGTTCTTACACAACAATATTTCATTCTCAGAATGTAATTTTTTTCTAATGAATTTAAACTAAAAGGCAAGTAGTAAAATAAAAAAATTGAAAATCTAAAGCAATATCTAACTTAAAAAATTAAACTATTTATTTTTTATTTGTAGTAGTATGACGTGTTGTCCCACAAACAACTCGTATATCCGATTGATGACGTCATAGCGGAAACGCAAACCTCACGCGTAAATCCGAGACAATGGAAGAATGTTCCGACACTGTAATTTAAACAACTAAATATTAATGAAGTTAAAATAAGAATAAAAATTTAACAATTATTTGAAACAAATGAATCAGTCGAACATTATACAAGCAAACCAAACCGAAACACTCCTAATGTATGAATTTGCATGTTCACAATAAAAATACAGTTTCAAATATAAAGTATTTTATTATCAGAACTCACATGAGCTTTTTCTTCTTATTCTGTGCGTCCGTTGTTTTTTCTCTCAGAACAAATTTTCTCGCGCCTCTGCAGTACAATCGCATATACTCTTCCCAAGTGAAACTATTCGGATCGAAGTTGAAAGTCTGAAAAATAGTATGTTTGTTAGTTTGATTGGAAAAATATTTATACAACTTAAAATAAATACTACTTTATGAAATATTATAAAGAACTTGATCTATTGCAAAGTTAAGTTTTATTTCTACACACACATTCTCTTCTTGAACGAAATTAAATGAAGGCTGTACTTAACAAATAAACAACAAACTTTTTGATCTTTTATGTTCAAAGACATAAAAAGATTTTTTGATTTTTTCCACTGAAAATCGTGGCAATACATAAAGAAAGGCTCCATAACTTCCATACCAGCCCGCAACTTTTTGTATATCATAACAGCTCTGAAAATATATATAGTTTTGGTTAAAAATCATTTAAAAAATTGTTGAAAAAAACAGTTATTTATTTTTTTTCAAAAAGAACTTTTTTTTATTACATTATGGCTCTAAAATTATTATTTTTGATGAAAGGAAAAAAAAAGATTTATATATATCATAACAGGTGTAAAAAAAGGGTTTTGGTTACAGGGTTATCTGTGAACAAATTTAGCTTTTTTACAAAGCGTTTTGTGCATCAGCGTTGCTCTAAAAATGTTTAAATTATAATTTATGATTGTTTAGTATTAAAAAATAGTGTTTTGTTATAATTTTGCCTACAAAGAAGAAAAAAAAGAAATATAAGCTCATTTTTTTTTCACCGAAAAATTCATGCTATGCAATTAATCAAAAAATTATTTTTATTCTAAACACTCTGCTACAATCAAACTAACGTTGCACTCTGAAAATTTTACACTATGTACAACGTTACTCAAAAAAATCCAAAACTATGTTTTTACAATAAACAAAAACCTACCTCGGTGTTTGTCCGCTCAAACGAGCCAACATGTCGACTATGAAGCTGGGAATGTATTCTTTGAAGAATGACCTCACTTCGTATAATTTCTTGTTGTAAGTCACGCTCGTGTTGTGGGGTGCTATCATGTCCGCAGGCTCCTTTTTACCCCAAATTTGCAGACCATCGACTGTAAAGATGTTTAACGTAAAAATTTTATAACAGCTTTTTGTGTTGAATTGGATATAGGTGAACAAAAAAAGTACATAAAAATCTAATGAAATAAAAGTGAAAATGTAATTTAGCCGGAAAGTCAGATACAAAACTTTGCTTTGAATCTTGTTAGAATAAAATATAATTTAAGTGCTAACTTTTACTTAATATAAAAAAAAATTATTGTAGGTTTAAGATCTGACAATTTTGTTAAATGTTTAAAATTTAAAGTAGTAACATACTAACGTTACTATACAAACTTGAACGTTTTTGTTAAACGTTTTTCAACCAAAAAAATGTAATACACTTTTCACAATTTAAAAAGTTCTTCTTTTTAGCAACTTTTAACTTTATCGTGTTTTTTTTAATAAAATCAAATTACCTATATGCTAAATTGGAAAAGGGTTTTGTGCGCAAGTGGTAATGTGATAGCAAGGAACTTGTTTTGATTCTTCAACAAATCTTTCAGCAGGTGAATCCGTATCTGTGAGAACAAAAGCAGATATATAAAACATGTTTCAATATTTTTTACAATTTGAAGATAAAAATGCATGTATTTAATTTTAGTAAAATATGTTTTAGTTTAATTGTTTATGCTAGTGTCTAGAAGCTTTTTATTTTCTTCCAATCTAGTTAAGTAAAAGCAAAAGCGTCTAAATATTTTATAATAATAGTAAAAACCCGCTCATTTTTAGTTTTTCACAATGTTTACTTCTTTTCATGCTATCTTACAAGCTGCCTAAGTAAAACAGATGAAAACAAATTTTAATACTTTATAGAGTACTTAAAGGTTTTTTTGTGTTTATTTGTTTATTTATGTATATTTTTACCTGATAAAAGAGAAGAGTCAGATTCTTCTGAAGAAGTTGATTCATGAGAAGAGTATCCTTCGGAGCTGATTTCATCCATGGAAGAAGATTGAGATCCCAATCTCAATCCGAGCTTCGACCTGTTAATTTTGGTTGCTTATATAAAACTTATTCTGACTTTTTATAGCTTGTTATCTGAGGACAGTTAGCTTAATAAAATCAAAAGTTGAAAAATTAAATACCTTGCAAAACTACTGCTAATAAAAAATGTTGAAAATTAAATTCTAATATTTAAAATATGTGTTGTTTTGAATAACGACTAGTTAGTAGTTTTTTTTAATTTTCAGTGTAGCCTAAATAATATTTTTAAGTACATATACTGAAATAATAAATACCTTAAATATCTCATCCAAACAAACCTCTTTTGGTTGTTGGCATCAACAGCGGTCTTCATCGCTGCAAAAATGCAGCCGTTCACGACGAAGTCAACCGGAACGAGATCGGCGTTTATCTGATTTTCGGCGTTGGCCAGCTTGCAAATTCCCTTCAAGTTGGCGGCGACGAAGGCGGTGGGCCCGTACACGTTGGTGATCCACCCTTGGTGGGGTTCCAGCAAGGAGGGGGTTATCATGCCGAGTCGGACGATACAGCAGGGGATTCCCCCACACTCGTTCATAATGGCCTCCTCAGCCCAAGCTTTCGTCAGTGTGTATGTGTTCGGCCTGTTTGTTTGTTTTTAATTCTAATATATATATATATTTCGTCAGTTTGTATTTATTCAATCAGTTTGTTTAATTAAATAAGTTTCAGATCTTTTACAAGTTTATTGAGCGTTTGTTCTTCGATTTTGTTTTTGTTAAATCAATAATATTATCTATAAATCTTATGTGGAAATGTTTCGTAATTAAACTAAAGAACATGACAGTGCTATGGTTAACTCAATATAACAATTTAAGATTAGTTCTTTTAAGTTAGCATATATAAGTGTATTTGATAAAAAAATAATAAAACTCACAATCCGTCTAATAATTGTGGCAGCATTCCAGCGAGTTGCTCGTCGTTCAAAAACTTCAAAGACTTTTCAAAATTCCTGTAGTCGACCTTTCTCCTGTATATTTTCTCCTCTACGACGTCACAGTGGTTGTGCGAGTTGACGAAGGCGGTGCTGATGTGAACGAACGATTCCAAATGGCGACACCTTGCGAGCAGTTTCACGATTCTCCTCGTGCACTGAACATTCATTTCGAATGCTATTCTGTTTGATGATAAGTGTTTTTATATTAAGATATTTTTTGTTATTTGATTGAGGACTGAACAATCATCTATTTTGTTTGAAATTGTCATTTATTGTGCATAATTGATAACAATTCTTTTCTAATATAGTCTACGTGTCATTGTTTTTAAAAAATAATAAAGATTGTAATTAAAATTATCTTTAGGACATACTAAAGTTTTAAAGTAATACTTTCTAACTGTTTTGTATTATCAATAGTAATAAATTACAACAAGAAAAAATAAACAATACTAGGTTTTTAAAAAACTACAAAAAATTACCAAATTACTTCAATCAATACCTGATAATTTCGTTGAACTTCAAAGTGGCAGCGCAGTGAATGAAAACGTTCACTTCGTTTCTCAACAATCTCCTCGATTCTCGGCTCAACCTGAGATCTTTGGCCTCCAAATCGCAACTGACAAATGCAAGTTTGTCCATAAAGTTCGGGTGAACTTTCTTAACTCGATCGAAGCACTGTTAAGTATTTAAAATTAAGACATTTGTGAGTAGCAAAATATAGTTTTTCAAAACAAAACAACAGTCAAAAACAACTAACTGTTTGTTATGATGTTTTAAAAAAACTTTTAAAAATACTGTAAGCTATTTTTAACTTGTTAACAATAAAAAAAAGGTTTGTTTCTGAAAACATCTTTAACATTTCATGTTTTTTTTTTTTCATCGGCTTTGTTTTTGTTAGCAACAACTTTAAAACAAACAAACAGGTTTATCAGCTAATGACTTGAGACGATCTTCGGGAGTCACTCCCCTCTTGTTCCTGATCAGCAAGATAATCTTCTTCACATCCGGGCAGCTGTACAGCAGCTTCTCAACAATCCCCTGACCCAGGAATCCGGTGCCACCCGTCAGCGCCACGGTTTTTCCCGCGTAAAATTCATCGGTTGGCTGGTACTGGGGTGTCGGTTGGTTCTGTTTGATGTTTATTGTAGATAAGTAACATTGTTTTAAAAAAATTTTGTCAATAAGGTATATTTTTTATTAATAAAAAACCCGTTGTAAAGCTTGGAGTTATGAAAGTTTCTTTCTATAATAATAACATTTAAAATAATAAAGTATTTTATTTTTTTCTACAGTATACTTTAAGCATTTTAACATTTAATAATACTTAACTTTTAACAGTTTAAAAATTCTTTGAAATTAATAGGCAAAGCAACCAAGCTTAATAAAATTTTAATTTAAGTAAGGTAAAGTTTAGAAAAAATAATTTTTTGAAACCCAGTCAATAAGTTTTTTAAGCTGTGAACAAATATTAGGTTTCAAAGATACTTGATTTTGTTAGATTGTCGTAACAATAAACTAGCCAATTGAAAAAAGTCATACAGCTTCACTGTAGCGTTTATAAAAAATATCTTTTTAACAAATTTTAGTTAATAAAACTAAACTCTTATTCTACATATCAACAACTATTACCTTTACAAGCATGTTTGTATGATTTTTTTTTTGCTTCAGTTGCAGTGTCAACTAACAAGAATATTGTTTTTGATTTAAGCCTACTGTGCTGTTATTTATATATTTTTTGTTGAGAGAGAGAAAAAATAAAAAGAGTAAACAAATTAAACCGGCGTTTTACTGAAAATTTAAAGCTAGTAAACAATTATCATCAGTTTGTAACGTTTCGTAATTTGTTTAATGTTTTGACCTTAAAAACAGCAATTATTCAAGTAAAAACAAAGATTTTTAGGTAGATAAAACCACAAACAAACAAACTATCAGAACTTTTTGCAATTACTTTGTAAAAAAATATTATTCTAATTTGCTTGCTACAAACTTTCTTCAAAACTTTTTTTTAGAAATGAAAGGTAATATATTTCGTTGAAGCTTTGATAATTAGTCAACAAATTGGAACAGTTTAAAAACATTAAATTAAGTTTTATAATCTGTTTCATTAAACTATTATTACAAACACCTTCTACAATACCAGTATAAATGATTTTCAAAATCAAAAATATTAAGTTCTTGTTGTATAATAGCAGGTAATTTTTTTATATTAAATAGTTCATTGTTTTAAATACCAAAAAATTCTAGTTAAAAAATTTGTCTGACTAAACCTTATGTGTACGTAACTCTATTTATAAATATTACTTTTTAAAACTCTTCAAACTTTTCTACATAATAAAGTTTTAGTAAGATATTTGAACATGTATATTGTTTACTTATATGATATTTTGATAAAATTTTAAAAGGGTAGTTTATCTAACAGTATATCTGGTACTTGCGTTGATATTTTTTTGTTTTTTGTATTTATGACGTCAATATTGATATTATTTAAAATAAATATGATTTTTAAGATTCTATGCTCACAAAAAGTGTAACGGTAAAATTGTTTTACCAATACCAAATTAAAACAAACAGAGAAAATTTTAAATGATTGATGTAAGTTTGCACTTAAATTTTACTTTGACAATAAATTTAGCAAATTTTTAAAATCAATTGCTGAAAATACATTGTGATAAGTATGCTTAGGGTAAAATAGATAAATGTAAATGAATTTTCTTATTAATTAAAATGTGTTTTAAATCTTTTCAAATAAGGTTTAAAATTAAAATTACAAGATACTTTAAAATTGATAATAGAATGGTAAATGTCGTAATTTGACTTTTAATTTTTTTTAACAATACGTTGAGTAAGTTATCATAAACAACTGCAAAAAACACAATGTAATAGATTTATAGTTTAAAAAATAAATATTACTCAATTCATAGTGATTGTGTTTAGTTTTAACTCTGAAAAACCTAAATAATATAACTTTCTATAGTGACTACTGCCAAAAACTACTAATATCTAATTAAACGTGATTTAGTTGACAAAATAATGTTACTAATGCATTACTCATATAGTAATTACTTAAAATACATCAGTTTTTACCTTTTTGAAGTATTTATATATATTTTTTTTTTCTTTAATTTTAAGCAATTTACACATAAACTATTATGTTTTACTAAGTTAACTGTTTGATATTTGATTTAACAATGTAAATCTTCAGCTAAATAATGTTAACTATTACTTGTAATCACCCTTGTAATATAAATAACAAATATCTACAAAAAGTAAAGGGTAAGGTCTAAAACTACAAAATTTACGACTGGAATGTTTAAGTGAAAGTAAATTGCAATAAAAAACTTATAATAACAAATTTAAAAGTCTAAAGTCTACTTTACCTGTATTTTTTTTTACCTAGTTTAACATGAACTTTATTAAAACTTGTACAAAACTAAAGGTTTGTTTTAATAAGAAAAATTCGTGTAAAAGTTTTTGTGTGAAGATAAAACTTTTTTTTCTCAAAACTTTTTTTCTTTGCAAAACTTTAGATAAAATACATTAAATAATAAAATTTTTATGTTTTCGAAGTTAAACGTTTTATTTTAAGACTCTAACTACTTGACTATTTATACAATGATGTATCGATATTACAAACAAGCAATATTTTTTTAAAGTTATACTGATTTAACTTTTATTCTCTGCACTTACTTAAAAACACTAACCGAAGTTGTTCATTTGAAACTTATTTGTTTTTTTTCAAGTAGATTTTACATTTTCCAAGTATTTAATACAGTCAAATTTTTAATTAAATTTTGGTAATCAAAATACATTTTTAATGGTAAGTGTTTTGCGGTAATTACAAATGTTGCAATGTTGGCCTGCTTATTATCAATACCAAGTTTAAGCAAATACAGAAAATTGAAAATAATTTTTGATGTATTATTTACTTTTTTTTTTTGCCAGTAATTATAAATTCTAGTAAACTTAACAAACATGGAAATATTGACATAAGATGTTTCAACAAGTACTTTACAAAGTTTTTTTGGAAAACATGTGTTATTAGTTTATAGAACAAGTTTGTTTGATAATTCTTATGGTAATTTTTATCGTGAAATCAATAAATATAAGTCTTTAAAATTTATTGTTTAGTAAAATTGTTTGAAAAATGAAAGTAATAAAAAACTCAAAAACTAACAATAAATTGTTAGTTGTATACCTTTTTTTTAAATAATACGTTAATTAAGTTGATACTAACAACTATTAAAAACATAATTTTTTGAGTTTTTTGTTATAAAAACAAAAAATAAACTAATTTATAATTATTGAATTAGGCTTTTAACAAAAAACCTTTACGTAACACAACTTTATTATAGTAATTACAGTAAAACTTTTTAGAAGTACTTAAACTTGTCGAATTAACAAAAAACTTAAATAATGAAGTAATTACCTGCATAGTTTTTACTAAAGTATTTTATTTTATTACTTTCACCTTTTTAAATTTATTCAAGAAATTTCTAACAAAAGTGATTTTATTATTAAAAAACTGTTTATAAATTATACCTTGGGTCAAACTACGATTTTAGTATTATTTTTACATACTATTTGTAAGCACTTGTAATATAATTAATAAACATTTACAAAATTCAGAGCATTAAGTCAAAAGCTATAAAACTTACGGCTTACATTTTTAATTAAAAATAAATATCAATAGTCTATTTTACTCGTAAATATTATTCCAAGGGAGTTCTAAATGTTCAAAAGAATTAAAAGTATATAGTTAAGTTAATAAGATTGTTTTTATGAAACGATTATGAGTTGTTGCAATAATAAAAATTCAAAAAGTTAGATAATTTCGATAAAATGTTTAATTATGAATATATCAAATTTTTATGTTTTATATTGTTACTCTAGCTAATACACTATTTATACAATTATACGTTGGTACCTTTCGAACACTAACAAATGGTGTTCCTTTATAAAATTATTTAACTTTTTATAAAATAAAATTTAAATTTTTACAAACCCTCAAAACAGATTAATTTTACTAATATAATTTAGATTATCAAATGTTGCAATGTTGACCTGGTTTATTATCAATACCAAGTTTGAGCAAATACTGAAAATTTAAAATAACTGTTGAATTTTACATTAAATGTTTGCTAATAAATTTAGCGATTTATTTTAACAATGTACTAAAATCAGATTATCATAAGTTAATCCCTTTTTTCGAAAAATCAGTATTTCTATTTACATTTGAGTTTTAGGTATTTTTTGTCTTTTTTATGTAGGTAAAAGGAAAACTTATTTATAAACCAGCATTTTTAGAAACTGAACCCAAAACATGACTAATATTTTTTTATCGATTTTTTAAGAACCGAATATAAATAAATGAAATTATTTTTAAATTTTACATATTTACGACATAAAAGTTTAGTTACTAATTGCATTTAGAATAATAAAACAAATAATCTTTTGAGCAATTTACCTTTTTTTGTTTTAAAACTTTGTATAATTAACTCTTTGTGACAATATTCTATGGTTGAAGAATTTTTTAACAACTAGCAACATAGTTTTTTTTTTATTATACATGTCATAAACTTTTGTTTATCGAAGGAAAAAAAAAAGTACTCAAAATGTTTGGTTTAAGGACCTTGTGCACTAAAAAACCATTTGGTTATCGAGTCACACACCACTTATATACTTTTTAACGTCTTGTCCTAGACAATAAGCAATGTATAACAAGATTGATAGGAAATTAAAGATTTCTATGCATATATTTCAATTCAAAAAAAAAATTATACATTTGTTAAACATGTTTTTTAAACAATTTTTAAAATTATACAATTTTTAGTACTGCTCTTAAAATTAGTTTTTATATGTTTTGTGTGTCTAAGCGTTATTAAAAGTAATTTGCAAGTCTAAACTATCAAAACATTTTTTTAAGACAAATGTAATTTCAGTGTTAAAATATGATGGTGACATGATTTAAAGAGATTGCTAAATTTAAGCAAATACCATCTTTTAAAATAATTGATGTAAGTTTAATTTTATTGTTTGCTTTAACAATAAACTCAATGTTTTTTTTGGTGCTGAAAATAAACACGGCAAGCTTATCTGGTATTACGAGAAATTATATTTGTAATATTTACTTTTCCTTGAAGGTTATTTTACATTTATAAACAGGCTAGCTTAAAACTACAACTAAAACCTAATCTGTTGGTTTTCTTTTGTAATAATTGCAAGCCAGAAGTTAGAATTTTTTAAACTAGATCATCAAAACAAAATATTGAGAAAAAAGAAAAAGTTTTTTATAATAATTGTTCAATTATTTATTTTATACTCACCTATAAAATTTTTAAATACCTATTTAGTAACTATTTTTGAATAAAACTTTTTAAAAGAAAGATATAGCTTTGTTCTTTACTAAAGTTTTATATATTACATTTTGATAATAGCAAACGTACATTATACTACCGTAAAAAAATGTTCTATTTAAAGTTATTTTTGTCATAATTTGTATGAAAACCATTAGTGTATCACTGCATAAATTAACAAACGTTGTTCCTATCTTGAATTGTTTTTAATTTTATCTTGTTATAAAAATATTATATCAAAATTTGAATACGCTTATATTTAGGAATTAAATATTCTGCTTACTCCAAAAGCTTCCTTTTATTTTAATTATATTTAATGGTCTAGCAATAGATAAGCTAAAATATTGAAACATTTAATACGACAACTACGAATTTTTTAATGTTTAAGATACAAAAACTTTTTAAACTTTAGTTATTAACTTCTAAAATATAAAATAACTAAGAAGCTTGTCTCACGGCAAACGAAAGTCCGGACTTCTGTTCTGCAGACTTTCGCCGATGTTTTTTTTTTGTTGATAACCAAGGAATTGAAAATTACTATTAAAATTGTTGAAATTTTGACAAAGAACTACAACCTTTGTTTAAAATTATAAAAGGATTATTTTTTAAGACAGAAGTGAACAGTTTTATAAGTTATCACGATATTAAAAAAGTTGTTTATCACTTTGTAAAAAAGATCTTCTAATTTACTTAAGCATCATAACTAAAAGTTTTAAAACTTTTACAATAGTATACTGTGTTAAAGACTCTCTTGTTTCCTTTACTTTATAATTTAAAAAATAAAAAACTTAATGTGTCTTAAACTAAAATATAAGTTTTGAAGAACTTTAAAATGTAAAATTGAATAAAAAATGTTCAAACTTGAAAATACAGTAGAAAATACTAAGCATTAGTTTAAGATACGATTTAAATAGTCTAACGTGTTTATTTTAAATATTATTTTTGTTTACTAATCAAAGGCTTATTTAACACATGCTAGAGATTATTTTATTGAATTGAATACAATCTTTAAACTATTAATACACAACATATTTTTATTAACTTTATTTTAGTAATTTATTTTGAACTTCTTGTAAAAATAGACAGTAATTTTAATTGTATATTAACTACTTTCAGAGTTAAATAAATGCTTAAGTTGATAAATATTAGAAGTATTCGAAATAGTAAACAAGTTTAAATAATAAGCATTATTAATTTTTTTATTTTTAAAAGTTTCACTGGATCCTTTGATTTTTGTTGTTAATTTACTCTGGAACCTATCATTATAACTGTTTGTGTCTAAAAAATAAAAAATTAAACATACGAGTGATGTTTTATTTATTTTTAGTCTTTTGCCAGTAGTTTTAAGTTCTATCAAACTTAACAAACATGAAAATATTCACATCAAAATGCCTTAGAAGTGTTGTGGCAAGGTTCTTTTTTTTGGAAAACAGGTATAGTCAACTTCTTAATTTTAAAATATATTCCTAATGCCAATCAACAGGTTTCATAAAACTTCAAAAAAAGTTTTATTAGAATAAACATTTAATTATATATAAAATTAGCTAATTACTTGATGCTACACACGTTTTAAGTATGCTTTCTGAAATTTATAAGTGATCAAAGCTTTATTTGTTTTATTAATACTATCAAACTGTTGAACCCTTGTAAAATTTCTTTATTTCGTTTTACAGTCCTGTTACTGATGTTTGTGTTACTTACCGGTTTTAAATGAGGTAAAACTGAATGTTCGAATTTCAGTTTTTATAATTTGTATAGAATTTTTAGTATTTGTTTAAAGTGATAAAAAAACTAAATGATAACATTTATTGTGTGCTGCAAAATAAAAACAATTAAGAACAATAAAAATATATGAAAAAAATTAAGGCAAACTTATTTCATTACACAGAACTACTAACAAATATATTGCAAAAAATATTTAAAACTTGTACTTGTTAAAGTTAAAATTGTTTTCAACTAAAAATTTGTTAACGCCTTTAAAGTTTAAATTGTCGTTAAACTAGTGAAAAAGATGAATATATTAAAAATACTTCGAATAAACTCTTTAAATTATAAAACTAATGTGTAAAAGTATATTGTAGTAAAACATTTTTCTTTCAAGTTCTTACATAACAATATAATATTTCATTCTCAGAATGTTAATTTTGCAAAAAAAAAGTTCAAACTAAAAGGTAAGTAGTAAAATAAAAAATTTGAATTTCTAAAGCAATAATTAATTGAAAAAATTAAAACTGATAAAAAAAAGATGTATTCAAATAAACATTCAACTACTAACAATATCAACTAGTTACTTGATGCTACAAGCGTTTTAAGTATGCTTTCTGAATGACATAAGCGGGCAAATTTTTTTTATTTTATTAAAACTATTAAACTGTGTAACCTTTGTAAAATTGCTTAATTTTTTTACAGTCCTGTTTTACTTACCGGTTTCAAATAAGGTAAAGTTGTATGTTATAGTCTAAGTTTTTATTAATTTGTACAAATTTTTAACTTTTTGTTTAAAGTAATAAAAAAACTAAATGAAATCATTTATTGTGTGCTGCAAAATAAAAACATTTAAGAACAAAAGAAAAGTTAATATAAAAAAGAAGGCAAACTTGATTCGCTACACAGTACTACTAATAAATATTTTAAAAAATACATTCAAAAAATGTACTTCTTGAAATTAAAACTGTTTTCAACTAAAAGTTTGTTAACGCCTTTAAAGTTTAGAGTGTAGTTAAACTACTGGAAAAGATGAATGTATTGAAAATACTTTGAACAAAATCTTTAGAATGTAATAACAATGTGTAAAAATACTATGTAGTAAAATGTTACATTTTAAATTCTTACAAAACAATAATTCATTCTTCAAATGTTGAAAAAAAAAATTCAAACTAAAAGGCAAGTAGTAAAATAAAAAATTTGAACATCTCAAGCAGTATTTTACTCAAAAAAAGAAAACTGTTTATTTTTATTTGTAGTAGTATGACGTGTTGTCCCACAAACAACTCGTATATCCGATTGATGACGTCATAGCGGAAACGCAAACCTCACGCGTAACTCCGAGACAATGGAAAAACGTTCCGACACTGTAAATAAAAAAAATTAAATATTGATAAAATTAGAAACAAAATAAAAGTACAAGAAGTATTTAAAAACAAACAAAACAGTCAAACATTATACAAACAAACTAAATGGAATAAAAATGTATGAATTTGAACGTTCACAATAAAAATACAGTTGTATAAAAAATCGTTTCATTTTTATAACTCACATGAACTCATTCTTTTTATTCTGTGCGTCCGTTGTTTTTTCTCTCAGAACAAATTTTCTCGCACCTCTACAGTACAAGCGCATATACTCTTCCCAAGTGAAACTGTTTGGATCGAAGTTGAAGGTCTGGAAAATAGTATGTTTGTTAGTTTGATCGGAAAAATATTTGTATAAGTTAAAATAAATATTACTTTATGAAATATTATTAAGAATTTGATCTATTGCAAAGTTAAGTTTTATTTCCATACACACATTCTCTTTCTGAATGAAATAAAATGAAGGCTATACTTAACGAATGAACAACAAACTTTTTGATCTTCTTTGTTCAAGGACATCAGTAAGTTTTTTGATTTTTTCCATTGAAAGTCGTGGCAATACATGAAGAAAGGCTCCATAACTTCCATACCAGCCCGCAACTTTTTGTATATCATAACAGCTCTGAAATATATGTGGTTTTGATTAAGATCGTTTTGTAATCAAAGTTAGATTTTAAACAAACATATTGAATATCAAAACAGCTTCAAAAGATGTTTAAATTAAAATTTGTGCTCAAGCAATTAAAAACAAAGATATTTTAGTATCGATTCGCCAACGTAAGCTATACAAACAGGAGGTAATATTATAAAAGAAAATAGCTAAGAAAAATAAACAATAAATATACATAAAAATAAAAACTTTAAGCAAATTTGTAAAACTACATTTTCATGCTATGCAATGATCAAAATACTATTTTAAGTAACATTGTTTTATAACTTAACATTTTAGCAGAAAATTATATAATAACTATTATATATATTTTTACTATGTACAACGCTGTTCAAAAACAAACTCATTCAAAAACTATGTTTTTCAGCCAACAAAAACTTTTACACCACTAACCTCGGTGTTTGTCCGCTCAAGCGAGCCAAAATGTCGACTATGAAGCTGGGAATGTACTCTTTGAAGAATGACCTCACTTCGTATAATTTCTTGTTGTAAGTCACGCTCGTGTTGTGGGGTGCTATCATGTCCGCAGGCTCCTTTTTACCCCAAATTTGTAAACCATCGACTGAAAAGATGTTTAAAGTAAAAACAGTATAACAAATTTTTTGTATTTAAGCTTTGGAATTAGGTGAAGAAATAAAGTAAATTAAAATATAATGTAACACAAGTAAATGTCTAATTTAGCTCGGGATTAAAATAAAAAAACTTTGCTTTAAACTTTGCTAGAATAAATATAGTTGAAGTGCTAAGTTTAGTGATATTCCTATAAATATAGAAATTTTATTTTACTTTCAAAATACTGAAAATTTTTTTAAATACTTTTATAAATTAAAACTATATGTACTGAATTTAGTTAAGAAAACATGAACGTATTTTGTTGAAGTTTTTTTAAGCAGAAAAATATATAGTAAACTGTTCACAATTTAACAAGTTCGTCTCTTTAACAACTTTTAACTTGATCGTGTGTTTTCATTTAAACAAACTTACCTATATGCTGAATTGGAAAAGGGTTTTGTGCGCAAGTGGTAATGTGATAGCAAGGAACTTGTTTTGATTTTTTAACAAATCTTTCAGCAGGTGAATCCGTATCTGTGAGAACAAAAAAAAATATATAAAACATGTTTAAACGTTATTCAACTAATAACTTTGTAGAAAACTTTTTATTTGTAGTAAATATGCTTTATATACTACTAAAATACTGTCTAAATTTTTATATTTTCTTCAAATCTATTTAAGTAAGAGCAAATGCGTCTCAATGCTTTACAAAATAATTAAAAACCCATTCATCTTACTCTTTTCAAAATGTTTATTATTATATTATGTCAAAAGCTTCTTTAGTAAAACAGACGCAAAAAAATTTATTACTTTAAAGCACTACTTAAAACCTTGTTTGTTTTTATTAGTTTGTAAAACTTAAAGTTTTTACCTGATAAAACAGAAGAGTCAGATTCTTCTGAAAATGTTGATTCGTGAGAAGAGTATCCCTCGGAGCTGATCTCATCCATAGAAGAAGATTGCAATCCCAATCTCAATCCGAGCTTCGACCTGTTAATGTTTTTAGTTTAAAGAGATATCTTTTAAACCTTTAAAGTTTGTAATTGTATCTGAGGACAGTAGGTTTTGTAAAATAAAAAAAATGAAAATTTAATCTTGCAGAACTTGATAGCTAGTAAATAGATAGAAAAATATTTAAAACGATTTCAAAAGTTAATAATTTAAGCTGCCTTAATAAAGTACTTCGATAATAATGTATTCAAAAAAAAAATTATATTGAACTCGCTTTTCAGTCAAACTAGTCTTTACAAAAATATCCACAAAAATCTCATCCAAACAAACCTCTTTTGGTTGTTGGCATCAGCAGCGGTTTTCATCGCTGCAACAATGCAGCCGTTCACGACGAAGTCAACCGGAACGAGATCGGCGTTTATCTGATTGTCGGCGTTGGCCAGCTTGCAAATTCCCTTCAAGTTGGCGGCGACGAAGGCGGTGGGCCCGTACACGTTGGTGATCCACCCTTGGTGGGGTTCCAGCAAGGAGGGGGTTATCATTCCGGGTCGCACGATACAGCAGGGGATTTCCCCACACTCGTTCATAATGGCCTCCTCCGCCCAAGCTTTCGTCAGTGTGTATGTGTTCGGCCTGTTTTTTTGTTTTAAATTCTAATACATATATATATATATATATATTTATTTGTATTTATAATACAAAAAAGCAACTAATGTTCGTATTGTTTACTAAAATTTCTACTTTTTATACGTTTCATAAGATAAATATAAAGCAAACAGCAATTTTTTTTTAAAGAATCACAAAAAACACAAGTTTTTTTAATTTAGCATAAATAAGTGTCGTAAGTTAAAAAAATATATATATAACACCAAAATAAAATAAAAAACAACAATAAAACTCACAATCCGTCTAATAATTGTGGCAGCATTCCAGCAAGTTGCTCGTCGTTCAAAAACTTCAAAGACTTTTCAAAATTCCTGTAGTCGACTTTTCTCCTGTATATTTTCTCCTCTACGACGTCACAATGGTTGTGTGAGTTGACGAAGGCGGTGCTGACGTGAACGAAGGACTCCAAATGGCGACACCTTGCGAGCAGTTTCACGATTCTCCTTGTGCACTGAACATTCATTTCGAATGCTATTCTGTTTGATGATAAGTGTTTTTATATTTAGATATTTTTTTGTTATTTGATTGAGGACTGAACAATCATCTATTTTGTTTGAAATTGTCATTTATTGTGCATAATTAATAATAATTCTTTTCTAATATAGTCTATGTATTATTGTTTTTAAAAAATAAAAAAAATTATAATTAAAATTATCTTTAGGACATATTATAGTTTTAAAGTAATACTTTCTAACTATTTGGAACATCAATAGTAATAAATAACAACAAAAAAAAAACAATACTAAGTTTAAAAAAAACTACAATAAAATTACCAAATTACTTCAATCAATACCTAATAATTTCGTTGAACTTCAAAGTGGCAGCGCAGTGAATGAAAACGTTCACTTCGTTTCTCAACAATCTCCTCGATTCTCGGCTCAACCTGAGATCTTTGGCCTCCAAATCGCAACTGACAAATGCAAGTTTGTCCATAAAGTTCGGGTGAACTTTCTTAACTCGATCGAAGCACTGTTAAATATTTAAAATTAAGATATTTGTGAGTAGTAAAATACAATTTTTCAAAAACAACTAACTGTTTGTTATAATGTATTAAAAAAGCTTTTAAAAATACCGTAAGCTATTTTCAACTTGTTTAAGGTTAATGATTCTGTTTTGAAAAAAAAGTGTTTGTTTCTAAAAACATCTTTATTGTTTTTGTGAGCAACAACTTTGTTAGCACAAATTAAGACATTTGTGAGTAGCGAAATATAGTTTTTTAAAACAAAACAACAGTCAAAAAAAACTGACTGTTTGTTATGATGTATTAAAAAAACTTTTAAAAATCCTGTAAGCTATTTTTAACTTGTTAACTATAAAAAAAAAAAGTTTGTTTCTGACAAGATCTTTATTATTTCTTGTTATTTTTTTTATTTGTCTGCTTTGTTTTTGTTAGAAACAACTATAAAACAAACAAACAGGTTTATCAGCTAATGACTTGAGACGATCTTCGGGAGTCACTCCCCTCTTGTTCCTGATCAGCAAGATTATCTTCTTCACATCCGGGCAGCTGTACAGCAGCTTCTCAACAATCCCCTGACCCAGGAATCCGGTGCCTCCCGTCAGGGCCACGGTTTTTCCCGCGTAAAATTCAGCTGTTAGCTGGTACTGGGGTGTCGGTTGGTTCTGTTTGAGTTTATTGTTAATAGATAACATTGTATAAAAAAAAAGTTTGTCATTAAGTTATATTTTTTATTAATAAAAAACCCGTTGTAAAGCTTGCAGTTATGAACACTTCTTTCTACAATAATAACATTTAAAATAATAAAACATTTTGTATTTTCTACAGTATACTTTAACCATTTAAACTTTTAATAATACTTAACTTTTATTAATTTAATAAGTCTTTAAAATTAATAAGTAAAGATAAGCAACTAAGCTCAATAAGATTTAAATTTAAATTGGGTAAAGTTTACTAATAATAATTTTTTAATCTAGTCAATAATTTTTTTAAACTATGAACAAAAAATTAAATTTCAAAGATACTTAATTTTCGTTAGAATGTCATAACAAAAAACTAGCAAATTTAAAAATATCATACAGCTTCACTGTAGCGTTAATAAAAAATATATTTTAAACAAATTTTAGATAATGAAGCTAAACTCTTTTTCTACATATCAACAACTATTACCTTTACAAGCATGTTTGTATGATTTTTTTTTGCTTCAGTTGTAGTGTCAACTAACATTGAAAAATGTTTTTAATTTTAAGCCTGATGAGCCGTTATATATACAATTTTTGATGAGAGAGAAAAAATCAAACGAGTAAACATGTTCAACCGGCGTTTTACCGAAAATTTAAAGCTAGTAAACAATTATCATCCATTTGTAAAGTTTCGTAATTTGTTTAATGTTTTGGCCGTGAAACAGCAAATATTCAAGTAAAAACAAACTTTTTTGGGCAGATAAAACCACAAACAAACAAATTATCAGAACTTTTCGCAATTACTTTGTAAAAAATATTTTATTCTAATTTGCTTGCTACAAACTTCCTTCAAAACTTGTTTTCATTTATAAAACACTTTTTTTTAGAAATGAAAGGTAATATATTTGGTAATATATAATTATATCTTATTAGTTAAAGCTTTAATAACTAATTAGAAAATTGAATAAGTTTAAAAACAATAACTCAAGTTTTATATTCTGTTTTATTAAACTATTTCTACAAACACCTTCTACAGAACCAGTTTAAATGATTTTCAAAATCAAAGATAATAAATTCTTGTTGTATAATAGCAGATAATTTTTTTATATTAAATAATTCATTGTTTTAAATATCAAAAAAATTTGGTCAAAAAATTTGTCTGACTTAAACCTTATGTGTACGTAACTCTATTTATAAACATTACTTTTTAAAACTCTTTAAACTTTTCTACATAATAAAGTTTTAGTAAGATATTTGAATATGTATATTGTTTACATATATGATATTTTGATAAAATTTAAAAGGGTAGTTAATCTAACAGTATATCTAGTACTTACATTGATATTTTTATTGTTTTTGTATTTATGACGTCAGTATTGATATTATTTAAAATAAATATGGTTTTTAAGATTCTATGCTCACAAAAAGAGTAGTGGTAGAATTATTTTACCAATACCAAGTTAAAACAAACAGAGAAAATTTTAAATGATTAACGTAAGTTTGCACTTAAAGTTTAGTTCGTCAATAAGTTTAGCAAATTTTTAAAATCATTTGCTGAAAATACATTGTGATAAGTATGCTTATGGTAAAATAAATGAATGTAAATGAATTTTGTTATTAATTAAAATGTATTTAAAAACTTTTCAAATAAGGTTTAAAATTAAAATTACAAGATACTTCAAAATTAATAATAAAATGGTAAATATTGTAATTTGACTTTTGATTTTTTTAACAATACGTTGAGGAAGTTAACATAAACAACTGCTACAGACACATTGTGATAGGTTTATAGCTTTAAAAATAAATATTACTCAATTCATAGTGATTGTGTTTAGTTTTAACTCTAAAAAACCTAAAATAATATAACTTCCTATAGTGACTACTGCCAAAAACTCTTAATAACTAATTAAACGTGATTTAGTTAACAAAATAATGTTACTAATGCATTACTCATATAGTAATTACTTAAAATACATTAGTTTTTACCTTTTTGAAGTTTTTATATATATATTTTTTTTTTAATTATAAGCAATTTTTACCTTAATTCTTATGGTTTACAAAATTAACTGTTTGATATTTGATTTAAGAATGTAAATCTTTAGTTAAATTACTAATACCTGTTTGCACCCTCGTAATGTAAATAATAAATATCTACAAAAAGTAAAGGGTAAAGTCCAAAAAATTTACGACTTGAATGTTTAAGTAAAAGTAAATTGAATGAAAAATTATAATAACAAAGTTAAATGTCTAAAGTCTATATAACTGTAATTTTTTTACAAAGTTTAATATGAACTTTATTAAAACTTGTACAAAGCTGAACGTTTTTTTAATAAGAAAAATTCGTGTAAAAGTTTTTGTGTGAAGACAAATGCAAAACTTTAGATAAAATACATTAAATATTAGAATTTTTATGTTTTCAAAGTTAAATGTTTTATTTTAAGACTCTAACTACTTGACTATTTATACAATGATGTATCGATATTACAAACAAACAATGTTTTTTTAAAGTTATAGTGATTTAACTTTTATTCTCTACACTTACTTAAAAACACTTGCAGAAGTTGTTCATTTTAAACTTATTTGTTTTTTTTTTCAAGTAGATTTTACATTTTCCAAGTATTTAATACAGTCAAATTTTTAATTAAATTTTGGTAATCAAAAAATATTTTTAATGGTAAATGTTTTGCGGTAATTACAAATGTTGCAATGTTGGCCTGCTTATTATCAATACCAAGTTTAAGCAAATACAGAAAATTTAAAATAATTTTTGATGTGTTATTTACTTTATTTTTTGCCAGTAATTATAAATTCTAGTAAACTTAACAAACATGGAAATTTTACATATCATGTTTCTAAATATATTTTACAAAGTTTTTTTGGAAAACATGTGTTATTAGTTTATAGAACTAGTTTGTTTGATAAGCATTCTTATCGTGAAATCAATAAATATAAGTCTTTAAAATTTATTGTTTAATAAAATTGTTTGAAAAATGAAATTAATAAAAAACTCAAAAACTAACAATAAATTGTTAGTTGTATACCTTTTTTTTTAAATAATACGTTAATTAAGTTGATACTAACAACTACTAAAACATATTTTATTGAGTTTATTGTTATAAAAACAAATAATAAACTAATTTATAATTATTCGAATTAGGCATTTAACAAAAAATCTTTACGTAACACAACTTTATTATAGTAATTACAGTAAAACTTGTTAGAAGTACTTAAACTTGTCGAATAAACAAAAAAAATTTAATAATGAACTAATAACCAGCATAGTTTTTACTGTATTTTATTTTATCACTTTTACCTTTTCAAATTTATTTAAGCAATTTCTAACAAAAGTTATTTTCTTGTTAATAAAAAGTTTTTAAATTATACCTTGAGTTAAACTAGTTTTGTAGTATTTTACATATTATTTATTAGCACTCGTAATGTAAATAATAAACATTTACAAAAATCAAAGCATTAAGTCAAAAGCTATAAAAATTACGGCTTACATTTTTAATTAAAAATAAATCGCAATAGTCACAAATTTAAACGTGTAAAGTCTGTTTTACCCATAACTTTGTTATCCCAAAGGAGTTATGAACTTTTGTTTTTTTTTTTAAACTAAATGTATATAGTAAATTGATAAAAAATTTTCGTGACAATTAAATGCAAAGAATCAGGTAATTTTGATAAATACTTTACTGTAAATGTAAAAAAAAAACTTTGCTTTTTTATTTGATACTCTAGCTTTTGTTTATACAACGATGCGTCGGCAGTTTTTGAACAATAACAAATAATATTCATTTGAAATTTTGTTTAAATTTTTATACAAACAAAATTTTAATTTTTTAAACTTTGAAAACAGATTAATTTTACTTACAAAATTTACATTATCGAAATACACTTTTATAGTAGTTTATTTTGCAGTAATTAGAAATGTTGCAATGTTAGCCTGGTTTATTATCATTACCAAGTTTAAGCAAATACTGAAAATTTAAAATAATTGTTGAAGTTTACATTAACTGTTTGCCAATGAATTTAAGCGATTTATTCTAACAAAGTGCTAAAAATAGGTTAATCAAAGCTAATCCCTTTTACCGGAACGTAAATTTTTCTATTTACATTATAATTCTAGGTATTTTATGAGCCATTTATGTAGGTAAAATGTAAATTTATTAATAACTTAGCTTTTTTAGAACCAACCACCAAAAATTGCTTGCATAATTTTTTCATAAACTTTTTTAAGAACTAAAAAAAAAAAATGTATATTTTTTTTAACTTTACATATTTATGACATAAAAGTTTTAGTCACTAGTAGCATTTAGAATAAATAAACAAACAATCTTTGAAACGTTTTACTTTCTTATTACTTTTACTATCTTTTGTTTCAAATTTGTATCCATTCAATTTTTCTGATGAAATTAAATGGTTTAAGAGGTTGTTCAGTTTAATAAATATAGCTTATTTAACAGCTAACAACATAATTTATTTTTAATACATGTTATAAACCCTTTTTTATTAAACGATAAAAAAGCACTAAAAATACTTGGTCTAAGAACCACGTGCACAAAAAAACCATTCGGTTATCGAGTCGCACACCACTTGAATACTTTTTAACGTCTTGTCCTGGACAATAAGCAATGTATAAAAAGGTTTATAAAAAGTAATGATTTGTATGCAATACTTCAATTCAGAAAAGAGTACTAAATATTTGTAAAACATGTTTATAAAAAAATCTGTTAAATTATACAAGTTTTAGTACTGTTCTTAAAAGTAATCTTTATATGTTTTGTGTGTCTACGTGTTATGTAAAGAAATTTGCAAGTCTAAACTATCAAAACACTTTTAAATGGCAAATGTAATTTCAGTATCAAAATACGATGATGGCATGATTTATTATCAGTGCTAAATTTAAGCAAATACTATTTTTTAAAGTAATTGATGTAAGTTTGATTTTGTTGTTTGCTTTAACAATAAATTCGGTGTTTTTTCTTGTTGCTGAAAATGAACGCGGCAAGCTTATCTGGTATTACGAGAAATTACATTTGTAATATTTACTTTACCTTGAAAGTTTACTTACATTTATGAGCAGGTTAGCTTACAACTAGAATTAAAATCTAAACTATTAGTTTTATTTTGTAATAATTCCAAGCCAGAAATTAGAATTTTTCAAACTAGATCATCAAAACAAAATATTGAAAAAAAAGAAAAAGTTTTTTATACAAAAATAATGAATAACTGTTCGAATATAATTTTATGCTCACTTTTAAGTTTTTCAAATACCTATTTAGTATCTATTTTTCGAATAATACTTTTTAAAAGAGTGTTATAGCTTTGTTTTTTTAATTAAACTTAAGATATTACATTTTTTTAATTAAAGCAAACTACCGTAAAAATTGTTCTAATATAATTTATTTTTGTCATAATGTATATGAAAATAATTAAAGAGTCGCTACATAAGTTAAACAAACGTTGTTCCTATTTGAAACTGTTTTTAATTTTGTCTTTTAATATAAATGTTATATTAAAATGTAAAGAAAAAAATAATTTTAAGAATTTTTTTTTTTTGTTTTACTGCAAAAACTTACTTTTATTACTAATTATAATTAATGTTTTAGCAATAGATAAGCAAAACTGATAAAATATTTACTAAAACAACTACGTAATTTTTGATGTTTAAAATACAGTAAATTTTTTACTTTAGTTATTAATTTCTAAAAAAAAATAACTAAGGACTTAAAAAATATTACTAGTAACTAGTTACTGTTAAAGTTGTTAAAATGTTAACAATAAATGAAAAGCACTACAACCTTTGTTTAAAAACAAAAGTAAAATTATTTTAAAAGATAAAAAGTGAACAGTTTAAAAAGGATATTTCAAAAGTTTCTAAACACTTTGTAACAAAGATTTTCTAAATTAACTTAAGCAGCATAACTAAAAATTTAAAAACTTTTAAATTGATACACAGTGTGTGAAAGACTCTCTTAATTCCTTATTTTATGATTTAAAAAGTCTAAAACTCAATTTATCTTGAACTAAGATATAAGTTTTAAATAACTTTCAAAAGTAAAACATTGTAAACTTAGTGACATTATAGTTGAATAAAAATTATTCGAATTGAAAAATACAGTGGTTAATACTAAGCAGTAGTTTTAAATACGATTTAAATAGTCTTACGTGTTCTTTTGAATATTGTTTTTATTAACTAATCAAAGGCTTGTTTAACACATGTAAGAGATTTTTTTTATAAAATAGAATACTATCTTTAAACTATTAAAGCACAACATATCTTTATAAACGTTATTTTAGTAGTTTATTTGAACATCTTGTAAAAGTAGACAGTTCAATTTTTAATTGTATATTAATTTTTTTTTGATTTAAGTAAACACTTATGTTGACAAGTATCATAAGTATTTATAATAATAAAAAAAAAATCGTTCTATTAATTATTCTAAATCTTAGTTGCTTCTTTTTAATTTTGATTGCTAATTTACCCTTGAACTTTTAATAAAGTTTAACAAGTTTTATAAAAACGTTTTATTAATTATTTTAAATCTTAATTGGTTCTTTTTAGTTTAGATTCTTAATTTACCTTTGAACTTTAAGTACAATTGTTTGTTTTTCATGTCTACAAAGTTAACATTTCTAACAACATATTTAGTATAACTGTTTGTTTTGTATGTCAACAAAATAAACATTTCTAAAAATAACGAGCAATAATTTTGTTTAGTTTAAATTTTTGCCGGTATCTTTAAGTTCTAATAAACTTGACAAGCATGTAAACATTTACATAATGTTTTTTTAAACTACTTATTTTTTATAAAATCTTCATTATCAGTTTTTAGAACTAGTTTGCAAAATAGTTAAGCTGTTTTCAAAATTAAGCATTTTTATATATTTTTTTTTTTCATTTACATATTACAAAAAAACTTTTATCGAGATATGCAGACCTTGTAAAAAGTATTTTAAAAGACATACCTTAGTCAATTTCTCAAGTAGTTTTTATACTACTTGAGAAATTGATAGTAGTAGTAAACGAATTATCAGCTAAACCAGTTATTAATATTTCATTTTAGTTTAACATTTTATAATTGTTCAATTAATTTGAAACATATGTTGTTTAAAAAATATACTTTTAACGTATAAAATTCGTCTAATTGCATTAAAACAAGGGTCAACAAAGTTTGGTCTGCAGAATTAAACTTAAAACTTAAAGTTTATAAAAATTATAATTAAACAGTGTTAATCAATATAACACACCAAAGGAGATAAAAAAAAACACTTAAAAAACATATATAAGTCGAATTTATATACGTTAATTTTGAGATGAATAACAATAGCTTGAATACATTGCTTAATATAAACTAAAAGTTCTGCTAAAAACGAAAACCCTGTAGCATGTACAACATTTGCATTTTTCATTTAACAAACGAGACAAAGTATTTTTACACTTGCTTTAAAAAACTCCTTTAATTTTTCACTTTGACTTCGTTAAGCTCAGTATATTAATTTAACTTAAAAAGAATTACAGTTAATTACTAACTTATGTTTAAAAAGCCGCCGCTTTAGAAAACTCTTTTTTATTTTGATTTTGTTCAGCTCGGTACATCTATTAGTAGAAGGTAGAAACTAAAATAGTACACACTTTTGTCAAACTTCAGCATCAAACTTTTAAAACTACTGATTCCAAAGCGGTTAAAGTAGAAATTATTCTTAGTTCAGCAGCAAACTACGAACTTCTAATAAATTTTATGTTTTTACAATAAAAGTTTTGTTTTTATAGATAAATACTGCTTTTAAAGGTGTTAAAAATTTTAAAGAATCAACATTTTGAATTTGTTCGGAGGGATATTATGGTTTCAACAATTAAAACAAGAGTTTGATAAACTAAAGGTAACTTGACTTAGTTAAACTCAGCATCAACTTTTAGTTAATTAATTTTGTTCTGTAAAACTCTGTATAACTAATAACAAGTTATAAACACTTTTGAAGCAAACATTAGACAGCTTTATTAATAGACGCTGTTCATATGATTAAATAACTATACTCAAATATTTTGTATTTAACAGTTATTGTAAAAATAGTTATTTACATAAGTTTATACAATTAATAACTTAAACAGCTTGCTATAACTAACCATTATATATGTAAAACTTTTTACACGCTAAATCTAGACTATATTGGTAAAAAGTTAAGAAACAAAATATCACTAAAAAAACAAATAAAAGACTAAGACATTATTAAATTAATTGTTATTTCAGCACTTAATATTTTGGTGTATCGTGTTTGTAATTGAATGTAAAATGAAAAAAAAAACTTTTAATATGTGTTCCTTTCCTTGTAATATAATTTTGATCTTTAAGTTGGTATTTAAGCCTGAAACTTAAGTCTAACAAGTAAATTACAAAACATTTCACAAAACAATTTGATTATTGAAGTTAAATAAAAGCTGATTAAAAAAGCAAAAAACATACTATTAATAAAATAAACAGAATAATGCTGTAAATAAGTCTTTCTTTAAATAAAACCATTGAATTAAAAAAATAAGTAAGAAAGATTTATTTTTAAAAGTTCAAGTACTTTATCTATTATGTCACATAACTGTAAGCTTTTTATAATTATAAAACCTACTAAAATGTTCAATACAAGTTTTTTTTTAGAGAATAATGTGTAACTTGACTACAACAATGTTTTTATATTTTGTCGTGTTGTTTTTAATTTAACTTCACTCCAAAATAATTAATTACATGAAGTTTTTACCAAATTAGTTTATCATTTCAACTTATTAACCTCACGAAATCCCGTGCCCCAAAAAGGGCAATCGATCTTGTACTAGTTTTGTTCGACAAAAACAATTTTTACCGCAATAGACGCATATCAAAACATAAATGCATTTACGGCATATTTTTGGTATTTTGTTTTTTAGTTTAGTCAGCTTTTTGAGTGTATTAAGGGGAACAGGTAAAAATTGCACAAAGATACTTTCGCACGAAAACAAATTTTCATGAGGAGATAAAATTGCACAAGAGGGCAAAATTGCACGAAGACAATTTTGCACCAAGGTTAATTTTTCACAAGAGTAAAAAAAACAGAAAATAATATATAAAAAAAAAAGAAAAAAAAATTAATAAAAAAACAAAAAAAAAAAAACTAAAAAAAATTGTTATAAGAAAAAAAAAATACCGATTGAGGGTAACGTTTAGGGGTAAGAGTGATAGATAAAAAAGTAAATTAACAAAATAAAAAAAATTATAAAAAAATACCAAAAAAAATTTAACTAAAAATTTATTCTCTGCAAAATGTCTCCGTACAAAAGTGACCCTTCGTGCTGAAGTGTCTTCCTGCAATTTTATCTTTGTGCAATTTTGTCTCCTCGTGCAAGAGTGTCTTCGTGCAAAAGTATTTTCTTGCAATTCTGTGCCCTCGTGCAATTTTTCTCCTCTTGCAATTTTGTACGCTCGTGAAACTTTACAGCTACCCGTATTTAGTACTAGGTAAAAAGTTGTTATAAACTTGAGGGTCTTATACGAAAAATTGTCTAATAGAAATAATTTAGTTTATTCAGTATTGAGATTTTTGTCTTTTCAAGTATAGGTTTACACTAATTTCTTTGATTGAAATTTACTTTAGAAAATGCAAAAATGAAATTGTCGGAAATGAGATGAAGAATGGTATTATTATTAAGAACTATTACTTTGTTTATATTTAGTTCAAATTTTTCAACCTAAAAGTCACCAAAATATCGTTTGTAGCTAACAAAAAAGCTTGATTTGGGTAAATAAAAAATAATAAGCTCAAGTTTAACTGTACTTAATGAACTTATTTACAATTTGCTTTATTTACGTGCAGAAGAAAACAGTGTTTTAAAAACCGAAAAATTCTTATTGCAATGTGTAACAGCGTATTTTTTGTATTAGATTTTTGCAATCTGATTTTGGCTTGTAGATGTTAATATTATAACGAAAACATTTATACATACAAATCTTCTTTAAGCAAGCAAAAGTTTTACCAAACTATAAGTATATTAGCTTTTACAATAGATTTTTTAAATTTTTGAAAATAAATAGCACTATAAGCCAAAAAAAAATTGTAAACTAACTAATAAAGCTCAGATAATAACTAATTAAAATTAATGCTAAGGAACTGAAGGAAAGCTTGACTTAAATAAGTGTTTTGTATGATTAAAAATTGCGATTTCAAAAAACTATAACAAAAGTAAATTTTCAACTCATGTAAGAGAACGGGTCACAAATAATGAATCCGTCAAAAAGGGAATACATCACTTTTGCAGGAGTTTTAGCTTTTCTACTAAAGAAAGACTTTTACACTTAAATTTTTTTTCTTTTAAGCGTTGTTTTCCAATAAATAAAAAGTTTGATTATTCAATTTAAAATCAGTCTTTTTTGACTTAAGTGCGATCGGTTCATGCAACAGTGACGCTACGTTTATTTTTTGTACCTACCCGAACCATAAAATAAAACTTCTAATCTACCTATCAAAAAAATATCTGAGTTAGCTTGTAAAGTAAAAAAGTACATTTTGGTTTAAATGCAAAAGTTGGCGCTCAAATTTCAAGCAAAATTAGTATGCAAGATTAATTATTACGTCATAAAACAAAAACGCTTCAGCCTTAGTATACTTTTCTTAATTCAATCATTTGTTAGTTACTGTTTTAAAAGTGTGATCTGGTTTAAGTTTTATCAAATTCCTCATGTCTACAAAGATTGACTACTTTATTTGAGTCTACCCTTAAAATTCCTCATAACATTGATTATTTGGAGTGTTTAATTTTTGTTTGCAATCTTAAAGTATATCGTATATAATATGCTTTTGGAAAAATAGCCAATTATGACTTGGAAAACCTACTTTAAATACTGCATAAGAAAATACTGCATAAGCAGATTAAGTTTATAATTTTATAAGCTTTGAAACAGCTTTATAATTTTCACTTTACTTCAATAAAAGACAACTCAATAATACTCAAAGCAAGCCTAAATTTTAATTTGTTTTTATTCAGTTTGTGGGACAATATTAACCTTCAATGCTTCTGGAGATTACAATAGCTGGAGAGCAACCCTTTTATATTAACTATCAAATATAGATTTGAAAAGTTAACTTGTTTTCAAAGTCTTTGCAAATAAATACATTTGTGAACTATCAACATGTTTTTCACATAGCTTAGTACAAGGTGCTGCATGAGAAATAAGTTAGTAAATTTTACTTTTCTTTAAATTCATATCACCAAATTTTTTTTTCTTTAGCACTAGTACCACTAACAGAGTTGTATCAACATTTTCTCAACCAAAGTTCTTCAACTTTAATTCTTATACTAAATCTGATCTTTTATAATCTTTTAAAATACAGGTTTAGTTTTAAATCATGTTTGCTAAATGCATATCTTTTAGCATTGCGATTGTTATTACCAAAGTTATTACAGAATCAATTTACCTTTTATATTTTTAAATGGTTTTGTAATTAGTTGTTCTAGATCACCAATTAAATGTTTTATATAGGAATAATACCTCTCATGGGATACAATCCCTCAAATTATGTTAACTGTTATTACCAACTTCATTTCGAACCTAATTGTTACATCTTTATTAACAAGTCTGGAAGCCATAACTCAATTTAAAAAAAGACCAATATTTGCCATTCATTGATCAAATAATTGTACCCCTCGTTGATAACTATGAGCAACATTTTTGAGCAGTTTGAACTCTTGTTTCTTTACAGCTGAGTAATACAATCCTTTACACAAATAAAAAATATATTTATCAGACCTTTCGCTAGACATGATAAACAGAGTGCCTGTTAATTTCTTTACATATACATGATTTTCTATTTTGCTAATTTTCTTGGTACGTTTACGTTTCTCCAAGAACACATAAGCCAACACTTTGCCAATAAGTCTTGAGTACATACGGTGAGCTCGATCATTGACTTGCTAATAAGAAGTTGACCGCTACTGCACCAAAGATTGATTCTATTTTGAAAACATTTCAAAGTGTTCGATTGCTATACGATTCCACTGGAATACAAAGTAAAGTCACTAAATACTTTGGTAAATGTCGTTACAGCACACTACCAACTAGTTTAAAAAGGACAATAATCAGCATATTGTTAAAAGTATTGTAATTTAACAACTGCTGATAAGTATCTGTTTGTATTGTTTGTCAGCAGGTAAATAACTAATTTTATTAAGTTGTTTTATAATTAGTAACTTAATTTAACAAATTTTCCTTATCATTTCATTAAACAAAAGCTATATCTTTTCTTTTAACAACTTTTTTAAAAGATACTTTTTTGTACGTGTCAGTGGCAAAAATACATGTATCTATGTTATTAAAAGTCTCATTCGAAAAACTTTAAATACTTGCTTCCTGGTTAGTGCAAAATGAAAATAATAAGGTTTGATTTATATGTTTTTGTTTAATTAAGTCTTCACTAGTACTTCAAAGTGTTTAAAAAAATGACAAAAAATTTCTATTCTGCTTCATTTGTCAATTAAAAATAAACCTAAAGTTTGAACACGCTCTTGATTTTTTTCACTAAATACTCTATTTGATAAAAATGATAATGTGGACACTTCATAGATTGAGGTATTATATTCTTTACCAAAAAAAAAGTACTAGTATTTGTCAGAGTATAACATGTCTTAAACTATCAGTTTGTTGTAACAGATAATTGCGGGTTGATCACGGTCAATACAAGTAAAATCTTTATTATTTTTAATATAAAAAGATTTTTGGAAAAAGCCATCAGTTCATTTAGTTTCTGAAGTTTTAAGTTCGTCCGCTATACAAAGTTTAGGGCTATCATTTTCAATGGATGCATTCTAGTTGATTTTTTTAATATTGGAGTTATTCTGGTAATCCCTTAATATTGCAAGATTTTTTAAGTAAATTTTTGGTGATGAAAGGCCTTTATTCATAATAAACGTTATTTTTAAATATTGATTTGCATGAGCACTTTGGCTTTTGCCCTAAAAATTGGATTAACTATGTTTTTCTACATACGAACATATGAAATTTATGGGTACAATTGGCTTTGTACAACTTACAAAAAATTAATTGCTTTATGATCATATTAATAAAGGTTTGAATTTATAGTGAATGAGCTGTGATCTTTTAAAGTTACAAAATCTACTGTAAGAAGTAGGAAAATTTGTGTTCCTACTTCTTACAGTTTTCCAATTACAAACTATTTCTTTATGGTCAAAATTATTATTAAAAATGTAAAATTTTAGTTTCAATATATCTTCAAGGGAAATAATTTGCTAACAATTAAAAACTTTCCTTACCTTTCACAAAGCAAAAGCTTTAACTTTTCTTTTAACAATTTTCACCACTCCTTCTTATCATGTTGTATATGATAAATCTTTCGTACATCAAAAAAAGTCATACTTGTTTATGACTAACTCTTGCTGGGCAAATCTTAAATGCATACTTTTCTTTTTCAATTGAAATAACCTTATAGCATTTGCCCTCAGCAACGAAAACCCATTTATTTTTAAATGTTGGACATAAGCGTACAAAAAATTTGTCATGCCTCCCAAAGTCTAAAATTTTAGTTTTAAAATAAATAACAGCCTTACCATCAACATTCTGTGAAGCATTGTTTAAGAGTGCTTTCAGTTTGCCGCTAAACGATTTTCGACATGTTTCAGCAAATTGCAACGAATTAATCCCCGGTGTATAGTAGCGGTCCTGGGATTCCACAAAACAGCTCAAATGTTTAAAGTCCAAACCAGCAACATCCGAAGCATCGATTCGTTTAAGTCACTGTCCCAATTTAAACGACTTCATCCTCATCCACAAAGCTTGTCATCTTGCAAGCAGGGTAGTGCACTTTATTACAACGTACGTTCTTTCTTGTCTTTCGTTTAATCGTTCTTTCACAGTTATGCCGCTTTTCTATTAGAGCTTATAAATTATATCCTGTTATGTACAGCCCTTAAATATCCAAAGGCATATTAACATGTTTGAATGGTCTAGGTTTACTTTACGCATACTTTTTCTCTATACATCTTTACTTAAGGCATTTTTTTATTAAATGAACCACAAACTACTAACAAAAATATGTATAAACTTTAAATTAAATTCAAACTTATAAAGCTTTGTAAAACACAGCAAAAGTTAATCAATTTAATTTGCAACTTTGTTCCGACTTTTGCCATCTTTAACAGGAAGTAGTGGTTTGACATTTTGCTCGAGTTTTCCACCCAAGCGTTTCCCTACATGTTGTATGCAGTCTATCAATCGTACAACAGATGAGCTGTTATCATCATGGATAGCAGTGTATTTTAGTGCTAAATGCATTTTAGAAAGAAAATCACTAATTTTTGCCTTCTATATATATGCCTGAAAGTTTCCAACTCAGCTCTTTTCTTAAAAGACCTGTCTTAGATGTTTAGCTTCTAACAGCTTTAAAATCAAATCATTTTTTTCTTCCTTGTTTACATTACTTAAAATAACTCTTTATTTATTGTTATACAATATTAAATCCTACTGTAAACAAAGGGGATATTTCAGAAGATAAAGTTGAATAGCCTTAATTTATACGTTATAAGACCATCTTTAAAAAAACATTTAATATTAGTTGTAGCCAAAAGATGATTTTCTCTAGTGTATTTGCTAAAGCACGAAAGATTGTACATTTTGTTTTTTAATTTTTTCTCTGAATTCAAACTTATTTCAAGTTACCTTAAATCTTTCCTTCCAGCACAGTTTTTTTTTCTATTGGCTTAATCGAAATTATTTATTTTGGAAGTTATACTTCTAAAATTATAAAATAAATCTGCAATACTTTTGCTTAAAAATCTACAACTAGTTTCGAAAAGTAATTTTTTCTCATGCAGTTTCTTTCAGTTTTGAAATATTGTGTGTGTTTCATATATGGTCTAAAAATGACTCGTCAAAGCCCAGTTTTAAAATCATTTCATGGTTTTTCGGAGACCAAGCACCTGCCTAGTCTAGCGCATAAATTCCACATCCGTTGGAATGTTTGTTCTCGAGTGGGACACGTACTTTTTTTTACCGACGTGAGTCTCGTCGAGGTCTTTGTTGATTGAAATGATTGTGGGTGAAGTCAGCAGATACTGACGGCTCAGTATCTGCAAGACCTGTTAACTTATTTTTTTGTCTCAAGCTTTTTCGACTTAATAATTTTATTTTGTATAGTATAGTGACACTTAAATAATAGCTTGAATAAAAATTCGAATTGAAAAAAATGTTTTAAGTTACAACAGCAAAGTTTAATATACAGTATTTAACAAAAAATGTTGTTTACAAAAGTTACTTATTGCAATACAATTTCACTTGATTCAATATATTGAATCAAGTGAAACTGTACAAAAAGTTAATAAAGCTAAAAGAATAGTTTAATAATTTGGTACTTTCTTTGATAAGCAACAAAGTTTTAAAACAGTCTATTATTTGGTACTATTTTTAAAGCAACAAAGTTTAACAACAGTTTGAACGTTTGACTGAATTCCACTCAAAGATTCTATTCAAGGTAGAAGGACGTTGATATGTCATCTACAAGAGTTCATCTGTAAAAACTGCTGTTGCTACAACATAACACTGCATTTGTATTAAAAATTGGTCGTTAAGCAAGCGTCGTAATTCTTATTCCAAATTTCAACTTCGCAGTTCTCTTAAATAGTTAACTTGTAAATAAGTGTACTCTTATTTGCAAAGCAAGGACAATTAGCGATTTCATCACATGGGGTCCATGACTACTGCTTTGGGTATGGAGTTTATGATCCCTGTGTTGGGAAACTGAAATACGATATCAGGTTTTTTGACTGGTTGAGTATATAGTCGGTTCTAGTTTGATATTTGTAACATTCTTCATTCTATTTAGTTTTATTGCGATTTTCTGCAAATTTTGTTGTGTCTTATGACTCTGAGGGATTTTGATTTGGGGCGTTCTGAGAGGATGTGGTTTAGATTTGCAGTTTTCTTTCTGCGGAAGGCACATTTTTTACTTCAGGGTAACCGCTTTTCCTATTTTTTTCTTGGGGGGTTTCTAGTATGTTCGCTAGTGTTCGGTAGTGATATGATTTTATCCACCCTGGTGGGTTTAGGTAATGTGGTACCCTAAATTTATTTTTTTCACAGGTTGACTCATATCATCCAAGTTTAACGAACTGTTTCCTTCCATCTAGATGTGAGCTGATTAGTAGATGCATACTTCCCCTCACACCATAGTATGATATTTCTATCTACCCTATCAAATGCTTTACTTAAGTCCAAAAAGACTGCACAAACTGCGTTTCCTTTATCTAAATTGAACATATAATAGAATACTTACTAGTAATTTTTTGTATTATTTGTTAACTTTCATTTCTCAACTTATCAACTAAAATTTTAAGATTAAACTATCCTTGACTTTCAAACATTTTGAATTTATGACAGAGGCTCTGCTTTCATAAGATATCCTCGATCTAGTTTTTTTTATTACCCTTTTTGACAAAGAGAGTACGGTGGTTAAATGCAGAAAACAACAATTTATTTCAAGTTGCAGTTGTTTATTTATTTAGTTTCAGTAAAGAATTGCAACTAGCAAACTACGATCAATTAAGTTGTGATCTGTGATTATTTCTTAACTTAGCACTAATTAGAAAAAACCATCTTGTGACAACTATTCAATCAATTGCAGTTCGTTAGCAATATTGTTTAATCTTCTAAACTTATTGCTATTAAAATCATTAACAGAAGATTTGCGCTTAATATTGCTAACTAAGTACATTAAGAAGTCTTAAAATATTTTTATATGAATCCACTTCCTCATCAAAAACCTTTTTTTTTCTGATCATTTATTTCAAAACAAAAACATTTTCAACTACAAACTGAAGTTTATTTGAACTTGTATGGAGTGTCCATTTTACCAAATGGGCTAAATCTTAATCGGAAAGCAAGTTAAATACGTAGCATTTACTAAAAAAAGTTTAAATCTTAATAATTAGTTAAGGTCGTTGAGTTTTAAACAAACATTTATTTAATTTATATTAACTTACAAAACAAAAGTTTTCTTTTCAAATTTTGTGTAAGTTCATTTTTGCCATCACAGACAGGAATTCTAGTCTTGACTGAAGTATTCCATTAAACCATTTCCCAAGATGTTATATGCAGTCTATTTTCGTAGAGCATAAGAAGATGAGCTGCTATCATTTTGGTTAGCAGTGTGATTTTAATAATCTTCCTTTTTCGTCCATATCTTATACTCATTCAAACTTCTCTTGTTAGATGTATATGGCAATGTTCAGATTATAATTTCTCAGGATACAAATAAAAAGGGGAAGCATTGCAAATACTACCAGTTTGAATATTAGTATTATAGTTTTCATCTTGACTTTAAATTCATACCCATTTGAAATATTTAAACTCGAATTACCTAAATCGGTTAAACTTAATCACGGTAATTTTTTTAGAAACATTGTCATATACTTCAGAACGTGTTAGGTAGTATCTACCAATAACAAATAGTTTACTACCCACACTACCTGCAGAATGATCACATTTAGATCCAATCATATCAGCAAATCCACTCCACTTATTTTCATGATGATCATATGATTCCACTGATTTCGTAATTCCTGTAAAATTTCACCTTCCGCTACAACAATTTTGCTTTCGAATTTTTCCTTCTCATCAGTAGGTTTCAATACCTTCCAGTATTTTTTTTTAAAGAACACATTTCAAAACTAAAGGTCCATTTATAACTTTCATTACAACCACCTAGAACATTAATGTCAGAGCCAATTATGGCAGTTCTGCTATCATACCTTATATTATTCATTGAAATCACTTTAACGGATTTTTGTAATCAGGACCTTTAGTTTCAGTAACTTCATTTGTGAAGCAACCTTCAATAAAACCTCCACAAACAAAAACATTAAAGTCACCCTGATTGCAATGACGATTTTCATACAAGACTGAAGATTTTGATTTTTGAGAAATGGTATTCATATCTGTTTAATTAGTCTGATATTTTATGTATGAAGCCTGTATATGATTTAGCATAGACAACACTATTATAAACTTGAGAAAAGTTTTAATTGATTAAATGTTGAAAGCAATAATAAAAATAATGTTAAAATGTAAGTTAAGAAATGAACAAGTTTTTAATTGCTTTTAATAAGATAATAAAAGTGTAAAAAAGAAAACTACAATTATGTATATTAAGATATTTTCCTTAACTGTTGACGGATAAAATCGCTAGCTAAAATATTTTTACAAGTTTTAACAAATGATTAAGATTCAAACTAACTACTGAAAAATGTTTTAACAAAAAATTTAGTAAAAAAATTAGATTGACGTATCATAAAAATTTTATTGAATGACAGGTTTTTTACAATCTTTCAAAAAGTATTTTACATAAAACTTATTTGTATTAGTTGTTTATACTCTAGAATTTTTTTAAAGTGTTACAGAATAGAGATTCTAGTTAAATTTAGTTTTTGTAGCTTTAATTTAACTAAAATTTTAATAGAACTAAAAGCAAAATTAGCAAATTGCAGATCAAATAATGGAAAATTTCTGAGTTTATAAAACAAAGATTCAGTTTTTTTGTGAGTAATCTGAATATGAGTTCATTTATTTTATATCTCTGTATTTTAATTAAAATAATTTTAAACTAGTCATTTTCAAATATATAAATATGGATTTTTAAATATATATAAGCTTATTTATTTAAGTCATTTTAAATTCTACTCAATGAAAAGTAATTTAATTTTTAAGTTTCATAATTTGTCTAGATTTGCACTTAAATTATGAAACGGTGTTTAAATTTATTTTCAAAACAAAAGTGGTTCTTAACTTTTTTTTACCCTTTTAAGGAATGTAATTATAAAAATTAATTTTAAGGTGTTGACAGTTTCTAAAAAAAAAAGTTGTTTTATTATTTGATTAAAAAAAATCTCTAGTTCTTGTTTTAATTATGAAGTTTTAATATTTAAAATATTTTGCTATAATAGCTAAATATATCTTAGCAAATGCACACTTGATACATTTTGTTTTGCACAAACTAAAATCAACTTAAAAATTTAAAGTTTCTGGTGTTAAGGAAATATCTGACAATTTATTAACAAAAAAAAGTTCCAACTTGCAATAAATGTTTACAAACAAAACTTGTGCAAATATAATACACTTTAATCATCAACAACTACATACAATACGCGTGGTGTTTATTTCAAAAAAAAGTGCACGTAGACTTTTTTAGTTTTTAAGCGAAGTAAATGTTTTCTTTTAATAAATATTATTCTAAGTTTAAATTATTCTTACAAAATGTAACGTGGATTAATGAGGAGACTAGTACTAACATTAAACTTTCTTTTTATTTTAAAATATCAGTTTAAAAATGAATGACTAAAACTATTAGTTTTTATTAATTTTTAAAAAACAAAAAAATATTTTAGTAATAACTTAAAGGATTTAATTTATATATTTCAATATCAAACCTACTTTAATTGAGCCTATTTTGTTTTCATATAATTAATTAAGTAGCTGTGATATAGATTTTTTTAGACTAAAAGTAAAGCTTTGTAAGTAAGTTTAAAATATTTTGTTATTGTTTGTATTTAAATATTTTACAGTACGTTTTGGTAGTAATTTTAACAACTTATAAGTAAAACAAAAGTTTCCACTTTAGTTATATACCTTAAATATGCAAAATTATAATCAAGTAGAAACTATTAGTTAAACAACTATTTTATTAAATATATAGCTTCATTGTTTATCAAATAAAAAAGTCTATATACCATATAAATAAATTATGTAAAAAAAAAATTGTGATTCATTAAAATAATAAGCCAGAATAGGATTTTTGATATAGTAAATAAGTAAATTTAAAATGATAAATAAAAGAGTTATATTTAAAAACTTTTGGAAATAGTTTTTTTTTAATTTTTATCAAGCTTTTATATATAAATAAACTAAATTTAACTATACAGAAAAACATTAAACTATTTGCTGCATACGAGGGTTTATAAACTATCTTATAACCGCATTACCTTGTGGCAGGATGGTTGAAGCATTATTATTCAAACTGCCACTCACGCTGAGCGAGCACTCGTGGGTTCGAATCCCACCATGGGAGGCACCGTTAACATGTGGATTAATAAATCCGCAGGAGAGTGCTTGTTACTTTTTTGTAGCTCTTGCAATCCAATATACTACTTGAACTATGTTAAACTAAAAATATGTTTATAACAAAAAGGACGCTCATACACTATTGAAATTATTCATTTGTGTCATATTTTTAATTGTGGGTTCGAGCCAAAGCAAAAGTTCTATTTTTAAAGACGGTTTAAAACTTAAAATAAGGGTTATGCACTTGTTAACCGTTTTGTTATTATTTTCCGGCAAAATTAAAGAAAAAACTCTGAAGACCGCAATTAACCAGAAAGTTAAATAATTATTATTACAACACTAAAAATGTGCTAAAATAAGCAATAAGAAAGCACTAGTAACCAGTAAATTTAGTTTTCATTGTTATAAACAAAGTTCACTACCTTTAAGTGCACTATTGGCATTTTGACAACTCTGTTTATGCAGTACTTTTATCATCATTAGTAAAACAAAATTAAGTCATGTAGTGTTAACGTAAACTAATTTCTATCGAAAAAATAAATAGTTCTAACTAAATCTTAAACATGTTTTGGTAGCAAATACTATACTCTGAGAATTTGAAATAAATCTTAAAGTTATTACTACATAAAAAAGAATAATTTCTAACTTATATATTTTAGTCGATTCATTCACTCAATAGCAAAGCTAAAATTAATACATTTTCAAATATTAAAAAAAACTAAGTAATTTAAGAAAGAGATTCATCAAATAAATACAAAAGTAGTTAAAATTTATTAAAACGTTAAAAATTTAAAGGCTTTACATTGTGGATACTTTGTATTGTGGATAAACATTTAAAGTTTGAAAACTAATTCGCTAGGTTGTAGAACAAGAGCGATAATATATTTATTGATTTTTTTAACTATAAATGAGCAAGCATAATAAGTTTTGAAACAGAACAAGCCTTAGCTCTTACTTCAGTTATGAAAAGAACAAACTCGTTGAAATTTTCTGCGTAAATTTAAACTTCCATCAAATTTTGTTGCCCACATTTCAAAAACAGTGGTAATTTAGTAAACTATAGGTACATCACTTCTCAAATTTAAAAAAAAAAGAATTTCTAAGTTTTTAACTACAGAAAACATCAGACAAATACATTAAAACTATTAAAATGTTTTTTAGTTAAGTCTAAAAAAGATGAGAATTTATCTTCAATTATATTTTGGAAATTTATTCCTAACTTTACACAACAACATCCGTTTATTAATTGGTTTGCTAACTACATTAAACTTGCCTTTAAAATTTACAACATTACTCTAATTGAGTTTATAAACATAACATGGTTTTTTAAGGAATTAATAAATTTTACCGGTTACTTACAACTTGTTTACAGAAAAAAGTAAAATGTTGTGAAGTATTGTCCTTTTTCCTTCATATTTTTTTTCTATCTTGCGATTCTGACTGTAAAAGTATTATTTTAAAGTTCATTTAACAAAGAAAAAATTGCAAAAGTTCTAAAGTTTTTAAAGTTTAGATTCTAAGACTATCAAAAAAAAAATGTTAAAATTTATTAGTGTTTTAAACAAAGTTTATTTGAGTAATTTATTAAAGAACTTAATAATGAAGTTTATTTTATTTTGAATAAGCGTTACGTTCAATTTATTTGTAATATAATAGCAATGTGATAAACTTCATACTTATTTACTTATCAATGCAATTGCAATCATTTGTAGATTATTAATAATCTAAAGATAGTCAATTTAATCTTATTTGATTTTTTATTTAGTAAAATTAAATATTTATTCCTAACTTTCGAATTTACAGTTTAGTAATTTATTATTATTTTTGATTTGTTCACATTAAGTATTAAGTTCTACTTAGTAGTAATTTAGTGGTAGTTTAGTAGTACTAAAAGTATAGAAAATATTTTTGTATGTGATTGGTTGAAGTTCTAGTATGAATATTTGTCCTTAGTGCTAATGTGGTTTATCTAAAAATTTTAAAATCAATATAGTTTAAAACTTTTAAATACATTAAATCTAATCTTTTGCAAGCAGATTAATTCTTTGGTTTATTCACTTATCTTGTTCTATTTGAGTTCAAAGAAGAATCATAAAAGTTAAAAGTAATTTTAAGTAGGAGCTAGTTGTTTATTAATGTTATTTTTAAATTGTTACTAGTGTTCTTAGTTTAAACTTATATCTGGAAATTTGATACTGTTTTAGTAAATTTTTTGATTATGTTTTAATTAAATCATGTAAGAATTTTTCGAAGTAATGTCTGTCATCTTAATAGATTTTTTTTATATTTTTGACACATATATCATTATGTTTAGTAATAAAATATCTGTTTTGGATTTTATTTGTACTTAATGTTTAGTTTTTTTTTTTGCTATCATAGTAATTATTAATGTAGGCTAGCTTAAAATCTGAAAACTTAAGTACTAATAATGTGAATGAATGATATGTAACATAGTCCGCTTAAACAGTTTTCATTAGTATACATGTGGTAAAATGTAGTTTGAATATCGACTAACAAGTGTCTATCTGCATTATTATATGATATATCAAGAGACACAATAGAAATAGTCATGCAAGGTCTACTACTTTAGAAGGCTTCTTGTAGTTCACGAGCATCGTAATTGTACGTTGCTCGTACAATTCGTAAGTTCAAGAAGTGGATCTTATTATTCCTCGTTGATACCAGATGTAAAGCGCGCGAGATAAAAAGTTACGATGTTAAAACAAAAAACAAAAGATAAAAAAGTTAAGTCGATGCCACCAAGTGTGTGGGAATATGGCAGGTTTAAAACTCATACTCAGCTATGCGCCACGACGCTTGTAAATTATTTACTTTGTGGCACGTTAACAACTCAAATCGAGTTGTACGTTCCGTCGCCGTTGCTAACGTATACATAAAAAAATATAAAATATACAAAGTTGTATAAAATAAGATATAAAAACCACGAAGGTTTAAAAAGAACTACAAAGTGAAAAGTGAGTCGTCGAAATAACTAAAAGCTTTAAGAATAACTACTAGCATAAAATGTTTTTCCGGAGATTCAGCTAACTTTTTGAGATGGCGCCAAGTGACGTAGAGCTGCTTTCTTCTTGACGTTAAGTCAGTAAGACTTGCTGTCTCGTTCGCTCGACTGCTTATATACATCTCGACTGCATAAAAATATCCGCCTGATCAAAGCAAGATGCATGATCATTGCATAAGGAATGAAGCATGATAAATGACGTGATTGGTAAATGGTATCTACATGGAATTAAGCAAAACGCGTCAACTAGCGGTTGTTATTATTTGTTTAAAAAAATGTTTTTAAAAACTAAAATTGTTTTATCAATTTAATATCAATTAATAAAACAAAATGATTTTTAAATGTTAATATGTGGAAATTCGACATTTGGACTATCGAAGCGAAAATGATAAAATTTTCACGTCGATGTCAAACAATGTGAGTTTTTTATTTCATCACAAGGAGTACTTTAAATTTGCTTCACTCGTTAATAATTCGAGCTAGAAAATCTCCATCTGATAAGAAAAATTTGTTTTTCATGGTATGTAATATCGTTTGCGATGTCTTAAAAATAAATATTCTCCTGAAAATATATATTTCACACAAAAGTGTAAAGTTACATATAGTCCGTTGAAAGTTTGAAATAAATTTTTTAAAATCTCAATCTAGATATAGCTTACTATTCACCGGACTATTGCGAATTATTAAAAAATAAAAAACAAACAATTAATCAATGTCGCAGTTATAAAAAAAAAAGACTTTAAAACTTAAAGACGTTATTAGTCTGCGCTTAAGTTTCACAAAGTAACGTTTTTATTAAATGAATGTATACAAAATCTATTAATTTATTTTATATAAGTAAGTTATGTCCAGACAGAGCTCTACTTATACAAATAAAAATAAGAAAAAGAGTACACTTTTACTCTGAAAGTTTATTAGAACACACACTGTTTTAAGCATTAAGCAGTTTTAAAATAAACAAATGTCAAAATCTAACAGATAAAGTTATTTAAACTATAAAATTTTTAGTTAATATTAAAACTTAATAATGATCAATTTATATAACACATAATATTTCTATTAAAGTTTTGAAATTGAAATCCGGTTCCGGTCGGATCTTAATTTTGTGGATCCGTTAAATTACTACTTGTTATATAACTTTAATTTTCAAGAATAAAAAATTGTTTTCTAAATATTTTTTTTTATTTTATAAATATAACAAATAATAACTTTATTATGACGTGGCCACATTTTCTAAAAAAAAAGTAATTAAATTCAATTTAAACTTAAATATACATTCAAGCAAAAAGCCGATTCAGAAGCCGCGCAAGTTGAAACATGATAGCCAAGTCGAGTCGCAAAACGGGCAGAAAAAGCTCCGGCAAGCGAGCGGGGAGAAAGAGCTCGAGGAAGGCGGCGGTTCCGCGGAGGAACGCGCTGAAGAAGATGGCTCCGGTCGGCGTCAAGCTGCGGTCGCCGAGCGCGCACCCGCTGAGGAGAGTGGCCAGGGAGGGAAGCTACGAAGTCGAGAGGAACTTCGGTATGGGACCGCTGGACATTTTCCACGACCTGTACGCCTCCAACTCGTTGAAGCACCACGTGTGGACGAACAGTCTCGTTATCAGAGCAGGCACTCAGATGGACAGGAAGCCCACCCCGAACCTGAAAGTTCGCGGGTTGCAGGAGTTGCTGAGGCTCGACCAGAGCTGCCTCGACGACCCCGAAAAGCATTTCTACTTGGACAAGGTCGAAAACATGGGTCACGGGCTGTTTGCCTTGCACGCGATTCCAGCAAGTTAGTGTGATTGTTACCCAACACGCTTTTTTAATCTTTTAGTGTACGATACAAGCTACATAAAAAGTTAGTGTCTTTTTGAATAAGTTGTTAGTTTTACCATCTCCAATTTACAGTGTGTCTAAAATTAGCTTGTAAAAAACTTTGCAAATTGCTGGTTTTTAAAACTAATTGATGTTCGACTTTATAACTTTTTTTTTTGATTCAGACTCGATAATAGGGGAGTACACCGGCGAGCTGATCACGAAGGGCGAGCAGCGCGAGAGGTACAAGCTGATTCTGAAGCACAACCTGTGCAACTACTTCTACGGCACGTGCTGGAACATGTCGGTGGACGCGGGGCGGATGGGCAACCACACGCGCTTCATCAACCACGACTGCGGGGACAAGTTGAACTGCGCGACGCTGAACGCGCTGGTCGACGACGTGCCGCGCCTCTTTGTGGTGAGCGAGCGGGCCATCGAGAAGGACGAGCAGCTGTTCCTGTGGTACGGCAAGGAGTACTTCGCCAACTTCGACTGCCTGTGCGGGTCGAGCAACTGCCTCACGAAAGAGCGGAGAGCCAGGAAAAATGCATAAATAAACAAATAAACAGAACATAACAACTTATACGTGTTTTTGTTTTAACTAGTCCTTCTATATATATTTCTTAAGGTTGAACTCTTAAAATCCATATAATACTATTTAATAACAATGATTTTAGACAAAAGTTTTCGTACAATTAGTTTTGAAAAACAAGCAGTTAGTTAAGTTTTTGATAAGCTAATTTTAAAAACATTGTAAATTACAGACACATAATAAAATTTCAAAAAAAACATTATTTTTTTTATACAGTTTTAATCAAGTGCTTAACTGAATTGTACTAACAAAGACAATTTAGAGATAAAAAGCAGAATTTGTAAATTTAACTTTTTAAGTTTTATATACAGACATAGTCTCCTCTCGAACTATCTACTGTGCATAGCATTTGTGGTTTTAAAATCACAAATTTAAATGGGATCATGAGCTTTGCAGAATCTAAAGTATTATTTTTTCAATTTACTGAGTTTTTAAGTTTGTAGGGAATAATAACATAGTTTTCACATGCTTACTAACACCAATACTAATTAGCATGCTTGTTAACATGTTGTTTTTTAAAAACTTATCTTAATAATTTGCAGCAATATTAGCACCTTCTATTAAAAAGGTACCACAGTTTAAAAAGTAAAACCTCAAGGTTTTGAAACTATTTTGTCTTAATTATGTACGAATTGCGAGATAATTTTCTGAATCTCAGTAAAAAATACATACTTAATATTTAAATACAATGTACTTTAACTCCATTATTACTTTGCAACAGATTTTTCAATGGAATACGGAATAACTTGCTCACTTTTCAGATAAAAACATAAGAATATTTAAGTAATTTTACTATTTTTTTTGTTTTTATGCATGAAATAAAAATCAAACAGTAGGCCTTTACTTTGGTAACTTAGATCTAAGTTGAAATAAGTGTATTAAGTGATCTAGTTAGTAAAAAAGAGCATACTGAAAAGTATTTTTTCAAAAACAAGCCCTGTGTAAATTAATAAGAGTCATTTTCGTCAGTTAAAATTAAACACCTACCGTGATTGGCTCATTTTGTACACGTGACTAGTTTACATTTGTTTACATTCAAACTATGAAATAAACATTTCAGAAATGCAACTCTTTACATATGTTGTAAAATTGAAAATTTTGGAATGAATACTTGCATTATTTATTGTTTAAAGTTGAGCTCAGAGAATATTTAGAGTTAACACGGTTGAATGTACGAGCCAATGAGAATCATAAGACGAAATGTTTCAAATTAAATACTGATGCAACAAAACATCAGAACATGACGGGCAGTTTATATGTAAGCAGTTAGTTAGTTTGGTGTGCAGCTTGAAGCAACAAAATATCTTGAACTTTTTTGTGAATGCTTATTGTAAGTAGTGTTTTGTTTTAAAAAAGAATATTTCAACTGGTGTTTAATTGTTTAAATATTTAAGCCAGGTTTATAGTTTAATAGTTTATCAAAAATTTTACAGTTTCTTGTTTATTAAAAGTTTTATTTAATTTTTAGTTTATTTTTTAAGTCTTTTGATATAGATTTAAAAAGCTTCCAGTTTTTAAAGTGTTAATAAAGTGATTAATAATTTTGTGTATGCTAGTATTTCTTGTTGTGTTTTATATAAAAGACTCATCACTCAAAACTGTCGTGTCTGATTATATAAAGTAGTCTCAGTTTAACATTACAAAAAAGCATAGAAAAATTTGCATACATCTTAGGCGGGCTATTAGGACCGCGCAATTCTACAAATTATGTTTTTATTTGTGACGTAAACAATAAAGCTTGAATTTAGAAGAAATTTTATTTCACACTTGAATCATTTCTCTTGAAGGCCTTGTGTTGTAAACACTTCTAGTTTATGATATGCTTTTTTTGTTGTTCAGTCTAGTTTTTCTTTTACAACGTATGTGTGAATAAATACATGTTTATCAACATCTTTTAACAAAGAGTTCTGTACTATTTTTGTTGAAATTTCAAACAATTTCTTGTTTTTGTATTTGTAACTGTTGAATATACATACTTGTTTCAGAGTTTGGAGTTATTACTTGTAAACATCATTATTTTTATTCAAACTGATGAAACACTGGTGTTGAAATACATTTAAGATAATTTCAAAGCTTCAAGCAATCACAGTTTAACAGTTGCGCTATTTGAATTCTTTGTTTTCATTTTATAAAGGTATTTCTAACTGTAATAAATTAGCATCTTTTGACAAACAATGATTTTTTTTGTCTATTGAAGTTTTAAACAATTGCTTGTTGCATTGTTCTTACAAATATGTATACATATTTAAATTTTGTAGCATCTTAGAAGAATCTTTTGAACTGGCTGAACAGCATTGTTTTTATTTAAGCTTCAAGCAACTAAAAAAGAAATTCATGCTAATTAAATTCTTTGCTTCCATCTTAAACAAGTATCTTTAACTGTAATAAAATCAACCTTTTAGAATTTTTTTATAAGACTTGCTTAAGAGTGTATTTGCATATTATAAAATGATTGCTTCTATCACTAGATAGCTGTCTTGATGTTTAAAGTCTATTGCCATTGTGTTATATTTCATATGTCTTCTCTTACAAATAATTTTCAGATGATATTATTCATTTGAATACAATTATTATTTAGGCATGTAAGAATATTTATTGAACTTAGGTATGGCTTGATCAATTGTGCTGTTGTTTAATTTATATTGGTACATGTTACTCACAAAACAGTACTTTTCAGTTAAACTGAACTTTAGAAACTATAAGTTACATACTTAAAGTTTGTTGGGATGTATCTCGAAAAATAATGTTGTATTTAGTGGTTTCAATAGTATTTTGTGATATATAAAAAGCTATTATTTATTTTTAAAATTTAATTAAGGGGAGTCGCCCGCGAATTTTGGGAATTTCCTTAAAATGAAACTTATAAAAATTAATCAAAAGCTGAAAAAACGATCGGCACTTTTTCGTTTTTTCAGCTTTTGATTAATTTTATTTATTAGGGAGAGGTGCTGTGTTGATTTTGAGTAGATGGACGTTTTGATAATGTATTTTAAAAAGGCTTTGTATATTTGGTGCTATTTTAGGAGGGACTCTATGACAATTGTAGAAGTGTCATTATGCACTTTAAAATGGCTTAGTTCCATATCAAAGATTAATTTTTTTTGATGTTGCACAAATTAGGTTTATTGCATACTTTTAGTTTAAAATTTTTAAATGCTAACTCATCTCTTTATATTTTCAGACTTATTTTCCTTGACTAATTGGTAAACATTTAGTTATACCTCAGAATATCAGAAATTTTGTTAATAAGAGATTAAATACAAGTTCTAGATTTTCATAATAAGAATTATGAAATCATGAGAGTTTAAAATACAAATAAACAATACAGCACTCTCGCCCTATATATGAATAAACATCATTTTATAATTGTAAAAAGATACTTAATTATAAATAGCTAAGTGGTATGTTAAATATAAAATAAATCAGATATAAACGAAAGTTAAACATCTACTTTTTAACGAAATTAGTCAAGTTTTTCTACTCGTATTTTTATTTTATATAAATACATTTTGTACTATAAGTATAGTTGTATCTTTTTTTTTTCATAATTTCAAATAAATTAAACAAATTTCTTAAAGTGGTAAGTCCCCAGTCTGCTTTTAACTAGAAGATTATTATAAAACATCCATTATAGTAAGTACATTTTGGTACCTCTCGTATCTTTACGCATTTTTTCTATGGACACAATGTGCGTAAATAAGCGAGAGGTTACTGTACGTGTTGTAATATTTTTGGATAATTAAATTAACCGATTCGTAATCTACGTTAGTAGCAATGACCTTAAGATTACGGAATATTGATTTAGGAGACCGTTAGTTTCCAATATAGTTGAAACACTTTGCTTAAAATCAACAATAAAACATGTTGCTAAACAACTACAAGTACTCTATTTGTCAAATTCTTTTGAAAATTTAATTTATAATCGTGGACTTATTCTATAAATATAACTTAGGTATCTTTTAGGAACAGTTTATTTTTAAATACAGTAAATGTTATGAACATTAAATTTTGTTACAAAACTCCTATTCTTCAATTATTTTTCTGAGGAAGTATAAATATTCAACTTTTAAAAAATATCAACTAAAAATGGTAAGAGTTTGATGTTGGGACTATATAATATGCTTTAAATTTGGTATAAGACAGAAAATTTCAATTTAATGCAACAATGGCAAGTAAAAATAGAACTTTTAGTGGTTTTAAAACAAGCTTTATGCATAGATGAAACTAATTGGAATTTTATATATCACTTTGGTGGCAAATTAAAATTTAATGTAAACAATATAATCAAAAAAATGTAAATTGGCATGGGTTTATTAAAAATAAAACACAAAATTTAAATCAGTGCGTATCTTTCCACTCGTCTTAGCTGAAAAAGTAGTTGTTGCTACTCCATTGAAGTTGACTCCACATCTGTACTCCGCAAACTCGATAACATCCTGTTGTTCGATTTGGTGTAAGATTATTTATTATACTAACTGTTATACTAGCTTACATGCTTTAGTGTTATTTGTATACAAACGACAACTTGATTTTTTAATAAGTTAAATCGTTTGCTCAATAAAACATAGGAATGAAAACAATTGAAAATTGGTAATTTTAAATATTATTAAATTAAAAGTTTTCTATTAATAACAACACTTTCAAATGGATATTATAATAAACTTAATTTGGTAGTAACTTTTTTATAATAACCTACCAACTACGTACTTTGAATACATGGCAAAAATGCGTACCCAGCCGGCAGTGTACAATAAAGTACAAAATTAAAAATATAGTCTGTAGTGTAAAACAATTCATAAATAAAATTAATTTAATCACTGTGTTCTTCGGCTAAAAAGTGCGTACCATACCGGCAGTTCGTACCTAACTGGCAGGTTGCTGTATACTATAGATAATTACTTATCATTCAGTCGGACTAAATATATTTCATTAACAGCAGTTTGAAATTAACATAGATAATATAAAACAAGTTACAGAACAGCTTCAAATGATAAACTTATAGCGATTTCAAAAAAATTAACAATATTTTATTGTAAGATTTAACAAAACTAATTACGTTCATAATACTTATGCTTTACAATTTATCATTTATGAATTTATAAATTAAACAAATAACTTCCCACTAACATTTATATTATGCACACAACTTATTAATATACAAACTGATAACCTACAACAATTGATGTAAATTATTAATAAATAAAGTTAGCTCTGTGAAACTATAACTATAAATAGCTGAATAACATCTGCATTTGTGTTTTTATTTGTTCATAGTTTTTGTACATTTAAAAATACTTGAACACTGACATTAATCAACACATCTAACTAAAACTAATACAGGCTTCCCACTTCCCTACAAATCTCTAAAATTTTACATATTCTGAAAATCCCTAGAAATAATTGAAAAATATGTGAAAATCCCTGTAATTTACGTTTTTTGGTTAATTATTAAGGTTTGAAAGGCATAACAGTGACAGAAAAACACATAAAAGAAGTTAAAATTATTTTCTTAATTCTTAGTCTTTTTAATCTCGGTACAAAATTGCGACTCCGTGGCGCCACCTAGTGGATATATTTTTTTACATTATTTTATAAATACAATTTTTCTAAACCAAAATTAAAGCTTAAAAAACTAAAACTTTGGTCAATTTTTTGTTAAGACTGTGGTTATAAAAGATTAATGACATTATTTCTGAACTTAGAAATATGGTTGTTACGTTTAAAATTAAAATTCGTTGTTTTTTTTCAATAATTTTTTCAATAGTTAAGTTTGCTACATTTAATGAATTTCTCAATTAATGATAATTTGAAAATTTAGTTGGAAGCCTGCTAATATCTCAGTAAACAATAAACTTTAAGTGGTAAGTTATCATCAAGCTTATTTATAATACATATCAATACATAACATTATGTATATAGTTGTTGATGGGCAAAAATAATCAAGTATGGTTTACTATCTAATTTTATCATAGCCTTTTTCTTTATTTTTACTACTTTTAGTGAAAACAAAATTGCTTGAGTTTAAGAAAAACACTGGAATTTTTTTTTTCTTCACCAAACTTTAACATTTAAAACTATCATAATACTATAAATGAGTAAAATTAATTTTGTTGTAACAACATTTTAAATAATTAATTACTTTATAAATTAATCCACCTCCTAAAAACAAGCATTCTTAATTGTGTTTAATAGTTAAACCAAATTCATTATTAGTTTTTAAACCAAATTTAACGTTTTTTCTTAAGTTTTACTATTTACTGTAATGACCACAATAGTTTTTATTAATAAGCTTATTGATATTTCCAATAATGATAAAATGTACTAGCAATTTTTTTAATTTTCTGATGGGTTTAAAGCAATACTTAATGATGTCAAAGTTATGAAGACTAATTATTCGAACATCTTTCACTGAATAAGTTTAAATCAATTTAGAAAATATTGTCACCTTTCTTTGTATTTAACTGTTTATGATTTGTTGTTTATGATTAGAACAAAAAAGAATTATAATGTATTTACCTTGTTATTGAGAGTGAACACTTAGTCTCCTTTCTTGGTTGAGATCTAGTTGCTGTGTCCTTGAGACGAATCATGTACATCAATGGTCAAAATTTCATCAATTGTATATTCTGAAGATGTCCTGTCAACACAAATAAGTTGCAGAAAAAATAATAAGTTATAATCAACACTTGTAACCTAAAAATTTTGATATTTTAAATACCTAAATAAACAATAAAAGAGACAAACTATTTTGTTTTTTTATGATCTGATCTGAGGCCAATCTAATCTGAGTGATCAAACACTAATCAAAATCAGCCTTATATTAAACAAATAGTGAAAAAAAAAGGTTAATTAAGAAGTAATATTTAATTGTTTAATATAAATAAAACTTCTTAATTAAATACAAATAATTTAATAATAAATTAATTATTACCAAATGTACTGACATAGTTCTAATACCAGACTGGACATTTCTAAAAATATTTATAATGCAACCACATAATTTAAATTTCCAAAACATAATGATTATTTATACAATTTATATTTATTGCTCTAGAAAAGAATAACTTTGTTTTTGGATGTCACATACTTGAAAATTTAAATACATAAGATAGTTTAAGTAAAAGAAGGACAATATTATTCTACACTATCTTATTAAAACAAACATTTAAATTGTCTCACTCTTCAAAAAACTTTTTATTTAAAACTCTTGCAAACTTTTAAGAAATAAAAACTAGCTTTGAGGACTAAAAAGTAACAAACTCATGCAATAATTGGTAAGATACTTACCAAGTCAGAGCTTGTCTCAAAAGAAAACAATCAAAACATAGTATGATGAGAAAAAATGAAATACTATGTACAAGCCAACCATTATCAATGGATGCTTGGTTAAATATGGTGACAAATATTTGAAAGGACATATACAGAAAAATTATGATGTACTTTTTTTTCTAACTATTTTTTAAACTAACAAACTTAAATAAAAGTTACTGCATTTAATCTGGCTTGATGAAGAGTTCTATCAAACATTTAAAAACCATTGAATATTTTCCATGTTAGAATTTTGTTGGCCATTTAAATTCAAGACTTATCTTAATAACAATTTAGAAGCTAACATAATCTATGTTTAATTTTATTGTTTATATTTTTAAGTTTCCACTCTTTAGAACTAAACAACTGTTTAATTAAATCAAATCCTTTAAAAAATTAAATCAACAACATCAGTTCTCTAACAAACTTTTTTGTAAAATAGTTAGCCATACTTTGTTTTTAGAAACTTTTAAATTAGTCTGATTTAGACTGAGTCATTCTGAAACTTAAAAAACTTAAAACTGTTTTAAATTGTTTTGAATGTGTGTCAACCTTCCCTTTTATTTAATTTTATTTTTGCATTTAGAAACTTACCACAATGGAACTTTATCTCAAATTTTATTTTAAATTACCATTTGACTTCTTTTTATAAGACAAATATTTATTTATGATATCCAATCAAACTTTGTGACATATAGTTATATTAATAGTACTTAATTTTGCCATAATATTTAGAAAAAATTTATATTGTCATAACTACCTACAACACTAAAACCTATGAAAATGCTAAACATGCAACTATCTAATGCTTTGAATGTTAATTTGATTGGATTAAAGTTATAAAATTTTGGCTTTTTTTGTCTTTCTTTACAAAATTCTTATACTCATTAAATTAATCGATGCTTGTAATTTAATATAGTTCAAATAATAAATGAATATCAATAATTAGAACAATATTAACTTTATAATTGTCATAATATATTTCCAACCTGGTGAAATTGTGGGCAGCTTCTTCTGTTTGTTGTCCAAATGTAAATCAAATCCAGAGGCTAATCCGACTGTGGTCATGTGGGCTGAAAAAAAATAAAACAGAAAAAATAAAGTGGTAATTTTTCAATTAATAACAGGTTGGCCACTGGTTTGTGAGAAATTTCTTTCAAGTCTTTAAAAGTAAATGCTTTTGGGTCAATCAAGTATAAGATTATATGTTAGAAGTAACATCAAAATGATACTGTTAAGCTACTCTTAAAATGTGTTTTATAACAAAAAATACTTAAAATGATGACATATTTTATTTATCTATATGGTAAACTTTTTGTGTCAAATCAAAATTTTTCTACTTAACATGAAAAAACTGTTTAAAGTTCCAGGGTTTTCCAGTTTTTTTTTCAAAATTTCTCAAATTCAAAGTTTGTTTTGCCTAAAATGTCAAAATCCAGGTTTTTCCAGTAAAGTGGCAACCCTGTAACATCAAGTAAAAATGATAAGTTATTCTGTTTGATAATTTCAACCATATGTGTAAGTTGTATAAAATAACATTTTGATTTATTAAATGTCCAAAGCTTTGTTCAACGTTTATTTAAACATCTTTATTTAAAATTATGGTGATGTTTTTATAATTTTTTGTAACAAATTAATAATATTAAAATAAAACTGAAATCAAAATCATACTTACTTGTTCTTTGGAGAAAAGAAATCTATATGTTTTGATTTACTGAAGTCTACCTAAAACAATTTGGTCGTTTTTATTTTTAGGTGTTTGTTCACTATTCAAAACATTTCGTCTGCATAAAATGCTGAGTAAATAAATCGTAACAATGACAAAAAACATCTAAATAAAGTAAACATATTTTATTGTAAACAAACTTTGAAATCTTTTTAATTAGTAGTTTTATAATCTGAAAACGTTTCACTAAAAAAATGTTTACTTTTTTTATATCTAAGCGTTTAAACGGAAACAAACATCAATAAATAGTATCAATTAACTCTAATTACAATTAAAAAAATTATATAATAATAAAGTAAACATTATTATCACTAAGTACGCGTTTAAACTTAAAATTATTCACAACTAAACTATTTTATATTTAAAAAATCGCATTATGCGTAATTTATATAATTGCCATAAACTTGTGCCATTAAATACCCGTTTAAGTTTTAAATTATTCACAACTGAACTGATTTATGTTTAAAAAATCATATAATGCGTAATTTATATAATTGCCATAAACTTGTGCCATTAAATACCCGTTTAAGTTTTAAATTATTCACAACTGAACTGATTTATGTTTAATAAATCATATAATGCGTAATTTATATAATTGCCATAAACTTGTGCCATTAAAAACCCGTTTAAGTTTTAAATTATTCACAACTGAACTGATTTATGTTTAAAAAATCATATAATGCGTAATTTATATAATTGCCATAAACTTGTGCCATTAAATACCCGTTTAAGTTTTAAATTATTCACAACTGAACTGATTTATGTTTAAAAAATCGCATTATGCGTAATTTATATAATTGCCATAAACTTGTGCCATTAAATACCCGTTTAAGTTTTAAATTATTCACAACTGAACTGATTTATGTTTAAAAAATCATATAATGCGTAATTTATATAATTGCCATAAACTTATACAACTGCCAACAGTTCGAAAATCTGATAAAACAAATATTTGTGCCATTAGATATTATTCAGATTAGATTCAGAAGCCGCACAAGTTGACCGAGAAACATGATAGCCAAGTCGAGTCGCAAAACGGGCAGAAAAAGCTCCGGCAAGCGAGCGGGGAGAAAGAGCTCGAGGAAGGCGGTTCCGCGGAGGAACGCGCTGAAGAAGATGGCTCCGGTCGGCGTCAAGCTGCGGTCGCCGAGCGCGCACCCGCTGAGGAGAGTGGCCAGGGAGGGAAGCTACGAAGTCGAGAGGAACTTCGGTTCGGGACCGCTGGACATTTTCCACGACCTGTACGCCTCCAACTCGTTGAAGCACCACGTGTGGACGAACAGCCTTGTGATCAGAGCAGGCACTCAGATGGACAGGAAGCCCACCCCGAACCTGAAAGTTCGCGGGTTGCAGGACTTGCTGAGGCTCGACCAGAGCTGCCTCGACGACCCCGAAAAGCATTTCTACTTGGACAAGGTCGAAAACATGGGTCACGGGCTGTTTGCCTTGCACGCGATTCCAGCAAGTTAGTGTGATTGTTACCCAACACGCTTTTTTAATCTTTTAGCGTACGATACAAGCTACATAAAAAGTTAGTGTTTTTTGAATAAGTTGTTAGTTTTACCATCTCCAATTTACAGTGTGTCTTAAATTAGCTTATAAAAAACTTTGCAAATTGCTGGTTTTTAAAACTAATAGATGTTCGATTTTATGTCCATTTTTTTTGTTCAGACTCGATAATAGGGGAGTACACCGGCGAGCTGATCACGAAGGGCGAGCAGCGCGAGAGGTACAAGCTGATTCTGAAGCACAACCTGTGCAACTACTTCTACGGCACGTGCTGGAACATGTCGGTGGACGCGGGGCGGATGGGCAACCACACGCGCTTCATCAACCACGACTGCGGGGACAAGTTGAACTGCGCGACGCTGAACGCGCTGGTCGACGACGTGCCGCGCCTCTTTGTGGTGAGCGAGCGGGCCATCGAGAAGGACGAGCAGCTGTTCCTGTGGTACGGCAAGGAGTACTTCGCCAACTTCGACTGCCTGTGCGGGTCGACCAACTGCCTCACGAAAGATCGGAGAGCCAGGAAACAATGAATAAACGCATAAATAAGCGAATAAACAGTGCATAACAACTTGTACATGCTTTTGTTTTAACTAGTCCTTCTATATACATATTTTTAAGGTTGAATTCTTAAAATCCATATAATACTAGTTAATAACAATGCTTTTAGACAAAAGTTTTCGTACAATTAGTTTTGAAAAACAAGCAGTAAGTAAAGTTTTTGATAAGTTTATTTTAAAAACATTGTAAATTACAGACACATAATAAAATTTCAAAAAAACATTTTTTTTATACAGTTTTAATCAAGTGCTTAACTGAGCTGTACTAACGAAGACAATTTAGAGATAAAAAACAGAATTTGTAAATTTTGCTTTTTTAAGTTTATATATACAGACATAGGCTCCTCTCGAATTATCTACTGCGCATAGTATTTGTGGTTTTAAAATTACCAATTTAATCACGGGCTTTGCTGAATCTAAAGGTTTTTTTTTAATTTAGTGAGTAGGGTTTGTAGGGAAAAATAACATAGTTTTTACATGTTTACTAACACTAAAACTAATTAGCAATACATATTTTCTATTATTTTACATAAACTAGCCACCAACGATTGACGTACAAGTTTCTCTTTTATTTATCTCTCACATCTCAAGAAAAATGTAGATCTTACAACTTATCATGCTTGTTAACATGTTGTTTTTTGAAAACTTATCTTTATAATTTGCAGTATTATTAGCACCTTCTATTAAAAAGGTACCACTGTTTGAAAAGTAAAACCCCAAGGTTTTAAAACTCTTTTGTCTTAATTATGTACGAATTGCGAGATAGTTTTCTGAATCTCAGTAAAAAATACATACTTAATATTTAAATACAATGTACTTTAACTCCATTATTACTTTGCAACAGATTTTTCAATGGAATACAGGATAACTTGCTCACTTTTCAGATAAAAACATAAGAACATTTAAGTATTTTTACTTTTTTTGTTTGTTTTTATGCATGAAATAAAAATGAAACAGTAGGCTTATACTTTGGTAACTTAGATCTAAGTTGAAATAGTGTATTAAGTAGTGATGTACCGGACTCACTATCCGGGTCCGGCCGGATATTGCTATTTTTGTCTGATATCCGGATCCGGCCGGATTCTAATTTGACAAAAAAGTCCGGATCCGGGTCCGGCCGGATCCTAACAGAGATCCGGCCGGACCCGGATCTAGTTAGTAAAAAAGAGCATACTGAAAAGTATTTTTTCAAAAACAAGCCCTGTGTAAATTAATAAGAGTCATTTTCGTCAGTTAAAATTAAACACCTACCGTGATTGGCTCATTTTGTACACGTGACTAGTTTACATTTGTTTACATTCAAACTATGAAACAAACATTTCAGAAAGGCAACTCTTTACATATGTTGTAAAATTGAAAATTTTGGAATGAATACTTGCATTATTTATTGTTTAAAGTTGAGCTCAGAGAATATTTAGAGTTAATACGGTGGAATGTACGAGCCAATGAGAATCATATGACGAAATGTTTCAAACTAAATACTGATGCAACAAAACATCAGAACATGACGGGCAGTTTATATGTAAGCAGTTAGTTAGTTTGGTGTGCAGCTTGAAGCAACAAAATATCTTGAACTTTTTTGTGAATGCTTATTGTAAGTAGTGTTTTGTTTTAAAAAAGAATATTTCAACTGGTGTTTAATTGTTTAAATATTTAAGCCAGGTTTATAGTTTAATAGTTTATCAAAAATTTTACAGTTTCTTGTTTATTAAAAGTTTTATTTAATTTTTAGTTTATTTTTTAAGTCTTTTGATATAGATTTAAAAAGCTTCCAGTTTTTAAAGTGTTACCAAAGTGATTAATAATTTTGTGTATGCTAGTATTTCTTGTTGTGTTTTATATAAAAGATTCATCACTCAAAACTGTCGTGTCTGATTATATAAAATAGTCTCAGTTTAACATTACAAAAAAGCATAGAAAAATTTGCATACATCTTAGGCGGGCTATTAGGACCGCGCAATTCTACAAATTCTGTTTATATTTGTGACGTAAACAATAAAGCTTGAATTTAGAAGAAATTTTATTTCACACTTGAATCATTTCTCTTGAAGGCCTTGTGTTGTAAACACTTCTAGTTTATGATATGCTTTTTTTGTTGTTCAGTCTAGTTTTTCTTTTACAACGTATGTGTGAATAAATACATGTTTATCAACATCTTTTAACAAAGAGTTCTGTACTATTTTAGTTGAAATTTCAAACAATTTCTTCTTTTTGTATTTGTAACTGTTGAATATACATACTTGTTTCCGAGTTTGGAGTTATTACTTGTAAACATCATTATTCTTATTCAAACTGATGAAACACTGGTGTTGAAATACATTTAAGATAATTTCAAAGCTTCAAGCAATCACAATTTAACAGTTGCGCTATTTGAATTCTTTGTTTTCATTTTATAAAGGTATTTCTAACTGTAATAAATTAGCATCTTTTGACAAACAATGATTTTTTTTGTCTATTGAAGTTTTAAACAATTGCTTGTTGCATTGTTCTTACAAATATGTATACATATTTAAATTTTGTAGCATCTTAGAAGAATCTTTTGAACTGGCTGAACAGCATTGTTTTTATTTAAGCTTCAAGCAACTAAAAAAGAATTTCATGCTAATTAAATTCTTTGCTTCCATCTTAAACAAGTATCTTTAACTGTAATAAAATCAACCTTTTAGAATTTTTTTATAAGACTTGCTTAAGAGTGTATTTGCATATTATAAAATGATTGCTTCTATCACTAGATAGCTGTCTTGATGTTTAAAGTCTATTGCCATTGTGTTATATTTCATATGTCTTCTCTTACAAATAATTTTCAGATGATATTATTCATTTGAATACAATTATTATTTAGGCATGTAAGAATATTTATTGAACTTAGGTATGGCTTGATCAATTGTGCTGTTGTTTAATTTATATTGGTACATGTTAGTCACAAAACAGTACTTTTCAGTTAAACTGAACTTTAAAAACTATAAGTTACATACTTAAAGTTTGTTGGGATGTATCTCGAAAAATAATGTTATATTTAGTGGTTTCAATAGTATTTTGTGATATATAAAAAGCTATTATTTATTTTTAAAATTTAATTAAGGGGAGTCGCCCGCGAATTTTGGGAATTTCCGTAAAGTGAAACTTATAAAAATTAATCAAAAGCTGAAAAAACGAAGATCGGCACTTTTTCGTTTTTTCAGCTTTTGATTAATTTTATTTATTAGGGAGAGGTGCTGTGTTGATTTTGAGTAGATGGACGTTTTGATAATGTATTTTAAAAAGGCTTTGTATATTTGGTGCTATTTTAGGAGGGACTCTATGACAATTGAAGAAGTGTCATTATGCACTTTAAAATGGCTTAGTTCCATATCAAAGATTAATTTTTTTTGATGTTGCACAAATTAGGTTTATTGCATACTTTTAGTTTAAAATTTTTAAATGCTAACTCATCTCTTTATATTTTCAGACTTATTTTCCTTGACTAATTGGTAAACATTTAGTTATACCTCAGAATATCAGAAATTTTGTTAATAAGAGATTAAATACAAGTTCTAGATTTTCATAATAAGAATTATGAAATCATGAGAGTTTAAAATACAAATAAACAATACAGCACTCTCGCCCTATATATGAATAAACATCATTTTATAATTGTAAAAAGATACTTAATTATAAATAGCTAAGTGGTATGTTAAATATCAAACAAATCAGATATAAACGAAAGTAAAACATCTACTTTTTAACGAAATTAGTTAAGTTTTTCAACTCGTATTTTTATTTTATATAAATACATTTTGTACTATAAGTATAGTTGTATCTTTTTTTTTTCATAATTTCAAATAAAGTAAACAAATTTATCAAAGTGGTAAGTCCCCAGTCTGCTTTTAACTAGAAGAGTATTATAAAACATCCATTATAGTAAGTACATTTTGGTACCTCTCGTATCTTTACGCATTTTTTCTATGGACACAATGTGCGTAAATAAGCGAGAGGTTACTGTACGTGTTGTAATATTTTTGGATAAATAAATTAACCGATTCGTAATCTACGTTAGTAGCAATGACCTTAAGATTACGGAATATTGATTTAGGAGACCGTTAGTTTCCAATATAGTTGAAACACTTTGCTTAAAATCAACAATAAAACATGTTGCTAAACAACTACAAGTACTCTATTTGTCAAATTCTTTTGAAAATTTAATTTATAATCGTGGACTTATTCTATAAATATAACTTAGGTATCTTTTTGGAACAGTTTATTTTTAAATACAGTAAATGTTATGAACATTAAATTTTGTTACAAAACTCCTATTCTTCAATTATTTTTCTGAGGAAGTATAAATATTCAACTTTTAAAAATTATCAACTAAAAATGGTAAGAGTTTGATGTTGGGACTATATAATATGCTTTAAATTTGGTATAAGACAGAAAATTTCAATTTAATTCAACAATGGCAAGTAAAAATAGAACTTTTAGTGGTTTTAAAACAAGCTTTATGCATAGATGAAACTAATTGGAATTTTATATATCACTTTGGTGGCAAATTAAAATTTAATGTAAACAATAATCAAAAAAATGTAAATTGGCATGGGTTTATTAAAAATAAAACACAAAATTTAAATCAGTGCGTATCTTTCTACTCGTCTTAGCTGAAAAAGTTGTTGTTGCTACTCCATTGAAGTTGACTCCACATCTGTACTCGGCAAACTCGATAACATCCTGTTGTTCGATTTGGTGTAAGATTATTTACTATACTAACTGTTATACTAGCTTACATGCTTTAGTGTTATTTGTATACAAACGACAACTTGATTTTTTAATATGTTAAATCGTTTGCTCAATAAAACATAGGAATGAAAACAATTGAAAATTGGTAATTTTAAATATTATTAAATTAAAAGTTTTCTATTGATAACAACACTTTCAAATGGATATTATAATAAACTTAATTTGGTAGTAACTTTTTTATAGTAACCTACCAACTACGTACTTTGAATACATGGCAAAAATGCGTACCCAGCCGGCAGTGTACAATAAAGTACAAAATTAAAAATATAGTCTGTAGTGTAAAACAATTCATAAATAAAATTAATTTAATCACTGTGTTCTTCGGCTAAAAAGTGCGTACCATACCGGCAGTTCGTACCTAACTGGCAGGTTGCTGTATACTATAGATAATTACTTATCATTCAGTCGGACTAAATATATTTCATTAACAGCAGTTTGAAATTAACATAGATAATATAAAACAAGTTACAGAACAGCTTCAAATGATAAACTTATAGCGATTTCAAAAAAATTAACAATATTTTATTGTAAGATTTAACAAAACTAATTACGTTCATAATACTTATGCTTTACAATTTACCATTTATGAATTTATAAATTAAACAAATAACTTCCCACTAACATTTATATTATGCACACAACTTATTAATATACAAACTGATAACCTACAACAATTGATGTAAATTATTAATAAATAAAGTTAGCTCTGTGAAACTATAACTATAAATAGCTGAATAACATCTGCTTTTGTGTTTTTATTTGTTCATAGTTTTTGTACATTTAAAAATACTTGAACACTGACATTAATCAACACATCTAACTAAAACTAATACAGGCTTCCCACTTCCCTACAAATCTCTAAAATTTTACATATTCTGAAAATCCCTAGAAATAATTGAAAAATATGTGAAAATCCCTGTAATTTACGTTTTTTGGTTAATTATTAAGGTTTGAAAGGCATAACAGTGACAGAAAAACACGTAAAAGAAGTTAAAATTATTTTCTTAATTCTTAGTCTTTTCAATCTCGGTACAAAATTGCGACTCCGTGGCGCCACCTAGTGGATATATTTTTTTACATTATTTTATAAATACAATTTTTCTAAACCAAAATTAGAGCTTAAAAAACTAAAACTTTGGTCAATTTTTTGTTAAGACTGTGGTTATAAAAGATTAATGACATTATTTCTGAATTTAGAAATATGGTTGTTACGTTTAAAATTAAAATTCGTTGTTTTTTTTCAATAATTTTTTCAATAGTTAAGTTTGCTACATTTAATGAATTTCTCAATTAATGATAATTTGAAAATTTAGTTGGAAGCCTGCTAATATCTCAGTAAACAATAAACTTTAAGTGGTAAGTTATCATCAAGCTTATTTATAATACATATCAATACATAACATTATGTATATAGTTGTTGATGGGCAAAAATAATCAAGTATGGTTTACTATCTAATTTTATCATAGCCTTTTTCTTTATTTTTACTACTTTTAGTGAAAACAAAATTGCTTGAGTTTAAGAAAAACACTGAAAATTTTTTTTTTCTTCACAAAACTTTAACATTTAAAACTATCATAATACTATAAATGAGTAAAATTAATTTTGTTGTAACAACATTTTAAATAACTAATTAATTACTTTATATATCAATCCACCTCCTAAAAACAAGCATTCTTAATTGTGTTTAATACTTAAACCAAATTCATTATTAGTTTTTAAACCAAATTTAACGTTTTTTCTTAAGTTTTACTATTTACTTGTAATGACCACAATAGTTTTTATTAATAAGCTTATTGATATTTCCAATAATGATAAAATGTACTAGCAATTTTTTTAATTTTCTGATGGGTTTAAAGCAATACTTAATGATATCAAAGTTATGAAGACTAATTATTCAAACATCTTTCACTGAATAAGTTTAAATCAATTTAGAAAATATTGTCACCTTTCTTTGTATTTAACTGTTTATGATTTGTTGTTTATGATTAGAACAAAAAAGAATTATAATGTATTTACCTTGTTATTGAGAGTGAACACTTAGTCTCCTTTCTTGGTTGAGATCTAGTTGCTGTGTCCTTGAGACGAATCATGTACATCAATGGTCAAAATTTCATCAATTGTATATTCTGAAGATGTCCTGTCAACACAAATAAGTTGCAGAAAAAATAATAAGTTATAATCAACACTTGTAACCTAAAAATTTTGATATTTTAAATACCTAAATAAACAATAAAAGAGACAAACTATTTTGTTTTTTTATGATCTGATCTGAGGCCAATCTAATCTGAGTGATCAAACACTAATCAAAATCAGCCTTATATTAAACAAATAGTGAAAAAAAAAGGTTAATTAAGAAGTAATTTTTAATTGTTTAATATAAATAAAACTTCTTAATTAAATACAAATAATTTAATAATAAATTAATTATTACCAAATGTACTGACATAGTTCTAATACCAGACTGGACATTTCTAAAAATATTTATAATGCAACCACATAATTTAAATTTCCAAAACATAATGATTATTTATACAATTTATATTTATTGCTCTAGAAAAGAATAACTTTGTTTTTGGATGTCACATACTTGAAAATTTAAATACATAAGATAGTTTAAGTAAAAGAAGGACATTATTATTCTACACTATCTTATTAAAACAAACATTTAAATTGTCTCACTCTTCAAAAAACTTTTTATTTAAAACACTTGCAAACTTTTAAGAAATAAAAACTAGCTTTGAGGACTAAAAAGTAACAAACTCATGCAATAATTGGTAAGATACTTACCAAGTCAGAGCTTGTCTCAAAAGAAAACAATTAAAACATAGTATGATGAGAAAAAATGAAATACTATGTACAAGCCAACCATTATCAATGGATGCTTGGTTAAATATGGTGACAAATATTTGAAAGGACATATACAGAAAAATTGTGATGTACTTTTTTTTCTAACTATTTTTTAAACTAACAAACTTAAATAAAAGTTACTGCATTTAATCTGGCTTGATGAAGAGTTCTATCAAACATTTAAAAACCATTGAATATTTTCCATGTTAGAATTTTGTTGGCCATTTAAATTCAAGACTTATCTTAAAAACAATTTAGAAGCTAACATAATCTATGTTTAATTTTATTGTTTATATTTTTAAGTTTCCACTCTTTAGAACTAAACAACTGTTTTATTGAATCAAATCCTTTAAAAAATTAAATCAACAACATCAGTTCTCTAACAATTTTTTTTGTAAAATAGTTAGCCATACTTTGTTTTTAGAAACTTTTAAATTAGTCTGATTTAGACTGAGTCATTCTGAAACTTAAAAAACTTAAAACTGTTTTAAATTGTTTTGAATGTGTGTCAACCTTCCCTTTTATTTAATTTTATTTTTGCATTTAGAAACTTACCACAATGGAACTTTATCTCAAATTTTATTTTAAATTACCATTTGACTTCTTTTTATAAGACAAATATTTATTTATGATATCCAATCAAACTTTGTGACATATAGTTATATTAATAGTACTTAATTTTGCCATAATATTTAGAAAAAATTTATATTGTCATAACTACCTACAACACTTAAGCCTATGAAAATGCTAAACATGCAACTATCTAATGCTTTGAATGTTAATTTGATTGGATTTAAGTTATAAAATTTTGGCTTTTTTTGTCTTTCTTTACAAAATTCTTATACTCATTAAATTAATTGATGCTTGTAATTTAATATAGTTCAAATAATAAATGAATATCAATAATTAGAACTATATTAACTTTATAATTGTCATAATATATTTCCAACCTGGTGAAATTGTGGGCAGCTTCTTCTGTTTGTTGTCCAAATGTAAATCAAATCCAGAGGCTAATCCGACTGTGGTCATGTGGGCTGAAAAAAAATAAAACAGAAAAAATAAAGTGGTAATTTTTCAATTAATAACAGGTTGGCCACTGGTTTGTGAGAAATTTCTTTCAAGTCTTTAAAAGTAAATGCTTTTGGGTCAATCAAGTATAAAATTATATGTTAGAAGTAACATCAAAATGATACTGTTAAGCTACTCTTAAAATGTGTTTTTTAACAAAAAAAACTTAAAATGATGACATATTTTATTTATCTATATGGTAAACTTTTTGTGTCAAATCAAAATTTTCCTACTTAACATGAAAAAACTGTTTAAAGTTCAAGGGTTTTCCAGTTTTTTTTTCAATATTTCTCAAATTCAAAGTTTGTTTTGCCTAAATTGTCAAAATCCAGGTTTTTCCAGTATAGTGGCAACCCTGTAACATCAAGTAAAAATGATAAGTTATTCTGTTTGATAATTTCAGCCATATGTGTAAGTTGTATAAAATAACATTTTGATTTATTAAATGTCCAAAGCTTTGTTCAACGTTTATTTAAACATCTTTATTTAAAATTATGGTGATGTTTTTATAATTTTTTGTAACAAATTAATAATATTAAAATAAAACTTAAATCAAAATCATACTTACTTGTTCTTTGGAGAAAAGAAATCTACATGTTTTGATTTACTGAAGTCTACCTAAAACAATTTGGTCGTTTTTATTTTTAGGTGTTTGTTCACTATTCAAAACATTTCGTCTGCATAAAATGCTGAGTAAATAAATCGTAACAATGACAAAAACATCTAAATAAAGTAAACATATTTTATTGTAAACAAACTTTGAAATCTTTTTAATTAGTAGTTTTATAATCTGAAAACGTTTCACTAAAAAAATGTTCACTTTTTTTTATATCTAAGCGTTTAAACGGAAACAAACATCAATAAATAGTATCAATTAACTCTAATTACGATTGAAAAAATTATATAATAATAAAGTAAACATTATTATCACTAAGTACGCGTTTAAACTTAAAATTATTCACAACTAAACTAATTTATGTTTAAAAAATCGCATTATGCGTAATTTATATAATTGCCATAAACTTGTGCCATTAAATACCCGTTTAAGTTTTAAATTATTCACAACTGAACTGATTTATGTTTAAAAAATCATATAATGCGTAACTTAAATAATTGCCATAAACTTATACAACTGCCAACAGTTCGAAAATCTGATAAAACAAATATTTGTGCCATTAGATATTATTCAGATTAGATTCAGAAGCCGCACAAGTTGACCGAGAAACATGTTAGCCAAGTCGAGTCGCAAAACGGGCTGAAAAAGCTCCGGCAAGCGAGCGGGGAGAAAGAGCTCGAGGAAGGCGGTTCCGCGGAGGAGCGCGCTGAAGAAGATGGCTCCGGTCGGCGTCAAGCTGCAGTCGCCGAGCGCGCACCCGCTGAGGAGAGTGGCCAGGGAGGGAAGCTACGAAGTCGAGAGGAACTTCGGTATGGGACCGCTGGACATTTTCCACGACCTGTACGCCTCCAACTCGTTGAAGCACCACGTGTGGACGAACAGCCTCGTTATCAGAGCAGGCACTCAGATGGACAGGAAGGCAACACCGAACGCGAAAGTTCTCGGGTTGCAGGACTTGCTGAGGCTCGACCAGAGCTGCCTCGACGACCCCGAAAAGCATTTCTACTTGGACAAGGTCGAAAACATGGGTCACGGGCTGTTTGCCTTGCACGCGATTCCAGCAAGTTAGTGTGATTGTTACCCAGCACGCTTTTTTAATCTTTTAGTGCACGATACAAGCTACATAAAAAGTTTGTGTTTTTTGAATAAGGTGTTAGTTTTACCATCTCCAATTCACAGTGTGTCTAAAATTAGCTTATAAAAAACTTTGCAAATTGCTGGTTTTTAAAACTAATAGATGTTAGATTTTATGTCCATTTTTTTGATTCAGACTCGATAATAGGGGAGTACACCGGCGAGCTGATCACGAAGGGCGAGCAGCGCGAGAGGTACAAGCTGATTCTGAAGCACAACCTGTGCAACTACTTCTACGGCACGTGCTGGAACATGTCGGTGGACGCGGGGCGGATGGGCAACCACACGCGCTTCATCAACCACGACTGCGGGGACAAGTTGAACTGCGCGACGGTGAACGCGCTGGTCGACGACGTGCCGCGCCTCTTTGTGGTGAGCGAGCGGGCCATCGAGAAGGACGAGCAGCTGTTCCTGTGGTACGGCAAGGAGTACTTCGCCAACTTCGACTGCCTGTGCGGGTCGTCCAACTGCCTCACGAAAGATCGGAGAGCCAGGAAACAATGAATAAAAGCGTAAATAAACAAATAAACAGAACATAAGAACTTATACATGTTTTTGTTTTAACTAGTCCTTCTATATACATATTTTTTAGGTTGAATTCTTAAAATCCAAATAATACTATTTAATTACAATGCTTTTAGACAAAAGTTTTGGTACAATTAGTTTTGAAAAACAAGCAGTTAGTAAAGATTTTGATAAGCTAATTTTAGACACATTGTAAATTACAGACACATAACAAAATTTCAAAAAAACATTATTTTTTTATACAGTTTTAATCAAGTGCTTAACTGAGCTGTACTAACAAAGACAATTTAGAAATAAAAAACAGAATTTGAAAATTTAATTTTTAAAGTTTTATATACAGACATAGTCTCCTCTCGAACTATCTACTGTGCATAGCATTTGTGGTTTTAAAATCACCAATTTAAATGTGATCACGGGCTTTGCAGAATCTAAAGATTTTTTCAATATACTGAGTTTTTAGGTTTGTAGGGAATAATAACATAGTTTTTACATGCTTACTAACACTAAAACTAATTAGCAATACATATCTCTTATTTTACATAAAAAAGCCACCAACGATTGACGTACAAGTTTCTCTTTTATTTATCCTTCACATCTCACAAAAAATGTAGATCTTGCAACTTAGCATGCTTGTTAACGTGTTGTTTTTTAAAAGCTTATCTTGATAATTTGCAGTAATATTAGCACCTTCTATTGAAAAAGTACCACTGTTTGAAAATTAAAAACACACGGTTTTAAAACTCTTTTGTCTTTATTATGTACGAATGGCGAGATAGTTTTCTGGATCTCAGTAAAAAGTACATACTTAATAATGTACTTACAATGTACTTTAACTCCATTATTACTTTGCAACAGATTTTTCAATGGAATACAGGATAACTTGCTCACTTTTCAGATAAAAACACAAGAATATTATAGTAATTTTACTTTTTTTTTTGTTTTTATGCATGAAATAAAAATCAAACAGTAGGCCTCTACTTTGGTAACTTAGATCTAAGTTGAAATAAGTGTATTAAGTAGTGATGTACCGGACTCACTATCCGGGTCCGGCCGGATATTGCCATTTTTGTCTAAATCCGGATCCGGCCGGATTCTAATTTAAAAAAAAAGTCCGGATCCAGGTCCAGCCGAATCCTAACAGAGATCCGGCCGGACCCGGATCTAGTTAGTAAAAAAGAGCATACTGAAAAGTATTTTTTCAAAAACAAGCCCTGTGTAAATTAATAAGAGTCATTTTCGTCAGTTAAAATTAAACACCTACCGTGATTGGCTCATTTTGTACACGTGACTAGTTTACATTTGTTTACATTCAAACTATGAAATAAACATTTCAGAAATGCAACTCTTTACATATGTTGTAAAATTGAAAATTTTGGAATGAATACTTGCATTATTTATTGTTTAAAGTTGAGCTCAGAGAATATTTAGAGTTAATACGGTGGAATGTACGAGCCAATGAGAATCATATGACGAAATGTTTCAAACTAAATACTGATGCAACAAAACATCAGAACATGACGGTCAGTTTATATGTAAGCAGTTAGTTAGTTTGGTGTGCAGCTTGAAGCAACAAAATATCTTGAACTTTTTTGTGAATGCTTATTGTAAGTAGTGTTTTGTTTTAAAAAAGAATATTTCAACTGGTGTTTAATTGTTTAAATATTTAAGCCAGGTTTATAGTTTAATAGTTTATCAAAAATTTTACAGTTTCTTGTTTATTAAAAGTTTTATTTAATTTTTAGTTTATTTTTTAAGTCTTTTGATATAGATTTAAAAAGCTTCCAGTTTTTAAAGTGTTAATAAAGTGATTAATAATTTTGTGTATGCTAGTATTTCTTGTTGTGTTTTATATAAAAGATTCATCACTCAAAACTGTCGTGTCTGATTATATCGGCACTTTTTCGTTTTTTCAGCTTTTGATTAATTTTATTTATTAGGGAGAGGTGCTGTGTTGATTTTGAGTAGATGGACGTTTTGATAATGTATTTTAAAAAGGCTTTGTATATTTGGTGCTATTTTAGGAGGGACCCTATGACAATTGTAGAAGTGTCTTTATGCACTTTAAAATGGCTTAGTTCCATATCAAAGATTAATTTTTTTTGATGTTGCACAAATTAGGTTTATTGTATACTTTTAGTTTAAAATTTTTAAATGCTAACTCATCTCTTTATATTTTCAGACTTATTTTCCTTGACTAATTGGTAAACATTTAGTTATACCTCAGAATATCAGAAATTTTGTTAATAAGAAATTAAATACAAGTTTTAGATTTTCATAATAAGAATTATGAAATCATGAGAGTTTAAAATACAAATAAACAATACAGCACTCTCGCCCTATATATGAATAAACATCATTTTATAATTGTAAAAAGATACTTAATTATAAATAGCTAAGTGGTATGTTAAATATCAAACAAATCAGATATAAACGAAAGTAAAACATCTACTTTTTAACGAAATTAGTTAAGTTTTTCAACTCGTATTTTTATTTTATATAAATACATTTTGTACTATAAGTATAGTTGTATCTTTTTTTTTTCATAATTTCAAATAAAGTAAACAAATTTATCAAAGTGGTAAGTCCCCAGTCTGCTTTTAACTAGAAGAGTATTATAAAACATCCATTATAGTAAGTACATTTTGGTACCTCTCGTATCTTTACGCATTTTTTCTATGGACACAATGTGCGTAAATAAGCGAGAGGTTACTGTACGTGTTGTAATATTTTTGGATAAATAAATTAACCGATTCGTAATCTACGTTAGTAGCAATGACCTTAAGATTACGGAATATTGATTTAGGAGACCGTTAGTTTCCAATATAGTTGAAACACTTTGCTTAAAATCAACAATAAAACATGTTGCTAAACAACTACAAGTACTCTATTTGTCAAATTCTTTTGAAAATTTAATTTATAATCGTGGACTTATTCTATAAATATAACTTAGGTATCTTTTTGGAACAGTTTATTTTTAAATACAGTAAATGTTATGAACATTAAATTTTGTTACAAAACTCCTATTCTTCAATTATTTTTCTGAGGAAGTATAAATATTCAACTTTTAAAAATTATCAACTAAAAATGGTAAGAGTTTGATGTTGGGACTATATAATATGCTTTAAATTTGGTATAAGACAGAAAATTTCAATTTAATTCAACAATGGCAAGTAAAAATAGAACTTTTAGTGGTTTTAAAACAAGCTTTATGCATAGATGAAACTAATTGGAATTTTATATATCACTTTGGTGGCAAATTAAAATTTAATGTAAACAATAATCAAAAAAATGTAAATTGGCATGGGTTTATTAAAAATAAAACACAAAATTTAAATCAGTGCGTATCTTTCTACTCGTCTTAGCTGAAAAAGTTGTTGTTGCTACTCCATTGAAGTTGACTCCACATCTGTACTCGGCAAACTCGATAACATCCTGTTGTTCGATTTGGTGTAAGATTATTTACTATACTAACTGTTATACTAGCTTACATGCTTTAGTGTTATTTGTATACAAACGACAACTTGATTTTTTAATATGTTAAATCGTTTGCTCAATAAAACATAGGAATGAAAACAATTGAAAATTGGTAATTTTAAATATTATTAAATTAAAAGTTTTCTATTGATAACAACACTTTCAAATGGATATTATAATAAACTTAATTTGGTAGTAACTTTTTTATAGTAACCTACCAACTACGTACTTTGAATACATGGCAAAAATGCGTACCCAGCCGGCAGTGTACAATAAAGTACAAAATTAAAAATATAGTCTGTAGTGTAAAACAATTCATAAATAAAATTAATTTAATCACTGTGTTCTTCGGCTAAAAAGTGCGTACCATACCGGCAGTTCGTACCTAACTGGCAGGTTGCTGTATACTATAGATAATTACTTATCATTCAGTCGGACTAAATATATTTCATTAACAGCAGTTTGAAATTAACATAGATAATATAAAACAAGTTACAGAACAGCTTCAAATGATAAACTTATAGCGATTTCAAAAAAATTAACAATATTTTATTGTAAGATTTAACAAAACTAATTACGTTCATAATACTTATGCTTTACAATTTACCATTTATGAATTTATAAATTAAACAAATAACTTCCCACTAACATTTATATTATGCACACAACTTATTAATATACAAACTGATAACCTACAACAATTGATGTAAATTATTAATAAATAAAGTTAGCTCTGTGAAACTATAACTATAAATAGCTGAATAACATCTGCTTTTGTGTTTTTATTTGTTCATAGTTTTTGTACATTTAAAAATACTTGAACACTGACATTAATCAACACATCTAACTAAAACTAATACAGGCTTCCCACTTCCCTACAAATCTCTAAAATTTTACATATTCTGAAAATCCCTAGAAATAATTGAAAAATATGTGAAAATCCCTGTAATTTACGTTTTTTGGTTAATTATTAAGGTTTGAAAGGCATAACAGTGACAGAAAAACACGTAAAAGAAGTTAAAATTATTTTCTTAATTCTTAGTCTTTTCAATCTCGGTACAAAATTGCGACTCCGTGGCGCCACCTAGTGGATATATTTTTTTACATTATTTTATAAATACAATTTTTCTAAACCAAAATTAGAGCTTAAAAAACTAAAACTTTGGTCAATTTTTTGTTAAGACTGTGGTTATAAAAGATTAATGACATTATTTCTGAATTTAGAAATATGGTTGTTACGTTTAAAATTAAAATTCGTTGTTTTTTTTCAATAATTTTTTCAATAGTTAAGTTTGCTACATTTAATGAATTTCTCAATTAATGATAATTTGAAAATTTAGTTGGAAGCCTGCTAATATCTCAGTAAACAATAAACTTTAAGTGGTAAGTTATCATCAAGCTTATTTATAATACATATCAATACATAACATTATGTATATAGTTGTTGATGGGCAAAAATAATCAAGTATGGTTTACTATCTAATTTTATCATAGCCTTTTTCTTTATTTTTACTACTTTTAGTGAAAACAAAATTGCTTGAGTTTAAGAAAAACACTGAAAATTTTTTTTTTCTTCACAAAACTTTAACATTTAAAACTATCATAATACTATAAATGAGTAAAATTAATTTTGTTGTAACAACATTTTAAATAACTAATTAATTACTTTATATATCAATCCACCTCCTAAAAACAAGCATTCTTAATTGTGTTTAATACTTAAACCAAATTCATTATTAGTTTTTAAACCAAATTTAACGTTTTTTCTTAAGTTTTACTATTTACTTGTAATGACCACAATAGTTTTTATTAATAAGCTTATTGATATTTCCAATAATGATAAAATGTACTAGCAATTTTTTTAATTTTCTGATGGGTTTAAAGCAATACTTAATGATATCAAAGTTATGAAGACTAATTATTCAAACATCTTTCACTGAATAAGTTTAAATCAATTTAGAAAATATTGTCACCTTTCTTTGTATTTAACTGTTTATGATTTGTTGTTTATGATTAGAACAAAAAAGAATTATAATGTATTTACCTTGTTATTGAGAGTGAACACTTAGTCTCCTTTCTTGGTTGAGATCTAGTTGCTGTGTCCTTGAGACGAATCATGTACATCAATGGTCAAAATTTCATCAATTGTATATTCTGAAGATGTCCTGTCAACACAAATAAGTTGCAGAAAAAATAATAAGTTATAATCAACACTTGTAACCTAAAAATTTTGATATTTTAAATACCTAAATAAACAATAAAAGAGACAAACTATTTTGTTTTTTTATGATCTGATCTGAGGCCAATCTAATCTGAGTGATCAAACACTAATCAAAATCAGCCTTATATTAAACAAATAGTGAAAAAAAAAGGTTAATTAAGAAGTAATTTTTAATTGTTTAATATAAATAAAACTTCTTAATTAAATACAAATAATTTAATAATAAATTAATTATTACCAAATGTACTGACATAGTTCTAATACCAGACTGGACATTTCTAAAAATATTTATAATGCAACCACATAATTTAAATTTCCAAAACATAATGATTATTTATACAATTTATATTTATTGCTCTAGAAAAGAATAACTTTGTTTTTGGATGTCACATACTTGAAAATTTAAATACATAAGATAGTTTAAGTAAAAGAAGGACATTATTATTCTACACTATCTTATTAAAACAAACATTTAAATTGTCTCACTCTTCAAAAAACTTTTTATTTAAAACACTTGCAAACTTTTAAGAAATAAAAACTAGCTTTGAGGACTAAAAAGTAACAAACTCATGCAATAATTGGTAAGATACTTACCAAGTCAGAGCTTGTCTCAAAAGAAAACAATTAAAACATAGTATGATGAGAAAAAATGAAATACTATGTACAAGCCAACCATTATCAATGGATGCTTGGTTAAATATGGTGACAAATATTTGAAAGGACATATACAGAAAAATTGTGATGTACTTTTTTTTCTAACTATTTTTTAAACTAACAAACTTAAATAAAAGTTACTGCATTTAATCTGGCTTGATGAAGAGTTCTATCAAACATTTAAAAACCATTGAATATTTTCCATGTTAGAATTTTGTTGGCCATTTAAATTCAAGACTTATCTTAAAAACAATTTAGAAGCTAACATAATCTATGTTTAATTTTATTGTTTATATTTTTAAGTTTCCACTCTTTAGAACTAAACAACTGTTTTATTGAATCAAATCCTTTAAAAAATTAAATCAACAACATCAGTTCTCTAACAATTTTTTTTGTAAAATAGTTAGCCATACTTTGTTTTTAGAAACTTTTAAATTAGTCTGATTTAGACTGAGTCATTCTGAAACTTAAAAAACTTAAAACTGTTTTAAATTGTTTTGAATGTGTGTCAACCTTCCCTTTTATTTAATTTTATTTTTGCATTTAGAAACTTACCACAATGGAACTTTATCTCAAATTTTATTTTAAATTACCATTTGACTTCTTTTTATAAGACAAATATTTATTTATGATATCCAATCAAACTTTGTGACATATAGTTATATTAATAGTACTTAATTTTGCCATAATATTTAGAAAAAATTTATATTGTCATAACTACCTACAACACTTAAGCCTATGAAAATGCTAAACATGCAACTATCTAATGCTTTGAATGTTAATTTGATTGGATTTAAGTTATAAAATTTTGGCTTTTTTTGTCTTTCTTTACAAAATTCTTATACTCATTAAATTAATTGATGCTTGTAATTTAATATAGTTCAAATAATAAATGAATATCAATAATTAGAACTATATTAACTTTATAATTGTCATAATATATTTCCAACCTGGTGAAATTGTGGGCAGCTTCTTCTGTTTGTTGTCCAAATGTAAATCAAATCCAGAGGCTAATCCGACTGTGGTCATGTGGGCTGAAAAAAAATAAAACAGAAAAAATAAAGTGGTAATTTTTCAATTAATAACAGGTTGGCCACTGGTTTGTGAGAAATTTCTTTCAAGTCTTTAAAAGTAAATGCTTTTGGGTCAATCAAGTATAAAATTATATGTTAGAAGTAACATCAAAATGATACTGTTAAGCTACTCTTAAAATGTGTTTTTTAACAAAAAAAACTTAAAATGATGACATATTTTATTTATCTATATGGTAAACTTTTTGTGTCAAATCAAAATTTTCCTACTTAACATGAAAAAACTGTTTAAAGTTCAAGGGTTTTCCAGTTTTTTTTTCAATATTTCTCAAATTCAAAGTTTGTTTTGCCTAAATTGTCAAAATCCAGGTTTTTCCAGTATAGTGGCAACCCTGTAACATCAAGTAAAAATGATAAGTTATTCTGTTTGATAATTTCAGCCATATGTGTAAGTTGTATAAAATAACATTTTGATTTATTAAATGTCCAAAGCTTTGTTCAACGTTTATTTAAACATCTTTATTTAAAATTATGGTGATGTTTTTATAATTTTTTGTAACAAATTAATAATATTAAAATAAAACTTAAATCAAAATCATACTTACTTGTTCTTTGGAGAAAAGAAATCTACATGTTTTGATTTACTGAAGTCTACCTAAAACAATTTGGTCGTTTTTATTTTTAGGTGTTTGTTCACTATTCAAAACATTTCGTCTGCATAAAATGCTGAGTAAATAAATCGTAACAATGACAAAAACATCTAAATAAAGTAAACATATTTTATTGTAAACAAACTTTGAAATCTTTTTAATTAGTAGTTTTATAATCTGAAAACGTTTCACTAAAAAAATGTTCACTTTTTTTTATATCTAAGCGTTTAAACGGAAACAAACATCAATAAATAGTATCAATTAACTCTAATTACGATTGAAAAAATTATATAATAATAAAGTAAACATTATTATCACTAAGTACGCGTTTAAACTTAAAATTATTCACAACTAAACTAATTTATGTTTAAAAAATCGCATTATGCGTAATTTATATAATTGCCATAAACTTGTGCCATTAAATACCCGTTTAAGTTTTAAATTATTCACAACTGAACTGATTTATGTTTAAAAAATCATATAATGCGTAACTTAAATAATTGCCATAAACTTATACAACTGCCAACAGTTCGAAAATCTGATAAAACAAATATTTGTGCCATTAGATATTATTCAGATTAGATTCAGAAGCCGCACAAGTTGACCGAGAAACATGTTAGCCAAGTCGAGTCGCAAAACGGGCTGAAAAAGCTCCGGCAAGCGAGCGGGGAGAAAGAGCTCGAGGAAGGCGGTTCCGCGGAGGAGCGCGCTGAAGAAGATGGCTCCGGTCGGCGTCAAGCTGCAGTCGCCGAGCGCGCACCCGCTGAGGAGAGTGGCCAGGGAGGGAAGCTACGAAGTCGAGAGGAACTTCGGTATGGGACCGCTGGACATTTTCCACGACCTGTACGCCTCCAACTCGTTGAAGCACCACGTGTGGACGAACAGCCTCGTTATCAGAGCAGGCACTCAGATGGACAGGAAGGCAACACCGAACGCGAAAGTTCTCGGGTTGCAGGACTTGCTGAGGCTCGACCAGAGCTGCCTCGACGACCCCGAAAAGCATTTCTACTTGGACAAGGTCGAAAACATGGGTCACGGGCTGTTTGCCTTGCACGCGATTCCAGCAAGTTAGTGTGATTGTTACCCAGCACGCTTTTTTAATCTTTTAGTGCACGATACAAGCTACATAAAAAGTTTGTGTTTTTTGAATAAGGTGTTAGTTTTACCATCTCCAATTCACAGTGTGTCTAAAATTAGCTTATAAAAAACTTTGCAAATTGCTGGTTTTTAAAACTAATAGATGTTAGATTTTATGTCCATTTTTTTGATTCAGACTCGATAATAGGGGAGTACACCGGCGAGCTGATCACGAAGGGCGAGCAGCGCGAGAGGTACAAGCTGATTCTGAAGCACAACCTGTGCAACTACTTCTACGGCACGTGCTGGAACATGTCGGTGGACGCGGGGCGGATGGGCAACCACACGCGCTTCATCAACCACGACTGCGGGGACAAGTTGAACTGCGCGACGGTGAACGCGCTGGTCGACGACGTGCCGCGCCTCTTTGTGGTGAGCGAGCGGGCCATCGAGAAGGACGAGCAGCTGTTCCTGTGGTACGGCAAGGAGTACTTCGCCAACTTCGACTGCCTGTGCGGGTCGTCCAACTGCCTCACGAAAGATCGGAGAGCCAGGAAACAATGAATAAAAGCGTAAATAAACAAATAAACAGAACATAAGAACTTATACATGTTTTTGTTTTAACTAGTCCTTCTATATACATATTTTTTAGGTTGAATTCTTAAAATCCAAATAATACTATTTAATTACAATGCTTTTAGACAAAAGTTTTGGTACAATTAGTTTTGAAAAACAAGCAGTTAGTAAAGATTTTGATAAGCTAATTTTAGACACATTGTAAATTACAGACACATAACAAAATTTCAAAAAAACATTATTTTTTTATACAGTTTTAATCAAGTGCTTAACTGAGCTGTACTAACAAAGACAATTTAGAAATAAAAAACAGAATTTGAAAATTTAATTTTTAAAGTTTTATATACAGACATAGTCTCCTCTCGAACTATCTACTGTGCATAGCATTTGTGGTTTTAAAATCACCAATTTAAATGTGATCACGGGCTTTGCAGAATCTAAAGATTTTTTCAATATACTGAGTTTTTAGGTTTGTAGGGAATAATAACATAGTTTTTACATGCTTACTAACACTAAAACTAATTAGCAATACATATCTCTTATTTTACATAAAAAAGCCACCAACGATTGACGTACAAGTTTCTCTTTTATTTATCCTTCACATCTCACAAAAAATGTAGATCTTGCAACTTAGCATGCTTGTTAACGTGTTGTTTTTTAAAAGCTTATCTTGATAATTTGCAGTAATATTAGCACCTTCTATTGAAAAAGTACCACTGTTTGAAAATTAAAAACACACGGTTTTAAAACTCTTTTGTCTTTATTATGTACGAATGGCGAGATAGTTTTCTGGATCTCAGTAAAAAGTACATACTTAATAATGTACTTACAATGTACTTTAACTCCATTATTACTTTGCAACAGATTTTTCAATGGAATACAGGATAACTTGCTCACTTTTCAGATAAAAACACAAGAATATTATAGTAATTTTACTTTTTTTTTTGTTTTTATGCATGAAATAAAAATCAAACAGTAGGCCTCTACTTTGGTAACTTAGATCTAAGTTGAAATAAGTGTATTAAGTAGTGATGTACCGGACTCACTATCCGGGTCCGGCCGGATATTGCCATTTTTGTCTAAATCCGGATCCGGCCGGATTCTAATTTAAAAAAAAAGTCCGGATCCAGGTCCAGCCGGATCCTAACAGAGATCCGGCCGGACCCGGATCTAGTTAGTAAAAAAGAGCATACTGAAAAGTATTTTTTCAAAAACAAGCCCTGTGTAAATTAATAAGAGTCATTTTCGTCAGTTAAAATTAAACACCTACCGTGATTGGCTCATTTTGTACACGTGACTAGTTTACATTTGTTTACATTCAAACTATGAAATAAACATTTCAGAAATGCAACTCTTTACATATGTTGTAAAATTGAAAATTTTGGAATGAATACTTGCATTATTTATTGTTTAAAGTTGAGCTCAGAGAATATTTAGAGTTAATACGGTGGAATGTACGAGCCAATGAGAATCATATGACGAAATGTTTCAAACTAAATACTGATGCAACAAAACATCAGAACATGACGGTCAGTTTATATGTAAGCAGTTAGTTAGTTTGGTGTGCAGCTTGAAGCAACAAAATATCTTGAACTTTTTTGTGAATGCTTATTGTAAGTAGTGTTTTGTTTTAAAAAAGAATATTTCAACTGGTGTTTAATTGTTTAAATATTTAAGCCAGGTTTATAGTTTAATAGTTTATCAAAAATTTTACAGTTTCTTGTTTATTAAAAGTTTTATTTAATTTTTAGTTTATTTTTTAAGTCTTTTGATATAGATTTAAAAAGCTTCCAGTTTTTAAAGTGTTAATAAAGTGATTAATAATTTTGTGTATGCTAGTATTTCTTGTTGTGTTTTATATAAAAGATTCATCACTCAAAACTGTCGTGTCTGATTATATCGGCACTTTTTCGTTTTTTCAGCTTTTGATTAATTTTATTTATTAGGGAGAGGTGCTGTGTTGATTTTGAGTAGATGGACGTTTTGATAATGTATTTTAAAAAGGCTTTGTATATTTGGTGCTATTTTAGGAGGGACCCTATGACAATTGTAGAAGTGTCTTTATGCACTTTAAAATGGCTTAGTTCCATATCAAAGATTAATTTTTTTTGATGTTGCACAAATTAGGTTTATTGTATACTTTTAGTTTAAAATTTTTAAATGCTAACTCATCTCTTTATATTTTCAGACTTATTTTCCTTGACTAATTGGTAAACATTTAGTTATACCTCAGAATATCAGAAATTTTGTTAATAAGAAATTAAATACAAGTTTTAGATTTTCATAATAAGAATTATGAAATCATGAGAGTTTAAAATACAAATAAACAATACAGCACTCTCGCCCTATATATGAATAAACATCATTTTATAATTGTAAAAAGATACTTAATTATAAATAGCTAAGTGGTATGTTAAATATCAAACAAATCAGATATAAACGAAAGTAAAACATCTACTTTTTAACGAAATTAGTTAAGTTTTTCAACTCGTATTTTTATTTTATATAAATACATTTTGTACTATAAGTATAGTTGTATCTTTTTTTTTTCATAATTTCAAATAAAGTAAACAAATTTATCAAAGTGGTAAGTCCCCAGTCTGCTTTTAACTAGAAGAGTATTATAAAACATCCATTATAGTAAGTACATTTTGGTACCTCTCGTATCTTTACGCATTTTTTCTATGGACACAATGTGCGTAAATAAGCGAGAGGTTACTGTACGTGTTGTAATATTTTTGGATAAATAAATTAACCGATTCGTAATCTACGTTAGTAGCAATGACCTTAAGATTACGGAATATTGATTTAGGAGACCGTTAGTTTCCAATATAGTTGAAACACTTTGCTTAAAATCAACAATAAAACATGTTGCTAAACAACTACAAGTACTCTATTTGTCAAATTCTTTTGAAAATTTAATTTATAATCGTGGACTTATTCTATAAATATAACTTAGGTATCTTTTTGGAACAGTTTATTTTTAAATACAGTAAATGTTATGAACATTAAATTTTGTTACAAAACTCCTATTCTTCAATTATTTTTCTGAGGAAGTATAAATATTCAACTTTTAAAAATTATCAACTAAAAATGGTAAGAGTTTGATGTTGGGACTATATAATATGCTTTAAATTTGGTATAAGACAGAAAATTTCAATTTAATTCAACAATGGCAAGTAAAAATAGAACTTTTAGTGGTTTTAAAACAAGCTTTATGCATAGATGAAACTAATTGGAATTTTATATATCACTTTGGTGGCAAATTAAAATTTAATGTAAACAATAATCAAAAAAATGTAAATTGGCATGGGTTTATTAAAAATAAAACACAAAATTTAAATCAGTGCGTATCTTTCTACTCGTCTTAGCTGAAAAAGTTGTTGTTGCTACTCCATTGAAGTTGACTCCACATCTGTACTCGGCAAACTCGATAACATCCTGTTGTTCGATTTGGTGTAAGATTATTTACTATACTAACTGTTATACTAGCTTACATGCTTTAGTGTTATTTGTATACAAACGACAACTTGATTTTTTAATATGTTAAATCGTTTGCTCAATAAAACATAGGAATGAAAACAATTGAAAATTGGTAATTTTAAATATTATTAAATTAAAAGTTTTCTATTGATAACAACACTTTCAAATGGATATTATAATAAACTTAATTTGGTAGTAACTTTTTTATAGTAACCTACCAACTACGTACTTTGAATACATGGCAAAAATGCGTACCCAGCCGGCAGTGTACAATAAAGTACAAAATTAAAAATATAGTCTGTAGTGTAAAACAATTCATAAATAAAATTAATTTAATCACTGTGTTCTTCGGCTAAAAAGTGCGTACCATACCGGCAGTTCGTACCTAACTGGCAGGTTGCTGTATACTATAGATAATTACTTATCATTCAGTCGGACTAAATATATTTCATTAACAGCAGTTTGAAATTAACATAGATAATATAAAACAAGTTACAGAACAGCTTCAAATGATAAACTTATAGCGATTTCAAAAAAATTAACAATATTTTATTGTAAGATTTAACAAAACTAATTACGTTCATAATACTTATGCTTTACAATTTACCATTTATGAATTTATAAATTAAACAAATAACTTCCCACTAACATTTATATTATGCACACAACTTATTAATATACAAACTGATAACCTACAACAATTGATGTAAATTATTAATAAATAAAGTTAGCTCTGTGAAACTATAACTATAAATAGCTGAATAACATCTGCTTTTGTGTTTTTATTTGTTCATAGTTTTTGTACATTTAAAAATACTTGAACACTGACATTAATCAACACATCTAACTAAAACTAATACAGGCTTCCCACTTCCCTACAAATCTCTAAAATTTTACATATTCTGAAAATCCCTAGAAATAATTGAAAAATATGTGAAAATCCCTGTAATTTACGTTTTTTGGTTAATTATTAAGGTTTGAAAGGCATAACAGTGACAGAAAAACACGTAAAAGAAGTTAAAATTATTTTCTTAATTCTTAGTCTTTTCAATCTCGGTACAAAATTGCGACTCCGTGGCGCCACCTAGTGGATATATTTTTTTACATTATTTTATAAATACAATTTTTCTAAACCAAAATTAGAGCTTAAAAAACTAAAACTTTGGTCAATTTTTTGTTAAGACTGTGGTTATAAAAGATTAATGACATTATTTCTGAATTTAGAAATATGGTTGTTACGTTTAAAATTAAAATTCGTTGTTTTTTTTCAATAATTTTTTCAATAGTTAAGTTTGCTACATTTAATGAATTTCTCAATTAATGATAATTTGAAAATTTAGTTGGAAGCCTGCTAATATCTCAGTAAACAATAAACTTTAAGTGGTAAGTTATCATCAAGCTTATTTATAATACATATCAATACATAACATTATGTATATAGTTGTTGATGGGCAAAAATAATCAAGTATGGTTTACTATCTAATTTTATCATAGCCTTTTTCTTTATTTTTACTACTTTTAGTGAAAACAAAATTGCTTGAGTTTAAGAAAAACACTGAAAATTTTTTTTTTCTTCACAAAACTTTAACATTTAAAACTATCATAATACTATAAATGAGTAAAATTAATTTTGTTGTAACAACATTTTAAATAACTAATTAATTACTTTATATATCAATCCACCTCCTAAAAACAAGCATTCTTAATTGTGTTTAATACTTAAACCAAATTCATTATTAGTTTTTAAACCAAATTTAACGTTTTTTCTTAAGTTTTACTATTTACTTGTAATGACCACAATAGTTTTTATTAATAAGCTTATTGATATTTCCAATAATGATAAAATGTACTAGCAATTTTTTTAATTTTCTGATGGGTTTAAAGCAATACTTAATGATATCAAAGTTATGAAGACTAATTATTCAAACATCTTTCACTGAATAAGTTTAAATCAATTTAGAAAATATTGTCACCTTTCTTTGTATTTAACTGTTTATGATTTGTTGTTTATGATTAGAACAAAAAAGAATTATAATGTATTTACCTTGTTATTGAGAGTGAACACTTAGTCTCCTTTCTTGGTTGAGATCTAGTTGCTGTGTCCTTGAGACGAATCATGTACATCAATGGTCAAAATTTCATCAATTGTATATTCTGAAGATGTCCTGTCAACACAAATAAGTTGCAGAAAAAATAATAAGTTATAATCAACACTTGTAACCTAAAAATTTTGATATTTTAAATACCTAAATAAACAATAAAAGAGACAAACTATTTTGTTTTTTTATGATCTGATCTGAGGCCAATCTAATCTGAGTGATCAAACACTAATCAAAATCAGCCTTATATTAAACAAATAGTGAAAAAAAAAGGTTAATTAAGAAGTAATTTTTAATTGTTTAATATAAATAAAACTTCTTAATTAAATACAAATAATTTAATAATAAATTAATTATTACCAAATGTACTGACATAGTTCTAATACCAGACTGGACATTTCTAAAAATATTTATAATGCAACCACATAATTTAAATTTCCAAAACATAATGATTATTTATACAATTTATATTTATTGCTCTAGAAAAGAATAACTTTGTTTTTGGATGTCACATACTTGAAAATTTAAATACATAAGATAGTTTAAGTAAAAGAAGGACATTATTATTCTACACTATCTTATTAAAACAAACATTTAAATTGTCTCACTCTTCAAAAAACTTTTTATTTAAAACACTTGCAAACTTTTAAGAAATAAAAACTAGCTTTGAGGACTAAAAAGTAACAAACTCATGCAATAATTGGTAAGATACTTACCAAGTCAGAGCTTGTCTCAAAAGAAAACAATTAAAACATAGTATGATGAGAAAAAATGAAATACTATGTACAAGCCAACCATTATCAATGGATGCTTGGTTAAATATGGTGACAAATATTTGAAAGGACATATACAGAAAAATTGTGATGTACTTTTTTTTCTAACTATTTTTTAAACTAACAAACTTAAATAAAAGTTACTGCATTTAATCTGGCTTGATGAAGAGTTCTATCAAACATTTAAAAACCATTGAATATTTTCCATGTTAGAATTTTGTTGGCCATTTAAATTCAAGACTTATCTTAAAAACAATTTAGAAGCTAACATAATCTATGTTTAATTTTATTGTTTATATTTTTAAGTTTCCACTCTTTAGAACTAAACAACTGTTTTATTGAATCAAATCCTTTAAAAAATTAAATCAACAACATCAGTTCTCTAACAATTTTTTTTGTAAAATAGTTAGCCATACTTTGTTTTTAGAAACTTTTAAATTAGTCTGATTTAGACTGAGTCATTCTGAAACTTAAAAAACTTAAAACTGTTTTAAATTGTTTTGAATGTGTGTCAACCTTCCCTTTTATTTAATTTTATTTTTGCATTTAGAAACTTACCACAATGGAACTTTATCTCAAATTTTATTTTAAATTACCATTTGACTTCTTTTTATAAGACAAATATTTATTTATGATATCCAATCAAACTTTGTGACATATAGTTATATTAATAGTACTTAATTTTGCCATAATATTTAGAAAAAATTTATATTGTCATAACTACCTACAACACTTAAGCCTATGAAAATGCTAAACATGCAACTATCTAATGCTTTGAATGTTAATTTGATTGGATTTAAGTTATAAAATTTTGGCTTTTTTTGTCTTTCTTTACAAAATTCTTATACTCATTAAATTAATTGATGCTTGTAATTTAATATAGTTCAAATAATAAATGAATATCAATAATTAGAACTATATTAACTTTATAATTGTCATAATATATTTCCAACCTGGTGAAATTGTGGGCAGCTTCTTCTGTTTGTTGTCCAAATGTAAATCAAATCCAGAGGCTAATCCGACTGTGGTCATGTGGGCTGAAAAAAAATAAAACAGAAAAAAAAATTGGTAACTTTTCAATTAATAACAGGTTGGCCACTGGTTTGTGAGAAATTTCTTTCAAGTCTTTAAAAGTAAATGCTTTTGGGTCAATCAAGTATAAAATTATATGTTAGAAGTAACATCAAAATGATACTGTTAAGCTACTCTTAAAATGTGTTTTTTAACAAAAAAAACTTAAAATGATGACATATTTTATTTATCTATATGGTAAACTTTTTGTGTCAAATCAAAATTTTCCTACTTAACATGAAAAAACTGTTTAAAGTTCAAGGGTTTTCCAGTTTTTTTTTCAATATTTCTCAAATTCAAAGTTTGTTTTGCCTAAATTGTCAAAATCCAGGTTTTTCCAGTATAGTGGCAACCCTGTAACATCAAGTAAAAATGATAAGTTATTCTGTTTGATAATTTCAGCCATATGTGTAAGTTGTATAAAATAACATTTTGATTTATTAAATGTCCAAAGCTTTGTTCAACGTTTATTTAAACATCTTTATTTAAAATTATGGTGATGTTTTTATAATTTTTTGTAACAAATTAATAATATTAAAATAAAACTTAAATCAAAATCATACTTACTTGTTCTTTGGAGAAAAGAAATCTACATGTTTTGATTTACTGAAGTCTACCTAAAACAATTTGGTCGTTTTTATTTTTAGGTGTTTGTTCACTATTCAAAACATTTCGTCTGCATAAAATGCTGAGTAAATAAATCGTAACAATGACAAAAACATCTAAATAAAGTAAACATATTTTATTGTAAACAAACTTTGAAATCTTTTTAATTAGTAGTTTTATAATCTGAAAACGTTTCACTAAAAAAATGTTCACTTTTTTTTATATCTAAGCGTTTAAACGGAAACAAACATCAATAAATAGTATCAATTAACTCTAATTACGATTGAAAAAATTATATAATAATAAAGTAAACATTATTATCACTAAGTACGCGTTTAAACTTAAAATTATTCACAACTAAACTAATTTATGTTTAAAAAATCGCATTATGCGTAATTTATATAATTGCCATAAACTTGTGCCATTAAATACCCGTTTAAGTTTTAAATTATTCACAACTGAACTGATTTATGTTTAAAAAATCATATAATGCGTAACTTAAATAATTGCCATAAACTTATACAACTGCCAACAGTTCGAAAATCTGATAAAACAAATATTTGTGCCATTAGATATTATTCAGATTAGATTCAGAAGCCGCACAAGTTGACCGAGAAACATGATAGCCAAGTCGAGTCGCAAAACGGGCTGAAAAAGCTCCGGCAAGCGAGCGGGGAGAAAGAGCTCGAGGAAGGCGGTTCCGCGGAGGAGCGCGCTGAAGAAGATGGCTCCGGTCGGTGTCAAGCTGCGGTCGCCGAGCGCGCACCCGCTGAGGAGAGTGGCCAGGGAGGGAAGCTACGAAGTCGAGAGGAACTTCGGTATGGGACCGCTGGACATTTTCCACGACCTGTACGCCTCCAACTCGTTGAAGCACCACGTGTGGACGAACAGCCTCGTTATCAGAGCACCCCACCCCGAACCTGAAAGTTCTCGGGTTGCAGGACTTGCTGAAGCTCGACCAGAGCTGCCTCGACGACCCCGAAAAGCATTTCTACTTGGACAAGGTCGAAAACATGGGTCACGGGCTGTTTGCCTTGCACGCGATTCCAGCAAGTTAGTGTGATTGTTACCCAGCACGCTTTTTTAATCTTTTAGTGCACGATACAAGCTACATAAAAAGTTTGTGTTTTTTGAATAAGGTGTTAGTTTTACCATCTCCAATTCACAGTGTGTCTAAAATTAGCTTATAAAAAACTTTGCAAATTGCTGGTTTTTAAAACTAATAGATGTTAGATTTTATGTCCATTTTTTTGATTCAGACTCGATAATAGGGGAGTACACCGGCGAGCTGATCACGAAGGGCGAGCAGCGCGAGAGGTACAAGCTGATTCTGAAGCACAACCTGTGCAACTACTTCTACGGCACGTGCTGGAACATGTCGGTGGACGCGGGGCGGATGGGCAACCACACGCGCTTCATCAACCACGACTGCGGGGACAAGTTGAACTGCGCGACGGTGAACGCGCTGGTCGACGACGTGCCGCGCCTCTTTGTGGTGAGCGAGCGGGCCATCGAGAAGGACGAGCAGCTGTTCCTGTGGTACGGCAAGGAGTACTTCGCCAACTTCGACTGCCTGTGCGGGTCGTCCAACTGCCTCACGAAAGATCGGAGAGCCAGGAAACAATGAATAAAAGCGTAAATAAACAAATAAACAGAACATAAGAACTTATACATGTTTTTGTTTTAACTAGTCCTTCTATATACATATTTTTTAGGTTGAATTCTTAAAATCCAAATAATACTATTTAATTACAATGCTTTTAGACAAAAGTTTTGGTACAATTAGTTTTGAAAAACAAGCAGTTAGTAAAGATTTTGATAAGCTAATTTTAGACACATTGTAAATTACAGACACATAACAAAATTTCAAAAAAACATTATTTTTTTATACAGTTTTAATCAAGTGCTTAACTGAGCTGTACTAACAAAGACAATTTAGAAATAAAAAACAGAATTTGAAAATTTAATTTTTAAAGTTTTATATACAGACATAGTCTCCTCTCGAACTATCTACTGTGCATAGCATTTGTGGTTTTAAAATCACCAATTTAAATGTGATCACGGGCTTTGCAGAATCTAAAGATTTTTTCAATATACTGAGTTTTTAGGTTTGTAGGGAATAATAACATAGTTTTTACATGCTTACTAACACTAAAACTAATTAGCAATACATATCTCTTATTTTACATAAAAAAGCCACCAACGATTGACGTACAAGTTTCTCTTTTATTTATCCTTCACATCTCACAAAAAATGTAGATCTTGCAACTTAGCATGCTTGTTAACGTGTTGTTTTTTAAAAGCTTATCTTGATAATTTGCAGTAATATTAGCACCTTCTATTGAAAAAGTACCACTGTTTGAAAATTAAAAACACACGGTTTTAAAACTCTTTTGTCTTTATTATGTACGAATGGCGAGATAGTTTTCTGGATCTCAGTAAAAAGTACATACTTAATAATGTACTTACAATGTACTTTAACTCCATTATTACTTTGCAACAGATTTTTCAATGGAATACAGGATAACTTGCTCACTTTTCAGATAAAAACACAAGAATATTATAGTAATTTTACTTTTTTTTTTGTTTTTATGCATGAAATAAAAATCAAACAGTAGGCCTCTACTTTGGTAACTTAGATCTAAGTTGAAATAAGTGTATTAAGTAGTGATGTACCGGACTCACTATCCGGGTCCGGCCGGATATTGCCATTTTTGTCTAAATCCGGATCCGGCCGGATTCTAATTTAAAAAAAAAGTCCGGATCCAGGTCCAGCCGGATCCTAACAGAGATCCGGCCGGACCCGGATCTAGTTAGTAAAAAAGAGCATACTGAAAAGTATTTTTTCAAAAACAAGCCCTGTGTAAATTAATAAGAGTCATTTTCGTCAGTTAAAATTAAACACCTACCGTGATTGGCTCATTTTGTACACGTGACTAGTTTACATTTGTTTACATTCAAACTATGAAATAAACATTTCAGAAATGCAACTCTTTACATATGTTGTAAAATTGAAAATTTTGGAATGAATACTTGCATTATTTATTGTTTAAAGTTGAGCTCAGAGAATATTTAGAGTTAATACGGTGGAATGTACGAGCCAATGAGAATCATATGACGAAATGTTTCAAACTAAATACTGATGCAACAAAACATCAGAACATGACGGTCAGTTTATATGTAAGCAGTTAGTTAGTTTGGTGTGCAGCTTGAAGCAACAAAATATCTTGAACTTTTTTGTGAATGCTTATTGTAAGTAGTGTTTTGTTTTAAAAAAGAATATTTCAACTGGTGTTTAATTGTTTAAATATTTAAGCCAGGTTTATAGTTTAATAGTTTATCAAAAATTTTACAGTTTCTTGTTTATTAAAAGTTTTATTTAATTTTTAGTTTATTTTTTAAGTCTTTTGATATAGATTTAAAAAGCTTCCAGTTTTTAAAGTGTTAATAAAGTGATTAATAATTTTGTGTATGCTAGTATTTCTTGTTGTGTTTTATATAAAAGATTCATCACTCAAAACTGTCGTGTCTGATTATATCGGCACTTTTTCGTTTTTTCAGCTTTTGATTAATTTTATTTATTAGGGAGAGGTGCTGTGTTGATTTTGAGTAGATGGACGTTTTGATAATGTATTTTAAAAAGGCTTTGTATATTTGGTGCTATTTTAGGAGGGACCCTATGACAATTGTAGAAGTGTCTTTATGCACTTTAAAATGGCTTAGTTCCATATCAAAGATTAATTTTTTTTGATGTTGCACAAATTAGGTTTATTGTATACTTTTAGTTTAAAATTTTTAAATGCTAACTCATCTCTTTATATTTTCAGACTTATTTTCCTTGACTAATTGGTAAACATTTAGTTATACCTCAGAATATCAGAAATTTTGTTAATAAGAAATTAAATACAAGTTTTAGATTTTCATAATAAGAATTATGAAATCATGAGAGTTTAAAATACAAATAAACAATACAGCACTCTCGCCCTATATATGAATAAACATCATTTTATAATTGTAAAAAGATACTTAATTATAAATAGCAAAGTGGTATGTTAAATATCAAATAAATCAGATATAAACGAAAGTTAAACATCTACTTTTTAACGAAATTAGTTAAGTTTTTCTACTCGTATTTTTATTTTATATAAATACATTTTGTACTATAAGTATAGTTTTATCTTTTTTTTTCATAATTTCAAATAAAGTAAACAAATTGCTTAAAGTGGTAAGTCCCCAGTCTGCTTTTAACTAGAAGAGTATTATAAAACATCCATTATAGTAAGTACATTTTGGTACCTCTCGTATCTTTACGCATTTTTTCTATGGACACAATGTGCGTAAATAAGCGAGAGGTTACTGTACGTGTTGTAATATTTTTGGATAATTAAATTAACCGATTCGTAATCTACGTTAGTAGCAATGACCTTAAGATTACGGAATATTGATTTAGGAGACCGTTAGTTTCCAATATAGTTGAAACACTTTGCTTAAAATCAACAATAAAACATGTTGCTAAACAACTACAAGTACTCTATTTGTCAAATTCTTTTGAAAATTTAATTTATAATCGTGGACTTATTCTATAAATATAACTTAGGTATCTTTTAGGAACAGTTTATTTTTAAATACAGTAAATGTTATGAACATTAAATGTTACAAAACTCCTATTCTTCAATTATTTTTCTGAGGAATTATAAATATTCAACTTTAAAAAAATATCAACTAAAAATGGTAAGAGTTTGATGTTGGGACTATATAATATGCTTTAAATTTGGTATAAGACAGAAAATTTCAATTTAATGCAACAATGGCAAGTAAAAATAGAACTTTTAGTGGTTTTAAAACAAGCTTTATGCATAGATGAAACTAATTGGAATTTTATATATCACTTTGGTGGCAAATTAAAATTTAATGTAAACAATAATCAAAAAAATGTAAATTGGCATGGGTTTATTAAAAATAAAACACAAAATTTAAATCAGTGCGTATCTTTCCACTCGTCTTAGCTGAAAAAGTAGTTGTTGCTACTCCATTGAAGTTGACTCCACATCTGTACTCCGCAAACTCGATAACATCCTGTTGTTCGATTTGGTGTAAGATTATTTATTATACTAACTGTTATACTAGCTTACATGCTTTAGTGTTATTTGTATACAAACGACAACTTGATTTTTTAATATGTTAAATCGTTTGCTCAATAAAACATAGGAATGAAAACAATTGAAAATTGGTAATTTTAAATATTATTAAATTAAAAGTTTTCTATTAATAACAACACTTTCAAATGGATATTATAATAAACTTAATTTGGTAGTAACTTTTTTATAGTAACCTACCAACTACGTACTTTGAATACATGGCAAAAATGCGTACCCAGCCGGCAGTGTACAATAAAGTACAAAATTAAAAATATAGTCTGTAGTGTAAAACAATTCATAAATAAAATTAATTTAATCACTGTGTTCTTCGGCTAAAAAGTGCGTACCATACCGGCAGTTCGTACCTAGCTGGCAGGTTGCTGTATACTATAGATAATTACTTATCATTCAGTCGGACTAAATATATTTCATTAACAGCAGTTTGAAATTAACATAGATAATATAAAACAAGTTACAGAACAGCTTCGAATGATAAACTTATAGCGATTTCAAAAAAATTAACAATATTTTATTGTAAGATTTAACAAAACTAATTACGTTCATAATACTTATGCTTTACAATTTATCATTTATGAATTTATAAATTAAACAAATAACTTCCCACTAACATTTATATTATGCACACAACTTATTAATATACAAACTGATAACCTTACAACAACTGATGTAAATTATTAATAAATAAAGTTAGCTCTGTGAAACTATAACTATAAATAGCTGAATAACATCTGCTTTTGTGTTTTTATTTGTTCATAGTTTTTGTACATTTAAAAATACTTGAACACTGACATTAATCAACACATCTAACTAAAACTAATACAGGCTTCCCACTTCCCTACAAATCTCTAAATTTTACATATTCTGAAAATCCCTAGAAATAATTGAAAAATATGTGAAAATCCCTGTAATTTACGTTTTTTGGTTAATTATTAAGGTTTGAAAGGCATAACAGTGACAGAAAAACACGTAAAAGAAGTTAAAATTATTTTCTTAATTCTTAGTCTTTTCAATCTCGGTACAAAATTGCGACTCCGTGGCGCCACCTAGTGGATATATTTTTTTTTACATTATTTTATAAATACAATTTTTCTAAACCAAAATTAGAGCTTAAAAAACTAAAACTTTGGTCAATTTTTTGTTAAGACTGTGGTTATAAAAGATTAATGACATTATTTCTGAACTTAGAAATATGGTTGTTACGTTTAAAATTAAAATTCGTTGTTTTTTTTCAAAATTTTTTCAACAGTTAAGTTTGCTACATTAGAATTTCTCAATTAATGATAATTTGAAAATTTAGTTGGAAGCCTGCTAATATCTCAGTAAACAATAAACTTTAAGTGGTAAGTTATCATCAAGCTTATTTATAATACATATCAATACATAACATTATGTATATAGTTGTTGATGGGCAAAAATAATCAAGTATGGTTTACTATCTAATTTTATCATAGCCTTTTTCTTTATTTTTACTACTTTTAGTGAAAACAAAATTGCTTGAGTTTAAGAAAAACACTGGAAATTTTTTTTTTTCTTCACCAAACTTTAACATTTAAAACTATCATAATACTATAAATGAGTAAAATTAATTTTGTTGTAACAACATTTTAAATAATTAATTAATTACTTTATAAATTAATCCACCTCCTAAAAACAAGCATTCTTAATTGTGTTTAATAGTTAAACCAAATTCATTATTAGTTTTTAAACCAAATTTAACGTTTTTTCTTAAGTTTTACTATTTACTTGTAATGACCACAATAGTTTTTATTAATAAGCTTATTGATATTTCCAATAATGATAAAATGTACTAGCAATTTTTTTAATTTTCTGATGGGTTTAAAGCAATACTTAATGATGTCAAAGTTATGAAGACTAATTATTCAAACATCTTTCACTGAATAAGTTTAAATCAATTTAGAAAATATTGTCACCTTTCTTTGTATTTAACTGTTTATAATTTGTTGTTTATGATTAGAACAAAAAAGAATTATAATGTATTTACCTTGTTATTGAGAGTGAACACTTAGTCTCCTTTCTTGGTTGAGATCTAGTTGTTGTGTCCTTGAGACGAATCATGTACATCAATGGTCAAAATTTCATCAATTGTATATTCTGAAGATGTCCTGTCAACACAAATAAGTTGCAGAAAAAATAATAAGTTATAATCAACACTTGTAACCTAAAAATTTTGTTATTTTAAATACCTAAATAAACAATAAAAGAGACAAACTATTTTGTTTTTTTATGATCTGATCTGAGGCCAATCTAATCTGAGTGATCAAACACTAATCAAAATCAGCCTTATATTAAACAAATAGTGAAAAAAAAAGGTTAATTAAGAAGTAATATTTAATTGTTTAATATAAATAAAACTTCTTAATTAAATACAAATAATTTAATAATAAATTAATTATTACCAAATGTACTGACATAGTTCTAATACCAGACTGGACATTTCTAAAAATATTTATAATGCAACCACATAATTTAAATTTCCAAAACATAATGATTATTTATACAATTTATATTTATTGCTCTAGAAAAGAATAACTTTGTTTTTGGATGTCACATACTTGAAAATTTAAATACATAAGATAGTTTAAGTAAAAGAAGGACATTATTATTCTACACTATCTTATTAAAACAAACATTTAAATTGTCTCACTCTTCAAAAAACTTTTTATTTAAAACACTTGCAAACTTTTAAGAAATAAAAACTAGCTTTGAGGACTAAAAAGTAACAAACTCATGCAATAATTGGTAAGATACTTACCAAGTCAGAGCTTGTCTCAAAAGAAAACAATTAAAACATAGTATGATGAGAAAAAATAAAATACTATGTACAAGCCAACCATTATCAATGGATGCTTGGTTAAATATGGTGACAAATATTTGAAAGGACATATACAGAAAAATTATGATGTACTTTTTTTTCTAACTATTTTTTAAACTAACAAACTTAAATAAAAGTTACTGCATTTAATCTAGCTTGATGAAGAGTTCTATCAAACATTTAAAAACCATTGAATATTTTCCATGTTAGAATTTTGTTGGCCATTTAAATTCAAGACTTATCTTAATAACAATTTAGAAGCTAACATAATCTATGTTTAATTTTATTGTTTATATTTTTAAGTTTCCACTCTTTAGAACTAAACAACTGTTTTATTAAATCAAATCCTTTAAAAAATTAAATCAACAACATCAGTTCTCTAACAAATTTTTTTGTAAAATAGTTAGCCATACTTTGTTTTTAGAAACTTTTAAATTAGTCTGATTTAGACTGAGTCATTCTGAAACTTAAAAAACTTAAAACTGTTTTAAACTGTTTTGAATGTGTGTCAACCTTCCCTTTTATTTAATTTTATTTATGCATTTAGAAACTTACCACAATGGAACTTTATCTCAAATTTTATTTTAAATTACCATTTGACTTCTTTTTATAAGACAAATATTTATTTATGATATCCAATCAAACTTTGTGACATATAGTTATATTAATAGTACTTAATTTTGCCATAATATTTAGAAAAAATTTATATTGTCATAACTACCTACAACACTTAAGCCTATGAAAATGCTAAACATGCAACTATCTAATGCTTTGAATGTTAATTTGATTGGATTAAAGTTATAAAATTTTGGCTTTTTTTGTCTTGCTTTACAAAATTCTTATACTCATTAAATTAATTGATGCTTGTAATTTAATATAGTTCAACAAATAAATGAATATCAATAATTAGAACAATATTAACTTTATAATTGTCATAATATTTTTCCAACCTGGTGAAATTGTGGGCAGCTTCTTCTGTTTGTTGTCCAAATGTAAATCAAATCCAGAGGCTAATCCGACTGTGGTCATGTGGGCTGAAAAAAAATAAAACAGAAAAAATAAAGTGGTAATTTTTCAATTAATAACAGGTTGGCCACTGGTTTGTGAGAAATTTCTTTCAAGTCTTTAAAAGTAAATGCTTTTGGGTCAATCAAGTATAAGATTATATGTTAGAAGTAACATCAAAATGATACTGTTAAGCTACTCTTAAAATGTGTTTTTTAACAAAAAAACTTAAAATGATGACATATTTTATTTATCTATATGGTAAACTTTTTGTGTCAAATCAAAATTTTCCTACTTAACATGAAAAAACTGTTTAAAGTTCCAGGGTTTTCCAGTTTTTTTTTCAAAATTTCTCAAATTCAAAGTTTGTTTTGCCTAAATTGTCAAAATCCAGGTTTTTCCAGTAAAGTGGCAACCCTGTAACATCAAGTAAAAATGATAAGTTATTCTTCTTTGATAATTTCAACCATATGTGTAAGTTGTATAAAATAACATTTTGATTTATTAAATGTCCAAAGCTTTGTTCAACGTTTATTTAAACATCTTTATTTAAAATTATGGTGATGTTTTTATAATTTTTTGTAACAAATTAATAATATTAAAATAAAACTTAAATCAAAATCATACTTACTTGTTCTTTGGAGAAAAGAAATCTATATGTTTTGATTCACTGAAGTCTTCCTAAAACAATTTGGTCGTTTTTATTTTTAGGTGTTTGTTCACTATTCAAAACATTTCGTCTGCATAAAATGCTGAGTAAATAAATCGTAACAATGACAAAAAACATCTAAATAAAGTAAACATATTTTATTGTAAACAAACTTTGAAATCTTTTTAATTAGTAGTTTTATAATCTGAAAACGTTTCACTAAAAAAATGTTCACTTTTTTTATATCTAAGCGTTTAAACGGAAACAAACATCAATAAATAGTATCAATTAACTCTAATTACGATTGAAAAAATTATATAAATATAAAGTAAACATTATTATCACTAAGTACGCGTTTAAACTTAAAAATATTCACAACTAAACTAATTTATGTTTAAAAAATCGCATTATGCGTAATTTATATAATTGCCATAAACTTGTGCCATTAAATACCCGTTTAAGTTTTAAATTATTCACAACTGAACTGATTTATGATTAAAAAATCATATAATGCGTAATTTATATAATTGCCATAAACTTATACAACTGCCAACAGTTCGAAAATCTGATAAAACAAATATTTGTGCCATTAGATATTATTCAGATTAGATTCAGAAGCCGCACAAGTTGACCGAGAAACATGATAGCCAAGTCGAGTCGCAAAACGGGCAGAAAAAGCTCCGGCAAGCGAGCGGGGAGAAAGAGCTCGAGGAAGGCGGTTCCGCGGAGGAACGCGCTGAAGAAGATGGCTCCGGTCGGTGTCAAGCTGCGGTCGCCGAGCGCGCACCCGCTGAGGAGAGTGGCCAGGGAGGGAAGCTACGAAGTCGAGAGGAACTTCGGTATGGGACCGCTGGACATTTTCCACGACCTGTACGCCTCCAACTCGTTGAAGCACCACGTGTGGACGAACAGCCTCGTTATCAGAGCAGGCACTCAGATGGACAGGAAGGCAACACCGAACCTGAAAGTTCGCGGGTTGCAGGACTTGCTGAGGCTCGACCAGAGCTGCCTCGACGACCCCGAAAAGCATTTCTACTTGGACAAGGTCGAAAACATGGGTCACGGGCTGTTTGCCTTGCACGCGATTCCAGCAAGTTAGTATGATTGTTGCCCAACACGCTTTTTTAATCTTTTAGTGCACGATACAAGCTACATAAAAAGTTTGTGCTTTTTTGAATAAGTTGTTAGTTTTACCACCTCAAATTTACAGTGTGTCTAAAATTAGCTTATAAAAAACTTTGCAAATTGCTGGTTTTTAAAACTAATAGATGTCCGATTTTATGTCCATTTTTTTTGTTCAGACTCGATAATAGGGGAGTACACCGGCGAGCTGATCACGAAGGGCGAGCAGCGCGAGAGGTACAAGCTGATTCTGAAGCACAACCTGTGCAACTACTTCTACGGCACGTGCTGGAACATGTCGGTGGACGCGGGGCGGATGGGAAACCACACCCGCTTCATCAACCACGACTGCGGGGACAAGTTGAACTGCGCGACGCTGAACGCGCTGATCGACGACGTGCCGCGCCTCTTTGTGGTGAGCGAGCGGGCCATCGAGAAGGACGAGCAGCTGTTCCTGTGGTACGGCAAGGAGTACTTCGCCAACTTCGACTGCCTGTGCGGGTCGTCCAACTGCCTCACGAAAGAACGGAGAGCCAGGAAACAATGAATAAAAGCGTAAATAAGCAAATAAACAGAACATAACAACTTGTACATGAATTTGTTTTAACTAGTCCTTCTGTATATATATTTTTTAAGATTGAATTCTTAAAATCCATATAATACTATTTAATAACAATGCTTTTAGACAAAAGTTTTCGTACAATTAGTTTTGAAAAACAAGCAGTTAGTAAAGTTTTTGATAAGCTAATTTTAGACACATTGTAAACTACAGACACATAACAAAATTTCAAAAAAACATTATTTTTTATACAGTTTTAATCAAGTGCTTAACTGAGTTGTACTAACAAAGACAATTTAGAGATAAAAAACAGAATTTGGAAATTTAATTTTTAAAGTTTTATATACAGACATAGTCTCCTCTCGAACTATCTACTGTGCATAGCATTTGTGGTTTTAAAATCACCAATTTAAATGGGATCACGGGCTTTGCAGAATCTAAGATTTTTTTTTAATTTACTGAGTTTTTAGGTTTGTAGGGAATAATAACATAGTTTTTACATGCTTACTAACTCTAAAACTAATTAGCAATACATATCTCTTATTTTACATAAAAAAGCCACCAACGATTGACGAACAAGTTTCTCTTTTATTTATCCCAAAAAATGTAGATCTTACAACTTAGCATGCTTGTTAACATGTTGTTTTTTAAAAACTTATCTTAACAATTTGCAGTATTATTAGCACCTTCTATTGAAAAGGTACCGCTGTTTGAAAAGTAAAACCTCAAGATTTTGAAACTATTTTGTCTTAATTATATACGAATGGCGAGATAATTTTCTGAATCTCAGTAAAAAGTACATACTTAATAATGTCCTTACAATGTACTTTAACTTCATTATTACTTTGCAACAGATTTTTCAATGGAATACAGGATAACTTGCTCACTTTTCAGATAAAAACACAAGAATATTATAGTAAGTTTACTTTTTTTTTGTTTTTATGCATGAAATAAAAATCAAACAGTAGGCCTTTACTTTGGTAACTTAGATCTAAGTTGAAATAAGTGTATTAAGTAGTGATGTACCGGACTCACTATCCGGGTCCGGCCGGATATTGCCATTTTTGTCTGATATCCGGATCCGGCCGGATTCTAATTTAAAAAAAAAGTCCAGATCCAGGTCCGGCCGGATCCTAACAGAGATCCGGCCGGACCCGGATCTAGTTAGTAAAAAAGAGCATACTGAAAATTAATTTTTCAAAAACAAGCCCTGTGTAAATTAATAAGAGTCATTTTCGTCAGTTAAAATTAAACACCTACCGTGATTGGCTCATTTTGTACACGTGACTAGTTTACATTTGTTTACATTCAAACTATGAAATAAACATTTCAGAAATGCAACTCTTTACATATGTTGTAAAATTGAAAATTTTGGAATGAATACTTGCATTATTTATTGTTTAGAGTTGAGCTCAGAGAATATTTAGAGTTAATACGGTTGAATGTACGAGCCAATGAGAATCATATGACGAAATGTTTCAAACTAAATACTGATGCAACAGAACATCAGAACATGACGGGCAGTTTATATGTTAATTTGGTGTGCAGCTTGAAGCAACAAAATATCTTGAACTTTTTTGTGAATGCTTATTGTAAGTAGTGTTTTGTTTTAAAAAAGAATATTTCAACTGGTGTTTAATTGTTTAAATATTTAAGCCAGGTTTATAGTTTAATAGTTTATCAAAAATTTTACAGTTTCTTGTTTATTAAAAGTTTTATTTAATTTTTAGTTTATTTTTTAAGTCTTTTGATATAGATTTAAAAAGCTTCCAGTTTTTAAAGTGTTAATAAATTGATTAATAATTTTGTGTATGCTAGTATTTCTTGTTGTGTTTTATATAAAAGATTCATCACTCAAAACTGTCGTGTCTGATTATATAAAGTAGTCTCAGTTTAACATTACAAAAAAGCATAGAAAAATTTGCATACATCTTAGGCGGGCTATTAGGACCGCGCCATTCTACAAATTCTGTTTTTATTTGTGACGTAAACAATAAAGCTTGAATTTAGAAGAAATTTTATTTCACACTTGAATCATTTCTCTTGAAGGCCTTGTGTTGTAAACACTTCTAGTTTATGATATGCTTTTTTTGTTGTTCAGTCTAGTTTTTCTTTTACAACGTATGTGTGAATAAATACATGTTTATCAACATCTTTTAACAAAGAGTTCTGTACTATTTTTGTTGAAATTTCAAACAATTTCTTCTTTTTGTGTTTGTAACTGTTGAATATACATACTTGTTTCAGAGTTTGGAGTTATTACTTGTAAACATCATTATTCTTATTCAAACTGATGAAACACTGGTGTTGAAATACATTTAAGATAATTTCAAAGCTTCAAGCAATCACAATTTAACAGTTGCGCTATTTGAATTCTTTGTTTTCATTTTATAAAGGTATTTCTAACTGTAATAAATTAGCATCTTTTGACAAACAATGATTTTTTTTGTCTATTGAAGTTTTAAACAATTGCTTGTTGCATTGTTCTTACAAATATGTATACATATTTAAATTTTGTAGCATCTTAGAAGAATCTTTTGAACTGGCTGAACAGCATTGTTTTTATTTAAGCTTCAAGCAACTAAAAAAGAAATTCATGCTAATTAAATTCTTTGCTTCCATCTTAAACAAGTATCTTTAACTGTAATAAAATCAACCTTTTAGAATTTTTTTATAAGACTTGCTTAAGAGTGTATTTGCATATTATAAAATGATTGCTTCTATCACTAGATAGCTGTCTTGATGTTTAAAGTCTATTGCCATTGTGTTATATTTCATATGTCTTCTCTTACAAATAATTTTCAGATGATATTATTCATTTGAATACAATTATTATTTAGGCATGTAAGAATATTTATTGTACTTAGGTATGGCTTGATCAATTGTGCTGTTGTTTAATTTATATTGGTACATGTTACTCACAAAACAGTACTTTTCAGTTAAACTGAACTTTAAAAACTATAAGTTACATACTTAAAGTTTGTTGGGATGTATCTCGAAAAATAATGTTATATTTAGTGGTTTCAATAGTATTTTGTGATATATAAAAAGCTATTATTTATTTTTAAAATTTAATTAAGGGGAGTCGCCCGCGAATTTTGGGAATTTCCCTAAAGTGAAACTTATAAAAGGTAGATAGGCACTTTTTCGTTTTTTCAGCTTTTGATTAATTTTATTTATTAGGGAGAGGTGCTGTGTTGATTTTGAGTAGATGGACGTTTTGATAATGTATTTTAAAAACGCTTTGTATATTTGGTGCTATTTTAGGAGGGACTCTATGACAATTGTAGAAGTGTCATTATGCACTTTAAAATGGCTTAGTTCCATATCAAAGATTAATTTTTTTTGATGTTGCACAAATTAGGTTTATTGCATACTTTTAGTTTAAAATTTTTAAATGCTAACTCATCTCTTTATATTTTCAGACTTATTTTCCTTGACTAATTGGTAAACATTTAGTTATACCTCAGAATATCAGAAATTTTGTTAATAAGAGATTAAATACAAGTTCTAGATTTTCATAATAAGAATTATGAAATCATGAGAGTTTAAAATACAAATAAACAATACAGCACTCTCGCCCTATATATGAATAAACATCATTTTATAATTGTAAAAAGATACTTAATTATAAATAGCTAAGTGGTATGTTAAATATCAAATAAATCAGATATAAACGAAAGTTAAACATCTACTTTTTAACGAAATTAGTTAAGTTTTTCTACTCGTATTTTTATTTTATATAAATACATTTTGTACTATAAGTATAGTTTTATCTTTTTTTTTCATAATTTCAAATAAAGTAAACAAATTGCTTAAAGTGGTAAGTCCCCAGTCTGCTTTTAACTAGAAGAGTATTATAAAACATCCATTATAGTAAGTACATTTTGGTACCTCTCGTATCTTTACGCATTTTTTCTATGGACACAATGTGCGTAAATAAGCGAGAGGTTATTGTACGTGTTGTAATATTTTTGGATAAATAAATTAACCGATTCGTAATCTACGTTAGTAGCAATGACCTTAAGATTACGGAATATTGATTTAGGAGACCGTTAGTTTCCAATATAGTTGAAACACTTTGCTTAAAATCAACAATAAAACATGTTGCTAAACAACTACAAGTACTCTATTTGTCAAATTCTTTTGAAAATTTAATTTATAATCGTGGACTTATTCTATAAATATAACTTAGGTATCTTTTAGGAACAGTTTATTTTAAATACAGTAAATGTTATGAACATTAAAATTTGTTACAAAACTCCTATTCTTCAATTATTTTTCTGAGGAAGTATAAATATTCAACTTTTAAAAAATATCAACTAAAAATGGTAAGAGTTTGATGTTGGGACTATATAATATGCTTTAAATTTGGTATAAGACAGAAAATTTCAATTTAATGCAACAATGGCAAGTAAAAATAGAACTTTTAGTGGTTTTAAAACAAGCTTTATGCATAGATGAAACTAATTGGAATTTTATATATAACTTTGGTGGCAAATTAAAATTTAATGTAAACAATAATCAAAAAAATGTAAATTGGCATGGGTTTATTAAAAATAAAACACAAAATTTAAATCAGTGCGTATCTTTCCACTCGTCTTAGCTGAAAAAGTAGTTGTTGCTACTCCATTGAAGTTGACTCCACATCTGTACTCCGCAAACTCGATAACATCCTGTTGTTCGATTTGGTGTTAGATTATTTATTATACTAACTGTTACACTAGTTTACATGCTTTAGTGTTATTTGTATACAAACGACAACTTGATTTTTTAATATGTTAAATCGTTTGCTCAATAAAACATAGGAATGAAAACAATTGAAAATTGGTAATTTTAAAATTATTTTCTTAATTCTTAGTCTTTTCAATCTCGGTACAAAATTGCGACTCCGTGGCGCCACCTAGTGGATATATTTTTTTTACATTATTTCATAAATACAATTTTTCTAAACCAAAATTAGAGCTTAAAAAACTAAAACTTTGGTCAATTTTTTGTTAAGACTGTGGTTATAAAAGATTAATGACATTATTTCTGAACTTAGAAATATGGTTGTTACGTTTAAAATTAAAATTCGTTCTTTTTTTTCAATAATTTTTTCAATAGTTAAGTTTGCTACATTTAATGAATTTCTCAATTAATGATAATTTGAAAATTTAGTTGGAAGCCTGCTAATATCTCAGTAAACAATAAACTTTAAGTGGTAAGTTATCATCAAGCTTATTTATAATACATATCAATACATAACATTATGTATATAGTTGTTGATGGGCAAAAATAATCAAGTATGGTTTACTATCTAATTTTATCATAGCCTTTTTCTTTATTTTTACTACTTTTAGTGAAAACAAAATTGCTTGAGTTTAAGAAAAACACTGGAATTTTTTTTTTTTCTTCACCAAACTTTAACATTTAAAACTATCATAATACTATAAATGAGTAAAATTAATTTTGTTGTAACAACATTTTAAATAATTAATTAATTACTTTATAAATTAATCCACCTCCTAAAAACAAGCATTCTTAATTGTGTTTAATAGTTAAACCAAATTCATTATTAGTTTTTAAACCAAATTTAACGTTTTTTCTTAAGTTTTACTATTTACTTGTAATGACCACAATAATTTTTATTAATAAGCTTATTGATATTTCCAATAATGATAATATGTACTAGCAATTTTTTTAATTTTCTGATGGGTTTAAAGCAATACTTAATGATGTCAAAGTTATGAAGACTAATTATTCAAACATCTTTCACTGAATAAGTTTAAATCAATTTAGAAAATATTGTCACCTTTCTTTGTATTTAACTGTTTATGATTTGTTGTTTATGATTAGAACAAAAAAGAATTATAATGTATTTACCTTGTTATTGAGAGTGAACACTTAGTCTCCTTTCTTGGTTGAGATCTAGTTGCTGTGTCCTTGAGACGAATCATGTACATCAATGGTCAAAATTTCATCAATTGTATATTCTGAAGATGTCCTGTCAACACAAATAAGTTGCAGAAAAAATAATAAGTTATAATCAACACTTGTAACCTAAAAATTTTGATATTTTAAATACCTAAATAAACAAAAAAATAGACAAACTATTTTGTTTTTTTATGATCTGATCTGAGGCCAATCTAATCTGAGTGATCAATCACTAATCAAAATCAGCCTTATATTAAACAAATAGTGAAAAAAAAGGGTTAATTAAGAAGTAATATTTAATTGTTTAATATAAATAAAACTTCTTAATTAAATACAAATAATTTAATAATAAATTAATTATTACCAAATGTACTGACATAGTTCTAATACCAGACTGGACATTTCTAAAAATATTTATAATGCAACCACATAATTTAAATTTCCAAAACATAATGATTATTTATACAATTTATATTTATTGCTCTAGAAAAGAATAACTTTGTTTTTGGATGTCACATACTTGAAAATTTAAATACATAAGATAGTTTAAGTAAAAGAAGGACATTATTATTCTACACTATCTTATTAAAACAAACATTTAAATTGTCTCACTCTTCAAAAAACTTTTTATTTAAAACAGTTGCAAACTTTTAAGAAATAAAAACTAACTTTGAGGACTAATAAGTAACAAACTCATGCAATAATTGGTAAGATACTTACCAAGTCAGAGCTTGTCTCAAAAGAAAACAATTAAAACATAGTATGACGAGAAAAAATGAAATACTATGTACAAGCCAAACATTATCAATGGATGCTTCGTTAAATATGGTGACAAATATTTGAAAGGACATATACAGAAAAATTATGATGTACTTTTTTTTCTAACTATTTTTTAAACTAACAAACTTAAATAAAAGTTACTGCATTTAATCTGGCTTGATGAAGAGTTCTATCAAACATTTAAAAACCATTGAATATTTTCCATGTTAGAATTTTGTTGGCCATTTAAATTCAAGACTTATCTTAATAACAATTTAGAAGCTAACATAATCTATGGTTAATTTTATTGTTTATATTTTTAAGTTTCCACTCTTTAGAACTAAACAACTGTTTTATTAAATCAAATCCTTTAAAAAATTAAATCGACAACATCAGTTCTCTAACAAATTTTTTTGTAAAATAGTTAGCCATACTTTGTTTTTAGAAACTTTTAAATTAGTCTGATTTAGACTGAGTCATTCTGAAACTTAAAAAACTTAAAACTGTTTTAAATTGTTTTGAATGTGTGTCAACCTTCCCTTTTATTTAATTTTATTTTTGCATTTAGAAACTTACCACAATGGAACTTTATCTCAAATTTTATTTTAAATTACCATTTGACTTCTTTTTATAAGACAAATATTTATTTATGATATCCAATCAAACTTTGTGACATATAGTTATATTAATAGTACTTAATTTCGCCATAATATTTAAAAAAATTTATATTGTCATAACTACCTACAACACTTAAGCCTATGAAAATGCTAAACATGCAACTATCTAATGCTTTGAATGTTAATTTGATTGGATTAAAGTTATAAAATTTTGGCTTTTTTTGTCTTTCTTTACAAAATTCTTATACTCATTAAATTAATTGATGCTTGTAATTTAATATAGTTCAAATAATAAATGAATATCAATAATTAGAACAATATTAACTTTATAATTGTCATAATATATTTCCAACCTGGTGAAATTGTGGGCAGCTTCTTCTGTTTGTTGTCCAAATGTAAATCAAATCCAGAGGCTAATCCGACTGTGGTCATGTGGGCTGAAAAAAAATAAAACAGAAAAAATAAAGTAGTAATTTTTCAATTAATAACAGGTTGGCCACTGGTTTGTGAGAAATTTCTTTCAAATCTTTAAAAGTAAATGCTTTTGGGTCAATCAAGTATAAGATTATATGTTAGAAGTAACATCAAAATGATACTGTTAAGCTACTCTTAAAATGTGTTTTTTAACAAAAAAAAAACTTAAAATGATGACATATTTTATTTATCTATATGGTAAACTTTTTGTGTCAAATCAAAATTTTCCTACTAAACATGAAAAAACTGTTTAAAGTTCCAGGGTTTTCCAGTTTTTTTTTCAAAATTTCTCAAATTCAAAGTTTGTTTTGCCTAAATTGTCAAAATCCAGGTTTTTCCAGTAAAGTGGCAACCCTGTAACATCAAGTAAAAATGATAAGTTATTCTGTTTGATAATTTCAACCATATGTGTAAGTTGTATAAAATAACATTTTGATTTATTAAATGTCCAAAGCTTTGTTCAACGTTTATTTAAACATCTTTATTTAAAATTGTGGTGATGTTTTTATAATTTTTTGTAACAAATTAATAATATTAAAATAAAACTTAAATCCAAATCATACTTACTTGTTCTTTGGAGAAAAGAAATCTATATGTTTTGATTTACTGAAGTCTACCTAAAACAATTTGGTCGTTTTTATTTTTAGGTGTTTGTTCACTATTCAAAACATTTCGTCTGCATAAAATGCTGAGTAAATAAATCGTAACAATGACAAAAAACATCTAAATAAAGTAAACATATTTTATTGTAAACAAACTTTGAAATCTTTTTAATTAGTAGTTTTATAATCTGAAAATGTTTCACTAAAAAAATGTTCACTTTTTTTATATCTAAGCGTTTAAACGGAAACAAACATCAATAAATAGTGTCAATTAACTCTAATTACGATTGAAAAAATTATATAATTATAAAGTAAACATTATTATCACTAAGTACGCGTTTAAACTTAAAATTATTCACAACTAAACTAATTTATGTTTAAAAAATCGCATTATGCGTAATTTATATAATTGCCATAAACTTGTGCCATTAAATACCCGTTTAAGTTTTAAATTATTCACAACTGAACTGATTTATGTTTAAAAAATCATATAATGCGTAATTTATATAATTGCCATAAACTTATACAACTGCCAACAGTTCGAAAATCTGATAAAACAAATATTTGTGCCATTAGATATTATTCAGATTAGATTCAGAAGCCGCACAAGTTGACCGAGAAACATGATAGCCAAGTCGAGTCGCAAAACGGGCAGAAAAAGCTCCGGCAAGCGAGCGGGCAGAAAGAGCTCGAGGAAGGCGGTTCCGAGGAGGAACGCGCTGAAGAAGATGGCTCCGGTCGGCGTCAAGCTGCGGTCGCCGAGCGCGCACCCGCTGAGGAGGGTGGCCAGGGAGGGAAGCTACGAAGTCGAGATGAACTTCGGTATGGGACCGCTGGACATTTTCCACGACCTGTACGCCTCCAACTTGTTGAAGCACCACGTGTGGACGAACAGCCTCGTTATCAGAGCGGGCACTCAGATGGACAGGAAGCCCACCCCGAACCTGAAAGTTCTCGGGTTGCAGGACTTGCTGAGGCTCGACCAGAGCTGCCTCGACGACCCCGAAAAGCATTTCTACTTGGACAAGGTCGAAAACATGGGTCACGGGCTGTTTGCCTTGCACGCGATTCCAGCAAGTTAGTATGATTGTTACCCAACACGCTTTTTTAATCTTTTAGTGTACGATACAAGCTACATAAAAAGTTAGTGTTTTTTGAATAAGGTGTTAGTTTTACCATCTCCAATTTACATTGTGTCTAAAATTAGCTTATAAAAAACTTTGCAAATCGCTGTTTTTTAAAACTAACTGATGTTCGACTTTATGTCCGTTTTTTTTGTTCAGACTCGATAATAGGGGAGTACACCGGCGAGCTGATCACGAAGGGCGAGCAGCGCGAGAGGTACAAGCTGATTCTGAAGCACAACCTGTGCAACTACTTCTACGGCACGTGCTGGAACATGTCGGTGGACGCGGGGCGGATGGGCAACCACACGCGCTTCATCAACCACGACTGCGGGAACAAGTTGAACTGCGCGACGCTGAACGCGCTGGTCGACGACGTGCCGCGCCTCTTTGTGGTGAGCGAGCGGGCCATCGAGAAGGACGAGCAGCTGTTCCTGTGGTACGGCAAGGAGTACTTCGCCAACTTCGACTGCCTGTGCGGGTCGACCAACTGCCTCACGAAAGAACGGAGAGCCAGGAAACAATGAATAAATAAATAAGCAAATAAACAGAACATAACAACTTGTACATGTTTTTGTTTTAAGTAGTCCTTCTACATATATATTTTTAAGATTGAATTCTAAAATCCATATAATACTAGTTAATAACAATGCTTTTAGACAAAAGTTTTCGTACAATTTGTTTTGAAAAACAAGCAGTTAGTAAAGTTTTTGATAACCTAATTTTAGACACATTGTAAATTACAGACACAAATATAAAATTTCAAAAATACATTTTTTTTTTATACAGTTTTAACCAAGTGCTTAACTGAGTTGTACTAACAAAGAAAACTTAGAGATAAAAAACAGAATTTGGAAATTTAGCTTTTTTAAGTTTTATATACAGACATAGTCTCCTCTCGAACTATCTACTGTGCATAGTATTTGTGGTTTTAAAATAACCAATTTAATCACGGGCTTTGCTGAATCTAAAGATTTTTTTTTTATTTAGTGAGTTTTTAGGTTTGTAGGGAAAATAGTTTTTACATGTTTACTAACACTAAAACTAATTAGCAATACATATTTTCTCTTATTTTACATAAACTAGCCACCAACGATTGACGTACAAGTTTCTCTTTTATTTTCCTCTCACATCTCAAGAAAAATGTAGATCTTACAACTTATCATGCTTGTTAACATGTTGTTTTATAAAAACTTATCTTTATAATTTGCAGTATTATTAGCACCTTCTATTTAAAAGATACCACTGTTTGAAAAAAAAAAACCCCAAGGTTTTGAAACTCTTTTGTCTTTATTATGTACGAATGGCGAGATAATTTTCTGAATCTCAGTAAAAAATACATACTTAATATTTAAATACAACGTACTTTAACTCCATTATAACTTTGCAACAGATTTTTCAATGGAATACGGAATAACTTGCTCACTTTTCAGATAAAAACATAAAAATATTTAAGTAATTTTACTTTTTTTGTTTGTTTTTATGCATGAAATAAAAATGAAACAGTAGGCTTATACTTTGGTAACTTAGATCTAAGTTGAAATAGTGTATTAAGTAGTGATGTACCGGACTCACTATCCGGGTCCGGCCGGATATTGCCATTTTTGTCTGATATCCGGATCCGGCCGGATTCTAATTTAAAAAAAAAGTCCGGATCCAGGTCCGGCCGGATTCTAACAGAGATCCGGCCGGACCCGGATCTAGTTAGTAAAAAAGAGCATACTGAAAAGTATTTTTTCAAAAACAAGCCCTGTGTAAACTAATAAGAGTCATTTTCGTCAGTTAAAATTAAACACCTACCGTGATTGGCTCATTTTGTACACGTGACTAGTTTACATTTGTTTACATTCAAACTATGAAATAAACATTTCAGAAATGCAACTCTTTACATATGTTGTAAAATTGAAAATTTTGGAATGAATACTTGCATTATTTATTGTTTAAAGTTGAGCTCAGAGAATATTTAGAGTTAATACGGTTGAATGTACGAGCTAATGAGAATCATAAGACGAAATGTTTCAAACTAAATACTGATGCAACAAAACATCAGAACATGACGGGCAGTTTATATGTAAGCAGTTAGTTAGTTTGGTGTGCAGCTTGAAGCAACAAAATATCTTGAACTTTTTTGTGAATGCTTATTGTAAGTAGTGTTTTGTTTTAAAAAAGAATATTTCAACTGGTGTTTAATTGTTTAAATATTTAAGCCAGGTTTATAGTTTAATAGTTTATCAAAAATTTTACAGTTTCTTGTTTATTAAAAGTTTTATTTAAATTTTAGTTTATTTTTTAAGTCTTTTGATATAGATTTAAAAAGCTTCCAGTTTTTAAAGTGTTATTAAAGTGATTAATAATTTTGTGTATGCTAGTATTTCTTGTTGTGTTTTATATAAAAGATTCATCACTCAAAACTGTCGTGTCTGATTATATAAAGTAGTCTCAGTTTAACATTACAAAAAAGCATAGAAAAATTTGCATACATCTTAGGCGGGCTATTAGGACCGCGCAATTCTACAAATTCTGTTTTTATTTGTGACGTAAACAATAAAGCTTGAATTTAGAAGAAATTTTATTTCACACTTGAATCATTTCTCTTGAAGGCCTTGTGTTGTAAACACTTGTAGTTTATGATATGCTTTTTTTGTTGTTCAGTCTAGTTTTTCTTTTACAACGTATGTGTGAATAAATACATGTTTATCAACATCTTTTAACAAAGAGTTCTGTACTATTTTTGTTGAAATTTCAAACAATTTCTTCTTTTTGTATTTGTAACTGTTGAATATACATACTTGTTTCAGAGTTTGGAGTTATTACTTGTAAACATCATTATTCTTATTCAAACTGATGAAACACTGGTGTTGAAATACATTTAAGATAATTTCAAAGCTTCAAGCAATCACAATTTAACAGTTGCGCTATTTGAATTCTTTGTTTTCATTTTATAAAGGTATTTCTAACTGTAATAAATTAGCATCTTTTGACAAACAATGATTTTTTTTGTCTATTGAAGTTTTAAACAATTGCTTGTTGCATTGTTCTTACAAATATGTATACATATTTAAATTTTGTAGCATCTTAGAAGAATCTTTTGAACTGGCTGAACAGCATTGTTTTTATTTAAGCTTCAAGCAACTAAAAAAGAAATTCATGCTAATTAAATTCTTTGCTTCCATCTTAAACAAGTATCTTTAACTGTAATAAAATCAACCTTTTAGAATTTTTTTATAAGACTTGCTTAAGAGTGTATTTGCATATTATAAAATGATTGCTTCTATCACTAGATAGCTGTCTTGATGTTTAAAGTCTATTGCCATTGTGTTATATTTCATATGTCTTCTCTTACAAATAGTTTTCAGATGATATTATTCATTTGAATACAATTATTATTTAGGCATGTAAGAATATTTATTGAACTTAGGTATGGCTTGATCAATTGTGCTGTTGTTTAATTTATATTGGTACATGTTACTCACAAAACAGTACTTTTCAGTTAAACTGAACTTTAAAAACTATAAGTTACATACTTAAAGTTTGTTGGGATGTATCTCGAAAAATAATGTTATATTTAGTGGTTTCAATATTATTTTGTGATATATAAAAAGCTATTATTTATTTTTAAAATTTAATTAAGGGGATTCGCCCGCGAATTTTGGGAATTTCCCTAAAGTGAAACTTATAAAAATTAATCAAAAGCTGAAAAAACGAAAAACGGCACTTTTTCGTTTTTTCAGCTTTTGATTAATTTTATTTATTAGGGAGAGGTGCTGTGTTGATTTTGAGTAGATGGACGTTTTGATAATGTATTTTAAAAATGCTTTGTATATTTGGTGCTATTTTAGGAGGGACTCTATGACAATTGTAGAAGTGTCATTATGCACTTTAAAATGGCTTAGTTCCATATCAAAGATTAATTTTTTTTGATGTTGCACAAATTAGGTTTATTGCATACTTTTAGTTTAAAATTTTTAAATGCTAACTCATCTCTTTATATTTTCAGACTTATTTTCCTTGACTAATTGGTAAACATTTAGTTATACCTCAGAATATCAGAAATTTTGTTAATAAGAGATTAAATACAAGTTCTAGATTTTCATAATAAGAATTATGAAATCATGAGAGTTTAAAATACAAATAAACAATACAGCACTCTCGCCCTATATATGAATAAACATCATTTTATAATTGTAAAAAGATACTTAATTATAAATAGCTAAGTGGTATGTTAAATATCAAATAAATCAGATATAAACGAAAGTTAAACATCTACTTTTTAACGAAATTAGTTAAGTTTTTCTACTCGTATTTTTATTTTATATAAATACATTTTGTACTATAAGTATAGTTTTATCTTTTTTTTTTTTCATAATTTCAAATAAAGTAAACAAATTGCTTAAAGTGGGAAGTCCCCAGTCTGCTTTTAACTAGAAGAGTATTATAAAACATCCATTATAGTAAGTACATTTTGGTACCTCTCGTATCTTTACGCATTTTTTCTATGGACACAATGTGCGTAAATAAGCGAGAGGTTACTGTACGTGTTGTAATATTTTTGGATAAATAAATTAACCGATTCGTAATCTACGTTAGTAGCAATGACCTTAAAATTACGGAATATTGATTTAGGAGACCGTTAGTTTCCAATATAGTTGAAACACTTTGCTTAAAATCAACAATAAAACATGTTGCTAAACAACTACAAGTACTCTATTTGTCAAATTCTTTTGAAAATTTAATTTATAATCGTGGACTTATTCTATAAATGTAACTTAGGTATCTTTTAAGAACAGTTTATTTTTAAATACAGTAAATGTTATGAACATTAAATTTTGTTACAAAACTCCTATTCTTCAATTATTTTTCTGAGGAATTATAAATATTCAACTTTTAAAAAATATCAACTAAAAATGGTAAGAGTTTGATGTTGGGACTATATAATATGCTTTAAATTTGGTATAAGACAGAAAATTTCAATTTAATGCAACAATGGCAAGTAAAAATAGAACTTTTAGTGGTTTTAAAACAAGCTTTATGCATAGATGAAACTAATTGGAATTTTATATATAACTTTGGTGGCAAATTAAAATTTAATGTAAACAATAATCAAAAAAATGTAAATTGGCATGGGTTTATTAAAAATAAAACACAAAATTTAAATCAGTGCGTATCTTTCCACTCGTCTTAGCTGAAAAAGTAGTTGTTGCTACTCCATTGAAGTTGACTCCACATCTGTACTCCGCAAACTCGATAACATCCTGTTGTTCGATTTGGTGTAAGATTATTTATTATACTAACTGTTATACTAGCTTACATGCTTTAGTGTTATTTGTATACAAACGACAACTTGATTTTTTAATATGTTAAATCGTTTGCTCAATAAAACATAGGAATGAAAACAATTGAAAATTGGTAATTTTAAATATTATTAAATTAAAAGTTTTCTATTGATAACAACACTTTCAAATGGATATTATAATAAACTTAATTTGGTAGTAACTTTTTTATAGTAACCTACCAACTACGTACTTTGAATACATGGCAAAAATGCGTACCCAGCCGGCAGTGTACAATTAAGTACAAAATTAAAAATATAGTCTGTAGTGTAAAACAATTCATAAATAAAATTAATTTAATCACTGTGTTCTTCGGCTAAAAAGTGCGTACCATACCGGCAGTTCGTACCTAACTGGCAGGTTGCTGTATACTATAGATAATTACTTATCATTCAGTCGGACTAAATATATTTCATTAACAGCAGTTTGAAATTAACATAGATAATATAAAACAAGTTACAGAACAGCTTCAAATGATAAACTTATAGCGATTTCAAAAAAATTAACAATATTTTATTGTAAGATTTAACAAAACTAATTACGTTCATAATACTTATGCTTTACAATTTATCATTCATGAATTTATAAATTAAACAAATAACTTCCCACTAACATTTATATTATGCACACAACTTATTAATATACAAACTGATAACCTACAACAATTGATGTAAATTATTAATAAATAAAGTTAGCTCTGTGAAACTATAACTATAAATAGCTGAATAACATCTGCTTTTGTGTTTTTATTTGTTCATAGTTTTTGTACATTTAAAAATACTTAACACTGACATTAATCAACACATCTAACTAAAACTAATACAGGCTTCCCACTTCCCTACAAATCTCTAAAATTTTACATATTCTGAAAATCCCTAGAAATAACTGAAAAATATGTGAAAATCCCTGTAATTTACGTTTTTTGGTTAATTATTAAGGTTTGAAAGGCATAACAGTGACAGAAAAACACGTAAAAGAAGTTAAAATTATTTTCTTAATTCTTAGTCTTTTCAATCTCGGTACAAAATTGCGACTCCGTGGCGCCACCTAGTGGATATATTTTTTTTACATTATTTTATAAATACAATTTTTCTAAACCAAAATTAGAGCTTAAAAAACTAAAACTTTGGTCAATTTTTTGTTAAGACTGTGGTTATAAAAGATTAATGACATTATTTCTGAACTTAGAAATATGGTTGTTACGTTTAAAATTAAAATTCGTTGTTTTTTTTTAATAATTTTTTCAATAGTTAAGTTTGCTACATTTAATGAATTTCTCAATTAATGATAATTTGAAAATTTAGTTGGAAGCCTGCTAATATCTCAGTAAACAATAAACGCTGAGGAGGGTGGCCAGGGAGGGAAGCTACGAAGTCGAGAGGAACTTCGGTATGGGACCGCTGGACATTTTCCACGACCTGTACGCCTCCAACTCGTTGAAGCACCACGTGTGGACGAACAGCCTCGTTATCAGAGCAGGCACTCAGATGGACAGGAAGGCAACACCGAACGCGAAAGTTCTCGGGTTGCAGGACTTGCTGAGGCTCGACCAGAGCTGCCTCGACGACCCCGAAAAGCATTTCTACTTGGACAAGGTCGAAAACATGGGTCACGGGCTGTTTGCCTTGCACGCGATCCCAGCAAGTTAGTGTGATTGTTACCCAACACGCTTTTTTAATCTTTTAGTGTACGATACAAGCTACATAAAAATTTAGTGTTTTTTGAATAAGTTGTTAGTTTTACCATCTCCAATTTACAGTGTGTCTAAAATTAGCTTATAAAAAACTTTGCAAATTGCTGGTTTTTAAAACTAACTTTTTTATAACTGTTTCTTCTTTCATTCAGACTCGATAATAGGGGAGTACACCGGCGAGCTGATCACAAAAAGTGAGCAGCGCGAGAGGTACAAGCTGGTGCTGAAGCACAATCTGTGCAACTACTTCTACGGCACGTGCTGGAACATGTCGGTGGACGCGGGGCGGATGGGCAACCACACCCGCTTCATCAACCACGACTGCGGGGACAAGTTGAACTGCGCGACGGTGAACGCGCTGGTCGACGACGTGCCGCGCCTCTTTGTGGTGAGCGAGCGGGCCATCGAGAAGGACGAGCAGCTGTTCCTGTGGTACGGCAAGGAGTACTTCGCCAACTTCGACTGCCTGTGCGGGTCGAGCAACTGCCTCACGAAAGAACGGAGAGCCAGGAAACAATGAATAAAAGCATATATAAACAAATAAACAGAACATAACAACTTATACATGTGTCCTTCTATATATATTTTTTTAAGGTTGAATTCTTAAAATCCATATAATACTATTTAATAACAATGCTTTCAGACAAAAGTTTTCGTACAATTAGTTTTGAAAAACATGCAGTTAGTAAAGTTTTTGATAAGCTAATTTTAGACACAATGTATATTACAGACACATAATAAAATTTCAAAAAATATTATTTTTTTTTATACAGTATTAATTAAGTGCTTAACTGAGTTGTACTAACAAAGACAATTTAGAGATAAAAAACAAAATTTGTAAATTTAGCTTTTTTAAGTTTTATATGCAGACATATTCTCCTCTCGAACTATTTACTGTGCATAGTATTTGTGGTTTTAAAATCACCAATTTAAATAAGATCACGGGCTTTGCAGAATCTAAAGATTTTTTTCAATTTACTGAGTTTTTAGGTTTGTAGGGAATAATAACAAAGTTTTACCTGCTTACTAACACTAAACTAATTAGCAATACATATCTCTTATTTTACATAAAAAAGTCACCAACGATTGACGTACAAGTTTCTCTTTTATTTATCCCAAAAAATGTAGATCTTACAACTTAGCATACTTGTTAACATGTTGTTTTTTACAAACTTATCTTAATAATTTGCAGTATTATTAGCACCTTCTATTAAAAAGGTACCACTGTTTGAAAAGTAAAGCCTCAAGATTTTGAAACTATTTTGTCTTAATTATATACGAATGGCGAGATAATTTTCTGAATCTCAGTAAAAAGCACATACTTAATAATGTACTTACAATGTACATTAACTCCATTATAACTTTGCAACAGATTTTTCAATGGAATACGGAATAACTTGCTCACTTTTCAGATAAAAACATAAGAACATTTAAGTAATTTTACTTTTTTTTTTGTTTTTATGCATGAAATAAAAATCAAACAGTAGGCCTTTACTTTGGTAACTTAGATCTAAGTTGAAATAAGTGTATTAAGTAGTGATGTACCGGACTCACTATCCGGGTCCGGCCGGGTATTGCCATTTTTGTCTGATATCCGGATCCGGCCGGATCCTAATTAAAAAAAAAAGTCCAGATCCAGGTCCGGCCGGATCCTAACAGAGATCCGGCCGGACCCGGATCTAGTTAGTAAAAAAGAGCATACTGAAAAGTATTTTTTCAAAAACAAGCCCTGTGTAAATTAATAAGAGTCAATTTCGTCAGTTAAAATTAAACACCTACCGTGATTGGCTCATTTTGTACACGTGACTAGTTTACATTTGTTTACATTCAAACTATGAAATAAACATTTCAGAAATGCAACTCTTTACATATGTTGTAAAATTGAAAATTTTGGAATGAAAACTTGCATTATTTATTGTTTAAAGTTGAACTCAGAGAATATTTAGAGTTAATACAGTTGAATGTACGAGCCAATGAGAATCATATGACGAAATGTTTCAAACTAAATACTGATGCAACAAAACATCAGAACATAACGGGCAGTTTATATGTAAGCAGTTAGTTAATTTGGTGTGCAGCTTGAAGCAACAAAATATCTTGAACTTTTTTGTGCCTGCTTATTGTAAGTAGTGTTTTGTTTTAAAAGTGAATATTTCAACTGGTGTTTAGTTGTTTAAATATTTAAGCCAGGTTTATAGTTTAATAGTTTATTAAAAATTTTACAGTTTCTTGTTTATCAAAAGTTTTATTTAGTTTAAAGTTTTTTGTTTTAAGTCTTTTGATATAGATTTAAATAGCTTCCAGTTTTTAAAGTGTTACCAAAGTAATTAATAATTTTGTATATGCTAGTATTTCTTGTTGTGTTTTATATAAAAGATTCATCACTTAAAACTGTCGTGTCTGATTATAGAAAGTAGTCTCAGTTAGAATTTAGTATTTGTTAGATATTAATTAAATACGGTAGGATTTAATTATGATGGGTAGTACTAATAAGTTAAGTGTACCACAATCAGTCCACAACTTTACTACCAAATTGTCAACCTTTGCTAGCTGTTCTACTGATTATTAGATTAAAGTAATTTTTTCAGTTTTTAAAAACCTCAATCTGACTCAGGCTTGTTTATACTTACTCTAGCTAGTTTTATTGACTTAAACAGTGGCAACCTTGCTAGTTTGAAAATTTTTGGGAATTTTAGAAAATCTTTGACTGCCTCAGGCTAGTTTAGTTTTTTATAAAAACTCAGGCTAGTTTTCTTTTAGATTTTGAATGAGTATGAGCTGATCCAGTTTTCAATATTTTGTAATTTTCTAGTCTATTTTGTTCAAGAACTTGATTTAAGATTTTTAATTGTAAATAACACCTAAATTTGTTAACCTTGTGGCTAGCTGTTCTGCTTATTACTAGATTAAAGTTCTTTTTTTTTCAGTTTTTAAAAACCTTATTCTGACTCAGGCTAGTTTATACTAGTGATGTACCGGACTCACTATCCGGGTCCGGCCGGATATTGCAATTTTTGTCTGATATCCGGATCCGGCCGGACTCTAATTTGAAAAAAAAGTCCGGATCCGGTTCCGGCCGGATTCTAATTCGGAAAAAAAATCCGGATCCGGTTCCGGCCGGATTCTAATTTGAAAAAAAAGTCCGAATTCGGGTCCGGTACATCACTAGTATTAATTCACTCCTACTTCTCCTATCATTACTTAAAAAAGGGTGATGCAGCTAACTTTAGAAAACTCAGCCGTACATAGGTATTTGGTTCAAATATATCAAAAATTGATTTATGAAAACCATGTTACGAATTATATAAACACATATGGAGTATTACAGTTATATAAGCTAGGTATGCTTGTATAACTTAGTTCAAAATCTCTGAAATAGCTTAACAGTGTAAGCCGGTGGGTTACGTTTTAGACCTTTTTTATATTGCTGTTTATTACGAACCCTAGAATATCTAGTGTAAGTTGCAGCAGTTACTGGTTCAGCGGGCCAGGTTTACATGCCTAAAGCTGCAGTTTGCCTACCCTTGCATTAAGTTAATATAGTAAAAGAGAAAAACACTAAAATCGGAAACTGTGTACTAAAACGGCAAATAAATGATAAACACGAAAAATACCAGGGCTAAATTTAGCTTTAATCTTTAACTATATCGCTCGAAATAAATAGTTTTAAAATGAAACTTTGTTATTACTTTTTATGTGCACCCAAAAAAAAAATCGTGTATACTAGTGTGTAAGCGTGTTTTATTTTATAGTTTCATTATGATTCTAAAAAATAAGACTTCTTTATTAAATTTAAGCGAGATTTATACTTCCTATTTTGTCTTGTAAAAATAATGAGAAAAATAGAGTTTTTCTTCAGTAAAATTGAAACGAAAATAAATAAGTTTAACTTATAAATACTAAACGATAAAACATATAGTTTAGATACTTTTTTATATTTTTATTGTTAGAAATTTTAACGAAAAGAGCGTATGTTTTAATCTTTTTAATAATATCCGAAAAATTCTTACTTTTATGTTTTAAGACTACATACAATACAGTGTGTAATTTATAAACTTGTTAAAGTTATTTTTAATGTTATACAAAGTTTTTAGTTATTAAATTTAAGAAACACCAATGTATAAACAATAAAAATCTATAGTATGCCAAACTTGATAGAGTTTTTTATTGAGACATCAAAAAAAAACTTAGCAAGCTGTGTAACTTTAAATTTAAAGTAATTAACTTGAGTATCTTAGGTTTAAAATTAGCTTTAGTAACAACAAAACTAAATCTCGCAAAATTTTTACTTATTTTACAAAATAATTTTCTGGTCACACATAAAGTTCTTCAATCCTACTGGCTCGCTTCCGGCTCGACCCTGTTGATCTTTGCGTCGCTCTTCTCGCTTCTAACCGGTTCGTTACTCACCCCGAAGATCTTCAGCATGTTCTTGGAGCTCTGGTAGGGGCTTCCCTCGGACCCGTTGTTGACCTCGAGGTCGGCGCACGCGCACACGAAGATGGCGTCCACCCCGCACGAGTACACGTCGAAGAGGCAGTCGGTGACGACCAGTACGGCGGGAAGGGCGACGCCCAGCGGAATGAAAATGGCGAACTCGCGGTTCTTCTGCGTGTGGATTTGCGAGTCCAAGATGAAGTATCCTGTGTGGAGTTTTTTAAATTTTACAAGCAAAAATAAAAGTTTAGAGACTTTTTGTGATAAGATATGCATTTTGTTGTAACAAAAAATGCAATGCTTTTTTCATTAGTATATTTATAATGTTTTATAGGTTACTCATTTAAACTTCTTAGGAAAATTATTTCAATTGTAAAGTTGCAGTACAAATTTAACAGTATCCAACAAAAAGCAACTACAGTAGACTACCGCTTAAGTACGCACTTTTTGGTCGGGTTCAATTTGCGTACTTAAGCGGTAGTCTACTGTATATATTTTATTTAACTTTTGATATTTATTCTCAGTTTCTACAAAATATTCTACCTAATTTATCATTTGAAATAAATTTTATGCACTATAAGTTTTGGAGCATGTTTAAAAAAATGTAAATTAGTGATTTAATTTTTTTAATTAAAGTTTATAGAAAACAAAAAAAAAAAAGAGATAAAAGTTAGAATACTAGATAAACATATTATGTATACGTATATACATATATATACATATACTTATTCGTTTTCATAACACATTAACAAACTTTATGCTTTTTAATTTTAAATGCTTTGTTTAAACAAAAGTTCGCGGTATTTGTAGAAGTTATTGAATTTTCTACATTACAAACTTGGTGTATGAAAATTCCACATTAATAGTTGTGAAAACCACACTATAGAAAATAAATTATGATAGCTCAGTGGTTTGAAACTTCTTTAAAAACTCTGCAAAGTTTAGAATTAAGATTTTTTCAGACATACTGATCTAACGAAAATATCAAACGATTACGCAGAATAGTAAAACAAGTATGTTGCCAAACTTTTTAAAAATAATTAAAAAATTAAGCTTTTATTCAGTAAGTTAATAAGAATACCTTGCACATTTAATACATATAAGAAGCCCAATAAAACTTACAAAAGTTTTCACCATAAATCAGTGGCGTCGCGTGGTATTTTTTTTAGGTGGTGCAGAATTTAAAAAAAAAATCAATTATTTTAATAAAAATATATTTTTACTGTCAAGTCTAAAACAACTGAACTTTTGCTACACCTGAAGATAAGCTTTGCTTTTAAGGGCATAGGGGGATAAAACACTTTTTTCACAATTTGATCTTATTTTATGTAGTTTTTACTAAGCTACAAAATGTTTTTACAGATTTTAAAAATTCAGTACATGTTTTAAGATATAGCCGGTCAAAGTCAAAGGCAACAAATGGCTTATAATGGGAGGCACAAACTAAAACAGTGTTTAAAAAAAATGTTTTAACCCCCCCCCCCTTTATGCCCTTAACATCTACTTTAGAATTATTTTACTGAAATTACTTTATACAGTTTTAACTTAACTACAAGTCATCTTTTATCAATTTAAAAAATTCTTTAAATTTTTGAGATATGGTAATTCACAGTCAGAGGTACAAATGAATCCTTATTTTTATAACATAAACTCAAACAACAAATAAATCAAATCACTAAAATCATATCTTTTTTTTATAAGTTGGCCTCAAAATCTTTAGATGTTTCTTTTATAAAACAAAAAAAAATTGCTAAATTAGATATTTAAAACACCAAGAAAAAAAAAGTTATAATAAAAGTTTTTTTTTTTTGTATATATAAATATATATATTGATACTTAAAAATTGAAAACTTCTCTTCAACAAAAGTATAAAGTTTTGTAAAAATTGGGATGAAAAAGTTTAATTTAAAATTGTTTTAAAAATGATGGAGAATATAGGTTTTCAGTAAAATTGTATATTTTGCTGTTTTGGTTTGCTCTTTGTATAATAAACCATTGTACTCTCTGGTTTTGACTGGTTGTAACTAAAAGTTTAATTGGAAATTTCAAGTTTATTAAAGAGTAACTATTAGCTTTCTGAAAAAGTTAAAATAAGAACAACATGTAAAAAAGTGCCTATACACCCTCCCCCCTTACTCCTCACTAATTTGCACATTTTTTTTTACAAATATTAACATTTTTATTAATTTTTTTTCTAACTTTAATGTTTTTTGTTTGAGGTTTAAAATTCAATAGTTTTTTAAGGGTATCTTTTCTTTATTTAATATTTATTTGTTTTTCATTTTGATGACAGTATTTTTCTCAGGAGCTCAACTTTTTTAAGTTTAGTTGTGAGGCTGTTGAACTTTTCAAGAATTTTAAAGATAATTTATAAATATGTAACCATTATAGAAGTAAAAGTTTGGTTAGTTAGTTTTCATGTGGCCATAGGGGTAAAACACTTATTTTTTAATTTTAAATAAGCTTGTTATTTTCAGAGTAAAAATAAAAACTGCTTTAGTCAGCCTGAATATTTTTCTAATTTGGTCTGTTTTAATGTATTTTGGGTCATCTTGAGTTTTTAACATTTCTAAGTTACCCTGATTATGAGGCAAGGCAACCATGTTTCAACAATTTTATCTAAAATTTTTGCTTTGTTTATGAAAAAATTAAACCAAAAGTTATAAAAGTAGAGGTAGACTAAATTTTCCTAAAATGTTAAACTACTCTAAGTAATCAAAGTTTCTAAATTAAGGCTATTTACTTTATTTAAATATGTGATTGTTTCAATAATACTATTTTCTATTTAATATAAATCTAAAATATTTTTCTGTAAGAGTGAACTAGAAGTTTACAATAAACTTCTTAATTCTTTTTTTCAGAACTTGAACTTTATTATTTATTTTATTAACTTTATGATAACAATAATCAGTTATAGTTAAGTTTATGTATGCAGATTAAAATAAAAAATCAAATTTTTAAGACTTTGGTGATTTAGGGTTTTTATCATTTTTTTCAAAATATGCAATTTATGACAAATATTTTAACAGAAGTGATCTGTTAAATTTAAAAAATCATGTGGGTACATAAACTCAAGTTTAATCCTTTGCAGTAGCTTCCTTTGTTTTTATTTTATGTTTACAATAGCTTGTAGATGATACTTAAGCAAGTCCTGTTTTAGGGAATTTTCAACTTAGCTTACTTACCGCAAGATATTGATTTTGCGGTAATTCTTGAAGAAATTTTGCTTTTTTGAGTTCATTTGCGGCAGTCAGCTAAGAGTTTGCGGCAGTGAAGTGGGCAAAATGGTCGTTTTCAAAATTGAAGTTTTAAATGAGATTTCGTTCAAAAAAATAAAGAAAACGTTATAGATACTTATTTTTTTTCTTAAAAAATTTCAAGGTGGTGCAGTTGCGGCAGTGCAACACCCCACGCGACGCCCCTGCCATAAATTAACACACCAACCTATCAGCAAAGATCCGACGATGACGCAGAACTTGGCGAGGAAGAAGAAGAAGTTGGTGACGAACTTCACCACTAGGAGGTGCTTGGCGTTCGTGGCGATGAGCACGGTGGCTTTCCTCGCCGACGTAAAGAACGAGGTGCCGTAGACGGCGACGCACGTCAGCGCCACGTTCGTGACGTAACAGATGATCGAGTCGACGCACTTGGCGCACGCGTTGACACAGTGGGCAACCTTTTCTCCTACTTTACCCCTGTTTATCAATTTAATGTATTATCACTTGTATGGAATTGTACTTTTTAAGTAGGCACTTTATACTTATTTAACTCTGTTGAAAAAATATAAAGTCATAAGCTATTACTTAAATAAATACATACTCAACAAAAAACTCCTTAACCAAAGTAATCAAACTGACCCTTTCTTTTTCAACTCGTACCCGAACACATACGCCAGCAGCCGCAGAATCTTGGCGATCGCCACAAACAGGCTCCCGAAAGCCACGGAGCCCAGGTTGTACTTGACCAGCCGTTGAATGGGCCCGATCGCAGGGCAGAAGCACTTGCAGCAAGTGGCGGCCAGGCTTTGGTTTTTCTTGAAGTACCAGGAGCTGAAGACGTCGGAGAGGACGACCTTCTGGCAACCGAGGACGAAGAATATCAGCCAGACGAACACGAACGCCACGTAGGCCACCTTGACGTACAGGTGGTAGCGCGGGTCGATGACGTAGGAGACCAGCCCGTCAAGATCCACCTCCGCGACGACGTTGGAAAAGCACAGGGCCACCACGGCGACCATGGCGGCGAAGAGCAGGATCAGCAGGACGCCGGTCACGAACGGGTTCGCGATGATGGCGATGTTGCCGAAGAACGCGCTGTTGGCTTCTTTAATCAGCTCCAGGGAGAGCTTTACCGACTTGCGGGTCCACACTATCAGCACGAGTATAATCAGGTTGAGCACGGACAGCCCGATGCAAATCGGCAGCAGGTACTCGGAGTTCCTGAGCGCCTGCACCTGCTTGCTGTTCTCGATCGACGACGTGATGTTCTTCACCGTGTCTACGACTTCATTCGTCGACGCGTTGGTCGCCCTCTGGAAAACCTCGACCGATCTTTCGGACGCCACTTCGAGCAGTCTCTGCCCGCTCGTGGTCGCCGTCGGGTTGTAGGTGACGTCGGCGTACTCGTACCACGCGAAGCTCATCGACGCCAGCCCGACTATGACGAAAGCGACGACGATGACGTAGACGAACAGCGGGGCGAGGAAGCGGACGATCACCATAGCGACGAGGCAGAGGAGGAAGTTGATGGCGATGATGAGGAGGATCCACCGGAAGTTGTTGTTAATGGATACCAGTCCCATCTGGACCCTAGTGGTGTAAAAAAAACGATTAGTTTACAATAAAATTAAAAATAAAAACTTAATTTTTATAAAATTTAGTGATCTACTGGATCCACTAATAAGGATCCGGTTTTTTTGTTTAGTATCCGGCTGAAACCCGATCTTTTCAATTAAGATCCGGGTCCTAAAATTTAAAGTTTTTTGTACAGTCAATAGAGAACAAACTTTAAATAATTAACTACTATAATAAAACTAGTTTAGTGAAAAATGTTTGATCATGTGTGAACAATAAGAAAAAAAAATTACACGTCGCACAAAGAAGACGAAAAAAATCTGTATATAAAAATTATCTGTTTAAATTTTAAGATAAGATGATATAAAGCTTTTAGATGTTCTAAAACTTATGAACTTAAAATTATTTTTTGATAAACTTAGATTAAATTTTTATACACAAAAGTTCAAATTAATAGATGGAAATTGAACTTTTTAGCAACTGTTTAGACATATAAAAGTAAGTAACTTAGCAAAAAATATTAACTCATATCCACGATGTTATGCTGTAAATTAATAACTAAAATCTATTCTGGCTTTTTAAAGTTGTGATGCAATAATAAAAGTTTTTTGCCTGTCTTTGAAAGCAATTGTTCTTGCTTTTGCTTGAGTTATCAATTCAGAAAATAACCTTATAAAATAAACAAAAGATGGAGGTGCTGAAAGATACTTTCTTGCAAACCTGGCAAGACATTTTCTTGTTTGAATTGCACCAAGGTAATAATTTAGCTTTTTTAAGTTGTTAAAGTAAATTTGCTTTGGCAAACAAAGATTTTAAGGTAAGTTTATTTAAACTTGAAAAGAAATGCATAAGATCCAATTTTAATCCCAAAATAGTCAAAAACCACTTTGAAAAAGTAAGTGAATATAAAACTAGTGAGAGTTCAAATTAACTAAAAATTCAAAAGTCTTAGAATATATAATGGTCATCTCAATTTAAAACTTTATTAAAATTCACGAAAGAAGAAAAGAAACTGTTCCCACTTGCAAAAACGTCCTTCACTAAACCAAGAAGAATAGGTCAATTGCTGAATACATTTAGTTCAATAGCCAAAAAGGAAAGCAACGTACCTAATAATAAAAACAAAAAAATCAAAAGTTGTGCACTATGCGGAAAATACAGCAATTATAAAAGCATGGTAGACGAGAATAGTTACATAAAAACAGTTGAAAACAAAACAGTAGATATAAAACCAAAATTAAGCAGTAAAAGTTATGGAATATTATTCTGCTCAATGTTTAACATGCATAGAAATCTATGTAGGTAAGACTAAAAATAGCTTTAATGTAAAATGGAATGCACATAGAAACAACTGAAAAGTTGAATAATAAAAGTTAAAAAAACAACTTGGTTGGTAAAGGAGACGAATCTGCCTTATTTAAGCACTACTTTGAGAATCATCATACTGATATTGAAAATATATGATTGGACAGTGCCTTTAAGATGATGTTTTTAGAACAACATAGATTTATAAGTTTAGACTACAAAGAAAGTTTATGGATAAAAAGATTAAGTGCAAAAATTAACTTAAATAAAACATTTTATAAACTTTTAATATTTTAGAGCTTGGTATTTTACGATTTTTATGAAAAGAGAATTTTTTTACCTTGTGTTTTAGCTTGTTTACTTCTATGAGTTTATGAGTTGTTAATTGGTAAAATCTTATTTTATGAAACTTGTTTATTTGATAATTAATAGTGTTTTTATTATGGAAATGTTTTATAAATTTATATGGCCTAAAAAGTTTAATTTTTAGCTTAAGTTTTGTTTACTTTACAAATTTGTTACTATTAATTGTGTATATAATTTTAGCCGTTTATCACTTGAAAACGTTTTAATAAACGAAAGTACTAGTGAAGCAAAAGCGTGTACTTTTTCAAAGACAGCAGAAGCAATATTGTATTTTTTACAATAACTTTGTTGTTAATAATTTATTATAGTTTACTGTCTGAACAAAGGGGTTCTCATTGTCTTGGACACTGGAAAAAAAAAACGGTTTAATATATCTAATTAAAAAAAATTAAGAAAATTTGACAGTTATCAATTTCAATAGTATTCTCAATACTGTAAGTTTTTTTCTTATTTACACAAATCTTTGAACATGTTTACTTTTCATAGATGCGTTCTTGAATAAAATAAATGTTTAAAAATAACTAATTCAAAAACAGTGGAAAACAACAGTCTTAATTGATTTGTTAAAAATTTAAAGGTGCTAAGTAGCAGTAAAGACTTCTACAAAAAATATGCTTCTAAGATTAAACATAGTAATGTAAGTATAAAACGGAAAAAGCTGATCGCTCAAAGTAAAGTTTTTCCAACAAACTGGATCCGGGTCTTTTTAAAAAACTAAGGTCCGGCCGGATCCGTATCAAAGCAAAAAACGGCCAGATTCGGTAGATCACTAATAATAACTTGGTGATGTACAACAATTAATTATTTTTTAACACTCCAAATAACTAAACATTAATAAAACTAATAGTTACTAACTAATACAACAAATAAATAGCTATCATTACAACAAATATTTAACTATTAACACAACAAATAAACATTAATTGTTAAAAATACTGATTATTTAAACACACAATAAATAGATATTTAACAATAAAATAAACAGTCCATTATTAACACAAAAAATACTTAACTAATAATATAACAAATAATTAATTATTATACCTGGTGATGTATTCGTTGTAAACTTCCGCATCCTTTTGTTTGTCTTGCGGAATCAGTCCTGTCTGAAATTTTGAAACTTTTAAAGAATAAAAATACTAATTTTGTGTTTAAATACGCTAAATTGTAACAAAAGTTTGTCTTTTATTTTGTCAAACAAGTATTTATTGTAGAACTTTTACATTTGGCTTTTTTTTTGCGGGATTAATCCATAAACAGTTTGTAACGTTTTAATTAGTGAAAGACAAATGTTATGAACATATAAAAAAAAAAGTAAAAAAACTATTTTTTTACGATCTTTATAGTTGTGTTAGCTAAATGCTCTTTACAAACTGTTTTAACTTGTACTGATAATATATCCTTCATTATTTTGGTAGGAAGAGTTTTCTCTAAATATATAACAACATATTTTTTTCTTATAATTTGTCTTTTGGTAAGAAATGAGTAAAATAATCTTAATATCTTGTGCTTGATACTTACTGCATTTAAACAAATTTTGCACTGTTTGGGAATGTTGACCAAATACTATCTTTTTTATACATAACTTTTGTTTTAAGTTTTATTTTAGTTGCTTGAAAGCTAAAATATACTTTTATTTCAGTTTTAGTGTTTGCTGGTTAATAAAAATCCATGTAGGTTTAAAACGGAAAGTAGAAATTTTAAAAGCATTTTGTTGTTTGAATTATCAAAATCAACTATAATTTAGAACTAAACTTAAAAGTCTTAACATAGGTCTGAAAAATAAAAAGCTAAAAAGTATCAAAAACTAATTTTGCTAGTAAAAATTTATTTCAATTAATGTAGAAACTAGATCAAATAGTTTTTTAGAAATTTACTATGAACTCTTTACGACAACTTGACAAATCAAATTCCGACAATTAAAATCCTTAAATATATGTTTAAAAGGCCACAACTAAATAGTAATATATACTTCAGAAAACCTTTAAAATGTTTATGTATTTCTAAATAATAAAATTATGATAGCAAAAAAAAATATCAAAAAAGACTTGGCCCAAAAACGTATTTGTGTTATTAATAAGAACTACATACAAGTTTTTATCTTCTTAAAGTGCTTTTCACTTTTGAGTTGTGGCCCTTAAAACATTTTGTAAGAATTTGAATTGTCCAAAAATCAACAGTCGTGAATTCACTTTTTTCAATTATTTTTTTTTAATATAAGTAGACACTCTTATGTTTTAGTGTTTACTACTAGAATAAGCAACATAAATTTAAATAAGAAAACAATTCAAACATTTTAACTTGGTATAGTTTGTCAATATCTCGTTTATGAGTTTGCCATACAAGTAATTTTATCAAGTTTATTAAGTTTTACGGAGTAATGTACAACAGTTATTTAAAAATAGATACTGTATACATTTAAATAGTTTGAAAGCTCTAAGTTATATAAGTTAGGAAGTTTCAATTTTTATAATGAAAAAACTAGTAATCTTCAACCACGATTGTAATTATCTTAAATTTTGTTCAAAAAAACTTTTGCTTTTTGACAACTTGCATAACCAATGAACCTAGTTAAAATGAAAATCAAACAACTATAAAGAGTAATTTACTTTAATAAATATTTTTATTTTCAAGCAAAATTTTACTTATTTACCACAACATACAAGTAAAATAATTCTGTATTGTTATGCATCATATAACATAAAAACTTTCTTATTAAATTAAATTCTAACAAAAATTTTTATCTAACGAAATATATAGCTAAAAACGTAATTTTAACTTACCAGCTCATTCAAGTCGGGAGCACAAAATGTCAAAAGAGTTCTGTGGGGGATGACTTGGTTGTAAGGTAGCCCCTTGCAGATGTTTTCCTTGACAACCTTCTCCGGTATCTTGCTCACATCATATCCGTTAGCGTTTAAAAAGTCCTCGCATTTAATCAGCTGTTTCGGACACTCTTTGACGCACAACTTTATGTTTTCGTTTCCTGTCTTATTGGTTTTTATAACGTCCGGCAGTTTTCTAGTCAGGGTCGTTGGAATTTTTCCATCAGCTATGGCACTTCCAGTTACGTCAAACTTTGCGTAGCTGAGAAACATTTGATATGTTGCCTCGGACGTGTCGAGTCCAGACAGAGGGACTCCTTTGTATTCTCTGTTGACTTTTTTCCCGCAAGTGTTTCCGAAAGAGTCGTGACCCTTGTAGTAGATCTCAGGGTTTCCTTTCAAGTTTGCATCATAGATAATTTGAATCAGAACGCCTATGGCGGCACAAAATAAAACTAGAAACTTTACATCGTGTATCTTTTCTTCTCTTACTGGACCTGACATCGTAGTTTAAATAATTAAATGGATTTGTAGTATTTTACCCAAAGTTGTTTTACCCAAATAAACTCATTGTGAATGTCATTTCATTAACTAACTGTGTTTCAGTACAAACAGGTTTTGTATTTCAATTAAATTTTTATACTACGTCATAATACTTTGCACATCTGAACTTAACAAATTCTAAAAGAATATAGATTATTTCTGTATATTGGTTTTGGGTTTTGCTTATGATAAAAGTTAACAAAACTTTCCTTAACATAAAGTAAAATAAATACCTACTATGTGTAGCTGTTTGCAAAAGAAAATGAACTAAGTACTTAAATTTACTCAGCGTGATAAACAGCTGATATTGAAAGTAAACTAGTTTAAACAGCTTTTTTTTACATTATACAAAAATAAGATTCTATTTAATAATTTTCCAAGTCGTTAAACTCGAGATTTGATATTAGTTAAATAAAAACATATAAAGTTTTTATTAGGTACTTTAAGAGGTAAAACAAAGTTTAAATAAAATAAAAAATACTAGATCTCTTTTACAGTTTTTGTAGTATTAACAAATTAAATGCCATTTTTAAATTTATAAAGTACTTTGCATCGTTTTTGTTTTATTAACTTTACAATTAAAATATAAACGCTGGTTTTTCAAACACTTAGTTGAAGTGTATAATAATTTTTTTTAAATCAATAGAAACAACAATTGATCAATCTCTTAGGTATCTAAAGTATGTTTAAGATAAAGAGACCATAAGTTAATGATCATTTACTATTAATTAGGTCGAATACACCTACTTGACTTTATAAAAAAGTTTAGGTGCAGATTTTACATAACAAATGACTAAAAAAAAGTTCTATACATGAAAAAAGTTACTCATCTATTAATATAAACTTAGACTACGTTAAAAATTAATTTCGGAAAATGTTTAATTATTGGTTTCACACAAAAATTTATTCCTAAAAATCTACTTTAGCGGGATTTGGGCCCACGGTGTACTTATATTCATGTTTATTAGTTTTCAGTTTAACAAAATTTTCATTAGTATAAGTCGAATGTTATAAAGCATGCTGGTCGGACGCGGCTCTCAATTAATACTTAAATTCAAAAGTGTAAAAAAACTAAAAAACTGTGGAATTTTTCAAATAAAGCTTTTCGAGTGTTATATAAATAGAAAACTGAATATGGGTGAAAATATTATTTAAACTTTAACGTTGTCAATTGGTGCTAATAAAAGTTAAATACTTCTTTTTGTTTTAGTTTTATAAAATTAAAGCGGCGCCTTAACCTCTATGTTGAAAAATCCAGCCTTTCAGCACAAAAAGATTTCACATCTGGCCCACTAACTATAGAAGTACTGTAAGGATAGTATCCTCCACCTGTCCGTTTGATAAGTAAACATTCTTTCGAGTATGTCGTATTAACGTCTTTGTAAAAAATGAAGTTTTTAAGCCTTGAAAATTGTTTAAAACAAGTACTTAATTAAAGTATAGGAAGTTTCCGCGCAATTGAAAACTTTCCCCGAGAAAAAAGTCAACTCTCTCGAACTATTTATTAAGCTTAGTTTTACCTAATGCAGCGCGCTTCCCACAACGTAAGGGGCAAAGTTGCCAGTATTGTGTCAATTTCAGTCAAAGTCCGCTTAAGTATACACTACATATAAAACTAAAGCAATGTCAATTTATTTATAAAAAACTCAATCAATTTAGAATAGAAAAATGATATGCACTTAGACAAAAAAGAAGAAAAAAATCTATGAAATAAGAATCTACATGAATAAATTCATCGTAGTAAAATTTATATATTTCTTTATAGAAGAAATCTTAAAATGACTTTTTTTTATTAAACGTATATTAAAACTTCTACAGCAAAAAAAAAAGGTTCTCATGCAAAATAAGTTGGTGTTGTTTAAGTTCAAAGTTATAAATATTAAGAAAATTACTTTACTTTTTTATAATAACTAAAAAACACACCATTAATAGTTCGTTACAAAAAAATTAAAATTTTTAATTCTCATCCACGACTTATTTGTAAAGAAATCATTTAAACTTCATTTGAGGTACTTTAACACAGTTAGCAAAATCCATGTCTTCCGCATAAAAACTAAATGGTTCTACATACCACTGATCTTTATCTGTGTAATAGATTTGGACTTCTGACTTATTTGCAAATGCGATGATTTTGTTTCCTATTGACGTAGCTCCCACATAATTCCACCTGCGTAACCAAGACTTGGACTCGATTACCTCAAATATGTCTGTCATTTTATTGAAAACTTCAAATCTTTCGTTATCTAATCTCACCACAAATATCTTGTTTTTTATTGCAACTAGACTGTGTCGTGACCAACTATATACCATATTGGGCATATCCGACCATTCATTAGCTATATGGTCATATATTTCTACAGAGTTTGTACTGTCAACGTGCTGTAACTCCGGTGCAACTGGATACCTACCATTTGATCCACCGGAAACAACAATTTTACCTTCAAAAATTGTAGAAGCCGCGTCAGTTCTTGGTACCTTCATTGGTGAAACAATTTTACAACTGTTGTCTTTAGTGTCATATTTAATACATGAACGAAGAAAATCCCAATTATTACCACCGATAATGTATATTTCGCCAGCAACAGCACATGTGCTGTCTCTGCGATATTTGAAATCTGTTACGTTTGTCCAATCGAATCCTTTGCTAGAGTAAGTTCTGAGTGTGAGTTTACTAAGCTTATCAGTATGATTTTCAAAAAACACGTAAACTTCACCGTTTGAATAAACCACTCTATAAACTTCATCTTTTACATAGGTTGAAGTAAGATGTTTTGCTGATTTAATGCCGTTTCCACTAAACCTAACAACATCTATTCTATTACTTTTGTAGCTCACTACATTAAACCAACTTTGGTTGCAATATCTGCTCGTAACATACCTGCTAGAATTTACGTTATCTCGTTTAAATTGAATCACATTTTGTATGATACCTCTACACTCAATATCTTCACATAAGGTAAAGTCTTTATTTATTAGGTATTCTAAAGCAGGTATTGACAACAAACGAAGTCGTATTGCTCTTAAGATCCTTTTAGAAAACTTGCTTCTTTCTTTTAAGTTGTAGCTAATCCACTCATCTGCTAACTCGAAAACTTCAAGCTCTGTTGTGATATGCAATTCAAAAGATTCAAGGATCTTTTTGACAGAAGCAAAACTTAATTCTAAAAAATTAAGATTTTTAGCTACTACAGTGAAACAACGCTCTATAAACTGTTGAGATTCTTCAGCAAGACTAGGCAAGTTGAAAATATCAGCAAGGGTAATAAAGAGAGTTACATTTTGAACACTTTTCTCATTTGACACTATGTAGTTGCATATGTAATCTTTTAAACTGTTATCCTGAAGCACTTTTGACCTTTTAAGAGTTTGGATGTGTCTACCATTTTGAGTCAGTACATCTAAAATAAATAAAATCAGGTCGATTAAATAACCATTTAGACTTGGGAAAATCATTATAGCAAGGTATATTTTATAAATGTACAAATAAAACAGAAATTGATGCAAGATACCTTCTGAACTTTTTTTTTTTAAATAATCTAGTAAAATTAGTTTCAAGTAACACTTATCAATTACTTTTGTTAGCAACTAATTTAAAATTAAGTTTTGAGTAAATAAAGAGGTCCATCAGAAAAACACGTTTAAAAATTTAATCTTTATAAGTTGTTATTATTGTTGTTTGTCGCTTATTTTATTATTTCTATTGTCTATTTGTTATTATGTTTGTTCGTTTACTTATCTGACATAAATTATAAGTTAGTATTTTTAATAATTTTTTTTTAAACTTTTAATCGATATCTAACTCGTTTTGCTTAATTTTGCTAATTTTTACTAATTGAATATATCTGATTTAATTTTATAATACTTCTAACAAAAGTAATTGAAAAGTGTTAGCTGTAATCGATTATACTTGTTTGTTCAATAAAAATGTTTTAGAATGGATCATGTGTCAAGTTATACATTAAATGTACAATACATAAATTACTTTTAAGTCTACATTATCAAACTTTAAACGAACAAATATATAAAAAATAAAGAAAGTTTAAATTAACGAGAAAAATGCTAGATTCGATAATTGTATTTACTAAATTAAAAAATTGTAAACTATTAAAAACATTTTTAGTTGATTACATATTTTTAAATAATACACTGTATACACAATTTAATTTGTAGTAAGAATGGAACAGGTTAAATTACACGAAGACAAAAATGCATGAGGTTACTAAATTGCACAAGGGGACAATTTTGCATCAAAGATCAATTTTGCACGGAGGGTAATTTTTCAACGAGAGTAAAAAAATAATCTGAAATATAATTTAATAAAAAACAAAAAAAAAAAAAAAGTCACTGACCGAGGGTAAGGGTAGGGGTAACAATGAAAGTAAAAACAAAGATATTAAAACAACTGATAAAATAAATTATTTTAGAAAATAATAATAACTAGCAAAAAAGCTACCGACCTGAAGGTAAGGTTTAGGGGTGATAGTGATTATAAAAAAAAATATAAATATAATAAAATAAAAATAATACTAATGAGCGTATTTGTACAATTTTATCCCCTCGTGGAAAAGTGTCTTCTTGAGATAGTATCTTTGTGCAATTTTGTTCGCTTGTGTAAATTTTAAAGTTACCCAGATACACATAATTTAATTGTCTATGCTTTATTAAGAATATAAGAATTTTATTTTCATGGAGAAATATTATATAAGGTAATATTACTTATTTCATCACATAACTACTATTTTATAATTTTTTTGAAACTTATAACACGTATTTAAAATGAAAGATAAGGAAATATACCCGTACGAGAGACACCACTACCACGCTGCATATTCTTACCTTCTAGATCATTTAAAATCCTTCTAACGCACAATTTTACATGAGGTATAAAAATAAGACGAGCAGATGCTACATGAGAACTTTGAGGTAATAATTGCAAAATTCAAAACAAATATTAAACACGTAATATAAATAAAATATAACTTTTGATTTGTTGTATAATAATTAAATGTAACTAAGCCCATAACTAAACCATTAACTGTAGAAAAATAATATTGGAATTAAAAAGACTTTTCTATTTTGATCATTTATATTAAATTATAAATTAAGTATAACTACTTATTCAGATTCGTTTGTTTAAAAAGATTGTACACAATTACTTACAACCTTAAAAACAGTATCTTTCGAATAATAAAGTATAAAATAAAAGGTAGAATGAAACTTTATTGTGTTTTTTATGTGCTAACCATTTATTAGAAAATATAATATGGCTAGGTTTAACTTTTTTAACTTTTGGATTATTAATGTGATAGAAACTTTAGATTTATTTGGATAAATGTATACTAAAATATAAAACAAAACTTTATAAAATCAGAAAATTGTAAAAACACACAGAATTAAAAAAAATATTAGAAATATTGAAACTTAAACCTTTAGATATAGCTTTGTTATCTAATCAAAACTAAAACTAAGAACTAAAATCTCATATATTGAGAAATTTGATTTTATCATAGCTTGTCTCTTAAAACTTAAAGTAAACTTCAAGTTTTTTATGACTTTCATAACATCTTAAGTAAGATTAAAAAGTAAAAATAAGTGTTAACTATTTTTTTAACTACGTTGATGGATGTATTTATTTATTTTTTGGGTTTGAAGTATGAAGTTTTAAAATCCACACTAATTTTATAAAGTTTAAAACAAATTTATTGATGTACGAATTAACTCATAAAACAGTGTTTTACTCTGTTAATAAGATTAATGAGATGGCAAGTTATTAAAAAACTGGAATTTAAATGCATTTGTTTTATAGGAACACTAAAGCTTAACCTACGGTTATAAATTGTATATAAACCAGTAACAAAGGTTAATGGAATCTGATGAAAAACGCTTAACGCTACAATGAATGAAACTATTAAAGATATTTATTAACAACTTTTAATGGACGTAAGTAAAGCTTGTTATTAAATACTAATGAAGCATTCTACTACTCAATATAATTATAATGCTAATTTTACAATTATTGTGATTTTTACTCTTTAAGTTAATTTAAACCATACAAAAAAAGATGTTTACAAGTAAAACTATTAGCCTGTAAATTGTTATCATATATACAAAAGGCTAGTTAATTCAAGAAATACTTGAAAAAAAAATTCTAACATCATAAATACATACAGTAAACTAATAACTTAATATTCGTGATGAAGTTTTTACTAAGCTATTAGTAATTAAATTAATTTTACTATGGTAGAAATAGAAAAATGAAAACTAAACAGGAACTAGAAATAATCCTAAACGAATATTCTATTATAAAATAAACGTATTATAAGTGTTAAAAATTGATAACTTTTTATTTTGTTAAAGATTATAGACATTACCTCAAACACTTATAATATGGTTTGTTTTTTTCAAAGTATAGTTACAAAAAATTACTAAAATAGTACAAAGTTTGTATATATAAATATTTTACTTTAGATTTAAGAATATTAGGAAGAAGTTTTAATAAAAAATTTAAAAATAACTACATCCTTTCTAAACTTATCTGTAATTTGTAATGTTCTTAATTTTAAGATGAATAAGTGAACCAAAGAAGTAATCTGCTTGTGAAGGGGTGAATTTTATGTAATAAAAAGTTTTAAACTAACATACAAGTTTTAAAATTTTCCGATAAACCACTTTAGCATTGTTAATAAAAATATTAATACTAGAAATACAACCAATCACATACTAAAATGTTTTCTTTTCTTTTAGTACTAAGCTTGATAGTGTTTAAAAAAACCTTACAGCTTGCTAGAACGAATAGCTAGCTGATAGAAATTGCGTCACTAAGTTTTGTGAAACTTGATATTAAATGCTCATTATTCAAAATAGTAATAAATTACTAAACTGCATGTCCGAGAAATTGAGGTAAAGTTTAAAGTTTACTAATAGAAAACCAAATCAAACAAATTTAACTATGATTATTTTGCTGGTAATTTACAAATAAGTGCAAAATTGTGAACAAGTAGTTAAGCACGAATTATACTATGTTGTTATTATATTACAAATAAATTGAACACAATGCTTAATCAAACTAAAATAAGTTTTATTACTAACTTCTATAAGAAATTATTTAAATAAAAACTTTTAAATTAAAAAAAATTTAAAAATTTGCTTTGTTTATTGAAATTTAAAATAATAATTTAACTGTCAGAACTCAGAGTTGCTAAATATTAAAAAAATCTGAAAAAAAAATAATAATATTTTAATTTTTATAAATAAATTGTAAGTAACCTGAAAAGTTTTTAAAATCCTTAGAAAACTAAGTTACGTTAAGTAGATTCAATTTGAGTACTGTTATACATCTTAAAGGCAAATTTAATGCGGTACAGAAAACCAAATGATTAATGTATGTTGTTGCACTGACAAAAAATGAAATATTTAAATAGTTTTTGATATACTTTTCTGATGGTTTTAAGTAGTTCGAAAATTATGATAACTGTTGGTTTTTCAAATAAATTTGATATTTATTAAATATTAAAAGAGAAGTAATGTACCTATAGTTTACTAAATAAACAGTGTTTATGAAATGTGAAAAACCAAATTTTATGGAAGTTTAAATTTACGCAGAAAATTACAACGAGTTTGTTCTTTTCATAACTTAAGTAAGAGCTAAGGCTTTTTGGATTTCAAAAATTATTATGGTAATTCATCTATTATGAAAAGTTTTCAAATATTTAAATGTTGTTGTTTTACAACTTAGCAAACTATTTTTATATTGTAGAGTTTTATCGATTATGCTACAGCCATTAAAGTTAAAAGTTCTTAATAAGTTTAAACTATTTTTATAACTATTATATTTTTTTAAACTAAATCACTAAAGTTTTTTCTATATCATTTGTTTTAAGTTTTAGCTTTGGTATTGATTAAACAAAATATGAGTAAACTATATAAGTCTGAAACTATTCTTATTTCTTATATAATAATAACTTCAAAATTCATTTAAATTCTTAGAGCATGTAGTATTTGCTGATAAATTTTTGTTTTGTTGTTGACTACATAAAATGACTAAATTATATAAATCGGAAAGTAATTTTTTTTTGTGTAGTAAGGTTTTTAAGATTTATTTCAATTTCTTCGAGTATGTAATATTTACTACCAAGACTTAGTTAGAAGTATTTATTTTTCCGGTAAGTCTTAGTTTATTTTATAATTACTGTATTATTTTTGTTTTTTAATGGTGATAAAAATACTTCATCACCAGAGTTGTCAAAATGGCAATTTCGCATTGAATTGTAATAAACTTTGTTTATTTCAAATTTATCATATTTTTACTAGTTACTACATAGTGCTTTCTTGTTGTATTTTTTTTCACACTTTTATTTTTATTATAACTTAACTATCTTATTACTTGTGACCTTCAAAACTTTTTTTTTTAAGTTGGCCTTCAAATAAAATATAAAAGCTGCTGAAACACACACATAAAATAAGACCCTTTTTTTAAGTTTGTAGTTTCTTTTGAAAATAGAATTATAACTGTCGCTGCGGTCCGAACCAAAAAGTTTTATAAGAAACAAAAGGGAAAATTTCAACAATGTATGAGCGTAAAGTATGTGTAATTTTGACCATAAACAACATATTTGTTTTTAAAACTCATGTTTTATATGTCTTAAAATGGGGTCCGACCCCAAGCAATCTTGTTCGGTCAAAATAAAAATGAACGAGCACTCTCATCGGGATTTATTTATGATCTTGTTACGACTTTATGAAAATTGTGGGTTTCGAACCCACGAGTGCTCGTTTAGCGAGAGTGGCAGTTAGCATAGTAATGCTTCGACCATCCTGCCACACGTTTATATTGACTTAGTATATTATTTAAACCTCCTTAATAAGTTTGCAGCGCATGGCTTGAATATTATTTTTATTTTCCATATAGTTATAGCTATGTAGTTCAAGTTTAATTTAAATATATTTGCACCTGCTTTACAAGTATCAAACAACTGCATAAAATATTTATTACTTTTTACTCAGATTTTTTGTTAAATTTGTAAAATGAGGTTATCGTGTTGAAACCAGTAAATTTTTGAATACAAAAACCTGATCGAGCTTACATTTTTAATTGATCACTAAAATGTTTATTTGATATAATTTTCATATTTGTTCAAATTATAGAAGATAATTATACTTATATCTGACCAAATGACAAATATATATTTTAAATTAAACAACTATTATATTTAAGTGTAAATCTTTTTACATATATATTTTTTTCCTTTATAACTATTGTATAGCATTTCAACTTGCTAATAGTGTTATATTGATAAAAATAAAAAAGAAGCTTTCAAAATTTATAATATTTTATTTTTCAAAGTATGAAATTAAAGAGAAAACTTCTTTTTTGGTTAGAGTTGTAAAAATTACTACCAAAACATTTAATAAAATGATTTTAGAGAAAATATTTTTACTAAGATTTATTTCTAGAAAATCTACAACAAAGCTATACTTAATTGAATGAATAAAGTTATTAATTATTGATTAAAAAGTAAATTTATGCTGAGTTATATAAATTAAATTATTTTGGTTATAAAATTTGTGTATACTAAAACAGCTTTTTTTCTAAAATTAGAAAACGCAATACTTTTAGTTATTCGTGCTTAAACTGACTTTTAAAACTAATATTTTAGTTAGAAAAAATATTTGAGATTCTAATTAAACCACATTTTGTTATAACAATAATTTAAATAAACTTTATCGAAACACAGCAAAACTACTCTTATTAACAAAATTAAATGTTTTATATACACCACGCATTTCGTAGAGGCATCATTGTTGATTATTATAAAACAAAAAATATTAATTGTAAGTTAGAAAACTTAATTTTGTTGAAAATTTTATTTTTATTTATAATGTAATAGATGTTTGCTTATAACCAAATTAAATTTTTTTTTAAGTTAGTTTGAATTCGTGCAAAAAAAAAGTATCAAGTGTATAATTGCTTTGATAAGTTTTGAGATGTTAACTAATTGTTTTAAACATATAAATTTTTATATGATGTTTTAGTTTTATGGCAAAAACAAAAACTAAAGCAAACTTATTTTTAAAAGCTATATTAAAACAAAAGTGCTGTTAATAATTTATTAACACTTTGCAAAATAATTTTTCATTTGGTTCATCTTTGTTTTAAATTAATTACTTTTAAGCCATTTGATTTTACAGAATACATTATTTAAATGTTTTATTTTAGCTATTTAAATTTTACTCATTTAAAAGGAATTAAAATTTTTATGTGTAATAATTTATATAGCTAAAGATTTAACTTATGAAACAGTGTTTCAATTTACTATCTAAGCAGCTAATATAAATAAACTTTAAATAAAAAGTTTTTTAAAAGATTAAAAAAAAACAGTTGTTAAACCAAAATTTTATGATTTTATAAAAGTAAGTTTTCTCAATCTTAAAACTTTACTTATATTGTTATTAGGTTACTTGTCGGTAGATAGACTGCATCAAATTTTTAAAAAACCTTTGTATCTTCATAAAAAAATTTGTATATTTGAGCAAACAAGCAAGTAAAAATATTTATTCATTTTTATTTCAATGGGACATTTATCACAAAATATTACATCTAAGTTGAGTGTTGCAACTCAGTTTGCAACAAATTACTGGAGAAGTTATTTTGTGATCTGCAATTAATAATAGATTTTTCCGATTATCACAATAAAAATAATAAATTATATAAATTTATAAAACATTTTTATAAGCAAAACTGTGTAGTAAAATAAGTGTTCGTAAAGTTTTATAAAATAATTTTGTAAAAATAATCAAAAATAGTTACTTTGAACTGTTTTAGTTTACAATATTTGCGCACCTTATGGGTCCATTCTAGTTAAAATTGTTTGTTTTATTTTTATAAAATCTTGCAAAAAAATAATATATAAGTTCTGAAATAGTAAAAACTTATATATTTTATTTGTTATTAATCTATAGAGTTTAAAGTATTTACAAATAACTTAATAAAATATAAAGTGAATCAACATTTTGTAAGATAATCTATTCAAATTAAGTTTATAATTAAACTATATTTAAACAAAAAAAAGTCTTCTGTACTACTAAAAAACTCATTTACTAAAAATCTGTTTCTAAGTTATTCCATAAACCTTAAAAAGTTCATTATAGAGTGTTAATTTAAGAAAAATTTTATTATATAAGTCATTTGAAATCTAGAGATTTTAAGTGGGGTCGATAAAAATTTGCAGTATAAATTAGTAAACTTATATTGAAATACAGTCTAGTACTCCGGAATAGTTCCATTTATGGATTTTATAAAATAAAGTCATTTGCTGTCTCTATCAACATTTCTGCTTAAATCGATACATTCATTTTTGTAACTTGAAGAAAAAAGAAAATAAACTGATTTGTAATCACATAATCCTTTGTTTATTTCGTTATGTAAATGTTTAGAAGAATAACCTTTAAAATAACCCTTGTTTAAATCAAACCTTTTGGGTAGTGTGTAAATTTCGATTTTGTAACCAAATTTCAAAATATCAAACATTTTGCTTGACTTTATTCCGTTCAAGTAAAGAGCTTTGCCGAACAAAAGAGACATTTCTACAGAAAAATTCAGGTTGACCCTAAAAATGTGCAGAATGTTTGCGCTTTTTCCAAAGCCTTTGATTGTTTTTGTTATGAACTTGAAATCTTTTCTTCTCATAGCAACAACAGTTGCTTTATATTGAACTTATTAGCATTCCAACCTTCTTCTTATTTTTTAAACAATGTTGCTTTATATTGAACCTGATTAGCAATTATACCTTCTTTTTACCTATAAACAATGTTGCTTTTTATTGAACCTTATTAAAAATCCACCTTCATCTTCCCTTTTAATAAATGTTGCTTTATATTCAACCTGATTTGCAGTCCAACCTCTTCATACCTTTTAACCAATATTACTTTATATTAAGCCTGATTAGCATTCCAACCTTCTTCTTACTTTTTATTCAATGTTGCTTTATATTGAACCTGATTAGCAGTCCAACCTTCTTTTTACCTTTTAATGAATGTTGCTTTATATTGTACTAGTTTAGCATTCCAACCTTCTATTTACAATTGGACTATAATAAACGATTAATTTTTGGTTTATTTATTTATTAACATATATACATACAAAAAATATAAATAAAACTAAATTAAATGAAAAAGCTAACAAATTTGAATAGGAACACAGTATAAGCGCATAAGTAAAATAAAAACTTCTAACATAGCTATATTTATTTACAGAACAAATTAAAACTTTAAGAAAACAAACTCAAACATTTAGACTTCAGTTTAGCCAAACACGAACAAGTTAAAACTCGTGAAAAATAATTAATAACATACACGCTTTGTTTTTTATTTACGATATTGTTTGAGACACACGAGATTCTACAACTTTGTGTACAAGCTCATTCCTTGTTAAACACATGATTGCAAATAAGAAATTTGTTGCGATCTTAAAACAAATCATCTACACATGATTGGCACAAATAATAACTTTCGGGACAGTCCAGACGGACCATTTCGTTTTCATGGTGTTCAAAGCAAACCTTACACTGATGTTTCCAACGAAATCGTACTTTAACAATCTGTTGTTGTAACCTAACCTGCACTTCAACTTTTTCTTGTGGTAATTGTTGTTGAAGTAATTTCTTTATACGCTCCGGGAATTCTAACGTACGTAAGTTTTCACTCTGATCATCTCCCATTGCTCTCGTATCAGGTTGCATCGGCTCTCTTAATTCTTGAAGTTCTGGCAAAATGTGTTCATTGGCTTGGTATACTATTTGTTGTAATTGTTGCTGCATACGCTCTCGAAGCCTACTCTGATAATTCAGATCAACTTCACGTTGCTGTTTTAACTCTTGCTGATCTTGTAGTAAAATCCAGATGTTTTGTAGTGCTCGATCTACTATTTGTCTAACATCTATCTGTCGTTGTTCTGGATCTTGTGCAACATTATCAACTACGTCATTGGAGTTTTGTTGTTTTTCTTCTTCCAGTCGAATATTTCGTATTTCTTCTTCAAGTCCAACTCCTATTGGTTCATTTTCTTGTTGTTGTTCCGGATCTTGTGTAGTAATTTTAAATACGTTATTGGGATTACGTTGTTGCTCTACTTCCTGCTGAATATTTTGTACTTTTTCTTTGAGACCAACTCCTATTGGTTTATTTCGTTGCTGTTCCTTATCTTGTACAACATTTTCTACTACATCAGGATTCTCTTGGTCCATGGTTGTTGATTTTTTTTTGTGTAAAACTGTAGACGAGTATAACAAATATTACAAAAGTGTTTAGTAAACTCTTCTACAACAATTTAAGAATGTTAAAAAAAAGCTCAATGAATTTTCTGAAAGAATAAAAGAAAACTATGATATTTTTTTTTACTTTACAAAAAAAGTTCAACCTTTTTAATTTATTTTATTTAAAACTTATTTTTTATACAAAAATATTATTAAGATTTTGAATTGTTATTTTTAAAGAAATAAACAATTTCATATAAATAAAAGTGTAGTTTTTGATTTTTTCTAGACAATTTTTAATTAAACCTTTTTAAAAAATTCCTTGGAATTAAAAAATTATCTATACTTCTAAATATATTATAAATATTTTTATTTTCGTAAATGATAAAGGCTACTGAGTTTTAATAAATCAACAGTAAGTAAAACAAGCTCTGAAAATAAACGTAAATGTTCCAAACGAAGATTAAATTAAGTTTTTTAAAGGTGTTCTTAATTTAAACTTCTAATTTAACATGACTAAATAAATTTAGATTAATCCTTAGCACTACAAAAGTTATGTTAAGTTTTATTTTTTAGATATTTTTATAAATATTAACAACAGTCTACTGAGCACTTTTAAATTCAAATAATGATTTTCAAAATAAAAGCTCTAGTACAAATTTACCTACATTGAGAAGCTATATAAGTTTGTAATATATACAACAGTAGTTCGATATTAGTTTACAAAAATTAAATAGTTGAAAACTGATAATAAAAAGGTTAAAAAATTAGTATTAAGTACTTTAACATGTTCGAAATCAATTGGAATATCTAGAATTATAAAACTTTTCACTTTAATTTAACTGAACTCAACGATAAGACATATTTATTATGTGTTCCATTAATTTTTTTAAAACAATACTATTAATTTTAACGAAAATGTTAAAAATCAAAATTATAAATGTTTAAAATAAGTTCTAATTTACAATATCGTTCTAAAAGTATTATGACATATTTTAATTGAAAAGTTATTATTACTTTTAGGAAACACTAACTATAAACATATTTTATTATGTATCTTCTGAAATAGTATGTTTGTACTACTAAACAGTGTTTGAAACAAATCAATTAGATTTAATTGATCATCTCAAAAACCTTCATAATTTATTAATTTTGAACATAACACACATACTTATAGTTCAATTACCACTTTTAATATTTATAACTATTAAAGATTCTAAGTGTTAGTGAGGTATTTTAGTTTCTATGCATAATTCGATCCTATTAAAACAAATTGCTTTTAATGCAAAAATAATATTTACAACATGTTTATTGCTTAAGTGGTAATTTCAAAATGATCTCTTATAGTTGTAGAAACTATGAAATATATCAAAAAAAATTTATTCAATATAATAACATATTACTTTAATTTATATATAGTTTACTGACATCAGGACTAAATAGTAGTTTGTTATGATAGTTATCTATGTTATATTACATTTATCTAGTATTTTATTTAAAAAAAATTATTTTGTATTTCTCGATAGTTTGTGCCATGTATAGAAAATACTTTAAATTTTAAAAAATGTTACAAAGACTTTTTTTAACAATGTTTTACAATGAAAAAAAACTTCAAACTTGGTTAGCAATTTCAAAAACCAAAAAAACAAGCTTTGCAAAAAACTTAATTATTTGAAAAAAACAAAACTAATTAATCTAATATTGTTTAGCTTACGAACTATTTTAAAGATCAAAATTGTAGAGTTCGTATAAACCATTTCAATAATTGAGTTTATTTTAAGTGGTTAGCATCAAAAAATAAGTTAAGTTAAAAAAACTAAATGTATATCTCTTTATCTATAACTTCTTTAAAGTTTGCCGTTAGTTTGAAATAAAACCTTTCTTATAAAAAAGTTTTTATTTTTTGAACAAACAAGTTTAATTCTTTGAATATATTGGACTACTTAGAGAAATACTATATTATACTTTAGGCTACTTAGAATCAACTAGGCAAACAAATGAATTAATATATTTTTTTATAAAGAATAGACACATACACTAATAATGTAAAAAACAGTAAGCTTTAAGACATCCTTAAAATAAAAACAAAACACACATTATGACTAGAAGAAGTACTTATTTAAAATTGATATGTACTAATTTCGAAACAGAAATTAGAACTAATTGCTCAGTATTTAAGTTTATAAAACATAAGTATCTTCAGAATAAAAACAATTAAAACAATAATATGCATAATTACTGCAACTAAATAGTCAAATTTTCATTCGAATCGAATCTCAATAAACTCTATGTCAGGAATTCTCTATTTTTTTCATAAGGCTTCGTTTGAAGAAATTAGAAAACCAATGGGCTTCCCGATAGTATTTATTAACATTTTCCGTTAAAAAAAGTAAAACTTTTTTTTGCTCATTATAATTAACTCCAGAACATTTAAATGAACTATAACAAATAGTATAATAGTTATATAAACTTCAATAAATGTTCTTCCATATATAGTTAGCTGTATGCAAATCGACACTTATGTAGTAAGGATAGTAAATCTGTAAAAATCTTCAAAAAAAAAAAATTATATATTCAATACTAAATGAATTAATTAACTAAGCATTTTAAAAGGCGTATATTTAAGTAGCCTAAAACTTGCAAAAACAATATTAATTTTTAACAAAAGATCAAAATCTTACTATAAAATTTATAGACCAATTTCACTTCTATCAAATTTAAACAAAATGATTGAAAAATATTTTACAATCTCCTGTACATTTTTTTCCAACAATAATAACTTTCAGATAACCTTCAAATAATCTTTAGCTTGGCTTGTGACAAAGTCATTCCAATACTTTGATTTTGCCGAATTTTGTTGAGGGGGACGCAGTTTGCGCATTGTTTAAGATTTAAGTAAAGCTTTTGATAGTGTAGATACAAATATATTTTTAGGGAAATTAAAATAGTATAGTGGAAGGAGCAATATTAATCTACTATCTAGTTCATATAAAAAAAAGTATTTATTAGCTGCGGAGGTTGTAAGTCAAGTTTGGGTACCATACTTTATTATTCCTAAGACATATATGTATATATATATATAACTAACGGAGTAATACTAGTTCAATTGCGTAAATTTTGCAGATGATACAATGTTATACAAAACAAATCACAAAAGACATATACCTAAATGACAATAGAAAATTTGATAAAGAACTTAGTAAGGTACCATATTGGCTTATGGTAAACAAACTCAAACTATACCTCAATAATACCAGAAGTATCCTTCTACATCAATCGAAAAATAGTTTTGGCAAAATATAGATCTTAGTGTGAAAACAAGTAAACACAAAAAAAAATTAATATAGTTACAAATATTTGGGAATAATTATAGAAAGAAATTTACATTGGTCAGAACATATAGAAACTATCAAAACAAAATTATAAAAAATATTGGTTGTGTTGTAGCAGTCTAACAGACATGCTCTGTTATAAATTGAGAGAATTGGGAAAAAGGGATTTTTAAAGCACTATATATACTACGCATGAACGATTACGTCGCTTTTGTATCGCATGCTTTTTATCGCATGCGCTTCTTGATCGCATAGACGAAATAGACAAAAGTCAGTGTTTACTTTTTGCTAGTTTAGTATTATATTATACTTGTGTTCATTTACTTACGATTATAGAGTGTATTTGGTGTTTTATATTTTATGTTGTGAGTTCTTTTAATAAATAATTGTGTTTATACATTTTTGTTGTTTTAGCTTATACTACTTGACCATTCATTCGCGGTATATTAATCGATAAGTAGCGCGATATGAATTCGAAACAAGTTGCCAAGAAATTGGCCAAAATGACTACTCGCTCTGAGTCAGCCAACGCGCCTGATCCCGTTGTTAGCGAAACAGAGAAGTCTCGACCGCCGGCTCCGTTTAGGGAAAGTACCGAAGGGCCGAGCGATCGTCACAGTGGCGTCCTCCTCGGGTCTGAACCCATTATTATAAAAAAATATAACACCTTAGATAATAGGCAGAATTGCGATTCTGGCGTGCAAGCGATCAATGCCTCTGCACACCCAGAAAGAATTTATTGCGAATCAGGAACGATAGCGAACAACGAAGCTTCCTCGTATCCACAAAACTCGCACGATTTATATACAGCAAGCGTAAATAACTCGCACTCTTCGATTTATCAAAGAAACGCTGCTGAAATTGTACAAGTTAGTCCGCACCTCAGTAATAGGCAGGACGATATAGAAAATCTTAGCCTAAGCGAATTAGAGCTAAGGATTAAGACAATAAAAGAAAATCGTCGCACGAACGCTTTACGAAACAAGTTACGTGCGCTAATGACAGAATCATTGTCAGATAATAACAATGTTTATAATTTAGAAAACGGCGCTCGATGTTTTGAAACTGAACAAGATCGATTGCGCCGTAAGATAATCGAAAATGCGAAGTTATTTAGACAACTTCGAAATATTTCGGAACCTCGCGCGGAACTCGAATTATTCGAGTCGCGCTGTAAGTCGTTTCATATCGATAGCGATCGTGAGAAACTTGAGTTATTAATTCATATTTGGCCTCGAGATGACATAATTGATTTTCGCGAAACTAAGAGCGAGTGTCATTTTAACTACCCTAATTTAAAAACTTATCTTATTGGCAAAAAATCTAGTTTGCCACACATACTTCGATTTAAACAGAGTACCTTAGGGCAGGCGTCTTTCCAGTCAGATAAGTGCCTAGCTGAAAAGTTGTCTAAAGCTGATAAGGAAAGTATAATAAAGTATTTTATGTCAGCTATATGTCCAATCGAACTAAAAAAGAAAGTTGAAGAAGCTTTTACGCTTAAATTAGACAATTTTTTAGTAAAAATTGAACAGATTTACTCTGGATCTCACTCGGAGATTCTAGAAAAAGCTCAAGAATTTCGTTATGAGCAAAGATCGCAGAATTTTCATAAAAAGAAACAAAATAATAATAAAAATTCGCATGTACAGCAATCTTCGCGTCGCCCTTATAGACATAATAAAAGTAATCAAGTTGAATACGATCAACAAAACGATTATAATAATCAAAACGCGCGTTACGACAGTAATATAAACTATCAGAACGTAGCGAACAATAACATAGGGTTCGGCAACGTTCAGCCGAACCATATGCAGTATCAGAATGTAATGCCACCAAACGGCCAAGTTTTTAACCAGAACCCCGTTCAGGTTAACAATAGATATAATAATTCAGGGTATACCAATGGTCCGAGTAATTTCCAGGGACAAGGTCCTCCATTTAATCAAGGTTTTCATAATCAAGGGCCTCCGTTTAATAATCAAACCAACTTACCAAGTCAAGGGCATCCCCCAGACAACCAAAATTTTCATAATCGGCAGGGCTCCTTTAATCCAAAAAACGGGCACCCCTCCTCCCGACAGTAAGAGGTAGGGAGGAGAGGGGAGATCCACCTCTTGTTAAGACAATCGGCTGTGTTTTTAAAACATCTGAGCAAACTGATTCCGATTCAAAATCAACCGCGTTAACGTACTTTAGCGGCGATATTAGTAACCTTAAGACTTCTTTAAAACCGGAAAACGAGTTAACAGAGTCAAAAAATTTTAGCAAGACACATGATGTTCAGGTTGATGCTGAACAACAGTCGACGTCTTTCGCGCCGGTTGAAGATAGTAACGAGGTTGATAGTGCAGAAGCCTATTGTGACGTCATAACAAAGCAGCCTTCGACTGTGGAAAGGCTACCCGTGCCGACCGTAAAATCCGTTAATATGACAAGTGCAGAAACACATATAGTCAATAACGAGCTAGAAAAACAACGTTTCAAAGAACCGTATCAACGTTCTAAACTTATTGTCAATACAGATTATATCAGCCCTTCTAATAGTAATTACACTTCAGGTTCATTATTTGTAAACAATAATTCGTGCACAAATAAAGCGTTTAAAAATATACGTCATCTTAAGCGATATCAGCAGCGAAACATTATTTACAATGAGCCAGTGAATAAAATAAGCCAACCTTATAAGTTGCGTAAAATACAAGTTCACGATTAATTACGCTGACGAACCGAGCGATGACTAATTCTACAAAGCAATTAAATTATTATCAGCGGCACTTGAGTTTTAGCGTTTAGCAATAAAACTAATTTAGTTTTTGTTTAGCTTTGCGCAGCAAAAAAGAAAAAGCTCACGTTAAAAGGTCGTGTATTTTAAACTTGCGATTTATCAAACACGCGTTGATGTTTTTCTTCATAAAAAGAAGCGTTACTAACAAGTTTAGTCTTTTAGCAAAATTAACATATTTTTTTCTTCTTGAATGAAGGGTCAAGTTTTAAGAAAATGTTGAATACATACATGTTTGTTATTTTCTTTGTTTGTATTTTGATCTACATTCTTTAAAAATTAGTTGTTTTCGTTTAAAATGCTTGCAAAGTTTAAAAATTAATTTCAATTAATGTCAGTTTTGTTTATTGTTTGTGTTAATTTTTTTCTATTTTTCTTAAACATTAGTATTTTTTATTCTTCTTTTCGTTTAAACGTAATAAGTTATTTTTTATTCGTTATACACTTTTTAACATAGAATTAAGCCTTAAATAGGTTTGAAACTGTTACAATTTTCAACGTAGTAACTAAGAATTCTTCTTTACCTTGAATTAGCAAATTTTGTTATTATTTGAATTTCATACTAATAACATAGAATAAAAATTGTTAAACAAGTAATGTTTAAGGAGTATATGACCAATCTATTACGTAAGTAAACAAGTATATGTTATGATTTTTTGTTTTAAAATATCGAACGTTTACTTTTGATATATTCTTAAATAAATAGGAGTTGTTGTTGATTTATCGTTTCAAAACAACTTATTTCCTGTACTTGTTTTAAAATTAATGCAGAACGATTGCTTTGATTTTAACTCCCACATTTTATATACACTGATATGTTCTTTTGACAATTTATTTCTCAATTGTTGTTTTACTTCTTATTAAAGGAAACAAATTAAAATTTAAACGCACTATGAAATATGTAATAAAGCCTATTTGAAACTTAATAAGTTAAGTCAAAAAATTTAATTTGCATTGTTGTAGTGAAATTATGCAACAATAATTCTGAACTGTGATCGATGAGAATTCTGACTGAGTTAATTAGGAGCAGTGTTTTTTACTAAAACACAGTTTTTAAACTTTTTTGTAACAAATGACTTTTCTTAATTGTTAAGGTCTTTAAAAACCAGTTAGAGTTTTTTTCTGTTTCAGTTCAAAGTAAGGGAAATGAGTTGTAAATCGTTAACCTTTTTTGTCCGTAAATGTCATCTTTTCTTGTATAATTGTAACATTGCGAGAATGCTTCAGCGGATTGGTTTTTACGACGTGTAGCAATGATTATAGCTATTGTTGAATATACATTATACCTCGTTAAGCAAATTGAAAGCTAATTATCGTTGTCATTTTCAAATAACTATAAAAGTAAAATAAAACTAAGTTTTTTCAAAAAACAAAAAGTCTGCGATTTAATTGTTTTAAAATTATATCGGCCGGTTAAAGCATTCTTTCAGTTATTGATTGACATCAGGGCTTACTTTATATTTTACATTAAACGTGAAAATAGTAAATATCATTATAAATACAATGTTTAGTTAATAAACTAGACGATTTTATTAAACTATTTTAATGTTTACCCTATATTTAACATTGTATTTTATATTACATATGTTTTTTAAATAAACAATCACAATGGATGGAAGTATTGACGCCATAAAGAATCTTTAGAAGACCTCATTTGTCACAATGAGTCCTACTTGGTTGCAAATGGAGATTCACACGTTACTGTACAAAATTCGTGGAAAAAAGATGAAGCACTCTAATCGCTGACACGTCATTGTTTCACGAATATCACGATGTGGAAGAGACTTCGCTAACATTCAAAACCACTCAGTGGAAATGCTTACCGATTTAGCATCTAGTTGTTCCATTACAACTGTGATATTCATTGCGGGAACCACCCGTTTTATCTCAACGAGGAGTGGAGAAAAAACAACATGGCTACAGAACTATAGAACTGCTTCAATTTGCTAAGAGCCAATAAACTGTAAACTTTTTTAGGGATTGAGTAACATAATTCTAGGATTGTGTAAACTTTTAAATTTTTTAATTAAAATTTTAAAGCTTGTTTATTTTATTATATATTTTAATTTTTTGAATTTAAATCATTGTTTGTTAACTTATGGTACATCTAAAACAAAATTACAATACTTTAAATACAAAAATGAAATTATAAAACAAGAGAGTGAAAACTTCTTTGATATGTTTTTTAAGTATTAGTGTGATATTGCTAATTGCTACTTTTGATTTACATTGTCATTTTTTTAAGTATTGTTGCATACTTTACAATATCAACAAATTATTGGCATGTTTTCTAAAAAAAGGAATCTTAAGCGTTAAGTTTTACTCCTTCGTGTTTATTTTTTATGTTTTCTCGCTTAAAAATTACATCAATTCTTTTCGTACATACAATTTTTTCTTTTAGCTTACATTACAAGTAAACACTACATCAACGTTATTTTAAGCTTTATGCTTTGTGTATTAAAAACTTGTTTAGTATTGCACGTTATCGAATTTCGTGGTATAAGTGATAATAACATCCTTAAAATTTCCATACTCTCATTTAATAAAACAAAATGACTGGAGTGGAGGAAGGGCAGCGCTCGGGAAATGCGTTATTGAAATCCCTAAGCCTCCACAGTCATTTCTTCTTCGGGCTAGACGGAGTGTAGCAGTCTAACAGACATGCTCTGTTATAAATTGAGAGAATTGGGAAAAAGGGATTTTTAAAGCACTATATATACTACGCATGAACGATTACGTCGCTTTTGTATCGCATGCTTTTTATCGCATGCGCTTCTTGATCGCATAGACGAAATAGACAAAAGTCAGTGTTTACTTTTTGCTAGTTTAGTATTATATTATACTTGTGTTCATTTACTTACGATTATAGAGTGTATTTGGTGTTTTATATTTTATGTTGTGAGTTCTTTTAATAAATAATTGTGTTTATACATTTTTGTTGTTTTAGCTTATACTACTTGACCATTCATTCGCGGTATATTAATCGATAAGTAGCGCGATATGAATTCGAAACAAGTTGCCAAGAAATTGGCCAAAATGACCACTCGCTCTGAGTCAGCCAACGCGCCTGATCCCGTTGTTAGCGAAACAGAGAAGTCTCGACCGCCGGCTCCGTTTAGGGAAAGTACCGAAGGGCCGAGCGATCGTCACAGTGTTATACAAAACAGGACATTTCTTGAATAAAAAAGGAGTATATTTAGTCTTTAATTCCTTGTCTATGAGCAATGTTAAAAATGGTTTGTTGTGCTGGGAAACAGCAAATAGTGTACAAATCGTATCAATGTTCTCATAAACATATACTTAGATGCATACATTATAAGAACTATTATATTGGTTCTAGAAAACTAAAAACATAAAAAAAGGGCTGAAAGTCTTTATCTATACGAATCAGGCTTTTTTTGTTTGAATTCAACAATTAATTGTTACCAGCTAGCTTTAATGATTAGTTATGAAATAATAAAAACATCAACAATTGTCATACGAGGTCTGCAAAGACAAATTATTTCCTACTTAAATTTAATAACAGGAATGCTCAAAAATTGCTAACTTATCAAGGTAGTAAATTATAGAATGATTTACCAGTATTAAAAAAAATTCAAGTCATTTTGTCTAATTCCATGATAAATTTAAAAACTATTAATTAAGTAGAAATTATCATTGTCATAAGTGATTATTCTACTTGTTTTTTAATTTTGTTCAAGTAATTAATAAAAATTGTCATTTAATACTCAAAAAACACTTAAAAAGTTGATTTTAACGATTACAATAACAGTGATTAAGTTTAAATTGCAGCATTTTTTATTAGGCTATTCTTTAGACTATTTAGAAAGATTTTAATTTTGAACTATTTTGAGAATTCATAAACTACGTTATATGTGTTTTTCTCTAGTAGTAAATTAAGTGAAACATATACTTTTTAACAGAGAGTTTGGCATATAAACAAACTACAAGCTGAGACTACTGTCTCAAGTTAAGTTATAATAAATTAATCTAATTTTCTGAGAAGACTAAATAAATTTTATTTTTACGTTTACAAATTTTGTTTGCTTTTTTACAGCTATATTTAATTTTGTGCTTAGAAAAGTATTCAAAAAAAAAAGTTTAATAGAAGAATGTAATTAATATTCAATTTTATTGTTAGTTTTTTTCTCCATAAGTGCACAGTGTATAAATATAACAGTACTTGTTTGATATTGCTGTCAAACTGCTTTTATGGTTAAATTAACTGCATTGTAGAGTCATAAAAGTTGTATAAAAACTTAATTAATTTCTTTTTTAAAGTATTCCAATCAGTTTGAAAAAAATTATTTAAGCTTTTAAAATAAGATACTGATAAAATCTAACGTAAAAGTATTTCAGCTTATTACAACTTTCCATTCTTTAAAACACTTGTGATTTATTTTTGAAGTATTTTCATGTCTTCTATTAAAATTGTTTATCTTGTTTTGTAAATTCAGTTAAAGTCATTATTTAAGTCTATAAATATTCTTAATACCTACTTTTATCCTTTTAAGTCTTAGGTTTTGAATGCATTTCATGTTTATCATTAGTTGGAAAACAAAACTATCAACTTTAATTAATGTTTAATTAGTCTATTTATAAATCTGTTATAGCGACCGCTTACATTTACGGCTTTGAAAATTTTGAAAAATAAAACTATGTTGCTGATATATTTCGTGTTTATTTTTAATTCTTATAATCTTTTTCAGATATAAAAAGTAGTTTTTTCGAAATTTTGTAAAATAAAATATTAATTTGGAAAATTTTAATTGAAAAGTAAAAGTTTAGTAATTATTTTTTAATTATTATTAATTTTTCGTTTTTAAAACTTTATTTTATCTTAGCTAGCTTTTGTTATTCAAATAGTAGTTAATTTTTAACTTTAACTATTTATATGATAGGCTATGTATAACTTTTGAATTTATTTGTCTAAATACAAAATAAAAGTTGACTTTTAGGAAAATTTCTTTATCTAAATTAACAAAAGCCATAAACAAAGGAGGTAGTTGTTACAATACCTCAAAGTTCTTAAACAACTAAATTTACGGATCACCAGCCTAAAATATCATGGTTTTGTGATTCGTGCCTCTTGCTTCAAGTAACGTAGTATTTTATTATAAAACTCAATTTATGTGAATCTAATTACAGATGTATTGGATCTCTAAACAAAAATGCTTATTTTTTATCAAGATACGCAGAGTGCGTTATTTGTTTTAACATCTTTTTCATGTATATTAATACTTTATGTATATACACGTTACTCAGTTTGATTATAAACAAAAAAATCCTACTTTAATAGCCACCATTTTATCAATTAATTGACGGTTACAGGACAATTGAAATCAAAAAAATTCAAATTCTTGAAATTGTATATGTATTTTTATGACGCCGCAATGATTAAGGTCGTCATAAAAATACTGTTTGATATATTAAAGAAAAGAAGTATTCCTTAGGTTTAACAAGTAACATTATTGTTCAAAAAACATACTCTAGAAGTAGTTTGTTAAAAAAAAACTTAGCAACCAATAAAAATGGTCATATGCTTTTAAATTTCAAAAACTATATTTAGTTACACCTTTATAAATGTGTGTTTAAAACAAATCAAACAATAAAGATTTAACAATAAAGATAATGATGGTAAAATAATTTAAATATTATTTAATGAGATAGCTCACAAAATCTCAGAACTAACAGAACTTTAAATGTCAGAATGTTAGTCTTCTCGGACCTAAGCTACCATAGTTGTATTGTTAAGTGGGTAATAAGTTTATATATTTCACAAATAAAAAATGTTTTTGAGAAATTTTATTATTTTTGATATAAGTTCTGGTTTTCTTTAAAGACTTTTAAATTCAACCTTTAAACTGAAATAGAAACTTAAAGTAAATCAAAGACTTTATCTGGAAAAATAATATATATAAAATGCTTTACAAACAGTTTTCAAATATGTCATATTTAAACAAACATCTTATAAATATAGATTCAAAGTTATTAACGTTTTTTACTATAAAGTTTAGAACAGTATATTCATCTAATTTGGCAAATAGATCTATCATATATGCTTTAAAGAAAAATATTTGTATTAAGAGTCAGACCATAAGATTTGTTACGTCTTACAATGAGCATAATTGCCATAATTCTTAAGTTTTAAACTCTTATATTTCTGTTATTATAATGTTTGAACAATTTTGTATTAAAAGTATTATGGAAAACTCTTCTTGAAAGTTGCTTGCTAGTATTATGTTAAATTTAAAACTTTAAGCTACAAAATTGTAAAACTATGTTAAGAATTAATAATAGCTTACTACAAAAAACTAAGTAATACTTGGATTTAAAATCATTTAAATTTATAGTTTTATTTTTGTCAAAAATATACTGAATGTTATTTTAAAAGTTTTCTGCTCTTTTTTCAAACAGTTAGTTTGATGCCCAAAGATTTAAGTTAAGTAATTTTTTTATGTTTCCTTCTTTTTTTAGATATGCTTTAAAAACTCTTGCGGTAAAAACTTAAATAAATAAATGAAAATCTACTATAGTATATACTGTGTAATTAGCTATCTTCTAAAATTAACTAAATCTATATTAATCGTGAACAAATTAACATTACTTACACTAAGTAATAATAATTGTAGTCAATTAGCAAAACTTAGGTTTTAAACTATTGTGCTTTTAGCTACTTCTGACGAAATTAAAACTAAGATTTATTTAATTACTAAACTAAAACTAAGTTTGTAGTATAAACAAACAGCTATGAAAAATTTTGAACATTTCTTAAACTTATTGCGATAACGTTAATAACAAGTTCATACTATAAGTTTAACCATCTAGATAGCTTATAAAAAAAGTTAAAAAAAAACTTTTTTTAATTAAGTAATTATTATTGGGTAACTAAATCTAATTATATATAGAAGTTTAACAAGAATCAATTGCAGTTAAAAAAGAAGTCATTTTAACTATAGTTTATCAATTACACAAACTTTAAACAATTAATAATAATTGTGACTAAATAAACAACCTAGCTGTTATGCTTAATTTTCTTAATCATAATATAAAACGTGTTAAACACTATTTATAAATTCAAGTTATGGCATATTTTTCAAAATAAAATTCAATAGTTTGCAATAGATTAAATATATGCAATTTATTTAGTTTTAACAAACAATAACTTGACTTAGGCATTTATTAAAACTTTAATATTGTAGTAACTGTTTTGTATAAAGAATACTAAAGTTTTGTTTCAAATAACCACTGAACTTATAAGCAGTAGTAACAGCACATTGAATTTAATACGCAATAGAAATAATAAATGATTATTCGATATAATACACAAACAATGTAAAATACTGGTCATTACTTTAGAAAAGAAACTTTTTTTTGCATTGTAAGGTTCATTTTGATTTGGTCAACTTAAACAGTGTTTTTAAAACATATATTGCTTAACTTTAAACGGACTTTTTCTCTTTATATTAAGTAATCATAGGTTTAAACAATTTTTCTTTTCAGATAGTTTTTATCTAGACTTTTATCAGCAAAATAAAAGATATTTAACATAAATGTAGTCTTTTAAGTGGTAGTTTTTATTAAGCTCTTTTATTTTACTGTTTGATAACTGTTTCAATTTAAAAATATTGTATCACGAACTTAAATGTAATAAAGTTTTTATTTTATTAAAATAACTATCGTAATTCGATTTAAAACATGTTTTAACAGAATAAACATTAAAGTATGGGAAACATAATGTCAATAACCTTCAGAACTTCAAATACACGTTCAATAGAAAGAGTTTGTTTATAAATTGTTTTTACTATGAGAATTATTCAAAATAGATAATTTTTAATAAAGTTTTTATTTTTGTTAACTAACACAATATTATTAAAAAATTTAATTTCAGATAAGTGTAAAGTTAATTAGAAATACAATAACTAAATAAATGTCTTAAACTTTCGATTACAATTTTAACTAGATAATATTTTAGTTGATTTATAAAAGAAATTAAAAATAGAAATGACAGGTTGACTATGGTGAATAAAAAAATAACAAAACAAAGCTTTTGTTTTAATTGTTTTTGTAATACGGTTTTAAAATTTCTTGTTTTTAAGTTGAATTTCTTTTAAAAACATTGCTAGTTATTTTTGCCTAGACTTTAAGTATCAATTAACCTACATAATTCAGTGAAATATAATTAAAGTACTGAATTGAAGCTACTAATAAATAAATACAAATCTTACTTGTATCGAATTTGTGAATGTCTGAACACATCTATCAAATGAAAAAATAAAAAAAACACTGGAGAAAATCTAAACAGTCCAAATCTGGACTTTCTAGTTTCGTGATACAAGCAGAATTTAAAAAAAGATTCTAATCATACTACTTTGATCATCAGATCACTACTTGCGGTAGATTTAGACCCAGGTTTCGTTTTAATGATACTCATCCGTTAGTTTTCTGGTCTAAACATCGAAGTGGTATAATCAAAATTTTTTGTTAATTTATAAAATGAATTGAAACTGTCTCTCAACAGAACAAAGTTTAAGTTTGGGATCTGTAGACTTTCGTCCTTGTTTTCTTTGTTTGTTTTTTTAATAGATGTTTAAACACGTTTTAAAACAAAGTACGTGTAAGATCTCTGTTTATTTACTTTTTGAGTGGATCAAATCAAAAGATATTCTAAAGCAAGGATAGATATAAACTTTAGACACATTATAGTGTTCATTTAAGGTTTAAATATCAGTTATTCGCATCTACTTGTTACTGCTTGTCTGTAAGAATTAAACATAAAATTAAGTTCAATGATAACAAAGCAATAAGGATTTTACTATTTAAAGTAAATTTTTTTTTTGCTTGTGATTTACTCACTATAATTTATATTGTCTAGTAAATCAAAATTTTTCTATTTTTAACGTGACTGCTGAAACCATAATAGAGCGTGATCTTCAGCGGCTTTACAATCATTGGTTCACCTTAGAGTCATACAACAACTGGCACGTTCTAGAGGACCTCGTGCCCCGACTAACAAGGTTTTATCTACATCGTATCATAAGAACAAAATTAGATAGGCAAACAGAAATAGCGTATTACAGAAGAAAAATTCTCGAAAACTCACACAGCATGTTTTCCTTTATGAGATCATCATCATCTTGTTTGTCTGTGATCAGAAGTTTGGAACAAGACTACGCCAAACTCGAACAGTTTGAAAGGGAACTGCAGGAACAGGCTGATGTCATGCTGGATAGAATAGAACTGAACCATGAAATGCAGTCGATGATACGACTGTTCGAAAACCAACTAACCGCTAATGGGCGGCAAAGAAACAACTTACCACGTGCGGCTCGGAACCGCAGGAGAGGTCTCAGTTTGGATAGGATCCAGCAATTCGACCGATTTGAAGCTGAAGAGTCATTCTCTGGTGAATGTGGGATTTGTCTTGAAGATGTTGAAGTTGGGATGATTATGGTGCGTCTCGACTGCACTGGTAAGCACGTGTTTTGTAAGGACTGTATAGAAAAATGGTTTGCTGATCACAAAACTTGTCCTAACTGCAGATTTGCCTTTGAGAATAGACAGGGGTTACTTGTTTAAAGAAGATAATAAATTTAAAGTGTGCAAAATTCTAAAATGTTTCATATTTATTTCACTATTGAATTAAAGCTTCAGCAGTAAATTTGACAATTTATAACTGTCTATAAATGAAGTTACGTCAGCTAGCTGAAGTTGCTGACAGATAGTTTTTTATGTAGATAATATATTATATTAATATTATGAAACAGTTTGTCTAAAATCACGTATTCGTTACGTTATATAATGCATTTTTATTGTAAATTTAATATTTATAGTTTAAATAAACACTACAATGTTTTATATTTATTTTTGATAAGGTTTATGTTAATAATGTAACTTGTTTTAAATCAAACATTTTAAAGTTCTCGACTTAAATGTCTTTAAGGAGATTTATATCCAATATTTATTTCAACAGTTTATTACAATCAAAACAATGTTTCACTCCTATACTTACATATAGGAGATCCTCAGTTGTTGTAAATAGGTCTGAAAAAAATTTTTGAACAAAATAAATGGAAGTGAAACAAAAATAAAAACTAAAGATTAGTTTAAGAGCAAAAATAAATCTTAAATTTACTAAACTTAAGTAAAAAATTTTTTTAGTTTATGTTACGCTTTTAAGAACTTTGTTGGTAAGATAGACAAAAAAAATATAGTGCTATATACGTTAAAATAGTAAAACATGACTCACATTGAAGTTAGTTGCCAGAAAAAACAAATAAAATACTAAACACAACATTTGCAATTGATAATGCTATAAATTGACTGTTTAAACTTAAAGATAAAAATTTCAAAGTTAGGTTTATGACGTAACTATATTGGCGCACAATTTGAATTAATATACTTTAGTTACAAAGTTAAAAATTTTTTGTTAAATTGCCTTTTTGAATAAAGATTGTGTAATCAAAAGTTTTAATTTGGTATCGTGCTTTGGTGTAAATAAAAAAGGAAACAATTTTTACATGGGCGATAAAAACTCTTTACAATTCCAAATAACTTAACTTACTAATCAGCGGGTGCTAGTTTAAGTTTTAAAGCAGAGCTTTTGGAAATGTGGACAGTTTGCAAATAGTTCGTACCTCTTATTTAAGTTAACTTTTTTCTTAGCATTGGCTATCTCTATTTTTTCTAAAATACAGGTTTTGCAGATGCTATGTATGCTTTTAATTTCCCCAATGTGGTGAAGGATGCTCCATTTTATGTCGTAGGTGATTTTTTTATGTTTCAAATGCCAAATGTATTTTGCTAGTTCGGTCCCGTTATCTTTGTAATTTTTGAAACTGTTGTTGTGGTTGTACCATCTATTTTTAAAAGTGTTTCCGGTCGATCCAATATAATATTTTATTTCCTTCGGAGATGTTATCGTAGCTTTGTAAATTACATTTTTTATTAAACAATTGTTATCCAAGGGGCATGAGTTTTTTGATCGGCAGTTGCAGGATGGGTTATTGGTGGTGACGTTTTGTTCTTCGGTTTTGTTGGTTTTATTTAGAGTTTTCTTGTTATGTATTTGTATTATTACCTTAATATTGCTCATACAGCTGTAAGATAATTTACAGTTATTTTCTGTTTAATATTTTATTTAATGTTTCGTTTTGCTTGCAGTGTTTATTAGTTATCTCGAAAAATGCTTTGCCGATGTTAGTTTTTACGGATTGGCAGAACGGGGGGTTAAAGTAAATGATTTTCCTTGATCGGTTTGTTTTCTTTTTAGTTTGGGTCTTTACATTTTCTGTATATTTTAGCTTATGTTTAAAGTTGGCATTGTTTAAAGCATTTTGGTATGTTGCACCTGTATGAGCAATATTAAGGTAATAATACAAAAACATAACAAGAAAACTCTAAATAAAACCAACAAAACCGAAGAACAAAACGTCACCACCAATAACCCATCCTGCAACTGCCGATCAAAAAACTCATGCCCCTTGGATAACAATTGTTTAATAAAAAATGTAATTTACAAAGCTACGATAACATCTCCGAAGGAAATAAAATATTATATTGGATCGACCGGAAACACTTTTAAAAATAGATGGTACAACCACAACAACAGTTTCAAAAATTACAAAGATAACGGGACCGAACTAGCAAAATACATTTGGCATTTGAAACATAAAAAAATCACCTACGACATAAAATGGAGCATCCTTCACCACATTGGGGAAATTAAAAGCATACATAGCATCTGCAAAACCTGTATTTTAGAAAAAATAGAGATAGCCAATGCTAAGAAAAAAGTTAACTTAAATAAGAGGTACGAACTATTTGCAAACTGTCCACATTTCCAAAAGCTCTGCTTTAAAACTTAAACTAGCATCCGCTGATTAGTAAGTTAAATTATTTGGAATTGTAAAGAGTTTTTATCGCCCATGTAAAAATTGTTTCCTTTTTTATTTACACCAAAGCACGATACCAAACTAAAACTTTTGATTACACAATCTTTATTCAATAAGGCAATTTAACAAAAAAAATTTAACTTTGTAACTAAAGTATATTAATTCAAATTGTGCGCCAATATAGTTACGTCATAAACCTAACTTTGAAATTTTTATCTTTAAGTTTAAACAGTCAATTTATAGCATTATCAATTGCAAATGTTGTGTTTAGTATTTTATTTGTTTTTTCTGGCAACTAACTTCAATGTGAGTCATGTTTTACTATTTTAACGTATATAGCACTATATTTTTTTTGTCTATCTTACCAACAAAGTTCTTAAAAGCGTAACATAAACTAAAAAAATTTTTTACTTAAGTTTAGTAAATTTAAGATTTATTTTTGCTCTTAAACTAGTCTTTAGTTTTCATTTTTGTTTCACTTCCATTTATTTTGTTCAAAAATTTTTTTCAGACCTATTTACAACAACTGAGGATCTCCTATATGTAAGTATAGGAGTGAAACATTGTTTTGATTGTAATAAACTGTTGAAATAAATATTGGATAAGGTTTATGTGCACAATAGAAAGTTAAACTTCCTATAAGTTTTATAATACATATAGTTTTTATAATCTATCTAGTATATTTATGCTTTTAATTTATAGAAAAAAATTGTAACTAGTACAAAACTTATTGCTTATATATAGAACTGCTTTGGTGAAAAAAAAAACTTATTGTTTTATACTAGAATAACTTAAAATCAATATTTTTGTTTATAAAATATAGTTACTATAAAACACATAAAATTTATTTTTTAAATTATTGCTAAAAATAATACTTTAAAGTCTCACAGATTTTTATGAAAAACTTCCATTAAAATGATCAGATATAACCCAATGTATATAATAAACTAGTTGTTAAAAAAGACACAAACTCTTTTTTCAAATAAAACAAGATAATACGAGCGTCAAATCATACAAACTATTTGCAAATTACTGTTTAATATTCACTACTGCTCGGTGAGTAATCTTTTGAACACATTCACCTTCTCAAACACAAGCTGTCAACTTTTTCTCATAATCAATTTATCATAACGTCATGCAAAAAGCCTCTTCTCAAAGTTCTCATTTAGACATGTGCAAGTTAAAACGTTAAATGCAAATTTACTGGTGGTTTTTCTGCGCTTACCCGTAACATGGGATGCGTTTTTCAGTGACGTCACAGATTTTACATGCAGCTTTTTAGCAACATTTTTTAATAACTACTATATGACGTTTCAAGCCAATTGAGCAGAGTTTTTAGCTGAATTAATTTGTGAATTTTAGTAATTTTTGATTGATTTCGATTCGAGTTACGAAATTTGTTTAGAAAAATTATTGCATAGCTGTTTTGACCGGTTCAACGACCGTTTCTGTTGTATTGGCATAGTATTATAATTATATGCTGGATTTTTCGCAAGTTTCAAGCTAACTTTATATTTTGTAAATAAATTTATATTAAAAAAACAGTTTTTGTTATTGTTTCAACTTTAAAGCTTCATATTAGAAATCAAGTAGACATGGAACAGTGTTAAAACCCCTGTACTAGGTTTTTTAGAGTTTTAACATGATTCTTTAAAATGATGTAAATTTTATTGAACTCTGAAAATTACAGAAAAAACATATTATGCTACATTGAGTGATTATATATTTTTATATATTTTGTGGTTGACTACTTTACGATTGTAAAGTAATCAACTGCAATTTAACCTGTTATTTTAAAATAAATTTTCTCATACTATTTTGTAGTTTAACAAAGCTAGAATATTGTATCTTTAGTTCGATGTTTATAGCTTTAAATAATTAAGAAAATATATAGATACGAATTTTTAAATTAATTGTATTTTTGTAAATTTTATTGTAAATTTATAATATTAGCAGCGAAAATTACTGTAAAAAAAACAGCAAATACTTCATTTTTACTTATTAGTAATCATCAGTGATGACGCGTGGTATTGTGGTTAGAGGTTGCAAAAGAAAAAATGTGTTCATAAAACTACTTAACTTAGAAAAAAAAAAATAACATAATGACTTATATTTTAAGAATTTTGAAAAAAAAACGTTAACAATTGCAACAATATTTTGAAACATAATTATATCGAAAAATAAAAACTTTTAAAGCTTTACATTAGTATCTATCAGTGGCGTAGCGTGGTATTCTGGTTATGGGTGTCCATTTTTTCTCAATAAACCCCTTAACTTAGGACTTTGTAATTAGCTATAAACAGATCTTTTTGATCATTAAATTGAAATAATTTCATTAAATTAAATAAATTCGAAGTTACAATTTTAAAAAATACTTATATAATACAAAATTTAACAACTTAAAAAATATATAAACCTTAATAGAATTACTTATACTTGCACAAATATAAAATAACTAAATAACTTTATTATACTAACTACAGTAAACTTAAAATCTATATAACTGAATATGTTCAATAAAAGGAGTATATCTGTTTTAGGAAACGAAAAAAACATCAATATATTTAATATATAGTACAACAGTGATAACAGCACCACAATGCACAAAATATTATATATTACAAAAAAAAATTGTTAAAAGTAAGTGAAATATAATAAATAGAATAATATAGTTGCCAATTTAATTTAAATTAGGTATTTATTCTAGAAAACCAAATCTGAATTATAACAAAGTTATAGCAAGATAAACTTAGCTTATTGCTATTTTCAAATTTCAATTAAATATTAATTAAAAGTTGTCATAAAAAAAACTCTAAATGAAAAATATAAAACGCAATACATAATGAAAAAATTATTTATGGCAAGCTTGAAACGTAAAACTTGATGACAGTAAAACTAAGTATCTAAAGAACAACAAAAAGCATAAAAAAGTCGTTTTTTAACGAATTAGTAAAATACAAGGTTAATATATATTGAACTTAACTAAAAAATTTTTAAAATAAAAAGTATATGAATGAAACTACAAATAAGTAGTCAACTAAAAATAACAATTAATACATGTAAATGTTTTCTCTATGCAATTTTTAGATAATATTCAATATCAATTTTAAATAAATAAAACAGAATTGTATTAAACTCAAAATGATTTATACTTGTAGTATGTCGCAGCTTTTAAAATATTGTCTTTATCTTTTTAACAAAATTGTAAAACCTTCAGTATTAAAAAAGAACGTTTTAAATTTTTTTAGAAGAAATCTAAAACACTAGTTTTTGTATGTTTTAATTATATATTTTTAGCTTTGTTACAATATAAAACAATAATGTAACTTGTTTTAAATCAAACAATTTAAAGTTCTCGACATAAATGTCTTTAAGGAGATTCATATCTAATATTTACAATATAAAACTGTAAAAATAAACTTTAACAAATGAAAAAATCTGATATTTAAACAAATTAAAAATAAAAATTGTTTACTACTTGAACTGCAGTCTTGAGTAATAGCAATATCTGGTTTTGGTCTTCTATTTTTCATTTTAAGCTTTTTAAGTTTGGTGAATTTCCCAATCTGACATTTTTTAGAACTTACAACGTGCCCGATAAAATTGCTTAGCATATTTTTTTAGTAATAATCTAAAAGTTAATTAAAAAAAATTGTTGCATACTCTTTTAAATATTATATAGCACATTTTATAGTATTAAAAAAGAAACAATTAAATTTAAATATATCAGGATTGCCTCATTCATAATCTATAAAATGATCGTATTTGAAAGCTGTTAAAAACATTAAAACTCTCCTAAGTTTTATTTGTTTTAATAAAGCTATCCTAAGTCAGCCTAAATTTACAAAAAATTAAGTAATGTGAGTTATCCTGAGCTCTACAGAGTAATACCAAAGTTTTTAAAAATTTCATAAAATCCTGAATTATCCTGAGTGTGTGAGAAAAGTTTACTAAAAGTTTCTGATACAAAACAAACTGTTAAAAAGATAGATTTTCAAAAGTCAACTTTTTGCAAGTTTGAAAATTTCAGCAAAAATTTTTTTTACCTTGTCATTTTGTCTAAGATCTTTAGAGATTAGCATTTTTAAATGTTACAAACTATATTATTCAAATATTTTAACAAAAATTACAAAGAGGAAATTCTATTAATACCATTTTATTATTAGTTAAGATTTTCTTCTAATAAATTTAAATGTTATCATATATATATCACTGATTAGATATATTCTAAATTTTCGATTTCAGCAACGATACAACTATCACATCACAGTAGATTTCAACAATAGAACTATCAAACCACGGTAGATCTCATTAAAACAACTATCACATCACAATATACTTGCATCGATACAACTATCACATCACAGTAGACATAATGTTACAACTATCACATCACAGTAGGTCGCAATAATACAACTATCACATCACAGTAGATCGCAATAATACAACTATCACATCACAGTAGATCGCAACAATACAACTATCACATCACAGTAGATCGCAATAATACAACTATCACATCACAGTACACCGCAACAAAACAACTATCACATCACAGTAGATCGCAACATTACAACAACGCAAATTAAAGCTATTCGAAAATACTACTCATAGTGATGGTTTTTCGACGTTTATTTTTGATAAGCCAAGACTTTTAGGAAAAAATATTCAAACGTATGACAAATATAAAAAGTACCGAGTTTTTTCAAAGTTGAGTAAGAGTTTTTATCGTACGTTAAGAAAAGATGATCTGTCAAGTTCTAATTCAACTTATATATTTTCTTTTTGCAATAAACTCTATTTACTCTAAAATGTATTTTAGATGATGTAAAAATATTAGTTAAGTTTTAAATCAATACTACATCTTCATAGAATTGCGTCAAAGGTTCATTTAAGTTTTAAAATTACTGTAATAGTTGTAGTGTTGTTGTCTACTTTTATGTGATAATTGCATAATATTTTGATATGATAATTGTATCATCGCAATCTACTTTAATGCAATAGTTGTGTTGTTGCTATACGCTGTCATGTGATAGTTATATTATTGCAATCTACTATGATGTGATAGTTGTAGTGTAATGTTTTAGGATTGCGGTCTAATGTGATGTAACAGTTGTTAAGTTTAGATCTACTGTGATGTTACAGTTGAATCATTGCGACCTACTGTTATATTGTAGTTGTATTGTTAGGGTCATAATTTAAAACGTTAGAAATTTACACTAGTTATTCTGGAGTTACTGGTAAAAAGCAAAAAAAAGTTTTAGAATTAAGACAAAAGTTAAATTGAGTTTTTTACTTAATATTTGTTTCACGCTAGAGCGTAAAACCACAAGTAAAAAAGTAAATAAACTAAAAGATGCAATGGACAAACACTTTATATAGTGTTAGACGAGTAATTGGTTGATTACGTAAACAGTAAATTAACTAAAATTTAGTAATTTCCAGCAAGACAAATTATCATTAACGTAAAATACAATAATAACAAAAAACAAAAGACAAAAAAATATATATATTAAAAACAAATAAAGGTAAATTTAAATCAAAATTTAGTAAATTAAGACTTTTAAAAAAATTTGTAAAATGTTCAAATTTTCCCACCAATTCTCATCTTAAATTTAAAAGCTTGTTCTTGTCTGCAAATGCAATTTCGAGTCTCTCCAAATTTCAGAGGCTACAAATTTTAATAGGTATATTTTGATTACTGCGATGAATAATCCACAATTTTATCATTTTTTTTTAATCAGTGTTGCCATTATTGATATTGTTAATAAATCTACTTAATATTGTTATGTTTATATAACTTTCTTGCTTTATTTCATTTCTAAAGGATTGCGTATGTTCATAAAATCTGTTTGTGAATTGTCTTCCAGTGAAACTAATGTAAATATTTTCCTTATTGTTATGCATAACTGTTGCTTTATAAATGACTCCTTAAGTAAGACATTCACTGTTAACTGGACAATTAATACAACTTTAACATCACAGTAGACCACTAAAATACAACTATCATACCACAGTAGACCGCAAAAATACAACTATAACATCACAGTAGATCGCAACGATACAAAAACGCAAATTAAAACTATTGAAATTCTTTTTATAGTGATGTTTTTTCGACGTTTTTTTTTTTAACCCAAGACTTAAAGGAAAAAAAAATATGTAAACGTATGAAAAATCTAAAAACTACTGAGACTTTAGAAATTTGTGTCAATGTATGGTACATTAAGAAGAGATGATTTGTTAAGTTCTTAATTTAACTGTTATATTTTTTCTTTGCACAAAACTCTATTTACTCTAAAACTTATTTGAGATGTTGTAAACATATTTTTTAAGTTTTAAATCAATGCTACATCTATACAGAATTGCGTCAAAGTTTCAATTAAATTATTAAACAGCTGTATGAGTTGTAGTGTTGTGGTCTGCTGCGGCAATATCAACACTGAGGCAGAACTTTTAATCTCTAAGAACAAATTAAAAGGTAAAATTAAAAATATAACTAATTCAAATGCTTTTATTAAACTAATGCAGGGTTTATTAATGTGTGTGATATAGCCCCCCTGCGGGCGATTTTAGTAAGTCGGGGGGCGAATTTTAGTAAAGATTTTTAAATTAAACAACTATTTTGTTTAAGTGTAACTACTTTTTCATATATTTGTATTTGGTTTATAATTATTGTATAGCATTATAACTTGCTGATAAGGATTAAAAATAAAAAAGAATCTTTTAAATTTTTAATGTTTTAATATTTCAAAGTATGAAACTAAAGAGAAAACTTCTTTTTTGGTTAGAGTTGTATAAATTACTACCAAAACATGTAATAAAATGATTTAAGAGAAAATATTTTTACTAAGATTTACTTCTAAAAAATCTACAATAAAACTGTATTTAACTGAATATATTAAATTGAAAATTATTGCTTTTAAAGTAAATTTATGCTGAGTTATATAATTTGAATGATTTTGTTTATAAAATTTGTGTAATCTAAAACAGCTTTTTTTTGATAAAAATATGAAAACGCAATATTTTTAGTCAGTCATGCTTAAACTGATATTTAAAACTAATATTTAACTCAGAAAAAACACTTAAGATGGTAGCAGTAAGTAGTCTTATAGTTAAACCACATTTTTGTTCTAACTTTAATTTAAATTTAAAATAAAATATATCAAAACACAGCAAAACTATCTTCATTAACAAATTGAATTTTTGTATACACCACGCATATCGTGAAGGTATCATTGTTGATGATTATAAAACAAAAAAAATATTTGTAAGTTAGAAAACTTACTTTTGTTGAAAAGTTTGTTCTTATTTATAATGTGTTAGACGTTTGCTTATAACGAGATTTAAAAAATATTTAAGTTGGTTTTAATTCGTGCAAAAAACAAAATTAGAGCAAACTTATTTTTAAAAGGTATATTAAAACAAAAGTTCTGTTCATAATTTATTAAATTTTTGCATATTTTATTCAAATTTAGTTAAATATATTACTTTTAAGCCATTTGTTTTTACAGAATACATTATTTAGTTGTTTTATTTTAGCTATTTTACTTAAGTTATTAAAATTATACTCAATACGGAATTTTAATTATTAAGTGTTATAATTTATATAGTTTTAGACTTAAATGTAAACAGTGTTCAGATTTACCTTCTAAACAGCTAGAAAACTAAACTATATATAAAAATCCTTTTTAATACTATAAAGAACAGTCATAAACAAAAGTTTCATAATAAGAAATTCCCTAAATTTAAAAGCTTTACTTATGTTGTTAATAGATAGCTTCTCGGTAGATAGTCTACATTTAATATTAAAAAAACCTATAAAAATATTATAGCCATCAAAAACTGTTCTTTTACTCTTAAAAAAATGTTTTAATATATATCATTAAGGTTTTTTTTAACTTACCAGTTTTATTAAAAATCTAAAGAAAACCTGTAAATTTCATAACTCTATATCTGTTTTTACTTTTGCTTTAACCATTTAAACAATTAAATATTGTCTACAGTTTATTATAATTTTGACTATGCAAAAACTTTATACAGGCTTCATGTATATAAACTAATATTAGTAAAACAGTTATGAGTTTTTCTTCTCAAAAATCAAAATTTTCAGTCTTTAAGAAAATCGTTTTTGCAATCAGGATGACTTTAATGTTTATGTTTGTGGAAGATTTATTGAAGGTCGCTTCACGAATGAAGTTGCTGAATTTAAAGGTGCTGGTTTAAAACTACTGTTAAATTGATACTAATGGTAAATAAAAGGTGTAATGGCAGAACTACCGTAATAGCATCTGACATTTATGTTCTTTGTGGGTATAATGAAAATTACAAATGGACATCTACTTTAGAGATGTATTCTGTAAAAAAAAAATGGAAGGAATTGGAATCCACTGTTGATATTGAAACAAATTTTATTATGTGTTAGTTTATAAAAAGTTAAACAAATTAAAATGTCAACAAAAACCATCAAAACCTAGTACTGGTAAAAGTTTTATTTATTATTTATTTAATCAAGGGTTATAGATTAAAGATATGTAGCCTCCTGCATTAACCGCTTTAAATAATAAAACTTTTTGCCTATGTTGTATGTAAAGATTTCTTATGTTATTCATCCAGTGTTGATGATTTTAAATCAACTCTCCGAAAAAAAACTATATCAGCCCGAAATACGGTTCGCGCTTCGTCGATAAAACTTTAGTTTTTTAGGTTTATGAATTAAAACATAAATGGTTTAAGAGCTCAGCTTCCGAACCACTTAGTACTAAAAATTTATTCTCATTGAACTACGTGTTCAATGCTTAAAGTTATTCAACTTTTTTATAATTAATAATTTTTTTCCAGTCAATATTTTTCTTCATTTTACAATTTTTTAAGGGGTTAGCGAAAAACAAAAACCAGTATACGGCTTTTTTATTTACGGTATTTTAGTAATATTTTAGTATACGATATTTTAGTATTAGGTAAAAAAATGCACTTTATTAGAAAAATAATATTGAGCCTTGTATAAAAGTTAAAATTGTGATGTTATATACCTTTTAAAACCAAATTTTTCATAAGCTTTCAGTCACAATTGCAAGAAGTTTTTTTAACACAAACGTATGCATCGCAAATTTTACATTGCTATTTTTCAAAACGTTAAGCAAGCTTTAATATCATATTTTTAGTTGAACCAGATACCTTAAGTTTGCATGAAGTATTCTTTTAAATTTTAAAATAAAAGACAAACTCAAATTAAATGTTAAAAATAAATATATATATAACGTAAAAAGGCGGTTTTAATTTAAAAAGTGTTCTTTCTAAAACTATTAATTTTATTTCAACTGAACTACTTGAATATGATTATTAAAATAATTTTTAAATCTTGGTATTTAGTAAAAGTTTAAGCCATAGTTTTGGTAAAGTGTCTGTTTTTTATTTTTAAATTTCACATGCTATAAGGAGCTTTTTAAACTAGTTAGGTAAACTTTTTATTCTATTAGGGTTTGCTTAGGTTTTTTAAAGTTTTTAAAAAGTTTCTGATAGCTAAGAAAAAACTTACAGCAAAATAAGTTTGTAGAAACACAGTCTTCTTCCTATGGTTTTAAATTTGTGAAATAGAAGTTCGAGATTGGCTATTTTAAAGTACATTTGTCGATCATTTCACTTTTTAAAGTTTTTTTTTAGTTAGAATAATTAATAAATCTTTGTGTTATAGTTTTATAGAATTTATAAAATAGTTAAATAACAGGTTAATGTATAAAACATTAAAAACAAAAAAAAATTAATTTTAAGTTCAATGTATTGACACGTAGAAAAGCCGAAAAAGTTTAACATGTTATATAATAACTTTGCCATAACAGTCTATATGAAAAAAAACTACTTTTGCGGTTTTTTTTGTAAAAGAAAAATTGAGTGGCAGAAATCTACCTATCGTTCTTTTAAATGATTGTCGACTTTTAGAACTTAAACTTAGACTAACTAATTGTATTTTTGAATAATAATTATTTAAAAATAGCTTTAAAGACTAATACCCCTTAATAAAGCTTCAAACTATATCAGAACCCAATTTTTCCAATAGCCTTCTTCTTTTTTTTCTTCTTCTGAATGTTCCTGTTTCTCTTATCCTGCTTTATCAGCTGTTTCTCTTCAACTTTCCTGTTTCTCTCCTCCCACTCTTGCTTGCTCCTAATCTTCTTCTGCTTCTTCTTCTTCAAAATCTTTCTGAGCAATGAGACGTCGTCCTTCAGTTTTTCTCCGGTCGCCTTCAACTCGGCGCGCTTCAAATCTTGCGCTACTTCTAATCTGAAAGAAAAGAATTATTATAACAATGCATATAACAATTTTCATTTGATTGCAAGTATTTCTTTACAGTTTTTGAAGCATAATGGACAATATATCAATATTTATTAACACATGTATTATATGTCTTTTGGTTATTAAGCTTTAATGTGCTCTTTGAGCTAACTTTAGTTTGTCTAAAAGACTTTTTTTTAAAGATATAAATAAGAAAAACAGTATAGAAACAAAAATGTAGAAAATTACTTTAAGTAAAAACTATACAACTCGAAAACAACAAACCTGTCAGTATTTTCAATAAATATAAACAATTTTATAAAAACATAACAAAGTTACAATTGTGATAAAAAACAATAAACCTGTCAGATTTTTCCAGGTTCTTTTCCCTCATCAGTTCCATTTGCTTTTTCTTTTTATTCGCAATTGCCAACACTATTTCAGCTTTTCTTTTGAGTTTGTTTTTCGGTTTTGTGTTTCCAACAGTGTCCTTTGCTGCTAAATCAAACTTGTTGTATATAATTCTTTGTGGTTTGTTTATTTTTATTTGTGGCCGACTCAACTTGCTTTCATCGTTGTTATTTCCGTGCTTTTGTTGGGCCTAAAAGTTTGAAACATATTTATTTAAAAGCAAGATGCACACTTATGTTTTTATTATTATTTTTTTTTCAGCTATCCAACTTGTACTGCCAAGCTTGATTTTTTAATAGTTTATAACTTATTGCATTTATATAAGTTAAGGCTAAATTAAAAAAAAATTGAAAGCGTCAAACTTGAAAAGAACTAAATAAGTTATTAAGCAGTTTATAAAAAATACTCCCAATGTTTTAAAACGTTGTAATATGATTTCACTACTTTTCTTTAAAGACTGTGGTTTTGTTTTTAGTAGTCTGTACTCTGTAATAAGTTAAAAAAACACTTAAATAATATAAAACATTTAGAAAAAACTTTAAAAGCATTTTATTCATACACTTCTTAAAAGGTTATTGTATTGTGAAGTTCATCAAAAACATCAAAGTTTTACAGTTTTAATAAGTAATTTAAGTTTAAAAAAATGTTTTTAAGTTTATTACTAAGCATGTTATATTTTTACTAACCAATCTTTTCTTTTTACTTTTGTATCTTGCTTTTTCCAGCTTTCTTCTTTTTGCTATTTCAATTTGTTCTTCAGGGGTTCTCTTTTTCGACTTGCGTGCATTCATCTTTTCAATCAGTTTTGCGTTTAGCCTACACGTTTAAATGAAAATAAGTACCTAATTTCCAAACTATAAACTTTAAAACACACATTGATGTTATGACAAAATATATATTTATTCGGCATAGAAAACTCAAAAAATATCTTTTTATGACGGCGGGGTTGCAACCGTAAGTTGATATAAAAAAAATTATGATAGTTTCAAAATATAAAAAAGTTATGTAGTGATGAAACTGTACAAAAAACATTTTCAAAATATAATTGAGGTCGCTGTTTTTCTCTAAATTTGTTTTGATTTTAAATTTTTATTATTTATGTATTTACTTAATATTCTAATTTTTGTAAAATTAGAGCTGCAAACTAAATCTGTGTCTGCTGTATCTTAATCATATATAAAAATTGACACAAAATATTTTGGAGCAGCTTAATGCTAGAGCTGCATTAACTTCAAGAGTTACAGAATTAAAACCTATTTTTTAACATTATACATTAAAAAATGCACTAAAACTATCAAAAAGAAGCGATTTAATCGAAATGTTTTAGCGAGCAACTGCGAACTGGAAAGGCCACGCGAGCAAGCCTGGAAGCAAAGCAGCAGAAGCAGGTCAAGTAGCATGTTAGCTAGAAGATGAAGATACAAAGTTAGCGGCACGAGCTAGAAGGCGTACGCATAGAGAAGCAACCAAATCAGCAGGTTACGCTGGGTGAAGCTACGAGCGAGGCGACAACGCATGAGCAAAGATGTTAACAAGACGAAGTGCTAACTGCACAATACAAAAGTTTTTAAATAGAGGATTTAATTAAAAAATTTTTTTTTGCACCCCTAACATAAATACCACGAGTCGCCACTGGTTGCTACTAAAGTAAGCCTGAAGTAAAAACATAAAACTAACATGAGTCCAACTGAGCTTTAGAAAAAAGATAAATAAAGTTTTAAGAGAAAAAAAATAAGAAAATTACTGCTAATCAAGCTAAAATTAATTAAAATCTACAATTATAATAAGAAATGAAACTCAGTCTCAAGAAGAAAATTCACGAATTTAAAAAACTGTTTGATTGAAAGTTATAAAATCTAGCGTGATATAAAATAAAAAAAGTTTTAAATAAGTCAAGTTGTCCAAATTGAAAGGTAAATTAAAAGTATTTGACTCGAAATATAAATATAATATATTTCGGATATATTTAAAACTTTATTCATCTAAAAAAGCATATAAAAAAGCTAAACACATTCAATTAAATACTACTTTTTTATTTCAATAGCCTTATTTCTGTTTGAATTTTTTTTTAACTTAGTTTACTACTTGTGCTGTTTTTATTGTATAAATTAAGAATTACGTGAAATTTTAAAAAAGTATCAAAACATTAAAAAAAAAAAGATATAACTTAAAAATATATTAAATTATACCGACAAACCCTGATTTTGAAGAATTAATATTAAAACCTTAAAAGAATAAAAATGCTTATGAACCGCTTTTTGGAATTTCTCAATTTAAATTACAAATTTAAGCATTTTAACAGTTTTTTTTATGAAAGTAGTTTAAAGTAACTTATAGAACTAAAATTTAAATAAGTTATAAATGTAAAAAAAAAAACTACCTTTCATTCAGCTCCTTTGGGCCTAGAGGTCTAGGGTCTTCAGGTTTTAATGTTTCTATTACCCAAGGTTGTGATTCTAATATATACTAGTAGTTAATAAAAATAAATTGTTTTAACTAAAATGTTATCTGATTTAAAAATAATATTAAACATGCAAGTAAAAAACAAAACCTTATCTGTTATATAAAGACTTGCTGTAAGAAATTATAATAACATTAAGTAAGTCTTAATTACGTAACGTCAGATCACAGCATTTATATTAAATATAAGTTTTATTCATCAAGTACTACTTAAAACCGAAGTCGTAGCTTAAACAAACCTACAGCTTTTGAGTATATTGAAATAACTTTTAAGGGTATATCTTGCTATTAGTTTTAAATAACAAAGTTATTTAAAAAACATAAAATTTAAATAAGTGTGTTAATTTATTTAATTTAAATATTTGTTCAGGCTTAGTTCCTGCTAAAAACATACAACAAAGGTACTAACCAATGTAATCCTTTAAACTCGTTTCTTCATAATCTGTTAAAAAGTTACTTGGTTGAAAACTATATCTTGTAAAAAATAAACCTTTATGTAGACACTAAGCTTAACTTAAGTAGCATACAACGTTTTAAAAGTATAAATAAAAATGCATACCATTGTAATTATCCCCACTACTCTCTTCATCTTCTGTTTCTTCTTGAATCCTCTGACTGATACTCTTCAAATTATCCGGGTGCATCTTTTTTCGCTTAGCCAGCCTCTTTATTTGTGATTTCGATACATCTGAAGATATATAACTTGATATAAAGACTGTCCTTATAGTTTTGAATTAGAAAAACAATACTTTTAATCACAAATACTTTTGAAACACAAAATATTTGTTTTTATATAATTATAATTATTTTTTGTAAATTCAGGCTACAGTTTTACAAGTCTTTTAATCGCTTACACTTAAGAATAAAAGTTCTTATAAACCAAAAACTAGTCTGTACACATACAGAACATACAAATAAATTTATATCAACGCATATCTTACCATCTTCATCAAAACCATTTGAAGAATAGGATCTATACAGGTAGTCTTTCTGAGGAAATAAATTTAGGCTTCTCTCTATTTGATCAGAAGTTCTCTCTATGTCTGCTTTGGTAATAGAATAACTCATTATATTTTTTTAAGTCTGTGAAAAAAAAAAGTTTAATGTGAAAATACTGTCTTTATAAAATTTCTACAATAAACTTTCATAAGTGTTTAGTGTAATTTACAGTTTTCTACAGTCTTCCCAAAGTGGGCAAAGTGGTCACCTCGGAGGCCATGGCAGTAGGCCATAAGTAGTAAAGGAGCCACAAAGGTGCCATAAGATCATAATTTGAAACTTACACTAGATATTCTGGAGTTGTTGATGAAGAGCAAAAGAATAACAGGTCTTACGTGTTTTTATGGTAGTTTTAAAACTTAAACTAGTTATTCTAGAGTTTCTGATGAAGAGGAAAAAAAAATGTCTGAGGTGTTTTTTAGGGTATTTTTTAAGTAATCTTGTTGAATGTGGCTAGGATTTTTTATTTTTTTTAAAGGGGCAATTGGAAAAAAAGTTGCGAAAACCTGTTAGTAAAATATTCAAACACCATTTTTTTTTGTTTTTATTTCTTTTATTTAGTGAGAATTTAAAAATAAATGCATCTTATTATGTTAAAAATTTAAAGATACTTTGATTAAGAACAGATTTAAAAGTTCTTAGCATTTAACATACATGTTTACTTCTGAGTTTAAACAATAACACTACTTTAAGCAAAGCTTAAATTAAAATCAGAGAAAACAATTAATTCAAAACTTAAGTATTAAATATAACAAAAAAGATTTTTTTAATTCAAAACATACAAGTTATATTACTGTTAAAACTTATTAGTTAAACAAGTAGCATTTAATAAAACTTATAGTCAGCTTAAAAAGTTGCCACTCTTTAAAAAAAAGCTAACTTAAGTTTTAAATGTTGGTGTTCTTATACTCATAATAAAATAAATATACCTAACTAAGTATACCTAACTTTTTTTATTATTATTTTATAAACACAAGACGTTATTTTACTCTACTTTATATAAATTAATCAGAAAATTGGTTGAAGTATATAACACATAAAAGAACCACAGAGCACTATCATAACATCATTGTTTCAAAAATGTAATTTATTTTGATAAGCAACTTCGAACAAACTAAACTTAAAATTAAATTTTATTTTGAGTTAAAAATACTTGAAAACTCTAAATAATCTGAACTATAAATATTCAAAGAACTCTTAAACAACTAAGTATTGTTTAATAAAAACTCTTAATACTTAAATAATAAATACACAAAAATAAATAACAGGCAGTTCTAAAAAAGGTCTAATAATAAATTTTAGAAATATCTAATTACCAATTATACGGCTTATCATGAAAAAAAGTCTAAAAAAATTTGTAACATTTTTGTGCTAATTTACGCGTCATTGCTTAAGATTATTTTGTAAAGTTCAACCTTCAATATTTAATCAGTTAACATTAAAACAATGGAAGAGCTTTTGATTGATGTATTCCATTACACTCTGCCTTTTGGAATATGATCTTCACTCTGCCCTAAGCTTCTCTCTTAAAAAATAATCTTCAATCTACTTCTTATCTGCCTTTTTGTTTGAAGTTAAACACTACCCTTCATTCAAAAACAAGAAAAAAGGAATATATATCAAATGTAACTTGATCTCAATTGTATTTTTAATCGTTTCAAAAAAAAAAAAAAATTTAGGTATAATAGAAATAAAATAACTAAAAAATATTTATCAAATGGTCTTTTAGAACTAAAAAGTTTTTATCTTCAAAAAACAAAATAAAATTGTCTATACTAGAACCTTAACAAGTCACTTATTTTTAAATTATATTAAATATATATTTAGCGCTTTTCTTTTGCTGGCAGAATTCAATCGTGTTGTCTTACCTTAACTTATTTAGTAAACATCAGAACAAAACAAAAGTAAAGCATAAATAAAATAAAATTAGTCATAAAACTGAATAATTAAATATTAATCAAATACCTATATGGATAAATCAACTTATATAACTAGATTTTAAACTTTCACTTATCTTTTTTTTAAATTTTTACCAGAATATTCAACTTAAAAAATCCCTAAGAAACCTGGAAAAAAATTGGTATAAACATTACAGTATATGCGAAAAACAACAATATGGAAAACTTGTCTAGTAACAAAGAAAAACAGTAACATTTAATTGTTATGCATGAACAAGCTCGAATTAAGAACTTAAAATGTACTTGGTATAAGGCTAGAATAATTGAAAGAACAATTGTTGTCAACTCAGTCATACTAAGATTCACTTCATTCTGAAAATTCATAGTAATTAGAGTCTGGTTAATTCATTTCAAAATATCTATTGTTTTACTAGGTTCATATATGTATGTAATTTTTTTCAACATAAAGTTTTTGACTACGCTATATAAGTTAAGTATGTGGTAACCATGAATATGGTCATTCTGACTCCTTCAATACTAATTTAAATAAAATTATATTTATTTTAATATAACTTAAGCTTAGTAAACGAATTACAGTTATTTAAAACTCTTAGTTTTTCAGGTTTTATTTGGTAGTAATTTAAAACTTATGAAAAAAATAATGTGTTATTTTTTAAACACCAACAAAGTTTGAAAAATGTAGCCTGAGTTATATCAAACTACTCTGAGTAATCTTGAGTTTGTAAATCAATTCAACTAAAATTTAATTAAAAATTAAACAGTTTTACTATTTTTGATAAACTTGTTTAATAAAAAGCTTTTGTAATACAATGTAGTTAGAAAAGGCGATCAAAAATTGTAAACTTTTGAGTTTTCGTAACCATATCTCTTTGCTAATAGCTCTTAGATGTGCTAATTTGAAAGTACATAACTAGTAAAAAATTTATTTTAGTTAAATGAGTTTCAAGTTTCTTAAGTGTACCTAATAATAAAATAAATCATAATAACCTATTTTTTAGTTACACTATTTGTTTTTATCATAACTTATTTAAGTATTTAATGTTCTTAAATTTCTTTTTTTTTGTGCGTAAAATATTTAACTCAGCTGTTATAAAAACAATTAAAAATAAAGTTTAAGAAATTAAGAAGTTTTAAATTATTTGTACTGACAAATATTGGCACTAAACCTATGTCGACCATACAAGTTATTAGTTTTTAGAATATATTTAACATAATGCGTAAGTGGCGGATTAAATCAAGTATTATCAATATTAATTAACTAAAAATCAATCTATATAAAGTAATCTACATAATGACAAAAACAAGCTTGAGATTAAAAAAATAGGCTTAAATTTCTCAAATAAAAAGACAATTAATCTAAATAGCCAGAATATGGATAGACTAGTTTAAATCATCCTGATATTTAGTAAAATTAATCTAGCCTGAGTTAGCCTGAGTGTGTGGCAACTCTGAAACAGGAGCAAGCCTGAGTTTAATAAATTTTAAAAAATAAGTAGTAGAAGGTATATAATTATACGATATGTAGTAATAATACTTAAGGTTAATATATCTGATTTTATAGTCAAAAAAAAAACTAGTCTCAGATTGAAGAACAAAGAAACCAAAAGGACATAAGATTCGCAAAAAAAAATTTAAAGGGCAAGTGAGCCTAATTTTTTCAAAATATCTAAAAAATTTTAATCTAGTTTAAAGTTATCCTGAGTGTGTTGCATGTATGCTTATATGTTTTGATAACAATACTAAAACTTATCTCGTTAGATATATCTCAAATACCATTTAATAGGTTTACAACTCCTTATTTCAATCATATAAAGTAAAACGTAAAAATTTAATACAGTACACTTAAGCAAAATGTTAATATTATTGTTCTGTAGTTTTAACTGTACAAATTAATATGCATGTAATTTTACTATTAATCAAATTTTCACTGTCATTATAAGTTCTAAAACTTTATAGTCTATCTCTGACAGAAAAATTAAAAAAAACACATTTTAAACTTTAAGTTATGTTTTAATAAAAACCAAAAATTTTATAAATTTAGATAACCTTTTAATGATACTCATATTAGATTACTATTTATAATTATCGAATAATCATATAGTGTGCCAAAATGTTTATAAAGGGTCGAAATAAAAACATCAAGTTTAATTGTCTCAGAATCTTATTTAAATAGTTAATTTAGTAATTCAGTTAAAAACAGTATTTAGTTAAACGATTCAAATAACACAATATTGTTTATAATAAATCTTTATAAGTTGTCAATAAAACTTCTTTGTAATTAGGAATTTCCTGTTGAACAGTTACAGAACTATAAACTGTTTTATTAAAGAAATAACTTTGCATGTTTTCATCTGACGTGTTATCCTGCTGTTCAACTGCACTTGAATTTTCATCTAAAACAAAATTTTCACTTCTCTTAAATTTATATATAGAGTAAGTTTTATTAAAAAGCTGTTAAGTAACTAAAAGTAAACCGCAAGTAGTGTGAATTTTAAAAGGTTTATACTAAATTTTGTAATTAATAAAACTCTGTAACTGAATTTATACGATTTCTGTAATTTAAAATTTTTATAACTAAAAAAAAATTGTATTAAAATTTTTGAACTTATAAAAGCCAAGGATTTCTTTGCTTAAATTTTAACCTAATCTTTTTTAAACACTATAAAAAGTATTTTTACTCCCTACTCGTAAAAACATATTTACGACTTGTAAAATTTATACTTACCATTCAGAGGCATGTACGTTGGAAAAGCGTGTTTACTTGATTGTTTTTTGCACCAGTAAAAAATAAAAACAACCAATAAAATAATAAACAAAGAACATGGTATACCAATCATCAGGCAGTACTTTAACAACATTGCTGTTAAATATTCTTTGTATTATGCTTAACCACTTTGATATACAAACAAGTATTTATTTTTTTAATTTTTTGAACAGAATATAAAATTAATAACTAAATACCAGGGACGTAGCTAGCTCAAAAAAGTTACGCGTCTCCAAAAAAAATCAAGAACAACGTGTGATGACGTCATAGCAGGAATAGAGTAGTTTTAACTATGTACCATTAATTTTTATGAAAGTTTGCAGTTTTGTTAAAAATTTAAAAACAAATTGAATGTTGAATTAAAATGAATAACTGAATACAAGGCAATTTGTGCTGCTTTTGTCCCCTATAATTCTTTATGTGTTGCAACTTTTATGAACCTATAAAACCTTTCAATTAAAATAAAAATATTAAATAAGAATTTAATTTTAGTAGCCTTACTAGTAGGCCTAAAATACATATAAAACTTTGAAAACAGTTTTTCCAATTCAGAAAACATTAAAACAAACTTGTTGTTTTTATTAGATAAAAATCATAAACTTTAGGAGTTAAATAAAAAAAGAGATATAAAATAAAAAAGTTTAGAACATTAGATAAAATTCAGATGTACAATTACTCTATTATTGTCAACAATAATTCATAAAGAAATGAAAAGTAAACGTCTTTGTAAATATTATTTCTAGCTTTGGTAGCATAAAGACTTAAGCTGTAAAAAGAATGAAAAATTTTCTTACTATAAAAAGTTTGTTATATAAAAGCTGAAAAAAGAATCAAACTTTAAAAAATAAATTGTGAAAAAAAACAACTTGGTTAGATAACCACAAACTTTGAATATTAAACGTCAATATTTTTCAGCTACAATGTAAAACATATAAATTCAAACATTAAGATTTCAAAACATACAATATATTGAATTTTTTTTTTAATTTGTTATTAATTAATAGTAAACTATACACTAGTAAATATAAATAGAATTAACTTATTCTTTTCAATCTCAGATTGAAAAAGTTTTAAAAAAATTATATTAAAACCTTTTATAATTTATAAAATGTTGAATAAAGAATTAAATTGATATATTTAATAAATTTTTTAAATTACTCTGAAATCTATAAAATTATTTTGAAACAACAGATACAATACATATTCTTGATACGTTTAAAAAAGAAAATAAAATACAAAAGTCTTTATAATATAAACAACAATGCTTGTAGATAAGTAAAATTTACAATAATATTTAAAAACAAGTTGAAACGAACTTTATATTTTACATAGTTGTCTGAAAACATCATTTAAAGAGCTTTTTCTTAAAGTACTTATCTGGAACTTTTTATAACAAACTGAAGTTACGGCAAAAACTTGCATGAAAGTCTGTCTAGCATATTACTCTGTAAAATTAGAAGATAGCTAAAAACTGTGACAGGGCCATATTTAAGATCTTGCAAATAATGAAGAGTTTCCGCCATTTCCAGGATTGATTGACTTTGTTTTAGCTTGAAGTGTCAATAGTACCGAGTGGTCGGTTTTAATTTCAAATGATATTTGCATAATTAACCTTATTAGAACACTTAACTTTTAATCTTAGTTTTAAAAAATCTGTAAAATAACTAAACTTGTTAAAATCCACACATAGTGTACCAAGTTTGCAGTATTAATACAAATAAAAGTCAAAAACTATTTTTCAAAATGTAAAGGTAAGTAGAAAATACAAATGTACTAATTTAATTATTGTAATTTTGTAAATTATTTAAAACTTATTCATATAAAATGAAAAAAAACAGAGATATGAAAAACCTTTGAAAGTTAGGAATAAAACCAAGAACTCTGAAAAAATCTTCATATAATAAAACACTATGCATAGAAAACAAACTTATTGTAAACAAATTATATACAAATCCAAGTAAAATAGGTATTAACAACAGCTCTACCCTATGACCAATGTTTTATTTTATAAAATTGGTTATAAAATAAAAAAGTATTAAAATTAGCCAGCAAAATCTCATTTAAATCTAGAAAAACACATGATCTGGCATTATTAACAAACCTAAAAATGTCCTTAGTTTTTCAAAGTTAAAACAAAACTGTACTGTGTCAGCCTGAGTTCAAAAATAAACTCTAAATATTTTATAGTTTTCCAGGATACTTTGAGTATGTAGCAACAATGTACAATTTTGATTTTTCAACTTTGCTTAATAATGCAATAAAAACTTTAATTATAGTAAGCATTTATATAATCTTTAAAACAACTTTTAATTAAAAAATAAAGTTCTAAAATACAATAAAAAGCCTATAATTTGTTTATATTAATCTTGAAAAAATAAAAACTTTAACTTACCTAAGCATTTATAAAATCTTTAAAACAAGTTCTAATTAAAAAATAAGGTTCTAAAATATTAAAAAAGAAAAACTATTATTTGTTTGTATTAATCTTTAAAAAATGTTTATATTATTGAGTTTTTCAGTTTTTCTCCTTGTTGCAAGCTTTTTTTCTTATTGTGTTATTTTTTAAGATTTATTAGATTCTAATCTTCTTTATACAGGAAATGATATTACCATCAATGTTTCTAAAGTTTTTAATTTTTGTATATTTGTCAACCACAGTGATTTAATCTTAAAACATTCAACTTAGAGGGTCAATTTGATTTAAAACAAAAGTTAATTCTTCATGTTAGTTTACTTTGAGGTTCATCTACTTTAAAATTCATCTTGTTGTATATCTTTTATCTGTATTTGCTCTTTTGTAACACAAAAAAAAAATTAATTATAAAAATATATTAAGTTCAATTTTACTCACTACAAACATTCTAATAGTACACAAGATCCTATCTTACACTTACTTTTTTTGTTCTCTCACATCATTAAAACTAAATCTACAGCCTTTAATGGATTTTTTTACAATAATTTGCTGTTTGATAACAGAAATCTACACCAAGCGAATGTATTTATTTTCTTTTAATATCAATGACACTAAACGTGCTAGAGAGTACAGTAAATGTAAAAATTATCTCTCAGGAGTGCAAAACTAAGTACAAACGAATAGTTAAAGCTAAAGAAACAAGGTCTTTAAAGCTGAATAATCTAAACAAAAGCAAGTTTTTTACACAAATGTTTACGTTTCTGTAGATTTGCAGAAACGTACCGAGCTACGTGCCTGCTAAATACTTAAACTTTAACTTATACTTTCTATAAAACGTTTATGAATCATACTAAGTTTTATAATAATTTTTACATACTAAAAACTAAAGAAGACTAAAAAAAACGTTTTTTTTAAACTAAAAGTTTGGTTAAAAAACTAAATTAACGATATGTTTTAACATTAATTTCTCTTTTAATAGTTTGGTTACTAACATATCTACTACATCGTTTAAATAAATTTACACAAAAAATTGATATAATATTAGATAAATTTTAGCTAATTTAATTAGTTTCATCAAACTTTAAATGTGATTCAAAGTCAAGTCCATTGCAGTTTTAAATTAGTTATTTAATTTTGTACACAGTACATTTACAGCAATTTTAAGCAGTATAAAGTAAATTAGAAGTTAGTACTACAGGTCTTTTTATATTTTTAACAAAAAAACCTAGCTTAGCTTAATATTTAAATTGTTTAAAAATATGACGGTTTAAAATACTTTCCCAGTTTTTTTTAATAATGTTAAAAACAAACTAAGTTAAACTTACTAATTTCTATTATAACTAAATGAACACAATATTAATTCTAAACATGTCTTGGTGTAATAAGCCAATTTTGAAATATATTTTGTACACCTGTTGTTGTTTGCGAGACAAATATTTAACACTACGGAAATATATAGTACATATAAAACTTTTAAACAATTCAATAATATAATTTGTGAAAAGATGTTTAAGTTATTTTTATCAGAGGTATTAAAAATTTGGGTTCAATGATATAAGCACGTACATGCTTTATTTCAAATTAATAACTAATATTTACTTAATTTTACGACTAATTTCTTTTTTTGTTCATTACCACTACAAAAGTCTTTATATAAACAACAAAAACCAAAAAATTCTTAAAGACATTTCTGATAATACTTATTGATTATGATTGTTGTAACTTTTCTTTAAACTAAATTCTTTAAACTACCCTGATATATGTATTAAAAGTTAAAATTATACTGAGTTTCCCAGAACCTCCAAGAGATTTTCTAAACTTTTAGAATACCCTATGTTTCCCTGAGTGTTTGGCAACACTTGATTGCTATAATTGATAAAAATATTAAACAAATTGTTTGAAAATATATAATTTTTGTAAACTACATTTCTGCACTAAAAACAGTATAACTGTCATATTCAACTTTTATTTTATTTTATTATTTATGATTAATTCAAAACTCTGCATAGTTTAGAATATTTTATAAATTCATACTTAAAAAACCTAGAGTTAAAAATTTAAGACTAAAAATCCTGGCTTTTGGAGTTTATAAAAATATCTTTAAATACTTTTTGAAAAAAATTTATTATAAGTCCTGTAATTTTAAGATTTTTTTACAAGCTAAGTAGTAAAACTTTGATTTGACTGAAAAAATGTTCCTAATGTTATCACCTAAATTTTATTATACAAAAAACTTATTTTAAGTAGCTTTACATGATCATTTTAATTTGTAAATACTATTTAATACAGTTTCTATCTTAAGTTTTTTTTTTAATTTAAGAAGAGAAGAGTAAATGTATACTTTCTTAGATCTGGAAGAAGTTAAAAATATCTTATATAAGTTCTTAAAATGAAAAGGGCATCATAATTATATTGCTAAAAGTATAAGGGAAGTTTAGTTATTTATTTTTAACGTTAATTACATTAATAGCAAGGCTTCTAGTTGATTTTTACTCTGTTTATTCAAAGTAACTCATCAAATATTTGAGTTAATTTATTAGAGTTTCATAGGTTCAGGGTTGCTACTTTTTTTGGTATTCTCAAAATAACTCTTAATGTTTGGGATATTGTTGTAAAACTCAAGCTAGTTTAATTGTTTTTTTTTTTTTTGTGAATTCAAGGCTATATTTTGGCTTTAAACAGGGTTGTTACACACCTTGAAATTTGAAACACCACGGAAAAACTCAGATAATTTTGAAATGCTAAAAAATCTCAGGATGATTAGGGTACCTCAAAAATTTTTACTCATTTATTTGTTTTAGTTATGGATGACTCGAGATAGTTTTGAGAATTCTCAAAAATTTCAGGACATACTTTTCTAGTTTTAGAATGAAATATAGTGGATCAGTTTCAAAAAGTTGTTGTTTTATACACACAACTTTGTTCAACAAAATGATTTCTATTAATTTTGAAATGATTATTCAAAATCTCTAAAACTAAACCTAAACCTCTTAATGTTTACTTTATTTAGAAATAATATTATAGTTATGTTTTAAATCTGGAATTATAGTTTATCGAGATTTATTAAACTCTTTAATTAAAATTGAAGTACAAATAAGCATTCCAGTGCGTAATTTATGAGGTTAGATTGAAGGTATTCAATAAAAAAAAACTATTTTCTATTATATATAAAGTTGTTAACATATTTATACTAAACTATTTACAATTCTTGTCCTTTAATCGCAACTGATTTACAACTTAGATTCTAATTAAAAAAAAAGAATAGTATTTTATAAATTTAGTAAATACCTAATGCAGAAGTATACATAAACAGCTTTTTTTTTCAATTATCTGAAGAAAAAACAACATGAGGTGTAAATAGTATGCCCTAAAACAGGGGTCGGCAAACTGCGGCCCGCGGGCCAATTGCGGCCCGCGAAGGGTAAATCTGCGGCCCGCGAGCACGTTATTTTTTTGAATGGAATGCGGCCCGCGAAAGAAAATTTTGTGGCCCGCGAGCATGTAAAAGTGGCCCGCTGAGGGTAAAAATTTTTTCGGTAATTCGATTAAATTTGTTTAGTTTGGTTTTAAGTCTCTGTATAACATTTAAAAATAATTAGAAGAAGTTGCTACTTTAATTTAAAAATGTGAAAAAGACAGATTAGTATTCTAACAGGATATTTTTCTGAGTTTCATAATAACTTCTATTTTACAACAGCAAGTAATTATCTGAAAAAAGAGAGCTTGAATTTAATAAGTTAGTTATATTATACCTACTTATCAAATAAACTAAATGCAAATGTTTTCCATTTTGTACAAAAGTAATGCACAGTAATTAACTAAAGTGTCATTTCTTTATAGCTAAGATATTCTTTCCAATATTTTTTATACCTAAGTTTCTTTAATATATTTTTTATTTATAAATGTTATCTTTTATTGTAAAAACATTTAAAATAACATAGTAATAAGAAAAAAAGGTTTATTTAAGTTTAGTTTTGACACATTTTAATTTTTTAGAAGTTTTCTCTGCACTTGAACTAATTTATATGCACTACAACTTAAAAAAATGCTCAAATTTTAAACCACTTTTTATAAAATACTTTATTTAGTTTAAGTTTAGTTTATGCATAACTTTCTAAGTTTGTTTTTTCTACATGTAATATCTAAATTTGTACAGACACAGTTAAAACAATATATATGACAAAACTAATATAGTTTTTGTTAGGTATACATTTTCATTTTTCAAACATTGATTTTGTCAAACTAAGTTAACTTTTATGCTTTGCATATCAATACACACATTTGCTGTTTTTTGGAGCTACCTATTTAATATAAACTAGACTTAGGGATAGTTTATAAACATTGACACACACTCAGACTATCACTATTTGAAGACTTCAAATCTCAGGCTAACTAAGTCATTTTATAAGTTTTTGGCTAGAATTGTTTTTTTGTATACAAAAATATCAGGAATGTTTTTGTTAATTCAGGCTGGCTTTTTTGCTTAAAAGAGTGGCAAATTAAACTTATGATGTAAGTTTTGCTCAACCCAAAATGTTAGTTTCAGTTATAATATATGTTATCATATATTAAGTTCAAGCTTTGAACTTGAAAATTTATGCTTAAAAATTTTGGAAAAAAACTTGAATTTGAGAATTTTTGAAAAAGCCTTGAGTTTCAAACAATTTTTACATGTAAAGTAGTGAAATTTCGATTTGACACAAAAAATTTAGCAAATAAACATTTCTTTATTAAAAAATATACTAAAGTAGCTTAACAGTGTTTTTTAATATTGAGATACTTTATAAGACACTTTTTAAACTTTAATTAAATTTTTTACTAAAAATAAAAGAAGGAATTGTACTTCTAAAAACTTATGGTGCATTGCACCTTAACTTGTAAAATTTCACCGATTGTTGTGCTTCGTGTTTGAACTAAACCAAGAAATTATACTAAAGTGTCAAAGTTAAAAAAACATCTTTAATAAAAATTCTCAGATGAACAATAGTTTTTCTATCAGTGCTCTCATCTTAACATAGTGATTAAAGTCATAATTTTGATTTATGTGACTTTATAACCTTAATGCATTTCCTAAATAGGACTTTTTGTTGTCATTGAAGAAATAAACAAACGTTTTTATTACTGCCAACAAAAGTTCTTTAAAAAAGTTTTCAAATATAAACGGTATCTCATTATTAATAATAAATTTTGCTACTTTATAACTTGCCTTAACAACTTTTTTCTAATAATTCTGTAGTTACTGAAGATAATCATGTGCTTTGTTGGAACTGACTTTTGTGATTTGTTTTTTTATCGTTTCTTGCAATAACTTTTAACTAACTTTTTTTTATTGTTGCTCGTCTTTTAATTTACAACTAATATTTTTAAATTCTTATTGCAGATAAATAATTGCTGTAATGCTTAATAAAAAAGAGGTTTTTCTCTTCGCTAATGACTCAATAAAGTTTTATACTTATGTTAAAAATGTTTAAGAAAGTTAATTGGCCATTCCAGCTGACTTATATTTTTTTGGCATGTAACTTGTTTACTGTTAATAAGTTTCGTTTTTTCTTTATGTTGTGAACTTTGTTTTAACTGGGTTGCTACACAAACAGGCTACTTTAAAAGCTTGAAAACTCAGCTGTGTGTGAAACTTTAATTTCAAACACTTTAAATAAATCTTATAATTCCCAGAATAGTTTTTATGACTGTAGTGTAGTTTACTAATTGTAGTTTTTTCTTGTGTTTTTACACTTTGTGTACTTTTTAATGATGATGACATTTTTACTAGGTACTTGAGCTTGATTTACAACGATTTACCAGCTTTTTAAACTTTTAATGAACTTAGGCTGGTTTGATACAACTCAGACATTTTTGCTTTTTAAGTGACAACCATGTAAAAGACTAGTTACTAATAAGATATTTTATTTAAGTATTCGAGAATTAATTATGTTAAAGAATTTGTTCTAGCTTTCTATAATACAAACAGGTATTTAGTTTATTAAATTAACTAATTAATAAATTTTTTAATGAATGTAAACTATTTAACACGCAAAAACTTTTTTTTGAAGTTAATATTCTTAGAAATATGAAAAAAGGGGTTGATAATATTACAAATATATAAAAGTAACTAAAAAATTGTCTTTCAAGTTTGGTTTTATAGAGAGTTAAATTGTATGTTAAATAAAAAAAGTATTAAATTTAACTTAGTAAGTGCTTATGAAAGTACATAGTTTATTAACACTTAAGTATATTATTCAAGGTAAATTTTATTCTAATTTTATTTAATTTAGTTTAAATTAATTCTATGTATTTATAAAGAAGTTAAAAGCTAAAAGTTATTTAAAATGATAAGGTGAATAAAAGTAAAACTTTTCTCTAGTGTGACTAAAACTAAAACCAAAAGATTATTCAAATGTCACTAAAACTAAAACTGCGGCCCGCGAAGACTTTTTAAACTTGAAATTTGGCCCGCGACCACCAACTGCCTGCCGACCCCTGCCTAGTAGTTCACTACTTGAAGACATTGGTCTACTAATTGGCGTTTATATCAATTTTCAGTATACTTTGCAAAAATAAGAACTGTTGTTAAATTAGATTGTATTTTAAAAATTGTATATATAATATAATATTTATTTTCTTTAATATTACGCAAAGCTAATTTCCATATATAAAATAATTATTTTTATTTACATTTAATAACTTATTTTACGTTTTACTTAAACTCAAATGTTTTATTTACAATAAATGATTTTACAACCAAACAAGTTTAATTTTACCGAAAAATAAAATTTGTTTAAAACATAATCCTAAAGATAAAAACATAAAAACAAAACGAAGCTACACTGGCAAAAATACTATAAAGCTTAAAAAATTAGCTAAAAACAAACAAGTTTTAATTTAAAACATAAAAATGGACATTGTTTAAATTCTTAAAAAAGTGAAATACTATAAAAACTAACTTATTCTATTACGAACACATTACGACTACAAAACCTTCACTCAACACTAGCAATCATTATGTGAATTATTTATCTTGCTTCAAAAGAACATCAAGAAAAAATAAATGTGAGAGAACGAACTCGATGAAAACGTAAAGTGTGAACATTTTAAGTATATGATTTATTTTTTGTGAATAACGTATTTTCACGAATTTACTTTCCTTGACGTTCAAATTTGTAAGTTTAAACAAAAATATGACTTTTATTTTAATAAAAGTAAATTAGTATGTTTAAATTAAATCGTAAACGTTTATTGAAATTCAAGTAGTTTTTTAACGAAAAAAAGCAATTATCATACTTTTTGAACAAATTTAACATTCATAAAAAAATACAGAATCTTGAAAAGACTTCTAAATTAAATTAAATTTTCAAATTTTTTTTTAATTAGTAGGGTTTTCTTGTAGAAATAGAGTAATTAAAATGTCAAATTTGAAAGTAAGATTTTACAATTAAAGAAGTTTTTCGTTAGAAAATTTAATTAGAATCGTAAAAAATTACAAATTTAATAAACTAAAATATTAACTAAATTTTAAATCAAAAAGTAAAATGTAATAGTTCTAGTGTTACAATATAATTTAGAGAGCAATCAAAAATGTTTTTAGTAAAATACTTTTTTATAATTGCTTATACGATGAGTTTGATATGTCACCTAACGTTTTTAGAGTTTTGAATAAACTCGCTAGATAAAACAACTTGTTTTTTTAACTTTGGCTTAAACTAAAAAAAAATGATATCAAAAACATTCTTGCATCCAAATTGAACGTTAAAAGTATATATTCGTTTAAATAAAAATAAATCTGTTAACAATGCAACTTCATGACTTTATTGCAGGGGTCGGCAAACTGCGGCCCGCGGGCCAATTGCGGCCCGCGAGCACGTTATTTTTTTGAATGGAATGCGGCCCGCGAAAGAAAATTTTGTGGCCCGCGAGCATGTAAAAGTGGCCCGCTGAGGGTAAAAATTTTTTCGGTAATTCGATTAAATTTGTTTAGTTTGGTTTTAAGTCTCTGTATAACATTTAAAAATAATTAGAAGAAGTTGCTACTTTAATTTAAAAATGTGAAAAAGACAGATTAGTATTCTAACAGGATATTTTTCTGAGTTTCATAATAACTTCTATTTTACAACAGCAAGTAATTATCTGAAAAAAGAGAGGTTGAATTTAATAAGTTAGTTATATTATACCTACTTATCAAATAAACTAAATGCAAATGTTTTCCATTTTGTACAAAAGTAATGCACAGTAATTAACTAAAGTGTCATTTCTTTATAGCTAAGATATTCTTTCCAATATTTTTTATACCTAAGTTTCTTTAATATATTTTTTATTTATAAATGTTATCTTTTATTGTAAAAACATTTAAAATAACATAGTAATAAGAAAAAAAGGTTTATTTAAGTTTAGTTTTGACACATTTTAATTTTTTAGAAGTTTTCTCTGCACTTGAACTAATTTATATGCACTACAACTTAAAAAAATGCTCAAATTTTAAACCACTTTTTATAAAATACTTTATTTAGTTTAAGTTTAGTTTATGCATAACTTTCTAAGTTTGTTTTTTCTACATGTAATATCTAAATTTGTACAGACACAGTTAAAACAATATATATGACAAAACTAATATAGTTTTTGTTAGGTATACATTTTCATTTTTCAAACATTGATTTTGTCAAACTAAGTTAACTTTTATGCTTTGCATATCAATACACACATTTGCTGTTTTTTGGAGCTACCTATTTAATATAAACTAGACTTAGGGATAGTTTATAAACATTGACACACACTCAGACTATCACTATTTGAAGACTTCAAATCTCAGGCTAACTAAGTCATTTTATAAGTTTTTGGCTAGAATTGTTTTTTTGTATACAAAAATATCAGGAATGTTTTTGTTAATTCAGGCTGGCTTTTTTGCTTAAAAGAGTGGCAAATTAAACTTATGATGTAAGTTTTGCTCAACCCAAAATGTTAGTTTCAGTTATAATATATGTTATCATATATTAAGTTCAAGCTTTGAACTTGAAAATTTATGCTTAAAAATTTTGGAAAAAAACTTGAATTTGAGAATTTTTGAAAAAGCCTTGAGTTTCAAACAATTTTTACATGTAAAGTAGTGAAATTTCGATTTGACACAAAAAATTTAGCAAATAAACATTTCTTTATTAAAAAATATACTAAAGTAGCTTAACAGTGTTTTTTAATATTGAGATAATTTATAAGACACTTTTTAAACTTTAATTAAATTTTTTACTAAAAATAAAAGAAGGAATTGTACTTCTAAAAACTTATGGTGCATTGCACCTTAACTTGTAAAATTTCACCGATTGTTGTGCTTCGTGTTTGAACTAAACCAAGAAATTATACTAAAGTGTCAAAGTTAAAAAAACATCTTTAATAAAAATTCTCAGATGAACAATAGTTTTTCTATCAGTGCTCTCATCTTAACATAGTGATTAAAGTCATAATTTTGATTTATGTGACTTTATAACCTTAATGCATTTCCTAAATAGGACTTTTTGTTGTCATTGAAGAAATAAACAAACGTTTTTATTACTGCCAACAAAAGTTCTTTAAAAAAGTTTTCAAATATAAACGGTATCTCATTATTAATAATAAATTTTGCTACTTTATAACTTGCCTTAACAACTTTTTTCTAATAATTCTGTAGTTACTGAAGATAATCATGTGCTTTGTTGGAACTGACTTTTGTGATTTGTTTTTTTATCGTTTCTTGCAATAACTTTTAACTAACTTTTTTTTATTGTTGCTCGTCTTTTAATTTACAACTAATATTTTTAAATTCTTATTGCAGATAAATAATTGCTGTAATGCTTAATAAAAAAGAGGTTTTTCTCTTCGCTAATGACTCAATAAAGTTTTATACTTATGTTAAAAATGTTTAAGAAAGTTAATTGGCCATTCCAGCTGACTTATATTTTTTTGGCATGTAACTTGTTTACTGTTAATAAGTTTCGTTTTTTCTTTATGTTGTGAACTTTGTTTTAACTGGGTTGCTACACAAACAGGCTACTTTAAAAGCTTGAAAACTCAGCTGTGTGTGAAACTTTAATTTCAAACACTTTAAATAAATCTTATAATTCCCAGAATAGTTTTTATGACTGTAGTGTAGTTTACTAATTGTAGTTTTTTCTTGTGTTTTTACACTTTGTGTACTTTTTAATGATGATGACATTTTTACTAGGTACTTGAGCTTGATTTACAACGATTTACCAGCTTTTTAAACTTTTAATGAACTTAGGCTGGTTTGATACAACTCAGACATTTTTGCTTTTTAAGTGACAACCATGTAAAAGACTAGTTACTAACAAGATATTTTATTTAAGTATTCGAGAATTAATTATGTTAAAGAATTTGTTCTAGCTTTCTATAATACAAACAGGTATTTAGTTTATTAAATTAACTAATTAATAAATTTTTTAATGAATGTAAACTATTTAACACGCAAAAACTTTTTTTTGAAGTTAATATTCTTAGAAATATGAAAAAAGGGGTTGATAATATTACAAATATATAAAAGTAACTAAAAAATTGTCTTTCAAGTTTGGTTTTATAGAGAGTTAAATTGTATGTTAAATAAAAAAAGTATTAAATTTAACTTAGTAAGTGCTTATGAAAGTACATAGTTTATTAACACTTAAGTATATTATTCAAGGTAAATTTTATTCTAATTTTATTTAATTTAGTTTAAATTAATTCTATGTATTTATAAAGAAGTTAAAAGCTAAAAGTTATTTAAAATGATAAGGTGAATAAAAGTAAAACTTTTCTCTAGTGTGACTAAAACTAAAACCAAAAGATTATTCAAATGTCACTAAAACTAAAACTGCGGCCCGCGAAGACTTTTTAAACTTGAAATTTGGCCCGCGACCACCAACTGCCTGCCGACCCCTGCCCTAAAAGCAAAAAAAAAAAAAGATTTTAGGTATTTGAAAAAACTTATGACAACAGGGCAGTTTTTGCTTAGTTAAGACATTTTTTTGACTTCAAGAGTAGCAACCCTGCTCAAATCTCGAATATCATGTTTTATTTTTTCATTCTTTTTTGACATTTTTACAATTGAGATTAATGAACTCAGTTAATTTTTCCAAAAGTTGACTAGAGGTTTTATTTTAAAATCATTTTCTTCAAACTCAGGCGGATTAAGATATTTAGCAAGCTTTTTGTCACTTAAGAGACTGGAAACCTTGAAGGTTCTAATGGTATGCTTAAATTAAAATCAAAATAATTTCCTCTCCTTCAGAATATGTAGCTTTTTAAACTTATCTTAGTTTAATTTAAAAACTTACAAATATATTGAAAGGAATGTCTTATTTAACAATTTGTTTTCAATTTTTTATAGTTATAATATTTTAATTTTCAACTATTTGTGAGTCTTTAAAAATTAATTCTTTTAATTTTCATCAAAAACGTTTATTTCATGCGAGGGGTTATTTTTCGAACTAATTATTTTTACAACTAAAAAAAACAATTAAAGCCTCAGGCTCAAAATATAAATTAGAGAATTTTGGACAGGAATTTTTTACTGCTTTTTAATAAGTTTAGTAATTACCCTAAACATAGGAATATATTTAAAAGTGTTAAGGCCATTGGTGGTTAAGTATTTTTTTGGTTAGTCACACTTCCTCTTATATGAAAGCTGAAAGCAAAAATATATTTCATACAGAGAGCTAAAATTTAAAAATATTTTGAATTTGTCTCAATTTTTTTTTTGAAATACCAATAATTTTGAACAAAAATCACTAAGAAACGGAAGTTATAAATAATTTTTACTAGCAAAATATTAACATTTAGGCTAGATACAATAAATTTACTTATCAATATATTTTTTCAAGACTTTGTTTTACAAATGAAGTTTCGGTCAAAATCCTTGTCAGTGGTCAAATAAACCTAAACAGATATGTAACATTCATGGAAAATAGCATTTAGACAGTTAAATAAAAACAATTTTTTCTTAAAATTTTGACTTAAAAGTAAAACTAATTAAATTTTAATATTAAGATTTTAGATTTATTTAAGCACTGACGAGGTTTTTGAACGAAAATTAGTTTTTAAAATAATGCCTTAAAAAAATAAATTCATTATTTCTCCTCTAAAAGTTCGGATCTCTTCATTTTTTTTCTAAAATTCAAAACATAAAATATTAAATAACATAATTTTGTATTATTAAGATCTTTTCATAATACCCATTTGAAAAATCATAACAGTATTTTTCAATACTTCTGTACTATTTTAGACCTCAATTTCTGTTTTGTTTGAAAAATGTTTTTTGTTATAAAGACTCAGGCTTACTTGTAAACTTAGATTAAGCTCAAGATAATTTAGATTTAAAAAAAAATAACTTGGTTGTTATAAAAATTTCAAATTATTTTTTATTTATTATAAATAAAGTATAAATTTGCTGTTCTCTAGAATTTTTTAAAGTTTTCTAGTTTAAATAACAATATCTTTAATAAATATTATTATTTATCCTGAGATTGTAGTTTGTTTTAAATCAAACAATAAAAAGTTCTTAATTTCAGTAAAGATTAGTAATATTTTTTTATTCTACTGTTTTATATAGACAAATTTATGTATAAAAGTGACAAATTGATTTTTTAATAATCAACTGTAAATTAAAAAATACATAACAATAACTAATTCAGTTTTTGATCCTTACTACAATTTTACTTAGTTTTAGTATAACTTTAATCTTGTTTTATTCAGATTTTAAAAAGAGGCAGCCTTCAAATATATAAATGATATTATGAGTTTTCAATAATCTCTAAGAACAAGATATTTGCATTAAAAATTATTAACTTTTTTTTTTAATTTTTCCACAAAAAAATCAAGGCTTACAACTATAAATAATATCATAAGCAGCTTACTACAAGATTAGTTATTAATTAATAAATTAAAATAAATTATAAAATACATAAACAGACAGTAAAGACTTTTCTCGTTATACAAATTTTTTTATTAGATCTGCAATGACTTCTTTATCTAGTTAAATAGTTAAAACTGTGATACATTAATTAAAAAGGTTTCAAGTATTTTATAATAAGAAAACAAAAGATACTAAATCTTAAATTAACATCAATATTCTTATTTTTAGGTAATAATTCATTTTCTATGGTTTTTTCCTTCTTGAACACCTTTAAATCAAATACTTAGTTTGTGTAGTTAAATGGTTTTTTAGTTAATTAATGCATAAAGTGTCTAATTTTTAAACATTTTTATTATTGCACTTTAGCTAAATTTATAAATTGTTTATATTAAATATTATCATTTTTAATCATAACATATATTCGAAATAAAATATACTCAAATTTAAATCAACATTATTATTTATATATATATTTCTCTATAGAAATCATTTTTCAACTATCCTAACAGTTATATATTTAAGTTTTTAGAAAAATGAATTTTTTAAATAGTTTTAGTACAACATATCTAATTTTAAAATAATACATACAAGCTCACTGTAAAATTAGTTAATTTCAAATACTATCGTTATTTATCATAAAAGTGACCCAATAAACTTTTTTAATTTAACAAAATTATCCACAACATATCTAAAATATTGATATAAAAATGCCTAAAATACTTAAGTTTGTTATTATCCTAATTTTATTTTGTTTAACATCTTTTGTAGTATTACAAACTTAATTTTGATTTTTTTTTAATAATTAAAAAGTTCTTTCAATTATTCAGAATTTAATGAATACAAGCTTAGTCATTTTTTTAAGTGTTTTACTTTATGCTAAGTTTTAACAAATTCTTAGTATTTTAAAACACAAGAAACTCTTATTTTCAGCTTTGTAAGTAAACATTGGAAGTTTTTAGTCATGTTGAAATTAGTAGATATATTCAAGAGAAACGCTCAAAAAAGATTTAATGAAAATATTGATACATCTTCAAAAGAAAGTTGTAAAAAAGGTAGGAATAAACTAAAATACTTATAATTAAGTACTATTAGTAGGTTTTTGAACGTATTTATATACCATTTGCAACTTAATATCAATAGGTTCATTTTGTTTTTTATATTTTATTACACAAAGCTTTTCAAAATCATACAAGATTTCTTTGTCAAGTGACTTAGAAATCTTAGTCAGTGACAAAGAAATCTTGTATGATTTTGAAAAGCTTTGTGTAATAAAATATAAAAAATAAAATGAACCTATTGATATTAAGTTGCAAATGGTATATAAATACTTATAATTAAATTTTAAAAATAAATTTTTGTTGTTAAATCATAGCATTGAATAATATAAAAAAAAGTTTAACAAACCAAGTTTCCTAACTTAATAAGTAAAAATTAATAATATAATATTTTAAAAAGCAATTTTGAATTACAAATGTTTACAAATTTGTATAACTTTATTTTAAATATAGTTTTCTAACAAATTCAAAACTATTAATAATTATTAAAAATAAACTATCCTAAATTGAGCAGTTATACAAATAACTTATGAGATACTGAGACCAGGGGCGTGTCTAGACTCTTTTCAAAGGGGGTTCACTTTTTTTTTTTGTATTTAAATTACCGCTTAAGTACGCATTTCTTAGGTATGCACTGCCAGTTAAGTACCCAGTATTTAGCCGAAAAACACTGTGTTTAAAATACTTTTTTCTGCTTTAGAATAAAGAAAAAAACATATAAGTAGTAATGAAAAGTATTACATTTTTTTATTTATTATACTGTATTAAATTTAGATAAATTAAAACTAAAAGAGCCGGAAAAAAAATATATTTATAATAAAATCACTTTTTCAAGTAATTTATTCTGAAAAAATTTGAATTTCACTAAAAAAAAATGGGTAATTACCTAGGATGATGTCGCACCAATATCAAGCTGAAACTATATTTAATTCAATGTTGTTTTTTACCATAATAATAGGCTTAGAAATACATAAAAAACTTGTTTAACATAAACCAATAAAATTGAAATATTTAATTGCTTTTATTTTTAAAATTAAGTAAATGATACAATAACTTGTATACATTACTATACTGTAAAATAAAATCAACGAATTATTTTAGTTTGAAACAAATGAATTTAATTCTTAATATGTTCATATATAGCTTGTTTAAAACGAAGTATAATTTTAGATAAATCATACAATTTATGGTTTAAAAAGATATTAAACATAATAAAATTTTAGCTTGATATTGGTGCGACATCATCCTAGGTAATTACCAAAAAATGTTTAGACTTTTAGAACTGAATTGAAATATCTTTAAACTATAATTAAATGTTTGCCTGATGATGCAGGAATTCTTATAATGATTTTGAAATCTTTCTGAGTTAAAAATTTCAAAAAATCAAGAAATAACTTTGTGGTCAACAAATATACAAAAGTAAAACAATTTAAATAAAAAATTATTGAAATACTATTAAACAATAAAAGAGTAAGCTGCCATGTGGTGTAGTTGTATAAAGATGATTTTGAAAATTCTCTGAATTGAATTTTTCAAGGTTTAAACCCAGTTGGTTGACACATAAACAAACAATATAAATGCTTAAGTATAAACACAACATTATCATTAAACAGCATAACACAAAAGCTTCACACAACATTATTATATACAATAAACTAACTAAAATAAAACTTTAGTGATTATATTTGACATATTTTTAAGTAAAATTGTACTTACTAGTTCAAAAACAATACTGTATGAAAAGTTATTTAAACTAAGTTACAATTTATAGTGGGAACTAAAGCATCTTAGTAAAAAGTTTCCTAGAAAAAAAATGCTACTTTAAAACTTTCACCTATTATGACGTCACAATTGAAAATTTATTTATAATCTATTTCAGCTGGGCAAAATAGAGCATTTTTTTTAAGGAAACTTTTTAATCTTTAAGTGTTATAAATTCAACATTCATTATCAAATGTTTATCAAAGAACCAAAACAAAGTCAATAAAAACGTTTTTAGTGTTATTCTAAGTTTTTTTTTTTTCTTTTCTTTTTTTTCAGGGGGTTTACAGGAAACAGGAAACCAGTAAAAACACGCCCCTGACTGAGACTAAAACTTTTTGTTTAATGTTCAACCTCTAGTGTTTTTAGAGTCATTTTTTACATTAAGTTTACTTGAATAAAGAAATAGAAGTTACAAAAAAGTTTATTAAAAGTATATTAACCTAACAAAAACTACTTTCATTTGAGATAAAAAAAATGTATATTTAAGTTGGTGCATGTAATAATTTAATACTTTACGCTATCTTTCTTGATAAGTAAATAGTTAACATATGTACAAATAACCTGTAACTAAGATTATATAATTTAACATTTATTAGGTAAAACAAAGATAGAAGAAATTGAACTAGCAGTAGCTCTAAGTCGCAATAAGTTGATACTGAGTGAAGGTGAAAGTTTAAAAATTTCGGATTTTATAAAAGAAAAAGTGAACAAAGACAATGTTCTGATATTTCATAGTTTAGGAAAGCGTTACAAACTACCCACTACTTTTAAGTCATCCTTGCTTTGTATAGAACGTTGTTTTCCAATAGTAGTTGAAACTCAAAACTTTTTGTATTTAGATTTTAGTATTGTTGCAAATATACTTGATAGTTCTGAATTAAATATTCACTCAGAAATTGAAATATTTAATGCAGTTATTGCTTGGTTGGAACACAACAGTGAAGAACGTACCAAATATGCAAAACAGTTGTTACTAAAAGTCCGTTATAGCTTATTATCAGAAGATGCTTTAAAACATATATTTAATTGTAATTCAATTTTTACTAAAAACCATGAGTGTATTAAAACATTAAAAAAAGTAGTACTGAACCAGAAAAATTTTTATTCGCCAAAAACAGATAAAATCTACACAAGTAGGTATTGTAGCCAAAAAAAGTTTAACCTATTATTATATGGTTTCAGCCCTGATGTCATGGACCTGTAACATATGTACATCAATTTAATGGAAACACATTGAAGTGTTTGAAAGATATTTCTTTAAGGACAATTGCGAGAAGAAATTTTGAAGTTGTTTGTTCAAAAGGAGAGGTTTACATGTTTGGTGGTCGTAATAATAATGGTGCTGGACGTTTATTAATGTCTGTTGTAAAATTATCACCTCCTACTAATACATGGAATGTAGTAGCTAAAATGTGCGATGAACGTGAATTCTTTTGTGCTTGTGCATTTATGGATAAAATATTTATTTTGGGGGCTTTTTACTATAAGAACAATAAGGTAACTAGTTCCTGTTTTCAATTTGATATAAGACAAGACTCTTTTGAAGAAGTTTCTAGAATGCGTCAACGAAGAATGCATGCAGCATGTGCAGTGTTTCAAGGAAATGTTGTTGTTTCTGGTGGAATGAATTATAGTAATAATTTTGGTTTGGACTCAGTAGAATCATATGATGTAATTTCCAACAAGTGGTCACCAATGCCTAATACGACAAATTTGTACTTTAATCACAACTTAGTTGTGGTAAAAGACAAATTGTTTGTTATTGGATATGATCGAAACACTTGAGAAGTTTTTGACAGTGTTTCTAAGAATTTTGTTTCTCTTAAGCCTCCACCCAGTATTTGTTTAAATAAATCTGTGGCAATAGGTAATAAAATCGTAGTTTTTCAAGAAAAAAGATTTTCAATAATGTGTTACGATGTTGATAAAGATGAATGGAATGAAGAACCATGTGAAATAACGAAAAATCTTTATTATTTGTCTTGTGTGAAGTTTCCTTTGTATTAATTTATTGTGTAAATATAAACCACTTAGTTTTGTTTAAAGCCAAATATTAAATTTATAGATTAGAAATAATTGTTTACGTATTGATGAAAACAATTTTAAAAGTAATTTCATTGTTAATTACAATAAACTGTAGTATTATTTATTATCTGATAAGCATTTATAATGAAACACTAAATTCTATTAAAACTTTTATTGTAGTCATTGTCGAAACAAACAAAATTTAGTTCAGATTTTTAATAATAAACGTACTTGATATATGGCAAAATAGTTGTAACTAGTTTTAAAAAGTATAATTAAAGTTAACTTCTACAAATGTTTTAACACTGAAATATAAAAGCAGGAAAAATAAATAAGTATGAACTTAATTAAAATAAGTTTAATTTCAACCGATTAATTTAAGATAACTAATTACTAAAACCGAAATTTTACATTGTGGGATAAGCAATTTAAAATAATAAAAACTGTTTTTATTAAAACTTAGAATCAAATCTAGTGAAATGATTGAAAAAACGAACTTTGTTGGTTGATAATAACTCTTGTAAAAACAAACATTAAACCAATTATATTTATTTTGTTATACAGTATCGGCTTAGCAGCTATATAAATTAACTATTTTAGGTATTTTGTATCCGAGCATTAAAAAATAGATTTGCATCTAGGAAGTTGAAATTATAAAGGTTTATATTTTTTTTTTTACAAAATTTTAGTTTAATTGATGAATTTAATTGCGCTTAGCATAATTTTCTTTAATATGGATTAGAACATGAAAAATCAAGTTCAATTCTGAAGAAGAACACATGTACTTTATTAATGAATAAAGTCCTCGATTAAAAATGCTTAACAAGCTTTCAAACAGATGTTCGAAGTTATTTCTCTGTACTTAACTTATAATAAGCATTAAATAAAGAAAAAAAAACGTCTTTTGTTATCTACAAACTTAACTAAAATAATTATAACCTTCAGTTTTACAAACACAATTGTTTAATGTTCTCCTACACAGAAAAGTTTTTTAGACTGTTTTTATATTAGCATTTTAAGCATATAACCAAATGTACATACACAAGAAAACACAACGTTTTAAAAATTAAATTTTTTCACCGTTGATTAAAGAGAAAAGATCTTCAGTTTGTTTGTTGTGATATTTTCTAAAACATAAGTTAAAGTATACATGACATTAAGAGAAAACGTTACGGATTGTTACGTCACTCAATAAATCATTAAAAAATAAAAGACACACTAATGTTCGAAATCATTTATAATAAAAGCTTGAAAATTTTTTACAAAATTAAAAAAATCAATTCGTTAATTTAAAGCTAGATTTGAGATTAATTTTGAGATGTCGTGTTTTTCCTTATTGCAAAGAGTGCGGCCATGTATTGTTAGAAAAACGTTTTTTACTGTGTTAAAAAAATGTTTTTAGCTATATTGTAAAATGTTTTAAATTATTCGTTTTTGTAGCTTAATTTTACTTTGTTATAACATTTAGTTAGTTTAAGTTTTTCTAAAGAAAAATTTTTGGTATGAATGTATTTATTTTGTTTTTTACTTTTTTTCTTAGTGTCATGTTGTTGTCGGATTTATCAATTTCTATTTTTTGTTGTTACTATTTTGTTAGAAAAACATTTTAAACTGTGTTATTGTTTGATTAGTAGTAGTCCTTGCTATAACTGCCTGCAAAGGCAACAGAAGGCACCTCCTAGACCAGTGAGCAAACTGTGTAGCTTACCATCCACCATTGTCATTTCAGCATCAAAAAAACATTAGTTTGTTTTTTGTTCAAGGTAACGGTAAAGTTTTGTGATTTTTTTTTTCTTTTTAGAGAATTTTTTCATCCCACAGTTGTCATATGTTCAGTGAAAAACCAGGGATAGGATATTTTTCAATTTTTTTAACAGAAATATCGCTTGTAAAAACCTAAAAAAATAGTTATATTCCACATGATAGATTTGTCTGTAAATTTGTATATATATTCCTTGTCATGTTTACTAAATTATAAAAAAAAATCATGTTGGTTCTACGGTGGCAAATTGAGAAAATTAACCCTGAAGAATATCCTAAATTGCCAGAAATCATCAATGAATTTTCGGTGAGAATAGAAAATTTTTTAAATGAGAAATAATATACTTTTACTTTTAAATGTTCAAAGAATTTTGACTTTTTTTATTAAACACTAAACCAAACAAATTAAAAAACTTAAAAAAAGTATTTGTGTTAAAGCTTTTAAGGTGTTTTTAATAGTAGATGTAGATCTTAATTTTGACAAAAATTTAAGCATTTTGCGAGGCTTTTTTAAACTTAAAAAAAGCAAACTTTTGCTACATTTAAGCTTACATAACTTTTAGTATACTTTAAGCAGAACAGAAACAAACCCAGTTTTTAAAAGACGAAACCCCGCTCTAACTAAACAATTAAATAAAAATCTTGCTTTAACTGTTTACTCGCGAAAATAGTCAATGGCCACTTGCCAGCCCACTGTGTAGTGATAGTTTATTGTTTTAAAAATAAATGCTTTAAGTTTTTAACAAAACAACTAGATGATAAAAGTGCTTATAATACTTTTAACAAAACTGGTAAGATAATTTAAACACTATTTAGATTGATCATTTTGTTATATTTAGTTTTAATAAATTTTATTAATTTCAGTTTTGTATAGCTATAAGTTGTTAGTTTAAGCATAATTTTAATGCTTAGAAAAGGTTATAATTAAAAAAAAAAGTTTTATTATTAGATATAATAAAAAAATTAAGTTTTGAAAACTGTAAACTATATTAAGTAAATTTTAACAAATATAAAAAAAAACTAAAAAAATTAAGAGCATATCAGGGCTGACTGATGTTTTATAAAGTTAATATTGAGTTTAGTATAAAGTTTAAAGGTAAACTATAAGTAACTAGTTCAATAATGAAAATTATGAGAAGCTTCAGATATAGTCAATTTGTTCAAATGTTTCCAATCTCATCTAATTGACTCTAATTTTTTTACAGTCAAGCTAATCAGAAATCCATAAAATTAAAAAAAAATCTTACCCTTTATTTTTCAGCGTATTGTACTCAAGTTTTTAGAAAATAATTTTATTACTTATTAAATCTTATTGTAAAAATTGAATAAAATTATGACACAAAAAAATAACACATCTAAAAAAATGTTTTAATTGATAAAGATAACTTTATTTTTTTTGTAAGTAGTAGTGTTTATTTTTTACTTATGGTTTTAAAAAGACTGTCTTAACTGTAAGAAAAGATTTATTTTAAACTAAAGAGTCCCTAACTGCCTTTTAAACTTTGCATTTACCTTAGGATTTTATTTTATTCTCTAATTTTGTACTCTCATATCTCAAATAATACTTGATATTCAAGAAACTGTTAATAATAAAGTTTTATAAAAAAAAAAACAAATAAAAAAAAACAAATGTTTTTTTATTAATTATGTATTTAATAAAAGATTAAAATTGTGTTAAAATGACAAAAAAATATAAATTTTAACAAAATTTACTTACAAAAATCTTTCTAGTCTTTTCGATATAATGAACCACTTATTGATAGTTGTTAAATTTTTCTTTGCAATTAACAATGATTATCAAATTTAAGTCTAAAAAACACGACTTAGTTTTATACAATACTTGTTTTTAAAAAAAAAAAGGTATTTCTATATTATTTTTAAAAAATTCAGCTTTTAAATCTCTTTTAATTAAAAAACATTTTTATCTGTTTTTAACTTTAAATTTAAAGATATTAAATATGAGTTTTAAAATTTGTTGTAGAGGGCTTGTTGTTGTTTTTCCTTTTACGATCAGGATTTTACAAAAGTTTTATAAACAATTCCAATCCAATTCTACTATCAGTGATCTGCTCGTAAACTACCTCTATCTTAAAATGTTTAATTTATTTTAAGATTTTAAAAAACTACAAAAATTAGTATTGCATAAATAACTTCATTATATATTAAAATATTTGTATTATTACTAACAATGCGAATTTATAGTTCTAAAAATGTATCAATTATTCTAAGTAAATTTAAAATTATAATACTTACATATGTTTAATTTGTTAGATGTACGTGATACAAAAGAACATGAAATCGTTTATCTTTAAAAATAAATAGATTTTTGCAAAAAGAATATACACTCACAAAGATCTGCAGAATCCTTCAAGACAAATTAACTGTTAAAAATGTTGTCGTATTTTATTAAAATCTAAAGTTTATATATTTTAGATTTAACTCCAAAATTTTAAAAATAAAAAGTATATAAATGAAACTTAAAATAAATAGTCAACTAAGTATAACCATTAATTTAAACATTTTTATTTATGAAATTTTTGGATAATATTCAGTATCAACTTTACATTAATAAAACAGAATTGTATTAAACTCAAAATGACTTATACTTTTAGTATGTCGCAGCTTTTAAAGTACTATCTTTATCTTTTTATCAATACTGTAAAACCTTCAGTATTAAAATAGAACGTTTTAATTTTTTTAGAAGAAATCTAAAACATTAGTCTTTTTTTATATATTGAATTATATATTTTTAGCTTTATTACTAATTTAGCAGTTTCATATTTTCTTTTTTGCTTAAAAAGGTCGCAGTCTTTTGCCACCGAAACCGGTCGCGAATGAAATATACATTTTGCATAAATCTATATAGCTTTATTACAAAATAAAACTGTAAAAATAAATTTTAGCAAATGAAGAAAATCTGAAATTTAAACTTTTTGAAAATAAAAAATTCATACTACTTGAACTGTAGTCTTGAGTAATAGCAATAACTGGTGTTGGTCTTCTATTTTTCAATTGGAGCTTTTCAACTTCAGATAATTTTCTAATCTGACATTTTTTGGATTTGCAACGTTTCCTATAGTATTGCTTTGCATATTTATTTGATAAGAATCTAAAAGTTAATCAAAACAAATTCTTGCTTATTCTTTTAAGTATTACATTGCACATTTTCTAAGATTAAAAAGTAAACAAATAATTTTGAATATATCAGGATTGCCTTGCCACTCTTTTAGTCAAAAAACTGTCCTGATCTAGTTTTAAAATGGTCTGAGACATCATGAGCATTTTGTATTCCTTTACAGATTTTATTTCAATTTTTCTTAAACTAATAAAAACTGAGCTTCTTAATAAAATTGGTTAGACAAAACATAAAATGCAACTAAATTGACTAGATCTCATTTATAAACTTTTAAAGAATCTTTATTGAATACTTTTAAAAACATTAAAACTATCCTGAGACTTTTTTATTAAAGCTATCTAAAGTCAGCCTGAACTTACAAAAACTTAAAGTAATGTGAGTTATCCTGAGCTCTACTTAGTCATACTAAAGTTTTTAAAAACTTTATAAAATCCTGAATTATCTTGAGTGTGTTGAAAAAGTTTATTAAAAGTTTCTGATACAAAACAAAATCTTTAAAAGATAGATTTTCAAAAGTCAGCTTAAGTTTTTTTAAATTTAAGCAAAAAATATTTTTCGCTTATCATTTAATTTAAGATCTTTAGGGGATAGCTTTTTTAAATGTTACAAACAGTATTATTTAAATATTTAAACAAAAATTACAAGGAAGGAATTCCATCAATATCATTTTTTTATTTGTTCACATCTCATATCATCCTACCAATTCACAAACCTCTGCTTCATAAAAACTTTCCATCGATAAATCAAAAAAATCATGTCCAGAGTTCTTTTTTATCCAACACTAACTATTTAAAAATAGGTAGTTTTACATGAGTGAAGTATAATTTTAACTTGGTCATTACTAACATCAATATATCTTCTTGCAAATGGAATATAATCTATTAGGAGTTCTTTTGAAATGCAGGGATAAAAATCCACAACATCCAGAAACAAATAGCTTCTTATTTTTGATAATAATAATCTATTCATTATTTTCAAAAGAATTTTTCCACTGTAGCAATCCTGTTTTAGATTTCATTACAGGCAGAATTTTATCCAGTATTTTCAAACTGATTATTCCCAAACTGGATTTGCATGTATTTATTAATCTACATGATTTTTGGTATGAAAATTTTTTTTATGATTTTCTAGTGTAATAAAAGCATTTGAATTAGTTATCTTTTTAATTTAACCTTATAATTTGTTCTTAGAGGTTGAAAGTTCAGTGTTGTTATGGCCGCAGCAGACCACAACAATACAACTAATACAGGTGTTTTTTAATTTAAATGAAACTTTGATGCAATTCCATAAAGATGTAGCATTGATTCAAAACTTAACAAATATTAGAGTAAAGAGAGTTTAAAGCAAAAAGAAAATATAACAGTTAAATTATTTGTTGACAAATCATCTCTTCTTAATGTACCATAAAAACTATGACGCAAGTTTGAAAAGACTCAGTAATTTTTAGATTTGTCATACGTTTACTTTGTTTTTCCTAAAAGTCTTGGTTTATTAAAAATAAACGTCGGAAAACCATCACTGTAAATAGTATTTTAACATAGTTTCAATTTGCTTTTGTGTATCGTTACGATCTACTGTGATGTGATAGTTGTATTTTTGCGGACTACTGTGATGTGATAGCTGTATAAATTTTCCAATTAACGTTGAATGTCTTTTTAAAGAAGTTGTTTACAAAGCAACAGCGATGCATAACAACAAGAATACAATTAAAATTGTTCAACTTGAAGACAATTCACAAACAGATTTTAAATATACGCAACCCTTTAGAAATGAAATAAGAAAGAAATTACAAAATTAAGTAGATTTATTTGTAAATTCAATAATTGAAAAACTTACTGGAGAAAAATGATAAAATCGGAGATTATTCATCGCAGTACACAAAAAAAGCATAGTAAAATTTACAGCCACTGCAATTAGGAGAGACTGGAAATTGCATTTGAAGACAACTACTAACTTTTAAATTTGAGATCAGAATTGTTGGGAAAATGTAGACAATTCACGAAATTTTATTTAAAGTCTTAATTCACTAAAATTCAGTTTAATTTACCTTCATTTTTTTTTCATTATATAATTTTGTTTTGTCTTTTGTTTTTTGTTATTTTTGTATTTTACTTTAATGATAATTTATCTTGCTGAAAATTAATAAAATTTTATTATTTAATTATATATCTAATTACTCATCTAAAACTATATATAGTGTTTGTCCATTGCTACTTGTTAGAATATTTACTTTTTTATTTGTGATCATTGCTATAGAGTGAAACAATTGTTAAGTAATAAACTCAATTTAACATTTTTCTTAATTGTAATTTTTTTTTTGCTTTTTACCAGTAACTCCAGAGTATCTAGTGTAAGTTTCTAACGTTTCAAATTATGACCTTAAAATTACGACTACAAATTCACTGTAGGTCGCAATGATTCAACTGTAACATCATAGTAGATCTAAACTTGAAAACTTTTACATCATATTAGACCGCAACCCTACATCACTACACTACAACTATCATATCATAGTAGATCGTAATAATATAACTATCACATGACAGTGTAGAGCAACAACACAACAATTACATTACAGTAGATTGCGATGATACAATTATCACATCAAAATATTATGCAACAATACAACTATCATATCATAGTAGACCACAACACTACAACTATTACATTAGTTTTAAAATTTAAATGAATCTTTGACGCAATTCTATAAAGATGTAGCATTGATTAAAAACTTAACAAGTATTTTTACAAAATCTAAAATAAATTATATAATAAATGGAGTTTAGTGCAAAAAGAAATTTAACATTTTAATTAGTACTTGACAAATCATCTCTTCTTAATATACCAAAAAAACTTTGAATCAACTTTGAAAACACTCAGTAATTTTTAGATTTGTCATACGTTTACATATTGTTTCCTAAGAGTCCTGGTTTATTAAAAATAAACGTTGGAAAACCATCACTATGAGTAATATTTTCTAATAGTTTTAGTTTGCGTTTATGTATCGTTTCGATCTACTGTGAAGTGATAGTTGTATTTTTGCGGTCTACTGTGATGTGATAGTTGTATAGTTCCGATCTACTGTGATGTAATAGTTGTTACTTGAGGTCTACTGTGATGTGATAGTTGTATCATTGTGGTCTACTGTGATGAGATAATTGAAACTTTACGATCTACTGTGATGTGATAGTTGTATAGTTGCGAACTACTGTGATGTGATAGTTCTAATTTGAGGTCTACTGTGATGTGATAGTTGTATTACTGTGGTCTACTGTGATGAGATAGTTGTAACTTTACGATCTACTGTGATGTGATAGTTGTAACTTTGTGTCTACTGTGATGAGATAGTTGTATCATTGCAATTTACTGTAATGTTATAGTTGTATCATTGCAATTTACTGTGATGTGATAGCTGTATTAATAAAATCTAATGTGGTTTGATAGTTCTATTGTTGAAATCTACTGTGATGTGATTGTTGTATCATTCCTAAAACTTCAATGTTTCAATGATAAAAGTTAGCTCTCATCTTTAAAATAAATTAATAAAACGCAATTTAAAACATTGGATTAATCATTACTTTTAATTTTATCAAATGAATTACTTGATACAAGGCATGGTAAACAATTAAAATCACTTATTACAGCTGTCTTGTCGCTATAGTAAATAAAGAGCTAAATTAATAAAATATAGCTTTTTTTCTCCTATTTTACATTGGATAACATTTCAAAGTTATTCTTTATTACTTTTGTTGTTATAAATATAATATAATGTTAAACTACATAAGTTTTAATTCAAAATGTTATCAAACAATTTTAACACCTTGTTTGTAAAACTAAAGCAGTTTATAATAGTATTTTTACATACTACCTTAGTTTTTTTTCAATAACAAAAAATGAAGTTTTCTTAAACTATATTTAGCTTAAAGTTTTAAAAAAAGAATAGAAAAACTTCTAATTATAAAGTATTTTTTTTGTAACTTAGTCTTTTATTCGACATTATTGTTTATTAACTTTTATTTTTTTTTGTATAATTTTTTTATAAAGTTAAATACATAAGTTCTTCAAAGTACATTAGACTTGAATGTTTTAATATCTTTATTAATCAATAAAAGTTAGAAATAACAATTTTAGAGAAATACTTTAATGTCTTCCTTACAGTATACAAAATTAAGTTTTGTTTTATGCATGCTTTCTCCACAAATAAGGGTTGTAAATTATAGGCTGAATCGTTCTAAAGAAAACAACTATATAGTATTTATTTGTGGCTATAGAATAAATCAAATGTTTAATTGATGTAGCTAAAAATATTTTAGCTTAAATTAAATTTGATTTCCTTAGAATGAAAAAACCTATCTTAAGATTAAAAATTAACTATTATAACTATTTTCATAAGTTTATTTACTTTGAGACTAAAATATCCTATTGTTGGGATTTTTTGATAGTGATATATTTAATTTGCGACGCTTGTTACCATCTCTGCTTGATACTTCAGAATTTAAATCTATGCTAATTACTTTAGTCAAACTTGAAATATAGTTTAGAAAAAAATATCGATAGTTTGTTCTGTTATTTTAACAAAAAATGTCTAGCATGTTCGATGAAAACTATAAAAAGTACAAAGTAACAAACTGTTTTACTAATATACCTATTTAAACAAAATGTTTTAAATTCTAAATTTAGATACAATATTTCACCTAAAAAAACCAACAAATTTGCTAAAATTCAATAAAATATGATTTGAAAATTAGTTTTCTTATACAAATTTAATTATTTAAAGCAATATGTGAACAAATTACATTTTACACTAAAAATTTACCAATGAATGATCATTGCTAAATCAATATTGGTAAAATCAAAAAAAATTTGCTCTTTCGAAACAATTTCGGTGATTAGTTTGACTTTTTATTGTAAATGTTAAAGACTAATAAATAAATACTTCTGCTCTCTTTTAAAATTAACAAAAAACAAGTTTTTTCACAAACAATAAAACTACATTTTTTTAATCAAATTTTTTTTTGTAATAGCGTTGTAAAAAGTTTAATCTACATAATAGAAAGTTACACGAGTACGTTTAATGCTAGAAAAATTAATTTATGTTTTTGAGTAAAATTTATACTTTCGTAAAAATAGTTTTTTTGTATTACAGCACTTTACAATTTATTTATTTCAGATGCAATTATTTTCTTTTTAAACATTAGTTAGCCAAAACGTCTTTTTTTTTAACTTTAATTAATAATAGCATATCTAATTTTGAAAAGAAAATAACTTTTTATCAACTTTAGTACTATTTTAAGTTAATTTATAACCTATGTCAACCTCAATAATGCAACAAAAAGCATGTTAAACTAGTTAACTAAAACTTAGAAGTTGGATGGAAACGGGTTTGAATAAACCAAGGTCATCAGCGATTGCTGAACACTTATTAAACAATTATGGTTATGCAATGATATGTAATAATAGTTATTTTTCAATTTTAAGTAAAGCACGTAATGATTATCCTCTGAGTGTTTTAAAATCTTCATTTATTAAAATGTTTTAAACTTATTTATGCAAGCAACAGCACATTTATAAATCGAATCTTTAAATGTTGTCATAAATGTTGTTTCTCGCTAATTTTATTGTATTTTACTTATTGTTTATTTTATTTTTATTTTTTATATATCCTTTTTTTAGTTAAATTAGTAACTAATTTATAACTATGTAACTATAAACTGTTAATCTATCACTAATTAACTTTGCTTAATTTCTTAAACTGAGTGTTTTCTGATGAAATCTATAACTGTTTACTTACTCAACATTTATTAAAATATTTGTTGCTAACAAAATATGATAAGGATTAGCTGAAACATATTTTACTTTTTTGCTTAATAAAAAAGTTTTTTAATAAATCATGTCTCAAAGTTCTGTTTAATATCTGTAGCACTAAAAAGTTTATGAACAAAAACTATTTGAAACACATTATCTAAAACAGTGCGTAGTTTAATTTAAACACACTTTAAAGTAAGGTTATTTACCGATTGTAGTACTTTAGTATATAATTAAAAGACAGCAAAATAAAGTTGAAAATTTCAATTTCACGTAAATTGGGTTTGCATAATTGATAAGCAAATATTTGTAATAATTACTTGTTTTTCTCAACTATTATAACAACAAATTTGTAGAAAAACTTTAGTTTGAACTTTAAAAGTGTACGTTATATTTTGATTTCGTTTCAAAACAAAAATCGGAAAAGTTTTTTTCCATTACATTGAGTATAATTGTTATTTAGTTCCACCGCAAAAGACCGACAAAATATTTTTTCTTAAAGAAGTTATTTGAAGAAAAAAAATAAAAAAAGTAATTTTTTACTTTGAAAATTATTTTTTATAAAACATTAAGCTTTATAGATTTATGCTAAAAAAGACTAACTTGCAGACGTTTAGCTACGCTAGTTAGTCCAAGAAATTGAATTTACATAACTATAGATAAAGATAAAAAATAAAAGTTGTTATACTAAACTTAACTTCGAAACTTTAAAATGTTTAATTAATTTTATTTCATCACGAAACTGTTTAACCATTTTTTCACAATTTTTCAACTCTTTTTAATAAAATAAAATATTATAAGCACGCATATAAAATTTATTATTAATTTTTTTGTTACCTAGAAACGAGTATTAGATTTTAAAATAACTACAAGATTAAAACTGATAGATACAATTAAAATTTCTAAATTAACTAAACATGTGTCAGCAACTTAAAGTATAAAATGAAAAACAAACGCATATTGAAAAATTTCATTAAATAAAAAACATCATGTAAAGGCAACGGTTTTAGTTAAATGATTGACACCAGCTTCGTATTAAACAAACTATAATTAGAAGTATTTAAAACGTTCCGTAAACTCTAAAAAAGTAGCTTTTTTTTAAATCAAAAAAACGATAACATTTTATACTTAATGACTTCACTTTTATTAAATCAAATAACAAAAACAAAGTGATATCAAACAAATTTTCAAAATTTTTGACAATGAAGGCTAATTATAAAAATAAAGTTAACTAAGACTGTAAAAACTTAGTTTTCAACTTGTAACTTTTAACTACAAAGTGAAAAGTAAATTTTTTAATACAACTGCCACTAAACAAAATTTTTATAAGTTTACACTGTATAAGATATGATTTCTTTTTATTAGCTTACGATATTTTATGTTAACTATAACTAATTAAGTTTTTGTTAGTTTGAGTAAACAACCAATTATAATTAAATAGATCCTGAACATGTTGTACAACGCATCACCACAAACAAAATCCCCTACTTCAAGAAACCGCGCACGTGCCGACATGCTTGGCTGCTCCCGACGCCTCTAGCGACAGCGCCCTGGCCGTTTCCATGGCAAGCAGCCTCCTGAAGAGCTGGTCCACGTTGTGGTTGTTCCTGGCGGAAGTTTCGATGAAGCCGCAACTCCATCTTACGGAATTAAAAAAATTCAAAAAAAAATATTAGTTTGATAAACTTATTTTTAATAATAAGAAAATTATTGCACTATAAAATATGTAAGCACTAATAAAATGTTTCAATATTTATTTTACTTTTTTTTATCTTTATCCACACTAGGGTTTCTCAAACTAGGCCAAGTGGCTCCCTTGGGGGCTATCACAGAAATTTAAGGGGTAATGAGCAGCAAATTGGCCAAAGGGAGGGCCATGATTAGTAAAGTGGCCACAGGGGACCATGAGACCATAACAGTAGAAGAAGTTAATAATGAAGAGCAAAAAGAAAAAAAAGGTTCTAGGAGTTTATAACGGTAGTTTTTTATTTTTTTAAAAATTATGTTTGAGGCCGTCATAGATTTTTTATTTTTTTAAAGGCGGCAGCCTTTTGAAAAAATAGTATGGGAAACCCTGATCTACACAGAGTTTTAATATTTATGTTACTAAACTATTTGAATTGTAACTGTTTCTATAAACCTCGCGGAAGTTTCTTGTCCCTCTTCTGATGTTACCTCCCTCAGATCAGGTTCTCCATCGACCAGGTCCGTTTTGTTGCCAACAAGGTAGATGGGAACGTCGGTCAGTGGTCCTCGCTCTTTCAACATCTATTATGGGGATGTTTATACGTTTTTTTAAGTATTCGGAAGCTTAAAAATTAATTTTATATAAAACAGTAATGTATCCATTCAAAATATAACACGAAATACTTTTAAGATAACCTACGAACTTATTGCATACTTTGTACGAGTCTTTTATCAAAAATATTATTACTGTGTGCTAGTTTTTTGGAGTTTTGTACATAGTACTATAACATAAACATTAAACTTAAAACAGTATTTACTTTAAAGATAATAAATACAAACCTGTTGGTAAATGAAGTTGATTTTTTCAAATGATTTTCTGCTGACGACCGAGTACACCAATAAGAACGCGTTGCCCCTGCTGATCGACAAACTCCTCATTGCGGGAAAATCGTGCGTACCGCTCGTATCGTTGATCAGGAGTGTGCAAACGTTTCTCCCACAACTGATCACCTTGTTGAATTATTATGACGTCATAACAATACTAAGAAAATTTTTAAACTTGTACTACTATAAATAAGTTATTAAAATAGTACAAAAAATCCTTGTACATTCAATTTATGAAATAGTTTTGTTCTAATGCCCTTCTTAAAACGTTTTTTTTTACATACAGTATAGTTATGATAAATTTGTTTAAAAATAGTTTAATCATAATATCAAAAACTAGCTTAATTTTCTAATACATTTAAAATTTTATCTGGTTTAACTTAGTTTAAACACCAATACGTCTCTACAAAAATTGATAAAACACATAACGGTTTGATATAGATATTCAATATAATTAAAGTATCAAATTTTGTTAAATACATGTATCAGCGAAGATATAACTTCTTTGTTTTTTTTTTTTTTAATTTGTTTTAGTACTAAGAAATTAATTCATGTTTAGCAAGAACAAAACTTTTTTTTTCCGAAAACGAAAAATAATAAACTAGCAAACTAACTTTTCAAAGTATATTTTTAGTTACTAAAGAATTAAAACCACCATGGCAAAAAAACATTCCAAGTATAAAAAAAAAACATTTTTTTTATTACTGAAGAAGTCAACTCGTGAAGATAAAACATTCTTTTAAAATTCAAGCTTAATTCAAGTTAAGCTAACTTAAAAATTTAAGTACAGTAACCTCTCGCATCTTTACGCACTCGTGACGTTACGCACTCTCGTTTAGTTACGCATTATAGAATTCTAAAAAATTCAAAAAAAGTTTTTTTTTTTCAATATTGCACAAATTAGGTTTATTGTTAGTTTAATAAAGTATGTTTTTAAATGCTAACTCAACTCTCTATATCTTTAGAATTTGTAAACTTATGTTTCTTGATTAATTGATAAACATTTAGTTATACCTCAGTATATCAGAAACTTTGTTAACAATATCAGATTAAAAATATAGAAAATAAAAATATTAAAGAAACACGATTGTGTTAAATAATGAAATTATAATGAAATAATGACAGTTTAAAACACAAATAAATAATACAGCACTCTCGCTCTATATATAAATAAACATCTATAAAAGAAATATTTTTCTTATATATTTTAGTTCAAAAGAAGAAATCCATTATAGCACCAAATGCATTTTTTTGTAAAGGCTATAGAAGCAAATTTTTATACACACCACATCATTTCTTAATTGTAAACAAATGCTTAATTATAAATTGAATTTGCTGAGTAGAATAGAAAGTAAATGTTAAGTAACAAATAAGTCACATATAAATAAAGATAAAATCTACTTATTATGAATTAAGTAAAAATTTTCTACAAGTATTATTTTTTTTTATATAAATATAATTTCTTTTCTTTTTAATATATGTATAGTTTTATCTTTTGTTTTCATATTTATAAATAAAGTAAACAAATTGTTAAAAGTGGGGAAGTCCTTTATCTTCTTTGAACAAGAAGCAATATCAAAAATCAGCCATTATTGTAAATATATTTGGTACCTCTCGTATCTTAACGATCTCTCATATCTTTACGCATTATTTCTGTGGACACAATGTGCGTAAATAAGCGAGAGGTTACTGTATGTGGGTGTAGTTTTTTTTTATTTTGTAGTTTAAAGTAATAACTCTATTTCTGATTTTTTATTTAACTTATAGAAAATTTTATTCAAAGAAAAGTCAATCGTATATTTTTTTAAATTATAGTAAGTTATTAAAAACGTAGTAACATAAAAACGTATTAAAAAAACAATTAAAAAAAGTACTTGAATTTTTTGTTGTAAGGTTGAAATATTTTTTTAAGGTTTGAAAAAAGTTAAACAACTTACGTCGACATAAAAGTTTATGATTTACTTATTATTATACATTTGTTTTTCTGTCACTTCAATAATTGATAAAGATAAAATAAAAAATAATGTAAGGCATACATTTATTTACTGTACAATATGAAATATAAAAGTCTTTAAAAGTGCAAAAGAAGTTTTAGAATCTCTGGCGTAAAATTAAACCATGTTTGCTTTTTTCTAACTTATTGTTCCATAATAATTACTTTTATTTATTTATGCGCCAATTCGAAATTTCCAAGCAAAGCAGAATTGAATTAGATTATAAAAGAAATAAATCAAAAAATTAAATCATAGAACAAAAAATAAAATTTACTTTTCAAATGCTGACAGCAAATAAAATATAGCCGATAAAGTTTATGCGGTCTCACCCAATAGGGAATTAAGTTTTGAAATTTAATTATAAAAACCTTATTCAGAAAACTTTTTCAGCATTAAAAAACAAAAGTGCATTAAAGTTTGAAGCAGACTTTTCACAGTATTCAGTTACACAAAAGTATAAAGTTTGATTTGTGACATTTTTGACAACTTGTAAATTAAACTTATTAATTATTCATCTGTGAAATGAAATAATGACAAATGATTTTTATTTTTATCAAAATACTTGTTATATAAAACTATTAAAAAGGTAATAAAAAACCTTTTAAAGTTGCATTTTTTCTGTAAAAAAACAAATTAAGTAATCAAAAACTATCTCCTTTATAAATCACTGATTGCTATGAAATTTACTTTAATTTTTAAATCATAAATTTGTGAAAGTACCAACAATGCATGCTTTATCATTTCAGTGCAGAAAAAATAACTAAATGCAAAAATTAATGATTCGAGTATTGGTAAAAAGATAACATTATTATGGGCAGAACATATAAAGAAATTATTTTATTTTTTCGTACAATTCCCGTTATTTTTTTTATATTCATAAATTATAAATATTACTCATGCGGCTTAAAAGTATTATAAACTTTTTAAAACTATACATCTTATATTAACATACTGATTGCGAAGTTATAACATATAAAGCAATTTAAATTGCATCTATTTCTTAGAAAATATCAATTCATACAAAATACTAAACTAAATAAAAAACTTTAATTGTTATGTTTACAAATTTACTAGGTATTTATTTTTATAAAACATATGATATCCTACGATGTAATTGTTTCAAATGTTACGTTCAAACAAACATGTGTGTAAGTGTCTTCTATCGTTCTGGTGTACTTCTCGTTAAAAGTGTTTCTCAGAAACCGCCACACGAGAGCGCTCTTGCCCACTCCCCCATCTCCGAACAAGACCACCCTGTACTCCTGAGTCTCTACCTTCGGACACGTTGATATCCTTCTCTCGATCTGCTTGTTGTGATCTGATTCTTGTGTCGGTCCTTTCTTGTGTAGTTTCTGTTGTGGATAATGTATTTTTAATTGTGAAAAGTTATTATTTTAGAGCTAAAAGTTTTGTTGAAAATTGTCTCGTTTGATATGCTAATCACTATTTGTTGCTGTAGTTTGTTAGTAATAAATAATGTTAATTAAAACTTATATAATAATTATATTAGTTTTATAATGAACCATGCAGGTTGGTTTTATTAAAAAAATAAACAAAAACTTTTTTGTGGTATATGAAATGTAAGTATTTAGGTTAATTTTTTTACTGATTAAAAGTTAATTTTATTAAAAAAAAATTTTTTAATTTGCAATAAAATGATAAAACATTACCTAATAAATAAAACCTTCCAATGAAATGGTTAGGCTACAGGAAACAAGAACTTATAGATTATGATGAAAAATAAAAGATTCACATGTTGTACCAATTTAAAATTTATACAAAAAAGAAACTTATCAAAAGAGAATCTATTGGATAGAGACAGATTCTTAATGACAAGAGACATTTAAAAAATTGTATTAAAAATCAACCAAACCTTATTGTGAGTGCAACCATCGGGTAGAGACTGCCTTCTACTAACAAATGACGGAATCCTGCTCAGGAGTTCCTTCCTGAAACTTTTCGGTCTTTTCATTGGATAGTTTTCTTTAAATTTTTCCATGTCAGATGATAAAAATGAAAGTATTATAAATTGTGCTCTAGAACATTGTTTGAGTGTATAAACTGCATGTCATACATTTACTATTCTCTAAACTTGTTTTTGTTTTATTTGTTCAAAGGATTACAAAAATAACTTACAAGCATTTTAGTAAATGGTATAATAATATATAACTTCCTAGAACCTTTAACTCCTTAATTGTTTGGAAAATACAATAAAACGAACAAATATGTTAATTACATCCTACAAATTCGGTATTTAAACTTTATAAACAACATAATGGAGTATATTTATACACACAACTTTATTTATTAAACTTACAGGTGCCCGACATCAGTAAACGTAGGGTTTATTAAAAAAAATGTAATAATTATTTTTGTGGCAAAACAAAACTTATTAACTTAAAGATAGATACAAAAAATAACCTTTAAGAAATTTTTCCTTTAAGAACACAGAAGATAACAACTTTAATCTGATTTAAAAATCTTGTTGGAACTTTGGTTGACGTTTTCTAGTATTTGTTTAAAACTGATCACTTATAAGCTTTTTTCTTTTGAAATACAGAAGCTTACATATGTGTAAAACTATTTTTAAAACGAAAATGCCTTTATTTTTAAAAGATTTTTAGTGATGTGTGTTTTAGTTGAGCCAAATTTAATTTTGTTAAGGAGCTAAACTTATATTTTCTTTAACTTTATAAACAATAAAATATTTTTTAATTTTATTCAATTATTTACACGAAAAAATTAAAAAGTTCAAGCAGATTTGTAAAATACTAGTGTTATAAATTTAAACATTATTAACTAAGAACGTGCGAATTTGTATAAAAGTTTAATTTATTTTTAAAACAAACATTAAGACTTTTGTATTAAAATTTCCTTAACAAAAAGTGAAAAGTTTAATAGCTTTTGTTATATTAATTTTCTATGCAATTAGAATATCAATAATAAATAAGTAGCTAAAAACAAAACAAACAAAGCTAAGTGTTAGGATAAACACTGAATAGTTAATGCAATAAACTATAATGGTTTATAAACACATTATAAACACATATACACAAATTTTTTTAGCATTTTACTACGTTTGTATGTAATTTCTTTGATATGCAAATCAAATTACATTATTAAAATTAAATTTTTAATACTTAAAAATATTCAGCTTCAACTGTTAATAAACGCAGTTTAAGCGAAGTTATAGAAAAATGATTCTTTTGCACACCAATATATAAAAAACAAACAAACATTTTTTTTTTCTTTTAGGTATATTTCTCTCTCAAGTTAAGAAAGTCACGAAATAAAATGCAGCTGTTCAGTAAAATAAGTAGAAATATTTTCTAACTGTCGATACAAAAATTAGTTTGCCAATTTTACAAAATTTTAAACAATATTGTACAGTAGACGCTTAACGGTAATATCCATTTAACTACACTATAACTAGTTTTGGTTTCAGAACTAATAAATTTAACTATATATGAACACTTTGAACAAAAGTAAATATTTAAAATTTTAAAACTAAGCGGTTAAAACTATTCTGCAGTAATAAATATTAGTATAAGTATGATTTAATATCAGAAAAAATAAAAACTTGTTATACGCTACAAAAAATATAGTTTATTATAGTTTTTCGTACATAAGATCGTGAAGTTCGGTATGTTCAGAACTCTTATTGTAAAACTTTAGGTTATTCAGAAAAATATAGCTAATTAAATTATTATTTATTAACTTTTTTAAGTAGAACTAAGGAACTAAGGCTATAAAAATTTTATGAAGACTCTTATTGTTTACTTGGTTGATTACAAATGTCACAAATAAAGTTAGGGTTGTTTTTGATTGGGGAAATAACAAAAATCAGAGCATTTATTTTAAATGAAACATTATTCTGATTTTTTGTAAAGAAGTTTTGAATTTTTTTTAAGATAAAATTAAAACTATTAGAAAACATATATTATATGATTATCAAGTTAACTTATATGGTTAATATAAACATCCTGATTAAATATTTTTCTTAACAATTAGTTAATTAACTAACGGCATAAGCTAAAAATATAAAAAAGGTAAATTTGTATAGTACTCAACTGTTTTACTTTTAGTTCTATAAAGTTCTTATTTCTAAATATTTAACTTAATATTACTTAGGTAATTTTTTAATACATATTACAATTAGTTTTTCTGGAAAACATAAACGATAAAATTACAAAAAGTTAATAATGAAAAATATAAGATATATAAAAAACATGCAGAATTAATTACAACTGTCAAAAAGTATGAAATCTCTAATTAATTATGTTTAGGTTTAATCAAAAACAAAAAAAAAGTGTTGATGAGTTTATGTACATCTTTACATTGTATAGAAAACAACAACACAATAACAATACTCTTCTTTTAAAACTTTTTATTATTAATCACTAATGATATGTTTATAGGAAAACCTAACAAAAACATACCATTATTACACAATTCAGATTTAATGAAATGTTATTCGAATATACGCTCACTGACAAACTAATTAATAGTTTTTCGGATAAACAATCATTATTACTTATACTTACAGAAAAAAACAATAGACATACATCTCGAAACTAAATTTGTTTTATTTAACACAAGATATGTAGGTTCGTAATACTAAAGCTTATTAATTTTAGATTGAGCATACATTATATATGTAATGCAAATATTAAGTTGTAGAGTATAATGTGTATTGCATAATTTTATTAAAAAAATGAACAGAGAATACAGTAAAGATAAAAAGTAACATAAATCAATAAATTTTAGTAATAAAGTTTAAAAACAAATTACTAAACATTAACAAAAAAAAAATAAAATAAACTACTCCTTTAAAATGTATATAAAAAATTTGTAAAATAAATTTGAAGTTAGTTGTAAAACCTAAAATAAAAGTTCTTACATAATGAAGATTAACTTAGTTGTAGAGCATACATTTTTCTAACAATATAAAACAAAATTGGAACGTTTAACTGGTTTCGGTATTACTAAACATATCTAGTACAAAAAAATTATAAACATTTAAGTTTCATATATGAAGAAAAATAAAACAATACCAATGAGTTTAACAATTTTGAGCAACATTTTAGTATGGTAAACACATATAGTTGATAATAATTTTTAATATAAATACTATACTTTCTAAATATTTACCCGTATTTTTAGTATAAAACTGGTAGTTTTCTAGGTATAAGCTTTAAATAAAACATAAACTTAAATTTAATCAATTTCTAACAATCTTTGTAAAATAAAACTTAAGCTTAATTTGAATACTTAATATGAACTTGAGTAAAAGCCGGCGTCTGAATTATTGATTAATTGATCTTGGTTTATTTGAAATACATTTTGAGGCTTTAAATTAGCACAATATTTGTTGTTAAATGTATACTAAGAATAACGAACTTTTATAAAAGTATAAGTATATGAAAATTTTGTTTAAACAGATTTTTTTTATTTTTTTTACCTAATAGTTCACTACTTGAAGAAATTGGTTTACTATATGGCGTTTATATCAATTTTCAGTATACTTTGCAAAAATAAGAACTGTTGTTAAATTAAATTGTTTTTTAAAAATTGTATATATAATATAATATTTTTTTTCTTTAATATTACGCAAAGCTAATTTCCATATATAAACTAATTATTTTTATTAACATTTAATAACTTATTATACGTTTTACTTAAACTCAAATGTTTTATTTATAATAAATGATTTTACAACCAAACAAGTTTAATTTTACCGAAAAATGAAATTTGTTTAAAACATAATCTTAAAGATAAAAACATAAAAACAAAATGAAGCTACACTGGCAAAAATACTATAAAGCTTAAAAAATTAGCTAAAAACAAACAAGTTTTAATTTAAAACATAAAAATGGACATAGTTTAAATTATTAAAAAAGTGAAATAATATAAAAATTAACTTATTCTATTGCGAACACATTATGACTACAAAACCTTCACTCAACACTAGCAATCATTATGTGAATTATTTACCTTGCTTCAAAAGAACATCAAGAAAAAATAAATGTGAGAGAACGAACTCGATGAAAACGTAGAGTGTGAACATTTTAAGTATATGATTTATTTTTTGTGAATAACGTATTTTCACAAATTTACTTTCCTTGACGTTCAATTTTTTAACTTCAAACAAAAATATGATTTTCATTATAATAAAAGTAAATTAGTTTGTTTCAACTAAATCGTAAACGTTTATTGAAATTCAAGTAGTTTTTTAACGAAACAAAGCAATTATCATACTTTTTGAACAAATTTAAAATTCATAAAAATATACAGAATCTTGAAAAGACTTCTAAATTAAATTAATTATTAATTTTTTTTTTAATTAGTAGGGTTTTATTGTAGAAATAGGATAATTAAAATGTCAAATTTGAAAGTAAGATTTTACAATTAAACAAGTTTTTCCTTAAAAAATTTAATTAGAATCGTAAAAAATTACAAATTTAATAAACTAAACAATTAATTAAATTTTAAATCAAATAGTAAAATGTAATAGTTCTAGTGTTACAATATAATTTAGAGAGCAATCAAAAATGTTTTTAGTAAAATACTTTTTTATAATTACTTATACGGTGAGTTTATTATGTCATTACCTAACGTTTTTAGAGTTTTGAATAAACTCGCTAGATAAAACAACTTGTTTATTTATCTTTGGCTTAAACTAAAAAAAAATAAAATCAAAAATATTCTTGCATTCACATTGAACGTTAAAAGTATATATTCGTTTAAATAAAAATAAATCTTTTAACAATGCAACTTCATGACTTTATTGCATCAGAGAAACACTTTTTGTGTAGCAATTTCGAAACACCATGTGAATGAAATACGTCACAAACACAAAAGGTATGATATTATGACGTAATAAAACACTGACAAGTGTTCAAATTACATCTCTATAACAATGATGATAACTTACAAGTGTAATACAAACTTTATTTATGCTGAAAATTTTAGTTGTTTGTGAAAAGAATTTATTATTTTTGTTAAAGTCTAATTTATTTTGTTTCTATAATATTTTTATTAATAAAATTTTTACTCACGACCAAAGTTGATTTTAAAACTTACCATTGACGCTAAAATAAAAACAACAACATTAAACTATTTTAACTAATTTTTTTTATTGTAAACATAATTGTTTTAGAAGTTAGGTAGCCAGCTAACTTAATTAAAACATCTTAAAATAAAAATATTTTTTACAAGAAACATCAAATACAGCTTATCGTAAATCTTTAAAAATAAAGTTGTTTTGTAAAAAAATAACGTTGAAACTAGATTAACTTAAACAACAAATTACAAACATTTGATCGAAAACTGATGTTGCGATTTTAGCATTTCGAAATAAAAGTCATCGAAGTTTTTAAGCGGTTATCAAGCGGTTAAGTGTTTTTCAAAACAAACTGACCTTCCTAAGCATTAATATGTTGAAACTTTAGTAGAATTTTAAATTTATTGTTTGTTTTTAAAGGTTCTCTAAAACGATTTCTAGTAGCATTTAAAATCTAAGATATGACAAACAAAGCATACTCAACTTTTAAGCTAAATTAGTACAATAATAATAAAATATCATAATAAACGTTCAAAAAAATTTAAAAACTAAAATCAGAAATCAATATGTGAACTTAAAAAATATCGATAAACGAAGCATTGTTAAACCAACAGTATAGAAATCAATAATATTATGCTCAGTCAAAACGATTTTTGTGATTGTACTTGGCATTTGTTTAACAATTTTCTCAAAAGCCCAGAAGATAGTAGAAAGCTAAAATTTTTATTTTTGCATTACGAACAAAAAAAAAAGATATAATTTAGAAAAGTTTGAGCTAAACAGTTTTTTTTTACTTTAAAAATATTATAAGGTGAAATAAATGGAACAATTATGGTGAAAAATATAAACTATATACATACGTCTTATGCTGTAAAAATAGTTATAATAATGTTTATATATTAGCGTTATAATTTTCCTGAAAATGATTTAGTACACCGCAAAATAAGATAAAAAAATAAGTTTAAAAAAGAAATGTTTTTAAAGTTATTTTTATAATAAGCTTAAATTATTAAATTTAGGATTCGCAAAACATATTAAGTTTAAAATAATTGAATTTATTTGCTAAAAAAGTGTATATATTTATTACTTTTTTTGTTTCTAATCAAACTAATTATATTTATTTAAGTACGAACAGCATTACTCGTGTAACTTTTTTTATGTTAACAAAAATGTTTTTTTTATCCAACTAAAACGCGTTTGAACTCTTTTTCTGAACTAATTTCAAAGTTTAACCACCTACAAAAGTTATTTGAATTTTATTTGTCGCGAAATAATAAGCACTAAAAGCTCCTTGAAAACAAAATAGATGCATTGATTAGTGTAAAAAGCAAATTAAAAACATTGCATTATAATATTTTGTATTACCTCTTATTTTACTTTATTTCAAGAGGTAAAAGTTCACTAATTCTATTCATACCATAAAGTTTAATTTAGTTATTAGACCATATAATTTTTAAGTGACTAGATTTTAACTTTTCAGGCAACTGATTGCGTGTTAAACACTTCAATTATTAAAAACAATCTGTACTGGTTGCTATAGTGTAATAAAGTTTATAAACTAGATGTTTAAAACTGAACTTACAAACGCACATTTTAAATTAAAAATCTGTTATAAAAGGGTAAAAAAAAGTAACAAGTAAAATTAAAAAACTGACCATAAGAACTACTCGATCTCGGCATCAGTATACTTATAGCTAAAAATTTTAAAGTTTGGTATTTATTTAACAACTTTTAGTTTTATTTTATATAATATGAATACTTTATAATTGCCATTGAAATAACTAGTAAAAATTTTTTAGTCGTATTTCATATCTTAGTTGTTTAATTGTTGAAAACTCAAAGTTTTCGTTTTAAAGTTTTATTTAAGAGTCATTATCTAAAAAAATAAGATTAGTAAAGTTTTTCAGTTTTTGTTAGTTCTTATTTTGAACTTATATTGTGTTTTGTTGAATAATTAAAATGTTCTAACACTACCTACAAGTTTAACAAATGCAGTTGTTTGTTATTTATCTTTTTGTTGTTGTCTCTAACTTATTAATTCTTTTGTATCAAGCAACTGTTAATACAACGTTTAACTTAGCACATAACGTTATTTGGTAACTAAAATTTTTTTAGTACTTACTTTAATCTTATGTTTATCACGTGCAAAATTGAAGTACTTTCTTAGTGCAAACTTGAATCTTTGTGCTAAAATGTCCCTTCGTGCATTTATGACACCTACCCATACAAAGTTTGTTGATTGTCAAACAAAAAATGTATTTCAACGACAATTAATAAGGCCTGGACACGCTTTAGTCTGCTTACTCAGGATATTTTAAACTTCAATAATTTTTTAAAACTTATATTTTAAATAAAACTCAGCTATAAAAAGGAAAAAGTTTTATAAAAACCTAACTAGTGGTAAATAATGAGAAAATTTTTAAAAACTTAGATAGAAATGTTAAAGTGTAAGTATTTAAGAAAAAGTAGTCTATGTTCATATTTTAAGCTTGAACTCTACTTAAAAACAGTTCGCTTAACTTTTATTTAACCATTTCACTTCATTTGTACAACTTTTTTTTTTAAATTACATTGATACCTTTGTATAAAGTGTAAACCTATCTTATTTCAACTGCTTGAAATTAATTTAAGTCTTTTTTGATCTCTTGAACTAGTAAAGTTATAAAAATAAAATGCAATATTAATAAGACTTTTTTTTACACTGGAGACTTTGATTTACGTTCGATCTCAATAGTGAAATTTTTTTGGGATCCTTTGAAAAGCAAAGCTAGCTTAACGAAATGTTTTTTTACTTACACTACTTAGTTTACAAATGTTTTTTAAAGTGTATGATTTTATTGAGGAGTTTGTTAAAGTCTTATTAAATTTAAACATTTCTAAATTAGATTCTTTTCTTTTTATAACCAGTATTTATTTCGGCCATCGTCAACAAGTTGAGATGTTTTATGCCATCAAATATAAACAATGAACTTCACCGCATGATCAACAACAACAGCATCCGAGAGAATCCTACGACCGGTTTCGTCCTAATTAGGACTCATCAGGCAGGAACAGTCGCGAGAAACCGCTGTTGTGATCTAACCAAGCGGGCTTAAGTACGAAGTACTGAAGCGACCGTTTGTGGGTTAAGTCCGAAAAATAACGCAGGCAAATCTTCACAGCCCAACGTGGAGAGTAAATCTCACATTAAGCTGACAATGTCTAAGACGTTGGGCTGTGAAGATTTGCCTGCGTCATTTTTCGGACTTTACCCACAAACGGTCGCTTCAATACCTCGTACTTAAGCCCGCTTGGTTAGATCACAACAGCGGTTTCTCGCGACTATTCCTGCCTGATGAGTCCTAATAAGGACGAAACCGGTCGTAGGATTGTCTCGGGTGCTGTTGTTGTTGATCTTGCGGTGAAGTTCATTGTTTTTACTTTTTATAGCCATTTAATCTTAGTTTGTTTAAAAAATTTTGATATATTTCAACTAGCTATGCTAGAAATATTTTTGAATTTTATTTAAGTTTTGTAAATTAAACTTCTTAAAACATAAAATGTAAACATAAAAGTGTATTTTGTTTATGATCTACCGTTAAGTTTTTACCTAGAGTGCTGAAATATTATATTTAAAAGTTATTTTCACTATTTTAATTTTTCTAAAGTGCTGCTATCTTCGTGTTCTCTGTGACTTGTCGTTATTTGTTTTAAATAAAATCTATTTGTTACCATGTGTATGTAAATATTTTTAATGCAGTTAAACAATAAATCAAGTGTTACAAGCAAATATCTATATTTAAAATGTTACGTTATATAACTAGTAACCACCTTAAAAAGTAGTTTACGTTTTCATACTGTACTGTATTGTACTGACTCAACAATTTTTTATATATAGAATCTTTTGAAAAGAAAGATTTCAAATGCTTTGTATACTTATCAGAAGTTTTTTAGATAACTCTAAATTACTAATCCCAACATATTTATTTATATAATAACCACATCGTTACTTAAAAATTGAGCAATTTATTGAGCAACATAGTTTTTACTTTGTTAGTTTCTTAATTTTTTACATCAAGCATACAATCAACTATACTAAGAATTCACGATATTATCAAATTATTAAACATTAAATTTATAAAATTGCAGTTAAAATTGCAGTTAAATACGCTTACATACGATCTCTCTCCACTTAGATGCAATTAAAACATTATAAATCAAAATATTAAACTCAAGTAATAGTAAAAACAAAACTCAGTTTGCTAGAACAACTTAGGTGAAGCTACAGCAATTTAACGGGTTTACAAATCAAGAAAATCCCATTCATCTTCTTTAGCGGAATTGATCGTTTTGTTGGATTGATCATTACATGACCCAACTATGGAATTGAAAAATTTCAACACCTCAGTCTGACCTAAATTATGGACACCTATTTCTAAAAACTCGCAAATATCTTCCACCTGTTGTTGTAATATGTTGAGGTTGTCCTCAAACTTCGTTTTGGTGTCGTTGTCTTTGAGGAAGTAGCAGAACACGTAGGAATACATAAGAGTGGTGCGTCCTCGTTTCAAAGCCTCGCGAGCATTTATGATCGCCATGTGAACGGAACTGTTAAACTCTTTTTCTTCATCATCCTCGGCAAGCTTCTTTGCAAATCTCCGATAAAAGCTCTGAATGGGGATCCTGCTCTCAACGTCCAAACTGATCTGGTGCTCCTCGTACATCCTGTGGTACCTCACGTACCTCTCCAGCGCCGCTCGTCGCTCCGATACGCTCCTGTTTTCTTCCGGTGCCTAAACATAGAAGACAGTGTTAGGACATTGCTTTATCTACGTTTACAGTGTTAAAAATATTTAGTTATAAGTTGTCTTTAACTTTGAGTTTTCAATAATTTAAAATTAAGATATGACTACTGAATGTTTACTTTTTTTTTATTTAGCTTAGAGTATAAAACCTTGCACTCATGAAGAACTTCACAACGCGATCTGTCCTCGAAACATATCCAGCACCAGTACCGGCCGCATCGACTGCAAACCAAGCACTCGCCTTTCCCCTCTTTTACCGTGGGCACGTGACAACTCGGGCACTCTTTGGTGTTCCCTTCTATCCATTTTGTCGTCTCGCTCGTGTTCTGGTCCCTTTTCAACCACTTTATGAGCTGCTGGCAACTGGCAGGGTCGTGCCACGGGTTTTTGCACAGGAAGCAGCTCCGATGTCCGTTGGAGCATTCCACTTTGTAGTCGTCCTGGAAGTTGAGCGCTCTGAAAGCCAGGTCGCAGTCGGTTCCGGGACACCAAGAAATGTTTTTGTTGTTGTCCACGTAAGACTGTATCAGGAGACGTAGATACGTGGAGCGAGAGTCTTCGTCGTTGAGCATATCGAGTATGACTTCCGAAGATAAAAGGTAATCGCAGCTTTCTCCCGGGCAGGAAATATTCACTTTCCTGTTTTTGACGTTTTCAATAAACGAGTCTCTCAAGCACTCTTCGCAGTAAGTATGTCCGCATCCCAACAGTAGTGTGTCTTTTATTTGAGCTGTACCAAGGCACACTTCGCACTCTTTAGCAGAAATATCAACTTTCATCGGTTCCACTTCGGTCTTTTCGGCCGCTGCTTTTTCGTCATCTGCCTTCAAAGCTTCTAATGCCAAGTCTACATCCCATTCGCTTTTTTGCAGAAAAAATCTCGCGCGTGCTTTGCTTACGTCTCCAGCTTGAGACCTGAACTTTTCAATGTCGCTGTCAATGCTTTCCAAAATTTCGTTCTGGTTCAATTCCTCGTAGGCTTGAACTTTGGAAGTTTCCAACTCATCGCTGCTTGAGTAATAGTCCACTTCATCATCACTGAACTGAGTAATGGAGTCCGAGTCTGAGTCCGACATATTTTTGCTCGCAATTTGTACTTACTACTAAATGAAATAAGGCTGAAAAGTAGTTTTACTTTTTTTAAGTAATAAAAACGGAACAGGCAACCATTTATTATTTATGTTTTATATGTATAACATGTTTATTATTTGAAGATAGATCAGTCATCTTCAAGCTAATGGAACATGTGCTCACTAGATTGCGAAAAACTATCTGTGGAAGATGTGATTTAGTGAGACACTTATAATTGCCTTAATTAATACTTTTCTTTAAAATTGTTATACTATGCTAATTTTACAGAAAATTTCTATAATTGTAAGTTGAAGCCTATAAATATTTTATATCAGTTAAGTATCTGTTCAATGAACCTTTTTTCTTATCGTTACAACAACACTTTTATTTATTTTTTTGATATATGTTAATTAAACATCACCACCATATCTACTATATCCCAGTATTTTAGAATTTTAATATATAATTATTTTGTTATTCTTTATTATGTATTTACTACTAAGTTTTGAAAATTATTCGTTGACAACTGTTAAGTTCGATTAAGGTAATAATAAAATAAATAAGGTATATCTTAATTTACTTAAATAAAATATAACTTTATAAATCTTGTACAATAACGTTTGTGTCTTGGGATCTGAGCACTTAATGCTGATATTGTTTATTTAAAACCTAGTTGCCAAATTTTTGTTACATGAATATTATTCCATAGAACATAACTACTTCTTTCTGTTAAACAAAATCAAAACTGAAACTTAAGTTAAAATCAAACATAACATAAATAAAGTCTAAAATTGTTTGTTTGATGTTTATAACTAGACATGGCTATTTGAATGTTGTTATATCACAGAGTTGTAAGTTTTTAAAGTACTGAAGCCAGTATGATAGACCAAAATATAGTCTGAGATACATAAAATTAGCCCAAATTACCAAAATAATATTAATAAATTAGTTAACACACACTTAATAAAAGCGTTTTAAATAAAAAATATAGCTTCAGATTAAGAAAAATATTAAAACTACTCTTAAACTTTTTGGAAACAAAAAATAAAAAATCTGTGTCAGCCTTAGTTTTTTAAAAAAGTTTATAGTAATGTTAGTTTTTAAAAATCTTAAACTAGCCATAGATTTCAAAAATTTTAAACTAGCTTAAAACATATTACTGATTAGTCAGAGTGTGTGACAATCTTATTAGTTAAAACAACTATATGCTTTTATAGGATTCCAATCAAAAATACTTGTATAAAAAACTGCAAATCAATACTTCCCAATTGAAAAGTTTGCTTTAATTTTAAGTTTAATTTGTTAGTTATACTTTCGTGAGAAAATTTTGTTAAGCAAACTTATTATAGATTAATAGTTTTTAGTTAGTTTTAGTTTATATATCTCACTGTAACTATTTTAAACCTGTCAGTCCTTGGAAAATTTTTTTATAATCTTAGCTTAGTTTGATAAAAGAAGTAAATTGAAAAATCTTAAATGGAATAAATAAGAGTTATTTAGTTACAAAATACGTTAAAAAACAATAAAAATGAAATTTATACAACTAAAGTATAATTAATTTTAACTTACGTCAAAGTTTCTATACTTTGAAGCAAAATATCTTGTTTTAGAAAATATAATTGACTAATTTATATACGATAATAATAAAGATATAAAAAATATACATAGTATGATGATTTAAAATGATCTTTTAAAGGAAAATATAGACTGTAAAATTCAAAAATAGCCAAAATTTAAAGAACAATGTTTAAACTAACCTAAATATTAAAACGCATATCATAATTTGCATAATTTATTTCAATTAGAGATTAGAGGTGTGCTCAAACATCAATAAAGTATGATTGTTAACAAATCAAAAAAGTACTAATACTAATATGGTATATCATAAAAAATTTTAATTATGTACTAAATTAATAACAAAAAACAAATCAAAATGCTAGTTGTTAGAGATAGTTAATAAAAAGAATTAAAAATGTTGAAATACTTCAAAAAATAATACTTTTTTTATTTCAAAATAAACTAAAATTAGAAAGTTAAAATTAGTTTTATATTTCACATGACATAAAATTATGATTTTTTTTTAGAACTCTACTTTAATATAATACAAAACAGTTTTTTAATCAAAATTCAGGAAAATTTGGAATAAATAAAATTACATTTTTTAAATGTTTTAGTATAAATCATAAACAGTTATGGTATCCATTGAATTCAAAAACATAAGTTATAAATTATAAGTTGAAACAGAGATTCACTACTAAATGGTCACATGAGTAATATGGTCAAATAGAACCTTAACAACAGAGCTGTTTTCAACTTAATTATTGAACTTTATCAGTTGAGATAATTATACGAAGTTAAAAATGTTCAATACTTTTGTAAACCAAAAAAAATTCGTGTTTTCAAAAATATTTTTCATGCACAGTGTGCATTGCACTTTAGTGTACACAGGTGAACACCGTTAAGACTACTGCAACAGATCAACTTTATAAACTTTGTTAAGAATGCTAGTTAAAAAAAACACTAAACCTATCAAGTTCTTCAGTGAATTAAAATAATGAGCCTCCAAATTTAATGGTTTAAGATTTAATAAAAGATAAACTAAAACTTTTACGATCATATTTAAATTACTGGAGCTTAAGCTAAAGGTACTTTTTATTATATGCTTTATACGAATAAAGATTAAAAAAAAAACTGTTTACCCCTATGCTTAAATTGATAGAACATGAATAAAAAGCAAGAAGCACAAAATAATTTAGTAGTCTGAACAGTTTTAAGTAATCCTAGATTAATTCAAAATTTAAAATTTAAAGTAAATATAACAAAACTAATACCCCTTGGAAACTAAATTGTTATTTGTAACATGAGTTCGATCTATTTTATCATCTCGTATAATAAAATAAAACAAAAACAATATAAATGTATATAAGAGCTTCAATTTTTTTCGTGAAGTTATTAGATAAATGTTTGAACTAAAATTTGTAAAAAAAAATAAAATACTTGACACTGTCTAACAATTTTAAAAATATTACTCATGTTGTTTTATGTTCAAATAATGATAATTTTAATAAAAAGTGCATGGGTTATGTCTTACATAAAAAAATTTTTTTAAATAAAAACGTGGACCATTTAAAATATTTATAAATAAGTGTATTAATTGAAGTTTTTTTTTTGCTTCAGTGACCGTTAAAAAATAGAAAGTCTTTAAAATTTACAATCGGGCATATGTTATTAAAATATTGAAAATTCGAAAAAAAAACAGCTACCCACGAGAACACAGCAAAGTAAGAATATTAAGAATTAATGATTAAAACTATAATTTATGACTAAAACATCCATATGAGTAAAAATTCTAAAAAATATTTTTTTCTAAGGGTCCCCACTCCAAAATTCAAATCCCAATCCAATGGACTTTTTATTCAAAATAAAAGAAAAGGAGTGTTCTCTAAATTAAGAAGAAAATCTTAGTTAGCTTTAAAGCTAACGAAAACAATTGGATCTTAAGTTCGACTTTGGACATTTTTTAAAAATTGCAAAAATTGCTAATTGAACCAAGTTAATGCTCGTTTAAGGATAAGGGTAGAAACAAATGTTGTTAATGTTTTTCTGTATTACCAGCTTACCTCATTTGCATAAGTTTGCATAATGTTATGAATGAAGACACTTCCTAAACTTGCAACTGCAGTCGACCCCATGCTCTTTGGTATAAAAGTACTTTTATCAAAAGTCAGCTGTGATAAAAAGTACCTAAGCTCAAACCAAAATGCATCTTGAAATGCTCAACAACATAGTAATAATATTTATATTTGTGAAATATTTATATTATTTTACCATATGTATATATATTAGTACATACAATAAAACTGGAGTTTTTTTCAAATAATAGTGACAATAAACACAATAAAATTTAACCTGTTTAAATTTAGAGTTGTGAGAAACAACTTAATTAGTTTGAGCAAATGATCTAAGTTTTTAATAGACTGTTCCTAATTAGGCAAATAGTTTTGAACTTAGTTTGTTAGTCTTATGTTATAAACAGTATGTTGATTACAAAATATTTCATTTTAAAAATGAAATATTCTATTTGTCACATTTTGGTCTTTATGGTCATTATTAGCAGTAATGGGTGCTTACCATATTTTTCAACTTAAATTTATTAGTTGATTAAATCGTTTTTTAAATGTCATACATAACTTATTTTCAAGTTTTCAAGTTTATTAATATAAAGTTTGAAATAGCTCATAATAATATTTCTAACAAATTGGTTGTATCTCAATTACTAAACTCTCTTTCTCCACACCAATCCATTGGTCGTAGTTGTAAGCGTTTACATTTCAAAAAATTACTGTTATTGTTTATATAATAGCTTTTTGTTTTAATTTTATTAAGATTACAGTTTTAGTATATATACTCTAATATAAGTTTGTTTTTGGGAACTATTGTAAACTTCATGTCTATCAATTGTTTTAAACTGGCCTTATTTGGTTTCTATTGAATGTTTTAGTATAAATAATTAATTGTTCAAAATACTTTGTCTTGAAATATTATTATTTAATCTGTATGGCAGTTTTTTTTTGATGCTTATTAATATAAATTTATTAAGTTGCTTTTTTTCAACAATGTACTAAATAAATGGAACTCATGAAATCTTAATTACAATAAAAATCTTAGTTTTATTTAGTTAATCATACCTAAGGATCTTCATTTTAATAAAAAAAACATTAGTTAATTTCATGTATAAACACTACAAAACTTTTTAAAAATATGATACTTTATTTTTAAAACTTTATGTGATTGAAAAATATAAACAAGTAGTTTATAGTAATTAGTATTATGAAAAGTTAGTACTAAGTTTATAGACAAACAATTTAAAATCTAAGCCAATTACATAATTAAACATGTATTGATAAAACTAATAAGTTAAAATATTATTGTGATTTGGAGAGTTAAATTAGTCGACTTAAAGCTATAGGGGGGTAGGCCATGTTTTTACAAGTTGATCTTATTTTATAGAGTTTTTTGTAATCTTCAAGATACTATTAATTGTTTAAAAAAATTTGAATTATTTTTCCAGATATGACCAGTCAAAGTTAGGCCACATAATAGGCTCCCTATAAGAAGGGAAAAATAAAACAGCGAAAAAAAATGTTTTATTTAAAGTCTATCTCTTCCTACATTTTTCAAGCAATCCTCTCCAAACTTTCACAGTCTAATCTTTAAACAATAAAAAAAATGTTACTTTAGACTTAAAAAAAGCTGTTTTTTTAAATTTTTGTGATAAAATTTTTATTCTTTTTTAATTATTATAATTCATGAAGAACATTTTTTTCTTTTAATATAAGGTTTTTCCTGAAAATTTTAAGAAGATTCTTTGAAAAATGAAGGAGGTGATATATTTTTAGTGAATTTTAAAATTTCCAAAAAAATTGACCCAAAAAAGTTTGAGGTCTATACATTTGTATCGGAAACTTTAAAAAAAAAAGAAATATCTCAAAAGTTAAATGATGTTTTTGAAATCTAGAAAAAACTGGCTTGTAGTTTGTGCTTAAAGCTTTCATATAAAAACCAAACTTAATTTTTGTAAAGAAAAGTGTCTTACCCCCCTATGGCCTTAATTTTTCTCAAAATACTTTTGTTCAAGTTTTACCGTTTTTACAGATAAATTATCAAATATTTAAAGTTTTGTGTAAATTTTAGTATACAAAAAATGTGCAACAAAAGTGAGTCATCATTTAAACATTTCAAGACGTTTGCACTTTGTGCTGCCTTCTTTTGCTTGGTTAGTTTTGTTTCTATTTATCCTTAATGTATTTTTTACTATGTCAAGAAAAATGCAAGGCCAACATTTCTTATAGTGCGGTTTTAAACTTAATTAAAAAGTTGTATACTCTTTTTTTTGTAAGTAGTTATATCATAAAAATTAGATATTTTTAGTTAATGATATATTTACTGAACAATTAAACTATATATTAGTTAAAAATAAAGATATTATTTATGGGTTGTTATGTATAGTTTTTTGATGGGTTGCTTTAGTACCTTTTTTTATAAAACTTACTTTCCTTTAGTTTAAAAAGTAAACTACTTCAGTGCTGTCATGGTCAGAATTATTGTTTTTTACTGTCTAAAGTAAAAATGAAGAACTTAACAAAAACATTTTGTTTCTAAACGTTTTGAACAAAAAATATTAGTTTCACAAAAATAATTCCTAAACTACGCAGTCAAAAATGAGTTTGTTGCAAAATAGCAACAGATAATTTCTGATGAAAACAAACACACCTTATAACATAATGTAGAGAGTATTTTTATGTTTTAGATACCATTTCAATATCAAAACATATTCCAAGTTTATAATAACACAAAACTAGTTTTACATGTAAATAATTTTTTTAGGGTTTATCAATATCGTGTTTAGGGCCAACCCTGCCCACGCTAGCCATCAACCTTCAGTCAAGCATTGATGACTTGTCATTTATATTACCTGCCAGAGGTATTGGATACATGTGTGGTTCCCTTGCTAGTGGTTTTCTTTATGAGTTTGTTGATTTTTAGTATTTTTTTTAATTGTTTTCAAGTATCATGCTTATAAAGACACAAAAATTGTAGCATAATTAAAAACTAAAACTTCATACTTTTCATACTTAGAATTTAAATAAAATGAAATTTTATTATTATAAATTGTTATAAGCAGTTTTTTATAATGTTTTATATCATTTAAGGCCATAGGGGGGGTAGAAGCCATTTTTTGACCTAAAATAACATATAGACTTATATTATAGTAAATTTCATAATCTTTCAGATGTTTTTTTTAGATTTTAAAAATATTAAGTAACTTTTTTTTTATGACCGGTTATATAAAGGGTTGTCTTTATAAAGGGTATATAAAGGGTAACTTTAAAGCCGTTTTTCTCGAGTTTTTAAAAACGGGCTTTAAAATCTATCTTTTCCTTCATTTTTCAAGCAATCTTCTTCAAATTTTCAGGAAGTGTTCCTTACATTATGAGAAAAAAACGTTATTTGTGAATTTTAATAATTTAAAAAAATAAAAATTTTATGACAAAAAAAAAAAAAGTGATTTTTTATCAAAAAATTTTTTTTTTTCAAAAAAAAGGTATTTTTACTTGAAATTTTTTAAAGTCACAAATAACATTTTTTTGTTATTGTATAAAGAATAGACTGTGAAAGTTTGAAGAAGCTTGCTTAAAAAATGAAGGAGGAGATAGATTTTGAATGCATTAGTCTTTTTTCGCTGTTTAGTTTTTCCTTTTCATAAGGAACCTGTTATGCAGCCCGACTTTGGCTGGTCATATCTCAAAAACTAATTCGAATTTTTAAAAACGGTAAAAAGCAACTTGAAGCTTAGTAGAAACTCTATAAAATAAGATCAACTTGTAAAAAACATGGCCTACCCTCCCCCCTATGGCCTTAACAAAAACCTTAAAACAACATACTTTTTAGTTCTTAGACTTTATTTTTATTGAAATTAAAATGAAAACATATTATCAATGCATAGTGTCTTTAACTTTTTCAAAATATCTTTATAGGAGAATGGACAAGTCTCTACTGCTGTTTTGCTCATTACTAATGACTGCACTTGGCAATGTGTTGATTCCATTTTTGTATTCAACTTTGCTTGCAATTGTGTTTTCTACTATTGGATTTTCTATGGGAGTGTTGGATACAGGTTTTCTTAAATATAAGTAGCTTTTATAAATTTAGAAATAGTTTTTTATTACACAACTTGTTAAAAATGGTTTTAACTTATTTTAACTTTGTTTAACTACAAATTAATTGTTTTTTTGTGTTTGCTTCTGTCATTTTAAAATTTATTAGTTGTTTTGTAAACTATACTTTAAAAATAAATTGTTGAAACATTAACTGTTTTATTTTGTTCATTTTTATGTCTTATTAAGGGTTGCCACAAAATCTGGAATTTGAGAAATTTTTAAAATCAACTAACTAAGAGAAAAATCACTAAAAAACCTTGAATTTTAATCAATTTTAACATGTTAGTTAAAAAAATTTTGATTTGACACAAAAAGTCTATAATATAAAAAAAGATTTGTCCTCATCAAAAATTTTTTTATTAAAAAACACATCTAAAGTAGTTTTACAGTATCTTTTCAAGGTTGTTAGACTACTTAAACAGTTTTTAACCTTAAAGTTAATTAACTAAAAATAGACCTAAAAATGGGTATTTTCAAAAACCTGGAATAAATTTATCATGACCAGAAGCAACACTGTTAATTTTTGTTGAATAGCAATTTGTTTATTTGAATCTTGATTATAGCTTATAAACATGTTAATAAAATAAATAAGGCTTTCAAATAAATTCGTACTTAATAATAACACCTTGCTTCGTAAATATTTGTTTCATAATAATTTTGAGATAATTTATTTTCATTAGCTATGAAAATTGAATTTTTCAAATTATAATCTTATAACAGATTTTATAAAATTAATAAACATTATTTATAACAACTTAAAGTTAATTTATGTAGTTTAAACTTATATATTTCAATTTACCCAGAAAATTTTCTATTGAGAATTTATTTAATGTATTGTATCTTAAATAGTATATTTTGAAGTGAAATTGAACATTTTTAGATAAATTATTATTTAATTAAGATTGTATTAAATAAAACACAAAGGTGTTTATGTTTTTAGAACATAAGCATGTTTAATTTGGTTGTTTGTTATTTTTAGTATTTATTTTTCAAAAACTGAAGAAATCTTTAACCATTTTAACTACCTAAAACTGAATAAGTGATATTAAATTTAAAAACTATTATCTAAAAAATGTACCAAATCGCACTAATTTTTATAGCTTTTAAATCAATGAATAGTTTTAAACAAGTGTATATTTTTTTTTTGAATAAAATACTGTTTCTTGTCTAAAGAAGTACAGCACAGTAGTTAAAGACATCAGATTTAAAAAAGAAACAATAGGAAAATTTTTGAAGGTAAGGAAAATGAATAATAACTACTTTTGTTTTTGTTTAGGAGGAAATGTGTTTATATTGGAGATGTGGAAAGACAAATCTCCACCATACATGCAATTAGTTCACTTCATGTTCGCATTTGGTGCCTGTATAACCCCTTTGTTTGCTGAACCTTTCATTAAATCCACGCCTGTTGCCAACAACTATACTGCAGTTGAAAGTTTGTTGTTTAATGATATATTATTTATAGCAATCTGTGGATTTAAATTCTGTTAAAAACTCTGTTACACTTGAAGCTTTGTTGTTGATAAGTGTTAGGTTTTTAACTCAATTTTGATAATTTTGATGGTGTTGGTCATGAATGATTTGTTAAGTTTTTGTTTCTTACATCAATGTAATAGTTTTGTGTTATATTTTTGTTTGTTTATTGTAATGAAAATTTATCAACTATTTGACTTATAAAAACTATACAATCCTTGGAAAAGAATTACAAATTTTTGGATAGTAAATAAAAAAGTGTTTATATTTAATGCTAGATATTATGTAATTATTTTTTATATTTGGTTTGTGAAGCATTATATCTTTAATGTATTTTTGGTCCCGTTTTGAATTTTTTCTTGATTTTGTATGAATTCATACTTGATTATTTCAAAAAAATAAATCTTGAAAGTATATATCTTGAACTTTTACAATTCCCAGTTGTAAGATTTGTTACTTTTTGTTAAACTAATAACAAATAAAATTATTTAGTTTCATTCAATCTGCAGATTCAACTTCAGTTGAAGAAGAAGATTCAGATTTCCCAGAAGTAGCATGGGCTTACTTCATTTGCGCATTTTCAACACTGTTTGTATCACTTTGTTTTCTATACATTTATGTTGAAACAAAAGTTAATGAACCCTTGACTGATGTTAAAAAAGAAAAATCAGAAGTTGGCCAAGATGGTAAAAAAGAAAACAAAATGTTCAGGTTGGTTAAGATTTTTCTTATTGATAGTTTTTTAGTTCGAAGCATTTCATTTTTTTAACGTTTCGAATTTTTTAATTTTTTAATTCTACAATATAATATATAAAAAATTTTCTATCACAGAATCACCATCTTATTGCTTTCACACTGTTCTTCTTGTCTATAGTATTAATTATTATGTAGAATGATTTATTTAAAAATTTTTTACCACAGAATCACAATTCTAGTGTTCCTGTTCACAATATTCTTCTTGTAAGTACAATGTAAAGTGCTCTTCATTATAAAAATAGAAATTCACAGAATAATGACACCAATTTTATTGTTCACACTTTTTTTTTGTATAAATCACAAACATTAACCACAGAGTCACAATACTAGTGCTCCTGTTCACACTCTTCTTCGTGTACGTGGGCATGGAAGTGGCCTTCGGTACATTCCTGTACACCATGGTGACCACAACTACAAATTCGCCCATGGACAAATACCAGGGCACGTTACTGAACACGGTGTTCTGGGCCAACCTGGCTCTGGGAAGGCTGCTGGCCATACCCCTGTCCGTGAAACTGTCGCCTAAAAGTTGGTTTTATATACAATAAAGGGGTGGGCTGCTTATTAAATTGTTTTTTTATTGTTCGGACAGAATTGGGCTTAATATTATGATGATGACTAATTTACAGTAATTAAAAGGCTCAGTTGTAATGTGAGTTTTGTAAACCAATAAAGTAAAACTCACTATACTGCTGTCCGTAAACTGTCGCTGAAAGTTATCAGTTTTTCTTGATGTAATTTATAAAAGGAATGATTAATAATTAAATTTCAGAGTTGTCATAAAGCCTGGAAAAAGCTGATATTTTGAGAAATTTTGAAAAAACCTGGAATTTTGAACTAAAATCACTAAAAACCCTGAAATTTGTACAAAAATTGCTAAAAAACCAGGAATGTCAAACAATTTTTACATGTTAACCTGTAAAAATTCAATTTGACTCAAAAACGCTACCAAATAGACGAAAAAAGTTGAAATGATCGAAAAAAAATTGTTAAAAAACACGTTTAAAGAAGCTTTAAGATATCTTTTAAATATCGTTATACTATTTAACACAGTTTTTAAGCTTAAACTGAGCTTTAAACTATAAATAGACTTTAAAACGTCTAGTTTTAAAAACCTGGAAGAAATTTTGATAACCTGGAGAAAATTTGTCAAAAACATTTGGCAACCCTGTTCGTTGCAGTTGCAAGTTTTACATCATTGCTAAACGTAGTGTTGATGGTGAGTTACAATTAACTTACTTGTGAAGGCTCAGTTTTAATATGTGCGTTTTAGATTGAACTACTACTAAAATAAACAAAAATAAACTAAAGCTTAAATTTGCATGCTTTTTAGTTTTTCCCATAATATGTTTTTAGGGTTATAAGACATAAAATAGAACTAGGTTTTAGTGAAAGTGAACTAGGCTATTGAACAAAATTTTCTCCCGCAAAAATATCTAAATACATAACTTTAATTTGTATTACTTTGGTTGTATCACTTTTTGTAACACTGCAAATTGGTAAAGTGTTCATAAAACTTTTGAAAGAAAAATTTCTCAAACTAAACTTTTTTTTTTAATGATTGTTTTAAAACAAGAAATTTTTCCTTTTTCTTTAATAGAGTTTTTTATTTTTGTTTTAAAGTTTACCCATCTCCTGAAATAGTATTAAGTAAAATAAAAATCATTTACTTTATTTTAATCTATAAAATGTTTAAATATATCAAAATGTGATTCAGTTATTTCTGTTCTGAAAACTTAACTATGAGTTCATATCTACACTTGCTAACAAACTTTGTTTTTTCTTTAAAAGTATAGAATTTAATAAAACAGTTGTAGTTAAATGTATATCAAAACTTGTATCTGACTTAACTGTTTTTATAATATCCTTGTTCATATTATACTACCATTCAATAAATGTAGATACTTAATAAACTTGAAACGACACATTATTTTACTAACAGACATGATGTACACAAACTTGCTTCTGGCGACGATTTCATCCACGTGCATGTTGTTTTACCCGCGCTTTGCAGGGAATTACCTCGGCTTGATATGGGTGATAGTGGCCGTTTACGGTCTTGGAATTGCCAGCGTGTTTCCTACAGGGATCTCGTGGGGCGACCAGTACATTGATGTTAACGGAAGGTGAGATGATTTTAAATAAACTTACAAAATATATATAGTTTGCTTTGTAAGCATTTAAATTAATGAAAGTGTGTCATAGTATGTAAAAATTATGCCAAAGACAAAATAAATATGCAAAATTTTTCTTAATTTTTTAAAGGTAAGCAAACAAAAATGATTTTAAAACTCTTTTACACCTGATAACCATCAGCTAAATAAAACACATTATATTTAATTTAAAGTAAATCTTTTTACCTCATTGATATTAAAGGAAGGTAAGTCTTGAATAAGTTTCTAAGAAAGTTTTACCAAGGTTGCTTTTTAAAGTATTTAGGTTAATAAAAACGTTTCAGAGCATGTAAAAAACTATCCGAAAGACAATTTTAAAATTCGAAAGTTTCCTACATATATATTTTAGAAAGTAAACACTTATTTAATCAGTTAACCTTCAACTTAATTAATATCATTGAACTAGTAGTAAAACAAAAGCTTTTTACCTCACTTATTCAATGTTATCTTTGTGGTACAAAAATTAAATTTAGATTAGCAATCAATTTGTTATATTAAGCTGTTCATAACTCACTTTTAAACCAAACAGCTCCATTTTCTGTGATTAACAAATTTATTCATATCAGTAAAACAAGTTTCAAAAAAATTTATGTTTTAAAACTCAATGAAGAATACAGCAAACATTTTTTATGTTTTAAAATTTAATGAAGAATACAGCAAACAAATCTTCGGTTTAAAAATTATACATAACAATTATTACGTCACAAATAAAAACAATTATTACGTCACAGTGCGGCGGCGGTGCTGGTGGTGGGAGGCAGCGTCGGCGAGATGATCGTACCTCTGGTGGTGGGTTTCTTTATAGGGGAAAACCCCATGATGCTTATTTACACAAACGAGGCGTTGGTGGTTGCCATGGCGATCGTGTTCGTCACACTTCACTGCGTTGGCGGGAAACACGGAAAGAAGAAATCGAAAGATGAAGTGTGAGTTTTTTACTTGTTTTCCTTGAAATTATCAGTGTTTTGTGATTATACAGTTTATTACTTTTTACATTTTCAATCTGTGACTGTTTAAATTGATTAAAATGCTCTTGCAATGATTTTCTCAAACATCTAATGAGTTAAAATTTATAAAATTTTGCTTACCTTGATTTTTTTTTAATATCTAAATCAATGAATTTTTGTGACGCAAATGTTTAAATTTCAAAAAATAATTTTTACAATTAATAAACTTTTTCACTGACACATGTACTTTTATGAAGATTTAAAAATAAATAATACAAACAGTGTTTATTGCTCTGTTTAGCTTATTACTTTTCTCCTGAAAAGTTTGATAATGTTGAAAGTAAAAAGTTTACCAGTTTTAACAGTTACCTTCATTTTGATTATTAAACACTATTAATACAGAAAACTTTATTTATTTATTTTTTTTTTAATTAACTGTTTTTATTATTTTTGTAGTAAAAATTTATATAAACAGTTAAACATAAAAAGCTAGATGTAATGCTGTTTTTAGTAAAAATAAAAGCAAGTAAATTCAAAGATGAAAAAAGGTTTTGTTTTATTTAAGCATTCTTATAAAATGGTTTGTATTTTTCTGACCTTATTTTTATAATAATGTTTTTAGTCAAACGTTTAAATTTATACATTGAAAAAAAAACGTATATTTTATTTATTATAATATTGTTTTTGTGAAATTGTTTTTATAGAATGATGGTATTGAGCTTTTTTGACTAACATTACTTCTATATCTAATCCACAATGAACTTAAAATGTTATATCAATTTATATTTCTCTATTTTATATTGCGTTATTTCAGAAAATTATATGAAGCACAGTTTGTTTTAATTTAAAATATACTATGTATTTAATTTCAAAAATAGTTTTTAACAAACATTTTCTTGTTTGCTTCTTTAAAACATAAATAAATTAACAGGAAGGAGGGTAAAAATTTAGAAGAACTGACTGAATTGACTAAAGCATAAACAAGACATGCCAATTAGCTGCCTTAGTTTAATACAAAAAATCAGTTTTAGATCTTGTTATTTTAATTTTTAATGTTTTTAACTTTTTTAAGTCATATGAATATTTTGATTTCATACGAACTTAGTTTCTAGTGCATTGTACGTTGCCTTGTAGAAATATAGTATTGTGAAATAATAAATTGCCATAATATGTTAGAAGTTATTTTTTAAGCTTACTTTTAATGTTTTTATGTCACTTAAAACTTTTTTGATAGTTTTTGAATTGGTAATATGGTAGTTTTTTTTATGTGTTTTGTAGTTTTAGTACAAAATTAGTGACCAAATTTTTAAATAAACTTATTGCAATATTTGCCTTACTTTTTTTTATTATTTATTTATAGCTTTAAAATTATTATGAATTGTTACCTCTAATATATTAGTTTATTTTTTCTAAATTATGCAATTTCAAAATTTAGTTTTTTATTCAATTTTTTATTACCTTGTTTTTATATACAAGTTTCGAATTTAGTACGGGACTTTTAAAGCAAATTTTTGTATTTTACTCGTTGAATTATTTTTACGCAATATATTTTAAACTTCATTGTGACTTTTTATAACTTCACCATATTCAATAGTTCAGTATGATTATTGTGGTGTTATTAAGCTATTTTATTTGTTGTTACTCATTTAATGCAAAAATAACCTAGTATTTTAATTCTTTCAAGTTCAATTAATTAGTAAACTTGTTGGTTGTGAATAGTATAACTGTTTTCAAACGCTACAGCTGAGTGTTTTAAAAACACTTAAAAGCATTATAAAACAGGTGTTTATTTTCAAGTGCTTAATAATTCAAATGAGTTTGATTTGATTTTACTTGATTTTTATCACTGTTTATTTTATCGTGTTAGTGTTGGTTTTTAATATTTTTTTTTATTCTAAAATATCATTTTTTACAAATAAAATAGAAGTTGAATTGGATAAAGATATTTGACTTATTTTATACTTTACTTGGTACTAATGTAGTAAACGTTTCAAAGTTGATTTTAAGGTTGTTTTTAAAGTATACCGACCTTAAATGTATTTTGGTAACAGTAATGTGGACAATATATTATTCAACTAGTACTTAATAAAGTACTATTAGTTTTAAAAATTTCAATAGCTTTAACCAGTTTCCAAATTACCAAAATACATGTAACAGTTTAAGTTTTCTTCAGATTTTTTGAAGATTTTCAGACTTAATATTGGCTAAAACATTTTATAACAAAAAAACTTTACTACAAGGATTAGGTATTTGATAAGGTGTTTTACGAGCCATACTTGTTAAGAAATAACTTGCAGTCCGCATAGTGTATAAGACATATGTTACGAAAAAAAAAAATTCATCTGCTTTGCACAGTTTCTTTTTAGTATAAAATTACTTCTAAAAGTACTTGGCGAACTTTAGGTTTCAGCTTGGCGACCCGTACGTTGCCAACTCTAATCTTACTTAAACTTTTTTCATACGAAATAATCTTAACTACAGTACTGTTGGCAATAACAGTGCAACAAGTTATAAAAACTACTTCTTGTAACATGCTACTAGTATTCAAAATTGTATCATAAACTATTTTCAAATAAAGCTATTCTGTGATATTTGACAAAGTGTGTGTTGAAAGTTTTTAAGTAAAGCATCTAAACCTCATCAACAAAATCTTTAAAACAGGGTCTCCCAAACTTTTTTAAAAGACCCCTTTACAGAAAAAAAAAACTATGACCCCCACCGACAAGATTTCTCAAAAAACCACCCTTAAATACTCCTAGATCTTTTTTGTTTTTGCTTTTCACTATCCACTCCGGAATATCTAAGTTTTAGATAATTTCCTCACTGCTTCCCTTTGCTACTTATGGCTCCCAAGGAGTTCATATGCCTCACTTTAGGAATTCATGGTTTAAAAGCTGAGTCATGTTTTGAAAAATACAAATTTGCTTAACGATCTAACACTCACAAAACTTTGTCACCGGAATCAAAGTACAACGTACAGCTTTGTATGATTTAGAAAATCCTAATGTGAACAAGTCAATATCGTTCTAATCAGTCACTAAGCAATTTACTTAAATATGTTATGAAATATCCGTTTTTTTTTCAATTGTTTCTATTCATGTCTTTTAATTTGTAATCTTTTGTTTTAAACACTAAATAAGAATATCATGACTTGTAAGAATAAAAAACAATTATACATCTCTTTGAAATGAAATATCAAGTTAGTTCACAAAGGGTTTTTCAAGAAATAGACCTATGGTGTTCACTACAAAACAGTTTTTTTTTTTCTGTACTTCAAATTAACTAATCGTTCTTCATCAGTTGCAACATAGCACAAAAAAATTAAACTTAAACTCTGTGTTCACAAAAATTAATAGAAATTTTTATCCATAGCTACTTTTAAGAACGCCAAATTTTGGCAAATGTTTTATTGTCGAATCGTTTTAGAATTTGTAATTTTCGCGTACTACGTTTAATATCCACCTAGTTTAGAAAATTAACGGAACTAATAGCTACACAGAAAAACAAATCAAATCAATTTAAAATCAAAGAATAAACAAGAGTATAAGCAACTCAGCACCAGTGAAACCATTAAATTTACTTATTTTCAAAAAAACAGTACAAAAATATTTATAAAAAAGCAGCTAATAAAAATAAAAAATATTTATAGTTTACCCGAATGCCAGTTATTTTATAAGTGCTAAGCTAATATATAACAATTAGTTTTTTCGCAATCTTAATATTGAAATTAATTTTATACCTTCAAAACATAAAAGACATCATGAGAAGACAACAATTATCAAAATTAAGAAAACCAAAAAAACATTAATTGGTGCTTTAACCCTCGTTTCACTTGAAAGTAAGCTGTTCCTCTTTAATATTTTCTGTTTCTATTTCATCAGTAGCTTCATTAGTAGCGGATTCTTATCCTCATTACTTTTTACCTTCTGATCATTTTTTTCTTTCTGCTTCGAACTTTGTTGGTTTGTTTTCATTGTAAAAGTAGGAATTTTCTGACGCACCACACTTGATCCAGAAGTTGTATAAGTGGTTTTCAGTTCTCCGGAACTCATCAGGTCTGCGGCTTCTTTTAGTTGAGGTTTCGGTCTAGGAGTGTATCCGGTGCTGTTTATAAAAGGTTCAACTACTCCAGTTGGTTCCCGATCTGGCCTACAATATTTTTAATAATTTTTTAAAAACGTGTCATAGAATGTTTTAAAAATATAAAGCTTTCGTCCTGACTGAAGACACTAATATTTAACTAACTTTAAAGTTTTTAGAAAATATGTTTTGCACTTTATCAGTATAAAACTAATATATCTATATAATATATGAACTATATAAAATTGTCTAGATACAACAAGATCCAACTAAATTTTTACCTTGCATGTATATGAGTGTATAGCCTACATCTGTAGTCATGTTCATTTTTGTCACGCATGTACTGATGTCCTATCTCAGGAACCAAGCACTTGACAGGGTGGCATTCATAAAGCAAGCAGTAAATAAACAGCATAATTTTTGAAACATTATACTCTGGTTTCCAGCCTTTGTAAAGCATGTCCAAACCAACTTTTCCACTTTCACTTATATTGCAGTGGTATATCTTCGTTTTGAACGTCACTGTTGGAACAACTTCAGGGTAAAACCGACTGAAAATAAACTCGATTTTGAAGACCCCTCCTTGGTATGGTGTGTCTTCAGGACCTTGGAGCGACACCTCCCAATGCGACAGGCTTCCGTCAATCAGATCGGCTGTGAAATACGATGGGGGGTTTCGACTGAGCTCACTAAATTCTCTGTGCAGTCTTTTAATACCGGGCGGCATGCCTCTCAAGTTGAGATCGAGGACTCGTTTATTCGTTACGTTGTTCTGATTTTCTTCTGGTGAAATGTTGTTTGCTGAAGACATTCTCGTCAAATTAAACGTTTTCTGTTCAAAGAAAAGTAATTTTTAAGATTTTTTTTTTTTAATTAGGCACCATAAAAGGTTCATTAAAATTCATCATCAGACTTTTTTTTTAGTTTAAAAATCTAGTCAAGTTTACTTAGTAAACTTATTATTATACAAGATTCGGTAACTTTATTAGTAATAAAACTTATAGTAGTAACCTTAGAACTTAAAGTGTAAGAAATAGTTTTTTCTTTATTTTAAGTACGTTATTTATATGAGCAGAACTCGTAAAAGTAGTTATGCAATATCTAATAAATTTTTATGCTAAACATTTTGATGACTCGAAAGTGAATATAACTTGTACTTAATGGTCGAACAATAAAAAGCAACTAATCAAAATCTTTGGCAAAGTTTATTCCTAAAATTTTCATTAAAACTTTTTCCAGAAATATTTAAAATTGAGAACTTCTTTAAGCTTAATTTCCTAAATTATTCTTTTAAATATAACTTTAGCACGTACGTACGAAAACATCATAAGTTGTACATTTCAATCAGTCTAAGTTCTTATCATTTTATTGTATAAATAAAAATTTCAATTGTTGATTTATCTAGTTTAACTTTACTTTTTTTTTAATTGTAGTTACAAATATATGTTTGGAGGCAAAGTAAACCTAGTAGTATGAAGTATATACACGTATTATAAAAATCATATTTTTACTATGTTGTAATGCACATAAATTTTCACAGGTTAGTTTTATTAATATTCAATAGACAACAAAACAACGTTAAAAGTTAAACTATATGCGTTAAAAATTGAAGCAAGTAAATATACTTCAGATATAAAAAAAGCTTTGTAGGTTAACAGTTTTAATCGGATTGTTTTCTTTAAATAACTATACTCCATTAAATCAGTCGAAAACTGTTTTCAAAACTGTATAAGCTACAAAACTAAGTATGTTGTTAGGTACCAAACTTAATTGTTAATACTGTTATATTTAATATAACAACTAGTGTATAAAAAGATCTTTATAAATTAAATTGTTCAAAATTATTATAAATTATTCAATTAAATGTTTAAATGAATTTAAATTATAAGGTATGGCCTACAATTAAATAAAAGTTGTATTGAATTAATCATTTTGGTTCATTAACTATTATATAATTTTTAATGAGTTTGTCTAGTTACAAAAACCAAAATTAGTTTTAATACTAGTTTAAAAAATAATGTATTGTACTTTCTACAAAAATAACTCTAACAATTATAAACGTTTAAAATATTCTTTCATAAATAGAATATAAGCTTAGCATTCTTTTTATATATTTAGATTTATACACATTACTAAAGTATACCTTTTTTTTAATTTTACTATTTTAAAAAAACTTTTAGTTTTATAGAGTGAACAAGTTAGTTTTTGCTAATGTTTTCATAAAAAATATGGCATGTTAAAACTAAGTAAATTTTTTTAAATTCGATCTTTTAAATGTTTTTTAAGTTAACTTAAATGCAGTTTTGATACTTTTTATGAGTTATAAAACACTGAAGATTATACAATATATAACTAATTTTAAAGCATAGTTAAATATTGATAACTAGAAGCTAATTATGTATAATAATAATTAGACATAATAGTTAGTTATGATAGTTGTAAAAAAAGAGAAGTTTTACAACATATTTCTACAAAAAAAAAAGCATAGAGTTTTTTCAAAAACTTAATAATATAATTTCCTCCCCTTTAAACCTTTTGTGAGCAAAATATAGTAATTAATTTATTTAAGAAAACATCAAATATTTTTTCACAAAAGTTTTAACTGTTTAATTTTTTTATCTACTATAAGTTAGTGATCTACCGGATCCACAAATAAAATCCAGATATTTTTCTGTGTATCTAGAAATGAGCGGAACTAAATAGTCTGAAATTCTTAAACAACACTTAAGTGTTATAATATAATACTTTTATTCATTTATCAACTAAAATATGGGTGGGCAACTTATATAGATGACGGGCAAGAACTACCAGAAAAACTTTTAGGATCCGTAACGTCGAAATGAAATTTAGAAAACCGGTCTTAATTTGATAATTAATACTATAAGTTATTTTTTATTTGAAATCTCAAATTTGTTTTCAAATATTCATTAACAAACACTCCTAAAAAATTGTTTTACTGTTCAAAACTTATTTGAGAATGCCAGAGCTCTAGTAAGAATACATGGAAAAATTATAGAGAGGAAAATGTCATGACTGATAGAAAGAAATTAAAGCTTGAATTGCATTTTTCATGCTGAAGTTAATTTTATACAACTTTTTTAGACTTTTATGAAAGAGGAAATATTTGTAATAACCTCGTCTAAAAGTTTAAAAGCTTTGTACTTTTCTTAATCTTGCTTTTGTTGTTGGTTTTGTGCTGAAGCGTTGTATAGATCATAAAACTAATTTACTTTTAAAATTTCAGAAAGTAACAAGAAACTAAACTAATTTATCTTTGCAGGTTTTGATAAATAGTGTTGAGGTTTTTGTAAGCGTACAATATAAAATGATACATTACTTGGAATGAATACTTAGTTTTTATATTGAGATTTTTTGTAATGATGATAAATAAAACTAAAGTTGTTTTAATTTCATAACAATAAAAAGCTTTAGATCATTTAAAACGTCTAACAAATATTAGAATTTTCCGACAACTACAATAACATACTTAAGTTGTGGACATTTATCTCAAAATTTTCTTCTGCCTAGGAACATAACAATTTTATTGATTAAACACATTAAAAAAAATTCAGCTTCTAAAAAATCAAATTTCGCGAAAAATCGTATAAAGCATTTATCTGTATTTACTTCTAATTTCAATTAAAAAAACTAAGTTCCAAAAAAAATGAGTTGAACTCATTGAAGAACAAAGACACAGAAAATTTCAAAACACGTTATAGTTAGAAAATTTAGATGTAAATAAACGTAGTGTGCATTTTATAAGTAAAAAAATGTTGTGTAGACTTCAAAATTAGCTATTTTTTATAAAATTTTTCAAACAAATTCATTAAAAATTTAAAACTAAAAAATTGAACTGTGCTGATTTATAATAATTTTGTTTTTCAAAAGCGTTTAGTATAAAGATAGCTTCTAAACTACAAGTTGTTATAAAATTTTAACAAAAATAAAGTATTACAACTTGCATATACTTTTTTAACTAGCATTAGTAACCGAATTATATACTTTAAATAAAATAACACAAAATAACTTTTAATTCTTAAAGGTACAAAAAAATCAATTAAAACAAAAAGAAAATTATAAAATTATGTGCTTTATATTTAAATAAGTTCAAATAAAATTGCACTGTAAAAGATTTTGAAAAACATAAAATATATTTTATCATCAACTAACTACTTATTAAAACTGTAAATTAAATTTAGAAAACTGTTAAAAGCAGCGAGGATTTAAAAAGCTTCAAAAATAACAATTTCTATAAAATAAATACGTACTGTGTATAAGAAGGCACTGTGTTGTATCATTCAACATAAATGTTCACGGTTGACTTATAATGAAAAGCTTCCATTTTGGATAAGCTTCAACTAAATATGTGTATTTAAAATATAAAAATAAGCATCAAACTTTTCTAAGAATTGCTACATGTAATTTTGTGATATTCTAAATTGATATTTAATATAAAACGCTCAATGAACTAATAAACAAAAATTTTAAAAATTATACTTTTAAAATTACAAAATAAACATGAAATTTTACTTTTGTATTTATGCACAGTAGTTCATAAAAAAGACAAAGTTTAGTATACTATAAATAGTTCTTTTACGGAAATAAAATAAGTTTGTCAAAAGTTTAAAGCGAATAAACAAAACTAAATTAAAAAGTATATCTATATTAAGATTACATTGGCAGTATTTTCGATTTGTTTATATTTTTCTTTTTCTGCTGTTTGCTGTGTACGTTCAAGAAAATTCCAACTACTACCAATATTCCGCCTAATAAGTACCTGAAACCAAAACAAGTAAAATTTATCTACTACACAATTAAGATGCGTGAAAATCATGCATAATTATACTTACAGTTTTGAAAATACAAGTTAATTGAAGTTTAAAATAAAAATAAAAGTTTTAAAGTACAGCAAACTACATATTTAAGAATATAGCTTGATATAAAAAATTTAAACTTAAAACTTACTTTAAACAGTGTTTGTATTTATATATAAAGTTTTTTACACAAATGAAAAATACTCATGGTATATAAGCAAATTTTTTTTTATTTTAGATTGACTTTTTCTCTAATTTCTGTTGATTGGTGCCCAATTGGGCTTATAAAAAAGATGAACCGAAGTAGTCTAATTTAAGGGGTAGCTAGGTATTAATAGAACTTTTTAATTATTCTACAATTTTAAATTATTTTATAAGATATGGTTTCTATGAAAACTTAACATGAATTGAAATTTTTGAAACTTATATTGTCGTTTAACTGCTTAAACACACACATTTTAATAATTTGTTTTCAGAACTCTCGCTCACTCAATCTCAAACTTTTGATATAATTTTAACTACACCAACGTTTTAAGTTTAAAACAAACTTAATTTTAGTAAAAAAACTTATGCAGCAAAATTTATAAAAAGCTACTACATTAAGTCTGGGGTTGGTTTAACAATATACTCAAAATGAAATTGGTTTGAACAAATAATCAGATTTAGTCTGAGTCCTATAAAAACTGTTGTAAATATTCTACATTTCATACTGAGAACTGCGACTTAAAATTAACCTAAATTGTTCTAACAAAATGTGACTTTTTGTTAAAGCACTTTTAGTGCTTCAAAATGTAGCAATGCATTTAAACTTGCAAATTTATGTTTTATTTTGTAATCAATTAACTCTATACATTTGTAAGAAATAAAACTCAGTTGAATATTACTACATGACGTCACTATATGATTCAAATGCAAATAATTTTGTTAAAAATGAAATCTTTCAATAACCGAAAAGTTTTTTTGTTTACCAAGTCCTTAGACTAAACGCTTTGAGGACTACCTTAGACGCGTGTTGAACGCAGAAACAGCCAAAAGTTTATTTTGTGTATTTTAATTCTATATTTGGCACCTACTAAAGGTGGAGAGACTCTCTCACAATTAACGGACTTCACAAACAAGTAATAATATTAAATAAGTATATTTATTTATAAACAACGTACCATTGAGAGAAAGGTTTGTTGAACAAGACAAAACTCAACACAATGGTGACAATTTTCCTGCAAGTTGTAACTGTCACCGCTAACAACGCACCAAAATTCCTCACCAGCCTCAAGACAAATTTCACTCCGATGTAGCCGGTGAGTGAGAATAGAAACAAATTTGTCATTATTTGCACGTCCTGTGGTGAAATAAGAGTTAATATACATTTATATAAATAAATTGATGTTATATATATAATTAAATTAAATAACTGAGTAAAAAAATAAGTTCGCTTATTTTGTACCAAATACGCAACTTACATTGGAATTATAAATGTAAATTAGAATTAAAATTAACAATTCGCACATTTGAATTAAAGTTAAAATAATTGCTTGAAAAATATATAAAAAAAAGTTACATACTTATTTACAAGATTGCTACACTCATGGTTGCCACTGATCAAGCTGAGAAAAACTTCCTGACTTTTTACCAAAATTTTCCTGACCTTTCTAAATCAAACTCTTGAATTAAACTTATTCTAAAATACATAATCTAAACTTGAAACTATATAAAGCTTTCAATCTAATTTTAATATAGGTTAAAAACAACAGTTTTTTGCTGAATTCTATTCAAACTTCCAGTACATCACTTAAACCATCTGTATATGATTGATGTTTTTAATAAACAGATCTATCAGCAAAATATTTGTATTATTACCTTATAATAACAGTTTGTCTGAAAAAAGACACAATTTTTTAGAATTTCCTAGCATAAATGTATCTAAATAAACGAAATGACATATAAGGAACTTTTACAATTAAAACCTTAAATCAATAAGGAACTTTCACAACTCAAACCTTAAAACAATAATGAACTTTTACAGTTAAAACACTAAAACAATAAAGAACTTAATCAAATACTACTTTTTAAATGTATGTACTAAAATTTATTTTCTCCGTTTTTTTTTATTAGCACTTCAACCTCTTCATCTAATGAAGATATGGTTTTCTTCATCTGAACTGCATTCCGCTTCATTTTCTTGACGGTTAAAATCATTTGCCTCATTGTATTTAAATCGCTCTCATCTGCTGCCCTACACTTGTAGAAGAGAATCTTTTCTCTAAATCAAGCCACAACTTGTGGGCTTCATTTCTTTTCTTTTGGCACTTATTTATTTTTACTTTCATTTATAAAATATTTCCTCTCATCATTTAGTATAAAATTTGTAACAAATAAATATACTCTTACTTACTTTAAAAACTTAAATTACTCTACAAATAATACAAATAATGAGTAAAATTAATCTTGGCATATACCTCTCTTAATAACTTATTTTATAAATTTAAACAACTTAAAAAATATATATATAATAAATTCAAATATTATATAAAAGAGGTAAGGTATACACATTAACTTGTTATGTAAAATACTAAACTAACTGCTTAGTTAAAAGGAACTCAATTATTTACTTAAACAAAAAACACTTTGATTCTAAAATTATGTAAAAAATTTTCTTTAAAACTATTAAAAACTTTTGTGTATATATCACAGTTTCACTATGGAAGTGTCCTTGCTACAGATCATCAGTACTAAAAAGCTTATAAAATCTGCTTGTTCAAGTAGGGTACTTGTTCAATACATTAATAGAAAATTTTTGCAGTTTTGTAAAGGATATTTTACTAATTTATACCAGATGAAGGCATTGGAAATAAAATTAAATATTTTTGTTAACTTCTAGGATAATTTTGGAATTTTTTTCTGATTTTAAAGGACTTTTAATTAATTTTTACCATTTGATAGGTTTGGAAAACAAGGAATTTTTTAAATTTAAACTGACAAAATCTGATTTTTTTTTTAATTTTATCAAATTTCCTGACTTTTCCTGACTTTTTTCAAAACCCCCCTTTTTTTCCTGACTTTTCCTGACCGAGTGGCAACCCTGTTCACTAAATAAGTTATTTACATTAATTTTAGAAAAACAAGGAAGCTTTTTGAAATAGCATGCATTTTTAAGACTATACAAAACGCAAACGAATTTTGGATATTATAAATATACAATCTTTAAATTTTTAAATTTTTAATATCTCATTTTTAAATTTTTGATGTTTATGAAAAGTATTTAAGTTCTTTTACAATTATGTCAATATATGTTCAAGTATAATAACATAATTGAATCAGGGTTACTATTATTTTAGAAAAAAACGTCTGAATTACTTTAAGTCAGTCTGGATTACATCAAGTAAATTTTTAAATATTTTTTAAAGTATTTCACAATGTTTCTACTTAACAGCACACAAAATTAAAACTGTTGTAAAACTTTAAATGCAGCTAAACTTTATATATTAAATTATTTTGTTTGTTATCTTTTTTAAGTTATGGTGAACTTCAAAATGCAATAGTTAAAACAAAATATTACAGTGGTTATTTTATTAATTAATTTTATACACAGTGAATATATATTTGTTTTTTTGTTATTTAAATAACACTTTACAACTGCTCAAAGATAAAAACAATAAGTTTACTAAACTTTTACAACAAGATATTATTTAAATTATGGTTAGTTATTACATATTTTCAGTTTTTAAAGCAATATTTGATCACAAAAAGATAATAAAAATATCATAACAAAAAATACTTAAATAGAGATTTATCTTTTTAAATGGTCGAAAAACATAATTCAAGGTTAAAAAGGATCACAATAAATATTTAGGCAACCTTATCACAAATTAATGTACTTATATGTACAAACCGACATACTTAAAAAATAATTCGTGATATAAAAATAACCTTTAAAACCGCTAAACGTAAATATTTTGTTCAAAATTATATAACAAGTAAGAATATTTTTAGTTGAATATAAAAATTTTTAATATGTTTCACTGATTACAAATATTATTTTAAATATTAATATCTTAATACAACTAAAAAAAATTTTACAATCGTTTTAGTCAAAGGAGATTAACAGCAAGTAATAAACATTTTTTGAAAATGAATGTGTTTATATAACTAGTTTTTATACCAGCATAGAATATTTCAATTCAAAAAAACATAAAGTTGTTTTAAACTTTTGTATGTAGTCATTATTTGAGAAACAAGGTTTACAAACTTTTTCTTTAATTACCAAAATCAAATACTATTAAAAATACAAAACCAGCTGTTAGCTCTTTCATTAGGTAAATATAACGAAACACAGCCAAAACTAAATAACTTATTTCAAATATGCGTTGTAAAAAAAAATACCAAGTGAGTTACAGCTCAAAAAATTATTGTAATTTAAAAAAAAAAAAAAAAATTATTATCAACTCACAGTGAATACGAGCCACACAAGCGAAAACAGTCCCTTTTGAAAGATTAAATTTTCAAGTAGTAGAATAACAGAACCGAGGCCGTATGAGTACAGGACCATCTCGGAAGTTGATGACTTGTGAGTTTTCAAGCACAGTTCCTGGTAGTTTCCTGTTTAATTGTATTATTACTGTTTCTTATTTTGTAGTTTTGTTTTCATTGTTTTTATTTCATTGTTCTATTTTAAGATTTTCGAGTACTTTGTTTTTTACTAAAAAATTTTGTTTCCTGGTTAATTGTATTTTGTCTACTAATATTTTGCTTATTTTATTATTTTATATTAAAGATTTTTGACTTTTCGTTTTATGAATTTTTGATTTTATTTTTTATTGTTTTGTCTTAATTTTTAATTTTTTACTGTTTTCAATGTTTTGTTTTTACATTTGTTTTCAATGTTTTTTTTTCACTTCGGTTTTATTCTTTTCATTTTCTAATGTTGAATTATTTCTTTTGTTGTTAAATTTTCAACATACACTTTTTCAAAGCTAAGTTTCGCATTCTTATTTCAAAAACTAATACAAAATTATTTTTTAACCACAAAATTATAGTTGAATGAAATTGCTTCAAAGTAAGTTTACACATAATACTGAATGACTGCGAAAGTTAAAGTCTATAATTGCAATTCAGGTAATTACAAGAACACGACTAATACATTTTGTTATAAACAAAAAAATAAACTTTCAATTAAAAATACTGAGTACATTTAATCAAACTGAAAGTAAAATAATTAAATAAAAATTAATTTTATTAGAGTGCGTAAGTAATTACAATTACATTTATTAATCTTAAAAATATGTAAACTATATCTTTGTATTAAAGCTTTAGTAGACATCATACATAAAATTGTTAAAAACACAAACTTTGTTTTAATTTATTTGTTACCAATTACACTACACTTGCTTGAATATGTTAGTTAATACTAGTTTATAGTTTTAATCTCGAGCTGTAAGTTGATTTAAGAAAAATTTGCTTTTGTCTAAAAACTTCAAAAATATATGTTACTAAATCAACATTACACCTAACAATAAACTGACCACTGGCTAAAAACCACATAATACTTTAATAATAAATCAACACCATGCTCAAAAATAAACAGACCATTGGCAGACAAAGACAAAAACCTTCAATCTTAATTAACATTCTATTGAACAAGAACCCAATAGCTAGCAGACAAAAAATATCTATTTATTTCTTATGTATCAAACAACAAACCAACCGATGGCGGCGTCCGCGCACAATGCTGCTGATATCAAAATCACACCGAACCAGTCGAAATTGGGCGAAATTGTAATGTCGGCCGTGGTGAAGGCGATGCAACCGAGTGTCATCAGTAAGCATGACAAGAAATCAAGCTTGCTGTACACCTTTCCTGTTATTGATAATTTTGTTTAGTACCATAAAGTTTCTATTTGAATAATATTTTTTAAATAAGCACAGACGAGGTCTTTCACCGAAACTAAGTTTGCATTATCTCCTGTTAGTGATAATTTTATTATAAGGTTTCAATTGCACTTTTTTCGAAGTTTTACTGATGATTATACTGTTACTTCTTGTTATTGCCTGTTGAGTTGACATAAATTTATTCAGTTGTGTGTAAACGTGTATGTATCAACTAAATATGACAACAAATTAAGCATGCTATGAAACTAGTCTGTTGGGTTAAAATGTGTTTGATTATGCTTTTATTCAAAGATGAAAGCTTTTATTTTGTTTTTCACAGTTAAAATTATACATAAAACAAAAAAGTGTTGTATTTTTTGAAACTTATAACAACTATAAAAAATGAGAGCTTTTTTATTGTACATTTTTATTGTAGTGTTATTTCAAACGTTGTACAATTATTTCTAATCGTTTAAGTATAAACAAACTTAATTTATACTATTTGTTATAATACAATACATTACTCTTTGAAATATTTACTCAATTTATAAATAAAACTATCAAAAATCACAATAAAACTAATCTTTCAACAACAAAATTTCAAACCTAATCAAGGAATTTGTCATAATTATACTCTCTATGTAACAGACTAATAAAAAAAAACTTTTTATGTTTGTTGCCTCGCAAATTGTTAGAAAAAAAAATATCAAACCTTGTATGATGATGCCTCCGATCATGACGGGTATCAGCTTGCTCGATTTGAATATGACCTGGGTGGGGTAGTTCAGGTAGCCTAGCGACGAGTTTGAAAGGCACATGGTGGCAACAGTGAGCAAGGCGAGTACGTAGTAAACTTTCATTGGTGCTCTGTGGGGAATTATGTAGAAAATATTAATATTTTTATTGTAGTATATCATTATGCAAATATGTTATTGTACATTGTAGCAACTCTGAGTAATGTCAGTACGTAGTACATTTCAGTGGTGCTCTGTGAGGAATAATTTTAATGTTGTAACATTTTTATTGTTTTATTTTATAATTGTTATTTAAATGTATTATTGTATTATGTTGCAATTACTGATCAGCTATGTCAGTCCGTAGTAAAACTTCATTGGCGCTCTGTTGGAAATTATGTTGGTAACAAAATTTTAGTTGTGTTATTTTTTTACTATCAATTAAATGAATTATTGCATAACATTGTAGCTACGGTCAACAAAGTCAGTACTTAGTACAAATTTATTGTTGCTCTGTTACTTCATTGGAAGTTATGTTGTAAAAAACTTGAAAAAATTGCTTTTCTCAGAAAATTAATAATTAGTTTGAAGTACTAATAATCCTTTTACTTAAAATTTGATAATTTTAGTTCAGAAATTTATTAGTTTAAAGCATTTTATTATGAAATCTAGGTCTACTTAACAATGTAACTTTCAAAAAATTAGAAAAAATTTATACCAATCCCTAGTTCCACTTAAAGGCTGATTTTTTTCATTGTGTGCACTCTGACCTTAATAAAACATAAAATGTATCCAAAATGGTAAATTTTATTGATGGAAGTAATTTTCTGCATCAAATATTTTTATCTACTTATAAACAAACTCTACTCAAGCTAGTAACACCAGATAAAATAAGCATACTATAGAACTACAAGTACATCAAATAAGACATAACATTTAAAAAAAGTGATTTCTAATTTATTCTAAGTGTTAACAAATAATGTAACCTTTAAATAAAACCACTAAAAGCAAAACGAACTTTCTGCCGACGATACCACTACAGCTTTTTTCAAGCAATCCGAAGAACGTGTACATTACAAACTGCAGCAATGTCACAAACATACCAGCTTTCTTTAGTTCTGCTACATTGAATATCCATTCCTAATAAATGTATGTTTTATTAGCATCTTACACTACTAGGTAATAAAATAATGTATAATGTATGTGAAGAAAAAGGTCTTTGATTTGATTTTTTCAAACATTGAACAATCTATAAAGATCAAATATGAACGATCTAATGAAATACAATATGGTTAGCTACATAAATCTACAACACGCACCTTAGTTTAGAACTGAGTAAGTACCTGAATAAGCAAACTAAAATAAAAGTCACTATAATGTGAAAGGAAATATTTAAATTTTATTGAATAAAAAAAATTATCAGTTAAAAAGATGAGATTGTATTAACAACTAACTTCAACTTTGATTTGAACACTTTGTTTATTCAATAAAATGCCTATAATAGTCCTAGTTTGTTAAACTTAAGAATAATTTAATTATTCTGTTATTAAAGTCTTTATTTGTAAACTTAAAAATTAAAATATTCATAATGTTAAAATAACTTTACATGCTATAAACAGCATTGATTCTTTTCGAATTAGTATCATGGCTAGAAAATAACTAAAACATTTAAAAATAATAAGATTAGTTATATTTCTAAGAGAACATGAACATATTTTTGAATTTAAAAAGATACCGCAATCTTAAAAAGTAGTTTTTATCATAGCTGTGATTTTTTGTAAAATTATATATATATACATCAACTTGTGTTATGTTAGACTAAGTCCACCTTAGTTTTAAACCGACTGTAAAAACCATAAGACAAAAGCACTTAATTCTAAAACCATATATCATATTATAAAATTGTTCAATAATGTTTTTATGCGGTAAATAAACAATAAACAACAGTAAGTTTATATCAGTTTATTTTTAAGTTTTCTCTATATCAATTCAGTTGATATATGATAGTAAAATTAAAGTAAAAAAAAATATACACAGTTTTAAATGTTTTTCACTATTCAATTTAAAACAGAAGATTTAAAGCAAATAGAGTACATATTTATAAACATTGAAACAACTCCAGTAATACTTGTATTTAGCCTTAGAAATTTAGACAAAAGTATACTTTGTATAATGTACAATATAAATTAAACAAAACTAAATGAGCATGTACACTTACTTAATTTTACAGGGATTAAAACACTGTACAAGATTAAAGTTAAAATAAGAATATTTTAATATAATTTTAAAAAAACTGAATATTTTACCTGCACATACCCATAACAAATGTAAAGGGAAAATATCGCAACAACGCAGATAATAAACTGATTCTTCGTGCTGAAGTTATCCAGCGAAAAACTGTTATTTTTTCCTTTCATCTCAAACTTTTGGTCCTTCACTCGAATCATTTAACTATATGGTCTTATTCGTACATTAGTATTCCTGGAAAAAAAAATTTTAGATATGTTACACAGTTTCAATTTTTAATAAAGTATAAACAAATTTGACTTATCTAAAGGATATTTCTTGATAACTAAAAAAACTAATTAAATGCAATCTAATACATATACACTCTTGTTTATCTATATAAACAAGTTTTACAAACTATAGATATTTGAAGAAGTATAAATTATTATTACTAAAACATAGTTGAATGTAAAATCATTTGAAAATCAAAAATGTTTTTTAAATATAAAATAAATGCTTGGTAAAACAGGTATGCTTTAACAGTGAAAAAAAGTTTGGTTTATTGAAGACTTTGAAGTTTGTATATGAATTATATGAATTTAAAATATATACACAGTGCAAAACTTTATATGAAGTAAATAAACTATCATGACAAAACACAGTGAAAAAAAATCATATCATTTTTTTACAAAATATTTATAATAGGATACATATAATGTCAATACTTGTCGTGCAATTGTAAAAATAAATATTTCAAACACACAAAGCAAAAGACCAATTGTATAGCTAAAAATAATTTGGACGGCTTTCCTCAAATCAAAAACAATCTAAATGTACATACTTTCATTAAAAAAAGTTAATTGAAATGTTATTTCTAACCTTTTAAAAAAAAATTACTGAAAAATAAATATTTCAAATAAAATTCAATTAAATATACTAACTTATTTGTTACTCTGACAATGTTTTGTAAGTTTAAACCAAAAAATAAAATATTAAGTCAAGTTAAAAAAGTCTAAAAACAAATATCAACATGCATTTAAACAAAATATGCAAATATAAAACTTAAAAATTTAAGTAAGTAATTATGAAAAGCTTTAAAAATTTGAAACATTTTTATAATAATATCCACACTAATCTTATAGCAAAAAATTGATCAAAAATAAAGTAAATATTGTTAACTAAAATTAAGAAAGACCAAAAAGTTTAAAAAAAAAACATTACTTAAAGTACTAATTTAGGTTGATTAATTTACTGGTGTTTATAAATGCTTAAAAAAAGTCAATGTAAATAACACGAAAATTTGTAAAATGTATTTTTAAAATTAAGAAGTAGTTCAAATTCTATAAGCATCACTACAGTAGCATTAAGTAATAAAGATTAAGTATTAATAATAATAATATTTGCAATAGCTGCTTTTTGATAACTAATTGTACTCTTTTGTATAAAAATAATAGTAAAACCTCAAAACTAATCTTTAGCATCATATAAAATGTTGAACTTTAAAACACAAGGTGAAACTTTTAAACTTGATCACCAAACCAGCATCAACAAACAAATCAATCTTCATCCGAACACGTTGACATCTGTTGCAGGCATGCTGATCACAGCGCACACAACAGGCTCAGGTCTTTCTCCCTTCACCACAAACACCTTCACCTCCCCCTGCACCACTTGCTCCCCATTCCCCTTGCACCTCACCCTCACCGTGAAGTTGTACTTGTGCGAGGGAACAAGCACAGGCAAGCTCAATATCCTCGGCTCGATATCATACTCCTCCTCAGGGTAAGCAAAAACCACCTTCAAACCACCCACCATGCTGCCATCACCAGAAGTGTTGACCAGAGACAGGACCATTTTGAAGGTTGGCCCAACTCCATATACATTTGCATTTAATGAAATTGGTGCTGACTCGTCATTGGAGACAGGGGCCACTTTCAGGTCCAGGGACTGGCAGTAGCTCCTTGCGGCAGCTAGTTTGATCTTTCTGATGTCATACTGGAAGTTTTGGAACATGTCCAGGTAGTTCTCCCTCTCCCTTTTGGTCTGGTCCACGTACAGTTGAGACTTTTTGGGTATCTCCAGCTTCACCTTCTGGCTGGCGCTTGGCGTTTGCACGATGCCCTGATCAGAGTACTGGTCATCTCTGTCAAAGCTGAGCACTTCCAAGGCGCCAGAAGACAGTATTGCTACAAGGCAAGCTTTCTCTGATCCGTACCTGCCAAACGTGAGGGCCTGTGGAGTGCCCAGAAGAGTGACAGTGTCCACCAGGTTGTTGTTGATGTAAACAAGGACCTTACCACTGTCCAGGCCCACCATGACCGCCTTGAACCCCTTGCTCTTGTGGTCCATTAGGGCAGTGCAGACCACGTTTGCTGGCATCTCAACATCCCACAGCGGCTTACCCTTCATTGAGTAACAGCTGAGGTTCTTGTTCATTTTGGCAATGATGAGACTCTTGTGGATCCTTTCAAAGCCCACAATGTGGGAGTCAACCTCAAAAGAGAACTTAACCTCTGCGAAGTCCTTCTTGCAAACATAGACCTTTCCATTCCTGCAGGCCACGTAGACAATGTAGCTGACATCGTAAATTCCAGTGCAGTTTATGAAGCAGGGGACTGATGGGATGTCAAAAGTCTTCAGCAAGGTGAATGCTTCAGAGTCTAGTATCAGCACCTGGCTACTTTCAGTACCCACCACCACGCAGGAAATGGCATCCTGCTCAGACATGGACTTGTTCAAAGTGGACAGGCAAGTGACCACGGTCTCCTTCTTCAGCACTCTGTTTTTGTGGGTGGCCAAGAAGTCCAGGCAGGCGTCCTTATCAGGCAGGTCAATGTAAGTATATGACTGCACAGTCAAGCTCTTGCCACTATCAGCCAGATCAGCAAGCCTGATCTGAAGCTGGTCAAATTCAACCTGGTCGTCTGCGACAGCCTGCCACAACTTTTCCTCCTCCTTCTCCACCTTCAGCAGGGGCAGGTTGTACCTGTAGAACGGCCTCAGGTTCTTGTAGACGTACAAGGAAGGCCCTGAACCAACAACAACGCCAGGTATCCTGGGCTCGGTTTTGTCCATGTACACTGACACTAATCCAGTTGGCACGTCGATTATAGAGTGCTCCTGCACCACATTGGCCTCCTTGAACACTTTCAGCTTCATGTCCTTGAAGTCTGCGCCCAAATCCGCCACCACAAGGTTGCTGGTGCCGCTGCCGTACAGATCCACAAGACTGATGCCGCTTGAAAAGGCGTACAGGCCTGCTATGGGATCTAGGTAGGCACGCCTCCAGTTCTCGTTGCTTTCTTCCAAGTTGCTTGCCATTTGGATGGGTGTTATTTAGAGTTGAAAGTTTTTTAAAAAAAGCTGTCAAGTGTTTGGTTTAAATTTATTGGTAAGAGGTGTAGTTGCTTTAAGAAAATATATGTATAACTTTTAAGTTCTGGTTGGTGTTTGTAATTATTATAATTTGCAGTGTAAAGTAATTCATTATTAAAATAAATTTTGAATGTACATTGTTAATCAAATTCTTCATTAAATAGTTCTGATATATTTGTTAAGTATTTTAATTACTCTAAAATTTTTAATTTTAAACTAAAACATAGATTAATTTAAGCTTTAGGTTTTCAAGTATGTACAGTAATTTTTTGTATAAATTGAAAATTATGTACTCAAATAATATTTTTTTTTTTACAAAATTGAGGTGTAAAATGAAAATTTATAACAACTAAAAGTCTAATAGTAAACCAACAACGGATTAGAGTATTTAATTGCTTAACAAAAAGTTTTAAAATAATTCATTTAAAATAATAATGGATAATTAATCACAACATATGTGTTGTTAAGTATTTGACCTTAAAAAATAATAAATATAAATAAAATTTGCTTATGTCAAGATTTACTTGCAGCACATGGTTTAAATTATAAAATAATTGGTTTTATTTACTAAGTTTAAAATTAAAAGGAGTAAATCATTTTGTTTTAATTATGTCTTGTTTTTTACAGTTATTTTACAAACTGCCAATTGCATTTTAACTTTTAATAATATGAAGTATTTTTTGAGAAAAAAAAAGGAATCAAATGTTATACCTTTTATAGATTCTTACAGAAGGAAAGACTAATTCCATAAAAAAAAATTATTTGAACTTTTAAAAAATGTTACTAGTTTTTTTCAGTCTAATCTTCATAAAATTCAAATAATTTTGTTGAAACTAAGCACTTTAATTTTTTTTTTTCTAAACCATTTCTTTATACATTATATATATCATAAAAAAATCATTTATTTTCACAGATCATTCTAAATCTTGCAATAAACATAAATGAATATTTCAGGTGAAATAGTTTTAAAATGTAGGAGGTAGGTTAAAAAGATTTATGTTAAATTACCAGAATATTAATCATAAAACTTTTTTATCAATAGACTTGTATCACATACTTTTTTTAACAGACTATATCTTAAAAACTAATTGAATTTATTTTTGAGAAAGTATCTAATCGAGGTGGCCACTAATTTTCTAGAAATTTCTTTTAGGTATTTTTATTTTCCTTTATGTTTCTTAAAGTAGAAGTTTTTTTCAATGTTAGGCAGAAAATTTAACTTAAGTAGATAAATGCAATGATAGTTTATACAACAAAATAAAGTTAATTACTATAAAATTATATGAAATACTTTTTCTTATGTTTCTAAATTTCATTATTTACATCTTAAAACTGTTGAAAATTTACTGTTCATTTTTTCATAAAACTACTCCCCTTCTTTTAGTACATACTTTAAACTTCCATGTAAAAGTCAATGTTAATTTCTGTAAAATAATGCTGGAACGCTTTTTAAACTTGACAATGTAGAAACAATTGTTTTTAATTTTACTTAAAACTTATCTGGGTTGCCACACGTTTTTTCCAATTTTTTTCCAGGTTTTTAAAAGTGCGCATTTTTGGGTCTATTTTTAGTTTAAAGTTAATTTTAAGGTAAGAAACTGTGTTAAATAGTATAAAAACATAGAAAAGATACTGTAAAGGTACTTTAAATTTGTTTTCTTATAAAAAAAACTTTTTGATAGTGACAAAATTTTTTTATTTATATGATAGCTTTTTAGAGTAAAATTGAAATTTTACTACTGAACATGTTAAAATTGTTAAAATTCAGGTGTTTCCAGGTTTTTTTTTTTTGCTTAAATTGTCAAACCCAAGGTTTTTCAAGGTTTCCAGGTAAACTGACAACCCTGACTTATAGACTAAAATGCATAAACTATTAAGCTTAGTTACTGTTAGTCTGTATTGGAAGGAGCCAATAAGTTTACTTAGCATGCATTTTATTGAAGAGTGTGTTACTAAATAACTGTTAGACTAACACTAAGTTCACAAAAAATACAACTTTAAATATTTCAACTTAAAAAAACAATAAACTAAATACTGATGGTCCCTTGTTTTATGAAAAAGTCTTCAAAAATTTATACACCAAACTTTTGGTTAAAAATATAACTCTAAAATACTAAAGATATTTTTTTAAACATGTGATTATAACTTATTTTTATCTTGCAATGTTTAACTCAGAGAGCTCATTAGGTATCAGGCCATATATAATAAATTAGAAATAAGTTAATTAAAATAAGTTTAATAATTTTTAAAATTTTAATTAGGATTAGCGTTGTAAAAAAACTTAACAATGTAAAATAAATTAGTTCAATTTAATCAAGGATTTTTAACACTAAAATTCAAATATATATATATATAAAACATATAAGAATTTAACAATACTAGCATGTAATTAAGTTTTAAGCTTATGTAATTTTGGATAAAAAATTTTATTAAAAACACTATATTTTTTAATTTTCTTTAAAAACTTAAAATAAAACCTTTGTTTTATTAAGAATACAAGTTTTAACAGTAGAGCTTTTATTTTTTTTATCAAATTACTTACAAAGATTGGTGACATTTGCCTTTCAAAGAATCAAAAAGCTATAAAACTTTGACAGATAATCTTAAGCTTTTTAAATGTTTTAAAGATTATATTTGTTTATAATCCTAAGAACTATCAAGTTTAATTAAACTTCATAGACTTGTATCATATGTTTGTTCAAAACTGTAAAAAGTGCTAGGCAGTGTAAGACTATTTATTAATATTTTTAAAAATTCATTTTTAATTATTTTATAAATTTTTTAAACTAGGACATGTTCTGGATTTGGCAATACATATAATTGCATTTCAATGATATTGTTTTTTTGTGGATTTTGAAAAGTATTTGAAGAACTGTACTGTCCTCACAGATATAAAGTACAAAAGATTATTGTTTTTTTAAATAATTCAGTAATTGCACTAGCTAAATTTTATAATAATGGAATGTATAAGAAGCTTTATAAAATTAACAATTTTAATATGATTTGCATTGTGCATCTATGAATTTTGTATACATAGCTTTTACATAAAATTCCCCTAGTATGCTAACAGTTTTAATAAAACCACAAAAAACCATTAATTAAACTTTATTTTGTTATTATATACTTTATTGAATGACAAAAAAAGACGCTCAAATTATTTGGTCTTAGGATCTGGTGCACGAAAAACCTTTCGGTTATCGAGTCGCACACCACGGATACCTTTTAATGTTTTGTACAGGACATCTTGTCCAGGACTTATATCGTTTGTTCAACGATAAAAGCGCTAAAAAATTTTGTTTGGAGGACCTACTACCTAGAGTGCAAAAAAACTTTCGGTGATCGAGTCGTAAACCAAATTTTAAATTAATCTGAAAACACCGTTGTATTTTTTTTAATACTACAATTCAGAAATTGCATACTCAAACGTAAGTAGTTTGCTTTTTAAAGATAAAAAAATACTTTTATTTAGCTGTTTTATCAAAATAAATTTCATATATCAAAAAACCAGTTGCTATTTTGAATCTATACGTTTTGCATAAATTATAAATTAATTTAATTATTAAAGCTTTTAAAGTAATATAATGCCTTTTTATATTAATTGAACAGGTGTCTAAACAAAGTTAGAAAAAATTTGTATTGAAAAAAATAAATCTAAAAATTAATCAGTAATATTTACTTTTGTTTGATTCTTTTAGCAATTTTTTCTTTGATTTGTATCTGTCGATTAATATCGAGTAGAGAAACTTTTTTTTTACCTCTTTTTAACTTTCTGTCACAGTAGAAATTTTTTTAGTTAATAAAAATAGCACAACATACTTTTAATTTCATAACGGGTTGGCATTTTTTGTTCTTCATATATGTTTAAAGCATGTTTGAATCAAGTTTAAATATTGTATCTTGAAAGCTATCTTTTTTTTTTCAATGTGTATTAAACGTATTAATTAAAACAAAAATTCCTTTTTTTTGTCTTTGCTTTAGGAATACAATTTTGAAACTTTTAAAATGTTTAATTAAGCTGTTAAAGTGTATCTTTTTTTCCGGAAAGAGGCTTTTTCAATTTTTAGAAACTATCTTCTTAACGAGAACGGGTCTAAATTGCAAGAAGTTATTAAACTGTACGAGAGTAAAATTTGCACCAAGCGTTAACTTTGCACGGAGGGTCATTTTTGCACAACAGTAATAAAATAAACATATAAAAAGCTATAAGATTAATTAATAAAAAAAATAAAAAGAAAAATAAAAGCTACTGACCGAGGGTAAGGGTTAGGGATAACAGTGACAGTAAAATAAAGAAAAATTTAATTGATAAAAAAAAATTATAAGTTACCGACCGAGGGCAACGGCTAGGGGTAACAGTGATAGTTAAAAAAAATAATAATTAATTAAAATAAATTAAAAAAGTATCAATTAATAACAAAAAAGTAAGTTACTGACCGAGAATAAGGGTTAGAGCCTTAGGGGTAACAATAATAATAAAACATAAAACTAAATAATTAGAAAAATAATAATTGATCAATAAATAAAAAATTAAAAAATTCAACCCGTGCAAAAGTATCTTCGTGAAACTTTTTACGCTCGTGCAAATTTAACAGCAACCCTTTTTTTACGTCTATGTTTTGTTAGTCATAATATAGTTCTGAAATTCACGACAAATGGTAATTTATATTTATTTACAACATGTGTAGTAGTAGTTCTGATTTCTGTTGTTTCTAATTTAATGTTTACAAAAATTTTAGTTTCTAGTTATTTATTTTTACATCATTAGAAAGTTAATTTTGTTCATTCCTTTAAATGACTTTATAAACTAAACGTAGTTTATATAACTTTATTTTGTTGTTTGTAAAGACCTAAGTGTTATAGTTCAGGATCTTAACTTTTTAATTTTTTATTTATCACGAATTAGTATATAGTTTTAAAACGAGTAAAATTTATTGTTATGGTTTTGTTTAACAACTGTACACTTAATAATTAAACTTTTACACTTTAGCTCTCAAATTTTTACTGTAACAATAAATGATTTTTAGTTGTTAAAATCTTTATGCCCTTATAAATTTATTGACAACATCAAGTATAATTGCTTATTAAAATAACTTTTCTGAGGTTGTTAAGTAATAATTGTTTTTTAAAGTAACTGAAGTAGTTTCTTACTTTTTTTTAAATTAAACTCAGTTTTAGTGATTTGTGACATAAAGAAATTGAAACTTTTTAGGTTTGACAAATACAGAAAATACTAACAAAAGAGTTTTTGTTTTTCATGTACTTTATATTACAACTGATCTGATTTTTGAAATAAAACACTGTTTCAGTGATGTATACAAATTCAATTATGATTTGAAGTGCTTTTAATTAATTATAGTTAAGCTTGCTATTTAACAAGTTTGCTACGCTAATTGCTATTTGTTAAAAAAATGTTTTTTGTTGTTTGGTCATTGACAATTGCGAAACATTATACTACGAAATACTTTTACTTACAACTGAAAATTTTATCACCAGTAAACTTACTGTCTATCACTGTGTTTAGTTAACCTTATGAAAAGTAACTTTTGATAGAAAATTTGAATACTAGATATTGATAAAATCTTTTGTGCTTATAGTATATTACATACATAAACTTATTTTTTCAACAGAAAAAGTTAAACCTGACGAGAATGTCTTCAGCAAACGAACATCCACCAGGACAAGAAGAAATCGAGAGAAAAAACTCCTCAAAAACATTCTTGATCTAAACCCGGCGGTGATGTCTCTAGACTTCAGAAGACTGTACGGAGAACTCGTTGAAATCGTTCTGGTACCAAAATCTGAATCCTACTTTACAGTTCAGATGGAGAGCAGCTTGTCACAGTTGGAAATTTCGCTTCCTGGTCCTGAAGGCACGCCTTACCACGGAGGACTTTTCAAAATTGAGTTTGTTTTTAGTCGATTGCTCCCACGACATTGCACCCACGGTTAAATTCAAAACGAAAATATAGCACTGCAATATAAGTGAATGTGGAAAAGTTGGTTTGGACATACTTTACAAAGGCTGGAAACCAGAGTACACTGTTTCAAAAGTGATGCTAACCCTATGATGTGTCTTGTTCCTGAGATAGGGCATCTTTGCATGCGTGACAAAAATGATCATGACTTACATTATTTGTGGAAAAAGATGTCGACTGTTTACACAAGTACATGCAAGGTGAAATTTAATTAGTTTATATTGTTTTTAGATAGTTTTATACGAATAATTTGATGGCAATATCTGTAAAAGTTATATTGTATGTGAAAAATAAGTACTCTATTTTTAAGAATTAAATTCATGGTTTCACAATATTTTCATACATCATTTTATTTGCCGCAGGTCAGATCAAGAACCAACTGGAGTAGTTGAACCTTTTATAAACAGCACCGGATACACTCCTAGACCGAAACCTCAACTAAAAGAAGCCGCAGACCTGATGAGTTCCGGTGAACTGAAAACCACTTATTTGAACTATAGATCAAGTAAGATGCTACATGAAAATCCTAATTGTGCAACGAAAACAAAACAGCAAATTATTTCGAAGCAGGAAGATAACAGCGATCGTAAAGAACGCGATGAGAAGAAAGAAGAACGCAATTCTGCTACTGATGAACCTAAAACTTGGCACGTAGCCAATAACAAAACTTTAAATCGTTGTTTGATGAAATTGAAAGTTCGGAATAATAAATAATTGTTGGAAACATTTTTACCAAATAATTGGCTGTATAATGATAATTATATATATTTTTAAATACTCAATGCTTTTTTAGTGTATTAGCGATCTAAAACAAACTTTTGCTTTAAATTGTTTTAAAAATATGCTATTAAGATTTAAGTTTTTTGAACTACGCAAGCTTCGGTACAAACAACTGAATAACACGATACAAACCTATTTACCGTTTACTAAACGAATATAAAAGTTGAATACCTATATAAACAGATTTGGTATAATAATAAATAACATTTTACTCTTCTTTGTTTTGTAATAAGTGTCAAGGATAAACAACTAAAGGTTTTTAAATTATTCTATGGTGGTTAATAGTAAGTTTATGTGGTCAACGAAATTTAACTGTCATAAGCGCTCAAAGTTATTTATTTTATTTTAATACTAAACAAACATATAATATAAAGAACACGTTTTAAAATGATCAAAAATTTATTAAACCAATGATACGATAACCCAAAACACTAATTAATTCACACTTATTTTCTACGAGGCATGTAATGTCGAAGTCCTCTCTTTTTAACAGGTTTTTTATCATCTGTTTTTTCATTTTGACTGACGTCATTTATCTTCTCGTCATATTTTTTCGGATGTAGCTTCAACTTTTCATCAATTTCCTCTTTTATGTCGGGGAAGAGTTTTCCGAACTGTTGATCATCACTGCAGTGTCGGAGTGACTCAAGAGCGAGCTGTCTCCTTTGCTCTTCAGTTTGAACAATACATCCGGTGTGTTTAGTCCTGTTCTCAGCCATAAAAGAAATGAATCCTGAGAACAATAAATGTTTAATTTAAAAAATTCAAAAAATTCAAAAAAGGAGACAATGTATTATTGATAATGTTTTATTTAGGTTGAGCTAGCTGTTTATTATTTCATTGATCATCGTGTTTTTATAGTTAATTCAAAATTCTTCAACACAATTTGTTTTTAAAACTGTGCTTTAAAACAACATTGTATAATAATCTAGAGAAGGGTTTCTTAAATTAAGGTATGTAGCTTCCTATGGACCGTTTAAAAAATTTAAGGAGCCATAAGCCGTAATGGGGCCAAATGGGTGTGACTAGTAAATATGCCATAGGAGACATAATCCCGTAACTTAAACTAGACATCCAGGAGTTGATAACACAGGGCAAAAAGTTAACACAGAGAGAGTTGATAACACAGAGCTCTTTAGCGTATTTAAGGGTAGTTTTTGAAACTTTCACAATACATTTCGGGAAAAATTTAACTTTATAATACATCAGGGCTTCCTAGAGTGGGCTATTTTATAAGTTAATATGGCAATAATTTTAAACTTGCACTAGATATGCTAGGGTTAATAATGAAGGTCAAAAATATAAGGTCTGGGTTAAAAGTTATTTTCTTTAAGAGGGCCATTGCTTTTTTAAGTTGTTCAAAATAGACATTATAGAAAGAGATTTAGGAAATCCTGGTCTAAAGTTTGCAAGAAAACTGACTTTACTAAAACATTTATATCAAACTATTGAAACAAAAACGAAACACATGATAATTAACCTCTGAGAATGGAGGCAACCGTCCACGTTGCAGCCCAGGTTTCGGGGTGGAAACCCGAAATGGACAGGCAGAGCTTCTCGTTGACCTTGTACCTTCCGTTCGGCGTCAACATGTAGATGTCCGGGGGGCTCATCGGGTAGTTGGGCGGAAACACCAACATACCGTGGTAGTAACCTTCTTCGTAAGCCGTTTCCAAAGGACCTCGTATCTAAAAGAAAGAAGTTTGACTTAATCTGATTTTTCTGTTAATGTTAAATTATGTTTAGTAAAAAAAACTCAAAGACATGACTGGGTTTTTATTAAAATACAGCAGTTGCTTTTATCTCTAAGAACTTTGTGTTTCAAGCTGATTTATATTTTTTTAACAGAAAGAAAAATAATTAGTTTCCTAGTCATAGAAATACATTGACAGATGTATTTTAGAGATCACGGTGTGTTAACAAAATGATAGTTTAAACTAACACAGAAATGACATTCATGCAGATTGTCTTCTAAAGGTCTCACTGCTTTGACAAACTCAACAGGCTCCTCTTCTAAATTTTTGTATTCCTTCGTTAATCTTTTCGTTGCAACTTTGGACATTTTGTATCAGTATTAATTTTTCTGTAACTTAATTTTTCATTAAAATATCAAAACTTCTATTTTAAAATATACTGTACTTTCTTTAAGAGCTCTTTTCTAACTTGTTTGTATGACAAACACACGTTTGTCTTTATTATAGTTTTAAGCTTCCTTTAAGTTTATTTTTACTGTCCAATAAGATTTTTAAATTTATCTTTAATTTATTAAGTAATATTATCAAAAACGATGTGTTATCAAGTTGTTCATTTAAAAAACAAAAATTTTAGACTTTTATACCTTATAAAACTTATTTAAAAAAATTTAGACACAGTTCACAATTTATCAGTTTCTTACATTTTTCTTTCCTATCAAAATTCACTAGGTAGTCTCATATTTTTGTTTATATTTCAAATCTCATGAAATATTGAACACTTAAACGATTATTTCATCAGGTATACAAAAGTTATAACTTGTAAAAATCGAAAGTACATTTGGCAATCATTCTAAACTAACGGAACGCTTGAGTTATTTTTCTTAACTTTAAAACTCCGAAATACAACAATTCTTTGGACTATATTCAAAAATTTTTCTTTCCCAAAATCTAATAACTTAATAATACAGCTTAAACAATTGATAATTTAATTTAACTTGGGTTTATTGGATCGTAGCTAGAACCTACAGAAAAAGTGGATCATTTTGGTTTTGTAATTCTCGTAACATATATCATAAGTACATTAAAACTTTTACTTTTTTTAATATTATTTGGTGAGTGAATTCGTGTTATATGTAAATTTAATATTTATTGAGATATTGGCCACCTTTGGTTTGTACAGTTTTAAACTTTAATAAGGGTCTACTTGCTTAGTAAAAGTAATCTTCAAGAAATCTAAATTCATTCAGTAATTAACATGTAATTGTAGAAAAAATTAAAAATTAAACATCAAAATTTTTTCAATCTTTGTAAAAATATGGTGCAAGAATCGAAAACAGGGTTGCCACTGGTTTTTGAGATTTTTCTTTCAAGTTTTCTGAATTTCTTCCAGGTTTTTGTTAGTTCATTTGTATGGGTCTATTTTTAGTTTAAAGTTTAGTTTAAGTTAAGGTAAAAAAACTGTGTTAAATAGTATTAAAACATAAAAAAGATACTGTAAAGCTACTTTAAATAAATTTTTTTAATAAAAAAATTTTCGGGGAGGACAAAAATTTTATATTTATATGATAGATTTTTAGTTTCAAATTAAAATTTTTTTACTTTACATGGAAAAGTTGCATAAAATTCGAGGCTTTTCTGGTTTTTTAGTGTTTTTTGTTTAAAGTTCCAGTTTTTTCTAGCTTTTTTTTCAAAATTTTCAAATTCTACGTTTTTCTAGGGTTTTCCAGGTTTCCAGGTGACCTTGCAAAGAGCCACACAGGGGTCTATAAATATTTAATGATTCCTACACAACAATTTAGAAAAATAATAAAATTGAGATATGATTTTAATTTTAAACTGTTTAACAAAAAAATCTTTGTTACATAGCAAATTTGAATTTTGTTAGAATACTTATTTCTGACTTAGTAAGATTACCTTAATTAAAGGCTAAAACTAAATTGACCTATATCTCATAAAATATTAAATTTATGTATAAGCAATTTACTCATTGTTCAATAGTAAAAACTTTTTTTTTGAGATATGCTGCAAGAATTTAAAAATAAAAAAGCAAAATGTCCCAACTTGTTACTTGCTCTAGCATCAACCTTATAAACCCAAAAAAAGACATTATTTGTTTTAGCTGTCTTATTTAGCTATCAAACTCTTTAAAATATATTTTGATCAAACAAAGAACTAAGAATTGATAGTTTTTTGAAATTTTAAATAAAAGAAAAATGACTCTATATTACCTTTATGTTAGATTTAGAATGATTGTTGTAAAGTACAGTCAATAAAGTTAAATAAATTTTTATGTTTTAGCTGTTTAAGATAATTTGTTTTTAAATAAGGGGGAAAAGTAGTAAAATTATTAAAATATCAATTTAATTATTAAAACCTAATTTTGTAAATAAATTATAACTGATAAAATGTAAAATATTTATTGACTTATCTAAACATACTCACAAAATTAGGTATACTCAAAATTTATGTCTAAAATCTGAACTATATCTGGCTTAAAAAAAAATCATAAATAATTAAGGTTTAATATCCTAGTTAGTTCCAATGAATATACATTTAACCAATCTAAAATAAATTCACATTATGACTTCTAATAAAAGCCAATAATATCATCAGGGACAAAAACTACAAATATAAATGTTTACTAAAATTAGCCATGTTTTATATATTTATTAATGATATAAACAAAAATTTATTAAAATCAAGGAATAAACTTGAAATTTAGAATTTTACTTAGATTTGCCCTATTCGTCAATAATAATGAGAAAGTAAACGTAAAGTAATAAATTTTATATTAAAATAAAAAGATGCTAAAAACGTATTATGTGAGAAATAAGTAACAATGTTAACCACGAAAAATATAATTAATGATGTATGTGAATAATTTTTGTTATACAGCGAAAAATTAATTAAAAAATATTGAAAATTTTTTTTTTTGATTTTAAGTACTAAGTTTATAAAAAATTGTAAAAAAAAAGTTATAACAATTTTTCCTTATTTATAAACATAAGTAGTCGAAGTTTTTGTTCCTAATAAGATAATTTTTATAATGTAATTAAAAAAAGTTTTATTAGAAGCCATAATAAGACCCTTTTTTTTATCCTGATTAATAAAAGTTGCCAACTTTTGAATAAAAAAGTTAGCTTTGCTCAGCATCAACACTTATTAACTTGTGTAGTAAACGCAAAAAAAGTAAAGTACTCTTATTCAAGCTTAAATACTAAAAAAAGCATAACAAAAGGAATGAATATCTAAAAAAATGTATCACTTAAAAAGTTGTTTATCTAGCTCAAGATTATTAACTTGAATTGATTCCTTTGTTAAACCTGTTTTAAAACATATATTATTATCTCAAATAACTAGTTATAAGACATTTTTTAAACTTGTACTCTTTTACCTTTAGTCATTTAATTTTACTTAAGGTTTTCTGTGTTTTTTGGGAAAACTTTTTTTTCAGTTATTGTATGATTAATCAGAAATCAAGTATAAAAACTTATTACTATTAAAGTCAATTTAAACTAAAAAAGTACAATAATTTGAACTAATAGTAAACTTTTTTTTTCTTACTTTTAATTTTAAATCGTCACCTACACCAGCTTTAGCAATAGTTAAAAAAATAAAATTCGTAAAATTAAGAAAAATATTTTTATAGTGATATAGTCATAATAAAGCAAAAGATAATAATTTACGTTTTTTTTTCACTTTCATTTTCCTTATAGTACTTTATTAAAACTAATAACAGGATTATTCACCTCATCAAAAATCAAAAACATATATACGAGTTGTAAGGTACACAAAACTTTTTTTTTTTTTTAAGCCTAAAAGTTTAAAAATATCTATACCAGTTAGAGCTGCCCTAAACTGCTAAATTGTACAAAGCAAAGGATTAAAAAAACATTAAAAGCACTGTTTTCTAGTAACCTTATTTCATTATTTAAAAACTTAAAAAAGCTGTTCAAAATATGTTTTAGTGTTTTAGTATATGTTTTACTTTTGTTACTTATTAACAAAATACCATGGGTATTATTTATTAAAATTGTAAATTTTGTAATAAAAATTTGAAACTTTTATCAAGAACTTAACAAAGAAGTAAAGTCAAACTAAAAATAAGCTATATATATACCAAAGTTATTTGGTTAAAGTTGTTAATGAAAATTTGTATGACTGTATTTTAGATTATAACGTGTCAAAAAATTATGTAAAATATTAGTTATTTTATACCTAATATCAAAAAAGAAACTAATAGTTTAAATAATCTTTCTAAAAAACTTATATTTTACTTTTGATCACCTAAATTCGTTGTAAATATCAGGTGTTAAATAATTTGATTGAAAGTTTGACTTAAAAAAACCTTAAAGATATTTAGTTGTTAAAATTTTATTAACATGGACCTAGTCAGTCTTACTTTAACTATAAACTAAGCCAAATTGCTTAGAATTTTCATCAGAAGTATTGAAGAGAAAATACTCAGAGAAAAAACACAGCTAGGTAACTTGATAAGATAACTGATAATCTTTTTTTTTATTTTTTGTTAAACGCAAACAGGCTGTCAATGATACAGCATCTCTTTTTGTGTATGAAACAAGAAATTTAAGAAATAGGTCTTTGTTATTGTTTATTGAACGATAAAAAAACGCTCAAGAAATTCGGTATTAGGACCTGGTGTACAAAGGAACCTTTCGGTTATCTAGTCGTACACCACATGCTTATAAAGTTTCTTACGAGCTATTACGCATAGTTTGTTTTTATCATTAAAAATTTAGATCTTTAGTAATTAACAATCAATTAAACAAAAAGAAAAATGAAAGAAAAAAAATAAAAAGAAAATTAACTGAATTTTGTGTTTAATAATGTACTATGTTTAGTAACATATGAACTAAAAAATATATATACAACTTTAATCTAATTTTAAAAAGTAGATAAACAACACCAGGGACGTAGCTAACTCAAAAAAGATACAAATCTGCAAAAATTAAAACATCTGAAATAACACGTCCTAGCGGGAACACAGCAATTTAAACTAACTCTAATTTTATTGAATTTAATCTAAAAATATGCAGTTATGTTAATACATCAAAAATGGAATGTTTTTGTATGGGTGATAACTGTATACAAGGCAATTTGTTTTGCTTCACACCCCCTATGACTCTTTAAGTCATGCCACTTGTGTAAATCAAAAAAACAAACATTCATTAACAATAAGTATAAAACAAATCACAACTTAACTCAAAAGCATTTATATTGTTTTCAAAATCAAACATTTAACGTTTAACGTAGTCAATAGTAACAACAAGTTAGGCAAATTTTTGTAACATAAAGTTATATGATTTTGTTTTATAATGCTACAGCTTCCATTAGAATTAACTTCGCAATGCAGCTTTTTGACAAATTAAAGCGCAACTTGACCTACAACTTGATTCATTTAAAAAAAGTATTTAAACTTTTAAAACAAAATTCAATAACACATTAATTTGATTAAGAAGATAATTTATACAAACCTATGAACAAATAATTAAAAATAAAAAGTTTTCCAAGAACTTTTAAAGTTTTTAAATAAAGCAAATAGTAATCAAGTGTTTTACTCTTCTAATTCTTACTCATTATCATTAACTTAAATGTTTAACTCTATTACTAATTAGAACTATACGTATATACAAATACTTTGACAATTGTTCATTTGTTTCTGATGATCTGCTTTAAATAGTAAAACGTTATTGTACACAACATACTTAGCATAATGTTATTATTATTGAAACATTTAACTTAAATTTTTAATAAATTTTTTTTATACATATATGTTTAAAATATTTGAGAAAAACTGTTAGAAAAGTTTATCTAACTTGTTTTATATTCTCTCCATATTAGTTTTATAAAGAATTGTGCTGCAGAGGAATTATAAACATAAAATGTCCAAACTTGATATTAAAAAAATAAGAAAGCAATATATATTGTTAACCAAACAGCCTGTTGAGTTTGTCAAATCAGTGAGACCTTTGGATAACAACCTTCATGAATGTCATTTCTGTGTTAGTTTAAAATATCAACTTAACACTTGTTTTATAAGTCACTGCCTTTTTATATCATCAAAGCATTTTATTGTATGAACATTTTTCGATTTTTTTTGTATGAAATAAAATAAAGCTCATTTAAAAAATGCATAGGCAAATGAAACAAAAATCCCCATCTTTAAAACTAAAGTACATGTAAACCTCTAACACTGTTTATTCATATAACGTTTATTCTAGATAGTGCCATTGAATAAACACGACAACAAGCGTATTTCTGAAACAAACCAAGTTTTGTTTATTATCAATGTTTCACTTAAACGCAGTGAAGTTTATTCAAACAAAAGCTACGATACCAACACGCTCTCACAACATAAACTTGAATTTATGTTCAAAAATAAATATGAACATAACTAAAAGAAAAAGAATTTTCTCAAACTTAAGAAAAAAAAAAACAGTATAAATATTTTTCAAAACATTCTGAAAGTATACATTAAAGAGCTATGCTTAAAATAAACTAAGTTAAAAAGCAATTAATTTTGATGGTAGATGAATTTTTCGGGTGGGTGTCACTTTTGCACGAGCGTCACTTTTGCACGAGCGTCACTTTTGCACGAGGAACACTTTTGCACGAGGGTCACTTTTGCTCGAAGGGTCACTTTTGCACGAGGGGACACTTTTGCACGGCGACTCTTTTGCACGATCGTCACTTTAGCACGAGGGGACACTTTTGCACGGCGTCACCTTTGCACGCAGGGTCACTTTTGCACGAGGGGACACTTTTGCACGGCGTCACTCTTGCACGCAGGGTCACTTTAGCACGAGGGGACACTTTTGCACGGAGGGTCACTTTTGCACGGCGACTCTTTTGCACGAGGGTCACTTTAGCACGAGGGGACACTTTTGCACGGAGGGTCACTTTTGCACGGAGGGTCACTTTTGCACGAGGGGTCACTTTTGCACGAGGGGATATTTTTTCACGAGGAGACACTTTTGCATGGCGACATTTTTTCACGATGACAATTTTTTACGGGAGCATTGTTGCACAACGTCACATTTTTACGAAGAAATTTTTCCACAGCGACATTTTGGCACGATGACTTTTTCGCACGGAAAATCATTTTTGCATGCAGGCCGATTAAAAGTTTTTTAGCTACTACCAAGTCTGTAACATAAAAAGAAACTGAAAACTAAAATTTTATAATATACCTATATTAAAGACAAAAGAAGAAAGATCTAAAATCTTTGACAGTAAAATTTAATGTTAGAAACAAACTAACGAAAAGATAGAATAAAATTACTTATAAAAGTTTCATAACAGAGACAAAAAAGTTAATTTATTCAGAAACTAGGATAAAAAATACTAAAAGCTTGAGTAAGTTGTTCTAGTTTATTTTGAATTTTGATTTATTAATCAACAACTATGCCTTTTTATATGTTTTACTATACGGTTAGAAGTTTATTGTTCATATGATGAACCTAGGCATAAAAACCTAGACCACTTAAACTGGAAGACACATAAAGAAAAAATTAAATAGTACTTAGAGTTTATTTGTTATAACAAAGATAAAAACATAATTTGATATAGAATTTATAGGTTAACATAAAAAGCAAAGTTTTAATCAATAACTTGTATTTATTTACGCTTTGATGTAGAACGATCAACATCAAGTATTTAAATGCATTGACTAACAACAAAAATAAAAACCTAACGCTCCAAGGACATTAACGTTAGGCTCTAATTGGCTTGTTTCACAATCATGGAATTCTGGTGTAAGCACCTCTTGATACTTTTGGTGAACATAAGTTCAAACTTCCAAATCTTACTCTCTCATTGGCTTATCATGATCATGCAACATTATTGTAATGAAATAATCTAAGTTTAAATCATGAAAAATGCGCTATTTTATTGCTTTTTTTATTCTCACGCTAACTTAAAAAATAAAAATAAACATCAGGTAAAATCTGAAATACCTTTACACTTCATAAACTAACTAAATCTTTTTTTTTAATTTGACAACTGTTTAAAATTAAAATATATTTAAAATATTTATCTAACAACTATATAATGCTAATTTTAACATCAAGAGAATATAAGTAAAAATTAATATTCAAGATTAGTGTTTTAAAGCCTTACTAAATTAAATTTATCTTTCAGTTTAAAAAGTAACAAAATTCAAATTATTTTCAGTTAAAGTATTCAAAATTGCTTTTTTAAATATTAAAAATGTGTATTCAACTAGTTTATTTAAATTAAGCTAATAAATATAAATCAATAAATTGTGGTACGTTATTGTACTGTTCTACGTAAAACTTCAAATAAAAAATTAAAATTTCATTAAAACACTACCACATTTTTTTTATTCAAAACAACTTCCGTTTAAAAGCGAATATTATTTATGTTAATTTTTTTTTTTTTAAATGTCGCCGTGCAAAAATGCCTCCTTGTGCAAAAGTGTCACCTCGTGCAAAAGTGACCCTCCGTGCAAAAGTGTCGCCGTGCAAAAGTGTCCCCTCGTGCTAAAGTGACCCTGCGTGCAAAAGTGACGCCGTGCTAAAGTGTCCCCTCGTGCTAAAGTGACCCTCTCGCAAAAGTGACGCCGTGCAAAAGTGTCCCCTCGTGCAAAAGTGACCCTGCGTGCAAAAGTGACGCCGTGCAAAAGTGTCCCCTCGTGCTAAAGTGACGCTCGTGCAAAAGAGTCGCCGTGCAAAAGTGTCCCCTCGTGCAAAAGTGACCCTTCGTGCAAAAGTGACGCTCGTGCAAAAGTGTCCCCTCGTGCAAAAGTGACGCTCGTGCAAAAGTGACGCTCGTGCTAATGTGACCCGTTCCCGAATTTTTCAGACACTTAAGTTCAAAGTTGATAAAAAAATACCAAAAAAATATATATAAACATTTTACTGCAATTAAAACAGTTGGTATGTGGTTTAACAAAATAAAACGATATTACAAAACAATGTCAACACATATTTTATAATTATGTATTTTTTCATATACAGTACTTTTATCATACTAAAGTTAATAAAATGTTACAAAACTTGCCAAGAAAATAAAATAAAAACGAAACACTATTTAAAATCAACACAAGTTCAACATAATTAGTTCGTCAAAATGAAGCAGTGTAAAACATTTTTGTGTATCTTTCCGATATAAATAAAACTAAAAATAATTTCATTATTAATAAAAAAAAAAACCCAAAAAACAGTCTTTATCATAAATAGTAGGTAGAGAGATTTAGTTAAAGCCTTAAAGTAAATTTAAAAAAAAAAAAATTTTTTAGAAAAAATAAGTCCTTTGATTGGAGTGAAACTTTTAATTAAACTTCTTTCGAAAAGTTATTTAACAAAAAGCAGCAAAATTACCAACTAAAATCCTGCCTCACACAAAATGTGAGTTTTTGCTTTTCGTTGATCAATTGTATAACTTTACGTTTTCATCTGAAAAAAATACAAAATGTTATTAAGAATATATGGTAGTTATAACTTAGTTGGTTTGAAGTAATAAAAATGTTCTATTTTACTTCATATTATAAACATCCGTAAGTTTGAGATTTTAAAATTATCTAAAACTCTTTAGAAAAAAAATAACTTTATATTTTAATAAAGTTTTTTTACTTAGAAAGAATATTTTTTACGAGTAACAAACACTTATTCAAATTTTGTAGTTTAACTATTTTGTAGTTTAAAATCAATATACAAATAGTTTATAGATTTTCAAGTTATTTTATTCTAATTCAACAACTTACTTACAATATATTTAAAACAAACAAACCATTTTGATGATGGAAATTTGATCTTGAAGAATTAAAAGAATGCTGATGTTGTATCAGTAGTGGAGGCTGTTTATTAAATAAAGCATTATTTTTTAAGTTTTCACAAAATTTTTTGTTTCAATACTTTGAATACTTTTAAGATTTAGTGTACTTACTTTTTAAAACTTTATACTCAGGTTTATTTAAAAATTATATTTCAATTAATCTCCTAGTATGTGTATATGTAGATATTTCTAGCATAAGTTAGCAATTAAGCAGAAAATAGCTAAGTAGATTAATTTTGAAAAGTTATTTTCAAGTCATTAAATAGTAATCTAACATTAAGTTATTTAAAAATTCTTTTACCTTGATAATGAACAAATGTTTTCTTTTTATTACAAAAAAATTTGAAGGTTTAAATAAATAATAAAGTATACAATTTTCGAAGAAAAATGTCAAACTAAAAAAAATAATTTTTAGCAGTTGAAAAAACAGCAAAAAGATCAAAAATCAAATAAAAATTCAAGAAAAAAACCATCCAAAAACTTCAAAATTAATAAACAACAAAAACTTGAAAGTTAATGAAAACTCACTACATGGTAAACATAGTTTGGATGGGTCGGCAGAGTGTTTCGGTTATAATTAGAAGCGTTTATTGGTTGTGCAACTCTTACAGAGGGCAGATTGCTCTGTTGCTTATGAAAAAATACTTATAAAATTCTCAAAAGACCGACAATAAGAAAAATTAAGTTGTTTGGTTCTTTCCAAAACTATTAAAATTTGAAATTTGATCACTGGAATTAAAAAATTAAAAACAAAAAAAATTAAAAAAGTATTGAAAACTTCATTTTGAAAATGCTTAGAACAAATCGACAGCAAAAATTTAAATGAATTTCAACTATTTAATACTTTAATGATGTTTAAAAACAGTTTTATGAGTTTTATATCTTTAAAAATAGTTGACACATTCAAAGCTACAACAACTGCACAACAAAAAGTAGCTGTTGAAAATTACAACACACTAGTGATGAGTTGCGGTCACAAATGACATGAAGTTTTGACAAGTTTTGACAAAAATCAATGAACTCATCGAATGATTGATTTTTGCAATTAGTTTTTGTTCGAACTTTTGATAATGACACAAAGGAAACCGAACACATAGAAAGTTATATAATGAAAAAAAAAAGGTAAACCAAGTAAAATTTAACGCTGAAGCTACTACAGTTTTTTTTGTTGGTCATTTTTTCAAAATAAACTGATATAAAAAATAAGTTACAAGTTTTATAATATATTTGACTAGTGATATTTCAAACACTTTAAAGTAAGGTTAGCTTAATAAAAACATTTACATAAGAAATAAAATATTATCGTTTATCAGTTTATTTTGACTGATGAGAATTGGTAGCAATACTACTGTGCAACTGTAGTTTTAGAAAAAATATTTAATGACTCTAAGTTTAATATTTTTAAAATACAATGCTTATTTTGAAACAGAATTTATTAACTTCATAAAGAATCAAAGTTTGGGTAGCGGCAATGGACCTTAAACAGTAAATTATAATTTAAATAGCATTACTTACATTAAACTGTAGTTTTTTTATCAAACAAGTAAAAAACCTTTCATAACTTTGTTTAAGACCACCTTGAGTTATAATTTAACTGAATTATGGCCTCTTAGGAGACGCTAATTAAATCGGGCATGACAACAATTTTCTCGGGTCAAAGTTCGCTTCATTTTTAAATATTGTCTCATAAGGTTTACATCAAAACTTGATCAAGTGCAAATTTTCATGAATAATTTACAAACTCTTTATTTTTTGGCAACTTTTAGCAGTTTTTGACTGGTTGTCAAATTCAATCATAACTTTGTTAAATTTTGTTAACTTTGTAGGTACATAAATAACTTTTAGTTAAAATTTGTAGCAACTTTTACAAACATGAAAACTTATGTTTTATCTAAACAACAATAAATTATATGTTTCGAATATTTGTGTTAATTTATATTTTTTCCAAGGCTGGTATAATACAATCATATATACTTGAAACACAAATTATTTCCTACTAACTGTGCTAGAATAATTGAAACTTATTGAAATTGTTGCACTTTTCAATTATTTTAAAAAGATGACAGCAATAATCAAAAAATTTCATTTTATAAAATATAGTCACTTTTTTGATAACTATAAGTAATTTTTTACCTTTTGTTTTTATTTAGTAATACAGTATTTTGTTTATTAAATATAAGTTTAGCGAAACTTTAACAAATTTTACTTCTTTGTGGTTGAAATATGCTCATTGTAATCCAATAAAATTTTGTCATTTTTATTAACAAAAGCATCATTTTTAGCAATATTATTTTAGTTTAATATTTAACTTATTGTGGCAATATAGCATTAAGATTTTTGTTTTTTGTTGATTATATTATACTTGACTAATATATTTCAAAAACATAAATTACATATAAGTAACACTATCTTATTTTTAAGATAAGATAAAAACATAGCATATGTTATGTTTTGCTTTTATAAGTTGAAAAAAACATTATCATTTATTACACGTGTATTTTTGTATCATATTTCAAGTTTACGTTATTTTATTAATATAAAAGTAAAACTTATAATTTGATAGAGTTTATATATATATAATTATATACATATTAGAATAAAGTTTATTTATATATTTATACTAAAATATATTGAATTATTAATAAAAATTTCATTTTCTTTATTTACTCTCTAAGCGTTTAATATAAATTGAAACTAAGTATTTAAAAACCAGATTGAAATAACTAATTATCAAAAATTAAATTTAGAGACCGGTTGTACAAGTTGTTACAGGGTCAATTTATCCTGTTTACAAAATTTAGAAATAAATAAGACATAACAACCACGAAAACACAAACTAATATTTTTAAAAGTTTAAATTAAAAAAATTTAAATTTCGAACACTAAACTTTTTAATAAAAAATGAACACAGAAATCAAGCTATGAAAACAAATCAAAAATTGTGAAACAAAAATAGAAAATAACGACCATAACATACACAACAAAACACTTTGAAATAAAATAATATGAAATAATGAAAAACACTCAAATAAAATTAACACAATGATAAAAATGTGATGTTTGTTTTATCTTACCTTTTTGTGTATCCAATACGGCTGTTGATGAAATAAATTTAAGTCTAGACTTTTTGTTAGCAATATGAATATATTGAGTACTAGCTTCCTATATGTCATATGCGATTAATTAATCAATATTTATTACTAATAGCAAACATATGCTAGGTTTTATTTAGTGACTTTTTAATTTATCAAAACAAAAAATATCAGTAACAAATTATAAGATATTTAAACCAGAAACAACAAGTGTTTATAATTGTATTGTAAAACAATAAAAGTTAATGTTTTAAATGGATTCTAAAAGTAAAAAAAAAACTTTTCATCTGTTTACTAATTCATTAACAGCAACGAAGTGAATTCTTTAAACTAAGCAAATTAATTGAAAATTTTCCAAGAGATTAAGTAACAATTAACAATTAATATTAACTCGCCTCAAATAAAACCTTCAGTTAAATCTCTGCCTTAATCGTAAACAGAAAACTATTGTCTAAAACAAAATAATCTAATACAAATAAAAAAAACTCCAAACCATTAAAGCGATGAAAATTATGATAAAAACAATACAAAAGTTTCTAGCTAAATTAGACTTTTATTATAATTAAACTTTAATCATCTTTTACAATAAAAGGGTTTCTCATTTCAAATAAAATTAAAACTTTTATCAAAACAATAAATTGACTTCGAACTCATTCATAATTCAAATCGTTTTAATTTTTAATCGCAAACGTATTTTGAATATTTAAAACAGAAACGCCTTGCTTTTTGCAGTAAAAGTCAATACAGAGAATGATTTATCTTAATATGCATGGCGCGCTAGCGTATTTTTCAACTAATTATAATTTTTTTACTTTTAAGCTAGTGATTTAGTAACCCAGTTGTATAGGCTTTAAATGTTTCTTTTGAACAAAAAGCTTAACTACTTTTAAAAGTGTTAAGAAAATCTTTTGTTTACTCAGAATTAAGTTTATAAAATACGTGGCAAACGTTAAACACTATATTTAATTCTAAACTTTTGTAAATACAATTGAAATGTTTTTAGTTAAACTAATTTTTAAGTAAACTTTTCAACTTTTTAAAACTAGAGACTAATCTCTTTAACTTATGATGCAAACTATCATATACTTTCAGTTTGATTTAAAATATAAATTCTCTTTTTGTATATACTATTGATACAATTACTAAAAAACAAATTATTACTAGGAATTTTTTAAACCACATTAAAAGCGGAGACACAAAACAATTTCAAAGGTGAGTGCATTTCAAAACATAAATGCTGTAAGTAAATACTTACAATATTTTGAACAACATCCCTTGCACTAAAACTCATTTTAAATAATCATTGCAATTAAGCAAAGGGGTGAGTAAAAACATGTTTTCGATGAATAATCCATATATGCAATTATTAATTCCCCACGCGAGTTGTCATAATCAGGTTAGCAGTGGAGCCACTCACGAAAATAATCTAATAATCCCCCTTACTGAAATGTCGAGTGTAAAATTTAAATTATAACGAGATCATCATGTTCTACTTGTGCTCTTTTAAAGTGGCGTGTTTCAAATGATGGTGATTTTAATTTCTGAAAAGAAAGATGTTATATTGCTCATTTTCTGTTTGACTCTTTTGTCCGAACGTTTAAAGAATATTGTTGTTTGTTAAATTCACAATGAAAAAAAGCAAAATGTTTAAGAATAACTTTTTATTTTATACTTGATTTATATCCATGTATAAAAATTGTTGCTTCTTTCTAATAAAACCTTCAAAAACTTGATTACCATTATTTAATTTGGTTATATGGCTTTAACCCTTTGTAAAATTTTTTTTATAAAAACTATACATTTAGATTTGTTTAAACGAATGATTTTAATAAAACCTAATCTTTTTGTTTAATTCCGGTCTTAATATAGTACATGTATTCAAACCTTGCATTCTAGTTTAATTTGTTTTACTGGTCTAAGTTTACTGAGATCATTTACTATCACGAAGAACTGAAATTAATTACTAAAATCTGTTTTTGATTTAAATAACTTTTATTTAAAAATCATAAACAATGAAGTTTTTTCATGTTACGTAAGCATATATTTCACCAAAATAGATATTGTTTCTTTATTTATACAAGTAAAAAAGTCGGGAAAGATTATTGATAGCTACTCAAACCAAAGTTCTTTCTGTTAAAATACTTACCTACAAGTTAATCAAATTCAAAGCTTTAAAATTATAGCTGAACGTTAGAGATGTAATGACAAATTTAAGCTTTCAAACACAGTTAAAAACAAAATGTTTACCAAAACTTAAACACGAAACTTTAAAAAAGCTGATAAGATTATAAAATAGACCGCTGTGGTGTGCTGATAAAATATAAAAGTGGCTATTTATCGATCTATATACAACAACTTGGCTGAATTCACTGCACATACAACAAATTTCACTTTTTCTTCTTAAAATTTAAGTTTAAATGCTCAACAGAGTTGGATTTGCGATTAAAAAAAAGTCTAGTATAAATGTTATGTGTTAAATTTTGGTTTGGATTTAACTGAACGCGGTTTACGTTTGCGATTTAATGATTTTTAAATGCTGCACTAATCTTTTTCTTTAGCTCGAGTTACTTTAATCGTTACCTCGAGTTGCACAAGTAAATAGATTTTACTACAAAATAAAAGTAATGTGTTTCTTCTATACCGAAAAAATATAAAATACCACTGTTATAAACTTATATTTAAAAACTTCTTTAAAATATTTTTTGAGGTTTGTAAAGTCATGTTAATTGTTCAGTACCTTTACTCAACACAAAAGTGGACTACTTTGAAACTAAAGTAATGGAATACTATTGATATAATTAACAATATACATTGAAAAATGTATGCCTCTTTAAAAATAAAAAGTTTTGAGTCGTATAAAAAAACATTTTCATTGGAATTGGTTTAGTAATGAAAAAAATTGAAATTTACAAAATATTTTTAACTGTATGATATATATTTTGTGTCAAATCGATGTTTCACTACTAAACACATAAAATTATTTAAAATAGCAGGTTTTTAAGTAACTTTTATTCAGTATTCTAGATTTTTCTTAGTCTTTTTTTAGCCTAAATTGTCAAATTCCAGGTTTTACCAGGATTACAGGTTTAATGGCCACCCTGTAAGTAAATTCATTTCAATATAATATATAAACAGTGTTACTGTTAGACAAAAAATATTAATTTAACAGTTAATTTCCATTGAAGAGGGCTTAAAATTAGTTACTTGAATTTGGAAACTGTTTGTTTTCTGAACTATAAATTTTAAAACATTATATTAATGTGAAGTATTTTTTTCCCTTTTTATTATTATTTTTATTAAAGTTCACAGTAAAAATGCTAAAATTTGTCGACTGAAAACAAAACTTGAGTTTATTAATATTTTGTAAAACAGTAGAAAACATTATTGTGTTATAAAATTTGTTTTAAAATATAATGATTTTGTTAATTTCTTTGTTTATGAAAAAAAATTATAGTTATTTGTATTAACTAAAATGGAATGCTCAATTTACTGAAATATAATGAGCTCATTCAAATAAAGATGTGAAAATTAAATCTTTTGTTTACAACCAGGTTTCGGTGACAAACTATTTACTACCAGTTTTGTCACCAAAACCTGGTTGTAAATAAAATATTTAATTTGCACATCTTTTTGAAAAATAATATACAAACCTTTTTTGTTTACAAAAGTTTAACAAAAATTTAAGGAACTCCTTGTAACGAACCACTTATTACATTTATTGTTTCGTTTTATTAAATCATTTCAGAAGAGTTAAAATTGAAGAATTACAATGTTTTATATGATGTCACTATTCGTATAGAGAATAGAAAGTGAGAAAAAGGAGCGTGAAGTAAATTTGAGAGAAAGAGTTTATAACTTGGCTTGCAGACGCAAGACGTGAAGAGAACGCACACAACAACGGTTGACGGTAGGGTATTGCGAAGCTTATGAAGAACTATCGAGAAGGGCTTTCTTAGTTTTCAATGTCGATAAAAAGATTGATTTACGAGTCTATTTTTTGTCCGTGTCAACGTAATGTTTAGTATTTATTAAATATGCTTAATGGGCTTTTATTTTTTAGAATTCATTAGTAACACGTTTATTGTAAATCCATTTATTTTACTTACTTTACAATGTTAAATTAGTCTTCTATATATATAAATATTTATATATAATAATAAACATAAATAAAATAAATATAATTAAATATAAATATAATAAATATGTTAATATATGTTTATATATATATATATATATATAAATCACGTGTACTAATATTAAGTTTGATAACTATTTTTAAAGTAATTACTAGTATATTAAATTAAGCCAGCATTCCATCTGAACGTTTGTAATACTTAAAATAACCCTTATTAATAATCTGATTTAAAAGCAGCTTTATCCGTACCAAAACCCAACCAATCAACAGCGTTATTGATGACGGTTACATCCTTACACGTAAAACATGATCTTTCGTGCTTTTTACATTGTTTTAAATCACTTTACTTAAGGATTTTTTTTACTTTGCTTTAATAAAATAATTATAACCAAACTAATTAAACATAGTTGTAAAACATTTTATTTAGACAGTATTTAGTAAATAAATTTTTAAATTAAATTAATTTGAAGTTATACGCTTGGTAGCAACTGTTTATAACAAGGAAAAACGTTTTATACTTGACTGACCATTGTTTATTTAGTTATATTTTTTATACAATTAAAACGGATTAAAGCTAATAAAATGTGCTATAAGTAAATATTTTAGTAGAGGAAAACAATAAAAACTTAACTTAGGTTATTTTACTTTTGTGTTAAATAAGCTTATTGAGTTTGTAAAAAAAACTATAAACATTACTATTTTACGATGATCAACATTAAATATATACCGTGGTACAATAATCAGAGGTGCTAAATGTTTTTAGCAAACTTTCTTCAGGTTTTCGAAATTACACGTTTTAGGGTATTTTTGGTTTAAAAATAAGTTTATTAAAAAAAAAAACTTTGTTGAAAAGTATAACGACATTGTAAAGATATATTAAAGCTTCTTTAATTGTGCCGTTTGATTAAAAAAAAAATTGATTATGACATAGTTTTTTTAAATAAGAGGTAGGGAGTACTTGGGTGATGTTCGCTTATTATATGGATGTGTTTTCGCTTGATTTAGAAGAACCTAAAAAATTGCTAAAAGTTAATAATGCCCAAAAAGCTAATTTCAACCCTAAAAATCACATGTTTTTCAACTTAATAATAAAGCAGTAATAAAGCCACTTATACATGTCCTAGACTTATAATTTATATCTTAAATGAAAGCTTATAATTGTAGGCATAGATTAAAGACATATCAACTGCTTTTGAAGTATTGAAGTTATTTCCCAGTAACTCACTGTGCATACTTTTTGAAAAGGTTGAGGACCACTGGTTCCTAAACATTTTTTTACTAACGACCCGTTGAGAAAATTAAAAAATCAATGGTCGCTCTCCGATAAGTATTTCTCATAATTCTAATCTCATATGCGCCTAAGACATATTTTTACTTTTCATCATCAACTCCAGATTATCTACTGTAAGTTTTTATTACGACACTTTCACTAGTAACTCTTACCCCTTCTTTGCAGCTTATAGCTCTAACTTTCTACAATGGGCCCAAAGAGAGATATATGGCCCACTGTGAGAAACCCTCGTTTTTACTGTTTTCGAACAGTGTTCAAAAATCTCTAATAACGTAGCAAACTTCTTAAAGCAAGAATGTCTTTAAAACTTAAGTGCATGTATACAGGGTTGCCAAACAAAATTTTGTAAATATAGCCGAATTTTCAATATTTGACCGCTTTAGACTGACTTTATTCGTTTTTAGGACGCCTTTACAGCTAAACACGCATTCTTAGTACGTTTATTATGATTATTACGTAGCTTGATCACACATACTTTAACAAATACGCATTTTAGTACGCACTTTTTATTCAGTACACATTTTTTAACCAAAACAAATATTTTCTATCGAGTTTCTTTTTTACTTAGCCTGGTAATTCTTAGCTACAAACTTTCTTTTGAGTAGCTTCTGTGTTCAGAATGTGTACTTCAGCGAAAGCTATAAACATAAACATTTTGATTAATTACTTAAACAAAAAGCAGTCTAGTTCTAAGTTTTTGAAAAATAGACTTTGTGTATATATCAAAGTTTATATTCGAAGTTTCCTTGCCACAGATCATCAATACTTAAAAGTTTACATACAACTACTTTTTCAAAAGAGTAATAGTTCAACATGTTTCTAAGAAAATTTTGAAATTTTACTTCGATTTTATAAAGGAATTTCTATTTAACTTAACCGTTTGAAGGCTTTGGAATTTAATGGTTTTGTAAGTAAATTTTTAGGAAAATTTTGTAACTTAAATTGTGACGTAAAAGGATTTTTTATTATTTTTCACCATTTTAAGGCTTTGAAAATTAAGGAATTTTCTAAATTATAACTGAAAAGATTGGCTTTTTCCAATTTAAAAAAAAAAAAAACTATCTTAGTCTGATTTAGTCTGACCCGTAGCAACCCTGATATATACCTTTAATAAACTCTCTATTTATATAATATTAATTGTTAACAGTGTCATCGAATAAAAATAACTACAACTGTATATCTCGCACAACCAAATTTTATTTATTATAATACTTTTACTTAAACTTAGTAAAATTTATTTCAAATAAACTACGATGCTAATACACTCTACAAACAAAAACTTAATTTATCTTCTAAAGCAAAAATGAACATTACTAAATGAATAAGACTTTATTTTTTTAAATTTCAGAAACAAAAACAGCTCTAAGTATTTTTCAAAACATATTTAAATTACACATTAGACAACTGTGTTTGAAATAACCAAAACAATAAAATTTAATGTGAACATTTGAACACTACTAATTAAAACAGATTTTATTTCAGAAACTAAACACAGATATACATTTTTTCATGACAAATTGAAAGTATACAATACATATGCTTAAAATAAACAAAAAGCAATTAACTTTGATGGTAGATGAATTGTTTAGACACTTTAGTTCAAAGTTAATAAAATTGTACAAAAAACACTTTACTGCAATTAAAACAGTTGGTATGTGATTCAACAAAATAAAAACTAATTAAAATATTGTCATAACATATTTTCAAAATATGTATTTTTTCATTAACAGTACTGTTATAAAACTAAGTAAACTAAATATTACAAAGAATCAAAAAAAAAAAAGGACCACTATTCTTAAATAAAACATGTTCAACATAATTAGTTCGGCGAAATAAAGCAGTGTAACATTTTTGTGTATCTTTCCGATATATAAAAAAAGTAAAAATAATCTCATTATTTAAGTAATACTCCAAAAAAAATGTTTCATATCATAAACAGTTGGTAGTAAGCTTAAATTAAAGCCATAAAAATAGTTTTTAGTAATTTTTGATTCTTTAGGAAGTGTCAGCCATTTAGTTGGATTTGAAATTTTAAACTGAAACTTCAATCAAACAGTTGTTTTACAAAAGCAGCAAATTTCTAAACTAAAATGCTGCCTCATACAAAATGTGAATTTTCGCTCTTCATTGAAGAATTGTATAACATTGCGTTTTCATCTGAAATAAATAATATTATAAGTACGTGGTATTTTTAACTGATTTAAAAAAATATGTAGTTTTAAATTTTATAAAGAACACTTGAGGTTTCAGGTTTGTTCAAAACTTTTTAACTAACAAAATACTATTATAGGTTTAAAACCTTTTTATGTAAGAATAAAAAATCTTATGGGCCAAAAACACTTATTATATTTTTCTAAAACTAAAAATTTATATTAACTAAACAAACAATGTTTATATATAAACAGGAACTGTTGTAACTACAAAAGAGCCATTTTAAGATTTTCATGTATTAATCAACCATTAGTACTTTACAGTTTGTTTTGTAACAAGTAAACAATTTACTTACAACATATAAAAACAAACCATTTTGATGATGGAAATTTGATCTTGAAGAATTAAAAGAATGCTGATGTTGTATCAGTAGTGGAGGCTGTTTAAAAAAAAAATATTCAATTCATATTAAAAATTCGTTATTTAATTTAATATGAGGTACGCAAAACTTTTAGTATATTTTTATTATATAGGTTTATTTTATCAAACATTTTTTAGGATTAGTCTATAAGGAATTGTTCAAGATAATTCTTCTGTAATTTAGCAGTTAAGCACACATAGCTAACTAGATTAATTTTTGAAAAAAAAAAAGACTTAATTAGAATTTATTTTTTCAATATTTTAAGCTATATTCAAACATTAAGTTATTTAAAATATTATATTACCTAAGTTATGATCAAATGTGATAATTTTTCTTTATTATGCATAGGCATAAAACACAAAGGTCTTAACGCAGAAATAAACAATTAAGTAAATAAGAGTGTACTAAAATTAAAAAACTTCAAAAATTTAATATGAAATTAAACAGCAACAAAAATCAAAACTCAAATAAATATTCAAGAAAAAAACCATCCAAAACCTTCAAAATTAATAAACAACAAAAACTTGAAAGTTAATGAAAACTCACTACATGGTAAACGTAGTTTGGATGGGTCGGCAGAGTGTTTTGGTTATAATTAGAAGCGTTTATTGGTTGTGCGACTCTTACAGAGGGCAGATTGCTCTGTTGCTTATGAAAACTTTAAATTGTAAAATTCTCAAAAGACTGACAATAAAAAAAATTAAGTTGTTTGGTTCTTTCCAAAACTATTAAAATTTGAAATTTGATCACTGGAATTTAAAAATTAAAAACAAAAAACCATTAAAAAAGTATTGAAAACTTCATTTTGAAAATGCTTAGAACAAATCGACAGCAAAAATTTAAATGAATTTCAACTATTTAGTACTTCTATGATGTCCAAAAACAGTTAAACGAGTTTTATATCTTTAAAAATAGTTGATTCATTCAAAGCTACAACAACTGCATAACAAAAAGTAGCCGTTGAAATTACAACACGCTAGTGATGAGTTGTGGTCACAAATGACATGAAGTTTTGACAAGTTTTGACAAAAATCAATGAACTCATCGAATGATTGATTTTTGCAATTAAGTTTTCGTTCGAACTTTTCATCATGACACAAAGGAAACCGAACACATAGAAAGTAATTTAATGAAAAAAATTAGGTTTTTCAAATCCACTGAAAATACTACAGTTTTTTTGTTGGTTATTTCGCCATAATAAACCAATATAATAAAAAAAAGTAACAATTTTTATAATACATTTGACTAGTGTCATTTTAAACATTTTAGAGTAAGATTAATTTTAAAAACAGTTACATAAAAATACCATAAATAGTTTTAAACAAAATTTATTAACTTAATAAATTTTGAGTAGCAGCCATGGGTATTAAACAATTAATCATAATTTAAATAGGATTACTTATAGTAAGCGGTAGTTTTTTATCAAATAAGTAAAAAACCTTTCATAACTTTGTTTAAGGCCACCTTAAGTTATAATTTAACTGAATTACGACCTCTTAGGGGACACTAATTAAATCGGGCATGACAACAATTTTCTCGGGTCAAAGTTCGCTTCATTTTTAAATATTGTCTCATAAGGTTTACATCAAAACTTGATCAAGTGCAAATTTTCATGAATAATTTACAAACTCTTTATTTTTTGGCAACTTTTAGCAGTTTTTGACTGGTTGTCAAATTCAATCATAACTTTGATAAATTTTGTTAACTTTGTAAGTACATAAATAAGTATGTTTTATATAAAAATGTGGAGTCTTTTTCACGAACATTAAAAATATGTGTTATACAAAATACAATTATACTTTACTACAATTATTTTATCTTTTAATGATTTGTATAATACAATCGTATTTAAATAAAACATACCTAAACTTCTTGAAACTTTGCTTAAATATTTTTTACTTTAAAGAAAAATATTTCGTTATTAAGTTTTTTTAAATAAATAACCCCGTTAAGTTATTTAACATGTTTTGTTTCGTAAGTTACAATAATTTTTGTAAATAACTGAAGTTAATCTATTAAACTATAAATTTTTTTTAAGTCTTTTTAGTGAAACAGTTTTTATTTGTTTTGTTTTTATCTAGTGAAAACACAACTTACAGTTAAACTTATTGTGGTTGTAATATGCTAATTGTAACACTATCAAATTTAATTGTTTTTATTAAAAAAAAGCAACCAACTTAATAATAGTTTAATTTAATATTTATCACATTGTTGCATAACAGATTTAAGACTTTTTTTCGTTCTAAGTATATTTTACTCCTATGTTATGAAAACATATACTACATATAAGTAACACTATCTTAATTTTTAGATAAGATAAAAACATAACGTATGCTATGTTTTGCTATTATAATTTAAAAAAAGCATTATCAGTCATTACACACACATTTTCGTAACATACTTTATGTTTTACTGACTTTATTGTTATAAAAGTAAAAGCTTTGATTTAAATGCGTTTAGAAAACTGTTTATATATGTTATAATACGATAAAAACATATTTACAGGGTTGCCACTCGTTTTATTCCAAATTTTTTCCAGGTTTATAAAATTTCTTCCAGGTTTTTAAATGTACAAATTTTTGGGTCTATATTTAGTTTAAAGTTAAGTTTAAGGTAAGAAACTGAGTTAAATAGTAAAAAAAAACATTGTAAAGATACTCTAAAGCTATTTTATATCTGTTTTTTAACAAGAAAACTTTTGATGATGACAAAAAATTTTTGTCTTTATGATAGATTTTTAGAGTCAAGTCGAAACTTTACGACTTAACATGTTAAAGTTGTTAAAATTCCAGGTTTTTCCAGTTTTTTTTCAAAATTTCCAAAATTCCAAGTTTTCTAGTCTTTTTTAGCCCTAAATTGTCAAATTCCAAGTTTTTCCAGGTTTCCAGGTAAAGTGGCAACCCTGTATTTATATTATAATTCCATAATTAATTAAAACTTCAGTTTAATTATTTACTCCTTAAATAAGTAATATAAGTTCAAAATTTAGTAATTACAAAATAAAATGATATAACTAATTACTTACAAAAACAATTAAATGACCGGTTGTATTGATTAATTATAGCTAGTTTCAATAAACCGAATAAATTAGTCACAAGCTGATCCTTGGTAAAGGCATAAAGATTTGATTTATTTTGGTTACAAACAGTATTGAAACATTCAAAACAGACAAATATGACTTTACACATACAAAATACAACCAAAACTTTTATGAAAATTTATATCAAAGTATTTAAATTTCAAACACACTTCATAATGAAAACATGTGCACAAAATACAAGCAGTGAAAAAATACGAAAAAAAATCAACAACAAATTAACAAAAACTAAAGTTGTGATTTTGAAACTGAAATATGAAATAAATAAACATTCATCCAAATAAAATTAAAACAATGATAAAAATGTGATGTTTGTTTTATCTTACCTTTTTGTGTATCCAATACGGCTGTTGGTGAAATAAATTCAAGTCTAGACTTTTTGTTAGCAATTTTAATATATTGAGTACTAGCTTCCTATATGTCATATGCGATAAATTAATCAATATTTATTACTAATAACAAACATATGCTAGGTTTTATTTAGTGATTTTTTAATTTATCATAATAAAAATCAGCAGTGATTAACTAATTCTAAATAAAAAACAATATTACTGAGCATATAGTAATATACTACCAGACAACAAAATATATACTTTTTAACTAATTCTAATTTTTAAAAAGAAAATTACTTATCATTTGCTTTCCAACTCATAAACACTGGCAAACTGAAATCTTTAAAATACACAAACAAATTTAGAACAAACTTTCAAAGATATTACAATAAAGAACTGAATTGCCTGAACAAACATATTGGTTAAAATTCTGACCTAATTGTAAACTTAAAACTTGAGTAAAATTAAAATAGTTTAATATAAAAAAAAACTCTAAATCATTTAAGTGATCAAAGTTATGATAAAAACAATACAGAAGTTTTTAGCTAAATTAGACTTTTATTCTAACCGAACTTCAATTATCTTTTACAATAAAAAGGTTCTCATTTTAAACGAAAATAAAACTTTTGTCAAAACAATAAATTTACTTCGAACTCATTCATAATTCAAATCGTTTTAATTTTTAATCGCAAACGTCTTTTTAATATTTAAAACAGAAACGCCTTGCTTTTTGCAGTAAAAGTCAATACAGAGAATGATTTATCTTAATATGCATGGCGCGCTAGCGTATTTTTCAACTAATTATTATTTTTATATTTTTAAGCTAGTGATTTAGTAACCTAGTTGTATAGGCTAAAATGAATTTTTGAACAAAAAGCTGAACTACTTTTAAAAGTGTTAAGAAAAACTTTTGTCTACTCAGAACTAAGTTTATAAAATACGTAGCAAACGTTAAACACCATATTTAATTCATAACTATTGTAAATAAAACTAAAAGACTCGTAGTAGAACTAATTATTTAATAACTTTTTCAACCTTTTAAAATTAGAGACTAATCTCTTTAACTGTTATAACTTATGATACTACTTATCTTATACTTTCAGTTTAACCTTTAACTTTTTTTTTGATGCAATTGATAAAAAAAAATTATCAGGAAAATTTTAAACCAAAGTACAAACGGATAAACAAAACACTTTTAAAAATGAACACAAATCAAAACATAAATGTTTTAAGCAAATATTACCAATACTTTCAACAACATCATAAAGCCCATTTTAGATAGTCATTGCAATTAAGCAAAAGTGGTTAGTAAAAACATGTTTGCGATGAATAATTCATATATGCAATTATTAATTCCCCACGCGAGTTGTCATAATCAGGTTAGCATAGGAGCCACTCACGAAAATAATCTAATAATCCCCCCTACTGAAATGTTGAGAGGAAAATTTAAATTATAACGAGATCATCATGTTCTACTTGTGCTCTTTTAAAGTGGCGTGTACCAAATGATGGTGATTTTAATTTCTGAAACGAAAGATGTTATATTGCTTAAATTTATTGTTGTTTTGTTCTTTGTTTAATTCACCACGAAAAAAAGCATAATGTTTAAGAAAAAGTTTTTATTTCTATACTTGATTCACATTCATGTATAAAATTGTCACTAGTTTCTAAAAAAACCTTCAGAGATTGATTATCATTATTTTATTTGGTCACGTGGCTTTAACCTTTCTCGAAAACTATTTTAAACAACTTTGTATATTAAAATTCTTATAACAAAATAACCTTATCGTTTGTTTCGATTTCGGTCTCAAAATGGTCCATGTATTCAAACCTTGCATTCTAGTTTAACTTGTTTTACTGATCTAAGTTTACTAAGTTCATTAACTTTTACTAAGAACTAAGATTGATTACAAATATTTTTTTGATTTAAATTTACTTAAAAAAAACAGAAACAATGAGTTTTTTATGTTACAAATACATATACTTCACCAAGATAAATAATGTTTCTTTATCTATAAAAGTTAAGAAATCGGTAAATATTATTGATAGCTACTCAAAGTTGAAATTTTTCTATTTAAACATTTGCCTGCAGATTAAACCTAATCAAAATTTTAAATTTTAGCTGGATGTTGTAGGTGTAATAACAAATTTAAACTTTTAAACACAGTTAAAAACAAAATGTTTACCAAAACTTAAACACGAAACTTTTAAAAAGCTGATAAGATTATAAAACAGACCGCTGTGGTGTGCTGATAAAATATAAAAGTGGCTATTTATCGATCTATATACAACAACTTGGCTGAATTCACTGCACATACAACAAATTTCACTTTTCTTCTTAAAATTTAAGTTTAAATGCTCAACAGAGTTGGATTTGCGATTAAACAAAAATCTAGTATAAATGTAATGTGTTAAATTTTGGTATGGATTTAACTTAACGCGGTTTACGTTTGCGATTTAATGATTTTCAAATGCTGCACTAATCTTTTTCTTTAGCTCGTTGCACAAGTAAATAGATTTTGCAACAAAATAAAAGTGATGCGTTTCTTACTATACACAGGGTTGCCACTCGTTTTTTCAAAATTTTTCAAGGTTTACAAAATTTATTCCAGGTTTTTAAAAGTACACATTTTTGTGTCTATTTTTAGTTTAAAGTTAAGTTTAGAGGTAAGACACTGTGTTAAATAGTATAAAAACATTGAAAATATACTGTAAAGCTACATTAAATATGTTTTTTAATAAAAAAATTTTTGGTGATGACAAAAATTCTATATTTATATGATATATTTTTTGAGTCAAATCGAAATTTTACTACTGACCATTTGAAAATTGTTGAATTTCCAGGTTTTTTTAGTGATGTTTTACCAAAATTCTAGGTTTTTCCAGGATTTTCAAAATTTCCCAAATTCCAGAATTTTTTTCCTAGACTAATGAATTTCAGGTTTTTCAATGATTCCAGGTTAAGTGGCAACCCTGTATACATAAAATATAAAATAACACTGTTATAAACTATAGTAAAGGTAGTAAATAATTACATTGACTTTACAAACCTCAAACAAAATTTTGAACTAGACATTTTGTAAAATATAAGGTTTGTAAAGTCTATGTAATTGTTTAGTACCTTTACTATTTTCAAAACAGGACCACTTTGAAACTAAAGTAATGGAATACTAGTGAAATAATTAAGAATATAGACTGAAAAATGTATGCTTTTATATAAATAAAAAGTTTTAAGTTGTATAAAAAAAAGTTACTGGAAAACGGGTAAACGAAACTTAAATTTTGATATAAAAAAACATTTGTAAGTACTATAATTCAAAACACTCGTGAAAACAAAACAAATATACAAAACTGTAACAAACTCAAGTCAGCTATTACACTTTTTTCTTATACAATTAGAGTATAAATCAAATACCTAAAAAAATTAAACTTAATTTAAAAAATACTGAATAAGATCAAATAATTCTTCCCCTTTTTATGTTTAAGTTTCATTAAGTTGATTAAACATGTTACAGATAAGTTAAATGATTTTGATAAACTAAATATACATGCGTATAAAACAGAACAAGATTTATATGACTAAATCAGTCTATAATATATTTTTTATTTAATCGTACAACAAAGGACAATTTAAAGTTGTTTCATATATAAGATATTACTAAACTAAAAATTTTATTTATTTAAAAATAATTACATTAATTTACATATACACACATGCACCCACCTTATAAGGAGTGTTGACGTCACTCCTCTGCAGCGACCCCTGGTGGTGATTGTACGTGGGCGGAGGGGGAACTTGTCTTGTGTACGGGTGCAACTGGATGTCCACGTCGCATCCCTCCTCGTCGTCTTCTGATTTCACAGATGGGGTTTCCCCCTTGTCGGTAGTCAGCTTGCGAGTTGAAACCACGTGGTTAGGTTGCCTGATGGGTCGTTTGTTATTTCTATTATACTAGAAGCTGAAATACTTGAATTTTTTTAGGTGGGTTGGCTGGTAGATGAAGCCAAGCAGCCCGCCCACTATATCATATTTAACTTCAAACCTTTTTATTGCAGTTAATGGTTGTCCGATTTGTGAAATGTTAAAAATCAAACTTTGTATATAAACAATTCCTCGAAATTAATACTAGCTTTTTTAATGACACAAACATCTAACAACTACTAAACTTTGTATTTGACTTTATTTAGTTTCCTTAATTATAATCATTTATCAAATTCAAAGTTGGCTCTAATTTTACTACGCATAAAAAAGCGTCTGAAATTTACACACATCGAGATATACTTAAAATACCAATCAACAACTACTAGTAACAAACACAACACATGTTTTAATCAAACACATGTCTGTTTTTCATTATTATATTTTCAAAACAATCATAAAATATATATGTGCAGTTAAGCAGCCACAGAGGCCCATGAGGTCATAATTTGTTACACTATATATTCTGGACTAGTTGATGACAAGCAAAAAAAAAAGTGTTGGGTGCATTTAATACCATTTTTTAGTAATCTTATTGAAGGGCCATAGCTTTTTTAATTTCTTAGAAGGGGGCTATTTGAAAAAAGCTTTAAAAACTCTGGTCTAGGTTAACTAATTAAACAATTTAGTTTGTTAGAAAAAAAAATTATTCTGCGTGATTTAATAATATTAAACTAACTTTTTAGTAAATTTTCTATATTTATTTTCTTTATAAAACAAATAATTTATTACCTCTAAAAATGTTTTTATTTTTTTTTTCGGAAGACATTTATAGATTTTTATATAAAAATACCAACTTAAGTTTATGAAAAACAGTTTAGCATGACTAGAAAAAACTACATTGCAATACTATACAAAATTTTAACGCTTTATTTTTATTTCACTCAAAGTTATATAATTTTTATTTTAAAAATTTCAAGAAAAGTTTTTTTTTACGATATTTTTATATTTTTTAACGTTATCAATCAACTTGTGACGCACCAAGACCAAACAAAAAAAAAAAAAAATAAAACCTGGTTTTTCTGTTGTTTCCGTAGCAGAAATAATAATAAACAAATCCGGCCATGATGAAAATTACCAAAATACTGACAATCACGATTGCTGTTATCAGTTGTTTGGAAGAAGCACTTACACTTGTTGAATCTCGCTCTGAAACAGATGAAAAAATTATCTAGATTATATAAAGACTTTTATTTTGGTGTTTATATTTTGTTGTTGATCTTTTACGATAACTTGTATTTAAAAAAAAAAACTTTTTGCGAAAAAGTTTTATCGAAAATTTCTCTGAAAACTTTTGAAAAGTTATATAAGAGAAAATAATATTAAATATTTTATGATCAAAAAGTTACTGTATGAAAAGTAAATGTTATACGAAATTTTAAAATATCAAGATTTGTTTAAAAGAAGTCAAAATAAATAAATGTAATTGGTATATACTGTTACTGTTTTCAATAAATCATACAAAATACTTCTGATTTGAAAAAAACCATACGTAGTTGATAAATGTATTTCTCAGTAACAATTCAACAGACATAAATATTTGTTAATTTGATTAGTTGATTTGTAAGCGGTCTGCGTAAATTTCAATTAGCAATTATGTTTATGGCAGGTCTCTACGGAGTTTATTTGTCTGTCGAAAATCAATAAACATTTATAAAACGAAAAAACAATTGTTGAACTGTAAAAAAATTTAATGAATGCTATTTTTATTATTTTCATTATTTAAGTGGCTGTTTGTAGCTTCAATAAAATAAAAATGAAAAAATAATATGTTACTATCATTTTATGAAAACATTCCAATTTAATTTTGACAGTATGACATATTTATGGCAATTTAGATAACTTTTTGACGCAGTTTATCCTAAATTTATAATTTACGAGTTAGGACGATAGTTTAAAAATAAGAGAAGTTGCTTGTAATTGACTGATTAGTTTAAAAGATGTTTAAAACAAATTTATAAAAACAAACTATACAGTAATCTTCCTTTATTCTACCAACATATGTTTCTGTGTGTCAACGAATCAACACACTTTAACTGGGTTTTTATGGGAAAGATAACTCAAAGTTATTATTAACAACCCAGTTGAAGTGTGTTGATTCGTTGACACACAGAAACATATGTTTGTAGAATAAGAGAAGATTACTGTATAATTTGTTTTTATTTATATTCCAGTGAAGTTACTTCACTAGGATCTTTTGTTAGCAAACAATCAAAACTATATTTTGAACAGTTAAAACAAATTTATATATATTTTATTAACAATTATTTACCACTAGGTCTATATGTACTAATAAAACTTATTTTTTTACTTAATATAAGAAAAATCAACAGCTTAAATACTTTTAAAAGTTTTAAATCATATAGTTTTCATGCATAACTTGACAACTTTTAATCTGATTTCTAACTAAATACTGAATTAAGTGTAGTATTTCATGTAATTCAAACTGACAGAACTAACAAGATTAGATTCAAGGCTGATTTTAAGCTTTATTCATCAGAATAATCATATTTTACTTCATTAAACTCATTTGGCGTTGTGCAAAAAAAGAAAATTTGTGTGTAGTACAACAAATATAGTATACACATTTTTACTTACTATCACGGTTCAATTAAAACTGATTTTTTTCAACGGAATGTGTATTATAAACTTTGAATACAGTTTAAAAGCATATAACTTCAACGACCTAATTAAAATAGAAGAAAATATACAAATGTAAAACATTTTGTAACTATACACATTCCATAAAAAAATAATTAGTTTGAAATAAATAAAATCTAAATAAAACTTTCGATACACAACACTTATACTTATTATTGATAAAATAATTTCAGCAGTCAAACAATTAAATATTAAATTTTACAAATATTAATATTTCAATATTAAATAAAACAAACCAAAGACGAGTTTGTTGAGAAATTCCCTCGTCACCTTCGAACTCTGCCTTCCGTAAACCTCCCCCTCCAAGTAGTTGGTTGCCACGCAGTCGTATATGACGTCACTATCGCTAACGTCATCACCTAGCACTAAAGTGTCGCCGTCCCTGGTAGCGCTGACGTCACTGGTGACCCACTCGTAACTGGGTGCGGGGTTGCCACTAGCAACGCACTTGTACTTTCTGATCCCTGCTCCGTTGCTGTGAAGTTTCACCTCCGGGGTTTCCACCGGATCTGTGAGAAAAAAATAATCTTTAATATATTATATTTTACTTAAAAAAGATTGTTAACGTTTCACAGTGTTTTTTATTTTTAAAATGTGTTAATTTAAACTCTTTAAGGAAAATTTTGGCTGTGAAGGGTAAAAGCTAGTGATGCGGCGATTAAGTGAAATTAATACAAATAAAAATAAATAAAAAAGTAATTAATTAAAGTTGGTATTAGTAAAGTTTGTGGTTATGAAAATGAGTTTAGCAGTTATAAAAACAAACTTTCAAAATATATTTTTAATACTAGATAAAAAAGTATTTGAATATTTGATAAATTTGATATACGCTATTTGTATAGGTTGCAACAAATTATTGCATTTTTGAAGAAGACAATTTTTATTTAATATACTTAAAGCTTATCAAGTATAAAACTTGTGTTTGGAGAAATATAACTATATACTTTTTATGTTATATTTCTGTCGTATAGTTGTATAACTCAAAATCTGAATTAAATTTGTTACATTTTGCATAAATAACATTCTAAAAATAGCTTCTTTACTTTTATTATTGTTTATAATTATTTTACTAACAAAATTTAAATTAATGTCTAAAATTTCCATAACAACAATTTCTAACTGATTATTATAACTTGTTTACCAGTTATATACTTTTACTTAATTTAGTTATTGTTATTTTCCACAGCAGGTCAAATAATTTACATTTTAACGATAAATACGTTAACCTGCCAAAATTTTAATTAACCCCTTTAAATAATTCATAATAAACAAGCAAAGTCAAAACTCCGATGAATATTTGATTAGTCGACTTAAAATACATTTGGCATATGTTAAAAACGTTTGAAAATTTCATTACACGTTTTTTGTAGTTTATCTGAAACCCGCTTACAACTCTACTAGTTTTATGAATTTGTTCTAAAGCTCAGTAGATATTCACAACATATTTTTCGAAACCTATTAAAATTAAATTAAAAACTTACAAAAATTACAAGTTTAATTAAATTACTTCACAGCTATTTGTTGTATACACTTTTATAAATAAACAAAAAACTTCAAATGTATAAAAATACGGTCATCAAACATATTTAAGCAAAAATGCAGATTAAACGTGGAAAAAGTTTGAGAAAGTAAAAAATTCACAAAAAGTAATCAGCTTTAAAACCTAATGAATTGATAATGTTTACAATGCAATCATTCATATGCAAAGAAGTTTCTGACCACAGAAGAATAACTTCACATGACGTTATTGTAAACTTTATGTTATTAATTAGTAAGAATACTTCGTATAACTAATTATTTCAAGGAAATAAAAAATAAAAATAATGGCTATAACTATAGAGTCTCAGCAGCTAAATTATTATTATTTTTTTAGTTTAAAATGTTTTAAGATAAAAACAAATAAAGTCAAACAAAAGAAAAAACGAAAAATTTTATAATTTTTTAATGTTAAAATGAAAATTTGCACTTTTTACCTCTTTAAAAATTGTAAGAACTTGAAAAAGTTGTTGATAAAACCTTTTTTTACCTACAATTCAAGTTTTGTATCTTAAAACTAGCATACTAATCTTTTACAAACTTAACGTTTTATTTTACTACAAACCTTTTGTATAAATACTGTAATAACATATTTTTTTTGTTTTTCTGTTATTGAAACTTTAATTTTAAGTATAACAAAGCAAAAAATTTATAGCTTGAAGTAACTTTGTAACACTAAAATCATTTAACACAGGACATTTTTTTTTACAATTTAGATTATGTATATCCTAGTTAATCCCAGCTTGCAAATATGTCGTACGATAATAGTTCCCTCTCATGCTAATCACTACAATTAATAAAATCAGTTTATATATTCAAAATAAACTTAAATTCAGTTGATGCTTATCTAATTACTACGAGATACAATGACCTACTAGAAAACAAAAAATTTTTTTTCTATAAGATGTTTTGAGAATACATTACAAGTGTAGAGAAAACACAGAATACTCTAATTATATAAATTGAACTTAACATATAATAACAAATAGTTTATTTAATAATAAAAGATAATATACAGTACCAACAAAAAAAAGTATGTAACTTAGATAAATATGAAATTGATGTTTTTATAATTATTGCTTAAAAATAGTTAATTTTTTAAAATCAAAAACTTAAAATTTGAAATGTTAGCGAACATAACAAAACATAAAACGCTTGCATGTAAAATTTTTAAATCTTACTTACTAAAATTAGTTTTGTTTTAAAATTAGAATTTTTATTTGTAAAATTTTAAGACTTCGTTTTACTAACTTTAATTTGCTTAGATGGCTTGAGAAAGTTGCACTGAAACAATTTTTAGTTGTTTCAATAAAAATTTTGTTTTTATTTAAAACCTTTTTACTTCTGCAATAATTAGTTGCATGACACTACTAAACTTTAAAAATAAACTTAAATATATTTATACATTTTTTAATTGCAATAAAAAAATGTAAAACTTAAGTTGGTAAATCTCAAAATAATATTATTTCAATATTTATGTAAACTTTGCAGTAATAGTATTTATACTTTACTTGTCATTAAGTACATGGTTTGATGGCCACTGGTTTATTAGAAGTTTCTTCCAGGTTTATAAAAAGTACACGTTTTAGGGTCTATTTTTAGTTTAAAACTAAGGTATAAAAGTATAACAACATTGAAAATATACTGTAAAGCTACTTTAAATGAGTTTTAAAATAATAAAAAATTTTAAGATGACAAAGTTTATATCTGTATGAGATATTTTTTTTTGTCAAATCGATTTTCGCTACTAAATAGTAAAGTTATTTAAAATTCTAGGTTTTAAAGTGATTTTTTTTCAGACCTCTAGATTTTTGTTAATTTTTTAGCCCAAATGTTCATGACCCTGGTTTTATCAAGATTCCTGGTTTAGTGGCCACCCTGTAAATAAATTTATTTCAGTATAATATAAAAATATTGTTACTGCTTACACAAAAATTACTAATTTAGCTTTTTTTTCATTGAGGAGGGCTTGAAATTAGTTATTTTTAGGAAGTATTTTTTTTCTGAACTTAAAAGTTTAAAACATTATGTTAATGTTAAGTAGTTGTCTCTTTATTAATATTATTTCTTTAAAAGTTTACAGTAAAAATGCTAAAATTTCGTCGACTGAAAACAAAACTTGAATTTATTTTTATTATGTAATGACAATAGAAAAAATTATTGTGTTGTAAAATTTATTTTGAACTAAAATATTTTTTGTAAATCTCTTTGTTTATGAGAAATAATATATAAATTCTTTTTATTTACAAAAAATCAAAAAATATATAAGTACTTCTTGTAACGAACCACTCATTACATTTACTGTTTCGTTTTATTAAAATATTTTAAAAAAGTTAAAGTTTAAGAGTTTAATGTTTTATGTGATGTCACCATTTGTATTATGACCGAGAGTTCTTTTTGTGTATCCAGGTCCTTGAACCAAAAAATTTCGAGCAATTTTTGGTTTTGTTCAATAAATCACTCTACTTTGTTGAGAATAGAAAATGAGAAAAAGACCTTGAAGTTAATTTGAGAGAAACAGTTAAAACTTGGTTTGCAAACGCGAGACGTGAAGAGAACGCACACAACAACGTGTTGACGGTAGGGTATTGCGAAGCGTATGAAGAACAATCGAGAAGGGCTTTCTTATTTTCTAATGTCGATAAAAAGATTGATTTACGATTCTATTTTCTGTCCGTGCAACAAAATGTTTAGTATTTATTAAATATGCTTAATGGGCTTTTATTTTTAGAATTCATTAGTAAAACTTTTATTGTAAATCCATTCATTTTACTTACTTTACAATGTTATATTAGTCTTCTATATATATAAATATTTATACATAATAATAAATATAATAAATATAAATATAATAATTATAATTAAATATAAATATATTAAATATAAATATAATAAATAAAAATTAATAAATAATAATAAATATATAAATACATAGAACTAAAATACACAAAATAAACTTTTGCTTTAATATATATAATAATTTATATATATTACAATAAATTTATATATATTTATATAAATACATATATATATATATATAAATCACGTGCACTAATATTAAGTTTGATAACTATTTTTAAAGTAATTACTAGTATATTAAATTAAGCCAGCATTCCTTATGAAGGTTTGTAATACTTAAAATAACCCTTATTAATAATCTGATTTAAAAACAGCTTTATTCATACCAAAACCCACCAATCAACATCGTTATTGATGACGGTTACATCCTCACACGTAAAATATGATCTTTCGTGCTTTTTACATTGTTTTAAATCAGTTTACTCAAGGATTTATTTTTACTTTGCTTTAATAAAATAATTAACACAAAACTAATTAAACATAGTTGTAAAATATTTAATTTAGACAGAAGGTATTTAGTGAATAAATTTTTAAATTTACTTTATTTGAAGTTATACGCTTGGTAGCAATTGTTTATAACAAGTAAAAACGCTTTATACTCGTCTGACCATTGTTTATTTAGTTATAATGTTTATACAATTAGAAAGGATTAAAGCTAATAATATGTGATATAAGTGAACATTTTAGTAGAGGAAAACAATAACAACTTAACTTAGGTTATTTTACTTTTGTGTTAAATAAACTTATTGAGTTTGTAAAATAACTATAAACAATACTATTTTACGATGATCAACATTAAATATGTGGCGTGGTACAATAAACAGAGGTGCTAAATGTTTTTAGCAAACTTTCATTAGGTTTTCGAAATTACACGTTTTAGGGTAATTTTGATTTAAAAATAAGTTTATAAAAAAAAAAAACTTTGTTAAAAAGTATAACGACATTGTAAAGATACATTAAAGCTTCTTTAGATGTGCCGTTAAATTAAAAAAAAATTTTTATGACATAGTTTTTTTAAATAAGAGGTAGGCAGTACTTGGGTGATGTTCGCTGGACTTATTATTCGGATGTGTTTTCGCTTAATTTAGAAGAACCTAAAAAAAATGCAAAAAGTTAATAATGCCCAAAAAACTAATTTCAACCCTAAAAATCACATGTTTTTCAACTTAAACCGTAATAAAGCCACTTATACATGTCCTAGACTTATAATTTATATCTTAAATGAAAGCTTATAATTATAGGCATAAATTAAAGACATATTAACTGCTTTTGAAGTATTGAACTTATTTCCAAGTAATTTACTGTGCATACTTTTTGAAAAGGTTGAGGACCACTGGTTCCTAAACATTTTTTTACTAACGACCTGTTGAGAAAATTAAAAAATCAATGGTCTCTCTCCGATAAGTATTTCTCATAAATCTAATCTCATATGCGCCTAAGACATATTTTTACTTTTCATCAACAACTCATGATTATCTACTGTAATTTTTTATTACGACACTTTTACTAGTAACTCTTCCCCCATCTTTGCAGCATGTGGCCCCCAACTTTCTACAATGGATTCAAAGATAGATGTATGGCCCACTGTGAGAAACCCTCGTTTTTACTGTTTTCGAAAGTGTTAAAAAAACGTTAAAACAGTTTCGAAAAGTGTTCAAAATTCTCTAACAACGTAGCAAACTTCTTAAAGCAAAAATGTCTTTTAAACTTAATGTACACAGGGTTGCTACGCAAAATTTTATATTTGACCGCTTTAGACTGACTTTATTTGTTTTTAGTACGCCTTTACAGCTAAATACGCATTCTTAGTACGTTTATTATGATTAGAACATGTAGCTTGATTACACATGTTTTAACAAATACGCATTTTAGTACGCACTTTTTATTCAGTGCACATTTTTCAACCGAAACAAAAATTTTCTATCGAGTTTCTTGTTTACTTAGACTGGTTATTTTTAGCTACAAACTTTCTATTGAGTTGCTTCTGTGTTTAGAATGTGTACTTCAGCGAAAGCTATAAACATAAAGACTTTGATTACTTACTTAAACAAAAAGCAGTCTAGTTCTAAGTTTTTGAAAAATAGACTTTGTGTATATATCAAAGTTTATATCCGAAGTTTCCTTGTCACAGATCATCAATACTTAAAAGTTTACATACAACAACTACTTTTTCAAAAGAGTAATAGTTCAACATGTTTCTAAGAAAATTTTGAAATTTTACTCCGATTTTATAAAGGAATTTCTATTTAACTTAACCACTTGAAGGCTTTGGAATTTAATGGTTTTGTAAGTAAATTTTTAGGAAAATTTTGTAACTTAAATTGTGACGTAAAAGGATTTTTTATTATTTTTCACCATTTTAAGGCTTTGAAAATTAAGGAATTTTCTAAATTATAACTAAAAAGATTGGCTTTTTCCAATTTTTTCAAAAAAAAAACTATCTTAGTCTGATTTAGTCTGACCCGTAGCAACCCTGATAAATACCTTTAATACACCTCTATTTATATAATATTAATTGCTAACAGTCTCATTGAATAAAATTTATTACAAGTGTATATCTCGCACAACCAAATTTTATTTATTATAATACTTTCACTTAAACTTAGTAAAATTTATTTCAAAAAAAAAACTACGATGCCAATACACTCTACAACAAAAACTTAATTTATCTTCTAAAGCAAAAATGAACATTACTAAATGAATAAGAATTTATTTTTAAATTTAGAAACAAAAAACAGTTAAAAGTATTTTTCAAAACATATTTAAATTACACATTAGACAACTGTGTTTGAAATAATCAAAACAATAAATTTTAATGTGAACATTTGAACACTACTAATTAAAACAGATTTTATTTCAGAAACTAAACACAGATATACATTTTTTCATGACAAATTGGAAGTATACAATACATATGCTTGAAATAAACAAAAAGCAAATAACTTTGATGGTAGATGAATTGTTCAGACACTTTAGTTCAAAGTTAATAAAAATTTACAAAAAACATTTTACTGCAATTAAAACAGTTGGTATGTGATTGAACAAAATAAATAAATTAATCAAAATAATTGTCATTACATATTTTCAAATTATGTATTTTTTTATAAACCTAAGTAAACTAAATATTACAAACAGAGCAAAAACTAGAAAAAGGACCACCATTCTTAAATAAAACATGTTTAACATAATTAGTTCGGCAAAATAAAGCAGTGTAACATTTTTTTGTGCATCTTTCCGATATATATAAAAAGTAAAAATAATCTCATTATTTAAGCAATACTCCAAAAAAAAATGTTTAATATCATAAACAGTTGGTAGTAAGCTTAAATTAAAGCCATAAAAATAGTTTTTAAATAATTTTTGATTCTTTAGGGAAGTGTAAGCCATTTAGTTGGATTTGAAACTTTTAATTAAATTTTAATCAAACAGTTGTTTTACAAAAGCAGCAAATTTCTAAACTAAAATTCTGCCTCATACAAAATGTGAATTTTCGCTCTTCATTGAAGAATTGTACAACATTGCGTTTTCATCTGAAAAAAAGTATTAGAAATATTTGGTATATTTAACTGATATAAAAAAATATGTAATTTTAATTTTTATAAACATAATAAGCAAAGAAAATTTTAGGTTTTAGGTTTGTTCAAAACTTTTTAACTAACAAAATACTATTATAGGTTTAAAACGTTTTTATGTTAAGAAAAAAAAACCTTATAGGCCAAAATCACTTATTAAACTTTTCTAAAACTACAAATTTATATTAACTAAATAAACAAAGTTTATATATAAACAGGAACTGTTGTAACTACAAAAGAGCCATTTTAAGATTTTCAGTATTAATCAACCATTAGTACTATGCAGTTTGTTGTGTAAAAAGTAAACAACTTACAACATATAAAAACAAACCATTTTTATGATGGAAATTTGATCTTGAAGAATTAAAAGAATGCTGATGTTGTATCAGTAGTGGAGGCTGTTTATTAAAAAAATATTAATTTTATATTAAAAATTCGTTATTTAATTAAATATGAGGTACGCAAAAACTTTTAGTATATATTTATTATATAGGTTTATTTTATTAAACTTTTTTTTAGGATTAGTCTATAAGGAATTGTTCAAGATAATTCTTGTGTAATTTAGCAGTTAAGCAGACATAGCTAACTAGATTAGTTTTTGAAAAAAAAAACTTTATTAGAATTTATTTTTTCAATATTTTAAGCTATATTCAAACATTAAGTTATTCAATATTATATTACCTAAATTATGATCAAATGTAATAACTTTTCTTCATTATGCATAGGCATAAAACACAAAGGTCTTAACGCAGAAATAAACAATTAAGTAAATAAGAGTGTACAAAAATTAAAAAACTTCAAAAATTTAATATGAAATTAAACAGCAACAAAAATCAAAACTAAAATAAATATTCAAGAAAAAAACCATCCAAAATTTTCGAAATTAATAAACAACAGAAACTTGAAAGTTAATGAAAACTCACTACATGGTAAACATAGTTTGGATGGGTCGGCAGAGTGTTTCGGTTATAATTAGAAGCGTTTATTGGTTGTGCGACTCTTACAGAGGGTAGATTGCTCTGTTGCTTATGAAAATTTTAAATTGTAAAATTCTCAAAAGACCGACAATAAGAAAAATTAAGTTGTTTGGTTCTTTCCAAAACTATTAAAATTTTATCACTGGAATTTAAAAATTAAAAACCAAAAACATTAAGAAAGTATTGAAAACTTCATTTTGAAAATGCTTAGAACAAATCGACAGCAAAAACTTAAATGAATATAAACAATTTAGTACTCTAATGATGTCCAAAAACAGTTTAACGAGTTTTATAGCTTTAAAAATAGTTGATTCATTCAAAGCTACAACAACTGCATAACTAAAAGTAGCCGTTGAAAATTACAACACACTAGTGATGAGTTGCGGTCACAAATGACATGAAGTTTTGACAAGTTTTGACAAAATCAATGAACTCATCGAATGATTGATTTTTGCAATTAGTTTTTGTTCGAACTTTTCATCATGACACAAAGGAAACCGAACACATAGAAAGTCATAAAAGAAAAAAAAAGGTAAACCATTTAAAATGTTACATTGAAGCTACTACAGTTTTTTTGTTGTTGGTTATTTCGTCATAATAAACTGATATAATAAAAATAAGTAACAATCTTTATAATACATTTGACTAGTGTCATTTTAAACATTTTACAGTAAGATTAATTTTTAAAACAGTTACATAAAAATACCATAAATAGTTTTAAACAAAATTTATTAACTTAATAAATTTTGAGTAGCAGTCATGGGTATTAAGCAATAAATCATAACTTAAATTGTATTACTTATAGTAAACGGTAGTTTATTATTAAACAAGTAAAAAACCTTTCATAACTTTGTTTAAGGCCACCTTAAGTTATAATTTAACTGAATTACGACCTCTTAGGGGACACTAATTAAATCGGACATGACAACAATTTTCTCGGGTCAAAGTTCGCTTCATTTTTAAATATTGTCTCATAAGGTTTACATCAAAACTTGATCAAGTGCAAATTTTCATGAATAATTTACAAACTCTTTATTTTTTGGCAACTTTTAGCAGTTTTTGACTGGTTGTCAAATTCAATCATAATTTTGTTAAATTTTGTTAACTTTGTAAGTACATAAGTATGTTTTATATAAAAATGTGTAGTCTTTTCCAAGAACATTAAAAATATGTGTTATACAAAATACAATTATACTTTACTACAATTATTTTATCTATTAATGATTTGTATAATACAATCATATTTAAATGAAACATACCTAAACTTCTTTAAACTTTGCTTGAATATTTTAAACTTTAAAGAAAAATATTTCATTATTAAGTTTTTTTAAATAAATAACCCCGTTAAGTTATTTAACATGTTTTGTTTCGTAAGTTACAATTATTTTTGTAAATAACTGAAGTTAATCTATTAAACTATAAATTTTTTTAAAGTCTTTTTAGTGAAACAGTTTTTATTTGTTTTGTTTTTATCTAGTGAAAATAAAACTTACAGTTAAACTTATTGTGGTTGTAATATGCTAATTGTAACACTATCAAATTTAATTGTTATTATTAAAAAAGCAACCAATTTAATAATAGTTTAATTAAATATTTATCACATTGTTGCATAACAAATTTAAGACTTTTTTTCGTTCTAAGTATATTTTACTCCTATATTATGAAAACATATACTACATATAAGTAACACTATCTTATTTTTTAGATAAGATAATAACATAACATATGCTATGTTTTGCTTTTATAGTTTGAAAAAAATATTATCAGCCATTAGACACGCATTTTCGTAACATACTTTATGTTTAACTGACTTTATTATTATAAAAGTAAAATTTTTGATTTAAATGCGTTTAGAAAACTGTTTATATATGTTATAATACGATAAAAACATATTTACAGGGTTGGCACTCGTTTTTTCCAAATTTTTTCCAGGTCTTTAAAATTTCTTCCAGGTTTTTAAATGTACAAATTTTTGGGTCTATATTTAGTTTAAAGTTAAGTTTAAGGTAAGAAACTGTGTTAAATAGTAAAAAAACATTGTAAAGATACTCTAAAGCTATTTTAAATCTGTTTTTTAACAAGAAAACTTTTGATGATGACAAAAATTTTTTGTCTTTATGATAGATTTTTATAGTCAAGTCGAAACTTTACGACTTAACATGTTAAAGTTGTTAAAATTCCAGGTTTTTCCCGTTTTTTTTTTTCAAAATTTCTAAAATTCCAAGTTTTCTAGTCTTTTTTAGCCTAAATTGTCAAATTCCAGGTTTTTCCAGGTTTCCAGGTAAAGTGGCAACCCTGTATTTATATTATAATTCCATAATTAATTAAAACTTAAGTTTAATTATTTACTCCTTAAATAAGTAATATAAGTTCAACATTTAGTAATTACAAAATAAAATGATATAACTAATTACTTACAAAAACAATTAAATGACTGGTTGTATTGATTAATTATAGCTAATTTTAATAAACCGAATCAATTAGTAACAAGCTGATCCATGGTAAGGGCATAAAGATTTTGATTTATATTGGTTACAAACAGTATTGAAACATTCAAAACAGACAAATATGACTTTACACTCACAAAATACAACCTAAACTTTTATGAAAATTTATATCAAAGTATTTAAATTTCAAACACTTCATAATGAAAATATGTGCACAAAATACAAGCAGTGAAAAAAAACGAAAAAAAATCAACAACAAATTAACAAAAACTAAAGTTGTGATTTTGAAACTGAAATATGAAATAAATAAACACTCATCCAAATAAAAATAAAACAATGATAAAAATGTGATGTTTGTTTTATCTTACCTTTTTGTGTATCCAATACGGCTGTTGATGAATTAATTTAAGTCTAGACTTTTAGTTAGCAATAAAAATATATTGAGTACTGGCTTCCTATTTGTCATATGCGATAACTTAATCAATATTTATTACTAATAGCAAACATATGTTAGGTTTTATTTAGTGATTTTTTTTAATTTATCATAATAAAATTCAGCAGTGATTAACTAATTCTAAATAAAAAACAATATTACTAAGCATATAGTAATATACTACCAAACAACAAAATATAATACTGTTTAACTAGTTTCAAATTTTAAAAAGAAAATGACTTATTATTTGCTTTCCAACTCATAAACACTGACAAACTGAAATCTTTAAAATACACAAACAAATTTAGAACAAACTTTTAAAAATATTAAAATGAAGAATTATCTCGTCTGAATAAACATCTTGGTTTTAATTCTGACCTAATTGTAAACTTAAAGCTTGAGTAGAATTAAAATAATTTAATATAAATAAAAACTCGAAACCATTTAAGTGATCAAAATTATGATAAAAAACAACACAAAAGTTTCTAGCTAAATTAGAATTTTATTCAAACCGAATTTCAATTATCGTTAACAATAAAAAGGTTTCTCATTTCAAATAAAACTTTTGTCAAAACAATAAGTTGACTCCGAACTCATTCATAATTCAAATCGTTTTAATTTTTAATCGCAAACGTCTTTTGAATATTTAAAACAGAAACGCCTTGCTTTTTGCAGTAAAAGTCAATACAGAGAATGATTTATCTTAATATGCATGGCGCGCTAGCGTATTTTTCAACTAATTATTTTTTTTTACTTTTAAGCTAGCGATTTAGTAACCTAGTTGTATAGGCTTTAAATGTTTTTTTGAACAAAATATAGTGAACTACTTTTAAAAGTGTTAAGAAAAACTTTTGTCTACTCAGAACTAAGTTTATAAAATACGTAGCAAACGTTAAACACAATACTTAATTCATAACTACAGTAGACTACCGCTTAAGTACGCACATTTTTTGGTACGCACCCCGCCTTAAGGTACGCACTTATCCAGAAAGACAAAAAAAATTCTTAATTTTTTATATACTTTTTATAATTTTTTTTTATATATTTATATCAAATTTAAACAAATAAATAACCTAAATAATTGCTTTCACAGATTAAAAATGTTTGGTGAACACAATGTAGTTTGGTACTTTCCCTCTAACAAAACAAAATATAATAAATATGGCTTAATATTCTTTTTTATATCATTGACTGACATTGACTTTCTATATTAAATGTATGTATTAATTATGTAAAAAAAATAATATAAAGGAAACAAATCATTAAAAAAAAAATTGCAGATTAGAATTATGTATAAAATGTTATTTAAAATAAAAAGACTTGTTTATTTGGCTTAATTATTTGGTGGCTAGTTGTAAAAAAAAAACAAACAACTAAATTTCATGTCATACTATGTCGTCAAAAAGTACGCACTACCCGTGCAAAGTACGCACTTATTGGTCGGATTCAATTTGCATACTTAAGCGGTAGTCTACTTGTAAATAAAACTAAAAGACTCGTAGTAGAACTAATTAGTTAATAACTTTTTCAACCTTTTAAAATTAGAGACTAATCTTTTTAACTTTTATAACTTATGATACAACTTATCTTATACTTTCAGTTTAACCTTTATTTTTTTATTTTTAATGCAATTGATAAAAAAATTATCAGGAAAATTTTGAACCAAAGTACAAACGGATAAACAAAACACTTTTTTAAATGAACACATTTCAAAGCATAAATGTTTTAAGCAAATATTTCCAATACTTTCAACAACATCATAAAACCCATTTAAGATAGTCATTGCAATTAGGCAAAAAAAGGGTTGGTAAAAACATGTTTGCGATGAATAATCCATATACGCAATTATTAATTCCCTACGCGAGTTGTCATAATCAGGTTAGCATAGGAACCACTCACGAAAATAATCTAATAATCCCCCCTACTGAAATGTTGAGAGGAAATTTAAATTATAACGAGATCATCATGTTCTACTTGTGCTCTTTTAAAGTGGCGTGTACCAAATGATGGTGATTTTAGTTTCTGAAAAGAAAGATGTTATATTGCTTAAATTTATTGTTGTTTTGTTCTTTGTTTAATTCACCACGAAAAAAAGCAAAATGTTTAAGAAAAAGTTTTTATTTCTATACTTGATTCACATTCATGTATAAAATTGTCACTACTTTCTTATAAAATCTTCAGAAACTTTATTATCATTATTTTATTTGGTCACGTGGCTTTAACCTTTCTCAAAAACTATTTTAAACAATTTTGTATATTTAAATTTTAATAACAAAATTACCTTATCGTTTGTTTCAATTTCGGTCTCAAAATGGTACATGTATTCAAACCTTGCATTCTAGTTTAATTTGTTTTACTGATCTAAGTTTACTAAGTTCATTAACTTTTACTAAGAACTGAAATTGATTACAAATATTTTTTTGATTTAAATTTACTTAAAATAAAACAGAAACAATGAGGTTTTTTATGTTACAAATACATATACTTCACAAAGATAAATAATGTTTCATAATCTATAAAAGTTAAGAAATCGGTAAAGATTTATTGATAGGTATTCAAATTTGAAGTTTTTCTATTTAAATATTTACCTACAGATTAAACCTAATCATAGTTTTAAATTTCAGCTGGATGTTGTAGGTGTAATTACAAACTTAAACTTTCAAACACAGTTAAAAACAAAGTGTTTACCAAAACTTAAACACGAAACTTTAAAAAAGCTGATAAGATTAGAAAACAGACCGCTGTGGTGTGCTGATAAAATATAAAAGTGGCTATTTATCGATCTATATACAACAACTTGGCTGAATTCACTGCACATACAACTAATTTCACTTTCCTTCTTAAAATTTAAGTTTAAATGTTTAACAGAGTTGGATTTGCGATTAAAAAACATCTAGTATAAATGTAATGTGTTAAATTTTGGTTTGGATTTAACTGAACGCGGTTTACGTTTGCGATTTAATAATTTTTAAATGCTGCACTACTACTTTAATCGTTACCTCGAATTGCACAAGTAAATAGATTTTGCAACAAAATAAAGGTAATGTGTGTTTCTTACTAGGGCTGCCACAGGGCTGCCACTCGTTTTTTTCAAAATTTTTCCAGGTTTACAAAATTTCTTCCAGGTTTTTAAAAGTACACATTTTTGGGTCTATTTTTAGTTTTAAGTTAAGTTTAGAGGTAAGACACTGTGTTAAATAATATAAAAACATTGAAAATATACCGTAAAGCTACTTTAAATATGTTTTTTAATAAAAAAAATTTTGGTGATGACAACTTTTTATTTATATGATATATTTTTGAGTCAAATCGAAACTTTACTACTGACCATTTGAAAATTGTTGAATTTCCAGGTTTTTTTAGTGATGTTTTACCAAAATTCCAGGTTTTTCCAGGTTTTTTTCAAAATTTCCCAAATTCCAGAACTTTTTTCCTAGGCTATCGAATTCCAGGTTTTTCAAGGATTCCAGGTAAAGTGGCAACCCTGTATACATAAAATATAAAATAACACTGTTATAAACATATACTTTACAAAATATCTACTTTAAAATGTTGCTTGAGGTTTGTAAAGTCAATGTAATTGTTTAGTACCTTTAGTATTTTCAAAAGTGGACCACTTTGAAAATAAAGTAATGGAATACTATTGAAATAATTAAGAATATAGATTGAAAAATGTATGCTTTTATATAAATAAAAAGTTTTAAGTTCTATAAAAAATAGTTACTGGAAAATGGGTAAACGAAACTTAAATTTTGATATAAAAAAATCATTTGTAAGAACTATAATTCAATAACTCGTAAAAACAAAACAAATATACAAAACTGCAACAAACTCAAGTCAGCTATTACACTTTCTTCTTATACAATTAGAGTATAAAACAAATACTTTAAAAATGAAACTTAATTTAAAAAACACTGAATAAGATTAAATAATTCTTCCCTTTTTTATGTTTAAGTTTCATTAAGTTGATTAAACATGTTACAGATAAGTTAAATAATTTTGATAAACTAAACATACATGTATATAAAACAGAACAAGATTTATATGACTAAATCAGTCTATAACATAATTTTTATTTAATCGTACAACAAAGGACAGTCTAAAGTTGTTTCATATATAAGATATTACTAAACTAAAAGTTTAATTTCTTTAAAAATAATTACACTAATATACATATAAACACGTGAACCCACCTTATAAGGAGCGTTGACGTCACTCCTCTGCAGCGACCCCTGGTGGTGATTATACGTGGGTGGAGGGGGAACTTGTCTTGTGTACGGGTGCAACTGGATGTCCACGTCGCATCCCTCCTCGTCGTCTTCTGATTTCACAGAAGGGGTTTCCCCCTTATCAGGAGTCAGCTTGCGAGTTGAAACCACGTGGTTAGGCTGCCTGATGGGTTGTTTGTTATTTTTATTATACTAGAAGCTGAAATACTTGAATTTTTGGGTGAATGCCTGGTAATTCTGCTACGGCAGCCCGCCCACTATACCATGTTTAATTTCTTTTAACACAGTAAATGGTTGTCCGATTTGTGAAATGTTATAAATCAAACTTTGTATATAAAAAATTCCTCGAAATTATTACTAGCTTTTTCAATGACACTAACATCTAAAAACTACAAAACTTTGTATTTGAGTTTATTTAGTTTCATTGATTATAAACATTTATCAAATTCAAAGTTGGCTCTAATTTTACTACACATAAAAAAGCGTCTGAAATTTACACACATCGAGATATACTTAAAATACCAGTCAACAACTACCAGTAACAAACACAACACATGTTTTAATCAAACACATGTTTGTTTTTCATTTTTATATTTTTATAACAAACATAAAATTTAATGTGCAGTTAAGCAGCCACAGGGTTCCATGAGGTCATAATTTGTTACACTAGATATTCTGGAGTTGTTGATGACAAGCAAAAAAAAAGGTCTTAGGTGCATTTAATAGCATTTTTTTAGTAATCTTATTGAAGGGCCATAGCTTTTTTAATTTCTTAGAAGGGGGCCATTTGAAAAAAGCTTTGAAAACCCTGGTCTAGATTAACTAATTAAACAATCTAGTTTGTAAGAAAAAAAAACATTATTCTGCGTGATTTAATAATATTAAACTAACTTTTTAGTAAATTTTCTATATTAATTTTCTTTATAAAACAAATAATTTATTACCTCGAAAAATGTTTTTATTATTTTTTCGGAAGACAGTTATACATTTTTATATAAAAATACCAACTTAAGTTTATGAAAAACAGTTTAGCATGACTAGAAAAAACTACATTGCAATACTATACAAAATTTGAACGCTTTATTTTTATTCCACTCAAAGTTACACAATTTTTATTTTGAAAATTCCAGCAAAGTTTTCACGATATTTTTATATTTTTTAAACATATCAATCAACTTGTGACGCACTAAGACCAAACAAAAAAAAATAAAATTAAACCTGGATTTTCTGTTGTTTCCGTAGCAGAAATAATAATAAACAAATCCGGCCATGATGAAAATTACCAAAATACTGACAATCACGATTGCTGTTATCAGTTGTTTGGAAGAAGCACTTACACTAGTTGAGTCTCGCTCTGAAATATATAAAAAAAAATTCTAGATTATATAAAGACTTTTATTTTGGTGTTTATATTTTGTTGTTGATCTTTTTCGATAACTTGTATTTAAAAAAAATCTTTTTCCGAAAAAATTTTATCGAAAATTTCTCTGAAAACTTTTGAAAAGTATATAAGAGAAAATAATATTAAATATTTTATGATCAAAAAGTTACTGTATGAAAAGTAAATGTTATACGAAATTTTAAAATATCAAAATTTGTTTAAAAGAAGTCGAAATAAATAAATGTAATTGGTATATACTGTTACTTTTTTAAATAAATCATACAAAATACTTCTGATTTGAAAAAAACCATACGTAATTGATAAATGTATTTCTTAGTAACAATTCAACAGACATAAATATTTGTTAATTTGATTAGTTGATTTGCGAGCGGTCTGCGTAAATTTCAATTAGCAATAATGGTTATGGCAGGTCTCTACGGAGTTTATTTGTCTGTCGAAAATCAATACAGAACGACAAAACAATTGTTGAACTGTAAAAAAAAAATTAATAAATGCTATTTTTATTATTTTCATTATTTAAGTGGCTGTTTGTAGCTACGATTAAATAAAAATAAAGAAATAGCATGTTACCATCATTTTATGAAAACATTCCAATTTAATTTTGACAGTATGACATATTTATGGCAATTTAGATAATTTTCTGACGCAGTTGATCCAAAATTTATAACTTACGAGTTAGGACGATAGTTTATAAATAAGAGAAGTTGCTTGTAATTGACTGCTTAGTTTAAAAGATGTTTAAAACAAATTTATATATACAGTAGACTACCGCTTAAGTACGCAAATTGAACCCGACCAAAAAGTGCGTACTTAGCACGGGTAGTGCGTACTTTTTGACGACGGAGTATAATATTAAATTTAGTTGTTTGTTTTCTTTCTCACAACTAACCACCAAATAGTTAAGCCAAATAAATAAGTCTTTTTATTTTAAATAACATTTAATACATAATTCTAATCTGCAAAATTTCTTAATAGATTTTATAATGATTTATTTTTTCTATAAAAAGTTTTAACTAATTAATAAATACATTTATTATAACATTTTTTATTAGCTAAAAAGTGTTTGATTTTTTTTTATTTGAAAGAAAAACGTTTCAGGACTGTTTTTGTAAGTGCATAATGATAATATGCTCATTAATTTTTTTAACTTTAGTTTTTTGTTTTTGTTTCTTTTATATGTTTTTTTTTGACTTTATAAAATCTTTAACTAGTTTTTGTGGTTAACTAGTTTTATATTATGTCACATTAAAATTAGCCTTTCTTTTGCAGATTAAAGTTTTTGAATAAAATTTTTTAGAAACTTTAGAAAAATGGATGGAAAGCATTAGAAAATGACTCTATGGAACAAGTCTAAGGTTAAAGGTAAAGTTGCACCACCAAAGCTAACATATGTCTCCCGTGATAATACGAGGGAACTTCTTAGGATTTTCAATGCTGAAATGAGAATGGATTCTCGATTTTGTCTTTCTTGATAAGTGCGTACTTAAGGCGGGGTGCGTACCAAAAAAAGTGCGTACTTAAGCGGTAGTCTACTGTATTTTATTAAAAATTATTTACAACTAGGTCTGTATGTACTAATAAAACTTTTTTTTTTTACTGAATATAAGAAAAATCAACAGCTTAATTACTTTTAAAAGCTTTAAAACATATAGTTTTCATGCATAACTTGACAACTTTTAATCGGATTTCTAACTAAATACTGAATTAAGTGTAGTATTTCATGTAATTCAAACTGACAGAACTAACAGGATTAGATTTAAGGCTAATTTTAAGCTTAATTCATCAGAATAATCATATTTTACTTCATTAAACTCATTTGGCGTTGTACAAAAAAAGAAAATTCGTGTGTAGTACAACAAATACAGTACAGTGCTTCCTCGCTAATCCGTTCATCGCTAATCCGGTTCCTCGCTAATCCGGCCGGTTTTAGTCGAGAAGTCGACTTATTTACTTTAGCGTTTATAGCGTTTAATTTCATTTTACTTCGAAAAAGTATTCAATTTAAGTTTTATAAGCAATATAATGTTACGTCATAATAAAGTATTATTTATATAATCTTAAGTTTTTTTTCATACTTTTCCCGCTCAGTTGTAACAAACTTGTTTATTATTCATTTGCAATTTTTCTGTCTTTGCTAAGCAAGTTACACTTTAATATACTACAATCAACATATCTGGTTAAAAAATGGATAAGACAGCAAAGAAACGAAAACGCGTTCAACTAACAATTAAAAACAAGTTAAAAGTTTGCGAAATGGCAAACAATAATGTGTCTAAAGCTGTTTTAATGAGCCAGTTTAACATTGGTAAGTCAATTTTAAATGAAATTTTGAGAGGCGAAGAAAATTTGAAAAAGTTTAAAGCCGAAAAGGAGGAGCTGGGACTAATTGGAGCTGCTAAAACGGCAAAAAAAGTAGAGGGAGGCGTCTTTGACAAGCTAGACAGCGCCCTTTACATTTGGTTTCGTCAGGAACGTGAAAAGAGAACGTCCAATAACTGGCCCAATACTATTAGAAAAAGCCTCCGAGTTCCATCGTTTAATTTACGTTATTTACGTTACGAAATTTTATAGTACGTTTTGTTATATAAATTCATAATATAACTAAGGTAGATAATTTGTAAAAAAAGCGATATTTTGTTCTTATCCGGCCAAAGGCAAATCCGGCCGTATTTTCAAAAAAATCTTGCCCAACTTGGCCGGATTAGCGAGGAAGCACTGTATATACATTTTTACTTACTAGCATGTTCAATTAAAACTTATTTTTTACAACGGAATGTGTATTATAAACTTTGAATACAGTTTAAAAACATATAACTTCAACGACCTTATTGAAATAGAAGAAAATATAAAAATGTAGAACATTTTTCAATTATACACATTTCATAAAAAAATAATTAGTTTGAAATAAATAAAATCTAAACAAAACTTTCGATACACAACACTTATATTTATTGTTGTTAAAATAATTTCAGCAGTCAAACAATTAAATATTAAAGTTTACAAATATTAATATTTCAATGTTAAATAAAACAAACCAAAGACGAGTTTGTTGAGAAATTCCCTCGTCACCTTCGAACTCTGCCTTCCGTAAACCTCCCCCTCCAAGTAGTTGGTTGCTACGCAATCGTATATGACGTCACTATCACTGACGTCATCACCCAGCACTAAAGTGTCGCCGTCCCTGATCGCGCTGACGTCATTGGTGACCCACTCGTAACTGGGTGCGGGGTTGCCACTAGCAACGCACTTGTACTTCCTGATCCCTGCTCCGTTGCTATGAAGTTTCACCTCCGGGGTTTCCACCGGATCTGTGCGAAAAAATAAATGATAAACTTTAATGTTTTATATTTTACTTAAAAAAGATAGTTAACGTTTCACAGTGTTTTGTATTTTTAAAATGTGTTAATTTAGACTCTTTGAGGAAAATTTTGGCTGTGAAGGGTAAAAGCTAGTGATGCGACGATTAAGTAAAATTAATACAAATAAAAATAAATAATTAATTAATTAATAAAGTGATATTAGTAAAGTTTGTGGTTATGAAAATGAGTTTAGCAATTATAAAAACAAACTTTCAAAATACATTTTTAATACTAAATAAAACAGTATTTGAATATTTGATAAACTTGATATACGCTATTTGTATAGGTTGCAACTAATTATTGCATTTTTAAAGAAATCAATTTTTATGTAAAATACTCAAATACAAAAGTTGTGTTTGGAACCTACTATGTACTGTTCATGTTATATTTCTGTGTATAGTTGCATAATTTAAAATTTGAAATAAATTTGTTACATTTTGCATAAATAACATTTTAAACATAGCTACTCAACTTATATTACTGTTTAAAACTATTCTACTATTAAAACTTAAAAAGTTAATGTGTGAAATTTTTCATAACAACAATTTCTAACTGACTAACATAACTTTGTTACCAGTTATATAGCTTTACTTAATTTAAATATTTTTATTTTCATAGCAGGTCGTAATTATTTACATTTTAACGATAAATACGTTAACCTGCCAAAATTTTAATTAGCCCTTTAAATAATTCATAATAAACAAGCAAAGTCAAAACTCCGATGAATATTTGATTAGTCGACTTAAAATACATTTGGCATATGTTAAAAACGTTTGAAAATTTCTTTACACGTTTTTTGTAGTTTATCGTAAAGTCGGTACAATTCTACTAGTTTTATGAACTTATTCCTAACCTAAGTAGATATTCAGAACATGTTTTTTTCAAATCTTTTAAAATCAAATTAAAACCTTGCAAATATTACAATTTTTATAAAGTTACTTCAAACCTATTCGTTTTATACACTTTTTAAATGAGTAAAAAAAATAAATGTATAAAAATACGGTCATCAAACATGTTAAAGCGAAAATGCTGATTAAACGTGGAAAAAGTTTGAGAAAGTAAAAAAATCACAAAAAGTAATCAGCTTTAAAAGTTAATGAAGTGTGAATGTTTACAATGCAATCATTCATATGCATTTGAAGAACTTTCTGACCACAAAATACTGCACATGATAATATTGTAAACTTCATGCTATTATTAATATGTATTCACAAAGAAAAATTCGTACGACTAATTACATGCATAAATAAATGTGTATAAAACAAATGGATTGAAACAGTATCGTACATAACAACTAAGTTATAGTTTTGTTTTAACTTGAATGTTTTCAAAAAAAAAAAAGTTATAGAAAGTCAAACAAAAGTTCAGTTCACAAACGTTTTGATTTAAGAATTTATTTATAATTAATTAAATTACATACTTTTATAGTTCACTACTGATAAAAACAAAAGAAAAGTCAAATATTGCAAATTTATAATTTTGAAGATATGGTTCAGTACTTTTTTACGTCTTAAGATATTGTAGGAACTTTAAAAAGTTGTTGATTTAAGAACTTGTTTTACAATTTTTATTTCTCAATATTAGTACAATAACCTTTTACAAGCTAAAATTTAAAAGACTAAGCTTAAATGAGTATTATTATATAAGCAAAAGTATCTACCTAGTTTTTTTTTTTATGATATTTTTAATTTTCAAGTAAACAAAAAAAACTATAAAGCATATAATAACTTTGTGACGCTAATATAACTTAACAACTGATTTTTTACAATTTTGACTATTTATATCCTAGTTTGTATTAGCTTGCAGATATGATGTATAATATTAGTTATTTGTGCTAGTTACTACAAATCATGAATTCAGTTCATATATTTAAAAACAAACTTTAATTAACTTAATGACTATCTAATCCACTACGTAATACAACGAGCTAACAGAATACACAAACTTTTTTTTAATAAGATATTTTACGATTACATTAAAAACAGACAAAAGAGATAGTTCAGAACATTCAAAATATATATGGAACTTAAAAGATAATAACAGTTACTTTAATTTAAAATAAGAGATAATATGCAGAACCAACAAGAAAAGTAACAAAACATGTAGCTTAGGCAGCTTGGAGAAATAAAAAATTTAGAACTTGTTTTTTAATTATCGCTAAAAAACATTTTCTTCAATAAAATCAAAAACTAAAAATTTAAAATAACTGCGAACACAACAAAACATAATACGCTTGCGTGTTAGCATTTTTAAAATTGACTTACTAAAACTTTTTATTTCAACACATCAAAAAACTTATGTTTGTTAAACTTTAAAGCTTCGTTGAACGAACTTTATTATGCTTAGATAATTGGTGCAAGTAGTGCCGAAACAATAGTCAGTTAACTCAATTAAGTAGTTATTTTTTATTTAAGTATATCTGGCTCTGCCAAAGTAAGCTGCTTAAAAACATAAGTATTAAATGTATACACTTATTTGTTATATATATACATATATCTTTACATTAAAAAAAATAAAAATATTAAACCTTTTTTTTATTTAAACTCAAGTTCATACATCCAACTTAATTATGTAAACTTTGCATTAATTGCATTTATACTAAAATATTTATTTGTCAGTAAAATATAATTGAATTCAGTACAATATGTAAATAAAATAACTGCTTGTATAAAAATAATAAACTTAGTAATTTTAGCACTGAATTATTTCATTTAAGTGAGTTTGCAGTTATTTATACTAAATTCTAGGGTCTACTAGTTTTCTGGACTAAACAAACTTTAAATGTTTTACCTAAGTGATGTAATTTTCTATTTTTTATTATTTGTATTTAGTTCACAGAAAACTCCGAGATGTAGATGAGATAAAAGTTAACAAAACTATATTTATTTAACTATGTTTCAGATGAAAAAATATATTAGTTTTTAAGAGTTCTGAAAAACCTTCAAAAACATTATTGTGTTACTAAAGTTGCTGATGTCAAGAGACTTTTTTACCAAAACTTTTTATTTAAGAGTAAAATAAACTTTATACAAACACCAATAAAAAAAAATTTACAAAAGTTTTACAATACTTTGAATGTAAATTAAAAAGATTTTTTTCATTTTTTAAAAATACGTTGAAAACTATTTAAATATAAAATAAGCTCTTTTATATTTATTAGCAACTGACATGAAATTACATTTTAGTTAGCATACGTATCTTTTTTATAAACTTAATATTCTTTTACTTTATTTAAATGTTTGAGACTGAACTATTTTAAGCGATCAGTAAATTAATTCACTTTAAACAGAAGGTTTTAAGAAAGTCTTTTATAAACTTTATTTATTTGAAGTTATACGCTTGGTAGCAACTGTTTATACTATGGAAAGATTTTTTATACTTGACTGCCCATTGTTTATTTAGTTATAATTATAATACACAATTAAAAAAGGATTAAGGCTAACAAAATCTTGATATGGGTAAGAAAGATATATTAGTTGAGAAAATTAACAACAACTAAACTAAAAGGTTATTTTACTCTGGTTTTTAATAAACTTAGTGAATCTGTTAAAATAAAACAACACTAGTTTACGATGATTATTATCAAACATGAACTTTAAAAACGTACCTTGAACCTAAGTAAAAGTGCGTACCTTAAAATAAATTATTTCATTACAATTATTGAGAGAATTTTTACCCTTTTAACACCGGATAACAAATAATACCTAATTAAATTTTATAAATATTCAGTTAGTTCTAATTTATTTTAAAATTATTATGTTTCTTCTGAAAATAGTTTATTTATAATTGAAAACCATGTTAAGAATATTTTTTTGCATACTTGACTTATTCCGTTAAAAAAAACATCACCTATTTCGATCCAATTCATATTTAAAATTTAGTGCGCACCTTATCAATATCCCTATTACTCTTACAAATTATAAATTTAAAATAGTATTTAACAAGAAATTAATTTAACACAGTATTTAAACTAAACCAACCTACTCAACATGTTAATTTTTTAGTGTAAGTCAATTCACAAACTCAAACGTAACATATTAATCAGTCATATTTATAATAAAACAAACAAGTGGCGTTGATGTTGTAACACACAATTATATCTCTATTATATAAAAGTGAATAATTCAAGGCAATAATTAATAGTTGTGCTAAACTAAACCAGTCTACTCAACATGTTTTGTTGCATATTTTTGTTGTTCATATTTCTATCAAATGTATAATAAAACAAACAAACTAACAAGTGACGTTGATCTTGTACTCCTTGTGCTGATCGCCGGTGGGATGACGTAACAAACAGGTGAATGTGACGTCATTGTAGTACTTTGTGGGGTGGATGAGCAACTCGGATTTCTGATTGTAAGCGTTTGTTCCCGCTTCCCATCGGGTACTGTGAAGTATATTATCTATATAATAAAATATAAAAACTAGTAAAATATTCAATCATTATATTAATAAAATTATTTTAGAGTTTAAAATTTTTTAAAAAACGCGCTGTTACAACCAGACTTTTTTGGAAAAAGTTAGAAAACGAAGCAAAAAAACATAAACATGTTAAGTTTGATAATAAAAAACGAACTGGAACTAAATTGGATGCGGTAGAAGAAACAAAAACAAATCATTAAATGTTTTTTTAATTAAGTCGACCTAAAATCATTAAGGTAAAAAAAAATCTAGCTTAAGCAAGCCCGAGTTTTTCAAAAATAATCAAGAAATTTGAACTACCACAATGCTAGGTTAGTGTATGTTGTAACATAGTTGTATTTTGTTTTTACAGAACAATTTACTAATTTTCATTAAGAAGCACGAAGAGTAAAACAGTCATTAAAATAATTTCGTTTGTTTTACAAATTATATTATACTAAATCATAATTATTTGGAACCATTGTTAAGTTTTAGATTTAATATATTTATAAACGTAATACAATGTGGAAGCCTATCATATTGCTAGGTATTAAAGAATTCTCTTTTTATAGTTTACTTGTTGTATTGGAACATTGAAATTTAAAAGCACCAATCGAAAGTCGTATCAAACATACCGAGTATATGCAAATATTAAATTGTTGTTTAATTTTCACTTCGTGCTAGTACTTTTCAAAACTCATTCGATTTCTCATTATAAAAATATCAACAAGTTTATAAAAAAACTTATACATTTTTCATTTTATTTAGATAACAAAACGATTTACTTTAAAATATTAAAGAAAGACATCTATTCAACTAATTATAAAACAACCTAAAAATAAAATTATCTACAACTTACCTAAAAGTTCAAATGAGTCTACAGATGCACTTTTTAATCAATATAAATTCAATTAAAAGCAAAATTTATTGAACAAAGTGGTTGTGAAACAGCTTTAAAATAGAACTTGAATGATGAAAATTCAAACTTTAAGTTAGTTCAATTAAGTTCATTCTGAAAAACAACGATTTCACTATTTATATCACTCATGATATAATATTTTTTTAATTTAAATTAAAAAAATATTTTAATCTAAACTTACTTTACAGCATTGAATTTTAGTCCACTGGTGGTTATCCATTCTAAAGTTCCTAGTGGCTTACCTGTTTATTCATTCAAAAAAATGCTTACTTTTTTGGTTTTTGAAGACAATATGCAACTTTTAGTAATAATATAATAACTATAGTTGCAAACATTTGGAAACAATCTTATAAACAAAATGTTATAATAAGAAAGTATACAAAATATATAACGAAAATGCAAAAAAAGATAACAAGTAACAAATAAGTCTAATTGGTTCATTAGAAAATTAGATCGAAATAATTTAAATAAGCTGACCTCTGCTTGCCAGACATTCAGCCACGCTTACATTGTAGTTCACACTGGATTTCAAGTAATTCTGCCCATTTATTATTGATAGTACTGGTTTTTCTGTAAATATTTAATTTATGAACAAAAGTTGTGAATAATTTTAAACAATAAGATGATTTTACATTTGTGACAATAATTAACATAAACAGTAACATTTTAGTATATTTGTATTTTTCATAAATATGTTTAAAACTACATTTAGCTTGCTCCTACTTATTTCAAAGCTAACTCAAATTTATTTTAATTCGAAACTTGTAGGATATTTTTTTATGCCAATTTGTGGTAAGTGATGCTGTGTAAAATATTATTTTGTTTGAAAAATTTTAATTTTGGAAATACTCATTGAAATTAAGTAAATAGATTCAAAAGTAAAAAAAAATAATTTTGTTGAGTTATAGAGTCAATTACTATAGTCTCTAAAAAACACAATCACTGTTTTATTTAAATAATAAGGATTAAACTTTATTTTTATTTTATTTTAAGTCAAATAATGTCTACCTAAAAATCAATTTTAACCATTCTCAATCATACTAAAACAAGTGATATAAAATAAAGCAGATTTGTAGTTTCTTAAATCCAGATATTTACAAATGTTCATATAAATCACATTTTCAATACCAGCAAAAACATTAAAAAAAAAATGATATGTTTTTGGTAAAAAATAACTATAAAAATTTATCACATAAAAAAAGAAGAGTATATAGTTCAAAGTGGTTGTTAAAATTTGGGAATCACCAAAGTAACCTAAATTGTTTTCATTGGTTGACAGGAAATACTTTGAACATGAAGTATCAAAATGTAATTTTTATTGCAAATACAAACTTTGCACTTCCACTTGAGTGTTGTATATGAAGTTGTAACCCTGCTTCTCCACGGAGCTCATCAGCGGAGCTTCCGACACGCACCTCCACTTCCCCTCCATGCCCTCACGTGATTGGTCGATTACAAACCGGCCACCAGTGGTCGCCGTGACCTTGTCATTTTGGAGCATAGATCCTTCTTCGATCTTCACAAACATCTCACTGACTCCCTGTGTGGTTTGGTAATAAAAGTTTTAGTGTTAAAAATACAAAATGACAGGGTAGAATAAGTATACAGGTGTCGGAAAAAATGTGTTTTATTTTAGTTTGTAATTAATACAATGGGTATAGGATATTTTTAAGTTTTTGCAAAAAACAAGTTTACATATTTAATATTTCCTTATTTTTAACTGATGACCTGATATATTTTAGACCAAAATAACAGATAAATAGAGCTTTATGAAAACATTTCAAACTTAATGGTTTATCAGAAATAAAAAACATATCTTATTGTTTAATATGTGTATATCATACACAAAAATAGCCCAACACTTCATAGTAAAACCCCAAGCAAATTAAATTATGAATATGTTAACTACTTAACATGAAAATGCATAAACTTCGTTGTATTATATACTTTTTTGTTGTAAAACTTCAAACATAAGATTAAAAAAAGTGAAAACAAACCAAGTTAAGGGCATAGGGGGTCCAACATTTTTTTTACTAAAAATAACATTGGATCTCATATGAAAGCTATAAAAGTACAAACTACAAGCCAGTTTGTATAGAATTAAAAATTCTTATTCAACTTTTGAGGTATTGTAATTTTAATAAAAAGTTTCCGCTACAAACATATGGACTGCAAATATTTAAAATATCACTAAAAATCTATCTTCTTCTTTATTTTTTGAGCTGGAGACCTCAAACTTTCAGAGAACGTTCTTTTTATAGTTTAAAAGACTTCAAATGTTTGAATTTTTAAAATATTAAAAAAATAAAAACTTAAGATTAAAATAACAAAAAAATAATTGGTTTTTTTTTAATAAAAATTAAATTTTTGAAAATAAAATAAAAATTCTGCATTATTTTTTTTTTAATTTAATAATACACTTTCTGAGATAATTTGAAGAAGATTGCTTAAAACATGGAGGAGAAGATAGTTTAAAAGAAGATTTTTAGTGAAATGGTCTTTTTTTGCGTTTTTAGTTTGTGCCTTCTATTAGAAACCTATTGAGGTCACTGACTTTGATCGCTCATATCTCAAAAATTACTTTGAGCTTTACCAAGAAGTTGAAAATATTTGATGGCTCAAATAGAACTCTATAAAATAAGATCAACTTGTAAAAATCAAGGTAGACACCCCATGCCCTTGAACTATTCTTTATAAACATTGAAATACAGAAAAGTTGAGTTATGTGCAAAGCTAAAAAAATACCATAAAAAAAAAGTTAAAGTTAAACTTTTACAAGTTATAAATTTAAAAATTGTAATACTAATCCAAACAAAAAAAAAAATTACTTGTACTTCAAACAAAGTTTGTTGTAAACAAAGTGACAAATACAAACATTAAAAAAACCATACAACTATGATTATACAACTAAACATACTTTTTAAATTCATTGAATCTATTGAACTAACCGTTCTTTTAAATTTGGCAACTTCTTCATCTTCAAACAAAACGTACACATAGAACTTGTAGTGATTGGGAACTTTGCTGTAGGGATCGTACAGGTACTCTGACAGCACAGCGTCAAAACAAGGGAATGAAAGGCTTTTTGTTTCAACCGCCACCACCTCATTACCTGTAAGAATAATATAATATACTTAAACTCCAATGTGGTTCAGCAAAGAAATTTAAAATATTTTTAGTTAAAAAAAATAGTTTGTTTTACAAACAGGTTCATTTATTTTCAGTCAAAGTTGTTTTGTTTTTGGCAACATTAGTGTGTACTTGTTAACTTGTGTGCATAAAAACAATTACACATTAAATTGAAGGTTTAAATAAAATCTATAAAGACAGCTTTTGAATTAAACTAGAATTCACATAAAAAACATTAGAAAAAACTGAATAATTTAAGTAATATATTAATAGTTAAAGCTATTAATTAATACAATGGGTATTTTTTAATAAGTAATTGTATGACTAGTAATTTTTCTCTATAAATACTGAGACGGTTGGTCATTTTAAGTAAAAGAAAGTTTTTATTTCTTTAACTCTAGAATGTTTTGTCAAAAATGTTTTATAAGATAAATTTAAACTTAACTTGTGTTTTTTTAATAAACTTTTAAAATTTAATTTTTAAGTTTAATTAATTTAAAAAATATTCTGAACACTGTAATCCTTTTCAATTAAAAAATATAAATATAAACAGTTAAAAAGCAATCTAGTTAAAAAAAACTAACTTATTTCTTGTTGGCAATTGACTTTGTAGAAAAGGCTAAAAAGAAGAACCACTACAAAAGTAGAAATAGTCATTCTAGGCTTTTTATTAACTGCATAAAATCAAGTAATTTTAATTACACTAATTTTTGTACCAAAATGTTGTTTAATATATTCTACTTAATACTATACTTATGAATCTTAATTAAGCTAAATGAGATTATTATTTAATAGTCAATAAATATTTTACTTAGTAAAGTATTTGAAGAGTAAAAAAAAAATTAAATGGTTACAAACAAAATAAGGTTTAAAATATTTTGAACTAGTAGAAAACAAATATAATGTACTATATTGGATGGTATGAACAAAAAACTAAGAATTAATAAACAAGAACTTTTTATTAGCTAAAAAAATGCCAGTGTTAATTTTATGTTAAGTTTTGATTTGGTGTATTTAAATTTACTTTAAAATGTCTAGAAACCAATATATCAATTGCAACTTGTCATTTATGAAAGCATTACTAATTTTCAGCAAAACAACTATTTTTGTTATATAAACTTATAAAAATATATATTAAATAAAAACAGAAGGGGTAGACAACTTCTCAAGTAGACAGGCCAGATATGATGTCACTTGTACATAATAGGCTGCTTAAATTTTAATACTTTAGATAATTTTCATTCTTAACTAAAATTACCACAATAAAACTGTGTTATGATCACCACAGTTAACTCATTATTAAAATTATATGATACTTGCACTTTTTTACCTATATTTTATTATTAATTTATTTATCACTTAAAATGTTTAAAACTAAATAACAGCAGTAGTTTAATTAATGTTAAAATGCATCTTAAAATTTAAGTGCCTAAATGAAAGATAATAATAGCCTGATAAAAAATATATGTACATTTTAATGAAATATGAAAGAAAATATACTTTTGATGCAGATCAGGGGCAAGTGTAATGGCCTTTAGACGTGTAGATGAGAAATATATGTACATTTTAATGAAATATCACAGAAAATATTCTTTTGATGCAGATCAGGGGCAAGTGTAATGACCTTTAGACGTGTAGAGCTACATAAACTCCTTCAAATGTTAATTTTTTATAGTTCAAACTATATGAAGTGTTATATTTGCAAAATCATTTGAAATGGAAAACTTAAGATATAAACAACTGATTAGAATATTTTGGTTGAAATCGTCAAATTCAAATTAAAAATTTAAACTAGCAAAGCTACTGCACATTAAGTAGTCATGAAATTTTGTATACTTATAGTTGATGACCTTTTATAAAAGGATTATTTTAAAGTCAAAATATATTTTCAACGAATAAATTATTCTTTCTAACCCTAACATGACTGTAAAATATGTTTTCTATAGATTCTAAGTTTTAAAAATTCACTTCACTGTCCTCTCCATGCACTATTTAAGAAACTTATTTTTAAAAGAAACAAATAAATTTAGTCTATGCACCCCAATGACATGATGCTGACATATGCTTTTACCATCAAAAAAATTTTGAATATTATAAATAATTAGACACTCTTTGATACAATCAAGTGATGATGTGATGTGTGGGTGTTTTCCTGAAAATCAATTTACTGGAAATGAAAGATTGGTTGTTATAAATTATTGAAATAAATTATACTTGCTGTTAATTTAATTTTCTTGTTACTTTTTTGTTACTGAATTAGATCTAAGATAGTTCCTTTTTTTTTTTTTTTTAGAAATTAGAGGTAAAAGCATTAAAATGATACTTTTTTTTTTGAGTTTTATGTCAAGTTAATACTAACAAATTTATATAAAACTTTTTATTTTATTATTGATATTTTTTTTCAAATATAAACACTATATTTTTTCCTACAGACAGTATTTCTTTATTCTAGCTTATTTTTAAAGAACTTAATACTTTCAGTTAGATATTGGTTTATTTGAGTTTGTGACAGCTGATTGTGAGTTCACACTAATGGGAGTGATCACATGATTGGATTGTTAATGTGTTTTTTTTTTTTGCTGTAGCGTCAACAGATACTTACTTGTGGATTTGAGCTTCATGATTTTCCCAAACTTTGTGTTTTTAATGTTGAGATTTTAACCTTGTCAGTGTTTGCCAAACAACGTGTCACCGGAGGTTTTTTCAATAAAGGGTTAAAATTAGTTTTTATTTTGGTGAGTTAAAAATAAAAGTTCTGATTATTTATTTTTTGTTTATACATAGATTTAGTTTTATTCTTAATTATAGATAATTTTTTTGATAAATTTAAAGATAGGGCGGGTGGAATAACACATGATGAGCTGAAACTCACTTGCTTGACCTTCTGTATGCCTTTATTGTTGCAGAGGAGAGAGCTAGTTCTTATTTTTAACAAACTTAAAAAAAACTAGCCTGAGTGAAACTAACACCAAACTAGCCTAACTCAGCTTGTTTTTATTTTAAAAGCAGTACAAGAAAAAAAAAAATTTTTAATTTGCCATCAAGAAATCAACAAAACTTATAAAAAACCTCGCCTTCAACAAATGCACAAAATTAGTACAGGTGCCAGCAAACTGTCAACTACTCTAAATTATACTTCAAGTATTTTCAGATGAATTCTTAAAACCATATCAAAATGATACCTTTTTAAATCTACTTACTCTTAATCTATCTAAAAAAGGGTTGGCAACTTACAGCCTAGCTAAATCTAGACTGCAAATTGTATTTCATCTGTTAAATATTTTCAGAAAATAAAATCATTTCATTTTTATTATAAAGCTTTGTGCTATTTAGGAAAAATAAAAAATATTATTAAAACAAAAAAAAAAACTTGGTGACATTCCATTTGCAGAACACTTACAACATTAAAATATAAACAATAAACACCACAAAGTGTGGGAAAACAATACGAAGGTCAAATACCCAAGTTCTTACCTAGGACAAAAAAACAACATGAATCCAGTCATGTGATCACTGCTTATTTTTTTACCGGATGGCGTAGGTATCTAACTAATGGTTTTAAAAACTCTCAGTGTTGCAAGAACAAAAGAAAGAAAGAAAAAAGTGAACGCTCACAACTATGGTCAATGGATTGGTGTGGAGAAAGACCTTTCGGTCATCGAGCATCACACCATATATGTATAAATAACTTTGATGAGTTTTATTTAAAACTTTGATAAAATCTAATTTTAAGTTAAATACGATTTTTTTTTTTTAATTAAACTAATTAAAGAAATTAATTCTTAAATGAAAAAAAAAATGGTATGCACTCTTTTTTAAACCCATTACTGCCAATATTAACCATGAAAATCATAGTCTACCATGGGCACCACACCGTCTCCTCCCAAAGATTTCAATTTTTATGATCATGTACGTTCACATTTTTCTTGTTGCCCTCTCTACAAGAGCAACCCTGAAAAATGCAATAAAAAGGTCAAAACCTAGTGATTGACACAAATACAATAATAAAGAAAAAAACACTTGGAACATTAACTGTTTATTTAAATATTTGATATAAAGAAAATTCAATAATCTAGTTAAACAAAATTTATAAATAGTTTCAACAGCAGTTATAGTTCATTTTCAAATTTTAGTCTGATTTTTTGAAAGCATGCTTGAAGTTGTATTGTTTGTTTAAGAAAATATTTTTGAACATTTTAAATTAAAATAACCCACTATGAAACATTTTGTAAAACGCCAATTTATTTCAAAAAATCCACTTGAATAGTCACTAAAAGTAATTAGGACAGGTTAGAAAAAAAAAATTAATAAAAAAATGTAGCTTAATGTTACTGAAAATTTAAGCAAAATTAAAAAACTAGTGATAATTTACACTAAAATTCTGTTTAAAACAACAAAAACAAAAAACCTTGTTTATGCTTTATTCGATATAGAGTAGACTATTAAAACTGTCCTGGACAAGACTGTTTGGTGTGCGACTCGATAACCAAAGGGTTTTTACGTGCACAAGGTGCTAGGACCAAACATTTTTACTTTATTTTGTTGTTCAATAAACATATATACTAGTTACGTATGTATTGTATGATTTGAAAAATAAAATATTTAACTTTATTTGTATGCAATACTTTAACTTTGTTTAAACAAATTCTCTGATTTAAATTTGATTTGAGAAGTGCTAATAACTATGCCTAATTACTCAAATGTTTTAGGTAACTACTCAATTTAAGTGTCAAATATCAAATACTAAAGTGGCTAATCTCAGCTTTAATCAATCTTATTTTTAGTTGTTACAAAGGTTTATATGTTACAAGGATACATTAGTTGTATTAAGCTAAAACATCCTATTACTGTTTGTTTTATTACAACTGTTAAAAAAAATCCAATATAAAAATAATTTGGACTCAACCAACTTTAACTGATAGTAACATTCAAAACTGTAGTAATTTTTACTTACAATAACATATTGTCGATAAAAATAGTATTTTATTAAATCGTAAACACAAATACCTAAATATTATTCATTTACTTTTACTACAACTAAGAATTGTGACGTATAAAGATCCGTTCTACTTGACTGGACTTTACTCGTCTGATGCTTCACTTTTATTGATGTCATATTATTTCGGATCTGACTGACGTCATATTTTTTCGGATGTAGCTTCAATTTCCCATCAATTTCCACTTTTATGTCGGGGAAAAGTTTTCCGAACTGTTCATCATTACTGCAGTGACGGAGTGACTCAAGAGCGAGCTGTCTCCTTTGCTCTTCAGTTTGATTGATACATCCAACGTGTTGAGTTTCGTTTTCAGCCATGAAAGAAATAAATCCTGTAAATAACAAATTTATTATTTAATAAACTAAAATCATTATAAATAGTAAAATTATGAGTTTCGTTGAAAAAAAGGCGTAATTGGTCATGTAAAGTTATTGATTAACACATTTTCATCGTCTACAATAGCTTTTTAGTAATTTTCATAAAACATTTTGTCTAAAACAGCAAAAATTAATCAAAGATAAACAGAGGTCAATTTACAGTTTAAAAGATTATTTACTTAACGGTTATAGTAAATGTTTAATACTCTACAGAATAATGCTGTATTACCCCTAAGAATGTTGCCAACCATCAACGAAGGACTCCAGCATTTTGAGTGGAAGCTCGAAATCGATAGGCAAAGCTTCCTGTTCACTTTAAACCTTCCACTAGGTGTCATCATACGTATATCCGGGGGTCTCATCGGGTAATTGGTTGGAAAAATAACCTCCCCGTGGTAATACCATTCTTCGTAAGACGTTTCCGAAGGACCACGTATCTGAAAAACAAAATCGAATTACATTAGCCTTGACAATGCTTTTGCTGGTACGTAGCCTAAACTATGTTTTTTTTATTTCATCATTTAATATAACATAGCTTAAATTCAAAATACATTAGTGGTTTTTTTCTAGCTTATTTGATTGTAATCAACAATATCTTTGTTACACCAAGATTTTTCTTTCATACGAGTAAAAATCAAAGAAATGCTCATACAATTATATGCTCTGGTAATATAAAAAGGTAGTTACTGTTCAGTGACTTATAAAAAAAGTGTTAAATTGATAGTTTAATTTAAACTAACATAGAAATGACATTCATGAAGGTTGTTATCCAAAGGTCTTACTGCTTTGACAAACTCAACAGGCTGTTTGCTTAGTAATACATATTCCTTTTTTAATCTTTTAGTAGCGATATCGGATATTTTATGCTTTATATTTATAATTGCTCTGTAATTCAATTTTTTATTAAACTAATTACGGTAGAATATAAAACAAAATTCTGTAAAATTCTTTAACATTTCTTTTTATAAATGTCGAACATAGATTTTTATCAAAAACTTAAGTTAAATGTTTCTATAATTATGATATTAAGTTAAGTATGGTGTGTACTACGGTGTTTCAATATTTAAAGAAAATCATCAGAAACAAACTAACAATAGTCAAAGTATTTGTACAAACGTATAGTTCTAAATAGTAATAGTTATAAACATTAAGTTAATGATAATGAGTAAGAATGAGAAGAGTTAAACACTTGATTACTATTTGGTTTTTTTTTTAATTTTAATAGTTTTAAAAAAGCTTTTGTTTTTATCATTTGATTATAGATTTGTAGAATATCATTACTTTATTAAAGTAATGTGTTATAAATTTTTCCAAAGTTTAAATACTCTTTTTAAATGAATTTAGTTGTAGGTATAATATTAAGTATTCAAAAAAAAACGATTATAAATTTTTATTCCATATTTTTTTATAACAATTCTCTAAAAGAAATAACTATTTTTTCATTATCTTTTAAATCTATAAATATTTTTTAGTGAAAGTTTGCCTTTTAATAAGTTTTGTACCTTGTCATGAAAAAATTAAAAGTTAGAAGTATATTTCATTTTTATAAAAAATTGCATTTAACATATTACTTTTATTTTATAATTTAAAGTTAGTTCGTTGTATCTTAGTTGTTATTTGCCTAGTTAACCAACCTACTAATTATTCGTTTAATAGTAATTCAAACTAATTAATCTCTAGCATAAGCGTTCATTTAATCAGCTGTAGTTACTGAAGCAACATGCTTCCCATTGAAAAACTTATATGGCCTAATAAAAAAAAAAATATTCGACTTAAGCTACGATTTTATAACTTAATTAAATACAGTTATTAGTTAAATAGTACCATATATAATTTTAATCAATAGTATATACTATATATCTATAGCGGGAGTGGGTCAGAATGACACGGCGACAAAATGACACGGTCGTCAAGTAGACACGGTGCGTCACTTTGGCACAGCGACAAAATGACACGGTGCGTCACCTTGGCACGGTGCGTCACTTTGGCACAGAGAGTCACTTTGGCACGGCGACAAAATGACACGGTGCGTCACTTTGGCACAGAGACAAAATGACACGGTGGGTCACTCTGGCACGGAGGGTCACTTTGGCACAGAGAGTCACTTTGGCACAGCGACAAGATGACACGATGCGTCACTTTGGCACACAGGGTCACTTTGGCACAGCGACAAAATGACACGGTGCGTCACTTTGACACAGAGGGTCACTTGGGCACAGCGACAAAATGACACGGTGCGTCACTTTGGCACAGAGGGTCTCTTTGGCACAGCGACAAAACGACACGGTGCGTCACTTTGGCACGGAGGGTCACTTTGGCACAGCGACAAAATGACACGGAGGGTCACTTTAGCACAGCGACAAAATGACACGGTGTTTAATAAGGGAGGGAACGATTTGTTGTGAAACTTCAATCTTCATTGGTATGGACAACGATCTTATTTTTCTAGGAAACATTTTGGTTTCCTGTCTTCTAACCAGTTTTGTAGAATCAGCAACAATCACATTGATTAATTTTCAAAACAAAGACCGCAGGAATTTTTGACTGTGACTTCTTAAAATAAAGTGAAACAAGTAATTTTTATACCTTCTATTGTCTATCGTCGTACTTATAAACAACATACTCATTTTTAAACAGCAGCAAGGTGTTAGATGTGCTTAAATGCCGTGCTTAATAAACGACAAATAATTGTTTGTATCAAAAAACGTTCACAAAGATTCAAAAGCAGCAACTTTTTTAACAAAATACGACTGCCAAAATTAAATTTCTTTCGAATGGAAAAACTTAAACACAGTTTTGTACTAGAACTTGAAACGAGTAATAAAAATTAGAAAATGACTTACCATTCTACGACTAGATAGATAAAAAACTCATATAAACATATTTTTTAAACTTCAGCAACATTCTGATTTAACAAATACAATCTTCATTTTAGATCAATCATTCAGTACATCAAAACAATAAACTAGTAGATGTATAAACAGAGGAAAATTTGTTTTATAAACTAAAACTCAGACGTTATCGAAAACAACTTATCTGCTGTTGTAATTCTAAATTCTAATGCGGTTTTTATTTTACGTTTTTATGCTTAAAAAAAGTAATACTTGCGCTCTTTTGGCGACTTAATAGGTTGCAATTTTGAACTAAAATACTGCGTTCCCTGACGATTTACGTTAGTAGCAACATCTTCAAAAAATCATTGTACACTTGACTTAAAAGATCGAAATTTTGCGCTTCTATGCGACTTATGTTAGTTGCAACATATATCGTGCACTTAGAAGTAGAAATATAATGCTCTTTCGCAAATAAAATTGTGCACCTAAGCACTAAAATGCATAGATAATAATATAAGTACAAATAACCGCAAATAAATTAGTTTTTTTACCAAAACATTGCCTACACCAAGCATCTCTTTAAATAAAACCCAATAAACCACTATTACACACTTGTAATACAATTGTAGACTTGCTTTAACACAATACAATTCTTCTTACTATCATAACAGTAAAACTTCGCAAAATAAAACATTACCGCAATTGATATTGTCAAGATTTTAAACTCGTTAAAAAATTGATTAGTAATTACCTAAATTATTTTCTCGCTGCGTTTTTTAATTGATTAGGCGTCTGATTCCTATTAGAACAATTCTAAAGCTCAGGCAACTCGTGGTCTCCAATGTCTCAATACAGATATTGAAGACCATGGGTTGCCCATGATAGTTAGGTAAATAGAACATCGCTTTCACCAATTACTGCCGATTGCCCCATACTTTCAAAATGTTGTCTAGTTTATATCAAAAGTAATTTTTTTTTTACTTTTTCATCAGAAAGAAATTAACTCATAATTAATAAACAATATTCTTTTATAATTTTAGAAAAAAGTTTTTAGAAATCCTAGAAAAAAAGTTTAATTTTTTATATTTTATACTAAAAAGTTTTGTAAAAATAAAAAAGACTTATAGTATCAACTTTAATAGAATGGCTGCAGCTTCAATTAGAAGGTTGCAGCAGCAGTGTTGTATGTATAATCTCTAGTGATTAATTTTTCTAAAAGTGATAAATATATAAATGCGCATGAATGGTTGCATCAAACTCTTAATTTTCTCTAAACTGTTCATAATACTATTTTAACTTTTTCATAATTTTAGGCTCCAGGACCGTTTATTTTAATTATTTGCTTTTAGATAAGTTTATTATACATTTTCGCAGAGTTTTAAGTAAACATCCCAACTTATTAACTTTTGTTGAATATTAATATATACACATATTTAATATAAATATATATACATTTAATATAAATGGCTAGTTACTACAAAAGCAGCTTAACTCTGTATTTTTAAAAACTAGAGTTAAAACACGCATGACTTATTCTTACTACGAAATAACTCTGTATCAAATTAAATCTTAGTTATTTCTTATTACAATTCCAGATAATAATTAATTAAACGTTTAACAAAAAATACTAAATTTTATTCATTACATAAATATGAAAAGTCGTGAAACGTGAAATTAAAACTTAAGAATATTTTTGTTTTTATGCTAAGACTTAAATTTTAAAGCAATGTATCATATATAGTTTCAAATGTATCAAGCTACTATAGTTTAGAAAAATATAATAAATCTTTTGTTTAACTAATTACTATCAAAATTTTACAATTAAAAGTTATATTCTGAAGAAGTTTAGTTTTGCTTATAAGTTTGTTAATCCATGCTATAGTGACGCACCGTGTCATTTTGTCGCTGTGCCAAAGTGACGCACCGTGTCGTTTTGTCGCTGTGCCAAAGTGACGCACCGTGTCGTTTTGTCGCTGTGCCAAAGTGACGCACCGTGTCATTTTGTCGCTTTGCTAAAGTGATCCTCCGTGCCAAAGTGACGTACCGTGTCGTTTTGTCGCTGTGCCAAAGTGGGCCTCTGTGCCAAAGTGACGCACCGTGTCATTTTGTCGCCGTGCCAAAATGACCCTCCATACCAAAGTGACGCACCGTGCCATTTTGTCGCTGTGCCAAAGTGACCCTCTGTGCCAAAGTGACGCACCGTGCCAGAGTGACGCACCGTGTCATTTTGTCGCTGTGCCAAAGTGACGCACCGTGTCATTTTGTCGCTGTGTCATTCTGACACCCACCCTTAAATTGATAGTTTAAACTAACACAGAAATTACATTCATGAAGGTTGTTATCTAAAGATCTTACTGCTTTGACAAACTCAACAGGATTTTTGCCTAATCTTTTGTATTCCTTTGTTAATCTTTTAGTAGCAGGATTAGACATTTTATTTTATATGTTTGTAATTGCTCTGTAATTATTTTTTTAAACTAACGTTGGTAGAAAAAGAAGAAAAAAGGTGAACTTTCCTAACATCTGTTTAATGTCTAACATAGATGTTTACAAATACTTATGTTTAATATTTCAAAATTAATAATACTTTAAGTTTGTTGTGTATAATATTGTTTTAATATTAAAAGCAAATCATTAGTAAAAAATGAACAATAATCAAAGTATATATATATATTTAACAGTATGACGTAATATTGTACATTACAAATATTCAGTACAAAAATCGATCTACCTTCTATCTAATCAAACAACTAAAATTAACGAAAACAACAGTTAATTGACTATAAAATGCTTCAAAATTTGTTGTGTTTTAAGAGAAGCTTTTTTATATGTCGACAAGACGATATAAATTCGCTTCTCTTATTTAAACAACCTTCCTTTTTTAACGCATACATAACGGCTGTTGATTCTTTTAAGCACAGCCTACAAACAGGGTTGTTACCATCTGCTATTGGCTGTGCTCTTTTTATCACCTCCCAAGTTAATTTAAAATCAATGTTTTTGCGCTTAAGGCCGCAAACATACTTCGAAAGCTCAGTTTCATTTTCGTATACACCACCTTTAAAGAATTTTTTATGGTTGGCATACCGAAATCTGAATTGAGTGGAGCATAAGCCGATGTAGAACTTCTTTTCAAGGTCAGAGTTAACTGTTGCCTTGTAAATAATGTTCTCTGACCGGCAATTGCCCCCCTTCAAATTGTATTTACAGCCACCGGCGCAATTACACTGATTTTTGATTGAATTACTTTTGTTTAAAATCCTTTGATTATGTGACTTGATTAATCTCTCCAAATTCGCCATACATGAATAACTGATTCGCATATTATGTTTGTTAAATATCTTTGATAATGGGTTATTTTTGTTGAAATGTTTTTTTACTAGATTTATAAATTCTCTGCCGATGTTTGTTTTAACTGAAGTACAGAATTGGGGATTATACCAAATTATATTTCGCTTTCTTTTACTTTTGTTGGTCGTTTTGTTTTTTTGCTCCGTTGTTTCAAAATTAAGTTTATCATTGTAACCGCATTTTTCATTATTAGTTCGTAATCTTGTTTTGTCTTTAAAAAGTTTTCTTCGTTGCTTGATCTTTTATTTAAACGTTTATTAATTATTTTTGGTATTTGGTTTATAATATTTTTTGGGTGGCTAGAATATTTATTTATATACATAATTTTTGCGTTTTAATTTATCATAATTTAGCGAATTTATATCGTCTTGTCGACATATAAAAAAGCTTCTCTTAAAACACAACAAATTTTGAAGTATTTTATAGTCAATTAACTGTTGTTTTTGTTAATTTTAGTTGTTTGATTAGTTAGAAGGTAGATCAATTTTTGTACTGAATATTTGTAATGTACAATATTACGTCATACTGATTTTTATTTTTTTTAATATCTTTTGTATCTTTGTTTAGTACAGTGCTTTTCATTTTGAATTTAACTGGCTGATGATCAAAGCTTTATGAAAAATTAAAGCTTTGTGAAACATATATATATATATATATATATATATATATATATATATATATATATAAATATATATATATATATATATATAAATACTTTGATTATTGTTCATTTGTTACTAATGATTTGCTTAAAATAAAGATTTATAAATTAAAAATATGTTTATCTAATTATATAAAAACTATATTTATACAGCTGTTTCACAATAAAATGTAAAATTTCATGTGCTCCTCAGTAAGTTACAGTTAGTTATAATAGTAAACAGAAATTTAGGTTTTGAAAATTTTATATAATAATTGTGCCGTAGTAATGATACAGTTTATTGTACAGTTAGCTGAATTTGAAAATAGTACGCTATGGCTCTTAATTTATGCATTTTAGGAAAGTTTAGAAAGGTTAAAAACAGCTGTATAAATTATAGTTTTTATATGGTTATAAATATTTAGCTTCAATTTAATTTGTCGAGTACTATCGACTAGAACTTTTTATAAAACCTTTAATATATATATATATATATATATATATATATATATAGAAATAAAATGCACAAAATAAACTTTTGCTTGGGACAGCTGTTTCTGCGTTTAATACGCGTCTTCAGCCAAGTTTTATTAAATGAAAAACAAACTTGTAAGTACATATATATATGTTTATACACCTATTTTTTATTAGTAATAGTAACAAACATTCAAGTTAATGATAATTAAGGCAGTGTTTATAGAAACTTCGATAGTTCTTGAAAAATTTCCATTTTTAATTATTTGTCTAGAGATTTGTAGAAAGATAATTTTGTAATTAAAACAACATTATAAAAGCTGATTTATTTTTATTTTTGTTTACAAAATTAAAATACTTTCATTAAATGAATAAAGTTGTTAGTATGATAAGAATAATTCAACAAAACTTTCATTTTTAAACTTTTAATTCTAAATATTTTTCAAACGAAAATGATTATTAATCAATAAGTGTTTTTGTATAATCTTTTTAACTTTTAAAATATTACTTTTGTAAAAGTTATTCTTGTACTAATTTGTGTATCTTGCCAAAAAAAAAATAGTTAAAAGTGTGTTTTATATTTGAAATTATTCTGCATTTATCATAACGCTTATAATTTAAAATTAATAGTTAGTTTGTTGTATCTTAGTTATTAATTGCTTAACTAACCAACCTACTATATATTCATTTAATAGTAATTTAAAATAATTAATATCCAGCCTAAGCGTTCATTTAATCAGCTATAGTTATTGAAGCAACATGCTTCTCTTCGAAAAACTTATATGGCTTAATAAAAATAAAGAACCGACTTAAGTTACTATTTTACAACTTAATTTAATATAGTGTTAGTTAAATAGTACCATAAATAATTCTAATCAACACTGTATACTTTGAATTTAAAACTGCATTTTTTTATAAAAACTGTTCTACACACTTGATTTTTAATATTGTTTAAAATTCTGGCTAGATTTTAAAATACTGTAAGATAAAAAAAAAGTATCTAGAACTAATGTTACGAAAGAAGATATAATCGCTGAATAAAACCAGGTGTTACGTTTTGATGTTATATAATAAAAACAAATGTTTAAGCACTGTTTTGGTTTATTACCGGTTTCGGTGGGCCTTAGCCGACCTTTTCAAATAATTTCAAAACAGTAAATAACATTTAGACATTGGCAGTAATATGAATCTGAACTCATTGATGCGTAAAAAATTAATAAACATTAACTATTCAAATTTTAATGAAAAATGCATAATTAGGTGAACTAAATATTGGTATTAATTAATAAATAAAAATAAAAGAAATTAAAAAACTAAATGCAGTAATATAAACGGAAACACAACAAATTCTTAACAAAATTCTGAAAAAACTAACGGATGATTAAAATGCTAAAAATATTTAAATTATTAGGTTTTAGACTCATTCCAATAGAATAATAAAAATTTGTTTCTGTGCCTGCAAGAGCTCATTACTTCTGATCTTTTGTTAATACAGTTCTTATCTGCTTGTAGGATCTTTAATGCTTCTTTCAAACACAACCTGCACGTCTCGATTCTCGGTCTTGATTCATATTCTTTTTCCAGTATTGTCCAAGTCAATTCATAATCCTTATTTTCGTTCTTCAATGTGTGGATGTATTTTGATAGCTCCGTTGCTTGTTTGTATTGAATATAATTTTTATCTTCTGGTTTGCTATTTATTGTCGTTCTGTGGGTTGCCACTCTTTTTTTAAATTGGTTGGCGCTTAGGCCAATATATGATTTAGTTGTATTGTCAGTTTTTACTGTGGCTTGGTATATGACATTTTTTGCTCTACAGTTACCGCCTTTCAAAGGACATTTCTCTTTGTTTCTGCAGTTACATGTTTCATCTTCATCATTCTTGTTGCAGTTTGTGAGCTTCTTGTTATGGTTCTTTATGATTGTCTCAATGTTTGGCAAACAGCTGTAACTTAATTTGATGTTGTTCTTATTCAAGTATTTTTTAAAATTTACTGTCTACTCCGAAGTATTTGTTTATTATTTGGAGAAATTTCTTGCCAATGTTTGTTTTTATTGATTTGCAGTATGGTGGATTAAACCATATTATTTTTCTTTTTCTTTTTCTAGGCTGTTTCTTTTCATCATCTTCATCTTTGAACTTTATTTTGTAATTATAGCCACTTAACTTTATTGCGTCATTGTAATCTTTACTTATTTCATTGAATAGATTTTCATTGCTAGAATTTTTGGAAAGTCTTTCTTCTATCATTTTTGGGATTTGTTTCAGTATTGCTGGAGGGTGGTTGGACTTTGAATTAATATATATAATTTTGCTGTTTTCTTTTCTATATGGTTGGAATGTGTGGTTGTATAGATTGAAGCTTAAGTCTAGATAGTTAATTTTACGTGAAGGATTTTCAATATCTAACTTTATTCCCATTTCTTTTGATATGTTGTGCATGGATTTTTTAATTTTCTCTATATCAACATTACTTTTGTTTTTTTCTATGACCATTAAGCCATCGTCGCGGTACAATCCTGTTGTTAGGTTTGGGAGCGCATACCTGAGTTTATGTAGTATATAGAGGCCTACTAGTTCGCATATTTCCGCTCCATGCTTACCTCCCATGGTGATGTCGAAAAGTTCATTCTCTTCTGTGTTACTCTTTCTTTTTACCCATACCTCTTCTTTGTTATGTAATACAGATTTAGATGCGTTTAAGATGATCTTAATTTCTTGTTCGCTTACTTTTGTACTTTCTTTTGCAAAAGCTAAGGCTTTACTTAATAACTTTTCTGTTATAGATGGGTAGAACTCCACAATGTCAAACTTCATGAACTTGTGATGTTTGATTGTCATTTAGTTTTGATGTTATAAAAAAATTAATTTAAAATTTAAAAAACGTCTTTTATTAGTAGCATTAATATGAAAACCTTAAAGTTTTTAACTACTTAGGGGTCAAAATATGCAAAAGTTTTTTTATTTTTCGAAATTTCATTGCAAAACTATAAACATATAAGTTAAGTATTTTTTTTGAGTTTACTTTGTTTTCAATTTTTAACAACATTAAAAGTTAATCTAAACAAAAGAAAATCCTAAAAATCGGCTGTAGCAAACTTGTGTGACTTGTGTTATACTGAACAGAATTTTTAATTTTTTTTAGCTTTAAACTCATTAAAATTCTGTTAAACCAAACGTACAACAGTCTAAACGTAAAAAACAAGTGTAAAATCAATCCTAATCGGTAATAAGCATTTAGTTCAGCTTGAAGTTTTGTTAAATGATACTAACCACTTAAACTAATTTTAAATTCACTATTATTTAACAATTTATACTAACGCTAGTTTAACCTAGTAAATGTTTATGCTCTGCAATCAAGTGTTTTTTGTTACTATACAAACTTTATTAATTTAGTATCAATTTTTTTCTGATTATTAAGCTTTTACATTAATTGTTATTATTTTTACATTAGAAGTGATGATTTTGTTTTTCTAAACTTTAAAAAACTGCTTGTCATTTGCATAAAATATTTTTGAATTTGATTAAACTGAAACATTAAATTTCTACATAGCAGCTTAACTATATAATCAATAATAATATAATAAGTTTTTGTACACATTGTTTGCTAACAAATGTTAAACAGCAATACTACATTTTCTTATTAGTCCAATTCCGTAGGGCCAAGAAAATGAACTATTACTTTTCTTTAAGATATCGGATCCTTTGAAACTATTCTCTTTTGTTATATTGTATGTAAAACGTTAGTTTAACTCATAATCCTTAACCTAATAAGCGCTTTGCAAAACTGTGTTTCTGACGATCGAAATATCACATTAACTTTTCAGAACATAAACGTGTTTTATGGGTCTTTTTAAATTCTATGAAATGCCTTGGTATTTAAATAACACATTAGATTTCAACAATGCAGCTTAATTTAAAAAAAATAGTAATTGAATATATTGTTTTTTACCAAATGTAAAACAACAATACTGCCTTATCTTATATATTTTATTCAGTGATGTTAAAAAAATGATCTGTAACTTTTCATCAACATAAGGGATTTTTATAACCTATTCTTTTTAGTTATATTGTATGTAAAACGCTAGTTATTATCATAATCTTTAAGTACATAAGCGCTTCACAAAACTTTAAATTTCGAAGGTCGTAAATCAGCACTAACAACACAAAATTAGTATTTATATCGATTTTATAATAAGGCTGACACTTGCTGTAAACTATAACCTTATTTTTTTATAAATATATTGCTCTATCCCTTAGTTTCCCCAGCAACTACAACATATTATAAAACTGTTAGGAGCTTAAAGCTTTTACAAAGTTCTATCTTGTCGTCAGTGTAAGAACCTTTTCAGCTCAACTGATAAAAATTATCTTTTATATTACTTACCTACAGGTTAAAATCAAGAACACATTGTAAATTCAACAAATGTTTTATTAGATTGAAAACAGGATAAATTAAACATTATTCAATAAATATCACTACTACTAAGATATTTGATATATGGGAATCCTTTCTTCTCGACTGGTCTTACTCGTTGTGACTGACGTCATATTTTTTCGGATGTAGCTTCAACTTTCCATCAATTTCCTCTTTTATGTCGGGGAAAATTTTTCCGAACTGTTCATCATTACTGCAGTGACGGAGCGACTCAAGAGCGAGCTGTCTTCTTTGCTCTTCAGTTTGATTAATACATCCAATGTGTACAGTTCCGTTTTTAGCCATGAAAGAAATAAACGCTGTGAAAATTAACGTTGAATTTTGAAATTTCAAACAAGTAAGGTAATTAATAAAAAACGTATGCTTTTGCGCATTTAATTTATTAACTATTTTACTACCTTAACTTTGCTGTTAATTTCAAATAAATTATGTCGATAAAAACCTAGGTTATAAAAAAAATTGTAGAACTATAAATTTTACAAAACTGCTTGATAAACTCAAACTATATCAAATACAAAAACAACATGATGAATTTTTTAACCTATAAGAATCGAGCCCAATGACATTGCTGGACTCCAATCTTCTTGATTGTAAAGGTACCAGGAACTATTGACTTCAAACCTGCCGTTAGGTGTCAGCACGCGGATTTGCGGGGGAAGTATCGGGTAATCGAGTGGAAAGACCATCGACCCGTGGTAATAACCTTCTTCGTAAGGCGTCTCCGAAGGACCTTGAAACTAAAACAATTATAAGATTTTTTTAGCAAAAATTATACAAGCTTAACTTTCCATTACAATTGAAAAAATAATTATAAAAATGAATTTAGTTTTAACGATGCAATTCCAAATGCGTAGTTTTTACATTTAAGTACAATAATAGTTGAACTTATTTAAACTAATGTTATCTATTTATCTCGATTTTTGTTCGTTACTTAAAGATAAATATTTTTTTACTACTAACCAAGCTATATTTTACAAATAGTACTTAAAAAAGTAATAAAAAAAAAGTTTAGAAGAATTCCTGGTGTGCTATTGTGCATATTTTTTGAAAATAAAAATTTTGAATTAAGAAACAAACTAACACAGAAATGACATTCATGCAGATTGTCATCCAAAGGTCTCACTGCTTTGACAAACTCAATAGGCTCCTTTTCTAAACTTTTATATTCGTTGGTTAATCTTTTCGATGCAATTTCTAGTCCTGAAATTTTTTTATATGGTGCTATTATATTACTGACGTCATATTTTTCCGGATCCGACCGCAACTTCTCATCAATTTCCTCTTTTATGTCGGGGAAGAGTCTTCCAAACTGTTCATCATCACTGCAGTGACGGAGTGACTCAAGAGCGAGCTGGATTCTTTGCTCTTCAGTTTGGTTGATGCCTCCAATGTGCATAGTTTCGTTTCCAGCCATGAACCAAAGGAATCCTTTGAATTAAAATATTTTAAGTTTATTTAGTTAGTATGGCGTAAGTAGTAGTAACTTGTAACTATTAAGTAGTAGTATTTTACATAGTGTAAGGCGTTTCAGAAAGAAAATGATTCCGTTGCGCATTTGACTTGATTAAATTAAAAATTAAATAGCTTTATGAAGTATTGAGTTTGCTAGTCTACTAACTAAACTAAAACGTAAATGTTAGACCTTAAAAACAACACGAAATATATTTCAATGTACCTTCGAGGATGGTGCCAATAGTCCAATTTGAGTTCCAGTTTTCGGGTTGCCAACTCGAAATTGAGAGGCACAAGGCCGTGTTGACACTATACCTGCCATTGGGCGTCATCATGCGCACTTCCGGAGGACCATCCGGATAGTTTGGAGGAAAAACAAACCTTCCGTGGTAATACCCTTCTTCGTAAGGCGTCCAAGAAGGGCCTTGTATCTTTAAAAAAAATAAAGTTTTTTTAGATGAAGGTTTACTAATACTTCGTATCTGATGTACAAAAAATGTAAGTTATTTTCAAGCTTAGTTAATAACTCTAATTTACTTTATTGTAAATACAAATATCTTTACTAGACATACATTTTTGTTTTATCTAATGGTGTATATGTTAAATAAGCATAATATACTTTATTGTATTTCATAAAAAAAAGCAAATTAGAAAAAATCATTTAAGCTAATGCTATGTAAACATAGAATGGTAATTTTTGTTCAATAAATCAAGTGTTAAACTGATAGTTTAAACTAACACAGAAATGACAGTCATAAAGGTTGTTATCTAAAGGTCTCACTGCTTTGACAAAATCAACAGGATTTTCGCCCATTTTTTTATATTCCTCAATTAATCTTTTAGTAGCAGGATTGGACATTTTTTGCTAAATGCTTATAATTGCTCTGTAATCAACTTTTTGTTAAACTAATGAGGATAGAAAGTAAAACAAATTAGGTAAGTTTTTCTAACAGTTCTTTTTCTATATGTCAAACATAGATGTTTTTTCTAAGTACTTAAGTTAAATATTTAAATAAAAATAATATGATAAGTATATTATGTATAATATTATAAATATTAAATGCAGATCATCAAAAACAAATAAACAATAATCAAAATATTTGTATTTATGTTTATTCACATATTTCTTATTAGAAATGGTAATAAACATTTAACTTAATGATTCAAAGGCGAACAGTAATTAAGTGTTTATATTAATTTTAGATTTGAAGAAAATCATCTTTGTTATCTAAATAATATTATGAAAGATGATGTATTATCTTCATTATGTCCTAAATCTAAGTTTTCTATTGAAATGGATAAAGTTGTTAGTATGATAAAAATACCACTTTAAATTTACAAATCAAAATTTTATTTTATGATTATTTTATTACAGAAGTATTTAGTTTTGCAGTACCTTTTAAATTTCGTAATTGTTTAAGTCTTGTGTAACTTCTCATAAAAAAAAACTACAATTAACAAGTATATTTTATTTTTACAAAAAAGTTGCAAACATTTAAGTAATCTTGTTTAAAAATTAGTTGATAGTTCCTTGTTTCTTATTTATTTGTTGCTCAACTAACCAGCCTACTAAATTTTCATTTCAAAGAAATTTAAACTATTAATTGACATAGCGTTTTTTCAATCAGCTATAGTTACAAACCAACACCTTCTTCATGTTCAACGAAACTTAATCATCAGAAAACTTATATGGCCTAATTAAAATAGTAACTGACTTAAGTTACGATTTTACAACTTAAGTAAATGTAGTTATTAGCTAACAGCATCGTACTTATTGTCATTAGTATTAAATACTTTAGCTTCATAACTAAATTTTTTTATTAAAACTATTTTACACATAACTTAAATATTTTGAAAAAATATAACTTTCATTTTAACATACTGTTCTGCAAAAAAGTTTTTAGTTTTTTTGCTAGATAAAAATAATAATTTATAATCGCTGAATAAAGCCAGATATTAAGTTTTTATGTTATAAAAAAAAATTAAAATTAAAAAAAATGTCCTTTAACGTTAACAGTCAATATAACAATCTTTGAGTTTTTAAGAAGTTAGGGTTAAAGATGTGCAAATGATTTTTTATAATTTTTATTAAAAAATTTAATGCAAAACTAAAAAATAATTAATTAAGTAAGTTTTGTGCGTATTTTTTTTGTTATTTAATTTGTAATGACATCATAAGTTAATTTAACTAAAAACCCTTCAAAATGCCTCGACCAAACTGGTGTGACTTCTGTGAGAGAGGAAACATTTATATTTGACGCATAAAACACATTCAAACTTTGAAAAGTCCGAACGTAAGAAATTTTACTATTTTTTCATTTTAAAAATCAATCCTGCTATATAGGTAGCTTTTCATTTAGCTGCAAGTTTTGTTAAATGATAATGGCCGCGTAAACTCATTTGAAGCCAACTATTATTTAGCAGTTTATAATACCGCTAGTTAAAGTTGAGAACGGAGAGTGTTTTGTGTTTTATATAAATTTTTATTAGTTTAACTCAATGTTTTTAGGCCTACGTAAAACTAACTTTTTTTGAATAACAAAATATTAAATCAATTTATGAAGACATGAAAATGTTGTTGGTCTTTCTAAATTTTATGAAACGGCTTGATATTTGCACAAAAATTCAGAGTTAACACCATCGATATCTATAAAGCAGCTTAAGCACATATGCTAAAAATTACTGTTTGTTTTACCTACTAAATGTTAAACAGCATTAAAGTCTTGCCTTTAAGAGTTTAACTTCGTAATGTTGATAACTCGAGATCTCACTTTGCATTAAAGGTAAGATTATTTTCTAACCGGTCTACATTCCTTCATTGTATAAAAACATTAAGAATAGTTTTAAATTTTTAAATTTTATAACGTAAGTTTTAAATTTTTTTAATTTACACAACAAGTATTTAAAAAATTTTGTAATATAGCTAGTATCTGCTGTAAACTATATTTTTATTAATATTCAAGTATTTTGTTCTATCCTAAAAGTCGTCACTGTAAACTTCCAACATATTACCTGATTATTTTATCATGGTTTAAGTTTTATTCCACTAAAGAACTAAGTATGAAAGAAACAGTAACTTGTGCTATTGAGTGAATATTGACTATACGTTTTATCTTTTACTAATATGGTTTCCAGAAAATAATATAGAATAAGATATTAAGTAAATCCTAACAGTAAAACTAGAATTCTACATAATTCTATATAATTTATACAAATTAGAAAGCATAATCAACGTAGAACGTTTAACTCAGTTTAGAAATAAAACACAAAGTTTTAAAGTAAAATAAATTTATTAAATACAAAAGTCAAATAGGCCTAGTAGTGGCACTAATAAACTTAGTGTAATTAGTTGCAAATCAAACAAAGCTGAATTGACTATACAAGTCGAGAAACTCCCACTCGGTATCTTTGACTAAACTTATCATTTTTAGCGGATTGGTCATTGCAAAACTTTACCATTGAGTTCAAATCGATTAACTTCTCATCATTCATATTTGAATTTGATCTACAGTTTGAAAATCCTCTCTGCGGTAAAAACAGTCTAATTGAGTTTTTTCTACGTAATAAATCACTAATTTATAACAAAGTTTCGTTTTAAAACAAATTATTGAACCCTAATATATTCTAAGACTATCAAGTATCAAACTGAAGTACTTGATAATGTACGAATTATTTATTGAAACTCAGTGGTTTATCTACCATAACTAGAGTAGACAGGCGGGCGTCTGTATGGCTCAGCGGTTTAAGTTTCCGACCACCGGTCCTGCGTCCCGAGCTCGAGTCCCGTCGGTTATTCTCCATGGGGATGACCACGGAAGCATATAATTGTAATAATTTCTTCGATTTATTTTTACTTTAAGCTATTCATATTTTTTAAGAAAGCCAGTTCATGTATTCAAAAATATTTCAACAATATTGTTTCTTTATTTTCTTAACAACTTCTATTATGAAAATCGTTATATTGTCATTATATTAACTTATAGTCTTACCTACTTGTAAGTAAGTTTGCCTGGTTTTAACTGTACTAATCAGTTTTTGATTTTATTTGACTATGTTTTTATAGGAGTTTTAAAAAATTATTTTTTTAGCTAGATACTCAGCTGATAAAATTAACTTGAAAACTGTTAAGTTTACTAAATTACTTGTCTTGTTTATTTCGTATCAGGAATCCATTTAATTTTAATTAGTTTTAGAATTCTTATCAGAGTATCCAAAGCTGAGCGATATCGTCCACTTTCGGGTAATTATAGTAAAATGCGAAAACATCTAACAAAAACGGGGTATGTACTATTGAAAAATTTTGGAATGTTAAAACATTTACTTTTTATTTTGTATTTTACTAACTTTAGCTTTTAAATATTTTATGCTGAGGGTTTAATCAAGATATTTTGATTAAGTTAATTATAGTGAGTGCAAATACAAAACTGAAGCATTTAAATTATGACTTACATGACTGAGAAATTTTTAAGTTTAATTTTACTATTAAAGCTAACAATAATGTATTTAGTTCAAAATAAACTTCATGAAGTAATATCAAATGAAAACAAAAGAGCTAGAAGATTTAAAACACTTTGTATTACTGTTTTTACAGTATTACCTTCACATAAAAGGTTTTAACAGTTTCAATAATCGTATACAGCTAGTTTAAGTGTTAAAGAAAAATTGTACATACTAGTATAAAATTGTTTATTGCAACAAAATCAGCAAATACGACATTATTAGTAGCTACTTAAATAACTAAAGCTGAAAAACTATTTTATAGCTTTTGCAGCAGCAGTTATAAACAATGAAGTATAAAATATTAAAAAAGTTGTTGTACCATATAACATAAAAGTTTAAACAATAGTTTTACATCAAATAAAGTAGCTCATACAAAGTAGGCAATTTCAGCAATATATGTTATTGTATCTACAATTATAGAGATACTTAAGTTACTATAGTTTATTGAACGATAACAAAATGCTCAAAATGATTAGTCCTATGACCTGGTGCACGAGGAACTATCGAGTCGCACAATACGGAGATATTTTAATGTCTTGTCCAGGTGAGTATTCGTTTTACCATCTTAATAGATTTGTTGGCAGCAAACAGAAACAAGGATAACTTCAGCAGAAAAGCAATTTCCGGATCTTGTAACAAAATTGAAAACAAGCTTGTGCTATAGCCGTAAGTGAAAATAGGGAACGTAAAAAACATTGTCTAGAAAAGATTAATCAATTAGAAGTTAAAAATAGAAATAACGTATAGTTTTATTTTTGCAAAAAGTTATCACAAGTTAAACAAATTATAATACAGATATAAAGTTTAGTCAAAGATCATTTATCTAATTGTGTATTTTGTACAAAATCTAAAACTTATTTATCTTTGACAACTTTATTAATGAAAGATTTTTAGAATAGATTTTTAAGCTATACAAAGTAACTATGACTCGAAAAAATGTACACATAATTGCAACTTGTAAAAATAAGTTTAAATTAACATTGGAACTCATAAATACTGAACTTATAAGAAACAGTGAAAAAAAAATTGTTAGATAAATTAACTTTGTAATATTTTTGCTGACAATGCTGACTTTTTGTAATAATGCTTTGTTTAGTTAAATTGAAGTTAAAATTTTAGAATGCATTAAAAAAAAAATTAAAGTTTTAATTATCCTAAAAACTTCATAAACTTATTGTAGAATATTAAAAAAAAACCCAGTATGTACTTTATTTAAAAGTCCTAACTAAATGCAGTTATTACCTTAATTTAGCTAAATATTTTCATGATATTAATATCATAATAATTTACTTAATTTTGTTTTTAATTTATTCAATAATATAATAAATTTTAAGCATTTTAACTGATAAAACTGACATTTTGTCGTTTTTTCCAAAAACAATATTATAGCCTGAAAAACACTAAGTCATATGAAACCTGTTAGCTCACTTAATAAACAATGTTAGAAAAGTAAACATATTGATATAACTCTGACACAGTAAATATTGCCTTTAAAAAAATTAAGAATGTTAAAAGTCACTTAATTTTGGATCTGAAAACTATTTCCTTTTTAATTAACATTATAAACTACATTTGATAGAGTCTTTAAAACTTATACAGGAAAACTACTTTACTGACACTTTTTGTTTGAATAAACTAATTATAAATACTGATCCATATTCTATAATGCAAATTTTCACATTTTATTTATACAACAGGCTGCCCCTGAAATTAAAAGAAAATTAAACTTAAATAAAAGAAAAAGTTAAACATTGTTTTATCAAATCTAATCTCAAATTATAAGTTTTAAGCAATGAATGTTTTTTTTTACTCTTTGTTGTTTGTAGAAGTAACAATTATGATTGTTTTCAACCAATTGTCCTTTCTTATTAGAGCTTATGTAAATATAACAAAATAACATGTTAACAAAATCAGTAAAAACTCTTATATAATTTAAAAATAAAATTGGAATTTATTCATAAGCTAGTATTTTGGACCAATTATACTAGTATAAAAACTGATTAAGATTTCATTTTTGTATTATTAACAAAAGAGTTGGTTAGTAGTATTTTTTTCATAAAAAACAAGTTCTAATTTTATCTTAATACAATAAATTTGTCTAAACAAAAAATTAATTTTTTATAAAAAACTTTAAGTTGAAAAAAAGTTTCTGTTTTTAGATAGATCTTAAAAAAATCTTTAAAAAATTAATTAAATTGAAAAAGAATTAAATGATATTTTTAAAACAAAAAATAAATTAAGTTTTTTAACAAAATTTGTTATAACAAATAAAAGTATTGAAACTTAAACAATCTAATCTCATTCAAAATTTAAAAAAAGTTAAACTGAGACTTTAAAGTTATCAAAACTATTCTGAATTTTGGAAAAAGAAACATTTGGCTTAAGTATTCCTAAGTTAAAAAAAATATCCTGAGCCATCTTGATATGTTTAAAAGTTTCAATTTGCCCTGAGTATACGGAGTATTCTAAAAGTTTGACAACCTTGCAGCTAATAAGACCACAATAGTTTCCTATTAAAAGCTAAGAAAGGTGTTTGTGTAAATACATGTGTAAAATATTTGTTTAATTTTTTTATAAAACAGCAACTATAAAAAATTATAGGCTATTTTAAATTGTTTTAGTTATCCTCCTTTCTTCGGTTGCAAACTATCCTTGGATATTTAAAGTTCTCAGCTCTAATTGCCACAACTGATTGTACTGTATGACTTAAAGGCTTTATGTCTTGTTATTTTAATGTTAACTATTCAAAATATCAGTAAAATACTATAAGTATTGAGTATATTCATGCTTAAAAAAAAACTGTCTTAATATGACCGTTGCTAAATTTCTTTTAGCTAATCCCCAAACAGATATTTAAGCATTCTATTTATAGTTAAATAATTTTTCATTATGGCTTCACAATAAGTTTTAAATGTTTAATTGTTATTTATCAAAACTTTGAAATACACTTTTTTAATAATATGAAAACTACTTTATGACCATAATAATAGTTTAATGTCAAAATTTTATAGACTCACTAAAATTTACTGATTATGTGTTTTATGTTCTTAACATAATCAAGTATTCAGTTTTTTGTAAAAGCGAGTGTACATAAAAAAAATCAATTAAGTTATAAATAACAAACTCTTCATCATTTGTACCGTTTTTCTCATTAAACATATTTCACTGTATGGTTTAACAAAAAACTTTAATTGTTTTTCGTGTTATTTATACTTTCAAAAAAAAAAAAATTAAAGATAATTTGGTTTAAGTAAATAAAGAGAAGTTAAAAAGGGTTTGTTAACTTTTTTAGTAAAAAAAATTTTTTTTTAATGATACATTAAATATCTTATAAAAAGTTTAAGTTTAATTTCCTTAGATAGTCAAGTTACAAGTAAAATTGACTTTCCGTGTTTTTCCCATAATACCCAACTTCTGCATAGAATATATTTATTACTATAACATCCAGAGCAGTTATATTTATCTTGTTTGAACAACAAAAATATCTGTTTTAAAAGAAAATAAAAGTCTAAATATATTTGGGTACATTATTATAACATTACTCTTTAAAAAAAAATAATCGTTTGAACTGTTTTTTGATCGTAGTGTTTTATATTTTTGATTTCATTACGATATCAATTTAATTTGATAAAACAACATTTTAAAGCAAAACATTTTTAAATTTCAACTTTGTCTTTTATATATTGTTGTTTTAAATACATTTAAAACTAAACTACTTAAAGAACTAATAATTTACTACCTCAAGTTTGATTACCTGTTTATGTATTTTATTCTTAACGTTATATAAAATAAAAAAAATTTAAATTAACTATTTTAATTAAATATATCTCTTAAAAATTAAACCTATTAGTGTTTTATTAGTATCTAACATTTTCATTAAAGATATCACTAAACACATCTCCAGTAGAGTAAAATATTTACTTATAAAAAAGCACTTAAGTAGTAAAAACATTTTACTATTTGTATTGTCTGTGTTTGTCATATATTTTTAAAACAACTTATTGACAAAAAGAGAGTTTTAAGTAGCTCATTGTTTTTTTGTACTGGGTTAGATAAGCATTAAGTTAAATTATGTGGAAAAGTATCTTCGTGCAATTTTGTTCACTTGTGCAACTTTGTCTTCGTGCAATTTTTAATTGTTCCCAGTGAGTGCTTTTGTTGATGTGACGGAAATCCTCCAAATTTGCTAAGTCAGCATAAAAAAAGTTAAGTTTTAATTAGTTTTTAATATTTTTTGGTCAAGTGGGTTAGGGTTAAGGGCATAAAAAAAAAAAATTAATTGATGATTCAGCAAATGTTAAGGGAAACACCTTTGCTCAAAATCGAACCATGCCCAATTCTAAGTACAATGACCAACTATCTTAATTTTTTTATCTTTAATATGCCTTGTTGGTAATCATGTTTATATAATTTCGTAGTATTATGATTTGTATTGTATGTAAAACCTTAAACAGAAATTATCATAGTCATTATTTTAATGCACAGTCTTTAACTAAAATAAAGTTCTTTTACAGTTTAGGTATCTTATTTAAGACTTAGTTTATACTTAAGTTTCTCTTATAGATGTTTTATCACTATATGTTAAACTTAAATGTTCACAAAAACAGTTAAAATAACATAATAATAAAAAATAAGGTCTATTTTGTTTTTGTTTATATTAAAGGTTTCTGTGCGTTTGATTTAATCCCTATGCACACCAATGTACATAGATGTTTAAGTTCATTTAAATCGATTAAAGTCTTAATTTTATTCATGTTGCTTAATAATATTCAGACATTTCCTTAATACGATTTTTGTTGTCATTGAAGAAATAAATAAAACATTATATTTATACTATTATAAAGCCTATACGAACTGATAAAAAAAATCTTCAATTCTAAATGTTGTTTCCTTTTTAGTAATTACTTTAGCTACTTTATAACTTGCTTTGAAATTTTTTTTGAGCTGTCTGTAGTTACTATAGATAGTCATGTGCTTTGTTGAAATTAACTTAAGCGCTTTGTTTTTCTTTTCGTTTCTAGCAATAGCTTTTAACCAACGTTTTGTATTTCTTTTATTTCGTCTTTTTTTAACATTTTTTCTTTATAAAATGCAATATTTTTATTGCAAGTAAAGCTATAGATAACAGCTAGAATGCTTATAAAAAATAAGTTTCTACTTCATTTATGGCTTCATACACTTTTCTACTTGTGTTAAAATTATATAAGAAACTTAACTGTCCATTCAAGCTGACTTATAATATAATTTTTGCTGTGTATATTTATTTAATATTGATAAACTTCGATGTTTTTTATTTAGTGAACTTTATGTAAAACTGGGTTGGCAAACTAACAGGCTAGTTTAAAAATTTGAAAATCTCAAATTAGGTTAACGCTTAACCTGTTAAAGACAATTTAAAAAACTCAGTTGTGTGAAGTTTTTACTTCAAGTACTTTGAATTAATTTTTAAATTTACAGAACAGTTTTCATGACTTAGTAGTTTATTAATTGTAATTATTACTAGTTTTACAACTTATTATGTATTTTTTATAAAGATAACATTTTAGTTAAGTATTTAAGTCTTTGTTTTTTTTAAAGCAAGTTTTTGGCTTTTAAACTTTTAATAAACTTAGACTTGTTTGATGTAACTCAGACAATTTTGGTTTTAAACAAGGAAACCATGTAAAGACTAATTATTTGCAAGTAAAGTATTTTATTTAAGTATTAAAGCATTATTTTTGTTAAAAATCTAAAACAACTTAAATACTAACTAATAAAAACAATACAAACAGGTATTGACTTTATTTAGTTAACGAGTTACTATTTTTCTAAACAGTGATCTAAAACGCAAAATTTATTTTCAACAAGTAATATTTCAAAAAATATGAAAAGAAGGGCTGATAATAAAAAAAGTTTATAAAAGAAGCTAATAAATGTTTTCAAGCTCGGTTTTAATAAAGAGTTAGGTTACGAGTAAAATAAAAAAAATAAGTTAAACTAACTAACTGTTTATTATTAAGTTTATTAAGACTTAAGTATATTAAGTTAGTATAAATTTCAATTTATTGAATATGTATAATTTTAATAGGCATTCTATGCGTTGCTAAAAGTCATTTAAAATTATAAACTGAATAATAGTTTTTATTAGTGTGACCAAAACTAAAACCAATAGATTATTTAAATGTAAACTCAAAACTAAAACCACGGCCCGCGAAGATTTTGAAACTTGAAATTTGCCCGCGAGCACCAACTGCCTGCCCCCTGATTTAGTATAAAACAACTTTTTCTTAGTCAAAACTTTTGTGATGTTTTATAAAAAAAAACACCTAAGGTTAGAGACTTAAACTGAATTAAAACGAAAAATATTGTATTTCAAGATTATCAATATAAACTTATAGAAACAGAAGTTTAAACTTCAATAGTAAATTTTTAAACGTATCAAAACTTTATGAAAACTTTCTAGCTAACTTGAGAGAAATGTAAATAAGTTGAAAACACTAGATTAAATACAAAATAAAACATTTACTTTCAGAAAAACAAAGTTATTGAACCATAATAGTAGTTACCCTCTAATTTATCACAATTTCTTACGTAGTGATGTCATAACTACTTGCCAACAAATACTAGAATCACTATCAACTGACGCGTATATATACTAACTATTATCTATCAATTGTTACATGACTGAGTCAGCAAGCACAAAAAAACAGATGCATGCTGACCCTTTCATGTCCTTTAATGTTTTTTACTGATGAGTTAAAAACTTAAACAAAGAAAAACTTTGAGTTTTACTTATAGAATATTTTGTTAAAGTTCCAAATTATTTAAATAATTGTTTAAACTTACAAGCAGGGTTGTTAAAAGTTGCTCAAAAATATTTTAGCTATGAATTCATCGCCACAATAGCGACTAACAATGTAAAATAACTTCGTAAAAATTGTTTCAAGTTGAAGTTATTTTACTTCCTTGCTCCTGATTAACACAGAATCAGTTACCTTTATTTTGTAACCCGTTTTTATATATAACACGATGCACATGTATTGACACAATGTGACTATCATGGGACTTGAACTCAGGATACTCGCTTTAACAGCGCAGTTAATCATATGGCTAACCATACACACTTTCAAAGAAACTTACAAGGTCTTATAAACAAACACTTGTGTTACTAGATTAAAGAGAGAGAATTAACAGCAAAATTTAAAGATTTAAACTGCACATAATTTAGGTAATACTTAAGTAAGTTATTTTAATGTAGTACAAAAAAAAAGTTAACTTAATACAAAGTGAAAAAGTGACTATATCTCATTACACTTACGTGAGTAAAAACTTTACAAAAGTTTCTTTCATAAAGTAGTTAAATTATCTGTTAATAGAATGTGGTTTAATACACAATTATAGTTGTAATACTTGTTGTTATCAAAAAATAAGGAATAAAGAGAAAATTATAACAACTTACAAATATGGAATACTCAAAACTAAATATATTATTAAGTTTCTTTTAATGTTAATAGTACTTAATTTTTTTTTTATGTTAAGTCTCTATATAGTTTACTATGCATACAAAACTTGCTAAGTATAATTAAACTGTACTCTATTTCACTTTTTTAGCATTTTATTTTAAGTTTTTTATTTTTATTGTCTTATATTTAATTTTAAATCATTTGAAGTTATAGTTGTCATCAAAACTCTAAAAGAGTATTCTAACAAAATTACTCAATCATAACATTCAACGTTAAAACTAACATAGTCTTATAAAGTTTTAAGACTTAATTGTATGAATATGATAAGCACGGTACACTTAATACTTATCTCATATTTCTTAAGCTTAACTCTTTTTTTTTCTTTGTCAAATATTTTTAAACTTCCTGATGCAACTGTTCTTAGTAATTTAATTGTATTTAATGCAACACTAACCAAGCATGAAATACTTAACCTTTTTTTTTTAAATCATATAGTTTAGTAAAAATATTGTAAGTTTTAAGATATATAGTGTTGTTTTTATTCTTTTAGTAACATTGTTTTCTAATTCTAAAAACTATGAGCACATGCTTAGATGTTTTTTTTATTTACAAGTATATTATAGTACAACCAAAATACAAAACAAAGTCGACATTTTTTTTTTCAATAAAGTTGTTTTGCATTAGACTTCTACAACCATTCATTAAGTTTTTAATTAAATATTGGTTTATTTGTGGGTGTACTTTTATTTGTTACACATAAAAAACCATAAACAAGTTTTATAAAATTCAGGAAAAATTTCGAGGTTAAAATAATTTTTAAGGTTATTTTTGTATGTTTATTTTTCTATTGTAGGGTAAACAAATGATTTTTTATAATTTGTGACCAGTTTCAAAAAATTCTTAACATATTTTATTAAAAAATATTTTTATTTATAAAACTGTGTGTAAGTATTTTTTAATTGTCAATTTTTCTATTTTCATATTAGCTAGTGTCAGTATATATTTGAATACATTTTGTTGTAAGAACCAAAGAAAAGTATCCTTAAAAAACCAGTAACCTAAAGTTAAAGATAAATAGAGTTGGTATTTTTATATTGAGTATTAGTGTTAAACTTTATTTTCTGCACTAACTCATGAAATCTATTCACGTTATATTCAAAATTTTAACATCTATAAGCTTATTTAAAAAATTTAATATCCTTTTAATAACAAATAAAACAAACACTGTTATTTTTGTCTATTGTTTGTTCGTTCGAGAAAGACAAAGCTTTTTTAATCTTGGCTTGTTAGATAGTTTTCCTAGTTTGTCTTAGCTTGTTTAATAAAAAAAAAAAGAGAAGTTTGTAAACTTTACATTTTAGCAAAATTACTATATTTATAATGAATCTATTTAAATTATTCATCTTATCTAAATAAAGTTTACTTTTTTCGGAAGTTTATCTCTTAAATATTATTAAGTCCTTAAACATTAGTATAATAACTTAATTAAAGTCAAGCCTTAATATTTTTTTAATAAATCAAATTAAATTAAAAACTTAAATTTGTTAATTGTACAACATATGTATGAATTTACTCTAAAACTTTAATATAAGCTTTTTTGGCTGAGACTATCTGCAGCAGCGTTTCTTAAATGGGCTAAGTAGTAACTTAGGGGCCATGAGCTTAAAGGGGCTAGGGGGGTTCAAGAGGTCTTAATTTGAAATTTTCACTAGGTATTCTGGAGTTGATGATGAAGAGTAAGTTTTTATCCTATTATAAGCAAATAAAACTTTTTATTACAGGCTACACTGTTGAATCTAAAAAGTCTTTTTAAACATATATATATGACATTATTATAAAAGTCAGTGGCAAGGCGCATTTTTTCACAGAGCAAAAGCTATGTGGAACAGACTACCTCAGGATATATTATCTTGTGAGGGGGTTAAACAATTTCGTTTAAAGCTAAAAAGATTTGATTTAAATACAATAAATACCAGTAAACTTCACTAATTTTCCACTATAAACAAAAGAAAAAAATCTTTTCTCTACGCCTCCCCCCTACAAACTATCAGTTTACTTTTATTTATTTTGTAATTATGAATTTTGTTTTATAAGCGATGATTTTAGACAAACTTCTTTATTGTGTGTATTAAGTAATATATAAGTTTGAATTTTTTGAATTGATATTTTTTTTAAATTTAGTTCATTTGTAAATCGTATTGTGTTTAACTTGTGTTTTCATTTAAATTCTGTTTTTGTATATATACATAATTTTTCTTTAAGTGTTCAATATAGGTTTATTTTCTTTTTTCTCTTTTTGTGTGTCCTGTTTAAGTGGCTCAGGTTTTGATGTCCGAGTCCAACATTGCACAATAAACAATAATAATAACATTTGATGTAAATAACTTTCTTCAGTAATGTTCTATAATTAGAAATTAAGATTAAAATTTAAATAAAAATTCTGAATTAAAATAGTTTTGTGAACAGGTAATTTGTTAAAAGTATTTAGTTAGTTTTATGAAAACATACACTTATGTGATTTATGGAAAATTAAAATTTTGAGGTTAAAAGTATTAAAAACTATGTTCCTATAAGCAAAACGTATACCTGTTTTAGAATAAATAATGAAAAATAAATATAACTATATAAAAGAAAGTTTTAAAACATAAGTGTCTGCATAAAGATATTATCTATTTTAAGCCCTTCTTTTGTTTTTTTATTTTATATATCTTATTTTTTTATTATTCTAGTGGTGTTAATAAAAACTTTATTTTAATTTTTAAAGTTTTGTAGATCGCCATGTAATATTAGTAACATTTGTTTAAACTACTAGTTAACTTGAAACAAGGTTGAAAAAAAAAACCTTTAAACTCCTGAAATTTCAATATTAAGGCAAAAAAAGATGGTAAATTTTTTAATTTGAAAACAAGCCACTATAATTACTGGAATTTAAACAACTTATAAATGTAATACTAATGAGTTTAGATAAGATACAAAAATTTGTCAAATACAAGCTGCCAGAAGGTCAGTAAAGTCAGGAAAAACTAAAAAAATGACATAAGCCTGGAAAAAAAGGGGTTTTAGAAAAAAATTCAGGAGAAAACAGAAAATTTGACAAAATTAAAAAAAAAAACGTCAGGTATTGTCAGTTGGAATTTACAAAGTTTCTTATCTTCCAAAGCTTTCAAATGGCATACAGTTGATTAAAATTTTTATAAAGTCAGACTAAAGTTTCAAAATTTTTCTAGAAATTTACAAACTTTAAAAAAGCATCCTTTTTAAAACTGCAAAAATTTTCTATTTACATATTTATAAACTGCCCTGATAAAACTAGCAGTTTTTGTATGCTTTTTACTTTTTAGTATTGATAATCTGTGGCAAGAATAAGTAAAACTGTGATATATACACGAAAGTTTATTTTGTAGAATTAAAAATTAAAGTTGTTTTTGTTTAAATAAAAAACTAAGTTCTTTATAATTAAGCACTACGTTTAGTATTATTTTGTAAAAAGTTTATATGTATCTTTACCTATTTATAATTTTTCAAAAATTTAAAAAGGTTTTAAGAGTGGTTTACGCCATGGTTAAGTTTACTTACTTGTAATTTCTTGTAGAATAAGTAAATTGTTTTTAATAAATAAGAGTAGATTTATTTGTTACAAACTTTAGTTGGACTAAATTATAGAAGAAATTATTTTATATAACAGATATACAGTTTACTCTGTTATTTATTTTTTACAGATACTTAAGTATACTCTTTTGTAGTTTAATATTTTATATTAAATTGTTTATGTAGTGTTTTATTACATGTTTTAGATAGTTTCTTTTATTGAATCTTATTACCTTCTAGGTTGTTTTACAACTTTTATGCTAAGTCTGACAATATTTTGCTAATTGAGCTGTTTATTACAAATACATCAATCATACATAGATAATTTTAGTGATGTAGTATAAGTTAGACTATTGTATTCAGCAAAAAAACAGTTGTTGTATTGTGTATAAAAATAAGATTGAAAGCTTTAGATAGTTTTAAGTGTTTGATTATGAATTTTTAGAATAAGTTAAATTTAAGAATTTAGAAAAGTCAGGAAATGTTTCTTAGCCTTTTGTGACGCAACCCTGCAAATATAATTGTTTTTCTTTACTTTATATTTTTATATTTAAAAGCACGTTTAATGTAGCATTACAGTATAAAATTTTTATTCCATTTAAAAGAGTTTTTATATCTTAAATTTCATTTGTTTTTTAAATTGACTAACAACTTTGTATTTCAAAAAAACCTTGAAGAAATTTAAAAACTCTGAAATTTTTTTTTTTACTTATATGTTTAAATATTTTAGAAGTTTTTTAATATTACTAATTTAACAAAGGAGGACCAGTTAATTATTTTCACAAGTTAGTATGTTTTGTTTAACTTTAATATACATTGTTATTTATAACAATTTTGTGTAAACTAATTCTTATATGTTATCATAAAGTTAAGATAACAATCACCATTAAGGTAGTTGATAATATTAATAACTTGCAAATTTATTTTGACTAAAGTTGAAACGTAATTTTATTCAAAGTTCTCAATTGCCAATAATAATAAATTAATGGTTAATAACATAGTATTTTTTTGCGTTAAACTTTAATTTATATAAAAAAGTAACTAAAACAAAGTTTGTGCCTTTATGCTACTTTATAACAAAATAATTTGTTTGTAACATTAAGATATGGTCAAGAGAGCTCAGGGGGATCAAGAAATGAGTGGCCGTGGTAACAGCTACCATAGTAATCCGGAAGGAAGTAATTATGGAGATCAATACTGTAAAAAAGTAGATCTGCACAAAAAATGTGAAACATATTCAATTAGTGTAAGTTGTTTTATTGTCAAAAACTTTCCTAAAAAATACATGGTTAAGAATAGATCTTAAAGTAGGGTTAATCAGACTGTACTAAATCAAAATAATCGTTTTAATACAATTAGTTTATTATTCATTCAGTTAATCATTATGTTTTTTTTACTGTTACTGTTACACCTAACCCTGACCCTCAGTTGGTAAGCTGTTCTCGTATTTGATCGGGTGAGAATCGTGCGCGGGTTGAAACTGAGAGGTTGCCGTTTTACATAACTATAAACCTATATTGTACGAATTTGTTTATGAAATTCACTTAATGTAGTTCTTATTAATTTTTCTCAACTTTATTTTTTTGAATTCAGGGATCTTATTGTTGTGATGATGAATACGAAAGCAATAGTGAGGATGATGTTTATAAAACTGTAAAGGATAAAGAGTTTGGTGGAATTTTATCTAATATGGTTAGTTGTTTGTAATAAAACGTAATAATTACATGACTAGTTTAGCATTTTTACTTTTTGAATTTGCCTTTTACATCATACACTAGCTTTATTAGTTTGAATCGTTATAAAGAAGATTACAGAAGTGATGTTTTCACTAGAAGTATTTCTACCGCACAGATTAAAAAACAGTTATTGCATTTAATTTTAAATTATTGCAATATACATAGCTGTTTGTTATGTTTTAACTAGAAATTTTAAAGTTTATTTATTATCTTGAAAAATCTTTTTGTTTATTTTCATATGTACAAAATTTTTAGTTTTGTATACAATGTAAATTTTAAAAAGTGATTTTTATTTTAACTAATATTTTTAGCACAATGCACATAAAGACGATGAAACAGCAAGAAAATTTGCTGTAGAAATACTTCTTGAAACCAGACAAACAATGGATAACGAGTATATAAGGTTAGTTGATTATTTTAATATAATGTGGAAAAGTATACTTTAAGGTTTGTATACTTGCCTGATACTTAGCCTGATTTGTATACTTGCTGAGTAAATAAGTTAAATTTTTAATATTTTTTTCTTGTTTATACTTTTATCCCAAACCAAACTTACCAAAGCATATTAAAAATTGCTGGAAAAATAAAGTGTTAGTAAATTAAATCATAAATATTAGAAAATATTATTTTTCTGACTCAGAAAATATGCAAATCATGTTGACTTTTGATTATATTATAGTATGAATCATTTTACCTAAAAAATTCTTAAACTTAGTCAACTATTATAATTAAAAAATTCTAAAGTTCGATTTACTATTAAAAATGATTTTCAAATGAGAATAAGACATAAACAGTTAGTTTACCTTTATAAATAAGTATTCTTTCAACAGTATGCAGTTTCAAAGATTTGTGTTTTATGCATAAATAAAAAACAATATGTTTATGTTTAAATTTAGGCAAATATATCAAATTATTTTTTTAAAACAACTTCTATATATTCTTTAATGTTGTTCAAGGAATATATATATGAGTTATAAACTACGTTTAACTAGTTGAGTTTTATTAAACTATTTAGGAAATTTTTTTTTATATATTATTCTTTTAAGGGGGTAGTTGTGCTAAATATTAATATTTATTATTTTCTTTTCACCTCGTAGTGATATGTATAAATAAAAATTTATCCATAAACAAAAGTTAAAAATTCATACATTTAAATCATATGACTTATTATTTAATAAAAAACAGTATATTTTCTGCATGTTATCATATAACATAAAGGAAAAAAAAAATAATATTTTTAAACAACAAGATTTAATATTGTTAAAGATTAATTTAAGTTACTCAGCTACACCGCAAAACGGATTTTCGAGCTGTGATTCTGCAATAAAAAGACAATATACTGCAATAAATTGACAACAAATTTTGTATCAAAAGCACAGTTTTAAAATGAAACTATTAAACAGCAAATTTTGTAGCATACACATTTTAAAGGATCATGATAACAAATTTAAACAATGCTCTTTTTTTATTAAACTAATACATGTTTCTGTTTGTTAACAAATTTACACTTCAAAGCAGATCAGTAAATAAAAAAATTATGTAAAGAAAGTATAGCAGCTAATGAAGGTGCGTATGTGTGTTTAATTTTGAAAGAGTATTTCTTAAATTTGTTATCATTATATATTCCAGTGAACTTGTAACGCTAGGATCTTTATTAGCAAACGATTAACTTTAAAACTTAAACATTTATTTTTCAATATCTGAGTTTTCAACTTAAATTAATTCCTGTGTTAATTCTGTTTTCACCATACATTTTGATTAAAACATGGTTATTAAATTAGTTACTACCAGTGGCGTAGCGTGGTATTTTGGTCAGGGGGTGCGCAAATTTGTTTTTCTTAAAAAGTCCCCTAAATTAAAACTTTTGTAATTAGCTATAAAAAGATCTTTTTATAAGTAATATAATTGAAATAAATTCAGTAAGTTAAATAAGTTCGAAGTAACTGTTTAAAAAAATGCTTATTTATTACAAAATTAAACAACTAAAAAAAGTATAAATTTCATTAGAACTACTTATACTTGCAAATATGTTATCTTACTAAATGAAAATTGTTTATATATTCAATAAAACGAAAGTATATCTGTTTTATTTACAAATAAAATATCAATCTTTTTAATATACAATACAACAGTGATAACAACACCTCATTGCACATAGTTTAAATAAAGTTACACAGAAGTTAAAAATGACCAACTTTATAACTGTTATTACAGTTTATTACAACTTTGTAAAATAGTTAAAAGTATACTTTTTAAATTCAATTCATCTGATTGTATTTGTTTAAAATAAAAATCACAAACAAAGGTTATTTCTCGTAGGCCGACACGCTTTTTCTTGTTTGTTTACAAAAATAAAAACTAGCAGTAGTCTTAACATTTATTGTAGCATAAAAAAAAAACTTGTAAAATTGTTTAATTTTCCTTTAAGCGTGACGTATTTTTGTAAACTTTTTGTTGAAAAATCTGCCATATGGTTATACTACAGCGGTGCACTACAGTAATTGCGTGCTTTTTGAATCTAATTGCGGGTGGCTTGGCGTTTAGCCAACAGATCCTTCGCTCTACTGAGCACAAAAGATAGCTTTTTTCAAGATAGTGTTCAACATTTAAAAAAGCCTACTGTTATCTAACATGAAAGTTAATTATCGCAATTAAATAACGATGAAACCAATGCAAGTTGGATAAATCATATTCAAATATCAGTTTTAAACAGGCATATTTTCAAGTGGTTTTTACTGTATTCTTACACTATACTTTATCTATTTTTTACTATTTGTACAAATTAGTTATGTTGTTTTTAGGTTAAAATATCTAATAAAATATTAATTTATTTAAAAATTACATGTAAAAATCAACCTTACCTATCCAAAAACTATTTTATATATAAATTAAATATTAAGATAAAATGATTGTTGTTTAATAAAACTTATGTAAGTGATCTAAAAGTTTTAAACTAATACTTTTGAAATTTTTGTACATTTAACGTAAAATAAAATTACACAATTTTAAAATAATTTTAATAAAAGCATAAATTAATTTTTTTTTAATTAATTTCTTACACAAAGGGATATTTTAACATGTATCGACTTATTAATTGTTTCTATTTTATATATAAACTAATAAAAAGTAGCATTTACTTACTTATAGTATAATAATAAATTGTATATTGAAAAGAATTTAGACTTTTAGATATAAAAATGATAAAAACTGGTAAACGAGTATACTTTTTCTCTTAAAACAAAAAAGAAATTGTTTAAACGTAATGCAACAAATTTATAGATTTAAAGGTTAGAATTTGATGAATTTGAAAAACAAAAAATAAATTATGTTTGAAATAAAAACAAAAAAAAATTTAACGTAATAACTAGAACTCATTTTTAGTAGTTATAAGTAATAGTTTTAAAAGTTTCAAATAAATGTTTTTAATAATTAGTCTTTCAGTTAGAATAAACACGAAAAACCGTTTAAACGTCCTTAGTAGAACCCTTTTGTATATACTTAAGATCAGTAATTGGACGAGTCATGGCTTTATAGGCAATTTAAGTAGAGAATAAATGTACTTTTAACGTTTAATAGACACGAAAACAAAGTTATAGTATACAAAATTCTAAAATGTTGTTTTAGTACATAAATTAGACAGTTTTAATATTAAGTTTACAGTTTTATATAAAAATTTAATAAATATACTTTTTAGTAACAAAAAACATAAAAACGCTTATAAAACTCTTATGTAGAAGTTTTTAGCACAAAAGTTACAAAAAATAATAAAAATGTAGTTTAAGCAGGTACAGTAACCTCTCGCTTATTTACGCACATTGTGTCCACAGAAAAAGTGCGTAAAGATATGAGAGATCGTAAAGAAACGAGAAGTACCAAATATACTCACTAAAATGGCTGTCTTTTAATATTTCTTCTAGTTAAAAGCAGACTGGGCACTTTCCCACTTTTAACAATTTGTTTTCTTTATTTATAAATATGAAAACAACAGATAAAACTATACATATATTAAAAAAAGAATTTGAATTTCTATAAAATAATAATACGAGTAGAAATAATCTTACTATTTTAATAATAAGTAGAATTTATCTTTACCTTTATTTATATGTGACACTTATATTCTATTCTACTTAGCAAATTCAATTTATAATTAAGCATTTCTTTACAATTATAAAATGGTGTTTATTAATATATAATGCAAGACTGCTGTATTATTTCTTTGTGTTTCAAACTCTCATTATTTCATTATACTTTCATTATTAAAAACAGTCATGTTTATTTCAGAATTTTGATTTAATCTCCTATTGTTTACAAAATTTCTGATATACTGAGGTATAACTAAATGTTTATCAATTACTCAAGGAACATAAATTTACAGAGTCTAAAGATATAGAGAGGTGTGTTAGCATTCAAAAACATTTTTCAATTTAAAAATATACATTAAAACTAATTTGTGCAATATTAAAAAAAATTAAAATTTTCTGAATTTTATAGAAATCTGAAATGCGTAATTAAACAAGAGTGCGTAATGTCACGAGTGCGTAAAGATCCGAGAGGTTACTGTATAGTAAATAAACTTAAAATAAATAAACTTTTTAACAGAAACAAAAACACAATTAAAGCGTCCTTAAAAATATCTTAAACAAAGTTTTATGAAAAAAATCAATTATTGTACTTAACAAAGAAAATAAATTTTCATAAAAATTTCTACCTATAGGCTACAATCCTTATTGACAGATATTTTACAATTCAGATAGTTCAATAATCCGTTCGGCAATTAAGCTTTATAACAGTTTGTATAGGTAATATAATTTTCTATGACAATAAAAAATTTAAAATGGTTTGGTAAGCAGTTATAAAAAACATAATCTTACAAATAACAAACTTTTTGGTAAAAAAAATACAAAAAAACTTTTAAAACGTCCTAAGTAGAGGTTTTTATCACATAAATTAGAAAACTAGTTAGAAAATGTAAGTTGAGCATGTTTAATAAAAAAAATTACAATAAATGAACTTTTAGGCTTAAACAACCACAAAAGAACCTTTTAAAGTTGTTGTAAGCAAATTACTTTAAAAATAAATAAGTTTTTATCTTATGTTTGTTTTAGAAATTATTAATTTTTTTTTGTTTTTTTTTTGTTATATTAGCAAAATAGACATTAACTTAATAGGTTTAGCATATATTTTTTGAACTTACATCTAAGAATATAATTGCAGTGCAGAAATTTGTGAAAAATTTCCAAAGTTATAAAATTTATAATAGCTAAATATGATACACTTTGCGAGCCCCGACGGCTGAGCGGTTAAGTTGCATAGCTGTATGCAGCATTATCTCACCAGTTTTGGTTCAAAACCCAGCAGGGCCATATTTTTCTAATTGGTGATCTGCCTGGCCCACTACTGCTGATACTCACCTTTTGACTCAAAAAATGTTGAGTCTAACATTTTTGATTCATTAAAAGTTGTTTTTTAAACAAGTCAGTAGAAGAATCAGATTAGCTCTGCTGATTTAATACAGGGTTAATTGAAATTACCTTACTGAAATTTAAAATTAACTAAAAGTAGATATCCTCCATCTTTTTTAAAGCAATATACTTCAAATGATTTCATAAAAGCAAATTTAAATTGTATGAGCCAAGAAACAAACAAACTGTTACTAAGGCTATTTTAGAGAGGGGTCAATCAATTTTGTAAAGAAAATTTAACACTAGGTGTTAAATGAAAACCTAAGTGTTACCTGTAAGTCTGTTGGAATAAATACAAAAATTTGAAACTTTGGCAGAACAGAGTTCATATTAAACTATTTAACTAATCACTATCAATAACTAAAGTTGTTTACAATAAAAAAATTTTATGGTATATACCTTAAGCTTTTAAATGTTATGTATTAACTAAATTTATTAACTATATTTAAACTGGGATATATATTAACTAAATATCTATTATAAATAATGAGAACTTCAACTAAACAAATGGACTTAAAATACTATAATATTCACACTATTATCACATTCTTAGATTAGGTTAACATCAATTTTTTTATCTATGTGCTGTTAACTGTGTTACCATTACTAATGTTTATAAATTCAAATATTATAAGATTTTATTATTTCACTCAAAAAAATTTATGTTGTGTTTTACTGTTTAGCTGTTAGCATCAATTTATACGGGTGAACGATTTTACCTCATTTAAAAAAGCTATCTTTCGTGCTTAGTAGAGCGAAGGATCTGTTGGCTAAACGCCAAGCCACCCTCTAATTTCTTATAAAGTTAATAAAGTTATCAAATTTTTCCTTATGGAGTTATTCATCAACATCGGTGCGCACTTTCGTTTGCGCACCGAATCAGTATACTAGGTAATTTTTATAACTTGTCACTAATTGGTATTCAAAATTTCGTTTAACTTTTTGAATGCTAGAGCAACATAGTTGAAAAAAGGAAATTAATCAGAAAAAATAAACAATAAAGGATGAAGATATTGCATTAGTTTTTTTTTACTTCTTTTCTTTTTTTGGGTGGCACGCATGCGCCAGTGTCCCTCCCCACGCTTCGCCCCTGGTTACTACAATTGTGTATCTTTATCTTTATGTATTAATATTATATAATTTTTAAATTTAGACGTTTAGACGAATTTATTGAGAAACTTGAGTACTTAAAAGATCAACTTGATACTGGGTTGTCAAAAAGCAAGTACAATGAGTAAGTTTTTAAATTTTATTACATTTTTACAAAATAATCATACGTAGTAAATTTAGCTATTTTCAGTATGAAGTTAAGAAAAAAAAGCTTTAATTTATTTCGTGTTCTTTTACAATTTTACAAAACTAAATTTATTGTTTCACTTACGGAATATATAAACTAAAATGGGATGAAGGTAGTCTTCCTCTTTTGATTTTAAAGACCGGACAGGATTGAATTTTAGATAAACAAAAACAAAAAAAGGTTAAAACAATCAAAAAAATCAGTCTTAGTCTTCTCTTTTAATAAGAATTGAAAGTGTTTGCTTTTTAATAAACGAAAGATCTCTTCATTTATATAATATATAAGACTGATCGTTTGTATAAGACTGAGACTGATTTTTTTGATGGTTCTAACCATTTTTGTTTTTGTCTACGGAATAAAGTTTTAATTGTATATTTAATTTTTTTAGAAAATTAAATTAGAGTTTTGTGGGTTTTAAAAAGAACTTAGTCAAAACAATTTTTTAATTACACAGTATGACAAAGTTTTGTTTTCTGTAAAGCTTTTTCTAACTTTTGGTTATGCTTTCAGTTTAAGAAATGAAGCAATAAAAAATATTGAAGAATACAAGCGAGAGTTTTTCACTGCTTGTTCAAAGTTAAACAAGCAAATACAGCTAAACAAAAAATTGCTGGAAAAATCTAAGACAAAAAAGGATAAAGAAACTTCTTTTGAAATGGTTAGTATTTGTAAACTTTTTTGGAAGACCCCTAAGCTATTAATTGAAAGTTTGTGCACCAGGTCGTAAGATCAAAAATTTTTAGCGTCTTTTTTTGTTAACTAATAATCTATAATATTTTCATATTTAAAACAAAACAGCTTAAGTATCATTATAAGCTAAATGTTTACAGTATTCGTAATTAAAAAAAAACTGTATTTAATTTCATTACAATAAAATATTAAGTAATTACATTTGTTTTCGGTCGTATTAGTTTAAAGATTAAATAAAATTGCTTGATAACTTTTTTGTCGTCATTAAAGTTTTCTTGATCACATTTTCGTGAAGTTCTTATTTTAATATACAAGTTATATGATTAGGAACCAGTTTGTTTCGAAAATGAAGAAGTTAAACAAGTTAAAAAGAACGTAGAATTTGGTGGAGCTTGTACTAGGATGGTATTTAATTGATTTTTAAGAACTGACTAACTTCTTTTTTTTTTTTGAAATCACTGTACATAAACATGCTTTAGTATTGTTGATATACATAAGTATAAACAATCAAAAAAATTTTTAGATAAAATGCTTTTAAGTGCACAGTAGTGCATTGTTTATACAAAAGACTAGGTGCCATTTCAACTACGTCGAAATTTTTTGCTTTAAATCACTGTACTTTAACAGCCTATAGTAATGGAATGCCTTTAAGTGCACAAAAGTGCACTGTTCATTTATATACAAGTCTTCAGGTACCTATTAAACTAAGTCAAATAAAAAAAAACAAAAAAATATTTACATACTAATTATTATTTTATAAATAATCTAAAAATAAGTTTAATAAAGTAGTACTTTTCTTGCAATTTATTTTTAAAGAAACCAAGTTTAAGCAATTGAATATGTTTTTATTGAAAAATTAAAATTTTTATTTTTACCAGAGCAACGAAAATTATTTCGAAGGATCAAAGCTTTACAGACTTAAGGTAACAGATATTCAGCTTCGTGAAAGAAAGCAACTTTTGCAGAACGGTTTTGAAATGTTAGTTTCTTAATACATCGATCATACATACAAAATTTTGAGATTTAATGTATCAAAATAATGTTTTTGGAACAATTACATAAAACTGTATAATAGTATTATAAGTAGTTTAAGTAACTACTTTACACCTCATCTTATTTCAATGCAATATTTTCATAAAAACCGTATCGTGGCGTTTATATAAATAAATTGTGAAACAATTTACCAAAGTATACTTTAAAAAATTCAGTCGTTGAAAAACTTGATAAAGTGCACAAATTTCATTTCGAAAACTGATAGGTATTTAAGCTTACAATATTAAGGAATAGTTTTAGTATGTTTTTTTGTATGATACTTTCGCCTTTTAATTATAACCTTTGTTCATTTAAATAGAAAGTTAGAAATGTCTAATTTTCATTATCTTTTTTAACAGTATTTTTTTTTTTACTTTATGAATTAATTTACTAAATTAGCTTTCAGGTTAAGCGTTATAATTAAATTTTTAAAAGAGTTTTGAACACCAAGCAGTAAAAGTCCTAACTTTTTGTAGTTTTACAAACTAAATAGATATAAACCGCATGAAAAAAATAATTGAACGAATTTTAGGAAATTGTTTACCTTCTTTCGCTTAATAGTTGTCGGAAAAAACCAACATTATCAAAACCAGTTATTTCTATAACCAATGTTTTCTAAGTCAGTTTAATGAATATTTGTTTGAAAAAGCATACATTCATTTTAATACTTTATATAGGCGCAAAGAAGTTCTTAAGCAGAAACTTAAAAGTTTGAAGGAACAGTGTGGATTTGAGATATCTTTAAAGGAGTACATTAAGTAAGTTGCAAACTCAAACTTATTAAACTTTCACAGTTAACAGGTTTATATTTGAGCTATTGTTTATTAAACTATTCAGAAATAAAAAAATAACACTTTTGACAAGTATGTGAATTATTATACCACACACAAACAGACTAAACGAAGTTTACACTATAAATAGTTTTTAAATGTACAAGTATCTAACTATAAACTAAGTTGTTTATTTATAGATGAACATACTAGTTTGAATTATTTTTTAACTATTCAAAAAAGGAGAAACATAAAACGCGAGTTTCCTTATGGTTTCTAATTAAATCTGGTACACAATTTCAGATTGCAAACCCAAGAAGTGGAAAAGTATGAAAAATATAAGACTGACTTTTTCAAAACCATTTTGAAATTGGACAAAAAAATTGTGGAAAACAAGAGAAAAATGGAGAAAGCTGATACTGAATGTGAAGTAGATGAGTTTTTCAACAGTAAAGAGGTTGATGAAGATAAAGTTCACCTGATTGAAAAGAATAAGGAATATTCAGGCACTTGTTCTACGATGGTAAAATATTTAATAGTTTATACTTTGACATTGTTTTTACAACATAACGGTATAATTTAAAACGCAATGACATTCTATGTTTTTCTATAAAAATGTGAGTTAAAAGTTTGCATTTCAAAATTGACTGCTTTAAAGTTAATGTTTTGAGTAACAGAGGCGTTCGAAAAAGTACGCGGATTTGAATAAGCAACTGAAGGAGGTTGAAGACGAGTTGGAGAAGTTTGAATGTGAAGAAGGAACTGAGGAATGTAAAGTCGAATTATTGAAAAAGAATAAAGAGTTTGGCGGAAATACTTCTAGATTATTCAGCGGATCACATTCTAAATTGGTAAGTAACATATTTGTAAGTGTTTATTAATTTACTTGGTTAAATTTTTTTTACACTCAAATTACTGTGCTTTAAAACGGTCTAGTATTGTTAACTAATATGAAAATTATAAGTTTATAAAATTATGTACCTGCACTAGAAAACCTTTAACCACACATTTTTAAAGAAAACATTTTTTTGTACATTTGTTATGTAAATTACGCTACGTTGATATTAAGTATCTTGTACTTATAACTATTACGAATACTTTTTAATTCCTAACAAAAATAATTGTTTTGACACAACCTTATACTAATTGTTATATTTTATTAAAGACAATTTTTTTAGTCATTGATTTAATAGTCCTTTGAAAAGTATACTATAATAACCTAGTGTAACTTCAAATATTTCAGCATGTTTAAAATGCATCGACCATAATTGTAATTTAGTCGTAGACATAAAATATGTAAAGACTTTAAAAAAAATAAATGTTTGTATTAAATTTTTAAAGCACAACGATGAGCCTTCTACTGACAAAAACGCTGTTCATAAACTTTTAGCGAAGAAAGAGCAGGTTGAGGAAAATATGCAAGTGCTGCTACACAATTCTGAAAAGTCAGACTGTTTATTTTCGTAACAAATAATACAAACAAAAAAATGCTTGAAGTAGTTTTCGGTATTTAACAAAAACATATCTATTACTTAAAACAATTAAAAAAGTCTTAAATTTCAAATACAGCATTAACTTATTTGTTTCAATATTTTTCAGTTGTTTTATACAGTAAACCCAAACTTAAAATTGAAAATTGCTGTTATTGATTTTCTTTATTATAAGCTAAACTATAAAACAAAGTTTAGATAAAACTTTAATATAGGTAATACTAAAAGTTGTTTTGACGTAAACTCACATCAAACAATTTTAGTTTTTAGAAAAAGTAAAATTGCATGAGTTTTGAGTAAGAATTACAAATAAAAAATTTTTTAGGTTCAGTAAAGACTACCAACAACGAATTTCCGACTTGGAAAAAGAATTTGCAGATGATCGATTAACAAAAGAGAGTTTTAAAGCGTTAGTATACTTTTTAAGAAACAAAATTGTTAGTAGAATAACAAAACGTTTATTCGATAAAACAAAACTTCGCTACTTAATTGTTTGTAGAGTATCTTCGAGACAAACTTAAATACAGGGTAGTTAATATTCAGCTTTTAAAATTTTACTATAATGTTTTTTGTGATTTTATTCTTTATTAAAATTTTATAAATTCTTTTAAAAAAATATCAAAATTAATAGTTCAACTAACGATTTGTATACTTTTCCTAAACACCTTTTTATAATTTATAAACTAGGCTTTTTTATACCATAGTTTGTATAAATTTAAACGCAAGTTGGGGTTTTTAGACATAATTTCGGGTTTTTTAAAGTTTATGTTTGTATTACTGTGGTATTTTGTATTTTTAGTGTATTTTAATATCGGCTTAAAGTGTATCATAACATATCATTAATAAATCTTCGTGTATATACTAAATCGATCCAATATATTGTTTTGATGTATAAACATTAAATCTGAAACATTTGTATAACCACCGTTTGATTTTATACTAAATAGAATTTTCTCTAATGTAAATATAATCTATTTAGAACTTCAAACCATGTTTACACAATACAACATACTATCTACCGTAAAGGCTTTATATAAATACTTTATTGTATCTTATATATTTTATGTTTTTATTTCAGGCTGACGAACGTGGAAAGGGGTATATTTTTGAGCCACAAGCGTGAAAACTCCAGAAAGTACTTTGAATTAAACAAGCAACTGAAGAAGATAGAAGACGATTTGGAGGAATTGGGATGTGGTCAGCTGGTGTGTCAGGTTGAAACTGATATTGATATTGGAGGAAATAGTCCAATTATGGTTGGTTTTATCCAGAATTATGATAAGATGTTACATATGTTTGAGTGGTATTTTCGTATTAGATTAAAATTAAAATTTAGTTTGCTTTTAAACTGAATTTAATCAATTTAAATATTAAAATAAAAAATCGTTAAAATAAAATTAAGTTTAAAATCAATCATGGTCAAGCTATTATAATAAAAATATTAATAAACTTTAAAAACCGAGACAGCTATGTATTTTCATTATAATAAAATCAATTTTATTTGAAAGAATATTTAAAATTGTTTTCAAAACCTTGAGTAGTTCTAGGAAAGATAGCTTAGAAATATAACAAAAAACAGAAAAGTAGTTGCTGTTTTTGTTAGTTTCTGAAAACTTTTATAATTAATGTCGTTTTTTTACATTGTGCATTTTTATAAGCCTATTGATAAGTAAAACTTTATTATGTATGTAAAACAAGTTGTACTTCTTAAATAAACAGTAAAATGTTTCTAATTATATATTTTAACAAGGATGCTTATAACTGTGGTGAAGCTGATGAAAGCATTGAAGTTCATCAAGTAAAAAAGAATAGAGAATTTGGTGGAAGTAGTTCTAGATTGGATAGTGTCTTACCATTAGAACCAATATTTACGAACGTATGCACTGGCTGATACTAATACTTTTAAACTCAGTTATTTTTTCATAAAATGCTATAGCCTACTAATTTATTATAGTAAAAATATAAATAAGTGATGTTTTTGCGATAGATATGTTAAACTACATTGTTTTAGGTATAGATTGCGTATATTTCAGCTATGATTAATTTAAGAAAGTATTAATTTTGAAAATTCAATTATAACAACAAAATAAAGTTTTTGTAAATCGTGTTAAATATAATATGTGTAATAATATTGAATTTAATCAGCGCAAAAAAGCCACTTCTCCTGATGCTGAAGTTCAAAAACTTTTGGCGAAAAAACAAGAGCTACTTGATATGAAGCAAGCACTGCGGGGTAATTCTGAAAAGTTAGTGATTTTATTTAAAAAATAATTAATTATTGGATTTCATTGAAAAAACCTTTCATTTGCTAAAAACAATGAATATTTATTTTGTTTAAGAAAGTTTTACTTGATTCGTTTACATAAGAACAGGTGGTAAAAACTAATATTTGAAAGAAAATTTGTATACAGTTAGTAAAACTTAAAAATTAAAAAAACTTATATTTTTTTTTAATTAAATATCAACTAAGACATAAAGTTGAAATTGACAATGACAAATATTTTGTGATATATAACAAACTAACAATTAAAAAAAATATGTAATGAAAAACAATAGTTTTAAATACTCTAGAAAATATTCATCAAATTATTTTAGTAAAACAGGTGATGTAAACTATATTTAAACTGTTATTAGTAAACATAAACAATATATCAGTAACATATAAAAATGTACTCTTGTAAAACATACATATACATTCAGATTTGCTGATGATCATCATCAAAGACTTTCCAATTTCCAAAAAGAATGTGTGGCTTATCGACTGACAAAAGAAAATTACAAGGCGTAAGTAGATTTAAAAAATATATTTGATCATTAAAACATAAGCATTTACACTTTTATATTCTAAACACACTTTATTTGTGTACAACTTCTAAAAGAAAAGAACATAGTGTTTGAATGTTTCTATTAGCCTGACTAATGCAAAACAAGTTTGTTATTTTAAGATTTATTGACTTTTAATAAATACAAAAATAAAACTTTCTTTACATCCTTAGCTACAAGTTTTGTTTTTTTTAACGGATTTTCTTATACTTTATGGTTGGATTTAATGAGTAAATATTTTCCAAAAGTATTTTGATAGTCAAACATTGATCTTAAACGTATGTAAAGAGCTCTTTTTGTTTTTCAATAAATTTAATTTTGCCTAAATGCTTAATTTACAAAGTGTAAAAAAACTTCGATATATGGTTAAAAACAAAAAATTATAATTATAGCAAAACTCAATCACAAATACATAATAATTTCAATTTATGAACACTTTAATATTTTTATAAATTTAATATTCATATACCTGCAGTCTTATAAACATTTTATTTTTTTTAATATTACAAAACAATTGCAGCCTCTTAAATAAGGAAAAAATCCGCTTTGCAAAACACAAAGACCAAGTGTCTAGGGAGAACTCGGAGCTAAGCGAGAAACTAAAGAAGGTGCAAAGAGAGTTAGAGAAGCTGGGATATGAAGAGTTTGTTTGTGTGGTTTACCCAAAAAAGAAGCTAGGAGGGAAAAATTCAAACATGGTTAGTATAAGGCAGAAACTGTGTTAATTATTTTGATATTAAAACTAACATTTAGCGTCATGGTCATAGGTAAATTCTAAATATAGTTTATTTAATCAATGCAGAGTTTTTGAAATCCGGTTTACTATAATATTGTAAGTATAATTTAATTTTGAGTAAGTAAATTTATGACGGGGGATTTGATTTAGAAGTATACGAGTATTATCAATCTTATTATTATTAACATAATCTATAGTCTTTATTAAAAAAAATAATATAATAACTTTGTTAAGAGTTTTTATTTTTAATTTTTTAGCGTTCTTTTGAAGACCAAGTAAAGTTACAGAAAACAAATGCGTTGAAAAATAATTACCTAAAAATAAAACAATCAATGGAAGAATACTTTGCCGAGTTAGTTTAATAAACTATTATAATTTTAGTTTCCTGGGTTTGTAATAATTTAAAAGTATTACTATTTAGTTAGTAGTTGTAATTGTAAATATGAAGCACATAACTTAATGAAAAACCGGTAGAAATAGTAAAATAAGTTATAGTAAACATTTAGTTATACATGACAACTTACCTTTGTAAAACTATACGTTGGTTTAAATTTTAGTGCATGTTAAAAATCAAAAGATCAAAAAGCAATTAATATCTTCAAACCTTGTTAAAACTTACTTTGACTTAATTTTTCATTGTAAAGTAGTTTAGCAATGGTTATTTTATTTTTAATCTAAAAGTCTAATTATAAATAAGACTGCCCTTGGCAAAGATAAAATAAAAGTTTGTTTGAGTACCATAAAGTAAAGATATAAAAATCATTAGTATAAGACAGAAAACTTTATAAAATATTTTGATGTAAACGGTAGCAATTTATAAACAGTTTTATTATTTAGACGCAAAAGTGCTCATCACCAGAAAATGAGCAATATTGAAGAAGATCTCAACAAAGGATCTCTTGGATTGTATGGATTGATTGAAGATCGTCGGAAGTACGTCAAGTTTATATAAATATATATATGTTATGAATAATATACATAATATACATATTATAAATTTTATGTATAAATGTATACAGTATATTGTAAATATATAATTTTATTTTTAAAATAGCTTTTGTGCTGTATTAGTTAGGCTTCTACAAGTTTATAGTATGTTTATAAAGTACAAACTCGCAATATTTTCACTACAAGCTTAAAATAAATATATGAACATGTTACTAGGTAATAATTTGTAGCTATATATAACTCACTTTTTAAATTAATTTTTAATGATTAAGTAATATATGATGAGACGGTTAATGCACAAAACCAAAAAATTACTTTTTTAATTGTTTTTAAACGTTGTTATTTAAAAATCAAGTTTAACATTGTAAACAGACATCATACTTTGTATACTCATTATAGTTTTTTCTAAACAAAGTAATTATAAATTTTTTTTTCTACTTTTAGTTATTTTTTAGAATGGAGGAAATGCAAAAGTTTGAGGATTTTAAACGTGAATACTCTACAAATATGAAGAAAATTGATTGTCACATCAAAATTTGCGACGAAAATATTGAAAACTTAAAGAAATAATTAGATTTTTATTTATAAGAAAAATTTACGCACTATAAGAATAAACCTGCCGAGTATTATTTGTTGTCTGTTATAATGTAAATATTATTTAGATATTAGACTTATACCTAATAAGTGAAAATCACTTATTCAAGTATTTTATTTTATTAAGAAGATTATTATCAAGACTAGAGTGTAGTTTTCTAATAAACAAATAAGTCAAAACTAAAACACTTTAAGTTGTGTTTAATGAAATGCACGAACAATAAACTACTTTTTCAAATTCGATGTATAATTAAATATAGTAATGGCATAATATATCAAAATTCAATCTTCATTGTTTTCAACTATTTATTTGAAACTTGTAAGTCATTTTTATTTTTCTGATACTTCAAAGCATCATCTCTCACATCATACCCCATCAAATCAACTTTGTAAACATTCTTGTCGACACTCTGCTTCAGCCTTTGTTCAACAATCTTTGTAATGGTATCTCTCCCCTCCTCGCTGTCGTAAGACATTTGCACTTTGCAATCTTTTACAATACAAATCACCACTCCGGACACGATCCCAACACCGATAACCGCCAAAATAGCAATTACTGCATCAGTGAAAGGGGAGATAAATATCTTTAAAGTATCGCTCACAGCTTTACCTCTTATGTTACGCGCCATGCACCTGTAATAAAACGATACTGAAAAATACTTTTTACTTGGCTTGAATACTTGTAAGGTAGTTATTTGTAATGTAAGAAAAAATTTGACGTGATGTTTACAAAAAGAATTAAACTAACCTAAAAGAGTGTATAAGAAAACAAATTAAGCTATACAACTTTTAGTTTTGTAGAATCAAATTAGTTTTTTAATAAATACTTAGTTTATTGTTAAACATTACTTTTTAGAATGATTTATTATATTTGATAGTAAACAAAAAAAACAATTAAGTTCCTTCATTCTTATCAGTAAACGACTTTATGCGCAGTATGCCGATTTTTTTTTTCGCTCATACCTAACTAGTTCAGTTTGTCAGAACTCATTTCATCTACTCGTTTATCTTCAAAGAAAACAGCTGACTCGAGTCGAAGGTCCTCCATCAAACTCACACCAAACCTTGTGTTAATACTGATTAAGATTAATTTTATTAGTTTAGTGTTAAAAGTTGTAAAAGATATTTTTTAGTTTTAAGCGTTATTTTATAAGAAGGCAAAAACTAGTAATTCGTGATTACTTTTATAATTTTAAAGCTTTTATTGTACATTGAAATATTATTAATGAATACTGTTAATTTTATAAAAAAGTAATAATTTTTAGCTATTTTTTCACATTAAACATTAAAATATTTAAAACTTTAGTTTAATAACAAACTTTTTCATTAAAGTGGCTTTTTAAGATTCTCAAAACTGGTAATTGGTCATTATTATTATTATTAAGTTAAGTTGTAGTTACAATTTTTTCAGTATTTAAGTATAAACATATTTTATTTATTTTTAATTGTTAGTAGTTTTTATAATGTATATTGGTAATTAAAAAAAAAAAATATTTTTAGTAGTTTTTATAATGTATATATGTAATTTTTAAATCAACACTTATTATATTTTACTTTGCGTATACCTTGTACTCTCTACCCTTTACCACCCTCCAAGGAACTCGAACATATGGTTTAGATTTTAGAAGGTTTGCTGAATCCATTGCAGTTCGTTGTTAGGATGGCAAGTAATAATAAGTACATTGAAAGTTTTATTATTGGTGCCATTTTTTCAAGTATTAAAGAGTGTATATCTAAAAGTTAAACATAAAAGTTTTAAATAATTAATTTTTGAAATCTGTGTAGTTAAATGCTCAGACTTTTTTTATATATGGTGTAAATTAATTATTTTGTATTGTCTATTTTTAACATTTTCAATCTTATCCCCCAATATTTAGTTTATATTAATTACTTGTTTACTTCAAAACATATTATTAGAAAACTTTCAAACTTAGAAAAACATTTTTCTATTATATTATATTAACATTTTTTAAATCTTTTTACAATATATTTACCATATTTATAATATACAGAGTCAGAGTACTAACACCTAGGTTAATTTCTTTAAAAAATTGCAAGCCTGAATGATCAAACACTAGCCTTATTTAACTATTTAAAGTTTATTGGTATAAAACTTTAATTGAAACATGACACTGAAAAATACAATTAGTTTGGCTTAAATACTTAAAAAACCAATGAAAGCTGTGACATTAGCAAAAGAATTTAACATCTAAAAGAAGAAAAACGAAGAACATTGAATTTAAAGTCTTAAGTGTGTTCTAGTCTGAGATTCAAACAAAAATAAGTTTGGCTTCAGGGTTCCAAAAAAAATCTCAACCAACCAACTTAAGTAAATCAGGTTTCTTATTTTAGTTTGTTTGTAACATTTTTTAATTAAAAATATTTATAATGCTCATCAGTGATGATTTCTCAATAGACTTGAAAAAGTTATGATCAGTAACTGTACACATGGTAAAGTATTTTTTAAACATTGTGAATTAAAGATAATTTTAGCATTAGTTTACAATCTTAAGTTAATTTTTTATTTTTTTTATAAGTTAAAACTTGTAACAACTCAAAAAAAAAAAGAAGGTATTTATTATATTTTGAACATACTTAACTATTCTATTTAATTTTTTTCTAATAACTAGTAGTTTTTTCTGAGTTAGTTTGATTTCAGTACTTTTAATGGCAAATTTTATTAGTGGGACATTTAATTCTTAAAATAACACATAGCCTAAAACACTAAGTAATGAACGAACTCGGTACACTTCTTGTTATATTACAAGCTAAAGCTACTTGTTGTCTCTAGAATAAAGTGTTCTGATATAATGCTAAAAATAATCTCTACTTCAGCTTTCAGGTACTTTAAAACACACTCTAACTAATAAAATTTGATAACTTAATAAGAAATAGTATTTGTTATTTATTATTTCAATATGTATATGGTCAGTTTTGTGTTTGGTTTTCAAATTTATGGTTGGCTGGTTTGGTCTGTTAATGGGAAAGAATGTCTATATTGTATTGTAATGCATAATTGTATATTTGCTCTTTTCAAGTTTTGTTGTATTTTTTTGTTAGCTGTATGCATATATTTACTATTGCATAAATTTGTTTTCTTTTTTTTTTTTACTGTTATAAGACTATATTAATTCTACCTATATAATTTTCACGAACTACATTTTTCTTAATAGTTTTTGATTTTAGCCAATATTTTCTGAATAAAACTTCAGTAAAATGATTGCTCGATAAAGTTTTAAGATGGTCATTTAAGTTTAATTTACTGATTCTATATTGATGTAATGTCTTTTAACAAAAGTTTTTAAGTTCACTCTGGTGTCTGGTGAGAGTGATCTCATGGTTGGATTGTTGGTGTGATTTTTTGTAATAGCTCTAGCGAAGACTTGCTTGTGGTTTGAGCTTCATGACTTTCCCACTTTTGTATTTCTTATTGTTGAAAATTTAGCCTTGTGAGTGTTCTCCTAATGGCGTGTCACGAAAGTTTTTTTCATTCCTTAAAAGATAGATTTTTGTTTGTTTTATTTTTTGATAATTAAAAGCTATATATTAATGGGGCAGGTAAAATTTCACATATTGTAAAACACTTACTTTTTTTAGAAAACGTTTATTATCGTTGCAAGGGGTAGAGTTGTGAAACAAAAATTTCTTTACCATAGTAAAAAAAAATATATAACAATAACATAGAGCAAACTTTACACATCTTGCTTTTTACAAATGTAAGAAATGAATTTAAGCAAATACTACATTCATGCATGATATAACATTCTAAAATGTTCAATATTCATCACTTTAAAAAAGGGTGATATCTTAAACAACTAGGCACTTTTTCTTTCTTAACAGAAAAAAAAATCTGAATATTGAGTAACCGTTTGTTTGCTTTTAGGCAGTAATTATTTAAAAGTTTAAAAATTTTAGGTACTACTATTTATTACAAAAGGATTTGTTTTTCTAAACTTTGTTATCATAATATAATTTGCAAGTAATAGTACAAACAATAAAAACTATTTTTAGTAAAAATGTAATTATTATCAGCTACTAAAATAAGCCGACTTTTGTTTATTGTAATAAACAATTATTACAGTTTTCAAAAACATACATAAATGTAATGTACCAAAAAGAACAAAACATTCAAGTTGTTCCATTTGATATTGGTCTTAAACTATTATTGTGAAAAACAAGTGTACTCCTTTACAAAATCACTCAAGTATTAGTAAAAAAGTTAGTTTAGTTTCATTAAAATATTGCAACTACTAGAGAATTAGCATAGCATCTAAAAACTTTTTAAATTATATCACCTTAAACTTAAATATTTAATTCATTGTCGGAAAACTTAGTCTACTCAGCTTAGCATAATGATTTGGTAAAAGATTTTAACTTTTAAGAATATTGATGCTTAATTTACTTCTTTTCTCTAAGTACAAACATCGTATTTGATTTTATTTTGATATAAGTTTAATTCCTAGAATATTATTAAAAAATTTTAAATTCTTAACTCTTATTTTGTGTTTTATCATATTTCTAAATTAGGGTATTCCATGAAAATTATGGCTAATCTTATTTTATTTTATTTAAAAATCAAGGTTTACAAATATTTAAAAGTCTTGTTTGTATTATTTTGGTAGTTGTATTTGATACATTGCTAGTGTTAAAATCTCAAAATGTTAGGTTTAGTTTAAACTTAGTTAGTTTTATTGTGTTCTAATTTTAAAGTAAAATAATAACGCTGAAATTAAACGGGTTGCCACAAAACTTGGAATCCTGAAAAAAAAACTTGAATTAGATAAAATTTTGAAAAAAAAAAATGTTGAAAAACCTTTGATGTTGAACAAAAAATTTATAAGAAACCTAAAATTATAAACAATTCTTATATTATATCTAGTTAAATTTTGATTTGACACAAAAAATCTAGCATATAGATAAAAATCTTTTGTCATTATCCAAAGTTTTTATTAAGAATCACAATTAAAGTAACTTTACAGTATCTTTTCAATGTTGTTTTTTAACACAGTTTTTAATCTTAAACTTAACATCAAACTACAAATAGACCTAAAAACGTGTATTTTCTTTAACCTGGAAGAAATTCAGAAATTCTTGAATAAACTTCTAAAAAACCAGTGGTAACCCTGCATTAATCTTTAAGTTAAAAATATGAAATAACAAAGTATTTTATAAGTGGCTTAGAATGCCAATTGCTTTTTATTTACATAGTACTAGTTTCATATGATAAGCCTATATTTGTAAAAAATAAAGTATACTGCCTGGTAGTTTAAGAATAGGTGCTACATATTTTTTTAAGTTATAAAAATAATAAAAAGTATAATTTTTCTCGAAACTAAATTAATTATGCCATACTTTTTCTATGTACGTATTCTATAGTGAACATTTAATTTTTTTTAAGTTATAAAGTGAATATTTTTCTTTTATGTTGTTGAAGAATTTGTCTGAGGTTTTACTTTCTTTTTCTACTAATAAATAATATGTGTAAAGAAACATCAGTGTTGATTAAATTATAATAAGAGCATGGTCTGTGTTTTAAAAACTTTATTTAGTGGGTTTCTACCTGTAAAGTTAATAAAGTTCCTGGAATATAATAATTAGATATTTCCTTACATTAATATTTCTATAATCAGTAATTATCCTTTTGAACTATAAAACTTTTCTAACTTATTATTAGTTACAGTTCAAAAATTCAAAAAATCTTAAAAACTAAGATGATAAAATAAAAAAAAAGGTATACAAGATTGGTTATACAATTAAATTTGAAAAAAGCTGAAAAGAAGCAACTTTGCACTCAAATATTTTGTGTTTTTTTCATCCGTTTTAAGTAATTTAAATCATATTAAATTGTTTAGTGTTTTATGATTTAGTACATTTCTTAACATTTATTGACCACCCTGTTTAATTAATGCTTATGGTTAAAAAAACATAAACTTATAATTGTTGAGAGTTGTACACCAAACATTTCACCTACATTTAAATATAGTAAGTAAAAACATATTATTTACACTCAATATAAACAAGTTTTAATAAATTAAAATTTTTATGCAAGCTTTTAAGTTAAAATCAAAAATCAAGCTGTTTATCAAACTAAGATTATAAAAATAGTCATAGAAAAGTTAGAAGTTTTAAATGGTATTATCTTTAAAGGTAGAATATTTTTTTTGTAAGTATTCACATTTTTGTTATAGAAGAAAGTTAAATTAAATTGTTATCAGTTTGTTCTAAATATTCACAAGCTTGTTAATAAATAAAAATCAGTTTTAGATTTAATTTAAGCAATTACCATGGATAATGAAACAGAAGTTTACAAATTATGGAGAGTTCGTAAAACGTGCATGCAGGTAGAAATTATTTTTGAATAATTATTTTTACAGTTTTTTTTAAAGTAATTAATGTAAACATTAATATTTTCTCAAAAAACTTCAAAGTTTTTAATAGATATTACATTTTTTTAAATTTAAAATAATTATATTTTATACAACAAGTTATCTAAAGAAAAAAAGAATTAATATAAAAAGTTAGTATTATATATTTAACATTCATATAACAAACTAAAAACTATAGGATTACAATTACAGTAAAAGATTTATTTTAGTTGTATTACATGTTCATAAAAAGACTTTTTTTTTTGTATCCATTTACTGAGCTTTAAACTGGGGTTGCCGAATTCAAAAAAAAAAACTAAATAAACATTTATTTCAATTTAAAGTTATATTTTTGTGTAATTGTTGGCAACTCTTTTATAAAAGTAAACTATCTCTGCTTAAACTACTTAGTATGTAAACTCTGATAAATATTTACTGAAAATTAATTCTACACAAAAGTTTAAACTAGATCGTGACGCTACATTACTCTTAAAATGCATTTCACTATTAAATTTTAAAAAAGATTCTTTTGTCTATATCAAAAAATTTTTATTTATAATTAAGTATAAACTAATGTTTTTTTCAAACCATATACTAAGTGGTTAAACTTACTGCTTCAAAATTGTTTAAAAAATAGATTGTTCTTTTCGAAATTGTAAAACTGAACACTTTATATCAAACTTTTTAAGTACAAAAACACTAAGACTATAAAAGTTTAAGTATAATATTGTAAAAGAACCAATCAAAAATTTAAGCTATTTTGGATACTATATACTTATTTTCTAATCAATACTTTTGTAACTTAGAATATTTTCTCGCAGCTTTGCTTTATTAACTACAAATAACAACTATCCATTAAGTAAACTATTTATTGAAACCAATCTCTTGCAGCTCTGCCACGATCGCGGCTACTTGGTAACCCAACAAGAACTTGACCAAACATTGGAAGAGTTCACAGCTGAATACGGATCGGATGGAAGTCCATCGAGGAGCATGTTGACAATACTTGTTGAACACGAGGATGATCCAAGTGACAAGCTCTACATCTTCTTTCCTCGTTTGTTTCTATATTGTGCTAAAATTTCTTTGTGTTTTTTATATTTTTTTTTTCAAGTTTTTTGTTATTTGAAATGGAACTTAATTCTTTTTTTTTAGAATAGCTTTTCAGAGTAGTTATAATCTAGAACATTAAAATCATGAAAAAAAGTATAAGACACTTGAATAAACACTTAATAAAATATTTTTTTCACCAATTGTTACTTTAGCAAACACTATTTCTCATAAAAGGAGAATCCTGAAAGCTTTTTAAATAACAAAGTAAAGTTAAATCATTGTAGATTCTTTTAGGGGAAACGGTGTTAACTTAAGTAACAATCATTGAACAAAATATATTTTAATAGTTAAGCTGTTATATATTGAGTACTCTATTTCATACAATTTTATAACTTATGAATAAATACTTAGTAACTTAAGTATCCTTTCTTTTATTTGAAGGCTTAAAAAAAATAGCGAATGTGCTAAAAAAAAAATAAAGTTATGCTGACATGTTATACAACAAGATAAATGTTAAAAACATCATTTATTTAATACTCAATGATTAAATTTAAAAAAAAAATTAAAATAACATACAATGTTCAGTATATAAAACACTAAATTTAAAAATATAAATTCTAGAAGAAGAAAAAGTATCTTTGAACACCATCAAATCATACTGCCATACAATGCAGCAAGATAAAGTTAAGAGAGCCATCATCGTTATTCGTTCAACCATGACTCCGAAGGCCAAGTAAGTAAACTACCTTCGTATAAAATATATTTTTATTAGTTTGTAAGCAAAATAATTGATACCAGGTCTACAATACCAGAGTTCGCGCCAAAATATTTATTGGAACAATATAAAGAGCAGGAACTACTCGTAAACCCTACTGAGCACCAGGTACGTTTAATATAACTGGTTACTTTTTATATAAATTAAAAAACTAAACATTTAAAAAAATAAGTCTACTGGTATTTTACTTATAACTTATTAAGAAAAAGTAAACACCAAATTTAAACTGTTATTATTTTCTTGATTTCTTCAACTACTCTATTATTTTATTTTTAACTGTATATTTGAAGTTAATAAAGTTTTAATTCTGTTTTTAGTTTGCTTTCAGTTTGAAACATAAATTTAGATTTAATTGTATAAACAGAGTTCAATGAAAATTTTGATTAACTCAAATTAAAATTTTGCTTTTTTCTTAAAATATACTTTTATTTTGATAAAATATCTAATTTATATTTAAGTAGTAAAAATACATAGATACTAAAAAAATAAAATTGTTCATCAGTATATTGTATTTTAATTTTATAAAGACATAGATTAGTCAAAAATAATATATTTTTGTCTTCAAAGGTCTTTATTGACAGTGCTTTACATTTTTTCTGGTTAAGTAAACTAATTTCTATTTTAAACTACATTTGTACAACAATACTTACACTTAATAACAATCAAAATAACTTATTATGCCAATAATGTCTAACAAATCTTACAGTTTAAAAAAGTATTAAGTTTTATAAAAGACATAGTGTTATGTTATGAGTACTCAAAACTTTTATTTGCAGAGTTAACTAATGGATAGTTTTTTAAAAGTTAATTTTGTTACTTGGCTTCGTTTTATGAGAACTACTTTACTTATAGTTTTTTCAAAAAAGAAAAAAAAAACTTTGTGACAGTTAATTTTATTGAAATCTTCATTAGTTTTATATTGTTATGATAAAATTAACAAACAGTTTTATTCTCTTTTAAAAGTAAACAAAAGTAAAATTTATATGTTGTTTAATGAACGACAAAAAGAGCGCTTAAAAAATTGGTGTAAGGGCTTAGTGTCTAGAAAACCTTTTGATTATCGATCATATATGATCAAGCCCTTACACCAATTTTTTAAGCGCTTTTTTTTATGATCATAAGCCTCGAGTACCGTTTAATGTTTTATCCATGACTAATCATCTATCACTTTGAAATTTTTTGCACAGACTTAACTCAGCTATACTTATTAATGATCAATAGTTGTTAGACATAAAAAGAAGAAAACTTTTAAGCTCGATTTTAAGCGAGCAAAATTAAAAGTATGTTAAACTTTAAAATATTCACTAGGTTAATTAATTACTAAGTTTATAGTAGACTAAAAAGGTGTTCGTTGTTCATTGTAGTAGCTTTTACAATCAACATATTAAACCAGTTTAACTTTTAAGTTAGTACCATACCACGAAGTTCTGTCGGATACTGAGAAGAGTGAGTTGCTAACAAGATACCGCGTGAAAGACCATCAACTGCCCAGGATGCAACAAACAGACCCAATAGCCAGGTATAACAATTTAAAAATAGTATATATAAGTAATTGATATAGATTTTAATGAATTGTATATTATAATTAAACAATTATGGCTATTAATTATATGAAATAGTTTTAATATACTTTTTAAGTAACAATATATTTTTTCAGGTGTAACTGGTTGCAAATAAAATGTCATAAATAATGAGTACTATAGTTATTAGTTAAAATAGTAATATAAATCAAAGATATTATTTGATACAAATTTAAAGCAGTAGTCTATAGTATTGTTTACAATTTTACAATTTTGTAAAATAACTCACAAGTATTACTAGATAAAAATGTATATAGTGATAAATAATAATGTAGTTCAATCGTATTACGGTTTACAAATAACTTATAACAGTAAATAGTTTACTAGTGTTACGGGTGAGAATTATTAATGTTCTTTTGACTGATATAAGTATAATTTCTAAAAATTTTGCTTAATAAAAACAGTATAAAATAGTAAACAATAAATTAATTTACAATATTGTAATATAATCCACAGGTATTACGGGTTACACAGAGGTCAGGTGGTAAAAATTGTTGGAAAATCAGAAACAGCTGGTAGGTACGTAACTTTCAGGATGGTTCAGTGAAAAGTTATTTACAATGGCTATTAAGTGCGAATGTCCAAAATGTTTTTCAAGCACTTATGTTTAAATTACTCTTTAACCATGTAGAAATAAATTATGTTACAACTTCTTGAAGTACTTATTTTTAAGATTAAGCATTTGAAAATATTTTTTATAATTTCCTTAAAAACTAGATAAATTCTTTCGATGTTAGATTTCCTATGGTAAGTTTAAAGTGTTTGAGTTATATAGTTTTTTTTCTAAGTTTGTTATTTAAAAATGTATTTCTAACTATTCTATGTTGTAAATGTCTAGATTTATTTTGAACAAAACGTTTGTGTTAAAAAGTTTTATATGTCAAAGATTGTAATTTCGTGCTAAATTTTGTCTTACTAATTGAATGTAATAAACTAAAAATGATTTTTGTGTATTTACTGTTACTATGTAAGTACTAAGGAATATTTTTTAAAAAACTGAATCAGAATTCAAGATTGTCCGCAGTATAACCTTTTACAATTATATTTATGTGGCTGTTGGCTATTTTAGCTATATTAGCTATTGGTTCAAAATTCCAAACAAAACAACTTTTAATCTAAATTAATAACTAGAGCGTCTAAACAACTAACTTTTTTTTTTATATCAGATAGTGTTAGTAGATATAAACTGTTAGTTATAACTTGTAAACAAAACAAACTATAATTTTGAAGCAATAATAAAAACTCTAAACAACTGATGTTTTTAAGTCTGCAACCTCTATGAACCATTATTTTTTAAGCCATACTTATAAAATAAAATACACTTAGAGGTGATAAAAAATATTTTACCGTTATACTATCTATGAAAGTTCTTCGTTTATAATTTTTACAAATATAGTTGCAGATTGGATATAAGCGTACGTCAAAAATTACTGAGCATAAACATTAAGCTACAAATAACATAAGCTTGTTTAGTATCCAAAACTGTTTATTTATGTATCATTTGCAATCCTGCATATTCTAAAGGACAACAACATCAAAATATAAAATAAAATGACTATTTTGTCATAAAAAATTATACGTAGACTATCTATTATCATTAAATTAAAATAAACAAGTAAAAAAGTTTTTAAATTTCATTTCAAGTTTTAATATACTAAAAAAAAATTAATAAAATGTTAGTTTTTAGTTACTCAAACTTTTAACTACTTATTTTCAATACCTTTGATTATTGATAAAACTCCTGTAACATTCTAGATTTTGACGAAAATTTCAGTTATGCTTTTTATAATTTATCTTTTAATAGCAGTAAAAGTTTTATAAACAATTTTTAAGTAATTGTTTTAAGCTCAGTAAAACATGTTTTGTTTAACCAAAAACAGTTTCTGCTTTAAGTAAATACTATAAACCCGCAGTTTAAAATACTAAACATTGTATGTCAAGATGGAAGCATCTGTTTTAAAACAGGGTTTCATAATCTAACAAATATTTACTCTTAAAAGCTATTTATTGAATATTTACTACTACGTTAGCACTCATTTTAATATTCTATGAATAGAGTTTAAATTAATAATTTAGTTTAAATATACTCCAGTTTTCAAGTATTTATTTTTAATACATTTATTTTTTTTACCAAGTTCCTGTAACATTCTGAGTTTTGACCTAAATTTTAATGATGCTTTTTTTTCAATTATCTTTTAATTATTATGTTTCCAAAAATCGTTTTGTGATACTATAATAAGTTGAGATTGTAGAAAAAAGTTTGACACATATTTTAAATTTTTTTAAAAGTTTTCTGTACCTACAGTTTTGAAATCAAATTCAAACAATAAAGATTTTATTATTATTATTTATGTAATTGTTTTAAGCTGAAGTGAGTATATTTTATTTAAACAAAAATTGAGTACATTTTCAATAAATACTTTAAACCCGCAATTTAAAGTATTAAACATACTTAAACAAAACATTTATTTTACAAACAGTGTTTCCTATTGTAATAGATTGCATTTTTTATATTCTTTTTTATTTTTTGAGTGTTTAATTTTTAAACTTTGAGCGTCAAAAAATAAGTCAACCATAACACAAGTATATCAGACAATTTTATCATTAATATAAGATAGAGTTGTTGATAAGACTACATATTGTATTGAGATATTGCTTAAAGTTATTTTAAGAATGTTGTTAGAACTGCAATTTATTTATATTAGTATAATTATTATTATACTATTTAAAGTTTTTATTTCTGATTTTTTTTACAGTTCTTTGAATATTTTAAATTCCACAATATTTAGGATCTTAAAGTATTTTTATATAAACTTAAAGTTTATTGTATTTTATTTATTCCAAGTTATTTATAACTAACGTTTCTGAAACAGTGTTGTTATAATAGTGTTCTGTGGTTAATCTTTATTATAAATTTATTACCCAATTTGTGTTGTCTGGTTCCATAAAGTAGAAAAAATTGAATCTAGTATTTTTAAAGTAGTAATTAAATAAGGTAGAAGTATATTTTAAAAAGTAGTCCCAATAAATTAAGTTTACCTACATTCATACCTTATAATACTTATAAGAACTTTTTACACTTATTTTTATCAGTATTAAAAGTTTTCTGTAAAAGGACTTAAACTTATGTAGACTATAAAATAACTAAGTAAAATAGTTTGTTAAACAATTAAATATTTTTTTGTTATATTTAAGTCATTAGTTTAAGTGAATGAAGTAAACTAAAATTTGTTTTAGAAAATGCGTGAATAGTTAAAGTTTTTTTTCAACTTACAAATATTTTTTATTTTAATTTAATCAATGTTTATAAGTTTTTTTTTCTACGTATTTAAAAAGTTTAATATTGTACAAACTGTTTTTTTAATTAAGCAGTACTAGTTAGTTTTCAGTAATTTAGGTTGCTAACTTGTCATAATCACTGTATAACTGAAGCTTTTAAAACTTAATTTTTTAATTCAAACAAGAATTAACAAGAAAAAACATTTTAATAGTATTTAACAACTTTAAAAAATATAATTTTTTAAGTTTGTTAGACTAAATGCAAACAAAATTTAAAAAATGTTCTTTTAAAGTTATACAGAATCACATTTTAGTTTTAGAAATACTTCAAGTTATAAAGTTTACTTGTTTGAAATTTGTAAGGTAACTTAGTAGGGTTTATGTATTCAAATTTTTTATATACAAATATTAGTATTTACATGTAACTTTTAACTTATCCAAGACTGAAATAAGAGCATATTAGTATCTTTTACGTCTAATTAAACTGATAGAATCATTTTGTATTTATAATTATCTTGTTTACATTTAAAGTTTAGTACAAGATAACTTATAAAATGATCAAAAAAAAAAAAAAAATAGGTCGTTCAAGTAATTAAAAGTCTTCTCTGTAAGAATATTAATGAAACGTCTAATTATCTACACCGCCACCGGTGGATTTTGTTTTTCGATAGTAGCATTTATGTGCTACATGTACTGCAGGTGAAAACATTTTAATAAGTATTACAATTATATATTTTCTTTAACTTTATATTTGAGGTACTAAATTGACAAAAAAAAATCAACTTATTTTAAAATAAGGAGACAAAAACACAAGATCTATTATTCGAGATTTTTATTTGCAATAGTAAGCTTACCCTTTAAGGAATCTTCAGTTACAATTCAAATCTGAAAAATTAAGACAAATAAAACATGGAAGATACTATAAAGCAAAACAAGTAAGTTTAAAATTGTAAATTATGTTAGTTAGAAAATTAATCAATGGTTTGAATAACATACTAAATAAACATTATGGGTTTAGGCTCTTAAAAAACTGAACGTGAAACTGTTATATTAAAACAACATTTTTTTTAATTGAAGACTTAAATCCTTTGTATGTCATAGTTTTAATTTCATTTCGTTTTTTACCTTCAAGCTAGTAAGGTTTTTTGAAGTTAAATGTTTTACGTTCAGTAAAAGTAAATCTCAAATTTAAAGAATCAAAAATTTCTCTATATATCATAATATGTAAGTAGCTTGTTTTATTCCTTAACCTTGAGTCACTTATGATTTTTTTTTATATAACAGTTTCACGTTCAGTTTTTTACGAACCTTAAGCCATAATGTTTATTCAGTATTTTATTCAAACCCTTGATAAATTTTCTAACTTACATAGTTTACAATTTCTAACTTACTTGTTTTGCTATATAGTATCTTCCATGTTTTGTTTATCGCATATTTTTCCGATTTTCATTGTAACTGAAGATCCCAAAAGGGTGAAGTTTAGTTTTGTAAGAAAAATCTCGAATAACTAACTTTGTATAATTTTCTTATTCGTAAAAAATATCTTAATGTAAGTTATTTTATACTTTGATGATGTTATAAGTTTACTTATATTAAAAACTTAATTAATTTATGAGTCTTGTTTTGATACTTACTAACTAATTGATTTTGAACTGATTATGTTTAATATATGTTTTGTCGTACTCCAGGTGCTACTACTTCAACTGTTGCACGAAATGCTGCGGTAATGAAGATCTTGATGATGACGTATTTGACGTTGAAGCCAGCAGGTAAGATTTTTTTATTACTTTATTCTATATGATACGGGAATTTTGAATTAAATAAACAAGAACATTTATCGTCATCAAAGTTTGATCATTACATATTGTCACAACGCTGTTGTATAAGAATAAAAAATCTACATTTCAATATACAATTTTTTTTTAAATACAAATAACATAGAAAATTGATTTAAAGTAGAAAATCACTAAATTGTTTATTTATTCTATATATAATTTGTTTTTAAAAATAAGTTAAAGGATCAGTATGGCTTGAAATAATTTTTCTTTATGTATTTTTTTTGTAATTTAAGTAAAAAAAAATTTTAAAGCTTTTAACTTCTAGGCAACACAGAAAAAGTCTAAAATATGAGGGGTGTGAAAATTCTCACCAACTTTCTCACACATACCCTGAACATTCGAACGTTTCTCAAAACTACCATGTCGCGAATGAATACTATAACTACAATGGCCACCCGCTTTACGATAACAACTACAACAGAGTCCCGAAAAAGCATTTTAAAATAAGTAAAAAGTTGCTGCACCACGTGAGCGCATTGTACGCTTATAAAAAAGAACAAGAGTTGTTGATGCAGTGAACAACTCCATCAACAACAAAGAGAACAACCAAACATTCAGCATAGACCAGTTTAGAATTTGCACAAACAAATTCAAAAGCAGGATAATATTTTAGTAAGCAATTCAAATTGACAGAAAATGGTTTTAGGTTTTCTGATGCTCCAAGCTTTTTATTTTTTTTCTTGAGCAAAAATAAATCTTTGAACGTAGTCGTTTAAAGATTTGTTGTTGCTCAAGAAAAAAAAAAGTTAGTTGTTCCTGACTTATAAATAAAATACCAATTTTTTTAAATTTTTTTCTAAAACATTAAATGTATACTACCTAATACATTTTAATAAAGTTTTGTGATACAGAATGTTAATATACTTTTTAGGTTATTGATATAAAGTTTTTTATTTTATTATTTTATATTGTTAATAAAAGCTTATTTTTCTTGAAAAAAGTAGTATGTTTATTATTTTTGTTTTTTATTTCATTTTTAATTTGAACGACTTTGTACTAAGTTTTATTGTAGTCTTTAGTATACTGTGATATAATAAATTTTACATGTGTATGTGGTTTATAACAACGAGTGTTAATAATATTGCACGACAGCTAACTGATGTTTTTCTTTCACATTTTATCAAATTAAAATTTTCCATAACTCCATTTGGTTATAGAATGTTTATAAAACTTAATGTTGTATGACGCTCTAAGATTGCAATGAAGATAGTATAATCTTTAAAAAAGTAAATCACTAAAAACATTACATAATCAAAGCAGGTACTTGAATCTTTTAGCTATATTTTTTTTGTTAGTATTTATCATTTATTTATTCGATAAATATAATTTATGATATATATGTTATAACTTCATACATTTTAATATTTTGTTTTTTGAAAATATTCTAAAGAAAAAAATCTGTTAACAATAAAACTTTTATTAGTTTGTTGTGAACTGCTGCAACTACTTGCATTATTCATTATTGAGCTCTGAATTGAGTTTTAAAAGAAGATTTAGAGCTTGCTGCAGTTATTTGAAATAAGGCTTAAAATCAATGATGCAACATTTCATCAAAAAACTTCTGCCTAGTGAATTATGATAGTTTTAAAAGCAGCTTATATCTTTTGAGTAAGAGATTTTGTAATAGTGTTGTGTGGTATTGTTGTATAATAGAACATCACCTAAACTATTTTGTATTATATATAAAGTAGTCTAGAATAGTCTTTAGTATCGATAAATAAAATTTATTGATACACTATATAAAGTTAGTATAAAAGCATTTTGTATTTATTAATTCCAATTTAAGTTTTACAAATACCAAGCTTGTCGTAGAGGTCCTAACCTCAAACGTAGAAAAGTATGGGAAAAGGGTCAGGTTGACAATCTTTCTACAGAAAGTCAACCATACCCAGCTGAGAGTTTGGGTGTTAGCCCACCAACATACATAGCTCAAAAATTATTATTTTTTTTATTTTACTTGATATTCTATATTTTGGAGTGAAAGTTTGTTATGAAAAAAAGCTTTAAATAATTGATGTTATATTATTCTCTGTACAGAGTTTAATAAATACTTTGAACCCTGGTTTGACATTTTAGACTAAAAAACGTGGAAAAATCAAGAGTTTGAAAAATTTTGAAAAAAAAACTAGAATTTTGAATAAAAGTCACGAAAAACATGGAACTTTAAACAATTTTTACATGTTAATTAGTAAAGTTTTTATTAGACACAATAAAATCTATCGTATCTTAAAAAAAAGTTTGCCATCAAAATTTTTCTTTATTAATAACACTTTTAAAGTAGCTTTACAGTATCTTTTCAATATCTTTTAACAACTTGACACAGTTTTTAAACTTAAACTAAACTTTAAATTAAAAATAAACCCAAAAATGTGTATTTCAAAAATTCAAAGAGTTTTAGAAAACCCTGAGAAAACTTGCCAAAAACAAATGGCAACAATGTTATTAGCAATAAATAGAGATTTTATTTGATTTTTTATTTTAAGTATGTATTGATTTTATTATAAGACAACAGCTTTAAATAAATAATTTTGATAGTTTTATACTGTTCCTAGTGCGGAAGTATAGTTTAAAAAAACCAAACATGTTTAGAAAATTTGTTTGTTATCTTCTATTAGTTATAGCAATCAAGGGTTGCCAAACACTCAGGGTGCTCAGGGAAACATTGGGTATTTTAAAATTTTAGAAAGTCTATTATAGATTCAGGAAAGCTTATGGTTGTTTTAATTTTTAATAATAATCTCAGGATAGTATTAAGACTTTTAAAACTTTTAATTAGCTTTTCATAAATTTTGAATAAAATTTATTGATTTAGTTTAATACTTTCTTTTACAACAAGTTTTGTTAAAAACTTGAATTTTATTGATGTCGAAAAATAGTTAAATATTTTCTAATAATTTTAAAATCTCGAGGTGACCCATGAAAGTTTAAGGTCACTCAGGGTAGTTTTTTTGACTTAAAGAATGACAATAATTTTATACCTAATTATTATTTATGTACTTATATTGTATTTACATAACAAGCAGATTAAATATTTCGCATTCCAATTATTAAAATATTCTGATTCGGATTCAGCCGAATCCTAATTTTAAATTAAGACTCGTATTCGACCGAATCTAAAATTTTTGGATTCGCTATATCATCAGTATTTGGTTATTTAATCCATTATTACAAAATAAAATTTGCTGAAATCTGTTAAAAAATTATAATTAAATTATGTAAAACTAAATTTGAATAATAATTAAATTATAAATAACTTGTAACAAGCAGATTTTGAATTATTTATCAAGTAGTTTTTATCTAAAAAATATTTGTTTTAACTTAGGACATAAATTTTTAAAATTTTATTTATAAAAGTTTGCTTTCTAACAACTGTTTATGAAACTAAAAAATAATGCTGTTTAAAAATAAAAAAAAAGCTAAAATAAAGAAAAAACTATAATTTTTGTACATTCAAAGAATTTCTGAACAAATTGACCTTTAAATATTTGTCTTTCATACGCTTAATTAGTATCAGAAACTTTTAAAAAACTTGTTTCATATCTCAGCGTGACCTTACTCTCAATATTTCCAGACACTCAAGATTCTAAGGACAGTTAGGATATATTAAAGTTTATAAAAAATTCGGTATGACTCAGTACAGCTCAGGATAACTCAAGATATTTCAATTTTTTTGGAACTTTTTTTGCTTTAAAGAGTGATATCTTTAAGTTAAACAGTTTTTTTTTTGTTATAAAACACATTGTAGTTTATTAAAAACAAGTTATAAATATATCTTAGTTATCATTTAGATTTTTGATAAAACAAATATGAATAGTACAGTAGCCTGTCGCTTAAGTATGCAAACTTTTTGGTACGCACCTCGCCTTAAGTACGCACTTTTTCAGAAATGCAAAAAAGAGTCAAAATTTAATTTTTTCAAAAGCTTTTAAAATATTTGCAAAAGAAAGGCTAATTAAATGTGACATAATGTAAAATATATAATGATGCTAATTTTTATAAATATTTAAAAAATTGGCGCTCTTTAAAAAAAAATCTTCACATATATGTTAAAGAGTTTATACTTGTTTTATTTAACTCAACAAGCATAATATTTTAATTATAAATTTTAGTTAGAATTTTGATTTTTACCGGACAATTATCACCATAACAAAATTGAAAAGACAATCAACTCGTAACTGGTTGCCAAACGCCCACCATCGCCGGTTAAGACATTTGATATGCTCTAATGACCTCACCTCAACCTAATTGTCCCGGGTCCACCAGTTAGAATAGTGGCAGTTGACAAGCTGGTTAATGATCCCCAACCTTACCAACGTAGTTAATCGTTTTTTATCAGCTGACATAATTCATTGCTCTTCAAAACAGAAGTGTTTAATATTTATTTAGCATTTTTCTTTAGATGTTTTGAAAATGGTTTCTAACACTTTGTAGTTTAATACTTTCCCTCTAACTAAAAGAATAAGGAATATATGGCTTAGTATGCTGTTTTATATCATTGACTTACATTGAATTTCTAGAATTAATTATGTATTATAGAGCATATCTACAAGCCATTTTTCATTGAAAAATCTCAAATATTTATAAAAATGTTTAATATTATTATAATGAACTATATTTTAAAACTTGTTAAAGCCATATCACAATAAGTATTTAAAATATTGCATTAAAAAATTGCTTGTAGATATCAATAAGATCTAAATACCAATTAAAAACTTTTATTTAATTTACATTACTATATGAGTTGTGGCCCTTTAAGGATTTTTTAGAATTTGAATTGTAGGAACTTTAATTTTTCGAAGTTTAATAGCCGTGCAGCCGATTTTTGTCACTTAAAACTTATCAAACAACATGAAAAAAAAAATTTATGAAAGTTTTTAGCCTTGTTTTTGTAATTTGTTTTGAAATTTTGTAGAAAATTTCATAATTTTGTAGTATAGTTGAAATCGGGTAAAAGTAATCAGTTAGAACAGTTTTATCATTTTAGAATGATGTATATTATATGTATATAAAATTCCGATGATTCTAGTCTTTCAGTAAACTTTGCTGGAATTTGAGTACAAACTTAATAAACCATCTTCTTTAATAAAAGTCAAGCTATTTCAATAAATTATGATTATATTTTTAGATTTAACAATACTCATATTTCTTTACACAAAATATTTTTCGAAAAGTTGAAAAAAAACTTTAAACAAATTTATCAACTACGAAATAGATTTTTCAGAAAAACGTTGTAAGTTGACTCTTTTACTATATGTATATACCATCAACCAATACAATAATTATTCTTAAAAATGTGCTTAAAATATAAAATTTTGTATTTTAGGTAGTGATGTACCGGACCCGGACTTTGTTTCAAATTAGGATCCGGCCGGATCCGGATAATTTTTTCAAATTCGAATTTGATCGGAACCGGATTCGGATTTATTTTTCAAATTAGGATCCGGCAGGAACCGGAGATTTTTTCAAATTCAAATACGGCCGGATCCGGAACCACATTCTTAATACTATAAGTTATTTGTAATGTAAATAGTATAAAAACTACTATGTATGATAGTGCAATTTTTTATAACTAACTACTAACTAAGTATAATTGTGTGAGGTTTATCTTTTATGTGTTATATCTAACTATATCCTTTTGGATTTTGAAAAACTATAGTTTAAAAAAATTTAGACCAAAAAATATTAATGCGCTGGTAATTCAATTAAATAATAAGAAATATTATGATTTGTTATTAAGGTCTAGTTAAGATTAATAGTTACAAATAGTAGCTGGTATGTTTGCTAATTTTGTGAACAATATTTACACTTAAATTTTATTAAAGTTGAAAGAACAAAAGAGAAACTTGAAATTGAAAGAACAGTAAAAATTTTCAAATTGAAAGAACAATAAAAAACAATAAAATATCAACAGTGAATAGACTAAATGTTTATAAGGCTTTATGAATTTAAAAATTTAAATAGACATTAAGTTAAGCGACTGCATTTAAATAAAAACCGAATTACACTAACAACTTTAGATCTTAGTAACACGACTACTTATTAATTTAAAGATTAATTTTTTCTTTAAACCACAAAAAAAAAGGCCCTATCATAGAAATTATCTAAATACTGAAAACGATAAATAATCAAAAAATTAAGTCTTAGAATCCTATTTACTCTCGGGCTTCAACAAACTATTCAGGCTTTTGCTGAATTTTGCTAAGTTGTGGTGAAGAAGTGAAAGCTTTTCTCCGGTATTTGGAAGTAAGCGATTGCGCTTGTTTTTATACAAATTGTCAGCTTCAGAAAACAATCGCTCTGAATACACAGAATATGGAGGTGCAGACAGACATTTCCTTGCAAAGCTTGCGAGATAGGGGTATTTTGCTCGGTTTAAGTTCCACCAATCTAAAACGTCGGCTTCTTTGGCATGACTTATTAAATTTACTTCGGTTAAGAAGCTGTTAATATCAGCAACAACCTCGTCACTTTTTACATTATGTTGCTCGTTCTGTGCTTCTTCTTCTTCTTCAGTAGAGTAAAGTTCATTTAATTCATTTGAATTCATTTGGAATCTAAGAAATTCATTTGGATCTAACGTTGAAGATTATGACTTTAAACTCTCTAACGGTTTATGTGTAGGAGAGACACAACGTTCATTTTAAAATTACTTTAATCTAATAATCAGTAGAACAGCTAGCCATAAAATTGACAACTTGGTAGTAAAGTTTTTAATTTTACAACATAAGTAAAGTGTTGCATTTCTGAAATGTTTATTTCATAATTTAAATGTAAACAAATGTAAAATAGTCACTTATACCAAATGAGCCAATCACGGAAGGTCTTTAATTTTAATTGACGAAAATGACTCTTTTTAAGTTACACAGGGTTTGTTTTAAAAAAAAATACTTTTCTGTTTGCTCTATTTTACTAACTTGATCCGAATCGGCCGGATCTCTGTAAGGATCCGGCCGGAACCGGATCCGAATCTTTTTTAAATCGAGATCAGGCCGGAACCGGATTCAGGTCTTTTTTTCATATCAAGATCCGGCCGGATCCAGATATGAGACAAAATTGCAATATCCGGCCGGATCCGGATAGTGAGTCCGGTACATCACTAATTTTAACAAATGTGAAAATAAAAACTTGTGATACTTAACTAAAACCTAGAACAACTTTTTTCATAAGTTGTAAATATTGATGACTACCAACAACAATATGAAACAAAAAACACAAAGTATTTTAACTAACTGAGTTAACTAAATGTAATTTATAAGGATTATATGACTAGCAAGATTAAATCAATTTGTTGAATCAAAACTCATAACTCGTTCTTTTTTACTTTTTTAATTAAATTAAGAAATAAGATTTTTACTACTACTACTCAATAAACCAAAATTAAAAGTTGAAATACTTTAGTTAAAAATTGTTTTCTTTGTTGTTTAATTAAACAACAAAAAACAATAATACCTTACTGGCAGCTTTGAAATTGAAAATATTTAAATTATATAAAAATGTAAACGATAACCTAAATTCTATGTAAGAGTCAAATTAAGTACACAACAGTTAACCGAGATCATCAGTACGTTGAACTAAATAGATAACTAGAAAAATATTTTCTTTTAATTTTTAAAAATCTTTGTAAAACTAAACACTTTACAGCTTTCAAGTTGCTGAATAATTTCTTGAAGCCAAACATTTTGATTAATGTTGTAAAAAAGCTTCAACATACTATTTCTTTTATCATGCAAAAATACTTTTTGAAACACATAAATTGTATAACCTATGCTCGCTGCATAGATACTTAATGCCTCATTAATGTAATATAATAATATTTAATTTACCATGTTTTTAGAATGAAAACTTATTTGTGACGCTATCAAAAATTTCAGAAGTATACGTGTGAATTCCACCAATAACAAATAATTTATTTCTTATGCTTACTGTACCGTGACGATATTTTTTCATAATTATATCAGGAAATCTTGTCAATTTGTTCTCATGAAAGCAAGACACTTCAACAAATTTTAATTTTGTACAACTAGTATACAGTTTCTTTATCCGGTAACGAAAATTTAACTTTCTAATCCTGCACAAGACGCATTTTTTTTAGGTTTCTTTATTGAACTTTAAAAAACTTGAAAAAGTAATAATACAATACATGAATTTTAAATAAAAACACCTAGCTTCTTGAAAAAACATAAAATATAAAGAAACTAGTGAAACATAATAAATATACAAAATATTTATATAAATAAACCCAACTAATTTAAATATTTAACAAGAAATTAAAAAAAAACCATTTTTCTGAAAATTGATTTAGCAGTTTAACAACAGTATATTAGTTTATTTTCACAACATAAAATTTAAATGATAAAAGTTATTTAAATTCAAATACGAGAATCTTTAGGAGCTAAACCTCGAAAAAATAATAAAATTTTAAAAGAATATGTACAGTCGTATCCTAACAGTAGTATGAATAAATGTAAAATTGAAAAAGATTAATATTTTTTTATCACTAAAGATTATTAAGATTTAAGATGGCAGAGTTTTTTTAATTTAAGAATATGTAACCTAACAAAATATAATCCAACAATATTAATTATTTTTTTTGTTTTACTCTTATTCCTAACACGTTTTACCTAAACATATTAAAAATATTTAGAAAAAAAATCTTTTTAAAGCTATAGCTAACAATAAAATGATTTTTTTGTATTAAAGACTTAACAAGTATAACAAAGAACACCAAAACGTTACATTATGACTAGTAATAAACACGTAAAATTATATTATTAATTTATATTTATTTCTATTCCTAACTTACTTTTAGATACTAAACCGATAAAACTTTTTTATTTTTAATTTAAAGTTCTATAATTTAAAGAGAATACTATCCATATTCTTGATTTATAGAATAAATTCTTAACTAAGATTTACAGCAAAGATGTAAAAATGATACTTCAAAAAAGAAAACGAAAAAAAAACTTTGTTTTAACATTCTACACTGTTAAATAGCTGTAAACTCTAGTAATTAAGTTATGTATTTTAAGATTAGCTGCATTGAACTACAATGAGAAAACAGATGAAAAACATAACTAAATAAGAAAATAATCTTCTTAACTAAAGTATTAAGTCAAAAATTGTCACATAATAATAAATTTTCGAGCGAGTGTTCACTTATTGTAAACAGTTTAACTTATTTATATCTTTTGGGTAGATGTCTAAATTGCACGAGCGTACAAAATTGCACCAGGGGACAAAATTGGACGAAAGCATAAATCTACACGATAATATTTTTGCACGAAAGGGATAAAATAGCACCAAGATATTTTTGCACGAGGAGATAAAATTTCACGAAGATACTTTTGCACGAGCAGACAATTTATGACGAAGACAATTTTGCTCAGGTTAAATTTTATTTAATATTTTAATATTTTTATTAACTTTATAGTTTTACTTTTGAAGTTTTTTTAATTACTATAACTGTTACCTCTAACACTAACCCTCGGTAGGTAAGTTTTTTTTAAAGTTTTTTTTTAATATATTCATTTATTAAATTTATTTTTCCTTAGTTTCTTTTTAAATCTATTTATATTTATTCTATCACTGTTACCCTTAACCCTTACCTTGTGTCGGTAGCTTTTTTTTAAATTAAAAAACAAACTATATGATTTTATAAAAATTTTTCATTTTGTTTTTACTATCTCTGTTACCCTTAACTCTTACCCTCGATCAGTAACTTATTTTATTATTTATTTTTTTTTGTTTCTGTTTTTTTTTTCTGCATTTTTTCACTCTTGTGCAAAAATGTAACTAGTGCAAAATTGACCCTTGGTGCAAAATCGTCTCCGCGCAATTATGTTCCTCGTGCAAATTTGTTCCCTCGTGCAAATTTGGCTTCGTGCAAATATGGCGTCGTGCAGTTTTGTGCTTTCGTGCAATTTTGTGCTTTCGTGTAATTTTGTTCTAGTGCAATGGAGTCCCCTTGTGCATATTTAGTAACCTCGTGCAATTTTATCTTTGTGCAATTTAGACCTGTTCCCATATCTTTCATACAAGTATAAGAATACAATAATTCTATCAAATGAATAGAAAATACTATATGGCTTAAAACTTTATTGTAATAAAACAGCATACTTTGTATGATTATTAGCTAGAATAAATACGATTTAAAAGCATATAATAACTTATGTAAGTTATGTATAATAAAAATTGATTAAATGTTTTTTTTTAATTTAATGATTAGAAAGAAAAACTATTTTATTAAAGAATGAAACAGATTAGAATTAAAAGATGAAAAGTTATAACCCTACTTTAGCTTTAAGTTTGACAAAAAAACAAAGTATCAAGTTGGTCTAGAACAGCACAAACATTTTAATCTTTAAAAAATCTTTATGATATTAATTTTAATTATTTTTTTAAAACTTTAATGTCAACATACCTATTAATTATAAAAACTCTAACACAAACAGTTTTAAGTTAATTTATTGATTATTAAGCAAGGTATTAGTTTCTCCCGTGAAAACCAAATGTATAAAGATTAAGAGATTTTAAAAAGGCTGAAGTTATTTTAAGTTAGTTGCTGTCTTACGTGTTAGTAGTATTTAAAACACAATATGGTTATACACAAACTCATGTCAGTTTGGCTCATTCAGGCTTAGGTTAGTAAAATAATAAAAGTAAGCTACTGTAAATAAAAAGTTTTTATTTTATTGAACACTAATTTGTGCAGGCTATTTAAAAGAATTTTGACAATGGCTATATGTTTTTATACAGGTCTACTCAATTATTACAAGGATTTAAAAAACAAAATTATAAATAAGTTTTATGCTTAATCACATGCAATTATTTAGGTACGAGCGTTAACTTAGCTCAATTAGCATTTTTTGCAACTTTTAAAAACTTCCAAATTTTAGATCAAATTATTTCCTTAATTTTTAATTAACCTAGATTTTTTTTCTAGAGCGAGCTCATTTGCCTTTAGTTAAAGAAAAATCCATTTAATTTGGGTTTGATTTTTTGAATGGGGCCCCTTAGAAAAAATTGTTTTTTTGATATTTTTACTCCAACCATGGGTTTAGCCAGAAAATATTTTATTTTGTTCTGACTTTGCTGTGTTTTCGATAATCAGTGTTTTATTTTTTAATATAGTTTTTATTTTTCAATTTTTATACTCTTAATTATGACTATTTTAAATAGTCAACGCTTTTTTAATACAAACTGTTTTTATGTAAAACATGACATTTAATTAAACTTGTCATTATTTGAATTTGTGATCCCTTATACTTCTTTTATAAGAAATTTCATTTTAAAACAATGATAATTTTAGAAAAACGTATATGGGTCTTGTCTTTTATACAAAGAGTTTGGATAAAAAAATGGTGGACCATTTAAAATAGTCATAATTAAGTGTTTTGAAAAAAGTAAAAGATTTCTTTTTTCAATAATTATTTCAATAAAAAAAAAACTTTATCTAATTCTTGGTTTTATTAAGGTTATATCCTTTATTGTTAATTTAACTTTTTTTAAATAAGGTATGAGTTTTAAACACATAAAAAGGTTTTACTTCTAGTAGTTGTTGAATTTGAAAATTTGATAAAGAACATAACATTTAATTTAACTTTAAATATTTTGGTATAAGAATTAAAAAAAAAATTACTATCGTGTAATTTTGAATTAAAACTGTTTTTGCTGTTCTAATCATAATTGGTATTATGTTAAGTTATCAAGTTTATAACTAAGCTAGAGTTATAACTATTTAACCTTAGAAAATATATATGTTTTAATTATTTTTAATAATTTTTATATTTACCTAAGTCTTTAATATTCATATTTACGTAAGTTATTATATATCTAAAATTTATATTTAATCTAGCTACTAAGCATATAGAGCATGCTGTTTAATTGTATTAATAAAATGATGTTGTAATTTTCATTTAATTGATAAATTTATTTATTCATATAGTTGTATAGAAAATAAAAACAAATTAAATATTTACAATAATTGAACATTTTCTCCGGATTTTATTAAGGCATTACAAATGTTGACGTAACGCTCTAGTTTTGAAGATTATTTTCTTAACAAAGTTGTATTTTTTATCTGTTTTTCCTTTTAGTTTAATAAAACTGACCATAGAATACAAATCTTAGTTAGTAGAGATTATAACTAAATAGTAATGTAAATTGTTTTAATAAACTTTTCTACCATTTCCCTTTTGAGTATAATTTATCAATTTTATTGATTTATACTAACTGGATCATTAATTTTCATTTGTCTTAATTCCTAACTAATTTTCAATATCAAAACAGTTTAAAAAAATTATCTTACTTAAAATTTAAAAATTTAAAGAGAATACTGTCCATTATCTTTTAAAAATAAATTAAATACTTAAATAATATTTAAAGCAAAAATGTAAAAAAAATACTTGAAAAAGAAAATGATAATAAATTTTGTCAAAACATTTAATACTATTCTAAAGCTATAAACTGTACTATTTAAGTATTTTATTTTAAGATTAGCTGTATTGAACAACAATGAGAAAACAGATAAAATATATAATTAAGTTAAAAAAAAATCTACTTAGTTTAAGTGTTCAGTCAAAATTTATCACACATTAAAAAATAAAAGCGTGTTTAGTTATTGTATATTGTTGAACTTATTTCTACCTTTTATAATAGTTTTAGATTACAGTAATTTATCAAGTTAAGGAAGAAAACTACATGATTTTAAACTTTATTATAACAAAACAGCATTCTTTATATGCTTATTAGTTAGGATAAATATAAATTTAACAATACATAGACACTTGAGTAAAATATGGATAATAAAAGTTTAGTAAAAAAAGTTCTAATTATATAATAACAATAAATACATAAATATTTTTCTAAAATTTTAAATTATAACTCTAACTTAGTTTTAAATTTGAGAAAGTAACATGATATACCTATACCAAGTATATCTAGAAGAGCGTAAACAGCTTTAATATTTGGATTAGCCTTAAAAAGTTAATTTTAGTTTTTGCAAGCCGGTTAGTTTTTGAAAACTCTAATATCATACTACTTAATCAGTATCAAACAGTTATAAATTTAATTATGCTTTTTAAGCACGGTATTAGTTTCTCATGTGAAAAAACAAGTGTATATAAACTAATAGATTTTAGAAAGGTTAAAGTTGTTTTAGTTTATAGCTGTCTTAGGTGTAAGTTGTACTTGAAAAAAATGAGGCTAACACACAAACTCAGGTCAGTTTAGCTCGTTCAGGCTTAGGTGAGTAAAACAATAAAAATAAGCTTCTAAAAAAATGTTTCAACTTATTGGACACTAATTTGTACAGGTTATTGATAGAAATTTTGTTACAGACTAGATATATCTATACAGGATAATTCAATTGTTACAAAGTTTTTATAATAATTTTTGAAAATGAGTTTTAAGACCAATAACGTGCATTTATCTTAGTATCTTGTACTATATTTTATATCAGTTAGGTGCAAACTTCTCTTTTTTAATCTATTCTATTGTAGTTACTAGTGAGACATGATTAATTTACAGTAAAATAATTTTAGATAAAGACCGAAAAATAATATTAAAATTTTTTAAAAAGTTATCAAAGTTTGTTAAACAGAACACTAAATGTTAAAAATCATATACAGAAAACCAAAAAGATTTATAAATAATTGTTTGTAATATCGTTTAAGTATTTAAACTTAATTTCATAAATATATAACAGTTATTAAGAGAGTTGGTAAAAATGCAGAAATTTTATTGTAATATAAAAAGTGTCATGCTTGTAAGAACTTTTTATATACTTTTACAAATTTTTTATATACCTTCGTGATCTCCGTAGTAAGAACCGTCTCCCTTGAATGCTGCTGGCATGAAACCTACGTCGGTAACAATTGAGCTGTCACCGTAAACTTCGTCATCTACAGCTGGTACTTTGATCACAATGGCTTGTTGAATTGGTGCTGAATCTCCTTTGGTTTAAACATTAGGTAGTATAAGTAAAGTAAGTCAACAATAAAAGAGTTAGTAAAAGTTTCGGTTTTATTAAGGTAGTACTATTTTCTTTTTAATTTAATATTTTATGAGGTATTTGTTTGAATTAACATAAAAAAAAAATATTTTAAATAGTTGTTGAACTTTAAACAAAACAAGAAATGTATATTTATTTTAACTCTAAATATTTTGAGAATAGAGTATTTGAAAAAAAAAACAACTTGAAAAACTTAAATTAATACATTAAAGCTTATCCAAACATTAAAAATGTTTAAGCTGTTTTAAAAATACTTGGTATTATAATATTTTATCAAAAGGGTACTTTATATAGGGTTTTAATGTTCTGCTTTATTATCAATTTAAATTGAGATGTAAAGAATAAAATGCTAGAGATTTTCTAACTTAAAAATCCTTTATAAAACTAAACCAAAAGTTCCATTGAAGTTATTGCATTACAATTGACTCTAGCTTACTCGATGATCACAAGCAAATAAACTATGATCTTTGCTTGTGAACATCGAGTAAGCGAAAAACAGTTGTAAAGCAATAATTTAACTAAAACTTTTATATAATTTTAGTTGTATTATCAATTTACCTCAGTTGCAAAATATTGCATAATGCTATGAATGAAACAATTTCAAAAATTTCTAATTGCAGCAGACTATATTTATTTTTTATTTTAGTTATTAAAACTTTTCTTTTTGATTAATTTTAAATATTTTTAAGTACGATGGGCTAGGCTTAAAGGGTGTAATTAAAACAAAAAACACCTTAAAAATTAGAGAAAACATCAAATCGTTTTAATAAGACCCTTAAATTACAGAAATCTCTTTTGAGCATTAAAAAAAACTAAGAAGTTGTTTCTGCGACAATTTTTATATTCTTTTAAATAAGTATCTTGTTGAGTGAGCATACAATTTTAATTAAGCATGTTTTCTTAAGAAGCATATATGACTGGTAAATATTGTCGGATTACGATTTTAGAGGATACAAATTCTTAAATACAAATGTTACGACATCTTAAATTTTGATAGTTTATAAGGATAAAAAGTTTTTCATTAAAATTTTTATAAATTTACTTACTCAATGTTAATTTTTTGGTATAACTATATATATATTTTTTAAAGTTTTAATTATTTTCGAGATTTAGCCTAATTAATATCTTTTATTTGACTCTACAAATTCAGGAAATCAAAACAATGTAAACAAAAACCAAATAATTTTATTTTTTCTATAAAGAGTTTTAGCAGTTAAAAGGTAACATGACAGTTTAATTACATTTAAAAAAGATTTTATAGTTTAAATTATTTACATCTCTATATAAAGAAGTTGAATTTTTTATTTTTTTTTTTGAATTTATAAATCCTCAGAGCGTTTTAAAGATTTTTTGAAAATAATATTTTCTAGTTGTTGATCTTAAATAAGGTTCAGTTGTTTCATTTTAACATATTATTAATTTCATTAATTTTATTCTAAAATTTCTTGCAGACTTTTAAAATAAATTGTTAATTTAAAGTTTATTTTAATATCAAAAGAAATATTTTTTAAACTGAAGATGTAGTGGTCGTTTAGCTGAATGGCGATTTGCATATGGAAATTTGGCAACTATGGTATTAGAGAAGTATTTTTTTTTAATATGAATATACTGAATACTTGTGGTATTTTCCTAATATTTTGAATAGTGAATATTTAAGCAACAAGATATATCATCCTGATTCCATTACAATATATCAGTTGTAGCTTGGAGAGTTGTGAGCAACATCTTTGAATCAGGGTTGCTTAAAAGTTAGGACTCAGGATAACTTGAAATTTTTAAAACCTCATGATTTAGAAAGAAACTACAAGAAATTTTAGAATTTTTTGGACATATAATTGGACTGAAGATAGTTTTAAGAACTTTAAATAAAAATTCCTAATTACTTTTCTAGATCTCGAATGAGCTTTGTTGTTTCATATTTAATATTTTAACATTCAGCGCCTACTTGTTCAAAGACTTATTTTTTCATTTAAACAATAACTCTAACTTAGTTTTAAATTTAATGAAATATCATAATTCTTATAACAAGTTTATTCAAAACAGCGTAAACAGTTTTAATCTTTGGATAAGCCTTAAGAAATTAATTTGAGTTTTTGCAAGTTGTTTATTTTTTTTAAAACTCTAGTATCATATTACTTATTTAGTAACAAAACTTTATGCTGTTTTATTATATTAAAATTTAAAATTATGTTGTAATTTTCATTCAAAAATAAGTTTATTTATTCATATAGTTGTATAAAGAATATAAACAAATAAAAATATTTACAATAATTCAACATTCGCTTTGATATTACTTATTAATTATATTATTTACAACTTTTGACGTAAAGCTTTAGTTTTGAGATTATTTTTTAATAAAGTTGCTTCTTTTAATCTGATTTTCACTGTATTTTATTATAACCGAACTTAAAATACAAAACTTATTATTAAAGATTATATCTATATAGCAGTGTAAATTATTTTCAAAAAATTTTCTTTATTCCTAACTTATTTTTAAAACTGTTTTTTTAACTTAAAATCTTAAAGATTAAAGAGAATATTACTTAATTTTTGGTCCATAAGTAAAGTACTTAAAAATTATGTAAAAAAATTAAATCCAATATTTGAAAAAAAAAAAAAAAATAAGAAATTTTGTTTAAATATTTTACACTAACATAAAGCTATAAACTTTACTAATTAAGTTTTTTATTTTGAGATTAGTTGTATTAAACTACAATGAGAAAACAGATAAAAATTATAACTAAGTTAAAAAATAATATTCTTAACTGAAGCGTTAAGTAAAAAGTCATTAAACATCAGTAAAATTAATTGCGTGTTTAGTTATTGTATAATTCTGAACTTAGTTATATCTTTTATAAAAATTTAAGATTACAATAACTTTATCAAGTGAAGGTAGAAAACTAAATGATTTCAAGTTTTATTATAACAAAATAGTATTCTTTAATGCTTATTACTAAGACAAATATAAGTTAAACAATAATATCAATTTGAGTAAAATGTGTATAATAAAAATTGAGAAAAAAAAAGTTGTAATTAAATAAAAACAATAAAAACATAGTTTTATTACTTAGATTTTAAATTATAACTCTAACTTAGATTTAATTTTGAGTAGTAACATGATACCTATACTAAGTGTAGAGCTTAAAAAGTTTTAATATTTGGATAAGCCTTAAGAAATTAATTTGAGTTTTTGCAAGTTGGTTATTTTTGAAAACTCTAATATCATATTGTTTTTTTAGTATCAAAACTTTAATATCAAACAGTTTTTAATTTAATTTTTACTTATTAAGCATAATATTAGTTTCCCTGTGAAAAGACAAATGTATACAAATTAAGAGGTTTTAGAATTTTATTACATTTTTAAATCCTCATGGCATTTTAAAGACTTTTTTAAATTAATATTTTCTAGTTTTTGATCATAAAGGAGGTTCAGTTGTTTCAATTTCAACATATAAATATTTTTTCTTAATTTTATTCAAAAATGTTTCGCTTAGTTTTAAAACAAGTTTTAAAATTAAAGTTTACTTTAATATCAGAATAAAATATTTTTAAAACTAAAGATGTAATGCTTATATAGCTGAGTGGCGAGTTGCGTATAGAAGTTTGGCAACTATGGTATTGAAGAAGTATTTTTATTTTTAGTATGAATATATTCAATACTTGTGGAATTTTTGGAATTTTCTGAATGGTGAATATTTAAGCAATAAGATATGTTAGCTTGATTTCATTACAATTTATCAGTTGTAGCTTGGACAGTTGTGAGCAACATCTTTGAATCAGGGTTGCTAAAAAGTTAGTTAACTTAAGAGAACTTGAAATTTTTTAAAACCTCAAGCTAGTTTTAATTTCTATACTCAGAGCCATGTGGTAGTTTTATAAATTTTTTGACATATAATTGGACTTAGGATAGTTTTAAGAACTTTAAAAAAACATTCCCAAATAGTTTCCTAGATCTCAAATGAGCTTTGTTGTTCCATATTCAATATTTTAACAATCAGAGCCTAAATATTTAAAATCTTGTTTTTTCTTTTAAATTATAACTCTCACTTAGTTTTAAATTTAATGAAACAAATTATTCCTCTTACAAATTTATTCAGAACAGCGTAAACAGTTTTAATCTTTGGATAAGCCTTAAGAAATTAATTTGATATTTTTGCAATTTGGTTATTTTTTGAAAACACTAATATCATATTGCTTATTTAGTGATAAAACTATAACATCAAACAGTTTTTAATATAATTACTGCATATTAAGCACGGTATTAGTTTCTTCTGTGAAAAAACAATGTATATAAATCAAAAGATTAAAAAAAATTGAGGTTTTTTATAGCTGGTAGGTGTCTTATGTGTAAGTAGTACCTAAAACATAATAGGTGTAACACATAAACTCAGGTCAGTTTAATTTTTTCAGGCTTAGTTCAGTGAAACATTTAAAACACGTCTCAAACATAATACTTTTTAATTTTATTGACACTAATTTGTACAAGCTACCAAGTACCAAATCTGACACGAATTTTGATAAAGACTATATATCTTTGTATAGGATAATTCAACTCTTACAAAGTTTTTGTAATAACATTTAGAAGCAAGTTTTATGCTCCATCATGTGGAGTCACCTTATGCTTTATTTTATATCATTTTGGTGCAAAGTTATATTTTTTAATCTTTTCTATTATAATTACTATTGAGACATAAGAAATTAACAATAAAACTATATAAACCTTATTTGACCCTACAAATTTGAGAAATCAAAACAATGTAAACAAAAGCATAATAAATTTATTTTTTCTATAAAATTTTTTAGCAGTTTAAGGATAACATGATAGCTCATTTACATTAAAGAAAGTTTATATATTTAAAATAATTTGCATCATTATATAGAAAAGTTGATTCTAATGATTTGCGTGTAGATACTTGGCATCTATGATATTTAAGAAGTATTTCATTTAGTATGAATGTACTCAATACTTGTGGTATTTGACTAGTTTTTTGAATAATGAATATTGAAGCAACAAGATATATTAGCTTGATTTTATAACAATTTATCAGTTGTATCTTGGAGAGTTGTAAGCAACATTTTTGAATAAAGGTTGCTAAAAAGTTAGGAAACTCAGGAGAACTTGAAACTTTTAAAAACCTCAAAATTAGTTAATGAAGTTCAGGCTAGTTTGATTTTCTATACTCAGTCCTATTTGGTGATTTAAAAAATTTTTGGACATATAATTGGACTAAGGATAGTTCTAAGAACCTTAAATAAAAATTTCTAGTTAGTTTTCTAGATCTTAAATGAGCTTTGTTTGATTCATATTTAATACTTTAATATTCAGAGCCAAATTGTTCAAAAACTTGTTTTTTACTTTTATATTATAACTCTAACTTAGTTTTAAATCTGATAAGATAAAATAATTACTATATCAAGTTTATTCAGAGCAGCGTAAACAGTTTTAATCTTTGGATAACTTGAAGAAATTAATTTGAGCTTTTGCGAGATGGTTGTTTTTTGAAAATATAAAACAGTTTTTAAAATAATTACTGTTTATTAAGCACGGTATTAGTTTCTCGTGAAAAAAAGCAAATGTATATAAATCAATAAATTTTAGAAAGTTTGAGGTTATTTACAGCTAGTAGCTGTCTTATGTGTAAGTAGTACTTGAAACATTATAGGGTTAACACATAAACACAGGTCAGTTTGGCTTTTTCAGTTTTAAATCATTAAAACACAATAAGCAAGCTATTAAACTGAAAAATTTTTAATTTTATTGACACTAATTAATACAGTCTATTGGTACGGTTTTCAACAAAGTCTATATATCTTTATATAAAATAGTTAAATGTTAAAAAGTTTTTGTAATAACATTTAGAAGCAAGTTTTATGCTCCATCATGTGGAGTCACCTTGTACTTATTTAATATCAGTTAGGTGCAAAGTTATATTTTTAATCGTTTCTATTATAATAACTAGTAAGACATAAGCAACTAACAGTAAAACCATATAAACCTTATTTGAATCTACAAATTCGAGAAATCAAAACAATATAAATAAAAATATAACAAGCTTAATTTTTACTATAAAGAGTTTTAGCAATTTAATGGTAACATGATAGTTAAATTACATCAAATAAAGTTTAAATAACTGAAACTACTTGCATATCTATATAGAGAAGTTGAACTTATTTTAACATATTTTTGATTATTTTAATTTGTAAAGTTTATGCATGAAAATATTTAATGGTTTTGTTTTATTTCTTAAACTTCTTAAAGTAAGAATTTTTTTAAAAGGGTTTTACATAAAATTTATTTATTGTATTATTGCTTTATCTATTTTTTCAAGATTTTTATACAACAACGGCACTTTTTTTAAATTTTGATTACTTTACTTATTTGTTGTTGGTAAAGTACTTTTTTAGACAATGTACTTTTGTTATTCTTTTTTAAGAATTTTGTTATTGATACATTTACGTTTTTTAATTAACGTTCTATTGCTCGTTTAAAGTTATTAAATTCTATTATTCCCAAACTAAAAGGCATTTATCAACAAATAAAACTAATAAAACTTACTTAAAACTTATATTTACTAGTTTAGAATGTAATGTTTTAAAAAATTAATTTAAACTCTACATCAGCGAAATCCCTATTTAGGATATCTTATTATTTCAACAAAATTTACTTATTTGGCTTAAGTTTAAAAAGATAAAGCGATAGTAAGTTAATAATTATTTTTTACTTTATAATTCAAGTATTTCTTCATAATAAACTAATATTCAATAGTTTCTTCTACGGAATTTGTTATATATATTAGGTAACTAACAGTTAATGATTACTAAAAACGATTATGATCACTATAATATTTTTCAAGTTTAATAAACGTTAGTTAGGATTTGACTAATCATCTAACTTAGTTATTAAATTTTCAGCATTTTTAACTTAAATAAAATGAGCAATATGAATTTACAACCCATCGGAGGTTTGCGGGTAAAAAAGTATGACACCGATGACAAGGCAAAAAAAAAAAAAACTTGAAGATTTTAAGCTTTCCAATTCTGATGTTAGTTCAACTGAAAGTGAAAATAACAGTTTTGTAAAATTGTGCAAACAAACAGGATTGAATAACGAAAAAGTTTTGCGAAGTTTTCATGATGTCACTGTTACAGGTAAGTCATTGAATAAGTTTGAATGCAAATAAAATAACTTAGTTAGAATAAACTGTTAATTAATCATTGGTAAAAAATCAATATTTTTTTTTAGTTTAAACTACTAATATAACATACATTTTTTTTGTGTTTTATTTATATTTTTTTAATGTTTTAAATAGATATGATGTGTGTCATTTAAAGTCAGTAAACTCAAATTAATTAATAACTTAAGCACATTCTATGCAATATGTACATAGTTACTTAATTTAAAAAATTTAAAATACGTCTCATATTAACTACAAATCTTTATTATAAAAAAAATAGTTTTCTTTTCTTTATTACCATCATTTAGTGTTGCAATTTTCAAGAAGACTAAAAATAGTTTTAATCGTGTGTATGTATAGTTAAATTTAGAGTATGTTTGTTATCCAATATATTGTTTAAATACAAAAAGTAAATACTTATCATTGCATTTCAAACTTTTTTTTTCTTCAAGACTATAACAATTTTATGCCTTAATATAACAACTAATAATAAAATGCGTTAAAAACACTATGTTTGGTATAAAAACAACTTATTAACTTTAAAAATTTTGTTTTTAATACTTCTAATTTTAATGTTATCCTATTTAAACCTTCATTTTTATAGTAATTAAATGTTTAAAAAATAAATATTGTAGTAAGTATCAAAACTTTCGATGGTTTTTGTTATTTTATACCAGTGTAGTTTTGTATTAAGCTGTATACTAAACAAATTTAAATTTCAGGTAGAATACATCTAAATCGAAGCAATTTTGTTACATTCTTAAAGATAAACAATTTTTTGTTGCCGAAAGATTTAGTTGATAAAGTTAAAAACTTCAACAGTATGAAGAAGAAATTAACTGTTCAAAATGTGGCTAACTTTTACCAAATAACAAGTTGTTTTAAGCTTAACAAACTGGCTAAACCAGCTTTAAGCTATATTCAACGATTTTTTGCATTGCTAACTGAGAACAAAAACTTTTTAGAGTTAGAGTTCCGTTTATTTAAAGACATTATTTCTAGTTCTGAACTACTAATTCATTCTGAAATGGAAGTTATAAATGCAGTTGATAATTGGGTAAGCTACGACTTTGATAAAAGAAGAAAATTTGCATTCGATCTTTTATTAAAAGTTCGTTTTCAACTTCTAACAGTTGACGCTTTAAACAATGTAACAAATAAAAGTTTGTCGTTAAGAAAGATTGATGGTTGTGTTGCTATCCTACAAGAAACTCTACGTAGGGAGAGAAGCTTCGACCAAAATGGATCAAGTGGATGTTTTCAAAGCAGATACTGCAGTCAAAATAAATTCAATATAGTACTAAGTGGTGGATTATTATGTAAAGAACGATTAAACAGAGAAGTTTACGATCGGTGGAAAATTTTACGTGGAAATGTCAGCGTTAAAAAAATTAATTGCAAAACTTTCGAAGCTCAAGAAGATCTAACTGCATTAAAAACTGAAAGATGGAACCATGAAATGGTTTACTGTAGAGAAGCAATTTATGAGTTTGGAGGGGAAGACATAAGACTGCAGCCTGTAAATACTGTTAGAAAATATTCTCTAAAAACAAAAGTATGGGAAGAGGTAGCTGGTATGTATGATAACCGTGAAAGATTTAGTGTTTGTGCTTTTATGGATCAGATATACATGTTTGGAGGTCAACTAGACATGGATGTTTCTTTAAACTCATGCCTGAAATTTGATACCAAAAGTAACGAATGGAACGTGATTTCAAAAATGAATTATTTAAGAGCAAGTTCCGCATGTGCAGTTTATGAAGGGAAACCAGTAGTTTCTGGGGGATATATTCTGCATGGGGTTAATCATAATGCTTTAAACACTGTTGAGGCTTATGACTACATATCTGATACTTGGTCGCCAATGCCAAGAATGATTGGAAGCAAGTATTGTCACGTTTCAGTTGCAATAAGAAACAAACTGTTTGTACTCGGTAGTACGGATGATGGTGAAACGCAGTTTGAGGTTTTAGATTCTAATTGTAATCATTTTACTCTTCTAAATTCTTACCCAACTTCGATGACCTTCGATATGCATAGTAGACCAACGCAAATATATGCGTTTTCTATCGAAAATAAACTTGTTGTAGTTGGTGATTTATCAAAAACAGCTTTATGTTACGATTCAGAAAACAATGACTGGACTGAAGAAACATTTGAAGTAACAGGAAACATATCCGGCTTCAGTTGCACTGTTATACCTCAGTTGAACTTTTAGATATGTCTTGTCCCAGATATATACTGTCTCCAAGTTGTGTAGTACTCTATAGTTTTTTTCATACATTAGGTCTTTGGACCATAGTTTTTTTTAGGGTGTCTACTAATTTTTTAATAAACTAACTGAAATAGAATATGGTCAGCCTCTTTTAATTTTTTTTTAAAGCCGTTTTTTTACTTAAATTTTTTAAATATGATAACTTAGTGTTGATGTTATAATTAAAATAAACTCACTTAAATTCTAATATCAACTTGTACTACTAAGCTCTTATTTAGACTTATATTAGCTTATATAACATTTTATGCTTCATTTTTATAGCTGTAATTTAACTAAAACAGTATTTTAAACTTAAAATGTAAAACTAACTATATATGTATAAGAACATTAAATCATTTAGATATACTTTAAAAATTTATGATAAAAATCTAAGTTGTTAGTTATAGATGTTTTTACGGTGATACTGTAAACATTAAATTTAACAACATTATTTTTTTTATTTGTTTTATTTAAAACAAGTTTTTTATCAGTCTCTTTAAATAGTACAAAATGTCAAAAAAGCAGAAGTAATATTTGCAATATGTAGTTGGAAATATACTCATCCATCGTTTCTGACAGAGAATAACATACATAAAGAAACCAGAAACTTTGTTAAACTATGAAAACAATATCTTCATTATTTAACTTTTATGATATTATATAGCACCTTCTACGTTGTAAAACATTACTTACTTTAACCTTCATGTGAATTAAAAACTTTAATATCTATTTTAATACAAATTTAAAAAAGGACTCAAAATGTATAAGTACAACTTTTTAATCCAAAATACGAAGTTAATGATATACCTATCTTTAGTTAATATTGAGTAGACCGGTAAATTGAATACTTAAATAGTTATCAACTAAGTATTAGTTAAAAATAATAAATGAAAATAATAAAAAAACAACGCTGTCTGTAGTATATGAACTAAAAATATTTTGTTAAAATTTGAAAAATTTATAAACCGTAAACATATTTTGTCAGCTTAAATTGTACTTAGCTTGATAACATGCACAAAAACACTTTTGCACGAAGGTACATTTTTGCAAGAACGCACTTTAGCACGAGTGGTCAATTTTGCACAAAGAAAATTTTTGACGCAGGGATACTTTTACACAAAAGTAAGCTATAAAACGAAAGAAAAAAAACTACTGTAAAAAACAAAAAAAAAAAAGTTACCGACCGAGGGTATGGGTTAGGGATAACAGTGATAGAAAAGTATATATTTAACAAAAATTAATTATAAAAACAAAAATTAAAAACAATTAAAATATTTATATTGATAAGTTGTAAATAACAAAAAGCCAAAAAAAATTACAGACCGAGGATAAGGGTTATTGGTGATAGTGGTATTAAAATAATATTAATTAATTAAAGTTATTAGATAAAATATAGTTAAAAAAAAGTGTCAATCCGTGCAAAAGTGTATTCGTACAAAACTATCCTTCGTGCAAAAGTGTCCTTTCGTTTATTTTAGACTCCTACCCATAAAAACTATACTAGTGTATTATTCTTAAAAACGATAGTTCAAAACTCAAAAATTACTCTATAACTTTGTGAAAATTGAGATCATATAACAAGACTATAGTTAATTATAATCGATAAACAAACACATGAATGTTAAGTTACAAACTCGTCAACTATAGTACAATTGAAGTTCAAAAAAAATGAATTGCAGTTAAATTGTTTACACTAATTCATAGTAATCAAAAAATTGTAAAAACTTACATTTCTTATAGAATAATATGTATTACTTTAATAAAATGGAAAACACGTGTGAAGTTAGCTATCTTAATAGCTAATTAACTTTTTTTTGTGTTCTATAAAACGGTAAGTGCCTTTTAGTTATAAAATATCTTTGGATTGTGATTTGATTTTTTGAGTGAAGTCCCTTTAAGTTTTAAAATTGGGTTTTTTATAATTTTCTTATTTTATGAGTTTGAGTAAGAAATTAAAAAAAATATTATTTTAAAAATCTTCTGATTAATATGTGAATTAAGTTTTATAATTTTTTTCTACTTACTTTCAATATTTTGTACAAATTGGCCTTAGTTAGGTTTATTAGAAGTTTTAACTAAAACTCATAAAATAAAAAAACTTATAAAAATACCTAATTAAGGCCAAATTGTACAAAATATTGACAGTTATTAGAAAATAAAATGATAGCCGTTAATTCACATATTAATAAGAAGATTTTAAAAATTATTTCATTTTTTTTTCTTTTAAACTCATAAAATAAGAAAACTCATAGAATACCTAATTTTTTCAAAGGTGCACCACTCAAAAAACCAAACCCCAATCAAATGATTTTTTTTTAAGTTAAAAGCAAAGGACCGTTCTTTAGAACACCAAAAAAATAGTTAGTTAGCTATTAAGATAATAATAATAATTAGGTCCAAAGTTTGGACATTTTTAAAAAATTCTTGAAAAACGCAGTCAAGCTAACTTCATAATCGTAAAAAGAAAAGGTTAAAATGAATATTAAAATATAACTTTCTTAACAAAAAGCATTTAAAATGATTATCAGCTATCGTGACAAAATTTAAAAAACATAGATAATAATTTTGAAAACACTTTTCTATAAAATTTAAAAGAATCGTGGGCTTACTCTGTTCAACTAGGACCATTGTATATGTGTTGAAGTTTTTTAGACTTCAACGAGATTAAAAAGACTTATAGTTTTAGAAATAATAATCGTAATTTTTTAATTGTTTAACTAACCGTCTTGTTAGTTTTATTTTTATCAGTAATTATAAGCTTCGTACTTTCTTTAATAGAAGTCTTTTAATTTATTGTATATTGTAAAGTATATTCAAATTCGCTAGAACTAAAGAAAATATTTTTATTTTTAGGAAATGAAACAAGACTAAAATATATATTTTTTAAAGTTTATTCATAGTTAAACAATATCTAATTCTAAAATAACAAGTGTTAGCGCCAACTGAAAATGTAAATTTCAATTCTTAAATTCTCTTTAAATTTAAGAATCAGTTTTGTTCCCAATAATTCCTAACTAAACTGATTATTAGATGAATTTTATGTGAACATTATTATAACAAGTGTAAACGCCAACTGCAAACACGATTCGAGTGTTAATATTACTTAATTGATACTACCATGTAAAAGTCAGCTACCAAGTATATGTTAGCTATAAAGTGAAAGTAAGCTGTCTTGTATTTGTTTGCAACCAAGTATAAGTTAGCTACATGTAAGAGTTAGATACCAAGTAGGATTTATTAACAAAGTATGAGTTAGGTATCAAGTAAGAGTTAGCAACCAAGCAGCAGTTTAGCAACCAAGTATTTACACAACTCTTAAAAATAATTGTTAGAGTTGTTATAAGTTTACATAAACGAATTTCTTATATGCCTGGTGACCAACTGTAATACAAAACTTTTTTAAAAGTCAGATCATTTCCTTACTGCTGTAACCAACAAAAAGGAGAAATAGCTTAGAATAACACAAAACTTTAAACGAAACATCAAGACTATTGGAAGAATTAGTTACCAGGAATTTATTAACTTGCAAGTATGAGTAAGCTACCAAGTAGCAGTTAGCTACTAAGTATTAGTTAGCTACCAAGTAAGAGCTAGCTAAAAAGAAGGAGTTAGCAACCAAGTATTACTTATCTACCAAGTTTGGCTTAGCTACAAACTAGAAGTTAGCCACTAAGTAAAATTTAATTTTCAGATAGGCGATATATATCGAATTAGACTTAACTACTAAGTAGGAATTAACTACCAAGTATCAAATTCCATAAATATCCTTAAGATGCAGCATATTTTTAGTTGAGTTAAAACTATATCCAATATTTTTAAAATTTCGTCGATTTCGAAGGTTTTTTTTTATAATACTTGTCCTTGTCGTAGAACTAAAACAACTAACAATATTTTTGTTAACAGTGTACTTTAACAATATTTTATTTTGTTAGCGTACAAATTTTTTAACATAAAATTTTAACGTACAGCTTTTTTTAATATTATTATACAATATTATACATATCTTTAAGCTGTGTTCAGTTTTAACAGTTTTAAAAGTACCATCGGAGAGCTAAAACTTCAACAACATTTCAAGATGATTGTTAATTTTATGGTATTAGTAATAAAGATCATATATAATGTAATAGTTTACTTTGACACTATTTTAATTTATTATTTATACGATAACGTAAAGTACCCTTAAGGTTCAGCATTTTTAGTTAAGTTGATACTGTTTCATAACTTTGTAGAGTGAGTTCGATTTTAAGCGTTATAAAGACACTGTCGGATAGTTTAGACTTTAAGCAACATGTAAGATATTTTTCATTTTCATATTATTTGCAATAACAATAATTAAAGATCTCAAAGTTTACTTAAAACACTTTTACTTTGTTAATACACAATTTCCTTAAGTATCCTTATTCACTCCGTATTTATGTAAAGTAATTAAAATGATATCACTTTATCTCTATCTTTATCTAGTATACCGAGGTATAGCAACTTAATTTAATTTTAAAATAAACAATAAAATCAATGTACAATTTATTACATTCACGAAAAAAGATAAAAAATAGTGCACAACGCATAATTATTCTACACATTAATCTTATACGAGCATCAACATCGATAAAGATAAAAAAGACGATAATTCTCAGTTTATAAGTTTTATGAAAGTTTTTTCATATCGTTTTAAAGTTGCCGTCTGCGGCCTCAAGTAGTTGTTACGTAAATAACAAGTAAGAGTTATCTACCAAGTATGAGTAAGTTACCAAGTTTAAGTTAGCAACCAATTGGGAGCTAGCTACCAAGTAAGAGTTTGCTTCCATGTAGCAGTTAGCAAAAATGTATTTACCCAAATCTTTACAAGACTTTTCATAGTTGCTATAGGATTAGACAAATTTATTTCTTATATGCATGGTGATTAACTGTAATACAAAACGTTTTATAAATACAAGTCAAATTCTAACTTGTTTAACCAACTAAAAAGACTACTTACTTAAAATAACCTACTTTTAGTAGAAACATAAAATCTATACGTTTTTATTGATTAAATTTAAAACATTTAAAACTTTATTTAAGACCAAGCAACTCTAAAAAGGTTGAGTATGATTGATCTACTGTAATGTGACAGTTTTATTGTTTTAATCTACTGTGATGTGATAGTTGTTTGTTGCGATCTACTGTGATGTGATAGTTGTATTGTTGCAATGTACTGTGATTTGATAGTTTTAACGTTGCTAAAATTTACAATTTAGAATATATCTAAAACTGATTCCTTTATTATAGTATATAAAGTTATAAGCATTTACTGGTGACTAGTGATAAAATGATAATAAAAAAATGGCTATCTAGTTATTTTTCAGCATTATTTTTCTTAAAGATTATTTATTCACTTCACTTTGGTATGTACTAATAGTTGTTTTTATACTGTATCTAATTTCTCGTAGTGACTTTATTACTAGCTAATATTTGTGAGCCTAGCAGTACTCAAAGAAAAGTAGGAGTTAGTTAAGTAACAAGTATAAGTTAGCTACCAAGTAAGAGTTTGTTAAAAACTAAAGGTTAGCTACCAGGTAGGAATTAGATACCAAGTAGGAGTTTGTTGAAAACTATGGGTAAGCTACCAGGTAGGAGTGAGATACCAAGTATAATTAGCTACCAAGTATAAGTTAGCATACAAGTATGAGTAAGCTACCTAATGGGGTTAGCTATTAAGTACACTTTTATATCTATTTTTGTATCGACCTTCATAAGTACCCTTTAAGTGCAGTATATTCTTAGTTAAGTTCTTACCATTTTAAATATTTGTAAAGTTTGGTCGATTCTGAGCGTTTCTTTTTATTTTAAGTTAGTTGTTATTAACACGAATATAAAAATATCTAACTTTATTGTTTTAACAGTTTACTTTAACACTATTAAATTTTCTTAGAAGACGATTTTTCTACGTATCCTTAAGGTAACGACCTTTTTGTTTAGTTCACAATGTTATATATCTCTAAGGTTAGTTTAGTTTTGACTGTTCAATTGGTTCCATCGAAGAGTTTAACTTTCAACAACATTTTGAATGATTGTCAGTTTTATGCGACAAAAATAAGTATTATATAAAATCTAGCAGTTTAAATTAGCATTATTATAACTTTTTGTACACAGTTTCCTTAAGTATTCTTAAGACGCAGCATTTTTTAATATAGTTCATACTTTTTCATAAAATTGTAGAATGAGTTCGATTTTAGGCGTTTAAAAACATTGTTGCAAAGTTTAGACGCTGTGCAACATTTTCAGATGTTTTTCACTTTCTTATTATAAAAAATAACGATTATATAACATCTAGAAGTTTACTTATAACTCTACTGTTTTGTTATTACACAATTTCCTAAAGTATCCTTAAGCTGCAGCACTTTTTAGTTGGTAATACAATTCCATATATCGTTTATTTAACGTTTGAGAGTGTAAAAATAAGTATTAAATAAACTTATCCTCGTTATTTTTGCTTAAACAACGATGATAAGCATTCAAAATTGTTACTTTTTAAGCATTTTCGAGGTACCTACAAACCACCTTAAACAAATTAACTTTAGATTTATAAGTAATATGATGAAATATACTAAAACTTTTCTGCAGCCGTCTTCATGTTTGTAGGTGTAATTTCAAAGTCTTTTAAATTAAGTGAATTTGAAAATATTATTAGAAAACTAAAATACTAGTAAGCACTTTCCAATTTATATTTTTTGTTGTAGCTAACTGATTGACAATTATAATGCTGTAAAAAAATTTAGCTACACAGTGCGAGAAGGCTAACAATTTTCAGTTAATTACCAAGTACGAGTTAGCTACCATAAGAAAGTTAGCTACAAAGTAGTAGTTAGCTTCCAAGTATGAGTCAGCTACAAAGTGGGAGTAAACTTCCAAGTATAAGTTAGCTTCATAGTAAGAATTAGCTTCCAAGTGGCAGTTTAGTAACCAAGTATTTAAGCAACTCTATAAAAGACTTTTAGGAGTTGCTATAAGTTTACATAAACGTAGTTCTTTTAAGCCTGGTGACCAACTGTAACATAAAAGTTTTTACAAAAACAGGTCATATCCTAACTTCTTTAAACAACTAAAAGGACTAGTTACTTAGTATAACATAAAACTTTATACGAAACATTAAATCCATACGTTTTCATTGATTTAAAATTTAAGACTTTAAAATTAAATGAAACTATATAAAAAACTGAGCAATTCTCTAAAAGATTGAGTATTATTGCGATCTACTGTGATATGATAGTTCTATTATTTATTAACAAAGTTTTACTTTTCTTTGCCACTTTTCCAGGTTTTTTATTACTAAAGTTTACGTCTGGAATTCGCTTACTAATTTTTCTTACTTTATTCACAAACATATAAACGGTTTGTAAAAAACTCCTTTGACATTCACCAAGCAGATGCCGCGAGATAAAGCAATGTAAAAGCAATTGGTCATCTAAACCCCTGGACCAAAGCTTCCACTTTCTGATGGCCTGAACCCTTCCCTTAGAATTCCCTCAACGCTTAGCCCAACAGTACCGTGCAGTAAGAGCAAGTTTGGACAATCAGAATCACTTGCACTCGATCCGTCTGATGTTTTTATAAATTTTAGGTTTTTTGTACTTTTCAGCACCGGCGCAACCCAGTGAACTGCGCAAAAGCAGGCAGTCCGGATCGTCGCTTTTAAAACAATTTGTGCTTGAACCCTGCCGATGCTGCTTTGAAGTTTGAAGTTCTGTAAAAAATTTCCTTCACTTCTTCCAGCAGGTGACCTTTTGTTTTTAGAAATTCATAACTCGTCTATTTGATTTCTTCAGTTGCTTTGTCTTTCTCAGCATTGCATAAATCTTGTAAAACATTTTGAGGGCCAAAGAAGGTTTTGATAAACTGATCTAACTCTTACAAAACTAAAATAGATTTTAATTTCAAAGTTCAAAACAAATTAATGCTAGAATTCAACTGTACAATCAAAAACTTAGGATTAGTAATATTAGCACTTAGTATATTTATCTATTATATTAAAAATATAGTAAGAATGAACAAGGTACACATATTAAAGTTCTTAATATTAATAAAATAAAAAAATATGTTGACTTGAAATAAATAAAACTTATAAAAGTGTTAGCTTTTGTTAAGGTGCAGCTGATTAAATTTGATAAAATTACCCTGGTAATATTATATTCAGAATTAAACAAAATATTATGAAAAAAAATATTTTCTCTATTAGTTTTTGATATTTGGTATCGTTTAGTTTTGTTAATAAAATGCTTATCAAGTTTTTACTTATAAAAAAAATTAAACAAGAAAAGGCCTAGAAATAGTAAACAAACGTTTACTAGAACCTACTAGAAATCAGGTGCTTTTGATAGAGTGCGAACATGTTAGTTAGTTAGTTAGTTTAAGTGACAATATATTTAAAGTGTTTGCAAGAAAATTTGACATAAATCAAAGTCTACAGTTTTGCGGATCTAAATAAACAAACTAGAAAAAAAAATTAGGAAAATATATAGTTTTGTGACGAGACCAAAACTAAAAAGAGTAGTTAGTACTTATTAAATACTTTAAAAGAGACTAGTTTTATTAGTTAACCATAAGCTTATATTTTGTTATAATAAAAAAAAGTATATGTAGTTAAAAAATTTTCATTTTTAATAGCTGTTGAAGAAAATGTTAAACTTTTCAAACATATTCAACTTCGACAATAAGTATTCACGTCATTTGCACAAATATAAGCGTTTACAAATCTCAGCAATAATTGCAGCAACATTTGCTGAGTTCTTTGCAGCACAGTTTTAAATTTCCTGTAATGTTTAACAAAAGATTACGCGAAAGATTTGTTTAAATTCCTATAAACTTCGTTATTGTAAAACTTCAAGGTTATGTGGTTTTATAACTTAACTATTGAAACGACAGAAATAAGCAAAAGAACAAAAATATTTTAATTTTTTTTTTCAGTGTTAACGAAGCATTTACATTAAAAGGTTATATAGTTTTGTTATGTTCTAAACTTTGCTAAAATTATAAAGTCATGATTTAAAAGCTGCATAAATATAAGTAATAACTTCAGGTTTCTACTGTGTAGTTTCAATAAGCAGCCTAGTTTAGTGATATAAAACTTTATTATACCTATAATCTAACGAATTATATAATAAAAATATACGTTTACTTGGAATAAATGTAACTTATAAAAGTGTTAGCTTTTATTTAGGTCCATCTGATTAAATTTGATAAAATTACCCTGGTAATTACATGTTCACAATAAAACAAAGTATTTAAAAAAAATTATTGTCTCTATTAGTTTTTGATATTTCGTATCGTTTTGTTTTAATAATCGAATGTTTATTAAACTTTAATTTATGAAACAAATTATCAAAGCCTAGAAATATATAGCAAACGATTACTAAAAGAGGTTTTAATAATCGTTTTATATCACTTTCAAAAATTGTTTTAAAATCAACTTTAGATAAAATATTAAGCAACAAAACTTGTACTTATGTTTGAATGAAGATAACATTTAAACGTTTACTTTCATTTGTTTAAAATTTTGACTTACTAGAAATGAGGTGTTTTTGATAGTGTGCAAACATGTTAGTTAGTTTAAGTAGCAATATATAAAAAGTGTTTGCTAAAACATTTGATATAAATAATAGTTTACAGTATTGCGAATCTAAATAAACAAACTTTAAATAAAAATTAATGAGGAAAGTATATAGTTTTGTATCAACCATGTTTTGTATTAACTAGTAAGAGTAATAAGTATCTATTTAAATATTTTTTAAAACTGGGTTTTATTATTGTTGGTAAACCATAAAGTTGTAGCTTTTTTTAATAAAAAATAGTACATGTATGCATATGTTTGGACTTTTTTCGCACATTGTACTTAAAAGGTTCATACAATTAGAAAACTTAAAGTCGATTTTAATAAACTAATATATGCAATTCCTAACTTCTAGAAGAAGTTAGGAAATTTCACAAGTTATAGTGTTTTTATAGCTTAAAGAAAAACATTCAGTTTTTTTCGATTTTTGAACTACGAACAGCATACATATTTGTTTTTGATTCATAGTAAAACTTTACAATCTTTCTTCAAGTCTTATTTAGGTGCTATACAGTTTCGTAAATAAAAATAAATAAGCTATACATTACAGTTAAAAGATTTGTATTTAGGAGGTTTTCACTGTTTTATCTATTGTTAACAAAAATAAGGTTGTATAATTTAGTTTATGTAATCAGTTTACAACTTTTATAAAAATTTATTGAAACAGTAAAAATGTTTCTTAAAAAAGCATCAAAAGCTTTACTTTATAGTTTCAAACGAAAAAAAAACACTCAAAACATTTGGTCCTAGGACCTGGTGCATGTCAGCCTCACAGTTGTCGAAAGAACACCACGGATACCTTTAAACGTCCTGTCCAGGACAGGCACCAGGACACCTTTCATAAAACATTATTCATTATTAATTTTTTGAATTTTAAAAAGCTATTAAAACAAAACCTAAGAACACAGTTTATCAACTAAACTTTATTAGCATTGTATTACTACAAGTAATAAGTATTTTGCATTGTAAAACTCTTATGACGTTCGAAGTCACAGTTTATCATTCAACTTTTAATTATATACCTAAAACTAAGTTTACTACTTCTATTAAGAACGCAGCACTGTTGCATAGCACCACTAAAGCACGTAGACACTTTTTACTAAGATTCACTTTTGCACGGAGCATCACATTTGCACGAATTATGAGTAAGGATTAGGGTCAGAGTTTGACCTAAGGTAAGGTTTGGGGCTAGGGTTAGGATACATGCGTGCAAAAGTGACACTAACCAACCCATAATTAGTTGACTTTTTTGTAATAATTCTTGAAACTTTTCAAAGCCTTAGAAAGTAGGGCTAGTTCATGTTCAATTCAAATACAATAACTTATATGTTTAATTTGATCACAAAGAGGTAAAAGATATATAAAAAAAAAACATTTGTATGGCGTTTAAATTTATTTCGTTTTCACAAAGTACTACAGTCAAATTATTGAACAATTGAAAGGAGTTACAAAAACTAATAAATTTTACATTGCAAACAGTGTTTAATCTGGGTAGGTGTCAGAATGACACAGCGACAAAATGACACGGTGCGTCACTTTGGCACGGTACGTCACTTTGACACGAAGGGTCACTTTGGCACGGCGACAAAATGACACGGTGCGTCACTTTAGCACAGCGACAAAATTACACGGTGCGTCACTTTGGCACGGCGACAAAATGACACGGTGCGTCACCTTGGCACGGTGCGTCACTTTGGCACGGAGGGTCACTTTGGCACAGAGGGTCACTTTGGCACAGCGACAAAATGACATGGTGCGTCACTTAGGCACGGTGCGTCATTTTGGCACAGCGACAAAATGACATGGTGTGTCACTTTGGCACAGCGACAAAACGACACGGTGCGTCACTTTGGCACGGAGGGTCACTTTGGCACAGCGACAAAATGACACGGTGCGTCACCTAGGCACGGTGCGTCATTTTGGCACAGCGACAAAATGACACGATACGCCACTTTGACATAGCGACTAAATGACACGGTGCGTCACTATAGCATGGATTAACAAACTTATAAGCAAAACTAAACTTCTTCAGTATTATACTTTTAATTGTAAAATTTTGATAGTAATTAGTAAAACAAAAGATTTATTATATTTTTTCCAAACTATAGTAGCTTGATTTATTTGAAACTATTTATGATACATTGCTTTTAAATTTAAGTCATAGTATCAAAACAAAAATATTCTTAAGTTTTATTTTTTACGTTTCACAATTTTTCATGTTTATGTAATGAATAAAATTTAGTATTTTTAGTTAAAAGTTTAATTAGTTATTTTCAGGAATTTTTATAAAATATAACTAAGATTTAATTTAATACAGAGTTATTTCGTAGTAAGAATAAGTTATGCGTGTTTTAACTCTAGTTTTTAAAAATACTTAGTTAAGCTGCTTTTATAGTAACTAGCAATTTACATTAGATATGTTTATATATTTATATTCAACAAAAGATAATAAGTTAGGATGTTTACTAAAAACTCTCTATTGAAAATATATAATAAACTTGTCTAAAAGCAAATAACTAAAATAAAAGGACCTGGAGCCTAAATTTATGAAAAAGTGAAAATAATATTATGAAAAATTAAGAAAAAATTAAGAGTCTGATGCAACCATTCATGCGCATTTATATATTTATCACTTTAGAAAAATTTAGTCACTAGAAGAGGTTATACATACGACATTTCTGCTGCAGCCTTCTAATTAAAGCTGCAGCCATTCTATTAAAGTTACTACTTTAAGTCTTTTTAATTTTTACAAAACTTTTTAGTCTAAAATATAAAAAATTAAACTTAGAGTATGACAGATATTATAGTACTTTATTGCATATAAGGATTTAGTTGCATTTATATTTAGTACAAAATCAGTAAATAAATTTCATAATAATACAGTAAAAGCAGATTTTAATTTGCTTGTAAAACATTTTTATACTTTATATTGTTGAGTTTTATTACAAAGTTTTAAAAAACTCGGTTTTGTCTTAATTCTGTTATGAAAATAATATTTAATTTTCTATTTCTAATCTTGCAAATAAAAAAAGGAGTTTTTTGTAGAAATAAATACATTTTCTGGGATTTCTAAAAACTTTTTTCCAAAATTTTTAAACAATTTTGTTTATTAATTATGAGTTAATTTCTATCTGATAAAAAAGTAAAAAAAAAAAAAAATTATTATTATATTTTCGTCAGGGAATTCAGTATTTTAGTTTAAAATTGCAACTTATTAAGTCGCCAAAAGAGCGCAAGTATTAATTTTTTTAAGCATAAAAACGTAAAATAAGAACCGCATTAAAATTTAGAATTACAACAGAAGAAAAGTTGCTTTCGATAACATCTGAGTTTTAGTTTATAAAACAAATTTTCCTCTTTATTTACATTTACTAGTTTATTGTTTTGATGTACTGAATGATTGATCTAAAATGAAGATTGTATTTTTTAAATCAGAATGTTGCTGAAATTAAAAAAATATGTTTATATGAGTTTTTATCTTTTTAGTCGTAAAATGGCAAGTCATTTTATAATTTTTATAACTCGTTTCAAGTTTTAGTACTTAACTGTGTTTAAGTTTTTTCATTCGAAAGAAATCAAAAACAAATTCCCTTTAATTTTGGCAGTCGTATTTTGTTAAAAAAGTTGCTGCTTTTGCATCTTTGTGAACGTTGTTTGATACAAACAACTAGTTGTTGTTTATTAAGCACAGCTTTTAAGCACACCTAACACCTTGCTACTGCTTAAAAATGAGCATGTTGTTTATAAGTACGACGATGAAAATAGAAGGTATAAACATTACGTGTTTCACTTTATTTTATGAAGTCACGATCAAAAATTCCTGCGGTCTTTGTTTTTAAAGTTGGTCAGTGTGATTGTTGCTGATTCTACAAAACCGGTTAGAAGACAGGAAACCGAAAAGTTTCCTAGAAAAATAAGATCGTTTTTTATACCAATGAAGATTAAAGTTTCACAACAAATCGTTCCCTCCCTTATTAACCACCGTGTCATTTTGTCGCTGTGCTAAAATGACCCTCCGTGTCATTTTGTCGCTGCGCCAAAGTGACCCTCCGTGCCAAAGTGACGCACCGTGTCGTTTTGTCGCTGTGCCAAAATGACCCTCCGTGCGAAAGTGACGCACCGTGTTGTTTTGACGCTGTGCCAAAGTGACCCTCTGTGCCAAAGTGACGCACCGTGTCATTTTGTCGCCGTGCTAAAGTGACCCTCCGTGCCAAAGTGACGCACCGTGTCGTTTTGACTCTGTGCCAAAGTGACCCTCCGTGCCAAAGTGACGCACCGTGTCATCTTGTCGCTGTGCCAAAGTGACCCTTCGTGCCAAAGTGACGCACCGTGTCGTTTTGTCGCTGTGCCAAAATGACCCTCCGTGCCAAAGTGACGCACCGTGTTGTTTTGACGCTGTGCCAAAGTGACCTTCTGTGCCAAAGTGACGCACCGTGTCATTTTGTCGCCCTGCCAAAGTGACCCTCCGTGCCAAAGTGACGCACCGTGTCGTTTTGACTCTGTGCCAAAGTGACCCTCTGTGTCAAAGTGACGCACCGTGTCATTTTGTCGCCGTGCCAAAGTGACCCTCCGTGCCAAAGTGACGCACCGTGCCAAGGTAACGCACCGTGTCATTTTGTCGCTGTGCCAAAGTGACGCACCGTGTCTATTTGGCGACCGTGTCATTTTGTCGCTGTGTCATTCTGACCCGCTCACGTTTAATCTATGTTCATTATTTAGTCTGTAGTAACAGGTCTCTAATGAGTAAGGTAAGTTGTTTTTTTTACTTTAAAGGTTATCGAATACCGTTAGTTTAATAAAAAAGTTGATTTTAGTAACTCAGATTTTAAACAAATGTTTAAATTGCACTGATAAATTATAAAACAAACTGTACTTGCTTTATACTAACAATTGTTATTTTGATTAACTAATTTTTATAGACACCATTTAATTTTTCATAATAAAATATATAAGTATTAAGTATGATAAGTTATATATAACTAAATATATTATGAAACCTAAAGCAAGACTTCAGCCGTTATATAAAAAATGTTTAAGATTTTTGTAATATAAGTATTTACTCATAACTAAACTCATGCTAAACATCCAACAAAAACTTAAGCTTAAATTCACCATGTAAGAAACTTTAATATAAGCAGAAAAATTAAAAAATTAAACTGCTAGTTTAAAATATAATTTTAGTGTTTGCAATCAGAAAACAATAACAATAGATGCTTTAAAATTTACTGTTTTTTTTAGTTAAATTGTGTAATTAGTAAAATACAAAATCGGTTAACTCTGGCCACCGCAAATTAATAAAACCATAGTTTTCACAGTATTCTCACATAAGTTTTTAGCAGTTTCCACTTTAGCCATCTTACCTTTCGCTTTTATTTTCCTTTAAATAATCACTAAGTTTATCTACATACCCTTGCAAGTTTCCTTGTAGCAACTTAAAATTTTCTATGTATTTTAGCTTAGATTTGTAATACGTAAATACGTAGGAATTCATGACATATCTTCGACATTTCACAAGCACTTGACGAGCCTAAAATAAAACGTGTTTTATCACAGTTAAAGCTATAAAAAGCTATAAGTTAAAACTCTTGTACAATAGATGACTAGTTGTAGTAGTTTAAAATTGCAATAGTTTAACAGCAATACCTTTTTCAGTTGTTCTTTTTGCTTTGAACTAAGATTTTCATCATCATCAAACTTGAATAGTTTTTCGTTTTCTAGACTACTTTCGTTTGTCAAATAATCGTTCAAAAATTTATTTTTAAATTTATTTACAATTTCTTTAGATTGCTGATCTGAATGTTTCCTTTTTCGCGGGCAAACATGTACTTTTAAATAAGGACATATTGTCACGAGACAATTCCAGCAAAACGTAACTCCACATGTCTTAACAATACACTTCATTCTATTACAACCTCCAGACTTTTGATAACCATGTCCACAATTACCAGGACATGCTTTGACTTCTCCTCCCTTCTTCTTTTTCTTAGCTTCCTTTAACTTTTCTTCATCTTCTTTATATTTCTTTTCAGCATCCTCTATTATCTTTAGCCAAGCTTTTAGTTGAGAGCAATCCACCGGATCGTGACGGAATAATCGGCAATCGAAGCAGATTTCATGGTCGTTTTGACATTTCACAATAAAGTCACCTGCGAACTCGTCCGTAACCTTGAAAGCGAGGTTGCAGTCTTCTGCGGGGCACCAGATAGTGTTCTTGCTAGAACAGACGTAAGAGTACACAAGCGAATCATCACCGTCTTCAAGCGGTTAACTGTCGGCTCGCAAATCGTTCGGATCAACACGTCGCAAAACTTCGAGGAGCGAGTTTGTATCCCATCGGTGGCTTTTGAGAAGACGCTTTACTTGGCATCACTGAGCTCGTTGGAAACATTTTTGACTTTCTTCACTTCGTCATCAATGAGTTTCATAATGTATTTGTGATCCAAACAGCTGTAAAACTCCTGCTCGATTTCATTTCTTCCCGCTTCGGCTGGATTTTCGTCCTCGTCTGAAAACGATCAGCTGCTATCTTCATCGCTACTGAAGGAAAGAAGGAACATTTCTCCATTATCAGACATTTTTATCGGTTTAGTAAAAAAATGACACTGTTAATAGTTATGAAGCCATTTTCAAAAAAAAAACATACGTACTTGGTTTGTTGTCTTATTACGTTATTCTAATAGGTAGTAAAGTAATCATTACTTTTTATAGCAGATATATAGATAAATGTCTAAAACTAAATTGCTAACTAATTTCTGTCTCATCAAAGAAAACATTTCTAATTTAACTGAGATTTGTGGTTGTTTAGTAAAACAAAAATTAACTCAAAATGACAGGAGTAGTATTTTTAAATAATAAAATAATATAATTTGATTACTATAAAAGTAATTACACTATCAAAAAAATTCAACACTTTTAGAATTGGTTCAACTTTAGTTTTCTTTGTTTACTGATAAAAATATAGAAAATAGTGAAAACTAATAATTAAACTAGTTTTATGTTTTTCGAACTTGTATTTTCTTTTAAATTTGTTACTTAGAAAAAAATCACTGCCAAATGTAGTTTTATATAATAAAATAAATGTTTAATTTTTTTTAAATAAACTAAGATTGTTAATTGATAAGCTATCATATATAAATGGTTTACATTTCAAATACGATTAAAAAACAAAAAAAACATATCAATAGTTTTTTTTTTATTTCTAAGTTTGTATAAATTGTTATAACTACTATATTAATAGTCGTTTTAAGTTTTGCGTAAATACAGTTATTTAACTTTGTTGTTTTTTTAATAAGTTTTAAAATATATTTAACATTAATAATAATAAAGTTTTTAAAATTTTGATTAATGAATGTCACAGTTTGTATTATATTTTTTAGTAGTATAATTTACATTTTTTTAAAAATTTCTTAATAACTTATACATAAAAACCGACAAAACCTTTAAAATTTACAAAACATTTAAAAAACAACATTTATTAAATTCTACCTGTTTTCAATAGTTTTCATCCTTATTCAATGTCATACTACTTAATTTATATAAAGTTATACATGCAAAAACACTTCGTAATTTTTTATAAATTTAAAAAACATTCTGATAAATGATGTCTTTACATTTACCTATATATGCTTACCTTGGTTGAAAATGATAATGTCTAGGTAAAACTTAACTACATGTTATGTTTATAACATTGAATAATAATTAAATCGAAATTAATCGAAATAAAAAATTGTGATGCTTAAATAAAATTATATCAGTAAATACTCAGTATGTATTTCACATTAAACAATTAAACAATAAAAAGAAATATTTTTCATAAACGTTTTTCATATTTTTTTCTGTTTAATTTGCTTTGTAAAATAAAACCTAAGATTTAGCAAAAATTGTTTCAAAAATTAAAAGTAATGATAGTTGTTTTTGTGTCTAAATAAATTAAACTAGTAAGTTAATGCCAGTCATCTTCAGTTACAAATGCTAAACTGTTTAAAATCATGTTATAACTATCTGTCTACTAATTAAAAAGAAGTTTATAAATATGATGAGAACAGCAATATTTTCCTTAAATATAAAATTGTTACATTTGGAGATTTAGTTTTTATGAATATAAACAAACGTTCCAAAATCTTATTTTTTCATGATAATAAAAAAGTATAAAAACGCTTTTCAATATAATTTCTACTGTTTTGATTGCAATCGGTCAACTTACTCTAAAAAATTTCTATAACTGATGAAACTTTGAAAAGATTTGTTATATAGGAATTTACTAATATTCAAAAATACTTAATTAAAGAGTCATAAAAATCCTATGACATTGAAACTATGTTTATAAAAAGTTTCTATAACTATAAAGAGACATCTAATACGGAAAACTTTTCTATAATTAACCTTAATATAAGTTTACAACAACTATCATAGTATTTGTTATATACTGTTGAAAGTCGTTAAAATGTTTTTATGTTTCTACCCAGGGGTGGGTTTTCATGTCTTTTTTTATAAGTTAACGTTCTTAAAATAGCATTGTTTTAGCTTGTTAGATTATTTTTTTTTGTTGCTTCAAAACTAAAGAACTTAAATCAAAATTTATATTTTTGAAAGCAATTTCGTAATAAAATTTAGAAAATAAAACAATCACAAAAACAAAATGATGTTTATAAATATTCTATTAAATATTCTATTATCTCCCTTTATCACCAGCTTCGAAATATCCAGTATAAGATTCAAATTATGGATTTATAACCTCTTTATTAGTAACGCCAAAAAATTTGAACTACCCATAAAACCAAACTAAAAACTTTAAAACGAAAATTATATAAAAAAGAAAACTTTTAGAGTACAATATGATTTAAAAACTTTTTAATTTGTTTAATGTAAATGTTAGTTATTGTTCGATTGGATTGTTAAACAAAATTTCATTATAGTTTTCAGGATAACAAGGGAAATATATCTTTTTATGTTGAGAAAATTATAAATGAGTGCGAATTGTGTAACTTTCTGACCGATCAAAAGTATATTTGAACACAAAAAATATTTTTTTAATTTATTAACTCTAACAGCCTTCCGGCTACTAAAAAATACTAGTCTACGTTTTCTAAAATCTGCAAGTGCTACACAAATTTCAAGAATTCATTTATCTAAGTATAACTTGATAAAAAAACTAACAAAATATTTACCTTGTTACATCACTATCACTGTATACTAAATGTAAAATTCAATGAGAGTTGTCTTAATAGTAAATTACAGTTTATAGCATTTGTTTTAAGAAGTTTATGTAGTTACCGAATCTTTTCGATTTGAAGTAATTTGAATTTTACTTTTAAATTAGTCATTCACATTTAATTTCTACAGCATTAAGTTGAACATTTTATTAACTTTGTTTATGTTATAGTTCACTAATTTTGTTTTTAGCTTTAAGTTATAAAATTTTAAGTACATTTTGCTTTTTGGTAGTTTCTATTTGTACAAGTTTTTAATTTATTTTAGTATCCATAAAAGTTAAAGCATATTTTTTTAGCTCTGTTGTATTGCAAATGAATCTTTAGTTTAATAAATTTGTTAAGATATATTTAAAACTTATGTCACAATTTTTTTTTCCTAAACAATATTTTCTAGGAGAGTTCTTTTGTACAAACTAAACTTAGGTCTTGTCTTTATTAAGCTCATAGCTTCGAAAATAAAAGAAAATATTTTAAAATTTTCAAGCTTTTTAATTTTTATTTAGGCTGGAAACTAAATGAATCCTTTCGACAGGTTCAGAATCTTTAAAGTTATTCTTAAAAACAACCATACAATAATCAATAAATAATTGATTATAACTAGGTGCTTTCGAATAAATGAAATGTTACTTTCAAATACAATTCATAAAGTTATTAAAAACATGTTTAACTGTTTAAAAACATTAACTGATATATTAGATGTCTTTTTTAGTAAAAAACAGAACTAGACAGAGTTATCAATCCTTGGTGGGGAGATATGAACTATATAAATTTATTGTTGAACTTTTATTGTTTTACGCCGTTTCCCTACAGAGCAGTTCATCAGACGCTAAAAAAAGCTAAAAACAAAAGTATATAGAGCGATGAGTTAAAAAATAAAAATACACATATAAAAAAAAAATAAAATTTAAATTTAAAATATAAGTTATAATTAATATGTTGTTTACAAAAGTTAAATTTTAAAGTTTAATTAGTTTAAAATAAAATATAGGTAAGTTTAGTTTAAATAATCTATAAACTATAGATTTTATTTATTTTAATAATCTATTTACTAAGCATTTAATGTATCAATCTTTGGAAAAATGTAAATATAACGATTTATAAATTTATAGGGGATTTTTAGAAAACAGAAAAGTTTACGGGAAGGTTGTAACTTTAAAACAAAATCTTTACACAATACAAACATAAATACAATGTAAAAATTAAATTAAAGAGAATAAAATAAACTAAGTTAATGCGATAAAAAATAAACTAAAAGTATTCCTTAGGGTAATGAGGGCATTGCGTGACTAGTTCATTTCTCTTACTAAGGACTTTTTTTGGTTAGCGTTTGCTACAAACAGTCTTTCTAGGTTACATAGTAAGCACATAAAGTTTGGTTTGAATCTGCTTTTTGTCTGTCTGAGAATTTTCCATTCAATAATGTATTTTTCGCCTTTTTCATATAATTTTCACATGTAGTTGGCAAGTTGTGTACAGTTGGTGGGCTTCTTCTTGTTGGGTTTTGAAAATGATACTCTATACTCGTACAATCTATTTTTCAAGGGTCTTCGGGTGGATCCAATATATGACATTTTTTCATTTATCTCAGATAAGAAAGTTGCTTCGTAGATTACATTTACTAATTTACATTTATTCATTACAGGACATTGCACTCTGTTTTGGCAGTTGCATAGCTTCGGTTCTATCGGTGGTTCTAATTATTTGGAATTTCTAAAATTAACAATTAAGAGCACTGAATAGACATTTGTGTATTTTTACTGAAAATGTCATGGTTGAACAATTGTGTGGCATTTATTTTAAAGAAAAACCTACGAGTTGAATATGCTACTAGTGTTTTTTGTAAAACATATGTAAATAACAACACAAAATATTTCAAACTTTTTTTATTTAACAGTTAAATTGTAAACTTTTTCAAGTGTGCGGCAATACAAAGTTTGCGTATTGTGTTGTGACGCTCTATTGGAGACATTAAAATATATTTTTTGTTGTAAAAGCTTACAATTAGTCTAATTGTTATCGGTACTTTATTATTTCTTGATGACTTATAAAATGCTGCTAATTCCAACCAATAAAAGATTTGAAGTATTAAACATATAAGACAAGAGTTTTACAATGTTAGAAATTTTTTTTTATAAATAAGTTGAAATACATAAACGACCTAAACAACTTGCAACAGGTAAAATTATACATAAAATTTCATTTTACTACTTTAAATATAATGAAATTTCGTAATAAAATTTATTTTCTAAAATTTATTACGAAATTGCTTTCAAAAATATAAATTTTGATTTAAATTCTTTAGTTTTGAAGCAACAAAAAAAAATAATCTAACAAGCTAAAACAATGCTATTTTAAGAACGTTAACTTATAAAAAAAAACATGAAAACCCACCCCTGGGTAGAAACATAAAAACATTTTAACGACTTTAAACAGTATATAACAAATACTATGATAGTTGTTGTAAACTTATATTAAGGTTAATTATAGAAAAGTTTTCCGTATTAGATGTCTCTTTATAGTTATAGAAACTTTTTATAAACATAGTTTCAATGTTATAGGATTTTTATGACTCTTTAATTAAGTATTTTTGAACATTAGTAAATTCCTTTATAACGAATCTTTCTCAAAGTTTCATCAGTTTAAAAAATTTTTTAGAGTAAGTTGACTAAATGCAATCAAAACAGAAAAAATTATATTGATAAGCGTTTTGATATATTTTTATTATCATGAAAAGTTAAGATTTTAGAACATTTGTTTATATTCATAAAAACTAAATTTCCAAATGTAACAATTTTATATTTAAGGTAAATATTGCTGTTCTCATCATATTTATAAACTTCTTTTTAATTAGTAGACAGATAGTTATAACAAGATTTTAAACAGTTTAGCATTTGTAACTGAAGATGACTGGCATTAACTTACTAGTTTAATTTATTTAGACACAAAAACAACTATCATTACTTTTAATTTTTGAAACAATTTTTGCTAAATCTTAGGTTTTATTTCACAAAGCAAATTAAACAGAAAAAAATATGAAAAACGTTTATGAAAAATATTTCTTTTTATTGTTTAATTGTTTAATGTGAAATACATACTAAGTATTTACTGATATAATTTTATTTAAGCATCACAATTTTTTATTTCGATTAATTTCGATTTAATTATTATTCAATGTTATAAATATAACATGTAGTTAAGTTTTACCTAGGCATTATAGTTTTCAACCCAGGTAAGCATTTATAGGTAAATGTAAAGACATCATTTATCAGAATGTTTTTTAAATTTCTAAAAAATTACGAAGTGTTTTTGCGTGTATAACTTTATATAAATTAAGTAGTATGACATTGAATAAGGATGAAAACTATTGAAAACAGGTAGAATTTAATAAATGTTGTTTATTAAAGGTTTTGTAGGTTTTTAAAGGTTTTGTTGGTTTTTATGTATAAGTTATTAAGAAATTTTTAAAAAATTGTAAATTATAATAATAAAAAATATAATACAAACTGTGACATTCATTAATCAAAATTTTAAGAACTTTATTATTATTAATGTTTAATATATTTTAAAATTTATTTAAAAAACAACAAAGTTAAATAACTGTATTTACGCAAAACTTAAAACGACTATTAATATAGTAATTATAACAATTTAAACAGACTTAAATATAAAAAAACTTTTGATATGTTTTTTTTTGTTTTTTAATCGTATTTGAAATGTAAACCATTATATATGATAGAAAACAAGAATTTTATAATTTAAAGTACTGGCATGAAATTGGAATAAAAAACGGTCAAATTTATTTATATGTTTAACATCTTTAACATAGATAAACTCATTTGCGGTTCTGTCTAATATTTACAAGCAGTTAAGTCCAGTTTTCCACAAACAAACGGTTTCTTTAACATGCAAATAAAACCATGAATTTTTTTTATTCCAACATATGATAAAGCTGCTTTTGTTATTACTTATGAAAACAAACAACACGCTCCAACACGCTTCTAGGGTCCTTGTAATCTTGCCTCATTTTACGACCAAGAGTAGCTACAAGTTTTTCTTAAAAAACTGCACAAAAAACATCTCAATTATTTTTTAATCATTGAATATATACAAGTCTATTTGTTACGTTTTATGTCAAACTACAGTGAAGAATCACTTAAGTATAAGATGCTTCTTTAATTTTTTACTTATCCAACAATTGTTTAAACAAAAAACTAACAAACTACAGCGCTCAACTAGCATTTAAGGCATAACTTTCAAACTTAAATTGTATTCGAAATACTTGTAAAAAAATGCAGGTTACCACTTATAACAAACAATTTTGAACGACAAGTAGCTATTCTGGAGTAAGACACTTTAAAGGAGAATATTTGGTTCGCTCTTTTCTTTATTAGTAAAGCCAAATGTCAACTTTTTTTTATTATAGAGAACTCTCCTTTGCCTTTAATTTAATAAAACACCCATTGGATTGCAGTTTGAATTTTTGAGTGGTACCCATTGAAAAAAAAAAGTTTTTTTTTTTGGAATTTTTACTCTAACGGATGTTTAATAAACTCTGACTATAACCAATATATACATGTATATATTTATTTGTGTATTTTATTAGATTGCTATGTTCTCAAGGGACGTTGTTTTTTTTTTCTAATTTCTATCAATTCAATAATATATACAAATATGCCCGATTGTAATATTCAATGACCTTAAATATTCTAACGGTCACTGTAGCTAATAAAAAAAAACCGACTTATTTTAATACACTTAACTAAATTAAAAATGACAGTTTTAACATAAAATCGAATATTTAAATTTAAATAATCAAGAATACTTTAGTAAATTATATATTTTAACTACCATATTCGAGTTGACTACCAAGTATGAGTTAGCTACAAAGTAAGTGTTAGCTAGCGGGTAGAAGTTTTTACCAAGTATGAGTTAGCTACTTAATATAAGTTAGCTACCAAATATGAGTTAGCTATCTAGTTTAAGATGCCTACCACTACAAAGATAACTAGAAATTAGCTAACTGCTTCTATTTTTACTTAGAACAACATAATTTTAACCAAAACAATAAAATTATGCGTACTCATCTATTAGATTTATTAATAAGATTTTGAAAATTTTATGCATATACATAAATGACTAAGCAACTCTATAAAATACTGAGTATAAATGCAATCTACTGTGATGTGATAGTTGTATGGTTGTGATATACTGTGCTGCGATAGTTGTATTTTGTAATCAACTATGATGTAATAGCTGTATCATTACAATCTACTGTGATGTGATAGTTGTAATGTTGCTAAATATAATAACTTAGAAAATATCTAACTAGTAAAATGTATATTCTAAGATAACTCCTTTTTCCATATTTATTAAATTTTTTTTGCCAAAGATTATTTATACTGCTAACTTCTATATATAGTAACAACTGTTTTGTTTTTACCGTTCGTTAATTTGTGATAATGACTTTATTACTAAGCAAAATTTGTGAGCCTAATATTACTCAAGTAAAAGTGAGAGTCAGCTAAGCAACAACTAAGAGTTAATTAACAAGTATAAGTTAGCTACAAAGTATGATTTCCTACCGAGTATAAGCCTATAATACTATAAACTTAGCAGGAATAAGTTTCAAATATTAGTTATTTACCAAGGAAGCTACAAAGTAGTACACAGCTACCAAGTTTGAGTTAGCCACTAAGGGTGTATAACCCAAAAAGTAAAAGATAGCTACTAGGGGTAAATTAGTTATGAAGTCCGAATAAGCTATTATATTTGATTTAGCTACCAAATAGAAGTTAATTACAAGTATGTATTAGCTACAAAATAAGAGTTATATATCAGTATGAGTTAGCTACCAAGTAGTAATTACTTACCAAGTTTGAGTTAGCTTTAAAGTATAATTTAGCTAATAAATAGGAGTTAGCTACCAAGTATAAGCTAGCTACTAAATGTGTATGAGTTAACTATTGATTAGGATGTTTTTTGAAAGTATGAGTTAGCTATCAATAAAAGTTAGCTACCTATTTAAAATAAAATAAAAATTATTAGATAGATATCAAGTAAGAGTTAGCTACCTATTAGGAATTAGCTAAAATTTGGAATAAGCTCTAAAGTAAGAGTTAATTGTTAAGTCTAACTTAGCTTGCAAGTAAACCAAACACAATAAAATGTTGACCTGCCAACTCCTATGCTACAAAAATTTTTGAAAGCAGTTACAACAAAAACCTCAGCAAAACAAAAAAAAAAATTTTTTAAAACTAGGAGTAAAATTAATTACTTTTTAAATCTGTTAAATCTTTATACAGAAAATTATACTCAATTTAATTTATAATGTTTTTTACTTGAAACTGTTTTTCTAACTTAATTTTATTATCTAAAATAGTTAAATATGTTTTTAGTAATTATGAGAATTGTATGTGAAAGTAACATTTCATTTTTTCAAAAGCACCTTGTTGTAATCAACTAATAAATGATTTCTCGTATGGTTGTTTATTTGAATAACTTTTAAATTTATGAACCTGTCGAAAGAATTAATTAAGTTTCTGACCTAAAAAAATTAGAAAATTGAAAGCTTTAAACTATTTTCTTTTATTTTCAGAAAGTATGAGCTTAACAAAGACAAGACCGAACTTTACTTTGTACAAAAGAACTCTCCAAGAAAATATTTTTTAAGAAAAAATGATTGTGACTTAAATTTTAAATAAATATTAACGAACTTATTAAATCAAAGACTCATTTGCAAAACAGCAGAAATATGCTTAAGCGTTTAAGGATATTAAAATAAAGTAAAAATTGATATAAGTAAAAACTATCAAAAAGCAAAATGTGTATAAAACTTTAAAACTTATAAACAAATAATAAATAGTGAACTACAACATAATCAACGTCATTAAAATGTTTAACTTAATGTTGTAGAAATTAAACTTTAATGAATGATTTATAAAAAAATAAAATTAATTTAAATCGAAAAGATTCGTCAACTTCATAAGTTTAGCTCTTTAAACTGTAATTTATTATTAAAACAACTCTCATTGACTTTACACTTAATATGCAATGATAGAAGCATAGTGATGTGACAAAATTAATATTTTATTTAATTGTTAATCAAGTGATACTTAGATATAATAATACTTGTAATTTATGTAGCACTTGCAACTTTTAGAACGTACACTAGTATTTTTTGCACACGGACGGCTGTTAGCATAAATAATTTAAAAAATATTGTTTCTGTTCAAATACATTTTTGACCGGTCATGAAGTTACACAAATTGCACTCATTTAAACTTTTCTCAATAAAAAAAGATAACTTTATTATGTTATTTAGACTATTATAATGAGATTTTGTTTGATAATCCAGTCTAACAATAACTAACATTTTCAATAGACAAGTCAAAAAGTTTTTAAATCAAGCGTACTTTACAATTGTTTTTTGAAATTTTTGGGCGTTACTAATAAAGACTTATAAATCCATAATTTGAATCTTATACTCAATGTTTTAAAGTTGGTGATAAAGAGAGAAAAAAATAAAACATTTGTAAACATCACTTTACTTTTGTCATTGTTTTATTTTTTCAATTTTATAACGAAATGCCGTTTAAAGATATAGATTTAAATTTAAAGTTTTTTAGTCTTTAAGCAACAAAAAAAGCAGCTAACAAGCTGAAACAAAGCTATTTTAAGAACGTTAACTTATAAAAAGAATACATGAAAAACCTCCCCTGGATAGAAACATAAAAAAGTTTTAACGACTCTCAACAGTATTTACAATAAATATTATGATAATTATTGTAAACTATATAAACATAAATTATTGAAAGGTTTTCTTTATTAGCTTTCTTTTTATAGTTGTAGAAAACTTGATAAAATGTTAACATTTATAAACGTAGTTTCAGTTTCATTCATTTTTTTTATTTTAAGTCTTTTTGAACACCAGTCAATTCCTATATAACAAACCTTTCTCAAAGTTTCATCATTTGAAGAAATTTTTAGAGCAAGTTAAAAAAATGGAATCAAAACAGTAGAAGTTATAATGAAATGTGTATTTATACTTTTTTTATAATAAAAAGTTAAGATCTTGAAAAATTTGTTTATTTTCATAAAAACTAAATCTTTAAATGTAACAATTTTATATTTAAGGTAAATAAGTTTCAAAAATTAAATTGTTTATTAAATAATTAAATTTATAAACTTCGTTTTAATTAGTAAACATATTGTTATAACAAAATCTAAAATAGTTTAGTATTTGTAACTGAAGATGACTCGCAATAGCCTACTAATTTAATTATTTGGACACAAAAACATTTATCATTACTTTTAATTTTTGAAAAATATTCTGCTAACTGTTAAGTTTTATTTTATAACGAAAATTTAAACGAAAAACTATAAAAAATTTTATAAAAAAATATTTATTTTTATTATTTATCTGTTTGAACTTGAAATACTATAAAATAAGTATTTACTGATATTATGATATTTAAGCATCATTGTTTTTAATTCCGTATTATTAGTATAAAATGTAGTTAGGCTTTACTAAGGCATTATCAATTGCGACTACAGTAAATGTATATAGGTAAATATATAAACATCATTTATTTATCACAATATTGTTTAAACTTTTGAAAAAAAACTAAGTGTTTTTGCATGTATAAATTTATATAAAATTAAGTATTATGACATTGAATAAGAATAAAAACTATTGAAAACTAGTAGAATTTAATAAATGTCGTTTTTTAAAAGTCTTGTTGGTTTTATTTGTTTTTACTTAAAATTATATTACAAACTGTAACATACATTAATCAAAATTTTTTAAATTTTATTATTATTAATGTTTAATATATTTAAAAACTTTTAAAAATGAAACAAAGTTAAAAAACTGTATTTATGCAAAACTTAATAAAATTTTTAACAAAGTAGTTTTACAAATTTGTACAGACTTAGAAATTTAAAATAAAACTATTGGTATGTTTTCCTAGTTTATTAATCTTATTTGAAATGTAAAATATTTGTATTCATTAAGCTTATTACTTAACAATCATGGTTTATTAAAAAAAGTCAAAAATTCATTTTGTTTCATAAAAATATATTTGGCAGTGATTTTTGCTAAATACAAAGTTAAAAAAAAAATACAAGTTCGAAAAAAATAAAACTAGTTTAATTATTAGTTTATATGACTATTTTCTATATTTTTATTAGTGAACAAAGAAAAATAAAGTTGAACCAACTCTAAAAATCAGTGTTGAACGTTTTTGATAGTGTAATTACTTTTAAAGTAATCAAATTATATTATTTCATTTATTAAAAATACTACTTATATAAATATAAATATTATTATTTAAATTATTATTATTTATATAAATATTTAAAATTTGTTGAAAACTAGTTTAATTATTAGTTTTCACTATTTTTATATTTTTATTAGTAAAAAAAGAAAACCAAAGTTGAACCAACTCTAAAAATCAGTGTTGAACTTTTTTGATAGTGTAAGTACTTTTAAAGTAATCAAATAATTTTATTTCATTTATTTAAAATACTACTTATATAAATATAAATATTATTGTTTAAATTATTATTATTTATATAAATATTATAATTTATTTAAAGCTAATTTGATTATTAGTTTTCACAATTTTTATATTTTTATTAGTAAAATAAGAAAACCAAAGTTGAACCATTTCTAAAAATCAGTGTTGAACTTTTTTGATTGTGTAATTACTTTTAAAGTAATCAAATTATTATATCTTCATTAATTAAAAATCCCACCCCTGACAAAATTAATTTTTGTTTTACTAAACTACTACTAATCGCAATAAAACTAGAAATGTTTAACAATTTAGCTTTAGACATTTATCCATCCATTTTCTAAAAAAAAATACTAATTACTCTACTACCGTAGTAAGTATGTTTGTTTTTGAGAATGACTTCGTAACTATTAACAGTGTCATTTTTCTACTAAACCGATAAAAATGTCTGATAATGGAGAAAAGTTCCTTCCTTCCTTAAGTAGCGATGAAGATAGCAGCTGTTCGTTTTCAGACAAAGACGAAAATCCAGCCGAAGCGGGAAGAACTGGAATCGAGCAGGAGTGTTACAGCTGTTTGGATCACAAAGACATCGTAAAACTCATCGATGATGAAGCGAAGAAAGTCAAAGATGTTTCAAACGAGCTCAGTGATGCTCAAATAAAGCGTCTTCTCAAAAGCCACCGATGGAATACAAACTCGCTCCTTGAAGCCTTGCGACGTGATGGTCCGAAGAACTTGCGAGCCGTCAGTTCACCTCTTGAAGACGGTGACGACTCGCTCGTGAACTCTTACGTCTGTTCGAGCAAGGACACTATCTGGTGCCCCGCAGAACACTGCAACCTCGCTTTCAAGATTACGGGTAAATTTGCAGGTGACTCTAATGTGAAATGTCAAAACGGCCATGAAATCTGCTTCAAATGCCTATTATTCTGTCACGATCCAGTCGATTGCTCTCATCTGAAAGCTTGGCTTAAGGTAAAGAAGGATGCTGAAAAGAAGTATAAAGAAAATCAAGGAAAGTTAAAGGAAGCTAAGAAAAAGAAGGATGGAGGAGAAGTAAAAGCATGTCCTGGCAATTGTGGACATGGTTATCAAAAGTCTGGAGGTTGTAACAGAATGAAATGTATTGTTAAGACATGTGGAGTTACGTTTTGCTGGAAATGTCTTATGACAATATGTCCTTATTTAAAAGTACATGTTTGCCCGCGAAAAAGAAAACATTCAGATCAGCAATCTGAAGAAATTGTGAATAAATTTAAAAATAAATTTTTGAACGATTATTCGACAAACGAAAGTAGACTAGAAGTCGAAAAATTAATCAAGTTTGATGATGATGAAAATCTTGATTCAAAGCAAAAAGAACAACTGAAAAAGGTTTTGTTCTTAAACTATTGCAATGTTAAACTACTACAACTAGTCTTCTATTGTACAAGAGTTTTAACTTATAGCTTTTAAACAATAAATTTTTTTGTAAACTATAATATAACACGTTTTATCTTAGGCTTGTCAAGTACTTGTGAAATGCCGAAGATATCTCATGTATTCCTACGTATTTACGTATTACAAACCTGATCTAAATTCAATCGCAAGTTTTAAGTTCAAACAAGGAAACTTGCAAGGGTATGTGGATGAACTGAGTGGTTATTTCAAGGAAAATAAAAGCGAAGCACGTGATAAGATTGATAAAGTAGAAACCGCTAAAAACTTTTGTGAGAATACCGTGAAAACTATGGTTTCATTAATTGGCGATAGTCATAGCTAAACAACTTTGTATTTTACTAATTACGCAGTTTAAATTAAAAAAACAACATTAATTTTAAAAGTTTTCTGCTGTTTATGTGTTTTATTGTTAACACTAAAATTGTATTCTGAACCGGTAGTTGTTATTGTTTTTTTTACTCCTTTTAGTTAACAGTTTCTTTCAGTGTGAATTTAAGCTTGAGATTTTTGTTGAATGTTTAGCATGAATTTTGTAATTAATAAAACAAATATAATAGAATAATTGCAAATACTTTTACATAACGATACGCTCAAGTTCTGCTTTACGTATAAGTTAATTTATATAATTTATCAAACTTATTACTTATAAAATTAGGTATGAAAAATTGAGTTGTATTAATAAAAAACAATTTATCGAAACAATCATTGTTAATATAAAGTAGGTAAAATTAGTTTTATTATTTATTATTACAACCAAAACATTTGTTTGATATCTGAGTTATTAAAACTAACATTTTTTAATTTTTTATTATACTAAACCTATTTGATAATCTGTTAAAACAATTACTGTTTCTAAGTTATTAGAGACCTGTTACTACCGACTAAATAACGAACATAGATTTAACACTGTTTGCAAAGTAAAGTTTATTAGTTTTTGTAACTCACTTCAATATTTCAGTAGTTTGACTGTAGTACGTTAAGAAACCGAAATAAAACTATACGCCATACAAATGTCATTTATTTTATTTATCTTTTACCTCCTTGTGGTCAAATTAAAAATAAAAATTATTAAAATAAAATTAAACATGAACTAACCATATTTTCTTAGGCTTTAAAATGTTTAAAGAGTTATTGCAAAAATGTTAACTAATATGGGTTTTGCGTTACAGATAAGTCACAATTTATCAATTGATATAATGAATTATTTAAATTAGTTGTATTGTAACATAGTTAATAATTACAGTCTTAATATAGAAAACAAAATAAATTTTAATAAAAAAAAAGAGTTTTTAAAACGTAATATACTTAATTGTTTTTTTGATTTATTTTTGAAATAAAAAAATATTTTATTGTTCAGTTAGTAAAATTAACTTTTAGTTTAATTTTAAGTAAATTTTATCTATCTTAATACAATTTTCACAATTTAGATAGTTTTCACAATAATTCAGTTATATATAACTTAGCAAACTAATAACTTAAAAATATTTACAATATATTAAAATGTATCTATAAAAAAAAGTTATCGAAACAACCATTATTAATATAAAGCATGTATAATTTGTTTTATAAAATATCAGTACAATCTAAACATTTGTGCTATTTTAATCTGAATTTAGAATTGAGTTATTAAAATTAATATTCTATATTAAACTATAGTTATTTGATAACTTGTTAAAGTAAAAACAAGTAACTTACTGTTTTTATTTATCATAGACCTAATTCTACCAATTAAATAACGAACGTATTTTCAACACTACTTGCAAAGTTAAATTTATTTTTTTTTTTACTAACTTGATTTGTTCAACAATTTGTCTGTAGTACTTTAGGAATGCGAAATAAAACTATACGCCATACAAATGTTATTAATTTTATATATCTGCTAGCTCTTTATGATCAAATTAAATATATAAGTTATTGTTTTTGGATTGAACATGAACTTGCTCTACTTTTTAAGGCTTTTTACAAAAAAGTAAACTAATATGTGTGGTTGGTGTCACTTTTGCACGTATTCATTCTAACCCTAGCCCGAAACCTTCCCAACCCGACCCTAATTCTAACTCTAAATTCGTGCAAAAATGACGCTCCATGCAAGAGTGATGCTCATGCAATAAAGATGCGTTATTAACAAAGGTAGTACACTATATTTTAAGTATGTGATGAAAAGTTTAACGATAAATTGTGACTTCATAAATCATAAGAGGTTTACAAGCAAAATGCTTAAAAACTATAATAATACAATGCTAATAAAATTTGATTGATAAACTGTGTTCTCAAGTTTTGTTTTAATAGCTATAAAATTTAAAAACGTAATAATGTACAATTTTTTTGTGAAAGATAAAGATTTTGATGGTTTTTTGTAGAAACTTTCTTATTGGTTTAATAAATTCTTATAATAGTTGTAAATTGAATACATAAACTAAGTTATTAAACTTTATTGTTGTTTACAATAAATAAAACAGCGAAAATCTCCCAAACATAAATCTTTTATCTTTAATGCATAGCTTAATTTATTTAGTTTTAATTTACAAAACCGCATAGCACCTAAGTAGGACTTGAAGAAAGATGGTAAAGTTTTCTATGAATAAAATAGAGATATGTATGCTTTTTCTTAGGTAAAAAAATGAAAAAACTGATAGTTTTTCTATAAGCTATAAAACACTATAACTTGTAAAAATTCCTAAATTCTTTTAAAAAAATTCCATACAGGTGTAAGTATATTTAATTCAACTTTAAATTTTATAATTTTATGATCCTTAAAAGTACAAGTAAGAAAAAGTCAGGCATACAAAAAAAAAATACAATATTATTTAACCTGTACTAGAATATTTTTAAATTGAAAACAGATAAAACTACACATCAAAACAAAAAAAGTTCAAATAAAAATCGTTGTAATTTTTTTTAAGAATATTGGAAACACAAAATCTTTGTATAAACAAATTAGATATATAAAATATAATTTGATTATTCTAAGTAAAAGTTTTAATAAAAACGAAAGAAATGCAGAATTACAGTAATAGATGTGATCATATTAATAGAAAGGTGATATTTTTTTCACTAAACTCAAACAAAAATATTTGTTTCTAGTTGAGTAAGTTACTGCATATTTTAGAATCAAAATAATTTTTAAACAAGACAATTCATATTTTTTTTGTGATAAAACATAGAAACACTTTCAGTTTTATCAGTTAAAGTTAAAAAAATGTTAGCAATAGACCAAAACAGATAAAAAATACTATATCAAATTTTACTTGTATTTTGATAAAATGTTTAATGAGATACATAATATAAAAAATTCGTAAGTATAAGAAATAAATAACTAATGTTTTTCTATTAATTTAAAAAAAATTGTAATTAGTTAAAATATATAATATAATTATTTGTTTTTAGATTAACGCAGCTTTAAAATTTTTATGCATTATTTTTACTGTTAAGTTTAATAAAAAAAAGTCTTAATATAATTGAAAATTAAGTAAGTTTTTTTTTTTAATATTCAATAACTAATTTTTGTTCTATAGTACAACATATACAATTGTTTTGGAAAAGTTGATAGACTTTGTGAGCCATAATAAATAAAAATAACTTAAATCATTTTTGAACAAAGTATACTAAATTTATGTTCAGAAATTCAGTTACATGTACAGTAAGCTAATGTTACCATCTAGCAGAAAAAAAAATAATATCTAACATTTATTATATTAAAGATAGTATAGTACTTATAGAAATTTTGGTCAACATTTTGTAATATACGTTATTCTTTATTCTTTCGTCTTCTGACATACATTTTGATACAAAACTTAAACTACAACAGCTAAAAAATATTATAAATATAAAATTCGTTCTTATAACCTATTGTGTTCTTATCTTTTATTTAAATATTTATATATTCAAAAATTACCAACACTATCTTAGTTTTTTTGAATGAAAAAAAAAATATTCTGTTTCAAAAGCATACTTAAACATATTTAAAAATTGAACATTTTTTTTTTCAATTGATTACGGTAAATAGACTTATTGTCGGACCAATTATGTAGGAAAGTTAAATTTAAAAATAGTTTTATGACAGGATTTTTCTCAACAAACAAAGTGCATGTAAAACCAGTGGATTTACTTTAAACCACAGTAATCTTTAAATAGAAAAAAGTTAGTTTATTAAAGTTGTTAATCAGATTATAAAAACTTTGTTTAGTAATGTAAATTATTATCTAAATCTAATAGCATATTTTAAAGTTTTAAACTCTAATAGAAAACTTTCTTTACAAAAAATTATAGGTAGTTAAGTTTTTAATTTGTAGTTTAACGTGTTGAAAACTGTACCTATTTGGTGTTTTTAGTGAAACCAAACTAAATTTACCTTAAAGGTAAAAAATAAACAAAAACGAAGACTTAAATAATGAAAGTATTTTTTTTTTAATTTAAAAAAATATTTTGGTAAATATTTAAAGTTTTAGGTATATGTAGTAAGACATATAAAAAATTTTCATCGAAAAGTTTTAGGTTTATTTACCATGTAAATAAATACAAGAACTTAAAAGTAACATATTTTGTTACTAAAAATGTATTTTATTCGTTTTTCAAATACTTCAATGGGTGTTTTGCTTTTTTACATCTCAGACAAACAAGTTCTACTATGTACATATGACATTTAAGTAAGCTATCTTACAAACATAATTAAAACACTTTAATACACTAACAAAAAAATATTTCTGACTTGTATAAATTTCATTGATCGGTCGCTTACCGTTTAAAAACTCTTGTGACAATATTGATTTTACCATTTTTTTTTTGTTTTTGTTGGTTTTAATAAACTGTTAGTTCTTCTACCTTTCATTTGTTCTTTCTTCAAAACTTGAGATGTTATTATTTTTCAGCTAAAATAAACTTTAAGGCTACTAACAGTGTTTATGCTGATACTGCTACGAAAGATTCAGTTTATCATATTCTATCCTAATATTTTAGAGAAATAATAGTTTTAATAACAATTTAAAAAAAAAATGTTTAGCAAACTATGAACACGTTTTTTGTTTGTATGTTTTTTTGAAAGCTAAATTAATTTATAAGTTTGATTACAGTAGTTCACAAAATATTTTTTTGCAAACACATTTAAAAATTATAAAATCTTTTAGATATGCTAAACGCTTTTTCATACAATTAAACTGTTTTTTATAGTTAATAACGAAACACATAACTTTATTTTGACATTAAAGTTTGATATAAGCTAATACTTTAAACTTTTTAATTGTGTTTGATTTTTTATTAGAATAGTAGTTAAAAAGTTGTTATAATTTATTTGTTAAATTATCATGTTTAAAATTTTTACGCTATATAATAACTAAAACTAACTTTTTAATAGTAAAATGAACTTGGTTAAACTCATAACTTCAACAGTTTCATCCAATTTTATTTTTCATTTTATAATTGTAAATAACGATAAAGGACTTTACTGAGTGGTTTAAATTAAAAGCATAATAATGTAATGCTATTAAAGTGTTGTAAATAAATGAAAAAATGTATTACTTTTCCTTAAAAAAAAACTCAAAAATATTTGTGTTTACTAATGTTTAAACATAAGATTCTAAAATAGTTATAGAAAATAAACTTTAAGCTTATTCTTTAATACTTTTAAAGTAACTGAGCTAAAAGTATGTAATATTCTTATTATTAACTACACTTATTTACAATTATAACTTTTCTTGAAAAATAGAATAAAGGTTTTAAGAAAAAAAAATTAAAACTGTGGGACACTTCAAGTTTAATAATGACTTTTTTAGTTGATGTAAACATTAAAGTTTTGAAACGTATGTTTTAAAACTGTTTTAGAATCTAATAAGTAAAATAAATCCTTTATTTACATCAAAACATACACTTCATACAGTAGGTTAAAAAAAAATTCTCATTCAATACTTAAAAAAAAAAAAGAAGTTTTCAAAAGTTTTTCATCAACTTTTATTTACATGTAGAGCCAAACAAATGTATGAAACTTTTTGTATCTGCAGAAAAGCTACATTATTTAAAGAATGAAATCATAGAATTGCTTTATACTGAGATATTGCGCTAATTGCTGTATGCATAATTCTTTCTGAGGTCATTTAATACAATTAAGTTATATATTTATATATATATAATAAAAAGGTTTATTTAAAGATGCAAAACTCAAAGAACTCGAGTTTCGTGACTATTCAAGTTCTATTTCGTGACTAAGTGAATAGTCACGAAACTCGAGTTCTTTGAGTTTTGCATCTTTAAATAAACCTTTTTATTAATAAAGCCCTCAAGGTGGGCTCAGTGTGAAAAATTTAATTCATTAAGTTAAATAACTTAATTCTATATATATATAAATATATATATATGATACAAACTTAATCACAAGAAATATGTATATTGTAATAAACTTTCCAAGAGATATAAAACTCATTTATATTTATATTAAAAGTCTATGCTGTAAGTGAAAAAAAACTTGGATTTTTTAACTGTTTTAGTAAGTAACTATAAAGCTTAGTTTGTTCTACATTAGCTTGTTTGAATAAAAATACCAATTTTTGAGCATGTTTTTTTAGTTAATTAAATGACAATTAATAAAATTTATAGTTATAGTTTAAATAAGTTTTAAAACAGCTTTAAGTTTTTTTTATATTATAGTGTAATTATTTTTTTTAATACCTAATATATGTATGTGTAAATAAAATTTCTTGTACTCATTCACATATCAACAACTTGCATTTAAATGTTATTGATGGCATTTTTTTTCTATAATTACAAATATACTGTTTTTCAAAAAATTAACTGTAAGCTAAATACAGTCTTTATATATTTTGTATTTAAAAATTGATCTTTTTTTACAAGTTAGCAATAGACTCTATCTAGTATGTTATAGTAACATGATGTATACAAATGTATAAAACATTTACAAATAACATTAGTGATAGTTTCAAACTAAAAAGCAGTAAAATAATTTAAAGTTGGAAAACAATTTTATAACTATAAAACTAAATTATTGAAAACAAACATCTCAAAAAAATAAATTGGTTAAAAAAAATTATATAAAAATGTCTTTTATAACTACATATTATAACGAAGTTTACTTATTTATTATTTATAATAAAAAAAATTAAGTTATATATTCTGTTAATAAGATAGTTAAAGTTGATAATTTAAAACTTAAAAAAAAAAAAATTTCTTTGTATTATTTTAAGTTTTTGTGTGACATGCAAAACTTTTATACTGTGACTACGTTTTATTAATATGTATTAAAAGCACGAAACTTATTTTGTTTCTATATTTAAACCAAGTATAAATTTTAAACATAGTGTTATATTGAAACATCTTAGCATCACTTTAATTACAAAAAATTTTAAATCAAGCTGTAGTACTTATGCCAATTTAAGTTTACTTTTTTTTTGCTTCTATAAAAAGTTGCATTGTAAAGCGTGTTGTGACGTAACGTGTAAAAATTTGTGGTAGCTATCTAACTGTTGCAAATATATTCAACGCGCCATTGAAAGGAACCAACCTTGACTTTCCTGAGTCTGTTGTACAACGTAATTTTAAAAGCTGTTTACTAACAGCTGAATAATCTATTGTTCAATATTTAAAATATGTAAGTATTAGATTACATAATTTTTAAAGTGTATAGAACTCTTATTTTTTTAAACGGATTTGAAAATAAGTTACGAATTTTTAAATGTTAGCTCACTATTATTAAAAGTTTATTTTACAATAGTTTTAATTATGTTTGTACAGTAACAGCTTTGATACACAAGAGTTTTTATAAAACAATACTAAGTTGTTTTTAAGACTTTTAAAATAAAAATAAGAAGTGTTTATGAATGAATTTAAATGAACCTCAGATCATTTAGGTAACTTTTATTAACACTACATCTTTATAAAAAAAATTACTTAAAAAAATACCCTTTTTTATACGAAAACATTAAAAAAATAAGTAATATTTAGTTTTTGTTCAAAACGTTCAGATTTTTAAGTTTAAATGGTTATATCATAAACCTTATATCAAAGGTTTTAATACATAAGTGACAATGTATAACTTTTGAGTACAAACCTTTTAGACAAAAACTTTTAGTCGTATCTTTAGAATTGCTAGAAAAAAAAATAGTACGAACATATATATAATTATTTAAATTTTACAAACGTAAAAATGTAAAAGCTAGTGTTATTTCAAAATAAACAAAAAGTTAAACATTCTGTAATGGATAACATATTAACTTAACAAAATTCATATTCACTTCTATGCTTTAAAATTTTAGTCAATAATCTTTTTCATATGGTTGTTTAGGTAACTTGGCACAAATAAAATCACAAAAATAACTAAGCTTGCAATTGTCTAATGAAACCTAAGCGTTTTGTTTCAAATCATAACATGAATTTAAAAATACTTATATATATTGTTTATTGAACGACAAAAAAAAAGAGCTCAAAATATTTTGTTTTAAGATTTGGTGCACGAAAAAATCAGTTATCGAGTCGCACATCACGGGTACCTTTAAATGTCTTGTCTAGGACTTATATTCTTCAAAAAACTTTTTTTTTTCTGAATACAAGAATCTTATAAAATAGAGTGATTTCTTGAAATTTGAATGAAAAACGGACGATGTTTTTTATATGTTGAACATCATAAAGATAAATAAACTTATTTATGTTATATTTATATTTTTATAATGTAGTTAAGTCCACCATAAACAAACATTATATTTCACATGCAAAAATAACTATGAGAGGTTCTTTATTTTAAAATATAAGAAAATGCGTTTATTATTTTTCATGAAAACAACACGCTTCAACACGCTTTGTAATCTTGTTTCTTTGTACGACCACCAATAACTACAAGTATTCTTTCAAAAACTGCACAAGACATATATTGTCTTTTTTCAATCATTTAAGCTACACAGGTTCATTTTATCTTTTTTGAACAAAAAAACATACGAGAATCGTTAAAAAAAAATATTTTTGCCATACCTACAAGTTGGGAACGGGTCACTCTTGAACGAGCTTAAATTTTGCATGAGGGTCACTTTTGCACGAGTGGACACTTTTAAACGGCGACTTTTTTATACGAAAGTCACTTTAGCACGAGGGTACACTTTTGCACGGCGTCACTTTTGCACGTAGATTCTTTTTTGCACGAGTGGACAAAATTTGCACCGCTTCACTTGTGCACGAGGGGATACTTTTGCACACAGAGTTACTTGTGCACGGTGACATTTTTTTCACTACGATACTTTTGCATGACGTCACATTTTTACGGTGAAATTTTTGCACTGCAAAATTTTGGCTCGACGACTTTATTTGCACGGAACATCACTTTTGCGTGCAGCCGTTTAATTATTTTTCAGCTACTACCGAATCTGTAGCATAAAAAAAACTAAAAACTAAAATTTTATAACAGACTCATATTAAAGGTTAAAAACCAAAGAATTGAAATTTTAAACAGAAAAAACTAATGTTAGAAACAAATATAACTAAAAGAAAAGAAATATTTTAAAGATTCATAGCAGGGACAAAAATTTGTTTAATTAAAGCTAAGATAAAAAATACTAAAAGTGTAAGTCTATTTTGAATCCTAATTTATTAATTAACAACTATGCCTTTTTATACATTTTACTTTACTAACACAAGTTTATTGTTCATATTTTGGACCTAGACATCAAAACCTAGGCCACTTAAACTGAAAGACACGTAACGAAAATGAAAATACCACAAGAAGTTTATATATAAAAGCAAAATTTTACACTTAAAACTTACACAACTTAAACTTATTTAGGCTTTAATATAGAACAAATATTTAAATGCATTGACAAACAACAAAAATAAAAAAATAACGCCCCAAGGACATTAAAATAGACTAGCCAGATAAATAATCATTAAACACATTGAAAAAGCACTCAATATTAATAGAGTAAAGAAGCTGCTAATAAAATTGAACTATAAACTAAGCTATATTTTGAAATAAATTAACTGTTTTTAAAAATTACTTGTTAATTCTACAAACAAAAATTTAGTTTATATCAAAATTTTTATACTTAAATCGAGTTTTTCTAACTTTTTTGCAAGAAATTAATTCATTTAAAAATTTGTTCCATACATCAAATACTCATAATAATAATTGTTTAAATATAAAAAGCAACAACTTGCTCTATAGATAATAACTATACCATCTAATTAAAAAAATAAGTTTTACAATAAATTAAAAGCATTGAAATGCTAATATGAACCCTGTTTGTTTTAGTAAACTGAGGAATAATATATTAAAAAGGTTTCAAAAGGAAATTAAAATTAGTTTCCAAAGCTTTTCTATTTTATAAAAGGCACACTTTTTAAACAACGTACAGTATTGTAAAATACTATAAAACTTAAACAGGATGTTTTAAAAGTAATGGTTAATTTCTTTTATTTAAGATTACTTTAACTTTGTTAGCTTTAATTTTTACCTTATTTTATCTTATAAACCATGTATCATTGACAATGTATTCCTTATTTTGCTCCTAATTAAGTTAATGGGAGTAAATAAAAGTGCTTGACCCACGACGCATTTTTAGTTTAAAATTATCTTTTTTAAAACATAAAGTTTGAACATTTTCATAATAAGTAATTTAAAATACGCTGTTATTGCTGTATGCTGTTAGCAGTAATGAAAAAACTACTTTATTGCATTTTTTATGATTGAAATTTTTTTTTACGTGTTTTCAAACTAACGCAGCATGCGGAAATACTTATTTATCAAGTCAGTAATGCAAAAGATTTTAGTTCTACTGTAAAATTTACCTGCACTAACATAAATACTAGTCATAATTTTAAATTGCTTCTGTATGAATCCAATTATTGTTAGCATACATATAAAAAAATATTAATTATGAGGTTCTTAGATATCGACGTGAAAATCTTATCATTTTCGCTTCGATTTTCCATGTGTCAAATTTCTACGCATTTTAATTTGAAATTATTTTCTTTCATTAATAAGACAAATAGTAACAACCGCTAGTTGACGCATTTTCGTTAATTCGATGTAGAATCATTTATCAATCACGGCATTTTACAAGCACTATTTATCACGCACTGATCATGAGTCTTGCTTTGATCAAGCCGAAAGTGTTATGCAATCTTGGTGTGTATAACCACCCGAGCAAACTAGAGAGCAAGTCTTAATGATGTCAAGAAGAAATCAGCTCCACGTCTATTGGCGCTTTGAGAGTAGGCCGTCATCTTATAAAAGCTAGCTGATATCCGGCATTCCTGCGTGTTCAAGTATTTGTATGTTTTTTCTTAGACATTTACTTTGTACTTTACTTGATAATATCGTAGGTTTTATATCTTGTTCTATGTTAATTTTGTATATTTACTTTATCAACGTCGACGCGGCGTACAATTAGATGCGAGTTAGTTAACTCAATAAAGTACATAATTTACGCGACAGTAAATTATCTGAGACTACATTTCTCGGGCGTTCAACTTGATTTAAGTTAATTGTTAGCGTACCATAAAGTTTGTATTTTACAAGCATCGGGGCACATAACTCGATTGAGATTTTAGCGTGCCTTAAATAATAAAGTTTTTAGTAAGAAGTCATTTGATATAATAATTCCTAAAAACCACTACTAGTAGTGACATTCCAATTGAGTCTTTGCTGAGCAACCCAACGCTTAAAATAGTGTAAATTCTTATTTTGTAAATGTTTTTTGTGTGAACTAAGTTTATTGGCTACTCGCATACTATACAAACGACCAAGACAACGATACGTGCTCGGATTCAACATTCGAATTCAAATTTCCACACCGCTATACCAGTGAAGCGGAACCAGAAGTATTTTTTTGTCAAGTCACTCAAACAATTGATTCTAGTGAAGCTATTTTGTGTTACTTGTTTTTGTAGATAATATATTAGAACTCATATAGTACATTATGTGTAATGATAGTTACTTTTAAAGATATGTTTCATAGAGATGACGTTGAAACCACTTAAAAACGTGTCACTTTTGCACGAGTGTCACTTTAGCACGAGGGGAATTATACCTATAAATTTAAAGTTGTTTATAAAACAAAACTGTTTAAAACAAAAACATTTAAAATTGTAGAAATTTTACATGAAACAAAATTAAATAAAAAGTACTTTACATAAATACGACAATAAACGACAACAACATTACTAAAAACAACCTATTTATAAAGTTTTTAATTGTAAAAATCTTTTTGTTTGCACATTTTCGGCTCACAAGTTCTAATAAACAAAGATTCTAGAACTGAGATATGTTAAGTGTTTCTCGCTCTAGATAGAATTTTGAACCTACTGTCCAAATAGTGCTCAGCACAAACAGGGTTGTTGAGGCGATGCTCTTGGATAGATGAATGTTCACCTTTCGGCTTAACGTCGTCATTCAAAATAAACCTTTTAGCTTTTTCGTGACATGCTGCTCTGGCTTGACGTGGAAACGTTTAGATGTTCGACCTATGTAGTCATTTTTAAATATATATACTACATTACTTAAATGATGGGTAGGTGTAGCATCTTTCACAAACCCGTTAAGCAGGCGGTTGGTGTTGTACACAACACGTAGCGAAACGCTGTTAAAGGTGGATTTTACAGCTAATGAAGCCTGCTTAGCCAGTTTTATAAAAATAAATTGAATTTCGTTAACTTTTAACACACCGATCTGGTCTCCATAATTTAAAAAAGCTATTAACTATATAGAATATGTTCATAGAAAATATTTATTTTTTGTATGTGTTACTTTGATAGACTAACAAAACTTGGTATTAAATCATTAGAATACAGGAGACTTGAATTTGACCTCATTACTTTTTTAAACTAGTTAAAGGTGAAACTGCAATTTATATACAAACAAACCTTATAGAATTAATTACTTTGTGAGATAAAATTACATGCAAGTATTATTTCAATAATTAGGCCTGGCATAACTCTTTTTTTTTTATCGGTCATTTGAAGTATGGAACAAATTTTTAAATGAATTAGTTTCTTGCAAAAAAAGTAGAAAAATTCGATTAAAGTTTAAAAATTTTAATATAAACTAAATTTTTGTTTGTAGAATTAACAAGTAATTTTTAAAAACAGTTAATTTATTTCAAAATATAGCTTAGTTTAAAGTTCAATTTTATTAGCAGCTTCTTTACTCTATTAATATTGAGTGCTTTTTCAATGTGTTTAATGATTATTTATCTGGCTAGTCTATTTTAATGTCCTTGGGGCGTTATTTTTTATTTTTGTTGTTTGTCAATGCATTTAAATATTTGTTCTATATTAAAGCCTAAATAAGTATAAGTTGTGTAAGTTTAAGTGTAAAATTTTGGTTTTATATATAAATTTTTTGTGGTATTTTCATTTTCGTTACGTGTGTTTCAGTTTAAGTGGCCTAGGTTTTAATGTCTAGGTCCAAAATATGAACAATAAACTTGTGTTAGTAAAGTAAAATGTATAAAAAGGCATAGTTGTTAATTAATAAATTAGGATTCAAAAAAGACTCACACTTTTAGTATTTTTTATCTTAGCTGTAATTAAATAAATTTTTGTCCCTGCTATGAATCTTTAAAATATTTCTTTTCTTTTAGTTATATTTGTTTCTAACATTAATTTTTTCTGTTTAAAATTTCAATTCTTTGGTTTTTAACCTTTGGTATGAGTCTGTTATAAAATTTTAGTTTTTAGTTTTTTTTATGCTACAGATTCGGTAGTAGCTAAAAAATAATTAATCGGCTGCACGCATAAGTGATGTTCCGTGCAAAAAAAGTCGTCGAACCAAAATTTTGCAGTGCAAAAACTTCACCGTAAAAATGCGACGTCATGCAAAAGTATCGTAGTGAAAAAATGCTGTCGTAAAAAATTTTATTGTGCAAAAATGTCACCGTGCACAAATGACTCTGTGTGCAAAAGTATCCCCTCGTGCACAAGTGAAGCGGTGCAAATTTTGTCCACTCGTGCAAAAAAGAATCTACGTGCAAAAGTGTACCCTCGTGCTAAAGTGACTTTCGTATAAAAAAGTCGCCGTTTAAAAGTGTCCACTCGTGCAAAAGTGACCCACATGCAAGATTTAAGCTCGTTCAAGAGTGACCCGTTCCCAACTGGTAGATACGGCAAAAATATTTTTTTTAACGATTCTCGTATGTTTTTTGGTTCAAAAATGAAAAAATGATCCTGTGTAGCTTACATGATTGAAAGAAGACAATATATGTCTTGTGCAGTTTTTGAAAAAATACTTGTAGTTATTGGTGGTCGTACAAAGAAACAAGATTACAAAGCGTGTTGAAGCGTGTTGTTTTCATGAAAAATAATAAACGCATTTTCTTATATTTTGAAATAAAGAACTTCTCATAATTATGTTAGCATGTGAAATATACTGTTTGTTTATGGTGGACTTAACTACATTATAAAAATATAAATACAATATAAATAAGTTTATTTATCTTTATGATGTTCAACATATAAAAAACATCGTCCGTTTTTCATTCAAATTTCAAGAAATCACTCTATTTTATAAGATTCTTGTATTCAGAAAAAAAAAAGTTTTTTGAAGGATATAAGTCCTAGATGTAGAAATATTTACCTAGTTTTAGTTATGTTTTGTGTTACAGACTTTATCATTCTTGTATTAGTTAGTGAATAAACTCAACAATGAAAGCTATATTTATTCATGATAAAGTCAAGCTGAATTGAATCAATAATGCCTGTGATTAAATGCCCTCTTGAGAGTTGCACATATGAAACACCAGACGTCGATGCTTCTGTAGTTGCTTCTTTGCTTACCATTCACAACAACGTACACATTAATGCAAATTCTTCAAAACCAAAGCTTCCAAAGATGGACCGTCATCGAATAGGGACATACTGCAGTGAAGAGGGTTGGAACATATTTGTACAAAAGTGGACTATGTTTAAAGATAGCATGCAGATGACAGATGTAGAAAAACGCCGTCAACTGTACTAGTGCTGTGAGGAAGATTTAGGCGATGCTATTCTGAAAGGACATAAAAATGTAGTAAATTTCAATAAGCAAGAGCTTTTAAGGATGATCAAGCAGCTTGCAGTTATTCCTGTTTCAGTTGTTGTACGACGATCAGACTTTCTTAGTGCAAGACAGGATTTGACTGAAAACACTAGATCATTTGCTGCCCGTTTAAAGGGAAAAGCCAGTACATGTTCGTACACATGTAAATGCCCAAAGGATGGCTGTAATCAAAAGATAGATTTTACAGATATAATCCTTAAAGATGTCATGGTAACAGGTTTAGCCGATGAGGATATCCGTAAAGCGGTGCTAGGATGGGAAAATCTAGATGAGAAAAATGTCAATGAGACAATCGGTTTTATTGAAGGAAAAGAGATGGCACGTGATGCAATGTCAAAACCCGCTGTTACAGCATCAGTTTTCTCATACAAATCCTCAAAGAAAACCACACAAAAACCAAGTGTTAAAATAACTTGTGACACATGAAATAAATTAACTGATAAATTTGTTTGGAGCAGTAAAAATATGAGGTATATTGAGTGTTCTGCCTGTAAAAAATGCTGGTTAAAGTCCTGTAAAAAAGTTTATCAAAGTCACCAAAGTTATGCTGATGAGTCAAATGCACTTCTAGTTGGTGGATTGTATACACAAAATTTTGATGGCCTTTGCAGCCGAGGTCGTAGAAAAAATATGTTCGAGCGGAAAAACGCGAAGAAGAAAAAGGAGGTACAGGGACAGAAAAACGTACTTTTACAGACTAGATCGCGAAGAAATTTAAAGAAGTCATTACCTTACGTCAGAAAGAGTGTTATGACCTACAATAATCCGCAGATCTCAAAAATGTGGCATGACGTTTGGAATAAAAAGGAAAAATCTCTCAGTATTTGTTTTGTTAAGTCTCTCGAAAATATAAGTGAGAACACAAAATCGTTGCCACCACTGAATTGCGTTGATCATGTCGTGATACTAAATCGAACAGGTAACTTTCCTAGCATGTGGGGGAATAGTGGAGTGGTGGTGGAAGTGAAGGACTGCCATCAATGTGTTGTCAAAGTTGATGGATCAGGTCGCTTAACTGCTCAAAATCGTAAGTTTCTGAGAAGATTTATCCCTCCTGTTTGCAAATCTATAAGTAGTACCCCTTATCTGAGAAAGGCAAACATACCACTGTAAAAGTTTGTCTTTTCTGTAAGGTTGAGAAAAAGATGTCAAGAAAAGTTAAATGTTTTTTGTTTTTATAGAAGGAAGATTTTTTTGTGAAGCATTGTGTAATTTCCTTCTGTACTAATGGTTTTCTTCGAAATTGATGTTGAACTGGAATGGCTCGGATTTGCTTTGATCTATATTTTCTTAACTTATATTTTCTACAGAAAAGCAAACAGACAGCCAAAGTTTACTGCGAACAACAATGTGTCCGGGATGAGTGTGTGAAATTATCGGATTATTTGCAGCGTTTCCGTGTAAGACTTTACGATGCTTTTCAAAAGCTTCTTGCCACCGATGTTGCTGATATTCATTTATTGTTAGTTGGAATGTCCACTGTAAATTAATGTTTTATGGTCTAATGAATGAGTTTCAGTCCAATGGTGACGTCCTAAAGTTTGTAGTTGACTTTGCAGCAGACTAGTCTAACAGCCATCTGTTCAAAGTGATCTTGGATGAGGACGCAGAGATTGACTTTCAAAAATTCGAACTGTTGGTTAGTATCGAGTATTTGAAAAATAAGTGAAGCAGTATTTCGTCAGTGTTAAATGCTATCAGTAATGCACCTTCTATTTATTCTAAAGCCGAAAATATGATAAAGGTGTTTATCAGCAAATGAAGTGAAGTGTCAAGATGGTTAGATGAATGACGTGTGGTTTCGTTCTTCAAAGCTGAAAAGTTCGAATCGGTGAAGCAATTAATTTTTAAATATTTGTATTCAGCAACTAAGTGAAGAAAAGTAAAGATTAAGTCTCAACTTTTTTGTTACAGTTTGTTTGTTTAAGTTGTTGTTTGTTTTAACAAATCATTTGTTAGTGAACTAACTTAATCGTAATTTTTGAAATGATTTTGTCTTTTTGAGTTTAATTTCGTTGAATTTTAGACCTGAAAAATGCGTTTAAGTTGTAACAAATTGTTTAAAAAAATTTTGTTTTTCTAGGTAAATTTGACGTTTTATCTCTTTAGTAGATAAAATCTGGGGGGAGATGTAGAAGTATTTACCTAGTTTTAGTTATGTTTTGTGTTACAGACTTTATCATTCTTGTATTAGTTTGTGAATAAACTCAACAAAGAAAGATATATTTATTTACTAGACAAGACATTAAAAGGTACCCGTGGTGTGCGACTCGATAACAGATTTTTTCGTGCACCAAATCTTAAGACAAATTATTTTGAGCCCTTTTTTTTTGTCGTTCAATAAACAATATATATGAGTATTTTTTTAATTTATGTTATGATTTGAAACAAAACGCTTAGGTTTCAATTGACAATTACAAGCTTAGTTATTTTCGTGATTTTATTTGTGCCAAGTTACCTAAACAACCATATAAAAAAGACTATTGACTAAAATTTTAAAGCATAGAAATAAATATGAATTTTGTTAAGTTAATATGTTATCCATTACAGTATGTTTAACTTTTTGTTTATTTTGAAATAATACTAGCTTTTACATTTTTACGTTTGTAAAATTTAAATAATTGTATATATGTTCTTACTGATTTATCTTCTAGCAATTCTGAAGATACGACTAAAAGTTTATTTCTAAAAGGTTTGTACTCAAAAGTTATACATTGTCACTTGTGTACAGTAACCTCTCGGATCTTTACGCACTCGTGACGTTACGCACTCTCGTTTAGTTACGCATTTCAGAATTATATAAATTTCAGAAATAAAAATTTTATTTTTTTTTAATATTGCAAAAATTAGGTTTATTGCAAAAATTTTTAACTTAAAATATGTCTTTGAATGCTAATACACCTCTCTATGTTTTTAGACTTTGTAAATTTATGTTCCTTGACTAATTGATAAATATTTAGTTATACTCCATTATATCAGAAATTTTGTTAAAAATAAAATATTAAATCAAAATTCTGAAAGAAATATGACTGTGTTTAATAATAAAAGTATAATGAAATAGTGAGAGTTTAAAACACAAAGAAATAATACAGCAGTCTAGCCCTATATATTAATAAACACTTTTTTATAATTGTAAAGAAATGCTTAATTATAAATTGAATTTGCTAAGTAGAATAAAATCTAAATGTCAAATATAAATAAAGATTAAGATAAGTTAAACTTATTATTAAAATAGTAAAATTATTTCTACCCGTATTATTATTTCAAAGAAATTCAAATCCTTTTTTTTATATATTTATAGTTTTATCTGTTGTTTTCATATTTATAAATAAAGTAAACAAATATTTAAAAGTGGGAAAGTGCCCAGTCTGCTTTTAACTAGAAGCAATATTAAAAAACAGCCATTATAGTGAGTACATTTGGTACCTCTCGTTTCTTTACGATCTCTCATATCTTTACGCACTTTTTCTGTGGACACAATGTGCGTAAATAAGCGAGAGGTTACTGTATAAAAATCTTTGTTATGAGGTTTATGATATAACCATTTAACTTAAAATTCTAAACGTTTTGAACAAAAACTAAATATTACTTACTTTTTTAATGTTTTCGTATAAAAAAGGGTATTTTTTTAAATAATTTTTTTATAAAGGTGTAGTGTTAATAAAAGTTACCTAAATGATCTGAGGTTTATTTAAACTCATTCATAAACACTTCTTATTTTAATTTTAAAAGTCTTAAAAACAACTTAGTATTGTTTTATAAAAACTTTTGTGTATCAAAGCTGTTACTGTACAAACAAAGTTAAAACTATTGTAAACTAAACTTTCAATAATAGTGAGCTAACATTTAAAAATTCGTAACTTATTTTCAAAACCGTTTAAAAAAATTAGAGTTCTATACACTTTAAAAATTATGTAATCTAATACTTACATATTTTAAATATTGAACAATAGATTATTCAGCTGTTAGAAAACAGCTTTTAAAATTACGCTTTACAACAGACTCAAAAGAGTCAAGGTTGGTTCTTTTCATTGGCGCGTTGTATATATTTGCAACAGTTAGATTGCTACCACAAATTTTTACACGTTACGTCACAACACGCTTTACAATGCAACTTTTTATAGAAGCAAAAAAAAAAGTAAACTTAAATTGGCATAAATACTATAGCTTGATTTAAAAATTTTTGTAATTAAAGTGATGCTAAGATGTTTCAATATAACACTATGTTTAAAAATTATACTTGGTTTAAATATAGAAACAAAATAAGTTTCGTGCTTTTAATACATATTAACAAAACGTATTCAAAGTATAAAAGTTTTGCATGTCACACAAAAACTTAAAATAATACAAAAGAAATTTTTTTTTTTTTTAAAGTTTTAAATTATCAACTTTAACTATCTTATTAACAGAATATATATCTTAATTTTTTTTATTATAAATAATAAATAAGTAAACTTCGTAATAATATGTAGTAATAAAAGACATTTTTTACATAATTTTTTTAATCAATTTATTTTTTTGAGATGTTTGTTTTCAATAATTTAGTTTTATAGTTATAAAATTGTTTTCCAACTTTAAATTATTTTACTGCTTTTTAGTTTGAAACTATCACTAATGTTATTTGTAAATGTTTTATACATTTGTATACATCATGTTACTATAACATACTAGATAGAGTCTATTGCTAACTTGTAAAAAAAGATCAATTTTTAAATACAAAATATATAAAGACTGTCTTTAGCTTACAGTTAATTTTTTGAAAAATAGTTTATTTGTAATTATAGAAAAAAATGCCATAGATAACATTTAAATGCAACTTGTTGATATGTGAATGAGTGCAAGAAATTTTATTTACACATACATATTTTAGGTATTAAATAATACATAATTACAATATAATATAAAAAAAAAATTATACCTGTCTTAAAACTTATTTAAACTATAACTATATATTTTATTAATTGTCATTTAATAAACTAAAAAAAAATGCTCAAAAATTGGTATTTTTATTCAAACAAGCTAATGTAGAACAAACTAAGCTTTATAGTTACTTACTATAACAGTTATAAAATCCAATTTTTTTTCACTTACAGCAAAACTTTTAATATAAATATAAATGAGTTTTATCCTTTCTTGGAAAGTTTATTACAATATACATATTTCTTGTGATTAAATTTGTAGCATATATATATATATATATATATATAACTTAATCCTATTAAATGACCTCAGAAAGAATTATGCATACAGCATTTAGCGCAATATCTCAGTATAAAGCAATTCTATGATTTCATTCTTTTAATAATGTAGCTTTTCTGCAGGTACAAAAAGTTTCATACATTTGTTTGGCTCTACATGTAATAAAAATTGATGAAAAACTTTTAAAAACTTCTTTTTTTTTCAAGTATTGAAATAGAATATTTTTTTTAAGCCTACTGTATGAAGTGTATGTTTTGATGTAAATAAAGGATTTATTTTACTTATTAGATTCTAAAACAGTTTTAACACATACGTTTTAAAACTTTAATGTTTACATCAACTAAAAAAGTCATTATTAAACTTGAAGTGTCCCACAGTTTTAGTTTTTTTTTTCTTAAAACCTTTATTCTATTTTTCAAGAAAAATTTTAATTGTAAATAAGTGTAGTTAATAATAAGAATATTACATACTTTTAGCTCAGTTACTTTAAAAGTATTAAAGAATAAGCTTAAAGTTTATTTTCTATAACTATTTTAGAATCTTATGTTTAAACATTAGTAAACACAATTATTTTTGCGTTTTTTTTTTAGGAAAAGTAACACATTTTTTCATTTATTTACAACACTTTAATAGCATTACATTATTATGCTTTTAATTTAAACCACTCAATAAAGTCCGTTAACGTTATTTACAATTATAAAATGAAAAAAAAAATTGGATGAAACTGTTTAAGTTATGAGTTTAACCAAGTTCATTTTACTATTAAAAATAAGTTTGAGTTATTATATAGAGTAAAAATTTTAAACATGATAATTTAACAAATAAATTATAACAACTATTTAACTACTATTCTAATAAAAAATCAAACACAATTAAAAAGTTTAAAGTATTAGCTTATATCAAACTTTAATGTCAAAATGAAGTTATGTGTTTCGTTATTAACTATAAAAAACAGTTTAATTGTATGAAAAAGCGTTTATCTAACCTGAAAGCTTCTATAATTGTTAAATGTGTTTGCAAAAAAAAAAATTTTGTGAACTACTGTAATCAAACTTATAAATTAATTTAGCTTTTAAAAAAAACATACAAACAAAAAAGGTGTTCATAGTTTTCTAAACGTTTTGTTTTACAAAAATTGTTATTAAAACTTTTATGTCTTTAAAAAATTAGTAGAGTATATGATAAACTGAATCTTTCGTACTATTATCAGCATAAACACTGTTAGTAGCTTTAAAGTTTGTTTTAGGTGAAAAGAAATAACATCTCAAGTTTTGAAGAAAGAACAAATGAAAGGTAGAAGAACTAACAGTTTATTAAAACCAACAAAAACAAAAAAAAATGGTAAAATTAATATTGTCACAAAAGTTTTTAAACGGTAAGCGACCGATCAATGAAATTTATACAAGTCAGAAATATTTTTTTGTTAGTGTAATAAAGTGTTTTAATTATGTTTGTGAGATAGCTTACTTAAATGTCAGATGTACGTAGAAGAACTTGTTTGTCAGAGATGTAAAAAAGCAAAACACCCATTGTAGTATTTGAAAAACGAATAAAATACATTTTTAGTAACAAATTATGTTACTTTTAAGTTCTTGTATTTATTTACATGGTTACTAAACCCAAAACTTTTCGATGAAAATTTTTTATATGTCTTATTACATATACCTAAAACTTTAAATATTTACAAAAATATTTTTTTGAATTAAAAAAAAATACTTTCATTATTTAAGTCTTCGTTTTTGTTTATTTTTTACCTTTAAGGTAAATTTAGTTTGGTTTCACTAAAAACACCAAATAGGTACAGTTTTCAACACGTTAAACTACAAATTAAAAACTTAATTACCTATAGTTTTTATTTTAAGAAAGTTTTCTATTAGAGTTTAAAACTTAAAAATATGCTATCAGATTTAGATAATAATTTACAATACTAAACAAAGTTTTTATAATCTGATTAACAACTTTAATAAACTAATTTTTTTATATTTTTAGATTACTGTGGTTTAAAGTAAATCCACTGGTTTTACATGCACTTTGTTTTTTGAGAAAAATCCTGTCAAAAACTATTTTTAAATTTAACTTTCCTACATAATTGCATGCTTTAAAGTAAACAGATAAATACAAAATAATAGGTGGTCCGACAATAAGTCTATTTACCGTAATCAATTGAAAAAAAATGTTTAATTTTTATATATGTTTAAGTATGCCTTTGAAACGAAATATTTTTTTTTTCATTCAAAAAAACTAAGATAGTGTTGGTAATTTTTGAATATATAAATATTTAAATAAAAGATAAGAACACAATATATTATAAGAACGAACTTTATATTTATAATATATTTTAGCTGTTGTAGTTTTAGTTTTGTATCAAAATGTATTTCAGAAAACAAAAGAATAAAGAATAACGTTTATTACAAGATGTTAGCCAAAATTTCTATAAGTACTATATTATGTTTTTATCATAAAAAGTATTAGGTATTGTTTTTTTCTTGAAATGCTAAATGGTAACAAGAGCTTAATGTACATAGAACTGTATTTCTGAACATAAATTTAGTATACTTCATTCAAAAATGACTCAAGTTATTTTTTTTTTATTATGGCTTACAAAGTCTATCAACTTTTCCAAAACAATTGTATATTTTGTACTATAGAACAAAATTTAGTTATTGAATATTTAAAAAACACTTACTTAATTTTCAGTTATATTAAAACTTTTTTTTTATTAAATTAAACAGTAAACATAATGCATGAAAATATTAAATCTGCGTTAATCTTAAAACAAGTCATTATATTATATTTTTCAACTACTTACAACTTTTTTCAATTAATACAAAAACAACAGTTATTTATTTCTTATACTTACGAATTCTTTGTATTATGTATCTCAATAAAAATTTTATCAAAATACAAGTAAAATTTGATATAGTGTTTTTTATTTGTTTGGGTCTATTGTTAACATTTTTTAATTTTTACTGATAAAACTAAGAGTTTGTATATGTTTTATCACAAAAAAAAATTAATTGCTATGTTCAAAAATTATTTTGATTCTAAAATATGCAGTAACTTACTCAACTAGAAACAAATGTTTTTTGTTTGAGTTTAGAGAAAAAAATATCACCTTTTTACTAATATGATCACATTAGTTACTGTAATTCTGCATTTCTTTCGTCTTTATTAAAACTTTTACTTAGACTAATCAAAAAAATATATTTTAAATATCTAATTTGTTTATACCAAGATTTTGTATTTTAAATATTCTTTAAAAAAAATTACAACGATTTTTATTTGAACTTTTTTTGTTTTGATGTGTAGTTTTAGCTGTTTTCAATTTAAAAATTTTCTAGTACAGGTTAAATAATATTGTATTTTTATTTTTATTGTATGCTTGACTTTTTCTTACCTTGTACTTTAAAGGATCATAAAATTAGAAAATATATAGAGCTTATAGAAAAACTTTCAGTTTTTTAATTTTTTACCTAACAAAAAGCTTACATATCTCTATTTTATTCATAGAAAACTTTACAACCTTTCTTCAAGTCCTACTTAGGTGCTTTACGGTTTTGCAGATTAAAACTAAATAAATTAAGCTATACATTAAACATAAAAGATTTATGTTTGGGAGATTTTCGCTGTTTTATCTATTGTAAACAACAATAAAGTTTAATAAACTAGTTTATGTATTCAGTTTACAACTGTTATAACAATTTATTAAACCAATAAGAAAGTTTCTAAAAAAAACCATCAAAATCTTCATCTTTCATTAAAATTATACATTATTACGTTTTTAAATTTTATAGCTATTAAAGCAAAACTTAAGAACACAGTTTATCAATCAAATATTATTAGCAATGTATTACAATAGATTTAAGCATTTTGCTTGTAAACCTCTTATGATTTATGAAGTCACAATTTATCGTTAAACTTTTCATTACACACTTAAAATATGTGTACTACCTTTGTTAATAACGTATCTTTACTGCATGAGCATCATTCTTGCATGGAGTGTCACTTTTGCACGAATTTAGAGTTAGAATTAGGGTCAAGGTTAGAGTTAAGGTAAGGTTTCGGGCTAGGGTTAGGATGAATACGTGCAAAAGTAACACCAACCACCCATATTAGTTTACTTTTTTGTAAAAAGACTTAGAAAGTAGAGCAAGTTCATGTTAAAGTTAAATTCAATAACTTATATTTTTAATTTGATCATAAAGAGGTAGCAGATATATAAAATTAATAACATTTGTATGGCGTATAGTTTTATTTCGCATTCCTAAAGTACTACTGACAAATTGTTGAACAAATGAAGTTAGTAAAAAAAAAAACTAATAAATTTAACTTTGCAAGTAGTGTTAAATCTACTTTCGTTATTTAATTGGTAGAATTAGGTCTATAATAAATAAAAAAAAACAGTAAGTTATTTGTTTTTACTTTAACAAGTTATTAAATAACTATAGTTGTTAATAGAATATTAATTTCAGTAACTCAATTCTAAACTCACATTAAAATAGCACAAATATTTAGATTGTACTGATATTTTATAAAACAAATTATACATGCTTTAAATTAACAATGGTTGTTTCGATAACTTTTTTTTAAAAGATACATTTTAATATTTCGTATTAGTTTTTTCGAGTATAAGTTTGCTAAGTTATATTAAATTGAATTATTGTGAAAATTATCTAAATTATGAAAATTGTAATAAGGTTGATAAACTTTAATTAAAATGAAATTAATAGTTAATTTTACTAACTTAACAATAAAATGTTTGTTATTTCATAAATAAATCAAAAAAACAATTAAGTATATTACGTTTTAAAAACTTTTTTTTTTATTAAAATTTATTTTGTGTTCTATATTAAGACTGTAATTATTAATTGTGTTACAATACAACTAATTTAAATAATTCATTATATATTTTGATAAATTGTGACTTATCTGTAACGCAAAACCCATATTAGTTAACATTTTTGCAATAATCCTTTTAAACTTTTTAAAGCCTTAGAAAGTATGGCTAGTTAATGTTTAATTTGAATTCAACAACTTATATTTTTAATTTGACCACAAGGAGGTAAAAGATAAATAAAATAAATGACATTTGTATGGCGTATAGTTTTATTTCGGTTTCTTAACGTACTACAGTCAAACTACTGAAATACTGAAGTGAGTTTCAAAAACTAACAAACTTTACTTTGCAAACAGTGTTTTATTTATGTTCGTTATTTAGTCGGTAGTAACAGGTCTCTAATAACTTAGAAACAGTAAGTTGTTTTAACAAGTTATCAAATAGCTAGAGTATAATAAAAAATGTTAATTTCAATAAGTAAAGATTTAAAACAAATGTTTAGATTGTAATAACAAAAAATTAAACTAATTATACTTGCTTTATATTAACAGTGATTGTTTCGATAAATTCTTTTTTAATAACACAACTCAATTTATCATATTTAATTTTATAAGTAATAAGTTTAATAAATTATATAAATGAACGTATAATGAAACGTAAAGCAGAACTTGAGCGTATTGCTATGTAAAAGTATTTGCATTTATATTTATTTTATTCATAACAAAATTTATGCTTAACATTCAACATTAACCTAAAGCGTAAATTCACGCTGAAAGAAACTGTAAACTAAAAGGAGAAAAATATACAATAAAAACTACTGATTCAGAATACAATTTTGGTGTTTAAAATAAGAAAACATAAACACCAGAAAACTTTTAAATGAATGTTGTTTTTTATTTTAAATTGCGTAATTAATAAATTACAAAGTTGTTTAGTTTTGACCACCGACAATCAATGAAACAATAGTTTTCACAGTATTCTCACAAAAGTTTTTACCGGTTTCTACTTTATCTATCTTATCACCTGCTTCGCTTTTATTTTCCTTGAAATAACCACTCAGTTCATCCACATACCCTCGCAAGTTTCCTTGTTTGAACTTAAAACTTGCGATTGAATTTAGCTTAGATTTGTAATACGTAAATACGTAGGAATACATGAGATATCTTCGGCATTTCACAAGCACTTGACAAGCCTAAAGTAAAACGTGTTTTATCTTAGTTTACAACAAAATTTTATTGTTTAAAAGCTATAAGTTAAACCTCTTGTACAATAGAAGACTAGTTGTAGTAGTTTAACATTGCAATAGTTTAAGAACAATACCTTTTTTAGTTGTTCTTTTTGCTTTAAATTAAGATTTTCACCATCATCAAACTTGATTAATTTTTCGACTTCTAGACTACTTTCGTTTGTCAAATAATCGTTCAAACAATTATTTTCAAATTTATTCACAATTTCTTCATATTGCAGATCTGAATGTTTTATTTTTCGCGGGCAAACATTTATTTTTAAATATGGACATATTGTCACGAGACAATTCCAGCAAAACGTAACTCCACATGTCTTAACAATACATTTCATTCTGTTACAACCTCCAAACTTTTGATAACCATGTCCACAATTATCAGGACATGCTTTTACTTCTCCTCCGTTCTTCGTTTTCTCATCTTCCTTAAACTTTTTTCATCTTCTTTATACTTCTTTTCAGCATCCTCTTTTATCTTTAGCCAAGCATCTAGATGAGAGCAGTCGACCGGATCGTGACAGAATAATAGGCATTTGAAGCAGATTTCATGGCCGTTTTGACATTTCACATTAGAGTCACCTGCAAATTTACCCGTAATCTTGAAAGCGAGGTTGCAGTGTTCTGCGGGGCACCAGATAGTGTCCTTGCTCTAACAGACGTAAGAGTTCACGAGCGAGTCGTCACCGTCTTCAAGAGGTGAACTGACGGCTCGCAAGTTCTTCGGACCATCACGTCGCAAGGCTTCAAGGAGCGAGTTTGTATTCCATCGGTGGCTTTTGAGAAGACGCTTTATTTGAGCATCACTGAGCTCGTTGGAAACATCTTTGACTTTCTTCGCTTCATCATCAATGAGTTTTATAATTTCTTTGTGATCCAAACAGCTGTAACACTCCTACTCGTTTCCAGTTCTTCCCGCTTCGGCTGGTTTTTCGTCTTCGTCTGAAAATGAACAGCTGCTGTCTTCATCGCTACTGAAGGAAGGAAGGAAGGAACGTTTCTCCGTTATCAGGCATTTTTATCGGTTTTAAAGAAATGTGACACTGTTAATAGATATGAAGTCATTTTCAAAAACAAACATACGTACTTTGTATTTTATTTTAGTATTTTAATTTAAGAGGTTGTAGAGTAATCAGTATTTTGCAGATATATGGATAAAAGTCTAAAATTACCTGGACATGCTTGTTTGATATACTGTTTTAAATGTTTAGTTATTTATACTTGTTTTTAAGTTTGAAAACTAGTATTTCTGTTAAACTCGTAAAACTTTTATAGAAAATTTTATGAACTCATTTAAAACTAGATGCTCAATCTTCTAAGATTTAAACTTGACCTTAATTTAAATTTTAAGAGGTAAAAACTATTTAAAAATATCAACTAAATAAAATATTTAATTGTCGAAATTCGTAAATACTGAAAACATCCTTAGAGTCACAGCTATTTTGATATTGATTAGCATATTTAATTTTAGATTGTTTTAATTATGTTTATATATGCTTGAAAAAAAATTGACCATTTACTTTCTAAATAATCTAAAATTGTATGGTAGCTTGTTGAGTCTGTAAAAGTCTGATTTAATATTCTTCTTTAAAAGTTTTGCTCAATGTTGGATGTTTGTTGGCAAAGTGATTGACCTGACAAATATTCATTGTACACTTTAAAAAAGGACTAATCATTATTAGAGTTAGGGCGATGCTAATAAAATTTAACTATGGACTAAGCTATATCTCGAAAATAAATCTACGGTTGGTCAAATCTATTTATTAATTTCACTAAGAAACATTTTATATAAATCAAACTCTTTAACTTTAATCGAAATTGTTCAATTTTTTCGCAAGAGTCAAATACATTTGGAAGTGTGTTCCATATTTCATTAACCAATAATAAAAATAGGATTATGTCAAGCCTCATTATTGAAATGATATTTGCATATTAATTTTTGAGTTTAGGTTTTATAAAAAATGCACAGTGAAATGCAAATACATCTATTGCATAGTAATTTTTTCTAAACCTGTTCTTCTAATGTAGTTGTTTATTACTATTTTAATTATTAATGATTACTCCTTAAACCTGAGCTTAGACTTACTTAAATTAGATCGACATATTAGCGCTTAATACCAGTTGCTAAATAAAAATGTAAGTTTATTAAATCAGAAGAGATTTTAAAAAATTATTTTATCACACAGCTTGGTTTTGAATATGAATTTAATAAGTCTGCAAAAGGAAAACACATTTTGAGATAACTGTTTCAAGCAAACTTATGTTAAAAAGTCTCTTTTTTTGATCAAATCAAAGAAAAAATTCTTCTTTTTCATGTTTGCATATGTTGTTTTCTTTCTATTATTAAAATTAAGATTTAGACAAGTATTCAAATAAAATTTAAATAGAAAGAAACTTGTTGTTGTTAATATCATTATTGTAAAAATTGATATTTTGTTTGCTTTTCTTTTTATTAAAAGCAAAAGTTTTACAGTACTTATCTGCATATTTTCATTTATAAAAGTTAAGCTAAGTTTTGGTAAAAACAACCTTTTTAAAAATCTAAAAATTTCTTACAATCGTTTATTCAAATATTTAAAATAAGTATTTTTATTTTTTAAGTTAAGTAATTAAATAAAATAAAAATTGCCTTTTTAACAAAAATACTTAATTTTTTTTTTGTTAAAATCCTCAGCGTATTCAGTCTACTTTCTTTTAAGAGGTTGTAACCTATAATTCAAATATCCACACGTTTGCTATTTATGTTGTTTATTTCATTTAAAAAGTCAATTTAAAGTTTTTTTTTTGTTCTCATGTTACAAAACACGATTCATAGTACATTATTAAACAGAAAATTCATTTAACTTTCGTTCAGTTTTATTTTCCTTCATATCGTTTAATTGATTGTTTTTTTAGTTAAGATTTAAATATTTAAATGACAAAAAAATATGTGTAATAGCTCGTAAGAAACTGTGTTAGCATGTGGTGTACGATTCGATAACCGAAAGGTTTCTTTGTACACCAGGTCCTTAGAACAAACTTTTTGAGCTTTCAAAATTATCTTATCTAATACTTACAAGTACTAAATACCAAACAAAAGTTTTATATAGCTGTTCAAGAACAGCTTTTAAAACTACATACCAAACCATTAACTATAAGTTTACTTAGGTCAAAGTTATTTATTATCACTTACCTGCGGAATATATCTGCGACAGTTATATAGCTACCACAAACTTTTATACGTTACGTCACAACACGCTTTACAGTGCAACTTTTTATAGAAGATAAAAAAGTAAACTTAACTTAGCATAAATATTAAGAATTGATTTTGAAATAAGTTTAATTTAAAAAGTTTCGTAATTAAAGTGTTGTTTAGTGTTTCTAAATAATAGTATGTTTAAAATGTTATACTTGGTTTCAATATAAAAACAAAATAAATTTAGTGCTTTTATCACAATGATTAAGAAAGGTAGTCTAATTATAATAGTTTTACATGTGACACAAAAATTTAAAATAATTCAAAAAAATAACAACTTGAACATTTTTTAAAGTTTTACATTATTAATTTCAAGTATTTTATACACAGAGTATGTATTTCAATTTAATTATTATAAACAATAAATAAGTAAACTTCGTAATTATAAAAAAACATTTTTCAAATATTTTTTTCTAACTGTTTTATTTTCGTAGATCTATGTTTTTTAATTACTTTAGTTTTACTGTTATGAAATTTTAAATCAATTTTGAATGGTTTTACTGTTTTTTAGTTTAAGATTATTGCTAATGTTATTTCTAAATGTCTTATACATTTATATATATCATGTTACTATAAAAAAATAGAAAAAGTCTATTGCTAACTTGTAAAAAGGATTAATTTTAAATACAAAATATATAAGTGTTGTTTTTAGCTTACAGCAGGGGCGTGTTCTGACTCGTTTCCTGTTTCCTGTGAACCCTATGAAAAAATAAAGTTTAAGAAAAAAAGCTTAGATTAATCAATTAAAAGATTATCTAATCGGTTATTTTACATATTTAAGTAGATTTAGCTGTGCTTTTCTGATAAACTTTTGAATAATTTCAGTCTATTATGACGTAGTTTTAGAAGATGTTCTGTTAAAAAAAGTAAAAACTACATAAAAATGTTATAATTCGAAAAGATGCACATACGAAAAATGAAATTCTAGATACAAAACAAGCCAATCAAAATTGTTTAAAAAACTAATTTTGAATGTTAATAAAACTCAATTAGTTTCATTTTTAACTTTGGAAACTTTCACTTTATATTTCATTTTTAGAATTATAACTAAATTTTAATTTAAATCTGATGTTTAGATATTTATAACTAGAATTTATGTTTAATTAATTTTTTTTTTATCAAATTATTATATATCATTAAACTTTTTTACAAATTTTAAGACACTTTAATTATTTAATTTGATTAGTTCTCGTGCTCAGTGTCGTGTTAATAAATATTTTTGTTATTTATGTTAGCTTCACTTTTTAATGCAAATTTCTGCAGTGTCATTAGTAAATGACCTAATGTATATCATTTAATTTTTTTAATAAAATTAAAGAATTTTATTACTTATCAATTTTTTTGCTTTCTGTTTAACTAGTACTTTTTAATTTTTAAAAGTAAAAAATAGTTATTTAGATAATTATACGATCGTCATTCATGAAAATTTCTAAAGTGTTTATTAAAATCAACGACACATAATATTTTGTTTTGGAACAAAAAAATTGTGCTACTCATTAAAAAAAGTCTAGACACGTCTCTGCTACTCATATGTTTCTCTTTTAATTCTAAGGAGAAAAAACATTATAAACACAGTGTTTTTCGGCTAAACATTGCGTACTTAACTGACAGTGCAGACCTAAGAAATGCGTACTTAAGCGGCAAATTAAGAATAAAAAAAAATTGTTAACTCCCTTTGAAAAAAGTCTAGACAAGCCCCTGGCTTACAGTTACTTAAAAAAAAGGTTTATTTGTAAATAAAGGAAATGATACTACAAATAACTATATCTAAAATGCAACCTATAAATGTACGCAGTAGTAGAAGAAATCTTATTTAATTATAAATATATTAAATATTAAGTATACATAATTCTATTATGTTATAAAAAAAAGTTAGCTGTTTAAAAACTGCTTCCAACTATAAGTATATATTTTATATGTTATTAAATTAACTTAAATGCTCAAAAATTTACATTATAATTGAATCAAGATAATCTAGAACAAACTACGTGTTATTGTTACTTTTAAAAACAATACAAAAATCCATGCGTTTTTTCACAGGTACTTTACAGGACAGTATAAACTTAAAATAGAAATATAAAATAGTTTTGAACAGTTTTATTCTTTCTTGAAAAAACTAATAAAATATACAAATTTCTTTTAGTAAAGTTTTTATAACATATATATAACCTAAATGGTATTAAATGACCTCAGAAAGAATTGTTCCTATAGCAGTTAGCGCAATATGTCAGTCTAACTCTAAAGCAATTCTGTGATTTTATTCATTTGATAATGAAGGTGTTCTGCAGGTACAATAAGTTTCAAACATTTGTTTGGCTCTACATGTAAATAAAAAAATTAATTAGAAACTTATAAAAACTTCTTAATTTAAAAAAGTATTAGAATGAAAATTCAAATGTTTTTATCTAAGCTTAATGTATTAAGTGCATGTTTTGATGTAAATAAAGACTTATTATACTTATCAGATTCTAAAAAACTTTTAACATATACGTTTTAAAAGTGAACTTTTATTATTGAACTCATAGTGTCCCACTGTTTTAGTTAATTTTTTCTTACAACCTTATACAAATATTTTAAAGAAAAAGTTTAATTGTAAAATAGTGTAGTTAATAATCAGAATATTACATAATTTTACAATACTACTACACTAACATTAACTACACTATTTTACAATTAAACTTTTTCTTTAAAATATTTGTTTAAGGTTGTAAGAAAAAATAAACTAAAACAGTCGGACACTTTGAGTTCAATAATAAAAATTTACTTTTAAAACGTATATGTTAAAAGTTTTTTAGAATCTGATAAGTAAAATAAATCCTTTATTTACATCAAAACATACTTCTTCACACAGTAGGCTTAAAAAAAATAGAATTTCTATTTCAATACTTAAAAAAAAAAGAATTTTTATAAGTTTTTAATTAATTTTTTTATTTACATGTAGAGCCAAACAAATGTTTGAAACTTATTGTACCTGCAGAATACCTTCATTATCAAATGAATAAAATCATAGAATTGCTTTGTACTGAGACATTGCGCTAACTGCTTTAGGCCAATTTTTTCTGAGGTCATTTAATACCATTAAGTTTATAGGTATGTGATACAAACTTTATTAAAAAAAAATATGTGTTTTGTATTAATTTTTCTAAGAAATTATAAAACTGTAAAAGGCTAATTTATACTTAATTTTAAAGTTTATGCTGTAAAGTATTTTTGTAAAAACACTTGGATTTTTGTATTGTTATACTATGTAACAATAAAACGTAGTTTGTTCTAGATTAGCTTTATTGAATTAAAACAATATTAAATAAACTCAAACAATTTTATGAGCATGGTTTTATGATAATTAATAAAAAAATTTAGTAATAGTTTAAATTAGTTTTAAAACAGCTTTAAGTTTTTGTTTATACTATAGTGTAACTTTATATTATTTAGTACCTAAAATATGTATGTGTAAATAAAATGTTCGCACTTATGCACATATCAACAAGTTGCATTTAAAATATGGTTATGTATGGCATTTTTTTCTATATTTATAAGTAAAATGCTTTTCAAAAAATTAACTATAAGCTAAAACAATCTTTATATATTTTGTATTTAAATATTGATCTTTTTTTAAAAGTTAGCAATAGACTTTATCTAGTTTGTTATAGTATCATGGTATATACAAATATATAAGCCATTTACAAATAACATTAGTGATAGTTTCAAACTATAAAGCAGTAAAATCATTAAAAATTGGAAAATAATTTCATAACTGTAAAACTAAAATAGATAAAAACAAAATCTCCAAAAAATAATTAGGTTAAAAAAAATATGTGAAAAATGTTTTCTATAGCTACATATTATTACAAAGTTTACTTATTTATTGTTTATAATAACTAAACTAAAATATACATTTTGTTTATAAGATAACTAAAATTGATAATTTAAAACTTAAAAAAAAATCTTTTTTTTTGTATAATTTTAAGTTTTTGTGCGACATGTAAAACATTTATACTTTGACTACGTTTTATAAACATTGTATTAAAAGCACGAAACTTATTTCGTTTCTATATGAAAACCAAGTATAAAATTTTAAACATAATGTTATATTGAAACAGCTAAAATTCACTTTAAGTACCAATATTTTAAATTAAACTTCTTTCAAAATCAAGCTTTAATATTCATGCCAAGTTAAGTTTATTTTTTTCGCTTCAATGAAAAGTTGGATGAAAAGCGTGTTGTGACGTAACGTCTAAAAATTTGAGGTAGATATCTTACTGTTGCAAATAAATTACGCGCGTTTATAGTAATGATTATCCTTGATCTAATTAAGCTTATGGTTGATTGTTATGAAAAGTAATTTTAATGCTGTTTTTTAACAGCTATATAAAAATTTGGTTTAATAATATAGCATATGTAACTGTAGGATTGTATAATTTTTAAACTATATAGAACTCTAATTTTTCAAACGGTTTGAAAATAAGTTATGAATTTTTAAACTTTTGCTCACTATTATTGAAAGTTTTTTTTTAGAATAATTTGAATTATGTTTGTACAGTAACAGCTTTGATACACAAGTGTTTTTATGAAAAAATACATAGTAGTTTTTAAGATTCTTAAAATAAAACTATATTTCAATTAAAATAACATTTGTTTATAATTAAATTTAAATGAACCTAAGATTACTTTGCTATAGATCATTTAGATAACTTTTACTGATACTACACCTATATGAAATTTAAAAAGATACCGTTTTTTATTAAAAATCAATAAATCAGTATAAATTTGATTTTTAGTTTAAAACACTCAGATTTTTAAATTTTAATGGTTATATCAAACAGTTCGTTATTAGAAACGCTTTAATACATAAGTAACAATCTAAAACTTTTTAATAAAAAGCTTTTAAAAATAAACTTTAAGTCGGATTAAAATTGCAGATATATAAACCAGTGCGAATATATATTAATATTTATTAAAATCATACAAACGAAAAGTTTATAAACATTGTAATTTTTCAAAACAAATAAAAATCAAACATACTGTAAAGAATAACATATTAAATACTAAAAAATACATTATCTATGCTTTAACAATTTAGTCAATAGCATTTTCATACTGTTTTAGTTATTAGGTAATTTTGCACAAATAAAATCACGAAAATGTTTAAGCTTGAAATTGTATAATGAAATTAAAGGATTTTGTTTATAAACATAAGAAAAAACTAAAAAATATTTTTATCTTTCAAAAAGCTTTCTTTTTATTTTTGAAAACAAGAATTTTATAATTTAAAGTACTGGCATGAAATTGGAATAAAAAACGGTCAAATTTATTTATAGGTTTAACATCTTTAACATAGATAAACTCATTTGCGGTTCTGTCTAATATTTACAAGCAGTTAAGTCCAGTTTTCCACAAACAAACGGTTTATTTAACATGCAAATAAAACCATGAATTTTTTTATTCCAACATATGATAAAGCTGTTTTTGTTATTACTTATGAAAACAAACAACACGCTCCAACACGCTTCTAGGGTCCTTGTAATATTGCCTCATTTTACGACCAAGAGTAGCTACAAGTTTTCCTTAAAAAACTGCACAAAAAACATCTCAATTATTTTTTAATCATTGAATATATACAAGTCTATTTGTTACGTTTTATGTCAAACTACAGTGAAGAATCACTTAAGTATAAGATGCTTCTTTAATTTTTTACTTATCCAACAATTGTTTAAATCTTCTGCATAAAGCTACAAAACTAAAAAACTACAGCGCTCAACTAGCATTTAAGGCATAACTTTCAAACTTAAATTGTATTCGAAATACTTGTAAAAAAAATGCAGGTTACCACTTATAACAAACAATTTTGAACGACAAGTAGCTATTCTGGAGTAAGACACTTTAAAGGAGAATATTTGGTTCGCTCTTTTCTTTATTAGTAAAGCCAAATGTCAATTTTTTTTTATTATAGAGAACTCTCCTTTGCCTTTAATTTAATAAAACACCCATTGGATTGCAGTTTGAATTTTTGAGTGGTACCCATTGAAAAAAAAAAGTTTTTTTTTTTTGGAATTTTTACTCTAACGGATGTTTAATAAACTCTGACTATAACCAATATATACATGTATATATTTATTTGTGTATTTTATTAGATTGCTATGTTCTCAAGGGACGTTGTTTTTTTTTCTAATTTCTATCAATTCAATAATATATACAAATATGCCCGATTGTAATATTCAATGACCTTAAATATTCTAACGGTTACTGTAGCTAATAAAAAAAAAACCGACTTATTTTAATACACTTAACTAAATTAAAAATGACAGTTTTAACATAAAGTCGAATATTTAAATTTAAATAATCAAGAATACTTTAGTAAATTATATATTTTAACTACCATATTCGAGTTGACTACCAAGTATGAGTTAGCTACAAAGTAAGTGTTAGCTAGCGGGTAGAAGTTTTTACCAAGTATGAGTTAGCTACTTAATATAAGTTAGCTACCAAGTATCAGTTAGCTACCAAATATGAGTTAGCTATCAAGTTTAAGATGCCTACCACTACAAAGATAACTAGAAATTAGCTAACTGCGTCTATTTTTACTTAGAACAACATAATTTTAACCAAAACAATAAAATTATGCGTACTCATCTATTAGATTTATTAATAAGATTTTGAAAATTTTATGCATATACATAAATGACTAAGCAACTCTATAAAATACTGAGTATAAATGCAATCTACTGTGATGTGATAGTTGTATGGTTGTGATATACTGTAATGCGATAGTTGTATTTTGTAATCAACTATGATGTGATAGCTGTATCATTACAATCTACTGTGATGTGATAGTTGTAATGTTGCTAAATATAATAACTTAGAAAATATCTAACTAGTAAAATGTATATTCTAAGATAACTACTTTTTCCATATTTATTAAAATTTTTTTGACAAAGATTATTTATACTGCTAACTTCTATATATAGTAACAACTGTTTTGTTTTTACCGTTCGTTAATTTGTGATAATGACTTTATTACTAAGCAAAATTTGTGAGCCTAATATTACTCAAGTAAAAGTGAGAGTCAGCTAAGCAACAACTAAGAGTTAATTAACAAGTATAAGTTAGCTACAAAGTATGATTTCCTACCGAGTATAAGCCTATAATACTATAAACTTAGCAGGAATAAGTTTCAAATATTAGTTATTTACCAAGGAAGCTACAAAGTAGTACACAGCTACCAAGTTTGAGTTAGCCACTAAGGGTGTATAACCCAAAAAGTAAAAGATAGCTACCAGGGGTAAATTAGTTATGAAGTCCGAATAAGCTATTATATTTGATTTAGCTACTAAATAGAAGTTACAAGTATGTATTAGCTACAAGTATAAGTTAGCTACAAAATAAGAGTTATATATCAGTATGAGTTAGCTACCAAGTAGTAATTACTTACCAAGTTTGAGTTAGCTTTAAAGTATAATTTAGCTAATAAATAGGAGTTAGCTACCAAGTATAAGCTAGCTACTAAATGTGTATGAGTTAACTATTGATTAGGATGTTTTTTGAAAGTATGAGTTAGCTATCAATAAAAGTTAGCTACCTATTTAAAATAAAATAAAAATTATTAGATAGATATCAAGTAAGAGTTAGCTACCTATTAGGAATTAGCTAAAATTTGGAATAAGCTCTAAAGTAAGAGTTAATTGTTAAGTCTAACTTAGCTTGCAAGTAAACCAAACACAATAAAATGTTGACCTGCCAACTCCTATGCTACAAAAATTTTTGAAAGCAGTTACAACAAAAACCTCAGCAAAACAAAAAAAAAACTTTTAAAAACTAGGAGTAAAATTAATTACTTTTTAAAACTGTTAAATCTTTATACAGAAAATTATACTCAATTTAATTTATAATGTTTTTTACTTGAAACTGTTTTTCTAACTTAATTTTATTATCTAAAATAGTTAAATATGTTTTTAGTAATTATGAGAATTGTATGTGAAAGTAACATTTCATTTTTTCAAAAGCACCTTGTTGTAATCAACTAATAAATGATTTCTCGTATGGTTGTTTATTTGAATAACTTTCAAATTTATGAACCTGTCGAAAAAATTAATTAAGTTTCTGACCTAAAAAAAATTAGAAAATTGAAAGCTTTAAACTATTTTCTTTTATTTTCAGAAAGTATGAGCTTAACAAAGACAAGACCGAACTTTACTTTGTACAAAAGAACTCTCCAAGAAAATATTTTTAAAGAAAAGATAATTGTGACTTAAATTTTGAATAAATCTTCACAAACTTATTAAATCAAAGACTCATTTGCGAAACAACAGAAATATGCTTAAGCGTTTAAGGAGATTAAAAAAAGTAAAAATTGATAGAAGTAGAAACTATCAAAAACCAAAATGTGTATAAAACTTTAAAACTTATAAATGCATAATAAATATAAACTACAACATAAACAACGTCATTAAAATGTTTAACTTAATTTTGTAGAAATTAAATTTTAAAGAATGACTTTAAAAAAAAATAATTTAAATCGAAAAGATTCGTCAACTTCATAATTTTCGAAAAACATACTCTCTAAACTGTAACTTATTATTAAAACAACTCTCATTAACTTTACATTTAATATGCAATGATAAAAGCATAGTGATGTAACAAGGTAAATATTTTATTCAATTTTTATCAAGTTATTCTTAGTTAGATGAATTCTTGTAATTTATGTAGCACTTGCAACTTTTAGAACGTAGACTAGTATTTTTTGCACCCGGACGGCTGTTAGAGTTAATAAATAAAAAAAAATATTTTTTGTGTTTAAATATACTTTGGATCGGTAAGAAAGTTACACAATTTGCACTCATTTATACTTTTCTCAACATAAAAAAATAACTTTCTTTTGTTATCCTGAAAACTATAATGAAATTTTGTTTAACAATCCAATCGAACAGTAACTAACATTTACATTAAAAAAATAAAAACATTTTTAAATCAGATTGTACTCTACAAATTTTCTTTTTGATATAACTTTTTTTTTTTTAAGTTTATACTTTGGTTTTGTGGGTAGTTTGAATTTTTTGGGGTTATTAATAAAGAGGTTATAAATCCATAATTTGAATCTTATACTAGATATTTTGAAGTTGGTGATAAAGGGAGATAATAAATTATTTATAAACATCATTTTGTTTTTGTCATTGTTTTATTTTCTAAATTTTATTACGAAATGCTGTTTAAGAATATAAATTTTGATTTAAAATTCTTTAGTCTTGAAGCAACAAAATATAATCTTAAAAGCTTTAACAATGCTATTTTAAGAACGTTAACTTATAAAAACAATACATGAAAAACCTCCCCTGGGTAGAAACATAAAAAAGTTTTAACGACTTTCAACATTATATAACAAATACTATTATAATTGTTGTAAATTTATATAAAGGTAAATTTATAGAAAAGTTTTCCCTATTAGATGTCTCTTTATAGTTATAGAAACTTGATAAATAGTTAATTTTAAAACGTAGTTTCAATGTCATAAGATTTTTATGACTCTTAATTAAAGTCTTTTTGAACATTAGTAAATTCCTATATAACAAATCTTTCTCAAAGTTTAATTAGTTGAAAAATTTTTTAAGAGTTAGTTGACCAAATGCAATCAAAACCTTAGAAATTATGTTGAAAAGCGTTTTATTTTTTTTATTATCATAAATAATTAAGATTTTGAAACATTTGTTTATACTCATATAACTAAATATCCAAATGTAACAATTTTATATTTAAGGTAAATATTGCTGTTCTCATCATATTTATAAACTAGATAGTTATAACAAGATTTTAAACCGTTTAGTATTTGTAACTGAAGTTGACTGGCATTAACTTACTAGTTTAATTTATTTAGACACAAAAGCAACTATCACTACTTTTAATTTTTGAAAAATTTTTGCTAAATCTTAGTTTTTTTTTTACAAAGCAAATTAAACAGAAAAAATATGAAAAATATTTATGAAAAATTATTTCTTTTTATTGTTTAATTGTTTAAGTTGAAATATATACTGAGTATTTACTAATATAATGATATTTAAGCATCACGATTTTTTATTTCGTGTTATAAATATAAGATGTAGTTAAGTTTTACCTAGGCATTATAATTTTCAACCAAGGTAAGCATATATAGGTAAATGTAAAGAAATCATTTATCAGAATGTTTTTTAAATTTTTAAAAAGTACGAAGTGCTTTTGCTTGTATAACTTTATATAAATTAAGTAGCATGACATTGAATAAGGATGAAAACTATTGAAAATAAGTAGAATTTAATAAATGTCGTTTTTTAAAGGTTTTGTTGGTTTTTATGTGTAAGTTATTAAGAAATTTTTATAAAATTGTAAGTTATACTACTAAAAAATATAATACAAACTGTGACATTCATTAATCAAAATTTTAAGAACTTTATTATTATTAATATTTAATGTATTTTAAAACTTGTTAAAAATACAACAAAGTTTAATAACTGTATTTACGCAAAACTTTAAACAACTTTTAATATAGTAGTTATAACAATTTATACAGACTTAGAAATATAAGATAAAACTATTGTTATTTTTTCGTAGTTTATTAATCTTATTTGAAATGTTAACCATTTATACTCATTAAGCTTATTACTTAACAATCATGGTTTATCAAAAAAAGTCAAACATTTATTTTATTTTATAAAACTATATTTGGCAGTGATTTTTGCTAAGTAACAAAGTTGAAAATAAAATACAGGATCGAGAAACATAAAACTAGTTTAAGTATTAGTTTTTACTATTTTTTATATTTTTATTAGTAAAAAAAGAAAACCAAAGTTGAACCAACTTTAAAAATCAGTGTTGAACTTTTTTGACATTGCAATTACTTTTAAAGTTATCAAATTATATAACTTCCTTAATTAAAAGTTCTACTCCTGCCAATGTTAAGTTAATTTTCATTTTACTTAACTACTACTACTCTCAGTTAAACTAAAAATGTTTTCTTTGATGAGACACAAATTAGTTAACAATTTAGTTTTAGACATTTATCTGTATATCTGCTAAATAAATAATGATTACTCTACTACCTATTACAACAAAGTAATAAGACAATAAACCAAGTACGTATGTTTGTTTTTGAAAATGACTTCATAACTATTAACAGTGTCATATTTCTTTAAAACCGATAAAAATGTCTGATAATGGAGAAAAGTTCCTTCCTTTCTTCAGTAGCGATGAAGATAGCAGCTGTTCGTTTTCAGACGAAGACGAAAATCCAGCAGAAGCGGGAATAACTGGAATTGAGCAGGAGTTTTACAGCTGTTTGGATCACAAAGACATCATAAAACTCATTGATGATGAAGTGAAGGAAGTCAAAGATTTTTCCAACGAGCTCAGTGATGCTCAAATAAAGCGTCTTCTCAAAAGCCACCGATGGGATACAAACTCGCTCCTTGAAGCCTTGCAACTTGATGGTTCGAAGGACTTGCGAGCCGACAGTTCACCGCTTGAAGACGGTGACGATTCGCTCGTGTACTCTTACGTCTGTTCTAGCAAGAACACTATCTGGTGCCCCGTAGAAGACTGCAACCTCGCTTTCAAAGTTACGGGTGAATTGAATGTGAAATGTCAAAACGACCATGAAATCTGCTTCAAATGCCAATTATTCTGTCACGATCCGGTCGACTGCTCTCAACTGAAAGCTTGGCTAAAGATAAAGAAGGATGCTAAAAAGAAGTATAAAGAAGATGAAAGAAAGTTTAGGGAAAATAAGAAAAAGAAGAATGGAGGAAAAGTAAAAGCATGTCCTGGCAACTGTGGACATGGTTATCAAAAGTCTGGAGGTTGTAATAGAATGAAATGTATTGTTAAGACATGTGGAATTACGTTTTGCTGGAATTGTCTCGTGACAATATGTCCATATTTAAAAATACATGTTTGCCCGCGAAAAAGAAAATATTCAGATCAGAAATCTGAAGAAATTGTGAATAAATTTAAAAATAAATTTTTGAACGATTATTTTTCAAACGAAAGAAGTCTAGAAGTCGAAAAATTAATCAAGTTTGATGATGATGAAAATCTTGATTCAAAGCAAAATGAACAACTAAAAAAGGTATTGTTCTTAAACTATTGCAACGTTAAACTACTATAACTAGTCTTCTATTGTACAAGAGGTTTAACTTATAGCTTTAAAACAATAAATTTTTGTTGTAAACTAAGATAAAACACGTTTTACTTTAGGCTTGTCAAGTGCTTGTGAAATGCCGAAGATATCTTATGTATTCCTACATATTTACGTATTACAAATCTAAGCTAAATTTAATCACAAGTTTTAAGTTCCAACAAGGAAACTTGCAAGGGTATGTGGATGAACTGAGTGGTTATTTCAAGGAAAATAAAAACGAAGCACGTGATAAGATGGCTAAAGTAGAAACTGCTAAAAACTTTTGTGAGAATACCGTAAAAACTATGGTTTCATTAATTTGCGATAGTAAAAGCTAAACAACTTTGTATTTTACTTATTACGCAGTTTAAAATAAAAAACAACATTAAATTTAAAAGTGTTCTGTTGTTTATGTGTTTTATTGTTAACACTAAAATTGTATTCTGAACCAGTAGTTGTTATTGTTTTTTTTTTCTTCTCCTATTAGTTAACAGTTTCTTTCAGTGTGAATTTAAGCTTGAGGTTTTTGTTGAATGTTTGGCATGAATTTTGTAATGAATAAAATAAATATAATAGAATAGTTGCAAATACTTTTACATAACAATACGCTCAAGTCCTTCTTAACATTTTATTATAAGTTCATTTATATAACTTATCAAACTTATTACCTATAAAATTAAGTATGAAGAATTGAGTTGTGTTATTAAAAAACAATTTATCGAAACAATCATTCTTAATATAAAGTAGGTAAAATTAGTTTTATTACTTATTATTGCAACCAAAACATTTGTTTGATAGCTGAGTTATTAAAACTAACATTTTTTAATTTTTTATTATACTAAACCTATTTGATAATCTGTTAAAACAATTACTGTTTCTAAGTCATTGGAGACCTGTTACTACCGACTAAATAACGAACATAGATTTAACACTGTTTGCAAAGTAAAGTTTATTAGTTTTTGTAACTCACTTCAATATTTCAGTAGTTTGACTGTAGTACGTTAAGAAACCGAAATAAAACTATACGCCATACAAATGTAATTTATTTTATTTATCTTTTACCTCCTTGTGGTCAAATTAAAAATAAAAATTATTAAATTAAAATTAATGAACTAACCATATTTTCTAAGGCTTTAAAAAGTTGAAAGAATTATTGCAAAAATGTTAACTAATATAGGTTTTGCGTTACAGATAAGTCACAATTTATCAAGTGATATAATGAATTATTTAAATTAGTTGTATTGTAACATAGTTAATAATTACAAATACAAAAAAGCTAAACAATAGCCCTTAAATAGCTGTCTAATGAAGCAATAACCAAAACACTTTAGTTGCAAAGCTTTCGTCCTTTATTAAGACATTTTCAATGCAAAAATACGGCTTTGTATATGTATGTGTTAATAAAAGTTAACCACTTAATTAATTGTGGTTAATTTTTATTAACACATACATATACAAAGCCGTATTGTTGCATTGAAAATGTCTTAATAAAGGACGAAAGCTTTGCAACTAAAGTGTTTTTGTTATTGTTTCATTAGACAGCTATTTAAGGGCTATTGTTTAGCTTTTTTGTATTTGAAAATTTAAGTATAGCTTTGTCTGAAACAATAGTTAATTGAAGTTGTTTATGGACTCCGGATTACGGCTTACCTGTTTTTCTTAGTTAATAATTACAGTCTTAATATAGAACACAAAATAAATTTTAATAAAAAAAAGAGTTTTTAAAACGTAATATACTTAGTTGTTTTTTTGATTTATTTTTGAAATAAAAAAATTTGTTATTGTTAAATTAGTAAAATTAACTTTTAGTTTAATTTTAAGTAAAGTTTATCAATCTAAATACAATTTTTAACAATTTAGATAATTTTCACAATAAATTAGTTATATATAACTTAGCAAACTAATAACTTGAAAATATTTACGAAATATTAAAATGTATCTTTAACAAAAAAGTTATCGAAACAACCATTGTTAATATAAAGCATGTATAATTTGTTTTATAAAACATCAGTACAATCTAAACATTTGTGCTATTTTAATCTGAGTTTAGAATTGAGTTATTAAAATTAATATTCTATGTTAAACTATAGTTATTTGATAACTTGTTGAGGTAAAAACAAACAACTTACTGTTTTTTATTTATTATACACCTAATTCTAACAATTAAATAACGAACGTATATTTAACATCACTTGCAAAATAAAATTTATTAGTTATATTTTTACTAACTTCATTTGTTCAACAATTTGTTTGAAGTACTTTAGTTTTTATAAAACTATACGCCATCAAATGTTATTAATTTTATATATCTGCTACCTCTTTATGATTAAATTAAAAATATAAATTATTGTATTTAACTTTAACATGAACTTGCTCTACTTTCTGAGGCTTTTTACAAAAAAAGTAAACTAATATGGGTGGTTGGTGTCACTTTTGCACGTATTCATCCTAACCCTAGCCCGAAACCTCACCTTAACTCTAACCTTGACTTTAATTCTAACTCTAAATTCGTGCAAAAGTGACGCTCCATGCAAGAGTGATGCTCATGCAATAAAGATGCGTTATTAACAAAGGTAGTACACTATATTTTAAGTATGTAATGAAAAGTTTAACGATAAATTGTGACTTTTAATATATCATAAGAGGTTTACAACGCAAAATGCTTAAAAACTATAGTAATACAATGCTAATAAAATTTGATTGATAAACTGTGTTCTCAACTTTTGTTTTAATAGCTATACAATTTTAAAAACGTAATAATGTATAATTTTTTTGTGAAGGATGAAGAATTTGATGGTTTTTTAGAAACTTTCTTATTGGTTTAACAAGTTCTTATGACAGTTGTAAACTGAATACATAAACTAAGTTATTAAACTTTATTGTTGTTTACAATAAATAAAACAGCGAAAATCCCCAAACATAAATCTTTTATCTTTAACGTATAGCTTAATTTGTTTATTTTAATTTACAAAACCGCATAGCACCTAAGTAGGACTTGAAGAAAGATTGTAAAGTTTTTTATGAATAAAATAGAGATATGTATGCTTTTTCTTAGGTAAAAAATTGAAAAAACTGAAAGTTTTTTTATAAGCTATAAAACACTATAACTTGTAAAAATTCCTTAATTCTTTTAGAAAAATTCCATACATGTGTAAGTATATTTAAATCGACTTTAAATTTTCTAATTTCATGATCCTTAAAAGTACAAGGTAAGAAAAAGTCAAGCATACTATGAAAATAAGAATACAATATTATTTAACCTGTACTAGAAAATTTTTAAATGAAAACAGCTAAAACTACACATCAAAACAAAAAAAGTTCAAATGAAAATCGTTGTAATTTTTTTTAAGAATATTGAAAATACAAAATCTTGGTATAAATAAATTAGATATATAAAATTAAATTTGATTAGTCTAAGTAAAAGTTTTAATAAAAACGAAAGAAATGCAGAATTACAATAACTAATGTGATCATATAAGTAGAAAGGTGATATTATTTTCACTAAACTCAAACAAAAACATTTGCTTTTAGTTGAGTAAGTTACTGCATATTTTAGAATCAAAATAATTTTTAAACAAGGCAATTAATTTTTTTTTGTGATAAAACATATAAACACTTTCAGTTTTATCAGTTAAAATTAAAAAAATGTTAACATTAGACCCAAACAAATAAAAAATACTATATCAAATTTTACTTGTATTTTGATAAAATTTTTATTGAGATACATAATATAAAGAATTCGTAAGTATAAGAAATAAATAACTAATGTTTTTGTATTAATTTAAAAAATTGTAAGTAGTTAAAAAATATAGTATAATGATTTGTTTTTAGATTAACACAGCTTTAAAAATGTTATGCATTATGTTTACTGTTTAGTTCAATAAAAAAAAGTCTTAATATAATTAAAAATCATTTAAGTGTTTTTTAAATATTCAATAACTAAATTTTGTTCTATAGTACAAAATAAACAATCGTTTTGGAAAAATTGATAGACTTTGTAAGCCATAATAAAAAAAAATAACTTGAGTCATTTTTGAATTAAGTATACTAAATTTATGTTCAGAAATACAGTTCCATGTACATTAAGCTATTGTTACCACTTAGCATTTCAAGAAAAAAAAAAATATCTAATATTTTTTATACTAAACATGATATAGTACTTATAGAAATTTTGGTTAACATTTTGTAATATACGTTATTCTTTATTCTTTCGTCTTCAGACATATACTTTGATACAAAACTAAAACTAAAACAGCTTAAAAATATTATAAATATAAAATTCGTTCTTATAATCTATTGTGTTCTTATCTTTTATTTAAATATGTATATATTCAAAACTTACCAACACTAAATTAGTTTTTTTAAATGAAAAAAAAAAACATTTTGCTTCAAAAGCATACTTAAACATGTTTATAATAAAAAATTGAACCTTTCTTTTTTAATTGGTTATGGTAAGTAGACTTTTTTGTCGGACCACCTATTATTTTGTATTTATCTGTTTACTTTAAACGCGAATTTATGTAGGAAAATTAAATTTCAAAATAGTTTTTTGACATTAGATTTTTGACAGGTTTTTCCTCAAAAAACAAAGTGCATGTAAAACCAGTGGATTTACTTTAAACCACAGTATTCTTAGAATATGAAAAGTTACTTTATTAAAGTTGTTAATCAAATTATAAAAACTTTGTTTAGTAACGTAAACTATTATCTAGAGCACTTATATTTAGCACTAATAGAATTTTTTTTTTTTTAAATTACAGGTAGTCAAGTTTTTTATTCATAGTTTAACGTGTTGAAAACTGTACCTATTTGGTGTTTTTAGTGAAACCAAACTAAATTTACCTTAAAGGTTAAAAATATACAAAAACGAAGACTTAAATAATGAAAGAATTTTTTTTTTAACTAAAAAAAATCTTTTCGTAATTATTTGAAGTTTTAGGTATATGTAGTAAGACATAAAAAAAATTTTCATCGAAAAGTTTTAGGTTTAGTAACCATGTAACTAAATACAAAAACTTAAAAATAACATATTTTGTTACTAAAAATGTATTTTATTCGTTTTTCAAATACTACAATGGGTGTTTTGCTTTTTTACATCTCAGACAAACAAGTTCTACTACGTACATCTGACATTTAAGTAAGCTATCTCACAAACATAATTAAAACACTTTATTACACTAACAAACAAATATTTCTGACTTGTAAAGATTTCATTGATCGGTCGCTTACCGTTTATAAACTCTTGTGACAATATTGACTTTACCATTTTTTTTTGCTTTTGTTGGTTTAAATAAATTGTTAGTTTTTTTACCTTTCATTTGTTCTTTCTTCAAAACTTGAGATGTTATTTCTTTTCACCTAAAATAAACTTTAAGGCTACTAACAGTGTTTATGCTGACACTGGTACGAAAGATTCAGTTTATCATATACTCTCCTAATATTTTAAAGACATAAAAGTTTTAATAACAATTTAAAAAAAAATGTTTAGCAAACTATGAACACTTTTTTTGTGTATGTTTTTTTGAAAGCTAAATTAATTTATAAGTTTGATCACAGTAGTTCAAAAAATATTTTTTTGCAAACACATTTAACAGTTATAAAAGCTTTTAGATTTGATAAACGCTTTTTCATACAATTAAACTGTTTTTTATAGTTAATAACGAAACACATAACTTCATTTTGACATTAAAGTTTGATATAAGCTAATACTTTAAACTTTTTAATTGTGTTTGATTTTTTATTAGAATAGTAGTTAAATAGTTGTTATAATTTATTTTTAAAATTATCATGTTTAAAATTTTTACGCTTTATAATAACTAAAACTAACTTTTCAATAGTAAAATGAACTTGATTAAACTCATAACTTCAACAGTTTCATACAATTTTTTTTTCATTTTTTAATTCTAAATAACGTTAAGGGACTTTACTGAGTGGTTTAATTTAAAAGCATAATAATGTTATGCTATTAAAGTGTTGTAAATAAATGAAAAAATGTATTACTTTTCCTAAAAAAAAAACTTAAAAATATATGTGTTTACTAATGTTTAAACATAAGATTCTAAAATAGTTATAAAAAATAAACTTTAAGCTTACTCTTTAACACTTTTAAAATAACTTAGCTAAAAGTATGTAATATTCTTATTACTAATTACACTTATTAACAATTAAACTTTTTATTGAAAAATAGAATATAGGTTTTACGAAAAAAAAATTAAAACTGTGGGACACTTCAAGTTCAATAATGACATTTTTAGTTCATGTAAACATTAAAGTTTTAAAACGTATGTGTTAAAACTGTTTTAGAATCTAATAAGTAAAATAAACTCTTTACTTACATCAAAACATACACTTCATACAGTAGGCTTAAAAAAAAACAATTGAATTTTTAATTCAATACTTGAAAAAACAAGAAGTTTTTAAAAGTTTTTATTAATTTTTATTTACATGTAGAGCCATACATATGTAAGAAACTTTTTGTGCCTGCAGAAAAGCTACATTACTAAAAGAATGAAGTCATAGATTTGCTCTATACTGAGATATTGCGCTAATTGCTGTATGCATAATTCTTTCTGAGGTCATACATATGATTAAGTTATATATATATATATATATATATATATATAGAACTAAAATACACAAAATAAACTTTTGCTTGGGAGAGCTGTTTCTGCGTTTAATACGCGTCTTCAGCCAAGTTTTATTCAATGACAAGCAAACTTGTAAGTACAGCAATAAAATTATACAAAATTAGGTATTACGTAATAATAGAATAGATAGTTATTTTTAGACAAAATTATTAATAGAGTTTTTAGATAAGTTGTTTTCGATAATGTATGCTGCCAGTTTGTAATTCGTTTCTTTTGTTTAAAGATTCAGTTTTTTTAACTTTTAAAATTTCGATTTTTTCCGCATTGCACAATTTACATCCGTTTTTTTAAATTATACTTATTTTTCTTCTTATTAATATTTCCCACTGAATTTCAAAATTGACTTTGTAATTTTTTAGTTTCCAAATGTACTGCGATAATGTTGTCGTATTTTTATGTTTTTCGTGTTTAAAGCTATACTTGTGCTTTGTCTAGCGATTCTTGAACGATAGTCCAGTCGAGCCAACATAAAACTTAGTCTGATTTTCAGTTATGACTGTCGCTTTATATATATATTATTTTCCATTAGGCAACTTCCATTTACCGGGCATTCTTGTTTTTTACATTTACGCATTTGCCTCTCTTTGTCCTGCGTGTCTAACATTATATATATGTATACATAATACAAACTTAATCACAAGAAATATGTATATTGTAATAAATTTTCCAAGAGAGGATAAATCTCATTTATATTAATATTTAAAGTTTATGCTGTAAAGCAGTGCTTCTGAACCTTTTTAAAGTGGCGGAACACTTTTCCAAAGTTCAACTTTTCCGCGGAAAACCTTATTTTAATTTTACATAAAATGTTTAACTAAATAAATGTTCTACTTTTGATTTCGAAAGGCTTCGCGGAACCCCTGAGAGGCGTCGCGGAACCCTAGGGTTCCGCGGAACCCCATTTCTAAAGCACTGCTGTAAAGTATTTGTGAAAAAAACTTTGATTATTTAACTGTTATAGTAAGTAACTACAAAACTTAGTTTGTTCTACATTAGCTTGTTTGAATAAAAATATCATTTTTTGAGCATGTTTTTTTAGTTAATTAAATGATAATATTTCATGATTATTAATAAAATATATAGTTATAGTTTAAATAAGTTTTAAAACAGCTTTAAGTTTTTTTTTATTATAGTGTAATTATTTTTTTAATACCTAAAATATGTATGTGTAAATAAAATTTCTTGTACTCATGCACATATCAACAAGTTGCATTTAAATGTTATTTATGGCATTTTTTTCTATAATTACAAATAAACTGTTTTTCAAAAAATTAACTGTAAGCTAAGGACAATCTTTATGTATTTTGTATTTAAAAATTGATCTTTTTTACAAGTTAGCAATAGACTGTATCTAGTATGTTATAGTAACATGATGTATACAAATGTATAAAACATTTACAAATAACATTAGTGATAGTTTTAAACTAAAAAGCAGTAAAATAATTTAAAGTTGGAAAACAATTTTATAACTATAAAACTAAATTATTGATAAAAAACATCTCATTGGTTACAAAATTGGTTAAAAAATAAATTGGTTAAAAAGAATTATGTAAAAAATGTCTTTTATAACTACATATTATTACGAAGTTTACTTATTTATTATTTATAATAAAAAAAAAAAAGATATATATTCTGTTAATAAGATAGTTAAAGTTGATAATTTAAAACTAAAAAAAAAAAATCTTTTTGTATTATTTTAAGTTTTTGTTTGACATGCAAAACTTTTATACTTTGACTACGTTTTATTAATATGTATTAAAAGCACGAAACTTATTTTGTTTCTATATTTAAACCAAGTATAAATTTTAAACATAGTTTCATATTAACATCTTAGCATCACTTTAATTACAAAGATTTTTAAATCCAGCTATAGTATTTATGCCAATTTAAGTTTACTTTTGTTTTGCTTCTATAAAAAGTTGCATTGTAAAGCGTGTTGTGACGTAACGTGTAAAAAATTTTGGTAGCTATCTAACTGTTGCAACTATATTCAACGCGCCAATGAAAGGAACTAACCTTGACTTTCCTGAGTCTGTTGTATAACGTACTTTTAAAAGCTGTTTTTTAACAGCTGAATAATCTATTGTTCAATATTTAAAACATGTAAGTATTAGATTACATAATTTTTAAAGTGTATAGAAGTCTAATTTTTTAAACGGTTTTGAAAATAAGTTACGAATTTTTAAATGTTAGCTCACTATTATTAAAAGTTTAGTTTACAATAGTTTTAATTATGTTTGTAAAGTAACAGCTTTGATACACAAGAGTTTTTATAAAACAATACTAAGTTGTTTTTAAGACTTATAAAAAAAAAATAAGAAGTGTTTATGAATGAATTTAAATGAACCTCAGATCATTTAGGTAACTTTTATTAACACTACAGCTTTATAAAAAAATTACTTAAAAAAATACCCTTTTTATACGAAAACATTAAAAAAATAAGTAATATTTAGTTTTTATTCAAAACGTTCAGATTTTTAAGTTTAAATGGTTATATCATAAACCTCATATCAAAGGTTTTAATAGATAAGTGACAATGTAAAACTTTTGAGTACAAACCTTTTAGAAATAAACTTTTAGTCGTATCTTTAGAATTGCTAGAAGATAAATTAGTACGAACATATATATAATTATTTAAATTTTACAAACATAAAATTTAAAATCTAGTATTATTTCAAAATAAACAAAAAGTTAAAGATACTGTAATGGACAACATATTAACATAACAAAATTCATATTTACTTCTATGTTTTAAAATTTTAGTCAATAATCTTTTTCATATGGTTGTTTAGGTAACTGGGCACAAATAAAATCACGAAAATAACTAAGCTTGCAATTGTCTAATGAAACCTAAGCGTTTTGTTTCAAATCATAACATAAATTTAAAAAATACTTATATATATTGTTTATTGAACGACAAAAAAAAGGGCTCAAAATATTTTGTTTTAAGATTTGGTGCACGAAAAAATCTGTTATCGAGCCGCACACCACTGGTACCTTTTAATGTCTTGTCTAGGACTTATATCCTTCAAAAAACTATTTTTTTTCTGAATACAAGAATCTTATAAAACAGAGTGATTTCTTGAAATTTGAATGAAAAACGGACGATGTTTTTTATATGTTGAACATCATAAAGATAAATAAACTTATTTATATTATATTTAAATTTTTATAATGTAGTTAAGCCCACCATAAACAAACAGTATATTTCACATGCAAACATAACTATGAGAAGTTCTTTATTTCAAAATATAAGAAAATGCGTTTATTATTTTTATGAAAACAACACGCTTCAACACGCTTTGTAATCTTGTTTCTTTGTACGACCACCAATAACTACAAGTATTTTTTCAAAAACTGCACACGACATATATTGTCTTCTTTCAATCATTTAAGCTACACAGGTTCAATTTTTCATTTTTGAACAAAAAAACATACGAGAATCGTTAAAAAAAATATTTTTGCCATTTCTACCAGTTGGGAACGGGTCACTCTTGAACGAGCTTAAATGTCGCATGAGGGTCACTTTTGCACGAGTGAACACTTTTAAACGGCGACTTTTTATACGAAAGTCACTTTAGCACGAGGGTACACTTTTGCACGGCGTCTTTTTTGCACGTAGATTCTTTTTTGCACGAGTGGACAAAATTTGCACCGCTTCACTTGTGCACGAGGGGATACTTTTGCACACAGAGTCACTTGTGCACGGTGACATTTTTGCACAATAATTTTTTTTACGGCAGCATTTTTGCACTATGATACTTTTGCATGACGTCACATTTTTACGGTGAAATTTTTGCACTGCAAAATTTTGGCTCGACGACTTTTTTGCACGGAACATCACTTTTGCGTGCAGCCGATTAGTTATTTTTTAGCTACTACCGAATCTGTAGCATAAAAAAAAATAAAAACTAAAATTTTATAACAGACTCATATCAAAGGTTAAAAACCAAAGAATTGAAATTTTAAACAGAAAAAATTAATGTTAGAAACAAATATAACTAAAAGAAAAGAAATATTTTAAAGATTCATAGCAGGGACAAAAACTTATCTAACTAAAGCTAAAAAACAAAGTACTAAAAGTGTAAGTCTATTTTGAATCCTAATTTATTATTTTACAACTATGCCTTTTTATACATTTTACTTTACTAACAAAAGTTTATTTTTCATATTTTGGACCTAGACATCAAAACCAAGGCCACTTAAACTGAAAGACACGTAACGAAAAAATGAAAATAACACAAAAAATTTATATATAAAAGCAAAATTTTACACTTATTACTTACACAACAAACTTACATTATTTAGGCTTTAATGTAGAACAAATATTTAAATGCATTGATAAACAACAAAAATAGAAATATAACGCCCCAAGGACATTAAATTAGACTAGCCAGATAAATAATCATTAAACACATTAAAAAACGACTCAATATTGATAGAGTAAAGAGGCTGCTAATAAAGTTGAACTATAAACTAAGTTATATTTTGAAATAAATCAACTTTTTTTAAAAATTACTTGTTAACTCTATAAACAAAAATTTAGTTTAAATCAAACTTTTTAAACTTTAATCGAGTTTTTCTAACTTTTTTGCAAGAAACTAATTCATTTAAAAATTTGTTCCATACTTCAAATCACCGATTAAAAAAAAGAGTTATGCCAAGCCTAATTATTGAAATAATACTTGAATGTAGTTTTCTCTCACAAAATAATTAATTCTATAAGGTTTGACAATTATTTGCATATAAATTGCAGTTTCACCTTTAACTAGTTTAAAAAAGTAATGAGGTCAAATTTAAGTCTCCTGTATTCTAATGATTTAATACCAAGTTTTGTTAGTCTATCAAAGTAACACATACAACAAATAAATATTTTCTATGAACATATTCTATATAGTTAATAGCTTTTTTAAATTATGGAGACCAGATCGGTTTGTTAAAAGTTAACGAAATTCAGTTTATTTTTATAAAACTGGCTAAGCAAGCTTCATTAGCTGTAAAATCCACCTTTAACAGCGTTTTGCTACGTATTGGTTTTACAACACCAACCGCCTGCTTAACGGGATTGTGAAAGATGCTACACCTATCCATCATTTAAGTAATGTAGTATACATATTTAAAAATGACTACGAAGGTCGAACATTTAAACGTTTCCACGTCAAGCCAGAGCAGCATGTCACGAAAAAGCTAAAAGGTTTATTTTTAATGACGACGTTAAGCCGAAAGGTGAACATTCATCTATCCAAGAGCATCGCCTCAACAACCCTGTTTGTGCTGAGCACTATTTGGATAGTAGGTTCAAAATTCTATCTAGAGCGAGAAACACTTACCATATCTCAGTTCTAGAATCTTTGTTTATTAGAACTTGTGAACCGAAAATGTGCAAATAAAGAGATTTTTACAATTAAAAACTTTATAAATAGGTTGTTTTTAGTAATGTTGTAGCCGTTTATTGTCGTATTTATGTAAAGTACTTTTTATTTAATTTTGTTTCATGTAAAATTTCTACAATTTTAAATGTTTTTGTTTTAAACAGTTTTGTTATATAAACAACTTTAAATTTATAGGTATAATTCAACTATAAATTAAATTTTTCAAACAGACTATTATGCTTTATGACGTAACGATTTTTAGCTAAGTATTTAAAAATTACTTTTTTATAACAAAATTTACACGATAATATTATAAGTTTTGAGCGAGTTTATTCTTATGATGAGCTAAACGAAATTAATTAATAAAATGTTTTTAAATGAGTGACTTATGTTTAAACTTTTTAATTTGTCTTTATCTAAAATATTCAAAAAATTTTTTATTAAGAATTTTAAGAAAGTGTACTTATCTAATTTATTTAAATTAAAGTTATAAATATGATTAAAGTGAATTATAGTACGTTTTTGTATTTTATTAGATAAAACTTCAAATAGAAAATTTACACTATTTTTTATTAAAAAACTACCAAATTTTGTTCATTCAAAATAAATTGTGTTTCAAAACCAATTTTACTTAAGTTGATAAAATAAAACTTATAGTGAATTTATCTAAAATTTATTTAAAAAAATTAAAATTAGAAGCGTGCAAAAGTTAAGCTCCGTTTAAAATTACCCGATTAAATAATATGTTTGTAGTGCATAAATATTTCCGTGAAAAAATAACGCTGTGCAATAAGTGACGCCGTGCAAAAATGCCTTGCGTACAAAAGAGTCGCCGTGCAAAAGTGTCCCCTCGTGCTAAAGTGACACTCGTGCAAAAGTGACACGTTTTTAAGTGGTTTCAACGTCTTCTCTATGAAAAATATCTTTAAAACTAACTACGATTAGATACAATGTACTATATTAGTTATAATCTATTACCTACAAAAACAAGTAACACAAAATAGCTTCACTAGGCTCAATTAATGAACTGTCAAGAAAATACTTCTGGTTCCGCTTCACTGGTATTGCGGTGTGGAAAGTTGAATTTGAATGTTGAATCCGAGCACGTATCGTTGTCTTGTTTGTTTGAATCGTGATCACGCGGCGAATAGCCAATAAACTTAGTTCACACAAAAAACCATTTACAAAATAAGAATTTACACTATTTAAGCGTTTCGTTGCTCAACAAAGACTCAATTGGAATGTCACTACTGGTAGTGGTTTTTAGGAATTATTATATCAAATGACTTCTTACTAAAAATTTTAATATTTAAGGCAAGCTAAAATCTCAATCGAGTTATGTGCCCCGATGCTTGTAAAATACAAGTTTTATGGTACGCTAACAATTAACTTAAATCTAGTTGAACGCCCGAGAAATGTAGTCTCAGATAATTTACTGTCGCGTAAATTATGTACTTTATGGAGTTAACTAACTCGCATCTAATTGTACGCCGCGTCGACGTTGCTAAAGTAAATATACAAAATTAATATGGAACAAGATATAAAACCTACGATATTATCAAGTAAAGTGCAAAGTAAATGTCTAAGAAAAAAAATACAACTACTTGAACACGTAGGTTTTGCTGGATATCAGCTAGCTTTTATAAGATGACTTTTATTTCTTCTTGACGTGAAGTCATTAAGATTTTCTCTCTCGTTTGCTCGGGCGGTTATACACACCAAGATTGCATAACACTTTCGGGCTGATCAAAGCAAGACGCATGATAAGTGTATGATGGATAATGCTTGATACGTGGCTTAAAATTTTAAAAAGCAAATATATTTTGTCATAAAAAGCAAATATATTTCAGGCTTTTTAATGAAAGAAAATAATTTCAAATTAAAATGCGTAGAAATATGACATTTGTACAATCGAAACGAAAATGATAAGATTTTCACGTCAATGTCTAAGAACCTCATAGTTAATGTTTTTTTATATATTTGCTTACAATAATTGGTGTCAATTACAGTTGAAAACTACAACTAGTATTTATGTTAAGGGTAGGTAAATTTTACAGTAGGACTAAAACTTTTGCATTACTGACTTGCTAAATAAGTATTTCCGCAAGCTGGGTCCGTTTGAAAACTAGTAAAAAATATTATTTCTATCAATAAAATATTGCAATGGAGTAGGTTTTTAATACCGCTACTATAACTAAAATAAGAAAAATATATTTTAAAGTACTTATGATAAAGATTTTCAGACTTTAAAATTTAAAAAACCTTTTTTCAAGCTAAAAACGCGTCGCGGGTCAAGCACTTTTGTTTGCTACCATTAATTTGATTAGGAGCAAAATAAGAGAATATATTGTCGATGATACATGGTTTATAAGATAAAATAAGGTAAAAAATTAAAGCTAACAGAGTTATAATAAGTTTAAATAAAAGTATTTAATCACTACTTTTAAAACATTCTGTTTGAGTTTTATGGTTTTTTATAATATCGTTAGTTGTTTAAAAAGTCTGTCTTTTATAAATTAAAAACGCTTTTAAAACTAAATTTAATTTTTTGTTGAAACCTTTTTGACATATTATTCCTAAGCTTATTAAAACAAATAAGGTTGATATTAGCATTTTCAATGCTTTTAATTTATTGTAAAACTAATTTTTTCATTTAGATAGTAAAAACATTATCTTTTGAGCAAGTTGTTGCTTTTTATATTAACCTGTGTAAATGTATAAAATATATATTTTTTAAAGTTAGAAATCAAACCAATTTAAGCAGTTTTGTTATTTTTTTTGTATTAAAGTAGTAAGAGCCTGGATAATGATATTATCATAACGTAAAATATTATTTTATAAATATTATAAAAAAGTAACAAAAGTAATTTTTTTTGCTACGGTTGAATAAATTCTGTGGTTCTAGGGCGAGTCTAATTTTATTACGTTCTAGTTTAAGTCATAATTCAATCATAGTGCATTTAGTAAGAGTAACCACAACGAAAGTGCAAATATCTGTTTACTCGACGACAACTGTTTCGACAGTAAGAATCTCCTCATGTATTAATAAAAAAGTGATCTCCACATAATATGGCGTACTATATTTGTTACAAATGCGTAAGTAAAAGTGAGAATATCATGAAGCAATGTTCAACTAGATGTTAAAACTAAAATAAATTGAATAAAATCAATATAATTACAATTGTAAAGTCCAAGTTTGTGTAATAGAAGGAATTTTGTACTTTCCGTGTAAGAATAAGTGTTAAAAGTGAAAATGCAGTTTGTTATGATTAGTTTATTTTTTGTTTAAAGTACAACTTTGTGTTGTTTAGTATCATTAATTAATATTATTTAATTTTATATACAAACACTTTGTAAATTGTACTATGCCAATGTTTTTGGTTAAAGATAGTTATTAAGAAATAGTCTAGCTGATGTTGAGTGTTGCGCCTGCGGTTAGAAATGAAGTTAGACAAAAGTTGATAAATGTTTTACGCTAAAAGTTTGCTAAGGTTATTATTAAATTGATATGTTTTACAAATATTTTACCATGTGCTAGATAATATCAGTATGTTTGTGTAGTAAAACAAAGGTTAAGAAAGTTGTGCCAAGTTAGTGACCTACCGAATCCGGATCTGGAAAGTCACTATATTTGGCAACATTTTACTCTACAACATTGAAAAATGTCTTTATTCGAAAAAAAAATCACAAAAACTTATAACAAATTGTTTCCTGGAAAGACAAAAGTGAACTATCGATCAAAACCGATTTGCTGTTTCGTTACATAGTATGATAGCAAGTAGTGAATACGATCTTAGGAAGAAGTTGGCGAAATATCTGTACTTACTTTATTATCAATAAGCCGGGAGTGATTTATTTAACCTAACTTAACTGTTAAACACGTTCATTGGTTAAGGAAATTTAGCCCTTATTTTGTGGTCCGCCACTTAGAAACCTTTGGCCTGCGACATACTTTTTAGCTAGAAAACATTTTTGATAAACAACTAACATAGAGCTTTTTGTAAAAAACCTGGTCTTCAAACTTGCTACCAATTTATTTTTTTCCGTACACAGTAGTAATTAAAATTGTTTATTTTGATAAAAGTTTGAGATTAGAAACTTGAAAATTACTGTTTTTTAAAGCTGTGCTGTCTGCTATGACATATTTTCACAGCAACAATAAATAAGGCCCGCAAAATGCTTTTATTGTAAATATTGCCCCAGACATCTTTGACTAGAAAAGTTTTCAAGCCCTTGGACAAATAGAAATATGATAAGTTTAGGAAAATGTAAGTATTTAAAAAAATGGTTTAACTTTGAATCTTTTGAGAGATTTTAGCTAAATTGATCCAGATTTGGACCCGGGTGAACAAGAAACTCTTATTTTGTTGAGTCGATAGATAACAAATTAAGTTATAAAAATAATTTTAATATAAGCATTTATATAGCAAAAAATCTCATTTGTTTATTCAAAAAGTCTATATAAAGCTCGTAAAAGAGAGTTGATGTAAAGTTTGATTTTAATAAAACAGAATGATGTGTAAAACTGGTATATATTTTATGAGCTTAAACTTCTTCGGTCCTTTAAAGTTCTAAATACTTTATAAAACTAAAATTATATATTCCCAAAAACATAAAGGTATTTACATAGAACTTTTTTTATTAAGAATATGAACGTCCATATTCCAGTCCAACAAAAGCGTTTAATATAAAGCATTTTTTCTAGAAGTAACGCCTCTTCAGGATAATATTGGCTACCAGGTTAATAATTAGTAATGTTGCATGTATTTAAGTTTGGTTAGACTAGTAAATGGGCGATATCATAGTTATAGTTTTTTGAACGATTAAAAAGACGTTCCAATGTTATCGTCGCGCATTTTATCGCGTCGCGCACCACTTAGATACCTTTTAACGTCTTGTCCAGGACAATATTTATTAATAGTGTTTTTTATTAATTCTAACAAATTACTGATTATGAAAATGAGCTTTGAAAAACCTAGTTTAAAGTAAACTGTATTTTCTTAATACTCTAACTCTTAACTGTGATGATTAATCAACCGGTGCATTTATACTTACAAGCAAAGCATTACACCTGTAGTCGATATCAGTTAGTTTTATTTTTGACGCCATTTTTGATTTCGCGCCATCTTTTGAAGAACCAGCGCTTGACTTTTGTGACGCATAGGTACGAAAATCGACGCTTCGATCGTTTGAAGGATTTTTTTTCAAACCTTTTTGGTTTTTACCTATTCTTAGTAAAATTTTTTTTTTAATAAGGAATAAAAAAATTTTAAAACCTTTTTGTTTCTGCTGACTCAGCAAATATTAGGGGAAGTACCTAAACGTTTTAACAAGACTACAATAAAAAGTTTACCAGTTTTTTATTTACTACAGTTTTTGGTGTCATGACGTAGTTAAATAATTCATTAGATTTTTGTATGATTTTTTATTTAATTAGTTTGTACTTTATATAAAACCTTACTTTTATAACGTATTAGTATAGGCAGTATTTCAAAGTTCTTTTTGGATTAAAAGTAAAGGTAATACATTGTTTCAAAAATTTAGTTTTATTTAATTTCAATTAAAATTTGTATTGGAATATTTTTTTAGGTTCAGTTTGTTTTGTCTGCTTATCAAAGCTTTCAAATTATTTAAATAAGTTTTATTAAAAACAATGAACATTTATATTTTTAAATAATGTTATTAAAATTTATTTATTAAAACAAATAGGTCAGTTGTATAAAATAAATTTAAAGATAAACAATACAATTTTACTTTTGTGTTTGTTTATTTTACTTTGAAAAAACAATACAAAGAGTTAAGTAGACTCAGAACAACAACCTCAAAAGTTTTTTTTTTTTCTTAAACAGTTTTTATTGCTACATTTTAAAATATACACAAAATTAAAAGCAATAATTAATTGTATTTATTAAAAAATCATTTAATATGAAGCTAAAGCATTTTAAAGAATTAAAAGATTAATCAGAAAAAAGTTTAAATTGAAAAACAAACATCAATCTTTTTACAGGTTATAAACATTTATTTTCGACAAGCTAATATCAAAAACTATATAATTTTATAAAACTAATTAACGCAAGTATATATTTAATTACATATGCACAGAATATGTTTTATAAAAAATGGCAAAAAGATACTATACAGAAGTAAAAAGGTTAAAACTGTTAAAATCCACAAAAAAAGATTAATTTTTTCTCTTCACCTTCATAACTGAAATTTTGAGCGAATGGTCTCCATTGAAATACTTCCACCTCAATCCTTTCTGATCATTCTTACTCGGGTTTTGATATTCCCCGTTTAAGTTGGACTGGTGGCAACCTTTAAACCACCATCCTCCTTCACCGCCCCAAACGGTGGCGCAATTTCCTTTAAAATTATGTAAATAAATGAAAGAGTTTAGTAACAAAGTTTCAATTGAAGTATTATTTAAAGTACTAATTGATGTATGGTTTATCTGTTAAAGAAGTTTATTTATTGTTAAATCTAAAACTTTAATGAGCTTAAGAGATTCATACAAATGAATGTAAGTATACTAAATTGTTGTTTTGTAACTACGCAATATAATACTTACCTGAATTGAATGGGTCATTGTCTTGGTCTGCGGTTGTAAATCTCATTCCATTGTGATAGATGAGAGAATCGCCTGTTGTATAAAAATGAATTAAATATACGGTACTTAAATACTATTCTTATAAAAAGAATTTACCAATTAGACTTTATATTGAGAAAAACACTGAAACTTTAAAAAGAAATGTTTAAAAAAATGTTTTTGATAATGCATACTTTTAATTACAGAACAAAACTTGGTGAAACTTGTTTAAGTTGTCAGAAAAATAAAATATACAATATAAAAACATTTACCGGCATTTCCTGAGTACTGGCCAATATGTAAAGCAAACTTCTCAGATTCACTTCCTAGGTAAAACTCACTAAAAAAATAAAACTATTAAAACGGAATATTCATCAACTTGTTTTCACTCTCCTTAAAATTTATTCCATTTTCAATCGTATAAGTTACCAAGTAAAAAGCAATCAAACGAGAAAGCTAATATAAGTTGTAAAACTCAGTACTGGTGCAATACCGTGTAAGATTTTGTTTATACATTATCAAATATACGACACGAAAAAAAATATTTTAAAGTGTGTTAAAGTTATAGAAAAAAAAAAAATAGTTGTCTTAATCAAGTTTAACAAATAATTTTTTTCAGCGTTTATATTTGTCAATTTTATGCTTTGTAAATTTCTTTAAAATGACATTTTTTAGTACTGTATAATTTTTAAAATAAATATTAAATTATATTTAAAAAGTTAACAAGCGAGTTTGTTTTAATTTATATAAGTATGTTGTGTTTTAAGTGTACAGCTAACTCATATTCGGCGTATGCAGTTTGTCCATTAAATTTTTCGAGATCAATTCTTAGAACAAACTCTTTTTCTTTTAGAAGTGCGTACATGTTCTCTAAACCTTTTAATTAAATAAGTTTTAATTCTGTTCTACAAAATTAAAATTGTTATAAAATATTTGTTTACATAAATATAAGTTTCAATAACTTACTAAAGTTTTAATACTTATTAGTTACACGTTCATCAGTAAAAACAGTTTTGTTAAAATAATTTACAAACAAAATATAGTCATGTTCAAAAAACTGCTTAACTTTGTTTTATGTTACAGGAGTTATACTGTAGTAATTTATAAAGGAAATATACTCATATTAAACAAACCGAGCCAGTAATTTCCTGTTTTTTCACCGAACCCCGTGACGTAATCCGACCAATTTCTTTTGAAGCTCGTTGACGAGTCTGTCCTTTTTTGTAAGACCTAAACACAATACTATATAATAAACGTTTTAAAAACGGTGAACAGTGTTATAAAACGAATTGCGACGGATTGTAAACTGGTGTACAATTTTTAAAACGAATTACTACATATAGTAATTGAGTGTACAATATTGTACAAAGATCTACTATTAATTTCATATTCTTTACAACAGTAAGAATTTTCTACGCTTAAAAAAAACTATGCAGTTACGAAGTTTAGTGCAACTATCAGTAAATAAAATTAAGATGCGATTTTCAAATAGCAGATTTTAAATTAAGAAAGAAAAGGGTTAAGCTTGAAAAATAATACACTTAAATAGATGATATTGTTGTTAGTTTAAAATATTTAAAAAAAACTGACTGTCCATCCATTGTTATCAGAATCGAATTGACAAAAAGCTTCTATGTTTTGTGTGTCATCTTCAAAAGGTTGTATAGTATAAACACCATTATGAGCGTCGGAGTTTGTTTTCTTGACGTCATTACAATCATGTATTGCTAAAAATGTACTAAGTAAATTCTAACTAATAGTTAACAAACTTTTCAAAACCAAGCTTACGTATTCTAATTAATTATTATTTATTTGAACATTTTCGTATAGACTTTCTGATTTTTTTAAGTCTGTGTAAACATTAAACTTAGCAACATTCTTATAGTTATTTAAACTTAAAACAATAAAATTACGAACGTTTGCAAATATGTACAACTTTGCTTATTCTTAAAAATGTTCCGTCTTGGCAAACTGGTTTTTCTTCTACAAGATGATAACCAGGGTCGCAAACGACAGATAACTGAGTTCCGGTTGGAATTAGATTACCTATACTGTCGTTCAAACTTCCATTCTTGATCTCAAAATTTTCAACAACACAAGGCTTTCCTAATAATGAGAATTTTTCAATATTATTTATAAGCAACACAAAATTAGATTAAAATGCTTATTTATATATTATACTAAGTGATAGTAAATTTTTGCAAATTTTTTATACTTTTTAAAGTTTTTTTGGTTTTATACTTATATACATTGTATAAAAAAACCAATTAAGATAAAACCTTATAAGGTAAGAAAATTTTTTTAAACTTAAATATCACTTTAATTTTAAACACTAAACATTTAAAACGACCTCCTATATATGTGTATATGAGATTCTTCAATTGGTCGTAGTTTTCTTTAAATTTCTTATATCCAAGAGTCAAGTCTTGGTGGTCGTTTTTGAGTTGCCGATAATCGAGAGTCAAGTTTTGGTGGTCGCTTCTAAGTTGCTGATAGTTCATAGTCAAGTTTTGGTTGTCTTCTTTAAGCTGTTTCAATTCACGCTCTAAATGTTCTGTGTGGTTACTAAAAGTGTGCAATTTCTTTTTTATTTTCTTGTCTTCATGTTTTAGATGCTCTATTTCAGTAATGTTGTAGTCTACACCAGGCTCACCTGTAAAAAATAAAAAAATGCTAAAACTTTTACAAATTTATTAGTCTTTGTATTTATGATGAGTTTTTTAAGCTATATAACAAAACAAAATAAAACATATTGTAAAGTTTTAAAAATAAAGAAAGACTTTACTAATCATAAATCTTCTTAGTGATTTGAAATTTGTTTTAACTCATATAATTTATAACTAAACCAACCTTTTTTTCAGTATTAGTTTTATACCTAACAAAATTTTAAAATACTATTTCAAAATATACATTAAACTATATCATCCTAATCAAAGCGTAATAAAGAACATAATAGGCTTCAAAGCTTTTTAGAATACAAAAATAAGTTAAAAAAATTTATATTTAAGTAAAAAATAAAATTTTACAAAACATACATTAAATATATATTGCATTAATTAAATCGTAAAAAAGATCAAAACACGTTTCAGCTACTTAGTTTATAAAAATAAATTTAAGAATTTTTTACAAAACTATCAAACATATATTTATGTATAAAAAAATTAAACTTTTGAACTGGCTGAAACTAAAACCAACTTTCAACCTACCTTTCACCCCCTGCTTGCCGGTTTCTCCGGTGATTCCCCTCTCCCCGTCAGCTCCGCTCTCTCCCTTCTGGCCGCGCTTTCCGGGCAGACCGCGGGAAGGGAGACCGCCGCTTGTTGGGGTTTCATCCCCGCCGCAGTGGAAGGTGGTCCGCATTTGGCACTCGCCCAAGTTGGAAAGCTGCCCGTCGCATTGAAAGCTGGCGAGGATCGAGAACAGTAAAAAGACTAATTTCATTTTTAACAACTGTAAAATTAAAGTTAGTAAAATTTTGTCATTAAAATAGGTAGTCATTTTAAACGACTAATTACATTTTAAACTACTGTGAAACTATAGTTACTAAACATATATCTATTATAAAAAGGTAATCATTTTACGACTAAATTTAACTAAATTTAATCTATTTAACGACTAATTACAAATTTAAACGGCAGTGAATTTAAAATAGTAAAAAAAAATTCTTACAAGTAAATAATATTTAAATGATTGACCTTATTTTAACAACCTTTAAATAAAATCTAGTAAAAATATTTTGATATAAACATGTAGCAATCTAAACCACTAACTTCATTTTAAATGACTGTGAAATTTTATAAGTAAAAATGTTTCTAGTTTTTTTTCGATAAGTATTAATATTTGATCCTAAAAATGTATTGCTGATTACACTTAACTATTTCGTGAATGGTACCTCAATAGGGGCTAGGTAGATCTAACCTGACACCAGCCTTCGCCATAAAAGTTCGCCTATCTCCACCGTCTTGTTGTTGTTGATCTTGGTTAGTTCAAAATTTTAAAAGTAAACTCTGAAAAAAAAATCAGAAAAAGATGAGTTTCGAACACTCGGATAAAAGAAACTTCTCAGTCCGGTAATCCGGTTGTTCCAGCAAAGCCCTGAACAGAAAATTGTCAGAAAGTTGTTTTTCAGGCAGTCTTGTGCGGTTCAGTGACACTCCGTCAGCGTCCTGCGATTGAAGTGCCATTTATACCGCTAATTGTTGTGAATAGTGGGTCCCTGCTTTATGAGCAACAACTACAAATTCACCTAGATGACTTGACTTTAAGCAAGAAGATTTTCAGGTTCGAATGTTTTTATGAAAAAACACAAGTCATGCAAAGTTCACCGCTTTTAAGAAAATCTTTAAAAAACGCATTAGCAACCGGCTTCGTTTTTATTGACAGATTAATATTTGTGTTCTTTTGGGCAACCAACAATTGTGTTAAGCTGAGCAGCGATCAGCGAAAAGGGTTTTATTGAGACATTTTACTTTCCTCATTTGATGCAATGGGGTTAACTGTAATATTGAAAAATAAACTGAAACTGAATCATGCAAAAAACATTAAATTCATAAAAACATATTCACTATCAAACTGAGAAGCTAGAATTCTGCACCATGACGTGTAGTACAAATCGTATTAGCACTAAGAACACGAAGGATACTTTACTGATTTTTATAAACAATGAAGTTCACTGAATTTAATTTTGATACTAATCTTCTTCAGAAAATATTTTTTTGCTCATCAAGGTTACATTTGATAAGCTAATAAACCTTATATTGGACTGGTGAGTATGTTGATGAAGTAGGATTTACTATCAAGAATACGCTTTTACAATCTGTAGAAGTTAGACTTGGTAGTAACATACATACTGCGATTCTTTGTTTACACACCAAACAGATAGCAGCAACTCTCCTTGGCTTACTTTTGTTTGACCGCTGTTTAACAAAAAAATTAATTTCTTTTGTATGAAATTGTAGTGAATAATTTACCATAGCATGAAGAAACATGTCATTCATTTCAATGTAAGAATTTGATCTGATCTCGTGTTTTTGGCTCCCATTCTATAAGATTTTGTTTCTGTCAACACAACTTTAAGTAGCCAACGGCTAGTAGAAAAGTAAGCAAAGTTTCTGTGTCATCAATTTATTTTTTATAACTCAAACCGCAGCTTAAAGTGTCTTTAATTACCAACAGGACATAAGTAGCAGGAGTTACAAAAGGCTACGTGAAAACAGGCATACTTTTCAAAGAACTGTAATGAAATACACTAAATAGTTTTTTTAATAGCTAGTTTTAAAATTACTTTTAACAGAAGCGAAAAAAAGTCTTTTTATGGTGAATTAAGAAAAACAGTGAACTCACATGAAAGGTAGCAACACCTTTTATACAGTTGAAATCTTATACAGAGGTAAGAACACTATTTGCTTATTTTTTCAACGAACAGAACATTTTTATTGAAGATGCACTTAGCTACACGAATAGTCTGCCAACGATTAATGGATTATAAAGTAATCTAATTATTGAAAAACAAACACAAAGCTATTATTGAGATTGCTTCTGAAAAGCAACAGACAGTGTCGCCATTCCAGCCGACCTGATACGTTTTTAAAAGTCTTGCTTATAAGCCCTTTAATTTTAAACGGAGGGAAGGTATAGTGCCACTAGTCGTGCATAGTCCTAAGAAAGCTAGTTTTCATTAAGAATTACTTTCTGTATCAGATTGCAACAACCATTCTTAGCTAAGCTTTTGCATTTTCTGTTTTTTCTTTACTAAAGAAATTAGCTAAAAGAATATTTGCCGAACTGCAATGTGAATTCAGGTTTAAACGTTATGTCGCTGACGTTGTTTCTTGGTACGACAAATACAATAAACGTGATTTTGTATAGCACTTTATTATAGTTACTAAGTTTTTGATGAATGTTGTTAAAAAGGACTGTTAGCGTCATTTTTAAAGACTGAGTGTCTTCCAAGTTTCTTAAAATTATCAAATATTTTCAAACAAACATAATAAACCCAACAATACAACGTTAGCTTTACTGATTCATTTGAAATTATAAAGTGATGTGAAGCATGGTTTGCTCAACTCATTTAAATATTTTTTTAAAGTTCTAGTGGAGTGAACTTTAAGATTGTCAGCTATGGGGTTAAAGTTCCACACCAAAACTGATGGTCGCCTAAGATGGCACATCTGAGAGGTGAAGAACTTTTGCACAACATGCTTCTCTTTGCTAACGATGCTTCACTTGTAACTCATTCTGCAAAAAGTTTTCATACACTACAGAGCCAGTTTTTGTTAGTACGCTCTGATTTCGGACTTCCCATTAACCTTAACAATCAGATTTTTAGCAAAGAAACATAAATTCTACGATCAATTAAAATCTAGAAGTAGATAAAGTTTTATAAACTTAGTTCTAGTTATGCGTTGAGTGCATCATTGCAATCAGAAATCAGTTGTTGTTAAAACTTCAGGCTTGTTCGACTGACCAACAAATTAAATTCGATTAACAAAAAGTTAACTAAGAACTTGCGCAAAGTTTAACATTTACTAGGTCAGTGTACGCAGTACTTAAATATAAAGTCGTTAAATAGTGATCTCTATGTACTTTACTCTCAGCCAGCGCAAGCTTTTCTGATCATGTTATGAATGTTGGCAACGAGTCCAAGAGTCTCTGTTGCACAAAAGTTTTGTTTTAATGGCGTAAAGTGCGACCTAAATTGCTTGAATGTCAGCACTAATGAGTTGAGGAGCTTGCTAAAAACCGTAAAACTTGGCGATCTTCTTTCTAAAATATACTCAAAGAAAAAATTAACAGTTTTTCAAAAAACCAAGGAGTTATATTATTTGTTATGTTTTTAAACGTTTTTTTTTTTGCATCACAGTTGTTATTTTTTGTTTTAATATAGTGTAATTTGAACATCAGTAATTTTTGAGCACAACATGCATAGCCGATTTGACTGATGTTCTGGTATAAAAATACTTCGTCATTTGACTGTTTTAACCTTAATGTAAAAACAAACTTACAACAAACAAAAGTATTACCTTTGAACAGTGCACAACTATTTTGTTACGTTTAATTTAAAACTAAAAAATGTTAACTAAATTCAGTAAGGTACAAACAGTTATTTTAAGTTACTTTTACTACGACTTTTATAAAATTCTATACTTCGTAAAATAGTTCTAATTAATATTATACTGTTCTTACTAAAATGTAAGTATGTTTATAGAGTACAAATTATAGGTAATATTGTAGTCTCTACGACTTGCTATAATGACAAATGTTATTGAATTTATTATATTTTTAAGAAATTTACTTCTATTCAAAAAAACTTTTCTTTTTTTTTACTTAAACTTAAAACATGGTTAGTTAAAAGAATGGTTTTTTTTTATAAATGTTACTGAAACCTTATACCTATGTTATAACTAATTTATTTTTGAACTTATTTGGTCTTAAATTAATTTAGCAACGACTTTTAAAAAGCCTTTTTGAACTTTAAATATATGAAATAGATTGTTTTAAACTTAGAAGTTTAAGTTTAGGCTAATTTGAATAGGCCGTTTTTTGAATTCGATCTATTAATAAAAAATGTCAAATCTGTGTTTTTGGAAAATATAAAAACTAAAATAGTTTTATGTAAAATGTAAGTTAATTTAACTAAATTTTAGAAAAAGTGTTATTTTTATATTTAGCATAAGATATTTGTAAGAAGGAAGTTTACCAAAAATCAGTTACAACCTTTATGAAGTATAAAACTTAAGTACTAAACTTTTTAGTTCAACATTGTCTATATTCAGAACTTTAAACAAGTAATAGCAAACTTTTGCAAAAACTGGGCAAACAAGTGCTACCCTCAAACAAAAAATTTTTCTGCTTTTAACTAAAGCTGAGACTGCAAATAAATATTAGCTTTACGCACAAAACAAATAAAAACGAAAAAAGCATCTTGTTAACTAAAACTTAGTTTTTAAATCTTATTTGTGTTTATGTACTGAAAACAAAACTTTACTTTTTGTAGAGTAAAATATTTATTCTTCTGTTACAAAAGCCGAACTTTGTTACGATTAAATTAAGATATAATGTAATCTCATTGTTTTACTTTTACCATACATTAATGATTTTATACTTTTATTTTATTTAAGCGTTCTTATATATTTAAGAAATTTGAAACAGTTATAAAAAATGATTTACAACATCAAAAACGATTTCAAAAACAAGTTTTTTGACAAAATAGTATCTTTAGATAAAAATTATGTTTTAAAGATGTATAACGTTCACCAATGAATATGTATTTGTTTTATAAATGAATATTTAAAACATAAAACTATTTGATATTTTAAAAGATTAAATTATAATTGATATTTTTCTAGTGATTTCACTGTTAATAAATAAAGGTTTTAACTATAAACTAATGACTTTGTTATACAACTTGTTTTTAAGTATTTTTATAAAATACTTAACAATTTTAATAAAACTTAGAATATTTAAATACTTAAATCTAAGATACACAGCTAATAATAATAAAAGTAAATTCGTAAATTTTAATTAACTATTAGTTTGTAGAGGTAATAAAAAAAAATTATGCCTTCCGAATTGTATTAGACAATTACAATTTCTATCCTGTCTCGCTACAAATTTAAGTTATAAATTAAGATTAAACTATAATTTTATTCATAAGTGAAACTAGAAGCTGATTTTATGATATTCATTCTTTTGTAAATTCCAGCTTTTATAGGAAATTTTAAGCCATATAACCTTGAAGTGTTAGAAATGACGAATCGCTTTAGGAATTTAAACAAGTTTTTATTATAATTTGTTGTTAAACGTTACAAGGAATTTAAAAATGCTGCAAACAATTTAGCAAGTTGTTGCTGCAATTGTTGCTCAGTTTCGTAAAAGTTTTTTGTTTGTGCAAATAAAGCGAATACTCACGCGAATTTCATTGCAGAGCTATAATTTTTTGTAACAGTAAGTATACTTCTATTTCAAAAGTTAAAACTTGTAAACCTTTAAATGAAATTTTAAAGTCCTAATCAAACTTGTTAAAAAAATAAATTCAAACTAATTAGTTATACAAGTTTGTTAAAAGTTTTTCAACACACAGTCAAAATGTTTAATATCAATTAAAATCAGTTAACTAAAAAAACTGCTTGTTAGGCTTGGTAGTCTATGGTTTGATAAAACTACTTTACCTAATAATTAAAAAAAAAAATTAAGTTTGTTTATAAAGATTTGAAGAACTTATTTTCACTTTTTAACAATTATTAAAGTAATACAGTTTTGTAGTTTATCTAGAAAAGAAAAACAATTTTAAGTTTTTAATTTTTATCAAAATACATGGTTTTCTAAACAAGAAATATTTTCTTGTAAAACTAGGAGACATATACAGTTTTACTCCAGTACAATTTTTCATTCTAGTTTTTAAAAACTTTAAAATTTATACCTCATAGATATTAAACCAAATATGACATAAACGTTATGCAATAGCTTTTAACCATAGTATACTTTTACAATTTTAGTTATTGTTCACAGCATTAGCCTAAAGTGTTTTAAAAACATTAGTTAACACTAATGTTTGAAAAACTTTTGTATCAAAAGGTTTAAAAATGGTAAGCGTTTAAAACTAAACTAGAAATTTAAAAGTAAAAAATATTATTCACGGCAAACAACTTAACATTTTATCTTTTGAATCAAATTTATTGATTGTTATACTTAATTGGTATAGACTTAAGAAAAAAGTTTTTTTTTAATTATATTTCTCATAATTCTTTTAAATAAGATAACTGGTTAAAAATAGTATGTTTTTATGTTTTATAGCAAGTATGGCTTACTGTTTACTTTTTTAAACAGTAGAGTAATGACCTTGTTTTATTATCACTTAAATTTATGACCTTGGAACTAAACAAAGTTTTATGAATTTATGTTTTTTATGACGTATGCGTTTGTTATATTTTGCAATGAAATTATTATCGCTGCAATTAATGCAGAAATCATTGCAGGAATTCGCTTTCAATAGTGCAAACAAACCATTGTCTAGCAAAATATTGAACTTTCACAAAATTCTAAATTTGTTTAAAGTTGGTTTGACTTTCTGAAATTGAAAGCATTAGTAAATTAAATCAGGTAATTCTTTTAAGAAAAAAAAAATTGTAACTCAAGTTTTAAACTATACTACAGTAATCTTTCTTTGAGTTTGCACTTGGTTGGTTCGCTTTTCTTTTTAAATACGCCGATAACTTGAATAAAACTTTTAAGTATACTTTTTTACTAAAAGTATAGTATTATATTTCAACTAAACAAATTCAGTTCGTATTTTATTGTGAATTTTGTAACAAAACAATTTTTTTTAGAGAATTAATGCTTGCTGATATTTAAATTTTAAACTTTTTTTCAAGCTTTTGTAATCATATGCTACCATGAATTAGCCAGTAACAATCTGTTAAGCTATTAAAGCAGGAACATGTTTAAGACCCCAATTATGACGGCTTTCGGTAATAACTTTTGTTTAAAGTATGCAATCAGAAGTAAGTTTAAAATTTAGTTTATAAGACTAAATGATCAATACTACAATTTAAAATTTTACCGTTAAGAGTATTGAAAACTAAGGACGACAATCTTAAATTTTTAAATACTTTGTTTTATACTAAATAACAAACGTTACGAAACAAATTTTTATTTTATTCTTTTGGGACTAATTTTGAACACCAAAAGTTAAAATTGTCTGTATAAAAAATGTTAATACAGCAAAGCAAAACTAAGTAAGTGGTATATCAGAGTTTTTATATTTTTTTGTGATTGATTTGTAAATGAGAAACTCTTTAACATTTTAACACCTTATACTACCATATATATCAAGCGAAACTTAAAAACCAGTAGTTCATTTGAATAATATAATTTTATTTGATATTACGATTAAAAAACGAAAATAACTACCTTGAAATTGTTTTCTTTAGTTTGTTTGGTTTATCATGTCCACATTTGTTAGATAAAAAAGTCTAACAATTAACTCATGCTGTTTTGAAGTTTTAGCTTAAATAGATATAATCTGAAGTTTAAAAATAACAATATGTTTAGAAATTTAAAGTTGATTTTAATTTTAATGTTTCTTAAACATTACAAATAATTTAAAAATGCTGCAAACAGCTTAGCAAAATTTGCTGCAATTATTGATCAGTTTTGAAATGGTTTTGTTTGTGCAAATAACGCGAATACCTTGTATCAAATTTGAATACTTTCAAGATTTTTTTCACATTTCCTTCAACAGTTATTCAAATGTCCAAACATATGCATACATGTACTATTTTTTATTAAAAAAAGCTAAAACTTTATGGTTTACCAACAATAATAAAACCCAGTTTTAAAAAAAATATTTAAATAAGTGCTTAATACTCTTACTAGTTATTACAAAATATGGTTGATACAAAACTATATATTTTTCTCATTAATTTTTCTTTAAAGTTTGTTTATTTAGATTCGCAATACTGTAAACTAAAATTTATATCAAATGTTTTAGCAAACACTTTTATTATATTGTTATCAAAACTAACTAACATGTTCGCACACTATCAAAAACACCTTATTTCTAGTAAGTCAAAATTTTAAAGAAATGAAAGTAAACGTTTAAATGTTATCTTCATTCAAATATAAGTACAAGTTTAGTTGCTTAACATTTTATCTAAAGTTGCTTTTAAAACAATTTTTGAAAGTGATATAAAACGATTAATAAAAACTCTTTTAGTAATCGTTTGCCAAATATTTCTAGGCTTTGATAATTTGTTTCATAAATTAAAGTCTAATAAACATTTCATTATTAAAACCAAACAATACAAAAATCAAAAACTAATAGAGATAATAATTTTTTTTAAATACTTTGTTTTGTTTTGAAAATGTTATTAACAGGATATTTTTATCAAATTAAATCAGCAGCACTTAAATAAAAGCTAACACTTTTATAAGTTGTATTCATTTTAAATCAACGTATATTTTTATTATATAATTCTTTAGACTATAGATATAATTTAGTTTTGTTTTACTAAACTAGGCTGCTTAATGAAATTAATTACACAGTAGAAACCTAAAGTTATTAATTATATTTATGCAGCTTTTAAATCATGACTTTATAACTGTAGCAAAGTTTAAAACATAACAAAACTATGTAACCTTTTAATGTGAATGCTTTATAAAGACTAAATGAAACTTTAAAAATATTTATGTTTCTTTGTTTATTTCTGATAAAGTTATAAAACCTCATAACCTTGAAGTTTTACAATAACGAAGTTTATAGGAATTTAAATTAATCTTCCGCGTAATTTTTTGTTAAACATTATAGGAATTTCAAAATGCTGCAAACAACTTAGCAAATGTTGCTGCAATTATTGCTGAGATTTGTAAATGCTTTTATTTGTGCAAATAACGCGAATGCTTATAGTCGAAGTTGAATATGTCTTAAAAAGTTTAACATTTTCTTCAACAGCTACTAAAAACGAAAATTTTTTAACTACATATATATTTTTTATTAAAACAAAATATAAGCTTATGGTTAACTAACAAAACTAGTCTTTTTTAAAGTATTAAGTATGTACTAATTAATCTTTCTAGTTTTGGTCTTGTCACAAAACTATATCTTTTCCTTATTTTTATTTCTAGTTTGTTTACTTAGATCCGCATAACTGTAGACTTTGATTTATATCAAATTTTCTAGCAAATACTTTTAATATATTGTTATTTAAACTAATTAACTAACATGTTCGCATTCTATAAAAAGCACCTGATTTCTAGTAGGTTTTAGTAAACTTTTGTTTACTATTTCTATGCTTTTTATTTGTTTAATTTTTTTAAAGTAAAAACTTGATAAACATTTTATTAACAAAACTAAACGATACCAAATATCAAAAACTAATAAAGAAAATAATTTCTTTTAAATATTTTGCTTTATTCTGAATATGATATTACCAAGGTAATTTTATCAAATTTAATCAGCTGCACCTTAACAAAAGCTAACACTTTTATAAGTTACATTTATTTCAAGTCAACATATTTTTTTATGTTATAAATATTTAGAATTTTAAAGTGTGAAGCTTGTTTGTTATTCCTACTATATTTTTAATATAAAAGATAAATCAACTAAGTGTTAATATTACTAATCATAAGTTTTTAGTGCGGTTGAATTCTAGCATTAACGTGTTTTAAACTTTAAATTTATAATCTATTGTAGTTTTATAAGAGTTACATCAGTTTGTAAAAACTCCTCTGGCCCTCAAAATGTTTTACGAGTTTATGCAATGCCGAGAAAGACAAAGCAACTGAAGAAATCAAATATGAGTATGAATTCCTAAAAACAAAAGATCACCTGCTGAAAGAAGTGAAGGAAATGTTTTACAAAACTTCAAAGTAGAATCGGCAGGGTTCAAGCACAAATTGTTTTAAAAGCGACGATCCGGACTGCCTGCTTTTGCGCAACTCACTGGGTTACGCCGGTGCTGAAAAGTAAAAAAAACCAAAAGTTTATAAAAACGTCAGACGGATCGAGTGCGAGTGATTCTGGTACTTCAAACTTGCTCTTACTGCACAGTACTGTGGGACCAAGCGTTGAGAGAATTCCAAGGGAAGGGTTCAGGCCATCAGAAATTGTAAGCTTTGGTCTAGGGGTTTACTTGAACAATTGGTTTTACATTGCTTTATCTCGCGGCAGCTGCTTGGTGAATGACAAAGGAGTTTTTTACAAACCGTTTTTTTTTGTTTGTAAATAAAGTAAGAAAAATTAGTAAGCGAACTCCAGACAAAAATTTTAGTGATAAAAAACCTGGAAAAGTGGCAAAGAAAAGTAAAACTTTGATAATAAATAATAAAACTATCATATAACAGTAGATCGCAGTAATACTCAATTTTTTAGAAAATTTCTCAGTTTTTTATATAGTTTCATTTAATTTTGAAGTCTTAAATTTAAAATCAATGAAAACTTTTGGATTTAATGTTTCGTAAAAAGTTTTATGCTATTCTAAGTAAGTAGTCCAGTTAGTTGGTTACAGAAGTTAAGATATGACCTGTTTTTGTAAAAACTTTTGTGTTACAGTTGGTCACCAGTCATATAAGAACTACGTTTATGTAAATTTATAACAACTCCCAAAAGTCTTATTATTATTATCGCTGCAATTAATGCAGAAATCATTGCAGGAATTCGTTTTCATTAATGCAAACAAACCATCGTTTAGCAAAATATTGAACTTTCACAAATTTCTAAATTTATTTAAAATTGGTTTGACCTTCCAAAATTAAAATTTGTAATTTAAATCAGTTAATTCTATATAGCAAAAAACTTGTAATTCAAGTTTTAAACTATACTATAGTAATCTTTCTTTGAGTTTGCACTTGGTTGGTTCGCTTTTCTTGTTAAATACGCCGATAACTTGAATAAAACTTTTAAGTACACTTTTTACTAAAAATATAGTATTCTATTTTAACTAAACAAATTCAGTTTGTGATGTCGTTTTTATTGTGAACTTTGTAACAAAAAAAATTTTTTTAGAGAATTATTGCTTGATAATGTTTAAAACTTAAGTTTCTTTTTAAGCTTTATTTTTAATTTTATTTTATTAGTAATTTTTTATTACTGATTGATTTGTAAATGAGAAACTCTTGAACATTTTAATACCTTTTACTACCATATATATCAAGCGACACTTAAAAACCAGTAGTTCATTTGAATAATATAATTTTATTTGATATTTCGATTAAAAAACGAAAAGAACTACCTTAAAATTGTTTTCTTTAGTTATTTTTGTTTATCAAGTCCAGATTTAATAGAAAAAAAATGTCTAACAATTAACTCATGCTGTTCTGAAGTTTCAGCTTAGATAGTTATAACCTTGAAGTTTAAAAATAACGATATTCTTAGAAATTTAAAGAAATTTTTAATTTTAATGTTTCTTACACATTACAAAGAATTTCAAATGCAACAGCTTAGCAAAATTTGCTGCAATTATTGCTCAGTTTTGTAAATGCTTTTTTTTTGTGCAAATAACGCGAATACTGTTAGGAATTTTTTCAAATTTCCTTCAACAGTTATCAAAAATGTCCAATTTTTAAACTAGTTGTACTATTTTTTTATTAAAAAAAGCTACAACTTTATGGTTTACCAGTCTTTAAAAATATTTAAATGAGTGCTTAATACTCTTACTAGTTAAAACAAAATATAGTTGATACAAAACTATATATTTTTCTCATTAATTTTTCTTTAAAGTTTGTTTATTTAGATTCGCAATACTGTAAACTAAAATTTATATTAAATGTTTTAGCAAACACTTTTATTATATTGTTATCAAAACTAACTAACATGTTCGCACACTATCAAAAACACCTTATTTCTAGTAAGTCAAGAGTTTTAAAGAAATGTAAGTAAACGTTTAAATGTTATCTTCATTCAAATATAAGTACAAGTTTTGTTGCTTAAAGTTTTATCCAAATTTGCTTTTAAAACAATTTTGTAAGTGATATAAAACGATTATTATAGACTCTTTTAGTAAATGTTTGCTAAATATTTCTAGGCTTTGATAATTTGTTTCATAAATTAAAGTCTAATAAACATTTCATTATTAAAACCAAACGATACGAAGTATCAAAAACTAATAGAGACAATATTTTTTTTTTAATACTTTGTTTTATTGTGAACATATTATTAACAGGATATTTTTATCAATTTTAATCAACAGAACCTAAATAAAAGCTAACACTTTTATAAGTTATATTTATTCCAAGTCAACGTATATTTTTATTATATAATTCGTTAGATTATAAGTATAATAAAGTTTTATATTACTAAACTAGGATGCTTATTGAAATTACACAGTAGAAACCTGAAGTTATTATTTATATTTTTGCAGCTTTTATATCATGACTTTATAATTGTAGCAAAGTTTAGAACATAACAAAACTATGTAGCCTTTTAATGTAAATGCTTCGTAAACTCTGAAAAAAAAAACTTTAAAAATATTTTTGTTCTTTTGTTTATTTCTGTCGTTTTAGGCGTATAAAGTTATAAAACCACATAACCTTGAAGTTTTACAATAACGAAGTTTATAGGAATTGGAATAAATCTTTCGTGTAGTTTTTTGATAAACATTACAGGAAATTTAGAACTGCTGCAAACAACTTAGCAAATGTTGCTGCAATTATTGCTGAGATTTGTAAACGCTTATATTTGTGCAAATAACGCGAATACTTATTGTCGAAGTTAAATATGTTTTAAAAAGTTCAAAATTTTATTCAACAGCTACTAAAAATGAAAATTTTTTAATTACAAATACTTTTTTTATTAAAACAAAATATAAGCTTATAGTTAACTAATAAAACTAGTATTTTTTAAATTATTATATAAGTACTAATTAATCTTTCTAGTTTTGGTCTTGTAACAAAACTATATCTTTTCCTCATTTTTATTTCTAGTTTGTTTATTTAGATCTACAAAACTGTAGACTTTGATTTATATCAAATTTTCTTGCAAACACTTTTAATAAATTGTTATTTAAACTAACTAACTAACATGTTCGCACTCTATCAAAAGCATCTGATTTCTAGTAAGTCATGAATTTTTAGATAAATGATAGTAAACGTTTAAATGTTTTCTTTACACATATACAATTTCAAGTTTTTTTGCTTAATATTTTATTTAAAGTTGCTTTCAAAACAGTTTTTGTAAGTAATGTAAAACAATTATTAAAGACTTTTTTAGTAAACGTATGTTTACTATTTCTAGGCTTTGATAATTTGGTTTATAAGTAAAAACTTGATAAACATTTTATTAACAAAATTAAACGATACCAAATATCAAAAACTATTAGAGACAATAATTTTTTTATAATACTTAGCTTTATTCTGAATATGATATTAGCAGGGTAATTTTATCAAATTTAATCAGCAGCACCTTAACATAAGCTAACACTTTTATAAGTTTTATTTATTTTAAGTCAACATATATTTTTATTTTATTAATATTTAGAACTTTAAAATGTGTAACTTGTTTGTCATTCTTAATATATTTTTATTGTAATAGATAAATCCACTAAGTTTTAATATTACTAATCATAAGTTTTTTAATGTGCGGTTGAATTCTAGCATTAACGTGTTTTAAACTTTAAATTTATAATCTATTGTAGTTTAATAAGAGTTACATCAGTCTATAAAATACTTCTCTGGCCCTCAAAATCTTTTACGAGATTTATGCAATGCTGAGAAAGACAAAGCAACTGAAGAAATCAAATGGGCGAGTTATGAATTTCTAAAAACAAAAGATCATCTGCTGGAAGAAGTCAAGGAAATGTTTTACAGAACTTCAAACTTCAAAGCAGCATCGGCAGGGTTCAAGCACAAATTGGAGCTGTTTTAAAAGCAACGATCCGGACTGCCTGCTTTTGCGCAATTCAGTCGTTGCGCACGTGCTGATAATTACAAAAAATCTAAAATTTATAAAAATTGCAGACGGATCGAGTGCAAGTGATTCTGTTATCCAAACTTGCTTTTACTGCACGGTACCGTGGGACCAAGTGTTGAGAGAATTCCAAGGGAAGGGTTCAGGCCATCAGAAAGTGGAAGCTTTGGTCTAGGGGTTTACTTGAACAATTGGTTTTACATTGCTTTATCTCGCGGCAGCTGCTTGGTGAATGACAAAGGAGTTTTTTACAAACCGTTTTTTTTGTTTGTAAATAAAGTAAGAAAAATTAGTAAGCGAATTCCAGACGTAAACTTTAGTAATAAAATTCCTAGAAAAGTAAAATTTTGTTTGCAACGCCAAAGCCTTATAAGCTTACATATGTAAAAGGAAAAAAATACAGCAACTACACTTTTAGTACGTTCTTCGGGAGAGCAAAACACTTACGAGTCCGTGCTCAAAGTTTTTGAAGTTCAAAGTACATTACAATATACTACACTGTTGTTTCTTTTTGTCGTATGTTGTAATGTACTTTTTATTTAATTTCGTTTCAAGAAGATTTATACTATCTTAAATGTTTTTGTTTTAGCAATTTCGTCCTAAAGAACTTCAAGTTAGCAAAGTATAACTTAACTCAAATTGTTTTATCAACAGTCGTCATTTAATGCTTATAACTTTAAATAATATGATATAAGAACCACTTTTTGAATATTTTATAAAATATAAATTTTTTCAACATTACAATTATCACATTACAATAGATTGTAACGATATAATTATCACATCAAAATTGATTGCAAAAATACAACTTTCACATCACAGTGGATCGCAACATTACAACTATCACATCACAATAGATCGCAACAATAAAACTATCACATCACAGTATGTTGCAACGTACAACTATCACATCACAGTATATCGCAACAATACAACTATCACATCACAGTATGTTGCAACGTACAACTATCACATCACAGTATATCGCAACAATACAACTATCACATCACAGTAGATTTAACTAATAAAACTATCACATCACAGTAGATTTAAATAATAAAACTATCATATCACAGTAGATCGCAATAATACTTAATCTTTTTTAAAATTGCTTAGTCTTTTATATAGTTTCATTAAATTTTAATGTCTTAAATTTTAAATCAATGAATACTTATGGATTTAATGTTTCGTATAAAGTTATATGTTATTCTAAGTAAGTAGTCCTTTTAGTTGGTTACAGAAGTTAGTATTTAACCTTAATTTAAAAATCTTCTGTGTTACAGCTGGACACCAGGCATATAAGAAATGCTTTTATGTACTTATAACAACTTTGAAAAGTTTTTTTAAAAAGCTGCTTAACTTGGTTGCTAACTATTACTTGATACCTAACGCATACTTGATAACTAAATCCTATTTGGTAGTTTACTCCCACTTTGTAACTGATTCCTACTTGGTAGCTGACTCATCTTGGTAGCTAACTTTCACATGGTAGCTAACTTACACATGGTAGCTAACTCAAACTTGGTAATTAGCTGAAAATTGTTAGCCTTCTCGCACTGCGTAGCTAAGAAAATTTTTTTACAGCATTACATTTGTCAATCAGTTAGCTAAAACAAAAAATATAAATTGGAAAGTGCTTACTAGTATTTTAGTTTTCTAATAATATTTTCAAATTGACTTAATTTAAAAGACTTTCAAATTAAAACTACAAACATGAAGATGGCTGCAGAAAAAAAAAAGTATTTCATTATATTACTTATACATCTAAAATTAATTTGTTTTAAAGTGGATTTTAGGTACTAAATTAAACTGCTAGATTTTATATAATACTTAGTTTTGTCGCATAAAACTGACAATCATTCAAAATGTTGTTGAAAGTTAAACCTCTTCGAGGGTACCAATTGAACAGTCAAAACTAAACTAACCTTAGAGATATATATAACATTGTGAACTAAACAAAAAGGATACGTAGAAAAATCGTCTTCTAACAAAATTTAATAGTGTTAAACTAAACTGTTTAAACAATAAAGTTAGATATTTTAAATTCGTGTTAATAGCAAATAACTTAAAATTTAAAGAAACGCTCAGAATCGACCAAACTTTACAAATATTTCAAATGGTATGAATTTACCTAAAAATATACTGCACCTAAAGGGTATTTATGAAAGTCGATACAAAAATAAATATAAGAGTATACTTAATAACTAACCCCACTAGGTAGCTAACTCATACTTGTATGCTATTTTTTACATGGTAGCTAAATATACTTATATGCTAACTTATACTTGGTAGCTAATTATACTTGGTATCTCACTCCTACCTGGTAGCTAACCCATAGTTTTCAACAAACTCCTACTTGGTAGCTAACTTATACTTCTTACTTAACTAACTCTTACTTTTCTTTGAGTACTGCTAGGCTCACAAGTGTTGGCTAGTAATAAAGTCACTACGAGAAATTAGATACAGTATAAAAACAACTATTAATACATACCAAAGTGAAGTGAATAAATAATCTTTAAGAAAAATAATGCTAAAGAATAGATAGAAAGCCATTTTTATTATCATTTTATCACTAATCACCAGTAAATGCTTATAACTTTATATACTATAATAAAGGAATCAGTTTTAGATATATTCTAAATTACAAATTTTAGCAACATTAAAATTATCACATCACAGTACATCGCAACAATACAACTATCACACCACAGTAGATTAAAACAATAAAACTATCACATCACAGTAGATCGCAACAATTCAACTATCACATCACAGTTTATCACAACATTACAACTATCACATCACAGTACATCGCAACAAATACAACTATCACATCACAGTAGATTGAATTAATAAAACTATCACATCACAGTAGATCGCAACAATACAACTATCACATCACAGTAGATTAAAACAATAAAACTGTCACATTGCAAAAAATCAATCATACTCAACCTTATTAGAGTTGTTTGGTCTTAAATATAGTTTTCAATTTTTTTAATTTAATTAATAAAAACGTATAGATCTAATGTTTCGTTTAAAATTATGTTATTCTAAGTAAGTAGTCTTTATAGTTGGTTAAACAAGTTAGAATTTGACCTGATTTTATAAAACCTTTTGTATTAAGTTAATTACCATGCATATAAGAAATAAATTTATCTAATCCTATAGCAACTATGAAAAGTCTTTGAAATATATGCGTAACTACTTTTGTGCTAATTGCTACATGGTAGCAAATTCTTACTTGGTAGCTAACTCCCACTTGGTAGCTAAATTAAACTTGGTAACTAACTCATACTTGGTAGATAACTCTTACTTGTTACTTACCTAACAATTACTTGAGGCCGCAGACGGCAACTCTAAAACGATATGAAAAAACTTTCATAAAACTTATAAACTGAGAATTATCGTCTTTTTTATCTTTATCGATGTTGATGCTCGTATAAGATTAATGTGTAGAATAATTTAGCGTTGCGCACCATTTTTAATTTTTTTTCGTGTAAGTAATAAATTGTACATTGATTTTATTGTTTATTTTATAACTAAATTAAGTTGCTATACCTCGGTTTACTAGATAAAGATAGAGATAAAGTAACATCATTTTAATTACTTAACATAAATACGGGTTGAATAAGGATACTTTAGGAAATTGTGTATTAAAAAAGTAAAAGAGTTCTAAGTAAACTTAACGACGTTTTATTATTGTTATTGCCGATAATATGAAAATGAAAAATATCTTACATGTTGCTTAAAATCTAAACTATCCGATAGTGTCTTTATAACGCCTAAAATCGAACACACTGTACAAAATTATGAAACAGTATGAACTTAACTAAAAATGATGAACCTTAAGAATACTTATCGTTATCGTATAAATGATAAATTAAAATAGTGTCAGAGTAAACTGTTTCATTTTATATGATCCTTATTACTAATAGAATAAAACTGACAATCATCTTGAAATGTTGTTGAAGTTTTAGCTCTCCGATGGTATTTTTAAAACTATTAAAACTGAACACAGCTTAAAGATATGTATAATATTGTAAATTAATATAAAAAAAGCTGTACGTTAAGGATATGTTAGAAAAATTGTATGCTAACAAAATAAAATATTGTTATAGTACACTGTTAACAAAAATATTGTTAGTTGTTTTAGTTCTACGACAAAGACAAGTATTATAAAAAAAACACTCGAATTCGACCAAACTTTAAAAAAATTGATATAGTTTTAACTTAACTAAAAATATGCTGCATCTTAAGGATATTTATGGAATTCGATACTTGGTTGTTAATTCCTACTTAGTAGTTAGGTCTAATTCGATATATATCACCTATTTGGAAGTTAACTTTTACTTGCTGGCCAACTTCTAGTTTGTACCTAAGCCAAACTTGGTAGATAAGTAATACTTGGTTGCTAATTCCTTCTTTTTAGCTAGCTCTTACTTGGTAGCTAACTAATACTTGGTAGAAAACTCATACTAGGTAGCTAACTGCTACTTGGTAGCTTACTCATACTTGCAATTTAATACCTACTTGGTAACTAATTCTTCCAATATTATTGATGTTTTGTTTAGAGTTTTTGTTATTCTAAGCTATTTGTCCTTTTTGTTGGTTACAGTAGTAAGGAATTGATCTGATTTTGTAAAAAGTTTTCTGTTACAGTTGGTCACTTGGCATATAAGAAATTCGTTTATGTAAACTTATAACAACTCTAACAATTATTTTTAAGAGTTGGGTAATTACTAGTGATGTACCGGACTCTCTATCCGGGTCCGATTCCGCCCGGATATTGCCATTTTTGTATGATAACCGGATCCGGCCGGACTCTAATTTGAATAAAAAGTCCGGATCCGGTTCCGGCCGGATTCTAATTTGAAAAAAAGTCTGGATCCGGGTCCGGCCGGATCCTAACAAAGATCCGGCCGGACCCGGATCTAGTTAGTAAAAAAGAGTATACTGAAAAGTATTTTTCCAAAAACAAACCCTGTGTAAATTAATAAGAGTCATTTTCGTCAGTTAAAATTAAACACCTACCGTGATTGGCTCATTTTGTACACGTGACTAATTTACATTTGTTTACATTTAAACTATAAATAAACATTTCATGAAATGGAACTTTTTACATATGTTGTAAAATTGAAAATTTTTGAATGAATATTTGCATTATTTATTGCTTAAATTTGAGCTCAGAGAATATTTAGAGTTAATACGGTTGAATGTACGAGCCAATGAGAATCATATGACGAAATGTTTCAAACTAAATACTGATGCAACAAAACATCAGAACATGACAGGCAGTTTATATGTAAGCAGTTAGTTAGTTTGGTGTGCAGCTTGAAGCAACAAAATATCTTGAACGTTTTTGTGAATACTTGTTGTAAGTAGTGTTTTGTCTTAAAAGTGAATATTTCAACAGGTGTTTAATTGTTTAAATACTTAAGCAACGTTTATAGTTAAATAGTTTATTAAAAATTTTACGGTTTCTTGTTTACTAAAAGTTTTATTTAATTTTTAGTTTTTTGTTTTAAGTCTTTTGATAAAGATTTAAATAGCTTCCAGTTTTTAAAGTGCTACGGAAGTAATTAATAATTATATATATGCTAGTATTTCTTGTTGTGTTTTATTTAAAAGATTCATCACTCAAAACTGTAGTGTCTGATTATAGAAAGTAGTCTCAGTTAGAATTTAGTATTTGTTAGATATTAAATAAGGTAGGATTTAATTATGATGGGTAGTACTAATAATTTAAGTGTACCACAATCAGTTTACAACTTTACTACCAAATTGTCAACTTTTGTTAGCTGTTCTACTGATTATTAGATTAAAGTAATTTTTCAGTTTTTAAAAACCTCATTCTGACTCAGGCTTGTTTATACTCACTCTAGCTAGTTTTATTGACTAAAACAGTGGCAACCCTGCTAGTTTGAAAGTTTTTGGGAATTTTAGAAAATCTTGAACTGCCTCAGGCTAGTTTAGTTTTTTATAAAAACTCAGGCTAGTTTTCTTTTAGATTTTGAATGAGTTTAAGCTGATCCAGTTTTCAATATTTTGTAATTTTCTAGTGTATTTTATCCAAGAACTTGATTTCAGATTTTTAATTGTAAATAACACCTAAATTTGTAAACCTTGTGGCTAGCTGTTCTACTTATTATAAGATTAAAGTTCTTTTTTTTTCAGTGTTTAAAAACCCCATTCTGACTCAGGCTAGTTTATTATAGTGATGTACCGGACTCACTATCCGGGTCCGGCCGGATATTGCCATTTTTGTCTGATATCCGGATCCGGCCGGATTCTAATTTGAAAAAAAAGTCCAGATCCGGTTCCGGTCGGATTCTAATTTGAAAAAAAAGTCCGGATCCGGTTCCGGCCGGATTCTAGTTTGAAAAAAAAGTCCGGATCCGGGTCCTGCCGGACCCGAAATTGTTGGTCCGGTACATCACTAGTAATTACTTGGTTGCCAAACTGCTACTTGGTTGCTAACTCTTGCATAATACCTAAATCATACTTTGTTACTAAATCCTACTTGGTATTTAACTCTTACATGAAGCTAACTAATACTTGGTTGCAAACTAATACAAGATAGCTTTCTTTCACTTTGTAGCTAACATATACTTGGTAGCTAATCTTACATGGTAGTATCAAACAAGTAATATTAACACTCGATTCGTGTTTGCAGTTGGCGTTTACACTTGTTATAATAATGTTCACATAAAATTGATCTAATAATCAGTTTAGTTAGGATTCATTGGAAACGAAACTGGTTCTTATATTTAAAAAGAATTTAAGAATTGAAATTCACGTTTTCAGTTGACGTTTAAACTTTAGAATTAGATTTTGCTTAACTATGTAACAACTTTGAAAAATAAAAATATTTAGTCTTGTTTCATTTCCTAAAAATGAAAATGTTTTCTTTAGTTCTATCGAATTCGAATATAGTTTACAATATACAATAAATCAAAAGACTTCTATTAAAGAAAGTACGAAGCTTATAATTATTGACAAAAATAAAACTAACAAGACGATTAGTTTAACAATTAAAAAATTACAATTATAATTTTCGAAATTATAAGTCTTTTTAAGCTCGTTAAAGTCTAAATAACTTCAATACTATAAAGTGGTCTTAGTTAAACGGAGTTAGCCTACGATTCTTTTAAAATTTATAGAAAAATTGTTTTCAAAATTATTATCTATATTTTTTTTAAATTTTTTCACGATAGCTGTTTATTATTTTAAATGTTTTTTGTTTAGAAAATTATATTATTAATGTTCATTTTAACTTTTTATTTTCACGATTGTGAAGTTAGCTTAACTGCGTTTTTCAAAAATTTTTTTAAAAATGTCCTAATTATCGTATAATGTACCTAATTATTTTTCTTATCTTAATAGCTAATTAACTATTTTTTTTGTGTTCTAAAGAACGGTCCTTTGCCTTTAACGTAAAAAAAAACATTGGATTGGGGTTTGGTTTTTTGAGTGGTGCCCCTTTGAAAAAATTAGGTATTTTTATGAGTTTAAGTGAAAAAAAAAGAAATAATTTTTTGAATCTTTTTATTAATATATGTGAATTAACGACTATCATTTTATTTATTAATAACTGTCAATATTTTGTGCAATTTGGCCTTAATTGGGTTTTTTTATAAGTTTTTTTATTTTATGAGTTTGAGTTAAAATTTTCAATAAACCTAACTAAGGCCAATTCGTACAAAGTGTTCACAGTTAGTAGAAAAGAATTATAATAGTTAATTCACATATTAATAAGAAGTTTTTTAAAAATAATAATTTTTTTTTATTTCTTACTCAAACTCATAAAATAAGAAAACTATAAAAACCCTAATTTCAAAACTCAAAGGGACTTCACTCGAAAATTCAAATCACAATCTAAATATTTTTTATAACTTAAAGGCACTTACAGCTCTCTAGAAAACAAAAAAAAGTTAATTAGCTATAAAGTTAGCTAACTTCACCCTCGTTTTATTTTTGGTAAAGTAATACATATTATTCTATAAGAAAAGTAAGTTTTTACAATTTTTTGATTACTATGAATTAATGTAAACAATTTAACTGCAATTCAGTTTTTTTTTTGAACTTCAATTACACTATAGCTGACGAGTTTGTAACTAAAAATTCATGTGTTTGTTTATCGTTTATAATTAACTATAGTCTTGTTATATTATCTCAATTTTCACAAAGTTATAGAGTCACTTTTTAGTTTTGAACTATCGTTTTTAAGAATAATACACTAGTATATTTTTTATAAGTAGGAGTCTAAAATAAACAAAAGGACACTTTTGCACGAAGGTATATTTTTTACGAAGACACTTTTGCACGGATTGACACTATTTTTAACTATACTTTTTGTAATAACTTTATTTAATTAATATTGTTTTAATCCCACTATTACCAATAACCCTTATCCTCGGTATGTTTTTTTTGTATTTTTGTTTTTTTATAATTTTTCAATATAAATTTTTAATTTTTTTTGTTTTTATTATTAATATTTGTTAAATATATACTTTTCTATCACTGTTATCCCTAGCTTATACCCTCGGTCGGTAACTTTCTTTTTTGTTTTTTTTGTTTGTTTTTTACAGTAATTTTTTTTTTCTGTTTTATAGTTTACTTTTGTGTGAGTTTTATAGTTTACTTTTGTTGTTGCAAAAAAGACCACTCGTGCTAAAGTGCGTTCTTGCAAAAATGTACCTTCGTGCAAAAGTGTTTTTGTGCATGTTATCAAGCTTATACAATTTAAGCTGTTAAAATATGCTTATGGTTTATAAATTTTTCAAGTTTAAACAAAATACTTTTAGTTCTAATTCTACAGACAGCGATGCTTTTTTTATTATTTTAATTTATTATTTCAATCAATATTTAGTTGATAACTCTTCAAGTATTCAATTTATTGGTATACTTAATATTAACTAAAGAAGGCTTTCACAACTAACTTCGTATTTTGGATTAAAAAAATTTGTTCATATATTTTGAGTTAGTTTTTAAAATTGTAATAAAATAGAAATTAAAGTTTTAAATTCACATGAAGGTTAAAGTAAGTTATGTTTTACAACGTAGAAGGTGCTATATAATATCATAAAATTTAAATAATGAAGATATTGTTTTAATTGTTTAACAAAGCTTCTGGTTTCTTTATGTATGAAATTTTCTGTCAGAAACGATGGATGTGTATATTTCCAACTTTATATTGCAAATATTACTTCTGCTTTTTTTACATTATATTCAACTTAAATAAACTGATAAAAAACTTGTTTCAAATAAAACCAATAAATAAAATAATGTTTAATCCAGCTTTTACTGAAACTTTAATACAAATCGAAAATTTTTAATTTTTTATACATTTTTAAACTTTTAGAATTTGCTTTATGATATTAAGACACTAGTTTCATGTACCATTTTGAGACTACCTTTTGAGTGGATTAAGTATCATAGTCTGGATTAATTAAATTACTTTATAGAAAGTAACGTTCAGTCCTCATACTCAAATGAAATTGCAACAATAAAGAAATATATTTAGAAATCTAAGAACTTTTTGTTTTGCTCATTATGTTCGTTTAAAGTATTTTAGACGTTTTAACGTTAGCAAAAAACAAACAATAACTTATCTATTTGGAAGGCCTTGAGTATATTTGAACTTTATAAAACATTAACTTTGTACAGCATTTGTAGAACTTTTATTGCTTTACTTTCTTTAGAAATTATACTGTGTTTATTGCAATCTTAGAGATTCATACAACTTTGAATTTTAAAAACTTTTTATAACTAAATGGACTTATGCAAATCTTTAATTGATAAATTCTGAAAGAAAAACATCAGTTAACTGTCGTGCAATTTTATTAACACTCGTTGTCTTTATTGAATTAACCACATACACATGTAAAAGTTATTATATCACAGTATATCTAAAACTACAATAAAGCTTAGTACAAAGTCGTTTCAACTAAAATTGAAATAAAATATAAAAACAATAAATATACAACTCTTTAAAAAAATAAGCTTTTATTGACAGCATAAAATAATAAAACAAACAACTTTATATCAATAACCTAAAAAGTATATTAACATTCTGTATTACGAAGCTTTATTAAGATTCAATGGCGAGTGCACATTTAATGTTTTAAAGTAAAATGAAAAAAAAAAAAAAAAGGTATTTTATCTAAAAGTCAGGAAAAAATATTTCTTAGTTTTTCTTGAGCAACAACAATTTTTTCAACGTAGTAGCTCGGAGCATCAGAAAACCTGAAATCATTTTAATGTCATTTTGATTTGCTTACTAAAACATTATCCTGCTTTTAAATTTGTTATTGCAAATTCTAAACTGGTCTATGCTTAATGTTTGATTGTTCTCTTTATTGTTGATGGAATTGTTCACTGCAGCACTCTCTTGTTCTTTTTTATAAGCGTACAATGCGCTCACGTGGTGCAGCAACTTTTTACTTATTTTGAAATGCTTTTTCGGGACTCTGTTGTAGTTGTTATCGTAAGACGGGTGGCCATTGTAGTTAAAGTTTTCATTCGCGACATGGTAGTTTTGAGTAACGTTCGAATGTTCAGGGTATGTGTGAGAAAGTTGGTGAGAATTTTTACCCCCTTCATATTTAAGCTTTTTTCTGTGTTGCCTAGAAGTTAAAAGCTTTAATTTTTAAATTACAAACAATAAATATAAACAAAAATTATTACAAACCGTAGTGAAAATTTAATTAAAAATATATATAATATAAGCAAAAGAATTAATTGCCTCTTTTGTACTTTATATCAATTTTTTTAATGTTATTTTTATTTAAAAGTTTTTGTATATTAAAATGTAGATTTTTATTCTTATACAACAGCGTTGAGAAAATATGTAATGATTAAACTTCGATGACGATAAATGTTCTTATATATTTAATTGAAATTCCATATAGAATAAAGTAATGAAAAACGTACCTGCAAGCTTCAACGTCAAATACATCATCATCAATATCTTCATTTCCGCAGCATTTCGTGCAACAGTTGAAGTAGTAGCACCTGAAGTACGATAAACTATATATTAATCATATTCAGTTCATAACCAAACCAATCAAAAATGACTCATAATTGATTACGTTTTCAATAAAAATAATCTTGTAACACCATAAAAATTTAAAACAACTTACATTAAGATATTTATTTACGAATTGAAAATATATACAAGATTAACTATTCGAGATTTTTATTTGCAAAACTAAACTATACCCTTTTTGAGATCTTCAGTTATAATTTAAATCTGAAAAATATGAGATAAACAAAACTTTGAAGTTACTATAAAGCAAAACAAGTAAGTTAGAAACTTTAAATTATGCAAGCTAGAAAATTGGTTAAAGGTTTGAACAACATACTAAATAAACACTATGGATTAAAGCTCTTGAAAAACTGAACGTAAAACTGTTAAAATAAAAAAAAACACTAGTGGTTAAAATTTAAAAAAACATTAGTGGTTAAAATTAAGGAACAACACAAACTACTTACATACATACTGAACGTAAAACTTTTAATTTTAAAAAACCTTACTAGCTTGAAGGTATAAAATTAAATAAAATTAAAACTACGACACACAAAAGGTTTGAGTCTTTAATTAAAAATAGCTAATATTTTAATAAAATAGTTTCACTTTCAGTTTTTTAAGAGCCTAAAACCATAGTGTATATATAGTCTTTTATTGAAGCCCTTGATTAATTTACTAACTAACATAATTTACAATTTCTAACTTACTTGTTTTGCTTTATAGTATCTTCCATGTTTGATATGTCTTAATTTTTTCAGATTTGAATTGTAACTGAAGATTCCTTAAAAGGTAAGCTTAGTTTTGCAAATAAAAATCTCGAATAATAGATCTTGTATTTTTGTCTCCTTATTTTAAAATAAGTTGAAAATTAGTTCGTACAATTTAGAACCTCAAATATAAAGTTAAACTGTAATTGTCATACTTATTAAAATTTTTAATGTTTTCACCTGCAGTACATGTAGCACATAAATACTACTATCGACAAACAAAATCCACCGGTGACGGTATAAATAATTAGGCGTTTTATTAACATTCTACCTGAAATAGATGCTTACAAAGATTTATTACTTGAACGACCTAAAATAAATTTATTCTTCTTTATTTAATCATTTTATAAGTTATCTTTTACTTAACTGTGCATTATAATAAGATACTTTAAATACAAATGATTCTATAAGTTTAAATATAGGCAAAAGACACTAATATTCACTTATTTCAATTTTAAATAAGTTAAAAGTTATATGTAAATAAATAAATTTGTAATTAAAAGTAACCTAAAGTTACCTCAACTTAGTTGGCATTTAGTCTAACAAACTTGAAAATGTTATATTATATAATATAAATTAATTAATAAAATACATATAATATAATTAATTATACTTTTAAAATGTTGTTAAATATATATTAATATAATTCTTGTTTGAATCAAAAAAAAATAGAAAGCTTCAGTTATACAGTGATTATGATAAGTTAGCAACCTTAATTACTGAAAGATAACTAGTACTGCTTAATTAAAAACCAGTTTGTACAATCCTAAAATATTTTTAAATACGTAAAAAAAACATTTTTAAACATTTATTAAATTAAAATAAATAGAATAAATTAAATATCTGTAAGTTGAAAAAAAACTTGAACTCTTTAAGCATTTTCTAAAACAAATTTTAGTTTACTTAGTTAAATTTATGACTTAAGTAAGTCAAAAAGTACTTAATAACTTAGTTTTTTTATAGTCTACATAAGTTAAAGTCCTTTTATAGAAAACGTTTAATGGTGATAAAAATAAGTGTGAATAATTTAATCTAAGAATAGTATAAGGTATGAATTTAAGTGAACTTAATTTATTGGGACTACTCATCATAATTTATTCCTACTTTTATTAATTGTTTTTATATAAATACTAAATTTTATTTAGTCTACTTTGTAAAAATTAGACAAAACAAATCGAGTAATAAATCTATTAAAAAAAACACAGAACACTATTGTAACAACACTGTTTCAAGTATGTAAGTTATTAAAACTTGAAATAAAAAAAATTTAATCAATATAAACTTTAAGTTTATATTAAAAGCACTTTGAAACCATAAAAAATGTGAAGTTTAAGATATTTAAAGAACTATAAATAGATTCAGAAATAAAAACTCTAAATACTATAACAATAAACATACTAATATATATAAACTGCAGTTTTAAAAAAATTCTTAAAACAACTTTGAGCAATATCTCAATACAAGTTGTAGTCTTATCAACAACTCTCTCTTATATTAATGATAATATTTTCTGATATACTTGTGTTCTGGTTGACTTATTTTTGACGCTCAACATTTAAAAATTAGACACCTAAAAAATAAAAGAGAAAAAAAAAAATGCAATTTATTACAATAGGAAACACTGTTTGTAAAAGAATTTTTTTGTTTAACTATGTTTAATACTTAGATTTGCAGGTTTAAAGTATTAATTGAAAATATACTCTTTTTTTGTTTAAATAAAATATACTCACATCAGCTTAAAACAATTACAAAAAAAATATTAATAAAAACTTATTGATTGAATTTTATTTGAAAACTGTAAGTACGGAAACTTTTAAAAAATTAAAAAAAAATTAAACTTTTTTTTATAATCTCAACTATCATAATATCACAAAATGATTTTTGGAAATATAATAATTAAAAGATAAATTAATAAAAAAGCATCAATAAAATTTTTGTCAAAACTCAGAATGTTACAGGAACTTAGTAAAAACAATTAATGTAATTAAAATAAATGCTTAAAAATTGGAGTATATTTAAACTGAAGTATTTAATCAAATTCTATTCATAAAACATTAAAATAAGTGCTAACGTAGTAGTTGATATGCAATAAACAGTTTTTAAGAGTAAATATTTCTTTAGAGTATGAAACACTGTTTTTAAAATAAATGCTTCTTTCTTGACATTCAACTTTTAGTATTTTAAATTGCAGGTTTATAGTATTAACTTAAAGCAGAAACTGTTTTTGGTTAAATAAAAAATGTTTTACTGAGCTTAAAAAAGTTACTTTAAAATTATTATAAAACGTTTACTGCTTGAAACTTATGTTAAATTGTTAGTAAATTTATACAAGAATTTTAAGCTCTTATCTTCAATTCAATATATCATAACATCACTAAATTGTCTTTGGAAAAATAATGGTTAATAGACAGATTTAAAAAGCATAACTGAAATTTTTGTAAAAACCTAGAATGTTACAGGAATTTTGTCAATAATCAAAGATGTTGAAAATAAGTACTTAAAAGTTTGAGCAACTATAAACTAAAATTTTATTTTATTTTTTCTAAAGGATATTAAAACTTCAAATAAAATTTGGTTAGTAAAATAGAAATTTAGAGCTTTTTTTTACTTGTTTATTTCAATTTTATGATAATAGATAGTATACGTATAATTCTTAAATGACAAAATAGTCATTTTATTTTATATTTTGATGTTGTTGTCCTTTAGAATATGCAGGATTGCAAGAGATACATAAATAAACAGTTTTGTATACTGGACAAACTTATGTCATTTTGTAGCTTAATGTTTATGCTCAAGTAATTTTTGACAATTTGCTTGTATTCAATCTTCAACTTTACTTGTAAAAATTATAAACCAACAACTTTTATAGATAGTATAATGGTAAAATATTTTTTATCACCTCTAAGTTTTTTGTATTCCAGTTTATATGTATGGCTTAAAAAACTAGTGGTTCATAGAGGTTACAAACTTAAAAACATTAGTTGTTTAGAGTTTTTACTCTTGCTTCAAAATTATAGTTTGTTTTTTTTTTACAAGTTATAACTGAAAGTTTATATCTACTAACACTATCTGATATAAAAAAAAATAATTGTTTAGACGCTCTAGTTATTAATTTAGATTAAAAGTTGTTTTGCTTGGGATTTTGAACCAATAGCTTTTATAGCTAAAATAGTCAACAGCCACGTAAATAAAATTGTAAAACGTTATACTGCGAACAATCTTAAATTCAAACTAAGTTCTTTGAAAAATGTTACATAGTACTTATTTAACAACATTTTAATTTTTAGTAACAATAAATACTTATAAAATAATGTTTACATTCAATCAATGTGACAAAATTTTAAACAAAATTTAAATCTTTGACATATAAAGTTTGTTAACATAAACGTTTTATTTAAAATAAATCAAGATACTTACAAAATAGTATAGTTTGAGGTACATTGTTAAATTACAAATTTAAAACTAAAAAAAATAAATTTATAAATAACTCAAACACTTTAAACTTACCATAAGTAATATAACATCGAAAGACTTAATCTAAATTTTAGAGGAACTTATAAAAAAAGTTTTCAATTCTTAATCTTAAAAATAAGTACTTCAAGAAGTTGTAACATAATTTATTTTTACATGGTTAAAAAGTAATTAAAAAATAAGTGCTTAAAAAACATTTTGGACATTCGCACTCAAGATCAATTGCAAAAAACTTCTCACTGAACCATTCTGTAAGTTACGTACCTACCAGCTGTTTCTGATTTTCTAACAATTTTTACCACCTGACCTCTGTGTAACCCGTAATACCTGTTAGTTATATTACAATGTTGTGTATTAATTTATTGTTTACTACTTCATACTGTTTTTATTTAGCAATATTTCTAGAAATTATACCTAAAACAGTCAAAAAACATTAATAACTCTCACCCGTAACATTAGTAAACTATTTACTATTATAAGTAATTTGTTAACCGTAGTTAATTACATTATCATTCATTAATATTTACATTTGTACCCCATAATACTTGTGAATTATATAACAAAATTATTTATAAACAATACTGTTACTTTAAATTCGTATCCCATAATATTTTTGAGTTATATCTCTATAGTTATTAATCACTACAATACTCATTATTTATAACTTGCAACCACTTACACCAGAAAACTATATTATTATTTATAAAGTAAAATAAAAACTACTGTATATAATTTGCAACCACAATATACAATTAATTAAAAGCTACATTATTTACTAATGTATATATTTTAAACTTAATACCTGGCTATTGGGTCTGTTTGTTGCATCCTGGGAAGTTGATGGTCGTTCACTCGATATCTGGTCAGCAACTCAATCTTCTCAGTGTCAGACAGAACTTCGTGGTATGGTACTAACTATAAAATATTGTTTCAAAACTTTATGTTACAGTATTGTATTACTCTAATAACTGAACTAATAGTAGAGAACATAATTATTTGACTTACTGACATAAAAGTTTAGTGGTTAAATGTGAGTAATTAGTTACCTATGTTATAATATACACTTAATGGGTAAGTGTTAAACTATCACGAGTGTCAAAATTGTACGAGGGGACAAAATTGCACGAAGGGTCACTTATGCACGAAGAAGTTTTGCACGGAAAATTATTTTTGCACAAAGAAATTTTTGCATGGGTTGAAATTTTTTTGTATATTTTTTAATAACTTTTATATTTTTTTAATAACTTGAATTAAATTTATTTATTAAATTTATTCACTTATCACTGTTACCCGTAACAATTATCCCGGTCGGTATCTTTTTTTAATTAATTAGTTTATTTTCTTGTTTTTTTTTTTAAGTAATTTTATTATTTTTAATTTCTATAACTACAAAAATTTTACCCCTAAACCTCACCTTCGGTCGATTCTTTTTTTTCTTCTTGTTTCTTTTTATTAAGTTACCTTTTCTTTTTTGTTTTCTGTACAAATTTATACCTTTTTTTGTTACTCCCGTGCTAAGATGATCTCCGTGCAAAACTGTCACTCTTGCGAAATTCGCACTCCGTGCAAAATTGACTATGTGCATTTGTCCACTTTCGTGCAATGTTGTCTTCGTGCAAATTTGACCTGTTTTCATACTTAACATCTGGTCATATTGAAAAAAATCAACACAAACGTTGACGAATGTATGCAGAACAGAAGCCTGGACTTTCGTGTGACTATTAGATACGTGTAAGTTTAACAATAGGATTAATAAAACCATTTTGATCATTAGACTACAAGTCTTCGGTAAACTGAGACCAGTTTCGTCTTTATTAGGACTCGTCAGTTTAATACAACCAAAAACTAGCAGTCATCATTTTGCAAACGGTATATTATTCTTTCAAGTTAAGCAACTATTTGCAAGTATTGATCAAGGGCGTCACCATTGTCTTTTGCTGTGTTAAGTTTAATACATTGTCCACAAGGCAAGACAGCTGATACGCTGGTATTAAAAAAAATCACCAAAATACTGGCAAAAGTCTGCAAAGCCAAGCCTGGACTTTCGTATGCCGTGAAACAAAAGGGTTCATCATACCGATTAGATCATCAGGCCACAAGCTTTCGGTAGGTTGTGGTCTCAGACTTTATATAGTTGTATAATTACTTCAACTAACTAGAACACTTTTCAAGCTTACTTAAATAAAATTAATATTTACGTCAACTAAAACAAAGCAACAAAGTAACCTGGTGTTCTGTCGGGTTAACGAGTAGTTCCTGCTCTATATACTGTTCCAATAAATACTTTGGCGCGAACTCTGACAATGCAGACCTGGTATCAATTATTTTGCTTAAAAACTAATAACATTGTATTTTATACGAAGGTAGTTTACTTACTTGGCCGTCGGCGTCATGGTCGAACGAACTACGATGATGGCTCTCTTAACTTTGTCTTGCTGCATTGTATTGCAGTATGACTTGATTCGGTTCAGTGATACCTTTTCTTCTTCTAGAAAATTGTGTTTTAAATTTAGTGTTTTATATTCTGATTATTGTACGTTATTTTAACATTAGTTTTAATTGAAATCATTAAATAACAAATAAATGATGTTTTAAACATTTATCTTGTTGTATAACATGACCGTATAACTTTATTTAGCTTTATCTTTTTAAAGCCTTCAATAAAAAAAAAGATTCATAAGTTACTAAGTATAAGATGTAACGTTAAAAGGCGTTAAATCCTGGAGATCCTGATAAGCAAGATTATCATTATATATATAACACAGATGTTTTTGCGTCAAAACTTTTTTCCGACTAACCGCGTTTCACTGCTCTCAAATGATTTTAAGAACAGATCTACGGAGTCTATAAAATATTGACACACATTAGAAAAAAAGCATGTATAATTAACTCATGTAATAAACTCATGTAAAATATGTATAACTAATGTTTAATTAAAAATGTAATTTTTAAAGTTAAAGTTGAAAGTAAGGGCGCTGATAAAATTCATACCGGAATTACAGCAGGTAGTTTCAAAGATAGATATGCTAACCATTAACATACTTAATTATTAATAAGAAACAAAGCACGCATTTATCGAATTATATCTGGAAATTTTTTCACAGGCACGGTAAAGGGCAAAACATGGAGTGGAATATTGTTTCAAAGATCAAACATGCATCCAACGGAGTAAGTAGAATTGGCTCAACTTGCAATACAGAAAGAGCAGTAATTGCAGTAGAAGATGAAGACCTACTTCTGAACAAGTGGCAGAATTTATCGAATATTTGTCCCCACAACCGACGTTTTTACTTTTAATAACTCTGTCAACTTGTGCACTTATTTATTTAACAACATTTTCACATACAATCACTAACACTTACAAGTTTGATACTATATGTTTTTAAGAGCATAAATTATTGATTAATTTGTTAAATTTATTGTGACGAAATATTTCTGCATAACTTAATTTAATTTTCATTTTTAAACCTCGTAGAGCTTTTCTGAGGTTAGTATATTTTTTTATTAAATTTGTAATTTTTGTAGACAATTTTTATATTTTTATGTTTTTTTTCCAAACTTTATTTCTAAACCATAAAGTTTGTTTATAGTTACTATTCTCATAAACATTATACATGATTATACATGCTTTTTTCTTATGTGCTTTAATATTTTATACACTCCGTAGATCTGTTCCTAAATTTATTTGAGAGCAGTGAAACGCTGTTAGTCGGAATAAAGTTTTGAAACAAAAACATCTGTGGTAAGTTACTAAGTATTTATTAATAAGTTGTAAAATTTTATGAAATAAAGTGCTCAATATATAACAGCTTAACTATTAAAATTTATTTTGTTCAATGATTGTTACTTAAGTTGATACCGTTTTTCCTAAAAGGATTTCCAGTGCTTTTGTTCTTTAATTTTACATTGTTATTTACAAAATTTCTGAAGATCCTCCTTTTAGGAGATATAGGTTTGCTAGAGTAACAATTGTTAAAAAAATATTTTAGTAGGTGTTTATTCAAGTCCCTTATACTTTTTTTTTAGAATTTTAATAATTTTGATTATAACTCATGGTTGCCACAGATCAAGCTGAAAAAAGTTTCCTGACTTTTTCTGACTTTTAACTAAATTTTTCCTGACTTATCATAATCTAAACACTTAAGTTAAACTTTTTCTAAAATACATAATCAAACACTTAAAACTATATAAATCTTTTAATATTATTTTTATACAGCTTAAAAGAAAAGTTTTTTTTATAAATTCTATCATCTAACTTTTATTACATCACTTAAACCATCAGTGTATGATTGATGTATTTACAATAAACAGCTCTATCAGCAAAATACTTGTATTTTCTAACTTTATGCAGTTCTAGTTTGTATGCAAACATATAATAGTTAACTCTTCTTCTGGATGTAATAGTTTCTCATTTTATACTGGTTTCAAGCAGAGCTTTGTTAATACTTAATCTAGTTCGACCGCAGCCTGGTCATTGTGCAACAGAATAAATAATTTGAACAACTTTCCGAGAGAAGATTTGGCAGGAAATTTTAATGTTTAAAATAGAACTGGTTCAAACAATCTTCCTTTTGTTTGAAGCACTGAACTTTAATGCATTCATAGGACAATTTACCTAAGTTGTAAATTTTTTAATGCTAGTATCACCTTTAGAGTTGGAGCACATTTTTTACTATGTTAAGGAGTGCACAATGTTGGCAAAACGCTTAACAACAATTATGACCCCTAACTTTTTAAGGCCATGCAGATTAAGACATGACATATTTTTTTACAAATGTACTTCCAATAGCCATTCTGCTCTGGAGATTTTCAACCGCTTTTAACACAAATAATCTATATTTTTTGATGAAATTTAAGACCTTTTGTTCTTCAACTAGATTTTTTTCCTCAAATTTGTAAGCAAATTTGTGGCAGCACAACCAAGATTAAGAGCAGGTTTTAGGGAAGCTTGATCATTTAATTCAACCTTGAATAACTAGTTTAGCTGAGTTCCGTAACTATCACATGTTTCATAATGATGCACAGCAATTTGATTACCATGAACGAAATGTTCTCATGCATAAAGGCAACAACAGGCTGGGTACTTCTGGTACAATATCAAAAAAGGCTGCATAAGAGATATTACATAACTAAAGAAATGCAAAACATTTTTGAGTATATATCACAGTTTCACTATAAAGTGTTCTTGCCATAGATCATTTATACTAAAAAGCATTGAAAAACTGTTGTTCAAGTTGGATAGTAATTCAATATGTTAATAGAAAAATTTTAAAGTTTTAAAAATGAAATTTTATTAATTTATACCAGATGAAGGCATTGGAAACTAAAAAACTTCGTAAATTTCTAAAAAGAAATTGCAACTTCAGTCTGACTTTAAAGGATTTTTAATTAAATTTATATTATTTGCAGTCTTTGAAAAATAAGGAATTTTGTAAATTTAAACTGACAAAATCTGACTTTTTTTTAATTTAGTCAAATTTCCCCACTATTAATGACTTTTTTTAAAAAAGCCCCATTTTTCCTGACTTTTTTCGTTTTTCTTTTAGTTTTTCAACACTGATAACTCCTCTAAAAAACTATTCAGCAAAAAAAAAAACAAAAACAACATTCAATTTGAAATAAAAAAAAAACTTTTAAAAAATGATTAAAACACTTTGAAATAATAGCACAATATAGAAACAAACGAGGAAAGAAGATGTAGAGCTTGTCACTTGGATCATCCTCGTGTTCAACAAGTATTGTCAACATGCTCCTCGATGGACTTCCATCAGATCCATATTCAGCTGTAAATTCTTCCAATGTTTGGTCAAGTTCTTGTTGGGTTACCAAGTAGCCGCGATCGTGGCAGAGCTGCAAGAAATTATTTTCACTGAATCAGTTTACTAAATGTTTAGTTGGTGTTTATAGTTATTAAAGCAAAGCTGCGAGAAAATATTCTAAGTTACAAAAGTATGAGTTAAAAAATATGTGTATAATATCTAAAGTAGCTTAAATTTTTGTTTGGTTGTTTAATAATACTTTACTTAGCTTTTTATAATTTTTAGTGTTTTTGTACTCAGCAAGTTTAATATAAAGTTTTCAGTTTTACAATTTAAAAAAAAAACACTCTATTTATAAACAGTTTTAAAGACCTACTTTGATGCAGTTAGTTTAACCACGTAGTATACGGTTAAATAAAACAAAAAAAAAACTAAACTTAGTTATAATTATAAATTTATAAAAAAAAAACATAACAATTCTTTTTTTTTAAATTAGATAGTGCAAAGGCATCTAAAGAGAAAGGTAGCGTCAGGATCTAGTTAAACTTTTGTGTAGTATTAATTTTCAGTGACTTTTAACAAAGTTTACATACTAAATAGTTTAGTTTAAGCAAAAATGGTTTACTTTTATAAGAAGATTGCCAAAAATTATACAAAATATTACTTTAAATGAAAATTAATGTTTATTTATTTTTTTTTCTTTAATTTCGACAACCCTAGTTTAAAGCTCAGTATATGGATACAAAAAAAATATTTTTTTTTAAACATAAAAATCAGCTAAAATTAATTTTTTACTGTAATTGTAATCCTATAGTTTTTAGTTTGTTATAATAATGTTAATTATATAATACTAACTTTTTATATTAACTTTAATTTTTTATTTTTAAATAATTTATTGTATAAAAAATAATTAAATTTAAAAAAACTCTAACATCTGTAAAAAATTATGAAATATTTTAATATTTTTAGAAAAAGTTATTGTTTACATTAATTAGTTTAAAAAATTGTTTAAATGATTATTTAAAAAAAATTTCTACCTGCATGCATGTTTTACGAACTCTCCATAATTTGTAAACTTCTGTTTCATTATCCATGGTAATTGTTTAAATTAAATCTAAAACTGATTTTTACTTATAAACAAGCTTGTAAATATTTAGAACAAACTGATAACAATTTAATTAAACTGTCTTCTATAAAAAAAATGTGAATGCTTGCAAAAAACATATTCTACCTTTAATTATAATACCTTCTAAAATATCACACGTTTCTATGACTATCTATATAATTCGGTAGTTTGATAAACAGTTCGATTCTTTTTTTTTAACTTCAAAGCTCGTTTAACAAATTTAATTTGTTAAACTTTTATATAGTAAGTTTAATCTTTTGCTTTAATTATACACTTACTTTATTTAAATTAAAACTAACACAAATATGTAGGTGAAATGCTTGGTGTACAACTCTCAATATTCATAAATTTATGTTTTTTTATTAAAAGCAGTCATTTAACAGGGTGGTCAATAAACTTTAAGAAATGTACTAAAATATATAACAAAAAAAAATTAATATAATTTATATTACTTAAAACTGATGAAAAACACAAAAAAAGTTGTCTCTTTTAAGCTTTTTTTAAATTTAATTGTATATTTAATTTTGCATACCTTTTTTTTCTTTTTTCTTTTATCATCTAAGTTTTTTTGTTTTTGAATTTTGGGAACAGTAACTAGTAATAAGTTAGAAAAGTTTTATAGTTGAAAAATATAACTACTGATTGTAGAAATAATAATGTTAAGAAGTATCTGGTAAAAATATTCCAGGAACTTTACTAACCTTACAGGTAGAAACCAGCTTAATAAAATTTTAAAAACACATATCATGATTTTCTTGTAATTTAATCAACACTGATGTTTCATTACACATAGTATTTATCAGTAGAAAAAGAAAGTAAAACCTCAGACAAATTCTTCAACAACAAAAAAGAAAAACATTCACTTTAAAAAAGTAAAAACAGATTAAATGTTCACTATAGAATTCTTACTTAGAAAAAATATGGCATAATTAATTTGGTTTTGAGATAAATTATACTTCTTATTGTTTTTATAACTTAAAAAAATATGTAACACCTATTCTTAAATTACCAGGCAGTATACTTTATTTATTACAAGTATAGGCTTATCATATGAACTAGTACTATGAAAATAAAAAGCAATTGGCATACTTAAGCCACTTATAAATACTTTGCTATTTCACATTTTTAACTTGAAGATTAATGCAGGGTTACCACTGGTTTTTTAGAAGTTTATTCAAGAATTTCTGAATTTCTTCCAGGTTTTAGAATTTACACGTTTTTAGGTCTATTTGTAGTTTGATGTTCAGTTTAAGATTAAAAACTGTGTTGAAAACCAACATTGAAAAGATACTGTAAAGTTACTTTAATTGTGATTCTTAATAAAAACTTTGGATGATGACAAAAGCTTTTTATCTATAATTATATGCTAGATTTTTTGTGTTAAATCAAAATTTTACCAGATATGATGTAAACATTGTTTAAAATTTTAGGTTTCTTATAAATTTTTGTTCAACATCCAAGGTTTTTCAACATTTTTTTCAAAATTTTATCTAATTAAAGTTTTTTTCTTCAGGATTCCAGGTTTTTTTGCAACCCGTTTAATTTCAACGTTATTATTTTACTTTGTATTTAAAGTTAGAACACAATAAAACTAACTAAGTTTAAACTAAACCTAACATTTTGAGATTTTAAGACTAGCAAAGTATCATATACAACTACCAAAATAATACAAACAAGACTTTTAAATATTTGTAACCCCTGAATTTTAAATGAGATAAAATAAGATTAGTCGTAATTTTTATGGAATACCTTAATTTTATAAATATGTTAAAACACAAAAAAAAGAGTTAAGCATTTAAAATTGTTTAATAATATTATAGGAATTAAACTTATATCAAATTAAAATCAAATAAGATGTTTGTGCTTAGTGAAAAGAAGTAAATTAAGCATCAAAATAAAATTCTTAAAAATTAAAATCTTTTACCAAATCATTATGCTAAGCTGAGAAGACTAAGTTTTCCGACAATAAATAAAATGTTTAAGTTTAAGGTGATATAACTTGAAAAGTTTTTAGATGCTATGCTAATTTTCTAGTAGTTGCAATATTTTTATGAAACTAAAACCAACTTTTGAACTGAACACTTGAGTGATTTTGTAAAGGAGTACATTTGTTTTTCACAATATTAGTTTTAAGGCCAATGTCAAATGTAACAACTTGAATGTTTTGTTCTTTTTGGTACACTACATTTTAAATGTTTTTGAAAATTGTAATGATTGTTTATTACAATAAACAAAAGTTGGCTTATTTTAGTATCTGATAATAATTACAAATTTAACTAAAACTAGTTTTTACTGTTTGTACTATTTCTTGCAAATTATATTATGTTAACAAAGTTTAGAAAAATAAAGGCTTTTGTAATAAATAGTAGTACCTTAAATTTTTTAACTTTTAATTAAATACTGCCTTAAAGCGAACAAACGTCTACTGAGTATTCAGATTTTTTTTCTGTTAAGAAAGAAAGTGTGCCTAGTTGTTTAAGATATTACCCTTTTTTAAAGTCATGAATATTGAACATTTTAGAATGTTATATCATGCATGAATGTAGTATTTGCTTAAATTCATTTCTTACATTTGTAAAAAGCTAGATGTGTAAAGTTTGCTCTATATTATTGTTATGTATTTTTTTACTATGGTAAAGAAGTATTAGTTTCACACTCTACCCCTTGCAACGACAAACGTTTTCTAAAAAAAAAGTTAGTGTTTTACGATATGGGAGACTTTATCTGCTCCATTAATATATAGCTTTTAATTATGAAAAAATAAAACAAACAAAAATCTATCTTTTAAGGAATTAAAGAAACTTTCGTGACACGCAATTAGGAGAACACTCACAAGGCTAAAATGTCAACATTAAAAATACAAAAGTGGGAAAGTCATGAAGCTCAAACCCCCAAGAAAGTGTTTGCTAGAGCTACTACAAAAAATCACACCAACAATCCAACCATGTGATCACTGTCACCAGACTCTAGAGTGAACTCACAATCAGTTGTTGAAAAAATACATTAGATCAATATAATAATGAGTACATTAAACTTAAATAACCATCTTAAAACTTTATTGAGAAATCAATTTACTGAAATGTTGTTCAGAAAATATTAACTAAAATCAATAACATTTAAGAAAAATTTAGTTTGTGAAGCTTATATGTGAAAATTAATATAGTCTAATAACAGTAAGAAAAAGAAAACAAATTAATGCAATAGTAGATATAGGCATACAGCTAACAAAAAAAATCATCAAAACTTGAAAACAGCAAATATACAATCATGCAGTACAATATAGACATTCTTTCCTATTGGCAGACCAAACCAGCCAACCATAAATTTGAATAAGCAAACACAAAACTGACCAAATACATATTGAAATAATAAATAAAAAATACCACTTATCAAATGGTCAAATTTTATTAGCTAGAATATGTTTTAAAGTGCCTGAAAGCTGAAGTAGAGATTATTTTTAGCACTATATCAGAACACTTTGTTCTTGAGACAACAAGTAGCTTTAGCTTGTAATATAACAAGAAGTGTACCAAGTTTGTTCACTAGTTAGTGCTTTAGGCAATGTGTTATTTTAAGAATTAAATTTCCGACTAATAGAATTTGGTATTATAAGTACTGAAATCAAACTAACTCAGAATAAAGTTACTAGTTATTAGAAAAAGATTAAATAAAATAGTTAAGTATCTTCAAAATATAATAAATGCCTTCTAACTTTTTTTTTGAGTTGTTACAAGTTTTAACTTAAAAAAACAAACTAAAAAGTTTATTTAAGATTGTAAACTAATGCTAAAATTATCTTTAACTCACAATGTTTAAAAACATACTTTACCATGTGTACAGTTACTAATCATAACTTTTTCAAGTCTATTAAAAATCATTACTGATGAGCATTATAAATAGTTTTAGTTAAAAAACTGTTAAAAGCAAACTAAAATAAAAAACTTGATATACTTTGATAAAATATGCTGGTTTTATAAAACTATGTAGAATAATTATATTTTTTTTGCTACACTCATTGGCTATTTAAGTTGGTTTGAAGATTTTTTTTGGAACCCTGAGGCCAAACTTATTTTTTGTTTGAATCTCAGACTAGAACACACTTAAGAATTTAAATTCAATGTTTCTTCGTTTTTCTTCTTTTAGATGTTAAGTTCTTTTGCTAATATCACAGCTTTCATTGGTATTTTAAGTATTTAAGCCTAACTAACTGTATTTTTCAGTGTCATGTTTTAATTAAAATTTTATACAAATAAATTTTAAATAGTTAAATGAGGCTAGTGTTTGATCATTCAGGCTTGCATTTTTTTTTAAGAAATTAACCTAGGTGTTAGTACTCTGACTATGTTTATTATAAATCTGGTAAATATTTTGTAAAAAGATTAATAAAATATTAATATAATATAATAGAAAAATGTTTTTCTAAGTTTGAAAGTTTTCTAATAATATTTTTTGAAGTGAAAAAGTAATCAATATAAATTAAATATTGGCAGATAAGATTAAACTTGTTAAAAATATACAATACTAAATAATCAACTTACTACATATTTAAAAAAAAATCTGACCATTTAACTACACAGATTTCAGAAATTAATTATTTAAAACTTTTATGTTTAACTTTCAGATATAAACTCTTTAATACATGTAAAAATGGCACCAATAATAAAACTTTCAATGTACCTATTATTACTTGCCATCCTAACAACGAACTGCAATGGATTCAGCAAACCTTCTAAACCATTTGTTCGAGTTCCTTGGAGGGTGGTAAAGGGTAGAGAGTACAAGGTATACGCAAAGTAGAATATAATAAGGGTTGATTACAAAAACTACATATATACAGTATACACTATAAAAACTACTACCCATTGAAAATAAATAAAATATGTTTTTACTTAAAAAATAAAAAAATTGTAACTACAACTTAACAAATAATAATAACAAATTACCAGTTTTGAACATCTTAAAAAGCCACTTTAATGAAAAAGTTTACTATTAAACTAAAGTTTTTAGATATTTTAACGTTTAGTGTGAAAAAACAGCTAAAAATTATTATTTTTTGTTAAACTTAACAGTATTCATTAATACTATTTCAATGTACAAAGAAAGCTTTAAAGTTATAAAAATAATCACAAATTACCAGTTTTTGCCTTCTTATAAATTAACGCTTAAAACTAAAAAAAATATGTACATACAACTTTTAACACCAAACTAATAAAACTAATCTTAATCAGTATTGACACAAGGTTCGGTGTGAGTTTGATGGAGGACCTTCGACTCGAGTCAGCTGGCTCTTTGAAGATAAACGAGTAGATGAAATGAGTTCTGACAAACTGAACCAGTTAGGTATGAGCGAAAACAAAAAAAAATCGGCATACTGCGCATAAAGTCGTTCACTGATAATAATGAAGGAATTTACTGGTTATTTTTTGTTTACTATTAAATTCAATGAGTCATACTTAAAAATAATGTTTAACAATAAACTAAGTATTTATTAAAAAACTAATTTGATTTTATTAAATTAAAAGTTGTGTAGCTAAATTTGTTTTCTTATACACTTATTAAGGTTAGTTTTTTTTTTCTTAATATTAGGTCATATCATTTATTGCATTACAAATAGCTATCTTACAAGTATTCAAGCCGAGTGAAGTGTATTTTTCAATATTGTGTTTATTGTAGGTGCATGGCGCGTAACATAAGAGGTAAAGCTGTGAGCGATACGGTAAAGATATTCATCTCCCCTTTCACTGATGCAGTAATTTCTATTTTGGCGGTTATCGGTGTTGGGATCGTGTCCGGAGTGGTGATCTGTATTGTAAAAGATTGCAAAGTGCAAATGTCAAACTATTTATCATAAAAAACTGGTTATCATTCTAGCTCAGTGCTTATTTTGTATGAAAAAAAAACTAACTTTGTACCACATAAAAAAACATATACCTTTAATGGGTAGATGTCACTTTTGCACGAGGGGACACTTTTGCAAAGGTTGATAAGTTTTAATTCTTTTTTATTTATCTAGTTTTTTTGTTTTTTTTTTGCTTTCCGTACTAACCGTTACCCTCGGACGGTATTTATTTATTTATTTACGTTTTTTGTACTTTTTTTCTATTTTTTTTTTATTTTTTAATTTTTTTTATTAGGTTTTTTTAATTTTAGTGCAACCCCTAACCTTTACCCGCGACCGATAACTTGTTTTTTATTAGTTAATTTTTTACTAGTTTTTTATTATTTTCATATTTATTTTTACGTGAACTTTTACCCCTAATTCTATTTAAAATTTTATTTTTTTGGTGATCAATATTTATATATATATATATATTTCTTTGTTTTTTTTTTTATAATTTGTTTTTTTTTTTATAACCTTTTTTACTTCTGTGCAAAAATGACGTCGTCCAAAAGTGACCATTCGTCCAAAAGTGTCGCTCTTGTAAAAGTGACCCGTTCACACTAATAATATGTTTGTTAGAAGAATAATCTGTTTTTTTACTAACAGTTTGTGTTTGTGTTTTTCCTTAAATGCACTTAATAGAAAATATCTTTTATTTCTAATATACACATTAAACAGTTTAGGTAATTTAGTTCTAGAAACTAACCAAACTTTAAATTGAATCTAAAGTCTGAAATATAGCTTTTGATCTAAAATGGATGAAAAAACGTCTTATTTTAATAAATGTTATTGTTAGAATAATGACATTTAAAAACAAAAAACGAAATTTTTTAAATAGTAGTTTAATACTTAACAAATTATTGCAAAAATCAGACATAAAAGTATCCTTGATTCTTTTTATGCAACAGTATGCACATCTCTTTTGAGTCTGAAAAATAGTATTTTTGTCAAACTTGTAAAAAAAAAAAAGAAAAAAAATCGTATAGTTTATTCGAAACGGGATGCTTTTATTTCTATAGTATTAATTTGACTTCCAATAGAGTTTTAAGAGGTAAGTTAACAGTATTTGTCATTTATAAATTTCAACACCACTTTCCAGGAATTCAAAAAGTAAAGTAAATTGAACCTTTATTCTTTACATTATATAAACTTATTATATAAAAAACACACTGAAACATAGTTGTTGATCAGCATATTCAGCATCCTTAATGTACCATCTAAGTGTAATAAGCAACTAATGTTATACTATTATTACACTACTATGATCTTTTGTGATGCCACAGTTGGCTGGCAAGCGATAGTTGACTTAATTGCTTACTAGAAAACTTTACTCTACTATGGAAGACAATCTGATTGTTATATAGAATTGCTGAAACACATAGTTTGATACATAAGTTAGTTATAAATTCTTACTTATTAAGTATTAGGCTAATATAAAAATAATATTAACATTATAACAGACAACAAATAATACTAGGCAGGTTCATTCTAGTGGTGTGTAAATTTTACTAATAAACAAAAATTTAATTATTGCTCCAAGTTTTCGATATTTTCGTCCAAAATTTTGATGTAACACTCAATTTTCTTCATATTTGTGGAGTATTCACGGTTGAAATCCTCAAACTTTCGCATTTCCTCAATCCTAAGAAAAACTTAATTTAGAAATAATTAATTAGTCTTTATGTTAGATGTGATAAAAAAACTACTACGTTTAAGATCAACTTAAAAAAGAAAATAAATTTCAGTTCTTGTGCATTAACCGCCTCACCTTATATTATATAACCATCGAAGAATGAATTTCAAAAGTGATTCTTGTAAAGTTTCAAGTTATTACTTATTCACATGTCTATTAGTTTATTTTAAGCTTGTAGCAAAAATCGTGGTACTTTATAAGCATTTCATAGTAGTGATCTACCAAATCCGAGTTTTAAATTAAAATTTGATTTCGGCAGAATCTTATTTTCAAATTAGGATTCCGCCGAATCCAATTAGATTCTCAATTTTGGAATTCGGATATTTAAATAACTTGAATCCAAAAAATTTAATCTGCTTGTTATGTAGATACAATATAAGTTTATAAATAATAATTAAATGTTGTACTATCACTTAATTCGTAAAAAAAAATTGAACAATATTTTTTAAGTGACAATATTTTAATATATTTATACTTTAGTTTAGTTTATTATAAAAGCTAACAAAAAAACAAATGTCTTGCTGAAAAAAAGTTAAGCTACATAAACAAAAATTAGTTTCAATTATTTAATGTCCATGCAAGCAACATTAACAATTAAGTTGTACTTTTGTTCTGCAAAATAAATAAGTTATAAACTTTAATAAATGTTTAAAGCAGAAAACAAATAACAAAAAAAGTTAGAATTTTTTACGTTTAACTTAACATTTAGTTCAAATTGTGACCATAAACGAATTAGAACACATACTTTTGCAAGTGTTCATATTTATAAAACAAATGCAATTAAAAAACAGCGAGCTGTAATAAATTGAAATATATTACCAACTGTAGTAAAGGCCTAAAAAAGATTAGCAATTACATTTGTAATATAAAAAATTAAATTTCACTTTGTTTTACACTTTTAGCATAACAAAAAAGAAATATAGTTTTACTTCAGCAACTGTTTAAAAATATAAAACGAACAACAATAGAAAAATATTTCTCTGTTATTTTTCAAACAACTGTTCTTGTTTATTTTTAAGTTGAGGTGAAGAAATAAAAATCTTTCGCCGGCATTTGGAAGAAATCGATTGCTCTTTTGCTCGTACAAATTCCCAACTTTAGAAAATTATCGATCAGTATACACAAAAGAAATTTCCTTGCAAAACTGGTAGAATGTGGGTATTTTGTCTTATTTAAGTTCCACCAGTTTAAGACTTCATCCTCTTCAGTTTTTGCATTCAAATTTTCTGTAGCAAAAACGCTCTTTATTTCTGCTTTAATTTCTTCATCAATAGAATCCTGTCGCTCGTCCTCCTGTGTAGCTGTGTTTGATTCTACTTTACACAACGAAAAGTAAGTTGAATACTTCTTCGGATCAAATTTGCAGAGTGTTGTGGTTTTGCTTTTTCATTTTCTCATTTTGGAAAGTTTTAATGAAAACAAAAAATAGTTATTTCTAAAAATAAAACACTAACTTTTCAGAATTGCCCCGCAGCTCTTGCTTCATCTCAAGCAGCTGATGTTTTTTCGCCAAAATTTCACGAACTTTAGCATAAGGAGAAGTGGCTTTTTTGCGCTGGTTAGTATACAAAGTTTAATAATATTACACGTTTTAGACTTGATATTTAAAACGATTTACAAAAACTATATTTTGTTGTTTTAGTTGAATTTTAAGAATTAGTACTTTTCTTAAATTAACCATAGCTTAAATATACGCAAACTATATCTAAAACAATGTAGTTTAACATATCTATCGTTAAAACATCACTTATTTATATATTTACAGTACACTACCGCTTAAGTACGCAAATTGAACCCGACCAAAAAGTGCGTACTTAGCACGGGTAGTGCGTACTTTTTGACGACATAGTATGATATGAAATTTAGTTGTTTGTTTTCTTTCTTACAACTAGCCACCAAATAATTAAGCCAAACAAACAAGTCTTTTTATTTTAAATAACATTTAATACATAATTCTAATTTGTAAAATTTTTTATAAATTTTAAAATGATTCTTTTTTTTTATAAAAAGTTTCTACATAATTAATACATACATTTAATATAGAAAGTCAATGTCAGTCAATGATTTAAAAAAAAATATTAAGCTACATTTTGTTTTGTTAGAGGAAAAGTACCAAACTACATTGTGTTTACCAAACATTTTCAAAACATCAATGTATGTACATTTAAATTATTTTATGACTTAACTATTTTGTATTTGTAGGTTTTTTTAACTTTGTCATCTATATTTATTTTATAGCATTACAGCTCAAATATCATTATTCTTTTTACTTTTCTGCAACCACTACATAAGTATTTAGTTTATTAACATTTAATAACAGGACTGTCACAATCTCAGGTTACTTTAGACTACTCAGGATTACTCTCCCTAGTTTAAAACTTGTGAAAGTCTCAGGCTAACTCAGCAGGTTGGCCATTCTACCTAGAAACATAAAATAATCTGGAAAAACTTGATGATTAAAAATTTAGGCATAAAAACTGGAATTTCTTTTAAGTTCTAATATAACATCCTTTACCTTGTCTTTCTGGATAACTGCGTACTTAAGGCGTGATGCGTACCAAAAAAAAGTGCGTACTTAAGCGGTAGTATACTGTACTTTAACAAATAAGTAGCCTATTGCATTTTATGGAAATATAACTGAGTATGTAATTACTAATATAAGCCAGTGACGTACGTTTGTAAGTATTGGTTGCAGTGGTGAGTTATTATCTACTTTAGGATTATTTCCACCAAACTCTCTATTCTTTTTTACTTGGTGAACTTCAACGCCTTCATCAGCCTTACCACAATTATAAGTATCCTTGTTAAAATATATAATTAGAACCAATTATTTTTTTAAGCACAGTTTGTTTTTATATAAATAATAAAGTTTTACTAATCAGTAGGGTTATAAAAATGTACAATGTAAAAAAAACAACAGTAGTTACAAAAGTTTTCAAAAACTTTTAAAAACAGCAACTATATTTTTGTTTTATATTATATTTCTGAGCTATCTTTCCTAGAAATACTCAAAGATTTGAAATTAACTCTAAATGTTCTTTTGAATAAAATCGATAATAATATAATAATAGTACATAGCTATTTCGGTTTCTAAAGTTAGCAATATTTTTTTTTATATTACAGCTTGACCACGATTGGTTTTAAAATTAATTTTATTTTAACAAAAAAAAATTTTTTATTCGAATTGATAAACTTCAGTTTTTCAGCAAATAAAATGTTAAACTACCAACACGTAACATTGATCTTATACAAAAATACCATTTAAACATATGTAATATCTTATTATATACTTCCAGATAAAACCAACCATAATTGGACTACTTCCTCCAATATCAATATCAGTTTCAACCTGACACACCAGCTGACCACACCCCAATTCCTCTAAATCGTCTTCAACCTTCTTCAGTTGCTTGTTCAGTTCAGAGTACTTTCTTGAATTTTCACGCTTGTGGCTCGAAAATATTCCCTCTTCCACTTTCATCAGTCTGAAATAAAAACAGGAAATAAAATGGATACAATTAAGTATTTATATAAATTATTTACGGTAGAAAGTATGGTGTACTGTTTAAATATGGTTAGAAGTTCTAAATACATTATATCTACATTAGAGCAAAATCTATCTGGTATAAAATCAAACGGTGGTTTTACAAATGTTTCAGATTTAATGCTTACACAACAAAAACTTATATTAGAGCGATTTAGCATGTACAGTGTACACCAAGATTTATTATAGTATGTTTGATAGGCTATAAGTCAATATTGAAATACACTATAAATACAAAATACCACAGTAATACAAACATACACTTAAAAAAAGCTAAAAATATTTAGTTAAGAAAAAATCCAGCTTGAGTTTAAGTTGAAAAAAAGTTATAAACTATGGTATTAACAAACCCAATTTAAAAGTTTAAAATAATGTTTAGGAAAAATCTATAAATTGTTACTAGAACTTTTAATTGTGATACTTTTTACAAAAATTTTTAAATTTATACTAAAAATTGAAATTCATTAATTATAATATATTAATCCCGAGAAGCTGAATATCAACAACCCTATATTTAAAATCGTCTCGAAGATATTCTACAAACAATTAAGTAGCGAAGTTTTGTTTTGCCGATTGAAACGTTTTTTCTCTTAATAACAATTTTGTTTACTAAAAAGGTATACTCACGCTTTAAAACTCTCTTTTGTTAATCGATCATCTACAAACTCTTTTTCCAAGTCGGAAATTCGTTGTTGGTAGTCTTCACTGAACCTAAAAATTTTGTTATTTGTAACTGAATGTTATCTATTACTAATGTAACTTTACTTTTTCGAAAAACTGAAATTAGCTTATGTAACTTTACGTCAAAACAACTTTTAGTAATACCTATATTATAGGTTTAACTTTACTAGTTCCATAGTTTAACTTCTAATAAAGAAATCAACAACATCAATTTTTATTATTAAGTAGGGGTTTACTGTATAAAACAACTAAAAAATATTAAAACAAATAAGTAAATTTATTGCTGTAAATTTCATAAGTTTTAGACTTTCTTAATTGATTTAATAACAAATATTGTTGTTTTGTTAAACACCGAAAATTACTTCAAACATTTTTTTGTTAGTATTATTTATTACGAAACTAAACAGTCTGACTTTTCAGAATTGTGTAGCAGCACTTGCATATTTTCCTCAACCTGCTCTTTCTTCGCTAAAAGTTTATGAACAAAACTTTTGTCAGTAGAAGACTCATTGTTGTGCTTTAAAAATTTAATACATATGTGTAAATTTTGAACAGTCTTTACATATTTTACGCATAAAACTAAATTACAAGAACGATTGATGCATTAATTATGTGTTGAAATATTTGACGTTTTACATGGGTTATCGTAGTATATTTTTTAAAAGGACCCTTAAACAAATGAATAGAAAATTTGTCTTAAACAAAATATAACAGTTACTTTTAAATTGTGTCAGTAACAGTTTTTTTATGTCATCATTTGTAAAGTATTCGTAATAATTATAAATACAAGATACTTAAAATCAACCTAGCTTAATATATCTTAACAAATGTACAAAAAAATCTTTTTCAAAAAAGTGCGGTCAAGGATTTTCTAGTACAGGTACTTAAGTTTATAAATTATTATTTTTTAATAATTAGCAATACTAGATACTTTTATGGCACAGTAAATAGTGTTTAAAAATAATTTTAAACCAGGTTGACTAGTAAACACTTACATATTTCTTACTAACCAATTTAGAATAAGGTCCGTTGAATATTTTTGAAGTATTTCCGCCAAACTCTTTATTCCTTTTCAATAATTCGACCTGACATTCCTCAATTCCTTCTTCACATTCCAACTTCACTAACTCGTCTTCAACCTCCTTCAGTTGCTTTTCTAAATCCGCGTACTTTTTCGAGCGCCTCTGTTACTCAAAACATTAATTTAAAAACAGTTGATTTAAAAAAGGAAAACTTTTAAATCTAATTGTAATAAAACACAGAATGTCATTGCATTTTAAATTAAAGCAATTCGATTGTACAAACAACGTTTAAGTATAATTTAGTTAAAATTTTACCATCGTAGAATAAGTGCCTGAATGTTCCTTGTTCTTTTCAATCAGGTGAACTTTATCTTCATCAACCTCTTTACTGTTGAAAAACTCATCTACTTCACATTCAGTATCAACTTACTCCATATTTCTCTTGTTTTCCACAATTTTTTTGTCCAATTTCAAAATGGTTTTGAAAAAGTCAGTCTTATATTTTTCATACTTTTCTACTTCCTGGGTTTGCAATCTGAATACCAGATTTAATTAGAAACAATAGAAAGATCGAGTTTTATGTTTTTAAATATTAAAAACCGATTTAATTTAAACTAGTATGTAGATCTATAGATTAACAACTTAATTTATAATTGAGTACTTGTACAGTTAAAAAAACAAGCTATAATGTAAATTTTGTTTATTCTGTTTGTGTGTAATAAAATAATGTACATTCTTTTCAAAAGTGTTACTTTTTTATTTACAAATTGTATAATAAACAACAGCTCAAATATAAACCAGTTAACTATAAATTTTAAATACTTATAAGTTTGCAACTTACTTGATGTACTCCTTTAAAGATATCTCAAACCCACACTGTTCCTTCAAACTTTTAAGTTTCTGCTTAAGAATTTCTTTGTGCCTTTATAATTTATTGAAATGAATATATATATTTATAAACAAAAAGTCATTTAACTGACTTAGAAAACATTGGTTGTTTTTTCCCGACATTTATTGAAGCTATAGAGTGTAAACAACCTCCCAAACTTTATTCGCTTTTTTATGCAGTTTAATCTATTTAGTTTGTAAAAGTACAAAAATGTAAAGATTTTGACTGCCTGGTATTAAAAACTCTTGTAAAGATCTAACAATAACGATTGACTTGAAAGCTAGTTTATTAATTAATTTCTATAGTAAAAATACAGTGTTAGAAAAATAATGAAAATTTCACCTTTCTAATTTTTTAATTTACAGTAACAAAAGTTATAGTTAAGAGGCGAAAGTATCATACAAAAAAACAAACTAAAGCTATTTACTTATATAGGAACCTTAAATTCTTATTGGATTTCAAAATAGTTTTGCAACGACTTGCAATTTTTCAAAGTCTTTTACTTAAGTATATTGTTTCACAATGTATTTGTCTAATTGTTAATCTATTGTTTTTATGAAAATTGTAATGTAAAATACCGTGAGGTGGATAGTAGTTACTGAAACTTCTTATGTTACTATGATAAAATTTTTTGAACTTATTCCGTTAAAAATATTTTTATAATTTAAATCTCAAATTTTAGTAATTACTATCGATGTATAAAGTAACTAACATTTCAAAACCGTTCTCTATCAGTTGTTTTCTTTCACGAAGCTGAATGTCTGTTACTTTAAGTTTGTAAAGCTTTGATCCTTCGAAATAAGCTTCGTTGCTCTATTGAAAAAATAATAGTTATTAATATTTTAATAAAAACATATTCAATTGCTTAAACTTAGTTTCGAAAAAAAATTTGTAGGTCAAATACTACTTTATTATAATTATTTTCAGACTACCTATGAATAGGTTCCTAGACTTATATATAAATATACAATACACTACTGTGTATTTAAAAGCATTTTGTTTTTTTATTTTCTTGATCTTCTTTATTTATACATTCATTAATGCCATAACATGTTTAAATACAGTGATTTGAATATAAATAAAAAAGCTTGTTTCTTCTTAAAAATCAGTAACGTACCATTCTAGTACAAGCCCCACCAAATTCTTCGTTCTTTTCAACTTGTTTAACTTCTCCATTGTCAAAACAAATGGGTTCCTAAATACAGAATTTATTTATAAAACAAAATTATTTTTAAAAGTATGATCAACGAATTTGTATTGAAACTAAAGAAGTAAGTTTAAACGACGACAAATTTAAGTATAAAAAACTAGTTTATTAAAATCCATGAATATAAAATGAACATAGTTTAATTTCGGATTTTAAAAAACTGTAAACATTAAGCTTAAAATAATACTTAAACTATTTCGTAATTAACTATAATAGCTTATAGAGTCTTTCGGAAATTTACAAACACTAACCATTTCAAAGGAAGTTACTTTAACTCTTTTTTTCATACTTTTTTCCAGCATTTTTTTGTTTATCTGTATTTGTCTGTTCAACTTTAAACATGTAGCAATAAATTCACGTTTGTAGTTTTCAATGTTTTTTATTTCTTCATTTCTTAAACTGGAAATGTAAACTGAAGTTAGAAAAAAATACAAACTTTATTATATCGTGAAACTAAAAATATTTTTTGAATCAATTTCGACATCAATTTTTAAATTGCTTTGTACAGAAATGAAACTAACTATTAAAACTATCTTATGTACGTGAAATAATAGCTTAAAACTTATTTAAAATTGTACAGGAACAAGCAATCTTTATTTTTCTTAAAATCACAAAGAAAATAAGTAAATCTTAATACGTATAACTTCTATGTAGAAATGTGAATCAATTAAAAAAATTAAAACGTACACATTATACTTGCTTTTTGACAACCCAGTATCAAGTTGATCTTTTAAGTACTCAAGCTTCTCAAAAAACTCATCTAAACGTCTAAAAGAGATAAAAAATATATAAAAAAAAGAGGTAACATCGTGTTATGTCTTTTTATACTCACGTATAGGTTAGATGTATGGTTAACACAAATTTAACATGAGAATTAATTCAAATTCAAGATTAAGATAATGAAAAAAAATTACATTACAAAAATTACAGTTTAATAGCTTTACTGCGAAACGATTTTTCAAACTGTTATTTTGGAAATAAATTTTTTTTCAAAAATTTTATTGTTCTAGTAAAATCACGGTTCGGAAATTCGTTTTGCGGTGAAACAGAGTAAATGTAAATTTCTTAATAAACATATCCCTTAATATCTAAGATTTTTTTTTCTTATAAGCTAAACTATTTCCATATTTTTATTTAATTTTACGTAAGATGACATCAAACAAATTACCCATAAAATTTTTTATAAAATTTCATTTTCTATGATTTAAATGAAAATTAAAAATATATGGAAAAACTTTAGCTAATTTAATTCACTAATAACCAAAAAACAGATAATAGGTATGAAATTCAGCAAAACTACCTATTTTATAGTATAATAATGTTATTAAGATATTTTTTAAATGGTTATACTAAGACTTAAACAGTTAAACGTACTTTATAACTCTTATATTTTTTGTAGATAGTTTTAACTAAACAGACCTAACTTTAAAAATATATCAAGTTAAAAAGGTACAGAAACTATTTTGAGAAAATAAGTATGATCTATTTTGCTCAATTTCAACATAAACATATGTTTTTCATTGTGTTCACTAAAATCCTAAAATTATTATATTTATAAAAATTAATTAATAATAAGTTTATTAACTCTTGATGTTTTACACTGATTTTATATTATATTTTTTTTAAATACTAGATCAAGCTTTGTCATTTTATTATATTATAATCGACTAAAATTAAATAGTATTAAAAGAAAACCTAGCATACTAAACAAAAATGAAAACCGCTTAGTTCTAACCCAATCAAATCCGATAACTGCTTACCGACCAAAAGCAAGGGTTAGGGGCAACAGTAATATTAACAAAAAAGCTAAAAAAAAAAGTTAGCAAAAAAAAATATAAATAAATAAGTTAAAATAAAATATTTTGGCTAGGATTTGTAAGTGTATCACCAAAATAATCAGCTTACCTTACATAATCGTTATCCATTGATTGTCTTGTTTCAAGAAGTATTTTGATAGCAAGTTTTCTTGCTTTATCATTGTCTTTATGTGTATTGTACTGAAAATACTAGTTAAAAAAAAAGTACCAAATGTTTAGTTTTGTATTAAAATTGAAATTAAAAGAATAGTTTGGTCATAAACAGTTTGTTTCGCCAAAAATTTTTCGAGTGATTAAATAAGAAACAAAACTACAGTTAATATTTAAAAAATCAAGCAGCTGGACGTAGTAACTTCAAATTATACATTTTTTATCAGAATGCTATGCGGTATAAGATTTCAAGAATTAAAATCATGTTTGTAACCTATTTTTAAAACGAATCAAACTAATAAAGCTAGCGTATGATATAAAAGGCTACTTGAAAGTGTAAACAATGCTAAACTAGTGACGTTTTAAACAAATAAAACTTGCGATTACAATCTACTCACCATAGTACAACAATTTCCGTCAAACTCCTTGTTCTTCTCAGCTTTATAAACATTATCTTCATTACTATGATCTTTCTCATTACAACAATATGATACCTTAACAAAAAAATAAGCGTTTAGAAAATTAAAAAATGAAGCATTTAACTGAAATCTATAAGTTAACTCATATTCGAGGGTTTATATTTTTGTAAAACTGATTGAATAATGTTTCTAGCAGAAAACATTTGATAATTAACAATTATTTTGATTTATTACAGTCAGATAAACAGTATTATTAAAACTATGTACAGGCATATATACCAGTGTATGTGTTTAGGAAAGTTTTTAACAAAAAATACTTACGCTGAACGGACAGTTTTCATAATTTTTGTGCAGATCTACGTTTTTACAAAATCGATCTCCATAATTACTTCCTTCCGGATTACTATGGTAACTGTTACCACGGTCACTCATTTCCTGATTTTTCTGAACTTTCTGGACCATATCTTAATGTTAAAAACGAACTAGTAATATTATTATTTACTATTGTTGCCAATTAAAAACTTTGAATAAAATTAAGTATTAATTTAAACAAAATAAGTTTACAAGTTAATAATACTTACAACTACCATATTAGTAATTACAATCTCAACATTTTCTTTTTAATAACGCATCATACTAAATTAACAAAAGATTGTTATAAAAAACTAATTAAATCAATGCTAAACAAATATACTAACTGTGAAAAATACTTAATTAGTCCTATTTTGTTAAATTAGTAATATTAAACATAATTTCAACACTATTTAAAAGATATAAGTAAAAAACAATTACCTTTTTCATAATCTCCATAGTTTTCAGTACTTTTAATTTTGTAAGTGCAAACCTCAGGATAATTATTCTCCTCTTCCCAATAAATATCTTCTCTCAAATCACTTCTCTCGTTTGTCATACTGGGTGAAGGAATTTCCGACCTACCACTCATGTTTGTACTAAAGTTTTCTAAATTAATATATTTGTTGGTTGTCTAATTTTGAGAGCAAATTTTAAACTACAGTTAATCTAACAATAAAATTCTATAACTCAAAATATAGCAACTAAACTAGAAAGAATTACATTAAAACAAGTTACATACTAATAAATAAGAAAGTATGTTTTTTTGTTGTTACTTGACTTAAAACTACTTTATTTATTACTGACAATATAAAATACAAAGACTAAATTCAATTTGATTAAATTCTATTTTTTTATTTGACTGATGATTTTTTTATTTTAATGCAACATTGTTTTTTAAATATAATCTTGAAATATTTTTACTGATTTTCGTTATTCTCATTATCAATAAATTAATATTTTAAATTGTTTTCCTTAAAGTATAAACGTTTTACAAGACTAAACCCATTAGACGTTGTTACTGTTACCTTTAACATTTTGCACTTGAGTTGAAATAACGCTACAAAAATAAAGGACAAAGTTCTATATAAGAATTTAACTGCTTTATTTAATGTATTAATGACAATTTTGACAGAGATCCTAAATGTTCAAAAAAAAATTTTTTAGGTTTTTTAAATTTCTTCCAAGTTTTTTAAAATACAAGGTTTTTAATCCATTATAGTATAACATTGAATTTAAGATATAAAACTTCTTTTAAACAAAAAATAATATTACTTTAATGCTACTGTAATGCTATTTTAAACGTGGTATTATAAATATTTTTTTGTGATAGAAATACAATTATATTTGCAGGGTTGCCACAAATCAAGCTAAGAAAAATTTACTGACTTTTTACTAAAATTAATCTAACTTTTCTAAATAAAAATTTAAACTTATTTTTAAACACACAATCAAACACTTGAAACTGTCTAAAGCTTTCAATATTATATTTATAGAGGTTGAATAAAACAACAGTTTTTCTGGATACAATCATCTAACTTTCATTACATCACTTTAACCGTCTGTTTATGATTGATGTTTTTGCAATAAACAGTTCTATCAGCAAAGTATAGTCAGATTTAGCACAAAAGTTGTAGAACAATCTAGAAGCTAATAAGATCGAATATTAAAAAATATTTATCTAAATCAAGTAATAAAACACTACTTAAACCGTTTAATATAAAATCTTTAAAGTAGAAAACTATATACTAAAGTAACTGTAAAAAATACATAATTAAGTAAATTATATATCTTTCATATATAATATTTTCTCTTATCATTTAATTTAAGATTTGTAACAAATAAATCTAATCTTATTCTTTTTTTAAACTTAAGTTATTTTACAAGAAATTACAAATAAGTAAACTTAACAATAGCATATACCTTTCATATAACTTGATTTTTGAATTTAAAAAAACTTTGAAAAATTTTAAAGAGGTAACGATACACATAGACTTTTTACATAAATTACTAAAATTAGTGCTTAATTATGAAGAACTTTATTGGTTACGTAAACTAAACCCACTTTGATTCTTAAGTTCTGCAAAATAAACTTTTGTGATTATATAACGGTTTCACTAGGGAAGTGTCCTTGCCACAGACCATCAACATTTAAAGCATAGAAAAACAGCTTGTTTTAGAAGTGTAATTGTTCAATATGTTGTTAGGAAGATTTTACAGTTAAAAAAAAAGTATTTTGTTAATTTATACCTGATCAAGGCATTGAAAATTATGTAATTTTTTATGTTTTTATTAATGTTTTGCATTTTTAGTCTGACTTTAAAAACTTTCAATTAATAATATGCCATTTGAAAGCTTTGGAAAATAAGGAATTAAATAAATTTTAACTGACAATATCTGACATTTTAAATATTTTCAATTTTTTTTAAATTTCCAAACTTTCTTCAAAATCCTTTATTTTTTCCTGAGTCATGTGTTTTTTTTAGTTTTTCATGACTTTTCATGACTTTCCTGACCATGTGAAAGCGTTTATTTGATAAATGTTTTGTATCTTATGTAACCTCATTAGTTTTACATTTAAAAGTTTTTTAAGATTCCAGGTGTTATATCGACTTTTTTTTTAATTTAATTATTTTACCATCTTTTTTGGTATTAATTTTAAAATTTCATGTGTTTGAAGGTTTTGTTGCATTGCAATCCTGTTTCAAGTTAAGCTAGTAGTTTAAACAAATTTTATAACACTATAATGTGATCTAAAATATTATAAAAAAAAATCTATTAAAACCATTACAAGAATAAAAAAAAATTAAACTAAAAAAAAACCTTAACACAAATACAATATTTTCATGCAGAGTCTTATGTTTTAAAACATTTTTTTTTAATATTTATCTTTTAATATTCATTTTAAAACAGGTAAAACTTTTGTTTATAAAAACATAATTTTAAATATTATAAGCCTCAAAAGTTTAACTTTCTTTAAACTTGCACTAATGTTTTTATTTTTTAACTAACCAAACATTTAAAAAAAATTACCTGTTGCTAAAATTATGATAATGCAAAAATTTTATTTATAGTTTAATATTAACCTCTAGTTATAAACTATTACTAAATAAAATTATTTACATTAAACTTTTTTAAAAATAATTTTTATATTGCACTGTATAGCCTGTATTTAAAAGTTATGTTTACATTTAATAAAACAAAAAACAAGCTCTTTAATTTCAACTTAAGAATATCTAGTGTAATTTTCAACTTAAGATCTCATGAACCCCATGTGGCCTCTTTACTGGTCATAGCCCCCCTTTGACTACTTTCCTGCACATGACCCCTAAATTTCTACTTAGCCCACTTTGGAAAACCCTGCTATAAATAGTTTTGATTAAAAATCTTATCTTATGATTTTAGAGAAAATTCATACAAGTGTTTTACAATTAACAAACATTTTTTAGTTTGGTTTGATTTCTTTAAAAAAATTGTTAAGACTTGAATTTAATTGATTTACTATACTAATGTTTAAGGACTAATTAGTATTTAAAATTTAAACATGAAAAACAGTTGTAAACTTGGTTTTAATCAGATGAACAATTGAAATTGATTCATTATAAATATAGTAAGTTTACTAAAATGTTAAAATAACAAATTTCTACAAAATGATCTTTTTTTATCATACAAGCTAAGACAAAGAAGAAAAAATAAGACAAACTATCTGACTAACTAAGCTTAAAAAACTTTTGTCTTTCTTGAGCTAAAAACATTAGACATAAATAACAGTGTTTTATTTTATTTGTTATCAAAAGGATTTATTAAATTGTTAATAAATTCTTATAAATGTTAAAATTTTGAATATAGACCTAAACAGATTTCATGAGTTTATGCTGAAACTGAAGTTTAGATTAATTAATAATATAAGGGTAGCTAACACTATTTATTTTTAACTAACTAACAAATATATTTTTCTTTAGTTCCTACAACAAAATGTATTTAAGTATATACTGACATTAGCTACTTGAAAACAGAAAACTGTTAGTTAAAAATTACCTACACGCCGAATTATAAATAAAACACATTTTTACTACAACATGTTTCTAAATTGGTTACAAGTTATGAAATCTTTTATTTACCCTACATTAGAGAAAATGTATATACTTAAAAACAATTAAAAAAAAATTTAAACTTCTTAACTTCTTCTTAATTTCTTAAACTTGTTTATGTGTAATAAAAAAAAGTACACCCATAAACACATTAATAATCAATTAAAAACTTAATGAGTGGTTGTTTGAGTCTAATGCAAAATACTTTTATTCAAAATAACTTTTTTGACTAACACTTTTGTAAATTTTATAATACATTTTATATTTAAAAACATATCTAAGTTAAGCTCATAGTTTTTAGAGTTACAAAAATAATTACAAAACTAAATATCTTAAAATTTACCATATTTTATACTAAACTACAAGGTTTTTTTATAAAAAAAAGTTAAAGTATCTCGAGCTTAGTTAGTGTTGCATTAAATACGATTAAATTACTAAAAACTTGTTAAACAGTTGCATCAGGAAGTTTATGAAAATTTGACAAAGAAAAAAAAGAGTTAAACATAAGAAATCCACCTTAATATGGAATTAGTATGAAATATAGCGTGAATATCATATTTATACAAATATTTCCCAAAGCTTAGTAATACTATAATAGTTTAAAGTTCAAATATTATGATCGAATAATTAAATGACAATAATCTTTTAGATTTCTGATGACAACTACAGTTTTAAATGATTCAAAAATATATATAACGTAACAAAAATTAAAAAAAATTAAATTTAGATGTTAAAAAACTTAAATAAAAATACAGTTTAATTCTAATTAGCGAGTTTTGTATGCATAGTAAACTATACAGAAAGTTAACATAAAAGCTATTTAAGTGTAATTAACTTGAAAATATATTTTATTCTAAGTATTTCATACTCGTAAGTAGTGATAATTTTCTCATTAGTATATAATTTATTGTATAAAAACACATTTTATTATCAGATAATTAATTAGTTTATAATACATACATGCTTTTTTAAGTTTATACTTACTTATGTGTGACATTTTGTATACCTTATTCAATCAGGTAGTCACTTTTACATTTTTTGTTAAGTTGAATTTTTTTTGTTATTTTTGAAATTCTTACCACATTTAAAAAACATACTTAAGTTTTACCTAAATTATGTGCAATACTTAGAAATTAAAACTCTTTAAGTTTTGCTCTATTCTGATTCTCTTTAATCTAGTAACTTAACTGTAATTTTATAACTCTTATAATTTTTTTTATATGTGTGGCTAGTTAGTCTTATGGTTAGCTGCGCTGTTATTGCTCCTGGGGTCGAGTCCCGTTATAGTCACATTGTGTCAGTACATAAGCATTATGCTTATGATTAACCCAGAACGGGTTACAAATTAAAGATAACTAATTCTGAGTTAATCAGGAGCAAGGTAGCAACTTCTACATAACACATTTTTTGTTAATTTATTTTACATTATTAGTCGCTATTGTGGCGATGCATTTGTTACAAAAATATTTTCGAGCAACTTTTCTGACAGTCCTGCTTGGAAGTGTAAAGTCTACATTGTAAACAACTACTTAGAAATATATGGAACTTTAGAACAATATTATACAAACAAAGCTTCTTTTTTAGATTAAGCTAATAATATGTTAAAATAGTAATAGACACGACAGGGCCAGCATACATTTGTTATTTCTGTACTTGCTGACTCAGTCATGTAACAATTGAGAGAACATAGTTAGTATATATACGCGTCAGTTGAAAGTGATACTAGTACTTGTTAGCAAGCAGTTATGACATCACTATGTAAAAAAGTAAAATGTAGTTTTACGGTTCGATAGTTTTCAAAACTGTTTAAAATAGTTGTTTTCTTTTTTAATTAAAGTAGTGGTGTCAACTGACTTAAATTTGCCTTAGGATCGCTATAACTTTTTTTTTTTATTGAAATTACTACAAAAGTTTAAACTTAAGATTTTTCTATATAATATTAACAATCTTGGCATAAAATAGTTTTTAATTATTTTCGTTTTAAATTTTAGTTGTTTTGCTATATAAAAACCACGAATATGTTTTATACCATTTGAACAAATAAAACATTTTTCAAAATAATACTAATAGACAAAAAATATTTTATATTAGAGTTTTTATAACTTCGAAGGTTATTATATTAAAAAAACTTAGAGCTGTATAAATTCTTATTTAAGAAATTTATTCAAAATTAGGTAATTTATTAGTTATTTTGATACGTTTTCATATATTACTGTATACTAGGTACAGCATTATTTTAACTTTAATAGTCTTTAGTTGTTGTTTACTAATTAGTTTATAATAGTTTATATTAAAAAGTTTATAATCAAAACTGTTTCACTTTTATAATTTCATCTATCTATCAAACCTACATGATCATTTATATTTTCTAAAAACTTAAATTTTTGTTATTTTTCTGTTTTAATAAATTGTTTTACAATTTATTTTTTACTAATATAACAATATAATCTTACTATCGAAACTACTGTAAAATTATCGAGCTTTAACTCATTATAGTTTATATGTTTATACCTGTTTTGTTTCAGAAATTTTACTTCGTTATTATTTCACTTAACTACTAAACTCACTTAATTCAACAAGGAGTTATTATTCATATAAAATATGTTATTATGGTTGTGATACAGTGCCCAATTTATGAATGCAGCTACCAAACGCCAAATCATGTGAGTTAGTTTGCAGGCTTTTAGACCTACATAAAGTTGACCATAAAAATAACTCTGGTTCATCAAAAAGTGTATCAACGCCAAATGAATCTTAACTGATTCGGTTAAGAGTGGACCGTGGATCAGCCAAGAAAAACGGCTTACATTCATTCGCAGTTGGAAGGCATTCGAAATTAGTTAAAACATAAGCAGCCGAAATGCAAGCATACAATTTTTTCAATGTGCGCATAACAAACTAGATGATCTCACGTTGACAAATGACCCTAGGTTGATTGCTAAATCAGAAGAATACGTAGCTAAATTAATAAAGTCAGTAGCAGTCATAAAAGTTGCAGTTGGTGCCAAATGAGCAGAACTGGTGAGCTTGCATTAAGACCACGATAAAATTTTCAGAACATTTGCAACCCGTGTTCGAAGTAAGGCAGAAACTTGTAATTTCACTACAGTTAGTTAGTGTGAATGTAGAAAAAATAAGTTACAACTTATACAAAAAAAGCACTTAAAGATGTGATGCTTGCAGGTGTAGATGACGAAGAGAAGTTCTAAGCAATGAATTTATCTTGTCCAGGTCATCGTTTGAGATAATTTATTTCATTAAAAGAAAAGAAAAAATTAAGGAAATGGGCAGACATGCAACAGAGAACTCTTGGAAAGTATTAGCTGCATCTTCGTTTCAACGACAGAAAAAGCAGTCTTTAAATGTAGGGTATAAGTTCCAATGTGTACATTGCCAGCGCTGTAAAAAGATGTTTTATTCATTCAAAGAGAAAGGAACTCATAACTTAAAATCTTTCATGTATTGATTTCCTTGGTGGCGTAGGTGTCAAAATAAGGTTAATGCTATATCCAACCAAACACATAAGTAATGTCATTACACACTAGTTAACAAATTTTGTTGAACAACATTATTTTTATAAAAGAAATAAGCGTAGCCATAAAATTTAACCGTCCACGTGCATCAATTTAAATTACTAAATACGGCACAAATAAGTTTGTTATGGTAAGTGTGTTAGCTGATACTGGTGCACATCTTTGGGAATAGAAACACTTTCTAAGTGCTGGTTTTGGTAAGAGTGAATTACTTCCTGTATCCGTCCCAATTCGTGCTGGTAACAAAATTTCAATAAATATTTTAGGCGCTAACAGAAAAAAACTATTGGTGGAATGAATCTAAAGAATAAGGTAATCAGCATCATAGTATATTTATTTCAGTGACTGGTTTTTCTCTTTCGTATGAAACAATAGTTGAACTTCTAATTATAGATATATTTCCCACTATTGGTTCTAAGTTGCCTCATCAGCATTCTAAAGATGTTGCAAATTTAAATAGAAAATATCAAAGTAAACTAAACTCGCACATGGTAACCTGAATCTTCCATCTACAAGCAAAGTTCCAGATAAACCATGCAAGCTCCTGTGGAAGGCTACAAGTGAAAATGTTAGTAAGATGCATGGATGGATTCTACAAAGATATGCAGTTTTTACGTTTTTACGTCCGAATAAATCACTTATCAAACGAGTGGGCCCAACTTGAAATTCATTTTGAAGATAATGCTAAACCTCGAGCTTTTCAAAATTCAGCACACCTTCCAATTCATTAACAAAAGCAGGTTGAAGCAGATCTCATCAGAGATGAGAAGTAAGGTACTTTGGAACGTTTGTTATTTGGTAAACCTATAATCTGGTGTGATCGTATGGTAGTCACAAGGAAACAAGATGGGTCACCTAGAATAACTGTAGATCTCTCACCTCTTAATTGTATTGCAAGAGAAAGACATGTGCTTCAAAAACCTAGTTTAAGTTGGTTCGCAGAATTTTAAATGAAACATTAAAGACTGTAACAGACACTTGGAACGGATATCATGGAGTTCCTTTGATCGAAAGTAATAGGCATCTCACAACATCTCACAAAAAAACTTAGCTTTAAATTTAAAATAAATACTTAAAAGCTTTTAACTGTATTAAATCTAATTAGTAAATTTACAATTTTTTAATGTTGTAATAAATAATAAACAATAAAACACTTTTGTGCTTCATTTTTGACGCGTTTGATATTTAAACTTTCCGATACTTTTTAATACAAAGGTCAAGTAGAAAGTATAAATTTAAAAAAATTAAAATAATCCTTAATTTTACAGACTAAAATAATTTACATTTAACGATCTGCAAAAAATAAATACTTGTTTTTTTTTAATGCAGAAACTTGAAATATAAACTTTTTTTAAATTTTATTTCTTAACTTCAAAATCTTTTTCTTTAAATAATTTCTAGGTGTGTATTTTTGCTAATAAGTTAAAAATAAAGCCGCATTTTAAAAAATTTTGTAAAATTTGAGTATTTTAAAATTTCTGTCAATAATTTATCTAATTGTCCTGTAGTTTAAAACTTAATTTTGTATGAAAAACTTTTTAGAGTACAATTATCAAAAATTTTAAAAGTAAAGTATAAACACGTTTGATAGTTTATTTTTATGTCTACTTTTATAGGAAGGTAATGAAGAAAATAACTCTGGTTTCAACTAAATATTTATTTACTTTAAATTTTAATAGTTATTATAATAAAAATTGTTTGTCAAATACCGTAGTTTAGGTTAATTTTTTTTTTTATTGAAACTTTTTTTTTTATCCAAAGCGTGTTTTGTTATATTATAATTTTTTTATTTAACCATAACTTTTGTCATTCTATGTCAATGCTACTTATTGATATTTATTGATTGTTAGTTTTTAATAACTTAAGTTACCTGTTAAATTTTTTAGCTTAGTTTCAGAGTTGCTTTTAACTTTATTTGACTTTCATCTCTATACTTATTTTAGTAATTACTAAAATTTATCTTGAACTCCTATTACACTCTTTAATTATTTTTTCAATTTCTTTCTACGTTAAATATTTTTAATTTTGAAAATTTATAGCAAATAAAACAGGTAGTCTTCAAATAGTTGTTAATTTAAAAAGTTTGCAAAACGACGATAGTTATTAAAGCACTTTTAAAGAGCTGAAGTTAATGGTATATTAAAAACTGGAAGTAATACTCATTTAATTTAGGAATTAAGTTATCAACAATATAAACTATCAGATAAGTTTTTTTTTCAACTCAAGTTTTATTACCAAAACGCTGACGTAAGGAAAACTTTTACAAAATCTCATATTGCAAGTTGTTTGTTGGTTTGTAGTCAGACCGTGTACTAAGATTTTAGTTTTGACTTTGTTAATTATTTTTAAAAAAATTAAGCTTTACAGAACAAACTACTGAAATAAACATTTGTGCACAATATGCATCTTATTATTTACACATACTCACTTTTTTTGTTTATTCAGCAGAATTTAAGGTAAGTTCCTGTTTCATCTTTTAAAACACATAGTATAAAAACTTTAAACTTAAACAGTAAGCCATAGTCTACTTTAAATAACCATAATAACTGATTTAAGTTTAAATTTCAAATAGTTTACATCAGTTAATTAAACTAATGATATTTGTAGAAATTTTTATAAATTACATAAAAGCTATATCAAAACCTTTGTTTCCTTAAGTTAGACGCCCTTACATCGATCAGTGTGTTGGGTTATACAGTTATAAAATCTTGACACTACCAGATACCAACTATCAGAGTTGCAACACACTTGAGCTACTCAGTATAACTAAGGCTATTCAGTTTTTTTTCAAACTCAGACTTAGTCAGGATAAATCTAATTAGTTAAAAGTAAAAACAACCCTAGTTGCCTCAACGTTTTTTATGTGTTGACAAGTACAAACTGTAGTAGAATTTAAAAAAAACTCAGGCAAGGCTTTAAAATAGTTTGTGTTGGTTAATAATTAAATTTTTTAAACTATAAATGGTCACCACACATTTAAGTTACACAGCTTACAGAAGATAATCAAGCTAGTTAAAAATAACTTAAAATACCAGCATGACTTTTGCTTATTTCTATATTTTTGGCTAGCTTTTTAGATTTATAACTTATTTATTTTAATAATTATATTACTTTTGATTTTTTTTCTCTATTTCATTTTACAATATTAAAAAAAAAATTGTTTCGTAATATTTTCTTAATTATAAACTGTGGCTGACTAAAAATGTTATTCAAAACAGTTTAAGGTTACTTAGGCTTTTTTTTAATTTAAAGAGCGGCATCTATTCATATACAACTAAACTATGTCTCACTCTTTATATTTTTTAAATTTTATAGATTTTAATTAAACTTTTTACTAAAATTTTCCTTTTCAAGGCTATTTAAGTTAACAAAAGTAATTTCTATAACATTTTGTCATCAAAAGTGTAAAAGTACATAATATACAGTTTAGTTAAAATTATAAAACCTTATGTTTAAGTACAAATTTAAAAATGCACAGTGAACTGTAGTTACTTATCTTGCTTAGTAATTTTAATTCACTAATTGTAAGGTATTGTAGATTTAAAAAGTAAAGGATTAAATATATCTTTATTACACAGCTTGGTTTTTAATATGAGTTTAAGAAGTCTGCATAGTGAAAACAGTACTATTTTTTATCGTAATGATGAGCTGATGGTAAAAGTTGACAAGCAAAAGCTGTTTGAAAAATCTGCTTATTTTCGAACAATGTTCAAAAATTGTTACAAACATCACAAGTCTGACTTGATCGATGTTTACTTTCCGGAAAAAGTGGAAACTGTTAATAAAGTGATGCATTTTATTAGCAGCAACACTATCCCTTGACATTAACTCATTATTTGAAACATATCATCTTGCAGAGTATTTACAAATTGACTGTCTTCAACAACTTTGTCTCGACCATTTCATCCTCAATCTAAACTGAAATAATTTGCAGTCACAGTTGAACCTTGTAGCAAAATGTTCTCACTTGAACTTGAATGAGTTTAAAGACAAGTTGTTGGAGTTCAGAGAAAATGGCAGTCCGTCGTTTTCAGGATTATACTTTCTGCAAAGAAATTCAGTAACGTCAACTTCTTTGAAAATTAAAACCAAGCATTTCCAATATGTTTACATGCTTAAAGAATTCAGTATGACACAGTTCGGTTCTCTACTTTACTTTGACAAAATGCTTTGCTCCGTAGCTAATGAAGGACCTTTTGGTAACAATGTTGTTTTGTTACAGTATGATCTTCTGTCAGGAAATGTATACAAGCTGAAACTTAACAGTGCGGATCGCATTAATGATGATAAACCATCAATGTGTGCTGACACCAAAACTTTTTATCTTTTAAATCAACACAAAAATAAAAGCAATGAAGTTTATCTACGACTCTCGTCGTTTCGAAGAAAAGATAAGACGAACTGCTTAGAAGTATGTGAAGCAATAGATTTTAAGGTTATAAAACTAACTCAATCACAAGTTTTGTGTAAAATAAATATATTTTTTTCCCAATTTTACGACAATCGACTGTATGTTTTTTACCTCCCATGCAACAGAAATAGTTATTACTGTGTCGACTACCAAGCCAAGACTTTTGATGATGTCCATCTGATGGTAGTTTGCAATGAGTCGTTTCGTATCTTGAAGAACAACAAGTTGTCCGCTGAGAACTTAAGACTTGACAGGGGTTCTGTAAATCTGGAAGATATCAAAATGAGGTGCTTTGAAAAGTTGTTTTACAGCAGCAAACACGAAAAGCTCTTTATTAAAACTGTTTTCTCCGATAGCTTCAGCAAAAACCTGCTAGTTTTCGATATGAAAATCAACTCTTTCTACCTTCACCGAAACGTACTTCCTGAGTTGGCTTATTACAAGGACAGACGCATGTTCACGCATTGTAGAGACGGCAAAATATACGTGTTTGGAGTTTACCACATTCTCGGTTCCAACCTGATAAGGAATGAGATGAGGGTTTTGGATTTTGTCGACAACGAACGGTTGGTTGATGGAGGAGTGGTTTGGGTAAATGTTGAGAGAATCGACCATCGGTATTATGATTATTTGAAGTCTGCTTGTTTTGTATAGAACCATTTAATGATTAAAAGAAAGAGCTCGTATAGTTTAAAAAGGGTAGAAGCATAAATATTTTTTTTTTGAGTTAGCTATACAAGTTGAAATTAGAATGCTACTATATAATTAAAAAACAAATTTGATTTTTGCCAAAAACTTTGTGATTGGGTTAAATTTAAATATATTTTTAGGTAAAAATGGTCAGCTTAATTTATTTAACGTTTTTAACTGTCTACTCTTCACTGAAAATTAAAAAAATATTTTTGGAAAATTTATTAAAGCGTTAAAGCACAAATGCTTTAAAACTTGTTAAAATTAGTTATGGGAGTTGAAATTGCAATCGTGTTTTATGAGTTTACAACTTCATTTTTTAGTTATAACTTATTGATTAATTTTAACTTAAGATATCAATGTTGGGATGAAATTAATGGCTTAATTTATGCGACTCTTTTGTTTTTACCATTTTCTGATATGCATTGTCAAATTTTTCATCAAAATTTCTAAAACATTTCTTTTTAGGTTTTTTTAGTAAAAAACTTTTAAGTGACAACTTTTAGTTTTTTTCTAAACGTTTGATAATAGTTTACTGTTACCAAGTTTTTTAAATTTTACTTTTAAAATATATTTTTAAAACTGTAGTTTTTTTTTCTAATAAGAATAAACGAATACACACGTCTTTTTATTTAATTACAGCTCGCTAAATAAAATAAATGAAACAAATTATTTCGATATTAGTTCAATTTAATTTAACTCGGTGCTGTTAAAAAATATTTTGTGAAATTTAGTTTATTGATAAGTATTAATCTTAGTAAAACAGAGGTCTTAGTTGAAATACTTTAAAGTTTTTAAAATTTTAATTACTACATTGTGGGCTAAAAAAAGGAGAGTCAATCAGCCGTTAATTTTCTGGTGCCTGGGAAACTAAGTTTTGTACATAGTTTGGTAAAACTGCGTTATTTTTTTTTCATTGCTGCTTTTGCGTCTTTACTGCTTAAAGTATATTTAACGTTTTTTAATCAATTTTCAATTTACTGATTTCTTTATTCATATTATATTGATATCATTTTTTTACAAGTTTTATCAGGCTTTCTTAGTGGTTTGTTAACTTTATTATCTTCAAGGACTATTTTTATATCAGCTTAAGAAATATTAATTCAACTATATTAAACCTTATTCAAGTAGAATGAATAAAAATATTTTAAACTAATAGGGAAAAACATTACTATACACTATTCTAATTTTACAAAAAAGGTGTTAAAATAAATAGTACATTATAAATTACAGTAGCAAAGTTTTTGTGGTAAATGCTTTCAATAAGGTACAATTCAGTATTACACGCTGTTAGTGCTCTGCCAATGCTTATTTTATCACATTTTAGTTTAAGATAGTATTTTGTTAAAATAAATAGTACATTATAAATTACAGTAGCAAAGTTTTTGTGGTAAATGCTTTCAATAAAGTACTACACGCTGTTAGTGCTCTGCCAATGTTTATCTTATCACATTTTAGTTTAAGATAGTATTTTTCTGGTGACAAGTAAAAATATTAGAAAAAAACTTCGTCCCGCGAGAAAATTTTTCTAGTAGAATTGGAATTTAAAAAGGCTGCCGACCCCTGTTTTAAAAAGTAAAGTGTTTTTAATTTTGTTACCAAAAATCTTATTAAGTTCAGAAAAATTCGAATATATGTTTTCTAAACACTTTTAAGTTGACACTTGAAATAATCTAGTAGGTTAGTAAACAAAACAAAACGATACATATCTTTTGTTTTTTATTACAAACAAAACAATTTTTATTTTCTTCTCGGCGACTCTTCTCTCTTGTTGTTTTCTGTTTTAAAGTTTTATGTTAGACACAATTAAACACAACTATTAAAGGTAAAACCTAAAAAATTTCTTTTTTGTTTCGCAAAAAAAAAAACTTTATGATTTGTTAAAAAAAAACATTTCAAAGACTTTTTTAAATACTTTGTAAATTTAAATGTACCATTAAACTATGCGGTAAAATAACAGTTCTACGACTTGATAAAATTAATTTTAAGTTGACTTATCAAAATATAACTAAGTAAATTGTTTGTATATATGTAATATTTTAGTAATAAAACAAAATAAACTTGATATTTTAAAAACACCAATTGGTAAATCATAGAAATTATCAAAAATAAAGCTGTTCTATTTTATTAAAACTCTTACATTTTTCTTTTGTTTTTGATTTTTGGACGTCCCCAGCTATTTCCTAAAATAAATATTTAGATTTTATAACAAACAAACACTAGTGTTTTCTATTACAAAAAAAATTTATTTTCTCTAAGATCTTTTTTAATAGTGATCTTTAAGTTATCAAAAGCACTGTCCTAAACAAGATTTTTAAATGTGTCTGTAGTGTGCGACTTGATATCTGAAAGCTTTTTCGTCCTTCAGGCCCTAGGGCTAATAAAAACAAATAATAAAAGTTGTTCAAACCTCGCAAATAGAATCTATTTCTTCTTGACTGAGTTCTGTTACGTCAATCAGTACAGAATCGTCGAATGTAGCTGTTTAGAGTAAATTAGAGTAAGAAAAATTTTAACTTATTTGCTTGAAACTTGATTAATTACTACTTGGTGAGTCTGTTGTCTTTTCAATCTCAAGCACTTGCGATACGAGGATGTTAGCAGCAATTATTTGTTTGGTTAATTTAACGTTGCCTGAAAAACCCTTATAAATTTCTTCTGTTAATTCAAAATTGTTATCCACGTAGTGTTGGAGTACGTATTCGGCAAACTGAAAAATAAATAGTTTAATGTGAAATAAAATAACATAGTATTAGAACTAATATTTTAGTTTAAAAAAATTAAATTATTTAACACGATAAAGCAAATATGACTATAGTTTATAAACATTTGTTACTCTTTGTAAAACTGATGAATACTTTCAACTACCATAATTATTATCCAAACACAAAACTTAGAAAGTTGATTTTTCTAACAACCGTTTATAAAAAAACTGAACTGATTATTGCTTTTGGATATATATATATATACTAAATATATATTGTTTATTGAAGGATAAAAAAAGGCTCAAAAAGTTTGGTCTAACAACTTGGTGTACGAAAAAACCTTTTAGTTTTCGAGTCGTACATCACATGCTTTAAGAATTTCTTACAAGCTAAGGAAAAAAATTTACTAAGTTGCGATTTACTTTAAAAAGTTTTTATCATAATGCACTCAGAAAACTCGTCTAATAAATTAAAAATGAAACTACAGTCTAAGCCTTCAAAAGAATAAACATAAAAGTAAATAACATTTCTAGACTGAGAAAATTAACATATAATACAGTTAACAAGACCAAGTCATTACGACAACAACAAAATTTATTTTTAATACCTTCATGCATATAACGCCCTCTAAGGTTGCTTTCTTTGTTAAATGTAATTCTCTAATTGCATCCCATTTAATTTCAGCGTACGTTCCACCTTTACTTGAGCAAATTAAATCTAACATGACTTTTCTTTCTTCACGTTCTTTAAATGTAAATGGAGAAAAGTACTTTATCTGATTTGAACCAGGTGTTTCGATCTAGTTTTAAATACAAATTTTACTATATTTCCAAAATGTGTTTAAAGATAACAAAAAAGGAATAAGAAAAATAGAACACAACTAAAAAACTGCATTATAAGTACCAGTTTTAGAATATTTTAAATTAATAATTTTTTGACCGCATTATTGTCTTTATCATGTGTTTAATTCACACGTGTAATAATTACTAATTAAATATAGTCTTTACAAAACTACTTACAATTAGCATGTATTCAGAGCTTTGAGCTTTTTTTGTGATTTTTTTGTTCTTGACATCTACCACTTTGATAGATATGTCTATATTGCCTTCATTTTCTTCGTTGTAAATACACTTCATCAAGTGTATGTAGAATTCTATTAACCTTTTCGACGGGTCGTCGTTCAGCGTGTTAAAATCTTTCCTCGTCAAGTAAAAATTATGGCTATTGTATTTCACTCCAGCTGCTAGCTTGCAATCGAATAAGTTGTTTTTGGCCGCCGTAGCTCTTTTCTTGGCCTTAGATTATTTTGTTTTATTTTTGTCAATATAAGTATGAGATTTTTATGGTCAACATATTTAATTAACGAGATGAAAATTATTTTCCAACAAAATTTTTGTAAAATCTTATCAAAAAATATTTGTTTATTTTGTTTTTTACAGTTTAAAATTAATTAAAAAAACATTATATTACTATATTTATATAGTAAAACCTACTTAAGATTAAAAAAAATACTAGTTTTAAACACTAGTTTAATAATATTTGATGTTTCCTTGTTTAAATTTATAAAATAATTAAATCTAAACATATTCTGTTTTAAGTTGAACTTTTTCAGTTCTAAACTATTAAAAACTAAAAGTTAAGTAAAACTTACATTACCAAGTTTGGTTTCACGATCAGAGTTCTGTATAAATGTGCCTGAAAAATAAAAATGTCAAATTAAAAAAATAAGCTTGCAAGTAAAGTTTGTTGTACTTTTTTTTGGATTTTATAAACAATTGTTAAAACTTTCAGAAGCTGACACTTGAAATGTCTCTTATGTTGTTAGAGTTCGATAAGCTTTGAAAATATTTTAAAACTTGTTTATCACTTACTTAATCTCAATACTTCAGGCTCGTTGGCTACATTCATGTTTTTCTTAGTACTTGTCGTTGTAGTATCATCGATCATAAGACCTTTGTCTAAACAGTACATTAAAAAGTTTTCAAACTGTATACATATAACGTTCAATTAAATGCTGCAAAACTAAACATTTAAAAGTTAACATTTATGTAAAACTTCTTGTTTAATTTAGTATATATAATAAAACTATAGGAATTATTTTCATAAATCAAAATTGAATGAAAGTAGTTTAAAATTTATCCAAAAGATACTTAAACAATAGTTTATTAGTAGGCTTAGTCTACTACTTTCGTCTTGTACAAAAAGAACTTGTAACTGTTTTACCTTTTTGTTTCAGTTTTTTTGGTGATTCGTCGTTTTCAGACCCTGTTGATAGATTTTTAGTTGGAGTTTTTGAAACATCTTTCTCATGATATGTATAAAGAAAGTTTAAACATTTTTATTGAGTTTATATTTATTTAATTATAATCTTATACCAAAAATATAGAAATAACATTTTTTTTAATGTAATTTTTTTTTATACTAATTAGTTTTTTATGTATCTATACTGCTAAAGAGATAACTAGTTTATTTTAAAAGTAAATAATAAATACTTACCTTCCGTATCCCCTACACTACTACCGTGTTCCTATACATTTTTATTTGCATTATATTTTACTGAACTTCATAATAAATATATAAAAGGGTTTTTTCTGAGCTTTATAGTTTTCGACTAAATTAAAAAGAAAAACTGAAGCAGTAAAAAGACAAAAAAAAATATGTGTGTATTTTGTTACAATTAGAAACATCAATTTAGACAAAAAAGACCAACTTTAATTTCGTTGATTCCTTTGTCGGTATTAACTAAAAAGTGAAAAACTTTATCACGCACAGCATCTGTTGTAAATAATAGTGCTAAATAAACAGAAAAAGTTATGTTAAATACTTAATAATATTAGTATACAGTAAAAACAACTTTTAGTATAGTTTGAAAACTGCATAAACTTAGTTACTATTTTTTTCGTTATAGTATTGACTTTTTATTACGGCTTTCTATGCTATAAACAAGGTTGTTAATCAAATATCTTTTTATTGAAAATATTTAAAATAATGCAACTTAAGGTTTTTTAAGAACTTAAAGAATAATTTTAACCTTTAAAAAAAAGTTAAAATGTTTTTTTTTTCATTACACTGTCCTACTCTTCTGAATTTAGATATTATGTACAGAATTGTTTTTTAAGTTTTGGATTAGATAAAGGAAACTTAAAATTTTCAAAAAATTTTTGTTTAAATTTTATAACATATTCTATATAACAGTGTGTATGTACGTTGTTGTATACATAAAAGTTAAATTGAAATAAAAAATTTAAGATATTAAAAATTTTTACTAATAAGTTAAAAAACTATAACTTTAACAGGACTTTTTTTAGTTTTTAATTTTTATACGAATAACTTTTATTCTGTTAGTTAAATCAACAAAAATAAAAAAACTAAATGTTAGCTTGTGACTGGTTTAGTTTATAAAAACTTTAAGTGATGTTAAAGACAACTTGGTGTGAATTCCATTCAATAAAGTATGCAGTTCTAACCCTTTACGAAATGTAACGCAAGAATTTGACTGCCAATTCGGTTCTTAATTTGTTCTATACCATTTGGGGAACGATCAAAAGGCATTGACTCTAAAGTGAATTTTATGCTTTTAAAATTCGTTGTTTCAGGGCCATAAGATCGCAAAACAGTGAAGAAACTTTCCAAGAACTGTGTTTTAAGTTGTTTTAGAAATTTTTGGTAAGTATGATAAAACGCAATGTGTAATAACAAAATGGTTTAATATAACTACATATAAATTGAAAAAACTAAATAAGTTTAAATAAAGTAAAATTTTAACTACCATTAAGTGTTAGCAAAAAATATTTTTAAAGATAAAAAGTGTTAAAAAAATTATAACCCAGATGTATGTTAAGTTTGGTTCATATTCGGCTTTTGAAAATGATCTCTCAAAAGTATCAACTTTTAGAAACTTCACCTAAAATAACATAAAGTTTTTATAATAAATCGAATAAAATTGGTATCCTAAGAATTTTCGTTAAGTTATACGCAAAAAAATGCTCTTTAGAAAATGCTTTGCTAAAATTGAAAAATTTTTTTTTTACCTTAATCCTAAATTCATTTTCTTTTGGATCGTTTGATATTTCTAAGCTAGTTGCAAAACCTTTATATTCAGGAAAACATTGCTCCAGATACAACTTATAATAATTAACTAAATTTCGTGTTGGCATCGAAAACAAAGACCTTAAATCTTTCAATTTCAAACTGTGTGTTTTATTTTGTACTATCATCTGCGCGACAATCTCCTTTTTTTTCTTTTCGCAATCCTGTAAGTGCTGCAAAAAAATGGTTTAAATGATATTGGGTGAGTAAAAAAAATTAATGACTTACATCTTCTACACCTAAAAAATCTCCGTCATGCAAGTTTTCTTTCAGCCAATCAAAAAATTCACCTAAAAGTAAAATGCTTATGGTGAAATGCACATTTTTTATTACGGAAAATATATCAAGTAATAAAAAGTAACTGAAAACACTTTAAATTTTCTCTAACTCAATGTAGTTTTTTTTTAGGAAGCTAAAAAATCATATTCATACATCAGTGTTCTTATGAATTTCTTACTTGGTAGTTTCATATTAAACATGCTGAAAGATGTACTGCATAATTTTATACTATGAAGTAACTTTTATTATAACCTGGTGAATCACCACTAAACAGATCATCTTGTGATAGGTCAGTATCGTCTGCACTACTTGATTCTAGAAAAATGGATAAAAAAAGTTTTCAGTCAGATTTTGTAAAACAACTTTATAGAGATTTTCAGACGTTTATTTCGAAGTAGTAACTTAACTTGGCAATTTACGTACCGCCCAGCAATATGCCTTTCAAGTATTTAAAAATATCCTAAAAAAAGCTTTGTTGTGAAATTATAACTTTTAAATGTGCTCATAAACAGATGTTTAGTAAAATTTTAATTCTTTTAACTATAGTTTTTTATATTCAGTTTAGATTTAATAAAATCAATATTTAAATAGTTTTAAAAATTTCAGCTAGAATTTTTACTAGTAAATGAGGTCTACCTAATAAAAATGTTGCTCACCACTGCGCAAGTTAGTAAAGTTAAGAGCATAGGGGGGAGGTAAAACACTTTTTTCACAATTTGATCTTATTTTATAAAGCTTTATGTCAGATACAAGATGCTTTTTACGGTATTCAAAATTTCATAATAATTTTCGAGATATAGCCAGTCAATGTCGGAGACTACAATAGATTCTACTACAAAAATAAACTCTTTCACTAAATATCTATCTCCTTTTACGTTTTTTGAGATAAATATCACAAACTTTTAAGAAATGACTTTGAAATATCTAAAAATTTTGTCAGAAATTTCTTTTTATAAATTAAAACAAAAGTTTCATGATAAAAATTTGCAAAAACAAAATAGTTATTTGTGTTTTTATGTCGTAATTTTTTTTAATAATTTTTCAAATTTTGTTCCGATAAAATTTTCTAAGTGTTGCAAAAAAAAAATTCTTAAAAGTTTGAGGTATGTATCTCAAAAATCATAGGAGTAGATAGATTTTTAGTGGTTTTCAGTTATTCGCCGTTTTAGATTGCGCCCCCTATAAGGAACCTAATGTGGTCTCTGACTTTGACCGGATGTATCTCAGAAACATTTTAGAGTTTAGAAAATCTGTAAAAATCAACTTGTAGCTTAGTTGCAACTCGATAAAATAAGACTAAATTGTAAAAAAGGTGGTTTACTCCCTATCCCCTTAATTAGTCTGTGAAGCAATCGTAATAAAACTTTGGAATAGTCCAATTTTAGACAGTAATAAAATATGCTTTATAGTTTTTCTTGATAATTTAAAACAATATATGTGTTATTTTGTCTTAATTAATTAAATGTTAATATGATATAGTTTTAGTTGTGTGTAACCTATTAACTTTTAATTTAACTTTCAATAAACTAAGTATTGTATTATATTTTAATTCATAAAAATCCAAAGAATACTTTTAAGCTCTAATTTTTATAAAACTATGCTGATACATAGATTGATCAAATTTAGATGTTTTGATAATTGGAAAACAAAAATTTCATTACAAAATAAAAAAATAATTCTAAAATTAAAGTAATAAGCCAATTACCTGTTTTTTCGATTGTGACATCAGCATTACCAACATTGCTTTGTAGTTTATTTTCAGCTGTAGAACATAAACTAGTTTTATTTATATAACAATTTTTTTTTTTGTGAGGTTAAGTTAAAAGAAAAAAAGTTTAGAGCTACAGCTTTTGTTTTAGGTTAAATTTAAATATAAAAGTAACCTTGATTTGTAATGTAGATTCTAAAATAAAGTACAGGTCTATGGTAAATTGAAATTAAAGAAAAACATTTTGATCAGTCCCAAACGTTTAACGACAAATTAACATTGTATTTAGCTTTTTAAAGTATGTATTTATTTTTTATCATTATTAAGCAGGCAATCAATAAATAAAACATAAAATATGAAGCGATTATACGAACCTAAACTTTTAACTGCATTCAAATAATTGGAATAAGCCACTCTTGACTTAAGCTCGTCGCCCAAATCTACAAATTAAAAGTTTGTTGAGAACTTTACAACCAAATAATTAAAGGTTTAAGAAAACAATCTGAGGTACAAGTTTGTTAAGCATAAAAATACTTAGGTAAAATGATAAAAACCGTAGTATATATATATATATATATATATTTCTTTTGAATAATAATGATAGCTAATGAAAGTGAATAAGTTCGTCTACTAGTTTCAACAGTTGGTAAACTAATAATTTATTATGTATTTTATACAAAAAAAGGAGCTAAATTACTAAAATGTTCAATTTATTTAATATTAAAAAAAATGTTTTTATTATTGTTAAATGTAATGATAGTACTAACTTAAAAGGTTTTTTTTTTTCAAGCAATTTAAGTTTTACTTTTTACTTATATTTATAGGTTTTTACAGCTAATCTGAGGTACCACAAAAGTTTTATTTTGTCTAAATTATATTGTCGAGAACAACTTTGAAGTGGTAAAACTAACCTTTTTGCTGTTTTATGTAATTTTCTATCATCACTTCTGTTGCAGCACTCTTTTTCTAGTTGTTTTATTTGTTTTTTATTCAAATAAACTATATACTTTCTCATTACCAAAAAAATATTCATTCAAAAACTATTTTTCTAAAAAGTTATTATCTTTATTTTTCTAAGTTACGGGGAAACTTATTATCATTACGTTAGTATAAACATTTTATCTAAGTAGAAAAATAACCCTATACTCAGAATAATTCTTTTGAAGTGTTTCTTGAGGTATTAAAAAAGGAAAGTCATTTCTTAATGAACCTGCGTAAATTTACTAGATTAATATTTAATAGTACTTAGAGTAACAAACAAGTTATCAAGTACAGCAAATTGATCAATAGCTCATTTTAAAGCATTTTTATATATTTACACTATATAAAAGCCTTTGACAATTTTATTAATTTAAATGAGTTTTTAAATTCTTATTAGAATTAAAAAACAAAGTTAAGCATATACATTAACGTACAGACGAGTAGACACAAATAAAAAGTGCGTTTCAGATTTTAGTCTATAAATTGTTGAAAATTATAAAAAGGTTAATGTCGGTTAAGTTAATGACAAAATTAATAACATTTTGCGAAACTTTTTTTTTTAAACACAAACTATTTTTTCATTTAAATAAAAAAACAGAAACTAGAGCTTTGAAAACTTTGAGCTAAAAAAATTGGGACTAAAAGAGCTTAACACAAATTACAACAGCTATATGTTGACTAGTTATATAAAGCTGTCTTGTATTTTTAAATAGTATTCCCTCAACAAAGTAACTTAGAAATAGGCAAACTGATAATATAAGCTAAAACCTAAAAACTTTACACTTAAACATAGACTCAGAGACTTTATCAACTTATTTCGTGTCATTGTTAAATTGACATTAAAATACAAATTTAATAAAATCTTATGTGTGTTTTCTAAATGTTTAAAGGTAAAAAAATATTAACTCACTATCAAGATTTACTACAAGTATCTGCTTTGAAATATATCCATTCGTTTGATTTTTATCGCGTATGAAATTAGATTTAAATTTGCTTATATTTACATCTTTTTTTTCCATGAGAGCATCATAAACATAACAGATAAACTGAAAACATATTATAACTTTGATTAAACGGTAAGCTATATACAAAAAACAAAAAATTTTTATCAAAGTTAAATTAAATGACAAAACAATAAACTTTTAAATGAAAGAACGAGCTAATATATTTTTTACAGATCAGCCTCAAACAACAGATTTAAGAAAAATGTAAACATAGTCTAAATTTATTTCTTTTGTTTAACCTGTATGTATGTCCATCCCGCTTCAAAAGTTGAATCCAAGGAATATAGCAATTGATCAAACCCTGGACGTCTTAACTGGTAAACAAACGATATAAATTAATAAAATTAAGATAAAAGAAAGAAAAAAATGCTAGATTATTGAAACAGATGATAAAAATAATACTTTTGAAAAATTTCTAACCAGGTAATAAATGTTATTTCTTTTCTACATTCTTTTTAAATAAGTGTATACTAACTGCACAAAATCGAATACTTTTACAAGTAAAATATAAACAAACTTTGTTTTAAGTGATTAACTTTTTGTTTTAGTTTTAGTTATTTGTTAACTAAGTTATACCGAGTTGTAACAAGCCACAACAAAAGACGCAAGTATTGACAGATAAATCTAGTCTTCGATATAAAGTACTTAATTGAAAATCAACAAATCAAATTTATCAGCCATTTTAATTCTTAATGAAGCGGAACCTAAACTGACTTGTATTTGAAAATCATTCGACTTCTCGTCGTGCGTGAAGTTTATTGTGACGTCACACAAATCGGGGTGGCACCGCCTCATGAACGCTTTGTAGTACTCGACCAGAGCCAGCGTCGGCACTTTTGTCACGCTCCGCAGATCTTCAACGGTGATCGTCAAGTAACACTGCTCGCCGGGCAGGTGCTCAAGTTCGGTCTCAACAGCCGATATGAGGCTCATTGGGGTTTTCAATGCTTTTCCCGTCTGCAAGTTGAGGTTAATATTAAATATTACGTGTTAAAAGTTCAATGTTTAAGTACTTTACTCACTTTTTGGAAATCATTACTGTACACACTAAGTTCAACGCGAACAAAATTTTTCAAAATTGCACCTAAAAGAGTGTTTGTTTGGTTAATTTTTAAAAAAGGTAAACGAACTAGGGTTGTTAGTTAATTTTTTCTATATCGTACTATTCATACATGCAATTTTTTCTTTAGGTATTGTACCTTTCATATCATTATCACTAATCTGTTTTATTAACAACAAGAATTATCAAAAAACATATAATTTTTTTGTGCTTGGTAGTGCCTATAAACTTTTTTCTAGCAATATAAAGTAGTTTGCCTAAAATGAAACTGTTGTTGTAGCAATTAAAACTGATTACTTCAAATAAGAGAAATGTATGTATATATATAATTTATTGGAAAACTAAAATTTTAAAATATACTGGTACACATGTTTCATGAGACTAGACGCCTTAATCATCAGCCAGTTTAATTTAAAATAAAAATCACTTTACTAAACATAGATGCAAAATTTATACTAAAAAAAAAACAGTATGACGTAATATTGTGCTTTACAAAAATTCAGTACAAAAATCGATCTACCATCTAACTTTCGAACAACCAAAATTAAAAAAAACAACAATTAAGTGACTATAAGGCGTCTAGTCTTATGAAACATATATACCAATATTTTTTAAAATTTTAGTTTTCCATTGAATTATTTAAAAGCCCATCAAGTAGGCTCAGTAGAAGGTGTTAAGGTTTAAATAATAACCTTATTCTATATATATATATATATATATATATATATACAGAATTAAGTTATTTAATTAAATAAATTAAGTTTTTACACTGAGCCCACCTTGGAGCTTTATTATTGAAAAGCTTGAAGCTGATGAGTGAATAGTCACGAAACTCGAGTCCTTTGAGTTTTGCATCTTTAAATAAACCTTTTCTATATATATATATATATATATATATAATTTATTGAAATGACGATTTTAAAAATTCTGGAACATATGTTTCATAAAGAGACAAAAAAGATTGTCTCTAATCTTCAGCCAGCTCAAATTCAAAATAAAAAGCAATATATATATATACATAGAAATATCATACAAAAATAAACTTTTGCTTTGTACAGCTGTTTCTGCGTTTAATACGCGTCCTCAGCCAAGTTTTATTCAATGAAAAGCAAACTTGTAAGTACAGCAATAAAATTATACAAAATAAGGTATTACGTAATAATAGATAGTTGATTTTAGACAAAATTATAAACAGAGTTTTTAGATAAATTGCTTTCTATAATGTATGCAGCCAGTTTGTAATTCGTTTCTTTTGTTTAGAGATTCAGATTTCTTAACTTTTAAAATTTCGATTTTTTCCGCATTGCACAATTTACATCCGTTTTTTAAACTGTATTTATTTTTCGTTTTTGTTAATATTTCCCACTGAATTTTAAAATTAACTTCGTTATTTTATAGTTTCCAAATGTACTGCTATAAAGTTGTCGTATTTTTATGTTTTTCGTGTTTGAAGCTGTACTTGTGCTTTGTGTAGCGATTCTTGAACGATAGTCCAGTCGAGCCTACATAAAACTTGGTCTGGTTATCAGTTATGACTGTCGCTTTATATATAACATTTTCCATCAGGCAACTTCCATTTACCGGGCATTCTTGTTTTTTGCAGTCACACATTCGCCACTCTTTGTACTGCGTGTCTAACATCTTTCGATTGTGTGCCATTATAAGTTGTTTCATGTTTGGCATACAGGAGTAGGACACTTTTAGTGTCTTCCTGTTAAAAACTTTACAATATGGATGGTTTTCAGTAAAGTTATTGTCCACAATCTCTAGGAAGCGCTTCCCAACCCGTGTTGCCACACTTTTGCAGAATGGAGCGTTGAAATATAAAATATTTCTTCTCCTTCTTTTCTTGTTGTTACCCTTCTCGTTTTTGTGGCTATAGGCTAACTCGTGATCGTATCCACTTTCTCTTATAGCTTCCTGGTATTGTTGGGTTGTTTCCTTAAAAATGCTTTGACTGCTAGAAATCTTCTGGAGGCGGTTGTTCACTGCAACCGGTATGTGTTTTAACACATGCCTTGGATGGTTTGACTTGCTATTCACATAAACCGTATGCGCATTTGGTTTTCTATACGGCTTGTGGCTTTCATTTTGAAGATCTAATGTTACATCTAAGAAGTCTGTTACAAACAGATTGGCTTCGATGGTGACATCAAAACCAATGTTTTTAAAGACTTTTCTTAGATGTTTGACTTTTCTCTCCATATCTGGTCCCGGTAGGATGTCCACCACTGCTAAACCATCGTCACGGTATATACCAAAATTACCATCTCTAAAGATCTTTTCCTTCTTCAATTTATCTAAAATGTATAGGCCAACCAGTTCGCAAATTTCTGCGCCATGAAAGCTTCCCATTGGTACATCAAAGCTGTTCTTGTTATGCTTTTTTGACCATGGTTCACCCTCGTGGAACAGTATTGATTTACAGCAATGTCTGATTAGCTCTTTTTCATTTTCCGTGATTTTAGTTAGGCCTGCAGCAAAATTGAAGGAGTTTTCCAAAATTTTTGCTGAGATGGCAGGATAAAAGCTCACTATATCAAATTTGATAAACCTTGAAGTTGGTTTATTGCTTAAGCTATTGAACCAGTTCAATACCTCGTAAGTGTATTTATATATATATATATATATATATTTATATATAGAAATAACATACACTAAATAAACTTTTGCTTGGTACAGCTGTTTCTGCGTTTAATACGCGTCCTCAGCCAAGTTTTATTCAATGAAAAGCAAACTTGTAAGTACAGCAATAAAATTATACAAAATTAGGTATTACGTAATAATAGATAGTTGATTTTAGACAAAATTATTAACAGAGTTTTTAGATAAATTGCTTTCTATAATGTATGCATCCAGTTTGTAATTCGTTTCTTTTGTTTAAAGATTCAGATTTCTTACTTTTAAAATTTCGATTTTTTCCGCATTGCACAATTTACATCCGTTTTTTAAACTGTATTTATTTTTCGTTCTTGTTAATATTTCCCACTGAATTTTAAAATTAACTTCGTCATTTTTTAGTTTCCAAATGTACTGCGATAAAGTTGTCATATTTTTATGTTTTTCGTGTTTGAAGCTGTACTTGTGCTTTGTGTAGCGATTCTTGAACGATAGTCCAGTCGACCCTACATAAAACTTGGTCTGGTTATCAGTTATGACTGTCGCTTTATATATAACATTTTCCATCAGGCAACTTCCATTTACCGGGCATTCTTGTTTTTTGCAGTCACACATTCGCCTCTCTTTGTACTGCGTGTCTAACATCTTTCAATTGTGTGCCATTATAAGTTATATATTTATATATATTTATATATATTTAATTTATATATATATATAAAATAAGGTTAATATTCAAACTTGAACACCTTCTACTGAGCCCTTTTTAAGGGCTTTTAAATAATTTATTGAAATGACGATTTTAAAAATGCTGCTACATATGTTTCATAAAGCTTTAATTTTTCATAAAGCTTTAATCATCAGCCAGTTAAATTCAATCAGCCAGTTTAATTTCGTCAATTTTAGTTGTTTGATTAATTAGATGGTAAATCGATTTTTTTAATGAATATTTGTAATGTACAATATTACGTCATAGTGTTTTTTTTTTTTTTTCACATAACTTTTGTATCTTTGTTTAGTACAGTGCTTTTTATTTTGAATTTAACTGGCTGGTGATTAAAGCTTTATGAAAAACTAAAGCTTTATGAAACATATGTACCAGCATTTTTAAAATCGTCATTTCAATAAATTATATATATATATATGTATATATAACAAACTAGGCGATTAAATTATTTCAAACATTACTTTTATCAAAATTTATCTGCATATTTGTTTAGACGAGACAAAAATTTATTTTAAGAGATCTCTATTTCTTAGATATTAAGTTAGAAGCTTAAGTTATATAGTAAAATAATTTGAAGTTCTGTAATATTTATTACTTAAAACTTTACTCTAACCTAGTGATTTGACATTTGAAAGCTCGCCATTTTGTATTTTAGTTTGATCATTACTTTGAGAATCTAAAAATTAAGCAAACTTTTACACAAAACTCACAATAAGATTTTATTAGAAAAATATTTCAGAGCTTAAAACGCATATTCAACTAGAGTAAAAAGAGTTTTAAAATAACTTTTAAAATGTTTTATTCAATATTTAAATTTAGAGAATTTAAAATTAACATCTTGTAATCTTGCTGTTTAATTAGCTTTAACATCAGCACAAGTTGTTTTAATTTTTAATTCTTCTAGTAAGGTGTTATAACTTAATTATATAATTTAAAAAAAATTTATTACTTTTATTTTAATGCTGAGTACTTTTTCATATGATAAAAATTTATAAATTTAAACACAATTAAACTAAAGACTAAGATTTGATAAACATTAAAATAAAAATATTTAAAAAAAAAAAAAAACATTGAAATAAAATAATTATTTAGAGGTTTTGAATAAAAAATTTCTAATATTACTAACTTAGACTTTTTTTTCAAAGAAAAAAGCATATACTCAGAACAACTATATTAAAGACGTGGAATTTTAAGAAGTTATAAAACATTAAACACATGTTAAGTTGTTTCTGAAAAACATACTCACTTAAAAAACTAAAGATATTGTAAATTCTAAGAATGTAAATTGAGTGATTTAATTTGTAGAAATTTGACATGCATCATAGATTTTAATACGTATCATTTGTAAAAATGAAATGCAAAATATCATTTTTAATTAAATTCATGCAGGTTATTCACAGTTTAAATGAAGTCTTTATTTTAACTAAATGTGTTATAGTTAAGCTAAATTAAAACTATAACTAAAAAACCAAGAAAATAAATCGATAACAAAACTTTATTTACTTGCACACTTGATAGTCAACCAAATAAGGAGTTTAATTAATTTGTTAAGAAAGTCTACTTCTCTTCAATAATATTAAAATCATTTACCTTTTTTAGACAAGCTTTTTGGCGACTCCTCGTTTTTTTCCAACGTTTGAGTACTTTTCTTGGGAGTTTTTAAAACATCCCCTTCCGAATGTTTGTGATCAGAGTCTATTAAGATTTCGAAAATCACGTTTCCAAGAAATGTAAACTTAATTTTTCAAACCGACTAGTAAGTTTTATTTTAATGTAACTCGAGTAGCTAGACTGTTAAAGATAAAACATTGTTGACTGCTTCAAACGAATATTTTAAGTTAGGTAATGTACTTTTCTAGTTTATTTTCATATGAAATTCTAAATAGTATAACAAAAAACAAAATGTAAACACAATTTACTAACTTTTTCCGGAAAGCGAGTCTTCAACTTTTTCCTCATTTTCCTTTTATATTGTTTTATTTGTTTTACTCATTTTTTGTTATTTCAACTCAGCAGATTATTCAATATACTTATTAAATATGTAAGAAACTCCAAAAAAGTTACTATTTTAAAAATTATAACTATTTTTAGTTACAATCATTAACGAATACAATCGACTAACTTTAGTTTCATCATTTTTGTTTTTGTCCGGTCTTTCTGTTTTGGAAGATGTATCTTCTGACTCCGAATCGGGCGATGAAGCTTCTGTGTAAATATTTAAATGAAAATTATAATTTTGTAGTGTATGCAAAATGAAATAACAAGTTAAAATATTTGTCTTTTTTAAGTCTCAGTTGATTGAAGTCAAAGTTAAGCTTTGTAAACTGTTTTAAACTTTTAACTAGTTTTGCTCTCTTGTTTTAAGAGCGTTAAACTGTGTAGTAAACATGGTTATAGTAATTGTTCTAACATTACGTACTTTATACTAAACATGCTATGTACAAAAAATACTTGATAAAAACTGACTTTTTTTCAAAATCGAATCAGGCACTTTTATTCCGTAGTCCTATTTTTTGTTTTTGTTTATAAGCTTTAAAATTCATACAACAACTTATCAATAACTTAATGCAAACCAAACTTTAAAAGTTAGGTATAAATGTTGATTAGTTATAAAGTATACAATAACTGTAGGTACAAATTAATTTATATTGAATTGAAAATATATGTTTACAAATACCAACTTTAGCCTTGAGAACTTCGTTTCTAATTTCGTTTGTTCTCGCCAAGAAAGGGAATATTCTTTTTCGTTGAGTACCAGCTTTTGTAGTATTGGTTTTTATTTTTTGTAGATGTAAGAAAATTTATTTAACCAAGTCCTCAATATCTTAAGGAACAGCATTGTTTTTTAATAAAAGTCTTTCTTAAGTTTGTTTAGTTTTATAATTTAACTTTGAGGCGTTACTAAATTATTTTTGAACATTAACTTAAACTTTTTCTAGCTTACTAAAAAAGCATTGTTTATATTTAAATGAAAGAAAGTTAATTCTTTTCGACTTTGTTTTACTGTTTTTCCACAATCAAGCAAGTTTTCTGAATTTAAAAACTTTTTATTTTGTTTACGTTACAAAAACATTTAGCAAATTCAAAATTTCAACATTTTCAATAAGCATAGTTAAATAGTCACGGCAGTAATACATAAACATAAAGTGCACATTCTTTGTACTATAGATAAAACAATTAAAACTTTTCAGGTTTTAATCACTCAACTCATTTAATTTTTTATTATGAAAAGAGTCAAACTTAAAAAGAAGTGTAAAGCCAAAATTCTGCTTGTAATGTGTTCCTTGGTCGCTTGTGTTTTTAACCTGTATTCATCAAAATCGTTCATGGAAAATCTTTTTAGCCCAACACTGGCTTCACCTTTAAGCGCTGATTTTTTCTCGTACCAATAGCCCAAAAACTGCGCAATTTTTTAAAGTTATTATACTTTTAGTTTAAAACAACTGTGATAACACTGATTAAAACTTTAGTAAACCTAAAAGAAACACAGTACAGCAATCTTAATATTCGACAAAAGTCTATATAAGGCCATTTGTAAAACTTGTAAAACCACATCAAAAATTATTTAAATTTACTTATACAAGTAAAGTTTTAAAAACGTAATAAAATTTTAAAACTAAAATGTTATTATTACTTAATTCAATGAAGTTTTTAATGTATACCTGCAAGTATGTTAATCGCGTTGGTTCATATTTCTTCCTTTCAAACATATACTCAGATGAACTTTTTGATCCTGTACGACGTATCTAAAATTTTTTTTGATGAGATGAAAATAAAAAACAAAATGAGGTTAATTAAAAACACTTACTTTGTTGTATTATAAAGTTATTTTGAGCACTAAGTAAACAAATTTTATGCTTATTTTAAGTTTGATTCAGTAAACAAATTTCAGCCGAACTAACAGTTATTACAAAATCTTCTTCATCGAGTTCTAGTGAGAACTCAAAACTTTTGTACTCGGGATAGCACATCTTCAGGAACAGCTGATAATAATCGACCGAGGCTTGCGTCGGACCATAATGCAACGATTCATAATCGCGACGATAAAAAATGTGTCGTTTATCATCCACATGCATATGCACAAATTCGTTATCTAGTATCTTTTCAAACAGGATCTAAACGCGAATGAAATTAAAATTGTTGGCAGACTTTACAGACAATTTTCTAGGTATTTGAATGTTAAACATAAACATACACTAAAGCCTAAGACTTACATGACCCAAGTATCTCCGGTGATCTGCTTTGGCTTTGAACTGATATTCAACTAACCATTTGAAAAATTCATCTAAAAAAATCAAGTAGTTATATTTAATCTGTTTCAAGCAAAGAAAATTTTCAAAGCATAAACAGTATACATATATACCAGTGAATGTTCAAAAGTTAAGTTAGTACAAAGTCTTTCTTGTTAAATTTGTCTGTATACATCTTAATATATTGCTACTAGCATTAATATACAGTAATTTTTTTCTTAAAAAACCAATTGAAGCACTCGATAAGAAGTTTATGCTTAAAAAGTACCAGTTTAAATAAAATAACTATTTTAAGCAATAAGTTTTGTAATGAAAGTGCTAGCTAACTAGCAAGATTACTTTTTAATCATTTATAGAAGTTTCAAAAACTAAATTATTTAATTGTAAAGACAGGGTATGTATTGTTTTCAATTGAAACTAACCTGGAGTTTCACCACTAAACAGCTTAACTTCATTTTCATTTGCAGTCTCTGTTTTAAATGATATAGATATTCAGTGTAAGGCAGATTTATTTGTTTACACACACATTGATAATTACCACACAGTAGCACTGTGATTTTTTTGAAGCGAGTTATTTTTGTAGATATTTGTTTTTATCGAAAAAAATATTCATTAAGACAAAATGGTAAATCACATAAAAAGTTAAAAAATCAGTTAAACTAAGTTTTGTCAGCGAATGCAGGTTTGTGTTATAGGAATTAAAAAAAACGAGAAATGTTTAAAAATTTTTTACCTAGAAAATATATTAACATCCACCATAAATAGTATATACATTTTTTAGTATTAAATATATATTAACAAGTTACTGTATGAAACAGTAAAAGGTTGATAAAGTGATATTACACTATATAATAGATGTTTACCTGGTGTGTCACCACTAAAAGCTCCAGTTTTAGACACTTTAGGCTCGACAGCGTATTCTGTTATAAAAGACTTGTCAATAGAAACTCAAAATAAGCAGAAAAATTCAAAATTTTAAATTTTAGTGTCTGATTGTTATTAAAAAAACGTTTGAGTTGCATCTCTAGTTTTTATAGTATAGAAAACAATTTTATTTTGTCTTAAAAAAAATATGGAATTAAAACAATTTTCTTGTTTTTAAGGAACGAGAAAACACAATGTATAAGTAATAAAACTACTTTTTAACCTTTTTTCCTGTTTTCATTCTTTCTTTTCTTTTTTTTCGTATCATTATTGCTGGCGTTTTTACTAATGTTATCTGTAGATTAAAAACTAAAACTTTATTACCTATACAATCTAAGTGTTTAACATCCGAATAAAAAAATACAATAAATTAATATTTGCCAGGTTTTCAGTTATGGATTAAAAAATTAACTAATAACAATTAAACAGGTACTAAATGCAGTTTGTATACTTAAATTAATTAAAACTTAATTGTTTTAAATGAGTTACTTTAAAACTAATATATATAATTTGATTACATTTACTGTGCAAAAGCTTTCTTTAAAGTCATTAAGTAGAAAGATACTTGATTACTATTTGAAACTTATAAGTCTGTTTAGCAAACATTTGAACTTTTTTTTTTGAAAACTTTTGCATAGATTTTTTATATTTTCACTATAAAAAGTTTAGTTTGTATATTAATTGGTGTCATCATACATATTTGCTTTTATAAACTAACTTAACTTTTTAAAAACTCATTAAATAAAACTATTAACAGCTAATAGAACTTTATAAAAAGTCTTTAGAAACAAAGCAAATTTTAACTTCATAAAACTTAATTAGTACCTATAAAGTAAACTAAAAACAGGTAGGTAAAAGACTTGAAAAATTCAAAGAACTAAAATGTATTTGAAATTATTATTTATGTGTAATTTTTTTTAAATCTATCTTTCTGCCAAAATTATAACTAAATAAAAAGCTAATCCTGATTCTTTAATTTTACCCGTTTAATTTTATACAAAAAATAACTTAATTTGGTTTTTTATAGTCGTATATTTCGTAAGTTTTCTTTAAATATTTGATGAAGTTTGTGATTTTTTCTATATTTTAGTTACTTTTGAAACACAGTCTTACTTTTGTTTGTTTCTGTGTTAGTTCTGACTTAAGATGCTTTGTTTGAAAGAATGTATTTTTCATTACTTTTGGTGTCGTGTGTAGTTTCTTGATTATTAAAAAATAGAATTCATCGAAAACAAACTCAATGTTAAACAACTACATACTAATTATTAAAAATGTATTTAGAAAAGTAAACTATCTTAAAGTATCACTTACTTAACGATTCTGTTTTTTTCTTTGTGTTAAGTATAGGACTACTGCGTTTTTGTTGAGATATTTTAGGAGAAACCTTTGTTTTTTGTTTACTAATAGTGTCTTTCTTCGCGACTTTTTTTGCTGAAATATTTATTAACTTTATATAGGGTGCTTATTTATGCAAATAAATGAAAATTTGTAAACAAATCTTGTAGAATGAAAACATTAACCACTTAAACAAACAGAGTAAATATTTTTTTCGTTTTTTGAGTCATTTGATTTAAAAATTTAACTAAAAATAAAAAATCAATTATAAAACAAAATAAAAAACCAGGTGAGCAAACTTAACGATTTTTTTTCTAATTTATTTTATTTTTTGTTCTTTTCTACTTACATAACTATATCAAATAATTAGATTAAACTTTAGTTTTATCAATTACTTTTTCATTGTACATTTTTAAATGTTTTAACTTAAACATACTTCAAATATTTCAAAACTAGCTGTTAAAGTTAGTCATTAGACTATTAAATTCTTGTATAAAAATGCCATTTTTTTTTTATTAGTAGTACCAACATTATGATGAAACAGTGTTTATAATAAATACTCACCATCCTTTATGTCACAATCTAAATATTTTATAACTAAATATTCGATGGTTTTAAATATATTTAAATCCAGTTTTATAAAAATTAAAATTTTTACAAACAGTAAAGTTCAACAAAAACTGTCATTTGTAAAAATACATATGAAACTTTTATATTATACACTCTAATCCAAAAATATCTGTTACATCGTGAAAATTAATAAAGATATTAATTTATATTAGTTTATTAAATATTTAAAAATTAACCACTAGTGCTTTTTGTAACTTTACTTTCATCGGCTATGTCTGATACTTCATCTAGAAAAAACTCATTTAAAACCAAATATTTACTTTCAAATTGACACTTCATGAATAAGCAAAAAAAAAAGATATGCATTTTACAATTTTTAAACTTAGATATAGTTACTTTATTATAGTTGTAAAGTATAAAATTTGCTTTACATTCTAATAGTAACAAACACTTTAAAAAAAAAATCAAGTTAAATTCAAAATAGTTTTATGTTTAAAAGAAATACTATGTTATTATAATTTTTGTCATGTAAATATTAAAGTATTATAAAAATTTCATTATTACAGTTATAATTTTTTATAAAAACTTATAATGCGTCTGGTAAGATATGAGCTTGTACTTAAAAATACGTTTTTAATATTACTTTAAATCGCTATTCAACTAATTTATTTTTTGAAAGAAGACACTGCTTTTAAAAATCTATGTTTTGCTACTTAAAACAGCTTGTATCTAAATTATTTTATTTGACAACACAAAAAAAAAAGGAAAATAAAACGATCTAAAGTGCTTTTTTTGAGTTATGCTTACAGCAGGGTTTCCCAAACTCATTTTCTAAATCGCCCCCTTTTCAGAAATTCGAAAAATAATCGCCCCACGATTTTACAAAGTAATTTTTCTCTTGAGTAGAAACTTTTGAGCCGAAAAAGTTGTGTTCGAAATGTAGATTAGTCTGGTACTTCTTATGCACGCACTTTTGGGCTGTGTTCAAAGTAATTTACAGGGCTTGAGAAAATAAGTTACATTTGTTTTCTTATAAACCCAGTTAAGTGTATTAAAATACTTAATTACTAAAAAGCCTTGTGTAATCTGTAATTAACCTTGTTTAGATATGAACTGTTTTGAAACTAATAAAACTTTTAGGGTAGTGGTGGACAACTTTTGTAGTCAGCAATTCATATATACTAAAAAATCTTTTCTAGTTTCAACTCGTTTAAATTTTACAGTTAATTTTGTGAACAGAAAGCAATCGATTAAAAAATTCTTTTAATTAGCTTAAAGTCTTGTTTTGTAACTGCAGCAGTCTTTTTAATGGCTTATTTATTACTGTTTAATTTTTTTTTTTTTAGTCATTAGCCTATGATAATTTACCAGAAGAAAATAGTGAAAAACTAAAAGCTAGTGTTGAACTATTAAAATAAACAACACATTCTAATTTCTAATATATTAAAAATTAAGATAAAACAAAAAATATTTGTATTAATAATTTAAAATTCCTTAATGTATGGGTTTTTTAACGATAATAAATCAATTAGAAAAAAAAATTGAGTTTAAGAATCTTTTAAATGAAAAATTTGAAGTAATTTCAAATAGAGACCTCAAATCTATACTCTTTTAAAACCAAAAAAAAACTTAAAATAAAAACTTTAATGGTCATCAAGATTTATTTATACAGATTAAACAAGTAATAACAAAAAAAAATCAATCAAACACTTTAATCAATATGTTATAAAAACCTTTAATGTAATGTAAAACGACAAATACAAACTACAAAATTAACCAGGTCAAAATAAAACTAATATCAAATTTAAAACATAAATGATTTAATAAATACAGTAGAATACCGCTTGAGTTGGCACTTTGAACGAAATCAAAATGTGCAAACTTAAAAATTATTACCTTTTTTTTTTACAAAATGATAAATTTAAATATATTATATGCAATAACGTTATGCATAAACATAAAATCAACTAAAACATAAAACAAACATTCATTAAAAAATAGATCTATATAAGATATTAAATATTATGTATTTTTTGTTTTATTAATACTTAGTTAGTAATAAACTTTATTTAAGTTAAATTTTAGAAAATATAATTTGCACTTTTTTTTTGGGTAAAAAGTGCGAACTCAAGAGGAAGTCTACCGTAATTAGTATTTATTAGGCATTATGCAAATCTGTTGTAGAATAAATAACTTAATAAAATTTTATTATAAAAAGACTACTTGAATACAATACAAACCAGGTTAAATAAAAAGTATTTTAAAAGGTTAAATAAAACAAAAAAAAATCATAAAATAATGTCTGCTACTGAAGTCTAATTTGCTGTAAAGGATGAGGTTCATGACTGCTTGCAAGTTTTTCTTATCTGATTCTTAATCAGTAATAAAAAGCCTCCTTTACAAATATCTAGATTAGATATCTTGCTCAAGATGTTGATAACTGATCTGAAAGCTTTCTCAACAACATAGCTAGAAGGAAAAATTATAAACAACAATCTATATTCCTCTCAAATGATTGGATACTTTTGCCTTAGTTTTTGTTGAGTCCAAAAGCTTTTATTTCGTTCTTTGGAAAAATTCACTTTTAGTTCAAGGTCAGCCACTTTTCAAAATACAATTGGAAATATCATGAGGTAATATAACTATCACCTCATGATATTTCCATTGTTTTTTGAAAAGTCACTAAGTTAGAATAAGAAATAAAGTTATACAGGGTTGCCAATTTACCTAGAAACTTAATAATATATAACATAATTTTTTATGAACGATTTATGATCCCAAATAACATATATGTCAGGTTATAAAATGGTGAGAGGGATTCCGATCGTCTATGATCTATGTAATTGTTAAATAAGAAAATATATGAATGAAAATATGTAATTTACTTGAAAGTAGGAGTCATAAGCACTTGATTTTTGTTTCTATATTTTACATAAAAAAAATAAAGTTTTTTTGTTTAAGTTTTACCTCAGGGTCAAATATTTAATAGCAAGCTTAAATTAGTAAAATAGCAATTTAGAAATTAAAAATTTTATGACAGCCCAAAATTTCAAAATCGCCCCCTTTTCGCCCCCTTACTAGTTATCGCCCACCCTTTCGCCCCCTTACTAATTATCGCCCCCCGACTTACTAAAATCGCCCCCAGGGGGGCGATATCGCCCACTTTGGGAAACTCTGGCTTACAGCTTGTTCAACTTTTACTTTTACGATTATCCTTTACGTATCTAAAACTTTTAAAACGACCTTAACTTTCACAAAACGAATAAACAAAAGACATAAATTACCTAAAAAAATCAAAGTTAAAGTTTTAAATAACTTACCTTTTAGATTTTTATTACAAATGTCTTGAACCATTTTTTCCATCAGGCACTTCTTGCTGGGTTTAGTATCTAAATAAATAAATAGAAACAAAATACATGACTTTTTTCATTTAAGCATATCAATAGTGTTTAAGTTTTAATTACAACAATATTTATAACTAATCAAAATCTAAAGATAATTGTTATTTCTAAAAATTTACAACTTTTAAAGCACATTGATAGTTTAAATTACTATAAAGAAATTATATGCCTGCCTTAAGTTAACTAAAATTTATTCTAGAACTAAAACGTTCTTAAACGTACTTCAAAGAAATTAAGCAGTTGCTTAATTTCTGAACCAAAAAAAGCTGTTAAGTTATTTAAGAGTATTACTCGTTAGTTTTTTTATAAGCAAAACAACTTATCCTTTTTGAAAAAAGTTAGTTTTAAAAACTTTAACTCGTTTTCATGACACTGATATTAAATGAATATCAAAGCATAAATAACCTTCATTGTTTTCGTCTTTCTCATAGTATTGATCTTTAATTTTACTACTCTTATCTTCAATATCTGTATTCGTATCTTCAATATCGTTATCCAGGTCGTGTTTATTTTGATCTTTAGGTTCACTATTCTGATTTTTAGGATCACTTTTCTGATCTTCAGGATCACTATTCTGATCTTTAGTGATATCAATCTGAATATCAGTTTCCTTGATAGGACCTTCCATTTCTTGAAGTTCATCTTCTGTTTCTTGAATTTCGTTTTCTACTTCTTGATTTTTGCCCTCAGTACCAAGATTCTGTTCTTCACGGCTTTGTTCGACGAGTTTCCTCAACTTTTCTTTTACATTTTCGCAAGTATCTTCTGGCAGTCGGAATTTTTCGTCGAGTTTTAGTTCACCTTTAAGCGCCTTCTCCGTCAGTTTAAGTGCAAGTTCTTTCGCAAGATCTAGGAAAGAAGTTTTGAAAGTTAATCTTAATTTGATTTTCGTTCAAAGCTTAAATAAAACCTATTAAAGCTTTTTGTATTTCTAAATTGTGCTAGTATAATCTTTATAAGAATGTAAAGTTAAGCTTAAACAAGAACATATAAAAAAAAATTTTTAAACATAAGTTATTCTTACAACTTTGAATTAAAATATTTCATGAACAAAATAATCAATTTTAAACATATTATAAAGTTTATGTAACTTATATTTTTGGTTTTAACATCTATTGGCGGTAGTTTTAGTTTTTAGAATTAACATTTTTTCCTAAAACATTTTTTAGGTTTATAAAAAAAATTTTAAGTTAAAAAACTTAAAGTAAACAAACAAAACCGTAAAAAAAAAATATTTTTTATAAAAAAAGTATTTTCATCTACTATCCATAGATACATCAGAAAAAAATACCTTTGCTTTCATTACTCCTTTTTAGTGTTTTAATGATTTGATCGAGGATTTTGTTAAATTTTTCCATAACATTATCGCAGAACTTTTCATCAGCGAGGTTTCCGTCTGCGTCCAAATCAAGATGTCTGCTTTGAATTTTGCTGTAAAATTCCTGAGCAATCGCATCGGCATTGTCTGAATGATAAAATTAGCAACAAACTTCTTGATTTTTAAAATTTGGTTAAAACGTCATATAATTTTTGTTAAGCCTAGAATTTATACGATTTAGATTGCTGAAGTGTTATTTAAAAAAAAATTGGCATACAATCTAATAGTTTTATTAAAACTTTGTATTTACAAAAACAGTTTTGTTTTAGGTTAAGTTTCTGTTTTAATTTAAGCCGACAAAAAACAAAAAATACGAATAAAATTTTAAAATCTAATGAAGTGATGCTCGTTTATTATATACTGGACAACCATAGTTTTACAGTTTCTTTTACTATTAGACAAAGGACGATAAAAAAGCATATCTAAAGAAGATAATGAAACGTTCATTTTTTGTTGTTCTTTAGAAACTTTTTATTTAAATGTTAATAAATGATTTTTTCAGCTTACCTCCTTTAAATGATTGGTGTTTAGAATCTGAAAAAAAAAGTGAAAATATTTTTTTATTTATATTTAAATAAAAAAGATGTTACAAGACTAAATGATGTTACAAGAACAACTAAAAGTATCAGTAATGTTTTAACATCTTTTTAAAGTTTCAATTTATGAAAAATTAAAACAACATTAAGAATATATTGCGGAAAAACTAAATAACAAAATTTTATCAAACATTTGTTTTATTATTGTAGTGTATTTATATAAAAAATACTTTTAAAATACAACTTAAACTTTACTCGATCAAAATATTATTGATCATAAAAACAAATCGCTTTAATACTAAATTCAATCCGTTTATTATGATATAAAACACAAAAGTTACATACACGCTTAAAATCTTTAATCATCATTAGTTTGTGCTTTAACAAGGAGTAAACTAATTAGTTTAAAATTAAATAAACAATAGTTCGCTTAGTGTACAACAAATAGTAGCTTTACCTTCGTAAAAGTTTCATTTCAAAATTATAAACGATAAGTTTACTTCTACAAAAGTTAGTCATAATTTGAATTAGTATGAAATTTTTTAATGTTTAAGAAAACATTGTTTAAGTTTTTATACTTAATAAAAGATGTATTTTCAAAAAAAGAAAATACTTGCTGCTTAAAAAAAGTACAGAACTGTTTTTTATCTTAAAGTGTTTTACAAAATTAAAACATTTTTCTTTCAAAATAAAACAACTACTTTTTTCTTGATTGCTACCCCGTTCTAACTTGGCTAACAGTTTGTAAAAATCTTCAGTTACTTTACTGCAAAACTCGTTTGCAATTTTTATAGTTGTGGCTGACTTAAGTTCAGTATTTTTTCTGTAAAATTGCGGAACAACTTGTTTGGCATTACCTGTGTGCATGCAAGTTTGATAAAAATCTATTAGGTTAACTTTTTATTTCAACTATTTTAAATTAACTGCTTCCATGCAAGCTTAATAAAAATGTATTGTATGAACTTTTTATTAAACTATTTTAATTTTAGTGTTCAACACACTATTATTAGAACATTTGAAGGAATTTCGCAAGCGTCGGCAAGCAAATAGTCAAACTGCATTCAAACAAACCATTAGTTTTTTCACGTAATTTTGAATTGACAACCAGATTTTTTCTTTTCTCTTCTAAGTTCTGATTTAGTCTATTTGAAGTCGCATAATCAACCACCACCGACTCGTAACAGTCTCCGTAGCTTTTAAGATTGCTATCATTTGTATTCATTCGTTTTTCCGTGTCACGTGATGATTTTTTTAATTTGCTTTTCAACTTGTCTTCTGTTTTTCCGCTTACTTTACGCTTTTCATCTAGTAAAGAAATTAAAATCATCTAATGTTTTAATGATAAATTTAGTAAAGACGCCTTTGAAAACACTTATTTGTGAGTAGTCGATGCTGAATTTTTTGAAAAATATAAACAGCAAACTTTTTATGAGTCAAAAACTACTTTAAATGTTTAAAGACTTTATTAGTTATAGTCATAATATAGTAATTGAAAATACTTGACTTAAGTTTATTTGTTTATTATTGAAATCATTTTAACTTAATTTAAAGTCGAAGAATTTTTACGCATTTCACTTAAACAAAACGTAAATATGCATAGATACAAATTTAAACTTTAAAAATAATCACTGTAGATATTCATAGTTGTTTAAATCCTGGTATAGAGTAAACATTAAAAAACAAAGTAAAGCTCTTTTTGTCTTAAAACATAGTTAATAAAAAGAGTTTAAGTTAAAGTTGAAATTAGCTTTTAGATTTTGTATAAAACATTTCATTATCGGATAAAAATTTAACTTACTCTTATGACTGCTAGGAAAACAGCAACTTTCTTTTGGCTGTCCTACAAAGAAGTTATAAAGTTTATGGAAATTATTTACATGCACATCTTTATTTTTGTGAAATGTTTTTATTAAAGTAATAAAAATAGATAAAGCTATTGCATGAAACACAAATAAATTCAACGAAAATTATTCTTCAAGTTATATAAATTGATTTTTATGTTTCAACAATTGTAAAGGATTTTAATTAACTAAAGTCTACTAAGTTTGAATAACAGTACTTTTTTAGCATTTAAGTGTATATTTTATATGAAAAAGTAAACTTAATAAAGTAATTATTTATTTACTTTTTTTGATTTAGCTTAATATAAACGAAAATTATTTTTACACATGCATAAACTGAGCATAAATGTATAACTAAATCAAAATTTTTGAATAATAACCAAACATGTGTTACATTATTTGAATAAGAACTAGAGTATAAAATAATTTATTAAACTTCTACAACTTATATCAAGAGAATTTCGTGGTAAAAACTGCAAAGTTTTTAAAAATAGGTTTATGTGAATTTTAAAATCTTTTTTATGTCTATAACAGTATATATTATAAAAAAACATCAGCTAAAAGTAAATTCAAACCTAATGATTTGTTTAAATTAGATTTTTTATACTTTGGTGAATAATTCAAGTTGTTGTTAATAAAATTTTAAAATGGTCTTGATCAATGATTTCAAACTATTTTTTCATACAATTTTAAAAACTTACCTATTTCATCTTGACGAGGTCTTTTTTCTTCAAAACTTATCGGAGAAAACTGAAATCTTCGTTTGCTTCTTTGGGACATTGTTTAATATTAAAACAATGGCTTAGTCTTAAGTCTTTAAAGTTTCTTTAAAGTATTTGCTGTTTTGCTTGTGTTAATTATTAAAGTAGCTGTTTTTTTTTGTATATATCTATAAACTCTGTATAAAATATTTATAACTAGTGAAAAGTTGACAATAAAAGACACATTTCCTAGTTTGATACAAAGTTTTTTTTGCTACAAAACTCTTTAAGTATGAGTACTAGATTAGTTTTGTTGTATAAATATAGTTTGAAAACTGCTTAAATTATTAAATGAGGGGGTTAATTCTAATTCGATTCGAATAAATGTTAAACTTATTTATTTGTTTGTTTTCTGTTTAAACTGATGCATATTAAATAAAAAACAAATATTAACTATATAAATTAAGATTTTTTACAATCGCATAGTTGCATTCCTGCTTAAAAACAACATTTAAAATATAATATAATACGACAACTTTTTAAAAACAAACTTTAAAAAGTAAGTAGCATGTATTTCTTTACGCTTTTTTTTTTTTAGTAAAAACTGTATAATGTAAACTATTAATTTTATTTAATATAAGCTTTTTATAATGTAATCGTAAGCTTTTATTTGAATTTTCACAAATTAATTGATGATTCTTTTTCATAAATAGTATAAAATACAATATAGCCAGTAACTTTTTTATTCTAAATATTTTAGCTAATACATCAGCTTTTGAGTATTAAAAAAAGTTTGTTAACAATTAAATAAAGTATTTCATTTCAGTTCAGTAACTACAAGCAAATCAAGTAACTAGCTTTGCCTTTTCTAAAAAATAAGTTCTAACAAAATTACATTTCAGTACAAACTTTTAGCATGTTGCTTCGTATATCTTTTATGCTGTTAGTTTCCTTTGAGTTGTCTTTATTATAATGCTTAACATTAAACTCTGATTACTGAAGCTTAATATGAAAACAACTCTTATTAAGTCGAATTGACTCTGTTATCATTAAGTAAAAGTTTAAAAATTGAAAAACCTTAGAGTAATTATTACGTCATTATGCATCGGACACAGTATTTTACAAAGTTTTACGTTCAATATAAACATAGTTTTTGTTATAGTTGAGATAAATTTTGTATTTATTTATCTAGATTAGAGGTCAGAAGCATTTTATAAAAAGTTGCTCGCGGTACACATTAATTAGAAAAAAGTCTTTGCGGGCTGCTGTTATTTAATAAAAAATGTACTAATCAATAAAAAAAATACTATTTTAAAGCAAAAAATACTATTTTAAAGCAAAAAATGTGATAAAATAAGCAATGATAAAGCACTTGTAAAGATAAGTAACCGAATTAAGAGTCTTAATGTAAGTTTTTGCCATAATAACTTATTTTTATTGCTTTGAAAAAGTATGTTTTAGCTCAAAAGTAGCATACGAGCCGCAGAGTTTGGTTTTATTTTATTTTTTAGTATATTATAGCTAACGAGCAACAAACTACAAACTGTTTTTACTGTTTATAATGATGATATATACACTTTTTTTCACAAATAACTTAACTCAAAAATCAAGTGTTAAAGTAAAGTTTAGTAATACATAAATTTTGAAGTAATTGTTAATACTTAATATGAAAGTACTCTTAATTAAAATCAAAGTAAGCCTTAAAATACGGTGTCAGAATATAGGTCCAGTTTTCAATCTTTCTAACACTTTGTAACTGATAATTTATTTTCGAAAATGCTCTAGAGCTTTAAAACAAACTGTTTAAGTAAAATATACAAAAAACAATGATAAAACTATTTGAATAAGCTATTTTTCATTTTAAATGTCTTAATAAATGACGAAAACTTTGTAATATAAAAACAAAGAAATGAACTTTATAATGTTAATTATCAAAAGACCGTTAAAGTTTGATATCAAATGATTCCTATTTATTTCTAAAAATAATTCTGAGAACAATTTTAACTAGCATGTTGGATAAATTTCAAGTTTTTTACAAAAAAGAAGTTTTTATCATAAAATTTACGCATTTTTTTATTTTAGTAGGCGTTGTAGTCAATAAAAAACTGCCACAATATTTCTCAGAGGTTACATGATAAACATTTATCAAACAATTTATCCTTTATTTCCTGACTAATATGCTTGTTTCATTGATTTTTTTTATGCTTGGATTCGTTTTATGATAAAATTTAAACAAAATAACTAATTTCTGTAACCAAAGTTCTAAATAATATTTCGAAAGTAGTTTTTACTTAAAAGATTAGATTAGTTTAAATTGTTATTTTAATGCGAACTAAAGAAACTTACCGTGTTTTTAAAGATAAATTCTGCTTCATATTTACAAAGTAAAATCCAAGAAAATTTACATTTCGTAAAAATTGTTAGTTAAGTATATTGAAACTATTACAACAATAGTTTTTAAGTTTGTAAAAACTGTTATTTACTTTAAATTAATGATTTTAAAGGCGTTATAAAGTTACTATTGAAAGCTGTTTTCTTTTTAAAGTTAGTTATGTAGAGTACCTGTATGTAATCAGAGTTAGCTACCAAGTAAAAGTTAACTACCAAGTATTGGTTGGCTACTAAGTAATAGTTAGCTACCAAGTATGAGTTAGCTACTAATTATAAGTTAGCTACAAAGTAAGAGTTAGCTACAAAGTATGAGTTAGTTACCAAGTAAGAGTTAGCTACCAAGTATGAGTTAGCTACAAAGTTTGAGTTAGCTACTTATTATAAATTAGCTACCAAGTAGGAGTTTTTTACAAAGCAAGAGTGAGATACCAAACAACAGTTACCTTCCAAGTAAGAGTCAGCAAAAAAGTATGAGTGAGCTACCAAGTATGAATTAGCTACTAAGTAAGAGTTAAGCTACCAAGAATGATTAAGTAATTGACAAATTTCTTTACTTAATGATGATTCATGATATTAAATCTTAACAAAAATTTTCAATGCAAAAAAATACTATTAGGCCAATGAAATTGATACTGAAAGTTTGTGCCAAATCGAGGTACCTACAAAACATCTAAACTGAACGATTTGTAAAGATATATGCAAAAGCTTAATCTCAACTCAAATTTTTCTTAAGCTGCTTTCATGTTTTTATTGCTATCTTTAAAACCTGTTTAGTTTAGGCCAATGTTAATGTATTATGTGAAACTTAAGATCATGTGAACATCGATCTTTTTCTTTTGCTGTAGCGTGATGAATGACAATGGTACAATTGTGTAAAAAAAATGTGCAAGCTACCATGTGCGAGTTAGCTACCAAATTGAGTTAGCTAGCAAGTAGAAGTTACTTACAAAGTTAGTTTTAGCTACCAAATATGCGTTAGGTAACAAGTATGAATTAGCTACCAAAGTTAGAGTTAGCTACCTATTATGAGTAAGCTACAAAGTATGATTTATCTACCAAGTAAGAACTAGCTACCAAGTAAGAGTTAGCTACCAAGTATGAGTTAGCTACCAAGTATGAGTTAACTAGGAAGTATGATTAGCTACCAAGTATGAGTAAGCTACCAAGTAAGAGTTACTTACTCTTGGTAGCCAACTCATACTTGTTAGCTAACTCATACATGCTATATAACATAATAGATAACTATGACTTAGTAGCTGGCAGCTAAATCATACTTAGTAGCGAATTCTTACTTGGTTGTTAACTCATACCTGGTAGCTGATTTTTACTTGGTAGCTAACTGTTACGTGATAGCAAACTCATACTATGTAGCTAGCTCTAACTTAGTAGCTTACTTATACGTGGTATTCATTTATAGCTATCTCTGAATCTGTTTCGGCTTTTTGCTGAATTGTAGATACTTTGAAAAACCTAAGACGCTGGGCAAAAATATTTATGCTCATTATTGTATTATATTATAGACTTAATAATTTTGTTAAATTTAAAAAACTATTCAATATTTTTTTGTTTTATAATAGTCGTATATAACTATTCAATTAAAATATTATTAAGCTTTTACGTTAATGTTGTTTAACTACAATTAGTCTTTTGGAATTTTAGATAAAAAATATATTTAGTTTCTTTTTTAACGTAAAAAAGTTTTAAGCATAAAATATCTTAATGTAATTAAAATTAATTTTAATAACAAAATCTTCTGTCTGTAGTTACAAAAAATTGCTTGCGGTATGATTAAACCTTCGAGCTTGAAAATATTTTATATTATGAACAGTCTAAAAAAGGCCAACTATCTTGCATAGTACATGACCTATTTATTGGAGTACTACTAGGCTCACAGATTTTGCTAAATAATAAAGAAACTTACACTAAATATTTAAGGGTACAAACAAAACAAGTATTAATACAGAGAGAAGTTTTCAAATGAATAATTTTTAAGAGCATAAATTTCATAAAAAATGAAGAATGTTATTTTTTTATTTTCATTTTATAACTAGTCACTTATCGATGCTTATAACTTTAAAAGTTATAATAAACATATCAGTGATAAAATGTATTCTAAACTATAAATTTCAGTGACAATACAACTATCACATCACAGTAGATATTAACATTACAACTATCACATCACAGTAGATCGCAATGATACAACTATCACATCACAGTAGATAGCAATAATACAACTATCACATCACAGTAGATATTAAAATTACAACTATCACATTACAGTAGATCGCAATGATACAACTATCACATCACAGTAGATAGCAGTAATACAACTATCACATCACAGTAGGTTGCAACAATACAACTATCACATCACAGTAGGTCGCAATAATACAACTATCCCATTACAGTAGAATACATTCAAACTCCATCTTTAATAGAAACGCTTAGTCTTTTAAAAAGTTGTATTGATGTTAAAAATCTTAAATCATAAACTTAATAACGTAATCAAATGAGAACGTATAGATATATATTTTCTAAAGTGTTATATTATTGTAAGTTAGTTCTTCTTTTAGTTGTAAAGACATACCAATATTCGTCCTGTTTTTGTTAATCTTTTGCGTAGCCTATCCGGCATATAGGAAATATTTTTATGTAAACCTATAACAATCCTAAAAAGTACTAAGTTCATTTATAATTCGTGTAATACCTGATAGCTAACTGCTAATCGGTAACAAACTCTTCCTTGTTGAATAAATCCATCTTGGTAGCTAACTAATACATAGTAGCTAGTTCTTACTCGGTAGCTAACACTTACATGGTTTCTAACTTATTCTTAGTAGTTAAATTATAAAATTTTAAAAACTAACTTGAATCCTTCTATTTCAGTATATAAATTTATTTACTAAGTGACTTTGACTTTAATTTACAAACTAAGTTTTGGTCAAAAACCTCGTCAGTGCTTAAATATATATAACTAAAACATTCTTAACTTACAAATTTCTAAAAATTTAGTTGAATTCTTCTTTTTCAGTATATGAATTTATTCTTTCAAGACTTTTATTTACAAACTAAGTTGCGGTCAAAGATCTCGTCAGTGCTTAAATATACATAACTAAAATATACTTAACTTTTGCATATATCTCTATAAACAGTTCGATTTTAGATGATATGAAGATAACTCAAATTAGCTAAGAGTCTCAGCAACATTTTCTGATACTCTCATTGTCGTGTGCGAGTTTAGTTTGTACCAAGTAGAAGTTAGCTACCAAGGATGAGTAAGCTATTAATTATGTGTCAGCTACCAAGTAAGAGTTAGCTACATAGTAAGAGTCAGCTACCAAGTATGATTAATAAGTATGAATTGATTACCATGGATGAGTAAGCTATTAATTATCTGACAGCTACCAAGTATGACTTAGCTACCAAGTATGATTAAGTTAGTAACGATTTGCTTCACTTCAGGATGATTCATGAAATCGAATCTTAACAAAATTTTTACTGTAAAAAAGAACTGCTATGAATTTTTTATGGTTTTTGCTGTTCACTCGGCCAAAAAATTATTGAAAATTGTTGCAGAGAGTCAATGCCAATTCAAGGTACCAACAAAACATCTGTATTCGAACTATTTGTAGAGATATATGTGAATGATGAATTAAACTAAAAGTTTTCTTAAGCTCATTAGATGTTCTTATTTATATCTTCGAAATTTGTTCAAATTAGATCAATGTTAAGGCGTTATATGAAAACTTAGGCTCAGGTGAACATTTATTTTTGTTTTGCTCTAGCACAGGGTCGGCAGGCAGTTGATGCGCGCGGGCCAAATTTCAAGTTTCCAATTCTTTGCGGGCGCATTTTTTTGAGCTACATATAAAACGCCTGTTTAAGTTTTACAGATTTATCGGAATAAAATTTACATTAACAAATATACTTAAGTCTTACCAAACTATGTACTGTCTTATATACTAAATAAGTTAAACTTAAAATTTTTATTATTTTACTTACAATCTACTTTTCCATGAAAACCGAGCTTGAAAAACATTTTTGGGTCACTTTTTATTTAATGAACGGCATTTTCATATTTTCTAAAGTATTAACTTTTGAAAATGATTTTTGCGTTTTAAATAGTTTTTACGCTTCAATTATATTATAATTATAACATTCAGTAATTAGTTAACTAGAAAAATAATACCCATTTGTATGGTAAAAACACAAAAAAATGTTTAACGTAATTAATACTCAAATATTTTAGTAAAATGAATTATTAATAAAAAGTTAGTCTTTTACATGGTTGTCACTTAAAAAGCAAAAATAACTGAGATATATCAAACCAGTCTAAGTTTATTAAATGTTGAAAAAGCTAAACATTTCTGTTAATCAAATTTAAATACCTAACTAAATCATCATCATTATAAAAAAATACATAGTATGTAAGCAAGCTAATAAAAATAATTATAATTAATAAACTACACTACAGTCATATAAACTATCATGAGAATTCGAAGATTTATTTAAACTGTTTAGAATAAAACTTTAAAAACACCTGAGTCTTTAAAAATGTCTAAAACAGGTTTAACCTAGTTTGAGTTTTCAAAGATTTAAACTAGCCTGTTTGTTTGGCCACCCTGTTTAGAATAAAGTTCACAAAATAAAGAGATAAAAAAGTTTATTATTAATTATTTAAATACACTTAAAATATGTATCATAAGTCAGCTTGAACGGACAACGAAGTTTCTTAAAATTTTTTAACTTAAGTATAAAAATTCATAGAGTCACTAATGAAATAGAAAACTTATATAAAAAAACTCTTGAGAATTATAGCAATTCTTTATCTGCAATAAAGTATTAAGTTTAAAAATAGTAAGTGTAAAATATTAAACGAGCTATAAGAATTAAAAAATGTTAGTTAAGAGTTATTGCGAGAAACGAAAAAAAAATATGTCAGTTTCAAAAATACACATGATTATCTTTCTGTTACTATTAGAATGATCAGAAAAATAGTTATAAGGAGTAATCACTAAAAAGGAGATAAAGTTAAGAATTGAAATTTTAAAAGAAAATGTGTTGGCAGTAGTAATAGATTTTTGTTTATTTCTTCGATGACACAAAAAATTCGCGTTTATAAGATGTCTGAAGCGGCAAAAATTAAATTAGGACGTTTTAATTTTAATCAATCTCTTATTATGTGAGCTCTGATACAAACGATACTGCTCATCTAAGAATTTTTGTGAGACGTGTTTTTACTAACTTTGAAGTTTTAAAAGAATTTCTAGGTTTAATTCCAATGCAAAGCACAACAATAGATAAAGACATTTTAATAGCAAAGAATCAGTGCACCAGTATAATAGCTATTGATTTTAAGTTTTTGTAAACAATGTTGCTACTCCAATTATTGAAGGATACATGGTAGTAATATGATTTTATTTAAAACCAGATCTTGGATTTGTGTTGTTTATCAATTAACTTCATTTAGTAATAAACCAGGAAGCATTATTTGCGAAGATAACGAGCTTAAAAAAATTATGATTTTAAAGAAGTGAACACAATTTTGTCAAACAAACGTCACAACCGACAGTTTCGAAAAAAAGTAAAAAACGAAAAGCCAATACATTGACTTAGTTTACTTTTGGTTTGTTCTTTGGTTAAGTTCTTGTTTAATGTTATAACGAGTCTTAAATTTAAGAAATTAAGTTGAATCTTTTCTTAAAAGTAAAAGTATAAATATTACTGCTTATAAAGATAAAAACTTGGTACTTTATTTAGCATTTCTGATGTGTCTTTCATCGCAACTTAGAAATCTAACTTGGTATTACAAGGAAATAAAAAGTTTTCCTATGAGATGTGGTACAATACTTTGACTTTTGAAACTAAGTTAAGACTATAGGGGTTTCAGATAATAGAAAAAACTATATTAAGTGCCACAACCTTTGAAAAAATCAAACTAAAAACAGATTTTGACTTCCTGATGCAATTAAAAACTTATCAGACGAAATTTCAACAAGACTTTTTGACCTTCAGTTATTAGAAAGAACTTTAGATCCTATAAAACTTTCACAAAAAGATATTTTGTTAAAGTGTAGCGCACATTTACAACCAAAGTTTATTACGTGCGAGAGCATGATTAATTTTTTTTCTTTTGCAATTTATTTTTACAAATACTACAATTTATTAAACAACACGAAAAAAAGGCAAAAGAAACAAAATTTGCCAAAATTATTGTTTGTAGTATGAAAATATATACCTAAAAAAAAACTATTTTGATTTATGTCATATGAATTTTTATGAGCGTGTTTGTACAAACTTAGATACAATAATACTTATAACACTACTTATAATAACAATAATAATAATAAATTTTTTATATTTAACTTAATCTAACTAAGAAGTAAACAAAAACGACCATCTGAGTACATTTGTGTGCAAAGAAATTAATTTAAAGTGCACAGAAAACTTCTAAAAAGTAAAACTTGTCGAAACCAAAATATAACAAACCTAAGTTTTCATTATTGGCTAATTTTTAATGTGTTTTTGAGCATTTAAATATAACGTATAGTTAGAAAACATTTATAAGTTAGACCTGAATATAAATTAAATGTTAAAACAATTATTTTGTTTGTAAAGGAATTACATTTTAGTTAATTACTGTGCATTACTCTTGTACGTAATGGAAAACATTTGTATTTAGTTTGTTTATTAAATAAGTGTCATATATAGTTTACTAAATCCAAGCACTCTTAACAAATTGTTTCAAATAATAACATGCTGTTGTAAAAAGATAGTTATTTCGAAACTGTGAAAAAATACTAGTCGAATACTAATTTGTCTTTTTCACAATTTTAAGCCAAAGCAATATTTTTTTTTTCTTTTAATGTCATACAGGGACTTAAAACGAAATAAATCAAATTAAATCAACTACAGAAAAGCATTTGACTAGAAATATTGGTAGTTAACTCCTACTTGGTAGCTAACACAAATTTCAATACAGCTGCAACATTTTCATTCATCATGTTGGAGCAAGAAAAAAAAACATATGTTCACCTACGCTTAAGTTTTCACACAACGCCTTAACATTGACTTCATTTGAACAGATTTTGAAGATATAAATAAAAATATTTAACGGGCTTAAGAAAAAATTTTAGTTAAATTCATGCATTTACATATATTACAACAATATATTAAAAAATATAGATGTTTTTATGGTGCCTCAAATTTGCAAAGTATTTCAGTAACATTATTTAATATTTTCATTGACATGTGAACAGAAATAACCATAAAACTCTCATAGTAGTTTATATTTACAATAACAAATTTTGATAAGATTCTATTTCATAAATTATCTTGAAAAAGCATTTTATTACTAACATACTCATACTTAGTAGCTAACTCTTACTTGGTAGCTACTTCTTACTTGATAACTAACTCAAGCTAGGTAGTTAACTTATACTTGATAGTTAACTTATACTTGATAGCTAACTTATACTTGGTGGCTAATTTTACTTGGTAGCTGAATGTTAATTTGTAGCTAACTCGTATTTGTAATCTAACTCGTTTTTGGTAGCTAACTAGCACCTGGTACCTAACACAAATTTTAACACAGCTTTAACATTTCATTTATCATGCAAGAGCAAGAAACAAAGATAAATTGTAATATGAGCTTAAGTGTTCACATAACGCCTAAACATTGATCTAATTTGAACAGATTTTAAAGAAATGAATAAAAACATATATTGGGCTATAGAAAAATTTTAATTAAATTCATGCATTTACATCTATCTTTACAAACAGTAACAATATAAAAGTTTTGTTTGTGCATTGGATTGGCATCAACATTTTAAAAATCAAATTTTAAGACTTTCATTGTAGTGTGAACAGTAATAACCCTATAAAATTCTTAAAAGTTTATTTCTACTAAAAAAATTTTGATAAGATACAATTTCATAAATCATCCTGAAGTTAAGCAATTTGTTACTTACTTAATCATACTTGGTAGCTAACTCTCACTGTGTAGCTGACTCTTAACTGGTAGACAACTCGAACTTGTTAGGTAACTATACTCGGTAGCTAACTCTTACTTAGTTGCTAACTCTTACCTAATAGCTGACTTATACTTAATATTTGACTCATACATAATAGCTAACTCATACTCGGCAGCTAACTCATATTACGTAGCTAACTATTACTTGTTAGCTAATAAAATATGATAGCTAATTCATACCTAGTAGCTAACTCATGATTGATGACTAACCTAATTTGGCAACTAACTCCTACTTGATTGCTAAATTTTACCTGGTAGCTAACACATTTTTGTAGCTAACTGATACTTAATAGTTAAATCATACTGGGTAGCTTACTCTGATTTGGTAGCTAACTAATAATATATAGCTACCTATTCCTTAGCAGCAGTTTTATCTTTTGTAGATAAGTCATACTTTGTGGTTAATTTTTACTTGGTACCTAAGTCATACTTGGTAGCTGACTCTTACTTGATAGCTTACTCTTATTTGGTAGCTAACTCCTACTTGGTAGCTAACTTCTACTTGTTAGCTAACTCTGTATCTCTCTCGACTTTTTGCCGTTTTTCAAACATTTTTAAAATGCTAAGAAAATGATCAATAATTTTTTATGACATCATTGTCTTATATTAATAAATTAATTACTTTGTAATAATTTTTAAAATTACTCAATATTATTTTTATATTAGAATAATCGAATGTAACTATTCATTTAAAATACTTTTAAGTTTTTTAAGTTTATTGTTATTAAAAAACAAACACTCTTATGGATTATAAATAAAGAAATAACTTTAGTTTTTTTTTTTCTAACATAAAAATATCTTAAACATAAAAAATCTTTATGTAACTTAAATTAATTTTAATACTAAAATCTTCAGTTTAAAGTCTTAAAAATAAAAGTTGATGAATGAACAAAACCACTAACCTGAAATTTTTACATTATGTAGATTCTAAAAAAACGCCAACTGTATTGCCTAGTACATGAATTACTTCTTGGAGCACACCTAAGCTCACGATTTTCGCTAAATAATAAATTCACTTACACAAATTATCCAAGGGTACAAACAAAATAAATATCAATACAGAGAAAAATTAGGTAAACAAATAATCTCTAAGACAATAAAGTTAGTAAAATAAGAAGAAGGTTATTTCTTTGTTGTCGGTTTATCATAAGTAACTAATCGATGCTTATTAATTTAAATGTTATAAGAAACATACCAGTGATTAAATATATTCTAAATTTATAAATTTCAGTAACAATACAACTATCACGTCACAGTAGCTAACAACGTTACAACTATCACATCACAGTAGATCGCAACAATACATCTATCACATCACAGTAGATCGCAACAATGTAACTATCACATTACTGCAGATAGCAGCAATAAAACTATCACATCCGGTAGATCGCAATGATACAATTAACACATCACAGTAGGTTGTCACAATGCAATTATCTCATTACAGTAGAATGAGTTCAAACTTAATCTTTCATAAAGTTTTATTGTCATTTATAATGTATTAAAGTTTAAAATCTATTTTTTTTAATTTAATCAAATTAGAACGTATAGCTTTATTGTTTATTTTTAAATTTTATTTTATTCTAAGTAATTAATAATTTCAGATGTAAACATATGCAAACATTCGACCTGCTTTTAATAAAACTTTTGCAAAGGTCACCAGGCATATAGAAAATACATTAATATAAAACCTTTAAAAAATATAAAAATATTTAATTTATATAGATTTGTGTAAATAAATGGTAGCTAACTGCTACTCGGTAACAAAATCCTACTTGTTAAATAATTCATACTTGATAGCTAACTCTTACTTGGTAGCTAACTCCTTACTTTTTAACCACTTTGTAACTAAGTAACTAACTCATACTTGGTAGCTAACTCATACTTGGTAGCCAACTCGCAGTTTGTTGCTAATTCATTTTCAGTAGTTTAATCTTACTTTGTAGCTAACTCATACTTTGTAGCTAACATGAATTTCAACACAACTAAATCATTTTCATTCATCATGCTAGAGCAATAAAACAATATATATGTTCACATGAGCTTAAATTTTCCCATATCGCCTTAACATTGACCTAATTTGAAATGATTTTAAAGAAATGAATAAAAACATTGAATGGACTTAAGAAAAGTTTTAGTTAAATTCACGCTTTTACATATATCTCTACAAATAGTTCGAGTATAGATATTTTGTTAATTTAAAAAATTTAATGCTTTTCATTTGTTAACAAATGTTTTATTTAAGATGAAAAGACATTAAGCTTATATATTTTAAGATTAAACTAAACATATTCCCAAAAATTTTCAAACTAGCAGGGTTTCCATTGTTTAAGTCAATAAAACTAGCTAGAGTGAGTATAAACAAGCCTGAGTCAGAATGAAGTTTTTAAAAAGTTAAAAAAATTACTTTAATCTTAATCAGTAGAACAGCTAGCAAAGGTTGACAATTTGGTAGTAAAGTTGTGGACTGATTGTGGTACACTTAACTTATTAGTACTACCCATAATAACTAAATCATACCTTATTTAATTGTTACCTAACAAATACTAAATTCTAACTGAGACTACTTTCTATAATCAGACACGACAGTTTTGAGTTTTGAATCTTTTATATAAAACACAACAAGAACTACTAGCATATACAAAACTATTAATTACTTTGGTAACACTTTAAAAACTGGAAGCTATTTAAATCTATATCAAAAGACTTAAAACAATAAACTAAAAATTAGATAAAACTTTTAGTAAACAATAAACTGTAAAATTTTTAATAAACTATTAAACTATAAACCTGGCTTGAATATTTAAACAATTAAACACCCGTTGAAATATTCACTTTTAAAACAAAACACTACTTATAACAAGCATTTACAAACAAGTTCAATATATTTTGTTGCTTCAAGCTGCACACCAAACTAACTAAGTGCTTACATATAAACTGCCTGTCATGTTCTGATGTTTTGTTGCATCAGTATTTAGTTTGAAACATTTCGTCATATGATTCTCATTAGCTCTAAATATTCTCTGAGCTCAACTTTAAACAACAAATATTGCAAGTATTCATTCCAAAGTTTTCAATTTTACAACATATGTAAAGAGTTGCATTTCTGAAATGCTTATTTCATAGTTTAAATGTAAACAAATGTAATTTAGTCACGTGTACAAAATGAGCCAATCACGGTAGGTGTTTAATTTTAACTAACGAAAATGACGCTTTTTAATTTACACAGGGTTTGTTTTTGAAATTATACTTTTCAAAAAGCTCTTTTTTACTGACTAGATTCGGGTCCGGCCGGATCTCTGTTAGGATCCGGCCGGAACCGGATCCGGACTTTTTTTTCGAATCAAAGTCCGGCCGGAACCGGATCCGGACTTTTTTTCAAATTACAATCCGGCCGGATCCGGATATCAGACAAAAATGGCAATATCCGGCCGGACCCGGACCCGGATAGTGAGTCCGGTACATCACTACTAAAAATGCGAATGAAATCGCTGGCTTTTTTAGCGCGATGGCTAGAGGAGTTTATGCTATAGCGTACTCTATGGGAGCAGATAAATGAAGACAGAATAAGAAATAAAATGCCTTTGCCAAAATGTAAGTTGAAGATTTTAGAAAAATTGATTATGGAAGTGAAGGCTGACGCTGGAACAGGTCAGAGAAGTATTTTTGAGGAGATAAGCGAATTGAAAAGGAGCTCACAACCTAGAAGAAGAGAGTTGTTGACTTAAATGACTCAGTCAATTTTATTAGTGGAGGCTATGAAAAATTAATGATATAAAAAGGAAGGCTGGCTTTGGAAAAGGTCATAAGAATTAATATAATATTATGTAAGAGATAGGAAAAACTCACAACTTAGAAAAAAAAGTCTGAAAAGTCTGTTAGCTTTATTAGTGTTGGTTATAAAAATATGAAAAATCAATTGCTAAAGGCAGATAACATTAAATTATCTGAAACTGTTTGAAAAATTGAGAATGTGGTGATTTGTTTCAGAAGGTTAATCATAAGGACAACTTTTTAAGTCAAATATTCAGATAAAAAGTGACCCTGTATCAGGATATGTGAAAAGGTAGAAAAACCATCACTAGCTCTTTTTATCTTTAGAAAGAGTAATATATGAATTACTTATTTATGGTTCTGATATAATTGTGCTTTTTACAAATGCACTTTTGAATAACTTAAACATTTTAAACAAATTTATTAAAAAGTAGTTAATTTGAAGAACAAAATTATAAACAGTTTTCCTCTTGAATTTAAATTGAAAACCTTAAAGAATTTTTATAAACTTAAACATAAAAAGCTGTAGTGGTTTCAAAATGTAACTAAATACAGAACTAAACAAACATCCTCTTAACAAACTTTTGACAACTAAAATGATAACGTTATTCAAACGACAAAAAAATAAGTTCAAGCGCATTTATACGTCATGATTAGGAAGTGAACTTTTTTTCAAAATTTAAAACCGGTTTAAACTTGTAATTTCATGTACTTACCGCCTAAATTAAAAAATGAATCACGCTTATAATAATTATTAAATATTTCTCAAAAAACAACATACAAAAGTAAATAAAACTTATAGTACTGTTTACAAACGAACAAAACTGTTGTTATAATGGAGCATAACGTAAAAGTACATTTATTTAAAGAATATAAATTAATGCAAATTTATACATTTTTTGTAGCTTTAAACAGTTTTTTATAACAAGTATTTTACAGCGCTAAACAAATGAAAGAATTATTATTATTTTTTTGATAGCATTTTATTTATTAAAAGTATAACATAGAGTTACACTGAGCTTATGAGTAAATATATTTTACTTGTAAGGAAATTATTACAAAACATATCTATTTTACTGCTCACTTATTGTAAATGTTCTTGTAAAAATTTAACCAAAATTTTCAAGTTTGCTAATAAATCATTTTTATTCAAGTTAACATACTTAATGATTTTTTTTTCTATCAATTTTTTTATGATTTAATGATACAAAATATCCATATACTACAGTTTTTAAAGAACATTTACTGCTTAGATAAGAATATTAATTTTGTGAGTTAAAATTTTGATCCTAAAAAAGAGTGTTGCAGTTTTAAAGCTGTGTTCTAAATTAGTTAATAAAATTATAAGTTAGCTTTTAGCTTATAAGCATTTGGTTCAACTAATAAAATTTCTAATTAGGTCTATAAAATTTAACACAGAACTAATACGTTTTTTATATAAGTTATCTATTAGGTAGAGATTATCAAAATCACTAGTGATCATTGCCACTCGCCTATCTACTTTTGTCATTAATAATTAATACTTTTGTTTAAGAGTTATTGGTCATTTAATACCCAAAAAATAATTATTCTTCTTTTTTCAAAAGTTGATTTGTTTGGTTACAATAATAGTGGTTTTGTCTGGATTGCAGCATTTTCTATCTGGTTACTCTTTAGATTATTTTTTAAGATTACTATTTTGAACTAAGTTTATAATACTAACAAGTTTTTTTTTTGTTTTTTTTTTAGCATGCCAATGTAAAAAAAAATAGTTATAGATGTGTATACTTTAACAGAAAATTAAGTATTTAAAAAATACGCTGAGACAACTGTTTTAAGCAAAATTATGTTAAAAATCTCTTTTTTTAAGGATATCAAAAAAAATCTTCATTTATATGTCTGCAAATATTGTTCGCTTTCTATCATTACAATCTAAGACAAGTATTCAAAATATACAAAATAGATTTATATGCACAGAAACTTATAAGTTATTTGTATAAAAAAGTGTAGGTTTTTTAGCTTTTCAAAATTTTGAGCTGTTTTTTTTACAAGAATGGAAGAAAGAAAAATGTGAACGCTCACAACTATTGTCAATAGATTGGCGTGGAGAAAGACCTTTCGGTCTAAGAATTTAAAAGAGCTATATGAAAAGTTTGACATGTATTTGAAAAGATTGAAAAAGAATCGATTTATAATTTACTATTTAGGTATTCAAGTTTTTTATGAAAATCTTAATTAAATAGTAAGTAAAATTGGATTTACACTTTTTCAAATGTTAACACAATAGAAGAACAGTTTTCTTTGATAAGTTACACGCAAAAAATTTTGGTGCATATGAAACCAAAAGTATATAAACAAAATTAATAATGAAATATTTAAGGTTTTGTTTTAATAGTTTATATCAAACACAAACGTATAATCGATTTAAAAGAATTTTTTTTGGCATATGAAACTAAAGTATATAATTTAAAACAAATAACTAACTATTTTAGGTTTTGTTTCAAATACAAAAGTAAAATAGATTCAATTTATAGTATTTTGTTGTATAAATTTTGTAAACTAAAACTAAATCATACTTTTGTAGATTTTATGGAAAAATAAACAATGCTTTTTTGCTAAATAAGAGTATAAGGTATACAATACTTCGATCAAACTAGTTGAAATTTAAAGTAGATTTAGTATTTATTATGAAAATTAAAAAAAATTCTAATTTAGTGTAATCTTAAAATATATAAGCTTAAAATTTTTCCATTTTAAATAAATCAATTGTTTACAAATGTAAAACTTAAAATTTTTCTAAAAAACTATTACTTTTACTCTAAAAACATTTATTTAAATATTTACAACTGTAAATTTAAGGCATTTTTAAACAATTAAAGCTTTACCTGGATTTCCAAACGGTTCTTCAGACCAATTATCTTTATCAAAATCATAACAGGCGAAATTTTCTGAACTATCTCGAAGTATAACAATTTTGTCTATAATCGAAACAGCAGTGTATCCCTAACACTCATTTGTAAAAAATAAACTCTAAACAACTTCTTATTGAAAAAAACTGAGTTAGCTACAGTTAAGACTTAGCTACCGTGTATGAGTTATTCAACAAGTAGGAGTTTGTTACCAAGTAGCAGTTAGCTACCAAGTATGTACACAAATCTTAATAAATCTTGGTACGTTTTAGAGTTTTTAAAGGTTTTATATAAATGTATTTCCTATATGCTTGGTGCCCTTCGTAAAAGTTTCAACAAAAGCGTACGAATATTTGCATATGTCTACACCTAAAAAGTCTAATTATCTAGAATAAAATATAATATTAAAAAAACAATAAAATTATACGTTCTAGTTTGATTAGGTTTAAAAATTAAGATTTTAACCTTCAGTACAACTCAAAAAAAGACATTGCAACTTTATAAAAGACTAAGTTGAAAGCATTCTACTGTAATGTGATAATTGTGTTGTGTCAATCTACTGTGATGAGTTAGTTGTATCATTGCGATCTACTGTGATTCGATAGTTGTATTGTTACTATCTACTGTGATGTGATAGTTGTATTATTACTGAAATTTTTAATTTAGAATATAATTAATCAGTGATATGTTTCTTATAAATATTAAAGTAATAATCATCGATTAGTTACTTGTGATAAATCAATAACTTATGCAATATAGCTAGTATTTTTTTAGGATCTGCATAAGATAAAAAAAATTCAAGTTTGTGGTTTTATTCATACAGCAAGCTGTTTTTTTTTTTAATTTTAATAGAAGAATTTAGTATAGAGTTTTATTTCAACTAAATAAAGATTTTTTATGTTTGACATGTTTTTATGTTAGAAAAAACTAAACTTATTTTTTTAAATAAAATCCATTAGAGTAATTGTGTTTTAATAACAGTAACCATAAAACTTAAAACTATTTTAAATGATTAGTTTTACTCGATTATTCTAATATAAATTGAAACTTAATTAATTTTGATAATTCTAACAAAATTATCGATCAAATAATTTAAGACAATGATGTTCATAGGAAAGTATTGATCATCGTTATAGCTTTATAAAAGTATCTACAAAACGACTAAAAGTAGACACATATTCAGAGTTAGCTATCAAATGGGAGTTAGCTACGAAATAAGAGTGATCTACTAATTATTAGTTAGCTACAAAGAATGGTTTAGCTATCAAGTATGAGTTAGCTTCTAAGTTATAGCTAGCTACCATTTAGAACAGGGGTCGGCAAGCAGTTGGTGCTCGCTGGCCAAATTTCAAGTTTACAAATTCTTCGCGGGCCGCAGTTTTAGTGACATTTGAATAATACATTGGTATTAGTCACACTAGAGAAAGATTTATTTTTATTTACTTAATTTTTTTTTAATGACATTTAGCGGTACACATAATGCCTATTTAAGTTATAAGTACTTATTAGAATAAAATTTACGTTGGATAGTATACTTAAGTGTTAATAAACTATGTACTTTATTAAGGACTTAATAAGTTAAACTTAATATTTTTGTAATTTTACATACAACCGAACTCTCTATAAAAATTGAGCTTTAAAAACACTTTTATACTTTTTTTCTTTTATTAACCCTTTGTTCATATTTCTTAGATTATTTACTTCCGAAAACAGTTTTTGCCTCACAAATACACTCTTAAAAAAATATAATAATTAGTTAACTAAACAAAATTAATACCTATTTGTATTGTAGAAAGCTAAAACTATTAATTTAATTAATTCTCAAATACTTCAATAAAATACCTTATTATTAATTAATTAATATTTTACATGCTTGCCATTTTAAAAGCAAAAATGTCTGAGTTTTATCAAACCACCCTAAGTTTATTAAACGTTGAAAAAATTAAAAACTTGTTGTTAATCAAGCTTAAATACCTATTAAAATGTTATAGTTATAAAAAAAGGTACTCAATATGTAAGAAGACAAAAAAAACGGTTAGTAAACTACATTACAGTCATAAAAATATTCTAATAATTCGAAGATTTATTTAAAGTGTTCGAAATAAAATTCTCACACAAATCTGAGTTTTTAAAAATGTTTTAAACAGGTTTAACTTAGTGTAAGTTTTTCAAACTTTTGAACTAGCCTGTTTGTTTGGCAACCCTGTTTAAAATATGATTCACGAAATAAAGAAATGACGAAGTTTATTAAAAAGAAATTAAATATAAATCAAAAAAAATTAAATAAGTCAGTTTGCAGGAACAACTAATTTTATTAAATATTTTTAACAAAAGTATAAAAGTTTATTAAGCCATTAATGAAATAAAAACACTTATTTTTTATTTAGCGTTATAGGAATTCTTTATCTGCAATAAAAATATTGCATTTAAAAAGAGTAATTGTGATAAACAAGACGATATATAAAAACTTAAAAAAGTTATTTAAGAGTTATTGAAAGAAAAGAAAAAAAACAAAATTGCTAAAGTCAGTTTCAACAAAGCACATGATCATTTTCAGTATATGCAGACTGATCAAAGAAATTGTTAAGGCAAGTTATAAAGTAGCAAAATAAATTACTAAAAAGGAGATACCGTTTACAACTGAAAACTTGTTTAAATAATTTGTGTTGGCAGTATTAAAATACTTTTTTTACTTGAATGATTACTTCAATGACAACAAGAAGTTGTGTTTAGGAAATGGCTAAAGATCATAAAGACTTTAATCAATCTGTTAAGATGAGAGCATTGATACAACAAATATTGCTTATCTGAGAATTTTTATTAGAGATGTTTTTACTAACTTTGACGTTTTAGAATAGTTTATAGCTTTAGTTTCAATACAAAGCACAGCAATAGGTAAATATATTTTTAAAGCAAAGGTGCAATGCACCAATATAAAATTTGTCAAGGTACAATTTTTTTCTTCTACTATAGTATAAAATTAAATTAAAGGTAACAAAATTGTTTTAAAAAACATACCAATATTAAAATGATACTGTTAAGCTACTTTAAATATATATTCTAGTAAGAAAATTATATGTTTTTTTTTTGTGAAACTAAAATTTAATAAGTCTATATGTAAAAATTGTTTGAAATTAAAGGTTTTTTTTCAAAATTCTCAAATTCAAGCTTTTTCCAGAATTTTTTAAGCATAAATTGTCAAATTCCGAATATTTCCGAGATTAAAATTTTTTGGCATTACTGATTGTTCACACTTTATGTATACAATAGTATAAATAATATTTCAAATTATATCAGCTACAAGACATAAAAATTAACATATACTATAATTCAAACCAGCACTGTGAATTAAATTAAACACACATCATAAGTTTAATTTGCCACTCTTTAAAGCAGGGGTCGGCAAACTGCGGCTCGCGGGCCAAATGCGGCCCGCGAGCACCTTTATTTTTTGAATGGAATGCGACCCGCGAAAGAAAATTATGCGGCCCTCGAGATGTAAATGTGGCCCGCTGAGCAAAAATATATTTGAAGTAAAGTTAGTTTGACCGATTACGTTTTTAGTTCTTGTATAACATTTAAAAGCAATTAAAAGATTTTACTGATTTAGCTTAAAAATCAAAAAAAAAAAAAGATTAACATTCCACTAGGGTTTTTTCTCAGTTTAATAACAACTATCTTCTTACAATAGCAAGTTATTTTCTGTAAAAAAAAAGAGTGCGATAAGTGCTTGGATTTATTAAGTTAGTTATACAATTAATATTTAGTAAACAAGCTAAATACAAATGTTATCCATTTTGTACAAAAGTAATGCACAGTAATTATCTAAAATGTCATTTGTTTACATGTAGTTTTTTGTTCACATTTTTATATACCTATGTTTCTTTTACAGATATTTTATCACTATATGTTATAATAAAGTTTGCACAAAAAATTTAAAATAACATAATAATAAGATTTTATTTTAAATTATTTTATTTTGGATTTTACAAATTTAGTATTTCAGGAGTTTTCTTTGCACTTAAAACTAAATCCTAAGCACAACATTGTACAAAGATGCTCATATTTGGAAACGCTTTTTATTATTTAATATTTAAATTAGATTAAGTTTAGTTTAGCATAATCTTCTAATATTCTTATTTTTACATGTAATATCTAAGTGTGTTCTGACACATTTAAAACAATTTATGACATAGTTTAAAATATTTTTTGTTAGATATACTTTTTCATATTTAAAACAATATTTTGGCATTTAAGTTAATTTTTATGCATTGTATACAAAACTACACATTTGTTGTTTTTCAAAACATATTTGATACAAACTAGTTTGAGAGATGATAAATTAATTTTTTTTGTACATTGTTAATCAAAATAGTTCAAATTCAATCAAATAAACCACTAAAAATTGCCACAGGTTCAGACTATAACTATTTGAAGACTTTCAATCTTAGGCCAATTTGGTCATTTTTCAGTATTTTGCTTGAATTGCTTTTTCTATACTAAAATATCAGGCTAGTTTTTGATCACTCAGGCTGGCTTTTTGCTTTAAAGAGTGGCAAATTTAGTTTGTGGTGTATGTTTTGTTCAAAAAATCATTTTGGTTTGATATAAGTTTTAAGTCTTGCAGCTGATATAACTTATAAAATTATTTATATTTTATATATAAATATAAGTGTAAACAATTATTGTTGCGATTAAACTTGAACCCCGAAAAGCTTAATGTTTGACAATTTAAAATTCAAAAATATTAAAAAACCTTGTTTTTTAGAACTGTCGAAAAAACCTAGAATTTTTAACAATTTTCACATGTAATGTAATGAAATTTGGATTTGACACAAAAAATCTACAATATAAGTATTTCTTTTATTGAAAAACACATTTAAAGTAGCTTAGCAGTATTTTTTAAATTTTGCTGTAATATTTGAGACAGTTTTTTACCTTTTACTTAATTTAATACTTAAAACAGATACAGAAAATTATACATTTAAAACCTTTCTAGTGGTACATTGCTTCTTTTCTTGTAAAATATCTTTAGTTATTGCAGTAATTTGTATTGGAGCTAAACGTAGAAGTTCTTTTAAAATGTTAAAATTAATATAAACACCTCGAACAAAAATTCTCAGATAAGCAATACTTGTTGTATCAGTAATCTCATCTTAACAGTTTGATTAAAATCATAGTTTGATTTATGCGGCTCAATAATCTTCAAAAAATTCCTAAACACGACTTCTTGTTGTCATTGAAAAATATAAAAAAACTTTTACTACTGCCAAATTCTTAAAATAAGTTTTTAATTCTAAATGATATCTTGTTTTAGTAATTACTTTTGCTAGGACTGTAGTAAAACGTGCCTTAACAGTTTTTTTTTTTTTTCTGACCAGTTTTTAGTTACTAAAGATAATCAAGTGCTTTGTTCAGACTAACTTAAACATTTTTTTTTTGTTTTTTGCAATAACTCCAAACTGACGTTATTAATTCTTATAGCTTGTATTATATTTCATATTTACTCTTTTTAAGTGCAATACTTTTATTACAAATATGAATTGCTATAATGCTCTGTAGAAAATAAGTTTTTCTACTTCATTAATGGCTTAATAAATTTTTATACATTTGTTAATTTACCATTCATTTGATTTATACTAATGTTATAATAATATTTCATGTTTATGTACACTGATATTAAATATTTTGTTACCTTTATTTTATGCAGGGTTGTTTAAACAGGCTAGTTTAAAAATTCAAAAAACTTAGAATAGGTTAAACCTGTTTATAACATTTTGAAAAACTCAGGTGAGTATGAAACTTTTCTGAAACACTTTGAATAAATCTTTAAACTTTCAGAATAGTTTTTAATGACCGAGATTAGTTTACTAACTGCATTTTTTTTTGTACACCTACATATTGTACTTATTTATAATGATGATATTTTAGTTAGGTATTTAAGCTTGATTAACAGATAGTTTTAAACTATTTCAACTTTTAATAAACTAAGGCAAGTTTGATATAACTCAGATATTTTGCTTTAAAAGTTGCAACATGTAAAACACTAATTAATTACTAATAAGGTATTCTATTAAATTTTTCGAGCATTAGTTATATTAAAAATTTGATTAAGCTTATCTACAGGAAAATTAGGTATTAATTTTATTTATTTAACTAATTACTGAGTTTTCTAAAGAGTGCAAACTATTTAAGACGCAAAAGTTATTTTCAAAATTTTATATTTTTTTATATATGAAAAGGTGTTTCATAATATAATTAATCTATAAAAGTTAACCATAAATGTTTATAAAGCTCGGTTTTTGTAGAGCGTTAGGTTGTAAGTAAAATAATAAAAATATTAAGTCTAACTTATGAAGTCTTTAAGAAAGCACATAATTTATTAGGATTAAAATATATTTGAGAATGTAAGTTTTATTCCGATACATATTTAAAATTAAATTAGGCAATCAAAGGGCAGCTAAAATTCGTTTAAAGTCATAGAATGAGTTAAAGTAAAACTAAAACCAGAGTATAATTCAAATGTTAATAAAACTAAAACTCCGGCCCGCGAAGGTTTTGGAAACTTGATATTTGGCCCGCGAGCACCAACTGCCTGCCGACCCCCGGTCTACAACTAAAAGAACTACTAACTTAGAAAATTATGAAACTTTAAAAAACAATAAAATTAAACGTTCTCTTTTGATTTAGTTATTAAGTTTAAGATTTAAGATTTTTAACATCAATACAACTCTATAAAAGACTAAACAATTCTATAAAAAATGGAGTTTGATTGCATTCTATTATGATGTGATAATTTTATTGGTCCAACCTACTGTGATATGATAGTTGTATTGTTTCTATATATACTGTGATGTGATAGTTGTAACGTTGTGAACTACTGTGATGTGATAGTTGTATTGCCACTAAAATTTACAATTTATAATATACTTAGTTAGTGATATGTTTCTTATAACATTTGAAGTAATAAGTATTTAATAGCTACTAGTATAAAACCGATAACAAAGAAATAACCTTCTTTTTATTTTTACTTACTTTATTGTCTTAAAGATTATTTGTTAAGCTAATTTTTCTGTATTAATAATTATTTAGTTAGTACTGTTGGTTAATTTGTGTAAGTGACTTATTTATTTAGCGAACATCGTGAGCTTAGGTGTCCTCCAAGAAGTATGTCATTTACTAAGCAATATAGTAAACAATTTTTAGAATCTACTTTTGTAGCTCTTACTAGGTACCTTACTCATACTTAGCTGGTGACTCCTACTTTAAAGCAAACTATACTTATAGCTAACTTATACTTGGTAGCAAACTTCTACTTGGTAGTCAAATCATACTTGGTAGCGATCTAGTGTGATTTGATAGTTGTATTATTGTAATCAACTGTGATGTGATAGTTAAAACATGTTATCTACTGTGTATTGGTAGTTGTAATTCTGCTAAAATTTGAATTTTAGGATATATTTAACAAGTGAAATGTAGATTTTTTGAAATTAATTTATTTGCATTTATTAATATATACTGATGAAATGATTATAAAGAAATTACTTTTTTGTTATTTTTATTAACAAATTTTTAATCTGAAAAGATTGTTTATTTACCTCACTTCTATACGTATTAATAATTTTTTTTTACCGTTCATTAATTTGTTTTAGTGACTTTATCACTAGCCAACATTTGTGAGCCTTATTGTACTTAAATAAGAGTAAGACTTAGCTCAGCAACAAGTAAGAGTTATCTTTTAAGTAAAAATTAGCTACTAAGCATGATTGCTACCGAGTATAAGTTAGCTAACTAGTAGAAGTTTGCTTTCGAATATGAGTTATATACCAAAGTTGTGTTAGCTACAAAGTAGTGCATAGCTACTAAGTTTGAGTTAGCCACCAAGGGTGTATTACCGGAAAAGTAAAAGATACATACCAAGAGTAATTTAGTTACACACTTGGAATTAGCTTGTATAAATAGGTAAGCTACGAAATAGGAATTTGCTACAAGTATGTGTTTGCTAAAAGTATAAGTTAGCTCTAAAATAAGAATAAGACATCAGTATGAGTTAGCTACCTAATAGCAGTTACTTACTAACTTTGAGATAGCTAGCAAATAAATATTAGCTATCAAGTAGGAGTTAGCTACCAAGTATAATTTAGCTAACAAGTAGGAGTTAGTTACAAATTATGAGTTGGCTACCAAGTATAAGCTAACTACTAAGTGGGAATAAGCTACCTAGTATGAGTTAGCTTCCAAGTAGGACCTGTGAGATAGCTATTAAGTAAAAGTTAGCTACTAGGTTGAAATAAGATAACAAGTATTAGTAAGGTGTTAAGTAAGAGTTAATTACCTAGTATGAATTAGCTACCGATTAGGAGTTAGCATGCGAGTAAGAGTTTTTACAAGTTTTTGTTAGCTACCATATTCGACTTAACTACAAAGTAGAAGTTAGCTATAAATTATGAGTTAGATAGCAAGAAGAAGTTTTTCGAAGTAAGAGTAATAGCTAAGTACACAGTAAAAGTTAGCTACAAAGTATCTTATATAGTGTTTTAAACATTACGAAAGTATAAGATAAACTTAAACTTTTGTACTAATTTCGGCATAACGCTTTCAGTAGATCTAAAGTTTATTTTAGGTGATTGTTTATTTAAACAACACACAAACATGTAGGAAAATTACATTAAAAAATAGTTGTTTGACAGGTTTTTACTTCAAAAACAGTGTTTGTGAAACCAGTAGACTAAAATTAAACCACGGGGTTGTTTTCACAAAAAAAGTAGTTTATTTAAAACATTAATCTAAATATTTTTTGACGAATATAGAAAAAAGAAACTTAAGTACAGCTTAGTACTGCTGTTTTAAAACTTTTTGCTATTATTGAAATAAAATTATAAAATTTCCAACAAAAAACAAACGTACTATTTATTTTATTCTTACATTTAGTCATCTTTAACTTGTTTAATTTTGTAAGTGTTCAGTCTATTTAAGTTTATACTGAACAGACATAAAAGTTATACAAAAAACGTACATATTAATGACAAACTAACAAATTTTTAAAAGAACATGTTTTTTTGCATTCTTTAAAGCTTTGCACAGTTAAATTTTAGTTAGTTGTTAAGTAACATATATAAGTTTTGAAACAGTTTATGTTGTTTATCAAAACCTTTCGTTTTGAAAAAAATTCCAACAATATAAATATATTTTTTGCTTTTCTAAATGTTGAACAATTGATATTATACTCAGTTATACTTAATTTTAAATAAGGTAGTTCGTGAACATTACTACTACACTTAAATTAACGAACAAACATATTATTATTTTTAACTTGTATAACATTTTATTTGCTAACCATTTAAAAATTCTTGTGACAATATTGACTTTACCATCTTTTTTGTTTTCTGTTTGTTCCAATAAACTGTTAGTTCTTCTACCTTTCATTTGTTCTTTCTTCTAAACTTGATATGTGTTTTGTTTTCACCTAAAATAAGCTTTAGATCTACTGACAGCCTTTTGCTGAAATTAGTACAAAAGATTCAGTTTATCTTATACGTTCGTAATTTTTTAAACGTATAAAAGTTTTAATTAAAATTTTTTGAAAAATAAAACGTGTAGCGAACTATGAACACTTTTTACCACAGACTTTTTTTGCAAACATTTTTAAGAATTATAAAAGTTAGTATATAAACAAACGCTATTCCATACAATTATACTTTTCTTTTAATTTATAACGAAACATGTTTATTTTGACAAAACAGTTTGATATAATCTAATACTTTAAACATTTTAGCTGTGATTAGTTGTTTAAGTAGAATACTAATTAATTAGTTTATATAAGTTATTGGAGAAAAAATCCTATTAAAAACTTGCTACGTAAAAACTAAAACTTTTGTTTTAAATAGTAAAACAAAATTTGTTAAACTCATAATTTAAACATCTTTTTAGAATTAATATTTGCTTGTTGTATAATTATAAATAACATTAACGCACTTCAGTAAGTTGTTTATATTAAAAAGCGTTATAATGTAATTATATTTAAATGTTGTAAATCAGGGGTCGGCAAACTGCGGCCCGCGGGCCAATTGCAGCCCTTGAAGGGTAAGTTTACAACTGATGTATTTTGTTTGACATGTAATTTATACCTAAGGTTCTCTTATAAATGTTTTATCACTACATGTTATATTTGAGTTTACACAAAATTATTTAAAACAGCACAATAATAAAAATTTGTGTTTATTTCATTTTGGTTTTGACGAATTTTGATTTTTTTAGGAGTTTTCTGTGTATTTTAAATTCATTTCTACGCACACCAATGTACAGAGATGAACATTTTTAAACCACATTTTAAAATTATACTAAGTTAATAAAAAAAAAAACTCAAATAAATATGCTTTGATGAGCAGCATTTGTTGTTGCTTTCAACTTAATAGATCGATCAAAGTCCTTACTTGATTTATTTGACATTTAAATATCAGAAATTACCTAAAAGTGACTTTTCGTTGTCACTAAAGAAATTAAGAAAAAAACTGTTACTTCCACCAACAAAAGTTCTTTAAAAAAGTTGTCAAATCTAAACGGTGTCTCCTTTTAAGTATTTACTTGTGCTACTAAATAACTTTCCTTGACAATTTTTTTTGTTAAGTATGTAGTTACTGAAGATAATCATGTGCTTTGTTAAAACTGACTTAAGCGGTTTGTTTTTTTTTTGTTTCTCGCAACAACTCCGCAACAACAACTTAACGTTTTGTGATTCTTATAAATCGGCTTATACTTTTAGTTTACTGTTTTTTATAAGCAATATTTTCATTGCAGATTAAGCAATAAATAATAGCAAAAGTTATCAATAAAATATAAGTTTTTTTACTTCATTAATGGATTAACGTTTTTTTTTACTTTCGTTAACAATAGTTAAGAAATTTAACTGTCCATTCAAACTGACTTATAACAATATATTTTTTGCTGTATGTATTTATTTCATTGTCAAAAAACTTCTTTATTTCTTTGTTTCGTGATTTTTATTTAAAACAGGGTTGCCAAATAAACGAACTAGTTGAAAAACTCACACTTGGTTATACCTAATAAGGCATTTTAGAAAACTTAGGTGTACGTGCGAAGGTTTTATTTCAAACACTTTGAATAAATCTTTGAATTCTAAAGATAGTTTTTGTGACTGTAGTGAAGTTTATTAATTATAACTTTTTACTTGTCGGTTTACATATCTTGTATCTTTTTATGATGATACCTTAGTTAAGTATTAAATCTTTTGTTTTTTCATAGAAAGTTTTTGGCTCTTTTAACTTTTAATAAACTCAGGCTGGTTTGCTGTAATTCAGAAAATTTTGCTTTTGAAGTGGCAACCATGTAAAAGACTGATTAATTATTAAAGTATTCAAGCATTAATTATGTTAAAAAATTGTTATGTTTTTTACTTAACATATATGTATGAAATTTATTTAGTTAACTAGTAACTTAATTTTTTTAAAAGTGCAAGTTGTTTAAAACACAAAAACTATTTTTAACAGTTAACATTTTTTTATATATAAAAAAGTTGTTGACAATATAAAAAATAAATAAAAGTGACTTATAGGTGGTATTCAAGCTTGGTTTTTATAGAGAGTTAGGTTGTAAGTAAATAAAAATTATGTTCAGTTAATCTTATTAACTTTTAAAGATAGTACATAGTTTGTTAAGTCTTGAGTGTACCAGTCTATGAAAATTTTATGCCATTAAATATGTATAAATTAAAAAGGTATTCTATGTGTAGCCAAAAGTCATTAAAATAACAAACAGAAAAAAAAAGATTTTTTATTAGTGTCACTAAAACTAAAACTGCGGCCCGCGAAGATTTTTGGAACTTGAAATTTGGCCCGCAAATACCAACTGCCTGCCGACCCCTGTTGTAAATCAATGATAAAAGTATATTGCTTTTCCTAAAAAAACACAAAAACATTTATGTTTTTATTCATAAAAATAAACTTTAAGCTTACTATTTATTAGCACTTTTAAAGTAACTGAGCTAAAACTAAAAGTATGTAATATTCTTTATTATTAACTACATTTTTTTTGATGATATTTGATAAAGGTTGTGGAATAATGTTTTAAAACAGTGATAAACTTTAAGTTTAATCATAAATTTTTGTTCATGTATAAATAAAAAATTAAAACGTTTATGTTAAAACTGTTTTAAACGCTCATAAGAAAATAATATATTTATTTATATCAAAACATACATATTAATACATTAAGCTAAAATAAATAAAAAAAGACTTTTTTCGATAATTTTTAAAAATAAGGTATTATATAAATTTTAGTTAACTTTTTATTTATGTGTAGAGCAAAAAATAATTTTTAAACTTTTAGTACCTTTAAAAAACCTACATTATCAAAAGAATAAAATCATAGAATTCCTTTAAACTAAGATATTTCGCTTATCGCTTTAGGCACAATTCTTTCTGAGTTCATTTAATACGACTTAGTTTATATATAAGTGATCCAAATTTTACCAAAAAAAATATGTGTATTGTATTAATTTCTCCAAGAAAGTATAAAACTGTATAAAATTACTTTGTATTTCTATTTAAAGTTTATACTGTACTGTAAAGTACTTGTAAAAAATCACTTGGATTTTTATATTGTTATACTAAGTAACAAAAAAAGAACGTAGTTTGTTCTCGATTAGCTTGATTGAATTAAAATATCAACTTTTAAACTTGTTTTTTAAGTAAATTAAATGATAACATATAAAATATATAGTTATAGTTTGAATAAGTTTCAAAACAGCTTTAAGTTTTTTTAAATATATTATACTGTAATTGTATATTGTTTAATACCTAAAATATGTATGTGTAAATAAAATTTCTTGTACTCGTGCACATATCAACAAGTTGCATTTAAAAAATGGTTATTTTTGACATTTTTTTCTATAATTAAAAACAAACTGTATTTCAAAAAAATAACTATAAGCTAAAAATTTCTTTATATATTTTGTATTTAAAAATTGATCCTTTTTACAAGTTAGCAATAAACTTTATCTAGTTTGTAACATGGTGTATACATATGTTTAAAACATTTACAAATAACATTAGGAATAGTTTAAAACTAAAAATCAGTAATACTATTTTAAATTTCAAAATAATTTCATAATAGCAAAAGTAATATAAATAAAATACATAGAAGTACAAAAAAAATAAATATGTGAAAAGTGTTTTTATAATTATGTATCATTACAAAGTTTACTTATTTGTTATTTATACTAGTTAATTTAAAACACATATTGTGTGTATAAAATAATTAAAGTTGATAATGACAAACTTAAAAATAATTCAAGCATTTCTTTTTTTGAACTATTTTAAATTTTTGGGTCACATGTAAAACTATTATATTTAGACTACGTTTCTCAATCATTGTGTTTAAAGCATAATATTTTATTTTTATCAAGTATAAAATCTAAAACATAGAATTATATTGAAACAGCTGAATACCACTTCAAATACAAAAAAATAAATTAAACTTCTTTCAAAATTAAGCTTTTACTTTTATGCCAAAATAAGTTTACTTTTTTTACTTCTATAAAAAGTTGCATTGTAAAGCTGTTGTGACGTAACGTATAAAAATTAGTGGTAGCTATCTAACTGTTGCAAATATATTACGCGCGTAAATGATTAGATATAACCAGTTTAAGTCTGTATTCAATTGTATGGTAAATAATTTTGACGCTGTTCTTAAACAGCTATATATAAATTTTGTTTAATATTGAGCATATAAAGGTAATAGATTACATAATTTTAAAAATGTATAGAACTCTAATTTTTATTAATGGTTTTGAAAATAAGTTACGAATTTTTAAATGTTTGCTCACCATTATTAAAAGTTTAGTTTACAATAATTTGAATTATGTTTGTACAGTAACAGCTTTGATACACAAGAGTTTTTATAAAACAATACTAAGTTGTTTTTAAGATTCTTGAAATAAAAATATACTTCAACTAAAAATAACATGTGTTTATAAATGAATTTAAATGAATCTAAGATTACTTTGCTAGTTTATCATGACTTAGTGTAGTTTATTGATAGTAACTGTTCTAGTCTTCTAAATTATTTTGTATTTTTTATAATTATAAAAATTTAGTTAAGTATTTAAGCCTTTGATTTTTTGTAACAAGTTTTTGGTATTTAAACCTTTGATAAACTTAGACTGGTTTGATGTAACTCAGACATTTTTCCTTTTAAACAAGGAAGCCATGTAAAGACTGATTAGTTGCTAAAAAAGTATTTTATTAAGGTATTGATGCATTATTATTGTTAAAAAACTTGTTTTAGTTTTCTAAAATAATTTGAACATTTTTAAAACATGTAAAACTATTATATTTAGACTACATTTCATAAACATTGTGTTAAAGCACAATAATATTTTATTTTTTTATTAAAGTTAAGTATAAAATTTTAAACATAGTATTATATTGAAACAGCTAAAATTCACTTAAAAAAAAAAAATTAAATTAAACTTCTTTAAAAATCAAGCTTTATTATTTATGCCATTTTAAGCTAACTTTTTTTTATGCTTCTATAACAAGTTGCATTGTAAAGCGTGTTGTGACGTAACGTATAAAAACTTGTGGTAGCTATCTAACTGTTGCAAATATATTCCGCGCGAAGATGATATCAATTAATTCTGACCCAAGTAAGCTTATGGTTGATTGTTTGATAAGTAATTTTAACGCTCTTCTTAAACAGCTTTATAAAATTTTTTAACTATATAGCAAATGTAAGTAATAGATTAAATAACTTTAAATATGTATAAAACTCTAATTTTTATTAACGGTTTAGAAAATAAGTTACGAATTTTTAAATGTTTGTTCACCATTATTAAAAGTTTATTTTACAATAATTTAATTGTGTTTGTACAGTAACATCTTTGATACACAAAAGTTATTATAAAACAACACTAAATTGTTTTAAATATTCTTGAAATAAAAAATATATTTAAACTAAAAATGACATGTGTTTATAAATAAATTAAAATAAACTTAAGATTAATTTGCTATAGATAATTTAGATAGCTTTTACTGATACTACATCTATATAAAACTAAAAAAAAGATACCATTTTTTATAAGAAATCAACAAAAGAGTATATATTTTTCTGATTAAAGCATTCAGATTTTTAAGTTTGAATGGTTATATCAAACAAAACATCATATCAAAGGTTTTTATACATAAGTAACAATATATACCTTTTCAATACAAAGCTTTTAGAAATAAAATTTAAGTGGAATCTTAAAAATTGCAAGAAGATAAACCAGTACGAATAAAAAAATAAATATATATATATATATGATTATTCAAAATAAAAAAACAAAAAAATTAAACTCATTTGCGGTTCTGTCTAATATTTTATATGCAGTTAAGTCCACTTAACCATAAACAAACGGTTTATTCAACATGGAAACAGAACCAAGAAAAGTTATTTATTTCAACATATGAGAAAACTGCTTTTGTTATTACTCACAAACAACACGCTCCAACACGCTTTAGGGTCTTTGTAATTTTGTTTTTTTTTTCTACGACCAAGAGTAGCTAGAAGTTTTTCTTAAAAAACTGCAAAAAAAATATCTTAGTAATTTTCTCAATCATTGAAGATATACAAGTCTATGTCAATACATTCAAGAATCACTTAAGTATAAGATGCTTCTTTGATTTTTTACTTATGCACTGATTGTTTAAATCTTCGGCATAAAGCTACAGAATTAAAAAACTACAGCGCTCATCTAGCATTGAAGGCATAACTTTCAAACTTTAATTGTATTCGGAATACTTGTAAAAAAAATCGCCAGTTACCACTTATAACTAACAATATTGCACCACAAGTAGCTATTATAGAGTGAAATGTCTAAAGGGAACATACTTTGCTTCAAATTTTCTTTTGTAGTAAAAATGAATAAAATTCTTCAAAATTTTTGTTCATGCATACAGCAATACTAATGTCTGTTTAAGTACAATACCTTGTACGTGCATTAACTTAGCTCGATTAGCATTTTTTGCACTTATTTAAACACGTATAAACTTTAGATCAAATTATTTTCCTTAACTTCAAAGCTGTCTAATCTTTTTCTATTATAGAGAAAGCTCCTTTGCCTTTATTTTTAAAAAACTCCATTGGATTGGGGTTTGAATTTTTGAATATGGTTCATTAGAAAAAAAAATATTTTATTTTAATTTTTACTCTAAGGGATGTTTAATAAACTTTAACTTCAACCAATATGTATATATTTATAAATATATTTATATTTATTTATATATTTATTTATTTATTTTCTTTTATTGCTGTGTTTTTAAGGATCGTTGTTTTTTTTTCAAAGTTTCTAATACTTCAATAATATATACAAATAAACCATATTGTAAATTTCGATAACCTATAATTTTTTAACGGTTACTGGAGCAAATAAATAAAATTGACTTATTATAATACACTGAATTAATTAAGTTTAGTAGTTAAATAATTTAAAATGAAAGTTTTAACATAAAATAGAATATTTAAATTTAAATAATAAAGAATATTTCTGTAAAGTTTTTATTTTTATTTCTAATCAAAATCAAAAAACTATTTTTTAGCTAACTTCGTAATCAAAAAAAAAACATTTATGCTTCTAACCCAGGGGTCGGCAAAAATTTAAATGCTTTTTATACATAAGTTTCTTTTATATATGTTTTATTACTAAATGTTTTATTTGAGTGTGCACAAAAACATTTAAAATAACATAATTATAAAAAATAAGTTTTATTTATTATTATTATTATTATATTGTTTATTGTGCAATGTTGGACTCAGGCATCAAAACCTGAGCCACTTAAACAGGACACACAAAAAGAGAAAAAGAAAATAAACTTATATTCAAAACTTTAAGATAAATTATACATATATATATATACAAACATAACTAAAATGGAAACACAAAGTTAAACACAATATGATAAACAAATGAACTAAGTTGAAAATTCAGTTCAAAAAATTCAAATTTATATATTACTTAGTACACACAGTAAAGAAGTTTGTCTAAAATCATGGCTTATAAAACAATATTCATAACTACAAAATATATAAGTAAACTAATAGTTTGTAGGGGGGAGGCGTAGGGAAACGAATATTTTTCCTTTTGTTACAGTGGAAAATTAGTGAATTTTACTGGTATTTATTGTATTTAAATCAAAACTTTTTAGGTTTAAACGAAATTGTTCTACCCTCTCACAAGATACTATATCCTGAGGTAGTCTGTTCCACATAGCTTTTGCTCTGTGAAAAAATGCGCCTTGCCACTGACTGTTTTGAAAATCATGTTTACATTTTATTTTCAAATTATTTCCTCTTAGTTGATATTTATTTTGGGAAAAACTAAAAAACTGGTTAAAAAAACTTTTATATTTGCCATTGATAATTTTGTAAAGAGTTAATAGATCAAATTCCCATTTTCTATATTCCAGTGATTTCAAGCCAAATTCAATCATTCTATCATTATATGATGTGTAAGATATGTTGCAACGACTACAAATATGACGGGTAAAATTCCTTTGCACAGATTCAATTTTATTAATATCCTTTTTTAAATGGGTGACCAAATTTGGGTACTAAATTCAAGTTTAGGGCGAACGTATGTTTTAAATAGTTTTTTCAGAATTGAAGCAGAATTAGTTTTAAAACTTTTTAATATTTGATAACATGTAGTTTTTGCAATCTTATATAAATAGTTGATATGTTCATTCCATTTTAAATCTTTGGAAATATAAATTCCCAAATCTTAAAAAACTTTGATTTCTGGTAACTTGATGTTATTGATTAAGAGGTCAGTTGGAGAAGATTCTTTTTTGTTAATGGTTAGAATTTTACATTTGCTAGGATTTAAGTTTAGTTTTCTTGTTTTTAACCAAATGTAAATATTATCTAAAGATAGTTGTAATGAAGTATTTGACTGACTAAAGATTTTGGCATCATCTGCAAATAAGCTTAACTCACTTTTAATATCAATGTTTGAACAAACATCATTAATATAAATTAAAAAGAGAAGGGGACCAAGTACACCACCTTGTGGTACTCCAGTGTAGATTGTTAAAGAGTCAGAAAGCGTATTATTGATGAGTACTCTTTGTGATCTATTATTTAAAAAGTTATCAAACCAATCATTTAAGCTTTCATGTAGCCCATACTGATTTAAAATTTTTAATAATCTTTTGTGTGATACTGAATCAAAGGCTTTTTGAATATCCGTATAAACTACTTTAGTAAATTCATTTTTGAGATAAGGAACTAAGCAAGAATGTAAGCATGTTAACAGTTGAATGGTTGATGAGCTGTTTGAGACAAACCAAACTGTTTGTTAGTTAATAATTTGTTATCAAAGAGGTGATTGAGAACTTTCACAGATATAATATGTTCATAAGTTCTTGAAAAGCCACTTGTTAGAGATATTGGTCTGTAATTTAACGCATCGTGTATATTACCTTTCTTGTGCACAGGAATAATAAAAGATGTTTTCCATTGTTTAGGAACATCAGATAGTTCTAGAGAGCAATTAAATATTAATGATAGTGGAAAAACTATTGATTGGATAACATGCTTGATATAATAGGGTGGAATGTTTTCTGGCGTTCTTATAGTTTTATCTTTTAAGTGGATAATTGAACTTAAAATGTCTTCATAGGTTATGAAAAAATTTTGCATTTTACTACAATTCTTTTGGGGTAGCTTAAAAGACTAGTAACTCTCGTCTTTTTTAAAAACTTTTTGAAATTTTATGTTAAAAAGTGTGGCTATTTCAAAATCTGAGGTTACTGTTTTGTTTTTATCATTACCATATAAGAGATGTATGGAGTTATTTAACTTAAGTTTAGATTTCACGTAGCTATAAAAGTTTTTTAAATTTGGGTTTTTGCAGAATTTGTTTTCATATTCAAAGTTGTATTTTTAAACAGCTAATTGATATTCTTTAGACTTGTTTTTGTATTTTATCAAAAGTGATTTATTTGTCTTACTTTTTTTGTATAGATTCGCTTTTTCTTTTAATAAATTTTTAATGTGAGATGGATATTTTTTACTTTTGTTATTTTTAGAATAAATTGGAACAAAAAGTTTGATTGAGATTTGAAGCAAGCTAATGAATTGATCGTAGAAATGTTGGAGATTTTCTGAATTTTTAAATAAAGAGGTCCAGTTACTTTTTGACAGGAAATCATTGATGCTTTCAAAATTTGCTTTTTTATAGTCATATGAGGATTTTTCAAAATAGGTACTATTTTATTTTCAATTTTAATTTTTAGTGAAAGCAAGTTATGGTCACAAGTGTTTGTTAATGGAAAATTAGATTCAATGTGATATGATTCTATCTAGACCAAAATGATTGCAAATTATGAGGTCGAGAATGTTACTATTCTTATTGGTTGGATTTTCAATTACTTGGGTTAAAAAATTGTCTGTACAAAAATTAAGAAAACACTCATGGGGTTTACTGAAATCTGTGCTAGGAATCCTCCAATCTATGTTTGGCATATTAAAATCACCAAGAACATAAAAAGAACACTCTTTTGGAAAAACCATTTTACTCATTTTAATTACATTTTGAACAGTCAGTGCGCATCTCGCAGACTGTGGAGGAAGGTAGACACAACAAAATCTTAATTTTATCTTTTTTAAAATTACATCTACACATAGGTATTCACAATTGATGTTGCTAGTAGAGATAGAATCGTTTTTAACTTTATAACTTTAAGAGAATTTTTTAAAAGGATAGCAACACCTCCACCCTTACTAGACCTATCACTTCGGTAAATGTTATAGTTAAGAGGACACACTGTGGCATCGTTGACCTTATTAGTCAACCATGTTTCAGTCAAAAAGAATAAATCAATGTTATTCAAATTTATATAGTTCTCTAAAATATAAAATTTATTTAAAACAGATGTTATATTAGTGTAACAAACTTTTAAATAGTTGTTGTTACAGTTTATATAGGAAAACTTTTTAGTGTTAAAATTAATCCTATCACTTTATAAATTTATACCCGTTGACTCACGATTTCCTCCACTAATCCCAGATGTCCTGGGATCGGTAACGTAAGGGCTGTCTTGATAGTTCAACTATCTTGTTATTCCTTATAACATAATTTATGTTCAATTTTTTCTCATCAGCGATGGTTTGCTTTATTTTAACTTCTTTTCTCAATGTTCTGAAAGCTTCCAATTCCAAGAAAGTTCTGTCAGGGTTGATGTAGATTTTGATTCAATTACACCATTAAACATTTTCAAATCTCTCAGTCTTAACAGTCTGTGTTTGGATGTTAAATTGTTTAAATTGGTCTGATTTTGTTATCTGCAATATTACCAACTCGATAAAGTGACTTAAACTCTTCTTTTTACAATTTATTTTCTCCTAATACTTGTTGAATAATTTTTATATCATTTCTGCAATTTTCTAGTGCACTATTAGTAGGATTTTTACTTTCTGGAATGTTAAACATTATTACATTCAAAGCCTTTTTTTCTTTCAGTTTTTGTTCACTTTCAGTCTCTAATTTTTCTGCTACTAAATTTAATTTGGTACTAATGTTTGTGATAATTTCTGTTGGTTCACTTTTCTGCATAGCATTAGCATATTTTGAGAATTTAGTATCAAACTTGTCAAATTTAGAAGAAAATTCAGACTTAAATTCTGAGAAACTTTTTTGTAATTCTGTAATTCTATTTTCTATTTTGTCTATTCTCTTACTGCTGAATTCATCTTTTTAAATCTGATCAATGTTATTTTCAATGATTTTACTTTTTTCATTATAATCTTCCTTCAATTTAAGCATCTCAGCTTGAAAACGACTAAATTCATTGTTCTTCTTATTTCCTATTGCAATCAGTTTTTCTTTCAGCTGTTTTCTAATTTTGGAGGACTCAACCAATGCTTTGATTTCAGCTTCAATAGACATTTAACTTTTTTATATTACAAAACCTTTTTTTCTTTTATTAAGAATTAATGCAATTCGTTTTGGCAATCATTGGGCAGACTGCGTGAAATTAATTATAATAAAATTATTATAACTTTTTTTTTTCCGAATAAGTACTAACAATTAGCCAAATTCTGTGAAAAGTTCAACTTGAACGCTTTAAACTTGTTATATAAAAATCCGATAACTTGTACAAATTCCTATTTATGCAATGATCTATAATGATTTCTGTTTTATTAAGTCAATCAAATGTACTGATGTGTTTGACTTGATTATAGTTAACGCTATTTTTAGTCATTATTCTAATTTCTGCATTAAAATATTTAAATCATAATACTGCTTTAATAATTTTTTTTTAAGTTAATTGTATTTCTTTTTGGTTGTCAGTTGTTGTTTTTTTATTACGCAACAAATATTGCTATTAACTCTTATTAAAAGCTGTACAACTTTATAACTCTTTTTTTTTATTAATGTAAGTTATTTTGTTTTTTTATTTATTTACCACAGTGAAAAATGTTAAAACATACTTGCTTTAATAAAATGTTGTTTCATTTTAGTTAACAGATAAAGAGTAATAATAATATACAGTAATTTAATACAGTAATGTTTAGTTATAGGTCGACTCCATATATAAATATATAAATACATTTTTTGTTGAGTTTAAACTTAACTGTAGTTAACAATTACTGAAGTCATTTTCATAGTATAAGACAATGATTTTTTGTTTAAAAAAGCCAATATATATATATATTTATATATATATATATTTGTTGTTTTTTATATGTGAATCCGGCTTTAAAAAAATATTGAATCTTTTACATAGTTGATAAAAGTTGTATAGTATATCTATGATTATTAAGCTAAGATTTATACTTAAGAATTTAGTTTTAGCCGTGTGTAAATTTCACTAAACACTCTATAAGCAAAGCTTTGTTAGCTTTACAAATAAATTAGAATCAGTGAAAAAAATAATTACTACTTTAATTGTATAATTATTTGGTAGCTGTCAAATTTGTACGAGCGTACCAAAATGCACGAGTGCAAAAAATTTCACGAGTATTTTAATTGAACGAAAAAACTTCTGTACTAAGACACTTTTACACGAGGGGATAAAATTGCACGACGGGTCACTTTTGCACGAGCAGACAATTTTGCAGGCTTTTTTTTATCAATTTTAATTTACTTTTACTTTTACTGTTACCCATAACCCTTACCCTCGGTCAGTAGCTTTTTTTTAACTACTTTTTTGTCTATTTTTTATATAATATTTTTTATTAGAACTTTTCTTTAAAAAAAACATTAAATTTTAATTTTATGTTTTTTTTTGTTTTACTTTATTTTTTTTTCTCTCCTGCAAAAACGTAACTTGTGCAAAATTGACCCTTGGTGCAAAGTTGTCTTCATGCAATTTAGTGCCCCCGTGCAAACTTGCCTCTTGCAAAAGTATCTTCGTGAAAATTTGTAGTCGTGCAATTTAGTACCCTCGTGCAACTTTCTTTTCGTATAATTTTGACCCGTTGTGAACTTCTACATTTTTACCTATATTACAATATAAAACTGTAAAAATAAATCTTAACAAATAAAGAAAATGTGAAATATGAACAAAATTAAAAGTAAAAATTTTATACCACTTGAACTGCAGTCTTGATTAATAGCTATATCTGGTGTTGGTCGGCTATTTTTCAATTCAATCTTTTAAACTTCAAATAATTTTCCTCTCTGACATATTTTTAGACTCGCAACAATCCATACAATATTACTTTGCATATTTTTTAAATGATAATCTAAAAGTTAATAAAAACAAATGTTTACTTATTCTTTAGTATTATAAAACATGTTAACAAAAAAAAACAATTAACTTTGAAGATATCAGGATTGCCTTGCCACTCTTTGAGTCAAAATAACTGTTCTGAGTTAGTTTAAAAATGTCACGTGTCATCATAAGCATTTTAAATTATTTTAAAGAATTTTTTATTGTTTTTAAACTAATAGAAACTAGGCTTTATAACAAAACTTTTAAAACCACTAAATCTACCCTGAGTAAAAAAAAAACAATTCTATCCTTAGTCAGCCTGAGCTTAAAAATACTTGAAAAACATTCTGAGTTATCCTGATGTTTACTGAGTCATACTAAAATTTTCCAAAAATTCATAAAATCCTGAGTTATCTTGAGTTTGTGAAAAGATTTTACTAAATGTTTCTGATATAAAACAAAATATTTAAAATATAAATTTTTTGAGGTAAACTTTTTCAATGCTTTTAAAAATTCACAAAAAATATAACTTTTCACTTATCTTAAAATCAGTTTTTTTAAGATCGTTAGGGGATATCATTTTTTAAATACTACAAACAGTTGGTAAAAAGATTTTTTTTTTAAATAAGATTTAAACTTTTATTTAAAACTAAATAAATTTAAATTTAAAATTAATCAATTATGTCTTTTAGACTATAAATTGATTGTAAAAATTATGTTTTACAAGTTGCTATAAGTTTATTCATGATGTGACAAAAGAAATTTTAAAATAATTTGCTACTAAAATTGATTATTTTTAAACTTTATGGCTGATAGAATAACAAAGTTTGATTTGTTTGTTTTTTTAATAAGAAAAAAAAACACTTTTAATAATAATCTTAAGTTTAGATAATTTTAACGATACTTTTTGTATAGTGAGATTAAAACTGTAATCACAGTATGAACTGTTTGTTTATTATTTATTTTAATAAATTTTTTGTTCAGTTTTTTTTTTTTTTTTTTCAATTATGTTGTTAACATTTTTTATTCTTATTATCAATTTGTTTTAATTTTATTAGCAGTTGTTTATTGCTATTTTTACAACAATTTGTTTATTCTTGAATCATTATTACTAAAAAACAGGTTTAGCTTTATGGTTTGTTAACAAAATGTTAGGATTTGTACTTTAAAAAAAATCTGTCATAAGGTTATACTACTGCGGTGCACTAACTAGTTGCGTACTGTTTGAGTCTAAATTCTTATGAAGTTAATGAATGGAGTTTTTCATCAACATCGGTGCGTATTTGCAATTACGCACTGAATCAGTATACTGGGTAATTTCCCTAACTTGTCACTAATTGGTATTAGAAATTTCGTTTTACTTTCCGAATACTAAAAAAACATAGTTGAAAAAAGGCAAATTAAGCAAAAATAATAAACAATAAAGGATAAAGATATTGCATATTTTTTTACTTTTTTTTTTTTGGGTGACACGCATGCGCCAGCGTCCCTCCCCACGCTACGCCCCTGTTACGGACTAATCTTAAAATTCTTTTTTAACACTTAGATATTTCAAGCTTAATTAGCATTAGTTCACTTACTTTAAGATAATAATATTTATTCAGACATGTTATTGAATGACGTAAAAAAAATTTAAAGTACATACTATAATTCACGGTACTATAATTCACACTTTCCAAAAGGTACTTTATTCGTCTTTAAACATGAAACATTAAATTGCCTAGAATGAACTAATACATTTATTGTTTTTCCAAAGTTCAAAATCCAACTCATTTAAGTTTTATTTGTACTGTGGGGGTTTTAAAGATAAATAAAAAATGGTGTAGTTTTTTTTGAAAATTTGACAAAATATTTAAGCTTTAACAAACACTTTAAAGAAATGTTGTGTAAGTAAGTCTAGTGTAAGGTGATAGTTGAATTTTAGCAAATTAATTAAAATTTAGAGTTTATTTTAAAAACTCTTTAAAAACTTTAAAAAAAGAGAAAACTCTTGTGTATCAAAACTGTTACTGTACAGATATAGTTTAAATTATTAAAAAAAAAAACTTTCAATAATGATGTACAAATATTTAAAAATTCGTAACTTATTTTCAAAACCGTTTGTAAAAAGTAGAGTTCTATAAACTTTCAAAATTATGTATTATAACACTTACATATGCAAAGTATTAAACAAAGTTTTGTATAGCTGTTTAACAACAGCTTCTAAAATTACATACCAAACCATCAACCATAAATTAACTAAGGTTAAGATTATTTGTTATCATTTACGCGTTGAACATATTTGCAACAGTTAGATAGCTACCACAAACTTTTATACGTTACGTCACAACAGCTTTACAATGCAACTTTTTATAGAAGCAAAAAAAAAAAACTTTACTTGGCATAAATGTTAAAGCTTGATTTTGAAAGAAGTTTAATCTAAAAATTTTGTAGTAAATAAATATTTAGCTGTTTCAATATAATACTATATTTTAAAATTTATACTTGGTTTTAATAAAAATAAAAAAAAGTTTTGTGCTTTTAACACAATATTGAAGAACGTAGTCAAAGTATAAAAGTTTTACATGTGACACAAAAATTTTAAATTTTACAAAAAAAAGAAAAACTTGAATTTTTTTTTTACATTATCAATCTTAATTATTTTATACACAAAATATGTATTTTAATTAATTAGTATAAACAATAAATTAGTAAACTTCGTAATGATATACAATTATAAAACAGATTTATCACATGTTTTTTTAACTTTAAATTTTTTGTACATATATGTTTTTTATTAATTTTAGTTTTACTGTTATGAAATAATTTTGAAATTTTGAATGGTTTTACTGCTTTTTAGTCTGAAACTATTACTTATGTTATTTGTAAATGCCTTATACATATGTATATATCATGTTACTATAACAAACTAGATAAAGTCTATTACTAACTAGTAAAAAACATCAATTTTTAAATACAAAATATATAAAGGTTTATTTAGCTTATAGTTAATTTTTTGAAAAACTTTTTGTTTGTAATTTTAGAACATAATGCCATTAATAACTATAGTTTAAATGCAACTTGTTGACAGAAGTAAAAGAAATTTTATAAACAAATACATATTTTAAATATTAAATATAATATAATTATACTATAATATATATAAAACTTATAACTTTTTAAATACTGCATCCTATTATAACTATATATCTTATATATTAATATTTAATTAACTTAAAAAAAATTTTTAGATATAAATTTTAATTTGATCAACATAATCGATAAAAGACTAAGTCTTATTGTTACTTACAGTAACAAATCAAAAACAAAAGCATTATTTCTTAAACACTTTAAAGTGCAGTTAAAACTTTAATTAGAAGTACAAAATAGTTTTATACAGTTTTTTACTTTTTTGGAAAAATTAAAACCAAATACATATTTCTTTTGGCAAAACTTGTATTATATATATATAGCCTTAATCGTATTAAATGACCTCAGAAAGAACAGTGCCTAAAGCAATTAGCGCAATATCTCAGTTTAAAGCAGTTTTATGATTTTATTCTTTTTGTTATGTAGGTTTTTTGGAAGTACAAAAAGTTTCAAACATTTGTTTGGCTCTACATATACATAAAAAGTTAACTCAAATTTATATAAAAGCTTATTTTAAAAAACTATTGGAAAAAAATCCTTTTTTTTATTTTACCTTGATGTATTAATATGTATGTTTTGATTTAAATAAAGATTTTGTCTTTATATGATCTTTTAAAACAGTTTTAAGATATAAGTTTTAACTTTTTTATGTATACATGAACAAACATTTATTATTAAAGTTAGATTTAACCTCTGTTTTAATTTTTTTTTTTTTTAACCGTTACCAAATATCATCGAGAAAAAAATTAGTTTAAAAAGTTTTATTATAAAAAATATGGCATACTTTTAGCTCAGTTACTTTAGCTCAGTTACTCATATGTTTTAAATAGTTTTGTCAGAATTGAATAGTTTTTGTCAGAACTTAAACAACTAAACACAGCTAAAAAGTTTAAAGTATTAGCAAACATCAAACTGTTATGTCAAAATAAAAATGTGTTTTGATCTAAATTATAAAAAAGTTTAATTGTATGGAAAAGCGTTTGTTTAATTAATAACTTTTATAATTCTTAAGAATTTTTGCATAATTTTTTTTTATTCACTACTGTGGTCAAAATTGGTTGTTGATTTAACAATCAAAAAAACAACAATAAAACAAAAAGCTGTTCATAGTTCGCTAAACATTTCGTTTTTTCAAAAAATTTTAATTAAAACTTTTATGCTTTTAAAAATTGATTAATGAATAAATCTTATAATTTGAGAAAAATGAATGATTTTGTTGATGATACAACAAAATTTAAACTTTTAGGCGAAGCAAAGAACTAGATAACATTAATAAAGTTGAAAGTGAAATTATTAAGTTTCTGAAACAGTTTTTATTCAAGATAGAAATTAGTGATTTTTTATATAATTTAATTAAACCGGTTGAATTAGTGACCCCATGTTTGTACGGGTTACCAAAAATTCATAAAGAAAACATTCCTTTGAGGCCCATTTTATCTATGGTTAATTCAGCACAACACAAGTTGGCAAAGTTTTAAAACTCGTGTCTTGAGCCGCATTTGAAAAATTTTTTGTACACAAAATTAAAGAAATTGAAAATAGTAATACGTTTATTGCGTCGTTTGATGTTAAAAGTCCTTTTAGTGACGTACCGTTGGAAGAGGTTATTGAAACATGTGTTAATACATTGTATAAGACAAGTAAACCTACAATTAGCAAAATAAATTTTAAAAAACTTGCAAATTCTGGTGTCAAGTTTAGTTTTAATTCCTTAATTTTTTCACAACAAGACGGGATAGTCATGGGATCCCCCTTGGCACCAACATTAGCAAATAAATTTATGGGTTATATTCAATTAAAAGTTGTTCCTGCTTTCAAAAATAATTTACTGCATATAAGGTATGTGGATGAATGTTTTTTTAGTTAGAAGCGAGAAAACTATGGATAATTTTTTAAAGATTTTGAAAAATGCTCATGATTCTATAAACTTTACAATAGAAAAAGAAAACAATGATGAACTTGCATTTTTAGACGTACAAATTAAACGAAAAGAAAATAGATTTTTAACTTCGGTGTACAGAAAAAAAACTTTTACAGGATGTTATTTATCAACCATAAAAGAAAATTAAAAAAAACTTAATTATTTAGCTTAAAAATTCGTGACATGCTAAAGTTGTTTTTAACTTCTAACAAAATAAGACAAATGCAGCTTTTAAATCTTACAATTTTTTTTTGTTTAGTAAGTAATAAAAAACTTTAAAGAATTTACTTCAGGTTCTTTATTTATTTTTGTTGCTAAATAACTAACAAAACCTACTTGTTTGTTTATATAGAAAAGTTCTATTTAGACTTTTAAAGCTTTTAAAATATTTAAATAAACTAATTAAAATTAATATTAAACAAAAATAAGTCAATTCTTTATTCCTACATCCACTGTGATGTGGTAGTTGTAACGTTTCGATCTACTGTGATGTGATAGGTGTATACATAGAATCTACTGTGATGTGTTAGTTGTATTGTTTCTATCTACTGTGATGTGATAATTGTAACGTTTCGATCCACTGTGATGTGATAGTTGTATTGTTGCCATCCATTGTGATTTGATAGTTGTAACGTTGCGATCCACTAAGATGTAATAGCTGTATCGTTGCAATTTACTGTGTTTTGATACTTAAAACATTGTGATCTACTGTGATATAATAGTTGTAACGTTTCGATCTAATGTAATATAATAGTTGTAACGTTTCGATCTACTGTTATTTGATAGTTGTAACATTTCGATCTACTGTGGTGTGATAGTTGTAAAGTTGCGATCAACTAAGATGTAATAGATGTATCGTTGCAATTTACTGTGATGTGATAGTTATATTGATGCAATCTACTGTGATGAGATAGTTGTATTGTTGCGATCTACTGTGATGTGATAGTTTTATTGATGCAATCTACTGTGATGTGATAGTTGTATTGTTGCGATCTACTGTGATGTGATAGTTGTATTTTTGCAATCTACTGTGATGTGATAGTTGTAACGTTTCGATCTACTGTGATGTGATAGTTGTAAAGTTGCTATCCACAAGATTTTATAATTGTTTCAGCTTACTTCTTTCTTTACTAATATTGTTTTATTGTAACGTTCATTAATTTGTAAAAGTAACTATATTTTTTAGCCATTATTGGTGAGCCTAGTAATACTCCAAGAAACCATAAACTAGGCAGGTTAGTTGGCCTTTTGTTAGACTAAACAACTTTAAAAAAAATCATATTTTAGGTTTTAATCATACATCAAGTTGTTGTAAGTTCGAGACTATATAAAGAAGATTTTAGTAATGAAATTTGTTTTAACTAAAATTAAACTTTTTATGTTTGGTAAGAAACTATACTTAACTTTTTTAATCCATGAGAATATCTGTATTTGCACGACATTAAACTTAAATACTAAAACTAATTATAATTAGTTAGTTATTTTATATTATTTTGATATTGAAAAAAAAGTTTCAACTAAAAAGGAAAGTTTTTAAAAATTACGAGTAAGCTACTAAATATGATTTAGCTAGTACCTACAAATTAGTTATCAAATTAGATGTTAGCTATAAAATTGTAGGTAGTTACTAAATAAGAGTAAACATGGAATTGGGAGTTAGTTATCAAGTAGATTTAGCTACTAACAAAGAGTTTGCCATCAAGTGTGAGTTAGCTACGAATTATAAGTTAGCTTATAAGTTTAAGTTAGTTACCAAATAATTTTTAGCTACCAAGTAGCAGTTAGCTACCAAGTATTTACGCAACTTTTTCAAAGACTTACTACTTTATAGAGTTTTTTTAGGTTTTTTGTATGTAGAAATTTATGGCGGTACTTTTGCATGCTGTTTGATACTTAGTAAGTATACACCAAACTGTACTTTGGAAAGACTTGTCGCAATTAATTTTGATTACCTTCAATAAGTTTTTTTGCAACTAACTTACAACATACTTTAAGACGAATTTATTAAAGCTTTTTTTTTAAATAACTTTAGATGTACTTAAAATATGTTTCTATTTAGATTTTTAGTTTTAAAATAGAAAATTGCTTAATACTACTTTTAAGTTGTCTTGAACTGTTTTAAACCATTTAAAAAAGCTCATAGTACATGAAAAATTTTCACGTAGGTTGAGACTAATAAATTTCAAAGTCTAAAGTTAATATTGTTAAGAATAATGTCAACGATATATGCTTGTTACTAATAAACTAACTAAAAAAACTCAGTGCTTAATTTAACTTTATATTTTTTGAAATATAAATTAGGCATTTAATGTAAATTATCTATAATTGAATACTTTTGTTAAAACAAACGCCTTTAAGTTAGCAAAAATGTTTAACAACGCCTTGCAGTTGCACTAAGAAAATTATAACTGTTTCGTATATTTTATTTCTTATGAGCACCTGATTATTAAGAGTGTGGCGAGTAGTTGTTAAAAACCAGTTTAGTATGTATAACGACCTTATGACCAACTGAAAAAAATATATATCCTAGAAAAAGTCATATATTGACTCCTGTCTCCGACTAAGAGGACGTTGACGATTAAAAAATGCTTTACTAAAGTTTTCTTCAAAAATTATAAAATATTCAACTCTCCCATCACAATAGACTACAACGATACAACTATGACACCACACTATATTTAAAAAATACAGCTATTACATCACAGTAGACTGCAACAATACAATAATCACATCACAGTAGATCGCAAAAATACAACTATCACATAACAGTAGATCGCAAAAATACAACTATCACATCACAGTAGATTGCAACAATACAACTATCACATCACAGTAGATCGCAGCACTACAACTATCACATCACAGTAGATCGCAACGAAACTACTATTATTTTTTAGGTGTTTTAAAATATAAAAATCAACTATTGAAGTAATCTTTAGAAAAGTCTAACTTTCTTTTGTTGTTTTGTTCTTTGAAAGTTGGTTTAATACTTGTGTCAGAAGTTTTTGTTATATGTCTTTAATTTTTTTAGTCCAAGTGAAAGTTGTAAGGGTGCAGTCTACTGTGATGTAATAGTTGTATCATTGTCATCTACTGTGATGTGAGAGTTGTATTTTTGCGGTCTACTGTGATGTAATAGGTGTAACGTTGAGATCTATTCTGATGTAATAGTTGTATTGTAGCAATCTACTATGATGTGATAGTTGTATTGTTGCAGTCTTGTGTGATGTGATGGTTGTTTTGTTTTAGTGTACTGTGATTTGATAGTTGTAAGTAATAAATTAATATTTTTCTAGTCAAATATACAAACTTTGTACGATATTTTATTATCAAAAAACTATCAAAATTATATTTTTGATAAATCCCTAATAAAATTATTTAATTTGTATATTCTAAATTAGTCCGGAGAAAGAAAAGCTTATTTAAAAAACACTCACTTTTTGCTCTGTTTAAATCCACTTAAGCAACTAGCTAGATTTTTGTTACTTTTTGCTTGATCTAAATTTAGAGCAAACGGGACTAAATTGCGCAAAAACAAAATTGCACGGAGCCAATTTTGCACGAATTACATTTTTGCACGAGAGTAAAAATACAAAAAAAATATCTAAAAGATAGTTTAATAAGTTAGTAGAATTACTGACTGAGGGTAAGGGTTAGGGGTAACAGTGATAATAAAAATTTAATCATAAATAGAAAAAAAAATAAAAAAAGAAACTTACCAACCGAGAGTAAGGGTTATGGGTAACAGTGATAGTAAAAAAATAATTAAGATTAAAAAAAAAAAAAAAAAAAAAAATAACTCTTGCAAAAATTTTTCGTCGTGCAATTTTATCGCTTATTTGTTTTTATACAATATTGCTATAAGTGAAAATAATTTGAGAGCACAACTCTAAATATGTTCGTAATATATTTTTTGTTATTATGGTTTTTTAAAAATTGATTTAACACTTGTGTTATAGGTTGTTATTAAATGTCTTTGATTAGTATTTTAGTCCAAGTGGTAGTTGTAAGGGTAAAGACCACTGTTATAGTTGTATCGTTGCAATTTACTGTGATGAGATAGTTGTAACATTGCGGACTACTGTGATGTGATAGTTGTAACATTATGGTCTACTGTAACTTTTTAGTTGTATTGTTGCAATCTACTGTGATGTGATAATTGTATTGTTGTAATCTACTGTGATATGATAGTTGCGATCTAGGAAGTGTTCTTTGATATATTTAAAAAACTATGTCGGAAAGAGTCTTAAAAAAATTGAAAAATAAAAAAATTATACCAGAAAAGCAAAAAAAAACCGATTATTTTTGTTTAATATTTTATATTTTAAAATTTTTTTTAACAAAATTTTCTAAACATTGCAAGGAACAATTACTGAAATTTTGAAATACTTATCTAAAAAACCGTAGGTAAAGATAGACTTTTAGTGAAATAGCCTATTTTTGCCGTTTTAGTTTGCGCCTCCCATAAGGAACCTATTGTTGCCTCCGACTTTGACCGGCCTATCTCAAGACTATTTTTATTTTTTTAAACTCTTTAACAGCATCTTGAAGCTTAGTAAAAACTATATAAAATAAGATCAAGTTGAGATAAAAGTGTTTTGAGCAGCAACTTTTTTTTAGGAAAATTATTATTTTTTTAGATTCTTTTCAACTAAGCAAAGACACATCCGAATCATATGTACTTATTTGAATTTTACAATATGACCAAAAAATGTGCTGTAATCCCTACCCCTACATTTTACAGACAACTTTTGCACATTTAGGGAGATTATGACGTCATAATACAACAAAAGCAGTTGAAATGTCATTAATATATATAGTTGTAAGCTTTTTTAAGATATAAATTATAAGTCTAAGACAGGGGTCGGCAAGCTACGGCCCGCGAAGGATAAATCTTCGGCCTGTGAGAACGTTTATTTTTTGAATGGAATGCGGCCCGCGAAAAAAAATTCTGCGGCCCGCGAGCAGGTAAATGTGGTTCGCTGAGCATAAACAACTAACAAAGTCACATTTTTTAGTTAATATGGTTGAATTTGATTAATTTTGTTTTAAGTCCCGGTATAACATTTTAAATGTATAATAATGAAATACAGATAAAAAATAAAGCTGATGTATTTAAACTTTATTAAAAAAAAAACTTTCATAAAACTATTTTTTGTCAGTCATGAATTCATTCACCCCCTTAACTATTGCAGGCTTAGCAAAAGGTTATCGATATACAAAAATAATCTATTTAAATAATTTATAATACAAAGCAATCATTTTACAAATTACAATAAACTGTTATTTACGATCATAACTCTATGTAACTACTAAAACTTTTATATTCAACTATAACTTTTATACACATACATTACTAGCCATATATGAAAAATTATATACTTAAGTAATTTATCTGTATTCATGAAAAAAATTTCGCAATAGATTTTCAACTAAAAATAGTTGACAAATCAACACCACTCTGAATAATTTTTTGTTTAAAAAAAGTTGAGATTTATATTTAAAAAACTTAAAAACAAATTATTATATTGAAGGCTTTTATTTAAACAACATACAATTTATACCATATTATTAAGCAGTACTAAATGAAACAACTTTCAAGTACTAAACTGTCTTTTATAAACTACATATCGTGTATTAGTTATAAAAATTGCAACGATTTATTGCTGACATTAGTGAAAAATAAATTGTTATGAAAACTTTTCCAGTCGATAAAAAAAGTTTACATATATGATTGGATAAATCGAAAAATTCTTTATTCTGAGTCTTAAGTGTGATATAAATATTAATCAGGACCTTTTTTAACAATAAAAAGGTGTATTTCGTATAACGGGGAAAACTATTAAAATGAAACTAATAATTCGCAGTTTAAGTTTTAATTGAATTTTATAAAACTATTTTTGATCATAGGAAGTTTCTTAAGCTAAAAAAGTTAAGACTAGTAAACATTATTTGTTTAAAACCGTTAATGAATCAAAAGTATTACTTTTTTATACTTTAACCACAGTTAAAAAAAGTTAAAGTTTTACACATCAATAAATATATATACTTTTAAAAGCCGTTTAAGCTAAAAAAGTATTTAAAAATAGTAACCAATAAGTAAAATCACTAAGTTAAAATATGTATTGGTGTTTAAGTAAACGTTTTGTTTTTCAATAGCAAGCTTAATAAGGCTATCAAACTTTGATCAAATAAAACATTTTAAAACAAAACTTCGATACTAGTACTTACACAACTTGTTTTATCAATACAAAACTAGTATAATTAAATTGTTAAGAGTTTAGTTAGAAAATTGAGGAATTTTCAAAATTTCTGCTAATCTCGTTGACAGACCTGACAATTTGCTGTCGTAATCACCTCCTTCTGTTGACTCACAAACGTGCTTCCAATAAAATTCACACAATTCCCGCAAAATACTCCCATTCAATTTCTCTTGAACGCTACTACGACTGCTCTTTAATTGCTCCTTGTAATTCTTAATATCTTCAACCTTGCTTTTCACTTGCTGCAAAACCGCTTCCACTCTTTCGACGGATCGGTTGAACTCGTCAAGTTCATCGCAGCACTTGCCAACCAAGCCGTCGCTTTTTTCTCTCCTTGTTTCTTTGAACTCCTTCAAACATTCGTCCAGCTCCTCTTTGATTTTCGGCGACAAGATTTCGTCTTCAGCTCGGCGCTTCTTCGCTGCTCGCTCCACTTTTTCTTCCGACTCGTCGTTTGACAGTTCTGAGGTCTTTATCATTTTGTTCCCAGCTGAGCCAACATCGTCGCCGGCTTTTCTTTTTTTAGAGCCGGCTTTTTTATTCTTTTCTGTTGTGTTCTTTTTCAAAGTGTTATGCTTGTTGGTTTTACTCTGACTGCTTTCATGTTGACCTTTTATTGAATATTTTTTCAACTTGATGTTATGGGCTACTTTTTCTGTAACGTATTCATCAACTTTTAATGGTTCCATCTTCCTCGAGACTAATTGATCAACATCAATTTTATCGCCACTTTTATTGAGCTGAGAAAGACTGAGCAGGCAGTTTTTCAGTTTCCATTCGTTAAAATTTGTTCTAACTTGATCATTGAACAGTTCTGTTATTTTTTTATCGACCGAAATATTAAAGCTTATACCGTAAAGTGCGTTTTGTGCAGAATTCAAATTTTCCTTGTTGAAAATGTCAAGCGTGGAAATCAGGCTAAACAAAATTTTATTGTCTTTTTCGTTTGCGATCTGTAAAAAAACACAAACTTTAACTTTATATTTAATAAACATACATTGAAAAACAAGATTTTATAGTCTTTAACTTTGATAATGCTTAATAAAAAAAAATAAACAAGTTTAAAATATATAAAAACTTCTTATTAATGTAATAAATTTAAAGAAAAATAATAATTTTTTACTTATGCTAAGAACCTAACCTGAACCTTTTACATTGAATCGTTTTAATAAATGTTTTAAAAGGTTATGTCGTTCAAGTACTAAAATATTTAAACAGGAAAAGCAACATATAGATCACATTAAAATACCAGCATGCTTACATTGACGGCTGGCCAAACTGACGATTCAATTCCATCGACGATCTGATCAAGTAAATTTGAACATTTGTGCCTCAGACATAACTGGTTGAGAAATTTGTTTTTTGTTTGGCAGTTTTCATCGTAACGATGATTTTTCACTGCGACCTCGATGGCTTCGAATTGTTCGCTTAAAAAATATTTTTTGATTCTTTCTTCCAAAAGACCGTAAACAAAAGAAACTTCCCTTTCTTTGAAACTTGCTCCTTCCTGTAGATATAAGATGAATGAACTAGCAAACTTTTAGTACAACTGATTTTAAAAAACTAAAGTAAATATATTCTATGTGTAAACAAAACTTTATTTAAGCGTTATCGACTTACACCCAGCGCTTTTGCAAGCAAACACCGCGGGATGCCGTCTTCTTCATAAGAAGTTAAACTCTTTACATCACTTCTGCGTTCATACCACCCACTGAACATCTGGTCAGCGTCTTCAACGAGGTGTTTGAAGCGGCAGTTCTCTTTGTAGTAGGTTCTGGCGTCATTGATGACCTCGTCGACCTTTTCGTTTTTCAATTGCTTTTGGTTGAAAGGAAGCTGTGTTGAATGAAAACAGTTTACAAGTTGTTAGCAAGAATTCGTTTTGTAACGAACTGCTGCAGTTACTTGCATTATTTGAATTCTGAATATTTAGGGAATATTCCGAGCCAGTCAACAATGACCATATATGGAAGTAAACTCTTAAGTCACCCAAATGAGCCAATGAGAAACGAGGATTAATCAGGCGTAAACTACTGATGAAACATTTCATTATAAACATAATAAATACAGTTTATGTGTGCAGTTAGTTGTGTTTTAGTGTAGCTGAGAGAAGGAACTACAAACTTAAAGAATTATATTTGAACATTTTAGTTTACAACTGTAATTACTATTTAGAAATAAATTTAATACTAAAACTGGTGTTCATTGCTTAAATATTTGAGCTAGATTTACATGTTTAAAAGTTTATTAAGCCTTTTATAATTTATTGCACACTAAAAGTTTTTATTTAAATTTTAGTTATTTGTTTTTTTGAAATACATTGAAACAGCCGCCAGTTCTTTAATTTTTTATATTTTACTGCACTAAACTTGGTTTATCATTAAGTTTACATGTTTGCCAAATAATTAAAAAAAAAATTTAAAAGTACTTTATATTTTTGAAATAGAGATTTTGTAACAGTTTTTTTTTTTTTGGTTCTACATATAATAGATACATAGTTAAAACTATCTTGTCTAATATTGTAGTCTCAAAAAGAATCTAGTATTATTTAAGATATAATTAAATAAGGTAGAATTTAGTAATGATGAGTAGTACCAATAAATTAAGTTCACCACACTTATATAAGGTGTGGCTTGTGGATTTTTGTAGATATTTATTAGAGACTAATAAAAAGACCTACCGTAAAAGTGAACACGATAACTTTATTCAATTGTAAGATAAGAGTATTAATTAAAAGATAAAGCTTCAAAACTTTTAAAACAAATGAATGTAATTGTAGTTGAAAGTTTTTTGAAAACTTAAAATTTAAAAACTGAACGTGTGAAATTTGAAGAAGTAATATTAAAAATAACAATAAACCTGTTCACGGTCTATTAACAAGGCTTCTTCAACAGAAAGTTCTTTTTTAAACAAAATAGCTTCTGTGAAAGTTTCTTCAATGGACTTGCCATCACTGCTTTTACTTATGAATTTAGAAAGAAAACTGGGATTGGACTTCCAAAAGAAAAAACAACCATAACATACTACGCAGAATTCCTAAAAATAAAGGCTTTCAAAAAGATATTTATTTGGAATGTAAAAAAAAAAACTTTTAGTATTTTTTAAAGTATGAAAAACAAGAAGCTAGTTTCAAAATAAAATAAGATTCAAAGCTTATTATTTTTTTAGGTATATACAAACGCACTAATCAACTTATTATTTTTATCCACAATGAAAAATATATTACTAAACTTAATAATACCAGATTATTGTTATGTGTAATCTTATTTTATTTAGGACATGGCGAAGTTATATTTAACTTAAACGAGTTTAATCATAAACACTATGAATTGTATTTTAAGATTTTTTTGAAATTTACACACAAATTTAGATATAAAACTATAAATTATCAAAGAATTTATAAAATGAGCATTTTTAAAAACAACAAAAACAGAGTAACAGAACTTTTACCTTGTACAAATCTTTCAAAGTTACAGCGTGGCTTTTAAAAGGAAATGTTTTAACAATCAGGTCTACATATTGTTTCACTTCAATCGAACAACTTTCACGGGTAATCAGTTTTAAAACGGCGTATTTAGCAACAACCCGGCAGATAATCTTGAAATTTTCACTATAGTCTTTACTTTTCATGCCTTTCGAGTTGCAGATAAATTCTTTTTTGGTCGTTTCAAAAAAATTCAGCCAGCTTTTCACTATTGACGTGAATTCGTTCTGGAAACATAATCAATTTTAAGAGCTTAGTGGAAAATACTGCAGCAGACTTATACTTAAATATCCTAAATCATATTTATCAAATCAGTCATATGTAGTGCACAATCCTATCATAAATTAGATAATTCTGAGAATGTGTAAGATTTGGTATTTAAAATTCTCTATAAATTTAGAAATAAATATTTGAAGTAATTGCTTTGATTTTTTTTATATATTAAGTTGATTCGACGTGTTTATTTTTGTAGTTAAAATCTACACTTTTAAATTTGAATCATATATACTTCTATTAAAAATAATTAAACATAAAAGCTTCCCTTTATTTGTACATACTTTTTAACATAACAAGCTTGAAATTTGCTTTCGTTTTAAAACTTCACAACCTCGAGGCGTTTGTATACCAGTTTTTGCTATTTTTACAAAAATTCTAACTTATTATTTTATGCATAAATATTTTTAATGTCCTTTGAACAAAAAATACCAAAGTTGTAAACAGTACCAAACATAACTCAATATTCGAAACAAATATTTATACAATCTAGTTTGACAATACCTCAACTATTTATAACACAAATGCTAGTTTAGCTACAAGCGTATCGCTACACAATTACTCGAGCATAAAACTTAAAGTAATAACAAACAAATGTCTATGTACTGTATGACTTTCAGACTTGTGAGACCTTTATTACGGTAACCCTGGTCTATAGTACAGTTTTTGATATTGTTATAAAACTGTAATGATATTAACATTTTATTTTCTTATTTCCAAGCGAATGTTGTAAAGTATTTTCATAACGTGCTTCCAGTATTAAAAAACAAACAGTTTTTTATTAAAAACAAATCTAAATTTTATTTTTATTCTGCGACTAATCTAAATGAATTTCCGTCGGTTTCAAACTTCAAAACGCAATTTTTAACAGCTTCAGAAAAGCTCTCTGATAATTTAAACTTTAAAATATCGCTACTTAACAACTCATCCAGTTTATTCTTTCGTGCAGCCGATAGACTAATGTTCACCTAAATAAAAACAGGTGTAAAACTACGTTTTGTACCTAAAATTTCACGATAAATCAAATCTAGTTTTATAATTCATAATGTATTAATAATTTAAGTTCAATAACTAATTGTTGTTGTATTTGTACGAATACAAGAGGATTGTGTATGAGGACACTTTTTTGAAGTATTTTTAAAGATCTTCAACTTAGCCGAGAAGCTGACTTTTACGGTTTTACAAAATTTAAATTAGTTTTTGAGGTACAAAGGTACAAAACCGGCGAGTTCAATAGGTTCCTTCCTAACAGATGGGCTAAGTTAGAAACCAAAAATAAAAGTTTGTTAAAGATTTATCTTCTCCTATAGATTTTAAGCAATAGTAGGGGTCCTAATGACGGATTTGAAAACTCTCTGAGTTTAATGTTAGGAAATTGAAACCCGTGGCCGACGCGTTTTTAAAGTGTTACAGTAAGATGTTTTATCATAATGAAATAAACTTTTCCAGAATACTCGAGAGAAATTACTTTAAAAATTAAGGAGAAGGTACAACTTGAGTGAGTCTAAAAGATATGCGGACCATGTGTTTGCATAATGAATTTTTCACACATATTGTTAGACCTCAAAAGTATATGACTTATTATTTTGGAAAAACAGACTTGTTCTTTATACTAGAAGTTTTCATAAAAGAGACATTGTTAACTTTTGTACAAAACTTCTTTACCCCCTTAAGCCCTTAGTGTAAAAAAAAAGACAAGTAATTTTTAAATAAGTATTTAAATTAAAAACCCTTTTAACAATTTTTGTTCAAAACTTGGAAAACATCTAACTAACACAATACATAACATCTTAAGCCTATAAAATACTTGGCATCAGGGTTGCCTAGTATTTTTACCTAAACTGTAAAACTTTAGGCTTTTCAAAAACTCCAGGTTTTTTTGAAAACCGTCTGGTTTAAATAATCAAAAATATTGTAACTAGGAAACTTTAAAAATATATAAAATCAGTCACATTATATAAAAGCACTTTATTAGACAGCTTAATTTTTTAGCAGTACAAAAAAAAAACATAACAGTAATATTAAAGGTGACTAATTTGTTTTTATATGTAGCTGAAAATACTGTCAATTACAGAACAACTTGAAAATTTAGTATTGAAAGATAACAACCTCGTTGTTCTTTTTTATACTAAGGTTCTCAATATTTTTGTAATATATTTCAGAATCCGCTTTTTCTTTTATCCAACGATTGAGCTAGAAAATGCAGTTAAAACTGAGAATAAGTTGTGAAAAACTGCTTTTAAATATAACAAAAAATTGCTTTTTTTTTTTTCTTTTTACTTAAATTAAACTTTTGTATATTCAGATGATTTTTTTAAGGTAAAGACCTATGTAATAACATTTTTAAAGCTAAACAAATGAAATTTAAGCTTTGGATTTTAAAATATTAAATATGTAAATTTATTCTTTAAAACATAGTTTTTTTTGCAGATACAAAGTTTTATTTTTTTAACAATACTTTTAATACTAACTAGATTTATTAAAATATACTCAAAAAGTTTGCATTGTTTTCAGTAGGCTTTAAATAAATAAGACTAAATTTGCAGTCTAAATTATTTATTCAACTTTTTGAGTTTGTTATAAACATTTATACTGAAGAAAACAAATTTCGATAAAAATTGGACTCATAATAACTGTTTCACCTTGAATATATAAAATATAAAACTCACTAGAGAATTGATTCCAAGTCCATACAGGTCAAACACATCGTTATGACTATACTGGAAGTTAACAATCTTGTAAATTTCTACTTTTGGAAACTGCAAGTAGTAAGACCAAAAGGCAAGAAACGTACTAGCTTGACCAATATTGTACTTGTAACTTTTCTCCTTCAAATGTTCAAACTGTAGTATGTAGTAAAAGTACATGAAAAACAAGCGATGCTCTTCCTCGTACTTTTCATTATTCGGTAAGCCCTGGTAAATATATTTGTTTATCATGTTTACAGCAACGCCTATTGCAACTGTTCTAAAAGTTTTGAATTAATGTAAACACTAGATAACTAATTATACGGATTTTATAAGTCTAAAAATCGATTTGAAACGATTACAATAACTTAAATTAAACATATTCATTACTAAGTTTTATCCCTTTGAAAGTTAATACAACTTTGATAAAGAAAATTAACTTGATAGTTTTGATTTATAAGCCTTTTCAATAAAGCTAGTTGTTATTTAAAACTTTAAAAAACATGTCTTGTATACCACATCCTATAATTTGTTGTTTAGAACTCGGTTTGCTTTTTATTTTATTTCTTTAAATTTAATATTAGTAAATTTATAAGATGTAAGGTTAAAAGGCGTTAAACCCTGGTGATCCTGTTAAGCTAAGCTTATCGGAATATATACCACAGATGTTTTTGTGTTAAAACTTTATTACGACTAACGGCGTTTCACTTGCTATAAATAAATTTAAGAACAGATCTACCGAGTCTATAAAATATTAACACACATTAGAAAAAAAGCATGAATAGTGATTTATAATTTTTATGTGAGTAGTAACTATAAACGAACTTTATGGTTTAAAAACAAAGTTTGGAATAAAAACATAAAAACATAAAATTGTCTACAAAAATTACAAATTTAATAAAAGCATATACTAATCTCAAAAAAGCTCTAAAAATAGGCAAGTTTTAAAAAATTAAAATTAAATTAAGTTGTGCAGTAGTGTTACGTCATAATAAATTTAACAAATTAATCAATAATTTATGCAGCTTAAAAATAAGAAGTATTAAACTTGTAAGTGTTGGTGATTGTAAATGAAAATGTTGTGAAATAGATATAAAGTGCATAATATACACTTATGAAAGTGCATAAGTAGACAGAGTTATTTATAGTAGAATCGTCATTACCACTAAAAGGTAATTGTTTAATTAAAAGTGTAATTTATAAAGTTAAAGTTGAAAGTAAGGGCCCTGATAAAGTTTATACCGGAAATACAGCAGGTAGTTTCAAAGATAGATATGCTAATCATAAACATACTTTTAAAAATATAAATAAAAAACAAAGCACGCGTTTATCGGATTATGTATGGTGCTTTTTTCACAGGCACGGTAAAAGGCCAAACATGGAGTGGAGTATTGCTTCAAAGATCAAACATGCATCCAACGGAGTAAGTAGAATTTGCCCAACTTGCAATACAAAAAGAGCAGTAATTGCAGCAGAAGATAAAGACCTACTTCTGAACAAGCTGCAAGATTTATCGAACATTTGTCCCCACAACCGACGATTCTACTTTAAATAACTTCGTCTACTTATGCACTTATCTGTTTCACAAAATTTTCACTTACAATCACAAACAATTACAAGTTTAATACTTCATGTTTTAAAGCTGCATAAACTATTGATTAATTTGTTAAATTTATTATGACGTAACAGTTCTGCACAACTTAATTTAAATTTAATTTTTGAAAACTTGCCTATTCTTAGAGCTTTTTTGAGGTTAGTTTATGCTTTTATTAAATTTGTAACTTTTGTAAACAATTTTATATGTTTATGTTTTTATTACAAACTTTGTTTTTAAACCATAAAGTTCGTTTATAGTTACTACTCACATAAACATTATACATAATTATTCATGCTTTTTTTCTAATGTGTGTTAATATTTTATAGACTCCGTATATCTGTTCTTAAATTTATTTAAGAGCATGGAAACGCCGTTAGTCAGTTTTAACATCAAAACATCTGTGGTATTAGTAAATTTATCAAAACTTTTAGGATTGTTATTATAAATAGTCTCATATACAAGAAAAATTGGTCACACACTCAAGAAAAAAAAATTGAAGAAAATTCAGCACTATAAATTAAAATCGCGATTATAACAAAAATCAAATGTAGCCAGAACCCTTATGAATATATAGCTGTGAAAAACAAGAACTCTCAATTTAAATTTTGGAAAAATAATGAACTGATGTATTAAAAATTATACAATCATGGTTTATTTTCAAACACATATATACTTTTGTCATTTTAAGAAAATAGGAACAACTAACCCCTATGCCCTTAATTTTAATACATTTTTTTACAACGAATGTATTAAACTTGTTCGTAAGAATTGGTTCTAAAGGAGTAGAACTTTTTAGTTATAAAAATATCTTATTGAAAACTAGCATGTAAACTTATACCATTCTTAAACTTTACACTCGTGTAAAAACATTGAATGGAAGTCATATAAAATAAAAAACTAAAAAAGAGCTCTCTTTATTTTCTTCTTAGGCTAAATACATAAAGCAGCGAATCTAGAAAAAATCAGAAATTTTTAATTTTTTACACAAGACTATTTTTTAGGCTTTTTGTAAGCAAAATTTTAAAGAATATTTACGTACTTTTTTGCAAATACATTAAAAAAATAGATAAACATTTCTTTTTTTTTTTTAGTTTTCAAACAACAATCTTATTTTTCGACCACAAGCTCTTTTTGAAGTATAATATATATACATAGAAGTTTTTGTTATTCTCAGTCTACTGAGAGCTTGTGGTCTTATGATCTAAGTTGTATGATCATGACTTTACTTTAACTTGAGCTTGCCTCACAGCACATTAAAGCCTAACCTTAGTTGATGACTTTTGCCGATGTTTTCTTTGGCTTTTATGTTTTCAATTGATAGATATCTTTTAAAGTTTGTTTATTTTTAGTTTTAATTGGTTTAAAGTTTAAACTAAAACAGTTTAAAGAAAAGTATACAGCAGTTAATACGAAAGTAATATTTATTTAATTTTTAGATAAATATGATTGAATATTATCAAAACTGGTCGTTTGAATTAAATCAAAAAATTTCGGATCCGGTAGATCACTACTAATAATTTCATTTATTCAATTGATTAAAAACACTACTTACTAATAGATTTACAGTCTTACAACAAACTTGTAGGAAGCCAATTTAAAATGACTAAAACTTAAAAGTAATGGAATAGTTTAAAATAATTTTAAACTAAAAAATAGTGTACTATAAGTTGTTCATATATTTATGAAGATTAGACTGCGAGTTTTTCAAAACAATTTCTCAGCATTAATAACCAAAAATAACCTTTAAACTCTGATTGCTGTATATTGAATGTTTTTTTTACAGTAAAAAAGAACCATAGTCTTAGTTATTAGTGTAGAAATAAGACTAGCTTAAGAAATTGATTTACCCTTGAAAAATAAATACTTATCTTAACTTTATCTAGTTTCAATCTTAGATAGTGAACGATCTGTAAAGATGATAACAGTTTATGAATTACCGAGCTACAGAACTTAACACCACTAAATGACCCAAATGTCTAAACAAAAAACATGCTTACTTTATCGAAGTTAATTTGTCCATCTTTTACGAATTCCTTACCAAGATTCAAACATATTCTTATGAATTTGAGAAAATCAGATTCTGTAGTTGTTTTTTCTCTGCCCTGCATTAACGACCGGTAAAACTTTTGACCTTCATCTATATAAAAAGACCAAAACTCTATATCCTCAATCTGTTTTTAAATTACATTGAAGAATATTCTTACTTCGAAATTACTTAAGACACCAAACCAAAAATGTACAAGGTTGCCACAGTAGTCTAAAATAGTTTATTCGGAAAAACTACTGAAAGTTCACAGTTGTTATTAATTAAACAAGAATTTATCTTCAAAGCCTTTGACCTTTAAAGTAGTAGGGCTAAAGTTAATTATAAAATATTAAAGTAATAAAAGTTGGAAAACTTAAATCAATTTAAAGTTAAGCAAAAAACTAGCCTAGGTAGCTTTAGATTTAGATTAGCCTGGATGTATAGCAACACATTCATAAACATTTAGTCTCTATAAAAATAAACTTAATGTACAAAAACTTTGCTTAAAACTTATTTGACTAAAATAAATTTTCCAATAAAGATTAACTTTTTAAACAAAGAAAATTAAATTTACGGAGTTCACTGATGAAGTCGCAAACCATTGTTTGAAAAACTGCTGTAAAACTTTAACCAACAAACTTAACTAACGCTTCCTCCGTTTGGACCGACATTGCAAGTTTCATTAATGTCCCACACTATTGCATATGAATCATCCGTCAACTCTTTATTCTTTTCTTTCGGGTCGTCAATAAGGTAACGCTTTAAATCTAAAACAAATCGTTTGTTGTTGCTTTGTTTCGTTGAAGGATTTTGCCTTTTTCTATTCCTAATCATCGTTTCGTACAACGCGTTTATGCTCTTGCAAAAATAATCCACGGCATCTTTCACCAAGTCGTTGTAATACTATCAGTATAAATTTTTAACGTAAGGCAGTTTTGAATATTAAGTAAGTTACAATTAGCATTGATGATATAGTTTTAATTATGCTTAGTAAATTATAACTGTAATAAAACAATTAGCTTGTTGAAAAACTTTGTACGTTTTAAAACAAACATCAAAGACCATACGTTTTTCAGATAACTCCGCCAACAATTTTATGTTTACTTTTTGTAAAACCTAACAGTCAACTTATAAATTTTTAAACTTTCTAAAGAAAACATCGGCGAAAGTCTATCAGAGCCAAAGCCTAGCTAGACTTTCATGTGCCATGAGGCAACCTTAAGTTAAGGCCATAGGGATCCACCTTGATTTTTAAAATTAGATCTTATTTTGTAGAGTTTTATCTAAGCTATCAGACGTTTTAGATCGCTGAAAAACAATGAAAGTAGATTTTGAAATACAATTAATCGGTGAGATTGATAGGTTTTAATGAAAAACTCAAACCAAAATCGAGAAGAAATACTATTTCACTAAAAGTCTACCTTACCCTTGATTTTTAACCAATTGTATAAGTATTTGCCTAGCTATAAAAGTGATTTATTTTAATATTTCAATCCGTTTTGTTTTTTTCAGGTTCGATCGTTTCTGTAATTTGTTTTTTAATAAAACTTAACCAAAAAAAATAGTTTTTTATGATCAAATCGTACTAAATCAAATTAGAAATGCCGTGATTAAATGTTCACTGGATATTTGTACATATGAGACACCAGATGGCGATGCTTGTATGGTTGTCTCTTTGCTAAATATGCATACAATGTCCACATTAATGCAAGTCATTCAAAACCAAAGCCTCTAAAGATGAACCGTCCTTTAAAAGGGAGAGACTGTAATGAAGAGGTATGGAACACATTTCTGCAAAAATGGGCAATGTTTAAAGAAGCACAGAGATGACAAAGTCAGAAAGAGTCGTCAATTGTACCAGCGCTGTGATGAACATCTAGGCGATGCTATTCTAAAGGGGCATGCAGCCCTAGTACATTTTAGTGAGCGATAGTTTAAGCATGATCAAGCAGCTTGCAGTCATTCCGGTTTCAGTTGTTTTCCGACGATCAGACTTTTTTAGTACAAGAGAGGATTTGACTGAAAACACGAGATCATTTACTGTCAGTTTAAAGGGAAAAGCTAGTACATGCTCTTACACCTGTTCTTGCTAAAAAGATGGCTGTAGTCAAGTAGTAGACTTCACAGACATAATCCTAAAGATGTTATGATGAAAGGTCTAGCAAATAAGATATCCGCAAAGATGTGCTAGGATGGAGAAGTATAGATGAGAAAGATGTCAAAGAGACAATCAGTTTTATTGAAGCAAAAGAGATGACACGTGATGCAATGAGACAACCTGCTATTACGGCCTCAGTTTCAAATGAGACAAAAAATTCAGTATATCTAGAAACTAAGATAAAAAAATACTTTAGGTGTAAGTAAATTGTTCTAGTTTATTTTGAATTTTAATATATTAATTAACAACTATGCCTTTTTTATATATTTTACTATACGATTACAAGTTTATTGTCCATATGATGGACCTAGGCATCAAAACCTAGACCACTTAAACTGAAAGACACATACAGAAAAAATAAAATTAACACAAAAAGCTTATTTATTAAAACTAAGATAAAAACATAACTTCATACAAAATTTATCGGTTAACATTAAAAGCAAAACGAATTTATTCTTTCAAGAATTTATTCTACAAACTAATTGTTTAGTACTTAGTTTGTAAAATTGTAAACAAGATAAGAACTTGACATTTACTAGGGTTTTAGTTTAATTTGCTTTACTTTAGCCAATCGTAAATTTTATCTCAGGAATATTATAAAGTTGTGTTCGATTTGTAAAACATTATTTGTCATCGGCTTATGATGCAGCTAATATCAACTTCTGATGCTATATCATTTAAAAACTCTTTTAACTAACTAACCAGACTGCTATGAATTTTGTATTGCGATAATGTTTTAATTTTTTCAAATGGAGAGACAGAGTCATAAGATTTTACTCTGTATAAATAACTTAGTAGACTTATTGCTTAAAAACAAATACCAACCAAGAATGTTAGCAATCTAGTAATTGAAAGCAGAATGTTCGGTTAGGGAGAAAACTAAACTGTTTACGAAATATAAGTCTATGAAATAATCCAAGTTTAAATCATGAAAAATGCGCTATTTTATTGCTCTTTCTATTATCACGCTTAATTAAAAAAAAAACTTTCCTTATAACTAAAAATATAAACAACAAGTAAAACTTAAAATACCTTTACACTTCATAAGTTAACTAAATATTTTTTTTCACTTTAACAATTGTTTAAAATTCAAATTAATTTAAAATACTTGTTTAACAACTATATAATGCTAATTTTAACATCAAGAGAATAAAAGAAAAAAACAAGTCTCAAGATTCGTGTTTTAAAGCCCTACTAAATTAAGTTTATATTTTTGTTTAAAATTAACGAAATTCAGTTTATTTTTATTTAAAGTATTCAAAATTGTTTTCACTTAAAATTAAAAACGTAAAAGTAAACTGTATTTATCTAGTTTATTTACATTAAGGTTATAAATATGAATTAATGAATTTTGTTACGTTATTATACTTCGTTATTGTTTTACGTAAAACTTCAAATAAAAACTGTACATTAAAATTTCATCAAAATACTACCACATTTTATTTTTCAAAACAACTTGCGTTAAAAAGCGAATATTATTTAGTTTGAAAAAAATAATATTTAATTTATTCAATGTTTTAATTGAGAAAATAAAAGTTAGAAGCGTGCAAAAGTGAAGTTCCGTTCAAAAGTGACTGTTTGTTTAAAATTCGCCATGCAAATGTAACGTTGTGCAAAATTTTTGACGTGTATAATTGACGCCGTGCAAAAATGATCCTGCGTGCAAAAGTGACCCCCGTGCAAAAGATTCGCCGTGCAAAAAGGTTCCCTCGTGCAAAAGTGTCTTCTCGTGCTAAAGTGACGCTCATGCAACAGAGTCGCCGTGCAAAAGTGTCCCCTTGTGCAAAAAGTGATGCTCGTGCAAAAGTGACACCCACCCGGTCTTAACATAGGTTTAATCATACTGTAACGCTATTCCAAGTTTCACTTGAAAACCGTTTTGTTTAAAAGAGAAAATTAAGAGCACTTACAATTCTTGCCTGGCAAAGTATGACAAAAGAAAAAGTAAGAAAGAGAACGGTAGGACTTTTTATCGGTAGTTTTAAATATTTGGTACATTTGATTGCAGCAATTTTGCAAAAAAAGTATCTAATATTTTGATGTCGTCATTAACTTTACTTTGGGTAGTTTAGAATCTTAAACTTTGTAAACAAAGCAAAATTGCTTATTAGGCCTATGATAAATTCACATTGTTTATTTTTTTGAATATGAAAATGATTAAATCTAGATAAAAACAATGAAACAGTACAAAACCTTTCCCTTTCTTATTAAAGATATAGAAATAAAATTTTAACTCTGATATTTTTTTGTGTAAGTTACAATCTCAAACTCAAAAACAATTTTTTTTGCTAATATTTTTCAAGCTAATATTTTTTTAATTTTTCCTTAAAAGTTTATTCTTGATGACTTTAAGTCATAGACAAAATTTAAACTAGTTATACATAAGTTTTGTAATTCAATAAAACCTAACATTTTTTAATTTGAAATAAAGCTAATATGATGGTCATCAAACCTAAATGTTTATTGGAATTTTGGAATGTTGTATAAAATTCTAGAATAACTTAAAATTCTGATCACTTTTTTTTCTAGGAAAATAAATAAGACTTGTATTTAAAAAAAAATTGAACTAAATTTCAAAAAAAACTTAGTGTAGTTACAGGAAGGGTGTAGATCACTTTTATTACAAATTGATGTTATTTTATAGATTTTTAAGTAAACAACAAGTAGCCTTATACAGATTTAAAAAAAAACAAATTTTTAGACATAAAATTATATTAGAGAGTACAGTAGGTTTTTATTGTTAGCTTTTATTTTGTTTTCTTTCTTTTTATTAATATTCAAAGACATATTTTCTTAAAATTTGACAGGGTTGCCAAAACACCTGGAACCCAGGAACTTGACAGTTTAAACAAAAACTGGAAAAACCCTGAGTCTATGAAATTAAAAAAAATGGAAAAAAAATGGTATTTCAAACAAAAGCACCAAAAACTATGTAAATTTTGAACTATTTCTGCATGTAAAATAATAAAGTTTTGATTACATATCATAAGTCTATTATATATATGAGTTTTTATTTCTATCAGTAAATTTATTTATCTATAAACACATTTTATGTATTTTTACAGTATCTTTTTAGTGTTTTTATACTATTTAAGATAGTTATTTACCTTAAATTTATTAGTTTATGCTATAAATAGATCAATATACTTGTTGCCTTAAAAACTTAGAAGAAACTCTGAAAACATGGAGAAAACTTAATAAAATCTGTTTATGGTATTGGTCTCATAACCGTAAAAGTAGAAAGATTTTTAGTAGTTTTAGTTTACCCCTATCATAAGGAACCTATTGTATTCTCCGACTTAAACAGGCTATTTCTTACAAAACTTTTTTGATATAAAATTTCTGTAAAAAGTAACTCAAAGCTTAGTTAAAATTCAACAAAGTAAGATCAAGTTATACAAAAAAGACTAACCCCACCCTCCCCAAGCCTTAAGTATTTTTTTATTATTAAACTAAATTTAATGCTTTACTAACAGCTATATTTGTAGTGTTAAGTTATCGAAATGGCAAAAGAAGAATTCAATTTCATTCAAAAGTGGAAACACTTAGGTGAAACAGAGTTTATAGAGATTTTTTTTAAGAACTTCCTAAGTTTGGTTTAGGGCCACTTGACCCATATCGAGAAAATGTACACTTTGAACAACCTCAAAAGGTTGATGATGTTGCAATCAAACTACAATTACGATAGTCCATAGACTGCATACCTATCCAAAACTCAGGGGCTGGGGATTGTTTGTTTAAGGCTATTTCCCAGTCCCTGTATGGCGTTGAAGGCCATCATAGAGAAATTAGATTAAAAAAAATTATTTGGATGGTTAAAAATAAAGATGCAGTTGTACAGTTAAGAGAAAGGTACATACACTTTACATTTTACTCTGTATTTTCTTTGACAATGCAAGTGGGAACACCAAAAACGTAGATGGGAGTTGCCCACATTGCATGCAGTGCAATGGCACTTAATATGCATATCAATACATTCTAAAATGGTCCAGAAAATACTACAGTCAAATTGCTTAACACAATTTTTAATTGTAAAGTTAATGGAAATGAAGTAAGTGTAATAATTCAATGGTCTTCCATAAATTTTAATACTAATAAATATTGACAGCCACCCATTTTGTTAGTTTGGTAAGTAAAGTTAAGCAAAACAGTAATTTTGAAATAACTAAAAGAAAATTATAACTGTTGACAGCAATGATAAAGACAGTGATGATTTTTCAAATGTTTTAATGTTGATTCAAGTTTAAGTGAGAATTTGTTTGAAACAGTTAAAAATTTAAACAAAATAAGCCTCAAACAACTTATTCCAGTGATAGTTCAGATGATTTTGTAAATATTTTTAATGCTAAAAAGAAAAAAAGATGGTAATTTTTCTAACACAAAACACTTTTTAAAGCCTACTGAAAGAAAAAAACAAAAAATTCTTGTTATGTTCAACAACCATATTTAAAAAATTTTACAGATAACAAAGATATTGTCAATAATGTAGATGGTATATATGTCAAACTTTATACTGAAATTAAAAGGCATAAGGATATTTTTAATGTTTTAGAAAAGTGTGACAAAGTTTTACATGCTGTACCAAAGATTATAAAAAGTAATGTGCATTTTGTATCAAATATGGACAACTATTACTTTCCAGATAGTAAAAAAGCATTCAGATTTTATGATGATTGTGGAGATGGGACTACAAAAGCAAAAATTATAAGGTATTTTTTATCAGAAGTCAGGTTTTACTAAAGTTTCTGCAACACGTTCTGTTGAGTCACTAATGAAACTTAAAGAGTGCAACTTGATAAAAATTATTTGGTATAAAATAGAACATTCTTTAGATGAAAACTTTATCAGGGTGGTCACTTTGTTATTTCTAAAGAATTTAAAAGAGCTCTATTTCAATACAAAGGTACCCAACAACCATTGTTTTGTGAAAAAATTAGAGCTGATTCAATTTCCATCAAAAAAGTGAAGGTTAATATTAATCTGAAAAGTAAAAAAAATAAGAATACAATTGATGATCCAAATTTAAATACTAAGTCATTTTAAAATGTGAAGTATAGAATTTACAACTAGCATAAGGACTTTAAAGAGAAAAATATAGCAAATGATCTAGAGAATTGATTCAAGAAAATAGGTGATGATTCATTCAGTCTATCATAATTTTTAATGATCCTATACTTAGTCCATAAAAACTTACCTTCATTTATTCTTTTCACAGAGGATCAGTTTGTTGACATGGTCACATGTTCTGCTCAACTAGGTTCAGTTCCAAGTGTAGACAAAACTTTTAATCTGGGAACATATTTCTTGACAGCTATAACTTTCAAAAACAATAAAGTAACTTTTAGAATTAATAGTTCTAATCCAGCATTTTTAGGTCCTTGTTTCCTTTCCCTTTCCTACACAAAAATGCCAGAGAAGAAGATTATAACTTTCTTTTTCTATTATATAAAATCAGAAGTTTTAAATAATTTTGCTACATTCAATTTTTCAACCCTATCTTTCGTCTCAGATGGTGAACAAGCACTTGTAAATTCAATCTACAAAAGTTTTCCTGACAGCACAAAGTTTAGGTGTCATATACATATTAATGATAACATAATTTTTAATTTGAGAAAGTTTAATATGGACTATTCACAGAACACAGACATGAAAAGAAAGTTTAACAATTTAATTAATTCTAAAGATATATTCAGTTTTGCAGAAACTAAAGAAGAAATGTTGAATTTGTGATGGATAAAAAAACAGAAAGTTGTTTAAAAAAGCTTATTGAAGAAGTTTTTATGCATGTTAGTCAACTTATGTGGGAAAAAAAAATTAAATTAGTTTACAACAAACCAATCAGAATCAACTAACCATGTTATAAAGAATTATGTGAATTGGAGGAAGACAAATATTGCAGAACTAAAAGATAATTTAAAATCAATTGTAAATTTTATAAACAGAGACGCTTGTTCTTGTGGGTGTTTACAAAAATAAAGCTCCAAAAACTAGCAGTACAAATTTTAATGAAGCCATTTGTTATATAATTTTCAAATTTAAAAATGTTTAATTTAAATTTTAGCGTGACGTATTTTTACAACTTTTTTGTATAAATTCTAAATCAAAACTACCAAAAGTATGTTATGACGTCATAAAAATACTGGAGCCTATTCTTGCAAAATTGCTGCAATTATATGCTGAAAAGTACCCAATGATGCTCGAAAAAAAAAACTACCCATAAAAAGTCCAACCCAAAAGAGAATAAAGAGAATGAGAGCGTATTTCGCTTTTATGACGTAAAGAGAATAAAAGAAAATGAGAGCGCATTTCTCTTTTAGGGCGTTTTATCAAAACTGCATGATGCAACGATTTAATCTTTTTGGTCACAAGCTGATAAGGTGATACGACAGACTGAGCTGTGTTGACAGAACCGCCAGGAGCTGCAGAGACTGTTTACAAAAAATAATTTTAATATACAGTATTTTAATATACATACAATTTACATATTTAATAGTTCTTGTAATTTCAACAACTGGTTTAGTATTCATTGAATTTCGTTTAATAGAAAAACCTACTCAGTTCTTGTGCCTGGTTATTTATGGTAGTATTGGTTTCAATAACGTTTTCGAAAATAAGAGTTATCAATCTTCTGATAAACAGTTGATTGAAAAAAATGTAATAAGAGGTCACATAGAACAAAATGCCATAGGAGGATCTAAACGAATTGGCATGAGGGGTGAACAATACAATGATTATACTATTCAGACACAGCAAGCTGATAGTTACGAGGACCTTGATATAGCTGAGCTCCGTAAGCAAGTTGCACGTGTCAAAATTAGGGCAGATACTAGGGCTAGGGAAGAAAAAAAGCAACTAATTGAACACTTACGCTTGTAAGAGGACGAAAGTAACAGGTCCATTTGCAGCATACCACCGTCAAAATATGTCACCCATGCTAGTTTTTCCCCTAGAAGCCGTTTCATAGGGCCTAATGAATCATACATAGCAACTAATAAACACCATTATGATATAACATATGCTCGACTTAAGAGAGTGAAAGATCTCTCAAAACTGTTCCGTGGTATCCACCTAACTTAAAAACCTACAAAATGGAACTGGGGTATTTTGAGCACCAATGCGAGATGTACGAGATTAGCAACAAACAGACAAAGTACTAAATTTTATTACAAAAGTGGCCTCAAAAGGATTTAAAGACTTCTGGAAGTCAACCTCGATGCAGGAAGTAAATAACAATAAATTATACTGCTTTCTGCAGAACAAAGGTTGCCCTTTACCAAAAATTCTGAGGTCCAAACAGCGTCTAATGCACCAATAAAATACCAAGATTTGCGTATGGAAACAACAAAGTGGGTAAAAGCAACATTAGATGACAGGGTCAAATTTTTTACTTGTTACATGGCGCCAGATAATCTTAAAATTGAGGTCTGGGCAAACTTTGGACATAATATTGAAGAATTTCACCTTAGGATGGCAGCAAACTTTGTAGGTCATGAAGTAAGGCACTTAGATAACCCATCAAGTATGAATAAAGAGAATGAGAGCGCACTTCTCTTTTAAGGCGTTTTATCAAAACTGCATGATGCATCTTTTTGGTCACAAGCTGATAAGGTGATACGACAGACTGAGCTGTGTTGACAGAACCGCCAGGAGCTGCAGAGACTGTTTACAGGGTTCGTGCGCGAAATTTTTTTCATTTAGCCTGACTGAGAACAATTTAGCCTGACATTTTTTCAAAGTAAGGAAAAACCCCTTTAGAAGTCAATTTAGGTATTGGGGGGTCTTGATTAGTACTATTGTAGTCTCTGCCTTCAACCAGCTTTATCTCAAAATCATTTAATCTGCAAAAAGCAACTCATAGCTTAGTTACAACTCAATAAAGTAAGACTAAATTGTGGAAAAGGTGATTGACATTCCCCTTTGCCTTTAACATAAAAAATTCAATGATAAGTTTTAAAATAAGTGTTATATTTAATCTATTACTAGTGAACAAATTTAATATATATTACTAAACAAAATTGTTCAATTTAATTAAGCACTAAGTAAAAACATTATAACCAGAAGATTTATAATAAATTGACGTGCATTGTCGTGTTTTATTAAAATTAAAAATGAAACGCCTACACGAGTATTAAGTATTAAAATAAGCAAAAATGTTTATTATAGTATTTTGACTAATACCTAAAATTAAAACATAATTATAAATCCTAAACTGTAAATAAACACAGTGATTGTTGACGTCGTATCAGATTTAAAAAGCTTACATTTAAATAGAAAAAAACCTTAAATGTTTTGTTCTTGTAAAGAAAAATGAATTGTACCTAAAATTTGTACTCCCACAAAACTTAGTACTTATATCTTAAAGCTAAGTTTTAGTGTTGTGAATATCTCTAATAACTTTAAAAAACAGTTAAATGTATGAATAAATTGCTAAGAGTTTTAATCTAAAAAGTATTTGGTATAAAGCCTTTAAATTAGAAAATAAAACAGTTCAACTAACTAAGCTCTGAATAACATAGCTGATGTAAACAAATTAAAACAAACAGCTAAGTTGTTGAACTATACTGCAATGTTTAAACTGTATTTTTTTATGAAGTTTTATAATTATGACATATATAATCTACTCAAAACAAAATAATGAAGATTCTTAAATTTATTAAAGATTTAACAAAAGGTCTTAAGCATTTATATTTACAAATACTGACTAATTTTGTCTTCAATAACTAAATCTTTATTAAGAAATAAATTCACATTTCAATTTGATCTTAAAAAGATTTTCCAGTTTTTTTTTAATCAAAATTTTTCAAGCATTTGAACTGAGAAAAACTGAGATTCTCAAACTTTTAAATAAAAAAACTGATTTAGCCTGACGTTTTTAAACTTCTTTTTTTAATACTGATTTAGCCTGACGCGCACGAACCCTGTGTTTACAAGAAAGACACTTGAATATTGGTATTAAGTTGTTTTATAAAGTTTTAGTATATATACTTATAATTGTATTTGTTAGATTTAAAGACTGTTATTTAAAGAAAGTTTTGTAATTCTCTTACTGTACATTTTATAGCTCTTTTGATTTTCAACAAGTGATTTACTTGAAGCATTTTTTACAGTTTATAATATAAAGCATTTTTCACTTAAGTGACATACTTTTGTAGTTCTTGAAGCTTTCAACACTTGGTTTTGCATTTATTTTTAAGTATTTCTTAAAATATTATTGAGTTTTTTATAGTGGTTAATATACAGTATTTTATTATACAATTTAATACTTAATAGTTCTTGTAATTTTAACAATTGGTTTTGTATTCATTGAAGTTCGTTTAATAGAGAAACCTACTCAATTGTTGTGCCTGGTTTTTTATGGTAGTATTGATATTTAGTAATACTTAGTCTAGGGTAAAGTTATAATTATGTCAAATCCCAATTGAAAGTTGTAGTACGCTAGGGCCTGTGGTAGGAACTACCTTTGATAGGGCGAAGTCCCCTTTTTTGTGCTAAACGCTTAGCACGTTTAGCTCCTAAGGCTTCTACTGAATTTACCTTACTCATTAGGTTTAACTTAGTAATTAAAAAGTATGTAATAAACTTAATATGTATATAATTTCTTTGATGAAATGATTTTATTAAATATAAAATGTTAATATGAAATATAGAATTAGAAGTGATAAAGCAGCCAATTTATCAGTAGAATAAAACTGCGAACATAAACACAACAAGTAAACACCAAATTCTACAAATTAAAATGTCTTAATAATGTTCTTAAAGTGTCTGAATTTCACAATCTTAAGCACAAAATAGGTCTTACTAATAATACTTCTAATAAAACAGAGTCTTAATATATGTCGTGCTTCATGCACAACAATGGCTAAACTAAGCACAATATAAAACGATAATGCAAATAAGCATCAAGATCTTACAAAACGAAAATAATAAAAAAGTTCTTTCAATGAACTCGTGGGCCTCTCGCACGGTCTTATGGCTAAACTTAGCGCAATAACAAACATTCTTAAAGTTTTATTGTTTATTGATTTGATAAATAATTGTCTAACGCCCCCTGGCGGTCATTTAAAAATAACAAAATATACATTTTGTTACAAAGTAAGACTCAGATTAAGCCCTAAGCGTAAACGTTCTAGGGTAAATGAACCTTTGGATGTTTGTTCACCAACACCCCCTGGTTTCAATACCGCTTGGATCATCAGATCACAAGCTTTTGATAGACTGAAACCTACTTATGACCAAAACTTTATTTATGCTTGTACTTTTAGTAGAAATTGTTAATTGTCAACAAATCCTCAAAAAAAATCAAAGACGTTTCAAAACATACTTGTAGGTTTAAACAGTTTTTAGAAAAAAACAATTAAAAATTTCTAGGAAACTAAAAATCAAAACTAACCAATTCATCTCTAATTTTCCTTACAAATTCGTATTTTTTATAATCATCTTTCAAAAAATTGTAAATACAGGTATCATCTAAAATAGAACTATCTCCTACTTCGTCGATAACTTTAGTTCGTGTAACATTTTCTACAATAGACATCAGTATGAAAAAATTTATAGATTTTATAACACAAAACAAAAATCTTTCAAAAGATTTATCATGTACGTTTTTGAATTCCTTGTTAGTTCTATCTGCTATCAAATGTGTGGCTGACAAACTCTAAAATAAAACTGTTATCGAAAATTCTGTTAAACTAAATAATAACAACCCATGTTTATGACTTAACTAGGGTTGGGCAATTTACAGCTCTAGGCTACGTTTTTGTTTAAAAACAACTTGTGCAAAAGGAATAAAACTGAGCACGAAAAATATAAACACATAAGATTAAGATTTAATTTATTTGTTACAAAATAAATATATTTTATCATAAATAATGTGTATATAATTAATAATTGGTCCAATACTAACTAAGCAAAAAACGTAAAATCAAGAAAAATACAAGTGTCTAATTAGATATCACCATTTTTATCGAGAAAAATAATGTTTTTTTTTTTTGAAAAATGAATTAACTAAGGAAAATTAATGAAAATCGAAGAAAATAAAAGCCTTATTCCGTAAAATAAAACAGTATTTGCGGAAATGATTTAGATCTAACAAAAAAAAAACTTTAAAAATCAGTGATTTAATTTCATTCATTCAATAAAAAATTAAAGTAGCGTGGGTTTTAAAGTAAAAACCCAAGCTGAGCTGACATGAAGAAAAAAATATTTTGTTGTCCCTTATTTTTTGAAATTTTTCAAAGAAATTCGAGCTTGCACAACTTTTTCTACACCTTCTGTAAACACGTGTATAAAAATAGACTAGCACAAAACTAACTTTGTAGATGATAACACCATTTAGAAAACGTTCCGTATCAGATTGAGATATTATACCAATTTTACAACTTTTATGTATTGCATCATAGTTCACATGATTAGGAAATCTGTGTTTGACCATTTCGTAAATTCTTAACCGAAATGGGTCGCCCAATATTTTAGTTGTTTTTTCTTTTTCAATGAAATCCAACTTTGTCTGAACGGATTGCAAAACTTCTCGCAGCTGTTGTGTGCGTTCTTCCTTTTTATCGCTGACTGAAGTTTCTGCTTGTTGCTCTTTTTTTTCTGCATGCTGCTTTGTGAAAAAAAAAATATTTTTTTTAAACCGGCAATATATTATACAAAAGTAGTTTGCTTAAAAATTTAACTAGTAAACAGTAAATTATGTAACAATTAAAAAATTTATTTAATTAATTAATTAATTAAATAAGTAAAAAACAATAATAACAACAACCGATAAGAAGTCATTTTTAAAAATAGGGCTCATATTTTTTCGAATTTAAATTAAATACTTTTAAGTATGTTTAAAGTTAGTTTTTATCGTTCATAGAATATCTAAGCAGCTTTTGAGATATAACGGATCAAGCTTGGAAAACTTAATAGGTTATTTATAAAAGGTGCAAGTTTTAATAAACATTTAAACAGAGTATTAAGAAAAAATAATAGCTTTTTGTCTACAACTTTATGCCATAACAAAGTCCAAATGCATTTTTAAATGCTTATTTGCCCTTATTTGAAAGCTCCAATAAATATAGAGAAAATTATTTTATATTAAACAAAAATGTCAGTTGATTTTGATATTAGATAAAAGTGTTCTATACAAATGAGTTCTACAAACTATATTTGACTAAAAATTGTTTTTTTTAATAGTAGATCTCTTACTCAGTGGTTTTATTTTAAATAATTGAGACAGTTATTTCAATGGTATTTTAACTAGTTTTTAATACACAAATGTATGAAGAAATGTATTTTATAGTCAATATTCGTTAGAACATTGGAAGTTTTACTAAAAACATATATACTTCTTCATTTTCTTTGAAATTAAGGCCCTAGGGGAGTTGCTATGCTTTTGACAAATGATTTATTTTATAGAGTTTATTCTAAGCTTCAAAATGTTTTCTATCGTTTTAAAAAATTCAAATTATTTTTTGAGATATGACCAGTCAAAGTCGAGCCGCATTACAGGTTTCCTATAGGAAGGAAAAACTAAAACAGCAAAAAAACACAATTCTATTTAAAATCTATCTCCTCCTTCGTTTTTCGAGCAATCTTTTTTACTTTCACAGTCTAATCTTTATACAATTGCAAAAAAAAATTACTTTGGAATTCAAAAAATTTTAATTATAATTGTATATTTTTGAATTTTTTTTTTTTTTTTACAAAATTTTCATTTAAAATAAATTCATAAATAATTATTTCTCTTCTAATATATAGAAAATTTTCTGAAAATTCGAAGAAGATTGCTTGAAAAATGAAGGAGGAGATAGATTTTTAGTGATTTTAAAACTTTCGAGAAAATTGACCCCAAAAAATTTGCGGTCCATACGTTTCTATCAGAAATTTTTTATAAAAAAAATATCTCAAAATTTATATGATATTATTGAATTCTATAAAAACTAGCTTGTAGTTTGTACTTAAAGCTTTCATATAAAAGCCAAAGTTAATTTTTGGAAAAAAAAGTGTTTTACCGTTTTGTAAAATTCAAATTATTAAGGTATTAGGGTACAAAGTCAGAGAGTTCAATTGGTTCTTTATGGAAGGACTAAAGGAAAATGGCAAAAAAAAAACCTTTTTTACTACTTTTTTTCTTCTCTTACAATTCTTTAGTAATCCTTTTTGAACATTTATCAGTTTTACTCTAACTAAATAACAAACATTTCTATTAGAGGATTTTTTTAACATATTGAGCAAAATTGACTTTTTATTGAGAACATTTCCTAAAAACTTGAGGTTAAGGGCATAGGGAAATTACACATTTATTTTGCTAAAAATAAAATTATATCTTATATGAAAGCTTGTAGTACAAACTATAAGCCAGTTTTAGAATTAAAAAATCTTATTTAACTTTTGAGACATTGTATTTTTTATAAAAAGTTTCCGATACAAATGTATGGACCGCAAACTTTTCAGGGTCATTTTTCTCAGATATTTAAAAAATCACTAAAAACCTATCTTCTCCTTCATTTTTTGAGCTAGAGACCTCAAACTTTCAGGAAACGTTCCTTTTAAAGTTTATAAGACTTTGAATGTTGTAATTTTGAAAATATAAAAAAATAAAAATTTCAGTTAAAAAAAAACATAAAAAATAGATGGTTTTTTTTTAATAGAAATTTTATTTTTCAAAATTTCAAAAATTCCTGCATTCAATCTTTTTAAAATTTAATAATACACTTTCTGTAAAAATTTGATGAATATTGCTTAAGAAATGAAGGAGGAGATATATTTTTAGTTAAATGGTCTTTTTTTGCATTTTTAGTTTGCGCCTCCCACTAGGAACCTATTGAGGTCACCGACTTCGATCGCTCATATGTCAAAAAGTACTTTGAATTGTCTGAAAAATGTCTGATAGCTCAGATAAAACTCTATAAAATAAGATCAACTTGTAAAAATCAAGGTGGACCCCCCCCCTATGCCTTTAATTGGGAAATAATGAAGGAGAAGATAGATTTTTAGTTGATCTTACAATTTCTATAAAGTAAATAAAGAAAAGCTTCTCTTCAATATGTTTGTATCGAAAAGTTTTTACACAACTGACAGTATCTTATAAGTTAACTATTATACTTTTTATTTATGTGAAAAGTATCCCATAGTACATAAGTATGATTTTCATTAAAATCTAATGTTAATTTTTTTAAAACAATGTTGGACCCCCTATGGTCTTAGAAATAAATTAGACGAAGAAAAAACCTTTAGCTTAAGGAATATCTAAAGCAGGTGGCAAAATACTTGAAAAATAACAAGAGATCTGTAACTATTAGGACTTAATGTTAGAAAAATATTATAAAACTTAATTAAATTCAGCAACCTTTAACAAAATACTCGTGAAATTAGGATAAGTGCAAATATAGAGCATATAAGACGAAAGTCAAAATAGCTTAAACAACAAACTGTTCTAGTATTTAACAATTACTTGTTAGAAATTTACTTTATTTTTTTTTTGCCTTTACCTAAATATATATGCTTATGATTCAACACTGGAAATTTCTAATGTATGATTTCATTGCAATATCCTACCGAAAGGTATCATTAAGTAAAAACTTAATCTAAAAAAGCGTTAGAAGCATCTAGAAAGCTCACAACCTAAGAAAAGGATATTGTAGTCTAAATGTATTTTTATTACAATTACACGTTTAGAGTATTAACTAATGAAAGACTTATCCATTTGTAAACTGAGCAAACTCAGTCTTTAGTGATTTAGTTTTTTTCTAAATAACGACTTACATGTGTACTTGCATGTTTATTTTTGTTTGCATTTTGGCGGCCTCTTTTAACATTTTTTTTGTTACCCCTACCAGAAGAATCAATCGTCCCACCGTTGCAAAACTCTTTTAACTCTGTACAGAACAATATTAAACACTAGTATTTTAAATTATGAACATAAAACCAAAACTTGATTATTTAAAGTAGATAAAACAAAAAGATAACTTAGTTGTTTTACTTAGTCACATTCAGAATTTTGAGCATAGGAGTGTAAATAACTTGAAATTCATGAATACAAGCAAAAAATGACTACATAAATATTGAAACACACTATTATGTTTAAAAAACTGCTAGCTTGCCAAAATAACAATAACATAACTTGCATCTTTTAAGTTATTAGAATAAAACTTGCTGTACTAAACGAGTCTTAAAAACTTGATCAAAATACTTTATAAAAATTTTCTTAAAAAGTCTTAAACTACCTTTGAAACTCAGCTTTTTAGAAATTTGAAACTGCTGTTCTGAAAGAGCTTTAATTGACATAACAGCTACTTTAGCGTTGCTTTTAAAAAATTGAGCATGCTCTTCTTGGGAAAGAATTGAAAAATTCTCACTGATTTTGTTCTTTGTTTTGTTTATTACCATGTCAATGCAGTTCTTTAAGTTTCCAATAAACGCGGAATGCGCTTTCCAAACTTGATCAAAGTTTCTGTCGTACTCTTGCATCAACTCGCTTTCTTTAACTTTGTGTTTGTTCAACAACTCGCGAGAAATCTGCAACAACTCCCAGCCCGCATCAAACGATTCTGCTCTTTGAACGTCTTTGTAGCTGCTGGCAATGTACCCCAGCAAATCTTTTTCGTTTCTAACTAATTTTGTCGCTTCCAAGTAAATTTTTTTGGCAACTTCGTTTGGATTACCACCGTGTTCATCATCAGTAACCTGCAAGAAAATATTAGTACACTATTGTCAGAATTAAAAATTAAGCTTTTGTTTTTAAAACTTTGAACAGATATTACTGAACATTTTAATATACAAAATTAAAAATTATACTCATCATAGAACTCGAAACCTTGTTTAATTCTCGCATGAACGGAACTTCTAGTTTTTTATCATCTACTACACCTCGGATTTCTTGCATGCAATACCGAAATAATTTGTTGTCCATAATATGATCGACTAGGTAGTGAGCAACCAAATTTCTTACCTGCAAAAATTAGAACTTTTAATTGCTAACAAACTACAATTTTAATGTTATAAAATATATATTTAGCTTATAAATAGGCATTGAACAGTTAACATTTTGTTTGTACGAAATTTAAGACTGAGTAGACAATTATTGTACAAACATTGGAAAAATGTTTTGAAATAAAAATTATGAAATATATTATTTCAGTTTAAGCAGTTTTCAAAACTTGATTAGGTAATATTATTAAGGGCATAGGGGGGGGGGGGGGTAAACACCCTTTTTTGGTTTTTGATCTTATTTTATATAGTTTTTACTAAGCTACAAGATGCTTTTTACAGATTAAAAAAATTCAAAATAATTTTTGAGATATAGCCGGTCAAAGTCAGAGGCAACAATAGGATCCTTATGGGAGGTGCAAACTAAAACGTCAAATAACTAGAAATCACTAAAAATCTATCTCCTCCTACGTTTTTTGAGATAACTACCTCAAATTTTCAGGAAATGTTCCTTGCAGTATTTAGAAAATTCTGTAGGAACAGAATTTAAAAAAATTTAAAAATAAAAATTTTATAACAAAAAAACAAAAAAAAAAACTGTTTTTTTTGTTTATTTTTTATATAAAAATTTTATTTTTTATTTTTAAAAAAATTTCTTCCGACAGAATTTTCTAAATATATCAAGAAAGATTTCCTAAAAGTTTGAGGTAGTTATCTCAAAAAACGTAGGAGAAGATAGATTTTTAGTGAAATAGTCTATTTTTGCCGTTTTAGTTTGCGCCTCCCATAAGGATCCTATTGTCGGCTTCGACTTTGACAAGCTATATCTCAAAAACTATTTTGATTTTTTTAAATCTGTAAAAAGCACCTTGTAGCTTAGTAAAAACTATATAAAATAAGATCAAAAACCAAAAAAGGGTGTTTACCCCCCCCCCCTATGCCCTTAAACAGAAAGTAAGTTTATAACTAAACAGTAAACATACTTTTATTAGCCTAGCGGCAGAATAATTATCCAGTACTTTACTTGTGAAATTAGAAAACTTAGCAAAGCTTAAAATGCTGTGAACATCGAGTTTTGAAAAGGTCTTTTTAGTTTTCTTTAAACTCAAACGTGTGTCATATTGGTTAGGTAAAGGTAATTCAGCTTCATAATAGTCACTTTCAAATTGTGGGTTCAAATAAATCTGTGGATGATTGGAAAAAAAATTGAACTCATTTAAACAACAAACTGTTTTTAAGAAAATTTTTAAAAACTAATAATAAAAGCAACAGTAAAGCAACAACTGAAAACTAATCAATAATAGATTTTTAAACTTTAAAATTGAGAAAAAATTGTATTAAAAGGTTTCAATCATGTTTTTTGTGACCAATAAAGTAATAACTATTATTATCCAAGTTTTTTAACAAAAAAAACTTAAGGTTTGTAGAAAATTAAAATATACTTACAAATTAAAAAAGAGCAAAATTTGTAATTATCAAAAGAATTGACATGTACTAAAATTTAGATCTTTGGTTAGATCACATACTTTTAAACAAACTTTCTAGATTTTAAAAGATATATTCAAACTTAGTTTAAAACAACCAATTACTTAACAACACAAATAAAATACCTTTTTTTGTTTTTTTAAACTTTTTCCTTAATAACTAAAAAAATAAATAAAATTATTCAAATATAATTTTTTAGAGTATAATCTGTTTTTTTTTCTTTTAATTACTGACACAAAAAGCTCACTTTTAAAAAGTAATAACTTCGTTTTGCTTTCAAAATTTATTCAATATTACATTCAAAGTTGCTTTTTTAGTATCTTGTAAAGTTTTAGAAATAAATATGCTTTGCAGAAAGGTAAAATAACTTTTAAAAGCTGAAGACCGTCATCAAGCATTGGAGTTTTGTTATAGTCTTCTAGTAGTTTTGGAAAGTCATCAATGTTTTTAATATCCTTTAATGTATATTCGTTTTCATAATCTACCTTATTTCTATACTTTTGGCTTGAAAACTCCTTAAAAAATTGCAATGCATCATTCTTCCAATTAGGTCTAACTCTGTTTATTTAATGAAGTTTTAAAAATATAAAAAAATAACTTAGATTATTCCATGTAGAGCTTTGTAGTTTACTTTGAAAAATAGGATTAGATTAGTTGTAATTACATTAAAATAAAGAAGTGTTCTCTTTATATTTGTTAGTGCAAATGGAGCTACATTGATAAATTATACCATGTATTGCAGAAAACACTTTAAAAAACTAAGCTGAAAACCCTACTTATTATCTGTAAGGTCAATAGACCAAATTTAAGTACACGAAAAATACTTGCTAAGTAAAAGTTCTACACAGACTTATAACAATTTTGTAACTAACACTCTCTTAATCAACCATTTAAGTTATATTATCTTTAAAGAAACTTATACCTTAAGGGCATAGTGATAGGTAAAATCACCTTTTTTAACGTTGTTTTAATGTTATTAATTATGCTACAAGTTGTTTTTTTATTTTTATATTAAAAACAAATTTTAAAATGTAAGCAACCAAATTTCAAGACTTTCATAAGTCCCTTATACATAGCTTTAACTAAAAATTCATTTCAAAATGACTGAAAACTAAACGTTCTTAGTCTAATGTTTAAAAAATAAAAAATCTATCACGAGTAAACTTTTAATTTTTATTAACTAGAAATCTTTTAGTAGTTTTCAAAGCAGATTTTTAGTCATTGCTCTGAAAATATTTCAAAATAAAAAAAATCATATTGGTTTACTTGTTTAGATTACAACAGTTAAAATCAATATTTTCAATGGTATATTTCACAATAAATAATTTTAATATACAAATTAGTTTGGTTTTGGTACTGGTTTTAACTAAAAATATAAACCTAAGTCACTCATTTTTAAAAGTTTATTAAATTGTTATATTTAGCGCGTCATCAGAATAAGCTTACAACATAGGGTAAATTTAGTTATAAAAATTGATTTTAAAATGTCTAGCTTAAAATAGTTATGTCATAAAATGTTATGTGTATAAGTCTGTTTCAAATATTTAAATTAGAGTTAAGTTGTACTATGCTGATTTGAAGTTATTTATATGAAAAAATTGTTAAAACAAAAATATTTAAGATAGTAGAAATTTTACTTGAAACTAAATTAACAAGTACATTACAAAAAACAACAATGATAATACTAAAAACAAGCAAATCATAAAGTTTTAAATTGTAGAAATCTCAATGACTACAAATTTTCGATTTGCAAGTTCTAATGAACAGTGATTCTAAAGCTGAGAGCTGGTAAAAGTTTCTTGATCTGGATAGAATTTTGAATATACTATCCAACTAGTTCTCAGCACAACTAGGGTTATTGAGGAGGTGTTCATGGATGGATGAATTGTTCACCTTTTTGCTTAACGTTGTCATTAAAAACAAACCTTTTTAGCTTTTTCGTGTCATGCTGCTATTGCTTTACGTGGAAAGGTTGGATGTTTTACCTATGTAGTCATTTCCGCAATGACATTTAAATATGTATATTACATTACTTAAATCATGGGTAGGTGTGGCAACTTTCACAATCCCATTAAGCAGGTGGTTGGTGTTGTACACAACACATAGCAAAATGCTATTATAGGTGGATTTTATAGCTAATGATGTTTGAATAGCCAACTTTATTGAGTTTTCACTCACTATTGTCCGGATCCGGCCGGATATTGCCATTTTTGTCTGATATCCGGATCCGGCCGGATCTTGATATGAAAAAAAAGTCCGGATCCAGTTCCGGCCGGGTTATAATTTAAAAATAAAATCCGGATCCGGTTCTGGCCGGATTCTAATTTGAAAAAAAAGTCCAGATCCGGTTCCGGCCGGATCCTAATAGATATCCGGCCGATTCGGATTTATTTAGTAAAAAAGAGCATACAGAAAGTATTTTTTTAAAAACAAACCCTTTGTAAATTAAAAAGAGTCATTTTCGTCAGTTAAAATTAAACACCTACCGTGATTGGCTTATTTTGAACACATGACTAGTTTATATTTCAACTATGAAATAAACATTTCAGAATTGCAACTCTTTACCTATGTCGTAAAATTAAAAACTTTAATACCAAATTGTTAAGCTAGTTTTAAGATTTTTTCGGAAAACTCAGCCTAGTTTTCTTTTAGATTTTGAGTGAGTTCAAGGCTTAAACTTTAAGCTGATCCAGTTTTTGAATACTTTGTGATTTTCTAGTTAATTTTGTTCAAGAACTATGTTAATCGATTTTAGATTGGTAACGCTATAGGTGGGGGGGTCCTCCTTGATTTTTACAAGTTGATCTTATTTAAAAGATTTTCATCTTAGCTACCAGATATTGTTTCTGTGATGTACTTTATCTTTCAATCAATTTTCCTTATACTAAATTTAAAGTTATTCGTAGTTTTTTTTTAACTTTTATAGAAATGAAATTTTGAAACTGCAAATAAAAGATCTACTTTTTATGTGAAAACTAGTGATGTACCGGACTCAATATCCGGGTCCGGATCCGGCCGGATATTGCCATTTTTGTCTGATATCGGGATCCGGCCGGATCTTGATATGAAAAAAAGTCCAAATCCGGTTCCGGCAGGATTCTAATTTGAAAAAAAAAAGTCCGAATCCGGGTCCAGTACACACTGGTTTTCACCCATATAAGGAAGGTGGAGGTAGACTGGGCAAGGATGTAGGCCGAAAGAGGGTAAGCCATTTCTTTTGGACTGAGTTGCCTTAATTTTCATCTTAATGACTTTTTGGGGTAAACTAGTGAGATTTTTTTTTGTAAATATTGTCAAAATCTAAATCCAAACAAAAGCCTACAAATTTTAATAGCTCTGTTGGTTAAGAGTTAAGATAAGATCTTAAGTTGCCAGAGTTTGAATTTTCAAAATTTGAACAATTGGGCACCAAAAAAAAATTTAACACCAGAAAGACTACTCTTTAAGAAGACTTGTTACTTCATCTGTCTTGTAAGAGATACTTAAAATAATAATTTTTTGTTAGTTATTATTAAACCTTAATATTCAATTAGTTTTAAAACTGTGCACAGCTGAATACCAATGGTATGTTAGAAAAAAAAACTTACCTTTTATATTGTGTGATATAAGTTTTTTCAGATAACTTATAAACAAGTTGCTCCATTCTGTCTTGAATTCTACCTTTTACTTTTTCTACCACATAGCTGTAAGAATTGACATGCTGACATAAAAATTTATTCTATACAAGCTATTGTTCAACTTACCTTTAAACTTGGTAAACGTTTTGTTTTTATTATTGTTTGATAAATTTAGTTAAAGTTTTGGACTTTCATTTTTATTCAAATATCAAGTTATAAAATGTAGTTTTAGTGTCTTAAAAACAAATGTCTGTCTTAATTTACGGTAAGTGAAATTACATAGTAAGCTGTATACAACAAAGATATCTTTATTGATTTAATTTTAAAAATATTTATAATAACTTAGTAAGAGAAATTTACTTTTTGTATAAACAACATAAAAAAACTCAGTTAAAAAACTTATGAAATTGGTTTGACAAATTAAATTCTTAGTCATTAAAATATGCTAATAAATATTGTAGATATTTATACATGTAGTTCTCAAGTAAATTAAAAATAAACAAAACTTAAAACTTTAAATTTTGTGATTGATAAGCATTATCTTGAAATAGAAATTTGCATATGTACAAATGATTTTTTTTTATTCCAATACTAATAACAGAAAAAAACGATAACAAAACTAAGGTTTCTTTGATTCGATTATATTAAAAAAAAACTTTAATGTAACATTAGTGTTAAACACAAATAGTTAAATGCAAATTTGTTATTTGCGCACAGTAACCTATTTAACACTATGATTTTTTTTCAAAAGTTTAACTTTTATTAAAAATTGATTTTTCAAATAAAATTTTAACTTCTGTAAAAAATTTCTGTTTATATGTATATTAAAATTATTTATAACTTTACATTTTATAAGTGGTAACTAACAGATCTTACATTATTTTTTGTACAAAAACTAATCTTAATTTTTGTTAAACAGTTGTTTTTACCTATCATATGGACTAAAAATTCACATGATACTTGAATGTTTGCCTACTGTTATTATAATTCTGTATATGTTATGATGTATAGTTTTAATTTAAAAAAAAAAAACAATTACCATAAAAATGTTAAAATAATTAAGTTTTGACAAAATAAAACTCACCTCAAGCAGTAATGAACTGCAACAAGACGCTGGAAACTGATCTTAAACTCTGTAATTAGTTATTAATTAAATACAGATTAAATGTATTAATCAATAAATTAATGAATGTATATAAATATTTTTTGCAAATATAAAAATACAAAACAAGCAATTTAACAGCAATTTAGATACTTGAAATATAACAGTATTAAGTAAAAGCTTAAGGTAGTATAAACTAAACAAGATTTTTATTAAGTTTGTAAAGTACAGTTTTTACAACATTAAATTATTCCTAGCTATGTGTATCTACGTTGGTATTAAATCTTAAAAATAAAATGTACAATCTTAATACATTACACATCATAAAGGTAACAGTGTTTTTTTTTTGTTTCACTACCTTAAAAATACAACTACTAAATTATTTAAATAACTCTTGTCAAACTTGAATTTTAAAAAGAAATGTTACGTTCATTATATAAAAAATACTTACAGAATTATGTAAAATGTACAACTACTAAATAAATTATTATGATTTATCTATTAAACTTACCATGATCGGTCATATTGTGCTTTTACTTAATTTTTGTTACTTACATTTAGTAGAAACTAATCGGCTGTTTATTTCTGTAAAAATTAATGAAAAAAATTTCAGTTGAATTAGAAATAGATACACAACAACTTGTATAGATAGAACATCAAATAGTGTTTATGCAAAGTATTTTATAATAAACATCATGAGTTTCATACTCCACTCCTTGCAACAATAAACGTTAAAGGTTTTCTGGATAAAACAAGTGTGTTATTTAACCTGGCCTATTAATGTCTAACATTAATCTAACCAAAATAAAATAAAAAACAAAAACTGTCTTTTACAATAATAAAAAACTCTTAGTGGCACACTTGCAAAGCTTCTTTTTTTAATTGAGACAATAAAACCTTAGGTAATTTAAGGTTTAACCTTTAATTGTAGATCTTTTTCATATAAAATTTTGATTAGAACATGAAAAAGTAGTTATACTCAAAATTTCCACCCAAGACTAATTTATTTATTTATTTTTTATTCAATTTTTTTTATTACCACTGTTTATACTTTATATATCAACGTGAGTTGTTTGTTTATATTATGTTTTGTTGTGTAATTTAGCTTACTTTACTTATTTTAGACTTAATAATCACAAATATCATATAGTTTTATAACAGTCTGATTTAATATTAAGTATTTCACCTATTAAAAACTATTATCTGTAGAAAATAGCTTATTTTAATGAAAACATGTATACACCTACTTTATTCTATGTTTCTATTCTCTCATTACAGTAATTATTTTTTTACACAACCCAGTTGAAGTGTGTTGATTCGTTGAAACACAGAAACATATGTTGGTAGAATAAAGGAAGATTGATGTATAATTTGTTTTTATAAACAAATTATATTTTTTTATTGTGTTTTAGAACTTTATTTTTGAATTAATGCTTGTTTTCAAGATTTGAAAATGTTGAGACAGGTCATTTGGTGGAACATAAAATGTTCAGAAAATACTTTTATAAAAATATTCTGAATTGCAGTTAGGTGTGTTTTTTAATAAAATTTCTGAACTTTATTCTTCAATAAATATTAATAAACTTAAGCCACAATTTAAAATTTATTACCAAAGGGATAGCTTGTGTGAAGAATCATTAAAAAAATTATTAAAAAAACTTATAAAATATATCAGTTTAATTCTTTTATCAATGTTTGATAAATGATAAATGATTTTTAAATAAGTTTTATATAACTTTTTCAATCTAAGACTAAAAAGAATATGTTATTCATATTTATTTTAACAAGTGTATAAAAATAAAAAAATTGATATATTTTATGTTTTGAAATCTTTATGTTTGAATTTATTTATATGTTTTAAATTGTATCTGAAAAATATTGATGTTTAATAATCAAAGTTTGTGGTTATTTAACTAAGTTGTTTTATTTAACAAATTTGTTTTGTAACAAAAAGTTTGATTCTTTTTTACAGCTTTAATTTAAGGCCATAGGGGGGTCCGACATTTTTTTTTTACAAAAATTAACATTGGCTTTTATATGAAAGCTTTAAATACAAACTACAAGCCTGTTTTTATGGAATTTAAAAATATTATTTAACTTTTGAGATATTTTATTTTTTGTAAAATATTTCCAATACAAACGTATGGACCGCAAATTTTTTGGGGTCAATTTTCTCAAAAATTAAAAAATTCACTAAAAATCTATCTCCTCCATTTTTCAAGCAATCTTCTTCAAATTTTCAGGAAATGTTCCTTATATTAAAAGGAAAAAACGTTACTTTAGAATTTTAATAATGTAGAAAAATAAAAATTTATCACAAAATTAAAAAAAAGTGTTTTTTTTTTTTTAATTATATTTTTACAAAAAAAAAAATTTTAATTCCAAAGAAGCGTTTTTTTGTTATTGTATAAAGATTAGACTGTGAAAGTTTGAAGAAGATTGATTGAAAATGTAGGAGGAGATAGATTTTGAATAAAATAGTCTTTTTTCTCTGTTTTAATTTTCCCTTTCTATAGGGAACCTATTATGTGGCCCGACTTTGACTAGTCATATCTCAAAAATGATTTGAATTTTTTAAAACAATAAAAAGCATCTTCAAGCTTAGAAAAAACTCTTTAAAATAAGATCAACTTGTAAAAAAAATGTTTTACCCCCCCCCCCCTATGGCCTTAACAAATTGTTTTCAGTAAAAAAATTTTTAATTCTTTTTTACATCTTAAATCTTTATGCTGCCAAAACTAAAAAAAAACATTTACAAAGATGTGTACTCTTCATTTCTTTATGAATTATTATTAACAATATTAAAGTAATTGTACATCTGAATTTTATCTAATGTTGCGAACTTTTTTATTTTATATCTCTTTTGTTTTTATTTTCAACTCCTTTAGTTTATGATTTTATCTAATAAAAGTAACAATTTTTGCAAATGTTTTTTGAATTGGGAAAACTGTTTTTAAAGTTATATATTTTATGCCTATCAGTAATACTATTAAAATTAAATTCTTAACTAATATTTTCATTTTAAATGAAAGGTTTTATAGGTTTATAAAAGTTGCAACACATAAACATTTATAGGGAGTCAACAGCAGTACAAATTGCCTTGTATTCAGTTTTTCATTATACTTCAACATTCAATTTATTTTAAATTTTTAACAAAACTGCAAACTTTCATATAAAATAAAAGGTAGTTAAAACTACTCTATTCAATTTATTTTAAATTCTTCTATTTATTCTATTTATTCAATTTTGAGATATCTGTTGCATTTTTTGCGGTTGCTCTTGTAGATAGGGCAACAAGAAAAATGTGAATGTACATGATCATAAAAATAGAAATCTAGGGGAGGAGACGGTGTGGAGCCCATGGTAGACTATGGTTTCCATGGTCAATATTGGCAGTAATGGGTTAAAAAAGGGTGCTTACCATTTTTAAACTTAAAAAAAAAATTTGTATATACAGCTACTTTCTAAGTTTTTGTTAATATTTTTTCATTATTGTTTTAAAGTAAGCTCAAAGAATTAGTTACAAGTAAATGGTGTGCAGCTCGATGACCAAAAGGTCTTTCTCCACACCAATCCATTGACCTTAGTTGTGAGCGTTCACATTTTTTCTTTCTTTTCTTTGTTTCTAATCCAACTATGACATCATCACAGTTATCCTTTTTTTTACAGTTTAAGTTTTGTGAATTTTTTGGGCTAGCTACATCCCTGCCCGTTACCTTCACCCTTGGTTGGTAATTGATTGGGTGGGAATTGTGCTTAGTTTGTTGGGACTAAGTATGAAATGACAAAATATTGTGCTACTAACATATTTTTAAACCCATCCTTTTTTTTTTTTGATGCTTATTTCCAAATTAACAAAAAATTCATTTAAAAAACTTAAGCATTAAAAATAAAAAACTTTAAACTGATTTCTGATAAAATAGTCCACTTTTTTCAAGTTAAATTTCACACAAAACAGGAATATTTAGTAAAGTGGTTAATTGATAAATTTATGTACATATTTCATTTATTTGTACTTAATTCATTGCCCATGGCACTTAACCATTAAATGTAAACTTATACATTTTGATATAATTAAACAATAATAAATGAAAAACTTAATAACTAGTCACAATAATCCTAAATATTTTACTATACAAATAAGTAAAACAACTTGTAAACAAATTCAAATAAGCTTGTCGTAGTTACGAAAATAAAGATGTTGCTAAACAATTTTAAAATTAAATTCGTATAGCAGGGATAAAGTATTCTTAGTTGTAAGTATATTAAAACCACAACGCCGATCTTACAACGTATATAATGTTTTTTACCATTTAAAACAAGAATTAAACTATTATTACAAAGTAGCTCTAACAAAAAAAAATAAATATATTTTACGATACGCACGATTAAAACTTTTTTTTTTTAAATAAATTTAAAATTTCGTTTAAACATAAAAAATAATTCAATGCACTAAAATTTTAGTCGAATGACCTGATATACAAAAAAAACTTTTGATCATTGAGCTATATATTATCAAAATACTTTTTTTTTTAATTTATAAAATAGAGAAAAAGTTTACTACTTAAATTTATAAAATTTTACTTTGTTAAAACATAAAAAAAAACAGCTAAAGAAAAACAAAACACAATAATAACTATTAATAATTAAACTTGATAAAGTTATTACAGTAGTGGAAACTGTTTAGTGTACAACATAAAAAAGTTTTTTTTTATTTTTATTTTTTTTTTTTTTATTATTTTCTAATATGTATCAATACAAATATCTTAAACTAAAATAAAATAAATCATGTAAAAAAAGATTCTTTTTATACTATAATTTCTTTATTTCAAGAAAATAAAAATAACTAACTATAATATTATTTAATCATATTTTAACAGGGATTTAGCTAGTAATTTATCTAGTAAAGACTTTTAAGATATTTATTAAATAATTTGTAAACTTACCTAAAGGATATTAGTGTTAAACTTTAGAGTAAAAATTAGTAGCTTTCTAATTATAATTACTGCAACAAAAATAAAATTTTTAGATTTTTCTCTTAAATTTTTTATTTAAAAAATTTAAAATGATGAAATAAATGATTTTTAAATTTATTTGTTTGTAAAACCGCTTTATAACTAATATTATAACTTTTTAGATTCTTTCTATCGTTCTTGATAAATTGTAGTTTGTTTTAAAACATGTCTATATTTATCAAATAAGTTGATCATCGCTTTATAATTTTAAAATCAACGTCTTTTACAACACTTATGTCATATACTATTGCTTTTTACATCTAGATAACTTTTCTCGTTAATCCATTGTTCTGGATTTTGGTAGGAAAAATTAGTTCAACCTAGTAATTTAAAAACAGCATTAAATTACTTTCAACAAAGTCTACTAGTTTCCCTTTTTTTTCTTTTTCAGTAGCACAAACAGGTAGTTTAGATTACCCATTCCATTCTTACCTCTAAAGATTGTGATCTGACCCTGTCTGATATGATGATACAAAGTAGGGTTTACTAACTCACTACCCACTGGCCAGATCCTGCCCGCTAATGTTTACGAAATTTAAATGCAATGCGACCCACGAATAGTAAATCTGGGCAAACTAAACCATAATTAAAAACTTAGACTAGATATTCTGATATTTAAACAAAAAGGAAATAAAATAGTCTAATGTACAGTTTACAAAAAATTTAAAACTTACAATACATAGATTTAAAAAAAAAATTATATAGAATTAATATTTTTTCGAGTTAATATAATAAATACAAAGTTAAGAAATTTTCTTGGATTAGTTGAAATCGAAACTTTTCGATTTATCAGCGACTAAGATTTCAAATCGGGCCTGCCAATCTAAAATTTTTGCCTACTCCTTTATTTAAGCAAAAACAACAAATCGTTTAAAATTTGTTAAACAAGTAGTGTAAGTTTTTTTTTTCAAATAATTTCGTTTTGTAAACAAAATCGTTTCACTAGCGTAAAAGACTTTGCTTATCCAACTATGTTTAGTAAAAGCTCTCGGACGTTGAATAAAGCCAAGTGAGGTTTAATACCTACTTAAATTAGGGCTAGTTCGACAACTTTTTCATAGTCATCAGCTTGTTTTTAAAAACTATTTATACAATGTACAAACAAAAATAACTGTCGGTAAAATCACTTGTTAGCAGTTTTTATATCAAGAAAAAAATGTCTACGGCATGTTATTTAAACTTAAGGGATTAAATTAAAAATAGCTGTTTCATTGCTAATTCTTGTTTCAAAGGTGTACATAAAACTTTAGTGAATTATAAAATGTATGTTGTTCAACCCTGTATGTAAAACAGAATTTCCAAAAATGCGCCATTAGCAGCAAAGGTGCCACATGGGGCCATGATGTCATAATTTGGAATTACATTAGATATCCTTAAACTGATAATGAACAGCAAAAGAAAGGTCTTAGGCGATTTTAGTGGTAGTTTTTCAACAAATATTGTTAAGGGCATAGATTTTTTGATTTTTTAAAGGGGACTTATATAATAAAAGTTTGGAAAACCGTGATATAAAATACTACTATTTTAAACAATTTTAAGTATAAAAATTATTTTTCAGCTTGTATAAATGTCAAATATAGTTTACAACTTAAAAATATCGTTTAGAGAAGACTCTTATTCTAGTAATATTTTTTGATACTGTTTGAGTTATAGTTAAGAACCAAGAATGCGTTTAATATAAAGTAAATAATTTTCTTTTTCCAAACTTAAGTCAATATCGGTAGTTTATTTCTTCAAATTAGTCTAATTGTAATAATCATTTGAAAAATAAAACTAAATGTTTTTGATATAAATTGCTTTTACCAAGATAACTTATATTGTAACAAAATTCATACTTTTTAGTTTTAGTAGTGTTTAACCAGTAATATACCAAATATACAAACCAAAATCGGGCCGGAACCGAATAAAGTAATCTAAATGTTTTTAAAATTAATGATGGTTACGTATACCAAAAATTTAATTTTTTGTTTGTCTACTACTTATTTTATTAGCTGGCTTTCATATCGACAAAATAAGTTTGCTAGTATGCAGCAAAACAGACAAATAAAGATTAAATTTAGAGGTTCTTTAAATTTCTAGTTAACTATGCTAGTTAGTTATATATTTATTACAATTAATAAACTTAAGTTTATTAGATATATCATTCTAAGAATAAATTTTTACCAATACTATTTCTTTCAAAGACATTACAATATTTTTAAACTTATATAAGCTTGTAGCTTGTTAAGTTTTTTTAATACTTGGTTCAGTTTAAAACAGTAAATAAATTTTTATTAGATTGCTTGATCTTAGTACTTTTTGTTGTCCGACTTCTACTTGTAAGTAATTTTTATCACAAATGTAAGCGTGTTTATAAGATTTTTAGTAATTTTGTTTTGCCCATTTAATTCATTTTTGTTAAAATTTAATTTTTAGTTTCTATTCTTTGAATTTATATGTTTAATTTGTCTAGTACTAACTGAACCCTAAATGACGTCATTATGATCGCCCCTTGTACACAGAAACTTTAAATGTACAAAAATTTAACACTTAATATTTTTTCCAGGGATTAGATTAGTAGGTAGTCAAATTTATTAGCTTTGGAAGTTGCTGTATTATTTAAAAAGAGGGTTAGTTGTTCACGTCGGAACCTTCGATTCTTCTTACAGCTCTCTAATGATCATTCATCCAATGTCTCCTTACAATTATGTGTCTTGTTTGACAGAAATCGCCTTTGCAACTTCTTTGTACCCTCCTTTATGCACCAGAACAGTTTAACATCATGTCCAGGACAGACTTTAAAACTTATACTACATACTCTTGAGCTCCTGACAAGGATCAAAAAATATAGTTGTTAGCTGTAATTAAGAGTAGTTTTAAAAGTTACACTAGATACTACGGAAAATTTTTGGAAGTTGTTTTGGATTTCATGATTTAGAGAGAAAAAATTGAGGTGTATGTCAGGGTAGTTTTTAAACTTATGTTAGATATAACGGGAAAGATTGTAGGGTCGGGACGGATAAAAGTTTATAATAAAACATGGATCAGGATACGGCCGGATCTTAATTTCAAAAAAATATTTGACTTTTGATCCGGCCAGATAAAAACTTTTTGGATACAGTATATCACTGCTAAAAAACATTTTCTATGAAAGAGCATTAACAAACTATGAACTTTGATAAGAAAATAAAAAATTAATGTATAAAATTCATTAAAAAATAATTGCGATTAAATTTTAACTTTGTAGCTCTTAAACATTTAAATTTGAAAGATTGTATAAAAAAATTAAAGATTTTATTATTTATATACATAGGCATTATAAATACAGTTGAGTATTATAAAGACGATGAATGGATTGTATCTATTTAAAATCAGAAACTCTGGAAAGTGTATAACAATTATTTCCTTCACAGAAAACTAAACTATCTCTGCTTTATGTTTTCATCAAAAATTGCTGACCGCAATCTTCTACCATATCGGCAATCTTTATGAGAAAACTTTCTTTTGTTTATTTCCATTTTACTCCCGTTGTCACCAAACGACCGTTTTTATGAAACCTTAAAGCGCTTAACTCGTTCCAAAGATCATATCTTTTCTTCCCACTCACCTTTCTTTAATGTTCAAAAAGTCCAAAGACTTGATCTTCTTGTACTAAAATCTGATAAGAAAAAAAATAATGGTAAGTCAGACATTTCTCCATATAAAATAGCTGGTTTTAAAAGTCAAACACTAAAAAATCATCATAGTCAAAGTCATCAAATGACATGATAAGTTTTTTTCTATTTTATAATAAAAACACTCAGTTGTTTCGTGTTTCTTGAAAAGATCCCAAATTTTATTACCTTTGACAATTTTATCTCTGTGATAATGGTCGTCCTTAGCAATATCGATGTTTTTTAAAACTTTAAATGTTTTTGCCTAGATTATCATCATGTAGATCAGGGTTTCCCAAAGTGGGCCAAGAGCAGCAAAAGGGGAAGAGGGGGTCCATGAGCAGTAAAGGAGCCACAGGGGGGCCATGAGACCATAACTTAAAACTTACACTAGATATTCTTGAGTTGCAGATGAAGAGCAAAAAAAAAAAGGACTCGGTGGTTTTTATCGTAGTTTATGAGTAATCTTGTTGATGGGGGCCATTGCTTTTTCAATTTCTTTAAAGGGGGCCATTTGCAAAAAAGTTTGGGATCCCTGTAATAGACAAATTAATTAAATTAAAATAAAAATTTATTTAGTTTCTAATGTCGTTTAAAAATGGTAATTTTTTTACTAACTGTTTCTAACATTTAAAATTATATTCCCTAAAGATCTTAGATAAACTGATTTTAAGATAATAGAAAAGTTATATTTCTCGTAAAATGTTAAAAACTTCGAAAAAGTTGACCATTATAAATTTATCTTTTAAACATTTTTCGGTATTAGAAATTTTAAGTAAACTAGTTCCACAAACTCAATATAACTCAGATTTTCAAAAATATTTTGAAAACCTTAGTATGACTCAGTAGAGATCAAGATAATTTAGAAAGTGTTTTTAAAAGCTTTCAGGAAAGTTTTTTTTATAGATTATGAATGATATCTAGTTAATTTAATTGCATTTTATGTCGCTGCATAACCAATTTTGTTTTGTTTGTAAAAGATTTCAGTTCTTATTAGTTTAAAAAAAAATCTTAAAAGGACTTTATAATGCTTATGATGACTCAGGACATTTTGAAAATAACCCAGCACAGTTATATACAGAGTTAGATACCAACAATGAATTAGGGATGTATTGTGAGTTAGCTACAAAGCATTGTAACTACCAAGTGTGAATTAGCTACAAAGTAGGCGTTAGCTACTAAGTAGTTAGCTGTTATTTATAAGTTACCTACCAAGTACAAGTAAGTTACCAAGTAAGAGTTAGCTATTAAGTATTAGTAAGATTTTAAGTAAGAGTTAGATACCAAGTATGAGTTAGGTATCAAGTAGCAGTTATTAACCAAGTATTTACGCAACTCTTCAAAATTTTAGCTTTTTTTGAGCTTTTATAGGATTACATAAATTATTTCTTAATGCCCCGTGACCAACTGTAAAACTGAAGTTTTTATAAAAACAGGTCAAACCCTTGCTTATGTCACCAACTCAAAGGACTACTTACTTAGAAAAACATTAAACTTTAAACGAAACAATAAAACTATATGTTAGCATTTGGTTAAGTTTAATATTTAGGATGTTAAAATTTAATGCAACTACATACAAGACTAAGCAACTCTTAAAAAATTGAATATGAATGCGATCTACTGTGATGTGATATTTATGTTTTTTCAGTTTACTGTGATGTGAGAGTTGTATCATTACGACCTATTGTATTGTGATAGTTGCATTGTTGCAGTCTACTGTGATGTGATATTTTTACCGTTACAATCTATTGTGATGTGATAGTTGTCTTTTTGCAATCTACTGTGATGTGATAGTTGTATTGTTGCAATCTACTGTGATGTGATAGTTGTATCATTGTTATCTACTGTGATGTGATAGTTGTAACGTTGCAATCTACTGTGATGTGATAGTTGTATTGTTGCAATCTACTGTGATGTGATAGTTGTATCATTGCTATCTACTGTGATGTGATAGTTGTAACGTTGCAATCTACTGTGATGTGATAGTTATATTGTTGCAATCTACTGTGATGTGATAGTTGTATTGTTTTCATCTATTGTGATGTGATAGTTGTATTGTTCCAATCTACTTTGATGTGATAGTTGTATTGTTGCAATCTACTGTGATGTGATAGTTGTATCATTGCTACCTACTGTAATGTAACAGTTATTTTTTTGCTGTCTACTGTGATAGTTGTAGTGTTGCTATCTAATGTGATGTGATAATTGTATCATTTATATCTACTGTGATGTGATAGTTGTGTTGCTGCTTTCCACTGTGATGTGATAGTTATATTGTTGCAATCTGCTGTGATGTGATAGTTTTACCGTTACAATCTACTTTAATGTACCAATTGTAGTAGTGCGATCTACTGTAGTGTGATATTTGTATCGTTGCTAAAATTTATAATTTAGATCACATCTGATAAGTGGTATATGTATTATAACATATGAATTTATAAGCATTAATTAGTGACTAGTGATAAAATGATAATAAAAAAAGTGCTTTCTCGTTGTTTTCAATAGTTTTATTTTTCTTAAAGATTATTTATTTAGCTAACTTCTGTATGTATTAATAATTGTTTTGTTTTTACATATAGTTAATTTGTGTTAGTGACTGTATTACTAGCTAACATTTGTGAGCCTAGTTGTACTTAAAAAAATAGACCATGTACTAAGCAAGCCTTTTGTTAGACTTCGTATAATATAAAAAAAAAATTTAAGTTTTAATCATACAGCAAGTTGTTCGTGATTACATATAGAAGATTTCTAATTAGAAATATAATTTCTATGTTTAAAAGCAAAGCATAGTTTTTTTTAGGTCTGTAAAAGTATTTTTATTTGCATAAGATTAAACTCGAAAACCTAAAATGAATTATTATTGGTTAAAAATAAACGACTATTCTATTATAAATAAAAAAGAGCAAAAAAATTAAAAAATTCTAACACAATTATTAGCTTAATGTTTTAAACAATGATAAGCATAGAAAATACTTGCTCCGAGTTAAGCTTTTTGAAAATACATCTAAAACAGCCAAAAATCGACAAAACTTCATAATTAGCAAGCAAATAAAAGTTAGCTACCTATTATGAGGTAGTTATTACGTAAGAGTTAGCTATTCAATAGAAGCTAGCTACTAAGTATGAGTCAGCTGCCAAGTAAGAGTAAGCTACCAAGTAAGAACTAGCTACCAAGTAAGAGTAAGCTACTAAGTATGAGTTAGCTACCAAGTAAGAACTAGCTACCATGTAAGAGTCAGAAACCAAGTATGAGTTAGCTACCAAGTGAGAGTTAGCTACCAAGTATGATTAAGTTAGTAACAAATTGCTTAACTTGAGAACGATTCATAAAATCGAATCTTAACAAAAATTTTTAATTTAAAAATGAACTATAATGAATTTTTTTATGGTTATTTGTTCACACGACAATGAAAATATTAAAAATTGTTGCTGAGATTCTGTGCCAATTCGAGGCACCAACATAACATATATGTTCGAACTATTTTAGGAGATATATGTAAAAGCATGTATTTTACTAAAATTTTTTCTTAAGCCCATTCAATTTTTTTGTTCATATCTCTAAAACAATTTCAAATTAGGCCAATGTTAAGGCATTATGTGGAAATTAAAACTCAGGTGAATATATATCTTTTTCTCTTGCTATAGCATGATAAATGCAAATGTTACAGCTGTGATGAAACTCTTGTAAGCTACCAGGTGCAAGTTAGCTATTAAGCTTGAGTTAGCTTACAAGTATGAGTGATCTACCTAGTAAAAATTATCTACAAATTAAGAGTTAGCTATCAAGTATGAGTTATTTAACAAATAGGATTTTGTTACCGAGTAGCAGCTAGCTACCAAAAAAGTATATCTTTAATCCTGTAAGTTAATATATAGTTTGCTTTAAGTTTATTCAAATTTAATTTTTTAAATAAATTTAAGTTTATCTCATTCTATATTTTTATTAAAATTTGTATTTGTGTATTAAAAAAAATAATTTAAATACTTAATACTTTGTGAAGAGAAATAAATAAAGTACACGTATATTACCGTAACTATATTTTTTAAAGAATAATTGTTGATGCAGTTTGTTGTAGTTTTCATTTATGTTTAGTTTAAAAAATACTTTACTAAACTTAAACTATTCTTTTTGGTGACTAAGTTTACTAGTATGTTTGTTTATTTTAATTTTTAGATCATTCAATTGTTCTCAAAGTATGTTTAGTTATAAAAAGACTAAGCCAAATGTTTAAAATAATAAAAAAACAGTTAGAACTATTATAAGTTGTACTGTAAAATTAAGAATATGTGTCTATACCGTAAAAAGTTATAAAATTAAGTCAGCAAGTTTATTAAGAGTTAAACAAGCTTAGTTGTTTGTTTAGTTTGACTATACATAACATAAAACATAAACATCAAAAATTTAAATTTTTTAAATAAGTTCTATCAATTTGCAAATAAAACTTTATCCACTTTAGACGTTTCAATTGTAGTAAAACTTTCAATACTCGCAGATATTTCAATGGGTTATATTGAAAAATTAAAAAAAAAACACAGGTATAACTAAACTTAGTGTAGAATTGAATAAAAATTATTACTTAACTTAAACTTTTTAATGACCAATAACGTCCAACGTTAAACTAAAAACAGTCTTTAAAGCTTTATGTAAATGACTTAAATTTTCTAAATATTTGCCAACATAATCAAACAAGTTTTTAAGCAATTCAATTGTTTAAATATTCGATATATATATACTTGTGGAGTAAGTGTAAAAAATGCGCGAATCTAAACTTTTTCTCTAAGACACTTGGTACAGATTGATTTCTTATACTATCACTGTTTCTCCTAACCGTTACCGTTGGTTGGTAACTCTTTTTTCTTATATTTATTTATTTATATTCCTTCTTTTCTTTACTTACCACCGTGACCCTTAATCCTTACCGTTGGTTGGTGACTTATTTTTATCATTATCTTTTTTTTACTATCACTGTTACCCATAACCATTAAGCGTTAGTTAATTTATTTTATTCTTCTTATGTTTGTTTTTTTGTTACTCTCGTACAACGGTGTCCCTTCGTGCAAATGTGTCTTCGTGTATATTTGAAACTTCGGTCAAATGTATCTTCGTGCATACTTTACCTTCGTGCAAGTATGTCTTAGTGCATATTTGACCCTATTTTTAGTTTAAATATCAGTTTTTTCAACATAAAAAGTTTAAACTACTGTCATGGTAAATATTCATGAAAAATAAAGTTACAAAAATTTTTCTAAATCACATATAAAATAATTGAAAGGTTAACTAATACATTAAAAGAAGTAAAAGTTTATATTAAATACAACCTAAACAATATTAAAAAAATTATTTGAAAATTTATTCAAACATTACTTTTATATTTAAACATACATTTATTTTAACACATGATTTTATTTGAAAAAAAAAGCTAAAATATTTTTGCGAACCTCAAAAATATTTTGTTTCATGTTAGTGTTCGACTCACATGCTTTTTTGTGAAACAACAAATGTAATTATAAAAAGTGATGCTAAAAAAATAAATATAAGTTAAAAGTACTTAAAACACATTGAGTCTGATATTTGTTTTTAAGCACTCTATTTTTTTAAATTTAAGTAGAAATTCTATAAACTGTTTATACATTAAGCTAAAAACAGTTAATAGTGAGCAAGTTTTTATTTAATTTGTTATAAACTTTGTACAAATTTTTCTTTGTGCATATTTGACCTTTTGTGCAAATGTGTCTTCGTGCATATTTGAGCTCCGTGCAAGTATGTCTTTGTGCAAAATTGTTTTCGTGCATATTTGTCTTTTCGTGCATATTGACCCATCGTGCAAATGTGTCTTCGTGCATATTTGACCCTTTGTGCAAATGAGTCTTTGTGCATATTTGAAACTTCGTGCTAGTGTGTCTAGACGCGATCCTGATATATGTGAGCTGTGTACATTACACTTTATTTAAGTATTCTGCATTGACTGTATAACTGTTTTACTTACTTGGTTTTATAAGTAACTTATCCTATAAGCAGAAATTTACAAACAGACTTCATAGTTCTGATTTTAAAACAATATAAAACAGTTTTTGTTAAACTTCAAGTTGCATTAATAGAATTATTTTTTTTTTAATTATATGATTATTCAAAGCCTAACAACAAGTTCAAAATCAACCTAGTCCAATATAATATTGTAAACTTAAAATTGCATTTTTCCTTAATAAGTAAAAAAAGTTCAATTGTATGAAACTTCGAAACTTTTTAAAAAGTAGTTAATGTTTTGATTAATATAACAATTTTGACAGTTTTATTAGTTTATTAAGTAGCTAATTTTAGTCCTTGAAATATGTTTAGAATACACTCTTATAAATAAAGAAAAAAGCGGTGTTAAAAAAACTAATTAAACTAAGAGACTTTTTCAGAGAAAGCTTAAAATAAATAAACAACAGTTTTGTATTTTTATGATGTGTTCGTATGATTTTTAAAATTAAACGAAAAAATTTAATGATATATTTCTTTTCCGACAAGCGTTCTTTAAAATGAATCAATTAGTATTCCTAATTAAAAATCAGGTTAAATAGTAGACTTTTGAGTTGTAGTATTTTTTTTAAAAGCTTTAAAGAACAACTAGCGGAGTAGCTACTTTTGGAAAACTAGCATGAACTGTTCTTTTTTAAACTTTTATTGTTGAATGTCTAGTTGAAACCAGCATAATAATTATAAGCTGTAAAACCGCTCACTAGAAAAAATCAAACTTCATTTATAACGATTCTACTTTTCTTTTACTCTACTCGAGTTTTTGTAAGTCTAGCGGTTGTTTTTGTTTACGGTTTTTATTTTCACGTGCATTTACTATAAGGTTTTAAGCTACTCATTTTAACCTTGGTATTTAAACTGTCAAGGTTGTATTTAGTAAAATATAGCTTTTCATGGAAGCAAATTAAAAAGAAACTTGTGCAGACGAAAAATATTTTTTTTTACTTCAAGATGAAAGACTGTAAACCAGAAAATAAAGTTTTCAATATTATTTTGTATATTACTATTAAACTTTAAATAATTGTCAAGCTTTCTACATATACACTTTTTATTTATTTAAATGCTACCAATGTGTCCCTTACCCTTACTTTTGGTAGGTAATCGCTTCCTCCGGCCGACTTGGTGAGCAGCGGTGGACTATTGTAGCGGTGACATAAAACAAGTCAACCATGCAAATTAACACTTCATAAAAAATGCCTTTGTTCAATATTGACGACTCGTGCAAACGTTTCTTTTTAAGCAAAAGAGACCCATCCCCCAAAGAACAGTTCAGAGCAGTTTTTATTGATGACGTACTTAATAAATTTTAGTATAAAGTTACAGTTTTCTGAACAACTTAATAAAATAACAAGTTCAAAAAAAAAACCTTACAGCTTATTGAAGTATTGACTAGCTTCTTTTATAATTTGCTATTAAACTTGTATTCTTATTGAAAATTTTTACTTTGGCTAATTTCAGTAAAAACTAAGATAGTATGTTAAATCTTTAACTTACTTTTTTTTAATAATCATACTATAAATACAATTTGTTTTTTAAACTAGGTTTTTTTAAGTATATGAAAACGCTGATAAAATTGTTTTTTGGTTTAAAGCTCTTTTGTACCACGATAAACACGTAATCAGATGTGCTAAGCCTTGGATTATGTTATTTTAATCAAAATTTGTTAAACAACTTTTTTTTAATTTAAATACTTGTGTGGTTAAGTATATCTAATGTTTTAATTTATGTAGAAAATATTCCGAATATTTAACTACTTAATGTTTTTAAAATGCTATATAATTTTACTACTAGTAATTTATGAAAAAAAAGTGTTTATGTTATTTTAAACTCTATTTTACAATCACTTATTATTTATACACGATATCTATGATAAAGATGAAGGAAAATAAACAAATTTCGTATAAGTTTTAAACTTAAGTAGCAACAATAAAACTTGCAACAAAATGAATTATTATATAAATTACAAAGGATTATAGTAATAAAGAACAGTAATAAACTACAAAACAAAACTTAATTTATGAGAAAAATTGTGTTTTGTTGACCTTCAGGATAAAAACATCATTAATAAAAGAAAATATTTTCAAACTTACTTTAAAAGTTTAATCGGTTAACTTCTAAAAACAAATAAGTTTGGAAAGTTTACAGATAAAATCATAATTGAAATCCAATCAAATTCAAAACGATAAGGTTTAGAATAAAAGTTGCTAAAACTTTTTATATAGATTTTATATCTTTATTTTATATCATTTACTATTTTAACACCCTGTCTAAAATGATAAGTGAAAAAATCTTTACTATATGTAAAACTTTTATCTGCAATAAAAGTATGGCTGAATGTTTATGTTTGGTGTAATATGGTAATCACAGGTTTTATTTGTTCAATTACTATAAACTTCTCAAAATTGTTAATATTTAGCTAATTGTTTAGATTTTCCTTGTCTAGGAACAGAAATATCTATATACTTTAGTTTACGTTTGTAGAGTAGATAAATTTAACTTGAAATAGTTAAAAAATAAAAGGATAAATTAGATTTTTATCAAAAAATTATTGTTTTTGTTTATCAGCTAACTTGTTAATTTATCAAATTAACTAATTATTTTATACAAATGACTAATTTTATGTCTCTAATAAAAAAAATGTTGAAAAATTTGTTTCAGATAAACGTTAAGAATAACTAAATAAAAGTCTAAATTTTAACAAATATTTTTTTTCATTGAAAAGTAAAATGTTAAAATATACAAAAAAGTTTTTAGATTATGTATATTTCTTATTATATAATATTTTAGATTATCTTAAGAACTACTGTTTTACTTGGTACAACTTTCTTCTAAAATATTTTTTCTGACTTTTTTATTAGGGTTAAAAAAGTTTTGATTAATTATACGAAAATGTCTAAACTTTGTCGAAGTATGCCTTCAGTTTTATACGATAATCGTTATTGCAATCAGGATGAATTTGATGTTGTCGTTTGTGGAGGTAAAAATGAAAATGGTTTAAAAAATGAGGTTACTAAACTAAGTGGTCCTGATTTTATAACTTCAGTCAAACTCAGTCCAATGATAACACCAAGACACTCAAGGAGAACAGCTGTTATTGGTTCTGATATTTATATACTTAGTGAAATTGATAATTGGTCATCATCTTTTGAAATGTATAGTGCAAAGACAAAAACTTGGAAAGAATTAGAACCAGTTTATTTAACAGACTTCAGTGTCTGTTCGTTTATGAAAACCATTTATGTAATTGGCGGTTGTTTTAGATGTAACCATTATGATTCTTTTTTGATACATGCCATTCAGTATGTTCACTTTTATGTAAAAACAGTTCACAATTATTGTTATAAGTACGAAGCAAACAAGTGGACAGGAGTAGCACAACTTCAAAGTAAAAGATATTTGTTGGCTTGTACAGTTTTTGAAGGCAAAATTGTTGCTACTGGAGGTAATGGTTCTGATGGAAGTTTAAGATCCGTAGAAGCATATGATCATTATGAAAACAAGTGGACTTATTTATCTGATATGATTGCACAAAGTCATGATCATTCTGCAGTTAGCATGGGCAATAAAATTTTTGTTGTTAGTAAAGGAAATCCAGTTTACTATGAGTTATATGACAGCATTTCGAGAAAGTTTACTATGTTCAATGTTAAGCCCCCCTATTCAAATTTTTACAGTTATGATTTTAAAGTACTCGGTATAAAAAACAAGTTAGTATATTTTTGTAACGTAAACTCTTCAAAGGAACTAAAAGTCTATGAGTACGATGTAGTTGAAAATAAATGGGTGGTAGAAAATGCTTTGGTCAAATTAAATTTAATATTATCAGCCTATGCTTCTTTTATTAAATATCCTCAAACATGATGAAACAACTAAACGTAAGTACAAGAATTATGTTGACAAAATGCTAAGTTTTATTTAAACTTGTAAAAATTTAACTTGTTTGATGTAAAATAGTTTTGTTGCAATAAAAGTCTTTTAGTTTAACATTTTTATTTTATGGTTACCCACTAAGTAAAACACTACAATATATTTTAATAAATTAATTAATTTTTTTGTGATCATATGGTTATATATAAAATACTGAGATAATTATACTTAATGTGGTTTATGTTCTAAATCGCATAACTTGTTTTTAGATAGCAGCTTATAACTACAAAGCAGGGGCGTCGCGTGGGGTGTTGCACTGCCGCAACTGCACCACCTTGAAATTTTCTAAGAAAAAAATAAGTATCTATAACGTTTTCGTTATTTTTTTGAACGAAATCTCTTTTAAAACTTCAATTTTGAAAACGACCATTTTGCCCACTTCACTGCCGCAAACTCTTAGCTGACTGCCGCAAATGAACTCAAAAAAGCAAAATTTCTTCAAGAATTACCGCAAAATCAATATCTTGCGGTAAGTAAGCTAAGTTGAAAATTCCCTAAAACAGGACTTGCTTAAGTATCATCTACAAGCTATTGTAAACATAAAATAAAAACAAAGCAAGCTACTGCAAAGGATTAAACTTGAGTTTATGTATTTACATGATTTTTTTAATTTAACAGATCACTTCTATTAAAAGATTTGTCATAAATTGCATATTTTGAAAAAAAAGATAAAAACCCTAAATCACCAAAGTGTTAAAAATTTGATTTTTTATTTTAATCTGCATACATAAACTTAACTATAACTGATTATTGTTATCATAAAGTTAATAAAATAAAAAATAAAATTCAAGTTCTGAAAAAAAGAATTAAGAAGTTTATTATAAACTTCTAGTTCACTCTTACAGAAAAATACTTTAGATTTATATTAAATAAAAAATAGTATTATTGAAACAATCACATATTTAAATAAAGTAAATAGCCTTAATTTAGAAACTTTGATTACTTAGAGTAGTTTAACATTTTAGGAAAATTTAGTCTACCTCTACTTTATATGACTTTTGGTTTAATTTTTTCATAAACAAAGCAAAAAATTTAGATAAAATTGTTGAAACATGGTTGCCTTGCCTCATAATCAGGATAACTTAGAAATGTTAAAAACTCAAGATGACCCAAGATAAATTAAAACAGACCAAATTAGAAAAATATTCAGGCTGACTAAAGCAGTTTTAATTTTTACTCTGAAAATAACAAGGTTATTTAAAATTAAAAAATAAGTGTTTTACCCCTATGGCCACATGAAAACTAACTAACCAAACTTTTACTTCTATAATGGTTACATATTTATAAATTATCTTTAAAATTCTTGAAAAGTTCAACAGCCTCACAACTAAACTTAAAAAAATTGAGCTCCTGAGAAAAATACTGTCATCAAAATGAAAAACAAATAAATATTAAATAAAGAAAAGATACCCTTAAAAAACAATTGAATTTTAAACCTCCAACAAAAAACATTAAAATTAGAAAAAAAGTTAATAAAAATGTTAATGTTTGTAAAAAAAAAATGTGCAAATTAGTGAGGAGTAAGGGGGGAGGGTGTATAGGCACTTTTTTACATGTTGTTCTTGTTTTAACTTTTTCAGAAAGCTAATAGTTACTCTTTAACAAACTTGAAATTTCCAATTAAACTTTTAGTTACAACCAGTCAAAGCCAAAGAGTACAATGGTTTATTATACAAGGAGCAAACCAAAACAGCAAAAAATACAATTTTACTGAAAACCTATATTCTCCATCATTTTTAAAACAATTTTTAATTAAACTTTTTCATCCTAATTTTTTTAAAACTTTATACTTTTGTTGAAGAGAAGTTTAATTTTTAAGTATCAATATATATTTTTATATATACAAAAAAAAAACTTTTGTTATAACTTTTTTTTTCTTGGTTTTTTAAATATCTAATTTAGCAATTTTTTTTTGTTTTATAAAAGAAACATCTAAAGATTTTGAGGCCAACTTATAAAAAAAAAGATATGATTTTAGTGAATTGATTTATTTGTTGTTTGAGTTTATATTATAAAAATAAGGATTCATTTGTACCTCTGACTGTGAATTACCATATCTCAAAAATTTTAAGAATTTTTTATATTGATAAAAGTAACTTGTAGTTAAATTAAAACTGTATAAAGTAATTTCAGTAAAATAATTCTAAAGTAGATGTTAAGGGCATAAAGGGGGGGGGGGGTAAAACATTTTTTTAAACACTGTTTTAGTTTGTGCCTCCCATTATGAACCTTTTGTTGCCTTTGACTTTGACCGGCTATATCTTAAAACATATACTGAATTTTTTAAATCTGTAAAAAGCATCTTGTAGCTTAGTAAAAACTACATAAAATAAGATCAAATTGTTTCATCCCCCCTATGCCCTTAAAAGCAAAGCTTATCTTCAGGTGTAGCGAAAGTTCAGTTGTTTTCAAACTTGACAGTAAAAACATATTTTTATTAAAACAATTGATATTTTTTTAAATTCTGCACCACCTAAAAAAAATACCACGCGACGCCACTGCTACAAAGCAAATAAATTGTCAAAATTTTGCAAAGCTTCGCTGCTAATAATATCAAAATTTGTTAATTAAACATTAATATGTTATCCTAACATCTCTGCTGATAGAACATAATCAAAGGCTCAGCTAATAGCGACTCTACTTAGTGTAATTATATTCAAATGTTAATTTAAGTTTACAACAGTTTATCTTTTGGTAATTTACTAAACCTAGTATTTACCATTTCGTAATTATTTATATGTAAGTTAAGTTTTCAAAATTGAACATTTTTTTTAATAAAGTTTTAGTTATAAGTAGTAAAAAAACTTAAAGATAAAATAAATTCTAATTTAGCTGAATTTAATTGTGAAGTAGCAATCAAGAACTTCAGAATTGTATGTGTTTTAACTATAAAAATTAAAATTTGGCCTGTGTATTTTTTATAAAATTTTTTAGTTTTTAGAAACTAGTAGATCCATAAAAACTGTTTAAGAACTTGCAAAAATAAATATCAAAAGACACTTAAGTTTTTAAGTGGGGACAGTATTGTTGTGTGTAGACTTTAGAAGTATTGAAAATATATTGGAGTTTAACAAAACAAGTCATATTACTTATTGTTCTTAAAAATCTGCACAAGTATATCTAAATTATAGTTTTTATTAAAAAACTTATCGTATGGCTTAACAGAAATTTAGAAACGAGTATTGCTTTTATTTCAAAAATACATTATTAGTTACTGGTAGGTTTGAAAAGCTCATAGGTAATTTAAATGCTAATTTGAACTTTTTTGGCAAAAGATAAATTTGTAAATAACGGACATGTTTTGATATATTAACATTTTCATGGTGTAAAACTCAACACTAACCATTGTATAAGCAATTTTACAAGAATTTTTTTTTAATGTATAGTAACTTTTACATTGTCATATAGACTAATCTGAAAGTAGTTATTTTATCTGAAATAGTTAATATTCTATCAGAGACGTACATAAGCTGCAAAGTTATGAGGTTTTTCTATCATTTAAATACTATAGAAAAACAGCAACTTTTATTTAACATTTACAAATTAAAAATAAGACACATGAAACATAAGTAGTAGTTTATTAATAAAAATAACAAATATAAATAACTTAAATTCTAATAAAATTCATTACAGATAGTTTGAAACCGCAACAATGAATGTTAACTTCTTCTCTGTATCTGTTATCAGAAATAAAGGTTTTTAAAGTTAATAAATCTAGTATTTAAGTACACTGCTTATACTGTAAAGTATGTATACAAGTATTTTTTGCATGTTGTAATATTCTTAAAAAACTTTGATTTACTCAAAATTTCTAAAAATTTAACATGATAAGTATACTTAAGTATGTGTCGAAATGTTATACAGCAAGAATAAGAATATAATTACACATTCACTATTTTGAAACAATCTGAAAAACATCAAAACGGCTTTGTTTACCAATAATGAAAAATATAGAGAACAAAACTGGAATTTAACAACAAAAAAATTATAGTAACAATGTCTTAACTACTTTTCTAATTAACTTATTTTAAATTTGAAAAGTGTGCTAAAATGTAACCACTACAAAGTAAAATTTTTAACGATACTATCATACTTTTTTTTTGTATATTTAACATATATATTGATCATAGTGGCAACTGACTTTTTTAGAAACTTCTTCCAGGTTTTTGACAGTTTTCTGTTTCTTTTTAGCAGAAAATTAAAAATAAGATTAAAAATATATTAAAGTTACTGAAAAAGTTGTAGTGTTATTTTATTTGTGTTAAAAAGTAAACAAAATTGTACAAAATTAAAACCTTTTAATGAACGAAGTTGAGATAATCTTCATTTTATCTGAAAGAGTACGGATAGATGATTTGTAAAATTATGTAACTTTTTCTATTTAAAAATTTGTGAGTATTAAGATTAACTTATTTTATAAAACCTACTTCAATAGCAAAGAAAAGAAGTGTAAAAATAGTAAACAGCATTCACTGTACATTGGAGGCTAACACGAAGTTGATGTGAAAAAATTAAAAACTTTATAAAATCCTTTCGCAGGTCGATGAAACTCTTTTGCAAGCCGCTGCCAGAAGAGAAACTTTCAAGCGACCTCCTAGATCAGGGGTCGGCAAACTGCGGCCCGCGAGCACGTTATTTTTTTGAATGGAATGCGGCCCGCGAGAGAAAATTTTGTGGCCCGCGAGCATGTAAATGTGGCCCGCTGAACAAAAATACATTTCAAGTTAAATTTGTTTCGGTAATTCGATTTAATTTGATCAGTTTTGTTTTAAGTCTCTGTATAACATTTAAAAATAGTTAGAAGAAGATACTTCTTTAGTTAAGTAATTATCTGAAAAAAAGTGTAAAGAGTGCTTGAATTTAATAAGTTAGTTATATAATACCTATTTATTTAATAAACTAAATGCAAATGTTTTCCATTTTGTACAAAAGTAATGCACAGTAATTAACTAAAATGTCATTTCTTTATAGCTTAGATATTCTTTTTCAACATTTTTTAAACCAAAGTTTCTTTTGTAGATTTTTTTATTTGTAAATGTTATATTTTAGTGTAAAAGCATTTAAAATAACATAGTAATAAGAAATAAAGTTTATTTAATTTTTGTTTTTATAAATTTCAATTATTTAGAAGTTTTCTTTGCACTTAAATTAATCTATATGCACACCAACTTAAAAAGATGCTCATATTTGAAACCACTTTTTATTTAATACTTTAGTTAATTTGAGTTTAGTTTATGCATAATTTTCTGACATTGTTGTTTCTACATGTAATATCTAAATTTGTACAAATACATTTAAAACAGTATATATGACATAAATTAATAAATATTTTTAGGTACACTTTTTCATTTTTCAAACATTGTTTATGTCAAACTAAGTTAACTTTTATGCCTTGCATATCAATATACACATTTGCTGTTTTTTGGAGCTAGCTATTTGATATAAACTAGGTTTAGAGATGGTAATTTTATCAAGTTTGTACATTGTTAATCCAAATAGTTCAAATTCAAGCATATAAACAACTAAAAATTGACACATACTCAGACTATCACTATTTGAAGACTTCAAATCTCAGGCCAGTTAAGTCTTTTTTTATTTTTTTGGCTAGAATTGTTTTTTGTATACAAAAATATCAGGAATGTTTTAGTTGACTCAGGCTGGCTTTTTTGCTTGAAAGAGTGGCAAATTAAACTTATGATGTAAGTTTTGCTCAATCCACAGTGTTAGTTTGAGTTATAATATATGTTAAATGTTAAGTCTTGCAGCTGATATAATTCAAAATATTATTTATATTATTGTGTACATTTAAGTGTGAACAATCAGTGTTGCCAAAAAATTGAATCCCGGAAAAGCTTTGAACTTAAAAATTTATGCTTAAAAATTCAGGAAAAAAACTTGAATTTGAGAATTTTTGAAAAAACCTGGAAGTTCAAACAACTTTTACATGTAAAGTAATGTAATTTCTATTTGACACAAAAAAATTAGCAAATAAACATTTCTTTACTAAAAATATATAAAAGTAGCTTAACAGTGTTTTTTAATATTAATATGTTTTTTAGACACTTTTTAAACTTTAATTAAACTTTGTACTAAAAATGAAAGAAGGAATTGTACTTCTAAAAACTTTGTATTTGTGCATTGCACCTTTACTTGTGAAATTTCACCGATTGGTGTGCTTCGTGTTGGAACTATACCAAGAATTTCTACTAAAATGTCAAAGTTAGTAAAAACATCTCAAATAAAAATTCTCAGATGAGCAATAGTTTTTCTATCAGTGCTCTCATGTTAACATATTGATTAAAGTCCTAATTTGATTTATGCGACTTTATAACCTTAATGCTTTTCCCAAACATAACTTTTTGATGTCGTTGAAGAAATAAACAAAAGTTTATCACTACTGCCAACATAAATTCTTTAAAAAAGTTTTCAATTATAAACGGTATCTCATTTTAAATAATAAATTTTGCTACTTTATAACTTGCCTTAACAATTTTTTCTGATAATTCTGTAGTTACTAAAGATAATCATGTGCTTTGTTGGAACTGACTTTGGTGATTTGTTTTTTTATCGTTTCTAGCAATAAGTCCTAACTAACGTTTTTTTTTTTATTTTTGTAGCTCGTCTTATACTTAACAGTTAATATTTTTAAATGCAATATTCTTATTGCAGATAAAGAATTGCTATAATGCTATATAAAATTATAAATAAATTATATATAAGTTTTTATATTTTGCTAATGACTCAATAAAGATTTTTACTTTTGTTAAGATTGTTTAAGAAACTTTATTGTCCATTCAAGCTGACTTTTACTTTTTTTGGCATGTAATTTATTTACTGTTAATAACTTTCGTTAACTCTTTATGTTGTGAACTTTGTTTTAACTGGGTTGCTACACAAACAGGCTATTTTAAAAGTTGGAAAACCCAGGTGTGTGTGAAAATTTTATTTCAAACACTTTAAAGAAATCTTTTAATTCCCAGAATAGTTTTTATGATTGTAGTGTAGTTTACAAATTGTAGTTTTTCCTTGTTTTCTACGATTAACGTTAACGATTTATTAGCTTTTATAAATTTTAATAAACTTATACTGGTTTGATTCAACTCAGACATTTTTGCTTTTTAAGTGGCAACCAGGTAAAAGACTAGTTACTAATAAGATATTTTATTTAAGTATTCGAGAATTAATTATGTTAAAGAATTTGTTCTAGCTTTCTGGAATACAAACAGGTATTAATCTTTTTAATTTAACTAAATTTTTAAATGAATGTAAACTATTTAACACGCAAAAACTTTCTTTTGAAGTAAATACTCTTAGAAATATGAAAAAAGGGTTGATAATATAACAAATATATAAAATTAACCCATAAATTGTCTTTAAAGTTTGGTTTTTATAGAGAGTTAGGTTGTAAGTAAAATTACGAAAGTATTACGTTTAATTTATTAAGTGCTAATGAAAAGACATAGTTTATTAACACTTAAGTATATTAGTCAAAGAAAGTTTTATTCTTTTAAAAATTAAATTAAATAGGCATTCTATGTATAGCTAAAAATTTATTCTAATATATATTAATTTAACTAGGCATTCTATGTATAGCTAAAAGTCATTTAAAATGATAAGGTAAATAAAAGTAAAACTTTTTTCTGGTGTGACTAAAACTAAAAGTTTAACAAATGTCACTAAAACTGCGGCCCGCGAAGACTTTGTACACTTGAAATTTGGCCCTCGACCACCAATTGCCTGCCGGCCCCTGTTATAAATCATTTACTAAACCCCTATAAGTACAGAAAATACTGTGTTATATTATATATAAAATATTTTATTGGCATCTAAATGTTATTTGTTTTCTACATGTATGTTTAAGCTAGATTTAAAATCGTGTGATATATACTTTTGCTTGACAAGCCGAGTTTTGCTTTTAAGATAAAATTTGTAATTTAAAACTCTAAACTACTATTTAATTTTCAGAAATTCACACAATATTTTCCAAAAACTTGAATTTTAGACTTGCGTGGGTAACTCACTGCTTAAAAATGCATTATTATAATACTGATTTTTGTTTATGTGTTGTCCACTTGGTTTCAGTCAACTCAAAATATTTTAAATAATCATTAAGATACTTACATTATCAGGACCGAGAGGTTTTTTTTTTATAAATCCATTATAACATTAGATACCGTATCATAAAGAAACTTTTAATATTTATTTTGATGAAATGGTATGTTAAAATGTTATTTATCCCTTTGAATCTAATAAATCTGTTTTAATTATACTTTTTAGGCACAAACATATTTAATGAAATATCTTTATTTAGAATCGACCGGATTAACATAACAATGATTATGTAGGATACAATAAATATAAAAAAAAAAGATTTTTTTAAAGACTTCATCATTTTTAACGAAAAGAAAAAAACTGTTTTAAAACGACTTTATAAACCTAAATTAATTATTCATCAGATTTTTTTTTAACATTGCTTCTTAAGCTATAATAACATAAAGAATGCATCAGGGTGCTGGATTTCGATAAGTATTTAGTCACATAAAACAAGAGCTTGATATTTTAGTAAAAACGAAAAACTTTTTTATTTTAATTTTAAGTGTTCAGTTGGCATGTCAACATTGGTATTCTAGCAATTCTGCTTCACATATAAAATGTCATATTTTATGCAAGGATTACTTTACCTTATACTAATATGAGAAATAAAGTTATATAAATTTATTAAGAAAACAGTGTTTCATCAAATTTCAAAATTTAATGAGATTCTCAGTTATAATAAAAATCTTAAAAAATAGGTTTTTAACGGAATTTATAAGAAATCTATATATAGTTTGTTAAACTACAAAAATTTAATCAAAATTATTTCCTGTTTTTTGCAGAACCTGGTGCACGAAGATTTACATTATTTATTATTTTTGTAAATAACTAATTTACTTAAACAAACTTAATTTAATTCAGATACGTTAGTCTTATAAGTTTATAACAGAACCAGAAGTTAACAAATTAACAACTATATATTATTTCACTTTAATCAGTTTAATATTTGTTGAAAAAAAAGAAAGAAGCTTGTGATCCAAACAACTAATTTATTATTTAAAAAAAAACAAGCAGGAATTTTAAATCTAAGAAACCATTTTGAGGTATGGTGGGAAGCTTTCGACAGCAGGAAATAGGAAAAACCTTCAATCAGGAAGAACATTCCTAAAATACACCTTTTATAAAACATATCTTATGACTAAACTTTAAACTAATAGCATAAGAGTATTTTGTTAAGTACAATTTATCACTTATTCATAAAACAAAATGTTAAATACTGCTTTTTAAGACATGAAAACATTAAAGGTAATAGAAATAAAACAAGTTCAACCGTTTTTACATCATAAAATATTTAATTGAAAACTAAAATTACATTTTAGGAAGTTTAGCGAGGCCTTCTTATAGCTTATTTCGTAATCTTTCTTTTTTTGCCTCTTGCTTTATTTTTGGTCTGCTTGACGTACTTGGATTTATCCGGTATAGTTTTTCCGCTTGGAACTATCCCTGTTTTTAAAGCACAATTTAATATGTTCATGTCTAGTTATAAAAAAAAAGTTAAAAGTTTTTTATGAATACTTTACATTGTTTCTTTTAGGTTAACAGAATTTTTATAAAATAAGCTAATGTATTCTTCTAATCTTTTTAATGATTTAAAGAATTGAAATATTTTTTAATTTTGTTATAAGTATGGCATTAAACTAGTAAAAAAAATTAGAACTTTTGATCAAAACTTCACCTTTGGTCATTATTTAGGTTAATTAAGTGTATGGAGTAAATAAGTTTGAAAGCCGATAATTAAATAAAAGTTTACCACTAATGTTGCCTTTGTTCCAATGTACTAGCTCCCTTGGAGTCCACAGTCCCATTCCGGGATATTGTATCTTTTTTTCTACCCTTCTTTGCAGGTGATCCGACCTAAATAATGATACATAATTGTATAAATTTACTGTTAGTATATATACATATAAATTTGCAAACATGTTCTAAGTTTGTGATATTTACATGAGAAGTTTTTAAAAGGCTTAATGGCATATGGGGGTTCTACATTTTTTTTACTAAATATATCATTGGATTTTATATGTTACCATGGACATGAAAACAGTTAAGGAACTTGAACCAATCAAAAAGCAGAAGTATTAGGCTGATGCGAAAGCTACTCTTACTCGTACTGAAGTCGAACCAAATACAAAACAAATAAAAAACATTTGTAACAAAACAATTTAAATCACATACCTTCTCTCAAACTCACGTCGTTTCTTCTCAAACTTTTCTCTCACTTCCGGAACCCACTTGTCCCGATCCTCCCAAACTCCGTTCACATGATCGGGTTCAAAGGTGCCGGTGCGGTATTTGAAGTGGCGCCAGTCTACTTCCGGGTGGAAGTACACTAGGTGGCGCATGCTCCTCAGTTGCCAAGTGTTGGGGTAGGGACTGTTGTGATTAAGAAATAAAAATATTCTGTTTAATCTTTTTTTGTTGTTGCTTTTTTAAAAAAGAAGAAACAAAAACGTGCAATGAGAATTTTTTTTGTAAGGTTAAACTAAAAGTACTTCTTATTAATAATCAATAGTTTCTTTATATTCAGTTGCATGAAATTAATTAATTTTGCTATAACAACATTAAAACAATTATTTGTAATATGTTAAATTTATTCATTTGCATTAGTTTTGTACGAATACATTTACGAGGTAAAAACTGTTTGTAAAGAACTCACATTACTTACTTGAATATTTTATTAACCAATGTTTAAAATAGAGAAATAATTCAAAACTAAAAAGTAACCCATTTTGCTTAAATTTATGAACAATTAAAACTTCATTGTTAAACAGAACTATACTTCAAAAGTTCATTTTTATTTATTAACGTTTATTCAAATAATAAATAAAAATTCAAACCTGTAATATTCAATATCCGTCTGACCGCAACTTGCTCCACCAGTTCTATTTTTATAAAAAGTTTAAAAATATATATTAATTCGTTTTAACAAATTGTTCCATATACTTTATATATATATATATATTATAACATATATAATATTATAAACTAAATAAAACATGACCTGTATAACACAGGGTTTTCCAAAGTGAGCTATGTCAGATATCTAGGGGCCATGAGCAGCAAAAGGGCCACAGGGGGGACATGAGGTCATAATTTGAAAACTTTCACTAGATTTATGTCGCTGATGAAAAGCAAAAGAAAAAGTGTTGTTCTTTATTGTAGGTTTTGAGTAATCTTGTTGAAAAGGGCCATTTGAAAAAAAAGTTTGGGAAACCCTAGTGTAACAGAACAGTGAAACATTTGTGTTAGTAAAATGTATTATTGTGTTAACATGTATAAACGTATTCTAAATTATGTAATAAACAACAGCTTTATGCAGCTGCTTTGTATATGAGATGTTTATAACAATTTTAAATTCTAAACTTCTACAAAATATGTTTGATTAACTAAAGCTTTACTGAAGACTATATGAGATATTTCTATTAGCTGTATAAAACTGTTTTTTGTTATATCATTAAAAACATTTAGCTACAATTTAACTTGTCTAGCATTAGTGACCGCAACTTTATAAAAATAAAAATATATATATAACTATTCAAAACATAATTTTGGGCGTTTACTAATAAAATTCCTAGCGAAACAAGTTCAATGGTAAATATATTAATAACAAATATAAACAGTACTTTGAAGTGGAAAAAAGAAAGAGTACAGTTTAAATTTGTTACTATTAATATATAATTTTATACATATATATAGAACTTTTTAATCATCAGCTGTAGGTACGAAATAAAGTGCATTTGCTAAACTATAATAGAAAAAATAAACAAAAAATATATGACGTAATTATTGCATATTGTAGAGTACAAATATACAGTGCAAACATTACTCTTCCATCTAAACAAACAATAAAAATTAACAATACTACATATAAGTGACTATTACATTAGATACTTTTAAATTTTTAGATTTTAGAGGAGGTTTTTCATGTGTCGGAAAAATGATAGAAAAACACTTCACTAGTTAATTTATATGTTTGATTTGCTTAAAACGTAAGCAGATTGTACTGGTACATTAATTTAATATAAAAGTATTTAACCTGAAATAGGTAAGTAAAAATAAGAAAAAGAAGGTTTCATTTTTTAGTCACAACTTCATTTTACATTAAAATATTTTTTTATTTTCATTTGATTCTTACAGTAGTTCATCATTTATTCATCTGTCTTTACATAACTTTATAATACTTAATTTTATTTAGTGTTTTGTGTAAATCAGAATTCCCCAATCTGGGCGTTTTAAGTAAGTAGGGGACAATAACTAATAAAAGAGAAAAAAAATTTAAAACTTTGACCAGTCAAAAACTATGGAACTAACACTAGACATTCTTGCAGATGAAGCGCAGAAAAAAAGGTCTTAAGGTTTAAAATTTACACTAGATATGCTAGAGATACAGGTAAACACCATTAAAAAAGGACTAGGTGTTTTAAAATAGTAATTTTATTTGAGGAGTAGTCTTATTAGAGGTCGGCCACAGCCTTTTTAGGTTTTTTAAAGGGGCCATTTGAATTAAGTTTGGGAAACCCTGGTATAAAAGCTATTTGGCTTTGTTCTTGACTAAATTACTGTACTTCTCTTCAAGGAAATCTATTTGAAACATTCAAAATGATGGCAGTGACATATTACATACATTTAATTGTTAAAAACTTTTTATTAAATATTTTATGCAATAGATAAGTATTCAGACCTCGTTATTTCAATACGAACGAAGCCAGCAGGCTTGTCAACTTTGAAGAGCTCGTATATTTCTTTGGTCTGTAAAATATTTAGAACGTTAATTTCTTAGTTATTTTTATACTTTTATGAATAATATACTGTTCAATGCAGCCTTGTGTAAATCAACAGTATAATGTTGAATTTTGTAACTACATGTCAAAATAATAAAATAAAAGTTTTAATTAATTTTTAAAAGTGTAACAATAGCGAATAGTTAAAGGCTAATTCAGAAAATAAAAGAACATAATAATTTAGATTAGTTAAAATTTATAGAGTTTTACCTGTAAAACTACATTTACTTTAACTAAAAAGTAGATAAGTATATAAATAACTCATATTTATTTTTACGAAAAATGATTATACCTCTTTGTGAAAAACATCAGTATAATCATAATGGTCGTCATCAAAGTCAGGATCTTCTTCGAAAATTTGAGGATCCTCATTTACTTTTTGAGGCAGTTCTTTATTAACAGGCGCTGAAGACATTTTTAATTTGCTGCACTAGTATATATTCTATTAGAAAAATTTGTGTTTGTTTAAAACAAAATAAAATGTATAAGAGATGAATTGATGGCTTTACTTTATCTGCTTTTTTATTGACTACTTTTACAGCATTTAACTAATACTGAAGATATGCTTGATGTACTCTTCTTAGAAACTATTATATTAGAATATTTTTAACTGATAATACTTCAATTTTAGAAATATTTAGAAAGAAAATAAAATTTACAAATATATATTAAAAGTTTGACTCAAGTTTTATTTTTACCGTTTGGTTGATATAATAAAATATTTATTGTTTTTTTTATAAATTAAATTTTACCAATTTAGTAGCATGAAACATTATTCAATAATTAATCTTTTGTTCACAGCAGTCATAGTGACATTTTAAAGATTTTTAAAAAACAGAGTAAAAGTTAACAAGTTTTATAATAAATATTTAAAACTAAATATACTGAAAATCAAACAGTAGAATAAAGTTAGGTTGAAATCTTCTTAAACTGTTTGTACTGGTTAGGTTAATGGTTTGATAATGTTTGAAGTTTTCAGAATGTAAGACAGTTAGAATATAGAAATTTAAAATTAAATAAATTGAAAAGAAAGTAGTTTAAACTATATGAAATATTTCCAAAAATAGCCTCAGTTTTATAAATATTTCTCAAAATAAGATCAAACTTTTCTGAAATATTTATTTGAAAAAAATTTTAATTGTAAACTAGCATGAAATATCCTGAGTTTTTGAAACCCTGCTATAAAGTTACACGTAATTACCAAAAATGTTCACCAAAATAAAACTCATGAAAAACCTCAGCAATAACTTTAAGAAATTTATCTTAAATGTAAATGTAAATTTTTTTTTTTCTTATTACTTATTAAACTTTTAACTGTTTTATTTTTATTAGAACCAAACTTCTATAGTTAAAACTTTGTTTTTAATTTTTATGAAAAAAAGAACTAAATTAAACCATATGATTAAAAGTTTACTTTGTAAAAACTGAAAACAATATTCTAAAATTAACTCTAGTTATTTAACCAGTCCAATTGTTATAAATATGTTTAAAAACGACTCTTTTCTGAAAAAATTAAGTACCTGAAGAAAGTAGCAAGGCCAGCCTAATAACAATAAAAACAACATCATGTTCAGCAAAAATTAAAAATATGGTTGCCTATCTAAGTTTTAAAACTGTTCTGAAAGACTAAAGACTATACTTTGTAACCTAAAACTTGCCTGAGTTATTCTGATTCTTTTATATCTTAAGAAATATTCCTCTATCTACATACTTATACCTAATAACCTTTTTAATTTTAAAAAATAACAAAAAATGTAAAAATATGTAAATTCTTCCAAATTTGATGACAATTAAACTTATATTTTGTTAGTTTATCAAAGTGCAAAAAAAGATAGCCATAGGGATAACTAAAAATAAATACTTTTATAATCAAGTCGTTCAATAAAGTTAGTTAGATAAAACAAAAATGTAATACAAAAGCACTGATACTACTTAATTAATTTTCATTTGATATTTAAAAAACAGTTTTGAAGTTGAAAAAATCTAAAAACTACCTTTTTTTGTCAATGACTTTAATTAGCATTAGTTTAAAAATGCTTTTACTAGGCATCAGTGTCTTGAATTACTAAATATATTTAAAAATTAAAGTAAAACCTTCCAGATTTGGATATAAAAATTATCCTTGAGAATATAATTTGTATGTACATATAAAGAATAAAGTAGTTGAAATATTAGCTAACTATAACTTTGGTGAGCAGCAGTTATTTAACAAAATTTTAAAATTTTCACAGAAACATTTTATACTATTATGTACTTTCTTTCATTAAACCCAGGGCTAAGAAAAAAATTATTTTGTAAAATTAAAAATTTGAAACTTTGTTGAACAATTGCTGCCTCTTATAGTTATTGTAACTTAATATTAAATGGGTTGTATTTTAATTATGTTTTTTAAATCTTTACATTATTTAATATATTTAAACAACAATAAAATAGTTAAATTAAGATTGTACAGACTTTTAACAAATTGAAATAAATTTAAGTTTATATATATTTTTTGTACTTAAAAAGAAAATTTTAAAAGTGTATTAATAGAACTAAATTGCAAAGTGATTAGAAGAGTTTAACTGCAAGAATTTTCAAATTAATAGTTTACTATTTTTACTCTAATGGATGTATGTACCTGTATTTTTACAACAATTGATTAAATTCAACAAATTAAACTGTAAATAGTCTATTTTCTTAGCTAGTTTTTTAATAAATGTTTTTAACACATTAGTCTAAGTAAGAGGTCGACAGACAGTTGGTGCTCGTGGGACAAGTTTCAAATTTCCAAAATCTTACGGGCCGCAGTTTTAGTTTTAGTGATATTTAAATAACCTTCTGGTTTTAGTTTTATTCATAATAGAGAAAATTATACTTTTACTTATTTAAACTTTAAATAACTTTAAATACAAATATAATGCCTGTTTGAATTATAAATACTATATGGATAAAACTTGCATTAAGTAATATAAATAAGTCTTAATATACTTTGCAACTTCTTAACCACTAAGTAAGTTAAACATAATATTTTTTTTGTTTTACTTACAACCTAACTCTCTATAAAAACCGAGTTTGAAAAACAGTAATGGGTCGCGTTTATACATTATTTTATATTATATACCACTTTTTTATGTTTTTAAAAGTATGAATTTTTGAAATTTATATTTGCGTCTCAATTAGTTTGAATTCTTTGAAAGAATAAATAATTAGTTTACTGAATAGAAATTAATACCTACTTGTATTGTAGAAAGGCTAAAACAACTTTTTTAACATATTTAATGTTTTAATACTTTAAAACAATTACATATTACTAATTCATTAGTCTTTTACATGATTACCACTATAAATTTAAAAATGTCTGAGTTACATCAAGCTAGCCTAAGTTTATTAAAAGTTAAAAATGCTAAAAAGTTGTGTTTAATCAAGCTTAAACACTTAACTAAAACATCAACATTATAAAATAGTACACAATATTTAAATAGACAAGAAAAAACTAAAATTAGTAAACTGCACTTTAGTCATAAAAATTACTCTAAGAATTCGAAAACTTATTTAAAGTGTTTCAAATAAAAGTCTCAAACCTACCTGAATTAAAAAAATGTCTAAACAATTTAACCTAGTCTAAGTTTTTTAAATCTTTAAAATAGCCTGTCTGTTTGTCAATCCTGTTTAAAATAAAATTCCTAAATTAAAGAAATAAAGAAGTTTATTAAAAGTGAATAAAATATAAAGCAAAACAAAAACGATAAGTCAGCTTGAATGGACAATTAAATTTTTCAAATATTTTCAAATAAAATAAAAAAAAGTTATAAAGCTATCAATAAGGAAGAAAAACTTGTTATTTATTGAGTATTATAGCTATACTTTATCAGCAATAGAAATATTGCATTCAAAAAGAGTAAAAGTGAATATAAGAAGATATATAACAATTAAAAAACATTAGTTAGGAGTTACTATAAGAAAATAAAAATAAATTGCTTAATTCAGTTTCAATAAAGCAAATTATTATCTTCAGTTACTACAGATTGATCAGTAAATATTGATAAGGCAAATTATAAAGTAACAATAGTTATTACTAAAATGGAGGTACCATTTAAAATTGAAAACTTTTTTAAAAAGTTTGTTTGGGAATTAGTAATTTTTGTTTATTTCTCCAATGGCAACAGTAGTCGTGTTTAGGAAATGTCTGAAGATTTTTAGGCCGCATAAATCAAATTAGGATAGAGTTAAGATAAGAGGACTGGTACAATAAGTATAACTCATCTGAGAATTTATATTAGAGGTGTTTTTACTAACTTGACATCTTAGAAGAATTTCTAGGTTTAGTTACAATGCAAAGCACACAATAAATAATGACATTTTAAGATTAAGGTGCAATGCACCAATATAAGTTTTTGACAGTACAATTTTATGCTTGTGTTTTTAGTTTAAAACAAAATAAAAGGAATTAAAAATCTTTAACGATATAGTATTACTAAAAAAATATTGTTATCTATAAAAAAAATAAAAATATATATATTCAAAATATTTTTTATGTCAAAACAAATTTTATTACTTAACATGTAAAAATTGTATAAAATTCCATGTTCTATCAAAACTCTCAAATTCAAGGTCTTTCCAGATTTCTTAAGTATAAGTGGTCAAATTCCAAGATTTTACGGGTTTCAAGTTTTTTGGCAACACTGATTGTCAACTCTTATTATACGCATACATTTAATATAAATAGTATTTTAAATTATATCAGCTGCAAGACTTTAAATTTAGCATATATCATAATTCAAACCAACACTGTAAGTTGAACAAAACATAGTACATCATAAGCTTAATTTGACACTCTTTAAAGCAAAAAAAGCCAGCCTGAAAAACCAAAAATTAGCCTGATATTTTAGTATACAAAAGGTAACTCAAGCCAACAACTGAAAACATGACTAAATTGGCCTGATATTTGAAGTCCCAAACAGTTATAGTCTGAGTGTGTGGTTATGTTTAGTTGTTTATTTGCTTAAATTTAGACTTTTCTTAACAACAATGTAGAAACTTAATAAAATACCATCCCTAAATCTACTTTTTTTTAAATAGGTAGTTTCAAAAAAAAAAACTGTAAATATTAGTATGCAACGCGTATGAATTAACTGAATTTGCCAAAAAACATTGTTTGAAATAAAATGTACACCTAACAAAAACATATTAATTTATGTCATATATTTTGTTCATTGTACAGACTTATATATTATAAGTAAAGACAATAATGTTAGAAATTTATGCATAAACTAAACTTAATCAAACTTAAGTATTAAATAAAATGTGGTTTTAAACATAAGCATCTTTGTACATTGATATACATAGAAATTAGTTCAAAGGCAAAGAAAACTTATAAAAAATCAAAATGTGTAAAAACCAGAAAAAAGAAATATTTTTTAATATTGTGTTATTTTTAATGTATTTGTACACACTATAAAATTAATCTTATTAAATAGACATCTATAAAAAACATTAGGTATAAAAATTGTTTTTTTAAATACCTTAACTGTAAATAAATGGAATTTTAGTTATTTACTTTGCAATACTTTTGTACATAATTGAAAACATTTTTGTTTAGTTTATTTACTAAATAGGTGTTATATAACTAACTTTACTAAACCCAAGCACACTTTGCACTCTTTTTCAGATTATTACTTGCTGTTGTAAGAAGAAAGTCATAATGAAGCTAAGAAAAAACCTTGTTGGAATGCTAATTTGTCTTTTTCATATTCTTAAACTAAAGCAGTAAAGTCTTTTAACTCTTTTACAATTTATTTAAAAGGACTAAAAACGAAATTGGTTAAAAATAAACCAAATTACTAAACTTAAAACTTATTTTTTGCTCAGCGGGCCACATTTACATGCTTGAGGGTTGCAAAACTTTTTTTCGCGGACTGCATTTCATTAAATACAAAAACGTGTTTGCGGACCGAAGTTTGCTCAACCCTTGTCAAAATAAATGAAACTGAAAGAAGCTGATCAAGGAAAACAAAGTCTTTCTAAACTACCTGGACTAGAATCCTGCCAAATCTCAGCTAGGATCCGGACAGATTCGGAACTTGGATCACTGTTTAATTTTAAGTTTAATGATCAAATTTGTAAAGTTGATCACAGGTAAGTTTTATGACAACTCGTATAAAAACACGGTTATATTTAACGAAGAAATTTTTTTTTCTAATTCTAATCCGTATTTAATGAACATGAGTTTTATTTTAATTGTAATTGAGTTGAGATAAAGTGGTCATAGTTTCATAATTTAAAGTTGTCTTCAAGCACCACGCTTGTGTTTAGTTGGTGACGTGAGAAGGAGCATTGTTGTGTTGGAAGGTCAAAGCTTATTTTTCGGAATAGTCTTTTATATCATGTAAACCAGGGACCAAGATTCCATCAATGATCATTCATATGTTAATTTTGGCATCAAATTCACTAAAAAAAATGAAGTAATTCACCAGCTGTCGACAGAGAAAACCATGACAGATGTCCAGAAAACCACTTATGCAAAATCTTAATTTTTCGCTTAAAGTGTCAAAATTAAAATATTTAAATAAATCTTTATATAAGTTATAAATTGATAATCTAATTAAGATAAAAAAAACTTCTTTAATAAAATCAAAGCTCTCATGAACAAAAGACAATAAAAGCCAACTTATTTTTAATTTCATTATGTAACTTTTTGATTGAACTAGAGTGACTCGTTTGTGGACATTGAACTTATGAAAATGTAACTTATAAATTACGTTAACTTGAGAAATTATAACTTACATGCTCTAAACATCACCATATATGATAAGCTCAATATTAAACAACAATCACGAAAAAGCGAGTATATAATCACTCAATGATAGCGGGAGTTAGGTCAGTTTACCTCAAGAATCACGAGCTCTGTCACTCTAAAGTTTGAACTACCGTCACTATTTTATGTTGACAAAATGTTGTAATTAATTAAAATATTTAACTTATTAACAACAGAATTAGAATAAAGTCAAACCGATTTTAGTATTTTAAATTTAGAATATCGATAAATTAAAACATATGGTAAAATAAAACTTTGGATAAAACACAGACTCATTTATAAAATAGCTGTTTGCTGTAGGTTTTTGCACTTAACTCTAAGTGAAAACTTTTAGAGTCGTTGATAGTGGAATTATTTTTAAAAGTTTAAATGTTGTTGACAATTTCTCAATTCTCATTGATCTGATCTGACACTCAAAATAAGTTACCTAAATTTTTATACTTGTTTGCTAATTATTTCTTAAAATATCAACAAATTAATTGAAAAATACTAATTAGAACTCAAAATGATTCACTAAAACGGTTAGCTGTTCCTTTTTATTATAAAAAAAAGAGTAGCTTTTCATTAGCTGCCAATAAAACCTACATCAAAAATCTTATAAACATAATTATAGTTTATTGAGCTATATAAAAAGAGGCTAAAAACGTTTGGTTTTAAGAATAGGTGCACAAAGAACCTTTTGGTTATCGAGTCGCGAACTACGGATGCCTTTTAAAGTCTTATCCAGGACTATTACTTTCAACAAAGCAAGGTATTTTGTATAAAAACGTCGCAAATCTTGTAAGTTAGCAGCAAACGAAGCTTTCTTACAATTAGCATTCTTACCAATGTTTAGCAAAAAGAGCTTCTTGTGTATGATAGCATTACTATGTAAGAATTGTCTATGTCAGTGCCTATACTGGGGTTTCTGAAACCTTTTTTCAATAAGGTCCCTAAACAAATTAAAAAACCTATGACCCGTCCAACAAGATTTCTAAAAAACTACCATTTAAAACGTATAAATTCTTTTTGCGTTTTATCATCTATTCCAGCATAGTTTCATATTATGACCACATAGCTCCATTATAGACACTTTTCTGCTTATGGTACCTAAAGGGGATTGGCCCACTTTGGGAGATACTAGTCTATACCTAGCGAAAATATTGTAAATAGTTTCTTAGTTTAAACATATGTAAGTTTTTGCGTTGATATAAAGTTGTTTTCATTTGGGAAACCAAAACTAATTCCACTAAAATAATCAATACAACCACCTAGAAAAGTAAAATGTAGGGAAAAATACAAAAATGTCAGAAAATACCTAAATTCATGCACTTTATTGCGTTATTTTAGTATAATACATTATCCTCTTGATAAAATCCTTTACGATTATAGCAACTTTTTCATCGGAGAGCAATATACATTTTTGCAAAAACTCGCCTTGCTGGTAAATAATGATCACTGCAAATCTATCGGAAACTTACTAAATACTTTTCTCATTACTAACCTTAACTTAACTACTCTCTAATCAGAATAAGCGTCTCCAACAAAACTAAATAATAAGTTTTCAAAGTGCTAGCTTAGAGCGGTCTGAAAAAATCGATTCTTACAGACATAAATACTAACTATATATTGAGATACCTATAGTTTTAATGAAAAGTAAAAACTAAATTACATAAACACTAAGAACTAACAAAATGATCATTAGTGTTTAGATTTTTATCAAAAAGAGTTTAACTATGTTTAAATAACTTATAAAACAAACATCATAGCTACATAAACTGCTTTATGTGAAAAAGTTTAAGAACTCATTGGGCTAAACTAACCTTAACTTCACTTTCTCAACAGCGAGAAGCTATTGTTTGCAATTTTACATTGATAAGCAACTGTACATGAAAACTGTATAAGATTTTCACAGAAACAGTTAGAATTTCATACCGCCATTTTTAATCTTTCTACGACGCTTTAATATATTTACACGACGTTAATATTTAATCCACAGAGTTTGGTTATTAGCTATGAGGAAACCCTTATTTTTTAAATGAGTAGAATTATAGAATTATAGAATGTAGTGTTTTATATTTATTAGAGACAAGTTGAATGTTTTGTACTTTCCAAAAATATTTTATTTAAAAAAGAATTCAATGTTGGAGCGTGGATAAAAGAATCAAATCAGTTTAAATTATAGTATTTCCCCAGCCTCCGTAGCAAAGTAAATTGAAATCTGTACAAAATATTAAACGGAAAATATATCCATTAACATTACAATTTGACCTGACACCCTCGTTCTTAAATTTATTGTATTTTTCTGAACAAGTCTTACTTAAAAACTATAAAAATGATAAATGACAATAACTTACATTGATTAAAAATTCATAGTTTACTCAATATTAGCATCACCAACGATATTCTAAAAGAAACCAGAAGACACAGTTTTTATTTTTTAGTTTACCAAACTACTTATTTTGATACATTAGTAGTAGATATCATGGTAGATAATAATTATTTTGGGTGTCATAATGTTCTATCTGCCAATATTAATACTAAATTAAAACAGCAACTTGAACTATAGTACTAAATTGTAACTGAAATTCGTTATAAATAATACTTCTTGTCAGAGAATTTTCTAAATATACATGGTAAATTGAGTTTTGTAGCATTCCAGCCATGCTAGAACAAAATAATCCTTTTTTCTTCGTCTAAAAAACGAAAGTTTGAATTGATAATTTTCCTAACTAACGTTGATGTATACATATTTTTTACTTAAAAACTAATTTTAATGCATTTGTAATGGATACTTTTAAATATATTCAAAAATATAGGAATTTAAATAATTGAAAAATTATTACTTTGTTTACATTTCTTATTAAGAAATTCTACTTAAAAATTTTTAACGGGAACAAAATTTTTTTTTTTTTAAATTGCTAATGTTATAGACAATATCATTTTCTCATGGCTCCGACACTCGTACATATGGTAAAATTAGGTTACTTAACAATAAGTTTCATTGTGTACTTATAGCAATATATCCCATCTATAAGTATACAGTGTTTTTATATTCATATATTGAGGTGTGCTACTAATTTTTATTGATGAACAAAAACTATATTTGATTCGTTGTAATTAAAACCAACTTTCAAAATCTGTATAAGCCTTTGTTTTACAGCAAAGTATGGAATATTATAGTTTTAATAAGTGTTTTTCAAAGTCTTACATTGTAATTTTAATCATTTAAATATGTTCAAAAAAAGTTATTTAAAAATCAAAAATAAATAATGGAATGAAAACTAAAATAAAAGAAAAAAATATATTTTTCTGTTTAATCATTACCGTAAGCGGTGTTATAATTTTTAACAGTAAGCCCTGAAGTAATGGTTACTAAGAATTTATTTAGAGCTTATAAACTGATGAAATAAGAAACCATACACGTAGCTTCTATATTAAAATACCAGTCAAAAATAAAAATAATTAGTTTGTAGTGTTTGATGCCCTAAAGCTATTTTAACTTGTGTTTTGGTAATGGTTTTTATTAAAATATTTGTGTAAAATTTGTTTCTTATCTTTTTAACTTGAACAAAGATATTGTTGTTTAAACTGTTTTCCCGCTAAATCTTTTGTTTATTTTGTTGTTATGTTAGTAACAGATATACAAATTAAATATTGTTTAAATAAGTTGTATTGAAAGCTATAAGATTTACAAGTTCCTTTGTTAGATAAATCTATCAAATTACTTACTGCAGTTTTATGTACTTTGTTTTTTTAAGTTTTTCTTTTGAATCCTTTATTACAACCTTCTTGTTAAATCTACCAAAACTATCAAAAACTCAATATTTTCTCTTCAAATAATCTTATTGTTTCATTGTTTACTAAAAATATTTCATCAGATTATCAAAACTCTATTAATCTCTTTATGGTAATGTGCACTTACATTAGCTGAAACTTTTTATTTAAGTTTTGTATTTTTAATTCTACCGCTCTTTTTATGCTTTTAATGTAACCAGATCATTTAATATACATATAAAAAAATTATAAACAAATTCAACAGTTATTTACTTTTTTATTAGGATATGTTGTTGAATCAGCATTTAAAACTGTTTACGAAATAGCAATATATATACTTGGAGCCTTATTTGTTAGTATTACTGTAATCTATTAAATCAAAAGAAGTTATTGAATTAGAAATTTAATACCTAAATGTGCAGTTTGAAAATAGTTTTTAAAGGTTTTTTTACTAGTATTTACTAGTATTACCAGTAAACAAAGAGTTAAAATCTTCTTGAAAAATTAATGTAATGTAGTTTTGAAATAAGCTTTATTTAAGAATCTTTTCCCATTTTCTAAGTAACCATTATTTTATCTAAAACCTCTCAAAATAATTTTGATAAGCTTTCATTAAAATATTTGTGCAAAATTATTAAATACTTTTTAAACTTGAACTTTAGTATGTAACTTAAACTGTTTTTTACGCTTAATATTTTGTTAATTTTGTTACTTTTGTTGCCATAAATATACAAAGTACACCCTTTTGTGCACAATTATAATAAAATTAATATTTTACTTTCTAAACATTGTACAGCGTTTTTTTTTTTGTACACGTTCTAACGAGTGCTGCTAACTTTTAATACAGAATGAAAAATGTACTTCATTCGTCATAACTAAAACCAACGTTCAAAAGCTGTGTAAGCCTTTAGTTTACAGCAGATTATAGAGTTTTATACTTTTCATAAGCTATTATTCAAAGATTTTTATTGTATCTTCACAAAAACTTACTTAAAAGTTTAAAATAAATAATTGAATGAAAACTTAAAGAGGAGAAAAAAAATCTATTTACCACTCTTCAAATCATTACCAAAAGCGGTATTTTTTCGACTTTTTATAGTAAGCCCTTAGGTAAAGATAATAAAAAAATTTAAAGAGCTTATAATAGGAAACCATATACGAAGCTTACATATAACAAAATCAATCATACATAATAAATATTAGTTTGTAGTCTTCAAGGAGCACTAATGCTATTTTAATTTTACTTTGGTAAGCATTTATGTTAAAATTTTTGTGCAAAATTTGTTTTTTAATTTTTAGTTTGAACTAAAATATTGTTGTTTTAACTGTTTGTTACGCTTAATCTTTAGTTTATTTTGTTATTTTAATTGTTATCAAAATACAAATTACACCATTGTTTAAATAAATTGTATCAAAAGCTATAAGATTTTATAATATAAAATAAGGATATCATATTACTTAATGCAGTGAATTTAAAAATGATTTTTTACACAATAATACATTTTTATACGTTTAAACCATTTTAAAGTTTATAAGAAAATCTATATAACAAAAACTCTGTTACATATCTTTTTACTATATTAGTGTTTTTTTTTGTAGCTGGATATCAATATAATCTAATTATACACGCATCAGTATGTAATTATATTATTAATGGTTTTAAAAAAACTATTCATTTGTAAAATACCTCATACATAATCTGTTGCAAATAAAGTCTAGCAAGTATGTCAATTGAAGTTAAACATTTTAAAAGTTTGTATCAACTTAAAATAATACTTACTTTTTTGTGGTGTACATTTTTTATATAAACTTAAAAAAAAGGTATTAAACACATTGATTAAACCATCTACTGAACATAGTATTTTTATAATGGAAAAAAGTTAGTTTCTTCATTTATACTATACAAACAATATTTTTTTTTAAACTTACTATCTCTACAATTTTTTTTTTGATGAATTTTATTCTATTTTAAATAAATATTAAGCATTTTTTTATAATAAAACTAAGTTTCGTTTAGCAAATATAATAGATTTTCAGTTTTTGCAATTTTATTTTGTTTCATATAAGTTATAAAGATGCAAAATAAAGTAACTATTTTGTTAATGTATAGAATATACTTGTTGCCATACTTTTTTAATACTCTGTACCTATTTAATTTATTTCTTACATATTTTTTACAAATGTTGTATAAGTTTTTTTCTAAAATAAGTTTAATAATGTTGTATAAGTTCTTTTTTTTAACTCAAAAAGTTTATACAAACGTTTTTGTTTAATAATCCGTTGTTATGTTTTTATTTAATATACAGACAGAATTAATTTAACTTAAATATTTGAAATTTTTGATGATCCTTACTTTATCATGAGTTTTTCAAATAAAAGGAGCCAGTTACATGTACACTCAAGCATGAGTTAAATAAAAATTTAGCCCAGCAGAAAGACCTAAACCGCTCTAACTAGAAAAGTCTTTTTTTTGCAACAAAATTTTGCGTTGAACTTATTGTTGGTAAATTTTTAAACAGCTAAAAATTAAATTTGGTCTAAAACTGTTTAAAATTTTCAAATTTAATAGAAAATATTAAAAAATTTAGTTTGGAATTTAAAAAATCCCTAAAATATCATCAGATGTATAACTCCTTACTTATTTTATTTGAAGCTCATAAGTCATTTCTTTTAAATATTTCATTGCAACTTACTTGTTAGAGCTACCAGAAATTTCTAACACTCAATATTTTTTCTTAATGTTTTTTGTTTTTTAGTCCTTTACTAAAAATATCACGTCAGCAAATTACAACTAGTCTTAATGTGAACATGGTAATGTGCGCTTACAATAACTAAAACTGTTATCTAAGTATACCATACTCTACCGCTCTTTTTATGCTTTTCACGTAATCTGATCATTTAGTATACATATATTATGCATTTATAAAAAAATTCAATAATTCTTTTTTTTTTTTATGATTTTTGTTGCATCAGCATTTAAAACTGTTTACGAATGAGCATTATATATATTTGGAGCCTTAACTGTTAGTATTACTATAATCTATTAAATCAAAAGAATTTCTTAAATTGGTAATTTAATAGCTAAATTTGTGGTTTTGAAACAATTTTTAAATCTTTAATTTATTAGTATTTACTAGTTTTACTAGTAAACAAAGACCTGAAATCTTCTTGAAAAAATTAGTGTAATGTAGTTTAGAAATCAGTTTTATTTAAGAATGTTTTCCTATTGTCTAAGTAACCATTATTTTATGTAATACATCTCAAATTACAAAGCGCAAAGTAGTCAAAGTTGATTTGCAGCTAAAAATTTAAAGCTTTGGTTTAAACCCAAACTATTTAAATTTAAGACTAGTAGTTCATTCACACTTTTTTTAATTCTGATTAATACTTCATTTTTAGGGTAAGTCTAGGTTTTGTATTTAATTAGAAGGAACAACTAAAAACCATATTTCTTACTACAATTAAATTTAATTTAATTTTTCAGAACTTAGTGCAATACTCTCACAAGGCAAAAAATGAAAAAAAAACTTGAAAACAACTGACAAATTGCTTATTAAAATGACTTATGGTAATTTAGTATATAGATCTCTAAATTTTTTACCGTGTAACATGGTTGCAAAAAAACTATGAAACCTGGAATAACCTGGAAAGACTGAAATTTGACAATTTAGGCTAAAATACCTGGAAAAACTTGTTATTATAGAAATTTTTTGAAAAAAAAATCCGAAAAACCTGAAGTTTTAAACAATTTTTACAAATTAAACACAAAACATCAATTATTTTGATAATGTTTTTTCGTCATCATCAAACTTTGTTTCTATCAAAAACCTATTTGAAGTAGCTATACAGTATCTTTTTAATGTTTTTATACTATTAAACACAGTGTCTTATCTTAAATTTAACTTAAAACTAAAAGTAGACCTAAACATGTGTACTAAAAACCTGGAGGAAATTTTGAAAACCTGGAAAAAATTTTCCTATAAAATTTAGCAAATATGGTTTAAGTCTGATTATGAAACATACTTAGGCTTCATTTTTATTTTTGCAGAGTTTATTTAAGGTTAGGAGCAAAGATAATTCCTTTTAAAATATAGAAAAAACACAAGTAAAAAGCCTTTAACTTTATCATTTTATTTTTTCGCTCTCTACAAGTTTCTTTTACTAACTCACATACTATATAATGTAATACATTTTTTAAAGTCTTCTAAAAATATTAAATGGTCAATGTTTTTTTTTTAAGTTACACTGTTCTGATATTGCTTTATTTATAAGTATTTTTTTTTGTTATTATTTTGTTGAGATAATTTTATAGCTCTTGAAATTTTACTGATAAATTATTAAGAAATTTAGGTATAATAAAGTGCAAAAAGAGTAATGTAGATTTTATATTGGGAACACTTTATAAGACTTAGCGTACATGATTAAACTTCTTAAAATAATACTAATTATACTCATATAAAAATTAGTTAAACTTAAAATATACAATAGTATAATAGCTAAACTAAAATACCAACTCAAAATATGTTTTACAAATCAATACACTTGCTCATTTTTAGTAGCTTAACAACAAGTAAAGAAAATGGAACTAAAATGGATTATGTTTAAAACAAAAAGACTTACCTCTGAAGACTTATTCTCGGTATGCATGTGAAATAATTTCGCACAATCAGCAACTCAGTTACAAAGTTTTTAATTTATACAGTAAGAAGGGACATAGATAAATTACGAATGATTGACCTTTAGAAAAGTTTCTTACTATTTTTGCGTTTCTAAATACTATAATAACTATTTGTAACAATAAATTTTGTATTTATATCTTGAATACGATTACTGCGGAGAAAAAAAAAATTGAACGTAATTTTATTGAGTAACGATATACTTTTTTTAAGTATGTAATACGCAACTTAAATAAGTACCATTTAACTTTTAACATACCAACAAAGCAAAAAGAATATTTTTTAAATCATTAAAACTTTTTCATTATATTTTCTGGACAACAACCTGTATGTGGACAAACATTTAAACTTCTAATTTAAAAACAAATTTTAATAGAAAGAAGATAAGAAAATGGAAAGAAGAAGAAAGCACTAAAGGATAGTTTACTTTTCTACGTATTTTGTTTTTTTTTTAACTTAAGTAATTTATTTTTATAATATTCTTTTGGTTTTTTCTCTTAATTCGAATTAATACTGTTTACTTAAATTAAATTAAAATGTTGAATATTTAAATATGTTTTCTTATTGTATAGTAGTTACATAAAATTAAGACTTTTAAACTTGATCTACAAAGCATAGAGCTTCTTAGAATATATGATTAGTTTAATTAGTTGGTTTTTTTGTTATTTACTTTAGGCACTGAGATTACCCATGCAATAATTTGATACCTGAACTAAATTAATTAAAAGGATAAGTAGGCTATTTTGGTGAACTTTAAAAGTTACTAATACTATTTAATTTTTTAAAGTTAATTTTGTTGATTGTTAAAATTTTCATATATTAAAAAATATCTGCTTGTATTCATTTATGACTACTTCAAAAACAATAAGAACTGATAGATTATACGTAGTCTTAACGTTAGTTCTAAGTGCCGTCTTGGTATAACTAGGAACTAAAACCTAAAATAGACAAACTGGACAGTTAATTAGGTTTTTGTTTTATTTTTGCATGATTTTTTTTGTAAATTAAATAAGTTTCAATAAATTACCATCTAGTTAGGGTATGAAAAAACCCAGTCAACTAAAAAAAACTCAATAACTTTTGCTTTCCCATTTGGCCTGCAGACTCTGTCAGCAAAGTTTTCAAGATCTCAAATAAAACATATAAAACTACTTACCTCATTTGTAGCAAAAAAAATCAAGGTGGCTCCTTTCATCTTCTTTTTGAAAGTAAGTGTAAGTCGGTAGCCTTTCATAAGTCTCAGTCAATATTTTTTAAAATATAATTAATTGTTTGCCGCACTGTATAGAATACTAACTCCGAGGATTGCAGTAGATTAAGCTATAACGTTAGTATTTTAGGTCGTATTTTTTTGATTTTAGGGAATTTCTCCGCAGGCCGGGGTTAAGAGAGTCTTGAGCCTTCTTTATATAATAAGCTATCTATAACTCCTTCAAATAATATTTAGGGCTTGGTATCCAATAGAATTGAATACTAAAGCAGTTTTGGCAAACTCTTCTAGAAGCTTTATACATGCATAATCAACCGAAATACGTTTTTTAAGCAGTTTAAAATTTAGTATGAGTTAAACAACTTTTATAAATTTAGTACAGTTTGTATCAGAATTTTTTCTGTTAGGTTATTATTTTCATTGTTTACTATTACTTTTAAATGCCAAGGAGAAGTTAGAATGTTTTAATAAAAACTTGTTTAGAAAGTTTAAGGTTTACTTTAAGTCAATTTTAATCAACTGATTATAGAGTATGATAAGATGTAGTTAGTTCAAGTTTTACGAGTAAAAAGTATTTTCTTGATTTAGTATGATAAAATTTAAATAAGGTATGTAATATTTCTTGTTAGATACTTAAGTAAATATATTTTAGGTATTAGTTTTACAGAAATAATATAATTAACAGTTTTTAATATAAAAACTTCATTTGTTTTTAAAACATTTGAAATTGTAGGTATAATAAAGTTAGCGTTAATTGCTTTCAAAATGTGTGTGTTATATAAACCACATAGTTTGAGTTATTAACTGTGCATTTTTGATAATTTACCATGTTTTACTTGTTTTAAAATTTTTTATGATAGTCATGTCTATAAGTCATATATTATTTACTTTAAGGCACAAATAAAGTTTAATAATGGTTTAAAAAGCTGCCATTTCAAAATAAAGTTGAATGTTTTACAATTACAAAAATTAAATTTGAACTTACCATATTATACTTCTTTTTGTAAGCTAAAGCCAGTTTTGCAATAAATAATGCAACCCTAAATTAATAAATGTCACAAAAAATATCAGAGTTTTACCCTTGCACAAAACTGTGTAAATAAACTGATTTACTAAAAAAATTTGTTAAGTGTTTATGTTTTAAAGTTTTTCGTTTTTTTTTTGATAGACAAATATTAGTTAAAAAATTTTAAAACGGTGTTTTTTTAATTTAGACACTCAAAACATACCAACTAATGTACCTTAATAACTTATACTTTCGTAGCTTACTGCGCACATAATTTATTTTACAGTAGCTTAGCATAACGTTTTTAAAACGTTAAAGGCCACAGGAACATAGTTTAAAGTGAACGAAAAATATTAACACTTAGTAAATAGGTTTAACCTTTTCGATCATAAAGACCCCTGAAAAAGTCTATATGCTTAAAAGAGACTACTGCAATTATTAAGCAACCTCTTATTCAAATTAAAACTGATGAAAAATTAGACATACCAAGTTTCAGAGGTTCTAAGCACACAAGAAAAAAAACATTGCGAAGAATTTTTTAGAACACAACTTTCCAAACTAATTTTAATAAGTGCCTCTTTTGGTAGAAATAAGGCATAAAAATGTTCCGAATTATCAGTTGTTGCCCTTTTAGTACTTAAATACTCATTTTTTTACCGATGTTACTTATTTATCCCTGATTAGTACCCAATGAAACTCTGAAGTAAAGTTTACTTCAGAGCTATTGAAATAAAGTCTAAAATAGTAAAACAGAAAACTTAACTATAAAAACTCTATGACTACAACTAGTTTTAGATTAACCCACTGTATTTTAATTACTTGATTATAAGACAAAAATATCGAAATTTAAAACAGTTCAACTAATGTAGGTTATTGTCATTAAAATTAATATAGACTAATTAAAAAGCATAACAACTTAAAAAAAATTTAATAAGATGTTTATTTTTTTATTTAAAAAAAACCCTGTTTGAATTTGAGATTTTCATCAAAAAATAGAACTAAATTAAGAAATTATAGGTCAAAAATAACTAAACACAAAAAAAAGTTTTTTTTATTATAAAAATACTTTTTGAGTGGTAAATAAAATGCCCTGGTTACTTAAATACCATAAAAGGGCATATTAAATCAGTAAAATTAAGAATTAATTTAGAAGATTTATTTCTTATTGTTTTATTTTGAAGATTTTAATATTTAAAATTTTTTAATTTATGAACTTCAAAATACAAATTATTTTATTCAAGTTTAAAGTAAATTTTATCAAGCATGTTTAAGTGCTTTTAATTCCTGTTATATATAAAAAAAAATGGGATGCTAAAGATTATACGTAAAAACCTTATTTTAGTTTCTGCTGATTCATGGTCTTAGTTGTTTAAATTTGATCAGATAAAACCTATTTTACTCAACAGCTACTCAACCTGGAATTTTTAAGAACTTTAAAATGTTTAGTAGTAAAATTTAATAAAATTTATTTTTATATATTTATATAAACATATATATTTTTTTTTTTGAAAAACAGTGTTTGAATTTGAGATTTTCATTAAAATAGAACTAAATTAAACAAGTATAAGTCAAAAATAACTAAACACAAAAGAAAACCTTTTTTTGTATAAAACTAATTTTTTAGTGATAAATAAAAAGCCCTGGTACTTAAATAACATAAAAGGCAAATTTAGTCAAAGGCCAATTAAGTCAAAGGCCAGTTTAGTCAAAGGCCAATTTAGTCAAGTCTAGTCAAGTCAAATCTAGTGAAGTCCTAAATTAAGCTTAATAAAGTTTGAATAAATATTTTAAATTATTATATAACAAGATTTTAATAATAAAATTTTTATTTTTATAAACTATATACTTAATAAAATATATTATTTTGATTTAATTTCTAAAATTAAAGCACTCATACTTAAGTGATTTTAGTTCCTGTTAATTATCAAACAAAAAACGGGTTGTCAGAGATCATATTTAAAAATCTAGTTTTAGTTTCTGCTTATTCATGGTCTTTATTTTAACATTTCAGTTTAATTCAATAGTTAGTGTTCTTTAGTTTAATTGTAAAGTTAATACAGACATACGAGGGTTCTCTTTCGCGCAAAGAAATTCTTGTACGGGTTAGAAATTTTAATATTAGTTAGTTTTATTACCACTGGTACTTATTTGCCATGTTCAGTAACTTTTTTCTCTGATACACTTTTTATAAAATGTTTTGTTTTTAACTTTACTATAACCTTTGATCAGTAATTTTGTTTGTAATTATTGTGTTATTTTATAGTTTTACCTTTATTAAAATTTTTAGAATTTTTTATTTTTATTTTGTCTATTTTTTACTTTCACTTTAACTCCTAACCCTTACCCTTTGTCGGTAACTGTTTTTTTCTAATTATGTTATTATTCATCATTATTTTATTTTTATTTAATAAATCTCTAGAAAAATGACTATAAGTACCAAAGTGACTACTCGTGCAAAAGTGACCATTCGTGCAAATTTGACAACCCTGGTAAAGTGTCTTTATATTTTACCCTTCCACAAATAACAGTATACAAACCTAGAATAGATTTTTCTATAAAACGTAGCAATAAAAATAAAGTATTGATACACTGTTTTTTTTTTTAATTCAAATTTGCTAGCATAATTAAGCTAATGTTAGTCAAGTTATACGTTTGATGTCTTCTATTCTTTATAAGTGTGTTTGGTAATACATTATCAATTTTTAAGTACTTCTGAATTTTTACAGTTATATGTTTGAAAAAAAAAGAATCAAAACTAGTTTCAAAAGTTTAAATAACATTCTTAAAGATATAAAAAATATAATTAGTTTTACAGTAAAAATTGTACACTTTACATTTAATTTTATATAGATTGTGAGTATATAAATTTAAAAAAAGTAATTTACTCAAAAGTACTTTACATTAACTTATTATATTATATTTAGTCTAGAATGGTAGTTCTTAATTTTAAATATCCAAAGGATAAGTGTATAGAAATTTTACATACCTTACTTAGGGTATAACATAGAGTAAACTATTTTGTAGACATCTTTTTTTGCAAACGTTGTTAGGTTTTGGAACTCTTACAATCTTCTTTTTCCTTAAATTACTTGTGTATTTTTGTCTATTTTTTACCAGTTAAAAGTTGTTAACTCATTAAAAGTTGTATAAAATAGTTTTACTACTATATTAAATTGTTGTATATTTAAATGTTTTTATTTTTTATTTAAAGGATAATTTTATCAAGTTATTTTTATATTTTTATTATATTTAAATTATAATGAACTACAACAGACTTAAAACATAAAAATGCAAAGTAAAAACTCTGGACGCAGTCAAGTTCCAAAACCTTTAAAAAATCAAAAACTATGATTGCTAAATATGTGAAAACATGCAAAAAAAATTTCACAGCTCGCAATAGTATTGTCGGAAGAGGTTATCATTGTTTTTAATTTTTATACTGTAAAATCATAATCTAATAAAAACCTGCTTAAATTGCTGACAAAAATTATTCTACAGAATTATTCAAAAGTTGCATTAAAATTTTTTAGTTTTGTTTAGTTTTACATTTTGAGAAACACTAGTTTAGTTTTATAAATATAATGTTACTAAACAATTCATTAAAGTCAACAAAGAAATAAATAATATTTACAAGTAACTTTAAAAAAATCAACAACAAAAACGACTAAATACTGATCTAAAAACAACAATTATATTTCGTAAAAAAAAATTCTATGATAAAGCTACTTTAATGAATGAGGTTTAATTAGTTTACAAAAAACTAGTTGTTGAATTTAACTAAATACTAGACATCTTGTTTTCTTTTTTTTTTTGTTAATATCTAGTCTTAAAAAAAGCTTTTTTAATTAAAACTGTGAGTTTTACAGAAAACCTGATTAAAAATGAGGACAAGCTAATACTTCAAATTAAAACTAACAAGGTTTTATTAGATGAAGTTGAAGAAAAAAGGATTTCCAAGTTCGCAAATAAAAAGTAAAATGCAAACAACAGTGTGGTTTGTTATTACTTATCAAAGAATTTCAAGCTTTTAAACTTGAATGAAAGTTCCATGAACTTCGTGGAGAGCTGCTTTCCAATAGTTGCTGAGTCGGACTACTTTTTAGAACTTGATTTCAACTTCATCAAAAAATTATTATCGAGCAGCGGATTGAGCGTAGACACGGAAGTGCAAGTATTCAATGCAGCAAACAGGTGGATTAACTATGATGTAACAGAGCGTAGCAAACAAGTGGTACACCTCCTGTCTAAAGTTCGACTTCAGCTTCTATCAGCTCCAGCTTTAGCCTATCTCCGAATTGCTTGCAGAGCGTCATCTTTTAGCATTGATGGTAATGAATGCACTGAGGTTATTAAAACAGTTTTATTGGACAAGAAACATTCAACCACAACAAATGGCGACGTTAAAACCAGATATTGCAACCAAACTAGTTTTAACATAGTTGTTTGTGGAGGGCAAAATATAAATAAATTTAACACCGTTAGTGAAGTAAAACTTTTAAAGAATACCAACTTTCGTGGAATGAAGTATTTGCGGCGAATGAAAATAGCCCGAGAAAATTTTGGAGCAGTTTGTGTTAAAGGTGAAGTTTATGTGTTTGGTGGAATTGATCTTCATTTAAATTGCATAATGCCAGTTGAAAAATACTCCCCTCTTACCAACACTTAGGAACACATATCTAACATGTATGATGGTTGTATTTATTTTTCCACTTGTTCTTTTATGGAAAGTGTTTATATTGTTGGCGGATCTATTAGTTTTTCATCTACAGCTACGAGTGTTAAATTTAGTACAAAAACCTATGAATGGGAAGAAATCGCCAATATGAACGATGCAAGAAAGTTTTCAGCTAGTTCCGTATTTGAAGGAAGAATTATCGTATCTGGTGGACGGAATGGTAATGTAACACTAAACAATGTAGAAGCATATGATCATGCAGCTCATACATGGTCATGAATGCCGGACATGATTGAAAGAAGATACCATCACAAATCAGTTGCAGTAAAAAACAAACTGTTTCAAATTGGTGGTTTAAACAACTGTGAAGTTTATGATTCCAATACTGAAGTGTTTACTTTGTTGATAGAACATGAATAAAATATTTTTAGCATGTTTAGCAATGCTATCGAAGCGATCACAGTTGGTAGCAAGTTATTTGTTTTTTGCCACGGAGGTAAAGTTATGGTTTACGACTTTGAAATCGATGAATGGTCAGAAAAAAGCTGTTATGCAACAAGAAATATTGCGAAGTTTTCCTGCGTAAATTAACCTGTAGACTTATAAGTGATAGAAATCTATACAACTACAAAAGAGACATTGTACTTTGTTGTTTCCTTGTTTGATTTTCATCAGTCTGAACTTCACCATGTGTAAACTTGGTGTGTAATGTATTTGCTAAAGTCGTTCTAATTCCATTTTGTTTTAATGCTACATTTCGATTACTTCTTATTCTAAACTAATAACAAAATTAAAGTAATAAAGTTTCTTGAAAATATATTAACAATACAGTTTGCAATAAACTGTTTTGTTTTATTGAATGTAGTTTCCAAATGCAATTTTTGTTAAAACACAAGTGCTGATTATTTAGACGTTTATCTTTGAACTAATTTCTAAAAACTCGAACATTTTTTATACTAATAATGATTCCTTTATGTATTTACGCTTAATTAAATATTACTTTACAAAATATTTTTTTCTGTTTAGTTTATGTTTCTTAACAGACTCCGTTTTACAGGAGTGATTGCTTAAATCTATTATCTATATTGTTTTTGTTTATATGTCTTGATAAAGTGTTAGCTATATTAGTGATTTTAATAAATTTCCCTTTAGTTTATACGTATTGTCTGTATATTAGGTGAACAGTAACTTAAAAAGAAAGTTTAGTTTTTTCTATTAGTAGAAAGTAAATAAAGTTCATAGTAACAAATGAGTGTAAAATATTAAATTTTAGGAAAAAAAATGAATGTACAGCCTTTTTCTTTCGTTACACTCTTCTGTCAGGTATTTATTTAATATTACCATTAATTGTCCAGCTTAGCAAACAAGCTTTTTTACTTGTGGTTTATTTGAATTATTTTTTTAGTTGGACAAGTTTACAAACTATACTGATAGATCATTCTTATAAGAGAAAGTTTTGTTCAATTTTAATATTGATTTTTTCTGCATTGATTAATCTCTTCTGAGTAGAAATAATTTAAGTGTACAAAGATTACAGAGGATTTTACAAGTCTTTCTTATAGTTTCCAATTGGAACAAGGCTGTTTTTTATGTCATTTAATACTCAAGTCTTCCAAAACTTAGCCTTTATAAACTTTTATTAAGCTATCTTAATTAGGCAGTTCTAATACACATGCAAACCAAACTTATTTTTTGTAAACATAATTCATTTTAAATTATAATTAATAAGTCTATAAGTTGCATACTTTCAATAAGTAAATCATTTCTTCTTAACTAAAATAACATATATCAGATTAAGAGTTTTTGTTATCAGTTAAAGTTTGTAAACTATCTTTCACAAAGTTATTTTCATATAAGACAACTAAAACATTCTCCTTGAGTTCAAAATTTTAAAACTCAAAATCTAATCGAGTAAACTTAAGTTTTATTTTTTTTAAAGTGTTTTGATGAATTGAATTTTAATAGAAATATAAGAGCCTTGTTTACAGTAGTAATCAAAAACGTTGCCCACAGATCGAATCTGACCCGACCGGAATTCTGTGGCTTGTGACGCATTGTGACGTAATGTTAAAGAAAATATTATAGTTTTATTGCAAATTTGAAAAAAAGCTTCTAGCGTAACAGTTATTTAAAAGACAATAAAACTATAACAAACAGTTTTTAAAAGATATTTTAACTACAAGTTTGCGTCAAAAAATAGTCCAATTAAAAAAAGCGTTTAAATTTACGTTGTTATGTGAGTATTTTTTCTAAGAAAAACTGGACCGTAATCTACAACAACCTACAACACGCTGACCTAGATCTAGTCTTCATAAAATGTATAACATCTTATAAGCAAAAGTGTATTATTTATATAAAAAAAATTAAATGCTTTGCCTGTGAAAGTTACACTTAGTATCTTACAAAATTTTTATCAATTCATCACTTTTAGTAAACTTAAGTAGACATCGTGCAAGCGTTATTTTTTTTTTCTTGCTTTAGTGTAAAGCTTTATAAAGTTTATTAGTTTATCTATGGTTTCGGTCGGTCTATGCTAATTTTCGTAGGAAAAGTAAATAGTAACAGTTTAAATTTTTAATACTTAACTTAGTATTGTTTTGTTGTCTTTATTACAGACATGACGAAAAACGCTAAATATTAGTACAATATATTTAGTTTAAACACATAAAAACTTACCAAATTTATCTAATAAAAGTTTTTTTTTTACTTTAATTATAACATATACCAGTTTACTTAACATATATCAAATTATAATCTACATATTATATGTATGGAATGCCTAGTTTTTCCTATTTAATGGATACAATACTTATGTTTATAACTATTAAGGCTTATCAATATTTTCTTAAGCCGTTGTTAGCCTCAACGAAATAAATTTTCTTGATACAAAAAATTACAGTTTTTATTTTTAAATTTGTTAGCTACAAATCTGTTTGTCCTCTCATAAATTAGTTAATATTTGACTTGTTATAACTGCATGTAGTTAGTCTATAAAATGTAAGTTATAAAAAGAAAATACAGCAGACAATTGTTTTTGGAAATTCAAACTATATTTTTATAAAAATATTAATTTTAGTGAGTTTTTTACTTAAAAATTTTGGGAAAGGTGCCACCCGATTTGGGAGTTTTCCCTAAATCGAAACTTAATATATATAATTTAAGAGAAACTAAAAATTTCGAACTTAAAACGAAACAAAAAATATCTATCGTCACTTTTGCAAATTTTTAGTTTCTGATTAGTTTTATATATTCTATCGGGAGATACTGTCATCTTTAATATATTTTAAATGTGAAAACATCTAACAGTGACTTAATGAATTGTTTTAAAACTCATCGGTTTTTAGTAAAGTGTTTTAAAATACAATTTCAATAGGATAAAGTATTGTATCTACTTATAGTTAAATTATTTAACCTTCTGATACTATTTGTCTATATCAAATAGCTTACTTATAGAAAATACTTTATACTTTATACTTAATTGATTTTTTTAACAGTGTAGTAATATATAAAAGCGATTGTATCATTTGCTTTATTTTAAGAATAAAAGCAATTAAATATATAAGTTTTATAGGTTTATGATAAAAAAGTTTTATTTATGTATTTATAAAATATAATTTTTAAGCCTATAATTATGGTAAAAAAACAACATTGAACTTCATATAATTTTAGCTTGATATTGGTGCAGCATCATTCTAGGTAATTACCGAATTTTTTAATGAAACTTCAATTTTATTGATTAAATTACTTGAAAAGATGTTTTGTTATAAATATAAGTTTTTCTGGCTCTTTTAGTTTTAATTTATCTAAATTTAATACAGTATAATAAATAAAATTTTTAATACTTTTCCATTACTACTTATATATTTTTATTTTTTTCTAAGCAAAAAAAAAAGCATTTTAAACACAAGGTTTTTTGCTAAACACTGCGTACTTAACTAGCAATGCATACCTAAGAAATGCATACTTAAGCGGGAAATTAAGAACAAAACAAATTGTGAACCCCCTTTAAAAAAAAGTCTAGACACGCCCCTGGTTAATAATAGTTTAATGTCCAAACATATTAACCTTTTTATTAAATTTTTATTATCCTTTTAATTAAGAACTCAACAGTAAATTGAGCAATTTTTACAGTTAAGATAAATACTTATAAAACAAGATACCGGTACACATTAAATTCTTTTTTATTTTGCAAGCTATACCTAAAAACTTTAGAACATCAATTAAGCATAATGGAAAAACAACCAATGTTGTAATAAGATTTTAAAGAAGCTAAATTAAAGTTTAAAAAGTAAGAGATATTGTGTCAAAAATTTGTACTTTTTTCTTTAAATAAATTTTACTCTTCCGTAATGTTTGTTTTTGATGATCATTTTGATGAAACAAAGCTCAATTAACAATAAATGAAGTTTTTCTTTATGTTTCAAACAGTATGATTTATTTTCTATTAACTTAGTGGACCGTTCTCGTTCGATCTTGATAAAGGAGAGTTTAGTTCAGATAGCTTACAGTTTGAAACTTTGTCAAATTTCTACGCTGTCAATCAAAACCTTCATGTAATAATTAAGTTGACAAATAATAGAACTGTAAAATATACTTTATAACATTTGCATCTATGTAATAACAAAGAGTATTAAGATGAAGATTAAAAGTTTGTCAAACAACCCCTTATCTCTGTCTGAGGTTGGAAACCCACGTATTGATATAAAGTCTGCATATTTTTATTGAGTCCTGAGAATGACAACCTCTGCTTTTTTTATAAGCAAAATTTCAAAAATAGTGTTAAAATAAATCTTTTAATTTACCTAAGTAATGTACACTAAACAATGTCTTTAATGATAAAAAGTTAAAAGACTGTATAAGGCTTTGAACGGGGAAAGACAAAACAAAACTAAAACATCAAAGAATTAATTTTTAAACTTGTTGTTTCAGAAATTGTTAATACTTAAAAGGAAACACAAGCTTTCTATCGACCTTTGACACACTTTGACCTCCACACTAAGTTTAGTTTTAGGACACGATTTAAAAACAAATACCTTTTTTTTTTAGAATACTTAATTCCAGACTTACCATGATCTAATTGTGCAAGAACTAAAGTCTTAGCAAAAAAAAGTTGACGCGGTACATACGTTTAGACAATGGATCTCAACCAATGAAAGTGAACTTAATGACCTCGATCTTGAGAGTTCACTCAATTCTGAAGACTCAACCGATCAAGACTTAAAGGGTTTGAAGGTTCAGATTCTTGTGAGTATGAATGGTTTTGGGACAAAGGAGAACCTCTAAATGCTGCATAGGAAGTAAGAACTTTCAGTACGATAGACTGGTAGACGGTGGTGTGAAATAGAAAAGTCCCAAACTCAATGAGGCACCAAAATCTGTTTCTATGTGTGTTTTTTGCAATCCGTAAAGGAACACAGAGAAATATATGGCTCAGCTTTAATTCTAAAATTTTACAAACTTCTATCCAATTACTTTTTTTATAAATTTAAAAACGTATGAGAATTAACATCAGTATTTTAGTAAAGTATAAAATTAACTTGTATGAAAACACTTTACTGTATTATATTATTTAGCTCTTTTTTTTACTATGCAATTAGTAACTACAATATCTTTTTTCAACACAAATAGTTTAGTATGAAGCCTTGTAGTTTTTTAAAAAGACAAACTGAAATTAACTAAAAATATTTAAACTTAACCTTGGTTAAGCATTTATGTAAACAAAAAAAAGTTAAGCAAAGTATATAAAAATTTTCATTTTGGTTTTATTAGTGGATTTGTTTATCCTTAAAATTTTTTTATTAGTATTAAGGAAGAAACAATTAATACAGAATTTCTCAAGTATTTAAACCAAAAAGTATATATTTAAAAGATATTATGTTAATGATATGTTTTTTATAATTACTTTTTGTAATTACGTTCTAGATTAATTACCACTCTTGATTTGTCTTTTACAGTAAATACTTATTAAATTGTTATTTGATATTTGAAATAATTTTTAATTTGATGAATAAAATTCAATACGTAAATAAGAATGTATTTTAAAAGTTTAAAAATTGCAAGAATAAATTATTTTTATATACTTTTGATCTTGACATAAACTATTTTGAATTTTTAGGTTTTTGATCAATTATTTTAGTATATCTTCTACATTTTATATTCATTATATCATCATTTAAATAAAGCATTGTTTAAAACCAGAAGATCAAAAAATAAACTTTAGAATGATCAAAGCAATATAATTCAGGGTTTGGCAAACTGCGGCCGGCAAGCATGTAAATTCGGTCCCGCTAAACCAGTTTGTTTACATAAGTTCAAAACTTTGTGCTACAGTAATAAATTTGCTAGTTTAAAAAACTGGCAGCTATTGTTTTGAGCAACGTGGATTTTCTAAAACTACGAAATGTTTAATCCACATTCAAAGCATACTTAACTTCAACAGAGGGGTCAAAGTTGCTAAAAAGTTTTTTATTTTTGTTTAAATTTCCAGCTAACTTGTTTTAGAAGAGTAATAATATTTATTTACTGAACTAAATAAAAACGGACAAAACGCTTCACCGGACTGCTTTTTTTTTGAAACATGTGTCTTGGTAAATTGTTTGTATTCATATTTAAGTATAAACTTTTTCTTAAAAATGACTTCCACATTCTCATTATTTGCAACTGAAGAACTACTTTGATATATTTTCCTGACTTAACTCAATCCTCAGCTTTGTTCTTATAAATTAAAGATTTGAAATTATTACTTCAAGCTACTAGAGTATAAAAAATAAAATAAATTACATTTAAAAATATACTTACGTACTGAGCAATCTTTAAGTCTTGTTTGCAGAAAATACTTACGTTTCTTGGTCTTTTAAATTCGGATGTATATTATATCTTAAGAAAATGTAATGAAGATATAACATAAGTTCAGAATTGTAGTTTAAAAATTATTTACTTTTTTTATCATATTTTTGTACGTAACTATCGTCATTGAAAAATATAAAACCAAATGAGTTAAATAAAAGGTGTACATATTTGTACAGTGAGCTATTCAACACAAAAAATTAGATAGAAACATAAGATGTTCAAAGAAAATTTAGGTCTATAGACCTGGTTGCACGAGAAGGTTTTTAGTTTTTCGAGCGCATATTATATAAAATTAGTTTATGTTAAACCATTCCAATTAAGTAATAAAACGAATGACTTAATAAAAAGCAATTCATATAAATTTCTCTTGCAAATAAGATAATTTTCTTTGTACAACGTATATTTGTATGATTTAACAATGTTTATCTTACTAATAGAAACAGTTAACATTAGTGTATCGGTTTAGTTTCATTCTTTACCTAATTATATAAATAAAATATAAATGTGCATTTTTACTAAATGAAAATTAACAACATGTAAACGAAAACAAACATAGTTAAGTCTTTAATATAGCATTTATAACAAACTGTAAACCAGTTAAGAGAAACAAGTACTTACATAAGCAAACAATTCAGCTTAATTCAGGATTATTGTCTTTGATAAATAATAAACTTTAAAAAAACTAGTATTACTTGAAAATAGTTTCCCAAATAGAAAATGTTACAGTCATTCATATATAAATAATTACAATTGTCTACTCAAGAATTTATACTCATACTATGTTTATAACCAAATAAAGTTTAGAAATTCTAGATTGTGTTGCACCTATAAACTTTATCCAGTCATTTAAATTACCTGGAAATTCTGTGATACAACTTTATCAATCTTGTGTTTCGAAAAACTGAATACTTTTGTTTGGAACAGTCAATAGAAATAGTGCAATTGTTTTTAGTTTTTATGTAGCCTACAAAATATTTGAGTGCTTCAATTGCTGCATCTTTTCTTTCATTTGGTAGTGTATCTACCATACCATCAAAGTCAATTTCTGTCGCTCGATTTTTCGTAGCTGCATTATAATTTCTATCAGCACGACTTTTTCTTGCAGGGTTAGCTTTGTTATTGGATTTTGAATCTGATTTTTGATTGTAACGTTTTTCTTTTAAAACTACATTTCTATTTGGTTCAGCATTTTTCTTGGTAACAGTTTTGTTTCTTGTTTTAGTATCTAGATCAATTGTATTAAGGTTTTCTTCTTCATCCAGAAAAAGGTCAAATGATATAGTCAGATTGTTTTTATATTCAATGAAATCAATTAATTCAAGGAGTCCTTTAATTTCATCATATCTGCTAACCGGGATAACATCTTCTAGATCATCATTAATAGGCGTAGTGTCAACAGAACTTCTAATTTTTTCTGTATCGTCAGATTTTTTTAAAAAGTCCTCCTCTAGACCACAATTTTTGTAAGTTTCTTGTACTTCATCAGGTTTTCCTGATAACTTTTCTTCCTTTGAAAAGATCAAGTCACGAATTTCATTCCACATCGTTTCAACATCCTTATAAAGCTCTGAATGTTTATTCGGTGACATTGCAGTTTTGTATTCAGGATCCTGAATTGAAAATCCATCCATTCTGTCAAGCAGTCGGTAGAACGTTCTGTCGGAAATTGCAGCAAATAATTGGTTAGATTTTTCGTTAGAAGTTGTAGCGAATGTTTGATTTGATTGGTTGAGCTGCTTCTTCGAAGACATTCTTGCGAGTTTTAGCTTACTTCAGAAAAAAAAGATACTGTATAAATGCTTAGGTTATTAGTATATTTATAAGGATAAATATATTTACTTATCTTTAAAAATGTTTTAAAATAGCTGAGAAGTATAAAAACGCAGAGATACTTGTGATAGTAACAGAGTAATGAAAATTTTTAGTAAATATTTAAAACTGATCAATTTTAATTTTAAACTTTTTTTAAAATCTTATTGAAATAATAACTTTATCAACTCAAATTTGTAACAAGAAGTTTTAAGTCTCTTAGTGATTAATTAAACATATTTTGTTAGTTAACCGAATGTACATTTTTTAAAGTACTACTAGTATTCGAACTTAGTCGTATAATATAGTCGTATACTTTAAAACTACGTTAAACTAGAATAACTATTATTATTTTATGTTGTTAATTTCTTGTTTTAGGCTAAGCACTAGTATGTGTTTCTTTTTTCTATGTAAGTTATCTGCACTTACGTCTAAGTACTTTTAAACAATTTCTACATAAAACATTTTATAGATGTATAATTAAAAAATAAAGTTTAAAAAATTTACAAAATATATTAGCTTTGTATGTTTAATTTTAGTATGACATTAAGATAATTAACCTAACTGACTTTTAATTAAGAACAATTAGTAAACTAGCCTTATAAAACGTTTAACTTTAAAATGATTAAATGTGATTTAACAATACATGTACAAATAAGGATTAAGTTTATACTGCGCTATAGTATTTTACTTTAAGAATGCAAGGCTTTAGAAAAAAGTTGATATCTTTTAAATTAAAATGTACAAACTATTTCATATGAATTAAATTATTTTTTATAAAGGGCACAATTATTTTGAGGTTTGGAATAAGTTATGTAGTAAATTTTTAAGTACCTAAATGTAAGCAAAAAATGATAAGGCTTTTTTCAAAGATTTTATTGAAGTTAAATAAAGAAAACCATGCAAAAAATATTTAAGAAAAAATATATTTGTAGTTCAAGCAGATGTAAAAATTCAGTTAAGTTTTAGTAGCTCGCTTGTTAAACTCTTTTAACTAATATAAGTTAAAAAATGAGTATCTTAAACACTTTCCTTATTTTTTAGAAAGGGTGTAAAATTTTAAAACTTATACTTTTTGCGCACAAAAAACATCATTGACAACTAATTATAACAGTATTAAAATATATAACATTTACGGTACTAAACTTTGTTTATTTTTTATAAGCCTTCTAGAGCTTCATGTATCATTATGAAAAACTTATTTCAGGAAACTATACAAAATAGTCATGATTTATTAATGACCAACAAGCTTTTTTACAGGTATACTGTGATAACGAAATTTTGAAATATTCGACACCACAGGTCTAACAAACACAAGTTTACTACAAAAAATTAAACCAAATAAATTAGAACCTACAAAAGGGGCTAGCTTATTCAAAAACAATGTATAAGTATAGAACTAACGTATGTAATAAAATAAAGATCTTTTCTAATTATCCCAATGTTTTTATTCATTATAATGAAACATACTGTTTATATGAAAACCTTTAAGTGAAAACCTTTAAGTTATCGACTCGCACACCACCTGGGTATCTTTCAACGTTGTGTCCAGGACAAGACTTTAAGTTAAAAAATATTAGGATATGCTAAAAATGCAGACAGTCATAGAAAACTTTTTTTTTCTGACCTATACAAGACGTTAAAAGGTATCCAAGCGGTGTACGACTCGACAACTCAAAGGTTTATTTGTGCACCAGGTTCTAGGACAGGAGTCGGCAAACTGCGGCCCGCGAGCACATTTATTTTTTGAATTGAATGTGGCCCGCGAAAAAAAATTATGTGGCCCGTAAGCATGTAAATGTGGCCCGCTGAGCAAAGTATACTTCTAGTCAATTTTTTTAGGTAGTTTGATTTAATTTGATTAATTTGGCTTTAAGTTCCTATATAACATATCAAAAAATTAAAAGACTTTACTGATTTGGCTTAAAAATGTGAAAAGGTAGATTAGCATTTGTCTAGTATTTTTTTTACAGTTTCATAATAATTTTCTTTTTAAAACAGCAAGTTATGATCTGAAACGGAGTTTAAAGAGTGCTTAGATTTAGTAAGTTATATATACAATACTTATTTATTTAAAATATACTAAATGCAAATGTTTTCCATTATGTACAAGAGTAATGCACATTAATTAACTAAAATGTCATTTGTTTACAAATTAAATATTTATTTTACATGTAACTTATACCTATGTTTCTTTTACAGATGTTTTATAACTATATGTCATGTTTCAATGTACACAAACACTTCAAAATTACATAATAATAAAAACTTGCGTTTATCTTATTTTGGTTTAGATACATTTTGAGTATTTAGAATATTTTTGTGCACTTAAATTAATTCCTATGAACACAAATGTACTCAAATGCTCATTTTTTGAACCACTTTTTTATTTAACATTTAGTTATATAAAGTTAAGTTTGAAATCAATTATTTTTTGTTGTTGTTCCTATAAGTAACAATATATATATATAATATATAACGAAAATAATATATATGATATAAGTTAAAATAGTTTTTGTTAAGTATAAACTTTCATTTTTCAAACAATATTTTTTGGAAAATTTTTGTTTCTTTTGCCATTATTTTGCGTTTTAAAAAAATTATAATACTCCTTAGTTTATAAATAAAAAACGATTTCAATCAAGCTATTGCACGTAGTAAACTTTGTTTGTAAATGTGCGCTACACTTTAACAAAATGTTTAACGAAAAAGAAATTATGAAAGTTTTATAGGATCTGAATTTATTTTCTAATAACTTAAGGTCAGAAAGTCGTGTGGAAAATTAGTCTAATAAGTTTTTAATTACGTCAAAAAATTCAAAATCTGTTTTTAGTTTGATGTTTTCAAAGTTTGTGGAATTTATTTTTTCTTTTATCTGAAAACCCCATAGTCTTAACTTTGTTTCAAAATTCGTAATACTGTACCATATTTCATAAAATTTATTTTTTTCTTGTAATACCAAGTTAGGTTTTTAAGTTGCGATTTAAGACAAACCAGAAATGATAACATTAGTATCAAATTTTTATCTTTATAAGCAGTAGTAGTTATATTTTTATTTTTAAGTAAAGTTCCAATTTTATTTCTAACTTATACACTCGTTATAGCATCAAACAAAAACTAAACCTAAGAATAAGCCAAAAGTAAACTAGGTCAACGTATTGGCTTTTTGTTTTTCCACTACTTTTCGAAACTGTCGGTGGTAAAAATTGTTTGACAAAGTAGTGTTCACTACTTAGATTGTCAATTTCATATTTCTTTAAGCTTGTTGTCTTCGCACAAAATGAGTCCTGGTTTATTATTGAACAAAGTTAATTGATAAACAACATAAGTCCAAGATCTGGTTTAAAACAAAATCATATTACCATCATGTATCTAGCAATAATTGCAGTAGCAACATTGTTTACAAAAAACTTAAAAACACATTGAAATATTTATCTATTAATGTACTTTGCATTGGAATAAAACCTAGAAATTCTTCAAAAATTTTAAAATTAGTAAAAACACCTCTTATAAAAATTCTCAGATGAGCAGTATCTGTTGTATCACGTCTCTCATCTTAACAGATTGATTAACGTCCTAATTTGATTTTTGCGACTTTATAATCTTCAGAAATCTTATAAACACGAATTATTGTTGTCATTGAAGAAATAAACAAAAATCTTCTACTACCGCCAACGCATTTTCTTGAAAACAGTTTTTAGTTTTTAACGTTATCTCCTTTTTAGTAACTACTATTGCTACTTTATAATTTGCCTTAACAATTTTTTATGATCATTCTGTAGTTCCAGGAAAATTATCATGTGATTTATTATTTCTGACTTAGACAATTTGTTTTTTATTTATTTAGTATCTTGCAATAACTCTTAAGTAACGTTTTTTAATTCTCATTGCCTGTTTTACATTTCACGTCTACCCTTTTTAAACGCAATATTTTATTGCAGATAAAGCATTGCTATAATGCTCAACAAAAAAATCTACTTCATTAACGGCTTATTGAATTTTTATACTTTAATTAAAAATATATAAGAAACTTAATAATCCATTCAAGCTGACTTCATATATATTTTTAGATATGTTTAATTGATAAATGATAAACTTTTTTATCTCTTTTTTTTTTTGTGAATTCTATTCTAAACAGGTTTGCTAACAATCAGGATAGTTTATAAATTTGAAAAACTCTGATTAAGCTAAACCGGTTTAGGACACTTTTAAAACTTAGGTGTGTGTAAAAATTTTATTTTTAAACACTTTGAATAGATCTTCGAATTATCATAACAGTTTTTATGACTGTAGTCTAACTTATTAATTGTATTTTTTAATGCCTACTTTATATTATGTACTTTTTTGTAATGATGATATTTTAATTAGGTGTTTAAGTTTGATTTACAGCAAGTTTTAAGCTTTTTAACTTTTAATAAACTTAGACTGGTTTGATAAAAATAAGTAATTTTTGCTTTTTAAATACCAACCATGTAAAAAACTAACTTATTTTTGTTAAGTTATTTTATCAAAATATTTAAGTATTAATTATTAAAAAATAAATTAGTATTCTAACTTACAAATAGATATAAGTTTTATGTAGTTTACTAACTAATTAAATTTTTAAAACTATTTAAAACAAAAAATTATATTTAAAAGTTAATATTTTCAAAAATATGAAAAGCGGTTCATTATGTAAAAAATGCCCAAAAAAAAATTATTCAAGCTCAGTTTTCATAGAGAAGTAGATTGAAAGTAAAATTTAAATTTTTTTAAGTTTAACTTATTAAGTATCTAACACAAAATGTAGTTTGTTAAAACTTAAGTATATTAGTCAATTTAAAATTTATTCCAATTAATATGTATTATGTGTAGTTAAAAGTTAATTAAAATAATAAATTATAAAAGTAAAACATCCTTTAAAGTGACTCAAACTAAAAGATTATTTAAAGGTCACTAAAACTAAAACTGTGTCCCGCGAAGATTTTGGAAACTTGATACTTGGCCCCCGAGCACCAACTGCCTGCCGACCTCTGTTCTAAGACTATACAATGTGAGCGCTTTTTATTTTGTTCGGTAAACGACATGTATTAGAAGTGCTATACATCTATTTTTCATCAAAAGGGTATACTCATTTGTAATAATAAAAACTTTTTCGTTTTCTTTACTTAAATGCAATATTATATATTATAGATGCAATTAAAAGCTTATTATTAACTATTTTAGATTTTTGTTAATGAACGAGTCTTTGGTCATAAACTTAATTCTTTTTTTATTCTTTTCTATTTAATTAATTATATTTTTTTTATAACTAATATATAGCAACTCAGAAATAGATTTACAAAATATAAAAATCAATATTAAACTATACTTTATAAAAAAAAAAGATTGCGAGACTTAAACTGAAACAATAAACATTATTTATTTATTTATTTTTAATTTTTATATAACTTATTCAAAATTATTTTGTTTTTGTTTCATTCAAAAAATATTTGTTTAGCAAACATTTAACTCACAATGTACGTAATCTACGTCATCAGAAGATTAGTTTGAAAATGAGCATAACAAATACTTAAGTAAATAGTATATAAACGGAGAAAATAAATTTGTACGTTTTGCATATATATATAATGACTGTAACTGAAGACTTAACTTAAAAAAATTAAGTTCTTATTATGTCTTAAATAAGCTTGAATTTTTTTTTATTAAACACATGCGTATTACATACATGAACTACAACTAGAAGTTGTATTCATGATATAAATCGGTATAAATTTTCTATTAAAATATAACAGTTTTGTTTAACTTATATCTTAATTCCTTATCATTTAAATAAATAAAAGACACTGTTGTTTTTTTATATAAAACATAGAAAAACGCTTAATTACATTTACTAATAAGCATAACACGTATTAAAGAAAATAAATTGACTAATCATAAAGTAACCTAAGCTTTTTTAATTAAACTAATTGTCAATAAAGCATTAATTTTTAAAGAAGCTTTTCCAATATTTCGCTAAAATTGATTATAGAAAGAAGTGGGTGGTATTATTGGCAGATTACTCTGCCCTCCATTGCTTCCCACTTGAATGTAATTTCTTACTCTAGGGAAATACCCTTCTGGGCTTCGAAAGTCATTTGCTCTGAAGCCTGTTAAAATTTTCATTGTTTAATTGCAATTTTTTGTATTCAAAAACGTCCATTGTTTTAAATTGAAAACAGTATTTTAACAACCGATACAAAAATAAAATCTACAACATAAGATCATATTTAATTTTTAATTACCTGCAAACATACTGCTTCTATTATAACCTTGAGTGCTCTCTAATAACGACTGCTTGGCAAACTCATGATAGTTGTAAGCATTATTAAATGGGTAATTATACATGTGATCATCATTGTGTGGTTACTAGTATTTCCAACAACAGATGGTAGCATAGTTATTGTGTTGAAATTGAATTTGTATGTGTACCGCTTTTTAGTTACTTTTGACATAATGCCATTTTCGTAGTAATACCTAAAAAAATTATCACATTAGTGAACATATTGTCAATATAAGCTTTTAATAAGTTTTAAAAAATTATAAATTGTAGATATTAATGTTTATTTTGATATTTAGAGTTTTAATTTGTTAAACAGTGAAACAGGCATAACTAACTTTAGCTATTTTCTAAAAGGTTTGTCAGAATTTCTATAAAGTTAAAAATAATAGAATTCATTTTATTCTAGATTTTACTTAATTAGTTAGAAAGATCAGTATGAATTTCATTTTTTTATTTTGTAATGTCTATTTTGAACTAAATATGAAAATTTAAAACTTTTATTTTTAAAACCAGTTTATTTTTAACTGTTTTGTAGATCATTTTAAAATTTCGTTATAAACAAAGCAAGATATTTTATACTTTTTTACAAAGAAAAATAATGGGGAAGTTGAGTGCTACTTATTTATTTGTTCATTAACAATGGAAAAAAAATGTGGAAAATTTTTATATATTAAAAATATAAACTGGTTATTCAAGCTTAAATATAAATAGTTGCACAATTTACTAAAAGTCTAAACTACAAATAGTTAAGCACAACTAAAAACTAATTGAAGCAAAAGTTAACGAACTTAAATTTTAAAAATTTAAGTCAAACAAATAAAAGTTTAATAAGTTATTTTTAACACAATTGTTAGTAACTGCAATAATGACATTTCAACTATTTACCTCAGAGCCCTGCTAAACTTTTCATAATTCAATTTCGGTCTTTTTTTCTTCTCTCCCCATCTTTTTGCAACGTTCTCAGGATTATATATCTTGAATTCCCCATCCATTCCTATTAAGTCAATTAGCTTCAGTTAAGCAAAACTAAGGTAAAATGCACAAATTAAAGTGTAGACTGTTAAAAAGATTCATTCAGAAAAAAAAAAAAGTGTACAATAAATGCGCATTCAAAAACGATATCACTGTATTTTTTAAAGGAATTAAAAGAAGAATTTACGTCAAAATTTATACGCAGTCTGTGAATAAAAAATTGTCACTTAAATAGTTACAAAAATATGTGAGATTTTATTGACATTTCCAACTACTAAATATAGAGGTGGACGGATTTCTTAAAAGTTCTGAAAAATTTTGTAAAAATTATATGTTAAATAAACATAAAAAACTTTAATTACCTTCCCAAGCAATGGAATATAAGTTAGATGGTTCGCTAAAAAGTTCCAGTAGAAATTGCCACAATTGAATCTGAGCATTTCCCTGGCTACTAAATCTTTTAACTGTTTGAAAAATATGTTCTTTATGTTTTTACAAATCAAAATAAGTTGTTAATACAAATAAAATTGTTTTGTTCTTAAGTTTAAAGTAAGACTTTTTTTATTGATTAGACTTTTCAACTTTAAATAAGAAAATAAACAAAATTAGCTAATAAATTATTTGTCATGCTGCTATTGCTCTAGCAAAACTAGTTTTATTTTATAAACCGTATTTGTTTTAACGTAAAAGAAAATAACTTTAGACAGTAATATTATTAAAATTATTTATACAATTTCAATTATATTAAATTTACACAGAATTCTTTCTTTATTAAACTAACACATGTTTCTGTGTAACACAGAAAAATATATTAGTTTTATTAAAAAAGTCTACTTTTTAAATTTGTTGTTATATATTCCATTAAAATTGTTTCGCTAGGATCTCTATTGGCAAAGGATTTCACTTTAACTTTCAGATAGTTATGCAATTTAATACACTTTGTAAATAAAAAATACGTTAAAACATACCAGTGTCCCTGAATTTAGCGTAAGCATCAACTTCCGAATCACCGAAAAATGTTTTATTCGACTGATTTGCTGAACTACATTTTGTTTGTTGAACGGTATTATCTGTTACAATAAATACTTTTTCAATAACTATTGATTGATCTTAATAATAATAATAATAAGTTTTTTGTGTTTAATTTTTTTCTTTCAAGACAAGCAAGCTGCTTGATGAAGAAAAAATATACAATTTCAAAACCTACTGGTGTTATATTTTATTACAAGTAATATAAATTGGTTAGATAAACCAGCTTAAAGTAAACTAACTTGGCATTTAATTAAAAGGGGAACGGGTCAGAAAAGCACGGCGTCACCTTTGCATGGAGTGACACTTTAGCATGGAGTGATATTTTAGCACAGAGTGACACTTTTGCACAGAGAGACACTTTAGCACGGAGTGACACTGTCACACTTTATCACAGATTTATTTTTTGCAATTATATTTTTCTGTGCTTTAACAAAATGTGTACTAATACGTTTAAAATTAATAAAGTGAATTATCAAAAACTAAAAGTTAACAAGCTTTAAATGTGTAACAAATTTAGGCTTAAACTAAAACTAAAGTAAAAGTAAACTTCAAAATTTTACCAACTGTTTTTCTATAGAACTTTTAAAGAAAATATTTTGGTACTTGTAGTTTCATATTTTCGACCAAAAACTATTTTTATAAACTAAGCAATATAGGCAAACTCTAGGTTTCTTAAAACTTTTTTACAAAACTTAAATTAGTTTTGTTAGTTTTTTAATTTAAGCGTAAATTTTAAACAAAGGATGAGATATATAAGGATTAATTGATATTTATATACCATTTTCCTTTGTTTTTTAAAAACTCTGTTAACTTATTTCTACAGGCGTGCGTCTCGCATTTTTTTAATACTTTACTGTGTGTTATAAAAACTATGTAAAGACTACTTTAATGGTAATTAACTTTAATCAAAAAATTGTTCTCCTTTTATAGCTTTATAGCTTTATTATTACTTTTATTGTTTTAACAGTTTAAGAAACAGCTCAATTTAAAAACCTACTAGTATAAAATTTTCTAGAGAATTTTGTTATCATGATATACTTGAAAGTGTTAGAACTAGTTTTTGTATTTTTTGTTTGTTAACTTAATGTTTAATGAGGAGTTGAGCATCATTTAAATAAACACCTTAAAAGATCTAAAATTATTCCGTGCTTAAATGACACTCCGTGCTAAACTGTCACCCGTTGTAAGTGTCACTCTATGCTAAAGTGACGCCTTATTAAAGTGACAATCCGTGATAAAGTGACACTCCGTGCTAAAGTGAAACCGTGCTAAAGTGACACCGTGCTCAAGTGACGCTGTGCTTTTCTGACACCTACCCAATTTAAAGTGGGTTGTAACTTGTGTTTAAGTAGACAAGTAAGTAAAAATACTTCGAAAAATAGTTACTAAACAAAACATTGTTTACTCAGAAGTCTACTGTATATAAAAATTAAAAGTTTGTTAATTATTAAATAAGCACACTAATTTTAACACACATATAAAAACATGCATACTATGCGTACTGTTATATAATAACTAAGAATTATAATGTGTAAGAGGAGTAAAAATTTTGTAATTATTTTAATAAATACAATAATATTAACAAACATACACAAATAGGCAAATTGTGTGTTTTTATCGTATGTATACTTGTTGTTTGAAATACTAACTGTAGTTTCCACTGAAATTTATGCTTCTTCTTACAACATCTTGGTAACTACGATGGGAATTACCCCTACTTAAATTACTTAGAGAATTGCCTCTGCTTAAGGTTGGTGTAAATGCGGTAACACTTCGTTCACCTGGACCTTGAAGTTGTGAATCTGTAGGTGATGTACTTGGACTGTTTTGTTGCTTTGCTGTTATATCTGAAATAAGTTACATTTCGTTACTTGTTTAACATATAATTTGTATTAAATTTAAAATTACTTCATATGTTTTTTTTGGTTAATCTTATAGTGCATAAATTTTAAAGTAGAAATATTCAGTTTCTACAGTTAGGAGTATTAAGTAATAAATTATTCAAAAATTGCGTTTAACGTCAGAACCGTTTTATTGATTTTATTAATAAATATGTAGTATTTATGATGCAGAAAGCAACAAAACTAATAAATGGAACTTATCGCTTTTAAATAATGCTTACATTAGAAATATTTTAACCAGTTATTTTTTACTTGACTTTCTTTTGTCAAAATTTGATATTTATACTTGGTCTGAATTTTTTAGTCTAAATACATCTCTGTTATTTTTCAACTCTTTTGCTTTGACTATATATTAGATTTTTCACAGTTACCAAAAAAACTCAAACCCTCCACTTTACAGAAGATTAATTTTAAACATTAAAAGCTTTTTTTGATTAATTTTCAAATTATAACTACAACTAACTTGTTTTCTCAACTCCTCTCAAAAAGTTCAGATGTTCTATAAAGATTTTACCCGACTTCTCATCTTTGGTGATATCTGCGAAATCTTCTTTTGTCAACTCGCACAAATTTTCCCAAACGAAACCCTCAAACAATTGTGACGTCACACTACGTAGATCGTACTCCGCGATGACCCAATCAACCCAAGCTCTGACGTGTTCCTCGCTCTACAGTTCCGGTTCTGTGTAATGAAAGTTTAAATGTTTAATTTTATTGTTACATTTTAGGTTGTTTTACGTCAAAGATGTTGTTTAACTATCAATCTGCAACCAGATTTCTATTTCTTTATAAATCAAAGTATAATATATGAAGTTTTCTCAAATCTACCTGTTCTAAAGTGCATAGTCGTTTACCTCCTGCCCTTAAGGGTCAACGTTGCCTATTTTGTCCTGGTTTAATAAGTATTTAGTCAAAAGTAAGTATTAAATATTATAATAATTCAATAAACTGCTATAAAATATATCAGTTTAAAAGAAAAGTCTAAAATATATATTTTTATATTTAAAGATTTAGAAAAAGGAACAGGGCGGGCAATGGCCCAAGCTGTTGAAGACGTTTTTCAAATAAATAGTTTACAAGTAGAAATCTTATTGGTATATGTAAGTGTGATTATTTGGATTCAAATTTATCTTAGTACTTTATAGTCTGTTTATACATTTGTAAAATTTGTAATAAAACTTAATCTAAATATATTTGAAAAAAGTTTAAAACTTGTATTTTAAGCAAATTAAGTATAACATGCAAAAAAAGGTTATACGTATACATTGTAACGCTGTACTAATGAAATAATTTTCGAAAGTAGTTAATTTTAGTTCTGTTAATCATCTCAAACAATTAAACAGTATTATCAAAATCTGTTTAATCAGTAGATTCAAAAATTGTATGAATAAATTGTTAATGGTTTGAATTTTGTTTTGTTACTTTAATTGCTCTTGTTCATGCACTTTTCATAATAAGTATATATAGATTAAAGGGGGCATAATTACTTTTTATATTGTTTAGATTGATATGAAAAATACTACCAATGATAGAATAACTTTAAATATGGGGATTGAACTTTAAAAATACATGTTATTTTTATTTTAAAGATTCTTATTCATGAACAGTTTTTAACAAGTTAATAAAACCAATAACCGAATAAAACTTAAACAATGGTTAGTAAAATTACATTCTTTTTTTTTTTAGTGTCAACAGCTTAAGTGATAATAACCATTTTGTTACAAATATGGTGTAGCTGAAGAATAAAAAGAAGAAACTTTGTAAAAATAGTAAGAGATACATTAAATGCAGTTATGAAAGTAAAACTTTTACCCTGAACAGCTTGTAGCTAGATAAAACGAACCTAACAGAGATAACGATACTTCATTCCTAGTTGCAGATAGGAAAACAGTACTGGGGTATTGATGCCACGGAAGAGGATGGTAGTTTGGGTCGCTTATTGGATGACTAGTTAAAAGTTTTAGCCAAGGGTGAGACCTAAGCTTTGCACTACCGGTTTATATCATAGCCGCCAAAACCCAAACTGCCAAATGAAGCTGTAGTAGCTTTTACCGTTACAAGTTCCAGTATAGTATGATACGATGCCACACTCATATTTTGTGGCTTCGGCTGACATAGCTAAGGGGGTAAGAACTGAGATGGAACTATGGGGAACCCAAACTTAAATCTCTCATTTGGCTAAAACTTTAAACTAGTCATTTATAACTCTGGTAGTGTAATTGTTTTACTGGGAACAAATTGAATGTGTAGTGAATAAAGGAAATAATACATTTAAAACAAGTGCAAGTAAACAAGAAGCAGAAATGAGGTCAGCTGTATAATGAAATAGTTTCTCAATAACAAGTCTATATACTTTAACAAAGACAAAACGATTGTGAATATACTTGCTCAAACTGGTTGCAACTTATAATATGGTTGGTGTTGAAACTATTTTCCGCAAATAAAACTCACATATAGTAACTGTTTCATGCACATGCCTCTCAACTAGCTTGTGCAACTGCAACTAAGGACAAAATACCAAAAGTAATTATGAATGTCAGTTGATGAGTTGTATTTGTAAATGTGGATATAATTTTTTTCTAAAATACTAATTTGTTGGAACTATAAGATTTCTAATTAAATAAATAAAAGAACATGTTAAAAAACAATGTCCAGTTAGCACAGGGTGAAACTCAGAAAAAGGTCAAAAAAGGCTTCTAGAGAAATGTCTACCCATTTATCAGTTAACTAAACGGAAAAGAACTTATAAATATATAAAATGATGAGTTTATATTCGCAGTACATTTTCTTGGCGGACTATATGATTAAGCTACACTTGGCGGACTATATGAGTGCTGATAGAGTGTATATTTGTAAAAAATATGAAGTAGTAGAATAACATATTAAGTATTTAACATTTTTTATTTTTAGAGCTCAACCTGTAACGAAAAAAATCAAATGCAAGATATTTGGTTTAACAATTTTATCAGAAAGAAAAAAAAATAGAGTATTTAAATGAAGCATCTTTATAAAAAACGTTAAAAATTCTTAAAGCCATAATTAAAATGCCTTATATGATTAGGCTCGACTTGCCTACAGACTTATGACAAAGAAAACATTCCGTTGAAAACCTTCTTTTATCTGCTTTTAATGGAGAAAAGTTGGGGGAAATAAAAAGTATCTGAAGGTGTAAAATACTGTTATAAGGATTATTATTGTAAAATAGGCAATAATATGATTAGGCTCCGTTGTGATGGACCCTGAAAAATTTTCCAAGGAATTGATAAAATAATAGTAATTCAGAAAAGGCAGAAATCCAATTAATTGTTTATATAATTAAAGTTAACGAAATCAACTTCGAAAAATTTGTTACCAAAATTATTGGTTTGTAGCTTTCCAACTTTTTGTCTCTAAGTTTCGCTTGAAAACTAAATTTTTAATTTTCTATTTATTGTATAAAACTAATTTATAAAATTTTGTTTTGTCAGTAAGAAAGGTGCGGTTAACAGTCCCCATCGCTAAAGGTAATTTTATAAGTATACCGGGCGTCATTAAACCCTCAGCAATTGAAAGAAAGATCGAGCAGGAAAGATAAAGATGGCACTTCCTAAGAGTCTCTAAATAGGAAACAACTTCAGGGCGTTGATGCCACCACGAAAGAGGATAGCAGTTTGGGATGTTGAACCACAAAACCTAAATGACATAATGAATCTGAAGTGGCTTGTTAACTCCGAAAAGTTTTCTGGAAATTCGAATTCGATGTCACTCGCATATTTTGTAACATAAGGTAACATAACAAAGCGAGAAGAGCTGAAATGGAGCTACGGGGAAACACGTTTTTCAAAACCAAAGTCTCAAAACTGGCTAAAAATTGTTAATAATTATGTGCACGTCAGTAATCAGTTTGAAACATTTGAAACTTACAAAATCTTACAAAATATGTTTTTTTTTATACTTTACTTGTGTAATTCTACATTTACAGAATGAAAATTCCCATATGACACCATTGTAGATTTGGCAATGAAGTTAGTTGAAAAGACTTTTGATTTCCAAACCGTTAGCAGACGTCTATAAATCAATCATAACACTGTTAAACAAGGGATTTTGAGTTTTTTTTATTTATTTTGAATAAGTGGTACAAAGGTAAGTTAGCGAAAAATGAAATTATAACCCATATATGATCTGCACTTATAATAAAAGCTCTAGCGAGTTATGTTAGGATTTCAACTGACGTTTCATGCTAAAAATTACTTTACAAACGCTTTCTTGTAAACATGGTTTAATAGTGTAATTTTGGTTGTAAAAAGCAGTTTGTACTTTAGTTCAAACCCTACATAACAAAACAATTTAATAATTTTGTTTTATTAATTTTTTTTGTAACAGGTTTTTTTTTAAAGCTGTAACACTAGAAGTTTTTTCATTAATTAGTTAATTAAAACACTTGCTAAAAAATAAGTTTACAATACTTTTTTTATAAATTTTCCCAGGTTTAGTTTTGAGGCCAAATTTTAAGTTTAGACAGTGTGTACACTTTGATCAAACTCATGAAATTGATGAAGCAGCCTTAAAATTTCAACTTAGATTACCTACAGAATTAATTCCAATTAAAAACTTTCCAGCTGGGGACTGTTTGTTCAAGGCTATTTCCAAGTCACTATATGGTACTGAAAACCATCACTAAAACCTAGGGCTCCAAGATTTTATTTGGATGTTGCAAAACTAAAGAAAATGCTGTCCAAATTAAAAGACTGTTCATACTAAAGTTGTTTCACTGAATTTGATTTCTCTTAACTATCATTGGTGATAGATGGAGAACAAGCTCTAATAAATTTAGTATACAAAATATTTCCTAAAAGTTTAGATCCTAATTTAAAGATTAGGTGAAAGTTTAAAGTTTAGATTTAAAATAAGAGGATAATATAAATATTGGAAAACCAAACAATAGCTTTAGAAATTAGTAAAATAATTTCTTTCTAATTTAAGTAGTTTTTTGAAAGTAGTTAAGTTTTGTTAACTTGTATATCTTATAATATAAAGTTTCACTATTATATTTCAAACTATTCATTTATTTTGTTGTAATTTGAAGAAAAAAAAAATTGTCTGATGTAAGTTTGTTTGTCCTATACTGTTTTACTTTTTAATAAAATTTTTTTAGAGGTAATTAAAAAGACTGAAACCATCAAACATTCAAGCAAAATTCTTATCTGACGATAAAAAGCTATCTTAATTAAAACAGCATATACTTTGATTAATATCTCCTTACAGAGTTGCTGACTGGTAAGGGAATGCAGATTTAAGCAACAGGGTATTATAAAAGAAGTAAATGAAGCTAGTTGATTAAATAATAAAAAAGTCTTCAAATACATAAAGTTTATTGACTGAATTGCATTTTGTTATAAACAAAACTTAAGTTAAAAAGTAAGAATTTTAACAAGGAGAAATTACTAGTTGTTCTAAGCATACTTCAAACAAAATTCTTAGCTGAAGATAAAAAATCTTTATTAGATTAATATTTAAAAAATCACAAGCAAGAATATAGCTCCGATTGCTGACTTTTAAAAGGTAAGAATGCGTGTTTCAACAGGTTGCTTGATTATAAAATCAATGTAAATTTCTGTTACGCCACACTAATTAACAGCATTGCTGTTTGATAAAAAACACAAAAGTTGTTGAAAAAAAATCTCTACGAATTGATAACAACTCTTTTGAATTTGTGTTAACTAAAACTGTTCAAATACAATCTGTAGAGACTGATAATAACTCTTTTGATTTTGTGTTAAATGATGTTGTTGAAATACAATCTGTAAGTACTGCTAATAACTGTTTTGATTTGTGTAAAACTGTAAAATAAAGTTGTTGAAAAAAATCTGTAGGGACTGATAACAACTCTTTTGATTTTTTGTTAAATAAATTTGTTGATAAATCTGTAGAGACTGATAATAACTCTTTTTATTTTGTGTAAAATAAATTTGTTGAAAAAAATATATAGAGACTGATAATAACTCTTTTGATTTTGTGTTAAATAAAGTTGCTGAAATACAATCTGTAAATACTGATAATAACTTTTTCAATTTTTTGTTATATAGAAATTTTACATGAAAAGAAAAACTTAATAACAATAAACTATATGTTAATACTGATGCTGCTAGTAGCTTTACTAAATTCATTGACCTGCAAGGAATAACAAATTTTAAGTACAATGCGACAAATGCCTGAAATGGTATCACAGATGGTATCTTGAAATGTTGCCCAAACAATTTAAAAAATAAAAGCCTATAAATCTGTGTTGGAGTTGCTCATTATGTGAATATATGTCAGATGCTAATAATTCATAAGTATCTGCCACAAATGCTATAGGCAAGTTATAGAAATTGTAAAGAAGATAATTAAAGATAATAGTGGTTGGTTAAGTGAACTAAACTTTACTGCTTAGTAGATTTTTGTTTTAAAATATAAGTTTATAAAAACCAAGATCGAGTTGTTTAGATTAACAAATTTCAGGTACACTGTGACGATTGCTTGAAATGTTATAATAGATGCAGTCTTGAAAATCTGTCTAAACAGTTTAACAAAATTCAAGACCTAAAGTTTCAACAGTTTTGTCATTTTTTAGAAATTTTTTACTGTGTATTAATCTCATGAAAAGTACTGTGTATGTTTGCCTATAATATGAACAGCAAGTAAAAGTTTCTGGCTGGAGAGGGTGAATAGCAGTCCATGTATGAATTTCATGAAATATTATAAATAAACAATAATCAATGTAAAATTTGTAAAAAAAATAATTTAGAATCTAACATGATCACTATAACTGTCAAAGTTAGGAGACATCTACGTGGTCAAACAACAACTGAACAATTTTAGAGAATTCTAGAGGGTTGATATTTTAGAGATGATTGTAAACTGTAATCTGTTAATCAATGGAGGAGGTCATCTAGAATTTGTTCACTTTATACAGTTTCTTTTCCATTTTTTAACTATTTGTTTTTTTTTAAGTCTAATTTTCATACGATGTGGTATAAGTTTTGATTAAATTAATTCATATAATTAATTTAATTTAGGAACTTGATTATAGTCTACAAAAAGGAATTTAACCTTTTTTTGAGAAATTCTATTAATGATACTGAACAAAAAGATAGCCATGGTGAAAGTAAATTCACCAGTTAAAAAATTTGGACCAGTGAATTTGCCAGGGCCTGAAGTAAACAAGACATCTTTCAGGTTAAATGAGTCGTTTTCCAACATGAATATTGAAAGTCAGGCGTCACATATGCTAGATTTGAAGAAAACTTTTAAACTCAATGTCTCAAATTTCAGTTTTACTTACTACGAAAAATAAGTAATGTTGCCTTACTAGGAAATAAAATTGCAGCAGTAATAAAACTGACAAAGTGCTAAGAATTGTTAGTGATACTTTTGCTTTGCTACTCTCAATTCGATCACGACTGCTCCTTGAGATTTCCTAACGTCAAATGTGATCGCCTGAACGTTATATGCGAGAAACTGAGAGTAGTATATATGGAAATCTGCAAATATGTTTTATACCACATTTGCACAGTAACCAAAAATAGAAGATTAAAAAGGGTCATTCTACAAACTTCAAACTTTATTGTCGAAAGGTGACACACGCCTAGAAGATGTTATGCAGAAAATAGGTAGTGTTCATGACACAGCATCCTTAAAACGAACAAAATGTACAAAAATTATAACTAACACTATTGCACCTATATTCAGAAAACTAATTATAACTGATATGATGGGAAAGAACTGTAGTTTTTACATAGATGACAGCACAGACAAATCAGGATGCAGTTTTCTGGGCTAAATGATTTTTAATAATTTTTAACATTTTTTGTTTTTAATGTTTAGTCTACCAACATTTTTTTGAAAACATGGTTTAATAGTGAAGTTTTGTTTGTAAAAAGCAACTTGTACCTTAGTTCAAACCCTACATAATAAAATAATTTAATAATTTTGTTTTATTAAATTCTTCGTAACAGGTTTCTTTTACAACAGCTATAACATTAGAAGTTTTTTCATTAATTAGTAAATTTAAACACTTGCCAGAAAATGAGTTTACAAAACTTTTTTAGGGAGTTTCCCAGGTTTAGCTTTAAGGCCACAGTAAATATTCAGAGGTTTTGAGTTAATGATAGCTGAGCAGTAAAAGTTGGTCACATCCCAAAATGCAGAATTTTTAGAAACTGAGGTAGAGCTAACTAATAGGATCATGAAATTCAATAAACAATAAAAAGTATACAATAAAAAAGTTACTGAAATGAATAAAGTCAGATTAACACCCAATGAGATAGTCAAGGCAGATTGTATTAAGAAGTGGGATAGAAATTGGGAGACTAAATATAGAGGTGCTCAAAGGGAAATTAGAAAAAACATGGACAAAATTGACGGTTTTGAGGGCAAAATCATACCTGCAGGAGAGGGCAATAAATATGTTGATATTCCACAGCTGAGTGCAGGGCCAGGTATGGTTAAAAAGTACAGAAAGAAATTTGATGCTGGATCAACTTCTAGTACTTTTTCACAGCAAGTCGTCGTTAGAAACCAATTGGCAATGGACAAATTCACAGATTACCACAAGAAGATTAGCAATGACATGAAAATGGAAGAATTCAAGGGTCAGATCAGTATGGCTGACATTGACTTCTACTCCTATGACCGGGGTCAAGTTTTTAAGAAGATCTGGAAGTGTGCTGACGAAAATTCCATGATCGCCAAGATGAGCGATAAAGAATTCGCTGCCGATGTTACTGATGTTCATATGGTTAGTTAGAGGAACTAACTTTGAGCGAATTAAGAAAGGACTGAGTCAAAGAACTCAAGATCGCATAAATGTCTTAATGAATAGGTACGGGTTTAAAACTCGTAAAAAAGATGATACAACCAAGGCGATGGTAAGGCTACAAAATGACGACTTAACAGTCTCAAGATTTTGTGATCTGTACCCGATGAGAGTCTGGGCCATTTGGCATAATACTGATAAAGCTCAGAGACCTAGTTTCCTAACACATACAAATTTAACAGATGAAGAGATAGAACTGGCTAGAAGTCTTCGATGTCCTTCATTACCCTATTTGTGCTCTAAAACCCTACGAGATGGATCCAAGGATTGTTTTGATTTTAAAAACCTTTTATCCTTTCATTCTATTTTCCTCCTCGACTTCGACTGTCTGATGTTCTCTTGGGTAAAAGGTAGGCCTAACATGCCGGACACTTTTAAGCCACGACTTGGTCTGATTTGCCAAATCGTGAAAAAGAAGGTCATGGCCAAAGATTTTGTGCCTAAAGATGAAAATAAGTTTGAATCTCTCAATAAAGCAAACCTTATTGTAGGAAATGATCACACTGAAATGAGAGAAAGCCCTGATTTGATCAAGAAGCTTGTGCCCATTGCTGAAAAGATTCTCACTGCAGTGATGAACGAACAGGATGCAATTGAAAACTCACTAGAGAATATTTTGAATGACCTCAGAAATAAGAAAGAATTGCCTATTTTAAGGCCTAGTAAATCCTTAGGTTGTAATGTAAGTAAGTAAATTTTCTTTCTTTATCTTTCCTTCAACTGCCAAACGTTCGTCATTCCAGTTTCATTCTAAGTGCCTTTTGTTCCACCATTAGACATTCCTCTTAGCTGTACATGACTGTAGGTAAGATTTTATTTCGTTTTTTAGTGCTGCTATACTTAATAGTTCTTTGATTATGTAGATTCATTGGGAGTTCAATAAAAAAATAATCGTTTAGATTAACAAATTTTAGGTATACTGTGACGATTGCTTGAAATGGTATAATAGATGCAGTCTTGAAATTCTGCCTAAACAGTTTAACAAAATTCAAGACCTAAAGTTTAAACAGCTTTGTCATTTTTTAGAAATTTTTTACTGTGTATTAATCTCATGAAATGTACTGTGTATGTTTGCCTACAATATGAACAGCAAGGAAAAGTTTCTGGCTAGAGAGGATGAATAGCAGTCCATGTATGAATTTTATGTAAAATTATAAATAAACAATAATCAATGTAAAATTTGTAAAAACAATAATTTAGAATCTAACATGATCACTATAACTGTCAAAGTTAGGAGACATCTACGTGGTCAAACAACAACTGAATAAATTTAGAGAATTCTAGAGAGTTGATATTTTAGAGATGATTGTATACTGTAATCTGTTAATCAATGGAGGAGGTCATCTAGCATTTCTTCACTTTATACAGCTTCTAAACAAGCCTATATAGTACGAAATCATGAAATTTAATGTAAAAAGTACACTTTTTATTTTTTTAACTATTTATTTTATTTTATTAAATCTAATTTTAGTATGATATGGTATAAATAGAGTTACTAATTCAAATTAGGAACTTAACAAAAAAGTCTACAAGAAGGAATTAATGTTTTTTAGAGAAATTCTTTCATTGATACTGGACAAAAAGGGAGCCATGGTGAAATCAAATTCATCAGTTAAAAAATTTGGACCAGTGAATTTGTGAGGTCCTGAAGTAAACACAACATCTTTCAGGTTACATGAGTCGTTTTCCAACATGGATATTTGAAGTCAGGCGTCACATATGCTAATTTGAAGAAAACTTTTAAACTCAATGCAGGGTTCGTGCGCGAATTATTTCTTTATTTAGCCTGAATGAGACCAATTTAGCCTGACATTTTTTCAAAGTAAGGGAAATACCCTTTAGAAATCATTCAAGGTATTGAGGGACAGGGACATGGTTAGTACTATTGTAGTCTTCAACTTCAACCAGCTTTATCTCCAAAATATTTTGAGCTTTAAAAATCTGCAAAAAGCAACTCATACCTTAGTTATACATCAATAAAATAATACTAAATTGTAAAAAAGGTGATTGACCCCCCTATGCACTAAACATAACAAATTCAGTGATAAGTTTTTAAATAAGAGTTATGTATAATCTATTATTAGTGTAAAAATTTAATATATAATACTAAACACAATTGTTCAATTTAATTAATCACTAAGTAAAAAAACTATAACCAGAAGATTTTTATTAAAACGACGTGGTGTTTTATTAAAATTCAAAATGAAACGCTTACAAGAGTATAAAAATTCAAACAAACAGCTAAGTTGTTGAACTAAACTTTAATGTTTAAACTGTATTTGTTTACTGAACTTTCATAATTATGACATATATAATCTACTCAAAACAAAATAATGAAGATTCTTAAAAAAATTTTAGAGATTTAACAAACGGTTCTAAGCATTTGTTTTTACAAATACTGACTAATTTTGTCTTTAATAACTAAATCTTTATTTAGAAATAAATTCACATCTTAATTTGATCTTAAAAAGATTTCTCAACTTTTTTTAATAAAAAAATTTCAAGCATTTTAACTGAGAAAAACTGATATTCTCAAATTTTTAAATAAAAAACTGATTTAGCCTGAAGTTTTTCAACTTTTTTCAAAGAAACTGATTTAGCCTGACGCGCACGAACCCTGTCAATGTCTCAAATTTCAGTTTTATTTACTACGAAAAATAAGTAATGTTGCCTTACTAGGAAATAAAATTGCAGCAGTAATAAAACTAACGAAGTGCTAAGAATTGTTAGTGACAATTTTGCTATTCTACTCTCAATCCTATCACCGATTGCTCCTTGATATTTCCTAACATCAAATTTTATCGCCTGAACGCTATGTGCGACAAACTGAAAGTTGAAAATGTGAAAATCTGCAAATGTCTTACGCCATATTTGCACGGTAACCAAAAATAAAATATTAAAAAGGGTCCTTCTACAAACTCAAAAACTATGTCGAAAGGTGGCACATACATAGTAGATGTTATAAGAAAATAAGTTGTGGTCATGACACAGCTACCTCAAAACGAACAAAGTGTACAAAAATTGCAACTAACTTTCTTGCACCTATACTCAGAAAACTAATTATAACTGATATGATTGGAAACAGTTGTAGTTTTTACATAGATGACAGCACAGACAAATCAGGATGCAGTTTTCTGGGTTAAATAATTTTTTATAATCTTTAAAAAATTTTTGTTTTTATTGTTTACTCTACCAAAACTTTGTTGAAAACATGGTTTAATAGTGTAGTTTTGTTTGTAAAAAACAGCTTGTACCTTAGTTCAAAGCCTCCATAACAAATAAATTAATAATTTTGTTTTATTAAATTTTTCGTAACAGGTTTCTTTTACAAAAGCTATAACATTAGAAGTTTTTTATTAATTAGTAAATTGAAATACTTGCCAGAAAATGAGTTTAAAAAAACTTTTTTTAGTGAGTTTCTAAAGTTTAGTTTTAAGGCTACATTTTAAGTTAAGACAGTGTGTACACTTTGATCAAACTCATGAAATTGATGAAGCAGCCTTAAAGTTTCAACTTAGATTGCCTACAGAATTAATTCCAATAAAAACTTTCCAGCTGGGGAAAGTTTGTTCAAGGCTATATCCAAGTCACTATATGGTACTGAAGACCATTACTAAAACCTAAAACTCCAAGTTTCTATTTGGATGTTGCAAAATAAAGAAACTGCTGTCCAAATTAAAAGACTGTTCATACTTAAGTTATTTCACTGAATTTGATTTCTCTAAGCTATTATTAGTGACATGTGTATACAAGCTATAATAAACTTAGTTTACAAAATATTTTCTGACAGTTAAAAGTTTAGATCCCAATTTAACGATTAGATGAAAAATTTTTAAATAAGAAGATAATATAAATTTTAGAAAACCAAACAAAAGCTTTAGAAATTAATGAACTAATGTTCTTTTTAATTTAAGTAATTATATGAAAGTAGTAAAGTTTTGTCAACTTATATATCCTATAATATAAAATCTTTCATATTATATTTTAAATAATTTATTTATTTTGTTGTAATCTTAAGTTTTTGTCTGATGCAAGTTTGTTTGTCCTATATTATTTTACTCTTTAATAAAACTTTTCAGAGGTAGTTATTAAAGATTAAAACCATCAAACATTCAATCAAAAGTCTTGTCTGACGAAAGCATTACTGTTTGATAAAAAACACAAAAGTAAAAAAATATTGAGTGTAGTAGGTATATTCTATTGAGCATATTACTGAATAACATACTCATTACTTGTTCCATGGTTGCCATAAGTTTTGGCAAATTTTCTCTAGGTTTTCGAAATTTCCTTTAGTTTTTTAAGTACACCTATTGGGACTATTGTTAGTTTAAAGCAGGGGTTGCCAACCAGGGATGCAAGATTGCTTATCATTTTTGTTTGATAAATAAGGAGATTTCACTCTCTGATAAAGTTTACAAAGTTAAAAAGTACATTTTGTTATAAAAAGAAGTTGGCGCTAATTTTCTGAATAAATTAATTTTGGAAACTTGAACCATTTATAAACCATTTAGAAATACTATCCAAGTCATTTGACGGATATTTTAAAATAGGAGAACTGGAAATTTCTGGAGAATGGATAATAAATCCATATTCTTTTAATTTGAATCACATGTCCGATGATGAGTCGTTAAAAGATGAACTTATTGAATTATGCATTTCTCAAAATGCAGTTTGAAAGCAAAACTCTTGAACAATATTGGTGTTGTTGAATGAATATGTTTCAAAAACTTGGTGAAAAAGCACTAAGTACTCTCATTCCATTCGCGACGACTTACTTGTGCGAGTCTCTGGATTTAGTACTCTTTTGTCAATAAAAACTAAATCTAGAAACCGCTTTATGTTTAATTGTTATGTTTTTAAATTTACAAGTATTTTAATTTTGTTAGTATAGTACACTATCATAAAAATCAAAATACAAATTATGAATTAATGAAATCAATGACTTTATAATCAAATTATTAATAAATAATTATGGCATATAGCGTTAGGGGGTGCGAGATCAAATTAAGAGACTTTAGGGGTGCGGGGCATTAAAAAGGTTGGGAACCACTAGTTTAAAGTAAAATAATGTGTTAAATAGTATAAAAGTATTAAAAAGACACTGTAAAGCTACTTTAAATGTGATTTTAATAAAAAAAAATTGATGATGAAATAAAATTTTAATCTTGATTTCTACTTAACATGTAAAAATTGTTTAACAATTCTAGGTTTTTCCAAGATTGCAGGTTTTTTGGCAACCCTGTCTTCAAATAAGACTTGACAGTAGTTTTTTTTTCGGATATTTCAAAATTAAACAAAACTTTTTGAATTCAAGATTAAAAAATTGGCTAAAAAATATAATACTTCTGTAACATAATAATATAGTTGATCGTTTGCTCAAGCAACCGAAAAAACTAAGACTAAATAAACTTAATATTTTCTGTGTAAAATAATTTTAAACAAGTTTAAAATCTTACCAACAGAGTCAATGGTGAATAAGGTAAAACAGAAACAAGTGAACCTTAAGCGCTTTGTTTTAAACTTCTCTTTTAATAATTATAACTTAACCAACATCTATAAAATCTACAGCAAACTGACAACTTTCAATGTAAGTGCAATAATTTACATTTTAATAATTGGATGAAAAATAGGAGAAATCTAGAGTAAAAGTGTTGGAAAAGACAGCAAAAAAAATTCTTGATAAAGTAGTTTTTATTATGTCAATAAAGAATAATTGGTTTTACACTCATTAAATAAAAAAAAATCGGTGAAAATTTGACTTAATAAAAACAATCTAATAAATAGATTACAATTATCTGAATGTTAAAAAAAGTACAAACAGAAACTCATGCAGTAGCGTTATAAACTTAAACAGTTTAGTTACAGATATATCTATTTAATAAAAACAAATATGAGAAGTTTAAGAAATAATACTATTAGCACAGTAGAAAAAAGGAAATCGGGTTTAACACTTAATGGTAAACAATGACAAAATCACATCAAAAAAATTCAATACCTAAAGCATTGATTGGTTTGTAGCTTTCAAATTTTGTAGTATGTAATTTTTTTTTTAAAGATATACATTTATTGATTAATCGTGTAAAATTTTTTATTTATAAAAACTAGTTTTGACAGGAAGAGGGGTTCAACATCCCCCATCTCTAAAGATTATTGTTGTTCGTGTTGCCGGGACTTTATTAAATCCTCAGCAATTGAAGGTATAACGAATTTAACAAAGAAAATAAAGATGATACTTGGTTTTACTTAATCTCTAAATAGGAAACGCACACTGAGGAGTTGATGCCACGGAAGAAGATGGCAGTTTGATGTTGAACCGCCAAAACCTAAACGGCCAAATGAAACTGAAGTGGCGTATTATGCCTGACAAGTTTCCTTGAATTCAAGAACTTGCCTACTTTGTGGCATCAGCTGACATAGTCATAGGAGAAGAGCTGATATGGAGCTTCGTTGGGAGACCAGTAGTTCCAAACTAAAGTCTAACCCTTGGCTAAAACTTTAAACTAATCATTTGTAACTTTGATATTATAATTTTTTTAAAGCCTAATGTTACCAGAAGAAAAAATTCTTGTAGTTTACAAGTTTAAATGCTACTGTGAAAATAGCGACATTGGACAAATTTCCCGTCACCTAAAAACAAGAATAAATGATCATGTTCCAAAATGCTTTACGTATTACATCAGAGACAAAAAGATAAAATGAGCGTAGCAGTCAAAAATGCGATAAGAAAATCAGCTATAGCTAAACAGATACAATCATAAGGTCAAAGAAGAGAAACATCGTTAAATTATAAAAATAAGGTAGACCACATAATCAACAATTTTTAAAGTATTTTGCTATCTTTAGATTACTGTTAGTTGTTTTAACCTAAATGTAAAACAAATTAAAATATTTAAAGATACAATCATGAAGACAAAGAAGATAAACATCGTTAAAAGAGAAGAATAAGGTAGACCAATAAGAAACAGCACCAACATATTGTAACTGATTTGAACAATTATCATGAAAAAAAAAATTTGACAAAGAGTTTAATTCTCTCTCTTTAACAAAGACTCCAAGTCTGAAGGTTGTGCTAGCATTGGAAATTTAGATTTGGTAAATGTTAAATGTTTGCATTTAAGTTCAAGAGCTTTAAGCGAAAAGAATATCGTTTGGACGAGTTCTATTTTGAACACTGAAAGGTTATCAATTTTCATATACTCCACCGACGTCGATTCACCTACAATAGCTTCCAGTATAATTTAAACGAATATTAACAGTGGCTAGCTGTTGTTAAGTAAGATGCTGAAAACTAAATAGTAAAAAAAGAAAACTATCTATTTTACTAACTATTTAAACACAAATGAAACTTTTCAAAGGCATTTGTCGAAGACAAATGCCTTCTTTTTACCAACTTTTTATTTTTAATAAATTTTGTCTGAATTGACATATTCATATTAACATCAAGTTTATCACAAAAAGCATGATACATTATTTAAAGAAAGTATTAAAAAGGCAAAAATTCAAGTTGTAATAAATAAAAGCAGTATGTAGTATTTACCTTCATTCAATTTTTTGTTATACAGTGTCGAAAGATGAAATTAAAACACTTCAGGGAAAAATTATATAGAAAACATCTTAGTACAGCTGTATTAGTTTAAGTTTGATTTAATTGCTGAGTATATTCAGTATATAAGTTTTATACGAAGCAGTGGCAAATATCAAACCTAACATAATTATCTGCACGGATATGTCCACGGATAAGCATTAAAGGTGCATAATGAAAAACCAAATGAGATGAAAAAGAGTTTCTTTGAAAGGGATTGGATCAAGACTTTTATTATCTAGCTGCCATAGGAGTGGAAGTAGGCGTTAGCATGAATACTTTTGTCAGGAATGATAATGAATTCCTGCTGAAAAGTCTTTTAGAGTACAACATATAGTTGGTTTTAAAACCTTGTAGAAAAAGTTAATACACCTTTGTCACATACATGATACCAAGATAACAGGAAATGAAATACTGTGAATGCAGCTTGTCTAAGAATGATAGAATTACAAACTTTTTATTCTCTGATTAGGTTTCATTTGACAGTAACAGATTCGAAAACTTGATAAAGGTTCCGCAGTTGATACAGAATTACCATAATAAACCTAAAAGGAGTCCTATTGAAAAAAGTTAATGTCAAAGATGTGTAATCTAGCCTTTCTTGCTCATCTTGAGGACAAAACCAGCACAAAGGAAGCAATAACCAATACACGGTACGTGACAATGAATGTACTTTAAATAAATAAAGACGGTTCCGTGATGAAATTAATCAAAAAGTTTACAAAGATGACAATATAAAGGTTGAAACTGCTTGCAAGTCTAATGATTGCACTTCAGGTTGGAGATCATCTGTTTAGGGAGGTTGGAGAAGATGCTGTGTGAGACATGAAACACCCAATATTTGGTGATCCCATGGACCAGCCACAAGATGTTATTGGCGGCTTTTATGTAGGGTACTTCAAGGATAAAAACATTAAGAACGAACAAAATGCTGAGTATGCATTGGCTGGCAAACTGGCACTTGCAGAAGAAAAGTTGGAGAGTTGCGATCCTGAATTTTTAGGTGATAAAGGCAATTAATCTTTTAACTTTTACAGAATTTTCCCTTAAAAATTTTGTTGCCCGTGGTGCGATGACAAAGAAAATAATAGCACGGAATCATAGCGGTGACCCTGACATCAAAATAGAGAGAACAATATATCATTATATGAGCAGGATATCATGAGATGAACTTCAGACATCATTCATTACAGATGAGACACGGGAAAGCAATAAAAAAGCACACCGAGAGCCATGGTCTCCGTTGCTAAAGTTGCAACAGACGATGAACAATAAACCCATTTATGAATGCTTGGGTGGATTACTTGAAATGTTTGAAAACAAGATGGAATACTTGTTGATTTATTTAATGAACACCAGAATGGGGGTAATGATTAAATATATGTTCTGGATGGAATATCCAGAGTCATACAGGCTATATGCGAAAGAATAGACAAATCAGTGTGCAGCCTTCTTTCTTCAGAGATCATGACTTACCCAAAAAATAAACAAAAACTGCAGACTGATCATCACAGCAAACCCAGACAGTACTTTGACAAGCCGTGCACTTATGAATTCTAGCAATGATTTTCAGGGTTGTGTCACACTAACTTAGTCACCAAATAATGACCGCATACATGCTGTCAATTGTTCCTAAAAGGTAGAGAGATTTTATAGAGAGGGCCTTTTCCATGTGAAAGAAAAAATAAATTTATCTTCAGACAGGCTTCTGCAATAAGCTCATAAATGATGTACACAAGTGTAAACCAAAAAAAGAGAGAGTTAACATGATCATGGAAGCACACAGAGGGGATTGTACAGTCTATTAGATGAAGAAGGAAGGTTTTGTCTATACAGCTCGTTCTGGCATGATGCAAGGAAATCCTTAATTTTTAGTCATCATCCTTTTACGTTAGTTTCACTATAACAAATAAATGTCTTGAAGTGAACCTGATTGGGAACTACCCAACAAGGGATAATTGATAAATTTGAGGACAACTAGGAAAAAAAGAATGTCTTTCAACCTTGGGGAAAAAGAGAGAGGCAAAGTGTCAACAATACTATACTGTTTTGCATCAGGTTCTTGATAATGTTTCTTACATTGACACAGTGAGAGATGTACAGTTTGGTCAGATGTATGTACATTACAAATCACTAGGAAATAGTATAAATCACCTATTCCCTGACATGATGACTAGAATGGCAATGACAAGAGCTCCTGACATGGGTTGGTTTCTTATAGATCATCCTAATGCAGTTGGAGTATTTGGGCTCAATTACATTATATACAGGAAAATTATGTCAACCAAGATATTCAGGAGGATATTGACAATGGCAATTGGGAATAAGAGGAAAAATTTTGAAGATAGAAATTCTTCATAAAACATCAGGGTTAAAATTGATAAAGGGAAGAAACTTCAGGCTTTAAGAGACAAAATGGATGAAATAAATGAGTATGTAAATAAAAAAGTCTATGTGTACTCTGGCAGCAGGCCTTGATGAGCAATCACCTTTTACTTTATCCTAGTTGTTACCTCGATGAGCAGTAATATTTTGTTTTCAAGTTGTACATTTATTTTACATTTATTGTTTTTAGCATGCTTCAGAAAGTTAGATCTTCAATTAGATCTAATTTGAAACATTAAAAAAAGAAAATATTGAATCTCTACAGGAATTTGAGCTAATTGAAAAAAAAGTAGTGGTAGTATAAAGTTTATGTCTTATTTCAGTAAAAATATAAATTATGCCGCTAAAATACACCAAACAAAATTTGATCACAATTGAAAAATATTTAACAGACCAAAAAATGGTTTTAAAGACTTAAAAAAACAAGTTTGTTTGCGAAATCCTCGAAACATTTATAAACAATTATTTTAAGAATATTAACAATATACGATATAGTAGTTTATTTGGTAATTATTGTGTCCCAAATTAAAAAACAATACGCATAAACTACTAAATACAACAATAAACAACATAAACTGTAAAGCAAAACTACTATTCAACAAAAATCAGATAATAAAAATAGTTGAATGTAGTGCATAAATATCAATAAACCATAAGTAAGGATCTTTTCAATCCATATAAATTTTTTGAAAAGGATCTAGCCGGATACAAATCAATATAGCTATAAACTAAGTTACATCTAGATTACAATTTTTTTTTTGGAAAAATATCATTTCTAAAACAAACAAATGTTCAGCTCCCAAACAACTTTTCATAAATTTGAGAAAAATAGAATTCAATATGTTTAGCAATAAGAAATTATTTGAGAGGAAAAACATAATAAAAAAAGTTAATGTAAATAGTTTTCAAGTTACACAAAATAATGAAAGTGTCATAGAATGTATGCAATTAAGGAAGGAAAATAATTTCAACCACATAATAAAGAGAAATTTAATCACAAATATTTTCTGAAGAATCAAATCAAATTACCTCTGTATTGTCAAACTATTTAATCATTTCAAATAAATTCATTTTCTTTAATTGACTTTGAATAAATGGCTTTAGCAAAAGGTAATGTTGGAAAAATCTGCAACTAAATCTTTGGTACTTTTGCAATAATTGTTGCAAAACCAAAAAAGACATTAATATAAAATTATATAATAATTTATAGTTAATACCACAACAACAGATGTATATTTAATTTTTTTAATAAATAAAGCAGATTGGCAAAAACTTGATTTAACCTATGTTTACTAATGTATCAAATGTTATATAGCTATCATATATGAAGTTAAAAATATCAGAAACAACATACCTAGTACTTTTTAAAAAAAAATTTTAATTATATTTTTTTTATTGAACAAAACTTCTTGATTTCAATGTCTATAAAACTATTTAAAAATATAATATTTTGTCTGCTTGTAATGCTCGTGTTTTAAAAACTCTTAAGCCTAAGTTTTAGTTCTATGAATACACAAGAATTCATAAACGAAACAACCTCTTAGACCTGAAAAAACTGCTTGATCAAGGTGTTTCTCCTCATCAACCACACTCAATGAAAGGTGTCTCCCCTCTACAGCAACAATAATGAGAGGATGGTACATGAAACTAGGTGAGCCAACAAGGGGTGGATCAATTTGCTAGTTCTTTTGACCAACTTGGTACTTCTTGAACCTGCAAGTAAATTGTCTTAGGGTTCATAAAAGAAGCATTCTATTATCATTAATATATACATTTTTTAATCAGTAATTAAAGATTTTTGTTATAAATTTTATGAAATTTTTTTTTAAATATTCATTAAACTTCTGAATATTATAACAAGTCTATATAAAGTTTTATTACTGCTAAGAAAATTGAATCAAATTAACCTTTAGGTTTTGATTGATTGTATTCCATTTTTTTAATGAACACTTTAGTCCAAACTATACATTGTATTAAAGGCTAACAAAAAAAGCTTATACGCCAGCAAAAATAAGAAAACATCAATAAACTATTTTAGATTTTTGGTATTTTTTATAAAATATAATGTAAATCAATACATAATACTATATATATATAACTTAAATTACAAACTTTGGTAACTTTGACATTATTAGATTTCATACAAAAAATGTTATGGAAGGTAAAACTTTTTTTAATTAAAATCTTTAAAAAATTCGTTAAAAAGCTGAAGCATTACAAAAAACTTGAGTTTTAATTATTTTAAATTTCAAAGGAGACTCATCTAAGGCCATAAGGGGTTTAACCATTTTTATTACTAAAATCAACTTTAGTCCTAAATGAAAGCTTAGTTTATAAACAAAGAAACTTTTCACAAAGTATATAAATTATTAAGTTTTTGTAACATAGTTAATTATGTAAAATGTTTCTGATACAAACATTAAAATATTTTTTTATATTGCTGGTTTTCTTGGAATTTTGTAAAAAACTATTAAATCGTTATTCTCCTTTACTTTTTATCAAATAAACTTAAACTTTCATGTAATATTTCTTGCATTTATAGAAAAAAGCCCACTCTAATGATATTATTAAAATTTAAAAAAACTTAAGAATTTGATGACTGATAAGTAAAATAGCAAATCAATTTTTTTAGAAAATGAAAATCTTAATTTAAATTATAAACTATTAAAATAGCATTGCTTTAACTTATAAGTTTCAGAACTATTGATTAAAAACTGTAAGAGGAGAAATATTTCTAATAAATAGTCTTATTCACATTGGTACTTTCATAAGGAACCTATTAAACTCTCTAACTATATAATCTTAATATCGAAAACTAGTTTGATATTTACTAAGCGGTAAAATGCAACTACAGTAATCTCTCGCTTATTTACGCACATTGTGTCCACAGAAAAAGTTTGAAAGATATGAGAGATGGTAAAGATACGAGAGGTACCAAATATACTTACTACAATGGCTGTATTTTTATTTTGCTTCTAGTTAAAAGCAGACTGGGGACTTTCCCACTTTTAACAATTTGTTTACTTTATTTATAAATATGAAATCAAAATATAAAACTCTACATATTTAAAAAAAAAGATTTAAATTTATATAAAATAATAATACTTATAGAAAAGTTTTACTAATTTTAACAATAAGTAGATTTTAATTTTATCTTTATTTATATGTGACTTTTTTAATAATTAACATTTATAATCTACTACTTAGCAAATTCAATTTATAATTAAACAGTTGTTTACAATTAAGAAATAGTGTCTATATATATCTATGTTAACATTTTAAACTCTCATTATTTTATTATACTTTCATTATTTACACAGTTATATTACTTTCCAAAATTTAATTTAATATCTTATTGTTAACAAAATTTCTGATATACTGAGGTATACTAAATGTTTATCAATTAGTCAAGGAACATAATTTAACAAATTTTAAAAATATAGAGAGGTGAGTTAACATTTAAAAACATATTTTAAATTGAAAATATACAATAAACCTAATTTGTGCAATATTAAAATAAATTTAAATTTTTATATTTTGAATTTTGGAATTCTAAAATGCGTAACTAAACGAGAGTGCGTAAAGATGCGAGAGGTTACTGTAGCAGATAAGTTAAAAAGCTTTAAATAAGATCAACATGTAAAAAATAATTTTCTTCTGGTACGACTTTAAACTATATTAGTTTATATATTTTTGTTTGAAAAACTTATATTTTTAACTAAGTCAAAATAAAATAGATATTCAATTTTGGAAGAGGTTTAATACAAAGAGGATCTCAAAAAGAATATTTTTGTAGTGTAAATATGCTGTTATAAAACAGAAAAGCATACATGAATCAACTGCAGAAGTTTAAGTATCTCAATGGGCTGTTGGGTGGAAATTTATTTTTTTGTGACTAAATATAAACTAAGTTTTTTGTTATATTTGGTAGAGCTTAGCTCTTCATTTCGTAACTATTTGCTTTTAAAAGTATTCTAGGAGTAAAAATTAAATTTGTAATGCTTATTTTTTCTTTTCTTTTTTGTAAAAAATACTGAAAATGCTACATGTTTAATGTCAAAACTAAGGTATTCGACAACTACATAAAGATACCTGAATTAATCATACATGATTATTCTTTATACCAGCTCTATCTTTTTGGCTTTCTGTTTTTGGAAATATTGAGTTGTGAGTATTTTTTTGTAATTAATTTTTACTTTTATAAAAATTAAGGGTTTTTACAAAATTTCAGGATGTACTCAAGAAAAGAACAAGTCACTTTTGAACAAATTGTCACTTTCACAAAAGTGGTAACATTTGCACAAGGTTAGAGTTAGGGTCTGGCTTAGGGTCATAGTTAAAGGTTAAAGCTAGGGTCCTTGTAATGTGAATGTGCAAATATTACTGCTTATGGAAAATAACCCTTTGTACAAAAGTGTGCCTTTGAGTAAAAATGACGACCTACCCATTAAGGACATATAGCTCTACAACTAAGCATCCCCATATTACATCTTTGTTTATAAGTACACAAGATAAGTTAAAAAAAAGTATAGTGAATAGTGTCTTTTGAACAACCAACTTTAAGGTTCTTGTAAAGCAATATCTTAATTTTTTAATGTCTATTAATTTAATTTCAATTTTTTAAGCAACTTGAACAATAATTTTCTATAAAAACTATATCAAACTAGAGAAAACCATAATAAAAAACAAATTACAGGTGTCTGTGTCTGAATTTTTTTGTTAGCTAGCAAACCATTTTTAGATATAACTTATAGATAATTTTGAGTAAGTTGAACTGACCATCTACAAAATTCAACAACTTATGAAATTCTTAAAAATAAAATATAAAATATAATTTTCAAAGGACCTCATTTATGAACCATTCAACTAATTTTATTATAGTTTTATTGCTATGTCAAATCAAAAATGTCAATATCTGCATTAACCCACTTTCTCAGCTCACTGTGCAACACCATCAATGTATTTACTTCAGCTTAGTTATTAGTACAGTGTTTCAGCCTTTTATTAAGTAAAAAGTCCAGCTTGAGTCGGCCCAAGTTGGTTAAAAAATCAAAAAATTTTTTGAGTTAAATACTTTAGCTACTTTTTGACCTAGATATAAACTTTAGAATAATTAAAATACAAAATTTTATACACTTATTGGATAAATTTAACTTTATACATATGATGATCTATCAGTTATTAAAACTAAATCAATTAAACTTTTATAAAATAAAATGTAATTATATAATAAAGTTATTAAATATTACTAAGTTACAGTGGGACAACAACTCACATACAGATATATTTCAAGTTTATTTACTTATACTTTATCATGTGTGAACAGCATTCCATAGTAGGTACTTCATATTGTTGAGTGCAAGGAAATAAAGTGAGCAAAGAATGTTTAAGAACTTTGTGAAGATGTTTCCAATTTTTTATTAAACTTTATAAGTAGGAGAAAAGGGTTTTTTGGTCATCCAATTTAAACCAGGGTTGAACTTACGATACTTTAATCCGTTTGTAGTACACTTGTAGTGATTACAAATAAAATTTTCATAATGAAAAATTAAGAAATTTATAAAACTAACTTTAAACTAATAAAACACAAGAAAACGTTTAGATAAAATTATAAAAATATTTCAAATTTGTAAGATTATTGTTTGTTTTACTATGGTTTTATTAGAAAAACTTATCGTATGGCTTAACAGAAATTTAGAAACTAGTGTTACTTTTGTTTTAAAAATACATTATAAACTACTGGAAGGTTTAAAACGCTTATAGGTTATTTAAATGCTAATTTGTACTTTTTAGCAAAAGGTAGTCTTATAAATAAAAGACATGTTTTGGTTATATTAATATTTTCATGGTGTAAAACTCAACACTAACCATTGTACAAGCAATATTACAAGAATTTTTTTTTAATGTATAGTAACTTTTACATTTTAATATAGACTAATCTTAAAATAGTTTTTTTATCTGAAATAGTTAATATTCTATTAGCTTCAAAGTTATAAGGTTTTTCTTTTATTTAGATATTATAGAAAAACAAAAACTTTTATTTAACATTTACAAATTAAAAACAAGACACTTAAAAACTAAAAATAGTAGTTTATTAATAAAATCAACAAAATCGGCGAAAGTCTGCAGAACAAGTCCGGACTTTCGTTTGCCGTGAGACAAGCTCAAATTTAACAAAAGGGTTGATCATGCCAATTCGATCATCAGACCACAAGTTTCGGTAGACTGAGACCGGTTTCGTCCTTATTAGGACTCATCAGTCAGTCACAACCGAAAAACTTGTAGTCGTCAATCTACAAACGGTTTATCATGCTTTCGCATGAAGCTACCATTTGCTGGCAATGATTAGTGACGTCAGCATTGTCTTTGCCGTGCAACGTTTAAAACATTGTCCACTAGGCAAGACATCTGGTACGCTCGTTTTAGTACAATCAACAAAATCGGCGAAAGTCTGCAGAACAAGTCCGGACTTTCGTTTGCCGTGAGACAAGCTCAAATTTAACAAAAGGGTTGATCATGCCAATTCGATCATCAGACCACAAGTTTCGGTAGACTGAGACCGGTTTCGTCCTTATTAGGACTCATCAGTCAGTCACAACCGAAAAACTTGTAGTCGTCAATCTACAAACGGTTTATCATGCTTTCGCATGAAGCTACCATTTGCTGGCAATGATTAGTGACGTCAGCATTGTCTTTGCCGTGCAACGTTTAAAACATTGTCCACTAGGCAAGACATCTGGTACGCTCGTTTTAGTACAATCAACAAAATCGGCGAAAGTCTGCAGAACAAGTCCGGACTTTCGTTTGCCGTGAGACAAGCTCAAATTTAACAAAAGGGTTGATCATGCCAATTCGATCATCAGACCACAAGTTTCGGTAGACTGAGACCGGTTTCGTCCTTATTAGGACTCATCAGTCAGTCACAACCGAAAAACTTGTAGTCGTCAATCTACAAACGGTTTATCATGCTTTCGCATGAAGCTACCATTTGCTGGCAATGATTAGTGACGTCAGCATTGTCTTTGCCGTGCAACGTTTAAAACATTGTCCACTAGGCAAGACATCTGGTACGCTCGTTTTAGTACAATCAACAAAATCGGCGAAAGTCTGCAGAACAAGTCCGGACTTTCGTTTGCCGTGAGACAAGCTCAAATTTAACAAAAGGGTTGATCATGCCAATTCGATCATCAGACCACAAGTTTCGGTAGACTGAGACCGGTTTCGTCCTTATTAGGACTCATCAGTCAGTCACAACCGAAAAACTTGTAGTCGTCAATCTACAAACGGTTTATCATGCTTTCGCATGAAGCTACCATTTGCTGGCAATGATTAGTGACGTCAGCATTGTCTTTGCCGTGCAACGTTTAAAACATTGTCCACTAGGCAAGACATCTGGTACGCTCGTTTTAGTACAATCAACAAAATCGGCGAAAGTCTGCAGAACAAGTCCGGACTTTCGTTTGCCGTGAGACAAGCTCAAATTTAACAAAAGGGTTGATCATGCCAATTCGATCATCAGACCACAAGTTTCGGTAGACTGAGGCCGATTTTGTTGATTGTACTAAAACGAGCGTACCAGATGTCTTGCCTAGTGGACAATGTTTTAAACGTTGCACGGCAAAGACAATGCTGACGTCACTAATCATTGCCAGCAAATGGTAGCTTCATGCGAAAGCATGATAAACCGTTTGTAGATTGACGACTACAAGTTTTTCGGTTGTGACTGACTGATGAGTCCTAATAAGGACGAAACCGGTCTCAGTCTACCGAAACTTGTGGTCTGATGATCGAATTGGCATGATCAACCCTTTTGTTAAATTTGAGCTTGTCTCACGGCAAACGAAAGTCCGGACTTGTTCTGCAGACTTTCGCCGATTTTGTTGATTGTACTAAAACGAGCGTACCAGATGTCTTGCCTAGTGGACAATGTTTTAAACGTTGCACGGCAAAGACAATGCTGACGTCACTAATCATTGCCAGCAAATGGTAGCTTCATGCGAAAGCATGATAAACCGTTTGTAGATTGACGACTACAAGTTTTTCGGTTGTGACTGACTGATGAGTCCTAATAAGGACGAAACCGGTCTCAGTCTACCGAAACTTGTGGTCTTTATTAATAAAAGTAACAAATATAAATTACTTAAAAATGAATTAAACTTCATTACAATAATTTGAAACCGAAACGATGAATGTTAAGTTCTTCTCTGTATCTGTTATCAGAAATAAAGGTTTTTAAAGTTGATAAATCTAGTATTTATGTGAACTGCTTCTATTGTAAAGTATGTATACAAGTATATTTTGAATGTTGTACTACTCTTAAAAAACTTTGAACTAATAAAACTTTCTGGAAAAATAGAAATTCAGAAATATACTTATGCTTATGTCGAAATGCTATACAACCAGAATAGAAAAATAATTACGACATTCACTTTTTTGAAACAATCTGAAAAACATCAAGACGGCTTTATTCACAAATAACGAAAAGTATAGAGAATAAAACTGGAATTTTCAACAAAGTATTTATATTAACAAATTATTAAGTACTTTTCTATTTTACTTATTTTAAAGTTAAAAAAAATTGCTTAAGTTTTCCAACTACAAAGTAAAGTTTGTAATGATACCATCATACACTTTTTTTGTATGTTTGACATATACATTGATCATAGTGGCAGCTGATTATTTTAGAAACTTTTTTCAGGTTCTTTTACAGTTTCCTTGTTTCTTGTTAGTAGCAAATTAAAAATAAGGTTAAAACTGTATTATAGTTACTGAAAAGATTCTGTAGTACTACTTTTTTGTGTTAAAAAGTAAACAAAGTTTTACAAAATTAAAACCTTTTAATGAACGAAGTTGAGATAGTTTTCATTTTATCTGAAAGAGTACGGATAGATGATTTCTAGAATTATGTGTCTTTTTCTATTTAAAATTTATCAATATTATGATGAACTTATTTTATAAAACCTACTTTAATAGCAAAAACAAATTGTGTGAAACTGGTTAACAGCATTCACTGTACATTGGAGGCTAACACGAAGTTGATGTGAAAAAATAAAAAAACTTTATAAAATCCTTTCGCAGGTCGATGAAACTCTTTTGCAAGCCGCTGCCAGAAGAGAAACTTTCAAGCGACCTCCTAGAGACCTAGATGTTCCTTTCTTAATAAAATCGAGTCGAGGCTAAGATCAGAGATCTACACTGACAGTAGAGAAGTTACTGCAACAATACGGATTATTTTTGCTCATTCATTGACCTTAAAAGCGAATTTTTATTAACTTTTGAAATGTTTTACTCAAGTAGACGGGGATATTTATTTAAAATGTAAGCGGTAGAAGTATTTCGTTCCATCTGTAGTTAAACATGCCCGCTACGAGAACCGGGAAAGGGAAAATATGCACTAATGGACTTTTTTGTTCAAAGAAACTTTTGCACGAAGATTCACTTTTGCATAGAGGGTCATTTTTGCACGAGAATGAAAAGATTTAAAAAAAACAACTAACTAAAAAGTAAAATAAAGAAAAAAAAAGTTACCAACCAAGAGTAAGGGTTAAGGGTAACAAGGATAGTATATATTAAATTAAATTTTAATTAAAAATAACGAAAACAAAAAATTTTTAATAAAAAATAAAATCTAAAAATTCAATAAAAAAAAGATAAAAATAAAAAAGTTACTGATCGATGATAATGGTTACCGATAAAAGTGATAGCAAAAAAAACCTTACAAAATTATTAAATAAGAAATAAAAACACAGGCAAATAAAATTACCGACCGAGAGTAAGGGGTGATAGTAAAAAAAATTATTAATTAATTAATTAAAGTTAATAAAACATAATATTTCAAAAATTTTTCAATACGTGCAAAAGTGTACCTTTGTGCATTTTAGACTCCTACTCACAAAAACCATATAATAAAAGTATCTGGTGTCACTGAAGACCGCCACGCCAAGCAATTCTTCAGAAAAGTTTTAAATACTATTTATTAGGTAAATTAATAAAGGTAAAATAAGCTTAAATTATTTTTCTTTTTTATACGGTCCTACCTAACCATGACATCGACAAGAACGTGTTGCTCTCTGAAGCACACAGTTTTAAGATAAGAAAATAAAACTGGTTGAATGCAACTAAGGACCGCCCAATACCGCATGTAATCATTTTTATAGCATTTGCTACATTTGTACCCAAATTGTACATAATGATACTAATTATCTGCAAATTGCCCATAATTCTTAAGTTTCAACATTTTTTGAATCGATGTAAGCTGAAATGTACCTAATACGAGGGGCGCATAACATGAACAGCTTGAAAAAGTTTTCGGCAGGATAAAGTTGAAGAAGAGTGAATATATGATTTTAATTAACGCAGAATCTTTAAAATATTAAATGTAGAATTTGTTATATAACAAATATGCAACATGCAATATTAACTACTACTTTACATTGAAACTTTTATTTGAATTTATAAGGCTAATCGAGACAGTTTCCCTGCGTTTTTTATACTGCTTGATAGTTCAAGCGAATTGACTAAAAGAAGATCTTGAAATGTTAAATTATGTTAAGGTTTTTAAATTTAAAAACATGGGAATGTATTCCATCATCAATAGAAAAACTTAAATAAATTTGGTACAGTTAATAATAAGTTATTTTCAGCTAGATTAAGTCACGATAATCTATTTTAGAGCATTGTGACAACATAAATAATTCATTTACATTTATTCATCTAGGCAATACCAAATGCTACAACTATTAATTAATTTAGTTTAGGCACTGAAATAGTTGAACAACTGTTAAAAGTTAAGAAACATCTATATGGGTGATTGACGCAGTGTCCCTACATATTTGCTAGCATGTGGTTCTACTTTAACTAGCTCTAGTAAATTAAGAAGAAAAAAATCTTGGAACTATAGAAACTTGAACAAATGCCGAAAAAACTTAAACCTGGAGCAATTACCAAAGAAAGGTACTAGAAAGCTGAATAAAACAATCTATCAAAGTTAACTCTGGATGATTATCAAAATCAAATGAGTTAAATGTGCAAGGATGGTTAAGAAAATATGTCTGAAAACACCGACTTCAAGACACTAACAATATATATTACAAATACTGCAAAGGGCATAGTTCATGAAAATACCAAAAGAGAGGAATTACTTGAGAAATGTCTGCTTGAAACTGCTAGGAAGTTGATGGAACGTCAATATTAGATCTAAAATGTTAACCTTAAACGTTTTTTATTTTAATTAAATCTGTTAAGAGTTTAAATAAACGCTAAAGCTGTGTTTCCGAGACTATAACTAAAAAATAAATAATCGAAAAAGTCTAGTTGTTTAGGAAGATTTTGTGTTTTTACTTGGGAAAAACTGAACAAAATCCGACACATAACTTAACTGGTTAGGATTTAAAAAGTTCAAACATCATAGCCATTTATACGAAAATACCTTTGTTAAAAGATTTGACTTTTTGAATTTTATCTCTATCTTAATAAGTAAGTCAAGGTTTTATTTATATTAAACTTTATTAAAGAACACTTTTGAGTATTATTTAGCAAGTTTAAACTATTGAAACTTTTACAACAAACTCTGGACGCGGAATATTTTTACAGTATGCAGTTTATAAATGTTAAAACACTAAAAAGAATTTACTTTAAGTTTTGATGCTTTTTGAAAACTATTAATAACTGCAAGCACTTTTGTATTACTTTCTTCCATATTTCTTAGTTTAAATGTATATTAAATCAAATTTATATGTAACATTTTTACAATTATTTTAAGTTTATTATTAAATTTAAAATTTCTCAAATTTTAAAAAGCTTTAAGTTTGTGTCGAACCGCAAAGTTTCAACTTGTCTTTCAAAAGACCAAAAAAGTTTGTGCAGGTATTATTTATTAAAACTTTAGAGTTAAGTTTGCTAACCAAACAGAGAAAAGAATGCAGAGAGGTTGTAATATACTTTAAAAAAGAAAAAATTCAAAATTGTGTTTGTTATTCAGTATGGATAAAATAATTGTTTGAGTTTATTAACGCATAATCACCGTTGATAGTAATCAATGACAGGTTACAAACTAAATTTAAAAGCTCATATTAAAACATAATTAAAGCACTACTTGTTAAAAGAATTTTTTAGTAAGTTTTAAAGTTAGTATTTAAACATAATAAAGTACTTTATTTTACGTTAAGAAGTAATCTGTAAAAATTAAACTATAAATTAGTGTTAACAAAACGTAATTACTTTATTTAAAAAAAATAAAAATTTAAATCTATAGAATTTATAACAAATTTACATTTCATTTAAGTAAATTACTTAAAATGCGTAATTAAAATTACTTTTAAATCAATTTCCTAATGTATCACTTAAATAATTTTATCTACTTTTTTTTCTGTGTTCTTTGTTTTAAACTCGTTATAAAAACTTGTCAAGCGTTATTTTTTTATTAAAATACACATTTAATATATATCAATATTTTTTTGTTTTAAAAACGTAATTACCATAGACAAAACATTTATCTTGATTAACGACATTTTACCGTTACAAAATTTAAAAACATTTAATTTACTTAATTAAGGTTTAAAGTTATTCTTAGTGTTAAACTTTAAACATTTTTGATGTAATATTTATTACAATAAGTTCATCAGTTTGCAGACAACGTAAAGACATAAACATTTAAATTTTTACTTCTTTATTATTTATCGACAAACTAAAACTACAACTAACTTGATTTTAATTATTTAAATTTTCACTTTACAACTCTACAATTTTCAAATATTATACTATAGATCAAGATATTACATATAAAGTTCGAAAAATAATAAATTCAAGATTGTTTAAATATGAATAAATTATTTTATTATTTACTCTTTTTAATTTAACATTCAATTTAAGCTAAATTTATATTCCTTCACCATACTTACGCTAATTATTTTTTTTAAGTCTTAACCTATATAAGGTATTAACTTCTTATAAAAGTATTCTACTGTTTTTTGACAAATTTCAAGTTATTATGCGTCAAACAATCTTATACTTAGTATTTGGAAAAATAATATTTTTTTACATCACGTGTTGTTTTAAATTAACATAGTGTATTGAGCTGACATCAATAGTTAGCGTAAATAAATGAATTTGTTTCAAAAAAATTAGTAATTTTTATACTTAGAAAAAATATGTATAATAACAAAAGTCTTCAACTAAATTTTTATCAATGTTAAATTTCTAAAGTCAGAAAGATATACACAGAATAGAAAAAAAACTATTGTTAAAAACTTAGAATAATAATTTCAGAAATCATTACAAGTTGAATTGTAGAGTAAAAGCTAAAAAGTTAAAACAAAAATAAATTATTTAGATTTAAAAGTACATGACTTTTAAAAGATAAAGGTAGAAGTTTAGAATATTAAATTCTTCATTTCACACAAACCATGGAAATCAGCTCCATTGGAAGTCACTCCGCAGTCAACATCATTGAGTTTACCATATTTCATCCAAAAATGCACGCAGTCTTCATTACCTCCATAATTGTTTGGTTCACCCGATTTGAAATAGTACAAAAAGGGTTGGTCTTCGATTACATTCACTGTCTGCCCATTCACATATCTGAAAAATCCTTCGGTTTGGCGATCCGTTATTCCAACCCAGACGTTTTTTCCTGACGACTCTACCATTTTTCGGATTTTCCTTTGTTAAAATACAAATTGTTTAAAAACATATGTGACATAAAAAACTTTTTGAGGCTTTTTTTAATGAAAAAAACTACTAAATTACATTAATTGTTTTTATTTCGACTAGTTTTTTTATATTTTTTAGATTATTTAAATTTTTTTGACTAATTTATTACACTAATTTATAGCACAAAGAATTAATATACGTAGCTCATTTGTTAATTAACAAATACATTTTTGATATAATGAATATTTATCATCAAACTTAAATTAAGTTGTTTAATATTTAGAAATACCAAAAATCTCTTTATTTTACTAGGTTAATCTAAAGGTAATTCTCAACTAACGAATGATACTTAATACCATTTTCACCAAAACTCTCATGTATTAAATCACCGCCCATAGCTTGACATTGCTTGCGACACTCTTCAAAGGTTCCTCTGTATGGTGTTATCTTGAATGTGTAGTCAAAAGCTGTTTTGAAAAATTGCGAGTTGAAATTAAATCTAAGAACATTTTTTAGTATGAGTATAAGAAGTACATGTTAGACATTCTTGTGGAAAAAAATGTTACCTCATTAATGAATATTATAAATTATTTTAAAATATCTTCAAAAAAAGTGGTTTAACGTAAAATTTGTAGTCTTATACATTTGTTAATCCACTTATAAGTATAAAATATAAGTGAAAATAATAAGATTGTTTTTATAGAAACTTTCTAACAAGTTTCATTTAGTATTGCTACGATTTTCTCAACAGTATGCTCCAATGTCGAAATTTGCTTATTCAGCATTTCTATTATGGGTATGACGTCACAATTAGCATCTAAACCTCCTTTTTCACCTGAAAGTAAGTTATGTATATATTGCTATAGTATTAAATTAACAAACAGGTTTTTGCTTTGGTTTATAACTATAAGTTTCAACTTAACTTTGGCAACGGTTTTTGTCGGCAAGCAATGTGTAGAAAAAATTATTTCTTATTAGGTCTATGAATTTCAATAACTGTTAATTTACAAAAATTACTTAAATATCTATTTCATTTCAAAAATACTATATTTATATATGACTTTTTTTCTATTATACCTAGTTTAAACCTCAAATCACCCATTAAATATGCCTATTGTCTCTTTCATTATTGTGTTTTTTAATCCCAGATTACCTAGCTTAAATTTAAAAGTTTAGTTTAGCGGGCTAGATTCAAATACTTGCAAAGGCATTATTTACTTTAACGGGCCATATTCCACTAACGTTTTTTAACTGCGTTCTTCATTTTCTGGTGCACGACAACTCAAATTTGGACAGTTCAAATTCCGCCAATTTTAATCGACCTTAACTAAAAAAGTAATGTGTATGTTTTAAAAATAAAATATTTTTGTATAAGTAGTGTTAAGATCTACAGGCAATGGTTTTATTATTGAAAAGTTTTAAGTATTTTTTGAGATATATCTAAAATAAGCATAAAAATATAGTTATTTATAGTAGTTTAATAATATCTTAAGAAATGTTTAAAATTTTGTGAAAAAGAAAAAAACTGCCTGTAGATATTAATAGCTTTTGAGATATGATTTTTAAACATTTTTTAAGGATTTGAGTTGTCGGAATTTAAATTGTCGGAATTAGAATTGTCATTTAAACGTCATTTTCGCATCTGGCCCACGAGTCGTATGTTGCCCACCCCTAGGTTAGACCAAATATCTAGAGTTAATTTTTCTTTTTGAAGCAACCGTTTATAAAAAATAGTTTAGTTTATTCATAAATCATTTAAAACAAATTAATAAAAACAACTACTTGAAGTTTTGATAAAAAAATCTTTGTTAGAAATAAGATACATATTTAATGCTTAAAGATAATAGAAATATATTTTTATCCAAAAAATTAAATACATTTACAAAGTTAAACAAAAGTATAAAACCTTCAGGGTTATTAGTATTTGTGGTATTGTTGCAAAAAAGTTTTCTAGCTGCAGCAAGTGTTGATTTGTCATCATCGTAAGTTGTTATTTCACTTACAACCACGTGAAAGTAAATTATGAAAATTGGAAACAAGAGCTTCATTGTAATAAACCTATAAAATCTCTACGTTTTTTAACTTAGTTAATAGTTATTTAAACTGTATTAAAATCATAACAATTATGTTAGTTATGTTAATATTTGAGGACATAGTATTAAATGCTTTATAAACTATTTACTATATAATAAAAGTGTAAACCAACAGAAGAAAATTTAAAACATAAGTGTCTTAATATTATACATTTAAATTTTACTTTACATTAATTACAATAAAATCTTTGAAGTATTGAAGATAAAAAAAAAATTTAAAGAAGGCTGTTTACAAGTACAATTTTCACTACAAACAACTTTCATTAGACACATATGACAAATTAGTATTGACATAGTAACATAATTATGTCACGTAAGAATTAAAAAAAACGAAAAAATTTATAAGAAATTTTTAAATATTTTTAAAAATGTTATATAGTTGCTGCTTGACTTTTAACAACTTTTTATTTCTTTTTACGACAAACCAACACAAATTTCTAATAGTAAAACGTATATAACTGTTCATGTAGTTAAGTGTATAGCTTTAGTGCACAACTCAAAATGTTGAACAATTATTATTTAATACTAATAGTTAAAAGTATACTTTTTAAATTTATTTCATCTGATTGTATTTGTTTAAAGTAAAAATTACAAACAAAGTTTGTTTCTCTTAGGCCGACACGCTTTTTCTTGTATGTTTACAAAAATAAAAACTAGCAGTAGCCTTAACATTTATTGTAGCATAAAAAAAAAACTTGTAAAATTGTTTAATTTTCCTCTAAGTATGGCGTATTTTTGTAAACTTTTTGTAGAAAAATCTGCCATAAGGTTATACTACAGCGGTGCACTACATTAACTCCGTGCTTTTTGAGTCTAAATTCCTATGAAGTTATAAAATTTTTCCTAATGGAGTATATCATTAACATCGGTGCGCACCGAATCAGTATGCCGGGTAATTTCCCTAACTTGTCACTAATTGGTATTCAAAATTTCGTTAAACTTTTTGAATACTAAATAAACATAGTTGAAAAAAGACAAATTAATCAGAAAAAATAAACAATAAAGGATAAAGATATAACATTCTTATTTATTACTACTTCTCTTTTTTTTTGGGTGGCACGCATGCGCCAGTGTTTGCGTATACCCATTATTTTTTTACTTTTCTTAATATTTTATTAATTTCAATGGCATCAAGTAGATTATTTTCTTTAGCTTCAGCTCTACATCTACAACAAATAATTAACAATAAGAAATTATTTTAAAACAGTTTACAATCTAGCGCGGTGTCTTATGCCTTAATTAGTAGCTCTTAGTTTAAGTTTTAAATTTTACACTCTATTATTTATGTTAACTTAAATTTTATTACTTACTTTATCAGTACCGCGCTTGGATCAACAAACTGCAGCCCTCAAAGCAAAAATTTACGGCTCGCTAAGTAATTTTTGGCTGAAAACGTTTTCTTTTAACATTAAAAAAAAGCTTACAGTTTAGTTTTTAACTAATAATGACTGAACTTTACAAGTGCTCTGCTGTGGTTTATTTTTGTACAATTAGGTTTAAAAATGATTTTCATATCGTTGCTAGACTTAAAAATAATTGTTGAAGCAAAATGTTTTCAATCTCATTCACTTACAGAAACTTATAGAAAAACTTGTCGGCTGCTTCTAAAAAGCTGCCGACCCTCCATCTAGTTAGATGCTACTACATTTGAAAAAAAAAATTTTTTTTGGTAGAGCAAATATAAGTTTTTAACATTTAGCAAAGTAAGTCAAAACCTAATGAGTTTCCTAAACATTTTGTTTTTTTATACGTAAAATAAACTTGTAAATTTCGTAGAAGCAAGTTTTTTAATGACAAGTTAGTTAAAATCTTGAAAAAACAATTAAGTTTGCTAATGAATAGGTCTTAGATACCTTTATAATACTTTTTGATTGTTATTAATTTTGTCTGTAAACTAAATTTAGTAGTTATATAATTTAGTTTTTATGAGCATAGTTTAATTAGTTTAATAAAATCTTCACAGTAGTATATTGCTCATGAAATAAATTCATACAGTATACCCATTTCAAACTTGTTCAAAAATTTAAACAAATAAAATTATTTTGTTGAATAAAACGCACTTTTGTATAAGTTATAATTCTGGTATTTTTTAGTATACTTTTAAGCTTCATATATAAAGTTTTGCACAGATTTGCATAGGACATAATTAACACTTTTTTAAAGACAAGTCATGTCTAACTAAAAGCATTACTAATAAAAACTATCAAAATTCAAATTAGAGATAATTTTAAGTACTTATAGAAGTAAAAAGTTTAAAAAATGTATATAAAACAAAATAGATTTAAAACTAAAACCTGTTTCTAATGTAAGCTATCAGTTCTATCAAACTAAAAATTTAAAGATTAAACTAGCTTCGTACTTTCGTTTATATAGCAAATATACACTGATTACGTAACTTAAGTTGTGTAAAGATGCTGTTCTTATTTCCTTGTATATAATTATGTAGTTGTTTAAAGTTTCCCGATGTATAATTATGTTGATACAATTACGGAAGAAACTTGCATGAACTTTTGTTGGTGCATTTAGTTTTTAGTTAGTTTACTTTTAATGTAAAAGTTATTTTCTGAAAATGTCTTTTTTGCTTAGTACTATTTACAACTATAACCTAAAAATATTCAAAGTTAATGTGTAAATCTTAGTATAAAGATATATTTATTTATATATAAATGTATTCAATTTCAAAATACGTATAAACTAAATTAAGTTTCAAAGTAATTAGCTATATCATAAGTAAACTAATAAAATTACTTTAGCAGTTAAAACTAGTGATAAACCGGACTCCCTATCCGGGTCCGGCCGGATATTGCCATTTTTGTCTGATGTCCGGATCCGGCCGGATTCTAATTTGAAAGAAAGTCCAGATCCGGTTCCGGCCGGATTCTAATTAAAAAAAAAAAAGTCCGGGTCCGGTTCCGGCCGGATTCTAATTTGAAAAAAAAATCCGGATCCGGGTCCGGCCGGATCCTAACAGAGATCCGGCTGGACCCGGATCTAGTTAGTAAAAAAGATCATACTGAAAAGTATTTTTTCAAAAACAAACCCTGTGTAAACTAATAAGAGTTATTTTTGTCAGTTAGAATTAAACACCTACCATGATTGGCTCATTTTGTACACGTGACTAATTTACATTTGTTTACATTTAAACTATGAAATAAACATTTCATGAAGTGCAACTCTTTACATATGTTGTAAAATTGAAAACTTTGGAATGAATACTTGCATTATTTATTGTTTAACGTTGAACTCAGAGAATATTTAGAGTTAATACGGTTGAATGTACAAGCCAATGAGAATCATATGACGAAATGTTTCAAACTAAATACTGATGCAACAAAACATCATAACATGACAGGCAGTTTATATGTTACCCTGAACAGCTTGTGGCTAGATAAAACGAACCTAACAGAGATAACGATACTTCATTCCTAGTAGGAGATAGGAGAATAGTACTGGGACATTGATGCCACGGAAGATGATGGTAGTTTGGGTCGCTTATTGGATGATTAGTTAACAGTTTTAGCCAAGGGTGAGACCTAAGTTTTGCACTACCGGTTTATATCATAGCCGCCAAAACCCTAACTGCCAAATGAAGCTGTAGTAGCTTTTACCGTTACAAGATTCCAGGATAGTATGATACGATGCCACACACGTATTTTGTGGCTTCGGCTGACATAGCTAAGATAAGGGGATAAGAACTGAGATGGAACTATGGGGAACCCAAACTTAAATCTCTCATTTGGCTAAAACTTTAAACTAGTCATTTATAACTCTGGTAGTGTAATTGTTTTACTGGGAACAAATTGAATGTGTAGTGAATAAAGGAAATAATACATTTAAAACAAGTGCAAGTAAACTAAAAGCAGAAATGAGGTCAGCTGTATAATGAAATAGTTTTTCAATAACAAGTCTATTTACTTTAACAAAGACAAAACGATTGTGAATATACTTGCTCAAGCTAGTTGCAACTTATAATATGGTTGGTGTTGAAACTATTTTCCGCAAATAAAACTCACATATAGTAACTGTTTCATGCACATGCCTCTCAACTAGCTTGTGCAACTGCAACTAAGGACAAAATACCTAAAGTAATTAAGAATGTCTAATGAGTTGTATTTGTAAATGTAGATGTAATTTTTTTCTAAAATACTTATTTGTTGGAACTATAAGACTTTTAATTAAATAAATAAAAGAACATGTTAAAAAACAATGTCAAGTTAGCACAGGGAGAAACTCATAAAAAGGTCAAAAAAGGCTTCTAGAGAAATGTCTACCCAGCTATCAGTAAACTAAACGGAAAAGAACTTGATAATAAATATATAAAATGATGAGTTCATATTCGCAGTACATTTTCTTGAGCTACAATTGGCGGACTATATGAATGCTGATACGAGTGTATATTTGTAAAAAACATGAAGTAGTAGAATTACATGTAAAGTATTTAAGATTTTTAATTTTTAGAGCTCAACCTGTAACGAAAAAAATTAATAGCAAGATATCTATAGTTTAAGAATTTTATCGGAAAGAAAAAAAAAAGATAGAGTATTCAAATAAAGCATCTTCATAAAAAACGTTAAAAATTCTTTAAGCTATAATTAAAATGACTTATATGGTTAGGCTCGACTTGCCTACTGACTTATGACAAAGAAAACATTACGTTGAAAACCTTCTTTTATCTGCTTTTAATGGAGAAAAGTTCGGGGAAATAAAAAGTATCTGAAGGGGTATAATATTGTTATAAGGATTATTATTGTAAAACCGGCAATAATATGATTAGGCTCAGTTGTGGTGGACCCTGAAATTTTTCCAAGGAATTGATAAAATAATAGCAATTCAGAAAAGGCAGAAATCCAATTAATTGTTCATATAATTAAAGTTAACGAAATCAACTTCGAAAAATTTGTTACCAAAAATATTGGTTTGTAGCTTTCCAACTTTTTGTCTTTAACTTTCGCTTGAAAACTAAACTTCTAATTTTCTATATATCGTATAAAAATTTAAATTTATAAAATTTAATTTTGTCAGTAAGAGAAGTACGGTTAACAGTCCCCATCGCTAAATGTAATTTTGTAAGTGTGCTAAGGACGTCATTAAATCCTAAGCAATTGAAAGAAAGATCGAGCGCATCAGAAAAGTTAAAGATGGTACTTCCTGAGTCTCTAAATAGGAAACAACTACTGGGTGTTGATGCCACGGAAGAGGATTGCAGTTTGGGATATTGAACCACAAAACTTTAATGACAAAATGAATCTGAAGTTGCTCGTTAACCCCGAAAAGTTTCCTGGAAATTCAGATCCGATGTCACACGCATATTTTGTAACATAAGGTCACATAACCAAGCGAGAAGAGCTGAAATGGAGCTTTTCGAAACCAAAGTCTCAAAACCAGCTAAAAGTTTTTGATAACTATGTGCACGTCATAATCAGTTAGAAAAATTTTAAATCAAAAATTAAACAAAATCTTACTAAATACGTTTTTTTTTTCATGCTTTACTTGTGTTATTCTACATTTACAGAATGAAAACTCCCATATGACACCAATGTAGATTTGGCAATGGAGTTAGTTGAAAAGACTTTTGATTTCGAAACCGTTAGCAGACGTCTATAAGTCAATCATAACACTGTTAAATAAGGGATAGTGAGTTTTTTTTTTCTTATTTTGAATAGGTGGTACAAAGGAAAGTTAGGGAATGATGAAATTATAACCCATATATGATCTGCACTTATAATAAAAGCTCTGGTGAGTTATGTAAAGATTTCAACTGACTTTTCATGCTAAAAATTACTCTACAAACACTTTGTTGAAAACATGGTTTAATAGTGTAATTTTGGTTGTAAAAAGCAGCTAGTTCAAACCCTACATAATAAAATAATTCAATAATTTTTTTTTTCGAAACAGGTTTCTTTTTTAAAAGCTATAACACTAGAAGTTTTTTCATTAATTAGTAAATGGAAACACTTGCCAGAAAATGAGTTTACAAAACTTTTTTTATAAAGTTTCCTATGTTTAGTTTTTAGGCCACATTTTAAGTTAAGACAATGTGTACACTTTGAAAATACTGATAAAGCAGCCTTAAAATTGCAACTTAGATTGCCTACAGAATTAATTCCAATTAAAAACTTTCCAGCTGGGGACTGTTTGTTCAAGGCTATTTCCAAGTCACTATATGGTACTGGAGACCATCACTAAAGCCTAGGACTCCAAGATTTTATTTGGATGTTGCAAAATAAAAAAACTGCTGTCCAAATTAAAAAACTGAACAAACTAAAGTTATTTCACTGAATTTGATTTCTCTAAACTAACATTGGTGACAGATGGGGAACAAGCTCTAATAAATCTAGTATACAAAATACTTCCTAAAAGTTTAGATCCTTATTTAAAGATTAGATGAAAGTTTAAAATTTAGATTTAAAATAAGAAGATAATATAAATATTAGAAAACCAAACAATAGCTTTAGAAATTAGTAAAATATTTTTTTTCTAATTTAAGTAGTTTTTTGAAAGTAGTTAAGTTTTGTTAACTTGTATATCTTATAATATAAAGTTTCACTATTATATTTCAAACTATTCTTTTATTTTGTTATAATTTGAAGAAAATAAATTTGTCTGATGTAAGTTTGTTTGTCCTATACTGTTTTACTCTTTAATAAAGCTTTTTAGAGGTAATTAAAAAGACTAAAACCATCAAACATTCAAGCAAAATTCTTATCTGACGAAAAAAAGATATCTTAATTAAAACCGCATATACTTTGTATAATATCTCCTTACATAGCTGCTGACTGGTAAGAGAATGCAGGTACAAGCAACAGGGGATTATAAAAGAAGTAAATGAAGCTAGTTGATTAAATGATAAAAAAGTCTTCAAATCCATAAAGTTTATTGACTGAATTGCAACTTGTTATAAACAAAACTGAAGTTTAAAAGTAAGAATTTTAACAGGGAGAAATTACTAGTTGTTCCAAGCATACTTCAAACAAAATTCTTAGCTGAAGATAAAAAATCTTTATTAGATTAATATTTAAAAAATCACAAGCAAGAAAAAGGCTTCGATTGCTGACTTTTAAGGGGTACGAATGCGTGTTTCAACAGGTTGCTTGATTGTAAAATTAATAAAAATTTCTGTTATGCCACACTAATAAACAGCATTGCTGGTTGATAAAAAACACAAAACTTTTTGAAAAAAATCTCTACGAATTGATAACAACTCTTTTGAATTTGTGTTAAATAAAATTGTTGAAATACAATCTGGAAGTACTGATAATAACTGTTTTGATTTGTGTAAAATAAAATTGTTGAAAAAAATCTGTATGGACTGATATCAACTCTTTTGATTTTGAGTAAACTAAAATTGTTCAAATACAGTCTGTAGAGACTGATAATAACTCTTTTGATTTTGTGTTAAATGATGTTGTTGAAATACAATCTGTAAATACTGATAATAACTGTTTCGATTTTGTGTTATATAGAAATTTTACGTTTGAAGAAAACCTTAATAACAATAATAATAAATTATATGTTAATACTGCTGCAGGTAGCTTTACTATATTCATTGACCTGCAAGGAAAAACAAATTTTAGGTACAATGCGACAAATGCCTGAAATGGTATCACAGATGGTATCTTGAAATGTTGCCCAAACAATATAAAAAATAAAAGACAATAAATTTGTATTGGAGTTGCTCATTATGTGAATACATGTCAGATGGTAATAATTCATAAGTATCTGCCACAAATGCTATAGGCAAGTTATAGAAATTGTTAAGAAGATAATTAAAGATAATAGTGGTTGGTTAAGTTAACTAAACTTTAGTGCTCAGTAGATTTTTGTTTTAAACTATAAGTTTATAAAAATCAAGATCAAGTTTTTTAGATTAACAAATTTCAGGTACACTGTGACGATTGCTTGAAATGGTATAATAGATGCAGTCTTGAAATTCTGCCTAAACAGTTTAACAAAATTCAAGACCTAAAGTTTAAACAGTTTTGTCATTTTTTAGAAACTTTTTACTGTGTATTAATCTCATGAAATGTACTGTGTATGTTTGCCTTTAACATGAACAACAAGAAAAGTTTCTGGCTAGAGAGGGTGAATAGCAGTCCATGTATGAATTTAATAAAAAATTATAAATAAACAATAATCAATGTAAAATTTGTAAAAACAATAATTTAGAATCTAACATGATTACTATAACTGTCAAAGTTAGGAGACATCTACGTGGCCAAACAACAACTAAACAAATTTAGAGAATTCTAGAGAGTTGATATTTTAGAGATAATTGTATACTGTAATCTGTTAATAAATGGAGGAGGTCATCTAGCATTTGTTTTTTATACAGTTTCTTTTTAATTTTTCAACTATTTGTTTTATTTTTTTTAGTCTAATTTTCGTACGATGTGGTATAAGTTTTAATTATATTAATTAACATAATTAATTTAAATTAGGAACTTAGTAAAGAGTTAAAAAAGAGAAGATTTTTTTTTTGAGAAATTCTGTTAATGATACTGAACAAAAAGGTAGCCATGGTGAAAGTTAATTCATCACTTAAAAAATTTGGACCAGTGAATTCGCCAGGGCCTGAAGTAAACACGACATCTTTCAGGTTAAATCAGTCGTTTTCCAACATGAATATTGGAAGTCATGTGTCACATTTGCTAGATTTGAAGAAAACTTATAAACTCAATGTCTCAAATTTCAGTTTTACTTACTACGAAAAATAAGTAATGTTGCTTTACTAGGAAATAAAATCGAAGCAGTAATAAGACTGACGAAGTGCTAAGAATTGTTAGTGATACTTTTGCTTTGCTACTCTCAATTCGATCACAACTGCTCCTTGAGATTTCCTAACGTCAAATGTGATCGCCTGAACGTTATATGCGAGAAACTGAGAGGAGAAAATATGGAAATCTGCAAATATGTTTTATACCATATCTGCACGGTAACCAAAACCAAAGATTAACAAGGGTCATTCTACAAACTTCAAAACTATAATGTCGAAAGGTGGCACACGCCTAGTAGATGCAATGAAGAAAATAGGTAGTGTTCATGACACAGCTACCTTAAAACTCTTAGAAATGCCACATGCAGTAAATCAAAGTTCTTTTCAAACATGAACTGCGGCTATATTTATCCGCTCTTGAAGACACATTACCTATCACCAGAGCAGCTGAAAGAATGTAATATTAGTGATAATCCAGCCAAAATATTCCAAGCAGCTGGAAACAACCACCTTAGCAGATTTTGAAATGTCAAATGAGTTGAATGTGCAAGGGTGGTTAAGAAAAAATGTGTCTGAACATACTAATTTGAAAAAGCTAAATATTTATAAATTGAAAAACTGCCAATGAAATATATGTTTCTTAAACACTGCTGGGGAAGGTGACCAACATACTTACTTCAAAAACGATAAAAAAAAGTTTTATGACTACAAGAAGAAATCGAAGGTTCTAACTTATCTGAAATGATGAAACACATATGTAAATGGATGTCATAGATGTTGGTAGAATTATGTAAGTCTCACTTGTAATGACATAGATGTTGGTGAATAGTGTTAAATATGTGTAGATCACATAGAAGCCTTTGGTCGTTTTGAAGTAGTTTGAATTAATAAAAAGTTTGAATTCATAAAGCTAAATAACCCGACAAGTTTCCTGGAATTCCAGACACGATTATTCAGGTGAAAACTTGAGTTAAAAAAACAGTCTAATAATAAATTATAGTTATCTGAATGTTTAAAAACATTAAAAGAAGAAACTCTTGCAGTATTATTATAAAATTATATAGCTCATATCAATTCGATAAAAATAACTTTGAGAAGTTTAAGAAAGAATACTAGTAGCACAAAAGAAAAAAAGAAATCGAGTTGAAAACTAAATAATAAATAATGACTTAATCAACATCGAAAAATTTGATACCTAAGTATTGGTTTGTAGTTTTCTAATTTTATGGTCTGTAATTTTCGTCTAAAGACTATACATCCGATTTTTCCTAAATCGTAAGAAAAAAAAATTTCTTGACAGGAAGTTCAACAGTCTACATCGCTAAAGGGTATTTTATTTGTACTTGTACCAGGACTGTCTTAAATTTTAAGCAATAGGGAGTTGCAATTAAAAAGCGAGGATAATGATACTTCGTTTTTTAGGGTCTTTACATACTGGATAATCACGCTTGAGTGATGATACCATTGATAATGATGGCAGTTTGAAACGGCTGTTCAATCACATTGTTAACTTAATATTTCTTTTTCATAAAGGCATTGAAAATTCCAGTACTTAAATTACAAAAATGATGTTTACACTTTAAAAACAAAAACTGGTAACTAAAAAGTTCTGAGCTGCAAGAAGAAAAAAGTTGACCCCATTAAAAAAAACTATTTACTTTCAGTTTCTGTTCTAAGAAATCTTAATAAATCTATAAAAAGTTCCTTCAACTTCTACAACATCAGTTAAATATGCACAGTGTTCACAAACAGCTGTAATTGAAGCTAAAACTGCAATGCATCGTGCTATACATGGAAAAATGGCCACTAGTACATGTCTTATTAGTGCTAAAAAATATGTTTAAGGCATAAGGACATTCAGTCTGTACATTTTGCAAGAACAAAATATACTGCAGAAGCGAAGAGCACTCTCATGCCAATGTGCAAAAATAGCATTTATAAGACAATGGCTGTAGAGCATTTTGAATTTTTGTTGATGAGGCTACAGATAAGGCTGGTCACAACAGTTACTTTAGTTAGCTTTTAAAAATATAATTCTATATAGTTATTCTTTTGAATCTGAGTTTCTGAAATCTTTTTTATAGTTCCCAATTTGAAAAAAGATTTGAAAACAATCAACCCTTTTCAAATTATTACCTCCTGCTCTAAGGGTTAATGCTTGCTACAGGGGTCATTGTTACCTGTTTTTAAAAGTCATGGTTGAAAAAGCATTTAGTCATAAGTAAGAATTTAATATTAAAATATTTTTAGGTATTGCTATCAAATACATCAGTTAAAAGAAAAAAGTCTAAAAAATACATTCATATGTTTTAAACATTTAGAAAAAGAAACAGAGCGGGCAACAGCCCAAGCTGTTGAAGACGTTTTTCAAGTTAATAATATACAAGTAGAGTATAGTCTTATTGGCATGTGTAAATGTGACTGTTTGAATTCAAATTAATCTTAGTACTTATTTTAAAACTCACTAGTGACAATTTTCAAAGTTTAATTTAATGTTTAGTCCTGATGTGTTTGATTTTAACAAAAAAAAAACATATAGACTTAAAAAAAGCTGAACAATTGTTGAATTCACTCAGAAACAAAATACATGAGCACCATGAAGAAAAAATGGAGCCTAAAGTAAACACTGTTATTTAAGATCAAAACACAGTACTTTTGGAACTAATCAACTAAATAGTAATATTGAATCTTTAAAAACACATGTTTATTTTATTTAAACATTTTTTATTCATGAACATTTTTTGATAAGTTAATAAAACCAGTAACTAATTAAAACTTAAACAATAGTTAGCATTATCACATTCATTTTTTTTTAGTGTCAACAACCTAAGTGATAAAAACCATTTTGTTACAAATATGGTGTAGCTGAAGAAGAAAAAGAAGGAACTTTGAAAAATAGTAAGAGATACATTAAATGCAGTTATGAATAAAAATATTTTACCCTTAACAGCTTGTAGCTAGATAAAACAAACCTAACAGAGATAACGATACTTCATTTTTAGTTGCAGATAGGAGAATAGTACTGGGGTATTGATGCCACAAAAGATGATGGTAGTTTGGATCGCTTATTGGATGATTAGTTTAAAGTTTTAGCCAAGGGTGAGACCTAAGTTTTTAATTACCGATTTATATCGTAGCCGCCAAAACCCAAATTACCAAATGAAGCTGTAGTAGCTTGTAACCTGACAAGTTTCCAGGATAGTATGATCCGATGCCGCACGCATTTTATGTGGCTTCTGCTGACATAGCTAAGGGGATAAGAGCTGAGATGATATATGAAAATATTTTTGAAACAGATAAACAGTTGAACATTGTATTGAAACTTTAACTATCGTTACTGAGAATATTTTTGAAAAAGTGAATGATTGGATATTGTATTGACAACCATCACTATATTAGAATGTTTTTGAAATAGATGAATAGTTGCACATTATATTCAAACATCAATGATGGCTTATAAAATATTATTTATAAGCACCACGCGTTTATATAGCAGTTTTAAGGAATAATTACCAATTTAAATAACAACTTCGTAAGAAGATCAAGCTGCAATCAACTATTTTGTTTATGTAAATAAATTTTAAAAATCAAATTAGTAAAAATAAATTTAATCAGAAACTGCATATACAAAGAAAGGAGATAGGAAGGTATTCTGGCTGCATTCGGATGGCCAGCAGAGAAAGAAATAGAATTATTATGTATTAAACAGATTTAGTAACTTTAAACGACGTAAAAAATTAAGTAAGTTGGTGTTTTGTTTGTAGTATAAAGATTAAAATTTTAAGTAGATTATTATGTTTTTAAGAACTTAAATGAATGGTCCTAAGTTATATTAAGTTTACTTTTTCAATGTGCGTTTAGCACTACTAAATAAATTTTTGAAGCAGAATTGGTTTTTATTTGCAGTTTATATAAAACCTTGAGGAAAATCAGACAAGGAAAAGTCTTAAACACAGGGATAAAGGGAACTCCTTACAATTCAGAATGTAAAACTCCAATCAAAAAGACGTTTTTGGAGTCGTGTTGGCTTACTATTATTTAAGCAAGTGGCTGATAAAAAGAGCAGAAATAAAACTTTCAAACTGATTCTTAAACTCCTTCATATAAATGAAGCAAGTACATTGACTGAGCTGCAATTTCTTATAAAAGTTTAAAAATAATAGTTACTGCTAACAGTGAGAAATTACCACAAACTTAAAAATATATACTGTAGTTATTTATAAGCTTGTAATAAATAAAAAACACCACAAGCGTTAAAGATTTTTAGCTTCTTTTGCTTTCTGTTTTAACTGAAGCAATCGAAAGTCAAACTTATAAAAATGGAAACACACTTGATCTCCTTATTTGCAACCATATCGGTTTAGATAGATCTCATTCAACTACTTTTTTTCAGAATATAGCTTTGAGAAATTATATTTTGTCTTTTTTCTAAAACTGTTCTGATATATAAGTACGTGCTTTACAAACTTAATTTAAAACATTTTAAACCTTGTAAAAGTCTAAGTAAGTTGACCAGTTTTAGTTGAAATTACTCAATAGATAAAAATCAGTTTTCATATCCTTTGTTTGTTATGATTTGCCTACAGTATCTGCTGCTGGAAACCGATCAAAGCTTCAGAAAAAATTAACTTATTTTTCGGCTTATTGGTTTTGCTGCATTAATGCCTGAAGTATAAATTTCTTACAATGAAATGAAGTTACCTTGTAGTGATTTAACTGTCAAAAAGGCGGAAGACCATATCAGCAATTTTCAAAATTAGTTGCTAGAACTAGAAATTCTAGCATAACAAGAAAATGATAATGTAAATCTCTGTGCTTCTGTAGAAAAAGTTTGCAACAGTGTTCATCTAGATGTCGCAGAAAGGTTTAAGTTCTGATCACTTACGCATTGCTCAGATATTTGATGAAAAACCATGTATTTATCTACATTTTTCTCAGATTTAACAGAAAAAGTGATATGTATTATCCAGATAAAGAGTGTAAAATTTTAGTTTACTCTCTGCTTCTGATCTTTTTACAAAATGTTTTTTTTTTAAGAAAATATTATAACTTTAAAATTAGTTCATGCTTTAAATATTAACATTTCCTTACATCTGCTGCTGACTGGTAAGGGAATGCAGGTTTAATAATGTGGCTTGTACAAAAGGTGTAAATAATGCTATTTAATTAATAGATAAAAGTCTTCATATCAATGAAGCAAGCACATTGACTGAACTGCAATTTGTTATATTAGAAGAATGAAAAAATAAACAAGTAAGACTGCAAACAGAGAAATTACCAGCCGTTATAAGAAACTTCAACTCAAGTCTGTTGATAAAAAACTTAATATAAACAAAAACATTTACAAGCGTTAAAGAATGTCTTTTGCTGAATGTTAAGATATAAAAATGCATGTTTCAACAGGTTGTTAAACTTTTTAGAAATTACCACACTTAACTGATAGGCCACACCAATTCACAATTTTTAAAATAAGTCACATCAATATATAAATACAAACACAGCATCTTATTATGCTTGGTGTCACTGTAGAGTGCGGTTGAAAAAGTTTGATCCTTGTTCAGTTGAAAAAGACGAAAAATATTCGAACTTTGGTCAGAAATGGAAAATTCAAGCACGATGTCTGCAGTAACATCAACTGTTTACTTCTCTCAACTCGATCAGCGACTACTCCATGAGATTTCCCAACGTCAAATTTGATCGACTGAACGGCAAGTGTGCAAGAAAATATGGAAACCTGCAAAATGTCTTACACCATGTTTGCAGGGTAATAAAAAGATAAAGATTCAAACGTTTTTCTACAAACTTAAATCCTATAATGTCGAAAAGTGGCACACACCTAATAAATCTTATGAAGAAAATAGGTAGTGTTCATGACACAGCTACCTTAAAACGAAAAAAAAACATACAAAAATTGTAACTAACACTCTTGCACCTATATTCAGAAAACTAACTGATATGATTGGAAACAGTTGTAGTTTTTACATAGATGAAAGCACAGACAAATCATGATGCAGTTTTCTGGGTTAAATGATTTTTAATAATCTTTAACTTTTTTTTTTGTTTTTATGGTTACTCTACTAGTAAATTTGACTATTACTATTTAAGAGTGCTCGATTTACATGTGTAAAGAGCTAATAATACAAATAGAGTGCTATAGTTTATTTTGTTTAACAACAGCTGTTTCGAAAGACAGATAGTCAATCTCTTCAGGCTTCAACAAAATAAGAATAAGCACGTTTTAGGCAACTATTAATAAATACAATAACTACACATTTTACTATTGATAATGGCACACTTTGAAAAAATCAACTTCCATTATTCAACAAAAAATATTCCTATATGCAGCCAAAACGAATACAAGTTTAAGCTAATTGACAAGATAAGAAACTTCTGCAGGCGAATTAGATTGAAAGTTTTCTACTGTACAAACAAAGAAGAAAATGAAAGTATGTATGAAAATGAGGAAAAAATAGAAACTTTTGGATTTAAATCAAAATTCCTACCAAAACAAGAAGAAGAACTCAAACTTTTTGAAAGTGATATGTTTGACATTGTTAGACAATTAAAATTCAGAAAGATAAACAATAAATTCCAAGAAAAAATTCAAAAAGATGTAAAAACAATAAGAAACAGCAAGCAAATCTATGTGGCCGCAGATAAAACAACAAATTATTATAAATTGAACAAAAATGAATACATAAAATTAAAGGAAAATTCCATCAGAAAAACATACAAAAAGAACAATTATACTGTAATTGACAGTATAAATAAGGAAGCTAAACAAATAGTCAAAAAATTAAAGCTTGATAAGAAGCTAATCAACCAACTACCATTAAAAGATTGTTATGTAACACTCAAAGACCACAAAGACAACTTCTTCTCAAAGCCAGAAACAAGACTAATAAATCCATCAAATTCAGACATTGGACAAATTAGCAAAATTATAGTTGAAAAAGTTAACAAATCAATCAGAAAAACAAAAGAATTTAACCAATGGACTAGCACAGAAGAAGTACTGAAGTGGTATAAAAATTTGGAAAAGAACAAATACAAATTAATGAAATTTGATGTTAAAGATTTCTATCCCAGCATAACCAAAGCACTTCTAAATAAAGCAATTGAATTTGCAAATAACTTTGAAACAATCACTGAACAAGATAAATCCATAATAAACAATGCTGCAAAATCTGTTTTAGTAGACAAAGAAGAAATTTGGACAAAACAAAGCATAAGTGAGAAAGATAATGAGCTGTTTGACATAACAATGGGGAGCAGACATGGAGCTGAAATAAGTGAACTAGTTGGACTTTATATACTCCAAGGCCTAAAGCAAACACTACCTGATAAAATAATAGGAATCTATAGAGATGATGGATTAATAGCTTTAGACAAATCAACAAGCAATGTTGAAATAGAAAAAAAAAAACTACATAAATTTGCTAAATCAATAGAAATAAAAATAATCATCGAAAACCCAGCATTTCAAATAAACTTCCTGGACCTAAACTTAAATCTAAAAAAACACAGCTTCTTCCCATACAGAAAACCAAACAACAGAATCAATTATGTAAATGCAAATTCTAACCATCCACCAGCAATTATCAAACAAATCCCAAAGATGATAGAAAATAGATTAGCCAAAAATTCAAGCAGCAAAAAACTATTTGTCAGTATAAAAAAAGAATATAATGAAGCGTTAAAACTAAATGGATACAGTCATGACATAAATTATACAAAAATAACCAATGAAACAACTGTGAAAAAGAGAAAAAGAAAATGTATATGGTTCAACCCACCGTTTTGCTGTTCAGTGAAAACAAATGTGGGAAACAAATTCTTAAAAATAATAAAGAAGCATTTTAGCAAAGAAAGCAAACTAAATAAATACATTAACAGCAACTGCATAAAGCTAAGTTACAGCTGTATGCCAAATGTCGAAATGACAATCAAAAGCCACAACAAAAAACTGTTGAATAAAGAAAAAATCACAGATGAGACGTGTAATTGTAGGGACAAAAATAAATGCCCCCTGAAAGGTGGCAATTGTAGAACTGAAAACGTCATATATGAAGCTTCAGTAAGCGCAAAAAACGAAACCAAAACATATATTGGAATAACAGCAAACCAATTAAAGAAAAGAATTTCAACGCACAATACAACAATCAATTGCAAACCTGATAACAGAAACTACAATAAATACGTAAATTCAACAGAACTATCAAAACTAGTTCACAAATTAAAAAACGAAGGAGAGGATTACAAATTAAATTGGAAGATCCTAGAAAAAGTAAACAAACACCAACCAGGAAAAACAACATGCAAGCTTTGCTTGAAAGAAGCCCTCAAGATATTACAAGAAAGTAACAACTGTATCAACAAAAAATCCGAACTTATGGGCAGTTGCAGACATGGGAACAAATTTCTGTTGATGAATTGGAAGCAAGCAATTTGCTAGTATAACAAATGTTCAAATTAGGGTTTTGAATTTTGAGTTTTATTTGTTGTTTTTTATTATTTTGTTAAATGTTAAATATTCCGTTTCAACTCAAATTCATGCATTGTGTTTAACCATTACTAGTTAATATGTTGCTTTTTAATGTTTTGTTTTATTTCGAAGTATATTAAGAATTAAAGCCAATCTTTAACTATAATCAAACATTCTGATATTATTATTATAATTACAATACAATATATTTTTCTAATTGCTAACTTAATCTTATCAAAATAATTAACAAAAAGCATTTCTCCTTACTCTCTCTTTTTTCTCTCTCTTTTTACTTTCATTTACTTTCTTTTTACGCATGAATAGTTATTTTGTATTTATTAATAGTTGCCTAAAATGTGCTTATTCTTATTTTGTTGAAGCCTGAAGAGATTGACTATCTGTCTTTCGAAACAGCTGTTGTTAAACAAAATAAACTATAGCACTCTATTTGTATGGTTTACTCTACCAACATTTTGTTGAAAACATGGTTTAATAGTGAAGCTTTGTTTGTAAAAAGCAGCTTGTACCTTAGTTCAAACCCTACATAACAAAATAATATAATAATTTTGTTTTAATAAATTTTTTGTAACAGGTTTCTTTAAAAAAAGCTATAACATTAGAAGTTTTTTCTATAATTAGTAAATTGAAACATTTCCAGAAAATGAGTTTACAAAACTTTTTTTAGTGAGTTTTCCAAGTTTAGTTTCGAGGTCACATTTTAAGTTTAGACAATGTGTACACTTTGATCAAACTCATAAAGTTGATGAAGCAGCCTTAAAATTTCAATTTGGATTGCCTACAGAATTAATTCCAATTAAAAACTATGTAGCTGGGGACTGTTTGTTCAAGGCTATATCCAAGTCACTATATGGTACTAAATACCATCACTAAGACCTAAGACTCTAAGTTTTTATTTGGATGTTGCATAATAAAGAAACTGCTGTCCAAATTAAAAAGAAAATATATTTCTCTGGATTTGGTTTCTCTAAATTATCTTTAGTGACAGATGGGGAACAAGCTCTGATAAAATTAGTATACAAAATATTTCCTGACAGTTTAAGGTTTAGATCCCAATTTAAAGATTAGATGAAAGTCTAAAGTTTAGTCTTAAAATAAGAGGATAATATACAATTTTAGGAAACTAAACAATAGCTTTAGAAAATAAAATACTAATTTTTTTTCTAACTTAGTAATTATTTGTAACTAGTAAAGTTTTTTAACTTATTTATATTATAATATAGAATTTAACTGTTATATCTTAAACTACTTATTTATTCTGTTGTGAATTCAAGAAGATAAATTTGTCTGATATAAGTTTGTTTGTCCTATACTGTTTTACTCTTTAATAAAACTTTTTAGAGGTAATTAAAAACGACTGAAACCATCAAACATTCAAGCAAAATTCTTATCTGACGATAAAAAGCTATCTTAATTAAAACCGCATATACATTGAATGATATCTCCTTACATAGCTGCTGACTAGTAAGGGAATGCAGGTTCAAGCAACAGGGTATTATAAAAGAATTAAATGAGACTAGTTGATTAATTGATAAAAAAGTCTTTAAATCCATGAAGTTTATTGACTGAACTGCAACTTGTTATAAACAAAACTGAAGTTAAAAAGTTAGAATTTTAACAGGGAGAAATTAATAGTTGTTCTAAGCAAACTTCAAACAAAATTCTTAGCTGAAGATAAAAAATCTTTAGTAAATAAATAATTAAACAATCACAAGCAAGAAAAAAGGCTTCGATTGCTGACTTTTAAGGAGTAAGAATGCGTGTTTTAACAGGTTGCTTGATTATAAAATTAATAAAAATGTCTGTTACGCCACACTAATTAACAGCATTGCTGGTTAATAAAAAACACAAAATTTTTTGAAAAAAAATGTCTACGAATTGATAATAACTCTTTTGAATTTGTGCTAACTAAAACTGTTGTAAAAAAATTTTAAGAAGATAGATTAGTCTGATGCAAGTTTGTTTGTCCTATATTGTTTTACTCTTTAATAAAACTTTTCAGAGGTAATTATTAAAGATTAAAACCATCAAACATTCAATCAAAAGTCTTGTCTGACGAAAGCATTACTGTTTGTTAAAAAACACAAAAGTAAAAAAATATTGAATGCAGTAGGTATATTCTATTGAGCATCATACTGAATAACATACTCACTACTTGTTCCATGGTTGCCATAAGTTTTGGCAAATTTTCTCTAGGTTTTCGAAATTTCCTTTAGTTTTTTAAGTACACCTATTGGGACTATTGTTAGTTTAAAGCAGGGGTTGCCAACCAGGGATGCAAGATTGCTTATCATTTTTGTTTGATAAATAAGGAGATTTCACTCTCTGATAAAGTTTATAAAGTTAAAAAGTACATTTTGTTATAAAAAAAAGTTAGCGCTAATTTTCTGAATAAATTAATTTTGGAAACTTGAACCATTTATAAACCATTTAGAAATAATATCCAAGTCATTTGACGGATATTTTAAAATAGGAGAACTGGAAATTTCTGGAGAATGGATAATAAATCCATATTCTTTTAATTTGAATCACATGTCCGATGATGAGTCGTTAAAAGATGAACTTATTGAATTATGCATTTCTCAAAATGCAGTTTGAAAGCAAAACTCTTGAACAATATTGGTGTTGTTGAATGAATATGTTTCAAAAACTTGGTGAAAAAGCACTAAGTACTCTCATTCCATTCGCGACGACTTACTTGTGCGAGTCTCTGGATTTAGTACTATTTTGTCAATAAAAACTAAATCTAGAAACCGCTTTATGTTTAATTGTTATGTTTTTAAATTTACAAGTATTTTAATTTTGTTAGTATAGTACACTATCATAAAAATCAAAATACAAATTATGAATAAATGAAATCAATGACTTTAAAATCAAATTATTAATAGATAATTATGGCATATAGCGTTAGGCGGTGCGAGATCAAATTAAGAGACTTTAGGGGTGCGGGGCATTAAAAAGGTTGGGAACCACTAGTTTATAGTAAAAAAAAATGTATTAAATAGTTTAAAAGCATTGAAAAGACACTGTAAAGCTACTTAAAATGTGATTTTAATAAAAAAAGTTGATGATGACATAAAATTTTCATCTTGATTTCTACTTAACATGCAAAAACTGTTTAACAATTGTAGGTTTTTCCAAGATTGGAGGTTTTTTGGCAACCCTGTCTTAAATTTTTTTTTCTGTTATTTTTAAATTAAACAAAACTATTTGAATTCAAGATTAAAAAATTGGCTAAAAAATATAGTACTTATTTAACATAATTATATAGTTGATCGTTTGCTCAAGCAACCGCTAAAACTACGACTAAACTAATTTAATATTTTCAGTATAAAATTATTTTAAGAAGTTTAAAATCTTACTAACAGAGTCAATGCGAATAAGGTAAAAAAGAAACAAGTAAACCTTAAGAGATTTTTTTATAACTTTTCTTTCAATAATTATAACTTAATCCAACATTTATAAAACAGAAATCTACAGCAAGTTGACAACTTTCAATTGCAATAATTTACATATTAATAAATGGATGAAAAATAGGAGAAATCTAGAGTAAAAGTGCTGAAAAAGACAGCAAAGAAAATTCTTGATAAAGTAGTATTTAATATGTCAATAAAAAATAATTGGTTTCACACTCATTAAATATTAAATTTCGGTGAAAATTTGACTTAATAAAACAATCTAATAAATAGGTTACAGTTATTTGAACGTTAAAAAAAGTAAAAATTGAAACTCATGCAGTAGCGTTATAAACTTAAACAGTTTAGTTACAGATGTATCTACTAAAACAAAAATGAGAAGTTTAAGAAATAATACTATTAGCACAGTAGAAAAAAGGAAATCGAGTTTAACACTAAATGGTAAACAATGACAAAATCACATCAAAAAATTTAATACCTAAAGCATTGATTGGTTTGTAGCTTTCCACTTTTGTAGTATGTAATTTTTGTTTAAAAGATATATATTTATTGATAAATCGTGTAAAATTTTTTATTTTTAAAAACTAATTTTGACAGGAAGAGGGGTTAAACATCCCCCATCTCTAAAGGTTATTGTTGTACGTGTTGCCGGGACTTTATTAAATCCTCAGCAATTGAAGGTAAAAACGAATTCAACAAGTAAAATAAAGATGATACTTCGTTTTAGTTAATTTCGAAATAGGAAACGCACACTGGGGAGTTGATGCCACTGAAGAGAATGGCAGTTTGATGTTAAACCGCCAAAACCAAAACTGCCAAATGAAACTGAAGTGGCGTATTATGCCTGACAAGTTTTCTTGAATTCAAGAACTTGCCTACTTTATGGCATCAGCTGACATAGTCATAGGAGAAGAGCTGATATGGAGCTTCGTTGGGAGACCAGTAGTTTCAAACTAAAGTCTCAGCCTTGGCTAAAAATTTAAACTAATCATTTGTAATTTTGACATTATAATTTTTTGAAAGCCCATTGTTACCAGAAGAATTTTTTTTTTTAGTTTACAAGTTAAAATGCTACTGTGAAAATAGCAACATTAGACAAATTTCCCGCCACCTAAAAATAAGAATAAAAGATATTGTTCCAAAATGTATTACGTATTACATCAGTGACAAAAAAGATAAAAAGAGCGTAGCAGTCAAAATGCAATGAGAAAATCAGCTATAGCTGAAGAGATACAATCATGAAGGCAAAAAAGAGAAACATCGCTAAACTATAAGAATAAAGTAGACCATATAATCAACAAATTTTTAAGTATTTTGTTATCTTTAGATTACTGTTAGTTATTTTAACCTAAATGTAAAACAAATTAAAATATTTAAAGATACAGTCATGAAGACAAAGAAGATAAACATCGTTAAAAGAGACATATTAAGGTAGACCAATAAGAATCTGCACCAACATATTGTAACTAATCTGAACAATTATCATGAAAAAAAATTGACTAAGAGTTTAATATTGACTTATTTCATTTACTTTTATATTGTAATCAATTGTAATTGGTTTTTTTAATTAAACATGATGTTTCTGATAATAATACTCAAAAATGTACTACTCTTGATGTTTATCAAGTGTTATCGGAGCTCGCACTCAAAGCAAAACTACCTTATAGAGATGTTTAAATGACTAACAGATTCATAAAATGAAATGGGCAGTCTACTGGTTTGAAAAATATGTTTGAATAATGGAAAAGATGCAATCTATGCTACAGATGAATTAAATAATACAAAAACATCTTTTTTACAAAAAGATCTGGACCACTGTCAAATAATCCCAGCCACTTTGGGTAGTGATTGTTTATGTACTAGAAATTTATCTAGTCAATAATATCTTAGCTAAACAATCAAAAAACTTAAAGTAGATATTCTAGATTATGAGTAGACGGTGATATAATAATAAAATATTTATTAAACAAGCAATCGCCTACAATAGTTGATGTTTAAAACAAATGTTGACATAAGTTCATAAAAGCTGGTTGTTTTTAAGGTAATACTGAAAAAATGATTACTTTAAATAAAATATAGTAATTTAATCAAACAATTGGCAGTAAACAAAGGAAGGATAATTTTAAGTATTTATTTGAATATTTTGTTGAAAAGTGCTGAAGGCGACTGCAGTTATCCTAAACTGCATGTTGTAAGCGAATTACATCTCTAGAAAAATATCTTAAACAATGATAAAATATTTTCAAAGTAAGGAATGTCCTAAAAATTTGTTATTGTAATTACTACCAAATACAATGTTATTCAAATGATTTAGATTTTTAGTGTGTTCTCTAAGCTAAGTAACAAAAATAAATTAATGTGTAATTTTAGTGAGTTTAAAGATGATGATAGTATAAGTTCATGAAAAACAAAAAAATTTAAACAGATACAATAAAAAAATTTACATATTGAAAATATAAATGAATGAAAGAACGATAAGAATGTATTAAAACTTAAAAATCAGTTCATGCTTTGAATAACATTTCCTTACATCTGTTGATGACTGGTAAGGGAATGCAGTTTTAAGGAAGTGGCGTATACAAAGAGAAGAAATATGGTCAGCTAATTAATTGAATATTCTTCATATTAACGAAGCAAGTACATGGTTACATCACGATTCAAATTCAAACAATTCAGTTTCTAAAATAAAAATAATTAAAAGACTATATCTCAAAAAGTGAATTAAATTTGACTAAAGTAAAAAATACATATGTAAATCTTATTAAAATCTACAAGCAATTTTTTTTTTTAAATCTTAAATATTTTTTAAGATATTTTAAAGTTACTACAAATATTTTTTTTTATATAAGCCATCTGTCAAAAAATAAATAATGTTTTGCAAAAAGAAAAATATGGCTTGTAGATCTTTGTAGGACCTACATATTAATTTTTTATATTTGACAAATATACATTACTTTTTTAGTTATGGCCCTTTCAATTTTTACTTAAGAATTTGAATTGTCCAAACTTGAATTACCCGAATTTGAATAATCGTGCACCCCAAGAAGATTGACTTAACTGCAACTTGTTATAAAGAAAATTTGAAAAAAAAAAGACTTTTAATAAAGAGAAATTACCATGACGTATAAGCAAATCAAGTCTGTTGTTAAAAAACTCAATATAAAATAAAAAAACATCAAAAAAGTTAAAAAATGTCTTTTGCTGAATGTTAAAAGATAAAAAAAAGGAAGGTTCAACCAGATGCTAAACTTTAATATAAATAAACACAATTAACTGGTACCCCACACTAATTCACAATCTTTAAAAATAATATAAAATATATAAATACTAACACAGCATATTCTTATGTGATGTCACTGTAGAGAGTTATTGAAAAATTTTCATCCTTTTCTAGTTCGAAAAAACAGAAAATCTTCTAACTTCGGTCAGAAATTGACTAAATACAAGCACGTCGATGCCTGCAGTCACATCAACCTCCTGCTTTGCTACTCTAAATGCACCGACTGCTCCTTAAGATTTCCTAACGTCAAATTTGATCGCCTGAACTTTTTGTGCGAGAAACTGAGAAATTTATAAAAATTTGCAATATGTCTTATATCATTTCTGCATGGTACCAGAAATTAAATATTGAAAAATCTTTTAACAAACTTAAAAATTATAATGTTGAAAAGTGGCACACACCTAGAATACGTTATGAAGAAAATAAGTAGTGAACATGACACAACTATCTTAAAACGAACAAAATGTACAAAAATTGCAACTAACACTTAGCATTTTTGTTCAGAAAACTAATTACAACTGATTTGGTGGGAAAAAGTTGTAGTTTTTACATAGATAAAAGCACAGATAAATCGGGATGCAGTTTTATAGCTTGTTGATTTTTGATAATCTTTTTTTTTTTTGTTTTTTTGATATAGTGACTGCAGTAAAAAGAGTGAAGTTTGATCAAACAACTCTTTAATAAATTTGTTAATTGTTGTAAATTTTAAATTAACAATTTTGTAGTGAAATAGTTAACAAAAATAGTTAATTATTGTACAAAATACTTGGTTTATAATAGAATTCTTAGGAGACAGTTACATTTTTTATTTTGTCACTAGACAGTTTAGAGTATCTTAACTATAAATCATATGTGTTTTTGTTTTAAGCATTAATATTAAGATTTTAATATATTTTTATAATCAGAACATCATGGTGAACAAAACAGGTTATTTTTATTTTCTTTCAAACTTACAGTTATTTGTGTATATTTTTGGCAGTTTGGCTTGCTTTTATTGTAAAATTTTGTATATAAACCAGAATATGCTTAGTTATAGATAGATATATTTGTTTAAACATAAATTCATCTATTCAAGTAAAATGTGAAAATATACATATTACTATGCTTGAATCTAGATTTGGTTTTAGTAATACTGTGAGAACTTAATTTAGAAAGGACTTCAAAAATTTTAGAATTTCAATTTTGTTTTTATAATAACTTTTATAATATTATAAAAATATTCTTATGTTTGGGGCTTCTTGTAATGGGCTTCTGTTTTAAATACAACACAAAATATAAAAAGTAGTTTGGACAGTTGTATGCTGGTGTGAGCATATACATAAGCAGATTTAGTAAGATACTGTTTCCACGTTTCCATATTTAATGCTTTGAATTGACTTAACTTATGGTTTTTTTTTATTAAAAATAAAATTGTGTATAATACAGTAGCAATCTTTAAAGATTACTTTATTGTTTATTTAAACCGAATATCGTAAATATTTAAACAGAATAAATTTTGATAACCTTTTTTAATTAAGAAATAGATAGCAAAAGATAGTGTTCCATTTCAACTAGGATTCCAGAACATTGGTTGTAAAAGCGGTGTAAATATCTGGAGCTGAATTGCTATTTAGAGTACATTCGTAAAAACAAAGTTATGTCTAAATATTGGAAACAAAGCCTTGAAAATTTGAAGTCAATATTTTTAATAAGCGTTTCGCCAACATTGTGCACTCTTTAACAAAGTAAAACTTGTGCTCCAAGTCTGAAGGTTGTGCTAGCATTGGAAATTTAGATTTGGTAAATGTTAAATGTTTGCATTTAAGTTCAAGAACTTTAAGCGAAAAGAATATCGTTTGGACGAGTTCTATTTTGAACATTGAAAGGTTATCAATTTTCATTTACTCCACCGGCGTAGATTCACCTACAATAGCTTCAAGTATAATTTAAACGAATATTAACAGTGGCTGGCTGTTGTTAAGTAAGATGCTGAAAACTAAATAGTAAAAAAAGAAAACTATCTATTTTACTAACTTTTTAAACACAAATGAAACTTTTCAAAAGCATTTGTCGAAGACAAATGCCTTCTATTTACCAACTTTTTATTTTTAATAAATTTTGTCTGAATTGACATATCCATATCAACATCAAGTTTATCACAAAAGCATGATACATTATTTAAAGAAAGTATTAAAAAGGCAAAAATTCAAGTTGTAATAAATAAAAAGCCATATGTAGTAGTTACCTTCATTCAATTTTTTGTTATACAGTGTCGAAAGATGAAATTAAAACACTTCAGGGAAAAATTATATAGAAAACATCTTAGTACAGCTGTATTAGTCCAAGTTTGATTTAATTGCTGAGTATATTCAGTATATAAGTTTTATGCGAAGCAGTGGCAAATATCAAACCTAACATAATTATCTGCAAAGATATGTCCACGGATAAGCATTAATGGTGCATAATGAAAAACCAAATGAGATGAAAAAGAGTTTCTTTGAAAGGGATTGGATAAAGACTTTTGACTATCTAGCTGCCATAGGAGTGGAAGTAGGCATTAGCATGAATACTTTTGTCAGGAATGATAATGAATTCCTGCTGAAAAGTCTTTTAGAGTACAACATATAGTTGGTTTTAAAACCTTGTAGAAAAAGTTAATACACCTTTGTCACATACATGATACCAAGATAACAGGAAATGAAATACTGTGAATGCAGCTTGTCTAAGAATGATAGAATTACAAACTTTTTATTCTCTGATTAGGTTTCATTTGACAGTAACAGATTCGAAAACTTGATAAAGGTCCCGCAGTTGATACCGAATTACCATAATAAACCTATAAGGAGTCCTATTGAAAAAAAGTTAATGTCAAAGATGTGTAATCTAGCCTTTCTTGCTCATCTTAAGGACAAAACCAGCACAGAGGAAGCAATAACCAATACACGGTACGTGACAATAAAAGTACTTTAAATGGATAAAGACGGTTCCATGATGAAATTAATCAAAAAGTTTATAAAGATGACAATATCAAGGTTGAAACTGCTTGCAAGCCTAATGATTGCACTTCAGGTTGGAGATCATCTGTTTAGGGAGGTTGGAGAAGATGCTGTGTGAGACATGAAACACCCAATATTTGGTGATCCCATGGACCAGCCACAAAATATTATTTGCAGCTTTTATGTAGGGTACTTCAAGGATAAAAACATTAAGAACAAACAAAATGCTGAGTATGCATTGGCTGGCAAACTGGCACTGGCAGAAGAAAAGTTGGAGAGTTGCGATCCTGAATTTTTAGGTGATAAAGGCAATTAATCTTTTAACCTTAACAGAGTTTTACCTTAAAAATTTTGTTGCCCGTGGTGCGATGACAAAGAAAATAATAGCACGGAATCATAGCGGTGACCCTGACATCAAAATAGAGAGAACAATAGATCATTATATGAGCAGGATATCATGAGATGAACTTCAGACATCAAGGCATATAGTTCATTCATTACAGATAAGACACGGGAAAGCAATAAAAAAGCAGATCGAGAGCCATGGTCTCCGTTGCTAAAGTTGCAACAGACGATGAACAATAAACCCATTTATGAATGCTTGGGTGGATTACTTGAAATGTTTGAAAACAAGATGGAATACTCGTTGATTTATTGAATGAACACCAGAATGGGGGTAATGATTAAATATATGTTCTGGATGGAATATTCAGAGTCATACAGGCTATATGCGAAAGAATAGATAAATCAGTGTGCAGCCTTCTTTCTTCAGAGATCATGACTTACCCAAAAAATAAACAAAAACTGCAGACTGATCATCACAGCAAACCCAGACAGTACTTTGACAAGCCGTGCACTTATGAATTCTAGCAATGATTTTCAGGGTTGTGTCACACTAACTTTGTCACCAAAAAATGACAGCATACATGCTGTCAGTTGTTCCTAAAAAGTAGAGAGATTTTATAGAGAGGGCCTTTTCCATGTGAAAGAAGAAATAAATTTATCTTCAGACAGGCTTCTGCAATAAGCTCATAAATGATGTACACAAGTGTAAATTAAAAAAGAGAGAGTTAACATGATCATGGAAGCATACAGAGGGGATTGTACATTCTATTAGATGAAGAAGGAAGGTTTTGTCTATACAGCTCGTTCTGGCATGATGCAAGGAAATCCTTATTTTTTAGTCATCATCCTTTTACGTTAGTTTCACTATAACAAATAAATGTCTTGAAGTGAACCTGATTGGGAACTACCCAACAAGGGATAATTGATAAATTTGAGGACAAATAGGAAAAAAAAGAATGTCTTTCAACCTTGGGGAAAAATAGAGAGGCAAAGTGTCAACAATACTATACTGTTTTGCATCAGGTTCTTGATAATGTTTCTTACATTGACACAGTGAGAGATGTACAGTTTGGTCAGATGCATGTACATTACAAATCACTAGGAAATAGTATAAATCACCTATTCCCTGACATGATGACTAGAATGGCAATGACAACAGCTCCTGACATGGGTTGGTTTCCTATAGATCATCCTAATGCAGTTGGAGTATTTGGGCTCAATTACATTATATACAGGAAAATTATGTCAACCAAGATATTCAGGAGGATATTGACAATGGCAATTGGGAATAAGAGGAAAAATTTTGAAGATAGAAATTCTTCATAAAACATCAGGGTTAAAATTGATAAAGGGAAGAAACTTCAGGCTTTAAGAGACTAAATGGATGAAATAACTGAGTATGTAAATAAAAAAGTCAATGTGTACTCTGGCAGCAGGCCTTGGTGAGCATTTCACCTTTTACTTTATCCTAGTTGTTGCCTCGATGAGCAGTAATATTTTGTTTTCAAGTTGTACATTTATTTTACATTTATTGTTTTTAGCATGCTTCAGAAAGTTAGATCTTCAATTAGATCTAATTTGAAACATTAAAAAAAGAAAATATTGAATCTCTACAGGAATTTGAGCTAATTGAAAAAAAAGTAGTGGTAGTATAAAGTTTATGTCTTATTTCAGTAAAAATATAAATTATGCCGCTAAAATACACCAAACAAAATTTGATCACAATTGAAAAATATTTAACAGACCAAAAAATGGTTTTTAAGACTTAAAAAAACAAGTTTGTTTGCGAAATCCTCGAAACATTTATAAACAATTATTTTAAGAATATTAACAATATACGATATAGTAGTTTATTTGGTAATTATTGTGTCCCAAATTAAAAAACAATACGCATAAACTACTAAATACAACAATAAACAACATAAACTGTAAAGCAAAACTACTATTCAACAAAAATCAGATAATAAAAATAGTTGAATGTAGTGCATAAATATCAATAAACCATAAGTAAGGATCTTTTCAATCCATATAAATTTTTTGAAAAGGATCTAGCCGGATACAAATCAATATAGCTATAAACTAAGTTACATCTAGATTACAATTTTTTTTTTGGAAAAATATCATTTCTAAAACAAACAAATGTTCAGCTCCCAAACAACTTTTCATAAATTTGAGAAAAATAGAATTCAATATGTTTAGCAATAAGAAATTATTTGAGAGGAAAAACATAATAAAAAAGTTAATGTAAATAGTTTTCAAATTACACAAAATAATGAAAGTGTCATAGAATGTATGCAATTAAGGAAGGAAAATAATTTCAACCACAAAATAAAGAGAAATTTAATCACAAATATTTTCTGAAGAATCAAATCAAATTACCTCTGTATTGTCAAATTATTTAATCATTTCAAATAAATTCATTTTCTTTAATTGACATTGAATAAATGGCTTTAGCAAAAGGTAATGTTGGAAAAATCTGCAACTAAAACTTTGGTACTTTTGCAAGAATTGTTTCAAAACCAAAAAAGACATTAATATAAAATTATATAATAATTTATAGTTAATACCACAACAACAGATGTATATTTAATTTTTTTAATAAATAAAGCAGATTGGCAAAAACTTGATTTAACCTATGTTTACTAATGTATCAAATGTTATATAGCTATCATATATGAAGTTAAAAATATCAGAAACAACATACCTAGTACTTTTTAAAAAAAAAATTTAATTATATTTTTTTTATTGAACAAAACTTATTGATTTCAATGTCTATAAAACTATTTAAAAATATAATATTTTTTCTGCTTGTAATGCTCATGTTTTAAAAACTCTCAAGCCTAAATTTTAGTTCTATGAATACACAAGAATTCATAAACGAAACAACCTCTTAGATCTGACAAAACTGCTTGATCAAGGTGTTTCTCCTCATCAACCACGCTCAATGAAAGGTGTCTCCCCTCTACAGCAACAAGAATGAGAGGATATTGTTGGTACATGAAACCAGGTGAGCCAACAAGGGGTGGATCAATTTGCTAGTCCTTTTGACCAACTTGGTACTTCTTGAACCTGCAAGTAAATTGTCTTAGGGTTCATAAAAGAAGCAAAATATTATTAATAATATATACATTTTTTAACTAGTAATTAAAGATTTTTGTTATAAATTTTATGAAAACTTTTTAAAATATTCATTAAAATTCTGGATATTATAACAAGTCTATATAAAGTTTTATTACTGCTAAGAAAGTTGAACCAAATTAACCTTTAGGTTTTGATTTATTGTGTTCCTTTTTTTTAATGAACACATAATAAACAATGAACTTTACCGCAAGATCAACAACAACAGCATCCGAGACAATCCTACGACCGGTTTCGTCCTTATTAGGACTTATCAGGCAGAAATAGTCGCGAGAAACCGCTATTGTGATCTTAAACAAGCAGGCTTAAGTACTAAGTACTGAAGCGACTGTTTGTGGGTAAATTTGAAAAAATGACACAGCTATATCATTCACAGCTCAACGTCTCAGACACCTTAGTCCAAACTATACATTGTATTAAAGGCTAACAAAAAAGGCTTATTAGCCAGCAAAAATAAGAAAACATCAATAAATTATTTTAGATTTTTGGTATTTTTTATAAAAATATAATGTAAATCAGTACATCATACTATATATATATAACTTAATTTACAAACTTTGGTAATTTTGACATAATTAGATTTCATACAAAAAAATGCTATGGAAGGTAAAACTTTTTTTAAATTAAAATCTTTAAAAAATTCGTTAAAAAGCTGAAGCATTACAAAAAACTTGAGTTGTAATTATTTTAAAATTCAAAGGAGACTCATCTAAGGCCATAAGGGGTTTAACCATTTTTATTACTAAAATCAACTTTAGTCCTTAAATGAAAGCTTAGTTTATAAACTAAGAAACTTTTCACAAAGTATATAAATTATTAAGCTTTTGTAACATAGTTAATTATGTAAAACGTTTCTGATACAAACATAAAAAAAAATTTTTATATTGCTGGTTTTCTTGGAATTTTGTAAAAAACTATTAAATCGTTATTCTCCTTTACTTTTTATCAAATAAACTTAAACTTTCATGTAATATTTCTTGCATTTATAGAAAAAGGCCCACTCTAATGATATTATTAAAATTTAAAAAAACTTAAGAATTTGATGACTGATAAGTAAAATAGCAAATCAATTTTTTTAGAAAATGAAAATCTTAATTTAAATTATAAACTATTAAAATAGCATTGTTTTAACTTATAAGTTTCAGAACTATTGATTAAAAACTGTAAGAGGAGAAAGATTTCTAATAAATAGTCTTATTTACATTGGTACTTTCATAAGGAACCTATTAAACTCTCTAACTATATAATCTTATTAACGAAAACCAGTTTGATATTTACTAAGCGGTAAAATGCAACTACAGTAATCTCTCGCTTATTTACGCACATTGTGTCCACAGAAAAAGTTTGAAAGATATGAGAGATCGTAAAGATACGAGAGGTACCAAATATACTTACTATAATGGCTGTTTTTTTATTTTGCTTCTAGTTAAAAGCAGACTGGGGACTTTCCCACTTTTAACAATTTGTTTACTTTATTTATAAATATGAAATCAAAATATAAAACTCTACATATATTAAAAAAAGATTTAAATTTATATAAAATAATAATACTTGTAGAAATACATAATCTAACACTTGAAACTATATAAAGCTGTTTAAAATCTTAATAGAAAATTTTTGCAGTTTTATATTTTACCAATTTATACCAGATGAAGGCTTTGGAAATAAAATTTATAAAAATTGTAAATTTCTAGGTAAATTTTGGAATTTTTTTTCTGACTTTTAAAAGACTTTTAATTAATTTTCACCATTTGAAGGCTTTGGAAAACAAGGAAGTTTGTAAATTTAAACTGACAAAATCTGATTTTTTTTTTAATTTTATCAAATTTCATGACTTTTCCTAACTTTTTTTCAAAACCCCCCATTTTTTCCTGACTTTTGTCATTTTTTTTTAATTTTTCCTGACTTTCTTGATTTCCTGACTTTTCCTGACCGAGTGGCAACCCTGCAATAAGTATATTTTATTTTTATCTTTATTTATACGTGACTTATTTGATAATTAACATTTATAATCTATTCTACTTAGCAAATTCAATTTATAATTAAACAGTTGTTTACAATTAAGAAATAGTGTCTATATATGTCTATGTTAACATTTTAAACTCTCATTATTTTATTATACTTTCATTATTTACACAGTTATATTACTTTCCAAAACTTAATTTAATATCTTATTATTAACAAAATTATTGATATACTGAGGTATAATAAATGTTTATCAATTAGTCAAGAAACATAAATTAACAAAGTTTAAAAATAAAGAGAGGTGAGTTAACATTTAAAAACATACTTTAAATTGAAAATATACAATAAACCTAATTTGTGCAATATTAAAATAAATTTTAATTTTTATATTTTGAATTTTTAGAACTCTAAAATGCGTAACTAAACGAGAGTGCGTAACGTCACGAATGCATAAAGATGCGAGAGGTTACTGTAGCAGATAAGTTAAAAAGCTTTAAATAAGATTAACATGTAAAAAATAATTTTCTTCTGGTACGACTTTAAACTATATTAGTTTATATATTTTTGTTTGTAAAAACTTTCATTTTTAACTAAGTCAAAATAAAATAGATATTCAATTTTTGAAGAGGTTTAATACAAAGAGGATCTCAAAAAGAATATTTTTGTAGTGTAAATATGCTGTTATAAAACAGAAAAGCATACATGAATCAACTGCAGAAGTTTAAGTATCTCAATGGGCTGTTGGGTGGAAATTTATTTTTTTGTGACTAAATATAAACTAAGTTTTTTATTATATTTGGTAGAGCTTAGTTCTTCATTTCGTAACTATTTGCTTTTAAAGTATTCTAGGAGTAAAAATTAAATTTCTAATGCTTATTTTTTTTTTGTAAAAAATACTGAAAATGCTACATGTTTAATGTCAAAACTAAGGTGTTTGACAACTACACAAAGATACCTGAATTAATCATATATGATTATTCTTTATACCAGCTCTATCTTTTTGGCTTTCTGTTTTTGGAAATATTGAGTTGTGAGTATTTTTTGTAAGTAATTTTTACTTTTATAAAAATTAAGGGTGCTTTTAAAGAATTTCAGGATGTACTCAAGAAAAGAACAAGTCACTTTTGAACAAAATGTCACTTTAACCAAAGTGGTAACATTTGCACAAGGTTAGAGTTAGGGTCTGGCTTAGGGTCATAGTTAAAGGTTAAAGCTAGGGTCCTTGTAATGTGAATGTGCAAATATTACTGCTTATGGAAAATAACCCTTTGAGCAAAAGTGACGACCTACCCATTAAGGACATATAGCTCTACAACTAAGCATCCCTATATTACATCTTTGTTTATAAGTACACAAGATAATCTAAAAATATATATAGTGAATTATGTCTTTTGAACAACCAACTTTAAGGTTTTTGTAAGCACAAGGTTGCCACTCGTTTTTTCCAAATTTTTTCCAGGTTTTCCAAATTTCTTCCAGGTTTTTAAAAGTATACATTTTTGGGTCCATTTTAAGTTAGTTAATTTCTATAAAAGAAACTGTGTTAAATAGTACAAAAACATTTAAAAGATGCTATAAAGTTACTTTAGGTGTGTTTTTTAATAAAAAAATTTTTGATGATAACAAAAATATCTTATTTATATGATAGATTTTTTGTGTCAAATTGAAATTTTAGTACTGAAAAGGTTAAAATTATTAAAAATTCGAGGTTTTTTGATCAAGATCCCAGGTTTTTCCAGGTTTTTTACAAAATTTCTCAAATTCCAGGTTTTTCAAGGTTATGTTTGCCTAAATTGTCGAATTCCAGGTTTTTCAAGGTTTTCCCAGGTTTCTAGGTAAAGTGGCAACCCTGTAAGCAAAATCTTAATTTTTTTATGTCTATTAATTTAATTTCAAGTTTTTAAATAGCTTAAACAATTATTTTCCATAATAACTATATCAAACAAGAGAAAATCATAATAAAAAACAAATTACAGGTGTCTGTGTCTGATTCTTTTTGTTGTGCTAGCAAACCATTTTTAGATATAACTTATAGATAATTTTGAGTAAGTTGAACTGACCATCTTCAAAATTCAACAACTTATGAAATTCTTAACAATAAAATATAAAGTATAATTTTAAAAGGACCTCATTTATGAACCATTCAACTAATTTTGTTATGTTTTTATTGCCATGTCAAATCAAAAATGTCAATATCTGCATTAACCCACTTTCTCAGCTCACTGCGCAACATCATCAATGTATTTACTTCAGCTTAGTTATTAGTACATTGTTTCAGCCTTTTATTAAGTAAAAAAGTCAGCTTCAGTCAGCCCAAGTTGGTTAAAAATTAAAAACATTTTTTGAGCTAAATACTTTAGCTACTTTTTGAGCTAAATATAAACTTTAGAATAGTTAAAATACAAATTTTTATACACTTATTAGATAATTTTACCTTTATAAATAAACACAAACTTTCATACACTTATTAGATAAATTTAAATTTATACATATGATGATCTATCAGTTAATAAAACTAAATCAGTTAAACTTTTATAAAGAAAATGTAATTATATAAGAAAGTTATTAAATGTTACTAAGTTACAGTGGAACAACAACTTACATACAGATATATTACAAGTTTACTTACTTATACTTTATCATGTGTGAACAGCATTCCATAGTAGGTACTTCATATTGTTGAGTGCAAGGAATTAATGTGAGCAAAGAAGGTTTAAGAATTCTGTGAGGATGTTTCCAATTTTTTATTAAATTTTATTAGTAGAAGAAAAGGGTTTTTTGGTTATCCAATTTAAACCAAGGTTGAACTTACGATACTTTAATCCGTTTGTAGTACACTTGTAGTGATTACAAATAAAATTTTCATAAAGCAAAAACAAAAAAAATTATAAAACTAACCTTAAACTAATAAAACACAAGAAAACGTTTAGATAAAATTCTAAAACTATTTCAAATTTGTAACATTATTGTTTGTTGAACGCCAGAAGAAAAGTTTAAAAATAGGTTTAAGAATTTTTTGTTAACTTAAACTCGTTTTACAAGTAAAGTATTGTTTGGGTTATACATTAGAAAAACGTTTTACTTTATAGTTTTTGAAAAATTACAGTCATAAAAAGGTTGTAGAAGACGTTTTTTTATTTGATCGATAAAACAGATCTTTTTGGGGTTATCAATAAATTTTTAGCGTAGTTTGCTTAAACTTTCAAATATAACAGTGTATTTATCTAATAGATAAACTTGGTGTTATAAAATGTTTTTTACACTAGACTTCTAAATTAAAACTTAAAATCTTGTCAACTTATAGGTTTTTTTTAATCAAATTGAAAAAATATCTGAAACTTAATTATTTATATTGTTTAAAAAAGATTGTTTTACATTTTTAAGCAAAACAAAGAGTAATAGTGTGTTTTTATCTTTAAAGTAATTAATTTTTCAAAGTTCATTCTTCAACAAGTAAACAGTTCCGGATTGTTTTAAATACACAAGAATTAATATTTTTAATTAATTCTAAAACGCATGAGAATGATTAAAGCATTTGTTTTAAGTTGCTTATGATTATTATGTTTTGACCTTTAATTTTGTTAAATTTGTCCTCCATATACATTAGTACGTTAATCTGTTAATTCAGCTTATCTTAATTTTTGGAAGTTTTTTACAAGTAAAGTAATTAAAACTAAGATTTTTTTTTGAAATTTAAAAGTTTAACAGAAAAATTAACGTTTTTTGTAAGATCGTTCAAAAAATTTAAAAAAAGTCTTAAAACAATATAAAAAATTTTTATATATACTAAGTGTAAACAGCTTTGTTTAACTTTTGTTTTTAAACTTCTAATATAGCCATGCAATCAAAAGGAACAAAACAAATATTTGTTTGTTTGAGTATTTTAAATTTAACCAATTACTGAACTAGTTTATAATAAAATTAAATAATATTGATAATGGAATTTATAACTTTTAATAAAATTCTTAACTATACTTTAACTTAACAAGTTTTCAATTTAATAAAGATTGTTTTTACATCCCGAAAAAATTATCAAGTTTAGTATTTTTTCATAAGCCATAATAATTAACAAATTCACAAATATTATACTGATAGGTATACTTGTTAGAAAGTGGTATATCATTAATGACGTAATAAGTTAATAATTTAGATAAATATTAGGTTAGTACTAATGAAAACAAGAAATTTGCCATCAAAACTTAGCCATCAAAAATAAATTAGATACCAAGTAAAATAAAACTACTAAGTATGAGTAAGGTACCAAGTAAAATTAAGCTACCAAGAAGAAGTTAGCAATTTAGTAGGAGTTAGCTACTTAGTAGAAAGTAGCTCAAATTAGAGTTACTTTCAAACAAATAGTTTGCTTTTAAGATTGAGCTAGCTTGCGAGTAGGAGTTATTAGGTACCAAGTATGAGGATCCTACCAAGTAAGAGCTAGCTACAATGTTTTAGTTAGCTACCAAGTAGTAGTTAGCTACCCATTAAGATTAAACTAAAAAAATAAGTAAACTAACAAGTAGGATTAAGCTACATAGTAAGAGTCAGCTATCAAGTATACTTCTATACTAATACTAGGAATCAATTTCATAATTAGTAGCTAACTCATATTTTGTAAAAGCTCCTACTTGCTTGCTAACTCTTATTTTGTAGCTAACTCATACTATTTAGCTAATTCTTACTTCGTAGCTAACATATACTTATAGCAAATTTCTACTTGGTAGCTATTTCAAACTTGTAGCTAACTTCTACTTGGTAGTTTACTTAAACATTATAAGTAACTCCGACTTTGTAGCTAAATTACCCTCGGTAGATGTTTTAAACTTTTCAGGTTATATCCCGATGGCTAACTAATTATTAGTAGCTATGTCCTGATAAGTAGTTAAAACAACCTTAGTAGCTAACTTTTACTTGGTTGCTAACTTATACTTGTTAGCAACTCATACGTAGTAGCTAATTCAGATTGATGATAACTCTTACTATTTGTTTAGCTAACTCTGACATTTTTGAGTACTACTAGGCTCACAAATGTTAGCTTTTAATAAAGTCATTAACACAAATTAACCTACGGTATAAACATAATAATTATTTATACATAAAGAGGTTAGCTGAATCAATAATCTTTTCAGAAAAAAAAAGTTAATAAATATAAGTAGAAAACAAAATCTCAATTACTAATTCTTACTAGTCACCATTTAATGCTCATAACTTTATGAATTAAAATATAGATATCACTTGTTAGATATATCCTAATTTATAAACATAAGCAATATTACAACTATCACATAACAGTAGATCGTAACATTACAACTGTCACATGACAGTAGATCGTAACATTACAACTATCACATCACAGTAGATTGTAAGAATACAACTATCACATTACAGTAGATCGCAGCTATACAACTTTCACATCACAGTAGATTGAAATAATAAAAACTATCACATCACAGTACATTGCAATTATATTCAATAAATTATAGAAATGCTTAGTTTTTTACATATTGCATTTGACTTTCCAAATCTTAATTCTTAAAAACCTTTGTTTTACAGTTAGTCAACAAGCATATAGAAATATAATTATGTAATCCTATAACAACTCTAAAAATTACTAAAAATTTTAATAAGTTGCGTAAATACTTGGATGCTAACTGCTATTTGGTAGTTAACTACTACTACATTGTAGCTAAATCATCGTTTGTAACTATCTCATACTTGGTAGCGAAATTATACTTAGTACCTAACTCTTACTTGGTAGCTAACTGCTATTTGGCAGATAACTCCTACTTTTAGCTTACTTACTCATTCTTGAAAGCTAAATCATACTTTGTAGATACCCTTAGTAGATTAACTTATACGCGTAGTTAACTCACCCTTATAGCTTAATCATACTCGCTAACTAACTCCGACTAAGTAACTAACTAATGATTGGTAGCTTACTTGCCTTTGGTAGCTAACTCTTACTTAGTAGCTAACTCAAGTTTGATAGCTAACTATCCCTTAGTAGCTAACTCAAACTTGATAGCAAACTTAAACTGCATTGCTAACATAAATATTTAAACGAACTTTTTTTTGTCAATTGTTAGTAGCTAGCTCGCATTAGGTAATTAACATAAATTTTAAACAGATTTATCTATGTCAATCATTAAGCTAGAACAAAAATGAAATTGAAAAGTGTTCATCATTATACTAGTTTTATTATAATGTTTTCAGATTGATCAAATTTGAAAAAACTTAAAAAATATAAGTACAAACATTAAGAATCGTGCAGAAAACCTATATTACGAACAACTTAAGACTTCGGTTTTTAAGATGAGTTCTTTAAAGTGCGGGCAGGAATAATAGGCCGATACTTTTACCTGCTTTTCAAAAAGCTTCCTAGTAAGAGTTAGCTACAAAGTACAGTTTAATGTTTGTGTTGATTTTTACCATCGCATATATAGATTAAATTACGTTTAAGAGTGGAAAAATATAAACTTATCATAGTCATTTCTGCTTAAACGATAATAATATGTATTGAAAATTGTTACTGAGAATCTTAGCATTTTCGAGATACCTACAAAACACCCGAAAACAAAGTAATTTTAGATAAATATTTAATATCATAAACTTTACTAAAAATTTCCTAGAGTCGTTTTCATGTTTGTAGTTATAATTTTAAAGGCTTTTCAAATTAGTCAATCTGGAAAAATTATGGGAAAACTAAGGTATTAGTGAACATTTTCAGGTTCCTTTATTGTTCTAGCTTAATGTTTAACAAAGATAAGGCTTTTAAAAAGTCTATGATAGCTAGGCAGTGCAAGTTAACTATCAAGTTAGCTACCACGTAGGAATAGACTACAAATTGGATTAAGATACAACGTTAGAGTTACCTACCAAGTATAAGTTAGCACTAGAGTAAAAGTAAGCTACCTAGTATCGGTTAACTACCAAGTAGCAGTTAATTTATCAGTATGAGTTAGTTAGGAAGCAGGTGTTTCTACCAAGTAAAAGTTAGCTACAAAGTATGAGCTACCTACAAAGTATGAGTTAGCTACCAAGAAAGAGTTAGCTACCAAGTAAGCTATCAAGTTCAAGTTAGGTAACAAGTAAGAGTCAGCTAGTTTATTTTTGATAGCTGACTCCTACTCGGTATGCTTATCAATTCAAGGATCATATAGTATTTTAACTACAATTTTGTTTAAACAATGTTATTTTTGAAAATTAACTAGCTCAAAAAGAAAGCTACATATAGCTTTTTAACATTATTTTCGTTGTTATATTGATTTTGAAACTTAACTAAAAACTAAACTTTACTTTATATTCAATCTTATTATTAAAACTCAATTTGCTTGGTTTTTAATTAAAATTTTTATGTATAAACTTGTTTTTATTTAATTGTATAAAGCTATATTCGATGACTGTTATATATATTTTTATATTCTTTATTTAGGCTCTGAAAAAGTGTTTGACCGAAAGTTACTTTGTAAAATAAAGTCTATATAACCAAATTAATAATATATATCTTATTTATTTTTATATATTATATAATATTTGAAATAGTATGTACTCAACTAAAATATGCTTCACCTTAAGGATACTTATAGAAGTCGTATAGAAAAAAAAAGATAAGGTACTTTGCAGCAAACTTCTAGTAGGTAGCTAAGTTTTACTTTGCAGCATTTTCAAACTTGGTAGCTAACTTTTAATAAGTGGCTAACTCTTACTTGGTAGCTAATTTAGTTTCTGACTCCTACTCGGTAGTTAACTAATACTTTGCAACAATTTAATACCTGATAGCTATTTCATCATCATTAGCTATCGGGTATTAAATTGTTGCAAAGTATTAGTTAACTACCGAGTAGGAGTCAGAAACTAAATTAGCTACCAAGTAAGAGTTAGCCACTTATTAAAAGTTAGCTACCAAGTTTGAAAATGCTGCAAAGTAAAACTTAGCTACCTACTAGAAGTTTGCTGCAAAGTACCTTATATTTTTTCTTTCTATACGACTTCGTAGATGGCCATTACTTGCTAGTTAACTCATACTTGGTAGAAACTTCTACTTGCTAGCTAACTCCCTTTTGATTGCTGACTAATATTTAGTAGCTAATTCTTACTTGGTAGCTGACTCATAGTTAGTAACTAACTTCTACTTGATGTCGATTTTCAATTTGTAGCTAACTCTTACTTGATAGCTAACTAATACCTAGTAGCTAGCTTTCTACTAGTAGCTAACTCTTATTTAGTAACTAATTCATATTTGGTAGCTACTTCATACTTGCTAGCTAACTCATACTTGGTAACTTAATCATAATTGCTGCTAATTTATATTTGGTAGCTAAATAATAGTTGTACTTTAGTTTCTCATAACCTTTTCAGATTTCTTCTTTTCAGATAAAAAGAAATAAAAAATATTTAGTAGGAGCCTATAATAGCTAATTCCTACTAATTACCTAACTTACTCTTGGTATCTAACTCATACCAAGTAACAAACTGACAGTTGGTAGCTAACTCCTATTTAATAGGTAACTCATACTTGGTAGCTAGGTTATAATTAGTGCTCCACCTTAAGGATACTTAAGGAAATTGTGTATTAATTAAGTATAATAGTTCTTAGTAAACTTCTAGATGCTATATTATGGTTTTATCTGATAACACTAAAATAAAAAACATATTAAGTTGTTGATTAGAGTCTAAGCTTTATAATAGTGTCTGAATACTGTACATAAAGGATATTTAAAGAAATCATATATAAATAAAATATTTTAAAAGTAAATTATAAGAAATTATACATTCTTTAGTTTTTGTCGCATCAAACTGAAAACTATTTTAAAATGTTTTTAAAATTTTAGCTATTCGATGGTACCTATTAAACTGTCAAAACTGAACTCAACTAAGAGTTATATTTTGTATTGTGAATTAAGCTTAAAAATTATGTACCTTAAGGGTACGTAAAAAAAGTATATGCTAATCATATATAACAGTTTTAAGTAAACTTTTAAAATAGAAAAAGTTAATTACCTTAAGGATACATTAAGATTTCGTAAACAAAAGTAAATATCTAAGTGACTTGATAACTATCTCCTACTAGGTAGCTACTTACTTGATAGCTAATTACCACTTAGTACCTATTTAGAAACTATTATTTTTGGTAGCTAACTCATATTTGGTAGCTAACTATTAATTGTCATCAATTCCCTAAAGAACAGTTCAGAACCGTTTTTTTTTTGATGACGTACTTAATAAATTTTAGTAGAAAATTACAGTTTTCTGAACAAGTTAATAAAACATTATGGCTTAAAATAAAACCTTACAGCTTATTGAAGCGTTAACTAGCTTCTTTCAGAAGTTGCTTTAAAACTTGTATTTCTATAGAAAAATTTCACTTTAGTTCACATCAGTAAAAACTAAGGTAGTTTATTAAATTTTTAACTTATTTTTTTAAATATTCATACTATAAACACATTTTGTTTTTGAAACTAGGTTTTTTAGTATATGAAAACGCTGATAATATTGTTTTTTGGTTTAAAGCTCTTTTGTATCACGGTAAACACGTAATCAGATGTGTTAAGCTTTGGACTATATTATTTCAACCAAAAGTTATTGATTAATTTTGTACTTAGTTAAATACTTGTGTGGTTAATTATATCTAATGTTTTAATTTTTGTAGAAAGTATTCCAAATATTTTAACTACTTAATGATTTAAGGTACTGTATAATTTTACTACTAGTAATTCATAAAAAATGTTTTTGTTATATTAAACTCTATTTTACAATCATTTATTATTTATACATGATATCTATGATAAAGATGAAGGAAAACAAACAAATTTTGTATAAGTTTTAAACTTAATTGGCAACAATAAAAGTTGCAACAAAATAAATTATTATATAAATTGCAAAGGATTATAGTTATAAAAATCAGTAATAAATTACAAAACAAAACTTAATTTATGAGAAAAATTGTGTATGTTGATCTTTAGGATAAAAACATCATTAATGAAAGAAAATATTTTCAAACTTACTTTGAAAGTTTAATCTGTTAACTTCTAAAAACAAATAAGTTAACAAAATTTACAGATAAAATCATAATTGAAATCCAATCAAATTCAAAACGATAAGGTTTAGAATAAAATTTGCTAAAATTTTTTATATAGATTTTATATCTTTATTTTATATCATTTACTATTTTAACACGCTATTTAAAATGATAAGTGAAAAAATCTTTACTATATGTAAAACTTTTATCTGCAATAAAAGTATGGCTGAATATTTATGTTTGGTGTAATATGGTAATCACAGGTTTTATTTGTCTAATTACTATAAACTTCTCAAAAACGTTAATATTTAGCTAATTGTTTAGATTTTCCTTGTCTAGGAATAGATATTATCTATATATAAGTTTATGTTTGCAGAGTAGATAAATTTAACTTGAAATAGTTAAAAAATAGAAGGATAAATTAGATTTTTATCAAAAAGATTTTATTTTTGTGTATCAGCTAACTTGTTAATTTATCAAATCAACTAATTGTTTTATACAAGTGACTAATTTTATGTCTCTAATTACAAAAATGTTGAAAAACTTATTTCACATAAACGTTAAAAATAACTAAATAAAAGTCTAAATTTTATCAAATAATCTTTTTCATTGAAAAATAAAATGTTAAAATATACAAAATATTTTAAGATTATGTATAGTTATGTTAAGAACTACTGTTTTACTTGGTACAACTTTCTTCTAAAATAGTTTTTCTGACTTTTTTATTAGGGTTAAAAAAGTTTTGATTAACTTTACGAAAATGTCTAAACTTTGTCGAAGTATGCCTTCAGTTTTATACGATAATCGTTATTGCAATCAGGATGAATTTGATATTGTCGTTTGTGGAGGTAAAAATGAAAATGGTATTACTAATGAAGCTACTAAACTAAGTGGTCCTGATTTTATAACTTCCGTCAAACTGAGTCCAATGATAACAACAAGACACTCAAGGAGAACAACTGTTATTGGTTCTAATATTTATATACTTAGTGAAATTGATAATTGGTCATCGTCTTTTGAAATGTATAGTGCAAAGACAAAAACTTGGAAGGAATTAGAACCCGTTTATTTAACAGATTTTAGTGTCTGTTCATTTATGAAAACTATTTATGTAATTGGCGGTTGTTTTAGATGTAACCATTATGATTCTATTCATGCCATTCAGTATGATCACTTTTATGTAAAAACAATTCACAATTATTGTTATAAGTACGAAGCAAACAAGTGGACAGGAGTAGCACAACTACAAAATAAAAGATATTTGTCGGCTTGTACAGTTTTTGAAGGCAAAATTGTTGCTACTGGAGGTAATAGTTCTGATGAAAGTTTAAGATCCGTAGAAGCATATGATCATCAAGAAAACAAGTGGACTTATTTATCTGATATGATTGTACAAAGTCATGATCATTCTGCAGTTAGCATGGGCAATAAAATTTTTGTTGTTAGTAAAGGAAATCTAGTTTACTATCAGTTATATGACAGCATATCGAGAAAGTTTACTATGTTCAACGTTAAGCCACCCTATTCAAATTTTTACAGTTATGATTTTAAAGTACTCGGTATAAATAACAAGTTAGTATATTTTTGTATCGTAAACTCTTCAAAGGAACTTAATGTGTATATGTATGATATGGTTGAAAATAAATGGGTGGTAGAAAATGCTTTGGTTAAATTAAATTTAATATTATCAGCCGATGCTTCTTTTATTAAATATCCTCAAACATGATGAAACAACTAAAAACTATGTTAGCATACAGTTTTCATAAACTATCTTAATTACAAGAACTGTGTTGACAAAATGCTAAGTTTTATTTAAATTCGTTAAAATTTTACTTGTTTGATGTAAAATAGTTTTGTTGCAATAAAAGTGTTTTAGTTTAATGAGAACTTATACATTAATATTTATTTTATAGTTACCCACTATGTAATACATTATGATATATATATTAATAAATTAATTAAATTTTTTGTGATGGAATTGTTAAATATAAATTACTGAGTTAATTATACTTTATGTTGTTTTTATTCTAAATCGCATAAGTTGTTTTCAGATAGCAGCTTATAGCTTCAAAGCAAATAAACTTTTTTTTTTTTTTTTTTTTTTTTATGGTAAAAAAACATCAGTCTCAAACTCTACCCCTTGCAACGATAAACGTTTTCTGGGGAAAAGTGAGTGTGTTACATCATATGTAATTTTACCTGCCCCATTAATATTTAACTTTAACTATCCAAAAATAAAATAAACAAAAAACTATCTTTTAAACAAATAAAAAGCCCTTGGTGACACGCCATTTGGAGAACACTCACAAGGCTAAAATCTCAACACTAAAAACCACAAAGTGTGGGAAAATCATGAAGCTCAAATCCCCAAGTAAGTGTTCACCGGCGCTACAACAAAAAAATCACACCAACAATCCAATCATGTGATCACCGCCACCAAAGTGAACTCACAATCAGCTGTTGAGCAAATGCATAAAACTAGTATTATAATGAATACATTAGCATTAAATAACTAAAGCTTGATAATTAACTAATTTACTGAAATGGTACTCAGAAAAAAAAATCTAAAAATTAAGCTAAATTAGAAAAAAAAAAAAATATATAAATAAAAATAAATAAATAAAAATTAAACAAAAACTATTAAGAAAAATGTAGTTTCTGAAACTTGTATTGGTGGAATTAATTTTAGTCTAATAAAAGTAAAAAAAAAAAATAAATAAATAAATTATATTTATGCAATAATAATTAATATATACAGCTAACAAATAAATATACAAAAATATAATAAAAACTGGATAGTATCAAAAAAAAAAAAAAAAAAACAATCACGCACAACCATACAATACCCATCAACAGACCAAAACCAGCCAATCATGATCAGAGTAGACACAATCAAAATTGACCATACATATAATAAGAGAAACAGATAAAAATAACAAACAAAAGCAATTAATCAAAATATGCATGCAACACAAAATATTCAACCACAGCACTCTAAACCTACTCAGTATACTGGCTCAACAAGAATTTTTTGTAACTATATTTAAACTGATCTTTTTTTAGATTTTTAAAAATTTCGGGAACACTAGACCACAACTTAGGGCCCAAATACTTGAAGGAGTTTAGGCCAAGTTGTGTTCTAGGTCTTTCAATAACAAAATTATTATTTTTTGAATGTCTTGTATAGTGTGTATGAACCATACTTACTGGAGTAAAACAACTGTGGTCAACCTCAAATCCTCTCAAAGTATTCAGCATCAACTTACAAACTTGCAAATTAAACACCTCATTAAATTTCAGTATACCAGTTTTTAAAAACAATGAATTTGTAGGAGTCAGTGCAGGTACGCGACAAACATATCTTACAATTCTTTTTTGCATACAAACAATTGGTTTCAAATGACAACTAGCAGCACCACCCCAAACAGATATACAATACAGGATATGAGGATAAAACAAACTATAATACACCATTTTCAAAGTACTTGTATCCAAATAATATCTTAATTTTGACATCATAAAACAACTTCTTGAAAGCTTAGACTTAAGGTACTTTAAATGTGCCTTCCAATTTAAATTATCGTCTAATACCACACCTAAGTATTTAATATTTTCACTCTGCTCAATCACAAAACCATTTACCTTAACACTGAATTCATTCTTTTTTGCAGTTCTATTAAACAGCAAAAACTTAGTCTTTGAATAATTAATAAACAATCTATTTTTACACAGCCATTCATCAATTTTCTTCAACTCCATATTTATAACAACATTAACATGGTCAATATCACAATGTTGATAACTCAGACAAGCATCGTCTGCAAACAATCTCAATTTAATATTTGTAGCTGAAAATATGTCATTTATATATACAAGAAACAACAATGGACCAAAACAAGAACCCTGAGGTATCCCAACATTCAAAACTTCACGCTCAGAAACAACATTATTTACAACAGTAGACTGACTTCTATCTTTTAAATAACTTTCAATAAAATTTAACATTGAGCATTTTATATTATAACATTTAAGTTTTGATATTAGAATTTTATGGTTAACAGTGTTAAAAGCTTTAGCAAGATCCAAAAAAACAGAACAATTTACCTTTTTTTTTTCACCAGCCTCAATTAGTTCCTCAACAATCTGATTTACTGCTAACTCAGTCGTACTATTTTTTCTAAACCCATATTGTTTGCAGTGCAGTAAATTATTTGACAGAAAATAACCACTCAGTCTCTCACACACCAATGACTCAAAAATTTTAGAAAAAGGAGACAAAAGAGAAATAGGTCTGTAATTATTTACATTGTTTTTTTTACCATTTTTATAAATCGGCACTACCTCAGCATGTTTAAGAGAATTAGGAAACACACCATACTCAACACAACTATTATACAACATAGAAAGATAGGGAGAAATTATTTTTGCACTAAGCTTCACAAAACGAATACTAGGGACATCAGAACGCACACTCTTGTTAGGGTTCATTGTTTTAATATAATTTTCAATTTCGCTCGCTGATATATTCTTAAAAACAAAACCATTTTTTACAGAACCTATTGAAAACTTATCATAATCACAAGCAACATGTGTTCTTTTTTTTATTAAATCATCAGCAATTGACACAAAATTTTTATTCATAACATTACCAATTTTTTTTGGTTCAACAACAACATTACCATGCACATCAAGCACACCATTGATTTTTGAATGAGAGATAGGTTTAGTAGCAACAATATTGTTAATTATTTTCCACAACTTTTTACTGTTTGTTTTGTTTTTGTTTACAACCTGTTTAAAGTAAAGTATTTTAGATCGTTCAATAACTCGATTCAGAATATTTCTATATTTTTTGAATGTAATTGAAAATTTTTTTGTTTTATCTTTGATGGCAGACTTAAACATTAGATTTTTCTTTTTAATTGAAACAATAATCCCCTTTGAAATCCAAGGTTTAGCTTTTAGTTTTTGATCTTTTTTATTTAAAATTTTAATTGGTGCATGATAAAACACTGTGCTACCAAACACACTCTCAAACTCATTCCAACACTCATTTATATCCTCACCTTTTGTAATACTCATTTTCAATTTACCCAAGTTCCTTCTAAGATCATTTAAAAAAACTCCAACATCAAACTTACTGAAATCTTGAACTGATTTTTGATAACACAATTCATTTTTATTCATTAAACATTTAATTTCACAAACAACAGGCATATGGTCAGATATATCATAATCTACAACATTAACATTTAGCTTCTCACGCCCAAAACTAGAATAAACATGGTCAATCAAAGAACTAGAGGAGCAATCAGAAGAAAGTCTAGTTGGGGAATCAACAAATTGTTTAGCACCAGCACTAGAAACACAATTCAAATAGTCACAAGTACGCTGATCTCTACTAAATAAGTTTATATTTACATCACCACCAATTATAAAATCTCTTTTCTTTTCGTTTAATATATCTAAAACTTTAACAAAATTTTCTTTAAAAGTATTAAATGTAGAGCTTGGGTGTCTGTACACATTACCAAGTATAAGATTTTTATTGTTTCCAAGTTTAATAGAGATCCACAAATCATCTACATCACACTGTTTAAATGATATACCTTCTACAACCTCATAAGAGTGACAAGCTCTTACAAAAAATGCAACACCACCAGATTGATTACTATTAGACAGTTTATTTACAAAATCATACCCATGCAGTTTACCCATAAAAGGTCTCAGACTAGGAAACTACTTTACGATAAAATACATTTTAATGTAGCCAAATTTAATTGTGAAGTAGCAATCAAGAACTTAAGAATTATATAATTGTTATAACTAAGAAATAAAAATTTGGCCTTTGTATTTTTATAATTTTTTTTAGTTTTTAGAAACTAGTAGATCCATAAAAACTGTTTAAGAAGTTGCATAAATAAGTATCACGGAAGTTTTAAAGTGAAGACAGTATTGTTGTGTGTAGACTTTTGAAGTGGTTAAAATATATTTGAATTTCACAAAACAAGTCATATTACTTATTGTTCTTATAAATTTGCACAAGTAAATCTAAATTATAGTTTTTATTGAAAAGCTTCTCGTATGGCTTAACAGAAATTTAGAAATGAGTTTTGCATTTATTTTAAAAATACATTACTAATTACTGTTAGGTTTTAAACGCTTATAGGTAATTTAAATGCTAATTTGAACTTTTTGGCAAAAGATAAATTTGTAAATAACGGACATGTTTTGATATATCAACATTTTCATGGTGAAAAACTCAACACTAACCATAGTACAAACAATTTTACAAGAATTTTTTTTAATGTATAGTAACTTTTACATTTTCATATAGACTAATCTTAAAATAGTTTTTAAATCCAAAATAGTTAATATTCTATTAGCTTAAAAGTTATAAGGTTTTTCTATTATTTAGATATTATAGAAAAACAAACTTTTATTTAACATTTACAAATTAAAAACAAGACACTTAAAAACTAAAAATAGTAGTTTATTAATAAAAATAACAAATATAAATAACTTAAATTCTAATAAAATTCATTACAGATAGTTTGAATGAATGTTAAGTTCTTCTCTGTATCTGTTATCAAAAATAAAGGTTTTTAAAGTTAATGAATCTAGTATTTATGTAAACTGTTTCTACTGTAAAATATGTATACAAGTATATTTTGAATGTTGAACTACTCTTAAACAACTTTGAATTAATAAAACTTTCTCGAAAAATAGAAGTTCATAAATATACTTATGCTTATGTCGAAATGCTATACAACCAGAATAGAAAAATAATTACGACATTCACTTTTTTGAAACAATCTGAAAAACATCAAGACGGCTTTATTCACAAATAACGAAAAGTATAGAGAATAAAACTGGAATTTTCAACAAAGTATTTATATTAACAAATTATTAAGTACTTTTCTATTTTACTTATTTTAAAGTTGAAAAAAATTGCTTAAGTTTTCCAACTACAAAATAAAGTTTGTAATGATACCATCATACACTTTTTTTGTATGTTTGACATATACATTGATCATAGTGGCAACTGATTATTTTAGAAACTTTTTTCAGGTTCTCTTACAGTTTCCTTGTTTCTTGTTAGTAGAAAATTAAAAATAAGGTTAAAACTGTATTATAGTTGCTGAAAAGATTCTGTAGTACTACTTTGTTTGTGTTAAAAAGTAAACAAAATTTTACAAAATTAAAACACTTTAATGAACGAAGTTGAGATAGTTTTCATTTTATCTGAAAGAGTACGGATAGATGATTTGTAGAATTATGTAACTTTTTCTATTTAAAATTTATCAATATTATGATGAACTTATTTTATAAAACCTAGTTTAGAAGCAAAAATAAATTGTGTGAAACTGGTTAAGATCAGTCACTGTAAAATGGAGGCTAACAGGAAGTTAATATGAAAAAATTCAAAACTTAATAAAATCCTTTCGCAGGTCGATGAAACTCTTTTTGCAGTGATAACCTTCTAGATGTTCCTTTCTTAGAATATCGAGTCGAAGATAAGATCCGAGTTTACAGTGACAGAAGAGAAGTTACTGCAACAATACGGATTATTTTTGCTTTTTCATTGACCTTAGAAGCGAATTTTTATTAAGTTTTGGAATGTTTTACTCAAGTAGACGGGGATATTTATTTAAAATGGTAAGCGGTAGAAGTATTTCGTTCCATCTGTAAATAAACATACCCGCTACGAAAACCGGGGAAGGGTAAAATATGCACGAAGGGACACTTTTGCGCGAAGACTTTTTTTCACAAAGACACTTTTGTACGGAGGGTCACTTTTGCACGAGAATAGAAAAAAAATTAACTAAATAAAAAAGTAATAACAGACAAATTAAAATCGTAAAACAATGAAAAAAAAAACAAAAAATTACCGACCGAGGGTAAGAGTTTGGGGTAACAGTGATAATAAAAATATGATAAAATAAAATACTAAAAATAGCAAAAACAAAACATTAGAAAAAATAAATAAACTAATAAAAAAATTATAAAAAAAAACACTGTCCAAGTGTTAGGGTTAAAAGCGATAATAAAAAATTACCTAACAAATATTGTTAATAAAAAAAAACAATTAAAAAAAATTACCGACTGAGGGTAAGAGGTGATAGTGGTAGTAAAATAAAATATTAATAACTTAAAATTAAATAAAAATTAAAATTCAAAAAGTTTTTAACAAGTGCAAAAGTGTCCCTTCGTGCATTTTAGACTTCTACCCACAAGAACCATATACTTGAAGTAACTGGTGTCACTTAAGACCGCCACGCCAAGCAATTCTTCAAAAAAGTTTTAAATACTGTTTACTAGGTAAATTAATAAAGGTAAAATAAACTATTTAAACTAAACTAAATATAATTATTTAAGACGGTGCAACCCAACCACTCACATCGACGAGAACGTGTTGCTCTCTGAAGCTTTTAAATAATTCTGGGATAAGAAAATAATAAATGTGAATGCAACTGCGTGCCGCCCCCTACTGCATTTGAACATTTTTATAGCATTTGCTACTTTTGTACCTTAATTGAGCATAGTGACAATAAGTTTCAAATTTTAACAGTAGTTTAATTGATGTAACATGAAAAAATTTTCGGCAGGAAAAAGTTTAAGAGTAGTGAATACATGATTTTAATTAATGCAGAATCTTCGAAAATATTAAATGTAGAGTTTGTGATATAACAAACATGCAATATTCACTACTACTTTAAATTGAAACTTTTATTTGAATTTATAAGGCTAATCGAGACAGTATCCCTGCGTTTTTTATACTGCTTGATAGTTCAAGCGAATTGACTAAAAGAAGATCTTGAAATGTTAAATTATGTAAAGGTTTTTAAATAAAAAAACATGGAAAAGTATTCCATCATAAAAAGAAAAACTTAAATAAATTTGGTACAGTTAATAATAAGTTATTTTCAGCTAGATTAAGTCACGATAATTTATTTTAGAGTATTGTGACAACATAAATAATTCATTTACATTTATTCATCCAGGAAATATCAAATGCTACAACTATTAATTAGTTTAGTTTAGGCACTGAAATAGTTGAACAACTGTTAAAAGTTAAGAGACATCTATATGGCTGATTGATGCAGTTTCCCTGCATATTTTCTTCAGATAGATACCTTAAGCAAAATGACTAGAATAAGAGGGAGAAAATAAAAGCAGGTGGTTCGACTTTAACTAGCTCTAGTAAATTAAGAAGAAAATAAACTTGTAACTATAGAACTTGAACAAATGCCGAAGAAACTTAAACCTGGAGAATTATCAAAGAAAGGTACTAGAAGGCTGAATGAAACAATCTATCAAAGTTAACTCTGGTTGATTATCATATCAAATGAGTTAGATATGCAAGGGTGGTTGTAAAAGAATATGTCTGAAAATACCGATTTCAAGAAACTGACGAAATATATTACAAATACTGCAAAGGGCAGAAGTTCATGAAAATGCCAAAAGAGAGGGACTACTTGAGAAATGACTGATTAAATACTGCTGGAAAGTTGAGGGAACGTCAATATTAGATCTAAAATGTTAACCTTCAACGTTTTTTATTTTAATTAAATCTGTTAAGAGATTAAATAATCGCTAAAGCTGAGTTTCTGAGACTTTAACTAAAAAATAAATAAACGTATAAGTCTAGTTGTTTAGGAAGATTTTGTGTTTTTACTTGTGAAAACTGAACAAAATCCGACACATAATTTAACTGGTTAGAATTTCAAAACGTTCAAACATCATAGCCATTTATACGAAAATACCTTTGTTAAAAGATTTGACTATTTGAATTTTATATCTATCTTAATAAGTAAGTCAAGGTTTTATTTATATTAAACTTTATTAAAGAACACTTTTGAGTAACATTAAGCAAGTTTAAACTATAGAAACTTTTACAACAAACTCTGGACCAGAGTTGTTAAAATGCTAACAATTACTATGGTAATTCAGCAATGAAGCGTATAAACTTTGGTTTGTTTTAAGTTAGTAATTTCACGGTCGAGTAAACAAAGCAGAGCTTTTTAACATGTCTGCTCTGGACGCAGAACATTTTTACAATACGCAGTATTTAAATGTTAAAATACTAAAAAGAATTTTATATAAGCTTTGATGCTCTTTCTAAAAATTATTAAAAACTGCAAGCACTTTTGTATTACTTTTTTTCATATGTTTTAGTTTAAATGTATATTAAATCAAATTTACATGTAATGTTTTTACAACTATTTTAAGTGTAATATTAAATTTAAATTTTCTCAAATTTTAAAAAGCTTTAAATTTATGGCGAACCGCAAAATTTCATCTTGTCTTTCAAAAGACCCAAAAAGCTTGTGCAGGTATTATTTGTTAAAACTTTAGAGTTAATTTTACGAACTAACCAGAGAAAAGAATGCAGAGAGGTTGTAATATACTTAAAAAGAGAAAAATTTTCAAAATTGTGTTAATTAGTATGGATAAAATAATCGTTTGAGTTTATAAACGCATAATCACCGTTGATAGTAATCGATGACAGGTTACAAACTAAATTTAAAAGCTCATATTAAAACATAATTAAAGCACTACTTGTTAAAAGATTTTTTAGTAAGTTTTAAAGTTAGTATTTAAACATAATAAAGTACTTTATTTTACGTAATATGTAAAAATTAAACTATAAATTTGTGTTAACAAAATGTAATTACTTTATTTAAAAAAATATTAATTTAAATCTATAAAATTTATAACAAATTTACATTTCATTTAAGTAAATTACTTTTAAATCAATTTCCTAATGTGTTTATTAAATAGTTTTGTCTACTAAAAAAACAACTAAACACTTTTAAGTTTGTTACATGATCAAATAGAGGTGAACTGAAAATATTTTTCAAAACTAATAACAACAAAACTATTTTTCTGTGTTGTTTGTTTCAAATTCGTTATAAAAATTTGTCAAGCGTTATTTTTTTATTAGTATACACATCTAATATAAATCAATTTTTTTTTTGTTTTAGGGACGTAGTTACCATATACAAAACATTTATCTTGATTAACGACATGTTACCGTTACAAAATTTAAAAGCATTTAATTTACTTAATTAACGTTTAAAGTTTTTCTAAGTGTAAAATTTTTAACTTTTTTTTTTATATTTGCTACAATAAGTTCATCAGTTTACTGACAACGTAAAGACTTAAACATTTAAATTTTTACTCATTTTATTATTTATCGACAAACTAAAATTACGATTAACTTGATTTTAATTATTTAAATTTTCCCTTTACAACTCTACAATTTTTAAATATTATACTATAGATCAAGATATTACATACAAAATTCAAAAAATAGTAAATTCAAGACTGTTTAAATATAAAAAAAAATATTTTATTTTTTCACTTTTTTTAATTTAACATTGAACTTAAGCTAAATTTATATTCTTTCACCATACTTACGCTGATTATATTTTTTTTAAGTCTTAACCTATATAAGGTATCAACTTCTTACAAAAGTATTTTACTGTTTTTTTTTGACAAATTTTAAGTTATTATGCGTCAAACAATCTTACACTTAGTATTTGGAAAAATAATATTTTTTTACATCACGTGTTGTTTTAAATTAACATAGTTTATTGAGCTGACATCAATAGTTAGCGTAAATAAATGAATTTGTTTCTAAAAACTTAGTAATTTTTATACTTAGAAAAAATATGTAAATAACAAAAGTCTTCAACTAATTTTTTATCAATGTTAAATTTCTAAAGTCAGAAAGATATACACAGAATAAAAAAAAAATGTTAAAAACTTAGAATAATAATTTCAGAAATCATTACAAGTTAAATTGTAGAGTAAAAGCTAAAAAGTTAAAACAAAAATAAATTATTTAGATTTAAAAGTACATGACTTTTCAAAGATAAAGGTAGAAGTTTAGAATATTAAATTCTTCATTTCACACAGACCATGGAAATCAACTCCATTGGAATTCACTCCGCATCCTACATCGTTTAGTTCACCATATTTCATCCAAAAATGCACGCAGTCTTCATTACCTCCATAATTGTTTGGTTCACCCGATTTGAAATAGTACAAAAAGGGTTGGTCTTCGATTACATTCACTGTCTGCCCATTCACATATCTGAAAAATCCTTCGGTTTGACGATCCGTTATTCCAACCCAGACGTTTTTTCCTGACGACTCTACCATTTTTCGGATTTTCCTTTGTTAAAATAAAAATTGTTTAAAAACATATGTGACAAAAAAAATTTTTGAGGCTTTTTTTAATGAAAAAAACTACTAAATTACATTAATTGTTTTTATTTGAACTAGTTTTTTTATATTTTTTAGGTTATTTAAATTTTTTTGACTAATTTTTTACACTAATTTATAGCACAAAGAATTAATATACTTAGCTCATTTGTCAATTAACAAATACATTTTTGATACAATGAATATTTATCATCAAACTTAAATTAAGTTGTTTAATATTTGAAAATACCAAAAACCTCTTTATTCTACTAGGTTAATCTAAAGGTAATTCACAACTAACGAATGATACTTAACACCATTTTCACCAAAACTCTCATGTATTAAATCACCGCCCATAGCTTGACATTGCTTGCGACACTCTTCAAAGGTTCCTCTGTATGGTGTTATCTTGAATGTGTAGTCAAAAGCTGTTTTGAAAAATTACGAGTTGAAATTAAATCTAAGAACATTTTTTAGTATTAGTATAAGAAGTACATGTTAGACCTACTTGTGGAAAAAAATGTTACCTCATTAATGAATATTATAAATTAATTTAAAATATCTTCAATAAGTGTGGTTTAACGTAAAATTTGTACTCTTATACATTTCTTAAACCACTTATAAGTATAAAAATTATAAGGTTGTTTTTATAGAAACTTTCTAACAAGTTTCATTTAGTATTGCTACGATTTTCTCAACAGTATGCTCCAATGTCGAAATTTGCTTATTCAGCATTTCTATTATGGGTATGACGTCACAATTAGCATCTAAACCTCCTTTTCCACCTGAAAGTAAATTATGTATAAATTGCTATAGTATTAAATTAACAAACAGGTTTTTGCTTTGGATAACTATAAGTTTCAACTAGACTTTGGCAACGGTTTTTGTCGGCAAGCAATGTGTAGAAAAATTTATTCCTTATTAGGTCTATGAATTTCAATAACTATTAATTTACAAAAGTTACTTAAATATCTATTTCGTTTCAAAAATACTATATTTATATATTACTTTTTTTTCTACTATACCGAGTTTAGACCTCAAATCACCCATTAAATATGCCTATTTTCTCTTTCGTTATTGTGTTTTTATTAATCCCAGATTACCTAGCATAAATTAAAAATTTAAGTTTAGCGGGCTAGATTCAAATACTTGCAAAGGTATTTTTTACTTTAACGGGCCAGATTCCACTAACGTTTTTTTAACTGTGTTCTTCATTTTCGGGTGCACGACAACTTAAATTTGGACAGTTCAAATTCCGACAATTTTAATCGACCTTAGCTAAAAAAGTAATGTGTATATGCTAAAAAATAATATTTTTGTATAAGTAGTGTTAAGATCTACAGGCCTTTTTTTATTATTGAAAAATTTTAAGTATTTTTTGAGATATATCTAAAACAAGCATAAAAATATAGTTATTTATATTAGTTTTATACTATCTTAAGAAATATTTAAAACTATGCGAAAAAGAAAAAACTGCCTGTAGATATTAATAAAACTTACAAACATACTTTATACTTTTTTCAATAATACATTAGTTTTTGATATATGGTTTCTTAAATATTTTTTAAGGATTTGAGTTGTCAGAATTTTGATTGTCATGAAAACGTCATTTTCGTATCTGGCCCATCAGTCGTATGTTGCCCACCCCTAGGTTAGACCAAATATCTAGATTTAATTTTTTTTTGAAGCAACCGTATATAAAAAATAGTCTAGTTTATTCATAAATCATTTAAAACAACTACTTGAAGCTTTGATAAAAAAAATCTTTTTTAGAGTTAAGGTACACATTTAACGCTTAAAGATAATAGAAATATTTTTTATCCAAAAAATTAAATACATTTACAAGGTTAAACAAAAGTATAAAACCTTCAGGGTCATTAGTATTTGTGATATTGTTACAAAAAAGTTTTCTAGCTGCAGCAAGTGTTGATTTGTCATCATCGTAAGTTGTTATTTCACTTACAACCACGTGAAAGTAAATTATGAAAATTGTAAACCAGAGCTTCATTGTAATAAACCTATAAAATCTCTACGTTTTTTGACTTAGTTATTAGTTATTTAAACTGTATTAAACTCATAACAATTATATTAGTTATGTTAATATTTGAGGACATAGTATTAAATGCTTTATAAACTATTTACTATATAATAAAAGTGTAAACCAACAGAAGAAAATTTAAAACACAAGTGTCTTAATATTATTTTTAACTTATTTTTTTACATTTAAGCTTTACTTTACATTAACTACAATAAAATCTTTGAAGTATTGAAGATAAAAAAAAACTTTTTAAGAAGGCTGTTTACAAGTACAATTTTCACTAAAAACAACTTTCATTAGACACATATAACAAATTAGTATTGACATAGTAACATAATTATGTCACGTAAAGAATTAAAAAAAAACGAAAAAATTTATAAGAAATTTTTAATATTTTTAAAAATGTTATATAGTTGCTGCTTGACTTTTAACAACTTTTTATTTCTTTTTACAACAAACCAAAACAAATTTCTAATAGAAATATAACGTATATAACTTTTCATGTATAAAGTGTATAGCTTTAGTGCACAACTCAAACTGTTGAACAATTATTATTTAATACTAATAGTTAAAAGTATACTTTTTAAATTTATTTCATCTGATTGTATTTGTTTAAAGTAAAAATCACAAACAAAGTTTGTTTCTCTTAGGCCGACACGCTTTTTCTTGTATTTTTACAAAAATAAAAACTAGCAGTAGTCTTAACATTTATTGTATCATAAAAAAAAAACTTGTAAAATTGTTTAATTTTCGTCTAAGCGTGGCGTATTTTTGTAAACTTTTTGTAGAAAAATCTGCCATAAGGTTATACTACAGCGGTGCACTACATTAACTCCGTGCTTTTGAGTCTAAACTCTTATGAAGTTAATGAAGTTATAAAATTTTTCCTTATGGAGTATATCATTAACATCGGTGCGCACTTTCGTTTGCGCACCGAATCAGTATGCTGGGTAATTTCCCTAACTTGTCACTTATTGGTATTCAAAATTTCGTTAAACTTTTTGAATACTAAATAACCATAGTTGAAAAAAAACAAATTAATCAGAAAAAATAAACAATAAAGGAAAAGATATTACATTCTTATTTATTACTACTTCTCTTTTTTTGGGTGGCACGCATGCGCCAGTGTTTGCGTATACCCATTATTTTTTTACTTTTCTTAATATTTTATTAATTTCAATGGCATCAAGTATATTATTTTCTTTAGCTTCAGCTCTACATCTACAACAAATAATTAACAATAAGAAATTATTTAAAAACAGTTTACAATCTAGCGCGGTGTCTTATGCCTTAATTAGTAGCTCTTAGTTTAAGTTTTAAATTTTACACTTTATTATTTGTGTTAACTTAAATTTTGTTACTTACTTTATCAATACCGCGCTTGGATCAACAAACTGCAGCCCTCAAAGCAAAAATTTACGGCTCGCTAAGTAATTTTTGGCTGAAAACGTTTTCTTTTAACATTAAAAAAAGCTTACAGTTTATATTTTTTTAACTAATAATGAATGAACTTTACAAGTGCTCTGTTGTGGTTTATTTTTGTACAATTAGGTTTAAAAACGATTTTCATATTGTTGCTAGACTTTAAAATAACTGATGAAGCAAACAGTTTTCTATCTTATTCACTTATAGAAACTTATAGGAAAACTTGCCGGCTTCTTCTAAAAAGCTGCCGACCCTCGATCCAATAAGATGCTACTACATTTGAAAAAAAAAAAGATTTTTTTGATAGAGCGAATATAATTTTTTAACATTTAGCAAAGTAAATAAAAACCTAACGAGTTTCCTAAACATTTTGTTTTTTTATACGTAAAATAAACTTGTAAATTTTGTAGAGTCAAGTTATTTTAATGACAAGTTAGCTAAAAACTTGAAAAAACAATTAAGTTTGCTAATTAATACGTCTTAGATAGCTTTATAATATTTTTTGATTGTTTTTGATTTGTCTGTAAACTAAATTTAGTAGTTATATAATTTAATTTTTATGAACATAGTTGAATTAGTTTAATAAAAGCTTTACAAAAGTATATTGCTCATGAAATAAATTTATACAGTATACCCATTTCAAACTTGTTCACAAATTTAAACATACAGAATTATTTTCTTGAATAAAGTGCACTTTTGTATAAGTTACATTTCTAGTATTTTTTAGAATACTTTTAAGGTTCATAAATAAAGTTTTGCACAGATTTGCATAGGACATAATTCACACTTCTTTAAAGACAAATCATGTCTAACTAAAAGCATTACTAATAAAAACTACCAGTATACAAATTAGAGATAATTATAAGTACTTATAGACAAGTACAAAGTTTAAAAAACGTATATAAAACAAAATAGATTTGAAACTAAAACCTGTTTCTAAAATTTACTTCTTTTAGAATTTATGTAACGTAAGCAAACAGTTCTATCAAACTAAAAACTTACAATTAAACTAGCTTCGTACTTTCGTTTATATAGCAAATATACACTGATTACGTAACTTAAGTTGTGTAAGATGCTGTTGTTATTTCCTTTTATATAATTATGTAGTTGTTTATAGCTTCCCGATGTATAATTATGTTGATACAATTACGGAAGAAACTTGCATGAACTTTTGTTGGTGCTTTTAGTTTTTGTTTTGTTTACTTTTAATGATAAAAGTTATTTTTTGAAAATGTTTTTTTTTACTTAGTACTATTTACAACTATAACCTAAAAACATTCAAAGTTAATATGTATATCTTAGTATAAAAATATATTGATTTATATATAAGTATATTCAATTTCAAAATACATATATACTAAATTAAGTTTCAAAGTAATTAGTTATATCATAAGTACACTAATAAAATTACTTTAGCAGTCAATTCCCCTTGAACATACTTCTTGTAAAAACTTAAAACATGTTAAATATGCTTATTTAGATTGATTATTCCATGAAAATTTATTAAATTAACATTGTTTAAGTTGAATTTCATCAATTATTAAAACAAGTTTTATCAACTAAAAAAGTTTTAATGAAATAACAATACAATAACCTTTTTTCTACTAAAAAATCTAAATGTACTAGTTTACTGAGGATTTGAATAAATGCAATTTTTCACTGCTCAACTTAATATATACTTTTTATATTTATGAACTTTTCTGTTTCAAATTTTTTGCAAGCCATAATAAGTATTTTTTTAAATATCGACATATGATAACTAATAAATAAATGTCTTCTATTATGCTTGTACTATATAAACTTAAACTTGGCAGTGAGTAATTGTCTTTAACAAGCTATGATCAGCTGAACACTTTAAACAATTTTTACAACATTAAAGTGCAAAGAATAATCTAATAAAATTTTTATTAAAATATTTTAAAAATTTGTTATGTCGTTTTTTAAAATAGGACTTTTTCTTGGGTAGTTTAGTTTTAGTAAGATGTATACTAGGAAATATCTTTTTTTTAAGCCCATAACTAACTTCGAATTTATAATAGATAATAGACACTTACATACTTTTAATTTTTTTACACTATTAGCTCGTATTTGTTTTAAGAATAAATTTATATTTTTTTTATCAGTCAACTTGATATTTTCAAACTACTTTTTAAAATTTTAAGGTTTTTTGTATCGGTTATTTTTCAAGCAAATGTTTATATGTTGATTTTTATTAAACATATAGTAATTTCATTAATTAGCGTTTAACTTAAATACTTTTTTTGATTGCAAAATATTCTAGTTACAGTTTATAAATGTTAGTCTAAATTTATTAAAACCCTAAAAACAAATAAGTCAATAATTGTTAACCAAAGTATAATTTTATTAATTTTTTTTTTAATTTGTCAGTATACCTAGAACATTAATTTTTGTTTTGTTAAGCATTTATCTTAATTATTTTATTATCATTTATTTATAAATGTCTAATTAAAAACAATTTTTTATTCATTTGTTCTTTTATTTACATTTATTGAAAAGAATTGAATAATAACTTTATTTCAAGTTTATAAAAACGCTATTATCTACAAATCTAACAACAATCTACAATGTTATAATTCTAACAAGTAAAATATAATTTTTAAAATTTTGCTGCGATGATTTCTTACTTCTTACCTTGGTAGCTGTAAAATTATTAATTGTTATTTAAATGTTAAAACTATTAAACTTTTTAGATGTTTCTTAAAAAACATCTAAACAAAACAAACTTGTTTTAACATACTAGCAACAGTTTAGAAACATTGCTTTATTATATATAAAAAAGTAATTTAGTATTATAAAGCTTGTTTAACAACTCTATAAAACAGTGTTACTAGTTTAACCATGAGAAACGTGCGTCAGTTTAAATGAAGCAAGTACTTCATAAATCATCATTATTATTTATTTAGTTTTCACGTTTACACAAACTATGGTTAGCTAAAAGCTTTTAAATCAAACATAGCTGATTTTTTCTAAATTCTAAATACACAATTATCTTAGTTACAACTTTGAAACTTATCTTGGTTGTTCGAAAAATATGTTCAAAATTTACATAAAAATTCAAACAAATAATGTAAACCAACTTTGAGTTGTTAGAATTCATCTGGTTTGAGTGGTTGTTCAAATCAGATCTGGTACCAGACCCACCGTAGTTACTTTGGTGACCCTGATAACTGTAAACAATATTAGTAATGCAATTGTGTTTTTCTAGACTCATTTTGAATATAAACCTCTTTTTAATAACAATTACTTAGCTTGCTCTACTAAAGATTTTAAAAAATCTATGATTCAGTAGAATTTTTTTTCAAATAATAAATTTAATTTTTGAACATTAAAATAGATTGTTTTTTAACTAAACATACGTACTTTTAATTGTTTGGGTTACATTGATTAGCATGATTATTAGCGTTAGGCTGGCTTTGCCTATAAAATAAACTCAATAATAATATTAAAAGCAAGGAAAGGTTTAAAACTTGAATATGATATAACTGAGTAAATTATTATTTTAAATTAATATACTAACTGAGGTTTAGAATTTCATTAACAAATTTACGAGTACTCATAAACCTTTTACTAAATAACTTTAGTATGACTTAAACAATTTCAATAATAAAATTATTAAACAAATTACTTGTCCATATTTGTAACTTGTTGTCGAGTGAACTAGTTCTAGAACAGTGATGAAATTAACTCATTTCAGCTTAATATACAATTGAAAACTTTTTGTTTACTTTTATATAGTAGTTTAGTACTTTTTTGTTTACCGTTTTTAATTAAATTCAACAACAACTTTTTATTTCTTTTTACAATAAACCAACACAAATTTCTAATAGAAACATAAAGTATATAACTATTCATGTAGTTAAGTGTATAGCTTTAGTGCACAACTCAAAATGTTGAACAATTACTATTTAATACTAATAGTTAAAAGTATACTTTTTAAATTAAATTCATTTGATTGTATTTGTTCCAAGTAAAAATCACAAACAAAGTTTATTACTCATAGGCCGACACGCTTTTACTTGTATGTTTACAAAAATAAAAACTAGCAGTAGTCTTAACATTTATTGTAGCATAAAAAACACTTGTAAAATTGTATAATTTTCCTCTAAGCGTGGCGTACTTTTGTAAACTTTTTGTAGAAAAATCTGCCCTAAAGTTATACTACAGCGGTGCACTACATTATTTGCGTGCTTTTTGAGTCTAAATTCAAGAATTCAGAATAAATTCAGAATAACTGCTATGTTTAATTTAGTTTTAGATCTTGTTAGTAGAAATTACTTCCAAATTAAACTTCATGAATATTGTAAGGATTCTACTAACTACTTGGGAGGCTTGAAATCCTGTTAATTATCAAACAAAGGTACATTGTTAACCGCATAGTTAACATTGTTGACGTAGTCAGCTTGTATACATCACTTGAAGTAAGCCTAATTGAAAATGCTTTAGAAGAAGCCCTTACACTTTGAACTTGTTACAATACTAGCATAATCAAATGTATTGTCAAACTATGTAATTGGCGATACACAATAACTTTATACAATTCAGAGAATATTACTTTAAACAAAAGAAAGATATAATTACAGGGGACAATAATTCAGTGGCAATTGCTAACATTACGTTTTATCATTTTAAGAGTACAGAAAACAAATTAAGTATTTCTTATTAAAATGTTTATTGATGAATTTTTTTTATCTCAGAAAGCAAAGAAAATGCCAATAAGATCATCAAACATTTAAAAGACACATTTGAAAAACATAATCTTGAAATAACATCCAGTATAGTGTCTAAAGATAATAAAATAGTTCCTTTTCTAGACGTAATTAATACAGATAGTAAAATCAAATCTTAAAAAACAAAATTTTCTGAATGGTAGATCATACCATCCACAATTATCTTTTTAAGGAATCAAAACAGGAGAATTCAAACGTCTCAAATAATTAAATGAGATCGAAAGTTTATTGGAACTTCAAATGAAATGCATAAGATCTAATTCTAATCCTAAAATAGTCAAAAGCCAGTTAGAAAACAATAGTGAGTTTAAATCTAGTGAGAGATAAAACAAACTGAAAATTCATAAGTCTAACAAAATATACTGGTTATCTCAATTTAGAATTTTAATAAAATTCATGAAAGAATAAAAGAAACTGTTTCCACTTGCAAAAACATCTTTCACTAAACCAAGAAGTTTAGGTTAATTGCTAAATGTATTTAGTTGTACAGCCATAGGGAAGCAACGTACCTATTACAAAGAGCAAAAAATGTGCATTATGCGGAAAGTAGAGTACTTAAAAAAACAAACAATAGATATAAAACCAGAATTAAACTGTAAAAGTTATGTAATATATTCTGCTTGATTTTCAAAATGCAAATAAATCTATCTAGGTCAGACTAAAAATAGTTTTAATCTAAGATTAAATGCACATAGAAGTAACTGGAAAATTTCCAAAGAGATTTTAACTTGGTTGGTAAAGGAGACGAATCTGCCTTATTTAAACACTTGTTTTAAGAATCATCATACTGATATTGAAAATATAGGATTGGACAGTGCCTACAAGATAATGTTTTTAGAACAACCTGAGTTTATAAGTTTAGGCTACAAAGAAAGGTTATGGATAAAAGACTAAATGCAAAAATTACCTTAGATAAAACAATTTAAGGTTTAATATTTTAGAGCTTGGTCCTTATACGATTTTTATGAAAAGAGAATTTTTTACATTGTGTTTTAGCTTGTTTACTTATATGCGTTTATGAGTTGCTAGTTGTTCAAATCTTAATTTTAAAATTTTTTTGATAAATAATTGTGTTTTTATTATGGAAATGTTTTATAAACTTGTATAAAAGTTTAATTTATAAGTTTGTTTACTGTTAATTATGCATTTATCACTTTAAAATGTTTTAATATACGAAAGTATGAGACTAAAGCGCAGGGATGCCGAAGATCTAGCTGAGAAAAATTTCCAGACATTTTGCTAAAATTTTCCTGTCTTTTGTAAATCAATCTCTTTATATTTGCTTATTCTTAAATACATAATTTAACACTGAAATCCATATTTTTAGAAAAGTATGAAAGTTAGAACTATACTTATGTTTATTATTTATAACGAAACGCTAAACAGTGAAGAACAAACAGTTAGCTTTAAACAGTTAATTAAAATATTCACCTTTTAAAAAAATCATGAAAACCATTATAACAATTTTGTTCACCAATAACATAGAATAGAGAGAATAAACAGTAATCTCTAAATAACAAGGTCGTAATTATTTTTTAATTAAGCTTTTATTTTTAAGAAAAAAAAATGGTGAAATCTATATACTACAAAATTAAGAGCTTTATAGATTATTTTTAGAATTGTAGACACCATCAGGATTTTAAAATAGTGATGAATAAATGCATATAATTTTTATTTAATTTGACATACATTTTTATTAGGTTAGCCACTGGATGTTTTTAAATTATTTTCAGGGTTTTAAAACTATAAGTCGGATTCTTTAAAGTAGAAAATTAAAATTGAGGTTTAAAATGTATTTGAAGAAATGTCAAAATATATTAGCACCTGAACCAATTATCAGTGAAAAGTAATAGAAGGTGCAATTTTAAAAACTGTATATGTATATATTGAAAAACTGCCAATGAAATGTATTATGCTCTTTAAATACTACAGGGGAAGTTGATGGAACGTCTTTAATTGTAGTATACAAAATTTAAGTTTTCTGAGTCTTTTTTATTATTTGCTTTTTTTGCTATGTTAAATATCTAAACTACTTTGTTTATCTAACCAACAACATACTTTCTTTAAAAAACTATAAAAAAGTTTTATGACTGCATGAAGAAACCGAAGGTTCCAACTTATCTGAAATGATGAATGGATGTTAATGGATTTCATAGATGTTGATGGAATAATGAGAGTCTTATTTGCAATGATATAGGTGTGTAGATGGTATAGAAGCTTTTAATCGTTTTAAAGTAGTTTGAATTAATTAAAAGTTTAAACTAATAAAATTAAAGTAGCTTAATAACCCCGACAAGTTTCCTGGAATTCCAGGTCCAATTATTCGGGTGAAAACTTGAGTTAAAAAACACTATCAAAATAGATTAGAGTTATCTGATTAGTTACTGTGACAGTGTGTATATTGGCAGAACGTCTTAGAAATTCCATATAAGAAGGGACCATCACGTTTTTAATTCCCTCAAAAGATGGATGGACATTTGTTTAAAAAAACCATCTAATAGATCATCAGCGATTGCCGCACACTTATTAAACAATTCAGATTGTGCAAAGAACTATAGTGATAGTAACTTTTCAATTTTAGGTAAATCTCGTAATGATTATCATTTAAGTTTTTTAGAATCTTTATTTACAAAAACATGCAAACCTAATTTGTGTAAGCAACAATACGTTTACAAATCTAATCTTTATAATATAGATTAAAATAAAAGATAGATCGTTATAGATTAAATTAAAAGAAAATAATAAAGAATTTTTTTTGTAAATTTTGTCGCTTATTTTAGTGTTTGTTTTTTTTTTTTTTCATTTTTATTGTTGCTTATTTTAGTTAATTACTGATCAACTGTTTTATATATGTATTTATGAATTGTGAATGTCTAATTAGTTTTTCGCTCAATTATGCTAATTAGTGGTAATTGATTTTTTCTGATGTAACCTCTAACTATTTATTTACTCAAAATAAGTTGCTAACAAAAAAAGTTGAAAAGCGTTAGCCGAAATCGATTTTATTTGTTGTTTGCTTTAATAAAAGATGTTTATGAATGAATATTGTCTTAGATTTTTGTACAAGTTATCTGATTGTTAAAAAACTGTAAAAAAAAACTCTTGCAGTATTGTTATAAAGTTAAATAATCTAGCTGCAGATATATCAATTTGATAAAAATAAATTTGAGAAATGTAAGAAATAATACTATTAGTACAAAAGAAAAAAAGGAAATCAAGTTGAACACTAAATAATAAGCAATGACGAAATCAACATCGAACCTTGAAACCTTGAAACGAATTTGATACCCAAGTATTGGTTTGTAGTTTTCTAATTTTATAGTCTGTAATTTTCGTTTAAAGACTATGCATACAATTTTTCCGAAATCGTAAAAAAATAAAATCTTGACAGGAAATTTAAGAGTCTACATCGCTAAAGGCTATTTTATTTGTACTTGTGCCGTGACTATCTTAAATTCTAAACAATTGGTTCAAAGGGAATTGCAACTAAAAAGCGAAGATAATGATGATTCGTCTTAAAGTGTCTTTACAGATTGGATAATCACATTTGAGTGATGATACCACTGAAAATGATGGCAGTTTGAAACGGCCGTTGATTCACATTCTTAATTCAATATATCTTTTTCATAAAAGCATTTAAAATTCTAGTATTGAGATTACAAAATTGATGTTCTCTTTTTTAACAACAAAAACTGTATACTAAAAAGTTCTGTGTTGCAAGGAGAAAAAATTTGGCGACATTGAAAAAAAATATTTACTTTAAGTTTCTTAACAAAACCTTAATAAATCTATAACAGGTTCCTTAAACTTCTACAACATCAGTTGAATATACAGTGTTCGTAAACAGCTGTAATTTAAGCTAAAATTGCAATGCATCTTACTATACATGGAAACATGGCCACTAGTACATGTCTTATTATTATAGTACATTGCTTAAAAAGTTGATTAATGCTTGGACGTTCATTTTGCACATCTTTCAAGAACAAATGTACTGCAGTAGTGAAGAGCATTCTCATGCCAATGTGCACAAAATACTTTTACAAGACATTGGCTGTACAGCACTTTTAATTTTTGATGATGAGGCTACAGATAAGGCTGGTCACAAGTGTTACTTTGGTTAGCTTTTAAAAATACAGTTATCTATATAATTATTCATTTAAATCTGAGTTTCTAAACTCATTTTTATAATTCCCAACCTGACAAAAAGTTTGAAAACAATCAACCCTTTTCAAATTATTACCTCCTGCTCTAAGGGTCAACGTTGCCTATTTTGAAAAATCCGGGTTTAAAAAGTATTTAGTCAAAAGTAAAAATTAAGTAATAAAATAATTCTAGGTATTGTTATAAAATACATTAGTTTAAAAGAAAAGTCTAAAATATACATTTGTAAATTTTAAAGATTTAGAAAAAGGAACAGGGCGGGCAATGACACAAGCTGTTGAAGACGTTTTTCAAATTGATAACTTACAAGTAGAAAATAACAGATATCTAAAGCAAATTAACATTTTTCAATGCAAAAGCAATTATTAACATTTTAATAACTGTATAATAAAATTAGAGGATAACGAGAGTAAGTGTTGAAACAGAAAGCAAAGAACATTGTTGAGTAAGTATTTTAATGTATTGATAAAAATAATCGGTCCAACACTTTTTAATTTAAAAATGCCGTTTTTGGTTAAAATTCAGTTAATTTTAAATTTTTGTCCATTGAAGGTTAAACAAGAATATATAGAAACTAAAAACAAAGTAAAGGGAACAAAAGTAAATAAGTCCAGAGATTCTGCTAGAAATTGGAAAATCTACCCCTTATTAAACATAAATAAACAACTAATTATAGTTCGTTGAAGGAACACTTAAATTATTTGCACCTACATTCTCATTAGTTGTTTTTAAAATTATAAAAAAAAAGTGTTAACTCTGTTTTTCTTTTGCAAGTCCTACTGTTTTGCAACTCTCAGAGTGTAAATACATTATTGAAAAGAAAAGCTAGAAGACGCCATGAGCTACAAGGAATATAGGCAACTGCTTGGAAGTTGAAGGGTTGCCGCAGATGAATGATTGGAAATTGTCAAAAGACGACATGCATTGATATACAAAAATATTTTTAAAATAGATAAACAGTTGAACATTGTATTGAAACTTTATCCATCGTTATATGAGAACATTTTTGAAATAGATGAATAGTTGAAAATTGTATTCAAACTTCAACGATCGCTTATGAAATATTTTTTATAGCCACCACGCGTTTATGTAGTAGTTTTAAGGAACAATTATCAATTTAAATAACAATTTCGCAAGACGATTAAGCTGCGATCAACTATTTTGTTTATGGAAATAATGTTTAAAATCAAATTAGTAAACATAAATTTAATTAAAAAATTTAAAACATTTTAAACCTTGTAAAATTCAAGGTTAACCAGTTTTAGTGAAAATTACTAAATAGATTTAAATCAGTTGTCATATCTTTTGATTGCTATAATTTGCCAACAGTATCTGCTGCTGCAAACCGATTAAAGCTCTAGAAAAAAATAAACTTATTTTTCGGCTTATTGGTTTTGCTGAATTAATGCTTGAAGTATAAACTTCGTACAAGGTAATGACTGTCAAAAAGGCAAAAGACCATATAAGCAATTTTCAAAATTAGTTGCTAGAACTAGAAAATCTAGTATAAAAGAAAATGAGTCGGCAAACCTCTCTGCTGCTGTACAAACCAACATTTTGTAGAAAACATGGTTTAATATAATATTTTTGATTGTAAAAAGCAATTTGTACCTTAGTTCAAACCCTACGTAACAAATTAATTTAATAATTTTGTTTTATTAAATTTTTCGTAACAGGTTTCTTTTACTAAAGCTATAACATTAGAAGTTTTTTCTATAATTAGTAAATTGAAACATTTGGCAGAAAATGAGTTTACAAAACTTTTTTTAGTGAGTTTCCCAGGTTCAGTTTTGAGGCCACATTAAATTTAGACAGTTTGTACACTTTGATCAAACAAATGAAATTGATGGAGCAGACTTAAAATTTCTACTTGGATTGCCTACATAATTAATTCCAATTAAAAACTATGCAGCTTGGGAGTATATGTTCAAGGCTATTTCAAAATCACTATATGATACTGAAGACCATCACTAAAACCTAAGACTCCAAGTTTCTATTTGGATATTGCAAAATAAAGAAACTGCAGTTCAAATTCTATTTGAATAAGTAAAAAACTTAAAATGTCAAATAAAAATGGAATTAAAATGCTGATTGAAAATTCCAAGATTGGAAAGCAATTGAAAGAGACTTATAGCATTTGGAGCTCAAAAGGATATGGAGTTTAGTTCACTCCAAAATGATATTTGCAAATTAAAAAATGAATACACTGTGAAAAGCTTGAGTCTAGAACAAAGATTGGTTGATTTGAAAAATGATGAATGCACATGTGAAAAAAGTCTTAGCCTTGACAAAAAATATACTGTAATCGAACAAAAAATTAGTGACTTGCAGACATCATTCCTACAGTTTAAACAAGAATTTTCTACAAAATTTGATAAGTTCCAAACAAAGTTTCTGACCTACGCTGATACAGTTCGATTGAATAAACCAGCTGAGTTTTTCACAGATATAAGTACAAAATTGAGTTTGGTTACCAAAAAAATAGAAGCTCAAAGTGATGAAAAACTAAAAGAAAAAAAGGCACTCAATGTAATTGTATTCAATATTCCAGAATCAGAAAATCCTAGTAGCTCACTTGAAAATTCAAAAAAAGATTTAAATACTATTCAATAAATTTTGGGAGTACATAAAATTATTAAATCTGAATTCAACTCATTGTACAGAATTGGAAAATTATCAAGAATAGATGCAGACCAATTATTATTAAGCTCAACAACTTGGAAGCTAAGCAGAGACTTTTAAAGTTGAGAAATTTAAAAGTTATTAGGAATGGAAAAGAAAACGCAATATATATTAATCCTGATAGAACGGTTTCAGAGCTATTGGCTTTTAAAAAATTGCGAGAAGAGTTAAAAATAAAACAAAAACTGGCTGATGATAAAAATCTGAGAGTACAATATGTAATAAGAAACAACAAAATAGTTGAGAAAATACAGCAGCCCTTTCGTTACACCACCCTGGAACTCTGGGGTTAGTGTTAGTTGTAACAACTTTGTTAAAAACTTTAATATATTTAGTCAATCTGTTAATTTTGATGGTAATTGTAGTGACTTTTTTCTTAATAATAGTACTGTTAGTTCTTTAAAAAATAAGTGTACTGAAGCCTTAAACACAAATTTTCTCAATAGGTCAAAGTCTAGTAAAAATTTTATATTAAAAATTTCCTATACAAATATTAGATCTATCTTAAACAAAATAAGTTTTGTTGAGTTTCATATGTGCACAAACAACATAGACTTATTTTTCTTTACTGAAACTTGGTTAAATCCAAACATTATCAATTCTATTTTTTGTCCATCTGGTTATAACGTTATTCGCAATGATAGATTGAGCAGGGGGGGGAGGCGTTGCTGTCTTTGTTAAAAATTATTTAAAAATTATTGAAGTTAAAAGTGAAATTATTGCTTTTGACGGTTTTGAATTTATATGCTTTGATTTAATTCTCAACGGATTAAAGTTAAGATTTCTATGTATTTATATTCCTCCAAATCTTTCTAAATCTATAAAAATTGTATCAAACATGATTGACCTTATTAAACATTTCACACCAAAAAATTTTTCTTTCTATATTATTGGTGATTTTAATTTTCCCAATATTGATTGGAGTATTCCGAGCTCAACTTTCAATGAATGTAATAAAAATTTTATTAAGTTTTGTTCAGAAAACTATTTAACTCAAATTATTCATTCACCTACACATAAAGACGGTGGTATTCTTGATTTAGTGCTTTGTAATTGCATGGGGTTGGATAGAATTAAATTTCATTCAGTAGATTCACCTTTAACTAATACTAATGACCATTCCCTTATATCTTTTGGCATTAGTGTTAAAAAGAGCATGAAATCAGCTACTGTGACACTTTACCCAGATTTTTCCAGAGCGGATTTTAAGTGTATCAACGAATATTTGTCTAGTATAGATTGGAAATTTATTTATAATAAATCAGAGAATTTACAGGAGTTTTATGATAAATTTGTTAACATTATTAATCTTACAATCAAAAAATTTGTACCCTTGAAGAAGAAAAATAGAAAACGTAAGATATATCCTTCTAATTTAAAAAAGCTACAAAAAGAAAAGCAAAAACTATACAAAAAATGCAAGTTAGATCAGCAGATTACTGAAAAATACAAGCTAGTTTCAAAAGCATACGAAAAAGCTGTAAAAAAATTCGACATACAATATGAAAAAAGCTTCTGTCAAAATACTAATTCAAAAAAATTTTATTCTTTTGTAAAATCAAAGCTAAATCTATCACCTTCTCTTCCTCTTTTACTTGATGAAAATAACTTACCATTAATTTCCGACTTTGATAAAGCCTCTTATTTTAACAAATCATTCCAAAAAGTATTTAGTAAAAATTATGAAGATGAACATTTTATACTTATTGATAAGAGTTGTCCTGAAATGCAGGATTTTTTTATTAGTAATAATGAAATAATTGAATCTGTAAATCATTTAAAAGATAAAATACTCAGAACAGCAGAAAATATACCTTCGTATTTTTTAAAACGAACTATTAGCTCTCTTATTTTTCCAATCTCGTTAATTTTTAATTGCTCTTTAGCGACATCTTTCATACCAAGGCAATGGAAAATATCTTATATTATACCAATATTCAAAAAAGGAAACAAAAATAATCCATTAAACTATAGACCAATTTCACTAACTAGTAGCTTTTGCAGATCTTTTGAACATATAATTTCCTTAAAAATACTTAATCATCTTTTCTTAAATAATCTTATTTCTCCGAAACAATTTGGTTTTCTTCCTAAACGAACTTCATGTATTCAATTATTGGATTGCCTTCATTCATGGTTAGTATCTTTTTTTACCAATAAATCTATCAATGTAATTTATACAGACATTCAGAAAGCGTTTGACTCTGTCTCTCATTTTAAGTTAATTAAAACTTTATCTCAATACAAAATTAATAGAAATCTAGTTGAATGGTTCAAGAAATTTCTTCAGGAAAGAACACAAAGAGTAGTTATCGGTAACACGTTCTCAGAATCCTTACCAATTTTTAGTGGAGTTCCGCAAGGAGGGGTTATAGGTCCACTGTTATTTATAATCTATATAAATGATATAGCCTTAGAGGTTGATTCTAATAGCAACATTAAGCTTTTTGCAGACGACACAAAAATATTTAGCCAATCTAACTTAGTTTTACAAAAATCTTTAGATAAAATCTACCATTGATTAAAAGAAAGGAGATTAAACCTAAATCCCAGCAAATGTCATGTTTTGAATATTCACAAAAGTACACCTATTCCAACGTTTGATTTTAAAATAAACAATGCAATCTTACCTAAAACTGACCTTGGAATTTTTATTTCAGATAATTTAAAATGGAACCATCATATTAACTATATTTACCGTACTGCATCAATTTTATCTTTTCAAGTTCTTAAAAGCTTTATATCTACGGATTTGGTAATTCTTAAAAAATTGTACCTAGTTTACATCCGTCCTAAGATGGAATACAACACACCTTTATGGTCTCCATATTCTATAAAAGACATCAACCAACTAGAATCTATTCAAAGAAAATTTACGAGATTAATCTTTAATCGGTGCAACATTTCATATACGTCTTACATAAACAGACTAACACAGCTTAATATAAAAACTTTAGAATACAGAAGACTTGAATTTGATCTAATTACTTTTTTTAAACTGATTACCAATGAAACTACTATTTATTCTCAAACTTTCTTTAAACCTTATGAAAATAATTACTCACTCAGAGGTAATAATAGAAAATATACATGCAAATATCATTTTAACTATGTTGGTTGGCACGAACCTTTTTTCTATCGTTCGGTAAAAATGTGGAACAAACTTCCAAATGAACTAGTATCGTGCAAAAATCTTAAAGATTTTCGATTAAACTTAAAAAAATTTGATTTAAATAAAATATTTACCAGTAAAATTTTTAAGTGATTAGTTTTGTTCATCTCTTTAGCCATTGATTTGGTATGTGGTATGTTGTTTATTGGTAGTTTAATCTGTAAGCTACACCTTCCCCTTATAGATTTTAGGTACTTTTCAACTTTGATTTTTTCGGAAGGGCTGTTGTTAATGTGCTTTGGGCTTTAGATTTTGAAATTATTGGATACTCAGTTAATTCCTAAGCTAGATTTGTGAACTGTTGCTGCCACATTTTTGAAGTGATTTTTGACTGAATTTGCCGTCATAACGAGTGGCAAGTAGTAGCTCAGATCAGTGTTCTGCGTGATGAAGACAGGTTCTGAAGATTTGACAGAAATGCTTGTTACAGGTATTTGTTGCTTTGGAACGTATAATTGGAGATTGGTGACTTTGGAATCGTTTAATTGTGAAAGTTTTAATTTATTCAGTTTGTACTTTGTATAAGTTTTATGTTTATGTTTATTTAATCACTGTAATTTGTTTTTTTCTTTTTAGTGTCTTTCAGTTTAAGTGGCCTAGGTTTTAATGCCTAGGTCCTTTGTTGGACAATAAACTTGATAATAATAATAAAATTAAAGAGAAAAGTTTTTTCACTGGATTTGATTTCTCTATACTATCGTTAGTGACAGATGGGCAACAAGCTCTAATAAGTTTAGTATACAAATATTTCCTAAAAGTTTAGATCCTAATTTAAAGATTAGATGAAAGTTTAAAGTTTACATTTATAATAAGAAGATAATATAAATATTAGAAAACCAAACAATAGCTTTAGAAATTAGTAAAATATTTTTCTTTTTAATTTATGTAGTTTTTTGAAAGTAGCTCAGTTGTGTTAGCTAAATTGAAAATTGTATTCAAACTTCAACGATCGCTTATGAAATATTTTTTATAGCCACCACGCGTTTATGTAGTAGTTTTAAGGAACAATTATCAATTTAAATAACAATTTCGCAAGACGATTAAGCTGCGATCAACTATTTTGTTTATGGAAATAATGTTTAAAATCAAATTAGTAAACATAAATTTAATTAAAAAATTTAAAACATTTTAAACCTTGTAAAATTCAAGGTTAACCAGTTTTAGTGAAAATTACTAAATAGATTTAAATCAGTTGTCATATCTTTTGATTGCTATAATTTGCCAACAGTATCTGCTGCTGCAAACCGATTAAAGCTCTAGAAAAAAATAAACTTATTTTTCGGCTTATTGGTTTTGCTGAATTAATGCTTGAAGTATAAACTTCGTACAAGGTAATGACTGTCAAAAAGGCAAAAGACCATATAAGCAATTTTCAAAATTAGTTGCTAGAACTAGAAAATCTAGTATAAAAGAAAATGAGTCGGCAAACCTCTCTGCTGCTGTACAAACCAACATTTTGTAGAAAACATGGTTTAATATAATATTTTTGATTGTAAAAAGCAATTTGTACCTTAGTTCAAACCCTACGTAACAAATTAATTTAATAATTTTGTTTTATTAAATTTTTCGTAACAGGTTTCTTTTACTAAAGCTATAACATTAGAAGTTTTTTCTATAATTAGTAAATTGAAACATTTGGCAGAAAATGAGTTTACAAAACTTTTTTTAGTGAGTTTCCCAGGTTCAGTTTTGAGGCCACATTAAATTTAGACAGTTTGTACACTTTGATCAAACAAATGAAATTGATGGAGCAGACTTAAAATTTCTACTTGGATTGCCTACATAATTAATTCCAATTAAAAACTATGCAGCTTGGGAGTATATGTTCAAGGCTATTTCAAAATCACTATATGATACTGAAGACCATCACTAAAACCTAAGACTCCAAGTTTCTATTTGGATATTGCAAAATAAAGAAACTGCAGTTCAAATTCTATTTGAATAAGTAAAAAACTTAAAATGTCAAATAAAAATGGAATTAAAATGCTGATTGAAAATTCCAAGATTGGAAAGCAATTGAAAGAGACTTATAGCATTTGGAGCTCAAAAGGATATGGAGTTTAGTTCACTCCAAAATGATATTTGCAAATTAAAAAATGAATACACTGTGAAAAGCTTGAGTCTAGAACAAAGATTGGTTGATTTGAAAAATGATGAATGCACATGTGAAAAAAGTCTTAGCCTTGACAAAAAATATACTGTAATCGAACAAAAAATTAGTGACTTGCAGACATCATTCCTACAGTTTAAACAAGAATTTTCTACAAAATTTGATAAGTTCCAAACAAAGTTTCTGACCTACGCTGATACAGTTCGATTGAATAAACCAGCTGAGTTTTTCACAGATATAAGTACAAAATTGAGTTTGGTTACCAAAAAAATAGAAGCTCAAAGTGATGAAAAACTAAAAGAAAAAAAGGCACTCAATGTAATTGTATTCAATATTCCAGAATCAGAAAATCCTAGTAGCTCACTTGAAAATTCAAAAAAAGATTTAAATACTATTCAATAAATTTTGGGAGTACATAAAATTATTAAATCTGAATTCAACTCATTGTACAGAATTGGAAAATTATCAAGAATAGATGCAGACCAATTATTATTAAGCTCAACAACTTGGAAGCTAAGCAGAGACTTTTAAAGTTGAGAAATTTAAAAGTTATTAGGAATGGAAAAGAAAACGCAATATATATTAATCCTGATAGAACGGTTTCAGAGCTATTGGCTTTTAAAAAATTGCGAGAAGAGTTAAAAATAAAACAAAAACTGGCTGATGATAAAAATCTGAGAGTACAATATGTAATAAGAAACAACAAAATAGTTGAGAAAATACAGCAGCCCTTTCGTTACACCACCCTGGAACTCTGGGGTTAGTGTTAGTTGTAACAACTTTGTTAAAAACTTTAATATATTTAGTCAATCTGTTAATTTTGATGGTAATTGTAGTGACTTTTTTCTTAATAATAGTACTGTTAGTTCTTTAAAAAATAAGTGTACTGAAGCCTTAAACACAAATTTTCTCAATAGGTCAAAGTCTAGTAAAAATTTTATATTAAAAATTTCCTATACAAATATTAGATCTATCTTAAACAAAATAAGTTTTGTTGAGTTTCATATGTGCACAAACAACATAGACTTATTTTTCTTTACTGAAACTTGGTTAAATCCAAACATTATCAATTCTATTTTTTGTCCATCTGGTTATAACGTTATTCGCAATGATAGATTGAGCAGGGGGGGGAGGCGTTGCTGTCTTTGTTAAAAATTATTTAAAAATTATTGAAGTTAAAAGTGAAATTATTGCTTTTGACGGTTTTGAATTTATATGCTTTGATTTAATTCTCAACGGATTAAAGTTAAGATTTCTATGTATTTATATTCCTCCAAATCTTTCTAAATCTATAAAAATTGTATCAAACATGATTGACCTTATTAAACATTTCACACCAAAAAATTTTTCTTTCTATATTATTGGTGATTTTAATTTTCCCAATATTGATTGGAGTATTCCGAGCTCAACTTTCAATGAATGTAATAAAAATTTTATTAAGTTTTGTTCAGAAAACTATTTAACTCAAATTATTCATTCACCTACACATAAAGACGGTGGTATTCTTGATTTAGTGCTTTGTAATTGCATGGGGTTGGATAGAATTAAATTTCATTCAGTAGATTCACCTTTAACTAATACTAATGACCATTCCCTTATATCTTTTGGCATTAGTGTTAAAAAGAGCATGAAATCAGCTACTGTGACACTTTACCCAGATTTTTCCAGAGCGGATTTTAAGTGTATCAACGAATATTTGTCTAGTATAGATTGGAAATTTATTTATAATAAATCAGAGAATTTACAGGAGTTTTATGATAAATTTGTTAACATTATTAATCTTACAATCAAAAAATTTGTACCCTTGAAGAAGAAAAATAGAAAACGTAAGATATATCCTTCTAATTTAAAAAAGCTACAAAAAGAAAAGCAAAAACTATACAAAAAATGCAAGTTAGATCAGCAGATTACTGAAAAATACAAGCTAGTTTCAAAAGCATACGAAAAAGCTGTAAAAAAATTCGACATACAATATGAAAAAAGCTTCTGTCAAAATACTAATTCAAAAAAATTTTATTCTTTTGTAAAATCAAAGCTAAATCTATCACCTTCTCTTCCTCTTTTACTTGATGAAAATAACTTACCATTAATTTCCGACTTTGATAAAGCCTCTTATTTTAACAAATCATTCCAAAAAGTATTTAGTAAAAATTATGAAGATGAACATTTTATACTTATTGATAAGAGTTGTCCTGAAATGCAGGATTTTTTTATTAGTAATAATGAAATAATTGAATCTGTAAATCATTTAAAAGATAAAATACTCAGAACAGCAGAAAATATACCTTCGTATTTTTTAAAACGAACTATTAGCTCTCTTATTTTTCCAATCTCGTTAATTTTTAATTGCTCTTTAGCGACATCTTTCATACCAAGGCAATGGAAAATATCTTATATTATACCAATATTCAAAAAAGGAAACAAAAATAATCCATTAAACTATAGACCAATTTCACTAACTAGTAGCTTTTGCAGATCTTTTGAACATATAATTTCCTTAAAAATACTTAATCATCTTTTCTTAAATAATCTTATTTCTCCGAAACAATTTGGTTTTCTTCCTAAACGAACTTCATGTATTCAATTATTGGATTGCCTTCATTCATGGTTAGTATCTTTTTTTACCAATAAATCTATCAATGTAATTTATACAGACATTCAGAAAGCGTTTGACTCTGTCTCTCATTTTAAGTTAATTAAAACTTTATCTCAATACAAAATTAATAGAAATCTAGTTGAATGGTTCAAGAAATTTCTTCAGGAAAGAACACAAAGAGTAGTTATCGGTAACACGTTCTCAGAATCCTTACCAATTTTTAGTGGAGTTCCGCAAGGAGGGGTTATAGGTCCACTGTTATTTATAATCTATATAAATGATATAGCCTTAGAGGTTGATTCTAATAGCAACATTAAGCTTTTTGCAGACGACACAAAAATATTTAGCCAATCTAACTTAGTTTTACAAAAATCTTTAGATAAAATCTACCATTGATTAAAAGAAAGGAGATTAAACCTAAATCCCAGCAAATGTCATGTTTTGAATATTCACAAAAGTACACCTATTCCAACGTTTGATTTTAAAATAAACAATGCAATCTTACCTAAAACTGACCTTGGAATTTTTATTTCAGATAATTTAAAATGGAACCATCATATTAACTATATTTACCGTACTGCATCAATTTTATCTTTTCAAGTTCTTAAAAGCTTTATATCTACGGATTTGGTAATTCTTAAAAAATTGTACCTAGTTTACATCCGTCCTAAGATGGAATACAACACACCTTTATGGTCTCCATATTCTATAAAAGACATCAACCAACTAGAATCTATTCAAAGAAAATTTACGAGATTAATCTTTAATCGGTGCAACATTTCATATACGTCTTACATAAACAGACTAACACAGCTTAATATAAAAACTTTAGAATACAGAAGACTTGAATTTGATCTAATTACTTTTTTTAAACTGATTACCAATGAAACTACTATTTATTCTCAAACTTTCTTTAAACCTTATGAAAATAATTACTCACTCAGAGGTAATAATAGAAAATATACATGCAAATATCATTTTAACTATGTTGGTTGGCACGAACCTTTTTTCTATCGTTCGGTAAAAATGTGGAACAAACTTCCAAATGAACTAGTATCGTGCAAAAATCTTAAAGATTTTCGATTAAACTTAAAAAGATTTGATTTAAATAAAATATTTACCAGTAAAATTTTTAAGTGATTAGTTTTGTTCATCTCTTTAGCCATTGATTTGGTATGTGGTATGTTGTTTATTGGTAGTTTAATCTGTAAGCTACACCTTCCCCTTATAGATTTTAGGTACTTTTCAACTTTGATTTTTTCGGAAGGGCTGTTGTTAATGTGCTTTGGGCTTTAGATTTTGAAATTATTGGATACTCAGTTAATTCCTAAGCTAGATTTGTGAACTGTTGCTGCCACATTTTTGAAGTGATTTTTGACTGAATTTGCCGTCATAACGAGTGGCAAGTAGTAGCTCAGATCAGTGTTCTGCGTGATGAAGACAGGTTCTGAAGATTTGACAGAAATGCTTGTTACAGGTATTTGTTGCTTTGGAACGTATAATTGGAGATTGGTGACTTTGGAATCGTTTAATTGTGAAAGTTTTAATTTATTCAGTTTGTACTTTGTATAAGTTTTATGTTTATGTTTATTTAATCACTGTAATTTGTTTTTTTCTTTTTAGTGTCTTTCAGTTTAAGTGGCCTAGGTTTTAATGCCTAGGTCCTTTGTTGGACAATAAACTTGATAATAATAATAAAATTAAAGAGAAAAGTTTTTTCACTGGATTTGATTTCTCTATACTATCGTTAGTGACAGATGGGCAACAAGCTCTAATAAGTTTAGTATACAAATATTTCCTAAAAGTTTAGATCCTAATTTAAAGATTAGATGAAAGTTTAAAGTTTACATTTATAATAAGAAGATAATATAAATATTAGAAAACCAAACAATAGCTTTAGAAATTAGTAAAATATTTTTCTTTTTAATTTATGTAGTTTTTTGAAAGTAGCTCAGTTGTGTTAGCTTGTATATCTTATTATATAAAGTTTCACTATTATATTTCAAACTATTCATATATTTTGTTGTAATTTGAAGAAGATAAATTTGTCTGATGTAAGTTTGTTTGTCCTATACTGTTTTACTCTTTAGTAAAATTTTTTAGAGGTAATTAAAAAGACTAAAACCATCAAACATTCAAGCAAAATTCTCTGACGATAAAAAGCAATCTTGATAAAAAACCGCATATACTTTGTATAATATCTCCTTACATAGCTGCTGACTGGTAAGGGAATGCAGGTTTAAGTAATAGGATTATAAAAGAAGTAAATAAAGCTAGTTGATTATTAATTGATAAAAAAATCTTCAAATCCATAAAGTTTATTGACTGAATTGCAACTTGTTATAAACAAAACTGAAGTTTAAAAGTAAGAATTTTAACAGGGAGAAATTACTAGTTGTTCTAAGCATACTTCAAACAAAATTCTTAGCTGAAGATAAAAAATCTTTATTAGATTAATATTTAAAAAATCACAAGCAAGAATATGGCTCCGATTGCTGACTTTTAAGGGGTAAGAATGCGTGTTTCAACAGGTTGCTTGATTATAAAATTAATAAAAATTCCTGTTATGCCACACTAATAAACAGCATTGCTGGTTGATAAAAAACACAAAACTTTTTGAAAAAAAAATGTCTACGAATTGGTAATAACTCTTTAAAATTTTTGTTAACTAAAACTGTTGAAATACAATCTGTAATGACTGATACTAATACTTTTGATTTTGGGTTAAATTAAGTTGTTAAAATACAATCTGGAAGTACTGCTAATAACTGTTTTGATTTGTGTAATATATAGTTGTTGAAAAAAATCTGTATGGACTGATATCAACTCTTTTGATTTCGTGTAAAATAAAAATTTTGAGAAAAATCTGTAATGACTGATAACAACTCTTTTGATTTTGTGTTAAATAAAGTTGTTGAAAAAAATCTGTAGAGACTGATAATAACTCTTTTGATTTTGTGTTAAATAAAGTTGTTGAAAAAATCTGTAGAGACTGATAATAACTCTTTTGGTTTTGTGTAAAATAAAGTTATTGAAAAAATTATGTAGAGACTGATAATAGCTGTTTTGATTTGTGTAATATATAGTTATTGAAAAAAATATGTAGAAACTGATAACAACTCTTTTGATTTTGTGTTAAATAAAGTTGTTGAAATACAATCTGTAAATACTGAGAATAACTGTTTCGATTTTGTGTTATATAGAAATTTTACGTTTGAAGAAAAACTTAATAACAATAATAATAAATTATATGTTAATGCTGCTGCAAGTAGCTTTACTAAGTTAATTGACCTGCATCACAGATGGTATCTCGAAATGTTGCCCAAACAATTTATAAAATAAAAGACAATAAATTTGTATTAAAGTTGCTCATTATGTGAATATATGTCAGATGCTAATAATTCATAAGAATCTGCCACAATTGCTATAGGCAAGTTATAGAAGTTGTAAAGAAGATAATAATGGTTGGTTAAGTTAACTAAACTTAACTGCTTCGTAGATTTTTGTTTTAAACTCTTTAAATTTCAGGTACACTGTGACGATTGCTTGAAATGTTATAATAGATGCAGTCTTGAAATTCTGCCTAAACAGTTTAACAAAATTCAAGAACTAAAGTTTAAAAAGTTTTGTCATTTTTAGAATTTTTTTACTGTGTATTAATCTCATGAAATGTACTGTGTATGTTTGCCTATAGTATGAACAGCAAGGAAAAGTTTCTGGCTAGAGATGGTGAAAAGCAGTCCATGTATGAATTTAATGTAAAATTATAAATAAACAATTATCAATGTAAAATTTTTCAAAAAAATAATTTAGAATCTAACATGATCACTATAACAGTCAAAGTTAGGAGACATCTACGTGGCCAAACAACAATTGAACAATTTTAGAGAATTCTAGAGAGTTGATATTTTAGAGATGATTGTATACTGTAATCTATAAAATCAATGTAGCATTTGTTTACTTTATACAGTTTCTTTTCAATTTTTTAACTATTTGTTTTATTTTTTTAAGTTTAATTTTCGTACGATGTGGTATTAGTTTTAATTAAATTAATAAATATAATTAATTTAATTTAGGAACTTAATTATAGCCTACAAAAAGGAATTGAACTTTTTTTTGAGAAATTCTATTAATGATACTGAACAAGGTAGGTAATTTAATAGCTAAATTTGCGGTTTTGAAACAATTTTTAAATCTTTAATTTAGTAGTATTTACTATTGTTACTAGTAAACAAAGACCTGAAATCTTCTTGAAAAAATTAGTGTAATGTAGTTTAGAAATCAGTTTTATTTAAGAATGTTTTCCTATTGTCTAAGTAACCATTATTTTATGTAATACATCTCAAATTACAAAGCGCAAAGTAGTCAAAGTTGATTTACAGCTAAAAATTTAAAGCTTTGGTTTAAACCCAAACTATTTAAATTTAAGCCTAGTAGTTCATTCACACTTTTTTTTAACTCTGATTAATAGTTCATTTTTAGGGTAAGTCTAGGTTTTGTTTTTAATTAGAAGGAACAACTAAAAACCATATTTCTTACTACAATTAAATTTAATTTAATTTTTCAGAACTTAGTGCAATACTCTTACAAGGCAAAAAATAAAAAAAAAACTTGAAAACAACTGACAAATTGGTTATTAAAATGACTTATGGTAATTTAATATATAGATCTCTAAGTTTTTTACCGTGTAACATGGTTGCCAAAAAACTATGAAACCTGGAATAACTTGGAAAGACTGAAATTTGACAATTTAGGCTAAAATATCTGGAAAAACTTGTAACTATAGAAATTTTTGGAAAAAAAATTCCGAAAAACCTGGAGTTTTAAACAATTTTTACAAATTAAACACAAAAAATCAATTATATTGATAATGTTTTTTTGTCATCATCAAACTTTGTTTCTATCAAAAACCTATTTGAAGTAGCTTTACAGTATCTTTTTAATGTTTTTGTACTATTAAACACAGTGTCTTACCTTAAATTTAACTTAAAACTAAAAGTAGACCCAAACATGTGTACTGAAAACCTGGAGGAAATTTTGAAAACTTGGAAAAAATTTTCCATTAAAATTTAGCAAATATGGTTTAAGTCTGATTATGAAACATACTTAGGCTTCATTTTTTTTGCAGAGTTTATTTATGGTTAGGAGCAAAGATAATTCCTTTTAAAATATAGAAAAAACACAAGTAAAAAGCCTTTAACTTTATCATTTTATTTTTTTCGCACTCTACAAGTTTCTTTTACTAACTCACATACTATATAATGTAATACATTTTTTAAATTCTTCTAAAAATATTAAATGGTCAATGTTTTTTTTTAAAGTTACACTGTTCTGATATTGCTTTATTTATAAGTAGTATATATTAAAAGTATTTAGTTGAGATAATTTTATAGCTCTTGAAATTTTACTGATGAATTATTAAGAAATTTAGGTATAATAAAGTGTAAAAAGAGTAATGTAGATTTTATATTGGGAACACTTTATAAGACTTAGCGTACATGATTAAACTTCTTAAAATAATACTAATTATACTCATATAAAAATTAGTTAAACTTAAAATATACAATAGTATAATAGCTAAACTAAAATACCTACTCAAAATATATTTTACAAATCAATACACTTGCTCATTTTAGTAGCTTAACAACAAATAAAGAAAATGGAACTAAAATGGATTATGTTTAAAACAAAAAGACTTACCTCTGAAGACTTATTCTCGGTATGTATGTGAAATAATTTAGCACAATCAGCAACTCAGTTACAAAGTTTTTAATTTATACAGTAAGAAGGGACATAGATAAATTACGAATGATTGACCTTTAGAAAAGTTTCTTACTATTTTTACGTTTCTAAATACTATAATAACTATTTGTAACAATAAATTTTGTATTTATATCTTGAATACGATTACTGCGGAGAAAAATAAAATTGAACGTAATTTTATTGAGTAACGATATACTTTTTTTAAGTATGTAATACGCAACTTAAATAAGTACCATTTAACTTTCAACATACCAACAAAGCAAAAAGAATATTTTTTAAATCATTAAAACTTTTTCATTATATTTTCTGGACAACAACCTGTATGTGGACAAACATTTAAACTTCCAATTAAAAAACAAATTTTAATAGAAAGAAGATAAGAAAATAAAAAGAAGAAGAAAGCACTAAAGGATAGTTTACTTTCTTAAGTATTTCGTTTTTTTTTAACTTAAGTAATTTATTTTTATAATATTCTTTTGGTTTTTTCTCTTAATTCGCATTAATACTGTTTACTTAAATTAAATTAAAACTTAAATGTTGAATTTTTAAATATATTTTCTTATTGTATAGTAATTACATAAAATGTAGACTTTTAAACTTGATCTACAAAGTATAGAGCTTCTTAGAATATATGATTAGTTTAATTAGTTGGTTTTTTGTTATTTACTTTAGGCACTGAGATTACCCTTGCAATAATTTGATATCTGAACTAGATTAATTAAAAGGATAAATAGGCAATTTTGGTGAATTTTAAAAGTTACTAATAATATTTAATTTTTTAAAGTTAATTTTCTTGATTGTTAACATTTTTATACATTAAAAAAATATCTGCTTGTATTCATTTATGACTACTTCAAAAACAATAAGAACTGATAGATTATACGTAGTCCTAACGTTAGTTCTAAGTGCCGTCTTGGTATAACTGGGAAATAAAACCTAAAATAGACAAACTGGACAGTTAATTAGGTTTTTGTTTTATTTTTGCATGAGTTGTTTTTGTAAATTAAATAAGTTTCAATAAATTACCATCTAGTTAGGGTATGAAAAAACCCAGTCAACTAAAAAAACTCAATAACTTTTGCTTTCCCATTTGGCCTGCAGACTCTGTCAGCAAAGTTTTCAAGATCTCAAATAAAACGTATAAAACTACTTACCTCATTTGTAGCAAAAAAATTCAAGGTGGTTCCTTTCATCTTCTTTTTGAAAGTAAGTGTAAGTCGGTAGCCTTTCATAAGTCTCAGTCAATATTTTCTAAAATATAATTAATTGTTTGCCGCACTGTATAGAATACTAACTCCGAGGATTGCAGTAGATTAAGCTATAACGTTAGTATTTTAGGTCGTAACTTTTTGATTTTAGGGAATTTCTCCGCAGGCCGGGGGTTAGAGAGTCTTGAGCCTTCTTTATATAATAAGCTATCTATAACTCCTTCAAATAATATTTAGGGCTTGGTATCCAATAGAATTGAATACTAAAGCAGTTTTGGCAAACTCTTCTAGAACCTTTATACATGCATAATCAACTTAAATACGTTTTTAAGCAGTTTAAAATTTAGTATGAGTTAAACAACTTTTATAAATTTAGTACAGTTTGTATCAGAATTTTTTCTGTTAGGTTATTATTTTCATTGTTTACTATTACTTTTAAATGCCAAGGAGAAGTTAGAATGTTTTAATAAAAACTTGTTTAGAAAGTTTAAGGTTTACTTTAAGTCAATTTTAATCAACTGATTATAGAGTATAATAAGATGTAGTTAGTTCAAGTTTTACGAGTAAAAAGTATTTTCTTGATTTAGTATGATAAAATTTAAATAAGGTATGTAATATTTCTTGTAAGATACTTAAGTAAATATATTTTAGGTATTAGTTATACAGAAGTAATATAATTAACAGTTTTTAATATAAAAAATTCATTTGTTTTTAAAACACTTGAAATTGTAGGTATAATAAAGTTAGCGTTAATTGCTTTCAAAATGTGTGTGTTATAAAAACCACATAGTATTATTTTAAGTTATTAACTGTGCATTTTTGATAATTTACCAAGTTTTACTTGTTTTAAAGTTTTTTATGATAGTCATGTCTATAAGTCATATATTATTTACTTTAAGGCACAAATAAAGTTTAATAATGGTTTAAAAAGCTGCCATTTCAAAATAAAGTTAAACATTTTACAATTACAAAAATTAAATTTGAACTTACCATATTATACTTCTTTTTGTAAGTTAAAGCCAGTTTTGCAATAAATAATGCAACCCTAAATTAATAAATATCACCACAAAAATCAGAGTTTTACCCTTGCACAAAACTGTGTAAATAAACTGATTTACTAAGAAAATTTGTTAAGTGTTTATGTTTTAAAGTTATTCGTGTTTTTTTTGATAGACAAATATTAGTTAAAAAATTTTAAAACGGTGTTTTTTAATTTAGACACTCAAAACAACCAACTAATGTACCTTAATAACTTATACTTTCGTAGCTTACTGCGCTCATAATTTATTTTACAGTAGCTTAGTATGCATAACGTTTTTAAAACGTTAAAGGCCACAGGAACATAGCTTAAAGTGAACGAAAAATATTAACACTTAGTAAATAGGTTTAACCTTTTCTATCATAAAGACCCCTGAAAAAGTCTATATGCTTAAAAGAGACTACTGCAATTATTAAGCAACCTCTTATTCAAATTAAAACTGATGAAAAATTAGACATACCAAGTTTCAGAGGTTCTAAGCACAAAAGAAAAAAAACATTGCGAAAAATTTTTTAGAACACAACTTTCCAAACTAATTTTAATAAGTGCCTCATTTGGTAGAAATAAGGCATAAAAATGTTCCGAATTATCAGTTGTTGCCCTTTTAGTACTTAAATACTCATTTTTTTACCGATGTTTCTTATTTATCCCTGATTAGTACCCAATGAAACTCAGAAGTAAAGTTTACTTCAGAGCTATTGAAATAAAGTCTAAAATAGTAAAACAGAAAACTTAACTATAAAAACTCTATTTACTCTATTCTAGTTTTAGAAATACCCACTGTATTTTAATTACTTGATTATAAGACAAAAATAATCGAAATTTAAAACAGTTCAATTAATGTAGGTTATTGTCATTAAAATTAATATAGACTAATTAAAAAGCATAACAACTTGAAAAGAAATTAATAAGATGTTTATTTTTTTATTTTAAAAAAACCCTGTTTGAATTTGAGATTTTCATCAAAAAATAGAACTAAATTAAGAAATTATAGGTCAAAAAAAACTAAACATAAAAAAAAATTTTTTTTCTATAAAAATACTTTTTGAGTGGTAAATAAAATGCCCTGGTTACTTAAATACCATAAAAGGCCATATTAAATCAGTAAAATTAAGAATTACGTTAGAAGATTTATTTCTAATTGTTTTATTTTGAAGATTTTAATATTTAAAATTTTTTAATTTATGAACTTCAAAATACAAATTATTTTATTCAAATTTAAAATAAAATTTTATTAAGCATGTTTAAGTGCTTTTAATTCCTGTTATATATAAAACAAAAAATGGGATGTTAAAGATTATACGTAAAAACCTTATTTTAGTTTCTGCTGATTCATGGTCTTAGTTGTTTAAATTTGTTCAGATAAAACCTATTTTACTCAACAACTAGTCTTCATTGATTAAATATCATAATACTCTAATGATGAACTTTCGATGATCGCATATCTTATTAAGCCAAGGGTTGCCACTTTACCTGGATTCCTGGAAAAACCTGGAATTTGACAATTTAGGCAAAATGAATCTGGAAAAAACCTGGAATTTGAGGAATTTAGAAAAACATCTTGAAAAACCTGGAATTTTTAAGAACTTTAACATGTTTAGTAGTAAAATTTTATAAGATATATTTATATTTTTTTGACAAAAAACTAATTGAATTTGGATTTTCATTAAAAAATAGAACTAAACTAAAAAATTATTTGTCAAATGTAACTAAACATAAAAGAAAACCTTTTTTTTTGTATAAAACTATTTTTTTAATGATAAATAAAAAGCCCTGGTACTTAAATAACATAAAAGGCCAATTTAGTCAAAGGCCTTTGAAAATGTTTAAACAGATAAAAATTTTTGTATTCAGTCTGAAATATGTTTAAAACATAGTTTAGAAAAACAAATAGAGTAGCTAATTTGTTACTATTTTTTAGTTTAGATTTTTTTTTTAAGTTTTTACAAAGCTATTTTAAAAATGTTTATATTGTAACTAAATGTCTAAAGTAACTAATAAAATATTTAAAAATAAAACCAGTAAGAGGTTTTTATTTTTAATAGTATATTTTTACTCTACAGATTGTTGTATTCAGATACTAAAATTTTATTTTATAAATACACTAGGCTTTTAAATATCATCTTTAAAATGGTTTGAATAACTAAACTTAGATTTTAGAAAGTTTAATGTGCTGATAGTTTTAAGCATTTTAAGTATTTTTGCTTTGTATTTATGATTCTTAAATATGTATTTTTTTACATTTTTTTTCAATAACTAGTCTCCATGGTTTAAATATCATAGTTTGCTTGCATGAAAGCTTTCATATAAAGCATTTGAGCGAAAATTTTAATTTTAATAACGATTAAAAGCACAATATTGTTCAAATTTTCAATAATTACGTCACAATTAAAATAAGCTACACCAATTTCAATTAAATTTTAAGCTCATTTCATTAACTACACTTTTGCTTAAGCAATATTTAGTCTGTAAATTATCTAGAAGAAAAAAAAAGCTACATACAGCTTTGATTATTATTATTATTATTATTGTTGTTATATTGATTTTGAAACTTAGCTAAAAATTTAAACTTCTACTAAAACTCAGTCTTAATATTAAAATTTGATTTGTTTAGTTTCTTAAGTAAAAATGTTCAGTAATAATTTGTTTTTATTTTAATTTAATTGTTTAAATGCTATTTTCCATGACTGTCAAATATCTTTTTTTAAATTTATTTAAGCACTGACGAGGTCTTTGACCGAAACTTAGTTTGCAAAATAAATTTTTGAAAGAATAAATATATTACTTCTCCTCCAGCAGTTGAGATCTCTCTATTTGTTTTCTTAAAACGAAAACATATAATAGTTTGCTAATAATGATTTTTAGATGAATATGTATTTTATTAAGACTTGTATGCAAATTTTTTTTTTTAGTGATGGAGTCTTCAATTATATAACCATTCTAGTAAAGACCTAAATCAAGCTTAATAAAGTTAGAAGAATTACTTCTAATTGTTTTATTTTAAAGATTTTAATATTTAAAATTTTATAATTTATGAACTTCAAAATATAAATTTTTATTCAAATTTTAAAATAAAATTTTATCAAGCATGTTTAAGTGCTTTTAATTCCTGATATATATTAAACAAAAAACGGGTTTTTAAAGATAATACGTAAAAACCTTATTTTAGTTTTTGCTGATTCATGGTCTTAGTTGTTTAAATTTGATCAGATAAAACCTATTTTACTCAACAACTAGTCTTCATTGTTTAAATATCATAATATACTAATGCTGAACTTTCGATGATTGTATATCTTATTAAGCCAAGGGTTGCCACTATACCTGGAATCCTGGAAAAACCTGGAGTTTGACAATTTAGGCAAAAAAAACCTGGAAAAAACCTGGAATTTGAGAAATTTAGAAAAACATCTTGAAAAACCTTGAACTTTTAAGAACTTTAACATGTTTAGTAGTAAAATTTAATAAAATTTATTTTTATATATTTAGATAAACATATATTTTTTTTTTTGAAAAAACAGTGTTTGAATTTGAGATTTTCATTAAAATAGAACTAAATTAAGCAAGTATAAGTCAAAAATAACTAAACATAAAAGAAAACCTTTTTTTGTATAAAACTACTTTTTTAGTGATAAATAAAAAGCCCTGGTACTTAAATAACATAAAAGGCCAATTTAGTCAAAGGCCAATTAAATCAAAGACCAGTTTAGTCAAAGGCCAATTTAGTTAAGTCTAGTCAAGTCAAATCTAGTGAAGTCCTAAATTAAGCTTAATAAAGTTTGAATTAATATTTTAAATTATTATATAACAAGATTTTAATAATAAAATTTTTGTTTTTATAAACTATATACTTAATAAAATATATTATTTTGATATAATTTCTAAAATTAAAGCACTCATACTTAAGTGATTTTAGTTCCTGTTAAATATCAAACAAAAAACGAGTTGTCAGAGATCATATTTAAAAATCTAGTTTTAGTTTCTGCACATTCATGGCCTTTATTTTAACATTTCAGTTTAATTCAATAGTTAGTGTTCTTTGGTTTAATTGTAAAGTTAGTACAGACATACGAGGGTTCTCTTTCGCGCAAAGAAACTCTTGTACGGGTTAAAAATTTTAATATTAGTTAGTTTTACTACCACTGGTACTTCTTTGCCATGTTCAGTAACTTTTTTTTCTGATACACTTTTTATAAAATGTTTTGTTTTTAACTTTACTATATCCTTTGATCGGTAATTTTGTTTGTTATTATTGTGTTATTTTATAGTTTTACCTTTATTAAAATTTTTAGAATTTTTTATTTTTATTTTGTCTATTTTTTACTTTCACTTTAACTCCTAACTCTTACCCTTTGTCGGTAACTGTTTTTTTTTCTAATTATGTTATTATTCATCATTATTTTATTTTTATTTAATAAATCTCTAGAAAAATGACTATAAGTACCAAAGTGACTACTCGTGCAAAAGTGACCATTCGTGCAAATTTGACAACTCTGGTAAAGTGTCTTTATATTTTACCCTTCCACAAATAACAGTATACAAACCTAGAATAGATTTTTCTATAAAACGTAGTAATAAAAATAAAGTATTGTTACACTGTTTTTTTTTATTCAAATTTGCTAGCATAATTAAACTAATGTTAGTCAAGTTATATGTTTGATGTCTTCTATTCTTTATAAGTGTGTTTGGTAATACATTATCAATTTTTAAGTACTTCTGAATTTTTACAGTTGTATGTTTGAAAAAAAAAGAATCAAAACTAGTTTCAAAGGTTTAAATAAAATTCTTAAAGATATAAAAAATATAATTAGTTTTAAAGTAAAAATTGTACACTTTACATTTAATTTTATATAGATTGTGAGTATATAAATTTAAAAAAAGTAATTTACTCAAAAGTACTTTACATTAACTTAATATATTCTATTTAGTCTAGAATGGTAGTTCTCAATTTTAAATATCCAAAGGATAAGAGTATAGAAATTTTACATACCTTACTTAGGGTATAATATAGAGTAAACTATTTTGTAGACATCTTTTTTTGCAAACATTGTTAGGTTTTAGAACTCTTACAATCTTTTTTTTCGTTAAATTACTTGTGTATTTTTGTCTATTTTTTACCAGTTAAAATTTGTTTACTCATTAAAAGTTGTATAAAATAGTTTTACTACTATATTAAATTGTTATATATCTAAATTTTGTTATTTTTTACTTAAGAAATAATTTTATCAAGTTATTTTTATATTTTTATTATATTTAAAATTATAATGAACTAAAACAGATTCAAAATATAAAAATGCAAAGTAAAACTCTGGACGCAGTCAAGTTACAAAACCTTTTAATAAATAAAAAACTATGATTGCTAAATATGTGAAAACATGCAAAAAGAATTTTACAGCTCGCAATAGTATTGTCGGAAGGTTATCATTATTTTTAATTTTTATACTGTAAAATCATAATCTAATAAAAACCTGCTCAAATTGCTAACAAAAATTATTCTACAGAATTATTCAAAAGTTACATTAAAAATTTTTAGTTTTGTTTAGTTTTACATTTTGAGAAACACTAGTTTAGTATTATAAATATAATGTTACTAGAAAATTCATTAAAGTCAACAAAGAAATAAATAATATTTACAAGTAACTTTAAAAAAATCAACAACAAAAACGACTAAATACTGATCTAAAAACAACAATTATATTTCATAAAAAAAAATTCTATGATAAAGCTACTTTAATGAATGAGGTTTTATTAGTTTACAAAAAACTAATTGTTGAATTTAACTAAATACTAGACATCTTCTTTTCTTTTTTTTTTTTTGTTAATATTTAGTTTAAAAAAAAGCTTTTTTAATTAAAACTGTGAGTTTTACAGAAAACCTGATTAAAAATGAGGACAAGCTAATACTGCAAATTGAAACTAACAAGGTTTTAATAGATGAAGTTGAAGAAAAAAGCATTTCCAAGTTCGCAAATAAAAAGTTAAATGCAAACAACTGTGTGGTTTGTTTTTACTTATCAAAGAATTTAGAGCTTTTAAACTTGAATGAAAGTTCCATAAACTTTGTGGAGAGCTGCTTTCCAATAGTTGCTGAGTCGGACAACTTTTTAGAACTTGATTTCAACTTCATCAAAAAATTATTATCGAGCAGCGGATTGAGCGTAGACACGGAAGTGCAAGTATTCAATGCAGCAAACAGGTGAATGAACTATGATGTAACAGAGCGTAGCAAACACGCGGTACACCTCCTGTCTAAAGTTCGATTTCAGCTTCTATCAGCTCCAGCTTTAGCCTATCTCCGAATTGCTTGCAGAGCGTCATCTTTTAGCATTGATGATAATGAATGCACTGAGATTATTAGAACAGTTTTATTGGACAAGCAACATTCAACCACAACAATATAAATAAATTTAACCCTTTAGTGAAGTAAAACTTTTAAAAAATACCAACTTTCGTGGAATGAAGTATTTGCGGCGAATGAAAATAGCCCGAGAAAATTTTGGAGCAGTTTGTGTTAAAGGTGAAGTTTATGTGTTCGGTGGAATTGATCTTCGTTTAAATTGCATAATGCCAGTTGAAAAATACTCCCCTCTTACTAACACTTAGGAACACATATCTGACATGTATGATGATTGTATTTATTTTTCCACTTGTTCTTTTATGGAAAGTGTTTATATTGTTGGCGGATCTATTAGTTTTTTATCTACAGCTACGAGTGTTAAATTTAGTACAAAAACCTATGAATGGGAAGAAATCGCCAATATGAACGATGCAAGAAAGTTTTCAGCTAGTTCCGTATTTGAAGGAAGAATTATCGTATCTGGTGGACGGAATGGTAATGTAACACTAAACACTGTAGAAGCATATGACCATGCAGCTCATACATGGTCAAGAATGCCGGACATGATTGAAAGAAGATACCATCACAAATCAGTTGCAGTAAAAAACAAACTGTTTCAAATTGGTGGTTTAAACAACTGTGAAGTTTATGATTCCAATACTGAAGTGTTTACTTTGTTGATAGAACATGAACAGAATATTTTTAGCATGTTTAGCAATGCTATCGAAGCGATCACAGTCGGTAGCAAGTTATTTGTTTTTTGCTACGGAGGTAAAGTTATGGTTTACGACTTTGAAATCGATGAATGGTCAGAAAAAAGCTGTTATGCAACAAGAAATATTGCCAAGTTTTCCTGCGTAAATTTACCTGTAGACTTATAAGTGATAGAAATCTATACAACTACAAAAGAGACATTGTACTTTGTTGTTGCCTTGTTTGATTTTCATCAGTCTGAACTTCACCATGTGTAAACTTCGTGTATGATGAATTGCTAAAGTGAACGAAAGTTTGGTTCTATTTTGTTTTAACGCTACATTTAAATTACTTCTTATTCTAAACTAATAACAAAATTAAAGTAATAAAGTTTCTTGAAAATATATTAACAATACAGTTTGCAACAAACTGTTTTGTTTTATTGAATGTAGTTTCCAAATGCAATTTTTGTTAAAACACAAGTGCTGATTATTTAGACGTTTATCTTTGAACTAATTTCTAAAAAATCGATCATTTTTTATACTAATAATGATTCCTTTATGTATTTACGCTTAATTAAAAATTACTTTACAAAATATTTTTTTCTATTTAGTTTATGTTTCTTAACAGACTCCGTTTTACAGGAGCCGATTGCTTAAATCTATTATCTATATTGTTTTTATTTATATGTCTTGATAAAGTGTTAGCTATATTAGTGATTTTAATAAATTTACCTTTAGTTTATACGTATTGTCTGTATATTAGGTGAACAGTAACTTAAAAAGAAAGTTTGGTTTTTTCTATTAATAGAAAGTAAATAAAGTTCATAGTAACAACTGAGTGTAAAATATTAAATTTTAGGAAAAAATGAATGTACAGCTTTTTTCTTTCGTTACACTCTTCTGTCAGGTATTTATTTAATATTACCATTAATTGTCCAGCTTAGCAAACAAGCTTTTTTACTTGTGGTTTATTTGAATTTTTTTTTAGTTAGACAAGTTTACAAACTATACTGATAGATCATTCTTATAAAAGAAAGTTTTGTTTAATTTAAATATTGATTTTTTCTGCATTGATTAATCTCTTCTGAGTAGAAATAATTTAAGTGTACAAAGATTACAGAGGATTTTACAAGTCTTTCTTATAGTTTCCAATTGGAACAAGGCTGTTTTTTATGTCATTTAATACTCAAGTCTTCCAAAACTTAGCCTTTATAAACTTTTATTAAGCTATCTTAATTAGGCAGTTCTAATACACATACAAACCAAATTTATCTTTTTGTAAAAATAGTTCATTTTAAATTATAATTAATAAGTCTATAAGTTGCATACTTTCAATAAGTAAATCATTTCTTCTTAACTAAAATAACATATATCAGATTAAGAGTTTTTGTTATCAGTTAAAGTTTGTAAACTATCTTTCACAAAGTTAATTTTATATAAGACAACTAAAACATTCTCCTTGAGTTCAAAATTTTAAAACTCAAAATCTAATCGAGTAAACTTAAGTTTTATTTTTTTTAAAAGTGTTTTATGAATTGAATTTTAATAGAAATATAAGAGCCTTGTTTACAGTAGTAATCAAAAACGTTGCCCACAGATTGAATCTCACCCGACCGGAATTCTGTGGCTTGTGACGCATTGTGACGTAATGTTAAAGAAAATATTATAGTTTTATTAATTTGAAAAAAGCTTCTAGCGTAACAGTTATTTAAAAGATAATAAAACTATAACAAACAGTTTTTAAAAGATATTTTAACTACAATTTTGCGTCAAAAAATAGTCCAATTAAAAAAAAGCGTTTAAATTTACGTTGTTATGTGAGTATTTTTTCTAAGAAAAACTAGACCGTAGTCTACAACAACCTACAACACGCTGACCTAGATCTAGTCTTCATAAAATATATAACATCTTATAAGCAAAAGTGTATTATTTATATAAAAAATATTAAATGCTATGCCTGTGAAAGTTACACTTAGTATCTTACAAAATTTTTACTAATTCATCACTTTTAGTAAACTTAAATAGACATCGTGCAAGCGTTATTTTTTTTCTCTTATTTTAGTGTAAAGCTTTATAAAGTTTATTAGTTTATCTATGGTTTCGGTCGGTCTATGCTAATTTTCGTAGGAAAAGTAGATAATAACAGTTTAAATTTTTAATACTTAACTTAGTATTGTTTTGTTGTCTTTATTACAGGCATGACGAAAAACGCTAAATATTAGTACAATAAATTTAGTTTAAACACATTAAAACTTATGAAATTTATCTAATAAAAGTTTTTTTTTTTACTTTAATTATAACAAATACCAGTTTAATTTATTTTAAGAATAAAAGCAATTAAATATATAAGTTTTATAGGTTTATGATAAAAAAGTTTTATTTATGTATTTATAAAATATAATTTTTAAGCCTATAATTATGGTAAAAAAACAACATTGAACTTAATATAATTTTAGCTTGATATTGGTGCGGCATCATCCTAGGTAATTACCGAATTTTTTAATGGTATTTCAATTTTATTGATTAAATTACTTGAAAAGATGTTTTGTTATAAATATAAGTTTTTCTGGCTCTTTTAGTTTTAATTTATCTAAATTTAATACAGTACAATAAATAAAATTTTTAATACTTTTCCATTACTACTTATATATTTATATTTTTTTGTAAGCAAAAAAAAAAAGCATTTTAAACACAAGGTTTTTTTTGCTAAACACTGCGTACTTAACTAGCAATGCATACCTAAGAAATGCATACTTAAGCGGGAAATTAAGAACAAAACAAATTGTGAACCCCCTTTTAAAAAAGTCTAGACACGCCCCTGGTTAATAATAGTTTAATGTCCAAACATATTAACCTTTTTATTAAAACTTAGCTGGAAATGTTGCTTCTACTTTCTTAGCTTATTTAAAACTTTACATTTTACTATATTTAGCAAAGTCGCATTTTTTAAACTGAATTCGGGTATTAAATTGAAAAGTAAATTGCACATTTACTTTAATTAAGAACTTAACAGTAAATTGAGCAATTTTTACAGTTAAGATAAATACTTATAAAACAAGATACCGGTACACATTAAATTCTTTTTTTTTGCAAGCTATACCTAAAAACTTTAGAACATCAATTAAGCATAATGGAAAAACAACCAATGTTGTAACAAGATTTTAAAGAAGCTGAATTTAAGTTTAAAAACTAAGAGATATTGTGTCAAAAATTTGTACTTTTTTCTTTAAATAAATTTTACTCTTCCGTAATGTTTGTTTTTGATAATCATTTTAATGAAACAAAGCTCAATTAACAAGAAATGAAGTTTTTCTTTATGTTTCAAACAGTATGATTTATTTTCTATTAACTTAGTGGACCGTTCTCGTTCGATCTTGATAAAGGAGAGTTTAGTTCAGATAGCTTACAGTTTGAAACTTTGTCAAATTTCTACACTGTCAATCAAAACCTTCATATAATAATTAAGTTGACAAATAATAGAACTGTAAAATATACTTTATAACATTTGCATCTATGTAATAACAAAGAGTATTAAGATGAAGATTAAAAGTTTGTCAAACAACCCCTTATCTCTGTCTGAGGTTGGAAACCCACGTATTGATATAAAGTCTGCATATTTTTAATGAGTCCTGAGAATGACAACCTCTGCTTTTTTTTATATACAAAATTTCAAAAATAGTGTTAAAATAAATCTTTTAATTTACCTAAGTAATGTACACTAAACAATGTCTTTAATGATAAAAGGTTGACAGACTGTATAAGGCTTTGAACGGGGAAAGACAAAACAAAACTAAAACATCAAAGAACTAATTTTTAAACTTGTTGTTTCAGAAATTGTTTTTACTTAAAAGGAAACACAAGCTTTCTATCGACCTTTGACACAAAGTTTAGTTTTAGGACACGATTTAAAAACAAATATTTTTTTTTTAGAATACTTAATTCCAGACTTACCATGATCTAATTGTGCAAGAACTAAAGTCTTAGCAAAATAAAATTGACGCGATACATACGTTTTGACAATGGATCTCAACCAATGAAAGTGAACTTAATGACCTCGTTCTTGAGAGTTCACTCAATTCTGAAGACTCAACCGATCAAGACTTAAAGGAATGAAGGTTCAGATTCTTGTGAGTATGAATGGTTTTGGGACAAAGGAGAACCTCTAAATGCTGCATAGGAAGTAAGAACTTTCAGTACGATAGACTGGTAGACGGTGGTGTGAAATAGAAAAGTCCCAAACTCAATGAGGCACCAAAATCTGTTTCTATGTGTATTTTTTGCAATCCGTAAAGGAACACAGAGAAATATATGGCTCAGCATTAATTCTAAGATTTTACAAACTTCTATCCAATTACTTTTTTTTATAAATTTAAAAATGTATGAGAATTAACATCAGTATTTTAGTTAAGTATAAAATTAACTTGTATGAAAACACTTTACTGTATTATATTATTTTGCTCTTTTTTTTACTATGCAATTAGTAACTACAATATCTTTTTTCAACACAAATAGTTTAGTATGAAGCGTTGTAGTTTTTTAAAAAGACAAACTGAAAATAACTAAAAATATTTAAACTTAACCTTGGTTAAGCATTTATGTAAACAAAAAAAAGTTAAGCAAAGTATATAAAAATTTTCATTTTGGTTTTATTAGTGGATTTTTTTTTCCTTAAAATTTTTTTATTAGTATCTAGGAAGAAACAATTAATACAGAATTTCTCAAGTATTTAAACCAAAAAGTATATATTTAATAGATATTATGTTAATGATATGTTTTTTATAATTACTTTTTGTAACTACGTTCTAGATTAATTACCACTCTTGATTTGTCTTTAACAGTAAATACTTATTATATTGATATTTGAAATAATTTTTAATTTGATGAATAAAATTCAATACGTAAACGAGAATGTATTTTAAAAGTTTAAAAATTGCAAGAATATATTATTTTTATATACTTTTGATCTTGAGATAAACTATTTTGAATTTTTAGGTTTTGATCAATTATTTTAGTATGTCTTCTACATTTTATATTTATTATATCATCATTTAAACAAAGCATTGTTTAAAACCAGAAGATCAAAAAATAAACTTTAGCATGATCAAAGCAATATAATTCAGGGTTTGGCAAACTGCGGCCGGCGAGCATGTAAATTCGGTCCCGCTAGACCAGTTTATTTACATAAATTCAAAACTTTATGCTACAGTAATAAATTTGCTAGTTTAAAATATTGGCAGCTATTGTTTTGAGCAACGTGGATTTTCTAAAACTACGAAATGTTTAATCAGCATTCAAAGCATACTTTACTTCATTCTTGAGAGGGGTCAAAGTTGCTAAAAATTTTCTTATTTTTGTTTAAATTTCCAGCTTACTTGTTTTAGAAGAGTAATAATATTTATTTACTGAATTAAATAAAAACGGACAAAACGCTTCACCGGACTGCTTTTTTTTTGCAACATGTGTCTTGGTAAATTGTTTGTATTCATATTTAAGTATAAACTTTTTCTTAAAAATGACTTCCACATTCTCATTATTTGCAACTAAATAACTACTTTGATATATTTTTCTGACTTAACTCAATCCTCAGCTTTGTTCTTATAAATTAAAGATTTGAAATTATTACTTCAAGCTACTAGAGTATAAAAAAAAAAAAATTACATTTAAAAATAAACTTACGTACTGAGCAATCTTTAAGTCTTGTTTGCAGAAAATACTTACGTTTCTTCGTCTTTTAAATTCGGATGTATATTTTATCTTAAGAAAATGTAATGAAGATATAATATAAGTTCAGAATTGTAGTTTAAAAACTATTTACTGTTTTTATCATATTTTTGTACGAAACTATCGTCATTGAAAAATATAAAACCAAATGAGTTAAATAAAAGGTGTACATTTTTGTACAGTGAGCTTTTCAACACAAAAAATTAGATAGAAACATTAGATGTTCAAAGAAAATTTAGGTCTATAGACCTGGTTGCACGAGAAGGTTTTTAGTTTTTCGAGCGCGTATTATATAAAATTAGTTTATGTTAAACCATTCCAATTAAGTAATAAAACGAATGACTTAATAAAAAGTAATTCATATAAATTTCTCTTGCAAATAAGATAATTTTCTTTGTACAATGTACATTTGTATGATTAACAATGTTTATCTTACTAATAGAAACAGTTAACAATAGTGTATCGGTTTAGTTTCATTCTTTACCTAATTACATTATTATAATTAAAATATAAATAAAATATAAATGTGCATTTTTACTAAATGAAAATTAACAACATGTAAACGAAAACAAACATAGTTAAGTCTTTGATATAGCATTTATAACAAACTGTAAACCAGTTAAGAGAAACAAGTACTTACATAAGCAAACAATTCAGCTTAAATCAGAATTATCGTCTTTGATAAATAATAAACTTTAAAAAAAACTAGTATTACTTGAAAATAGTTTCCCAAATAGAAAATGTTACAGTCATTCATATATAAATAATTACAATTGTCTACTCAAGAATTTACACTCATACTATGTTTATAACCAAATAAATTTTAGAAATTCTAGATCGTATTGCACCTATAAACTTTATCGAGTCATTTAAATTACCTTGAAATTCTGTGATACAACTTTATCAATCTTGTGTTTCGAAAAACTGAATACTTTTGTTTGGAACAGTCAATAGAAATAGTGCAATTGTTTTTAGTTTTTATGTTAAGTTAAATACTTTAGTGGTTTAAAATATTTTAAACAAGATTATACTGTTTTAGTTATAATTAGAAAAATTTGTAAATATTTTGACTACTAAATATTTTTTAAGTTGCTATAAAAATTTGATATTACTAATAAAGAAAAAGAGTTTGTGTTATATAAAGTTTACTTAGAATTACTTATTATTTATATATGATACCTATGATAAAGGTAATGAAAATTATCAACATTCATGTAAGTTTTAAACTTAAGTAGCAACAATAAAACTTGCAACAAAATAAAGAATTATAAAAACTACAAAAGGAATTTAGAAATGGATAACAGTAATAAAATACAAAACAAAATTTAAATTATGAAAAATGGTAGTTGTTAATTTTCAGTATATGAACATCATTAATAAAAAAAAATATTTTCAAACTTACTTTAAAAGTTTAATCTGTTAACTTCTAAAAACAAATACGTTTGGAAAGTTTACAGATAAAAACATAATTAAAATTTAATCAAATTTAAAACGATAAGGTTTAGAATAAAAGTTGCTAAAATTTTTTATATAGATTCTATATCTTTATTTTATATCAATTACTATTTTAACAGCCTGTCTAAAATGATAAGTGAAAAAATCTTTACTATATGTAAAACTTTTATCAGCAATAAAAGTATGGCTGAATATTTATGTTTGGTGTAATATGGTAATCACAGGTTTTATTTGTCTAATTACTATAAACTTCTCAAAAACGTTAATATTTAGCTAACTTTTTAGATTTTCCTTGTCTAGGAATAGATATTATCTATATATAAGTTTATGTTTGCAGAGTAGATAAATTTAACTTGAAATAGTTAAAAAATAGAAGGATAAATTAGATTTTTATCAAAAAGTTTTTATTTTTGTGTATCAGCTAACTTGTTAATTTATTAAATTAACTAATTGTTCTATACAAATGACTAATTTTATGTCTCTAATTACAAAAATGTTGAAAAACTTATTTCACATAAACGTTAAAAATAACTAAATAAAAGTCTAAATTTTATCAAATAATCTTTTTCATTGAAAAATAAAATGTTAAAATATACAAAATATTTTTAGATTATGTATAGTTATGTTAAGAACTACTGTTTTACTTGGTACAACTTTCTTCTAAAATAGTTTTTCTGACTTTTTTATTAGGTTTAAAAAAGTTTTGATTAATTTTACGAAAATGTCTAAACTTTGTCGAAGTATGCCTTCAGTTTTATACGATAATCGTTATTGCAATCAGGATGAATTTGATATTGTCGTTTGTGGAGGTAAAAATGAAAATGGTATTACTAATGAAGCTACTAAACTAAATGGTCCTGATTTTATAACTTCCGTCAAACTGAGTCCAATGATAACAACAAGACACTCAAGGAGAACAACTGTTATCGGTTCTAATATTTATATACTTAGTGAAATTGATAATTGGTCATCGTCTTTTGAAATGTATAGTGCAAAGACAAAAACTTGGAAGGAATTAGAACCCGTTTATTTAACAGATTTTAGTGTCTGTTCATTTATGAAAACTATTTATGTAATCGGCGGTTGTTTTAGATGTAACCATTATGATTCTATTCATGCCATTCAGTATGATCACTTTTATGTAAAAACAATTCACAATTATTGTTATAAGTACGAAGCAAACAAGTGGACAGGAGTAGCACAACTACAAAATAAAAGATATTTGTCGGCTTGTACAGTTTTTGAAGGCAAAATTGTTGCTACTGGAGGTAATAGTTCTGATGAAAGTTTAAGATCCGTAGAAGCATATGATCATCATGAAAACAAGTGGACTTATTTATCTGATATGATTGTACAAAGTCATGATCATTCTGCAGTTAGCATGGGCAATAAAATTTTTGTTGTTAGTAAAGGAAATCTAGTTTACTATCAGTTATATGACAGCATTTCGAGAAAGTTTACTATGTTCAACGTTAAGCCACCCTATTCAAATTTTTACAGTTATGATTTTAAAGTAATAGGTATAAATAACAAGTTAGTATATTTTTGTATCGTAAACTCTTCAAAGGAACTTAATGTGTATATGTATGATATAGTTGAAAATAAATGGGTGGTAGAAAATGCTTTGGTTAAATTAAATTTAATATTATCAGCTGATGCTTCTTTTATTAGTTATCCTCAAACATGATGAAACAACTAAAAACTATGTTAGCATACAGTTTTCATAAATTATCTTAATTACAAGAACTGTTGACAAAATGCTAAGTTTTATTTAAGTTCGTTAAAATTTTACTTGTTTGATGTAAAATAGTTTTGTTGCAATAAAAGTGTTTTAGTTTTGAGATCTTATATATTAATATTTATTTTATAGTTACCCACTATGTAATACATTATGATATATTTTAATAAATTAATTAAATTTTTTGTGATAGAATTGTTAAATATAAATTACTGAGTTTATTATACTTTATCTTGTTTTTATTCTAAATCGCATAAGTTGTTTTCAGATAGCAGCTTATAGCTTCAAAGCAAATAAACTTAACGATAAAATACATTTTAATGTAGCCAAATTTAATTGTGAAGTAGCAATCAAGAACTTAAGAATTATATAATTGTTATAACTAAGAAATAAAAATTTGGCCTTTGTATTTTTTATATTTTTTTTTAGTTTTTAGAAACTAGTAGATCCATAAAAACTGTTTAAGAAATTGCATAAATAAGTATCACGGACACTTAAGTTTTAAAGTGAAGACAGTATTCTTGTGTGTAGACTTTTGAAGTGGTTAAAATATATTTGAATTTCACAAAACAAGTCATAAGCAAAGTAGTACTTATTGTTCTTATAAATTTGCACAAGTAAATCTAAATTATAGTTTTTATTGAAAAACTTCTCGTATGGCTTAACAGAAATTTAGAAATGAGTTTTGCATTTATTTTAAAAATACATTACTAACTACTGGTAGGTTTTAAACGCTTATAGGTAATTTAAATGCTAATTTGAACTTTTTGGCAAAAGATAAACTTGTAAATAACAGACATGTTTTGATATATTAACATTTTTATGGTGAAAAACTCAACACTAACCATTGTACAAGCAATATTACAAGAATTTTTTTTTAATGTATAGTAACTTTTACATTTTCATATAGACTAATTTTAAAATAGTTTTTAAATCCAAAATAGTTAATATTCTATTAGCTTCAAAATTATAAGGTTTTTCTATTATTTAGATATTATAGAAAAACAAACTTTTATTTAACATTTACAAATTAAAAACAAGACACTTAAAAACTAAAAATAGTAGTTTTTTAACAAAAGTAACAAATACAAATTACTTAAAAATGAATTAAATTTTATTACAGATAGTTTGAAACCGCAACAATGAATGTTAAGTTCTTCTCTGTATCTGTTATCAAAAATAAAGGTTTTTAAAGTTGATAAATCTAGTATTTATGTACACTGCTTATACTGTAAAATATGTATTCAAGTATTTTTTGCATGTTGTAATACTCTTAAAAAACTTTGAATTACTAAAAACTTTTTGAAAAAAGTGAAAATCATAAATGTACTTATGTTTATGTCGAAATGCTATACAGCCAGAATAGAATAATTATTACGACATTCACTTTTTTGAAACAATCTGAAAAACATCAAAACGGCTTTATTCACAAATAACGAAAAGTATAGAGAATAAAACTGGAATTTTCAACAAAATATATATATTAACAAATTATTAAGTACTTTTCTATTTAACCTATTAAGTGAAAAAAATTGCTAAAGTTTTCCAACTACAAAGTAAAGTTTGTAAAGATACCACCATACACTCTTTTTTTGTATATTTGACATATACATTGATCATAGTGGCAACTGATTATTTTATTTCCTTGTTTTCAGTTTCCTTGTTTCTTGTTAGTAGAAAATTAAAAATAAGGTTAAAATTGTATTATAGTTACTGAAAATATTTTGTAGTACTTACTACTTTATTTGTGTTAAAAAGTGAACAAAATTGTGCAAAGTTAAAACCTTTTAATATATGAAATTAAGATAGTCTTTATTTTATCTGAAAGAGTACGTGTAGATGATTTGTAAAATTATTTAACTTATTCTATTCAAAATTTATCAGTATTATGATGAACATACTTTATAAAACCTACTTCAAAAGCAAAAATAAATTGTGTGAAACTGGTTAACAGCAGTCACTGTACACTAGAGGCTAACAGGAAGTTGATATAAAAAATTTAAAACTTAATAAAATCCTTTCGCAGGTCGATGAAACTCTTTTTGCTAGCGGCTGCCAGAAGAGAAGCTTTCAAGCGACCTCCTAGATGTTTAATTCTTAAAAAATCAAGTCGAGGATAAGATTGGATATTACACTGACAAAAGAGAAGTTACTGCAACAATACGGATTATTTTTGCTTTTTCATTGACCTTAGAAGCGAATTTTTATTAATTTTGTATTTTTTTACTCAAGTAGACGGGGATATTTATTTGAAATGGTAAGCTGTAGAAGTATTTCGTTCCATCTGTAATTAAACATGCCCACTACAAGAACCGGGGAAGGGTAAAGTATGCACGAAGGGACTCTTTTGCGCGAAGACTTTTTTTCACAAAGACACTTTTGTACGGAGGGTCACTTTGCACGAGAATAGAAAAAAATTACAAAATAAAAAAAAGTAATTATAGATAAATTAAAATCGTAAAACAATGAAAAAAACAAAATATATACCGACCGAGGGTAAGTGTTAGGGGTAACAGTGATAGTAAAAATAAAATAAAAAAATAACTAAAAATAACGAAAACATAACATTAGAAAAAATAAATAAACTAATAAAAAAATTATAAAAAAAGAATCACTGACCAAGTGTTAGGGTTAAAAGCGATAGAAAAAAAAATTACCTAATAAATATTGTTAGTAAAAAAACAACAATAAAAAAATTACCGATTGAGGGTGAGAGGTGATAGTGGTAGTAAAATACAATATTAATAACTTAAAATTAAAAAAAATTAAAATTCAAAAAGTTTTTAACAAGTGCAAAAGTGTCCCTTCGTGCATTTTAGACTTCTACCCACAAAAACCATATACTTGAAGTAACTGGTGTCATTTAAGACCGCCACGCCAAGCAATTCTTCAAAAAGGTTTTAAATACTGTTTACTAGGTAAATTAATATAAGTAAAACAAATTATTTGAACTAAATTAAATATAATTATTTAAGACGGTGCAACCCAACCACTCACATCGACGAAAACGAGTTGCTCTCTGAAACGTTTAAATAATTCTGAGATAAGAAAATAATAAATGTGAATGCAACTGCGTGCCGCCCCCTACTGCATTTAAACATTTATATAGCATTTGCTACTTTTGTACCTTAATTGAGCATAGTGACCATAAGTTTCAAATTTTAACAGTATTTTAATTGATGTAAGATAAAAAAAATTTTCGGCAGGAAAAAGTTGAAGAGTAGTGAATACATGATTTTAATTAATGCAGAATCTTTAAAAATATTAAATGTAGAGTTTGTTACATAGCAAATATGCAATATTAACTACTACTTTAAATTAAAACTTTTATTTGAATTTATAAGGCTAATCGAGACAGTATCCCTGCGTTTTTTATACTGCTTGATAGTTCAAGCGAATTGACTAAAAGAAGATCTTGAAATGTTAAATTATGTAAAGGTTTTTAAATAAAAAAACATGGGAATGTATTCCATCATCAATAGAAAAACTTAAATAAATTTGGTACAGTTAATAATAAGTTATTTTCAGCTAGATCAAGTCACGATAATTTATTTTAGAGTATTGTGACAACATAAATAATTCATTTACATTTATTCATCCAGGAAATATCAAATGCCACAACTATTAATTAGTTTAGTTTAGGCACTGAAATAGTTGAACAACTGTTAAAAGTTAAGAGACATCTATATGGCTGATTGACGCAATGTCCCTGCATATTTGCTACAGATAGATACCTCAAGCAAAATGACTAGAACAAGATGGAGAAAATAAAAGCAGGTGGTTCTACTTTAACTAGCTCTAGTAAATTAAGAAGAAAAAAAACTTGTAACTATAGAAACTTGAACGAATGCTGAAGAAACTTAAACCTGGAGAATTAACAAGGAAAGATACTAGAAGGCTGAATAAAACAATCTATCAAAGTTAACTCTGGTTGATTATCAATATCAAATTAGTTTCATATGCAAGGGTGGTTAAGAAAAAGTGTGTCTGAAAACACCGATTTTAAGACATTAACAATATATATTACTAATACTGCCAAGGGCAAAAGTTCATGAAAATGCCAAAAGAGAGGGACTACTTGAGAAATGACTGATTAGATACTGCTAGGAAGTTGATGGAACGTCAATAATAGATCTAAAATGTTAGCCTTCATCGTTTTTTATTTCAATTAAAACTGTTAAGAGACTAAATAATCGCTAAAGCTGAGTTTCCGAGACTTTAACTAAAATAAAATAATCAAATAAGTCTAGTTGTTTAGGAAGATTTTGTGTTTTTACTTGCGAAAACTGAACGAAATCCGACACATAACTTAACTGGTTAGGATTTTAAAAAGTTCAAACACCATAGCCATTTAAACGAAAATACCTTTGTTAAAAGATTTGACTTTTTTAATTTTATATCTATTTTAAAAAGTAAGTCAAGGTTTTATTTGTTTTAAACTTTATTAAAGAACACTTTTGAGTATCATTTAGCAAGTTTAAACTATTGAAAATTTTACAACAAACTTTGGACGCGGAATATTTTTACAGTATGCAGTTTATATATGTTAAAATACTAAAAAGAATTTAATATAAATTTTGATGCTTTTTAAAAAATTATTAAAAACTGCAAGAACTTTTATTTTACTTTCTTCCATATTTTTTAGTTTAAATGTATATTAATTCAAATTTATATGTAACATTTTTACAACTTTTTTAAGTGTATTATTAAATTTAAATTTCTCAAATTTTAAAAAGCTTTTAATTTATGTCGAACCGCAAAGCTTCAACTTGTCTTTCAAAAGACCCAAAAAGCTTGTGCAGGTATTATTTCTTAAAACTTTAGAATTAAATTTGCTAACTAACCAAAGAAAAGAATGCAGAGAGGTTGTAATATACTTTAAAAAAGAAAAAACACGAAATTGTGTTTGTTATTCAGTATGGATAAAATAATCGTTTGAGTTTATAAACGCATAGTCACCGTTGATAGTAATCAATGACAGGTTACAAACTAAATTTAAAAACTCATATAAAAACATAATTAAAGCACTACTTGTTAAAGAATTTTTTAGTAAGTTTTAAAGTTAGTATTTAAACATAATAAAGTACTTTATTTTACGTTAAGAAGTAATCTGTAAAAATTAAACTATAAATTATTGTTATTAAAACGTAATTACTTTAATTAAAATAATTTTAATTTAAATCTATAAAATTTATAACAAATTTACATTTCATTTAAGTAAATTACTTTTAAATCAATTTCCTAATGTGTTTATTAAATAATTTTATCTACTAAAAAAACAACTAAACACTTTTAAGTTTGTTACATGATCAAATAGAGGTGAACTAAAAATATTTTTCAAAACTAATAACAACAAAACTATTTTTTTGTGTTGTTTGTTTTAAACTCGTTTTAAAAATTTGTCAAGCGTTGTTTTTTTATTAATATACACATCTAATATAAATCTTTTTTTTTTGTTTTAGGGACGTAGTTACTATATACAAAACATTTATCTTGATTAACGACATGTTACCGTTACAAAACTTAAAAGCATTTAATTTACTTTATTAACGTTTAAAGTTATTCTAATAATAAATTTTTAACTTTTTTTATATTATATTTGCTACAATAAGTTCATCAGTTTGCTGACAACGTAAAGACTTAAACATTTAAGTTCTTACTCCTTTTATTATTTATCGACAAACTAAAATTACGATTAACTTGATTTTAATTATTTAAATTTTCCCTTTACAACTCTACAATTTTTAAATATTATACTATAGATCAAGATATTATATACAAAATTCAAAAAATAATAAATTCAAGACTGTTTAAATATGAAAAAAATATTTTATTATTTCAGTTTTTTTTAATTTAACATTGAACTTAAGCTAAATTTGTATTCTTTCACCATACTTACGCTGATTATATTTATTTAAGTCTTAACCTATATAAGGTATCGACTTCTTACAAAAGTATTTTACTGTTTTTTTTGACAAATTTCAAGTTATTATGCGTCAAACAATCTTATACTTAGTATTTGGAAAAATAATATTTTTTTACATCACGTGTTTTTTTAAATAAACACAGTGTATTGAGCTGACACCAATAGTTAGCGTAAATAAATGAATTTTTTTCTAAAAATTTAGTAATTTTTATATTTAGAAAAAGTATGTATAATAACAAAAGTCTTCAACTAATTTTTTATCAATATTAAATTTTTAAAGTCAGAAAGATATACACAGAATAGAAAAAAAACTATTGTTAAAAAATTAGAATAATAATTTCAGAAATTATTACAAGTTAAATTGTAGAGTAAAAGCTAAAAAGTTAAAACAAAATTAAATTATTTAGATTTAAAAGTACATGACTTTTAAAAGATAAAAGTAGAGTTTAGAATATTAAATTCTTCATTTCACACAGACCATGGAAATCAGCTCCATTGGAAGTCACTTCGCAGTCAACATCATTGAGTTTACCATATTTCATCCAAAAATGCACGCAGTCTTCATTACCTCCATAATTGTTTGGTTCACCCGATTTGAAATAGTACAAAAAGGGTTGGTCTTCGATTACATTCACTGTCTGCCCATTCACATATCTGAAAAATCCTTCGGTTTGACGATCCGTTATTCCAACCCAGACGTTTTTTCCTGACGACTCTACCATTTTTCGGATTTTCCTTTGTTAAAATAAAAATTGTTTAAAAACATATGTGACATAAAAAACTTTTTGAGGCTTTTTTTAATGAAAAAAACTACTAAATTACATTAATTGTTTTTATTTCGACTAGTTTTTTTATACTTTTTAGGTTATTTAAAGTTTTTTGACTAATTTATTACACTAATTTATAGCACAAAGAATTAATATGCTTAGCTTATATGTCAATTAACTCATACATTTTTGATATAATGAATATTTAGAATCAAACTTATATTTAGTTTTTTATTATTTGAAAATACCAAAAACCTCTTTATTCTACTAGGTTAATCTAAAGGTAGTTCGCAACTAACGAATGATACTTAACACCATTTTCACCAAAACTCTCATGTATTAAATCACCACCCATAGCTTGACATTGCTTGCGACACTCTTCAAAGGTTCCTTTGTATGGTGTTATCTTGAATGTGTAGTCAAAGGCTGTTATGAAAAATTATAGTTGAAATTAAATCTAAGAACATTTTTTAATATGAATTTAAGAAGTACATGTTAGACACTCTTGTGGAAAAAAATGTTACCTCATTAATGAATATTATAAATTAATTTAAAATACCTTTAATAAGTGTGGTCTAACGTAAAATTTGTAGTCTTATAAATTTTTTAAACCACTTATAAGTATAAAAAATTATAAGATTGTTTTTATAGAAACTTTCTAACAAGTTTCATTTAGTATTGCTACGATTTTCTCAATAGTGTGCTCCAATTTCGAAATTTGCTTATTCAGCATTTCTATTTTGGGTATGACGTCACAATTAGCATCTAAACCTCCTTTTCCACCTGAAAGAAAGTTATGTATAAATTGCTATAGTATTAAATTAACAAACATGTTTTTGCTTTGGTTTATAACTATAAATTTCAACTAGACTTTGGCAACTTTGTCGGCAAGCAATGTGTAGAAAAATTTATTCCTTATTAGGTCTATGAATTTCAATAACTATTAACTTACAAAAATTACTTAAATTTCTTTTTTCATTTCAAAAATACTATATTTATATATGACTTTTTTCCTACTATACCTAGTTTAAACCTCAAATCACCCATTAAATATGCCTATTTTCTCTTTCGTTATTGTGTTTTTATTAATCCCAGATTACCTAGCATAAACTTAAAAGTTTAGTTTAGCGGGCTAGATTCAAATACTTGCAAAGGTATTTTTACTTTAACGGGCCCGATTCCACTAACGTTTTTTTAACTGTGTTCTTCATTTTCGGGTGCACGACAACTTAAATTTGGACAGTTCAAATTCCGACAAGTTTAATCGACCTTTCTAAAAAAGTAATGTGTATATCCTAAAAAATAATTTTTTTGTATAAGTAGTGTTAAGATCTACAGGCCTTTTTTTATTATTGAAAAATTTTAAGTATTTTTTGAGATATATCTAAAATAAGCATAAAAATATAGTTATTTATATTAGTTTTATAATATCTTAAGAAATATTTAAAATTTTGCAAAAAAGAAAAAACTGCCTGTAGATATTAACAAAACTTACAAACATACTTTATACTTTTTTCAATAATACATTAGTTTTTGATATATGGTTTCTTAAATATTTTTTAAGGATTTGAGTTGTCAGAATTTTGATTGTCATGAAAACGTCATTTTCGTATCTGGCCTATCAGTCGTATGTTGCCCACCCCTAGGTTAGACCAAATATCTAGAGTTAATTTTTTTTTTGAAGCAACCGTATATAAAAAATAGTTTAGTTTGTTCATAAATCATTTAAAACAACTTAATAAAAACAACTACTTGAAACTTTGATATAAAAATCTTTGTTAGAGTTAAGGTACATATTTAATGCTTAAAGATAATAGAAATATTTTTTTATCCAAAAAATTAAATACATTTACAAGGTTAAACAAAAGTATAAACCTTCAGGATCATTAGTATTTGTGGTATTGTTGCAAAAAAGTTTTCTAGCTGCAGCAAGTGTTGATTTGTCATCATCGTAAGTTGTTATTTCACTTAAAACCACGTGAAAGTAAATTATGAAAATTGTAAACCAGAGCTTCATTGTAATAAACCTATATAATCTCTACGTTTTTTGACTTAGTTATTAGTTATTTAAACTGTTTTAAAATCATAACAATTATAATAGTTATGTTAATATTTGAGGACATAGTATTAAATGCTTTATAAACCATTTACTATGTAATAAAAGTATAAACCAACAAAAGAAAATTTAAAACATAAATGTCTTTACATTATTTTTAGCTTCTTTTTTTTACATTTAAGTTTTACTTTACACTAGTTACAATAAAATCTTTAAAGTATTGAAGGTTCAAAAAACTTTTTTAAGGCTGTTTACAATACAATTTTCACTACAAACAATTTTCATTAGACACTAATGTAACAAATTAGTATTGACATAGTAACATAATTATGTAACGTAAAGAATTTAAAAATTAACGAAATAAGTTTAAAGAAATTTTTAATATTTTAAAAAATGTTATATAGTTGCTGCTTGACTTTTAACAACTTTTTATTTCTTTTTACAACAAACCTACACAAATTTCTAATAGAAATATAAAGTATATAACTGTTCATGTAGATAAGTATATAGCTCTAGTGCACAACTCAAAATGTTGAACAATTCTTATTTAATACTAACAGTTAAAAGTATACTTTTTAAATTTAATTCATTTGGTTGTATTTGTTTAAAGTAAAAATCACAAACAAAGTTCATTTCTCATAGGCCGACACGCTTTTTCTTGTATTTTTACAAAAATAAAAACTAGCAGTAGTCTTAACTTAAAAATAACTGTTGAAGCAAAAATTTTCTATCTTGATCACTTATAAAAACTTATAGGAAAACTTGCCGGCTGCTTCTAAAAGGCTGCCGACCCTCGATCCAGCTAGATGCTACTACATTTGAAAAAAAAAAGACTTTTTTGATTGAGCAAATATAAGTTTTTAACATTTAGCAAAATAAATCAAAACCTAATGAGTTTCCTAAACGCTTAGTTTTTTTATACGTAAAATAAACTTGTAAATCCTGTAGAAGCAAGTTATTTTAATGACAAGTTAGTTATAAACTTGAAAAAACAATTAAGTTTGCTAATGAATACGTCTTAGATACCTTTATAATACTTTTTGATTGTTTTTAATTTGTCTGTAAACTAAATTTAGTAGTTATATAATTTAATTTTTATGAACATAGTTTAATTAGTTTAATAAAAGCTTTACAGTAGTATATTGCTCATGAAATAAATTTATACAGTATACCCATTTCAGACTTGTTCAAAAATTTAAACAAATAGAATTATTTTGTTGAATAAAATGCACTTTTGTATAAGTAACATTTCTGGTATTTTTTAGTATACTAGGGTTCATATATAAAGTTTTGCACAGATTTGCATAGGACATAATTTACACTTTTTTAAAGACAAATCATGTCTAACAAAAAGCATTACTAATAAAAACTATCAGTATTCAAATTAGAGATAATTTTAGGTACTTATAGACAAGTAAAAAGTTTAAAAAATGTATATAAAACAAAATAGATTTAAAACTAAAACCTGTTTCTAAAATTTACTTCTTTTAGAATTTATGTAATGTAAGCAAACAGCTCTATCAAACTAAAAACTTACAGATTTAACTAGCTTCGTACTTTCGTTTATATAGCAAATATACACTGATTACGTAACTTAAGTTGTGTAAGATGCTGTTCTTATTTCCTTTTGTATAATTATGTAGTTGTTTATAGTTTCCCGATGTATAATTATGTTGATACAATCACGGAAGAAACTTACGTGAACTTTTGTTGGTGCATTTAGTTTTTATTTTGTTTACTTTTAATGATAAAAGTTATTTTTTGAAAATGTTTTTTGCTTAGTACTATTTACAACTATAACCTAAAAATATTCAAAGTTAATATGTAAATCTTAGTATAAAAAAATATCTATTTATATATAAATATATTCAATTTAAAAATACGTATAAACTAAATTAAGTTTCAAAGTAATTAGTTATATCATAAGTAAACTAATAAAATTACTTTAGCAGTTAAAACCCTATTAAACATACTTCTTGTAAAAACTTAAAACATGTTATATATGCTTATTTAAATTGATTTTTCCATGAAAAGTTATTAAATTTACATTGTTTAAGTTGAATTTAATCAGTTATTAAAACAATTATTATCAATTAAAAAAGTTTAAATGAAAAAACAATACAATAACTTTTTTCTACTTAAAACTAAATGTACTAGTTTACTGAGGATTTGAATAAATGCAACTTTTAAGTGCTTAACTTAATATATACTTTTTATATTTATGAACTTTTCTGTTTCAAATTTTTGCAAGCCCTAATGAGTGTTTTTTATAAACATCGACATATGATAACTAATAAATACATGTTTTCTATTATGCTTGTACTATATAAACTTAAACTTGGTAGTGAGTAATTGTCTTTAACGAGCTATGATCAGCTGAACACTTTAAATAATTTTTACAACATTAAAGTACAAAGAATAATCTAATTAAATTTTTATTAAAATAGTTTTAAAAATTTGTAGCGTCGTTCTTTTTAATAGGACTTTTTCTTGGGTAGTTTGTTTTAGTAAGATGTATACTAGAAAATATCTTTTTTTAAAGCCCATAAGCAACTTCGAATTTATAATAGGTACTATACACTTACATACTTTTAATTTTTTTTTACACTATTAGCTCGTATTTGTTTTAAAAATAGAATTTTTTTTTTTTTTAATTTTAACAGTCAACTTAATATTTTCAAACTACTTTTTAAATTTTTAAGGTTTTTTATATCGGTTATTTTCCAAGCAAATATTTATATGTTGATTTTCATTAAACATATAGCAATTTCATTAATTACCGTTTAATTTAAATAATTTAATTTAAATAATTTTGAATTTCAATTTCAAAATATTCTAGCTAAAGTTTATAAATGTTACTCTAAATTTATTAAAACCTTAAAAACAAATATAAGTCAATAATTGTTTACCAAAGTATATTTTATAAACTTTTATTTTAAAAATTTGTCAGTATACTAGAACCTAGAACATTAATTTTGTTTTTTTGTTTTGTTAAGCATTTATCTTATATTTACTACCTTATAACCTATTTACTTAACTTACTAATTTCATAAACTAATCGATATTTTGTTTCCAACTCACAAAAAAAAAAAAGTATTAAAATACATCAAAATATTTTAAATTAAGTAAAACATTATAAATGTCTAATTAAAAACAATTTTTTAGTCGTTTGTTCTTTTATTTACAATTATGGAAAAGAATTGTAAAATTTCAAGTTTATAAAAACGCTAAAAGTATCTAGAGTATTATAATTCTAACAACTAAAATAAAATTTTTAAAATTTTTCTGCGATGATTTCTTACTTCTTACCTTGGTAGCTGTAAAATAATTAATTGTTGTTTAGATGTTAAAACTATTACACTTCTTAGATGTTTGTTAAAAAAGCATCCGAACAAAATAAATTTGTTTTAACATACTAGCAACAGTTAAGAAACATTGCTTTATTATGTATACAAAAGTAATTTAGTTTTATAAAGCTTGTTTAACAACTCTATGAAACAGTGTTACTAGTTTAACAATGAGAAACGTGCGTCAGTTTAAATGAAGCAAGTGCTTCGTAAATCATCATTATTATTTATATAGTTTTCACGTTCACACAAACTATGGTTAGCTAAAAGCTTTTAAATCAAACATAGCTGATTTCTTCTAAATTGTAAAACACGATTATCTTAGTTACAACTTTAAAACTTATCTTGGTTGTTCGAACAATATGTTCAAAATTTACATAAAAATTCAAACAAATAATGTAAGCTAACTTTGAGTTGTTAGAATTCATCTGGTTTGAGTGGTTGTTCAAACCAGATCTGGTACCAGACCCACCGTAGTTACTTTGGTGACCCTGATAACTGTGAACAATATTAGTAATGCAATTGTGTTTTTATAGACGGATTTTGAATATTAACCTTTTTTTACTTACAATTACTTAGCTTGCTCTACTAAAGATTTAAAAAATCTATGATTCAGTTAAAATTCATTTTTAAAATAATAAATTTAATTTTTGAACATTGAAATAGATTGTTTTTAATTAAACATACTTACTTTGAATTGTTCGGGTTACATTGATTAGCATGATTATTGGCGTTAGACTGGCTTTGCCTATAAAATAAACTCAATAATAATATTAAGAGAAAAGAAAGGTTTAAAACTTAAATATCATATAACTAGGTAAATTATTATTTTAAAGCAATATACTAACTGAGGTTTAGAATTTCATTAACAAATCACGAGTACTCATAACCCCCTTACTAAATAACTTTAGATTGACTTAAACAATTTCAATAATAAAATTATTAAACAAATTACTTGTCCATATTTGTAACTTGTTGTCGAGTGACCTCGTTCTAGAAAAGTTATGAAATTAACTCATTTCAGCTTAATATATAGGATATTTGTTAATTTAGGTTAATCCCCAATGTGTGAAATAGTTTTCACTCGTCGGTGATTTCCCTAATCGTCAACTGTACGTTCTATTTAATCAAGTTTTGTAGTCATATATGTCATTAAAACTTTTGTTTACTTTTATATACTAATTTAGTACTTTTTTGTTTATTGTTTTGGATTAAATACAACAACAACTTTTTATTTCATTTTACAACAAACCAACACAAATTTCTAATAGAAATTTAAAGTATATGATTGTTCATGTAGTTGAGTGTATAGCTTTAGTGCACAACTCAAAATGTTATACAATTCTTATTTAATACTAATAGTTAAAAGTATACTTTTTAAATTTAATTCATCTGATTGTATTTGTTTAAAATAAAAATCACAAACAAAGCTTATTTCTCATAGGCCGACACACTTTTTCTTGTATGTTTACAAAAATAAAAACTATCAGTAGTATTAACATTTATTGTAGCATTAAAAAAAGTTGTAAATTGTTTAATTTTCCTCTAAGCATGGCGTATTTTTGTAAACTTTTTGTAGAAAAATCTGTCATAAGGTTATACTACAGCGGTGCACTACATTAATTGCGTGCTTTTTGAGTCTTAATTCTTATGAAATTGATGAAGCTATAAAATTTTTCCTTGTGGAGTTTTTCGTCAACATCGGTGCGCACTTTCGTTTGCGCACCGAATCAGTATACTTGGTAATTTCCATAACTTGTTACTAAATGGTATTCAAAATTTCGTTTAACTTTTTGAATACTAAATAAACATAGTTGAAAAAAGACAAATTAATCAAAACAAATAAACAATAAAGGATAAAGATATTACATTCTTATTTTTTACTTCTTTTCTTTTTTGGGTGGCACGCATGCGCCAGTGTCCGTCCCCACGCTACGCCCCTGGTATATATTATATACAAGAACTAAGTTAACAAGTTAATAAATTAAACTAACTTAATCTTAACTGAAGTGAACTACAGAAAAGATTTTTGAAAAATTTTGTTTTAGTATAAACCCATTTAAAAAGAACTTTAATTCGTAAGAAATTAGACAAGTTTTCGTTTTGAACGACATTTATCAAATAACTAAATGGTAATTCACAACCCCAAGATTGAATAACTTTAATAAAACTTTATTAAAAGAAAATAGTCTTTTAATGTTTTTTTTATAATTTCCGACAGTGAAAGTTTTAGTTTTAGTCATTGTTTAAGTCTGTTCTGTATATATTTAATTAATTTTGATATTAGTAAGTTTGTATAAAAAATGATTAATTATTCGTTTATAGTTCTAAATGTACTACGAATATCGTTAAATTTATTTTATCAAGTTACTTTTTAAGATTTTGACAAAGTTATCAGTTCACATTAGTCTAGTTAACTTTAACTAATTATTTTTTTAGGTCAAGAGGAATAATCAAAAAATGAATTAAAACAATTTTTATTATAACTAAATACGTCATAGTATTTTTCATTTATACTTAAATCTCACAGGATAGTAAAAGTTTAAAAGTTTTTCAAGATAAAATTTTTAGTAGTTTCAATGTATTTCTTAAAAAAAATTAAAAGGTCACACCTCAAAAAATGACAAAAAAAAATATATATAACAACATTTATATATATATATATATATATATATATATACATAGTTCAGATTCTTAAACATATCTCAAAAAGTAATATATGTTTGGAGAAATAAAAACACGTTTGTAAGTCTAGATCGTATCTACAATCCGTTTTTATTTATTTTAATACTTTTTAAATATTTTATTGAGATATTTAAAAAGCACTAAAAAATATTATGTTTTCAAATTTTTGTTTAGCCACATCTAAAAATAGATTTTGAACTTTGCAAAGAATTAAAAAAAAACTGCTTGTAAATGTAAATAAGATCTCTTAAATTAATATATGTATTTTTTTAGTTATTTTAATGGTCAATACTTCTTTAGTTGTGACCCTTTAATTTTTTTTTCTTATTTGTATTGTCCAAATTCGAACAGTCGTGCATCTTAAAAACACGTATGTTGGTCTTACTAATATCTACAAGTAAATTTTCGGTTTTTTAATGTATCAAGTACTATTTAAGACGTGGTTAGAATAAGTTTTAACCATATAGTAATTTTTCGTTGTTTATAAGTATTTCAACAACAGTTTATAGTTTTGCAAAGGAAGACTTGTATATACTAATAAGACCTACGTTCGTTTTTTTTTTTTAGATATATGTTACGTTTTTACATATGGTCTCTTAATTTTTTTTAATTAGTTTGTACTGTCTAAATTTGAATTTTCATATGACCGCATAAGCAACATATTAACAATATTCTAAAATTTTTAAACTTTTTATAAAAATTTTAAACTTATTTTTAAAAATTTAAAAAAATTTAGAATAAAAAAATGTTGTACAGTAGTATTTATTGACCGAAACATATTTTCTGATTAAAATATCTAAAATAAAGTCGTGAAGCTTTAATGTTTCTCATTATCCTATTTTGTTTAGAGTTATTATTATTATACTTTGCACAGTTTATTCTATTTATTATGTTTGGTTTTGAAAGTTTTTAGTTTGGTTTCAGTATTTAAAAAAAAAATTAATTAAGTTTGATTTAAAGTTTAATTTGACTCAGAATTTTGTGTTTAAATGTTTTAAAATTAAAACTTACTTTTGCATCAAGATTTTACAATAAATTCAGAAATGATATTAGATATATAAAAAACATAAACTAAATAAAATTTCTAATAGATTATGATCATCTTTAGTTATGTGGAGTTTATTATTACGTGTTTTAGAAATTAAAATTGTATGACGGTTCTAATAATTAAACACAGGACAAAATAGTTCTAGCAGCTTATTAAAACAAACAAAAAAAAATTATACTAGATAGATTTCAAAACTAAAAAAGTACATATAATTTGTTAATATATAAAGGTTTAACTAGATTTAAAATAAAAAAAATAGGAAACGTCACTAAATAATAGTTTTAATTTATCAAAAACATGCCATAAATCTCATTAATTTCAGTTTACTTTTTATTTTTTTGAAATCATACAATTCACTTAACAAAAAAAAAGCTTTTAAAACTGGTTTTGTAAATTAAAAAGTCAGATTTAATAGTATTGTATTTTAGAAGCAAACTTAAAAAAAAAAACTGTTTCTTTTATTTTTTTTTGGTTTTGTTAATATTTATAATACCGTTAAATTTACATTTCTTAAGTTTATAAGTTTAATATATATAAAATTTCCAAATACAAAACAATTCGTTACTTTTAATAACTATAGGTTATAAGACTGTTGTATAATTTTTTACTCGAAAAAATACATATTCCTCAGATGTGAGCCAGTTTCATTAACAAAAAGTTGTTGAGGATCAACGAAAACACTTCAAGTTAGTTTAAAAGAAAAAAATCAGATTTAAGTAAAACGATCATTTATTAAATAATAATGTTTACTCAAAGTGTAAAATAATGCATGTTTTAAAAAAATAACTATAGTTAATTTTGAAATTAGAAACAAATCATGGTCATAGATTAATTCCTGGCAGGCAGAAATACAGTTGTAGATTAGATAAACTATTATTAAATTACAAAAACATGTAGAGGCAAGCTTACATTTGTAACAAGTTTAGTTTGCTGTTGTTGAAAACTAAGCAAAATATATAATTATTTTGATAACTTTTAAGTAAATACTTGCAACAAAAAAGTTAGTTTATTTTAAAAAAATTCACATATGCTTTTAGAAGAAGGTATTATTTTAGAAGATGAATAAATGATAAACTAATCATTTTCTGAAAATAAGAAAATATCAAGTATTTTAAACAATTTTTGGCGTCTGCCGTTTTAATTATTTTAACAGTAAGGCTGTTTGTATAACAAAGTTTGTTTCAAATCAAGGTGATTCTGATTTACTATAAATAATTCTTTTTTGTAATTTTTGTTAGATACTTTAGAAAAGTGAGTTAGAAGTAACAGTTTGTATTTCGAATTTTGTGTAAAATACATTTCGTATAGGAGCTTAGGGTTATTAATTTATTCTTGTTTATTACTTTATATCATTTGCATAATGTTATGATTAAAAAAAAATTACTTCTGCATCCTACTTGATCATAAAATTTTTATCTTTGATATCATAAAAACTCTGTTTGTTGCATTTTTGGGTTACTTTGATTGTTTTTTGAAACTTAGAGGTAATTGTTTAATTTACAACAATCATACTATTTACAATTTTGAGTTCACTGTGTATTTCAAAATTATTTTATAAAAACTTAATTAAAATTTAGAAATTAGTAAAGTTAAAAATTTTTTTTCGTGACATGTTATGTGTATTTTAACCTCAGATAATTAAATAAATAAAAGCTACAAAAATTAATTTATCAGTATTTTTGAGCAACCTTAGATTTCAAAAATTGGACTTAATAGTCTTCTATATTCTTAGGCTTTAATAATTTCATGCTTTTTATTTCTTTTTGAAGAAAAGAATAACTAAACTTTACTTACCTTTATTGAACATCTATCTCGAACGATATATACTTAAAATAGTTCTAAGAATAGTGGTAAGCCCAGTTTTTAACTAACTATAATTAACTTTTCGACGTTATAATCATCGTAAAACAAATAAAAAAATGTTTTAAATACTAATTATAATCAAATAACAATTTAACTTAAAATTCTAAAAACATAAAAGCAAATCAACTCATTATATGCTTTAAGTAATTACAAATAAGATCGACTTTTAAATAAATGAGAAAAATACAGTTAATAACATAAAAAATCTTATAACTTATTATACTCTAAAAAATTAATTATTATTATAAACATATATTACATAACTTACTTGAACTCTAATTAAAGTACTATACTGTTTTTGTATTTAACTTATCTATATTTTGCAAACTATTATATAAAATGCTTATAACATTTAGAAAATAGTTATGTAAAAAAACTCACAAATGTAAACATTATTATAAAAATTAACTTGTTTTAAATACTCATATACAACAACATATTTTGATATAAATCATTTATATTCCTATCTTTAACTTGACATAAGAGTTCAACAATTTAGGATTTTATATTATATTTATCATCAACATAAACTTTAGAATAAAGCTCGTATTTCTACTAAAACAAAAGTAAACCTGTCAGATAAACATAGCCTAATATTTAAACAAAGTACTAACTTAATGAATAATTATAAAAAATTTTACTAGGAATTAATATTTTACATCTTTATAATAATATGATCAATTTAGAACCACAATTGTGTTTTAGCTTCAATATTACAAAAACAGGGTCATAGAAATAAACCATAATAAATAGTTGAACAACTAAGATTAAAATTTTTTAAATTTATGAAGTGTATTAACAGACTTTTTAAAGCTTTAGTTCAATATTAAACTTGAGTGTAGCTATCATAATTCTTTATAAGTTTAAAACGAAATTTCGAACAGTTCATATTTTGTATTTAACTTATTTGTAGAAACAACTTCAAACGAAAATTTAAAAGACGAAAAGGTATTTGAATCCTGATTCTAATAAAATAAAAGCTTGATTAGGATGGATTAATGGATTCTAAATATATAATATTTTTTAACTCACAATAAAAATATCAAGTCTTTCAATAATCATCTTTATAAAATTATATATAAACAAAACACATATTTCAAAAAAAGTTTTCTTGTTATGTATTTTAACTTAAAGTTTAAATTTTAATATCTTTTCACTAATTTCAGAAAAATTAACTGACTTCGTTGGAGTTTTTGTTTATACAGAAACTGAGTCAAAATAAGTATACCAGAGCTATTTTTAACAATTTAAAAAAGTTTTGTAGTAAGTTGAGATATGTTTATTTTATTTTTATAACTATACTTTAAACTTCAAGTGTTAAGTTTATAATTTTAACAGACTTGCAAAAAAAAACAAAGCATAAAATAATTACTAGCTATATAAGCAACTTATATATAAACAGTTTTTATCGAAAGGCACTGTAAAAGAACTAAGTATGAAATTAATATATTAAATAAGCGTATAAATATTATTTATAGAGATTTATTAACTTTGATTAATAATTCAACGTAAAACAATACACAATGGTTAAAAAAATTAATTTGTGGATTTTTCTAATATTAATTTGTATTTATAACAAAAGGTAATTTTGTACAAAAAACAATTGCAGAAATGATAGGTTATCATTATTAATATAGAAAAACTCTACATACACAAAATTTATTAAATTAAATTTTTTTATAAACACTTTTTATAAAAATTTAATGATTTGTTAACACTTAAACAAGTTTCAAATAGACAAAATGTTTAAAAAAGATAAGCGAATCATAAATTAAAATTAATACAACAAACAGTAAAACACATCATAACTTTCTTTGGTCTTTTGAGAATTATTAATTTGGATTTAGTCTGTTAACATAGTATTTTTGATTAATAAACTTTTTCTGCTAAAAAATTAGAAAACTTTTAATCCATTTTCAAATTAATGTAAACTTATCTTTAAAAATAATGAAAAACTGTTGTCTAAATAAGAAATTGTTAAAAGTTCTAAATTATTCAAGCTTTTAACAACAATTTATAATGATTAAACAAAACTACACGTACAATAGTTTGTTTTTGAAACATTTAGTACTTAACGAAAAACTTGTTTTAAAACTAATAGTTATTACTAGATGAATACTTGAATCAATATTTGAAGAACACATATTGCTTCTTTGTGTGAAAAACAATTGAGGCAAGGCTTGAATGAAAATACAGTTAAAATGTCAATAATATTAGCCTCTTGAATATAATTAATAAACAGTAGCTGAGAGGAATAAGCTTACATTATCATCACAAACATTCTCCCAGGTGAAAGCAGAAGCATTATGACGTCATATAGCCTTAGTGACCACTGGGTATATGTGAGTAGGGATTTTTTTGAATTACATACAAAATAAGATTCTACATAGCTTAGATAACTACACCAATAAAACCTTCTAATTTAATACAAAAAATTGTAATAAAAAAAAGGTATACAAAACGAAAAATTTTTATTGTGAATTTTCAAAATATATTTTGAATATTTTGAGCAAGGCACATTGAATAGGTTTGAAAAGAATCTTTATTCAGGCATAGGTGTTTCAATCTTTTATAGAAACAATATTAATTTTTTGATTTAATAAGGGGTAAGCTGTTGTTTTTAATGACTCAGCAATCTGAGTGTTCACCTTGTGTTGGTAGACAAAGTTTATTCAGAAGCCAAGAAGTAAAGTCATCATTGCCTTGTGAACGGTTGACAGTATTACTTAACCAAACTACGAGGCCTAAAATGTATTGGAGATACGTTGACGATATTTTCTGCATTTTTCAAAAACAGAGAACAAATACATCAGTTTGATGAAAACCTTAACAAAATACACAAAGATATGAAATTTGTAATTCAAACTTGCCAAGAAGGTAAACTACAATATCTTGATACACAGGTGGCAATAAAAAACAACAAGATCATAACATCAGTTTACTTAAAACCAACAAGCACGGGCGTGCTCATGAATTTTAACTCGTGTGTACCGCAGTCGTGGAAAAGAAATTTAGTTAAAAACCTGCATTACAGAATCAAAAATATCGTCTCAAAAGATCTACAAAATAACGGGTGGCAAAAAGACTAAGTTTATCGATGACAAACAAATATATACAAAGAAAACAACTTTGAGTCAGAACTAAATGGAAATTCAGATGATAACAAACATTACATTACAATACCATATGTTAAAAAGACGTCAGAGAAATTATCCAGGAACATAAAAGCTATGTTCGAAGACATCGGAGTAAAAGTACGTATTGCATATAATACACCAAAAGTAAGAAATACTTCTCCATAAAGGACTCAATAAATCGTATTACATTAGTATGCTTTAAATTACGAAATAGCTGCTATTTAAAATCTTTTTGGAATCATTTATGCATTTAATCTGCAGAAAACTAATATTTGAAATACAAAGTTTTGAAAATGTGCCTTAAAACTCAGTTATTTAAAAGGATCAATTAATATATATTTTAGAAAAACTAAAAGCGTCAGGCCGGCACGACACCAAGGAAAAGACAAGGTAGGGTCGAACATGTCAACAGACGCAAGTTGGAAACAAAGCGTAAAAATTATAAAAAACAAGTTAACAAATAAGTATACAACAAACAACGAATAACATCTTGTTAACAGATTTACAGATTGCAGTCAACACCAATGCACAGTACACCGTGTCGAAAGGTAAATAAGACTACAAGGACAAAATGAACAAGGACGATGACCGGGTTCACAGAAGGAGCAGAGGAAGTGGGGTTGAGCTCAAGTACTGCCAAGGGTGCGAGAGAGGGTATGATGTAGAGGTTCGAGGCATGGGAAGAACATCTTTATTACCTAAAGTGGGTCTTAAAAGCTATTTCTAAAAATGGACTATGCCTCAAGTACAGAGAAAATTAATCTACTTGATGATAAGATACTTGAAAGAGTATGGAACAGATTTGAAAAACATAAAATAAAAATGACTCATACACAATTGTAATCCCTGGTGAGTACATATTGAATTATTTGAAATAAAAAAGTACATTCAAGTTAACAATGCGTCTGTTGTTTCCAACCGATAGGACTAGGAGCACGAGTACTAGCGTGGCAAGTAATAAAAGTACAACAGTTTTTGACAACGTAGAAATTTTGAGAAATGAAAACTTCACTTATAAGATTTAAAAAGATTATGGTGTCTTTAGTACTGCCACAAAAATCATGCTAACAAGTGCAGATAAAAGTCTGGTTTGTGCTTTGTACTAGAAAATAATTTGAGCTCTTTATAAACTTCATGTATAATGATGCACTTACATTTAATTAATAAGGATCAACTCCATAAAAATTGCATAAGAGCTCAAGTGTGTTCTTCACACTAATAAGTTTAGAAAAATAACACTAATTACGTAAAAAATGTATAAGAAAAAAAATACTGGTTTAGAAACACAACGAAGTCTACCAGAGTCAAAAAACAAGGTCAAACTGTGTTTTTAGTAAGCAGTGAAGTATTTTCAGTGAGCTTTGCTGTACCCTTTACTTAAAAAGTTCATTTGATAAAAGATTACTTTGCTTTTTTAAATTTTAGACTGAACATTTTAGATTTCATTCAGTAGACGACGGAGTTGTTAAAACATTAAACTTTCACAACCATTCAGTCGACCCAATTAAACAATTAAGGAATGCAGTTTCATATAATACTAAATCCAATGTATGGTTGTCTTATTTTTCTTGTATTACTAACTTAAAAGAAGCATACGGGTTAACAAAAACTCTGTTAAAAAATACTGAAATTAAAAGATCTGCACGGGAAAAATACGTGGAATGTTAAAATGGGCCAAATAAATTGTTATGAAAATCTGTTAATGCACTAATCTGAATGTAAGAACCAGAAACAATTAACATGTGGTTTCATGTATGAGTATGACAGTCGAGGAATCTAACGGACAATTATTTTTTATTTTCAAGCTGAACTTTGACCACAAGCCTGGTAGACTCCTATAAAATATGATTTTTGGTTTGATAACTCTATTGGCCAAACAAATTGTGATGAAAATCTGTTAACGCAAGCAGACAAAGAGACACAGCAAGCACCGTGATGGAGAAAAAGAAAAACCTAGCGAAGGAAAATGGTGGATGTCTTAAACTGATTTTCTGTTGTTTTTCTTTTTAATAACAATATGCTACCCCCTACCAAGCAATAATCTACACAGCAGTTTAGTTTTAAATTTCAGTACAACAGAGTACTAGATTAAGAATGTCAAGCAAAAATTTAAGAAATTTGGTCGTAGGCATGAAGCATAATCAACAACTTGACGGCGTAAACTGTGGGGTACATGTTATTGAGGTTAAAATAAACAGTTTAACAATTTTTTATTTTGCTTAGCCGGAGATATACATCTTTACAAATAAAAACATTTTTTATAAGTAAGTATTTAAAAATTTAGGCTGGAAATCAAATCGTTTAGAGTTACCCTACTTTACCCGATGAGATTAAATTAACCACAGAAAGAAGTCAAAGTATCGTTAAAAAGCGTACAGAAATAGGTGTGCGACTTCTCCGTGAATAAGGTAAGTTATAAAATTGAATATACATATCATACTGTGTTTAGATAAGCTAAGTTGCTTAAAATTTATTTAATTTTAGTTATTGACAATACAAGAGGATACACAAGATTATTTTTAAATTCTCGTAAGAAATTGTTAACACATGTGATGTACGATTTTATCAAAAAATTCAAGATCACACGCAACTTTAAAAGTTTGATAGAAAATTATTTTGAGACCTTAAATAATAAAATTATCTTTTGTTATTAAAAAATGAGAACATTTCGACAAGGACTGAATTCCATCGGTAGAGGAGAAAGGGAGTTTGGAAGTTGTAGAAATATCGGTGAAAGAGGATCAAAAGGAAGGAGATTCTGCAAAAGAAGTTTGCTAATGATAATGAAGGTGATTCTGACTGTTTATATGCATACAAATCTGATGTTAATTACTCACAAATTAAGGTAGGGAAATGTTTCTCACTAAAGGACTCAATAAGTCATTAGTATCAGAGTTTTTAAGTCTACAAGTTTCCGTTTCCAGGTGATCTTAACAACCAATATATTGGTAAGACTAAAAGACAACTTTTTGTAATAATCAAAGAGCATGTGACTCCAACTAGTAGTGCGATATTTAAACATATAGAGAACTGTGTATATTTTACAAATTTTTTTGTCAATGCCTGAAGATATTGACAACTATCGTCTTCAAGCAGCAGAAAAGATTGAATAAAAAATTAATTAAATTATCTTTATTAGTAATTTTTACCAACAAAACAATTTAAAAAAACATTAGCTATTATAAGTCAGCCTTACTTCCCTCCTCACCTTTGAAGCCAACATGAAATGATTTTGACTAATAGTTATGCAGAGATCAGGCTCTGTATAATGTTCTGTCAGGCAACCACCCTCATTTGAGGAGCTTCATTCAGTTGCTTAAATCAAAACTCTCGCGACCTGAACATTGAACACATTGTCTCAGGAATAAAGCCTGCTGGTAAACAGTTAAAATATAAACAGGCAGATGATAGGATTCATCGGCTAGTTTCTAACATCAATGATACCAGCAACATAGTTGAATTTTTGAGAGGGATCTCATAACTTTGCGTAAGCATAATTTTAGATATTTTTTTTGAAATTTTATTTGTAACACCAATACACAAAAAAGGTAGCAAATACAACCCTTCAAATTAGAGACCAGTTTTTTAGACAATTAGCTTTGCAGAATATTTGAACATAGACTTTCTATAAAATACTTGATCATCTTCCTTTTTAAACAACTTTATCTTTATTCAAAATTAGGTTTTCTCCCTAACCAAACGTTCTGTTTCCGATTACTAAATTGCTTACACTCTTGGTTGCTGTCTTTTTTAAGCAATAAGTCCACTAAGTAATATATACAGAGTAAAAGCTTTCGACTCTGTTTCTCAATTAAAAAAAAAAAGCATTATTGCAATACAAATTTCATTGCAGTCTAAATAAATATTTTTTAAATAGTAGAACTCAAAAAGTAGTAATTAACAACTCATTTTCATAATTTTTACCTATTTTTAGTAGAGTCCCTCAAGGAGGGGTTATTGGATTACTATTATTCATTATTTACATAAATGATTTAACTTCAGAAGTTGATGTTAGCAGCAACATTAACCTCGTCGCAGATGACAAAAAAACGTCCCCTCGTGCAAAAATGACCCTTAATATAAATTGTAATAAAAATGTAATCCATTAATAATAAACAAACAAAATATAAACTTTAGCGAAAAAAAGCGTAAAAAGCTGATTAACTTATTTAAACTTATATAATAGGTTATCAACAAAAGTATAAACGTTATCGTGTATAAAAAATATGTTTGCTTTTAAAAGTAAGTGTTGTCCTAACTTTTCAATTATTATTGTTTTTTAAATCTCGAAGTACTTGCACCTCTTTTACAGATTTTGTATACTGATATGTGTAAGTAGCGCAAAAATAATTTGGTTAGTTTTAACAAAAAAACCGCTTTAATGGTATTTGTTTGTGATTTTTTAATTTTTAAATACTCTAGATACAACGAAACAGTTTACAGACGAAATCATAAAGTATTCGATAAAAATGACGTAGAGGAGAAGTGCTTGAAGCTGACCACCCAGCAATAGCAGAAGACGGTATTACCTTTTGCTTAAAAAAATTAACTCAAGTGCTAAATCTATTAAGTCATACTGGAATCAAGACCAAGTGGTTAGTTGAAGAAATAAAACATATTTTAGTTTAAAACTTTTATAAATAACTCGATAAAACAGCAAATAAAATATAGTTAACAGAGGCTGAGCTAAATAGTCCAGAAGAAAACAAATCAAATGGAGCAAAGTTGCGCCAAACATTCAAAGACGTAAGCAGTCATAAATAAAAAATTTGAAGCTCAGTCAAAAATTAAGCTTTATTTTTAGAGAGAGCACTTGTGAAAGTGCGAAGCATCTGCAGTGATTGCTAGCGTGAACTTGGAAACAGAAAATTTATTGAGGCACTTTGATTTTCTGACAAGAAAAAAACCAACAAAATGACGGAGACGGTTACAGAATTTTTTTCTAAAATTTTACATTTTATTTGTTACAACAAATAGTCAACAAAGTAAAACTATAATGGTCTACAGTAGGTGCCATTGACAACACATTAAAAGACTAGTCACTTTTGTAGAGACACTACACAATGATAATTAAGGAATTTTGTAGTAATTGCAAAATAGAGTAGGCCAGATTAAATTGTATCACCAAACGGCCCAATTCTTTAAAAGAAATAGATGGAATAAAGGTAAATAAAAGCAAATAAATTCTTTTCTAGTGCCTAAAATTACGTATCCATCACAATGACAGCAAAGCTTAAAATATATACTAAAGGTGGTATATGGCAGCTCAAGAAGTTTGATTTTGAAAAAATGAAACTAACCTTAAGTATTCAACTTTTAAAATAAACTAGCAAACAGTACACTATTTGCTCATTTTAGTTTTATAATTAGTGGTTTAAGTTCAAAATTTAGTTTAGTGAAACATATAAAAGACATAAACTAAACAAAAACCAAAACAGTTGAAGAATTTTTCGAAACATTGAGAATGAACTTAATGTTCAAAATGTAGCTATGTTTTACCAAATAGTTGTTCTTTTTTGAAATCAAATAGAAATCACTCAATCGTTTAAAAGAAATGTTCAAAAAAATTAAGAACAATTATATTCTAGATGAACAAAGAAAGACAGCATGGAAAGTTAAGAAAAAAGTTAGAAGAAAATAAAGAACTACAGTAACCTCTCGGATCTTTACGCACTCTTGACGTTACGCACTCTCGTTTAGTTACGCATTTTAGAATTCTATAAAATTCAGAAAATAAAAATTTTAATTTTTTTTAATATTGCACAAAATAGGTTTAATGTATATTTTTAAAAAAAAATATGTTTTTGAATGCTAACACACCTCTCTATATCTTTAGACTTTGTGAATTTATGTTCCTTGACTAATTGATAAACATTTAGTTATACCTCAGTATATCAGAAATTTTGTAAACCATATGAGATTAAATCAAAATTCTGAAATAAACATGACTGTTTTTAATAATGAAAGTATAATGAAATAATGAGAGTTTAAAACACAAAGAAATAATAAAGCAGTCTTGCATTATATATTAATAAACACCATTTTATAATTGTAAAGAAATAAACTTAATTATAAATTGAATTTGCTAAGTAGAATAGAATATAAATGTCACATATAAATAAAGATAAAAATAATTTCTACTTATTATTAAAATAGTAAAATTTTTTCTACTCGTATTATTATTTTATCGAAATTCAAATCCTTTTTTTTAATATATGTTTAGTTTTATCTGTTGTTTTCATATTTATAATTAAAGTAAACAAATTGTTAAAAGTGGGAAAGTGCCCAGTCTGCTTTTAACTAGAAGCAATATTAAAAAACAGCCATTTTAGTAAGTATATTTGGTACCTCTCGTTTCTTTACGATCTCTCATATCTTTACGCAATTTTTCTGTGGACACAATGTGCGTAAATAAGCGAGAGGTTACTGTAGTTAGAAAAAGCAAGGTAAAATCACAAATAATTTATTATTTAACTTAAGAAGACTCAACGGGCTACGACTTCAGTTCCATTTTGCAACCTGCATTGGACAACAAAGTGACATCTTTTAATGTAATTGATAGCTACGTTAGAACTAAGATTGACTATTTGTTCTAGATTTTCATAGGTAGATAAAATGTATTTTTAATGATTCAATTTAAGTTGTCATGGTGATACTTTTTGGCTTGTGTTTAGGCGTTAAAAGAGAACATATAAACAGTGAACACTGTTAACAAATCAATAAACTTAACAAAAAAATCTGAAAAAAATGGTTGATGAAAGGGAAGAAAGAACCGTGATGGAGGCTTTCTAAGCCTCATTTGCTAATAATAGCTATTGCTCATAATCACACTTAATTTTACAATAAATAAGTTTGTTCTAAGAAAGTAATAAACTAACTAAAAACAAAGTAATGGATTCTCAATAAATTGATAACCTTAAAAAGCTGATGAAGAATTTGTAAACAAGTATTATTATGATTAGTGTCATGATCCTGCTTCAATGATCGATTTCTACGGTGACGACTCAATATACAAACACGGACTGAGTACAATCTAAGGAATATATGCTATCAAAAAAGAGTTCTATAAGGAAAACTACTGCAACGTTCAAGGCAACATCAAAAACATAAGTCCAAGAGCTAATCACGGACGCATCACTGTCAAATGAGATGGCGGGATGTCCAACCACAATGGACCATTCAGTAAGTTCATTCAGTTTTTCATTATAAACTGAGTGTTACGCTTTCAACGATGAGTTCAAGTTTGTCAACGAAGCTGAAGACGAACCAGCTCACAATGGTGTATTTTTCGGTCGTCGAAAATTAAGTACTTATGACTCCTATTTTCAAGTAAATCATAAATTTTTATTCATATTTTTTCATTTAACAACTACATAGGTCATAAACTCTCAGAATCCCTCTCACCATTTCATAACCTGACATATAGGCTACTTGGTATCTCAAATTTTTTGTAAAAATCCATGTTATCTAATATTAACTATCACCTAATAATATTTCCACTAGTTTTTTGAAAAGTAACTTTTTTAGACTAAAAAGTAAAACTATATTAAAGACAATTTAAATAAGTTATTGTAATTAAAACATATTTTGTAAGTTTTGTTATTGAGTTTGCACTACTAAATTTAAAAAAAGGAACTTTTGAATATCATACCATCACATATTTGTTATTTATATATGATAATGCATACAGAAGGGAGATGGTTATCAAAAGAAAACTGTCTAAAAGGCTTTTGGCTGTTTTTAATTCAATTATTGTTTTTTTTTTTCTAAACTGGTAAGTTTTTGTTTTGTATTAACTTGCTTTTGATTTTTTATAATAATATCAATAATAATATTATTTATTATTATTATATATTTATATTATATATCATATATTTATATTATATATTTATTATTATTATTAAATAAAATAATAAATTATAATTGTTAAGTATTTAAAAAATTGTATAAGGTTAAATATATTTGGAGAAATAGATCAGATAGCTTAGCAAAAACTGTTACAACGACAATAAGAGAGTGTACAGGAGATGATATGGCTTTGATAACAGATGATGTCTTATCTTTGTCTAAATGTTCAGATGCAAATGTAAGCTGTTAACATTTAACAGTTTATTTAACTAAACAAGTTTCATTTTATATTTTAACACAGATAATTCGAGGATATATGTTATTACCTTTGAATAATACAAAAGTAAAAAGTATAGAATATATCAGCCACATTAATGATCATACAATTTAGATAAAGTTTAAAATATTTGTGTTTTTTTTATTTACAGATGTCACACAAAAATTTGCACCCTGAAATGAAGCACTGCCATTGATATGCATTTATAGGCACGTACTATAAGCTTATAACTAAATTTTTTGCACCTACCTTAGTGTGCTCGGTCAAGGGATGTAACATTGTTTGGAAAGTTAAAATTAATAAAAAAAGAACTGAGTTATCAAGAACGGGACAGCGAAATTAACAAAACGCCAATACAATTAGGAGAACAAGAATTGGTCCGGTAAAATTTTTCAGTTCTTAGAAACTTGGTATGTAAAACAATAAAAAATGTAAATTTAAACATTGACAACAAACACAAGTTGGAAACAAATCGTAAAAATTTAACAAATAAGCTCAACATACAACATTTAAATAACAGATTTTACACAAGGTTTAATACAAAATTGCGGGTTGATCGCTGCATTAGCTGCTATTTCAAAACGGCTAGAGTTTTTATCAGAAATATGTCTAAAGATTAAACAGACTAGTGAAGGTATTTACTTGGTGTCGAACATGACCCGCGTCAACAGACGCAATTTTGAAAGTGTTGGTTAAAGGCTTATGAGAGCGAGACACAGTGAAGCGAATCTTGCAGGGCAAACTGCTATAGTCCGAGGGATCTCTGCCGGAGAAAACAAAAGTCTTTTGGAGGGAGAAATGTACTGTGTATGTTTGCCTATAGTTTGAACAGCAAGGAAAAGTTTCTGGCTGGAGAGGGTGAATAGCAGTCCATGTATGAATTTAATGAAAAGTTATAAATAAACAATAATCAATGTAAAATTTGTAAACAAATAATTTAGAATCTAACATGATCACTATAACTGCCAAAGTTAGGAGACATCTACGTGGCCAAACTACAACTGAACAAATTTAGAGAATTCTAGAGAGTTGATATTTTAGAGATGATTGTATACTGTAATCTGTTAATCAATGGAGGAGGTCATCTAGCATTTGTTCACTTTATACAGTGTTTTTTTAATTTTTTAACTATTTGTTTTATTTTTTCAAGTCTAATTTTCGTACGATGTGGTATAAGTTTTAATAAAATTAATTAATATAATTAATTTAAATTAGGAATTTTATAAAGAGTTAAAAAAGAGAAGGAAATAAATTTTTTTTTGAGAAATTCTGTTAATGATACTGAACAAAAAGGTAGCCATGGCGAAAATAATTTCATCAGTTAAAAAATTTGGACCAGTGAATTCGCCAGAGCCTGAAGTAAACACGACATCTTTCAGGTTAAAAGAGTCGTTTTCCAACATGAATATTGGAAGTCAGGCGTCACATATGCTAATTTGAAGAAAACTTTTAAACTCAATGTCTCAAACTTCAGTTTTACTTACTACGAAAAATAAGTAATGTTGCCTTACTAGGAAATAAAATCGAAGCAGTAATAAAACTGACGAAGTGCTAAGAATTGTTAGTAATACTTTTGCTTTGCTACTCTCAATTCGATCACCGACTGCTCTTTGAGCTGCCTGAAGTCAAATTTGATGAACGCCGTGCGCGAGAAACTGAGTGAAGAAAAATTGTGAAAAACTGGAATTTTTTGACTTATAACATATTTGCACAGTAACCAAAAATAAAAAATCCAAAAGTTTTCTACAAACTTAAAAATCATAATGTCGAAAGGTGGCTCACACATAGTAGGTGCAATGAAGAAAATAGGTAGTGTTCATGATACAGCTACCTTAAAACGAACAAAATGTACAAAAATTGCAATTAACTTTCTTGCCCCTATATTCAGAAAACTAACTGATATCATTGGAAAAAGTTGTAGTTTTTACATAGATGAAAGCACAGACAAATCAGGATGCAGTTTTCTGGGTTAAATGATTTTTAATAATCTTTAACTTTTTTGTTTTTATTGTTTACTCTACCAAAATTTTGTTGAAAACATGGTTTAGTAGTATAATTTTGTTTGTAAAAAGTAACTTTTTATTCATTAAAGTTTTTTTCATTAATTAGTAAATTGAAACATTTGCCAGATAATGAGTTTAGAAAACGTTTTTTAGTGAGTTTCCAAAGTTTAGTTTTAAGGCCACATATTAAGTTAGGACAGTGTGTACACTTTGATCAAACACATGAAATTGATAAAGCAGCCTGTTAAAATTAATTCCAATTAAAAACTATGCAGCTGGGGACTGTTTGTTCAAGGCTACTTCCAAGTCACTGTATGGTACTAAAGACCATCACTAAAAGCTAAGACTACAAGTTTTCGTTTGGATGTTGCAAAATAAAGAAACTGCTGTTAAAATTAAAGAGAAAAGTTATTTCTCTGAATTTGATTTCTCTATACCAGTGCTTCTGAAATGGGGTTCCGCGGAACCCTAGGGTTCCGCGACGCCTCTCAGGGGTTCCGCGAAGCCTTTCGAAATTTTAAAAAGAAATTTTAAAGAAAAAAATAAATAAATTATAAAATTTCAAAAAAAATAGTACACATAAAATGGAAAACATATATAATTATAGCATTCATTGATCTGCGTAGTGTGTATCTAGTGGTAGAAATTTTAATAGGTATTCATTATTAAAAGGTGTCCTAGTTGCGCAAATTTTTGCAAATTTATTGAATTTATATTTTTAGTGAAGTCATTAAAATACTGGTATTATCACAAAAGCAAACAATGTAGGAGCGATCAAAACAAATTCTAAATGTTTACACAATAAAACTAAATAAAAGATCTTTATCGGAAACTTATTTCTGGTATATTATATTGTTTCAAATGCTGTAAAAATGTTTAAAAAGATGTCTATTAGCTTGATTTAAAATTTAAAATGTATAAAAGCTTATTTTCTACTTATAAAATGCTACTATAATGAAATGAAATGTGTCGAAAATTATTTCATCAGCACGGGTTTAGAGTGGAATAAATGTGTCGGCATTTGTACTGACGGTGCAGCGTCTATGACTGGGTCCAAAAATAATGTAGTGAGGAAAATAAAGGATAAAGCAGTTGAAGCTAAATGGATACATTGTTTTTTTACATAGAGAAAATTTGGCAACAAAACATATTCCTTCTTGATTACAAGAATTTCTCTCAGCGTCGATTAAAACTGGTAATTTTATAAAGAAAAGTGACACAAAGGCCAGATGTTTCAAAAACTCATGTGAAAGTCTAGATGCTGACCATCTGCGACTTCTTTATCACAACGAAGTTCGCTGGCTGTCGAAGGGGCAGACACTGGTTCGGCTCGTTGAATTAAAGAAGCAGGTGTTCACCTAGATAGCAATGGTTAGCAAAGGTTAGCAATGGTAATTTTGCGATGTTTCACCGGTTTGATGAAGTCCATGAAAATGCATAGAATTCAACTTCTCTGACGAAGTATACAACCATCTTGATCTTTTGTCTATAAAGTTTCAACATTATTTTCCTGAAGATGTTCGCATCGGAAATTTATGGATTTTGAATCCTTTCATGTGTGATATTGCTTCAGAAGAAGTGAATCTTCCTACAGATACAGAAAACGAATTGCTGCAACTATCTGAAGATAGCAATTTAAAATTGGGTTTCAAAGGGAAGGAGTTTTTAGATTTTTGGATATGTGTAATTTCAAAGTACCCCGTCTTAGCAAAGCGTGTAGTAAAATTTATTTTACCATTCATCACCACTTATCTTTGCGAGTCCGTCTATTCGCATGTAACAGACATTAAAAAGAAGCAAAGTAACTTAATGCTGACTCCAACCTTATCTGTCTGTCTCCGTCTCAGTCTATCCAAAATCCAGCCACACATTGACATGCTTGTTGCTAAGAGACAAGTTCAAGCTTCGCACTAAATGTTTTTTATTTATTTTTTGTTAGGCATCTTACCCGTTTATTACAGTAATCTGTGAATTCGATTAGGTTCATGTTCATTTCGTTATTGTTTGTAGCTCTCATTTTGTTTTTATTATGCAAGGAAATATTTTTATGACGTTGCGATTAATCATGTTTGTTTTCGTTTATTTATTATAGAATCATAAAATACCTAATGCTTCTGGCGCACTTTGAGTTTGACTCGACTTAATTCTATTACAATTGGTATGATTTCTAACAATGATATAGTTTTGCTGAAAAACTAGTTTTTTACTGAAATTCTATTGTTTTCTGCAGGAAATATTATATTAAACATTTTATGTAAAACTAAATTAGGGGTTCCGCGGAAAAGTTGAACTTTGGAAAAGGGTTCCGCCACTAGAAAAAGGTTCAGAAGCACTGCTCTATACTATCGTTAGTAACAGATGGGGAACAAGCTCTAATAAATTTAGTATACAAAATATTCCTGACAGTTAAAAGTTTAGATCCCGATTTAAAGATTAGATGAAAGTTGTAAGTTTAGATTTAAAATAAGAAGATTATATAGGATATTATAAATCCAAACAATAGCTTTAAAAAGTAATAAACTATTTTTCTTTCTAACTTAAGTAATTGTTTGAAATTAGTTAAGTTTTGTTAACTTATATATCTTATAATAAAAAATTTCAGTGTTATATCTTAAACTGTTTATTCATTTTGTTGTAAATTCAAGAAAATACTTTTTTTGATGCAAGTTTGTTTGTCCTATACTGTTTTATTTTTAAATACAAGTTTTTAGAGGTAATAAAAAATGACTAAAACCAATAATCATTAAAGTAAAATTCTTATATGACGATAAGAAGCTATCTTGATAAAAACCAGTTCATACTCTGAATAATATCTCCTTACATATGTGCTGACTGGTAGTAAGACTTTTAACAGGGAGAAATTACTAGTTGTTATAAGCAAACTTTAAACAAAATTCTTAGCTGACGATAAACAGCTTTATTAAATAAATATTTAAAAATCATAAGCAAGAATATGGCTACGATTGCTGGCTTTTAAGGGGTAAGAATGCGTGTTTTAATAGATTGTTTGATTATAAAATTAATAAAAATTTCTGTTACGCCACACTAATTAACAGCATTGCTGTTTGATAAAAAACATAAAGGTTGTTGAAAAGAAATCACTACGAACTGATAATAACTTTTTAGAATTTGTGTTAACTAAAGTTGTTGAAAAACAATCTGTAAATACTGATAATAACTGTTTCGATTTTGTGTTATATATAGAAGTTTTACGTTTGAAGAAAAACTTAATAACAATAATAATAAATTATATGTTAATGCTGCTGCAGGTAGCTTTACTAAATTCATTGACCTGCGAGGAATAACAAACTTCAGGTACAATGCGACAAATGCCTGAAATGGTATCACAGATGGTATCTTGATATGTTGCCCAAACAATTTAAAAAAAAAAGACAATAAATGTGTATTGTAGTTGCTCATTATGTGAATATATGTCATATGCTAATAATTCATAAGTATCTACTACAAATGCTATAAGCAAGTTATAGAAATTGTAAAGAAGATAATTAAAGATAATAGTGGTTGGTTGAGTTAACTAAACTTTACTGCTTAGTAGATTTTTGTTTTAAACTTTAAGTTTATAAAAATCAAGATCGAGTTGTTTAGATTAACAAATTTCAGGTACACTGTGACGATTACTGGAAATGGTATATACAGTCTTGAAATTCTGCCTAAACAGTTTAACAAAATTCAAGACCTAAAGTTTAAACAGTTTTGTCATTTTTTAGAAATTTTTTACTGTGTATTAATATCATGAAATGTACTGTGTATGTTTGCCTATAATTTGAACAGCAAGGAAAAGTTTCTGGCTAGAGAGGATGAATAGCAGTCCATGTATGAATTTAATGTAAAATTATAAATAAACAATAATCAATGTAAAATTTCTAAAAACAATAATTTAAAATCTAACATGATAACTATAACTGTCAAATTTAGGAGACATCTACGTGGCCAAACAACAACTGAACAAATTTAGAGAATTCTAGAGAGTTAATATTTTAGAGATGATTGTATACTGTAATCTGTTAATCAATGGAGGAGATCATCTAGCATTTGTTCACTTTATACAGTGTTTTTTTAATTTTCTAACTATTTGTTTAAGTCTAATTTTTGTACGATGTGGTATATTCTTTGAAATTCTTTTAATGATACTGAACAAAAAGGTAGCCATGCTTAAAGTAAATTCATCAGTCAAAAAATTTGGACCAGTGAATTCGCTAGGGCCTGAAGTAAACACGACATCTTTTCAGGTTAAATGAGTCGTTTTCCAACTGGAATATTAGAATTCAGGCGTCACAAATGCTAATTTGAAGAAAACTTTTAAACTCAATGTCTCAAATGTCAGTATTACTTAACACTAAAAATAAGTAATGTTGCCTTACTAGGAAATAAAATCGAAGCAGTAATAAAACTGACAAAGTGCTAAGAATTGTTAGTAATACTTTTGCTTTGCTACTCTCTATTCGATCTGCTCCTTGAGATTTCTTAACGTCAAATTTGATCGCTTGAACTTTTTGTGCGAGAAACTGAGAAAGTTATGAAAACCTGCAATATGTTTATACCATATCTGCACGGTACCAGAAATAAAATATTTAAAAATATTTCTACAAACTTAAAAACTATAATGTCGAAAGGTGGGACACGCCAAGTAGATGTTATGAAGAAAAAGGTAGTGTCCATGACACAACTATCTTAAAACGAACAAAATGTACAAAAATTGCAACTAACATTCTTGCATCTATATTCAGAAAACTAATTATAACTGATATGATTGGAAATAGTTGTAGTTTTTACATAGATGAAAGCACAGACAAATCAGAATGTAGTTTTCTGGGTTAGTTGATTTTTAATAATCTTTTACTTTTTTTTTGTTTTTGTGGTTTACTTTACCAACATTTTGTTAAAAACATGGTTTAATAGAATAGTTTTGATTGTAAAAAGCAATTTGTACCTTAGTTCAAACCCTACGTAACAAAATAATTTAATAATTTTGTTTTAAAAAATTTTTCGTAACAGGTTTCTTTTACAAAAGCTATAACATTAGAAGTTTTTTATTAATTAGTAAATTGAAACATCTGCCAGAAAATGAGTTTACAAAACTTTTTTTAGTGAGTTTCCCAGGTTCAGTTTTGAGGCCACATTTTAAGTTTAGACAGTTTGTACACTTTGATCAAACTCATGAAATTGATGGAGCAGACTTAAAATTTCTACTTTGATTGCCTACATAATTAATTCCAATTAAAAACTATGCAGCTGGGGACTATTTATTCAAGGCTACTTTAAAATCAATACATGATGGTACTTAAGACATCACTAAAATCTGAGACTCTAAGTTTTTATTTTGATGTTGCACAATAAAGAAACTGCTGTCCAAATTAAAGAGAAAAGTTATTTCTCTGAATTTGATTTCTCTCAACTATCATTAAGGACATGTGTATAACAAGCTATAATAAACTTCGTATACAAAATATTTTCTGACAGTTAAAAGTTTAGATCCCAATTAAAAAGATTAGATGAAAGTTTAATAAGAAGATAATATTCAATTTAAGAAAACCAAACAAAAGCTTTAGAAATTAATGAACTAATGTTCTTTCTAATTTAAGTACTTATATGAAAGTAGTTAAGCTTTGTCAACTTATATATCCTATAATATAAAATCTTTCATGTTATATTTTAAATAACTTTATTTATTTTGTTGTAATCTTAAGAAGATAAACTTGTCTGATGCAAGTTTGTTTGTCCTATATTGTTTTACTTTTTGATAAAACTTTTCAGGGGTTGTTATTAAAGATTAAAACCATCAAACATTCAAAAGTCTTTTCTGACGAAAGCATTGCTGTTTGATAAAAAACACAAAAGTAAAAATATTGAATGTAGTAGGTATATGCTATTGAGCATAATACTGAATAACATACCCACTACTTGTTCCATGGTTGCCATAAGTTTTTGGCAAATTTTCTGTAGGTTTTCGAAATTTCCTTCAGTTTTTTAAGTACACATTTTTGGGACTATTGTTAGTTTAAAGCAGGGGTTCCCAACCAGGGGTGCGAGATTGCTTTTCATTTTTGTATGATAAATAAGGAGTCTTCACTCTCTGATAAAGTTAAAAAGTACATTTTGTTATAAAAAGAACTTGGCACTAAATTTCTGATTAAGTTAATTTAATAAATTAATTTTGGAAATGTGAACCATTTATAAACCATTTAGAAATACTATCCAAAATAGGAGAACTGGAAATTTCTGAAGAATGGAAAATAAATCCATATTCTTTTAATTTGAATCACATGTCCGATGATGAATCGTTAAAAGATGAACTTATTGAATTATGCATGAATCGTTTTCTCAAAATGCAGTTTAAAACAAAACTCTTGAACAATATTGGTGTTGGTCAATGAATATGTTTTTAAAACTTGGTGAAAAAGCACTAAGTACTCTCATTCCATTCGCGACGACTTACTTGTGCGAGTTTCTGGATTTAGTACTCTTTTTTCAATAAAAACTAAATCTAGAAACCGCTTTATGTTTAATTGTTATGTTTTTAATTTTCCAAGTATTTTAATTTTGTTAATATGGTACACTATCATAAAAATCAAAATACAAATTGTTAATAAATAATTATGGCATATAGCGTTAGGGAGTGCGAGATCAAATTAAGAGACTTTAGGGGTGCGGGGCATAAAAAAGGTTGGGAACCACTAGTTTAAAGCAAAAAAAAAGAGTTAAATAGTATAAAAGCATTGAAAAGACACTGTAAAGCTACTTTAAATTTGATTTTAATAAAAAAAATTGATGATGACATAAAATTTTCATCTTGATTTCTACTTAACATGTAAAAACTGTTTAACAATTCTAGGTTTTTTCAAGATTGCAGGTTTTTTGGCAACCCTGTCTTCAAATATAACTTAACAGTAGTTTTTTTTTCTATTATTTCTAAATTAAACAAAAATATTTGAATTCAAGATTAAAAAATTGGCTAAAAAATATAATACTTATGTAACATAATTATATAGTTGATCGTTTGCTCAAGCAACCGAAAAAACTACGACTAAATAAACTTAATATTTCCAGTGTAAAATAATTTTAAACAAGTTTAACATCTTACCAACAAATTCAATGGTGAATAAGATAAAAAAGAAACAAGTGAACCTTAAGAGCTTTGTTTCAAACTTCTCTTTTAATAATTATAACTTAAACCAACATCTATCAAATAGAAATCTACAGCAAATTGACAACTTTCAATGTAACTGCAATAATTTACATTTTAATAATTTGATGAAAAATAGAAGAAACTAGAGTAAATGAGCTGTAAAAGACAGCAAAGAAAATTCTTGATAAAGTAGTCTTTTATATGTCTATAAAGGATAATTGGTTTCACACTCATTAAATAAATAAAAAATTCGATGAAAATTTGACTTAATAAAAACAATCTAATAAATAGATTACAATTATCTGACCGTTAAAAAAAGTAAAAATAGAAACTCATGCAGAAGCCTTATAAACCCTTAACATTTTAGTTACAGATATATCTATTTAATAAAAACAAATATGAGAAGTTTAAGAAATAATACTATTAGCACAGTATAAAAAAAGGAAATCGAGTTTAACACTTAATGTTAACAATGACAAAATCACATCAAAAAATTCAATACCTAAAGCATTGATTGGTTTATAGCTTTCAAATTTTGAAGCATGTAATTTTTGATTAAAATATACATTTATTGATAAATCGTGTAAAATTTTTAATTTATAAAAACTAGTTTTGACAAGAAGAGGGGTTCAACATACCCATCTCTAAAAGTTATATTTGTACGTATTGCCGGGACTTTATTAAATCCTCAGCAATTGAAGGTAAAAACAAAATTCAACAAAAAAAATAAAGATGATAATTTGTTTTAGTTAATCTCTAAATAGGTAACGCACACTGGGGAGTTGATGCCACTGAAGAGGATGGCAGTTTGATGTTGAACTGCCACCAAAACTGAAGTGGCGTATTATGCCTGACAAGTTTTCTTGAATTCAAGAACTTGCCTACTTTATGGCATCAGCTGACATAGTCATGGGAGAAGAGCTGATACAGAGCTTCATTGGGAGAAGTGTAGTTTCAAACTAAAGTCTCAGTCTAATTATTTGTAATTTTGATATTATAATTTTTTAAAAGCCCATTGTTACCAGAAGAAAAAAATTTTTTAGTTTACAAGTTAAAATGCTACTGTGAAAATAGCGACATTAGACAAATTTCCCGTCACCTAAAAATAAGAACAAAAGATATTGTTTAAAAATGTTTTACGTATTACATCAGTGACAAAAGAGATAAACAGAGCGTAGCAGTCAAAAATGCAATGAGAAAATCAGCTTTAGCTAAACAGATACAATCATGAGGTCAAAGAAGAGAAACATCGCTAAATTATAAGAAAAAGGTAGACCATATAAACAACAAATTTTTAAGTATTTTGTTATCTTTAGATTACTGTTAGTTATTTTAACCTAAATGTAAAACAAATTAAAATATTTAAAGATACAATCATGAATACAAAGAAGATAAACATTGTTAAAAAAGAAGAATAAGGTAGACCAATAAGAAACAGCACCAACATATTGTAACTGATCTGAACAATTATCATGAAATAAAAATTTTGACAAAGAGTTTAATATTGACTTATTTCATTAAATTTTATATTGCAATCAATTGTAATCGGTTTTTTTAATTAAACATTATGTTTTCTGATAATACTCATAAATGTACTACTCTTGATGTTTATCAAAAGTTATCGGAACTCGCACTCAAAGCAAAACTACCTTATAGAGATGTTCAAATGACTAACAGATTCATAAAATGAAATGGGCAGTTTACTGATTTGAATAATACGTTTGGATAATGGGAAAGATGTAATCTATGCTACAGATGAATTAAATAATACAAAAACATCTTTTTTGCAAAAGGATCTGGACCACTGTCAAATAATCCCAGCCACTTAGGGCAGAGATTGTTTATGTACTAGAAATTTACCTACTTAATAATATCTTAGCTAAACAATCAAAAAACTTATAGAAGATATTCTAGCTTATGAGTAGACGGTGATATAATAATAAAATATTTATTAAACAAGCAATCGCCTACAACAGTTGATGTTTAAAACAAATGAAATGCTGACATAAGTTCATAAAAGCTGTGGCTGGTTTTTTTTAAGGTAATACTGAAAAAATGATTCCTTAAAATAAAATATAGTAATTTAATCAAACAATTGTCAGCAAACAAAGGAAGGATAATTTTAAGTATTTATTTGAATATTTTGTAGAAACGTGCTGAAGGCGACTGCAGTTATCCTAAACTGCATGTTGTAAGCGAAATACATCTCTAGAAAAATATCTCAAACAATAATAACATATTATCAAAGTAAGGAATGTCTTAAAAATTCATTATTGTGATTACTACCAAATACAATGTTCAATACTTCAGTACAATAATTCACAATCTTTAAAAATAATATAAAATATATAAATACTAACACAGCATATTCTTATGTGATGTCACTGTAGAGAGTTATTGAAAAATTTTCATTCTTTTCTAGTTCGAAAAAACAGAAAATCTTCCAACTTCGGTCAGAAATTGACTAAATATAAGCACGTCGATGCCTGCAGTCACATCAACCTCCTGCTTTGCTACTCTCATTGCACCGACTGCTCCTTAAGTTTTCTAACGTCAAATTTGATCGCTTGAACTTTTTGTGCGAGAAACTGAGAAATTTATAAAAATTTGCAATATGTCTTATATCATTTCTGCATGGTACCAGAAATAAAATATTCAAAAATTTTTTCACAAACTTAAAAATTATAATGTCGAAAAGTGGCACACACACCTAGTATATGTTATGAAGAAAATAGGTAGTGAACACGACACAACTATCTTAAAACGAACAAAATGTACAAAAATTGCAACTAACACTTTTGCACCTATATTAAGAAAAATAACAACAACTGATTTGGTGGGAAAGAGGTGTAGTTTTTACGTAGATGAAAGCACATACAAATCAGGATGCAGTTTTATAGTTTGTTGATTTTTGATAATCTTTATTTATTTGTTTTTATGATTTAATGACTGCAGTAAAAAGAGTGAAATTTGATCAAACAACTCTATAACAACTTTGTTAATTATTGTAAATTTTAAATTAACAATTATGTAGTGAAATAGTTAACAAACATAGTTAATTATTGTACAAAATATTTGGTTTATGATAGAATTCTTAGGAGACAGTTACTTTTTTTTTTGTCGCTGGACAGTTTAGAGTATCTTAACTATAAATCATATATGTTTTTGTTTAGGCATTAATACTAAGATTTTAATATATTTTTATAATCAGAACATAATGGTGAACAAAACAGGTTATTTTTATTTTCCTTTAAACTTACAGTTATTTGTGTATATTTTTCGCAGTTTGGCTTGCGTTTATTGTAAAATGTTGTAAATAAACCAGAATATGCTTAGTTATAGATAGATATATTTATTTAAACATAAATTCATCTATTCAAGTAAAATGTGAAAATACACATATTACTATGCTTGAATCTAGATTTGGTTTTAGTAATACTGTGAGAACTTAATTTAGAAAGAACTTAAAAAAATTTAGAAATTCAATTTTGTTTTTATAATAACTTTTATAATATTATAAAAATATTCTTATGTTTGGGGCTTCTTTTAATGGGCTTCTGTTTTAAATACAACACAAAATATAAAAAGTAGTTTGGACAGTTGTATGCTGGTGTGAGCATATACATAAGCAGATTTAGTAAGATACTGTTTCCACGTTTCCATATTTGGTGCTGTGAATTAAATTAACTTATGGTTTTTTTTTTTATTAAAAATAAAATAAAATGTGTATAATACAGTAGCAATCTTTAAAGATTACTTTATTGTTTATTTAAACCGAATATCGTAAATATTTAAACAGAATAAATTTTGATAACCTTTTTTAATTTAGAAATAGATAGCAAAAGATAGTGTTCCATTTCAACTAGGATTCCAGAACATTGGTTGTAAAAGCGGTGTAAATATCTGGAGCTGAATTGCTATTTAGAGTACATTCGTAAAAACAAAGTTATGTCTAAATATTGGAAACAAAGCCTTGAAAATTGGAAGTCAATATTGTTGATAAGCTTTTGCCAACATTGTGCACTCTTTAACAAAGTAAAACTTGTGCTCCAAGTCTGAAGGTTGTGCTAGCATTGGAAATTTAGATTTGGTAAATGTTAAATGTTTGCATTTAAGTTCAAGAGCTTTAAGCGAAATGAATATCGTTTGGACGAGTTCTATTTTGAACATTGAAAGGTTATCAATTTTCATTTACTCCACCGGCGTAGATTCACTTACAGTAGCTTCAAGTATATTTTAAACAAATATTAACAGTGGCTAGCTGTTGTTAAGTAAGAAGCTGAAAACTAAATAGTTAAAAAAGAAAACTATCTATTTTACTAACTTTTTATTTTTAAATTTTGTCTGAATTGACATATCCATATCAACATCAAGTTTATCACAAAAAGCATGATACATTATTTAAAGAAAGTATTAAAAAGGCAAAAATTCAAGTTGTAATAAATAAAAAGCAGTATGTAGTAGTTATCTTCATTCAATTTTTTGTTATACAGTGTCGAAAGATGAAATTAAAACACTTCAGGGAAAAATTATATAGAAAACATCTTAGTACAGCTGTATTAGTCCAAGTTTGATTTAATTGCTGAGTATATTCAGTATATAAGTTTTATACGAAGCAGTGGCAAATATCAAACCTAACATAATTATCTGCAAAGATATGTCCACGGATAAGCATTAAAGGTGCATAATGAAAAACCAAATGAGATGAAAAAGAGTTTCTTTGAAAGGGATTGGATCAAGACTTTTGACTATCTAGCTGCCATAGGAGTGGAAGTAGGCGTTAGCATGAATACTTTTGTCAAGAATGATAATGAATTCCTGCTGAAAAGTCTTTTAGAGTACAACATATAGTTGGTTTTAAAACCTTGTAGAAAAAGTTAATACACCTTTGTCACATACATGATACCAAGATAATAGGAAATAAAATAATGTGAATGAAGCTTGTCTAAGAATGATAGAATTACAGACATTTTATTGCTCTGATTAGGTTTCATTTGACAGTAACAGATTCGAAAACTTGATAAGGTACCGCAGTTGATACAGAATTACCATAATAAACCTAAAATGAGTCCTATTGATAAAACTTAATGTCAAAGATGTGTAATCTAGCCTTTCTTGTTCATCTTGAGGACAAAACCAGCACAGAGAAAGCAATAACCATTACACGGTACGTGACAATGAAATTACTTTAAATGAATAAAGACGGTTCCTTGATGAAATTAATCAAAAAGTTTATAAAGATGACAATATCAAGGTTGAAACTGCTTGCAAGCCTAATGATTGCACTTCAGGTTGAACATCATCTGTTTAGGGAGAAGATGCTTATGAGACATGAAACACCCAATATTTGGTGATCCCATGGACCAGCCACAAGATGTTATTGGCGGCTTTTATGTAGGGTACTTTAAGGATAAAAACATTAAGAACGAACAAAATGCTGAGTATACATTGGCTGGCAAACTGGCATTGGCAGAAGAAAAGTTGGAGAGTTGTGATCCTGAATTTTTAGGTGATAAAGGCAATTAATCTTTTAACCTTAACAGAGTTTTCCCTTGAAAATGTTGTTGCCCGTGGTGGGATGACAAAGAAAATAATAGCACGGAATCATAGCGGTGACCCTGACATCAAAATAGAGAGAACAATAGATCATTATATGAGCAGGGTAGCATAAGATGAACTTCACACATCAAGGCATATAGTTCATTCATTACAGATGAGACACGGGAAAGAAATAAAAAAGCACACCGAGAGCCATGGTCTCCGTTGCTAAAATTGCAAAAAACGATGAATAATAAACCCATTTATGAATGCTTGGGTGAATTACTTAAAATGTTTGAAAACAAGATGGAATATTTGTTGATTTATTTAATGAACACCAGAATGGGGGTAATCGTGAAATATATGTTCTGGATGGAGTATCCAGAATCATACAGGCTATATGCGATAGAATAGACAGGTCAGTGTGCAGCCTTCTTCCTTTAGAGATCATGACTTACCCAAAAAATATGCAAAAACTGCAGATTGATCATCACAGCAAACCCAGACAGTACTTTGACAAGCTGTGCACTTATGAGTTCTAGCAATGATTTTCAGGGTTGTGTCACACTAACTTTGTCACCAAAAAATGACCGCACACATGCTGTCAATTGTTCCTAAAAGGTAGAGAGATTTTATAGAGAGGGCCTTTTCCATAAGGAAGAAGAAATAAATTTATCTTCAGACAGGCTTCTGCAATAAGCTCATAAATGATGTACATAAGTGTAAACCAAAAAAAGAGAGAGTTAACATGATCATGGAAGCATACAGAGGGGATTGTACAGTCTATTAGATGAAGAAGGAATGTTTTGTCTATACAGCTCGTTCTGGCATGATGCAAGGAAATCCTTAACTTTTAGTCATCATCCTTTTACGTTAGTTTCACTATAACAAATAAATGTCTTGAAGTGAACCTGATTGGGAACTACCCAACAAGGGATAATTGATAAATTTGAGGACAACTAGGAAAAAAAGAATGTTTTTCAACCTTGGGAAAAAGAGAGAGGCAAAGTGTCAACAATACTATACTGTTTTGCACCAGGTTCTTGATAATGGTTCTTACATTGACACAGTGAGAGATGTACAGTTTGGTCAGATGTATGTGCATTACAAATCACTGGAAAATAGTATAAATCACCTATTCCCTGACATGATGCCTAGAATGGCAATGACAACAGCTCCTGACATGGGTTGGTTCCCTATAGATCATCCTAATGCAGTTGGAGTATTTGGGCTCAATTACATTATATACAGGAAAATTATGTCAACCAATATATTCAGGAGGATATTGACAATGGCAATGGGTAATAAGAGGAAAAATTTTGAAGATAGAAATTTTTCATAAAACATCATTGTTATAATTGATAAAGGGAAGAAACTTCAGGCTTTAAGAAACTAAATGGATGAATTAACTGAGTATGTAAATAGAAAAGTCAATGTGTACTCTGGCAGCAGGCCTTGGTGAGCAATCACCTTTTACTTTATCCTAGTTGTCGCCTCGATGAGCAGTAATGTTTTGTTTTCAAATTGTACATTTATTTTACATTTATTGTTTTTAGCATACTTCAAAAAGTTAGATCTTCAATTAGATCTAACTTAAAACATTAAAAAAAGAAAATATTGAATCTCTTCAGGAATTTGAGCTAATTGAAAAAAAAAGTAGTGGTAGTATAAAGTTTATGTCTTATTTCAGTAAAAATATAAATTATACCGCTAAAATACAACCAAACAAAAATTTGATCACAATTGAAAAATATTTATGAGACCAAAAAATGGTTTTCAAGACTTAAAAAAACAAGTTTGTTTGCGATATCCTCGAAAAATTTATAAATAATTATTTTAAGAATAATAACAATATTCAATACAGTAGTTTATTTGGTAATTTTTGTGTCACAAACTAAAAATCAATACGCATAAACTACTAAAGACAACAATGAACAACATAAACTGTAAAGCAAAACTAATATTCAACAGAAATCAGATTATAAAAATAGTTGAATGTATTGCATTAATATCAATAAACCATAAGTAAGGATCTTTTCAATCCATATAATTTTTTTAAAAAGGATCTAGCCAGATACAAATCACTATAGTTCTAAACTAAGTTACACCTGGATTACAATTTTTTTTTGTAAAAATATCATTTCTAAAAGAAACAAATGTTCAGCTCTCCAACAACTTTTCATAAATTGGAGAAAAATAGAATTCAATATGTTTAGCAATAAGAAATTATTTGAGAGGAAAAACATAATAAAAATAGTTAATGTATATAGTATTCAAGTCACACAAAATAATGAATGTGTCACAGAATGTATGCAATCAAGGAAGGAAAATAATTTCAACCACATAATAAAGAGATTCTGTACAATCAAATCAAATTACCTCTAGATTGTCAAATTATTCAATCATTTCAAACAAATTCATTTTCTTTAATTGACATTAATTAAATGGCTTTAGCAAAAGGTAATGTTGTAAAAAGATATTAATATAAAATTATATAACAATTTAGTTAATATCACAACAATAGATGTATATTTAATTATTTTACTAAATAAAGCAGATTGGCAAAGGCTTGATTTAACCTATGTTTACAAATGTATCAAATGTTATATAGCTATCACATATGAAGTTAAAAATATCAGAAACAACATACCTAATATTTCTTCAAAAAATATTTTAAAAATTATATTTTTTTAATTGAACAAATCTACTTGATTTCAATGTCTATAAAAACTATTTAAAAATATAATGTTTTGTCTGCTTGTAATGCTTGTGTTTTAAAAACTCTCAAGCCTAAGTTTTAGTTCTATGAATACACAAGAATTCATGAACGAAACAACCTCTTAGACCTGACAAAACTGCTGGTTCAAGGTGTTTCTCCTCATCAACCACACTCAATGAAAGGTGTCCCTCCTCTACAGCAACAAGAATGAGAGGATATAAATCTCCTGCTTGCCCACACTCAATAGTATGTGTTTCTCCTCAACGGGCTGATTGGTACATGAAACTAGGTGAGCCAACAAGGGTTGGATCAATTTGCTAGTTCTTTTTACCAACTTGGTATTTCTTGAACCTGCAAGTAAATTGTCTTAGGGTTCACAAAAGAAGCATTTTATTATTAATAATATATACATTTTTAACCAGTAATTAAAGATTTTTGTTATAAATTTTATGAAAACTTTTTAAAATATTCATTAAACTTCTGGATATTATAACAAGTCTATATCAACTTTTATTACTGCTAAGAAAATTGAATCAAATTAACCTTTAGGTTTTGATTGGTTGTATTTTTTTTAATGAACACCTTAGTGCAAACTATACATTGTATTAAAGGCTAACAAAAGAAGCTTATTAGCCAGCAAAAATAAGAAAACATCAATAAATTATTTTAGATTTTTGGTATTTTTTATAAAAATATAATGTAAATCAATACATTATACTATATATATATATAACTTAAATTACAAACTTTGGTAATTTTACAATATTAGATTTCATACAAAAAAATGTTATGGAGGGTAAAACTTTTTTTAATTGAAATCTTTAAAAAACTCGTTAAAAAGCTGAAGCATTACAAAAAACTTGAGTTTTAATTATTTTAAATTTCAAAGGAACTCATCTAAGGCTATAAGGGGTTTAAACATTTTTATTACTAAAATCAACTTTATTCCGTAAATGAAAGCTTAGTTTATAAACTAAAAAAAATTTTTACAAAGTATATAAAGTATTTAGTTTTTGTAATATAGTCAATTATGTAAAACATTTCTGATACAAACATTGAAAAAATTTTTTAATTGCTGGTTTTCTTGGAATTTTGTATAAAACTATTATATCGTTATTCTCCATTATTTTTTATCAAATAAACTTAAACTTTCATGTAATATTTCTTGCATTAATAGAAAAAAGCCCACTCTAATGATATTATTAAAATTTTAAAAAATTAAGAATTTGATGACTGATAAGTAAAATAGTAAATCATTTTTTTTAGAAAAAGAAAATCTTAATCTAAATTATAAACTATTAAAATAGCATTATTTTAACTTATAAGTTTCATAACTATTGATTAAAAACTGTAAGAGGAGATAGATTTCTAATAAATAGTTTTATTTACATTGGTACTTTCATAAGGAACCTATTAAACTCTCTAACTATATAATCTTAATATCGAAAACTAGTTTGATATTTACTAAGCAGTAAAATGCAACTAGCAGATAAGTTAAAAAGATTTAAATAAGTTTAACATGTAATAAATAATTTTTTTCTCGTACGACTTTAAACTATATTAGTTTATATATATATTTGTAAAAACTTCCATTTTAAACTAAGTCAACATAAAATAGATATTCAACTTTGGAAGAGGTTTAATACAAAGAGTATCTCAAAAAGAATATTTTTGTAGTGTAAATATGCTGTTATAAAACAGAAAAGCATACATGAATCAACTGCAAAAGTTTAAGTATCTCAATGGGCTGTTGGGTAGAAATTGATTTTTTTGTGACTAAATAAAAACTAAGTTTTATATTATATTTAGTAGAGCTTAGTTCTTCATTTCGTAACTGTTTGTTTTTAAAAGTATTCTAGGAGTAAAAATTAAATTTCTAATGCTCTTTTTTTCTTTTTTTCTTTTTTGTAAAAAATACTGAAAATGTTACATGTTTAATGTCAAAACTAAGGTATTCAACAACTACACAAAGATACCTGAATTAATTATATATGGTTATTCTTTATACCAGCTCTATCTTTTTGGCTTTCTGTTTTTTTAAATATAAAGTTGTGAGTATTTTTTGTAAGTAATTTTTACTTTTATAAAAATTAAGGGTGCTTTTATAAAATTTCAGGATGTAATCAAGAAAAGAACAAGTCACTTTTGAACAAATTGTCATTTTCACAAAAGTGGTAACATTTGCACAAGGTTAGAGTTAGGGTCTGGCTTAGGGTCCTTGTAATGTGAATGTGCAAATATTACTGCTTATGGAAAATAACCCTTTGTACAAAAGTGTGCCTTTGAGCAAAAGTGACGACCTACCCATTAAGGACATATAGCTCTATGTCTACAACTAAGCATCCCCATATTACATCTTTGTTTATAAGTACACAAGATAAGTTAAAAAAAATATATAGTGAATTGTGTCTTTTGAACAACCAACTTTAAGGTTTTTGTAAAGCAATATCTTAATTTTTTTATGTCTATCAATTTAATTCCAAGTTTTAAAATAACTTAAACAATTATTTTCCATAATAACTATATCAAACAAGAGAAAATCATAATAAAAAACAAATTACAGGTGTCTGTGTCTGAATTTTTTTGTTATGCTAGGAAACCATTTTTAGATATAACTTATAGATAATTTTGAGTAAGTTAAACTGACCATCTTCAAAATTCAACAACTTATGAAATTCTTTAAAATAAAATATAAAATATATTTTTAAAAGGACCTCATTTATGAACCATTCAACTAATTTTGTTATATTTTTATTGCTCTGTCAAATCAAAAATGTCAATATCTGCATTAACCCACTTTCTCAGCTCACTGTGCAACATCATCAATGTATTTACTTCAGCTTAGTTAATAGTACAGTGTTTCAGCCTTTTATTAAGTAAAAAAGCCAGCTTGAGTCAGCCCAAGTTGGTTAAAAATCAAAAACATTTTTTAAGCTAAATACTTTAGCTACTTTTTGAGCTAAATATAAACTTTAGAATAGTTAAAATACAAATTTTTGTACACTTATTATATAATTTTACCTGTATAAATAAACACAAACTTTCATACACTTATTAGATAAATTTAACTTTATACATATGATGATCTACTAGTTAATAAAACTAAATCAGTTAAACTTTTATAAAAGAAAATGTAATTATATAAGAAAATTATTAAATATTACTAAGTTACAGTGGAACAACAACTTACATACAGATATATTACAAGTTTACTTACTTATACTTTATCATGTGAACACAGCATTCCATAGTAGGTACTTCATATTGTTGAGTGCAAGGAAATAAAGTAAGCAAAGAAGGTTTAAGAATTCTGTGAGGATGTTTCCAATTTTTTATTAAACTTTATAAGTAGGTGAAAACGATTTTTGGTCATCCAATTTAAACCAGGGTTGAACTTACGATACTTTAATCCGTTTGTAGTACACTTGTAGTGACTACAAATAAAATTTTCATCAAGCAAAAGTATAAAAAAAAATGTAAAACTAACCTTAAACTAATAAAACACAAGAAAACGTTTAAATAAAATTCTAAAAATATTTCAAATTTGTAACATTATTGTTTGTTGAACGCCAGAAGAAAAGTTTAAAAATAGGTTTAAGAATTTATTGTTAACTAAAACTTGTTTTACAAGTAAAGTATTGTTTAGGTTATACATTAGAAGAACGTTTTACTTTATAGTTTATGAAAAATTACAGTCATAAAAAACTTGTAGAAGACGTTTTTTTATTTGATCGATAAAACAGACCTTTTTGGGGTTATCAGTAAAGTTTTTAATGTAGTTTGCTTAAACTTTCAAATATAACAGTGTATTTATCTAATAGATGAACTTTGTATTATAAAAATTTTTTTACACTTGATTTATAAATTAAAACTTAAAGCCTTGTCAACTTATAGGTTTTTTTAATCAAATTGAAAAAATATCTGAAACTTAATTATTTATATTGTTTAAAAAAGATTGTTTTACATTTTTAAACAAAACAAAGAATAATAGTGTGCTTTTATTTTTAAAGTATTTAATTTTAAAGTTCATTCTTCAACAAGTAAACAGTTCCGGATTGTTTTAAAATACACAAGAATTAATATTTTTTAACTTTTCTAAAACGCATGAGAATGATTAAAGCATTTGTTTTATGTTGCTTATAATTATTATGTTTTGGACCTTTAATTTTGTTAAGATTTTTCCTCTATATACATTAGTACGTTAATCTGTTAATTCAACTTATCTTAATTTTTGGAAGTTTTGTACAAGTAAAGTAATTAAAACTAAGATTTTTTTTTAAATTTAAAAGTTTAAAAGAAAAATTAACGTTTTTTGTAAGATCGTTCAAAAATTAAAAAAAAAGTCTTTAAACAATTTAAAAAAAATTATATACTAAATGTAAACAGCTTTGTTTAACTTTTATTTTTAAACTTCTAATATAGCCATCCAATCAAAAGGAACAAAACAAGTATTTGTTTGTTTGAGTATTTTAAATTAAACTAATTACTGAACCAGTTTATAATTAAAATTAATAACTTTAATAATGTAATTTATAACTTTTAATAAAATTCTTAACTATACTTTAACTAAACAAGTTTTCAATTTAACAAAGATTGTTTTAACATCCCGAAAAATTTATCAAGTTCAGTATTTTTTTATAATCCATAACAATTAACAAATACACAAATATTATACTGATAGGTATACTTGTTAGAAAATGGTATATCATTAATGACGTAATAAGTTAATAATTTAGATAAATATTAGGTTAGTACTAATGAAAAAAAGAAGTTTGGTGTTTTTATCAAAGCAACTTCAAGAAAAAAAATCTCTTAAACTAAAACTTCTACTTAAACAAATATTAATACGTAGATAGTCTAAAATATACCCCTAATTATATCAATACAATTGTGAGGGTTAATTTTACATATATTTTTTTACTAAATACTGAAAATGGTTTTTTAATAGTTCTATAAATGTAAACTTTTGTAGTTCTTCCAGTCTTTAGTCACAATCATTATTGAGACGTTAATACTGATTACAAAATAAAATATTTATGAAATTTTGAAAAACTTAGCTTGTAAGTAGGAGTTAGCAATCAAATATAACTTAGCCATCAAATATAAATTAGGCACCAAGTAAAATTTAAGTACTAAGTATGAGTAAAGTACCAAGGAAAATTAAGCTACCATAATTAAGTTAGCACCTTAGTAGGAGTTAGTTACCGTGTAGGAGTTATCTACCGTGTAGCAGTTAGCTACCTAGTATAAGCAAGCCACCAAGTATGAGTTAGCTACCAAGTATGAGTTAGCTACTTAGTAGAAAGTAACTCAAATTAGAGTTACTTTTAAACAAATAGTTTACTTTTAAGATTGAGCTAGCTTGCGAGTAGTAGTTAGCTATCAAGTATGACTAGGTACCAAGTATGAGGATCCTACAAAGTAAGAGCTAGCTACAATGTTTTAGTTAGCTACCAAGTAGTAGAGAGCTACCCATTAAGATTAAGCTACTAAAAATAAGTAAACTACCAAGTAGGATTAAGCTACATAGTAAGAGTCAGCTATCAAGTATACTTCTAAACTAATACTTAGAATCAACTTCATGTTTAGTAGCTAACTCATATTTTGTAAAAGCTCCTACTTGCTTGCAAACTCTTATTTTGTAGCTAACTTATACTATTTAGCTAATTCTTACTTCGTAGCTAACATATACTTATAGCTAACTTCTACTTGGTAGCTATTTCAAACTTGTAGCTAACTTCTACTTGGTAGCTATTTCAAACTTGTAGCTAACTTCTACTTGGTAGCTATTTCAAACTTGTAGCTAACTTCTACTTGGTAGCTATTTCAAACTTGTAGCTAACTTCTACTTGGTAGTTTACTAAAATATTATAAGTAACTCCGATTTTGTAGCTAAATTACCCTCGGTAGATGTTTTAAACTTTTCAGGTTATATCCCGTTTATGGCTAACTATTAATTAGTAGCTATGTCCTATTTTGTAGTTAAAACAACTTCTACTTGGTTGCTAACTCCTACTTGGTTGCTAATTCCTAATTGGTTGCTAAGTAATACTTGTTAGCAACTCATACGTAGTTGCTAATTCAGATTTGTGATAACTCTTACTATTTGTTTAGCTAACTCTGACATTTTTGAGTACTACGAAGCTCACAAATGTTGGCTTTTAATAAAGTCACTAACACAATTTAACCTACGGTAGAAACATAATAATTATTTATACATAAAGAGGTTAGCTGAATCAATAATCTTTTTCAGAAAAAAAAAAAGTTAATAAATATAAGTAAAAAACAGTTTCTCAATTACTAAATCTTACTAGTCACCATTTAATGCTCATAACTTTATGAATTAAAATATATATATCACTTGTTAGATATATCCTAAATTAAAAACTTTAGCAATATTACAACTATCACATAACAGTAGATCGTAACATTACAACTGTCACATGACAGTAGATCGTAACATTACAACTGTCACATGACAGTAGATCGTAACATTACAACTGTCACATCACAGTAGATTGTAACATTACAACTATCAAATCACAGTAGATTGTAAGATTACAATTATCACATCACAGTAGATCGCAACTTTACAACTTTCACATTAGAGTAGATTGAAATAATATAACTATCACATCACAGTAGATTGTAATTATATTCAATAAACTATAGAAATGCTTAGTTTTTTATATACTTGCATTTGATTTTACAAAGCTTAATTCTTAAAAACTTTTGTTTTACAGTTGGTCAACAAGCATATAGAAATATAATTATGTGATCCTATAACAACTCTAAAAAGTACTAAATCTTTTAATAAGTTGCGTAAATACTTGGATGCTAACTGCTAAATGGTAGTTAACTACTACTACATTGTAGCTAAATCATCGTTTTTAACTAACTCATTCTTGGTAGCTAAATTATACTTGGTATCTAACTCATACTTGGTAGCTAACTGCTATTTGGCAGCTAACTCCTACTCAATAGCTAAGTTACTCATACTTGTAAGCTAAATCATACTTTGTAGATACCCTTAGTAGATTAACTTATACGTGTAGTTAACTCACCCTTATAGCTTAATCATACTCGCTAACTAACTCCGACTAAGTAACTAACTTATGATTGGTAGCTTACTTGCCTTTGGTAGCTAACTCTTACTTAGTAGCTAACTCAATTTTGATAGCTAACTATCCCTTAGTAGCTAACTCAAACTTGATAGCAAACTCAAACTGCATTGCTAACATAAATTTTTAAACGAACTTTTTTTTGTCAATTGTTAGTAGCTAGCTCACATTAGGTAATTAACATAAATTTTAAACAGATTTATCTATGTCAATCATTAAGCTAGAACAAAAATGAAATTGAAAAATGTTCATCATTATACTAGTTTTATTATAATGTTTTCAGATTGATCAAATTTGAAAAAACTTAAAAAATATAAGTACAAACATTAAGAATCGTGCAGAAAACCTATATTACGAACAACTTAAGACTTCGGTTTTTAAGATGAGTTCTTTAAAGTGCGGGCAGGAATAATAGGCCGATACTTTTACCTGCTTTTCAAAAAGCTTCCTAGTAAGAGTTAGCTACAAAGTACAGTTTAATGTTTGTGTTGATTTTTACCATCGCATATATAGATTAAATTACGTTTAAGAGAGGAAAAATATAAACTTATCATAGTCATTTCTGCTTAAACGATAATAATATGTATTGAAAATTGTTACTTAGAATCGTAGCATTTTCGAGGTATACCTACAAAACACCCGAAAACAAAGTAATTTTAGATAAATATTTAATATCATAAACTTTACTAAAAATTTCCTAGAGTCGTTTTCATGTTTGTAGTTATAATTTTAAAGGCTTTTCAAATTAGCCAATCTGGAAACATTATGGGAAAACTAAGGTATTAGTGAACATTTTCAAGTTCTTTTATTGTTCTAGCTTAATGTTTAACAAAGATAAGGCTTTTAAAAAGTCTATGATAGCTAGGCAGTGCAAGTTAACTATCAAGTTAGCTACCACGTAGGAATAGACTACAAATTAGATTAAGATACAACGTTAGAGTTATCTACCAAGTATTAGTTACCTACCAAGTATAAGTTAGCACCAAAGTAAAAGTAAGCTACCTAGTATCGGTTAACTACCAAGTAGCAGTTAACTGATCAGTATGAGTTAGTTAGGAAGCAGGTGTTTCTACCAAGTAAAAGTTAGCTACAAAGTATGAGCTACCAACAAAGTATGAGTTAGCTACCAAGAAAGAGTTAGCTACCAAGTAAGCTATCAAGTTTGAGTTAGGTAACAAGTAAGAGTCAGCTAGCTTATTTTTGATAGCTGACTCCTACTCGGTATGCTTATCAATTCGAGGATCATATAGTATTTTAAGTACAATTTTGTTTAAACAATGTTATTTTTGAAAATTAACTAGCTCAAAAAGAAAGCTACATATAGCTTTTTAACATTATTTTCGTTGTTATATTGATTTTGAAACTTAACTAAAAACTAAACTTTACTTTATATTAAATCTTATTATTAAAACTCAATTTGCTTGGTTTTTAATTAAAATTTTTATGTATAAACTTGTTTTTATTTAATTGTATAAAGCTATATTCGATGACTGTTATATATATTTTTATATTCTTTATTTAGGCTCTGACAAAGTGTTTGACCGAAAGTTACTTTGTAAAATAAAGTCTATAAAACCAAATTAATAATATATATCTTATTTATTTTTATATATTATATAATATTTGAAATAGTATGTACTCAACTAAAATATGCTTCACCTTAAGGATACTTATAGAAGTCGTTAGAAAAAAAAAGATAAGGTACTTTGCAGCAAATTTCTTGTAGGTAGCTAAGTTTTACTTTGCAGCATTTTCAAACTTGGTAGCTAACTTTTAATAAGTGGCTAACTCTTACTTGGTAGCTAATTTAGTTTCTGACTCCTACTCGGTAGTTAACTAATACTTTGCAACAATTTAATACCTGATAGCTATTTCATCATCATTAGCCATCGGGTATTAAATTGTTGCAAAGTATTAGTTAACTACCGAGTAGGAGTCAGAAACTAAATTAGCTACCAAGTAAGAGTTAGCCACTTATTAAAAGTTAGCTACCAAGTTTGAAAATGCTGCAAAGTAAAACTTAGCTACCTACTAGAAGTTTGCTGCCAAGTACCTTATCTTTTTTTTTTCTATACGACTTCGTAGATGGCCATTACTTGCTAGTTAACTCATACTTGGTAGAAACTCCTACTTGCTAGCTAACTCCCTTTTGATTGCTGACTAATATTTAGTAGCTAATTCTTACTTGGTAGCTGACTCATAGTTAGTAACTAACTTCTACTTGATGTCGATTTTCAATTTGTAGCTAACTCTTACTTGATAGCTAACTAATACCTAGTAGCTAGCTTTCTACTAGTAGCTAACTCTTATTTAGTAACTAATTCATATTTGGTAGCTACTTCATACTTGCTAGCTAACTCATACTTGGTAACTTAATCATAATTGCTGCTAAATTATATTTGGTAGCTAAATAATAGTTTTACTTTAGTTTCTCATAACCTATTCAGATTTCTTCTTTTCAAATAAAAAGAAATAAAAAATATTTAGTAGGAGCCTATAATAGCTAATTCCTACTAATTACCTAACTTACTCTTGGTATCTAACTCATACCAAGTAACAAACTGACAGTTGGTAGCTAACTCCTATTTAATAGGTAACTCATACTTGGTAGCTAGGTTATAATTAAAGCTCCACCTTAAGGATACTTAAGGAAATTGTGTATTAATTAAGTATAATAGTTCTTAGTAAACTTCTAGATACTATATTATGGTTTTATCTGATAACACTAAAATAAAAAACATATTAAGTTGTTGATTAGAGTCTAAGCTTTATAATAGTGTCTGAATACTGTACATAAAGGACATTTAAAGAAATCATATATAAATAAAATATTTTAAAAGTAAATTATAAGAAGTTATACATTCCTTAGTTTTTGTCGCATCAAACTGAAAACTATTTTAAAATGTTTTTAAAATTTTAGCTATTCGATGGTACTTATTAAACTGTCAAAACTGAACTCAACTAAGAGTTATATTTTATATTGTGAATTAAACTTTAAAATTATGTATCTTAAGGGTACGTAAAAAAAGTATATGCTAATCATATATAACAGTTTTAAGTAAACTTTTAAAACAGAAAAAGTTAATTACCTTAAGGATACATTAAGATTTCGTAAACATAAGTAAATATCTAAGTGACTTGATAACTATCTCCTACTAGGTAGCTAACTCATACTTGATAGTTAATTACCACTTAGTACCTATTTAGAAACTATTATTTTTGGTAGCTAACTCATATTTGGTAGCTAACTAATAATTGTCATCAATTCCCTAAAAAACAGTTCAGAACCGTTTTTTTTTGATGACGTACTTAATAAATTTTAGTAGAAAATTACAGTTTTCTGAACAAGTTAATAAAATATTATGGCTTAAAATAAAACCTTACAGCTTATTGAAGCGTTAACTAGCTTCTTTCAGAAGTTGCTTTAAAACTTGTATTTTTATAGAAAAATTTCACTTTAGTTCACATCAGTAAAAACTAAGGTAGTTTATTAAATTTTTAACTTAATTTTTTAAATATAAATACTATAAACACATTTTGTTTTTGAAACTAGGTTTTTTAGTATATGAAAACGCTGATAATATTGTTTTTTGGTTGAAAGCTCTTTTGTATCACGGTGAACACGTATTCAGATGTGTTAAGCTTTGGACTATATTATTTCAATCAAAAGTTATTGATTAATTTTGTACTTAGTTAAATACTTGTGTGGTTAATTATATCTAATGTTTTAATTTTTGTAGAAAGTATTCCAAATATTTTAACTACTTAATGAATTAAGGTACTATATAATTTTACTACTAGTAATTCATAAAAAATGTTTTTGTTATATTAAACTCTATTTTACAATCATTTATTATTTATACATGATATCTATGATAAAGATGAAGGAAAACAAACAAATTTTGTATAAGTTTTAAACTTAATTGGCAACAATAAAAGTTGCAACAAAATAAATTATTATATAAATTGCAAAGGATTATAGTTATAAAAATCAGTAATAAATTACAAAACAAAACTTAATTTATGAGAAAAATTGTGTATGTTGATCTTTAGGATAAAAACATCATTAATAAAAGAAAATATTTTCAAACTTACTTTAAAAGTTTAATCGGTTAACTTTTAAAAACAAATAAGTTTACAAAATTTACAGATAAAATCATAATTGAAATCCAATCAAATTCAAAACGATAAGGTTTAGAATAAAATTTGCTAAAATTTTTTATATAGATTTTATATCTTTATTTTATAACACTTACTATTTTTACACCCTGTCTAAAATGATAAGTGAAAAAAGCTTTACTTTATGTAAAACTTTTATCTGCAATAAAAGTATGGCTGAATATTTATGTTTGGTGTAATATGGTAATCACAGGTTTTATTTGTCTAATTACTATAAAATTCTCAAAAACGTTAATATTTAGCTAATTGTTTAGAATTTCCTTGTCTAGGAATAGATATTATCTATATATAAGTTTATGTTTGCAGAGTAGATAAATTTAACTTGAAATAGTTAAAAAATAGAAGGATAAATTAGATTTTTATCAAAAAGTTTTTATTTTTGTGTATCAGCTAACTTGTTAATTTATCAAATTAACTAACTGTTTTATACAAATGACTAATTTTATGTCTCTAATTACAAAAATGTTGAAAAACTTATTTCACATAAACGTTAAAAATAACTAAATAAAAGTCTAAATTTTACAAATAATCTTTTTCATTGAAAAATAAAATGTTAAAATATACAAAATATTTTTAGATTATGTATAGTTATGTTAAGAACTACTGTTTTACTTGGTACAACTTTCTTCTCAAATAGTTTTTCTGACTTTTTTATTAGGGTTAAAAAAGTTTTGATTAATTTTACGAAAATGTCTAAACTTTGTCGAAGTATGCCTTCAGTTTTATACGATAATCGTTATTGCAATCAGGATGAATTTGATATTGTCGTTTGTGGAGGTAAAAATGAAAATGGTATTACTAATGAAGCTACTAAACTAAATGGTCCTGATTTTATAACTTCCGTCAAACTGAGTCCAATGATAACAATAAGACACTCAAGGAGAACAACTGTTATTGGTTCTAATATTTATATACTTAGTGAAATTGATAATTGGTCATCATCTTTTGAAATGTATAGTGCAAAGACAAAAACTTGGAAGGAATTAGAACCCGTTTATTTAACAGATTTTAGTGTCTGTTCATTTATGAAAACTATTTATGTAATTGGCGGTTGTTTTAGATGTAACCATTATGATTCTATTCATGCCATTCAGTATGATCACTTTTATGTAAAAACAATTCACAATTATTGTTATAAGTACGAAGCAAACAAGTGGACAGGAGTAGCACAACTACAAAATAAAAGATATTTGTCGGCTTGTACAGTTTTTGAAGGCAAAATTGTTGCTACTGGAGGTAATAGTTCTGATGAAAGTTTAAGATCCGTAGAAGCATATGATCATCATGAAAACAAGTGGACTTATTTATCTGATATGATTGTACAAAGTCATGATCATTCTGCAGTTAGCATGGGCAATAAAATTTTTGTTGTTAGTAAAGGAAATCTAGTTTACTATCAGTTATATGACAGCATTTCGAGAAAGTTTACTATGTTCAACGTTAAGCCACCCTATTCAAATTTTTACAGTTATGATTTTAAAGTACTCGGTATAAATAACAAGTTAGTATATTTTTGTATCGTAAACTCTTCAAAGGAACTTAATGTGTATATGTATGATATAGTTGAAAATAAATGGGTGGTAGAAAATGCTTTGGTTAAATTGAATTTAATATTATCAGCTGATGCTTCTTTTATTAAATATCCTCAAACATGATGAAAGAATTAAAAAATATGTTAGGTTACAGTTTCTATAAATTGTTGTAAGTACAAGTACTATGTTGACAAAATGCTAAGTTTTATTTAAATTTGTTAAAATTTTACTTGTTTGATGTAAAATAGTTTTGTTGCAATAAAAGTGTTTTAGTTTAATGAGAACTTATACATAAATATTTATTTTATAGTTACCCACTATGTAAATGTAGTTGTATTATGATATATTTTAATAGATTAATTAAATTTTTTGTGATGGAATTGTTAAATATAAATTACTGAGTTAATTAAAGTATAATTATAAAATATAAATCGCATAAGTTGTTTTCAGATAGCAGCTTAAAGCTTCAAAGCGAATAAACTTAACGATAAATTTACATTTTAATGTAGCCAAATTTAATTGTGAAGTAGCAATCAAGAACTTAAGAATTATATAATTGTTATAACTAAGAAATAAAAATTTGGCCTTTGTATTTTTTATATTTTTTTTAGTTTTTAGAAACTAGTAGATCCATAAAAACTGTTTAAGAAATTGCATAAATAAGTATCACGGACACTTAAGTTTTAAAGTGAAGACAGTATTGTTGTGTGTAGACTTTTGAAGTGGTTAAAATATATTTGAATTTCACAAAACAAGTCATAAGCAAAGTAGTACTTATTGTTCTTATAAATCTGCACAAGTAAATCTAAATTATAGTTTTTATTGAAAAACTTCTCGTATGGCTTACAGAAATTTAGAAATGAGTTTTGCATTTATTTTAAAAATACATTACTAATTACTGGTAGGATTTAAACGCTTATAGGTAATTTAAATGCTAATTTGAACTTTTTGGCAAAAGATAAACTTGTAAATAACAGACATGTTTTTGTTATATTAACATTTTCATGGTGAAAAACTCAACACTAACCATTGTACAAACAATTTTACAAGATTTTTTTTTTAATGTATAGTAACTTTTACATTTTCATATAGACTAATCTTAAAATAGTTTTTAAATCCAAAATAGTTAATATTCTATTAGCTTCAAAATTATAAGGTTTTTCTATTATTTAGATATTATAGAAAAAAGAAACTTTTATTTAACATTTACAAATTAAAAACAAGACACTTAAAAACTAAAAATAGTAGTTTACTAATAAAAGTAACAAATATAAATTACTTAAAAATGAATTAAACTTCATTACAATAGTTTGAAACCCCAACAATGAATGTTAACTTCTTCTCTGTATCTGTTATCAAAAGTAAAGGTTTTTAAAGTTAATAAATCTAGTATTTATGTGAACTGCTTCTACTGTAAAATATGTATACAAGTATATTTTGAATGTTGTACTACTCTTAAAAAACTTTGAATTAATAAAACTTTCTGAAAAAATAGAAAATCATAAATATATTTATGCTTATGTCAAAATGCTATACAACCAGAATAGAAAAATAATTACGACATTCACTTTTTTGAAACAATCTGAAAAACATCAAGACGGCTTTATTCACAAATAACGAAAAGTATAGAGAATAAAACTGGAGTTTTCAACAAAGTATTTATATTAACAAATTATTAAGTACTTTGATATTTTACTTATTCTAAAGTTAAAAAAAATTGCTTAAGTTTTCCAACTACAAAGTAAAGTTTGTAATGATACCATCATACACTTTTTTTGTATGTTTGACATATACATTGATCATAGTGGCAACTGATTATTTTAGAAACTTTTTTCAGGTTCTTTTACAGTTTCCTTGTTTTTTGTTAAAAGAAAATTTAAAATAAGGTTAAAAGTGTATTATAGTTACTGAAAAGATTCTGTAGTACTATTTTGTTTGTGTTAAAAAGTAAACAAAATTTTACAAAATTAAAACACTTTAATGAACGACGTTGAGATAATCTTCATTTTATCTGAAAGAGTACGGATAGATGATTTGTAGAATTATGTAACTTTTTCTATTTAAAATTTATCAATATTATGATGAACTTATTTTATAAAACCTACTTTAGAAGCAAAAATAAATTGTGTGAAACTGGTTAAGATCAGTCACTGTAAAATGGAGGCTAACAGGAAGTTGATATGAAAAAATTCAAAACTTAATAAAATCCTCTCGCAGGTCGATGAAACTCTGTTTGCAGTGATAACCTTCTAGATGTTCCTTTCTTAAAATATCGAGTCGAAGATAAGATCGGAGTTTACACTGACAGAAGAGAATTATTTTAGCTTATTCATTGACCTTAGAAGCGAATTTTTATTAACTTTTAAAATGTTTTACTCAAGTAGACGGGCATATTTATTTAAAATAGTAAGCGGTAGAAGTATTTCGTTCCATCTGTAACTAAACATACCCACTACAAGAACCGGGGAAGGGTAAAATATGCACTAATGGACACTTTTGCGCGAAGACTTTTTTCACAAAGACACTTTTGTACAGAGGGTCACTTTTGCACGAGAATAGAAAAAATTAACAAAATGAAAAGATGTAATAACAGAACAATGAAAAAAAAAACAAAAAAGTTACCGACCGAAGGGTAAGTGTTAGGGTTAACAGTGATAGTAAAAATAAAATAAAAAAAAAACTAAAAATAACGAAAACAAAACATTAGAAAAATTAAATAAACTAATAAAAAAATTATAAAAAAAGAATCACTGACCAAGTGTTAGGTTTAAAAACGATAGAAAGACAAATTACCTTATAAATATTATTAGTAAAAAAAGAACAATGAAAAAGTTACCGACTGAGGATGAGAGGTGATAGTGGTAGTAAAATAAAATATTAATAACATAAAAAAATAATACAATTCAAAAAGTTTTTAACAAGTGCAAAAGTGTCCCTTCGTGCATTTTAGACTTCTACCCACAAGAACCATATACTTGAAGTATCTTGTTTGATTCAAGATCGCCACGTCAAGCAATTCTTCAAAAAAGTTTTAAATACTGTTTACTAGGTAAATTAATAAAGGTAAAATAAATTATTTGAACTAAATTAAATGTAATTATTTAAGACGGTGCAACCCAACCACTCACATCGACGAGAACGTGTTGCTCTCTGAAGCGTTTAAATAATTCTGAGATAAAAAAACAATAAATGTGAATGCAACTGCGTGCTGTCCCCTACTGCATTTATACATTTTTATAGCATTTGCTACTTTTGTACCTTAATTAAGCATAGTGACCATAAGTTTCAAATTTTAACAGTATTTTAATTGATGTAAAATGAAAAAATTTTCGGCAGGAAAAAATTTAAGAGTAGTAAATACATGATTTTAATTAATGCAGAATCTTTAAAAATATTAAATGTAGAGTTTGTTATATAACAAATATGTAACATGCAATATTCACTACTACTTTACATTGAAACTTTTATTTGAATTTATAAGGCTAATCGAGACAGTATCCCTGCGTTTTTTATACTGCTTGATAGTTCAAGCGAATTGACTAAAAGAAGATCTTGAAATGTTAAATAATGTATAGGTTTTTAAATAAAAAACATGGGAATGTATTCCATCTTCAATAGAAAAGCTTAAATAAGTTTGGTACAGTTAATAATAAGTTATTTTCAGCTAGATTAAGTCACGATAATTTATTTTAGAGTATTGTGACAACATAAATAATTCATTTACATTTATTCATCCAGGCAATATCAAATGCTACAACTATTAATTAATTTAGTTTAGGCATTGAAATAGTTGAACAACTGTTGAAAGTTAAGAGACATCTATATGGCTGATTGACGCAGTGTCCCTACATATTTGCTACATATAGATACCTGAAGCAAAATGGCTAGAATTAGATGGATAAAATAAAAGCAGGTGGTTCTACTTTAACTAGCTCTAGTAAATTAAGAAGAAAAAAAAGTTGTAAATATAGAAACTTGAACAAATGCCGAAGAAACTTAACACCTGAACCAATTATCAAAGAAAGGTACTAGAAGGCTGAATAAAACAATCTATCAAAGTTAACTCTGGTTGATTATCAATATCAAATGAGTTAAATGTGCAAGGGTGGTTAAGAAATGTGTCTGAAAACACCGACTTCAAGACACTAACAATATATATTACAAATACTGCAAAGGGCATAGTTCATGAAAATGCCAAAAGAGAGGGACTACTTGAGAAATGTCTGCTTGAAACTGCTAGGAAGTTGATGGAACGCCAATATTAGATCTAAAATGTTAACCTTCAACGTTTTTTATTTTAATTAAATCTGTTAAGAGTTTAAATAAACGCTAAAGCTGTGTTTCCGAGACTATAACTAAAAAATAAATAATAGAATAAGTCTAGTTGTTTAGGAAGATTTTGTGTTTTTACTTGCAAAAACTGAACAAAATCCGACACATAATTTAGCTGGTTAGGATTTCAAAAAGTTCAAACATCATAGCCATTTAAACGAAAATACCGTTGTTAAAAGATTTGACTTTTTGAATTTTATATCTATCTTAAAAAGTAAGTCAAGGTTTTATTTATAACAAACTTTATTAAAGAACAATTTTGAGTATTATTTAGCAAGTTTAAACTATTGAAAATTTTACAACAAACTCTGGACGCGGAATATTTTTACAGTATGCAGTTTATAAATGTTAAAATACTAAAAAGAATTTAATATAAGTTTTAATGCTTTTTAAAAAAATATTAAAAACTGCAAGCATTTTATATTACTTTCTTCCATATGTTTTAGTTTAAATGTACATTAAATCAAATTTATATGTAACATTTTTACAACTATTTTATGTTTGTTATTAAATTTAAATTTCTCAAATTTTAAAATTCTTTAAATTTATGTCGAACCGCAAAATTTCAACTTGTCTTTCAAAAGACCCAAAAGCTTGTGCAGGTATTATTTAATAAAACTTTAGAGTTAAATTTGCTAACTAACCAGAGAAAAGAATGCAGAGAGGTTGTAATATACTTTAAAAAAGAAAAAAATTCAAAATTGTGTTTGTTATTCAGTATGCATAAAATAATCATTTGAGTTTCTAAATGCATAATCACCGTTGATAGTGAACAATGACAGGTAACAAACTAAATTTAAAAACACATACTAAAACATAATTAAAGTACTACTTGTTAAAAGAATTTTTTATTAAGTTTTAAAGTTAGTATTTAAACATAATAAAGTATGTACTTTATTTTACGTTAAAAAGTAATCTATAAAAATTAAACTATAAATCAGTGTTAACAAAACGTAATTACTTTTTTTTTAATATTAATTTAAATCTGTAGAATTTATAACAAACTTGCATTTCATTTAAGTAAATTACTTTTAATGCGTAATTAAAACTACTTTTAATACAATTTCCTAATCTATCACTTAATAATTTTATCTACTAAAAAAAAACAACTAAACACTTTTAAGTTTGTTACATGATCAAATAGAGGTGAACTAAAAATAATTTTCAAAACTAATAACAACAAAACTTTTTTTCTGTTTTGTTTGTTTTAAACTCATTATAAAAATTTGTCAAGCGTTATTTTTTTATTAGTATACACATCTAATATAAAACAAGTTTTTTTTTGTTTTAGGGACGTAGTTACCATATACAAAACATTTATCTTGATTAACGACATGTTACCGTTACAAAACTTAAAAGCATTTAATTTACTTAATTAACGTTTAAAGTTATTCTAAGTGTTAAACTTTAAACTTTTTTGATGTAATATTTTCTACAATAAGTTCATCAGTTTGCTGACTACGTAAAGACTTAAACATTTAAATTTTTACTCCTTTTATTATTTATCGACAAACTAAAATTACAACTAACTTGATTTTAATTATTTAAATTTTCCCTTTACAACTATACAATTTTTAAATATTGTACTATAGGTTACATATGATATTACATATAAAATTCGAAAAACAATAAATTCAAGACTGTTTAAATATGAATAAATTATTTTATTATTTACTTTTTTTAATTTAACATTGAACTTAAGCTATATTTATATTCTTTCACCATACTTACGCTAGTTATTTTTTTTTAAAGTTTTACCTATATAAGGTATCAACTTCTTATAAAAGTATTCTACTGTTTTTTTGACAAATTTCAAGTTATTATGCGTCAAACAATCTTATGCTTAGTGTTTGGAAATAAAATATTTTTTTATATCACGTGTTGTTTTAAATTAACATAGTGTATTGAGCTGACATCAATAGTTAGCGTAAATAAATGAATTTTTTTCTAAAAATTTAGTAATTTTTATATTAAAAAAAAAATATGTACAATAACAAAAGTCTTCAACTAATTTTTTATCAAAATTAAATTTCTAAAGTCAGAAAGATATACACAGAATAGAAAAAAAACTATTGTTAAAAACTTAAAATAATAATTTCAGAAATCATTACAAGTTAAATTGTAGAGTAAAAGCTAAAAAGTTAAAACAAAAATAAATTATTTAGATTTAAAAGTACATGACTTTTAAAAGATAAAGGTATAAGTTTAGAATATTAAATTCTTCATTTCACACAGACCATGAAAATCAGCTCCATTGGAAGTCACTCCGCAGTCTACATCATTGAGTTTACCATATTTTATCCAAAAATGCACGCAGTCTTCATTACCTCCATAATTGTTTGGTTCACCCGATTTGAAATAGTACAAAAAGGGTTGGTCTTCGATTGCATTCACTGTCTGCCCATTCACATATCTGAAAAATCCTTCGGTTTGACGATCCGTTATTCCAACCCAGACGTTTTTTCCTGACGACTCTACCATTTTTCGGATTTTCCTTTGTTAAAATAAAAATTGTTTAAAAACATATGTGACATAAAAAACTTTTTGAGGCTTTTTTCAATGAAAAAACTACTAAATTACATTAATTATTTTTATTTCGACTAGTTTTTTTTATATTTTTTAGGTTATTTAAATTTTTTTGACTAATTTATTACACTAATTTATAGCACAAAGAATTAATATACTTAGCTCATTTGTCAATTAGCAAATACATTTTTGATATAATGAATATTTATCATCAAGCTTAAATTAAGTTGTTTAATATTTAGAAATACCAAAAACCTCTTTATTTTACTAGGTTAATCTAAAGGTTATTCACAACTAACGAATGATACTTAACACCATTTTCACCAAAACACTCATGTATTAAATCACCGCCCATAGCTTGACATTGCTTGCGACACTCTTCAAAGGTTCCTCTGTATGGTGTTATCTTGAATGTGTAGTCAAAAGCTGTTTTGAAAAATTACGAGTTGAAATTAAATCTAAGAACATTTTTTAGTATGAGTATAAGAAGTACACGTTAGACATTCTTGTAGGAAAAATGTTACCTCATTAATGAATATTATAAATTAATTTAAAATATCTACAATAAGTGTGGTTTAACGTAAAATTTGTAGTCTTATACATTTTTTAAACCACTTATAAGTATAAAAATTATAAGATTGTTTTTACAGAAACTTTCTAACAAGTTTCATTTAGTATTGCTACGATTTTCTCAACAGTATGCTCCAATGTCGAAATTCGCTTATTCAGCATTTCTATTATGGGTATGACGTCACAATTAGCATCTAAACCTCCTTTTTCACCTGAAAGTAAGTTATGTATAAGTTGCTATAGTATTTGATTAACAAACATGTTTTTGCTTTGGAAAACTATAAGTTTCAACTTAACTTTGGCAACGGTTTTTGTCGGCAAGCAATGTGTAAAAAAATTTATTCCTTGTTAGGTCTATGAATTTCAATAACTAATAATTTACAAAAATTACTTAAATATCTTTTTTCATTTCAAAAATACTATATTTATATATGACTTTTTTTCCTACTATACCTAGTTTAAACCTCAAACCACCCTTTGAATATGCCTATTTTCTCTTTCGTTATTCTGTTTTTATTAATCCCAGATTACCTAGCATAAATTTAAAAGTTTAGTTTTGTGGGCTAGATTCAAATACATGCAAAGGTATTTTTTACTTTAACGGGCCAGATTCCACTAACGTTGTTTTAACTGTGTTCTTCATTTTCGGGTGCACGACAACTTAAATTTGGACAGTTCAAATTCCGACAATTTTAATCGACCTTAACTAAAAAAGTAATGTGTATATGCTAAAAAATAATATTTTTGTATAAGTAGTGTTAAGATCTTCAGGCCTTTTTTTATTATTGAAAAATTTTAAGTATTTTTTGAGATATATCTAAAATAAGCATAAAAATATAGTTATTTATATTAGTTTTATAATATCTTAAGAAATGTTAAAAATTTTGTGAAAAAGAAAAAAACTGCCAGTAGATATTTATAGCTTTTGAGATATGGTTTTTAAATATTTTTTAAGTACTTGAGTTGTCGGAATTTAAATTTTCGGAATTTGAATTGTCATGTAAACGTCATTTTCGTATCTGGCCCACGAGTCGTATGTTGCCCACCCCTAGGTTAGACCAAATATCTAAATTTAATTTTTCTTTTTGAAGCAACCGTATAAAAAAAATAGTTTAGTTTATTCATAAATCATTTAAAACAAATTAATAAAAACAACTACAGTATACTACCGCTTAAGTACGCACTTTTTTTGGTACGCATCACGCCTTAAGTACGCACTTATCCAGAAAGACAAAGTAAAGGATGTTATACTGAAACTTCTAAGAAATTCTAGTTTTTTTTGCCTAAATTTTCAATCATCAAGTTTTTCCAGATTATTTTATGTTTCCAGGTAGAATGGCCAGCCTGCTGAGTTAGTCTGAGACTTTCACAACTTTTAAACTAGGTTGAGTAATCCTGAGTAGTCTAAGTGGTCTGAGATTGTGACAGTCCTGTTATTAAATGTTAAAAAAATAAATACTTATGTAGTGGTTGCAGAAAAGTAAAAAGAATAATGACATTTGAGCTGTAATGCTATGAAATAAGTAAATCTAGATGACAAAGTTAAAAAAACCTACAAATACAAAATAGTTAAGTCATAATTTAATTTAAATGTACATACATTGATGTTTTGAAAATGTTTGGTAAACACAATGTAGTTTGGTACTTTCCCTCTAACAAAACTAAATGTAGCTTAATGTTTTTTATAACCATTGACTGACATTGACTTTCTATATTAAATGTATGTATTAATTATGTAGAAGCTTTTTATAGAAAAAATAAATCATTTTAAAATCTATTAAAAATTTTGCAAATTAGAATTATGTTTTGAATACTATTTAAAATAAAAAGACTTGTTTATTTGGCTTAATTATTTGTTGGCTAGTTGTAAGAAAGAAAACAAACAACTAAATTTCATATTATACTATGTCGTCAAAAAGTACGTACTACCTATGCTAAGTACGCACTTTTTGGTCGGGTTCAATTTGCGTACTTAAGCGGTAGTGTACTGTACTTGAAGTTTTGATAAAAAAATCTTTGTTAGAGATAAGATACATATTTAATGCTTAAAGATTATAGAAATATATTTTTATCCAAAAAATTAAATACATTTACAAAGTTAAACGAAATTATAAAACCTTCAGGGTCATTAGTATTTGTGGTATTGTTACAAATAATTTTTCTGACTGCAGCAAGTGTTGATTTGTCATCATCGTAATTAGTTATTTCACTTACAACCTCGTGAAAGTAAACTATGAAAATTGTAAACCAGAGCTTCATTGTAATGAACTTATAACATCTCTACGTTTTTTGACTTAGTTATTAATAATTTAAACTTTATAAAAAATTATAACAACTATATTTGTTATGTTAATATTTGAGGACATAGTATTAAATGCTTTATAAACTATTTACTATATAATAAAAGTATAAACCAACAGAAGAAAATTTAAAACATAAATGTCTTTACATTATTTTTAGCCTCTTTTTTTTACATTTAAGTTTTACATTACATTAATTACAAAAAACCTTTAAAGTATTGAAGGTTCAAAAAACTTTTTTAAAGAAGGCTATTTACAAGTACAATTTTACACTACAAACAACTTTCATTAGACACTAATATAACAAATTAGTATTGAAATAGTAACATAATTATGTCACGTAAAGAATTTAAAAAAGAACGAAAAAAATTAAAAGAAATTTTTAATATTTTAAAAAATGTTATATAGTTGCTGCCTGACTCAAACTGAAGTTTTTAACAAAATTATTCAACTTATAAGACGTTTGACTGTTTTGCTGTTACTATGGTCATTATTGTTGTATTATTTGCTAAAACTTTTTGTATATTTCTAACAAAGACATCCAATTTACACGTTTCTACAAAAGGCATAATCAAATCACACCTTTTTATTTAAATTAACTTTGTTAAAATATAGTGTACAGTAAATTTTATCAAAGGTTTACATCACTTAACAGCAGCACGCACCTTTTAAAAAAACATTAACATTTTACGTGTAAGTGTTATACAAAATATAATCAAGCAAAAACTATAAAAAAAACTATTATTTGTCAAAAAGGGTGTAAGTTAGCAAACAAAAACAAGTTTAAAATTACCATGGACACTTAAAAGTACATGCTTAGTTAATCAAAGATTTTATAATGTATTTTTTGAACTTTACATATTTTAAATATATAATGAGCTTTCTAGACTAAAATGCACAAATTATCAGAGTTAAAACAAAAGTTTTCAAACTTTAAGCATGTTCAAAGTAAAGCTTTTTAAAGTTAACTAAAATATGTCTTTATGTTTGTTGACACATCGGAAATATGTGTATATATATATATATATATTAATTTATTTAATTATATAAAAACTATAATTCATACAGCTGTTTCACACATTGAAATGTAAAATTTCATGTGATCTTCAGTGAGTTGTAGTTTATTATAATAGTGAACAGAAATTTCGATTTTAGAATTTTTTATAGTAATTATTACGTAGTAATGGTACAGTTTATTGTACGATTAGTTGAATTTGAAATACGCTGTAAATGTTATTCTATGCTTTTTAGGAAAGTTTAAAAAGGTTATTTTGGAAAAATGTTTTAAGCTATTAGAAAAATTTTTTAAGCTGTTGGGAAAAATGTTATAAAATGCTATAAAATACTCGTGTTTGCCGCTTCGATTTTATTTTGTTTTAATATTTAGTTGGTTTTAATTTTGTTAAAAAAGTATTTTTGATAATGGATGCATATGTTTTGTCTTTCGCTTTTCTTGTTTAGTGTTACGTTCTTATCTGATTTTTCGATTTCTATTTTTTCTAAGTTACAAAGTTTGCAGCCGAATTTAGTATTGAATTTTAATTTTGTCCTGTTTAATATTTCCCATTTAATTTTGTAGTCTGTATTGTTATCTTTTAAGTTCCATATGTAATTCGCTAGTTCTGTTGTGTGTCTTTTGTTAATATTGTTGAATGATGATTTGTGGTTTCTGTATCTTTGTTTAAAGGTATTTCCTGTCGACCCTATATACTGCTTTGTTGTTTTATTTGATGTTACTGTTGCTTTATAAATTATATTTGACACTAGGCATTCGTTATTTAAAGGGCAAGGTTCTTTACGGCAATTACAAAGTTTATCTTTTATGGTGCTTTTATCGTCTATATCGCTTTTGTTTAATATTTTGTTGTTGTGAGCTATTATTTTACTTCTGAAATTATTTGTGCAACTGTAAGATATTTTGATTGTGTTTCGGTTGAATATTTTATGGAATGGGTGGTTTTCGTCAAATGATGTAGTGATCAGGTTTAAGAATTGTTTGCCTATTTTTGAACTTATATTTAGACTGAATGGTGGGTTGAAATATATTATGTCTCTTTTTCTTTGTTTTTTATTTCTTTCTGGTAAAGTGGTCTCATCGTATTTTAAGGTGTTTTTATAATTGGCCGAATTTAATGCTTTTTGGTATTCATTTTTTACATTGTTGAAGGATTCTTCGTTATTAGATAGTTTTATTAGTCTTCTGTTTATTGTTTCGGGTAGTTGTTTTAGTATTTGTCGGGGGTGGTTGGAGTTGTAGTTTACGTATAAAATTGGTGAGTTTGGTTTGTTGTATGGTTGGTAACTTGAATAATACTTTTAAAATACGATAAGACCACTTTACCAGAAAGAAATAAAAAACAAAGAAAAAGAGACATAATATATTTCAACCCACCATTCTGTCTAAATATAAGTTCAAAAATAGGCAAACAATTCTTAAACCTGATCACTACATCATTTGACGAAAACCACCCATTCCATAAAATATTCAACCGAAACACAATCAAAATATCTTACAGTTGCACAAATAATTTCAGAAGTAAAATAATAGCTCACAACAACAAAATATTAAACAAAAGCGATATAGACGATAAAAGCACCATAAAAGATAAACTTTGTAATTGCCGTAAAGAACCTTGCCCTTTAAATAACGAATGCCTAGTGTCAAATATAATTTATAAAGCAACAGTAACATCAAATAAAACAACAAAGCAGTATATAGGGTCGACAGGAAATACCTTTAAACAAAGATACAGAAACCACAAATCATCATTCAACAATATTAACAAAAGACACACAACAGAACTAGCGAATTACATATGGAACTTAAAAGATAACAATACAGACTACAAAATTAAATGGGAAATATTAAACAGGACAAAATTAAAATTCAATACTAAATTCGGCTGCAAACTTTGTAACTTAGAAAAAATAGAAATCGAAAAATCAGATAAGAACGTAACACTAAACAAGAAAAGCGAAAGACAAAACATATGCATCCATTATCAAAAATACTTTTTTAACAAAATTAAAACCAACTAAATATTAAAACAAAATAAAATCAAAGCGGCAAACACGAGTATTTTATAGCATTTTATAACATTTTTCCCAACAGCTTAAAAAATTTTTCTAATAGCTTAAAACATTTTTCCAAAATAACCTTTTTAAACTTTCCTAAAAAGCATAGAATAACATTTACAGCGTACTTCAAATTCAACTAATCGTACAATAAACTGTACCATTACTACGTCATAATTACTATAAAAAATTCTAAAATCGAAATTTCTGTTCACTATTATAATAAACTACAACTCACTGAAGATCACATGAAATTTTACATTTCAATGTGTGAAACAGCTGTATGAATTATAGTTTTTATATAATTAAATAAATAAATATTAAGCTCCAATTTGATTTGTCGAGCACTATCGATCAGAACTTTGTATAAAACCTTTAATATATATATATATAATTATACACAAAAATTTAAGTGTTGTTTAAACCAGATCGTAAACCGTTTAATGAACTATAACTAAAAATTGTTTTCTTAGTTTGAACTGGTTAAGTTTAAAAGTTTTTCACAGAACAAACGATTGTTTGTATGGACTTTAAGATTTTTTAATAAAATGAAGTTTGTGCAACAACTAAAACGTTCATTATCAATGTTTTTTAATAAGTTATTTGATTAAGAGTAGATTATACATGGATAATAAAAAGTGAGCGCAGTTTTAATCAGCTTGAAATTTTCAATTACTTATAAAATATCAAAAGATGTGTTAAAATGTTTTAAGCATATTAAGTATGTTTTTATTAGTTTTAAGTTTCGACGTGTAAATATTTTTAAGATTTTACAGTGTTTTTTTGAAAGCTAATTATTAATTTTACAAAAAATTGAGTTTAATTTGATTATATTACATTTATTTTTTTAATATTAAAAAGCTATTGAAATTTTTCTATTTTTTAAAAATTAAATATTTTCGAGTTTTCATATCATTATTTGTTTGCAAAACATTTGTAAATGCTAAAGCTGTTATGTTTTTAATGTTGATTTTAATTAAGATTTTAGATAAAACTTTTTTTTTTTGATTGACTTTATTATATATAGTAAAAAACAACAGCTGTGTACAAATTATTAGTTTATTATTCTTCAGATGTTGTTTTAGGTGAATAATGATTTTTAATAAATATATAATATAGAAAACTGACTATTCAAAAATGTGAAGAAAATGTATCTCTATATTTCTGATAATTTCTACTTACTTGAAAAAATATCAAATTATTACTTAACACTTCAAAAAAAAGAAGTAAATTTATTAAACACGCCTCTTATTGTAAATATGCTGAACACAGTCAATTTGATTGACTTTACAATTTTTCTTTTATTTTGTTGACACCGAAAAAGTATTATTTTTGATCAAAGATCAACAAACTGCAGCCCTCAAAGCAAAAATTTACGGCTCGCTAAGTAATTTTTGGCTGAAAACGTTTTCTTTTAACATTAAAAAAAGCTTACAGTTTAGTTTTTAACTAATTATGACTGAACTTTACAAGTGCTCTGTTGTGGTTTATTTTTGTACAATTAGGTTTAAAAATGGTTATCATATCATTGCTAGACTTTAAATAACTGTTGAAGCAAAAAGTTTTCTATCTTATTCACTTATAGAAACTTATAGGAAAATTTGCCGGCTGCTTCTAAAATGCTCCCGACCCTCGATCTAGTTAGATGCTACTAAATTTGAAAAAAAAAATTGATAGAGTTTTTATAAGTTTTAACATTTAGCAAAGTAAATCAAAACCTAATGAGTTTCCTAAACATTTTGTCTTTTATACGTAAAATAAACTTTTAAATTTTGTAGAGTCAAGTTATTTTAATGACAAGTTAGTTAAAAACTTGAAAAAACAATTAAGTTTGCTAATGAATAGGTCTTAGATACCTTTATAATATATTTTGATTGTTTTTAATATGTCTGTAAACTAAATTAAGTAGTTATATAATTTAATTCTTATGAACATAGTTTAATTAGTTTAATAAAAGCTTCACAGTAGTATAGTGCTCATGAAATAAATTCATACGTTATACCCATTTCAAACTTGTTCAAAAATTTAAGCAAATAGAATTATTTTGTTATACAAAATGCAATTTTATACAAGTTACATTTCTGGTATTTCTTAGTATACTAGGTCATATATAAAGTCTTGCACACATTTGCATAGGACATAATTCGCACTTTTTTAAAGAAAAATCATGTCTAACTAAAAGCATTACTATAAAAGAATACTATCAGTATTCAATTTAGAGATAATTTTAAGTACTTATAGACAAGTAAAAAGTTTTTAAAATGTATATAAAACAAAATAGATTTAAAACTAAAAACTGTTTCTAAAATTAACTTCTTTTAGAACTTATGTAATGTAAGCAAAAAGTTCTATCAAACTAAAGACTTACTGATTAAACTAGCTTCGTACTTTCGTTTATATAGCAAATATACACTGATTACGTAACTTAAGTTGTGTTAGATGCTGTTCTTATTTCCTTGTATATAATTATGTAGTTGTTTATAGTTTCCCGATGTATAATTATGTTGATACAATTACGGAAGAAACTTGCATGAACTTTTGTTGGTGCATCTAGTTTTTATTTTGTTTACTTTTAATGATAAAAGTTATTTTTTGAAAATGTTTTTTTGCTTAGTTCTATTTACAACTACAACCTAAAAATCTTCAAAGTTAATATGTAAATCTTATTATAGAAATATATTTATTTATATATAAATATATTCAATTTCAAAATACGTATAAACTAAATTAAGTTTCAAAGTAATTAGTTATATCATAAGTAAACTGATAAAATTACTTTAGCAGTTAAATTCCCCTTAAACATATTTCTTGTAAAAACTTCAAACATGTTAAATATGCTTATTTAAAATGATTTTTCTATGAAAAGTTATTAAATCAACATTATAAGTTGAAATTCATCAATTATTAAAACTAGTTTTATCAACTAAAAAACTATTAATGAAATAACAATACAATAACCTTTTTTTCTATTTAAAAATCTAAATGTACTAGTTTACTGATGATTTGAATAAATGTAATTTTTCACTGCTTAACTTAATATATACTTTTTATATTTATGAACTTTTCTGTTTCAAATTTTTTTCAATCCCTAATAAGTATTTTTTATAAACATCGACATATGATAGCTAATAAATACATGTTTTCTATTATACTTGTACTATATAAACTTGGTAGTGAGTAATTGTCTTTAACGAGCTATGAGCAGCTGAACACTTTAAACAATTTCCACAACATTAAAGTACAAAGAATAATCTAATTAGTTTTTTATTAAAATAGTTTTAAAAATTTGTGGCTTCGTTCATTTTAATAGGACTTTTTCTTGGGTAGTTTGATTCAGTAAGATCTTTTTTTAAAGCACATAACCAACTTCGAATTTATAATAGGTACTACACTCTTACATACTTTTAATTTTTTAAACTATTAGCTCGTATTTGTTTTAAGAACAAGATTAATTTTTTTTTTTAACAGTCAACTTGGTATTTTCAAACTACTTTTTAAATTTCTAAGGTTTTTTATACCGGTTATTTTTCAAGCAAATGTTTATATGTTGATTTTCATTGAACATATAGTAATTATATTAATTACCGTTTAATTTAAATATTTTTTTTTCCAAAATATTCTAGTTACAATTTATAAATCATTAAAACCCTAAAAACAAACATAAGTCAATAATTGTTAACCAAAGTATGTTTTTATGAACTTTTATTTTAAAAATTTGTCAGTATACTAGAACCTAGAACATAAGTTTGTGTTTTTTTGTTTTGTTAAGCATTTATCTTATATTTACTACCTTATAACCTATTTACTTAATATACTAATTTCATAAATTAATCGATATTTTGTTTCCAACTCACAAAAAAAAGTATTAAAATGCACCAAAATATTTTAAATTAAGTAAAACAATATGAATGTCTGATTAAAAACAATTTTTTAGTCATTTGTTCTTTTATTTACAATTATTGAAAAGAATAGAATAATAACTTTATTTCAAATTTATAAAAACGCTAAAAGTATATAGAATGTTATAAATCTAACGACTGAAATAAAATTTTCAAAATTTTTCTGCGATTACTTCTTACTTCTTTCCTTGTTAGCTGTAAAATAATTAATTGTTATTTAGATGTTAAAACTATTACACTTCTTAGATGTTTGTCAAAAAAACATCTGAAAATAACAAATTTGTTTTAACATACTAGCAACAGTTTAGAAATTATTATTTAATCATATATACAAAAGTAATTTAGTATTATAAAGCTTGTTTAACAACTCTATGAAACAGTGTTACTAGTTTAACAATAAGAAACGTGCGTCAGTTTAAATGAAGGAAGTACTTCGTAAATCATCATTATTATTTATATAGTTTTCACGTTTACACAAACTATGGTTAGCAAAAAACTTTCAAATCAAACATAGCTGATTTCTTCTAAATTCTTAACACACAATTATCTTAGTTACAACTTTGAAACTTATTTTGGTTGTTCGAAAAATATGTTCAAAATTTACAGAAAAATTCAAACAAATAATGTAAACTAATTTGAGTTGTTAGAATTCATCTGGTTTGAGTGGTTGTTCAAATCAGATCTGGTACCGAACCCGCCGTAGTTACTTTGGTGACCCAGATAACTGTGAACAATATTAGTAATGCGATTGTGTTTTTATAGACTCATTTTGAATATAAACCTTTTTTTTAATTACAATTACTTAGCTTGCTCTACTAAATATTTAAAAAATCTATTCAGTTAAAATTTATTTTTCAAATAATAAGTTTAATTTTTGAACATAAAAATAGATTGTTTTTTGATTAAACATACTTATTTTGAAAATGTTCGGGTTACATTGATTAGCATGGTCATTGGCGTTAGACTGGCTTTGCCTATAAAATAAACTCAATAATAATATTAAGAGCAAAGAAAGGTTTAAAACTTGAATATGATATAACTAAGTAAATTATTATTTTAAAGCAATATACTAACTGAGGTTTAGAATTTCATTAACAAATTCACGAGTACTTATAACCCTCTTACTAAATAACTTTAGATTGACTTAAACAATTTCAATAATAAAATTGTTGAACAAATTACTTGTCCATATCTTTAACTTGTTCTCGAGTGAACTGGTTCTAGAAAAGTGATGAAGTTAATTCATTTCAGCTTAATATATAGGATAGTTGTTAATTTAGGTTAATCCCCAATGTGTGGAATAGTTTTCACTCGTCGGTGATTTCCCTAATTGTCAACTGTACGTTTATTATATTTCTTTTAAATTACAAAAGATTAAGTACTTGGTAAGAAATAACTTAATTATCTATAATAAGAAAATTATATTGTATAGCTTATTAATATTCGGAAGGAAATTTTTCATTAGTTTATAAAATAAATTTAATTTTTAATTCATGTAAAAATGAATAAACTCGTAAGCTTTTAAAATACTAATTTGTACTTTATTCTAGCTTTTGTTTTTCATTCTTTAAATAAGTCCAACAGCTAACATGTATTTTTTACATTGTCATAGACTGTTCTTAAATAATTTTTTTGATGATAACTAAAATAACCACTAAAGTATTTTTTGAGTGAAGGTTGAATTAAAAAATTATAGTTAACTTGGCAATTTAATCGTTTTTTTATTTCCAGTGTCCAAGACAATGAGAACCCCTTTGTTCAGACAGTAAACTATAATAATTTAGTAAAAACTAATTTTTGTAAAAATTAAAACTGCTCAATAAAACTTTGAAGAAATGAACAAATACACGCTTTAGTCTCACTAATACTTTCGTTAATTAAAACATTTTCACGTGATAAATGGCTAAAATTATGTACACAATTAACAGTAACAAATTTATAAAGTAAACAAAATTAAAGTTAAAAATTTAACATTTTAGGTTCGAAAAGTTTAAAAAAAAATTTCCATAATAAAAGCACAATTAATTATCATATAAATTTTAAAATTAAAATTTTACTAACTAACAACTCATAAACGCATACAAGTTAAGAAGCTAAAACACAATATAAAAAATGAACTTTTCATAAAAATCGTAAAATGCCAAGCTCTAAAATATTATATCTTAAATTGATTTATTTAAGTTATTTTTTGTATTTAGTCTTTTTATTCATAACCTTTCTTTGAAATCTAAACTTTTAAATTTAGGTTGTTCTAAATACATTATCTTGTAGGCACTGGCCAATCCTATATTTTCAATATCAGTATGATGATTCTCAATTAAGTGTTTTAATAAGGCAGATTCGTCTCCTTTACCAACCAAGTTTAAACTTTTTTATGAAATATTTCCAGTTATTTCTGTGTGCATTTCATCTTACATTGAAACTATTTTTAGTCTGACCTAAATAGATTTCTTTGCATATTGAACATTAACCAAAATATATTCCATAACTTTTACAGTTTAATTTTGGTTATATGTCTATTGTTTGTTTTTATGTAACTCTTCTCATCATGTTTTTATAATTGCTGTATTTTCCGCGCATAATGCACATTTTTTGCTGTTATTAGTTGTTTCGTTGCTCCCCTTTTTGGTTATACAACTAAATATATTCCGCAACTAACCTAAACTTCTTGGTTTAGTGAAAGATTTTTTTTGCAAGTGGAAACAGTTTCTTTTCTTCTTTTATGAAATGTTCTTCTTTTTAATAACATTTTAAATTGAGATGACCAGTATATACTCTTATACTTTTGGATTTTTAGTTTATTTGAACTCTCACTGGAGTTAAATTCACTATCGTTTTCTAACTGGCTTTTGACTATTTTGGGATTAATATAGGACCTTATGCATTTCTTTTCATGTTTCAATAAACTTACCTTAAAATTAGATATTATGCATTTCTTTTCAAGTTCCAATAAACTTACCTTAAAATCTTTTTCGTTTTCATTTAATTATTTAAGGCGTTTTATTTTTCCTGTTATTATTCAATTAAAAATATTTTGTGGATGGTATGATCTAACATTTAGAAAAGTTTCGTTTTATGCAGTTTCCTTTATAAAACTTTTCGTCTTAAAAAATTTGATTTAACTATATGTATTAAGTACATGTTCTACGTCTAGGAAAGGAATTATTTTATTATCTTTGGACACTATACTGAATGTTATTGTAAGATTCAGGTTTTCAAATGTCTCTTTAAAATTTTCTAATTTTGATTTAATTAAATATGACACTCAACTACTTTCTTTTGGAAATCAATTTATCCCTACTCCAAAATGGGAAAAACAAGTTGTTCAAAAAGAACGTGAAAATCTACTGAAACACATTAGAGCAGTGCTTCTGAACCTTTTTCTAGTGGCGGAACCCTTTTCCAAAGTTCAACTTTTCCGCGGAACCCCTAATTTTATTTTTACATAAAATGTTTAATTAAATAAATATTCTTTTTTAAATTTCGAAAGGCTTTGCGGAACCTCTGAGAGGCGTCGCGGAACCCCATTTCAGAAGAACTGCATTAGAGCGTTAGAGTGCAAATTTTCTTTGAAAACAAAGAGAACGAAGTAGATGATATTAACTACAGTATTAGTTACAAACTAAACGTCCTAAAGTTTTAAAGACCTGAGAATAACGAAGTATCTGAAAATTTAAAATCTTTCCTACATTTCATCAAAAATAAGTTGAGAAATCTCAAAAATGATTTGATACTAAGGTACGAAAGTAGAAACAACCTGAATAAAAACAAACTGATATCTCTGAAGAAACTAAAATTAGAATCACAAAATAAAGATATAGTAATAGGCTAATCTGATAAAGATGGTAAAACGATTATAATTGACTATTATGACTACACGAAAATAATAAATGATGCTCAAGACCAGAACTACATAAAACTTCCATTAAATGAACCAAATGTTTGGAAAATAACCAATAAGAAATGAATAAAACTGAAATGAGTTTGTGTGAAAACAACATCATAGATGAAAATCTTTTATATAGTACCACAGAAATAACAAGAACAAAACTTGGTACTCTTGAAAATGCCACAGGCAGTGAATTCTTTTCAAACATGAACTAAGGCTGTACTTATCCGCTTTGGAAAACACATCAGCTGTCACCAGAGCAGCTGAAAGATTGTAATATTAATGATAATCCAGTCAGAATAGTCTAAGCAGCTGGAAACACCCACCTCAGCAAAATAACTGTTATATTAAATTTAGTTTTAGATCCGGTTAGTAGAAAATACTGCCAATATAAACTTAATGAGTACTGTAAGGATTCTAAAACCTACTTGGGAGACTTGAAATCCTGTAAATTATCAAACAAAGCTAAAAGTTGCTTAGTTAACATTGTTGACGTAGTCAATTTGTATCCATCATTTGAAGTAAGCCTCATTGAAAATACTTTAGAAGAAGCCCTTACTTTTTGGACTTGTTACAATACTAGTATGATCAAATGTATTGTCAAACTATGTAAGATGGCGATACACAATAACTTTATACAATTTAGAGAATGTTACTTCAAACATAAGAAAGGTATAATTACAGGGGACAATAATTCAGTGGCAATTGCTAACATTGCGTTTTATCATGTTAAAAGTACAGAATACAAAAAGAGTATTTCTTATTAAAAGATTTATTGATGAAGTTTTTTTATCTCAGAAAGCAAAGAAAATGCCAATGAGATCATCAAAAATTTAAAAGACACATTTGAAAACTATAATCTTAAAATAACATGCAGTACAATGTCTCAAGATATTGAAATAATTCCTTTCCTAGGCGTAGAACATGTACTTAGTATAGATAGTAGAATCAAATCTTTTAAGACACAAAGTTTTATAAAGGAAACTGCAAAAAAAAAACTTATCATAACTGGAAGATCATACCATCCACAAAATATATTTAAAGGAATCAAACAGGAGAAATCAAATGCCTCAAATAATTAAATGAAAACGAAAGTTTATTGGAACTTCAAATGAAATGCATAAGATCTAATTTTAATAATAAAATATTCAAAAGCCAGTTAGAAAACGATAGTGAATTTAAATCCAGTGAGAGTTAAAGAAAACTAAAAATTCATAAGTCTAACAATATATACTGGTTATCTCAATTTAAAATTTTAATAAAATTCATGAAAGAAGAAAAGAAACTTTTTCCACTTGCAAAAACGTCTTTCACTAAACCAAGAAGTTTAGGTTAATTGCTGAATATATTTAGTTGTACAGCCAAGAAGGGAAGCAACGTACCTACTACAAAGAGCAAAAAATGTGCATTATGCGGAAAGTACAGTACTTAAAAACAAACAGTAGATATAAAAGCAAAATTAAACTATAAATGTTATAGAATATGTTCTGCTTAATATTTAATATGCAAAAATTATATATCTAGGTCACACTAAAAATAGTCTTAAACTAAGATGAAATTCACATATAAGTATCTGGAAAATTTCCAAAAAATTTAAACTTGGTTGGTAAAGGAGACGAATCTGCCTTATTTAAACACTTGTTTTAAGAATCATCATACTGATATTGAAAATATAGGATTGGACAGTGCCTACAAGATAATGTTTTTAGAACAACCTAAATTTGTAAGTTTAGACTACAAAGAAAGTTTATTGATAAAAGACTAAATGCAAAAATTACCTTAGATAAAACAATTCAAGGTTTAATATTTTAGAGCTTGGTATTTTAAGATTTTTATGAAAAGAGAATTTTTTCATTGTGTTTTAGCTTGTTTACTTCTATGCGTTTATGAGTTGTGAGTTGGTCTAATCTTAATTTTAAAATTTATATGATAAATAATTGTGATTTTGTTATGGAAATGTTTTATAAACTTATATAACCTAAAAAGTTTAATTTATAAGTTTGTTACTGTTAAATGTGTATATAATTTCAGCATTTATCACTATAAAATGTTTTAATAAACGAAAGTATGAGATAAAGCGCAGGGTTGCCGAAGATCTGGCTGAGAAAATTTCCGGCATTTTACTAAAATTTTCCTGTCTTTTGTAAATCAATCTCTTTATATTTATTTGCTTATTCTTAAATACATAATTTAGCACTGAAAACTATATAAAACTTTTAATCATATTTTGTTACAGGTTAGAACAACAGTTTAGCGGCTGAATTCAATCATCACTTAAACCGTCTGTGTATTCATGGGATATACCTCTTACAACTTATCTTACAAGTTCAAACAACTTTAAAAAAAATATAGAGGTTAAATATACACATCAACTTTTTACATAAAAATACTTAACTAACTGCCTAATTAAAAATAACTCAAATATGTACCTACACAAAAAACACTTGGATTCTAAAATTATACTAGATAAACTTTTGTGTATTTTTCAGTTTCACTATGGAAGTGTCCTTGCTAGAGATCATTAAAACTAAAGTAGGGTACTTGTTCAATATGTTGCTAGAAAAACTTTGCAGTTTTATAAATGATAATTTATACTATATAAAATATAATGAAGTTTAATTTAAATCAAATGAATACATCGCAAAATAAATAATTTTGTAACTTTATAAGAAAACTTTGCAATTTAAGTCTGACTTTTAAGAGTTTTGTAATTAATTTTTACAAGTTGAAGGCTTTGAAAAATAAGGATTTTTTAAATATTAAACTGATAAAACCTGACCTAGTTCAATAGCCCCCCCTTTTTTCCTGACTTTTGTCTTTTTTCCGGACTTTTAATAATTTCCTGACCTTGTAGCAACCCTGGAAGCGTGTATTTGTTCATTTTTTCAAAAATAGTATTTTATTTTTTTAACAATTTTGAAAATGTTGTTAACTTACTTATATAATATTTTTTCTGGTTATAGAGTCAAGTAAAAATCATAGTTATTAAATAAAGTATATTTGGAATATAGTCTATTCAAAACTTTATAAATAAATATTTCAAAACCAACTGATTACAACGCTATTTTAGTCTTTACTTAGTTTAATTTTGTAAAACTGATTTGGAGAAACCCATTCAAAACGAAAAAAATACTTCTTCATCAATACGCTGAGTTAACATTAAAGTTAAATAGAACGATTTTGAAAAAAAAAAGGATTTTAAACCTTACTACAAACAACAATATAAGTAAGCCTAACTTAAACTCTACAACTTGTCCGTGAATGAAAACTTTGTTTAAAAATAACTTTAATTACATTTATAAATAGGTTCATTCAATAACCTAACAACCCTTACAAACGTGAAAAAAAAACTTTTATTTAAAATTTACAAAATAAAAAACGACACATGACACGTAAAAAATAGTTTATTTACAAAAGTTAAAACAACATTACTTAAAAATGAAGAAATCTTTATCACAGATATTTTAAAAACTGCATAAGAAATAATAAATACTTCTCGGTATCTGTTATAAAAATTAAACAAATTTTTATGTTAATCGAAACATACGTATACAAGTATTATATGCATAATATAGTACTTTTGAAAAAAACTAAACATTATTTAGATTTTATATTTAATATTGTAAATAGTATTTCGTTATTATTTTTAGAAAAGTATAAGTATATGAACTATATTTATGTTTATTATTTATAACGAAACGCTAAACAGTGAAGAACTAACAGTTAGCTTTAAACAGTTAATTAAAATATTTACCTTTTGAAAAAATCATGAAAACCATTATAACAATTTTTTTCACCAATAACATAGAATAGAGAGAATAAACAGTAATCTCTCAATAACAAGGTTGAAATTATTTTTTAATTAAGCTTTTATATTTAGGAAAAAAACTGTTGAAATCCATATACTACAAAAGGAAGAGTTTTATAGATTATTTCAGAACTGTAGACACCATCAGGATTTTAAAATAGTGATGAAAAAATGCATATACTTTTTAGCTAATTTGACATACATTTTTATTAGGTTAACCACTAAATTTTTTTGAATTATTTTCAGGGTTTTAGAACTATAAGTCGGATTCTTTTTAGTAGAAAATTAAAATTGGGTTTAAAATGTTTTTGAAGAAATGTCAAAATAAATTAACACCTGAACCAATTATCAGAGAAAAGTAATAGAAGGTGCAATTTAAAAAACAAAAGTTAACTCTGGTAGATTTTGAAATATCAAATGAATTAAATATGCAAGGGTAGTTGAGAAAAAATGTGTTTGAAAATACTAGTTTGAAAAAGCTGTATATGTATATATTGAAAAACTGCCAATGAAATGTATTATGCTCTTTAAATACTGCAGGGGAAGTTGATGGAACGTTTTTAACTGTAGTATACAAGATTTCAGTTTTTCGAGTCTTTTTTATTATTTGCTTTTTTTGCTATGTTGAATATCTAAATTACTTGATTTATCTAACCAACATACTTTCTTTCACAAACAATAAAAAAAGTTTTATGACTGCATGAAGAAATCGAAGGTTCCAACTTATCTGAAATGATGAAACACGTATGTTAATGGATGTCATAGATGTTGATGGAATAATGAGAGTCTCACTTGCAATGACATAGGTGTGTAGATGGCATAGAAGCTTTTGGTCGTTTTGAAGTAGTTTGAATTAACTAAAAGTTTAAATTAATAAAATTAAAGTGGCTTATTAATCCAACAAGTTTCAAGGAATTCAAGATCCGATTGTTCAGGTGAAGCTTGAGTTAAAAAACAATCTAATAACAAATTATAGTTATCTGATTAGTAACTGTGACAGTGTGTACATTGGCAGAACGTCCAAGAGATTCCATATGAGAAGGGACCAACACGTTTTTAATTCCCTCAGAAGATGGATGGACATTGGTTTAAAAAAACAATCTAATAGATCATCAGCGATTGCCGAACACTTATTAAACAATTCAGATTGTGCAAAGAACTATAGTGATAGTAACTTTTCAATCATAAGTAAAGCTCGTAATGATTATCATTTAAGTGTTTTAGAATCTTTATTTATAAAAACATGCAAACCTTATTGTGTAAGCAACAATACGTTTACAAATCTAATCTTTATAAGTTGTTATAGATTAAATTTAAGAAAATTTTTAATGAATTTTTGTTTTGAATTTTGTCGCTTATTTTGGTGTTTGTTTTTTTTTTCATTTCTATTGTTGCTTATTTTAGTTAAATTACTGATCAACTGTTTTATTTATGTATTTGTGAATTGTGAATGTCTAATTAAATTTTCGCTCAATTGTGCTAATTAGTGTTAATTTATTTTTTCTTATGTAACCTCTAACGATTCATTTACTCAAAATTTAATCTTAAAATTAGTTGCTTACAAAAAAGTTGAAAAGCGTTAGCCGAAATCGATTTTATTTGTTGTTTGCTTTAATAAAAGATGTTTTTTAATGAATATTGTCTTAGAGTTTTGTACAAGTTATCTGATTGTTAAAAAACTGTAAAAAAAGAAACTCTTGCAGTTGTAACCGCTTGGTAGCGGTTTAGAGTTGTTTCTAATTAGGGGTTTTTTCTGACTTGTTTACTTCTTGAAGCTGTACCGCGTGAGCGGTAATTGTCTCTTTTTTACTTTCTTTTTTTTTCAAGCGAGTATAAATTAAGAATATCGCGTAGTCAGTACGGTTCAGTTTTTCTAGTTTCTACTTCATTGAGTGGTCTGAACTCAGTGCAGCTTTTTGCTGCACTTAAGTTTTAATGGTTTCAATCTTGTTGTCAATACTTTTCGAGTTTGGTTTAAACATGTAGTGTTTAGTTTCTGTTATTCTAGTGTAATGTTGTGCAGTGTTTTATCATCTTTTCGTTTCGCAAATTCATTGTAAATAAAATCATTATCACAGATTCGAACTGTTTTGTTAAACCTTTAGTAAATATTAAGTAAGTCATTTTAGTTTATTTAAGTCAATTATAAAATAAGCGTTATCTGGGGGACTTCTACTTTATATAAGTTAGAGCGCACGTTGCGTATTAAACCAGGCCAAAAATAAGTATATAAGTAGAACTTTTACCAGGTAGCGACATGATGACCCGGACGTCCAGTTATTTATAGCTGGAATCGAACACAGATACCTTCATTAAAATTTTTACGTTTTGTAGATATTGACTTGAAAACAGAGTAAAATAAACCTTATTTAATAATATTAAAAATTCGATAAATTTAAGGGCATTTATTTAACCCAGTCATCTGGTCTGTAAAGTTTTAAAAATGAGTTTAAAATTTCTAGTTGGAAAAACAACTAAGTAGTTCGAGTTTGTGAGAGATTTGTGTTGTTTTTTTGCAAAAAGTAATTAGCTTTATTGTGTTGAATTTTATGTTAAAGTGGTTTGGGAAAAGCTAATGGACATGTGTTAGAACTAAAATGTATTTGTTGTGTAGATATTATTGCAATTCATTGTTGAAGCGTTTTTTCAAAATGAGTTTTAAACTTGTACGAGCAAGTATAAACAAAAGTTTGTCTTGTTTTCAAGTTGTTCCGCGTTTTGTCAAATTAATTAAATATCGTTCAATCATTTTAAACATTTTATTAAAAATTAAAATGAAACTAAAGGCTTCTAATAATAAAACTTTCTTATAACAAAAAGAGTTTTAAACGTCTATAAAAGTTAGCAACTGTAAAGTTTAATTGTTTTGTTTTCAAACAATCGTTTAATTTGAACTATAATGGATAATAAACTTTTTAAACTGCATGTAAAAACATTGTTGTTTTTTCGTTCGTCCTTGTAAAAGTATTTGTATGAGGTTATTAAAACTTGTTTTCGAGTGCATAATCGGTTAATGAAGTGAAATTTCTTAAGTTTATTAAACTTAATTTAGTTTTATTTTTAGCAACAATGTTATGTTCAAACTTTAAACTATAATATTTAAAGTTTTTTTTTTTACAATGACCTTGTTAATTGCTTGAAACAAACTTTATTGGCTTGTTTTTTGTTGTTATACACTTCAGCTTACTTATAAAAACACAATTTTAATAAGGTCATTTGAGCTATTAATATCTTATTCAACATTTAAACGCTAACAACAACTTTGTTTTTAACTTTCTTAGAATGTTAAAGTTTTATAAATTAGTATAAAGTTCAAGAGCTATATATTTTTACGAAACAAATTTAAGCTTTTGAAATGAATATAATTGTTTGTTTTGTCAACTAACTCATGTTGAATGTGAAATGTTTTTAATATACTAAAAGTTTTTATAATGAATAATTAGTTTAAACTGAAGCTATAAATGTTTTTTAAGTTTCTTATAAACATACTTAAAAGTACTTGAAAATACTTGAAATAGTATTTTCATTATATTTTCGCTTGAACTTTAATTGCACTTTCGCACGAACGGCTCGAGAAACGAATCGGCGAGGAGCGGTAGAGGAGACGTATGAACGAGGTGAGGAACGAGGAGATAAAGAGGAGATGTATGAAGAGACGGATCAGAGGATTCCGTAGCGCCAAGAGACCGCTGGGTGAGGCAAGGAGACGGTTCCGTAGGGCCAAGAGACCGCTGGTTGAGGCAAGGAGACGGGTTCCGTAGGGCCAAGAGACCGCTGGTTGAGGCAAGGAGACGGTTCCGTAGGGCCAAGAGACCGCTGGGTGAGGCAAGGAGACGGTTCCGTAGGGCCAAGAGACCGCTGGGTGAGGCAAGGAGACGGGTCCGTAGGGCCAAGAGACCGCTGGTTGAGGCAAGGAGACGGATTCCGTGGCGCCAAGAGACCGTTGGGTGAGGCGAGGAGACGGATCGGCGTGGACCGGTCAGACGACGAGGAGATGTGCAGGGGCGGAGCGAGTTCCGGCGGCGAGGAGATTTTTTGAGCTGTCTACATTTTTCTGTTATTTAAGTCTTAATGTGTTCTAACCAACTCTTAAGTTTTATAAACGATGTTGATTTGATAGGTAAATGTTTTTAGCATATAAATATCTTCTAGCATTTAAGTTCTATTTTGATGTATATATATTTTTTTTTTTTGTCAACCGTTGGTTAAAAGCTTTAACAGTTACATTTAAACATTTTGACACTTAAACATAATTTTAACTGATTTCTAAGCATCTTCTTAACGTAACACTTGAAGTAAAGTTAAAAAAATTAAGAAAATACCCCACACCGAAGTTTTTTACACCGGTTTTAATTAAGAGTGTATTTTGTCCGTGTAATCGTTCTCTTGTCAGAATCTAAAAGTTTTCATCTAAAGTTTTTTAAAGTTTTACGACTTGTTAGCAAAGTAAAGTTAATGTTTTTTTCTAAACCGTAGCTGAAACTCCAATTTGACCGTTTTAGGAGTGAAAATGTAACCGCTTGGTAGCGGTTTAGAGTTGTTTCTAATTAGGGGTTTTTTCTGACTTGTTTACTTCTTGAAGCTGTACCGCGTGAGCGGTAATTGTCTCTTTTTTACTTTCTTTTTTTTTCAAGCGAGTATAAATTAAGAATATCGCGTAGTCAGTACGGTTCAGTTTTTCTAGTTTCTACTTCATTGAGTGGTCTGAACTCAGTGCAGCTTTTTGCTGCACTTAAGTTTTAATGGTTTCAATCTTGTTGAAGTGATTTCGATTTTAGAATGTTTTTTAGTTTGGTTTAAACATGTAGTGTTTAGTTTCTGTTATTCTAGTGTAATGTTGCGCAGTTTTTTATCATCTTTTCGTTTCGCATTTCATTGTAAATATATTCATGATCACAAATTCGAACTCAATTTAAATTAAGTAACTGATTTATTAAACATTTAGTAAATGGTAAGTAAGTCATTTTAGTTTATTTAAGTCAATTATAATTTAAGCGTTATCTTGGGGACTTCTACTTTATATAAGTTAGAGCGCACGTTGCGTATTAAACCAGGCCAAAAATAGTATATAAGTAGAACTTTTACGAGATAGCGACACAGTAATGTTATAAAGTTAAATAATCTAGCTGCAGATATATCAATTTGATAAAAATAAATTCGAGAAATTTAAGAAATAATACTATTAGTACAAAAGAAAAAAGAGGAAATCAAGTTGAACACTAAATAATAAATGATGACGAAATCAACATCGATAAGTTTGATACCCAAGTATTGGTTGGTAGTATTCTAATTTTATTGTTTTTAATTTTTGTTTATAGACTTTACATACGATTTTTCCTAAATCGTAAAAAAAATAAAACCTTGTCAGGAAATTTAAGAGTCTACATCGCTAAAGGGTATTTTTATTGTACTTGTGCCGGCACTATCTTAAATTCTAAACAATTGCTTTAAAGGGAATTGCAATTAAAAAGCGAAGATAATGATGATTCGTTTTTAAGTGTCTTTACAGATTAGATAATCACACTTGAGTGATGATAACACTGAGAACGATGGCAGTTTGAAACGGCCGTTGATTCACATTCTTAATTCAATATATCTTTTTCATAAAAGCATTAAAAATTCCAGTACTTAGATTACAAAAATTGATGTTTGCTCTTTTTTTACAACAAAAACTGTATACTATAAAGTTCTGTGTTGCAAGGAGAAAAAATTTGGCGATATTGTAAAAAAAATTATTTACTCTAAGTTTCTGAACAAAGAAACCTTAAAAAATCTATAACAGGTTCCTTCAACTTCTACAACATCAGTTGAATATACACAGTGTTCGCAAACAGCTGTAACTGAAGCTAAAGTTACAATGCATCTTGCTATACATGGAAACATGGCCACTAGCACATGTCTTATTAAGTGCTTAAAAGTTGTTCAAGGCATAAGGGCGTTCAGTCTGCACATCTTGCAAGAACAAAATGTACTGCAGTAGTGAAGAGTATTTCATGCCAATGTGCAAAAAAAGCTTTTACAAGACATTGGCTGTACAGCACTTTTAATTTTTGATGATGAGGCTACAGATAAGGCTGGTCACAAGAGCTACTTTGGTTAGCTTTTAAAAATACAAATATCTATAAAGTTATTCATTTGAATCTGAGTTTCAAAACTCATTTTTATAATTCCCAACCTGACAAAAAGTTTGAAAACAATCAACCCTTTTCAAATTATTACCTCCTGCTCCAAGGGTCAACGTTGCCTATTTTGAAAAATCCGGGTTTAAAAAGTATTTAGTCAAAAGTAAGAATTAAGTAATAAAATATTTCTAGGTATTGTTATAAAATACATTAGTTTAAAAGAAAAAAGTCTAAAATATACATTTGTAAGTTATAAAGATTTAGAAAAAGGAACAGGGCGGGCAATGGCACAAGCTGTTGAAGACGTTTTTCAAATTAATAACTTACAAGTAGAAAATAACAGATATCTAAAGCAAATTAACATTTTTCAATGCAAAAGCGATTATTAACATTTTACAAAATTTTAAAGGGTACAAAAGTAAATAAGTCAGAGCTTCTGCTAAAAATTGGAAAATCAACCCCTTATTAAACATAAATAGACAACTAGTTATAGTTCGTTGAAGGAACACTTAAATTATTTGCACCAACATTCTCATTAGTTGTTTTTTAAATTTAAAAAAAAAAGTGTTGACTCTGTTTTTTTGCAAGTCCTACTGTTTTGCAACTCTAAGAGTGTAAATACATTATTAAAAAGAAAAGCTAGAAGACGCCATGAGCTACAAGGAATATAGGCAACTACTTGGAAGTTGAAGGGTTGCCGCAGATGAATGATTGAAAATTGTCAAAAGACGACATGCATTGATATACAAAAATATTTTTAAAATAGATAAACAGTTGAACATTGTATTGAAACTTCATCCATCGTTATATGAAAATATTTTTGAAATAGATAAATAGCTAGACATTGTGTTCAAACGTCAACGATCGCTTATGAAATATTTTTCATAACCACCACGCATTTATATAGTAGTTTTCAGGAACAATTATCAATTTAAATAACAATTTCGCAAGACAATCAAGCTGCGATCAACTATTTTGTTTATGGAAATAAAGCTTAAAAATCAAATTAGTAAAAATAAATTTAAATAAAAAACTTTAAAACATTTAAACCTTGTCAAATTCGAGAAGTTAACCAGTTTTAGTGAAAATTACTCAATAGATTTAAATCAGTTGTCATATCTTTTGATTGTTATGATTCGCCAACAGTATCTGCTGCTGCAAACCGATTAAAGCTTTAGATAAAATAAACTTATTTTTCGGCTTTTTGGTTTTGCTTGCTGCATTAATGCCTAAAGTACAAATTTCGTATAAGGTAATGAAGTTACCTTGTATACTTTGACTGTCAAAAAGGCAAAAGACCATATAAGCAATTTTCAAAATTAGTAGCTAGAACTAGAAATTCTAGCATAACAGATAATGAGTCAGTAAATCTCTCTGCTTCTGTACAAAAAGTTTGCAACAATGTGTATATAGATGTCGCAGAAAGGTTAAAATGTTCTAACCACTTACTCATTGCTCATATATTTGACGACAAACCATGTATTTATCTCCATTTCCCTCAGATTTAACAGAAAAAGTAAAAGGTATTATCCAGATTTAGCGTGTAAAATTTTAGTATACAAGTTTTGATCTTTATACAAAAGAAATTTTTTTTAACAAAATATTACAACTTAAAAATCAGTTCATAATTTAAATAACATCTCCTTACATCTGCTGCTGACTGGTAAAAGAATGCAGGTTTAAGAAAGTGGCGTAAAATAATAAACAAAAAGCGTAAATAAGGCTATTTAATTGGTTGAAATTGCCTTCACATCAATGAAGCAAGCACATTGACTGAACTGCAATTTGTTATATTAGAAGGATGAAAAAATAAACAAGTAAGACTGCCAACAGAGAGAAATTACCAGCCGTTATAAGAAACTTTTACTCAAATCTGTTGATAAAAAACTTGATATAAAAAGTCGTTAAAGAATGTCGTTTGCTGAATGTTAAGAGACAAAAATGCATGTTTCAAAAAGTTGTTAAGTTTCAAATAGATAAACACAGTTAACTAAAACGCCACATTAATTCAGCACCTATAAAAATAAGTCACTGTAGATTGCTGTTGAAAACGTTTCTTCCTTCTTAAAAAAATGGGAAATCTTCAAACTCCGGTCAGAGATGGACAAAATTCAAGTGTGAAGATGTCTGAAATCAACTAGGTATCCTTACGCTCTGCTACTTTTGAATCGCTAACCGACTGCTCCTTGAGCCGTCTGACGTCAAATTTGATCGCTTGAACGCCATATGCGAGAAACTGAGAGGAGAAAATATTGAAATCGGCAAATACGTATTACCATATCTGCACGGTAACCAAAAATATGATATTTAAACGTTTTTATACGAACTTAAAAACTATAATGTCGAAAAATATTGTCGAAAAGTGGCACACACATAGTAGGATGTTCTGCAGAAAATAGGTAGTGTTCATGACACAGCATCCTTAAAACAAACAAAATGTACAAAAATTATAACTAACATTCTTGCACCTATATTCAAAAAACTAATTATAACTGATATGATGGGAAAGAGCTGTAGTTTTTACATAGATGACAGCACAGACAAATCAGGATGCAGTTTTCTGGGTTAAATGATTTTTAATAATCTTTAACTTTTTTGTTTTTATTGTTTACTCTACCAACATTTTGTTGAAAACATGGTTTAATAAAAGTTTTGATTGTAAAATGCAATTTGTACCTTAGTTCAAACCCTACGTAACAAAATAACTTAATAATTTTGTTTTAATAAATTTTTCGTAACAGGTTTCTTTTACAAAACATTAGAAATTTTTTCTATAATTAGTAAATTGAAACATTTGCCAGAAAATGAGTTTACAAAACCATTTTAGTGAGTTTCCCAGGTTTAGCTTTAAGGCCATATTTTAAGTTTAGACAGTTTTTACACTTTGATCAAACTCATGAAATTGATGAAGCAGACTTAAAATTTCTACCTAGATTGCCTACATAATTAATTCCAATTAAAAACTATGCAGCTGGGGACTATTTGCTCAAGGCTACTTCAAAATCACTATATGGTACTGAAGACCATCACTAAAACCTAGGACTCCAAGATTCTATTTGGATGTTGCAAAATAAAGAAACTGCTGTCAAAATTAAAGAGAAAAGTTATTTCTCTGAATTTTATTTCTCTCAACTATCATTAGTGACATGTGTATAACAATTTACATATTAATAAATGGATGAAAAATAGGAGAAATCTAGAGTAAAAGTGCTGAAAAAGACAGCAAAGAAAACTCTTGATAAAGTAGTATTTAGTATGTCAATAAAAAATAATTGGTTCCACACTCATTAAATAATAAAATTTCGGTGAAAATTTGACTTAATAAAACAATATAATAAATAGGTTACAGTTATTTGTACGTTAAAAAAAGTAAAAATAGAAACTCATGCAGTAGCGTTATAAACTTGAACAGTTTAGTTACAGATGTATCTACTTAATAAAAACAAAAATGAGAAGTTTAAGAAATAATACTATTAGCACAGTAGAAAAAAGGAAATCGAGTTTAACACTCAATGGTAAACAATGAAAAAATCACATCTAAAATTCAATACCTAAAGCATTGATTGGTTTGTAGCTTTCTACTTTTGTAGTATGTAATTTTTGTTTAAAATATATATATTTATTGATAAATCTTGTAAAATTTTTAACTTATAAAAACTAATTTTGACAGGAAGAGGGATTAAACATCCCCCATCTCTAAAGGTTATTGTTGTACGTACTGCCGGGACTTCATTAAGTCCTCAGCAATAGAGGGTAAAAACGAATTCAACAAGGAAAAAAAGATGATACTTCGTTTTAGTTAATCTCTAAATAGGAAACGCACATTGAGGAGTTGATGCCACGGAAGAAGATAGCAGTTTGATGTTGAACCGTCAAAACCAAAACTGAAGTGACGTTTTATGCCTGACAAGTTTCCTTGAATTCAAGAACTTGCCTACTTTATGGCATCAGCTGACATAGTCATGGGAGAAGAGCTGATATGGAGCTTCGTTGGGAGACCAGTAGTTTCAAACTAAAGTCTCAGCCTTGGCTAAAAATTTAAACAAATAATTTGTAATTTTGATATTATAATTTTTTAAAAGCTTATTGTTACCAGAAGAAGATTTTTTAAGGTTATGGATAAAAAGACTAAATGGAAAAATTAACTCAAATAAAACAATTTAAGATTTAATATTTAGAGCTCGGTTTTTTTATAATACTTATGAAAATAGAATTTTTTAAAATTGTGTTCTAATTTGTTTACTTGTATGCGTTCATGAGTTGTTAGTTGGTAAAATTTTAATTTTAAAATTTATTTGATAATTAAATGCGATTTGGTTATGGAATTTTTTATAAACCTATATAACCTAAATAGTTTAATTTTAAACTTTAATTTTGTATACTCTATAAATTTGTTACTGTTAATTGTGTATATAATTTTAGTCGTTTATCACTTGAAATATCTAAAATAAACCTTGTATAATGATACTTCGTTTTTAGTGTCTTTACAGATTGGATAATCACACTTGAGTGATGATAACACTGAGAACGATGGCAGTTTTAAACGGCTGTTGAATCACGTTGTTAACTCAATATATCTTTTTCATATAGGCACTAAAGAGTCCAGTACTTAAATTACAAGAACTCTTTAAAAACAAAACTGTATACTAAAAAGTTCTGTGTTGCAATGAAAAAAAATGTAGCCCCATTAAATAAAAATTGTTTACTTTAAGATTCTGCTCAAAGAAATCTTAATAAATCTATAACAGGTTCCTTCAACTTCTACAACATCAGTTGAAGATACACAGTGTTTGCAAACAGCTGTAACTGAAGCTAAAGTTACAATGCATCTTGCTATACATGGAAACATGGCCACTAGCACATGTCTTATTAAGTGCTTAAAAGTTGTTTAAGGCATAAGGACGTTCAGTCTGCACATCTTGCAACAACAAAATGTACTGCAGTAGTGAAGAGCATTTTCATGCCAATGTGCAAAAAAAGCTTTTACAAGACATTGGCTGTAGAGCATTTTCTATTTTTGTTGATGAGGCTACAGATAAGGCTGGTCACAAGAGCTACTTTGGTTAGCTTTTAAAAATACAAACATCTATATAGTTATTCATTTGAATCTGAGTTTCAAAACTCTTTTTCATAACTCCCAACTTGACAAAAAATTTGAAAACAATCAACCCTTTTCAAATTATTTACCTACTACTCCAAGGGTTAATGCTTGCTCCACGGGTCAATGTTACCTATTTTAAAAGTCCTGGTATAAAAAGTATTTAGTCAAAAGTAAGAATTAAATATTAAAATATTTCTAGGTATTGCTATCAAATACAACAATTTAAAAGAAAAAAGTTTAAAATATACAATTTAAAAAACATTATTCTTAAGAGGGTCAATTTACGAATTCAAATTTTTATATATTAACAAGTTAACAATTTATAACTTTCACATAGACTTTGACATGTTTTAAAAATGTTAACTGTGATACAGCTTTATTCTTTTTACTAAGAGGTTATAAATGTTAATAAAATGGTAATGTAAAATAATTTAGGTTTTGATTAAAATCGAAACATCAAATGCAATATTTTTACAGCTCTTGAACATAGTTTTTAATGAAGAAACAAAAATATTTACGGAATTTTTGTTTTTATAAGTATTGATTACTACTTATTTAAATTGAATTTTTTAAATATAACTAAAATTGCAAACTTACAAATAATTTTTGTCGATTAGACCATTTAAAACTAATGAAATTTTTACATTGTATCTTTTTTTTTATATATTTCGTTCAAGTATATTAAATAGAAGTTATTAAATTAACAATAACTACATTAAAAAAATAATTTTTTAAGTTTAATTTACTTAGCAAAAAGTTTAAAAAAAAATTAACACATCATCTTAAAATGCAAACTAAAACAAGCAGTGCAAACTCATTACTTGCACATTTAACCGACTGTGCGAACTAACAAAATGTTAATGAAAATAACTATTCAATTACCTAAAAAGCAGTATAAGAATTTGCTGATCTGATGCAAAAGCTTTAGTTTTAGTATTAGTTATAAAAAAGTTTACTTTTATCAACTGGAAATTTGTGAAAAAAACACTATACTATAAATTTTTAACTGTAAGCTAAATCATTCATTGATATTCAAAGAAATTCAAACTTAGTTCTTGGGCAATACCAAAAGATTAAAATATTATGTACAACAATTTTTCGTCAAATTTTCTTTGAAAATGATATAATGGCAAAAATAGCTACAAAATTCTGACAACTGTGGTTGGCTCTGTTATATACTGTTTCGTGTTTTTTAGAGTGTATTTACATTTTGAAGAATAGGCAAAAAGACAGCAAGAGCTGCAAGACAAGGGTTTTGAATAAAAGCAGCTACTTATAAGGTTGCCACAGATGAATGGTTGGACATTTGTATTGAAATTTCAAACACCGCTATACGAAAATACTTTAGTAAGCACCTCGCAATCACATAGCAGTTTTAAGATGATAATTTTGCAAGAAGATCAAGTTGCAATCAACAATTTTGTTTAATGGAATAAAGTTAAAAATAAAAATAGAAAAGATAAAATAAACTAAAATCTGCAGATACAAAAACAAAGGGGAGGAAGATGTTCTGGCTGCATTCGGATGGCCAGCAGAGGAAGAAGCAGAATCATGACGTATTAAATAGACTTTTTTATTTTAAACGAAGTAAAAAAAGAAGTAAGTGTGTTTCGTTTGTACTATTAGGATAAAAATTTTAAGTAGAAAAATATGTTTACTAGAACCTAAAGTAATGGTCTTAAAGTATATTAAATTTATTTTTTCAAGATGCGTTATATACTTACTTTAAAGCGAAATTGGTTTTTATTCTCAGTTTATATAAAATCCTGAGGAGAATCAGACAGGAAAAGTTTTAAACACAGGGATAGAGGGAACTCTTTAGAACTATAATTCGATTTGCAATGTAAAATGCCGATCAAAAAGTCGTGATGGGAGTCGTGTAAGCAAATTCTTACTCGTTTAAGCAAATGGCTGATAGAAAAAGCAGAAAAGAAATTATCAAATTGATTTTAAAAATGTTTAATGTAAATAGAGCAAGTACAATAGCTAAGATCCAAAGTGTTACCATATAAAATTGAAAAAAATCAAAGTTATACTACTAACAGATAGAAATTACCAAAATTTCAAAATAAATCTTATATATTATTTAAAAGCTTGTAATAAATAAAAAACATTGCAAGCGTTATTGCAACTATTGCTTACTGTTTAAACTTAAGTAAATGATTTTTCAAATAAAAATTTGATTTTTAGAACTATTATAACTTAAAAATCAGTTCATGCTTTGAATAACATTTCCTTACATCTGTTGATGACTGGTAAGGGAATGAGATTTAAGCGAGTGGCTTATACAAAAGGCGTAAATGATGCTATTTAATTAATTGATAAAATTCTTTAAATAAATAAAGCAAGAACATTGACTACTAAGCTGCAGATTGTTATAAAAGTTGAAAAAAATAAATAAGTAAGTGTGCTAACAGAGATAAATTACCAGCACTTCAAAGAAAATTTTAACTCAAGGTAACAAAAAATATAAGATTGAAAAGGGTCATTCTACAAACTTCATAATTATATTGTCGAAAGGTGGCACACGCCTAGTAGATGCAATGAAGAAAATAGGTAGTGTTCATGACACAACTATCTTAAAACTCTTAGAAATGCCACATGCATTGAATCAAAGTTCTTTTCAAACATGAACTGAGGCTATATTTATCCGCCCTGGAAAACACATTAGGTATCACCAGAGCAGCTGAGAAAATGCAATATTAGTGATAATCCAGTCAGAATAGTCCAATCAGCTGGAAACACCCACCTTAGCAGAATAACTGCTATGTTAAATTTAGTTTTAGATCCTGTTAGTAGAAAATATTACCAATTTAAACTTAATAAGTATTGTAAGGAATCTACGAACTACTTGGGAGACTTGAAATCCTGTAAATTTCAACCTTTTCATCTAATGAAGATATGGCTTTCTTCATCTGGTCTGCATTCCGCTTCAGTATACATATAAACTTGTTACATAAAACACTAAACTAACTGCTTAGTTATAAAGAACTCAATTATTTACTTAAACAAAAAACACTTTGATTCTAAAATTATGCTATATAAACTTTTGTTTATATATCACAGTTTCACTATGGAAGTGTCCTTGCTACAGAACATCAATACTAAAAAGCTTACAAAATCTGCTTGTTCAAGTACAGTACTTGTTCAATATTTTAATAGAAAATTTTTGCAGTTTTATAAAGGATATTTTACTAATTTATACCAGATAAAGGCATTGGAAATAAAATCAAATATTTTTGTAAATTTCTAGGAAGATTTCGAAATGTTTTCCTGACTTTAAGGACTTTTAATTATTTTTTACCATTTGAAGGCTTTGGACAACAAGGAATTTTGTAAATTTAAACTGACAAAATCTGACCTTTTTTTTTAATCTTTTGAAATTTCCTGACTTTTGTCATTTTTTTTAATTTTTCCTGACTTTTCCTGACCGAGTGGGAACCCTGATTATCAAACAAAGGTACAAGCTGCATAGTTAACATTTTTGACGTAAAGTAAGCCTCATTGAAAATGCTTTAAAAAAGCCCTTACACTTTGGACTTGTTACAATACTAGTATGATCAAATGTATTGTCAAACTATGTAAGCTTGTCTGAAAAAAGACACAAATTGTTAGCTTTTCCTAACATGAATGTAACTAAATAAACAAAACGACATATAAGGAACTTAAACAACATTAGTTATTTTGATATACATTTTGATTAGATTAGCCACTTAATTTTATTTTAATTAATTCCAGTTTTTTAGAAGTATAAGTTTCGGTTTTATTTTAGTAAAGAATAAAAATTAAGGTTTAAAATGTCACAAAGATATTGAAATAAATTAGGAACTATAGAAACTTGAAGAAATGTCAAAGGAACTTAACACCTGAACCATTCACTGGAGAAAGGTACTAGAGGGAGCAATAAAACAATCTACTAAAGTTAACTCTGGAAGATTTTGAAATGTCAAATGAGTTGAATGTGCAAGGGTGGTTAAGAAAAAATGTGTCTGAAAATACTAATTTAAAAAAGCTAAATATGTATATATTGAAAAACTGCCAATGAAACTTCCTTAAATACTGCTGGGGAAGGTGACTGTACGTCTTTAAACATATTTATAGTTAACAAATTTCAGTTTTTTGGGAGGCGTTTATTATTTGTCCTTTGTGCAATGTTCAATATCTAAATTATTTATCTAACCAACATACTTACTTCAAAGACAATAAAAAAAGTTTTATGACTGCAAGAAGAAATCGAAGGTTCCAACTTCTCTCAAATGATGAAACGCGTATGTAAAAGGATGTCATAGATGTTGGTAGAATAATGTAAGTCTCACTTGTAACAACATAGGTGCTGGTGATTAGTGTTAAGTATGTGTAGATTACATAGAAGCCTTTGGTCGTTTTGAAGTAGTTTGAATTTATTAAAAGTTTGAATTCATAAAGCTAAATAACCCGACAAGTTTCCTGGAATTCCAGACCCGATTATTCAGGTGAAAACTTGAGTTAAAAAAACACTCTAATAATAGATTATAGTTATCTGAATGTAAATAACAGTACAAACTCTTGCAGCATTATTATAAAATTAAATATTTTAGCTTTAATTTGATTAAAATAAATTTGATAAGTGTAAGAAATAAAAGAAATAATACTACTAGCAAAAAATAAAAAAAAGGAAATCGAGTTGAACACTAAATATATACTATGACAAAATCAACATCGAAAAATTTGATACCAAAGTATTGGTTGGTAGTTTTCGAATTTTATTGTCTTTAATTTTCGTTTTAAGACTATACATCCAATTTTTCCTAAATCGTAAGAAAAAAAAATGTCTTAACAGGAAGTTCAACAGTCTACATCGCTAAAAGGTATTTTATTTGTACTTGTGCCGGGACTGTCTTAAATTGTAAGCAATTGGTTCAAAGGGAATTGCAACTAAAAAGCGAGGATAATGATGATTCGCCTTAAAGTGTCTTTACAGATTGGATAATCACACTTGGGTGATGATACCTTTGAGAACGATGGCATTTTGAAAAGGCCGTTGATTCACATTCTTAATTCAATATATCTTTTTCATAAAAGCATTAAAAATTCCAGTACTTAGATTACAAAAATTGATGTTTGCTCTTTTTTAACAACAAAAACTGTATACTAAAATGTTCTGTGTTGCAAGGAGAAAAAATTTGGCGAAATTGTAAAAAATTATTTACTTTAAGTTTCTGAACAAAGAAACCTTAATAAATCTATTAAAGGTTCCTTAAACTTCTACAACATCAGTTGAATATATACATTGTTCGCAAACAGCTGTAATTTAAGCTAAAATTGCAATGCATCTTGCTATACATGGAAACATGGCCACTAGCACATGTCTTATTAAGTGCTTAAAAGTTGTTTAAGGCATAAGAACGTTCAGTCTGCACATCTTGCAAGAACAAACTGTACTGTAGTAGTGAAGTGCATTTTCATGCCAATGTGCAAAAAAAACATTTACAAGACATTGTAGAGCATTTTCAATATTTGTTGATGAGGCTACAGATAAGGCTGGTCACAAGAGCTACTTTAGTTAGCTTTTAATAATATAAATATCTATAAAGTTATACATTTGAATCTGAGTTTCTAAATTCATTTTTATAATTCCCAACCTGACAAAAAAATTAAAAACAATAAACCCTTTTCAAATTATTTACCTCCTCCTCCAAGGGTTGCTCTAAGGGTGAATGTTGCCTATTTTGAAAAATCCGGGTTTAAAAAGTATTTAGTCAAAAGTAAGAATTAAGTAATAAAATAATTCTATTAAATACATCAGTTTAAAAGAAAAAAGTCTAAATTATACATTTGTATGTTTAAAAGATTTAGAAAAAGGAACAGGGCGGGCAATGGCCCAAGCTGTTGAAGACGTTTTTCAAATAAATAACTTACAAGTAGAAAATAACAGATATCAAATTAACATTTTTCAATGCAAAAGCAATTATTAACATTTTAATAACCGTATAATAAAATTAGAGGATAACGAGAGTAAAAGGACTGAAACAGAAAGCAAAGAAAATTGTTGAGTAAGTAGTTTTTAATGTGTTAATAAAAAATAATTGGTCCAACATTTTTTAATTTAAAAAGTGCCGTTTTCGGTTAAAATTCAGTTAATTTTAAATTTTTGTCCATTGAAGGTTAAACAAGAATATATAGAAACTAAAAACAAAGTAAATGGTACAAAAGTAAATAAGTTCAGAGCTTCTGCTAGAAATTGGAAAATCAGCCCCTTGTTAAACATAAATAAACAACTAATTATAGTTCGTTGAAGGAACACTTAAATTATTTGCACCAACATTCTCATTAGTTGTTTTATAAATTTTAAGAAATAGTTTTGACTCTGTTTATATTGCAAGTCCTACTGTTTTGCAACTCTCAGAGTGTAAATACATTATTGAAAAGAAAAGCTAGAAGACGCCATGAGCTACAAGGAATATAGGCAACTGCTTGGAAGTTGAAGGGTTGCCGCAGATGAATGATTGGAAATTGTCAAAAGACGAAATCTATTCATATTTAAAAATTTATTTGGTATAGATAAACAGTTGAAGATTGTATTGAAACTTCATCCATCGTTATATGAGAACATTTTTGAAATAGATGAATAGTTGAAAATTGTATTCAAACTTCAACGATCGCTTATGAAATATTTTTTATAACCACCACGCGTTTATAGTTTTAAGGATCAATTATCAATTTAAAAAACAATTTCGCAAGACGATCAAGCTGCGATCAACTATTTTGTTTATGGAAATAAAATTTAAAAAACAAATTAGTAAAAATAAATTTAATTAAAAAACTTTAAAACATTTTAAACCTTGTAAAATTCAAGAGTAGGTTAACCAGTTTTAGTAAAAATTACTCAATAGATTTAAATCCGTTATCTTTTGATTGTTATGATTTGCCAACAGTATCTGCTGCTGCAAACCGATTAAAGCTTTAGAAAAAAATAAACTTATTTTTCGGCTTTTTGGTTTTGCTGCATTAAAGCCTGAAGTATAAATTTCGTATAAAGTAATGAAGTTACATTGTAGTGATTTGTCTATCAAAAAGGCAAAAGACCATATAAGCAACTTTCAAAATTAGTTGCTAGAACTAGAAATTCTAAAATAACAGTAAATGAGTCAGTAAATCTCTCTGCTTCTGTACAAAAAGTTTGCAACATTGTGTACGTAGATGTCGCAAAAAGGTTCAAGTGTTCTGACCACCTACGCATTGCTCAGATATTTGACGAAAAACCACGTATTTATCTACATTTCCCTCAGATTTAACAGAAAAAGTAAAAGGTATTGTCCAGATTTAGCTTGTAAAATTTTAGTATACGAGTTTTGATCTTTTTACAAAAGAAATTTTTTTAACAAAATACTACAACTTAAAAATCAATTCATAATTTAAATAACATCTCCTTACATCTTCTGCTGACTGGTAAGGGTATGCAGGTTTAAGAAAGTGGCATAAAATAATAAACAAAAAGCGTAAATAAGGCTATTTAATTGGTTGAAAATAGCCTTCACATCAATTAAGAAAGTACATTGACTGAACTGCAATTTGTTATATTAGAAGGATGAAAAAATTAACAAGTAAGACTGCCAACAGAGAGAAATTACCAGCCGTTATAAGAAACTTTTACTCAAATCTGTTGATGAAAAACTTGATATAAAACAAAAAACCATCACAAGCGTTAAAGAATGTCGTTTGCTGAATGTTAAGAGACAAAAATGCATGTTTCAACAAGTTGTTAAATTTCAAATAGATAAACACAGTTAATTAAAACGCCACATTAATTCAGCACCTATAAAAATAAGTCACTGTAGATTGCTGTTGAAAAAGTTTTTTCCTTCTTCAAAAAATGGGAAATCTTCAAACTCCGGTCAGAAATGGACAAAATTCAGGTATGACGATGTCTGAAGTCAACTAGGTATCCTTACGCTCTGCTACTTTGAATCGCTTAACGACTTCTCCTTGAGCCGCCTGACGTCAAATGTGATCGCTTGAACGCCATATGCGGGAAACTGAGAGGAGAAAATATGGAAATCTGCAAATGTCTTATACCACATTGGCACGGTAACCAAAATAAAAGATTAAAAAGAGTCATTCTACAAACTTCAAAACTATATTGTCGAAAGGTGGCACACACCTAGTAGATGTTATGATGAAAATAGGTAGTGCTTATGACACAGCATCCTTAAAACGAACAAAATGTACAAAAATTATAACTAACACTATTGCACCTATATTCAGAAAACTAATCATAACTGATATGATGGGAAAGAGCTGTAGTTTTTACAAAGATGACAGCACAGACAAACCAGGATGCAGTTTTCTGGGCTAAATGATTTTTAATAATCTTTTTTTTTTTTTGTTTTTATGGTTTACTTTACCAACATTTTGTTGAAAACATGGTTTAATAGAATAGTTTTGATTGCAAAAAGCAATTTGTACCTTAGTTCAAACCCTACGTAACAAAATAAATTAATAATTTTGTTTCAATAAATTTTTCGTAACAGGTTTCTTTTACAAAAGCTATAATATTAGAAATTTTTTCTATAATTAGTAAATTGAAACACTTGCCAGTTTCCCAGGTTTAGCTTTAAGGCCACATTTTAAGTTTAGACAGTGTTTACACTTTGATCAAACTCATGAAATTGATGAAGCAGCCTTAAAATTTCTACTTGGATTGCCTACAGAATTCATTCCAATTAAAAACTTTCCAGCTGGGGACTGTTTGTTCATGGCTATTTCCAAGTCACTATATGGTACTGAAGACCATCACTAAAACCTAGGACTCCAAGATTTTATTTGGATATTGCAAAATAAAGAAACTGCTGTTCAATTTAAAAAGAAAAGTTTTTTCACTGGATTTGATTTCTATATACTATCGTTAGTGACAGATGGAGAACAAGCTCTAATAAATTTAGCATTCAAAATAATTCCTAAAAGTTTAGATCCTAATTTAAAGATTAGATGAAAGTTTAAAGTTTAGATTTATAATAAGAAGATAATACAAATATTAGAAAACCAAACAATAGCTTTAGAAATTAGTAAAATAATTTTTTTCTAATTTATGTAGTTTTTTGAAAGTAGCTAAGTTTTGTTAGCTTGTATATCTTATTATATTAAGTTGCACTAATATATTTAAAACTATTCATATATTTTGTTGTAATTTGAAGAAGATAAGTTAGTCTGATGTAAGTTTGTTTGTCCTATACTATTTTACTTTTTAATAAAAATTTTTTAGAGGTAATTAAAGAAGACTAAAACCATCAAACATTCAAGCAAAATTATCTGACGATAAAAAGCAATCTTGATAAAAAACAGCATATATATTGAATGATATCTCCTTACATAGCTGCTGACTGGTAAGGGAATGCAGGTTTAAGCAACAGGGGATTATAAAAGAAGTAAATGAGGCTAGTTTATTAATTGATAAAAAATTCTTCAAATCCATAAAGTTTATTGACTTAACTGCAACTTGTTATAAAGAAAACTGAAGTTTAAAAGTAGGAATTTTAACAGGGAGAAATTACTAGTTGTTCTAAGCAAACTTCAAACAAAACTCTTAGCTGAAGACAAAAATTCTTTAGTAAATAAATAATTAAACAATCACAACCAAGAAAAAGGCTTCGATTGCTGACTTTTAAGGGGTAAGAATGCGTGTTTCAACAGGTTGCTTGATTATAAAATTAATGTAAATTTCTACTATTACGCCACACTAATAAATAGCATTGCTGGTTGATAAAAAACACAAAACTTTTTGAAAAAACAAATGTCTACGAATTGATAATAACTCTTTTGATTTTGTGTTAAATGATGTTGTTGAAATACAATCTGTAAGTACTGCTAATAACTGTTTTGATTTTGTGTAAAATAAAGTTTTTGAAAAAATTTGTAGAGACTGATAACAACTCTTTTGATTTTGTGGTAAATAAAGTTGATGATAACAAATCAGTAAAGACTGATAATAACTGTTTCAATTTTGTGTTATATAGAAATTTTATTGTTGTTATTAAGAAAAACGTTCACTTTTTATTGTTTAATGTTTTGTTCACTTTATCATTTTCCTTGTAATTTTTAACTACTTGTTTTATTATTTTAATATATTTAAGGATTATTCCTTGGGCACAACAGGTCTTGACAATTTTAGTTTTAGAGACAAAGTTCTAGGACATCACACAAGACCTCACAAACTATTGTCATATGCCATACAGAAAAGAAAACTCCTCAATCAGATATATCAGTAGTAACTCCAACCACCCGAAGATAATCAAGAAAAACGTACCCAAAATGATTGAGAAAGGACTAAATAGACTGTCCACATACCTAAGAACCTTTGATAATGCAAAACATAGCTACCAAATTGCACTGCTCCAATCCAACTTCAAACACAAGCTTGAATATGAAAACAAAACCAACCCTGTTGACAAGAAGAAACGTAAACGAACACGAAGAATTATGTACTTTAATCCCCCATACAACCAGTCAGTAAAAACTAACATTGGGAGGAAATTCTTAGACCTAATTGACAAACATTTCAAAACAGAGAGCATGAAAAAGATCTTCAACAGAAGTAATTGCAAAATATCATACTGTTGTATGAATAATGTCAAATCACTAATAAGTAGCCACAATAAGAAGATACTAAATAAACTGAATCATAAGAACAACCAAGAGGATAAAACGTGCAACTGCCGCAACAAAGACTCCTGCCCCTTAAGTGGCAATTGTTTGCAGGGGAATGTTGTTTATAAAGCGACGATTACCAGTCAGATCGAAACAAGGGAATATATAGGATCCACGGGAGGCCAGTTCAAAAAGAGATGGTATGCACACATTAGTGACATTAAAAATGAAAATAAAATGGGAACAGAGCTTTCCAAGTACATCCGGAGATTAAAAAACAATGACACTTACTACGATTTAAGATGGAGCATAATGCATAAGATCAGAGAAATAAATAACATAGGTAAAATCTGTAAGACTTGCAATTTGGAAAAAATAGAAATAGCACTTGCTAATAAGAAACGAATTTTAAACAAAAGACAAGAGCTCTTCTACACCTGCCCGCACTTTGGGAAATTTCATTTTAAAACTTAGCGTATTTAATTCTTTTATCACTTATTTCTATTTTTGTTATTACTTGTACCCTTATTTGTTAAGCGCCATTTTGTTTTGTGTTGTTATAAGCTATGTATAGATCAAATCATATTTAAATGTAAGTATAAATCATATTTAAAATTTTAAAATTTAAAAAGTCTTTTTTATTATTATATATTTTTAATTTTGTTAATTAATTATCTAGTAATAACACTACACATTTTTTTTTATTTAAATTCAATTATAATTTTTTGCATTATTGTATTTTTTTAGTTGTCCATCGTCTTATGTTTATTTTTTTTTGCAGGCCTGAAGATCCCTTAGGGGTGAAACATTGTTGCCTTTGTGATTAAATAAATTTAAAAATTAATTTTATTATTTTAATTCTAATTCTCGTACGAAGTGGTATAAGATTGAATTAAATTAGTTAATATAATTAATTTAAATTAGGAACTTAATAAAGAGTTAAAGATAGAATAATTTTTTTTGAGAAATTCTATTAATGATACTGAACAAAAAGGTAGCCATGGTGAAAGTAAATTCACCAGTTAAAAAATTTGGACCAGTGAATTCGCCAGGGCCTGAAGTAAACACAACATCTTTCAGTTTAAATGAGTCGTTTTCCAACATGATTATTGGAAGTCAGGCGTCACATAAAAAAACTTTTAAACTCAATGTCTCAAACTTCAGTTTTACTTACTACGAAAAATAAGTAATGTTGCCTTACTAGGAAATAAAATCGAAGCAGTAATAAAACTGACAAAGTGCTAAGAATTGTTAGTGATACTTTTGCTTTGCTACTCTCAATTCGATCACGACTGCTCCTTGAAATTTCCTAACGTCAAATGTGATCGCCTGAACGTTATATGCGAGAAACTGAGAGGAGAAAATATGAAATCTGCTAATATGTTTATACCATATCTGCACGGTAACCAAAAATAGAAGATTGAAAAGGGTCCTTCTACAAACTTTAAAACTATAATGTCGAAAGGTGGCACACACATTGTAGATGCAATGAAGATTTTAGGTTGTGTTCATGATACAGCTACCTTTAAACAAACAAAATGTTCAAAAATTTCAACTAACACTCTTGCACCTATATTCAGAAAACTAGTTTTAAGTGGTATGGTGGGAAAAAGTTTATTTCATAAAATTGAAGTTTTTACATAGATGAAAGCACAGATAAATCAGGATGCAGTTTTCTGCTTTAGTTTATTTTTACTAGTCTTTAACTTTTTTTTTATGATTTGATAACTGCAACAGTAAAAAGATTGAGGTTTAATCAAACAACTCTTGTTAACAACAATTAACAATTTTGTACAAAGTATTTGGTTTTTGATAGAATTCTTCGGAGACAGTTATCTTTTTTTTTTTTATTACTGAACATTTTAAAATACGTTTTAGTGTACAAATCAAATGTGTGTTTATTTATTTAATTAATACTATAATGTGTTCTTTTAATTACAACATCTAGGTGAACAAAATAGGTTATTTTTTATTTCGTTTTAAACTTACAATTATTTGTTAAATTTTCTAGCAGTTAGGCTTGATTTTATTGTAAAATTTTGTAGATAAATCAGAATATGCTTAGTTAGAAATAGATAAACTGATATAAATTATAGTTCATCCAACAAATAAAATGTGAACATATATTTTACTATGCTTGAGTCTAGATTTGGTTTTAGTAATGCTGTAGAAATTTCACTCAAAAAAGACTTAAAGTAAAGAAATTCTATTTTGTTTTCATGTAAACTTGTATGTTTACTAGGTTTTTATTTTAAATTTATTAGCAGAAAAACAACTATAGAAAAAGTAGTTTTTACGGTTGTATGTTTGCAGTTGTGAGCATATCATACATAAGCAGATTAAAATAACATACTGTCTGAACGTTTCTATATTTGAACTTTACTAAAGGTTTTTCATCCAAAAATAAAATAAAAATTTTTACTATACGGTAGCAATATTTGAACATTATTTTATAGCTTATTTTAACAGAAATAGCTTAACAGAAGATGACCTATTTTAATAGATAAGTGTTCAATTTCAACTAGGATTGTAGAACATTTGGTGTAAAGGCGGTGGAAATATCTGGAGCAGAAATGCTATTGGGAGTAAATTCATAAAAGATATATCATGCCTAAATCCGCATGGTCTTGAAAAATTAGGAGTCACAATTGTTGTTAAGCGTTTTGCTAACATTGTACACTCGTTAACAAAGTAAAATATGTGCTCCAACTCTGAAGGTGATGCTAGCATTGAACAATTCAGAACTTAGGTAAACTATTTAATGAATGTATTAAAATAATTTAATCGCTTCACACGAAAAGAAGATCGTTTGTACTAACTCTATTTCGAACATTGGAATTTTATCAATGTTCATAAGTTTTTCAGTTCCATAAATTATAAAGCCATGCATCAAAAATTATTTTGCATACTGCTATTTTTGTTACAAGGGAAATTGTTTTCAATGAAGTTTAACTGTACAACCATAAAAGAGTGCAAGGTAATATGGAGAACAGTAAAAGACAGAAATATTCGTAGAAAGGTCATAAATTCCTAACCATGATGAAGATTTAGGTGCACAGTACCTTATGCTGCTTGATAAAGCAAGGAGAAAAATTATTATATTTTGTCAATAAGTTTTTCATACATTATATAATTAATTAAAAACAGGACAGTTTTGTAATTGTATAAATACTAATAAAGCATCTTTTTGTATAATGTCGCCCAGACGTTGTAGGATGATAACGTCTGAAAATTATGTAGAACTGCAATACGTGTTGCCATGTGCGAGAAACTGAGGGAAGAAAATCATTAATTTATATATGTATATATTTGTAAACAAAAGATAATTCACAAATACTTTTTATTGTTGCTAAATAGCAGAAAGCAAAATGATATAAAATTTGTCAGCTATTCAAAGACGAGCGATTTACAATTGGGTAAAAAAATGACAGTTACAAGTGTGCAAGAAACTGAGAGGAGAAAATTATGAAAACTGCAAAACGTCTTACATCATGTTTGTACAACCATCAAACAATAATAAAAGATTTAAAAGGAATCCTATTTATACTTAAACGTAAATACAAATTATAAACTTGATGCTTTTTTGAAAGTTCTAAATGAAGTTTATGGAAGTTTATGAGTCATAAAAAAACAATTAAAAACAAGAAAGTTCGCGTATTGAAATATAAACAAGTCCTGATGTGTTTCAATTTCTAAAAAAAATCATTTACACTTAAATAGAGCTGAAAAATTGTTGAATTCACTCAGAGATAAAACAGATGAGTACCATGACAAAACCATTGTGCTTAAAAAATAACTAATAGTATATCGGACCAAAATGATTGTAAATACATTTAGACTTAGAAAAAGATGATAATTTATTGAATTCTTTGAGAGATATCATTCATGAGTTACATCGTGAAAACATGCAGCTTAAATAGATAAACGACTAAAATACTTTACTGTTAGAACAGCTTAACAAGTTAGAGTAATATTACTCTAAGCTTTGAAAACACATATTTATTTAGTTTAATAAATTAAAGTTTTTTAGCAATTTAATTAAATCCAACTTGTTGAATGATGTATAAATCAAGTTTAATGAATTTAACATCTAAAATAATGCGTAGTCCGGATTTGCTGAGTTACTTTTTAAATAAAGTAAGGAGGGGTAAGTTGAGAAATTTTAAAAGAGCGTGAACTAATTGAGTTTTTGTTGGTTAGAAAATAATAATAATTTGTTAATAAACTTGTCATTGTCATAATAATTTTTGCTTGTTTAAATAAACATTAATGATAATTATTTTCACCATATCAATTTTCATATTTGGTTTGAAATTCCATAAAATCTGTTAAAGTTCAAATCAAAAAATTTTTAGAGGATAAAAAAAATAGAAAAGGGGATTTTCTTCAATACACTAATAACAAAAGATTCAAGCATAAATATTGTGTTAAATAATTTTTATTTTCCACAATCTATAACATATTTTCTACTATAATGGGCTCCTATCATACCTCTATGGAAAAGACTAATGTTAGAATTATTGGTATAGTAGAATTTTTACAAGACAATCAAGCAGCTGAAAATCTGTTTTCTATTATGAAAAACAATCAGTTATTCTGATAAATAGGAAGTAGCATTGAAAAACTTCACAAAAAGATCTTAGGTTTGGTATATTGGAAACTTTTTACGAGCTGCTTGTAAACAATTCAGGTAGAAAAGGCTTTACGTGTATTGGTTCAATAGTTATATCATAGTAATTTGAATTATAGACAGATACAAAAAGATTTTATGTAATAAACAGTGGTATTGATGGGAAGGATGCTATAAATATTGAAAAAGACAAGTAAAACTTGTTGAGAACTAGCAGTTGATGGAATATTTCTCTGTAAAACTAAAAACAACTGCTATAAGTATGGTAAATTTTTAGTAAAAATTTGCCACACCAAAATTATTTAAAGTTCTAACTTACCTAATTACATGTAAGCGTAAAAAATTTATTCAATAATTTTTCAAAATACACATTACAAAGAGTACTCATTATTAATGAACTATCACATTCTTTGAAAATTTACAGTTGAGTACTACAAGGTGGAGTAATTGGTCTCTTCTTATTTAGTCTAAATTAATGATATTTATTCAAAAGTTTACATCCAAAGTTAAAAACGTTTTAAGGAGATGATGCAAAAATACATAGTAAGTCAAGTATTTCTTAACAATACCACATCACATCATTTTATCCAATTAACTGAGTCTTTGCTTTGAAACCAATAGGTTAAAAGTAGTTACTTTAGGTTATGAAGCTACGGTAAAATATTTATAAAATCTTAATTAAAATATATCCCCTTTAACAGTTTCAAGTACGATTTAAACGAATCACAAGAGTGCCTAGCTGTTTTGAAGCGAAATGATGAAAAACTAAATAGATGGAATTAAAATTTACTAACATAATCAAACAATTGGCAGCTAACAACAGTTAGTTAAACTTTAGGTAGTAATATAAAAAAGGTTAAAAACGACTGCAGTTATCATATACTGCATGCTGTATGTGCGCAGTTCAGTGGTACGACTTTAGAAACGTATTTCAAACTATTTTACAAAAATTTTCGAAGTGAAAGTATTTCTAAAAACTTACAAGGACGAAGAAGTTTAAAAAGTATATATATATATATATATATATAACAGAAATACGACAATGTTTTTATTTTTTACTTATAAATATAGATGACTGTTTCACATGTTAAAAGTTTCCATAGCTACATTTAAGCAATAAAACAGTGACTGTTGAAAATTTTTTTAATTTTTTTTTTCAGGAAAAGGAAAGGGTAACTTGTTTTTGCCTGCTGTTGAATTTACAACCACAGCTCACCACAGTCTCCAACACGTTCACTCGTGACTGAATAGTTATTTTTTAAAAGCTTTTAAATGTAAGTAAAATACAAGTTTAATATTTCAAATAAGACAAGACAATGAACAAAATTATAAGAAAGCTTTTAATTTTTAGATATAGTTCCAAAACTGTTTGAAATAGATTGATCAATATTGGATCTTTATACACTCAGTTTGTAAAGCTGCGAATGCAGAATCAGTAAATGATATTCTAGATGGGTTTGATAGACGAACATTTCTTATGTAAGCTTGATAATTTAAAACTTTATATTTAATATGAATATTTTAAATGTTATGAAATCACGAAGGGGAAAGTGAAGCAACCTAAGGACAAAGTGTTAATTAATTTTTGTTTAATTTATATCATATAAGAGTGTTACAACAAAGTTAGCGAATTTTACCAATTCGAAAAAAATTAAGAATTTATACGCGTTCGTTTTTGCCTGAATGCTAAATTCAACTACACTAAAGCAGTTAAAGAGCTTTTCAAGAAGAATTGTGCAAGTTGAGTTATTGCCATGTATGAGAAAAGAAGTAACTTATTCAATTTTTCTCTAAACTTGTACTTAAACGCTAGAAGTTTTAACATCTTATTATGTTATTATAAATTGAAAAATTTTTAATTTGAATGAAAATCGGATTTTACTTTATTATAAAATTAAATCACAAAAAATATTTTTGGGATAGTGAAGAAGTGAGCATTTTTCATTTAATTTTACAAGACTAAGATCAAAAGCGTGCAAAACAATGTCTAAAAGATCACCACTCGGTAAAAAGCTTATACATTTGTACGATGTGTCTAAAGAAAAATCCAAAAAAGGTAACATGATAACAACCGTCATTTTTTACTTCAATTCACAAAATCACTGCTGAAACTTTCCATGTCCCTTTGTGGACTGGTTTAATGATAAGTAATAGGGGTAGTATAATCACTAGGTGTACATAAACTCTGCTGTACATAAAGAATAACAATCTTTCTGATAGTTTTTGTGAAACTATAAAACTTCTAGAAATTTTAATAACCATACCTATGTGTTCAATTGAAGCTGAAAGGACATTTTCATCTTTAAAGAGAATAAAAACATATCTACGAAAAACCATGGGTCAGTCTAGACTAAACTCCTTAAGTGTTATTTCTGTTGGTAGAGACTTAACTAAAAACTTTAGTGGTTTTAATGAGGAAGTTATGAATTTATTTATAAACAAAAAATATAGAAGGATGCATTTTCATTACAAAGGTTAAAAATATGCATTTAAGTTTTTGTTTAGGACAAACATAGACTTTTCTTTTTAAGTACTTTAGCTTTTGATAAACATGACATGTTTCAGATATATGTTTTTTGTTATTATATATTATTACCTGTAGTTTTTTTTACAAATTCTATGTTTTGTCTGACTTAAACTGCATTTTATTTTGTTAATATTTTCAAAATTGCTTAGCTATTTTATATAAAAAAATTTGCTTTTGTAGGAATTAAGATATTCATATATTTTGTAGATAGATATTCAGTTTTACTGTCATTAAGTCTTACGTTTAAAACTTGCCATAAAACTTTTTTTCGTTATGTCATGTGTTCTACAATTTTCATTTAATACTTCTTTTATGACAAGTTTTGATTTGTATTTTATTAGAATTAATAAAAAAAAACTAAGTTCAACTTGCTTTAACTTTGTTATAAATCAGATTTAATTTTCTAGCATTAATACCCAACTTACATTAAATAAGCAAGCAATATGTTCTATTTATAACATTTCAGTTTCTTTTACTAAAAAATAATTTTGTGTAACAAATAAAATGCAATGAGGTGTTGTTATTACTGTTGTATTATAAATTTAAGAAATTGATATTTTTTTCTTTTATAAAACATATACTTTCGTTTTTTTGAATACATTCATTTTTAAAGATATAAAATTTACTGTAACTAGTAAAAACATTTTTTAAGTAAGTTTACATTTGTATAAGTATAAGTAGTTCTAATAAAGTTTATACTTTTTTTAATTATTTAATTTTGTAATAAATAATTACTTTTTAAAACAGTTGCTTTGAACCTATTTAACTTAATGAATTTATTTCAATTATATTACTTATAAAAAGATCTTTTTATAGCTAATTACAAAAGTTGCAACTTAAGGGATTTTTTGAGAAAAAAATTGCGCACCCCTGACCAAAACACCACGCTACGCCACTGTCACCAGGTAAATACGGTTACATAAATTATAAAGAAATTCGATGGAGGTAGGGAAGAGGATAGCAGTTTTGGACCGCCAAAACGGTTGTTGAACATTCAAAACCCATTTTGCCAGGTGAAACTGAAGCTGCTCATTAACCCTGACAAGTTTGCTGTAAATTGATTATAAAAGTATCAAAAAACTGAGAGCTGTAAGTTTTACGATTCAGAAAAGGCAGAAACAAAATTCAATGCACATATAACAATTAAAAATTAAAAAATCGAAAATTCGATACCCAAAGTATTAGTTTGTAGCTTTCCAATTTTGTAGTCTGTATTTTTTTGTTTCAAACTATACATTCGATTGTTTTATAAACTGTATAAAATTCAACATTGACAGGAAGAGTTCAACAGCCCCCATCGCTAAAAAGGATTATATTTATACGTGTGCAATCGTTAAAAATTAAAGAGAAAATAATAAACAAAGAAGATAAAGATGACTTTTTATTGTTAGTAAGTCTCCGAATAGGAAGCGCATACTGGGGTGTTGATACCACTGAAGCAGATGGCAAGTTTACTGGAAATTGATAAAAAAGAGAGAAAACTGAGAAGTAAAAATGTAAGTAACTCAGAAAAGCAGAAGTTGAATTTAAATTTATATATAATTAAAAATGACATAAAAAATACAATATCGAAAATTCAATTTTGTGTTCAAAGTATTGGTTTATAGCTTTCCAATTTTGTAGTCTGTAATTTTCGTTTAAAAACTATACATTTGATTTTTTATGAACCGTGTAATATTTTCAAATTTATAAAATTAAACATTTACAGGAAGAGAGGTGGTGCGTTAGACAGCCCCCATCGAATATGCATATCGGGATCATATTTGAACGTATGTCGGGACTGTCTTAAATCCTCAGCAATCAAAGGTAAAAACAAACTCAGCAAGGAAAATAAAGATGATACTTCTTTCCTTGTGATTCTCGAAATAGGAAAGTGAAACTGGGGGAGTCGATGCCACGGAAGAAGATGGCAGTTTGAGACGGCTGTTGAACCACAAAACTGCCAAACTGCCAAATGAAACTTGAGTGGTTGATCAACCAAGACAAGTTTCCTGGACAGTACTCGCCGATGCCACATGAGTATTTTGCTGACATAACTAAGGTAGAAAAGCTTCGTTGGGACTACGGGGAAACCCGTTGTCCGAAACTTAAGTCTGATCCTTGGCTAAAGCTTTGAACTAAACATTCTAGTACAACATTCTAGTAGAAAACTGAATTGAAAGGAAGGAAGTTTAACTTATTGAGGTAATTGAGTTTTTATTGAAATTATAAAATCGACCGCTTAATTAACATAAATAAACGAACTAGTTGTGTTTTTGTTGATGGATCATTTCAATTATTGCTACCAACGTCTAAGTAGTTGTTATTCTAATTATAGAAAAAGTGAGTTAGCAGTACCTGATAAAAATCCCACATAGGAGAAATTGTCTTTGCTGTTAGGAGGGAAACGAACTTAACACAAATGAAGTCGGAACTTCGTGTTTAGTCTCTCTCCGAATATGAAATGCATACTGAGTTTCTATGTCACTGAAGAGGACCGCAGCTTGGCTGTTGAAGGACAAAAACCCAAACTGCCAAATAAACCTAAAGGGCTCATTAACCCTGCGAAGATTCCTGGAATTCCAGATCCGACGCCACATGCCTCCTTTGTGGCTAAAATATCCAAAGGAGAAGAGTTGCATTGTCTAAAGTTTTAGCCAAGGGTGAGACTCTAGTTTAAACTAATTATTTGAAACTCTGATATGGATTTTTTTCAGTGAGAACAAGTTGAAAATGTAATGTTAACACTCCATTTAAAAAAAAATTTGTACAACTTTTTTTGGAATTATTTTTAGCCATGCCTCACTTTTTTTTCCATGGCCTAAAGTAAAAACGACATCCATCAGTTTAATTGAACCATTTTTTAACAAAAATATTAGAAATCAGGCATTAAATATGCCATAATCAGGTCAGGATAAGTGAGTAAGCACTGTACTACTAAATACAAGAATCAACAACATAAACAGTTAGCAGAATTAACATTCAACAAAAATTAGATTCTAAAAATCAAATTACCAAAAATAAAAAGAATATAATGCAGTGCATTCATATCAATAAACCATAAGTTAGTGATCTACAACTTTAGGATCTCGCCGGATCCATATCAACTTTTTTAAATATGATCAGGCTAGTTTCATACCATATAGTGAGATGCGCATGGGTTTGAATCTTCTTTTTTTAAAGCAAATAAATAGTAAGCTACCCAACAACTTTTCATCAATGGTGAAAAATAAAATTCATCAGTTTCATGGAAACTGATTTTCTAGACATTAGCATGAATTTAAGTAGTAACATCTTTGCACCATATAAAACAGATAATTCAACTGTAAAATTATAAATAATGGGTCTAATTATTCTTTAGTAATAAGATAAGGTATAAGCTCAATGATTAACAGACTAACCAAATTCTCTAGTAACAAAAAGATACTTAATAGTATTAAAAAATATTCTAATTGAGCATTAACTTCAGGCGGACATGATAAGCTAAACTGTTGTGATAAAAATGATCTAAATTCTGATTATAAAAAAAAAATTGAAAAAAAATCATATATTTTAACTCTCCATTTTGCAATTCTTTAAAAAGCAATATAGAAAAAAGATTTTTGGACCTTGTTTGTCTACATTTTCCAAAAAACAATAAATTTCACAAGATTTTTAACAATACTATCAAAATTTTGTACAGCTGTTTGCCTGTTATAAAAAATTTTCAACTCACACAACAAAAAAATTTTAGAGGCTGCAAACAAAACAAACAGAACATGCAATTGGAGAAACAACATAAAATGCCCATTTAATGGTGAATGCCCCTAAAAGGGTGTATACAAAGCCACAATCAGATATAATGAATACGTTGGTTCAACGGGAGTTTCTTTCAAAACAAGATGGCAACAACACAAGTACAGCATCCTCTCGAAATATAAGCAACGGCGCTGGCTAAATTATCTGAAATTAAATAGCATTTACTATTTAATATTAATTGCTTAGTACCCAGGAAGGCGGATAAATGCTCTGTTTGCAATCTAGAAAAAAATTACCATTCCTAAAGCGGAAAGAGATAAAGCATTTAATATAAGAAAAGAACTAACTTTCATGTGCGCCCATTTTGGATCTAGTTATTTCTGATTTTAGTTTAGTATTGTAATTTTTTGTTGACTATACCATCTCAAGATTTTATTTATTATTTGTTTATCATTGTCAGTTTATTCAGAGTGTTTTTGCTTAGTTTTGTTTTTATAATTTATTAGATTCCCTTATTATACCCAAGTACACAATGACAATGAATAATTAATTACTAATTAATTACTTTCATTACTTGTTCTAACTATATATATTTGTGTGCTTCATGTTATTTCATTGATACTTAAAAAGTTTCGAAGATCTTTTTAGGAAAAACAGTGTCAGCTAAAGTGACAATCATTGAATAAATTTTAATAATTAAGCTTTCATTTATTGAGCACTATAATTCATACAATTTTCTAACTTATGTAGCTATCATATATGAATCTAAAAATATCAGAAACAACATACCAACTAGTTCTTCAAAAAATATTTAACAATACATTTTTTTGTTGTTTCAAATTTAAACAATAACTATGACCTTAATTTAAAACTATAATACTCTGTCTGTTTGTAATGCTCATGTGTAAAAAAACTTCAAGGCTCAAGTTTCAGTCTTTGGGATACACATGCAATTTGAATTCATAAACAAAACAACCTTTTAGACCCGGCAAAGCTGTGGTACAAGGTGTTTCTCCTGCTTGCCCACACTCAATAGAATGTGTTTCTCCTCATCAGAATGATTGGTACATGACACTAGGTGAGCCAACAAGGGGTGGATCAACTTGCTACGTGGCTTTTCTTGAACCTGTGAGTTAGTTTGCATGAGGTTTAAAAGAAGCATTCTACTAAAACTTAAAAAAATTAAACATTGTACTATAAGCTAACAAGGCTAGATGAGAGTCAATCTTGTTTTTTACAAGTTGATCCTGTATTATAGAGTTTTATCTTAGATATTAGACATACTTAGCTGCTAAAAAAAAATTTTTTAACTTTCGAAGTATAAGCAATATAAGTTTCTGAGCTTAATATGTTTCTTATAGAACGCATAATTCAAAACCAGAATAAAATATTTTACCAAAACTTTTGTTTCCCTTTTTTTTAACCAGACTTCTTTAAATTTTTACAACAAAAAGATTATTATTGATAATTAAATCTTTCCAATGTTTAACTTTTTGTTTTTTGAAAAATGAAATTGTTGTTTAAAAAAATTACAATAATTTTTTTTTTAACATTCAAAGTTTTTTAAGTTATACAAGAAATGTTTACTTAAAATTTAAGGTCTAACTAAAAAAATTAAGAAGAAGATGAGATTTTAGTGATTTTCTTTTAATTCATGAGAAAATTGAGAATGAAAAATTTTTGGTTCAAACGTTTGTATCAGACTCTTTGTAATAATTACAATATATCAAAAATTAATAAATTAGTTTTTAAAATATACAAAACAGGCTAGTAGTTTATACTTAAACTTTTAAATAAGTACCAATGTTAATTCTGTTTTTTTAAATAATGGACCTTTTAACTGTCATTAAACATAGGACAAGAGTAAATAAATTATTTTCAGAATTTAGGCAGATATATATGTATGTATATATCTGTATAGATAAGTATATTCTTTTAATTGCTTTATTGGTTTATCTTATTAAATAATTTTTAAATTACAAATTTATTTTGTATTTTAGAATATTAATACATGTGTTTTTTTTAAATTACATCAGTATAAATTTCCTACTTATTTAGTCTACAAAATAAAATAAGAATGGTATATCTAAAAATATGTCTGTTAGGTATATTTAATTTAATAACTTTTTTATGTTGAGACTGTTTAATTTCATATAAATAAAATTTAAAGCAAGATAAAACTTTTCTTAAAAGTAAGACTATTTAAAGGAAAATCTTAAAATGTGAAATAATATAAAACTGGAGTTTTATATATTTCAAAATACAGGAGTCCTACTGAAATCATATGATAGTTTTTGAGTTTTCTTATATTAATTTCTTTTATTTTAAGCCAAATCAACTCATAAAAATATTCTTAATTTTGGGTGAGATAAATAATTTTGAATGAAGGTTTATCAATAGTATAATACAATACTGTAATAGCTTAGTGCAGGGTTGCCACTCCTTTTTTTTTAATTTTTATCAGGTTTTCCAAATTTCTTCCAGGTTTTTAAAGGTACACATTTTGGGTCTATTTTTATTATTAAATTATTATAATTAAAAACATTGAAAAGATACTGTAATGCTACTTTAAATATGTTCTTTTATAAAAAACTATTTGATGATTACACAAATTTCTTATTTATTTGATAGATCTTTAGAGTTAAATCGAAATTTTACTACTGAACATGTGAAAACTGTTAAAATTCCAGGTTTTTACAGGAGTTTTTTTTCCTAAATTGTCAAATTCCAGGTTTTTCTAGGTTTCCAGCTAAAGTGGCAACCATGTTAGTGGATTATAATTATAACATAAAATTATAATCTACTATTTTAATTAATTATAATTCAAAATACATTTTATATGTAAAACAAATAAGCTTTAAAATATAGACTTTCTCAACAAAAAAAAAACTAAGATTTACATATTATTGGATGGAGTAGGGTTGCTTATTTTAAAAACTGTTAGTTTTTTATTTATAGCCCTACCAAAAGTTTGAGAGTTTTAAAGAAAACTTAAAAGCGCAATATAAAAGGCAAAATAAAAACTATTTCAACAAAAATTTATCTGCGCCTACAATGTTTGAAATAATGTATGCATTATCTTTAAAAATTTTGAAAATTGTGTTGAATTTTATTTTTTTACTTATAAGCTTTTTTTTAATATACTTATTTCTTTTATTATACTTATTAACTTAAGTGTATAAAGTCTTGTTTTAGTAATTTTGTTCTAACATAATTTTGTAAACACAGCAAAAAACACTTCTTAAAAATTTTAGGCTTGTAAATAAAACAGAAGATATACTTTAAGTAAAATTTTTAGTTTCTGAGAAAATTTACAATGGAATATTTGTGGGTCCAAAGCTTTTACAGGGTTGCCACAGGTCTTCTGAATTTCATCCAGGTTTCTTACATTTAAATTTTTCTAAATTATTTTAGTATAAATTAAAATAGTTGTTAAAAACTCTATATACTGTTATGCTATTTTACATTAACTTTAAAATAATAAAATTCTAAGTGATAATAAGTATTTGCATTATAGGATAAGCTTTCATGTTTCATAAAAAACTTTTTTATTTTACAAACATCACTGAATAAAATTCTAGGTGAGATATGTTCGAAATTTCTAGGTTTTTACGCCAAAAATTCTCAAACTCCAGGTTCTTCCTTAATTTTAGGCTATTTTGTTAAATTCAAGGTTTTATGGTAAGCAACCCTTTTTTTTATCCAAAACTTTTTTAAACAGTTATTTAATCTCAAAAACCAATTTTAATTTCGATGTTCTACAAAATTGACTTACAGCTAATGCTTCAATTTAATGCCCTGTTTTATTGAAATTAAAAAAAGGTTTTGAATTCCCCATGCCATTAGTATTGATGATCCTGAAATTTACTAATATTTTTATCTAGCTAGAGTAGGCTGTGTGGTAACCTATAGTATTAAGACTAAAAATAAATTAATAATATATGATCTAAGTAATTTTCATATAGTTTTCAGGTTTTTTGGCCACCTTGATTAACTATTGACTTATTATTTGAGATAAATAAGTGTAACTAGAGGAGTGTTAGGCCATAAATACTAAAGTAATTAACTTGAAATTTGGATAAACAGAGGTTATCAATAGTATTTACAAAAACTTTAATTAATTATATGTTAAGTATTTCAAGTATAAAGGTAAAAAGAATTTACTTTTTTGATTGCAAATTAACAAGTGTCTACTCTAAATTTAAGTGCTGTGAAATTAATTTTAAATTTATAGTTATATAAATTGTCACAGTTGTAAGTGCAGTAACTTTGTTTAAAAAACTTTGTTTTTTAGCTAACTTGACTCATCATCAATACATAATATATTAAAATTGAAATAATTTACTTATGATAGTACAACAAGTTATAATTTTTTAAAAAATGGTTTTACAAGTAGATGACTAATCAAACTACCAGCAATTAAATTAGAAAGACACTTTGCTATTTAAAAATAGATATAAAGAGCAGGCTACATTTTACAATCATTTTATTAAAGAGTTAAAATTTATAAACTAATCATCAAGCTTAAATTATCAATACTTTTTTACTAAACGATTATAACTTCGAATTGTGGTTTAAAAAAAATTCAATTACAACATTTTATTAATTAACTAATTAATTTAACCTTTAAATATGTGTGATTTATTTTTTTACAAAGCTAGATAAGTTAAAATTTCTTTAGTTAAAATTCAATTAATAAAAGAAAGAAATGAAGTATTACCAAGCTCCATTTGGAGAACAAATTATATAAAGATAAATATAAAGTTTACTAACTTCTACTTCTTGATGTGCCTATAAAATCCAACTTGGATGCTTAACATTGTTGTGTAATGGAAAAAGAAAGAGCAAAAGTAGGTTTAACAATCCTAAAATGATGTTTCCAATTTTTTTTTTTAAACTTTATGAAATGGTAGAAAACGATTTTTTAATTATCTGTCAAATATTGACCAAGGCAAAAATAACAATATCTTGCTTCATTTGTAGTACATACAAAATTTGTACTGTTATTAAGAATAAAAATTAAACAGTTTTCTGGATATAATACTAATAAAAATAAATTTAAAGCAGTTTTTAACTTATGGTGTACCCAAAAAATTTTAAGATAGCTTTTGAAAAAAAATTAAATTTGTATTAACATTGTTTATTGAACGACAAAAGAAAAACATAAAAAGTTTCGTCTAAGAATTCTTTAGTGACTTAACTCGTTTTACGAAGTAAATTATTTTTACATTTTTATCTTTCATTATTTATAGTTTATTAAATACTACTAAATCATTTTAAATTTATGAAAGACGTAAAAATTTTATATTTGTTCGATAAAACAAATATTTTTGAAACTACAGTAGCCACTCGCATCTTTACGCACTCGTGACGTTACGCACTCTCGTTTTGTTACGCATTTTAGAATTCTAAAAAATTCAAATAATAAAAACTTTAATCTTTTAAATATTGCACAAATTAGGTTTATTGTATATAGCTTAGGTGTCTTAACACCCCTCCTTTTATAACTTTAAGTAGAAAAAAATTCAATGAGTATTTTAAGTAGCATGAAATTTCATTCCTACTCAAAAAATCCATAAATATATATTTAATACAATGCAAGACAAATTTATCCTTATGTAGACAAAGGTCAAATTATAAAAGTTTTAGAAACTAAAACATTTTTTGTTAAACATTTTTCTTATATTTCATATATTTTTGTTCAAAAGAAGAAATTTATAACAGCACCAAAGGTATATTTCTGTAAAAGGCTATAGAAACAAATTTTTATATAGACACCACACCATTTTTATACTATAAATTGAATTTGCTAAGTAAAATAGAATATAAGTGTTAACCATCAAATAACTATAAAGATAAAATCTACTTGTTATTAAAATTAGTAAAAATTTTCTACAAGTATCATTATTTTATATAAATTTAAACCCTTTTGTTTAATATATGTGTAGTTTTATCTTTTTTTTCATATTTATAAATAAGGTAAACAAATTTCTAAAAGTAGGAAAGTCCCCAGTCTGTTTTTAACTAGAAGCAATATCAAAAAACAGCCATTATAGTAAGTATATTTGGTACCTCTCGTATCTTTACGATCTCTCGTATCTTTACACACTTTTTATGTGGACACAATGTGCGTAAATAAGCGAAAGGTTACGTATTGTTAAGTTTTTCAGCGTAATTTAGTTATGATAATAGATACAACACAATTTCTATCTTGTAGATCAACTTGGTAAAATAAGATGGTTTTGTTTATGTTTTTTTTTGCTTTAAAAATAAATACTTGAATTCTTCTTTATTTTAAAAAATATCGTTACTCAAAGAGTAAACAACTTCCAGTATTGAAGATAATATATAATTAAGGTTTCTATAGACTAGCAAACTACAAATTTTCAGTGCTACGAATTTAGTCAACTGTAAAAAAGCTTATTGAAATTAAAAGATTATTAAGATTCTTACTTTGAAATTTTATAAAAACAACATTTTTTCGAGTGATCAAGTGCAAAGCACTAAAACTCAGTATTAGTAGTGTTATTATCTAATTAAAACGTTTTATTCAAGCTTTCATCAAACTACATCATTTTGTTTTCTTTAAAAAAATAATATTATATCTTTAACTTTTCTCGTAGGAATTAATAAAACCAATCAAGTTTGAGTAATTAAAAGTATGAAAACAATTAGTATAATGAAACTAAGTTCATCATACTTTTCAAAATATGCAAAGTTTGATAATTACTTAATGATAGGTTAACTATCTAGCTATTAATTCTTCATAGTAAGTACCTTATAAAAAACCAATTTAGTTTTTGATTCTATTCACAAGTTTTATATAATAACCTTTAAATAAATTTAATGTAAGCTATTACAGTTAAACAAGTTAATTAAACTTTAAGCTAGTTTGAATAAATAGTATCTCTAATTTTTATTATTAAAAATCAATACTTATTCAATTTTATACTGTTTAAAATTATCAAGTGACAATAGTTGTATTAATTTTTATTATATTTGTCCGGAAAAGACATTAAAAGATATCCAAGTAGTATGCGACTCGATAACTGAAAAATTCTTCGTGCACCCTATCCTCGAACCAAATATTTAAGGTCCTTTTTTTCGCTCATAATATTAAGAAAAAATAGTATTATACTTGTTTTATGCTTAAACTTAAATCATCATATAGTTTACAATTTTTTATATTTTGATTTAAACTAATTCTAATAAGTGTAAATTCTATAGAACATACACTCCCTGAAAGTAAAAATAAAGTCTAAAAATAATACTTTTTTTTGCTTATATTTTATACTTTAAATAATTATCCACTTTGGTAATTATTACCTCCCCTTTATAACTACTTGTTGCTTTTATAATTACTTAAGATTATTCTGTAAGAGTATACTCAAAATAAAAAATAAATAAACAAAAATAAAGTTACCTGTATTTTAATATGTTATTAAACCTACCTATACGACACAGAAGATTGATTTTAATTTACTTTAGTTTTACAAAAACAAAAATTAAAAAACTTTAATAAAGGTTTTTTGTTTCTATTGATGATTAATAAAGCGTTTATAAATTGTACAACTTAAAAAGTACAATATCTGCTCAAAAGCTTATTTAACTAAAGATAACTTTTTGGCTGTAATAACTGATTTTTTGTTTGAAAAGTAGGTAGTTTGCTTATTTTAATATTTTTTGTTTTTTATTTCTGTTTTTTGTAAAAAAATTATTGTTATAAAAATAAATAAATATGTTTATTTTATGGCTCAGAAAGTTATTGTTTACTGAAGTCTTACATATTAAATTACAGTTAAAGTAGTAAAACTGATATTTCAAAAAATTGACTTAAAACGAAACATTTGAATAAAATATTTAGTTACTAAAATTGAACTGAAAAATTAAATAGTTGATAAAAACTTTTGGTTAATGTATTTGAAAGTTTTCAAAACTTAATTAAAACATTTTAAACTATGAAGTACATTGATTTTATTTTATACTTTTTCCATTGTTGTATAAAATATTTAACAGTTTTAACAACCTTGATTGACTATTATTTTGTTATGATATGAAATATTATGGTTTAATTGACCTTTTTATACTACAAGCAAACAAAATAATATTAAACAAACAGTTCAAATTTTTGAAGCTTTTTGATATTTCAGGGCTGCTTAATGAGAGATAATTTTTATTTTTATGCTCATTGAAATTTAATTATATTTTTTATTTATAAATAAAATTTACAAATAAAAAACTTATCATGATTTATTTATTGCTGCATTTTTTTTTAAATAAATATGTTTATGCAGTGCCTAATAAATAGATGTATGTCAAAGCTTATATAGATGTTTTTGACAATTGTAGACTACCTTTTAACCTTGAAATTTAAGTTTTACGCTTTTCATAAGAATTTTAAAAACTATAGATAGATAATAAAACTTGATTTTTAAGTTTTTTTTCTTCAAATGAATGTTGTACTTTGTGTTGTGCACTGTACAGGTTTTATATGTGGTTGTTAAGTTATATGAGAGTCTTATAAGTCAGTTAAAAATTATTTTAATTAAACAAACTACAGTTTTAGTTTCAGTTTTAAAATTTATAATTTATGTTTTAGCACAGTTTGTTGAGTTGAGTTTATAAAATATTGAATAAACTATGTAGATGACTAAATTTATTAGCAACTTAAAAGATCTCTTCAGTTACATTAAAATCGCTTGTTTAACAAGTAGTTAAAATAATTTATACAAAATTTATATATAATTGATCGGGAAAATTATTTTATTTACATTTACTTTCCTTTAACTTTAACTATTAATAATTTACTACAAATTGTTTACAATAAATCTTAAAATAACCGTATAAGTATACAATATAAATAAAATTTTGGTGTAAAGTAAATTAAAAATTAGTTTACTGTACAAAATAAAATTTATCTAAAATTTGCTTTGTGATTAGTTTAATCTTTTTTTGTAACAGTTATTTACTTTGCATCTGGCAAAACCTTTTTTTGATAATATTTTTGTAATAAGACAAAAAAAAAATGTTTTTTTTTTAAAGCAAGTTTAAGTCTATAAACCTAATTGTTTACTAAAAGCTAGACACTTTTAAAACAACAAAATTATTAAAACCTTTTTCGCAATTTTAAACTAAAGAAACTATCTAAATAAATATTATCAGTTTATAATTAGTTTTTAATAAACACATGCAAGTACATTTCAACTTTGTTGCACTTTACAAATAATTTTTATATTTATTCTAAAATATAAGAAAAATTCAAATTAGTCGTTCGTTATTAGTATAGTTTTAAGTAGGCTAATTAAATGTTAAATTGTATAATTTTCGCATTATTTATTAAATCTTTCTACTTAAGTTTTAAACAGTTATAATTTTAGCTTTTTTTTCTACTCTGTTGAGTTAAAATATCTAAAACATTTAAATTTTTGTAGACAAATTAACTATGTTGTTTTTAAGATTTATATTTATAAATTTACCAACTTAATTGTTAATCAGCTTAGTATAATTTTTTTTATGTAATAAGTAACAAGACAGTAGTAATCAATTGTTCAAATGTTGCTAACTAATGTTGTTTCTACTGAACTATTTTCAATTATATTTATATTTTTAGTAGAAAGTAAATGAAAACAAAAATGCACCAATCTTTAACACCAGCGAATCCACAACCAAAACAACTATGACGTCACGATTTAGCAACATGCGAACAAACATTCGAGCTGAAGACTCACAAACGATTGTTAATTGGTCCAATAATCAACCTCTGTTTATTTTAACTGGTTGTTTGTTTATTATAATTTCATGTGCTTTGTTCAGCTGGTATATTAATATTTACTTACCAGAGGAAAATATTACACACGAACTATTGTTAGATGATGAATTTTCTTTTAAAAATAAAAATTGTTCAATAAATAAAAATATGAACCTACCAACTTTAGTTTAAATTAGCATAACTTTTTTGTGTATTGAATTAGTAAAAATAGTGTTTTTTATTTTTTTCTATTCATTACTAGATTAATTTCTGCTGTAAGTTTTTTAATTTTTTTAAATGAGTTGTAAGTTAAACTTTATGTGATGTCTCCTTGTTAACAGCAATCTATAGCTGAAGTAGTTAATTTCAGTTTTTAAACTGTATGATTTTTTTAACTGTATTTAGAGTGATTTACTTAAGAAGTTTATTTTTTGAATATATATTTTGTACGAATGTTAGCTTTTAGGAACTTAAATCTTACTGTAGTAATACTTTAAATTGATTTTTAAGCAGTTGTTATTATTGTATTTGTTTTTCATAAAACTTATAAAAGAAATAAATATATTTTTATTGTTATAGTACTTTGTAATGCACTAAAAACCTTTTGTTACATTTTGCCATTTTTCTCGTTGAATTGCTCTTTTTAGTAAAAGTGTTTGTATAAGTAAAAGTTTTTATATAGTTTTCATAGAAAAACTATTAGCTTCAAGTACTTACTTTTATTAGTACGTATGTTTATATTCATTAATTTTAGTTATTTCATAGTATGTTTTTGTTTTTTATTTGTGTTCATTCGTGTTTATTTGTTTTCTTTTATTTGTTTTTTTTTATTTGTTTATTTGTGTTCATTTGTGTTTATTCCTACAAGCTATTTCTAACTTTATACAAACTTTTTACAAACTTTATACAAACTATATAAGAAAACTAAATCTATTAGAGTAATAAATGCTTCAAAAAGATCTGCTATTGCTGAACACTTTGTAAATAACCTTGAATTTGTAATAACCATTAATAAGTAATTATAATCTAAAAAGATTTAAAATTGTTAAAAATTGTTTTCACATTTTGGATTTAATTAAACTTAAGCTATTTTTATTTAGTTAAGAAAACCTAAGTTGTGTAAACATAAAGATTTTGATTATACTGTTTCGGTTTTCTTAAATTGTTTTATAAGTTGTTGCTCTGTTTTATTATTTTTTAGTTACATTGTAATTTGAAGTACTTATGTATTGTTAATTACTCTTTTCTTATTATTAATTACGTTGATTGCATTTTCACTATATAAGCTAGATTTGAAATTTTATTTTTATTGCTTAGTATACAATTGACGAAAGAAGTATAAAATATAATTTGTACTGAAAAATTGAGTCTTATTTATATTGTTTGAAAGAAACTATTTTTTTACAGATATTTTAGTCTCACAACCAAAAAGTGTAAAAATTGTCTCTATATTTAATTAACCTCTTTAAAGCATTTTAGTTAAAAGTAATTTAATCTGTTTTTTCAATAGCTATTTTATTTACTAAAGTTGTAAATCATTATAGTTTCTGTTAATGTTGTTATTTTTTGTTATTTATTTAATAAAAATTATATTACTAACATAAGTTATTTTACTATATGTAAAACAAACTTAGTTGTAGTGATTAAATAGAAACCTAAAACTTATCTGGTTAAAAAGACTCAATAAATAAACCAGTTCAAGTTAAAGATTTTAATATCAGATAAATATTTATTACAAATTCAAACATTTATTAAATTTCACCACTAAATGTATTATCAAACTGCGGTTCTCCAATAAAAAATACTAAAATGACAAACTATGCAAAAATTAATAAAATTTCAATGAAACTTATGAAAAATGTATAGGTATTGTATAAATTTTAAACTATATAATGGTTAATCATTGTACTAACATAAAATTAATATAAATATAGTTGAGATAGAGTTTTTGAAAATTATATAGAATGCAAAATATTTTATATGCTATTATCTGCGTAAATTTTTATAGATAGTTAGTTGAAAACTAATATTTTTTTAATACTTTGGCCGTAGGTAGATTCTTTTAAAGTGGCCACAATAATTTTTTTCTGTAAATCTGATCTGTTCCTTAATTGGTAATTGCTTACCAGAACTACCAGAAACCTGTTGTCATTATGCTAACTTTAACTCTGAATACTTAACAGTTTTTTGTTTTAACTTACAGTTTAACCCTCAAGTAATTATTTGTGAACTAAGCAACTCTTTTCAACAAGTATGCTTACGGCCCTTGTTGCGTATTAATAAATAATAATGAATGTGATGTGAAACTAGTTTGGACTTCATTGCTTGTTTTGAATAGTGAACATTATTGAAACATGTTATCAATTTTGTAGGTTTTTTTTCAAGTAATTCAGTACTTAAAGTATAATATCTACAATATTTAGGTTTACTAACTTTGTTGGAATATTTTTATAAAAACTAAACCATAATTTTTTTTTTCTTTAATAATATGTTTATATTAGATTTAAATTTTTTTGAAGTTAATTTAAACAGGTTTTTACATTTGATAAGTCTAAATTTTCTTGTTTTTATCCTTCATTGCACTAGAAATATATAAATTTATGAAAGTTCCTATAAAAGTTTTCCATATAAATGCTTAAGTTGTTTTTTATTTTGTTTTAATTCTTATTCATCCTAACTCTACTTTATTATACTCAGCCTAGTTTTATTCAAAAACTTTCTTTTTTCTAGTCTATTCAGCAAAAAAATAAAGTTTTAATACTAATTTATTTTTAATTTTTCCCCTAATTTTTGTTTTTAAGTTACAATCACATTGAACTTTTTATCTAAAACTATCCAACTAATGTTTTCTTATGAAAAGAGTTAGCTTTTATATTGAACAACTTTTTCTAAACATTTTAAAAGTTTTAAAAAATAGTATGCTTATTAGGCTTTTAATGATTAGTTTACATTATCCTTTAAAAAATTGTTTTTAACTCAACTAATTTAAATACTCGATTTTACTTAAAACAATTTTATTTCTATTAGTACTGTAATTAAGTTATCTAGTTATATTACACTATAATGTTATACGAGACTAAATGATAATCAAATAAAGAGTTGCACTTCTAAAACTAATATACATAGTCAACTTTTAATTTTTTAGGTTAAATATTTATCACATATTATTAGTATACTATTCAAATATAGTACATTTTACATAAACAGCTGTTGAATAAATTATTATTGTTAATTACTACTTTAGAAGAGCAAAACAACTTAAAAAAGATTAAACAAAATCAACAGTTTTGTATAGTACAGCTAAAAAATATTATAGTACATAAATAAACTTGCTTTAAATTTAAAATAAGTTTAAAAATAAAATCATTTAGCACCTACTTGGTTTAAAGCAAATTTTTTTTTGTAGTTTGCAGGCAATCTCCTTAAAAGCTTATTTAAGCTGTATTGAATAGCTAGGTTGTACCAGGTTGTAATTTTTTCAAACAACTGTTTTAATCATTAAAAACTACTGTTTGAACAAAGATACTATGAAATAAGCAACAAAAAACAACTAAAAATGGTGGTTATTTGTACGTATATTCTACAGTTATTTTAAAAATGTATTAGGGTTGCCAAAAAACTTTAAAACCTGAAAAAACCTGGAATTTGACAAATTAGGCTAAAAAACCTGGAGGTTGAGAAATTCAAAAAATAAAATTTGAAAAACCTGGAATTTTGTACAAAATCACTAAAAAACCTGAAAAAACCTGAAATTTTTAACAGTTTTAACTTTTCAAGTAGTAAAATTTCGACTTGACTCAAAAAATCTAAAGTGTATAAGTATTTACCTAGCTTTCATTATGTTTTGTTGTACAGATTTTATCATTCTTGTAACTAGTTCGTGAATAAACTTAATCAAGAAAGATACTTATTTATAATAAAATCTTTCTGAATTGAATCAACAACGCCTGTGATTAAGTGCCCTCTTGAAAGTTGCACATATGTCGTAGATGCTTCTGTAGCTGCCTCTTTGCTTATCATTCACAACAATATTCATATTTATGCAAGTTTTCCAAAACCAAAGCCTCCAAAGATGGACCGTCCTCGAACAGGTGAGACTGCAATGAAGAGGATTTAAACATATTTGTGCAAAAGTAGACTACTTTTAAAGACAGCATGGAGATGACAGAGGTAGAAAAATATCGTCAACTGTATCATTGCAATGAGGAAGATCTAGGCGATGCTATTCAGAAGGGACATGAAAATATGATAAATTTAAGTGAGCAATAGCTTTTAAGGATGATCAAGCAGCTTGCAGTCATTCCTGTTTCAGTTGTTTTCCGACGATCAGACTTTTTTAGTACAAGAGAGGATTTGACTGAAAGCACCAGATCATTTACTGTCAGTTTAAAGGGAAACCCCAAGTACATTCTCTTACACCTGCACTTGCCCATTTTTGTTTGGCTGTAATCAGGTAATAGACTTCACAAACATAATCTTAAAGGATGTTATGGTGACTGGTCAAGCAGATGAATCCGGAAAGAGGTACTAAGATGGAAAAGTTTAGATGAGAAAAATGTCAATGAGACAATCGGTATTATTGAAGCAAAAGAGATGGCACGTGATTCTATGTCATAACCCGCTGTTATGGCCTCAGTTTCCTCATACAACCCTTGAAAAAAACCAGACAAAAACCAGTGGTAAAATAACTTGTAGCATATGTAATAAATCAACTGATAAATTTGTTTGGAGCAGTAAAGTATGAGGTATAATGAGTGTTCTGCCTGTAAACAGTGCTAGATAAAGTCCCGTAATGAAGTTTATTAAAGTCACAACAAATATGCTGATGAGTCAAATGCACTTGTGGTTAGTGGATTGAATACACAAATCTTTTATAACTTTTTTAGCCTAGGTCGTAAGAAAAATATATTCGAGCGGAAAAACATGAAGAAAGAAAAGGAGGTACAGGGACAGAAAAACGTACTTCTATACACTAGATCGCGACAAAAACCGCTCAAGTCCCAAAGAAATCCTCACCTACCTCCAAATGAACGATTAATTCTAAAAGTTTCCTTTGAATCAATTGTCTGTTATTATTTTTATTTCTAAGGATGGCATTATTTTGTAACCGCTGACAGACTTACACATTGGACAGAACAACAAAGAATAAATTTAGGTACAAATGAGTCTGGTTTAAAAGGACTATTTGTCGTAGTTTTGATACTTTTGGTGTCCCAGTTGAAATATCTCCAGATGGTGTCCCAGAGTTTTCAGCCAAAGTTACCAAGGATTTTATAAAACAATCGGGTATACATCATCGTATGTCATCTGCATATCATCGTATGTCAAACGGTAGAGCAGAATTTTCAGTAAAGGCCACTAAGCGATTGTTAATGGAAAACGTTGGTGAATTAAATAATTACAGAATGGTACAAGCTTTACTTAAGCAGAGAAATACGCCTGATCCGGCATGCAAACTATCCCCTGCACAGATTCTTTTGGGACGAAATTTAAAGAAGTCATTTACCTTATGTTAGAAAGTGTGTTATGATTTACAATCATCCGCAAATCTAAAAATTTTGTCGTGATAAATGGAGTAAAATGGAAGAATCTTTCAGTATTCGTTATCTTAAGTCTCTCAAGTGGTTAAGCGAGCACAAAAAATTGTTACCACCACTGAGTTGCGTTGATCAAGTCGTGATACAAAACCAAACAGGTAACTTTCCTAACCACCGGGGGAAAAGTGGAAAAGTTGTGGAACTAAAAGACTACCATCAATTTTTTGTCATGATTGATGGATCAGGTCGCTTAACTGTTCAAAATCGTAAGTTTCTAAGAAAGTTTAACCCTTCTCTTTGCAAATCTCTAAGAAGTATCCCTTATCTGAGAAAAGCAAACATACCACTGTAGAAGTTTGTCTTTTCTAATAAAGTTGAGAAAAAAGATTTAAGAAAAGTTGTGATGTTGTGTGCTCCAAGAAGAAAGATTCTATTTGAATAAGCAAAGTGTATTTTCCTATCTGTTTAATTGGCTTTTTTCAAAATTGGTGTTGAACTAGAATGGCTCGGATTTGTTTTGATCTATACTTTCTTGACTTATAATTTCTACGGAAAAGCAAACAGACCACCAAATTTTTTTTGCGAACAACATGTCCGGGATGATTGTGTTAAATTATCCGGTTATTTCCAGTGTTTCCGTGTAAGACTTTATAATGCTTTTCATAAGCTTCGTGACACCGATGTTGCTGATATTCATTTATTTTCATGTTGGAAGGGTCACTGTGAATTAATGTTTTCTGGTCTAGTTGATGAATTTCAGTCCAATTGTAACTTCATAAAGTTTGCAGGTGACTTCGCAGCAGACTTGTCTAGCAGCCGTATGTTTAAAGTGATCTCGGATGAGAACGCAGAAATTGATTTCCAAAAAGTCGAATTGTTGGTTAATATCAAGTACTTGGAAATTTTTTGTTGTATTATTTTCTCAGGTTTTACTGCAATAAGTAATGCACCTTCTACTTTGTTTAAAGTTGAAAACTAATAGAGATTGTTATCAGCGAATTGAGTGAAGTTTCAAGGTGGTTAGATGAATGGCGTGTGGTTTCGTTCTTCAAAGCTGAAAAGTTCAAAATTGGTGAAGTAATTGAGTTTTTGAATGCTCGTATTCAGCAGACGAGTGAAGCAGATAATATGAACTACCAAAATATTTTGTTACAGTTTGTTTGTTATTAAAACTGGAGTTTGTATTAATTTTTTTGTTTAACAGTTAACTAAGTTAATTGTAGCTTTTTTATGTTTTTTGTCTTTTTGAGTGTAATTTCGTTGATTTTTAGACCTAAAAAATACGTTTAAGTTTACAAGTTTTTTAATAATTTCATTTTGCTAGGTCAGTGTATCGTTTTGTTTCCTTTGTAGATAAAATCTCGGGGGAGATGTATAAGTATTTACCTAAGTTTCGTTATGTTTTGTTATAAAGATTTTATCATTTTGTTATTAGTTTGTGAATAAACTTAACCAAGAAAGATACTTATTTATCATGTAAATAATTTTTTTTCATCATCAAAAATAATTTTAGTTAAAGCACATTTAAAGTAGCTTTCGATTACCTATTCAATGTTTTTATACTATTAAAGCAGTTTCGTACCTTAAACGTAACAAATACTAAAAATAGATTAAAAAATGTGTACTGTTAAAAACCTGGTAGAAATTTTGAAATCCTGGAGAAAATTTGCCAAAAACACTTGGCAACCCTGATGAATTTTTTCTGCTGAAAAGTTCATGACAGACTACAGTTTACACTCTCCTGATTTACTCTGGTTTACAATGTAAAATTTTAGTGATAATAAAAACCTTAATTTATTTTGACAGTAGGTCTGATGAATTATTAAAAAAAACTCTTAAACTGTCTTACAGAACCAAATTAAAGTAAGTTTAAATAAATCATGAGTAAAGCATTAAATTAGATTGTTTTAGGTATTTTCGTTATCTATAATGACTGAATTATTTATGTTTTTATTACTAGTACTGTTGCAACTTTATAACTGGTAACTCACCTAAGGCAAGTTTATGTCTTAGCAAAATATATTATTTTTTATGCTCTTATACACTTCTGTATTATTTATAAACGACATTTTAAAACACTTAAACTGGTATATGAAATTAGAATTAAAGAATAATAACTGTTACAAAACCCATTAACACACTACTTTTTAGTTTTGATTATTTTTATATGCAAAAAATTTTAAACACTAGAACAATTTTCACGTTTTTTTAAACCAGTGTAATCAAATACATGGGCTATTAAAAAAAATGTTTAAAATTGTTTCAATTTTGTATAACTATGTTTTGGTATACTATCAAAATCCACCCGCGTTCAAAATCCAACGGATTTTTATTCTTTATTTATTAACTTATCAATTTTTTTTTGCAATTTTTAAGTTTTTTTTTATTTCACTATCACTGTTACCCCTAACCCTTACCATTGATCGGTAAGCGGTTCTCGATTTTGACTGGGTGGATTTTGAGCGGACGGATTTTGAACGCGGGTGGATTTTGAACGTGTCCCCTAAAATTTAAATTAATCAAAGAAAAATTCTCATTATCATAAAAAAAAATCAATTTCGTAATACATTTTTGTTTTTAAATACTATTGCCTTTGAATGTATTTAGACAGAAACCATATTTAGTTTGTTACAAGAGTAGCGTTATTTTGTTATTTTATATATTTTATGCTTTAATGCTTTTAACTTTTAACTAAAATGTTTTAATTCCGATTAACTTAATTTTTTATCCATGTTGTGGTCATAACTACTACTTTTTACATTTTGAAAATATGTTCATTTTTTTTGCTAACATTACAATTTTTTTTTCAGCGCAAATTTCTATGAACATGGGTAAAACTTTGTCAAAGCCCATCCAAGTCGCATTAGATCGTATTTTACGGAGAAATACAAACTTCGAAATTACAAACTTTGAACAAGTCTATCGAAAGTTACTCTGGAGTAGCAAAAAACGTAAAAAAGTAAACAAATTTATCAAGGCCTGTAAGAAAACTGCTTTAAAGAACGCTGGTTGCAAAACCTTTCAAACAACAGGTAAGCTTTTTTACTGTTACAGATATTTTTTTTCCACAATATTTTTAATTGGAAACAAAAATTCCTCAAAAAGTACAAAATAATGCATTGTAAAAATGACATATTAACCTAAACATTATTTAAAGAAAATCAATTTCACACAAGCTTTTCAATTTTTGAAAATAATTAATGTAATGATTTTAAAAAATATGCTTTTTTACTTTTTTATTTGTACAAACCAGGCTTTCCCAAACTTTTTTTCAAAAGGCCACAAATAAAAAAAATAAAAAAGCTATGACCCCTTCTAACAAAATTACTCAAAAACTACCATTAAAAACACCTGAGACATTTTTTTCCAACTCCAGAATATCTAGTGTAAGTTTCAAATTATGACCTCGTGGCTCCCTGTGGCCCCTTAACTGGTCATGGCCCACTAAATTTCTGCCCACCTTTGGGAAACCCTGGTATCAACTATGCTGTTTAATTTTCTACTAATACCTTTTATAATTGACCTTTTAGCTTTCAGTATAGCTTTTGCCTTTACTGACCAAATACATAAATAAAAATTTAAAACGTGTCTATTTTGTTTAAATTTTACAAAATAATAATCTTAAAACTAAAGGTTCTATACAACCTTTGAAAATTTATAAAAAAAAATCTTAGGTGTTCTTAAAGTCAAAAAAGTTAAAACTTTTAAAACGTTTTTGATAAAATGTCTAACTAAAATGATTTTTATAAATCATGCAGTATTTCGTTTGTACTATTTGAAACATTGAACACTAAAAATTTCTTGAAAATATAATACTACCAGGTATTACTTTTTTTAGTTCCTAAATTCTTTTTTTACAAGGTTAATGAAATATTTACTAAATTTGATAATTCTTTTAGATCGTTGAAACAAAAAAAAACGATCATAAAGTAATAAAATTGATAAAAAATAAAAAATTTAGAACTGCAAAAGAAAAAAAGAAATAACTTTATTTTATCCGTTCAAGCAAATATACTTTTTTTCAACGAAGATATAGATACCGAAATTAGCAACTTTCTGAAAAACAAAGTCAATGTTAACAATGCAGCAGCATGCTACTACTTCGCAAGAAATTTCAAACTTTCCAGATTCAATGAAGCAACGTTGAAATATATAGAGCGTTGCTTTACAGTGGTAGCCGACACACGCTGTTTTCATCAGTTGGACTTTTCTTCTGTAGCAAAAATACTTTCCAGCAGTGAACTGCATGTTGATTCCGAGTTGCAAGTGTTTGAAGCTGCAATGAATTGGTGGAAACATGATGAAAATAAACGTAGTAAGTTTTTAAAAAGTCTTCTGCTGAAAACTCGTCTTCACCTTTTGTCAAAGCCTACACTTAGTTTTCTGCTGACTAAAATGTCATCTTTCAGTAGCAATCAAGACTTTGCTGAGTCAATAAAAAAAGGTTTACAAAACAAGGAACTTAAAAGAAGGTATTGTCACTAAAATGAGTTTGACATAGTTTTGTGTGGAGGTCAACATTATTCACTACGTTCACCACTAAGTGACGTATACCGTTTGAAAGTTACTGGTTCTAAAAGCGTGGAAATTTTCCCAAAAATGAACGTTGCACGGCAATTCTCTGAAGCATTTTACATAAAAGGTGAAGTTTACGTCTTTGGTGGATTTGATATAGAATGGAACCAAGTAATGCCTGTTGAAAAATATTCACCTGTAACTAATAGTTGGGAAGTAATCGCTCAAATGTATGATTGTCGCGCAGGTTTTTGCACATTTTCCTTCATAGACAGCGTTTATGCCTTGGGAGGGTTTACAATGCAAAGGACCAATCATTGCATGAAATTCAATACAGCAAGTAGGCTTTGGAGTAAAATTTCAAGAACAATTGAGTTCAGAGAAGAGGCTTCTTCAGCTGTTTTTGAAGGAAGGGTTGTAGTCTGTGGAGGATGGGGGTATGCTAGGTTATCCAACACAGTTGAGGCATATGACCATATAGCTGATGCATGGACTTACTTGCCAAATATGGTTCATGGTAGAAGTGCTCACAACTGTGTTGCTATAAAAAACAAGTTGTTTGTGTTTGGTGGTAACACAGCCGAAAGTTTTGAAGTTTTCGACTCCACCTGCAACAATTTTGCTCTTATAAAAAAGTCTTATACCTCAGTAGATAACTCAATGTTCTTTAAGGTCAACATGTTTTCAATCGGGAATAAACTTGCTGTGTTTAAGGGTTTTCATAGGCCGGTGTTTTGGCTTTATGATACAGAAAAACAGGAATGGTCAAAACACAGCTACGATTGTGTTGAAAAAGTTTCATGCCGATCTTGGGTTAAAGTACCAAGATTATAAAAATTGAAACAAAGTTTACATATCAGAACAATACTACAGTAAAATTTTTAGTTAGATAAATGTGTACACATATAATTTTTTGAGTATTTTATTACATATTTCTCTATACGATTAACTTTCTGGCCTAAAGATGTAAAATATTGTCAACACTCTGTTTTGTTTAAGATATTTATATCTTTATATTTAAGTTACAACTTAAGATTTTTTAAAAAGATCTTTAAAAAGTATAAAATATCTAAGATATGTTCTAATACTGTATATATATATATTGTAAATAAATTAAATTTAACGGTACAACAACCTGAGTGAAGTTTCAGCTATCTTTATTTATTCAACACATATAATATCTTATAAATTTTTAAAAATTTTAAATAGTTTTTTACTTAATTTTAAAACTAAACTCGACAAACCTATACTTTAAAATATCTCTCCGAAAAATCAACTTAAATTTTCAAAGTAATTTTTCTTGTTTTTTAAATATATACCTATATATACATGTATATGTAGAAATAAGTTGATTAAAATAATAAATCAAAATTTTCAACACAGAGCCCACCTTAAGGGCTTTGATAAAAAGTTTATTACAAGATAAAGACTCAAGTTTCATGCCTACGCACTCCTCAACTGCAAAACAAGTTCAAAATAAATGAAAAACAAAGCATTCAAATTAAAGTTTAAAATTTAAGCATAAATAGGTTATGACGTAATTTTAAAACTGTTAAAAATTATGCAAAACGGCTTGTGAAAAATTAAGTTCCCAATCAACAATAAACTGGCAAAAATTAATAAAACTTCAGTGAGTGACTACAAATTTGAAAAATGTTATTATTTATTAATTAATGATTTTCTATATTCACTCACTGAAATTTCATAAAAGTTAGCAGTTTTATTTGAAGGTACAATCGATTTTTTACACTTACCTATGCCCAGCACAACTTTTAACAGTTCCGTCTGGAATTTTCTTCTTGTTCTTCTGAATTCCACGTTTATGAGTTTATGAGTTTTATGAACTTTTGCCAGTTTATTGTTGGTTGGGAAGTTAATTTTTGCACAAGCCGTTTTGCATGATTTTTAACTGTTTTAAAATTACGTCATAATGTATTTATGCTTAAATATTAAACTTTCATTTGAATGTTTTGTTTTGTACTTTATTTTGGAACTTGTTTTGCAGTTGAGGAGTGCGTAGGCACAAAACTTGAGTTCTGCAAGTTTTTAGGTCTTGTAATAAACTTATATCTATATCTATCTATATATATATATATTAATAAGCTAAGAAAAAAAAAGAAAACCACTTAAAAACAAATCTAAACTTAAAAAATAAAATAAAAACGTAATACATTTTTTAAATGTAAACATAAAAAAGATAAAAAGTTGTATAATTATTTTGATTAATATAACAAAAAATATAATTACAAGAGTTGCTTAAATTATGTTTTAAAAAGTTATATAAGATTTGTTAATAAAGTTTTCAAAACATCAGTACAATATTTGCAATAAACATTTTTTTTTATTCTCAGCTAAAAACTGACTAGACTAAATATCAATATAATCGTTTTAAATAAAAAAGTTTTTTTTTATTTAAGAAAAAAATCTACAAATTTATTAGTATTCGTTATATTGCCTAATGTACTTTCAAATTTTTCTTCAGTAGGCAATTAGAACTGATTAATTCAAAATTTTCTTACTCTATGAGATTAAATATTATGACGTAACTATAAATCAAGTTTTAAGGTAAACTTTGTTTTAAAATGCCTGTCTTTGAAAAGTTTTTCAAATAGTAAATCTTATTAGTATCTCTAGTTTAAAATCGATGAAAAACTAAATGAAATAAAATAGAAAACAAAAAAATATGAAATAAAATCAAATCAAAGACAAAGGACTAAATGAAATTAATTTCTTAAACTTTGATGTGTTTGATTTAATGTTTTATTATACTTTAAAATGTAAAATCGAAATAAAAATAGTAATAAAAATAGTAGTCGAGCTTACTGTTGGTTCAATTTATAAATTTTATAAATTTATAAATTAAATTCGCAGCTACTTGAGCCGTGTTATTAAATCTTGGTGATAGGTTCGATGACAACCTTAACCCAGACAAATTTCTATCATATTTATCCTGATAGCACTTGTTTAGAAGTCTATTATATTGTATCGCTCTAAGCTTGTTTAAATAAATTGATAAAACATAGTAGTACTGTTTACTGAACTCATGTTATACACTTACATACTCAGATTATTAGTATTTGAAACTATCAGATTGACTTATCTAAAAATATTAATAATAATTTATTTGTATAAAGTCTACTTTAGATTTGCATCCTAAAATACTGTGCTGAAAATAAATTGGTTAGATTTAAATTGAAAAGACTGTCGCCGCTGGGCCTGAATGTTTGAAAATAACTCGTCGCTAGGTTATGTTTAATTAGGTTTTTATTGTAATGTTTTGGAACAGAAAAATATGCTTTTGAAATATACTTTTTGTGTTTTATGATAAAATTGTTCTTAGTATGATTTATCGACAACAAAAAGAAAAACTTGTCTGATTTTTAAATATTTTTTATTGATAAAAGTCATCAACCTCGTTTGTAAATATTGAGTTTCTTACACTTAAAGATAATTAAGCTACTAATCTTGAAAAACAAAAGATTACAAAAGTATAAAAATGAGAAATTTTTAATAAAGCAGTCTTATTTAAAACAGATCTACTTCACAAATAAGAATCTATTTGTTGAACTTGTCTGTATAAACTATGATAGACTAGCGCTACTTTAACAATTGAACTTTAGTTTATAGAAATTCAATGCTTTAATATTGTTTTAATATTAGCTTAATACGGGGTCGGCTGAAAATGTAAGGTCTTGGAAATGTTTTCATTCATAATATTATGCAAATGAGGTAAAGTGGTAAAACAGCAGAATATTAAGAACATCTACATCCATATCCCTGACCTACCTCATCCAAATATATAATAAATAAACCGCAAAAAAAGTGTTATTACTTAAAACTAAAATAAGTAAAATATTAGTCAATCAAAAGTGATCTAAGAACTGCAGCCAACGCGAATTTCACATGGAGTTAAGAGACTTTATTTGAAAACTTTGAACACATTTATATAGTTGACCAAAACAAGTCAATAGCTATCCGAAACCAATTATTATTTCCAAAAACTTTTACGTACTCTTTTTTCTTATGTACTTCAACCTAAATGTGCCGTAAGGTAGGCTCAAATTAACATAAAGGTTTAATAATAGCACTTAGATCAAACTTTTACGATAATTCTAAACACATAGGAGTAAAAAAAGTATATATAACTTTAGTAAAGCTTTGAAGAGAAGTTTAGCCGAATTAACTTTTTAATAAATAAGTGGCTGTATGCTTGCGGTTTATATTGAAAAAACAAAATTTTGTCTTTCAATTTTTTGATTCCTGTTGTTTTGAAATAAGTAAAAATCTATTTTATATCACTGTGACTTTACAAAAGTTGTAAGTATAACTTGTTTTGAATTTAAAATCTAATTTATAAAAAAATTATTTTAAATTATATTTTGGTTGAAAATTTATTTTCACTAACTAAATTTTGAAAATGAAAAAGTTGTAACAGAGTTCTTGAAAGTATTTTTAACCAATTACAATTGTAGTTATAAAAAAGCTACACCATACTTATAAATTTTTAAAAGTTTTATATATTTTATTTTTGATAATAGGAAAGACACCTTTTAAAATAGTGAACTACCTGATCTGATTATGTTAAAGTCTATTTCCGGATTGTTTTTTATCAAAAAATCAGCTAGTTCTTTTTAGATTTTTTATAAATAGTTATGCTAACTTACACTTAATATACATGGTTTTTTATTACTATATAATAAACAAAATATTAGTGCAATTCAAGAAATAATTTCTGATTTAGACGCGACTATGCTTGCCTGATGAGTCCTAATTAGGAAGAAACCGGTCGTAGGTTGTCTTGGATGCTGTTGTTGTTGATCTTGCGGTAAATTTCATTAATTATCTATTTTTGTACAACATTAAAAACAATGGTCAATTGATTTTGGACTAAATAAATAAACAAATTATAAAGATTGAAAATTGAACTTCAGTGAAAAAAATTGTTGTAAACAAAAAGAAGCAATTTAAAATTAGTTGACATATTTTTATTGATCCAGTTAAAGAAAAGTTATGCTGAATATAACAAATAAGTTGAAATCTACCTTTGGATCTTCCATTAGTTAGTACTGCATTTGCTATAGCAAAAATAAGAGTATTATAAGTTTTAGTAAATTCTTATATACGGATAAGTTACGTATAAGTTAGTAAACTTGTGTGATACTGTAGAATTGTTGTCACAACAATGTTGTTCTTCGTGGTTTGCTAAGAGCAAGGGTGGGAAGTTTTTTTTTGTATTCCCAACTTTAATAAAAACTATAATGAACTAAAAAATTAAAAAAAAAACTTAACACTTAAAATTGAACTCTAAAACGAAAAAGTCTATGAAAAATTGAGACTATTAAATTTTAAAACATTAAAAATTTTCCTAGACAAAGATATTTAAATAAAAAAAAAAATTTTGTATAACAGTTTTTTAACAAAAAACGCACATCAATAAATATTGAACTCTACTTTAGAAGATAAAGTTTTTGTCTGTAATGTTTATTAACTTAGAATCTATTAATTATTTTAGCAAATGATTTAACCTTTTATACATTTTATATGATTTAAAAAAACAGAACAACTTTTTTTAAAGTTTTTAAAAGTATGTTTAGGAATTCGTATTCTACTATGAACTAATTTTAATTTATCAAAAAGTAAGTAGTAATAGAATAAAGCTGCTACATTAATATACATGAAAAACAAAATCAATTATAGTAAAATAAAGCTGTGTCCAAAAAAAAAACTATGCTCAAACTAAATAAACAAAAACATCGGCGAAAGTCTGCAGAACAGAAGCCTGGACTTTTGTTTACCGTGAGACAAGCTTAAGTTTGACAAAGGGTTGGTCATGCTATTTCGATCATCAGACCACAAGCTTTTGGTAGACTGAGACCGGATTCGTCCTGATTAGGACATATCAGTCAGTCACAACCGTAAAACTTGTAGTCGTCAATCTACAAAAGGTTTATGATAATTTTACATGGAGCATCCATTTGCTGGTTTTGATCAGTGAAGTCAGCATTATTTTTTGCCGTGCAACGTTAAAGACTTTGTTCACTAGGCAAGACATCTGGTACGCTCGAATTAAGTACAATCGACAAAAGTTTTATTACTTCATTTTTATTGCATTTTTAACTAGTTGTCTTGCTGACTCAATATATTTCTCACACATCTGAGGATCAACTTTTTTCATGACCTTCACTGCAACATTAAATACATTTTCATTCTTCATAAAGGGCACCGCAATGACTTAAATATTTCTATTTTTAAAATTTCTTTCAATTTAGTCTAGCTGTAAACTTGAATTACTGATCTCCTTCTCCGTTTCTTTCAATTGAACATACAATCTCTCACTATCTAACCTAACAACTTTTACCTCCTTCTTGATGTTTTCATTCTTTTTTTTTATATCTTAAATGATTGTTTAAAATAAAAAACAAGTGAATTTTTCATGGAGTCTAACACCTCTGCCTATTTTGCCAATTTTCCCTTAATTTCCTGCATTTCACTAGTTTATTTTTTTGGATTTCAGCCAAATTTTCTATCATCTTATATCTTTTTTATCAGCTTGTTGAGCAATTCACTTTCTCAGCCATTTTAATTAATCTATTTTGTTGTTTAACTATATCCTGTTCTATTCAAGTACAATACTTTGTTCAGTACTTCACTAGTCTAAAGCATCTTTGTCTTATTATCCAAGTTGTTTTATTTCAGTTTGAGAAGATTGTCAAAGGTTTTAATTTATACACATCTTTTTAATAGAATTGCGACAAAAATTATTGATCAACTTTTTTCTTATTTTCTTCCAATGTTTTTTGTCAGTACATACTTCATTTAAAAACTTTATTTGTTTTTCATCTTGGAACAAATTACGTCAAGCAAACTTATTGTTCTAAATCAGACTCGGCAAACTGCGGCCCGCGAGCACGTTATTTTTTTGAGTGAAATGCGGCCCGCGAAAGAAAATTTTGCGGCCTGCGACAACGTAAATTTGGCCCACTGAGCATAAAAATATTTTAAGTTAAATTTGTTTGATTAATTTAGTTTTAAGTTTCTGTATAATACTTTAAAACAATTAAAAGACTTTAGTGATTTAGCTTAAAATGTGAAAAGACAGGTTAGCATTCCACAAGGTTTTTTTTATCAATTTTATAATAAATTTCTTCTTACAACAGGTAATTAATTTAAAAAAAAGAGTGTAAAAATTGCGTTGAATTAGTAAGATAGTTATATAATACCTATTTGTAAAATTTAAATGCAAATGTTTTCCTTGTTTTACAAAAGTAAGCACAGTAATTAACTAAAATGTTATTTCTTTACAGTTTAGTTTTTAACACCTTTTTTTGTACCTAAGTTTCTATTACAGATGTTTTGTTACTAAATGTTATATTCTAGTGTGCAAAAAAACATTAAGAATAACATAATAACAATAACAAGAAATAAGGTTAACTTTATTTTGGTTTTGACACCTTTGATTTTTTAGAAGATTTCTTTGCATAAATTAATTCCTATGCACACCAATGAACAAAGATGCTTATATTTTAAACAACTTTTTTTTTGTTACTTAACGAGATAAAATTTGGTTAAAGCATAATTTTCCAACATTATTGTTTCTACATGTAATATCTAAGTGTGTACAGACACATTTAAAACAATATATATGACATAAAATAAAAAAGATTTTGTTAGGTATACTTTTTAAATTTTTTAAACAACGTTTTTTGACAAAATAAATTAATTTCTATGCGTTGCATACTAATATAAACAGTTGCTGTTTTTTGTAACTACCTTTTTAATACAAACTAGATTGAGAAATGGTAATTTATTAAGTTTGTACACTTTTAATCAAAATAGTTCAAATTCGATCAAATAAATAAATAAATAAAAATTGTCACACACTTAGACTATGACTATTTGAAGACTATAAATCTCAGGCCAGTTTAGTCATTTTTCAGTTTTTGGCTTGAATTGCTTTTTGTATGCTAAAATATCAAGCTAGTTTTTGTCACTCGGACTTACTTTTTTTTGCTTTAAAGAGTGGTAAATTAAATTCATGATGTATGTTATGTTCAATGCACAGTGTTATTTTAAATTAAAATATGTTTTAAATTTTAAGTCTTGCAGCTGATATAATTTGATTTATTATTTATATTAATTATATACATATAAGTCTAAGCAATTAGGTGTGCCAAAAAATCCCGGAAAAGCTTGGAATTTGACAATTTATACTTAAAAAAATCTGTAAAAGCCTTGAATTTGAGAATTATCGAAAAAAAACCTGGAATTCTAAACAATTTTTACATGTAAAGTAATTAAGTTTCGATTTGACACAAAAATCTACCATAAAAATATTTTATATTAAAACACACTTAAAGTAGCTTAACATTATTTTTAAAATTTTTCAAAATATTTAAGACGTTTTTTTCAACTTTAACTTAATTATATACTAAAAATAGAAGCAAAATGTTATATTTTTAAAAATTTAATATTAATGCATTGCACATTTGTTTTTAAAATGTATTTACCTATTGTTGTGCTTTGTATCAGAGGCCTGTCTAGACTTTTTCCAAAGGGGGTTCAAAATTTTTTTTTTGTTCGTAATTTGCCGCTTAAGTACGCATTTCTTAGGTATGCACTGCCAGTTAAGTACGCAATATTTAGCCGAAAAACTCTAAAATGCTTTTTTTTCTGCTTAGCAATAAAATAAAAAAATTAAGTAGTAATAGACAAATATTATATTTTTTTATTTATTATACTGTATCAAATTTAGATACATTAAAACTAAAGATCCAAAAAAAAGTTATGAACTTAAAAATTGTATATCGAAATTCAAATCTTTTATTTAAAACAAAAATGTTACAGAAACAATAAACTTACTTGATAAAAAAGTAACGTTTTTATCAGGAAACAGTACTATAAAATAATTAAAACTAGAACAAGTTTTTATAAAGAGAATTTCAATTTTGAATTAAATGTTAGTGTAGATGAAGTTCTTAAAATCTATCTTTTAAAAGTTAAACTCCTTACATTTTTATATCTATTTATAATAAACAATTTATTTTAGTAATTTAATCTGTAAAAATTGAAATTTCACTGAAAAAATGTTTAGACTCATACAATTAAATTAAAATATCTTTTTAAAAACCTAGTCTAGTTTTAATTATTTTATAATATTGTTTCCAGATAAAAAGTTTAATTTTTTATGGAGTAAGTTAGCTATGACTGTAATACTTTTGTTTTAAATAACATATTTTTATTTTGTTAACAATTTGTAAGTTCATAACATTTAAATAAAATCTAAAGAGAATTTCAATTTTGAAATAAATGTTAGTATAGTTGGATTTCTTACAATTTTTTTTTTTAATTTTAAACTCCTTACATTTATATATTTATTTATAACACTTTTTTTTTCAAGTAATTTCATCTATGAAAAATAAATTTCACTAAAAAAATGTTTAGACTTATACAATTTAATTAAAATATCTAATTTTATTTAAATGTTTGCCTGATGTTGCAGGGATTCTAATCATGGTTTTGAAATCTTTTGAACTAAAAATTTCAAAAAATCAAGAATTAACTTTGTGGCCAACAGATATATAAAAATAAAACAAATTAAATAAAAAAATTAAAATACCATTAAATGATAAAAGAATAAACTGCCAAATAGTGTAGTTGTCTATAGATGGTTTTGAAAACTCTCTGAATTGAACTTTTTAAAGTTTAAACCCAGTTGGTTGACTCATTAACAAACAATATAAATGTTTAAGTACAAACACAGCATTTTTATATAACAACATAACACAAAAGCTTCACACAACATTATTACATACAATTAACTAACTAAATAAAACTTTAGTGATTATATTTGATATTTTTGAAGTAAAATTGTACTTACTAGCTTAAAAACAATTCTTAATAAAAAGTGATTTACACTAAGAAACAATTTATAATGGGAACTAAGAGCATCTTAGTAAAAAGTTTCCTAGAAAAAAAAATGCCACTTTAAAACGTTTACCTATTATGACGTCACAATTAAAATTTTATTTAAAATTTATTTCAGCTGGGAAAAAACGAGCATTTTTGTTAAGATACTTTATAATCTTCCAGTGTTATAAATTCAACATTCATTATTCAAAGTTTATCAAATAACCAAATCAAAGTCAATAAACCACGTTAATAGTGATATTCTAAGAATCCCTTTTTCTCTTTTCTTTTCTTGTTTTTCATGGGGTTCACAGAAAACAGGAAACCAGTCAAACACGCCCCTGCTTTGTATTGGAACTAAACTTAGAAATTCTTCTAAAATGTCAAAATTAGTAAACCACCTGTAATAAAAATTCTAAAATGAACAATATCTGTTGTATAAGTTCTAACATCTTAACAGATTGATTTAAGTCCTTATTTGGTTTATGTGGCTTTATAATCTTCAGACATTTCCTAAACACGACTTCTTGTCGATATTGAAGAAATAAACAAAGATATTTTACTAACCCCAACACAAATTATTTATATAAGTTTTTTAAACTCTAAACGGTATCTTTTTTAGTATTTAATTTTGCAATATTATAACTTGCCTTAATAGTTTTTTCTGATCAGTCTGTAGTTATTGAAAATAATCATATATGCGTTGTTGAAACTTACATAAGCGATTTTTTTTTCGTTTCTCCCAATAAGTCGAAACTAACGTGTTATAGTTCTTATAGCTCGTCTTATAATTTACATTTGCTCTATTTAAATACAAAATTTTAATGCAGATAAAGAATTGCTATAATGATCAATAAAAAAGAGGTTTTTTAAAATATTTAATAGCTTAATAATTTATTATACATATGTTAAAAATGTTTCAAAACTTAATTATCTATTCAAGCTGAATAAAAATATTTTTTTTAGTTATATAATTAATTCACTGTAAATAAACTTCGGTATTTCTTTATTTTGTGAACTTGATTTTAAACAGGGTTGCCAAACAAACAGGCTAGTTTAAAAATTTTATAAAATTAAGACTAGGTTAATACTGTTTAAGATATTTTTTTAAAACTTAGGGGTATCTGAAACTTTTATTTCAAACACTTTGAATAGATCTTCGAATTCTCAGAATAGTTTTTTTTGGCTGTAGTGTAGTTCACTAATTGTAAATTTTTTTGTCTATTTACATATTGTGCTTTTTTATAAAATGGTATATTAGTTATGTATTTAAGCTTGATTAACAGAAAATTTCTAGCTATTTTATCTTTTAGTAAACTTTTAATATAATTCAGACATTTTTGCTTCTAAAGTGGCAATCGTGTAATAGATTAATTAATTATTTAAAAGGTATTTTATAAAAGTACTCCAACATTGAATATGTTAAAAAATTTGATATGGCTTATCTAGAGTACAAATAGGTATTAATTTTGTTTAATTACCTAATTACTTTCTAAAGAGTGCAAACTATTTAAGACGTAAAAACTATTTTCAAAAGTTAACATTTATTTTAATTATACAAATTAAAAATGTATAAAAGTGACAAATAAATGTTTTTCAAGCCTAGTTTTTATAGAGAGTTAGGTTGTAAGTAAAAAAAATATTCTATTTTAAAATTTTATAACGTTTTAAGATTTTAAGAAAGTACACAATTTATTAAGACTTAAGTGTATTAAACAATGTAAATTCTACTCAAATAGATATTTATATATTAAATAGGCATTCTATGTGTAGCTAAAAGTCATTTAAAGTAACAAAGTGAATAAAAGTAAAACTATCTCTGGAAGAGTGCAAACTATTTAAGACGTAAAAACTATTTTCAAAAGTTAACATTTATTTTAATTATACAAATTAAAAATGTATAAAAGTGACAAATAAATGTTTTTCAAGCCTAGTTTTTATAGAGAGTTAGGTTGTAAGTAAAAAAAAATATTCTATTTTAAAATTTTATAACGTTTTAAGATTTTAAGAAAGTACATAATTTATTAAGACTTAAGTGTATTAAACAATGTAAATTCTACTCAAATAGATATTTATATATTAAATAGGCATTCTATGTGTAGCTAAAAGTCATTTAAAGTAACAAAGTGAATAAAAGTAAAACTATCTCTGGTGTGACCAAAAATAAAATAAAAAATTATTCATTTATCGATAAAACTAAAACTGTGGCCCGCAAAGATTTTGAAAACTTGAAATTTGGCCCGCGAGCACCAATTGCCTGCCGACCCCTGCACTAAATTAAACACTAAACTTTATATCTACTGTTTAGTATCTCAAAGACTGTTTGTTACATTTACTCTTAAAAAGAAAATTATAAATATTTAGTCCATGTTTGTATTATTGTAATTTAGAACTCTACTTATTAGGAAAAATGTTTAGATTATCGTAATTTAAGCTTTCGTGTAACCTACGATTTAAACCTGTATCATCTAAGTACTTAATTAAAATATATTTATAAACAAAAATATTATATACTTAATAAAGATTTTACTTAGTTTTTAAATACAATACTAATTTAATAGTTAACTTTAAAAAACTACTAAAGCCTTAAACATTCTAATAAAACAATAACAAAAAACAAAAACAACGCTATATATATATATATAGATATCTATAGCATACGGTTTATATAAATAGCAAGTTAAACCATCCAGAGCATGTGTTAAAACACATACCGGTCGCAGTGAACAACGGCCTTCAAATGATTTCTAGCGGTCAAAGCATTTTCAAGGAAACAACCCAACAATACCAGGAAGCGATAAGAGAAAGTGGGTACGATCACGAGTTAGCCTATAGCCACAAAAACGAGAAAAATAAGATCAAGAAAAGAAGGAGAAGAAATATTTTATATTTTAATGCTCCATTCTGCAAAAGCGTGGCAACGCGGGTTGGGAAATGCTTCCTATAGAATGTAGACAAAAACTTTACTGAAGACCATCCACATTGTAAAGTTTTTAACAGGAAGACACTAAAAGTGTCCTAATCCTGCATGCCAAAGATGAAACAACTTATAATGGCACACTATCGAAAATGTTAGACACGCAGGACAAAGAGAGGCGAATGTGTGACTGCAAAAAACAAGAATGCTCGGTAAATTGAAGTTGCCTTATGGAAAATGTTATATATAAAGCGACAGTCATATAACTAAAAAACCAGACCAAGTTTTATGTTGGCTCTACTAGAAGAATTGCTACACAAAACACAAGTACAGCTTCAAACTATAAAAACATAGAAATACGAAAACTTTATCGCAGTAAATGTAAAACAACAAAGTTAATTTTAAAATTCACTGGGAAGTACTATTAACAAGAACGAAAAATAAATGTAGTTTAAAAAAGGATATAAGTTGTGAATGCGGAAAAAGTCGAAATTTTAAAAGTTAAAAAGTCTGAATCTCTAAACAAAAAAAAAACGAATTACAAACCGGCTGTATACATTATCGAAAACAATTTATCTTAAAACTCTGTTAATAATTTTGTCTAAAATCAACTAACTATTCTAATATTACGTAATACCTAATTTTGTATAATTTTATTGCTGTACTTACAAGTTTGCTTTTTTTGAATAAAACTTAGCTGAAGACGCGTATTAAACGCAGAAACCGCTGTCTCAAGCAAAAGTTTATTTTGTGTATTTTAGTTTTATATCTACATATATATCTAAATTTTCAAGACTATATCAACTAAAAAAAATTCCACAACCTTTTTGTTATTGTTTTTTATTCATAGATGTAAAACAGCAAATTTTAGAATTTAAATTCAAAATTTTATCAAAATAATAGCTGACAAATTAAAAGTAATAAGGTTCTTCTTTTGCGTTTTTAAATCAAATTTCTGTAAGTCCTCATATTTTTGCTAACCACTCGAAAAGTTCTTCTGCTAAATCAACAAATGGTTCTTTGTCGTATTTTCTCTTCTTTTCGGAAAACTCAACTTTAGTAGATGATGTTCGTTTAACAGAGCGATTTTTTTTCACAACTCTGACAACACTAGCAATTTTTTTGTCCTCCTTATTGTAAATTTTCTTCTTAGAAGTCTTATTAGCAGTTGATGTTTGTTTAGAAGAATCTTTCTTATCTGTGGATAAAGTTTTTAGTTTTTGTTGTTTCCTCTTTTTGTATTTGACTTCTAAGTTTTTTGTCCGAATAAGAGATTTTTTTCTAATTTCCGCAGCATACCCATCTACTTCCATTAATAATTTTTTCTCATTTTCTCTGAAAAGACTTAATTGCTTACCAAAGCAATTATTAAACCCAACGAAATCGTAATAAACTCTTTGAACGTTATCTGTTAAAAGATTGTCGAACAGTTCCATGGCAGTATCGTAGGCGCATTCAAATATTTTTTTCTGCGAATAAAGAAAGAGTTTGTCAAACTGCTTGACCAGAATGGCTTCAAGTTTTTCTGTTATTTCATCTTCATATAGTATTTTTGAAATCGACATAAAATATTCAATTACCATTTTTTCGTGAAAGAAGCTTTTTGGCCAGTGCCTGACCAACCTTTCTACAATAAATGTTTTGTACGACGGAAAAACGTGGATAAACTTTTTAATTGTGCTTAAAACTAAAACAAGTTTATCTTCATCTGCAACACCGTCGTGCAATTTTTCACTGTTATTCCATTCAACGTAAGTTCTGCTTTGAAATTTTTTGTAAGTGTTGAGGTAAAAAAGTGTCAAGGTTTTAATGAAATTGCTTTCACTGTACGAGTAGTCTGTGTATTTCAGGATCACATATATCATCCTCATCAGTCCGTAATGCTCTTCCTCAATCATGCCGAGCTCCTTCGCGTTTTTAAAATGTACATCACTTTCTAGGATTTTAACTTTGAGAAGTATCTTTTTCAGAGTGTTCAAAACCACATCTTTGCTGACCAAATTGCGAATTATAATGTTTTTCAGTAACACATTACCGATTTGTTGAAAAAGTCTGTGGTCAGTACACAAGTCGACTAGTTTTTTAAAGGACAAAGCCATAATTTCTACAATGTCTTTGTTGTCACTAGCACCAAGACAGGTATAAGCGACAAACTTGCAATATTCTTCGGAAGCTTTGATTTCTTCTATGTCAATTGTTACTGACAAAGTTTTATAGACAGCTTTAAAGAGCTTAAATTTCTTATAGTTTTTTTCCTTGTATGACCGGATTATAGATTTGCACAAGTCTAAATCTGATAGAAATAGTTCAGAGTCTTCAAATCTTTCAGACTCCTTGAAATGCTTCAAGGCGTTTTCAACAGCTGCAGTCTTTACTTGGTTGGAGATATCCATTATCTTATTTATTAGTTATTTAATTCTGTAAAAAATTAAAGTGAATTTAAGTGTTATAACGTATTGAAAACATTTCTGAAAAATATTAATTAAAACTATAGCAAAATAATTACTGTTCTATTACTGTATTAGCTTATATAAAACATTCCATAACTCAATGTTGCATCAGGGTTTCTGGTATGCACTTTATTTTTTCATTTTGTCAACTGTATTTAACTTGCTTCGGTATAAAACTTGACCTTGCGAGCTTTCTTTTAACGCTTGTATGAACTTCTAGCTCAAAACTTCTAACCAAATCTAAACAGTAATCAAGTGCAACTTGATATCCTGTTACAAATATACAATTTTTTAAAGTTTTAATAGTGTTCACATATATTTTATAACAAATTTAAAACGGTTAGAGTCGAAAAGATATTTTAGACTTTTGTTACTACCAATAAAAATGTTTTAAATCAATTTGTTTAACTTGAGGGTTCGGCAAACTGCGGCCCGCGTGCCAAATGCGGCCCGCGAAGGGTAAATATGCGGCCCGTGAGCACATTATTTTTTTGAATGGAATGCGGCCCGCGAGCATGTAAGTGTGGCCCGCTGAGCAAAAATATATTTTGAGTCAATTTTGTCTTATAAATTTTGTTTTAAGTTCCTGATAAATATTTTAATACAATTAAAAGACTTTACTGATTTAGCTTAGAAATTTGAAAAAGACAGGTTAGCAGTCTACTAGGTTTTTTTTTCTTTATTTAATAATAACTTCCTTCTTGCAACAGCAAATTATTTTCTGAATAAAGAGTGTAAAAAGTGCTTTGTATTTATAGAATAGTTATATATTACCTATTTGGTAAATACTAAATGCAAACGTTTTCCGTTCTGTACAAAAGTAATGCACAGTAATTAACTAAAATGTCATTTCTTTAGTTTAGTTTTTTTACATTTTTTTATACCTAAGTTTCTATTACAGATCTTTTATTTCTAAATGTTATATTCTAGTTTACACAAAAACATTTAAAATAACATAATGTTAATAATACAAAGAAATAACGTCAATTTTATTTTGGTTTTGACACCTATGATTTTTTAGAAGTTTCCTTTTTATTAATTGTTAATTCCTGTGCACAACAATGAACAAATATGCTAATATTTTAAATCACTTTTTATTTAATACTTAACGAGATAAAATTTAGTTTATGCATAATTTTCTAACATAATTGTTTAATATCTTAGTGTGTACAGAAACAATTAAAACAATATACATGACATAAATTTAAAAAGATTTTGTTAGGTATATTTTTTGATTTTTCATACCGTGTTTTTTGTCAAAATAAGTTAATTTTTATGCGTTGCATACTAACATAAACATTTGCTGTTTTTTAGAACTACCTATTTAATACAAACTAGATTGAGAAATGGTAATTTATTAAGTTTGTACATTTCAATCAAAATAATCCAAGTTCAATCAAATAAACAAATAAAAATTGCCACAAAATTAGACTATGCCTATTTGAAGACTTCAAATCTCAGGCCAATTTAGTAATTTTCAGTTTTTGGCTTGAATTTCTTTTTGTATTTTAAAATATCAGGCTAGTTTTGGTCACTCAGACTGATTTTTTTGCTTTGTAGAGAAGTAAATTAAATTTATGATGTATGTTTTGTTCAATGCACAGTGTTAGTTTAAATTAGAAAATATTTCAAAGTTTACGTCTTTTAGCTGATATAATTTGAATTATATTTTATATAAATTTATACGTATAAATGTTAACAGTAAGTGTTGTTAAAAAAAACCGAAAAAGCTTGAAATTTAACAATTTGTACTTAAAAATCTGAAAAAACCCGGAATTTTAAACAATTTTTACATGTAAAGTAATGAAATTTCGATTTGACACAAAAAATCTACCATATAAATATTTTATATTAAAAAACACATTTAAAGTATCTTTACAGTATCTTTTAATTTTTAAATATTATTTAAGACAATTTTTATTTACCTTTAACATAATTATATACAGTAACCTCTCGGATCTTTACGCACTCGTGACGTTACGCACTCTCGTTTAGTTACGCATCTAGAATTATAAAAAATTCAAAAAATAGAAAATTTTAATTCTTTTTAATATTGTGTAACCGTCATCAATTGCGATGTTGTTAGGTTGGTTTAGCTGCTCTTAAATAAGATAACAAGAAACTGTTATTTAAAGTATTACAGACGTTCAGATGGAACGCAGGCTTAATTTGATATACTAGTACTTACCATGAAAATAATAATATAAAAACTAGTTATTAGTGCACGTGATTTTATACACAACATTAATAAACACATCGTGAAATAAGTGAAAGAAAAGAAATTAAAACCAAAAAGAGCCTAGTAGGCACATATACTAACTACTAAACATTTTGTTGAAATGTACAAAAAGTAGACTGGACGATCAAGTATTCTATCCACATTCTATCAATAAAACCCTTCTCGATTGTTCATCATACGATTCGCAATCCTATCGTCAGCACGTCGTTTTGTGCGTTCTCTCCCCCGGTAGTAATACGCCGACTCGCGTCTCTCCCGTCACTAATCCGCCGACTCGCGTCTGCAAGCTAAGTTTTAAACTCTTTCTCTCAAATTTACTTCACGCTTCTTTTTCTCATTTTCTATTCTCAATACTAGTTGTGACGTCACTGAAAACATTGAAATTCTTTAACTTTAACTCTTCTGAAATAAAACGAAACATAAAATGTAATGATTGGTTCGTTACAATTGCACAAAATAGATTTATTGTATATTTCTAATTTAAAATATGCTTTAAAATGCTAATTCACCTCTTTATATCTTTAGACTTTGTAAACTTATGTTCCTTTACTTATTGATAAACATTTAGTTTAATATAATATAATAGAAAATATTTTAATACAATGTAAAAGAAGTTTATCCTTATGTGGGCAAAGGTCTAATTAAAAAAATTTTAGTAACATAAACAATTTTTATTAAATATTTTTCTTATACTTTGTATATTTTTGTTTAAAAGAAGAAATCTATTACAGCACTAAAGGCAAAAAATTTTTAAAGACTATAGAAATAAATTTTAATATAGACACCACACCGTTTCTTAATTGTAAAAAAATACCTAATTATAAATTGAATTCGCGAAGTAGAATAGAATATAAATGTTAAGTATCAAATAAGTCACATATAAACAAATATAAAGCAAAAATCTATTTGTTGTTTAAATTAGTAAATTTTTTCTACAAGTATTATTATTTTACATAAATATAAAACCTTTTTTTTTTAATATGTATAGTTTTATCTTTTGTTTTCAAATTTATAAATAAAGTAAACAAATTATTAAAAGTGGGAAAGTTCCCAGTCTGCTTATAACTAGAATCAATATAAAAAACAGCCATTATAGTAAGTATATTTGGTACCTCTCGTTTCTTTACGATCTCTCACATCTTTACGCACTTTTTCTGTGAACACAATGTGCGTAAATAAGCGAGAGGTTACTGTACTAAAAATAGAAGCAAAAAGTTGTACTTTTAGAGACTTTATATTTGTGCATTGCATCTTTACATTTAAAATGCCATTACCTATTGTTGTTGTGTTGTGTTTATTGTGTTTGTATTGGAACTAAACCTAAACATCTTCTAAATTGTCAAATTTCGTAAAATTACCTATAATAAAAATTCTAAATCTAGCAATATCTGTTGTATCAGTTCTCGCATCTTAACAGATTGATTTAAGTCCTAATTTGGTTTATGCGGCTTTATAATTTTCAGACTTTTCCTAAACACGACTTCTTATTGATATTAAAGAAAAAAAAACAAAAATATTTTACGAACGCAAACACAAATTATTTAAATAATTTTTCAACTATCAACTAAATCTTTTTTTAGTAAATATTTTTGCTACTTTATAACTTGCCTAAACAGTTGTTTTTGATCAGTCTGTAGCTACTAAAGATAGTTATGTGCGTTGTTGAAACTGACTTAAGCAATTTTTATTTTTTTTTTCGTTTCTCGCAATAACTCCGAACTAACGTATTATAGTTCTCACTGCTCGTTTTATGATTTACATTTGCTCTTTTAGAAATGCAATATTTTTATTGCAGATAAAGAATTGCTATAATGATTAATAAAAAATAGGTTAAAAATTTTTTATACATTTGTTTAAAATGTTTAATGGACTTAATTGTCCATTCAAGCTAAATTACAATACTTTTTTTAGTTATTTAATTAATTCATTGTTTATAAACTTTGGTATTTCTTTATTTTGTGAACTTTATTTTAAACAACGCTGCCAAACAAACAGGCTAGTTTTTTTTTTAATTCATACTACGTTAAAGCTGTTTAATATACTTTTATAAAACTCAGGTGTATCTGAAACTTTTATATCCAACACTTAAAACAAATCTTCAAATTCTCAGATTAGTTTTTATGACTGTAGTGTAGTTTACTAATTATAATTTATTGTCTATTTACATGTTGTACTTTTATATAATAATGATATTTTAGTTATGTATTTAAGCTTGATTAACAGAATAATTTTCGCTAGTTTAATTTTCAGTGAACTTTTAATGTAACTCAGACATTTTTCTCTGAAAGTGGCAACCGTGTAAAAGACTAATTGATTACTAGTAAGGTATTTTATTAAAGTATTCCAGCCTTAATTATGCTAAAAAATTTGATTTAGCTTATCTACAGTATAAATAGGTATTAATTTAATTTGATTAACTAATTACTGAATTTTCTAAAGAGTGCAAACTATTTAAGACACAAAAACTATTTTCTAAAGCAAAAACTAAACAATGTATAAAAGTGACCCATAAATGTTTTTCAAGCACGGTTTTTATAGAGAATTAGGTTGTAAGTAAAATAATAAAAGTATTATATAAAGTTTTTCTTATTAAGTATTTAAGAAAGTACATATTTTGTTAAGACTTAAATATATTAAACATATATTCTATTACGATAGATGATTATATATTAAATAGGCATTCTATGTGTAGCTAAAAGTCATTTAAAGTAATTAAGTGAATAAAAGTAAAGCTATCTTCTGTGTGACCAAAACTAAAGCCAACACGTTATACAAATATAACTAAAACTGTGGCCCACGAAGATTTTGAAAACTTGAAATTTGGCCCGCGAGCACCAACTGCCTGCCGACCCCTGTTCTAAATATTATTCTTGTAAAACTAAAGAGAATAATTACTTTTTTGTGTCTCCACTTCTATGGTCGGTTTTACAACAATTGCTTTATTAATTTATCTCTATTTGATGTGCCTTTTTACGTTTGACAAACTAAATATATTCTATTTAAAAAATAATCATAGAGTTAGAAATGGAGAGTTCACAGTCATTTGCTATAACATTTACCAACTTTTATTTTGTCAATCTACACTGTTAAGCTTATAAATATTTTGACACGTTAGAGTAATACGGTGTGAAATATAATTCTAAACTTAAAATTATTAAACTTATATTGAACTTTACACCACTAGTTTGAGTTCATTGGTATACTTAAAATATTGAAGTTAAATAAATATTTTAAGTTTTATTCAATTAATAACACTGGTAGATTATAGATACCTTAAAGTCTATTAAAATTGTATGTATTATAGTTTATGTATATTCAATAAGTTTTAAAAATGTATCTAAAAATTCTTAAAGCTAGTTTAATGATAATAATTTATGTAAATATAGTTTTGTCTAAACGTTGATTTTGGCACTTAATGTTTTAATATTGTATATAAAATTTACCTAAATACAGTTAAGAGTAATTAAAAAACGAATTAAAACACATACCAAATTTTATACAAAAATATGGTTGTTTTTTGTAATTACTATTTCTATTGCTTGGGTGTTTTTACTTAGTTAATTTTAGTGTTAACTTTTAAATTAATAACTAGAATTGATGTAAATTGTACAAAAACAGTAAATTGTAATTAATTGTATAATTGTTTATATATAAAAGTACATGTTATAATTTAAAAAGTGTTAATGCATTTTATCAGTTTTATTAGGTTCAGTTGTTATTTTTATTGATTGTTATTAAATTTTATTTAATTCTTTTAAAAAGAAATTTATATTACAATAGCACTTCAATAACAAATCTTTATTTTCTTTCTATAAAAAAAAACAAACAATAATCTCTTTTTATGACAGAGCAGTACAAATATCCATACAATTGGATTGCTAATATATATATATATATATCTAATTTAAACATAAGCTACTAGGTAGATAAAAACTTTAGTTTCTAATTTTGAAACTTTTAAGGTTTAACTAAAAATCTAATAAAAATGTTGCATATATATGTATTTACCAGTATTGATTAAAAGGCTACTATGGACTAAATCCAAAAAGAAAAACAGATATAAATGTTTATAAACAAATGTTGCTTAAAAAAAAGTTGTTGCTTCAAATGAAGTGCACAGCGAAACATGTGTAACGAAATAGATAGAATGTTGAACAAAAACTTGTAGACTTGAACATAACGAAATTAACTAAACAACGAAATAGCGTTTTGCTGTTGAACCCAAACATGTAACGAAATTTATAAAAAATTTCAAAAGGTGTAGTCGATTTGAGTTCTGACACATTGAAATTAACTTTTAAACATTGAAATTGTTAACTTTTTTTTGACCAACAGAAATTTTTGATCTGAAATGGCTCAGTTGAAGTAGTAGTTTACGTGTCACACTAAACAGATCAATTTTCTTTCTTTGAAATTAATTTTCTTTCCGATTGTTCACGTTGTTCGTGATGAGCATGCACTTAATGTACTGTATCGAGTTCTTCAGCTGCTGCTGGTATATTTTCACCTTGACTGTTCCCTGCTCCTTGCCGCACCCCCTTCTCACCAGCTGTAATGTTTTCTCGTACTTGTCCAACGCCTCCTTGTATCTTCCCTGTTTGAAACAAATTTAAAGATTATAAAATATTCATGAAGTATATTTCACTCAATTTTGAATCTCACTTAAAACTGAAGAAGCTTTGTTTATGTGATTCACGCTTTTTTTGGAAATTAAAACAAGTAATTTCAAGAAATCAAAACGTCCTGGAGATGAAAATAATGTAATGAAATTTTATAAGGAAAGAGTTGGTTGTAATTTTGTTTTGTGCCAACCATGCTTTGTGTACACTAAAAGTTTAAATGTAAAAATTGTTTTCTGTTCATTGTAAAAATATTATTTAGTTTATATGTAAATTTTATTTCACTTGTTTAGAAAACTCGTTTAAATGCTCGAGGAGTTTTGATTATGTAACTTACACGTTTTTTATTTGAAACTAAACTTAAAATATCAAAAGACTAAAAAACTTAAGATGACAAAAATTAAGTGTCAAAATGTATTATTTTTATAAGGATTTTGTTGGTCTGAAAAATCACAAGACATAAACTAGTCTAATAGAATAATTTTGTGTGATAAAAATCGTCCCTGGCTTGAGCTGAAATAATCACGTTATATAAAATGTTTATATAAAAATTACCTGAATTACATTTAAGCTGATTTTTGTAAAGATATACAAATATAAAATTCACAAACCCGATACGCTAATGTAATTGCGGTGATGAATTATTAACCACCAATAAGTTTAAGCCAATTGATAAAAATAATTAACATTATCAAACTTAAACTATTATTAAAAACTGTTGCATGAATAACACCAAGGTACCTGATACGCTAATATGTTTGCTGTTATGAGGTTCACACTCGGGGATTCCCCGTGCCTACCCATCAACCACGTAGCCAGTATCTCGGCATCCTCCATTCTCCTCTGGTGGGTCAACAGGTCGATTGTGACGTATGCTGTGACGTCACGAGCGTAGCACTGATGGGTAGATTCTTGCGTCATCGCCGCTTGCAGGCACTCGTAAGTCTGTGTGACGTCATAATGTTTGATGAGAAAATATTTTTTCAATTTAATCTTTTTTTATACAGGCGTTAAATTTTTTGTTTCAAAAAAAAACTCAGTTTGTATGTTGTTCGTGATTTATTCATAGTATGACATTGATAATAATATAATTCTGGGTTGCCAAAAGTTTTTTGTAAATTTTTTCCAGGCTTTCTGAACTTTTTCCACGTTTTAAGAAAACAAGTTTTTGTCCTATTCAAGTGTAAAATAAAACTAATAGTAAAAAAAACTTTCTAAAATATTTCAACAACATTGAAAAAAAACTGTGAAACTACTTTAAAATTGTTTAAAAAGATTATTATACAAAATTTTTCTGTCTTTACGATAGATTTTTCGTATCTAATCAAAATTCTGTTACTTTACATGTAAAAATAGTCAAATGCCAGGTTTTTTAGCAATTTTTGGTCGAATTCCAAGTTTTTCTTCTCAAAATTTTTCAATTTCTAGGTCTTCCGGTATTTTTTCGCCTAAGTTGTCATTTTACAGTTTTTTTCAGGACCCCAGGTTTTTCGGCGACCCTGATATTAATACTAAAACGCTTCAAATAACTTTACGTGAAAATCATATGACTTATTTCAAAAATTAAATTTTCCATATAAATTTCAAACACCACACAGGATTAATAATAAAATTCAAACTTGTTGGGTCCTACCGACGCTCCTCCAGTACAACGCGGCGAGGAGCGAAACCTTCCAGTTGTCGGGGTGGTGCACCTGCGCCCTCGCCAGGTATTCCCCTAAAGAGCGAGGCGGGTCGGTTTCGTCGATGAAGTACTTCGCCACCTGCAACACAACTTTGGTGTTATGCGTTTTGATTGTTAAATGTTTGAAATACGCGAAATGCGCATTGAGTTGCTTGTTGCGTTTTCATTTTCACTGTTACTTGACCCGTTTATTGTGTCAGCTAAAGTAAGTAAGCTTTTATTTTGATAAAACATTTGAACATTATTTAGATCGTTTCAAGTCTAGAACTTGGTTTAACGAGAAACATTAGGGGGTAAATAAAATGTCTCTAGTTATAAAATAAACGATTGATTATACTTTTACAAAAAAACTAAAATCAAAACAAGAAAATAAACAAAGGAACAAATAACATATTTTCACATCAAAACTCAACAAACGTGATCGAGGCGCTGCAGCGGTTTGAAACCGAACTCTCGGTTACGGACGTGGTCGGCCTGACTGAAGTCGAATACGAAGTTGCGAGGATCGACTTTGCAGTGAGGCTCGCTGACTTGCACGTCCCCACCCACTGCCACGTCCAAGCTGTATCTGATTTTATATATAATGTTATCAATAAATTGGTTATTTTAATAAAATACGACAGAGTGAAACCGATTTTAAATTTTGTTTGTTTGTTTAAGACATTTCTCCACGTGGTTGTGTTCTGGAGGAATCGTCTTGTTCAGATATTTTGTTAGAAAGCAAATTTTATCTTTATCAATTAGTATTTTAAACAGACATGCATTCACACAACTCACTATATAATATTGTATACTTTATTTAAAAACTACAAATGGAATATACTTTTAAGAAAAAACGTTTTTTTGTACTTTTGTCTTATTTTTAATGTTAATTAAAAAGCTAACAAACTGCAGATTTCAAACTAAAATGCAATTGAGTGCTAAAAAATTTTTTTTTATAGAGAACTAAACAAACATCAAAATCTAAAGACTACAAATAAGCACAGTTTTAGTTAATTCGGTGTGAAGAGATGCATATTTTTTATAAAAACACTCACTTCATCTCGTAAAGAAAAAATTCAGTGATGTTTTTGTCGACAAAGTTGTTGAAGTCGACCTTCGTTGCATTTTTGCAACTTTCTTCCCTGTAAAAAAAAATACTAAACTTGTAGCATAATTAAACTATACTCATTTTATATTTGTATACAATATTTCAGTGTTCATTTTATATAAGTGTGTTTATATTTATACTTATTATCATTTCAAAAGAAAAACAATATTAAACTAACTACTATCAGAGATTTTATGTATAAGATATTAGAAGTTATAGAAATACCTGTCAAAAGGCACGAACGGGTTTTCCTTGGTGCCGGTGGTCGAAGCGATGTTGGAAAGTTTCACCTGCAAATTCGAAAGCGATTCGATCATTTTCTGCGCAGAATCTATTTTCTCCGCTATCTGTTGGTAGAAAAAGTTTATTTGAAAATTCAAGTTGGTGATTTGAAATTAAGTGGGAGCTTGGAATAAAATTAAGAAAATAGTTTAAAACAACAGCTTAGCAACTGTTAGGTAAATATAAACGAACCTTTTCTCGGTCGATTCGTTCTTCAGATAAGTTTGTAATTAAAAGTTCTGCTTCTTGTAGTAAAAAATCCGTAGAAGCTGTTCAAAAATATAATATATAAACCAAAAAGTATTTCTAAATTACAATCTCAAGAACATTTGAAAAAAAATGTAGTTATTATAGTAATACATACTATATAATAGTACTATAACTACTGCCTTAGTTTATTAGCTTTACGCTCTATGTAAAAAAATTGTATGTTTTATACATTTTTTAAACTTAAATTATTTCAAAATGTATGTTGATAAGAATATTTTATAATAGAATCTTAATGTTGAAGTTTAAATCTTGTAGGGTAGCTTGTAGGGACTAATACTGTTTATTTAAATCAAAATTATGATGATAAACATAGGTTTTTTTAAACTGTTTTTATTTTTATGCTAATTTAACATTGCAGATTCTGTTTAGACCTTGTGGTGACTCGTATTGTTTGAGCATGTCGTCAACGTATTCGTTCGACACGCTTGATTGAATCTGACTTATTTCTTTGTCATCTGACGTCAGAACTTCTCCCTCCTCAAGCAAGCTCTCAGTCTGAATATTTTCAGTAATTAAAATAATATACATGTTTTTTTTATAAGTTTTTTCCAATCAATACTTAAAAAAGACTCTTAAAAATTCTAACAGAAAACTATAGACTGTTATATATAACTACAATGTATACTAACATTGAAAACAAAAGCAAAAATTTTTGAATATTGCTTACATTTGTTTTGCCGCTTTTCGAAAGTTCAGACTATTTTACAACACATAGCAATACTTAAACTAATTTACCTATTTTCTGCTGTTTTAAGACTACTTTTTAAATGGACAAGCAACAATATTTGTGTGAGTATTTGAATATAATACAGTTAAAATCAACACCGATCTAACCAACCTCATTTTCATCCCTTGCAGATTCCCCTTCGTCTCCAGCGATCACCACACTCGACGCTATGCTGACCGTTTGGGGAACTTTCCCCACAACGCAACTCCTTTCCCCGGTCGAGCTGGTCCAGTTGATGGTTCCACTTCCGCACTTCTCCTCAGTCTTCCAGTCCGCCTTGATCACCGTGTTTTCCACCGTTTTCGCCTCCCTTTTTTCATTCTGGGTATTTCCCTTTTTAGGTTTTTCCCGGGGTTTTTCCTTTTCGACTTTTTTTGTTTCTTTTGCCGCCTTTTTTCTTGTCTCTTCCTTCGCGGCCGCTTCTTTCTCTTCTCGCACCGCTTTCCTCTGTTATATCAAGCATTATCAATTTTAATTAATAAATTAAAATAAATTAAGTTGATGACATTAACAATATTAACTTTCAACCTTAAACGTTAAAATGTTATAAACTGCTTCTGGCTATTACGTAAATATTTTTTGAAACAAAACTTTATATTGAAATGTTCATTAATGAATTTAATAAAATTTTATAATTCTTTTTTCGATAAATTTAATTGTACCCTATTAGTTTGTAAAATCTAACAAACTTGCACTCTGCAGCAACAAACATTTCTCTTTACTTTCTGAGTTTGTTGTTGTTTGTTGAGTTTAACTTTCTTTCTTTTCTCGCAAACTGCTTTCTGATTTTCTGACTTCAACTTTTCTGACCTCAACTTTTCACGTCTCTTTCAAAACAATTAAATAGCAAATTAAAACTAGTTTCTGACTATGTATGTTAAGCTTTCTAAACTATTATTCTTATGCTCACTTAACTTTAAATTTTAACTAAATCTGAGCAACAAAGATAACTGATGCAATAACAATTGAGTTAATATTGTATGCTTAAGTTTTTTTTTATAATTAAAATACACTTTGTAGCTTTTTTAGACCTCTTTGTGTAAAATGCTGGTACAAATTAATAAAGTGGAGCTAAAGCTTTTTTAAATGGTTCCGAGCATTTTAATGACTGTCAACTAAAACAACAATAAACGACACTTTAAAAACATGTTAACATTTAAAAAAACTTAAAACTTTATTATTATTATTATTATCATACAGTCTATGTAAGTTGTAATACATTTATTCTTTCAAAAATTTATTACTTCTCCTCCAGCAGTTGAGATCTCTCTATTTGTTTTCTTAAAACCAAAACATATAATAGTAAGTTGTAATACATTAAACTTAACTATTAAAAAACTATAAATAAAAAACATTATAAATATCTGGAAAAAATACATTATACTTCATATTAAATACAAAATCTACAGAAAATGTTCCTAAAAAATTACAAAAAACAATATTACATACATTTCAACTCATTTCAAACGAAAAAAAACCAACAATTTTTTCCAGGGTCTTCTCGGCGTCGGGGTTGATCACCCCGTCGGCCCTTTTCCCGGTCACCTTGAAGCACTTGACGATCAGCAACGACTGCAGCGCCTCCTTGTAGTCAGGATGCAGCACCAACGCGTAGTTGTAGAACTGGATGGCGCCCGTCAGGTTCGTGTGCTCCTGGAGCACGTTTCCCATGCTCAGGTACGTCACCGGCTGTCATAATAGCGTTGTTGCGTCATAATATGATTAAATAAGTGGATGTATGAATAAGATAAGCTCAGGTACGTCACCGGCTGTGTTACGTCATAATTAGTAATTTTATTTAACTTCATTTATCTATTAATTGTACCCTTGTAATAACCAATTAAGATAATTAATTAACTTGTAACAATTAATTAAAATTTATATTTAGGTTATCAATTTAAACTGTAGTTAAGCGTTAACTGTAAAAACTTAAAAGCTAAAGGGATCCGGCCGGAATCTAACTTGTGGATTTAGTAGATAACTAGTCAAAATTCATAGAACAAGATAAAAAAAACATGATTGTGGAATTCTATTAAAGAATTCAATACAAAGTGTTGAGTAAAACAAGTCTTAAATTCTTATGCACAAGTTGAAAATAAAATGGGAAGTAAACTACTTCAGTAAGATGCGTGGTGAAACTCACTTCGGAATTGTTGACTTGCAGCGCGTATATGAGAAGGTTCAACGAATCCGAAGTCTTTCCAATTCTGTACCTGCAATTATAACAATATAATAAGTGATATGTTCTATAGTTTACAGTGTTGCAATAAGAAATACTTAATTGTTTACCAAATATATAAATACATATTTAAAGCTTACTTATTAACTAAGTGAATTAAATTTTAATTTACATTTATTCAAATTTGTTTTAAATAATTTAGTTTTCCATGTGCACTTATTTTATTTCACAAATTGAACCTTTTTAATCTTTTTTAGATACTTATAGATTTTTATAGGTTGAACCTTTTTTCGAAACCTGTTTTCTAGATACTAGATTTCATAAAACGTTATTTCGATAAGTTTTTTTAGTGTTACTATTGGATTAATAAAAAAAATTCAACAAACATCTAGCACGGTGCTTATCAAAAACTCGACATTCGAGTTATCGGTTGCCAGAAGTTTTAATAATAGACGAAAATTCCACAAAAACACCTTGCGCAAAGTTTTAGATGTTTTGAAGATAGTTTGATGGAGCTAGTAATAATTATCTGATTATTGTCTTATAAAATTTCTGTCAGCTAAAAAATCCAAGGTTGCATTTATTATAAGCACTTCAACAACTATTTAATCTTATTTTTTTAAGCAGTTTTTATTTCATTGTCGCAATTAAAAAAAGTTTAGAATAATGACATAAAAGGAGTATTTAATTTTTGAAAAAGTATAATTTCTAAATTTCGAACAAAACTTTTCTGTTGTTAAAAGTATAAGACTTAAAACTTTCAAAACTATTCAAACATGATTTCCTAAGGTTTAAAGCGCTAATTTTTAAAATGCGGAAGCGAAAGCAAACTTTCAAGGGAAAAAAAACTTATCAAAATTATACAGTAAGTTACACAAGACACACAATTTCAAAAACACTAAATATATTTCGAGCAATTCTCATCAGTAGAGTACAAAACTAACAAGTAATAAGATTTTCAAACTTATATAGTAACCAAGTAATCATAAAATAATCAAGAGATTAAAAAAAAGACAACAGCAATTTGTAACAGTTAAAATCAAATAAGTTCACTTACGTTATAATTGATCTACAGTAAAAATAAACATAAATAAAATGAAAACAATCCTTATAGAGTGTTACGAAAATAAACAAACAGTATAGTCAAAATCTTTTTGCTTACACAAAACAGGTTTCCTTAACAAAATACAAATGGCTTCTAATTTAATCAAATGGAAAACTTTACTACAAATTTTAATAATTTTAAATCTACTTATATTATAACTGTTTGTACAAGCTGAATTATTTGAATGCTCTGCAATAGATGAACGTCCAGGTGATATCAAACTTAAATAAAAGTAATCTCCCAGTACAGCTGCTGTTGTACAGCAAGTTATACTAGATTAACAACAAGACATCTAAGGAAGAGAATAAAACAGAATGTATCAAATTTGTAGAAATTTTTATATTTTCAGACAAGAAAGATGATATACCGGTCAAAGTTATAAACGTACCTAAACGTTCATCTATTGCAGATCATTTAGTTAATAATTCAACTTGTTCAACGAAATATATATCCATTATCAAAATTACTCAAAAAAATCAAAATATACATTACCATATCAAAATTAAGGCCGAAATTCTACAAATTATATCAAGTAAATCCTAATGTAAATTTTTTAAATGCAAACAACAAACTCACTCTTACCCCAACACGGTCACCAAGATCGCAATGGTTGAAACAAGCAATCACCGCTTTTTTTTAAACTTTAGCTACCTTTTACTTTTAGTTGTAAACAACAAATAACTAGTTTTTTGGTTCAATTTTTGTATAAAGTTAGGTTTAAGGTAAGAAACTGTGTTCAACAGTATAACAAATTGAAAAGATATTGTGAAGCTACTTAAATGTGTTTTTTAACCAAAAAAAAATATTATTAATTTTTCATTTGATAGATTTTTTGTATCTAATCTATTTTACATTATTTTAAATGTAAAAGTTCTATAAAACTCTAGGTTTTTTCAGTTGTTTTTTTAAATTTCTCAAATTTCAGATTTTTTTACCTAGATTGTCAAGTTCGAGGTTTTTCCCAGGATTCAAGGTTTTTTGGCAACCTTGTATATTAAGAAAAATCAACGTATGCAGTAAGTTTGAACTTTTCCAGCTTATAATAAGCAACTCCTCAGTTGTTTATTAAGCTTTGGAGAAATTTCAAAGTACCTTTGTGAAAAAAAGATACTTACAACAGGGTTGCCACTCCTTTTTTCAAAATTTTCTCCAGGTTTTTAAAAGTACACATTTTTGGGTCTATTTTTATTTTAAAAAAAGTTTAAAGTAAGAAACTGTGTTAATTGTATAAAAACGTTGAAAAGATACTGCAAAGCTACTTTAAATGTGTTTTTTTTTTTTAAGTTTGATGATGACAAAAAATTTTACCTACATGATGAATTTTTTATGTCAAATGGAAATTTTACTGCTGAACATGTTGAAATTTTAAAAATTCCCAGGTAAAGTGGTGACCCTGATACAAACAACAACCCACATTATGTTGGCCAGTCCGACCAGCGGGACGTCCTTGTGGTGGGAAGGGGCGTGGTGGACGCTCCTCCTCAGGCACTTCACCGCCTCCACGTTGTCCCCGTTCACCCGCCAAAAAAGACCCGCCAAATTGTACAGCACCCACTTGTGGTCGATGTCCTGTAAACAAATTTAATCGATTGTACATGATGGCAAATTGAAATTTTTGTTACCTACCTTGTATTAAAATGTTAAGTGTACTTCTACTTTATTATACTTATACTCATGTTAATATATATATATATTTACATATAAAACTAATTTGCAGTCCATGCCCTGTAATAAATCAATTGGCTAAACGAGGTGTCAAAGTGAATGATTCTAAACAGAAGGTAAACAAATTTAATCGATTATACAGTGTGTTAAATTTAATGTCTCGTTTCTATGATCTTGTGTCAAAAAGCAACACAAATTTTAAAATGTAAAAAAAATTGTTTTTGTTATACTTGTGGTACTGATGATCATATAAAACTATCTTATAAGATTAACAAAAGTTTAATCTAGTTTTCTCACTTTAATTTCTTTTATCAAAATGCCAATTAAGCAGAGTTTATCTTGCTGCAACTGAGTGAATCTTCATAGTTATCTTGTAGATTCAGAAAAAGATAATTTATTAATCAAACTAAACAAAGAACTCACTTTTCTTCTGTCTGCTTTCTTCAATGCGGTCAGTATTCGTTGTCCGATGTCGTCAGGCCAAACCGTACCGTTGTTCACGTGCCTCAGAAATTTCTGCAAAAAAAATAAAAAGTTGTTTAAGAGAGCTTGAACCAAAATTATAAAGGATCTTCTGTTTTCAATAAATTTTAAAAAATTTTGAATTTAGTGTTTATGATAATAAAATAAGCACGGTTTTAAGAAACTTGTAAATTTTCAAATAAATGTTTAAAGAAAAAAAATACATCGTTCAAATGAGTCAATATTTAAGTATAATAAAAAAACAAACATTATTCAAATGAGTAAATATATAAAAAAAAAAAAAACATTGTTTAAATGAGTGTCCTGCTTCCACAGGGTGTCGCTGCAATTGCTCGCAATTCCCTTCACACTGTCGTACCTTTGAAAATAGTAGTTAAATAAATTAATAACAAATTAAACACGCTTCAACGGAAATATAAAAGTTGAACAAATACATTTTAATTTCATTTCAGTTGAGTACTTCTTCAGCTTTAACACACAGAAACATATGTTAGTTTAATAAAGAAAGAGTGAAAAATTGTTTTTATGTTTTCCAGTGAACTTGTTTTGCTGGGATCTCTATTTGCAAATAATTAACTTTAAAATTTTAATAGTTAAATAACAAAAATAAATAACTATTTAACATAAAAAATATTAAATACAAATGACTAAAAATAAAAAAAAACAAATGTCGTACTATTTAAATAGTTTAACTACAACTATATAGAAAAATTAAGTTTAAATAAATAAAAAAAGAAAAAACAAAATAAACAAATACCTTCCAAGATCGACATCACCTTCTATGACGTCACAATTGGGTTTCTTCCACGGGGTGGCGTGCTGATCCCCTTCTCCTAACCCGATGTATGACGTCAGCAGTTGGCGCACCCTGTGAATTAGTTTGTAGATGTTTAAAAAAAGATAAAGTTTTTAATTTTAGAAATTTGTTTTCAACAAAACCTAGTTTTTAAGACAGTTTTAAATTTATAAAAAGTTTACTTAAAAAATAATATTTACGATTAAGCGACATCACTAAGCGGAAAAAGTACGAATCCACAATTTAAATTCGATTTTAATTCTTTTTTTAGTAATAAACTATAGCTTGTATGCGCTAAATTGCTCTTAATTAAAACAACTAGTGGCAAGATTAACAACTTCAGTTCACAATTTACCATCGTCATTTTATTTGAACGCAATCAGAAACAAATAACTATTTAAACTTATAAACAACACACAGAGTAAATTTTGGTTTCAGTTAATACAAATAAACGAACGGGAAGTTTCTGGCCTGGGGATCGACGTACCCGGATGGAAACTCGTCCCAACTGGGGTATCTTTTCACGTGTTCCTTGCAACTGTGCACCGGCGGCCACTCCGGGTGCTGTGTTTTAAATAAGTAAACTAATTAATAGTTTTTTTTTTGTATTTTTTTCAACTTACTTATAAAGTTTAACAACATACATTTTAAAAATGTGTTATATTAAAAAACTATATAATTTTTAAAACTTTGTACTTTTGTTTTTATTTTTACAATCTAGTACTTTTAACTCCTTGATTTTTTTCTTTGCTGTTATTGCTTAGTTTTTTCTATAATTTTAAATTAGATAGTTAAACGTGAAAATACTTTTTTATTATTTTAATACTATTTTCTACTTTTTTTGCATTTTACTGTAATATAAACTTTACACAGATTAGAAAAATTGTTTTACAGCAAAATTTACAAACTCAAATTTATGTGTTTGGTTTTCAGGCTTTTTATTCTGTTTTAAACTTTAGAAGTATATTTGTTGGAAACTTGCAAAACAAAATGCGTCAATACTGAGACTTTTTTTTTAAACTTATTGAAATTCAAACTTTGCACTCAAACTGCATTTTAAACACAAATATGCCTTTAATCAACTATTTATTTTTTTCTTGCCACACTAACATGGGCTTTAAAACAAAAACAACACAGTTAAATAAATAAAAACTGTATGTACAAATACTTACAAATGTAAAAAATAACTACAACACGATAGGTGAAGCTTTTACTAATCACAGAAATACTATCAACTTAATACTGACAATTAAACGTGTAACATGTATTCAAAAAAGGGTTTCCAAAAGTGAGCAATATTGCCCCTTTAGAAGCGATTTCGAATAAATGGGATCGTTAGTTAGTAAGGCAAAAACTGCATATGAAGAAACTATTTCTTAGGTTTACTTTAGGGGGTGATTATGAAAAAGAGATTGGAAACTATGGTATAGACTTTAAAATATTTAAAATATAACAGTGATACTTAAAATAAATCATGCACCTTTGTAAAATTATATCAGTTAATAAAACTGAAAGACATCGTCAATTTTTGAAGTTTTCTTACTTCCAAACTTCTTCATTGAAAAAACACTAAACTTAATAAAATAAAAACCTGTAGAAAAACTTAATAAATGATTTTGAAAAGCAAACAACATACTCCTATAAAAAAATCACTTTTATTAAAATAAAACTCATTTCTTCCTTTTGGAAGAACTACTTCAAAGATAAAACTTTCTTAAAACTTATCAACAAAGTTTTTGATTGTTAAAAATTCTTTCTTTTACTACATAAAATCTTTGAAAAATTTAGGATTTAGTAACAAAAGTATTGAATTACTATTACAAAAAAAAACTTTAAAAAAGCTACTTTTAAAACTTAAGATTCTTCCTCTTTATCAAAATACTATATAACTGTAAAAGCAGATATAAATAGCATGTTTACTTTTGCACAAAACAATATAAACATAATATAATATTTTCATCTCTAAATAGCATTGTAAAACAAATCATTGTAAAAAGACAGATTATGTAGTAAGTTTAAAAGAATAAAAAATACTAACAATTTTTTTTAAAAGCTATTTCACAAGTAAATAGCATTAATAATTTATGTTAATGACTCTGAAACTTACAACAAATTTTAATATCAATTCAAAACATATAAACACAAACATAAATTAAAGAAAAATATTTTTCTTTATAAACTTGTAAAGTTTTTTATATGACAGAACACAACATACTGTTTATAAACTGCGTGTAATAAAATAACAAAAAAACTATCCTATATAGCAATGAAAGTTATAATACTTACTGTTCAACAAACACCATAAGAACTAACATTACTAAAAACTGCTTAATTTTTTTTTATCTATTTCATCTTTCTACCTAATGAACGTTTATAAAACATTATTGCCCTGCCTTGCATTAAGTTTTTGATAGGTTTGAATTCTCTTTTTCTTTATCTTAGTACTTTTTTTTTAATTCAAAGATAAAAACAGGGTTGCCACTCTTTGAGTCAAAAAATCTTCACTGAGTGACCAGAAACTTCCCTGAGTTTTTTTAAATCCTTTTTTTTTTTGCTTCTGGCGCAAATTACTAATACCTCATGCTCATTTTCTTCTTTAAAAATAAAAGGAAGGTTGTAAGGGTATGCTTCAGCATTAGATGCTTACTAAACTTATGAGAAAACTGTTTTCAAAAATTTAATGTTAAAAGGTAAAATCAATTGTAATTAAAAACAAAATTTGTGCATAATTTTGTGTAAACATGTTAGTCAACTTTATACATAATTGAAAGTAGTTTTTTTTTTATTACTTTTTTTTTTACTGAAAACAAGTAGTTGTAAACAAATAACAAATTACTTTATTTAAGAAATAACGACTTATAGTTTAAGATAGTTTTATTAATAAAGTAACTAAAAATAAAAAGTATATTTAAACTTTTCAATGCATAGTTAACCACAACTTTAATTTATCTTAACTGTTTGTTTTTGTTAAACTTTAGTCATGATAATTACAAATTTAAAACTTAAAAAAAACTACAATGTTAATTCTAAGAATATTGAAGAACTAGCCGCAAAGCTAAAAAAAAATTTAATTAAGCACTTAAAAATAAATACAATAAATAGTTTTGAAGAAAATATTAAAACTGGATTAACTAGATCTAGAAAAAAAAATCACTGAAACTTCTAGAAAAAGTCAAAACTGCCCTTAGTTTCCCTAAATTCCCTGAGTGTGCGGCAACCCGGAAAAAAACAAAATTATCTAAATATATAAGCCTCTAAAAACGAGCGTGAGACATCTTAAGCTTATAATATAGTTACAAAAATATAGACAAAGTTCCAACTGCTTTAAGAAAAAAAAACTATCTTTTGTTAACAAACTGGTCAAGCCATCTTGATTTCATGGGTTAAGCTTTAAAAGCTTAAAAAAATAAACTGTTTTGTAATGGTAACCACAAAGTATAACAAATATTTACTTTTACAAAACTTTATTTAAAACTTATTGAAGCTATAAAATACAACTTTATTTAGTCCAAGTATATTTTGAGTCATAAAATTTTTTTAACTAAAAAAAAGTACTTATTTTACAAAATAAAGGTAAAAACTAGCCTTTGCAAACCTAAAACTAGAAACTTTAGTAAGCCTGAGCAAGTTGCAATCCTGTAATACATAAAATAAAACAATAGTAAACTTACTATAGTACACAGAAACGTATAAAAAACAATCAAACAATACACACATATATATATCAACATATATATTAACCGTGTAATCATAGTAGGAATGGTAGGTTTTCGACTTGAACAAATTGTCAATATCGTCTTTGAAATCCAAGTCGTCTTCCACTGCTTTAAACCTCAATTTCTACAATTATTATTATAAAAAACACTATTTACGTTGATTAAAAATTTTTAAGAATATACACTCTTTTCAAACTATATTCTTATTGGTTTTGAAACGAATGTAAAAAAAGCAACAAACCTGAAGTTTTTTCTGGTAATCATGATATTGTTGCATTAATTCGTCATGATTTTTCCTTATCTCCCGAATTTTCTATAAACAAAATAAAGCTTAAAAACCTGAACTACCTTACTTAAAAAAAAAATATTTATAACATTATATTTTGCTGTTAAACTTATATTTGTATTTTTTAACAATTTTTATGATTTGACCTAAAAAAATAAAACAGTAGCTTTAACTGTAAATTAGTATTCTGAAAATAAACTTTATTTATTAAGATTTAAATGTAAATAATAAATTTACTGAAACTTCTTAAACCATTAAACGCATAAAGATAATAAACACATGACTAACATTTCAAAACAAATAGTCATATTTTACAAAGAGTAAAAAGTTGTAGGTGTTTTAATAAACTGATTAAACTATTGTTGCTCAGCAGAAAACAGTGCAAAAGAAATGTTGGCAATATGAGAACTTTTTTCAAGTTCATATTTTATTACCGTTTAATTACAAAATTTATAAGCCCTTATAAAAACTTTTGCATAAACCAAATCATAAAAAAATCTAAATAAGTTCAAAATATTACGTTTTGAAGAAATAAGGCCATATAAGAAATAATTTATACATTTTTAACTAAGCTACGATTTTATCTTTATGGATTTCAAATTCAATGAACTTTTGAAATAAACATTTAATTCAGTAAGTGGGATAGTGAACATGGATAGAGTTTCTTAAAAAAGCCACAAATTAAAACAGCTATTTCATTTTATCCTACAATTCTCAAGCAATCGCTTTTAAAATCCTTTATCTATTTATTTTATAATAGTATACAAACTCTTATATAGGTTTTGAATTTCAATTTAAACTTTATTTAAAAAAAAGTAGCCTTTTTTGTCAAAGTACTTTTTTACAACTCTTTACGAGTAATTTTTTCAAATCATGCAATGGACATCTACTAGAAATTACAAGTCACTCACTTAAAAATCTATGACATAAAATATTTTTGGTATTTATTTATAATTACAAAACACAAGCCATAAAAAACTTTCTTTCCATCATGTGTACTGAGAAGTTTTTTAAACAGACTATAAGTTATCAAGAGTTTTTAAAACTTTTGAATTTTGTAAAAAAAAATATTGGATACCAACTTGGTCGTAAGTTAAAGCATTTCAAGTTTATTGTCTTTCATTGAAAAAACCCGAAAAACGCCGAAAAAGTAACGAACTATCAAATACAAAACCCTCACTACTTCCACCAACAAAAAAATAAACCGTTATAAAGGATAAATAAACTAACAAACTAGCAAACTCTTTTTTTCGAAAATAATTTACTATCACATATTTCGTCATAATACATTTTCTTAAGTTTCTTTACAACTCATCACTTGTAATTGTTTCAAATCATGCGAGGAACATTTGCTGTAACTTATAGTTCCTCAGTTTATACTAACAAACTGATATATAAACTAACAACCTGGTTAACTTTCCTGGCGGGTTGGCCATAATTCTATTTTTCCAAACAATTGCTCCAACTTAGCAATACAACTTAATAAAAAATAATTCTTAGAAACTCAAGAAATAATTTAAGCATTTTTTAGAATGTCCGATCCAGAAAAATAACGATTTTCAAATACAAAAGGCTCTTTCAAGAGAAAAAAAAAGATAATTATAAAAGACAACCTGAAAAACCCATATTTTAAAAATTACACGTCAAACAACCTAGAAAACTTGCAAAATGTGTTAGGTTTCCAACGTGAGTTATAAACATGTTCAGCTATACTGATTTATATTGCAAAAACAACTTAAAAAACCATCTAACTCACCAACCTGAAAAACTTTCCTGGCGTGTGATGCTTGCAGGGGTTTGCCACCGTACTTTACATCCGGGTGCGGTTGGTGGTGGGTGGGAGTGGGGAGAATGTTGCCTTCCTCCTCCCTCGCCGGTATCTCGCACACCAGGTACGGCCGCCCATCCTTCATCTTCATATCGCATATGTTGCCTGAATTAAATAATTAATTAACATGTTGCTAAATATTATGTTGCCTGTTTGAAAAAAAAATGTTGTTGCCTGAAAAAACAATAATATGTTGCCTGAATTAAATAATTAATTTATTATGTTGTTAAATACTAAGTTACCTATTTAAAAAAACTATATTGATAAGTTGCCTGAAAAAATATGTTATTTGTTTGAATGAGTTAAGTTAATTTAGTAAACTTTTTTGATTGCCTGTTTGATTTTGTTCCATTTGTGCACATTCATTTTTGTTTTTCTTAATCTTAAAGTTAACCTAAAAAAATAAAAAATTTGTTGCCTGTTTGAAAAAAAATGTTTTTGCCTGTTTCAATGAAATAAATAGTTAATTAAAAAATAATAGCTTTTATGTTTTCTGTTTGAAATAAATTTGACATGTTGCCTGTTAGAATGAACTGATTATATTTGTAATAATATTTGAAATTCATTAAAATTCTGTTGTTCGAAGTCGAGAAAGTAAGTTGCTCGAAAATACTACCTTACACCATAATTACACACACTTTTTATCATGAAATCAACATTAAATAAATATATTTAACATATTTCAACCCACCAAAACTCCCTTCCTTCAGTTTCTGCTGCTCGAAGTCGAGGTGCGCTTCCAACTGTTCCTTCAAACCGACGTGCTTCTTCTGCAGCTTGTGTTGCGCTTCCTGGTAAACCTCGTGCTTCTGACGGTGTTCCTGCAGCTCCATCAGCGTTCTCTGCAGGCTCTCGTGCTGTGCTTCCAACTTTTCCTGTTCATTGTGAATTTCGAATGTGCATTTTCATATAAATATATAAATTCAATTTTACACTTTAATAACTTCTCAAGTACGCCCTTAGAAAGTCCAAAAGTGCGTGCTTTAGAGCAGTGGTCGGCACGGTGTACACTGGTGCACACTAGTGTACATGAAATTTCTTTTAGGGTGTATGAAACTTATTTTGGGGTACATTATTTTTTTTTTTGAGCAGAAACTATATTAAAGTTTTTTTTTAAATCTTTTTATATTTAAGACATATTCAACCTTGATATGTAATTGACCATTTTGTTGTCAATAAAACGACCATTTTTGTACCCTCCTAGTTCTCTTCTGTTACATTATGTAAAAATTCTAGTTAGTATTTTAGACCCGGGTGATACAAGTAAAATATTGTTGTAAAAATTAGATCATCGATATTAAAATTTTATTAAAATGGATAGGGTAAACTGGTAAATTTAAAGTTAGCGTGTAAAAATTAACTGGGTGTTACCGAATTATTAAAAAACAAAACGATTAAAAGTGTTTACATATTCTTAAACACTAGCGGCACTAAAGAATGAAAATTGGGGTGCACAGAATTTTAGTTTTGTGATTTAGGGTTCACGGATTCGAAGTAGCATGCCGACCACTGCTTTAGAGTAAGATTACTATATACAATTACTTTTTTGTATTTTAATCAACTTACTAGAAAATTCGAGATATTAACAAGAATTATACTTTTTGTTTTATGTAAGAAGTTAAGCTTTTGCTATATAATAAAATACATAAGTGTTCAATATAGCATTAAAACTCCAGTTTGTCTACTATTTCAAGCATATTATTTTACGGTATAATAGTTGAAACATACAATTGAAAAACTTAAACTTGCAGCTTGAGTTTGCACATATGGTAAGAAAAATTAATAACATGTATATATAAATGAAAGTTCTATTAAACACACTATTTTTTCTCAATATAAAAATTTCAAACCTGCAGCTTGAGTTCGCATCTGACGGCGGCAAGCCTGACCAGTGCTGGTTGGAAATCTCTTTTGAACTTCAAGCTCCTCTGGTAGTAGTAAATTGAACGGTTGAAATTTCCCAGCGACTGTTTGAAGTTTACAATTTAAAGTATAAACAGATGTTTGAAAACAATGAGTTATTACACTTCCGCTTTTTAAGCAACAAGCTGCAGTGAAAAGAACTTTACAGCCTGTTTACATTTGAAATTATAACTTTAATTACCTTTCCTAGTTGTTTTGTTTCTTTAAAAAGTTTGCTTCTTTAAAACAAGTTTATCACAAGCATTTTTTTTTAATTAAGCTAAAAAATTTAACAAATTTCTTGTCCACCATACTATACATATTCTATTTTTAAGTTTAAAACACTACTTTTAAAACAAAACTATTTAGTTTTAATTAAATATTGAAAAAAGAAATAAATCAAATATGCCAACTTGTGATTCAATTGACTTAATAAGTTTAACTTATTCAATGTATTAACAACACTTTATAAATAAGTTGCTAAATAACAGCAAATGACTTGAAATAGAAATAAGGCAAATAGGCAAACTTGAGCTTCATTGGAAATTTTATTTATACAGTGCATTAACAACGTACTGCTGATTTATCAAACTAAATAACTTGCAAACTAACAGCAAACATGTTGGCGAGATGGTAGTAATTCACGTAATCGTTGCTGCCAGATATGTCCAACGCGTGCAGTAGAACCACTGTGGCGTTCAGTGTAAAGTCTGACCTGTTTTAATAATTATAATCCTTAATACATGCTGATTCAAAGTGCAACAACATTTAGTTCAAATACTTGTGCGAGTATTTCAAAGGTGCTAAAAATCATATTCCTACAAGGTTTGATGTTCTAACAAAAACTTTAGATGAGGGTACTTTTTAAAAAATCATAAAAACAAGTTACTTTGTACGTGTAGAGGTATTGTAGTACAATTGTTTTTGAGCCAAAAGATGCAGACCGTAAACGCTGTGCTTTCTTACACTTATATTGTTGTGCGTCTGGTATTAACCAACAAAATGCAAAAAAAATACAACATTCGAAACCACTTAATTTAAGAAAGCTTTATTCATAACGTCTTGGCTTAGAAATAAAAATTATTTAAGCCACAATGCTCGAAGGTTGTAGAGTCATCAAATTATCACAACTCTTCTAACTTATATTTGGAATTTTACAAACTATCGAGATTTTATTTAGTAATATTAAAATTTTAATTAAACTTTCTTATTTCTTATTAAAACTGTCTGCATAAGTTGAGAACTGTTGCTGTTCAATTTAGGACTTAAACTACAATAGTTTAAAATATATAAGAATGGTGAGCACAGATATTATTTTTTAGCAGTTAACTATGTACAACTTTTAAAAGGTTGATACAACAAGCAATCCGTTATGCACTCAACTTTTTAGAAGGTTGAACACTAACGGGTTGTGCAACCATTAAACTAGTACAACAATTAAGTTACAACTAACGGTTTACAAGTTATAACAAACTGGTGGAGCATGTTATAACAAATCAACTTAAAAATATCAATGCAATAACCGACTGGTAAAGCAAGTATGTAATAATTAGATAATAGATTAACCGAAATAATAAATTTAATAAGGAAGTATTTGAGCACGTTTAAAAATAAATCAATTAAGTACAACAACGAACTGAAATAACTTTCAGAAATAACAAATTTAATAAAAAACTATTTAAGCACGTTTAAATATAAACACACTAACTGGTGTAGTATGTTAGCGAGGTTTACCAGCGCTACGTCCTTGTGTTTGTCGGGTGAATAATGCAGCGCCCTCCTGATACATTCCACCGCCTTGCCCGTGCTGCCCTCGTACATCCAGTAGAAGGATGCCATGTTGTACAACACCCAGCTCGTGCTGTTCTGTTTGTAAAAATATGAGCGTTTTGTTACAAGTGTTTGGATAGTGTATGGTAGTGTTTAAAATTAGCTTTATTTGAATTTTTAATTAAACTGTTCTCTTTGTGTCAATTTTTTATTTTTACGTGATTTTAGTGACTGTGTTAGACACAAGTATAACGATGTTTAAAATGAGCTTTATTTGAATAAGTTACTACATTAATCATAAAATGTTCAGTATAGTGAAACTCAACACTATTTCAACAAAAGTTTTTTTTTCAATCATTTTTTTACAGTTTAAAGGAATTGCGCTTTTTTTTTTTTCAATCTTATTTTTTTGCAGTAAACAATTTACAGAGTCAAAGTATTTTGTAAGGAGAACAAATTTTCAGAGTACATTTTTTTTACCTTAATTAGCAATCTGATATTCTAAAAACTATTTAAAGAAATTAAAACTTTCCACACACCTTTTCCAGCGCGTGATGAATGGCGGTGGCCGCTCGCGTTGGTTCCTTCAGAAAGCCCATCTTCGTTTCCAATCTCTTCAGCGGCTGGCTCTCGAGCAAGTATCGCTTCTGAACTGCCTTCAGGTGGTCGTAGGCGTGCACGCTGAACGAGAGCTGCTTGTAAGCGGAGCAGTTGATCTCTTTCGAGGGAAGCTTCTCATCCAGGTTTATGTGATCTTCGACCTGCGTATTATTTCATATATACATAACTTATTTTATTTTATATGACCCTCTACTCGCAAAGCGTTTTTATTGTTTTTTTTGAAAAATCATAATTGACAAACAACAATTTTTGAGGTAAAAAAATACTAAAACATATTAAAACTAGAAAAAAATATATTTTTAATTATTGTGAAATCATAAATTTATCACTTCTAAACTTGTAAAGAGAGGTAGTTAAAAAAAACATTTGTAATTTTTTTAAACAAAACGTCTTTACAATACTAATCTGCAGTTCACCTGAATATAAACAAAAAATTAACAGGAAACTAACTTTTATTCCCTTGTCCGACAATGGAGTGAACGAATGGATGAAAAGGTCGAACTCAGAAAAGCGTTTACCTGCAGTACAAAATTTTATTAATACAAAAATAACAAAAAGGATTATAATATCCTAGATATTACACATACAACACCCTAGACTTTAAAATTGAAATTCTAAACTTTAAAACCACAAAAAAAAACAGGAAAATTTTACATAATTTTAAAACCTGCGCTGGCGTAAAACTGTTAAAAAAATTAACAAAGCTAGAACCACTAATAACTTACCAAAAAAGACAAACATTTCAAAAAACAAACAAACAATACAAATATTAAGTAAACCCGCGGTGACGCAGTCGTGGTCCGTGTCGTAGTGAACGCTTTCCAGGTCGATGTCTTTGTCCTCGTTAGCCTCAATTTCCTCGTGCCTACGCAGCAGGTCTTTGTGCATTTCCTGTTAAAATTTGTGATGATTTTTAATATATATTAGTTGAGTGTTACCTGTTACATAACAACTTGCGTATTTTGAAACAACTCAGTTTTAAAAACTCACTTCCACTCTTTTAAAATTTTAGCTGCGTATTGCCTAATGCCAAATATTAGTTTTTAAACTAAAATTTGAATACTACAGAAAGTTTAGAAACATTTGCTATAAATAATAGTCATATTAGTTGTGAGAGTTAAAATAATAATTGAAAATTTTATGTTTTATTTTTTGGAAAACTGACTTTCACTCTTTTTTCGGATTCTTCCTGGTTGAGAAAGGCGGCTAAGTTATCCGGCTGTACCATTGCAAATGCCGACTCGAGCTGAATAAAAATAAATAAACAAAAAATATTTTAGATATGGTTCAATGTATTTATATATAGTTTAATGAACGGTACTAATTTATTTTTTTAATATAAGAGATGCGTTTTTTTTTATAACTATCTTGAATAAATACAACCAAAACTAAAAACAGACAACATATACTAAATAATATTTTTATACTTCTTGGGTGAAAATTATTATCAGTCAGTTAAATGCGTGAAATCTTAGATAAGTAAACACTTTTCGAAGACACAAAACTTTATTATTGTTTTAAAAACTGGTGTGAAAAAGTTAAACGAAAAAACCATAAATAAATGTATAAAATCAACGACAGATAAGTAGCTTTTTAGCTTACAAATAAAAACGTACGAAACTATCTTTTTAGTTTTCTATCAACGTTTTTTTTTAACTAAACGGATAAAAATTTAATTGTTGCGGACAAAAAATTAAACATTTCCTACCTGATGCTGAATCCTGCCATCTTCGGTGACAACCCAGTGAGTGAAGGAGTTGACGCTCGGTGGAAGTAAGCAGGCCAGGAAAAACACCACAAAGATCCTTGCTATCTGACAACAACTCATTGAAAGCTTGCTTGTTGACTTTGATACTTTTGTTAGTTTTTAAATAAAGATTGTCGTTACATTCTAAAGTAAACATTATTTAGCATTCAAATGGAAAATATATTAATACAGGAATAAAATAAAGTTCTAAGCAAGTGGCTAAAAAACAAAAAAAAAATACGATCAATTGTTCCCAAAATTTGTTAATAGTTTTAAAATGTAAGTAAAATTAACAAAGTTATATATCAGTGTAAAACGCTTATTAATTTTTTTATTGTTTATCTTATCAATGATAGTAACAAAACAATGAAACTTGATTTTTGGCATTTTAACACCTATTTAATAAATAGTTCTTTTTAAATATCAATTAAAAATTGATGTTTAGTTTCAAGTTATATCATATACCTTTATAACAAAAAGCACCATTTTGAATAGAGCCTTAATACGTACAAAATAGGCTAAAAATGGTGAAAATTAAAGATCATAAATTAAAGAAATAAAAAAGCCTTCCAATATATTTAGGTAAACATGCAAACTTTATTATTAAAACAGATGACAATCACAACACTTACATACTTTGCTTGATGTTTTCAAAATATTAACCGAAACAAGTAACTATTTTAGCTTTTAGTTTTGTTTAAAGACAAAAACTTTGTAATTGCAACTTATTTCTCAAGTTCAGCCTACGTAAAATATCAAAAAAAGTTTAAAACATTTTGTTGAGGCAGCGGTGCCTGCACTCCTCGTACTCCCGCTTGCTCGCCCACATCTTCTTGAACGTGTCCAGCGCCGCCAGTATCGACCCGCCGATCCACGTCGAGTACAGCCGCTCCTGCGACGCCAGCATCTTTATCTTGACGTCCTTGGGAGCGACGTGCTTCACCTCGCTCAGCAGCCGGTCGCCGAAGCCCTTGACGAGGGTGGATCCCCCCGAGAGGACGATGTTCTGGTACATGCCCCTCCTCAGGTCCAGGTCGCACTTGGTGATGCTGTTGTTGAGCACCTCGTGGATGCCCACGCCCTCCTCCCCGATCAGGTTCGGGTTGAAGAGGATCTCCGGCGCCTTGTGCTTGGTCGAGCCGATCACGATGGACCTGCCGTCCGGCAGCATGTAGCTCTTCTTGTCCGTCTCGGTGTCCTCCTTCGAGTTCAATGACAGGTAGCACATCTTCTCCTTTATGTTCTTGACGATCTCCGACTCGGCGGAGGTTTTGAAGATGAAACCCTCCTTCCTCAGCAGCAGCTGCAGGTACCTGGTCACGTCTCTGCCCGCAATGTCGCTACGAATGATGGAATGGGGCAGGGAGAACCCCTCGTATATCGGCACGGCGTGGGTGACCCCGTCCCCGGAATCCAGCACCACGCCCGTGGTCCTGCCGGCCGCGTACAAGGACAGGACCGCCTGGATGGACACGTAGAAGGCCGGCACGTTGAAGGTCTCGAAGAAAATTTCAGCTGCCCGCTCCCTGTTCTGCCTGGGGTTGAGCGGTGCTTCGGTCAACAGGACGGGGTGGTCCTCCGGGTAGGTGTTGAGCTCGTCCTTGCTGTACACGTACTGCCACACCCGCTCCATGTCGTTCCAGTCCGTGACGATGCCGTGCTCCATGGGGTAGTGTATGCTCAGCAGGCCCCTGTGTTGTGGAACAATTGTAGGTCATTTTATTATGGTAAACAGATATGTCTGTTTATATTTATGTTTGGTTTCGTTTCAAAATATCATTGTGAATAAAATATGTAAATACAAGGAGTTTTATTCATGAAAAAGTTTAACAACTAAATTGAATCAATAACATTTTGAGAAGTTTTTCTTTACCTGTGCTGCTGCGCTTTCGAGCCGATGAAGGTGTCTCCGTCCAACGCGCCCGCCATCACCTTAAAGTAAATGCTTGACAAAAAATGCAAAAATTTGAAAAGTTATTACAGAGGTTTTAAGTTACAGAGTATGAATTGTTTTTAACATTCTAAAATAGATTTAAATAAGTTTGCTTTTTATCAAAAAAAAATAAAAACGTCTTTAAACTAATTTTGTAAGATATTACTCGACAGAAATTTAAAAGGATAAATTAAAACAAAAATTTATAAGAGAAGTTATTAAGTTACAGAGTATTTACTGTGCTGGATAATCTTTATATAATTTTAAAAAAAAGTTGTATTTTACCAAAAAAATTCAATTTTTCTTATAATATATTTTATAAAATCCTCACACCTTCTCGTGCTTGGGCCTGCCGATGTAGTTGTAGAAGTAGGACTTGGGAACCTGGTCCCCGGCGAACCCCGCCTTGATCATGCCCGACCCGTTGTCAATGACTACGGGCTGGTTGGCGATAACATCGTACGACTCCATATTGTGTTTGGTGGTTAAATGTATTAGTTACAAAAATCTGCTGGTATTTGAATTTTGCATTATATCTTTTTATTGGTTTTGTACAAATATAAACTCTTACTTTGTGTTTTAGTTAAGTTACAAATATTTCAAGACTTAAAAAACAAGACAGCAAAATTTTAGAAAAATTAGGAAATAAAAAAAAATCTTCAGTTATCAATTTTTTCAAAAGTAAGCTTTTTCACGCAGAAAAAACGAACATTTTCATATAAAAAAATGATATTCTAAAAATTCAATGAAAGTGCAAAATTAAAACAATCCAAAACCTTCTAGACCGATTTATTGGTAACTATTTAAACTCAAAAAATAAAGTACAGTTTTGAACTTTAATTTTAAGCATTAGGCTTTAATAAGTTTTATAACTTATTATTAATATATATTGATACAGTTACAAAATTTTAGTTCAATGGTGTCATAAAGTAGAAAAAAAATTAAACATGTTTAAAAAAAATAGGAAATGAATATTTTTTACAACATGATCTAAATAGTATACTCTTTCTAAAGTACCAAATAGTTTCTAATCATATAAAACTGCAGTATTATTCAAAGTATACAACAAATCATAGTTTAACATGGATCTATACAGAAAGTGCAAGCCAAAAAATAAAATAATAATTTCTAAAACATCTCTCCGCATGCAGTTCTTGAAAAGTTTTTTTTTAAATATATAGCCTAAATTTAACTACTTGAAGAAAATAAATGTAATTAATTGTAAATCATTACAATCATGTACTGAAAAATATTCATGCTAAAACACGGACTGTCATAAAAAAAATTTTATACCAAATACAACATTTATACTTATAAAACATGCAACAAGATAGTATAGTTACCAGGCGATGACATCGTACTATCAATAAATATTTAAAAAAATTAACAAAAATAATGCCTACTTTTTTTCTGATTGATATTTTTTTTAGAAGATTTTGTGTAAAAATTTAAATTTTGTTTTTATAACAAAAAATATACAAGCATTTAGTTAATTGGTTCAAATTACTAGATTAATAAAAACAAACACAAAAAAAATTTACAAGGATTGCCACTCACCCAAAAAAATCAGCCATAGTGACCAGACCAAAAACTAACTTAAGTCACTATAAACTAACATGTTACTAACAATTAATTTATTAAAAAGACTCACCTAAACTCAATAAAAATAATAAAATATGCTTGCACATTCCATGTCAGGATTTTTCAAACTCATTTAGTGGATTTATCACTTTTAAATACATGAATAAAATTCATAATCTAATATTAATATTAATATTTCAAATTTAACTATGTCATGTACAGTTTTTCAATTATGAAAATATTAGTAATAATGCTAATATTAGCTACATATAGAAAATAGTAACATTGAAATTAACAGTTTTAATAATATTGCAATTTTAAATGGTTTTTATACTTGTATCGCTTGTATAGAGTCTAATAAAAGGACTAGCAAAATAAAAAGTTCAAACAATTTAAAACATAACTAATTTTTTTTTTTTAATTATAATTTAAGCAAAGAAAATTTTTTTTTTCGCACACTTATGGCAATATAAGTCTTCTAGGCTAGCATTGTCGGTCAAGATGAGTGGCAACTTTAATAGCAGTAAAACATATTTTTAACGATTTGATTTTTTATTTATTATTTGTTAACTCTTAAAACAAGTTTAAAAAACCAATAATTCTAAGTTTAAGTGAAACTACAAGATTTGCAAAATTGAAAAAAATTAACTAGCTTTTAAATCTGAAAGCAAACAGAAAACATTATTGTATTAAGAATTTCGTATTAACAAATTTATAAATGTCAACTTACAGACGTAAGTTATTGATTGCAACATTATATTGATTTAGTATTTCTACATTAAAAAAAGGAATTTATTTTTTAATTATAAAAGAAATAAAAATCAGTTGCAATCTAATATTTTGATAAAAAATTAAAAATAAAATTTGTCAAGTAGATAAAAATTGCCCTTTTTTTGATTATTTACAACTTTTTGCTAAATAACTAAAAATAGGGAAATACTTTATGTTTAAATCATTCTATATTAGTACCTTTGTAAAATGTTTAAAACTTAAAGATTCAAAGTATAAAAGGTTTCAAAAGAATTCAAGCAGCATCAGGAGTACGCATGTGTAATCTGTGTTCTAAAAACAGTACGAGACAAAGAAAAGTGGTTATAATCGATGATTAAAAACACAACAAAAACGATCTTTACAGAGAATTTTACAAACAGTAGCAAGCAAAAAATTAAACAAGAAGTAACATCTGAACATCTTAATTTGATACAATTTTGTATATTCCAAAATAAATAGTGCCAATCTAGTTCTTAACATTATTCTCAACCTAGTTCATCATAAAAATCATCATCATCTTCGTATGAAGAAATCTTGCTGTTGTAAATAATTTCGGGGAGAAAGTAAGAGAGAAAAACCATCACCATGATGAAAGCAAAAAAAGTAAAAATTTTTTTTGTTGGTGTCATCTGATTGTTTGCCACTTCCCGATGCTCATCTGGCAACCTGGACACTGTGATTGGCTGAACATTCTGATGTTCTTCTGGCAACCTGGGTACTGTGATTGGCTGAACATTTCTGGCTTGCTGCATGGGTGGTGGTTGGTAAACACCACCTGGTGGCTGGTAAACTGTTTTATTTGTTTGAAAAACTGCCTGGTTGTAGGTGGGAGGTGGAGCGTAAGGTGGTGGCGGGTTTAGCGAGTCACTCGGTGGCGCTGTTGGGACTGCAGTGAAACGGCTGCTGTCCATCTTATTAACAAGATTACTGTCTACAAGATGCTGCAAAATAATTTTCATATGATATGAACTTTAAATTTTGAAATACATTACATTACAAATAGGTTTAACTTGAGTAATTCATTATTGATTAATGCATTTGTGCTAAGAAAGTTTGAAAAGTAATAAAACAGTTTTAGTAACTTTGAATCATATGTTATATGCTTGTTAAGTTTTTTTTTTCTGATACTTTCTCATAAAGTGTAAACAAAAACAATGTTAGTATACTTTTTATTATAAATATTTAATACAATTTTTATAAAACTTTAATGTTAACTATTTTGTTTTGATTGGTAACGTTAAAGTTAAAAACAAAAAAGTTGAATGAGATTATTTGTATCAATTAATGAAGTTCTAGACTGAGGTTTGGTAAAATAAGCCATATGAGTAAGTTAGGGGAAATAAGCTACAAAGGGGTTGATGAGGGGCATTACTGGTAAGGCGGCAACATTACTTACACATTCTAGGGTTTGAAATAAAGTGCAAAAAAGTATTAGATATATTTCACTAGAAATTTCTACTAGTTGACAAAATTCTACTAGCTAACATATATATAATACAAATTAGACCTGTGTAAGTATTGGACTAGCTATACTTATATAAAATATTTTTTTACAGTAATCGTTTCTTTTTGTTGTATATTGATTCATTTTTATCAGCAAATGCTATTTAGATACTTGTTTATGACTAAAAACTATAATTTTATGATTCAGAACAAATCAATTGATGATGTCTGTAAAAAACTTGTTGGATGACAATGTTTCATGTGATCAAGTGTTGGCTGATCATTGGTGGAATATGATACTTGCAGGAAAAACAAAGTTGTGCTTAATCCAGAAAAACATTATGTGCACAAAAACAAAAGATTATGCTAAGTTTACCGATACTTAATCTGGAACAAAGTAACAGAAGAGTTTTACCAAAGCTATATTTTATGTGCGTAAGTCCATAACAGGTGATAAAGATACTTTTTATAATTAAGAAAATTTGAAATTTTTTATTTAAAAAAAGGTAAATTATCAACTAAGGCCATAAGGGGTCCAAGATTTTTTACATAAATTTAAATTTGTTCTTAATCGAAAGCTTAATGTATGTACAGTGTTATACTCCAGGGTTGCCAAGTGTTTTTGATAAATTTCTTTCAGTTTTCTAACTTTTATTTGGTTTTTGAAAGTATAAGTTTTTGGGTCTATTTTCAGTTTAATATGAAGTTCAAGGAAAAAACTATGTTAGATAGTATTAAAACATTAAAAAGATACTTTAAATCTTTATTAAATTAATTTAAAAAAAAAAATTAAGGATAAAAACTAAAATTATATCTATGATAGACATTTTTTGTCAAATAAAAAAAAAAGATTTTTTCTAGCCTAAACTGTCAAATTTCAGATTTTTGACAACCCTTATACTCTTCACACAACAAAAAAAAATAAAGATAGTCAGAAAATTTGTATTAAGTTTATGATACAAGCATAAATTGAAGATATTTTTTATGACCTATTTTCTTAGATAAAAATAAAACTACATTTTTTAACCAACCTACCTCCAATTTTTTTCAGAAAATTTCTTGCAGTATTTATTCTTAAATAATTTTTTTTAATGAAAAATAAATTTTATATAATAAGAAGTCTTCTTTTTTTTTTTGTTAAAATAAAAAGGTGTTTTGTTAAAGTTTTAAAAGAATATTTCTGAAAATAACAAAAGTTTTATGAAGATGAGATAAAGAAGGATTGAAAACAGTTTCTTAATTATAACAGATAATATAATATTCCTAAGTAGCCATTTTAGCTTGCATCTTCTTTAATAAACTTTTAAAATTTTCCAATTTAAGTTTTTTATCTCTCAAAAACAAATTGAAATTAAAAAGTACTGTAGAAAGCAGCTTGTATTTATCAGGGTTCATGCGCGAATTTTTTTTTATTTAGCCTGACTGAGACCAATTTAGCCTGACATTTTCTTAAAGTAAGGAAAATCCTCTTTAGAAGTCATTTTAGGTATTGGGTAGTCTTGATTAGTACTACTGTAGTCACCAACTTCAATCAGCTTTATCTCAAAATATTTTGAGCTTTAAAAATCTGCAAAAAGCAACTCATAGCTTAGTTACAACTCAATAAAATACGACTAAATTGTAAAAAAGGTGATTGACCCCCCTATGCCCTTAACATAACAAATTCAGTGATAAGTTTTAAAATAAGTGTTATATCTAATGTACAACTAATGTAAAAATTTAATATATATTACAAACACAATTGTTCAATTTAATTAACACTAAGTAAAAACATAACCAGAAGATTTATAATAAAACGACGCGCATTGTTGTGTTTTATTAAAATTTAAAATGAAACACTTACAGTTACACAAGTATTAAAATTCAAACAAACAGCCAAGTTATTGAACTAAACTGTAATGTTTAAACTGTAGTTTTTTATGAATTTTCATAATTATGACGTATATAACCTACTCAAAACAAAATAATGAAGATTCTTAAAAATTTTAGAGATTCAACAAAATTTTACAAATACTCACTGATTTTGTCTTTAATAACTAAATCTTCATTTAGAAATAAATTCACATCTCAATTTTATATTAAAAAGATTTCTCAACTTATTTTTATCAAAATTTTTCAAGCATTTGAACTGAGAAAAACTGAGATTCTCAAATTTTTAATCAAAAAAACTGATTTAGCCTGACGTTTTTCAACCTTTTTCAAAAAAACTGATTTAGTCTGACTTAGCCTGATTTAGCCTGACGCGCACAAACCCTGATTTATAAATATAAAATATCAACATTAAACAAAAAAATTACTCATTAGCCTTAAATAGTTTATTAACTTATGCTTAGTAGTCTGCTACTTTTGCAAGGAACCTGTTAACTCTTTAATCTAAAAATTCAAAATAAAAAATGTTACTTTTAACCTACAGAAACTACATAGACATGTAAAAACTTTAATTTTGTATAGCTTTACCTGTACTTAAAGCAAGTCAATAATATTTTATATTAAGGTAATGTAAATAGATTAGGTAACCAAAAAGTTATATATTAATTAATTGTATTTAAGGGGATGGTTAAATATGCACAAAGGGCAGTCATTTTTGCATGAGAGTAAAGAAGAAAATGTATATTTCAAAAATTATATATAGCTATTAGTAAAAAAATTACCAATAGTAAGGGTTAGAGGTTACATTAATAGTAAAAATATATTTATAAAAAAATTATAAAAATAGATTTAACAAATAAAACAAAATTAATAATAAAACTAATTTACCAACTAAGGGTAAGGGTTAAAAGTTATAATGTAAAAATAAAAGTAAAGAAAAAAATGTTAAAAAGTAAAAAGGAAGAAAATAAATTTATTGACTATAAGGGTTTGAGTTTTGGGAAACAGTGATAGTAAAAAATCTAAAAAACAAACAAATTAATAAAAAAAATAACCTGTACAAAAGTGGGGGATGTCAAATATGCACAAAAGTTCACTTTTACACAAAGACACTTTTCCACATATTAATTTTTTTTTTGTGTTTTTTGAAAAAAATTACTTTTTGTACAAAATTAAGCCTTTGTGCAAAAAAGTCCTATTGTACATATTTAAGGGTAATAGAGGAGTGGGACATATTTAAAACAACATTAGATCTTATAAGAAAACTTAAAGTACAAACTACAATCCAGTTTTTATAGAATAAAAAAAACTTATTTAAATTTTGAGGTATTGTAATTTTTATAAAAAGTTTCCAATACAAATGTATGAATCGCAAGTTTTTTATGATCAATTTCTCGAAATTTCAAAAATTACTAAAAATATATCCTTATCTTCATTTTTTGAGTTAGAGATTTTAAACTTTCAGGAAACGTTCATTTTTATAGTTTAAAAGACTTTGAATGTTGCAATTTTAAAATTATTAAAAAATAAAATTCTAATAAAAAAGGGGTTTTATTTTAACAATATTTTTTTTAATTAAAAAAATACTTATAAGTGCATTAAATCTTTTTATATATTTAATAATAGACTTTCTGTGAAAGTTTGAAGAAGATTGCTTATAAAATAAAGGAGAAGGTAGATTTTTACTGAAAAGGTCTGTTTTTGTGTTTTTAGTTTGCTCCTTCCATTAGGAACCTATTGGCCTCCATTAAGAACCTATTGAGGTCACCGACTTTAATCACTCATATCTCAAAAATTACTTGGAAGTTTTTCAAGTGGTTAAAAATTTCTGATAGCTCAGATAAAACTCTATAAAATAAGATCAACTTGTAAAAGTTAAGGTGGATCCCCTAACGCCCTTAACCCTTTGTATAAAAATTTCTACACACATTTTTGACCTGTTCTACAAAAGTGCAAATTTTACAACTAATGGTTTTAAAAAAATTTTAATACATTAAAAATCTAACAAAAAAAAATTATAAATGAATAATTTCTAAATATTTTTCCATTTGTTTAAATTTATACATAAAAAAAAATTGTTTCTTGGAAAAATTAAAAAGTAATCAACAACATTATCTTCTAATCAAATAAAAATTAATCATAGATTAAACAGAGCCAATACTTTTATTTCACTAATATACAAAGAAAAGTTAACTATTTAAAAACAATAAAAAGTTTATTTATTTATATTCAAAAATTTGATTCTGACTAGTTTTAGTTTCATTTTATAAATACTAAAACTAATTTATTATATAAAAACTAATATAAACTTAAGTATTTTTGATGGATATTTACAAACTTACTAGATGCTTTTTTTCAATAACTATGATAAATTTATTTTATAATATTAAAAGTGGGTTTTCACATATGTACTTATTCTAATACTAACTACATATTTTGAAACTTTGTAAAAACTACAAACTAAAACAAAAATGTTTTTGTAATTTGTATTTTTTTATAAAGTTTGTCTATGATTTAAGATAAGTGTTCATCATTAGGTTATCCAGTTTATTACAAATTTATAGTAGGTTTAACTAATTCCTAATATATATGATATTTTGCGACAATTAATAAAAAAAATTGGAAATTGAAGTTAAAGCTCTTTTTATATACAAATTTAGCCTACAAAATTTCATTCAGTAAATATAATGTTCTATTAGTGTTTATTATCAAGCTTTAATTGTTAATGATATAACTTGTTAACAAATTTATTAAATAATTTTATTTATAGTGCCGTCATTTTTTTACCAGTTTTTGTTAGTTTTTTGGTTCTTCATAGAAAACTTAAACTCTGTAATGTCTCTGTAAATGTTTGCTTTGATTTCCAAAAATTTATTGTCACTGAGGATCTCATCAACTTATTAATAGAGTGAAAAATTGCTTTATACTTATAAATAAATTATTATTCAAGTACTTAAGGGCAGAGGAATGTAAATAAATATTTTTTCACAATTTAGTTGTAATTAATTGAGTTTTAACTAAGCTACAAGTTGCATTTTGAAAATTTCAAAAATTTAAAATAGTTTTTAAGATAGAGACGGAAAAAGTTGGAGCAATAGTATGTTGCTTATGAAAGACGCAAACTAAAACCACAGAAAAAGACTATTTCACTAATATTTTATCTTTTTTTACGTTTTTGAGATAATTATATTAAACTTTCATAAAATGTTCCTTGCTAAATTTAAAAAAAAAGTAAAATTTTATAAAAATAAAACTGTTTAAAAAAAAATTAAAAAACAAAAATTTTATAGAAAAAAAACAAACAAACAAAAGCTTTTATTTTGATTTTGGTCATAATTTTTTTTTTTAATCTTGTTCCAACGGACAGAATTTTCTAAATATTGCAAATTTCCTGAAAGTTTGAGGTATATATCTTAAAAAACGTAGGATTTTTAGTGATTTTTAGTTATTTGCTGTTTTTTTTTCCCGTCCATAAGAAACATATTGTAGTGTACAACTTTGACTGGCTATATCTCAAAAATTTGTTTGAATTTTTTAAATTAGTAAAAAGCATCTTGTAGCCTAAGTTAAAACTCTATAAAACAAGATTAAACTGTGAAAATAGGTAATTTACGCCCATATGCTCTTAAATTTTTATTTTCAGATTTCTTAAAAATTCTTTTCAACAGAATTTTTTAATTGTGCAAGGAATATTTCCTGAAAGTTTAAGGTATTTATCTCAAAAAACGTAGGAAAAGATAATTTTTTTGTGAAATAGTCTTCTACTGCAGTTTTGGTTTTCACCTCCCCTATAAGGAACCTACTGTTGCTTCCGACTTTAAACTACAATTTCTTAGAAACTTATTTGAATTTTTCAAATCTGTTAAAAGCATCTTGTAGCTGAGTTGAAACTCTATATAATAAGATCATTGTGTAAAAAGTGATTTAATCACCTTTATGCCCTTAACTTCAAAGTTCTAAAATACTAACAAAACTTTAATAAAAAGTGTTAAACATGTAGTAATATGAAGCCAAACATTTAAGATTTACATGTATTTTTATTAAAAACATATTCAAAATTTAATGTATAAAACAAAAAGTATTTAATTTTATATTTTTTCAGATATGACTACCCTGATCTGTTAAGTATGATTTCATTCAGATTTATAGGTTTATGACTTTATAAGATTAATAAATAAATAACCTTAAACCTTTATTGAGTAATTTCATTTTTCTTTGTATTTATACTTTACAAATTTGGCTACTTTAGCATTATGACCATAGGGAGGGGTAAAACACTTTTTTTTTTGAAAGTTAGTCTTAAATTTTATTAAAGCTACCAATTACTCTTTACTGCTAATTTAAATTTAAATCAATTTTAAAAATATAAGCAATCAAGCTTAGAAAGTTCTATAGTTTCTTCACGGGATGTGCACACTAAAAAAACAAAAATAGACAATTTCACTATAGATCTATCTCCTCTATTCATTTTTTTAACAACTGTTTTAAAACTTTCTAAGAGGAACTTATGAACATTAAAAAAGAAACGTACTTTTTAATTTATATACATAACTTTTTTTTATAAATAGCTAAGAAATAAATCTTTTTTTTTCTACTTTTATTTATAATTTTTTTATAAGTATTTCTTTTTTTAAATTTGTTTGTTTGTAATAATGAAAAAAATATTTGCTGAATTTTGAAGTGTGGGAGGAGATAGATTTTTAATTCAAACTATTTGAATGTGTGAATTTTAAAAAACCAGATAACATCAGTCTTAAATATTTTTAATTCCATATGGTTGTATCAGATTTTTTTATAAAACTGTTTATACCTAAAGAGTTGATTAACTTTTATTATTCATACATAAAAGGTCAGTGGCCACCATTATAGTACATACAGGGTGGCCACTGATTTTAGAGAATTTCTTCTAGGTTTTTGATAGTACACATTTTTGGGTCTATTTTTGGTTTAAAATTTAGTTCAAGGTAAAAAACTGTGTTAATTAACAACATTGAGAGATTCTGTAAAGCTACAATAAATGTGTTTTTTCATAGAATTTTTTTTTTGATGATAATTTTTTTTTATCCATGTGATAGACTGTTTGTGTCAAATCGAAGTTGTCTCAACATTGTTTAAAATTTGAGGTTTCTCTAGGTATTTTTGTGATTTTTGTTCAAAATTACAGGTTATTTTTTTCAAATTTCTCGAATTTAAGGTTTTTTTGGAATAAATTGTCAAATTCCAGGTTATTTGGTCACCCTGTGTATGCTCTTAGCTTTAAAATACAAACCAGTCTTATTACTGTGAAAGTGTTGAATCCCCCCTTATTCCCTTATCTATATGTACTAAATATAGAAACTAACATTTTTAAAGCTCAAAATATAAATCTGTAAAATACTGTTTATTGCACATATAAAATGAATTTACCATTAGATTTATAGTCAATTAAGTAAAAAATTCAGATACAAACACATAGAGCAAAATTATACATTGCCAATTTTCTTTAAAATCTACCTTCTCCATCATTTCTAAACAATCATTTAGGATTTTTAGGAAGTGTTCTTTTCATATAAAATAAAATTTAATCTATTTTACACCAACAGTAAAAAAAAATTGAATGTTTTTGAATTTATTTAAGTTTTATACAATTCTTACAATACAACTGCTTTTTATAAAGTAAAGATTAGACTAAGAAAGTTTGTAGCAAAATATATAAACTCTAAATGAAGTATTTTCAATAAAACAGTCTTTTTTGAATAGTTATGTGAAACCTCAAAAAACTTGAAATAAGAAAACTTAAATAATAAGAACTTTCAAAACTTTATTCACAGTTTAAATTATTAAAAACCAGCTTAAGTTATTAAGGGCATAGGGGTCATTAAATAACTTTTCATACAACTTGATCTTATTTTAAAGTTTTTACTAAGCTACATAATGCACTTCACATATTAAAATTTAAAGTTATTATTTGGGATAAAGTTTCAAAATTGGTGCCTTACTGAAGGAGCAAACTTAAACAAGGAAAAAAAGACTACTTCATTAAAAATATATCTACTCCTACGTTTTTTGAGATAGCTACCTCAAATATTTAGGAAGTGATTAAGAAAAATTTTTTTAAACAAAGTTAGAGAAAATAAATAAAAGATAAAAATTTTATGACAAAAAAAACTTTTTTTTTTCTATAAAACTTATATTTCAATTTTTTTTAAATTCTGTTTTGAAAAAATGTTATAATATTGCAAGGAACGTTTCCTGATAGTTTGAGGTAATTATCTCAAAAAACTTAGTACAGGATAGATATTTTTCAACTGAAAAAAAATTCCCTTGGTGACAGTCATTTGGCAAACACTGAGATTAAAATCTCAACACTGAAAACCACAAAGTGTGGGAAAATCATGAAGCTCAAATCCCCAAGCAAGTACCTGCCGACACTCCAACAAAAAAATCATCAACAATCCATTCATGTGATCACTGCCAACAGTATCTCTGCTATAGTAACAATCACTTCTAAAATATAGTAATTATTATACCTGATGTATATTTAGATTCTTTATGTTTTACATTCCATTTATATCAGGGGTCGGCAAATGCAGTCCTCAAAGTTAAAATCTGCTACCAGCAAGCTCCTTTTTAAAAGGAGCTTGTTCAAATGCCAAAAATGTACATTTTAAAAACAACAAAACTTATATTTTTCGTATTAAAAACTAACAGGTATGCTCTTACTTTAACGAATACTCTTTATTAGTGCTTAAATTATCATATTATTGATCTTAAATAATATTTTTCTACCAATTACTGAGCTTTTTTTAAATGAATGCAGTCCTCCTCAATGGTTACTTTCTAAATATTGCGGCCAGCGAGCAATTTTCCTAAGAAAAGTGGCTCTTGAGTTGCATAAGGCTGCCGACTACTGATTTATATTAACTAAATAATTATAAACATTTTAGATTTTTATTATATTTGGGTGTGATTATGCAAAAGATTCTTTAACAAAGTTTTACATTATATCCATAACAAACGTGCATCCATTTAATATTACAGTTTCGCCCTTTTTTCAAAACAAATAAGTTATGATTTCAAAACCAGTATTTGTATTGAAAAATTTAGTAAAGAGTAGTTCAAGTCAATAAATAAATAGAAATGCAGAAAAACTTTTTATCATTTCTAACTTAGTATAACTTTAAAAAATATTAATTTCCATGAGTCAAAGTATGTTTAAGTAGCGCTATGCCATCATAGTTTTCATTGACGAATTAAAGAAACGGACTCATATCTGCAAAGCAGAGCCGTTATATACATGGTTTTATTAAACTTAAAAATCTCATTTTCATGTTTATTTTTCTTTTATTTATCAAAATTAGTAGCTTATTTATTTGAGTGTATAATTCGTAGCATTTACAAACGACCTGGATGACTTTATGAACACTGAAAGAAAAAATTCAAATTAAAAAAGTAGTTTTTGCATTCGCGTTTAATTTTATAAAGACAAAACATTTTTTAAACTAATAAACTATGCTTTATTACACTTTTGTTAAACTTTTTTTAGAACAAACTGTTCTGTTGCAAAGCATAGCAATGAAAAAAATAATTTAACCTAAGCGAGCTGTTGTTTTCCTACATTAAGTCGATTGTTTTTCATCATGCTACAAACAGGGTCGTAAATTTGACCACGCAGCCGGTTCGAACAATTGCTGTACTGATTCTAACTTTATTTTAATTGTAATTGGACTTCCCATATTTATTTCCATAAACATCCCTATTTCGTATAAGCTATAAGCTTTTATTGCAAATAATTTCAAGTTTTCTCCCTTTCAAACCCCTTAATTATTAACAGCCCCCCATTTCGACCCAGATGGAGCCATATTGAAGTGAAATATACAAATAAATTTTTGAAAATATATTTTTGTCGAGTATAGTAACAAATTAATTAATATTTCATTCATTTAAAAAGATATAACATACATTACGTAATTAACAAGTAACTGGTATTTTACTCTATTTGTGACGAACTCCGAATAAAAATATTTAGATAATTGGTAATGAGCAAAATGTTGTATATTAATAAAATACTCACAGTTTTCTAAACATCTTAACCATTTTATAGTTTTAGAAAACTTGCGAAAAATCCTAAACTGTAACTTAAACAAAAGAGAGCGTTGAAAATTATTGTAACATTTTACGTTAGAAAGTTAATCGTATATATAAGTAAATAACAAGATACTCACAAATTATACATACAAGTATTTATTTAAATAAAAACTATATTCAATTTTATTGTTCACGTAATGTAAACTTTGTTTAATTTTTATAATCTTGGTACTTTAACAAACGATCCGCCTGAAACATTTTCAACACAATTGTAGCTGTGTTTTGACCATTCCTGTTTGTCTGCATCATAAAGCCAAAACACCGGCCTATTAAAATCCTTAAACACAGCAAGTTCACTTCCGATTGGAAACATATTGACTTTAATAAACATTGAGTTATCTACTGAGGTATAGGACTTTTTTATAAGAGCAAACTTGTTGCACGTGGAATCGAAAACTTCAAAACTCTCGGCTGTGTTACCACCAAACACAAACAATTTGTTTTTTATAGAAACACAGTTGTGAGCACTTCTACCATCAACCATGTTTGGCAAGTAAGTCCATGCATCAGCTGTATGGTCGTATGCCTCAACAGTGTTTAATAACCCGGCATACCCCCATCCACCACAGACTACGACCATTTCTTCAAAAACAGCTGAAGACGCCTCGTGTCTAAGTTCAATTGTTCTCGAAATTTCACTCCACTGTCTACTTGCTGTATTGAATTTCATGCAATGATTGGTCATTTGCATTGTAAATCCTCCCAAGACATAAACGCTGTCTATGAAGGAACACGTGCAAAAACCTGCGCGACAATCATACATTCGAGCGATCACTTCCCAACTATTAGTTACAGGTGAATATTTTTCAACAGGCATTATTTTGTTCCATTCTATATCAAAACCACCAAAAACGTAAACTTCACCTTTTATGTAAAATGCTTCAGAGAATTGCCGTGCAACGTTCATTTTTGGTAATGTTTCCACGCTTTTGGAACCAGTAACATTTAACCGGTAAACGTCACTAAGTGCTGAACGTCTTGAACACAAATCCTGGCCACCACACAAAACAACGTCAAATTCATTTTGGTGGCAATACCTTCCTCTAAACTTATTTTCTTCTAAACTTTTTTTTATTAACTCTGCAAAGTCTTCCTTGTTACTAAAAGATGACATTTTACTCGGCAGAAAACTAAGTGTAGGCTTTGATAAAAGGTGAAGACGAGTTTTCAGCAGAAGACTTTTTAAAAACTTACTACGTTCATTTTCATCATATTTCCACCAATTCATTGCAGCTTCAAACACTTGCAACTCGGAATCAACATGCAATTCACTGCTGGAAAGTATTTTTGCTACAGAAGAAAAGTCCAACTCATGAAAACAGCGTGTGTCGGCTACCACTGTAAAGCAACGCTCTACATATTTCAGCGTTACTTCATTGAATCTGGAAAGTTTGAAGTTTCTAGCGAAGTAGTAGCATGCTGCTGCATTGTTAACATTGACTTTGCTTTTGAGAAAATTGCTAACTTCGGTATCTACGTCTTTGTTAAAGAAAAGCATATTTGCTTGAGCAGATAAAATTAAATCATTTCCATTTTCCTTTTGCAGTTCTAAATTTTCATTTCTTTATTAGTTAAATTACTCTATAATACTTTTTTAGCGGTTTATTGTTATCAGATTTTAAGAAATTACCAAATTTAGTAAATCTTACACAAACCTTGTAGAAAAAAAGTTAATAAAATTGAAAATAGTAAAAACTGGTAAAAATATATATTCAAGAAAATTTTTGGTATTCATTGTTTTAAATCGTATAAACAAAATAATGTATGATTTATTAAAATCATTTTAATATAACATTTTATTAAAAACGTTTTAGAAGTTTTAATTTATCTGACTCTAAGAAAACCTAAAAAATTTAAAAAAAATTTGTTAAGTTGTATACTAGAAAAAACAAAGGATAGTTTTGAAACTCATAATAAACTAACAAAACTAAAACATAAATACTTTATCTCTATTATATACTTAGTTGCATAAATGTGCCTGAGTGCTATTAGTATATTATAAGTCTGAAAACGTTTTGAATTTGTGTATAATGCAATAAATATGTAATTTTTTCAAAACTATATTTTGATTTTTTTCTAATTATTGTTGCAGAAAAAAAATACTTTGTTCTGGACTGATTTAAGTATCTTTATATAAATCTTGAAAACTTGTATAGAAAACCTTTAGTTGTAAAATTATAATTTTTTATTAATTTAAACAAAATAAACACATTTTAAACTTTTATTTATGTATTTGGTCAGTAAAGGCAAAAGCTATACTTAAAGCTAAAAGTATTATTATAAAAGTCAATTATAAAAGGTTTTAGTAGAAAATTAAGCAGCATAGTTGATACCAGGGTTTCCCAAAGTGGGCAGAAATTTGACACTTACACTAAATATCCTGGAATTAAAAAAAAAGTCTTAGATGTTTTTAATGGTAGCTTTTGAGTAATTTTGATGGAAGGGCCATAGCTTTTTTAGTTTCTAAAACGGAAGCCTTTTGAAAATAAAGTTTCGGAAACCCTGGTTTATACAAATAAAAAAGTAAAGTAGCTTATTGTTTTGCAAAATTTATTTAGTTTAAAATAGAAAGCTTGTATGAAATATATTTACTTCAAGTAATGTTTAGGTAAATATATCATTATAACAATTCATTTTTTATACTACTTAAAACATTTTTGTGATCAATTACAACTGTTTTATATAAAAAATGTTTAAAAATTTAATTTTAACATTAAAATTGCTTACCTGTTGTTTTAAAGGTTTTGCAACCAGCGTTGTTTAAAGCAGTTTTCTTACAATTCTTGATAAATTTGTTTACTTTTTTACATTCTTTGTTACTCAAGAGTAATTTTCGATAGATTTGCTCAAAATTTATAATTTCAAAGTTTGTATTTCTCCATAAAGTACAATCCATTGCGGCTTGGGTGGACTTTAACACAGTTTTACCCATGTTCATAGATTTTAATGCTGAAATTTAAAATAAAGTATAATGTTTGCAAAATACAAGTTTTTAACAAAATTTCAAAACGTAAAAAAAGTAATTATAAGCACAACATGGTTTAAAAAAATAAGTTTATCAGAATTATATAACTACAGGTAAAAGTTACTGATAGGTAAAGCTTACAATAAAACATAATTAAATAACGTTACTATTGTAACAAACTAAACATGGCTTTTGTCTAACTAAATTTTAAGGCAATAGATTTAAAAACAAAATATTTTAAAAGCTTAAAATTGTTTTTCATGTTATGAATTTAATTAAGTTAAGATATAGTTGTATAAGATATGATAAATTTTTAAAGACACCTTTTTTCATATAGCTATTGTAATTGTATACATTGAGGTAAAAAAAATGTAAAAATTGTTCAAGTTCTTTAAATGTTTTGCATATAAAAATACGCTGAAATAAAGTGGTGTTCTAATAAGTTTTGTAACAGTTATTTTTTTTTAATTCTAGTATCATATACTAATTTAAGTTTTTTAAAATGTTGTTTACAAATCACACACAAGTGTATAAGGGCATAAAAAAATATTATAGCAAATATTTTGCAAAGACCTTGCCTTAAATGAGTTACAAATTGAAAAGTTGCAACAATACTGATTAAAAGATATAACTAATTTAATCACAGTAGTTGACACAAAAACCTAAAATAATTTAGTTCAAAGGTTTTCTAGTAGTTTAAACTTACTGTAAGCAGGTTTCTGTAAAACAATTTTAGTTTTTAAATATAAAAATATCAGACATAATAGTCAAAAAATTTATGTTTTTCATTATAACTGAATTTTTACATTGTAAACCAGAGTAAATCAGGGGAGGGTGAACTGCGACCTACTCTGAGCTTTTCAGCAGAAAACTAACAGTTAAATAAAAAAGGATTTATAATAACACGTTATATATATATATTATGCAGCTAACACCTTTCGTAAAAAATGTTAGTAAATATCATTAGGTATCATTAGGTATCATTAGGTAAAAAGGTCAATTTGTTAAAAATTAGACAGTTCAATTTAGAATAAAAAAGTCAAACAACCTTAGTAATAAACTATTTTTACTTTGGTTTTGCTGTAAAGACCTGATAAAAGAAAGTTTTTAAATAAAACTAAGCTAAGTTTAACAAAAAGTTGAGAACAAAAGTAAACACAATACTAAAACCCAGCTAAACCATTATGTTCAAAATTATTTTTAACTTTCATAACTCTATATGTTTTTAGTTATAGTCTATAACTTTTTTAACTATATATCTTTTTAGTCTATAGAATTTAAATGATAAATTTATTAAGTTTAATCTAGTACAAAATAATACCTAGTTAATTAAAGAAATATTTAAAGTTATTAAATTTAAGTTTACAAGTCAGAAGTGTAAATGGTGTAAATGGTCTAATTTTTAAAGCAATATTTCATCAAGTTTAGTAAATTTAAATATTCAAATTCTAATCCTCATTTTTAAATTTGTTATTAATTTTTTAAACAAATTAATAAAAAATATACAAAACTGATAACAGGTTTTCAATAATGTTCACTATTTGAAACAAGAAATAATGTTCAAATTAGTACAAAACTACATTCAATATTATTTATTAATACACAACAAGGGCCATAAGCATACTTGTTGAAAAGAATTATTTCACAAAATAATTACTTGAGGGTGATATTTCTATTATAGCAAGTAAAAGTTTGTTGGGTATTCAGTGTTCAGTTAGCATAAAAAAAATAGTCTTCTGGCAACTCTGGTTAGCAGTTTTTAGGTGGTACAAATCAGATTTACAGGAAAAGTCATTGTGGGCGACTTTAGTAGAAAATTGTAATAATACTTTTAGAAGATACTAATTTTAAATAAACAATTTATAAAATTCGAAGAAAATATGTAACAAAATAAACACATAGTAGGTAGCAGAGTTAATTTACAAGCAAAGTTAAGCATGAACGAAATTTTTATAAAAACATTTTAAAATTTATACTTGTTCATATGTTTGTTTTCACTCGGTGAAAGAACATTTATACTTTAATTGATACTCAATAATTTAAGTCAGTTTATTATATTCTATCTTTTTTTTTTGTAACGAAATTAGACAGTTTTCTAAAAGCAGAACAGTTATAAACAGAGTTTTCGAGAATCTTAATTTTCTAACAATGCAAATACTTAAAGTCCAGTCAAATCTTCAAACAGCATATAAAAAGATGCTTAATACAATAAGACTAGATATATTCCACTCTGCTTTCATCAGTACTTACATGGTTTATTTTATACAAAGTAAAACAAGTTTTTCTTTCTAAAATTATAACATATAGCAATTATGTTATTTTAGTAAATAAAACCGCTAATAAATAAGCAGTCATTTGGCCTACTTAGGGTCATCTTAACAAGTCAGGAGACATTAAGCTGGAAAGGGGCCAAAGGTGGACCGTAAAGGGGCAAAAAAGAGGTAGTTAAGTACATTTCAAGAGAAATTCGAGGCTTACAACGTATATTTTGAGCTTTGTAATTAATAGAGCTATATATTTTAATTTTCTTAAAATTGTTGATTATAAAAAAGAGTTTAAGTTTTAAGAAGTCCTTATCAAGTATACAGTTTAAGTATCTAAGTTTGTTTTTCAAAAACTACTATTAAATTTATATTAAGTACAACAATTTTTTATAGTAATACAGTATTTATAAAAGAAATTGCCCAATCAAAACTATATATTTTTTTTTAGTAAAAAAATAGCTACATGAATAAGCAGTTTAGTTTATTTCTAGTGAAAATACTTCGAAGAGGTTTCTCAAATATAAAGACAATCTTAAGACTTCTTGTTTGCTAGACTAAAGTAAAAAACATCAGCAAAAATTAATTTTTAGGAATACAATAAAGATTAAAAAGGTAATAAACAACTGAAGTTACTATAATACTTTAAATAAAAATACATACTTGTAAATTTAAGTAGTTAAAGTTGGTTTTTTCATTATTGAAAACTATTTTAAAACTTTTGTTAATAGAAATACTTTCACAAAAAACAGCAATTAACGAGTAAACAAAGCACAAACTTTCAAAAACAATATATTTATTTTATATAATTCAAATGTCAAGACAAAGTGTAGTATAATAATACTTGCTTAAAATAGCATTAAATAAAACAAAACGCTAAAAAGTACTTAGAAGTTAGGTTAGTACAGTGAGATTTAGAATGATAATAATAAACAATGTTCATAACAAATATGTATTCTAAAAATAAACTTATTAAGAAAACTATTTGTTATACAGTTTGAAATGTCATACAAGCTATTACCGTTCAAAATTGTTTTTAAAACAGCAATACTTACATAGAATTTAATTTGCAATACTTTTTTCAGTAGAAATTAACCTATTAGTGAATTAAAAAAACTTAAACGTAGAATTTTTACTTAAACAAAGCACAAAAACTATCCAACTTTTACTAAAGTCGGTGGTTTAATATTTTTCTTTTTCGAACTACTTTTATTTTCCAAAGAAAATTCATCATCTAGCAATAGTTCGTGAGTAATATTTTCCTCTGGTAGGTAAATATTTATATACCAGCTGAACAAAGAACATGAAATTATAATAAACAAACAACCAGTTAAAATAAACAAAGGTTGATTATTGGACCAATTAACAATCGTTAATGAGTCTTGAGGTTGAATATTTGTTCGCATGTTGCTAAATTGTGACGTCATAATTGTTTTGGTTGTGGACTCGTTGGTGTTTAAGATTGGTTCCATTTTAATGTCCATTAACTTCTTATTAAAGTTATATCAAATGAGTGATAAAGTTTTTAACAAAAACAATACAATTTAGCTTATTTTAAATACTTCATCAGTACTATTTTGTAACTTATTAAAGAATTGAAAAAAATATACTAAGCTAATTAACTTAAATTTAGTTAACTAATATTTGAGCGTGTAACTTTAAAATAGAACATTTTTATTTTCATAAAATTTCTAACATTTTTTGTCTTACTTACTTTGAGGGAGTAGAAAAACTGTAAACATTATAAGTGTTTAAAATAACTAAGTAAAAAAATGTTAATTGATTAAACATAACAAAATCTAACACTTCAATAACTAAGTAAAGACAATAAAAATTACATGTTTTGTTTTTAAAACGTTTGATTTCAAAATAACTATGTAAATAAATTGTTAACTGCAGAAAAAATTGTAAGTATTTTGAAATGCGTTTGCATGGGTTTATTTTTAAACTAACTATATAAACTGTTAATATTTTTTAAAGTATTGATTTTAGTATAAAGTAAGGAAAATACAAAAATGGGTGTAAGTAAAACATTATAGTACAAAACAATAATATATTTCAAACAAGACTAAGATAAGATTGTATTAAATAAAGAAAGAGTGAACAAAGTTCACTGTTCTTTGATAGCAAGTACGTGTTTCATTAAATATTTATGATAAAATAAAATAAAGTTTCCCAAAAAGTTCTATCTAGATAAATTAACAAAACTAAACAGATTTTAGCTTTGAATTTAAAAAAGCAAAATGTATTTAGTATAGAGGTCGGCAAACCGCGACGAATTTTAATCTAGAAAACAGTATGTGAAAAACAAGCAAATTTAATAAATTAATAAAAAAAGTTTTAATACGTGCTCTGATAACAATTTAAATATCAATATAAAGTAGAGCTTATTTAAAGATAACTTCGCTATAAGCTTGCATAGATAAAAAAATTCTAATATTTTCTGAAAAAACTGGTCAGAAAAACACAGTTTTAAGTTAATATGACCCTTTAGTTATAAAAAGCTTTCAACACTTGATTTAGTGCTTAGAACTAAATTCAATGTAAGAACTTTTCCAAATATAACAAATGTAAATACATAAATAATTACTCTTCTAAGTTTTATCATTGAAAAAAGTCTAAATGACTACAAGGTAAACAAAATAAAATTAAGATTATAAATTAAAACGAACAAATGAAATTTGGTTTTTCAATTAACAAAAAAGATATAAATATAAAACTTACTAGTTTTTAGTAATGAAGCTTGCTATAACTGCTTCCCAGCATTTTTTTCCTTTTTATTTCTATAAACTAAATAGAATTTTCTTTTTCAAATAACAATATGTCGTCTACAGACATAAATATAAAATTTACTAAATTTTCAACAACAAAGCTTAACTAACACCAATATTGAAAGTTCTTATTTTTAGTTTACAAACTACTTAAAATTAACTTATCTTTTTACTACTTATAAAGTGCGCTGAAACCGTCACCCACTATTAAACTTTTTTTTACTTCTAAAACTTTTAAAATAGTCATTCCGGTCAGTTTTTACAATAGCTGAGCTAATCAGTTAAAAAAAGTTTTGTTGAGAACAAATCAAAATCATACTTACTATAATTCAGAAGTCGTGTTTTCACCCTAAAAATAAGTTTGTTAAAAAGCACCTTTCTAAACATCTGAGCTGATAAGAGAAATGTTTCAAAAATTATTTTACATACTAAAAGAACTAAAGAGGTTTTATTTAAAGAACTTTATAAAACTCTTAAATAGTTTTTTTAAACGTTTATCTAGTCAAAAAAACAATTAAATACACTATTTTAAAATAAAATTTATAACCCACAAAACGAAATGAAAACTAAGTTGAAATAATAAAACTGTCAGTTACAAAATATTAAACTTTGTATTTGTAAACTAACTTACTTGCAAATAAAATCGTTAGCTTAACTGTTTAGCATATTGTTTAAAAGCCTGTAAGTTAAAAAAATTTAATCAACTTACTTAAGACAAAAGCTTCAAAAAAACTAATAAACTTATAGCAAAACGAAAAAGATGTCATCAAAAAGCTTTTTTCATAACTAATTGATTCGACGATTGTAAATAATTTGGTGCATGACTTTGTAAAACGGAAAAATCTTATTCAAACGAAAAATAGATAGCTTTTAGTAAAAAAAGTTACAAAAAAAAGCTTCAAAATAGTCCTTTTTTAAGTTTTTTATTTTGAATATATAATCAATAAACGATATTTTAATACGAACACAAATATTTGTATTGGATAAATTTGTTTTCAAAACTAAGTATTTCAAATTGATATTTGTTGTTTAATACAAAGTTTTTCGAAATACTTTGTTTTTCAAAACAAGTTATATAATTTAACTTGAAAACAAGCTCTTAAAAGCGACTTTTAGCAGGAAAAAATTCTTTCTTATTTTATCATGAATAAGTTAAAAACTGAAAAGTAAACAAAAAAATCATTTTGTATTTTTTTTTTGTTTATGCACAACAAAGACGTTAACAATTTTAATCATCATTTATGTAGCAAACATAGGATATGGTTTATAAATTGAATAATATAATAATAAGCTTAAAGAAAAATTAATTATGTAACTGAAGCTATACAACTTACTTTACAATATAAATAAAAATATCATAAAACAGTCTATCCACATTTATTTCTTTACGAACTATACATATTTTTAAGTCAGTTCTAAAATTTAACTGAGTTTGTGTTTCTTATAGGTTTAAGAAAAATTTTACTAACTTACTTTTATGTGCTTGTGTTGAATTTATTTTAAAACAAACTATAGAAAGTTTTTTTTAATTTTCAATAGTTTAGACAATTACATGTAAATATAAAGAATTTAATTACTACGTTTGACATAAATCGTAATAAACTAAAAAAATTTAAAAAAAAAACTTAAATGTTTTAATTGGTTATAATAAATTAAATTACTTTTTGTCAAAGTTTTTTGTATTTCAAACACTACTTTGTTTATCCACAAAAAGCTATACTCTCGTCTATTTTAGTTTAAGTTGTTAGTAAAGTAGACATAAAAAAAATATATTTTTAAATGAAAACAAACTATGATATTTCTAAAACAACACTAAAATTAAGGAACCACTTTTGTACAGAAAAAAATTAAGATAGTTTTCAAAGATGTTATACAAAGATCTAGTAAGCTTATTTAGAAAAAATTTAAGTAATAAAACTAAAACCTGTTTTTGTTTCATACAAGCATATACACGAAAACAATTTTTTTTTTAAAAAGCTTAATTTTCTGAAAATTTACTTACTTGAACTTTTACATATAATTTAAAAAATTTTATGGATATTATTTTATATTGTTATTATGAATAAAACTTACACTGGGTATTGGTATTGGTACACAAGTAAAATAAATCTTTTTGAAAGTGAATCTAAAGCCTATCTATATGTTTTTTAAATGCCTTGCTATTTGTAAAAAATCTTACACACTTAAACTTACTTTAAATCTTTTTTTGGCCGGGTACAAAAATTATATCACAAAAGGTCACTTTGTCAGATTAAAAAAATAGCCTAAAAAAATTATAATTATCACAAAGCATCTCTTAATTAAAATTATATTGTAATTTAAACTGAATTTAAGGTTTTTTATAATAAATTTGTTTTAAATTATAAACTTATTTATTTAGTTTTAGTTGTATAGTTAGTCGTTTATAGTTAAAACAGGTTTAGTTGGCATCTTAACTTACTAACTAGTAATTAATAAAACTAAGCTAAAAACTTTTAAAATACTTGTTGTGTATGCGGTTTTTTTGTATTTGAATACAAATTTTAAATTGCTTAACAATTAAGTAGTCTATATAGTCTTTATAATTTTAAAACCTCTACTAAACAAGCTGTGCTAAAAAATTCTATTTATAAATATAAAAAACTGAAAAATATAAACTATTTATTGATATAATGTAGTTTGACTAACTAAATTAACTTTTAACTGACAAATAAAACTCGTGTATACTTTAAGAAACTTAGAGAAACTTGTAATGAAGAAAAATTTACACTTTTATCTGAAGTAAAAAATATTAAACTTTAAGACTTTGACTTATATCGGTAGTATTTTAAATTTTCATGCAATAGTAAAAACTTCAGTTTTACGATTCAAAAAGTAGACTTTTATTGTAAACTAAATTTTTTGTAGACTTTGACATACATCTAATTTATTCGGCACTACATAAACACATCTAGCTAAAAAAAAAAACGAAGCAATAAATAAATAATGATAAGTTTTTTTTCGCAAGTTTAATTCATAATTTATGAAATAAAAAAGTTATAAATGAACTTTTAATGAGCATAAAAAATGAATGAAAAATTTTTAACTACAATTTATCACCCATGAAGCAGTCATAAAAATATCAAAACGCTTAGATAAAACTTGTAACTTCAACATACTGTTTGTTTAATTTTTTTTCGCTCACAGTATAAAAAATTTAATTTAATTATAATATTTGTCTAATTATCATAAAAACGAACTAGTCAATAAAATTTGTATGAAATATAATATAGATTCTTTAACAATGACTAAAAAATAAATAAAGAATTAAATATATATACTAGTTTTTAAATTTCTAGCTATTAAAACATATGTTAAGTTTTGAAAAGTTTTTGTTAGCTACTCAATTTTTCAGTTAATTTTTGGAAACTAGATATCTAATGCAACTTTTTAATTAAAAAAAGCTTCTAAAGTATCTGTTTTTAAACTTAAATTAACATACATGAATCAAAAAGATATTACGTACATAATATTTTTCGAGCCATGTAGTTTAAACTTATTTTTCATTTGTTCATGTTTGAAATATTGAAAAGTATTAATTTCTTACAAAAGCAAAAAAAAAATAGAGAAATCAAGTATACTAATTCCTTTTTTAATAAAAACAAAACAACTATTACAGCTTTTAATCAATTTTTTATATATTTTCGTATTGCACAATATACAAACGCTTTATCAACTATCAATAGAAGTTAGGAAATCATAATAAATTGGTTAAGAAATATTTTAATATAGTAAAATGAAATCAATCTTCCGTGTTGAATAGGTAGACTAAATTGCGTATCAAAATAACGAAAATTTTATATATGTTTATTTTTTCTTCTTAATTAAAATATACTTTTGTAAAGTTAATCTTAAGTATATATAAAGGGGAGTTATTTAATACTTTAGTGGATAAGTTTATGAGTATAAAAATATAAACAAAAATAATAAAAGTTAGAATTTTATATGTTTCAAATGATATACATTCTTTACAGTTTAATCTTAAGTTATTTCGCTTATCATAAATTTATAATTAGATATAGTTAAAATAGAACATAATTATAATTTTTCAGGTAACATATGATTTAAGTTTAAGCATCTAAAATAAGTATAATACTACTTTTACCTAGTAATACCATTTAATTTTTATAATAAATAGATTTTTAGTTTTTGTAGTTTTCAATTGCAATGCAAACTCATTTTTATAAAAAATCTATGATGAAATTTATTTATACTAGCTAAAAATTTTAGGTAACTTACTTTTATAACGGTAAATGAAATAGCTAATAAATTGACTTTTTAAGGTAAGTATATAACGAGATGTATAAAAAACATAAGAATAAAAACAGAAAAGTGAATAATGTTTTTAATAAAACACTCTAAATACTAAATAAGTAGCTATCTTTTTTATCATTTAGTAGTTATCAAGTTAAACTTATTTAAAAAAGTATGAAAACATTATTAACATTATAACAAAAGTTTTTAAATAATATTTTTCTTTACTTATTAAGTACATTACAAAAATCCGACAATAAACGACAATAAATGAAGATTCTAGAACTGAGAGATGGTTAGTGTTTCTCGCTCTAGATAGAATTTTGAACCTACTATCCAGGTAGTTCTCAACACAAACATGGTTGTTGAAGAGGTGCTCTTGGTTAGATGACTGTTCACCTTTCGGCTAAACGTCGTCATTAAAAATAAACCATTTTAGCTTTTTCGAGACATGCTGCTCTCGCCTGACGTGGAAACGTTGAGATGTTCGACCTACGTAGTCATTCCCGCAATGACATTTAAATATGTATACTACATTACTTAAAACATGGATAGGTGTGACATCTTTCACAATTTCTTAAGCGGGCGGTTGGTGTTGTACACAACACGTAGCGAAATGCTATTAAAGGTGGATTTTACAGCTAATGAAGCTTGCTTAGCCAGTCTTATTGAGTTTTCACCTACACAAGGAAGGCGAAGGTAGACTGGGCAATGATGTGGGCGGAAAGAGGGTAAGCAGTTTATTTTGGACTGAGTTGCCTTAATTGTCTTTTTAATGACTGTTTCAGGGTAACCTAATGAGACACAAACTTTGTAATTGTTGCCAAGTTCTAAATACAAACAGTCGGCCGTGTAAATTTTAATTGCTCTGTTGGTTATGCATTGTATGATCTTCAATTTTCGTTTGGTTGGACAAAACGAATTCCAGGAAATGTAGTGTGGACTATTTTTTTTCTATACACAGAAGTAGAAAAGGTGTTGTTGCTGTTTCTAGTAATGTTAATGTCTAAAAATGAATTTTACCGGAAACTTCTTCTACGACGGTAAAAACTATGCATTTGTGCATCTTATTTAACAAAGTAAAAAAGTTATTGACATTGTTTTTTGGAGGGAAAATAGCAAAAATACCTTCGACATTCCTATAATACGCAAGTGGCTTACTGTTATATAATGAAAGAAGACTGTTTTCATAATAACCGTAGAAATGTTAGCAACAATAGGGCCTAAAGAGCTTACCATCGCTACGTCGTCAATTTAAAAAATATGAGATTTTTAAAACTAAATTGTACATTGTTCGTGGCCATACATAACATATCATTACAAACAGATCTTGGGAAAGCAGGCGGAAGTAAGTCAGAATTGTACAGCTGATTTAAACAAATATTCAAAATTTAATCAAGTGGAACGTTAGTAAACAAACTATTAATGTCAAACGAGACCATAAAGTTGTTTGGTTTGATCTAATTTGAATATTTTAAACAAACTTTTATGCTTTATGACGTAACAATTTTAGCTTGGTGTTTCAAAATTACTGTTTATAACTAAACTTACACTATATTATTATCAATTTTTAGCAATTTTATTCTAATGATTTATTCTGATAAATAACTCAAAATCAATTAATAAAGCTTTTTAAAATGAGTGACTTATGTTTTAATTTTTTAGTTAAAACCTGTACCAAAACCAAACTATCGATTTTGTAGAGGAAAAAAAAAAACTAACATTTATTTGTAAAACGAACCTAAGTTATTAACAGATTCTTAGACAAAACTTTATAATATTTTTCTTTTTCCGCTCAATAATCTATAACATTACAATTTTATATATTTTATGAAAGTTATTTTAATTTTTTGGTGTTTCATGAGTTAAAAATTACTTTTAAATTTTTTATTTTCATTATTTTCAGAAATTTGTCTAATTTTTATTTTAAATTACAGTACAAATTTTGTACTACAAATGCAGTTAGATAATATTGTTTATGTCCTGGTAGATATTTGACAGATAATTAAAAAATCCTTTTCTCTGCTTTCAAAAAATTTTAGAAAAAAATTGGAAACATCCTCACAGAGTTTTTGAACTTTCTTTCTCAGTTATTTCCTTGCACACAACAAAATAAAGCACTCACTTTGGATTGTCATTTACTCAGAATGAACTGTTGGTTAGTAAACTTTTTATATATATCTAGTTATTGATTGAACTCCAAATGTTGTTCGCTTATAATCAGTTACTTTCTTACTATAGTTACGTTTTGAAAGTTAAACTTATCTACCTATATTAACAATTATAGATCACACTAAAGGCTAAATTAATTATTTAATGTATAAAAGCTTGTGTTCTAATATTTCTAACAAGTTATAGTTGTTTATTAAATTTAGATAGTTGCTAATATAAGCTTAAAAGTTAGTCATGAATAGTTTAAGGCTTAGATACAAAATAATAACAGTATCTGTTTCTCTTTAGATCTTTTTTAAAAAAAGCAAAGTGCTCTTCTAATTTAAGTGCCTTAAATATTTGATAATTAATTAACTTGTAAAACCAAAGTTGTTGGTTAATTTGCTATAACTTTGTAATTAATTCAGCAATTTATTTTAGATATCTAATATGAAATTTATTGAATCATTTCTTATAGTTTTTTTATTTAGTATTGATACTATAAACAACAAGGATGCTGCACATTCAGACTACTCTCACTAGTTTAAAATTTTTGAAAAACTCAGAATTATAAATGCTAAAGGGCCCAACATGTTTTTTTACTACAACTAAAATAAGTCTTTTAATGAAATTTTATGGTATGAACTCTAAAACAGTTTTTGTAAAATATAAATTGCTTAATCAACTTTGGAATATAATTATTTTTGAAAAATATCTGTTAAAAACCCATGGGCCACAGTTTGTTTGTTGTCAATTTATTAGAGACTCAATTCTTAAAGATTTATTTTTTTTAATTACCAAGCAGCTAGAAACTTCAAAGTTTTAAAAAGTGTTACTAGCAATATATTTAAAAATTTGTTAAAACAAAGTTTGCAATATGAAAAATAAAAAAACTTAAGTTTTAAATAAGTTTTTACAAAATTTTGTTAAGACTATTTAGACTAAAGGAAAAGAAATTGCTCAAACTTGTACTTTATTTTTATAATATTTTTTTGCTTCTAGTTTGCACCTTCCATATGAAGTGCAAAAACTCTCAAAACTATATTGCTTAAATCTCAAAAGATATTCCAAATTCTCACAGGTGGCAACTAGTAATTAATACCTTAGTTATTTATGTGAAACATAAGATAAAAAGCAGATTTTTTACCCCATTTATACCTTTGAGTTTTTTAATTTAATTATTTTTTAAGATAAACCAACAGAAAAATTTTTTTTTTTTTTTTTTTTTGCTCAAAAAATAATTTTTAGATTTTCTCACAAACTCATGCTGAATCTAGCTGGCTTTTTTGCCTAAAAAATTAAAACCCTGTATTAATAGTTAAGCTAAAATTAGTAAATTGATGATGTTGCACAGTGGGCTGAAAATAGGGGATTATGTGGATATTGATTTTTTTGGCTATGAAAGATATAAAATCGAAGAATAATAGGCTAAAAGATTTAAAACTGAGGTCCTTGAAAATTATATTTTATATTTTCTTTTTAAAGAATTTCAGAAGTTGTTGAATTTTTCAGCTTATAAGTTTTCTACAACTTTTATAAAATAAAAGGTTTTCTAGCGTTACTGAAAAGTTCAGACTCAAACACCTGTAAGTTCCTATTTTATATAGTTTTCTTTTGTTTGAAATAATTTTCATAAAAAAATGTAGTTTAAGTTACTTAAAGACTTAAAATTAAATTGATAGACATAAAAAAAATTGAGATATTGCTATCAAAAACCTTAAAAACTGGTTATTCATAAAACAGAAGTTTCTACAAGTTTGTTTTTAGCTAACACATTTTGTTAACTTACCAAAAACTAATTTTTGGAAGCTTAATTTGAAAGCCTGAGTGGATAGGTGTCACTTTTGCACAAAAGATCACTTTTGCACAAGCAGTAACTGTTGAACATGCTCAGCCTTAACCCTGATCATGACCCTAACTATAACATTAAACTATGAAACCCTGACCTTAGCCCTAACCTTGTACAAAAGTAACCTGTTTCCTTACTCGTACACTATGAAATTTTTTAAAAACACAGTTAACTATTGTAAAAGTAGCAATTGTCTGTAAAAATTTCCTACTACTTTTAAACTTTCAAAACAAAACCAAGCCATACAGATATAAATAGTATAGAGAATAATCCTATATAAGTAATTCAGGTGTCTTTGTGTAGTTGTTGAAGACCTTAGTTTTGACATAAAATATATAGTATTTTGAACAAATAATGAGAAAAGCTGGCCATATTTAAAATTAACATAACTTGTAGAATACTCTTAAAACAAATAATTTTGAAAAGAAGAAATCAGCTTTACCAAATATAATATAAAACTTATATCAGTCACAAAAATGTCAATTTTCACCTGACAGCCAAATGACTTAAACTTTTCTAATTGATTCCTGTTAGCTTTTCTGTTTAATAAAATCATGATTATACTACAATAGTATTGTATTTTAAATTAAAGATTTATAAAATTAATATTTTTAAATTCTTTTTTGCATTAAACCTCACCCAAGGTTGAGCATCTACACTATGACTTTTCTTATTGATAGAAATTTTTATTTAAAAAATGTCAAAAACTGTTATATAGTTTAAGGTCTTATGAGGATGAAGCTCTTTTACACGTGATGATCTTATTTTTAACATGTTTTTTTAACTTATTTGTCAGTTGCTTACCATTTTGTAATATTTAAATTAGTTTTTGATATATAAGCAGAGTTCCCCTTTCACTATAAATTCCTATAACTCCCTATAAATTTGCAATATTCTGAAAAATCTCAAGAAATCCCTAGAAAAAATTAAAAATATGTGAAATACCCTAGAAATTAGGTTTTTTGCTTGGTGATTGAAATTTAAAAGCCAAAACAGCAAACTGCATGGTGAAAAAACACATTAAAATTTTTTGCATAACCTAACAGATAACATTTTTCTTTTTTTTACCATATAAAATACACTTTATCTAAAGTTTGCTTAATTGACTAAAATTAGAGCTCAAAAACCCTTGCTCTTATGTAAATTTCTTATTAAGACTGTGGTTATAAACAGTTAATGACATATTTTACTTTAAAAACCTTAAAAATATGTTTATAAAGTTTAAAATCCATGTTTTTTTTTGATAAATTCCCTATAATTTTTTTTAATTAATTTTAATTGGAACCCTGTATAAGGGTATAAGGTAAATTTGGAGAATTTAATATTTTTCTTATGGAAGGACCAAGGTAAAGAAGACTAATTCATTAAAAATCTACCTCCTCCTACAGTTTTTAAGCTATAGTTCTGAATATTTCTCATCTTAATTTTAACAATGCTATTGTAACAATTTTTTTAGTTTTGAGTAAAACTGTCTTTTCCAAAAAAAAAAAAGGATTACAACTTTATTTTGGTTGCAAACATCTTGAATACTAATTTTTATTGTAATCATTGCAGTGGGATTTTTTCTATTATTGTAGGAAACATTTTGTGAAAATTTTAGTTTTAGTTGATAAAAAATAACAACAAAAAAGATTCTAGTAATTTCTTAAAAGTTCCAAGAAACTGGCAATGAAAAATTTCTTTTTGAATTTGTATCACAATTTTTTTACTCAATTGACTATATTTCAAAGGCTAATTTTTTTATACTCTGTGAAAAGTATCTTGTAGTATATAATGTTAGCTTAATAATGTTGTTAAGGGCTCAAGTTAAATTTTATAAAAAAATATACTGAACCCCCTATGGCCTTAAATGAGTCTCATTTGAATTTAAAAAAAAGTTTAGACTTAAGTATTTTTTAATGCTTGAGCTTTTTAATTAACTTTTTGATTAAAAAAATTTACCTTCCACAAAATTTTTTGTATGTAATCTAATAAATCAAAATTACCAAAGTTTGTAAATTAAGTACACCTACAGTCATATATTATAAACCAATACCTCTTAGACTATTTATTAAACTGAAATTATTAACAAACTTTAATAATACAGTTTTTTAGAATAAACAAACATATATTAATCTGCTTGAAATTAAAATAGAATTAGATTTTAATAAATGTTAAATAGAATAAACAAATGAAAAACTTATAGAAAAGTGTGTATTTATTATCTAAATAAAAATAACAAAAAATAAGACTAATTTATTGATATTTTTCCTATTTTTACTGACTGTTTAGCAGTTTTTTGTTAGCTTTTTATGTTCATTAAAAATTTCAGTCAAAACCTATGTTAATTTGAATGAATTTACACTTTTAGTCATTCAAGATGATAAAGACTTATTATAAGCTCATATTCTGAAGTTTAATGCATATTTTATTAATTTTTCCACAAACTATATCAAACATGTTTAATTACTGACAGTTTTAAAATTTCCAGTTTTAATAGAATGCTTCTTTTTGATCTCATATCAATTTACTCGCAGGTTTAAGAAGTTTCAAGTAGCAAGTTGGTCGACCCCTTGTTGGTTCACCTGGTTTCATGTACCAACAGAGTTCTCTCCATGTATCAACAGAACATTTCATTAAGTGTGGAGAAACACCTTGTACAAGCTGCTTTGCGAGGTCTGAAAGGTTGTTTCGTTTCATAAAATCAAATTGCTTGTGTATCAAGATACTAAAACTTAATCGTTATAGTTTTCATGTTGTTTTTGGTGGCTCACCTAGTTTCATGTACCGATGTAATCTCTCGTCAACACCTTTCATTAAGTGTGGAGAAACACCTTGTACAAGCAGCTTTGCCAGGTCTGAGAGGTTGTTTCGGTCATGAATTTAAATTGCTTTTGTATCCAGAGACTAAAACTAAGGTATTATATCTAGATTAATTTTATAATTAATGCATTCAAATAGTTTTGTTCAATTTTAGTATACAAAAATTTTTTTTTGTCAAATCTTGGTTAAAGAAGTAGTACGTATACTATTATTAATATTTTTAACCCTTATATGATAGCTGTATAACAATTGATACACTAGTAAATATACTTTAAATCAATCAATCCTTTCCCAATTTGCGTTAGTTAGTAAAAATTTAAAAAATGCATCTATTGTTGGTGGTGTTAAATTTAACTATTATATAAATCTTTAATGATATCTTCTTTTTTTTTTGCAAAGAACCTTGCAATAATACCAACGTTTTAGTTGAAAATTTTTCCAGCTCTATATTTTGCTAAAGCTTTTTTTTCAGTGTCATTTAAAGATAATGAAATATATTAGGCTGATTTGGATCTTTAGACAGTCCAGAGGTATAATTTGATGCCAATGTACAAGAAATATTGTAATTAAGTTTCTCTTTTCAATCTGTTAGAAATTATTTTTATTCCTAAATTGCAGATACAAAATAATATGAAAAAATAATGTTAAATCTTCTCTTTTGAACAACCTTCTTTACTATTGGATTTCCTTTTCCTTTGTGGGTATTTAATTATTTTTGAAGTTATTAATGTTTTTAAAAACACTGGTATTTATGCAGTTGAACTTACTCTGAAGACTTCTGTGCCAGCCTTCTGTGCCAGCCTTCTAGAGCATTGTTAGTTCGATGCTCTCCTGACAGTGTTTGAAGGTACACATTCCATAATGAAATAGGGAATAAGGGCTGACAGTTGCTTCCAGAAACTCCCACCAAGGTATCTTCAAAATATGCAAAAAGAGGCAGAGTTCTTTAATCAAACTGATTAGATTGCCTCATCATCTTCAGGGACAAACGCCAATGCACTCATTTGCCTAATTGAGTGGGCAAAATCTCCATTCTCCTTTTCATATGGTTGCTTTAAGCTGAGTTCTATTACTTAACAATATATGAACAGAGTGAAGTAAAAGAAACAGCCTTCAGCAATACTATTGATGTTTTCATAAAATATATTAATGACAGCCCTTTCAAAATCAGTGTGCCATTCAAAAGGTCTTAAGACTTACATTATCAAGTAGTGCATTAATCATAGTCCTATATGTAGCTTCCCTTTTATTAGGTAACAAACAATACACTAAGGGAACTACTGAACCGTAGCATTTACCTTGTATGGTATACAGCTGGGGAAAAAGGCTTCCAGAATACGTAACTGAAAAGATTTCTCGGTCAAAATCAAACTAAAAATTGTCTTCTTTATAATTTTTCGCACACTGATCATTGTTAATCAAGTGTTGTGCAATCACAGAAATTTTTTTTTGCAGATTTTCAACTGAAGGCTTATTTTGGTGATGGAATTTGGACTTCCTTGCTTTTTTTGCCATAAACCTGGTTATTTTAAAACCTGGTTGTTTTGTTTATATGTTTTTACCTGTTTTGTTCACCTTGATAATTTAAATTGACAACAAGTAACATAGTTTTTATAGTATTGTTTGACTCAAATTCACTCTTTTTTACTGTTGCAGTTATTAAATTATAAAAACAAAAAGTTTAAGATAAATAAAAATCAACAAACCCAGAAAACTGCATCCTGATTTGTCTATGCTTTCATCCATGTAAAAACTACAACTCTTTCCCACCATGTCAGTTATAATAAACTTTCTGAATATTGGTGCAAGAAAGTTAAGTACAATTTTTGTACATTTTGTTCGTTTTAAGGTAGCTGTGTCATGAACACTACCTATTTTCTTCATAACATCTACTAGGTGTGTGCCACTTTTCGACATAATAGGTTTTAAGTTTGTAGAAAGGCTTAGAAATATTTTATTTCTAGTACCATGCAAACATGGTACAAGACATTTTGCATATTTTCATTACTTTCTTCTCTCAAGTTTCTTGCACACAGCGTTCAGATGATCAAGTTTGACGTCAGGCGACTCAAGGAGCAGTCGGTTAGCGAATTGAGAATAACAGAACAGGACGCCTTCGTGACTGATAACGTCATGCTTGAATTTAGTCAACTTCTAACCGGAGTTCGAAAATTTTCAATTATTTTAACTGCTAGTTTTTGATGAGTTTTACTCATATATTTTCAATTTTTCAACATTTTCTATTATTTAATAACGTTTTTAATATGTAAAAATCTTGATTATTTTTAGCTTAAAAAACAGTGCTTCTGCTGCATTGTTATTTGGTAAAAATTTAATTTGTTAATTTTTTTTACAATCTTCTTTATTGATCAACTTTCTGGAAGATCATGTCGTTCAAAATTATTCCAGGAAAGATTTTAAATTTTGATATCTTTGATACTCAACATTTAAAATACAAAACTAATTTAAGTATTGTCAAAAGTTGATCCTGTAAAAACTTACTTGTTGATAAATAAAATGGTTAACTTGCATCTTCTACACCTTTTCAAATTTATTATTTTTGAAAAACTCTTCTTATATGTGCTCGGGTTCGCGAACAACGTCAACCAATTCGAATGAAGTTTCAGTGATCCGTTGCGGAAAAAGTTTTTTAAAAATTTACTAAAGAGGCCTTAAAAAACAGAAAATATGAGATCTTAAAATTTAGCAAATTACAATGTAAGGATCATCAGCAGAGAAATCATCGAAAATGTACACCACTTTAGTGACATCTTTGCATACTTCTCTGATCTTCTCTTCTAGCCAGAACACTAATTTCCAGATGGGCTTTTTCCGGTTCCAGTTGCCTACACTCAGGGCTACAATGTGGTGGTGTTTGTCCCATGGAAATAAATTATGTATAAAATTATAATTTTTTAATCTAGATGTTTATTTGTGGCAACAAACTAACCTGATTGTGGCAACAATGGCAACAGAGTATCGTAGTAGAGACATTTTTTCGTTATTGTATAAAGCATTTTTTCGCCGTCCTCATGCTTTAAGGCTCTTTTTATACGCTGTTAATTTATGATTTTGTTTAAAACACAATCTCTTGAATATTGTCAAGAATGAGCATATCTCATACAAACTTATGTTAAGTTTACAGTTTAAGAAATACCTGAGTATATTCATTTACAGGGATATAAGCGAATTGCAGCAGGTCTCTAACAAGAGTTCTTCTTTGTTTCAAATGTGGTTTTGGCGGGCAGCTCGTTTTGCAAACGGCTCTAACTGCAAATCCGAATGCAGAAGACCTGTATCCTTTTTATTTCGAGTGTTATAGCAATCAAATTATTATTAAAAAAAAGAATTACAAAAAGTAACCTCAGTATTAGGTCTTCATTCCTAGCTGCTTAGCGTACAATTCTATCCCCTTCCTTCTGATGTTTTTCAGCGGTTTCACAACGGTTTAAAACGGGAGAGATTCTGTTTCGTGTTCTGATTATTTTTCAGTATTTTTTTACTCTTGTTTACTTAACTTAAATTTACATCAATAAGTTTAAGATATTGTTTACCAACTGAAATACTAGTTTCCATAAAACGAACAGTTCTAAGCAACAAACCTGTTGCTAGGCAGCAGTTGGTTTTAAGATCACAGTCACCGATTGACGACAGCATTTTTTTGTATATTATGCAGGCCATTTCCCTTCTGATGTCCCAGGAGTTTATGATCAGAGTTGATCAGAGTTTTGCATCTCCTAGAGGAATAGAAGAACAGTTCTTCAGAGTTTCCTCTACCCCCGTGTTTAAGACTTTACCATTTCTGATTTTTCCTCAGGGTTTACTCCCGAAGCCTTTGCTTAGCCAAAAGCAACCACAAGGCAGTGGTGGTCGGCAAAGGTTTTACAGAGCTGATGCTAAATCAGCTCCAACCCCAAGGGGAGATCATGAAAGTTCTTCAGGGATCTTCTGTGTCATCTTTGTGATCATCTTTTGAAAACCGTAATTTTGTTTCCTTTTACCATTCCAATAGAATCAGGAGAGTCTTCGTCTAATATTTCCTTATCATTCAATAGAAAACGAACACTATTTTTTTCAACATCTTTTGTGTTGCAGTAGTTCTCAAATAAGCTTTTAAATTGAGCGTGTTTAAATACTTCATAGCATAATCGTCCATTGTCTAATTCTAATTTTCTCACACCTTCATCAACAACTTCATTAAAAATATCAGATGTTTTACAAGGTGCATCAGAAGTAGACGATTGTGAAAAGTGATTATCACTTTTGTAAGTAATAAGATAATCAAATTCGTCATCTTCAACAAGAGCATCGTTACAAATGAGTTCAGAACGATAGTGTTCTTCATCATACAGCCTTTTTATAACTTCAAACTCGTTTCATTTTTCATTCAAAAAGATCTCGGGGTGTCATGCTCAAAGAATTCTGTTTCGTTGATAACAAAAGAAAATTTCTCTCGTTCAAGTCCTTTAGCCTCACAATAGTCCTGTATTAATCTTCTTAACTTAGTGTCATCATTAATTTTGTAACTATGCGATCCGTCATCAAGAATAGTTTTGCTTAGTCCCTCATCAACGTAAGTGTGGAAAATATCATCAGTATTATCGAGTTTATCCGAAGTAGTTGTTGAAGGCTGTGAGTCAGTTTCTGTATTATCAAGTTTATCCGAACGACTTGCTGAAGGTTGTGAGTCAGTTTCATCGACATTACTTGATGCAGCTTCTATTTCCATGTTTTCTTTCTTCTTTGAATTTTTTCTCCAAACATCTAGACCATTCATTTTTTTCCATTCTTCAAAGAATGATCTCGGTCGAGCAGTGAAGTGCTTTTTTTTCCGACGATACGGATTTAAAAATTCAAATGCCTCAAGTTCTTCAAGGAAATTAAAATTCATATCTATGCTAATTAACTTATTAGTTTTTTTATTCAAATAGAATCAAACAATAAAACCATAAAGTTTACTATTATTAATAACCATAAAACCATATTATACTTTTAGTCTTAAAAGGCAAATTTTTAATGATGAGTATATTTTTGTTAGAAAACTTTACCTAGTTTCGTCAAACTTTGATCATATTTTTATGACATTTCCAAGGTAACAAAGTCAACGTTGTCATTTCGATCTAAGAGCTTAAAAATTTGATCTTAAATGAAAATTTTACACTGATTGTAAACTCAACATAAGTTAATGTATGAAAACAGACTATGTACTACATCGTAATTATATTAGTACCAAAAACTTTCGTTTAAAAGTATCTGGTGTTTAAAACTATATTTTAAAGCCTCAAATATTATTAGGATTTGAAAAAAAAGTTTTAACCTCTCTCTTAAGCAGTAAGTTCGCCTCTATCCTTCATTTGATCTTTTATATGCATTGGTGAATTCACTCGCTTTAGTTAAAATTTACTTATAAATACAGTTACTAACGAGCAACATTCACATGTTTTTGTTTTTGTGCACTTCATATTCAGTTTTAAACAGTTGTTTGAGAGATTGAAATATGAATTTTGTATTTTATAGAAGAAACAGTTTTATATGTATCTCTTGTGACCCATGTACTGTTTTGTGTTGTTTTACATTCAGCCCGATTTTTAAGCTGATAAAATCAGTACTAGCTGTAGACTACAATATATTTCGCAGTTTAGTATAAAAATGAAATAAACAAGCATTAAGTGCTAAGACTACAGAATTAATTTTTTATAACACCGAAAGTAAAAAAGATTTTTCATATCCAGCTTTCGTCATTTTGTGAATATTTTTATACTAAGTTATCTTCATTAACAATTTTTTATTCAAGTGTATTCATCAATAGTTTTGGTAACACTTGTATCCTCGTCAAAATTTCAGCAAGCATCGACTTGAAGATTATCATTCATGTTCTTGGGAGCCATTTTTTGCTTGTATTTTTTTTTATAAGTTGTTTGTCAACAGATACGTCTTTAAGTTTGAAGTTTGCTGATAACGGTTGGTAGTTTTTCTCTTTTAGCAGTCCTACTTTTTTATTTTTCAACTTTTATGTTAAGTTACAGTTCAGTCACTGTACTTCATTGATGTGAAGACTATTTTATCAGTTGATTAACTAGCTTTATCTACCTTTTTTTTTTATTGTAGCCTGTTGCTTAAACCTGCATTCCCTTACTAATCTGTATCATATGTTAGGAAGTACTAGTCAAAACATGTGCTGTTTTTTTATATATAATGATAATGTGATGTTATAGCCAGCATGCACAGGAAGTGGTATTCCATATTTAGCAGTCACCTCAGATAAATGAGATCACGTAAACCGTAGAAAAATCTTCTGCCTCTAAACTTCATCTAAATCAGTTCTACAAGTTGCTTGCAATACATCAAAATCTTGGCAGTGTATAGGCTCGCCGCGTTGGTACGTGTGCCATCTACTGCTCCGCGTGAAAGCTAACATCTTAGAGAAGGCCTCATTAATGAGACCCCCCGTATAGATTCCACTACCAAGATAGACAAATTTTCTTTTTAAGAAAGTCATCTTGGACATGTGCAAAAAATAAGGTTCTTCATCCGTCTTTGCTCCGATTGTAACATTCATCCCAAAGCGTTTTCTCACCAGCCGTTTAAAGATGTTGAATTTAAACCAACCCCTTGCGGATTCATTAACAATAACAATAATGTCGTCCCCATAGATAGCAAGGGAAAAATACTCCTTGAACATCTCATAGGTGAGATGCTTACTCACCGCTTCCTTATAAGCTAATCTAGCAGTGGTATTGTTAATGGCAATATTTATGATTGAATTGTCGGGGGCAGTACCTGGTTGGCCTGAAATGTGGCCAGATGGCAATTGACAAAGGACGTTGTTAACAAGACATAAGGGTTGCCGGAGTGCAGTAAAAAACCCGTTGCGAAGTAAATCATCTTCCGGCTTCCAATTAGGGTCAAAACGCCGATACAGCGTATTATAAAGATATGAAAAATTGTTCCTTCACAGTAATGTCGAATACCTTATAGTCAGCGTCAAATCCATAATGTCCATTCCGGGTTAAATCTTTATAGAGATAGTTCCACTCAATAGATTGCGGGACTACGCCAATTGGGTGGTGGGACAGAGTTTCCGCCAAGAGGTTATGAAGGGCGCCGTTATACCTACGACCAACAATAACACCGTCAACAGGACAAGCACAAAATATGCGGGGTTTCCCAACTTTCTCAATAGGTCTGGCCTCATCTTTAAGGCAAGCAGTAGCTATCATCACTGTGCGTCGCTCGGCCTTACATTCGTTAATAAAATGCGAAATCTGAAATAAATATGTATATTTCTTTAGGTTTTCCATTTGTGGATTTAAATATTATACTTGAAAACTATTTTTTTTTAATAGAAATCTATTTTTTATTTTTAGTTATACTGGAAACAAACTTTACTACAACAAGGACACAAGTATCCCTGTAGTATTTCGCTCTTGTCCTTTTTCTTATTTCTCAATTTTTAAACACACATAATTACAAATAGTACAAACGAAACACCAATTTACTAAATTATTCACATCGTTTCATGTATAAATATTCTGTTTAAGACACCATATTTCTGCTTCTTCCTCTGCTGGCCATCCGAACGCAGCCAGAACACCTTCCTCCTCCTTTTTTTTGTATTGCAGATTTTTAATTTTATATTTTATTTATTAAAAAAAAATTTAAAAAATAAAATTGGTGATCGCAGCTTGATCTTGCACAATTGTTATAATCTTTTCTTAAAACTGCCTTACAAATTCTGTGATCCTACGTGGTTCTTATTCAACAATATTTTCGTATAGAGATGCTTGACGTTTCAATACAATGTCCAACTATTCATCTGTGGCAACCCTCAAACTTATGAACAGCTTCCTTTATTTTAAACCCTTTGTAGCTCTTGCTGTCTTAATTTTTCTTTTCAAAATGTAATTACAATCTGAAAACACAAAACACAATAACTTTCACCAGACAGTACAGATCAGGTAATCTTTCTTCTTTCCAGTTTTATCTAAAACTAGCGGAACGTTGGTGGGATCCATCAACGAACAGACAATTAGTTTCTTTATTTGAGTTTGGTAAGGCGTTGAGTTTAAAGGTTAAATATGATGAAATTAATTAAACCGTAAGTTTGCTAATCTTAATATCACTAAAGCGTTGAGCAAAACATTTCCCATTTGATATTGCCACTTATTTTTTGTATAATTCATAACAGAAAAATCACGCTCAATCCTGGCGTTGCTAAAAGGTTTTTTTTAAAACTTAACCATCAACTCACACAATTCTTTGTACTTTTTTAAACCATCTTTCCAGAATTTTACGGTTGTAAAACTTCCTATTAAAATATAGCATTTGTTTTTGACAATTTGTTTCTATAAAAAAACTTTTAATAGTAATTTAATTCAAGCTAGTAAAATAAGTTTAAATGCTGATATTTAATTCATAACAAATTTTAAAGTATTAGGGTAACATTAATTTATGGTTTAACAATTTAATCTTGTTATAATTGTTTGAAAAGTAGTAAGCAAGCATTTAAAAGCATATGTTATTTATATGAAACACAAAAGTTCTAACTAATTTGTTTGGCTGACAACACGAAATTGATTATTTTTTAGATAAAAACACGATTTTTTTTGATCTGACAAGTTATACATAACTTTGAAATTTTTAGGTTCAATAAGTTTGTTAATATCCGTTGACTCAAGGCCTGTAATAAAACATATAATGTTTTGCAAAACAATGTATTTGTTTTCATTAAAAAAAGCTTAAAAAAAAGCAACTATTTTGATCAACAACTTTGTTTGATGCTATTAAGTCTAGATTCTGTCGCATCCTGTTATCATTTTTACTTAAAGGTTGTATTGTGTAACTTCTATACAGTTGTATGGCCCAATTTGGGACATCGAAGTTTTCAGTGCTGTCGGTTTTTTTCCACATAGTTTTATCATAGAACATAACTGATTTGCATGTATGCATAATTGTATCTATCTTAAATTCTGTGAATTTTGAATAAGAATTACAGAAGTTGATTATAGTAGATGTTTTCTTTATATTGTTGGATTAAAGTTTTTGATGTCAAAGTACACGAAGCGTTTGTCGCTTTTGTTGCTGATTTTTTTGAACCAATCTACTACTTCGTCAAGCAAATTCAATTGATATAATACGATCTAAAATAAAAAACACGTTGAATTTTATTGACAAATTTAATAAAAGACAAATATAATGCAATAAAAATTTGTAATTACTTTCAATTAAACCGAGTTGTATGTAGTCAAAATAAAAAATAATAATCTTCATGAAAAGAATCTTCGTCAACAATTTTTTAAATAACCGCAATGTCCACAAAACCACTTTAAATTCTCTTAAAGATTTAAGAATGCAATCATTGTAAGGAATGCAATTAAATGGAACTACTTTTTACAACCTCACATCTCAACTAAAAAAAATAAAGTTTGAGAAATAAGAACGTTAGTTAAAAACAACTATTGATGTTCTATATTTTAGTTCCGACAGACAGCTATACAAAATTAAGAAAAGCTTACTAACCTACTTTACCTTTTCGTTCTTCTTTTTCCTACGCCACGCAGGATCATCTCTTGTACATTTGTAGCATTAAAAATTATTTACGACTGAAATTAAAAATTACGTAGAACTTGATCAATATGTAATGTTTAAAAATGTAATGCTTGCTCAAAAATTTCATTTATTTTGCTTAGTAGTAGTTGAAATTTATTAGTTAACCTCCGTGCTTTATTAGGCTTGTTGCAATTTCTAAGCGTTTTGAATTAAGGTGTTCGCAGTTAGTCTCGACACGTATGTTTGTTAAAGACAGAAAAAAGCAAGATATAAATTGTTCTGCAACCTAAGCAAATTAATAAAAGTTCATTCTCATCTGTATTATTTTTTCTTAAACATATTATTCTATATTTTTTTCCAAACTTCTTTATTGTGCAATACTGATTTATATGCATTTAAGGTTATTTTTATTTCCTGCTCGCTTATTTTTTTACTTTCGTTTGCAAAAGCTAAAGCATTTTTTAGTAATTTTTCTGATATTGATGGGTAAAATTCTACAATGTCATACTTCATGAACTTGTACTTGTATGTACTAAGTGTTTTGTACCTATTAATAACTTCTTGAGTGTTTCGCAATTGGAGATATTTGATTAATTTTCTTCAAATAGTATTGATTCTATCAACTCTACATTTGCTAATTTGATTTATATCTTATGTTGTTTGCTAATATAATTATAATATATATATATAAAAAATATTGACATAATATAATTATTTTCTTCTTGATTTATCAAGCAGTATAAGATGCTGAATAAGTGTGGGTATCAGTAAATTATTTGTATTTGTAGATCATTCAACTTCATATCTTATTTTTACTAAAAAGAACGGAATTTTACCGAATACAGACATGATAAAAACTCAACATGGTCTTTATAGCTTATATCATAGTTGTTTGAGTCTCATTTTTTGATGAAGCACAACATTACCATCACGTTAAACTGTTATTTTGTTCTTTGACTGAAAAACGTTTTCAAGTTTTAGTAAAAGCTATTTTAATACTGAATTATTATTATTAAGTTTATTGTCCAACAAAGGACCTAGGCATTAAAACCTAGGTCACTTAAACTGAAAGACACTAAAAAGAAAAAAACAAATTACAGTGATTAAATAAACATAAACATAAAACTTATACAAAGTACAAACTGAATAAATTAAAACTTTCACAATTCAACGATTCCAAAGTCACCAATCTCCAATTATACGTTCCAAAGCAACAAATACCTGTAACAAGCATTTCTGTCAAATCTTCAGAACCTGTCTTCATCACGCAGAACACTGATCTGAGCTACTATTTGCCACTCGTTATGACGGCAAATTCAGTCAAAAATCACTTCAAAAATGTGGCAGCAACAGTTCACAAATCTAGCTTAGAAATCAACTGAGTATCCAATAATTTCAAAATCTAAAGCCCAAAGCACATTAACAACAGCCCTTCCGAAAAAATCAAAGTTGAAAAGTACCTAAAATCTATAAGGGGAAGGTGTAGCTTACAGATTAAACTACCAATAAACTACATACCACACACCAAATCAATGGCTAAAGAGATGAACAAAACTAATCACTTATAAATTTTACTGGTAAATATTTTATTTAAATCAAATCTTTTTAAGTTTAATCGAAAATCTTTAAGATTTTTGCACGATACTAGTTCATTTGGAAGTTTGTTCCACATTTTTACCGAACGATAGAAAAAAGATTCGTGCCAACCAACATAGTTGAAATGATATTTGCATGTATATTTTCTATTATTACCTCTAAGTGAGTAATTGTTTTCATAAGGTTTAAAGAAAGTTTGAGAATCAATAGTAGTTTCATTGTTAATCAGTTTAAAAAAAGTAATTAGATCAAATTCAAGTCTTCTGTATTCTAAAGTTTTTATATTAAGCTGTTTTAAGAACTTTAAAACAATGAACGACAATAAAAAATAACTATGGTTATAATAAGAATATTGAATCATAATGCAGTCGTGAGGCAATAGACAAAGCTAGACCATAATATAACAAAATACACATAAAGAGCTAAAATTTAAAGAATCTACAAAACTTATACAAAAGCGAGCGCATCACAGAAGTAGCCACAGCCATGAACTAAGACGAAATGTTATGTTTGAATTCAACCTTAGCCATGATTTTCGTAAACAACGTACGCTTCTCATTAGGCATGTCAGGTATCTCTCTTTTATGTTTTAATTTCCTACAATTATTCTCCATAACGAAATCGTAAGCAGCTAAGGCGTAACACAAATCACCTGCAGTCTTATAATTGATAAAGATGTCATAATCTTTTAGCAAACAATCAATCATCATCAGGTTGATTCTCTTTTTTCGTCTGAAGTTTAGAATTAATTGACCCTTATGCCACTCGTCCTCTAACATGGCAAGTTCGCCATCACAATCCGATCTGTCCAAGTGCCTTAAAAACTCTTTCTTCTTAAGTAAAAGACGATCCTCGTCAGTCCACCTCCTACTGTCCCCCGCGCCCGCGAGCCCCAGGTCTGTAGTTTGCTTAACTTTCCAGTTGACTTTATCTAATATAATTCTTCTTCCGTTATGGTTAATCACCGAAGAAGCGGAATCCAGCAACTTGCCAGTTACTAGCATACCACCTTCCTTATCCGGCAATATATCAAAACCTAGCTACTCACCCATCAATAACATCTCTGCGGCCAGCGAAGCTACACTCTGATCATCTTGAATGTGTATGACAGTAGGGAGAAGGACCTTCTCATCTAACCTTGAATTATGACTTAAATCCTGAATTGTTTGAAAATGATTTGAAAATTACCTTTTGTTTTCATAAACTTATAAATGTCATTTAAAGATACATTTTAATGCATGTATCATTAAAAGTTCTGCTGCGTTGATAATAGAAATGGAACAATCATACTACACACGTTTAATTAAGATACTTTTAAAGTAAACTCCTATAACTTTTACATACTTATCATTCAAATTCAACAAATGCAAACCAAATACTTTGTTGGACAACACCTAATTTTACTATCTCTCGTTTTGCAGGCTGTCTGAGACTCAATTTTGGCTTACTAAAATAATAACTTATAATTAACCTCGTATAAGATTAGCATAAATGGAGCTATATATTGTTTTTTATTTTTATTTCATTGATGACAACTATTTTAATTAAGAAAAGCTTACTAACCTACTTTACCTTTTCGTTCTTCTTTTTCCTACGCCACGCAGGATCATCTCTTGTACATTTGTAGCATTAAAAATTATTTACGACTGAAATTAAAAATTACGTAGAACTTGATCAATATGTAATGTTTAAAAATGTAATGCTTGCTCAAAAATTTCATTTATTTTGCTTAATCATAATGCAGTCGTGAGGCAATAGACAAAGCTAGACCATAATATAACAAAATACACATAAAGAGCTAAAATTTAAAGAATCTACAAAACTTATACAAAAGCGAGCGCATCACAGAAGTAGCCACAGCCATGAACTAAGACGAAATGTTATGTTTGAATTCAACCTTAGCCATGATTTTCGTAAACAACGTACGCTTCTCATTAGGCATGTCAGGTATCTCTCTTTTATGTTTTAATTTCCTACAATTATTCTCCATAACGAAATCGTAAGCAGCTAAGGCGTAACACAAATCACCTGCAGTCTTATAATTGATAAAGATGTCATAATCTTTTAGCAAACAATCAATCATCATCAGGTTGATTCTCATTTTTCGTCTGAAGTTTAGAATTAATTGACCCTTATGCCACTCGTCCTCTAACATGGCAAGTTCGCCATCACAATCCGATCTGTCCAAGTGCCTTAAAAACTCTTTCTTCTTAAGTAAAAGACGATCCTCGTCAGTCCACCTCCTACTGTCCCCCGCGCCCGCGAGCCCCAGGTCTGTAGTTCGCTTAACTTTCCAGTTGACTTTATCTAATATAATTCTTCTTCCGTTATGGTTAATCACCGAAGAAGCGGAATCCAGCAACTTGCCAGTTACTAGCATACCACCTTCCTTATCCGGCAATATATCAAAACCTAGCTACTCACCCATCAATAACATCTCTGCGGCCAGCGAAGCTACACTCTGATCATCTTGAATGTGTATGACAGTAGGGAGAAGGACCTTCTCATCTAACCTTGAACCATGACTTAAATCCTGAATTGTTTGAAAATGATTTGAAAACCAGAAAAGTTTAAGTTTCGTAACCGAAAGTCAATGGAAAGATTGTAGCACTCAATTGAAAAACTAAGTATTTAATACAAAAACTTCTAAGAAAAAAATTAGCGATTTGTTTTTAATTAGATTTGAAGTTCCAGTATGTAGTATAAAAAATTTTAAACCCAGTAGCTAGTACATTGTTAATAGTAAATAGTGTAAACAAATAGAAAGCACAACAGCTTTATTGAAATTAAAATAACGAAAAAAAAACTAGGCGATTAGTTTTAATGAAATTAAAAGAACTAAATAAGAATATTATTTTTTCTTTCAAGCGAATCTATTAAAAAATAGATAGAACTAAGTTAGCTTTGCAAGTCTAAAAAGGTTTCTGTTTTTAAATAAATTTTAGAAGCAAGCTACAAGAAGTTAATAACCGACAAAAATATTGTTCATGTTTTCAATTCTGAAATCTTCCAATGTCTTAGCATCGCCCTCTAAAGGTTGAAATTTACAGTTTCTGACGAGTATGAGCCTGATTTTCTGTGCATCAACTTCAAATTTGTCCTGCAAAATTGCCTTCAGTTCTGTTAAACTTGTGTCTTTTTGCAGTTCCAGACACTCTTTTCTCTTGTCTTTGAATTCGAAATGCAGGATAACTTTGTTTTCTGTCCACTCGTTTGTAATCATCGTTAACAGTTTCAATTGAGTATAATTGTGTTATAAAGCTGGAAGAATAAACATTTTTTTTTAATATTAATTGTTTTTTAAAGAAGTTTTTTTAGCAATAACATCTTACAAATAAAAACTTCCATATACAATTGGCAAACCATTTAAATTATTTTTTTAATTCTAATTAATTTTTAAAATAGAAACAATGTAAAAATGTTTTACTACATTAAAACTTTTTACAAATAGTATTAACAATGTTAAGCGTATATTTTTATACATTTGTATAAAACACAAACTGTTTACTGTAAATACTATTTTAATATTTGAAAAGTGTTCAACAATTTAAGTTATAGAAAAATTAAGCTATTTGACTAAAAATTCTTTTCTGATTCATTTACAGTTAGCTATAAAGTATAACATTTTATAGTTTTAAAGACCGTTGATTATTTTTATAAGAAGTTATTGCAAGTATATTTTTAACCTCTGACTATAATTTTTTTATACAAATTAACCTTAAAAAAGGAAAGAACTTATAATGATTATATGCACTAAATATTAACTTAATCTACTGAAAGCTTAGTTTTTTATGATAATGTTTTAAATTGTAATAACGAAAAGTTAGTTTAAAGTTAAATTAAAATTTAAGTCAAATAAATAATACTTTTTACTTCGAACTATTGAGGCTTAAGTACCATTTGTTGTAACTCAAAATGTTTAAAACAATATCTGCAAACTTAAAGTTTTTGCTACTTTTGGCTAGCAAAATTTATTTTTTATGATTGTAGTTTAAGTAACACATACTTACACAAAACAATTAATTCACTTTTTTAAGCAAATGAAATACAGAAGCCTTTCAAATAATTCACAAAAGCAGCATAAGAATATTTTTTTTTATTGAACAAATAACTAAACGAAATAAGCTAAGTAGTTTCAATAAAAAAAGTAAACACATAGGAAAATAATTTTTGACACTTGTGTGTTTAAAAACAACTCGAGTAAATGACGTTTTATAAGTTTATGCAAACTTTAAATTAAATAATTAAATTGACAAAAAAGCTGAATTTTTATTGTGAAAAACTTGCTTATGATAGATATTTTTTAATGCTGTGTTAAGTACCAAAAACTTTCTTACAAAATGTATAAATTCAAGTAATTACAGTACAAAAATAACTAGTGTAAAACAATTGAGAAAAAATCCTCTATTAAACAACAAAATTAAAAGTTATTTAATTAATTTCATGTGTTCAACATTTTAATTGTCTTATTATAACTTATATTTTCGTTTGTTATGTAGATAAATATAAAGTTCTCAATAACTGTTTTATAAGTTTAATATTTAAATAAGATCTTCAAAGGAAAATGTTTAAAACAAAAAATATAAATACTAGTAGACAGCTCAGATCATTTTATAAAAGCTACTTTTCTTAAACTATTTAATTTAGATTAATAACTGAACAAACTTTATGCTAAATACTAAAAAAAACAATATTATACTATGACGTTCAGTTTTGCTTACCCTAACTTTGCTTAAATTTATAATCTAAACTTAATTTATTATTATTTTAGTAGCAAATTTTTAAATCTATGACATTTTTTCCTAACCAACTTTAATAAAATTTGGTGCACGAAATTTCAAATTAGGATGACTTTAATTCCAAAAGTCAAATTTTTGATAAACCTGAATTAGTTTTTTGTTTTCCCTTCTATTTTTTAACTATTTTCCTAATATCATAAAATTTATTTAATAATAAAGTTAAATTAATGAAAAATATTGTAATATTTTTTTTATTTGAAATTGTTTTTTAAGATATGGCTCCTTGGAAACTTTAAATTTGATTTGTCGTAGTTTAAATTGATACAAAAATAAAAAATATATACTATTTCACTTTTCAAAAAAAAACTGTACAATTAAGACTTCTACTCAAAAACATAATCAACTAATATTTTAGGTTTTTAATGCTTTAAACTACTAAGACATAGTATTAAAAGAAAATGCGTATTAAGATTAAAAATTTTAAGTATTTAGTAAACAGTGTTTAGGATTAGTTTTTATTGTCCATTTAAGTAACTAACATTGTTTTATTATTACCTGTTTTCTAAGCTTTTTATGAAAACTAGGCTAAACACATTTAATTATATTTAAGTAACTTAAATAAGAGTACAGTTATTACATAATTCGCAGTTATATATTAGGCTTCGATTTAATGTGTTGATAATATTAGTATCCCTATTACTATTACTTTTAGTGTTTAATAAGATCAACTTGGCTTTTAACTAAAGTTTAAAAGACTGATTTGCATGCTACGTCGGTCAATAAAGTAATTTTGATAATTAAAAAAGAACTATTGTTTTAAAAAATTCAATATTTAGGTAATATGTATTACAATATTTGCACTTGTGTTGTATTCTATATAAAACTAAAATATAGAATATAAACGTCTGAAAACAATAAAAACTAAAAACTGAGTTTACCATAACAATAAAACTACTAAAAATTGCTCTTTGAAAAACTCAGGTAAATGTAGAGCTATATTAATTTTACCTACTTGTGTAAAAGAATAATTTCAAATAGTTGTTTAATAAGCTATAAAATTTATTGTTTTTGTTTGACAAATGTTAATGAAAAACATAATTCAATTAGTTAATATTTTTTATTTGCTTGAACAACTAAATTTTTTATGTATAACTATAAATCTTCTCAAACTACAACAATTTAAACTTTAACTGCATTCTACATAATTTTGAAAACGAATAAAACATAATTTAAAAGGTCATAATTTGCAACTACTAATTAGCAAAAGTAATTACTTTTGTATAAATAGCTAAAAAGCTAGTTTAATTCTTTTCAATTTTTAAAGAGTTACAGGTCTCTCATAAATTTTATTGTTTATTGAACAACACAAAAAGCACACAAAAAAATTGGTCTTATCACAAAACAAAAGGATCTAGTGAATGTAAAACCTTTCGGTTATCGAGTTGTACGACACTTGGAAGTTTAACGTCACTGTCAAAGACATAGTATTTTTATCCAAATAAAGCATCACTTACTCAATTTTTGTAATCTGATAAGCTACATATGCTAAAATTTAGTTTTAGGAAGACAAAAATTAAGGAATTAAGTTTAAATGACGATGAAATTTTTGAAAAGTTTACAAAACTTTTGGAAGTCCAAGTGATGCAATTTGATTTGGTCGACAAAATTTTACCTAAAACCAAAAAACTATTCAAGTAAGTGAACAAACTAACAGATCAGGGATTGAAAGTACTTAAGTTCCTTCGATGGTGTTATAATAAGGTTTTGTTTATTTATTATTAACAACGTTAACTTATTTTTATTACCGATAAAAATTGTTGTTATCGTCCTATTATTTAACTTATACTAACCAAATTATTAACTATTCATGGTCTTAAGATAACAAGAAATTTTATTCATATTTTGTTAAATTTTAGTCAGTAAAAAATATCTTGAAATATAACACTACTTTAAACTTACAAAATTTGAAGTAAATTTATATGCAAATATACTTTGATGCACAGTGTGCACTATACTCACAATTTAATAAAAACATAAAAATATAGACTTTAATTTCAATTTAGAACAGCAAAGGCGAATTTAAAGTGATCACGTTTGTTCCAAAAATCTTGCATAAAAAGAAAGTAAAAATGATCTTGCTGTCTAAAATTGATCAGGAATCATTAAACAACTTTTCTGTCAAATGTAAAAGTTTGAACCTTATTCTTAAAGAAGGTTACCAACCGGAATATAACCATTGGAGCCCGAAGCCCTACAACAACAGAAGCAGTCACAACAAGAAGATTGAAGTTGAGATGATAAAATTGCAAATTAAAATTGAAAGCATTTTGGCTGAACTGCAATGGAATGTGGATAAATCAGAAAATTCTTGAATTAAATCTGTTTAATTCATTTAGTTGCTTCGCTCAAACACTTTGCAAAGCAAACAATAAAGAGGTGCTATTTTTCTTTATATATCATTAAAAATAAGTTGTCTATAACTTTTTTTGCAAACTAAACTTAGTTTAATTTTTATCATCTCTAAATTTTCACTAAAGTAGAAAATATTTGTTTTAGTTTGCAGCTTTTATACATGTTCAATATAAAACATAGAAATACTTTTATCATTTGTTATTTACTTTTAAAGTTTAAAAACTTTCAATTAAAATGTTTTTTGTACCCTAGCTTGACAGTATAACAAATGTAGTGAAAAATAACTTAATTTTCTATTTCTACGATGTTAAACAGTTTAATTAGCAAGATTATACAAGTAGTGAACTTAGTTTTTAATAAGCCATTAAAGCTTGAATTTATCTAGTATGATACTAACAAAAAAAGTCATTATCATGATTATTAAGTAACTGCTATTTTAAACATCCATGTAAAAGTATTTTTAAAATAGTAGATTAAGAAAATACAAATAAATTTTGAATCTAATCAAATTTTTCAAGTTACAGCTAAATAAAGTTCAATCATAGATGACATTGTAGTATTTTAGTACGTCAAAAGTTATACAAAACACTCAAAAAACTTAAAACAAATTTGAATCTACAGGTTAAGATTAGTTATTAGTATTCTAACTAGTTACGTTTCAGTGCAATAATCTTAAAGTTTTATTGTAATTTAAATTTTTTTTCAATCTTAATAGTATGTGCTTTATTAGTACTTCTATGTTTCAGTTTAGAAAATGATACTAATAAATAAACATTAGTACACTATTTTTACAACATATTATCATTAGTGTTGCAAATTTATTGTCTTACGCTGGACCTAGGCATCAAAACCTGGGCAACTTAAACTGAAATACTCACAACGAAGAAACAGAAAAAAAGCACAGAAAAATTAATATCGTTGAAAATCAAAAAAACATATTTTAGTTTTTCTTTTTTAATAAACAAAAAATAAAAATGTTAACAAATAAAACTTAACTTATCAATTTATTTATGCTTTGAAGTAGAAGGTTATTGTCAAACATGTCTTTTCACCTCCTAATAAGCATTTTTATCATCAACAATTTTAATGATCTTTGAGATCCATCAATTGCAAAAACAGTTGAAAAAATTATATTTCAGCATCAACTCACAGCTTCTCACCAACAAAAAACCTTCTCTGCAAAGTTTAGGAAAACATACTGAGACGCTCAAGTCAGACATTTCATTTATGATTTTGATGCAAAAAATCAGCAATACAGTTTGAATCAGGCACTTCTACGTCTAAATGGGATTCTGAATCACTTCTATCCAAGTCATTTGGAACACACCAAAATATCAAAATACAAACCAAAAATAAAAGTTCAAGATTGAACTTTTTTTCGTGAACAAACATCAACCCAATATACACATCCTGACTTTCAGAACTTAGTTCTGCACATTTGTACACCTTTTTTACCAAGGCAAAATAAACTATTTAAAAGGTACAATATCACAATTAATAAATTATAAGATTAAAAGTCCTTATTCAATCAATATGTTCGGTAGACATTTGTTTGGCTTGTCTGTTGTTAATATGATTTGGGTTTTAACCTCAAAAATTTAAATGCACAAAATATAAAACCCAAATCATATTAACAATAGATAAGCCAAATAAATATCTATCGAACACGTTGAAAAAGGACTTATCATACAAAGAGGAAAACTACTAAGATACAAAGTGAAAAGTATTTAAGATCAAAAACTAAAGTCCTTTGAATTATCAAAAAAAAAACTAGTTCCACACATTTACATTTATTAACCTACGAACAATTTTCCATAACGAACTTACGATTAGCAGTCAATTTCACGATTATAAGATAGTAAAACGGTTATTATATATTTTTATTAGTATTTCATTCACAAAATAAGATACATTAGGTAATATATTAAGTTATATTAAATGCATTTACAATGTATTAATAAAAATTGCAAAACAAAAGTTTTTTTATGAGTATCATAAACGTTAGATTGTCAAAAACCAAACAAAAATATAATTGAATAAAAACAATTTTATCCGGCTTACAATTTTTTAGGTTTAACTAGTACTACCTAAAGCGAGTTTAGAAGATTTTAAACTATTTCAAAAATGTTTGTTTTAATCTAAAGGTTTTTGTTATTTAGCAATAGCAATCCATTTTTTAATCATTTCAGTTTAAACAACACGTTCTCTAAGAAATTAATTTACTAACCAAAATACAGTACAGAAGCTTATAGAAAAAAACACAATATTTTAAGTTTTATCAATCAAGTTAAAAAATGAGCTAAACTAAACAGTTTACATTTCTAAGAAATATTTTTAACAAAAAAAAAAATCAGCAAAAGAGATTGCACAATCTTTTTGTAAAAAATAATCTAAACTAATGATTTATAAAAAAAATCATTAGTACATTTTAATTTGTCTAAAGTATTTTTTTATAACAACTTTTAACAATAGATTTATAAACAATTAGTATTTGACGATAAAAGATAAGATAAAAATAATGTTTTAAACGACACAGGCTTGAGCAAATTTCAACTAAATTAGAATGCTTTAAATTTATAACCTTATTAAGTTTTAAGTAAGCTTTACCAAAAATGGAAATTCACATTTTTTATAACTAATTGTAGAAAATTAACTTACATAAGTCTTTTTTGTCTAACTATTTCTTTTTGTTTAAAGCACTAAAAGCTTTCTTATTAAGTGCATTACAAGCAATGTTACAATACAAAGAAGTAATTTGTGTAAAACAGTTGAAAAAATGTTAGTTCTCTTCTAAATAACAAGACAACAAAAGTAACATTTAAAAATATATCAATAAATGTTAATGTTCGTTGATTTTAAGCACTAATCTTTTCCTTCAGTATATACTAAGCAGAAAAATAAAACTAATATATATATTTCTTTTTTTGAAAATTTTAACAAGAAAGAAAAAAATACTTAAGTAAGGTTTTTAAACTAGCATGTAAATGATGTATTAAATTAGTTTTATTTTATGACAGCTTAAATAAAATTTGTTTGAGATATTGCATTTTCAAATACAAAACTAAAAGTGTGCTTTTATACCAAAAAATCTTTGTATTGTTAATTTTGTAATCTAAGCTTACTTAAGTTTATATTTTAAACTTAATCGAAAATTAGTTTAGTAGCTTTTTGTACCATCAAAAACGTTTTTTAGTTGTAGTGTTAATAAAATCATATAATTGCTTATTTAAATAAAACCAGTAAAAGTTTAATGTAAAACTTATAATTTTAAGTAGTGTCAGTTGATACCTTTGAATCTGTTGATAATAAAAAGTATGAATTATCAGAACTTATTATCAGAACTAGTTTCAATAAATACTTTTGATTTTTTTTCTATTACGAATATGTGAGTTACTTTAAAAAATCTTAATAAACTAAGAAAATGTGTATTCAGATAATAGTTTACATTATTGGGATTATTTTAACTAGAATTAAGTTTTAAATTTATTAAACTTACATTAATTTAAGATGATTTTTTATAAGAATAAAAATTAATTTTGTTAATTAAAAAGTAGTAGAGCTGTTAGATAATTTAAAAATAAGCTTAGATAAAATTATTAATCTCTCACTAGATCTTGCTTATATTCACTTTAAATATTTATAAGTCTACTTTGTAGATTAAAAAAGTTTAGCTCTTAAACAAAATGCATTGTTTATTTGATATATATCATAAAACTTAAACCATAGTTGATTCAAAAGAAAAAATCAAAATTCATAAACATAGTTTTTTTAAACAATACACTCTCAGAACTTATTTTACTATGGAAACGAAACTAATAAAAACTTTTACTTTATATTCTGATGAAAAACCAGGTTTGTGCATAATTATGTTCATTATAATTTTTGTGTTGAAAATATTCTGATAGTTTTTAAAGTAACTAAAAAACTCCATATTTTTTGTTGAACAAATGTTAACTTGTATTGATTCTAGTAAGATTTTACTTTAAAAAGAGATATTAAGATTTTTATGTATAATTGTGATTGTGTTTAAGTTCTAACCAGTAAAAATTTAGCTGTTTACTACATGACTTTGTTAACAAATAACACAAAATTTTAAAAGTAATACTTTCTGGCTATTAATTACCTTCAAAGCTTATTTTATGCTATTTTTTACTCAAAATATTTTTCTTTCTAAATACAGCCATCAATTACTGATCAATTGTAAGTTCATAAACTATGTATTTTTTAATTATATTTCTGAAAACAGAAATGGAGAAATTATATTTAAATGACCAAGACATTTTTGAAAAGTTTGCTCTAATTTTGGAACTGCAAATGATGCAATTTGATTTGATTGACAAAATTTTACCTAAAACCAAAAAATTATTCAAGGAAGTAAACAAAGTAACGGAACAAGGTGTACTTGTGATAAAGTTTCTCCGCTGGTGTTACAATAAGGTTTGAAAACAGTTTTTGTTTTATTACTGTAAGCAGTAAAAGTAAAAGGTTTTATTAAACATATTGAAATAAGAAAGGTGCCATAGTACTAGTCCTTCGCAGACAAATTTTTATTTTTTTAGCCGTTCGTCGTAATTTTAGAAATCAAAAATAAAAATATTTTTATGAAAATTTACGAAAAGGTTAATTAGTACAACCGTTTACTTAAAAATAATCTATAAGCATTTATTCAATTGGTTACTATTAGAAACCTTAGTTTAAGCTGCTTTTTTAAACTGCTTTTAAGCTAAGAATATAAAATGGGTCGGAGATTTCTGTTTTGCTGGCCGCCTGTGTTAAAATAAACAGTTAAATGTTTTCTTTTCTCCTTAAAAACTTATTTCTTGGTTTGCATGTTTACGTTTTTTATTAATTTCTACTTTGATATTAGAAAATAGTTGTCAAAAACATATGTTTTTTTTTAAGACAAAAAGATTATTTACACAACTTTCAAAAATAAATGTTGATAGAACTACACTTGTGTGTATGTGATTTTTTCAGGATAATGCAAGCTTAACTCACAATTTAATTTATAATAAACAACACTTTTCATTTCAGAACAGTGAGGGAGTGTTCAATGTGATCAGTTTCGTTCCAATAAACCTGCAAAAGAAAGCGAAAATGATCTTGCTCTCCATAATCGACCAGAAATCGTTGAACGACTTCACTCTGAGCTGTAAAAACTTGAACATCCACCTGGAAGATGGGTACCGACCCGGATACCACCACTGGAGTCCCAAGCCGTACAACAACAAGACGAGTCGCAACAAAACCACGGAAGTCGAATTGGTGAAACTGCAAATTAAAATTGAGAGTGTGTTAGATGAACTGCATTCTGCTGTTGAGAGTTCTAATTAACAATCGAGCAACTTCTGTTGTTCTTTAAAATTGATTATTAATAAAACGTACAACTAATTTATGTAGTTTTCACAATGTTGATCTCTATTGATTTTTTTATGAATAAAAATTAAATTTAATTTTTGGTTAACATTACAATTTTTCTTTCATTTAGCCCCTTAAATTTATTTATAATAAATATTAAAGTAAATATTTGTTATTTTAAAAACTTTAAGTATGTTTTGTTTTACTTTTAGTTTCAATTACCTTATTTATAAACACTTAACTAATTTTTTAAAAGTTGTGCAACGGTTTTATTACGTATAATTTATAAGTGAAACTTAGCTGAAAATAGTGTTAATATTTTAAAACTTTGTTACTCTAGAATATGTTTTAATAAAATGAAAATGTTGTAGTAAAATTATATTTAATATAAAATTAGTGTTTTAAAACAATGTAATGTTTTATTATAATTTTAATGGTTTGTTGCATTTTGAAAAACTTATTAAACGAATTAGACAACAAACACTCATGTCTAAAAAGTAAAGCAGCAATTTTAATTAACAAAACTAAGTAAAGTTTTTAGACAACCATTAACTCACAAAACTAAGACAAAGAAAGCTCTTTATTAGTAGTCATTTCAATATTTGCTTTTTATAAATCCCAGATGCTTATTACTTCCGTTCATTTTAGTTTATCAATCATGTATGTGGTAATAAACTTAATTCACCAGATTTAATTTTAGTTCAAGGTCTGCCCACGAAGACGTTAATCTTGCCTTTTAAATTTGTTAAAAGTTAACACTAGAAATTGTTGGGCTTATAATTAAAACAAATAAAAAGGTTAAAAGAAAAATTGACAAGAGGTACAAAGATTACAATAGATATTTTACATTTCAAATTCCAGGGTTCGTTTCGTTATGAAAAGTGATAAATAATACGGCTGGCAATTTTTTTTTTGGCTCATGATCACCAAATGCCTGCCGATTTTTGTTTTAGTTATTTTTTTTTAAATAAAAATGTGTGTAAGGTTTTACATAAACTTAACAAATTTCCAACTTCTTAATAAAATATATTCTACTTAACAAATCTAGATTTAGAGGAATATCAGACCAGGCATGTTTTAATCAATATTTTTTCTTTAAAATAATATGTATTAGAAATTCTACGTATATGGATGCCGAAGTTAACTTTATATTAATTATTATTATATTATTAATGCATGTTTAAAAATATGTTGTAATAAAACTAAACCTTTAACATTATAACAAATTTTAGTATTACAACGCACTGTAGACTAAGTATTTGTTTTCATTTTAGTATTTTAAATTTAAAAATGTGTATTTCAGTTAGCTTTAAATTTTGTTATTTTTATTCGATAAACACGGCATTTATTTGAATTACTTATGTAAAGTAAGCTAAAAGCTGCAAACTTTAATACAAAATTAAAATAAAACCAGATGGTTTGAAACTGTGTTATGATATAAACTGCCTTTTTAACTTAAATATTTTTATTGCAACAAATTGTTTACTTTAACAAAAAGTTAAAAATAAAATAATCATTTGTCAATATTGTTCTAATTAAAAGCCTAAAGTTTCCTTATGTTTTAGGACATTTAATAAAAGAGAGATTAGTCAAAAACATGTAGTTATCTTCCACCATCTTATCTTCTAACAACCATTTTTTCTCAACTATGTCGTAAACATAGACTTTTAGTTTTTTTGAAAAGCTCAAGTTACAAAAACATACAAATTTGTTGTTTATACTCAGTGCTTTAAGTTTAAGATTTAATGTATTTGAACCGGGTGTTTTAATCTTTAATATAGTAAACTTTGTAGAGATGTTCTCATATACTTCACAACATTCTGGATTTTCTTTTCTTATTACAAACATTTTGTTACCCATGCTAACTGCAGAATGATTATACCTTCTTTCAACCATATCAGGTAAGTTGGTCCATTTATTTTCATGATGATCATATGCTTCTACGGATCTTAAACTTCCATTATAGTTACAACCTCCAGTAACAACAATTTTGCCTTCAAAGACTGTACAAGCTGAAAAGCATCTTTCATTTTGTAAATCTGCAACTTTAGTCCACTTGTTTGGTTCATACTTATAACAACAGTTTTCAAATTTTTTTAACATAACATTTATCACAAAATCCACCAGACTCGGTAGAACAATATTCATTGTATCCAAAACGACCACCAACTACATAAATACTTTTCCTAAATGAACAGACATTAAAATCAGTTAAACAGTCATTAGTGGATTCCAATTCCTTCCAATTGTTTGCTTTTGCACTATACATTTCAAAAGACAACGACCAATCATACCCAATATAACCACCAAGTACATAAACATCAGTACCAATAACAGCTGTTCTGCTTGAGTGCCTTGGTGTTATCATTGGACTCATTTTGGTAGAAGTTTTAAAATCAGGACCTTTTATTTCAATAACTTCATTTTCACCTCCACAAATAACAATGTTAAAATCATCCTGATTGCAATAACGGTTTTCATACAAAACTAAAGGTTTATCTCGACAAAGTCTAGTCATTTTTGTATATAATTAACCGAAGCTACTTGAAACCTTAAAAATTGAGTTTTTGATTAACCATTTTAAATTTTATACATGCTAGTTTATTATTTTATTTGTGAATGGTTACAGTAAAAGAAACGTAACTTTGTCAAACAATTTATTAAGTAGTTAGCTTTTAAAATAGATGAACCATTTTAATAGAATATTTTTACAAGTAAAACAGTAGATCTTAAATAAATTAACTTAAACTACAAAATATTGAAAAAAAAGCTATTGTGTAACATTTTTTTTCGTTACAAGTATGTACTTTATAATCAATATAGTGTATATGTCTCATTTATGTCAAACTAATTTTTAGACAGCTCCTTTAATTAGAAACTTAAAACTAAACTAATTACAAAGTATTTTATATACACAAAAGAGCATAATCATTTAATAAAAACTAACCTATTTTTATTTTATTTTTTACCTATTTTGAGTTAAATTTATCTTCAATTTAAATAATTTTAATTAAAGTCAATAGATAATATCTATACATAGACTAGTATCTTTACAAAGAATTAGCCTAATATTAAAATTATTGAGAAGTTTTTATTAATTATTCAAATAAAACAGTGATACAAAGTTACAACAAACTTTACTATTCAATAATCTGTTTAATGCAGATTGAAGTTTCACAAACATTTAAAGTCTTCTTACATATTATTTTTACATAGGGTGTTCAACTAGCGAATGAAAATTTATTTAGATAAACTAAATAATTTTTCGAATGTAATAAAATCTTTTTTTAAATCTTTTTTTTCATTTATGTTTTTTTTATACCGCCTAAGCAAAAAATATAATATTTTATTAAGTTTTGTTTCAAATTTTATTTCCTTATTTTTATGTTACTTTTATATTTTATAGATTTAATGTTAGAAATTGTTATAACGCTACTTGAGTGTAAAATCTTGTATAACTTTTTTTAGTTTACCTTCATCTCAGAAATAAATTATAAATAACGTGTACCCTTGAATACAAGTTTATTATAGTTGCAGAACAACTCTTTAAAACATTAAATATTAATATACAGAATGTTTTACTTAAGATATTTTAGTCTAATAACAATCTATAAAGACGAAAACAAACTTCAAAAAATTGTTTATTGAAGTGAACTTAATTTGTAATTGTTTTATTAAATTTTTATTTTTAAACCTAAAATAATATACTTTGTCTATAAAACTTAAGCTGCTCTAAATATACAAAACACCGGTGAAAAGGTATCTTATGTTAGTATTTAGGTGAATATGCATTAGAGGAAACAATCGGAGTTTTACAAAAAAAAACTGCAACCAACTTTAAATAATAGATTTCTGTGATAGTTTAAAAATGCATGTGTATTCAAAAAAAGATATAAGTTATATCCCATACACAAATTTCAAAATAATATTTATTCATTCAAATCTTAAAACTACTATAACTTTCATTTGTTAAAATCAGTGAGTATAAATAATGATGTCAATAGTTTATGCTTTCATACACAAATTATTTAAAAACTGTACACCAATAGTACAAGACTTCTTCTATCCTAAATCAGTCTTTCATTCACTTACTCATAGTTCTACAGCTGTTATAATTGGGTACCTTTGGCTAAAACAGGGGTCGGCAAACTGCGGCCCGCGGGCCAATTGCGGCCCGCGAAGGGTAAATCTGCGGCCCGCGAGCATGTTATTTTTTTAAATGGAATGCGGCCCGCGAAAGAAAATTTTGTGGCCCGCGAGCATTTAAATGTGGCCCGCTGAGCAAAATTATATTTCTAGTTAAATTTTTTCGGTAATTCGACTTAATTTGATTAGTTTGATTTTAAGTCTCTATACAACATTTTAAAATAATTTCAAGTAATTACTGCTTTAGTTTAAAAATGTGAAAAACACAGATTAGCGTTCTAACAGGATATGTTTCTCAGTTGCATAATTACTTCTTTTATACAACAGTAAGTAATTATTTGAAAAAAGAGTGTCAAGAGTGCCTTGATTTAATAAGTTGGTTATATAATACCTATTTATTAAATAAACTAAATGCAAATGTTTTCCTGTTTATACAAAAGTAATGCACAGTTATTAACTAAAGTGTCATTTCTTTATAGCTTAGATATTCTTTTTCAATACTTTTTATACTTCAGTTTCTTTTATAATTTTTTTATTTGTAAATGTTGTATTTTAGTGTGAAACTTTTAAAAGAACATAATAATAAGAAATAAGGTTCATTTGATTTTTGTTTTGACACATTTTAATTTTTAATAAGTTTTCTATGCACACCAACTTAAAAAATGTTTATATTTTAAACCACTTTAAATTTAATACTTTAGTTAGTTTAAGTTTAGTTTATGCATACTTTTCTACCAATGTTATTTATACATGTCATGTCTAAACTTGTACAGACACATTTAAAACAGTATATATGACATAAGTTAATATAGTTTTTGTTAGGTATACATTCCATTTTTCAAACATTGTTTCTTCAAGCTAAGTTAATTTTTATGCCTTGCATATCAATACACACAATTGCTGTTTTTTCGAGCTACCTATTTAATATAAACTAGATATAGGGATGGTAAATTTATAAAGTTTGTACATTGTTAATCAAAGTAGTTCAAATTCAAGCAAATAAACAACTAAACATTGCAACACACTTAGATTATCACTATTTGAAGACTTTAAATCTCAGGCCAACTAAGCCATTTTTTCAGTTTTTGGCTAGAATTGCTTTTTGTATACAAAAATATCAGGAATGTTTTTGTTGACTCAGGCTGGCTTTTTTGCTTGAAAGAGTGGCAAATTAAACTTATGTTGTATGTTTTGCTCAATCCACAGTGTTAGTTTGAGTTATAATATATGTTAAATTTTAAGTCTTGCAGCTGATATAATTCAAAATATTATTTATATTTTTATGTACATTATAGAATGAACAATCAGTGTTGCCAAAAAATTTGAATCCTTGAAAAGCTTTGAATTTGTGAATTTACGGTTAAAAATTCTAGAAAAAAACTTGAATTTGAGAGTTTTTGAAAAAACCTGGACTTTCAAACAATATTTACATGTAAAGTAATGAAATTTTGGTTTGACTCAAAAAAAATTACCAAATAAATGTTTTTTTATTAAGTAAATATATTATAGTAGCTTAAGAGTATTTTTTAATATTTATAAATGTTAATTTTTTTTTTAACTTTAATTAAACTTTATACTAAAAAAAAAAGAAGAAGTTGTACTTTCAAAAACTCCGTATTGGTACATTGCACTTTTGCTTAGAAATTTCACCGATTGTTGTGCTTTGTTTTCTACTAAAATGTCAAAGTTAGTAAAAACATCTCTAATAAAAATTCTCAGATGAGCAATAGTTTTTCTATCAGTGCTCTCATGTTAACAGTTTGATTAAAGTCCTAATTTGATTTATGCGACTTTATAACCTTAATGCATTTCCTAAACACGACTTCATGTTGTCATTGAAGATTAAACAAAAGTTTTTCATTACCGCCAACATCAATTCTTTATAAAAGTTTTCAATTATAAACGATAACTCATTTTAGGTAATAAATTTGCAATGTTATTACTTGCCTTAACAATTTCTTCTTTTTATTCTGTAATTACTGAAGATAATAATGTGCTTTGTCGGAAATGACTTTGATGATTTTTTTTTATTGTTTCTCGCAATAACTCCTAACTAACGCTTTTTTTATTCTTGTAGCTCGTCTTATATTTTACAATAAATGTTTCTAAATGCAATATTCTTATTGCAAATAAAGAATTGCTATCATGCTTAATAAAAAAATTTTTTTACTTCGCTAATGACTCAATAAAGTTTTATACTTTTGTTAAACTTGTTTAAGAAACTCAATTGTCAATTACAGCTGACTTATATATTTTTGGCATGTAATTTATTTACTGTTAATAACCTTTGTTATTTCTTTATGTAGTGAACTTTATATTAACTGGATTGCTACACAAACAGGCTATTTTAAAAGCTTGAAAACTCAGGTGTGTGTGAAGCTTTTATTTCAAACACTTTAAAGAAATCTTTCAATTTTCAGAACAGTTTTTATGACTGTAGTGTAGTTTACTAATTGCATTTTTTTTCTTGTTTTCTTACACTTTGTGTACTTTTTAATAATGATGATATTTTAACTAGGTATTTAAGCTTGATTAACAACTATTTTTTAGCTTTTTCAAACTTTAATAAATTTAAGCTGGTTTGATAGATCTTAGATATTTTTGCTTTTTAGTGGCAACCGTGTAAAAGTCTAATTACTAATAAAATATTTTATTAAAGTATTTGAGAATTAATTATTTTAAATCATTTGTTTTAGCTTTCTGGAGTACAAACAGGTATTAATTTTGTTATATTAACTATTTACTAAATTTCTTAATGATTGTAAATTATTTAACTCGCAAAAAATTATTTAGAAGTAAATGTTCTTAGAAATTTGAAAAAGTGTTGATGATATAACAAATGTATAAAAGTAACCCATAAATTGTCTTTTAAGTTAAGTTTTTATAGAGAGTTAGGTTGTAAGTAAAATTTAAAAAGTATTAAGTTTAACTTATTAAGTGCTTATGAAAGTACATATTTTATTAACAATATTAGTACATATTTATTAAAGTATATTAGTCAATGTAAATCATAATCTAATGAATATTAATTTGAATAAGCATTCTATGTATAGCTAAAAGTCATTTTAAATAATAAGGTGAATAAAAGTAAAACTTTTCTCTAGTGTGACTAAAACTAAAACCATAAGATTATTCAAATGTTTGTAAAACTATAACTGCGGCCCGCGAAGACTTTAGAAACTTAAAATTTGGCCCGCGACCACCAACTGCCTGCCGACCCCTGGGCTAAAACATAGTTTTAATTAGTATAGATGACCAGTTACGTTATCAAGCTACAGTTAAATATAATGTAAAATAAACATATCATGTGTTATACTAACAATCAAGCTGTTTCATCTATGATACGGGTGGAGTATAAATATAAAAGTTTGTGCATAGTCATGCATTTTTTAGCTTGTACAACAACTGATATTTTTTAAAACATATATTTTAAAGTGTGATATTATTTTGATTTTTTTACATACAGGGTTGCAAAAGGTTTTTAACAAAAATATTACCAGGTTTTTTTTTTTAAGTTTTTTGGACCATTTTGAGTATAAAATTAAACTTTAGGTAAAAAATTTCTTAAATAGTATAAGAACATTGAAAAGACATTGTTAAGCTGCTTTAATCGTGTTAAAAACTTGTTCAAAAATTAAATTTGCATCAACAGTTTTAAAATCTTTAAATAATTTGAATCCGGTCTTAATACCATTTCAGTATAAACTCGCCATTTTATGATAAGTATAAACTCGCTGATAAGTAAGATAACAAAATGATAACTAACTAAATTCATATAATAATCTATTGAGTTTATGTATATTTAAATAGTACTTAATATATTAACTTATACAAAATTAAATTATTAAAGTTAACAAGTTTAGTATTTATTTTAACTGTGAAGTTTGTATAGTATTATATGCACGTTAACTACTTTCAAAATGCTTTGCACTGTTTAAATTTTCTGAAAAAAAAGAAACATAATGAAGTTTATGTCGAAATGTTACACAGACAAGTACAGAAAAAACATGTCGAAATTTTTGCTCACCTATAATGAATAATATAGGGAATAAAGTTAGAATTTCACAAGAAAATATTGATAGTGACATGGACTTAGGTACGAATCTAATGAACTTATTTAAAGTCAAAAATTTTGTTAAACTATTCCTATTTTGAAACTAAGAATATTTTAAATGATACTAAGAGCATATTTAAAATATTGATGAAGAAATGCATACATACAAACATTTTTTAGGTGAGCATTGATTTAAAAAAGAAAGTTTAATAAGGTTTTCTGATTTTTTTAAAGTTTTAAAAACAACAAGTTTCCTTATTTTTTTAAGTAGAAAACTAAAATTAAGGGTAAAATGAATAAAGGTACAAATAAGATTTACTTACTTAAAAGTACTGCTACTTCAAGTGTGTTTAAAACAAATAAAATCTTAACCGTCTAATAAATGAAGATGAGATAGTATTATATCAAATAAAAGAATATAAATAGATAAAGATGATTTGTAGAATTACATTTGTACTAGTTTAAAAATAAAATAGTTTTTAAAAAAATTAAAAATAACTACGGTTAATGCTAATCCAAAAAGTTTCCCTCCTAATTCTTTTTTCCCAAAGCAATTCATAACTAATAAAAAACCACTTTTATTAAAAAAAAATAAAATTAAGTAAAAAAATTGAAAATATAGAAAATAGTAAATTAAAAGAATTTTTAATAACTGTTGAACATTAAACTAAAAAAAATTATACACAAAAGAATGTTATCTTAAGAAAAAGCTTATGAAAAGTTACATAAAGAAAATAAAAATACAAGCTTAAATTTTAAAATCTTTCTTTAAATAAAAATATTTGTGGTTATTGTTTTGTGTTTACTGTCCTAAATAAAAATCAAGTACTTTTATAGTAATGTTTTTACTGCTTATTGTTAGTACAAAGAGTTTGTCTTACATTTTTGAGATAGTTGTTAATTTACACACTTAAACTTACTTCGAATCTTTTTTTGGCCGAGTACAAAAATTATATCACAAAAGGTCACTTTGTCAGATTAAAAATTTTGGCTTAAAAAAAATTATAATTATCACAAAGCATCTCTTAATTAAAATTATATTGTAATTTAAACTGAATTTAAGGTTTTTTATAATAAATTTGTTTTAAATAATAAACTTATTTATTTAATTTTAGTTGTATAGTAAGTCATTTATAGTTAAAACAGGTTTAGTTGGCATCTTAACTTACTAACTAGTAATTAATAAAACTATGCTAAAAACTTTTAAAATACTTGTTGTGTATGCGGTTTTTATGTATTTGAATACAAATTTTAAATTGCTTATTAATTAGGTAGTCTATATAGTCTTTATAATTTTAAAATCTCAACTAAACAAGCTGTGCTAAAAAATTCTATTCATAAATATAAAAAACTGAAAAATATAAAACATTTATTGATATATTGTAGTTTGACTAATTAAATTAACTTTTAACTGACAAACAAAACTCGTGTATACTTTAAGAAACTCATAGAAACTTGAAAAGAAAACAAATTTAAACTTTTATCTGAAGTAAGAAATCTTAAATTTTAAGACTTTGACTTATATCGGTAGTATTTCAAATTTTCATGCAATTAAAAAAACTTCAGTTTTACGATTCAGAAAGTAGACTTTTATTGTAAAATAATTTTTTTGTGGACTTTGACACACATCTAATTTGCTCTGCACTACATAAACACATCTAGCTAAAAAAAAAAGAAGCGATAAATAAATAATGATAAGTTTATTTTTTCGCAAGTTTAATTCATAATTTATGAAATAAAAAAATTATAAATGAACTTTTAATGAGCACAAAAAATGAAAAAAAAAAATTTAACAACAATATATCACCCATGAAGCAGTCATAAAAATATCAAAACGCTAAGTTAAAACTTCTAACTTTAACATACTGTTTGTTTAATTTTTTTTTCGCTTACAGTATAAAATCTTTAGTTTAACTATAATATTTGTCTAATTATCATAAAAACGAGCTAGTCAATAAAATTTGTATGAAATATAATATAAATTCTCCAACAATGACTAAAAAATAAACAAAGCAATCAATGTATATACTAGTTTTTGAATTTTCAGCTATTAAAAAATATATTGAGTTTTAAAAAGTTTTTGTTAGCTACTCAATTTTTCAGTTAATTTTTGGAAACTAGATATCTAATGCAGCTTTTTAATTTAAAAAGCTTCTAAAGTATCAGACTTTAAACTTAAATTAGCATATAGGAATTAAAAAGATATCACGTACATAATATTTTTCGAGCCATGTAGTTTAAACTTGTTTTTTAATTTTTTCATGTTTGAAATATTAAAAAGTATCAATTTCTTACATAAGCAACAAAAGTTAGAGAAATCAAGTATACTAATTCCTTTTTTAATAAAAACAAAGCAATTATTACAGCTTTTATCAATTTTTTATATATTTTTGTATTGCATAATAAACAAACGCTTTATCAACTATCAATAGAAATTAAAAAATCATAATAAAATGGTTTTTTTTTATACATAGTAAAATAAAATCAATCATCCGTGTTGAATATGTAGACTAAATTACATATCAAAATACTGATGATTTTATATTTGTTTATTTGTTCTTCTTAATCAAAGTATACTGTTGTAAAATTAATCTTAAGTATATATAAAGGGGAGTTATTTACTACCTTAGTGGATAAGCTTATGAATATAAAAATTTAAACAAAAATAATAAAAGTTAGAACTTTATATTTTTCAAATGATATACATTCTTTAGAGATAAATCTTAAGTTATTTTACCTATCATAAGTTTATAATTAAATATAGTTAAAATAGAACATAATTATAATTTTACAAGCAACATATGATTTAAGTTAAAGCATCAAAAATAAGTATAATACTATATTTACCTACTAATAGCATATAACGTATATGATAAATAAGTTTTGAGTTATTGTAATTAAAAAATGTTCAATTAGTTTTCGATTTTAAATCAAACCCGTTTTAATAACAGATTGTGTGATGAAATTTATTAATGTTAGCTTAAAAAACTAGGTAACTTACTTTTATAACAGTAAGTAAAATAGGTAATAGATTGTTTTTTAAGATATGTGTATACCGAAATGTATATAAAACGTGGGAATAGAAACAATAAATGATTAATTTTTAGTATAAAACACTCTAAAAGCTAAATATATAGCTACCTTTTTTATCATTTAGTAGTTACCAATTTGAACTTATATGAAAAGTATCAAAACATTATTTTCATTAAACCAAATACTTTTAAATATTTTTCTTTAATTTAGCTTGATTAATTTTGATCAATCACACAAGAAAATTTCAAAATAAAACATCTTAGTTTTATTAAAGACAACAAAAGTGTATAGCTTATAAAACCTTAACAAGCTATTTCTTGTCCTGGACAAAAAGTTAAAAGGTATCTGTGGTTTACAACTCAACAACTCAAAGATTTTTCGTGCACCAGGTCTTGGGACCAAGTATTTTGAGCGTATTTTTTTTATCGTGCAATAAACTATAACTCATTTAGACTATTACAATACTAGTATTGAGTTTCAGTGCTATGCAGTAGGAACTTAATTATGTGTAAAAAAGCTTTTTCAACTAAAATCTTTACAATCAAAATCTTATAACATTTCTATATAAATGAAACTTTTCCATGTGAAGTAATGCAATAGGCTCAACAAACCTCACTTACAACATTAACTTCCAAGATGGAAATTGTTAACTCTTTGAAGAACGATATGTTTCTTAATTAATACTAGCAGCTATCAGTATACTATTTCTCTTGTTTCAAACATAACCTTTTTCTTTGTTTTGATAAAAAATATCAAAGAAATGTTCTAAAAACAATATAGATGAACTACTTTAAGATATATTATAAATTTTACATTAACATTTTTTTTTTGAAGTTAAGAAGACTTTAAATGTTAATTCTTAAAGCAAAAAATTATAAGTGAAAACCATCTTATATTACTAAGTAATTATTTTAGACAAACAATATGTTGTTTTATTAGTTCATGGGAACTATACTTTAAATTTTTTAAATGACTGCAAAAAATACAGATTTGCCGAACTAACTAATTTACGTTATACATAAACTTTATATGATTGTAATTTTTAGTAAACTGTAAAAAAAACTCTTTTTGTAAATAAAAATTTTGAACATAAATCACTCATTTGAAAAAGATTTATTAGTTAATTTCGTTTAGCTCATCATCAAAATAAAATTGCTAAAAACTGATAATAATATAGTATAAGTTTAGTTATTAACATTAATTTTGAGATACCTACCTAAAATTGTTACGTCATATAGCATAAAATTTCGTTTAAAATATTTAAATTAGATTTGAATTATACTTAGGTGACTTGAAGTTGTTTGTAAAAAAAAAACTGTTAAAACAAAAACATTTAAGATAATAGAAAATTCACCTGAACCAAAATTAAATAAAAAGTATATTACAAAAATCCGACAATAAACGACAACAATAACATTAATTTATAAAGTTATTTATAAAGTTTTAATTTGTAAAAATCTCTTTGTTTGCAAATTTTCAGCTCACGAGTTCTAATAAACAAAGATTCTAAAACTGAGAAATGGTTAGTGTTTCTCGCTCTAGATAGAATTTTAAACCTACTATTCAGGTAGTTCTCAGCACAAACAGGGTTGTTGAAGAGGTGCTCTTGGATAGATGACTGTTCACCTTTCGGCTTAAAGTCGTCATTTAAAAAAAAACTTTTAGCTTTTTCGTGACATGCTGCTCTCGCCTGACGTGGAAATGTTGAAATGTTCGACCTACGTAGTCATTCCTGCAATGAAATTTAAATATGTATACTACATTACTTAAATCATAAATAAGTGTGGCATCTTTCGCAATTCCGTTGAGCGGGCGGTTGGTGTTGTACACACACGTAGCGAAACGCTATTAAAGGTGGATTTTACAGCTAATGAAGCTTGCTTAGCCAGTTTTATTCAGTTTTCACCTACATAAGGAAGGCGTAGGTAGACTGGGCAATGATGTGGGCGGAAAGAGGGTAAGCAGTTTATTTTGGACTAAGTTGCCTTAATTGTATTCTTGATGACTGTTTCAGGGTAATCTAATGAGACACAAACTTTGTAATTGTTGTCAAGTTCTGTTGGTTATGAATTGTATGATCTTCAACTTTCGTTTGGTGGGACAAAACGAATTCCAGAAAATGTAGTGTGGACTATTTTTTTTTCTATACACAGAAGTAGAAAAGGTGATTTTGGTGTTTCTAGTAATGTTGATGTCTAAAAATTAATTTTACCGGTAACTTCTTCTACGGCGGTAAAAACTATGCATTTGTGCATCTTATTTAACAAAGTAAAAAAGTTATTGACATTGTTTTTTGAAGGGAAAATAGCAAAAACATCTTCGACATACCTAAAATACGCAAGTGGCTTACTGTTATCTAATGAAAGAAGACTTTTTTCATAATAACCGTAGAAATGTTAGCAAGAACAGGGCCTAAAGAGCTTACCATCGCTACGCCGTCAATTTGAGGAAATATGAGATTTTTAAAACTAAATTGTACATTGTTCGTGGCCATACATAACATATCATTACAAACAGATCTTGGGAAAACAGGCGGAAGTAAGTCAGAATTGTACAACTGATTTAGACAAATATTCAAAACTTAATCAAGTGGAATGTTAGTAAACAAACTTTTAATGTCAAACGAGACCATAAAGTTGTTTAGTTTGATCTAATTTAAATATTTTAGACAAACTTTTATGCTTTATGACGTAACAATTTTAGCTTGGTGTTTCAAATTTACTGTTTATAACTAAACTTACACTATATTATTATAATTTTTTAGCAATTTTATTCCAATGATTTATTCTGATAAATAACTCAAAATTAATAAATAAACCTCTTTAAAATGAGTGTTTTATGTTTCAATTTTTTAATTAAACCTGTACAAAAACCAAACTATCGATTTTGTAGAGGAAAAAAGAAAAACTAACATTTATTTGTAAAACGAATCTAAGTTATTAACAGATTCTTAGACAAAACTTTATAATTTTTTTCTTTTTCCACTCAATAATCTATAATATTACAAATTTTATATATTTTATAAAAGTAATTTTAATTTTTTGTCGTTTTATGAGTTAAAAATTACTTAAAATATTTTTTTTTTCATCATATTCAGAAATTTTTCTAATTTTTATTTTAAATTACAGTACAAATTTTGTGCAGTAATATTATTTATGTCCTGGTAGATATTTGACAGATAATTAAAAAATCCTTTTCTCCGCTTTCAAAAATTTTTAGAAAAAAATTGGAAACATCCTCACAGAATTCTTGAACATTCTTTCTCAGTTATTTCCTTGCACACAACAAAATGAATCACTACCTTGGATTGGAATTCACACATAATGAACTGTTGGTTAGTAAACTTTTTATATATATCTAGTTATTGATTGAACTCCAAATGTTCAAAATGTTAAAATAGTTACGTTTTGAAAGTTAAACTTATCTACCTATATTAACAATTATAGATCACACTAAAGGTTAAATTAATTATTTACTGTGTTAAAATTTTTGTTTAAATCATTCTAATACTTTTAAAAAGTTATAGTTGTTAATTAAATTTAGAGAGTTGCTAATTTAAGCTTAAAAGTTAGTCATGAATAGTTTAAGGCTTAGATAATAAATAATAACAGTATCTGTTTTTCTTTAGATCTTTTTTAAAAATAGCAAAGTGTTCTTCTAATTAAAGTGCCTTAAATATTTGATAATTAATTAACCTGTAAAACCAAAGTTGTTGGTTAATTTGCTATAACTTTAGTAATTAATTCAGCAATTTATTATAGATATCTAATATGAAATTTATTGAATCATTTCTTATAGTTTTTTTATTCAGTATTGATACTATAAACAACAAAGTTGCCACACATTAAGACTACTCTCACTAGTTTAAAATTTTTGAAAAACTCAGAATTATAAATGCTGTAGGGCCCAACATGTTTTTTTACTACAACTAAAATAAGTCTTTTAATGAAATTTTATTGTATGAACTCTAAGACAGTTTCTGTAAAACATAAATTGCTTAATCAACTTTGGAATATAATTGTTTTTGAAAAATATCTGATAAAAACCCATGGGCCACAGATTGTTTGTTGTCAATTTATTAGAGACTAAATTCACTAAAGATTTATTTTTTTGAATTATCAAGCAGCTAGAAACCTCAAAATTTTAAAAAGTGTTTCTAGCAATATATTTAAAGATTTTATAAAACAAAGTTTGCAGTATAAAAAATAAAAAACTTTTAAGTTAAAAGTTTCAAATAAGCTTTTACAAAATTTTGTTAAGACTATTTAGACTAAAGAAAAAGAAATTGCTCAAACTTATACTTTTTTTTTATAATATTTTTTTGCTTCTAGTTTGCACCCTCCATATGAAGTCTATAAACCCTCAAAACTATATTGCTTAAATCTCAAAAGTTATTCCAAATTTTCACAGGTAGCAACTAGTAAATAATACCTTAGATATTTATGTGAAAAATAAGATGAAAAGTAGATTTCTTACCCCATTTATATCTTATATTTTTTTAATTTAATTATTTTTAAGATAAACCAACAGAAAACTGGTTCATTTTTTTTGCTCAACAAATATTTTTTAAATTTTCTCACAAATTCATGCTAAATCTAGCTGGCTTTTTTACCTTAAAAGTTAAAACCCTGTATTAATAGTTAAGCTAAAGTTAGTAAATTGATGATGTTGCACAGTGGGCTGAAAATAGGGGTTTATGCGGACATTGATTTTTTTGGCTAAAAAAGATATAAAATCAAAGAATAATAGGCTAAAAGATTTAGAACTGAAGTCCTTGAAAATTAAATTTTATATTTTCTTTTTAAAGAATTTCAGAAGTTGTTGAATTTTTCAGCTTATAAGTTTTCTACAACTTTTATAAAATAAAAGGTTTTCTAGCACTACTGAAAAGTTGAGACTCAGACACCTGTAAATTCCTATTTTATATATTTTCCTTTTGTTTGAAATAGTTTTCATAAAAAAATGTAGTTTAAGTTACTTAAAGACTTGAAATTAAATTGATAGACATAGAAAAAGTTGAGATATTGCAATCAAAAACCTTATAAACTGGTTATTCACAAGACAGAAGTTTCTACAAGTTTGTTTTTAGCTAACATATTTTGTTAACTTACTAAAAAATAATATTTGGAAGCTTAATTTGAAGAGATATAAGTCCTGAGTGGATAGGTGTCACTTTTGCACAAAAGATCACTTTTGCACAAGAAGTGAACATGCTTATCCTGACCATAGCCTTAACCCTGATCATGACCCTAACTATAACCTTTAACTATGACTTTTACAAAAGTGACCTGTTACCTTACTAGTACACCATGAAATTTTTTAAAAACACAGTTAACTATTGTAAAAGTAGGAATTGTCTGTAAAAATTTCCAACTACTTTCAAAACAAAACCAAGCCATACAAATATAAATAGTATAAATAATAATCCTATATAATTAATTCAGGTGTCTTTGTGTAGTTGTTGAATACCTTGGTTTTGACATAAAATATATAGTATTTTGAACAAATAATAAGAAAAGCTGGCCATACTTAAAATTAACACAACTTGTAGAATACTTGAAAAACAAAAAACAAATAATTTTGAAAAGAAGAATTCAGCTCTACCAAATATGATATAAAACTTATATCAGTCACAAAAGAGTCAATTTTCACCTGACAGCCAAATGACTGACTTAAACTTTTCCAATTGATTCCAGTTAGCTTTTCTGTTTTATAAAATCATAATTATACTACAAAAATATTGTATTTTAAGTAAAAGCTTAATAAAATTGATATTTTTAAATTCTCTTTTGCATTAAACCTCACCCAAGGTTGAGCATCTATACTATGAATTTTCTTATTAATAGAAATTTTTATTTAAAAAATGTCAAAAACTGTTATATAGTTTAAGGTCTTATGAGGTTAAAGCTCTTTTACACGTGATGATCTTATTTTTAACATGTTTTTTTAACTTATTTGTCAGTTGCTTACCATTTTGTAAAATTTAAATTAGTTTTTGATATATAAGCAGGGTTTCCCTTTCTCTATAAATTCCTATAACTCCCTTTAAATTTGCAATATTCTGAAAAATCTCTAGTAATCCCTAGAAAAAATTAAAAATATGTGAAATACCCTAGAAATTATGTTTTTTGCTTGGTGATTGAAATTTGAAAGCCAAAACAGCAAACTGCATGGTGAAAAAACACATAATAATTTTTTTTGCATAACCTAACAGATAACATTTTTCCATTTTTTACTATATTAAATACAATTTATCTAAAGTTTGCCTAATTGACTAAAATTAGAGCTCAAAAACCCTTGCTCTTATGTAAATTTCTTATTAAGACTGATTATAAACAGTTAATGACATATTTTACTTAAAAAACCTTAAAAATATGTTTATAAAGTTTAAAATTCATCGTTTTTTTGATAAATTCCCTATAATTTTTTATTAAAATTTTAGTTGGAACCCTGTATTAATTTGGGTATTAATTTGGAGACTTAAATAATTTTCTTATGGAAGGACCAAGGTAAAGAAGACTTATTCATTAAAAATCCACCTCCTACATTTTTTAAGCTATAGTTCTGAATATTTTTCATCTTGATTTTAACAATGCTATTGTAACAATTTTTCTAGTTTTGAGTAAAACTGTCCTTTCCAAAAAAAGGATTACAACTTTATTTTGGTTGCAAACATCTTGAATTTTATTTTTATTGTAATCATTGCAGTGGGATTTTTTCTATTAATGAAGGAAACATTTTGTGAAAGTTTTAGTTTTAGTTGATAAAAATAACAACAAAATAGATTCTAGCAATTTCTTCAAAATTCCAAGAAACCCGCGATGAAAAATTCCTTTTTGAATTTGTATCACAATTTTTTTACTCAATTGACTATATTTCAAAGGCTAATTTTTTATACTCTGTGAAAAGTATCTTATAGTATACAATATTAGCTTTTGTTAAGGGCTCAAGTTAAACTTTATAAAAAATATACTGAACCCCTTATGGCCTTAAATGATTTGAATTTAAAAAAAGTTTAAACTTAAGTATTTTACTTTTTAATTAAAAAAAATTACCTCCCATAACATTTTTTGTATGTAATCTAATAAAATCAAAATTACCTAAGTTTATAAATTAAGTACACCTACAGTCATATATTATTAACCAATTCCTCTTAGACTATTTATTAAACTGAAACTGTTAACAAACTTTAATAATACAGTTTTTTAGAAAATGAACATATATTAATCTTCTTGAAATTAAAATAGAATTAGATTTTTATAAATCTTAAATAGAATAAACAAATGAAAAACTCACAGAAAAGTGTGTATTATCTAATTAAAAAAAAAAAGAATAATTTATTGATATTTTTCCTATTTTTACTGACTGTTTAGCAGTTTTTTGTTAGCTTTTTATGTTCATTAAAATTTTTTCCAATCAATCAAAACCTAAGTTAATTTGAATGAATTCACACAACAGTCACTTAAATGATAAAGACTTGTATCCTGAAGCTTAATGCATATTTTTTTAGTTTTCCATAAATTATATCAAAAATGTTTAAATACTGACAATTTACTTCAATTAATATAGAATGCTTCTTCTAAACCTCAAACCAATTTACATACAGGTTCAACAAGTACCATGTTGATCCTTGATGGCTCACCCAGTTTCATGTACCGCCAGTAATCTCTCGTCAACACCATTCGTTGAGTGTGGAGAAACACCTTGTACAAGCAGCTTTGCCAGGTCTGAGAGGTTGTTTCGTTCATGAATTCAAATTGCCTGTGTATCCAGAGAATTTTATCTATAAAGGTTTTATAAAACATGAGCATTACAAGTGTTATGCTTTTTAATTTTGTATTCATTGCATCAAATAGTTTTGTTCCATTAAAAAAAAACTAATTGTTGAATCTTAATGAAGAAGTAGTAGGTATGATACTTCTGATATTTTAAAATTCATTTATGATAGCTATATAACATTTGAAACATTAGTAAATATACTTTAAATTAAACCATCCTTTCCTAATCTGCTATATTTATTAAAAATTTAAAAAATACATCTATTGTAGGTGGTTTTAGATTTAATTGTTATATAAATTTATATTGATATCTTATTTGGTTTTGCAAAGAACCTTGCGACAGTACCAATGTTTTAGTTGCAAATTTTTCCAGCTCTATATTTTGCTAAAGCTTTTTCTTCAGTGTCATTTAAAGATAATGAAATATTTTGGAAAAGATAATGAAATATTTTGGAAAAGATAATGAAATATTTTGGACTGATTTGGATCCTTTGGCAGTCCAGAGGTATAATTTTATGCCAGTGTACAAGAAATATAGTAATTAAATTTCATTTTTCAATCTGATTGAGTTTATTTTCATTCCTAAATTGCAGAATACAAAATATTATGAAAAAATTACCTTAAATCTTTCCTTTTACACAACCTTGTTTACTATTGGATTTATTTTTCCTTTGATGGTATTTAATTATATCTGAAGTTATTACTTTAAAATTTAATACAAAATTTGCAATACTTTATTTGCCTACTAAACTCCTACAACTAGTTTCGATACTCAATCATTATCAAGTAGAGATAAATTTCTAAAGATAGAGCATTTTTAAGTAAGTATAAAAGTGAAAACATATAATATAGTGACGTAACGATAATATTTAAATTTAAGAATTTTTAGTAAAAAGATAACATAATATAGCAGTTGTATTAATTTTATTGAGATAAAGACATTATTTAAGTAATTCAAAAAATTTTTTTAAAGATGCAGAAAACATTTTTCCCTAAAAACAATTCTGTTTCAAATCGAATTAAAATAGTTAAAATATTTAAAATACAAACGTTTATTTCTAAACTTTAAACTTTTTCTTAGAAGTTTTAGTTAACAAGCTGTAAAATTAATTTTTTTTTAAGTTAAGTTGCATAACTTTTCTACGTACTAATTAAAATTTTTAAAGTAAGGTTTAAATAAAAAAACTCTAATTATTTTTGAAAAAATAAAGTACAAAAGTTAAAACATATGAAAACTAGTTTGATAATATAAAATAATTTTAGTTTAATTGTTTATCTGTAAAAAGATAGTATTGTTTTGTTTATATTAATTATAGCTGGTAGTTTGTTTGTCCATATGCTTTCCAAGAAATTCAATTCTTCTTGATATTCTGAGCTATCTAAAAAAAGTTATTGTGAAGGCATTTTCAAATCCTTTGATTATATTGTATGCTTGTAATTTTATTATAGTGTAGTTTAGGTGCAGCTCGATCTCTAACCTTGAACTTTGTAAGAACTTTTTTTGGTCAAAAATTCTCCCAAAGCACTACTCAAAATCCCAGGAAAGTATGACTCACCTGAAAACCTTTCTAACGCCTTATTTTTCTGCTGAATTTAAAATTGTCTTTTTTCTCTCTTGAGCCTGTTCCCTCAACTTCCCTCTACTATCGTGCTGCTCAAATACAGCCTCACAACTAACTATACCTAGAGAGGACATAAAAAGTAGAAGGCCAGCTTACCCATCCTCATGCTCGATTATACACAACATCAAAGCTGTTTTACCTGCTTCTGTCCATGGAACTTATTTTATGGAATTCTGTTCCATAGGGTTGCATTGAATGACTTAAGGTCATTAATTGTGAGTCCTGCTAAAAGCTTATTGAGCATGGGACGTGATGTGTAACAATTTTAAAGAGGAAGCAGCAGTTCTTCAAAGCAAGCATCTAGAAAGTGATCTTTTACCACAACATCCAAACCTCTCTTGTAGGCACACCAACTCTAAGGCTTGGATCATAAATTGATCATTCTTGTGTAATTTAACTCAAAATTTAATTTCAAAACTGTGCTACTTTTTATTTTGAGTTGCCCATGTTTTGATTTAACTTATTAAGTGTTAGGATGCAATCTTTTTTTGATTAAATAAGTGTAACATAGCACTAAATTAAATTTATGAATGTATACCTATAGTATGTTTTTATAGGTATGTTTCTCTATTTAATGAAACACAAATGAAATACATATGCATTTCTATCTCTTCAAATTTTACAAATTTAGATAAGTAAGATTTATAAGTGCACAATTTATTTTAACATTAAAATTTATAATCCTGGCTATTGCACTAAGGTAGTCAAGTTTTTCCATCAATGGATATCTTTCCACGATTGTTTTGACTCTTTCCTCTCTTTTCCGAATATCCTTCGAGGAAGATGAGGACTCTCACTGCTTTCGTAACGAGCCACTCTTGCAGAGATCAGTCTTTGCTATCTCTTCAACGACTTAATGCACTTAAAAACACTGGGATTTGCGCAGTTGAACTTACTCTGAAGACTTATGTGCCAGCCTTCTACAGCATTGTTAGTTAGATGTTCTCCTGACAGAGTTTGAAGGTACACATTCCATAATGAAATAGGGAACAGGGGCTGATGGTTGCTTACGGGAACTCCACCCAGGTATCTTCAAAACATGCAAAAAGAGGCAAATAGTTTAGAGTTTTTGCGTTATAATTGTTAGAATAAGGCAACCTGACAATGCACACAAAATTTGAACTATTTTTAAAATTTAAAAGAAATTCTCAATTTCTATTTCTTTTACATACACAATACAGCTATTAAATAAAAGAATTACCTGAAGAGTTCTGTAAAGTAATTTAAAGTATTTTAGCTCAACATGTACTCTGGTATATACCAATGCCATAAGTCTTATCTACTAGAAGGATGCGTGTACTTTTTAAAAATTACAAATAATATCAGCTATTTAAAGGTCAGTACAGACCAAATTCTGGTGAATCTCCTGCTAAATTACCATATGATTAGACAAATTCATCACTTGAATTTACTAAATCTTTTAAGGCGTGAATAAGATCTATTTTATACCGCTCAGCAATCTCGTACAGCAACTTCCTATCAACCTAACATGAAATCTATGGTCTTCAGTGCATTTAAGAGTAAAATATTTGCATGTTGTAAGATAAAAGCAGCATTCTTTTTTTTCACCAAATAACATTTTTTTTTAATTATTTTGGTTTGTTCAACCAAAAACCTGTAAAAATACAAAGTTGTCATGTTATACGAAATTTAAGGAATTACTTCTATCCAATTATTTTACACCTTTTTTTGATGTTATTTTACAAACTTGCCTTAATATGTCTAAAATAATTTTAGTGTAAAAGTTAGCTGGATCATCTTTAACACATTTGGTAGGAGTTGAGTGTTTCGAATAATTCCATTATTTCGTTTTTATTTTTAAGGTGCAGTTATTATTACACTTATTTTTTTACAATAAGTCTAGTGGAATTATCTGTAGTTTTTTTTAATTTTTTCATCACCAGAGAGATGGTTACCTATAATCTTAAAACATATTTCTCTTATTGGAAAGTCATCTAGATGCCGTGGGGTTTTTATTTGATATTTAGTGAGAAGAATCCGTTTAGTCAATCTGAAAGAATGCAAATTTAGATTCACGAAGGTTAACATAGGATCTATATACCTCTTCGCATTAACATGCTCATTTTTGATTGATCCTATCCTTTTTAACAACTTGATGAACTCCTTTTTTGAGTAAAATGATTTATTAGCTTCAAGAACCATCTTGAGCATTGAATGCGGCTCCTGATCCAGTAGCTTCGTCGCTAAATCTATTTCATTCTCCATAGCTGCTAATCTATCGCTGGTGGATTTTGTCATCTTATCCTCATTTATTTGAGTCATAGAGTATGCTATGGCATAAATTCCCCGAGCCATAGCACTAAAAAATCCAGCAATTTCATTCGCGTTCTTAATTAACTTTAATGTCGGATTAGCTAAAGAGAAAGCGGCAAGATCCTTTGCATTTATATAACTATAAGCGGGATTCATATTGTCAGTGAGAACCATATCCTCAGGAATGGTGGAAGCCAAAATATTAAGGGATCTGTACATAGACGACAACTGTTCATTACCCAAATCTAACAACGCAAGAAGTGTCCTAATCTGAACCATTGTTATCGTTTCTTTTCCAACGGTGATGGTCTTTCTTTTCATATCCATTTTTGTACTGGTTTTTATTTTTAAGGTGCAGTTATTTTTACACTTATTTTTTTACAATAAGTCTAGTGGAATTATCTGTAGTTTTTTTTAATTTTTTCATCACCAGAGAGATGGTTACCTATAATCTTAAAACATTTATTATTGAAGTTTGTTGGCTATACCGTGCTGTTTTTTATTAAAGAATATTCTTCTACGTTTCTTGATTTATTGCTTGGCTTTGTCTTCAAAGTTTGGTTCATTTTCTTGTCTTTCTTTTTTGATTTCAGTTTTATATTCATAAAACTTTTTTTTTCTAACGAGATCATTAAAGTTTCCCATATTTTATTTTTTATTTTTAAAGCAATTTTTTAAATGATAAGTATATAGTGTATAGAAAAATCTACCTGGTTTTGTTTTACTTCGATCATAGTTATGTGACATTTCCAGGGTAACAAAGTAAACGTTGTCATTTCGATCTAAAAGCTTAACAATTTGATCTGGAGAGAAAATTTTACACTGATTTTAAACTCAACAGAAATTAAATGTTTAAAAACAGATTAGGTTCTCCATCGTAATTACATTAGTATCAAAAACTTATGTGTACAACTCTGTTTATTACAGCTATATTTTAAACATTAGTATGCTGTTTACTTGATTAAAATAGACAAAGTGTTTTATTCAACACTTTTTATCACTCTGGTACAGTTGTAGCAAATTTTCTTTATTTACAGTGTTAAACACTTACTATAAAACTTCATCTGTATTTTAAAAACTATATTTTAAAGCGTTAAATAATATTAAGAGCCAAGTTAAACCTTTCTCCTTAGCAGTCGTTTGCCTCTATATTTAATTTGATGTTATATATGCATCGGTGAGTTTACTCGCTTTAAAGAGAATTTTGTTTTAGATAAAATTACTAATCAGTAACATTCACATGTTTTTGTTCTTGTGCACTTCAAAGTCAGTTTTAAACAGTTGTTTAAAAATTTGAAGTGTGAATTTCGTTTTTTATAGAAAAACCAGTTTTATGTGGATCTATTATAAATCTGTACAAAATCAAGAGAGTCATTATCAGTCTCTACAGATTTTTTCAATAACTCTATTTGGTTAGCTTTTACAACACAATCTTCTATATTGATCAACTTTCTGGAAGATCATGTCGTTCAAAATTAGTCCAGGAAAGGTTTTATATTTTGTTATGTTTGACATTTAAAATACAATAACCACTTTAAGCATTGTCAAAAGTTGATTTTGTAAAAACCTACTTGTTGACAAACAAAATGGTTAACTTACATCTTCTACACCTTTTCAAATTTATTATTTTTGACAAACTCTTCTTAATATGTGCTAGGGTTCGCAAACATTGTCAACCAATTCGAATGAGAGTAAAGTTTTAAAGATCCGCTGCAAAAATAGTTTTTTTAAATTTACTGAAGAGGTCTTGAAAAACAGAAAATGCGAGATCTTAAAATTTAGCAAACTTACAATGTACATGAGCATAGAAATCATCGAAAATGTACACCACTTTGGTGGCATCTTTGCATGCTTCTGTGATCTTCTCTTCTAGCCAGAATACTTCTTTTCTGATGGGTTTTTTCCGGTTTCATTTGTCTACACTCAGGGCTACAATTTGGTGGTGTTAGTCCCATGGAAATAAATTATGTATAAAATTTTCATTTTTAGTCTTAATGTTTATTTGTGGCATCAAACTAACCTGATTGTGGCAACAATGGCAACAGATTAACGTAGTAGAGACATTTTTTCGTTATTGTCTCAAGCATTTTTTGGTCGACCTCATGCTTTAAGGCTCTTTTTATACGCTTTTTATTTATGATTTTTGCATAAAACACAATCACCTAAAAATGGTCAAGAATAAGCATATCTCATACAAGCTCTTATTAAGTTTACAGTTTAAGAAATACCTGAGTATATTCATTTACAGGGAGATATGCGAATTGCAGCAGGTCTCTAACAAGAGTTCTTATTTGTTTCAGCAGTGTTTTTGGCGGGCAGCAGACTTTCGTTTTGCAAACGGCTCAAACTGCAAGTCCGAATGCAGAAGACATTTGCATAGGCGTGACATTTGAGTGGTTTTTTTGTATTTTTGTAATTTACCTGTTTTTCAATACTGCAATCTTTATAGTAGAATGTGACTCATGTTTGATATTGTTTTTGAAGTTAAATAAATTGTTGAAGCTAGTAAAACACATTAACACTTTTTTATCAAATCAAGACCCTCACTCCCGTCCTCCTTTGCATCGATTAAACTAGCGGCCTCCTCGTTGGACAATTTGATGTGATAACGCTTAACAGAGAAACTATCAATCATGGTTTCCACTTTTTTAACTCTGGCAAAATACGCTCTGATTATCGCGGCACCAAGTGCATCTACCTGCTCTTTTTTATGATGATGATTCAGTCTAGGAATAGGAAGATTCTCGTTAATGTAGATTCTTGTTTCCTCGGAACTTTTTCTTTCTCTCAACATTCTATCTAACTTGAAGGCTGCCTCACTCAAAACTGTTGCGATTAATCGAAGAACCGAAGAAGTTCCTAGTCCATACTTACCCAGTTTTTCAATACGGTCCTTCTTTTGAATCTCTACCATTCCATTTCTCCATACAAACTTGCAATTTAACGTAGTAGCATCTCTCGCAAAGTCTTTTGCATCTTGAATGCTCAATGCATATCCAATAACATTACCATAAACAGGGGGTTTAATCACGGCTACCGTCGCTCTTCCTACCGTTTGTAACTTGCCTATTTCGGCGTCTTCAAAGAACTTTCCAATTACCTTAACAAAATCAGTATCTTTTTTTGCTTTTTCAATACCAAGAAAATACTTACATCCCATCAATAAGTCCTCGTTTCCGCTCATAAAGATTTTAGAGTCATCAAAACCGTTTATCACGGCCTTAGCAGTTTTAAGCAACGGCAAACTATCTATTCTTTTATCGCTTTTAAACTTTGAGAAAAAATAAGTCAATTTATTAATGTTATCTTCAACCTTCCACGCCTCTTCTAATTCTAGATCGCCGACTTCTGCGTTAAATCCGGTAAAGAAACTAACACTGGAAATCTTACCACCATAAAAAAGCTGATCCGCTGACAGTCGACGACCTCACTTTTTGTCTGAATCATTCTAATGATATTAAACATAGTTGGATCATTAGTATTATTCTCCATAATCAAATTTAAACAAAATGTTCTGGCAATTAATCACCGTTCTTTTTGTCTTCTTTGATCAAATTTAAATAAATTATTCTAACAATCAATTTATTATCTTTAACTCTTTAGTCAAATTCAAATGCGAAGCTATCTAACAATTATTTTATTTGGCTCCAATGAATACTTTTTTAAATCCCAATTTATACTAGTTTTCATAAAACGAACAGTTCTAAGCAACAAACCAGGCTAGCTACAAAGTTGCTAGGCAGCAGTTTGTTTTAAGATCACAGTCACCGATTGACGACTGCATTATTTCATATATTATGCAGCCCATTTCCCTTCTGATGTCCCACGAGTTTATGTACTTAGCCGTGCACAGCGACCAACTCGAAAATTTACAACTGCTGTTATTTTCTCCCATTGAAAGTATTCTAGTCAATTTGTTCGAGGTATGAAGCTGTAGCAAATATCCAGGGACACAGCGTCCTTTAACCACATAAATGCCTCCTAACTTTCGTCGGTTGTAGCAAAATAACTTGTTCTATACTCAAAATTTTCAGCTTTCATCTCTGCTAATCTAAATTTAAGTTCAGTTGGATGTTTAATATTTTGATAGTTAATAAGACAGATAAAACTATCAATTTAGTATCTACACTAAATGAATTGATAATTTCTAGCACTTCGAGAACTAATGCCCGGATAAATGCTTGTAAATACATTACTTATGTTGTCATAAGTTTTTTTTCTTAATAATGGCATATACTTCCATGTTTATTTTTATTAAATTTAAATAATTCTACACTTTCTAACATTTTCTAACCCCTAGCACCACCAGCTGCTACTATGGCATCATTATAAACGGTTTAAGTCTTTCTGGGTTCTATTAGACACCTGGTACCTTTCTCGTGATAATTTGTTCAAGAATTACATCTATCTGTTTTAGTCTTGTTTAAGTTTAACAACACATGTCCATATTCGTAATCCTTACTTGGAGTTAAGTTGTTAAAGCAAAGAAGGTGTAAATTTTGATAACATTTTCCGCAGCCTTTCTAAAATATTTATTTTTTATGATGATTTATTATTATGTAAATTAAATGAATATTGTTTTTCTATATAGACCATTTGATGCTTTCTGTACATTAAACTGACTTAGTTACATCATACTCATCTAAACCACACGAAAAACAAAATTTTGGTGCTGGAAACTTTTAAGTTACTAGAAAAATTTTTTTAAATCCTTTTTTTTTTGGTTACCGTGCAGATATGTTATAACACATGTTGCAGTTCTTCACAATTTTCAGACATAAGCATCCTACAGCGACTGGGCGACATTTGACAAAAAAAGATGCTGCGATAATATTTAGATTATTATTAAACTCGATTTTAGTTTAAATTATTGATTGTCTAGTTCAAACGCTCTCTTGAAATCGTCTTCTGTATTCCAAAGTTTTTTTGATGCAAAAACAATTCAACATGGTTGTCGTTGCTGTTTTTATTAATTAAGTTATTTCTCCACCATTTTTTGATGAAGTGCATAACCTGCACTTTGCATGTGTGGATTACGCACATTATTACGTTAAACCGTTCTTTTTGTTCTCTAAATACAAAATATTTCCAATACTGCAAAAGCTATTCCAATACTGATCTATTTAGAACCGATCTAAAAATTATCCTTTGCCTTCATAAATTTATTAATTCATTTTAAGATACACTTTGATGCTTGTATCTTTTAAATAAGGTGCTGATCCGTTCAAAATAGGAACAACCACACTCCACACGTTTAATTTAGCTAACTATAACATTTGGTAATATAAGGGAATTGCTTTTTTTAGAAACAATATGATAAAGTTACTTACAAAGAAAATAAGTGCTAAAACTTTAATATACTTAACGCTTTTTATGTCCCTTTTAATTAAGTTGAGCTATGGCCTGTAGTTGTATTGTTCAACTTTCTGGGAGATATGTTGCTCACAACTATTCCCGAATAGTTTTAGATTTTTGTATCTTTGCTGATGGAATTTCTTTTATTTTAGTAAAACTTGCGTTTAAAACTTCTAAACTCTGGGATAAAACTAAAACAAATTCAACTGTTATCATCCACACGTAGGACTTGGTAAGTCTAAGAGAATGTTGGTTTACAGTTGTATTAGCGCAATGATGTCGTTCATTATGACGTAGTCGATGCTATCGTTTACATCCAGCAATTCAGCTATTTTTTCTGTATGTCAGGATATTTAAAAAAAAAAGTTTAAGAAAAATATAAGGCATTTAGTATTTATTTACCTTTATTTTTTTTTTTGTCAATGTTATTAATGATGGAACCTAAATTTTCCATCATGGTTAAGATTTTTACCTTTCGAAGACTATTTCCGTCTTTTACATAAGAACCGTCAACTTTTACACCGTACTTTACACGCTTTTGCAGTTGTACACTTAAATATCATCCGGAAGTTGTTTTGATTGAAACAAAAATAGCTACATGTTGTAAGAGTGTATTCTTGACAGCAAAACCAACACCATATTCTTTACGTTCTTCAACAGACTTACCAAACCAGAAGAAAGTAAAATTTTTTTCTTTAATTCAGCCTTGACCAGCAAGGCGCGTTTCTTGAAAAGCTGCAATATCAACTTTAAGACGAAGAAGTTTGTTATTTATAATAGCAGTTTTTCTTGCATCATTTATGTTTTCGGGGTCCATACCAGTAGTCATGGTACGAACGTTCCAGCTTCCCAGTTTAAGAGTGGGTCTCTTTTTACGTTTATGTTTGTCAGGTGACATAGTTTCAGTTTACTTTTCACTTAAAGCTATCCCCATTCACCCAATGAGGAAGGTAAACTGTGGCGGAACAACACCTTATTGGCTGAGGGCTGCTCAGCTTAAGGCAGGCGGTGGTTGTTCAGTGGAACTAAAAAATTCCTCCTACCGACGAATACGACCCCTGGCGCCCATCCTTTCGCCAAACAGGATTAGGCTTATCACCGGTAACTGCCGTATTCCGTGTTGTGTCTTCGCGAAAAACCTGCGAAGCTGGAGTAAACCTCTCCAAGCACAAAGCCAGGGCATAACATTGAGATTCCAGCTGTTGCCCATGCAGCAGGATCTCACTCTCCACAGTGAGAAGAGCTCAGCGAAACAGCAAAGCTGATACAGCCAAGATTCATCATTGTCGCAGGAGCTGCCGGAATGACATTGAATACAAAGTCAGACCGCCTACGTGGCTCCGACTACGGCTTTTTGATCAGAGTTTTGCATCTCCTAGAGGAATAGAAGTACAGTTCTTCGGAGTTTCCTTTACTCCCGTGTTTAAGACTTTACCATTTCTGATTTTATTTCTGATTACTCCCGAAGCCTTTGCTTAGCCAAAAGCAACCACAAGGCAGTGGTGGTCGGCAAAGGTTTTACAGAGCTGATGCTAAATCAGCTCCAACCCCAAGGTGAGATCATGAAAGTTCTTCAGGGATCTTCTGTGTCATCTTTGTGATCTTCTGTGTCATCTTTGTGATCTTCTGTGTCATCTTTGTGATCATCTTTTGAAAACCGTAATTTTGTTTCCTTTTACCATTCCAATAGAATCGGGAGAGTCTTCGTCTAATATTTCCTTATCATTCAATAGAAAACGAACACTATTTCTTTCAACATCTTTTGTGTTGCAGTAGTTCTCAAATAAGCTTTTAAATTGAGCGTGTTTAAATACTTCATAGCATAATCGTCCATTGTCTAATTCTAATTTCTCACACCTTCATCAACAACTTCATTAAAAATATCAGATGTTTTACAAGGTGCATCAGAAGTAGACGATTGTGAAAAGTGATTATCACTTTTGTAAGTAATAAGATAATCAAATTCGTCATCTTCAACAAGAGTATCGTTACAAATGAGTTCAGAACGATTGTGTTCTTCATCATACAGCCTTTTTATAACTTCAAACTCGTCTCCATTTTTCATCCCAAAAGATCTCGGGGTGTCATGCTCAAAGAATTCTGTTTCGTTGATAACAAAAGCAAATTTCTCTCGTTCAAGTCCTTTAGCCTCACGATAGTCCTGTATTAATCTTCTTAACTTAGTGTCGACATTAATTTTGTAACTATGCGATCCGTCATCAAGAATAGTTTTGCTTAGTCCCTCATCAACGTAAGTGTGGAAAATATCATCAGTATTATCGAGTTTATTCGAAGTAGTTGTTGAAGGCTGTGAGTCAGTTTCTGTATTATCAAGTTTATCCGAACGACTTGCTGAAGGTTGTGAGTCAGTTTCATCGACATTACTTGATGCAGCTTCTATTTCCATGTTTTCTTTCTTCTTTGAATTTTTTCTCCAAACATCTAGACCATTCATTTTTTCCATTCTTCAAAGAATGATCTCGGTCGAGCAGTGAAGTGCTTTTTTTTCCGACGATACGGATTTAAAAATTCAAATGCCTCAAGTTCTTCAAGAAATTTAAAATTCATATCTATGCTAATTAACTCATAAGTTTTCTTAATCAAATAGAATCAAACAACAAAACCATAAAGTTTACTATTATTAATAATCATAAAACCATATTATACTTTTAGTCTTAAAATGCAAATTTTTAATGATGAATATATTATTGTTGGAAAACTTTACCTAGTTTCGTAAAACTTTGATCATATTTTTATGACATTTTCAAGGTAACAAAGTCAACGTTGTCATTTTGATCTAAAAGCTTAAAAATTTGATCTTGAATGAAAATTTTATACTGATTGTAAACTTAACATAAGTTAATATGTAAGAAAACAGACTATGTACTACATCGTAATTATATTAGTACCAAAAACTTTCGTTTAAAAGTATCTGGTGTTTAAAACTATATTTTAAAGCCTTAAATATTATTAGGATTTGAAAAAAAGTTTTAACCTCTCTCTTAAGTAGTAAGTTCGCCTCTATCCTTCGTTTATCTTTTATATGCATTGGTGAATTCACTCGCTTTAGTTAAAATTTAGTTATAAATACAGTTACTAACCAGCAACATTCACATGTTTTGTTTTTGTGCACTTCAAAGTTAGTTTTAAACAGTTGTTTGAGAGATTGAAATATGAATTTTGTATTTTATAGAAGAAACAGTTTTATATGTATCTCTTGTGACCCATGTACTGTTTTATGTTGTATTATATTCAGCCCGATTTTTAAGCTGATAAAATCAGTATTAGCTATATACTACAATATGTTTCGCAGTTTAGTATAAAAATGAAATAAACAAGCATAAAGTGCGAAGACAACAAAATTCTTTTTTTTTTATAATACCGAATGTAAAATAACTTTTTCATATCCAACTTCCGTCATTTTTGTGAATATTTTTATACTAAGTTATCTTCGTTAACTATTTATTATTCAAGTTTCTTCATCAATATATTTAGTAACACTTGTATCCTCGTCAAAATTTCAGCAAGCATCGACTTGAAGATTATCATTCATGTTCTTGGAGCCATGTTCTTGCTTGTGATTTTTTTATAAGCTTTTTAATCAACAGATACGTCTTAAGTTTGAAGTTTGGTTATAACGTTTGGTAATTTATCTCTTTTAGCAGTCTTACTTTTTTATTCAACTTTATTTTATAACAAGTTGCAGTTCAGTCACTGTACTTTGATGTGGAGACTTTTTCATCAATTGATCAACTAGCCTTATTTAAGTTTTTTGTAAGCCTGTTGCTTAAACCTACACTCCCTTACTTATCTGTATCATATGTAAGGAAGTATTAGTCAAAGCATGTGCTGTTTTTTATATAATGATAAAATGAATTTTATATCTTAGGTTTCCCATTTGTTGATTTAATTATTTTATACTTGACAACTGCTTTTTTTAAAATTTATTTCTTAATTTACTGGAAACAAACTTAACTACAACTAGAACACAAGTATCCCTGTAGTATTTCCCTCTTTTTTCTTATTTTTAAATCTTTAAACACACATTATTCCATTATTGTTAATTTATAGATTTATTTTTTTATTATACTCAAAGCTTCTTAAGTAGTTTTCTCACCATCATTATTTTCCATTCATTATTTTCGTATAGCGATGCTCGACGTTTCAATACAATGTCCAACCATCAACCTGTGGCAACTCTCAAACTTCGAAACAGCTTCCTTTATTTTAAATCCTTGTCTTGTAGCTCTTGCTGTCTTAAAGCTTTTTCTTTTCAAAATGTAATTACAATCTGAAAACACAAAACACAATAACTTTCACCAGACAGTACAGAACAGGTTATCTTTCTTCTTTCCAGTTTTAATTACAGCTAGTGGAACATTGGTGGAATCCATCAACGAACAGACAATTAGTTTCCTTATTTGAGTTTGGTAAGGCGTTGATTTTAACGATTAAATATGGTGAAATTAATTAAACCATAAGTTTGCTAATCTTAATATCATTAGAGCGTTGAGCAAAACATTTCCCATTTGGTATTGTCACTTCTTTTTTGTATAATTCATAACTGAAAAATCACGCTCAATCCTGGCGTTGCTGAAAGGGATTGTTTTCATTTTTAGCATCAACTCACACAATTCCTTGTATTTTTTTAAACCATCTTTCCAGAATTTTACGGTTGTAAAACATCCTATTAAGACATAGCATTTATTTTTGACAAATTGTTTCTATAAAACAGTTTTAAAAGTAATTAATCTAAACTAGTAAAATAAGTTTAAATGCTGATATTAAATTCATAACAAATTTAAAGTATCAGGGTAACTTTAATTTATGGTTTAACAACTTAATCTTGTTATCGTTGCTTTAAAAGTAGTAAGCAAGCATTTAGAAATATATATTATTTATATGAAGAACAAAAATTAACTAATTTGTTTGGCTAACAACACGTATTTGATTATTTTTTTAGATATAAACACAATTTTTTTTGATCTGACAAGTTGTACATAACTTTGACATTTTTATGTTTAAGAAATTTGTTAATATCCGTTGACTCAAGGCCTGTAATGAAACATATTATGTTTTGGAAAACCATTTTTTTTGTTTTCGTTGAAAAAAGCTTAAGAAATAAGCAACTAGCTTGATCAACAACTTTGTTTGATGCTATAAAATCTAGATTTTGTTGCATCCTCTTACCAATTTCAGTTAAAGGTTGTATTATGTAACTCCTATACAGTTGTATGGCCCAATTTGGGACATCAAAGTTTTCAGTGCTTTTAGTTTTTTTTCCACATAGTTTTACCATAGAACATAACTGATTTGCATGTATGCATACTTGTATCTATCTTAAATTCTGTGAATTTTGAATAAGAATAACAGAAGTTGATTATAGTAGATGTTTTCTTTTTGTGGTTGGATTAAAGTTTTTGATGTCAAAGTACACAAAACCTTCGTCGCTTTTGTTGCTGATTTTAATTTGCTGATAACGGTTGGTAATTTCTGAATGTTAGCAGTCTTACTTTTTTTTCAACTTTTCTTTATAACGAGCTGCAGTTTAGTCTATTTACTTCATTTACGTGAAGACTTTTTTATCAACCGAATAGCTATTCTCAATTACGTTTTTTGTAAGCCTGTTGCTTGAACCTGCATTCCCTTACTAGTCTGTATCATATGTAAGGAAGTACTAGTCAAATCATTTGCTGTTTTTTATATAATGATAATATGATGTATATTTTCTTAGGTTTTCCATTTGTGGATTTAAATTCTATACTTGATGACTGCGTTTGTTTTTTAAGATTTATTATCAATTGATATAATTTATTATTATCAATTGATATAACACGATCTAAAATATAAAACACATTGAATTTTATTGACAAATTTAATGAAAGACAATAATATGATGCAATAAAAACTTGTAGATATTTTTTATTAAACCGAGTTGTATGTAGTCAAAATAAAAAATAATAATCTTCATGAAAATAATCTTCGTCAACATTTTTTTAAATAACCGCAACGTCCACAAAACAACTTTGAATTCTCTAAAGATTTGAATGGAGAATCATTCTAAGGAAGGCAATTAAAATGGAACCACTTTTTACAATCCACATCCCAACTAAAAAATAAAGGTTGAGTAGTTGATCATTAAGAACGTTAGTTAAAAACAACTATTGATGTTCTATATTTTAGTTCGGACAGACAGCTATACAAAATTAAGAAAAGCTTACTAACCTACTTTACCTTTTGTTCTTCTTTTTTTTACCCCACGCAGGGTCATCTTTTTTACATTTGTAGCATAAAAGTTTATTTACGACTGAAATTAGAAATTACGTAGAACTTGATCAATATGTAATGTTTAACAATGTAATACTTTCTCAAAAGTTTTATTTATTTCGCTTAGTAGTAGTTTAAATTCCATTCGTTAACCTCCGTGCTTTATTAGGCTTGTTGCAATTTCTAAGCGTTTTGAATTAAGGTGTTCGCAGTTAGTCTCGACACGTATGTTTGTTAAAGACAGGGAAAAGCAAGATATGTTCTGCAGCCTAAACAAACTAATAAAAGTTCATTCTCATCTGTATTATTTTTTCTTTTTACCCAGACTTCTTTATTGTGCAATACTGATTTATATGCATTTAAGATTATTTTTATTTCCTGCTCGCTTGTTTTTTTTACTTTCGTTTGCGAAAGCTAAAGCATTTTTTAGTAATTTTTCTGATATTGATGGGTAAAATTCTACAATGTCATACTTCATGTACTTGTACTTAGTATTTACTTAGTGTTTTGTACCTATTAAGAACTTGAGAACTTCGCCATTGGAGATATTTAATTTATTTTCTTAAAATAGTATTGATTCTTTAACTATACATTTGCTAATTTGATCTATATCTTATGTTATTTGCTAATACAATTATAATATATTGAAAAAAAAAATTTTAACCTCTTTCTTAAGCAGTAAGTTCGCCTCTATCCTTCAACTGATCTTTTATATGCATCGGTGAATTCACTCGCTTTAGTTAAAATTTAGTTATAAATACAGTTACTAACCAGCAACATTCACATGTTTTGTTTTTGTGCACTTCAAAGTTAGTTTTAAACAGTTGTTTGAGAGATTGAAATATGAATTTTGTATTTTATAGAAGAAACAGTTTTATATGTATCTCTTGTGACCCATGTACTGTTTTATGTTGTATTATATTCAGCCCGATTTTTAAGCTGATAAAATCAGTATTAGCTATATACTACAATATGTTTCGCAGTTTAGTATAAAAATGAAATAAACAAGCATTAAGTGCGAAGACAACAAAATTCTTTTTTTATAATACCGAATGTAAAATAACTTTTTCATATCCAACTTCCGTCATTTTTTGAATATTTTTATACTAAGTTATCTTCGTTAACTATTTTTTATTCAAGTTTCTTCATCAATACTTTTGGTAACACTAGTATCCTCGTCAAAATTTCAGCAAGCATCGACTTGAAGATAATCATTTATGTTCTTGGAGCCATGTTCTTGGTTGTGATATTTTTATAAGCTTTTTAATCAACAGATACGTCTCAAGTTTGAAGTTTTCTTATAACGATTGGTGATTTTTCCATTTTAGCAGTCTTGCTTTTTTATTTTACTTTTATTACAAGTTGCAGTTCAGTCACTGTACTTTGATGTTGATACTTTTTTATCAGTTGATTAAATAGCCTTATCTACGTTTTTTGTAAGCCTGTTGCTTAAACCTGCATTCTCTTACTTATCTGTATCATATGTAAGGAAGTATTAGTCAAAGCATGTGCTGTTTCTTAATATAATGATAATATGATGTATATTTTCTTAGGTTTTCGATTTGTGGATTTAAATTTTATACTTGACAACTGTTTTTTATTTAACTGGAAATAAACTTAATTACAACTAGGACACAAGTATCCCTGTAGTATTTGCCTTTTTTTCTTATTTTTCTATCTTTAAACACACATATTTCCATCATTCTTAGTTTTTAAATGTAGTTTTTTAGTATACTCAAAGCTTCTTAAGGAGTCTTCTCACCATCATTATCATCCACCCTACTTAAAACTATGTTGTTTTCTTTCTGAGGTCTTTCAATAAAATCAAGGTGTAAAATATTCTTTATTGACTTGAATTAATATCTTTTTTATTCAAGTAAAGTAATTCTCATTTTAACTATAAAATTTTACACTAGTAATTTTTCAAATTTACTGTTCATAAATCGACCTGACTTATCCACTGAGCTCTTAAGCTTTTGGGATTTAATCAAGGACAAATACACATTCTGTAACTTTATAAGCTCTTTAAGATAAGGTGATAACTTTTCTACTGCATCATTCAAGTTACAAAACTGTAAAACCCTTTTATTTATTAAGTTTATTCATAGGCTGAGTTTGTATTTAAAACTGATAAAGTTATTTATTTTAGCAAAAATCAATATTTTTTTATCTTGTAAAGTTTTTTTTTAGCATTTAACCGTACAGAAAATGTTCTAGAAAAATAAATTGTGTTTTAAATCTTTTATCCAAATAAATACAAACGAAACACCAACTTACTTATTTTTTTACTTCGTTTAAAACAAAAAAAGTCTATTTAATACGTCATATTTCTGCTTCTTCCTCTGCTGGCCATCCAAACAGCTAGAACACCTTCCTCCCCTTCTTCTTAGTATGTGTAGATTTTTAATTTTAATTTTTTGTATTTTTAACTTAACTTTTACAAAAAAAAAAGGTGATTGCAGCTTGATCTTGCAAAATTGTTATAATCTTCCCTTAAAACTGCCATACAAATTATGTGATCCTACGTGGTTCTTATTCAAAAATATTTTCGTATAGAGATGCTTGACGTTTCAATACAATGTCCAACTATTCATCTGTGGCAACCCTCAAACTTCCAAACAGCTTCCTTTATTTTAAACCCTCGTCTTGTAGCTCTTCCTGTCTTTTAGCTTTTTCTTTTAAAAATGTAATTACAATCTGAAAACACAATAACTTTCACCAGACAGTACAAATCAGGTTATCTTTCTTCTTTCAAATTTTATCTAAAACGAGTGGAACATTGGTGGGTTTCATCAACAAACAGACAATTAGTTTCCTTATTTGAGTTTGATAAGGCGTTGATTTTAACGGTTGGATATGATGAAATTAATTAAACCGTAAGTTTGCTAATCTTAATATCATTAAAGCGTTGAGCAAAACATTTCCCATTTGATATTGCCACTTATTTTTTGTATAATTCATAACTGAAAAATCACGCTCAATCCTGGCGTTGCTGTAAGGTTTTTTTTTCAACTTAACCATCAACTCACAATTCTTTGTACTTTTTTAACCATCTTTCCAGAATTTTACGGCTGTTAAACTTCCTATTAAAATATAGCATTTGTTTTTGACAATTTGTTTCTATAAAAAAACTTTTAATAGTAATTTAATTCAAGCTAGTAAAATAAGTTTAAATGCTGATATTTAATTCATAACAAATTTTAAAGTATTAGGGTAACATTAATTTATGGTTTAACAATTTAATCTTGTTATAATTGTTTGAAAAGTAGTAAGCAAGCATTTAAAAGCATATGTTATTTATATGAAACACAAAAGTTCTAACTAATTTGTTTGACTGACAACACGAAATTGATTATTTTTTAGATATAAACACGATTTTTTTTGATCTGACAAGTTATACATAACTTTGAAATTTTTAGGTTCAATAAATTTGTTAATATCCGTTGACTCAAGGCCTGTAATAAAACATATAATGTTTTGCAAAACAATGTACTTGTTTTCATTAAAAAAAGCTTAAAAAAAAGCAACTATTTTGATCAACAACTTTGTTTGATGCTATTAAGTCTAGATTCTGTCGCATCCTGTTATCATTTTTACTTAAAGGTTGTATTGTGTAACTTCTATACAGTTGTATGGCCCAATTTGGGACATCGAAGTTTTCAGTGCTGTCGGTTTTTTTCCACATAGTTTTATCATAGAACATAACTGATTTGCATCTATGCATAATTGTATCTATCTTAAATTCTGTGAATTTTGAATAAGAATTACAGAAGTTGATTATAGTAGATGTTTTCTTTATATTGTTGGATGAAAGTTTTTGATGTCAAAGTACACGAAGCGTTCGTCGTTTTTGTTGCAGATTTTTTTGGAACCTATCTACTACTTCGTCAAGCAAATTCAACTGATATAATACGATCTGAAATAAACAACATGTTGAATTTTATTGACAAATTTAATAAAAGACAAATATAATGCAATAAAAATTTGTAATTACTTTCAATTAAACCGAGTTGTATGTAGTCAAAATAAAAAATAATAATCTTCATGAAAAGAATCTTCGTCAACAATTTTTTAAATAACCGCAATGTCCACAAAACCACTTTAAATTCTCTTAAAGATTTAAGAATGCAATCATTGTAAGGAATGCAATTAAATGGAACTACTTTTTACAACCTCACATCTCAACTAAAAAAATAAAGTTTGAGAAATAAGAACGTTAGTTAAAAACAACTATTGATGTTCTATATTTTAGTTCCGACAGACAGCTATACAAAATTAAGAAAAGCTTACTAACCTACTTTACCTTTTCGTTCTTCTTTTTCCTACGCCAAGCAGGATCATCTCTTGTACATTTGTAGCATTAAAAATTATTTACGACTGAAATTAAAAATTACGTAGAACTTGATCAATATGTAATGTTTAAAAATGTAATGCTTGCTCAAAAATTTCATTTATTTTGCTTAGTAGTAGTTGAAATTTATTAGTTAACCTCCGTGCTTTATTAGGCTTGTTGCAATTTCTAAGCGTTTTGAATTAAGGTGTTCGCAGTTAGTCTCGACACGTATGTTTGTTAAAGACAGAAAAAAGCAAGATATAAATTGTTCTGCAACCTAAGCAAATTAATAAAAGTTCATTCTCATCTGTATTATTTTTTCTTTTTACCCAAACTTCTTTATTGTGCAATACTGATTTATATGCATTTAAGGTTATTTTTATTTCCTGCTCGGTTATTTTTTTACTTTCGTTTGCAAAAGCTAAAGCATTTTTTAGTAATTTTTCTGATATTGATGGGTAAAATTCTACAATGTCATACTTCATGAACTTGTACTTGTATGTACTAAGTGTTTTGTACCTATTAATAACTTCTTGAGTGTTTCGCAATTATAGATATTTGATTGATTTTCTTCAAATAGTATTGATTCTATCAACTCTACATTTGCTAATTTGATTTATATCTTATGTTGTTTGCTAATATAATTATAATATATATATATATATATAAAATATTGACATAATATAATTATTTTCTTCTTGATTTATCAAGCAGTATAAGATGCTGAATAAGTGTGGGTATCAGTAAGTTATTTGTATTTGTAGATCATTCAACTTCATATCTTATTTTTACTAAAAAGAACGGAATTTTACCGAATACAGACATGATAAAAACTCAACATGGTCTTTATAGCTTATATCATAGTTGTTTGAGTCTCATTTTTTGATGAAGTGCACAACATTACCATCACGTTAAACTGTTATTTTGTTCTTTGACTGAAAAATGTTTTCAACTTTAGAAAAAAGCTATTTTAATACTGAATTATTATTATTAAGTTTATTGTCCAACAAAGGACCTAGGCATTAAAACCTAGGCCACTTAAACTGAAAGACACTAAAAAGAAAAAAACAAATTACAGTGATTAAATAAACATAAACATAAACATAAAACTTATACAAAGTACAAACTGAATAAATTAAAACTTTCACAATTCAACGATTCCAAAGTCACCAATCTCCAATTATACGTTCCAAAGCAACAAATACCTGTAACAAGCATTTCTGTCAAATCTTCAGAACCTGTCTTCATCACGCAGAACACTGATCTGAGCTACTATTTGCCACTCGTTATGACGGCAAATTCAGTAAAAAATCACTTCAAAAATGTGGCAGCAACAGTTCACAAATCTAGCTTAGAAATCAACTGAGTATCCAATAATTTCAAAATCTAAAGCCCAAAGCACATTAACAACAGCCCTTCCGAAAAAATCAAAGTTTAAAAGTACCTAAAATCTATAAGGGGAAGGTGTAGCTTACAGATTAAACTACCAATAAACTACATACCACACACCAAATCAATGGTTAAAGAGATGAACAAAACTAATCACTTATAAATTTTACTGGTAAATATTTTATTTAAATCAAATCTTTTTAAGTTTAATCGAAAATCTTTAAGATTTTCGCACGATACTAGTTCATTTGGAAGTTTGTTCCACATTTTTACCGAACGATAGAAAAAAGATTCGTGCCAACCAACATAGTTGAAATGATATTTGCATGTATATTTTCTATTATTACCTCTAAGTGAGTAATTGTTTTCATAAGGTTTAAAGAAAGTTTGAGAATCAATAGTAGTTTCATTGTTAATCAGTTTAAAAAAAGTAATTAGATCAAATTCAAGTCTTCTGTATTCTAAAGTTTTTATATTAAGCTGTTTTAAGAACTTTAAAACAATGAACGACAATAAAAAATAACTATGGTTATAATAAGAATATTGAATCATAATGCAGTCGTGAGGCAATAGACAAAGCTAGACCATAATATAACAAAATACACATAAAGAGCTAAAATTTAAAGAATCTACAAAACTTATACAAAAGCGAGCGCATCACAGAAGTAGCCACAGCCATGAACTAAGACGAAATGTTATGTTTGAATTCAACCTTAGTCATGATTTTCGTAAACAACGTACGCTTCTCATTAGGCATGTCAGGTATCTCTCTTTTATGTTTTAATTTTCTACAATTATTCTCCATAACGAAATCGTAAGCAGCTAAGGCGTAACACAAATCACCTGCAGTCTTATAATTGATAAAGATGTCATAATCTTTTAGCAAACAATCAATCATCATCAGGTTGATTCTCTTTTTTCGTCTGAAGTTTAGAATTAATTGACCCTTATGCCACTCGTCCTCTAACATGGCAAGTTCGCCATCACAATCCGATCTGTCCAAGTGCCTTAAAAACTCTTTCTTCTTAAGTAAAAGACGATCCTCGTCAGTCCACCTCCTACTGTCCCCCGCGCCCGCGAGCCCCAGGTCTGTAGTTCGCTTAACTTTCCAGTTGACTTTATCTAATATAATTCTTCTTCCGTTATGGTTAATCACCGAAGAAGCGGAATCCAGCAACTTGCCAGTTACTAGCATACCACCTTCCTTATCCGGCAATATATCAAAACCTAGCCACTCACCCATCAATAACATCTCTGCGGCCAGCGAAGCTACACTCTGATCATCTTGAATGTGTATGACAGTAGGGAGAAGGACCTTCTCATCTAACCTTGAACCATGACTTAAATCCTGAATTGTTTGAAAATGATTTGAAAATTACCTTTTGTTTTCATAAACTTATTAATGTCATTTAAAGATACATTTTAATGCATGTATCATTAAAAGTTCTGCTGCGTTGAAAATATAAATGGAATAATCATACTACACACGTTAAATTGTGATACTTTTAAAGTAAACTCCTATAACTTTTACATACTTATCATTCAAATTCAACAAATGCAAACCAAATACTTTGTTAGACAACACCTAATTTTACTATCTCTCGTTTTGCAGGCTGTCTGAGACTCAATTTTGGCTTACTAAAATAATAACTTATAATTAACCTCGTATAAGATTAGCATAAATGGAGCTATATATTGTTTTTTATTTTTATTTCATTGATGACAACTATTTTAACTGCATTCTATAACTACGGTTCTTCGGCGTTCAGAATAGAAATGGAACAATCACACTCCACACGTTTAATTGAGACAGCTATTAACTAAAATAAAATAATAGAAAAGCTATTTGTAAAAAAGGTACAATGAAGTTACTTTATAATAAAAATCAGTGCTAAAAGTTTATAAACATTTTTATAGGTTCCTTTTAATTAAGTTGAGCCATGACCTGTAGTTGCATTATTCAACTTTCTGGGAGATCCTGTCACTAACAACTAGTCCAGGAAAGTTTTTAGTTATTGATATTTCGCTGTTGATTCATCATTCCCTTGAGTAAAACTTGCATTTAAAACTTCTTAACGCTGGGTAAAACTTGAATAAATTTAACTGTTATCGTCCACACGAAGGACCTGGTAAGTCTTTGAGAGTGTTGGTTTACAGCTGTATTAGTGACGACCTCGCTAGTCGATTTCTAATCTTACCCTGAGCTGTTAGCCGTGGGCTATAACGTTGTCCGGTATTACAGCCAGAATACCTTACTCCCCTTTTTCTTTGTATTTGCAGTTTATAATTTTTAGTTTAATACTTTTAAAGTTAACTTTATTTTCACTAACAAAATTGGTGATCGCAGCTTGATCTTGCAAAAGTTCATTAATTCTTTATTACGTAACTCTTATACAGTTGACCAATGATTTTCTCCTTATTTTATCAAGCAGCATAAGGTATGATACACCTTATTCTTCATCATAGTCTTCATATTATGCTTATGAAATTTTGACTTTTCTACGAATATTTTCGTCTTTTTTCATGAACCGTCCATTAAACCTTACACTATTTTGCAGTAATAAATTTAAATATTATCCGGAATTGATTTCCCTTGAAGCAAAAATATCATTACCTTTACTGTTTTTTGATGCATGGCTTTATAACTTATATAATATGTATGATGACCAATGAACTTCCAATATTGTTAATGGATTTAATCTAAATGATCTTCTTTTCGCTTGAAGCTCTTGAACTTAAATGCATTCATAGGACAATTTACCATAGTTATAAATTTTCCAACGCTGGCACCACCATCAGATTTGGTGCACAAGTTTTTATTTGTTTTAGAATGCACAATATTTGCAGAACGCTTAAAAACAATTATGACTTGCAATTTTTCTAGGTTATGAGGATTTAAGCATGACATAGTTTTACGATCTATACTCCAAATAGCCAATCTGCTTCAGAGATTTTCACCGCTTATATAACAAATACTCTACATTCTTTGTTGAATTTGAACATTTATTCTTTTTACTAATGTTTCCTAAATTAAAATAGTTTATTAAAATTTCTTCTATATAATTAGATAAGATATATCTGTTTAAATAAACAATAAATTTATATTTAAATATTTTTACAATTAAGCATTTTACATTTAAACATTTTGGTCGTTTTAAGATAGCTGTGTTATGAACACAACCTATTTTCTTCATAACATCTACTAGGCGTGTCCCACCTTTCGACATTATAGTTTTAAAGTTAGTAAAAGAACCCTTTTTAAATATTTTATTTAAAACTTTAATATTTATTTATTATGCAAATATGGTATATGACATATTGCAACTTTTCATAATTCTCTCAATCATAAAGTAATATTATAAAACTTTTCATAAAGTCGCACGTTCAGATGATCAAGTTTGGCGTCAAGGTGCAGTCGGTTTCATTTTTCTAGCAATAGAATAAGGATGTTTATTGCTATCAATTTTTAACAAATTGCTGAAGCATCACGACGAAAAGTTGCAACTTCTTTTCACTTTTTTTTTTTTGCTTTTTGATGTCAGAGTAAGTAACACTGGACATCTGAGACATTAAGTTTTTCTAGTTATCATTTATTTTAGCTTTGGCATAGGTAATGCCTGGCTTCCACTATTCATATTGAAAAACGACTTATTTAACCTGAATAGTGTCGTGTCTACTTTGGGTCATGGCAAAAAAACAAGTGAGCTCAAGCAAAAAATTCAAAAAAAATATTGTAAAAACAGTGTTTACATTACATACGCTATCAGTTCTTTCTAAAAATTAACACATTCATAGTTGTAAATGATCAGTTCAAAGCTTTAGCCAAGGGTGATACTTTAGTTTCGAAGAGCGGGTTTCCCCGTAGTCCCAACGAAGCTCTTCTATCTTCGTTATGTCAGCAAAACACTCGTGTGGCATCGGCTCGTACTGTCCAGGAAACTTGCCTGGGTTGATCAACCACTAAAGTTTCATTTGGCAGTTTGTTCAACAATTGTTTCAAGCTGCCATCATCCTCGGTGGTGTCATTGCTGTAAGGTTTTTTTTTTCAACTTAACCATTAACTCACAATTCTTTGTACTTTTTTAAACATCTTTCCAGAATTTTACGGTTGTTAAACTTCCTATTAAAATATAGCATTTGTTTTTGACAATTTGTTTCTATAAAAAAACTTTTAATAGTAATTTAATTCAAGCTAGTAAAATAAGTTTAAATGCTGATATTTAATTCATAACAAATTTTAAAGTATTAGGGTAACATTAATTTATGGTTTAACAATTTAATCTTGTTATAATTGTTTGAAAAGTAGTAAGCAAGCATTTAAAAGCATATGTTATTTATATGAAACACAAAAGTTCTAACTAATTTGTTTGGCTGACAACACGAAATTGATTATTTTTTAGATATAAACACGATTTTTTTTGATCTGACAAGTTATACATAACTTTGAAATTTTTAGGTTCAATAAGTTTGTTAATATCCGTTGACTCAAGGCCTGTAATAAAACATATAATGTTTTGCAAAACAATGTACTTGTTTTCATTAAAAAAAGCTTAAAAAAAAGCAACTATTTTGATCAACAACTTTGTTTGATGCTATTAAGTCTAGATTCTGTCGCATCCTGTTATCATTTTTACTTAAAGGTTGTATTGTGTAACTTCTATACAGTTGTATGGCCCAATTTGGGACATCGAAGTTTTCAGTGCTGTCGGTTTTTTTCCACATAGTTTTATCATAGAACATAACTGATTTGCATCTATGCATAATTGTATTTATCTTAAATTCTGTGAATTTTGAATAAGAATTACAGAAGTTGATTATAGTAGATGTTTTCTTTATATTGTTGGATTAAAGTTTTTGATGTCAAAGTACACGAAGCGTTCGTCGTTTTTGTTGCAGATTTTTTTGGAACCTATCTACTACTTCGTCAAGCAAATTCAATTGATATAATACGATCTAAAATAAAAAACACGTTGAATTTTATTGACAAATTTAATAAAAGACAAATATAATGCAATAAAAATTTGTAATTACTTTCAATTAAACCGAGTTGTATGTAGTCAAAATAAAAAATAATAATCTTCATGAAAAGAATCTTTGTCAACAATTTTTTAAATAACCGCAATGTCCACAAAACCACTTTAAATTCTCTTAAAGATTTAAGAATGCAATCATTGTAAGGAATGCAATTAAATGGAACTACTTTTTACAACCTCACATCTCAACTAAAAAAAATAAAGTTTGAGAAATAAGAACGTTAGTTAAAAACAACTATTGATGTTCAATATTTTAGTTCCGACAGACAGCTATACAAAATTAAGAAAAGCTTACTAACCTACTCTACCTTTTCGTTCTTCTTTTTCCTACGCCACGCAGGATCATCTCTTGTACATTTGTAGCATTAAAAATTATTTACGACTGAAATTAAAAATTACGTAGAACTTGATCAATATGTAATGTTTAAAAATGTAATGCTTGCTCAAAAATTTCATTTATTTTGCTTAGTAGTAGTTGAAATTTATTAGTTAACCTCCGTGCTTTATTAGGCTTGTTGCAATTTCTAAGCGTTTTGAATTAAGGTGTTCGCAGTTAGTCTCGACACGTATGTTTGTTAAAGACAGAAAAAAGCAAGATATAAATTGTTCTGCAACCTAAGCAAATTAATAAAAGTTCATTCTCATCTGTATTATTTTTTCTTTTTACCCAAACTTCTTTATTGTGCAATACTGATTTATATGCATTTAAGGTTATTTTTATTTCCTGCTCGCTTATTTTTTTACTTTCGTTTGCAAAAGCTAAAGCATTTTTTAGTAATTTTTCTGATATTGATGGGTAAAGTTCTACAATGTCATACTTCATGAACTTGTACTTGTATGTACTAAGTGTTTTGTACCTATTAATAACTTCTTGAGTGTTTCGCAATTGGAGATATTTGATTGATTTTCTTCAAATAGTATTGATTCTATCAACTCTACATTTGCTAATTTGATTTATATCTTATGTTGTTTGCTTATATAATTATAATATATATATATATATAAAATATTGACATAATATAATTATTTTCTTCTTGATTTATCAAGCAGTATAAGATGCTGAATAAGTGTGGGTATCAGTAAATTATTTGTATTTGTAGATCATTCAACTTCATATCTTATTTTAACTTGAAAGAACGGAATTTTACCGAATACAGACATGATAAAAACTCAACATGGTCTTTATAGCTTATATCATAGTTGTTTGAGTCTCATTTTTTGATGAAGCACAACATTACCATCACGTTAAACTGTTATTTTGTTCTTTGACTGAAAAATGTTTTCAACTTTAGAAAAAAGCTATTTTAATACTGAATTATTATTATTAAGTTTATTGTCCAACAAAGGACCTAGGCATTAAAACCTAGGCCACTTAAACTGAAAGACACTAAAAAGAAAAAAACAAATTACAGTGATTAAATAAACATAAACATAAACATAAAACTTATACAAAGTACAAACTGAATAAATTAAAACTTTCACAATTCAACGATTCCAAAGTCACCAATCTCCAATTATACGTTCCAAAGCAACAAATACCTGTAACAAGCATTTCTGTCAAATCTTCAGAACCTGTCTTCATCACGCAGAACACTGATCTGAGCTACTATTTGCCACTCGTTATGACGGCAAATTCAGTAAAAAATCACTTCAAAAATGTGGCAGCAACAGTTCACAAATCTAGCTTAGAAATCAACTGAGTATCCAATAATTTCAAAATCTAAAGCCCAAAGCACATTAACAACAGCCCTTCCGAAAAAATCAAAGTTTAAAAGTACCTAAAATCTATAAGGGGAAGGTGTAGCTTACAGATTAAACTACCAATAAACTACATACCACACACCAAATCAATGGTTAAAGAGATGAACAAAACTAATCACTTATAAATTTTACTGGTAAATATTTTATTTAAATCAAATCTTTTTAAGTTTAATCGAAAATCTTTAAGATTTTCGCACGATACTAGTTCATTTGGAAGTTTGTTCCACATTTTTACCGAACGATAGAAAAAAGATTCGTGCCAACCAACATAGTTGAAATGATATTTGCATGTATATTTTCTATTATTACCTCTAAGTGAGTAATTGTTTTCATAAGGTTTAAAGAAAGTTTGAGAATCAATAGTAGTTTCATTGTTAATCAGTTTAAAAAAAGTAATTAGATCAAATTCAAGTCTTCTGTATTCTAAAGTTTTTATATTAAGCTGTTTTAAGAACTTTAAAACAATGAACGACAATAAAAAATAACTATGGTTATAATAAGAATATTGAATCATAATGCAGTCGTGAGGCAATAGACAAAGCTAGACCATAATATAACAAAATACACATAAAGAGCTAAAATTTAAAGAATCTACAAAACTTATACAAAAGCGAGCGCATCACAGAAGTAGCCACAGCCATGAACTAAGACGAAATGTTATGTTTGAATTCAACCTTAGTCATGATTTTCGTAAACAACGTACGCTTCTCATTAGGCATGTCAGGTATCTCTCTTTTATGTTTTAATTTTCTACAATTATTCTCCATAACGAAATCGTAAGCAGCTAAGGCGTAACACAAATCACCTGCAGTCTTATAATTGATAAAGATGTCATAATCTTTTAGCAAACAATCAATCATCATCAGGTTGATTCTCTTTTTTCGTCTGAAGTTTAGAATTAATTGACCCTTATGCCACTCGTCCTCTAACATGGCAAGTTCGCCATCACAATCCGATCTGTCCAAGTGCCTTAAAAACTCTTTCTTCTTAAGTAAAAGACGATCCTCGTCAGTCCACCTCCTACTGTCCCCCGCGCCCGCGAGCCCCAGGTCTGTAGTTCGCTTAACTTTCCAGTTGACTTTATCTAATATAATTCTTCTTCCGTTATGGTTAATCACCGAAGAAGCGGAATCCAGCAACTTGCCAGTTACTAGCATACCACCTTCCTTATCCGGCAATATATCAAAACCTAGCCACTCACCCATCAATAACATCTCTGCGGCCAGCGAAGCTACACTCTGATCATCTTGAATGTGTATGACAGTAGGGAGAAGGACCTTCTCATCTAACCTTGAACCATGACTTAAATCCTGAATTGTTTGAAAATGATTTGAAAATTACCTTTTGTTTTCATAAACTTATTAATGTCATTTAAAGATACATTTTAATGCATGTATCATTAAAAGTTCTGCTGCGTTGAAAATATAAATGGAATAATCATACTACACACGTTAAATTGTGATACTTTTAAAGTAAACTCCTATAACTTTTACATACTTATCATTCAAATTCAACAAATGCAAACCAAATACTTTGTTAGACAACACCTAATTTTACTATCTCTCGTTTTGCAGGCTGTCTGAGACTCAATTTTGGCTTACTAAAATAATAACTTATAATTAACCTCGTATAAGATTAGCATAAATGGAGCTATATATTGTTTTTTATTTTTATTTCATTGATGACAACTATTTTAACTGCATTCTATAACTACGGTTCTTCGGCGTTCAGAATAGAAATGGAACAATCACACTCCACACGTTTAATTGAGACAGCTATTAACTAAAATAAAATAATAGAAAAGCTATTTGTAAAAAAGGTACAATGAAGTTACTTTATAATAAAAATCAGTGCTAAAAGTTTATAAACATTTTTATAGGTTCCTTTTAATTAAGTTGAGCCATGACCTGTAGTTGCATTATTCAACTTTCTGGGAGATCCTGTCACTAACAACTAGTCCAGGAAAGTTTTTAGTTATTGATATTTCGCTGTTGATTCATCATTCCCTTGAGTAAAACTTGCATTTAAAACTTCTTAACGCTGGGTAAAACTTGAATAAATTTAACTGTTATCGTCCACACGAAGGACCTGGTAAGTCTTTGAGAGTGTTGGTTTACAGCTGTATTAGTGACGACCTCGCTAGTCGATTTCTAATCTTACCCTGAGCTGTTAGCCGTGGGCTATAACGTTGTCCGGTATTACAGCCAGAATACCTTACTCCCCTTTTTCTTTGTATTTGCAGTTTATAATTTTTAGTTTAATACTTTTAAAGTTAACTTTATTTTCACTAACAAAATTGGTGATCGCAGCTTGATCTTGCAAAAGTTCATTAATTCTTTATTACGTAACTCTTATACAGTTGACCAATGATTTTCTCCTTATTTTATCAAGCAGCATAAGGTATGATACACCTTATTCTTCATCATAGTCTTCATATTATGCTTATGAAATTTTGACTTTTCTACGAATATTTTCGTCTTTTTTCATGAACCGTCCATTAAACCTTACACTATTTTGCAGTAATAAATTTAAATATTATCCGGAATTGATTTCCCTTGAAGCAAAAATATCATTACCTTTACTGTTTTTTGATGCATGGCTTTATAACTTATATAATATGTATGATGACCAATGAACTTCCAATATTGTTAATGGATTTAATCTAAATGATCTTCTTTTCGCTTGAAGCTCTTGAACTTAAATGCATTCATAGGACAATTTACCATAGTTATAAATTTTCCAACGCTGGCACCACCATCAGATTTGGTGCACAAGTTTTTATTTGTTTTAGAATGCACAATATTTGCAGAACGCTTAAAAACAATTATGACTTGCAATTTTTCTAGGTTATGAGGATTTAAGCATGACATAGTTTTACGATCTATACTCCAAATAGCCAATCTGCTTCAGAGATTTTCACCGCTTATATAACAAATACTCTACATTCTTTGTTGAATTTGAACATTTATTCTTTTTACTAATGTTTCCTAAATTAAAATAGTTTATTAAAATTTCTTCTATATAATTAGATAAGATATATCTGTTTAAATAAACAATAAATTTATATTTAAATATTTTTACAATTAAGCATTTTACATTTAAACATTTTGGTCGTTTTAAGATAGCTGTGTTATGAACACAACCTATTTTCTTCATAACATCTACTAGGCGTGTCCCACCTTTCGACATTATAGTTTTAAAGTTAGTAAAAGAACCCTTTTTAAATATTTTATTTAAAACTTTAATATTTATTTATTATGCAAATATGGTATATGACATATTGCAACTTTTCATAATTCTCTCAATCATAAAGTAATATTATAAAACTTTTCATAAAGTCGCACGTTCAGATGATCAAGTTTGGCGTCAAGGTGCAGTCGGTTTCATTTTTCTAGCAATAGAATAAGGATGTTTATTGCTATCAATTTTTAACAAATTGCTGAAGCATCACGACGAAAAGTTGCAACTTCTTTTCACTTTTTTTTTTTTGCTTTTTGATGTCAGAGTAAGTAACACTGGACATCTGAGACATTAAGTTTTTCTAGTTATCATTTATTTTAGCTTTGGCATAGGTAATGCCTGGCTTCCACTATTCATATTGAAAAACGACTTATTTAACCTGAATAGTGTCGTGTCTACTTTGGGTCATGGCAAAAAAACAAGTGAGCTCAAGCAAAAAATTCAAAAAAAATATTGTAAAAACAGTGTTTACATTACATACGCTATCAGTTCTTTCTAAAAATTAACACATTCATAGTTGTAAATGATCAGTTCAAAGCTTTAGCCAAGGGTGATACTTTAGTTTCGAAGAGCGGGTTTCCCCGTAGTCCCAACGAAGCTCTTCTATCTTCGTTATGTCAGCAAAACACTCGTGTGGCATCGGCTCGTACTGTCCAGGAAACTTGCCTGGGTTGATCAACCACTAAAGTTTCATTTGGCAGTTTGTTCAACAATTGTTTCAAGCTGCCATCATCCTCGGTGGTGTCATCGCTCAAACGTGATTTTCAATCTGTAAAGACACTAAAAACGAATCATCATTATACTTGCTTTTTAAATGAACACCTGTTGCTGTCAAGATTATTATTGTTTTTATTTTTACATTTAAAAAAAATCGGATGCATAGCCTTTATACGAAAATTACAGACTGTAAAAATTGAAAACTACAAACCAATATTGGGATATCAAATTTTTCGATGTTGATTTTGTCATTATTAGTTATTTAGTGTTCAACTCGATTTCCTTTTTTCTTTTGTGCTACTAGTATACTTTGTTAAACCTCTCAAAGTTGTTTTTATCAATTTGATATAAACTATATAATTTTATAATAATACTGCAAGAGTTTTTCTCTTTTAACATTCAGATAACTATAATTTATTATTTGAGTGTTTTTTAACTCAAGTTTTCACCTGAATAATTGGACCTGGAATTCCTTGAAACTTGTCGGTATTAATGAGCCACTTAAGCTTTAATAGTTTAAACTTTTAGTTGATTCAAACTACTTCAAAACGACCAGAGGCTTCTATGCCATATACACACCTATGTCATTGCAAGTGAGACTCTCATTATTCCACCAACATCTATGACATCCCTTCACATACGCGTTTCATCATTTGAGAAAAGTTGGAACCTTCGATTTCTTCTTGCAATCATGCCTTTTAGTCTGATATCTGATGTAATAGGCCAGGGTTGATCAACCACTTCAGTTTCTTTTGGCAGTTTTTCACAGTACATTTCACAAATTTCTTACTCAATTTTTTTTTTTCAAAACATTAAGGAAAAGATACATTTATTTTTTTTACTCATTTTTTTTTAACTTATATAACACGTTGCAATCGTATTATATTCGTTTATTTAATTGGCTTCATTGATATCGCACAACAATATTGTACAAAAAAAACTTATTTTAATTGAGTATATACTCAATATTCAATTGGTTCTCACAAAAAAATTTACACTATCATAGTTACAAATGATTAGTTTAAAGTCCTAACCAAGGGTGAGACTCAAGTTTGGAACGACAGGTTTCTCTCTTTTCTGTTGGTACAAAATATGCGTGCGGCATCGGATCTGAATATGTCAGGAAACTTGTCAACGGTAGTCATTTAAGAGTTTGGGTTTGGAAACTTCCATTTCTGTCACATCAACACCCCAGCACGACTATTTAATTTGTAAAGACACTAAAAACGAAATTCCATCGTCATTAATGTCTAGCTCGTTTTCTCTTGCTATCAATTGTTTAGGGTTGAGAGTTCTAGCTTCGTAGCAATGGGTGTATCCACGGTTCTGGAGAAAACGGCTTTATTCTGTTTATCGTAGTGAAAAGTCTTTACTCTGGTTTACGTGAAATTTATTTTGAAGTAAAGTGTACTCTAAAGGGAATACAACAGGTTTTTCATATAAACTGGTTTCCATGATTTCTCCATGGATGGTATACAGCTTGTTAAAGTACCTTGTTTGTGAAGTACTAAATGTACCATCAGACATTAACTTTTTGCACCTAGCAAGCAAATCAAGGTTTTTCTGTATCAAAAAAATAATTATCCTTAAGCCATCTACTTCATTTACAGAATCATGCAGAAAAAAGATGGTATCGTCGTCTAACCTAGTTAGAGACCCCGGCAATATCAAGTCTTGCAAGTTGGTTGGTTCGTGAACAACATTTCCATCTTTTTTTCTTGCTCTCCTACTTATTTTTTTTAATGCATCTCTATTATGTAATTGCATTCCACAATTTTCCCAAGCTGCCTCCAAAGATCTACTGACAGAGTTTTCTTTGCATACAATGCCAAATTTGCTTGAGTTTTTTAGCTGTTCAACAGCTTTACGTACCTGTTAAATAAAGCTGCTTGAGTTAAATATAAGATTTGAAATAGTTATTTTTGAGCAGTAATTAACAAAAATATATACCTTTATTTTTGTTGATTCGGTAAATGAGAATGAGAACCTACTTTTTGTACTACCTTATTTCCTCTGATGTGTAACTAGAAAATTTATTTGTAGTAACTTCAAACAAAATTAACTATAATAACTATCTCAAAAATGTAAGACAAACTCTTTGTACTAACAATAAGCAGTAAAAACATTACTATAAAAGTACTTGATTTTTATTTTGGACAGTAAACACAAATCAATAACCACAAATATTTTAATTAAAAGAAAGATTTTAAAATTTAAGTTCATATTTTTATCTTCTTCATGTAGCTTTTCATAACCTTTTTTTTAAAATAACATTCTTTTGTGTATGATTTTTTTTAATTTAATGTTCAACAGTTATTAAAAATTCTTTTAATTTACTAATATCTATATTTTCAATTTTTTAATTTAATATTAGTTTTTTTTTTAATAAATAAGGTTTTTAATTAGTTATGAATTGTTTTGGGAAAAAAGAATAATTACTTGTACAAATGTAATTCTACAAATCATCTTTATCTATTTATATTCTTTTATTTGATATAATACTATCTCATCTTCATTTATTAGACGGTTAAGATTTTATTTGATTTAAACACACTTGAAGTAGCAGTACTTTAAAGTAAGTAAATCTTATTTGTACCTTTATACATTTTACCCTTAATTTTAGTTTTCTACTTTAAAAAATAAGGAAACTTGTTGTTTTTAAAACTTTAACAAGATTTTCTGATTTTTTTAAACTTTCTTTTTTAAATCAATGCTCACCTAAAAAATGTTAGTATGTAAGCATTTCTTCATCAATATTTTAAATATGCTCATAGTATCATTTACAATATTCTTAGTTTCAAAATAAGAATAGTTTAACAAAATTTTTGACTTAAAATAAGTTCATTAGATATGTACTTAAGTCCATGTCACCATCAATATTTTCTTGTGAAATTCAAACTTTATTCCCTATATTATTCATTATAGGTGAGCAAAAATTTCGACATGTTTTTTCTGTACTGCTGTGTAACATTTCGACATAAACTTCATTAAATTTCTTTTTTTTTGCAGAAAATTTAAACAGTGCAAAGCTTTTTGAAAGTAGTATGACGTGCATATAATACTATACAAACTCACAGTTAAAATAAATACTAAACATATTAACTTAAATAACCTAATTTTTACAACAGATAAAGAAAAGAACGTTTTATTCATTGTTGCAGTTTTTAGGCTATCTGTAACGAAATTTTATTGATTATTGATATTTTGTGTTTGTTAGTTTATTAATAAACTCTTTTTTTAAGTGCTATGTGTCTTGATTTTAGTTTTTAAATGTTTAATATAAGTTAATATGTTAGGTACTTTTTAAATATACATAAACTAAATAGATTATTATATGAATTTAGCTAATTATTATTTTGTTATCGAACTTTAAAAAATGGCGAGTTTATACTGAAATGGTATTAAGACCGGATTCAAATTATTTAAAGATTTTAAAATTATTGATGCAAATTTAATCTTTGAACGCGTTTAAGCAGCTTTACAGTGTCTTTTCACTGTCACGTTTGGGCTACTCTTTAGTATTTGAAGTTCCTGAATTGCCGTCATTCAAACTAGGATCAGATACTTGAGCAACATTGTCTTCCTTAACTGACGAGTTTTCGTCATCTCTAGCTGGGATCCCTTCAAGTAGAGCGGGAGAAATTTCTTCAAGACTCGTGTTTGAATGCAAAGATTCAGTGTCTTCGGAAGAGTGTTCGTTTGCATCAATAATAAACGCCTTATTCGGCCCTACGACATATTTATTTTCACCGTTTTCCGTTTTAATAGCGTGCAGAGTGCAATTTTTCTTAATTCCCTCTTCCAAATGAAGCTGTTCCAAGTCTTGCAGAGGAACTTCTTTCTCGCTAGCAGGAGGATTGATAACAACCGAATATTTTTCTTTGCCAAGCTCTTCATAAACTTCATCTAACATATAAACGATAGGATGTTCCCATTCCATGTCTATAATAGAATTTCTTACCGTACAAATATTTTGATCAGCTTCTTTTATTTTTGACTTGATGACAGCAACTTTGCATAAAGTTTCACGCTTCTCGTTGAGTTCATCATGTTTTCTACTTTTATCCCTGTGGTTTCCTTTCTGACGTTTCACAACTTTTGCAACACTCTTGCTTTTTTCAGCAATTTCCTTACCTCTCTTTCCTTCTTTTTCACACAAATGCTTGAGATTGTCCAAAGCTGTTAGAGATTGTTGATATGCTTTGTTAATGTCGTTCAAATACTTTTCACTCATTTTGCTACCAACAGTGCAAACTAGTATGCCTTTAAATGAAAATATTTACCAAATAATTTAACTAAAGTAAACAAAGCAATGTGTTGAAATAATAATAAACCGACTAATTGAAGCAAAATACTTTTAAATTTAATTATGAGATTTTTATTTCAAACTGATTATGATAATAGTTTATTTGTGCTACTAAACTCTTTGGCTTTTGTTTAAAAAATTGTTAAAAATAATGGTTTGCAGTTTTTTAGTAGATAGATTTAAACTTACTATGTACACACAATAAATATGAACTATTTATGTATTAGAAAAAATAATTTGACTAACTGTTTGAATATCTTTAACAACCGAAACTTTTCATACAAAACTGCAAAAATTACTTATGCACATAGTTTAAAAATTTTATTTTATAATTTGCACTTAGTGCTTATTATAATGCGTGTTTGGTTTGTAAGTTATTTTAAAACAAACTACTTTAAATTTAAGAAATTATAAGAAAAATAATAGTTTTAAAAAATATAAATTTATCAGATTTACATTTAACAAATTAAAATCAATATGCTTAAGCAAGACTTAAACCTTGGAAAAAGTATTAGGCATAAGTAGTTAGAAAATAAAAAAATATTTTACTTAAAAAAAGCCTATATAATTCAATAGCTTATCTTACATTAATCAGTTAAATTAAAGTGTAAATACAAAAAAAATTTTTTATGAATATGTTACTTATAACATTTTTACAAAAAATTAGTTATAATTTTAATAATGTTTATAAAACTAATTTTATTCAATTTTCTTAAACTTATTTTTTTAATTATGCTTTATTTTTCTTACTTAACTTTTATCTAATAATTTTGTTAAACCAACGCAAATATTTAATAAATTGATAAGTTTAGCAGTTACTGCAGAATTTTTTACTGTATAGTTTTGTTATTATTACTAATTACAAATATCTAGAATTTTATTAACATAAAGTGTCCTTGTTGATGAGGTACAAAATTTAATTCAACATTTACATTCTCAGTAATATGTTTAGCTTTCTTATTAACAAAACCTCTTTTTTATAAAATAAAACCACTAGAATTAAGTTTTAGCTTTATAAGTATACAAAAACATAAATTTTATTAGACACAAAATTTAAACTTTAGTACTGTATTTGATATTTTGATACTAGTACTCATTCTTTCTATAATTTTAACTAATAAAACAATATAGATTTAAAACAAAAAACTATTGCTATACAAATAAAACTAAAAAAACGAAAAGTTTTTTTTTTTTGTTTATTGTATAGTTAATATTTGTAAACAATTTATATGAATATTCTAAAACAAAGATACTGTAAGAATAAAAAATTTTAACTACACAAATTGAACACTAAAATAAGTTTTTTTTCTAAAAAGTTTTCAAAACAGTTGTAACTTAGAACAACAACAATAATAAACACTGATTAGTAGTTTCATTTATTCTTAAATATTTATGTGTCATTAATGTTCAAAACACATTATAAAACAAGTTTTAGGAGTAAATATTCAAGTATGTTATTTTTGTACACAGTATTGCAGTTTGTAAAAGATTTAATAAGTATCATTATTCATAAACTTGATATTTTACAAATAGCCACTAAAACCAAATAATGTTATTTTTTATCTTTATTAAAAATTACTTCAGTATTCATTTTTTGGTTTTTATCTGGTCGTTGAATAAGCAAACAGTTTAATCAAAAGCATTTTTATGAGAAACATGGGACAACTTCTGGATCCATAGTTTAATTAAAATTGCACTATCACAAATTTAACTATAAATAAATTAGTCTAGCCTGCAACTAGTAACCATTTGTATAAAAAGCTTTTAAGATAAAATATAATTAATGAGAATAATGTTTTACGTATCTTAAAAGCTGTGTAATTTAAAAAGGAAACATAAACATTTAAGTGCTAGAGCAGAACAACAAAATTATTTTAAGCGATTTTTTCAGAAAACAGTTTGAATTTATTAGTTTTAAAAACACGTATGAAGTTAAAAAATTCATGTCTAAGTTTATTTTTGATTTTTTTTTTAATTTTCAGATATTTATCTTAGTATAATAAGATTTAACGTTTTGATTGATACACTGATCTTATGAACACAGTTTAAAAAAGTGTTATCAGTCAAAAAAAACTCTGAAAAATTAAAAAAAAAACATATTCATACATTAATTAACTATTTTTAAAATTAATATTTAAAAAAATTCCGAACTTAGAAAAATTAACGATATTTATTTTGAGTTGTAAGATAAAGATCATTAGTTAACAAAAAAAAAGTGTTATTCTTCTTAAATATAAGTTACAATTAATTTAACTTTTACTTTTATTTTTTAATGATTTAAACCCTAACAATTATAAACCTTTTGTTGTTATGTATGTTCCAGCCAAAAAATACATTGTGGCCTGATGCTTGCAGATGTAATATATAAAAAGAATCAAGCATTTTAGTTTAATATAATATTAAAAAATTCTACTTTCTTTAACTTTTAACAGTGTACATCAAAAACTACCTAAAATCCTTTAAATATACATAAGTAACAAATGTTAAAAAGTTATAATTATGGCTTTATGCAGCCTTATACAAGTTTTAATCATATATTTTAACATAAATAAAGATGTTACTATAATAATATGCTTAATTAAACTTTGAACAAGTGGTGTAATATATTTTTTACAAAAGCTTAACTTATTGACCGTGTTTTATTAGTTGTTTGTTATTTTGCATTTATAATTCATTACCTCAAGTTTGAGTTTTGTCTTAAAGCCATTAGAAAACTTTATTTTGCAAAAGAAAATGCTATTTAAAATACAATCTTATAATTTGTAATTTAATATAATTGTTAATAATAATTTGGTCAAATGACAGAAGCTTGAAACTTTATAATCAAACGGAAAAAATAACATACTCTTAGAGATTTTGTAATTGTAAACTACAAAAAAACTACATATACTGTAAAAAGTTTGTATATTTTATAGATTAGTTTTACAAAACAAAACTTGTATTGTTTTTTATAAACTAAACCGAAGTATTAGTTTTTAAGATAGATCTAAACTTTGAATAATTAGAAATACAAATACATCAATTTTCAACTAATTTATTTGAATAAAATAGTTCACTTGACGCAAAAAAGTACAAATTAGCAACAAACTAAATAGAAAGCATTAACAATGCCTTTTTTTTTTGTAATCTAAAGCACACTTGAATCTTTTTAAATAGATATTTGGTCAGCATAAAATAAATAAATGGAAAAAATACTTTTAGCGAATTTAATTGCACCTTCGAAATTATTTTATGTCAAGAAATTTTTTTGCAACAATTTCAATTTAATTTTCAAATATACTCTTTATTTAAAAGAGAGACAAATCCTATAAAACATGTACTTTAAATAAAAAAAAGCTTAATGTTTTATGTTCCAATCTGTCTATAACAGAAGTATATAAACACTCCTAAACTATAATTCACTTAGTTCATAGTAGATATTTTATAAATGTCTAAATTAAAACATTAACTACCTTTCAGTTTAAAGTATATTTTAATATTTATAAGTTAATTTACTGTATTTAAATAAGTATATAAACTAATTTAAATGTTTTTATGAAACAAAATTTAAAACAAGTAAGAATGGTAACATAGTGCTAAATAAAATGTAAACAAAAACAAATAAAATGTTGTGTATAAATCAATGTACCTTGTAATATAACTTGTTAAAAGATTCAATTTGAATAACAGTCATAAAAAAAAACACATTTTTAGTAATTGTAAGTCACTAAAAACTAATTAGAAATTATTGTCATAAAAAACTGCGAATAAAGTTTAAGAATGTAATAAGAATTAGTAATTAAATAAAACTAATTGAAAACTAAGAAAAAATAACATTTATCATTTTGTTTATAAAGATTAAAAAAATGTATAAAAAGTTAAAAAAAATGTACGTTTCCTAAATTTTTAATATAAAGCTTTAACAAGTAATCTTCTTAATCAACGGTTGTCTTATTGTTTCCATGCAAACCTTTTATAAATTGATGAGTTTAGAATTTATTGAATAGTTTTATACTTTTAAAGTTTTATTATTTATTATATAGCTATCGTAGGTTTATTAAAACCAAGATTTTTTTGTGGATGAGATACAATTTAAAAAAAAAAAGTGAAATTTTTTCAATTAAGTTTTGATAAGAATAAAAGTTTTTTGAATTTGTAAACCTCCAAATATTCTTTAAGACCTAAGTCAACAAACTGCGGCCCGCAAGTATGCAAATGTGGTACCCACCCAAAACCAAATTTAAAACTTATACAAAACAGGGTCGTGTCTAGGCTTTTTTCAAATGGGGTTCACAATTTTTTTGTTCTTAATTTCCCGCTTAGTACGCATTTCTTAGGTATACACTATCAGTTAAGTACGCAATATTTAGCTGAAAAACTCTGTGTTGAATTTTTTTTTATGCTTAGAAATAAAAAAAAATAAGTAGTAATGGAAAATTATTATATTTTTTGTTTATTATACTGTATTAAATTTAGATAAATTAAAACTAAAAGAGCCGGAAAAATTATATTTATAATAAAAACATTTTTTCAAGTACTTTAATCTATAAAAATTGAAGTTTAACTAAAAAAATGGGTAATTACCTAGGATGATGTCGCACCAATATTAAGCTGAAATTGTTCTATTTTCAATGTTGTTTTTAACCATAATTATATGTTGAAAAAATATATTTTATAAATACATAAAACTTATATATTTAGTTTCTTGTATTTCTAAAATAAAGCAAATGATACAACAACTTATGTACTTTCCTATACTGTAAAACAAAATCAATTAACTATTTTAGCTTATAACAAATGATTTAGTTCTAACTATGTATTTATATAGCTTGTTTAAAACGAAGAACAATTTCAGATCAATCATATAAATTATGGTTCAAAAAGATATTAAACACAATATAATTTCAGCTAGATATTGGTGCAACATCATCCTAGGTAATTACCAAAAAAATGTTTAGACTTTACAACAAAATTAAAATATCTCTAAATTATAATTAAATGTTTGCCTCATAGAATTCTAATAATGATTTTGTAATCTCTTTGAGTTAAAAATTTTTATGAATGAAGAATCAACTTTGTGGCCAACAGATATACAAAAATAAAACAACTTAAACAAAAAATATCAAAATACCATTAAATGATAAAATAATAAATTGCCAGCAAAGTGTAATGGTTTTTAGATTATCTGAAAACTCTCTAAACTGAACTTTTCAAGGTTTAAACCCAGTTGGTTGACACATAAACAAAAATATAAGTTTTAAAGTACAAAAGCTTCACACAACATTATTAAACACAACCAACTTGGTAAAATAAAAGGTTAGTGATTATATTGGACATTTTTTAAGTAAAATTGTACTTACTAATTCAAAAACAATACTGTATCAAAAGTTATTTATACTAAGTAACAAGTTATAGTGGGAACTAAGAGCATCTCAGTAAAAAGTTTCCTAGAAAAAAAACGCTACTTTAAAACTTTCACCTATTATGACGCTACAATTAAAATTTCATTCAAAATCTATATCAGCTGCGCAATAACGAGCATTTTTTGTTAACGAGCATTAAGTTAATTTAATAAGCAAATTTATTAACTTTTCAAAAAACATTTAACTTTAATATTAATTATTTTCCTTATCTAAAAAGCTATCCAAACATTGTTTTTTTATTTTAGAGAATAACCTTGGTCTTTAATTTAAAAAAAATATTTGGTTTGGGGCAGACATGTTATAAGTATAAGGGTCTCTAATTCTAGCTGTTTTTTTTTAATTTTCCCAAGGGAATTTACCAAAATAAATTTAAATCTTTCATTGAAACACAGAAGCTAGATAACTTCATAATGTATATTAATAAACACTTTAAAGTGAGTGCAGAAAAATTGAAAATAAATATGTTATTTATTCTATTTAGTTGTTTAAATTTTACTTTATAATTTCTTAATTAAGTTTTTTAAATCTGTTTTAAATATTGATTTTTACTTTAAAAATTGAGTACTTAGTCCTTTTTTCATTGAAAAATCAGAAAAAGTGCTTTAACACATACAGATATTTAAAAAAAAAATATTCAAGTTTTGCAGACATGTTGTTAAAACTACAATTATTCATTCATTTGTTTTTTATCTAATAGATTTTTTTTTTATCACCATCTGAACTTTTTTAAATATACATTTTTGTTTGCTTTTTTCAAAGTAAAAGCCATTACCTAAAGCACTTTAACAAAATCATTTCTTAGTAATAGTGTTCAAATTTTACAGACATGTTTTTTAAGTGTACAGTCATGTACTTATTTCTTGTGCTCTAGCTTTTCATATTGTACTACATAGTATATTATACTACATAGTATATTACAAAGGTTAAAACTGATTTTACTATCCCATTAAAAATAAACATTTGACATGATAGATTTGGTCTAAATATAAATGACAATGTATGACATTAAGAAAGAATAAAACCTGGATTACTGTTTAACAATGATTTTATTAACACTTTATATTTTTGAGTTGATATTTTTCGACTTAAAGTCAGTTTAGAGATAAAGTAAACTTACTAAAACTGCTGTATTTAATTTCAAGATTAAGTACACTGTTTTAATTGTTTTAAAAAATATTTATTTTAAAACATTTCAGTTATGGATGCAGTCTAATCCCCAGGATTGTTATAGAGCTAAAAAAAATTAACTATTTTGTTAAACATAATCAACTCTGTTTATGTAACTGATATATACTGGGTTGCTACACACTCAGGAAATTGTGGTTATTTTTAAGTTCTATAAAATTTCAGGAAGAATCAGAGAAGCTCATGGTATTTTGAGGTTTTAAACTCAGGGTGACTCAAAACAGTTTTAATGTTTTATAAATTTTAAGTTATTTTATTCATTTAAGGCCATGTTTTTTTAAATTTAAATGATTTTTAGTTGATTTATTTTCAATTTTTTGTTTTTAATGCCAAGTTTGTTATAAAAGTTAACTTTTATTTAATTTTAATTGTTTTTAAGTTTTTTCTAAGTTTTGACTTGAGCAGCTTTTTGTCACTTAGATTAGTTTTTTTGACGTATGAGTGGATCCCCTATGGAAAATATACTTATGAAAATTTGTACTTTCACATCCAATTATCACATAAATTCAAAAAAAAATTATATTTTTCTACAAATCTAAGCAATTTATCTCAATTTTCAATGTATTTTATTGAATTTATTACAAACAATTAGTTTAAATAGGGATAATTTTTAAAACAAATATACTTGAAAATTAAAAAAAAAAGTTTTTTAATGTTTTATACAATGTTTGACTAAAATGTTATTTTAATTTCTCCTTAACTGTATAAGAAAAGAAATTTTAAGTGAATTAGGTACTTACTAAGTTTTTTAATTTAAGTTATTCATCTCAAAACTTACTTTGGACAAAGAAAAATTAGGCAATAGTTAGTTTTTTTTTAAGATAACACTTATTTTTTTGGAATCACTTAACTTTTAAAAGTAAAAATATATTATATTAGTTGCATTAGAATCTTGAATGCAGACCGCTGACTGCGGTTTACTGATCCCTTAATCAGGTAACTAATACTGTCAGATATGTCTTTAAATATATATTTTAATGCCATTAAGTGTCAGGCTAAATCTTTCACTAAAGAAGTTAAAGTATTATTAATGTTATATAAAATTTCAATGTTTTAAAGATTTTATAAAAAAATGACTTAAATTAGGAGCTTTATAGGGCAAAACATTGTTTTGTTAAGAATTTTTTTTTTAATTTTAAATTTCAATATATTTCCTTGTATTCATGTTAAAAACTAAATATCTTGCTCTAAAATCAAATAAAAGTATTTGAATTATTTTATTATATTAATATATTTGAATTATTGTAAAAATGTTAAGCATTTATTTTAAAATCTGTAAGATTTTAACTATAATTCAAGGTTGCCACTTTATCTAGAAATCTGGAAAAACCTGGAATTTTAAACAATTTTTACACGTTAAGTCAAACAAAATTGGTTTTACATAAAAAATCTACCATATAAATTTAAAAAATTTACAGTGTTTTTTATTAAAAAGACATTTAGAGTAGCTTTACAGTAATTTTTCAATGTTTTTCTACTATTTAACGCTGATTTCACCTAAAACTTAAATTTAAACAAAAACTAGACAATGTGTATTTTAAGATTTTTGAACTTTTAAAAACCTGAATAAATTTTCGAAAACCTGGAAATTTTTTTGGAAAAACGATTGGCAGCCTGATAAGTGTTTAGAACTAAAAAATGTGTATTTTTTAAACCTATAAGCTTAAATTACTTACAGGCATATAAAATTAAAAAATATTTTATTATACATATTTTTTATGATTATTGGAAAAATAAAAGTCAACCTAGTTTTATAAGTACTTAAAATTAGTTAAGTTTTTGTTGAGAAACTACAAGTTTAAAACACTCTATGCAGTAAAATGTAATATCACATCAAGTGTATCATTTGATACATTTTACTTTACTGTTATATATACACCAGGATTTCCCTTATTTGTGGTTCTTATTTGTTTATTTCAACAACTAATAGTGCTTAGATAACTATATATTACAAGTAAAGATTAAATTACCTGTAATTAATAAGGTTGTCATACACGCAGAATGTTTCAGACTAGTTTCTAATAAAAAATCTTGGGTTTACTGAATCTAGATTGGTTATTTTTACTTAACCTCTAGCTATTTGTTTTCCTTAAAATTTGTGTTTACTTATGTTCTATATTTTACAAAGTTATTTCGTTATTATTTAAAATTTTTGTGTTTTTTAAAAGTCATAAAAAAAGATTTTTATTAATTGGCTCATCTTCATCATTATTTTTGAATTTTCTGACAAACTCAAAGTAGTTTGATTTAACTAAAGTTTTTTTTATGCCTTAAATAGTGACAACCTGCTTTATCAATAACTGATATAAAACTGTAGGTAATATTAATAGTTTAAGATTTTTTAAATTACTTTTTTACAATCACAAAAATTGTATAAAACTTTTTATTAACAAGATAGTTGCACATTTGTAGTTTAATTCAGTGCTTCTGTTAAGCACATCAACCTGATCCTGTATGCTACTAGTACAGAAGAATTTGGTGGAAGAAAATTATCTCGAGGAAGAGAGGAGAACGCTGGAAATGGTTTTGTTAAGGGAAGAACACCTTGAGAGCATGATAGTTGATGGACTTGGTTGGTATTTTTTTTTATGATTTATAAATACTCCAAAATTTTTTATAAACATTAATTAGATTTTCGTTAGTCAGTGAGTTTGACGTGCTTAGTAATTATCCAGTTGTTTAACAAGTGAAATGGTTTTATTGAGGAGTGAACATGTCATTTGATGTTCCTCCCCTGCAAAAACAGCTTGGGTATTTTTTTAAGTTTTCTGGTAGTTTAATACATTTTTAAGAGAATTGTAATGATTTAGTAGCTTTTGCTAGTTATTTAGCGAAAATATTTTTGAAAATATATAAAGTCTTAGAATATACAAAAAAGTTTAATTTAATACTTTAATATAATGACTTAAAAATTGGTACATATAAAAAAAACTTTTTTTAGAAACACGTTTAATAAAATCAATAGAAGGTTTGATAAACCTTAAACTAAAATTTATTAAGGAAGTTTTTACATGCATTTTTAGGTCTCTAAAAATTAATATTATTATAAATGTCTAATTTCTATATAATAAAACAGTAAATAATAGTTAAACACCTCCCTATACAAATGTTATGTTTCAAATTATTTTAGTTATAAAATTTTCAATTTAGTTATTTTTATTAAATGTTGACTTTTTCTAGTAAAATATTGAGTTTCTATTTTTGCTCTATAAATTTTAGTCAAATTTTAATGATTACTGTCTTCATATAGGTTTATTTATCAAGTATTTATATAATTTCATTAATAAGACATTTGTTTTTAATTGAATTTGATGATAAGTTATTAAGTTTTATTTTAGAAAACCTAACCCTAAAGTTTATACTTTCAAAGCTTCTTATAAACATTAATAATATAAAATAAAACTAAAGTTACAAAAAATTTTAGTACTTAGTTCAATGTTTTAAGTTTTTCATACTGTCTCTGTTGAGTTTTTGTTGTAATAGAATATTTTATATATTTTTTTTTTGTTTGCAATTGATACTTAGTGTGTCAATAAATAATATCAAAAAGATTTACAATCTTTTAAATATACTTTTATTAAGTTATATCAGATACAGTGGAATGATAGCTGAAAGAAGAATGATTTCAATTCTAATTTATACTATGATATGACCACTTTATACTACTTCTGTCATTACATTATTGCACAGGTTTAATTTAAGTTAAGTTGATTAAATATATTATTTTAAAATTGTCTTTATAAAATTTATCATTATAGCTTAGCAATAACTTTCGCTTTTATATAAAAGCTATAAAGTACAAACTACAAGCCGGTGTTTAAAGAATATAGCTACATCAATTGACTTTAAAGAATTTTATTCTTGAAAATAAGTTTGCTTGCTTTACCCCAAACATTAAAAATAGAGGAAAATACCTGTTGCAAAGGTTTAAAATTACTTTTTAATTTGCCTTCATCAGGATTGTCACGGGTCAAGCTAAGTCAGTTTTATTAGGGTTTAAATTGATAAAATACAATTTTTTAATTTGTAAGGGCAAAAAATCAGTTTTTTTGGACAAAAAAACAAAATTTCAGTTCAAATTTAAAAATTCACTAGATTAATTACTAAAGCCTTTAAATCATAAAAATATAAGAAATACGTTAAAATTCAGACTATAATTGCAACATTTTTCTTTGAAAGTAATAAATAACATCCTTAATTGAACAAGTAGTTTTTGTAAACTTTTTATGGTGGTTTTGAGTATTTTCTTTTTTTAGAAAACTTGTGTTTATAATTTAGTAAATACAACTATTTTGATAATAAAGCTGGTTATTTCAGGTACATCGTTCATAGAATTCAAATAGTGAAATGGAACTTAAAAGATTGAATCAGTAAACGAACTGTTGTTTTAACTTGAACAAAAATAAAATAAAAAACTTGACATAACTTTAAGTCTATTGTTATGTTTTTTTTATCAAGTTTTAATTAAGAAATTAATTTATTAAAAAAACCAGGTAGTTTTTCAAAGAAAATTAAAAAAACTTTTTCAGCAGAGTCTGTGGCAACCCTAAGTATGAGACTTATTATGGCGGTGTGAAATTTTTAACCTCAGTGAATTTCATAAGACAACATAATAAAATGTATAAATAGTTATATATATTTATATCTGTTATATATTGTAATTGGATTATCAATAATTAAATTTTAATCAGAATTTAAAAAAATTTCTTATATACATACATATATATAAATATCATGTGTTTAAATTGTAAAAAGTATCGTATTTATTATTTTTACAACTGATGTAACTACTTTGATCAAGTTTATTATTGATATAACAGATTATTAATTTAGATAGTAAAACGGATTTGTTTTAAAAAATTTATTATTTTCTACCGTGAAAACTTTGTTAACAAATTCAAACTTCATAGAAAGTATTAAAAAGTGTTTTAAAAGCTGTATGTTTTTGTTTTGCATTTATATGTTAAACAAAAATAATTACAAAAGTTGGCAAAAAATTTTAAAATTATGCTTTTAGGTTACATTTCTACCTATATAAAAAATACTTTTTGTTTTTTTTTTTAACATTTTAACAAAATAATTTGAAGTTAAAGTCTTTTGTAATAACTCCAATTAATTTTTTTTTCGTATTTTTTGACTTAAAAAATAAATTGTTTACACTTTAAGTTAGTTATTTTGAAGGCTAAGTTGACCATCGTTCTTTTTTTTTTATATAACTATGTAGTAACAACAAGTTTTAATTGTAATAAACATTTAAACTTTGCATCAATTAATCAGCAGCATTATATTGATTTAAGTGTTGCTAATATCAGCTTGATACTTCTCCCTATCTCAAAAAAGATTCAATTATTTATTTTGAAATATTTTACTTTTCATTTTAAATTATTGCTATAATTTATTTCTACTATAAATATACTTTTATATGGATGTACAAGTCTCTAGGTTGCTATTATTTGAAAATAAAAAGTCACCCTGAGTTTCCAAAAACTAGTCTTTGTTTATTAAATGTTTTGTTAAACGCATTATAAGCAAAAGTCTTAACAAAATTGCTTTGAACAAACTTGGGTACAAAAAAAAATCTTTTCCTAGTAAGAAAAAAATATTATTTAAAGGTTAAAAATTTAATTAACAACTTTAAATCATATCTAATCAAAGTGTGTTAAATAAAATACCAAAGCTTTTAAAGTTTAGTGTTAAAGTTGTTTTGAAGTCAAGTATATTTTAAAGTTTTGAACTTGATTCTTTTTTTAATGTAAAACTTTATATACAAAAACAAAGCTTACAATACAGTTATAACAAGCTTTTTGCGCTTGAGATACAACTATAAAAACAAAAGAAACTAAAGAGTAAAATAATTGGTATGTTTCAGCGCGCTCGAGATTTTACATAATTTTTAAGCCTTCAAATAAAAAACACACTTTGAGCGCTGGAGAGAAATCTATAAAAAATAAAGAAACAAAACAGATAAATAAATAGTAAGCTTAAAGCGCTCGCATTATCCTCTTTAATTTAAAACCATCAAACACGCTTTTAGATAACTATAAAAGTAAAAAAGAGTAATGAGAAAAAGGTACGCTTTAGCGCGCTCACCTTATTCTCTTTAGTATAAAAATTTTAAAATAGCAAGTTAACTTTTCAAATGATTGCTAGTTTTCTTGTTACTTCACATAAACTTCAAAATTTAGAGTTTTTAAAACTTTAATATTATGGTAACTAATATAGATGTTTGTTTAACAACGTACTTCATTATTTTAACAATTTGTTTGTTAAATGACCACATTTAATTGTAATATTTTACAAATTGTTTAAAAATAAGTCTTCCAAAAAAAAAAATAAGTACAGTTTAAATGGTTTTCTTTCAGCTTAAAGCTTTAAAAAATAAAAAAATACTTTTTTATAATAAATTTATTTTCCTCTGTTACTTTGCAGTTTGTTTAATATTTTGAAAAACTACTTAATAATTTATCTATTTGTTTGTTTTATCCTTTTTAATAAATAATTAAATAGATAAATTCTCTAGTATACAATAAACTAATACATAAAGAATTGTACTAAATATTAAAAGGTATAAACAATTTTACAACAGAAATATTTTTATCTATGACAATCAAAATTTAAAATTAAGTTTATTTTTATGCTTATTAAGAAAAATACTTAAACTTATTATAAATAAAATATTAATTATAATTCAAATAAATTTTCATTTCAAATGAAAAACACGTGAAACTCATTTTATTCAACTTTTGTATGCTTTATAAATTAAATACTAAAATTATTGTTCTAATGTAAACAAACATTGTGTGACACTCGATTTAACACAATTAAAAATTTGTAGTTGTTCCTAGCAATAAATATATGTTTATCCAATATAAATAAAACATATAAATTTGTAGCACTTTTTTTGACATAACCTATTAAACCTTCAAAGTTTGTGATAAAATGGAAAAATGTAAGAAAATTAAAATTAAAAACTTTAATAAAATTTTTAATTAAGTGAAAAGTTATGTTATAACTAACTAATTTACTCTACATCCTTATATTATTCAAAGATAACTAACTTGAGTTAAATCGAAAGTGTTTATTAATAAAAGAACAATTGCACAAAATAAGAAAACTTTAGAATGCTATGATTTAAACTGCTTTTTTTGAAAAAGCTGGGAACTGAGACACTTCGACAAATAAAAAATTAGATTTGCATATACCTTTTAAGAAAAATCCAATGAAAAACTAATTAGTTTAATTTGATTTCTTTTTTGATAAAAAGCAAAATGTTTTACTGCTTAAAATTTGTAATAAAAATATATTCGACCTTGAACCAAAGTTAGTTTGCTTAAAAAACTTAAAACAGATTAAATGAACGTTTTAAAGAAAACATAAAGTTAATAAATAGTTGTAAAACTATTATGACAAAAACATTTTCAAAAGTTCTAAGTTTAAAATACAAAAGAACAAAAGCTATTTATGGTTTTTACTAAATAAAAATAGTGGAAAGTTCTAATATTCAACCATTATTACAGTAGTTATTGTTAGTACAAATATTGTATTAGTTTACTATGGTTTGAAATCAGATTATATTTTTAAGTATTACACTTAATAAAAAAATAATTGTAACAATACTAAAACCACAGTACGAGCTTTGAACAAAGCTATTTTATAGCTATTAATAACGTACATTCTTAAAACAGCAATTTCTTTTGAAGAATCTAAAGTTTAACTTAAGTAATAGAAACAAATTGTTAATATTTTTCATATATTATAGTTGTTTGATTATGGTTAAAAACAGTTTATATTAATTTGTTAGCTGCAAACATGGTCTTACTAGAAGGTTTAAATTGTTTATATTCTTCCTCCGTCAACAATTCCCTAACTTCTGGCTTTTGTTCTTATATAAACTAGATTTTCCAACTTCATCTATTAGGGTTTCGGACAGTGGAAACGTTTTACAGCATATATCCATGCGTTTGCAGGTTGATCTAAGATAAGTTATTATTTATAATCATCTTGGTTAATACTTAATTGAAGAACTTAAGTATTGTTAAGACACTTTGTACATAATAACTATTTTTTTAAGTATAGTTTTTACTTCTATAATAAAAAATGAAAAGCTGAAGATATAAAAAAATCTTATACTGATCCATCTTTGTATTAATCTCTGTATATTAAAACAGTGTGATATTATGGAATAAGATTTAAACAAATATATTATTAAAATACTATAATGGATCTAACAAAAACAAAAAACTTTTTTTTTTGAAACAAATACAAAAACTTAGATTTTTATACTTAATTTAAAATTAATGATTAAACTTAAAAAAAAATTGAAACATTTATAACGAAGTATATGAAAATACTTTGTTTAAATGAAACTAAAGGTATACCTTTTCGAACTATTTATAACTTATACCGTTTAGTTTACCAAAACTAAATAAAAACTTAATATATTTCATGTCCATTTGTTCTTTTTCACAATTTACAAATAAGATCTTCTAATAGATTAATAATTGTTAAAAAGTTGTTTATTAATTTATAACATTAATCAAATATGTAATTATGAGGATCTAAAAGTCTTCCAAAAATAGTATTTCTTAACAGATGTGGTGAAATTGTATACTTTAAGTTGTCAATATTTACTATATTATTATGGTAAGACATTTTAAAACATAAAACTAAAATATTTTATAATTTGCATACCTTATTACAATTAAGGCGTTCTGCAAGGCATTACTCATGTTATACTGTCGCTTATTTTTTGTGTAATTCATCACTGAAAAATCACGTTCAATTTGAGCATTGCTAAAAGGGATTGTGCACATTTTTAGCATTAACTCAGACAGTTGTGCGTATTGGTTACGATTACTTTTCCAAAATTTCACATCTGTAGCTTTTTCTGTAAATATATAAGTTTATAAAAAAACTAAGTATTTATCTTACATCAAATGTATATAAAAAAGTATTCTAAGAATTAAGCATGTTAATATTTTATTTAACAAAAATTATGTTGTTTTAAAATATATTAAACAAAAATCTAACATTTTTAGGAAATGATTAAAATGATAACGTAAGTAAGTAGGTAATATTAACAGTGTTTTCTATTAGCTAACCAAAATTTGTTTGATAATTTCGAGGCAGACTTCTGTATTGTTGTATAATCGTTTCTCTATCATTAATATCAAATAACTGTTTTATTTTTTCATGTTGTATAAAACGTTCAATATCTGGTGTCCTATTTTTTAACGCCTAAGAAAATTAAAACTTTTAGTTTTATTAATTTATTAAATACTAACAGAATATCGAGTAAAAAAATATTAGTAAACAACTAACATGGTTTACAACATCATATTGAGCCATAAAATCCAAACTTTTTGGCATTCTGTTATCTAGTTCACTGATAAAGGCTTGAACAAATGATATAAAAATGCATTTGACCTGTAAAAAAAAGACATGGTTAAAATTTTGGAAAGATGCAAATAATAAATTTAAAATCAAACCAGTGTTTGTCACTGAAAGCAATATTCTACATTTTACACTACATTTAAAAGAATGATTTCGAAAACACATACATATTGGGATGTATAAGCAGATAAGTCAATAAAAAATTTATAAGTATCATCAATCTATTTTATTTCTAATTTTAATAAGAAACAGTTTTTATTAACATAAAAATTGTTTTTTAATATTAAGTCCTATAAAAAATTGTCAATTAAGCTCAAAATAAAATTTATAATCAATTAAACTCACGATAAAATTACATGTTATAAAACTTTATAACAAATTGAAGAATGTACAGCAACTAATTAATTAAGAATAAAATATAACATTAATTATTGAATACTTTACTTTGATTGTAATAAATTGCATGTATATATGTTTTTATCGTTTATTAGTATTGAAGTTGAAATAAAATAAGATATTGATGTTATACATACTCTTTACGAAAAAAAAAAATACTGTTATGTTAAGATATTATCAAATTAAGTTGAATATACACAAGAACTTTTAATAAGCTAAACCTTTGCTTTGTTAGAAAACGCTACACTTTCATACACCTCTTTGACTTCAGTATGATAATTAGGTTCATTCAAAAGAGTAGCTATGAAATAATTAATAAAAATTATTATTTAAAACTTTATTTATAACATAATCTAAGACTCAGTTCAATATATAAACAATAAATTTCATTAATATTAAGTATATACATGAAAAACATTTACTAATTTTAATACAATTAGCTCATACAAAACATGTTATTATGTTTGATAAAATGAATATCATGTTTGCATTCCGAAATTACTTAAAAAAATGTATTTGTGCTAAAGTGTTTTTATAATCAATTTGATTTTATACAGATTTAATAAAAGCTCAAAAAAAATTTAAGTCTTTAATATCATCCAAACTTCACTTACTTGAGTTTGGTATGTTAATGAGTTTTTTGAGATCTTAATCCACAATTACAAAGTTTTGCGTTTCTATGTGATTTTTTCATGAGTTTTTTTATTGTGTAAATTTATAAGGGCCATAACATTTGGTGTTCAGCAGTATGATATTTTTAAAAGAATTCTGTTAATTATTTTGTGGTAGATGCTGTTACTAAATCCAGGAAAAGTTTGCCAATTTTAGTCTGTACAGGTTTACAAAAGGGGGGATTGTAATAAATAAAATTTCTTTTTCTAATACTTTTTAACCAAATTTTTATTATTTGTCATTTTTACCTTTATTGTTTTATTACAAATTTACAATTTTAAAACCTGCTCAGCGGTTAAACTGAGTAATATTTTATTCTCAAAAATAATAAACTATTAATTATCAATCTTCTACTAGTGGATAGATAACTCTGTCCTATTTATTTGTTCTAAACTCTATAGTTAAAAAGTGAACTACACCTTATGGCAATTTTTTTAATGATTAAAATCATCAGTGTTTTTGTTGTAATTAAAGCAAGCTTTTATAAAAATTTACAACTACGTGATTTTTTTTAATATTTGAAATATCTATTGTAAACCAACAAAGTGTTCAATTATGTTTTTAATAATGTTTAACTAATGTTTTACTAATGATGAACTGAAAATATATTTTACTAAGTTTATGTATAACCAAACTGAATTAGATATGAAAAAAAGTTCAATTAACTTTAGTTGTTAGATAAAAATATTTAAAAGCACAAAAGATGAAATATTTGTTAAGTACAAAGTAGAATAGGAATATTCATAAAAAATAATTTTTTATTAAACATCAAAAAAAAAAAAAAAATTAATTATTAAAGCAACAAGTAAACAGCTTAGATATGCTTTAACAAGAGCTTTAGAATTTTTCATTAATAAAATTAAAAAAAAAAAAACACAGGCTAGGTATTGCATAATTGTAGAAAGATATCAAAAATATTTGGCTTCTGACTTATAAGAAATAAACACTTAACTTTGTATTATAAATTACAATTACTAAACTTAAGTACTGATAAACATACCTTTGAACTCTAAAACCGATTCCCACGATTTCAGATACTTATTATTTTTTTGTTTTTTGGGTATTGAAACATCTATAAGTGGTAAATCCTCTAATGTTCGTGGACCTTCTAGAAAGACTTCTACTGTTGTTACCTACAGAGAAGCAGGTGTTTATGATATATTTTTAAATAAGTAACTTAAAAACTAATTACTGTATTACAAACAAAAATAAAAAAAACTGTTAGTATTCCATACAAAAAGATACATGGTCAACACAGGGTTGCCACAGAATTTTGACAATTTTCTCGAGGTTTTTAAAATTTATTCCAGGTTTTTTAAAGTACTTGTTTATGAATCTAAATTTAGTTTAAAATTGAGGTAAAAAATGTGTTGAATAGCATAAAAGAATTAAGAACACACTTTAAAGCTACTTCAAATGTGTTTTTTTAATAAATAAATGTTTGATGATAACAAAAAAAATGTATCTAAATCGTAGATTTATTGTGTCAAAAAAAATTTTTGTTTGTTATGTACAATTTGTTTAAAATGTCAAGTATTAAAATAATTTTTGTTTGTAATTCCAAGTTTTTTCAATTTTTTTTCAAATTTTCTTAAGCTTAATTTTTTTATTTTTCTAAATTGTCAAATTCCAGGTTTTTCAAAAACAACTTTTTTGGTGTATTTTAAATTATATTGAAATTTAAATAAAAGGTTGTAGGAGTAAACATTAAACTAATATAATTTAATTATAGATTACAATAAAATACCTAAATTATATCCAAAGGACGTAAAAATAACACAACTTAAATTAAAAGTTATAATAACTACCATAAGATTTAAAAGTTTTCAAAACTAGCATAATCAAGGTATTAATTTATTTTTTAGATCGTTCAATTTACATATATTTTTGAACCTTTTTTGTTGCAAGTTAATCTCAGCTTAAAAAAGGTGTTTTTTGATCGATTTAAACTACTTTAATGACACTGTTTTAGTGAATTTAAGAACTTTTAGTGCTCTAAATGTTTATCCTTAAAAAAATATTTAGTACAAAAAAAAATGAAGTGTTTAAAAGATGTTTTGTGTCTACACAAAACTTCATTTAAGAATTCTACGTTTTTACTGCCTGAATTTTCAAATTCCTTGTTTTTCCTGGATTCTAGGTTTTGTGGCAACCCTGAATAAGTTATTCGAGTTTTACAACAATTTTTAAGTAGCCAGAATTATTATAATTTATTAAATTTAATACAAATTTTATTTAAATAGACTGAGAAATGTAATTCAAATAAAAGTACCATATTTAAGATATTTATATTTACAGGGTTGCCACTCTTTTTTTCAAAATTATTTCAAGGTTTTCCAAATTTTCTCTAGGTTTTTAAAAGTGCATACTTTTGGATCTATTTTTAGTTTAAAGTAAGTTTAAGGTAGGAAACTGTGTTATATATTATAAAAACATTTATAAGATACTGTTAAGCTACTTTAAATATGTTTTTGATGAAAAAAATTAGATGATGACATAAAATGTTTATTTACATGATAGATTTTTTGAGACAAATAGATATTTTATTACTGAACATGTGAAATTTGTTAAAATTTCAGGATTTTCCAGGTTTTTTTAGTGATTTTTGTTCAAAATTCCAAGTTTTTTTTTCAAAATTTCTCAAATTACAGATTTTTCCAGGTTTTTTGCCTAAATTGTCAAATTCCAGGTTTTTTCAGTATTCCAGGTAAAGTGGCAACCCTGTATTTACAGAAGTGATTGTAATGGATTTAGATAAAGCAATAAAGTTTATAATAACACTATCTAAGATCAGGGTGAAAAAAATAACTCTTAGACAAAAAAAAATCTATTGACTTTATTACATAATGACTATATAAATTTAAGTAGGGTTAGAATAATCAAATGACAATTTCATTTTTGTAAATGAAATCTTAGAATGATAAAAAAATACTTTAAAATAATTTCCTAAAATAAAATATTTACATTTCTAGAAATCTGAAAAAATATATCATTTTAATTTTTTTTTTAATTTTTAATTATTTTTTTTTTAATTTGTGTTTATATCTACATTTCTTAAATCAAAATAAAAGTAGGGTGACATAAACAAGCATTTAAAATTTAGTTTACACATAAAAATTATTATTATGCTATAAACCCTCATGTTTGTTAGTTTACTCATTTTTATAAATAAAGAACAACTTAAGATAACAAAAATATAAAAAAACATGTGTTTCTTAACCCAAAAATTGCTAGCCATAGATTATTCAAATTTTATAACCAAAAAATTTGTTAATTTTAATTATTTTACCTTAAATAATTTAAAAAAACATAAACCAACATTGTATGGATTCATACTTCTTATTAAAAAAATATTCTTAGTGTTGATCAATTAGTTTATTTTAGCAATTGTAGTTATAATTTGTTTGTAACATAATGTTATTACATGTTGTTTCTTGACTGTATCATTTTCCTACTACCGGGGATTTTATAACCTTAAAAACAATGCTTTATAACATGTCTGGTTTGGGGTTTGAATTACTTCATGGGGTCCCTCCAAAAATATTTTTTTTTTGGTTTTTTTCATTATTATTGCTTTAGAACTAAAAATGAATATTTTTTTATAATTTTTTTTTATTTCCACTTATTTTGCATGTTATTTAAACTCTTAAATGTTTATTTTATAGATAATGTTAATAACTTTTACGATTTGGCCCCAAATCAAAATGATGTATATCACACTATCATTTGCCTCGGCCATTTCCAAGATAAAAAATTGATAAAAGAAAAAAAAAATAATAAGAATGTGAGTAACAACAAATTCAATTAAATTATTTTAGTTTATTTAAATCTGTTGTAGTTCACATTCTTATTTTTTGTTATTAGCATTTTTCGAGGCTTTTTTAAACTTAAAATAAGGAAACTTTGGCTACATTTAAGCTTACATAACTTTAAGTATACTTTAAGCAGAACAGAAATAAACCCAGTTTTTAAAAGACTAAACCCCGCTCTAAACAATCAAATAAAAAAATTGCTTTAACTGTTTAGTCGCGAAAATAGTCAATAGCCAATTGCCAGCCCACTGAGAACTACTCTCCATACAAATGTTTGTTAACTGTGTAACAAGTTTCTCTAATAAAGGAAATGTATAGTACACCCATTCATCACTGTTAATAATACTGTTAGGCAATTGCTAGGTATTCTTTGTAAGCTGACAAAATATTTTTTGGAAGTTATTCAAGCCTGCATTTTTGGTGGTGTTAAGTATTTATATAATATAATACCTGAAATTCTTTAAAGTTTGTCAATTTTACATTTCAGTCAAAGTTGTTTCACAAACCTCGGTTATCATTTTTGAAATAAACTATTTAAACTAATATGATAAGTAATTTATTGTCTTTATTTATTAAAACACGTAACAAAATTATATCAATAAATCATACTTAAAAGAACTATAGAAAACAACTTAACGCCTGTTATAATGAAAACTTATACATACACAACTATATGACCGTCTATACTAAAATTACAAGCAAACAAAACGTATTTCTTCTATACGCTGTAGAATTCTAAACCAATTTAAACACTGCTTAAAATATAATTTACGCTTCAGTTTTACTCTCCACATCAATACTTGCTTGCAGTTTTTCTTCGAAAAGACATTTTCATTTCCATCTTTTTTTTCTCGATCTCCTACTTATTTGTTTTATTGCATCTCTGTTATGTAATTGCATTCCACAGTTTTCCCAAGCTACCTCCAAAGATCTACTGACAGAGTTTTCTTTGCATACAATGCCAGTTTTGCTTGAGTTTTTTAGCTCTTCAACAGCATTACGTACCTGTTAAATAAAGCTGCTCGAATTAAATCTAAGATTTGAAATAGTTATTTTTGAGCAGTAATTAACAAAAAGATAAACCTTTATTTTTGTTGATTCGGTAAATGTGAATGAGAACCTACTTTTTGTACTACCTTATTTCCTCTGATGTGTAACTAGAAAATTTATTTGTAGTAACTTCAAACAAAATTAACTATAATAACTATCTCATAAATGTAAGACAAACTCTTTGTACTAACAATAAGCAGTAAAAACATTACTATAAAAGTACTTGATTTTTATTTAGGACAGTAAACACAAAACAATAACCACAAATATTTTTATTTAAAGAAAGATTTTAAAATTTAAGCTTGTATTTTTATCTTCTTTATGTAACTTTTCATAAGCTTTTTCTTAAGATAACATTCTTTTGTGTATAATTTTTTTTAGTTTAATGTTCAACAGTTATTAAAAATTCTTTTAATTTACTAATTTCTATATTTTCAATTTTTTTACTTAATTTTATTTTTTTTTAATAAATGTGGTTTTTTATTAGTTATGAATTGCTTTGGGAAAAAAGAATTAGGAGGGAAACTTTTTACTATTTTATTTTTAAACTAGTACAAATGTAATTCTACAAATCATCTTTATCTATTTATATTCTTTTATTTGATATAATACTATCTCATCTTCATTTATTAGACGGTTAAGATTTTATTTGTTTTAAACACACTTGAAGTAGCAGTACTTTTAAGTAAGTAAATCTTATTTGTACCTTTATTCATTTTACCCTTAATTTTAGTTTTCTACTTAAAAAAATAAGGAAACTTGTTGTTTTTAAAACTTTAAAAAAATCAGAAAACCTTATTAAACTTTCTTTTTTAAATCAATGCTCACCTAAAAAATGTTTGTATGTATGCATTTCTTCATCAATATTTTAAATATGCTCATAATATCATTTAAAATATTCTTAGTTTCAAAATAGGAATAGTTTAACAAAATTTTCGACTTTAAATAAGTTCATTAGATTCGTACTTAAGTCCATGTCACTATCAATATTTTCTTGTGAAATTCTAACTTTATTCCCTATATTATTCATTATAGGTGAGCAAAAATTTCGACATGTTTTTTCTGTACTTGGCTGTGTAACATTTCGACATAAACTTCATTATGTTTCTTTTTTTTCAGAAAATTTAAACAGTGCAAAGCATTTTGAAAGTAGTATGACGTGCATATAATACTATATTCACAGTTAAAATAAATACTAAACTTGTTAACTTTAATAATTTAATTTTGTATAAGTTAAAATATTAAGTACTATTTAAATATACATAAACTCAATAGATTATTATATGAATTTAGTTAGTTATCATTTTGTTATCTTACTTATCAGCGAGTTTATACTTATCATAAAATGGCGAGTTTATACTGAAATGGTATTAAGACCGGATTCAAATTATTTAAAGATTTTAAAACTGTTGATGCTATTATAATATTTGAACGTGTTTTAAACACGATTAAAGCAGCTTAACAGTGTCTTTTCAATGTTCTTATACTATTTAAGAAATTTTTTACCTAAAGTTTAATTTTATACTCAAAATGGTCCAAAAAACTTAAAAAAAACCTGGTAATATTTTTGTTAAAAACCTTTTGCAACCCTGTATGTAAAAAAATCAAAATGATATCACACTTTAAAATATATGTTTTAAAAAATATCAGTTGTTGTACAAGCTAAAAAATGCATGACTATGCACAAACTTTTATATTTATACTCCACCCGTATCATAGATGAAACAGCTTGATTGTTAGTATAACACATGATATGTTTATTTTACATTATATTTAACTGTAACTTAATAACGTAACTGGTCATCTATACTAATTAAAACTATGTTTTAGCCAAAGGTACCCAATTATATCAGCTGTAGAACTATGAGTAAGTGAATGAAAGACTGATTTAGGATAGAAGAAGTCTTGTACTATAGGTGTACAGTTTTTAAATAATTTGTGTAAGAAAGCATAAACTATTGACATCATTATTTATACTCATTGATTTTAACAAATGAAAGTTATAGTAGTTTTAAGATTTGAATGAATAAATATTATTTTGAAATTTGTGTATGGGATATAACTTATATCTTTTTTTGAATACACATGCATTTTTAAACTATCACAGAAATCTATTATTTAAAGTTGGTTGCAGTTTTTTTTTGTAAAACTCCGATTGTTTCCTCTAATGCATATTCACCTAAATACTAACATAAGATACCTTTTCACCGGTGTTTTGTATATTTAGAGCAGCTTAAGTTTTATAGACAAAGTATATTATTTTAGGTTTAAAAATAAAAATTTAATAAAACAATTACAAATTAAGTTCACTTCAATAAACAATTTTTTGAAGTTTGTTTTCGTCTTTATAGATTGTTATTAGACTAAAATATCTTAAGTAAAACATTCTGTATATTAATATTTAATGTTTTAAAGAGTTGTACTGCAACTATAATAAACTTGTATTCAAGGGTACACGTTATTTATAATTTATTTCTGAGATGAAGGTAAACTAAAAAAAGTTATACAAGATTTTACACTCAAGTAGCGTTATAACAATTTCTAACATTAAATCTATAAAATATAAAAGTAACATAAAAATAAGGAAATAAAATTTGAAACAAAACTTAATAAAATATTATATTTTTTGCTTAGGCGGTATAAAAAAAACATAAATGAAAAAAAAGATTTAAAAGAAGATTTTATTACATTCGAAAATTTATTTAGTTTATCTAAATAAATTTTCATTCGCTAGTTGAACACCCTATGTAAAAATAATATGTAAGAAGACTTTAAATGTTTGTGAAACTTCAATCTGCATTAAACAGATTATTGAATAGAAAAGTTTGTTGTAACTTTGTATCACAGTTTTATTTGAATAATTAATAAAAACTTCTCAATAACTTTAATATTAGGCTAATTCTTTGTAAAGATACTAGTCTATGTATAGATATTATCTATTGACTTTGATTAAAATTATTTAAATTGAGGATAAATTTAACTCAAAATAGGTAAAAAATAAAATAAAAATAGGTTAGTTTTTATTAAATGATTATGCTCTTTTGTGTATATAAAATACTTTGTAATTAGTTTAGTTTTAAGTTTCTAATTAAAGGAGCTGTCTAAAAATTAGTTTGACATAAATGAGACATATACACTATATTGATTATAAAGTACATACTTGTAACGAAAAAAAATGTTACACAATAGCTTTTTTTTCAATATTTTGTAGTTTAAGTTAATTTATTTAAGATCTACTGTTTTACTTGTAAAAATATTCTATTAAAATGGTTCATCTATTTTAAAAGCTAACTACTTAATAAATTGTTTGACAAAGTTACATTTCTTTTACTGTAACCATTCACAAATAAAATAATAAACTAGCATGTATAAAATTTAAAATGGTTAATCAAAAACTCAATTTTTAAGGTTTCAAGTAGCTTCGGTTAATTATATACAAAAATGACTAGACTTTGTCGAGATAAACCTTTAGTTTTGTATGAAAACCGTTATTGCAATCAGGATGATTTTAACATTGTTATTTGTGGAGGTGAAAATGAAGTTATTGAAATAAAAGGTCCTGATTTTAAAACTTCTACCAAAATGAGTCCAATGTTAACACCAAGGCACTCAGGCAGAACAGCTGTTATTGGTACTGATATTTATGTACTTGGTGGATATGTTGGATATGATTGGTCGTCGTCTTTTGAAATTTATAGTGCAAAAGCAAACAATTGGAAGGAATTGGAATCCACTAATGACTGTTTAACTGATTTTAATGTCTGTTCATTTAGGAAAAGTATTTATGTAGTTGGTGGTCGTTTTGGATACAATGAATATTGTTCTACCGAGTCTGGTGGATTTTGTGATAAATGTTATGTTGAAAAATATGAAAACTGTTGTTATAAGTATAAAGTAAACAAGTGGACTAAAGTTACAGATTTACAAAATGAAAGATGTTTTTCAGCTTGTACAGTCTTTGAAGGCAAAATTGTTGTTACAGGAGGTAGTAACTATAATGGAAGTTTACGATCTGTAGAAGCATATGATCATCATGAAAATAAATGGACCAGTTTATCTGATATGGTTGAAAGAAGGTATAATCATTCTGCAGTTAGCATGGGTAACAAAATGTTTGTAGTAGGTAAAGAAAATCCAAAATGTTGTGAAGTATATGACAACATTTCTAGAAAGTTTACTATATTAAAGATTAAAACACCCGGTTCAAATACGTTAAATCTTAAACTTAAAGCACTGAGTATAAATAACAAATTTGTATATTTTTGTAACTTGAACTTTTCAAAACAACTAAAAGTCTATGTTTACGACATAGTTGAGAAAAAATGGTTATTAGAAGATAAGATGGTGGAAGATAATTACATGTTTTTGACTAATCTCTCTTTTATTAAATGTCCTAAAACATAAGGAAACTTTAGGCTTTTAATTAGAACAATATTGACTAATGATTATTTTATTTTGAACTTTTTGTTAAAGTAAACAATTTTGTTGCAATAAAAATATTTAAGTTAAAAAGGCAGTTTATATCATAACACAGTTTCAAACCATCTGGTTCTATTTGATTTTATATTAAAGTTAGCAGCTTTAAGCTTACTTTACGTGAGTAATTCAAATAAATGCCGTGTTTATCGAATAAAAATAACAAAATTTAAAGCTAACTGAAATACAACTTTTTTAATCTAAAATACTAAACTGAAAATAAATACTTAGTCTACAGTGCAGTGTAATACTAAATTTTTTTATAATGTTAAAGGCTTAGTTTAATTGCAACATATTATTAAACATGCATTAAAAATTAGATACATAAAATTTAGTTAAATGTATTGTAAAATCATCTTAATATAAAATTAACTTCGGCATCCATATACGTAACATTTTTAATACAAATTATTTTAAAGAAAAAAATATTGATTAAAACATGCCTGGTCTGATATCCTTCTAAATTAACATTTTTTGAGTAACATATATTTTATTAAGAAGTTGAGAATCTTTTTAAGTTTATGTAAGTAACAAAAAAAAGATAACTAAAACAAAAACCGGCAGGCATTTGGTGATCATGAGAAAATTAAAAAAAAAAATGCCGGCCGTATTATTTATCACTTTTCATTACGAAATGAACCCTGGAATTTGAAATGTAAAAAATCTAATGTAATCTTTGTACCTCTTGTCAATTTTTCTTTTAACCTTTTTATTTGTTTTAATTATAAGCCCAACAATTTCTATTGTTAACTCTAAACAAATTTAAGACAAGATTAACGTGCTCGTGGGCAGACCATGAACTAAAATTAAATCTGGTGAATTAAGTTTATTACCACATACATGATTGATAAACTAAAATAAACGAAAGTAAAGAGCATCTAGGATTTCAAAAAGCCAATATTGAAATGACTACTAATAAAGAGCTTTCTTTGTCTTAGTTTTGTGAGTTAATGGTTGTCTAAAAACTCTACTTAGTTTAGTTAATTAAAATTAATGCTTCATTTTTTAGACATGAGTGTTTGTTGTCTACTTCGTTTAATAAGTTTTTCAAAATGAAACAAATCATTTAAATTATAATAGAACATTACATAGTTTTAAAACACTAATTTTCTATTTAATTTAAAGTTTACTAAAACATTTTCATATTAGTAAAACATATTTTAGAGTAACAAAGTTTTAAAATTATAACACTATTTTTCAGCTAAGTTTCACTTAAACATTATTTTAAACGTAATAATACAGTTGCACAACTTTTAAGAAATTAGTTAATAGTTTATAAATAAGGTAATTGATACTAAAAGTAAAACAAAACAATTAAAATAATAGTCTTAAAATGTCTATTATAAATAAATTTAAGGGACTAAATGAAAGAAAAATTGAAATGTTAACCAAAAATTTAATTTAATTTTTATTCATAAAAAAATCAATAGAGATCAACATTGTAAAAAACTACATAAATTAACTGTACGTTTTATTAAGAATTAATTTAAAGAACAACAGTATTAGCTCGATTCTTAATCAGAACTCTCAACACCAGAATGCAGTTCGTCTAATACATTCTCAATTTTAATTTGCAGTTTCACCAATTCGACTTCCGTGGTTTTGTTGCGACTCGTCTTGTTGTTGTACGGCTTGGGACTCCAGTGTTGGTATCCGGGTCGGTATCCTTCTTCCAGGTGGATGTTCAAACTTTTACAGCTCAGAGTGAAGTCGTTCAACGATTCCTGGTCGATTATGGAGAGCAAGATCATTTTCGCTTTCTTTTGCAGGTTTATTGGAACTAAACTGACTACATTGAACACTCCCTCACTGTTCTGAAATGAAAAGTACTCACTGTTACTATCAAGTAAATTGTGAGTTAGATTTGCATCATCCTGAAAAAATCACATACACACAAATGTAATTCTATCAAAGTTTAGTTCTTTAAGCTGTGTACAATTGTTAATAATCTTTTTGTCTAAAAAAAATTAACTTGTTTTTTGACATCGTTACACAACTATTTTCTAATTTAAAAATATAAATTAATAAAAAACGTAAACATGCAAACCAAGAAAAAAGTTTCCAAGGAACGTAAGGAGAAAAGAAAACATTTAATTGTTTATTTTAACAGAGGCGGCCAGCAAAATAGAAATCTCCGACCCATTTTATATTTTTAGCTTGAAAGCAGTTTAAAAAAAGCAGCTTAAGTTAAGGTTTTTAATAGTAACCATTTGAATAGATGCTCCTAAACTATTTTTAAGTAAACGGCTATACTAACTAAATTTTTTCGTAAATTTTCATAAAAATAATTTATTTTTGATTTCTAAAATTACGACGAACGGCTAAAAAAGTAAAAAACTACCTGCGAAAGACTAGTACTTTGGAACCTTACTTGTTACAATATGTTTAATAAAACTTTTTACTTCTACTGCTTACAATAATAAAATATAAACTAAAGTTTTCAGACCTTATTGTAACACCAGCGGAGAAACTTTATTACAAGTACACCTTGTTCCGTTACTTTGTTTACTTCTTTGAATAATTTTTTGGTTTTAGGTAAAATTTTGTCAATCAAATCGAATTGCATCATTTGCAGTTCCAAAATTAGTGCAAACTTTTCGAAAATGTCTTGGTCGTTTAAATTTAATTTCTCCATTTCTGTTTTCAGAAATATAATTAAAAAATACATAGTTTATGAACTTACGATTGATCATTAATTGTTGGTTGTTTTTACAAAGAAATAATTTTTGAGTAAAAATAACATAAAAAAGTATAACTTTTAAAATTCTGTGTTATCCGTTAACAAAGTCATGTAGTATACAGCTAGATTTTTACTGGTTAGGGCTTAAACACAATCACAATTATAAATAAAAATCTTAATATCTCTTTTTAAAGTAAAATCTTACTAGAACCAATTCAAGTTAACATTTGTTCAACAAAAAATATCGAGTTTTTTAGTTACTTTAAAAACTATAAGAATATTTTCAACAAAAATTTTAATGAACATAGTTATGCACAAACCTGGTTTTTCATCAGAATATAAAGAAAACGTTTTTATTAGTTTCGTTTCCATAGTAAAATAAGTTCTGAGAGTGTATTGTTAAAAAAAAATGTTTGTAAACTTTTTTTTTGAAGCAAATATGGTGTAAGTTTTATAATATATATTAAAAAACAATGCACTTCGTTTAAAAGTTAAACTTTTTTAATCTACAAAGTAAACTTATAAAAATTTTAAGCGAATACAAGCAAGATCTAGTGAGAGATTAATATTTTTATCCAAGCTTATTTTTCAATTATCGACAAGCTCTACTTTTGAATAACTAACTAATTAACAAAATTAACTAGTTTTAATTCCTAAAAAAAGATCATCGTAAATTAATGAGAGTTTAATAAATTTAAAACTTAATCCTATACACAACAATCTTAATAATGTAAACTATTTTTGAATACATATTTTCTTAGTTTATCAAAAATTTTTTTAAAAGTTACTCACATTATTCGTAATAGGAAAAGAAAAACAAAAGTATTTATTGAAATTTATTCTGATAATAAGTTTCACTTTAACGTTAACAGCAACAGACTCAAAAGTATCATCTGACACTACTTAGAATTATAAGTTTTACATTATATTTTTAATGCTTTTATTGAAAAAGCAATTAAATAATTTTGTTATTCATTTAAATACAACAAAAAAGATTTTGATGATACAAAAACTTACTAAACTAATTTTCGATTAAGTTTAAAATATAAGCTCAAGTAAACTTAGATTTAATAATTTACAATATAAAGATTGTTTGGTATAAAAGCACACCTTTGTTTAGCCTTTAAAAATGCAATAACTCAAATAAACTTTAATTTAGCTGTAATAGTTTAAAACTAAGCTATCTAATACATCTTTTACGTTTAGTTTAAAAACCTTACTTATTTTTTCTTGTTTGAATTAAAAAAATTATTAATTTCATTCTTCTGCTTAGTATATAATGAAGAAAATGACTAATGCTAAAAATTAACGAACATTAAGGTTTATTAACTTTTTTTTAAATACTCCTTTTGTTGTGTTGTTATTTAGAAAAGAAATTTAAATTCCTTCAACTGTTTTACACAAATTACTTCTTTGTATTATAATATTGCTTGTAATGCACTTAATAAAAAAGCACAAAGTACTTTACACAAAAAGAAAATGTTAGACAAAAAAGACCTATGTAAGTTAATTGTCTAACATTAGTTATAAAAATGTGAATTTCCATTTTTGGTAAAGCTTACAACTAAACTTAATAAGGTTATAAATTTAAATCATTCTAGTTTAGTTAAATTTGCTTAAATCTGTTTCGTTTAAAACTTTGTTTTTACCTTATGTTTTATCGTTAGATATTTAATACTTTTGTTGCTTCACATAAAAGTATCAAAGTTTAAAAAACAATACTAATCATAACTAAGTAATTCATTATTTGAGCTATTTTTGTAAAAACAAAAGTGCAATCTTTTTTTGCTAATATACTTTTTACTTTGTTGAAACTGCATCTTATTAATGTAAATTGTTAAACTAAGCTTATTTGAATTTGATTAATCAAAACTAAACTACTTTTTTTTAAATTTCTGTATTGTATTTTCGTTAGTCAACTAATTTCTACAAGAATGTAAAAACTGCCGCTTTTATAACATAAAAAAAAAAAACGTTTAGATTAGTATAAAAAGTTGTGAAATAGTTAAAATTTTTAAAAATTATTTTAAATAGTATTACTAAAACCTAACAAGTTCTTAGCAGGTTAAAACTATTTTTTATTACATTTCTATTTTCTTTTAGTTTTTGATAATCTAACTATTATTATAAAAATTAGAAAAATAATATCAATCCAACATTTTGTCATTTCGATCGTTTAATTTATCTTAATCTATTGTAAACACATTTAATATAACTCAATACAACTTTTTGATATACCTTATTTTGTAAATTAAGTATTTAAAAAAAGTATAATAACTATTTTACTATCATAATGTTAACTGTTAATAGTAAGTTTTTTAATGATAAATGTTCGTTGTTTAATAATTATAAATGTGTAAATCTAATGTGCTTATGATAATTCAAACGATCTTGTTTTGTTCAAATCTTAAATACTTTTCACTTTGAAAATAAGCATTTTTCACATCAGTGTCTTTCCTCTATCAAAGATAAATCCTTTTTTTAATGTACTTGATTTACAAAATAGGATATGTTTAAAAGTTGTAAGAATGGCCTTTCTATTGATAATGCTCTTAGTGCTTTTTGCTTTAAATTTTGCGTTTAGTCAATGCATTTAAGTTGTTGATGTTTTTTTTACAATTGTCTGTACCTTAATTGTGATATTGTACCGTTTTAATTGTATCGATTATGCGTCGGCAAAACAAAAAAAAAAAAGGATAAAAAAACAATAAACTATCAATTTGGTTGCACAAATGTGACCAAACTGTAAAAGTCAGGATGTGTTTATCAGGATGTTTGATCAAGAAGAAAATTCAGTCTTTCATTTATAGTGCTTGTTTGAATTTCTGCATTCTGTTATGTTTCAAATGACTTGATTAAAAATGTCTCAAAACTCTATTCAGACGTAGAAGTGCGTGATTCAGACTATGTTGCTGTTTTTGCATCAAAATCATTGAAATAATTGACTTGAGCGTCTCAATATGTCTGTTGATTTCTGCTGAAATTTTTTTTATTAGCGAGAAGCTGGAAGTTGATGCTATAACAGAATATTGTGCTACTGTGTTTGCTATTGTTGTAAATAACATATCATTAAAAGTGTTGATGATGAAATTTGCGTATTAGGAGGTAAAAAGACAAGTTAAGCAAAAACCTTCTACTTCAAAGCATTACTAAGCTCGTTTGTGTAAGTTCTATATGCTAAGAATATGATTTTTGTGTTAACCTATATATTTTCAATAAAATTATGTCATTTGTTTTTAAAACATTTTTTTGTAGTGTTCTATTTTTGCCTACTCGTTTTATATTTTCAGTTTAATGTTTCCGGCTTTAATGCCTAGGTCCAGCGTAAGACAATAAAATTTCAATGATAATAAAATGTTATAAAAATAGTATATTAATGTTAAATCCAATGGTATCATTTTTTCAAGTGAAACACAGAAATCATATTAAAGTGCATATTCTATAATTTGACAAGTTGTTTTATTTACATAAAAAATAAAGACTATTACACTAGAATATAACTTAATTAAAGATTAACATTAAAAATTATTTTAAAGGTATGCTATTGTGTATTGTTCAGATTTTAAAATAGTAAAATACTATAATGAAATTCATAATTAAATTATATTTAGTAGTAACTTAAACTAGTTTTTGATATTTATAAATGGTTATATACTATCATGATTCTACTAACTTTTAAAAAATACTTTAACAGCTAAACATCTGAAAATGAGGTATTTGTCAATTTAAGACTAGTTATAATTTAAAGCTTTAACAATAACCATATTGTCAAATATAATTTAAAAAGGAGTTTACTACTTTTATACAGTTGACAGAAAAGTCGTTCAAGGAATTCTGGTCGATTATTGAGAGCAAGATCATTTTTGCTTTCTTTTTATTTAAGCTTTTTGGAACAAACTCAATCACGTTAAGTTCGCCTTTACTGTTCTAAGTTAAAATTAAAATAAAAAACTTTATTAAATTTTTATTTTTATCAGGTTGTGAGTGTAAAGTACACTGTACTGTGCATTACATTTTGTTTAGAAAAATAATTTGTATTTAAATTTAGTTGAAACTTTCTAAGTTTAAAATAATCTTAAGTTTCAAGAAAAGTTTTACGTACTAAAATTAAACAAAACTTGAATAAAATTTCTTATTATCTTAACAGTTTAAAAAAACTCAGTTTGGTTGGTGTAAGTTAAACTATAAGAAGACAAGAACACTTTATATTGATGTTAAAAAACAGTTAATGTTGTTAGTAATTAAAAAAATATTTAAAACCTTATTGTAACACCATCAAAGAAACTTAATATTGCATAACTAAATTATATTTACCAATAACATATTTTTTTTTAATATTAATAAATGGTTATATATTATCACGATTCTACTATATTAAAAAATAATTTAAACAGTTATGTTTAAAATATAAGTGACAATAGCATCTGAAAATGAGGTATTTGTCAGTTTTAGACTAGTTATACTTTTAAATCCTTAACTATATTGTTTAATATGACCTGAAAGGGAGTTTACTACTTTTAAAAGTTTGTTTATTTAACTTTTTTACAAAGTAGAAATAGCAAACTAATTTGGTTTCTATATATTTATTATACTTTTAAGCTAAATTAGAAAACTAAAAAAAAATGCTAATAGAAACAGTTTCTTAACTATAAAAACAAAAATTTAAATAAAAGTGCTGTACATTTTCTATAAAGCATGTCTAAAAAACAGCAAACTGTTTACAAATATTTTCTACTTAGATTAAAATTTAAAGATGATAAGGTTTAAACTAAGTTTGGTTAGCAAAAAAGTGTTAGACAGTTTATTTTCAACTAATTACTATAAAAGATCGAGCCTCTTTACTGCAGTAAAATGTACGTAAATTTTTATATTTTGGGAAAAGTCACAAAATGCATTAAAATTTTTTAATCTAGCAAACTGGTATCAGACTTCTCCGCATTCCATTGCAGTTCAGCCAAAATACTTTCAATTTTAATTTGCAATTTTATCATCTCAACTTCAATCTTCTTGTTGTGACTGCTTCTGTTGTTGTAGGGCTTCGGGCTCCATTGGTTATACTCCGGTTGGTAACCTTCTTTAAGAATAAGGTTTAAACTTTTACAGTTGACAGAAAAGTTGTTTAATGATTCCTGATTGATTCTGGACAGTAAGATCATTTTTACTTTCTTTTTCTGCAAGCTTTTTGGGACAAACTCGATCACGTTAAACTCGCCTTTACTGTTCTAAATTGAAATTAAAGTCAATATTTTTATGTTTTTATTAAATTGTGAGTATAGTGCACACTGTGCATCAAAGTATATTTTGTTTAGAAAAAAAAATTGCATATAAATTTACTTCAAATTTTATAAGTTTAAAAGAGTGTTATATTTCAAGATATTTTTTACTGACTATAATTGAAGAAAATATGTATAAAATTTCTTGTTATCTTAACACTATAAATAGTTAATAATTCGGTTAGTATAAGTTAAACAATAGAAAGATAACGAAAATTTTTATCGGTATTAAAAAGAAGTTAACGTTGTTAATAATTAGTTAATAAAACCTTATTATAACACCATCGAAGGAACTTAAGTACTTTCAATCCCTGATCTGTTACTTTGTTTACTTCCTTGAATAATTTTTTGGTTATAGGTAAAATTCTGTCAACCAAATCAAATTGCATCATTTGGACTTCCAAAAGTTTTGTAAACTTTTCAAAAGTTTCATCGTCATTTAAATTTAATTCCTCCACTTTTGCCTTCATAAAACTAAATTTTAGCATATGTAGCTTATCAGATTACAACAATTGAGTAAGTAATGCTTTTTTTGGATAAAAAAATGTATGTCCTTGACAATGACGTTGAACTTCCAAGTGTTGTACGAATCGATAACCGAAAGGTTTTACATTCACTAGGTTCTTTTGTTTTGTGATAACACCAACTTTTTTGTGCGCTTTTTTTGTTGTTCAATAAACAATAAAATTTATGAGAGACCTGTAACTTTTTAAAAATTGAAAAGGATAAAACTAGCTTTTTAGCTATATATACAAAAAGTAATTACTTTTGCTAATTAGTAGTTGGAAATTATTACCTTTTAAATTATGTAATATTCGTTTTCAAGGTTATGCAGCTATAGTTTAATTTATTGTAGTTTAAGAAGATTTATAATTATACAAAAAAAAATTAAGTTGTTCAAGCAAATAAAAAATATTGTCTAATTGAATTATGTTTTTCATTAACATTTGTCAAACAAAAGCAATAAATTTAATAGCTTATTAAACAACTATTTGAAATTATTCTTTTACATAAGTAGGTAAAATTAGTATAACTCTACATCTACCTGAGTTTTTCAAAGAGCAAGATTTAGTAGTTTTATTGTCGTGGTAAACTCAATTTTTTAGTTTTTATAGTTTTTCAGGCGTCTAAGTTTTAACTTTTATATAGAATACAAAGAAGTGTAAATATTGTAACACATATTACCTAAATATTGAATTTTCTAAAACAATAGTTCTTTTTTAATTATCAAAATTGCTTTATTGACCGACGTAGTAAGCAAATTAGTCTTTAAAACGTTAGTTGAAAGCCAAGTAGATCTTATTAAACACTAAAAGTAATAGTAATAGGGATACTAATATTATTATTAAAACATTAAATTGAAGCCTACTAAATAACTGCGAATTATGTAATAACTCTACTGTTATTAAAGTTACTTAAATATAGTTAAATAAATTTAGCCTAGTTCTTCTAAAAAGTTTAGAAAACAGGTAATGATAAAACAATGTTAGTTACTTAAATGGACAATAAAAGTTAATCCTAAACACTGTTAAATAAATACTTAAAATATTTTAATCTTAATACGCATTTTCTTTTAATACTATGTCTTAGTAGTTTAAAGCATGAAAAACTTAAAGTAGTAGTTGATTATATTTTTGAGTAGAAGTATTTATTGTATAGTTTTTTTTTTTGAAAAGTGAAATAGTATAATTTTACTATTTTTGTATCAATTTAAACTACGACAAATCAAATTTAAAGTTTTCAAGGAGCCATATCTTAAAAAAAATTTCAAATAAAAACAATATTACAAGATATTTAATTAATTTAACTTTATTATTCAATAGATTTTATTATATTAAAAAATACTAAAAAAGTAGAAGAGAAAACGAAAAATAGTATAGGTTTATCATAAATTTGAACTTTGGAATTATAGTTATCCTAATTTGAAATTTCGTGCACCAAATTCTATTAAAGTTAGTTATGAAAAATGTCTTAGATTTAACAATTCGCTACTAAACTAATAATAGATTAAGTCTAGATTATAAATTTAACCAAAGTTAGGGTAAGCAAAACTAAATGTCATAATATAATGTTTTTTTTTTGTATTTAGCATAAAGTGTGTTTAGTTTCTAATGTAAATTAAATAGATTAAGAAAAAGTAGCTTTTATAAAATGATCTGAGCTTTCTACTAGTATTTATATTCTTTGTTAAAAATATTTACCTTATAAGATCTTTATTTGACGATTAAACTTCGAAACAGTTATTAAGAACTTTATATTTATCTACATAATAAACGAATGTATAAGTTATAATAAGATAACCAAAATGTTGAACACATAACATTATTTAAATTACACTTAGTTTTGTTCTTTGATAGAGGATTTTTTCTTACATAAGTCTTACATAAGTTATTTTTGTACTGTAATTACTTGTTTGTTATACATTTAACGTGAAAACTTTTAGTACTTCATAAGCAAGTTTTTCACAATATAAATTCAACATTTTTTTTCAATTTAATTATTTAATTCAAAGTTTGCATAAACTTATAAAACGTCATTTACTCGAGTTTTTTTTAAACACACAAGTGTCAAAACTTATTTTCCTATGTGTTTACCTTTTTTGCTGAAACTACTTAGCTTATTTCGTTTAGTTATTTGTTTAACAAAAAAATATTCTTATGCTGCTTTTGTGAGTTATTTCTAAGGCTTCTGTATTTTATTTGCTTTAAAAAGTGAATTAATTGTTTTGTGTAAGAATGTGTTACTTAGACTACAATCATAAAAAATAAATTTTGCTAGCCATAAATAGCAAAAACTTGTAAGTTTGCAGATATTGTTTTAAACATTTTAAGTTACAAAAAATGGTACTTAAGCCTCAATAGTTCGAAGTAAAAAGTATTATTTATTTTACCTATATTTTGATTTAACTTTAAACTAACTTTTTGTTATTACAATTTTAAACATTATCACTAAAAACTAAGCTTCCAGTAGATTAAGTTAAAATTTAATGCATATAATCATTATTAATTGTTTCCTTTTTTAAGGTTAATTTGTACAAAAAAATTATAGTCCGAGGTTAAAAATATATTTACAACAACTTTTTATAAAGACAATCAACGGTCTTTAAAACTATAAAATATTATACTTTATAGCTAACTGTAAATTAATCAGAGAAAAACTTTTAGTCAAATAGCTTATTTTTCTATAACTTAAATTGTTGAACATTTTTCAAATATAAAAATAGTATTTACAGTAAACAGTTTGTGTTTTATACAAATGTATAAAATATACGCTTAACATTGTTAATACTATTTGTAAAACGTTTTAATGTAGTAAAACATTTGTACATTATTTCTATTCTAAAAATTAGTTAGAACTAAAAAAATCATTTAAATGGTTTGCCAATTGTATATGGAAATCTTTATTTGTAAGATGTTATTGCTAAAATAACTTCTTTAAAAAACACTAAATATTAAAAAAAAAGTTTATTCTTCCAGCATTATAACTAATTATACTCAATTGAAACCGTTAACGATGCTTAAAAACGAATGGACAGAAAAAAAAGTTATCCTGCATTTCGAATTCAAAGACAAGAGAAAAGAGTGTCTGGAACTGCAAAAAGACACGAGTTTAACGGAACTGAAGGCAATTTTGCAGGACAAATTCGAAGTTGATGCACAGAAAATCAGGCTCATACTCGTCAGAAACTGCAAATTTCAACCTCTAGAGGGCGATGCAAAGACGTTGGAAGATTTCAGAATTGAAAACATGAACAATATTTTTGTCGGTTACTAACTTCTTGTAGCTTACTTTAATAGGTTAAAAACCGATACGTGTTTAGACTTACAAAACAAACTTGGTTCTATGTTCTTTTTTTTGCTGGATTCGCTTGAAAAAAATATTTTTATTCTATTTTGTTATTTTCATTTCATCAAAAATGATTGCCGTTTTTTTTGTTATTTTAATTCAAATAAAGCTGCTGTGCTTTCTATTTGTTTATACTATTAACGATCTACTAGCTACTGGGTTTAAAACTATTTTATACCACATACTGCAACTTTAAACCTAATTACAAACAGGTCGTTAATTTTTATCTTAGAAATATGTTTTTTTTGATTAAATATTCTATTTTGCGATTTAGTGCTACAAATTTTCCATTGACTTTCAGTTCTGAAAGCGTCCACTTTAACCTTTCTGGCTTTCGAGGGTGGGCAACGTTTTTAAATCAACGGGCCGGATCCGGAAAAAATTAGTCTTTTGCGGGACGGAGCGTTTCGAATTAGTGATTTACCGGATCCAGCCAAATAATGACTTTTTAGATCTGAATCCGACTGGATGCTAATTTTAAATCGAGATCCGGATCCGGTCGGATTCTAATTTTATGGATACAGTTAATCACTTTTTTGAACCCTTCAAATTCACAAAACTTTCTCATATCTGACAACTTAAGATGTAGATTGAGACATGTCAGATGTTTAAATAATGTCTATAAATAGAATTGATATTATAATTGACAAAGGTACGTATGTAAAACATCGTAATTCAAAAAGTACTTTGTTTGGGGTAATTTGACATAAAGATATTCCAACTAAGTTTCAACAACACAAAATATTAGGACAAAATGGTGTATTTATAAGTACACATTAATTTTTAAAAAAATTTTCAGCATTTTTTAAAGTCAAATTCTTACAGGTTTGTTTTGTAAAAATATGATACAAAGTTTTATAATTATTTTGTAGTATTGACTCTTTGCGGGCCAGTCACTTCGCTCGCGAGGCAGATCCCATTAAAGTTTAAAAAACGGTCGGGGCCCGGTCATTTTCAGTCTGCGGGCCGGATCCGGCCCGTGGGCCGTACGTTGCCCATCCCTAAGTTATACGGTTCCATGACAACGGTAAGTAACGGGTCTCGCCACGTCTGCTGCAGCTTCTTGCTAAAAATGTTGGTACTACCTGCACCAGTAACCAGACTGTGGTGCCACTCGAATAGGGTTTTCCCCTTGTTCTTGTTCAACAATTAAAAGCAGCCAATCACGGTTGCATCATCATAGTTTGTCACAAACCACGCTCTGGCGAACGCGTCCATGACAGTTATGACGTCACCGGTAATTTTTTAACCACATAATCGGTAGGGGCAATTTTTTTAAGTCCCGATGCCGCCTTTTTGTCGCCACAGTTTTGCTGAATAATACGTCAAATGCCTCTGATGATCTAACTGCTGTTGTAAAAATCAAAATAAACTATTAATCAAGTTAAGCAACTTGTTTTCTTGATTTATTTTTTTTTGTTTCTCTAACCATTTAAATTAAAAATATACTAATGTACACATACAAATGTACTAACGAACATGTTAATTAACAAATAAGACATAAATTATGGCAACTATGTTTGAAACACAAGTAAAAGCTATGTAGAGGAGTGCTTCATAATTTCAAAAGTTGTTGCGCTGTAAATAAATTTTTTTGTCCCTACACCAACTAGGCCTTTACTTAGTTAAATTGAAACTACTCGTGTCCAATGTTTTTACACGCGATTTAGAAAACAATTATCTATGTGGGTCACTTACTATATTATCTTGTTTAAAATAGTGTAAGAAAAAAATCTTAATAAAAAACCAAAGTACGTGAATAAAGTTCGTTGATATTGGTACAACATTATATATTGATTAAAAACTAACGCAACTAAATAAATGCAACAATAGTTTTTAAAAAGTATTTAACAAAATTAAATTGAATTTAAACAAAACACTTTACAAATAACTGAGAAATGACAAAATGTATGGACAAAAACTTTTTAAGATACAATAGGTAGAATTTTCTTAATATTTTCAGATAACTCTAGAAATTTTCAGTGCACAGTAAAAATAATAAGTTCACTCTACACTATACAGTTAACACAGATGCACACTTCTAGAACACTGATGTAATATTTATAGTAAAGTAAAAAAGTTTCTACATTTTAATAAAAACAGTTTGTAATACAAAAACATCAGATATTTTTTATTCGAAATAAATAGTTTGTTTTTAGTTCTGTTAGCTACTTTAAAGTTTATTTTTGCAATAGTAAAACAGCAAGAAAAATGGTTATATGAATATATTTTGAGTATATCACTTTCTAATGACTTACACCTTTTTAGATCTTAAAGTAGAAAAGTTCTAATTTTTTTAACTCCAACTCTATTTAAACTTAAACTGCTTTAGGTGTAGTTAAATCGAAGAGAATTTTAAAACAAAAACTTAACCTTCGTAATATTAAGAATAACCTCATTAGAAAAAAGTCAAAGTGGTAAGAACTTCTAAGTAAATAAATTACAAGCTTTTAAAAAATAAAAGAACTTCTATGATTTCATATTTTTTAACAATGTTGTCTAATAGAGAAAAAATATTATAAACAAGTCAGTTATAACTTTTCAACTTATTTTATAGATATTTTTGTCTAGCGATTAATTCAAAATCTAATTGAGAATTCAGCGAACAATTTATAAAATCACAAAAAGATTTCTGAAGTATTTTATTTTAAATAATGTTATTTCGATTTTTTAAGCTAACTGTAATGACTCATTTTGTGAATCTAAATAAAACCTTTTTTTGATTAAAAATTACTCAAGGCACATATTGCCATTAATTTGATACAATTACTAATTACAAAAGTAAGGCACATACATACTAAAGCTATGTAGTTTTAGTAAAATGATACCGGTTTTATGGCTTATAGAAATTAGTAATTGTATCGATTTTCATTATAATCTTACCAAGATTGGTAATATAATCTTACCAAGATTACTGTTTAAACAATGACTGGTAAAACTTGTTTTAATATTTTTTATGCACTTATAGACAGAAACTTTTATTTCTTACCTTTCATTTGCAAGCGTTGAGTTTTAGAAATACATATGTAAACATCTATTAGAATGTAGTGTTTTTGTGCAGTTGTCGGTACTTTTTAGTATACAAAATATATCAAACTAATTATTTTTATTAACAAAAATACATAGATTAGTCTTTTGAATTTTTGAACAGTTCTTGTAGCTTAAATGTTTAGAAAATTAGTTATTATAATTTAATATCTGAAACAAGTTACCAGAATCTGTTATAATACACTTGTAAGAAACTTAAATTTGTTTGTATCTAATGGAGTTGAAAAACTCAACAAACCAAATGGTGGGTTTGTTGAAAGGAGACGGTCAGAATATACCTTTAGTGCCTTATGATACAGGTCAAGCTTTAAATTATGACGTCACAAATCAGAAAGGGGGTTTTCAGCCAAGCTTGTCTTGTGACTATGGAATGATGGAAGATACTGGGTTGCAGCAAGGAATTGCAACTTCTGATCCTTCTAACAACTTGAGCTGTTATCAGGTGAACATTATCATTGAGTCTTTAATTGAATTTAAACAAAGATAAACACGTTTAAAAATAAGCCTGAAAAATTTTAAGCAAGTTTAAACTAATAAAACAGTAACTATTTTTTTGATGTATATTGTAATCATACATTTCTAGCAATTTTGGATATAACATATGCATTTCAATCAGAAAAGCTATTTGAATAAGCCGTTTACTACGTTTAAAATGTCAAATTAAAGATGAAAGCTTTGTGAGTAAATAGTTTGGTTTGTATTTCATCATAAAGTTTATTTCTAAGCTATATAGTTTTTATGATTAGATAAAATTGTTTGACTGTCTGAATTATTAACTAACTGGCATTTGTTCTAACCCCGGACTTACGGCTTACTTGAATTTCGACATATCCGATTAAAAACTTTATTTTGAAAAAAAAATATTTATCTAAAGTTTTTAATGTATCTGAATGCATTTTTTAGGGTAGTGTGCAAAACATCGACAACTTTGGTCAAACTGGTCATGATGTGAAGCCAAGTTACCATCAGTGTCAAAAATCTCTGAACCAAAAGAGCACTCAAGTTCAACCTCATTGTGGCTACTATCAACAAAACAGCTCTGATTATGTTGTTTCAAACCAACATGCACCAAAGAACTATGCCTGCCAAGACCACGACAAGTTGTTGAAAACCTGTCAGGTTGTTGGTCATCAACAACCGAATTTGTATGATCAAAATGCTCAAAACCAGTACCAATTGCAAGACTACTACGGAGCACAACATCAGAAGATAGGTCAACATCAGTATAACTGCTACAATCAGCAATTGAATGATGGTAATTCTGTACAACAGAATTATAATGGTTTGTTTTGATGTTTATAAATAGCGAGTGTACAAATTATTAAAAAACGATATTTAATCAACATTATAGTAGTAAAAAAGATACACTAACAGATGTTGCTTTTGCGAAACAAGATTTGGAAGCTACAACAGTCAGCAATTACGATAAAGTAACAGTTTAAAATATATAGTTAATTGTTAATTTTATACTTATTATATCATTAATCAATTTCAGTCAGGTGGTGCTTATTTTTCAGCTGACCAAAAAGAAAGCGCTTGTTGTGACTTTGCATCAAAAAACAATAGAAAACTTGCTTATAGGTGAGATATGTGTTTATCATAATAATACCACAAAAAATACTGTTTAAGCTTGATTTGTTATAATTTAATTTTGTTCAGGTCTCGCACTGTTTTCTCAAGTTACCAGGTTGAAGTTTTAGAGCAATATTTCAGGCTACAAAATTACCTTAATGATGAAATTAAAACGAAAATTTGTAAAGAGACTGGGCTCAGTAATGCTGTAGTGTATGTAAGTGAAAACTTAAAGCTAAAAGTTCAAAAATATATCTTTATTTTTTTTTTTAATAAAGTTATATATATTGTTTATTGAACGATAAAAAAGCGCTCAAAAAGTTTGGTTTAAAGACCTGGAGTTCAAAGGAACTTTTCGGTTATCGAGTCGTACACGACATGCTTATAAAGTCTCTTACGAGTTATTACACATAGTTTTTATCACTTAAATATTTAAATCTTCAGTAATAAAACAATCAGTTAAACGAAAATAAAAATGAAAGAAAATAAAACTAAACGAAAATTAACTGAAATTTGTGTTTGATAATGTACTATGAATTTTGTTTAGTAACATAAGAACTAAACTTTTGTGCTAAAAAGGTAATTTTTATTTTATTTATTAATTTAACTTGAACAGTAAAAATAACTTTACATTTGAATAATTAGATAAACTACTTTTTAAAATTTTGAAGAATTTTGAAGAAGTGATTTTTACAATAACTGAATTTATCTTTTAGAAATAAAAATATGAAGATAAGTACTGTGTAACTTATGCTCTTAATAAGAAAAAACAATAATAATTCTAACAATAATAATATTAACAACAGCAAATTTCCTTCTATTTTAAAATATAGTTTTATTTTTTTAAACTTGTCCAAGTCTAAAACTGTAATATTAGAAAGCAAGAAACATTTGCAAACATAAAAAAAAGATTTTTTCTTTGATTTCCTCAAAAAAAAAGAGGTTTTTTAACTTAAGTTTGCTTGAAACAGTTATCTTAGCTTACTATTTAAATTATTATAGTTTAAGTAAATATACAACTTTTAGAATTGGTTCAAAAATAGACGAGCAAAGTTAAAGATAGCTCAAAATGGCTTAAAACCGAAAAAATATTTGAAACGTAAAAAAGGTTTGTTACATTAAGTTGTTTACTTAAGTATGATTGGTTATGTGTTAAGTTTTATAAAATTGTTATCATTTTTCAACTTTAATCAAATCGGTTTTAATTTATTTCAACTTTAAAAAGTATCCAAAAAATCAAGTGTTTCATAATAAAGCGCACAAAGTAAAATAAAATTAACTATTTTTACAGAAGCTACCACTGTAAGCAACGTGTGCCAAGTAGAATTTGTAAGAGTAAGTTTTTAAGCTGTATTAAAAGATTATATAGATTAAGTACTTGAGTATATAATTATTGATAAAAATAAATAATCTTAAGTTTAAATTTAACTAGCTCATTTTTATGGTTTTTTTTTTGGGATTTGTAAAATAAATACTCATAAAAAATAGTATGCTTATATTTAATTAAATTTTAAGTTTAATTTGAGCAAAGTTTTATTACAAGTAGAAGTTTTTGTTTACAAAACTTTTTAAGTTACTACTTCGAAAGTTTTTGTTGAAGCGTTATATAATCTATACACAAAATTTTTCAATACTTATTAACTAATGAACTGATTGAAAGTGAACTAATATTAAACATTTTATTCATTCTTAAAGCAGACCGCTATGGACTCGTTGATAAGCGTTGAAAAACAAGCATTTGGTGAAAACTCGGCGAAAACAAGAAAGTTAGTTGTTGTAAATTACAATTTGTAATTTGGCATTAACTTTTAAAAATGTCTTACTAATTACATTTGCATACTAGTTTAGTATTTAAATGGACACAGAAAAAAATATAAGGAAAACATTGAGTTTTGAACTATAGATTAAAACTAAATAGTTGTTTTTTGAAAGTAATTACAATTAAAGCTTGTTTACATTTCAAACAACAAAATCCATTTGTATCATATACATTAAAGTAACATAACTTTCTTTTCTTAATATTAAACGAACATAATTACAGGAAAAGGATCACATTGAGCGGTCACCAGACTGACGTGTTACTGAACTTCTACCTGAATTCAACCTGGTACCCTCACAGTGACGAATTTGCTCGACTCATGCAAATCACTGGTCTCTCTGTGAAGGAAATAAAGGTGATCAAATTAACTCTTTTGTAACTAATTTTTAGTAAACATTACCTGTAAATATGTTTTTGCAAATATTTACAGGTTGTGTAAAATTTTGAAAGTTACAAAAATACTTTGAAAGCATAAAAACTTTTAATACTTGTTTGACTGTTGTTATTTACTTTTGTAAAAACGAAGCAGAAAATTTTTTAAAATGTTGAAAGATGCAAAAATATTAATCGAGTTACACTATATTTATGTAAAAGTTTTTAAAAAATGTACATACTCTAAAACAAAACTAGCTATATTTTACACATTTAACAAAACCATCTATTTTCAGACGTGGTTTCAGAACCGTCGCTGCAAGGACAAAAGTCATGGTTTCAAAATCACCAAGACTTTAGATAGGCAAAACAGGAGAATGAGAGCTAACCAACAGTACTTTAAGTAATTTTTCTAAAGCTTTGTCATGCTAAGCTTTTGTTGTAATATGACAAGTATAAATAGGTAATTTTAGTAGGTAAATTTTTTTCTAAAATGTATTATATAGCTTTTATTAGTTTTGTACTGTTGTAACTGAATTGTGTAACTATCTTGTTGTATTTGTTGCTTAAAGATTGTTAATGCATGTTCGAAGTAAAATGTTATTTTTGGTAGAGCTTTCGTAGTTTGATAATAAACTAGTAATTACTATTGTTGCTATATTTGTACTTGTAAGCCTATCTGTTTAAAAATAACTATAGGCATTTTTTAAAAATTTAGAGTGTTTCTTAATTAAATATTTTATTGTAGTTTTCTACTTGATTCAATGAGTTTATTAGATTAATGTTTCAACTATGTGTAAAATGCTATAAAATATAATCAGTAGGAACTTGTTAATAACATTTTACCACTGTAAAATGTTATTTAAAGTAAAATGTTAAAGTTTAATATATTATATAACATAAGGCATAAATATATTTTAAAAGAGTAGCATTTTTTATCAGTTGAAATTGAAAAACAATCACAATACATAAAACGATTAGTTTAAGTTTATCTATTTAGTTGAAAACGATTTGTAAAATGTGAAAAATTTTATTTTTTCAATATAAAGCACTAAAACTTTCAAGGGATAAAATTGAACTAGGTCATAATTAAGATTAAACTACTACAATGATTCACTAGTTTTGATTTAGACTTATAAAAAGAAGCAAATTATTAATGTAGTAAATTTTAATTATAAGCTTAATTAAATTGTATTCATAAGTAGACTTCATTTTCTCTTGTTTAGGGAGCTTTGAAACCTTTTGCTTACTGTGTTAAGTTCCTTTAACAACTTAAACTACATAAGAGCCGTGTTCTTTACGATAATTTAAATATGTTTACACTAACCTAATTCTGTGCACCCCAAGCTTAAAACTCCTGAAAATTTAAGTAACCTTGTAAAAAATTTAACCGTAAATTCTAGTGTAAGCTTTCCTTTATATGTCTGAAATTTTTTCTATGTTATTATAAATTCCAGGAAATTTACTGTAAGTTTCAATAAAAATTTAGTGCATCCCAAAATAAACTTCTTCCACACTGGACCACTGCATTAGAACAGAAGGATTTACGAGGAATAGATTTTTTGCGGGCCATATCAAAAACAAGTAAATCGTCATAAGCCTTAGTAATTATAAACCTTGGTTTTGGATTTATAGTCAGTGAATATGGGTGATTAAACAAACATATAACATACAGCAGTGATTCACATGACTGAAGTGATCAAAGTCTTAAACTTTTAACATAAAACATGTCGAATTTGCTTCTATTAAAATAATGAGGCTACACGAGTTATATTTTCATAAAGAAACTCATAACTTGATAAACTACTTAAAATTAAACGATTCTCAAGTTCTTATATAGAGTACATAGTGGAAATGGGATACGACAAAGTATGTATATGTAGAACTATGTCTAATAAGGAATTAACTAACGAAAATTTAATAATTCTAAGGACTTGAAATTTTGCCAAAAATGTCAAAAACCTTATTTAGCATGAGTCTTGTACAATGCGCGTTCTAATCAAAGCTGTATTCAGTTTAAATTTTTATGTTTGAGTATAACATTTTTTACCAATTGTCCTCTACACCTGGTTAGCATTAGTTCTCAACTTATTTATGGACTGTCCACAAGACTTTTATTTCTATAAACTATATCATTGCAACATACCACACAAAAAAGTTTGAACTTGCAATTTAAGTAAACTCAGACTACTACGTTAGGATTCGAAAATTTCAAAACTTACACAAAATAATATACAGGGGTGGTAACCAAAGTTACGCGACGAGAATATTAACCACCGTATTCAAATAATGTTAAACTGGGTGTTCTTAACTTTACGGTAGTAAAAAATTCATTATAATTTTAGTTTACGATCCGCGAGGACTTAATCTGGCCAACCGACTACAAAAGTTGTCATAGGATAGATGATTTATCCATCCAAAATTTATTAAACAACCTACATCTATACTAAATATTCGAAGATAATGACAAAGCTGACTTTTTTCATGAAGCCCTCGTTGAAGATACAAAACAATATAATATATTAAAAAACTAACCTTAAAATAAACCTAAAATATTTTATTTTTCTTCATTATTAACCCTAGAATATGTAGACGAATTTTAAATTATGACCCCTTTACTAGTCACGCCCCTCCTTTGCAGCTTGATTTCTCAAGTGCCACCTTTGGGAAACCCTGCTTCAAAAAGTGCCTAGCTAAAGATGTGTTTTAAAAATAAACATTTTAAAAGTTTTAATAAGAGTTCGCATAAATTAAATTATCCTAAAACTATAAATGTTAATATAGTTAGAAAATATTTAAAGCCCAAAGTTTAATTAAGATTAATGAAACGAAAAATACAGTTCTAAAATATATGCTAAAATATACGCACATCGAAAAATTAAATACAAAAAAAACGAAAGAAAAGGCGTAAACTGAAAACTTCAATCTTCTTTTCTTCTATAGAATTTACTCCAGTTAATTTCTGGTTCACAAGCTGTCTTTGATGGAATTCTACAACAGTTGCAGTTAGAGAAAATCTAAAAGTAATATAATTTGGATAAAATATTATTCCTTACCTTCATTTAATTAAACAATAGTAGTTTTGATATGGTAAAAAAACACTGTTTTACATAAAGTATTGGAATGATGTTTATGTTTTTTTTTTACTTTTTATTTAATCTTTAGACTTTTATAGCTAGGTAGGTAATTTAATTTTCTACTGATGTTATACAACAAACAATATTAACTTTTACAGTAACCTCTGATATATGTTTCCAAAATTAACTTTCAAGAACTTTGTTTAATTTATTTTTTAACATTTAATAACTTTTGTACTTGAATAATTAAGTTTTTATCATTGGACCACAAGCCCTGTAATACTGACTTTGGAAATAGTCATACACTTCTTCATGTTTTTATTCTTTAAATTAATTTTCTGAATTTAAGTTAATATAAAGTTTTTTGTTGTAATAAAAAGGTAATTTCAGCCTTTAATGTTGTTATCTAAATTTGATAGAAAGAATTAATTTTCAGCTACTTATTTCAAGACATATAACATAAACAATGAAAGATTTATACACTTATAAATTTTGAAATTTAAAAATTGAATAAACAACTTAAAAGAGGTTTATAAAGTTGAAATAATGTTTTAGCTTTTAAAGATAGACAAAGTTGTGGTATAATAGTTTTAATTTAGATTTCTTGATTATTGATTTTTATATTCAAGTATGTAAATATAGTTGTAATTTTACACATAAGCTATAGGCGGAATTATAACGACAAAAAAATTTGACAATTTTTTATTTTGGCAAATTTAACCTGGTTATTAACAAATCAAAATAATAGTTTTAAAGTTTTTATTTAGAAGTTAAGTGTAACTTTTTTTTGAAACTCAACATGAAAGTAGGGTGTTGTTGCCATAGTTACTTTTACTCTCCACCTTGATATTGTTGCTAAGCAATCACCGGTGGGTTGTTGCTACGAAGTTCTGCTTTTCAAATCTCTGTAGTCCATATTAGGGGCTTTGTGATTCCCCCTTGTTTTTCTGGAAGGCGTCATTGCGATCTTTGAAAATATGCTCAAAGTTTTATAAGTTATAATTTATTCACTTTGATTAGTAATAAAAAGAAAAAACAACAGTAAATTTTTGTAGTCTCTATCAATTATAAGCCAGTAATCAAAAAAAATAATTTAATCTAGTACATTGTACTCGGCAGGCATCTGGTCAAGATTGAACTAAGATTTTATATAAATCATAAATAAGGCCAAAAAAATTATAAATAAGTTATGTACTTCCAACGAATTTAACTTAATGTTCTTTAATTTAGAAATTCTTAAAGTGTTATAAAGAATATAGACTTGGCAAATTAAGCTTTAATTTAGTAAGTAGCTTGTAGAGTGCTACTTATAACGTTTGATGTGCTTATAATTGTCTCACTTTATAATTCATCTTTCAAACTTATTTAAGCAAAATGTTAGTAAACAGGGTTGCCAAATGTTTTTGGAAAATTTCTTCCAGATTTATAAAACTATACGTTTTAGGATCTATTTTTAGTTTAAAATTAAGTTTAAGGTATAACATTGAAAAGATATCTTTAAAGCTTCTTAAAATGTGCTTTTTACTCCAAAAAATTTTTTAATGAATTTTCTTTTTTTATAAGATTTGTGTCAAACCAAAATTTTACTACTTAACATTTAAAAAATTGTTGAAAATTCTAGTTAAATTTTGTTCAAAACTTTTCTCAAATCCCAGGTTTTTTGGCAACCCCCAGGATAGCTTTTCTAACTTTTATCAAAACAAAACTACGTAAATATCTGCTAGTTTAGAGCAGCCAGTTGAAGACAATAACATTCTGACAATTCTCCACTAAGCTTAAACCACATCTTAATTAAAGCTGGGTCACACTACTGCAGCTGTCATGACTACTAGTTGTTCATAACTTGGACTGGTCGCTTCCAGCTTTGAAATATACTGGATTGTCCTGAGGTTTCCCAAATATGAATACTTGCTCGTCGATGATGACTCACGTGCAAAATCAAACCACATTGTACTATAAAAACATACTCGTGTAAGTGAAAAAAGTTTCAAGTCTTTTGAAATATTTTGTTGAAACAAACTTTAAGATTTTTTTTAAAACTGATTAAACAATTCAGGGGCTTGAAATTAAAAATTTTTAGTTATTTTTTATGCTTAGAAACAAATAATCTGCCAAACAGTATTCTATCAAGGGTTTTATTGTTCTACAAGCTATGTAAACAAAACATACAATTGAATAAAAAGTAAAATTCTCCTAATATAATCCACTTTTAATAATAGCAGCTATTCACAAAGGCTTTTATACTTTTTTACGACATTATCAAAAACTTATAAATTTTTATTGTTATCATTCATATTGGTATATATTTAGGCATATACATTTCTCGCTAAATTATGTTTGTACATGTGGCAGCAGTACTTATAAGCCAATAAAAATTCAAACATCCTCTTGAAAAATTAACTGGTTTATGAGTAACAATAACTTATTTTGTAAATAAGGTATAGAAGTCTTTGAAGTAATTACTAATAGTTTTTTCAGTTAAAACATTAAGTTTTGCTAAATAATTTTTAAATATAGATAGGGACCTCTAGGTTTTACTCTTACTTTGATGTAGATAATTTACCGTAATACTAAATTCTTTTCTAATTTAGTTGCAGTATCATATATAATACTAGTTTTGCAATATTATGTCAAGCCCAAGTTGTACTATTCTAACTTAAAATAGGCTTGCCAAAGGCTTTTTGTAATTTTCTTACAGCTTTTCAAAATTAAGTTTTTTGATCCATTTTTAGTTTTTAGTTAAAATTGTTTTTAATGTAATAAATGTTATAATAGCATGGATAATATACTGTAAAGCTATTTATGTTTTAAAATTAAAAAAAAGATTCATGATAGAACAAAAAATGTTTTTATGCTAGATATTTGGTGTCTTATCGAAATTTCGTTATTTAATATGTAAAAATAGCTAAAAATTCCAGGTTTTTTAGTGGTTATGATTGAAATTCTGATTTACTTATTTTTCTTAAATTCAGGATCTTTTTTTTCTTAAACTAACAAATTACAGATTTATCGAGCAACCCTGTTAATATGATAAAATTAACCGAATTGCATTTAGGTTAAAAAGACTCACAATTAATCTGATATTTTTTATAATAATACTGTAATAATTAATTGTACTTCTGTCTTTTAAAATTAATACTAAGACTTACTTGTTAAAACTTGGATATTTTTTAAAAACTCAATAAATTAAAATATACTTGCAGTGAAATGTTGACTTTAAGAAAATATATGAAAATTTCATTTCATTTTATATGTAAACAATTTAACAAGACAACTTTATTGTAAAAAAACACCTGAAAGTAAAACAAACCGTGTGTAATGAAAAATTATTTATTCAAAGTGATTACCTCTAGTGTAATGTCAGTCATGATAAATCACAAAATGAAACTAATTTAAAGTTAAAAACTAAGTTAAGTTTGAAAAAAAATCAAATACTGGTAAGTAACACCCAAGCTTAAGTGAATATATCAAAAAAAATGAATATTGAAATAAATTAACTTTTGTATTGAATAAGAGTACTGCAATTTTAATCAGGTAAATTTTTAAAAGGTGTTTAATTAATGAAGATTAGGTTTTAAATACTAAAACAACTATTAACTAAAGTGAAAAAAAAAGTCCAGTTTAACCAGTTCCAATTTTGGTGAATGTATCGACAGGAAAAGACAGTGGAAAAACAAGGGAAGAATCTGGGCTTTTGACAAGTTAAAGCTAAAAGACGCCCAGTTTGAAAATACTCCCCTTCTCAGTAGGTCAATTAATTCGCCTTGCTAAAGTAGGTCTGGCTTCCCTTGGGGTCCGGCTTCATGGTGTCATCACCAGGGTTCCATCCGGCAGGGCAAACCTCTCCGTGCTCATCTGTGAACTGGAACGCTTTGACCAACCTCAATGTCTCATCAACGCTCCTTCCCACCGGCATGTCGTTGATGGTGATCTGCCTCAACACCCCCTTGTTGTCAATAATAAACAGTCCTCTGAAGGAGACGCCTTCATCTTCTTTCAAGACCCCATACTTCCTCGAGATCTCCATGGTCTTGTCGGCAATGATGGGAATCTGCATGTTGCCAAGACCTCCCTTCTTCCTCGGCACGTTGGTCCAGGCCAAGTGGCTGAAGTGGGAGTCGGTGGAGCACGCCAGAACCTTGCAGCCCATCTCCTCAAACTCGTGCGCCCTGTCGTTGAAGGCAATGATCTCTGTGGGGCAGACGAAGGTGAAGTCCAGTGGGTAGAAGAACAGGATGACGTAGTGGCCCTTGTAGCTGGACAGGGTGAGGTCCTCGAAGTCCCCGTTGACCACGGCCTTGGCGGTGAAGTCTGGGGCCTGATGCTGGATCTTTGCCTCGCCTGAAGTTGCCATTTTCAAACTATTTTAAATATCTGCACATAAATATATATATTGATAAGAATTTTATGATTATAATTTGATAGGTAAAAGTTATCTGGACAAGAATTTGATGAATAGTGTTTGAAAGCACATATTATGTTGTTTTCTGACACATACATTTCAAAGGTAAACACTAGTTCTGACTAAGTTTAAATGATTAAATAAGCTAAATAAAATTAAATTAATTATAGGACGAAAAATATGTTTGTTTTCTGTTGCAAAACTTAAACTCAAAAATATAGATTCATGTTTTATATAGTGATGTACAATCGCTTAGTTATGTGTTCTTAAATATAATATAGTAGATAAAGTAAAAACTAATTTTATAAATTATTGTATACTAAAGCGTATAACAAATGTTGGCTTTTTCAAGTGTTTAGTTAAAATAAACACAAATTAAAAAAATGTTTTATATATTTTAATTACTGTAAGATTTTTATAAATACTGTTGTAAAGATAACCCTACTAATTTCACTATAATACAATAAATTTTACAAATTGTTTAATTAATACATTTAAAATTTCAATTAAAACAATAATGCAACATTTGGTTTATAATATTTATTCTATCAAATCAATTACTGATGTCCACTTCCTAGTGAAAGTAAAACAAATGAGCAGTCGTTCAAACTTATCTTTATGTCAACTCCTTGTTAAGCTATAGGCTGTCTCAACTAGTTATACAAAATAATTTTATTTGAACGTTCTTATGAAAACTACCATTTAATTTTTAAAAATTCTTAAATTATTAGTATTTATGGCTGATTAACATGGGGAGTTGAATAGGTTACTCTTGGTAAAAAAAAATTAATTAAATTTTTTAGTTTCTTTGTTTTAACCAGTTTTCATTAAGCTTTCTTTTGTTTAATAAAAAATGTTTACATATAAAATAGTATGAGAATTTGAAAAAAATATCTTAAAGGACATTTTTTGAGAGTTTGGGCAAAAAAGTTATTATTTCTAAAATTCAAGGCATAATTGTTTTAAAACTGATAACAGAAATTTTCTTAAAACTGTAAGTATCTAACCAAAAAATGACTTAGTTATCGTGGTAAATTCTTTATCCTAAATCAAATATTTAAATTTATTAATTGTTTGTTTGTCCTCATAACCTTAAATATTTTGTGTATGCAGTTTTCTGTTATACTTATTTTATCTGGTAACTTAATTTTTAAATTTAATTGTAAAATCTTGAAAAAATTAACTGACTGATATGTTTAACATACTACCTTGGTAAAAATTAGTCACAAAAAATTCATTATTTGTATGTTGTTTTATAATTTAGTTTTGTGCTACCTGATTCACTTTTATTTTACCATAACAACCAAAGTATAGGAAAAAATAACTTTTAGCAAGAATAAAATTGTTAGTATTACAACTTAACAAGTTTTTGAAAAATTAGGCCTTTATTTAAGCTTTTACAAAAATACATTGTGTACTACTTGAAGCTTCAGTGAAATTTAAGAGCACAGTATTTCCTAATTGTCAAAACTATTCATTTCTAGTTACTGCTAAATATGTTCAGCTTAAGAAGTTGATTAGGAATGTTTTAACATCAATTTAATATTATTATGTAACAGGATAACAAACTGCTTTTGATAACTGTTTAAATTTAATGGAAAGTTTTGAGTTTAAGTTCTTGTTTATCCAATTGTAAATCACCTTTTTCACAATTTATTCTTATTATTGACTTTCAATAAAGCTATAAGTTGCTTTTTACAGATTTTATAAATTCAAAGTAGTTTTTGAGATCTAGCAGGTCTAAGTCAGAGACTACTATAAGCTCTTCACGGGAGGCGCAAACTAAAACAGCAAATAACTAGAAATCACTAAATATCTATCTTCTACAATTTTTAAGATAACTGTCTCAAAATTTCAGGATATGCTCCTTGCAATATTTAAAAATTCTGTTGGAAGAAAAAAAATTATAAAATATATTTTTATGCGAACTAACAAAAAAAAAATTCTTTTTTTTAACTAACAGAATTTGTTAAATATTGCAAGAAACAATTACTGAAAGTTAAAGGTAGTTATCTCAAAAAAATTAGGACAAGATAGATTTCTATTGAAATAGTCTTTTCTTGCCGTTTTAGTTTGCACCCGCCATAAGTAACCCATTGTTGCCTCCAACTTTAACTTGCTATATCTCAAAAACTATTTTGAATTTTTTAAATCAGTAAAGCATCTTGTAGCGAAGTTACAACTCTATAAAATAAAATCAAACTGTGAAAAGGTGATTACCCCCCTAAAAAATGGCTTCTAAATGAAAACTTGAAGTATAAGCTATATATCAGTTTTCATATGACATTAAAATTTTATTTTTAGAATATTTATTTTAGTAAAAAAATTCACATACAAACATATAAACCACTATTTTTTCATTGCAAATTTTCCTATAAACTTTAAAACTCACTCAAAATCTAACTTGTTTATTATTTTCTGATCTTAAGTCTCAAAATTTCAGGAACTTTTAGAAAAGTATGTTAAAATAAATGTTAAAAAACAAATTTCCAGTAAAATGATTAAAAAAAAACACCATTTAAAAAAATTTAAAAATTAATTGCCTAAAAGTTGTAAAGGATAATTTTTCAGTTAAATAGTCCTTTTACCCTGAGATTTCAAAAAAAATTGAAACTAGCTTAAGCAGTCTGTGTATATGAATCTGCTGCTAAAAATAAAGGTTGAGAAAATATCTAAGAGCATAAATGATTTAAATTAGAAAAAATATATATAAAAATAAACATAATGATGATGCTATAACTTTACTAATTTTGTTTTTTAGTCAAAACTGGTCATGTTATCACTTATAAATTTTTATCTTTTTCAGTGAAAAAACATTAAAAATCACTCTCCCCTCTTCAATTGATAAACATTATTAATAGCTCAAATAAATTTGAAAACTTTACATAATATATTAAAGCAGTCTTAGCTGCTAGGCAAAACTGTTTACCTAATAAAAGAAATCAACAAAATTTTAATTTATTATGGTATATCATAGTTTGTTTTATCCACACATTCAAAAAGACTTCTTATTGAATGCTAGCTAGAATGCAGTTTTTATTATCATCTATAATTTTGGCAAATCTACTACATGAAGGGTTACAACTGGTTTTTGAGAAAATTCTTCCAGGTTTTAAAAAAACAAGTTTTTTTGGTCTCTTTTAGGAAAAAGTTAACTTAAAGTTAAAAAAAAACTGTCTAAAGTAGTACAACAACACTATAATGATACTTTATAGCTACTTCTTTAGGTTTGTTTTTTAATGAAAAGAAAAATATCTTGATAGATTTTTTTTTTTGTCTAAATAATTTTTTTTTTTTTTAATTTAAAAATATTTGAAAACTAAAAAATTTATAGTGATTTTTGTTCAAAACTCTATACATTTTCAAAGTTATTCAAATTCTAGGTTTTACCAGAATTCCAGGTTTTTTGGCAACCTTGATAACACCTACTCAGGAAATAAGATAGTTTAGATTTTTTAAGTACACATTTTATAAATATTAAAAATATTATTTTATAACCAGTATATAAAATTAATGTTTTGTTAATCAACAATCATAAATTCAAAAGGGAGTGATACAAAAGAGAGCTTAGTGTAAACAAATATTGCAAAACACACTACAAACTATTTGAAAAAACTTAATTTAAAACATTATCATACATTTTTTTAATCTATAACAGAAATTAAATTAAATATTTTATCACTTTTAAAGAAATTTTTGGACATTAGACCGAAACTTTTAACCAATAAATCCTGAAATAGTCTGGACCAATTCTTTTACTAGGTCTTCCAGTTATAGATTTTTTTTAACTTGTAAGGTGTGAAAAAATTTACACAAAATAAGAATTTAAGTACATTTAGTGTGTCAATATTAAGTCCAGTCGAAGTACTCAGTATCAACTTGAAACTTTTAAATTTAAATACATTATTTTATTTTAGAAGACCATTATTTGTTTAAATTGGTTTATTGTACAGGGTTGCCAATGGTTTTTAAGAATTTTTTTCTAGGTTTTGGAGACTATAGTAGGTTTCTTATGGGAGGCGCAAACTAAAAGGAGAAAGATAGACTATTTAACTAAAAGTTTATCTCCTACATTTTTAGAGATAATTACCTCAAATTTTCAGAAAGTGTTCCTTGCAAAATTTGGGAAATTCTATCAGAACAAAATTTAAAAAAATTAAAAATTAAAATTATTTGAACAAAAAATGAAGTTTTTCTTCATTATTTCTTTTATAAAAATTTTAATTTTTTCAAAATTTGATCAGACAAAATTTTAGAAATATAGCAAGGAACAGTTCCTGAAAATTTGAGGTCATTATCTCTAAAAATGTAGGAGGAGATAAATTTTTAATTAAATAGTCTATCTTTCCTCTTTTAGTTTGCGCTTCCCATAAGGAACGTATTGTAGTCTCAGACTTTGACAAGCTATATCTAAAAAATTATTTTTAATTTTAACATATGTAAAAAGCAACTTGTAGCTTTGTTCAAACTCAAGAAAATAAAATCAAATTGTAAAAAAAAATGATTAACCTCTTAATTTTAACAAGTTAATTTTTTTTTATAGAACTTTATCTTGAGCTATCAGGAATTTTTAACAGCTTGAAAAAATTCAAAGAAACTTTTTGAGATAAAAGCAATCAAAGTTGGTGACCTCAATAGATTCCTATAGGAAGGCGCAAAACAAAAACGCAAAAAAAAGACTTCTTCATTTTTTAACAAATCTTCTTTAAACTTTCATAGAAAGTCTATAATTAAATTTTAAAAAGATTGAATGCAGGATTTATTTTAATTTCCAAAAATAAAATGTTTATTAAAAAACAATAATAACCTACTTTTCTGTTTTTTTTTTTAATCTTAAGTTTTTATTTTTTAATATTTTTTAAAATTGCAACATTCAAAATCTTTTAAACTATAGATGGAAGTTTCCTGAAAGTTTGAGGTCTTTAGCTCAAAAAATGAAGAAGATATATTTAAAGTGATTTTAAAATTTCCAAGAAAATTGACCCCAAAAATTTACAGTATATATGTTTATATTAGAAATCTTTTACAAAAATTACAATATCTCAAAAGTTAAATAAGATTTATTAAGGCCATAGGGGGGTCCAAAACTTTTTTTAGGAAAATTAACTTCGACTTTTTTATGAAAGCTTTAAGTATAAACTACAAGCCGGTTTTTATAGAGTTCAAAAATATCATTTAACTTTTGAGATATTGTATTTTTTGTAAAAATTTTCCAACACAAACATACGGACAGCAAATTTTTCATAGTCAATTTTCTCATAAATTTTAAAAACCACTAAAAATCTATCTCCTTCATTTTTCAAGCAATCTTCTTCAGATTTTTGGCAAATATTCTTTATATTAAAAGAAATATACATTTGTTTTGAATTTTATTAATTTAAAAAAATAAAAATTTTTACTTAAAATTTTTTGAAGTCTTAAGTAACATTTTTTTGTTATTTTATAAAGGTTTTACTTTTAAAGTTTGAAGAAGATTGCTTGAATAAGGTAGGAAGATATAGATTTTAAATAAAATAATCTTTTTCAGCTGTTTTAGTTTTCCCTTTTCATAGGGATTACCTATTATGAGGCCCAACTTTGACTGGTCATATTTCAATAAATAATTTGCATATTTTTAAAATGATAAAAAGCATCTTGACGCTTGGGAAAAACTCTATAAAAGAAGATCAACTTGTAAAAAATAAGGCTTTCCCCATGGCCTTAATTCTATAAAAAACTGGCTTGTAGTTTGTACTTAAAGTTTTCAAATATTATAAGAGCCAATGTTATTTTTAGTAAAAAAAAAATAAATGTTGGACTCTCTATGCCCTTAAATAAATAACTAATTAAACTAAGTTATATTAAATGGAAGAGCTATTCTAGTTTAACTGAAATTTCAAACAAGAAAACTTAATATACCTTAATTAATGAACAAAATAAAAACTGGCCTTAATTTGCCAAAATTTAAATTTAGCCTGAAATTTTGCAGTAACTTTACACTGGTCTGACAGGCCACAAAGTGTGTGGAAACTCTTTGAAGCAAAAAATCCAGCTAAGGTGATCAAAAACAAACAAGAGTAACATCAAACTATCCTTTTTTTTCTTTTCAGAATTAGTTATCTCCCTCTTGAGCATGCACTTTGAACACAGTCCATATGTGCATTACTTAATGAAAATAACAACTGTTAATCAAGCATGAACATTTATAAATACCATAACAATAACAACCAGGGAACTTTCAAAGGTTTCAAGGTTCTAAAAACCATTCTCAGATTTTAGATAAACAATCTATCTAGTTTTTTATTATATTTATGTGTGGGCTATGGGTTTCAATTTTGTAGTGTTAAATTGAAGTTTATAAAGGGCCATCAGTCCACTTTTAAAAGTGGTCACAAGTTGTACTAAAAGTTTAACAAGCCTAAGTTTTTGAAAATAATTTTGAAATTTTTCAAAAGTTAAGTGTTAAATTCAATAATTATATTAAATAACCATTAGGAGTTGCTTGAATTAGTTTAAAACTTTAATCAAACTTGTCACAATAGGTTTAAGAGTACAAGATTATTCTTTTGCTTTTTTTTCTATTCCTGCAAAAATTAAAAACCATGGGTAATAACTACTGTATATAATAAATGAAATGCAGATTTAATTTTTTTATCATATCTTCATCTATATCATCTGTTATTTAGCATTTATAACCCAAAGAAAGTACAAGAGCCTACAATAGTTTTATGCATCTAACATAGCTTTTTGAGCAACATAAAAGTTGCAGCCAACTTTTGAAATTTGGTCAGATTCCTAAATGTTTCAATTCAAATACAAATTAAGTAGGGCGAATTCTCTTAAGTTTTTTGTTCTAGAAACATCTATTTCATAAATGATGTTTGTAAAGTATTTGTTGAATATTATTTTTATTAAAAATAAATTTATATACATATATAAAACAAAATCTCTTATTTTTACTAAAGATTTCTAAAAGTTCAGACGATTATTTGTTTATTTATTTGCTCTTGCCATCTCCTCAAGTTGTACGTATATGCAATATATAATTATTAAAAAAAAAAAAATTCACGAATAAATTCAAGCAAGTTATTATTACCTTCTAAAAAACAGAAAATGCGTGTATTGCGTGCAATAAGAAACAAGTATCTAAATAGTTTTGTACGGTTGTGAAGTTTTATAGATAAATACAGATAAATAACACTGTTATTGTATATTAAAAAAGATATAAATATAAAACGCAGAACTTAAAAATACTATTTTAGTAAAAATTTGGTCTGGGTAGTTTATCAATTGTTATCATAAAACATTTTTAATGAAAAAAAAAACATATTAGTTTTATTTGTCTCGTATTTTAGTGAGTGCAAACTGCAAACTATTTAGTATTGTACTCTGCAATAATTTAACCTATAAAAAAGAATATTTCAACTATCTTTGATGCTATAACGGACAATGAGCAGAAAATTTTATATTTGTATCTGCATACACAAAATGTATATAAAATGTTTTAAAATTTCAAAAAAAATATTACTATTTGACTTTTAAGTTTTTATACATCTTTAAATTTATACACACAGTAAAACACTTTTTTTTATTAAAAAAGTAGTATCAATAGAATAATCAAGGTTTCTTAACTTAATGCATATAACTTACTATTAAACCGTAGGGTTTTTCTCAGTTATTAGGAATAAACTTTCAAAAACTCAAAACTAAACTTATTGAAAAATGTTTGTACAATTTACTAAATCCGAAAAAACATAACTAAATACCGTTTTTTGTAATATATAAAACCATTAAAACATACGTGAAATTTTTATTTTTATTTTTTGAAACGTTCTTAAGTACTTGAAAAATCTTCGCCACTCAAAAACTAATATTTTGAAAGAGGACCATGAATTTTAATAATTATTATTATTAAATATTTTGATATTAATAATAACCAGTTTTAATGTTTTGACTGGGTTTTTAGAGTTTCTAGTATAAAAATCAACTTTACTTTGTTAGTTAAGTTAGGCAGCTTGTTTATGCACCACTGATTCAAATATAGAACTAAGTTTATGTTTATTAAATCTATTAATTAACCCTAAAGTGTTATTCAGTATTAATATGTTACCTTAGATAAAAATACTTGTAAAATGACCTTATTAAACATTGTTTACGCCTAAATAAAGTTTTACGTACAAATCAAAAGTTATTTAAATCTTTAAGTATAGTTTAAGTAGTGGCAAAAAATATATTAGTTTAAATGCTTTACTTAACATCTATTACAATAAATATAACAAAGCTCTTTTTTTTAATGACACTTAATAGTTATAACAGAATTTTAAAAAATTAAGCTTATGCAGTTGTGTAAAAAGTCTTATTATTTTAAACTATTTTATTTGATGTATTAGATTTCAACATATCTTAAAAAAAATTTTTGAGTATAAGCTTTTAATTTGATATATATTTGTATAAATAGAAAAAAAATAGGAGATTAATTGACCGGTAGTTTATAAGATAAAACTTGTATTTTTTGTTTTAACTTTGATTTGTTTACATTGTTGCTAAATAAAACATACACGTTAAAATTCTGTATTTTATTTTTGCTCGAGGTTAAATGATTATACTATGTATGCTGCAAAGCAACAAAAATATCACATAAGAATTAAATAATTTAAAAACAAAATTAGAACATAAACAAAATAGAAAATATTTATACAAAAGGAGTAATAAAACTAAATGATAAGCTTGGTTATTAATTATTAGTTGTAAAACAAAAAGAAAGTATATATAACGATATTAAAAAAAAAAGTCAAAAATATAAATAAAAATTTTCACTTTGTATTTTATGCTCTAATATAAGTCAAAAGTGTTTAGATAACTTACAACAAGAAATTTCAGAGACATATTTCCTTGCACTTTTCTTCAACTTCATATCTGCCGAGACACTTATTCAGCCCATCCCGAGGACTTAAAAATAATATCAGCATTTTAAGTAAATAACTATTTATTAAAACAGTAGCTAAAAATGTTTGTGTTCGAAAAAAATATTGCTAAAGTATACAGAGTTTACTTTTACTGCTATCAACAGCTTTACTTAAAAAGTTTCAAAACATATAAAATAAGTTAACATTTTTTTGTAGACTAATCAACTTTTACTTTTTCTAACAAAACGGCCTGTTTCTAATTGAATCTGTAATTACTAAAAAAACTGTTTTAAATATTTCATAATACTAATCAATAACGACGATTAATTTGAAAAAACTTGAGTAAGCATTGCTACCAGCTTTAATGACATTTAAAGTTATTAGTTTTTACCTGAACATTGAAATACTGAACAATTAAACTGTTTACTTTTCCCTGCAGGCGTGCACGTAAGTCTGGTATGTCAGCACGCATTTGAACTGGCACGGGTAGTCCCTTGTGACGTCAAAATCGAAATACTCGCTCCACGGGGGCTGTTTAATTTCCTTTTCGGTCGTCTCGTCGGTGCATACGTTGTCGATACAAATCTTCAAAACAAATTAGACTAATTTATAAAAGTAAGTACTATAATGTTTAACTTAGTATTAAAATTTTGAACGCGAAATATTCTTTAATATCAAGTTAAATAAGCTCTTTACAAATTCAGTAAATCGAATAGCCTTTTTTAGTTAAGACAAATAACTATACTAAAATATTCAAAACAAAATAAATATTCAAAAAATAATTCATACGGTACTTGAATCGCTTAAAAAGTTGTGATTTTTAATATTAAACTTAATTTATTATCATCATTATTATTTTTGTAATGTAAAAATATATTTTCAAACAACTTACGCCGTTTTGGGCGCACTTGGTCCCTTGTAACGGGTCGAACACGTAGTGGTCGTCCGTAATTTCCTTCCGATGACGCCTTCGCAACGCTCGTCGTGACGGTGTTTTCCGGAAAGAAAAAGGGTACCGGTACAGTTCCACGCCCCTCTTGTAAAATTCAAACTCACTCGACTTTGGAATGCACACCGCTTGCTCGCATGTTATTTTCTGTTGTGAGCTTGTAAATTGTGTTTTGTAGAACAAATATTTATTTTTAGTCTAATTGTTGAGTTTAACAAGTAATCAGTTGCTAAAAGTGAAAGCTTTACAATTTAGTTAATAACATTTGTTAAGGTTCTTTTTTATACCAAAATTTTAGAGGTCTTTTCGTTTGTAGTTTGATTAACAGTATTACTTTTTTTTGTACAATAAACGTGGTTTTTCAATATAAAACAACATAAAAGTTTTATCAGGCAAGCTAATACGTGCATCGAAAATACAGCTTAAAAGCAGTTGGAATCAGCTTGAGTCAATAGTTTCATTTCATTAAAAAAAAATACTTGTCACCTTTTTGTAATACACGTAGTCCGGAGACACTAGCTTGCACTGGGCGTCCAGGCTGATTCTCGACCCGGGGTACTTGTAGGGCGGAACTGGGGTTAGAAATGCGATCCTGTCTCTCGCCAACAACCGGCCGTTGGTGAAGTACTTGCTGTGGAAAAATAACGGCTGTAAGTTATAAGCGATGTGGAAAACGGTTTAAAGTTTTTTATGTGTTGGCAAATAATTTTCATAGTGTAATAACTTTGTCGAAAGTATAAAAACTAAAAGTTTTAAGGGCTTGATTAAAATTGAAAGTATTTTTTGTCTGTTGTCAAAAAATCTATAATGTTTAAATAGTTTGGTCAAAAAAATTAAAATTGTTAGTTGTAAGGGCTGTAATAAATATTAAATCAAAATAATTTTCTTTCAGGTACAAAATTATAATCAGTACTGGTGAAGTATTTCCTATCAAAAAATTATGAGAAATGAAATATCAAAAATACAAAGTTTTATTTAAATTTGAAATAGCGAACTTAAATAGATGGACTGTTTGCTTTGTTAATTAAAAAAATGTTTAGATTTCTGTTCATCAGAAAGCATTTTGTTAATTTTTATAAACCACAGTCGCTTATTTTTTGGAATTCACTGGTTTAGTTGATTGTAAGCAAAATTTTTTGTATGTTGTACAATAAGTGAATATCTAAAATACAAACCATGAAAGCTATTAAAAAGTGTAGAACATTTTTTGATTAATTTATTCAATTCATTATTGTACTTGTCACCATAATCATATAAGGTGATAAATTATAATGCTACTAAGCATACTAGCTTCTATTTGTACAAATTTTATTCTTACAGTAGCCTGACATAAACATTCCATGTCAAAAAAATCTGTTACAACTAGATTTTTTGTTTAATTACCTAGTTATATTCTAAAACATAACTCACAGAAGAAAGTAGTCAAATATGACTCGCTTGCAGTTTTACCTTAGTACTTTTAAGATGTTACGAAACAGATTAGTTTAATATATCTTATTATTTTATTATCAAGAGCTTATGTTAAAACAAAACTGAACTTACTAAATAAAATAGTTAAACTTGAATAAAAAACTTGTAAAATAAATCGTTATAAAAGCAAACGAACTGTAAATAAACAAATTACAAATACACTATTTTTTTATAAAATTGTAAAAGTAATAAACAAATTATAAAATTTAAAATTTAATAATAAAAACTAAACTCACTGAAGAAAGTAGTCGAACATGAGTCTGTTGCAATCTGACCAGCCTGTAATTTACTTTATATGTTAATACAAAAATATATATATATATATATATGCAAGGATTATTCCTTAAGGCACAACAGGTCTCGACAATTTTGGTTTTGGAGACAAAGTTAATTTTTAAATTTATTTATTTACAAAGGCAACAATGTTTCTCCCCTAAGGGATCTTCAGGCCTGCAAATTTATTTTATTTTATTTTTATTTATTTTTTTGCAGGCCTGAAGACCCCTTATAGGAGAAACATTGTTACCTTTGTAAATAAATATAAAAATTAACAGAAATATATATTTAAAAACACATCAATGTAAACCAACCGATGTTTTTCAGGATTCCCTCCTTGGGAATGTAGTCCATGATGTAGTGGGTGGTCGCGTTGGTTTGCTTGGGTATCCTGCACTCTTCGAAAGTGTGTCTCAGCCCGATCCTGTTGAAAAGAGTGTACGTTGAAAAACAGAAGTTATCGATTCTCATAAATGTATACATCTCTTACAAGTATATTTTCGTTATTGTTTATTGAACGATAAAAGAAGCGCTCAAAAAGTTTGGTCTAAGGACCTGTGGTGTACAAAGGAACCTTTCGGCTATCGAGTCGTACACCAAATTGCACAATCATAGATGTAGTGCAGTTATTACAAACTGTGAGTATCAGTTGAAAGTTTTATTTTAAAGTGTTAATGATTTTCAAACACTATCAATTTCTTTTTCAATTCGCTGTTTTAAAAAACCCAAAAGGGAGAAATATTTTTGTTGTCAAAATAAATGTTCAGTACAGTTTATCTTGAGTACTATTGCGTCTTAATAAAGAAGGACGTACCTTCAAACAAAAGATTTATGTAATTAAGAATCTAATGCTGTCATTTCAAACTATAAGCTTTAGTTGGAAACTTTATATTCAGAGGTTTTTCTAATTTTATGTCATTCAAGTTTAAGGTCTTGTAGTCACTTGTAGTCAAAAACAAAAAAACACTTATGACAAATAGCTTTTTTGTCTAGCTAGCTGTCTAATTTGCAAGAGCGTACGAAATTGCACGAGGGGACAAAATTTCACGGCTGCACAAAATTGCACGAATATACTTTGCATGAAGCGTAACTTTTGCACAAAGACACTTTTGCACGGAGACATTTTTGCACGATTTTATTTTTTTTTTTCAGTACTCTTTAAACTTTTTTTTTTAATCAATTTTACCCCTAACCCTTACCCTCGGTCGGTAAGTTATTATAATTTGTTTCTAATTTTTTTTAATATCACTGTTACCCCTAACCCTTACCCTCGGTGGGTAGCTTAATTGTTTTTTTCTACTTATATTATTTATCAGTTATTCTTTTGTTTTTGTTTTTTCTATCACTGTTACCCCTAACCCTTACCCTCGGTTAGAAACTTTTTTTTTATTAGATTTTTATAGTTTTTTTTCTGCTTTTTTTTTTGTATTTTTTTACTCTTGTAGAAAAATGTTACTCGTGCAAAATTGACCTTTGGTGCAAAACTGTCTTCGTGCAATTTGGGAGCTTTGTGCCCTTGTGCAAATTTGGCTTCGTGCAATTTTGTTCTCGTGCAATTTAGTAACCTCGTGCAATTTAGACCCGTTCCCATTGTATCCTGCTGCAACATTGAAAGCAAAACCCTACATGTTTTGAAATTTACATGTAGCAAATAAAAATGTAGTCTCATTAAATATGATAACAATATGTTCGTTTCATTTACCGAAGTTCAAGCGACTTCAACTATTACGTATTAAAACTGTTTGTTGAACTTACAAGTGCCCTATTTCGTGAGCTGTGATATCGGCGGTTATGGCGTACTTGCTCCAATTCTCGCCAACCCCGACCACAGCACTGGCTTTCGTGTTGCCTATTGACTCGATCATGTCCACCCGTCCTGTTTTATTTTATTTCAAGTTCAAAAAAACTTTTAATACAAGTACACAGTTGATTATTCAGATTGACACAATATTTATTGTATAAAGTCATCATCATTAAATTTTGAATTATTGTTGTTTATTGAATGGTATAAGAAAAACAGTCTAAACACGTGGCCTAAGAATCTGGTGAGGAACCTTTCGGCTATCGAGTTGTGCATTACACGCTTTTACAGTCTTTTACGAGCTCGTGAAAATTATTTTCTATATTTTGAAGTTTTAAAGCTCAACGAACAAAACAAACGATAATAAGAAAAATAGAAAATAAAATAAATGAGTACCTCCCCCGAGGACGGCGTCAGAAAAGTAGATAACCGCGTCCGCTTTCCTGTAATCACCGAACAGATTGTTTCGGGACAGGAAGTTAGGCAAACCGATTTCCGACTGATGGTTCAAAAGAAGCTCCTGGTAGCCCATGCTGCTCACTTCATAAGGTGAAAAATAACCTTGCAAGTTCAGATCCTTCCTCATTGTACTGCTACCGGGCACAAGTGAATCAGACTGTTGTTTTTTTTTTAATTCAAAAAACGTACGACTTTTTATAAAAACAAAGTAAACTTATGCTGGTTGATATACAATTTTTTGTTAAAAATTTTAAATAGAACAATCTCCAGGGCAAAAGTTTAACACACTGTTTTTTTTTCTAAGTTTCACTAGTTCAAGTACATTTAATACTTGTATTTATTAATTTACGCATTACCAGCAATAATTATACAATACTTTTTTAGGTTTCTTGATAATTATAACTGAGTGATAAAAGCCTCAACATAGCTTATCGATTTTAAATTTTTCATTTACTATATAAACGTTTAACCTCAGACTTGGTTAGATATTTGATACTTTGCAACTCTATTTCAAAAGGCCGGTTGAACTTGGTGTAGTAGTGGGCAACCTGTAATGCAATAGTTGTTAGTTTCGCAAACAAAATAATGTGAAATCTAGTGAACTGTTATTACTAATTACTAACGAATAGTATCTCTTTTTATCATTAGAAATTAAAAAAACTTTGCAAAGCTTTTGTTTAAAGCTACAGTAGATTTGTTTTGCCTCTTAATTAAAAAGTTATTGTATTTATAAAATTCCAGTTGTCTGTGAAGTTTTGAAGATAATTTTATTGTTATATGTTTGTATGTATTTGAATAGAATAAAATGAAACACTAACTTAACAAGTTTTTAATTTGTACGCTGAGCCAACTTAGAAAACTTTAAAAAGTTACATGTAAAAACCATCAACTAAAACTGTATTTTATTTATTTAATATTTTGATGCTTCTACTTTGCATTCTTCGAGTATAAAATTTTATTTTAAACAGCTTAGAATGCTTAAGGTGAAAAATTCAAAATATTGTTTTTTAAACTTTTCTTTATACATTTTAAGTTGTATATATGTTATAAGAAACTTTTTTAAAAATATTAAAGCTTAGCTCGACTCAATCAATAATACATTAGGTTAGACTTAAGAAAAATTATACTTACTGTAGGTCTCATCAGGTATTTGAACTGAAATATTTAAAAACATGTAGTTTTATACCCAATATTAAACAGGACTAACTGAAAACAGGACTAACTGAAAAGCTTACAAGAAATCTAAAAGAAAAATATTTGTTTAGGACAAAATTAAACCCTTTCTATTTGTCTTTACAAAGTAATTTTCGTTTTACCTGCCCATGTATAGCCCATACCCACTTTTCTTGGTTTACTGACCTCGATCTCAGCTTCTGCCCAGTCTCATAATCCACGATGTACATAACGTTTAGCCTTTTTGTTTTCAGATTTTTTTGTTTGAAGTAAAGGTCGGCATTGCTCAGCTGATTGTACGATTTGCCAAGTCTGAGCGCTGTTTCAGTGTTTTACTTTCATATAATTTTTATTTACATTTCTTAGAATATGAGAGAATCAACAGTTACTGTTATTTATAATATGTTTATCATTAAATATCAAACAAGTTTCGATTTATCACCTGCCAATTAATTTTAACGTCAGTATTTGTACTTAAAGTTACAAACATATTAAAAAAATCCAGCATAACTCTAGTAAATGCCGCTGAGTTTAAGGCTACAAAAAAAGCAATGCCTACATCCGGGTTGCAGCAACCCAGTGTGCATACAAATGTACCACTGTTGCATGCATGAGTCAATGGATGAAACTGCCATGAAAAAGAAATGAGTGATCACATATGAAATATCATTACTGAGGTTCAAATAATATTGTTTTATTTTTTTTAAAGAGTTTACATTAACACCTTCTGTGCGAATTATAAACTATGTCTTAAAAATTAAAGGTTCTCTTTGTATAACTTTTTAAGCTCTGATGTGAATTTTAACTATACATCGAAACTAAGTTTACTTAGAAGGACATACTCGAGTCCAATTGTTTTTTTATTTTTGTACTTTACACGCACCTTTAACTTTTGTTACAATGCGTTCCATCATAGAAAAACGTGTTAATAAATTGTGTACTTTAAAAATTTTAGTCGTATATGAGTAATTTATAGACACAAGTATGATGATATGATATTTTGTTTGAAACTTGTTAAAGTGCTAAATACTTTATAAGTAAAGCAATATTTATTTGGTACAAAACTAGTTTATTTTTACATATATTTTAAATTTTATTTGTTTGCTTCAGATTTACTGTTTGTTTTTTAATAAATATATTTAAATGTATGTAAAAAAATCTCTAACGTATATTTCAAGTTTAATACTTTACAATCAAACAAAGCATATTATCAGAAACTTTCAGAAAAACTAAAAAATTATTGCAAGTAGGAAATATAAATATAATCAAAGTATAAAAATTTAAATTTTAAAATTAATTAATTAGAATTAAATAAAGTTTGATAACAATTGCTAAAACGCTGTGCATTGTGTAGATTATGAAGCTTTTATTTAGGACTTTAAATTAATAGTTAAAATTGTTTAAAATTTATTAATTTTTAAATTAGTCTAAAACTCCAGAGTTTGCCCGGGCAGGAATATCATAAACAATTATTAAAGATTAATGCAAATTAATTAGATGAATTATTTATATTTACTGCTATTAATTAAAAAATTTAAAATATTTAATTAAACTTGGTTTGTAACTAACTTTAGTGCGGGTTATTCTAGATTATAATGAAAAAAAGTCTTGGTGATGAAATTTTATACGGTTTTTTCAGTTTTTCTGTATTGCTTTCTTTGAAATACGATCGCACATAATTTGAGTCAATTTATGAGTGTTGTACTTCAACAAAAATAGAAGTGTTTTAAATTAGTTAAAGAATATACTAAAATCAAAATATTGTAGATATTTAATAACAAAACAGTAATTAAAACTCAAAGTACTAATTTTGATAAAAACCTTTAGCTGTAAAGCACAAGTCGTAAACATTCTTAACAGGCTCGAAAAACATGTGCACTAACTACCCACCCTAAACAATTTCAGGGTCTACTTAATTATTAAGAGTTCACAACAAAAAATAAGTGAAATAAAAAAGTGATAGCCCGTATATAAAAGTTGTTTTCACCTGTGTTATGTATGAACCGTCTAGTCCATCTTTTAGACCGTTTTAATGTTTTGGGAGGTAGCTTGTAAGTATTTCCATCACTCATGCTTAATGTCTGTAAAATTTTTTATTTGGTGTTTTAATTAAATGATAAAATTTAAATATTATATGAATGTATTTCATGACCGTAAATCTAGTTATATTGCTTTTAAGAACACCTTAAACGTTATAAAAAATATCAATTAGTTAGTAGTTTCAAATGAATAACGACAAGCCAGTACTTAAATTTTATGAATATAGTTTAATTAATTTTTTTTTGTTTAGATATAGGGACAAAGAAATCTCAAAGTTTTTAACTAAAAGTAGTTTAAATAAAACTAAGAATGGTTTTAAATATTAGAAAATAAACTTTAAACCTGAAATAACTAGTTGTGAACTAAAACACAACTATACTTTAAAAAAGAAATTACTAAGTTTTGTTTTAAACCTAAATTTCGAACAAAAAGTTTTGAAACAAATAGTCAATAAATGCTGCTTATTAAACTCTTTTTAGCAATGTATTACCACTTCAGGGCAAAGTTGTATGTCAGCGGTGACTGATGTGTCATAATTGTCGGTTCCTTGATAAGCACATGTGTCATTTGTGTCATTAGGAACGTCAACTCGCAGTATGAACGGCATATTGTCCTCTATTCGCACAAACAGGTGAAACCGGTTAATCTAGACATTAAGACGAATTGCTTAGCAAAGTTTAAAGTTACAGTTTGAATATTTCATCGATTAAACTTAGCTCATTGTATTTTTTAATATTAAAAAGTTAGTATGAGATCTAATACGTGTTCACCAAAATTTTACTGTCTTTACAATTTTGCTGGCGTGCTTTTGTGCTGCAAAATTATCAAAAAGGAACAAATGATACTTAAAGTACTTATATTTATTTTATATAGATATAAATTAGTAAAGTTGCTGTTGTAATATAATGTTTCGGAGAGACTAAAATAATGTGTTAAATTTTTCAATTGAAAAAAGTTTCATAATTTTATAACATATTACTTACTATCATTGTTGTGTTAAACTTTTCTGCAATGAAATCTTGTGTTAACTTCAATGCGTTTTGTAGATCTTCTCCGATTTTGTAGCCATTGTGTTGAGAAACATATATTTCTGTGATTTCTTTGAATTCCACAGGTGCACAGTTCGATTGCTGTAAATATTAACTAATTAAAAACTTTTATTTTTTACTTTTTAGTTTTATTTGTCTGTTTTATTTATTTGTTTAATTACTTACTGTTACAAATGACGGTAACTATTTATTAAAATTAAATAAACTTTTTGCCTTATAGTAGTTAGCGTGGACTTAATATTGAATTTTTCAAAACAATTTTTTGAATAAATTTATTTTAGTCTTATAACTATAAAGTAACTTGAAACTTACCAAAAAGCTAAACCCAAAAATTAAACCAAACACTAATAAAAACTTCATTCTAAAACCTGTTAACATACTAAGGTTAGAATATTATTTTTAAATTAAGCATATTAAATGATCAAACTTACCTTTAAGAACTACAAAAACTTAAGAATTTAGATAATATATTTTTTGGGGAGGTGTCAAATTTCCACGAGCGGAAAAAATTGCACGAGGGGACTAAACTGCACGAAGACACTTTTGCACGAGGGAACTAAATTGCACGAAGAAATTTTTGCACGAGCAAACAGATTAGATTTTTTATACATTTTTATACTTTTACTAATTTAATTTTTTTTATAATTAATTTAGTTTTTAAATTAATTTTATTTTACTATCACTGTTATCCCTAAGCCTTACCCTCGGTCGATAGTTTTTTTTTCAGTTTTTAGTTAGTTAATTTCTATTTATTAATTTTTCTGTTTTTTTAAATAATAGTTTTATTAGTCATTTTTTTACTTTTATTTTTACTATCACTGCTACCCCCAACCCTTACCCTCTCAGTAACTTTTTTTTCTTTTTGTTTTTTTATTGGTTTATACTTTTTTATGTACATTTTTTTCTATTTTTTTTACTCTCGTGCAAAAATTACCCTCCTTGCTAGATTGTAACTCGTGCAATTTTGTCTTCGAGCAAAATTGACCCTTCGTGCAATTTAGTACCCTCGTGCAATTTTTTTTTCGTGCAATTTTGACCCGTTCCCATAGTTTTCATTTCAAACTTTTATTAACCTCATCATTTATTTTCTAACTTAAGATCATTTATAAGTTTAAAGGTAATTTACAATAAAAAGTATTTTTATTTAACATACCCAGCTAAGATTCTAGAACATAGTTAACAAAATTAAAATTTGCTTTGATTAGAAAATAATTTTATAAAAACAAATCAAAACTCTCCTTTCAAAATTGTTAATTATAATTTAGTTTTTTAACCTAAATTAGTTGTTATCTCTTAAGTAAAAACACTGATGTCTTTATTAAATTTTGATAAATAATTTTGCTTTAAGCTAAATATGTAAGCAGTTTAGTTTTATATAAAAAATTAGAATTTAACTGCCTATTTATAGTTAAAAATACTTAAGTGTTTTAGCATTTAGAAACTTTTTATGTAACCGATTTATTGTTAATATAGTTTAACAAATAATGATCTTTTTCTGATTAGCTTTAATTTGTAGATTACAGTTAGTGTAACTTGGTATGTAGACGTTTAAAATTAGTAAAAACCAGCTTTAAATGGTGAACACAACCATTTTATAAATGATTAACTTTACAATGGTTAGATTTAAAGTAATTTGTAGAACTAAAAAAAATAATAAAATAGGCTTTAAAAAACGTTTTCTAAGTAAAGTAATAGGTAAAGTTAATTCTTATTAACTAATTAAAACAATATTGTCATTTATTTGTGTTAAAAAAATCAAATAAAAGTATTTTGAACTGTACTAGTGCATTTTTTAAACCATAAAGTTTTTAAACGAAAACTGTTTTAAGAACTCGTCATTATAAAACAATAATATAAACAATAAAAAACACTTTAAATTTGTGAAAATATTCCTTAAATGCCTTTTAAATTGTATTTTTAGTTTTTATTGTCGATCCTGTAAAATTACTAAGGTTAGATATAAAACCATGTAAGTTATCACTAAAGTACAAAACGTTGTGGTAATTTTTATTAGTTTCGAAATAAATATAGTTAATTTAGTTTGAATTTTGTTTTACTAATGTTTTTTATACTACATACTTTTATGTTACTTTAAGACTATAAAATAGTAAACATAAATTTAAACTAATAAGTACTAGTAGTTTATGAAAATCAACAATTCACAATGATTTTAGATTCCAAATGAGGGATCGGCAAACTGCAGCCCACGAAAACATTTTATATTTTTAATAGGATGCAGCCAATGAAAGGTAAAACTGCGATTCGCGAACATGCAAATTTGGCCCATCGATTAAAATCTTAAAATTTGCACTAGATATTGTGATGTTTAAAGTGAAGAGCAAAACAAAAAAAAAACTGTTTTAGGTAAAAGTTTAAAAGAAATTTAAAACTTACGCTAGATATTTAGGGTCTTTAAGAAGAGTTAAAAACAAAACTACCACTGCGGCTCGCCAATTTTTTTAATTTTGAAAAATTGACCGGCGACCACCAAGTCCCGGCCGACCCCTGCTTTAAGTCAAAAATAATTTATTAATACTTAATTTAATTTGAAGCTTATTGAAAATTATTTTGATTAATTTACCTAGTGATGGTAGATAACAAAATTATAAAATAAAAAAAATTAAAGCTACAAAAAAATTTTCATTAGAAACTTAGCTAAATGCTATATTTTGACCTTTATTAATCTGAAAGTGTACATTTTAACATGTATGCTTGAATTTTAACAGCTGTTTCATGACATTTAAATACATAAACGTTTAGACTTAGTAAATTGTGATTTTAAAAAAATAACTTAATAGTATAATTTTAAAAGTTAACTTGAAAATTAACGATTAGATAAATTACTATAGTTGTGTTCATTTTCAGCTAAACATCATAAAAAAAACATAAAAATTTAAAATAGCATTTGTTTACATACTACTTTAACATTTAATTGTCAAACTTAGAGTTGTTATCAAAACATTATTAAACTTTAACGTGTAACTTTGTTTCTCTACTAAATCTTAAATTCTATCTGTTATCTAAGGTTTTATTAGATCTTCTTTAATATTTTTGTTAACTTATTGTTAATACAAACTTAGTCAAGTCTCTAATGAAATTTATTAACTTTTATAAATTTAATTAAGTGTGATAACTTATTCAAACGAAAGAAAAGTTTTCAAGTAGTAAACTAGATCTAGGTACTAACATTTTGCAATTAGTTAATGGAATCAGTTTTATCAGCTAAACAGTTGTGTGATTTTTTAAATTGAGTAAAAAGGTTAACGGATTTGTTTGTTTGATATTTTTGAGAAAACTATTTTGATAGATAGACACTACTTTAATAAATAAATGTCATTAAATTTGTAATTTTATTAATGTAGTGTTAAACTTTAACTTTAAAATTTTGCTACACTTCTAAATCTAACCTTAATGTTAATTTTTATCTCTTATCTACGACTTTATGTTATCTTCTCAAAATAAAACTTTTTTGAAGGCACTTTATTGACTTATTGATAGTATAAAGTTTAAACGTAAATCTAATTAAAACTTTGAAAGTTTATTAACTTTTGTAAAAAAAAATCAAGGTTTTAAATTTGCTTCAAAACTACGTAGAAGACCCCAAGTAGTCAACTAGATTTAATTATTAAGAATAGCAATTAGTTACTATAACCAATTTTGTCACCTTGATAGTTGTTTGAGATTTTAAATTTTAATAAAAAGCTTAACGGGTTTGTTTGTCTAGCATTTTAAGAAGACAATATAGGTATCAAGTACTAGTTACTTCAAAAAAAATCAGTAATTTAAAAACTTAACATAAACTATACAGAAAAAAAAATATCTTTTTAAGTTTATTGTTTCAAAGGCACGTTGAAAATAGAAATAAACTGTAAAAGCAAATGTATACAATTTTTAATAAAATGACCTTTCTTTAAATGTATGTGTGATTCGAAAGTCAAAAAAAAAAGATTAATCTACATTTTATTTTATTTTTTAAACAAAAACAAGTAATAAATTCAAAAGTCCTATAAACGATAAAAACAATTCTTTCCGGGGCAGCTAGAAAGAACAAAACAATTAAAATAAACGAAAAAAAAGAGCAGAGAAAAAATGTTATTTCTTATATTAAAAAGAACCCGAACGCGAAAGGAACCTCAAAAAAGTCTGAAAAGACACGATAGAAAACTTGTAAAAAGATTCCGTGCTCTCGGAAGAGCTTTAATCTTTTTTCTCCTCTCTTACTGGTGTACTTTTTTCTGGGGTCCCTTTCGCGCCGGTTTGCAACATGCAGCAAAACTTTCAACTTCCCCGACAAAAAACAAAAACCCGCGAAAATGGTCAAAAGCGATTCCGACCACTTTCGGTGCTTTAATTTCAGATCGAGGGAAGAACAAAAGCAACAAAAAATAATTTGAAAATGAGGATTTACCGGGAGGAATAGAGACAATTTCGAGATGAAAAAAAAAGTTAAATGAAAGTTGTGAATTTTTCCTCCCTGTAGATAGAACTGATGTTGATGCTGATTACGTGATAGCTGAACAGAGCCAAAAAAAAAACAAAAAATACTTTTATCAGTAATGACGACAAAAAAAAGAGAGGTGATACTTGACAATTGGTTGTTTCTTACAAAGTTACAAAAAGTTTTTCGAAAAAGGTAGCTTTCAATCAATACTGAGATGCTGGGAGCTTTTTTCAATTGAAAAACTCGTCAAGAAGCAGAAGTTAAACATTCATATTAAACGAAAAACAAAACATTTAATTTTTCCGGCACTTTGGCTGCTACTAAGGCTGCTGCTGTATTTTGACTACCGAGAAGGCAAATGAATTTTCCAACAAGGACAAACAAGGCGTCGTGTTGGTAACACAGAAAAAAACAACGATTAAACTTATCTACAAAAACGTACAAAACAATAAATAAAAGTGCAACTTTGAAGCACCTCATGTTTTCATAAAAACTTAGTTCTAATTTCTGTACTTATGTTTTTTTTTTTGCTGTTAGATAGTGCTGTCATTAGCAAAACTTATTACATACACTCTCATTTTTTAACTAAAAAAAGCTTTTGTCAGTGCTGTACTGGAGTATTTTTTATAGTTTTTAGTTTAATTAGTTTTTAATAACATCACGGACAAGTAAGACACTTTTTTGTGGTGAAAAATTCGGTGAGGTAGAGCCTTTCAGCTAGCTTTTCATACTTGGGGAAAAAATCATTTTAGGGTGTTTTTATTTACTAGAAATGTTTTTTGTCTGGTCAATAAGAAAGTGTTTACGTGTGAGAGTTTATGTACAAAATATGGAGAGAGAGCTAAAGCTGAATTACTTTGGATCGGTTTTGAAACACTTCGGGTTTATTTTAACAAGCTGCTATTTAAGTATTCAAGGTTTAATGTGTAAGGCGTCCAAAATCACTTATTAACTTCTCCTGCAGAAACTTTTAAAGGCAAATGGTACAAAGTGCTCGTTCTCAGGTAAACGCCAAAAAACAAAACTCCAAGTTCGGACGATCAACGTGTCTCAAGTTTTTCTTCACAGAAAGAAAAACTCCAGGGTCAACCCTTTTAAGCAAGAAACAGGCTTTCGAAAAAAAAAACGGGGTGATAAAAAAAAATGGGGGGACGTAAAACACTCGAGGCGCGCGTGAATAAACCAACTAAAATAAATCAACAGTAAAAAAAGTTCTCTATTCGGACTCGACTTCCTGGGTGGCCGAGCAGGTCTCGGGTATGGTGTCCCCGATGTGCTCCAGGTTTGCCACCTGCGCTTCCAGCGCCTTGATCTCCGCCTCGTACCCGGCTATCTGCGCCTTCTGCTCCTCCGTCTCCGCCCTCAGCGTGGCGATCCTCGAGGCCAGCCCCTGCTCGGCGTACTCGCCTTCCAGCCGGGTGAGCTCGTCTCCCAGCCTGCTCATCTCCTCGTTGTCTCCCGGCACCAGCTTGTCTGCGAGGATCGAGATTTTGTATCGTTTTTTTTAAAGATTTTGCAAAATTGTTTAAAGCAAAAATGGCAAAAATATTTAAAAAGATTTAAATTTTTCTCCCACTTTAATACTTATAGTTCTAGTAATTTATGTATTGCATTAATAATTGCATCAAAAAAAAAAAGTACTATAAGTTTTTTGAAACCAACGTGCCGTCTAGGAGATTTAATAACTTTTTTGTTGTTTAAAGTGAAGCTAGATTTTTTTTTATTTTTACGCTTGCGAATTGTTTATGTCATTATAAAACAAAGTTTTAAAATGTACCTGCTATTAAAGGTTAAGTTCTTTTTTATACTTTGTTAATAAAAGTTTGACAGTATAGAAATACTGTTGTTGCTTTGAAAAAAAACATTTAAGTTAATTTATTTTAAGTTACTAATCGTATGTATCAGACTAAACTCACTTAGATCTGCTAACAAGTCTTCAAGTCTCGCCAACACATTGTTGACTTTTGTTTTAGTATTTTTTGCCATTCCTTCTGCTGTGCTAGATTCTGCTATCGCCTAAGAATTAAAAACAAAATTAATAAATGTCAAATTACATAAAAATTTGTCCATATAAGTTGATATTTTTTCAAAATTTAAGCTACACTCTTAATAAATTAACTTTTTAGATATGTGTTAAACATAAATACTAAACATCAAAACCTAAAAGCAAATTAATTGAGTGTTAACTTCTTATATAGTGTAAACTGAGGGCAGTGATCTATCTTGTTTTCAATATGTACATACACTAAAATTTTTGATACTTTAGTTATAGTGTTTAAATGTCATTTTGAAATACTTTCTGGATTTTTTTTAAACCAACCATTTTGAGCTCATCGGTGTCTTGCTCAACTTTGCTCTCTGCTCCTTTGAGGATGTCGTCGATCCTCAAAAGTTCTTGTTTGAGGAAAGTTGCTGAGTTTTCAACTTCAGCTGCTTTCTTTCTGCCTTCTTCCGAAGTTGTTAGGATCCTCTCAGCTTCCTGTTTGTTGTCAAAAAGAATTTAAAATGTGTTGTTTAAATTTTTAAATGTCAAAAAAAAAGTTTGGTATCAGTAATGGTTTTAAGCTTTTAGTTAAGAGCAAAGACTACAATAAAGCTTTATATCTGTTTCATTTAGTTTCTGTAAAATTTTTATCATAACCAAATTAACTTACCAATCATTTTATTTGAACTTGTATAATTCATAGGTAAAAAAAAACAATAAAAATAAAGATAGTCTAAACTACACTAAAATAAATAGGTTAAAAATTATGATTTTATTTTCAAACTAAAACTAAATTGCAGATAGTAATGATTTGCAAAGCAAACCAAGTAACAAAGTAAAGTTTTTCAAAAAAAAAGTTGCAATCAAATTTAATGGCTGCATTTTAAAGCTTATCTAGTAAGTATAGCATTGCACTCCAGCGATAAACAACACGCCAGTTATTTGCCAAGTAAATACAACAAGAGAGCGCAAATAGTTAACACTGACATTTTCAACACTAGTGGCGATGTCGAGAGCCTGCAACGCCTTGTTCTTCGCCGAAACCGCCACCGTTTTGGAAGCTCCCAGCTTCTCCTTGGCCTGCTCCGTCACGTTCTTCGCTTCCGCGATCGTCGCTTCGATGGCATCCTTCTTTGCCAGCTCCGCTTCGGCCTTGGCTCGGTTCTGCTCGATCTCAAAGTCGAAACCTGAAGTTTAGAACTCAACTCACATGCATTGAAAGAGAATATTGAAACTGATTTGGAAATAATCGGAATGCTTTTGAGTTAGAGCTCAAGAACTTTTCAAAACAAAAATAAAAAAAAGTTTGAAAATTGTGAAAAACTTTATATTCACAACATCATTTCTAAACAAATGTATAAAACAAAGTTTTAAACAATAACAGTGTAAAAACAAACTTTTGAGGGTATCAACTCGCAGTTTGAGCGAAGTGAGCGTTTGGTTTCCTTTTTCAACGGCCATCTTGGCTGCCTTTTCAACTGCATCTGCCTTAGCCAGCAGTTGATCAACTGACTGTTGAAGTTAAGAAAAGTTAGCAAGATTTCAATGCAGTAAAAAGTATTTGGTATAGAACTTTCAATTTTTTTTGTATTGAAAAAAAATACTTAAATTTTTTAAGGACAATTAAAATGAATTTTTTTCTTTAAATTGTTCCTTACCAATCCGAATTTAGATTTTGGAAGTTACATTTTAATACGTCTTCACAACTTTGAATTAATTAAATTCAAACCTGTTGATTAGCATGCATTGTTTGGTACATTGTCTCTGCACTGTAAATATTTGATTCCAACTTAAAGTATTTTTCATCAAACTTCTTCTTCAACTTTTCAACCTGTTATCAAATAAAAAGATAAACTTTGAATTTTTGTTTTAAGTTTATACTTTGTGTCTGTCTAACTTTGTTTTACTTTAACTTTGTTTATTTTTGTTATTGCTTCTTTATTAAATCATTAAGTTTATTACAAAATAAGTTAAGCCATGTTGCTAAACCGTATGTTTGAATATTAAATATATGCCAGGGAATTTTCAGCTATTAGTTTAGGTTTTTCAACCGTTTTAGACACAAACAAAAACAGTTACTTTTTTTCTACAAATTTTAACAAACTACATACCTCTGGTACTTGGTCTTCCACTTGCTTGATGAGCTCAGTGGCGTGCTGGTCTTTGGTGTCCGTGTCCACCGACGGAACCTTCAGCTTCTCGGCTGCCGAGAACAAGTTGGTCGACTCCGTCTTCTGCTTCTCCGCTTCTTCCTTGATCATCACAGCCTGCTCTTCCAGCTCGCCTTTCAGTTTTCTTGCGACTGGAATCTTGCTTCTGTGGGTGAAAATGTACATGTATTAGTAAAAGATATAAAAAAAGATATTCTAGTGCTTTGTTTAATTAAATTTTGCTATATTAATGCACTCTTAAGTATAGTTTATTAAGCGAAATATATTTGGTCCTAGGACCTGTGGTACAAAAAAACCTTTTGGTTGTATTACAAAGGCATAGTTATAAACAACTATCTTTAACTATTAGTATCTTGTAAATTTCTATAAGTTTGCAATGAATAACATTAAAAAACTAAATAAATGTTCAAAGTAATTTTTACGTGTGAATTGATTGCCAGTGTTAAGTATTTAAATTTATAAAAATATGGAATTAATGACAATATCTTTAACATGCAAGTAAACTGTTTTAAAGTTTCAATTATCAGTTAAAAGAAAAATATAAGTTGTATAGCAAAAACTTTTTTGTTTACCATTTTAAAATAGAATGTTATAAAAAAAATTGTAAGATAGTATTGATACTCAGTAAAACTCGTTAAAATATTTATTAAGAAATTAAAATGAATTGAAAACTTTTAAAAGAGAACAAAATTGCACCGTATGAATAAAGTTTCAATACACCTACAGAGGAACACATAAAGAATATTAATAAAAAAAAAGAGTAATATGGAACAACGCCATCTAGCAGAGAGTTTGTAAGTCGGACGCAATCATGAAGTTCATGATGACGTTATAAAGACAAAAGTTCGGACCGCCCCCCACCAACAAAGTTGTGGCCCGCATAACAGAGGTTCGTCCGCGTCACGTGCTACCATAGCAACAAGAAAACGGGGCCCTGACAACGTACCTGTGGTCGAACCACGTTGAAATGTTTTGGGGAATTTTGTACGGATAGTGGGGGTAGTGACACGCTTCGCTTGCGTTGTACGGCAGGATAGACCCGTTGCTATAACAACAGCTAAATAGTATCCGAACTCTTTTAAACTTGTTAAAACTTTAAGTCAAAATTTAAGAACAAAAAATTGAAAAATACCGATTGAAATTGAAAAAAAAGCTTATCTGCTATGGCTGTTTGTCTTATTAATATGTAAAACTTAGTTTTAAAAATCATCTGCAGCTCTTAAACCATTACTTATTGTGGTTAAAATTATACAAAAAAAATTACATTACTAGCTTTTGCCTAATAAAAACAGCAAGCTTTTATAAAATAAACAAACTATAAACTGGAAATTAAAGCAAACACAATTTTTTTTTTTGCAAAACTAACTCGGCATCTTCAGACTCGCTCAGCTTCAGCAGCAGGTTGTTCAGGACGTCCAACGCCTCCTCGATCGAGTCCTTCGCCTTCTGGGAGTTGTCGAGGGCCTGCTGCGCCGTCTGGCTGGCCAGCTCCGACTCGTTGACGACCCTGACGGCCAGCTCTTCCGCCAACTCCGCCAGCTCCGTCATGTTCTCGTGCTTGTGCTTCTGCTGGTCGGCGATCTCCTTCGCCACGCCCAGGTCGAACCTGGCCTGCTCCAGCTTCTTGTTGGCCCGCTCCAGGGCGCTGCTGATCTCAGCGGCGGCGTTCGCGTTCTGCACCGTCTTGTCGTCGGCGTCGGCCACCTTCTCCGCGCACTCCTCCACGTCCTTCTCGATCAGCGACAGCTTCTTGAACACCTTGTGCAGCTCGTCCGACACCCGGTCGATCGAGTCGCGCAGCTCGGCCTGCCTCTCTGTGTGACGTCACAACAATAAAGTTTTTGCGTGGAAGTTTTCGACACGCTCTGGTGGGTGCGTGAGTTAGAATTAGAAAAAAATGTTGCGTTTCGTTGTAAAGTCTGCGATTTAGTTGGCACAGAATGAAAAAGTAATATAAGCTCGTTTAGAATGGAATGAAAGGAATTTTGAAAGGCTGAAGTATTTTAATTGTACGTCTTCGTTAAAATAAAGGGTTACGTTACAGTTTTTGCGTAGGAATACTTAAAAAAAGTATTTGTGCAAACAAGCATTACTTGGGTGATATAAAAAGAACTAGTTTTAAAAACGTACCACTGGATTAATTAATTTCTAAAATTTTACTTAACTATTAAGTTAGTAATAAACTTCAATACTTCTAAAATCAAAAATTAAATTATAAAATTTCTATAAAAAGTTAAAAAAAATTGAAACATGTGCTTAGACAAAAATGTTTGAGGGTAATTCAAAGTTTGTTGTTATATTCTTTCAAAATGACAATTAAGTTTATATTAACTGCTGTTATGTTATTTAGAAATGACAATTAAATCTCACCAGAGTTCTCGTTGGCGCTCAGCAGCAGATCGGCGACGGTGGAGTTGAGAGCTCGGAGCTGATCCTCGAACTCCTTGTTGGACCCGTCCTCGCCGACGGCCACCGTCTGGTTGCCCACGTCGCTGACTATCTGCTCCAGCTTGGCCAGGGCGGTCCTGTGCTCGTCCACGGAGTTCTGGACCAGTCCGTAGCACGCCGGGCACTCTGCGATTAATGTGGTTTGATAAATAATGATTGTGTCATTTTGTCAACTTGTGTATTTTAGAGTGTTTTTCAGGTTAAGTATTTATTGCTAAAATTCTGTGAAAAAAAATAGTTATACTAGCTTTTTTTTTATGTTATCTGAAACTTTAAATTTTCGTTGTGTTTGTTTTATTGTTTTAAAAGTGTCTTAAAAACTTGTATATTGAGAGCACATATGAAAAGATTTTGTTTGATATTTGAAGTATATAAATCTGTCAGTAAATTTATACACCATAATAAATATTTACACTATTAAACCAAGTTCCAAACGCTGCATTAAATGCCTTCAATAACGAATGATCTAATTTATTAATGAAAAATACTTCATAAAATTAATTTAGATTAAGTAACAAGTTTCCGCTTGAGTATTTACTGACAAAGTCGTATAAATCCCTTTCACTTATGCTCAGTTTATTGCTTTTTGTTCGAAACCACGACCTTTTCGTGAATTTCCCAATGGACCTCAGTCACGCAATTGTGAGCGCGATATTAGTTTTTACTTTTTACCACTTCCTTAAGTTTGTTTACACATTTTTAATAAACACTAAGTGACGTAGCAATTATAATCAGTATTGTTATTAAGTATTAAATAGTTGTCAGTTATTTTTATTATAATATGTTTTACTTATAAAAGTATCTGATGAATAAATGATATTAGATATCTTGCAGTGTTATTTTGATAGAAAAATAAGGCTGCAAGAATCTTTTAAAGTTTATCTTAGTTGTTTAATTTTGCTTTAAATAACTTCTAGCCAGGGGTTTAAGCTTTTATACTATATTATAACTATAAATTTAATTTAACTGAAACATTTATATTATTAAGCAGTAATTCCAAATTTGACGTGACACTTTGTACAATAGGAATATTTTTTTTGTCCAGGAATATCATGTCATAAAAAGGTCAGCCAAACTCGTTTTTTATCCTTAATCTAATTCCAATTTACACCTATTGAAAGTTTTTGTACAAAGAAAGTATCTTATCTGAAAAAAAAACTGTAAATACTTCATTATACTAGTATTATTTTCAGCTTTCTTTATATCCATTGTAATCTTTTTTATTCTCTGTGTATTAAAAGATTGGCAAATTGTTCCTGTAACCTTTTGGAATTTCTACATGATTAGCAATTGAAAAATTAAAAGATCTTTTTTGTAATACATAATTGGAAACAGCTTTTAGACTTTAGTTTGATACTAAAGTATTTGTAATGTTTTGTTACATTTATTGAAAAAAAAGTATATTTAAAAGTAATGCGTTTATCGGATATAACTTATAAGGAAAAAAAACAGTTTGTTTTATGTTTTCGTTTATTCTTAAAAAATATATACTAATAAATATAAAAGTTGATATAAAGCACTGCTTTTTGCTTCAATTTTTTAAACATTCTTAATAGCTAAACTTTTCTTCATACTGATGAATTTTTGTTTTCTGATTTTTTTTATTAATTCAACTTACCAACGCATCCAGCCTTGATGTTGTGGTAGTTTTCTTGGCACATGTCGCACTTTAGTCCGAGGACGCCTTCCTTGCACATGCACTTGCCGTTTTCGCCGCATTGCAGGGACACGCTGCCGTCAGGATCACAATCACATGCTGCGTTTTTATTATCAAGTTAGAAAATTACAATTAAAACAAATTTTTAATTACATATGCAATAACTAAAGTAACGAAATGTATAAATTGAAAAGATGTGTTTTATGCTTTAAAATAGCGACTTAAAATTTTTATGTGAACTTTGGTTTCGAAAACTAAAAGTTATTTCATCACTAATAAAAAAAAAGATTTTTAAACAAACATTTGCATCCGTTGCCGTCCATTCCGTAGTGGTTGTCAAGGCAACTGTCGCACTTGTCGCCCCCCACACCCGGCAGGCACGTGCACACCCCCGTGTCCTCGTCACACTTGCCCTCGTCGTCCGACCCCAACGGGTGGCACTGGCACGGCTGGCATCCGTCGCCCGACACCAGGTTCCAGTACCCGGGCTGGCACTGGTCGCACTTCTGACCTGTGACGTCATAACGCGTTACTTCGAAACGGTCGGCGCTTCCAGCTTTGTTGCGGTCGCCGTGGGAGCGAAAACAGTCCGGTCGCCTTTGAAGTTGGTGCGCAGCGGAGCGTGAGAAATTTGTTTGTCGTTTTAAGAAATTACTCCGTAAGAGCATTAGATTTAATTTTATATAATAATAAGTTAAGCACACTGGTATAATTCAATGCCTTTTTTTTTGAAAGCTTTGATGATAGCATTTGTAAAGTTAAAAAATAAGTTGACATAAAGTATTAGTAATTCTTATTCTAAGGGAGTAAATAAGTCTCATATATATAAAAGTTGTTTACTCTGTTAAACAGATATATTCATTAAATGTTTTCAACAGCTGTCAATTTAAACAAAAAAAAAAGTTATAACGTTAAACTTTTATAAAAAGTTTTAAGTTTTGTAGCTATTGTTGATTGAATTAAAAAAGCTTAAAAGCTAATTTGTAGAGATTTAGGTATTAAGTTTATTGCCTATTGCATACTGCAAGAAATATATAAAAAAAGCTTCAAATAATAAATAAAAATGCTTAGCTAACAATTCTAATAATAAATTGTTTTATTTCAATGGTAGACATGAAAGCCTTGGCAAGAGACGAACGGAAAGATAAATTAGATTATCTTTAATTGATTAAGTAAATATGGGTTTGCTAATTTAATCTTTATTAGAATATACTGCTCATGACATAACGCGACACTAAGAAATTCACTAACTAATCCGGATTAAATTCAATATCATCAAGTTTAATCAAGTTTTCTATTTATAGTAATGCACAACTAGATTTAAGCGATATTACAGCTTTGATAAAATTGATTTAAAGCTAAATTTATTTAAAGATAAAGTTTCTTTCAAAACGTAAACACGTTTAAGCTACTAATATATATGCTAAATTGTATGAAATTTATATAGAGTATACAAAAGTGATTTGCCACTTAATAAAAATTTTTTCAACTAAATAAATTGAATTATTTTTTCCTTTTTTCAACTAACCAATGACGAAAGGCTTGCAGTCGCAGTTTCCTGTCATTGGTTCGCACAAGTCGGTTTCACGGCTTCCGATGGCATCACATTCGCAAGCTGTGAGTAAAAAATTAAATTTAATAAAAAAAACTATGAAGAAAGAAGATACATTTAACAATTAACCGTTCCACCGATTACAACTGACAAACAGCAATCAATACTGCGCAAAGTTGCTTTCTAATTCTCTTTAATTCTGTTGACTGCAAACTGAACTTCAAAATAAGCTTTATGAAATCAGCTTAACCTTCAGGCTGTCAGCAAACTCTTTAATCAGCCAATCAACAGCAAACAAAAAACATTTAATGAGCTTTCAAGGTCACGGAACGACGTAATCCCGTAAATATCACCTGCAACAACGCGTGTTTACGAGCCGAAGAGCATTAAAAAGGTCGCATAGAAGCTGTATGGGATGATCCAAGTTGTGACTCATTTTCTCTTCTAATCTCAATCGGCGACTTCCTACGAGAGGACAGACGTAAACATTGTGTGAATGAAAACTTTGCGAGCTTCTTACTCACAATCTCACGAGATTGTTCGTCGCTGCTGAGTCGCGCCTTTTGGACTTTCCATGGCAGTTGTCTCTTTTCTTCTCCAAGCCGGCCGTTAGTCCCATTCGAGCACTCGAGTTTGTTTTAGTTTCGCCGGCCGATTTTGTTGTTACAGCGGAAAATATGGAATTTTATTATACTTGATAAGAGCAACTTGAAGCCATAAGTGCTTTGTTTAAGCCGTCTTTGTAGCTTTTAAAGCCATAAGTAAACTTAAAGCGATCATATAGTTTTTTATATATTATCTTTCTTGACTAATTTTATTTAAGGCTGAAATTTTAAATTAAGTTAAGCACAAACTAATACTACATTTACACTTTAATATAAGGGGAATATTTCATCAAAAAACTAATTCAACTTTTATCTAAACTTATTTAACTATTTAATTTTTAAGTAACTCACGCTGGCACCTCTCGTCTGGGTTATTGGTGACGGGTTTTCCCCAGTATCCCTCCAAGCAGCTGTCGCAGTGGAAGCCCGTGGTGTTGTGGACGCACTTGAGGCACTCCCCGGTGGTCGTGTTGCAGTTCATCACGTTGTTGTCGTCCACATTTCCGTTGCACATGCACCTCTGGCACGGACCCCTGCCCCTCGGCTCCCCGAACCATCCGTCCTGGCAAATCTCGCACTGGCGTCCTGAGAAATGAGTAGATTAAGAATTATTTTATAATCTACAGTACATTTACATAGTTTTGCTACATTAAAACTTTATGTATAAATTTTTACAGTTTTTCCCCCAAAATCTAACCATTTGTAGTTTGAACTCATATTCATACTATGTTTCTAAAGTTTTCAAGTACTTTGGTGAATCATATAGTATAAAAATTTTGACATTTTGTTATTTTGTCTTTGTTTACTTATATATATATCAAAACTAAAGAAATGTACAAAAATCTCTTTAAACGTTATTCTCATTTATGTAAACTTGTTTTTAATCAAACAATAAATTGATTTTGTAGCTTTACTTAGTTATCTTGTATGTATAAAAACAAGTATTTTAGTTTTTTCGTTGATTTCAACAATAAAAATATTTGTTAAATATTGCAAATGTTTGACAACTAAGTATGATCTAACACTAATTAGGTCATTCATGTTTAAGCTAACGTGTCAATGATTAGCACCACAGTAATCTCCAACTAATTATACTAGCTAATTTTACATATTCTTAACCTACAGTTCGTTCAAAGCCTGTATTAACTAATTACCTTAATAAAACGTTTAAATTTGTTTTTTTTAACGCTTATGGTGTTTGAAAACTCCAGTGACAACCGATGCTAATTAAGTTATTAATTTATTAAAACACAAGACCAAAGCCAATTCAAAGCTTGCATTAACTTGTATTAACACTTCATAACTGTTCAAACATTTTTGGCCATTAAAAGTGCCGGCACACCAGATACTTTCGCTGAATTCAAAAAGTAATTACAAAAGCTCGTCTTGTTTTACTCTGGCGGCTTGTATTGTCCGGCAGGGCGTGCTCTCCGTTTTAAATTAGCAGTCGCTTTCTCACTGAGAGGTGTCGTGTTTTACACCAAAGTTAAATTGGCAATTACGCCCGCTTCTGTTGCGTAAACACAAAAGTGTCATAAACTTTCATTGCTACAATTATTGGTTCTGATCGTTATCTGGATGTTCAATAAAAGCTTAATTTAGTTAATAAAGAAAATTAACCAAAAGTTTAAATGCTTAAGTAAGTCTTCTTATATGAACAACATCAGTTGGTTTAAAATAATAGTTGTTGTAACAAATTTTTACTTAACTATCACTTAATTTATTAAAAACATGTTTTTTGAACATAACAATTTTTTCAAAATATCAAGTTGTTTTTATTCTTCTTTAACTCCTTATACACAGACTGCAACGTGAAAAAAAAATAGCTAAATAAAAAAAAGAAGCCGAACGAATCATTTACTTTTCGCACTTTGAGTCGTCGCAATGAAATCACTCAAACGCGTCTTAACCTGTCATCGTTGCCAGCCAGTTTCCATGACAACGCAAATGTGAGGCGCCAACCCTGCCAGGTATTATTGCGTCACACTGGTGAGAATTGCGCTTTTCTCACGTCTGTGAGTTCGAATTATTATTTATTAATTTTTCACCATGCTCTCATGTGGGTCACAACAATAACTCTGGAGCTGTTTATTTTGCAATGTAAACAATTGTGTCTGGAGAGATTTTCCTTCCACTTGTGTTCACCTGGCACTTATAGTTTTGTTTTATGAAGAGCCTTTGTTGTTCTAGTCTAATCTGTGCTTCGGTGAAGATTAAGGCAAATTGAAGAACAGCTTTTGTTTTTCTCAGTAAAGATTTTTAAAATTTGCTACCGTTTTCTTTTTCTTCTGGTTTACAAAAGCAAACTCGTGAAGATATTTGTTTTAGATAAATTAAAATAACAAAGTAGTATATACTTTTCCTGCATCGACAAAGTATAGAAAGCCTAGCTAATAGTACATCAAGACTTGTAGCAACAACTTTAACTATTTTTTAAACAGTAATTAAAATAAATCATCATCCGGTTTTTGCACTTCAATCGTGTGTATTCAACCCTTAGACGTTTGAGGAAACGTTTTGAAAACTTTTTTATATTTTGAAAACAGACGTCTGCCACAACCTACCTCCATGCGCAAACAATAGACAAAAGAAAGTGAAAAAAAGAGAATTTGTTTATTTAAAGTTCAAATTCTTGTTTGCCTGTGGAAACCGACGTATTTTACGACTGGCAAGGTTTAAATGGTTGATATTTGTTTGCAATTATATGTGTGGTAAAATAGAGAAAAGTTTTTTTTGTAATGTTCAAAATTTAATTAAAATCTTTGATATTTACAACTAGTACTTAGTAAATAGCTATGTGAATAAATGTTCATGAAAGGAATAAAATCTAATAAAGTTCAGAGAAAAAAGAACAACTAATTCATAACTGTTTTTTTTCTTTGACCTTTTTTAGTTTTTACGAGCAGCATATAACAAAAATGTTATTTATTTTTATCTATGAAACATATTTTTGTGCCAGAAAAATGGTTGTAAAAAATACTTCAGTAAACATTTTATTTTAAGCTACACCTTATAAACTTTTTCTAAGAAAGTTAATATACTCTTTTTTTTAATTGGCTACTTATATATATATATATAAGTATATGTTTAGTTTGGTAATTATTTTTCAGTTACAAGAAAAAAAAAAGGAAAAACTAGCATATTATACTCGACTGTAGCTGCAAATTCAACAGAAAAACAGTATGTAAAATTTAGCTTTCAGCGGTATAATTCAATATTTTCAAGGCTTGGTAAGCACATAGCGTTCGGTTACTTTTGACAAGGATGTGCTTGCGGGAAAATATTCAAAGTATGCAGCAGCATCTATGCCCACGCATAAGCCTTTGTCTTGTAATAATGTCTGCTTTGAATTTATTTCATGTGAACTTAAATTAAACAAATTAACCTTAACTATCACTTTAAAACAAGTTGCGAAAGGATTATTTTCTTTTTTTAGAAGCAAAAATTTTTAAAATACACGAGTCACCTAAAGTTTAATTTAATCAAGTTTTCTTATATAATGATTTTAAGTTTTTTATTTTTATTTTAAACCTTTTGTAAACTTCGTACTTACAGTGAAAATTAGAAGATTTTTTCACCGCAACAAAGAGAACTTTCAAATTGAAAATTCAAGCTACAGTGGTATTGAATGTGGAAGAGGCGAACGATTTGCATAAATCACTTTTATTAGGTTTGATTTTGTAAGAATGGGAAAAGTTACGACCGCACAAAGACAACGAGGCTTAATCTGAATTGTGCAGAAACACAAAGGGGAAGGCAGTCGGGTGTGACTGCAAACGAAAACTTTCTTACCTTAGTTATTTAGTTCGCCTATACCGTAATACTAATAAGTGACTGAGAAATTAAATGATGATAAAGTTGTTTTTAAATTCAGTTATTTTTTTAACCAAAGTAAACTTTAACTTTTATTCTTACCAAAAATTTACTTTAAAGCTTAAACTTAAAAGTTTAAGTTTTGATATTAAAAAACTAGCACTTAAAAACCGAATATAAAAAGATAAACTTATCATTCATTACTAAATAAAACAAACGACTTTAAATAAATGCTCTAAACATTTTACACTGACCAGCATATCCTTCCGGACAGTTGACACAAACGACCTCGTCCGAGCCCTCTATCATCGCGCACCCCGACTTTTCTGGGCACGGGCACGGCTGGCACTGCTGGGGGGTTCCCCTTCTCTTCTCGTCCCCGTTGAAGTAGAACCCCTCGGCGCACATGTCGCAGTGGTCGCCCACCGTGTTGTGCATGCACTCACACACTCCTGTGTGAAAAAAATATTGTTATTTTTAACACAAGGTAGTTTTATACCAGGGTGAAAAATTTTAAAATTGATTTTAAACAAATAATTCTTAGTACTTGAGAAGAAAGTAGTTGATTTTTCTATATTTGTTTAAATTCTTTATTTAGTTCTTATCTTAATAATTTTCAATTCTAAGTCGTAAATTTTTGTTTGTTTATTTAAGCTATTTTTCGTTAACAATAAAGGGTGAATCAGTACCAGCATTTGAAAAAAACTAATTCATCTAAAGTGTGACGAACCAGTGACGGGGTCGCACATGTCCCCGTGGCCGTTGCAACTGCACGGGACGCACTTATCGAACAAGCTGCCGTTGGGCGGGTCCCTCGTGAACCCCTCCTGGCACGAGTTCATCGAACCCTTGTACCCGTTAGCTTCGCAAACCTCGACCCAATCGGCAACCTCGCCTTCGTCGCCTTCGACCGCCGTCTCCAACCTGACGTTGTCCAAGTGAACCCGTGCTGAAATATTATTTTATTTACCAAAAGAATAATGTGCTGCAATTCTTAATTTAAAATGTAACTTCTGTTTTACTTTTAGGTAAAGGTCTAACTTTAAGTAAAGCTGAGAAGTACGTATTATGACTGAAAAATATCAAAACAGTCCTCTAATGATTAAAAATGACTTAAAATAAATTTAATAACCATACAGTAAACCAAGATAACACAAACTAATTCAAGAGGAAATCTGAACTTATCTCAACCATAAACGTCTTTATCACGATGGTAATAAATTAGGCTTACAAAGTGCAAGCATGTAAAACGATATACTTTTGAAAATTCCCACGGTCGGCAGTACAAACTGTGGCGCATGCTAATTAGGCTGAACGCACTCGAGATTTCACTTGACATGACGTGCCTTCACACTACATTACACAATGAACCGGCTGGATTGTTAAATAAACACTGCACCGGTGTGTATTAAACGTCAAAGAGGTCAACAGTTTGTTTGTGTTTTGATTGTTGTAAGTCAAAACGCATATGTGTTGAGTACTTATTTGGTTTTGGAAGTATTAACAGTCCAAAAATAACAACAAATGTGTTTTCTTTTAGTTTTTTAAGAACATTTCAAAGCTAAATACACTTTGCAAGATTATGTGCGTTAACGTGTTAATATGATTATACTGTTACTATACATCTTATTATGTGACACTAAATGGTGATTAATTAGTTGAAAAACTCATACTAATTCTACACACTTACTTCCTTGCGCGTAGCTGGACCTTATCTTGAGGGCGGTGAGCTGGAACAGCATCTTCTGGAACTCGAACGCGGATATCTGGGGCGTGAACTCGTTGGCTTCGTGCAGCATGAACCTGAACGTCTGCCACCTGTAGTTCGGCTCGGGATTTCCCTACATTGAAATTTCAGTTTTGAAATAAATAATGCTAAACTTCGTCTATACTGGTCTTACTTATTTTTAAATGATTAACTAGTTTTGAACGAACTTTTAAAAGTTTGTTAAAGTAAAGCTTTAATCGAAATATTTTGAAATAGTCCGGTAAAATACTTTAAGTTTTTTCAGCTTAAAAATGATAATTAGGATAGAAAGATTGTATGTATGATAAAACAAAGCTTATAAATTTATAAAAAACTTAGATTGAGATCTTTCTTCGAAGATTTTATAATGATATAAATTATTTTATTAAAAATCTAAACAAGCAGTCCTATAAACTTGAGTTGCGCTTACCTGAGCGTTGATGGTGATGCCGACGGTGTGGTCCTTGCTCTGCAGCACGACGTCCTGCCTGCTGAGGCGGGGCCTCGGTCTCGAGTAGTCCTCCCCGCTCGATCCGGACGCCACCGAGGGTTCGTCCTCTCGCATCTTCAGGTCGAAGCTGAGCACCTGACCGTAGCTCTTCTGCTGGTCTCCCAAAAACTTTTCTGCAAGTTTTCATTAGTCAAAAATTAGTCAGGTAAAAGGTTATAAAAGGTTTGATAACTGTTTAAAAGTTCAAACTAAAAGTTGTACAATAAAAGGACAAGTTGAAACAGATATATTAGTAATAGTACTTTTTTATTTTCTGTAATAAATATAATATAATGCAAAAGGTCGAATTACTGTCTAAAAATTTCCTTTGAAACTGACTAATGCATTTATCTTATTTGATCAGCTTGTGTTACTATAAAAAGGTTAATGGCAATTACTAACGAGATGTTTACAGTGTAACAGTTTAAAACACTTGAGAAGAAAATAACTGCTACTTAACTCATCTCTTAACGAGAGGTAGCAACTCTAATTGCTCGAAAAAATGCATCGATAATTTAAACGCGCTTAATTATGAGATTTGTAAATTAACCTGCGCTACTTAATCTCTTAAAATGCTAACGATAATGAGTTGCAACATTTATAGTTTAAAAATTTGAAGTAAAACTAAAAAGAAACAAAGAAAAACTGAAACCGGCAGCTGAGTCAACTAAATGAGCTCAAAAGTTCTGCGTTGAAAGGCATTTTGTAAATTAAACAAAATATTTCAGTCTCCCAGACTAATACGTCTGATAACGAGGCATAAATCATAAAAAAGCATCTTTCTTTGGCCAGCTGAAAACCAGGTAATTAGCTAAATGGTCGATAAATCACTCAACTAAATTGACTGCGGACTTAATAAACTTTTGTAAATCGCCACTAAGATCAAAGGGCACCGATGACCTACTTACTTGTAGCGTTCGCTTGTTACAATTTTTAGTTTTGGTTATGATTGATTAATCTACGTACATAAAGCTTAAAATGGTCTAAGATTCTTTGAAGGTTTCCTCAAAAGTTTATACCTCTTTTTCTTTTTTGAAAAAAAGTTATGTTAGATGACCTATGTTACTACATTTATTAAAAAGCATGCTTTCAAGTCAAACTCTATCATTTCTGAAAGCATGATGATAAAACTTTAACATAAAAATTTATCAGACATGAAAAAGCTCAATATGATTAAGTTGTTTAATCATATGTAAAATTAAAATGATTTTTAAAGTAATGATAAAAAAAGCTATGTATATAAACATATTTTGTATAAATTTATATGGATATATATATATATACTTATAATTTTTATACCTGGAGCGACGAAATACGTCATCAAGTATCTGTCGGGAGACATGCTGACGTCACCCCTCTTGTACTCCATGTCCATGTCGTCATCACCGTACGCACTTCCGCTCCATCCGTCCCGGTCTGTGTGACGTCATAATAGGTTATCATATGAGAAATCAAATAATAGTTTATTTTTATTCGATAAGTTTTAAAAGATGCGTGATGTTGATAGTTTCGCAATCTAAACAGTGAAGACAACTTAAAGTAGCGCAAAAATCGTTTAGATTAAATTGAAAACAAAAAAAAAGTTTTCGAAAATGAAAAATAAAACGCATTAGACTTTTTTTTATTAAAACATAAACACGCGACCTTAAACAAAATGTTTAATTTATCTATTTTACTGCCGATTCAAAGATTTAATCAATAAACAAGGCGGGCAGCATTTTAGGTGCAAAGTTACAGCCATTTCCCTTTAACAACACAATCATTTTGTCTCGTATAAACACAATAATTTTTCTTCAGATAAGCATTGTTTCAAATGAAGCTTGAAACTTTGTAGAGATTTCGTTGCTGATAAACGCGTTGATGGTCGTGGCGATTACGTAGAAATTCACGCTCGAATGGTTTTGAGTTTCGATATTTAAAATCGTCGGTAGACTCGGGTGAAATTGGCGTGAAAAAAAGTGTCAAAATATTTAGTGAGGGCAATCACACGGTATTAGGCATAAATGCTACTTGGCTTAGGACGCCGTGATAATTAAAAATTGTGAGAACTCTACCTTGAATTTATTTTCGTTGCTCATTTTGAGAATAATAAAGTTTTGTAGAAATTAGAAGCTTTGTTTAATTAGTTTGTTTTTTAAACTTCTAGTTATTAACTATTTTTTTTAATTTAAACTAAACTAAATGCTTTTCTTATATACCACTAACTATAAATTTGTAACATGAGTCACAGTTTTATAGCTAAATATTTATTTTCGGTCATAAACATTGTTAGCAGAACTAATTAAAATTCTTAAGATTCGCGTAGTCAGCCAGCGTAAATAATTTTTGTTTATATTTGTCCCACTGTCAAGTTAATATGAATTTAAGCTGTTAAAATTAAAAGTCTGAAAGTCTTAAAATATTTCAAGGTCAGTACAACAGAAACCGAATTAGATGAAACTAATCCACTGAAAACTAAAAACAAAAATCTTATAACACATTGAAATGCGCAAATTTTTTATAAAGTTTTAATTTTTTTTTTGACTATATCCACCCTAAAAAACCAATCGTCAAGGTAATAGATTTAGTACTAGAGAAAATTTAAATATTTTAAAATTATTAGTTCAAACCTGTGAAGAAGTCGCTGGAAATGGTGGATTTCACGTAACCGTCTGTAACCTCGCAGACGTTGGAGTGTCCGAAGCAGAAGCAGGAGATGCACCCGTAAGGGTTGCTCCCCCTCAGTTCCATGCTGCCCAGCTTGCATCTGTTTGGAAGTACTGTTGTTTACAAAACGATTTAGTAGTCAGAGTGTTTACCTTAGATATATATCCCATGATTTTGTTATTACTTTGCAAAAGAAGCCTGTATTATTATTATTATTTTTATTTTCTAAAATATAGTTTATTTGAAATAAAGTTTATATCTAAAATAAAAATAAGAAGTTATCATTTTCAAACACTACTATGAACAAAATCAAACCTGTCGCACTGGAGACCTTCCACGTTCAACTTGCATTCGCATTGTCCGGTTTCAATGTTGCACGTGGTGCCGTTGACTGTTCCGTCTTCGAAGCAAGTGCATTTTCTGCGAAAGACAACAAAATTTCAAGATCAACTGCATTAAAAACTAAGGCGCTGTCAACTACATTTGCAGATAACCTTCAAGAGTAGCCGAATTAACGTTATCCCCATAGCTTTATTAAATTTGCACAAACAACTTGAGCGCCTTTTTGAAACGAAAACAACTTAACAGTAAACAAAGCTTCAATGATCGGCTTTGATAAGACGACAGCGAAACTCGTTACAAAGCTTCTGCTGATCCCTAAATTTGTTGTTGCCCGCTAAAGCAGCTTATTGTCTGACAAACAACGTGTTAATAAAACATAAAAATGCAAATAACTTAAATTCGCTTGATAAATTAATGCGTTTTTGCTTTACTTTTTTTAATAAATAATCAACTTTGTAATTGTTTTTGCTGTCCTATACTTATTCGTCTACTGAAATTTATTTTACTTTTAAGAATTAATAAAATGCCTTGTATAAAATTAAACGCTGTAACATTGCATAAGCACTGCTCAAAAAACGAGCTCTATCCGAGAGCTCACTCTTATCATGTGTTTATGCACACAACAAACGATAATCGCAATACACTTCAAACGCGGCAGTAGCATTTAAGGATGGTCACTTCCTTCCTTATTATGACGTGTTTATTGTTATACCGTGACGTAACAACTCACGTGCATCCAGCCTCGTTCAGGCCGTAGTAGCCTTCCAAGCACTGGTCGCAGTTCTTTCCCCCGACTCCCGGCTTGCACATGCACTGTCCCTGGTCGTCGCACTCTTGACTCTTTGAACCTGAAGTGAATACAAGATTAGTGTGTGCGAATTCATAATAAAACAAAATGTTTGCCATTGTAAAAAGAACGCAGTTTGTCTTGTGCAAGTATGATAGATTAGGTATGTGTCAAAGGACAGTGTCTGCTATTTTGACTTTATTTTGTTTATACATAAAACTTTTTTTATTTCATAAAACTGTCTGTAATATTTGTATCACTTCGGTGTTTGTGTGCAAATATATTAGGCAGTTTGTTACTTTTTGCTTTTATTGTTTGTGTTTCTGTTTTTAGTTTGAAACTATTTTGACAGCTTAAGTAAATTTTGAACTTTCAGTTAACTCTAGTATTTGTGTTTAAATGCTGTACGCGGCTTCACTCTTTTATTATATGAAAAGATTAAAACTTGATGGATAAAGTTAATCAAAAATTAAAAAAAACCACTGTATGCAAACTAGTTATACATTCCCATTTAATTAAAACAAAAATTAAAGTTGTTGTGTCGTCATTATTGGTTTTATCATTTTGTAACAGTTTATTCAAGGTTAAAGTTCACTTTTGTATAGTTGCAAATAAAAAAAAAAAACTAAAGTTTAAGGTCAGTGTAAAAGTATATAATATTTTACAGTACAAGATGACACTTTTATATCACACATAAATGCCAGCAGAGATAGCAATAAAAAGATAACGGATAGTGGTGGGAGTAACCAACCGATCTGGTCGCAGTTGCACGCCGTGCAGTAGTTGTCCTGGTCCCTGTAGTGGTACGGAAGGCACTGCTGGCAGTTGGGTCCGTCCGTGTTGTCGGCGCACTCCAGGCACCTGCCTCCCCTCCCGGTCGCCACGAACAGGTCGTGGTCGTACTCGCATTTGTCCGACTTTCCGTTGCACTCGCATTCTGAAAAAATAAAAATAAACATTTAAACTTAAAAAAATTATGTAGTTAAGCATTATTTTACTTTGTTTTCTGTTTCAGGATAAATAAGTTTAAAATTTAAGAAACAATTTTTATTGAAGTTATTGTAAATAATGAATATATAGATGTTTTATTTTATTAACTTATATTTAAAGCCCATGTTTTGGCAAAACATTATTGTAAAAAACATCAGGACTTAAGTATTTTGTAAAAAGTGGTTAAAATAACTTTAAAGCTAAAGTTTCAAACGATTACAAAATTTTCTTCTGAAACATAAGTTCATCGTTAGCAGCTATGTGTTACAAATTTGAAGTATTTATTTTCCAAGAAGTATGTGAAAATACATTTACAATAGGTAATTCTCTAATGTCTACAGCTGTGGCAAAGAACATCAAAGAAACTTTTATTATGTTTGAATATTTTTACAAGTATGTTCGAACATGGTCTGATCAAACGTTTAACATAAGAACTGATAAAACCTACATTGAAAAATGTTGAAGAAACAAAAAGAACTAGTTTCAATGCATTGTTACATAATTACACAATTGTCACAGGAAAATAATCTAGTAAAATTGTGTACTGTAATTTACACACAATCTCGAGTAATTTCACAACAGAACATCCCTTTATTGCGTCACAAGGGCAATTACAAGCAACAAACGTTTCTTGCCCCGCATCACACCAAAACTGCCTGCCCTCATTGCGAGAAAATCGCCCGAGCTGCGTCGCAATTTCGCGACTATTTACACAATAAACACGCGAAATTGCTGGCAATTATGCCCGAGATAAACAAGAGATCTTCATGTGCGTTTCATGTTTGGTTTCGACCGCAATCTCCAGCATCAAGCAATTCCCGCTAAATCGTTTATTGAGCGCATGTGTGTAGCGACACTGCTTTGTTTTCTTCTTAGCACACATATGCTGTGTGTGCCATCCCCACTGAAATGCCGTCTAGACTTTTGTGTTCTTTCTTCTAATTGGCTCACGTTAATACGGTAATTGTTGCTTGCAGGGGCTGCTCTTCAATGTACTGATGATTGATTGTTTTAAACAGAATAAATGTGTATCTTTTTGCTGCTTTGGGTGGCAAGGAAGAAGGCAGATAAGTTGGTTGTATCAGCCAGTTTTCAAAAAGTAATTTTGTTCTTAATATTTTGAGTTTGGTAACTTTAAATAAAAAATAGTCGGCTGTTTTTAAACAATAAAAGCTTCAGGTATATGTTTTACATGTTATAAATTTAAAATAAGTTGATTGAAAAACAAACTGAAATATTTTAACATAAGTTTGTATTTACTAGTTCTTTAAGAAGGTTGATATTTGAAAACAATTCAAAAATAATTTGCTGTGGTTTGATTTATTAACTTGTCTCCTAAATCAATTACCAACAATTTTACTGATGTTAAGTAGTAAATAAAGCAAAGTTTTAGATAAAAATTAATCTGTCTACCACAGGATAACGAAAAATAACTTTACTTGATAGAAATGTCTAGCTCTCTTGTGTTTATTCAATAGCATTAACTTGCAAAGTTTTCTTAAATACCATTCGCTGTAACCTTAAACAACAGCAAATGTTAAAGAAGTTACAAAGCTAACAGTTAAATAACAATTGAGTAAAATCAGCTACACTCGTGTTATTTAAATAAAAAAGTATTGAAGTTACCACTTCAAATACAATTTTTTTTATAAAGACACCTTTGATTGTTACTTTATTCTTCTTTTTTTTTGTCACACTTTTTTCTTAAAGCTAAATATTCTGTTATTGTTTAGAACCCCAAGATAATGAACACGGTCAAATTTCTTCAAAACTGTCCTAACACGCTGTGCATATAACACACTCACTTATTTCAGCACAAAACCACTTCATCACCCACCTCACTTCTTTGTTCAAGCAATTCGGATTACGGTTTTTCGTATTACTTCATTTATTTTCGTGCGGCTTTCCCGGAAGCCGTGTTTCCGGTTTTGCGTCCGCAACGAAAAATGTCTCCATCTCTCACATAGAAAAACCTCGCTCGCTGATTAGGTTTAATTGTCAAATCATCGCAAGTTTTGTGTGTTTGCCGGCGAATGGCGACGCCAGTCACAGCCAATTTCTCATCGAATTTTATTAGTCAGACGAACACAGATTATTATCGGGAATAAAAAACTTTGTTTGTCGGTGTTTGCTTTAGAAGAACGACGTTTTTTGATGTTTAATTGAGTTAAATCGTGTCAAGTCTTCTGAATTGTAATTAGACGGTTCTTAAAGCCTTTATAGGAAAAATGTACAATGCGTTGATTGAATAAATACAATGTTGATTTTTCAGCTTATTTTTTATTTTTTCAATCATTTTCTAAACGTCGCAGATAAAGTTTTACGGTCGAATTAAGTCTGAAAAAATTTTTATCTCAAAAAAATATTCTGATTATTAATCAAGGTATCTCAAAGATGATATCTTCGTTCAAATAGCCCGAAACGCACCGCCACCCCTCACAAACAATTGTGACGTCATTCGTCAAGGCAACGGTTCTTCATTGCTTCCGCTCCATCGTGTTTGTGACGTCACAAGGCTTGAAATAAAAAAAACCTTCAGTGGAAGTTTTTTGTTAAACTTTTGGCCGCAATAACTTTAGTTAAAAATTGTTCAGTGATTTAAAAGTTGGTTTTGAACTGATTTATGATTTAAAACAATATGTATAGTTTTAAGAAAATATTTTTTTAGTGGTCTAACTGATGTCTGTTGCTGAAAGTAAGATTTACAACTTTTACTATGATAAACAGCTGTTTTGTATATGACGATCAATTCAATTTACATATATGTTTGCTTTTAATCATAGAAAAGTATTATAATTATTTGAGAAAAAAAAGTATAATCTATAGTCAGTACATTAAACAAATAGGGCATCTATCTTAATATCTATAGTCATTTTTTACGATGTTTGTTGCAGAAGTTTATTGCCTTTCAACAAAAATACAAATTACCTTTATTGAAAAGAATATAACAAGATTAAAATTGACAAATTGCTTTACGTAAGCATTTGGAAATTGACCCAAGCTTCAACTTCAAAAACGCGTATAAGGTCATTTAGCCATTAAAAGTGTTTGAAGCGAAAAAGCAGCGAAAATACAGCAACATTAAATGTGAGCGCTTGGCGTTTATTTTTGCGACGCTCAAGTGTTTCCCGGTGATCAAATTGGAAACATTTTACTTGAAAAACAAGTAAAAAATTTCAACGAGAAACAAAACAATTTTTAGACGTCTGAACTAGAGGCTGGAAGTTTAAGGTAGAAAAGTAGACGGGATTGAAATTAGGCATGTAAACGGTCTTGTGACCTGTCTAGCAATAACTACAAACGCGCCCTTACATGCATACGAGCACTGAAGGTTTGTTTACAGCAAGCTTAAATATATTTTGTAATTTAAACGACATCTGCAGCTCAAATAAAGTTATAAATAAGTTTTTTGCGACAAACGTCTGCAAAGTGAGCTCTCGCAAACTTTAGGCTTGACTTTGAGTATGCAGTTGACTTTAACTGAAATTATAAATTATAAAACTGTTCTGTATGTAAGACTTTTATACATAGGCTTGAGTTAACATAATTAAACGAAGCTTTTAATGTAAATACATAAAGTTTTAGCCTTACTACGTTTTAGTTTATTAAGCTCAACCAATTTTACTGGTTTGTAAAACAAATATCCACTAATACAACGTTATCTAAACATTAGTGCTTGGTAAGTACAAGATCTCTGCTAACACTTTGCTTTTAAAGTTAAAAAAAAATAAAGACTACATTTTAATCTTAGTACCAAACAACAGATTATCGCTAATACACATTTTTCATTGTCTAAACAGCACAAAAAATCCAAGATAAATTTTTCACTGCTATACAAACAACACTTATAAAGCGAATATAATACTCAAGTCTTGAAAAAATTGTACATTTTTTCTAAGAACTATTCGATTATTTTATCCACTGGTATACAGAGAAAACGCAATTTTTTTCAACTTGCATTTCTTAGAAAATAGACAAACTAACTCTGGCACACGGCGGGATCGTCACGGGTGGCCGCTCGCCACTGGAGGTCGTTGTACCCGTCGGCGCACCTGTCGCAGTCCGGACCGGCGGTGTTGTGCTGGCATCGGCACACCAGGACTTCGGTGGCGCTCAGGTAGCAGTGGTTCGCGTGACCGTTGCAGGAGCACCTGTTGAAAAACAAGAAATTTAAAAAGTTGTTTATATGTAAGTTGGTAAAATCTTTGATTTTGATTTTCAATGTTAAAGACAAATGCGGTTTTAAATTTGTAGAACCATAAATTGTTTTAAATAACTATAACCATTATATGCTCAGTATTCAGCTAGGCAATTGTATAAGTTTTAAAATTTTACAAACAAGTTAAAAATATAAAATTAAAGTAAATGTTATAGGAATAGTTACATGAAATAAAAAATTTGATATGTAATTTATTTTTTTTAAATTCAATAATTTTTAAAGTTCTTGAATTTTCGGACCAGTTTTCAAATAAATTTGTTAAAGGATTTTTTTTTGTTTTGGTAAGCAACTATTAGTTTCGAAACTTTTTAATTACTTAGGGCAGTTTTTAGTTACTTAAACAAGATACATGTAAACAAGTTTTAACATGTTACTTTCTGTGAGAAAATATTTACTTAGTTTTTTAATACTTGTTCAAGATTATTTGTAAATAATGTTACAAGTATGAAAATGTAAACGTTGTGTAAAGATGTCGTTATAAACAAAAAATTGTATTTTATTAACGATTCTAAAATTAAAACTTAAGATTGACATGCCTTAAATAAAGTTAACGAGTTTTAAAATAAAACACATTTTTCAACTTATGAAAAAAGCTCAAAATCTTATAAGCTTTGAGAAATTTTATTTACAGAACCTATTTGCTTCAAACATGAAAAACACAATGCCTTTGTTCATTGTTGAGAGAAAAAAATTGCTGTAAAATCTTTCTAGTCAATAAAAATAAGTTGAAAACAAAACAACTTTAACCGTGAAAATAAACCACGTGAAATAAAAAGTTAATACGATAAAAATTTTAAATGAGTTAAACAAAATCGACTTATATAGAAATTATTCAATAGCTATGATTAGTTGCCGTCAATCATATTTATAAAATGCTTATTTCTAAACACAAATACCATACAAATATAGCATAAAGTTGTTTGAAACGTACAAACTTGTATGTTTTTAAATAGGTGATAGTGATATTTGAGAAACTTGAATGACTTAAAACTATCATTGAAATTTTAAACTTTCACAGATGTCTATCAATTGAAAAAAAACATGTGTAAAAAAATCAAAAAACCAATAAAAGCTAATTTATTTTGTTTACAAAAAATTCTCACAGAGAAAATTAGAAAATTATGATGCATTTTTATGCTATAAAAAACCGTTTCAATTGATGCACAGTCTTATCTTAAAAACCTTGTTTAAGATTATTTGTAAATATTAGTACAAGTTTAAAAATGTAAAAAATTGTGTAAATTTAAGTAGCACTTAAAGTTAAAAAAGTGCTCCCAGTTTTTGAAACCGCTCAAAAAGCAAACAAATCGGTTTTGAACCGAAAACCGCCGAAATGCAAACAAGCAAGAGTTTGTTTACAATTTGTTTACATGCGACCGCTCACAAGTAGCAACATTGTAGTAGCGATACATGCCCTTGAATATACATTGTCGCTGTAATTTGCATTGTAGCATTGCGGTTTCGCATTGTTGACGCGCTGCAGTCATTTCTTATTTTACACTTCTCTTCGGTGCGACTTCAAACGACACACTGTCGCACGCACACTTGTTTGAATATCAAGTAAAACATCAGGTTGTATAATTTGATATGTTTTTTTAAGAAAAAAAGTTTTAAAAGGTGTAGTTAGGCAAGGAAAACAACTCGCTATCCGCTTTATAAAAGTTAGCATATAAGCATAAGTAAAAATCACAGCCAGGTTTTACATCAGTTCTGTATAAAAACTTGAACGCTAGACCAACCACACCAAAGGAATACCTTGCCGAAAAACGACTTAAAATAAATTTCAGCTTTATAAAATTTCACAGCCCAACTGCTCTGAATTCCTTGACAAATCAAACACCTCCTAAAAACTGTGTTTTAGGTCAAAACCATCAGAAAAAATGCTCAATTCAAACCGATGTCGTGTTGAAATCAAACGCGGCGCTTGTCTGTGCCTTGCATTGCGCAAAAGTTGCATCACGCGCTAAATAAAGGCTCATTAATCACCACTGTGAGCTTTTCAGTTTTTTCGAGATTGCATGTACACTGCAATCACAGGAATTCGCTGCGTGTATTGCAGCTTCTTGCACCAGCTCGTGTGAACCTCTGGAACTCTGGAATGCCCTTTCCTTGCACGATTTGAAAAACCTTTTATGACGTCACAATGACTGCGTAAGCTCTATGTATTGCGTCATTCGTTCCATCAAGGATTGCAGTAATCGAGGAATACTGAGGAAAAATAAGAAAAATGAGCGCTGCACTTACAACTGACCGAAGCGACCGTTTAAGCAATAATTTAAATTTTTCAGCATCCTTAAAACCGTAATTACGGGGTTAACGAGAAATTTTAAAAGGGAAATTGCCATTTCGTTTCCGCTTTTATTTCAAGGTTCTTGTGTGTGATTACAATAAGGTATTCAGACCTTTGTGCAAGTGTTTGTAAAACTAAACAAAAGTATTTTCTTTTAATAAGAGAAGAAAACGTACATACTTACTGTAGCATCTAAAAATACATAAGCAATCAAAACCAGACTGTTTTGATTATCATAATTTTGCATAACATCCAACAACGAGTTTCTTTGATATTGTAGATGCAAAAAATTTTTATGACACAACTCAATATGAAACTGATACCTTTGTTGCGGATAAAGCAAACACCGATAAAACTTTTGCTTTGAACACGCTGGCGTTATCCAGGCCGCCTACAAACACGGTTTCAACATCGTAAAAATGTTTGCTATCAAACGCAGACACACTTGAGAGTTTGTTTGTTTTAGCTCTTGTCTGTTTAATCCTCGAGAGAGACCATCAAAGCCGTGTATAAAGCGAGCAACTTGTGCTGAAAACAGTATTGTTGCTGAAAATAGTTGTGTTGCAAACAGTAAGTGTGTGCAAGTTGCAGTTTTACAGTCATTCTTTTGCAATTTTTTAAGTTTTTACTACTTCTCGATTTAATTTGTTTTCACACAATGTTATACTTTGAATAAGCTTATATATAATGTTCTCAGAAACCACTATATTTCAACTATAAGCTTTTAATTTATTAATAAGCTTGTAAAACTGTTAAAAGTTAGATACGCTTTTTTTCAACTTATACTTTTCAAAGAAATTTCTCGTCTCACACATAATCTCATATTTCAACCATTCTTCAGCAATCCCAGCTATTTTGGGTGGCAATCGAGCACTGCGTTACCCAGCAACTAGCTCGTTGTCATGGTAACACCTGGTGATCGTCACGCGTGATTTGTTTCAGCTTTTTAATGAAGACTTCGCATCTTCGCATTAAGAAGCCTTGAACGTTCGTAACTGACATTCGTGTAGCTGCCACTTGGTATTTGAGACGCAATGCAAAGCAGCATTCAATATTTTAGTTGATGATAATTACGTTGCGCCATGTAATAAAATTGTTTTTGTTTTAGAAACTATATTCTTAACTTGTTGTATTTGCATTTATCAGCTTATTTTGCTTTAAGTAATTCACTTAATCTAAATATTATAACTTATAACATTATATTTACTTAGTTTTGATTTCAAAGCAAGCAAACAATCTCTGGTGTTGTCGGCGTGCAAACAATCTCAGTAATGGCAATTTGTTACTTAAGTTTATGCTAAAAGACAATAGCTATTGAGAAAACAAATTATCTTACCTTCCTCCTACGGACAAATCAGAGATGGCGTAAAAGTACGACTTGAGGACTTCAGGATCTTTGAAGACTTCATCTCCAAAAGTGTTCAGACGATCCAAAGATATTCTGATTGCAACAGCTTTTACCCAGTTCTAAAGGTAAAATTAAAATAAAAAGATATTCTGATTGCAACAGCTTTTACCCAGTTCTAAAGGTAAAATTAAAATAAAAGTAAAGAAAAAACCATTTAAAATTGATTTCTTATATGTAGAAATTACATAACAAATAAAGAGTCAAGTTTTGACACTTTAGTTTGTTTTCTGTACTAATTAATTAATTGGTATAAAAACATTGTTAATTTTATATACTATTAAAAATTGGTTATTTTATTGTGTGTAAATAAAAAAGTCAGTTTTTATTTAATGAAACTTACAGACTACCTCAATCTGTAAAACTTGCATGTTTAACATCAAATACAAGTTTGCCAACAACATTTTGCTGCAACAAAATATTTGACCGACTTCTTTTTAATTTGCTTTAAAATGTACAGCGAATCTCTAATTTCACGATGCAGATCACCCAAAACATTGTAAATCAGTCTATTGGTGTTCACAACAAATGTAACCCACTTCGCTCGACGTACCTCTCTACACACACATAACCGGTTTTCAACAGAGAAGTAACTACAGCTTGAATTGAAGGCTGATCGGCTTTTTCGAAAGACGGCTTTTGTTCGGCTCCGACTTTAAACAACTCTCGAATGACTCACCAAACAGAGAATGAGCGTCATTGTCCTCAAAAAAAGTTTGGCTTTTCATCACAATCGAAAAGGTGAATGCTCGAAGGCCTTAATTACGAAGGCAAATACTCGAAAGAGTCACCTCGATTAGCCGGCTTTCATCTCTCGTGTCTGTGAGCGGACCAAGCACTCGAGAGCTAATCGGGTCTTTGGAGCAAACACACAGAAAAATCGCAACAAGGAAAAAGTTGAAAAACATCAAGAATTAAACAAAGGAACTTTCAAGTTCGCCTGTGCAAAGCCACCGAAGACGAGAACAGAGCGGAGACCACACCCAGGTAGGTGCGCGCGCGAGAAAGAGCGCCGAAGGGGCAGAAGAAAGAGAGAGTGAACCGCGAGCAGGAAAAAAGATTGGCGACCGCGGCAGCGAATTAAATTCTTTTTAGATATATTTGTTGATGATATTTTCCGCGACAAAGGAAATAATAAAGCATGCACCCTGTCAAAGCGACGGCCCTCGCATTAACGCCACAATAAGAAGGTCTCGCGTAAATGTCAGAGGCAACATTTATTGATGGTGTCAAAGTATTTATAGTGTCGCTAACGTGAGCTTTCCGGTAAGTTTTATGTTGGAGAGCGAATAGCTCGAGGTGCCAAAGTCGGATGTTTTTCAAGAACGAGATGTGCTACGGCTTTCTTTTGCGCCATTACATAAGTTGCCAGCACTTGCCAATTATTCAACTGCAGCGAAAACCACATCAGTCGAGCCGATACATTGTAACGCCTTAATTTAGCGCCGTGGATGTTTGCACACTTTGCACAAACTGATTATCTTGTTTTATTTAAAGTTCTAAGGAGTGTTCAAAAAGTCTAATTGAAAAACTCAAATAGGTTTTCTGTAATAATTAATAGTTCTGGTGCTCTTTATGCAAATACCTGGTGAAAAAGTAGGTCAGGTACAGTCGCTTTCGCACAACTTTTTATTTCTCCGTAAAACAAATATCTGGTAATTTATAAAAATCGCAAAAATCCAACAAAGCAGTATTACAAAGAGCGCGACAAAAACTAAAATTACACGAAGCCATTATCCAACACTTTCCCTACTTACACATCTCTCTCCGTGTTGCGCGAAACCCTGCCTTTGATGTCGGTTGCCGCTTTCAAAGCGACCTCAGGTATTTTTGCACTAAGAGAAGAGATAAGATGCGCCTGTGCATATACACTTCGTAGGAGACGAAATGTTGTTTTTGTGCTTCGTTCGGCTGGCCCGAGCGCCTGTCAAAACACAAGCGCCGTTTTCCAAACTTTTCGTTTTTGTTGGAAAAGGAAACTAGTCGTTGTTGTGTGAATTGCAGACCGCTATGAATGGGTTTGTGGCTGCGATTTTTGTTGTTTTGAACGTTTGGTGTTAAACTCAAAAATAGCTTGACCGAGCTTGGAGCTTCCGTAAAATTATTGGAATTAATGAGGTTTGAGCTGAAGTAAACTAGTAATGTTTTGAATTTCTACGGGGGAGACAAAATTCTCGGTTAATTTGTTGATTAGTTCTTGTTCTTAATAAATAAATTCGAAGAAGGGTTAAAATTTAACAAATATGCTAAAGATGGCAAAACACTAGTTGTTAAGCTAAGTTTAGTGAAATTATGACTTTTACTTTTAGTTTGTGGCTCAATAAGCTTTATAGAACTCACAACTTTAATTAACTTCAGATTTGCAAATCTTTAAGTATATTCGACCGAAAAAACAAAGTATATTTAGTGTCAAATCGTTGAATTTATGTAAACGTACTAACGTAAGACTTGTAATAAGGTGTGTCGTAAATTTATTTCTGTTAGAGCTTTCCATGGTTTGTAAATAATCTCAAATGAACAAAAGTTTTTTGACCGAAAACTTCAAAATAAATATCGAAGGTAGAAACTGGTGGGTTACAAATATAGAACTGCGAGTAGGTAAGTTTTCAGTGAGGCAATTGATACGATCAATAGATGGCCAATAAAGGCAGCCGTGACCTAAAACTTTCACTTTTTTTTTGTTTGTGTTGTTTTGATGGCCACGAGCGTGCAAGATTGCTTCCGGTTGTTTTGAAAAGTTTCACTTTTTTTTTGAAATATGTTCTATCGACTGCTTCTCGCGAAAAAGTGAAAACTTGCGAGGTTTCTGAAATTTTTAGTTTATTTCAAAAATGTTTTTTGTCTATTGCAGGAGTTTATGAATATCAGAGAATTTTAAGGATTCTATTCTATCCAACTGATATTTGTTGAAATTACAAAAAAAACATAGTTGTATTATTTATGGCTATTTTTTCAACAACTGTTTCCTTTAGATAGTTGAAATTATAAATAAAGTGCTACTGAACAAAAGACAATTTATTTTAGCACAATTTATTTCAAACACTTTTAGTTTCTAGTGCTTTAGAAGGATGTTACATGTTTATATTATAACTTGAATGGTGATTGACAATGAAGAATTTGTTCTTTAAAGATATTTAAATGTTTGTATTTTGCATACTTATTAAAAAAAAAAGTTTCAGCAAAAACTAGTTTCATGACTTTTGTTATACTAATCAATTATACCCCTAACACTTAGTAAACAATCTTACGAAATTGTCTAATCATCGGCTCAGCCAATTGATCCTTTGCACACCGACTAAAAAATGTTACTTCTGATAAACAGAATGTTGAAAAATTTTCATTGACTTTTCTGCATCAAGCTACACAATGTGTGTGTGTGTAGATGCGTCAATCAACAGTTCCATTCACTCCCTCGATAAACCGCTTGTTCAGCTGAATGTTGAATGGCGATGAAAGGATGAAAGATACTATGAATTGAGTGTTTGTGGAGTGGTGTATAGTAAGTTTGTGTTTTCGTTTTATCAGTTTCTTACTAACTACTTGTTGTCTGTGTTGAATACAGTAAGTTTCTGTGTATTTTTGTTATATATTTCACCAGTTTCCTACTCTAGCACTTTGCCTGATTTACGTAAAACTTCTGTATCTAATGCTCAACTGATATCATAGAGGCTAGTATTTAGTGTTTACTCTACATAATTCAAATTTTAAACAGGATTTGAGGTATTACGGTAGTCTAGGTATAATTCTTTAATTAGTTGCCTTAAAAACTATTATCTCTATTCTAGTTACAGGTATCTTCTTTAAAATACACATGTAAGACAGTATCAAGTAGCTTAAAACGTACTAGTTTGTAAAAAAGTTAACTGCAAATCCTAACTGTAGCATTTATATGCTATTGAAAGTAAATTAGTTTGTGACTGGCTTAAGCTTACAACTTACAGTACTAAAATATACAAATTAAACTAGTTTTCCACTATAAATCATTTGTTATATAACATGACAGAGTATTTGTATAATATTCCAAGTTTAATAGCACTCCTTGGACAAACAAACTTTCAATGGTAGGAACAGCCCAGAACAGCAAGAGCTTTATAACTATATTGGAAGTTAATAACCATTACTAGCGTTGTAAAATATTCAAAAGAAAGTGCGAAAAAGCTTGTGAAAGTTGTAAACTGCTTATTATGTTTAACTTGATATATCTTTAACGCAATCTAACTTTACCGAAGACCGCAATAAAATTAACTGATAAGAGTATGTAAATCAACAAATTCATCACATTAGTGTAGTGCAGAAAAACGTAAACCGCAGTAGATTATAAAATGATTATTCAACATTACAAGAAAATTATTTTCCGATTTTGATTTTGTGTTCTTTTATCCAAAGTAATTACAAGCAATTAATTCCGTAATAATGCAACTATTGCTCTACATTTCCAGCTGTTATTACATGTATTTTTTGCTGCTGAAAATACTAAGAACCAGCTGTCTTTTGTGTTTTTTTCATAAACAACAATACTAATTGTCTTACATTCTTTTAAGTAAGGCAGAGATTGTTTCTCTGGAAGTTACTTTCGCATAAGTTCGTTTGAACTTACAACGATTGTTTAAATACCTTGAAAAACGTACATGATATTCATTAGTTGACGTATGGCTAATTAATTATTTAAGTTACGCCGTAAAACAAAACCAGTCTGAAACTGCATTGGTTTGTAAAATCAAGCACATGTTTGAATTTAACTTATCAATTGCCCCCTTTCAGCTGAAAATTCCTAACTAATGGCTGGCCAGTGTGATCAAGTCAAGCGAGTAGACAATGAGGACCACCCGGGCAAAAGAGCACTGTAATGTATTGGAGAGTAAATATTTATCAGCCGTCTATTAGTCGCAAACTGTGGGCAGCTTTTAAAGAAAAAACCAGGCTTACTTATAGATTTCAGGGGACTTTTTGTATGGATGAGATTTAACGCTTCTTTAACTTAACTAACCATTAATCAAACCGACCCCATAAGGGTAACCAATTTAGCCAATTTAAATCTCACCGTTCCTTTATGTTTGTGAAATAAAACCCTTTTAAGCGGTGTGTGAAAGCAATGGGTAATGCAATATTCTTTACTGCTTTATCTACTCTTTTGTTACCTGCTTCTGTAGTGAAACTGCTTTTTACTGCTGCTGCTAAATGCCATAAAAAACGGCAGAAAGTTTTACGACTACATGAATGAGTTGGGTCCATTAAAGTATTTGACGAAAGCAATAAAGTAATTAAGAGCACCATCGTCACTGCGCTGCTTATAACTAGTTACTATTTGTAGACTTTGCTATGCGGCGGTATATCTTTTTAATAAGCGTTATTCGGCACTCAATTACTACTTGAAAGGCCGAACTAGCAAAAAGAGGCGAGCTAAAAAGCATAGACTAAATTTTGTTATAGTTTTTATTTCAAAATTTTTTATACAAAGAACACAAAAATGCTTATAGTGTATTCTATATGACTTATTTGCTAAAAAATATTACTTTTCAAGTTTTGTAAACTGAAATTCGTATACATTAAATCGATTGTGTACAAATAATAGTTCAAGAAATAAAATATATCTTTTAACAAGTTTTACTCGAAAAAAGACTATAGAAAATTGTTTATTGTGTTTATAGTTCTAGTAAAGTAAAACTAATATACTGGCGATAGACATTTTTTACAAACAAAAATAGTTTTTTTTAAGATTTAAATTTTGTCACATCAAAACTAATTTTCAAACATATTTAAATAACTCTAGTGAACTATAAACTAAAATAAATTTACAAAATGTATGTTATCTCTTTTTTTAGAATATGTTTATACAATTTTTTTTAAACAAACATAAAATTCGTATCTTACTATTTAAAAAAGTGTTTACTCTTTTATCTAACATACATAGTAAAAAAAAATAAAACTTTGCAGTCTCAGACTCGTGTATTATTTTTTGTCTTAAAATTTTCTATTTATTTTTTTAACTTTAAAAAGATTGCTAACCTGTAGTTCCAAGCTCTGGTCGAACTCGTAGGCGCTCGGCCTGCCCTCTAGTGTTGAGAAGGCGATGTTGCCGCCCGTCAGTGGCGAGATGTCGCTGTACTTGTCCGTGCAAAGGGCCTTCTGCTCGTCGTCAGCGGTCACTATTTCCTGTGAAATAATAATAATGTTAAATCGAGATACATTCAACTAGGTCATGCTTATTCATTGCAAAATGTTGAATTGAGATATCTTTTGATAGAAGTTAAAAGCTCTTGCCTATTTATGATCGTATGGATATTTTATTATTCCAAACTTTAAAACAGGCTTTTGACAATAGAAAAAATCGTGTAGCAATCTGTTAGTTTGGGGTTACTTAACTTATGTATTACAGATTATTGTGTCGAGATAAATCGATCTCGGTCGAGATGAAGTTTATGTCTTTTTCACGATTATTCGTGCTCGGATCGTTTCTGTCTGAACCACTTTTAAACGTAAAAAGCTGTTCATGAAGAATGGAAAACGTGACGAAAACCAGGCATTTGTGAAAATTGAAAAGTTTAAATCGTGAGTTTATCAACAAACAAAAAAATACGGAAAACAAATTTGTCAAGACAGGAACGTTTTCAAAACCAGAATTTTAATTTTAGATGCAATTTTTTTTTAAAAGCCGCCAATCAAAATCAACTACATCAGTTCTTAACAAGTTCTCAGAAAGTACAACTTTTTTGACCAGACGCGAACCAGGTGCGAAATTCGTTGTTTGCGAAAACAGATGCTTCGTTTGACACTAATCCCCGCGCTTATTGCGTCATAATCGAAATTGCGCCTGACTCATGGTTCGGCTGATTAATCGAAAAAGTTCCATCAAAGTTCTGCACATTGATCAAGTTAAAAGAAGTTAACGCTGATTAAAGTTATCTTTTTTACTAAACTTGGTAATAAAGTTAAAAACGCTATAAGAAATTGTTATAATTCACAATTTTATGATAAATTAAATAAGAACTTAAACTACGCACATTTTTTAAGTGATCTTTTGCTTTCATGTAAAAACTTAACGCACGTAGTAACTTAAATTATTCAAAGTTTGATACATGTGTAGTAATTTATCATCTAAAGTACATACGTATTTAAAAAAAAAAGTTTTATTACCTTTGTATATGTTTAAATTAATTATACAAAAATATAGAACAAAAGATTTACAGTTTTGGAATACATTTTTGAATAAATTAAACTACTCAATTTTAAAAGTAATCTTTTGCATTAACATAAAAGCTAAACGCCTTTATAATTTTTCTTAAAGTTTGATATATGTGTAGCAATTTATCATCTAAAATACATATTTATTGTTTAAGAGAAAATAAAATGTTTAAATATTCATTTTTCTTTTACTTTTGAAAAATTATATAATAAAAATATAGAGGTCTATTCATCAAGTATAAAACTAAAAACTAAAGATTGCATCTGGGAAAAGTTTACATTTCTTTCTAATTGTCCGTGAAAATGCTAATTGTTTGCTACCGCTATCTCAACTCTCTTATCGCAACTCATTGTGTTGAAACAGTTGCCGTGAGTTTCTCCGGTAAATAAAAGAAAAACTTGATCCGAAACAAAACAATAATACCACTTGTATGCAAAGAATAGGAGCGCCGGGTATTTCGCGGGTCCACTTACAAAATTCTTCCCCCTTTCTAGCAGTGACTGTTGCTTTTTTGTTTGTATTAATATCCGGTTACCTAGAAGGTGAGTCCATCAAGGTGTCGGGTGGCAGAAAAAAGTTTAATTGATTTTTTTTTGCACCGACCTTTTTTAGTTTTGTACAGTTTTTGGTTAAGTCCAAAACAAACAGTTTTCCTTGAGTCACTGGGAACCGGTTAATCCCGCGTAAGCAAGATTGAGAGAGTTTCTTAATGACGCTGGATTAAGTTCTGTGAAAGCTGAACTGGAGTCTATTTAGATAAAGAATCGCAGCGTTCAGTTAATTAAAAGTAAAGTTATTTTTGAGCTTAAAGTGCAGGAAGCAGATCGAAATCTCAAAGTAGTACTAATTAAAGAATATATTTACCAAGAAAACTTACGAAAGGTGTGCAAAGCAGAGTGTGATTTTATTTGAAGACTAGGCAAAATATTTCTGGTTGTAAATTGAACAATGTAATTACAAAAAAAAATAACATACACGTAGAATTTTTACAACTGACCAATAACCTGTTATATAGAAAATAATAAAAGTTTTAAATAGAACTTAATCAAATAACTGTAAAAAATTTGTTGACACTAAGTTTTAACTTATTTCTTAATATAATTAAATTTTATTTTGAGCAAGTTTAAGCAATTTTAGTTTGTAAAAAAAGATAACAGCTCCTTAGGGACATGATGCAAAGACAGCCGATAAGTTTCTAATTAACTCAATTATTAACCTCATTGTCGATTCCGTAGGTGGCAAAGCAGGATCCGGAGTAGTACTGCCACGGCTGCCAGTCGCACGTCGAGCAGTTCTTCTTGTAAATTGCGAAACTTTCGGGACGGGGACTTTTGAACTTTAATCGGACGTACGTGATGTCGAAAGTCTTGCCTGCAAATTTTTATAACATAACAAATTAACTTGTCATTTGTTTTATTTATAAAAACGACTTTTTACACCAAAATTGTTTTTTTTTAATCAAAATTTTGAACTAACTTGAAATTGAAGGTTTGGATTTTTACAAAAACGAAAAAAAAATTATATAAATAAAACAGTGTTCATTCCAAAACTAAATTAAACTTTCTTTTATTTTCAATTAAAGTCTAGCTTTAATTGCATAGTAAATTTTTGTAGCTAAAGTTTCTAAATTATCTTAACTGTGAGAAAAAGTGATAAATTAAATTTAATAAAAAACATTATTGTAGCAGACAATTACACATCAAAATACATTTAATAAAAAACATAACACTTTTGGGTGGGGAAACACATATACATAAAAAAAACATTGCAATTAAGATCGCCAAGGTCAATTAAGAAAGTTACAATCATCATCGCATTTTAGCCGTTACAGAATAAAAATTTCTCCAAAAAAAAAAAGATTTAAAAAAATACAAAATTACACAGCCAGAAAACGCTCTTCATATTTGTGGTGATTGATGCGAATTGTAAACAAACAGCGATTAATCACTTGACTGTATCCACTAGCTGCAACACCTTCTCGTATTTTCCCAACAACAAACTTTCAAAAGCAAAAGAAAGGCGCTGAAAAGTTGGTAATGGGAGGAAGGCAGAGTCAGTTAATCCGACAATTTGTCATATTAAAGCTCGCTGTGTGGTCCAACCAATTATTTTTCAGATTCTGCTGGTTGTGTTGTTTTGAAAAAAGTTTCAGCGGAAACACTTTATCAGGCGATTTTAATTTTTTCGCTTATCTTAAAAATTGTTTTGTTGAAAAAAGAATAAAAGTTGAGTATGTGAACAATTGTTTTATAGCTTTGAAAGTTTTAGAAAACAATGACGCTAGTGTCTAATTAACAGTACTTGAACTGAAACATTTGTATACATGTGCATATAAATTTTAGAGTAATCTACAAGGCTTCATTTTTTAATAAAACCTATTGTGTTCTAGAAACCTTTGAAGCTAAAATGTTAAATGTTTTAAATATTAAAAAAAATCTTTGTTTTGAGAATCTTTATTAAGTTCAATGACAATTAAAATTTTAATGAGCCTACCGACTTAACAAATATTGGTTTTAAAAATTGTTTCTCATCAGTAGATTGTTTATTTTTACGTTTAAAGCTATAGTGAGCTAATTCTTTTTCAAAATAGAATTAAAAGTTTAAGTTTTCATCAATCTTTTGTAAAATGGTTTTAGTGGACATTGAAATGAGAAAATATAGTTAAATGAATCATGCCTATTTTATAAAATTTAAGTTAAGTAATATAAAACTTAAATAAATTTCATTTAAGTTTATAACACTAAGAAAGAGAAATGCTACAGAATTTTTGCCAATATTATTAATTTTTATATGTTTCTAATTACAGAAAACTTTTTTGTTATAAGTTTTGAAACAGCTAAAAAAACTAAATGGATTTTTATTTCATGTTTAAGCATAGTTTTACGAACACAGTCTTGCACTCAATATATAAACATTTTTATTAAATATTCGAACAACTTAACACAAAACTTTGCTTTGCTATAAACTAGTATTGCTTTAGTTAAACTGATTTGTTAACTGACATCAAAGGAAGTTAAACTAGCTTTTTGAGTGTGCAAAGAAAATTGAATGTACATTTTAAATAGTATTTCGAAATCTATTAACATTTTCATTTGACAAAAGCCCTGTAGACTATTACAGCATGACAAAATAATACTTTAAAGCAGAAAAGTTAGTTTAAAATATAGACACCTCCAAGTAGAGAAGGGTAAAAATTAAACGACTTTAGTGAACATTTAACAACAAAACAGTGGCAAACAACTTTCAATTAAACTTTTCCTTTTTGTTCGCCACAACACCGTTATCTGCCCCCAGCCCTTTTGTTAAAAGCTGACAAGTCTCCCAACATCCGACATATTGTTCATCAATAATGCTAATCAATTGTCAAACAAATAAATAGTTGATAGCTATGCGCGGTTGTTTCTTTTGGCAAGTATTTTGTGGGATTTTATATTAAAAATGTTTTGCGCGGCTTGTTAGGTAATTAGTATGAAATTAATCATGATCAAAGTTAATATTAAAAACAATAAAATTTCAAATTATGTCAAAATTTTAATATAAACGTAAACATGGCATTTACTTGTAAGAGAAGGTTTAGAACATACAAAACGAACTTTGGTCATATATTGAAAAAAAAAATTGAACGAAGCTTGAATGAATCTTAAAAATAAAGAAAATATCTTTGGAGTTTTGATAAACCCCTTTTCCAACCCTCTTCGAAACAACAAGGTCAAATCGGGTCCTGGCAACGAAACAGGCCCTCGACGGAATGACAACAACAAGGATGTGAATGGCTCTTTGCTCTTCATAAATCGGTCGGTTTGACACACTTGTTATTTTGTTCATTGTAATTCAGGTCATTTATAACCATTATTTGCCGGCCTGACACACGAGGCGAACATTTTTGTATTGTCATGCAGCCGTTGAGGAAAGAGATATATATGTATATGCATACATACATACAAACTAGTTGTAAAGAAAATTATACAAATGTTTGTGTTGGTTTTATATAAGTTATATGTTTTAGAATTTTTTATAGATTTATACTAAATAAAAAAAGAATTTTCAGAGTATCTCGTTGTCTTGTTACTTGGAGAAAAAATTATTATGGTTTAAGTCTTGTTTGTTAGGATATCATAAAAGAAGCTAACTTGAATGAACTCAATGAAAAACAAACAAAATTTATGTGAACTAGCACTTCCAATACTTAGTTGTTGGTAATATCAGTAAAATAGAAACTAAATAAAACATAAATAACTAATTTTAAGACGCAAATTTTTATAAAAACAAATCAACATGGTAGAAAATACCATTAAAAACGTTTTATTTTGGTTGGTAAAAACTAATTAGTATCTGAATGTTTTAAAAGAAATATAATCTAAAAAATTCACATTTGTGAGTTATTTAAATGCTAATTAATTAGTTTGACAGATTAATAACCGATAGAACAAACTTTAGTTTGTTTTGAATACTTTAGCAAATATAAAAAGTCAAGTTCTGAGTCAAATGTAAATTTAATTATTTTTAATAGCACACCAGGTAAAAAGCAGCAACATTTCTGTAAATTTAAGACAATAAAGAATTTATCAGAAATACCTTGCTGACATGAAAACTTTAACGAACAAATGTTTCGACTAATTACGAAACCACAGCATTTAATCAATGCTTAATCATATTAGCTTTTAAAAATGGTGAGCAAAAGTTATTTGAACACACAATTTAAAACCAAACAAACGTTTTTCAAGCAAGTACTGCGAAAGTTGAAGTTGTTTTAACCAATAAGTATAAACATCAACCTATTTACTTGAATAAAAAACAGAAAATCATTTTTTTTAAAGCATAACATGTATATCAAGTTTCACCACGGTTGCGCAACAAACCACGAACCAAACTCTGATTCCGAAACACCGAAATGCGTCCGGAACGCGCAACGAAAACTCGCCAGGCGCTTTCAAGCACCAACGCAGCGGCAAACACAAGCGATTTTGGCGAAAACAGAGTGTGGGGAGGTGGCGCGCAGGTGAAATGTTTAGGAGCGGGCCGATGAGCAGGAGCAAGTTTGGAGGCAACACGCGACACAGGAAGTTGTGTGTCTGCGCCGACGGTGAGTTTCTCCTAAATACCAAAGTAGAAGCACCTTCGCGCTTGGAGGGTCGCTCTGGTGATTAATTTGGGTCGTTTTTTTTCTCGTTTTAAACTCTGTTAATTATTGGGTCGTACTTTTGTTTTGTATTTTTTTGGATTACATTCGGTTTTGTTTTGTTTATGCTCTAATTAACTTGCTTTTATAAAATGGTTTTGCTGGCTTACACGACTAATAAAAGTTTAGACAAGATATAGTTATGAAAAAAGTCAAATTTTTTGAATATTTGTTTAAAAATAAGTAAAACCCTTTTGTGCTTTTTTTAAGTTTAAAAAAAATATATATACATGTATTTTCATTAATAAATTAACAAATATTAATATTTGAAAAGAACATTTCACTGCTTCAATTAAATAATTAATCAAAAAAAAAAAAAATAGCTTAAGAAAAAAAATCTTGAAAAAAATAAATCCAGCACCTTGGTTTAAAACATTTTAATCATGGGTTTTTGAAAAAAAAATTAAGCTTAATGCCAACTTTTATATTTGTGCAAAAGAGAACGTTTTCATAAATGTTTACGCCTTTCCACCCAAGATATCAAAAAATTGTTTAAATTATAAATTCATCAAGCAGAAAGCGACTGCACGAAAATCAAGTAATTAATTTCTTAAACAAACAAAATTTAAATCATATCAATTATTATTTTTCAAGCTACGCAGTTGGTTTTTACAGAAAAAAAATTAAAAGTCAGTTTGAAGGGATGGAAGGAAATTTTTTCAAATGTTTTTATCGCACACAGCGGAAGCAATTGAGCTGTTATTTTTCTATTGGCTACTTAATCGCTATGCAGCACAGAGCTTTCATCTTATCATATACAATTCGCTGATTTTTTTGTGCTCGAGTTTGCAACAGAATAATTGCGTTTGAGTTCATTTGTTTAGCGGTTGATTGTAGCTGTTGCTTTACCGACCATTTGTACATATAGTTTAATTTTTTAGTGTATTTAATACCATTTTAGAAATATAAAAAAGTGTTCTTTTGTTTTTCGAAAGCAATACCTCATCAACACATACTTATCTAGTATAAAAAAATTAAACTCTTTTGTAGAACATTTGATGAAAAGTGCTTATAAGGAAAAAGTGTAAAATAAAAAATACTCACACAGACAGAAAAACAACTAAAAACACAAAAGTATGTTTTCAAAGCATGATTAATTTTTTTCTCAAATACTTTTCAAGAAGCTTCTTTATGAAATTGTTTACTAAAAGCTGTTTCCTTGTTTCTTTCTATTTATAGCACCATATAACAACAGAAGGTTCTTTAGAACTATTTTTAAATCAAAAAAAAAAAAACCACCACTTATTTTCAATCAACGGCAGAAACATTTCTGACTCACAGCACAAAACTAAAAAACCTCGCAGCTGCCACAGATTTTGCATTATGACGTCACAAGCTTCTATTTTTCGTCGCAAATGCATTCGGGCGCGTGATGCATGGTTGTTATGAAGAAGGGCGGCGGCTACTTCAAAGAGGTCGTCACGACAACATCCTCGTAGTTACTACGACGACCGGGGAGATTACGGGGGCGGGTAGGGCCGTGCCCCGCTGATCCCAAGTGTCAAGTTCGACGCACGACCCAATTAAATGTATTTGCAGCATTTTGTTTGATTTATTTACTTTGCAGTAAAAACATTCCGTTGTTTCTTTTGAGGTTAAAAAGGTCGTAAACATTTTTTCCCCGTAAATTTTTATTAACAAAACCAGAGTTTGATTTAAACACTGCCATCCAGTCGACCCTGCGTGAACTTTTCACTTGAAGTCATGGGCGGTTTTCTTTTTGTTTTTCCGTCAAACTTCGGTTGTGTTCTCAGAAGAAAGCGCTTCTCGAGAGTCTTTGTCTCGCTGTCGATTTCACTTCCTCGTTGGAAGCCCGCGAAAAAAAAAAAACAAAATAAAAAGAGCACAAACAAACACGACCTTTGAAAATGTTCCGTCATGTGCTCGAGTGTTATTTGTGTTTGTTCTTTTTTTTTTGAGTTTTATTGGTATTTATTTTGTTTTCGAGTGTTGTTACTGCTTGTTTCAAGTGTGTCGATGCCGGGTTCGCTGGTGGCACTTTAAACCAATGCAGAGGCACGTTACAATTGCAGATTGTGATTTGTATTGATTGCTTTGAATACAAATTAAGATACTAAGCAACAATTTTTAACACTATAAAAAAGTTCAATAAAAGTAGTGTCTTCAACAAACTTATTTTTCATTATAATTATTGTTAACAAAAGTTTAATTTTCCCTCGATTATATCTGCTATCGTCCACAAATCGAAACACAAAGTTGTTCAAGAAGCGATGTGATAGAATTCAAGCCACTTAGCAATTTAATCAAAGCTAATCTCGAATGACCTCTCTCCTTTAAAAGAGATATCTCTCCTTCCTTGCCTTGTACTTGCCAACTGAAACAACTTGCTTGACCCTCGCCGCTCATAAAGCTAACTTATTAACTGGCCTGCTACTTCAAAGGTCTGCCTTAATCTGCTTTAGTGGCTCTTACCGGCCAGAACTGCACAGAGATTCTTCGGTCTCCAGGCTCACTCACCCTTGAAGCCTTTAACTTGAGGATTTTTCTGTGCTCGTGTGTGTGAAACTTTCTCTGGCGAGCTTTTGAGCAAACAAACAGATTAGAGAAGTACTAAATGAAATTAAAAGGGGGATTACATGCCTTGTTGTGTCTTTCACGTAAACATGTTGGCATTAAAGGCATTAGTTAATAAAAGTTAGTTATCAAAGGCAAGTTAGTTAATACTTACAAAAAAAATTACGTATCTAGTTTTTGTTCGAACTTTTACAGAATTGATTATAATGATGAACATGTGTTTTTTATGAAGTTATTTTAAAAAAGCTAAAAAGGGTCATCTTAACACAATTAGCACCCTGAAACTTCAACTTGGGGTTACAGGGTATGTTGTTGCCGTGATAGCAGCGCATAGCAACACGCTCGCTTGTTTGCATGGCAACATGGTTTGCATGGCAATAGTTCACCCCGCGGCCATCCTCGCCACTTCCGGTGATCTTTGCGCAGTTGAGAGCAAAAAAACAACACAAAAGTTTGGAAGGTTCCAACTAATTTTACTACTACCTTTCGCTCTCAGGTGAAACCACCGACCCGTGAAATTCGGCTGCTAATTTTTGTTTTGGCCCTTCTAAACCGCTTATTTGCTTGCAACTGGCTTCCGTTCGCAGCGAGGCATTAGAAAAACGGGTTGTCTAGGAAAATGGGGTTTTGAATTTTTGTAAGAGATTTGAGCGGTTTAATTAAGAGTTGAGTTTTAAATTAGATCAAAATCGGTTTTGTTTTTGTGTTGTTAAGCTATTTTGAGAGCTTCTTGGACTTTGGACTTTAAATAAATACATTTTAAAGCCTTAATAATAAACTTAGTTATAACTACTTTTACTTCAAGATATAAAAAGTATGGTAAACTAATTTCAAATATTAATCAACTTCAAGTCAAGTTGAAAATGTACTATTTTGAACTCCAACACTTAAAAGAGAGTTTTCAATTTGCACACAACTCTTTATGTTGCGCTTGACGTTTTATTTTACGACGGAAAAAATTTGATGCATACAAACCGCAAAAACTAATAAAAGCCTCAACTCGACAGAGCAGACAAAAAGCTTGGGTGGCACTTCAAAGTTCAAACCTCTCTGTGACGTCATAAAAAGACATTGGATCCGTCAAGCTCGAGACTTTTGATCCGCCGCTTCTTTGAAAAGTATTTCGTTTGCTATGACGTCATAATAACTTGAAACTCGAGTAGCAACTTATTCTGAACTAAATCTCAGGTGAACAAATTCTAATTTTTCATAGTCTGTAGTGTAGCTTGCTTTCCAAGTACTTTATGGTGTTTACTTACTTAAATTAAGAAGCATCAAAGTATTAAAACCTTTATTTTATCAAAAAGATTGTATTATGGATGAGAAACAGTGTACAGTTTTAAAACTAATCTTTGTGGTGTTTACTTACTTTAGTATGTAAAATATCCTGACAAATTAAAAACAATTTATTAATTAAGCAGATTGTTAAATGGATAGGAAAAAGTATAAACTTCAAAAGTATACTGTTTTAGATATTTATTTTGTAACAGACAGTAAGCTGTATTTTTTTAATGTAAGTTTAAGTTTGATTTTTAAGATAAAAATGTTTAAATAAAACTGATCATATACGCTTTTAGCTTATGTAAATTAAAACAACATTTAGTAAATTTTTTGAATGAAATCATACTGTATTGTTTGTAAAATTTGTAAAGCATAGTTAAAATGAGAAATATATAAAATTAGATAATTTGTGAATGCTGAAAGTGTTTAATAATATCTAGTTGAAAAAAATATTAATCTAATCTATAAGCTATAGGAAAAGACTTTTAGAAAGCCTTATCTATTTCGCTGTTACAAAATATTTTAGTAAACAACTTTAAACTATTAGCTTTTTTATAGGTTTTGATTTATTTTAGATGTGTATAGTAAAACAGAAAATAAGTTCAAGCTTGATAGTAAAGGCTAAACTTTCAGTAGTTAATCAAATTTTGTGACAGATAGCAGAAAAGTTCATAATATTTTTCAATTCTCATACAGCAAAGGATAATAAAAATAAACAAGCTTAACTTTAAATGTCACAGTTAAACTTTCAATCAAAAGTTAAGTCAGAATAGTGGTATTGAGTAAAAGAGCAATAGGTAGCAAAGTTCATTGTGTACAATTAACACACAGTTTTTAATCTCCACTGAATTAGATAATAAGTACATTATAACATTATTTAATAATTTAGCATTTGTTGTTAATAGCAACATCCTATTAGATTACCAAAGGTTATAAATTAAACTAATTCAACAAGAAATTAAAAATTAATCGTGTGTCAATTTCAATATAGAAAAGAAGGTATAAAATAACATTCATTCATCTTATATTAAAAATGTTGATTTATAACACCAGAAAATAAGCTTTCTAAAATTTTCTTTTAAATAAAGCACAGTCAGAAGCTGAGATAGTTTTTTAGTTCAGTAGTTAGGTTAAAATAGGAAAATAAAGTCAGTTTAACACAGAACAAAACAACTTGCTTTGAGCAGATACAAATTTCAAAATAATAGGGGGGGCTGAATATTGCATAAGCAGCTTTTTTAAACAATGACCACATCCATTATTCGAAAGTAAGCCGTCTTCAATTCAACTGTACACTCAAGTGCGTATCAACAGTCGCTTGAAAAGCTGCTCGTTTCTTAAAAAGCTCAAAATTCGACGGCACTTTGCTTCAATTTCGACTTATTTTTGCGATTTGAGCTCCATTACTGCCGCGATTGACGTTTAGTGGGCCCTTCAAGTCAAATTGAAGTTTTCAAAAAGGGAATTTGTGGCAGTGCTGTTTTTGATGGGAACGAAAATAGAAAATGTTTTTTGTATGAGCCAAAAATTTACCTTATAAACTGTTTTGTTTTTTGACTTACTCGTGGGTCGGTAAACAACTTAAACTTAGCATTGAACTTTAAAACTATGACGTACTTCAATTGCTTTGTAATAAACATTTTATTGGTGTATTCAAACTATTTTTAACAAAGGTAAACTTAAAAGGTCAAACAACAGTTTTCTTGTTCAACAATTTGTACAAACTAAACAGTAAACTAATTTAGATGATTTAATAAAGTATGAAACATGATCAAAAAATATTCTTAAAGAGTAAAGCTTAATCACCACACTTTAGGCATTAACTAAAAGTTCAAAAATACACTGCAAACATCACATTAATTTTAAACGCTGTTTTTTTGACCAATTTGATAATAGATGAACGGAAACATGTGAATTTTAACTGCAATTTTTTCCTTAGCTGCTACATCATAAAAAATACACAATTTTGAGCAGAAAACAAAAATTTTCACACAATTTAGCGTTCATTAGCACAAAGATAACAAAAATTTCAGACTTTTTTTCGCGTCATCAGTGACTCAGAGTCGTCGGCGATTTGTTGAGAGCTTTAGTGGCGTCTCATGATAACAAAAAATTGAAGCGATTTTGCACAGAATAGCACAAGTTGATAAAAAACCTTCGAATTTACAGTGCTGAGGGCAGTAATAATTCGAGGAATGTTAGAAATCGTTTCGTAACGTTAAGATTACTGCTTGCGCAACGTTCAGAAAAATTGTCATAATTTCTTATTTAGCTTGTTTCACGAGCTCTTAACTCAGAAAAAACACCTTATTACTCACACACACAAATAAACGACAAAAAAGCAAAAATCGACTCTAAATTTGCCGTTACAAAACAAATTAAGAACAAGAATGCACTAGAACAGGCAGAGATGAAACAATGAGTATATACAAGCTCTACAGGCCACACCTAGCCCGAGGCTTGCAGCAAAAATTCAAGCCAACAACGAGAAGTGTATGAATGTTTGAAAAGTTAAGTTAACAGTGGAAGTGTTTTATCAAAAAGTTTTTTTAATACTTAGAATTTCAAGTTCAAAAATAATACTAAAAACACGGTTGAAAATAACAGAAAGCTTCCAACAAATGAATAGTAGCAAAATCAATTACAATTGTTTAAAAAAGTCAAAAAAAATTCTAAAGCAAACATAAAACAAAACAACTTTACGTTGAAATAACGAAAACTTTGTTGATTACAAACGTAAAAAAATCACAAGTTCAAAAACCTTTCAGACAATATTAACTCACACATTATCTCACAAAAGCGCGACTAACCGAGGTCCAAGGTGAGGTTGACGGTGTTGGGGTACTGGACGTCGTAGATCATCGAGTTGGACTGCCACCAGGTGCCGTCCTCCGCGTTCATCTCCTCGCTGAGGTCCGTCAGCTTCTTGGCGTCGTGGCTCAGCCTCTCGCGCGACTGGTCGCAGATGTGGCACGACTTGGTCACGCCCTGCCGCCCCGTCTGCAGGCAGTACTCCTCCGCCTGCCTGCCGCACGTGTTGCTGGCCACCACCAGCCGTCCGTAGGCGGCGTTGACGAACGAGGGCATGCACCGCTGCGCCTCGCCCTGCACCTCGCACTTGCTCATCTCCCCGCGGGTCGCGCGGACCAGGGCCGTTGCCAGGACGACGGCGAGCAGTTGAAAACCTCTCAGCCTCATACTCGAGCTTCTCAAGGTGAAAATTTTTTGTGGGTTTTTTGTTCTGATTTTTGGTTGGCGCCTTTTTTTTTTCGAATCTTCTATCTGAAAGCACCGGTGACGACTTTCCACGTTGAAATGAAAAATGTCACGTCGATCTGACTACGGTTGTCACGGCGTAACGCTCTAAAAAATTCTGAAAAAAATTACATTTAAAAATAAAATAAGCAAAATGCTAAATAATAATAAAAAACAGATAAAAACGCAGCTAAAAATAAAACAAAGCTCCACTGCTAATTGTTTGCTCACACAACAAAATCGTGCCAGCAAAGAAAAATAACTGCGCTCACAACCAGAAACAAAAATCACTTGAAGCTTCGCGGCAGCCTAAATGTCGCCGAAATGAAGCCTGCTACGCTTCAGTGGTCACCGCCTTTTTTCTCGACCAAGAGACAACGAGCTCTCTCTAAATTCACGCGCGCGCTTTTTTCCAATTCTCTCGAATATTTTATTTATCTTTCGCGATAATTTTGCCAGCGCCGCGCTGATTAAGGTTTTCTTTCGTCGCCTTTTTGAATTGATTGGATTTTATTTTGATATAAAAATAAATAATACTAAATTTAAAGTAAATTCATTACATTCTGTGTATGAATATTCGGTGCTTATAAGCTTTTACGGTGGTGAATTACAAACCAAACAAACATATACAAAAAGCCATACTTTAGATCTGCACTTTGACCAGTTTCCGTTTGTTTATATTAAAATATCGGACGAAACCAGAGAAGTAAAAGCACAGAAAATAACAGTAACGAAATCCAACCCTGCGGCCAATTTGATGTTGCACGGAGAGAGCAGAAAATAAGAAAACGGTCTCTAATCTCCGTTCCATTCTCGCTTTCAACTTTGATGTAGGAAACCGTTCCTGTGACGTCATGAGGAGCTGCAAATGCAGGAAGAATTTGGCGAATTTCGGCCGCAGAATTTTTTTTCATGAAACATCGTGTTCGAATAAATACGTCGCCGTCAGACGTCGGTTTTTTCTCTTAAAGAAAAAAAAAGTTTCAATTTTCTTTTTGTTTCTCAGACGCTTTCAGAAACCAAAAGCACATGACACATAAATTTGCAATAAAGAGTGAAAGAAACAAATTATAATGGAAAAATTATCAAACGTGAATACTTTTAAATTTTCTTGTTACTAAGGATGATTAAACTGTAGGTTTTTTTTTTGAAACAGAACCAAAAAATTCTTAGATACGCAAAGCATATGTATAATATACATGGTTCGGTATTTACACACATTGTGTATTCATCCACTGCGGTGCTGTTATGCAATGAAACTTTATTTCAACCGAACTGTATCGGCTGTAATGAAACTTTCCTGTGGTCGGATTTGATTGTGTTTTAATTTGATCACAGGCGCCTACAGACAATTGTAATAATAAATATTGCAAAACAATTGTTGAAATTTGATGTGTTCAATGATAAAATATTTATTAGTACTTTGAACAAACAAAAATTGGTTGTTTAATTAGTTCTGAACTTTGTTAAAACAGTAAATGCAATATAGTTGTAAACCAAATTTTTTTAATTGTTTAAAATTTGTATAGTGCAAACTATTTATTATACTAGTTTTTATCAGACAATAAAGTATCAAGTTCATTAAAACTTCAAAACGTTCATTTTTTCATTACTAAAAAGATCATATGTAGTGAAGAAGTTAGTTTATGAAAAAAAAACATATTCTATAACAAAATCTACCTAAAGTACTAATATTAATATTTACGAGTAAGTTTTTATTAGTTGTGTAAGTAATAGTTTGTAGCTACTTTATGTGTTAGCGAACATAAGTTTTGTTCGTTTCTGTTAAAGAATTTTTTAGAGATTAAAAAAATTAAAATTTTAGAAATTTATAAGTTTAATAAAACTACTTTTTATTTAAGGAGCTTGTTTTTGTAATTACTTAACTTATAAAATTTAAATTACTGAACGTTTTAAGAACAAAATTAGTACATAAGTTATTAGATTTCAGTTAGACTACTAAATTTCTCTCAGATTACAGTTGAAAACAGTTAAAGTCAGAAAGCAGTTTAACTATTCTCATTAAGATTGCAAAAAATAGAAAAATGCACTAATTATGTTTTTAAGTACAACTAAAAACAAACTTTCTCCATTAGTTTTATTTACAATGTGACAATTTGATGTATTTATGTTCGTGTTAATACCAAAATATACTTACAGTTTAGCAATTTGTTGTAAATTATTGTTTTAGTGTTATAAAAGACGTTTACTTGTTTTTAAACTTTTGAGTATATTTATACTAGCTGCCACAAATTACAACGATTTATTAAACTTTTAGTTGTACGTATAAAACTGTTTTTTAAAATTAATTGCTTACTTTTTAATAAACTTTGTTAGTTTAAGTTAACCCTTTTAATCAAGTTACTTGATATGACTTATATTATTAGCAATATAAACTATTGTGATTATTTTTGAATAAAAAATTTAAAAAACGATTTAAAACTACTTATGTTAATCATAAAACCTTGGGTTCTAAAAGTATAATTAAAGAAAAGTTATTGGTTATGAAATCTAAAAACAAGACATTTAAATGTACGATTTGGTTTCAGAGTAAGGGATTGTAGTTTTTAAACAAAACCTACCAGCTAAAAGAACATAAAAAAATATTTTTAGTTTAAAAACTTAGAAGTTCTTTTATTATCATTAAAATAAAGACTAACATACTTTTTACTAACTGCAGATAAAAGCTTTAAAAAAGTTAGATAATCTTAGCATAAAACATTATAAGCTCAAAAAAAAAACTAAATAAAACCCAAAAAGTATAACTAAGAAATAACGTTATTGTTAAAGCAGTTCCGCTAGAAAATAAGCAAAGTTATGATTATTCAGTAAAATAAGACAACAGTTTTGATGTAAATCAACTTAAACATAATTTTTGAATAAAACATACATTGTTAGCTTTGTACAAGTGTAACAAAGGTTAAAACTTAGAAGTTGATAGTTTAATTTGAAGAATTAAGACACGTTAATGTAAAATAAATAAGAGAAACGTGTTGAAGAAAAGATAATAAAAAGGAAATCACTGCTACAAATCACTGTAAGTTTATTAAAAATTACAAAAACAAACATAATAATTTTGAACAAGTAAAGTTGTATAAAAAAAACTCTTGCAAAAAAGTTGAACTCTTATTTTAAGTTTTAAAATGGAAAATCTAAAGATGTGTTTTAACATATCCTTGATATTAAAAAAAAAAAACTTCTTATAGATTGTTTAAAAAAATCTATTAACTTAATAGTAAGCTTTAAAAGAAAAAAAAAAACTTGAATAAACTATTTGTGTTACATGTCGAAAATATAGGATATAGATATTGGTAACAATAAAAACAGAAATAACAACGCGAAAAGTTTTAAATAACTATAGTTATATTTAATACGCCATTAGGAGAAAAAATATCGACATCATCTGGAAGCTATTTAAAAAGTCATCAATAAAGGCTGTTATGACTGTAGCAAATTACTAGTCTACATGATTATTTTGAAGTTTAACAAAGCTTTTTATAACAGAAGACTGATTTTAATTTCTTTCGTGTAAAGTTATAAGTTTAACATAAATTTACTTACTTCAAAACTATCAGCTTTATAAAACAAAGTTTATAGTCTGGTTTGAATAACAACAGTGAATTTTTTGGTACAAAAAGCTTTTATGTAATAACATTTTTAAATAAAAGCGAAATACTGTGTTACTGAAAATAAAACGTAAACCCTAAAAATGTCAGATGAAGAAGTAATTAATTTCATTAATATTTTAGGAGTTCTAAAACTAAACAAACTAAACATCTATTTTTAAAGAGGTAAAACTGTTTTTTCTAAAATCAAACTTTTGTGAAAATAAAAAATTGATGTGTTAATGTTAAGTAAGAAAACATTTATTTTAATAGGGTTGTATATTTATTATTATTTTATTAAAATGTAAGTATTAATAGTAGCTTGAGATTTTTATAGTCATAAAGTTTCACTGATTACTATTATTTCATCAAGTAACTTTGATTTTTTAAGGTTAAAGACATTTAAAATTTCTTTAAATTTACTTTAATAGTGCTAAACTTGAACTAAGTTTTACTTTTATTTTGATAATAACTATCAACTTTACTTAGTTTTGTTTTTCAACCAATTATTTCAACTTGAGCAGAATACTAGTGGTAATTAAATCTAGCTTGAATAAAAATATTTTTTAGCAACGTCAGATTTTTTCAGTTATACACAAGAACGAACTTTTAAAGTTAACATGAGAAATTTTTAGTTTGCATTGATTTGTTTTATATTTTAGGAGTATAAAAGTTTTGTTATCGAATAAATAAATACTTAAAGACTTAAAAATTACTTATAACTAACAGCAGTATAGTAAAATTAAAAAAATCTTACAAAACCCTTTCTTAACAATTTAATAAACTTAATAAATAAATACTAAGTAAGATTATTATGCGAATCAAAAAAAATTCTAAAACCTTGAACAAATTTTATTTGCTATATTTTATGATGTAGTTTTAAAACACGCATAGTTTCTTATAAACTTGAAGATTTAAGTAATCAAATAATAAAAAGTATCATTGGGCAAAAATTAAAATTATAGTGATGCTTTTTAAAGTAATTAAATATTAATTTACTTTATAAAACAACAAATTATTATTTTTTATTTGAACATTTATATAAGTAAACAAAACATTTAGATACAAATGAATCAAATTATATGTTTTTATACATCAAACACACAATTTTTTGTTTTAGTTAAAACTAATTATCTATTTTGAAATAGTATCAAGTTTATTTTGGATTAAATATATAACTAAGTTTTACCAACTTCGTATTTTTAAAACATTTTCCAGATAAACTAACAATATTTTTGAAGAAAAACAAAATACATACTTACGTTTAAGGTACACAGTTAGTATTGTTTTAAAAAACAGTAAAAACTTAAATTATATAAAAAAAAAACAACTTGTAGTAGCTTTAAACAAAAGTTCATAAATACTTTAATAGTTTATGCTTAACCATAAAGTTTTAAAACAGAGTTAAAAACTTAGTAGTTAATATAGCTATCTATTTCTCAAAAGTTATTCTTTGTGAGAACTCCGCTATTTTATTTTCTGTTTTAGTCTAGTGCTAATTGCAAACTGTAAAACAACCAATATTATAGACTGTATACAGCTTAGTTTACACAGTTTTAGTTTAAATCAAAAACATCCGTTGCTTTTCCCAAAAGTATGGTATTTTTATTTAATGCTGTCAGTTTTAAGTTCTAGTTTAAACAAATATTTTAGTTTTTTAATTAAAATCAATATAACACAGTACTTGTTTCAAGTAAAAACCATGATAGATGTGCATATTGGCAATTTAATATATCTTCATAAAACTTAAGCGAAACTTGCTAGCTTAATGATCTTTAAATATGAACCTTCAACTGTAGCAATTCTTAACCTTGGGTAAATTTACTCCTGGCGGTGAACTCCTTAACTTCAAAAGGTAATTTTTCTTCATTACAAGTTATGTAAAAATAAAATTTCTAGCTGTATTTTTCATTTATAAATTAGTACTTATTTGTTTTTTTTTTGTAAAACTAACTTATTAATTTATCATGTTTAATATAAATTTAAGTTTTAACATTTTTTTTCTCAAAACTACCTAAAATATTCTTATTAGAGGTAATTACTTTCCAAAAAAAGGTAAAAACAAAAATGTTATGAACCACTGTTCTACAGTAAAAAAGTCGGACAGTCTGTATCCAAGTTTGGATTTTACACTAAGATTAAGTCTGATAGTTTTAGAATATATATATATCTGGTCATTCTATGTGACTCAAATGAATTGCTAAATATTTATCTATTAAAGAATTCTTTTCGTTTATCTTTTAACAAAAGTTTTAGCTTTCTCATTGTTTTACTATGAAAACATTTTTATGTCTTACGCACAACCTTGAAATAAAATTCAGATAAATATGTTTTGATTCGTTATACAAACGAATTCTTAACTTAATTTGTTGTGTTTTGTATTTCCGATTAAGTTTATTACAAAAGATAGCATTGAATTTATATTATTTTGTGCTGATGGTCAACAAAAATTTATATATTAAAATGAAATACTTATCTTAGGAGTGTAAAAGTATAAAATAATATAAAACTAAGATAGTGGTCTAGTTTTACCAGCAAAACACACATTTAAGTAAGATTTGAAAAAAATCTTTTTTTCATTTAGTCTTTTAAGTATTTCAAGTTTCTTTTGGTTTTCTTTTCTCGTTTTGTTGCTGTAAACACATAATTAATTTTAATATACATTCAAATTAACTTTTTTTTTCAACCTTAGTACTAATTTTTAAAAAGCTAGCATTTCTAATTTGAATAAAATTGATAATGATAGATAAACTATAGATCCTGTATTAGTATTAAGCTTGAAACTACAAAAAATAAAATGTATTGACTAAAAAAGCTCATACTTTTAGGCTAAAATAATTTTTTATTAGAAGGCATGGAAAATTATAATACAACAGCATTCCAATAAACTTAGAACACGAAATCAACCAACGAAGGCAATTAGGCAATAAAATAAAACCAAATATATATATTTTACGTCTATATGTAAATGGAATTGGTATCTAAACTCTTTTCCAGCAATGTTTAAGTTAAAAACTAAAATGTTTTAGTTTGATGTAAAATAATATTTTAATAAATATATAAAACAACAGAGGTTTTAAGTACTATTTAAAAACCACCACTTTAGTATCTAAAAACTTAAAATTGTAATTTGAATAGAAAAATATTTTTTGAAAAAGAAATATTAAAAATCAAAACATACAATAAGTTTTTCTAAAATCAAAAAATAATGAGGAATAAATTCAAACTGCATATGAAATTTAAATTAGCTATTATAGTTTTCCTATCAATTAACACACTGTTTATAAAAACATTTTCTTAATTTCTTTAGACTTTTTAACCTTTTAAATATAACAAGACTAGTTATACTTTTAGAAATGATACACAATTTAATTAAATTAGGTAAACTTAAGAAATAATTCAAGTAGTCTTTGAGCTATTTAGAAAAATAAACAAGTTTAAAATGATGAATATGTTGTTTACATAAAAACTTTCCTTAAATTCAGCTAGTATTGTTTACCTTTTTACCAAAAACAAGACTAATCAAGCCAGCTCCCTTTTCAAACCAGAGTTCAAACCCTGCGAATACCTCACTCCTCTATTCCTGCATCTGTAAGAAACCCAGGCCACCAACAACCGCAACAAAAAGTAAACTAGCAGCAGCACCAAGGTGCCCCCTAGAACCAGCAGGGCGATGACCCAGTCCGTGAAGAAGGAAAAGTTCAGTTCCACCTCGTTGCTAGGGACACCGAAACCGAACCCGAAAAACGTGCTCGCGTAACAGCGCCACCTACCCCTGGTGGTGAAGTGGTTTATGTGCAGCAAATTTCCTTCTATTTCCACCCCTAAATGGAGTTCAGCCATGTAGTCCACTAGGTTTCCGTTGAAGAACCAGTAGTAGTGGTAAGCAGGGAACTTGCTACGGCACTCCAGAGTGTACGTTCCGTATTGGACCAATCTCCAAGGGGTGACCAGCACCGGAGGGTTGTCGTGGTCAACAAAAGACTGACCCATGCACGCGGTGCAGAAAGCAAGGGACAGCAGGATGAATGTTGAAAGTTTAGACATTTAGTTGTTAGTTAGTCTGTAAATGTTAAGTTCATTTCTTTGGAAATTATTCAAACATAACATGAATTGAACAAGTTGTTAATTAACAGGGTTGCTACAGGTCAAGCTGAGAAAATTTCTTGAATTTTCCTGACTTTTTTAAATTAAACTCTTAATTTAAACTTATTCCAAAATACATAACCAAACACTTGAAACTATATAAAGCTTTTAATCTTATTTCTAATCAGTTTAAAACAACAGTTTTTTTTTGCTGAATTCAATTATCTAACTTCCACTACATCACTTGAACTATCTGTGTATGATTGATGAGTTTGCAATAAACAGCTTTACCAGCAAAATACATGTATTTCTAACATAAAACACATGGAAGTGTCCTTACCACAGATCATCGATACTAAAAAGCATACAAAAACTTCTTGTTAAAGTAGAGTAGTTGTTCAATATGTTAATAGATAAATTTTGTAGTTTCATAACGGATATTTTATCAATTCTTACCAGAATAAGGCATTGTAGTTTAGGCTATTTAGAAAATTTAAAAGTAAATTTTGCAACTTAAGTCTGACTATAAGGATTTTTAATTAATTTTCTACCATTTGATGGCTTTGGAAAATAAGGAATTTTGTAAATATAAACTGACCAAGTCTGATGCCTTTTCAAACTTTGTCAAATTTCCTGACTTTTTTTCAAACACACCCAGTTTTTACTATTTTTTCCTGAGTTTTGTCATTTTTTTTGTTTTTCCTAACTTTTTCTGATTTTCCTGACTTTTCTGAACTTGTGACAACACTGAACTAAATTAAATTTAAACGTTAGTTAAAACTAGTGTTCCATTTGATCAGCATAATTTAAAAAGAAGTAGTATAATTAGTTATAACACTTAGTCGTATATTAGTGGATGTCTGAAACATTTTATGATACTTATCAAGTTAATATCTTTCAAAATGTTGTGAAAAAGAAAAAGTTAGTAAGTCATTAGCATTCATAACTGTGATAGAACTTTTTTTTCTAGAACTAAGATTCTAGATCAGGCTTTCACAAAGTGAGCTATGACAGATACTCAGGAGGCTACGAGCAGTAAAAAGGCTAAAGGGGGGCCATGAGAAGTAAAGGAGCCACAGGGGGGCCATGAGGTTATAATTTGAAACTTACAGTAGATATTCCTGAGTTACAGATGAAGAGCAAAATAAAAAGGTTATAAGTATTTATTAGTATTTTAAAACTTCGAGATATTCTGGAGTTGTTGATGAAGAACAAAAAAAAAGGTCTTATGTATATTTTAATGTTAGTTTTGTAAGTAGTCTTGTTGGAGGGAGCCACAGCCTTTTTAATTTCTTTAAAGGGGCCCTTTGAAAAAAAAATTTTGAAAACCCTGTTCTGGATGAATGAAATATTTCTAAACTTTTCCATTTAATACTCAGTTTACATAAACAACTTCGTTGTTTCAAAATATGTGATTAAAAACTTTACTTTAAAATAAAAAAACTAATTTTCTACAACTGCATGCTATACATACTTGTCTTTTAAAAAAATAGTTTCTTCATATTTCTAACAAAAACGAATAGAGTACTAAACACAGGGTTGTTATTTTATGAGGAAAAAGAAAGATTGAGCGATTTAAACTACTCCGAGTCAGTTTGAGTTGACTATAAATTTAAATATATATTAAAAAATAAATTAAAAATATAAAGGATTGTATTTCATATGACAGTATATTCTAAAAATAAAGCTTTAACACATTAATGTATAATAAAAACAGCATTACTTACACTCTAGTATAGGATTTAACAATTTACGGACCGTTTAATAAAAATGACCAGACCGCTAATGTTCTCAAAATTTAAGTACAATTCTGCCCGCGATAGAGGTAAAACTGCGGTCCACCATAATGTAAATCTAGTCTCCTGAACCGAACTTTAAAATTTCACTACTTAATGTGGGATTTAAAATGAAGGGCAAACAAAAAAAAAAATCCAAGTACATTGCACGGGATATTAGAAACTTACACTAGTTATAGTAAAGAAAGCTCAAATAAAGCTTACATTATGTAAAAATGATTTGGGTAGTTGATAAATTTTAAAATTTAACAAAATTGAAATGTCCCGGCCCGCCAAGGAATATTTTTTCCAATTTTGGACAGCCTATTAAAAAATTAGTCCCTTCCTACTCTGTAAGATAATTTTTTTCATGAAAATAGTTTAAGTAAAATCATCCAAACTAGCTGAAACTCAGGTAAAAATCTTAACTAGCCTGAGTTTTTCAAATAAATTTTCAAATAAGTCTAATATTTAAAAAAAACTTAAAACAGGTAAGGTTGGCCAATTCTAATAAAAACCTTTCAGATGAAACGCAATTTTCGAATTTAAAATTAACTAATTTGTTACTCACAAATATTTGTAATATTTACCTACAGCAGTCAGCATCTTTTACAAAAATAAGAAACTGTTTAAATGGTTGTGATTTTTATCCTAGTTAAGTTTTCTTATTAATATTACTGTTAAAGATAAATAATCATATGTGAGTGCTAGTTATTTATAATTATCTTGTTAATATTTGAAAAATGTTTAAGTTACAGTTATTTTGCTGTTTTAAAGCTGTAATTTAAAATTAAATATACATCTAAGTAGAAGGTTGCCACTTGTTTTTTAAAACGTTTTTCCAGTTTTTCTAATTTCTGCCAGGTTTTTAAAAGTACACAATTTTTGGTGTATTTTGAATTTAAATTAAGTTTAAGGTAAGAAACTGTGTTAAATAGTATAAAAACTTTAAAAAGATACTGTAAAGCTACTTTAAATATGTTTTTTATAGATAAAAAAATTTGACGATGATAAGTTTTTTTTTATTTATATGATATATTTTTTGAGTCAAATCGAAATTTCACTACTGAACATATGAAAATTATTAAAATTCAAGTTTTACCAGGCTTTTCTAGTGATTTTTGTTCAAAATTCAAGGTACTTCAAGTTTTTTTTCATAATTTCACAAATTCCAGGTTTTTCCAGATTTCCAGGTAAAGTGGCAACCTTGTAAAGATGATTACTAAATTGTATTGTATACATACTACTCTTAAAATAGGTGAAATTTTTAGGCAATGAATGAAATTTAAAAATGTTACAAAAGAGTTAAATAAACTTATAAAGTTATAATTCATATTTAACAAAGTGAGAAAACTAGTGTTGAAAATCATGTTTCTAGTTATTCTATATAAATCTTTTCATAACAAGCTATTATGGGAGCTAATAAATTACTTAAATTAAAGCCTTTACAACATAATTTTTTTTTTACAATTATTTTTCATTTTATAAACAAGTTACCTTTAAATAAGAAGTTTTTTAGTTAAATGATCTTCTAATTATCAAAATCTGTGCACCCTAAGTTGCAAAATTAAAATTCTGTGTACCCAATGTGCGAAAATCTAGTTTAAGTTTAAAATTTTCAGTAATATCTAGTGCAGGGTTTTCAAAAAATTTCTTAAAACACGACCATAAAAACCGTTTAAGACCTGTTTTTGCTCTTGATCATCAACTCTAGAATATAAAGAAAAAATTTCATAGTATAAGATATATCAAGTTACGATTCATGCACCCCAAAATAGATTTTGTTGTCACTGGTGCACACTTTGAAGATCGCTGGTTTAGTTAGTTTGTCACTCAATAACTTTTTGTTGGGAACATTCAACTTAATTTTTAAATAGTTTAAAAGTGAACAAAGCAAATGGTAGTTTTATCACACAGTATATTAACATCAATGTTATTTTTTTAATATGTAAATTAAAGTGAGAAAACTTTTTTAAATCTGAAGAAATGTTTGAAGTATTAATTTTTTTTCATCAAAAACTTTGAACTTTTAAAAAAATGAAAAGTCAAACTCTAAATTTCTATATTAACTTATTTGTATATATATTAATGACAAAAATTTACAGTCAACTTTGACTAACAACAAGTAATGTTTAGTTAGACTGCAGTCCCAAATAGTATGGCATATAAAACAAAAAACATTTTAGTAAACTTTTTATGACAGTAGTAAAAATTTTTTATAACTACTACTTATATTTCTTCAGTCTAAGGTTACTTTGATTTATTTCCACTATATTATTTTAAAAATAATATGGCAAAAAAGTATTAAATACAAGTTTTATGAAATAAAAACGTAAAGATCTTGAACATTTTACTTATTAAAAAAGATTGTTTTAAGTATAAATATATTGACTTTGCATAACTTTTTAGCTCAGCAGTTTTCTGAAAAAAAAGAAAAATATCTTAGTAGGTAAATCCTACTAAAATATTGTTAAAGTTGTATTTAAAAATGTAATACTCAAGTAGCAACTAGTTTAGATTTATTGTGTGTTATATACAAAAAAAAACAATAAAAAACTACTTTACAAAGAAGATAAATAAACAGTTTAATGTTAATGAGTAGTAAAATACATTTACTAAATCTGTTTAAATCTATATTTGATATAAAACTTTAGTGTAATTTTCTTATAAAAGTAAGAAATAAATAGTAAACTTTTAAAAAACTTATGAAAAATTTTTGTGGAGTTAAAATTTTACTTGATGTCCAAAAATATTTCATTATCTGCATTATTAATTTTTATTTTTTTGTAATATTTTCAAATTATTCATGCATTTACACATTTGCTGTATTTCCCACTAAGATCTTGCTAATTTGTTTTAAAATTTGTAGCGCTAGAGAGCAAAAAACTTTAAAATTGTTGAAGTTTACTACAATAGCAGCAGTAAAATATTTTTTTTTCTATATTAAGACATTTAGAAACCAAAAAAGGAATTAAGTTTAAATATAAAAAGAAAGTGTTTTGTAATTTTTAAACATTTTTGTTTGAAAAAATATTTGCTTCTGTTTAAAGATAGGGGTCTAAGGTTGTAAAAAAACTTTTGTTAAAAAAAAAGTAAATCTCAGGTTTTCTTACTACTTTTGTTAAAAACGCCAGGATTTTTTTCAAAAAGCTCATATTTCTAGGACTCAAAGTATTAACGCCAACCTGATTTGAATTTTAGTTATAAAAAAGTAATGTTTGTGTTGTATGTAACTAGGCATATCATTTGTCAATATTATAAAATAAAAAAAAAGTACTTCGGCATGCCTTTTTAAGTTACAACAAACTAACGATTATGAAGAATTTATGTTTAGTTGGTAATCATTCTGGTAGCCCTCATTGTAACAACCAATAGAGTACAAAATACATTAACTTGCAAGCTGTTTCGTTATTTTACTATACCCACAATTCCGGACCGCGCACAATTCCCACCTACTTTTTTCTCTGTTTATTTACTTATTATTATTTTTATTTTTATTATCAACTTGTTTTGTTTTATTTATTTTTTATTATTGCTGTTACCCCTAACCCTTACACATGGTTGGTAAGCGCTTCTCGGATTTGATCGGCAGACAGGAATTGTGTGCGGTTCCCGTTATTTTGAATGTAGTTATTTATGAACTTATTCAGACGATTGTATATACTTTTTTCTATAACTTTGTTTAAATATCATTTTATTGAATTTAGTCATTAGTAGCTTAGTATTCTTTTGCTTATTTTGTTTGTGTTGTTTGTTGCTTCTAAAATAATTTTATTGTGTGAGTTGTTTATGTTTTAATTGTTAGGCAGACATCTGTACGATATTTTATTGTACTATTATTAAAAATCTTTATAAAATTTATTGTTTTTAAGAAAATTTTGACTAACAAAATTAAAAAATACCTTTACTATATTGGTTTTTACAGAATTGCAAAACGGAGGATTAAAATATATGATTTTTATTAATATGTTAGTTTTTTATAACTAAAATTTAAACCGTTTTTTTTTCATACCCTATAAGCTTATCGTGTCAGCTTGAAGTTAATGCTTCATTATAATTCTTATCAATTTTATTTAATATCTTTTTGTTACTAGAGAGTTTGCTTAGTCTGTTTTTAATCATTGAGTTTATACCTTTTTTTATTACTTTAGAATGATTAGACCCATTGTGTATGTATTTTACGTTAGAATTATTATTTTTATATGGTGCAAAAGTGTTGCTACTCAAGTTTATGCTAATATCTATAAAATCTGTCCAGATTAATTTACATTTCAGAGAAGTCTTAAATCCGTGGGATTTAGATATGCTTCTTTTTTCTTTGTTTTTCTTTCGTTTTTGCATTTAGACCTGTTTAAAACAGCCAGACCATCGTCAAGATACAGACCAAAAAATAATAAACTGTTCACGAAATGTAAATCAAATAATAAGCTATTTGCTTATTAGATCGCAGATTTCATCACCTTTATAACTAACCGTAGGAACGTCAAATTTACTAGTGTCATTTATTTTCTAAAAATAATGTGTCTAAGTTTTAAGTTTTTATATAAATAAATACTTTTTTATATCTTTCCTGGACAAGACGTTGCCACTCCGTTGTGTGCGACTCAACAATTGAAAGGTTCTAGGCCCAAACATTTTTGCGTTTTTTTATTGTCGTTTAATTAATATTAATATGAAAATGTTCTAGTATTTTTGTTCACTTAGTATTGTCAAAAGTTGAAGTAAAAATGATGTTTAGATTACTGTTATTAATATGGTTCGACCTATTATAAGTTTATAGGAATAAATTTAGTTGCCTTTAAATTTGCTTCCACTTTGTAAACAAACCTAGTTTTGGCTTTGGAATTGCATCCAAACAACAAACCTGGTCCATAATTGTACTACGATGATTAGTGTATTGAGGTTTTTCAAACTTTACCACCCGACCAATAACACAAGGAGCCGATCAACAACAACCCACATTCAGGACCAAGTTTCGTACTCATTAGAACGTTTACTAAAACTTAATCTTTGATTAGTATTAATTTGTATATTTAAGAAAATGTCTTTTTGCATAACTAAACGTATTTTAAATTTCAATCTGTAGCACCTTTATTGCAAATGTTCTTTGAGTGTTGTAAACAGTTGTTTAAGTGAAACTGATTTTAAACTTATCACTACCATCATGCTTTGACTAACCATAAAAAACGATAAATATCATTTATATGCACTTGCAATGGAAATTTATGAAATCAGCAAAAGTTTTTAATCAAAACAAATAAGATAAAAACTCATAACTAATTTAGATACTTTTAGTATTGCTCTAAATCGAGCGATATATTTAAGTGTAATAACTTTTACTTTTTAACAAAATTTCGACAATTTTTATACTTTGTACATAAATGTATTTTTGTAAATTAGTTAGTGATATATTAAGCTATTTGTGATTATAATAGCTTATAAGTCTTATAAGTGTGTTTTTTTTTTCTTATAAATTAGATAAATATTTTTGTTGTATTTCTTAACTCAATACTTTTTACCAGTTTCGGTTATTTAAGCAAAGTAAACTGCTGAAGCAAAATATTAAATTTTTAATAACTATTTATCATAACTAATTTCAAACTTTTGTAAGTTTTATAAGATTCTAAAATCTTAGAAATACTTTAAACTTAGTAATAACTGATTTAGTATTAAATTCGCATGCACTTTTGTTCTTTCCTACTCAGAATAATTTATAATTAGTTAACTGTGCAAAGCTCCTGGTATGAAGTGACTTTTGCTGAACGCATTGTTTTAGGTAAGTTATAAAATAGTTTCAATTATTTACATTCATCAATTTCAATTTTGTTCTATACAGTAACCTCTCGCATCTTTACGCACTTATGACGTTACGCACTTTTGTTTTGTTACGCATTTTAGAGTTCTAAAAAAAAAAATAGAATTTTAATTAATTTTTTATATTGCAAAAAATAGGTTTGATGTATACTTTTAATTTAAAAAATGGTTTTAAATGCTAACTCACCTTTATATCTTTAGACTTTGTAAATTTATGTTCCTTTACTAATTTATAAACATTTAGTTATACCTCTGTATATCAGAAGTTGTGTTAATAATATAAGATTAATATAAAATTATGAAATAAATATGACTGTCTTAAATAATGGAAGTATAATGAAATAATGAGAGTCTAAAACACTAATAAATAATACAGCACCCTTGCCCTAGATATGAATAAACATCTAAAAAAGAAATCTAATGAAACTTCCCAGCAAAAAGTAGCAGTGATACTTATTAAATATAGAGCTTACACTTAACAAAAATCTCAGTTGTTTTTTTTAGTAAACATTTCACTAGTTTTCTATTTCTTAAAAATCTACTTATAATTAAAATTAGTGAATTTTTCTCCAAGTATTATTTAATATTTTATATTAGCTTTAATTATTTTTTTTAAATATGTGTATAGTTTTATCTTTCGTTTTCATATTTATAAATAAAGTAAACGAATTTTTAAAAGTGGAAAAGTCTCCAGTCTGCTTTTAAGTAGAAGCAATATCAAAAAACAGCCATTATAGTAAGTATATTTGGTACCTCTCATATCTTTACGCATTTTTTCTGTGGACACAATGTGCGTAACTAAGCTGTACACTAACTTGTTTGATAGCAGTTTACCACTTTAATACTCTATTAAAACTTTTAAAACAACATCAACTACAACTGAGTCAACATAAAAGATACAATTAAAGAGGATAAACACAAAGTTAACTCCTTAAATAACGTTTTAGTAACAAAAAATATCGGTTGCCTAGCAAAATAACTGTCTAGCGACGTATTATTAGCTACAGAACACCATCTACATTTCAAATAGATGGAGCTTTTAATAATATTTACTTTAAAATGTGCTGATGGTTTGACTTTAATTACGTAAAAAGTGCTTACTAAACAAACATTTAACAGTATTATAGTTTTTAACAAGTTTTGTTTTAGTATCACTATCTTTCAGATATTCTATAATTTTAAAAGTCCAGCTCGTAAAAATTTATCGTGCCCACTAGATAATTTGCACAACACTTTTCGAAAATATACTGAAAATTGCTAAAAAATCTTATATATTTTTTATAGTATTCGCTAGCATTGATAACTGAAGAAAAAAAAACTCTTACAATATATTTTAGTTTTAATATATTTGTTCAATTCAAAAATTAAAGAAATACAAAAGCAAAACTGTTATACTTTTGTGTTGAATAACTTAAAAGTTGTAATCAAAATATATTAAATTTGTTTTCATCATACACAATTACGAGAACTTCAAATTAAAGTTAAATAATTCTTAATAAAATAAAAACAAATTGAAAAATAAACATGGTAAATAGTTATATCTAACAAAATTTCAAAGTTTACAATACAACAAAAACGAAACAAGGTGTAAATAAATCATTTTGAATTTTAAAAAGTTTTGCTGACGATTTGAACCAGCATCAAAAAAGTTACTACTACTTGTTTAAAATAGATAATCTGTTTTTATTAATTTCCTAAAACTCTTCATCAAGGTAAATACTAGCATTTTCATAAATATTCTCTTTCTCGGTAGAATTTAATTTAATTTTATTTCCAAATCTGTTTAAAATAAATTTTAACAGTTAATACGGTCTCATTAAAAACTTTTTATATTTAGGGTAATAAAGTATTAGGTAAGAGAGTATTTTTATAGTAAATTGTTGTGCAAATTTAAATAAAAAATAACCAAAAATTGATTAAATTTTAAAGAGATTTTAGTTTTTTTCTTTATTGAAAGCTGTTTCAACAAAAGTTTAATGCTAGTTATCTAACTTTTTTTCTCAAATACAAATAGGTTATACATAAAACTTACTTCAAGTATGTAAGCAAAATAACACCAATAACAAATACAACTCCAACAGTTAAACCAATCGCAATTTTCTGTCCCTTGTTCAATTTTGATGTGCCTAGAAACAATAGATATAAAAAAAAACTTTGAATAGTATAAAGCAAAGATTTAACCACTTATATATTTTGTATACTTAATAAAACATTTCAAACTTAAAGTACTTCGAGTTTTATAAAACTTATTTATTATTTTTAATAATTCATTAAAAACAGTTATTAAACTCTTTTTTTTTATAATTAATAACTAGTTCTACCATTAACCGCTCCTTTATTTTAGTTACTTCTTTATTTTTGGATTTTTTTAAAAATTTTGCTGTTTTAACAAATAAAAAATTTCAACTAATAAAAACGGTTCTTCTTTTAAAGATAGAAGCTTAAAAAAAACTTTGCTTACTTAAGTTAACAAACTAAAGTATTGTATGTATCAAAATAAATCAAAAGCTTATGAGAAAAGCTAATAACGAAAACTAATAGTAAATTTAATATATTAATGAATAATATGTTAATAGTATATTACAAATATAGTTGATTAGTTTATTTAATTATGTGGTTGAAATAAAATTAACAAATGTTGTCAATTTAAGATGAAGATTCTTATTTTGAAAAATAATTGCTACAAAATTAACAAAATTATTAACTATAAGTAACCGTCTGAGTTTTGTACCAAAGAATTTTTTGATTACTTTATTAACATAATGCATAAACCCCACGCTACTAAACACTTTTTCATAGGTTTCATTATTTTTTATAATGGTGTGAAAACATTAGGTGCTTACTTTTTGTAAATTTTTTCGTACTTTTCGTATTTTTGTCAGTAGATGAAGTTTTGTTTGAAGAATACTGAATAGTGGCCTTAGATGATTGAGTTATATTTTTCTGAGTTGTAAAGTTTCTTGTGAAATCAGTAGCTTCAACAGATGCATGTAAAGTATTCGTATTTTCAGCAGACCCCAATGGTTTAGCAGTAACTCCCTCAGTTTTTTGTTTACTTTTTCTGGTTGATATGGATTTTCGATATCCCTGTTTAACAGCCGTGTTTGAACTTTTGCTTGTACTAATCTTTGTTGTTAAAGAACTTTGTACAGCTAGAGTAGCCGATAAAACGGTGCTTGATTGGTCGTTTTCATACTCAATCTCAATGGTATTATTTACGCATTCTCCACAAGAGCTATAACTTGTATCAGCTCTGAACGGAATCTGGTCTGGTAGCAAACACCAGTCTCCATATACCCAGCTCGGTTCGCAATCATCATACACTGTTCCTTCGTATTCAAAAGGAGTACAAACTTTATTTGTACCTTCGGCGCATTCTAAATAGTTTTTGTTTGTTTTGTTAGTTATAAAAATAAATGCAGTTCTTTAATAACTACGTCTACTATATAACTTTTTTTCAAAATTTTTATACAACTTTTTATTAAATAATTTATCTAATTTTTTCGTTTGCAATTTGTACTTTATAAATCTGTACCTAAATGGTTAAAAAAAATCTTTTGTGTTAGCTAAATTAAGAATACTAAAGTTTTTGTTTCTGTATATTTTATAAAACAATAAGATAAAGTTGATTATAAATTGAACTCATTTTTAATTTTCAAAAGTTTAAATTAGTTTTAAAGATTTTAGTTGTTTACAAAAATATTAGTGTCTTTATAAGCTAAAAAAATACTAAGACATCTTTTTTTCAACCGTTTCATTCAAGTTTCTTGAACTTAAGCTTCAAGTATTAAAGCAAAATGCCAAAAACAAAACATACTACTTATTGAATGTTTAGTTATACAGTTGATTTTTTATAATCTGTTGCTGCTATTTAAAAAAAGTAAATTTGTTCAGTTTTTTGATAAAACAATAAAGTTTTGTTTTGATACCTACAAAATTAATCTAATAAAAAAAATCAATTGTTCATTTTAAAAAATATTAGCAAAATCTATTTAACGTTCAGAAGTTTAGAGTTATAAATGTTATAAATACTACAAAGCTAAACGAAACAAACCTAATTTGAGTTAAAAAAAACGTCTTTTACTTTAGTTATGTATATTTTTATTATAACAAAATTAAAAAAAATAAAAAAAAAATTAAAATAATTTAAAAATGTGTATATTAACAAGAAAAGCAAAACATTTTTTTATTCTAAGGTGAAAAATATTCAAACTTATTCTTTCTTTAAAATAAACTTAATTTACTTTTAACAGCATCGCTTCCACAAATAGAAATAAACAGTATTGTTGAAACTACCAAAACTTTCATGTTTATATAGTATCTAAATATTTTTGTCTGCTAAATATATAAAAAATACTTTTCAGCAGTAGTAAATTAACATTAATTTGTTAATTAACAAACTAGCTTAGTGATTTACAGTCAAATATTTAAGTTAACAATTTAAAAACTAAACTAAAATCCTTTCTTAGTAATTACTCAAATTAAACTAATACTTTCCTACTGTTTAGTTCATACACGTTTACATCTGTCATTTAGCTCAAAGTAAATAAACTTTTTAAAGTTGCTAACAATATACAGTTAATTTATAACTTATACATCCTTAATGTCTAAATACTTAACATTATTGTAAGGATTAACTTAATTAAGCGGCTTTTTTGTTAGAGGAACTGCTAAATAAAATAAATTATGTATAAACAAATTATATTTTATAAATAAATAATTAGTTGTAGAAATCTTGCTAATGAACGTTTAATAATTATTTAGTAATTTTTATCCGTTTAAAATAGTTTCAATATTTTCCTGTTTAAACTTTAAATTAATTATTACTTTTACAAAGTTAAAAAAATAATATGTATCGACATAGAAAATAAAATATACATTAATAAAATATTTTTATTAGTGTCACTGCTACTGTGGCCAGTTACGTCACCAGTTTCCTTCGAAACTGTCTCGGACCCGGTGGTTTCGTAGGAGCCAAAATTGATAGTTAATTTACTTTCTTCGGTTCGAGGAGTTGTTTGACCGTCAAAACATTTTTAAGGGCTTCAGCAACATATTCTATCAATATGTATAGTTGAATATGTTATTATATACTTAGAAGGTCTAGTATAAGAGTGTTATAGTTTTATTTCGTACAATATAGTAAACACAACTAAACAAGGAAAAGAAACGTCTCTTTGATTTCTCCTTGTTGCGCTACTGCGGGCTGATTGCTCAAGTCTCTCGCACTCGACTTCATAGTGGTTCGCTCGTGTTGACATCTGTTACTTAGTCCATTGGCTGTTCCGGTCAGTAATCGATAAGTTGAGATAAATGTACAACATTACTAAAACAAAAAAAAAAAAATGTCCTGACAAAAAGATTGAGTAAAAACAGCTTGTCTGTTGTAAAGTTGATGTCAGCGCTGGGCTCACTCGGCAGGAAAATGGAGCTCAAAAGTTGATGCTGGATACTCAGCTGGACTGGTGCCACCGGGTGCGTGGGCTGATTCGTTAGAAAATAATATCTTGACTCTGTAGAGGATTGATGATGTAGCTTCAGCTTTGTAAAATGGCGACAATCGTTCACATTTGAGAGCGATATGGTAACGATTCTTGCTGAGGAAACTTATTCCCGCTCTGATTGAGCGTATTTATACTTGTTTGATCATTGTGTAGTATTACGCTTTTTGAGACCATATATAATGATGTTCGGCGCATATAAGTTAACTGAAACATAGAAGTTACATACTTTCAATGAATTATTCGAAAGTTTACTTTAGTATATTTTTAGTACATAAAATAAAATTTAAATGAACTTAGCTTTTACTGTCTTTTATTTGTAAGAACTTGCTTAAAGAGAATTAACTTTTGATACTTCAATTAAATTAATAATTTTACAGTTTTTATAAAAAAAAAAAGATTTATTGAATTTGGACACTTAAAGCAAAAAAGTAAGATTTTGCACAAGTTTCCTACAAAGTAACACAACATAATTTTTAAATACATTATAGTAAGTTGAAAAATTTTAAGGTTTTTGAACATATTCTATAACTTTCCAAAGCAAATAGCTAAAGCATAAAATAAATTACTTTTGATTTTTAGTTTAAGACAAACTTTAATTTGTTTGATCAAAGTAAACAATATAATTATTATCAGTTTTAGTTTAATATAGTTTGTAATAATTATTTTATATAAAAAGTAAACATAAGACTGGTGTAAATACGTTTTTCTGGCCTGAAACACAAATAGTTCTCCAAAATCGCTTTATTTAAAAAATTTCTGCACCAATATTTAAGCGCATTAAATTCAAAAAAAACATCTGTGCTCCTAAAATGAAGTATAACTATTTGTTATTTGTATAATAGCTAAGTAAGATTTTTTAAGACTTTCTTTGATTGTATACATAGTTTTTAATGCTTCACTGTTATAACTTAAATTTATTATGTCCTGGACATAACATTAAACTGTTTTGGTGTACGACTCGATAACTAAAAGGTTATTTCGTACACCAAGTCCTTGGACCAAATTTTTTGAGCGTATTTTTTGTCGTTCAATAAACAATACTATAACAAACTTTATTTTTTCAAACGAACACATTATAGGTTTTTTTTTTATAGTGCATAAGTATTAAACAAACTATAATAATTTAATAAAGCATATACATTTGTTTCAATAGTGCATAGTTTTTATTAGTATGTCATTCTAGTTTTTTAAAAGACACTAATCTAGTCTATACCCTTAGTATCTTGTTTTGATTAGCGTACACACTGCTATACACAAAGACAATATGAAAATAAAACAATTTCAGAAAACAGCTAAAACTGTCTAAACCTAGTCTTCATCAGTTGCAACCCTGAATTTTAGTTTTTAGTAAGTTGCCATTTTAGAAGAATGTTTAACTTAAACTACACAAATATTGTGGAGTAAAAATGGTATTGTCAGCTTTTATTAAACTGTCAAGTTTTAATTAAAAAAAAGAAAATAATCAAAGGTTTAAATAAGTATTTTTAGTTAAAGATATTTAGGAGTATGCTTTAATATATATTAATTTTAAATTCCTTTACTTCATAATAGGCAAACGTTTGCTTCACATAAATTTACATTTTACAAGTAACTAAATAAAATTGAACTTCAGTAATAACATTGAACGATTTTGAAGTAAAGTTTCGGGTAAAATTAACAAACAGTGCATAATAACCATTTATTTATTTTCCAACTGCAAGCTTTATGCAACTCATTAAGAGCTCCCTTATACGAATAAGCTCTCACAAGGTTTAATTTGACTTCAACATCATATTGAACTTTTTATTGAAACTATTAAAATTTATTACAGTCGGTGACAAGCTGAGCACCAGCAAATAATGAAATTATGACAAATTCTTATATTTTCTAAGTTTAAAGTTCAATTTTTAAAATTCTATTCAAAAAGTACTAGCAATTTATAAATATTTTTCTTAAACAAAATTTTTATTGTTATTTCTAAGCTTTTTTTTAAATTATTTCAGGAGCTGCACCAAGATCATCCAAACAAGCCCCAAGAAACCAATCAAAACACGCCCTTGACAGGACAATATCTTAACACGACTTAATAAAATAATTTTCAAGTAAACGAAATAGTACTACTTAAAAAAAAACTATTTAAAAGTAATTAGAGGTTTAATAGTTATATCTTTGCTTAGGGCTTTCAGAGTAGTTTTAATTAGCTGGAAGCACGAAAGTAGTAATTTTTTTAAATAATAAAAGTCTGAAAGACTTTAAACGAAAACATCAGCGAAAATCTGAAGAGCAGATGCCTGCACTTTCGTATGCCGTGAGACAAGCTCAAGTTTAACAAAGTGTCTGATCATAACCATTCGACCATCAGACCACAAGCCTTCGGTAGACTTCTGACTGATGAGTCCTAATCGGGATGAAACCGTTTTCAGTCTACCGGAGACTGATGATCGAACTGGTATGATCAACCCTTTTGAAAGACTATATATATTTAGTATAACTAGCTCATCTAATAAAACTATAGAACTTATGAACTTATATTTAACACATAAAAAATTCTAAAGAATTTTAGCTCTATCTCTTTCTTTTACAACTGTTTTAAGTCAATAGTATTTACCATTAACTTTCTTTAAATTAAAACCATGAATAAATGGCCTTTTACAGTGTTAACTAAAGTGTACTTTTTCTAAATAATTTGCATAGACCAGGTTCTTAAACTTACATGTCACTATTCATAAACCAAACTTTTATTTACTGCTTTAGAAAATAAGAAGGTATGATAAGAAACAGTTTAAATGTTTTAAATTATTTATCAAATAAGTTTTGTTTTTTCTCATCAAAGCTTAATTGATGAATCTTTTATGCTTTATTAGCTGATTATTATAGTACGTAGTCTTTGGAAAAAATTACTTTTATAGTTTATTTTTTAGTCGAAGTCTTTTACTTTTCCAAATAAAACTTTTAATTTTAATTCAGAGCTACTTTATAAATTAAGATTTTCTAAGGCATAATTGTTACATCATTAAAATTTAGTGCTAGGTTGTGAATGTATATTTGAATTAAAATAAAAAAATACATATACAGTTATGTTTGTTTTTAAGTTTATTGATAGTTTGTTTAGTTTATTAATTAACATTTAAAATGTTCAGCGTGCTGTACATGCTTATAATTTATTTTGTGGTAAAAAAAATAACAAAAATACAGTTAAATGTTTAGTATTAGTTGCTCACATTAAAAACAATACAGTTTTACTATTAACAAGCCTTTAATTAAATATTGAATAACTGAAGAAAAAGAAACAGATAAAATAATATAGGTATATATTTAATTGTAATTTAAAGAAAAGTATTATTCTAACAACATTAAACTTAAGAAAATTTATTAAGTTTGAAAACTAATAAATTACAGAAGCTAACTTGTAGACCTTAACGATTTCAATAAATTTAAAGCTGTGATCAAAATAAATTAAATTAAAGTTATCGTGGTGTATGACTCGACAACCGAAAGGTTTTTTTCGTGCACCAGGCCTTTGGAAAAGTATTTTGAGCGCTTTTCTTGTTGTTCAATAAACAATATATGTTTGTTTGTTACATACACGAAATAAGAATATTATCAAGTAAAGCAAAAAACTTGCGCAATATTTTCAAAACAACAAACAACTTATACACAATAGTAAGTTATACCAAATAAGACAATAAGATAAAAAAAGTCTAAAAAAGTTAATATAAACTTTAAGTTGAACTAAGACAAAAAACAAAATAAATATTTTACTACTACTTGTTTAAATGAGATAATCTGTTCATGTTAACTTCTTTAAGTTCTTTATCAAGATGAATACTAACGTTTGCATAAATACTATCTTTTTTTGCAAACTTTGATTTTATTTTCCCTCCAAATCTGTTGAAACACATTAAGTCTTTTATTAACGTTCAATAAAAAGATTTTTAATAAAGGTGATAAAATGTTAAATAACAGGGTATGTTTATTATGTTTAATGGTAACCTATCTAAAAAATTACAATTTATTGATGAAATTTGAAAAAGATTTTTTTTTAAATTGTTTGGCTATAAATTTCATGCTAGTTGTGTAAATATTATTGTTTGAAAACAATAAAATAATGTGTTGAAACTTACTTGCAGCATATAACAAAAACCACACCAATAACAAATACCACTCCAACAGATACACCAATTGCTATTTTCTGTCCCTTGGTCAATTTTGATGTGGCTAAAAACAGTTAATAATTACAAACCTATGAATGAATGTAAAATGTGGGTTAAAGAACTTATCGTTTTTATACACAGTATAAAACTATGTCAAGTTTGTACCAATTAAAAGGTACTTTAAAATTTTGTAAAATTTATCGTGAAAATTTTTATGTTGTAGTTAATTACATATATCATACTATTTTTATTTTGTTAACAAAAGTTATTTCCATCAGGTCCTACATTGACTGTTTATTTTCATTATCTTTGTAGTTTTTTAACTTTGAACTTTTGAAACAGTTTTATTAGCTAATTAAGTTAAGAGTTTAAGTTATTAAACACGGTTCAACTTTAAATAATACTAGCTTGAAAGAAATAAAATTTTCTTACTTAAAATTAAAAACGTAGCAACTATTTATAATATATCGAAAACTTATGAGAAAAAAGAACAAAACCTAACAGTAAGCATAACTTAAAAAAAAGTGATTTTTTGTTAAGACTTTAACTGTTTTTTTTATTATATATACAAACAACACGCTTTTGAAACTTTTTTTTTTCTATTTCATTATATTATTCTATCGATTAAAAAAGACTTAAACATTACTTTTTGTAGTATCTTTTTTAGTAAGGTTTTTGTCAGTTGAAGAACTTTCTTGTGAAGGCTGCAGAACAGTAGCCTTAGATGACTGAGTGTCATTTGTTCTAATTGTAAAGTTTGTTGTGACACCATTAGTTCCAACTTTATTAGATTTATTCGTTGCAATTTCGGTTAGTCGAGGGTATATATCTGTTTTCTTGTTTTCTGAAGACCTTATTTTAGAGTCTTTATAGGTTGTTCCGCTATTGATTGAAGAAAATAAAGTTTTCAAAGTGCTATGCAATATATTTGTTGGCAATGCTGTAGTCGAGATATGTGTCGCTTCATTATTTTCTGTAGATGCATGAACAGTATTCGTACTTTCAGCAGAGCTTAATGGCTTAGCAGTAACTTCCTCAGTTTTTTGTTCACTTTTCTGGGTTGCTACGGATCTTTCATATTCCTGTTCAAAAACTGTGTTTGAACTTTTGCTTGTATAAACCTTTGTTGTCGAAGTATTTTGTACAGCTAAAGTAGTAGATGCAACGATGTTTGGTTGGTCGTTTTCATACTCAATCTCACTGGTACTATTTACACATTCTCCACATATGCTGTAATCACCCACTTTATACGGAATTTGGTCTTTAGTCAAACACCAGTAACCTATCCACAATTGACAATCATTGTATACTGTTCCTTCGTATTCAAAAGGAGTACAAACTTTATTGGTACCATCGATGCATTCTAAATGATTTTTGTTTGGTTTACTATTTATAAAATACAGTTTTTAAATAACTAGATCTACTGGTAAAAGTGTTATAAAAGTTTATAAACTATTTGTTAATTAGTTGAAGAGTTAACATTTTTGTATATAATTAGTACATTTTAAATGTATGCTTAAGCAACTTTTTTTTATAATCAAAATAAATACTTAAAGGTTTTTCTTCCGTATTAAAAATATATATATACAGAAAGTAAATTATAAACTGCTTATTTTACTTTTTAAAGCTTGAAATGTATTAAAAAATTCAGCTATTAGTTATTTGCAAAAAAGTATTTACTGAATGCGTATTAACAAAAATTTGTTAAGATAATTATTTTTCACCCTTTTTTATTTCAGTTCGTTTAATTTTTGTCTTTAGTATTTACAAGAAAAATATAAAAACCTAAAACGAAAAATACTAAGTTTTGTTTATTTAGGCACACAACAGTTATAACTGTTATAGATTTTACTGCAACTAATTTAAAAGTAAAGTTGGTTTGTTTTTGATAAGTTTATAATGCTTTTTCTAATACTGATAGAATAGACTTAAAAGTTTAACCAGTTATTATTTTTTTTTTTGAAGAGCTATAAAATGTTTTAGAATGTATAAGTTTTAAAATTTATCTTTTCTTAAAACTACAAACTTGAATAAATTAAAGCTAGTTCTAGTTATCAAATAACATTTAAGTAAGATACACATTGTAGATTTATAGTTTAATAAATAATTCTAATAGTGTTTCGACTTTTTATCATTAATTTTTAAATAAAAAGCTGTGCAAAATAACTAAAAATTAGTGTTGAAACAACTAAATATACCAGATAACTTAAATAATAAGGTATATATAATCAGTTGTATAACAAAAGTATAAACTACTGTAAAATTATAGGTTACAATTTTTTTTACGTTTTTAAAGGGAAAATATACATAATTAGTCTAAAATTCTTAGTGTGTGGGTAATATCCGGTTTACTTAATGTTTGTTCAAAATTAGATTATAAGACTTGATTAAAAAAGCTTCGTTGATCTTGGTTTCAAGTTTGTTTCTACATTCTTTAAAAATATCAAAGTTGTTAACAGTTATTTTTTCATTTTTACAAATGTTACAATTACTAATGTCGTCAGATACAGCTGTTAAATCATTTATATTCGTAGATCACATTGGATTTCAATTCGTGAGGTGTTTTGTCCTTGTTGCTGAAGTAGTTACCTATTTTGCTTGTGTTAAAAATAACTTTGAAGTCTTCAATATAATTTTTTGATAGTTTTTCAAGTTTTTTTTATATTCAGTACTTGGTTTTCCTATGTAAGGTACTTCCAGGTTATTTTTGAAGTTTAAACTATTAAGCTTAAAATTAGTACATTGGAAAACCAAGTACTAAGTATAAAAAGAAACTTGAAAAACTATTAAAAAATTATATTGAAGACTTCAAAGTTATTTTTAACACAAGCAAAATAGGTAACTACTTCAGCAACAAGGACAAAACACCTCACGAATTGAAATCCAATGTGATCTACGAATATAAATGCTCAAAGAAAACATTGGATTTACATCGAGACCACTGGTAGAAAAAGTCAAAGAACATCAAATGTTTAAACAGCTGTATCTGACGACATTAGTAATTGTAACATTTGTAAAAATAAAAAATATAACTGTTAACAACTTTGATGCTTTAAAAGAATGTAGAAACAAACTTGAGACCCTGATCAGCGAAGCTTTTTAATCAAATCTTATAATCTAATTTTGAACAAACAATTAACTAAACCGGATATTACCCACACACTAAGATTTTTAGACTAATTATGTATATTTTCCCTTTAAAATGTAAAAAAAAATATGTAACCTATAATTTTACTGTAGTTTATAATTTTGTTATACAACTGATTAACCTTATTATTTAAGTTATCTCATATATCTAGTTGTTTTAACACTAATTTTTAGTTATTTTGCATAGCTTTTCATTTGAAAATGACTGATGAAAAGTCTAAACATTGTCAAAATTGTTTAATAATATAAATATCTACAATGTGTATCTCTCTTAATTGGTATTTTAAACTTAAACATCCCCTCCTGTATTTGAAATCGAGTTTGTTAAAAATAGTTTCAAGTAGTTACTAACAAAGTATAAAGAACTGTAATTTTATTTAATAAACAAATGCCATAAAAAAAGAAAACATATTACTATATGTAGGAAAACATCTATATAATAGGTTTTAAAACAAACGAAACTTACTTTCAACAGCATTGCTTCCACAAACAAAAATGAACAGAATTGATACAACTACCGAAAACTTCATGTTTGTATAATCTTTAAGTAGTTCTATTTGTTAAATATATCAAAAAAATATTGTCAAGCAGAATTAAATTAACTCTATTTAGGTGATTTATTACTATTTAACTAAATGATAACAGTTAAAGATCTAAGTTAACTATCTTTAAACAAAATTATCATCTGTAATTCTGCTATTATTTGAACTAAAGTAATCTTATACTATTATTTAGCTAATATTTTTTTATATCATTTTTTATTAGATTAATAAAAGTTTAATTTTTTATATAAACTAACTATTTTTTTAATTATGCTGACAAACAATTTATTTTGAAAAAAAAATTATAAACTTCAAAAGCTGTTAACTTTATGTAGTTTACTTATTATTTATATACCCTTAATGTCTAGACATTTCACATTATTATAAGAAAAAACTACAATTATTATAAAAAATAACTGCTAATTAAAATAAATTACGTGTATATAACTTCTATTTAATAGAAAAAAAATAGTACTAAACGTATTGATAATCAACACTTAATTACCATTTTTTATTCAATACCTAATTATTTTGTAAATTTTACCCGCTTACATTAAAATCAATATTTTGCTACATAAACTGTAAACTAATTACTACTTTCACAAAAGTTTAGAATTTAATGTTAATCGGACATAGAAGATATAAGCTTCAATAAATTGATTTTTTTATTATTGTACCACAACATAATTTCTCAACTACATTATAGCAGATTAAACTGTGTTAAGTTTTTTAAATATATTCAATAACTTCCCAGTGTAAATCAAAAAAAAACTAAAGGACTTTTTATTTTTAGTTTAGACAAACTATAATTTGTTTAATCAATGTAAACAAAATGGTTGTTATCAATTTTTGAATAAAATGTTTTTTTTGTTATTTTTTTGTATAAAAAATAAAAACAAATTTGATTTAAATACGCTACTCTGGTCAAAAAACGGAAAAAATTCTAAAAAAGCACATTAAGAAAATATGTAAAAAAAATCTGCATTTAAACATATTTACCTATAAAGTTATATTACCTATACCTATATATCTCATTAAGTCACATCATTAATTCAGTCTTCTATTTTTATACTTTTTATTTATACAACACTTTTAGTCAGTAATTAAAGCTGAAGTTTATTAAACACAATAAGGAAATTTACACTATAAGTTTGGTCAACTAGTATATTCTAATTCAATTGCATTACTTTTTATTCTTATTTAAGCTTGATTGTTTATTTAAGCTTTATTCTTTTATTTTTCAACAAATCTGTCATCATATTTGTTGATTAGACTAAAACTTTCACATTCTTTTATGCTTTTACACACATGTTAACTGAACTATTTTATTGATACTTTAATCAGCTAAAACAATAATTTGCAGAACTACATTAAAATTACTACAATGTGAAAAAATATTTTTTATCAAAACTAACTTTAAATAATTGTTTTCCAAGATTAATGGTGTTTTTAAAATAACCTGATAAAGGCTAGGTTTTTTCAAATGCAAAAGTTTTAGACTGCTGTTTTTTATTTTAAAAATATACTGAAAATTTTTTACCACAAATTTTAAAATATTCTACAAGATTTATATGTACTTTTGTACTATATTTAGTTGCAAAAAAAGCAAATTGTACTACTAATGACTATTATTGCTTATAGTGTGGCTATTTTTGTTGTAAAGTTTTCGAAATCTCTGTAATTAACTATGTTAAAGTTTATATTAAATATAATTGTAAGTTAAAAATTCTATAGTTCAGGGGCGTGTTTTGACTGGTTTCGTGTTTCCAGTGAACCCCATAAAAAAAAAGAAAAGAAAAAAGAAAAAAAAATCTTAGAATATCATTAAAAACGTTGTTTATTGACTTTGTTTTGGTTATTTGATAAACTTTGAATAAAATATTTAAAAAATATTGAATAAGGCCTGAAGATCCCTTAGGGGAGAAACATTGTAGCCTTTGTAAATAAATAAATTAAAAAATAAACTTTGAATAATGAATGTTGAATTTATAACATTGAAAGATAAAAAAGTTTCCTTAAAAAAATGATCTTTTTTGCCCAGCTGAATTAGATTTTAAATAAAATTTCAACTGTGACGTCATTATAGGTAAAAGTTTTAAAGTAGCATTTTCTTTCTAGGAAACTTTTTACTATGATGCTCTTAGTTTCCACTAAAAATTGTTAATTAATGTAAATAACTTCTAATACAGTATTGTTTTTGAACTAGTAAGTACAATTTTAGTTAAAAAAAAAAATACAATATAATCACTAATATTTTATTTTACTAATTTGGTTGTATATAATAATGTTGTGTGAAGCTTTTGTACTTTAAAATTTATATTTTATGTTTATGTGTCAACCAACTGGGTTTAAACCTTGAAAAGTTCAATTTATAGAGTTTTCAAAATTATCTTTAGACCTGCCAATTTATTCTTTTATCATTTTTTGCTATTTCAATATTTTTTTGTTTAGGTTGTTTTATTTTTGTATATGTGTTAGCCACAAATTTTGTTCTTGATTTTTTGAAATTTTTAACTCAGAGAGATTTCAAAATAATTATTAGAATTCCTGCACCATCAGACAAATATTTAATTATAATTTAAAGATATTTTAATTTAGTTGTATAAGTCTTAAAACTTTTTGGTAATTACCTAGGATGATGTTCCACCAATATAAAGCTGAAATTATATTGTGTTTAATAACTTTTTGAACCATAATTTTAGGCTTAAAATCAATATTTTAAGCCTTGTATGTTTGATCTAAAATTATACTTCGTTTTAAACAAGCTATATAAATACATAGTTAGAATTAAATTCATTTGTTATAAACTAAAATACTTAATTTATTTTAATTTACAGTATAGTAATGTATATAAGTTATGTATCATTTACTTTGTTTTAAAATGAAAAGAAGTTAAGTTTATATATAAGTTTTATTGGTTAAAAATGAATAAGTTTTATTTATGTATCTATAAAATATAAGTTTTAAGCCTATAATTAATAAAAAATAACATTGAATTAATATAAATTCAGCTTGATATTGCTGCGACATCATCCTAGGTAATTAATCATTTTTTTAGTAAAATTTAAATATTTATAGTTTATATTACTTAAAAAATCTTTTTTATTATAAATATATTTTTTCTGGCTCTTTTAGTTTTAATTTATCTAAATTTAGTACAGTATAATAAATAAAAATATATAACTTTTTCCCATTACTTCTTATATGTTTTTTCTAATTTCTAAGCAGAAAAAAGCATTTTTCGGCTAAATATTGCGTACTTAACTGGCAGTGCATACCTAAGAAATGCGTACTTAAGCGGGAAATTAAGAACTAAAAAAAATTGTGAACCCCCTTTGAAAAAAGTCTAGACACGCCCCTGCTATAGTTTATTAAACTTCAAAAAAAGCTTTTCAAATACTCAGCAACTTAAAAGGCCCTGCAAACTTCTAGTTCACTTCTTATACGTTTAAATTATTCTCATTTTCGCTTTGATATTTTTTACAATACAGTTTTATATTAGTACCTGGATTGATTTTTATTTGCAATTTCCTCTGTAGCCTAAGTTTAAAAAAATCATCCGATTTTCTAAAATCTTTTAAAAATCGTCGGCAGTTTTAATCTGTTCGTTTTTTTGTATCGTTTTCTTTTTTTGATCTTTAATCGCATTTATTTCGAATAAAAATTTGTGCTTGACTTATAAGTCTTTTTTTTTTAATACTTAAAAAATTTTTTTTCGTTAACTTCAAAATTTTTGCGATAGTCTACCATTAAACTGGCGATATCTTATGCAAATGTAGTATTATATTGTTTATTGTGCAATGTCAGACTCAGGTATCAAAATCTAAGTCACTTAAATAGGACACACAATGAGAAAAAATAAAATAAATATTCAACACAAAATAAACATAAACAAAGTTAAAATTATAAAAAAAGTCATTAATAAGTTTAAAGTTATTAGCTTGATAAAAAAAGCGATAATTTAGTTCATAAAACTCATTTGCACAAAACTAATAAAATTAAATTAATAGTCTGTTAGGAGGGAGGTGCACGGAAATAAAAACTAATTGATATTATATTTAGAAAAGTTGAAGAAATTACTAGTAAATTTAGATAGGAAAAATATTATAAATAAGTTATTTATTTATTTTTCTGTATTGTTTTTGTGGAAACTTACTGAATTTTACTGATATTTATACCATTCAAATCACATATTGTTACTTTTTAGCGAAAACGTTCCACCCTCTAACACATTACTACATCCTGTGGTAATTTGTTCCACATAGTCTTTGCTTTGTGAAAAATGAACCTTGTCACTGACTGTTGTTAAGATCGTGTTTACATTCTATTTTTATAATATTTCCTCTTAAAAGATATTTATTATGGAAAAATTAGAAAATTGACTGAAAAAACCTTAAAGTTGCCATTAATAGTTTTATTTAAGCGTAAATAAACCAAATTCCCATCTTCTATACTCTAGAGATTTCAATCCAAGTTTAACCAATCTATCATTATACGATGTATTGGATATGTTACAACATCTACATATCAAACGGGTCAAATTTATTTGCATAGACTCGATTTTGTAATTGTTTTTTAAAATAGAAGCTTAGGACGAACGTATACTTTAAATAGTTTTGTCATAATAGTAGCTGAATTATCTTTAAAACTTTTTGACATTTGATAGGATGAAACTTGTGCAATATTATATAAACAATTTTCGTTACATTTTAAATTTTCAGAGATATTGATTCCTAAATCCTTAACTGTTTGTATCTTAGTGTTATTGATTAAAAGGTCAATCGGGTCAAAAGGTTTGTTTAATTAATTGTTAGAACTTTACATTTTTAAGGTTTTAAATCGAGTTTTATTGTTTTTAGCCATTTGTATATATAATTTAAAATAGAATGTAATATTTGACCCATTAAAATCTTTTTTGTATCATCTGCAAATAAGTTCATATCTCTTTTAATATCAATGTTTGAAACTAATATCCGTTACATAAAGTAAAAAAAGAAGGGACTAACTTCACTACCCTGTGGTACTCCACTGTATATCGATAAAGGTCCTGACAGCGTATCATTAATTACCAATCTTTGTGATATCCCAATTAAAAAACTATTGAACAACTTCACTAAGGATTAATGTAGTCCATACAGACTCAATATTTTAAATAATCGTTTGTGTGATACTGAATCGAAAGCTTTTTTAATATCACTGTAAACTATTTTATTACATTTGTTTTTGAGATAAGGAACTATCGATGAGTGTAAGCATGTTAATAGAATAAAAACCAAATTGTTTATCAGACAGTAACTTATAGTCAAAAAGATGGTTAAGAATTTTTATAGATATAATGTGTTCGAAAACTCGAGAAAAGCTACTAGTTGAAGATATTGGCCTATAGTTTAATGCATTGTGTTTGTTACCTTTTTTATAGACTGGAAAGACAAAATATATTCTCCATCGTTTTGGTACTTCAGCTAGTTCCATCGAGCAATTGAAAATCAATGAAAGAGGAAAAATTATTGATGGAGTTGCATACCTAAAAAATAGGGCGGGGTATTATTGATTTTATCTTTTAGAAAGTCAATTTAAATTTTAGTGTTTTCATAACTTTAAAAAAATCTTTTCATTTTACTATATTTTTTTTGACCTAGCTTAAAACTTTTGTAGTTATCATCTTTTTTAAATACTTTTTGAAGACTTCTATAAAATAAAGAGGCCATCTCAAAATCTGAGGTTGTTGTTTTATTTTTATCATTGTCATATAAAAGGGATATTGCAGTACTTAGTATAAGTTTAGATTTTACGTAACTATAAAATTTTTTTTATATGAATAACTTGGTATATCAGCTAATTATTTTTATAATAGTTAGGTAAGTTTTTTCAAGACTATCTTCGATTTTATACAAGTTTTTTTAACGGTTTACTGTTACTACTCAAAAAATTAATGTACAACAAACTTGATTTTTAATACATACCATATATATGTATAACTTCTTTATAAAATTTTAATGTTATAAAAGTTACAATAATCTTAATAGCATATACTTTTGATTCAATACTATACAAATTTGAAAAATTTATTTCTAGTTTACTGAAAGATGTATACAAGATTAATCCAGTCTATACCCTTAACATTTTTCCAAATCTTTTAACCAAGTTACATACTGCTAAATTTAAATAATATTTAAAAATAAAACAGTTTCACAAAAAAAATTAAAAAGCTAAAACTATCTAAACTTAGTCTACATCAGTTGCAACCCTGAAGTTTATTTTGAATGTTAATAGAATAATGTTGAATAAACCTCGTGGTCGAGCAGTTAAAATAGGTTGTTCAGATTTTTGTTAGCTATAAACTTTCAACATTAAAACTAACAATTAATAAAGACTAAAGTATATATTTCTAGTAAAAAGTATTTAAGAATTTGTTTAAATATGTTTTAACTTTCAACTCATTTATATCCTATCAGATAAAAGTTTGCTTCACATATACTTGAATTCTACAACTTAATAAATAAAATTAAACTTAAACAAATAAAACTTAAAAATTAAATAAAAAAATTAGGGTTATAGTTAAAAACAATGCAAATTTATCCTTTCTTTACTTTTTCGTTCTTAGTTGGAAGTTTTATGCAGTTAAGCAAAAACTTCCTTATATGTAATTAAACTTTCAAAAGGTTTAATTTGAGTTAAACATCACATTGCAATTTTATCTAAAATTGTTATAGATAATTACAAGCTGAGCACTAGTAAATAATATAATTTAATGATTTCTTACTTTTTTGAGTTTAAAGTTTATTTTTTAAATAATTACTACAATAGAACTGGAGCAACATGTGAAAATTTTTCTTAAACATTGTTTTTAGTGCTATTTCTAAACTTTATTTTTTTTAAGTTGCACCAAGCTTATTGAAACAAGCTCTTAAAAACGATTAGAACACGCCCTTGACAAGGGTTTAATATTTAAAACCATTATTAGAAAGTTGTTTCTAAAAAAATAAGATAGTACTAATTTATAAAAACTACGTAATTAAAGTTAGATTTTTTAACTAGTTCTAATCAGCTTAAATTTTCAACTGGCAGAAAAAACCCAAAAGTTGTTGATAAGCAAAGAAATAAAAAAAATTAAAAGTCTTTATTTACTATAACTGGCTTATATACTAATATTATAAAACTTTTGTATTAGTTTATTATATAAAAAACTTAAAGCATTTTCTGTCCACCTCCTACCCTTAAAACTATTTAAACCGAATGACGCTTTATCATTAATTTTATAATTTTCTATAAGATAAAACTTGAATAAGTTAGCTTTTTACGATTTTAACTTAAATGTACTTTTTCTAAACTTTTTTCATAAACTAGGTCTTAAAACTTACATGTTATTAATTGTTACCAAATTTGTATTTTCTTTTTTAGAAAGTTCATTGCTAGGTAAAAAGTTTTTTTTATCGTTAAATAAATAACAAAACGTTAGTTACCTTTCTAATAACTTATTTCCATAGAACTTAATGATAGTAAAACAACATTTTAATTTTTACGTTTTTTTAACACAAGCTCTAATTTTTTTTTGCATGATGTTAGGTTAAATAAGTAAAAATTTAAATATTTTACATTAATTGTTTGAAAAACTATTTTTTAGTTTTTGACAAAGAAGCTTAGTTAATAATTTTTTATACCATACTAGCTGATTGTTATAGTAGGTAGTAAAAAAAGCTTATCATAGTTATTTGTATAACGTTTAACAAGAAACACACAAAAATACAAAGTATTTTATTTAATTATTTAAAATTTAATAAAAATTAAAACTTTAACTAAAAAACAAAAACGAAATATTACTTCATGAAAAATATTAGCTTTTTAGTGTATAGCTATTAAATCATTCAGTTTAGTTCTAGCTTATAATTGTATATTTGAATCAAATATAAAATATGTACAATTTTTCTAAACTTACTTGGTGGTTTGTTAAAGTTATTAAATAGCATGCTGTACTAACTTATATTTTATTTTGTAGAAAAATTGATAAAAATATGTTTTTAATTATTTAGTTTGTGTGTGCAGCTGCAAATTCTATAAATTTTAAAGAAAGCAGTTGCTCACAATCAAAACAAAAAATATTTCTACTGTTTACAAAACTTTAATGTACATCGATTAACTCAAGAAAACGAAACAATAATAAGTTAACAAAAGTATATTTCATTTTAACTGAAGTTAAAGTATTGTTTTATAAACATAGTTTAGAATATTCGCTAGATTTCAAAATTAATAAAACAGCGGAGCTAAATTGTAAACCTACATGTATTGAATAACTTTAAACTTCGAACGAAAAAATTTAATTGTCTTGTATGTACTCAAAGTAAGAACTTTTTCAAAATAAGCATAAAACTTGCAAAATAATTTAAAACAGCAAAATAGTTAAATATGGTAAATAGCGATATCTGAAATGTTTTTAACACTGCAGTACAAAAAAATCTAAAAAGCTTCGAATAAATAAAAAAAAAGTAAGTTTTGCTTACGTTTTTATTTAGCATTTAAAAAATTGCAACGTCTACTTGTTTAAATGAGATAGTCTGTTCATATTTACTTCTTGAAATTCTTTATCAAGATTAATACTAACGTTTGCATAAATACTATCCTTTTTTGCGAAATTTGATTTTATTTTTTTTCCAAACCTGTTTGAAAAGCATTTAGACAGTTACTTTAATTATTAATTAAAGTGATAACTAATAGATAGTAGGGAATGGTTAGAAAATTTTGTGCTTAACATACTACACTACATTAAAAATTTTTAACTTTCATAATAAACCCTCGGCTTTAAAATTTAAGCTCTAAGCTTTAAAATATTAGTTAAAACTTTTATTAGAAAGAAAAATTGTATGTTAAAACTTACTTGCAATATATAACCAAACCAACACCAATAACAAACATGACACCAGCGGATATACCAATTGCTAGTTTCTGACCCTTGGTCAATTTTGAGGAGTCTATCAATGTACTATTTGTAATATCTACAACATTTAAAAAGAAGTATTATTATGATAATTTAGACATTTAATATGCATAATTTATTTCTCTGTGTAATAGTGTAATTATTCTTATATTAATTTTAATACTTTATAAGTCAGTAAAAAGATTAAGTTTTTAGATTTATCTCAACTAAATGTTTTTTTTAATAAAACAACTACCTTATTAAGCTTTTTTTAAAAAGTTTTGTCAAGTCATATTATTTTTTATAAAACTTCTTACTTCATTTAATTTTAGTTGTTCAAAAAAACTGTGCAAGCAAACAACTAAGAATGTATTTTCTAAAATCTGAAATAAATTGATTTTTTAACCTTAATTTAATAAAATGTCATATATTTATAACATATTTTTTAAACTAAAGAAACAAACGCTATATAGTATAGATTTATAACTATCAAATGATTTGAGTTATTATAATTTATTTTTTGTATAATCGTGTATGTTTACACATAATAGTGAATAAATTTAAATCACACTTTAATTAATTAAAAGTAAAATCAAATTCTTTATTATTGGTTAAGAACACTAGTTATTTTATTCAATTTAGTTCAAGTAATTAACATTGGCTGTGTAATACTTATAATTTTTAAAAGTTTTGTCTCGCATTTAACTTTTATTTGTTTCTGTAAAAAAACTGGTTGTTTGAAACCAATTTCAAATCGATCGTAAAATACTATTTGTTTTAATTTTCAACTACATTTAACGTGTATACAACTTTATACAATTTCAAACAAAACTATTTTTTTTGAAAATTGAATAGACTTTTAATAATTTTAGCATTTTTTTTAAAGATTTTTTAAAATATACATAGTAACTTGCTGGGGGAGTAACTCAACTTAGATAAAATACAAAGTGCTTACTACATAAACGGCAGTCTTCAATAAATTTTAGGTTTTATTAGTACTGGTACTACTAGCTTATTTTAATATTAACAATACTGGTAGTTTTATAAACAAAATTAGTTAAAAACTATTGTTTATTCATATATATTTCCATACTTTGTAAGCGAGAGTGATTTTTATTTTATTTATTATGTAATAAATGAAATACACAGTATCTAAAAACTAACTTTTAGTGGTCTCTGTCGTAGTTGGAGTTTTTAAAGTTGTAGAACTATGGTATATTGATTGCAATGTAGTGTCCTTGTGTGTTTGTCTTTCAGATGAGCTCATTGGAAAATTAGTTGTGACGTTAGTAGTTTCAGTCTTAGCATTTGTTGTAGTATTTTTCTTTTCAGTATGTTGTTTTGCAATCTTCATTATCAGTGTAGTTGAATTTTTAGGTTGAATTTTTGCACTTGTCTTACTACTCTCTGTTGAGCTTACTAATGTATGATTTTTAGAAGTTGGTGTAGAATTGGTGTTTTTCACAGTAGAATAAGTGTTATTATAACCATTTGTTGTAGCAAAAACAAAAGATTTAGTCGATTTGGTTTCATTCTTGTCCTTACATTCACCACAGTAGCTCCATGTTCCAAAGGACCCAGCTAAAATTGAGCTTTGTTGTTTCTTTGTTAAACACCAATAGTAAGGATCCTTAAGTAAGGGGACTTTATATTCACAGTCATGATGCTCAACACTTTTGTATTTGAAAGGAGTGCAGACTTCATTAGTACCTTTGACGCACTCTATATGTTTTCAAACTTAGTTAAAGAAAAAATTGTGGTACTGATTAATGAAATACAGATTAGTAAAAAATTATTATTTTAAAATATGTTTATCACGAATTCCGGTAGTTATTCAGTTTCACCGCTGAGCGGATTATCAAGTTGCGGTTCTAATCAAAATAGATTTAAATAAGAATATTAGTAGTTTGATCATATGTAGTGTACGACTCGATAACTGAAAGGTTTTTTCGTACACCAGGTCGTTAGACCAAACCTTAGCGCTTTTTTATTGTTTAATAAACAGTATACTGGTTAAACTGAGTAACTGCCAGATTTTGTGATAGATATGTTTTTCAATATATTTTAATTAAGTTTGAATTGGTTTCTGTGTTAAACCCGTTTTAACTATAGATTTAATAAAATATTTTACTGTATAAACAGTTTACTAAACTTCTTAGTTAGATTAATGTTTATGGATAGTATTTAATTTAAATATACTTAATATTAAAAGACTTTTTTAGATGTCACAACGTCATCAGTTTTTATTTTGACATTAAAGTAGTACCAGACTTAAAAAAAAAGAGCTTATAAATTCAAACAAACTTTATTTTTTTTTAGCTGAGAATTTCTTAATTTTCGGGATTTTAACTAGAAGAAAATGCCTTTTATCTAAAGCGTACTTTAAAAGCGTTTATTGCAACTTAGAATGCTAGTTTTAAAATAAGTTAAATGGCTAAAGATTTAGATAAGTAATTTGTGTATATTGAAAAAATATTTACTTTAGGTTTTTGTTCTCGTTTGTTTTAAAATAACGAACGTAGAAATTAGCAAACATTTTTTGGTTAAGTTATTTTATGTTGTTATTATATTTTAAAAAATATAACAAACTTTGTAATAAGTTATTATCTATTTACAGACAAATTTTGTTTTACTCACACTTAAAAGTTTCTTGCAGGATATCTAATAATTTAACTTTTCTTAGCTTATGCGTTTAGTCAAACACACCAAGAAGTAAAACTAGTTACAGACATTCAAAACATCATATAATAATGTAAATTAATTAATTTAGTTTGTAATGTTTATATATAGAACGAAAAACCTTTATTAACTTTTAATAAAATATGTTGAAATTTATCCTCAAAATAAATTAAACTTACTTTTAATAGCATTGCTTCCACAGATAAAAATAAAAACAACATATATAGTTACCAAAAGTTTCATGCTTATATGACCTTTAAACAGTTCTCTCTAACTATTAAAATAAAAAGAATAATTACTCTGTGTTCAAAAACAAATAAGATTTAAGTTAAAACTAATTAATTGATTTATTGATAAAGGTCTAAATTAACAACCTTTAGACAAAAATAAATTCTGTAACTCTATAATCAGTTGAATTAAACTAATCTTTTTCTATCATTAAGTTAATACATGTTTAGATTTATCATTTTGCTTAAGCTTAATAAAAGTCTGAGCTTATCAAAATCTAAGTATTTTTAATTTATAAATAAACTATTCGCTTAAAAAAAAATTGAGAATTTTTAAAAGCTGTTAACGATATGCAGTTGATTTATAACTTTTACATCCTTAAAGTCTAAGTATTTCACATTATTATAAAAAGATAACTTAATTAAGTGACTTTTTTACTACGCGGAACTGGTAATTAAAATAAACTATGTATATTTAACTTATCCTTTGTGAAAAAAACAGTGCAAGAAATCTTGCTAATGATCATATAGATAAAAACATCATAGATAAAAACAAACTTAGGTTGATCAGAATTTTTATTAGTGTATTTACTAAAATATTGTAGTACATTACATTATAACAGTTTAAGTTTTTTGAACATGTTTAACAACTTATCAGTGTTAACGACTAATACCCAAAAAAGTAGATATAGTTTTTAGTTTAGGGTAAATTAAGCTAAAAAAATATTTTAAATAATTGAAATGGTTATCAAGTGTTTTTGATTAAACTTTTTTTTTTTGTTTTTAATGAAAAATTAGCCTATAACTGGTTTATAAATGTTTTTTTGACCTAAAATCATAAATAGTTCTGATTTGCTCTCTAGGAAAAAAACATGCAAAAAAGTTTATGTACAGTATGCATTTAAACATGTTTACTTAGAAAAATGTATTAGTAAAAAAATAAAATAAGTTATATCACTAAAACATTTTTTTTTATTATAGGTCACTAGTACTCGTTATTAGTTGAAGCTTAGGGGTAGGCAGTTCAAAAAGTAAGTTTTTTAAATTCTTTAAATTAATTTTAGTAAGTTCTTTTTTAAGTAAAAAAGAAGTGTTGTTTTTCTGTTTTTATTTCCTATGAATTTTGAGAAAAATACTTTTAATTCAAGGTATTTTTAAATAAACGTTCTGTAACAATATTGGTAAATTTTAATTATTTATTTTGTAAAAATTGTAAAAGCTTATAAAAATTGCAAAGCGGTGCCAATGGTAGAGTTTGGTACTGATTTATAAAAGTTATATTCGGTTTATAGTAAAATTTTATTCTTTATAATATAATGAAAATTTTGTAATACATATTTTAATTTTGTTTTAACCAAGTATTAACTTCTTTTAGTGTTTCAACCAATTAATAGTAAAATTATTATTAAAAATAAAGAACTTAAACTTTTAGCATAAAATACTGATATAATTCAACGTAAAAGTTATTCAGCTTTTTACAATTTTATCTTATTTAAAAAGTTATGACCTTTTCTCAAATGTTTCCATGTCTGCTGTTAGTATTGTTTATCTCGTTTTATAAATTAAGTTTTAGTTAAAATTTTAAGTCTATAAATGTTTTTTACTTGTATTCTATGTTTATTCTTTTAAGTTTTAGACTTTTATTAGACAAGTTTTTGAGTACATTATGAATAAAACTTTTAAGTAAAAATATAAATGTTTTAATTTTCGTTAAATATTTGTTTAAGTTTTTTCATTCTATTGATTGCTTTATTTCTTTTAGATTTAAAATGTCAGAGTAAAAATTTTTAATTTTTTAGCTTGTAAGATATTGTTTAACCATGTGGTGTATGACTTTATAACCGAATTTTTTTTCCGTACACCAGGTCCTTAGACCAAACTTTATGAGCGCTTTTTTATCGTTCAATAAACAATACATATGTAACATTATAATTTGTAGTATTTTGAGTTTTCTTATTCTTTGTTTCTAATAGCTTTGTGTTCAAACTTTAACTATTGTTGCATTCAAAGATATTAAATTAATAGATAAATTTATACTGATTTAATGATATATCTCGAAAAAGCATCATTGAAGTTTATACTAAGAGTGCGTGCATATACGGTGAACAAACTAATTTATTGTTTATTATTAAATTTTTTTTCAAGTATTTATGTGTTTTAATGTGTTGATCTGTTTAAAAAGGGTTCTAAAAAATTTTATTTGTACGCAAATTGTGCATTGCACAATAGTTTTAATAATGAAACAGCTGCTAAGAAATTTTAAACCACTACATAATAAGAAACACAGTTAACCAACTAAAACATGGTATAAACAATTTATGTAAAAAATTTTAAATCATCTGTATGTAGTAGTTTACAAAAAATGAAGTTACTGTGCATCATAATTTTTACAAGTAGTTCAACTATTAAACAAAGCTATTACAAATATATATACTCATTATCACTCCTTATACCAAATATGTGTTTTGATATTTAATTTCATTATGTCAGGTAGTGACAGATACTACTAAATTTTAAGTACTTTTACAAAAAAGTTTGATTAAAGTGCAAAGAATTTCAATGGACAAATTTAAAAAAATTAGCGACCTTTGCATTTCTTTGTTCCTTCTTATGTCAAACAACGGTATAAAAAAGTTGTTATGGTAAGCATAAGTTATACTAGGAATTATAAAACTTGAAGTACCAAGCTGTACTGTAAAAGCTTTTGTTATAGATCTCTTGAACGAGTCAATAGAAAGCTAGCTGGCAGGAAAGATTATAATGCCAACTCAAAAAAAGATTCTCAAATTCTTTTAAAAAAATTTATATTTGGCATATTACTTAGAAAAAACAGATACTTATTGAGTTTAAGATTCACAATTTAATGGTTCACCAAATAACATGTTCAAAAAAAATTAACAAATTTTCAAACATTTGAATTAAAAATTTGCTAAATTTCCAAAATAGATGATTTCGCCGGGCGTGTATGAACCACGTTTAAGGTTATTATAAAAAAATCTGAGATTAACTTTTTTTCAGGAAGTCTTGATCGTTTCGAGTAAAAAGCTTTTGACCCAAGATAATCGTGACGATTAAATAATAGTAACAAAATAGTTATTCTTGAACCTCAAATAAACTGAAATTAATATTTTAAAAAGAATTGCAAGCAATTAAAATATTGATCACGATCTATTTTATACTTATGTAATGCTTGAATAATTTTGTAACTTGCAAATCATTATAAATACTTGTCTTAAATAAATATTTTTACTGAATTACGCAAAAAAAGTTAAGGCACTTATAAGTTACCAAAAACTACTTAAGTTAATTAAAAATTAATTCGAATATTTGCTCTTCATCTTAAAAATGTGAAAGTTGAAATTTAAGTACTAATTTTTTGAAATAAAAAATGAAAAATTAATAAATTTTTTGGTTTTATGAGGACTTGAAAATATCTTTTATTTAAATAAAACTTATTCAAATTAAACTTTTAGTATACTTTATTTATTCTCTTACATCTTTATAAAAACTTGTTGTCTGGATATGTAACAAAATAAAAAGTATGGTTTATTAACAAAAATAATAATATTCGAAAAAAAACTACAACAAATTTAAGTAACATAATCTTATTTCCACAAAAAAAAACTGCTAGCAGAGTAATATAATAAAAAATAAACTCGGAATATTTATCTAATACATAATTTTAAACTTCTACTTTTTAAACTCTATGTAATACAAGGCAATGTACAAAAAATAAATCTGATGTTTTACAGTACTACAGGAATGTGAAAACTAAAACTTTTTCAACTTAGTTTACATTATTAACAGAACGTATTTACGATAAAAAAAACTGCACTGAGAGTCGAAAAATGGAACGAAAAAAGCCGCATAAAAATCAGACAATAAAACAACATCAAAAACTGTTAAACGAAGAAAAAAACCACTTTTTTATATTCCCGTTATACAACAAATTTTTTAGGTCATAAAATTTTTTACTCATAATCCATATTAAAAAAAAAAACAAAAAATAAAGTTCAAAAAGGGAACAAAAACCCTTTTGAATAATTTCCTTTCTTATAACTCATCCCCGAAAACATTTTCCAAAAAAATTCTACCGCCAAGTGGCGCCACACAACTCTCACTAGGTGGCTGCGGTTGTCATGACGACCTTCAGGGTAGCGGTGGGGGAAGTTTGGGTGTCCAGCGTCGGCGGCTTCGATTTTTTGCAAGGAGGCGGGACTAAAGCGGAGGTGGAGGGCCGGTTTGTGACGTCATAGTTGAAATTGGTGACGTCATTGACTGAGTCTTCCGAGTCGCTGAAGTCGGAATCGGAGGAGTCGGAGTTTTCGTCGGAAATTTGAATGATTTCCTGATCTGTTTGTTTTATATTTGAAATAAAAAATAATGTATATACATAGTGATGACATAGTATAAAGTACGTAGCAAAACGTTAACAAAATTAAATTATTTTCTTAAAGTATTGATATTAAAACAGCATATGCATAAAACAATTAACAAAAATTGAATAAGAATGAAACAGATAGAATTGAGAAGTTTATAAAGTCTTAAAAAGTTAAAGTTTATTTTCCACATTATCACATTTTATGTTTATTAAATTAAAACAAACCGGTAATACTGGGTTTTCTGATGAGAGCTGCAGAAGTTCCGTTTCTTATTGACGTTTTCAGTCTAAAAAGTTGTACTTATAAGTGACTTTTCCGTACAAATACACCGTGTCACACCACTATTTAAAATTGTATTTTGAATTTAAGCGTATTGTAACTAAAAAAAAAATGTTTATGAAATAGTTGCATCACGAAAAACTTTGTACAATACATTTTCCGTACAATGGTTGCATTTTATTTTACTTTGTGTTATTTTTAAACACACTACACAAAAAGAAACAAACAAACATAAAGAAGTTTATACACAAACCTGTAGAGAGTGCTACCAGCAACCATCTGACTTCCTGTTCTGAACAATTTCTGTTTGTTGTTCTGTTTGTTTGATGGAACGCTTGAACTTCTCCTGAGCTCATTTCTTATCATTCCTTCTAATCCTATAAGAATGATTGGAATATGATTAAAAAATTTAAAAGCATAAAATCTTCAAATGGCTTACGAATGACACTAATTGTTATGCTAAATTGAAAAACTATCTTTTTTATTCCTCAAATAACTATAAGTTGAAAATTATACTCACTACAAACCTTTGAAATTTTTTTTATCAAATGTATTACTTAAGTAATCTTCTAAATAATCTTTAACTCGAAGTGTTTGTGCTGTAACATACAATATGAGAAACATTTTACATTATGACGTAACAAACCGTGGTGCTCAGGTATTTTGAGGTTGTCGAAGTTCTGTCTTTTCAGAGGAGGTTTTACTGAGGAAGTGATTTTGGTGTAAGGTTTCTGGCCTTCCTTCTGAACTAACATCACCTGTTTGAAGGCTTCAAGTTAAACACTATCTCTTAAAAAATGTTACGAAAATTATCATTTTAAATCAATTTTCTGTTTTGTGTAATGACACAACCATAACACTATTAAGTGTTGTTAACTTTTGAAATTAAGTTTAACAAATTTTTTATACTAGGTAAAACCAATACTTTAAATACACTGTCATTCAAAATGGGTCCATTTATTTTTTATCATAACGTTTTATTCGTTGAAAAGCGTCTTATTTTTATTTGTGGTAATCTTATTACATTATTATAACATAAAATACTTAACTTTTTCATATAATTTATAAAACAGCATATAAATTAAAATATTTTACGTGCATAAAGTTTTGCATAAAAAGGTTTTGTTACTAAAATGATAGTAATAAAAAAATAGACATGTATGTTAAAAATTCTTTTACTGCTTGAACAACTAATTAACTAAGGAAATCATATTTATACTGCCAAAAAATATAACTTTAATAAATAGTATGAGAAAATCAAAAGACTAATTGCTGGAAATGTTAATTTATATTATTTAAAATTGCACTAAGTTCTTTTTATAGAAAACACTGGTAATCGAAAATTAATTCACTTAAAAGTAAACCACCAAAAATTCAGACAAGATTAAAAATAATCAGATTAGTTTGGATATTTTAAATAAGTACGAGTATTTTAGTTGGAATTGATTTAAGTATTGAGGTATTATTTTATTCTTCCAATACCTAATAACCAGTTAAAAGAAAAAAATATCAAACAAAATATAAAGCTATAAGGTTTTTAGATGTGCAAAAATAGTTAATTACTCTTTAAACTTTGTAAACTGAAAATGAACGTTACTTAGATTGATTGTGTTGTCTGCAATAAGTAGGTATTTTAATACTTTTGAATAAGATTGATTTAGCTACTAAATAAAATGAGTAAAAATTAAAACTCATGTAAACATTTTGTTGAAAATTTTAAACTGTGCTAAAAATGATCAGTACCGTTGTTTAAAATAATATTAACAACAAAACTTGCAAACTTAATTGTTAGTTTATGTTAAATTTAATTAAAAAATTTGATCAACTGCCTAATGATATAAATAAATCATAAAATACTTATCTTTTTTGAACATCAAGTAAATTTCTTTTATAAAAAAAATCGAAAAAGTCAACTAAAGTTCGTAAAAAAATATTTAAATGACCAAAATTATTTCTAAAACTTCAATACAATTAAAAAAATTCTATTTGTTGCAATTCAATATAAAAGTTGTAACAAAACAGCAATTTTATAAAAAACTAAGGTAAATTGATCAAATTTAAACTAATAAAAACAATCTCATTCGCCCCACTGGTCTATCAATATATTATAGTAAGTTTTAATTAAATAAAAATTGATCAAAAACAACATAAGTTAAATCTAAACAAGTGAACCCACCCCACCCGTCTGTTGGTGGCTCACCCCCTTGAACTGGTGGAACGCGCTTTTATTTCCGCCAGGTGGCGACGTCGTCAGCACTATCTTGGGTTTCGGGGTCAATTTCACCAAAGGCTTCTTCTGATTGGATGCTTCCTGATTCGTGGTTTGTGACGCAACAGCTGACGATTGTGACGGTTTGTCTTTCTGTTACGTCATAAATGATTGTTAAATATTTTTCTAAAATAATTATTATTAGTTAAAAAAGATCTTATTTGTTTAAAAAACATCGTTGTATTAAAGTTATTGACAAAACTGTTTTATATTAAATGAAACTTTTTAAAAAAGATAAGTTTTTTTTTGAAGTTAAAAGATTATTGTTTTTATTAAAATTTAAGCTTAATAAGGTTGGTGAAGAAGTTTTTTAAACGAGGTCTTACTAGTTTTTAAAACCTTAAGTTCAACAGTATAAAATGCTTTGATAAAAAAAATAATTTTACTCAATTATAAAATTTATTTATTTGTAAAACTGCAGAATTCATTAGTTATTTATTGCATTTTTGAAGGACTTAAACTTATTTTAGAACTTATAAGATTCTATTAGTGTATTGATAAAAAATATATAACAAATAGTTTTTTGAAATCATTAGAAGTAATTTTTTTATTGTAAATAATAATATTCTTTACAAAATTTTAATCTAAAGTTTTTGTTTTTAAGTAAGTTTTAATTACTTAATTAATTGAACTATTATGTTGAAAACTATTATAGTGGACATATAATATCTTTTTAGTTACAAAAGTAATCTTTTGTCTGTAAATAACGGCATTTGTTATTAATAGTAATAAATAGTACCGAACAAATTGAAAAAATTAGCTAAAATCCTTAAAAAACCAAGCATTTTATACAAAAAAAAACAACACAAGAAAATACTTTATATGAAAACATCAACAGTAATATTTTTTAGCAAAAGTAAAACAACAGTTTAAATTTCTTACTTATGCTTATCAACTGAAACGTTTTTTGTCTCGATATAAATCATTCTATTTTCTTAAAAGCCCTAAAAACAAAGCCTCATTTTTAATTGTAATCTTAGCCAAATTTAAAAGCTAAAAACAGATTTTAAATTCAATCATCGTTGTTAATTTTAGAAGTGTCTTTAGAAGCGCGTAGGGAACTTCTATTTTTGTGTTGCCCATGCAAGAGCTGCTATAAAAAGACGTTGAATTAACCTTTGGAGCGCTATAAATACACAAAACTAAATTTTCCAAGCAAAAATTTCTTGAAATTGAGCTTTCTGGTTATTTTAAGAGTGTTATTTCGGGTAAGAGGAACAAAACTAAAGATAGATTAATAAAAAGTACTTCATGTGATAGATGACTACTTTAAGTTTTTTAAATACTTAGTTGAAGTTTTATATCTATGTATAAAAATTATTTGACACTAAATACTTAATAAAGGTTTTTTACCTAAGTGTACTTTTATACCTAAATTTGTATTTTAAATTTTCATATATAAAAGTACTTTTTATAATAGATTTTCTTCAAATGAATTTAAAACAAAACAAGTTTGATAGAAAAAATACTATGATGCTTACAATGCTTTTATATAACTTTTTAAACTTTAAATTTGATGAAAAAATATAAAGCTAAAAACTTTTATTTCAGGCGTTTTTTCAAATGTTTGTTTTTTAATTATTAATCTATATACTATTCATATGAAAAATTCAATCGATAAAATAAGTTAGTGGTTATGATTTTCATATAGTATAAACCGAACATTAAGGCTTAATTAAAACTGTTTTGACAATATAATTATGATTTATAACGTCTAATTATAACTAACACATATAAAACATGTAAACAAAATAAAAACTACAACAACCATTTTATTAATGTTAATTTTATTGAATTTCAGTTATGTTAAGTACAAAAATGTCTATTTTATGAAAATTTATTAAAATCTTAAATAAAAGTAAAAAAAAATCTTATATAAGTACAGCTAGCATTTAAATATGGAAGAAAAACAAAACGAAAAGACTACAACAATTATAAGTACAAATTTTAATGTAATTGACAAAATATTCTAAACAAAAACTTATTAGTTGAACTTTTAACACAAAACATGGCTGTAGTTTTTACAAACAAACTTAACAAAACAACACATTACAATATGCTAGATCAAAGTGGCCAAGTATAAATTGAATTTTTCACTAAATAAAGTTAGCATATTAAATTTTGACAAAATTATTTCAATTTCCACTCTTTTTTGATAATTTTGAACTAGACTTCTTTTTCCCGAATAAAGATCCAGACTTTATCTGGATAAAACAAGAAAAAAAAAAAGAAAAATATAATAATTATGGTATTGCAAAAACAATGGATATAAAATATTAACACAGTTAAATATAAAACTAAATAAAATGTATAAAACTTAAAAGTTTTACACTTAATAAATAATATACAACGTAAAAGAATGCGTACAAATTACTAGTTGTTAAAATATTTCGAGTATTCAGAACAACGTAAATTTTTTCACGATTTACAAAAAATGTTCTTGTAAAATAAACGTCAGTTTTCAAGGTTGCAAATTGACATAACGTTGTTACAAATACGTTACATAAAAAAGTTTATATATTTAAAATATGTTACATTTACACTTTAATAAAAATGAGCGGTTTATCAAAAAAACTGCATTTGCAACTGCAACAATATTGTAAGGCCTTTAAAAATTTCCTGCTTGTAAAATAAATCATGTTCAAATATATGCAAAAACTCAAGTATTTTTATACTGATTTTTGTTACATATTAAATTTTTAGTGGAAAACATAATTTTATCAACTAATGAAATTTTCTTGTTTTGTTAAACTATTTAGTAAATCGAATGTTTTTTTTTAAATATCTACTCATTTTACCATTTTTAATTACTAGTTTTGTTATATGAGTTTTTATAACATCTAACTAATACAAGAAGCACTGATTTAAATAAAAATATTTTTAATTTTTTGTTTAAATACAAACTATGTAGAGTTTTCTGATCATTGTCTTTAAAGCTGTTGATATCAGAATTTTACAATTTAAGTAAAACTAAATACAAAAAATTAAATTATTTACGACATAATATAAAACAACAGCTAATTTAATTTAAAAAATTTTGCTAGAATTTTTTTTTCAACTGACAAAAGTCAAGATTAAACGTTTCTAAGGTTTACAATCCAAAACGCCATTAATCATTAACCAGAAAGGTTTAAAATAGAATTCTCGGTTGTAAACCATATGCCGTGTAGTTCAACATTCTCAAATCTCATAAATAATCCACCATTCATTGACGTGCGCGGTCTCTTGAATTAATTGAAAAATACATATCGGGTTTTCATTTCGACTAAGTGGAAAATTTCGCGTCGTAAATTATTTTTATCTTTTCATTATTGAAGACGAAAATGCTTTATTACAGTACTTTATTATTTTAATTAAGCTAAGTTTGAAATTGGCATAGAACATACAAGACCTAATGTTTAATTTTTACAAAATATAGACTATATTTATCTATTTGTCCATATATGTTTAGCTAACTAATTAAGTTACATGAATTTTTTTTTTAAATATACCAACCTTAATTTTCATCTGGCAGAACTTGATGGCTTTATCCAGCAAACTGGGGACCTGACTATCGGTGATAGTTTCTACTTTCACCACGGGGGGAACACCGTTTTCCTTGCCCTGTAATGTGGTTTTAGTTTTAGTCACGTGCTTTTAAAAGTTGTTTGTTTTGATATGAGAATGTTGAACTTAACAAAGAAAAACATCCTGTTTATCAGTTTAATTAACTACAGTTGACCTTAATAAAAGAAGTTCTAGTAATAATTTAAAAGTACTACAAATCAATAGTTGGAAAAAAATCTTTAAGCTTTGTTATACAAACTTAAAAAATAGGTTTTTATGTTGCTGAATAAATAACTTTTCAAATAGTTTAACAGTATGGAACATTTGTAGCCTAATATAGTTGTTGTTGAAAAAATACTTTAATAACAATATTTATCATGTTTTTTTGAAAAATACATGCAACTTATCATAAGGTTTTTATAAAAAAGTTATTTTTAATGCATTATAAATAGATGAAAGAATTTTTCCTAGTAACAAGGAAATAAAATCTTGAAAAAAAAATTATGTAATGTTTTAAGTTTTTATACTTTTAGTTTTAAAAAAACTTATGCTTTTTATTTATTCTTAGTAAAAATAGTAATTCAAACGTATTGAATCCTAAATTGTAAACTACAGTAAGACTTTTTTATAAACTTTTTGTAAATGAATTTAGAAAAGCTCCAAATGTAGTCAAAAGCTCTGATAATTTTTTTTTGAAAATCCTCAACTACTTATAATATGGAGATGTGACAAAAGACGTTTTCAACAAAAGATACTAATCATCTTAAATTCACAAACATATATTTGAATACTCAAATTAACACTAAATAATCTCTAATAAATAAATGTGACAAGTAATGTTCAGATAAAAAGTGAAAAATAATTACTTAGTTCAAGCTCTCATACAGAGATATCACATGAAATTCATACTTAGGATTTTGGCATGAAATATGTAAATTATTAATGAAGTAGAATTTTAGCATTGGAAAAAAACTGCATTATACTGATGTGCTGATTAAAGAAAAATTTTAAACTTTTAACATATATGGAGCCAACTTTTTTTTCTCAAATGTTTAAACTCAAAATATTTTTTTCAATGTTTGGAATAAACTTGTTTTATAATATATAATTAAAAGCATTTTTGTTAATTTTTAGGTCTTAAAAAAAACACCGACTTTAAACAATTCGAAGTAGTTATTGTAAATTGTAACTATTATTAAATAAAATAACTAACATTGGCAAATTTCAGTAATTGTGTTAAAATTTCAATAAAAAAATCAAATTCAAAGTAATTATAGTAACCTATTAAGAAATAAAAACAAACATTAGCAAATTCGAAGTAGTTGTGGTAACTTTCCGCGAGCAACCGCTGATGTGTGACGTCATCGCCGCACCTGTTGACGTCACACCTGGTCGTGACCTGGTGGTGCTTGTTGGTGTCCTGGTACAGCTTGTAAGCGTCCAGCATGACGCGTTCCAGCTTCTCCAGCTTTTCCGACTTGCTGATTGGCTGCTGGGTTTCGTCACGCTCCGGCGATTTCGACGACATTTGATTTGCTACTTGCTGTTTTTTGAATATTTAAATAAAAAATTCTGTTTTCAAGTTAACTTCAGTGGTAATTCATGTTAACATTAAAGATCACTTGTATTTTTTCAAGGTTTAATTTTGACATAATTGTTTTTTTATTTGATCAATAAATTCTTAAAAAAAATTTATAAAATAAATAAAAAACATCTTGTTTAATCTTTTTTTGTAATTTCAAATAATTAGCTTTAAAAGGTTATAAATAAAAAATTAACTATATAACCAAAATTTGACTTAATTTCTAAAAATTTGTAAGCTACACAAAACAAGCTACTTAATAAATGTTAAGTTTCGTTAAACTTTTTAAAAACAAAAAACTCAAAAAATCTTAAATGTTTTTAAAAATTACAAGTACTTTACATTAATTGCAATAACCACTAACCATAAACAAATAAAAACCTTCTAATAAGTGGTACTTTAATTCTATAAATAAGCTGAAACTAAACTTCAACCTACATGTAAATGCTTATTACAATGAACACTTATAGTCACAGAAAAACTTCTACATAAATATAGTTTGTGCTCATTTATAAACATAAGAGTTTATTTAATTTATTCAACAAAAAATTTTGCGGGCTTTTATAAAAAAATCAAAATATTTAATCTTTAAGCCTTTACTTTAAATAAAATAATAATTCAACTGTTTTTAAAATCCTTTCAAAAACAACTTGGTTAGAAAATAAAGCAATTCAAATTCAAACTGGCTCTTAATACTGCCCTGTGCTTAAAATAAATTCAAGTGCCATCGAAAAAAGGCATTCAAACAAATTATAAGGAGGAAATAAATGAAATCACAAAAGAAAAAAAAAGCTCCATTGTAGTGAGCAAATGAGTAATCAAAAACATTTTATAAATAGAAATAAAAATATTGGTATAAAGGTTTCTGAACATTTAGGCGTTAGATGGACAATTATTTTATTTAAATTCCTTTTACCTCACTCATCATATACTTCGCTTGGCAAATTTCAAATGTAATTACAAAAAGGGGTAAAAATAAACTTCATATTGTAAACAAGGCAGACAGACTGACGTGGAATTGACATTACTTAAACACACACCGGTATGGAAACCCGCATGAACTGACTTCAAACAATTTGTGGAAGAAAACAAGCTACAAAACTTGTTTCTCAATTGATGTTTTTGTTTTTAAAATTTTGTTGAAAAAGTCTAACTATGGGAAAAAAACATGTTCAAATCATCGTCTTCTAAAGTTCAGACTTATGCAGTAAAAGTAAATAGACAAAAAGTATCTAATGACTAGACTAAGAAACGCACTTCTTTAAAAGAAATGTATCAAGAAGCTAGCAAGACGGTCGCAAAAACTTGTCTGAAAAAATTATAAATAAAAAATTTGAGAAAAAAATCTAATCAGCCAACGGTGATAAAAAAATGACTTGAGTAAAAAACTGGCTCAACCATAAATCAGTACCTAGTTGAACTTTACTTTAGTGTCATAATAACGTGAAACGTCGTTCAAAAACCAAAAACAGCTATTAAGCTTTTACTGCGTATAGATAAACAATTATCTAATCACTTATCAAATAACCTTTTCATATTTAAAACAAGCAGAACTAGGATCTGTTCAATTTGAAAAACTAAGAGAAAAAACAAAAAAGTAAATATTTACCAAACACATTTTCTACACATTGTACCCACATGACCCATATATACTAGCCCTCATACTACAAACAAGATGGGTAATTTTGCCGCTGACTAATTTCGTGTGCACTAATTTGCTGCTACAAGAAAACTGCAAAGAAAACTACAAAGTAGAAGTAATTGTGAAACAGGTAAGAATCTGCTGCTGAATGATTGTTGATGTTTTCTAAATCCGGGGTCAATCTTCACGGTTGTTTACTGAAAACAAGGCTCTTAAAAGCGGCTTTTTGTCAATAATCTTCTTACCTTGGTAATATTAGCAGAACTATAATGCAAGGTTATTTATGGTTAGCTCTTTTAAGAAGTTTTGACTACTATAGACAATAAAGTCTGTCTTCCTATATTTAAATATATATTAAGTTGTACATAGCAGATCATCATATTGTCAAATTAGTTTTTGTGTAAGCAACATAATAACATGTTTGTCAATAGCTGTTTTTCTTTAATAATTATCAAATCGTTTATTATACATATCTACTTTAAACGAGTTTGCTACAGTGCAAGGCTAAATTTTAAGATTATACAAAAGATAAATATAACATTACCCGTTTACTTGAGCTACTTACAATTAATGACTTTTTACTTGTTCTTTGTACGGTTGTCAATTTTAATATAAAATTTTCAAGGTCATTGGTACGGTCATTATTGACACATTAGTATATATGAGCGGTTTAGAAAATTTTTCCTAACGATAGAAAGTGTTATATTTTGCTTTATAACTGTTTCAATGAAAAATGAATTTAACGTTTCATTTAATATAAACACTTTATAAAGCAAAATACTAATGGCCGGTTTATTTATACCTTCGACTTCAAATGGATAAACTCTCTGTTTGAATTCAACTTAACAATGCTTCATTGTGAAAAATCGATTTAAACGCATTTCAAATGTATTATGCAAAAGTTTTCTTCGAACCCTAAGAATAATTTATTAAACGCATTTTAACCCTTGGTGGTTTGAAACTCAAAAGTCACTGTAAAATTCAATGAGAAATAAGAACTGAAAACATAAGTTTATTGATCTGAATGCAACTCGTGTATCTATTGTTAATTTTAAGTCATAAAAACGGCTTAAAAAATTCAAAATAAGTTTAAACATATCATTTAAAACTCAATTTCAAGTTAATAAAGTTCAACTTAATCTGAGTTGAATAAGTCTTTCAATTTTAGTATTTATATATAACTACAATATAAAAACAAATTATCATAGTTATGAATTAAGAAAAACTTATGAGCAATTGAAATTTAAATATAAATGGTATACTCAATAAAAATTTATCTCAACATCCATAAAGTTAATTTGGACTTTGTATATATAAAAATATACATTTGACAAAACTTTTTACTTGAATATAAAACCCTTTATTCTTATTTTTATCAACAATAAAGCGTAAGCAAGACTGACCTACTCCCTTATTACATTTTAAAAGAAGATAATTTATTTTATAGCTGCAGTTAAAACTATACAATATTTAAGGGTTGAGTCACCTTAACTTTTATCTGAAAACGATTATCATACTTCTAAATATAAAACAAGATTTTGTCAGCAAACAAGATTTTGTCAGCACCTATGACTCATAAAAAACATGCAGGCTTTATTATAAGATAAACTAGTTGTAGCTCTACAAATAGTCGAGCCTAAACAGAAAATTTTGAATCTTTGCGAAACTGATGCATTTATATTTTTCTCAAGATTTAAAAAAGCTGCAAGATATCAAAAGGCTTTGAAGTGACAGAAAAGCTTGGTTGAATCCTTATTTCAATTGCGTAGACCGGCTGCAGACATATTGCTGGAAACAGGACGATTTCAACAAAATTGCATTGTTGAGTCATAACAAAGATAAGAAACAGGCGACTTTATTAAAACGCAGTAATGTCTTGTGAGGCCATTAAAAGTTCAACTTGCATTTTGTACAATTTAACAATTCTGGTTGTTGTTTTAAACTTAATTTTAAGGTTTTCTGTTTACTTAAAAAAAGCATGAAATTTTTACATAAATAAATTAAGATGTTTTAAGTTTAAACTTTGACCTTTAAAAAAACCAGAATCTTTTAATTTTATGCTTTAAATCCGGTTAATTAAAGTTAAAAGCATTAGCTTTGAGAAAACAGAACATTTTTTTTCACTCAAACTTTTTTTATTTGAAGTATTTATTTTTGGGTTTTAAGTTAGAGTGTTTTACTAAGTTTGGATAAAACTCAAAATTAAAAATGCAAAAACTTTAAAATAATTAATTATAAACATTTTAAATGTTTTCTTAAAATAATCTGATTTATATATTTTGTTTTTATGAACTTCAAGCTTAAAATAAAATGAAGTTAATTCATATCAACTTGCTTCTACAACTTTTAATAAAAATCAAGCAACTGACTAGAAAATTGAATTTAAAGTTAAACGAAAACTAAATCTCTAAAAGCAGCTTAAAAATTAAAGTTTTCATCACAAATATTTTGCCATTTATTTAAAAAAATCTTTCTCTTTATTCAGTTTCCGGTGTGAAACTCTCAAAATTTAAAACGTTGCCAACTTATTTTTTTATTTATTAAAAAAAAAAATTTACAAAATTCTATCCAAAAATTTTAAACTGATAGTACTAAATATAATAAATTTGAAAATATAATAACATCACATCAACTATTTAAAATGAATCTAGAAATACTTTAAAAATACTAAATTTATAGCTTTGAGTGAGCTAATTATATACAGTGGTGTATGTTTATACTGTGTGAGTATACTTATTATTTATTAATGTTTTTCAGCGCAAATGTGCAAAAACTTATATATAGAAAACAAAATAGCTTACAAAAAACTAATAGTGCACAGTAGCGAAAATATAAATAAATATCCAAAGTCAGCAATTATTAACACTGTATATACAATTATACATATTTTAAACAAGTAGACTATAAATAGCAATTTTCAACTTTTCACCTGCATACTTGGTAAATTAATTTAAAACTATTTTTAGTAAGTAAAAACAAACCAAGAACTTTCTCAAAAACAAGTTTCGTATATAACTTTTTTCCAACTTTAAAACTAAAAAAACATGAAAAAATTTTAAGTAATGCTAAACTTAAACTCACTGCAAGCAAAAAGTATTGATTTTTTTATTAAAAACCAAAGAAAAAAACATGACTGGCTTGTCAACACTGAAATAAACAAGTAAAAAAGCTCGTTTTTGTTGGAAAACTCAAGAAAAAAGCTCCCTTGCAAAACAAGCTCGGCAACAAAGGAGCTTGAATTATTCATCAGAAGAAAAATAAACAAACTTTCACCAAATTGCGATTTTGCAAGCAAGTCTACTCTGTGTAAATACGAACGCTCTCACTTTTTCTCATACTTTTTAACGGGATATTTAATACACAAACTTCCTATTAAAACAAAATAATTTGCCATATGATATTTGTTTTACTTGAAATCGAACTTTAAAGGAAATGTGTTGAGGAAGTTTGATCTTTATATTTCAAAGTCGTGAGAAATTAGTACGAGATTTTTTGTTTTTACCATTTTATAAAATGCTACTTCAGCTTAAAATACAACTATCTTGAATGTTTTCTGACTAAATTTTGCAGAACTCTAAATATTTTTTTTCAAATACAGTTTAAATAGTTACAACTACAATCAACTATTTAAAAATCTTAAACAAACAAAAATATCACACTTATAAACTGAAACTCACTAAATAGTCTTTATGTATTCGAAAAAGATTCTCAAAACCTTATGATTTGTTCTCTAACTTACTTATAAGTAAAAAATAATAATTTACCCTTAAAATATTTTCTCATAAAATACAAACCATCCAAAAACACCTAAAATAGCAAAAAAAAGGTGGGAAAGTAAAGTGATTGCAATACAAACCTTGTGACTTTTCCTGATAAGACTGATGAGAAATACAAATTGCAACGCTTTACACGCAGGGCAGTTGTAAAGGAAGCGTCCGAAAACAAAAAGGAGAATTTTTCAAAGTTTAATCGAGTGCTTTGTGCTAAACTGCACAAACACCATGATGCTATTTATAAACTGTAAGGTAAATACAGCGGTTGAAAATTATGTTTTAGAGTAGATAAGAAACTTGATTATTAAACGATAAAGTACAAAAATAATTCTATTTATCTGCGTTACGTTTTTTCGTTGGTTTTTCATTTTATTATTTGAACGTTGATAATGATGAACGTATAGTTTTGTTACGAAAAGTATAAAAGCTTGATTGTCTAAATTTTATTTATAACTAAAAGATATGACTGATGAGACTAACATGTACTCTTAATAAAGACTTTATAAGTGTTTTGTTTACTATAATGAAATAAACATAAAAATTTTGGTTAAACAAAAATTCTATAAATTAAACTTACTATAACGATTTGATTAATCTGTTTTTATTTTAGTTTTAAAACTATTTAAACTTGATTTGCGTATCCCAAAAAAATCAACTTACACAGAACTTTATAAACATAAACTTTACATAATAAGATTTTTTTTTTTTGCACCGTCTTAACAGTTTTACAAAATAAATATAGACCAAACACAAAACCAAACTTTAATTCTTACGCTTTGTTGTATGTTATAACAATGGAAGTGTTTAATTTTAGTAACAAATATGCAAACCGCAATATTTTGTGAAACACAATAAACAAATGAATTTCGTGAACTTTACAGTCTATAAAAAGTCGCTTGTTTCGATGCAAATACTCAATACATAAACGTGCAATTATTTTTTCAAAAAAAAAAATCAAAACTTGTTGTAAACTGTCAAACACTCCCAAAAATAGACATATCTATACTTGAGAAGAAAATAAAACTTTTAAAGAATTTGGTAATTGTTACAATTTTTTACAGCTTTCAGTTTTAACCACACAAACATACAACGATTATCTTAATACCAATACTTTAGAGAGTGAGAAATATCCAGATATTTCCCTACTAAAAGTTTTTAAACACATAATGTTATGTTATATAAGCTTTAATAACAGCAAGTTTTAATCCTAACTTCTGAGAACAACATTGGACTGGCATGTTTAGAAACTTTTTTTACCAATGAATCCGAAACAAATCAAAATCAGGTTATTTTGGTACAAAGTTTCAACTTTAATCTTATACTGGAAATAGTTACTTAATAATAGATGAAGCATTGGAGCTTTCTAGCTATAAATAATTTTCAACAACAGTTTTTCTTCTAAAGGGAATTGAAAAACTAAAAATAGTTTTAAAGTGGGCTGAGAAATTATTATTAAAAATATTTTTGTACCTTATTTCCTGTTTCTCATTAGAGTATTATACTTTGTTATTTATTTTGAAAAAAGAACTTTTTGTTTCAAACAAGTTGTTTTATTTTTATAAACACAATACAAACTTTAAAAATCTAAAACATTTATGTTTTGGAAATTAATTAAATTACTTCTATTAAAATCTAAACAATTTTTGTGACAAAAATTAAATAACTTGCTATCCACAAAAAAGGTTACTTTAATTAAAATTCTTTGAATTTCAGAAACAAGTGAAAGTAAAAAACAAACTCTTTTATATCTACTCCCATAAAACTAAAATTTCTGCAATGTCCAATTTGTTTTATTTAACAATTTTAATAAGTTGTCTAAAAACGAAAATCTGTAGTTATACATGTAAAGCCTTATACATCTCTTTGGCTTTAGTATTTGAGTTTTTATAAAAAAAATTCAAGAGTACGCTTAAATTCGTAACAACGTGAAAAATGCTTTTTAATACTCTGGTACGAAGACCGCTGGAAAATTGTATGGGAATTTGAGACGGAATTACACAACAAATTACACAACAACTAATCGAGCAACTGGGAATTGAAAAATCTATAAATAAATTCGCGAATTAATCACAGAATCCGATATGAAATCTCTGCCAAATTGGCCGTGGTATAAATTCCGGAAAATTTAATTTTGTTGGAAGTTTACCCACCAAAAATAAATGCCTTGTTTAGTAGAGAAAAAAAAAGTAAAATTTAAGACCAATAAAATCCAGCCAAAAACTTGGTGAATTTAAACGGAAGAGCTTGCTAGAGATAAAAATAAAGAAATACATTGATACAAATTTATGAACTGACTTTTATAAGCCAATTAAACTTTTGAACAATGTTTTTGGTCGACTGCGCAGTTTAAAGTGTATTTATTATCTTCATCAACATTCCAAAGCAGTAAAAAATAACAATAAAAAAATAAAAAAATGAATTCCAATCAATAAATAACAAAGTCTATTCAAAGTATCAAAAGTCTTGTTTCTTGGTTAATCAACGAGAAAAAAAGATAAAATATATGAATAAAGAAATTAATTTTTTAACATAAAATACACTTTTAGTACTGATTATATTAAAACAACTGGCAGTATTCAGTTGAATATGTTTTTGTGAGGCAGCTGATATCATGAGTCAAATATATGAATCATATGAAGACATAATGATTTCACAAGTAAGTATACAAAAAGAAGATTATAAAAACGCATGTGGCAAAACAGTTATAAATATTTAAAAAATGTTTATTTTGCATGTTACGGACATAAAACCATTAAAGTATAGTAAGTAAAAAAAATATATAACTCAAGCTCAAAATTCTAAAAGGATTTTAAATGCTATTTAGTTTTTAAAAACAACCTCATTTTTGATTTTATACTCAATATATATAGCTATGCTTAAAGTCTTTACATAATATAAAAAAATGTAATACTTAAAAAAAATTTTTGTTTATTTTATAACACTTTAGGCAGTAACTTAATATTTTTCTTTCAAAGACATATATTGTATTCTGATCAAAGTAAAGTGAAACTAATCACTCTACACTGGGACGGATTTACCCGAAAGACCACAAAAATAGTAGAAATTGTATTCAAATCAAGTTTTCCGGTTACACAAACTAGTGTGTGCACTCCGTTTAAATAGTAACATGACACATGTCGAGTTTCGAGGTTAACATGACATTTTCTAGTAAGAAGAGACCAAGTTGCACCGAATTCACCAGTAAACGAAAGTAAATTTGATACTGTTTGTGAGAGTTTGCAACTAAACACTACAGGATGGAAGTGTGTAAAAATAACTTTGAGTTTTGTATCACCTCGTCACACAGGATTAGCTGGAACCGAACTTATCAAGCGAATTTGAATGCATAAAAAGAATTTTGATGCAACAATTTCAGAGAAAGATTAGTCAGTTTCATCAAAGAAATAACTAACTAAAAATATATAGCTTAATGCTTATCATTAAACTTAAAGTAACAGATTATTTAAGTTTTAATTTAAACTTATATAGCTCTGCAAACCTACAAGGATTAAATTAAATATTGAAATAAAGCTTTTACTATTTAAATTAAGTATGTATATCAACATAAAAAAACTTATATATGAAATAGGTACTATTTTTAACATAAAAGAAACTTCATTAAAGAGATTACAAAGTAGGATTAAAAGTATTTGTGTAAAAAAATAAATATAAAACTAATTGCCACAAAAATAATACAAATAAATTTAATAAAAGTTAGCCAAAAATATTTATCAGCTAAAATTTCAAATTCATCTGTTATGAAGTAAAATGTTAAACAAAAAAAACAAACAGAAAATAAAATTCTGTAAAATGGTAAGAGTTCCCACAAACAGCGAGTAATATATCGAAATTCGATAACAGAGACATTGAGAAGTATAATATTGAGGAATAAGTATAATACTGAGGAATAAGGTTAATGTGTGCAAAAGATCAATAAATTTTCTTACATTACTCTTATAACGAACTTGATATCATATCTTAGTTTAATATGTGTGCTATTTTATTGTATGATGTTAATCGTAGTAATATAGTTTTATTACAAAAAAATATTTAGCGAAGTTGTTACATATATTTTAAAAGCTAGAAAAATATTTGATATTGAACGTTATTGTTAGTTATGATGGCAAATTAAGAGTCCATTATTATTCTTATCTTATCCGTTTTTATTCAAGATTTTTTTTCTTTTATCTAAAGTTATCTATTTTTTCAAGTTTTCTCTTTAAAAATAAATGCAATTAATTTTCTCAAGGCATATTTTTAAAATAAAAATATCATCTTTTAATAATTTCACTTAACGTTATAATTATACTTATTTAAGGCGTTTTTAAACCTAACAGAAAGAAAAAAAAAAACAATTTGTTTTATATAAATGAAGGATCTCAATCAAGTTTTGCACAATTTTCATTAGTTTGTACAGACCATTAAATATTTTTTTTTAGCTTATTTCAAAAACAAAGTGCTAGTTTACTATTTTCTATTGGCTTCAGTGAGAAAAATTTTGACCTTGTCGAACAATTAACAAAATAGTAAATTGCACTTAAACAAAATAATTTATTTATTGTCACAAATTAATTCACTTCAATCATAAATTTTCTTTAATTGCTTATATTATCAAAAAGACTAAATTAAAAGTATTTTAATTTGTTTTAAAAGAAACAAATTTTCTTTTGATACAATTAAGTCTTGTTTGATAAATACATTATCATTACATCGTCAACTAATTAAGCTATCCAACATGTAAGTTTGTTTGTAGTAAACTATTTACAAACGCTTAAAATTTATTTGTTTTGTTAGTAGGAGCATTTTATATAAATTTAAAATCTAAGCAACTATTTTAAACAATGTATATTTAAAAAGATGTTCTAAAATTTTTGATCAGCTTCAAGTTTCTTTAAACTTAAAAAATATGAAACTTTAAATACATACTACTGAAAAAAAACTAACATTTAGTTTGAAACTCAAAGTTTGTAAAACTAATATTTTGTTGCAGAAAAATTATAGAAATCTTAAATGAAGAAAGAGATTTAGATTTAATAGACTTCAGTAAATTGAATACACATTAAATTACAACTTTAACATTTAGCAATACTCAATTTTCACATAAATTTCAAGTAAAAAACAAAATATAATCAAGTTGGCATTTGTATTAAAAAAAAGACGCTTAAGCATTCGTCAAAATGAGAGATACCAAATCACTTTGATACTTTCCATCAACAAAAATAAAATTAATTTTATAAAAACAACCTCTTAGGTGAGATTTAAAATTCAGTTTTACAATGAAAGTTACTGTAGTACAAGTAGTAAAAGTGCGCTTAATTATAATGTAAACAAGCTTTCGTAAGCTTATAAAAAGTTTCATAATGTAAACAAACTGAAAAGATTTCTGTTGATTTTTGTAATCTGTTTTGTGTACTTTGCAAACTTACAGTTGAAAAATAAAACCCCTTTCAAATACCTTTCTTTACATAAATGCACAAAAAGTGTTTATAAAATAAGTACTTGTAAATCCAAAAAGTTTGTTAAAAATTACAAACAAAAACTTGTTGGTTTTGCTTTCTGTTGTGTATACTCTGTCAAAAAGTTTATAAGCATTCAATGAAACTTAAGTATTATCGCCTTTTAAAAGCACATGAAAAAGATTTTTTTTATTTGTTTTAATAATTTCAAGACGTGTCTGTATTGCCATTTGTAATATAAAAAATTCTGTTAGCAACTTTAATTTTTTAAAAACATGTTGAAACAAATAAGAAACCTTGATTAGTTAAGCTTTTTTGATTAAACGTTGTAGTCCAAATAACAACCAACTAACTAAACCGGGTAGGACCCTCACACTAAGTATTTTGATTAAACACCATTTTAATATTTTTAAATGTTTGGTTAAATAAGTGTCATTATTATTCTTTTAACTTAATATCTTTGTACTAAATAATTTAAAATGCATAATTCTATATATTGTTAGTTAATTTACTTTATATATTTAAAAAATTCTATGATTTTAAAAATTAAACATTTTTTCTTAACACTCACTTCACTTTTTTAAAACACACAAAAATATTTAAAAATTAACTTATAATTAAATATACAACAAAAATAATATAGAATAATTTTGTTGGTTTTGCAATATACAAAACATTTGGTGCAAAAATTAAAAATTATACCAGATTTTCGTTTTAACTCCTCTAGCTTGGGTTGCAGATAAAAAAATAAACAATTTAACAAATCAAATTCAACTTGAAAGCAAATTTTGTTTGTAACAAAAACCTTTTTGACATTAAAACCAGAGTTTTACCTTGCACGTGAGGCTTTTCAAGCTGATTTTAACATTCAAGTTGGCATTTATACGCAAAATAAGACGCTTTAACATTCATCAACAAAAAGCTTATAATTTTTACAATAACAACTTTTGTTTAAATTGTTGAATTCGGTCTAAATGAAATCCATCGTACCAGTAAGATTGTGGTCTTTAGTTTTATGTAAACAATTAAGTAAAGTTAGTCAAATTTTAAAACTAAAAAGGCATATTAAATACCACCGAAAAGGTTATTCTCTGTTTTGTATTCTGTTATGAAACTTAATTTTTAATTCTGAAGTTTTCTTTTCAACTAATAATTTATTCATAATTTTTTTTTGCGTTTTAAGCATAATGAGTTACAGTAAAAAGAAATCAGCTTAAAAAAGTTTATTTAAATTTTAAATTGTGTTGGTATAAACTCCTGTTTGAAAACTCGAAAGCGTCAAATTGAAATTAAGCGCCTTTTGAAAGCGCGAAAACTGTTTAATCTACGAAAAAGTTTATTTAAAAGTCGGTTGAAGTTTGCGGAGATAGAAATTTCAACCAGTTTTTTGTGTAAACCTCTTTTTAACAGCCACAATGCAAACAAAAAGATTTATTTCTGCTCACTACAAAAAGACTGCTTTTGTTGAAAACCTTTTCTTTTGTCCCATTTGTATTGGGATTTGTGCTTTTTTGTTTGAATTTCAAGCCTTGCTGAATTTTGCTCACAATTTTATAATAACATAAGAATTTTCAGACAGTATTTTCAAATCTAATTTTAATTAAAACTTCATATTTTGTCACTTTAAACTGAATACTTTTTTTTTAAATAAGCACAATAAACATGTTTTTTATAACAAATTTAAAAACTTGTTAAATTTACTTTTTATTCCTAACTCAATCTTGATAAAAAATTAAAAAACAACCACAAACATAACCCTAAACTAAAAAATAAAACTGTTAACTTCTAATCAACTCAAGCAACTGCACACAGACTAACACGTAAAAACAAACTACTTTTTTTAATTAAAATTATTAAAGAAACACTGAAAACAACTTGAATTTAAAGAAAAAAACTAACAAAAACCAGCAGCGGTTTTCAAAGCGGAAAAGCGTAAATTTGTGACTCACAATTATCAACCACCGCTCGTAGTTTTAATATTTTCATGCAAAATTACAGCTTGTAGCTACAATGCCTTTTTCCCTGTCGGCAGCGATCTTTAGCGCCATCTAGCGGCTATTTTTTGGTAAGTTTTTTATTTTTATTTTCTGAGTTTTAACGCGAAATACACAACTGTGAAGCTTGAATTTTAATCAACGCAAACTATGAAACCAAACTGCAAAGCAAACAAAAAGTAAGAGTTTGCTTGAAATCTGCACGAAAAAAAAAAAAGACTGAAACATCAAACTTGGTGAAAATTCGGCAGAAACCTTCGTGCGGAAAGTGGGTTATTTATAGAACGGCGCGGAAAATCGAAAGAGAAAAATTCGGAGCGCTGGGAAGATATATCTGGAGAAAACATCTCGAGCCTGCGGAGACGCATCGGCGAGATACGAAAAAGTTCAAAAAGTTTCAACGTAAACAAAAAGCGTTCAAAACTTCATCTGCTATCGTGCGCAGATCATTTTGCTTCACTTAATGCTTTGTATGGCACAGTTTGATCAAAAAAATCTAAGCCCCATGTTCAATGCCCATGTTAGCTTTATAAACTTGAAGCTTTTAAAACATATCAATAAAGTTTAAAAATAAAATTAGATTTCAATCGCCACGCTCATTAGTTGAACTTTTAGGCATAAATGCACAAACACACAATGACAAGTTACACCTATTAAACATTATATATATATCATATATATATAGGAATGTAGTGAGCCCAAGAAAATAAGGTTGGAACCCATGAATGTTTGATTTGTATAAGAAAATAGCCAAGATTGTCATGTCTTCGTGATAGAGCGGTGTAAAATTTTGTTTGTTGTTATTTTTAATTAAATTATAAGACTTGAAACTAAATTTTGCTTTGAAGTGTAAAATTTTTGTTATAATCACAACCAATTTGACAGGAAAAATTTAAATACATATTCGGTTTTTGATTCAGTCTAAAAAAAAACTTTATTCGTGTTAAAGTGGTAAAAAAAAATATTTTATTTAGAAAAATATTAAAATAATTTGACTTAGGTTCCACATTTTGGTTTGTAATAAATCAATCAATAAATAAATAAATAAATATATATATATATAAATAAGTTGTTTTTATCACGATCAAACCTATTTCAACTTATAAGTAAATACCCAGTAGAAACACATTTTCATTCGTGAAACTAGTAAAATGATCAAAACTTAAAATATTTCCTTATTCACTGAATCTATAATCAAAAATATAACTCACTTTAAGATAAATAATTTATGACATTAATAAAATTTTAAAAAAGACTAAAGACATATAGTTATGTTTACAAAAAAACTATTACGATTTATAAGTTTGTTTATAAACAACTATTACTATTGGTACCTTCAAATTTTTGTGTAATCCGATTCTATAATTAATTTTAACATAGTTTTAACAAGTACTTGCAAAACTACTTTATGTTTAATAACTCTGAAAACGTTTTTTTTTTTTTTTTTTGAGTATTAAAAGTACTAGTATGGTCAGCAACTTAATAAAGAATAAGTTTCCTGGAAGTTTACAAAGATCAGAAAAACAATTAGACTTATTATTGAATAAAGGAAAAAAAAAATACTATGATTTCAAAAGACCAAAAAATTAGATCAAATTTAAATTAAATACACATTTGTATTTCGACATTTTTTTTTATTATCAGTTAACCATTTTTTGATAAATACATTTTAAATATTTTTTAATTAGTTTTGCGAACTGTTAATTACAACGATGAACTTTAAATCTAAATACTTGACATTAACTTTTTGGCAGAAAAACTTTTACAAGCTTTGGCAACTACGCAACAGTAAAGCATTTTATAAAAAATAAAAACCTAACACTCAATCTAAATTAATTAACATTTCGTTTTGTTAAACTTAACCATTAACAATGGCTTTAAACCAAAAATCCTGCAGCTTAAACTTAAATTATAGGAAAAAATTTAACATGATTCTTTTTCAGAATTATTTGTTTCAATAGATCAACTGTAAAACAAATACTAAACTAAATGTATTTGGTTATAAAAGACCCGTTACTATGCTTAGTCATATGAACTTATAAAATATTCATTTTCTTTATTTATCTTTATACATGAAATTATATAAAGTTTTGTAGAAGTTAAAACTTTATATAAGATGATTTTACAATAGATATTGAATTGTATAAAATTTAAACGTGCCATAGGCACAATACCTTTGAAAAATAGGTTACTATATATGCCGTGCTATTCTTAGAAACTTAAGTTAAATTTTCATTGTCCTTTTAAAACTAAAACAGCAAGTTAGTATAAGAACAATAAAGACAGCCTATTTAAATTAATTCAAAAAAAATCAGTGTAGGGTAGGTAAAATATTAAATTATAAACCAAATTAGTATAGATCAAGTTTAAAATATTCATTGTCCTATTAATAGAGTTTTTATTGTTATATAAAATTACACAAAAGCTACTGCTTTGTATAACAATAAGTTAAGGTAGACCATTGAACTAAAAAATATATTTATATATTGATTACAGGCTAGTTATAAAAAATTTAGAGGATGTACCTGTCATTATTTAAAGCCTGCATTGAAAGTAAAATTTAGTTTTAATATCTTTTCAAATAAAAAAATTCAATATCTTTAGAACTAAAATTCAAAAAGAATAATAATCAGCTAAACTTATTTTAAACTTTTTGAAAAATTTCTGATAAAAGTAAAACTTATGTAGTTCTTTTTAAAGTAAACATTAGATCTGAAAATAAAGCAATAGTTTGAAATATAACACAACAAGTTTTTGTCACGACAAATTAACCAATAAAACTTCGATAAAACTGCTCATTCAACTCAATCACTAGAAATATCTAAAAACTTAACTTTCCGCCTTTTTAGCACAAATATGCATGCGCGAGCACATATGAAAAATATTCGGGTAAAATCAACAGAGTACGGATAGAATAATCGCGTTTATTAGCAAGCTTAATTGCCCGTGAAAACTGTCTGTTCGTTTTAACTCGAAATAAAAACTTTTCATTTCTCAATATAAATATTTGTATAAGTCTAGTTATTTTTGGCATTTTTGAATAAATTTCGTCTAAAAACCATATAGCATTTTTATTCTGCATATTTTGATGCATTTCATCATATTTAAGAATTTCCCCATAAATTAGTACGTTACTTTAATTAAAATAAAATAACTTTTTTTGGCAGAAGTTTAATGAAAAAAATTAAATTAATTTCAACACAATTAAGTTAGTAAACAAAACATTTTGAAATAAGTAAAAATCAATAAAAACTTAATTTACATCAGAGAACAGTTCAAAAAGTGACTATATTTTGCATCAAAATTTCGTTCTACAAACATTTTAAATTGGAAAAATAATAGGCTTGCCACTCGTTTTTTCTAAATTTTTGCCAGGTTTTCCAAATTTCTTCTAGGTTTTAAAAAGTAAACATTGTTGGTCTATTTTTAGTTATAAGTTAATTTCTATAAAAGAAACTGTGTTAAATAGTACAAAAACATTTAAAAGATGCTGTAAAGTTACTTTAAATGTGTTTTTTAATAAAAAAATTTTTTGATGATGAGAAAAAAGTCTTATTTATATGATAGATTTTTTGAGTCAAATTGAAATTTTAGTACTGAAAGTGAAAATGTTAAAATTATTAAAAATTCCAGGTTTTTTGATCAAAATTCCAGGTTTTTTTCAGGTTTTTTTTTTCAAAATTTCTCAAATTCCAGGTTTTTCCAGGTTATTTTTGCCTAAATTGTCGAATTCCAGGTTTTTCCAGGTAAAGTGGCAACCCTGAAATAAGTATAAAATAAATGTGACTACTGATAAAAACAAAAATATATAATACATCAAACTATCAAAACAACTGAAAAGAGCAAAAAAAAACTCAATTCTGAAAACATAAAAAAAAACATTACAGACCGTTATAAAAGTTAATGCAACAGAAAAAGCCCTTGAAATTACCCAATTAAAAAGTATCGTGATGAACTAGCATGTAAATTAAAGGGGTGGGGAGCTTTGAAAATACAAATTGATTAATGCATCAAGCGTTGCGTAAAAGTAATAAAACAATTAAAAGTTATTTATCTTTTTCATTTCAGCTTTTTTCAGCTTTTTTATTTTTCTGGTAGCAAAACATGTTTTTTAAATGTTTTTGGTGAAACGTTTGATATTTTAAAAGGCAACATCATGTATTAACATTAATTTCTAAAATCTTGTTCAAAACACGTAATGTTTGCGTTCAGTGTTTTTGAAAAAAAATAAGTTAGATAACTACTTATTATTGTAAAAATACTTATTAATTTATTTTGGATTCTGCTTCATATATAGTAAGTTTATTTGTAATTATTTTTCAACCTTTTTATAAGTCGAACATTTCAAACAGTAAAATAAAACAGCTTAATAGCGAAAAAAAAATTGGCTACTTTTTAAGCTGACTATAATTATGACTCATAAATTTATAACTATTTAATTGTGTCAAACTAGTAATACTACTATTAAAAGTCGAAAAACTCATCAAATATTGTTTTTTAATTTTGTAACAAAGCATGAGGCGTAGAATACTTGTTTAACTCGATTCAGTTGACAAAAATCATAAATAAAATAAATCAGTTTTGCTGTGATTTTGAGACAATATATTTCTTTGCAAAACATAAAATAACATGTAGTATTTATGAAGAGCTGTATTTTACAAAACTAATCTAATTCATAAATTTAAAACCAGATTTGTTGTTCAGCAATTCACTAGCAAGCACTTTCAATGTTTACATTTCAAATTTATAAAGGTCTGCTGAAACATACATGCGTTGAATTTTTTTTTTGATTCTTTTGATTTACATAAAACATAATTCTATTTCTTCATCAAGATTGATTTTAACTTACAGTTAAAGTAAATCACAAAGAAACTATAAAATATAATCTAACAGACTAATGTCAAAACATAAAATATAATTAAACGTTGTTAGCAGTCAAAAGTTCACAGACCGGAAAATGTTAAAAAGTAATTACTAAAAAAGAAAACAAAATATTTTGCAGGTGGTGTTACAATGCACTTCTAAAAATAACTTGCCATTATCATAACACAAACAATTTTTCATTATATGAAAAGTTGGTAAGTCAGACTAATCGCCACATAAGTAGCTTGCACATAAAACCAAGCGTTGTAGGCTTTAAGTATGATTTAAACTAATTATTAAAACTTTTTGCAGTACATATGTACATTTAAAACGCTTTTTTTAAGCTATATAAGTATATTTCATTGTAAATGAAAAAATATGGTGCTTAGTAAGCTAAATTTTAATCGGCTTACAAAAATAGCCTTGCAGAAGTTAGACATACAAATTAGTCTTTTACTGATTGTACTGTAGCTGTATCTCAAAACGCTAATGAAAAACATGATAAATGTGCTAAAAATAACATCGTGTTATCTTGAATAAACACAAAAAAGCTGATAAACCAGAATAACAGTATTCGTACTGACAACACATAAAGATAGGATTAAATAAACAAACTTCGGCGTAATAGAATTTAGGTGCTTATAAAAGGTATATACTTTTTTTTCTTTCTAAAAGTAAGAATTCAGTTGACATATATTTCATTTAAAACGTTATCATTTTTAAAATTTAAACATTTCTAGATTGTTAAAAATTTAAGCTACCTCAATTTGAACAAAACAAATAAAGCTAATCACAATAAAATCATTTGTAACTTTATTTAGCTCATAAAAATTTTTAAACTTGATTTTTTCGTATGCTCACAAAATACTAATATTAAACTATTGCTTTTGTTATACAAATTGAAATAAAAGAAAAAACAACAATGCTTGTTTTAATTCAAAAGCTGATCGAAATGATTTCAGCAATATACGAAAATAAATCGTGATAAGACAGATAAAGATTTAAAATTTAAAACAGCTTGTTTTTTTTAAATTTTAATGTAGTTTTCAAACAGCTAGGAAAATAAAAACAAATGTTTTTATTAAACGTGATAGCTTTTCACTTTGTTGTTTCTTCAAAATAACATTTTGCAATAACTGGTGTTCTTACAAAGTATTGTGCAAGTTTTCGGTAACAATCTAACTTACTAATAACATGATTTGAAAACAAAGTAAAATTCGCAATTTTTTTTCTCATAAAAAAAAACTTTGTGACTAATATGGTCATTATTTTGTTCAAATTCTATGAAAAATATATTTTCAAGTGCTTGAATTACTACTGCTTGCTTGGTGGTAAGCTAAACAACCTCTTTAAAAAATTAAAAAATTGAAAATACACGTTCAGTTCAAACATTGCTGCGCAAAAAATTTTCAATGAAAATTAAAATATTCAAGATTTAAAAAATACTAATTTAATTTATATTTGAAACAAACAACATGAGTTAATTAACAACATTACCGTTTGTAGTATCTGTAACTTTGAAAAAACCAACGTTTAACTTTTGTTGTATTTTATTATTATTTCTATAATCTAAGCTACTAATTTAACAGCTATTTGTAATAAAAGTGAGTTAAACTTCATAGAAAAACATTTAATATTGATTGTTTGAACTTAAGTGTAAAGACCAATGCGTTACATGACCTTAAAATTCACATGCTGTTTTTGAAATTTTGCATTTAAAACTGCAAAATATGATTACTTTATTTAGTGCCTGATTTATTTTGAAAGTGATTAAAAAGTGAGTAAATACTAAATCCAAATCAACCTTTTGTTTACAGAACGCTCATTTCACGACTTTTAATGTTAAACGAAACAAAAACCTCGATATAAGAAGGCGGAAAGGTCACTGTAAAAATTTTATTTTCTTATAAAAACTGACCTTTCAATGATTTACTGCTCGAATATATATTTATTTTAATAGCTCGTGAAATAAGTTAACAGTAATTCACATTAAAACTAACCTTTTTATACTTTTTATATCAAAATAAAACGTTAGTTTAATAGTAGTTTGTGTGAAATTGTGGACACTCAACTTAGGTTTAAGTACAAAAGTATTACTATTAAATTTAAATAGCTTAAAATATAAGTAATAAAAAAAATATTTTTAACTAAACTTGGAGAAGTAAAATCGCATGCTTAAATTACAACTTTATTTTTGCTGTGAAACTTTAGCTTTAAAATTCATTGCTTGCTAAAAAATCCAAATTAAAATAAATGAGTGAAATCTAATTTTCTTTAATTTTATGTGAACAACAATAACTAATTGAAAACCAGTTTTGTTTGTTTATAGAGTAATAAATCATCTTTCAAAAAAAAACATCCTAAGACAAACTGCTTCATTAAAGAAATAAAATTTCCGAATAAAGATAAAACCAATATGAAAGATGAAAAATACCCGAACGAATCTCTAAAAATAAACATCAGATGTAAATAAAAGAATAAATACACCAAAAAAAAAAATTAAACAAAAACTACATGCAGAAAAGTTTTCTGACGTAGTAAGCTTCTATCTATTCTAAGAGTCTGACTAAAAATACAGTTTATGAAATCTTTATAAATCTTTTAAATGAAATGAATTTTAAGTAAACATTAAAAGTTAAAAATTTCATAAAAAAAACCGATTAGTATAACTTTTGTATAACTTTAACCTTTTTCCAAAAATTATACAGAACAGACTTTAATGAAAATTAAAAAAAAACTTTCATCGACCAAATTTTAACATCCGTAAAAAGTTCAGGCGAAACATTTCACGCGAATTTTCACCAAACTGTAAACACGGTCAAGTGCGTGAAATCAACCGTGACGAAATCACTCGCCCGTGACGATTATTGTCCAATCGAATCTAAGAAAGTTTTTACTGCAGCTAGTTTGGAAAAGACGCTTAACAAAACCGCTTCAGGTATTTAATGTGAAAATTGTTGTGTAGTTGCAAAGCGACGGTTGCAATTAAAAATAAGAACAAATTGTTTTCATCACTATTAAGATTAAAAATTATTTTTTAAAAAATCATAGCTACCCAAGTATTTCTAAGTAGAAATAATTTTACTTTACTGATTTAAGTGTGTTTTTTAAAACAGTTATAAACAAAAACTAAAAAATGATTTTTAAAAAAGGAAGTCTTAAAACAAGAGATATTAAACCAACACTTAACTTTTATAATTATACTTAAATGTAAGTAAGTCTACCGAAGCAAAGGGTTACGGACTTTATGAACTGATTATAAACTCTATTTAAAAAAACAAAAACAGGATGTACAAACCATAAACACACACAAACTGGAAAATATGATAACAAATACCAAAAAGTCGAGATTTAAGTTACACTTTTTCTAACAATTGTTTGCATAATGCATTAAAACAATATTTTGTTAACACTTTCCAAGCACCACTTCAAATTATAAATAGCACAAAATAATTACTGGTTGCTGCTCTTGTTGTTTCAAGCATTTTGAGGACAAGAGTTTAAACGCGTTCCAAAAGCCGCTAAATTTTATTCATTATTCATGTTTGATATTAATCCTATTACCTCTTATATTTTTTAATTGTAAATATGTATTGTTGTGGGTAAAAAGCAATTTGTTGTTAAACAATTTCGAGGGTAAAATTTTTATCTGCCTTTTAGAAGTCTTTATAAGTGTAAAGAAGGTATAAAACTTTAGGGTTTTAAATTTAATTGTATTAGTAGCAAAATTTTATATGATGATATCTTTAATCTTATTTTTCTTCATTTGCTAAATACTAAACTATTTTATACCGAAGTAACATAAAGCATCATTATGTTCAAATACAGCAATTAGACTTAAGTTTTTTATAATTATTCTAATCTTTTATGCAATACTTAAGATTAAGAAAAAGTATATAAAATTTCAAATGTAGTTTTTTAGTAGTTAAAAACCCGCCTTTAATGAGCCTTACTTTTTTTTCTAATACAACAAGAAAATTGTGATCTGTTTAAGTAATTATTTTCACCAACTGTACAAAAACTTTAGTTCAAAGATTTATAATAAATGAAACTCATGAAATCAAGCATTGAGAAGGATTTTAAGTTCAAAACTGAAAATTTGATTAAAAAATATTTCTCACTCCCACGCAAACTTTTCACGTGAAAAATTCGATAAAACTTCCGTGTGAATTTCGGCACATCAAAGAGATTTTAAGATTTCATTTAAACATATTTCACAATAACGCTTGAACTCACAAAAAAATCACTTACATTTAAAATTTTGTTAATTTTGACAACTTTATTGAAATTTACAGAGATAAATTCAGTATATTTTTCACAAAAAGAACAAAAACTGTAAAAAATTTTCGGTACATAAACCATACATCAAACAAACAAAGTTTAAATACTATACAGTTTTACTAGAGGGTAGCAGTTTTCAAAATAACTAGCCAGGGTTTTAGAATAAAGACTTTAACTGACCGCTTCATTTTTTTTAAAGTAAACTACAAAACAAAAACTGTATTTAGTATCGAAACAAGATCTATTTAATCAAAACTGCTCGCTCACAACTACACCAACAGCATAAATGTACAAATTTGGTAAAATGTTTCACCATGTATAATGTTTCGTGTTAAAAATAGGTTTGCCAACGCCGGTATATTTTTCTGAGTGCTCAAACTCACCAATAAAAAACATTTCCATATAAGTTTGAAATAAATGTTAAAAATAAGAAAACAGTTGCAACATATAGAAACTGAAATTTTCGTTGGTAGTGAAAAAACTCTTCAACTAAAAACTGCTAACTGTTTTAATTTGGTGAGAAATCAAAAAGTTGCAAAGAATATCATTTTTATATAGGAAGTAGTTCTTTATTTTTTTTGAAGCACAAATGATTAGGTTTTAATTTTTAGTTAGTATAATACGGAAACTATTTTTTAATAGTAACATCACGTGGGTAAATAATTAAATAACCTAGCAAATTATTACAAATAATTAAAAACCATCTTCCCTTTCTTTGGATGAGTAACTATAATGTTCTGCAATAGGGAAGCCGTTTGTAAAAGTGACAATAAAAATTTTTAAATGAGGTATTTTTTTAAAATTTTTCAATAGTTGTTGCAAAATTTGTTTAATTTTTTTTTTTTGCAACTTCACTGCAAGGTAAGTACTAGTAACGTTTGTGAGTAAACAGTTTGTTTTAAGATAAGGAAACCACTTTTTAAAAATTACATTATTCATTTAGACAGATACAATTAATTTTATAAAAAGTTTCTAAAATGAAAAACCGCAAATTTTTTTTTTCAACTAAAAGGAAAACTTTGGAAGGTGATTTTTATAATCACGTATTCTCATTGAAATGATGTGACTAAAATATAAAATCGTTTTGTTGAAACTTTAAACCAACCATAAAACAATTGCATTTACTTCAATTAAAAGCTAGGAGGCCAAAAAGTTTTAAGAAATGGTTTTGAATACATAGAAATGGTGAAATCTCTTAAAAAGTAATTTGAAAACTAGCTTGGTTCTATGGTAATCATTTCATTGATACTTCGATGCCAAACGTTTTTATTTCTTTAAATATACTTTTAAAAGTAAAGTTTTAAAAGAACTGCGTAATTTATTATTAATTGCCGCTCTTTCTAAAAATTATGCTCTCTGTTAAGATTTTAATAAGTGCTTTTATTTATAAAACAATTTTAATTACACTGAATTACTACAGATAAACCTGAAAAACACAAATTTCACAAAAAAAAATTAACTGCACCATATTTCTTCTCTTATTGTTTGCTTTTAATTTATTTGTAAACATTTTTAATTAGTTTCAGATGACAAAACTCACCGAATAATTTTTTTTACATAGTTCAACTAACATTTATCAATTTGGTTTTGTTAAAAAGTTACAATTTAATGTCAGTTACATAACTGTGGACTTTTTAATCACTCCAACAAAAAATTAACCAAGAGTTTTTGACTTGTCATGTAACCATTGCAAGGAAAACCTTAGTGTCAAAAAATTGTTATTTCAAGTTACAATAGCTGTAAGAAGCTTGTTACTTGTCAGGCAGTTCCTTTCATTGAGTTTGTGGTAAAAAGTGTTTGTCATAGCTGTCAACACATTGTTTGGTTTGCAGAAATAAAAACAAAACTAAACAGCTCGATCATTCAAAATTTAATACAAGCTTTGTTGCATCTTTTGATAGTTTTCCAATTGAAACTTATTCTACCAACCAAAACAGCTTTATAAACACAAAGCTACTATTTATCCAAACTTTATCGTCATAACTTTAAGTTCAAATTATTGTTTAAAAAAGTATACAAAAAATTTATAACACGACAAATAACTTGTGTTTTATTTAAATTTAAACACAATAACAAATTTAAATTAAAAAACTTTGTTAAAAATGCACTTAAACAGTATGTATTGAATAACTTATCACTGCCAACTTATTACATAATTATACAATGTAATTGTTTATAAATCCTCAAGTCAGTTTCTAACTTAGTGAGTGGAAATTTAAACTAATTGTTTTAAACGATAAATAATAAATAAATTTTAAAACTAACAGCTGAATTATAAATGATTGACGTTCCTTCTAAAAATTATATTCTCTAATCTAAGCTTGAAAAAAGCTTTTAAAAAATTCTAATTACATTCAATAACTAGCTTACATAAATTAAAATGTTTCAAACTAAATTTATCTAGCCACACTGCATACATACTCAATTAATTAGTTTCCAACACTTTCAACTAATTTATAACTACAAAGCTTTTTTTTATAATAATATAAGAAATTTTATAAATTAAAAAATATTTCAAAAAACAAACCTGGTCAAAGGTCTGCACACTTTCTGTTTCAACTTTTTTCATCATCACTGTAGATTAAATAATATTATTTATTCAATTTACTACATATTAAAGCTAAAATGTATTCTTATTATGTTAAGTATTCGCAAAGTTATTTGGTTTAGTATAGAATGTTTATAAATACAGGTTTATTTAACCATTAAACCTATAGCAATACAAAATTAAACATCTAAAGCAAAACTTAGGAACGATTTATCTTGCGTAATACACTTATACTAACTGGAATGGCACAAAATATTTATGACTTGATAAGCAGACATTTAAAAATGTTTACAGCTTAAACTCAAAAAACACTTCAAATTTTATGCTTCATACATAAGGCATTTAAAACATTTTGAATCTCATGAGTTTTACAGAACAAAACATGTTTTTACTGCTATTAAAAGAACTGACATTAGCAAAATTCGAAAGTTTAAGTCTAAAAAAATTATTTTTTAAATTATAATTTCTTCGAACCAGGCTTCCAAAGATGAACATTTTGTTTTTTTAATTTAAGTTGTGGCTTTTAAGTAGATGTTAATGACTTATTGGTTTGTCTTTATTTTGTATCATTAAATTTAGTTTTAAACATTTACTTTTTAACAGTTATAAAACAAAATTAATTTAGTGGTGTTTTGAACTAAATCATTTATAAAATTTTCAATAATCAATAAAAAGAATATATCCAGACAGACAGGCCATCCATCAGTTATTATTTATTTTAAAAAAGACGATATTTTCTATTATCTAACAACAAAGGAGACGTTCTATTTATAGAAAATAAACTTTTGTTCACTTTTTACGCCGCATTAAGGCTGTACCGGTTAAAATAAGCACCATGAAAAAATATATCACTTATATGTATTGTATTTATCAGAAATGGTGTAGGCTAGTATATAAAAGTTCACAAAAAATTATCATGGTTCGGTAAAAAACACAGTAACTTTTAACTTTGCTAGAAAAGCAACTAAAAAGAATATGAATAATTTAAAACTTAAGTTCTGCTTTAAATAAGTATTAAGTTTTTATTTATGTTTTTTTTCGAATACTTGTCTTAAAGGAAACCCAATGTATCAAATGGAATATAATATTATGAAAGTTTTTTTTACAATAGTGATTAAAACAACAAACGCACTTTAAAAAATACTTTTAACATTTTAGAACAGTTGAAGTTCTTGTTAATGTTATCACAAAAAGTTTAATTAGTTTTGTTAAAACACTGTACATTGACTACTTTACTAAAAAATCACAAACAATAATGTATAAAAACTTAAACGGAACATGAAATCTAATTTTCCTTGAGTTTTATAATGCCATAAGACAATATATTATTAAAAAATCCAAAACAAAAAAGTTTTATTAAAAATGCAGTGTAAAGATTGTTCCAATAAAACAGTAGAAAATACTTGTTTCAATTTATTGTATGAAATAAAGTATTTAAACTGTATTTAAAACATACAATTTCGAAAAAAAATAAAAAATTTTAACCAATATAAAAATGTTTTGTAGTTGTGTGAATACTTCAAGTTGACTGTAAACAGTTTTAAGTTTACTTAATATCAACGATAAAAATTTTGTTATATTTTCTTCAAACCATGTTTTTAATCTTATCTAAGTAAAGTTTAAACGTAAAAATAAACGATAAAAGCAAGATTGTTATTGATGAAAGTAAAATGAAATAATTTAATTTTCTAGAATTGTATGCATTTAAATTTTCTTAAAGAAAAGCTGTAATCGATTTTGTTTGTTTGTTTATTTTATATTAATAAATTTTTGATTGATTTAGCTGTCACAAGTAAGGATTATTTTTGTAATAGCTATTTTTTACTTGTAAAAAACTTCCAAATTAAACCATAAATACAACAATGCATGAATAATTAACAGGGTAAAATGTTCACTTATCTATCTTTAAAGCTAAAGTACACAAAAAAAAAATATGTAATTATATCTTTAAATGTTGATACTAACGTTTTAGATATAAAATATTTCCAAAATTCGTTCAGAGAAAAACAATTTATTTCTTAATTTACAAGCTTGATATTTTTCTCAACAAATGCAAACGAGTAAACAAATTGCGGTAGCTTCAAGGTTAAATTAGCGCAAAATTTAAAGAGTGTTAGAATTGGCAAGGGCTCAATAAGTTCGGGCAAATAATCAGATTAAACGTCAATATAAACTTCCTATTGATTTTTATTTCAAGTCTTTTTTCTTCTTGTTAAACTGTTTTTATTGCCTAACTCAACTGCATAAAGTATACTTTACAGTTTGGTTTTGTTCTGTTCTTTATATATAGTAAAAATATATAAGGCTTTTTGAATGATAAACAAAAGCACTTGCTGTTAAAAATTAGCAGTAGCATTAATGAATGTTTAAAAAATTAGATATATAAACATTTATACTAAAAATGAAAGTTGAAAAGATCTAAATTAAAAAAAACATTTGAAACATCTTTAAAACTGAGCAAAAATTTTTTTTTTCAATTTTTATTAAAAGTAATTTTCTTAAAAGATATTATCATAAAACTTTTTATTAACTATTGTTTATTTTTACAAAGGGACACGCATCTTTTTACGCTTTTCATGGTATTCAAATATATTTTCAAAGCAAATTTTCAAACAGCCCACTTTTTAAACTACAAACACCAACAAAAGTCCATGCAACTTTTGATAACCTAAGACTTTCATCTTATCTGTATTTAAACAAGAAAAAGTTTGCTGCAACTTTCGTGATACAAAAACCACAAATGCAGCAGAAGAACAAAATTACATATTACCCCTAGAGTTACAAGTTATACAAAAACCCTAAAATTTCTCTTGAATTTAAACTTTTAATCTTTCTGGATGCAAATTCAGAAGTGTGTAGGTGTACTAGGTGGTGGGTTGTAAAAATTCACACCAAAAACTTGAAAAGAACTTCGAAACAATTTGCAAGAAAATTCTCACAGCTTTCTTTCTGATATCAAGTTTCAACAGTGTTTTGTTGGCAATTCAAACTATAATAAAAACTTACAACAAAAAGGCTATAAAATAAAATTTTAGCTGGGTAAAAAACGGTGAATTTTAATAAAATTTGTGCTTGACACTAAAATACAATTATTCTTAAGAACTAGCTTTGTTTGATCACTGAGTTCGTCATTATATCAAACAGCAATGTGAAATAGATTTAATTGTTAAACTGCTTATTTATTTCTATGATTACGAGTTAAACAGCTACAAATACACAAACTAGCTTGTACTAAACAATTTGTTCGAATGTTAATCTTGATTGTTTGTAACTTAATTTAATTATTCAAAATTTAACTAAGTTATTTTCAAATAACCTAAATAGTAAATTATATTAAAAATTAAAACATTTCACACAGTTTACTCATATATATTTCATATTTTAACACTGAATTTATACCAATACAAATAACATACTCACGTGTATTATAAATTACCTTGGACGTACTTAAATTATTTTAATAAAAAAACTCTATATTTAATTCATTTATGTATTTACTGAAGTAAATTTAATGAAACTACGAACAAAGTACTAACATGAATCGTACAACTTGATCAGATCGTTGTTTCTGTCCTGTTTGGAGACGTTGTAGTCGTCGTCAAGTTTTTTGTAAACGTCGATGCTGCTGTCAATGTTGTCGTCCTCACTACAACTCAGTGTAGTTTCCGCCATGTCACTTAATTAAAAAGAATGCACTTAAGTTTAATCATTTACAGTTTAAAAGAATTTACTATATGAAAAAATAATCTGTTTTGACATTCAGTTGACTCTTTACAAACTGTAGAAGTTAGGAAAACTTGTTTATTCTAGTCTTGGGAAACTAAAAAATTATAAAATGTGAAAACCATTAGGGTTTATATATCAACAAACTGTTTAAACTGTTCAATTCTCGAATACTGTACTTTGGAATAATCATTAAAAGTTTAAAAGAATTTAGTGTGCAAAAAAAAATCTGTTTTGACATTTAGTTGAAGTTTACAAATTGTCTAAGTTTAAAAATTTTGTTTATTTCATATAAAATCATAAAATGTGAAAATCATCATGGTTTATATACCAACATTTCTTAAACTGTTTAGGACTCGAATTCACATTGTAAAATTTAAAATAAAATGTTTGTTATAATATTGCAAACTGTCAAACTTATAGCTACCTGAAAGCGGTAGGCATGTGGGTTCCGGATAAATACCTCGTTTTACTGAGTATGATGCACCTCGCATATACGACACACCGTCTCGATAATTTGATCCGATATTCGTCGCGAAAGTAATGCCTGTAGTGTGATTCACTAACAATAAAAAAGAACTTTTTTGTTATTTTTTGTTGCAATTTAATTTATTAAATATACATTTTTATCTTAATGTTTACCTTTACGATATTTTTTTTTTGTTAGTTTTTTGTTTATTCAAATTTATCATTATTGTATTTGTTATATTAAAAGCATTTAAAATAATAAAACTTCTACTTATCTTAATGTTTATTATCATTTTTTATAAATTGTTTGTCTCTAAAGAATATGTAAGGATATATTAAAAAAATTGTTTTCATAAACTTTTATAGGTTTACAAAAGGTATTCAAATAAAAATTACTTATAAACTTTAGTGCAAAAATATCAAACTCTTGAAAACACTTAAAGCTTAAAACCAAATAAAGTGCTGACAATAGTTTTAATCAAACGTATTTATCTAAATCTGTCAGCTTTACTAAATATAGAACAATTTATTTCCAATCCGATTAAAATATTTTACACTTAGCAAAACTTTCTATTGATGTTGTGTATTAATTAAGATTAGAAATTTTTTAAATTAAAATTTAAACCATAAAACCAACTTGAAATGTTTTACTTACTAAACTTTTGATAACAAAAAAGGTCTTAAAGTACTTGAGTATAATTTCTACTTCGTTATTATTATTATTACTACTTTAATGCTAACTTTAAGTTAAGTATAAATTGTTAAAACTGTGCGCATAACTACATATCCACTTTTATAAAATATCTAACTTAAAATATTAAGTTAAATAGATAATGTTTAATACTTATACTTTTTAATATTAAAAACTTAATTTATCATAATCGAGATATGATTGAAAACTTCACGTAACAATAAAAAAGCCATTTAAGTTTAAATCTACGTTACTGGAGACAAAACTTTTCATTAAAGTTACATGTAAAGCGACCTTGAAACTTTTAAAAAACAAATAAGATAATTTTTTAATATAAAATAAAACAAAATGTTTATACAACTTAAGTGTCAGCACGGACTTTTAATACCTCTTTTTCAAGGTCGCATTTTTCTAAACAAGAAAAACAGCATTTAGTTTTAATAAAAAATTTTTTTTTTAATAAAAAGTAAAATATTTTTATTAATTTTAACATGCAGATAATAAGAAAAAATTTAAGCACAGACAAAAAGAACATTTGATCAAGTCCGTGATATATTTTTAATACGACAAAAAACTAAAATGTGTAAATAGATTTTTTTTAATATAATAAAATTTATGTAAAAATAAGAGCAATGTTTATTTTCGAGTTAACAAACTAAAACAAAAAGGTGCAAGGCAAAGGAAAAACAAGTATAATTAAACTGTATTTTTATTGAAACTGAATGCTGTTTTTCTTGTTTTCAAAATTGCGACCTTGGAAAAAAAACTATTAAAAATACGTGCTGACACTTAAATTGTATTAGAATTTTGTTTCGTTTGATATTAAAGAATTATCCTATTTTTAAATAAATTTCAAGGTTGCTTTGCATGTAAAATTTAATGAAAAGTTTTGTCTTCAGTAAAATTTTGAAAATTGAGTTTAATATGAAAAAACACTTGGCGTTTTGTAAACAAGTTTAATTAATTAAAAATAAACCGTTTTAATGAGTTTGATGAAAAAAAACGTTTGACTGTCATAAAATTTTAAGCGACTAAAAGAGGTGTGTCACAATAACATAAAGAAAAGTTTTAAAATAACTTTATTTTCATAATAATTGTAATATTAAAACTTTAGATAACTAAACATTATTTGACACTAAAATATATTCTTTCAAACAATATAAATAAGACTCAATTTTTCAGAACAAAATATAATTCATGCTTCTTTCGTCAGTTGAATACTAAGCAATAAAAATAAATTTCAAATCTAACTTATATAGTGAAAATGCAATCAACGTAATTAATAATAATAAAGCAAAGAGTAATTAACAATACATAAATACGTCTAATTTCAATGCAACTAAAAAAAAACAATAAAACAAAGCAACAACTTAAGAAAACAATTTAAGAAAAAAACTAAACAGTATAATCAAAATCTTTATGTTTACACAACTTAGGTTTTTTTATCAAAATACAAACAGCTTCAAGTTTAACTAAATCCGAAATGTGAAAACAACTTTTAACAATTTTAAAAATTTTTAATTATAATTACTAGCACAATCAAGGTTATTTACTAAGTGTTCAGCAATAGCAGATCTTTTTGAAGCATTTATTACTCTAATAGACGTAGTTTTCATATTACTCTTACAAAATTCATCGATACTTTTTGGAATATGTTCCTTTATTCTTTTGCCAAATTGTCTTAGGTCATCCCGACATAACTAGCTTCACAGAAGCAGTTAAACTGGTAAACTACCATACTTTGTTTAAATTCTGCTATCGGATCTTTTTCTCCAGGTCTGCACATTGGTTTGGATACGAAAATAACAATCGGCTTTGCCGAATGATAAGTCCTACTTACTAATTGACAAATCTCTCTTTCTAAAACTCCTGAGTTCTTATTGACATAAGGCAATACTAAAGGAATCAAGCATTTCTCCGGCCCTGCTGGCTTTATTTTATTCAAACTTTTAAGATGTAAATTTATAATTTTATTAATAAGTTCTTGTGGATAGCCATTTTTATTTAGTTTCAATTTTACTATTATTAATTACGTTGATTGCATTTTAACTATATAAGTTAGATTTGAAATTTTATTTTTATTGCTTAGTATACAACTGACGAAAGAAGCATGAAATATTTTTTGTTCTGAAAAATTGAATCTTATTTATATTGTTTGGAAGAATATTAAAACTTCACACAATGTTGAAAAAGAGTGTGAAATTAGTAATTTTAGATTTTAGTTCCTAATGTTTTAAAAAGGTATGTATTTAGCACACATACCTTTGTAAAGAAAAATCTAAAACTACCATCATAAAAATAAGAAAAAAAAATTAAATGTAAAATTGATTTAAATTTACAACCTACATATACCCACAGAAAATAAAAACTCAACAAATATTTAATTTTATAATTAAGTTAAACTTTCATTTTAAAATAGTAGATTTTGGCATTATTTTTTTGTTTACTCGAAAACATTATATTTATTTTTAATTATATATTAATTAAAATTATGTACTTGAAATAATTTAAAAAACTTAAATTATTTACAATATAATGACAGCAAATAACCACCAAAGTATATTTTAAGAAGCCTTGCCTTAATAATAAACACATATATGTACTTTTTTCATGTTTATTACCGAGATCGTGTTTAAATTTTACCATAATTTGTTATGGTTGTCAAATAAATAAATCTTTACATCTCAACTTTTGTTCAACAAAAGATTGATAAGCATTAGGCTGACGACTAGTTGTCTTAGATTTTTTCCAGGTTTTTCTAATTTCTCCCAGGTTAATTCAAAGTACAATTTTTTCTTGAAAATCTTTAGTATAAAACTAAATTAAAGGTGAAAAATGTTTAAAAAGTATGAAATATATTTTAAACGTACTGCACTGCTAGCTATATAATTTTACAATTCTAAATAGAAAATAAAAATTATTGTGTATGATAAATATTTTGTATATAACCTAAATTTCATCATTTTCAATGTAACTCCAGGATTTTAGTGATTTTTCTCTTTAATTTTCAGGTTTTTTACAAAAAATATCTAACTCAAGACTTTTCTAGGTTTTTTAGCCAAAATTTTAAAATTCCAGGGTTCCAGGTTAAATGACAACCGTGAATTGTTATGTTAAAAGTTTATCACACTTTTCATAAGCAAATTAACAGCATGAATAAATATTACATAAAATAAGTGTGAACAAACTTTGCGAACACTTAAAAGAAAATAGTTGAGTTCACTAAAAAATTTTCATAAAGCCTAAAAATGTTAATTTTTTTTTTCTTTATGACTAGTTTTTATAAATTTTCAAACTAGTACACATTTGCACATGGATAAATTTTTTTATAAAAGTGTCTACTTCTCATATAATATATCATTAAATTAATAGATTTATATTTGAGGTTCTAAATTGAACAACAATAGTTCTCAACTTGTTCAAAACTAAGGAGAAAAATGTACAAGATTAAATATTCAAGATTTTTATTTGCAAAACTAAACTCATCTAATTAATATAAACTTTCACCCACTTAAAAGAAAATAGTTGAGCTCACTAAAAAAATTTCATAAAGCCTAAAAAAGTTTTTAAAAAAAATTTTATGACTAGATTTTAATTTTCAAACTAATACACATTCACACATGATACTTATTGATATGTCTAATAAATTATATTACTTAATTAATGTAAACTTTCACCCACCTCTGCTGATCCGTGTTCTTGCTGAGCAGGTTGTGGATGTGCAGGAGGGACTTGTCGTCGTGCAGCCGGAACAAAACGTGAGTCAGCAGCAGGGTGCATCTGTACAGGTGGCAGGGGAAACTACCTGGTCTGAAACAAAAATTGTATTTTTATAAGGGAAAACCACAAAAGCTGAAGTTTTTTTTTTTTTAAGTAGGGAAAACTACCAGGTCTGAAACAAAAATTAATATTTAAGAAGGAAAACTACAACGGCTGAAATTGTTTTTTTTTTTTTTTGAAGTAGGGAAAACTACCAGATCTGAAAAAATATTTGTTGTATTTACGACAAATAGTTATTTAAAAACGGAAAATTACCGGCTCCGTGAAAAAATATTCGTATTTAAGAAAGAAAATTACCAGGATGTGAAAAAATATTCGTATTAAAGAAAGAAAATTACCGGTCAAAACGACTTTCTACAGTCCATACTGAAACTACCCGCTCTGAAATATACTTAATGTAATTGAAGTAGGGAAAGCTACCTAGTGTTAAAAAACATATATTGTATGTGAGAAGGGGGAACAACCTGATGGGAAAAAACAATTATTGTGTTTTAGAGCCCAATTAAGTATTTCAATACATAGAAGCTGGTCTGAAAATATTCATAAACTTTAATTTTGTTATTGAGCACAAAAAGTTGTGTTTTATATTTTAATTGACTTATAAAGAGCTGAAGTTTTTAAATCAAACCTTTTAAATATAAGTTTAATTCATTATCTTACACTGATTAAATTTGTTGCTTGTTTAATAAACTTTTAAAGTAAAGAAAAATACTCGGTTTTATATGAATGTTTACAAACAACTACTGAAAATTAGATTTCTGTCTATAACCTATTTATGTATTTTTTGGTCACATCTAAATTACAAAATAAAAATACGTTGTTAAAATTTTTTAAACTATTTAAAGTAAACAAAAAGTTTATTTTTGTAAGTTGTTCAATATCTTAAAAACACGGAAAATACCGTTTAAACTTTGTGTATAAACAACTTGAGTAATATAAATATTTCTATGTAACATTTGTTTTGATACTAAACTCTATTATTGAATTGAATGAGCAGTTAAAAAACCTCTTCTTCAAATAAAATTATAAACAGTACGTATCAAAACAACATTTATATTTAATGCATCAAAAAAATATAAATTACAATTTTTTTTTTACTCAAGCTGTCGTTGTTGGTTAGCTTTAATTTCACACTTTATACTTCAATCTTCAGTTATGCATAATTTTAGTATAAAGATTTATTTTCCATGCAACATTAACAAATTCTCAAAAGTTTTTATCAATTTTAACAAAAACCTGTCAATGTCATCGTGGACTATCCTCCACACCCCGTTGAACAAATTGGTCTTGTTCCTCTCGCTCAGCAACCCGGGGAACGGCATGTGCCACGCCTGTTGCCATGGTAGCTTGGTGCCCCACAACAGGTCCCTACACCACTGCAAGTTCTGTTAGAAAAAGTTATTTTATTAAGTATGCAATAAATAAAAAATTCTTGACAGTGAATCTTTATAAGTGTTTGTTTGTTTAACTTAAAATTTACGACTGAGTATTTTTTTTGTAAATCAAACTGGTTTAAAATGGCAACCTTACGGTACACCATTGCAAGCTAGCTTAAGAAAGTATAAATTGTCTTAAATTACAATTTATAAATAAACTTACACAAAAAAGTCCTGTTAGTTAAAAAACGGTGGGAAAGTATATTTTTAAATTAAGATTTCCATAATAAAATTTTTTTGTTCAGGTAATAAAAATGATTTACAATGCTCAATAAATCTAATAAATTTTATCACAAGACTTACATGTGTGGCCTGGTTTTCTTTATTATCTTTTAAAAAGGGGAGTTTTAATAAAATTTAATCTTACAAGCCAACTGATAAAATGTTTAGTTTTTTCATAAAATTTAAAACTTTTTGTACAAAGTCCACAATTTACACATAAATTTTGTTCATGGGAAAGTCTTGTTTATTGACTTTTTATACTGCTATTTCGACTCTGCTATTGGGTTATAAATTTATACAAAGTGAATTCTACTTGCCGAATTAAAATCTTGGTGTGTATCCATTGCTATACTTCCAACCTTTATACCTTAAATTTATAAAACAATAGTCTTTAGATTTACTATTTAACATGAAAATTAATAAATAAAGCTTTTAAACTTCACGTAAGGAAAATTTATAAGTTTAACTTATAATAGAAATCACAAAAACGCTTTTTTATCTATACAAAATATTTTGTTTCCAGTTTTGCAATTAAATACAAATAAATTTAAAGCTACTTTTATTGGGAAAAACCAAACACCTTTAAATTTATTGTCAACTAAAAATAATTAAAAAAAAAAAATTCGGTTTGAGCTCTTTTAAAATTTTATTGGTATGCAAATGACAATTATACATTCTACTTTAATTAATTAATTATCCTTTTAATCTATCCAAAGTTAAAACGAAAGAGAAACGTAAAACTTGAGAATAAATACAATAGTAGCTAAAAACAATTTTGCTGTAAAAGTATAAAAAGTAAGTAGTAAATAATTCGGTATACTTTTTAGTGTAAATTTTTAATTCACTCACCAAATGAAGACTTTTTAAGATCTGAAAATTTTGGGTTTATCACTTGACATAGACAATTGTTAAGTAAAGACATTTTATTTCAGTTAATAGTAATTTGATATAGTTTTGTTTTCATATAATTGACAAAGAAAAACATTTATGATAAATGTATATTTTCTGATAAAACAGCAAAACATTTATTTTTATTTTTCCTTCCAAAACAAACACAGGAACCAAATAATAAATTAACAAATAGACAAGGTCTTTAAAGAAACCTTTAAATCAATTGTAAACCGATTTGTTCAACATTTCTTCGCGTAGTACTTTTTACTGTAAACCTTTGAATAATAAAAAATAAAATCAATGGCAGTCAACAATCGAATCGAGTGTCAGTGAATAATGCCCATTATGACGTAATAATGCAGAAGATCGATATCAAGAAGATGTAACCGAGTCGCCTCAAATCGATACGAGTATTGACCTTCAATTTTTGTTTCTTGTTTGTTTCGTTATAAGCGTGGGTTTAACATTTATTGCAATGATTTCATCGAGACACGTTGTTATAAACGTGCCTAGGTCTTTTCCGTTGATTTTCAAACTGATTTAATGATTTCAGACTTAACATTTCAGGATGATTTGACTTTTAACCAGCTTGTTTCCTTGTTTTCTTGTTTTTATTTCTTATTAATACGCTGACGCTAAACACTGCCATGTATATAATAAATAACTTGTTTAAACATTGTTAATGAATTTTTAAACTAACTTATTAGTTTTCGTATGGACGTGTTGCTGTATTTAAAGTATGTAGTTTGCTGGAAACATATTTTTTTTCTTTGATTTTTATAAGCAACTAAGACTTTTTTGTTGTGTGAGTTATAAGTATACTTTTAAAGTATACATACTTAAATTATTATATCAAGTAGGTACTGTAAATTTTTTGTTTGCATCGAGCAAAATTTCAACCCAAAATTTCTTAATTTTTGATTCATTTAGAAAGCTTATGTCGCTTTTCAAACATCACCATGAGATAACGTGATACATTTTTCTCAAGACGAAATGTTTTTGTGCTCACTTTGCAGACGGCTTATTGATTTTTGTTATCTTGGTTAGCTAATTTTTGTGTTAAGGTTTCCCACCACATTTTGTCAATAAAGTAATTCAATGTTTCAATGAATTGAATACTTTTGTACTTGAAATTCTATACTTTTGTATTCTATTAAAACTCAACGCCAAAAAATTTTCATGTTTTACCTCAAAAAACTATGCAATGTCAACAGCAGACTTAACTCAATCTTGATTACATTCCGTGAGTTCAACTCAAACAACATAATATTTTGCAACAACCTAACAAACTACATCAAAGTGGAACTAACGTATTTGTGCTTCCAGGTAACGTACATCCTAGCGAGCCTGTACACGGACTTGTAATGCACGGGGTACCTCTGCAAGCACAACCTGAAAGCGTCCTCGCATTTGTCCACTATCCATTTGATGTCTTGCAGCAACTCTTCTTTTGATACTTGCTTGTCTGATGGATTATGTTTGTTTTGTAAAACAAAAACACATGTATTAACACTTTCATAGCTGTGATCATTCTATAATTTAATTTAAACAAAAACTAAATATAAAAGTAATTAGAGTTTTATGTTTTCTAATAATAAATTTTAATAAACTAAAATTAAATTTTGTAGTTGAAACTAAATCTTAACAAAATTAAATATAGTATATAGCTTCATTTACTTTCTTTGACAATAATTTTTTTTGTTAAAATTACAAACATTATATATTAATTGCAAAAAAAATATATAAATTTAGAAACTTTTTATGTAAAACGATAACTAAAAGTTATAACTTTAAAATTAACTTTTTAATTTTTTGACGCGTAGCAAATTAACATCTCTGGTTAGTAAAAAAATATTTAATATAAACAAGAAGTTGTCAAGAAGTTGGGATTTAAATATCAGTTTAAGTGTTTAATTGACAAGAAAATTGAATTATCTTACCATTAATTAAGACTACAAATGATTAAAACAATTAGCTTAGATTACATTTTATGTAAATGCTATTAAAATCAAAAGGTGCCAAGATTATTTAAACTTTCAATGGCATAGTTTAAGAGAAGCTAAAGCTTAGTTTAAATTTTATCTTTAACGACCAAAAAAAGCTTACTCAATTAACTAATTTCTTAAAGTTATTCAAATAAGCAATAGTCGATTTTTGTGTTCATAAGCATAATAAAGTTAAGTAGAAAATCTCTACTTAATGACAATTTTAAATCTAAATTAACTAAACACATAAGTTTGAAAGTTAGTGCGAAACTTTAGTTTGGTAATTGCTAATGTGAAAACTAATTCTTGTTTGTTTGGTAAGCGAATTACTGCTATTTTTAGACTTAACCGCCATTGAAAACCAATTATCAATTAGAATTGTGAAAAAGCATTGAAGTCGTAAAATTTCAATTAAAAACCGTTTACAGTGGAAAAGGGGGCTTGAAAGTTGAAAATCCAATCCAACTAAAAAGCTTGCTAAAAATAAACACATTAATTGCACTTACGCACTTAAGGGTGTATTGCAAGCGAAATGTTCTAATTTATATATTGAAATTTAGTATTTACAGAAGATATAAAACATTGTTTTTAAAATAAAACACTTTAAAAATAAAACAAATAATAGATAACGCCGTTATAAGATAGTGAAATCTTTTTTTTTGTTTAATTTAAAGATAGTATCATTAAGGGCTTTGAATTATCAAGTTTTTAAGGTTAAAAATCAAACTAGTCTCATTTCTATATCAGGTCTATAGAAGGTATTTTTAAAGATTAACATTATAAACCTTCATAATTTTCATTAATTCCAGATCCAGTTTTGCAAACATCCATTTTGTCATCATCTTCAGCAACGTCTCCACTGCGCTCTCCGGCGGATAAAATATTGCCACTACTCTCTTGAGAATTTTCGTCTGTTTCAAGTTTTAATTAAAAATGTGCATGTGAAAGTTCTGTTACTTGTTGCTTTAATCACAGGTTCAAAATTTTTAAACAAACTTATTCAATAAGTTTGATAACAATAGGTATTTTTTACTTTAAGTAATATTTAAGAACTAGTTTGCTGTTTAGTAAGCACAACAAGTACATATTATAAGATCTAAAAATCAATTTTAACAACATATAAGGTTGATTTGCAAGACACTGTTTAGGTTTAGGAAATTTACAATCCTTTCATTAACTCGTATAAATACTACCAGTTGTGATAAAAGCTAACATTTAACTCAATAATAAAACAAACCTCCGGTGCTTTCTTGTTTTTCCACATACTTGTCCACGATATCGTGCATGTTATCGGGCACTAAAGCTCCCACGTTGAAGTGTTCCGAACCTTTAACGCCCCCGCTCAATTTGCTCGATGGCTGCTGGAAAAAAATATTTGTTCTCAGAATTACGGCTTTTCAGGGATGCCCACAAATTCATGGCCAAATTGTAACATTTTTTATATATATTTTTTTTGCAAACCAGAGCCATTATAAATAAACCTTTTCTACGTCTAGTCTGCAAAACTTATACTTTTTTGACTCAATTCGTCAAAAATGGTCGACCAAAAAGTAAGAACCAATAGTGTTTAAAACAGCTGGGTCTACAAAAAGTCAAATTGTTGCAACTTAGTTTTAGCTCGCTAAAAGGAGCCATTTTAAAACTTGTTCCCAGACAACTCTGATTGGAAAAAATTATAAACAAACGCTTATTTTTAGTAGTTACCAAAGTAAGTACTTTAACGTATTTATAAACATTTATCTCAAGTTGTTTGATTGTAAAATTTAGATTTGGTGAAAATCATTAAAATTTCATTAAGAACATTATAGCTGTGACTTTCAAAAACTTTTAAAATTATTTTCACTTTTTAAAGTTGTTAACAACATTGTAATTGTTAAACAAGTTAAAATTGAAGTAAAACCTTGTTGTCTTCCTCTTTAGGCGATTTCGGACATTCTGATCGAGTTACAAACGGACTTGTCATTGCCTCTTTAACACGTTCTGTAAAAAAAATATGTATTTAAGAACATTACAATAAGTTGTGAAAATACATATTTTAAATATTTATTATATCATAAACACACACAATAATGTCAAAACTAAAATATCTCAATGCTTATCATCAAATATACTACAATCAAGATAGTTTAATCTTAATTAAAAAAATATATAAAAACCACCAAACCAACCTTTCAGCCACTTCAATTCTCCAACAAGCCCCCCATCCGTCTTGCCCTCCTTCACCATGGCAACGTGCTTCTCGACGAACGTCATGGCAACGCAGTGGGTGCGGAAGTACGCCTCCAGTGGCGGAAGCGTCGGAAAGTCTCTGCTGGTTGCAGCCCTGTGCAAAATCTTCTTCGGATATCTGAAAAGAATACTTGTATTTATTATCTTAAAAGTTTATTGTTTATTATCAGTTTGTGACTGGAATTTAAAAAAACTATGATTAATATTATTATTTGTTCTTATAAAAAACAGTTATTGAGTTTAAAACTGCATCAATAAAACTTATTAGATATTTCTTAAAGTTTTTTTCACTTTTTACTAACAAAACAACACTTTAAAAACCAACTTGGACTTTTTGTGCACGTTTTTAGCAAACTTCTGGTAATGTTCTAATGTTTCTTTAATATTTTTATTTAATTTTTCGCTGCACTTTCCCTCCATGTAATTCACCAGCCATTCTTCCTTGTGGAATTCCACATCTGCTCGCTGTTACAAACATATATAAAATTGTGAAAAGTATATTATCTCTTAGTTATTTTTTAAAATTAAACCATTGCCATACTTACAAGATAGCTAAAAAACTATAAATGTTAGTACGAATCAGAAATGGAATATTTTTGTATACACATTTCTTAGTTTGAAAAAACATTCAGTTTTATATTTACTATTGTTCTGCTCGAGTAGGTGTCAAAAATACACGAAGTGAAAATTTTGCACGAAGACACTTTTGCAAAACTTAAAAAAAAAATTCATTTTTTTTTTACTATTATTGTTACCCTTGGTCGGTATTTTTTTTACTCTCGTGCAAAAATGACCTTTCGTGCAAATTGCTCCCGTTGTGCTGAGTGGTGACCAAACCCAGAAAAAAAATATATAAAAAAAGTAATTCAAAGTGAATATGACGTCACAAACCAGTTTGATCGCGGTTCCGAAGCACTCAGCCGAAAACTCCAGGCATTCTAATTTTCTCCTCACGAAAACCTCCTGCTGGTCCCTCAGAACCCTCGTGACGTCATCGCCAATTTTCGAGCACGCCGATTGGTCCAATTCCTCGTCCTCCTCGCCACGGTATTGGTCCAAATACTGGCGGCGCGGCATGGCGAGGTCTATCCTTCTCTTCAGCACTTGCCTGGCGGTGAAAACAACTTTATATTACTTAAAAAATAATCGGATAACACTGCAGTTGCTTTAAATTGAAGTTGAATTTTTAGACAGGCCAGAAGTTATGCTTAATTCCACGGCCTCGTATTGGTCATGATTTCAATTGCATGACATGTCCGTTTTGGTAGTTAAGTTTTTAATAATTTGGGCTAGTTTTCTAACAAAGAATCAATACTTAAGTTACAAAAAGCTCGAATTTTCATATTTTTATGCATAGTATATGCTTGTTACTAAGCTTTTTCTTTGAAAAAAAAAGTATTGTTATTCTAATCATAAACAAAACTACAACAGTTTATTAGAAGATGCAACTCATAAAATAAATGAGCAGTATTTAAATGTCACAAACCTCGAATAAACGGAGTGAAGCCAGTAAACCATGGAACCGCATTCGATCAGCAGAACGTAACATAGCGGATCAATTTTGAGCGCCTGCTTGTAACAGTGCAGTGCGATATGCGCTCTACTCAGCATTCCATCCCATGGCAAGGCTTTCGCCCACTTGAAATTTATTATTTTGTAAGTTACAAGCGTTTTGAGCGTTTGTTACAAACACTTGTTTGAATTTTTAAATTCAGATTTAAAAAAATAGGTTTTTAGAAAAAAAAGTTCTAAAAAGTAGATGAGAATCTGATATTATGTTACAAATATTTTAAGCTTTTGTTATAAACAATACTTTAAAACTTCAAATAAAGGTATAAAAAATATGACTTATTGGAAAAAAAAAAATCCTAAAATATAAATAAGATTTATTTGTTAAATTAACTCGTAAAAGTTTTATTCAAGTCGTAGTTTTGTAGTAAAACATGTTTAAGAAAAAACTACCTTTTTATAATATTCAATACAAAAAAATATACATATTAAGACAACTTTTTAAAACTTAATCTCTGAATATCAGATAAATTTTTAACACTTTTACGTGAATACACACACAACCAATTATGACGTCACACCTTATTGTTTCCGACTTTCATCTCGCACCCCCTCACGGTAATTTCGCACTGCTGGCACTTGCATGAAGCCATACCGGCCCAAACGTCCACCCTGTATTTGAAACTTGATAAAAAATAAAAAAATGTTAGTGTTTTGTTGACAAGGATTATATTAAACCCATATTTAATAAACCAAGTAAAAAGTTATAATATTTTAACAGGCCATTTTTTAATTTAACCAATTTTTCAATGCCAAATTGCATATTCAAGTGTTGAGGTAAACACTTTTTGTTATAGTAAAAACAGTGTTCAATAAGAAATAATAAAAGATAAAAATAACAATTCATTCAAACAAAACCTGTTGTTTTTCAGGGCGAGGCTGCACATGTAGCTGCGGATGGCGCTCTCCAAGTCCTGGCTCGCCTTGTAGCAGTAGTCCCCGCTGACGTAGTGGATCATCTGTATCGACTTCAGCTCGTGACGCTTCACCGCCGTTGTGACGTCATAATCGTCGAGTACCACCTCGTCGTGGTCGAACTCGGACCTGTAGCAGTTTTCTTGGAAGAACTTTTTCAGCTTGGCTATGTTCGACTTCATTACAGCCTGCAACGAGATGTACTTTAGATGTACTTTATCGTGATAAAGTCTTTTTTTAAACAGGCTATAGTGAAAAAAATTTTGCCGGCTTACAGGTTATATAATTTTTTTTTTGTTAATATTTTACCCGACAGCATTATGATTGCGTATCAATTGAAACGAAAACAAAACCCGGATTTAGCTTTTCAAGCATGTAAAAATAAAATTCAAAACACTGCAGCAGTATATCAATTTTTTGTAATAAAATAAACTACTACTGCTTTTAATTTAAAACAGTGTTTTTTCTAAAAACAATTTCTGATAAATTTATTCAAAAAAAAATACTAACTCTCCATAAAAGTTCTTTTTAAACCCGGAGTCAGCTTTTCAACATATCAAGCATGTAAAAATAAAATTCAAAACACTGCACAAGTATATCAAATTTTTATAATAAATTAAATCATAATTCCTTTTAATAAAAAAAGTATATTTTTCTGAAAACAATTTATGACAAATTAATTTAAGAAATGTTATCAACTCTCCATAAAACTTCTATTTAAAAAACTCAACTCACCGTTATATTTTGCGGCACCAACTTGATAGCGTTCTGCGCCTGCTTGAACAGATCCTGCGAGATGCTCTTCGTCTTCACCTCGTCCCAGCGCGGATCGTACCGCCCCACCGAGTAGTTGAACATCGTGACGTAATCCAGCCACGTCATCCGCTTCAACCTGATTTCGAAATGCGATCTACACACGAGGTGGTAAACAAGAGAAGAAAATTATATTATTGTCGGCAATATTTTTTTGGTGTAAAACTAATAAATGATGATGAAAAGTATGTGTTGGCGGAATTGAACATCAAAACAAAGGTGGTAAACAAGAAGGAAACGAACACTTACATGTTGGCAATTTTATTTTGTTTCTAAACTGCTATGTAAATGATAATAAAAACATGGGCTGATGAAACTAAACATTTTAAAGTTATTGGTAAACGCGTTTCAAACTAAAAGGAGCTCTGAACTACTACAGTTAAAAGACAACAGAAACATAATCTAATTTCTAATTAGCCATCGTTACGTAATCAGTTACACACTATAAAATTTTCTTCTATATAAACCTTCTATTCGAAATACAATTTTAAGAATTTTTTTATGATTTTCATTAAAAGCTGCATTAACAACATCATATAACTCAAACTTGGTGTGATGATCAACAAATTTGTTCATTCTCGTCTTGGTGGGGTAACAGAACATGCAGTATATGCACTGCTCCAAACATCTCTGCACTTCCTCAGACATTTTCATGTCGAACAAGTATCCACAGCTGGAGATTTATAAGAAATTGAGAGTAATATTATTTTAGTAACAAACCAGTTTAACTATTATCAAAGATAACTATTAGTCTTTGTATTAAGATTGTTATTAAGTTTTACTATTATGAATACTTATTATTTATTGCAATTTTTAAATCTATCATAATATAGTACCAGAATCTTAGTGTAAAAACATTTATATTCATACCAACTTAAATCGTAATTACAAAACAAATAAACACTAACGCGTCTTTGGAAGTTGGAAGACTGAGCTCCTTGAAAATCAGTCGGAGGAAAGATCCGTCTTTTGAACAGCACAGTCCTGTTGTGAGTTGTTTATTTATCTATTTTGTTGTAGGTTGTTTATTTATCTATTTTGTTGTAAGTTGTTTGTCTATCTATTTTGTTGTAGGTTGTTTATTTATCTATTTTGTTGTAAGTTGTTTGTCTATCTATTTTGTTGTAACTTGTTTGTCTATCTATTTTGTTGTGAGTTGTTTATTTATCTATTTTGTTGTGACTTGTTTATTTATCTATTTTGTTGTGAGTTGTTTGTCTATCTATTTTGTAAGTTCTATTTTGTTGTCGGTTAATTACTTTCTAGATATATTGACTTTTGTTTTCAAGTACAGTTATCATGTTTTATAATCTTGCACAAGCTATCCAAATGGTTTGGCTTTTATATTTCTAATACATTCTTGGTTGTGGTTTGAAAATGTTCATTTGATAAATACAATGACCAACTACAACTTTTTCAAAAGAAAAAAATTATTGGTACTTTGAAATATTTAGATGTTTTTTGAGGATAAGTTAACTAATTTTTTATTTACACTAAGATTTAAAATCACAACACACGTTTTTCTCCTAGCCAGTCGTGAATAGTTGACAGCAATGTGGCTCTGTAATCATACCTGTCTTCATCTGCTGAGGTCTCTTTCAACATGTCTGATATCCTGTAATATTAAATTGGAATCAGTAGGAGACAGGCTGGTTCAAGATTGAATGAAGAAATGTATTGCAAACATAAAATGTAATTATAATTAAGTTTGACCAAAATCAGTAGTAAGTAAATGATTTGAAATTGAATGAGTGAATTTGTTACAAACATAAAATAAACTTTTATTAAGTTCATTAATAACAATTGAAACGAGATAACACATAATATTTATGAACATAAGACAATAAGTTATTTATTAAGATAATAATATAGTTACTACTTTTCATAAAATCTGTAGAACCGAATAAAAAATAACTCACGCGCAAAGCATATACAAGTAAAACAATTTTAAAACAAACCAAAAAAGTTAAAAACAAAAAAAAATTAATGTAGCAAGATTAATTTATTAATTATTTTCAACCTGTAAAAGCAGATACAAGCGGCAACAACCAGCGACGCTTCCTCCCTCGCATTATGACGCATCAGATTGTTTATCACGTCACAGACGCCGTGGATTACGTCTGATAACAAGGGGGTTTTCCCTAAATCAATCAGCTTCAACGTGTCGGGTTCAGCAGGAGCTGTGGGTCGAAAAGAATAATTTTAAATGTTCTTAGTCGGCTTTAGTATGGTATAAATAAATTTTTTTCAGATGTTTTTTGTTCATCAATATCTGAGTTCAGAACTATTTATATTTAATGTAAATAAAATGCTAAATACCCAATCATTTTAATTTTTTATCAATATTTTAAGTTACTCAGACACCTATCCTATATTTAACTTTATTTTCAATTTTTTCAAAAACATATACTATCTAATAAGATGTCAGATTTGATTAATACTAACCTTCTTCTGTTAAATCGATGACTTTTGATTTGCTTTTCAAAAATTTTTCTTCTCCGATTCGGACCAAATATGCATCTAAACCTGTGTTTTTTAATTTACTTATTTATTATACTTTATCAACCATAATAGCAAGGTAAATAATACAAGCACAATTTAGCTACAGTAACCTCTCGGATCTTTACGCACTCGTGACGTTACGCACTCTCGTTTAGTTACGCATTTCAGAATTCTATAAAATTCAGAAAATAAAAATTTTCATTTTTTTTAATATTGCATAAATTAGGTTTATTGTATATTTTTAAATAAAAATATGTCTTTAAATGCTAACACACCTCTCTATATCTTTTGACTTTGTTAATTTATGTTCCTTGACTAATTGATAAATATTTAGTTATACCTCAGTATATCAGAAATTTTGTTAACAATAAGAGATTAAATCAAAATTCTGAAATAAACATGACTGTGTTTAATAATGAATGTATAATGAAATAATGAGAGTTTAAAACACAAAGAAATAATACATCAGTCTTGCCCTTTATATTAATAAACACCATTTTATAATTGTAAAGAAATGCTTAATTATAAATTGAATTTGCTAAGTAGAATAGAATATAAATGTCACATATAAATAAAGATAAAGATAGTTTCTACTTATTATTAAAGTAGTAAAACTATTTCTACTCGTATTATTATTTTATAGAAATTAAATCCTTTTTTTTTAATATATGTTCAGTTTTATCTGTTGTTTTCATATTTATAAATAAAGTAAACAAATAGTTAAAAGTCGAAAAATGCCCTGTCTGCTTTTAACTAGAAGCAATAAAAAAAAAAAACATTGTAGTAAGTATATTTGGTACCTCTCGTTTCTTTACGATCTCTCATATCTTTACGCACTTTTTCTGTGGACACAATGTGCGTAAATAAGCGAGAGGTTACTGTACTTGTTTACCTAGATTTAGAATTTTTTAAACTCGATTTATTTCAAGTAATGAAAATATTAGATTATAAAAGGGTGGAGAACTTATAAGAATAAGCAAAAACAAATACCAACTTTCCAAAACAGCAGATAACGTTGACTTCCATTCTTTTTTATTTTGCTGACTTGTGTTTTGTTCATCATTGTTGAAATTGTTTTGCTGTTGTAATTAATTAAAAATTTATTTTAAAACTGAAGATAAGTAAAACGTTAGATACCTAAAAACTTGTTAAGTAAATACTTTCACAAAAATTATTTCATATATGAAACTTTGTTTATTAGGATTAATCCACTTTTTTATAACTTTTATTCATAGATTTCAAAATATTTAAATATTTTTTTCTTAAACTAGCATCAAAAAACTATACCGTAAAACTAAATTACTTCAAACCTTGAAAAGTCTGTAGACGGTTTCGTTCAAAACTCCCGCCACGCACGTCATGGCTTCAGTGACGTCACAATCGTCCACTTTCGTCAGCGAAAAGACCAGCTGCCTCATCTGCTTCGGTCGCGCTTCGTTGCGCTTCAAACTCGCCGCCAAAAGACGTTCCACATCACTGGTCACCATTGGTTTCAGCAGTTTCACTACATCCGGGTATTTTTCGATGCGGAACAGCATGTTGACGTCGTCCAACAGTTGAGAACTGAAAATTGATTTTGTTTTATATATTTTTACCAAGTTTATTTTTTGTGGACATTGTCGGACGAACAAGTCCTGAAACTTTTATTTTTAGCTTTGTATATTCGAAATCTTACAGTTTGGTGTTATATGTCTTAAATTTCTAATTTTAAAGTAAAATTTATGACTTAATTAGCATATTTTACAGCTCTGTAGCCTACGTTCTAACAAATAAAAAAACAAATTGTAAAATTACTAAATATAACGAAAATAATAATACCGTTCATATTGATCCAGTACTTTGTTAATCACATCTTCAGATATTTCCGGATAAACTTTGTGATTCAACAACTTCAACTGAAACTTTTTCTTCAACAGCTTCTCATATAATGCAAGCATACCTATAAAAAGGAAAAACAATATATAGTGTTTTAGAAAAAAAATGAATTGAATCAAAATAATTTAAAAAGTAGTAATCTCTAATATTTTTAAACATGCTAAACCTATTTTCTTAACGATCTATTTTAAGCCAACTATCTAAAAAAGTTTAAAAACTTGAAGAGTTTTTGAAAGTTTTTTTTTCAATTTTTTTTCTTAGAAAATATTTAATTGACATAACAGATCTTTCTTTCCAAACAACATTAAAAGTCACAAAAGGTTTTGATTTTTTTCCAAGTTTTTTAACCTTCTAACCTGTGAAAATAGTTGTTTTTGTTCAAAATTCCATGTTTTTCTAAATTTTTTTAATTACAGGTTATTTTAGGTTTTTTTGCCTAAATTTTCAAATGCCAATGGTTCCAGGTTTTATCACAACCCTTCTTTTAGGTTTTCCTTAACAAAATAACAAACCATCTACAGATCTTTAACACATATTCAACACTAACAATAAATACTAGCAAACAAAATACCTTTCATGTTATTGAGCAGGCATACAGCACTGTCCTTGTCATTGCAGCAAACCATCTCGTACTTTATGTTGCACCACTGCATTCTCAACATGAAGTTGAAGTAGGTTTCCACGTTGTCGACGTTGTCATCAACGTTCGTAAGTTGTGTCACTCCGAACAACGGCAAGTTGCAACTGTAAGCTCGCAAATTGTCCAGCTTGTTCGACATAAGAAAGTTGACGTTTCCTGGTACAAAGAGTTTCAGTTTTAAGGTAAGCTCTCAATACGTTGAGTACAAAACTTTAAATATATTTCATTGTAAACAGTAACTTTCTATACTTTAAGTCTATTACTATTAAGTGAAGTATCGAATCGAAAGTGTACAAGAGTTTATTTTTCATATTTGAATGATAGGGCTACCACTACTTTAAAGCTGTGGTAAAATTAATTTAACTTTTTTACATATTTAGCATCATTCAGTTAAAGCTTCACACTGTGTGTTGAAGAATTTAGAATCAATGGTAGACTATTATTACGTTATTTTACTTATTATGACGTCACACCACCTGGTTTAGTGCTGCACGATATGTCTACTTGTGTTTCCACCCACAAAAGTTTCCTTATTTGGTACTTCTTATGCTGTCTGTCAATTTTTCATTTATAAACTTTAACTAATTTAATAATTAAAATCTAAAAATATATATTAAAAACCTTTCAACAACTAAAAATGCGTTTACAATATTCATTGTGTTCCTGTGAGATTTTTTATTAATAACATATTTGGTTAAAACTTAAAACTTAACATCTAAAAATGAAAACGACAGCACTCAAAATGTGCCAACACCTTTAAAATGCTTAACTTTTTAAGATTTTTTTTTGTTATATATTAACTACTACTGATAACTAAAAGTTATTAATCAACACATACTCATAATACTCAGGTTTAATCTCATCTATGTTGATATGTCCTTCACTTTCAAGTCTGGTGTTCGTCATTTTAACTAGAACTTCTTTTAACCCGTCTTCCCAAATATCACCAGTCTGAACATATAGGTAACATTAAACTATCAGAAAATATAATCTACATAAGCAAAAAAAAAATATAACAACACAACATCAAAATATTTATTAAATTTACCTATTTTGTTAAATACGATTCAGTAAAAAGTTCAAAGAAATTATTTAGCTCCCATATAATAAGTTTAAAAAAAAGTAAAACAGATATTCCGATATACTTTAAATAGATCAAGGCTTCAGTAATTGTTTTATGCTTAATGAAAATTGAAAGCATTTACAAACTTATCATTTTCGATCGTGTAATTAATAAATACATAAACATAGACAAATAAAACATACAGGACTTTGTTAGTAAATGTTTAAGAAAGTTTGTAACAGTTGAATATTTATACAGCATATTTTTATACAAATTTTTATTGTTTAAGTAACTTTTTTATTTGACTTGTTGACCTAGATAAACTGTGCACAATATTTTAATTGTCTTTAAGATGAGCAAACAATTTAGTTACAAAAACTTTCATACTTAACTAAAAATTTCAAGTACATTCACCTTGTCACCAAGTTCATCAGTGTAATTGTGCACCAATTCGAATATTCCTTTTGATTGGTTCATTTCAATAAACCGTTTCACATCACTTGCCGTCTTTACTACGTCATAATCAGCTTTGTCTTCCGAAACTTGTTTGCTGTCTTCTGCATTTTTGCTCTTTTTTGACGCAATTGCTTCTTTCGCCTTGTTTATTGCTGTTTTTTGTAAGCATTTTTTCAATAGATGGATTTTTATACTCTTGTAGTTTATTATGACCTTAATATGTGGTTTTAAAACTTGATCAAGTTTTAAGCTAAAAGACTAATTGAAAAATAAACAAAAATTGATTTATTAAGGTTACTTTTTTAATCTATATACTAACAGTAAATAGTGATATGTTGAATTAAAAGTAATAAAAGATGGACAAATTAAAATCAGTCCAATAAAAAATACCAGTATTTTAAGAATTTAAAAATAAATATCACATATTCAATAAAACAAACCAGCGTCAGTGTATTGTGACGCGTCGTACAACTTTATCATTTCGTCACAACCGGCTTCCTTCATCATTGTGACGTAACACTTGCTGCTGGATTCCGTTTTGCTGACGTCGTCTTCGAATTCCACCTTTGTTAAAGGTGATATCCACTGATATGAACAAGAAATACAAGAAAAATAGTGTTATTCACTAATATAACAAAATACAAAAAAAAACTAGTAATATTCACTAGTACAAACAACAAAAATAAAAATGTTTAGTAATATCCACTAATACAAAGTACAAATAAAAATGAATAAAAAAAGTGCAAATAAAAAATCTTCGGTAAATAATGTTTTCGTGCATTGTAAGTTGAGTTTGTTAAAGCGTCTACATAAAATTAATAACAAAGTTAGTTTTGTAATAGTTTCGTTATCATATAAAAAAATACAGAAAACTGAATTTAGCTGAATTCATTTGTTAGTTGAAAAAAAAATTGAATTGTAACTAGTTTAATTACGTTTTGATTTATTGCTGATTTCTAAAGTGTATACTTAAAAGTTGTCAAATGTGAACTTTGATTTTTTTTTGTGATAAGGTTTTTTTTTTATTTCAACTAGTTTTACAAGAATCAAAAACATATTTTACTTAGTACAGGGTTGCCACTCGTTTTTTCAAAATCTTTCCAGATTTTCCAAATTTCCACCAGGTTTTTAAAGTACACATTTTTGGGTTTATTTTTTGTTTAAAGTTAAGTTTAAGGAAAGAAACTGTGTTAAGTAGTATAAAAACATTAAAAAGATACTATTAAGCTATTTTAAATGTGTTTATTATTTAAAAAAATTTTTGATGATGACAAAAAATGTTTATCTATATGATAGATTTTTTGTGTTAAAACGAAATGTTACTACTTGACATGTTAAAATTGTTAAAGTTTTTTTCAAAAGGTTTTTTTCAAAATTTCTCAAATTCCAGGATTTTACAGGTTTTTTTTCCTAAACTGTCAAATTCCAGGTTTCCAGGTAAAGTGGTAACCCTGTTAGTAGCATGCAAAAGTGAACTTGTAAGTAAAGCATTTCACAACAATTATTTTTATAATTTTTAACTCTTTTTCATTTTTAAGTACATTTCTTCATTTCAAAAATCAATCAAACTTTGATACGAACTTGATTTTTATCAAATATGAATTTGGGAGCTTTTGTTTTGTTTCTTGCTGATCTCCTTTTGTTACTGTCGTCTCTGTAGATATATAATAAGTAATAAAAATCTCATCAACATTATGTTGAATAGTGTAAATAAATTGTGTTAGATCTGATTTAAGATAGTTTTTACATTCCATTTTTTTCCAAGTAAGAAACTAAACAATAAACACAAAACAAGTTTGTTTTGTGTTGTTTCTTAAACTTATCAAACTATTTTAACATACTCAATGACTTTTTTTTTATCTGAATAATGTAACGATATAAACTACCTGTTTAATTGTTTCAATTTTCTCTTCATCCCTCTTTTCTTGCTATTTTCTTTCTTGCCTTCCTCACAATCGCTGATGGTCAGTGCGGGAGCTGGAAAAAATGAATTATTTGATAATTTTAAAAGCTGACTAATTTAATCTAAGTTTAGAAAAATTCACATGTAACATGGCGACTTAACTGCTTACATACAGACAGTCAGATGTTTAATTTCTGAAAAATTAAACAATCTGAACGTTTTAAATTTCATTTTTTAATTAAAAAACAAGGAACAAAACAAATAAAAGCAGTAAAAATTTAAAACAATAATAAACAAACAAGTAGCAGTTGATCTGAGCTGCTCGTTCACAACGTCAGTGACCAGCTTGTCAACCACTTCCCTGGCAACCACTTCCTCCGCGTCCGTATCCATGGCAACCAGCTTGCACAGCATATCGTCCATGACGTCATTAACATCTTGTGCGACGTCACTGTTGCCACTGAGATCGAACGTGACGTTTTTGTTTTCGAAAAACGAAGAATTTTGTCTCAACGCAGAACCGGGAGGTTTTTCTATAAAAAAATATTAAAAGTTAGAACAACTAATGTAAAAAATATGCTTTAATATAGTGATAACACCACTAAATATATTAATTAAGTTGACAAGAATTAAAGAAGTTGCATAAAACATAATTTCAAACATACTATGTTTTGTCCTAAATACAATCGAGATTTTTTTTATTATAGTCTTTTTTTTGCAACTATTTTTTTTTAATTATAATTAAGCAATTGTTAAAATCTAGGTACGAAAATTAGAAAAGGTGGTAACAGAAAAAATTTATTTTTGAACATAAAGTATGTAAATTACATTCAAACAGTTTTAGACAAATAAAAAAGTTTACAAAATAACAAAAAAAAAATTAACACATGTTCCTTCTTAAGCGTTGACCATATGTACCCACCCTCACCGTGTAACAGCTTTTCAAAAAATTCCTGACCATAAAACATGCTCTAATGTTTAATTCTGGTAAGTTGTAAAATATATGTTGTAGGAGGGTAGATCTCAAAATTAGAAAAAAAAAACAGCTTCCAGGAACTCAAATTGCGAACTTTTTATATACTCAAAATGTAAGCTAGAGTTTGTGGTAAAACAAGTTATGTATCTAAAAAATTCTCAAGGATTTTATAAATCCACATACGATCAAGTATATCATAAATTTTCACATAACAACCCAAATTTATAAAATTCGTATTCGTAAGTAAATAAAACACATTGCTAAAACTAAAAACACTACTTACTTCAAAACCTACAAAACTAGTAAAAAAGTAATAAATTATTGTATTTCTTTAGTGAAAGTAAACACTAAAAAAACTTTGACAATTACTTTTTATTATAATTATTACTGTTACAATGAATACTATTACATTTATCTATTTAAGCTATTTCTTCGAATCTAAGTATGAGATTTAAAAAAACTGAAACTATGTTTTAACTTGCAAAAAAATAGACTAGAAATAATATTGAACAGTTAGATTCCCACTAGCATTTTGTAAAACAAAGTTTTAATCAAAATTATCAAACATTGATAACATAAAAACAAAAATACATAAATTAATCTTAATTAAATTATAGGAATTTACTAAACAAGTTTTAAAAATAAACTAAAGTAGCAGACTAGTTTTAATAAGAAGTAAAAGTCGTTGTGTTCAAAACTGAGTATTTTGTTTTCTTCGACTTTATAAATATTCAAAATATTAAAACTCAACTATAATGCATTTACTAATATGCAAAGTTTACTGTTAGACAAATAAAATATAATATATTAAGCATAACATTTACTAAATTTGATGTTTTTGCTTTCTTAAGCATTGACCAAATATTCCTATGCAAAGCTAGAGCTTTTCAATAAAAAAAAATTTTGAAGATAAAACATGTTCTGTAAACTTAATAACTCGATGTTTGTTAACATAGAGTGTGTTAGGGTTAATTTGCCCCACAAATTATATTCTTTTCTTCTTGTTTGCTTCACTTAAATCCAACTTTATTTTGAACTATAAACTTAAGCTATAGTTTGTGGTGAAAGACGTCATAATTTTGTAAAGATCTTTAAAGTCTTATTCTTCAAATCTACATACATACATAACTTACCGAATATTTGAGCTATTAAACTAAATTGGGTAAAAACTTAATTTTGTTGCTAAATAAACATATAGTTTAGAAAAAACAGTTTTCCTAAAAATTTCAAACTGTCCTAAAAGTTATTTCAAATGCACTTATCTCACATATCTTACAAATATTATAAAATTTTAAATAAACTAAACTTTTCTTTAACACATCAACTAATTGCAAAAAACAGTTTTCACTATAATCAATAAAAAAATTCATTTGTTAGTTTAATAATGACTTTAAGCAGAATATCAAAACTTTATTTATATTTCACTTTGTTCAAGATAAAAATAATAAAAAATTATATTAAAATATAACTCCAAACTTGTTAAAATTTAAATTTAATTTAAAAACATAAAAATAAATAAAACAATTAAGTAACATATTGTCCTTCGTTGTTAAAAAAATAAACCTAAATGAATTGTATATTGCTATTAGAAATAAAATTTAAATAAAGAACTCAAGTGAAAAAATGCTGCAATTTTACAAAGAATACAGGCAATAAAATGTTTATTTCAATGATAAAAAACATGACTAACTTAATCAGTGTGATAAATACTTAAAACCAGATAAAATACATAAGGTTTACAAGGTTTCTATATAGCTTAAATATAAATAAAACAAATTAAAATCAAAACTTGTAAAACAGTTAAACAAAAGTGAAAACAACTCGATTTTTTCTTTACAAATCATGTTACATAAATGACTAATTTTAAAAGAGACAATCAACTATGTTTTATTATGTCATTTATTTTATAGGTGCTAATAAAACTATCTTTAAACGTTCAAACATTGAATTTACAATTACAAACTTGACTAAGTAAATTATAAATTTCAAAAACAGACAACTAACTATATAATGTAGGAAGCTAACAAAATTACCTTTAGAAGCAGCAACGTCTTCTATAGTCTGGTCCATCATGGACTGAAGGTCGATGTTGAATTTAATTTTCGATTGTTGAGTGGTCAGTTCGTCAGGCGGGTGTATCAGTATGTGATCGTGCAACTCCAATAATTTGTTTCCGAGACATTTCTGTATGGATGAAGGTGGAAATTATTAATAAGTTGAGAAATAAGCTCTTATTTAAGTTACAACTCGCTAAAAAATAAATATTTTAAAAAGTTTTTTTTTTAAGTTTTGACAAACATTACTTTTTTTATAATATAAAATTTATCCTTGTTGAACTTAACAGTGTAAAATATGAATTTCTTTAGAATTACCATTACTTTCTGCTTACAAGTAATACACTAATGAAAACCAACTTTTGATTTGAAAGTATTAAAAACAAAAAACAAACCCTAGTGAGACGTGAAAAATATACAAAAATATAATATTTAACAGTATAAACACTACTTGCAACTTACAAACATAAAAAACTAGATGTAAATTACACCATAAAATATAAAAACAAAATGAACCAATATTTTAATTGAAAAGATCAAACGAACCCAGGTGAGACGCGGCAAATTGTCCACTATGACGTCATTGGGAGGGGGAACTTTCATGGCTTCGAGGTGACGTTCCCTCAACTGGCGTGCCTCGTCGATGTACTGAGATGATGTACTCATTAAAATATAGAAATAAAAAAAAATAAAACAGTGATTACTTTAAGATATTTAATAAATCAATAAAATACAACATTTTTTATGCTATCATTTAAAATTGTTATTGACAAATAAACTGGTATGACATCGTCAAAAGTAACCCAGTTTACTGAACTTTTACGGTAAAAATATATGTTAAGTATATTTTATAACTTATACGTTAGACGTACAACTTATGTTTTGAAATCTATTACTTCAACCTAGTTTAAAAAATAAAAATAGTTAAACTCAAAACTCTTTCGCAGTAATATATTTAATTTTAAATAAACTATTTTATCAATTTATTCGAACCTCTTTCGCGTCTTCGTCGCTAATCTCAACATCATAAATGCAATCTGGGCTGTAAAATGTTTATTTTTTCATCAATTGTTACTATTTTGTTTTGTGTTTTAACTGCGTTATAACTTGTTCTAAATGGCATTTACTACAGTTATTTTGCTTAAATACAAAAGTTTCAGTCAGAAATTAATAATATTGAGAGACTGTTATTATTTAATTCAGTAAATAATTGAATTTTTAAGCTATACAATTTACAAAAAGTTACAGGCTTTTAGCTCAAAAATTGATGATAAAGAAACGAAAGTTTTAAACCAACCATTCCTTGAAATACTTATACTCTTCTCTTTTCAGATTTGGTGAATATTTGAAAATGAGGTCTCTGTAGACGTACGCTTTTATATAACCCGGTTCTCTCTTCAGGCATATTGCTATCAGTTTCAGACAAGCTGTGGTAAAATATAATTAACAAATTGAAATTCAAAACCATTCTATGAATTGTTTGAAAGTACGTAGGGCTTAATTATGTACAAAATGTTTGCTTTCTAATAAGCTTAAAAGAGTGTTATACAATGTAAAAAGTACAAACATAAAAATAAAGACAATCTTTAATTAACACTTGAAATCATTTTAACATCAAAAAGTTATGTGAGATTAATAACAAACTTCTCAGTTTTTTATTACTTACATTATAATCATTAAAATAATAAAAAATATCATAGCAATTATTTTACAATACTTGATAAATTAATTAAACATCTTTAAAAATGACCCAGTTTGTTGTTTATACAATATAAACAAAAGCAAAAGCAAACATTCTAAATAAGTCCATGACATATAAAACCGATATGGGATTGTCCAGTATTTTATTTGACACAATACAATAATGACTAACATTCGAAATTAGTCCATGACATATAAAACAGATATCAGATTATCTAAAATTTCCAAGTATTTCATAATACACAGAATACATCGAATTGATAACAATATAAAAACAACAACAACTAACATTCGAAATTGTTCATGACGTACAAAACTGATATGAGGTTGTCCAGTATTCCCCAGTGATGAATGTTCTTCTGCAGTCCAAATGATAAAGCGTTCCTGGCGCAGTACAGCTTGCCCAGCTTCATAGCGAGCTCGCCTATCGTCAGCCACAATGTCACGTCTGTGCGGTCCAACTTCACCGCCTGAAAATATCAGTAAAATTTATAACTTGAATTAATGTTTGGTATTTATTCTTTAAGTTTCATGAACTTAATCCCACTTTTATATCCTGAGAAAAAATAAATTGCTATAAAAAAATTATTTATAACTTTTTAGCAACATTCTACACAACAATTAAAAACGTTGTTAGTTTTGAGCTCTTTGGTTTATTTAAGATTTAAAGTAAATATACACCGTACTTATTAAGAAGTATATTTTAAAAATTGTATTATTTAAGTGCAATTTCAAAAACTTGAAATTGAATTTATTTTTTGTATTCTTTTCTACCTTGTTCAGAACTTAACATGATTAAATTATAGCAAATAAATATTGGCATGTGCAATTAAAGTTATAAAGAAGAAATATTGCTTTTTTTATAAATTTCTTAACAATATTTTAAACAGTTACGACAAATATAATTGTTACGTTTGTGCTCTTTGATATAAACTTTTTTTATGTTTTAGTATACTTAAAACTAAACAAAATTTAATCAATCGAATACACTAAGCAGTACGAATTTGTTTCATAAGAACTCACATTATTAAACCGATATCACAATTCAAATAATAAAAAAGTTTAAACAATCTGCTGTTTATACTTTTATTTTTCACTTTTTTTACCCACATCTAACTATGGATGTTTTTATAGCATAACATATCATACTCATACAAATAAATTGCAATGCAACCCATATCTAAGTAATCATTTATTATTATTTTCCAACATTACATAACATAATCATACAAATATCAATACGACTCACGTCCAAGTAATGATGCATGGCTTGCTTCTTATTTCCCTTCAGCATGTCGATGCTTGCCAGGTTTTTGTGAGTTGAGTATTTTATTATGAGTCCGGGAGTCACTAGTGGCTCTTCTATTGCTTCACCTGATTCATCTAAATGTGATTCTACAGCCTGTAAGTTTAATTGGTTATAACAGTTGTTGCTACATCATTAATTAATAATTGTACTAGTAGTTTTTCTACAACTTCTCTAGGTTGTTAAACACTTAGTGTACTGCGTATAAAACAATAAATACATTATACATTTTAAAATTTTTATTTTTCGATTTTTAAAAACACTTCAGAATAAATATTAAGTACATTTAGAACAAACTATTGATAACCAAGCTTTTATACTTAAGAATCATAAAAATAGCAACAAGTATAATTTTCATATCTAATTAATCAAATATTCTTCAACTTTTTTTCAACTTACTTCAGTAACCAGTGAAGTCTTGAGAACTTTGTTGAAAGTTTCGGCAGCTAGTTCTATTTCATTTTTCTGCATGTATCCCAGGCCTTTTGTATACAAATTCCTAGCATGACTTTCCTGGTAAAGTTTAGTGTTCAGAATAATCATTTTATAGAATTGAAAAAAAAATGTTTTAAATGTAATTTAAATATTTTTGGATTTTTTTTTTGAATATTATTAGTTATTTTCGATTACTTTTATGTTGAAGATAAAAAATTTAATTAGAAACACAAAACAAATTACTAAGATCAAGTAGAAGTTGTAAACGTTTATTATAGTTTTTAAAACTCACCAAGGCTTCTTTAGTTTTTCTTTGTTCGTTATCTTTTTGTGTTTCATTCAATGCACGAATGTTCAACTGTTTATTATAACTTGTTTTAAAAATATTATGTTAGTATATATTATCTAACTTAATTAGGACTTTTTAGTCTAGTTCAAGCGCTAATTTACAACAAAACCCTTTTGTAGAGTTTAAAAGTAAATCCATTAACTACAAAAATAATATTTTAGTTGTTGTACAAAAACTTTATTTCTGTGATTTGAAAATCATAATAAATTCTAATAGTTTTAAAAACTCAACACTGAAATTCATTTTTTTAAAATCCATCCTAGAAATTTATGGTTTTGATCTTGAAAAGCAAAAAAGGTAGATAAAATTTCAGTTAACTTTTAAATTTCCTAAACAATTGACATTGAAAATTGCAATCCTTGTGTCTATATTGAAAACATTCTACAAAACAGACAATATCTCAAAAGGTAATAAAAGATTTTATAGTCTTGAAAAAATGTCTTATAAATCATACTTTAAGTACTCATATTAGACATAATGTTATTTTAAACATTTTGACCACTTTTGTTCTGAACACTCACTACTTACAACATCTACTTTGTCAAAACTTTACTTTTTAATCTTTATTAAATAATAAATGCTACAGAAACTATTTTGGTAAATCGAGTAAAAATTATATGAAGCTATACATTTAACTGTAGTTGTTTATATATAACATGATAGTTTTGATATTTTAAATTAACTCATAAACTTTTATGACAAAGAATGAAAACAAACGCTCTTATTTTTTAAACCAAAGTTAGTCAACGTAATCAACTTATAAGTTATTTAAGTTACAAATTAAATAACATACAACAACTTACCATGATTGTTGACAGCAGAAAACTTTAATTGCTTCAAAACTGTTAATAAGTATCTAAACAACATTTTTTGTTAGACTAAAAATTTATTATTGAATAAACAACTAAGAAACAACTTTAGTTTATTCAACCTTAAGCACAATGCTCTATTTTCAATTGAAATATCATTTCATAAAACTTCAAAGAATTAAATGTTAACATGATTTCAACTTTACACCTTGTTATCCACTCAAGAAAGTATTAACTTGAAAAAAATAAACGATCGAGTATATTTCATTGTAAAAATTTCTAAGCAAAATAAAAACAGTTTGGCATATACTTAAAGACAGTGGAAAGGCTTATTTGCATATGCTTAACTGTTTTATTTTTGGTGTAAAACAACAAATATAAACATTAAGTTCAGACATTATTAACAGAAAAACTTATAAGATGAAAAAAATAATAACACTTTTGTACTATAAATAGAAAATTAAAGTGTACTATAAGATTAATTGGAAAACGTTAAAAGTTAATTACTAAACGCTTTATAACACAGCTTAAAACTTAAATCAAAATAAGTCATTAAATGTTCCATATCAATTGCACTACACAATGTCTATTTAATTGTAAATAAAGTATGAAAGGATTGCTGAACTTTAAATTAAAAATAACAAATAAATAATCAAAAAAAAAATACTTCAAATTAAGCAAGCTTTTGAAAACAATTATTGATATTAACATTTTTCCCAATATTTTAGTTTTAAATTTGTAAGAATTTTTAGTACAACAACTACACAAAATACATTGCAGAACTGAATTTATTTTACCTAGGAATAAATAAAATCAACATTTAAATTATTATCATCAATGTACTTTTTGATTTGAAAAAGTCTGTGTGTGTTGGCACTAAAACAGTTTTCCACTTTTAAAACCTCAATGGGGTTCCTCAGTGAAACCAGCTCAGATATTTTATCAGTATTAAGCTTGTGGCAGCTGTTGAAACTAACACGTTTCAACTTCAGTTTGTCATTCAAGCTAATAAAGTTGCCAATTATATCATTCACACTTGCCATTCTGTAGTTATTCATCTCAAAACATTCCAGTGAACCTGCAGAGTTTGTCACAATTCTGTTGATATGAGTTGTAACCCCTTGAAAATACAAATGCATGTGAGTGTTGTAATCATCATTCTGAACATGAAACTTAAACTCCTTCAATTTGTTGAAAATTTCGGAACGATCCACATCAGTGTTTTGGTAGTATTGGGTCAGCAGAGCATTTTCATTTTCGCTGTTTTGGCAAGAACTTATTATCAAACTTAAGCTCTTTAAGTTTGTAAACAGCTTGCCAACTAGAAACAGCCAGTCTAGAGGGCAATGGCTTGACAGAGTCAAGCAGGTCAGGTTTTTGTTTAAAGACTCAAATATATGGAAAGTTTCAACTGTTTTTGCTACGGAAGGTGCCAAGTGAATTTGCTCTATGCAAGGAAGCAAATGCAGCATATTTTTCCATGTTTTATAATGATGTACCTTCAGCTCTGGAATTCTTTTCAGTTTGAGCTGGGTTGACCTGTTGTTGATGACGTCAAAAAATGTCTTCATATCACTCCAAAACAAAAAAGTTTCCAAGTTCAAAGCCCACTTGAACAGCAGTGAGTCTATGAATTCAAAAGCAAGGCTGTTTTCAGTTTGAAAGTGCCTTACAGTCCTGCAGATACGAGTGGGTTTTCCACCCTTGCGTTGAAAGAGAATTGCGAAATCGCAGTTCTCATTGCTGCCAGAGAAACTTTCCAGCTGGCGGCATGTTTTGGACACCTCAGCAAGCACTTTGTTGCTGCAGTGGTCTGACAAGTCGAGGACTTTCAAGTTGCAGCCAAACTCATTTATGATGCTGATCAGGTGTTTTTCTTGCATTTCAAGGTTGGGTGAGAAGTAAATTTCAGTGAGATTCACACACCTGAAAAAAATACTTATGGTTGCTGAATATTTTCAAAAAATTTTGATTTTTGAGTATTTTTATTATTGAGGTATGTATTAAAAGTTAACACCTTGAAATAAAAAACATATTGTGACAAAAGTATTTATAAAAATAAATGCTTATACTTATGTTTTTTTCAAAAACATGTTTTTTATTTTCTTATGAATGAAACCTCTTTTTCTTAATTTAAAAACTATTGGAAATTAAGTTTATTAATTTTCAAGACCAGTACAACAAAAGAACAAAATCACATTTACCTAGACACAAGAGCATGTCTTATCTTCCACGATTGCAAGCCAGTGAGGCTGCTCAAATCAACTTTCTTCAATCTGATGCTCAGTATCATGAGCAGCTTTTGATAGCTCACATGCAGTTTTGACTTGCAAACGCAGTCGAACAGCTGCTGGGCTGCCTCTGGGGGTAACTGGTCGAACAGTCCCAATATAAACTGGACTGATCTCTCACATTTTGTAGGTTTGTTGAACAATTTTTTATTTCCTGCTGAAAATATTTTCCAGTAGAAGGGAAGGTTTTTTGCAATGCATTGGATACAGGACTGTTTTAAACTGGTGGCAGATTTGTACTGAGGCATTCACAAAATCTAATTAAAATAAGTTGAAAAAATATAAATGAGATTTCTATGACCTAAAAAAGAACAGTTTTTTTTTTAGAAAAAATGTATTTTATTTAAACAGTTTAACATTCCTGTTATAGAATTGTTTTTCATCAAGATAAAATAAAACAAATAAGTTTAAAAACTATTGCTTAAAACTGTGGCAGAAAAATCAACTTATTCAAAATAGTACTTTTCTGCATTTTTAATTCAGAATTTTTGTGATGAACCTATTGTTCTCTCTGATATGTACTCATATAAGTAATATATTAAATAAACTTAAGAAAAAAAAACCTTAAAAATCAACTGCTAACTTAGTTGAAATTGTCAAAACAAAAACAACATATAAAAATGGACCTTAGCCCCAATGCCCTTAATCAATAATGTGACATTACACTATCTGTTTTTAGTGAAAATACACAAATAGGGCGGCCATTGGCTTCTTTAATATTTTATTCAAGCTTTGTTGTTAGCATCCAGGCTTTTTAAAATAAATTTTTTTTGTCCTTTATGATTATCCTTAGTTTTATGTAGGCATTCTTTGATTCAGTTTACAAGAATTTTTCAGCTTTATTTTCAATAATTTTTTTATTTTTATTTTTTTAAATAAAATAAAACATGTGTAACTCAACGAAATTTTAGCTAAAAATATAGAAGTCTCTTCGACTGTTAATAATAGTGTTGTTTCAACAATGAGTCACTTCAAATATTTTGTTTACTTTTAGTGATATTGTTTGTATATACTAAATAATGCATCTACTTTTGAACACTTTAGTAATAATTAGCAAAGCAAACCCCTGGTAATGTTTTTAATTTGAAAAACATCTGAAAATTATTTAAAATAAAGCTGAAAAACTTTAAAAAAAGTAAATTGAATCAAAGTGTACGCACATATTATGTGATTTAATATATAAACACCTATCATATATGTTTTGGCCATGGGTTGTAATCTAGCATAGTCAATTCAGGCCTTTTCAAGACAATAATTAAGACCCTTACACAATTAGGCCACATGGTGAAAAGATGATACTAGTAGAGTTTGTTTTTTAATAGTAAGCTTCAAGTTATATATTTTTTCAAATTAGATTATTTATTAAGTTAAAAACTTGGCTTCTAACTAAATATGAATGATTTTTGATAACAAAGTTTAGTAAAACTGGGCATGAAGTAAAACATTTTTTGATTTGCAGATTGAAAATTGTTTATCAGTTTTTTTTTAATCTTAAACTTTATAAAAAACTGATGACAGCAGATGATTTTGAAAACATTCAAAAAATTAAACCCTCAAAATTTTAAATTAGAGAATGTAAAAATACCTAGTTTATACTTCAGTAAATTGTTAATAAAAACTTTGAGGTAAAACTACAGACTATGAAGAATTGCTTGCTTGACTTTTAAAAATAATTATTGTTGTAAAGAGAAGAGTAAGTCTGATATTTTTTTACCATAAAAAACTTAAAAAAATTTTAATATCAATAAAAAACTAAAGTGGTGACTAACTTTTAACAGAATTATTTGAATTTTTTTCTTACTTAAAAAGGTTATACTTTTATCTTTATGGAAATCCTATATATGATAGTATTGTTGCATCATAAAAGTTTTATTTTTTGGTAGTACATATTTAAATTAGCTATCTGCTGCATAATTTTTTGAGTTTGCTACTTTTTAGTTTAAATTCCCCAAACGTATTACTAACATTTTTGATTAAGTATAAGTTCAGAATAAATATAAACTACTATTTTTAATTTAACTACATAGTTGAAATTGAAACTCTTATGAGATATAAATTTTCCTGTTTAATTAAAAAGTTTTTTTTTATGACCTGAAAATGAAATTAATTTAAGACTTCGATAGATACAAGCCTTTAGTTTAGATAAGAGTTTTATTTTTTGTAAATTATATTCTAAATACAGTATTAAACATAAATTTATTTTTTTTTTAGAAAAAATCATTATTCTTAAATTTATTTGTGTAAGTTTATGTTTATTGTATATTACTTTAATATAATTACATGAGATAAAGTAGTAAAAAATATTCTGCTTTCCAGATTAAAAAAATATTAGTAACAATTAATTTCAGAGGTTTTAAATTTCTTGAATTTATGCCTACAGTTGTTTATATCTTTATATAAGGCTTTAGAACATTAAACTTTTTGGTTTACTTAATTACTGTACATTCATGACCGATAGAATTATTACAGATTTTACATTAATTATGGTGTGGTATAACACCAACAACTAAACTTTTATTTTCAATTTCAATTCTAATGTAATCCCTTACTCCTGGACAAGACATTGAGGTATCCGTGGTGTGCGATTCGATAACCGAAAAGTTTTTTCGTGCACCAGGTCCTAGGATCAAATATTTTGATGGTATTTTTGTCGTTCAATAAACTATATACTCTGCTTAGTTAGACCAGCGATTCTTAACCTAAGGCAAGGACGGTAAAATGCAGTGCAAGTTGAATAAATCACTATCAAAAAATCCCTGGCAGTAGGATTTTTTTAATCTCTAAGATAAGTAAACTTTTACAAAACAGTTATGATAATTAATTTTATGCCTCAACGTTGTTTTTCTCACTATGAAGATATTCAAAATGATTCGAAAAACAATCTTTTTTTTTTTCAAAATTAGAACCTTTAATTTATATCATAACCACAAATTTATACTACTTAGTCCTTTTTTATAGAAAACTGCAGCCTATTAATTTACAACTATCATTTGTGGACAAAGCATGCATAAAACAAAACTTTTTTATTATATTATAAGTAAGACATCAAAGTACTTCTCTAAAAATTTTTTTCTAAATTTCATTAATTAAAAAAGTTGTTAGAAAATTAAGTTTGTTGTAACTTGATGAACTGAACGGATTAGTAAAATGTTTTCATCGTGTTTTGTAGATATTTCTATTTAATCGTTTTGTTAATTTTAATGTTCTGAAAGTATATTTATCTTATTAAAATTTAAATGATGTATGTAGTTGAATGAAAAAGAGTTAACTTTAAACGTGACAAAACAGTTTAAGTTTTTTATTATAAAAACATGTATATATTATACAGATTGTCTTCGAAACGGATTAATACTTACATGTTAATTACATACTGACAATTAGTATAGCGGTTTAAATTATGACTTCGTTGAAAAATTGAGTTAAAATGTTTTAAAATATGGAATACATGAAACTTATATTTGTTTATATATCCTTACTTTATACATAATTAAGTAAACTTTTTATGTTACTTTTCATTCTAGAAAACAAATTTAAAAATATTTTTTATCAAAAAAACTTTCAAAATTAATAAACAACACAATTCTATAACTATAATTTTTCAAATGTAGAACTTTTTCAAAATTTAGAAATATTTGATTATTGTAAATCTTTACAGTTCTAGTTACAGAATTAAATGTTAACAACTTACTATTTAATTTTAGTTTATTTATCATTGTACGAGAAATTTGTTGAACATAACAAGTATAACTTTGTAAGATTAGAGATAATTAAGCAAAAAATTATATAGTTTGAATATTTTTTGATTACTAATCACTTAAACTTGTTAGTTTAGTAGTAAAATATTACTTTTAACATTTATATTTGTCTATGATATAAAAAAAAACTTTAAATAAATGTTTATAAGCATAAATGTATACTTTTAAAGTGCATTAGTTAGATATTCTAAGGTTTAATTTCACTTATAAGCCTTTAAAAATTAAACAAACTTTAAATTAATAACGATAAGGTCACGTTTAATAAACATTAAAAAAAAAAAAGATCTGACTATAGTTCTTTTTTTTAGTTTGATTTTATAGTTGTAAATATCAGGGTTGCAACACACTCAGGGAACTCAGGGAGACTCAGGGAATTTTAATTCTTTTTTTAACTCAGGGAAACTCAGGGCAGTTTCAGCTTTTTCTAAAAATTGCAGGGAAATTTTAATATTTTTTTTATTAATCTCAGGGACTTCTTTTCTATATCTAGATCAAAACAGTTAATATTATTTATTTTTAAGTGCTTATTAAAAATTTATAAGCCTTGCGGCTAGCTCTTTATTATTCTTAGAATTAACATTGTAATTTTTTATAAATTATAACATTTTTAAGAAATTTAAAAAAAAATTAGGGAAACTTAGGGAAGTTTAAGGTTACTCAGGTAAGATTTTTTGACCCAAAGAGTGGCAATTCTGAAATGTATATTGTCAGCAGTAGAAAGCTATGCCAACTAAAAACTGGAGACTTAATTAATAATTCTTCATTTAAACTTCTTAATTGAGTAACTTTTTTAAATCTAAACAATCAAAAATAAAAAAATTGTCAGAACAGTCCAGTTGCGCACATAGAAAACAGTATTGAAAACTTTTTGTTTTTATTGTTGGCTACCACTGTCAGCGGTTCATTCACCTTATGACATACTGAAGTTTATTTTAGAGTATTAATTATTTTACAAATTGATAACTCATTCTAAAAATTAATAAAATCGCTTGTTGTAGAGAAATTAAATTATATGTAAAGTTTATGCTTAGTCAGTTGTAGGTAAATCAGTAAAATAAACTAGAACAACTTTTACATTAAGTTATCAAAAATTTTGAAGTTTCTTACACTTATTGAATGATGTTGTAAAGAATTCTCAGATGTGCTGAAGATATCTAGAATAACTACTTTTAATATTTCTTGTACCAATAAAAACATACTTAAGCTTAATAGAAGATCATATACATCTCACTGTTTAGTTATCTTTAATAACTTGTAGTTTAAAATTTCTACTAATTTTTCACTTCACCATTATTTCTGAAAAATTAAACTAAAATACAAAAATGTAAAAAAAGTTCGACTAATACAGCTTTTGTTTATTAAGATTATTTAAAATGTATTAATTAAACTTTTTATTAGTTAGTGATATATTTATTTGACGTAGAAAACTACAGCATAACTGATTGCACATTTAAATCTGAAAAAAAAAACATCTACTCTTTACTTAATTATTATTAGGTATAAAATGCTGCAAAAATATAATAATGAGTTTATTGTGATATACACATGTTTAATAATAAATTCAATATTTATAATCAAGGCGTACAAACTTTCTAAAATTAAGCATGGCTCGGGTATGTTTACTACTAAGTTTAAATTGTCATATTTTAAGGGGTAACTTTTCTTTATTACAAGTTATGTAAATTAATGTTTAGTAGTTTTCTTTTTAGTTTATGAGTTAGTATTTTACTGTAATTTTTAAGTGAAATAAACTTTTAAATTACAGGTTTTTGTAAATTTGATAAGCTTACAATTCATAAAAAAAAGTTTTTTTCCCAAAATTAAACATCATTTTGTATATTAGAGGTAAATTTGGTAATTACTTTACAAAAAAGGGCAAAATTTGATAAAAACCTGCGAAAAAGGGGTGAACATGAAAAAATATGAAGAGCCGCTGACTCAGAGGATCATACAAGTTATAAATATAGCTTATCATACAATCACCAAAACTGATAAAAGCTAGAATGATACCTGTGAACGTACTTCTTTCATAAAAATTGTAACAAGCTTTCTTTGTCAGAAAGAATTTTTAAAAACGAAAGAAAAAAAAACACTATTTCTAAACGATCTTGCAAAAACTGTTTTTTGTATCAAATAATAACCCTTTAACTTATAGAACTTTATTGGTCTATTTTATTATTACTAAAGTCCGAACGGTTCATCGTGCACACAATCTAGAACCTAATATTATTGAGAGTCTTTTTTCTTGTCGTTCAATAAGCTATAATAAACTGGTGCTTCGTAATATTTGCTAACTAAACAATTTTTAAACTATGTCTGTAAAAAAATCTGGTCTCAGCGATAAATAAGTAATAATTGCAATCAATGCACAAATTTTTGCATAAGATTGTTTGAAGTTATACATTACAGTTTTCTTGTTTTCAATCGAAAGTTGTTTTAGTTTCTTCAAATCTAAAAAATTTGGCACCTTCTTTTATATTTTTCTACAGAATATCAGATTTTTCAGTTTTGTTATTATTTTGCATTAAGAATTACAACTTTCGTCTGTATATCTACTAAAGAGTATATTTTTAAACAAAAATACTTAAATTAGTAAATAGTAAAACTATTCTTTAATTTTAACCTTCTCTAAAAAAATAATTTTATTGTTTGTTTATTGAAGGACAAAAAAAAAGAGCTATCAGGATGTTTGGTACTAGGACCTGGTGCACGAAATTTTTTTTTCGGTTATCGAGTCGCACACCACTTGGATACCTTCTAACGTCATGTCCAGGACATTTTAGATGATAAGTTGTTAACATTTTTATAAAAAGACTCAAAAAGATATTTCAGGAAAATATCTTATTAATAAAGTTTTAGGTTATTGCATATGACTTTTAATGGATTTAATGGAAGTAAATTAATTTTTAAACCTTTTCATTGATAACGAGGTTTTGATTGTGAACGATGATTTTGTCAATAACTTGATTCATCACAAATAAAAGCCTCAACTGTAAAAGTAAGATGTTAAGTTTAGTGCTAATTAATAAAGTAAGTTAATGACTGCCAATTACCTGCTAAATGACAACTTTATTAACAATTTTTTTTAGTATAACTAAAAGGTTAAAATTTAAATCTTTGTGTTTTCAGTTGTATAGAATGCGTATGAGCTCAATTAGAAATATGCAAAATCACAAAGTACTAAGTATCAAATAATCACAGTATTAAAAAAACATTTTTAAATGTATATAAGAGGTTAGACAAGAGTAAGTTAGCATAGTTCTCAATGACTTTCATTAAAGTAATTAAATATTAATTAGTCCTAATTAAGCTAAATAAGAGACTTTACCTAATATTTTATTTTAAGTTCAGTTGAAATTTTGTAAAAAGTTTTCAAACAAATTATAATTACTATATAAAATATTTTATCATTAGACATTTTGCATTTAATGGTTTTTAAATCGCTTAGTTTTAAATTAGTTCAGTGACAGTAGTTAAATTTAATTTACACCAAATGAAATTAAAAAAAAACTTTTTTTAGTAGTTGTAGTGTTTCTATAGGGATAGAATTTAATATATTTTTTTGAATATATTGTGAATATAGTTTTTTGTTTAATTATTATATAGTTGCTTTTATAATGATAATTATTACTTTAATGTAAACTTTTTACCAGTACTGATTATATTCACACTGTTTCTATTTATCGTGATTTTAAGTTTAACATGTACTGTAGCAAAGCAATTTTAAATGTTAATCAGTTGCGTTTCTAGTCTTGAAGAAAAAAGGTTGTTCCCTAAAACTAAACGGTCTGACGTCAAAAACTTTTATTGAAAGCCAAAAGTGGGATTGAGAAAAAAAAAGCGTCTAAGAGGCAGGAATGTGTTATTCATACGTTTTATTTAAAACGATGTTTGTTAAAATGGTATACTGTGACGTCATTGAGATCAAAGTTGATGTCAAATTTTTATTTTGTGTCGAGTTCAGCTTCAAGTTCCTGGTGAAAAGATTTTTTTTTAAAGATAATATTACAACGTATTAAAATATATAAACTGGAGAAGCGTTTAAAGTTGACGATAATTTTTTTTTTCTGTACACTTGTACCTTTTATTTTATACAAAATACTCTAAAACTTTCTACACTTTGCATCGTTACGCTTAATTTTCTTAAAAGTCCTTCTAGAATAATACATATATCACAGTTGATGGGTTTTGTATACTTAGTACTCTTTACATTGTTGCTATTAAAATTTATTCGTGTTATGGAACGTTATTTCTACTGTGACTAATCTTATTTTTAATTTTATAATAATTACAATAAAATAAACTTACGTTCAAAATAGTAAAATATAAACAAAACTTTTCTAGTTATCAACAGAAAGTTTTAAATCGTACGTTTACTAGTAATTCTATTTTAGAAAAAAATAAAACTACGATTCATCTACTGGTAAAAACATTCAAGTTAAATCTAAAATTTAAAACTTACAGGGTTGACACAGATCAAGCTGAACAAAAAATTCAGACTTTGAATTTTTTATTTAAAACCTAAACAAATTTTCATTACCAATTACTTAAAAAAAATACAGTTAACAATAAATTTTAATCTATTCCAAAAATTCAATTAGGCCCTGAAAAAATATAAATTGCAACACTTTCTGATAATAACTTTAGCAAAATGGAGTTTTTAGTGATGATAAATTTTCTTATAAAGAAAATTTTTGTATCAGATTTATTGACTTTGTGGCAACTCTGAAATTAAGATATAAAAAATGATCTTTTTTATTTATTTTTGTCATAACCTATTAACATTTATAATGCTAATATAGTAGACTACCGCTTAAGTACGCACTTTTTTTGGTACGCACCCCGCCTTAAGTACGCACTTATCCAGAAAGACAAAATCGAGAATCCATTCTCATTTCAGCATTGAAAATCCTAAGAAGTTCCCTGATGGTTTTAAGTACTAAAATACAAAATTAAATTTAGCTTGACTAGCTATCTAATCAGAATAAACAAAAAATGATTGATCATTGCAATTTGTGGCTTCCTGTTGCGTTCGAGCAAATAATCAAAGAAACTCTCTCTTTTGCCTTTTTGCGACCACGTGCTGTTTTAACATCTTCATTAGGCAAAATGTAGGTGTAGTTGGAAATCATTCTAAAGAAGATTCCAGTTTCATCCATGTTATAAATTCTGTCAGCATCATATGTTTTGATTTCATCATACAGCTTGTTCAATTGTTCGAGCAAAGCTGGGTCTTCTTTGTTCACTTCACCACCTTCACCGTGAAGGTAAACTCCTTGAAGCTCTTTCCTATCGCGAAATCTGAAAAGCCACATCCATGATGCTTTGAAATCTTCCAAAGAAAGATTATTTGCAATCTCGTTGGCTCTTGCAATTATGATCGAAGGTAAATTGGCAAATTTGCTTTCCTGATCACTGAAATCCAGTCATAAAGCTGAGACTCTAACTCAGGGTACTTAGCAGAAGAAAATCTTAGCTTTTTGCTTTTTCTTTTCTCAGACATGTCAGCAGATCGTCTTTTAATCTCATCTCGGTTCTGCCAAATTTTTATAATTGCACCTTCACTAACATAAAGGCTTTTTCAAGATAAAACTTACTAAGTATATTTTTCCTTTCAAGGTGGTTATTGATCTCCAACCTTTTTAACTCCAACCTCTATATAAAAATTTTGCAGATTATAGTTATGTATTAAGTGTTATTTAAAATAAAAAGACTTGTTTATTTGGTGGCTAGTTGTAAAAAAGAAAACAAACAACTAAATTTTATATTACACTATGTCGTCAAAAAGTACGCACTACCCGTGCTAAGTACGCACTTTTTGGTCGGGTTCAATTTGCGTACTTAAGCGGTAGTCTACTGTATATATAATCTATACATTATTTTGTGAAAAAGTAGTACAGATTCATTGATAACAAAATTTATTAATAAAAACAAATTTAATTGTTGATGTTTATCAGGCTCATATGAAAAGTACTATATTTTAGGGTACTAACTTTTAACTATCAAATGTCAAAACTCCAGCGATTGACCAACTCGCTCTTATCAAACTGAGACATTTTGTAAACAGCTGAAGATTATAACTGCTTGTGTTAAGTTGTGGCAAGTTATTAATTGCTTCTGTAAATTGATACTAAATAAAAAAACATTGGAAAATATGCTAAGTTTTTACGACACCACATTTAATGGTAAACATTGCAACTTTGGAATTTAGAAAAAAAATCTGGTTTGAAGTTTATGTTTTGTTAAATGTAGTATTGGTCAGTTATATAAAAAAGTATAAATCTAGTTAATTTGTTTTAAATGCTAAACAACTAAATTAATGTTGTGACAGACTTCTTTTTTTTTACTAAATTTGTCTACTAAAGCATGTTTCCTTTTACAAGCTATGTTTTTGTAAAAAAGTTATTAAACTTTTTTTCAATACTATTGCTGCAATAATTTTATTAATTTTAGTAATTATCAACAAATGAACTACAATTTAGTTTTATTTTATTAACATATTAATAAAACTATATGTTTTCACGGTACAAAAGTGAATAAAGTTAACCATAATATTTTATTAAGAGTTATAGTAAATATACGTAATCATTATTTTAAAGATTTAAAAATCAGATGGCTTTAAAATGTTTTAACTTTCATAAAGTAAACAACTTAATAATTCTTCTTGCAGTGAAGTTGAAAAGTTGATTGCTTTCTATCTAATTAATTTATTTGCTTACAAAAGTTAATTCTATAACTGTCTTTTAACTGATAGTGCTTACAGAGTTTTGTTTTGGTAAATACGTATACAATTTAAAGAAGTCTAAGTATTTAGACTGTTACCTGAGTTTAATTGATTAAAAATATAAGATTCAAATTTTATTTGAATACATTTGTATTTTTGTCATAACCTTTTAACATTTAAATTTCAATACATCTAATCTATACATTATCAATTTGTGAAAAAGTCGTACAGACTCATTGATAACAAAATTTTTAATAAAAATAAATTTAATTGCTGATGTTTTTTAGGCTCTTATGAAAAATACCATAATTTAGGGTACTAACTTTTAACTATCAAATGTCAAAACTCCAGCGATTGACCCTTAAACTTTTTCAGAAAGAAAATATCCTGAGCAAGAATTAAAAAACTGTCTAATGATATCATATGTGATTGAAATTTTTATCAATACCAACGTTTTGATTCCATCGTTTGGACTGCCTATGCTCACTAGTGTTATTAAGTATCATTTTAAAAATACGTATTACCAATTGAATTAAAACCATAATTTTTTTTTAAACTGTACATATCACAAGGTATAAAATTTGACGTAAAAATACTTACTTTATCAAATTTACTCGCCCTGATCTAAAATCTTTAAGAAAAATTGTAACAGCCGAAGTATAAAATACTGTTAATCAACATTAACTTCTTTAAAAAAATCATAACAAAATTACCCAATCACTTCAAAATAAGCACTAGTTTTTATAAAAGCATATTCACTTAAACTAACATATTCATATCTGTAAAAAAAAAGTTTTCAAAAATCTCAAAGCCAAATAATGTTCTACTTAATTTATCATAAAAAATGAACATTCATTTTAAAAATTTATTCCTAACGAAAGGTTCTAAAAACTGTTTTTAAACATTCATTCAAGTAAAAGAAAATTTAAACTACTGTAAAAATGTTTGTACTGTAAAGTTCAAAAAATATTTTGATAAAAACAAAATTTAAACTAAGTAAATTTGCTAGTGCAAAATTATTTTGTTAAATAAAAACTAAATGGGTTTTGAAGCTATGTGTTCATTTTAACAAAATCAATTCACCTAAATATTAAAAGTAGTTAAAATTCACGATCAATTTACACAAACATGTGATATAATTATTCACTCCATCTTGTTGAGATACTGCCTCTTAGCAGCGGTGTTTGTGAAGTTGGACATCTGCCACTCAACATCGGCTGTCGCTTCCTCATCTAATGTTCCTCGAATGATCTTGTATGCTGTCATAATATTATACATAAACAAGTTTAAGTAATTTAAACTTATTAGGCCTATTTACTTTTTTGTAACTGTTATTAATTTAGTTTCATTTTTTTTTAAATTAAACATAAACTTCAATACAAGCTTAAAAGTTTTATAATCTTAAATATACTTAATTCATGGCTTTTAGACTTTTTTAGTTGTAGTAGAGGAATTTCCAGTTAAAAAAATCTGAACATAGTGGCTTAATGCATTTAATAGTTTTAATTTTTCCGAAGATCTTGTTTTATTTAATTTTTATTATTATTTATGTTAGTCAAAACAAGTTGAATAGCTCATTTTAATTTTTAATTCTTACTTTTGATACATAATACTAATGTAAATTGCTATAAAGTTTTATTTTTTGCTAGGCCATTTAGCTAAACGTGACGAGATACACTCTATAAATTAACAAATCGAAAATAAACTGTTTTATAATGTATATGGGATCGGCCTTGTTCAAGTATGTGTATTGAAACAAATTTAATTAACATACAAACCCATAATAATCAACTTTATTATTTACATATGATTACTTAAATTTCAAAGCAAACCTAACCATCTCTACTTGAGTTAGTAAATTCACTATTGGGTAAAACAATTATATTTATGATTAACCTTAGACATAGGTAACTAATTAGGTAGGTGTCAGATATGCACGGAGAGACTTTATTTTAGTCAAAGTTTTTCAATTTTAGAATGAATCAGCAAACTATTTTTTTACTTATTGCGAAAAAAGGTTTTAAAGAAAAAAGTTTTATTTCTTAAAAATTCTTAAATAAAATATTTAAAGCTTGAGCAAAGATGAAACTTCGTGTATAAATGACGCTCGTGCAAAAGTGACCCAGCTATGTAAATGTTTATCCTACAAACAAACGACTAACGCTTCAAAGTGAACCTGGGACCGGCTTCGTCCAGTTCGACGGTCTTGTGGTCCGGTTTGACGTACGTGTAATGCCTGAACGCGATGTGGTCGTCCACGTTTGCAAACGCCATCACTCGCTTCGAAGTTTCAGGCGGTACTGGGAACAGCGCTTGCAATATTTGCTTCACCTGTGTGTGGGAGAAAAAAATTAATTGAAGTCTTATATATATAAAAACAAAAATACAATATGTTGGTATGTAATGCAATAACTGCTTTTTCTGTGTGAAAATATACAACATATATATTATAAAATCCAAAAATAATATTATATTAACAACACTTGTAATATCTGCTTCACCTGTAAGTGGGAAGTACGTATAGAAATTATTCAAGTGTATAAATATACAAACACTAAGTACGTGTGAAAATGTACTATTCAAAAATAATAAAACTCAAACGAAACGTTTTATGAACAACACTTGCAAAATTCGTACCACCTGTTTGGGAAGAACGCTTAAGCCTTTCTAATAATAAATGCGACTTCAAATGTACGCTTTATACTTTTTTTTAAAGTACGTGGACATGTTTAAACACAAGTCATTTTATGTTACAATACAAGTTCCAATAAAAATAAAAGAGTACTGTACATAAAACCATTGAATAAAAAGGCTGCTAAACGTTCTGCTTGGCTAGCTGTTGTTTGTTTTACAATAAATTTACAAAATTCTATTTCAGCTTAGCTCGCAGTATCTTAAATTTAAAATACTTTTTGTTCAAAAATCTTAGTGATACAGTTTGCACAACCTTTTAGTTTATAACCAGTCATGTAATTTTAAAACAGCATCATAAATTTTAAACATATATATGTATATACATATTGCGTTAAAAAAATAAAGTTCATTTAAAAAACTATTAAAGGCTTATAGAAATAGACTTAAAATTTTCACGTCATAATTTTGATCAGTTTCAATAAAAATCAAATTAAACTTTAAGTATTTCAAATACAAACCCTCTTAGGCAGCTCAGCTGTGCCGAAGTTGTGAAATATCAGGTTGGGTTTCGCCTCACTCATGTTCTTAACACCGGGTATGCTGTGCCTCGATATAACGTCGCTCAAGTTGAAGTAGGCGGTCGGACCGTATGGAAGGTGGCAAATCTTCAATCCAACTGTAAGTTTGTTTGATTAATAATTTTCAAAAACTGTGGCTTTCTACCAATAGACATTTATTTTCTCAAGTTTTTAAAATCCAGTAAAATAAGTATGTCTAATGACACCGGGTTCGTATGTTTTTTATTATAACTTATTTGAAGTGAAGCAACCAGCGTATTTTAAGGAAGACTTTTCAATTAAAAAATAAAACACTTTATCATTACCCAAGAGTAATCTGCAACAACGTATAACTTGTTAACTTTATATATAAATTAGTTTAAAAATTGAATACTAATGATCTAACTTATCATTATTTAGTACTATAAAAACAATTTGATACAACAGCCCAAGGTCTATGCATTTAATTTAATCACAACAAACTTGGTTTTACCCTGACTTTTCTTTATTAAAAATCGTTTATCTATCTTATTAATATTCATTTTAAAACCCTGATACAAACAATTAGATTTAACTGCGCATATTTTAATACTTATAAGAGTTCATCAAGGGTTAGTTTAACTAGTTTTATTTATCTTATCAACTTTTATCTAATTAAAACGTACCAGGTTCTCCCCTGACTTCTTCGATTACGATGAAATCAGTCACATTGTTCGCTCTGCAAGACCTGATGAGCTGCTTCAAATCCGCGTTTCCTCTGTTCATGCGCTGTCCGTTGGGTAGCAGTAAAGAGAACTCCTGTGAACAATATTAATAAATAAGCTGTGTGTATGTAAATAGAAGATTTAGAATGATAAAATGATCTTTATTGTGAAAATTGAACTTACCTGGATAACTAAGTTGCTTTTAAAATGCGACTTTTGTGTTTTCAGCTGAAAATTGTATCACATGTGGCAAAAAAAAAAGCACATTGCTTAGAATTTAAAAGGATTTTATAAAAGTTTCACGGGGGCTTTTTTATTTTCTTTAATTTTTTATTTTGTTATTTTTAAAGTATTTTGAATAATGAAGAATTGCATCCGTGAAGCTTTCTTCATTTCCTTTAAAATTTTGCACAACTTGTTTTTGTGATAATTGCCAGATGTAAAACAATTTTTATCTATAAACTTTAAGGTCACATTTTTTTATAAAAATCCTGCTACATGTGCTTTTAATTTAGTCAAGTTATAAAACTTATTTTATATTTATAACTATCTTAACATAGTAATCTTTACAATGATTAAACTTTTATATACTTATAAATCGATTTTTAGAGAAATAGCTAAAGTATCAAATATTTCTGAAAGTACTTAAAATTTCAACATTTGAGGCTTTAAATATTAAAGTATTTTCCAACAAAAAAATAAACTAAAAAAGTCAAAAAAAATACTCAAATTTTATGTTAGTTGTACAAGTATAACACATAATAGTTCTACCTAATATATTGAAACAAATAGATTTCTTAGTGTTTGAGAAATATTGTTAACATAGTAGACAAGAAAAGATATTACTGGTAAAGGTTTTATATAAGTTTAAATAGTTTATTTTACAAAAATTAAGTGTGGCATTTTATAGATTATTTTGCATCCGTAAACAAAAATTCAAGCATGTTTTGCAAGCACTTAAAACCCACTTAAAACCATTGTTCTCTGGTGCACTTGTATACATTATTCCGAAAATTTAATAAATCAAAAGTTTTATACCAAAAGTTCTTTACACATATTAGAAACTTTATTTATTGGGCGAGTATTTAAAATATACAAAATAAACTTCTACGATTTACTAACAACTTAACTACTTACCAAAATTTGCAAAATGACTAGAAATGGCTTAATTACTTAAAGTTTAAACAATTTAACAAAAGTTAAACTTTTAAGTACATAAAATATTCCAGAAACTCATTTAAGTAATAATTTAGCATTATATATCAAATTTATATAAATTAGAAATTCGAGTAGAGATAGCCGCAAATAAAAAAATTTAGTTGATAATTTTGTTTCAAGTTTATAAAATGAACAAAAAGAATAAAAACTATCACAAATTAAAGTAGTAGTTAAAATATAGCAGAACTTATATGGATTTTCACAACACAATAATGTCATAATTAAAACTGAAATATAGTTTTTATTTCAACAAACCTTAATGAATTCTTGCAATTTACTGCTAGGACTTCTACTTGTAGTAATCAGTATGTTAGGGTCTTCGACACCTACCCACCTGTAATATTTAAAATATTTCAGATTGTATACAAATATTTTATCCAACTGTATAATATAGCATTTCAGATTGTATATAACATATAATACCAACCTGTAATAATAAAAGTAAATTAAAAAAAAATCAAACTGCTTAAAAAACACAACAATTATCTGTAATACCATGTACATATACTTTTAAATGCATATACAATGTAAAACCCGCTTAAAATAGTTTATAAAAAAATAAATATTTTAGATTGTGTACTAATTATAACAGTTACTATTGTATAAGGGTTGCCAAATGCTTTTGACAGATTTTTTCCAGGTTTTCAAAATTTTATCCCGGTCTTTAAAAGTACACGTTTTTGGGTCTATTTTTGTTTAAAGTTAAGTTTAAGGTAAAAAACTGTGTTTAATTTTATAAAAATTGAAAAGATACTGTAAAACTATTTAAAATGTGCTTTTAATAATAAAATTTCTGATGATGACAAAAAATGTTTATCTATATGATAGACTTTTTGCGTCAAATCGATATTTTGCTACTTAACATGTAAAAATTATTTAAAATTATAGGTTTTTTGGCAACCCCGTGTGTATACAATATATAACCAGAAACTAGCATAATGGAGTTAAATCCTAAATATCCAGACCAAAATTTGTTACTAACAGATAATGTCAATTAAAAAAAAACATCAAATAAAATGCATAAATACCCTTTGCAAATTAGCAAAAAAAAATATTTTAACTTTATTATCAACAACTCCCATGAATTACAATGTGGAATTAGTAGTATTGGTCAACTAATGCAAAGTATACAAACAAAATAAAATTTTTAACCGTAAATCTAGTAAAAATCAAACCTGTACTCGTCATCGATTGATGACGTCACGCCCTCACCACCGGCGTCATCGAAATCAGCTTGACGTTGCAGCTCCAACGCTTTTCCCCTCAAGTCGCTCGGGACCCTTGTGTTGTCTGTTGAGATATTTTGTTGTCAATTAGCTTGAAGACTTGAAAACTAACTTATATTATGTTATAAGAATGTTTATCCATTTGCTTGATTTTTTATTTAGTTTATCTTGCAAAGGCAATGAGGATTTTTTAAACAATTTAATTAATTGTTTAGGAGTTGTGTTATAAAAGTTTATAAAACTGAAGGACATTTATTTATTTTGACTAAAAGAACTTAGCAATATTTTCAAAGTAAAACTTAAGTTTTTAGCTAAATATAAAGTGCTTAACGAATAAATAAAAAGAAATTACAAGCATATTACACGAGTAAAATGGAGATAGGAAAAATTATGATAAGATTACTTGTTAAACATTTGATTTGCAAGTAATTAAAAAACTTCTAGTATAGCTAGTGTAAGTTGTTGTTGAAAATTTTAAATGACTAAACTAAAAGAATAGAAAGCTAAAAAGTTAATAAAACATAAATAATAAAAACTACTACTAACTTTATTAAAAAAATAAGATATTAGTACTTAAAAATTGGTAAATTTTGATTATGAACTGGTATGAAGTTTTAATTAAAATTACTTAAACTATACTATAAGGAGTACACCTGTACAAACTCTATATAAATGCATTCTAATATTTATTTTACCAAATATTTAAAATCATTCCAACTTTTTTATTTTTTTAATATAATTAACTTTAAATACAACAGCATACTAGCTGACAAAAGTAAGTTTTTATCAAACTAATTCAACAAACAAGAAACAGAAATTTCATATTACAAATTGACTACTTTATTTTATAAAAATTAGATATAATTAGCTATTTAACTTTTGCTATAAAACAGTTATGACTGTTTTCACAAATTTATGTTTCTTATTTAGAAAAAGTTTAATTTAATCATACCCAATTTAGTAAAACTGACTAGCTAGTGCATGCTTAATTCTTTCTTTCTGTTGCTTTACTTTTCTGGCCTCATTTTCTTTTGTTTTTCTGTAAATATATTCCTTTTCCAGGCGATTCTGCTTTCTATTTACGAACACCTTTTGAAATTTTGTTAATTTCTTTTTAGTTACAATATTAACAAAAAGCTATATATACTATAAAAAAAATAAAAATCATTATATATATTGTTATTTGTTAAGCATGATGTATCTAATAAAATTTATTATAACTTAAATGTTAGAAACTCTAAGAACTTCACAAAAAATTTTGGAATCTATTAAAATCTGTATAATTATTTTGATAATTTTAAGTTTTATTAATAAAATTAAATATCTGTACTTGTTTTTGTATAAGAAATTGAGTACTGACTCAATCAAAGTAATCAAAAATTAAAAATATTAATTTAAAACTGAAAATTTATATCTATCTAAATTATAAAAAGTGTACTTAATGTTTCATTAAAAAAAATAAAACTAACACGATCTTAATCACATTAATTTTATGAGTAACCAAAAGAAAAAATACTTTTTTAATCATATAATACTTTTTTTAAAAATAGCTTTTATACTTACTTATTTTTAAATATACAATCACTTTATCAAAGTTTAAAACAAATGACAAAACAAACAACTAACCATATTTGGACTTTGCTTAAGAAAAACAAGATTTTAATTTTTTACAATACCTTCTGCAATGTGTTAAGTAACAGCTTTAATCTAGTGTGATGTTTATAAGGATATTATAAGAAAGTGTATATGTAATTAAAAACTATAAACTAAAAAACTTTTTTTCATTCTAACACTTTAACCCAAGACATTAAATAACTATTCTTAAAACACTACTTCTAATCTTTTGATCTACATTAGTTGAACTACCAAATACCTTTATAAATCCTAGCTATGGATAATATAATGTATAAACATATCAACATGTAACTTAATGTAAACCATATACTGAAGTTGAAATGTACTTAGCAGTAGATTGCATCCTCAATTAAAACTTATAAAAGTCTTAAATCAGGTGCTAGCTAGTAATATTTTAATAACAAAAAAGTCAATAAGACCAATAGATAATTATTTGTTTGATATAACTTAACATTTCTTGTAATGCCCTTTTTAAGTTTCTAAGTTTTTTATAATAAATTTGTCTGGTTAAGATGTTTAAAAAGGTTATATATTCATACAGGTTGTTTTAAGGTTAAAGCAGTCTTTGTAATTCTAAAACTTTTCAAAACTTGGAAACCACCATGCTTAAAAACTTGGGTTCTCAAAGCTTACATATATATTAAGCAAATAACTAAGCAGTTCAACTACTCAACAAAGTTTTTTCTTAATACTAAGCAACTTGTAGTAACTAGTTATTTTCAAAAGTTTAACAAATTGTTTACAAAAACTAATACTTGTTACTAAATGAAATATTTGTAAAATTATGCTAAAAATAATAACCAGTATCAAAAAAAAAAGTAAACATAATATACTTAAATTAGTACTGTTGTCATTGTACAAAAATATTTACTTAAAAAGCATACACATTAAATAGAGCCTATTAAAAATAGCCATAATAAGCTTGAAATGCACATGCTAATAACACATTATAATAATTAATAAAAGAGTGTCTAATCATATTGTTCTAAACTGCATTTGACTAAAATTCCATACTAAAGTCTCATTCTAATACTTTGGCTTCTTGAACTTGGACCCTGTTTCCAAGATCCTCCGCTTCTTAGCTGCTTCTTCTCCCTCCTCATCGCTGCTAATAACAATCTTGTCACTCTTCCTCTTCAATTTATTTCCAACCGTCTTGCTCAGCCCTCCCAGCCGCTCCGCCATCTCCAGGTCACCCACGTCTTTCCCATCCTGATCCTCCTCATCTGACCCCTCCTTTTCCTTCAGCATCTTTTCCAGCTTGTCGTTGAACCCCCCGTAGGACATCCTGCCGTACCTGAGGTCGTGGCTCTCATAGAAGGTTGCAAACGTTGAGTACTTGCTGATTATCTCAGGTATGGGCTGAATCTGCAGGTACCACTCCTCCCCCTGAAACTCCTCCTCCTGCTTGTCTTCCTTAGCGTGCTTGTTCTCGCGCTGCATCATGAACTTCATGGCGCACACGTTCTTTGAAAGCTCCCTCACGCGCACGTTTGACATTTTCAATATTTTTTTATATAATTGCTGTTTTTAAAAGGATACTTTTTTTTCAATAATGTACGTTATTTATGTTGAGCTGCTTCATATTTGAGTAGATTTAACGTAACATATTTATATAATAAAAAATATGAAAACCGTATTTGAACTATATGTTATACCTTATATAAGCCAGGTTTTTACAAAAATTTAATAAAAAACTTTATCTTTTTAACCCAGTTATAGCATCATAAAGCTTTCTTATACAGTTTTTATACAATGCTAATATATTTAAAGATAACTATAATGATAATGTATATTTTAAACACAAATTTGGCTAATTTACACATTTACTTGACACATTTATCATATGATATTTTTAATAGCAACAATTAATTTTAACAAGTTCTATGTTTGGATACACAGAATACTTAGCATAAGCACAATATGCACAGTATATTCCATGATAATGCTTCTTTAGTTCATTACGCTTAACTACTTATAACATTTTTTATAGTTTTTTTAATTTCAAAAATCATTTTTGGTTTATGCAAACAAAATCTAATAATTAACTATCCAAGTAGTTAATTGAAGTAGTAGTAATAAGGTTTTGTTTAAATCTGGTTAATAAGTGAATTTTAAGTATAACTATGATGACTTTGTTTTTTTTTTCTAAATTTTAGTAATTTTCTTTAATCTTAATTATACAAAAACTTAGAACTTTAGATTTATAATTAATTTTTAGTAAAAAAAATTTGTAAATAGTAACTTTTTAGTACCAATAAATGAACAAAAACATTATGAATAGATTAATGTTCATTTTCATGAAGTTTTTACTTATATTTTATACTATTTGTCAAAGTGTTATTTAAATCAGTCGTCCTCAAAGTGTGCACCTGTGCACACTAGTGTGAATAGAATTTAATTTACTGTGCACTTAGTAAGGTGAATAAATAATTTTAGATGACGTTTGTTCTGTCTATATTTATAGAAAAAAGCTAGTTATAACATCCAATAACAGTTTTAAATTGTTATTTATATACTTTGGCAATCAAAACATAAAAATAGTATTCTTTAAAACTTTACAATTTTTTATAGTCTACTGTGCACAGAACACATTTACAAGTAATTTAGAATGCAAAGCTTTTGAAAAAGTTAAAGATCACTGGTTTATATAGCTTGTAATAAATAGACTTTTATGCACTTTAAAATTATTATTGCTAACACATATTCAAGTATTAATAAAAACTGTTATGTAATAGAAAAGTTTTGTATATTAGATGTAGTATAAAAATTTTAATTAGTGAGGTTTTTATAAATTTACATGATTATTGCTTACTCAGAATAAAATGCAAAATTGCATGGTGGTAAAAAACACACATAATTTATATTTTATTGTTACAGAATTAAATGATATTGTTAAGTTCCACAAATACTTAGCATCACACTTTGCTTTTATCATTATATTTTGTTAAAAAAAACTTTTGAAAAACGCTTGGATTAAAATACATAACAGTAATATATGAACCTAATTATTTTTCAACCTATTTATATCAGAATCAAAAAACAATTAAGTTTTGTGTGATTTCTAACTTATTAAATTAAATAATAAAATAGTATTTGCAATGAAAAAACTATACAAAGTTAAAAACTTTACTTTAATTTTTTAAGTTTGTTATTTTTTGTAAAATATTATGTAAACATATTTATATGTTTACATTTAAGTTCTTTTATTAATACATAACTTAGTAATTAAATGAGCTCATTGCAAAATAAAAATTTTCATGAAGTTAAATAATTTTTTAAAATAATTGTACACATTTAGTTTTTCCTATGTTATACAACAATTTGAAAAGTATAGAATAATATTTTTTTGTAGTTTTTTTATTATTTTAATTTAGTTAACTTTTTATAAAGAGTTTTTTGATAAGAAACATTTACCTCTTTATGAGAATTATTTTTAAGGTTTAAAAAATTTAAAAATATAGTTAATTTAGTAAAAATTGTTAATTAGATAACTTCTTCCATACAGGGTTGCCACTCATTCAGTGACCAAAAATTGTCAAAACTCATCCTAATGCTTTTTAAAAACCTTAAAAAGTGTTTAACTTTTAAAAACAAATAAAAAATAATAAATTTGGTTATAAAACAATAAAATACTGCAACTAAATCTCATTTAAAACATACAAAAACTGTCCTAAGTTTTTATTTTATTATAAAATTATCCTGAGTTAAAAAAACTATCCTGAGTCAGCTTAAGTTTAAAAGTTTTTAAATACCATAAAATTTTCAAAAACTTTAAAATATCCTGAGTTACCTTGAGTATTTTGATTATGTGGCAAACCTTTTAACAAAATAATTATTGTCACTTTAAAATGCTTAGTTTTTTTAAACATAAAATAGTGAAAACTTTAACTACCTAAAAAATAATAATCAAAAAATTAAGTCTCTTGGTAAAGTCTTCTTAAGTTAAAAACTGACACTGAATTTATTTTTGTAATATTTAAATAAAATGAAACACAACTTTTTTCTTTTACTAATCTTCTTAACGTAAGAAAAATTGTATATTATTTTATTCTTTAAGGATTCCAATTTAAAATGTTTACTACTGATCATACCAACAGAACCAAATCATAAATTTTAAAACTTTCTTAAAGTTTTAATAAACTGCTCTGGCTTGTAAAAAAATATTATTAACTTCTTATATTTTTACATTCCAACCAAATTTAATAAAATATATATTAAAATTAAAAAACCCTGTGTGGGAAAATAATTTTTTTGTGTTATATATAAAAAAATCAAGTTAACTTAAAGTCCATCACTGTTGAAACTACTTAAAATTTTCTTGAGACGTTTTACCTCTGTAAACACTAATTATACTAATTAAAGATACTGAAGTATTTCTTAACAGAAAAGAAGACTTTAAAATATAAAATGCAAAAATTTGAATTAAGTAAATTTTTAAGTATATTTAGCAGAAATGTATGTAGAATTCTTAATTCATAAAAAAAAATCAAGTCATAAAGTTTATCACTAAAATATGTTTAAGCTTAATAAATTAATAAAATTCCCATATACTTTTATCTTCGGAAAGAACCTTTTGATTTTTGAAAAATCACCATAAAATCATGCAATTTATGCACAATGTTCAACAGTTTTTCATTTTACATTCCCTCATTATCATTCAGCTTTACCTCTGGGGTAGGGGTATAAGTTCAATAAAAAGGTTTAAGTTGAAAAAAAATTAAAGTTGAAACTTTATTTTCAGAAACCGGATGAAGCAATAAATCTTTTTTTATACATATATTAAAAAATAATTAATCCTTTACTTTATTTTTTTTTTAATTTGAAAACAAGAAATTAGGGACATAGATGCAAGAGTGGCTATAAATCAAAAATACTCTAGTATGATAATTTACAAAACAAAAAATGTTTATTCAGTATTCAAGATTATTTATTTTGGAAATGTTGGCCAACCCTGCTTAGGAAGCACATATTTAGAAAAAATTAACACCCAGTCTGAAATGAAATCAGAAATTATAAGTCATTTGTTGAAAATATGAAACTTCAATTAACTTTTGAGACATGTGAATTTTGTAAGAACTTATCAATATAAACACATGGCCTACAATTTTTTATTTTTATTTTCCTTAAAATTAAAATTTTCTTTAAAAAATATATACTTTTTACTTTTTGAGCTAGAGAGTTCAAACTTCAAGCAATACTTGTTCAATCAAATTGTTTAATTTTGGAAATATATTCAGGTTTATTGATGTATTTTCAGATTTTTGAAGTACAAGTCTGTTTAAAATTTTCTAACTTTTTAAAAAACTATCAAATTTCTGACTTTTTGACCAACTTAAAAAACAGATGAAATGGCTAACCTGTTTAATTAATAAAACTTTTTGATGTTGGATTTTTTTTTAATTTACCAAAATTTTCTGAACTCTTTTTTAACTTTTACATCTTAGAATATTAATTTAAAGATACATTTTAAAACTTGTAGCAGATTGGTAAGATTCGGAGAAGATAAATTACAAACAGAAATGTCTTGTTTTTTATTCCTTATAAATACCTTCTATACAGTACATATTAATTTTACCAACTTTGACGCCTTGTTTCATTAAAACTAACTTGAATTTTGTTAACCTAGTATTTTGTAAAATGTATCAGGTATCTTAGATAAAAAACTACAAAAAAAAACCAACAAGCTAAATTACAACTACTACTTTGTCCTGGACAAGACATCAAACTATACCTTTATGGAGTATGACTCAATAATTTAAGGGTTTTGTACACCAAATCTTTGAGTGCCTATTTTTTTGTTGTTCAATAAACAATATACAATTTTAGGTTATCTTCTGGTATAGTAAAATGTACTATACTGACTAACTTTATCATTTTCAGAGGTACTTTTCTACATTATATTCAATTTTATATATTAGCAGGGCTACCAATTTATAAAACTTAATAAAAAAAATTATTATTATAAAAACAAGAAAAATAAATAAAAAAGAATAAAAGCTAACGACCGAGGGTAAGGGTTCAGGTGACAGTAAAAATAAAAGTCAAAAATAACTAATAATAATTATTATAAAATAAACAAGAAAAGTAAATAATAATAAATAAATAAAAAAGCTACCGACCAAGGGTAAGGGTAACAGTGATAGTTAAATAAAATATTAAATACAAATAATAACTAAAAAAAATTATATAAAAATAATCTTAATAAGGTACCCACCGAGTAATCAAGGGTAGGGTGAGGGGTAATAGTGTTAATAAAAAAAATTATAAAAAAGTAAAATTAATAAACAAACAAAATAAAAAAATTTAATAAGTTTGATAATAATTGTAAATATTAGCAGGGTGTAGCTATATTATAATAATATATAGCAGGCTGTAATATAAAAAAATTAATATAATATCAAAGACTATCTCTAAAAATAATAAACTTAATGAGTAAAACATGTGATCCTAAAATAGAAGATTACCAAATTTTATTTGCAAACTTAAGCAGATGTATAAATACAATTTTTTTTAAGAGGTATTTTTATACTTCTTTTACATGAAAGGTTTATCGAGCATTAAATAAAGTTTTCTACAACCAATCAAAAATAAAATATAACTACATCCTAAACTGGACCAAAACCATTGCAATCAACTTTACTTTCATAAATTAGCCACAAACATTAAAGTACCTATACTTAGAGCATAAGGGGAGTCAGACATTTTTTTACTAAAAATAACATTGAATTTTATATAAAAGCTTGAAGTACAAACTACAAGCCAGTTTTTATAGAATTAATAAGTCTTATTTAACTTTAGAGACATTGTAATTTTTATAATATAATTTCAATACAAACGTATAGACCTGACATTTTTCAGAGTCAATTTTCTAGCAAATTTAAAATTTTTATTAATATCTATCCTCTTCTTCATTTTTTGAGCTAGAGACTTCAAACTTTTAGGATATGTTCCTTTTATAGTTTAAAAGACTTTGAATGTTGAAATTCTAAAAATATAAAAAATAAAAATTTCAGATAAAAAAAACCAAAAAAATAGGTGGTTTTTTTTTTTAATAAAAAGTTATATTTCAAAATTAAAAAAATTCATGCATTCAATCTTTTAAAAATTTGATTATACACTTTATGTAAAAACTTAAAGATGATTGCTTAAAAATGAAGGAGGAGATAGATTTATAGTGAAAAGGCCTTTTTTGCGCTTTTAGTTTGTACCATTTATTAGGAACCTATTGAGGTCAGTCACTTTGATCACTCATATGTCAAAAATTATTTTGAACTTTTTCAAGTGGTTAAAAATGTCTGATAGCTCAGATAAAACTCAATAAAATAAGATCAACTTGTAAAATTTATATCAACTATAAATCAAGGTGGACCACCTATGCCCTTAATGCCCAAATGCACACTAAAATAATATCCATTTGCAAACTAAATTTATTTTTCTTATTCAATTGGCTAATAAGTAAAATATCAGTTGAACAACCTCAAAAATTCCAAAATGGTTCTAGTCTTTAAAGGCTATTTCAATTAATAGCTTGTAGCCTTGATAAGCCAGGAATTTAAGACCATATTGACTAAAAATCTTGGTAGGAAAAAAATAGTATTTAAGAAATAAACAATAATAAAGAAAATAAAACATCCTTTTAAGTAAATTACTACTTAATTTATATAAATCTTTAAATAACTAAATTATATAAAAAAGAATGAACACTTACAACTACAACCAATGCATTGATGTGGAAAAAAACTTGATGGTCAGCATTTGCTTTGTAAACACTGTTTTGAAATATATTCAATTTTACAGTGATAAAAACAAAAGTTTTAAGAATAATAACAACAAAATATTTCAAGCATTACATAATCATTACTTAATTACAAGTATTAGTTATTCAATTGGTAAACACTATAAGCCATAAGATACATAAGATAGAGTCTTATTCTTGTCTAAGAATCAACCCACTTGGATTTGGTTGTTAAAGCCCTATGCCAACAGGCCATTTTTTCATGATGCTTTACAATAAACTATCCTAACAACTAAATACTTGTGATTACTTCTTTGTATTTTTAAATTAAATTCAATTTTCACCTTTTTTTAGAAACACTAGTTTAATGTTTTTAATTGTTTAATGCTTTTTTAATCCTATTCTGTGAAAATTGCACTCATGTAGGTTCTAAGCTCAACATTCAAAACATGCAAGGCTTATAATGCTTAATTACAAACCAGGGTTGTTTTGTAGATAGTAGAACTGGAGAAGTCCAAAGAAATAAAACTGTTTGTGGTCTTCTAGAAAAAATTACATAATCTAAAAACTATTAAATTTTTAAAATTATCTTTGTTTTTTTTTCTACCAAACCTTTACTTGCTAAAAAACTTATTTTTAATTGTGGTTAAACTATAAGAAGTTATATTAAGATAATTTTTAAAAACACTATAGTTTTACTAAAAAAAACATACTTAATTAAAGAAAACAATTTTTTGCAGTTTTTACTGCTGTTATTACTGATGTTATGAAATTTTTCTATCGTAAATATTTTTCAAAATAGTAAAATTATCAAAAATTATCGCATCTATTTTAAGTTATAATTTCTTCGACCAAATTTACTCTTCACAACGGAAAATATATTTAAAGGTCAATATAAGTTGAAAAAAAAAATTATAAACATTTTAAAAGTTTTATTTTTTTTCATAACTTTATCCCTAAACGACTTTAGCCAAACATATAAAATTATTTAAAAATAAAGTTTTGACAACTAAAATTCTAAATATCATAAAAAACAAAGTTGATTGCTGTCTTAGCAATTTATTCAGCTCAGCTGCCTTAGATTGATTCAAAAGTACAATATCCCAACACAACTTTGATTTAAAGTAACAAAAATGAAATTATTTAAAGAAACCAATGAAAACGTGGGCGCAGGTTTTAAATTGGCCCAAAGTGGTCAATGACAGAAATTTAGGGGGTCATGAGCAGCAAAATAGATATAGGGAAGCCATGAAAACTTACATTGGATATTTTGGAGTTAATAATGAAGAGCAAAAATAAAAGGTCTTAGGTGTATATAGTAGTAGTTTTAAAACTTACACTATATGTTCTGGAGTTAATGATGAAAAGCAAGAAAAAAAAGTTATAGGTGATTTTAATGGTAGTTGTTTGAGTAATCTTGTTGGAAGGTGTCATGATTTTTTATTTCTTTAAAGGGGCCATTTTAAAAAAAGTTAAGGAAATACTATCATAGGTTTTTATTTAATCTATTGTATATTGTTTATAAGTAAGAGCATACTTTTTACATAAAATATATATAGAATGTTACAAACTTATTCACTGACAAATGTGTTAATAAAACTAGCTTGTTTAACAAATTAAAGAGATTAATGTTATCGTCACTTACAATAAGCTTCTAAAGATCAAAACAAACCTTTATTAAGACATTAAGACTTAGCTTACGTTTACAAGTTGTATTTAACACAGCATAAAGAACTAACGGAAACTGGTTAGAAAGTTTTAATAAACTACAGTTAAAACTATTTGAAGAAATTTATTAAAGATTTAAAATAAGATACTTAAAACTAAATAAAAACTCATAAAAAAAATTATCTAGTAACTACAAACATATAAAAAAAGCATTAATTTAATATCAAAAATATTTATTAAAACTGTGGCAAAGTTTGATATAACTATAAAATGCTTAAACGTTAATAAATCTACACTTAATAATACTTTAAAAAAACTGTTAAAAATATATTGAATAAACCTAGGTAATGAGATTAAAAAAAACTAAGTGATCGCTAACAAACAAATTTTAGCTACAAAGTTAATTTGGAATTTTTACCTTAAATCTAAAAAATATTAACAGAAAATCAAGTTGAACTGAGAGTTTATAAACTATTAATAATAAAATAATACAAGTAAAAACTACAGGTGAAAAATTTAAAACTGCGTTAGACGAAGATATACTAAAGTCGGTGTATATTTGTCATTAAAACTTTAATTTTGTTGTGGAAGTTTTGGATTGTTACTATTGGAACAAACTAATAGTATATAAATATAGAATGTTTAATATTAACTATACTTACTGACTACTTAATTAACTTTTGTTTTTTAAACTTACAACTTCATGCTCGAATAAATCATGTTAATCATTAAATCTTATAATGAAAAATTGCTTCGTAGAGTTAGATAAAGCAAACTTATATTTTTGTAGATCTTAATTAAGGATGGCTTCAATATAATGAAATTATTTTAGTTGTGCAAGCGGCTTATAATAGATGCATTTTTCTATAACAAATTATTTTTCGGAGCTGCGTGGTTTAGCATATGTAGGTTCTGTAACATTTATAAGTATTACAACAATTATAATAGCGCAATGTTGGATTCTTCACTTCAAGACTCTTAACAAACTTATGTGTATTTGTATCGCGTTATAAGTTTTATTCTGTAAAAAGCAAATCCAGTGATGGAGTTGATTTATTTATTTATTCATACTTTAAAACCAGATGCATATATTTCTGTCAATGAGGCTTGTACTTTTTATGAACATCTCATCTGTAATTATTAATTAAACTCGAAAAAATATATAAATGTCGTTTCAATAATAATCTTAAAACAAATTATTAAAACAATATCACGATATTTTTAAAGTTTTTTTTATACCATAATAAATACTCAAAAAAAGTATAAAACAAGCATTCTTATTGCTTAAAAACATCGACCTCGCTATAATAATCATTTTAGTATATACTATTGCTCATAATATAAAAAACTCAGATGTGTTAGACGGTAATTAAATCAACAAAAAATGTGGAACGGTTTCACTATACTTTACTTATACTTTTATTTTAAGGGTAAGTAAGTGGTATCCTGCCTTGACACAAATTTTGTTGATTGTTTTGCTTGCTTCTTTAATATGTAATAACAAACATTTTACTTAGTTTAACACTCGATATCCATAAAAGTTATTATTTGAAAAAAATTAGTTTGTTACTAATCGCTTTTTAACTCCAGTTTAAATTATATTGTTCAAATACTTTTTTTGAGGCTGTTAATTGTGATTTGTTTTTGTTTGCATAGAAAAAAGAACTGATTATTATTATAGCCACAATCACACAGTACAAAATATTCTTGCTAAAACTTGTGAACAAATTTATTTGCTTTATGTAAGACAATTACCTAAAATTATATTTTTATTGACCTTTTTAATATTAACTTTAAAAAATTTCAAAAAATCTTAAATTTAAGTTAGAGTGCTATATATTAGTAAGTAACATAGAACTTAAAAGTTAAATCTTAGTTTTAAAAGAGTAATCAGTACATTATTATATCAATTATAATCATTATCATACAAGTTTTTATTTAGTTCTTTTGGTTATACTTTTTATTGACAAACATTTAAAAAGCTCATCTGCAATTATTAATTAAATTCCCAAAAAACATAAATGTCGTTTTAATTATAATCTTGATACAAACTATTTAAACAATATCACGATATTTGCAATTTTTTTTAATCCTATAATAAAAACAACTAAGATAAATGTATAAAACAAGCATTCTTACTGGTTAGAAAAAACGACCTCGCCATAATTATCTTTTTAGTAAATATCATTGTTGGAAAAATTTTAAAGTCAGATGTGTTAATTGACTAAATGAAAAAAAGATTTTTCACTCATACTTTACCTATGCCTATATTTTTAAGGTAAGTAAGTGGTGTCCTGCCATTACACAAATTTTTTTGATTGTTTTGCTTGAATCTCTAATATGTAATAACAAACATTTTTCTTAGTTCAAAACTCGATATCCATAAAAGTTATTATTTAAAAACATTGATTTGTTACTAACCGCTTTTTAACTCCAGTTTAAATTATACTGTTCAAGTAGCTTTTTTGAGAAACTGATTAAATATTATAACCATAATTACACAGTACAAAATCTTATTGACAAAACTTGTAAATATTTTGATTGTTTTACATAAGACAATTACTTAAAGTTGTTTTTCGCGTTATATTGGTATTAATATTATAATATTAACTATAGAAAATTGCAAAAAATCTTAAAATTTAAATAGAATACTGTATAGTAATAAATAACATAGAACTTCAAAGTTAAAGCTTATTTTTAAAATAATGATCAGTACATTATTTTAAAAACTTTGCATCAAATATCTTTATGCACCTTAAACAAGTTATAATAAATTAAAAATAATTATTGGAAAAACTTTTGTAAATTGTAACTATTCCCAACCACTCATAAATGTTAATAAAAATCTAAAAATATTGTTTTTTTTTAGTTTTACATTCTTTTGTAGTCATAAAAAGTTTTTGTTTAGTTATTTTGGTTCACTAAAGTTTGTTATTTTTTTAATGTATATTATTTGTATTGTAGAAATAAAAAGCTTAAATTAAAAAAAAAAAATTATAAAATATATCCTAATCTTATTATTACACAATAGATAGTAATAGTCTTACCAACATATATTAAAATGTGATTGCTGTAGATATTGCAACATTTATTAAAAGAAAAATTTTTGCATTGTACTAGTCATGAGTCTGTTAATGTACCTACTACTTGACAATCGTAAAATGTAACATTTACTCTTTTTTACATACAATGTTTAAAAAAAGTAAAAATAAATATTGCAAAAAATATTAAACTCAAATTAAATACGTTATATCTGAGTGAGTAATATAAAACTCAAACACTTATATTTAAAAAAATCAATTGAACTTGCATAAAAACTTTGTTTAACCTCTAAAAATAAAAAAAAGCAACAACAATTCTAAGAAATTCTAAAATTAACGTTAAGAAAATTTATAACGTCTACTTATGCCGACACCTTTTTTAAAACAGTTTTTTAGTAGTATAATTTTTTTAAGCTTTAGATTGTTTTATTATCTCAAAAATTTTTATTTACGTGTTTTGGTTTACTTGTTCGTATGTTTTATTTTTTTAACAAAAATATATAGCTAAAAATTAAGAGTAATAAATAAAATACTGTAGTATTAGTTTGAAAAAAGGAATTGTTAAACTAAAACGTATGAAATACTGTATTTGCTTTAAAATAGCGGTTCTTAACCTGTTTTTCATGTTTTACTCCTTTTTGATTTTACAAATTTTACTCCTTTTGAATTACACAGTACAAAATATAATTGACAAAACTTGTAAATACTTTGATTGTTTTACATAAGACAATTACTTAAAGTTGTTTTTCGCGTTATATTAGTATTAATATTATAATATTAACTATTTAAAATTTCGAAAAATCTTAAAGTTAAAATAGAATACTGTATAATAATAAATAATGATCAGTACATTATTTTAAAAACTTTGCATCAAATATCTTTATGCACGTAAAACAAATTATAAAAATTAAAGATAACTATTAGAAAAAAATTTGTAAATTGTTACTATTCCCAACCACTCATAAATGATAATAAAAATCTAGACATATTGTTTTTTTTTAAATTTTACATTCTTTTGTAGTCTTAAAAAGTTTTTGTTTAGTTATTTTGGTTCACTAAGGTTTGTTATTATTTTATGTATATTATTTGTACTGTAAAAATAAAAAGCTTAAATTGAAGTAAAAATAATTTATAAAATATATCCTAATCTTATTATTACTCAATTAAAAGTCATAGTTTTACCAAAACATATTAAAATGTGATTACTATAGATATTGCAATATTTATTAAAAAATTTTTTGCATTGTACTAGTCATGAGTTTGTTAATGTACCTACTACTTGACAATCGTAAAATGTAACATTTACTCTTTTTTACATACAATGTTTAAAAAAAGTAAAAATAAACATTGCAAAAAAAAATAAACTCAAGTCAAAATACGTTATATCTGAGTGAGTATATATAAAACTCCAACACTTATATTTAAAAAAAATAGTTGAACTTACATACAAACTTTGTTTAACCTCTAAAAATAAAATAAAAAGCAACAACAATTCTAAGAAATTCTAAAATTAACGGGAAAAAAAAATTATAACGTCTACTTATACCGACACCTTTTTTTAAACAGTTCTTTTAGTGATATAATTTATTTTAGCTTTAGATTGTTTTATTATCTCAAAAGTGTTTATTTACTTATTTTGGTTAACTTGTTCATATGTTTTATTTCCTTTACAAAAATGAATAGCTCAAAAATAAGAATAAACAATAAAGTATAAAATACTTTAATTCCTTTAGAGCAGCGGTTCTTAACCTTTTTGTTCATGTTTTACCCCTTTTTGGATATTTATTACCAATTTTACCTCTTTTTGGAAAATAATTAGCAATTTTACCGCCAATATACAAAACATTGTTCAATTTTGGAGTTTACCCCCAATGGTAAATTTACCCCAGATTATTGTAACAATTACTTAACTTTTTGTACTTTTAGCTGTACTAGTATTGAAATTATCAAAACTTGTTACTTAATTTTTACAATTTTTAACAAATACCTAAATATACAATGTTAAGTTAGAAAGTTCTATATCTAATGATTGACTCAGGGGTCGGCACTCGGCAGCCTTTTATAAGTAACAGGCAAAATTTCCCAGAATATTAGTTGTTTGCAAGCCGCGTTCTATAGAAAAACGTTTTTTTTAGGCTAAACTTATTTAAATTATTTTTAGTAACCAACTAAAAAATAATTTAAAACAAAAATGCAACAAAATAGTCTAGTAAACAAATAAGTCAAACTATAAAGCACTAGTAAATAGTACTTGATGAATTAAGTATTTAAATATAAGTTTTAACCTCGAAAACTTTTTATTAATTTAATAAAAAAAAATTTGTTTCTTCTTAAAAAGTAGATCGCAGGCTGCAGATTTTCGCCTTGTTATTTACCTTACCACTTGATTAGCACATAGCTATAAATTTTATAGTTAATATACAACTAATAAATCACTACAGTTTTTTTTTTCAAACTTATGTATCGACTGTTATAACACCTAAAAAATAAATAAACCATAATAACTTTTAAAAATTTTACTAAGTGTAAAAAATGTTTAGACTAGCGAAAAAGTTTTTTGATATTACTTATTGTTAAATTACTTAGTTTTCATTGTATTTTAATGTTGAAAATTTTTATTTGATTGTTCTGATTGAGTAAAGTGTTTTGTTTTGTAAAAGATATTAAAAATATAATTATAAGAATACTGGTAAAAGCTTTTGATATCTAATACTGCTGTACTAGTTTATAGTTATATTAAAAGATTAAGTAAACCTGACAAACTATTAATATTATTTTTTGTAAACAAATTCTGTGTATACAACAGCATTGTAGTGTTTAATATTGAATGATCATGTCATGAATTTTACTAGCTCTAAGTAAATCTTCTATTTTAAAACCAATTTTAGTATCTAATTAGTACAAACTTTGTCTTCTTTTAGTAAATATTTTTTTTGAAAAGTACTTAGAAGTTTAGCTTAGAGAGCTTGTGTTACAAACATGTAAAGAATTACTATTACTGTTTAAGTTACCTGAAAAGTATTTGTGTAATTCGATTCATCACGATTTAGGTTATTTCAAACTGGTAAAAAAATTGAAATTATAATAATGTTTTAATACTCATTTTTAGTATAGTTAAAAATATAGAAAGATAGTTTTACCTTTAAAAGTTTCAAAACAAAGTAAAAAAAAATTGAACAAGTTTCTTACAAAAATAAGACATTAGCAAATTTTCTTGTCAAAAGCCAAGTACACATGTTTTATTGGTTGGTGGAAAACGTTAACTTTTGAACTATTTATAATTTTACTCTAACTGTTTTATTACACCCCGGTGGTTTAGTTTATTGTTTTTTATTTCAGTACTAAATAGATGTTTTGTTGTATATATTTAAAGTAAAAAATGACAGTTACAGTCTTAATGTATAAAAAAAAGAACATACAACTATTATTATAGAGTGAATAGTATAGTTAGATAGTTCTCAGGGGTTATTAACCTAATAAAAAAAAAGTTATATATAAAATACCATATAAAACCTATTTTCACGCATCTTAAATAAATGTCTGTTTAACATGGCAAAATAATTTTTTAATTACGTTTAGACGTCGCAACTGTTAAATAACAAATATTTTGTAAATATTGATCCGAAAATTTTTCTATCAAAATTCAAAAATAGTTTTTAACAAAACCTTTATCCCAAAACAAAAATGTTCTTAAACTATTGGAAATGAATCGTCAGTAATTATAGGGATTTCTACACGTTGGTAAAAGTAACAATTAAAAATATGTGATTTAACTACAGCTGATATCTTTAAAACAAAAAAAATGTTGGAATAATCATACTAATTTTCTTTCAACTCATTTAGTAATCTCGCTGAACAAAGCTTTATTTGTTTTACTTAAAAGATTACAGTGTATATCAACTAATTTAAAGTACAGTAAGAAGTGTATGTTACATAGTTTCAGCACCTTAGAAATATTAAATAGAAATTCGTATGCTTTTAATTGTAATTAAACTTATAAGATGCAAAAAGCAAACAAAACTGAATGTTTAAAACTAAAATTTAAGAGATTCATAGATTTTAAGTGTTTCAATAATTAACTTTAATGTTTTTTTTTTCTTATTTCTACTAAATTAAGTTATACCTCTTCAAAAAATTAATTGAGAGAATCAATCGTTTTTTAAGTACTATAGTTTTAAAAATTTTGCTGGTTTAATTTATGATGCTCTAATCAACTTTAATTAACTACAAAACTGTTTAAAAGTGTTTAAAAATTTAGAAAATCAGAAAACAAAAACAATTTAATTTTACGTTGAAAACTCGACGTTAGTTTTTTATGATTTGACACGTTCTTTTTTTAAATTAATTTTCTTTTTTTTTGATTTTATGTTCACTTGAGTAAACTTGGCTTCGAGATCAAAATCCATAAAAAAAACCTCTAATATAGATATATACTACTAAGCATAGCTTTAGTGAGCTCTACAGTTGTAGACTATTATAAGTCTAACTTTTGATGTGATTACCTTAGATAACTAAGTCGAGGTAATTAAAAAAAAATGTTTATTTATTTGTTTCGCATCTTACGTCTATTGTTTAATTTTTTTAGTGTCTGAAAAGAAGCGTATGAAAAAAATGCAAAAAAAAGCTAACAAAATGTACTAAAACTTTTTAATAGTTACTTAGCTTACTACAAGTTAATTATTGTGTGTTTTAGCCTATCTTTCATAGATCTAAACAACCTAATAAATACAGTTTCGATGATGAAAAGGTTCTATATTTCTGCGATTGAAGTAAATTAAATTCATCACTAATGCTTCCTTTCCTTCAAAAACATATTTATTGTTGAATATACTGTTATTTTTATTATTATAGTTTTGGTCCATTTTATTGAAGATATTTGATATAGTCAACACTATTTAAATAAAGGTTTACTGCATTGTAAGCCTACAAAACATCAAAATAACCCAAAAAATAAAAACAGAGACAGTTATAATGTAATTTAACAAAACATGTTTGTTATACAGTATTTCAGTCTGATAAAGTTTTAAAATAATAAACAAGGTTTTATAAAAAACATTACTGTTTAACTAATACTTTCTGCAGGTTTATAGATTTACGATTTAAACTTTTATTTTTAATACTTCTTTTAAGTAAAATATTTTGTAGCCTTTTAATTTATAAATAGAATATAAAGTTTTAATAAAGTTTTAGTGCATCACATATGTGGTTAAGTGTATAAAAAAAATTAAGTGAAATGCAGCGACAAATAACTTAACACTTAAATTTTTTTTCAAACTTGAAAATTTAAATGAGAAAATAGTGGCCAAAAATTGAAATGTAACATTAAGAATCAAATAAATAGTGTTAAGATGTTTGAAATAAAGTTGAATTATTTTAAAAGATTCAATAAAAGTATTACTATAAATGAAAAATTACCCGATCAAAAGATAAATTGTAACAGTAACAAAAATTAGTTTGAAACATCTTCAAGTTCAATTTCATTCTATGACGTCGTACAAACTCAGCATTATGACATCACAATAGTGGTTTGTCGAAGCTTCCTTAAATTGCTATTAATAAACAAGTCCTAAATCGATACTTAGAAATCATTTTTACATTTTTATTCAAAGCTAATAGTCATTTTTGTTTACATCGCAGAAATATTAATAGCTAAACACGATTCTTTAGTTTTGCTTTACTAAAATTATAATATTAAGTTAAAACTTTTGTTATTATTGAAAAAGATAATTTAAAAGTTTAAAGATTCAACTTCAATATCTATTAAAATTATGCTTACAAAGTTATAACTTGAAATACAATTGTTTTAAATGTTTGTATTGCTTCTAATAAATTTATAAACGTAGCAAAACTTCAATATTCAATTTCTTTATTTTATTCACAAACTAAAGCCAAAATAAATAGCATTTGGTTGTAAGCTTAAATAAAATACATTTATGAATTAACACTAACGAAAGATTTAAAGGTCATAACTTGATGCATATCTCATAAAGTTTGCATATTAAAAGCAAGTAGACAAACTTTGAAAAAGTACTTAAAAAGACAGTTAATTTAAGTTTTAAAACATTTTAACTTTACAGATTTTGTTGATTGTTTCAAAACGTAAATAAACAAACAAACTTAAAAGTGTGAAGTTTGATAGAAAATTAAGGGAAAATATTGGGACAGAAAAAAACTGACACAGTCACCTTTAAAATCAATCTAAATTCATAAATAGCTGATTACTAGAATAAAAATTTTGTTCATTTAAAATAAATTTTGTTTTTATAAGTTTAGTTCATGTAGTCATAGTTTAGAAAGACTTGTAAATCATCAAAAAATAAATATATTTTGATTTTAGATACGTATTTTTGATACTTAATAGTAGGACTTTTTGTATTTGTAATTTTATGAGTCATCGTGTATTAATCAAAAAGAATTAAAAATTAAAACTCCGCAAGAAAAATTACAAATAGAATCTAAAAAATTTTAATTTAGTCAAGTTCAAAAAAAAATTAGGAAAAAATCTTGCTGCTGAAAAAATTGCGCACTTTTTTTGTACGCAATCAAGCATCTCTCGAATCAAGTCATTCGAATTCAAGCAGTTTTATTTACAACGTTTTTCAGAAAGAGTTGAGTTGTGAGCAGCAATTGTTGGTCAGAAGCCAGATTCAAGTTCGGCCAGTTTAGTCACTTCTTGTTTGCATGCAAAGCAAGTTATTTAGGTTAAGCTGTTTCATTTTAGTTCTAGTTGTGCTTGGCGTTAACAAATAGTAGATGCTAGCTCAGTTCAGTTTGCAGTCAGCTTGTTGTTTTTCAGACATAGTTTTTGTACTACTTGAGTTTGAAAAATAATTATTATTCTTATTGTCTGATATCTACGTAAAAAGCGTTTAAACTAGTTACCGCTTCAAAAATAGTTAATGAGTCAGTCCAAACTGGCATGGAAAACTTCTGGTTAAGAACTAAAACAAAATCAATCTTTTGCTTGGTTAAAGATTAAAATTAAAAAAGTAGGTTTTACAGGCTTTTAAAGTACGTATAGTATTGTTTACTGTGCACAGAATCTTAGTGAAATAAGAAAATATTAACAAATATTTATATGTTCTCATTATTGTTAACTTGTGATATTTTATTTTAATTATTTTTAGTTGAACAAAACAACTAAACAAACTAAAAATATTTCTTAGTAGTTTACCCCAAACTACTAATTTAATTATGAATTAAAATTAGTTTTCAGGAATATTTAAAATTAATAGTATTAAATATTAAACTGTAAGCATTGTTTAATATAATTTTTATACTTAAACGAGTTTGAATTATAGTGATTATTTTTAAATATCTAGAATAAAACAAGTGAAACAAAAAAAGTATATACTATAAAGAAAACATAGGTTTTTGTTACTAAATTTCGGTAAAATTTAAAAAGCGTTTTAAAAATCATTCAAAATATTAGTGCTATAAAGGCTAAGTGCGAAATTTGACAACAATAGTCGATTTTGAAATTTGAAGAGTAATTAACAATTAAAATGTGTCATAAAAACTTATAAAGCAAGCTACTATAGCGTCGTTAATATGCGAAATTACTGTTGACAATGACATTGAACGCTGATTGAATTTTGTTGTTTTTATTACAATAGTATGCTGTCCAGCTAACTTCAATGTAGAAAAACAATAGTTTAAGGTTTAAGTTTAAGGTTTAAGGGTAGATGAGACAAAGTTTTTTTTTGTTGTTGTTTGGAATGGATTAGTTAAAAACGTAAGTATTGTTTGGTTATGGCAGTAGAATTATAATCAAGAATACTTTAAATAAAGCTTTTGTTTTAGCTTTCTTCGAATTATGTTGAATTAAAGTTTTTTAAGCAAACGTAGTCAATAAAAATAAAAGTGTTCTGTTCCTGAGTAAGTTTTTACATTCTCAAATATATAAAGTATAATACAAACGTTAATATATATATATCGTTATAATCTTCTTCTTTTTTTCTGTAAAACTTTACAGTAATCTTAGTAAAAGCTTAACTTAAATTAACATAAACAAAGTAATAATGTTATTCTATAGTTATCAAAATTTCTCAGCTAAATAAATGTACTACTGGACACAAATTGTAGAGTAAAAGCTTTTTCTACAAAACCAAAGTTTTTATATTTGTTTTTGTAAAATATTAAATAAATTTTGTACACATTTATCAAAACTTATTTTTGTGGTTGTAAGCCAAGTTAAGCTTTATAACTGTTTTTGTTATTTTGATAAGTTAAAATGTATTGTATAAAAATACTTTATCAACCATTAGCTGTCTTTTTAACTGGGAAAACGTCAAAAAGCAAAATAAACGTAACATTACAAAAACTAAAAACTTTCAAAAAAGCTACTAATAGGTTAACATAACTGACAATATATGTCTATACATTTATGTTGCGTCTGCTATATCGATTCCAAAACACAGTTTTAGTTATTTTTTAATATTGACATTTGTAAAAAGTGTATCAACATTTACAAACTACCGATCAATATGTTATTTTTGTCACGCTAAAGTGACACTGTTGTAAGTCCATCTTGTGTACCATTGTCGCTAGGTAGTTTCTCACGTGAATATTTAATCGATCTGTGAATGCCACATACATTAATAGTTACAATGATAGATTTCAAAGTTCTTTCGGTCTGTATTTTATATCAAAGAAACTAATTTGCCAAAAAATATTAAAATCATATTTAAAAAGAATTTTTTGGAGGTAGCCTGCCTTTTTTATAGTTGAGATTGGACAGTATTGAAAATTGTAACCTTCAGGTAATGAAACTGCAAATAAGCATTGAAAATGTTTATACAATAAACGAAAGATATTTGTACCTGTTGTTTTTTTGTTTTTATAAAAGAACTGAAACTGTTTTTTCATAAGGTTTTATCATTACCTGTAAAACCATACTTAAGTAACAGGCGTAAGATTTTTTTTTTATCAAAAGAATACTTAAATAGTCTGCGCCCAACAAAAAATACATGATTTATTTTGATTTAAAAAACAGCTGTTCAAGTATTTTATTTAAAATTTAGAAACACTATTTTAATACCGATAAAGCTATGACTATTTTAAACTAATAAAATAAGTTTAGGTTTAACAGTAGCCAAGCTTTAACTTAAGTTTTGTTTGAATAGTAGTTTAAGAGTGTATGATATACTTTATTAAGTAGTAAACGTAAACAAGTTTTGAAGCTACAATACTACCTAATAAAAAAAAAGTATGTATGTATAATTTGAACGTACAATAAAATTTAGATATATTGTTCAGAAAAAAAAAAAATTTCAGTTATAAATTATGAAAAATTTAAAATTTTTGTAACATCATAGTTGCGTCAGAGTTTAAATTAAATAGAAAGTCAAATTTAGCTTAATTTTAATATTAAGTTAAAACCGAAATCTCTGAAAATTAGGTGAAATTTCAACATCATAAGAAAATAAAATAAAAAAATTAAAAGCCACAACAAAACAAGTTAAAACACCGAAAACATATATACATATTTCAATAAAACGATTTCGCTTCAAACACAGTTTTATGCAAGTTCGAACGACATAAGGCTGATTGAATTTAAAACTTTATGTTTCTCCCAGTCACAAAAATTTTGCAATATCTACCGAGACATATGTTTATTTATATGAATTTCAACTTTGTGTGAAAAGCACTGCTTAAGCTTGTGATATTCGCATGGATTTATGAAAATTTGAACTGCTTTTAAAAGGTATACTGTTGAAAAACATGTGATATAAAATTATAAAATAATTGCTTGAATTTTTAGTTTTAGTTTTAGTTTGAATTGTCTTTAGTTTAAATATATTAAAGTAAAAGGAGTTTCACTAAAATGTTAAATTAAAAAAAATTATTTGTACTACTTTCTCTACAATCAGTTGATACATTATGGCTTAATTAGGATAAATAAAAATACTTAAAAATTAAAAAATAAAGTGTGCTTATCGATTTATAATAAAAGTTATACGCCTAAAATTAGTTTATACAAAACTCTCAAGTTCGGCGCTTTATGCAAATTTTGTCTAAGGTGCTTACTTTGAATTTTTTATTTAGATCACTAACAATTAATCTTTTTTGACTAGCGGTTATCAATCATTTGTTTTTGTTTTATAAATTCAATCATCTAACGGTGTATTGTGCTTTCAAAGGGCAATTTCAGTGATTGATTTGATTCTTTAGCATGTTATTTTACTTAAGCAACCAAATAAAAAAATATGATCAATATAAAGACCTTACCTTTGGGAAAAACAAAAGCTTTATACAAAACTTTGTAGGCTACTTTAAACCTAGCTTTATTAAAAGTTGTACTCAAAAGCTATGAAAAATCTGTATAAATTTGTTATATTATATCAGAAATCTACTAATATAAATATGAACATTGACCAATTAAAATATAGTTGATATTTTTAACTTCACAATTTGTGCAAACAGCAACCAAATAGTTTTATGACCAAATAAAAAAATAATTGAAACGAAAAATAGCATAATGTTTAAATTAAACTTTCAGATCGTACATCTACGTTCGTAAAACTTCCAAATGTTTTTTCTGTCATTTAAACTGTCAATTAAAAACCTTGGAATTTTTCAATTGACAGTTTAAATTTTTTATAATTTTTTAAATTTTTTTTATTTTTATTTAAGTCACAACAAACATCGTCGATGTTTTTAGTTAAAAAAAAATAACTACTTGGTTTTTCTAACAAAAACACCTATTGTTTATGTATGTTGGGTAACTTGAATTTTTAATTATAAATTTATAAACTTCAGTATTAAGTACTATTATTCTTACTTTTATAGTGTTCCAACTTTTTTTTTAAGTAATATTTTTTTCTTTATTTCTATTACTATCATAACTAACTTGAATTTAAATTAGAAAACGTTATAAAATTTTTTAAAAGTTTATAAATTATAATGTTTGGATAAACTCCTTCAACACCAAATTTTCATTTACTTTTAAAAACTTTATTTTGCTTCAAAACAGTTGTTACTGTTTTTTATTTTGTTGGACGCGTGCTATACTGATTTTAAATTGTTAAGCTTAATTTCCTTAAGCAGTCTAAACTGTTTGAGCTGAATGCTAATTTAAAAACCGCAGCCTTCATCATGTATTATTTATCAGCATAACTCAAACAAAAGCTTATTGTTTATATCTTAGGTCTATAACGCGTTCATCTGCGAAACGCTTTGAATAATTAAAAGGCGAATATTGACGGCTACATGAGCCTAAAGTTCAAGCCATAATTATTACCAAACTATACAGCTTAACAACTACTTTTCAGAGATAATGTTGACTTTGTAAGATAAGTACCCACGTTTTTTAAAGATTGAAAAAAATATATATAGCACTAAACTTCTGCATAAGGTTGTTAAAAAGATAGACATAATTAGTGGTTAACAAATGGTAAGGCTTATACAGACTTAAGTTTTAAGAGACTTGTAAAAAAATTAAAGTTGAGTTACTTTTGTTCCAAAATCTTTAAAAATTAGCATGTTCATGATACCGAATTTTGTGATAGTTTTCATATTTTAAATAAATTTTACGGAATTTTCCTAGCTGGAGATATTTAGCACATTTTTTGCGAAGAAAACTCAATTTTTTTATAATTTCTAGTTGTGTATAAATACTGCTACTCAGAAGAACAACAGTGGTCAGAGTCATCGAGCTTTAAATCTGCTCAATCTCTTTATTGACATTTTGTCTGTGAGGCTTCTTTAAATAAAAGTGCTTAGAGCCTTTTAAAATCTTACTTGCAAGCGATAGTATTGGATAAAGTGAAGTTTAAGTTCAACTAGAGTCCTAAAGTTAGTAAGTGTTTTAAAGCATTTAAAAAAATAAAAGTATGAAATAGTGTTAAAATTATATTGAGTTACGTAGTAAAATGTGTTTAGTTAAAATTATACTTTTTCAAATGTTTATTCAAGTTGTTTTAGAAACTCATAAAGTACTACAACTAGTTTTATTAATTTACTTTTGTTTTATCTGGCTTATTAAAAATATCAAAGCTCTTCTTGTAAAACGGTTAAAGGAATATGATGTGATTTATTACAAACTAATAAACATAAACACAACTTTACTTTACTATAAAACTTGATAGGTACTCAAAGTTACCTTTTAAACTTTTGGAACCACATATCTAATAAGTCATAAATGGATTCTAACTGAATTTATAATTGTTTCTACATGTTTTCTTCATAAGTTAAGTGGTTTATTCTGACATCTATATGCGAAAGTTTAGAACTAGGCTTTTCACTAAGTTACAAACGTTTCAAACCAAATAGATTCTGCTGAAAACTGTAATTATAAACCTATCAAACATAATGTTATTTATAAAAACTGCTTTTGCTTGATTTTTAAACAAGTTAAAGTAATATAAAAATCGTATAGATTAATCAAACAGTCCTTAGTTTTATTACTAAACAAAAAACCATCAATTTAGTTTTATTAACAAATATTGAGCTTGACTTACTTTTTAAAAGTATCGAATAGAAAAAAAAAATCAGGATTTAGTTTTTGTTTTATCTAAACAGACATATGTTTTTTCCACAACTAACAACTAAATGCTGATAATATGTTTATTAAGATTACTAAAACAAACAACATTTTTACTAAAATTTTTATACTTTTTCTCTCTTTCGAAAAACTAACAATTAGTATCCGCAGAAAAAAGTTTAAATTTCTTCCGTAAAATTTATTTAATTTAATTAATAAATACTCATCACTGAAACGATGCAATCCGGAGGGCTGCCCGACGTGCTGGAGGAGGAGGAACCGATCGAGGAGGTCCGGGTCGAGGAGGAGGAGCTCGCGATGGAGACCTTCGAGCGGCAGGGTTGCGACGCGACGAAGAACGGCGACGCGATCGGTCGTGACGTCGTAAAGAAAAGCGACGCGAAGAGCTGTGACGTCATAAAGACGACGGAGTGCAAGGAGGAGAGCGAGGAGCTGATCGTCACCCCGAAGCTCATGTCGCCCGCCGCAAAAAAGTGGAAGAAGATCACCAACGTGTGGCGGGTCGGAAATTTGTAATTTAGACTTTTTATCTCAACAACAGCATAAAAACTAGAATGTTTTTAAATGATTTTAAATGTCAAATACCTTCCAATTCAAATTCAAACAACAAAAGGTTTTGTTCCGACTTTTTATTTAAAACTTGTCATGTTTCAGGCAACGCAAAAGATCCTGCCAGTTGGTTCCAACAACAGCAGTAGAGACCAGTGCACATCTGACAATCAAACTTCCAACAATTCGCACAACAACACGAATGGAAAGCTGCCCAACGGAAAGCACTTCGGGTCTACAAAGCACGAAAGAAAGCAGTCCATGATTAAACCGGTATGTCGATTAGTTGAAAATTATTAGGATAAAATTGGTCGGTTAGTAAGATAAAAAGTACTGTATATAATTTGTCTTTAAAAAATTTGATGCACGAATATTCACAAAGTTAAATATCGGTTAACTTTTACCATTTGTTGATCAAAAAGTTTTTTTTTATCTTAAAAAACATTTTTAAAGTTTTTAAAAATGCATAAAACAAAGACATGTGCAAAAAATTAACTTCTGAGAAAAATTTATCTTATAAAATACTTCTTAATTTAAAATACATATCAATTTGACTTATAATTAAACGCGTTGCAGTCTTTATAGTACTTTGTAGAATACTTTCAAACACTAAGATTTTAAAAAGTTTTTTTTTTTAATTTGTTCTTCAACTCTTAACTGAAGTACACTCGTAAACCTTACCTTGAAAATAAAGCGACATGCTTCATTAATTATTTTAAAAACCTCGCAGGATTGCCTTCTCGAGAAGCTACGGCAACTACCCATCGCCCAAGATCACCATGGAGACGGAGACCCGGTTGCCAAGTACAAGAAGCAGAAGTTTGATCTTTCTAGGGGTTTCCCCATCAATGAGAACGACATGGACGCGTTAGTTTCAAGTTTTGAATAAAAATAACAAACACACATTAAAATATTAAATTAATATTTTGTGTTTAGATAAAAAGTAAACTGTGAAAGTTGTCACTGTATAAGACTTTTTGGTATCATATAAAGGACTTATAAACTTTGAAAAATGAAGTATAGCTACAGAATAATTTCAAGAACAAACCTAAGTCAGAATATAAATTCTTATAACTACGCTTACAAGTTTTTAATCGCATAAAATCTTACTTTTGAAACAGTTTGTAAATTTATTTACCTTTTCATTATAGTCGTGGTTGACAAAGCAAACTATATGTTTAAAAAGTGTACGTTTAAAAAGCAAACCATGTGGTGTGCGACCCGATAACTAAGACCGACAATTCACCAGGTCCTACGACCAAATATTTTGAGCGTATTTCTTATCGTTCAACAAACTATGAATATAGTAGAGAAGATTCATGACTTTAAAACTCTTCACTGACAATCTTGATATTAAAACACAGACACGGTTGCTACAAGATAGTGATCAACCCTGAGAGCAACGTTCTGTTCATGTGGTTGGGGGTGGTCACCATTGCCTGGCTGTACAACGTTTGGAGCCTGATAGTCAGGCAGGCCTTCGAAGAGCTCAACGAGAAGTCACCGGTTGGTTTACAACTTTGTTGTTTGACTTGTTGTTTTTGTTGTAACAAAAATCCACTTTTCATTGTGTAAAAATACGTAATTTAAATTTTTCAAAAGGTTCATACAAGGTAATTGTTCTTTATTGAACTTTTCAACAAATTATATTTTTAATTGACCAAGAGTACGTAGTAAAGTATAAGTTTTGAAAATCATCAAGTAATTTTACCTTTTTGCGATAAAGCCAACAAAAATGGAATTTTAAATACGAGATTATATTTTTTAGTCAACTGTTGTTTTGAATGGGTAAATTTATTTTGTGGAAAATGTTACGTAAATTCAAATTCTTGACGTTTTGTTTTGGAACATTTTAAGATTAATTCGACGAGACTTTTGTATTGCCTTGCTTCCCGTTAGAGCACATCCAAAATACCAATGTTTTGCTTCTGACTATTTTTTAAGAAGTTAAAGCAATCGCAACAAAAACAAAACAAACGTTTAGTGTCAAAAAATTAGAAAATTAAAAGACAAAAGCTGCACACCACTTCCTTTTTTAGCTATGAATAGAATAAATTCGACTAACAAGTCGAATTCGACTGAAAGAGCTTGAATTTTTTTCTTCTGACAGTAATGTCTGACGTGGGGAGCTCACACAAACAAGTTTTACGCGTCACAATTCAAAGTTTTGACGGTTTACGCGGGAAAAGTTTAGTTTTACACTAAAACTAAAAACCTACATCTTCATGGGGTTTCGTTAAATAAAACTACTTTCAACATACTCGTGTAAAGTAACACGTTTTCAGTCCTTTTTTAGATTTAAGTACCGAAATGTAACTTCCTTTAAGTTTTACAAAATATAACTGCAACAAAGTACTGAAAACTTAAGTCTTGCATTGAATATTTTATTTGTTGAAATTTTTTTTTTGATTTTTAAGAATTTTACTGTCTTTTATTTGGCACAATATTACTAGAAAAAGTCTTTAAAGAGGTATTTAAACAAAACTTTGTTGTATAAATATTTTTTTTTTAATAAAAAAAAACATATTTAAAAGTTGTAAAACTTTAAAATGTAATTTTGTTTTGAAATTAAACACACTGTTTATTTAGCAGTAAGCTCAAAATTGAGTATGATTGATAATAAAATCCTTCCCAACATCAGAAAGATTACTTTCAATACGAGGAATTTTGTTTGTTTTTTTTTGTGCAATATAAACACTAACAGTTGTTGGAAACTAGGTTGAAAAAGTTTGCGTTTTTTGTAGTAGTAACAAACAAACTAATAAGAAAAAGTAAAAACAAACTTAACTAAGGTCAAAATGTTCGATAAACGTAAGGACTATTGTATTACAGATTACTTAAAAAAACAAGAGTACACTTGAAGAAAAAACTTTGAGACTTATTGCATGTTTTCTAATTAAATCCGTTTAAGCTGGTTGTTATTTTTCTAACATGCTTAATTACACACAAAGTAGTAAAAATGTAATGAGACTAAAAGCTGCAGTTTTGAACTTGAAGTTGATTTAAACTCAAATAAAAACTTTTTTAAGCGAGGCAAACATTCTACTGCCAAAGAAGCTAAATAAAACAAAACTATTTTTTAATATAATCTCTACCAAGAAAAAGTTTTTGTTTCAAACAGCTTGTAGTCAGCGAATAATTGGATAAATTTAATGGGCTAACCAGTAATAAAGCATGAGTAAAATTTTATGTTGAAACTAATAAAAGCTTCTGTATTTTAGGGTAAATATGAAGATAATAAAATTAAAACTAAACTTATTTTAGGGAATATTGACCGTAACTTAACTATTACTAGGGAATAAAAACTAAAAATAATAAAACTACTTTTTATTTGAAGGAATAGTAAATAATACCTTTTTATTACCAGGGAATAAAAAAACTAATTTGTGTTTACCAGGAAAAAGCAACTAATTTTTTTTTTACCGGAGAATAATTACTTAATCAGATAATAATAACTATTACTTGTTTATTACCAGGGAATATGGTTTGCTTTCGACTACTTGTGTGTTTTCGTATTCATACTGGATATTGTTGTGCAGCTGAGAACCGGATTCCTCGATAACGGTTTGCTCGTCTTCAATTCCAAAAAACTTCTCAAAAATTACATATTTTCAAGGTAGTGTTTTAATAAAGCCTTTTTTTGGAATGTCTTTGTTAAAATATAAAAACATGTATGACTTTTAACTTTTTTTAAGAGTATTTTTTGAACAAAAAGCTCTTATAAGAAACACTAAAGAAAAATACAGTTACAAAATCTCTTTAGATTTAAAAACAATCCGGAACTTATAAGTCTAATTTTACATAAGTATTAATATTTTTATTGTTTTCATTTTAAAAATACATTTTTGCCACTACTTTTTAAACTTATTTATTTGTTAAACTCTAAGCTTTCGGAGATTTGACGTTTTTTGAATGTTTAAATGATAAAACTAAAACTTATTTTTACATTAAATTTTTACTTAATATGAGTGTTTTGCTTTATGTAGTTTAATAGTATTCCTAGGTAAACTGTATATATCCACATGGGATACTTGAACTATTGTAGTTTACATATTAAACTTAACCTTACTCAACAATACTTAAAAAAAGATGAACATATGTATGTACATTTTTTGAATACTGCTCAAATATAGCAAACACTTAACAACAGCAGTCAAATTATATTTATTTCAATTTGAATTTACTCAAAGCACAGACTATTTAATCCGATTAATATCTTGACTGCTCTTGACTCGCTAGTTTTACTATGGAACATTTTCAAATCAATTATTGAAAACTACTTTGATTTTCAATTTTTAATAAAACTACTTTTTGTTTTTTAACTTTAGCTAAATTAACTTTTTTTTGTATCTATCTTATTTTTTCAATATTTTAAAAAGTTGTGTTTTATACTTTAATGCAGTAAAGCATAATTTAAAATGCTATATTAACCACTGGCCAAGTAAACCTACAGAAATAATTCATTCTAGAATAACCTTAAACAAAATATATTGTCAAGTTATGCCAAGTTTTCGTTATATCAATAAAAGTAGTATCTATTCAAGTCACTTTAAATTGCATAAGTTTTTAATACAAAAGTTAAGTATAAACATAAAGCAAAATAATTTTTTGTCTTCAAGTTTAAGATCAATAAGTTACCACATTTTTTAAAACACCTCAAAAGTTTAAAAGTTTCACTTTTTCGTCATAACACTGTTGACACCTTATATCTATTTTACAAGAACTTTTGCAGTTTAAATTAAAAAATGAAAAAAATTTAGAAACAACAAAAAAATATTTAAAATCTTAAATTTTTTGTATTAAATTTTTTTTACAGAAATTTTACATATGACATTAGTTCAGTGTTAAAAGTTGTCATATATTTTATTTCCTTCCAAATAGTTGCTGTAAAATTCATGATTTTTTCTGCAGAAACTTTGTAAACTTTGTAAACTTGTTTATATTTTAACAGGAACTTTGTATTGGACGTGGCATCGTTGTTCCCAGGAGACATCGTGTACCTCCTAGCAACGGGCAAATCCGTGACCAGCCAACCGTTGTGTTTTGCCGCCAGATTTCTCAAAATTTACCGCGCAAAAAAGTTCTACCGGTAAGTTTGAACGATGAAACAAGTCGTAAAATAATTGTAATTTGTTGTATTGTGAACACTCCAAACATGAAAAGCTTGTGGATAACTGTATTAAACTATATAAATAGAGAGGTTTAAACTAGAATTTTCGGAATTAAGATATAGGCCTTATAAAGTAGCAATTTTAGTTTTTATTTAATGTACAAAGTACAATTTCATCATTAGCTGTAGTGATAGCTTTTATTTTAGTTGGCATAATGTGTTTGTTTTTTTTTACATTCAAATTATCAACAATATCCTAAGTAGTGTGAAATTAATTAAATAAAAAAAAATTAAAGCTCAAAAAAAAGCTTTTTTTAAGTTATAGTAGTTTTTTATTTTAAGTTTTAGTAGTTTATAAGCATATACAAAAACTAACTTGTATAAAGCTACTTAATATTTCGATCTATTTAAAAACATTATTCTAGTAGTTACAGTTAAAAAAACCAAGTAGTAAAAAAAACTAGTTTTAATTTCTAAACAAAACAAACAAGAAAAATTTTCAGAAAATTTCTCAGCATTGCAACCAAATTTGTTTTTTCAAATACTTGAGCTAATTGCTTGCCTAAGTACAAGCCTACAAGTATTGCATGCATCTGTATGAAACAATTCAACAACGTCAAAAAGCTAACGATTAAGTGCACACCACAAATTGGTTAGCGCACGAAAATTAGTTCGATCAAAATTGCAAATCAATAAATGGGTCAGAAACAAAATGAAAATTTAAACAGCACTACGTAGGTCGTGTGCGTTACAGTGACCTCAGTTTTACTGAGCTGTTAAAACACGGTTTTAATTTTTAACAAACAAATTTTAAAACACGCAATGCTCTGATAGTTGTTTTTTTCACAAATCAGTCATTAGTCGAGTTGAAGTTTTGTTGTTTTCTTCGGAATTTTAACTGTTTGGAAAATAATTGTTGCTTCCAAGGTGTTTGAAAGGTTTTGTTGTGTTGCGTGTAAGCTTTATAAAAATAGGTTGATAGAAATAAGTTAATCTAATAAAATTAGCTTATTTTAAAGTAGTTTAAACTTGGGTTGCTTTTATCCTAAAAATACTTGTTCATTTAGTTAAATAAAACTATTAATAAACTAAGATAAATTTTTTTCCGAAATAGTTTGAAATAATTTAAAATCTAAACAAAACTGCTAAAAATTCGATTCAATTAATATTAAAATTCAAAAATATTTATTAAGTGAAAATGAGCATCTCCTATTTCTTACAAACAAGATTTATTCAATTTTATTATAAATTTCTCTGAATGAATTTTATAAATTTTTTCTCGTACTTGTTTTCTTCTGCATGTATTCACCAAGCCAAAAATTACTTAAAAAAAGTAATTTTTATTTAATTTTAAGCATAAAAGTATTTTAACCAGTTTACAGCGAAATCTAATTAAAAATCCTTTATCTTAACCAAACACTGCTGACTAGACTTTTTCTTACTGTTAAACACGTAAATATACTGAGAGAAAGTGAGAGTGTAAATAGTAGAATGTTTTATTTAAAGTCAAGATCAAGTTTGTAAAGTTTTATTTAGCAGTCTGCTCTTTAATACCCGTACAGAACTTTTCTCTAACAAACGAAAGCGGGTTAAGAATTTCGTGTTAGTGTACACAAAATCCAATTTTATTGGAAAATAGTTTATGTTTACTTTCAAACAAAGTACAACAGTTTCCTAAACCACTAAAAGTAGTATTTTAAATGAAAAAGAAAACTAAACAAGCACTTATTAGTAATTTCATTTAGATTTTTTCCTCGAATCAACAAAATTAACTTTTTAAATTGTTTTGTAAACCTAATGTTTCTGTGTTTTTCTAAGAATAGAGAATATATTCCCCTTTTAAAAACGCATATATGACTCAACTTATTTTCAAATAATACTACGTATTCATCTAAATTGTGATGTATAATATCGTATAAACACACTGTGTTTGTTTAACGTATACCAATTGATTGAAACTTAAAAGAACGAAAAACGAATTAAATAACATCAAAATACTAGATTGTGACTCGTGCTTTACTTTGAAATAAAATAAAAAGGTTGAAACCGCTAGTAAACAATTACATCATTGAAATAATATATTTTTATGGCAATCACATATTTTAAGTACCCGAAGACTTATGATGTATTCATAAAGTCATATTTTAAATTTTTAAATTTCAATATCATTTTTAATTCATATTTTAAAAATTTAATAAAGTCTCTTTCACAAAACCTATTCGAATTAAGCATGTAAAGTCTATCACTACACTTCTATATATATTTTAAGTTCAACTTTCTCTTTACTATTATTATGTGAATTTATTTGAGTTAACTCCTGATTAAGCTTTTAGACTTAAAAGCTTGAGTACTAGTTTTTAATAAAACTTTTATAGCAGTTGAATTTTTAACTTAGTTCGCTCTAAATTCAAAAAAAAAAACTACATTATATTGAAGAAAGTATTTTATAAACTTAAAACAAACGAACTAATGCATACGTAAAGTGTATATGCGTATTAGTTCTTACCTCATACTATGTTCAGCAACCACCTTTGTTTATCAAGTCGTCGTTTCAAACAGGAAAATGGAGTCTATGACGTCATACCCGAACATGTGGCGTGTCATCGCGTTGTGCCAAGCCATGCTGCTGCTGATGCACTGGTTCGCCTGCTTCTACTACATGATATCCGAAATTGAAGACTTCAAAACCGGACCCAGTCAGTTTGAATTCTAAATATTTCCTTTGCAATAGCTACCGTGTATCTTTAATTTTGTGCAGCTTGGTTGTTTGTATGTTATTTACCTTGATTTGTTTTAGATATAAAACTTACACATTTATATGTATTCGTGATTACATAAAAGTAAAATATAATGATTCTTGGCACTAAAGTTAAGTGAGAATTGAAAAATAACGTACGACCGAAAGTTTTTTCATATACTTTGATTATTAAAAGTTACTCAAAAAAAAAAGTTATTGTTGAAAAACTAGCATTTGAATAAAAGTAGCTGTTTTTATAACAATGTCTCACTTTATTCAGCATGATTAGCTCCAGCTAACTCAAAAGACAAACCACATGCCATAAAATTTGATAAATATGAATGAAAATATCATGGAAATTTTTTTACGTAATCAAATTTAATACGTATCAAACTTGATTAATCAATATAGTTCATCCGGACAGAAAAGCTGAAAAATCAAGCTGAGAAGTTACGCACACTTTTGTGCGTACACCATTGTGTTGCTTTTTGTTGCCATTGCAGCAAACTCGTCTGCAATGGAAGCTTGTCACGTGCAAATAGACCACGTGACTTGACTGTCCTTCTTTCTTGAGTAGGGACGTTTAGAGAATGGAGTCGAAACAGATTTTATAGAAGTTATTTAGCACATTGAAAAGTAAAATATGTTGTTTGACGAAAATACGAAAGAATCAAATTAAAAAAAAGTCACATAAGTTAGACAAACATTTTAATATTTGTTTGTGTTATTTATCTGTATATCGCTAAAACTGTGCTTCTAAACTACAACAAAACTGACATCATTTTAAATTTGCAGAAGAATTTTAAATAAAAATACTAACATTTTTATCCGATTGAATTAAAATTTTTACGTTTTGTTGATTGAAAAACATTTAAATTTCTTTTAAGTGATAAAAGTTATATTAAATTTAAGTTTATAGAAGTCCTATTAAAGTTTATTTAATTTTGAAAACTCTATCTTGCTCACTTGTAACAATCAAAAACTTAACTGATAAAATGTGGGCAATTAAGTTTTTTTTGAAATTTGGGCATTTATTTTGTAAAACAGAAAAATTTATTTACCTTGAGTTAAACAAAATAAACATTATGAACACTTATTTCTAAAAAAATTAAACTTTTCCTTGTTAAAACATGCAATCAGACGATTTTTCACCTTAAGATGCGACCAATTAAGTTTTAGCAAAACGCATCAGCATAAAAAGGTTGGTTTTATGGGAAATAAAGTGCACATATGCGCATCAATAATGCAACACTTCTTTAAAATTTTAATCGAGAAATACCAAGCATAAACCGATTTGCTGGAAAAAGGAGCGAATCATAAGAATCACCGACAAAAATTAATTGAGTTGAACAGATAAAGAGTTTTTGCTGATTTTGAGTAAAATCTATAATTAACAAAAAAGAAACAAAACTTAATTGAAAAATGATAAACAATTAGTTTTGGTGTTAACGCGCTTAATTCACGGTGTAAATGTAGATTAAAGTAAAAACGAAATAAAGTGTTTTCAGAAAAGTCACAAGTGTAAACATTCTAACATTTGATAAAACTGATAAGTTTTTACTTTCGCAAAACAAAAAATTAAGTATTAATATTGCTATACTTAAACAAACTAGTTTTGAACAAGAGTAAGTTGTTCAGTAAATTAAGCAAAAAGTTTACTTATATGAAAATACACTATTTTTTTGTTGCTTACAAAACCAGATACCCTTTTAAAATAAAATCTTAAAACATACAAACTAAAATATTGCTCTGTAATAAAACAAAAATATTAAATAATTTAATTTGGTTGTCCTTATGCAATTAATTTTAGTTTACGAAATTATTTTAAAAGTGGTCAAAGTTTTTTCAACAGCTATCACATTTGAGTCAAAAACTAGGTTATTTTAGAAGTTGTCTTACTCAGCAATGATAAATGTTACAGTTAATCGATTAAGTATAAAAAAGTTAGAAAAATATTTTGCCATACTATTTTTCAACATTGAAATCTTAACATTTTAGCAATAAATGTGTTTTAAAACACTTTGATATACACTTTAATATGTGGATTGTAAAGCTAACAACTACAAAAAAACCGCTTTCGAATACAAATTCGTCTTATTTATTAAAAAACACAATAAATACAAACTGGCCCTGTTTGTTGAAAAAAATAAAAACTTTTCTGAAAATGTTTCAAACATAACAAACGCTAAAAACATATTTCGCCCATACATTTGCAATTTTTAAATTATCCTAAAAAAAAACCCAACATAATAAACATTAAATAATTTGCACAAAAAATTTTAAATACGAAAAATACATTCCTGAAAGGTTAAAACATGAAAAAAAAATTGTTGCCATGCAAACAGATGGAACGAGGGGATGGGCCTACCCCCTGCCCCGAAACTCCTCCGGCGGGGAGTGGTCGAGTTTGAGGAGGAAGTACCTCCATTCCGTGTACTGGGCCTGCCTGACCCTGACCACCATCGGCGAGAAGCAGTCGCCACAAACCGACCTGCAGTGAGCTTGAAATATTTTATTTTAATATTTAAACTATTATTTGAATTATTACACGTTGGTATGCAGTAATTCAAATTTAATTTGAAATATTTTATTTTGTTTTTTTAAATAATTTATTTTGTTGTTTTGTTTTAAGTTAATTAACTTTAATGTGATATTGGTACTAACAATTAAATTTTTTGTCGTAATGAATATACTTTTTTAAATTTTTCTTACAACTTTATTTTCACTTGTACAATTGCCATAAACAGGCTTTTTCGACTAACTTTTTCTTCCTTGACAATTTTAAACAACTGGTTGGCGTGTAAAAAATTCCTTGCTAACTTTTAGTAGTACTGGATTACTTATTTGTGTAAAAGTTGGCATGCAAAGTTAGGGGAGTATTTTTACGTGATAATAAAAGTTTTTGTAAAATTAATGCTGTTGAAAAAGTAGTGACATCTTAATGTTAAGTTTTTTATTATTACACTACATCTAATTTTGAGCTAAAAATATTTTAGACAAGTTGACAGAAAAACCAGAAAAACATTATTAGCTATCTGAGTAAAACTTAAAACCTTCAAACTTTATACTTTGCCCATTTCTTATGTAACTAGTATAGTTTTTATTAGTAGTTAATATTTTATTGTTGAGTTGTTTAAAATACTTATATTAATCTTATAAAGTTACTTGGTGTTTTTTTATAAAAATGTCAGTTCACAAACATACATACTTTAAAGTAAAATTTGATTAATAAAAGTTAGTTAAAGTTTATTTCTAGTGGTTTATTAATGTAAGCTCTTTAAACAAGTAGCGCCTTTATGAGGCAAACTTCTCATAATTGTATTTTCACGCAATAAAACATCTTAAGTAAACCGCCAAGGTTACTTTAAAATTTCTTAGTTTATAATTTTTATTAATTTTTCATTTAACAATAACATAACCTGTCCAATAGTTTTAACTTTTAAAATAAAATTTTATTCACTGCTAGTTGTTTCGTTACATAGTCAAAAGAATACTTTTTTTTTAATAATAAGAACATCGACAAAAAAAAAACAAACAAGACTGATATACATCATTATATGAATTGAACTAACTATTTTTCATCCAGCTAGAAACTTAAGCCTGTTGAGTCAGTGTCTAAATATTCAAACAAACTCACTTAAACTTTTCTTTACTCACTAAGCTTGTAGACTAAACAAAAACTTTGTGACAAATTTCACTCAAAATTCGAGTTTTGCTGACTAATCTGACTTTTCCAGTCGGAAAATCACTCATAAACCCGAATAAACTTTCGGTGTTTCAATCACGTTTGCTTACACCAGTATTAAACCCGCTAAAAGCTTGTCATTTTTTGTTTTTACCTGTTAACTTTTTGTTTATGCAAACAGATACCTGTGCACCTTATTCGCTTACTTCCTCGGAATATTCGCGTTTGCCACCGTTGTCGGTTAGTTTGTTTTATATACAAAAAATTAATTAAAACTAAAACTTTTAGAGTGCGATGCTCGCTTGGTCAATTTGTCAAAAACTCATGTTAACTTGCTAGACAGTCATTTTTATGATAAGAAATTGTTTTCTTTGTTTTACTCGGCAAGTAATTTCTATTTTAAAGCAAACTTTGTCAGTTTTTTGTTCATTACAAACCCCAAATTAGCTGAACTAAAAACGCTTTTTCGTAACTAACAACTTTTTTTTATTCTCATACTATAAAAGGATTTAAACATTTGTTTCAAATTATTTGTTTTAGGAAAATTTTCCGTTCAAAGATCAATATTTTGTATACAAAGTTTTTTTTTATGTTAGCTATGTTTAAACATAACAAGAAAAACGGTCAAATAAAAGTTTTTAAGTACATACTCTACTTGTTCTTACTACCATTAAGCTAGTTTTTAACTTTGTATTTTCTTAAACAAACTAGCTTTTTTTAGCTAAAACCAGCAATTCACATGAAATTTTTTATTCTTGAAACAATCAATAAACTTACAAACAAATTCCTATACAGTATTACAGTGTTTAACTAGAACTGAAGCTTATTTATGCTTTCAGGCCAAGTGGGAAACGTTATTGCAAACAAGAACACAGAAAGACTGGAGTACGAGAAAATGGTGGTGAGTGTATTGATTGAAAAAACTTAAATAAAAAATCTGCCAGTACTGATAGTGCTTAATCAATGTTGAAACTGTAGTTTCGATTTTTTAAATTTAATTAATCATTTAACTTGTAGCAGGCAAAGTTTGCCTATAGAAAAATAGTTTATCTGTTGTATTGGTAGAAAAAAAAAAGAAATGTAATTAGTTACTACACAAAATTAGAAATATAAGTAATTAAGCAATTTCGCAGTGTAAATGTTATAGACAACTCAGTAAGTATAATTAACTGATCGGTAAATAAATTATATTTTGTATTCATAGTTGTTAAACAATATACTAAAAAACACTTGCTAAAACATACTTTTTAAGTTTTAATTCTAGCTTCTTACAAAAATATACAAAAGACTACGATTAATACGGTTAAACTCAAAGTTGTGTTGTCTACACAGCATTAATTTAATATATTGAAAAACAAAACAAACTTTTTCTATCTTTTATATATCATTGTATTGTAAAGAGCAACTTTAAAAGTTATATAACTTCAGAAACAAAATTTGAACAAACGAAACTTAACTTTTGCTAATAAAATTGTGCTTGATACAAGTTAAGGTTTTGAAAGCCCCATGAGAACTTTTTGCGTCAAATTTGTATATAATCTACTTATTTTTTTCCTTACAAACTAAAACCTAACTAAGTTTTGCTTTTGATTTTTTTAAACTGTCTAGAGGTTATTCTAAACTTCTTAAATTTTAAATCTTTTAAAATTATTAATACGTTGGATAGACTAACTTTAGCTTGTTTTTTATAAAAAAGTTTTTTTACTGTTTTTGTGTTTAAACAAATACTAATTTTATACTAAAAAACAAAAAACAAAACAAAAATTTTTTAAACACACGAAAAAAAAAAAAAAAAGACATCATATACTTAGTTTGTATTTTTAAGGTAAACTGCAACAGTTTTGAAGTTAGTACTTTAAATTAACATTACTAACTTCGACTACTAAGAACCTATTGAGTTCATTGTATTACTATATTCTTTCAATTTTCACGCTGAATTCATTTACAACTAATCACCAATCGATAATTAAAGTGTAAAAAAGTTTATCTCGTCTAGTTGTAGTTTTTATCAATGAAATATCTTTTTCAAATACATAACCAACCTATTAAAGTAACTTTGAAATAAATTTAGTTTTAGTTGTAAAAACTAGTTTAGTTAAAATAAGTTTATATATTAATGAAATAAAAACTGTAACTACTTAATTGTTTTTTTTTTATCTGTAAATGTTTCAATAGTTAACATAAATTTTTATAAAACTAATTGCTTTCAATTAACTATAAATTAAATAGAAATGTTTATAAATTTCCCAAGCTTTCTAATATTTGTATACTCTAAATCAATACCTTATGAAATATAAAAACCATAACTGACCATACATATAGATTTGTTTTTGAAATTTTGAGACTATTTCAATCTACTAATGAAGTACCAACAAATAATCGTGTTTTAAAACTACCATATCTTTGAAAATATCAGATTTACGAGCAACAGGAAAATTTAGTGACAAATTAAGAGCAATCTTTGTTTAATTAAAACAAACCAACAACTAGCTTACCTTTTGTGTTTATTAGGATATTGGTTTTACCATTGAACATAAAAACAAAAATAGAAAAAAGTTAATATCAACGTTGTTTATTGCTGTTTTAGTAACAAATACAGATTAGCTTGCCTAGCTGATAAAATTGAAGTGTGTCAAGTCATCTTGATTTTAAAAGTTGTAGTATAACAAAATCTAAAACAGCTCTTCAAAATCTGGGTAACTGTTTAAGAGTTTTTTTTTAACTAACAGTTAGATTCTTATAAAACATTTATGTACAGTTTAAAAGAAGCAGAATTAAAAGTAAAAAGCATAATTTGCTACTAAAAAAAATTAAGTAGCATATAAACAATAAATTAATACTGTAATTCCTATACATTTCTTCTCAATGTTTTTCTGTTATTTGAAATCTTTAGCCATTTAATAAACACATGATATCTTTCATTAAAACTCTTCTCAAATAGCTCTTAGTTCACCAAAACGTTCGTCAATGCAAATACTGATCAGTTCACAAAAACTGAAGCAGTCAGTGGCGACGAGCGATGACGTCATCAAAGCGTCATAAACTTAAAAAAGCAGTTGTCACATACTTAAATGCTCTTTTTTTTTTTGGCGGTTTTTACACAGCTGCCATAAACTAATATAAAAACCAATTGCATTCTAGAATGTTTAAATTTCTTAATACCGCCTACTGTGTTTCGCCCCTGAAAGCAACCATATGAAACAACAAAGACAAAAAAATAAATACTGTTTATTTTTTTTTTGTTTTAAATTTCTGTGCCACTCAGACTAACCCAGGCAGGTTTAACATTATTTCAGTTTGTTATAAAATTCTGGCAAAGTCAAGGTTGCTTGTAATTATCTTTTTTTTTTATTACCGCAAAACTTAACAAATCGCTCGTGAAAACCATGTACGGCAAGTATAAGTCAGCATGTAAAAACTTGAGCAAGCGTGAGTGCATGAAACACAACTGTTCGAACTATCATTTCCGAACTAACAACCACTCCACACCAGGACCAAGCGAAGACATTCATGAAGGCGAAGAGCATCCCCGCGGAGATGCAGAACCGCGTGTTGAGGTGGTACGACTACTCGTGGTCCCACGGCACCATCCGGGGCATCAACGACGTGAGCAACCTGGGGATGATGCCCGAAACCTTGAAGGTCGAGCTGGCGATTCACATGAACCTGAACACGCTGAGAAAGGTGAGATGATTGTTTTGTTAATCAGTAGAAAAAAAAACCCTTTTTTAAAAAAACTAGCTCCATAAACTGTATTGAAGTTATTTTCAGCCAACACACATAAGCCTCATTTTCTGAGAAAAGCGTTGTGTGTTTTAGTATTTAATTTTGTAAAGTTGTTTATGAAGTATAAATATACATTTAATGTTGGATTTGTAATAAAAACTAGTCTAAATACACTGGGAAAGGTTAATGATGTTTGAGTTTAATTTAAATGTTTTGCTTAATTATGAAAAAAAATATAAATGTAAATACAGCAACTTTTAAGTTTATTAAAACGCGAGTTTTAAAGAAATGATGCTGTCTATTTTAATTAAAACTTGGTAAGGTTTATCAAGGCTTACTTATTGAAAAGCAATCCTTAGCTCTGTAAAATTTAAGTCTTGAAAAATTTTAAATTTACAAAGTTGTCTTATGTTAATTAGTTTTGTAAGCTTCGTCTACACTGAAAAAAGTATCTAAACAATTAAAAGAAAATTAGTAGAACAGTTGTTTTAATAGATATATACATATGTATATATATATATATATATTAATTTTGAATGTCGAAGTCTTAAAACAAGTGATGTTAATAAAGGTTTAAAGTTTTTTAGTTAGCGTTGAATTTTGTATAACTGCTTATCTAGCATATAAAAGCGTAGAATGTCAAATTGACAAAAGTAACAAAAAAAGTTGAAAAAGGTAAAAGTTGTATAATTTTAGTGAATAACTTTGTATACTTTTTTACTGAGTGAACGTTGAATGTCAAAATCGTAGTATGATGAATCTAAATAGTTAGAAAGGGAGGGAAGAATTTTTTGTTTAGTGTATTTTTTTGTAACTACAATAAACAGTTTTAATTTTATTGTAATTAAAAGTTCACAAAAACTTAATAGTCTTTGTTTTGGGAAGCGTTAGTTTAAATTACTAGCGATTTGTGCATTAAACTTTTTGAAAGTTACATAAAACTTTAATTACTTATTATAGTTATTTCAAACTGTTAAAATAAAATTAGGTGTCTTTACGGTCATAGTTTGTAAAATATTTGTAAAAAGTTTTAAACTTAGTTTTAATTAATGTCAAAATAAGAGCTTATAATCTTTTTTTTTTATGGTAGGAAATAGCTTTTTTCTATAAGTTATGTCATTGAATTAAATGTTTTGGCATGCCGGATGTTTTTCCGATATTATGTTTTTGTCAATAACAACTAAATTAAGACTACCATGTGTTTCCAACAATGTCAAAATGAACTATACTCAAGTTGAAACAAAAAGTTCAACCTTGTAAAACTTTTCAGGTATCAATATTCAGGTTGGTCCAACCTGAATTCCTCTATCACTTGGTCCTCCACCTGAAATCCTTCATCTTCACTCCCGGGGACCTGGTCTGTCGTCAGGGAGAGGTTGCCAGGGAGATGTACATCATCAACCACGGGGTCCTCGAAGTTGTCAGGTTGGAAGCTGTTTTTTTAATGTTTTTTTAAATTTGCTAGTTCTATACATGACAACGACCGTAGGCAGAAGTGTGTTCACGTCACACAATATTACGTTCGAGATTTGAAAATTAATTAATTTTTTTTGCTAAGTTTAAGCTTTGATTGACAACTGTAAACTTTTTTTCTAAGAAAAAAAAAGCAGTGTTTCTTGTGCATTGTAACATATAGAACAGTCGTTAAAAAAATTACAAAATGTTTTGGTTTTAGTGTATGCTTTACTTGTTGAAAGTTTATTAGGAATCGCATACTTTCAACTGATAGCATTCAGAAACAGAGTGGTAGAATTCGTAGCTTTTGTATTTTTTTAACCACTTCAATACATTTTACTTAGTGTAAGTAAATTAAAAAAAAAAAAGTTTCTAGTTTATCGAATAGAAAAAATCACATTGACTAATGTACTAATACAAATACTAAACAAAAAATTAAAAACCATAAAATATAAAATACTAAATACTAATCGTTGTGTTAAACTCATATTGCTAAACAATGCGCAAGGAAAATTAATACCCATTTACTCAAATTTATAAGCGTTTTTGTTCAAGGTTACAGCATTTAAGGTAGTATTTTTAACGGTTATAAAGTTATATAAACAAATGGATTATATAATAGCATAGTTCCAGCAAGAAGTTATTTTTGTTTATTTTATAACAGTAGAAACTTAGTGCAAATGTGGCACATATACTAATTTAATAAATAGGAAAATATAGCTACGTAATGACTCATATAAAATAGTATTTTTGGAACTTTGGGAACTACTGAACTAATGCACACATAAGCTACTATATGTAAATTTTAAATACATTACTTATCAAAAATGAGTGGTTTTGTTATTCGGATTTTTTAAATTAAATTTCTTATGACGTAAGTACTGATCAAAATTAAAAATCAATTTCATTCATATAAATATTTTACTTTTAAGGTTATGTAAGTTTGAGAAGTAAAACAACAGTGAAAAAAATCTGTTTTAGTTTAAAGCTTAAAGAAATATATTTTTAGTTTTTTCAGTGTTCATCATAAGTTTACTAAAATAAAAACTTACAATTAATTTTGAGAAGCTTTAAATTTGTTAGCAAAAATTCACAACTTTTGGTATAGTTTTGCTATAAGCTTTTTTTTTTTAAACTAAAATACACGACCAAATGTGCTACGAACAAACAAACACTGATTTACAACTAGTACAAAAAACATTTATGTATTATATTTGTATAAATATATGCTTTTTAACGTCAAGTTCAAATACATTTTTTGCAAAGCAATACGAATCAGTTTGTTTTCTAACTTTCACTTATTTTGAATTTTAAAGTTTCAAACAACGACTCAGGCATGGTCGTTGAATTGAGCATTCTTTAAAAATCATATATTATGAGTAGTTGTAAACTGAAAATTATTTTTAACTTACAATGATAGCCACCCTGATTGCTGTTACAGTTAGTTTTATTAAACATGCACGTAGTTTTTATTTCATTTTCAGTCTTTTAAAAACAAAATAAAAACTATCAAACAAAGTTACTAGTTTGAAAACAGTGATACAAACTAAACTGCAAAACTTTATATTGATTTAAAACTCTTATTCATAGCGTATCTATAAACAATAAAACAAAAATGCTTTCATTAGTATGGCAAATACATTTTTTATTTTCACAGCGACTCGGGGGCGGTGATAGCGCAGCTCAACTCGGGGGATTTTTTCGGGGAGATCGGAATACTGAACTACGACAAGGGGTTCAACAAGAGGATGGCGAACGTTCGGAGCGTCGGCTACTCCGAGGTGTTTTCCCTGAGCAGAGAACACGTTCTGCAGGCCATGGAGTATTACCCGGGTAGGTGGATGTTTTAAGTAGAACAAAAAAATTTGACTACTTGCAGAGGTCGTTGAAATTTTCGATGTGTTCATTTGGGAGAATAATATTTGTTTAAAAAAAGTTGTTTTGAAACAATTTAAGGATCTTTTTATAATTTTATTCAACATTTAATTTTGAAAATACCATACTTCACATCGCCTTACTCTATTTACAGATCTACGAACTACTTTGACTGTTTCCGTTAAAATATTTACTTCCCCGTATGTTCTGTTGGTTACCCAGCACTTACACGTTTCATTCACATTCAGCTGAAATATAACAAATACAACTGCATACAATTTTATTTAATCACCTGAAATTTATAACGCAACAAGCTTTATCACATCATTAAACTACTTGTTTTCTTACTACGTAAACGTAAGTAGAACACAGTACAAATACTTATGCTTTGTAGAAGCGAAAGATCTGCTACTGCTGTATGGGAGACAGAGGCTTCTGAAATCGTCGCACAAACTGAGAGAACTAAACAAAAACTCAAGACTGTCCAAGTGAGTCGTTTAAAAGTGTTAAGTAAAGAGGTAATAATAAATTAAGTTTTACGTCACAGTTTCCCAAAATGGGCCATCTTAGCAGGTTAGGGGCCGATAAGCTGCAAAAGGAGCATAGTGCAGATACCTGGCCGTATCATAGGGAAGTACTTTAATACATTTCATAAAATAGTCGAAACCTACGTTAAACATTCAAGGTTTGTGATGAGAGTAAAAAAAAAGTTCATAGACACAATTTACGGGAGGTTTGAAACTTACGTTAGATATTCTGGAAATTGTAGTGAGTGGGGGCGCTAATAAGTACCTCCCCTAAGTTATAAGTATATGATTTTATGAAATGAATTAGGAAACTATGTTCTACAAAAGTCAAAAAAAACCATAATTAATATTGAATTTAGGTAGGAATATACATACACTATTTTATGAAACTAAGTTTGACTTAACAAGCTAAATATTAACAATAAACTAAACATCATACTTAGCAGCATTAAGCACAGTTAAGTATATTCTTCTATTAAAAAGCCAAAATCGCAGGTCGTCACGGACGTCGTCGATATACAGCAGATCGTTGCGCATCAAGTCCCTCAACTCCTCCAACCAGAACTCCTTCAAAACTTCTCAGAATGGGGAAAATACCCCGTCGTCGATCGCGTCGGTGATGTCGCAGTGCGGGCTGGACTTCATTCCCGCCACTTTGCAGCAGCAAGATGCCACCCAGCGGTTGGAAAATGAAATGAAGGAGCAAAACGGTTGGTAGTTTCTACTAATATTTTAAGAAAAAAATAATTAAAAAGGTAACAGTTGGCTTATTTTTATCTGGTTGCTGGAATTTAGGTTGATATCAGAATTAGTTTTCAGACGGCGCTTTTTTCAATATTAATATAGAAAAAATTAAGAGGATAATGGGTACTGTCTTTTTCAATATTGTTAATTTATTTTAGTTTTAGTGTTTATATTTTGTAAACAATCTAGCTAATGAAGTTTACGCTATCATCAAAATTAGCTTTTAAAACATTTTTTTCTTGTTTCGAGAACTATATTTATAAACAGCTTTTAAATATCTTGTTCTTTTTTTTAATATTTGCTAAAATGTAGGTTAGTACCTGAATTTTGTTGATTAAAAAAACAGTTAAGAGGAAAACTTTATTTTATTTAATATTCTTGTTTGTTTGCTTTTGTATTATTTTTTGTAAATAACTTATAAGAACCAATCTATTTACTAGTATGCATGTTAGTATCAACATATTATAGAGATATGCGAACGTTTTTGATATATCCTAAACATTATTTTGTGTTTTGTTAAAACCGTCATTCGCGATGTAAAATTATTCGATTCTGATGATTTTTAACTCAATTTAATGAACGAAATCATTAATATACTTGTGTATTGTAGTTTTTGTAAGTAGTTAACAAGGTGATTGGTTAGAAATTAAAACTTTAGATAGTTAATTAAGATTTCAAAAACATTCTAGTTAAGCAGAAACTTTGCTTTAGTAATATGCGTTTCAACCAGTTTTACTAAATTTTTAAAGCTTTTACAATAACCTATGATATATAATTATTTTTCTTAACTAAAAAAGGTTGCTCAATTAACTGAAATTTAAAGAGCTTATTTAAATTAAGATGTGCAAATTTAATATTTTATTTACAACCAAGTTTCGGTGGCAAAAAATTGCGACCTTTTTAAGTATAATAAAATAGAATTTTATTATTTTATTATACTTAAAAAGGTCGCAATTTTTTGCCACCGAACCTTTGTTGTAACTAAAATATTCAATTTGCACATCTTTATTTTAAAGACCTAAGATATAAATAATAAATGAATTTTTTGACAACTGAATATTTAAAGACATGTGCTTAAACAGTGAGTGGTAAATACTGTTTTCTTTACTTTTGAGAAATAAGAATTCAATCATAGTTATAAAAGGTTTTGTAAAAGCCTAAATCATTTTTTGCTACATGGCTTTTTAAACAGTTAAACTCATGCTTTTAGGTAGCTGTCAGCAAATACCGAAGTCGAGTTTGACAACCGAAAGCTCAATCATGACGGACGATGTGTTCAAATCGCCAGACAGCAACAAAGAGGTGAGTTTGTCTTACAACGCTACTAAAGTAACCGAACAAGTATCGACCGTTCGAAACAACTCGGTCTATTAAAAAATAAAAGTCTCAATATTTTGCTAAACTTCACTACCTGCGCGTTTGGAGCAGGGTTTCCCAAAGCGGACCGAGTGACCCCCTTGTGGGGCCGTGAAGTTGTAATTTGAAACTTACTCTAGATATTCTGGTGTTGATGATGAGAAGCAAAAAAAAAAAAGTTTTAGGCGTTTTTAACGGTAGTTTTTTGAGGAATCTCGTCGGAGAAGGTCATAGCTTTTTTAATTTCCTTAAAGGGGGCCACTTGAAAAAAGTTTGGGAAACCCTGGTTTAGAGCAAAAACGGAGCTCAACGAACCTTCTTACTCTAAAACTTTTAAAAAATAATGATTGAACTTCACCAAATATGTTCGCACATGTGAGGTTTAGCAGTGGAGTAAAATATCAAACTTAATCTACACGAAATTAGATTGAAAGTCGACCGAACAAACTTCAAATCGAAATAAACCGTTTAAAACAACGCACTTTACTGTCAACTACCAACGAAAGTACTATCGTCCAACTATTTTTGCATCTCGGTTTACTTATTTTAATAAGTTATAGATAGACGCTATCAACTTTAAACGGTTCAATATTCCACAGTTCAAAACGCTGTTCGTTAAGTTTCAAACAAATTAGTTTTTCAGTTTTTATCTCTGTTTCAAACCTACAAACTTGCCCACAGTTCAAGATGGAGAGGAACCACGAGCTGGCGAGCATCACGGCGAAGCACAACCACGAGGTGGAGAGGATGCAGGAGGAGCTGAAGGAGCGGGAGGAGACGATCGAGACCCTGAAGGACGACATCAAGCTGTTGGTGGTGCGTGTTTTCACATTGTTTGGAAGCAAATAATAACTTCTTTTATAAAGCTAATACTCAATTTTGTTTTGTATTTGGTATATATTTTGTAAACATTGGATGTGTTAGTTGCGTTTTCAAACGTTTTAGTTTATGGTGCGTATTTTTGCATTATTTGAATTTATTAAACTCTTTCAAGATGTTTCGAAACAGACTCAGTTTTAACTTTTAGGCAGTTTGAACTGAGTCTGCTTTGAAACGTCTTGAAAGAGTTTAATGAATATTATTTCTCCTCTGGAAGTTGAAATCTTTTTATTATTTTTCGATTAATCAAAACATATACTTCTATTCAGTATAAGTACGAACTTGTTTTATAAAATTAATTTTTAATTTTGTTTTGTGTTTGGTATATATTTTGTAAACACTGGATGTGTTAGTTGCGTTTTCAAAGCTAGACTGTTGAGATAGTTGTTTTGATATTAAAAATAGAAAAACTTAGTTTTGATGAAACTTTTTATTTGATTTTAAAAGGTATAAAAGAACATAAAACAGTACATTACTGGTGTTCAAGCGGATAATTTTTTTTAAATATTGTTTTCTTTTATGTCGACAATAATAGAAATTAAAATAAACACTTTAACCAGGCATTAAACGAAGTAGTCCGTGAAGAAAACAGCTCTCAAGTTTTAATCAAGGTTCTAATATTTCACAATGTATCATTTTAACATCATAGACATGTGTTGCTTTCTATTTCAAAACTTAAAAAAATATATTGTATAAAGTTATTGGAAGTATCCAATAAAGCGAGAATTAAAGTTTTTTTAAACTGGCAACTAACCAAACTTGAGTATTCATCAAAAATTGCATTAGAAATCAGTTAATAAGCATTCTTACTTAAAACTATCTTAAATATATATTAAGCTACAGGACAATAAATTAAGTAAGATATTAAGTGTGATTTCAAACATTTGTGGTCGTTTTATGAGCATTTAGGTAATCAAATAAAAAGTCAAAAATCATATAAGTGTCAATAGATTATAAACGTGTATATCAATTTCACAAACATATATTTTACTGTGTTCTACCGTTATGTGGGTTTGGAATTAGTCAATCTATGTTACAATCTTTTTCAAATAGTGAACATATGCGCTATTGAAAAAGATACTCCAAGGTAATTCAAATTGGAAATAAATAAATAAACTTGAATTACGTTATTTGTGCTTCATTATGAGCATTCGTTATGAAGTACATTATGATTGATTATCGTATTTATTCTACGTTTTATCCTTACCAAGCAAAAACCATTACCAAGAATAAAACACTTATCAACAAAAGGAGTTAATTGACAATCATATGCTTTTAGAAACAAAAATAAGTATTAAATTTAGTTTGAACTTATGTTAGGTTTTTAATTTTTTGTATTACTTTTTTTTTTCTTAAAATTACTCACCAATATTTTGCTTACTATTGTTATTTTCTAGTTAAACTATTTTTTAGGACAAACTGCACGAAGCGATGAACCTGAATCCTGAAAAGAGCGGGAACCGATCAGTTTACAAAAGATCTTCGAAGACCAACGGAAACAGAAAGCCGTCTGTGTTGCCTGTTTAAAGTAAAAACACAGTACCAAATTGATATTTTGAAGATTTTTTGAGATGAAAAGGTGTATTTGGCTGTTACGACTTTAAGAAAAGTTACAAGTAATTCTTCATTGTTAAACAAAGCTGTGTTTTAATTATGCCACGCTCCAAAATGAAACGATATTTTCTACTGTTTTAAAGAATCGTTTTAAGTAATTATAACGTACTAATTGAAAACTTTTGTTTTGAAAGTATGAACCATGTGTTTTAATTGTTTTTTGATTCTTTATACGTATGTGCTCTACCGTTTTGAAATTTTTACAGCTTTTTTATACTGTCCAAATTGTTTTTACTTTTCTTGTTTTTATCAACTTTATAATATTTTTTTATGTGATTACTTTTAGAGATGGCAGTGAAACTGTGTAAATCATATGTAAATATTCTGCTTTTTTACGCTTTTTAATAAAATTTCAAAACTATTTCTATATAAAAACCTGTATCTAAGCTGTATCAAAACTAAATTTACACTCTAAAAAACTTGAGTATTTGAAAAATTTTGAGCTAGAGTGCTAGTTAAAGTTACATACTAAGTAAAGTAAGTTGATTGAAAAAAAAATTCTGTATTAAAAATGAGAATTTACTTACGATACACTAATTAGCTGCAATTTAAACATTTTTAATACACAAGTAGTTGAGTTAAATAAAAACAAACTTTATTCATTCATTTATCAACTAAAACTTCAAAATCATCATTTATATTACTAAAATGTTTACAAAAGTCCTTGCTAACTGTGCTACTGAAGCAAAAGATTAGTGTCTTTTTTTTAATAGTCTGAGTACTTTCCTAAATTGCTTTTACTTAATATAAACTGAAGAACTTAATATATGCGATCTAAACGAGAACAATCTAAAATTCTTAACACTAATGTTAAAGTAACTGATACAAAAGTGAACTGTACAGAGAGTCAACTGGTTACTAATCTAAGCGAGCATGCAAGTATCGTCTGGTAATGTACACTTTACGTTTAGTAGATGTGGCCTGTCACAACAAATACAGTTTGTTTGGGTCCTTTTTTACAATATTTTGAAACAACCACCTTTGAAGAAAAATAAACAGCAAATGTTAATTTAAATGCCACTAAACATTTACTAATTTATCATTTACCTCCCTTTAAAACTACTGTAGACTTTTAGAAACAAATAATTTTTTAGAACTTGATACTTGTTAAACGACTCGTGAGAATAAAAGTTCGCTTTTAAGCTTAAAATATCAAAACCTAGAAAAATTCAAATTTTAAACCTTTTATTCTGAAAAAAAAAAATTTTTTAATTCACTAGAACATTTAAATATACGAATGCAAAAGTTTCGTCGAAATGTTGTTTTTTATATTTCAAACAAAAAAGATGCTTTTTTTATAATCCTTGTTTTTAAGATAAATTGATTCTAATTAAATTGTTTAATTTTTATAATTAAATTGCAATTTAAGTATTTCTAAGAATAAATCAACTAAAAAAGTGAATAACTCAAAGCCATCAAGTTTTACAAATTTTCAGAAAAGAAAATTAAAGTTTTATACATTTTTTCTATTTTATAAAAGTATCTAATTTATTTTAAATAAAGTAGATACTGTGAACCATCAAAAAAAAAGTTTATCAAGTATAATAATTTTTCTTTTAAAAGTTTAACAATTTGTCTATATAAAATTGTTTAACGAATGTAAAGCAAAACACTTATTAATATTGCTTAGCAAAAAACTGGTGAAAACGTTTATGATGAAGTCCGCGGATAATGCTACGTCATAATACGAATGTTTTATGACGTCACAAAACAACCGTGAACTTGAGAATTTCGATTTTCTACGCATTATCTTTTGATCGATACATTTTAAATTTATATTTAATTGTGCTTCCACCTGAGTGAGAAGCTTATTTTCATTAAATATAAAGTTGCAATGAAATTCAAATTTTATTTAGAAATTAGTTTTGCAATGATGATTTGTTTTAACGGTTAAATTGACAACAATGTGGTAAAATAATGTTTTTATTTTTGTTAATATAATCTTTGATCAAGAAAATAAAAGCAGCATACAATATTTTATCTAACTTCTTTAAAACATTTGAAGTTCTTTCTATCAGTATATATGTCGAAGTTATTTTTTACAACTTATACCTCCTTTGTAATACGAATTCTACGCTGTTTGGTATTAGTTTAACGCTTGGGGTCATTGTTGCAAGAATCAAAAAGCAAACTGAAACACTACTACTAGACCATGGAAACTTAATTTTCAAGGAATAAGAATTTATTCAACGTTTAGAAATCCTCATTTTTTTAATTCTTGCTACTGTTCTAAAATCTTTTATGACATTTATGGTTTGTGGAAACATTTTAGATGTTAGATGCCACTAAAGGTACTTTTTGCTGAAAAATTCTGTCAGTAAAATAATAAAAAGACATTTTAAACCTTTTTCTATAAGTAAGTAACAATTTATTAGTAAGAAAATATTAAATAATCATTTATATTGTCCGTCAAACTCAAACAGTTTTAAAGTGAATTACTGCTTATTAAGCACGGTAGTAGTTTCTCCTATGAAAAAACGAATGTGTATAGGTTAGAAGATTTTAGAAAAATTTAGGTTTTTTTAGCTAGTAGCTATCTTAAGTAAGATAGACTTAAAAACTAATTTAATTTACACACAAAATCAGGTCATTTTGGCTTGTTCAGGCTTAGTTCACTTAAACAAATGAGGTAAGTTATTTAAAAATAAAAGGTTTTGTTTTATTGTGTTTTATTGTGTTAAAGGTTATACACCAGTTTGTGTTAAATTTGTATTAAAAAAAACTTATTAAAAAGTTTTATGCCCACTCACTTGCAGTTATCTAGGTCATCTTGTACTTTATTTGGTACCATTTAAGTGCAAACTTCTCTTTTTTATTCATATTTATCTCTTTAATTTTGATAATTACACCTCTTAAATTGTACGAATTAGTAAGAAATTATCAATGAATAAATAGATATAATTACTATAGAGTAACTTTTTAATAGTTTTTCGAAGGTTTTGTTAAAGATATACAAATTTTGTAAATCAGAATTATTTATTTTCAAAAGCCATGTACAGAAAAAAGAATATTTTAAAGTACTTATTCTAATATTGTGCAAGTCTTCAAAATTGATAAACTGCTAACATTAAAATTATTAAGAAAATTTGCAACCATACAAAAGTTTTCATTTAATAAAAAACTGTAAAGCTTATTTAGACTTCTTATGTGTTACTAAGGGCAACTAGTATAATAAAAGTAAGTCAATGAAAAGAAATTTAATAAAAGTCTCGGTTTTGTTAAAGTAACATCATTTTCTTATTAATTTAAGATTTTAAATGTGAGATATATGTTTTAAACAACATAAAAAGGTCTATATTATATAAATGTTAAATTTAAAACTGAAATTTAAAATGAATATTTATTTTAACTCTAAATGTTCAAATATTATAACTATAAAAAATATAATTTTCAGAAAATTAAATTAGTCCTTTAAAGCTAATCCAAAGTTTGAAACTCTTTATGCTGTTCTAAATTAATTTGGTATTATATTGTGCTACAAAATTTAAAACTAAGTTAGAGTTTGAGTTTTAAATCTCAGAAAAATAACTATGTTTTTTTTGTCATTTATTTAATTGAATTTAAAAATACTATAGTTACTTCATTTTTAGCATAAACATTTTACTTAAGATAGTATATATTGTAAAATTATTACTTGTTCTACTTAAAATCATATCAAGTATGCTGATTTGTAATTAAAATATTTGTAGTAAACATATAAAAACTATTAACTCTAATCGAACGTTCGCACTTTATTTTATTGATGCGTGACAGCTTTTGACTTAACTTTCATTTAAGAAATTATTTTGCTAATTTGATTATGTTTTTTTTTCTGTTTTCTCATTGTAGTTCAATACATCCAATTACAAAATACAAAACTCAATTAGTAAAGTTTATCGTACTAAAATAGTGTAAAATTTTTAACAAAGTTTTTTATCATTTTCTCATTTGAAGTGTTATTAACAAATTATATATTTAGGCATATCTTTTATGGAGTAAGAGTATGAAGAGTATGAAGAGTATTCTTAAGAGTATTACTACAACTACAATTTGATTATTTAACTTATAGAGCTTATGCATATATATATACTTTATATTCTAATTTTGTTTCCATAGTTCCTTCAAAGTTTGTAACTATATCGAAGCTGTTTTTTTAATAAAAGATCATGTTTTATATTATGGCTTTTTGTACTGTTTTATACCTTAACTAAAAATGTTGATATTAGAGTTTAAAAAAATCTAAGTTGTAAAAAATAAGATTAATTTTTTAAAATTTATCCAAAGTTTGAACATTTTATGCTGTACTAAATTTCCTTGTTAATATGTAAAATTATCAAGTTTAAAATAAACTTAGAGTTTCAAACTCATAAGAAAATTATGTATTTATTTTCATTTATTAAGTTGAATTCGAAATAATATATTTAGTCCATTTTTACTATAGACATATTACTATTTGGATTCTTAAAACCAAAATATATAATAGACATTTTACTTAAGTTAGTATATATTTCTGAATTAATATTTATTCTAGCTAATATAAATATAAAGTATGCTTTTTTATTATAATAAAAATTAAAATTATTGTGTTCTTATATTTGTATAAAAGATATAAATAAGTTAAACTATTTACAATAGTCGAACATTAGCTCGTAATTTTACTAATGCGCGACAACTTTTGACTTAACGCTTCAGTTAAATGGTTATTTTGTTAATTTGAATATGTTTTTTTTTCTGTTTTCTTATTGTAGTTCAATACAGCCAATCTTAAAATACAAAACTTAATAAATAAAGTTAATCGCTCTATAATAGTAAAAAATGTTTTAACAAAGTTTCTTATCATTTTCTCATTTGAAGTGTAATTCACAAATTTTATATTTAAATATTAATTAGGCATCTCTTTTATGGAGTAAGAGTATGGAGAGTATTCTTTTTAAAATTTAAAACTAACTAAAAAAAAACACTTTTAACCGTTTAGTATTTTTTAATGAGACAGGAACAAAAATAAATAAATATTATTGATCCAGATGTAGGTGTTTATTTACAGAAATCTATATTAAATAACCTAAAGAACTAAGAGTTTATTTTTACGACGTGATTAGAATATTTTGTTGCATAAGAATATTTTACGGGTTAATATTGTCGGATTACTTTTTGATAAGGTAAAAGTTGTTAAATGTAAAAATTTCCAAAATTTTGGAAGCTAATAATTTTAGGTGATAAAAAATTATTTCATATAGTCTACTTTTATGGTATTAGTATTTCAATGTTGTTATTTGGAAATTATTGTACACAAGCTTTTCAAAATCTTTATTATTTTTTAAGATTTGGCTTTTTAACAATGTTGTATTCAAATTAGTGTTATTAGAATTCTATTTATTGTAATTAAGTTATCATACTAATGTTAACTGCTAATACGATTGATAGAAAAATTGAACTTACTATAACTACAATTTGATTTCTTTTTAACTTGTAGAGTTTGTAAAGATTTATATATATATAGATTTTTTATATTGTAATTTTATTTCTATAGTTTCTTCAAAGTTTAAATTATTTAGATACTAGGTATTATTTTGTAAAATTCCGTGTGCTATATTGTAGCTTTTTCTAGTTTTTCAAAACTTTAGTACAGAACAGGCTTAGTTTTTTTTTCTTGTCTTTACTTATTTATTATTGCCGAAGTACTATTTTATTATTTTAGACAACGTATTTTATTATATGTCTTTACAAACTTTTGTTATAGGTTGTATTTAGTTTTGAAATCAATGTTTTGTTTTTGCTTGTTAAAATGTTAGAAATTATAGAATTTAAGCATTTAAACAAGCAAATAAAAACATTGATTTCGAAACTAAATACAACCTATAACAAAAGTTTGTAAAGACATATAATAAAATACGTTGTCTAAAATAGTAAAATAGTACTTCGGCAATAATAAATTAGTAAATATACGAAAAAAAATACAAACTGAACACAGTATTGTTTTTTTTTTATAAGTAAAATAAATTGAAAATCAATATGAACATTTAAAGTATGTCTTTGAAAAAAAAAATAAGATACAGTTATAAAATATAAACAATAACTTATTTTTCAAATTTATAAAATCTTATTGTTACTTAAAACTTTCTGTTCATTCTTATCTGTTAATTTAATTTAACTTAATTCAAAGTTTTAGGACTACACTAATTACATCTAAAAACAAAAAATTGAATTGAAAAAACTTAAATGTACTTGAATTTGTTAAGATCTCACATTGCAAAAAATTTGACTTTAAAAGTTTAATAAAAAGCTGTAGTATATTGTTTTTTAAATCATTAAATACATTTTAGTTAGTGCGGAAGTAAAATAAAAAATAAATAAAAACATTTTGTAGATTTAACTTAATATTGACAAAACAATCACTTTGCTTATGAAAATGAGTATAGCTACTGGGAAGACAAAGCTAACAAAAAAGAATACTTTAAAGAGGCGCTTCAGTGAAATTGCAGAAATATCAGCACCATAAACTGTTCACATGCACGAACCAGAAATAACCACAGAACTTGAACCAAGTTGGTCAGTCTAGACAGCTCGGGATTTCTCTGTTCCTCAAGAACTAGCTATAGGAGCTCGGGCTTCTGAGCCTGTTGTTTATATAGAACTTTCAAGACCAAATGCACAAGTCCAAACAGAAGTTGAAAATTCAATATCACTTGAGCAAGCCTCAGAAATGTATGCACGAATTGTAAATGAAGAGGAATTTTTACCATTTTTATTTTGGTAGAACTTTCAAGACCAAATGCACAAGTCCAAACAGAAGTTGAAAATTCAACATCACTTGAGCAAGCCTTAGAAATGTATGCACGAATTGTAAATGAAGAGGAATTTTTACCATTTTTGTTTAAAGAAAGCCAAATTGCAATTATAAATCCACCTGTAGAAATGTGTGAAATACAATTGCTATTGAGTACAAGTCTCTAAAACCTGAAGAAAAGTTCATTCCTTTAGAAATATCGGTAGAATTATATGCTTCAAAACCATCAGTGGAAGTACTAGGGGTTATACAGTTGTAGAACCACGAAAACCATCAAAAGCCGCAGAAAATACAACATCAATTAAAATTGTGGCTACTGGTCGGAATAGAAAAAGTAAAAAAATTTTAAAAAGTATGAGTTCTGATGTTGGTGGTATAAAAAAAGCAAAACTTGTTAGTGTTCAGTGCTCACAGTTAAACAAATTTGTCATTTTCAGCTAAAAACGGTTTAGTCAGACTAATAACATTTGTTCTTCTTTTTTGTATTTTTTTTTTTACTTGTTCTCCAAAGTTTTCATAAAATTAGCTTTAGTACCCAAAAACTTACTAATAAAAACTAAGTTCTTTATTGATTTGTGTAGTTAATTCTCATTATCAAAATTTACTTTATCGTTAACAAATAAATACCTTCTATCATATAGTCATTTTATAGTATGTGTAAAACGTATTTTAAGAGATTAGTTACGTAGTACAGATATCTATTTTCAGTATGATTAAATTTAATAAAGGTTTTGGATAATACTAGTAGTATTAGTTAATTAACTTATAACTTTATTTAAGTCGCATTTATTTTAAATTTTAAACTTTTTATTTGAATTAACATAGTCGTCAATTTTTGCGGAATTTACCAATATATATAACCCTGACAGTTTTGTTAAAATTGAAGCTAAACTTTAATATATGTGTAACTTTTTAGCTAAATTTTGTCGTCAATGCTACTAAAAGTTAATCCAAAAATTTCAACAAAATTCCAAAACAGCAAAAGTTTAAAAAATTATAGTGAAACAAGAAAAAAAAAACGAAGAAAACGAAAATTATAGAGTTGATCTTAGCTGTCGTACTTCAAATCAAAATATCATATTTATATATTCTTTTATATAATACATCGATTAAAGTTCAAGAAAAAACTATTTAATGACTTATGTGTACCAAATCATATGATATTTAAAAACTAAATAGTCATAAATTTCTCTTACATGACCGTATTAAGCTTGTAGAGCAAAGAAACCTTGTAACTTTAAAATCTTAACTTTTATTCTTAGAATTATTACTTTGAAAGTTGGTATACGAAAATAATTTATGATTTTAGTTCGATAAGTTGTTTTTTAAGTATCAAAAGTCTGGGACCCGAGTACAGTCATTTGACGGGTTTTATGCGAAAAAAAAGAACTTTTAAGACGAAAGTCTTTTAACTTTTTAGTTTAAGTCGCATAAAATTAACCATAAATTACTTAAAATTATTTTAAACAAAATATACTTAAAATATTTCTAAATTTTAATAAAAAACAATAATCATAATAACTATTAAGTTGTTATATTACAAATTTTGTTAGATACAACTTCTCTAGCTGTTTTACTGAGAAGCCAGAATGGTCACTTTCAACTTGCTTTGTATTGTACTGATTGCTTGCTGATTAATATTAATTGAAAATTAATCAACAGTCAGTAGATTAATGAGATAAAAAAAGTGTCATTTTTAGACCTGGGTTTAGTGTATCAGAACCCTTTAAAAAAATATTAATGAGTATAAAAAAATTGAATAGTGTTGAAGTATCACAATTATAAGTTAAATGTTGTTATTTGTTAAAAATGATTATAAAAATAAAAATATTTTCATTCATAAAAAAGTTTTAAAAATTACACACATAAGCTATTAAATTTGATTTTTTGTTATCATTGAACATAAATTCTATAGTATAATTTCAAAAACATAGTTACAATTTATACTTTATCTGGTGACTTTTCTCATTTGTTAGTCTTAAGTGTATGATTCTTAAATTAATCCTTAAATTAATAACATTAACATAATTTAGCATAAAAGTTTTTGTTATACTACTTAAGAGCTAAGATAAATACAAAAGTTACATCAATTTCTTTTTATAGTTAGTGAGGTAAGTTATTCGTATAATTTTTTTTTGGTTTTAACTGAACTATAGATGAGATGATCAAGATTTAAGATAAGCAAATGTAATAAAAACAGACTTTTAGTTATTTTAAGGTGATTTTTTTCTTTTTTGTATGATAAAACTCAGTTTTGTTGTATTTTAAAATAGTGCTAAGTAAGCTAGATATTTTTTTAATATATTAGTATCAATAGAATAAATATAACAGATATACTGTTAATATTTATTTACTTCGGTACTTTTTTTAGCTCAACAACAGAACTATTATTAAGAATCATAGTGAGTTATTAAATTAACAAAATATATATTTAACTCAAAACTATAAAATAGCTTAAGTTTAATTGAAAAATTAATTTATTGTAAGCATAAGTTGTAATTACCTTGACTATCTTAAAATTAAATTTTTAAACTGTACTGAAAATGTTTATTACATAGCTAGTTTTTTAATAAGATCTTTTGAATAGTTTTCAGTTGTTTGTAAGAAATAAAGTAGGTAAATTCAGAGTCTTACATCAACAAAAGGAATATTATTTATTAATTTTATTTTTAAAGAGTATTTTATCGAATCAGTTGGTAAAATTACAGAAGTTGATACATCTGGCATCATAGGTTGTAGAAAGTATGATTATTACTTTTTGAATATATTTCTAGATTTTAAGTATATGATTTCAATTTATCCATTTTGAAGTTTTTAAGAAAAGTAAAATAATGAAGATTAGGTCACTCAAAAATTCAAAATTCAAGTTAAGTTTATAGTTAATTTCATAAAGTTCTAAAATTTTAAAAATAAAAAAAATGTGATTTTTGTTTTTTTAATTAAACTCTAGTAATTTGTTTTCCATTTAATTGGATACTTAAAATTAATTTATTTTGCACCTGATATGCAGGCTAATATCCTATAAACTTAGAATAAAAATTAATCTAATTTTATTTTTATAATAATGTGAACTATACTTTTAACTCATAAACTTACGTCAATATTTAAAGTTTAATTAGTTATACTTGAATTATAAACTAATACTTGAATTGAATTATAAACTTATAACCTCAATACTTTGAAAAAAAAAGTTGATATGTTTTTAGAAATGAGAGGACGACTGTTAGATTTGTTAGAAATAACCAAAATAAGTAGAATATTGGTTTAAAATAATCATTAAGTTTATTAGAAAATTAACTGTATTGTTTTTACATAATATTTTAGTTTCACTTAATTAGTGACAATTGTAAGACAATTGTTATTACCTTAGCTTTTTTAACATTATCTAGCAAGTAACATAATAATGAGAATTATTAATCACATATAAAAAGATTTTTATTTAAAAAATGTGTTAAATTTTTTTTTTTTTTTTTGTGTTGATGTCAATTTTTAACTGATCAAGTGTACTACTTATTTTGTTAGACTTTATTACAGTTTACTTTCAGTTTTTTTTTGTTATTTCAGTTTTGAAAATTAAAGTAATATTTGTCACAATATAATAAAAAAATAACTAGTAATGTACTGAACATAATTTATATATAAAAAATTATTACAGTTTTTATAATAACTTAGATTTGAAAATTTTGTAAAAAACTACTAATTTCTATTTTACATACTGTCCATAGTCACTATAAAATAAATAAAGCTAAGTAAAAAAGCAAAAGTCAATTTAAAAGTTTCTTTAACTTTATTGTTATGAAACTTGAAATGTATTCAAGTTAAAGTATTACTTTACAAAAAAAATATTAAAGAAGCTTTAATAAAACTTACTTAAATATATTTTCTATAGAGCTTAGGTACCATAACAATTAAGTTATTGTTTAAAATTATTTTGCCATAAACTTTATAGATTTATTTTATAAAAAGTGTAATCAATAATTTATTTTTTCAAATCAAAAAAAAATTAAAAAAAAAGTGTTCAATACTATATCTTGTTGACTTTGTGTTACAGTATAATACAAAGTAGTAAATTTTAAAAAAGTCAAGTCCTTTTTTTTAAATTACAGGGTTGCCACTTTACCTGGAAAAACCTGGAATTAGACAATTTAGACTAAAATAACCTGAAAAAACCTGGAATTTTAGAAACTTTGAAAAAAACATGGAAAAACCTGGAATTTTGATCAAAAAACCTGGAAAAACCTGGAATTTTTAATAATAATAACATTTTCAGTTGTAAAATTTTGATTTTACACAAAAAATCCATCATATAATTAAGATTTTTTTTATCATCAAAAAAATTTTTTATTAAAAAACACATTTAAAGTAACTTTACAGTATTTTTTCAATATTTTTATACTATTTAACACAGTTTCTTAAATAGAAACTAACTTAAAACTAAATATAGACTCAAAAATGTGTACGTTTGAAAAACTGGAAGAAATTTTGAAAACCAGGAAAAAAATTTGAAAAAACGAGTGGCAACCCTGATATTACCAAAGTCTTAAAAGTTTACCCTAAACTTCATAAACTAACTTCAGTATTAATAACATTCATGCTTCTTATTTTTCAATCTTTTCAGTAAAGTTTTAATTTAAAATTAAACTTCTAAGACAATGGTTTTACACTTCTAATATCACTGGCATATGTTGACACTTTTGGTGTTTTATTATCTTAAGATGTATAATTCAGGGTTGCCAAATTTTTTAATGGGAACCGTTCAGTTCTAACCCGCGCACAATTCCAACCCAAATCAAACCCTACCAGATCATTTCCCACCCGATCAAATCCAACCAAATTCAAATTCCACCCGATCAAACCCAACCCGAATCAAATCCCACCCGAATCAAATCCCACCCGATCATTTCCAACCCGATCAAATCCAACCCAAATCAAATCCCACCCGAATCAAATCCCACCCGATCAAATCCCACCCGATCAAATCCCACCCAAATTAAATCCCACCCGAATCAAATCCAACCCGATCAATTCAAACCCAAATCAAATCCCACCCGATCAAATTCCACCCGCACAATTTCTACCCGAATCAAATCCCAACCGATCAATTCCCACCTAAATCAAATCCCAACCGATCAAATCCTACCTAAATCATTTCCCATCCACATAATATTTACCCGTTCAATTCCCAGTATATTATCAAACCCGATTATATTTATTGTTGTACGAATAAAAGATTTTAATACGTTTGGAACTCATTAAATTGAATTAAAATGAATTAAAAATTTTTTTTCTGTATTTTTTAAAACACTTTGAAATATGAAATTAGTAAGGTAAAAACAATTTTTTTATTTAATCTAAAATTGTTACTGTTGCTTATTTTATCATGTTTTTAATTTAATGTCATTTTTGTTTGTTGATAACTACGATAATTAAATAATTATGGATTGCAAGCAACAGAAAGTTTTACTGTTATTTGTAAAATGCTATCATTGCTACTAAAGTTTAATCCAGATCAGGTTTAAAAAATAAATAAGATTTAAGTATTGGAACCATTTTCTATCATGGTAACTAATTTATATCCAATTTTTTTTTTACAAGTTGGAACAATTGACATTGAAACTTAATTATATTTTAGGTAAAACAACAAAATAATATAGTACTGTACAACATATTTTTCTTTCATAAAAACGTTGGAATTTGAAAATTATATTAATGCTTATTTTGTTAAACTCTAGACCTAAATTACTTTTGTTCGTTGATTACTAGCTTTTTTAAGTAATTAAGGCCGGCAAGGAAAATTGGCCTTTTTTTTGTAAAATGCTTTTCCGGCTAATACAATTTAGTCCGAATCAGGTTCAAAGCAAATTCAAGTTTTTGTAGTATCCGAACTATTTTTTATAACAAAGTATTCTACGGTAACTGATTTATGTCCAATTAAATTTACCTTTGTAACGCCTATATAAATTAATTTTGCTCGGCATAATTTTTCTTAATTGTAATTTTGGAAAATATTCTGTTTTATTAAATTTAATGGTTCGTATTTCTTGTTTAAAACAATACTTCCTAAGTTTAATTTAACAACAATTTTAAGTATTTGATGCCTACGGCGCAAATAACTTATTATAGAAAAATTGGTCTTTTGAAAAATATTCGTTATTTAAAAAAGTTCTTATTCGGTTGTTATTCAATTTTTTCTTAAGTCTTAGCTTCTAAACCAACTAAATTAATTGTGTACTATATCTACCTAAAAATGAGCTTATTTTGATTGTAACTATGAAGTTTTTTTTTCTAAGACATATGTTTTATTATTTATGTGAAATTAGATGAGTTAAAAAAAAATTAAACAATTAATATAAACTTACAGCGACACAAAGACTGATGTAAATGTTTAAAATAATACTAGGTAAAATACATTTGTCTTACTGTATAATTCAAAATCAAAATAATCTAAAATATGTTTAAATGCATATTTATCAATTGTCTTTTATGCTTTTTTTAAACACCTCCTAAAAATATTATAACTTAATATCTACCGCTATAGGACTTTTTAAAGTTGATTTTTAAACATGTATATTAAATCACTTTCAATAAATTTATCTTCATTAATAATGTAGTATGAGAATTAACCAATGATTTATAATTATAAATATTATTAACCAATTTCAGAAATAAAAGAATTTAATAACTTGATTTGGGTGGGATTTGATTCGGGTTGGATTTGATCGGGTGGTAATTGATCGGTTTGGAATTGACTCGGGTGGAAATTGATTCGGGTGGGATTTGATTCGGGTTGGATTTGATTCGGGTTTGATTTGATCGGGTGGGATTTGATTCGGGTGGGATTTGATCGGGTTGGAATCGTGTAGGTGGGAATTGAGCGCGGGTTGGAAATGTTAGTATACCGTTTTTAATAGTACACTTTTTTGGATCTATTTTAGTTTAAAGTTAAGTTTAAGGTAAGAATCTGTATTAAATAGTATAAAAAAGGTTAAATGATACTATGAAGCTACTTTAAAGGGTAGGTGTCAGAAAAGCACGGCGTCACTTTAGCACGGAGTGTCATTTTTGCACGTTTAATTTTAAATTTTTTAAAATGCTTATTTAAATAACATTTAATTATCTAAAATAATTTACTTAACAAACAAACAATTGTGAAAATTAGTTTTAACACTTTCAAAAATATTGTCTTAAAAACAAATATAAATAAAGTTTTTACTATGGACTTAAGATGAAATACGAAAGTTTTTAATCTTTATATTTCTCATTTTTTATTTAAACCCTACGCTTAAAGTTATGAATTATTAGAATTAGTTTAAGCATTTTAAAAAAGTTAAATAATCTTAGAAGATGTATTTATTGTTAACTTTTCAAAATAGTTTTATGTCGAAAACTTTAAAGTAAAAGTTACAAAATAATTTTATCTAAAATCAAATAGTAAAACAAGTTAATAAAGTTTTTAAATTAAATTTTGTCTTAGTTTTAGGTAAAGCTTAAACTTGTAAATCATTTAAAGCTTGTTGAATTTTAGTTTACATGTTGCATAGTTCGTTTTTAGATTTTTTAAACAATAAGTACCTAATGTGATTTAAGCAAAGAAAAATAAATGCAAAATAAATTCTGTGCTAAATTGACACTCTGTGCTAAAATGTCACTCCTGTGCTGAAGTGACCCTGTGCTAAAGAGACACTCTGTGCTAAAGAAACACTCTGTGCTAAAGAGACACTCCGTGCTAAAGTGACACTCCGTGCTAAAGTGACACTCTGTACTAAAGTGTCACTCCGTGCTAAAGTGTCACACCGTGCTTTAGTGTCACCCGTGCTAAAGTTTCACTCTGTGCTAAAGTGTCACCCGTGCTTTCTGACCCGTTCCCACATTTAATGTCTTTTTTAATAGAAAAAACTTGATGATGACAAAAAATGATGATGATTTTTTGTACAAAAACAAAATTTTACTACAGTAACCTCTCGTATATTTACGCACTCGTGACGTTACGCACTTTCGTTTAGTTATGCATTTCAGAAATCTAAAAAATTCTAATAAAAAAAGTTCTAATTGTTTTAACATTTCATTAATTAGTTTTATTTTATATTTTTATTTTAAAATATGTTTTTAAAAGATAACTCACCTCTCAATATCTTTAGATTTTGTAAACTTATGTTCCTTGACTAAATGATAAACATTTAGTTATACCTCAGTATACCAGAAATTTTGTCAACAATAAGAAATTAAATCAAAATTCTGAAAAAAATATGACTGTGTAAAATAATGAAAGTATAGTGAAATAATGAGAGTTTAAAAAACAAATAAATAATACAGCACTCTTGATCTATATATGAAAAAAAATATAAAAAAAATCTAATGAAACTTCTTAGCAAAAAGTAGCAGTGATACTTAATTAATAAAGAGCTTACACTTAATACAAATCTCAATTGTTTTTTTAATAAACATATCACTAATTTTCATTTGATGTTTTATATAACTTATATGTTTTGTTTAAATTTAAATCCTTTTTTATTTAAATATATGTATAGTTTTATCTTTTGTTTTCATATTTATAAATAAAGTAAACAAATTGTTAAAAGTGGGAAAGTCCCCAGTCTGCTTTTAGCTAGAAGCAATATCAAAAATAAGCCATTATAGTAAGTATATTTAGTACCTCTCGTATTTTTACGATCTCTCGTATCTTAAAGTATTTTTATGGGACACAATGTGCGTAAATAAGCGAGAGGTTACTGTACTTAACATGTTAAAATTATCAAAAACTGAGATTTTTCAAGGTTTTTTTGGTTATTTCTGTTCAAAATTCCAGGTTTTTCCAGGTTTTCAGGCTTTTTGGTAACTCTGATAGTATTTCAAATTTAAATGTTTGTATTCAAATATTAAATAATATAAACATTACTTTTAAAAAAAAAGTATAGTTTTATGAAAAGTTCTAAAAAAATAATTTTTTACTAACTTTAAAGCAAAGTTACGGATTTTAAAATGATGGAATTAAAATAAAATTAAAGAAAGTATTGTATTACTCACAAAATTTACTAATTTTTTTTTTAGTTTAAGTTCTTTAAATTTTAAAATAACCTGTTTTATTTAAATAATTTGAACTATATTTTTAGTAAATTTTAAAAACAATAAACATTTAGTGTTGCCATGTAGTTTATGCATATTAGTTTGTTCATTTATCAAAAACATCAAGACTAAATTGCATATACAATTAATTCAAGAAAAAGTTTACTGCAAGTATAACTTGTTCATAGAATATAATATTTTATGCTTAAATTTCAAACTTTAGTTATGAAATTTTCATATTATTTTTGACTAGTTTGTTTTATCGTTAGGGAATTAATTTAAAAAGATACTCAAAGTTATCACGTTAGTTTGAGATAAAACATTAGTTTTCAAATCTTCTGATGTATTTATGTTTGTATATTTAAATGTAAGTCGGTGCATATAAAAATAGTTCAAAGCATCTTTTAGCTTGTTCTTAGCTATTTTTATTAGCTTACTTCTTTATTTGAATACCGTAAAATTAATTTTACTCAAGTTTTATTATTTTTCAATTTGTTGTACAACTGTTAAATAGTCCAGATCAGAGTATTCAAAGTCGGGCATTTCTGCTATTAGGGGCGGTAACTAGCAACTAACAAAAAAATAAACTGATATTAAAGCAGTGTTGGATAATTACTTTTTTAAATTTTCGAAGTAGGTAATTATGAAGATGAGTTATTGAAATTCAGTTAATAAAATTTTATGTTTTTGTATTTACCATGTTTAAAATATGATTATTGAATTGTTGCACACACAGTTTTGATACAAAATTAGAAAATTTACGTATTATGAAAATAAAAACTTTAAACGCTTTTAAATTTCAAGATTTTATTTTATGAAACTTTTTAGTTATGAATTTTACTTTAATTAAACTAGTTTTTATTGACAACAGTTTTTACACAACTTTATTAAATATCCTTCTGACATAAACTATTCAATATAGAATTAAAAAGCAATAAACTTTATTTTCAATACGTATACCCATTATTTAAATATATAATAGAAAACCTAGTTTCTTAATACGTTACTTACTAAGCTATTAAGTTTCTACGTACTAGAGTTTTTGAGCAAATAGTTTCATAAAGAAAAATACGATCTACCATATTAAACGTAAAATTGATAACGAGGCTAAACTAACTATGCTCGTAAAGATTTGGTGCAAGTAAAAAAATCATCAGTTACGTACACACAGAGGTTGCTAGATTTCTATGGTAATATTACTACATATTCATTTCAGCATGAAATTTTGAAAACAACATTTATTTATTAAATTAATACTGTAATTCTGGCAACCCTTCTACACAAAACTAATTTACTTTATTTGTTTTGTTTATGTATAGTAAAAAACAATTGACAAATTAATTTTCTTACACTTCAAAGGAAAGTTGCCATTGTTTAAGAAATTAAAACGTTTAATTACATAAAAATTACTGGAGAATAATTCTGAAGTTTTAACATACAAACGTTTATTAAGTATCATTTTTGGGATCTGTAAAAAATAACACTTTACCTAAAGGTATATTATATTTTCTTAGATACAATTAAATAGTAACTGGGCAGAAAAATAATATATAAGTTTTCTCATTTATAATGCCTCTTGTACTTAAGTTTTTTTTTTCAAAAAATAAAAACCATAACTATGTATTTTCAGAACAAACAACTAAAAAGCATTTAATTTTACAACTACACGATCAAACCCCGAAAAAAATAGTTATAACAATTAAAATCTTAAAAACAAATCTGTAACTTAACAAATTTTTTATTGTTAATACTATTTATGTTGTATTATTTAAACAAGTTTAAAACGAAGTACATAAAAGTAACATTACAGTAAAATCTCGCATCTTTACGCAAATATGACGTTACGCACTCTCGTTTTGTTACGCATTTTAGAAATCTAAAAAAATTCAAAAAATAAAATTTTGCACAAATTATGTTTATTGTATATTTTTAATTTAAAGTATGTATTTAAATGCTAACTCTCTTCTCTATATCTTTAGACTCTGTAAACTTATGTTACTTGACTAATTGATAAACATTTAGCAGAAAATCACCTTATTATAGCAGAAATTTTGTTAGCATTTAGAGAATAAATTAAAATTCTGAAAGAAATATGACTGTGCCAAAAAATGAAAGTATAATTGAATAATGAGAGTTTAAAACACAAAATATTATTTTTAGTGTGTGCCTTCAATAAGGAGCATATTGTACTTTATGGCTTAAACCTTTATAGCTTAGGTGTCTTAACACCCCTTCTTTCATACCTTTTTATAACTTAAAATTATCACTTCCTCAAATTCTTATGGCATAAAATTTCATTCCTATTCAAAAAATTCATTAATGTCAAATTAAAAAAAGTTGAAGTAACAGAAAACAATTTTTATCAAAAATTATTCTTATGTTTTACTATTTTTGTTCAAAAGAATAAATCTATTACAACACCAAATGCATATTTTTGTAAAAGGCTACAGTAACAGATTTTAATATAGACACCACACCATTTCTTAATTCTAAACAATTGCTTAATTATAAATTGAATTTACTAAGTAGAATAGAATATAAATGTTAAGTATCAAATAAGTCACATATAAATAAAGATATAATCTACTTAAAATTAAAATTAGTAAAAAAATTTTACAAGTAAGATTATTTTATATAAATTTAAATCTCTTTTTTTTGTAATATATGAATAGTTTTATCTTTTGTTTTCATATTTATAAATAAAGTAAACAAATTGTTAAAAGTGGATAAGTCCCCAGTCTGCTTTTAGCTAGAAGCAATATCAAAAAAAGCCATTATGGTAATTATGTTTGGTACCTCTCGTATCTTTACGATCTCTCTTATCTTTACGTATTTTTTCTGTAGACATGATGTGCGTAAAGAAGCGAGAGGTTACTGTACAATTAAATTTTACAATTAATCTAAAATCATTAAATTAGCATATATATCACAAATAAAGACGAGCATAAAGTTAATTTTATAGGCAAATTTATTAATTTTTCAAAAAACATAAAACTTTAATGTCAATTATTTTCCTTATCTTAAAAGCTATCTAAAAACTTTTTTTTTAATTTAAAGAACGCACCTTTGTCTTTAATTAAAAAAAAATATTTGGTTTTGGGTTGAAATTATTTCATGGGGTTCCTCCAAAAATAAAGGTTTTTTTGTTTTTTTTCATTATTATTGTTTTAGAACCAAATACAAATTTTTTTTATTTATTTCTTTATTTATTTTCCCTTATTTTGCGTGTTATTTAAACTTTTTAATGTTTATTTTATAAATAATGTTAATATCTTTTACGATTTGGCCCCAAATCAAAATGATGTATATTACACTATCATTTGCCTTGGCCATTTCCTAGATGAAATATTGATAAAAGGAAAGAAAAATAATAATAAGAATGTGAATTACAACAAATATAATTTAACTAAAACAATTTAATTAAATTTGTTTTAATTCACATTCTTATTAATTATTATAGATTAATAATTTACATTATACGTTAAGTTTTACGAAGTTTAGCCTACATGACGCACATCTAACCTGGACAAAGATTACCGAATATAAAAATTTAATATTTTTTGCAAGGATACCATTTTTTGCAACGAGCACTAACTTAGCTCGATTAGTATTTTTTGCAACTTTTTAAAAATGGCCAAACTTTAGATCCAATTGTTTTCCTTATCCTTAAAGCCAACAAAGGTTTATTTTTATTCTAGAGAATGCTCCTTTGCCCTTAATTACAAAAAAAATTCATTGGGTTAGGGTTTGAAATTTTGAGTGGACCCCTTAGAAAATAATGTTTTTTTTTTTTTAATTTTTACTCTAACGGATGTTTTAATCAGAGTTTTTTTATATATTCTTATTTAGCTGTGTTCTCCAGGATCGTTGTTTTTTATTTTCCAAATTTCTAATTTTTTAAAAATGCCGGATTGTAAACTTCAAGACCCTCAATTTTCTAACGGTCACTGTAACAAAAAGTTTTTTTAATTATTTTAATTCACTTAGTTATGACTATTTTAAATGTAAAAATTTGTTACAATGACGCTATTTTTTATTTTAATTTTAACTGTTTTTTGTAAGACATGACCCATGCACGTTTTACTAAAATTATCATTACTTGTACATAAAGTCCCTCATATTTCTATTTTAAAAGTTTATTGAACAATAAAAAACACTCAAAATATTTGGTGCTAGGACCTGGTGCACGAAAACCCTTTCAGTTTTCGAGTCCACTTATGGATGTTTTAATTTTAGTTCTTATTCTCCCTTTTAGGCCCATTTATGATAGTCATAACTAAGTGTTTCAGAATTAGTTTAAAAAAGTTTTTTTTTTTTGCTACGGTGACCGTTAGAAAATTAAAGGTATTTAAAATTAACAATCGGGCATATTTCACATAAAATTAAAAAATTATGAGTTTAGAAAAAAACAAAAAAAACCAACGACCCTTGAGTACACAGCAAAGTGAAAAAAATAAATTCTGGCTAAAATATCCGTTGGAGCAAAAGTATCAAAAAAACAAACATTTTTTTCCAAGGGGCTCCACTCTAAAGTTCAAATAATAGGCAAAGGAGCGTTCTCTGGAATTGAAAAAATCGTACTTAGGTTAAAGATAAGAAAAATAATTAGATCTAAAGTTTAGACATTGTTTATCTAAAACATCTAAAACACTAATCGAGCTAAGTTAATGCTCGTTTTTTTTGCATTGGGGTGAAAACCAATGGTAAAACTTTGACATCTGTAGAAGAATGGTTCTAGTGTGAACAACAACTGTATAAAAGTACAAAATTCCAGCCGCAAGAAAGTTACGGTTATTTGAAAAGGTTGTTAGTATGAGTCTGGCATCTGCTCAAAAGAGTACAATTTCTGATTTGAATATAAACTTTATAAGGTGGATAAACATTCTAAAACTTTTGCCTTAGTAAAAGTACTTAATTTAAAAACGCTCAGTTAACACAAATGCTTTGCAAATGTTTTTGTTTTTTTAGCTTTTAAAACGCTATTAAACATTATTGGTTAGATTAGTGATTCTAACTTGAAAATATTTATCATACTTAGAAAAAATCTCTAACCTCTAGAATTTTTTGTTAATATGAAAAAAGGGGTCGGATATTACACCCAACGTTATCCTAATGACTACTTAGCTGAGGACAACAAACTGAAATGTATTTGGTGCAACAAAGCTGTACTTGTCAAAAACGCACTGGGACACTTAGCTGATTCTGAGCACAACAAGTGCAAAACCGAAGGTATAAGTTTTATAGTTGGTTTTTTTCAAGTTGGTATAAATATTACAAAAAAAATTAAACATAGTAAAAATTTTTATTACTTTAAGTACGTTTAGTGTACGGTTTTAAAACTATGGTCTTAATAAAAAAAAATCTTTGATATATAACATACTTTATTTACAAAATATAAAACAGACTTGTAATAATAAAAAAAAAACTATTTGTACAAGTTTAACTAGTGATTTTTATATTTGCTTGACTTACTACTTTAAATAAATTTTGAAGGTATTTTTGATCACGATGAGCAGTTTACAGTTGAGGAACTTAACAAAGAGAATTTTGTAAGACAATTTGTTGATTCCTACTTAAATTAATAAAAATTACCAATTATAAAAAAAAGAAACATAAGTTTGTTTGAATTTACCGAAACGTTTTGTAATCAAAAGACTTCCGAACAATTACGAACGTTTCAAATTTTTTTTTTGCTAAAAAATTTAATCTTCTTAAAATCACCGTTTCGCTTTTGTGATTAAACTTTCAAACATTTTTACTGTCATATTTTATGGGCAAACCTGAAAGGTATTAAACTAAAAGAATTTTTTTTTTTACTTTTTTATTCTCTATAATTTTTTTTTATTACCAAAACACAGATAGAAGATGACCTAAGTTTAGGTATTGCAATTGCAGTTCAAAAATATCCGAAAATTTTTAAAAATATACGGCAGAATGATGAAGTTGCGTTGAAATGTCTCATTTGCGAGGAGACACTTGACAATTTGCAAAGTTCTATTGAAATTGGTCAACATTTAAAACAACATAATTCAGAGGTTTTTTTTTTGTGCTTAACTTTTAAACTGATTTAATATAAAAATACCCAAACAGCAACTTTTTTACTGTAAGTAGAAATAAAACTTCTTATTTTAAATAAGTTTAATCCTAAAATATTTTGTCAACCAAACAGCTTATGAGGTCGAACAAAAAGTCTGCTTTTAAGAGACGTGTGAAAGAAGAAATGATAGTGGGAGCTGTTGAAGCGAGGCAGAAGAGAGTGAGTAGAACGCCTAAATACATGGAGAGTTTTGTTGTTGCTGAGATGAAGAAACAACAAAAGGTTTCAACAACAGCTCTGTTTATTTATTTTGTACGATATTTCTAACTAAGCTTCATTAAATTAACTTATTTCCTAGACTTTATTTTTCTGCTTTAAAACTTAAGATGACATTTTTTTTAGTTATATTTATCAAAAAACTCTTATTTTTTTTCTGCTTACAAATACAAAGTTACATTTAATCTTTTGGAATAATAAAAGTTAGACTGTTTTTTTAAAGCTAAAATCTAAACGTAATTGCAACTTACTTAACAATTAAATATAATTAAGACTTCTAATGTTTCAACTTTTTAATTAGCAGGAACATGCAAGCAGTGTTTTTAAAACTCCTGAAAAGTCAAAAGAAGCAACCTTAAAAGCTAGTGTTAAAAACAAGGCCGCAAACAAGATCACTAGAACTTCTGAGAGACTGAAAAGAAAAACACCGAAAACTGATCCTGCTTTAAAGCCATCAAAAGCTAAAAAGTCACGCAGGTAAGAGTCTTACATTAGTTTTGTTCTACTCCAAAATAAGTTAAATTTCAACCTCCAAAAAATTTAATAAATTGTTGTTAGGGTAATGAAATACTTTTTTATTTACTATAACGCAATAAATTATTTATTGTAATAAGAAAACGCTGATATATAGAATTGTTTAGAAATTTATATTAAACATTAGATAAGTTGGTAGTTGTAGACGGTTTTTAAAATCAAAGCAGTATTTTTTTAATACCAAATGGAATAAGCTACTTTAAAAATAAAACTATCATAATAAATTAAGTAACAACTTACTATAAAAAGCATAGTAATAAAAACAAAACTTTAGGATGGAACAGCTTGCAGCAAAACAAGCATTGCCAAACCCAGTTGTTGAAGAAATTGATACATTACTTGACGAAGATGATAGTAAAAATAAAGTATGTTAAGTTTTAAACAGTTGTTCGGTTCAACAACTGTTTTCTAATGTTTGAATGTATTTAAATTAGTTATATTTATGCTATAAGTGTGTATTCTGTTTTACTATTCAAAAAATTGTTTAGTATTTAAGACTATCTTAGACATTTATAAAAAGCGCATGAATATATATTTTTTTATATAAATATATATCGAGATACAATACAAAATAAAAAGATTTTACAGTCCAGTATCATTTATATTGTTGACATCAAATTGGGCATTTGCTTAAAAACAGCACACAATCGTACCACAGAAAAAGAGCAAGAAAGTTGAAAACTTCCAACCTCCTGAATACCAGATATCAGGTTTGCAGGATACCAACCTGAAAAGTGTTCCTTCCTCATCAAAAGTGATAAAATTCGAAATACCACGTTCGTGTTGTGTGATTTCATATGATGTATTATTAAGACAGCACTATTTATAGTATAACATTACGAACAAAAAAATATCCATAGTAAACGTTTTTTATGCACTCCAACTCTTTTAAAAATTATTTTACCAAAAATAAAGAGCTCAGATAACCAGCCTAAATGAATATCAACAAGCTTTAACTATAAATATTAAGTGTTTAATGACTAGATTGAACTTGAAAAATGTACTAAATCAGAAACTAGTTGATTGTAAAAATGCTCAAATAAGGTGTTGAAAAAGAACTATACAAATTAATTATTAATAATTATAATAGAAGTTATTTATCAAACAATTCACAACAGAAGATTGGAAATGCTGCATGGTGGTAATAAGCGGCAAATTATTTTGCCGATACTGTTATACAAACATGATTAACACAAAAGAATCTATTGTGAAGCACTTTTCTAGCACAAAACATGTTCGATGCTATAATTTTTCCAATCAGATCAAGATAAAAAGTTAGTTTAGTGTGGGTTAAGACTAATTTTATATAATTTTTCAGGAAAACTTCAAAAAAATAGTTAAATCTAAATTTATACTATTTTCAATTGTAATCATTCTTAAGTTGATTAAATAAAAAGTATAAATTACTAAATGATAACATAGGTGCATATTAATGAGTTTTTAACAGTGATCTTGTTTTTTTACTTTAGTTTAATACTGCAATTAAAACAAATTTTTATCTAACTATTTCAACTAATAAAATCAATTATTAAACCAAACATATATTATATTTAAAACGTAAAGACAGTTTGAATTAAATATAAAACTTACAAATAAAATAAACAAAATAAATACTTTTAAATTTCAGGCAGCCCAAGTTTGCACCAAACCTCAGTAAGTTTTTTTTTATTTATTTATCCTACTTTTTTTTTGATTGATCACTTTTTTTCAAAGCAATAAACAAGTTAGTTTAGAAACTAACTGTCAATATACCAAAATTTTAGTGATTATCATTTAATTACTTATAACATGATATTTATACGTTAAACTACGTACATATTAAGTATAATTATATTTTGTGTTGTAAAATATATCACAAAAGAAATGATAAAATGTTTTTATAATTTCTACAGGTATATGCTCGAAGAGCTGAAATTAGATTAGCTTCGTGAGTTTTTACTTGAAAAATAAAATTTTTTGTTACTTAATTTTCTAAATGAATTGTTAATACGAAAGTGTAATATAAGTTTTTTAAGATTGTAAACATTTTTTTTTATATGTCTTATTTAACATAACATAAACTCAAATTTAAGACATATTTAGTAGTATTCCGTTTTAGTTTAATGCAAATCATTTTTATAGGGAACGGCGCTACAATGAAGGTTTGTTGTTTTTTTATTTTTAGAAGACTTTTTTTTTTAACTATTTATAAATAAAAGTATTATCAAACAAATTACCCATAAAAAATATATTTGCTTATACAACTTTTTTTACAGTTTCTCTTTTATTTTTATTATGTTTAATTGATAAAACAGTGTATTCCAAACATAATGAATAATTTTTTGTAGGTTTTGTGACCAAAAAAACCAAGCTCCTAGAATTACCAGGAATAAACTACTCGTTAGTATTTTGTGTAATGTAAATAGCTATAGTAAAAAGTTATAAACCTTATGAAGTTTTTTCTATGTTTTATTATGAATATTTTAAAGAATAAACATAATAAATAAATAAGTTGTCTTGTTAAAGAAATATAGTTATCAGAAACGAGTAATAATACACTTGGTGATAAATTGAATACAATTTTTATGTGTAGTTTTATAGTAAGATATATAGTTTTTGTTTTTCTAACTAAAAACTAACTAACAGCTTTGTTCATGATGACAATGACTTCAGAACTCAATTTTATCCAAGTATGTCATATTTTGCTCTATTTCTTATAAACTAGTTACTTTTCTTTATTTGTATGATTAAACAGAGCGTTACTAATCGTAATTAAACATATACAATAAAATACTATTTAGTTGTTCGACTTAATGAATTCAGTATCTTCATTTTTGTTTAAATTCTAAACGAAAAGTTTAAATAAGAAATTTTTTTGAAAATTCATAAACATTTTACTAAAAAAAACAATCTACAGTAGCTTGGTGTCACGAAGCAGAAAATGTCGCCAATCATCGCCAGAATGTCACCAATCAACGCCAGAATGTCACCAATCAACCACCACAACTGCGAAGTTGGCGAAAACCGAACTACGATCTTCATGTTCCGCTACTTCCAGAAGCTTCAGACCGAAATTCACGTGTTGCCAGACCTTTCGAAAACGTACAGACATCTTCCAAAAAACTCAGTGAGTTTTCAACTAACTTGAAGCTAACTTAGTATTCTTTATTTTACCAATAATTATGTTATTTTGTGTAACTAAGTATTAAGATAAACTTGTGTCATACTCAAGTTTTATACGAGAAGTTCGATTATTCTTTAAGGGATTTTGGTAACTACTTTAAATTCATTGTCACTAGAATGCATACATTTTATACTTAACAATTTTATTTTGGTACTGCCTTGTGTCTTCCTTTACGAACATTTAAGAAATTCGTCTACAGATACCGACAAGTTTGTGAAAAAAAAATCAGAAAAAGTTGTTCAAAAAACAACTCAGGGTTTAAAGAAAGTTGCATCTCTCCCATATCCTGAGCAATTGAAACAAAAGGCTTACGAAGATATGAAAAATTATGCGAGTAAGTTTGATTCAGTTCATATTTTAATCGTCTACAATATTTAAGTCAAGTTTTAAGCTTATAAAATAAAGTATTAAATAATTCTACTACAAAACAATATTTATTAAAAAAAGTTTTAAAAATTTAGATTTTATGTTAGTTTAAATTTTTTACATACTAGTGTGTAGCTTTGTAAAGTTAAACTTTTAAATTACTTAAACTAATTTCTTTATATATATATATATATATATATATATATATAACTTACGTAAAATGCTATCTATATTAATTGATATAAAAGTTTTTAAAAAACTATTGTTTTAAAACAAAATTCTAGTTTTGTACCAAATTAAAAAAGAATAAACTAAACTAACTGCATTTAACTAAACATTCATTAAATTGAAAAAACTAAACATACAAATAAGTTTTCAATGCATTTATTTTTTAGTTGTATTTTTGTTCTAGTATAGTGAATTGCTTATTATACTTTTTGATAATGCTTGTCCTTTACAGTAGTAATGTACATTTTAAGTATTTATTTAAATATTTTGTTAAACAAAAACTTACTAGCTGCTTAACTTAAACCGGCAATAACTTTATCTTATGACTTACAGAAGTTCTTGCAACGAGAAAAAGAAAAGCATTAGTTGAATCTCAAACGGATGGCAAAACAGGTTAGTACAGTAAAAGTTTAGTTATACATTGTGTTTGAGATATTTTATAACGAAACACTGATATATTATCTTAAAGCTTTTTCTATAATCAAAGCAGCTTAGTTGAGATTTCTATTTATCTTTTAGATTTTTTATCAAATGCTTGCTAAATCTTGAAATCAACTATAATTTATAGAGATTTTTACACGTTAACAATTTTCAAATTACAAATTTAACTCAAGTAAATTTTGTAGCAAACTTGACAGGAAAAGATGCAGAAAAAATCCCCTCAAACAAAAACAAGGCTGCTTCAGTTGCAGTTAAGTCATTTCCTCCCAAGGCTAAAATGATAAAACTAAGACCAAACAAAATGTACAAGATAGAAAAAGACAAAGCAGACGTCAAATTTATAAGGTCTGATGAATTTACCGCTAAAACTTCACCGTCTCAAAACTCAACAGAAATCGATGCATCTGCACCAAGCGACTTGAATATGTCGTCACAAGCGATGAACAATGACGTCATAATGAGGGTTCCAACTCCTCCTGTGTCGACCAGGAATGTCATCTCAGGCACTCAAGATCGGCAGAGAGCGAGTGAAGACACTAATTCTCGAATGGATGAGTTGGAAATTGTTGAAACTTTGCAAGACACTTCGCCCAACTCAATTGTTGAAGACAGTACCGCTGTAATCGAAAACAACATTCAAAAAATTACAAGTGAAAGTGGCGAGAGTGGTACAGCAATAAAACTAAATGATGAATTTACAGATGCAGTTGAAAAGACTTCTTCGGAATCAATGAACATAACCGATGCAGCTGAGAACAAAGAAACAAAAAATCAAAGCCTGAGCTCGTCAGAAGATTGCAAAGAAGTTCAACTTGCGTCTGTCGGTGATAAAGAAACAGAGAATCTGAGCTCGTCAGAAGATGAAAAAGAGCCTACTGTTGTCGGTGAAAATGACGCAACTGTGCTTCATGAAGTCACTGAAGGTCAATCTACGACGAGTAGTACGTCCAATAGCGATCAAGCAAGCCCTATTGAAGTAAGTACAACAAATAAAAAAGAACAAAATGACTCGCAATCGAACAATCTAGATTCAAGCTCTTCTGTGGTAAACAATCCAAATGTGGATTCTACCGAGACCACAGCGAACGAAGATGTTGAGGTTAGAGCTTCGAATCCCCCATTGGAAGATGTTGAAGACAAAAATGCTCAAGAAGAAAAGGTTGTTGCCAATACAAACCTTGACATATCTTCAGCAGTAAACATCAAATTAGGGGTCGAACAAAGTGATTCAGCTGTCCACCAAGTTGATGATAATCGTGCTCCTGTAGAACCCATGGAAAAGGATAATGACAGTGTTAGAGAACCTCCTTTTATGAGACTTGCCAGTTTATCAACAGAAAATATCCGCACTGTTACGAACGACAACAACATAACCAATGTTGACTTCTTGACGAGACAGCTTTCTGAAACCGCTGTAAATCGAAATTCTGGTAGCAGTTCTGCCTATGCAAAAAACCAGACTTCTTCGAAAGCCGACCAAAGGCCAAATGGTGTAGTAACAAGATCAAGATCCTCCAGAATAAGACGCAAAAAGAGCCAAGATGAAGAGGTTTCAATTGAATATAGTAAAGAAGCACAGAAAGTTGAAACAGAAGATCAGAATGAAGTCCGAAGTGAAGTGGCTGATTCACCTGCAGTTGAAGCCACTGGTGATGCGGTTTCAATAGGTGAAGAAAGTCTTCAAAATAAACAAATGGTCAGTTTTGTTTTTGATTGTTGTTTCTGTTAAAAGCTTTATGTTTTTTAACATGTCTGGTAGTTTACTTGCTTTTTATAAATTTGTAACATAACTCATTTCTTAGACTAGTCCAAATAAAAAGCTCGATTAAACTGTGCAACTATTAAGATTTTATAGACTATTTACAAGCTTTAATAAAAACAAAAAATAGTTTAATTACAAATTATTAGTTACTTGAATCATCTGATAATGGAATTGAAAATAAAGAAGATAAGAAGCAAAATAGTAAAAGTTCAGATCAAAATAAAGAAGCTTTAGCTCAAAGTAATGTTGTGGAAAATAAAGAAGTAAGTACAAAAAGTTTGAATTAAACAATTGAATACTAAACAAAATATTTTTGATAAGCATACATTTTAGCTTCTTCATTTCATAAAAAAATCTTATCTTTACGAGTTCAAACATTTTTTTAAACATTTTTTAAGGATGATGAAGAACCACTTGAAGTTATGATGCTTGATAGTGATGAAGAAGAACCGTTGGAGGTATGTATGCTTGATAGTGATGAAGAAAACAATGATGTGGATATGGATTGAAGTTTTAATGGAAGCATAATGCTGTTTGAACTTTAATTATGTTTCTACTTTATTTATCAGTTTATAGTTTTACTGATATTTTACAAGTGAATTACAAAATTATTTTATATAAGTTTATATTTTGTTACGCATAAGGTGTTACATTTTTGAATTATGTTTGTTTATCATAAATTTATTCATACCATTTTAAACTAGAGTTTACTTGAAATGTGTATGCTCGTATCTAATACATAAATATCTTTTATGAGTAATACATTTCTCTGAACACTTTTTTTTAAACATGATTTCATTGTAATAACTAGTTGCAGTAAAGAATCTGTTGTTGGAAGGCTTAGAATTTTTCTTATACTTTGAAGAGTTTATATTATTAAAAAACTTTTACCACAAGTTAAAAGCCCATAGGTAATTTTATTAAGTTTTCTCTATCAAAGTCAACTATGAGAGCTTAGAAGTTGTTATCATATGTTTTAAATTTAATGATCTTGATTAAATATCTTAGAAAAGTTATCTTTAAAAATGGTGTTTTTGATGCATTTTTTTGCAAAACAAAATAGAAATTTATGTTGTTTAAATTTACAATTTTATAATGTACCTTATTTAGAATTTTTGTTAGTAATAGTGAAGTTTTTTTACACATATTTTTCGAGTTAATTTGTTTATTTTGAACAAACTCTAGAAACGAATAACTACTAAAAGTTTAAATTATGTTTTAATACTAGTTTTACTATGTCTAAAGTTGAAATACTATTTTCAGTGTATGTTTGTTTATAAGTTGAACATTTCGAAAAAGTTGTTTGAACTTTGTATTTTGTTTTCTTGTTGACTTATATAATTATATTTTGCAAACATGGTACAATGTAGGTAATAAATTTTTTGATTGAAAGCTTGTTGTACTGATTATACTTGATATAAGTAAAGTAAATCACTAGTTGTAATCTTCACAATTTATTAATAATAAATACAGAATTTTTAGGTGTTTTATTATTTATCTGTTGAATAAAACTTCAGCATTAAATTTTAAAAAGCTCGAATAGTTTTTTTTCTAAATATAAATGTATTTTACTATTACGTGTTCATTTAAAAAGTTCTAATCATTACATAAAAATAATGGTTCAAAACTAATTAAAATTTGTCAGAATTAAGTAAGTTAATATTTTAAAATAGCGTAAACAAAGTTTTTTGTATTTATATTAGTTTTAGAAATGCTAGTAAACAAAACTTAAGTTGAAAAACTGAAACTACTTTTACAAGTTTCAGACGAGACAATAAGTTTAAAATATGAAATTTTACATGAAATTGTTATTTTATGTAAAATATAATAATATGGTTCACTTTTATGACATTAATAGTTTAAAACATATACATATTAAGTTTTTCTGTTTGTATTACTATTTGTTTATTTGTTTAAATTAACACGCTAATTATAAAATATAACGTCTTTTGCTGGCATAATTCTTAAAGACCACTAAAGATTTCAGAACTGTAGTATATAGTTAGAGAGTATCTTTAAAAGCGGAATTGTGTTAAGATAATAATTTATAAGTAAAAGTTTATGTTAAACTAAAATTAATCTATTTTATACTGAATGATATTGGTGGGCTGTATGTTGACCATTTTACTTTGAATAGACAATTTAATTTTTACTTTGTCACATCTTATAAAGACGCTTTGCTGAAAGTGTATGTTTTGTTAGTCATAAAAAGTTAAGTAGGAGGGAAACTTTTTTTGTACTCGTTTTAATCCTGCAAAAATCCTGGAATGTCGAACAAAAACTCTTAAATTACCTGCAGTTTTACATACAAAAAAGTAAGATAAGATACAAAAAATCTATCATATTTTAAAAAATAATTAAGTGAATTCTTAGTTCGATAAATACATTTGAAGTAACATTCCAGTATCTTATCAATGCCGTTATTCAATTTAAGACAATTTTTTTAGTACTTAGTACTAAATGAATTAAAAAACTTTTTCTTTAAAATCCTGGAAGATGTTTAAAAATCCTGAAAAAAATTATTCAAAAATCCTTTGGCAACTAAATAACTACCACCTAATTCAGACAAGTATTAACCACATATTTTTATTAAATTATTGAAGGTATATATAAGTTTGGCTGAAAGGCTTCGGACTTATTTAAAAACAATGTATTTGCAAAAAAGGATAAAGATGAATTTAATATAATTACAAAAGAAACTAAGAATAAACCATAACTTTTTATTTTAATGTGATAAATTTTATTATCATAACATTAAAATCTTAACATGCAAAAGTTATAACCATTTTGTTTGACGGTAAACTAGTTTATTTATTTTATATATATCTTAAGAATAAAAATATTATTTCATTCGAAAGTTAAGTAAACTATATTTTGACACACAGTTTTCGAACTTTAAAGCTAAAAGATTTTTTTAAAGATGATATACCTCACTAATATTACAATGCGTCTTTTAGAGAATAAACTCTCTAGTTCGGACTGTTAAATTGAGGGGTGGATTTATTAAAAATTAAAATAGCTGAGCTGTTGATTAACTGTTTGTTAAATGAACTTATTAGAAGTAAACTAGTTGTTATTTATGTTTTTGGAGGTACTAACAGATAAATGTTAAGTTACAATTTACAAATTTATTGCATTTTACTTTCTTCTCAAGACAAACATACATATTGCTTTTTATTTAATTCTTTTAACAGTTTTTGCTACTAAAATAATGTTTTAACATTTACAAAAAGCATCAGCAGTAACTTTTAAGTGTTTGTGAAAGTTTGATAATGGTAAGTTAATATTTTAACAATTTATAGCGGCGATGGAAGGTATTTTGTAAGGTGTTGTGAAAAATTATAAACATTTAACGAACTTGTTAGTTTGATTTATTCTAAATCTGAGTTATATATCATTTAATAACGACAAGAAAGTGCACAATATATGTAAGCTTAGGGTCTGGTTCAATAAAAAAAATTCGGTAACTGAGACCCACACCATTTGGGCACAGTTTTAAGTCTTGTACAGGATTTAGTTGGATACTTAAAATTACAAAAAAGTTATTTTAAATATTATGATTAATAAAAAGTAAGTTCTATTTCTAGGTGAAGCACTAAATTAATATCAATGGAGTTATTATAAAACACAATTAAATCATTAAATCGATCATAAAATCTTTTAAGAGAATTAAAAACATTTATTAATAATCTTCAAAACAATATCTATATTGCCTTAAATACTATTCATTATTATAAACAACAAACTTTGCCAATGTTATAAATATACTTTATTGCAACAAAACTAACTTATCAAAACATAAATTTAAGTATTTCACAATGTAACTAATACAAACATTTACGGTTAAATCACTTATATTTAAAATGAAAAGCACTCACCCATTACGGTAAACATAATTTGTTAATAAACACTTTGAGTTAAATGTCATATTCACATACCACTGCAAATACAAGACTGGAGGTTTTTACTTCCGCTACTTCGATTTTAAATATCATATGCTTGATATAAATGCATTTTTTCTAAATGACTTTTTTCACCGGAAATTCTCTTTGGATGCATGTTATTATCAGTTAAACGATCGACGCAAGCAGGCTCATCGGGAGAACAAGATTCAGAAAGTTTGCCTTGGGTTTGAGAAGAAAGACCTTCATTGGTAGATTTTTTGCAACAAAAGAGTCTTTTCATGTTGTCCCAGGCAGATATGAAGAATTGATGGACACGATACAGCACGCTTTGAGACTGGTTGCCATCATTTAGAGGCTGGTTGCCGTCATTTAGAGACTGGTTGCCGTCATTTTGAGACTGGTTGCCATCATTTAGAGACTGGCTGCCGTCATTTAGCGACTGGTTGCCATTGTTCTGAGACGGACTAGCTTCAATATGATTTGATTCATTTAGTTCCTGATTGTCCTTTTTAATTTTCGACAGAGCTTTTGAACTTTTGGATTCCGACATTTTTTTAAACTGCTTTAAAAGATAATACAAAACTATTAGAATAAGGTTAACTATTAAGTTTAAAATACTATTAAAATATCCTATCTATTTAATCTTAATTTGTGTTATTAGAAATTTATGCTAGTAAACAAACTATTAGATTATTCTAGGACCAAATATTTAGAGCGTTTTTTTGTTAAAAAACAATGATTATCTAAACTCATAATAACTTTAAGTTAAACAATACAATGATAAAAGCATTACAAAAGTATAGTATACCAATAGTACTTTTTGATTAAGATTTTTCTATACAAATTAAAAAAAAATCACTATTTAGACTTCTATTTTAATGAAATAACTTTGACAATTTGAAAAATAACTTATTTTTTTTATGTTTTAATGATTCACAAACAAAAATTTCAAACTAATCTGCTATAAATTTATTTCTAGTTTAGTATTGAAACATCAGAAAGTTCAATCAAAATTGAAAATTTCCAAATATTTTTGAGCTTTATAAATTATTTTAGTGCTAAAGTTAACAACTTTAAAGTGTTACATAAACACTTATAATCATGTGCCTGATATTGGTTTAAGAAACAAATTGTTATATTAAATTTCATAAAATACAGAGCAATTATTTATTAGAACTGTTTACCTGCATACCTAAGTAAATATGTAGCAGTTACATAATATAGTAGTTTTAAGTGATTAGCTTTTTTCTATAAGCCAATTTAAAATAAGCAACATAGCTTCAATTATTTGATTAGTGGTTATTGTTTAACTAAATTCTGAAAAGTTTGATATTCAGATATATTTTAAGTTAACTGTTACACCTTTTTTTGCCTTATAGTTAGGATTCAAAACAAATTTACAAACAAACAACATTTTAAGATATAAATAAAATTATAAAGTTAATACAAACTACTACAAACAACAGAAGTTGTTTTATTTTTCAAAATACACGGAAAAATAAGAATAAAAGAATAACTGTTTTACACAGAAATTAGAACAAACACTTATAAATAGTAATAAAAAAGTCTTAAAACAGTAAGAACTGGTTTTTTCAACTCTTCAAATATGTTTGCTCTGTTTAAAAGAACAACTAATTACTTTTAGTAATAAAAAAACTGACTACACATAGTTTTATTTTTTTTAAATTGTAATAAGCAAATGTGAACAAACTGAAATAAATATTTAAGGTTCATCAAAGATTGCTGGTTTGAAAAAGTGGTTAATTTGATTTACAATTTTTCACTTTAAGCATAGCAGATATCGTGATAAATAATTTAGATTAATAAAATAGTTTTGTTGAATATATACATTTACTAAATTGACTAAATAAATCATACTTAACAATTATTTTTCAGAATGTACGTTTGAAAATTTTATACACTGTCCAAAGAAAGATTAGTGAACACACTATTTAAAAAATATTTGTGTTACACTTACTTGGTTACAAGAGTTAGAAACACTTACTTTATAAACTTATTTTTTCGATTAAATGGCGCTCTTAAGGTAATAAAGTTTACTTACATATATTTTTTGGTCAGAAGTCAGTTTAAAAATATTAATTTTGTAAATTAAATAAAAACTCCAACAAAATAATTTTTCTCCTCTTGCTTAATTTGCTATGACTAACAAACCATGGACTTTCAGCAAAGCGTCTTTATAAGACGTGACAAAATAAAAATTAAATTGTCTATTCAGAGTAAAATGGTAAATATACAGCGAACCAATATTATTCAGTATAAAACAACTTGTTCGAAACAAACTAAATTGAGCTTTTAAAAACAAACATTTATTGAAAAAAATGTCTTTTAATATTGGTTAAATACAAACTAGTACTTATAAACCATTATTCTATTATAGAGTTGCCAAAAAACCTAGGATTTTTATAAATTTTTAAGCAAACCTGGTAATTTAAACAAAAATCACTAAAAAAACTGGACTTTTAAACAATATTTACATAATAAGTAGTCAAATTTGGATTTGACACAAAAAATATATCTTAAAGATACTTTTTTTGTCATCATCATATTTTTTTATTAATAAACACATTTAAAGAAGCTTTAAGGTATCTTTCAAAATCGTTATACTATTAAACACAGTTTTTAACCTTAGACTTTATTTAAAATAGAAATAGACCCTAAAACGTGTAGTTTTGAAAATTTGGCTACCCTGATTACTTAAGATCGTTTTACGATGATACGTTTAACTCAAGGGTTCCCAACCTTTTTGATGCCCCGCACCCTAAAATATTTTAATTTGTTCTCGCACCCCTTGCTGTACCTGCAATATTTTTTAAATGATAATTAGAAATAAAACGATGAATATTTGTATATTTATTTTTTGATAGTCTACTATGTTAACAAAAACTAAATATATGGAAAATAACAAATGTATAAAAACAAGTTTTTTTTCTCTAAGGTAAAAATCATCAGAACTCACACTCCCTTTGCAACAATAAATTTTTCTATAATTTAATTAAGTGAATTTCAAGCTCACTACTTGTTATTCTACCTACCCTATCTTTAAATTAGTTCCAAAAAATTTATTAAGCTTTTATTCAAACAAAATAAAAACAAATCTACATTAAAAAAGAAACATTATTTTTAACTAACGTAAACAAAGAAAAAAATTTGATGAAAAAACCACTAATGACACGTCGTTTGGCAAACACGCACAAGATATCTAACAAATATTAAATCAATATTTACTCGACATTATTTTAAAAGGTTGAGAATTTAATTTAAAATCTATTTTAAATTTAACGACTCTTTTTTTTTACCGTTTATTGCACAAGACTTTCTCAAAATGTGGCACTTTGTTGCTGATAGCAATCCGCGTGTCTGCCTGTGCATTCAAGCAATTTCTAGATTTATTCGTGTCTGCCTGTGCATTTTCTTGATGGATAAAATAGTACTAAATCAAAACTTGCACAAGGAAGTCGTTGCGAATGGGATGAGCATACTTTGTGCTTTTTCACAAAGTATTAAAAACATATTCATTGGTCAGCAATAATACTATTCAAAGCTTTGCTTTTAAACTGCATTTTAAGAAAACGGTTCGTGCACAATTAAATAAGTTTATCTTTGAATCGTCATCAGGCATACAATCTAAATTAAAAGAGTATATAGTCATTATCCATCCTTCAGAAGCTTCAGGTTTTCTTACTCTAATAAACACATCAACTGACTTGGATTGTATTTCCAAATTATTCATAATTTAAACACGCACACTTGGAATTAAAGACTCATCTTCATCACTCCCTTCAAAATACAATATCACAAAACATGCATTGCGGTTTTTTCAGGCATTCAGTAGTTTCAGTGCGATTAAAGCCAAACTGCACATAATTATTATTAAACTTCCTTTTCTTTAACATAGTTAAGGATTAGAAACTAATTAAAAAATGGTGTTCTAATAAGTGTAAAAAAGTTAATTACTAATACATTTATCTCTTGTAAAATTTATTACATAAAAAAACAATGCTTAGGTCTAAGACCTCGACAGACCTGTTTTTTAAGATATGAAAAAAGATATGAAAAGTAAGGAAAAGGCACCAAAAGAGTAAATGAAAATGAGGCTTAAACTTGAAACAAAACCTTTTTTTTACATTTAATACGAGTTAGGTACTAAAAAATATATAATCAACTGTGCTAGGTTAAGCCAAAGTAATATTTTCACTTGTAAACTATACACTTACATTAGTCTAAAACTTGTAAAAAGCTTTAGACTTTCTTAGAAAGATATAACAACTATAATAAGGTAATGGTAGTATGATTTTTTTTTAAACAACAGTTAAAATCAAAATAACAACTGAATTAGTAATGAGTTTGAAGCTTTATTAAAATTGTAGAACTAGATTATGACGTTATAATTGATGCTTCTAAATTTTTGGTATGGTTTGTATTGCTTGTTAGCTTTAAAAATCGATAATTAAGTTTTGTTTAGTATAAGAAATTTAGGGTTAAAGTCGCCGAAATTAAAGAAAATGTATTTATTTATCAAACGAAAATTAAAAACCATCTCGCACCCCCTGAATTGCTGCCTTGCGCCCCCAAAACGAAGCAAGCATCCCTGTTTGGAAAACCCTGATTTAACTCATGAAAAATCAATTTTGTATCGTTAATTTCTGTAATTTTAGCTATCATGAGTTTGACAGTTGTAAACATTATTGTTTCTTATATTTTAATGTTCATATTTATTAAAAAAAAAACCAAATACAAAAAATTTTACAAGCGCTAAATTCAAGGATACTTAGTTGTAATGATTCTGCTTTGAAAGCTAATTAACAACTTGTAATAAGTCTATTGGCAATTTTTCGGTTTGCGTTGAACAATTTGTTATTGACAACTTTTTATTTAAATATACTGTATTTAAGTTAGAAGTTTATAATATAAAGATGAATCAGTACAAAATAAATAAATACAGGGTTCCCGAAAATCCTGGAATGTCGAACAAAAACTATTAAATTACCTGCAGTTTTACATACAAAAAAAAAAATAAGATAAGCTACGAAAAACCTATCATATACTAAAAATAATGAATTAATTTTTTCATTGATAAATACATTTGAAGTAACTTTCCAGTATCTTATCAATGCCGTTATTCAATTTAAGACATTTTTTTTACCTCAAATTTGACTTAGTACTAAATGAATTAAAAAACTTTTTCTTTAAAAACCTGAAGATGTTTAAAATCCTGAAAAAAATTATTCAAAAATCCTTTGGCAACTAAATAACTACCACCTAATTCAGACAAGTATTAACCACATAACTTTATTAAATTATTGAAGGTATATATAAGTTTGGCTGAAAGGCTTCGGACTTATTTAAAAACAATGTATTTGCAAAAAAGGATAAAAATAAATTTAATATAATTACAAAAGAAACTAAGAATAAACCATAACTTTTTATTTTAATGTGATAAATTTTATTATCATAACATTAAAATCTTAACATGCAAAAGTTATAACCATTTTGTTTGACGGTAAACTAATTTATTTATTTTATATATATCTTAAGAATAAATTTATTATTTGATTCGAACGTTAAGTAAACTATATTTTGACACACAGTTTTCGAACTTTAAAGCTAAAAGATTTTTTTAAAGATGATATACCTCACTAATATTACAATGCGTCTTCTAGAGAATAAACTCTCTAGTTCGGACTGTTAAATTGAGGGGTGGATTTATTAAAAATTAAAATAGCTGAGCTGTTGATTAACTGTTTGTTAAATGAACTTATTAGAAGTAAACTAGTTGTTATTTATGTTTTTGGAGGTACTAACAGATAAATGTTAAGTTACAATTTATAAATTTATTGCATTTTACTTTCTTCTCAAGACAAACATACATATTGCTTTTTATTTAATTCTTTTAACAGTTTTTGCTACTAAAATAATGTTTTAACATTTACAAAAAGCATCAGCGGTAACTTTTAAGTGTTTGTGAAAGTTTGATAATGGTAAGTTAATATTTTAACAATTTATAGCGGCGATGCAATGTATTTTGTAAGGTGTGAAAAATTATTCACATTTGACAACGTTGTTAGTTTGATTTATTCTAAATCTGAGTTATATATCATTTAATAACGACAAGAAAGCACAAAATATCTAGGCCTAGGGTCTGGTTCAATAAAAAAAATTCGGTAATCGAGACCCATCGCATTTGGGACCAGTGTTTTTTAATGAAAAAAATTTTTTTTAATCTCAATTTTTTTTTATCTAATAAATAGATTTTTTAAGTAAAATAAAAAATTTACTACTTACCGTGTATATATTATCTAAAATTCCAGGTTTTTTGTGTAAAAAATCAGGTTTTTTTTCAAAATTTCAGGTTTTTTGGCAACTATGAGTGATTAAACTACTACTATGACCTACTTTAAGTAGTCATTAAATCAAGTAACCTGTTCTAAAAGAACTAACAAAAATAGCGATGGTTAATAGCAAATCTTTTTACCAGTTGAAAAAACAAAAAGGGCAAAAATATTAGTTAATTTTTTCTGTGCCTATAAGGTAACAGGGTTTTTAAATATTTTAATTAGCAATAGTAGCGATTTAAAACTACTTAAACGTTCAATTTAAAGCACAAACTCTAGTTAACAATATTTCTAACATAACTATAATTAAAATATAAGTGTCAATATTTATTTCATAGAAATCACAGTGAAATTTAACAAAATTGATTTGTAAATTGCTTCTTTGATATCACTTTAATCGGCAGAATACGGCTTTCTTTGCCTGTGAAAAATATAAATAAATAAACAATGTGGTTAATGCACTAGATTAAATTTAGTAAAACTGAATAAGAATATACTAAAACACATCTTATTTAAATCACAATAATGCACTTTCATTAATGGCATTAAAAATTGTAGATAGATTAAAACTTAAACTACTTTCTAAATGTCTTAAACAAGTTGACAAAAAACTAAACAAACTAATCTGACATAAACAGTAAAAAGCTTCTTATTAAATTTTCATTTAGAATGTCTCTAACAGCATTTTTCAACATACTTAATTATAAAAAAACATTTTTAAATAATTTCACATAATTTGCTGCTTAACCAAAACTTTAGTTTATCAATTAAAGAATTAAAACATCTATATGGCAATAAAAAGGCATAACTCACAAATAACCCGGTTTATCATACAAAAGCATAAAATATAGAATTGTGTGTTTTTAAAATACTTAACATCCACAAAATAATTTGAAACTATTTTTTTTAATAAAAAAATACTCAATCTTATTGGTATTTTTGGTAAGTACCAAAGCAGTAATTGAAAGCTATAAATTTTAACATATAATGTAGTGAATAGAAGGTATTCTTAATAGAAATAACTTATTATTTTCTCCCCAAAGTGATAAAGCAGCCATTATTTGTTTGTAAAAGGGCGAAAGTTGTTTATAATTGCAAGGTACGCACTTCACGTAAGGTACGCAATTATACCTGGGTTCATAGTGAGTGTCTTATTGATGTTCTTAAAGTTCTTTAACCTAGCACAGTTCTAGAACAATTATAAAGCTACTAAAGGATGAAAAATATAAAAAGTTTACAAAAACTTTGTACAGTGTTCACAGTATGCTATTTTGAGAACTAGTCTTAAACATATAAGTTATTTTAAACATATAAGTTATTTCTTTTAATTGATAAACAAAAACAGTAGAAGTTTTTTTTAGATATGAACAATTTTTATAAGCTGTTTCTATATTTTTTATGTTACAAGGTTAAATATAAACAATGATAATAAATAAACGATTTTCTTCTACAATCATTAAACATAACTTGTCATAACTTAAAATATATACATAATGTTATTTCAACAAAATGAAAAAAATTATAAAGCAATCCAAAACATATTTGGTTCAAAACAATAAAGTCAAAACATAATTTAGTTACAATTTACCATAAAATATAGTATATGTAGCTTTAATTGTATACAAAGTTTGAACTACAAAAACAATTTATCAAATTTACTTCGTTTAGCTGAAACCATTTACATAATTACACTTCAATTGCTTGGTAGAAAACAACAGACATATTATTTATAATTTTTAATAAAGTAAAACAGTTGAAAAAAATATTTTTTAAAGTTAAAAAAAAATTGTAAACATAGCGACAATACTAAAAAATAGTTAAGAATAAAAACTTTTGTTTAAAGTATAATTTAACGTTAAAGTATGAATTTTAGAAGTCTAAGAAAAAATCACTTTTACAAAAATTTTACGCTAATTTTTCAACGTTCATAATAAAAAGGTATACGACTAAGTCCTGCAAGTACGCACAAAAAATACGACACCAAAAACGTACCCAAAACAACTAACCAGATATAAACTAAATAGGTGTTAGTTTGTTCTAACTTTAATTTTTTCATTAAATTTCATGCTCGACTAATTTTAAGTTCATAAGCAACAAATACAACTACGGCACAACTCAATTCACAAGGTTAAAACTCAAGCAGCCAAAAAAATAAATTTTACAAAACTTAATGCAAACTAATCAATACAGGAAGGTGTACAACTTTACAAATACAAAAAGTAGTAAAAAATACAAAAACAGGACACCAAAACAAAAGTAACAAACTAACGCATTCGTCGAGGCACCTGACCCAGTCCAGGAATTCCTCCTGGCAGTTTTCACCGACTTCCGGGTGGTTGGTCACCCTCTCAGTGCACTGGTTCAACTTGTCCTGCAGGCACTCGCACTTGTAGTGGGCCTTGCACATATCTCGCACCACTTGGAGAGGGTCCTGAGGTTAAATTAGCTGCCATTTAGCGGAAAACTTAATTTCGTTTATAAAAAACCTAGTTTTATAATTTGATAGTTTTTTTGTTTTGTTTATTTAGTATCTATATATACTTGCAAGAGAATGATACGTGTTTTTTATTATTGTACATCATATCATTAAAAAAATATTCGTTTATCACAAATACTTTGATAATAATAAATAGTGATTTTCTAACTTAAAGTTCTGTAGTATAAAAAGCTAATATTTGAAACTAAATTTAAGTAATTGATTTTTATTGGTAACTTTAATAAAAATTTTAGATTTAGGGACTCTAAATGCATAAATTTGTAGCAAGAACATTGTAGTTATATTTTATTGAAGGACTTAAAAAAAAGACGCTCAAATCATTTCGTCCTAGGACCTGGTGCACAAAAAAACCTTTCGGTTATCGAGTCGTACACCACTTGGATACCATTTAATGTCTTGTCCAGGACAGTAACAATTTATATATGAAGAAACTACTGTCATATGAACTGTTTAAAAAGTAATACTCTTAATAAAATTTACATTATTTTTTTTATTTCAAGAAAGCAATAAATAAATAAAATGCGGTTTAATGTTTTCATTTGAAGCTTTTTACAAAAATGATCTATAAAAACTGGCTTATACTTCATTTTTAAGCTTTTACATAACACTGTTTTTGATAGAAATGTACTTATCTCAGCACGCCCTTAAACTTAATAACTAGTTAAAAACTTTTAACAAGCACCACACTTATTCTTACTAGAAAAAAGAAGCAATAGGTGTAAGTGTGACTTATGTAATAAGATTTTAAAATAAAATAACGTTATAAGATTTGAAAAATAAAATAACTTGCCTCAGTTAAACTTAAGTGAATTTAATTATTATGAAAGTAAGTAACTAAATACCGCCTAAAGTTAAAAAATATCTAACTGAAAATTTGTAGAAGATAAAAGTGTTTCAAAATTTTATTTTATGATTATTTAGACTAGTAAATCTAAACAATAAAAAAATATTGAGCATATTTCATATATTTTCTACCTTTATAAAAAAAAATATTTTAAGTAATCACTAGTTTAGTATTGAATTTTACAGGCTTCAAAATTACAATATGCAGATAAAGTTATTTAGATAAGATTTATATTTAGCAACACTTAAAGTAATAAATTTTAAATTCCAAATACACAGCTTAAAAATGTTTGAAATTCAAAATTGGAAACTTTTAATTTAAATGAGAAAATCAACTATAGACTAAGAGTTATTGACAAAAGTAAAAATGAACTATTGTGAGATAGAATTCACAAATTTACTGTTGTGAGAAAATAATGAGCTAAACTTAGTGCTTAGAGTCCTGCTTTGAGCATTTACAAAATTCATTACAACTAAATAGTTAAGTTTCAAGTTGGTTGGGTATCAAATGATAAACAAAATATTTTAACATTTATCAAGTTAGTTTAGCCCTGGATTAATATGTTGATTTTCTTACAGTTGTTTTTCTTTGTTTTTGACTAATAAAAGAGTCGTATTTTGTAAAAACCTAGTTATGAAGAAATTAAGGTAGGCCATTTATTTTTTTTTTCAATTAAAACTTTTTCACAATATAATACCTCAATAATAATTCAGAATATAGAAAAATACTTACTTCTAATTCTTCATCCTCTTCCTCTTCTTCCTCCTTCATAAAATAAATACTTAAAATAATATTTTACACATAATTATTTTAACATAGTTATTTTTAGCATTTTATCTTTAAGTCTAATTCATATACTTATAGTTCATAAAATATGTTAATATATATATATTTGAAAGATACATTTGAAAATATTTATTAATACTTAAGGTTTTATCATTAAACTACATGATTAAACTACTGTTAATTAAGTTTATGGCATAGGCAGGGTTGCCACTCTTTGAGCCAAAAAATCTTCCCTGAGTGACCAAAAATTTCCCTGAGTAAACTTAAATTTCCCTGAGTATTTTTCAAATCTTAAAAAAAAATTTTTCTCTTCTAACACAAATTATTAATACCTCATTCTCATTTTTCTTCTTTAATAATAAAAGGAAGGTTGTATGTGTATGCTACTGCATTAAATTTATGAAAAATACTGTTTTCAAAAACTCAATCTTAAAAGGTTTAAACCAATTAAAAATTAAAAACTAAATGTTTGCACAACTTTGTGTAAACTTGTTAGTTAACTTTCTACATAAAAGAATAAAAAATAAGAACTAATAGTACAACATAGTGTTTTTTAAACTACATAAGTAACTAAAAATAAAAAGTTTATTAGAACTTTTCAATGAATAGTTAACAAAAACTTTCATTTCTCTAAACTGTTTGATTTTACTTAAGTAAAAATAAATTTAAAACTTAAAAAAACTACAATGTTAATACTAAGAATATTGAAGAACTAGCCGCAAGGCTAAAAAAATTCTAAATAACCACTTAAATAATAAAAATTACTACTTTTGAACAAAATATTGAAACTGGTTTAACTAAACCTCATTCTAGATCTAGAAAAAAATTTCCCTGAGATTTTCAAAAACTTCCCTGAAATTTAGAGAAAAAATCAAAACTTCCCTGAGTTAAAAGAAAAATGCCAAAATTCCCTGAGTTTCCCTGAGATTTTCTACAGTTTGAAAATTCCCTGAGATTCCCTGAGTTCCCTGAGTGTGTGGCAACCCTGCATAGGGGTGGGGGTAAAACAATTTTTTAGAAATTTGATCTTATTTTATATAGTTTTTACTGAGCTACAAGATAGTGTTTACAAATATTAAAAATTCAAAACTATTTTTGAGATATAGCCAGTCAAAGTCCTAGGCAGCAATAGGTTCCTTGGGGGGCTCAAACTAAAACGACAAAAATAGACTATTTCACAAAAAATATATCTCCTCCAACATTTTTTGAGATAACTACCTCAAAATTTTATGAAGTGTTCCTTGGTATATTTAGAAAATTCTGTTTGAATAAAATTTAAAAAAATTAAAAAATATAAAATTAATATGAGATAAACAAACAAAATTTTTTTTTTTTGTTTTTTTGTTATAAAACTTTTATTTTCAAATTTTTCTAAAATTTTTTCAGACAGAATTTTCTAAATATTGCTAGAAACATTTACTGAAAATTTGAGGTAGTTATCTCAAAAAACGTAGGAGAAGAGAGATAATTAGTGATTTCTAGTTATTTGCTGTTTTAGTTTGTGCCTCCTATAAGTAACCTATTGTTGCATCCAAATTTGACCGGCTATATCTCAAAAACTATTTTGTATTTTTTAAATCTATAAAAAAGCTTGTAGCATAGTAACAACTATATAAAATAATATTAAATTTCGAAAAAAAGTGTTTAAATCCCCCTAAGCCCTTAAAATATCTAAAAATAGTAAAAAAACAACAAAGGAACTTAAACAAACATAACTTAAAAGATTTTTCATTAAAAGACTAGCCTTAGGTAAACAAAAATTATCTCAACTATCCTGAGTAGGCCTGAGATTTAAAAATATAAAGATAGCCAAGTGTGTGGCAACCATGTAGAAAATAAGTTATGTATGTTTTTGTCCTTCTTAATTTACTAAAAAGCTAAAAAAATATGATGTTCAGATGTGTGTTTAATATAATCAGATAAAAACTGCTAAACTTACCTCTGAATCAATATCCTGTAAAGATTTTTGAATTATAAAGAATCTTTAAATTTATTTCCAAACATAAATAGACTATTTGAAAATACTTAAAATTTAGTTTAACTTATAAAACTTCAAACTTTGTAACAAAATAATGTATCAAAAATTGTAATTTATTTTAAATTAAAGATTTAGTGTAATTTGATTTTTATTTCACAAGCATGCATTAAAAATTAGTTAACACAATCAATTTTTTTTTGAATCGAAAGCATCTTTAAATAATTTAATTAACTATTAAATGGAGTCTGAATTCTCTCTAAAAAAGATGTAAACTATAGTCAGCAACCCTTAATAGAAGCATTGGTTTGAAAAATGTTATTTTTTTATTATTTTTAAAAAATTTTGAAATACCATTTTTTTTTAATACATATAAAATTTTAAATTAGTTTTATTTGATTCATTAGTATTCAAACAAAAATTACTTACGTCTTTATCTTCTTTGCTATCTGACTGAAAAAAGTTGATAAGTTACATGAAGATTATAGTTAGTAAAGTACACAATACAGCAACTTTGTTGTAGAGTTTTTTTAACTCCCATACTTTAAAATTAATGTTTTTTTTCAAGACTAGCATGAAAATTGCTCTTAAAAGTATATTATTTTATAAAGAAAATTTTCAATTACTTTCACTATTAAACCTTCCAACTTTGTACCCTTCTATCACAAAATATTTTAAATTTATATTATTTATTTAACAGCTGCTGTCAGTTAAGTAAAAGATATTTAAAATAAAGGTTGGCTAACTGGCCTGTAAGATAAATTCAAAATTTATGGCAGCTTTAAAATATAAAATTGCCTTTGCAAAAATATATAAACTTTTAGTGTTATCTTTTTAATTATCTATCATCTTGATTTTATTGTTCTATAAAATAAGTAATGTATTCTTTTTTAAGTATATTTAATTCCTTCTTATTTGATCTGTCAACCCCTGTAGTAAGTTAATATCAATACCCCTCTATGGTCTCAATTGATATGTGCAAATATATTGTTGCAGATCAAACAAAAATATTTTTGCATTAGTTGCTAAACCCAAAGAAGTAACTCTTGCCACTATTATTGTAGCATGGATCTATCAACTTAAGGGTATAGGGGGTTCCATTTTGATTTTTACAACTTGATCTTATTTAGTAGATTTAAATTGAAATATTAGTGGTTTTACCCGCTTAACAAAATTCAAAGTATGTTTTAAAATATAAGAAATCAAAGTTGCTGACCTCAATATGTTTATTATAAATGGCCCAAACCAAAAACCCCAAAAAAAGCTGTTTTACTAATAGTCTACTTTCTTATTTATTTGTAAATCAATCTTTGTCTAATTTTCACAGTAAGTAAATAACGTATACTTAAATTGGTTGGTTGCAAGATTTTTTTTTAGTTAAAAAAAAAATATTAAAAAAACCTCGTACTTTTTTTTAAACATTTTTGTTTTTGATATTTTAAATATAGCAACATTCAAAGTCTTTTAAACTGTAAAAGGAATGATCCTCAAATTCCTTAAAAAATTCTTAGATAATATAGAATTTTAGTAAATTTTTGAGAAAATTTACAATGAAAATATTGTGGCCCATATGTTTGTATTGAAAACTTTTTACAAAAACGTCTATATCTATCCTATTCTATAAAAAAATGGCTTGAAGTTTATACTTAAAACTTTCATATAAGAGCCAATGTTATGTTTTGTGAAAAAAAAGGACCACGCATATGCCATTAACTTGTTTTGTTTTTTTTTTGTGTTTGGTTTTATTGTTTGGTCCATTTTAGAAACTAACATCTGTCACTCACAAGACATAACTATATATTATTTGAAAAGGTTTTAAAGTTAACCAGTCTAGTTTAAACATATTTTATTTCTTTGTAATATTGCTGTTTTGCTTGCAATATGTAATTAGAAATTTGGTTAAGTTTTGTGTTGAAAAGGAAAAAATTATTATTATTGAGTTCAAACCGTAGTATTTTTTTATAATTTAGTCAATGGTATAAAAATTACAAGTTCTTTTATTGTTAGTGAAAGTATGTTTTGAAAACAAACCCCTAAAAACTTGAGCTTTAAAAATATTGACATTTGAAATTAAAAAAATTAACATTTGTATTCACTTTAACTTCTTAGGATTAATTAAAAATGGAACTAGTACCTTAAATTTCAGAGATATACGGTGAGAGTTTTTCTTGTAATTTGGTGTTAATTTGCAACGTTTTAAACAAGCTACCACTTGCCAATTAATGTTTTAAAAAACTCAATTTAACTTGAGAATGGTGTCAGATCAAAGTTTTGGAGTTCAAAACAAGTTCTTTAAGGAAGGCACAAACTAAAACAATAAAAATAAACTTTTTTACAGAAAATTGATTGTCTCCAACAGTTTAAAAAAATCTTTTCAAACTTTATAAGTCTAAATTTACTAAGATGATAAACTTTTTTATTGTTGGAAATTTTTGTGTTTTTAACCAAAACAAATTTTATTCACAGTAACTAAAGAATCTTGTTTTGAATTTTAGTCAGTAATGTGTTATTTTACATTTTTTTTCGAAATTATTACATTGCAGTTCTTTATAATCATTAGAAGAACATTCACAAAGATTTGAGACTTTATTATGAGAATGTAGAATTTAAATTTAGTTATTAAAAAAACTGGAAAACAAAACCTTTCTACCATACATTTGTATTTCAAAAAAGTTAAATAACTGACTATATTTCATCATAAGTTAATCAAAGTTTTAGTGCTCTTCAAAATGAATCTTACAGTTTAGACCAGGGTTTCCCAAAGTGGGCCATGACAAATACTCAGGGGGTCACGAGCAGTAAAGGGGGGCGCAAGAGCAGTAAAGGAGCAACAGGGGGACCATGGATTCATAATTTGAAAACTAACACTAGATATTCTGGAGTTGTTGATGAAGAAAATTAAAAAAAACATCCTATGTGTTTTCTTTGGTAATTATGAAACTTACACTAGATATTCTTTTTTGGAAGTTTGGGAAACCTTGGTTTAGTCTGAAGCCTTGAATGATAGTCAATGTAGTTTTTGTGAAAATAATTGTATAACACACAATTATACTCATACAATTATAAATATGTGTGTTATACAATTATTTTCACAAAAATTACATTGACTATCATTCAAGGCTTCAGACTAAACCAGTGTTTCCCAAACTTCCAAAAAAGGCTTTAAACACTTTATTTATTTAACTCAGACTTTTTAAACTTATTTGTTTTAAACTAAGCTTATTTATTTTATTAACAAAATGTTTAAAACAATTAAGTTATAAGAAAGAACATATAGTGTAAAGTTGGATTTTGTTTGTTTCTATTCATTATGTGGATTTACTTTTTATATGATTAACAGTAAATGTTATAGACTTATTAAATATTGGAAACTTATTCAAAGGAAAAATATTTGAAGTTCATTTGACAAAACTAACTACATGGAAAATAGTTTGAAAACAAAGCTGAATAAGGTTTTTTTTCAAAATTTGAATAGAATGCACAAGGTTGTTGTACTACAAGAAAATTGAGTGAGTCAAGTATAATAATCTCAGCATGTGTTCAAACAGTTTAAGTAAAATTTTAAAGTGAAATCATACATACACAAACAAAAAATCAATAAAACTATTATTACTATTATATATATTTTATAGTAAAACTTAATAGCTGTTGAAATTAAGACTACAAACTTTATAGCTTGATATTTATGATGTACTTATTTATAACATAACATTTTTAAATAATTTCAAAAAAGCTTAAATTTTATTAATACTTGGTGAAGAATTTATAAGCTACACAACCTTAAATTACTAAACCAATAGTTGTTACATGTATTTGAAATAAGGTTAAAAGTTTGAGTTAAAATACTATAAAAGTAAACCATAACAGTAACTTAAGAACATTTAAGTTGTTATTAACCTATTTTCTTTTATCTAAAATACAATGTTGAGGTAGTTTTAATTAATTAAGTTTTATAGTGTAAATTTTTTTATTTTAAATCAAAATAGTGTAGTCAAGCGTGAAAAGTTCTTTTTACAAAACTTCCGCGAACAGCTAACAGATCAACTGGTTATTAATATACCGACCTTAAAACTTGCATTTTATGTTTAGCCTAATTTATTTTAGATACTTAAACCGTTTCACATTTAAACTATATTTTAAACATTAGTAGATGTGATAAATAAAAACTAAAAATAATAGAATTGTATTTATTTTTATTTATTATTTGTTGATGGCAAATATTATGCTTATTATTAACAAAATTAAGGCCATAGAGGGGGTAAGCCATGTTTTTTACAAGTTAATCTTATTTTTCAGAGTTTTTTCTAAGCTTCAAGATGCTTTTTATCGTTTCAGAAAATTCAAACTATTTTTTGAGATACAACCAGTTAAAGTTGGGCCGCATGATAGGTTCCCTATAAGAAGGGAAAACTAAAACAGCAAAAAAAGACTATTTTATTTTAAATCTATCTCCTACATTGTTCTAGCAATCTTTTTTTAAATTTAACAGTCTTATCTTTATACAATAATAATAAAAAATGTTACTTTGGACTTTAAAAATTTACAGCTAAACTTTTTTTTTAAATTATTAAAATTCATAAGTAACGTTTTTCTTTTAATATAAGGAACATCTCCTGAAAATTTGAAGAGGGTTGCTTGAAAAATGAAAGAGGACATAGATTTTTAGTGAAAAACTTGCATATATACTGATTGCATTGGAAACTTTCTACAAAATAAAATATCTCAAAAGTTAAATGATATTTTTGAATTCTATAAAGACTGGTTTGTAATTTGTACTTAAAGCTTTCATATAAAAGCCAAAGTTAATTTTTGTATAAAAAAGTGTTGGACCTCCCCCACTATGGCCTTAAACTATTCAAATTCAGACAATTTAAATTCTTTATAAAAAATTTAAAGGGCCTCTACTAAAAAAGTAATGGTTATTTGTCGAATATAAAAAAATACATATGTAGGTCCTAACAATATCTACAAGCCATTATTTTCTTTTTGCAAAATGTATATATTTTTTGAGATATGGCTTAGTAATTTTTTGTAATTTTAAAATATCTTGAAAATATTCAAGATTTTACAAAAAAGAAAAAGTGGCTTGTAGATATTAATAAGATCTACATATCTATTTTTTATTTGTTTCAAATTTATAAAAAATATTGAGATATAGTCTTTCAAATATTTTTTTAAGAATTTGAACTGTCCAAATTTGAATTTTCATGTAACTGGCCTTAGATATCAAAAGTTCACTTCAAAATCCAGAAAGCATTTAAAAGTTCGAAAATATAGAGATACCCTGAATCCAAACCACTAGACACTTTTCATTAACACTTTAACAAAAATAGCAGACTATGAGAAAACTGAATAATCACTGCCAGAAAGTATCATACCACAACTTATACTATAAGGCAACAACTGAAACAATAAACAAATTGAAAATTAAGTCCCTTTTATGTATACTCACTTGGATTTAGCAACAAAAATCACAATGAAAATTGTTAGAGATAACTATTAATGCTCTTTTGATTGCTGCCTTCAGGTAAAAGATGCATTTTGGGTTGCTGGCATAAATTTTTTCCTGGAGCAATCTTCAAAGATTAAAAATATGCAGGTTTAACCAATATTTATGACAACTACTACGATTCACGCCAGAAAAAAGATACTAATGATTTTGAAAAGTATCAGTGCTTTTTTAGGTGGTAGCATCTTAGATAGAGACAACAGTGGATTTTTCTGACAACTTTTTTTTGTTGACCATGTACTTGCATCGTACACAACAAACATATCTAACTTAAACTTTAGTCTTGTTAATAGTTAAAAAACCAGAACCATGCATTGTGGAAACTCAAACACCAGTAGCTATATTCTTGCTTTGATATATATTATCCTTATACAGGGTGAGCTATATTTTTTAACCTAAAATCAACATTATCAAAATTATTGCTCTTCTTTTTAATTAGCACAGCATTTAGTGTAACTACCTTGAATGAGTGTAACAGAAGACAATAACTCAAGATCAGAGAAAGATGTTTATCATCAAAAGGACATATATTGCTTGGAAAATGATAGTTTAGATTTATTCTTAGTTTTATAAGTTATAATTTTAAGTTTTCTTATTTACAATCTTTTGTTCACATTTTTTACTCTTTGCTAATCATTGCTTTTGAATTAGTCAAAGAACTTATGGCCCACCCTGTGATGTATACAAATAACAGCTTCTAATTTAAACTTGAACACAGAGGCACATGACTTAATTTTTAGTTGCTCATAAAACTTAAAATATTTACTACAGCATATTGATCTTACTTTTTGAATAATTTTAAGAAAAACAGATTAAGGCCATATGAGGATAAGGCACTTTTTTATTGATTGATTGTGTTTAAAAGATTGTTCATTAGCTAACAGTTGCTTTTTACCGTTTTTGAAAACTCAAAATAGTTAATGAGATATGAGGGTACAAAGTTGGAGACCTTAATAGGTTCCTTATTGAAGGACCAAAGTAAACAAAAAAAAAAGATTATTTTGTTAAAGACCTATCTTTTCCTACAGTTTTCAATAAATCTTTCTAAAAAATTCTTAGTAATCTAAACCTAATAAAAAATAATTAAATTGTAGGATTTTTTTGTGTAAAAAGTATATGTCTTATTATTAAAATCTTACTTTTTTTTTTGGTTATAAAATTTTACATTAAACATTTCCTAAAAGTTTGAGCTTAAGGGCATGGGGGAGGGGGTCCACTTTGATTTTTACAAGTTGATCTTATTTTATAGAGTTTTATCTGAGCTATCAGACATTTTTAACCGATTGAAAAAATTCAAAGTGTTTTTTGAGGTATGAGAGATCAAAGTTGGTGACCTCAGTAGGTTCCAAATAGAAGGCCAAACCGAAACGCGAAAAAAGACCATTTTACTACAAATCTATCTCCTCCTTCATTTTTTAAGCAATCTTCTTCAAATTTTCACAAAATGTGTTTTATTGATTTTTAAAATGATTGAATATAGGATTTTTTTTTAATTTTGAAAAATAAAATTCTTATAAAAAAAAAACTATTTTTTTGTTTTTTTTCTAAAATTTTTATTTTTAAATATTTAACTCTGTGAAAAGTATCTTATAGTATGTATATAATTACAGCTTTCATCTGATGTCTAAAAAACATCCTCTATTTAGTCTAACTTTTAGACCTCCTCTATGGCCTGAGTCTCTTACGTTATACCACTTTGACTTGACTTGAATTTTAGTGACTACATAATTGGATTGTATATGTATTTTTTATTGTAGGCAGATACATGCTTGGGGATTAGATCTTCATGATTTTTCCGCACTTTGTAGTTTTTGTGTTGAGATTTAAACCTTGTGAGTGCCTGCAAAATTTGTCACCAAAGAATTTTTTAGTTAATTGGATAGTTTATTTATTTATTTATTTTTTTGTTAGTTCAATGTTAATTTTAAATGGGCAGGTAGAATTAAAAGTGATGACAAACTGCTTGCTTGACCTTAAAAAAACATTAACTGTTGTAGAGGGAAGAATAAGTCTGATGTTATTCTACCATAAAAAAAAGTTTTTAATTAAAATTCACATAATTATGAACAGTTTGGCACAAAAAAGAAGAAAAATTGACATTTTTAATAATAAATTTAGTCAGCATTAAAAAATATCTGATTTACAGCTTTCATAACTATTCTATTTTTTTAAAGCCATACTGCTATTTTAAAGAAAGAAAAATGAGAATGCTCACAACTAAGGTCAATGGATTGGTGTTGAGAAAGACTTTTTGTTCATTGAGCTGCACACCATTTGCTTGTAATTTTTACTCTGAGCTAACTTTAAAGTGATAATTAAAAATAAAACTTAGAAATAAAAAACTTTAAAAGTAAAAATAAAAACATTACAAACAAAAAACTATTTAAGTTACAATATTAAGTTAAAATATAATGAGCACCCTTTTTTAACCCATTACGGCCAATATTGATTACAGAAACTATAGTCTACCATGGGCTCTACACCGTCTCCTCCCCTAAATTTTAATTTTTACAATCATTTACATCAAATTTTTCTTGATGTTGTTCTATAAAGATAGCAAACTGTGTATAGTGTTATGATTTTATTTAAATATTTATTTACAACATAATACAATACATATTTTTTTATTTTTTACTTGAACAGTGTACTATTTTAGACTTACCATTACTGTATTTCTTTTTTGCTATTAGAAGAAAAATGCTATTTTTATTTTTTAAATTATGAATTGTTTGTTTTAAAAAAAAGCTTATATTGTTTATAGCAACGTAGTGTTGCTATAAAAATTTTAAAGTTATTTAAAGTAGAGCTGGTCTAAAAACATTTTCTTCAGAGCATAAAACTTTTTCGAAAATTGCTAAGGTAATTATGTTTAGTGAAAATTTTTTGGTTTTAATTCTTAAAAATAATTAAAACAAAAACTAATTGTTTCAAAAGTAAAAAGATGTACGCATGCTGAAAGATTATTAGCTACTTCTTACTTACTAAAATAAGATATCAAACATATACATATATAATAAATATATATAATATATATAAAATAAATACATATTTATTATATATATATAACAAACAATGAACTTAATGGCTAGAATTTGATAAAAATTATTAAATTAAAAAGTTCGAAATTAAATAATACTTTAAAATCTAAATTTTTAACATATATCTGAAGAATTAAATCGATAAAATAAAGGCAGAAAACTAAAGTGTTTAAACACTACTCCACTTTAAACTAAATATAATTTCGTATGTATTTTATTTTTAGTAATGAATGTGGTTGTATTCAAACGGCAAAACAACCTAAAATGTTCTCGTAATACTATTGTGTTCGTTGGTTAAACATTATATACAACAATTTAATACAATAAACGGTTGAAAAATAGTATGTAGAAATTAGTATGTAGAAAATAAATTAATTATTTTTTTATTAACATAATAAAACATATATTTATTAACAAAAGCAGTCAAATTACAAGTTTAATAGCTTTAAGTATTACAACATATATTTATGAGAAAAAGTGAACTACATCACACGACCTACAACAACAGCATCCGAGGCAACGTACGACCGGTTTTGTCATTATTTAAACTTATAAAGCAGAATGAATCGCGACAAACAGCTATTGAGATCTCATCAGGCGGGCTAAAGTAATGAAGCAACCGTTTGTTGGTAAAATTAAAAAAATTGACGCAGCTAAAACATTCACGGCTAAGACATTGTCAGCTTAATGTGAGATCAAAGTTTGTGCTCGTTTGGTCAGTTTTAACGAGTTATTGTTACCACGGCTAGGAGCATCACTGAATTCCTTCGAAATTGCTTTAGGCTCGGCAACCTCGTCAGATTTCAGATTAGCAGTAGCCTCGGAACAACTTATTTCGGTTCGCGAACGCGTGCGAGGAGGTTTTAGTGCTAATGCCTTCTTTAGGGGTTTTAAAGACATAACTATAAAATGTTTACAATTAGAAATAATAAAACTAACTTATGCTGTTTTATTATGTACAACTGTAGGCAATAAAAGCTTACAATAAGTCTAAACACTTAAAGTCAGTAATCAAGAAGGAGAAACGTGCTCTCGGTTCCCTCCTTGACGTGTTACTGGTCTTCGATCGCTCAGTTTCTGGCATTCGACGTTAGTCCGTCTCGTGTACAAAGTCTTAATGAACGTTTGCTTGGTCTTCCTTCGGTTCCTTCCGTAATCGGTGCGTGGCGCTAAAAATACAATATTAAATAGACACGATAGTATATATATATATATATATATATATTCATTTAGTTATATAAAAACTATAATTTAAACAGTTGTTTAAATTATAGTTTTTATATAATTAAATAAATATTAAGCTCCAATTTGATTTGTCGAGCACTATCGATCAAAACTTTGTATAAAACCTTTAATATACATATACATATATATATATATATATATATATAAGAGGTTTTATACAAAGTTCTGATCGATAGTTCTCGACAAATCAAATTGGAGCTTAATATTTATTTAATTACATAGAAACTATAATTAAAACAGCTGTTTCACACACTGTAACTTACTGACGATCACATGAAATTTTACATTTCAATGTGTGAAACAGATGTTTAAATTATAGTTATATATATATATATATTACGATAGAATTGATTAAATGTTAGAAACAACTTGTTTGTAGAAATGTAGCTAAGGTTGACGCCACAGTCTGTCAGGGCTTACTCGACAGCATGGACGTAGCTAGCTTAAAAAAGTTAGGAATCTGCAAAAATTAAAACATCTGAAATAACGTCCTAGCTGGAACACAGCAATTTAAAATAACTCTAATGTTATTGAATTTAATATGAAAATATGCAGTTATGTTAATACATCAAAAATGGAATGTTGAAGTACGAGTGATAACTGTATACAAGGCAACTTATTTTGCTCCCCACCCCTATGACTCTTTATGTCATGCCACTTGTGGAAAACCAGAAAACTTTCATTAAAAATAATTATAACAAAATCACAATTTTACTCAAAAACATTTATATTGATTTCAAAAATCAAACATTTAACGTAGTCAGTACAGTAGTAACAACAAGTTATGCAAATTTTTCTAACATAAAATTGTATGATTTTGATTTTTGAAGCTACAGCTTCCATTAGAATCAATTGTGCAATGCAGCTTTTCGACAAATTAAAGCTTTAACGCCGCTATATGTTACAATTTAGATGTATTTAATTCGTTTAATTCTTACGACATTAAAAATGCTAAAGAGTACATATATGTCAAAATTATCTCTCAGGAGTGCATAACCAAGTATAAATGAATACTAAAAACTAACCCCACTCTGTGTTGACTCAATTGTAAAACTCAATATATAGAGTTATTTGACGAAAGAGTATTTGCAGTAGACTTTAGTTTATCGATGCCACAGAATGATTAGGCTTTTTTGATTAGGCTTCTTTGATTAGAAGTTGTTCAAGTCTTCTTTCTTGAATATTAGTGTTAGACGACTTCTATCAAAAGATGGCGGCGGTCGCTGCTTCTTCTGTGGAGCGGAATGTCGCATCGTGCTTTTTTCGAGGTGGAATGACCTAATTCACGCTCTGATTGGGCGTATTTATAGTTTTTCGACTCTTTTTCTAGAATTTTCGATAAACTTTGACTTGTAGATCACGCGATCTCTCATTTTAATTATCGCATTTTCCTTTAGCCAACGTTCGCAAACATGTTACTTCCATTTCAATCAAGAAATAAGAAACACAAATCATTTAAAAAAAACACTTATTTTGGGAATTAGATATGTTTTATTTAGTTGTTGTAATTTTAAAAAGGAAAAACATAACATCAAGTGAAAACATCAATTTCTTTAAATTATAAACACTTGGCACTTAAAGGAAAATAAAATTTTGCATAAGTGTCCAACAGAGTAACTATTTCGGAAACTATCAACAAAGTTGAGATGTCTCGCGCCATTCATTATAGTTATGTAGTTACCTTAACCACACGTCCAACAGCAACATCATCATCACAATATCCAGCATAAGTTTCAAAATTACCTTGAAACACGCCTAAGACTTTTTATAGCAAATATCTAGTGTAAGTTTCGAATTATGGCGTTATAGGGTCCCCCTTTTACAGCTTATGACTACCTAAATTTCTGAAATATTTCCATAATATCCAGTAAAAACTTAAAGTTTTTTGTCCTTTTCATCATTAACTCATGAATATCTAGTGTAATTTCAATTCGTGGCCTCTTGGTCCCTTTGCCCCACGGCCTTCCCTTTACAGCATTTTTTTTAAGTGGTCCACTTTGAGAAATCGTGCTCTACAATTTCAGATGCTTTAATAAATTTATGTGCTTTATATTAAAATACTATTGTTCAAACATTTACTGTCGCGCAGTACTCAATTTTCTAAATTATAAGTTATTTTTTGACTACTAAAAATTTTTTATTTTACTATTCTCTTAATTTTTACTTAATCTCCTGGACATTATATTAAACTGTTACGACTTGATAACTAAAAAGTTATTTGGTACACCAGGTCCTTGGACCAAACTTTTTGAGCGTATTTTTTGTCGTTCAATAAACAATACTAAGTCTTTGCTATTTATAAATTATTTTTTGTTTACTATTATTTTATGAGATGTATTCCCTCGAAAATTTTTATTTACAGCAACTCGCGTGAAACTTTTTAATCAATTTATTAACCTTTTTTTATTTTTTGAAATGATATCAATATTTCAACTTAAAATTTTAATACGTTTGAATATATTCGGAATTTCTTGTGTAAAAATAAAAATCATTTAACAGTTACTTTTAAGTATCGTTAAAAAATATTATATAAGTAAAAAAAAAAACTTTTTAAGGATTTACATTTTTTGAAATATATAAGAATATTTTACTTGCAGTAATTAGTGAAGGCGATGTGCTGTAGTATGTTAGATTTGTGATGCTTTTTTACTTAGGCTCTAAAATATTAGTATTCTTCGATCATTTGTGCTCAAGTGTAGTTTTAGTATAGTGTAATGTTCATATAACTGTGCTTTTTAGTTCATGTAGATAAACAAATAGTATTCATTTAATTTGTATATTATTCCTATGACCTATAAGCAACCACCCTTTATAGTAGTTACATATACTAGTTTTATGCTATTTTTTCCATTAATTTCACAGTTTGTTTTTACATTTAACTTTGAGGTTTATTGTTCTAATACTTGCAAATTAATATTTTAACGTGGTTATTTACTTTTTTTTGACAAAATAAATAGGTTACGTATTTATAAGCAAAGTTTCAGTTAATAATTTTTAAGCCAATTTTAATCGATTTTCTGTTTTAAATTGGTTCTTAAAAAAAAAAACAATCAACTAGTTTTTACTAGTTGGTCAACCATTTTTTTTTATTTGAACCTTACTTTTAAAATTTTAATTAGTACGTAAAAAAGTTACTTTATCTCAAGAAAAATAATTTAAATGGTAAAATATGTTATTAAATTTTACTTAAACTTAAGATGAATGAAACGTCACTATATTGCATGTTTTCACTTTTTTATACTAAACTAAAAATGCTCTGTTCATAATTCTTATATCTACTTGAGAATGATTTTTTGAAACTAGTCGTAGATTTTTTTAAGCAAAAATATTGCAGATTTCTTTTAAAAATTTTTGAAGTACAACTTCCTAAATAATTAACTACGATCAAGAAAAAAAGAAATCCAATAAAGAAAAGTATACTGTGCTGGAAAGATTTAAGGTAATTTTAAAATTAATTTGTATTCTGTAACAATCAAGTCAACATCGAAACTTTTTATACTCTAGTAATTCTACTTTTTTGATTTTTTCTTAATTGACACTAGTATTATTTTAACAACTTTATGTTAACTTTTTTCGAGCTTTAACGGCTTTTATAGGTAGTTAAATAAAACTTCTTCCACGCTTAAATGGGTGTTCTTTATAACGAAATAAAAACTCATAAGTGTTTAAGAAATATATTATGTTCAATAAACATATTCCATAACTTATTAGATATAAGTCTTTTTAATCAATGTCAACACTAAGCAACATTTTTAAACTTAATACAGAAAGTAAATTCATAATTAATAAAAGATTCAGGGTAAAAATAATTAGTACAAGCGGAATCAGAAAAAAGTATTTATTTCCTAGTATTCAGTACAAACACATACAAAACTCAAAAAAGACACATATTTAACTTGTAACATAAATATAATAAAAACAAAAACATCGAACAAACACAAAGTAAATTAACATGCAACGCTTATATTAACAAACAAAAGCTCTTTTTTATGAATGGTCTCTTTGGTTTGGGACAATAAATATAAAATTTCCAAAAAGTGTCATAAATATTAAATAGCAATTTAATGCTCCTAATAGTAAATAGCAAATTAAACACATGTAATTATAAATTAGTAAATTATAAGAACATGTCACGTATAGGCCTGAAATCAGCAAAAATATTAAAGTGCTTAACATTCTTAAGAATTTCTTTTAAGTAGAAAAGTAATTAAAAAGACATAATCTCAGGTAGAAATATTTTAACAATTTTTTTTCCTTACAATTCATAAAAGGTATGTTATCAAATTAAAAAATTAAACTCGCAGAGTTTTTAAACTAAGAAAGAGTTTTCTTAAACGTTTTGCTTGTTATACAACTGTTATAAAGAAATAATATAAATATCATGTAACTTATGGTAGTAGTAACTTTGCATTATGAATTAAGCCTACATGCAAACTTGAATAAAATTAAGAAATATCTGCTTTTATATTAAAAAGATAAAATTAAGTTCGTAATGTAAAATAAACTGCAAGCTTATAAAAAGAAAAAATACTTTAGAACACTAGACTTACAATCAAACTTTTAACACTTGGTATTAAAATATATTTTAGGAGAAAATTAGTTACGAGCCACCAATAAATATTACACGATATAAGTTTTTCATATTAAATTGTTAGCTTAAAAATTTTTACATATCAGGCATTAACAATAAATATAAAATTTCAGGATATACATTGTTTATTAATTTAACAGTATAACTAAAAACACAAAACAAATATACACCAATGAAAAACACTGTCGTAATCATTCGTGAAAGAACTCTCATAATCTATAAATCATTCTGACAACGGACTGCCAACTTGTTTTCCAAGATTTTAAATTTTGGAAAAAATAAGCACGACCATTGGAGTATAAAAAAACTATTTTCCTCGCAAACCACTCATCTGAGAGAAAGACCTACATACATATAAGATCCACTCATATATATGTATAATGATCCATATACATATAAGATCCACTCATTTAATCCATTTTATTCGTCATCATCATCAGTCTCTTCATCCAACATGAACACTTCGCCTTCTTCCTCCTAATATTTTTTTTTTGATTTGGTTTTGCTAATAAATGTAACAAAAACGCATTTATTTATTCGGAAACACTGATCAATAACAACGCTTAATATCTAATACATTTCAGAGCACTGAGTTTTCGTAATTTTTTTTTTACAAGTGTTTAATGTCAATTCCTAAACATTCAGTTAACTAACTTCTTCATTGGCATTTTGAAAAACATCATTTCGTTCTTCTTTAGTGTTTTGTTGCTCTTCGGTCGCCATGTTTTCTTCGTCAGACTCATCCAAATACTAAAACACATTTGAAATTTATTTCAATTGTTAGTATAGAAAATTTAATTGAATAAAAAGTTAAAGTAAAATTTCAAAGTATTAACAATACAGTTGTACACATTAAATGCACTTATGCTATTTAAGTTTCACAATAAAACCAACAAATTCCTCTTCCGGTTGTTCTTCCTCGTTTGCAAGAACTGCATCAGCATCGTTTCCAGGAAGATCCAAACTATTTTGATCTTCATCGGGATTAACAGGAAGATTTACATTAACTTCGGTAAGATCCACATCGGGATTCGCAGTGACAATATTTTCAGGGAGGTCCACAGTGTTTCGAGGAAGATCTAAATCACATTGAGAAAGATCGACCCGTTCAACTTCTTGGCGCGGTTCTTCATTAACACTCGCTCCTATCAGATCGTTGTCAATCTCATCGTTCTTATCGGATTTATCACATCCAGTCTTCTGCAGTTCACCATTGTTTGTATTAGAAAGGTTTTCAGATAATCCGGCTTGTCGAGGAACTGTTTCGCATGGTTCTTGCCGCCCAACCTCGCTTGCGTCTCTTTTATCTTTCTGTTTGCTGCTCTGTGCTTCCACAATTCTGTCGTTTGAGGGAGGATCGCTTTCGTTTGTGATGTAACCTACTTTGCTCGCCCCAACAGAGTTGTCCTCGGAAATTTCGATCGGAATGACGTCATTGCAGAAGCGGGAATTGACGTAATTCCTCATTTCGGCGTTCAGAATGTCCCGCGACGGAGTTATGTCGCCCTGCGCTGTTAAATTGTCACCTTTTGTTGATTTTTTCAAGGTCTTGTCTGAAGCAGCGACTGGGTGACTATGTGGATGTCGAACTACAGCTTGCGTGGTTTCAGCGAGTCTGGCAGTCAAAAACGTCAAGTTGGACAATTTGTTTTCTTCGACGGCAGCGTTGATATTTTCTTCTGTCAATCTGCAGAGGTTCAGAGTCGGATTTTTCCTAACAATTTTTTCGTTGAAGTCTTCGTGTGTTTTCATTGGTGGAACTTCAACAACGTCTGATTGTTCCTTGTTGACATTGGCTGAACTAATATTATCTGGTCTGTCAAGATCTAAAGCTGCTACAACACCACTTACAGTTTCGCAAGCTGCTACAACACCACTTGCAGTTTTGCTTTTATTATTTTCAAGGGGAGGGTTTGAAACTGAAATGTCAATTGTATTTTTGTTCTGTCCACTTTCTGTCTTCGAATTTTTTGATGTCACTGAAAACTTTACCGCTTGATTTTTTGAATTCTTGTCCTCAGCCGAGCCGGTCTCAGCACGCTTTGCTTGACGCGAGATTTCGTGCTGACCGCTGGGTTCACTCTGTGCGTTTGATGACGCAATTTTGTTTTCCTCGGCATCGTCGCTAATGACAATGACGTCATCGTCAGTCGGTTTGCTCGCCCTCCTTGGCACGTACCTGCACGAGTTGACGCTTGCGACCTTGTTGGTGGGAGGCGCGTAACTCGTTATTATGACGTCATCGTCGTTTTTCTCATCGCTTTGTGACGTCACGGTTGAAATTTTGGCGGGAAATGTTTTGGCGGGTAGAATTTTGATGAGCCCCTTAGACTTGTCGATGCCGTAAAACTTGAGAGGCGTCATCTTTATTATTTTGTCGGGCGGAGGACAATTGCTTGATGACGTCATGTTTGTAGCTGCAGTTGTTTCGGTTGTGACTTCATCTGTTTAGTAATTAAAACAAAATTGAATGTAGGAATATTTTCAATTATATAAAAATTATTATAATCTGAAAAATTAAAAGTTAAGAAAAAACATTAAAAAATTTACTTTGGTGCTTAATGGATTTTAATTTTTTTATCTTCTATAAAAAGACTGAATAACAATTAAAAATAAAAATAAAACTGAATGTTCAGTGAAAGTTATCTTAAAGATTAAGTATAAAACTTACTAATTTCTCCGAATTTTGATTTCCCAGATTCAACCTGTACACTTTTTCGTTTCCTGCTTTCCCGACTCTCTGACAATTTAAAATTTAAATTTTTGTAACCAGTTTAATCGAAACAACTTAGGCAAAATTAAAAGTGACAAAACTACAACTTAACAAATAAAAGCTCGAAAAAAATCAAACTACACCGCCAGTAAATTACAGAACTAAGAAGCAAAAAGTTATCTAAATATTAAATTAGCCCTATAGCAGCAGTACAGCATGAATTCATAACTATTAATTCTTCATGTGTAAAGTTTACATGTACTGCATCAAATCAACTAAATCAACACGAAAACGATTAACTTTTTTCAAAGATCAACGATTTCTTAAAGCAACAGTAAAAAATCGCAAACCGTGTGTAGTAGCAGTGGTGCAGGCGGCAAACTGCGGACTGTTGTCCATGGGTGATTTCACCACAGTGCCCGTTATCTTGAGCGCAGGGCCGGTACGAAGTGACTCTCTTTTGCTGCCTTGCACTTTGGTAAGTCCTTTAGCATTTTCCTCAACTAAAGTTTGCTCTGGGCTCGCTGTGTAGAAAGGATTTCATGCGTTAAAGTTTTCATCATAATAGTTAAGGTGGTTTGGTTTTTATTACTTTTTTTTTATGTTTGAAAAAGTGGCAGGTCCAAATTCATTCTATGGCAACTTTTAAAAAAACTTTCTTTATCAAATTGTGTAGTTTTATATGTACGAAGTTGTGTTAATCTATTTAAAAAATCAAAATCTCACTCTCGTCTTGTCCTTGAGATTGTATTTTAACATGCTTTCCGTCCTTGTTCGTTTTGAGCACGAAATTTTTCCAGGTACGGTACAAGTTGCCGTCTTGCTTTGTGTTTACTGAAAGTAGGTTTAGTTATTAAACTGAAAGATCTATCACAAACGAAACTGATAAAGTTAACTTATGTAATTCAATCCAAAGAGATAGTAATGAACTTAGTTAATTTTTTGTGTAACAGTGCAAAAGTTGAACTATAAAATTCTAATTTTTGCCACTCAGTAAGATGTACATAAAGGAAATTAACTTATATTGTACTTAGCTAAAAGTTACATAAACGATATCAAAAATATTAAACTGATGGCTTACTTAGAAAAGTTCGCAGTCTCATCTAAGAGAGTAAAATATTTTTTTATACTCAGTTATAGCTGAAGAAGTATTATGCTACTTCAGTTGTTTTAACAGTTATCAATTTTTATTAGTTCATAAATACAACACAAACATGTTAAATAAACGCAAATATTTTTATTAACCTTTCGCTCCACTGGTGGCGTCCATCAGACCAATGACCTCAGTGCTCAGTCGCTTGGCCGCCAGCCTTCTGCTGTTACGCCTCGAACCAGCTACAAATGGCAATAAAATGTCACAAAACTGGTAGAACTACTAAATCGATTTAAATTGATACAACTTAACATATTGTATTGAGTCATTTGAATAAAAAAATTACAAGAAAATACAATAAAAACATATTTAGTTATTGCGCGTGTTAGAAAAATTACTCAAACTGGTAAAACTATCAAGTAACTTAACATAGAAAAAGCAAATATGGAAAAATTTATGTTAACGTAAAAAGTTGTAAGACATAAAGTACTTGAAATAAACACCTATTAAAATATCACTAGCGGGCGCAATGGGTCGATGTTTTGGTGTTTGTGAGTTTCCACCTGAAGTACCACTAGCGGGCGCTATGGGTCGATATTTTGGTGTTTGTGAGTTTCGACCTGAAGTATCACCAGAGGGCGCGATGGGTCGGTATTTTGGAATAAGTAATTTTCGGCCTAAAGGCTCAGGCGTCTTTGCAGGCCGGTTCGGTCCCGACTGTCCGGAAAAATGACCAGTTGCGCTGGCAAGTTGTGTAAATTGGCCAGAATACCCGGACTGTTTTCGCTTCGGCACGAAAAGCACCTTGGCAGGTTTTTGTTTGTTGAAACCCATCAATTTGAAGGCACGTGACTTGGAAAGGTCGTTGTCGGGCGCGAAGTCAGCATTTTGGCGGGAAATGCCAGCAACATTGTTTGAACCTTTTTGCTGGTGTTTTTTTGAACTACCTAAATTTCAAAAAAAAGATATTACTGATGTAAAATCTCACCATATATTTAAAGATTTATTATTATTTACAAAATTTTTTTTTAACAATAACCTTTAAAAATATTTTTGATTACGATATATATAATGTAAACAAAAACTTAAGTAGACTTTTATAACTTTTCCTTAATTCTATATCAAAATATTATTTATCAAAATTTAATAAGATTACTTTTAAATCAATAAAAACCATTTTTGAAATCTTGATAGAAATTTTATGAAACTTATTTTAAATTTAAATAAATTGATTTCCTTATAATCTGCACTAATTAAAACTAGTTATTTATACAAAACAGTATTCATTTTTAAATTATTATAAATGACTAATTCATGGTAGAACTTTATTTCGAAAAACATATTTATTAAAAAGTCAGGCAGTATAACCTGCACTTATTAAAAATAAAAGTTAACTTGCAGAGGTTTAATTAGAACGATTAAAAAAAAAAAGAAACTGGTAAAGTTCAAATAACTAATTTAAAGAAAATAATAAAATAGAACAAACTTGGAAAGAACTGATTGTTGTTTAAATCATCATGAACCCAGCTGTTATAATTTAATTAAAACATAATTTTTATTTAAATCTCAAACTAGCAAATGTTTAAAAGACTCAAGTTAGATGCATTGATGTATATACTAATAAAATTTCAAAAAAGTTTTTTTCAGATATACAATACTACTTTGTTCAACATTCAATATTTTCACAAATTCATTTATGTACTATTTTTTTTTTTCGTCTAATTGATAATCATACCACTCACCTTTTATTAATCAAATTATTTTTTAGGAGCCGTGTTGATGTGTTGATAAACTCTAAATATATTTTGTTTTTGTTAGTTATAAATAACAAATACTTTTTATCTATACTAATCTTACTTTTTGCATTCAGTTTTAGTATTACTTTAGAGGTGGGCAGTGTATTGTCAAAAAAAAATTTTAACCACAAACAGTTTTGGTTGAAAATATTTTAAGCAAAAGAAACAAAATTGATTTTTTTTTCTCACAAATATTTTGAGTGTGCTCTTGATATCGCTTTCAGTAGTACTTTTCAAAAGAACATATCATTGCGTTTTTACTTATAAATAGTTTGTTTTATTTCTTTTAGTATAATATTTCAAAATGGCCTGCGAAAATCTTTTCATGGTAAATAAATGTTGCCCACCTCTATACAAAAGTGTTAATAAAAAATACATTTTATTAAAGTACAAAAAAAATAAATAAAAGAAAGAATTTACGAACCTGTGCTATACTTGTTGTTCCTGAAAAAATATTCTATTAGTAAATATTAAGTTTCAGCTAAACTAAAAATATACAGAAATAATTTAAATCATAAACCTAATAATTATTCTATTAATAAACAGAACTTACGACTCCGTTCGAATTTCATGTATTCTTTCTACTGTCTGTTAAGTTAATTTTAATTATTACAAAATATTCATATTATTCTTAAGTTCAAAACAGCAAGATTTTATTCTTAACTAACTTACATTGTAAAGACATTAAATTTAAGTTTTACTGAGATTCCTTTTAACTATTTTTTATAATAATATATAGTTTGAAATATCGGAAATTTTTGACATATTGGTAAATTAACTGTAAAATTATTTGTTATATATAACTAAAAACTAAGTAATTGAAAAAATTTAAGTTTAAAATTCAGTTAACTAAAAAAAAACTTACTGTGTGTTGATTGGAAATAGGATTACCTAAAAAAATTATTAAGAATTTACAATTATTCATATTAATAATAAACTATTGTTTGCTGATAACATTGTTATAAACTACTGTTTAAAACTTGTTTATTTATCATTTTAATTACATTTCCTATTTACTAAAAACTATTTTTTAATGCATCATAGAGTATGTGTAATAACTTTTGTATGCTTTGTATAAATTCAACTTAAATGTGTCCAATAGTGAATTTAACTTTAAGAATTAGTAAAGTTGAACTAATTAAACCAGTAAATATGTCTCAAGTATCCAATTAACAAGATAACTTGTTTTATTGCTTATAGAAATAGGTACTTTATAAACAAATTAGTGCAAACTAGGTTCAATATCAAACAGACACTGATTTAACATGCATTTGTGTTTTTACTAATTTAATACAATAAATTGTTTATTAACAAAACTAATGCATTACTAATTCTATACTTAAATAAATTTACAAAACAATTTGAATATAATCTAAAACTATAATCTTTAAATACCAATACAGCACTTTAAATCTCTCAAGCACATTTATAAAATTTCTTGTATATTTTCTCTCTTATAAAACTTATAAGGAGAAAAAACACATGTATAATATAATAACAAATTTATACAGTTTTAAATACTTATATTTAATAAATAAATTTTCATTACATAATAAATAAACTCCACATAAAAATAACAAAATCAACTTTCAATGCTTATCAGCTTGCAGAGTTTGTAGCAGTTTAGATGCGCAACGCCGGTGAAATGTGATTCAATAGATTCTTCTGTGTTTTCCAATTTAATGAAACACATCTTGCAGTACAACTGACCGTGGACTGCCACAATGCATTCTTTCCAAGTCGCTGTTTCAAATAAAAAATATTTTACCGAAAAGGTTAATTTTCAAACCATAATAGTTTTCATTCAAATTGTGTATTGTATAGACCGTTTTGTTTTCAGCTAACTATCAACCTGATAATAAAAAAATTATAATTCAATAATAATTTTCACAAGCTTTTTTTCATACTTTTATTATCCATAAGCAGTTGTTTCACAGTTATTTCTGTGAAAAACTAACTTATGAAAACAAACAAGCTAATTTAGTCTATAAAAAAAATCTCAAAAATTTCTAACGTTTCAAATAGAAGTTTATTGTTGGCGAAAGAGCCATGTGGTTGCCCTGCAAACCTGAAACTTCATAGTCAGGTGGTTGGAAACTTTCAACTTTTTCAACTTTTATCCCTGGCGCGTTTGTGTTCTATATATAATCAAATATTGAATATATATGCTAACTTTGTATTTTATAACCAAGTAGTAATTAAAAAAGTTTAAATTACGCTGTTTGTTATTTGATCAAACATGTTCAGTATTTTATATAAACAACTAAGATGGCTAAAAAAAAAACAAAACAGCATATATTTTATGATAAATCAGACATAATTAGTATAGCTATATATAGCAAGTCAATACGAATGTGATACTAAAAAAAAAACAAAGTTAAAACTGACATTATAAATAGGTGTATCGATCTTTTCAAATTTCTCATTGGTTTTCTGTGGTACGATCGTGTGCTGTATATAACCAAATATTTAATTTATAAATTTTAAGTTTTATTACTAAGCCGTATCTAAAACAAATTACTATTTTTAAATTATATTTTTTGTAAAAACATCAAATGCTTTCAGAATTTAAAATAAATAAATAGCCAAAATTGTTCTAATTGATTACAAAATATTATACATTTTGAAATTAACAATAAAGATATCATATATTTGCTCATGCGTTAAAAAAATTGGAACCAAAATGAATATAACTTTAACAGAAAAAAGTCAAAAGTAAAACTGACTTTATTTTTAGCAGGTTTTTTGGAAGATGTAGAAGACTTTTTCACCTTCGAAAATCTGTTGACGCTGGGATCTTTAGCAGGATCGTAATCTTCATCGTCATCACTACTGTAGCATTTGGATTGACCTTCAGGAACATCTTGATCTTCAGCATCTTCCCTAGTTGACATCGCTTCATCACCCTGTTCGTTTCTTGAACTTTTTCGGTTTTCAACAAATTGATGATACTGATTAAACTTTTCTTCAAATTTATCCAGTCTCGCCTGTATGGCTTCAAAACTGTCAGGTTTGGTGTTGTCGACTGCCCTGGTACGCCTACATTATTTAGTTATAAAAACATCATTGAGGCCTTCTAGTTTGAGAAGAACAAACACTTGTCTTTATTAACCATATATTGAATGCAAAAAATTTATTTGAATGGATGAGAGTTCATATAAAAGTACTTAACTTTCAATTGTGAATAAATTTAAAAAACAAAATGCTGATTTACAACAGTAAAAAGATTTATTCCAAAAAATTCAAATGCAGTGGAATTGCAAATTTAAAATTGTGTGTGTAAAGTCAATAAATAATTGTATTTAAAACAAATAAGAATCTGAAATATCTCTAAGTTAATAAATTGATTTTACTATACAAAATTAATTAGCAGCTACAGTTGAGTTTACAAGTTTAAAGACGCGCAACTAAAACTTCCAATAAACTGCTTTAAAATTTGATGTTTAATATAGATTATTTGAACATGAGTTAAGTAAGCTAGTAATTAATACTATATAAAGTTGACAATTCTTTTACTATTTTACACTTTAAGTCTTTTACCTGGAGGACTTATTATCAATTGGCGATTCATTTTCTTTTTTATGATGCTGATTAAGTTTTCTTCGTTTTTTCTTTTGAAAAGTTGAACCAACTGCCACTGAATCATCTTCAGCAACACTTCTTGACTGTTAGTTACAAGACTCTAGTAACTTCAATATTTCTAATTTAATAACAAACACTTTAGAAGTTCTATTAATACAAACGAAGGATGAAAATTGTTAACTCATTTTAGTATAAAAAAACTAACACTTGTTGATGCTGCTTGTATCTTTTTTATCTGTGCACTGTACGCTCCGTCCCTGAACTTAGCAGGCAGAAAAGTTTCCCTTCTCCGTCTACCTCTCACAACACCAGTGGGCTTAACAGTGTTGCCATCGAATTTTTTACTGCTAGTTTGTTTCACTGCAGGCTTGTTGCCATCGGTTTTCAGTTTTGCAGGTTCAGCATGTTGCGTTGCGTTGCTTTTCATCACCTTTTTTGCAATTAAGTTTTGAAACAAGTTCAAGATTTTGATACTATATCTACTTGATTTTTACAGCTTGTAGTATGAAGATTTTGGTCAATACTTATATTTTTAATCTTTCTTTAATTATTTTTTATAAAACTATTATTGATTGGTTTTGAAATAGTTAAGTTTCAAAAAATTGAGTCTTACAAAATGTTTGAACTTTAACAATTAACTTTATCATGTTTTTCAAATATAGGTTTTAATTAAAACAGTTAGGAAGAAAAACATAAGTTTGTTATGACTTAAAAACAACAACTATAAGTTAAAACTGCAACTACATGTTTTTATTTTGAGCTCATAATAATGTAAAAACAAACTTGATTGCCGTCAGTTTTCTTCTTCTTTTTTGATGTATTCAATTTAGTTTTAATTCTACTTGAGTTTCTCGTACTTTTATCTTCCTCTTGTATTGTTCTGCAGGTTTCTGACAGCCTGAAAAAAAATCAGTTTACTGAATCATTAAATATACAACCAAGAATTAGATGGAAAAAGTTAAGCAGTTTATTTATTTTGGAAAAGTTTATGAGCAAAATTATCAACATACATTTTATTTTCATCAGTTTTGTCTTCCTCAGAAGTTGGTTGATGAAGTTGTTTCAAAAGCTGGTTTAAAGTTTTTGGGGATTTAGTAAACTTTTCACGTCTTTGTACAATCAGTCTGCTAACAGGCGGTTGAGGTACACTTTGACTGCTATATTCAAATATAAATATTTATATTTGATTAGTTACAACTAAGAATGTAAAGTAACAAAAAGTTTTAATAAAAACCAAAAATTTCAATTTTAAGGGTAAATTTAATCATGTCTATTAGTAATAACAAGATTTTTAATTTGTGATCATTCTATAGCGCATGAAACACTGTGTTAAATAAAAAACTCTGGATTTGAAACTGTATACTTGATACTAGTAATAATATAATTAATTTTTTTAACAGATGCTTAATGACCAAAAACTTATTAAAAGTTATTTAATCATCACTTACTTCCTTGAAGGCTTTAGTTTCCTTCTGCTTATTCTTTCTCTTCCCTGATTTTTTTTAACTTTTTGATACAACTAAATAAACTACTTTTGTTTTTACTAGTAAAATTTATGATAAGTCAGTTGTCAGTACTAAATTGTGTATATAAAAGTAAAGACTTGTGTAAGTAATACTACATTGATAATAAATTTTTTAGAAAAACTTTAATAAATGTAACATTAAAATATATCAGAAATTAACTAACATGAGAGTTCCCATGACCATTAACTCTGCTAAGTTGATTTTCTTGGTCAGTCTACAATAATGAATGTAAACAATAAATAATGTAAGTAACACAAAATCCGATTGATTTGCTATTTTTTTAATTAGAGCTTAGTATTGTGTTTTTAGAAAAATTGCAATTACTATGCACGATTAAATGTAGAGTCCGGTTTAAAACCCTTTATTCATCAATATTCATAGAAGGAAGTTTTTAAACATGTAGTCTCAAAACTTATCCATCTCAACAAAAAAAAATCTATTATGCTAAGTATTCAACACTTTTGACATGTTACAAATTGTCCATGCAAAAAATTAAATAAAAAATTTTACCTTTTCAATCATCATTACAGTGATAAGTTTTACTTACCACACGTTCAGCTGCCTGTTTGTGTTTCAATGTGTTCATGTGTTTCACTATGTCTTTAAGATCGGTGATGTTGTCTAACACCACATCGCAATACAGGCATTTCAGCAAGACTTCTCCACTCTTGGTTATTTTCTCAAACACTTGTGGGTATTTAAACATGGCCACATCATAGAGCAAATTTAAGGTATCGTCAATGACCTGTTGTTTGAAAATGTTTTGATGGTTTTGTTTAAAAATAATAAAATATAGCTAAACACTACTTTTAAATTGAAAATATTTTGTATGAAAATTTAGAACGTTTATGATATTAAATAGCTTCCCAGAAATTAATTTACAAAAATCTAAAATTAGTACACTTTTATACATAAAATAAAAGAAATTTAACAAAGAAAGAAAAGTAAAGTAATAAAACAGTTTACATTTTTAAACTTAATGAGCAGTATAACCAATAAGTTTACATAGTTTGTTCAATTATACTTAAAATACAGCTCTCATAACTTCAAAAAAAGATTTTTAAATGAAATAAGTTCATACTTGCTTAGTAAGGGCTCTAACTTTTTAGAAACATTAACTTAAGTCACTAGGAAACATGTTTTAACTTTAATACTACTTAAATTAAATAACTCACATCATTTTCTGTTCTTAGTTCCCTTCTAGTAAACTCACCTTCTTTTATTGTTGTGCCTGAATTCGGTAAATATTTATGAAAAATATTATTAAAAAAATTTAAACTTTTGAAGATAACTTAAGTCTTTAAAGTTTTAATTTTAAATGCTTTCTTTCAAAATAGTTTTACTTTTTTTAAGTAAAAATTTTTGTATGTCTTATTTCACAGCATATAACTATGAAGTCAAGAACTATTTTAAAATAATAAGAATAAGTTTATGATCCTACTTTAAAAATCTAAAACTTTTAAAGTATAGTAAGTAACTATTTAAAAGAATTTTTGTGTAAGTTCCATGAAAATAGCCTTAAATAACTAAAAAATCTTTTCTTTGAACAAAACATATTTTGATAATTTTTAGTAAGAAAATGGGTCAAACTAACAAAACACAATCAATAAACTAAAAAATTAGCTAAAAATGATGCAATTTCAAGCTAATAATGTTATCTAATGATTAGCATTCAGCTATACAAACATCAAATCTTGTTGATATTTAACAGTTAAAATTACCTCTCTGCTTACAAGAAATGTGTTTAGGGTCAGTTATGTGGTGGGCTGCATCTTCAAGTTCTACTAATGTGAAGCACCAAACGCAACCCAAATCCCCATTATGCTCTTCGTAATCATCATTGTACTTGTTTTTATAGTAAGCAGCATCTTGTACTACTTTCATCTTACAAGTTTCTGAAAACATATTATCTTACATTACTTGCTTGATTAGTTATCAGGTTTGCCAAATTTTTTTGAGAAATTTCTGAAAACATATTATGTTACATTACTTGCTTGATTATGATTGCTTGGTTAATTATCAGATTTGCCAATTTTTTTTGAATTATTTTTAAGATTGTCTGAAGTTCTTCCAGGTTTTTAAAAGTACACGTTTATGGGTCTATTTTTAGTTTTAACTTTAATATTTTAAATTCAAGGTTTAAGACTGTGTTAAGTAGTATAACAACGTTGAAAAGATACTTTAAGCCTACTTTAAAAGTGTCATTTTAGCAAAAAATTTTTTGATGATCACAAAAAATTTATATATATATATGGTAGATTTCTTGTGTCTTATTAAAATTTTGCTACTTATAATGTAAAAATTGTTTAAAACTCTAGGTTTTTCCAGGTTTTTTAGTGATTTTTGTTCAAAATTCCAGTTCTTTTTCAAAATTTCTCAAATTCCATGTTTTTGAAGGTTTTTTTTGCCTAAATTGTCAAATTCCAGGTTTTCCAAGATTCCAGGTTTTTTGGCAACCCTGGTTATTTGTTATTAGAAATTAAAACTTTTATTTTGTGTGTTTGTTTTTTTTATCAAATTTTAACTTTTTAGCTTTTTTTTAATTTAATAGAGTTTTCTAAATACTTAAGGAAATTTCCTGAAAATTTGAAATAGTTATCATAAAAAACATGGAAAAATATAGATTTTTAGTGATTTCTAGTTATAAGCCATTTTAGTTTCCTCCTTCCAAAAAAAACTCATTGTAGTTTCTGACTTCAGCCATTTATATCTCATAATTATTTTGAATTTTTAAAATCTGTGAAAATCAACTTAAAAAAAATAAGACTAAACTGTAAAAAAGGTGATGAACCCCTCTCCTTTATGCCTTTAAAAATTTTATCTGATATACACACAGTAGCTAAGAAAATATCTTCAACACAGAAACATAATCATCAATTAAGGGCATAAAGGAAGCAGAAGGTAAATCACCTTTTTCACAACTTAGTTTTATTTTATTAAGTTTTATCTAGAAGTTGCTTTTTACAGATATTAAAATTTTTTTTGAATTTTTAAATCAGTAAAAAGCATCTTGTAGCTTAGTTAAAACTCTTTGAAACTAGATCAAATTGTAAAAAAAATGATTTACCCCCCTATGCCATTATAATTATAATTTATATTTATTTCCATATACACTTTTATTTGAGTTAAATTAATTTTAGATTTTTATTATATTTATATTTTTTTTATGGTCTTGCAAAAAAAATAAGTTTAAAAGTTTACAACAAAACATTTGTTATAATATAGTAATACATCACAAAAAAAATGTTAAGTTAAAGTAAGGAAGAAAATTTTATATACAACTAAATATTATTATACAAGTTTGTAGTTTTTAAATGTACAACAAAAAAAATTACTTTGTTATAAATCCCTTTTGAATGAAGTATTCAGTTCATCATTTGATTAATTTGAGCAATTTAAATAAGTATTGACTTATTATTTAGCATCATAACAAAAGTTTGCTAAATACAATTTTTATATAATCCCCTAACTTACAACTTTTAAAAATCTAATTTCTAAAAGTTTTATACCAGGGACTAAGCTGCTCGATCAGCAATTAGTATATCATGTTTACAAGAAACCGTGAGCTTTATAATTGTTATTTTATGAAGAACAAACTTCTATAAATTACTAAAAAAATTAACTACGACTAGAAAATTCTAAATGAACTGAAATAGCAAAACAAAAATAAATAAACAGGGTTGTCAAAAGTTTTTTAAGAATTTTCGATGTTTTTTTAAGTGTCTTCGAGGTTTTTTAAAAACTACTTTTTCATTTTGTTTCATTTTAGTATTAACTACATTTAAGGTAAAATACCTTTATTAAAGACCATAATAAAATTATATAAATTCGTTCAAGCTAATTTAAATGTGTTTTTTAATAAAGTAATTAAAGAGATAACTTTGTTTATGATATATCCTTTGTTTGAAATCAAAATTAAATTGTTCTTCATTTAAGTTTTTTTTTTCCAGTTTTTTTTGAGATTTTTTAGTGATATTTGTTCAAAATAGTAACTTTTTCAAGTTTTTTTTTCTTAAATCCCAGGTTTTTATTTCTACCAAAACTGTCAAATTCAAGGTTTTTGACAATCATATTTAAACTGTAATAAAGTTATAATATAAAGCTTTGTAAACAATATAAGTTCAAGTAATTAAGATCTTCAGACAAAAAAATTATTTAAGTATATATGTTGCTGGACAATTTTAAAATCGTTTTTTATTTATCAAAAGATAGCATAAAGTGGAATTACAGGAATCTTTCTTACCTAACAAAAATCAATATATAACAGTTATTGAGCAATTATAACTCCTTTTGTAACAAAAATTTTTAATTCAGAGTCATACACTGTTAGTTAGTAAAATAATGGTTTGTATTACAAACTAGTTTTGTTTAATTTCTGCTTAAAGTATTACTAAAATGAAAAGTATTTTGAGTTATTTTACCTGTATTCTTTGGGTAGAGCTTTTATTAAAAGTTTTAAGCTTGCAAACAAATATAAAAAAAATACTTTTACTTGGTTAAAATATATTTTTTTTGTTCAACTGATATACAGTAATCTTAATCTTGAGCACCAACTTTGGAAACAGCCCGAAACTACTAAGCAGGATGTGCATAGCCAAGAACAAAGAAGTACCAGTATAATTGGAAAACTGCAATTTAAACACAAACTTTTTTGATCAAAAATGAGTAGAGGAAGAGACATACATAAAATTTTTAACTCAACAGGAAGAACTGTACTATAAATGAATATAATTTTTTCACATTTATTCCCATCTTTTTAATCTTGTTTTATTAATCATTATAAACTTAAACTTCAATCTTATTAAACTTTTGTATAAATAAAAAGGATAGTATTTATTATACATAAAAATATTTCAAAATTAGTAACTTTTTGTCGACAAAACCAACAAAGGGTAAAAAAAAAAGGGTAGTTTACTAGTAATGGGGCTGTATCTAATGAAAGAGGTAATTAATATTTAAATTTTTGTTGTTATTAAAATCATTTTGAGAATATTAAGATAGAATCTGATTAAATAAAAATATGTATGTTGACTAATTTTTACAGTAAATGATCAAATACAAAACTTACAAAAATTAATTAATCTTGGTTAGATTAATTGGATAGATATAAGTTAGGTGGGAATAATTCAAATGAAAATTAGCATTCATGTACTCATAATGAAATTTCATGAAATCATAATAAGTCCATTGAATTTGATTGTAGACCAGAGTTACAAGAAATAAAGAATTCTCAATACTGAATAAGTGCTTGTTTGTTTTAAGTTATAACTTCATGCTTGAGTAACATATGTTAATCAAATGGATTTAAAATAGCATTATATTATGAGAAATATCCCATGATAATATATTATGTTTGTGATATAATGCTATTTTAGCAATTTATTTAAATTATATGTTCGGCATTTTTTCTTTGTAAAATGCATAAATTTAATTTTAAACTTTTAACTACTTTGTAAATCTTTATACAATAAATAGAAACTATTATAAGTTTTAAGTGATAGCATTTGTATTATTATTTACTATATTTAAGTTTTTAAGTTTTTTTGAAAATATATTTTTTTAAACTACATAACTTTTAAATAAAAAAAATCAAGTAGTTTAACAATTAATATAAAAAATCTATATATCTAATGAATGAAAAAATAAAAAGGAAGTTATAAATATATCATTAAAAAAAATTAATATTGCTATTTATCATTTTATTTAGTAATCATTAATTAATAATTGTTTATTATTACATAGACCTAAATTTAATTGGATAATCATCAGCATAATTCATAAAACAAATTAAGCTATTTTAAACCATAATTAAAAAATACTTTATACCTTGTTTGAAATTACTTTTGTGATAAACTACAGGGTTGCCTAAGGTTTTATGTAAAAATTTTTCAGGTGTTCTGAATTTTTCCAAGATTTGAAAACAAAATAATTTATGGTCCATTTTTTGTAAAAATTTTACTTCAAGTTAAATTAATGTTTTAAATAGAATAAAATTAAAAAAGATACTGTAAAATTATTTTAAAGGTATTATCTAATAAATCAAAATTTTATAATAATTTTTTTTTATATATATGACAGATTTTTTGCATCCAATCGAAATTTTATTACTTAAAATGTAAATTCAATTAAAAATATCAGGTTTTTGAGAGATTTTCGTTCAAAATTCCAGGTTTTTGTAACATTCAAGGTTTATTGTCAACCCTGTTAACTAGTTCAAAAATTGTGTCAAATTTAAAAAAAAAACACCCCAAAATGTTTTGTTACTGAAATATTATGTAATGCTTAGAAAAACTAGCTGTATAAGACTAAATAAACACAAAAGTTCATTATAGTTTTTCTAGGTTATATTAAAACTAAACCATGCATGAATTAGAAAATTAAAGGTAGAGCTAAAAATACGCAGTGTTCAGCTTTAATTGAACCTGCTTAATCAAAAATGATTGGAATTTTTTTTCCATACTTAAGTACTCAAAACAACATAAACTCAAGATAGACAACTCACAATTATTGCTAGTAATTATTTTCATGACCATTTGTAATTTTAATGAAATGTCAAAATTATCAGTTTTCAAGAAAAGCATACTAATTTATGATACTATGATAAAGATTTGGTAATTTGTGAATGACTTCTCTGTTTTAATAATTCAGATCAAATTTCAGTCAGTCATAACCATTCCAATAAGTAATAAAAACTGTATCATTTCTTTTTTGATAACCCCCGAAACCAAGACCTATGCAAATACTTTTCTCAAAACTTTAAGATAAGGGTTTAAGGCGGAGTTTCTAGAATTTTGTTCAGTTGTTGTGAAAGCATAAAGTATTAATTTTGCAATCAAGTCTAGAGTAATTGTGTTGACTGTGGTCATTACTGATTGAAACCATCAACTATGCCTCAGGATTTTAAGGATTTTAGCTGAGCAATAAGTCAAAAAACTAAGTTAAAATTTATGTTTTATAATATCAAATATAAATGTAGTTGTGCACCAAAGTAGTGTTTTCAGATTGTCTTAAGTTATTTAAAGTTGTTCTTTTACAACTTAAAACTTTTGGTTTACTACCCTTATTCCAAACTATTTGATGATCACATTTTAGTAAATTTCAATAATAAAACTTGAAATTTAAAAAATTGTGTTACTTCCACATTATACAAAAATTATGACTTAAATAAGTTAGTTAACATAATTTTTTAAATAGTTAACTATTTATACTATTTTTATGAACAAATGCTTTAACAAAACAGTTTACACCTTATTTGAAGTATTTATCTCAAACAGTGTATTTTTATTTGTTAGTTTCATCAGTCTAACTACGATTTTACATCTTGCAGCTAACACAAATAAAAAATGCTCTTTACAAGTAGTAAAAGCTTTGCAACAGCAGATTTTACACGTTACAGAACTTTCTAGCTTATAAAAACTTTATATAGATTTTAATTAAAATGAATGAAAAAATAATTATAAAGATAACAAAACTTTATTTTATATGTAATGAGTTGTTGTTTAACAACGAACTTGTAATTAAGTTAGATCAGCAAAAATAATAAATAAATTACCAAGTTGATGTTAAGAATGTAAAATTAAAGTTTAATTAGTTAAATGAAAAAATTAATTCAAATATCTAACTCAATTTTTTAAAGTTTAGAACAAGATTACCAGACTTTGAGTATGGTTTAAATTTAGTGATTGTAAATGCTCAAAAAAATTATCTGTTATTCAAAGTTGATAAAAATATTGTTTAAAAACTAGGCTAGTATAATTAAAGGTCAGTTGGATTCGCACATTTTTCTAGGTAATTTTTAACTTCAATTATTAAAACTTATATTTTAATTAATTTTTAATATGTTTGGGTAAATTGGGTTAAAGATAAGTCAAAAAAAAAAAAATTAGAAAATTTTGCTGGCTAAGCAAATATGCAATCAGACCAACTCTAAGTATATTTCCCTTTAATCTAATTCCAAAGAATAATTTAAGCTTTAATCAAAACTTTCAATGATTAATTTTACAAATCTCACTCTATAATATAAATGCTAAACAAAACTAAAAACATAGTAAAAAGCTCTGACCAGTATGAATCTAACTAAAGTATATGAAAAGCTGGTTGAAAAATAAACCCTGTATAATTTGCATAAGTTTTTTAATTGAAAATGCCAGTATAAGTTAATTAAAATAGTGCAGATTTTTGATTTAATGTATATCAAAACTATTAGAACTTTAGTATATACCATTACAATTCTTTAAAAAAAAATCACTCAAACTTATAAAAATAACTCAAAATAAAAATAAAATGCTGATGTAGGTTGAATTAATGACATTTTAGTGTTTAAAAACTAAGAAATATATATTTTAAAAGTATTTTAAAAACTAATAAAAATATGCCAAAATTTATAACATTTTAAACTTCTTCTAAAAATATCTCAATATTATTTTTCTAATAAAAAAATTTAAAAGTTTAATTTTAATATCACCCCAGTTAAACATCTAAATATATTGCAGAGATGAGATAATTACATGTACATCATGTAGTACTTAAAATTTAGCCCTTAAAAATTTTGCTTACATTTAAGCTGATTCCCGCACGTTTTTTATCCTTAAATTTAAATTAAATAACTTAAATTAAACTAACTATGTCATTTTAGCCTTTCAATCACAACATTACATTAGTTTAACATTTCGATTATACTTGGTATACTTTATCTAAAAATGATATATTTTTAATTTTAACATACCATAAATTCACATTAGTCAAAACCATAAAGTTTTATCATGTTTAAAATTAAATTTTATTGATTTTTTAATCATCAACACTTGAAAATGAATTTATTTATTTATTTGAATTTTCAATTACAAAAAGAAAAACTGCTTTAAAAAAACAAATCACTACAGCAATGCTATAAATTATCAACAGATAATGATGATCACATTTTAGTAATTTGTACAAACAAAACTTGAAGGTAAAAAAAAATTAGTAAAAAAAAACTTTGTTACTGTGTTTTGTAACTTGCACTTAGTACAAAAATCAAGAATAAGATAAACACAACAAATTGGTTGACATAACTTTTATAAATAGTGAACTAGTTTTATATTTTAATAAACATATGCTTTAACAAAACAGTTTACACCTTATTTTATGAAGTATTTATCTCAACAGAGTATTTTTATTTGTTAGTTTAATCAGTCTGAGTATGATTATACATCTTGCAGCTATTACAAATCAAAAATGAAAATGCTCTTTACAAGTAGTAAAAACTTTGCAACAGCAGCTTTTACACGTTACAGAACTTTCTAGCCTGTAAAAACTTTATATGGATTAAAAATTAAAATGAATAAAAAGATAGTTATAAAGATAAAAACACTTTACTTTAAGTATAATTTATTGTTTATTAACAACATACTTATAATTTAGTTGGATCGTCAGAATTAAAAACTTATTAAACCACAAAGTTTATGATTAGAAGTTCTTCTGGAATTTATGTAAAAACAACAGTTGAACTAGTTAAATAAAAAAACAAATATAAAAATCTAAACTGTTTTTTTTTTGCTTAAGTTTAGATCTTAGTTACTAGAATTTGAGTATGGTTTAAATTTAGTGGTTGTAAATGCTAAAAATGAAAACTAGGCTAGTATACTTAGAAAGTCAGTCGGATTTGCAAATTTTTTCAGGTAATTTTTAACTTTAATTATTAAAACGTTTAATTTTTAATACGTTTGGGTAAATTGGGTTAGGGAAAAGTCAAAAGAAAAACCTTTAGAAAAGTTTGCTGACTAAGCAAATATGCAATCAGACCAACTCTAAGTATATTTCCCTTTAATCTAATTCCATAAAAATTCAAGTTTTTATCAAAATTACTAAAGATTTTTTATTCTATTGAATGAATCCTAAAAAAAACTGAATACCTAGTAAAAAGATTTGACCAGTATGAATCTAACTAAAGTATATGAAAAGCTGGTTGAAAAATAAACCCTGTGTAATTTGCAAAAGTTTTTCAACTGAAAATGCCAGTATAAGTTAATTAAAATGGTGTAGATTGTTTGATTTTATGTATATCAATACTACTAGAACTTTAATATGGACCATTACAATTCTTGTAAAAAATAACTTAAACTTCTAAAAATAACTCGAAAAAAAATGCTGATGTAGGTTGAATTAATCACATTTTGGTATTTAAAAACTAGAAAATATATGTTTTAAGAATTATATTTTATCAAAAATTAACAAAATATATTATATTGGTAATGTGTTAAACTTCTTCTAAAAATATCTCAGTTTAATTTTGTTTAATAAGAAAATTTAATAAAAGTATGATTGTAATATCACAAAAGTAAATTAACCAAAAAGATTGCAGAGGTGAGATAACTGCATGCATATTAAGCAGTCTTAGAAATTTAGACCTCAAAACTTTGGTTATACCAAAGTTTATTAGCGCACTTATTTTATCCTGATATTTTAATTAAATAGCTTTTTTTTAAACTAACTATGTCATTTTAACTTTTCAACCACAACATTACAATAAGTTTTATAATTTTAATTATACTTAATGTACTTAATTAGAATAATGATTTATTTTTATTTTAACATACCATAAATTCACATTAGTCAAAACCATAAGGTTTTATCATGGTGAAACCTAAAATTTATTTACTTGAAAATTTCTCATTAAAAAAAAAATCACTTCAGTAATGTTTCAAATTTATTGATAGATAATGATCACATTTTAGCAAAATGTAAAAATAAAACTTGAGTTCAAAAATATATAACATACAAAGTTTTTTAACCTACACTTTGTACAAATATTAAGACTGAAATAAACAGAAATAAATTTGTTGACATGACTTTTACATATAATAATATTTTTTTAAACTTTTATAAACAAATGCTTTAAATAAATAATTAAACACTTCATTTTCCAAATAAACTATTCATCTCAAGCTCAAATATACTTTTGTTTGCTAGTTTCATCAGTCTAACTAAATTTATACACCAGTAGTCATTACATATCAAAAATAGGGAACGGTCAAATATGCACGAATACTTTTTTGCACGAAGGATCTAACATGCGCGAATAAATTTTTGCACGAAGGATCTGTTATGCACGAATACATTTATTTTTGCACGAAGGATCTAATAGACACGAAGGGACACTTTTGCACGAAGGCTATTTTGCACGTTGACACTTTAGTACCAGTGGTAATTTTTGCACAAGAGTAGTTAATTAGAAAACGAAAAATAAGGAAAGGAAAAAAAAAAGTTACTGACCGAGGTAAGGGTAAGGGGTAAAAGGTTTATTGAACGTCAAATAAAAGCGCTCAAAAGTTTGGTCCTCAGACCTGGTGCACGAAAAAACCTTTCGGTTATCAAGTCGCACACCACGGATACCTTTTTACGTTTTGTCCAGGACATAGAAATAAAATATCTTAATGAAAATATTTGGAAAGAAATAACAAAATTAAAAAAAAACTATGTAAACTAGAAAATAATAAATAGATAACAGACCAAGGGAAATGGTTAGGCTAAGGGGTAACAGTGTAGTTAAAAAAATCTGTGTGGTGATTATTTAAGTTAATAAAAAATAATAATTAAAGTTTTTTCAACCCGTGTAAAAGTATCTTCATGCAAAAATATCCCTTCGTGCAAAAGTGCCCCTTTGTGCATTTAAACACCAACCTACCCCTATTTACAATTAGCAAAAACTATGCAACAGAAGTTTTTACACTTGTAGAACTTTCTAGCTTATAAAAAAATTTATATAGATTAGAACTAGGAATGAGTTAAAAACTTAAAACAAAAAAAAACATTTTAATTTAGAAAAGTTAATTAAGGTTAAACAACATATTTGTAACTTAGCAGAATCGTCAAAATCAAAAAAATAAACACAAATTAAATAATTCTAAATAATTTAAAAAATTAAGTAATTGAATAAAATTTATATTGCAAACTAATACATAAAAAACGATTTAATTTATTATAAAAAAAGAGCTTTAAATTGTTTTTTTATTTTTTAAGGTTAGAGCAAAGTTGCTAGAATTCGAATTTTGTTTAAATTCAGCGGTTGTAAATGCTATATGTTCTTAACTTATATAGTTAAGGAAACTGAACAGTGCACAATTCCCACGCAAATCAATTCCAACCCAATCAGTTTTAAACGTCACTTTACATAGCAACACTTTTGCACTAAGAGTCATTTTGCACTGCGTCACTTTTGCGTAGGTGTCACTTTTTCACAAATTATCACTTTTTTTATGACTTTACATCTGTACAAAGCGTTCTGCTTGCATGGCATCAATTTTTCACAAGGTGCCATACCTTGCGCAAGTCGTCATTTTTAAACGGCTGACTCAAACTTAGATAAAACTAAGTTAACGAAATTTATCTAAATGAATTAAAAATAAAACAATTGAACTAAAACTGGATTATAATTAAATAACACCAGTTTGAAAATAAATTACGTATTTATGTAAAACAATTTTTTGATTATATTTTCTATATATACTTTTATTTTTATTGGTTTTTGCTACAAGGTCCGATTATCCACACTTAGTTATACGCTGTTAAAGCAACATCTTTTGCAAAAGAGAGTCTGATAAAATTATAATGTTTCAAAACAAATAAACTGCTGACAATAAAAGCAATATAATTTTTATATTTTATTAAAAATTTAACCTACTAAATTAATGCAACTATTTAAACTTGATATGAATATCATTTTGTAAAACTTCTACTTGCTAGATACTTAAATATATGAACATAAATAAGCTTAAATAGTTTTAGCCTATAAAAATGTTTACATCAACTTACTAGTATAAAAAAAAGGCACACTAGAACTCTGAAGACGAACCAGCACATACGTTCTACAATAAATAACTTCTACATGGTACGGTAACTTGAGTTTGTAAAAAATAAACTTATTATGATAAAAATGTATAACAACATTTAGTGAGCTGTTTAGATTTATATACTACAAATACTGTTCACACACGAACCTTTGTTTAAAAATTTATAAAAAAGTAGTAATTTATTGATTTAATGCATAAAACTGCACTTACACACGATACGAGGCAAAGAGTTATTAACCAAAGTACTTCAATGTACTTTTATACTAAACGTTACTTTAATGTTAAAATATTAACATGTACTAAGTCTTAATTTTTAATCAAATCTCAAAAACATTATAAAGTGCTTTAATATAAAAGTCTAATGAAATCTTTAAGCTGTAACGATAAGTTAAACAACAGAAAAATGGAAACGGGTCACTTTTGCACGAGAGTCACTTTTGCACAAGGGGACACTTTTGCACGAGCGTCACTTTCGCACGAACGTCACTTTTGCACGAAGGGTTACTTTTTCACGAAGGGTTACTTTTACACGAGGGGACACTTTTGCACGGAGAGTCACTTTTGCACGAAAAGTCATATTTTCTCACGAGTAAACAAAATATATAAAATAAAAAGAAAATTATGTTATTAAAAAAAAAAACAAGCTAAAAAGTGACGCTCGTGCAAAAGTTATACCCACCCTAGAAAAATAGTGTATTAAGACTTTTCGTTTTTAAACTAGCCTAATAGAAGTATTATTGTAAAACCGTTTCTCTTTATCAGTGGTCATAAAGCTGATGAAAATCGGTGCACACTACACTGCAAAAATAATTTCTGTGCACTCTAAGTTGTTGTAAAGTATTGCGCCTCTAGTGGCAATGCCTCGAAAACAGAACTAATTTTTAAAGGAGGTTGCTGCTGTTTCTGCGTTTTGTTGATCGAACCCATTTTATTTAAAAATGAAAAACTCCCACAAACTTAGGCTATAATGAATTGAATTTTTTGTTTTTTCCATTTGGTGATTTATTTCATCAATATCATTTTCATAAAAATATTTTATTCTAAACTTGCCAAGTCCGGGGAGCGAGAATTATTAGTTCGCCAATGTTTACCAGCCCGCAAGCATGTGAATCTAGTCTGATAAACAAATTTTAATACCAACGCTAGATATTGTGGAAATTAAATTAAGAGCAAAAAAGTCTTAGGATTACGTTATGGGAGATATAAAGATTCCATAGTATTAAATAGTCACACAGAATTAGCATTTGTCGAAAAGAAATAAAAAATTGGGTGATTTCTTTGTTATGAAATTGAAATGCTCTAGCCCACCTATCACTAAAATATGGCTCCCCGACTAAAAAGATTGCCTACACATAGCTTAAAAATTAATTTAACAAAACTACTACACAACTTTTTTTTTGTAGATTACTATTTTATTTGTACAAAAAAAGAGAAAAATAAGTATATACACAATATAAGCAGTTCAATAAAATTTAATCTGTGAAAGCTGGATTTCATGGTCATCTGTACTCAACCACACACTCAAATGTTTACTTGTTGCTATGCTGATATGATGCTTCTCATTCCTGATCCTAATATTTAATGTAACAGTTAATGAATTTTGAGAATAAATATTTTTTAATTGATTTTAAAACTTTAGTACAACAACGAATTTATAAAACTTTCAACACTAATTTACAGGTTATAGGTTGGCTAATATTTTATTATTATATTGCTTTTCTATACAATATTGAAAAAACTTATTGAATAAAAAAAATTATACTTATATCAGATTTAAGTGCTTTAACAAAAGTGATCATAAACACAGTACTCAATGCCAAAAACTTAAACACAAGCATAATTAAGGTTGTTTACCTTAAATATCTCGATTAACATACTAAATTAATACAAGAAGCTATGACCTCAATTTACTAGAGACAAAAACATAATACAGTTTTTAAAAACTAATCTGAATTTATAAAAAAGTCCAAATTAGCAAGAATTTTTTTGACCTTTCTTAAAATTTTAAGTTTTAAAAACTATTAAAAAAAAGCTTTGAGCTGTCCTGGTCCTGAGTTAATCCATCATGGAATAAGTTTAGATTTAAATACATAAAAACATTTTTATTTTTATTAGATGTGTTTAGCTTAAGTATTAAACTTACAAAAAAGATTAAAAATTTAAATAAAAAATAACATTCTGTAATCAAAGATAAGTGTTAATTAATTACTTTAAAAATAATTTTGTGTTTCACTGGATATTTAGGTTTAACTTTCAATAATTGCTTTTAATAGCAGAAACCAAAATATTATTATCTTTTAATCAAAGTATAAGGATATGAGTTTTTTTAATAAAAACTTATTAATTCAACCGTCATATTACAAATCCATCTGATTAAACTTTATAAATATTTTAGTAGGTGTATACACAAAAAGTTAAGATTAAACTACTAGCTTATAAGTCTTATCCTACAGTATTTCTGATTATTTGTAAAACGTATAACTTTATCAAATTTGAATATTTTGAAATCAAAATTCAATAGTTTTAAATAACTAGCATGAGTTAAATCAAACTAGTTTGAGATATTTTGAGATTTTAAAAGTTTTTTAAGAAAAATTAAACCTAAATATAAAACACCTATCAATAAAATAATAATAATTATTAAAATATACAACAAAAAACACATCTTTCAAAAAAGTTCAAAGATCCTTGGCCAGCTTGAGTGTTTTTACAATTTTCAAGCTATCCTGGTTATGTGACAACTCTAAATTATATTCATTCTTAGCTGAATATTTAAGGAGTTGCAAAAAAATTAATCATTTACAAAAAAAAAATAGCTTGATTGAATCGTACTGAGTTGATTTTAAAGATGTGTTAAAACTAGTGATGTACCGGACTCACTGTCCGGGTCCGGGTCCGGCCGGATATTGCCATTTTTGTTTGATATCCGGATCCGGCCGGATTCTAATTTGAAAAAAAAGTCCGGATCCGGTTCCGGCCGGATTCTAATTTGAAAAAAAAAGTCCGGATCCGGTTCCGGCCGGATTTCAATTTGAAAAAAAAGTCCGGATCCGGGTCCGGCCGGATCTCTGTTAGGATCCGGCCGGACCCGGATCTAGTTAGTAAAAAAGAGCATACTGAAAAGAATTTTTTCAAAAACGAACCCTGTGTAAATTAATAAGAGTCATTTTCGTCAGTTAAATTTAAACACCTACCGTAATTGGCTCATTTTGTACACGTGACTAATTTCCATTTGTTTACATTTAAACTATGAAATAAGCATTTCGTTAAATGCAACTCTTTACATATGTTGTAAAATTTTAAACTTTGGGATGAATACTTGCATTATTTATTGTTTAAAGTTGAGCTCAGAGAATATTTAGAGTTTGTACGGTTGAATGTACGAGCCAATGAGAATCATATGACGAAATGTTTCAAACTAAATACTGATGCAACAATACATCAGAACATGACAGGCAGTTTATATGTAAGCAGTTACAAAGTTTGGTGTGTAGCTTGAAGCAACAAAATATCTTGAACGTTTTTGTGAATGCTTATTGTAAGTAGTGTTTTGTTTTAAAAGTGAATATTTCAACAGGTGTTTAATTGATCAAATATTTAAGCCAGGTTTATAGTTTAATAGTTTATTAAAAATTTTACAGTTTCTTGATAACTAAAAGTTTTATTTAATTTTTAGTTTTTTGTTTTAAGTCTTTTGATATAGATCTAAATAGCTTTCAGTTTTTAAAGTGTTACCAAAGTAATTAATAATTTTTTAAATGCTAGTATTTCTTATTGTGTTTTATATAAAAGATTCATCACTCGAAACTGTCGTGTCTAAATTATAGAAAGTAGTCTCAGTTAGAATTTAGTATTTGTTAGATATTAATTAAATAAGGTAGGATTTAATTATGATAGCTAGTACTAATAAGTTAAGTGTACCACAATCAGTCCACAACTTTACTACCAAATTGTCAACTTTTGCTAGCTGTTCTACTGATTATTAGATTAAAGTAATTTTCTCAGTTTTTAAAAACCACATTCTGACTCAGGCTTGTTTATACTCACTCTACCTAGTTTTATTGACTTAAACAGTGGCAACCCTGCTAGTTTGAAAATTTTTGGGAATTTTAATAAATCATGGACTTCCTCAGGCTAGTCTAGTTTTATATAAAAACTCAGGCTAGTTTTCTTTTCGATTTTGAATGAGTTTGAGCTGATCCAGTTTTCAATATTTTGTAATTTTCTAGTGTATTTTGTTGAAGAACTTGATTTCAGATTTTTAATTGTAAATAACACCTAAATTTGTAAACCTTGTGGCTAGCTGTTCTACTTATTATTAGATTAAAGTTCTTTTTTTTTCAGTTTTTAAAAACCTCATTCTGACTCAGGCTAGTTTATTCTAGTGATGTACCAGACTCACTATCCGGGTCCGGGTCCGGCCGGATATTGCCATTTTTGTCTGATATCCGGATCCGGCCGGATTCTAATTTGAAAAAAAAGTCCGGATCCGGTTCCGGCCGGATTCTAATTTGAAAAAAAAGTCCGGGTCCGGTTCCGGCCGGATTCTAATTTGAAAAAAAAGTCCGGATCCGGGTCCGGCCGGATTCCAATTTGAAAAAAAAGTCCGGATCCGGGTCCGGCCGGACCCTAAATTGTGGGTCCGGTACATCACTAGTTAAAACATTAAAATAAATAATACAAATTTATTTAGCTAATCAAGGCTGAATACCTAAAATATTTATTGTATAAATAAAAGGACTTAAACGATAGATTAGAAAAAACAAACAAAAATTTAAGAAAAAAAAATTCAAAGCCATAAAAACTAGCTTAAAATTTAAGAGAAAATTCTAAATCAGCTTAAGTTGTGGAAGAAGTTAAAAAAAACTTAGCCAACCTGAATTATTCATAAAAAACATTTAAAAGAAGTTCAGACTATCCTAAAGTTGTTGCAATTCTTTATTAATTTAACTTTATGCTATTTTCCAAATTATTTTCAGTTACTAAATAAAATCTGAATTATCACACTGGTATAAATTAAAAAAAATTAAAAATTAAAAAATATTTTTCTAAAAAATATGACCAAAATTAAAATTAAAAAGTGCATTAAATGTATAGATTTTTGAATCATAAAGTAAATTATTAAAATTATTTAAGTTATAAACAAAATAAAAATTGACGATATTCCGTTAATTTTACCATTAAGTATAATAATTTATCTTTAAATTATTAATATTAATAAAATCTATAATTTAAATAATACTTATTTTAATTATGATACCAAAAAAAATCACTTTATTAATGTTTAGTAATTGTTGATTTTACTTTAAAAACTTGGTCTCGATCTTTCTAGCATGATGTCTTTAGAAAAATGTTACAGGGTTGCCACTCTTTGAGTGAAAAATTATACTGAATGATATTAAAATTTTCTCAGTCATTAAGAGTTCTTTATAAATTTAAAAACATTGTTAAATAAAAAAAAATAAAAAAATTAAACAAACTTTTTTAATTAAAAGTTTTTTAAATGAACTTTTTGTTCAAAATTGTTTATAAACATCAAAATTATGAAACTGGAACAACTTACTCTTTTTTCAAGATAAAGAAAAAAACTGGCTTGTGATTTTAATTTTTTTTAAATTATCTTATGTTTATTATAAAATAACTAAACTGCCCTAAATCATCCTGAGTTTTTTAAAATTTCCACCCTAATGTGATAACTCTAATGTTACTAGAAACTTAATATTTCTAACGTTACAAATTTTAACTCCTAGCATATAAAACTAGTTGAAATGCTTCATTAACAAAAAATATTCTTTAATCAATTTTTAACATAAAAAACTAATAATAGTATTAACTAACTACATATTTGGATATCCAATAGGTTTTTGTTGTTCCCTTCACGTTAGTTGGTGAAAACATGGATCTTTCTTAACATCAGTCCAATGACCCTCACATCTTTTTATCTTGCATTACACTTGTTTATCTTGGAATAGAATGTTGTTTATACAACTTAGATGTTTTGAGAAGAATTCTAAAGCGGTTAAATTAATTGATTGGTTAATAAAGAATTAGATAATAAGTTTAAAATAAATGAGCTTGCTCAAGGGTATCGGTTAAAATCTGCATGTATATGCAGCATGTAATACAAATTTTAACCTCATAAGTATTTGGTCATATCAAAGCTGATTCCCTTACATTTTTTATCATGATATTTACTATAATATATTTGATGTTTAATTAAATTAATTAACTATAAACTAACTATGTCATTTTGTTTCTTCAATCATATCATTTCAACAAGTTTTAACATTTTGATTGTGCTTTATACTTGAATTGAATAATGATATCATTTTATTTTAACATTTTATAAAACTACATAGGTCAAAATCATAAAAACTTATCATAGTGACATTTAAAATCTATTAGTTTTTTAATCTCATTACTTAAAAATAAAATTATTTCATTACCTAAAAACAAGTTAAAAAAAAAGCTGCATGATTAAAATAAAACAAGTCACTGCAGTGGTGTTTATAAATTGTCAATAGATCAAGATGATCATAAATAAGTAAACTGTAAAAAAAAAAGTTGAAGTTTAAAAACATTTAGTATAACAAATTTTGTAACTCACAATTTGTACAAAAATTATTATTTATATAAACACAATAAATTAGTTGACATGACTATTAGAAATAATTTACTATTTTTATTTCAATAAACAAATGCTTTAAAAAAAACAGTATACACTTTATTTTAAAAAGCAGTGGTCTTCAAGCAGATGAAAATCTGTGCACACTAAACTGCAAAAACAACTTATGTGCACCCAAAATTATAAAATGTTGCGCCTTTAGTGGTAGTGCTATGTAAATAAGTTTAATCTTATAAGGTGATTGCTGCAATTTCTGCGATTGTTGATTGATTACTTATTTAGAAATGACCAATTACCATTTACCAATATAATAGACCAATTACTGATACATTTTGTGACTGAAAATACTTCCTCAGACCATTCTTTCTTTACAATTTCGTAAAACAAAACTATTGATTGCCAGCCAAAAATATAGCTAATCTACTTTCTACCGGTATTTTGTGTAAGATTGTTGAGATTTTTATTAAAATACTCTATCTGGGAAAGTAAACTCGTCACAATTTGAATTAAAAAAGTCATTTGTCTTTGTTTTGGAACCTTCAAATAATTTACTGCTGCCAGTTGGAATCAATCTCTTCTTTCAACCATGTGGGGCATCAACGACCATGAAATAGCTGCACTGTCGTGAGCCTTAACTGATTTTAAAGTTACTTGCTGTCTAAAACTCAGGAAACTTAAGGACAGACGAAATTTTACGCAAAATAAATAAAGTTTGTTACAAAAACAGAGTAGACGAACTTTCAGTAAAAGTATATTAGAAAACTTGCCACATTCCATCAGGGTGTGGTTCAACCATTTATCTCCTGGGTTATAAATTTCCATCCCCGAATCAATCAACAGACCGCCACTTGAAAGCAGTTTTGTTATGGAGCCATAATCCACCTCTAATACATTAGGAAAAATTTCGACCGTATTAATACAACGCTCAGTATAAAATAGTGTTAGTTTATTAAACGATTCAAGTTTTCTTTCAATTTTTAAATACATAGCAACATTCGAGAGATTGATTTTATCTTGTAAGTATTCGCAGATGACGTATTCTACTCCTGTAACGAGAACTACAATGTCGTGTTTTATTTTAAATATAAATTTAGTTTTGGCCAGTTTTACAGCATAGTTAAATTAAAATATAGCTAACAAACGTTTTAATTAAATTTATAATACCAATTTAATATTGAAATTTTTTTTGAGTTTTGATTAAAATTGTTAAACAGAATTCAGAAGCACTTCATGATAACGAAACTTTTATTTTTTATGCAATGTAAAAGAAAGACTAAACTTAATGTAATTTTATGTTCTTTCAAGAACTATGAAAACATATAGTTCACTTTAAGCATTTATTTTTAGATTAGTTCCTTAATTTTTACTAATCATTTAAAGCTATTTAAAATCTTTGTGGAACCTGTTAATTTAATTTCTTGTTTTTGGTGCTTTTACATTGTAACAGCAACCCATAAAGTTTATTGTTAATTAAAACAAAAATACTAATGTACATAGATTTTTAAATAAGTTTTTAAGCTGCTCTTTTTTTTTACAAATCGGAAGTAATGAATCCATAGCTTAAATTCTTACTTTTTACTCTACTATATACTAGTAATTGTTTTATTAGTTACAAATGTAACATATAACGCTTTATTAAAACGGTGTTTAGTTAAAGTATATCAAATAAAATAAATTTTTGTTATTGGTTTAATTTAGATGAGTATAATTTTATTTATCACAACCTTATATTTTTATAAAAATTCACTGCAAATTTCAAAGTAAAACATTGTTTTTTAAAAATTACAAAACCTTTTGAGACTAATTTTGAAATCTTGTGGGACATTTTAGATACTTTTATTGAACTTGTTCGTTTAAAATGTTAAAAACTATAAGAAGTATTTATTCTTCGTTTTTTTTTATCAAAATAACAAGCCTAGTAGAGTTGTTTTAGTTTTTGAGATAATTTTTTTTTATGTACAGCTTTTTTAACAATCATAGTTTAACAGAGCAAAACAAATGTACTTATATGTTAAAAGTAAACATGTAAGCAAGGTGAGTATCATATTAAAACATATTTAAATGATTGTCTGAAACTTTCTTTTAAATGTCAGTTCAATCAAAATAGCACATTACTATAAAAATAAGGCGTTGATAAGCTAAAAGTTATTCTTTATTTTCTAACAAAAACAATAAATTCTTTACAAAACGTTGAAAGTTTTGAAATTGCAAAGATTAAAAACGGCAAAAAGATTGACAATAAGCTTTTGTTTTGATATAAAATATTACAAGTTGGTGACTGTTGAAAATTTAGTACTTTCTTTTGTGTACTAAAATGAGATTAAGAAAAATATTAGTTTTTGTTTTAGGTTGTTAAGTTACAAACATAGTTTTTATTAACATTTTAAATTTTACATAGTAGTGTAATTTATTGTTTTATAATTTTTAATATTAAACGTATTTATTTTATTTTAAAAGGAATTAATTAGATTTTAAAAGCACTGCTTAAAAAATTGTTTAAACGAAAATTTTTTGTTTTTTAGCAATAAATTGGTACATCAAGTCATGTGAACACCTTCCGTTACATTCAGTTTGTATAAAGCAGTCTTTAACTAAAAAATATTGTAAAAAATATTCTTTACTATTATTCTAATAGTAATGCTTGTTAAATTTTTCTCTATAAGCTTGTAGTTTTATACAACTTTGTTGAAAACTTGCAAAGTAAAACAGCGTTTCATAGTAAATACATTAATTATTTAAAAATAATTTTAAAATTTCATGTGACAATTTTAGATAGTTATATTATTTGTATTCTGTTTAAAAAAAAACAAAAACTAAATTCAAATAGTTGTTTTAAATAATGAAACTAACAGACTTTGTTTTGGATTTTTCATGTACTTATCAAATTAATCATATGTAAGCAAATCAAAATCAAAATAATTATAAGCAAACAAGTATACGTAAAGTAAGTAATTTTTTAATTAGAAAAGAATAATTGGTTGTTTAAAGTTATTTATTATATGTCAGTTTAGTCACTAAAAAACATCAATAAAATTTTTTTTTAATAAATCTTAAACTAAAAACAAAAACATAAAAAAATATAAAATTGCATACATTCATACTAAAAGTTGGTTAAAAAAAAATTTTTTCTTTTGTTATTGGAGGCTACAAGTCAACTACTGTTAAAAGCTCATTAATAAAAAAAAAAATTTAATTAAGGCTAAAAACTATTACATGTGGTAAAGTTGTTGAATAGCAAAAATGTTTTTATTTTTTTTGCAGACAACTCACTTGTTTTATTATGCGTTTTATAAACTTGAAGTAAAACTACAGTTTTTTTTCAACAATTATATATATTTTGCACATCTTGTTGTATTTTCACTTAAATATTGCACATCAATGTTTTCCAAGACAGCTATTTGCATGAAACAAATAAGTTTCATTTAATGTTTTGTATTTACATTTTGTGTGTAGATAAATTCTTATTTTTAGTATAAAAAAGAAGTTAAAATAGACAAAGACTTTTTATTAAAGAAAAACTATTCATGTTTTGTTAGAACATTATAAAAATAAATTACTGTTCAAACTAAATTAATTTCATTTAAAAAGATTTTAAAATAAACAGCTTGTTTATTTTTTAAGACTGCTAAGTAATATCAAGATGTTAAGTGAACAAAAAATATACATAATGTGTGTTTAAGTTTTGCTAAACTTTGATGAATTTCATAGTTCTTTATCAACAATTTTTGTTTTGTTACCTTTAAAATAAAAGTTCTAGTTTGCATATGATTTAACAAAAAAAAAGTTTTTTTAAATTTTATACCTTCCTTGCTATTTTGTTTATTGAACGATAAAAAAAGTCCTTAAAAAGTTTGGTCTAAGGACCTGGTGTACAAAGGAACTCTTCGGTTATCGAGTCCAACACCACATGCTTGTAAAATTTCTTACGAGCTGTTAGATTTAATTTTTTGTCATTTAGATATTTAAATCATTAGTAATAAATCAATCACTTAAACGAAATGAAAAAAAAAAATCGAAAATTAACTAAATTTTGTGTATTAAAATGTACTTAAAAACTTGCTTAGTAACATTAAAACGAAAAAACAGTTATATATTTAAAGTTAAACCGTTAATCAAATTTTAATCAAACTATATTTTCATGTGATAAGTGTTTTCAAACTAACGAAACTACGATAACTTATTTTAATAATAATTAAAGAATTTATTTTAATTGACGTAATAATTACTTTCCTGTAAAGTTTTTAAAAAAATCGTAGAATTACAGACAAAAGTAAAAATAGTTATAAGTAAACAAATGTTTTGAATTAGATGAGTTTTTAATAAAAGTTTCCTGAATAGTTGTCTAAAAGTTTCTATTATATGTCAACTTTTAAATTTTTTAAACTATAAAAAAACTATTTTCTATTGATAAAAACTCTCTAACAGATATAAAACTAAGCTTCTATTTTAATATAAAAAACTTATTTTTTGCTTTTAAGTACCAAAAATTAATTAAGTAAAAAGTCAGTGTCATAAGATTGTTGGATTTAAAATATTAGTATTATTTATTTTTTATAACTCACGCAGTGGCGTATTATAAGTTTTAATAAACTTGAATATACGTCATATTTACACAAGAAGATAACTGTTATTACCTGAACCTTCCGAAGGTATTTTTCCTGGACAGTTATTTGCATGAAACAAATACGTTTCAACTAATGTTTGAATAATATTAATTATGGTTGGTGCAATTCATGTTGTTAATATTGAAAAACAAGTTTGTTAAGACAAAAAACTTCATCGCTAAAACACAACTGCACATATTGATATAAAAAATATTTTCTAGTAAAGTTTGTTAAAATGGATTACGGTTAAAAGAAAAAAATAGTTAACTAGTTTGTTTCACATCATGTTAAAAACTAAAACTCATTCGATTGTGTATTTTAAGTTTTAATAAACGTGAGGGAAATTTAACGTGTATTAATAAAATAAGTTATTGTTAATTCCTTCGTTAAAAGAAAGAGAGGTAATTAGAAATATAATTTGTTGGTAGTTGATAAATAAAAACTCATTCAGTGGTGTATTTTAAGCTTTAATAAACACAAATGAAAATCTAAGTATTTTAATTAAAAAAATGATAAACTTTACCAAGTAGTTTAGATAATGTTACTTACGACTATTCAAATGAAACAATTAAGTTTATTTATAGTTTTATAACTTTCCGTTGATTAGCTATAGTTTTTAGCACTAAAGCGATTAATATCCAAATACACTGACAGAGGCACAGTAAAATAGCTGAGAAAAAAGACTCTTTTAGTTTTGATATTCATAATTGCTACATTTTAGTTTAATATATTCAAACTATAGTTAATTAAATTTAAGCTCTAAATAAAATCTATAGAAACATGAAAAACAATTAAAAGTTCAGTTAATATATGTATATTATTCTTGTTCAATTATTTATTTTATAAACTTAGTTGTAACTTTTTATTCTATGATAAATTTAAGGCATTTTTATTTTGTCATATATTTTAGTTGTCGGTAATATCGAATCGAAAGCATAATTTAAATATTTAAAGTGATGTATCTAATGCTAAAATGCCAAACATTTTTTATATTTTTTATTTACTTGATTAGTTAACTAAAACTAACACTTTATAAGTACTATAGTTTAATTTAAAGTCTTATTAACCGGAAGTGATGTAATTGTATCTTAATTTTTTTTATTGCTAATTAGTTTGTTTTAATATACGTTGTTATTTTTAAGTTTTGAATATTTTTTGTTAACTAAAAAATACTACTTCTATCAGCTTTTTAAAGCAGCTTTTATTTAAGATACATTTACCAAAACAAGGTTTGCATTATTGTTCTAGTTGTGATGACTACTAAGTTTTACTTTATAAGGTTTTCTTTTGATAAAATTTGTTAAAATGTCACAAAACATAATTTCAGGGTGAATACAAAAACTACTAAACTGATTTCAAAATATTATGCTGCTCTTATCTTATTTGTATAGATGTAAGAACTAAATCTTATAAAGAACAAATTAACGAAACGGGTAAGTTTTCTTTTGGTTGTTGTGATTTTCATTACTTTTGTATAGAATTTGAAAAAGATAAATGAACGGATCAAAATAAATATATTTTTAGTAAACAGGTATTTTTAGTTAAGGGAAGTTATAGTAGAAAAAATAACTTAATGATTGTCTATTTTTATCAACTAAAGTTAAACTGTAAAAGCTAGAAAATTAAGGCGTTGATGAGCTAAAAAATAGCATCTTCAACTAAATCTTAAATTTTTGAATAACTAGTATAAACTGAACTATTCAAATACAACTCACAGAGTGGCGTGTTATAAATTTTGATAAACTTAAAGAAAATTTATAGACTTTAAAAAAATATAATTGTTTTTAGTTCAAATCTTACACAATAACTTTCTTCGTCACAGTTATTTGCATGAAATAAATAAGTTTCAGTTAATGGTTCAATGAGTTTTTTTTGCGTTTAGTGCAATTATTATTCTTAGCCTTAAAAAAAGTTTGAGTAGACAAAAAAATATATTACTTTAATATTACTATACTAAAAAAGATTAATAAAGTTTAGGGAAATTTTTTTTTTTTTGTGAAATAAACTGTTGCTACATATTAGTTAATGACAATTCTGTTTAGCACTTATTTTTATGAAACATACTAGTACAAATTATAATTTTATTAAATTACCTTTTTGTACGTAAAAAATATGATCTAAAACCTTTTATAAATGTAATAGTTAATACTTAAAAGTGTTTTACTTTAGTATAAAACAGTTTTTAAAACCAACTGTTTTTCTTTATACTTAACTCTAATATTTTTGTAGATTATACAAACAAAATAAGTTTAATATTAAAACAAAGATTTAGTTTTTTCAGCCATTGATATAAACAATTATAATTAGACTGTCTTTTTTATAAAACTTAATTGTAACAACAATTAAAACACTTGGTTTTGAATTTAAAGAACTTGATCTTAAGTTTCAACTAAAGTTATAAATTTGAACGTATTGTCTTAGTCAGTTGTTTAACTAATCAATTATGTCAAAGGTTAAAAGGAAAATAATTAATGGATTTGACGTAAAGTTTTTTAATCAAAGATAACCTATAACTAACGTTATTTTAACATGCAAACTTAAATTGACTTTTGAATTAAGCTAAAAAAAGCTTTTAAAAGTTTTGAAACTTTCTAAATTCTGATAAACAGGAAATAACGTTGATATGACTTCACTGCTTACTTTTTTGGTAAGCTTAGTTTATTTTGTTGTTTGTAAAGTAATAAAATCGATAATCTGTATTATTTTTTGATAATACTTTATAAATTAAAAAAAACACAGTAAAAACGATTAATTAAATTTTAATTAGAAGGACTAAAAACTTTTACCTTTTAACTTTCTATGTTACAACTTTGTTTTTACAAATAAAAAAACTACTCTTTTTGAAAGTTATGGTATACTTGTTCAAACTTTAGATACTTTTAATAAATGTTATTATATCTTATTAAAATAAGAGCTAATTTATTTAACAACAGCAGAAAACATATAACTATCTTGTTTATCACAATGACATTTTATTTCAACTTGTTTATCAAAATAAAATAAAACTTATTCAATTACAGGAAAAAACATATTATGTTAGGTAGATGAATACAGTGGATATTTTGTGTGTCTTAGTAACAATCATTGATATTCAGCTGTGCCTAAAGAGAATGCTCCTACACTCTAATGTATTGGAGTATGTCATTTGTAGAATAGTTTACTGTTAAAAGAAAAAAATAATTAACTAATTTGTTTCACAACATGTTTACAACCAAAACTCATTCGATGGTGTAATATAAATCTTAATAAACGTGAAGGAAACTAAAAGTGTAATAATAAAATAAATTATTGTTAATTCCTTCGTTAAAAGAAAGAGGGGTAATTAGAAATATCATTTGTTGGTAGTTGATAAATAAAACCTCATTCAGTAGTGTATTTTAAGTTTTAATGAACACAAATAAAACTTTTAACCTTTTATTCCTTCAAAAATAATGTTTTATTTTGTTGACATTTTGTCTGTTTGTTATAGTTATGACATTTACGGTAATCAATAACGTTGCCACACTTTTAGGATATTATGAAATTTTTGAAAATGTTAGTAAAACGCAGAAGAACTCAGAACATTTGTTTTTTAAACTCTTACTGACTCATGATAGTTTCTTGTTCAACGCAGGATAGTTTTAAAGTTTATACGGTGAAAATTAAAACCACAAAAATTCATCAAATTTTTTCAGACTTTATTTTTACTTTCAAAATGCCCAAAAGAAGGAATTCCAACGCTACGGTAGGACCAGTTGAAAAGAAAGCAGCAAACAATAATGTTAAAAACAGATTTTTTGCAATTGCTAGAAAGACTGAACATGATGATTTTATAATGTCATGTATGAGCAACTCTTTAGGATAGGGGTGGGCAACGTACGGCCCGCGGGCCGGATCCGGCCCGCGGAGTGCAAATGACCGGCCCCGAAACCTTTTTTAAATTGCACTGGAATCTGGCCCACGGACAAAATTAATCCGGCCCGCGAGTGGATAATCCGGCCCCCGAAGCATTTTAAAATTTATATGAAATCCGACCAGCTAATTTAAATATTACAAAAAATGTACAAAACCGTTTTTTCATAACTTTTACAAAACAAAACTGTAAGACTTTGACCATGAAAACGTTTCATAAATTGCTTTTTATTTTTCTGTAGTGGTAAAAACACTATTTTGTTAAAGTATCTTGTTCTGTTTCATGTGAGTTGAAATAACAAGTGTTAACTTAGCTCGATTAGCAATTTTAGCAAACTTTAAAAAAATGTTCAAAGTTTAGAGCTAATTGTTTTCCTTGTCTTTAAGGCTAACTAAACATTTATTTTTATCTAGACAACGCTCCTTTGCCTTTAACTTTTAAAAAATCCATCGGATCGGGGTTTGAATTTTTGAGTTCGGCCTCTTAAAAAAGAATGTTTTTGATGGAATATTTACTATAACGGATGTTTTAGTTAAAAAATACAGTTAGTGTTCTTATTTTGCTGTGTTCTCAAAATTCGTTGTTTTTTTTTTTAAGCTTCTAACATTTTAATATTATAAACAAATATACCCGATTGTAAGTTTTAAAAATATTCAATTTTCTAACAGTCATTGAAGCAAAAAAAAATAATTTACTTACTACAATTAATTATGACTATTTTTAATGGTCCACGCTTTTTTAATCTAAACTGTTTTTATGTAAGACATAACCCATGTAGATTTTACTAAAACTATTATTATTTGAACGTGAATAATAGAAATTTGTTAGCTACCATAAAGACTTTCTTAGAATAGACGTTTCAAAAATTGCTGTCTTTTTCAGATGTGTAATGAGTTGTTTTTAAAAATGTTAAGAATATTTTTTAAACATTGACAATTATTTAAAGTCAAACTATTGAACTTCACATTTTAGTTAAATATTCCGAGTTGAGACTACAGTTTGCACTCTTTTCTGCTATTGATTTTTTAATTAAAGACTTTTAGATTAATTAAGTTGTTAAGTTTCTAAATGACCAAGTGATGACCAAACTGCTGGGGAAAGATACTTTTGCTTATTAACTGTACTTTGTAGTAAAGGCATTTAGACTAAAGTTAATTATTTTTTCGCCATCTCAATGAGAATAACTTTACTCATTTCGCAAAACTTAAGACTACAGAACTATCAGTGATAACAATGAAAAAGTATAAAAAAATCATAGTTTCATTTGATAATGAGTTTGGCCGTCGATTTGCAGACTTTCAACAAATTAGTGAAGAAATTGACATTGTTTCATCACCATTGACTTTTAAAACCGAAAATGCACCTGGTAATATACAGTTATAACTGATTAAACTTCAATGTAACAGTACGCTAAAAGAAAAGTTCAAAACTTAACGCTTTGACAGATTTGTGCTTTACTTAACAAGTCAAAGTTTTTTAATTCAAAAAAGATGGCAATGAAGTTACTTATTTTGTTTAGGTCTACATATATTTGTGAACAAAACTTCTCAAGCATGAAAAAAAAAATTAAGTTGCGTTCATATCTTACTGATACCAATCTGCAGTCTTTACTTAGAATACCTACTTCCAATTCACTTCCAGATTTTAAACAACTTATTAAAAACTTTGATGATCCACAAATGTCTCATTGATTTCTTTTTAGTGTGATTACTCTTGCTAAATTCTTTAAACTTTACATTTGAAATCTATTGAAATTAGTTTTCATTTGGATCCGGATCTTTGTCTTAAATTAGTATTTAGCCGGATCCGAATATCATTTTGAATTAGGATCCGGATCTAAAAAAGGGTCCAGCTGAATTCCGATAGATCACTAACTTAAAATGATCCGGCCCGCTAAGAACTAACTTTTATTGGATCCGGCCCGTCAATTATTTACGTTGCCCACCCCTACTTTAGGAGAAGGTGACAAAACTGCATTTGAAAAAATGAAAAAGTTTGAATTCAAAGGTGAGCTGTTAGCTTAAAAACTGTTTTTTGAAGTTTTGTTAGCTTGTGCTATAACTTCAAATATTAAACAAACTAAATTCTAATACTTTCTTGTTAAAGAAATAATATTTTTTTGGAAACAGTTCAAAAGTAATTATTATACTTAATCAATTATTACAATTTTATAGACATAAAAATTTTCGTGTATATTAAATTTTATTTAAGTATCTGAAAAATTCTTAAGTTTAATTAAACACTTCTGTTACGACTATTTACTATAATTTACTATATGATAATTAAATATCAAATTTTCAATTTAATTTAAACAAGAAAAGCAGTTCAACTTTTGTTTAAGTTAAAAATTTAAATTAAACAGATTTGTTTTCGTTTTAAACATAAGTAATCAGGAGCTAAGAAATAGTACAGTATTAGTTTAAATGTATTTATGGCTAGCTTGTGAAAAATAGGCTACTTTTAATAATTTTAGAGACTATTATGGCATGTAAATAAAATAAATAATGATAATAAAAACTTTTAGAAATTTTCTCATTACCCTCTTGACAAATTTTTCTAATCTCGCGCTATTTTCATATCAACAAAATATAACAAAAACTTAACAATCACTACTAACTATATTACCACTTTATTAAACTTGTACAGTATGTGTTCTGGTTATAATCTTTACAAAAGATATAAGTGAAAAAAAGTGAATTAGTATCCTACGCTAAAAATTTAAGAACGTTAATGTTGTCTCAAAAGTTTTTAAAATCAAAATTTATACTACGAAGGATAGTGAAAAAATTAACCAGAACACTTTAAAGTATTTTCACTTGACTTATAAAAAGCAAGGTTCATAAATTCTGTTTGAAAATTTTCTTAAATTTAATTAGTTAATTTTTTAAAAATAATTTTTACTAAAAAGAGCAGTTACAAAAAAAAAACGTAAACAGAAATGAAAAAGAAGTTTATATTTGTTGCTAATAAAATTCATTAATGTTTTTAATGATTTATATCAGGTAATGAATGCACAGAAGTTTTAACAGCTATTCAAGTTTTAAAAATCAAGAAAGTTGTCTTGGAAGAAAATGAATAAGCAACAACAACTAAACTTATAAAACAAGGCATGAACTTGGACAATGTAGCCCTATGTTATTTCGAAAATGGTGTATAGCAGAAACAGCCACGTTTTGGTCGCAGTGCGAAGGAAGCTGTTTGCTTTCGGAGGCTTCAGTGACACTTGTGAGTTGTACGATTGTTCCAGCGACAAGTTTTCTGTCCTCAAAAAGCCGGAAACGTTACGTATGGACAGGTACGGAGTGGAAGGTGCTGTCTGTGTTGGCGGGAAAATACACGTGTTCAGGAGTTTTTCGGAAAAAGTGGCCATTTTCAATTTGGACCGGAACTAATGGAAGGAAGAAGAGTTTGAAGTTACTAAACATATTGATGGCTACATGTGTGTGAAATTACCCAAGTTTTAGTCAGAACAGCTATTTTTAATGAGTCCTTGTTGTTTAGGCTTTAATCATATTAAAATTTTAGTGTTGTACGGTTAGTTTGAAGTACAGCTTCGCTACAACGGTTTAAATGTTAGATTGAGAAATTATAATCCGTTGTTTACAAAAGTAACGATTCAAGTTAAACATTGCTAAAAAGAAATTTTGAGTTTAAATGACTAAATTATTTAGATTTGTTACAGTTGTTTTACTTTTTATATATCGTTCACTCAGCACCTAATTGCGATTATTATAAAACTATTGCACGTAATAAAATTGATTACCACTTGAAAGTTGCTTCATTTACTTAAATAAACATTTTTACACATTTAGTTTTCTAAAAAACACAAGTTTAAGATTTTAACAACTTGTGTTTCTTTAAATCTTGTAAATAGTTAATAATTGATAATGAAATTTTTAAAAGCTGCACTTATGTCTCTTTATAATTTTTCGGTAGTTAAACAAAAAAAAAATACAAATGAAATAAAACTTGCTTTATTGATATTTATTTTTCTGTTAATTTTATTTTGTTATTTAAAGTTTGTAAGAAAATTTCAAACGCATTTGAACTCTACAGTAAAAAAGTATGTAAAACAAATCATTTAGTAAAATCTTTTTTGTGTAAAACAGAAATAACTACGCACTAGACTTTGAAAAATAAAGTTTTGCTAATTCTAGCTGTTAAATCAAGCGTGTCGTCTATAACGCTGCTTATCGCGCTATAATAATAATAAAACAATAGTACGTCAAATTAAAGTTAGTCAAAAAAATTATCGAGTCGATTTATTGCTTTTTAGCTAAGAGATTAATTGAATTAATCTTTCAAGTAATTTAGCTTGAGTAGGATCTTATAGTAAAATTAAGTTTTATTAATTAAGTATAGTACGTACTATAAGAGTTGTGCATCCGTGTAAGGTACATAAATATCTTAAGTAATAATGGCATAGTAATACTGTGAATTAAACGCATTAAGTTAAACTAACAAATAATACTTTATAATGCTTAAATACTTTAGTGTAAAACTAGTGGTAAAAAACATCCAAGCTACTAAAACAACTTACAGTATTAAGATTTGAAATTTACTTACTATTTGTATCATTTCATTTAAAATTTAATTTATCTATTATTAAACAAAATATTCAAAATTGTACTTAATACAGAAACTTATGTGCTATAAGTATAGTTTTATAAGTAAGTAAAAAAATTATACTTTCTTTGACTTTCTTTGTTTTATTCATTAGCTATTGCAGTTGTGTAATACTTTATTTATTTCTTAAACGTATAACACTTTAATTTATTAAATAATTTTAAAGTAAAGTTTCAAAGATATTAAGTTTGATAATCAACTCAAAAAAAAAATATGCAAACTTTATGAAAATTTATATACATATTTTTGAACGACTTAATGTCGACTAAAACAGGACATCTGGAAGAGTTAGTGACGTAACATGAAATTTTTGAAATTTAAAAAATAGTTTAAAATATATATTGGATATAATTTTTCGGATGAGTGGGTTGTAAAACAAAATCGAAAACAGCAGTACGAAAAAGAATATAAGCAAAATCGCACAATCGCGCGCAAAGCGCGCTGTTGCGCTAATTTTGCGAAGCAAAACCGAAAGAAAGCGAGCTTTTTGAGGCAAGAATTTAGGTTAACGAATTCAGATTTGTTCAAGTTAAAATACTATTTTTTCTTTCTAGTAGAGTAATTGTCTTTTAATGCTTAGTTAAAACGGTAGTTTTTAAAGCTGGAATTTAAGTTTTTAAGGCAGGAATTTAGGTTAACGAATTTAGATTTGTTTGAAGTTAAAATTAGTGGAGATATTATGTTCTAATACTTAGTTTAAACGGCAATTTTTAAAAACTTAAAATATTTTTTAAGAGTATTTGAAAATTAGTACAAAATTTAAAAACTTTTATTATTTTTAACATTTTAATTATAATTTTGTTTACTTTCTTATTTATTATTAATTGTTACTTATTAGTATTTGCTTTATTTGGCTAGCACAAAAGCGCGCTCTGCGCGCGGTGTGCGATACTCTTAGCTACTTTTTGCTAACTATTTTCTTACTTATATAGTTCTTTTTGTTTTACAGTTAAGTGAATAGGTGATCATTTTTTTTCTTCTTTTGACATTATCTCTTTCAAACTAGTTTGTTCTAGTCCTTAGTTTAAACATCAGTTTTCTAAAAATTTAAGAGATTTAATAGTATTTCATAAATACTATTAAATTATTTTAAATAATAAATAAATCATAAATTTGAAAAATTTATAATTAATAAGATATTTTTAACTTATTTTAATATTTATCTGCCTTATTCGGCAAGCACAAAAGCGCGCTTTGCGCGCGGTGTGCGATGCTCTTCGCTATTTATTAAAATCTGTTTTCAATTTTTTTTCAAAATTTTTTCAATTAATAAATCCTTTTTTATTTGACCGTTTTCCTAAATAGTTTTTACCAACTGAATAAGGTTTACTATATTTTACAGCTTTTCATTTGTTAATGCTTACTTCTTTAGCTAATTGTAGTCAACTTAGTTTATCTTATAATTTAATTTGACTTATTAAAATAAAAGCTAATTTATTTAACAACAGGAGAAAACATATAACTATCTTGTTTAACACAATGACATATTATTTCAACTTGTTTATCAAAATAAAATAAAACTTATTCAATTACAGAAAAAAACATATTATGTGAGGTACATGAATACAGTGGATATTTTGTGTGTCTTAGTAACTTTCATTGATATTCTGCTGTGCCTAAAGAGAATGCTCCTACACTCTAATGTAACGTGAGTATATCATTTGTAAAGATATTTTTATATTAAAAAAATACGAATATGCATTGCGACTAAATTCTATAACAGTGAACTTCGAATCTACCAGTTTATTTATGATATTTCTTAAATATATTCTCAATAATAAAATTAAGCGTTTAAAACGTTCTTATATCATTGAGTTCTCACTTTTTATTAAGATAGTACTTTCTTAATAACAACTAATTAAATTTAGTTTTTTCTGATTTCGGTTTAATTACATATATATATATATGGGTAAGGTCGGTTAGGGGTAAGGGTATAGATGTATAGATTAAAACATCTGTGTATTAAACAATAGTTTAATAAATTTTAATATTAAACGTGTTTACTTTATTTATTAGATTTTAAAAGCACAGCTTAAAAAATTGTTTAAACGAAAAATTTTTGTTTTCTTGTAATAAATTAGTACATCAAGTCACCTTCCGCTACATTCAGTTTGTATAAAGCAGTCTTTAAATAAAAAATATTGTAAAAAATATTCTTTATTATTAATCTAATAGTAATGGTTGTTAAATTTTTCTCTATAAGTACAAATTTATAATATAGTATAAAATTTAAAAACTTTTATTGTTATTAACATTTTAATTATTATTTTGTTTACTTTCTTATTTATTATTAATTGTTATTTATTAGTATTTGCTTTATTTGGCTAGCACAAAAGCGCGCTCTGCGCGCAGTGTGCGATACTCTTAGCTACTTATTACTAACTATTTTCTTACTTATATAGTTCTTTTTGTTTTACAGTTAAGTGAATAGGTGATCTTTATTTTTCTTGTTTTGACATTATCTCATTCAAACTAGTTTGTTCTAGTCCTTAGTTTAAACAACCTTAGTTAAATGTTTAAACTTGTAGCTATTGATATTGAAAAATTACAGCTTATTTTTACATTTGTGAAACGTTTTATATCTGCGCAATTTTTTTTTGTTTTGTTTCATAAACATATTTAAAGAGATGTTGTTAGAATTTAAGATATTATTTTTAGCTTATCAATGCCTTATTTTTTTCTAGTATTATTCTTACACAATTACACTATTATTCGATATTAATTTTAAGACAAACAGTAAGTTAATTTTTATTATGAAACTTTCCTTATTTACAATACTTATTTACGTATAAGTGTGTTTATTTTTATCTGTTAATCTATGATTGTTTCAAAATCTCAACAGAAAAGTAATTCTTTCATCAACTGATATAAATTATATTACTTTTTTACTTTCCATAAAAAGTTATCACGTAAAAATAAAGTTTACCAAAATTAATGTTTCAATTTTAAATCAACAACTTTAGTTATTTTTTATCTAACTTTATTTAATAAAATAAAAAGTTTATTGATTTTAAAATTCTATTAACAATAAAATAAACATTAATTTAAACAATGATTAGCAAAAACTAAGAAATTAATTCATTCTACATTACTTTAAGTCTGTAAGAAACACAAAAAGTTTTAATTCTTTAGAAACATATTTATTTAAAGAATTACAATAGAGATAATTGAATTGCAAATTTTAAAAATAATAAGTTACAGTAAGCTTAGCGAATAAGTAAAAAGTCAAGTCTTACTTCTCTTATTTACTTCCGGTTTGTAAGAAGTACTATAAATTTCAATACTTATTTTTTAAATTGGTTTAATTTTATTTTAAATGTTAATTGAACTTAACTTGAAAAACAAGTTTAGATATAAATTAGCTTTCAATGAAATCTTACGTTCAAATCAATTAGGTTTTTTTTACTGTTATTTGATATAACCTATTAGTAAAACAAATGACAAAAAAAATGTTTAATTATATCTTTAGATTGAAGTTAAAGATCAAGTTATGTTTTAATTTAAAACAAAATATTTTTTATTTTACTGTGTTAAGGTTAAACTCATAAAATAGTTTACTATATAACTATTAATATTAATTGTTATAGTAAGTACTTTTCCTTTCTATTTCAAATTAATTTTATTTGTTATAGTTTATTCTATTTTGAAATAATACTTTAGTATTCAGTTTGAAAATAAGGAGGTAGAATTTAATTATAGTTTTGAACTGGAGTAAAAAACATTTTAATATTAATTGTTGTATTTACAAAATGTTATAAATCACATTTTCAAAAGTCATAAAGTAATTTTTTTCAATTATATTTTTTTACTTATTAACAACTAAATCAATAAAAAACTATATTTCAAACTTTAATTGAAACTTATTTGTTTCATGCAAATAATCGTCCTGTGGTAATACCTGAGGAAGGTTTAAGGTAATTACAATTATTTTCTCGGTAATAAAGAACTATGACGTATGTTCAAGTTTATCAAAACATATAAAACGTCACTGTGTGAGTTTGAAAAATAGTTTGAAAAATTATTCTAAAAATATATAGTTAAAGTAAGCTTAGCGAAAAAGTAAAAAGTTAAGTCTTATTTCCCTTTATTACTTTCGGTTTGTAAGAAGTACTACAAATTTCAATAAATTTTTAAGGGCTGGTTTTAGTTTATTTGAACTTAACTTGAAAATATAAGTCTTATTATAAATTATCATTCACTTTATTTTAAATTCGAATTTATTAGGTATTGACTTTATATAATTTTTGATGTAAACAATTAAGAAATAAAAAGACGAATATAAAAAGTTTAGATTTACCATTTTTATTGAAATTTAGGACAATTATCTTTTAGTTTAAAACCAAATGTTATTCATTTTAAACTAAATTAAATTTATTAAAAAAAAATTTAACTATCTAGCTATTTATATCAATTGTTATAGTAAGTTATAAATTTTTGTTTTAGTTTAAACTCATTTTATTTGTATTATTTTTTTTTATTTTGTACTAAAACTTTAGTATTCAGTTTAAAATAAAAGAAGGTAGAATTTAATAATAGTTTTGAACTTGAAGTATATGCTTTTTAATATTGATTGTTATATTTATAAAATTTTATAAATCAAATTTATAAAGGTCATAAAGTATTGTTTTCAACTTTTTTTACTGTTTTTTACTTACTAACAACTAAATATATAATTAGATTTGTTTATAATTTTAACTGTAACTTATTTGATTCGTACAAATAGCTAAACAAAATTTTCATCAGTTGATTAATTTAAAAAGTAAACTATTTAGTTAACGAAGAACTTTTTTTTTTTAAAGTTTATAAAAACAAAAAACTCACCACTGTTTGAGTTTTATTTGTTCCCCCTTGTTACTGAGCAATTAAAAAAAAACTAGTTATTTATTTTGAATGATTTATTTTCTACTAACAGTTATCTATTTTAACAAATATAATACTTTTTTTTATAACAATATATATAGTTATGTTTAATTTGTAATTTTTTTCAATTTCTTTTCCTTTTTTTTTCATAATAACAATAAGAATTGCATAAAACACAAAAAATAATTAAAACATTAATTGAAACTTATATGTTTAATGCAAATAACTGTCCTGGAAAAATGCCTGCGGAATTATTAAGATACTAACAACTATCTTCTCGTTAATTAAGAACTAAGACTTATATTAATTATTATTAAAACTTATAATACGCTACTATGTGAGTTTAAAAAAAAAAGACTTATACTTTTATTTCAACAATCTTACTACTTTTTTTTCAAATAAAACTTTGATATTTAAAAGTAAATAAAGTATTTTTTACAGTGTTTAAATTTGTCAAACAATAAAAAACTACAGCTTATTATTACATTTGTTAAATATTTATATCTAGACAATCTTTCATTCTTTTATTAATTATCAAATTCTAAGATTTTATTAGAAATTAAGCCAGTATTTTTAACTTATTAATACGTTATTTTGTTTTAGTAATATGCTTATACAACTAAATTGACAATTAATAGAAACTTTCAGACAATCATTAAGATAATTTTTTTTATCTAAATTTATCTAACTTACAACAACTGTTTATTTTTAATTATTTTTTTTATTAACTATAAATCTATAAGTTCTTTAAAAGCGCTACAGAAAAGTAATTGATACATTAATTAAAATAAATTCTATTAGTTTCTTTAGTTTGTTACTTATCACGTAAACATAGAATTTAATCAGTGTTGATTAATGCTCAAACTCAAAATAAATTACTTTAGTTGTTTTTAAATCTTGTTTTATTTATTAGAATTTAAAAAAATACAGTTTATTATTCATAAAATTTTACAAACAACAAGTTAAACTAAGCTCAGTAAAAATTAAGAAGTAAAATCAATATCACATTACTTCTAGTTTTTAAGAAACACTAAATAGATTATCAATAATGACAATAGAGGGTTTTTAAAAAATGATTTTAAAATTCTAAAAGCAATAAGTTATAGTAAACTTATCAAAATAGTAAAAAGTGAAGTTTTACTTCCCTTCTTAACTTCCGGGTTTATAAGAAACACTATAACTTCAATACTTTTCTAAAGTCTGTTTTTAATTTACTTGAAATGCTAAGTTAACTTAACTTGAAAAATAAGTTTAGTAATAAATTAAATTTTCCTGAAATTTTAGGCTCAAATTCATTAGGTATTTTTTCCATTTAACCTTTGATATAACCAACCCATTAGTAAAATAAAAGACGTAGGAAAAGTGTTTAAATTTACTGCTTGTGTTGAAATCTAAGACTAAGTTAAAATGTTACTTATTTATATTTAAAAAAAATTAATTAAAAAATTATTTCAATATATAAAGCTGCAAATGTAAAATTATAATAATTATAGATGTTTTTACTTAAGTAGAAAATAAAGTATTGAGATAGTTAGCTAAGATAACTGTCTCAAGCAAACTTTAATTAAAAAATCTCTTTTTTTTTTTAGGAAATCAAAGATATTTCAAATAAAATATTTGAATACTTTTAGGTTATTGTTTTGAAACTAATTTACTTTTGACACTAATTTCTTAAAGCTTTTTTTTATAAAAAATAAATAATTTATAAACCAATAGTTATATGAAAAATATAAGAAACATATTTATTTAATAGAAGCAATTTTGAAATAAATTCGTTTACAATAAACATAACAATAATTTACTTTAACATTATATTTTTATTTTTATTCGAGATTATCAAAACTTTAAATTCACCACCGAATTATTTTTAGTTGAAAAAAAACAATTCTTTTTATTACTTAGCAGTTTTATAAAAAGAAAAAGTAAATTAATCAGAATTTTACTAGAAAATGCTTTTGATAATAATATGTTTAGTTGTTTTTAAATAATGTTTTTTTTTTGTATTCTTTTTTATAATAAGATTAAGAATTGCACAAAACACAGCAAAGTATATTAAAACATTAATTGAAACTTATTTGTTTCATTCAAATAACTCTCCTGGAGAAACATCTGAGCAAGATAAAGGTAATATTTATCTTCTTGTTAATAAAAAAAAGACTTATATTCAATTTTTTTTTTAATTATGATACGCCACTATGTGAATTTTAAACACAAATATTACTTCGATTTTAATTCAACAACCTTATGACTTCGACTTTTTTTTTCAAAACTGAATTTTGATATTTCAAAGAAAGTAATATACTTTTTACAGTGTTTAAAGTGGTAGTGTTTTATATTGAAAAACAACAGCTTATTTTTATATCTGTTATAGATATTACAGCTAAGCAATTTTTTATTTTACAAGTTTTAAGATTTTGTTAAAAACTTAATTGTTATTTTCAGCTTCTCAATGCTTTTTGTTATTCTAGTAATATGCTTATTAAACTTAACTGACATTTAAAAGTAACTTTCAGACAATCATTTAGATAATTTTTATTATGAAACTTATCTAATTTACAGTACTTGTTTACTTGTAAGTATATTTATTTTATCTGTTATCCTATTATTGTTTCAAAAGCTTTAAAGAAAAATACTTTTTTAAATCATAACAAATAAATTATATTAGTTCTGTTATTTTGATAAAACCTTAACTACGTTATCATATAACTTTATCAAAGTTTGGTTAACGTTTTAGCTTAAAATAAGTCACTTTAAAATCTTCATTATCTAATTTTATTTAATATATTTTTAAAAATAGAGCTGATGCAAATATTAACGAAAAGTAAGAAGTGAAGTCATTCTCACAATACATACTTTAAGTCTGTAAGAAACACAAAAAGTTTCATTTCTTAAGAAAAAGATTTATTTTGAAGAATAATAATAGAGATAATAGATTTTTAAAATCTAACAATAGTAAGTTACAGTAAGCTTAGCGATTATGTAAAAAGTGAAGTCTTACTTCCTTTCTTTACTTCCGGTTTTTATGAAGCACTATAAATTTCAATACATTTTTAAAGGCTAGTTTTAGTGTGTTTGAAAATTTAATTGATCTTAACTAAAAAATATAAGTTTAACTATAATTTATCATTCACTGTAATTTTAAATTAAAATCCATGAGGTATCTCTATTTTATCTTTGATATAAACTATTAGTAAAAAAAAAAAAAGACGAATGAAAAAGGTTTATATTTACTACTTTTATTGAAATTTGGACAATTATCTTTTCATTGAAACCAAATGTTATTCATTTAAATTTAAATAAAATTTATTAAAAAAATCTAGTTATTTTTATAGCTATTTAAATCATTTGTTATAGTAAGTTATACATTTTTTGTTTTAGTTTCTAACTCATTTCATTTGTAATATTTTTTTTTGTTAAAAAATTTAGTATTCAGTTTAAAGAAATACGGTGGTAGAATATAAAAATAGTTATTAGATATTTAATAGTTTATCTGTGAACCTATGACTGCTTCAAACGCCTTACAGAAAAGTAATTTTTACATCATATAAGATAAATTGTATTAGTTTTTTTAGTTAGATAAAAAATTATACTTGAAAATAATATGTTATAAAAATTTGATTAAGGTTTAACATAAGATAAAGTACTTTAAAATTTTTGAAATCTTTTTTATATAACAAAATTTAAAAAATTAATTTTATGGTATTTTAAAAATCTACAAACAACTAATAAACAAAAATTAGCAAAAATAAGAAGTGAAATTATTTTCACATTACTTATAGTTTGTAAGAAACACAGACAGTTTAAATTATCAAAAAAGAAAACAAAACAAGAATAAAAATAGTAGAGGTAATTGATTTTAAAATTCTAAAAGCAATAAGTTAAATTAAGCTTAGCAAAATAGTAAAACGTGAAGTCTTACTTCCTTCTTTAAATCCAGTAAAAATAATTTATTTTATCTAAGGTATGTGGATGATTGTTTTGTTTTGCTTAGAAGCGAGAAAACTATGAATAAATTCTTTAATATTTTTAATAATGCTCATGATTCTATAAACTTCACAATAGAACTAAAACAATAGTGAACTTGCATTTTTAGACGTACAATATAACGATAAGAAAATAGATTTTTAACTTCGGTGTACAGAATAATAAATTTTACAGGACGTTTTTTGAACTTTGTTTCATCGGGCACACAAAATTTGTTCCCCAGAGTTGCTACTAAGCGAAATCAAACAAATCAAAACACTATTAAACAAAAACGGTTACCCACAAGAGTTAATTAACAAAGCAATTTATTTACATGTGAAAAATTTGGATAGAATAAAAACAATAGGATCGGAAAATGTGTAGTTACTTTAAAAATTCCATTTATTAAAAAAAGCTCAGAGATGTTAGAAAAGAAAATATGACAACTAGTAAGAAATACTTATTATGCAGCGAACTCTAAAATTGTTTTTACCTCTAAACCACTACTAACACCAGGTGGTAAGGATCCAGTATCAGCATTATATAAAAGTATTGTAATCTACCAGTACAGTTGCTGTTGTACAGAAAGTTATATTGGATTAACAACTAGACATCTAAGGAAGAGAATAAAAGAACACATACCAAAATGTGTAGAGAATTTTTGCCTGTCAGATAAGAAAGATGATATACCGGTTAAGGTTTTAAACGCATCCAAACGTCCATCTATTTCAGAACATTTAGTTAATAATCCAACTTGTGCAAACAACTATAACATAGATTTAAAATTATTAAAATTTATATTAATGATTTTGATTTGATTAAATTAGAAGCCATTTGTATTTTGTTAAGGAAACCTGTTTTATGTAAGCAAAAAGATTTTGACTATACTGTTTCTTTATTTTCGTAAAATTTTATAAGAATTGTTTTCAATATTATTATGTTTAGTTTTACTGTTGATCAATTATAACGAAAATTGACTTATTTGGTTTTAATTTTTACTAATTGCTTTTGTCTTTTATTAATCTCTTGATTACTTCATGATTACTTGATTACTTAGTTATTATTTAAGTTTGTAAAATCTTATTATTTGTTAGCATTGTACCTTACTGAAGAGAATTGATCGAAATATATTTAGTGTTTTTGAAAGTGTGTGCCTTGTGTAACTTATTGTAATTAATTGTTATAGTAAGTACTTTTCCTTTCTATTTCAAATTAATTTTATTTTTTATAGTTTATTCAATTATGTAACTATACTTTAGTAATCAGTTTGAAAATAAGGAGGTAAAATTTAATAATACTTTTAAACTGGAGTAAAATACTTTTAAATATTAATTGTTATATTTATAAAATGTTATAAATTACATTTTCAAGAGTCATAAAATATTTTTTCTTTTATTATGTTTTTATTTATTAACAACTAAATCAATAAAAAACTATATTTAAAACTTTAGTTGAAGTTTATATGTTTAATGCAAATAATCGTCCTGTAATATCACCTATGGTACGTTTAAGGTAATTACAATTATTTTCTCGGTAAAAAAGAACTATGACTTATATTCAAGTTTATTAAAACAAATAAAATGCCACTGTGTGAGTTTTAAAAAATAAATAAGACTTATATTTTTATTTCAACAATCTTATCATTTTGGTTTTTATTAGTGCAATTTTGGTATTTAATCGCAAATAATGAATTTTTTACAGTGCCTAAACTTGTAATAATTTATATTTAAAAATTACAGCTTATTTTTACATTCGTGAAAGATGTTTGTTATGTGCAATTTATTATTTTTTGTATTGTTTTATAAAAATGTTTATAGAGATGTTGTTAAAATTTAAGATATTATTTTTAGCATATCAATGCTTTATTGAGTTCTAGTATTTTTCTCACACAATTAGACTATTATTCAATATAAAATTTAAGACAAAATATAATTTATTTTCTATTATGAAACTTATCTAATTTACAATAGTTATTTACTTATAAGTGTATTTATTTTTATTTGTTAATCTTTGGTTGCTTCAAAAACTTAAAAAAATAACTTTTACACCAATTAAAATAAGTTACATTAGTTTTGTCAGTTTAGTAAAAACTTATCACGTAAACAGAAATTGTGATCGGAACTTGATTAATAAACCAACTTAAAGTAAATAACTTTAAAATTTTTATAACTTCATGTTTTATAATCAAATTTAACAAAATAGAATTTATGAATTTTAATATTGTACAGAGAATACATTAAACTAAGCTTGGCAAAAAATAGAAGTCATGTCATTTTAGACTAATTTCAGTTTTTAAGAAATACAAATAATTTCATGTCGATTTTGCAGATTTTGTTTTGAAAAATAAAAGTATAGGTAATTAATTTTCAAATTCTAAAAGCAATAAGTTATACTAAGTTTAGCAAAAAAATAAAAAGTGAAGTCTTACTTCCCTTTTTTACTTCCGGTTTGTAAGGAATATTTTAAATTTCAATAATGTTTTTCAAAATCTGGTTTTAATTTATTCAAAATGTTAATTGAATTAATCGAAAATATAAGTTTAGTAATAAATTAGCTTTTAATGAAATTTTGAATTCAATTCCATCAGGTAATTTTTACATATAATCTTTGATTTGACCCATTAGTAAAACAAAACACGAATGAAAAGTGTTTAAATTTTTATTTTTCTAAAGTTTAAGTTCAAGTTATATACTAGTTTAGAATCAAACGTTATTCATTTTAACCTAAATATAGTTTTGATTACAAAAAATAGTTTAATATATATTTATTCTATCAATTGTTATAGTAAGTAGTTTTTTTCAAACTCAATTTATTTTTGTTTATTTATTCTGTTTTGTAATAAAACTTTAGAATCCAGTTTAAAGAAAAAAGATGGTAGAATTAAAAAATAGTTTTTAACTGGAGTAAAATACTTTCTTAAATTAATTTTCATGTTTATAAAATGTTAGAAAAATAATATTTTTTAGTCATAAAGTAATGTTTTAAAGAACTATTTCAAACTATATTTTACTTACAAAACAACTAAATCTTGAAATATTTTTTTTCAATTTGAGTTGAAACTTGTTTGTTTCATACAAATACTTAAACAGTTTTTTGATTAGTGAATTAATTTTATTTAAAGTTTTTTCGTGATTGAAGAACTTAATTTTTTTTTAAGGTTTATAGAACATAAAAAAAACCACTATATGAGTTTTTTTTGTTTGTTCACTTTAACTTCTTTTTATTACTAATCATTCTTAAGAAAAGAACTAGTCAAACATTTTGAAAACTTTATTTTGAAACTAATTTACTTTTCAGAGCAATATATTTAAACCTTTTATTATTATAATATATTGTTTATATATTGTTTATTGAACGTTAAAAAAATAAGCTCAAAAAGTTTGGTATAAGGACCTGGTGTACAAAGGAACTTTTCGGTTATCGAGTCGTACACCACATGGTTATAAAGTTTTTTACGAGCTATAACACATAGTTTTTTTATTTTTCAAATATTTTAATCTTTAGTTATAAAACAACCAGTTAAACGAAAAGAAAAATGAAAGAAAATAAAACTAAACGAAAATTAATTGAATTTTGTATTTGATAATGTACTATGAATCTTGTTTAGAACATAAGAACTAAAAAATATATATACTAACCTCTCGCATCAATACGCACTCGTGACGTTACGCACTCTCGTTTAGTTACTTATTTTAGAATTCTAAAAATTCAAAAAAAAAAATTTGAATTTTTTTACATTGCACAAATTAGGTTTATTGTATATTTTTAATTTAAAATATGTGTTTAAATGCTAACTAAACTCTCTATATCTTTAAACTTTGTAAACTTATGTCCGTTGACTAATTGATAAACATTTAGTTATCAGAAATTTTGTTAACAATTAAAGATTAAATTAAAATTCTTAAAGAAATACGACTGAGTTAAATAATGAGAGTTTAAAGCACAAATAAATAATACAGCACTCTTGCCCTATATATGAATAAACACCTGAAAAAGATATTTAATAAAACTTCCTAGCATAAATTAGCAGTGATACTTGATAAATATAGAGCTTACACTTAAAGAAATCTCAATTGCTTTTTTAGTAAACAAATAATAAATTTTTCTACAAGTATTATTATTTTGTATAAATTTAAATTTTTTTTTGTATAGTTTTAAATTTTGTTTTCATATTTATAAATAAGATAACAAACTGTTAAAAGTGGGAAATTTTCCAGTCTGCTTTTGACTAGAAGCAATATCAAAAAACAGCCATTCTAGTAAGTTTATTTGGTACTTCTCGTATCTTTACGATCTCTCGTATCTTCACGCATTTTTTCTAAGGACACAATATGCGTAAATAAGCGAGAGATTACTGTTACTTTAAATAAACTTTTAAAAGAAGATAAACAACACTAATAACAAACGTGTGAATACTTGAATTATAGGTTACAACTTTTTTAAAGAAAGTAAAATGTAATACGCTGAAAAATTTTTACTTTTTTTTTTGCAAAATGGTAGTTCTCACTAGTAAAATTAAAACGTTACACTTAATTAAATGTTGTTGTTTAACATCAGTTAAAAACATTATTTCGACATTAGTTAACTTGTAGCACTTATTCAACTTCTTATAGTTTTTAAATCTATGCAATTTTCAAACTTTAAAAGTTTTAAATTAGAATTTTAAGACTTGAAAACATAAATTATTTATAGCTTATGACAGCCTGTTTGTTTTTTATAGGAACATTAAAATTCTTTAGAGTTAAAAGAAGTTTATCATGCTTAAATTAGATATTAATTACAAACATTGACAAAAATAGTTTTCCTTAAAAGTTTACAAAAGATTTTTTTAGAATCAGAAGTTATAAAGTAAAACTTCTAAAGCATTCTATTTGAATAAATAAAGACTGTTTTTAAATTTTAAAACCGTGTTTATTAAATAAAATTTAAAAGATATGTTTTATGCATTTTGAAAAGTTTCAAAAAAAAAAAAAATTAACCTAAGCTTAGCAAAAAGTAAAAGTGATGTCATAGTGACACTACAAAGCTGAGATGATGGCCGAAAAAAATACTAGCTGATTAAAACGAGCGTGGAGACTAAAATCTCACGATAAGCTGACAATTTCTGAGAGGTTGAGCTGTAAATAACTTGGCTGCGTCAACTTTTCGAACTTTACCCTATCATTTTTAATGTGTTTTTTTTGTTATATTCAAGTATGAATAATTTTGAATTTCTGTCGACTTCCTTGTAAAAAAAAAATAAAATGCACATTAGAACAAGAACCAGTATATACATTTTACAACAAATAACTTCTAAGTTGTACGGTAGATTGAGCTTTTAAGACATAAATATACATACATAAGTTATTTTAATAATTCATAATTGTGGAAACATACGTATCTTGTTAAAAGTTATATAACAATATGGTAATTTATTTAAATCTATGCTTAAAACTGCACTTACGCACGATACAGGAAAACAGTTATAAACTAAAGTACTTTAAACTACGATTTTGACTAAACTTGAATTTTACTTTATATAATAACTTGCACTAATATTTAAACCATAAGGCTAAAGAATTTTTAAAGTGCATTAACATGCAAGTTTAAGCAAACTTGTAAGCTGTAATGATAAGTTAACATTAAAAAAAAGAGTACTAACACTACTTTAATGTTAAATTAGCTAAAAATAGTAAATCTGTCAAAGTGTTGTATTACTTCAACAAAAAAAAATTTTCAATTGGAAAATTTTCTTTAAAACTAAGAAATTTGTACAATTAAAATTAAAAGAGTATAATTTAAAACAGTTGTCAAAATCCTGGTTTTGGCGTGTTTTTGTGCGTATATGCATTTTATATGTATTTTTGACTGTAAACCAAGTCAAATTCATATTTAAATTGATTTCTATAAAATTTATTTTGTAAAAATTTTTTATTAATTTTTTTATTTATATGTTTTATTTAAAAATAAATTTTGATTAGCAATAGTTTTTTTTAAAGTTTAGTTTTAGGTTAAATTTGTTTTGACGTTAGTATATTTTATACCAAATAAATTAAAGTTTTTTATGTTAGAAATTAATATGAAGTTTTAAATTTTTTTGATCTTTCAAAGGTTTGTGAAATTTAAATTCAACTTAGTTAAATTTATTATAGACTTAGTTTTATAATGGTAAACTTTGTGCAAAACTGTGCAAGAATGACGACTTGTTCAAAAGTGACGTCATCCAAAAGTGTATACTCGTCCAAAAGTAATAACTCATGCAAAAACGAAACCCTTATGAAAATGACGTCGTTCAAAAAAATCCTTGCAAAAGTGAAGAACAATTTGGGTTAAAATTAATCGAGTGGAAATCGGTCGGGTGAGATCTGATCGGGTGGGATTTGATCCGGGTGGGAACTAATCGGAGCATATTTAGTTCGGTTGGAAGTGATTTGGGTTGGAATCGTACGGATGAGAGTTTCTGCGCGGATGAAAAATGTTAACTTAGCTTAACATATGTATGCATATTAAAAACTATAAAATGAGCTAATTTAATTATTTATACAATGGTCTTCACTTAAAACACTTAACTAAATTCGCTATTTAAAGATAGAAGCACTAAAAGTATCACAACTAGGTTAAGTAAAAGTTTTAGAAGAATTGAAAACTAAAATTTTTAAGTAAGGTTTGCTAAAAAGTTATATAAAATAAGAAAGTTTTAACTTAAATGTTTTTAGTCATTCTAATTGAAATTCTAATAGAAAATTTAATTCTAAAAGTTATTTTTGGCTTTAAAACCTAGTTTTATTTTTAAATTTGTTAGAGGTTGTTGATTTTTATATTCTAAAAATGATAAGTTATACTAAGCTTGGCGAAATAGTGAGAAGTGAAGTATTATTTCCTTTTCTTTTAATCCGGTTCATAAGAAACTAAAGAAATTTTCAATACTTTTTTTGAGGCTGGTTTTAGTTTACTTTATAAGTCACATAAATTAAACATATAACAAAGAAGCAATTACAAAATAATTTAGTACAAAAATATGTCAAAACAAATTTGCATATTTTTTAAATTAGATCTAAATTATAACTAATAACTGAAATATTAAACAAGGTAAAGGTCTTTAAAAAGATTATTGTAGTTAAAATTAGAAAAATTAAAGGTCAATTTCTTTTTTAAGCTTAAATTATTAACCTTTTATTATAAATAGTAATTTGTATTTAAAATTAAATTTAAGCATAAGAAACTTTTTCTTATAATTATTTTAATTTAATTGTCATAAAAGCAGTTTTATTTAAACTTTAAACTTATTTTAATTGTCCTTATTTTAAAAATATATAACAATACACTAATGTTCAGTTTGAACAAACAAAAAGTAATACTTTAAAAGTTAATTTTAAAACATTTTACTTTATTAAAATGTTAGTTAGTACATATATATTTTTTTAATTTACAAATATTTTTTTTATATCAAAAAGTATTGTTTTTCGAATAAGTATCAAAAAAGTTTTTACTAACTAACAATAACAAACAAACCTATAACTAGATAGCTTATATAATTTAATATGAAACTTATTTGTTTCATAAAAATAAATACTAAATAATCTATACTGTTAAAATGTTAGTTAATTTAACATCTATTTTTATCTCGTTAATATATCAAACATGAACTTCCTTTAAGTTTATTAAAATTTAAAGCAAACCATTGCTTGAGTTTTGTTTAAAAAATAGCACTTATTTTTAATGTTCTACTGTCAAAAAATTTATAAATGTTTATATTTTAACTAATCGTGTTTTTAATGTGACTACCTAAATTGAGTCAAATGTTTAAACACAAGCTATATGATTTTGTTCATTTAAAATTTATCTTTTAGATATTTTAAATGTCATCGTTTAAAATCAAACATTTTTTTTTTGTCGCAATGGTTAGTGTGTTTCAAAATAGTAAATATTTTTTAAAGATGTTCTGTATCTTATCCTTTTTTAATTTTCAAGAAAGAAACAAGAAAAGTTTTTAATATTAAAACTATTCAGTTGAAACATATATTAAATTGTAAAGCAAATAAAATTTCAGTTTAATAAATACTTGTGAATATATATTTTTTTTAAATACAAAAAAATTCTAAAAGTTAAAACAACATCAACGAAAAGCTAAAAGATGGCATATTTTTGTTTTCTTGTAAAATAAGACATTGCACAGTTGACATTTAAGGTATAAAAAATTTAATTATACTTGGAAAATGACTTAAAAAGTAAAAACGATTGACACATTTCTTGAACCATAATAATTAAAAGAATATTGTAGAATGAGTTTCAATTCATAATTAAATAAAATGATGCTCTAAGTGATTTGATTTAGTTAAGATTGAAAATAATTGACTGCCTAATTGTTTTTTTTTCTAAAAATTTATTATTAGTGTTATTAAGATCAGCTGAACTTTATTTATTTTGTAAAGTTTTTTGTTTAGAGAAAAAAAAGTGTAGTAAAGCAAATAATATTTAACTTGCAAGTTAATTTTATATTTATTTATTGACATCTAGAAAATATACTTGAAACTAAAATTAGTTTTTACTTGGTTTTAAAATTTCAAAAGTAGAAGTAAATGGAGTATTTTTTAGACCTTATAATCAAGCAAAGAAAATGCACAATTTTAAAATTGATAAACATTTTAATTCTTTACTATTCTAAAAATACCTTAAGCTTTATTATAGCTGATAAGTTATAAAAAGTAAGGTAAATACTTTTGCTAAACCTTTTGTTCTTTTTTATGTCATCCTCTTGCTTAGCTTAAAAACAAATGGTACAAAGCAGTTTAAGTCTAGTTATAAATAGCAAACAAGTAAAATAGTGCATTGTCATATTATTGAAAAACAAAATCCTATGATAGTCATTATAAAATAAGAAAAACACTTGAATCATTTTATGTATTCATAAGTTTTAAAACACAACAACTTCTGTGGTCTTTTTATAATAGTTTTTTTTATAACTCTAATAGCTTACTAATATATCAAAAATAAATCATCTTTTTTTGGTTTTAGGTCAGTGCTTTAGGGAGCCTACAAAAAATTGGGAATTTCGTCTTTTTTAACTCTTAACACATCTGAAAAATGTATTTAAATTATTACTATTTTTTGCCATTTTTTTAATAGTAAACTAACTTTAATGGTCAGTAAATTTCGTTTAACTAAGAACTTAATATCTTTTAAAGTGTAAGCTGTTTTTGCCTTTTTCACTTTTGGTTTTTAATTAGTGTATTCTTGCTTAATCAAAAAAAGAGTATCTACATTCACTGACTAATAAAAATGTTTTCCTTCAACATTTAAAAATTATAATAAATACATTTTTAATTTTTTTATTCAAAATATGCTGCGAGATCTGAAAAACAACAAAATGGTCTTTAAATGTTGTTTTTAGATTTTGCAACAGACTTTCAAGATAAAATAAAAACAAGCTTTTTTAGTATTTTAAAAGTGTTTATAAAAACATATTTGTTTGTTAGTAAATGTAAGTTTTCAATTTTTTTATTTTGATTAAGTAAAAAGAGCCTAATCAAAGACCAAAGCTGATAAAACCAAACATGGACTACCTCTCACAGAAGTATTAAGTTTATATAAAAACTAAATTATGGACGACTTAAGTTAATTCATAAAGGGTGTAATAAAATAGGTAAAAAATTAAATGTAGCTTTCAAGATATGCTGCAAGGACTAAAAAGATTAAAGTGATTGTCATCAAAAGCACGAGAAAAAGAGAATATCGACATTCGACAGTTACGAGGTCAACAAACAACTGATTAGGTATATAAAGGCTGCTGGAACATGAGAGCAGGAAAGAAAGCTTGTTAACCAAAGGAATCAGGTTAGGTTGTACAGCGATAGTTCGAATTCGGATTGCGGATCGAGCTCCGTTGAGGATCTTGCTTGGATAGATCAGAAGACTTAATCATGAATAAATTAATTTATTATATAGAAAAAACGTTAGAATTATCTTAGAATGCTTGTGCTATTAAAGATAAAAATAGTTGTATTGAAAAATAAAACAAAATATTTCTTTAAAACTAAGTTTTTATCATCTTAAATGTTTAGGGTTTTATCTTCAATTTTGTAAGTTTATGAAAATTTTTGTTTTGTAATAAAATGTAGTTTTTGAGCTTCAGAGTTAAAAAAAAAGATGTTTGTATTATAAAAAAAGGTATAGTTAACTTGATAAAGTCAATTATTTTATTTTTGTTTAGTCATTTATATAATATGAAATTATGCATCTTAATATGTTTATACTTTCAATTAAGTTGTAAATACAATTTATATATAATAATAACTTTTGTTAATATATCAAAACTAGATTAAATCAGACTTAATAGTAACTATTTATACTAAAGAAAAAGTAACGGGTTGGTTATAATTGAAAATCGAAAACAATGCAAAGCATATAGGCTAGAATAGAATAGTTTTCTAAGATTATTTATACCTTAAATTTAAAATAAAGTGAGTTTTATTTTTCAATTTTTTTTTATCCACGGTTGCTATGATACTAAAAAGTGAAAAATAAGATATTAAATATTACTAATAAAATATGGGCCAAATATTTTTTTTTTCAATTTAAACAAAAAAATAAAATGCTCATCAGTATATTATTTTGACTTTGAACTAAATATAACATTTTAAATGAAATTTTTTTTATAATATTTTATTTTCATCATAGTTTGTTTAAGTTGCTAAATACTAAACTTGACAAACAAAGTGTAGCTTAGCAAAAATCAGAAAGTTGGTAATAATCTGATGATTTAAGCATATTTTTTACGATACCGATCGACACTACTAGGTAAAAAGCACTGTGAAAAGTGTTAAAAATACTAGTTCAAACATTACTGCCAAAATTAAAAAAAAAAATTTACTATAATTTTTCTTATAATTTTTTCAATTTAAACAATACCATTTTACGTTTTAATTTTATATGTCGACTGATGAATTTAAATCCTGCAACATTTTACTTAAATATTTTTAATGCCATGATTAGCATCCCTACGTTTATCACATAATTTCAATATTGTATTTTTTAAGAAAGAACATAATAAAGTTATGATAAGTAAAACACTTTTTATTTGTTGTTAAAAAGTATTAAAATTAAATTTAAGTAATCAATGCCGAAAGAGACATGTACAAAAAAAGCAAAGAAGGGCAATACCCACATTTGTTATGAAAGCTGAACTGTTACCTCCCCTTTGCAGATGATGCTAAATGCTGCATTGATTTGCTGTTTCTGCTTCATTGAAAATTCTTTATTTATAACAGATTAATTTTTGTTTTTACTTTTATTGAGTTTCCTATCTAGTGTTCTGGACAAGACGTTAAAAGGTATCCAAGTTGTGTGCGAGTCGATAAGCAAAGGTTTTTTTGTCCACCATGTCATAGGACCAAATATTTTGAGGATTGTCTTTTTTTTTGTTCAATAAGCATCACATTATTATTGTAATAAAGCTATTTTACCTAATGGTTGATAAAAATCTAGTTTAATAAACTTGATTTAGTTGTTGATTGATTTAAGTTTTCAATTTTTATATGAAGAAAAAAATAAAATAACACAAAGTAATACTTCTTTAAATACTTCTTTAAATAACTTCTTTTTCATTATCTTTATTCAATAGATTTTCAGAGTGGTTAAAGTAAAATTTTATATTGACCTAAGTTACAAGTGCTTATAGTTTTGATAAGTTAATAATAAACTGGTATCTGCTTTTGTTTTGAATATTGACATACTTCTAAAAAAAGTTTTAAATTGAAGCAAATTTTATAGTTAGTTAAAAAAAAGCACGAAAATAACAGTTTTAAGTAAATTAAAACATATTTACTATTGTATTAGATTTAAAACTATTTGAAAGTAAAAACTGTAGCTAAAATCTACAAAAATCAAATATATTAGTTGTATTACAAATACATTTATATGTTAAGTGTGAATTTGAGTTCATCAAGCTTTTAAAAATCTTTCCTAAAATCTCAAACTTTATTTAAAAAGTTAAAGGTTTGTTTTTTAGCTATTTGACAACAAATAATAAAAAAACTAGTTGGAACATTATGACTTCACACATGCAAGGTAGTCATTTTACCTAGAAACTATTATTAAATCACCCTTATGCCTTGAACAAAATAATAAAATATTCTTGAATTTAATGATATTTCAAGTTATTTTTGTTGATAAAAATGTCAGTTAGATAAATGAAAGTTTTAAAATTAACAATAAATTTTAAAACTTTCAGAACTATTTTTTAACATAGTTCACATTTAAAGTAGTACTGCAGTATTTTTTCTGCAATTATATACTAATTAGCAAAAAGACATTATTAATTAATACTTCAATTAAAAGGAACAAAAAAGCTTGTTATTTCAAAAAATCTAAAAGATAATCAGAAAACCTGGCAGAACTTTTAAAAAATCTGGTGGCTTTTGTTTTATTAAGTGGTAATTATTTGTTTTTTCTATTTCTTTTGAAATATAAAAATATTCTAAGTTCAAATTAATCCAAACAAGTTGTACTAGGTATATTTTTAGTTTTGCCATTCACCATTTTGTTCATGGTTATATTACATTAATAGTAGTTTTCTTTTCACAGAACAGTCCTGTTTAAAAACTAAAAGTTTAATTTTACAAATTTACTGAACACAAAGTTATGAAAGTTTGTGTTCTAACTATAAGAAACCTGTAAAAAATTACTTCATCATTAGAACTTTATTTAATCAGTAATTACTTTTTTCATTTGTACTATTTTGATTTTTTTGTGATGAATTACGACATCACAAAAAAATCAAAATAGTACAAATGAAAAAAGTGAATGTGAAAAAAAGGTTGTTAGCTAAAAGCAATTTAGTTCTATGAAAGCAAAATTACTTTTTATTTTGATTACTTATAAATCAATTAGTATAATTAATGAGATGAATTAAAAAGATCTTAATAGTATATATATATATATATATATACATATAAGTTTCCATGACTGTACAAGAAAATCTTTGCAAAAATCAAAGTTATTATTTAGGAATGATCACTTGATGATATAAATGTAAAAAAATACTACAAATTGTGGAAAATACATCAACTTCAAATTGTCATGTAAGTATTAAATGCGTGACAAAGTAACTCAGTCAAGAACTAAAGGAAATTAAGTTTACCCTCTAAGATAGTTACGTTTGTAGCAATTAAAACAATAATAATTTGATGCTCATGAGTTTCGAGTTCTTACTCACTAAATATGTGTTTGAGCATGATTTTGTTTTACTTTTTGTATGTTTAATTTTGTTGTTAATTTATAAACAACAGCAGTATAACAAAGCGGAAAAAAGTTAGAGTAAAAAAAGCTTCACTGTAAACAAAAACTTTAATTTTTATTTACAATAAGTTTTTCTTGATACAATTACCATATATGCTTTGTAGGTATCGACTTGTTCATTTAGATTATAGTAGAAATTATTCACAGGTTCGTCAAAGTTGTTAGTTTAAGTTGTTAATAATATAGTTAAAATGCTGCTGAGAAAAGGCACATTTGTGTTGTCAAGCCTCAACCAAAAGCTCAATCGCGTCAACTCAAGTGTTAGTTTATGTCATTTTTACAAGAAGCATAAACTAATTTATAATTTATTTCAAATTGAATAGTATAGAAGTAAATTTTTGATGCTTTAAACTAAAAAAAAAGTTTAATAAAAAAATTAAATGATTTTTTGATTTTTAAAACAGGCCTTTTGTAATACTTTCACTTTATTTAAAAAATTTGTAAATATATAAATGTGTTCAGTACATTAAAGTAGAATAGTTATAATTGTAATTTTTAGTGTGGAAAATATGTGTACAAATCGCTGTTCGTTCAACAATCAAATAACTCTTCTGATGCAAAACCGCAGATTAAACCAATTGAAAAAGTTTGTTTTTATATTAATAAAATTTATTGGTATCAACTTGTTCTAAGAAATAAGAACAATAAGTGTTGCCAATAAATAATTAAAAGGTGTTTTTAGAAAGCAAGTAATTTAAGTATCAATCTGAACACTTTATAGTTATTTAAGTCAAATTGTAATGGTTGAAATACATACTTCATTTCAAAAATATAAAAATCAAACTTGTTTTTTTTCTTTAGAATCTTAAGTTTATATATATTGATGTTTTTATTTTTCTAAAGTTAAGAGGAAAGTACTATTTTTATTTGGTGGGACCTAACAATGTAATACAAAGCTTACTTAAGTAGAATGAATTTATGTTAGTTTTTTGAAACATGACTAAGTGCCCTGTAGCAAAACTGAGTTGCAAATAAGGTTATATAAAACACCCCACTTGTTAATTTGTACCTACCCACAAGAACTAACTACTGAGAACAGCTTTATTTTGACCACAAGTATTATTCCACTTAGTCATTTAGAACAGAATAGTTTTACATACTGTACCATGCAACTAGGTGCCCTGCTCCAAAACTGAGTAGTATATAGATTAGTATATAAAATACCTCAATTATTAATAAGTTTTTCTATGTTAAACTCTGCTTAATTCAATTTAGTTTTTGTAGGCTGCCAACTGAGGTGAGATTTCAACTCTCTTTTTTGTTTAGCTTTTGCGGGTGTTATGAAGCGTATATTTTCAGTGCAAGACACCTAATACTGCTACTCAAAGCGTATCAATATGATACAAGTTTAAGTTTTGTTTTACATGACTTGGGGCCCTAACCAAAACTGAGTAGTAAATAATAATAATAATAAACAATGAACTTTACCGCAAGATCAACAACAACAGCATCCAAGACAATCCTATGACGGGTTTCGTCCTTATTAGGACTCATCAGGTAGGAATAGTTGCAAGAAACCGCTATTGTGATCTTAAACAAGAGGGCTTAAGTACGAAGTACTGAGTAGCAAATGAAAACATTTTACAAATGTTGTATAAAGATCCTCTGTTAATAGTTTGTACCCTTTCGTGAGAATTAATTACTTAGAACAACCTTATTTTGAGTACAAATAATTTTTCCACTCATGTGAGTTTTCCTCTATTTGGAGTTCAGGACCCTAATAATATGACAAAAAGCTTCTTCAAGTAGAATGAATTTTGTACTTTCAAACCTATTTGATGACCACAATTTCTATCCACTCAGGTTTTAGTGGCCAACAGAGGCGAGATTGCCACTCGCGTTTTCAGAGCTTGCACCGAACTCGGAATCAGAACTGTTGCCATTTACTCTGAACAAGATGGTGGCCAACTGCACAGGTTCGTTACTAAATAAATGTAAAATATGTTTTCAGTTTTTACAGAAAAGTTGAATTTTATCATCTTTAAACTTACAACATCTTTAACAAAGTTTAATAATTTAACAATGTATTTATTACAAAAAGTATGATTAAATTGTACTGAAAGTTTTTTTTTTTGATGATTAAGTAAATTTTTATTAGAAATTTTTAACAAAACCGGTTTCAATAAAAGTTTTGTAGTTTGAGAGAATTATGATTTTATTAATTACAACATTTGTTTTTTTCAGACAAAAAGCTGATGAGAGTTACTTGGTAGGAAAGGGATTAGCTCCAGTGGAAGCGTATTTAAACTACCCTGAAATAATCAGTATTGCTAAGGTTGGTATTTTCAGCATTTACATGTCAACATGAAGGAAACATCAATTATTTAAATTTCTAATTATGTTATTTGTAAATAAAGCATTTAGAATAAACTTGTTAAATTTTTATACTTACAAAACTTTCACAAAAATAGCATATGATTTAAATTAAAATTTTAGTTTAATATTAATCTTTAACTTAAATTAAAATACCAAAACATTAAGATTTTTTTGAATAATTAAAAAGTTTAAGAATTTTAGGTAAAAAATGTTAAACATCAGTTATAACTGTTAAGTCTCTCAAGACATTTTAATTTTTGTTTATAAGAAAGGACTAGAAACAAAAAGTGATTTTAGTAAAAAAATCACATTTTTGAAAGCGTAATCATTGTTTAAATGCTCAAAAATAAAAATGATAGTATGCTGGTTAGTTGGTACTTTTGGTACAAAGAAAACTTTGAATTTTGCATGTTTAAAAGGTTACAAATACCATTAATTGAAAAATATTAAATATTTAAGGACATAAGAGCAAAAGCTAAACAGATTTTTTTTTTTCTAAAATGAATCTAACATAAGCAAATACTTTAAGCAATGAAGTTTTATTGAGTAAATACACATAAAAACTTAAACTTTTAGATAAATAAATTTCAATATCATTTAAATTAACTATTTACATATTTAATGCTTTACCTCCAAATATATTTAATACTTTGTAGGTACAAAAGTTTAAATATAATTAAAAAATTTTTGAGTTCCCCAAAGCAAATGGCAGTAAATTTAAACTCATTGGCTATTTATTTTAGGACATAGGAGCGGACGCCATTCACCCGGGGTACGGGTTCCTTTCCGAACGTTCTGATTTCGCCCAGGCTTGCGTGGACGCGGGCATCAGGTTTATAGGGCCTTCCCCCAAAGTGGTACAACAGATGGGAGACAAGGTCGCCGCGAGGAAGATTGCCATTGCCGCTGGTTTGTTGTTTTGGTGTGTAGAATAAAAAATAACTTCATTAAGACCAATTTTTGTTCAATACTATTTTGATATGTTGTTTTGATGAAGATGAGTTCAATGATATCTAGTTAAACGAAAAATTATATTTTTTGTATACATACCATTGGTTTTCGTTTAAATTTTGGTGAAAGTTTTCTGCTAGCATCCTGTTTTATTGGTTGAAATACTAAATAAATAAAGTTTATTAACTTTAAAAATATAACAGTCGTCTTGTCAACACATGAAAAAGCTTTTCTTAAAGTCCAATAATTTTTAAAGTATTTATACAAAGAAGATTGCCATTGTTGCTGGTTTATATATTTGATGAGTTGAAAAAATTAACTTTGTTTAAATTGTTTTGTTAACATATTGATGGTTGCCATTGCGGCTGGTATGTTGGTTTTGACAAGTTGAACAATTTAGTTAAACTACTTTTTTCTAGTATACAATTTTTTTTAAAGATATTTTTCAGAGCAGTGGAATGTGTGTTACTTTTGGTAGGGGTGCTAAAAATATTAATTTTCAAAAAGAAAATTTCTATTTAAAAATTTTTGTTGTTATTTAAGGCCATAGGAGGGTCTAATATTATTCTCAGCTAAATTAGCATTGATATAATTCATTTATTTTAAATTAAAATAACTGGGAAAGTTTAAAAACAACTGCTCAAAAATCTTAGGATAAGATATTAATTTTAAGTGAATAAGTCGTTTCAAAAGTAACCTATACAGTTCTTAAGTTATGACTGTTAATACTCAAAACTTAATTTGAATTCTACAAAATCTTAAAAGCAACTGGCAGCTTAGTTACTTTTTATAAATAGTAAGAATAAAAAAAAACAATAGCATCATTTTTAGTACTTTTTACATCTAACGTAATTGCATTTCTACTAAAAATCAATACTTTTTTGTAACCACCATACGTTTTCTTTAACACATCTATCAAAAAAATCAAATGACACTAAAGTTTATTGTAATTTTTATTCAACTAGTCATAATTTGATAAAAATAAGGTTAAATTATCTACTTATTTTTTCTTAACAATAGACCTTATTTAAAAAGAAAATAGTTATAAAACCATATGACTTTTCTCCTTAATTTCTAATCACTACCACCTCATTAAAAATGAATTGTATAAAAAAAACCTTTTTATTTATTCATATTTTCTTTAAATTTATTTCAATTGAGTTTTTCTTTGATAATTTTTATAAAAGAAATCATCCAATATGTATTTTATAGTACAAAAACTTTAACGCTCACCTAGTGTGCAACAAATCATGATTTATCTGAAACACAGGACCTATTTTTTTCAGCAGAACGAATTTCAGCATTATGATTTACAAAAACGACAATAGTACCAGTACTCCCTGGAACATCGACATGTTGTAAAAAAGAATTTTAATTGATTTGCAAAAAAAAATTTTTTTTCAAGCCATACGTATTTAACATTACAAAAAGTTATATGTCGGTGTGCTCACAAAACATTCTGTATGAGTTGTTGTTTGAAATTTTAATTTATGTAACAAAGTAGTACCAGCGGTCCCTGGACCTCTGCCCATATTTTATAAACACAAAAACTTTGTGTCAGTATTTTCCAAGTGTACATACAAACAATTAGAATTTAAATGAAACAGTCGGATTTAATATTAAGTATTTTACCTATTAACAACTACTATCTGTAGAAATTATTTTATTTTAATGAAAACATGTATACACCTACTTTATTCTATGCTTCTATTCTCTCATTACAGTAATTATATTTTTTTACAGAACCCAGTTGAAGTGTGTTGATTCGTTGACACACAGAAACATATGTTGGTACAATAAAGGAAGATTGCTGTACAATTTGTTTTTATTAATATGATTTATATACATTTTTGTTCATGAATTAAATTATTTCTTATCATATTTATTAATAAATCACAGGAATACCGGTAATATGATTTATATACATTTTTGTTTATGAATTCAATTATTTCTTATCACATTTCTTTATAAACCACAGGAATATCGGTATTATTATTTATATACATTTTTGTTTATGAATCAAGTAATTTCTTATCTCATTTATTTATGGACCACAGGAATATCGGTAATTTGATTTATAAAAACAAATTATACTGTAATCTTCCTTTATTCTACCAACATATGTTTCTAACCTATATTTTAAGCAGTTAATATGATTTATATAAATTTTTATCTATGAATTCAATTATTTCTTACTACATTTCTTTATAAATACCACAGGAGTGCCAGTGATCCCGGGAACATCGACGCCCATCACGAAGCTGGAAGAAGCGCGGCGGTTCGTGGACGAGCACGGATGCCCCGTCATATTCAAAGCTGCTTTCGGGGGAGGAGGCAGGGGTATGAGGCTGGTGGAGGATGAGAACGTTTGTTGTGTATTTTATTTGTTTTATAATTATATTTGAAACTGCTGATATCCGTTTCGACGCAAAACAGCTCCAGTTTTCAAAGCGAGTAAACTTTGTAGGTAGATTTTTATGAAGCTTTGCAAGTATACAAATGGTGGTGAACAAATTTTTCCTGCAACTAATGTTGTGTAGACAAATGAGATAGTTCTCAATCAAAATAACAATGTTTAATATGTATTTTTTTATAAGTCTAATACACCAAACCAACTTTTTCCTTGTAGAGGTTTTTATTCTGTAAAATGCAAGTAATGAGCATGAGTAAATAAATAAGCAAAGTTAAACACATCATAATATACATAATATCTTAAAAAACGTTTTTTTGAAATATTCAACAAAATTTTAAACACAATTTTTTTAAAATTGTTAAATTTGTGCAAACAACTACTCTGTAGCTCTTCCTTTTGTTTTTAGGTTCTGATTTTAAAACGTCTAAAATCTATATCTTTTCCGCATTATATGATATATCCATTTTTTAGACTGTATTCGTTTTTATTCTTGCTAATTATTGCCATAAATATTATATAAAGTACTTTCAATATTTGATGCTATAAATTATGGTATTACAAATAATTTTTAAAATTTTTTTAGTTATTTACTTGAGCCCACAGTTTTGTTTGCTTTATGACTAGTTTAAGTTTTTGCTCATTTAGTTTAGTAATTTATCAAAAGTTTTGTTAAAAACTTGTTTGAAAATTTTAATTTTGAAAAAAATAGTGTTTACATTATCTTTAGTTGTTGAAACGCAAAACAACTTTGCAACTTAAACTTCTTTTGATAATTTAAACTGTTTGTCTGTTGACTTAATTAAAGTATTTCGATATTTCAATAACTATTTATTTTTAATGCTCAGACGTTGGAGGTTAATTTCAGCAGAGCGGTAAGTGAAGCAGAGAAGGCTTTCGGAAACGGATCCATGTTCATAGAGAGATATCTTCAGAACCCGAGGCATATAGAAGTGCAAATATTAGGTAAACTTTTGTTGTATATGTAAACAGTTATTGATTAATTCCATGGTTGTCGAGAGATACCTTCAAAACCCAAGACTATTGGAACCCAAAAACTCTGCACACTATAAACTACACATACTTTAATTTTTTTAACCAATTTTATGTTTTGTAGTTATTGGGCTGTTAAACTTATGATATAATGCTCTAAGTTAACTCTGAACTACCTGGAACAATCTTAAACTAGCAATCGGGTGTTTTAGTAAAAATGAAAAAATCTACATCCAACAAGCTTGAGGGTTTTTAAAACTACTATAAATACTTAAAAAGATACTTAAAAGTTTTACAAGAGTAATTTTGCTAAAAAAATTCTAAAAACCTCTACTAAAATAAAAACCATTAAACTAGTGAAAATTCGGCTTTCTTTTTAATCAAACAAACTTCTATCAACAGGAGACGCATACGGAAACATAGTTCACTTGTACGAGCGGGATTGCTCGATACAGAGGAGGTATCAGAAGGTGGTGGAGATCGCTCCCGGGTTGCACCTTGATCCTGAAATCAGGAAGAAACTGGCCGAGGTAAAGTGTTAATGATGTAAAAATAACTGAAAAAAAAATCTTAGATAGTTGGTTTTTTTGGATAAGTACTTTTTTAAAACACAAGATAAATCGTACGTCAACATAAAAAATAACCTGTAAAGAAAAAAAAAACGAATGTTTCTATTAATTACGTTTTGAGTATTTTGCTTTGTATAGTTTTCAACCAAAAAATTAATTTATTTGATAACTTTACATAATGATGAGTATCAGTATATGTAAATAATGTATAGACAATATAAATACTATTAATATCATTTCAGGATGCGCTGAAAATAGCCCATCACGTCGGGTATCAGAACGCGGGAACCGTTGAGTTTCTCATCGATGATCAGGTTAGATTTTATTTTGTATACGTTTAAGTTAATAAAAAAATTGTTTTTTTTTTAAATTGTTAAAGATATTTTTATTGCAACATTTTGGCTCATAGCATTTTTTTTATCACTAACCGTGGATTTCCTTATTGTTGATCAGATGTGTGTTTGTTGTTTTGTGTTTTTATTTAGTTTATAAAATTTTTCAATTGATAAAAAGGTTTAATAAGTACTTTATTCAGTTGTTGTAAAAGTTTTTTTATTATTTTTTAACTAGTTTGAATTATTCATTGATTATCGAGTTCGTGTTTGATTATTTTTTGTGATTTTATTTATGACAGATATGATGAAGTTGATAAAAAGGTTGAATAAACTTAAAAAAAGATTTTATTGATTTTTTTACAAAAAGTAGGCTTTTAGTCACTTCCACTTTAAAATTAACTGTGGAGTTTTTAATTAGTGACTTTTTTGTGTATATTTTTGATTTGGGATTTTTTTTACAAAAGAGTTCCTGTTTGTTTGTATACGTTTAACAATTCATGAAAAATTAGTACATGCATGTTTTAAAATCCAAATTATAAGTACTTTTAATATTTATTGATTTGTTAAGGTTTTTAAAGAGTCTGGTTGAAGACTAAGTTTACATTATATAACGCATATGTATTTTTTTAAACTTCTATGTTAATAATCTGCTCATTTTATAAGCTAATATAATTTTTTGTTTAGGAGCGTAAATTCAAATTTCTGATAGAGTTATTATTATTTATTCTATTATTTATTATTATTATTTTTAGATATTATTGTTTTATATTTCTGTTTTTAAACTTAATTGTTTTCTCTTTAGTCCTTATAAATATTTTGTTTCAATTAAAAAAAAATCTAAAAACATTTTTAAAATCGACATGGTTGTTTGGAATAAAGATATCATCAAAATACTGTTTTTTTTTGATAAGTATATCAACTACATCAACCTTAAAGTTTTTATTACTATAATTTTTATACCATAAATACTGTTTAAATTATCTGTTGCTACTTTTTGGTTTATTTATCTATGTAATTTAAAGGTATGTACTTTTGATAAATTAAGTTTACTTGTTTTAATATTTCAGATAAAGTTAAATCAAAAATACATAGAAAAGTTTAAAGTTGTTTTTGTTCAATGACTCAACGCGCTTATCAATACTGACTTATATTTCTAAATAAACAGAAATATTAAAGTGTTGATTTAGTTTTTTTAATTAATCATTAGCTCATTGTTTAATGAGACAATACACGAACTTACACACGGTTTAATTACTTAAAAAAAACGTAGTATGTCCATAGGTTAACAATGGCTTTTGAAAAAGCAATAAATGAAATACAAAATATATGTACATGTATGTCAGTACAACTTTATAATACAAAAACTTATAGCAAGTAAAAAATAAATACTTGCAAAGTAATTCAATAAACAAAAAATTACAAAAACTATAAACTTAATCTACTCAAAAAGCCTACTAGAGTTTGTTTTTGTTTGTGTTTTTTTTTAATCAACTACTACTTAAATGCTTATAACAATGAAGCTAAAATTATGTAAGCGACTCAAACTCTAAAAAAGCATGTTCAATTTATATGTACTTGTTTGCACTATGACCTACTATTTTCATATTGAAACTTATGCAACACAGGGCAGACATTACTTCATAGAAGTCAACTCAAGACTGCAAGTCGAACACACTGTTTCTGAAGAAATAACCGGGTAATTTTTATTTATTTTTTATTTTAAGGTATGTATTTATGTGAGTTTTATAAACTAAACAACAAGATTAAATACAAACCACTGCACTTGAGAGTTTAAAATGTTGCCAAGTGCTTTAAAAAGTTGAGCTCATTCAATTAGTTCAGTCATAAACTATTACTAAGCTAAACATCAGTTGTTACAATGCAATTACGTTATAGAAAGCTGTTATGTAAAACTATTCAGCTTCAAATTTTAGTTTATTTTAATCTTGTTGAGTTTTACTGAACTTTAAACAAACAAAATCAACAAGGCATATTTGTACTTGAAATAAGTTGAAGTTTTAAACTTTTTGTGTGCACAATAAAAACTGTTGTTCAAAGTCCGTTGTTAGTAAGCTTCAGTTTTTTTTGTACAAAAATATCTTATATAACAAACTTTATAAATTTAGATTTATATTTATTTATAAACACGCAAAGTTTATGAATAAAATATTTTTTTTGTATTGAAATCGTGGTTTGCTTGTAATATTATTCTATTATTAATATGATATTAATGTTTTAGTGTTTTTCTTTCTTAAATTTTGTATCTAAGTTCGTATATTTATTTACGTTTTTTAGATAGTAAAATGCATATAAATATAGTTTATTTATAAACTTCACGTCTCACTTTAAAAAATTAAGTAAATCTCTCATAAAATATTTACTCCTACATTTTTTTGCCATTTATTAAAATGTGATAATATAAAGTTAAAAACTACTGAACACATCCCAAGAATTAAAAGCTGATAAAGCTTTTATCTAAAGTTGTGAATAAAATGATATAATTATATATTTTTGTCGTTCGTAAAATATTTGTCTCGATAAGAATATATTACTTAAACTAGTTGATACTAAAACTTTCAAATATTTAGAGTTTATTTGAATTTTTTTAAACTAAATGATAATTGTTGTTATTTAAAATTTTTTGTATAAACAATTATGTAACTTTTTCATATGCCATTAAAAATAATTTCAATAAATATTAGTCTCAATATATTTTTTAATTAGTTTAAAAGGTTAGAAATATTTCAGTAATGCTTACTTCAAAACATAAAACTTTGTTTTAATTTTTCTCAAAAGTTATTGTGTTTTCAATTAAGAATAAAACTTAGTAAAATATTAAAATTTTTTTAGATAACGGTTTAAAAGTTTAAGCTATTATTCCCTACAACATAGTATTATTAAACACTATGTACTTTTTTAAAAGCTTATTTGATATAATTTTTATTAATGTTTGTATTTGCAAAATTTGATTTAAAAATATTAGCACCACACAAATTGTAAATCTTGTAATAGATGTAAACCGTTTTTTTTTACATGTATTGTTGTTCATTTTTATAAGCTAAGAATTGTTTAAATGAAACTATTGTTTTGAAAAGCAACGTCTTTTTTTTTCTACAAAATTTTATATTTAAAAGCTTTTTATTTTAGAATATAGTTGCAGAAGCAGAATAGAAAACTCAAATAATTGTTAATTTAAAAACTTTAAGTACTAATAATTTAAAGTTTTTAAACAGGATAGAAAATTATTAATCTTACAGCTGCATTTGTTTTGCTGTAAAAATATTTTTTCTTCTGAAAATATTAATTATTAACTTTTATACAATATTTTTACACCAATGTTTTTCATTTACTTAACATTTCATCTTTCATTAATTCTAAGTATCATTTTCCAGATTTGATATTTATATTTAACTATTTTATTGGAAGACTTCAGTTTATTATAGTCTAAATATTTTTATTTTACCACAAGTCTATTGCAATTTTATTTTTCTAAATACGCGTTTAACTGACGAAATAAAAATATTGTATAATCTTGTTTTCATTTGTGTTGTGTAAATCAAATGTTTTCATGATTTTAGTTTTCCTAACTTTTATATTCTACACTAAAATTCAACAATTTTTTTCCTAATAGTTTATTTGTTAAAGTATATTATATTAGATATGGTAGATTATTTAAAACCAAATTATTGTTTGAAAATTTATTTTTAATAAAAAAATTCCACCAACATTGTCGACTTGTTATGTATTATAGAGTATACAAAATCAATTTCTTATACAAATATTATTCCCTTTAATATTTATTCCCCACACTTAGTGTCGACCTAGTTTCTTTTATCTTGAACATATTTTCATAAAGTAAATTGTTTTTTTTTTCCAATCAGTTTCCAATAAAAAACTTTCTCTTTTTTTATTTGTTACACCCCTGTTTTAGTGTGGACAAAAATATAATTTTTATTTCATTTTATTTATTTCACCCACCAAAGTGAACCTGTTGTACTTACATATGTGATACTTTTAAAACCAGTGTTGGTATTTCAGTGTGGACCTGGTCCAGTCGCAGATACGCGTAGCAGAGGGGCATTCCCTCCCCCAACTGGGCTTGGAACAATCCGGTATCCATGTCAACGGGTGCGCCATCCAGGTCAGGGTAACCACCGAGGACCCTTCACAGGACTTCACCCCCGACACGGGAAGAATCGAGGTTGGGGATTTTTTTTAATCGATATATATTTATATATATATGTTTTCTAATAAGATCGTGATGGTGGAAAGTGATATGGGGATTTATTATGTTAAATTTTTGCAATACATCTAGTGGGCTATGCGCCAGTGATCAACTAACTGAGTTATGTATGTTTAGGGAAATACCCCAATTTGAATAATATTAGTTGTTTGAAAACTGAAAGAGTTAAATTATAGGTTTTGCACCTGAGCGCAATATGAATTTATAACGACAACATTAATTTGTTACATAATAAAAACAAGCCAGAATTTCACCCCAGACCCCGGCAGAATCGAGGTAGGGGATTTTTTATATACTTTACTCTTTTATAAGTATTTGTAGTTTCTATGACTAATATAAATAAAACTAGTTGATTAGTAAGTTTAGGGTATACGTAATTTGAGGTAAATGCTTTGAACACTATAATGTTTTAGGTTAAAATTTCGCGTACAAGTATAACAAGATTTCTAATAAATATTATTTAAATTTTTGATAAAAATAAGCTATATTTGAAGCACATCATACATTAAAAAGTTAAAGCCTACTACATTCAATAATTGATCTAGTAGCAGTATACTGGTTAAGTATTGGTTTAAGTATAAGGCAAAACGTGAGTTATACCCGAGCCTCTTGTATTACCACAATAAGCCAACTCAGTATAATACAAATTTACTTCATTTCAATTTTAATTATTCTAAGGTGATTTTTTAAAAACCAGTTCTAACCAGTTCTAACCATTTCTGTAAAAAGACCATGTTTTATTATAAGTATATCAAGTTTAACTAGCACAAATTTTTATTTTGTTGGCGGTACCATGAATAAAAATAACTAAATTTCAAATATAAGTTTTAATGGACTATAGAAAAGTTTTTCATTGCAATTAAGGAATTTAAAATGTATTGATTGAATGCTGTAACTGTAAAAAAAACAATTTTATAAACATTTAGGTAGAATAAAGTTATTTTCATTTCTTTAATTCAATAAAGTTATGTTAATGTTATTATTTTTTAACTTTTTTCTTTCTTTTTTAAGTAAAATCTTTATTTACTAACCTGACCCATGTTTGACCTTATACTATAAATAATTCAAAAGTGGACATTTTCAAGCGATTTTTAATACTTAGTTTTAAAGGTTGCCGACCCCTGTTTCAAAGGTCTAAAATATAATTACATTAGTAATGTATACAAACAATCAAAATAAAATAACTTATCACACCTCTGCTCGTGTGCTAAATGTTTAATTACTTTAGTTTATATCTCGTAAGTTAGTGATTTCTAATAACATAACAGTTTATCTATAGTTTAAACTTTAGTTTGAAAACTTTTGTAATTGCATTGAAAAAATGTGTTTGGTAATGATTAAACTAAAACATTCTATTCCTTTTTCTTATTACTCAGTTTCATTCTAACTAATGTGAAAAGTCATTCTAATAAAGTAATCCAAGTACATCACGAAGTTTAGTTTATTTCCAACAGTGATACTCACCTATGAGGCTCTTAGTGATGCTTGCTTAGTTTTAGATTTTAATTCTTTAATTATATATGATATGATTTTGTGACGTTATTAAAGTAATTCCTCTAAATGAAAACTCCTATTTAAATAAGCAAGTTTTCATTTGTTTTTCTTATTACTCAGTTTCTTAACAAAAAAATCAGATTTTAATTAAATATTTTTGTGCTTAGGTTTCATTTAAATACTGATTACTTGTCGGACAAAAACTTTGGTTTAAGCAAATTATTATTTTTAATTGTCGCTGTAAGTTTCGTATGTTTCCTATCAAATCAAGAAAACATTTTGAATTTAGCCGAACCTTTTTATTAAACGTTTTGCTATGTTGTAGTTATAAATAACATTTTATCTATAGTTTATCGTTTATTTTTTAGTAATAATTTATTCTCATTTTAGATTAATAATCAAGTTAAATTGCAAAATAAAACTCATTTAGAGACTTGAAGATGAATTAAGTTGTTATTTTTTAATTGAATGTTTTAAATTCATTTCTTTAAGAATTTAATTTTTTTGAGACTATAATTCACGTTGGCACAACATTTAATTAATACAAAACTAATTACTCTGTTGTTTTTGGTTTTTATTTATTTAATACTTTTTTACACCTAATGCAGTAAGATAGATTAGGTGTGACGGTTTAAAAACTAAATGTAAATGCACCAAACATAAGTATATAAGAACTGCAACTGTAAAGTTGTCTTTTATCGTTTATTTATAGATATTTTTTATGTATTTAAGAGATTCGCTTCTTTCAGTTTTATTTTTTTATCAAACGTATACGTCATTAGATAAAAACACAACAAGTATATGTTAAAGTTTTATATGACTATGTGTGTTCTCTAGATATCGTTTTAAACATAAACATTCTTTAATTTAAACAGCTCTGCAGTAGCTGTAAAATATTGAAACGTTCTGTATTATAGTACATATTTTATTAATAATATCGTTGTGTTGAGGGACATAGAATAATTGTTTTGTAACTTAATTAAAAAAGTATTTTTTTGTACTATTTTATCATCACTAAAAGTAAAAATTTGTTTACGATTTAAGAACGACACGAAACTTATTATTTTCGAATACGTATATTTCGAATCAAAGTTTTTTTTACATTTCAAATTCTTGTCAGTGCCTAAAAACTTGGTTTGCAAAAAAGTCAATTAGGGTTTTTTATAGTTTTACAATATTTGAACAAAAAACTTAAGTTTTTGTAAATAATTAAGTTATAGTGTTGTAATTAACATGTAAAGTCACAATAATAAATTGATCCAAGTATATCACGAAGTTCTGTCACTATTAAACAGCGATGTTTAACTATTGGGTTGTTTAAGGTGTAAACTTAGTTTTTAAACTTGTTATTTGTAGTACATAGTTTTCAACAAATAGTAATTATCTTAAGAAAATGTTTTTTGACTTTATAATGTTATTAGAGTAACTTAAATTATTAAAAGCTCCTATAAAACAAAAACAAGTTATATCGTTTTTGTGTTTTTTAACTTAATCATTAATAAAATAGATTTTCGTTGTATATTTCTTGTACTTAATTACTTGCTATAAATTTCACATTGCAAATAATTTGTTTAAAATAAAGTTTTCAATTATTTTTCGGATGACAGTTTAATGTTGATAAAATTAAAGTTTTTAATTGTCGACATATACTTAAACTATAAATGTTCTATTTAATCAATGTAGTATTTTGTACCATTTCTACATTTTATTTCATTTTTTTATGTAATGTAGTTATAAAAGTTTAACCTGAATTTTACTGTTCATTTTAAGTTAATATTTCACTTTATAATAGTTATTACATTAAGTTTCAAAAAGACTCAACTGCGGACAAATCAAGTTGTAAATTTTATATTGGTTATATTGAACTTATTTCTAAAGGAATTTACCCTAAGTATTCAATGAACGGCTCAACATTTGAAAAGTATGAAATTGTATTTTTTTGTTTTAGGTGTTAGTTTTTCAATAGTTTTCTATACCTATTTTGCTAAGGTAGATTAGGTATAACGGTTTGGAAATTCGCTCCTTTTAATGCAATGTTTCTACCAAATGCTTACGTAATTTAACAGAAACACAACAAGTATCAGCACAAAGTTTTAAAATAAAACCGTGTGTGTTCTAGGATGAAACACAAGTTTAAGTGCCAGGTCAATTCTTTCTATTTTCGGACAGTTTTCTAGATGCTGTGTTAAACTTAAATATTAAAAAAAAGTATTTGCGTTGGACATTGTGTTCAAGCTTTGAATGCTTAACCTTGATAGTTTTAGTTTTGTAAATAAATATTAAGGCACGTAGAACTATTTTTATTAACTGTAACTAAAAAGTACTTTTTACATACTAGTTTATCATGAAACATCATCAAATAATTTTTTTAATTTTTTTTTAAATGTTTCGAAATTTGTTGCGAAATGTTTATTAATTTTCATAAGAAATTAAATAGAGTTTAATATAAATTAATGTGAAAAAAACTATTTAATTAAGAACTTAAAACTTGTAGAACCATTTAAAACTAAAATAAATAAAAAGTATTAATTTTATATTAAATTATTGCTAAGCTGAAACTTGTACTATTTTCCAAAAAAGTTTTGTAACTGGTTTTTAACAATCCATAAAGCTACGTATAAAAGTTTAACATTGGATTTTGACAAACAAAGTATATATGTAAAACACTTTTTTTAAAATATTAGGTGTTAATTGTTGTCGATAAAATCTTTGAGCTCATTTACTTATAGAATTCCTTTTATCCAAAGTAGGCGCAAATTCTGATTTATGCAAGTTTAATCTTATATTTTTCATGTTTTAATTTTTCAAAAGTACTTTAGTTACCTCTTTGGATTAGATTAACGATATAGAGTTGTTAGAAAAATGCGCAACAGGTTAGAGTTTAAACATTATTACAGTAACCTCCCGCATCTTTACGCACTTATGACGTTACGCACTCTCGCTTTGTTACGCATTTTAGAATTCTAAAAAATTCAAGAAATAGCATTTAATTTTTTCCAATATTGCACAAATTAGGTTTATTGTACATTTTTAATTTAAAATATGTTTTTGAATGCTAACTCACCTCTCTATATCTTTAGACTTTGTAAACTTATGTTCCTTGACTAATTGATAAACATTTAGTTATACCTCATTATTTCAGCAGTTTTGTTAACAATAAGATATTAAATTAAAATTCTTAAAGAAATATGACTGTGTTGAATAATAAAAGTATAATGAAATAATGAGAGTTTAAAACACAAATGAATAATACAGCACCCTTGCCCTATATATGAATAAACATCTAAAAAAGAAAAAATAAATAAATTCTTTTTCTGTAACAATTACTTTGCACAGCAAGCGTTGAAATTTTCGCACGTTGCCTTTAATTCTTCGTAATGCTCACCAGCACCAGTTACAGCTTTGGAAGAACACAACTGCGCGTTAAAACTGATGGTCTTCATTAGTATCTCGAATTCAAACTTTTACTCTTGCTCTGAAAAGTATTCTTCGCCAGTTTCAAGATGATCTTTTGAAGTTCCAGGTATTTTTGTGGAATCAACTTCACTGTTTACCGCTTCAACTTCCTCTAAAATACTTTCAGAGTATTCTTCACTTATTTTAATGTCAATTGTAACAAAATTGTTTATATGTTCTTCCTCTAAATCAATTTAATTTTTTTAAAACCTTTCATCAGCCAATCAAATAAAAGTGGTTCTTCTACTTCAATCACTAGGTTCATCTTTAAAACAGCTTTTATAAAAGAATTATATATGTCTTTTGTTTTCATATTTATAAACAAAGTAAACAAATTCTTAAACGTGGGAAAGTCCCCAGACTTCTTTTAACTAGAAGCAATATCAAAATACAGCATATTTGAAGTAAGTATATTTGGTACCTCTCGTATCTTTACGATGTCTCGTATCTTTACGCATTTTTTCTGTGCCGCAATGTGCTTAAATAAGCGAGAGGTTACTGTACTTGAAGGTGTAGTGGTACTGCTAAACATATTTTAATTCTAAGCTTCATCAAAAGACATTTATAAATCTGCTCTTTCTAGTTTAACGCTTTTATCAGATGCTTACGTCATCAGATAAAAAACAACAAGTAACAGCGTAATGTGTTAGTAAAACAAGAGCGTGTGTTAGATCTCGCTGTGGCACATGTTCAACTAGAGCGTCTCAGTTTAAAACAGCCTTCTAATAGCTGTGGCCTGTCTAAACTTAATAATAAATCGTCTTAATGGCATAAATACACTACTACATGATTGGCTCTTTAAATAATTCTTTTGTACTAATGAACCAAAAAACGAAAGTTTCTTATAAACAAAGTTAAAGTCTACTTTTTATTCTACCATCTGATAAAAGCACAACACAAAATTATATTTTGTTTAAAATGATAGAAATAATCAGAAAAGTCTAAGAGTTTTCAAAATAGTTACTAGAGTTAAATTGTAAACTTGTATCACAAATTTATAACGAAAACAAAAAATGAAACAATCAAATACTTTAAAAGAAACTAATACTTTTTTCCGATGGCCACTGTAATTGCTTATTTTATCTATTTTAAAAAGAAAAAGGATAACTTTAGATTTCGAAAGCTTCACACATATTTTAATGTCATAGATTTAAATATGGTGAAGAAATATTCATATATAAAACAATTTTATTTTGAAATAGATAAATTACCATCAAAGAGGTGTAAATTTAGTAGTTTATAATGCCTGTTTGAATTTCAATTGCTTTATTTTACTCTTTTATACAGTTTTTATAACTTTTTGGTTATGTTTTCAGTTTAGGAGAAGTATTTTGTGTTAATTAAATGTTTAAAATTAAAATTAGCTAAGTCAATTTTTAACATGTCGCAGTTTAATACTACAAAAATACCTGTTAAGCAAAAAAAAAATTAGTATTTTCATTTTTAGTATTCAGATTATGCGAGGAGATAGAAACCATTTTTGTTAATTTTTTGTTACTTTTAATGATTGAATTTAATAACTAATTATTCTAGCTGTTCAGATCATGTTAGGGGAAAAAATTAAAATTAATTAATTTTTAAGTACTTAAACCAACTAGATTAATATTTTTCAGGTGTTCAGATCAGGAGAGGGCATGGGTATCCGTCTTGATAGTGCATCGGCGTTCGCGGGCGCCATCGTCTCTCCCCACTACGACTCGCTATTGGTGAAGGTGATCGCCCACTCCAAGGACATGAACTCCGCCGCGATGAAGCTGAACCGGGCGCTGAGGGAGTTCAGAATCAGGGGCGTCAAAGTTTGTTTGATCTTGGGTTTTTTATGGAGTAAATTGATTAAAGTTTTCAGCTCGGTTATTACATTGTTTTATTTTTTTAATATAAACTACATAAAATATAAAAACATAGTTTTTAGTTAATTTTTTTTTATATGACATTTAAATTAATTTAACTTGTTCGGAACTTTTCTAATTTTTTTAATATTTGGAATGTATTGTTGCTTGGCTCCATCTTAAATGTATTTTTATTTTTAATTGCTGAAATATTTCTTCTAGGTTCACTTCCTCTGAAATGATTTTTAAAATTTAGAATTTAAAAATTTTTTAATAACGAAATCATATTGAAGCCAAGTATTTACCATCTGCTTCGTAAGAATCACTTTTTATACATGAACTAACATGGACAAATATTTTAAAAAGTGTAGTATTAAGAAGTTTTTCAACTATTAATTTATTTATAGAAAAACTAAACTATTTACTATGCACCTGAAATAAACTTTACTTGTTGAAACTCAAACTAACATGCACAAATGTACAGACAAACATACCGTTTCTGCTGAATGTGATTACAAACGAGGAGTTCTTGAAGGGAGGGGTCTCAACTCACTTCATAGACAGCAATCCGCAGGTTTGATTTATTATTATTTGGGATTTTCTTACTTTTGTTGATGTTATTAATATGTTTTTTTTTATATGTTTAGATCATATAAGAAGGATGTCGCTCTCTCTAGGAAATTTTCATTAACACTATGATATTTAAATTATTTTCGTACTTTTATTAGACTTTTGCTATATCATGTCTAAATTTTCTTTGTGTAGCATACATCAATTGAATTAAACTTTTTACAAGTGAAAGTATGCCGTAGAGTGAAAAGGCGATAATAAATTAAAACTCGCTAAAGTATGTAAACAAGTTGTAAAGAACTTGTCGTTATTTTTTTAAATTTTTTTAAAGCCTTCTACCAATGAAACCACTTTTTTCCCTGAATTTTTTAAAATCTGGAAATAAATGCGTCCATTATAGGAAAAAGTATATACATAAACAAGTATAAAATTTACACTAATTATTAGAACAAATTTTTTAAATATATACCCAGCGTCGAATTATTTTAAGTTTTTATTTTGAAACAAAGAAACACAAATAGTTATTGACAACTGTTAAAAATTAAACGTCTAAAATACTATTAGTCTTTTTCAAATATTGCAGGAATAAAAATCATTTGAAAACTTCTGCATTTATCAAAACTTCTGCTTTATACCAGAATTTCTGAACAATTTTTTGAAACAAATATTTTCTCAACAGTTGTTTGAAATGGAGCCGTCTCAGAATAGGGCGGGAAGGTTGCTGAACTATTTGGGCGAGGTCATGGTCAACGGGGCCCAAACACCCCTGCCAACGACGCTCGTGCCCCCGTACAAAGACGTGGACCCGCCCAAGACCGACCCAAGTTAGTTTCGTTTGAGGGAATTTTATTTTTAGATCTTGGTTTTCATTTTATGTTATCAAGTTGCAAAGTTATATTTAATCTTAATATCTTTTATCTTACAAAAAAAGAACTTTATTTAACTTTGTAGTTTGATAAGTATTAAAAGACAATCTAACTTTTATAAGGTTTAATTGTAGTTATTCAAGTTTGCAGCAGTAGGGATTGGAAACTTTTTTTTGTACAAAACTATATTGCACTAAAGTAGCATATATTATTTCCTTTATAAAGGAAGTTTATCTAGTTTTGTAGGATTAAATATGAGTAAACCTCATATATAAATAGAGAGCTACTTCATGTAAATGTTGTAAAAAATTATTATTGATATAGATAAGTTTTGTTTTGTTATCACTAATTTTACGTTTAACATAACACTTCTTCTTTCTATGCAAACTATTTTAGTTTGTTTTTAACAGTATATTTTTTAAAAGCTTACTTATTTTATCACTGTGTGAGCTGCTGTATCTGCCCTGGTATCCATTTTCTTCTTATTGGAGCGCGTGGTGATTTGTTGTAAAGACAACGGTTTATAAGTATCTTTATTCTTATTATGATGTTTCGACATATGGTTTTAATAAAGTAGGTTTAAGCTAAAATATATTTCTTTTTTAGTTGTGAAATTTATTTACAAAATTATAAGAGAAATAAGTGCATGCAAAAACTACAACACGTGATTAAAAAAATAATACAATAGTTACAAGACTAACAGTTTCTTCGAATGTATACTAACTATCACCCAACAATCGTAGTGAATTACCGAACTCTTAGTCCCTTATGCGTCGATAGCAACTATTGATTTAATATCTTGAGTGAATAGATTCTCTACGACGTTACTTCCCACAGTTTAACAATGTTTAGTGACCGATGGTTTTTAGAACTCACTCTTTTAAGAAAACGCGCTGATTTTATATTCATTCAAAGGAAGTTTTTCTCCTTATATAAAAAAATGTTTGTTTTTTTATAAAAATATGTTTGTTTTTTTAATACTGGAAGCACGTCACAAAGTCTGCGTAAAACAGTTTACAACCTCCACTTTAAAATACGAAAATGAGATGTTAATATCATTACATTGTCTTTATTTTACTAAAAAAAATGACGTTTTTGGTGTAACTTTTTAATAAATACAGATCAGTTCTTTTCCCACCTAGTTAAACAAAAAAAAATTTTTCACTACGGTTTTTTACAAAATAATCAGTACTTATTCGAGAAACTGTAAAATTAAAACAATATACAATTAACAAAAACAAAAAAAAAACACACTACTGTAATAATTCACACACCCTATTTACAAAAAAAAGTGTTCAGTCTACTTCCAAAACTTTTTACAAATGTCAATTATTCCTGACAAAAAAAGGAACGCTGTGTACGTCCGTGATATGACCTGGTAAGCTGCCTCGGCGCCATCAATCAATGTTCTGTAGTCCACTCTTCTTCTTCTATAATCCGGAAAATCGTCAACAGAAGTATGATGTCTTCTAATGTGTCTGGAACCTCTCGGACTTCTAGAGCGAGTCCTCGGTTCACGTGTGGGTGTAAGTCCGTTGTACATTTTGAAATATCAATACAATAAATTTCCAATGGCTGCTCGCATTATATAACGGAAAGGAAAAAATTTGGAGTCGTTTTTTATGCAAGATAAATACCAATAAAAATTAACGATGTCAAAAACGAAATAAAACTGTCGTAAAATTTATTTTAAAAAAATAAAATTTTTATTATTGCATTTAAAAATTCGTTTGAACAAACCGTTGTGAAAACAAAATCAAGGAGTTATTTGTCAAAACGTTCCATTTAAGTTATTGTTTAAAATTATATTGAAATTCGACAAAAATAATACTCGCATAGACAACTTTCAAAACCGTTTTAAGATCATTTATATAGTTCGAAAAATATACAAACAATCTCGAGAACAATTTAGAAATCGGTATAGTTTATTATTATAAGGTATATTTGTTGAAAAATTAAATGAATTTAAAATTTGAAAGTTTTGTTAAATAAAACGACATCTACATAAATTTGGTTAATATTACAACTGTAATTTTAAAATCTAATTCTAATTACAATTCAGTAAAAATTTGTACAATATTTGATATTAAAGAATTCAAGTTAAAATACTGTAGCAATAGAATTTTAGATTATATCTCTAGTATAAATTATTAAAAATACTTCTACATACACAAGTTCAACTTATTGTTCAATGTTTTTGGTCTAAGTTTCTGGTTGAACCATTCTTTCCTTTCTACAAGCTTTTGAAACACATTCTCTGACGGTTTGGATTATTACGATCACTAATAACAAGGTTATACCAATTGTGTACACTTTAGTCAGAAAATCTAGAACGTTCTCAGTTTTTCCCCAAATTCCGGAACTAATTGATTTGAAAATATCTGTAATAAACGATAAATCGAACTTCCGACCTTCAACTAAATAAGGTTCTATATCAATGCCATTGGCCTCATATGTCTTTTTTGTGAGGTAAATTAGGTTGTTTAACTGCTGCTTTGTATTTTCTTCTTCGGAATTCGCTATACGTTCGAAGTCGTCCGCCATTTCTGCTTCGTCTAAGCTGAACAATTTTTCGTTCAAGTTTAGGTCTTTGATGGTTATGCGATGAATTGAAGGTTGTTCATCTACTAAAGTTTCATTTTCGAAAAACAGGACATTTTCTCCGAATTCATAAGATTTTTTGTTTGTAGTAAATACAGTATTAGTAATACGTTTTGATAAGAATCGGCCTTGGCGTAAACTAGCGGTAATTGTTTCCAAGCCAACATAAACCTTAAATAAGGGTCGATCAGAAATACGACCCTTATGTTTCAAGGTAGGCTGCAAGTATGCTTCCACCATAGTGCACTTCAACTTTTTAAGGATTCCAGCTGAATACACAGCGTTTACGTTGTCATTCAGTAGGAAACTCAGAGTTTTGGAAGGATTTAGTTGTTGAGACCCCATTAGGGAAATCAAGCTGGCGCGTGCGTTTTCACATAATGCGTTTTCGAAAACACGTTGGAGTAATTGAATATTTAAGAGATTTTCATTCGCTACAGTCGTTATTGCAGCGTAGATTTGTTTAAACTTTGCAGAAGTGTTCATGAGCCCTGAAGCTTTTGTTAAAGAAACATTCGCATTTTCTTTAACCTTCAACACATGCCCACTCAGGGTACAAAGGAATTTCTCCCCCTCTTTTTTTGAAATGCACTTCGTAGCTTTCTCCTCACATTTAGCCAGAACAGTGCTTATTAAATTCGTCCCTTTTACTTGATAAATAACTCCATTTGCAGTCGTATGCAAAATAAGGCTAGCGTTTGATTTCTTAGGAATATTGTGACAAGTTTTCACTTTCTCCTCCTCATAAAAGATAGACCAATTATCAGATGAGCATATATTTTCTTTGGAATCGCACTGAAGGTTACCCAAGGTAACATGAGAAAATTTATTTGTGAATAAATCTTTTTTGATCGAGAGATATGCTAAAACAAAATTCTCATTTTTGATTGTGTTAGTATACCACCAATTAAACACTGGTTTAAGGATATTCCTAGTAGAAAGTTTGTGTACATCCTCCGGAAATAAAATTCCTTGTTGTGTATATCTATTTCTATGGGCTCTTTTGCACGAGTCAGTATCCACTGGCTTATAGATAACATTCGACAGTATGCAACTTTCAGCAAAAAAGAAAGACAACTTGCATTTGTGAACTTCAATCTTAATTCGACATGCTGTAGCTTTGATATCTATCGTGTTGTCCATTGGCTTATACACATCAATTGGGAATATAGTCCTTGTTGAGTTTTCTGATTTGCACGGGCCTGGGTCTCTCAGCATATACGATTTCACTGGAACGTTTTCGCACAATGGCAAAACATGTTTGCGGATAACTTCGTCCGCTTCAACGAAATTTAAAGCGAATAGAGCAGTTAATACTGTCAGCATTTTTAGGTGAATGCGTTGCTTCTAAACGATTCTAATTATATACCGAAACGATAAAACAAAAAGAAAAAAAAATTGCCATAAACTCATTAATATTTATTTTGTCTTATGACAAAAGGAGTTTGCTTTAAACTAGACTAAACATTAAATTTTAAAGTTAGTTAATTCTTATTACTGCAGGTGTTTCCGCTGTTTCATTTAATAAAAAAACGTAAATTGGATAGCAGTTTAAGTTTTAAAAGTCGTTATTGTTTTACAACACATGTGAACTTCATAAAAGAAGTTTATAACTAAAGAATTGTAAAAAAACATTTATTTATAATGTGTCGTAAAATAAATTTTGACTAAAATTTAACATGCACTCAAAAAAAAAACTTATCAAAGTGTAACAGAAAAAGAGAAAAATAAGCTGTTGTCATGTGCACGTGGCGAAAGCAATTACTTAAGGGAGTAATAAGTGCTTTATTTTTATCCGTAATAAAACGTCAAGTATAAACTTGAACTTGAATTTGAATACGTGAATAGAGTTTGATAACTGTATTATTATAAGGGAAAAATTTAAATAATAATAAAAAATGAAATTTAATTGAAACCTGTCACAACAAAACTCTGTTTAAGACATTAACTTTGTTTCAATAAGCGTCATTATTTAAAATATTTCAATAAATGTATTCATAAGTTGCTACATAACAACAGTATTTATAGAAAAATTTAGAAAGAAAAAAGTATTTCACAACCAAAAAAGTTATTGAACCCGTGTTCACTGATAAGTAATTCTGTTAAAGTTTAAAATTTGTGTTTCCCAAAAAATTAAAGTTTATAATTAAAATTACTTTTATTTGCAATTTTAGCCTAGACATTAGTTTCGTCATCGGACGAACTTTCTGCATAATTAATTTTGTTTTTGCGTTCCCTTAAGTTATATGCCATGCTTTTACCTACTTTTTCGCCTTTTTCGTTAAGGTTTTCCCTGGGAATATAAGCTTTAATGTTTCTTATGCTTACTTTCAAAAGTTTTGAATTTTTATCAATAATCGCCGAGTGTTCGCTAAACGAATGCACGGGGTAAGGTCCTTGGTACAAAGAACTGAGCTTTTTTCTACTTTTCCGTTTTAACCAAACCTGTTCGCTGTTAAACAGTCCCGGTTCATAATAAACGGATTTCTGTTTGTAATTATTTTGTACTTTCTTAACCTTTGACATTGTATGTAGAAAAATTCTAGATTCAAAAACATCATTTTCCGATGCGATATCGCTTACTTCGTTTAACATCACACGACCACTGACATTCACACACGTTCCCAACGCATATTGTGATGGTGTAAAAGGTGAACCTTCCATGAAAGAGTTGTTTATGCTTATAGTAATCAATGGCAAATGTAGGGGCCAGTTTGTTTTGTCAGGAAGTGCTCGAAGTGCTACATTTATTGGATTATGTACCCTCTCGATGAATCCATTAGTTTGAGGACTGTAAGGAGGTGAAAATCTATGATCAATACCAAGTTCCTCGAAAGTGCGAGTTAGAATCGAGTTTGAAAATTCACGTCCATTATCAGTCATTATGACTTGTGGAATGCCATAGTGACCACACCAGTTTTGTATAAAAGCTTCTCTGACTGTTTCTGCTTTCTTATCCACAATCGGAACAGTGGCTAGAAAGCCAGTTGATCTGTCTCTCATTGTAAGAATATAGTTATAATTTTCCGATTCCTTTTCAATTGGACCTACGAGGTCTAGGTGTACGAATTGAAAACGCTCGATATTGGCGGGGTATAGCCCAATTTTTGGGCGGTTATGCCTAGTTGTTCTCGTGGCTTGACAGGTATAGCATGACTGAACCCAGTACTCTACATCTTTTCTTAAAGTTGGCCACCAATAGTCTTTTGCGGTTGCTAACACTGATTTCTCTTTCCCTAGATGTAAATAACCATGTGCTATTTCGTAAGCAGATAATCTTAAAGCAAAAGGTAGGATGATTCTTTGCTGTTCATTTTCAACTATTACTGCCAGATTTTCTGGTTTTAAATATTTAACTGTTTTTTTATGCTCATATGCTGTATTTATCAAATCAGGCTCTTTACTTTGTAGCTTAGCTATTTCTTCCTTGTTTAAAGATTCTGAAGTAATAACTTCTTCTTCGCTTTCAGATGACTGATAGTCAGACAAACTATCTTCGGTATCTTCTTCAGATGTATAAATGTAATCCGAATCATCATGTGACGCTTTTACGTACATAGCTGTTACTAAAGGTGGTCGACTTAATGTATCGGCTACTTTATTTTCATCTCCTGTAATATGCATAACTGTTGGATTAAATTCTTTTATTGCGGCAATGTAGCGCTGTTCTATTGGAGATTGGTTCCCAATAGGATTATTAATAGCTTTTGCCACGGACAGACTGTCAGTCTTAACAAACAGTTGTCGTCCTATAATACGACTTTGAAAATGTTTTAAACTTAAGTATAATGCACGCAATTCTTTAAAAAATGTCGATTTGACAGCTTTCAAGGCTGGCAGTTTTTTAGAAAAAAATGCGAGGGGACGTTTTTCACCATTCTTACCCTCTTGTTCCAGCACTGCTCCGACATGACTGTCGGATGCATCTGAATAAACAATTAATGGTTTTTCATGGTCTTCAAAAGCGAGAGTCGCTGCTTTTGATAAGGTAGCCAACGTGTCGTTGTAGGATTTAATTTGAGTTTCGTTTAGATGTAAAGGTCTCCTATTTGTAGATTTAGGGCCCCCTGATATTTCGTTAAGTGGAGCAGTTGTTTCGGCTAGCTTTGGGATGTGCCTATGGTAATAGTTACATAACCCAAGAAATCGTTTTAGCTCTTTGCGGTTCGTAGGTTTGGGAAGTTCCCTAATTGCTTTTATTTTGGTTTGTAAAACATCAACCCCGTCAATCCCTACCGAGTGACCAAGGAAGTCAAGTCTATGTTGAGCAAAAACGCATTTCTTCATATTAAGGTATAACCCATTTTTGTGTAAAGTTTGAAAAATTTTTCTGAGGTGATTTAAATGGTCCATTTTGGATTTACTAAAAATTAGAATATCATCTAGATAAACAAACGTAAATTCATAACAACCCGCTAATATGCTTTGCATCATGGACTGAAACGCCATAGGGGCATTTTTCAGCCCGAATGACGTGCGTTTGGGTATGAATACCCCGTGGTGAGCAATGATTGCGGCATATTTTTGAGAGCTGGGTTTTATAGGTAATGAGTAGTAAGCTTCTTTAAGGTCTAGACAAGAAAAATACTGTGTTCCTTCAGGTATAATTTCTGCAAGTTCATCAATCCTAGGCAAGGGGTAAGACATTGGGCGTGTGTGTGCATTAAGAACTGTATAATCTATACATACCCTAATACTATTGTCTTTTTTTGGAACAATAGTAATGGGTGAAGCACACATGTCTGACGTACCACGTGACATTGCTCCCCTATTTATAAGATCATCGAACGTTTGTTCAACCATTTTGCGTCTTATACCATTACATCTACGCGCTTTAACTAATTTAGGATTAAAATTTTCAACTATGATTTCTAAAGAATGCCCGTGTTTTACCGGTCGAGTATAATCAGGTGTTTCTGTAAGCTCTGGAAATTCATTAAGTAGATCCCTACATTTATTTTGAAAGTCTGAAGTAATTTCACTATTAACTATTTCTAGATTGTGCGAAGAAACTACTACCGATTTTGGCAATTCGTCAGCTGTATATAATTTGACTACACGTTTGGTTTTGTATTGATACAACCTCAGTTCTTCTAAAGAAATAGAGAGTTTATGAGTTTTTAAGAAATCTAACCCAATTATTCCATAATCCCTATATTCTTGTGTGACCCAAAAATTATGTTTAACAGCTTTTAAATTACCAAACTCTAATATAACATCAACACTCCCTATAGGATGTATAGGAGTGTTACCTATTCCTTTAATCGTTTTACTTTGTGGTTTAAAATAGTGATTAATGCCATTTGTAAGATTTTTGGGAAGGATGGAAATCTCACATCCGGTATCCACCAAAAATAAAACATTAGAATTATTATCTATGGTGAATAGTAAGTTTTGTGGTAGTTTATAAAAATTAACAGGTGAAGCCTTTTTAATTTTGAAGTTCCAGATATTATTACATTTTGAACTATTAGTATTAAGGTTATTGTTAGTTATTAGTTTAGTATTTGAGAGTGAATTTTTTGGACTATTTAGAGTTAATTCAGGTTTGTTATTGGAATTTTTAAAATAATTTAATTTAGGATTTCGCATATCGTTGGTTTTATTATTTGTAAGTTGGTTATGGTTTGTACGATGGGATATATTAACTCTTTTAACAACGTTACTAAGATATCTATTAAGAGGCTTATTTCTGCACCCATCGTCTCTTCCTCTTATTGTCGGGACGACGGGGAATCGTTTCCCTGTTGTCGATTTTGATTGTTTGTATGAGCATAAGGACGTGAATATGAATTTGAATAATTGTAGTCTCTCCTTTCATTATCTCGGTATCTTTGAAAAGATTGGTTCGAGTTGTAGTTGTTTCTATTTTGTTGTTGATGACCAAGGTTGTTGTTTGTATTATTATTTCTAGGATAAGACTCTTGTTGAGGGTTAGAACGCATCCTTCTTTGATAATTATTTTTTTTGGTATAATGATCAGGTCTGTGATATCTATTGTAATTCACTTGATTCGACTGTAATGCGCTTTCCTTATGAGCGTTCCATATAGCTTGACTTTTACGTCTAAAGACGTCCAGTTCCGCATCGTAATACTCTTTAATTTTACTTTTTATTGAGGATGGCATTAAATACGCTAGAAAAAACTTTATTCTGTCTTCTTCCGGGCACTTCGCCCATTTCGTGGCGGTGGAAAAGATTTGATTAAAAGTTGTTTTAGTTTCCCAGATAGGAATTTTATCTAAAATTTCAGTTAATTCGTTGTCGCGGTTTAAACAAAAGTTTTTTAGTGAACTATAATTTCTTTTATTTCTTTCAGACATCTTATAGTAATCAGAAATGTCGACCCTTGGCCAAAACCCTATTAAATAATTGTATTTTTCTAAATCGTTTACAATACCTTCACCATGTAGTTCTTCTTCAAAGTAGTTAATAGTATCTCGAGGATTTTTTACAACGTCTAATCTCTTAAACTTTTTACTTAATCTTTGTGCTCTGAATGTATCGTTAAAATTATTATTTATATAACTTTGATTTTCGTAATTTTCAAAAAAAGGGTCGCGTTTTAGTGGAATTTCGCGCTCGTAAGGCTCTGGTATTTGTTCTACCTTATTATAGCCTAATCTAATATCTAACTTACTAATTTCGTTTCGCAATTTAACTAGTTCTTCCTGCTCTTCTAATTTTTGGACCGCTGCTAGCTTTTGGTTGTACATTTCTCGTGCTAGCGTAAGATCGTCTAGGCCGCGGTTTTGAGAAGCTAAATTAATATTTCCCTGACTTTCTTGGGGGTTAATTGACGGAAAAGAATTTTCCCCCTCGCGTATAACGTTATCTAAATCGGGAGCATTTGGATTAAAGGTAGACTTTGCGCGATTTTCTTCTGTTATTTTTTTTGTAACCGTATGTTTCGAAGATTCCGGGTTATTATTGGACGCTGTGTGGTCTCCACTGTGAGCTGCTGTATCTGCCCTGGTATCCATTTTCCAATCGTAGTGAATTACCGAACTCTTAGTCCCTTATGCGTCGATAGCAACTATTGATTTAATATCTTGAGTGAATAGATTCTCTACGACGTTACTTCCCACAGTTTAACAATGTTTAGTGACCGATGGTTTTTAGAACTCACTCTTTTAAGAAAACGCGCTGATTTTATATTCATTCAAAGGAAGTTTTTCTCCTTATATAAAAAAATGTTTGTTTTTTTATAAAAATATGTTTGTTTTTTTAATACTGGAAGCACGTCACAAAGTCTGCGTAAAACAGTTTACAACCTCCACTTTAAAATACGAAAATGAGATGTTAATATCATTACAACTGCTTTTTTTAACCTTCAATTTCGTTCTACTTATGTCGTTGATATGTATTGATTATTTAAGCATACAATTATGGAATGTTATTGTTTGCTATTGTTTATCAAACTGTATACAAAAACATACAACTTTTTACCTTCTGAGTTAGATCAAAAAATATCCATCAAATCTAGCTTTTAATTTTCTTTTTAAAGGTGTTTGGCTTTTGGCTTAAACTTTTTTACACTAACTTTTTTTTTAATTGCTTTCAAACTAAATTTTGCAAAAGCTTATTAGCAGCATTCAACTGCTTATGAGAACTTACATAAGCTTTTCGTTGAAGAGGGTATAGTAAATGTTTGCTTTCATATTTTTCGTGGCTTCGAAAACAAACAAAACTTTGATTAAATATTAAAACAAGTCCGAATATTTTTGCCAAGACAAAATAAACTTCGTGCGAAGGTCATAATATTTTGTTGTTGATAATAAATTATTTTTACAAGAGATAATCATTACAATTTGTTTTAATACCCAATATAATAACTGCAAAGTATTTAGCTGTAAAATCCGGTTTTGTCATAAGTTGTTTCTTATGTTTTTATATTTTATTGCTATTTTAATTATTCTATGGTTTTGATTAAAAATTGTTTGATATTGAACTGTTTTTAATTGATTAAAAAGCGGGAGTTTATTTGACATTATAGAAAATTATTTTTTTACTTGTTTCTACATCTTAAAGCAGTTTAAACTAAAGTTTTTATTTTATACTTCATTTTTAATTACATTTAATATTTCAATCAAAAAAAAAATTGTTGCTCTACAAAAATTATAAGAAGATAGATTTGTTTGACTTTACATTATTATTTAAACGAAAGTTTTATTGGTTTTTAAAGCACAATTTTTTTATTTGATATAAATATCAAAATATAGTCTAAGTATAAAATTATCAAAAAAATTTTTATTATACCGTCAGTTAACAATATTTTTAAATACAAAAATAATTTTAAACCATTTTCATTTACAGCCGCAAGAAAGTAACGCTTTAATTATTTTTAAAAGCTCGAACAAAATAAACTTTTCAAACTACCACACACCTAAACAAAACACTTGATGATTGAAATGCAAATGGTTAATAATCTAATTATAATTACATAACTAATTTGAAAAAAACATAAAAAAAACTAAATTTGCAATGGTTTTCTGCGTAACACCACACACAAAACTCTTTGAAACTTAAAAAGTAAAGTTATAAATTAAAAAACAATTAATCAACTTTACAGCGGCAACACCACCTAGCGGATGGAGGGACGTGTTAATTAACGAGGGAGCTGACGCGTTCTGCAAGAAGATCAGGGATCACCAGGGACTACTTCTGACGGACACGACGTTAAGAGACGCCCACCAGTCGCTACTAGCAACCAGGGTCAGGACTTACGACCTGCTGAAAGTTTCCCCGCACCTGGCGAGCAGCATGAACGGACTGTTCTCGCTGGAGAATTGGGGAGGTTTCATGTGAAAGTTGTTTTTCCGAACCTAAATGTTTTGTAAAGTTAATTTTTGTCGGAAGTTGAACGAGTTTACGTGGCAATTTTAATAGTAAATAGATAAAATTGACATTCTGTCACGCAAACTAAGGAGCTTTGAGAGTTTGATAAAAAATATAGAAGTCGTAGATGAGTTTGACTATAAAATTGATTTACAACATTAATTTTTCATTAAGAACATTTTTAAAACAAATCAAACTGTCAAATAAATAATTCTTCATTAAACTTACGTGGAAAATTATATAAATATTGAAATAAAATATTTAAAAAGTATTTTATGTTAAAAGAGCGACATTCGACCTGCTGATAATGATTGAAGAAAAAAAGCTTTTTCATGTGTCTTAGATTATTTGAAGCATCAAGCAACATGTTTTATCATTTTAATCATTTCTCTCAAAGGAGCAACGTTCGACGTCTCGATGAGGTTCTTGCACGAGTGCCCGTGGGAGCGGCTACGTCAGATGAGGGAGAAAATCCCCAACATCCCCTTCCAAATGCTGCTCAGGGGCGCCAACGCGGTCGGATACACGTCATACCCCGACAACGTCGTCAGAAAGTCAGTTTCGTACAAGGGGGTTTTCCCTAATTTTTCTTAGCATTTTGTTTTTGCAGATTTTAATTTAATTGTTTTTTTTTTCACAGAATCACTGAGTTTTACAGTTTTACATTTTCTCTATTAAATCCTATTTTTAAAATAAACAATTTATCAACAAAAAACATATATTAATTAACAATAAAAACAGATTATACAGTATTCTTCTTTTATTATACCGATATGTGTTTCTGTGTGTCAACGTATTTATGGAAGCATTTTTTTTATATGTTTGAAATTAAAAAATGATTAAGTTTGTAGTGTTTAAGTTTTCAAAGCTGTGTATCATAATGACAAACTTATTTTACTATGAGTTAGTAGACAGTAGTGTGTTTTGAAATTAGTGATAAACGATAAACTAAATAGTCACCTGTTAAATATTTTGATGTTTATTTCCTAACACAAGTATAAATAAACTAGCTTTAAAAAGTTGTTATAAATACTTATGCTACCAAAACAGTCCAACCAACTTATTCATCAAATTGTACGAGGTTTAAGTTTGTTTTTTTTTTGCAAGTACAAAAAAGAGTTAAGTTTTCAAACACAAGTCGTTATGTTATACAGTAAGTATGTAAATAATAAATTTTAGAACAATTTTATGTTATCAATTTATTTTGTAGATTAAACAAGATTGATAAGGTTACAATTCCAATTACCACTATATATTTTTAATAAATTTAAATTATAATTATAAATAATAGTTTATTAAAATTAGAAACTAGTTTTTGAACTATTTTTAAAGACTGAAAAGTGTACTCCCAACAGGTTGTTTTTTTTGCGAAACTAAAAAACTATTAATTTTTCATTCAGATTTTGTCGACTTGCAGTTATAAATGGAATGGATATTTTCAGAGTTTTCGACTCAATGAACTACCTGCCTAACATGCAAATCGGTAAGTTTGTATTAAGTTAACATTAAAATATTTCTCTAACTTTATAATTAGATTTAACTTGAAATTGTTAGAGTCATTAAAAACTAGATACTTACAAGTAAACAAGTATAATTTGGTTTTAAAGGTTATAAAATTGAAATTTTACAACTGAGTTGGATTGTGTTTAGGTAAAAAATCAATAAACTAAAAATAATAAGCTTTCAACACTTTTACATGCACGTTTTTCCTATTAAATATTTATTGTAGTGCAAGTATAAACACAAGTTCTCATTTTGCATTCTCTTGAAAGTGAAAACATTGTTAAAATTTTTTGTTCAAAGAAAAATATTCTCATGTTAAGCATGTCATAAAGTTTTGAGTGCAATTAAAACAGGTGTTTTTGAAAACAACTCTAAGATATTCTCGAACAAAAACTTTATGAGCTTCTTCAGAAAATTTCAAACAGCACGATGTGGATCGGTGTGGTTAAAAACAAATTATGATTTGATTTCATTATTTTTTTTGATACCATTTATTTAGTTATTTTAATCATAAGAGAGAGTGAAAATTGAAAATCTCCCTGCAATTTTATCAAAATGATGGTCTTTTCAGTCATACAAGTATCAATTACAAATCTTTCAAATACAGGGTGCAGTTTTAATGCTCACACTTTATTTTTTCAAAGTGTTTTCTAATAAACATCAAAGTTCTCAAGTTCTAAATCACAGGATGCGCTAGGTGGGCTCTTTAGTCTGTTAGATACCACAACTTGAAAATTTCAAACCGGAATTCAAACATAAAAATTCAGTGTGCGACTTAAAATTTGTTCAAAAAATAAAAAGTTCACGACATAAACAATCAAACTTGAAAATTGAACATTTTATTTCAACACCAGGGTGTGAATCGGTGCGTGAAGCGGGGGGCGTCGTCCAATCATCGTTGTGCTACACGGGCGACGTGTCCAATCCGAAGCTGAGTACCAAGTACGACCTGCAGTACTACTTGGAGTTGGCCGACGAACTGGTCAAGATGGGCACCCACATGCTCTGCATTAAGGTTTGAAATATTGAAAAAAAATTAATTGCATGGTTTTTTTAAGAAAACAGTTCAGATGCTACTTGCAATGCAATGTTAATGTGGGAAACTGGAATTTTTAATGCAATATTTTATGTTGTTTTATGGCCAAATTGTGTAGTGGTATTTTTTTTAAATATTTATATTCACATGCTGAGCAGCAAAGTTAGTCTTGTTTAAAAATATGCAAATATTTTTACTTTCAAGTATTTTAGAAGATTTCATTTAGTTAACATTGAAATTTGGTTAATTAAACGTATTTTAATGTCATTTTATGTTTTAGGATATGGCGGGATTACTGAAACCGCAAGCAGCACAGATATTAGTTGGAGAACTTCGCAGTAAATTTCCACACATTCCAATACACGTGCACACACACGACACTAGTGGCGCTGGTAAGCTGTAAAAAAAATTGAATTAAATTAGAATAAAAACCAATTAATTATATCTATAAATAAAATAAATATTCCAATACACGTACACACACACGACACTAGTGGCGCTGGTAAGCTGCAAAATAAGGAAAAAATATATATTTACATAAGTGTTGCAATTCACCTGCAGGTTTGTAATATTGATTAAAAAATTGTTGTTTGAAGAATTCTGACAATGAAAGCGCTTCTATCGTTTGATTTCCGAAATGAAAAGATGAAAAAATTGTATTTGAAAACGAAGCGCATTTATTTGATGAAGTTTTCTGAATTTTCTCGCCACTTTATTAGATGTTTGTTGGATTTGTCAAAACCAACATTTTGACAAAGTTGTGATAAAATTTTAAAAACATTTTTGTCCAATAAATGCGCTTCTTTGTCAGATTTTCAAAATATCAGGAAAATTGAAAACATCCATTGCCATAAAGCTTCAAATAACAAACAACAAAAATGTTTGAATTAATATTGATTAATAAAAACTGCGCACAAGAGTGTCATTTTTGTACACAAGACAAAAACTTTATCAATTATTAAATTAAAATTTTTAAAATGCAAAAAAAAAAGAGTTAATAGTTAATAAATCGAACACAGGAGTGGCATCGATGCTGGAAGCTGCGAAGTACGGAGCAGACATTGTTGACGTGGCGGTCGACAGCATGTCCGGTATGACGTCACAACCGTCAATGGGAGCCATCGTGACGTCATGCGAGAGAACTAACATGGATACCGGTGAGATTTATTTAAGTATATTTTGTACTGATATTGAAAATTCAGTTTCTAATTCCGCAATCAGCCGGGTAGCTAAATTACTCGGATTGGAGTCCGTTTTAATTCCAACTAAAAAGTATTATATATCTTTTTTAAATTTACTAGGATTTCTCTGTAAACAATCTACTCTTTATTTAGTATAACATGATTTTAAAAATTATCATAACTTTAAATACCTATTGTTTCTATGAGTTATCAGTTATAATTTGTATGTTTCAGAACTGACCACCTGAAAATTTACGTTAATTTCACTGTATGGCTCAGTTCAACAGGAATTAATTTTTTTATTAAATTGGATCAACAGGCATACCGCTGTCTTCGGTGACGCAGTACAGTGATTACTGGGAGCAAGTGCGCCAATTGTACGCACCTTTCGAGTGTACAGTCACCATGAAGAGCGGGGACTCGTCCGTGTACGAGCATCAGATACCCGGCGGGCAGTACACTAACCTGCATTTTCAAGGTAAAATTATAAAAATGAAGGTTTAGTACACTAACCTGCATTTTCAAGGTAAAATTATAAAAATAAAGGTTTAGTACACTAACCTGCATTTTCAAGGTAAAATTATAAAAATAAAGGTTTAGTACACTAACCTCCATTTTCAAGGTAAAATTATAAAAATAAAGGTTTAGTACACTAACCTCCATTTTCAAGGTAAAATTATAAAAATAAAGGTTTAGTACACTAACCTGCATTTTCAAGGTGAAATTATAAAAATAAAGGTTTAGTACACTAACCTCCATTTTCAAGGTAAAATTAAAAAGATAAAGGTTTAGTACACTAACCTCCATTTTCAAGGTGAAATTATAAAAATAAAGGTTTAGTACACTAACCTGCATTTTCAAGGTAAAATTATAAATATAAAGGTTTAGTACACTAACCTGCATTTTCAAGGTAAAATTATGAAAATAAAGGTTTAGTACACTAACCTCCATTTTCAAGGTAAAATTATAAAAATAAAGGTTTAGTACACTAACCTGCATTTTCAAGGTAAAATTATAAAAATAAAGGTTTAGTACACTAACCTTCATTTTCAAGGTAAAATTGTAAAAATAAAGATTTAGTACACTAACCTGCATTTTCAAGGTAAAATTGTAAAAATAAAGGTTTAGTACACTAACCTATATTTTCAAGGTAAAATTATAAAAATAAAGGTTTAGTACACTAACCTGCATTTTCAAGGTAAAATCATAAAAATAAAGGTTTAGTACACTAACCTGCATTTTCAAGGTAAAATTGTAAAAATAAAGGTTTAGTACACTAACCTGCATTTCCAAGGTAAAATTATAAAAATAAAGGTTTAGTACACTAACCTGCATTTTCAAGGTAAAATCATAAAAATAAAGGTTTAGTACACTAACCTCCATTTTCAAGGTAAAATTATAAAAATAAAGGTTTAGTACACTAACCTGCATTTTCAAGGTAAAATCATAAAAATAAAGGTTTAGTACACTAACCTGCATTTTCAAGGTAAAGTTATTAAAATAAAGATTTAGTACACTAACCTGCATTTTCAAGGTAATGTTATAAAAATAAAGGTTTAGTACACTAACCTCCATTTTCAAGATAAAATTATAAAAATAAAGGTTTAGTACACTAACCTCCATTTTCAAGGTAAAATTATAAAAATAAAGGTTTAGTACACTAACCTCCATTTCCAAGGTAAAATTATAAAAATAAAGGTTTAGTACACTAACCTCCATTTTCAAGGTAAAATTATAAAAATAAAGATTTAGTACACTAACCTGCATTTTCAAGGTAATGTTATAAAAATAAAGGTTTAGTACACTAACCTCCATTTTCAAGATAAAATTAAAAAGATAAAGGTTTAGTACACTAACCTGCATTTTCAAGGTAATGTTATAAAAATAAAGGTTTAGTACACTAACCTCCATTTTCAAGGTAAAATTATAAAAATAAAGGTTTAGTACACTATCCTCCATTTTCAAGGTAAAATAATAAAAATAAAGATTTAGTACACTAACCTGCATTTTCAAGGTAAAATTATTAAAATAAAGATTTAGTACACTAACCTGCATTTTCAAGGTAAAATTATTAAAATAAAGATTTAGTACACTAACCTCCATTTTCAAGGTAAAATTATAAAAATAAGGTTTAGTACACTAACCTCCATTTTCAAGATAAAATTAAAAAGATAAAGGTTTAGTACACTAACCTGCATTTTCAAGGTAATGTTATAAAAATAAAGGTTTAGTACACTAACCTCCATTTTCAAGGTAAAATTATAAAAATAAAGGTTTAGTACACTATCCTCCATTTTCAAGGTAAAATTATAAAAATAAAGATTTAGTACACTAACCTGCATTTTCAAGGTAAAATTATAAAAATAAAGGTTTAGTTCACTTACCTCCATTTTCAAGGTAAAATTATAAAAATAAAGATTTAGTACACTAACCTCCATTTTCAAGGTAAAATTATAAAAATAAAGGTTTAGTACACTAACCTGCATTTTCAAGGTAAAATTATAAAAATAAAGGTTTAGTACACTAACCTTCATTTTCAAGGTGAAACTATAAAAATAAAAGTTTACTACACTAACCTCCGTTTTCAAGGTAAAATTATAAAAATAAAGGTTTAGTACACTAACCTCTATTTTCAAAATAAAATTACAAAAATAAAGGTTTAGTACACTAACCTCCATTTTCAAGGTAAAATTATAAAAATAAAGATTTAGTACACTAACCTCAATTTTTAAGGTAAAATTATAAAAATAAAGGTTTAGTACACTAACCTCCATTTTCAAGGTAAAATTATAAAATTAAAGGTTTAGTACACTAACCTGAATTTTCAAGGTAAAATTATAAAAATAAAGATTTAGTACACAAGCCTGCATTTTCAAGGTAAAATTATAAAAAGAAAGGTTTAGTACACTAACCTACATTTTCAAGGTAAAATTATAAAAATAAAGGTTTAGTACACTAACCTCCATTTTCAAGGTAAAACTATAAAAATAAAGGTTTAGTACTCAAGCCTGCATTTTCAAGGTAAAATTATAAAAATAAAGATTTAGTACACAAGCCTGCATTTTCAAGGTAAAATTATAAAAATAAAGGTTTAGTACACTAACCTCCATTTTCAAGATAAAATTAAAAAGATAAAGGTTTAGTACACTAACCTGCATTTTCAAGGTAATGTTATAAAAATAAAGGTTTAGTACACTTACCTCCATTTTCAAGGTAAAATTATAAAAATAAAGATTCAGTACACTAACCTCCAATTTTCAAGGTAAAATTATAAAAATAAAGATTTAGTACACTAACCTGCATTTTCAAGGTAAAATTATAAAAATAAAGATTTAGTACACGAACTGCATTTTCAAGGTAAAATTATAAAAATAAAGGTTTAGTACACCAACCTCAATTTTCAAGGTAAAATTATAAAAATAAAGGTTCAGTACACTAACCTCAATTTTCAAGGTAAAATTATAAAAATAAAGGTTTAGTACACTAACCTCCATTTTCAAGGTAAAATTATAAAAATAAAGGTTTAGTACACTAACCTACATTTTCAAGGTAAAATTATAAAAATAAAGGTTTAGTACACTAACCTCCATTTTCAAGGTAAAATTATAAAAATAAAGATTTAGTACACAAACCTGCATTTTCAAGGTAAAATTATAAAAATAAAGGTTTAGTACACAAACCTCCATTTTCAGGGTAATATTTAATTATAAAAATAAAGGTTTAGTACACAAACCTCCATTTTTAAGGTAAAATTATAAAAATAAAAATTCAGTACACTAACCTGCATTTTCAAGGTAAAGTTATAAAAATAAAGATTTAGTACACTGACCTGCATTTTCAAGGTAAAATTATAAAAATAAACATTTAGTACACTAATCTCTATTTTTAAAGTTTATTATAAAAATAAAGGTTTAGTACGCAAGCCTGCATTTTTAAGGATAAGTTTAATATCTTGGTAAACGTTTAGTTTTAAAACTTGTTTTGTTTAGTTTTTGAAAGTTAAAAATATTTCTTTATAAAAGATAAAAGTACAGCCATAAAGTTCACTTGCTCAAACAATCCGCCGAAAACTGACATATGTTTACTGTGCAAAGCTAATAGTAGTTTGGCAGTGAACTGTTGTTAAATTTTAAATTAGTTTTTTTTAACAAATCAATCAAACAGCGCATTCTATGGGACTGGGCAGCGAATTCGGAAAAGTAAAGAAAGCTTACGCTGAAGCCAACAAAATGTTTGGTGATCTTATCAAGGTATGAAAACTATATCGTTATTTGGTGTAGTATAAGTGTGAGCTTTTAAAATCTATTAGTTTTATTTTTTGCTTACAGTGTCTGTAGAAAAATATTTATGCTTAAAACATAGTTTACTATTTTATTGGGATTTATGAAGGCTATCGGCTATCAAAATGTCTAAAAACCGTTTGTTTTTTATTTCAATATGAATGAAACGAGACTGAGACTTAGACGGTTTTAAAAAATCAAGTAATTTCTTATTTACAATAAAAAAATATTCACACACGAAACAAGCCTTTTACCAACTTTGAATTTAAAAACGCCTCAATATTTATCTCAATAAAAAACTCAACCGGTTTTTAATACTACTTTTTATAGAAAAATAACTATTTTAGTTTTAATTTCGAAAGTAGTATATTTCACCACCGGGCACCGTCATCGTCAATTCAACTTTTTTTTGTTCAATAAATATGATTGAATTAGAACTCTGTGCTTCCTTCTTAGAAAAAATATTCTACATTATTACAAATTTACATTTCACCACCACCAGGTGACGCCATCGTCCAAGGTAGTGGGCGACATGGCGCAGTTCATGGTTCAGAACGACCTTTCTGCTGATGACGTCGTTGAGAAAGCAGGAGAATTGTCATTACCGCAGTCGGTGGTCGACATGATGCGGGGCTCCATCGGTCACCCACCAGGGGGATTCCCTAAAGAGTTGAAGGAGAAAGTGGGTTTGGAGTATTTCTGATTATTTGAAATTACTTGTAGTTTATTAATTTTAAGTTGTAACAACTATCTAGTTTTTTAAATAAGTTGAAAATAAGGTCAAAATATTAAGTCCTGAGCTTAGTTTTATACCTATTTTTTACTTTTAAGTTACTAATATTATTTAGTTTATATGTTGTTACTCAACTGATATTTCAGCTAATATCATACTTTTTAACATTTCAGCCGTTCTAAAGTTATGTTTTTTGTTATAAACTGAATAATTTAGTTTTTTATTAAGCGCTTTCCTCAATTTCCTGATACTTTGCACACCAATATTTTTCTCTTTTTCTCCTTTCTTTCTAGTCATACTGAAAGCATAACAACTATTTGATTTGCAAGTAGTGAGAGACAACTTCAATGAAAAAACCTTAAAATAAATTTATTCCTACCTGAAATAAGTTATAAATTTAAACAGATTGTGAAAGACAAGACGGAGTTCAAGGGTCGTCCCGGAGCAGACTTGGAGGAGATGGATCTTCACAAACTGAAGAAGGAATTGACCGAAGACTTTGTTGAAAAGATCACGGATGAGGACACGATGTCAGCCGCCCTATATCCCCAAGTTTGTAGTTGATTAGTTGTTATTATTTATTTGCTCAGTATAAATAATAAATCAGCTTGAAAGCCATTTTTAAAAAATTTTTCTATGTTATATAAGTAGCGCAGTAAAAATCATTCAATCTAATTGTGCCGCGACCTGTCTGTGAGTTTCTAATTAATTATCTTGATATATGTTATGTAAATTCAGTTAGTGTTTATTTCTTTCTGAATTTTATGTTAATCACAACAAATCTAAACAACTACCGTTCCAAGTAACCAGTTTTTCTGTTTAAAAATGAAATATAAATGTAACAGTTTTGAAATAAGCTAAAGCTGATAAATTTCTAAAAGAATAGTAGTTCATATACTCAATTTAAAATACCAAGAACTATCATCAAACTTTTTAATTTTAGTGTTATAAAGAGCAAGTGCAAAGCATTTTACTTTTTTTAGCCCATTAACTTATACAAAAAAAACTTAGTTACATGTTAGTTTAACCTTAGCAAAAACGCTAGCTAGTCAATACAAACCAACTTTTTCCTCTTAGCATTTCTTCAACATAAGCGTTTTATTTTTTTCCAAGGTAGCCAGAAATTTCTAAGCACAAACACGTTTATTAAAGTTACTGTAATTCATTCAATTTTTATTTCTCAGGTAGCCAGAGACTTTTTCACATTCAAGCACAAATACGGCCCTGTAGAGAAACTTGACACCCCAAGATTTCTGATGGGGCCCAGAATTGCTGATGAATTCAAAGTTGATCTCGAGCCTGGTTTGTTTATTGTTTGTATTTACAGGGCTGCCACTTTACCTGGAAACCTGGAAAAACCCGGAGTTTGACAATTTAGGCATAAAAACCTGGAATTTGAGAAATTTTGAAAAAAAACCTGGAAAAACCTGGAATTTATTACATTTTTAACATTATAAGTCATATAATTTCGATTTGACTCTAAAAATCTATCATATAGACAAAATAGTTTTGTCATCATTATATTTTCTTTTTAATAAAAACACATTTAAAACAGTTTTTTACCTTAAACTTACTTTAAACTAAAAATATACCCAAAAATGTGTACTTGTAAAAACCTGGAAAAACATTTGAAAAAACGAGTGGCAACCCTGTATTTATTATACTGTTCTAGTTAATAAAATTAAAAGCAACTGTTTTTTGTACGCAAGTAATTTATTTAACAAACTGACGTTTCGCTGCCCATAAAATACTAACAATTGTAGTTTGTTAAATAGCAAAACAATCGCCCGCTTTGAGAATCCACCCATTCAATTTAATTGTGCTTCGCTAATTTTAATCTGAAACCGTCGATAATTTAGACAATTGTAAAATAAAGAGTGTTATAACTTATTTTGTGAATTAGATACAACTTGTATGTTACTCTGACAATTTATTTGACGAAGACCCTTTGTTGCCCTTAAACCATGAGCAATCAAGTTGAAATAACAAGTTTATTTTACAAATATAATCGAAAATAGAACGTGTTGTTTCATTTTTAGCCAAAAGTTCTGTTTTTCACGACTTGAAGATTTTATAATTTTCCAACGGAACGGAATAGCACTTTTTTTTTAAGTTTTACATCTGTGTACTTTACTTCTATCACATGTGTCTTTTCACACAAAAAAAAGCTCTATAAAATCTTTCAAATTAAATATACAGGTAAGACGCTGCATATAAACGCGTTGGCTGTGGGTGATTTGAACGAGTCCACTGGAAACAAAGAAGTTTTCATGGAGCTCAACGGGCAACTTAGAACGATCAACATTAAAGACAAAGAAGCTGAAAAAGTAGTTGTTTTTTGCTAAAGAAAATATAAAAGTAGTTGTTTTTTTTTTACAAATTTTATAGTTGACCTAAGACAATGTTAATTCTTGTACACACAAGATTGAATTTAAAATTTTATCCAAAACAAAAGTCAGTAAAATATATGTCAATTTTTTATTCGAACCATGTAAATAACCTAGGTAGGATTTTGAAAATTACTTTTAAACACAAAAACACTTTAAAAAAATATAATGTTATTATTTAATACAGATTATGTAATACTAATTTTTTACTACCAAGTAGCAACTAGTTTATCACACTGTTCATTAATAATTCAATAAAAGAATGCTGAAGAAAACAATAAAATATCAAAGCTTTTAAATTATGTTGTTTTAAATTTATCAAGTTTATGAAATTAAACGGTGTTATTACAGAACGCAATACAATCTGGAGTAAGTTTATATAATTATTAAAAACTAAATTTATGTTGTTTATAACTGTCATATTTTAGACAACTGATTTTTTAGTTTCAAACATTTTTTTACAGTTTTTTTTTATTTTTCCATACTTACCTTTATGTTTTTGGTAGTAACCTTGTTTTTTTAATAAAAAACTTATTTCTTGTGTTAAACTCTAATCAACCTTGCAAATATAAAAAAATGTTACAGTTTATTTAATAAAAAATATTACCTATTCCACTGTTAAAAGCAGACTTTTAGGACAAAACTAAATATAAATATAAAAAATAAAGTTAAACTAAAACCAATGCTAACTTTTAAGTTATTAGAATATATAAGTTACGATAAATTTTTAGCAAAATTTTAAAAAACTATAAACAACACACAAGCCACAGTGCACATATACAAAGTGAAAATAAATAATCTTTCACATAAAACTTAAGCTTTTTTTGACACTAACAGCCATTAACTGGTTCAGGTGTCAAGTAATTAAGATAACATTAACAATAATAATTGTTATTAAAATAAACAAACAGTCGATGAGTTACCACCCAAAAGCTCGATCAGGCGTGAAAGGATCAATCGGAAGCCCGATGCCCGGAGACGTGATAGACGTCAAAGTTGATGTGAGTTTGACTGCAATATCTGTTATTAAAATTAATTGTTGATGTCTTTTACATGGTTTGAGTAAAAATGTTACGTTGTTATGTTTAGTATGATAGGAGTAAAAATGTTTTGGTAGTGTTTTTAGTGGTGAGTGGTTTTCTCCGATATTTAGACTGCATAGATTTTCCTCTGCAAACTTATACAAAAAAATGTTGTTTGGTTATTTTGTTATGTTTTGCATGTAGTACATATCAACTAAGAGGCAACATCGATGTTTTAAAAATACTTGTCAACCTAAATTTCGATGTTTTGCATTTATAAACTGTGGAATTATTGTCATTACTGACAACATTTAGTGTGCACAAAGTTTGTAATGACAGACTTGTAGGTTGGTGACAAAATAATTAAAGGAAATGTTGTTGTCATTTTTGATAATATTAAGTGTGTAAAAAAAAATTATTAATCAAATCATAGGTTGGTGACAAAATAAATAAAGGAGATGTTGTAGTTGTCATTATTAATAGTATTTAGTTTTCACAATTGTTTGTATTGACTAATTTACAGGTTGGTGACAAAATAAATAAAGGAGATGTTTTTGTTGCCATTATTAATAGTATTTAGTTATCACAGTTGTTTGTATTGACTAATTTACAGGTTGGTGACAAAATAAATAAAGGAGATGTTGTTGTTGTCATTATTAATAGTGTTTAGTTTTCACAATTGTTTGTATTGACAAATTTACAGGTTGGTGACAAAATAAATAAAGGAGATGTTGTGGTTGTCATTATTAATAGTGTTTAGTTTTCTCAATTGTTTGTATTGACAAATTTACAGGTTGGTGACAAAATAAATAAAGGAGATGTTGTAGTTGTCATTATTAATAGTGTTTAGTTTTCACAATTGTTTGTATTGACTAATTTACAGGTTGGTGACAAAATAAATAAATGAGATGTTGTAGTTGTCATTATTAATAGTGTTTAGTTTTCACAATTGTTTGTATTGACTAATTTACAGGTTGGTGACAAAATAAATAAAGGGGATGTTGTAGTTGTCATTGCAAATAGCATTTAGATTTCACAATTGTTTGTATTGACTAATTTACAGGTTGGTGACAAAATAAATAAAGGGGATGTTGTAGTTGTCATTATTAATAGTGTTTAGTTTTCACAATTGTTTGTATTGACTAATTTACAGGTTGGTGACAAAATAAATAAAGGGGATGTCGTAGTTGTCATTTCCGCTATGAAAATGGAAATGGAAGTGAAAGCGCAGTGCTCAGGTAATACAAATATTTAATCATAATGCTAAATATAATATCTAATTAAAATGAATAAAATATTTGAACATTATAAAGTTAATCAAACTGCGCCTTCTAAAGTTGAGGTATTAAATTGATCAAATTTATTACAAATTAAGTGTTTAAACATAAACTAAAAAAAAAACTGTATAACATAATACTAACTGAATTTATTAATTAAAGTAATAAGTAAACTATAAGTTTTAGCGATTTTTGTTTTAATAAGGTAAGGTTATTATTTTGTGTTTGTTTTATATTAATGTAAAACAAAGCTTAAAGAATTCAATGTTTAAAATAATATTTTTTTTTAAACCAAGTATGGTACAAGGTTGACGTTTGTAAAACCTTTAAAATATATTGAATAGACTTTTTTTTTTGAATTAAATAATTCTGCTTTTTTATTTACTGAAATTTTTATTAAGACAAAGCAACTAATTATCAAAATATAAATATTTTAGGCACAGTATCACAGGTGGCTTGTAGCAAGGGAATGAATTTGCAAGCTGACGATTTACTAGTGGAAATTGAAAATTAAAATTATTTGATTTACTTGTGGAAATTGAAAATTGAACTGTTTAATTTTTATTTTAAAAATTTATATCTATGCTATTCAAATCAGTAATCATATTTTCTGTAATTTTACATTAATCCAAGTACTGCTATTTAATGAATATTTTACTTTTTTGGTGGTAGTGGTGTTTAACTTATAATAAAATTTAGTTTGATTAATTAAATTTGTGTAACACTTATTATACACTAAGCTTATCAAAGTATAACTAAATACAATTGAAAAGTTTTTGTTATTTAAGAAGAATTTCGTTACAGTTTAAAAATTTTAATCTTTACTTAATTATGACTTCAGTTTTTTTTTCAGTATTAATTTGTTTACTATTAGTTTTGTATGTCATTACATGTTTTAATCTTGGTTTTCCAAACTAATCATTTTACTACCTATTTATCATTATTTTTGTAATTCGATACTTTAAATTGTTTTTTTTATACACAAATACGTATTATGTTTTTTTTTTCTATTAACCTCTTTATTTTTGTTCGTTGTTTTTTTGATACTTTTAAATTGCAATTTTAACTTTAATTTAATCACTTAGAAAGTATGTTTTGTTCAAAGAATCCGTAAATATTTTACTTTCTTTTAATACTGTATGCAATTTTACGTTTTAAAATACTAACATACTCTATATAAATTACGATCTGTTTAGTTTAAAACCAAGACCAATTGTTACACTTATTTAAAATTTTACAAACTTTAAAATTTATTTAAATAAATATATTTAAACTAGTATAGTTTATTTTTTTAATGATAAACTATTAGTTGTAAAATAAGTTGTAAAAATATTAGGCTCGCAATCTGTCAGTTTAAGTAAACTAGTTCAAGCAAATTATAAATTAGAAGTTATTTTGATATACAAGGTATGGTTTTATCTCCAAGCTCAAATATTTTTTAAGCTAGAACCTAATTTGTCATAATTCTATAATATTTCGCAGTTTGTTAAAGTTGAGATAAATATGTATTGGCAAATTCATTTGACAAAAAGACACGAAATTTCAAGCTAAGTTCTCTGAACAAGTTTAAAACGTCAGTGATACTTTATAAAGAAAATATTAAGACATGCCTGACACAACTAAACTGTTAATATGTGTTCAGGTTTCACTTTATTGTAGTATTTCTAAAATGTTTATATTACAAAACTACTTTTATAATATAATTGATCTTTATGGTTTCAATGTTCGTACATGACCTTCAACAAAGTCATTTTACTCATTCAAAGTGTTTGTTACAAACAATTAAATATAGGAAAATAAACTATGTTTATATTATGCAAATATGTATTGAATTCTCATTTAAGCATTTACTTTTTTATCTGTAAATACTTACCAAGGCAAAAAAAAATTCATGAGGTATATTAGCTCGTTTACTTAGAAAGTACGTATAAAAAGCGTTAATGATTGTATAAAGTAGAGACCTTCGCTTTTAAAGTAGACAACACCAAACAATTTATTAAAACCGAACTGTTTAGTTTCTCTGGAGGTGTTGCTTGGTTTTTCGTCTTGTTAATGTGAAACTATTTTTAAGGTGTTTTTTATGTTAACCACAACATTGTTAGTGATCAGATTAGCATTAATTAAACTCATACTTAACAAAGTATAGAAATGACTTCAAAGATAGACTGCATTCACAAACTCTTTTTATTCGGTAAACTGTTCTCACAGATTCGTGTGTGAAAATCCATAAAAATAATTGTTAACAGTTGCTTCGATTAAAAAAAATGTTTTTTTTAAAAATATCTTCCGATATACCGTGCTTTAGTTATACAAACATTATCTTTCATTTTAATGTTTATCGTATTTTTAAAGATTTTCTTCTCATTGAACCGTCTCTTAAGGTATTTTCATGATAAAAACTTTGAATATCTTTAGTCATTCGTTTTGCAGTTTTTTTTTTGGATTAAAATTTTACCTCTTTTAAACAGGTTTAATTACAGTCTTTTATTTGTTAGTGCATGGTGTTAGGCTATTAAGAAACTCTTTAGATCAGCGGTTCTAAACCCTTTTTTCACGTTTTACTCTCCGCCCCCCCCCCCTATTTACAACATATTTTTAAATTTTGAAGAAAAAAAAAAGATTTTTCGAACTTTAAGCTTATTAAGTTCAAAAAATCATAAAACTTAAAAAGCTTTTAAAACGTAAAATAATTATAGTTAAACACTAACTTAAAAACTAAAAAGACAATTAATATACATTAGTTTACATAACTGTAACAAAAAAAAATTACCACCTAAAACAAGGGAATTTACCCCCAGGGGTAAATTCACCCTAAGTTGAAAACCCCTGCTTTAGATGTCTAGATGCAGCTTAAAACTATTAACATCGCTGTACACTATTTGCTTAGTTAGCTTTAAGAGTCAACAGCACTAAAGTTATTATATTTAATCTTATTACATAAAATATATTTAGTTCGTCATTTTTGCACTTTTAGGACTTTGACTATGTCTATTTGTTAATTGTATTTGAAAAACATAGTGAATGATTAAAAAAAAATTTATAAAACTAAAATTGTTGCCTTGAAGCACAATTTTTAATATATTTTAAAAAGTTTATATTTTAAGTAACTGTAAGCTACAAACATAATTTACTCTTTTGTCCATAGTAATGTGTTTATAATTAAAAATAACAAACTATCATTAGTTAAGTTTACTTTGAAACTTAAGGTTTTTTTTTGGAGACAGACAAAATATTTTAATAAAGATCTTAAGTGATGCGGTGTTTATACGAAACACAACGATTTTTATAAAAGTAATCATCTGATTTACTAATGCTTTATAAGTTTTTTTATTAGGGTCGTATTGTAGAAGCTTTTAAAGTATTTTTCTTTCAATGATTTGTTTACTAAATACTTTTGACGTGAAAAAAGACAGAAAAAAGACAGAATTTAGAAAAACTAAATCAATATTTGCTTTTAGTGCAACGCATGTAAAATTGTTTCATAAATAATTAATACATTTCGGTTGTTTTAATGCTAGCGAATTAGGAAATAAAAATTTTTGCTTAATAAGTGTGTATCAACATTTTTTCAAAATAGAAAATTCTATCAAGTTTTATTGTGAAAAAAGTAAAATGCTAATGATTATAGAGCGGGTCTAAAAAGCTAATATGTGACCACATTGTCAAAGCTAAACTTTGATTAAAGAAAACACAAAAAAATATATATACAACAACTAAACAGCTTGACTTAAACTTAAAATTTTTTTTAAACATAAGTTGAACCAATCTGTAGTGATTTTTTGTGACCGGCAAACATGTTTTTAATTATAATAATCTTCTTAAAAGTGTTTGTACTAAGATTTCGTTATATCATGTGTCAAACATATTTTGAAGTATAAAAAAAATTTTTAAAAAAACTATGATATGGTAACCAGTACTAAAGAAGCTCTGTGTTAAAGAAAACAACTTCAAAAAATTCTACAAAAGTATAGCAACATAAAAAAATCTAAAACTAAGTTTTAATACTTTAATCGAGCAAAAAATATTAACCTAATTCTATAATTATAATTATTTCAAAAACACTTTTTAAAACTATCCATATTTGATATATAATAAAAAACAAAATCACTTGAACTTCAAAAGTATATATATATATATATGATTTATTGGAAAAGTCCGGTTTTAAATGTATTGGTACATACGTTACATAAAGCTAAACGCTTTGATGATTAAAGCGTTTAGCTTTATGAAACGTATGTACCAGTATTTTTAAAATTGGACATTTCCAATAAATTATTTAAAAGCCCTTCAAGTGGGCTCTGCAGAAGATTATCAAAGTTCAAGTTTGAATAATAACCTTATTGTATATATATATATATATATAATTTACTGAAATGACGATTTTAAAAATGCTGGAAAATATGTTTCATAAAAACAAAAAAGATTGTCTCTAATCTTAAGCCAGTTCAAATTTAAAATAAAAAGCACTTTGGTAAACAAAGATGCAAAAGTTTACAAAAAAACAAAAACAGTATTACGTAAGAATTGAACATTGTACATTACAAAAATTCAGTACAAAAATCGATATTTTATCTAACTAATCAAGCAACTAAAATTAACGAAAACAACAGTTAATTGACTATAAAATACTTCAAAATTTGTTTTATTTTAAGAAGAGCTTTTTAATTTGTCGACAAGACGATATAAATTCGCTCCTCTTGTTTAAGCAACCTTCCTTTTTTAACGCATACATTAAGGCTGTTGATTCTTTTAAGCACAGCTGTTTTTGTACATTTTTGTACTGAATATTTGTAATGTACAATGAATAATAAAAGTAAAAAAGAATATTTGTAAAGTAATAAAAAATTCTTACGTAATATTGTTTTTGTTTTTTTGTAAACTTTTGCATCTTTGTTTACCAAAGTGCTTTTTATTTTAAATTTGAACTGGCTGAAGATTAGAGACAATCTTTTTTGTCTTTATGAAACATATGTTCAAGTATTTTCAAAATTGTCATTTCAATAAACTATTTAAAAGACCTTCAAGTGGGCTCAGTAGAAGGTGTTCAAGTATGAACATTAACCATATTTTATATTTATATATATATATAGTTTTTCAGCCATCATTTAATTTTTGTGACGTCACTTTCTCCTTTCGAAGGTGATGTCGAGTTTTTGCGCGGGCCTCAGCACCATGTCTCCCGCCTTTTTAATTCCCGCCAGATCGTCGTGCGCGGTCAACCGGAACCTCCTTAGCACGTGGGCGAGCATGACCTTCTCCTCCTGCAACGCGAACTTCTGCCCTATGCAGTTGCGGGGTCCGGCGGAGAAGGGGATAAAAGAGTAGGGGTGGCGCCCCACCATGTTTTCTCGACTAAACCTGAAACAACGTTTTTTAAGTATTTTATATATCAAACATAGTTTTAATTTGATAAGCTTATCATGTAAATATAAAAGCACATAAAGAGCTTTTGTTAAGTTTATAAAATAATTTTTATGACACTTCTTAAGATGTGATTCTTCTTATACTTCTTTAAATTGTTCTTTAAAGACCCTCATACTGCAAAAATTTTTGTCGAAGTTTTAAAGTTATTTGAATTTTAGTTATAATAAAATATTTATAACTTATCTTAAAGTTATAAGTAACCTCAAAATAAGTTCACATGTATGTCTTATGAAAGATTTTAAATTGTTTTTGTAAATTCTTATTATGAAGAATGAGTTGTAACCGAAGCAAAAAACCTGTCGGGGTCGAATTTCTCGGGCTCCCGCCACACGTTGGCGTTGTGGTGGAGTGAATACATGAGAACGGTGACCTCGGTTCCCATGGGAACTACGTGACCGTCAAGTTCCATGTCTTGTGACGTCACACGACCGATGAGAGGGACGGAGGGAAACATCCGTAGCGACTCCTTGATTACCTATGACGTCATAATGTGGTTATTGAGTTGGTTTTGTTATATATTTGTTATTGCAAACAGATTTATTGTAAAATAATGAATGTGTTATTATAATAAATTAATGGTAACTTATAATATATAAACAAAACAATTAAAAAACACACCTGTTCGAGGTACGTCATCTTTCTGACGTCATCCATCGTCACGTCCCTGGTGACATCATCACCGAAAACGTTATCTAATTCCTCGTGAATATTTCGTTGCACTTGAGGGAACTTCCCTATCAGGAAAATTGCCCACGTCATAGCGGCCGCGGTGGTGTCGTGGCCCTCGAACATGAACGTGTCAACCTTTTCAATTTTTTTTTTAATTTTTATTTTTTACATGCTTCATTTACTTGTGTCCACCGTTAGAAACATTATAAATAATAAAAGTATTAATTTTTTTATATGAATCAGTTTACGATCTTTTTTATTTTCAATGATTTAATTACCATAGTTTTTTGAGTAGCTCAATTTCAAATATTTAAACTGAATAAACTATTTTAAAGTATCTTGCTACTAAAGTGTTTTAGTAGACACATATAAGTATTTTTCCTAATGAAATATTTAAAGATATAAGTCCTTACTTCTTCCTGAATATCTGAAAGAGACAGAGAATTGCCTGAATCATCTGTGGATTCCAATAATACGTCGAGAAATGCGAGCCTTCGCTTCTTTGATGGAAGGTTTGAAGCTGCTTATTGAAAAATCATTAAGAAAGTGTTTTTTTCTTTAATAAGTTTTTTAGAAACTTTTTTTTTCAGTTAATGTGATTTTAATAATAACATTGTCTACAGTAAACTTTTGACTTCAAGTATTAACGTAAGAAATAAAATTTGTTTTAAACTTTAGCATCTAATATTATTTTAATGTTTTGCTTTTATGTTTTTGAAAAATTACAAAAAAGTACTTTAATAACCTTTCTATTTAGTTATTACAACTAACAAAAATTCGAAATGTCATTTTCTTTATGAAAAGTGTTTTATAAAAAGCTCTATACTGTAATGTATATTATACAGTACTAAATAGCTTTATGACCAAATGTTAAGTTCTCACCACTTTTTTTATTCTCGTGTTCACTCATTCGATGCTTGATGACGCCACGTGTGAACGAATGAAGCGTGGTGAGCAAATTGTTGTGCTCCTGACCAATCGGCATCCTGTTGAAAGCAAAGTCCCACCAGTAGCCCGGGTTTTTCTGACGCAACTGGACAATATCAGACACCCTGTTTTGAGAAAAAGTTTATTTTATTTTGACCATAAATGTGTCGTGTTTGTGTCACACTTCTTCGATCATTTTTCTACTACAAGCTTGAACTTATTTTTGATGTTATAAATTTGTTGTCATTGAACAATACCGGACACCCTTATTTGATCAAAAATAAAGTTTAAAAATCTAGATTTTAACTGTTTTATCATATAAATGTGTTATTTTTGCAGCGTGTGTCAAACTTCATTATCGAAAACTATATAATTTTCATTAGAAACTAAATATTTACTTATTATGTTAAAAATTTTGATCACTTAATTTCTTAAGATATTTGATTTTAAAGTGCTAGTCTTGTTGAACAGATTTTAGAATTTAAGTAGTTTTTTAAAAGTAACTTAACTACTACTTATGCTACTTTTTTTTGTTTGTTGTACATACTTTTACTGATTCAAAGCAACGTACTTAATGATGTAAGGCAATCTTAAATTTTAAAAAGAAATTAAAACTGTGACATGTAATAGTCTTCACGTAATCATTAGTTACCTTTTCATTACTAAACTAGCGAAACCCTGATACAGACTAGTGGAATATGCTGGTTGTAAAAATGTTAAGAAAAATATATTGACTGAATAGACTTATTTTTGGAAACTTTAATAAAATTGTTAAATAGCCAACTACTAAAAATTGAAGGTAATAAATTTAAAACATTACTTGTAAAAACTCAAAATACCTGTAAATGGCCTTGACGTAGTCCGAGTCGTCGTTTTCTTGAGCGCCGACGTTTTTACCCATGGCAGTGTCGCATATGATGTCCAGTGCGCACAGGGTGATGGAGTTTCCGATGTCCACGTCTTCACCCGCGTCCACGAGACGCTCCATCTTGGACACCATGATCCGAGATTGCTGTTGAGTTGTTGTTTATTGTACCAAGTAAATTGATAGCTGATCGAGTTGGTTATCGATTGAAAAGAAAGACTTTTTTTTTCTTCAAAATAAACACTTCCGTAAAGAAAATTTCCGTCGTTTTATCTCACTTGTCGCTATTTTGGAACATAACTGATTTCGAAAAATATGAGTGACATTTACTGCTATTGAAGAAATTTTGTAGCAAAAATGTCAAAAATAAAATGAAGTCAAAGAAAAGAAGTTTAATTACAGGTAGAGTAACAAGTTGATTACAAACTTTTAGATAGCTTGATTTTTTCAGAAATTTTTAATTTCAAAATAAAAGACTTTATTCAATTTTTAATCTGTATTTTTTTTACTGGAAGCCACTATTCATCTCAAACCTTGTTCATGACATCGAGGAAGTCCTGCAGTATGGTGAAATGAAAGGTGGGAGTGATCAGCCTCCTTCTTCTCTGCCACTTTTCTCCTCCCGAGATCAGCAGTCCCTCGCCGATCCAAGGCAAGAGGAACCTGCAGGAACAAAGGAAAAAGTTAAACAACTTATTATCTTGAATAAAATAAGTTTTATTCGATTATCCTGTGCACGGAAAAATTATGCAGGTACCTTAAACAGGAAGCGGCGGCCTGTTGTAGTTAATGTTTCAGGTTTGTAAAAAAAATTTGTACAATTATATTATTAAATCAAAGAAGGTTGTTTAATAATTAATCATAAAGTAAGAAAACTCGTTTAAGCAAAACTGATTTAACAGCACGACTGTATGTTTTTGTTGTAAATTTTTGTATACTCTTGTGCACGAGTTTTATTAAGTAGAAGATAAATCAAATGCTAGAGGTTTGCCTGTGACGGATAGTAAAAGGCCAACCCTTTAAAATAAAACGAAGGAAAGAAAATATAAACACGTAAACATTAAAATTGCCTAAAGTAGTAAAATTAGCAACAATATTTTTAGGTTCAGGTAGAAATTAAGTTTAGTAAATCGAATAAACATACTTGTTAAAAACTTTGAAAAGAAGTTTCTTATACAAGAAATGTAAAATGACATAGAATTCGTATTTTTTTAACTGTAAGCAAAACTTTTATTTTACCTGTAAACGAAACTCTTGTTTAACTTGTAAACGAAACTTTTGTTTTACTTGTAAACTAGCTTTTTATTAAATCTGTGAACGATAAACATTTGAAAATAAATTTCTTAAAAATTATTTTTTTCTTTTACCTGTAAACGAAAGCCTTCTTCATGTGTTTTGAGCTCCTGATGAGCTTTTCAACCGACTCAGGGTGACATACGAGGACCATCGGAACCGGGCCGAGCCATATGTTGCAGCACTTTTTAAAAGTTTAAAGTTAAAAACAATAAAACCATAAACTATCGCTGTTATTTACTACACGAGCTTTTAGAAGTTTTACTGGGGAAGCGCTCAGTGCTGATTTACAAACTTTGCTACTTCTATCGACCTTCTGTCGAAACTGGGTTTCAAACCTTTGTGACCTCAAATGTCATTACAAAATGCTCACCTTGTCTTTTCCAGCCTCGCAAATTTTCCTTCCAAAGTCCTCGACGAACTTGAAAAACTGAGAAGTGTTTCTCGGAAACATCCAGGAGTGACCAATCAGCGGCAAGGCTACTTCTGGCAGTGTGGGCAGGCTGCCCATTTTCCATCTTTAATATAATTACGTCAGACATCAACTACATTACGTATCGCTACTTCTATGTAATTTTTGTTTTGTGTGTAACGTATTAAGAACGTGTTTCTTGGTTATTCTAATTAAATTATTAGAGCTATAATAACCACACATAAAAGATTAGTTAACTTGAGTTAAATAAACTATTTTCTATGCTTTTGTTGTAAGCTATTGCTACGAACAAACCGTTATTTGTTTAAAGTATAATTGTTTTTATAAACTACTACAAGAATTGTGTAGAAATTATTTTCAAATCATCATTTGAGAGTCTAAACTTTGTAATTAATTATTAGCGACAATGTATGTAGGATTTGTTTTGAAAATAAAATAAAATTAGGATACTTTAGTAATTAGTTTTAAAAATACATCAATTACTAAAAATACTATTAGCCCGTAAGAACTTAGTTTTTATTCCAGATGATTCAACAAAATTGAAGTGCATTTATTGAAGCATAATTCAAAAAACCACTTTTTTATTGCTTAACTAAAACTTAATTGTGTCATAATTTATACAAAATTTTTGTTGTTATATGTTTGTCTAATAGTTAACGTAAATGAGTATTGTGTAGCTCGATAACCGAAGAGACTTTCTTTACATTAAGTATACTGACCATATTTATATTTAGTGTCCTTATATTTTTTTTTTTTTTGTAAAAATGAATTTTTACTTCTTCTTCAAAAAACTAAAAATTTTAATCTATCAGCTTTTACCATTTCTTTAAAAACTTTTATTAAACTTTCAAAAAAATTTAATGCTTAAAAAACCATGTTTGTTATCAAAAAATTTATTTGTTCATGCTGCTTTAAATTTATATAAATATTTAAACTCAATGACGTTTTTATTTTAGTTCAAGTTTAAACTAAACAAATATTGTTTAAGAAAAACAAACATTTGTAATCAGCTTTTTACCAGTATCTTTTGTCAAAAATTTTTAATTTAATTTGTAAAAGCTTATTAATCTAGCTGTTTTTTTGTTTTTTCTATTTACATTGTAAATAAAACAAATGATTTTTTAGTGTTTATAATATGAATTGAAATCTCATCTTTAAATAATTTTAATTTATTATTTTAGTTTTCATCTATAATAAAGTATTTTTACTGTGAACCATAAAAAGATTTAATGTATTGATTTTAAAATTGTTCAAAAAAAATAAACCTATGTCCATAACAACGAAATCACAAGACCACATTTCATCAACAGATAATAAACAATGAACTTTACCGCAAGATCAACAACAACAGCATCCGAGACAATCCTACGACCGGTTTCGTCCTTATTAGGACTCATCAGGCAGGAATAGTCGCGAGAAACCGCTATTGTGGTCTTAAACAAACGGGCTTAAGTACTAAGTACTTAAGCGAACGTTTGTGGGTAATCAACAGATAAAAAAGTTTTTTTTTTAAAAAGTTCACACTATTATTCACACTGTTATAAAAAAATAGTTTGAAACAGTCAAACCTGTAAGAAATTTGATAGGAAATTTTTTGCCAGTATTTAGCCATTAGAAAAGCAACAAGCGTGACAACTGCTACTACAAGGCTTATCATGCTTATGTTAATAAATTTCTGTTTAAATCAGTTTACGTTTTAAACAGTGCAAAGAAACACTTAGTTTAATGAAAAGTTTATATTCAAACTATGTTAATTGTTTAATAAGTAGTTTTGTCATTTGTATAAACAATAAACTTTCTAAAAATCTACGTTATGAAATATAAAAGCTTTTCTTAGAAATATTGAAGGTTAAATTACATTGTAAAATGTTAAAAAGTTGATGTTTGCAGCGACTAAATTGGAAAAACTTTTGATGATAATTTAGTGTTGACTTTTCTAATTTACTGTTTTTTTTATTAAAGGTTAATAAAAACTTATTTTTTATTTGAATTAAGAGCTTTTAAAACCACTAGTTGTTAAATAAAAGTTCATAAACTGAAAGTATCATCATAAGAAATAATTCCATCTAAACCATGCTTAAAACTATTAAACAATTTCTAAATACTATATTTGTTTGCCAGATTGAAATGCTTTAAAGCCTTTCTAATTTACTTAAACATATAAAATAAAAACTAGTAGTTTAAGCTAATACTTTAAAAGAGTTATAATTTTTTTTTATTAAAACCAAAACTTGCAACTTTGAGATTAGTTTAAAAGTCAATCCATAGTTCTTATTAAAAAAAAAATTTTTTTAAAGTTTGCTTTATTTTTAAATTTATAAACTAGCTTAGACAAATTTTGAACATAATACTACCCAACAAACGTAACAAGATATTCGTGAAAAAAACAAATATCAAACCGAAATGAAATCAACTTGTAAAAATGCTTCCACAAAAATTTATGCATGATTTAATTTTTGCACATTAACCATCTTTTTTCTATCACATAATATCTCCTTTAAGTTCTCTCAAAAGACAAGTTTTTTATAAACTTGGTTTGATAAAAATTTATCAATGTTACTGATTATCAAGGTTACTATAAATTAACTCTTTTTGAAATTTTTTTGTACAAATTTTTATCTACAGCAACAAAAAAGAGTTACACTATAAAAAAGACAGTAGAAAAAAAAATTCTAAAAATTTGTATAGTTTTCACAAAAAAATTTTGCGCATTATAAAACAGTTTAACAAACACAGTACGACAATTGTTTACAACATATAAACTTCTCGTGCAAAATAAACTTCAGTGAAAATAACTATTATATACAAAAAAAAAAAGAAACAGAAGTAATTGATGAAATAACAAATGGTTTGACGACTATTTGCACGAAGTTTGTTTGTAAAGTTTAGTTGAACCTTCGAACTTCATCAATATTTGCGCACGGTTAAAATTTAACAAGATTGCAATCACATCGTGCAATCTTCGTTTGTTGTATTTTTCTTTAACTTAATGTAAAACATATTACTGTACTGAATTATTAATTATGTTTGATTTTAATTCCTTATTTTTTTTAAAGGCGTAATTAGAACAAAAATACGGTTTTAGTTAGTAATGAAACTAACACTAAATAAACGTACGTTTACAAGACTTGAGTAAATAGACTTAAATAAAAATTTCTTTAACTGGAATGAATATAAAATTCTTTTACTTTTGTTTAAGATAAGATTTTTTCAGACCGTTTCCACTGTAATAAAAAAATTACAACTTTATAAAAACTCTTAAGTCTTATTGTAAAAATTCAAAAAAAAGAAAGCTAACTAATAAAAGCATTTATAAACTTTAAAGAAAGTAAGTTTTAAGTACATATTTAATTTGTAGCAAAGCGTAATTTAGTTAACACAAAATTTATTTTGTATATCAATTTGTAAATAGTCTTTTCTTTTACGTACCATGGTGTTCTGATGTAATTGTTAGAACTTAGATCAAAGATTAGCTTTTTGAACTTGCTATGATTCATTTTTCAGGTTACATGACAGTTCAAATTCCGACAATTCAAATTTCCACAATTCAAGTTCTTTAAAAAACCTTAGAGACATTATCTCAAAAAACAATATACATTTGAAAAAAAAATGGACTTCTTATTAATATCTAAACGCTATTTTTGCTTTTTTGAAAAATGTTAAATAATTTTAAAGATAATTTAAAGTTAACTTAAATAACTACATTTCTAAACTTATTTTAGCCATATGTCCGAATATATTTTTACAAAAATTATGGCTTGTAGATAATAATAGAACCTACGTACGATTTTTTTTTCAAGTATACACTACTTTTCAACTTGTGACCCTTTAAATTTTTTTAAAGAATTGGGTTGCCCAATTTTGAGTTTTTCGAGTGGTGTACCTTATTTATTTTAGAATAATCACTTGTATTCAACATTACTACACCGTTTTTTTATCCATATTTAGACATCTAATGTTTTATTTTTCGAGAGGCCTATTAGTGTTTTGAGTGTCGCTCTGTTTTTGTCTGAATCACATTTTGCTCTCAGCAACAAACTTTGTGGTGCTGTTTCTTTGTTTCTTAAGTTATCTAGCATGTCATAGTCTGGATGTTTTCTTTGACACGCCCTTGTTTAATTTAACTCTCAGTTGAAGCTTTAATTTTATTTTTGTTGATACATTTTAGCATGGTGCTGTGTTCGAACTGAAAATTATTGCTGATTTATCGGTCAGTGATAACTTGTAAGAGTTTAGGTTGATCATACAGTCTGACGCTTCACATTTTCTTTGTTTTTTCCAAAGTGCAAAGAGCTTCTTTTGATAAGTGTTTTTCTTTTCTACTACGATATTTTTAAAATTATTATCATTGATTTGCTGCAAAAGCCTAAAATGTATTGAAGGTACGTAGACGACTTGTTCTGAATTTTTTAAAACAGTACTGTTGTGTATTTTGTTCTTAGTTGTTTTTCAAAATATGGTAATTTGTTTTTCTGACAAGTTTGAATTACAAGTTACAGGTTCTCGTGCATTTTGTTAAGTTTTCTTGAATCTGTTGTATTTCTGACTTGTTTTCAAAAATGCAAAATAAGTACCTAAAATATATTTTAGGTTTCTTATGTTTATTCAATAAATCTGTCTCTAATTGACTGACAAACCAGCTGGTCAGTAAAGGGGCGATTGGAAAACCCACTGATAAACCACCGATTTGTTGGTATATACTGTGCCATTGAATATGACAATGCTTTGTGCTAATGCTTAATTGCTTTTAACTTTAAGTAAAATAATGTTTCTCGACAAAGTTTATTGAGGAACAAACACAACAAATAAACAATACTCAATCGAGGTAATTAAAAATGAGGATCGCCACAAAACCAACACTGCATAAAAATACCTTATAAAAAAGTACATTTGTATGTAAAAACCAGGCAAGCTGAACAACCAATATATTGGTGACACAGAACGACAACTATTCTTAAGAACAAACGAGCATGTGCAGTTTTCAAGCACAATGAGAATTGTTTATATTGCAAAAATTGTAGTAACATTTATATAACTATTTTGAAGTTATTAAATTTTTAATTCTTATAATAACTTATTGTCTACAGAAGCTCTATTAGTTGAAAAACTTCAACCCAATTTAAATAATCAACTTGGTCCTGATAAAGGATCAAGAGTTATTTTAAAATAATCCATTTTGTTTCTTGATTAGTTTCTTTCTTTAAATAATACTTTTGTGTTAGTTACTTGCCTTGATTACTACTAGTATATTATTGATTAAGTCTTACTCTGTTTATCTTTCTCAGTTATTTTTATGAGTATTTTAAGTTTATTTTACATAAGGCTATAACATAATAAGTAGTTCCGAAAGCTTGCTAAAATTGTAATAAAGTATAATAATAAAAAAAGTGTATTGTCTTGGAATAAAATGGTACTTAAGTATTGAAAAGTTACAGTTTAAACACAGTTTTAATAGGTTTCTGATACGTGTTTTCAATTTTTTTTTGCACAACTAGCTTTGCTTTTTATTTAATAATATAAAATAACTTTTGTGCTCCAAGAAAAACGTTTGTTAATATAAAAATTTGATTAATGTTATACTGAAAACTTTGTTTAATTAAAAGATTGACTTTATATTTAAGGAGTTGTACAAAAGAAGCAACTTTCACGTAAAATGATGGACTTCTAGACATTATTGTTTTATTATTAAGGCATTTATTTGTTAACTATTATAACTTAGTATTGATATCATATCTAAGCACAGCCTTAAAAGGAAATGTACAAAAGTTTCAATTTCTAAAAAAAAAACAGGTTCTAAAAATTTGCATTTATATTTTATCAACTTATTAATTACAAAAAAAGCGATTTTTTTTTCGACCACCCGATGTCGCTAACACCATACTTCAAATATGCACGAAGGGTCTTTTTGCACGAGAGTAAAAAATAAACATTAAAAATAAATTAGTGGTTAGGGGTAAAAGAGATAGTAAAAATAAAAAAGAAGTTCAATAGAAATTATTGATATAAGTATAAAAAATCAAATAATAATAAATAAAAAGTTACCGACCGAGAGTAAAAGTAACAGTTATAGTAAAAATAAAATTGAACCCGTGCAAAAGAATCTTCATACAAAATGTCCCTTTGTGCATTTTTGACACCTCCCAGCTTTCTTTCCATAAGATTTGGTCTTGCCTTATTTTTTGCCAATTTTTTTTTTCTAATTTTATATGTCTTATTAGTTTTCTTAACATTTTGTTACCATGCTTACTAACCATTTTAACTTATCACTCTTACTTTTGTATCCTCTTATATACCTTTAAAAATACTACTTACTATTTTCAATTTACTTACAATAATCTTTTCTGCCTGAAATAAAATTGTTCTTTAACCTATTTCATCAGTTTGTGTAGTATTATTACTCCTACTCCAGCTATAAATAACTACCATTATCACTTAAGGTTATTTAGTAAAATGTAGATATATTGAGCAATGTATATCAAAACAGCAGCTTAGTTGAAAACCAAAACTTTGTTTTTTTTTTTTTTTGTAGAAAACTCTTGTTCTAAATGTTAAACATCTTAAGTATTAATTTAAAAATGGTTTTTATCACAAGTATATATATACAAAGTGTAAGATTTTAGATACAAGTTTGGTATTAAAGTTAAAACTTATAAGATGTTGAAGAATGGAACTGAAAATGAATAAAAATGTCTTTCTATAAGTATAAATCTCTTCTCCAAAACTTCTTTAAACAACGTATAAATTAACAAATGCACAGTTCTTAATCTTTAAACATACGGTTTATACAGAACTGTGTAAACCTTAGTTCAAACTTAAAATAAGTACTCATTTGGACAAAAACATATGAGTTATTTCATGATTATCTAAGGTTTTTTCGAAAATGTATTAAGTGACAGATTTTTGCCTAAGTTTCCAAATTCCATGGTCTTTTAGGATTCCAGATTAAATGACTACTATAGTTTTTTATTAAGGAAAATTTATGCTTTTTTTCCATAGAACGAAGTAGATAAAGTATGTACTTTAAACTAAATTAGAGTGATCTTTATATGCCAGATAATTTAACTACTGATAAAAAAATTCAAAATCTCACTACTACCTTTGTTACGATTGTAAAAACTTTTTGTTTTCAACATGTCATAAAAGCAAACTAAGCGCTAAATAAATAAAGCTCCAAACCATAAACTTTATTTAAAAAACAAAACGCTTTGAAACTTAAATACTAAATTGCAAAGAAACTCTTAAATACACATTTTATGTTAACTCGAAAACTAAACATAAAAACAAACTAGACACACCATTGCTTACACTTTATAAAAAATGTTGTTCTAAATTTATTATTACCCAGGTAAGCTTCAACACTTAAAAAGTTCCAGCCTTAAAGCAACGTAATCGTTCCATCTGATCGGGTATACTCTGAACTTTTGGGCCTCAATTGGTTGGGGAAACTTGTTTAAATGAGGGGTTAGGTTGTCGTGGTTTCCAAGAAACCTCTGCAATTTATAAAACAGCTTTTAGTAGTCTATTTTCAAAAATGAATGACGTTAAAGTACTATTTAAGGAATTAAAAAAAGAAAACACCATTTTTGTAAAGCTAATAGCTTTTTTCATGTGAAAACATAAAAGTGAAAAAATATTTTTAATGTTATAATAGGAGAATTAAGTTTCAGTATAAACTGTTATATGTGAAATTATTATAAAGTTTAATGCGTGATAGGAAAAATATGCAATTTCAACCGGAAAACCAATAAAAAGTCAACTCACAATTGTTCTGCCGTTTTCATCTATCACGTCATAAAGATCATCTCCCGAAAAACCGTACTTAACATAGTACATTTTAACCCATCTATCGGTATTATGGTATCTCTCCATGCCTTGAGTGGCTATACCATAAATATTTTTGTTTGATAAAAGGTCAATCTGGATCCAAGGTTCTAAATTGGAAATTGCATCAAAAGTTAGTACTGATTTCAACATTATTCTCTATTTCTAACTGAATGTATTCAACAAAAATATGTCATGGGTAATAAAGTGTATAACACCTTGGTAAAATAAATAAGTTCATTAAGGGCAAAGGGGGGTAAATCATTTTTTACATCTTATTTTTTAGAGTATTAAGTAAGCTACAAGTTGCTTTTTACAGATTTTTAATATTCAAAACAATTTTGAGATATGGTCGGTTAAAATCGGAAAATACGATAGGTTCCTTATGGGAGGGATCAAACTAAAAAGGCGAAAAATTTCACTAGAAACCTATGCCCTCCTACATTTGTTAAGATAAATACCTCAAATTTTCAGGAAATGCCTCTTGCAATATTAAAAAAAAAAATGCAAAAAATTAGAAATAAATAAAAAATAAAAATGTTATGACTAAAAACAAAAAAACAGTATTTCTTGTTTGCTTTTTTATTTTTTTTAATTTTTTGCGACAGATTTTTAAAATATAGCAAGTAGGGTTGCCACAAATTAAGCTGAGAAAAACTTCTTGACTTTCTAAATCAAACTCTTAATTTAAACTTACTCTAAAATACATAACCAAACACTTGAAATTGTCTTTAGCTTTTAATCTAATTTTCTATTAAGGTTAAAACAACAGTTTTTTTTGCTGAATTCAACCATCTTACTTCCATTACATCACTTAAACCATCTGTGTATGATTGATGTATTTGCAATAAACAGCTCTATCAGCAAAATATAGTTAGACGCATAAACAAATTATAAAACAACCTAGAACGTAATAATATCTAATAATAAAAAATATTTATCTAAAACTTGTAGTAGACACTTATATAAATTGTTCACTTAGTTTAATAAAATACTACGTAAACCATTTAATATAAAATCGTTAAATTAAAAATCAATTAAAAAAGAATATATTTATTTATAACTGTAAAAAAATACATAAAAAAGTAAACTATTTATCTGTTGTATAAAATATTTCCTCTTATCATTTCGTATAAAGTTTGTAACAAATATATCTACTCTTATTTATTTTAAAAACTTAAGTTATTCTACAAAAAATTACAAAAAAGTTACTTAATCATAGCATATATCTCTCTTACAACGTATTTTTCAAACTTAAACAACTTTTAAAACATTATAAAGAGGTAAAGTATACACATAAACTTGTTACACAAATACTAACTTAGAGCTTAGTTATAAAGAGCTTAATTATTTACTTGAACCAAAAACACTTTGATTCTAAAATTATGCTAGATAAACTTTTGTGTATATATCACAGTTTCACATTATGGAAGTGTCCTTGTCGCAGCCCATCAGTACTAAAAAGCATACAAAAACTGCTTGTTCAATTAGGGTAGTTGTTCAATATATTAATAGAATTTTTTTGCAGTTTTATAAAAAGATTTTATTAATTTTTACTAGATGGACGGATTGGAAATTAATTAGCTTTGGAAATTTCTAGGAAAATTTTGAGATTTTAGTGTGATTGAACACAAAGGGATTTCTAATTAACTTTTTACTATTTGAAGGCTTTGGAAAATAAGGAATTTTGTAAATTTGAACTTACAATATCTGACGTTTTTTCAAATTTTGTCAAACTTCCTGACCTCTTTTCAAAAACCGCTAATTTATCCTGACTTTTCCTGGTGGCAGCCCTGAGCAAGGAGTTTTTTCTAAAAATTTGAGGTAATTATCTCAACAACCGTAGGAGGAGATAAATTTTTAGTGAAATTGTTCTTTTTTCTACATTTTAGTTTGCGCCTCCAATAAGTAACCTATTGTACTTTCCGACTTTAATCGGTTATACCTCAAAAGTTATTATGAATATTAAAAATCTGTAAAAAGCAACTTGTAGCTTACTCAAAACTCTAAAAAAAAAGATGAAATTTTTAAAAAGTGATTTATTTTAGTGAGATAGTCTACTTTTACACTTTTAGTTTGCGCCTTCCAAAAGTAACCTATAGAATTCTCAAGCTCTTACTGCTTATATTTAAAAATTACTTTCAATTTTTAACGTAGGCAAACAAAAAACTAGTAGCTAAATTATTACTGTACAAAAACACACTCATTTTTAAATAAACTATTTACTTTGTGTACTGAATTTGTTTGAACCCCAAGCACCGTCTCCGATTGACCTAAACAGCCTGCCGTTCGGACCAGAGTAAGAATTTTTTGTGGTACCATCGTCGTTTACTATCAAATAAAAGCTCTTTTTCTGTCAAGTGTTAAGTAGTTAAACTATAAACTTGATGAAATGTTTTTATTGTATGATATAACTTACATTAAACTTTTAAATTAAGAACTAGAGCTAAATTTAAGTCATGTAAAAATAAACTGCTGTACAAACAAAAACGACAAAATTAAAAGATTAAAAATTTTTATTCACATGCCTTTACAACTGAGGGTACCTTTAATGCTAGAGTGAAGTATTACTTTTTAAAAAAGTACACAAACCAACAAGTTTCTATAAAATGTTAATAAGGAAAAATTTACTAATCAGTCACAAGTTTACTGAATTAAAACCACACCTTTGTTTTAATCGCTTATATTTACTCACGTAAGTTGTGTTGTGTTTAAGCAGTCAATGAATAGATAAACATATTTAAACTAAAGAAAAGGTTTTCAATTATAGCAGAGATTTTCGTTATGAACATAGTTCGATTACTAGTATCTGCTAATTGTTTCTAAATCCTTTCATGCAAAAAGATACAAGTTTTAAAAAGCAAACAGTTTAAATTCAAAGCTTTGAAGTTTTTAAGTTCTATTTTGCTTATTTTTCATCCTTTTTGTAAAGTGTTTGGTGTTTTTTGAAGCAGAATTCGGTGCTCGACATGATGGTAAAATTTATTTTTGAAAAAAACAAGGTTTGAAAAAAATACAGGGAAAAGTTTAAAATTAGCTTAAAACGTTCAAAGCGAGAGAAGAGAGACCTCGTGAATGTCACCAAGCGAATTTTTTGCACCAAGTTTTTATTTGTTACGTAATTATCAAAATTTCTGTTTGCAGAAATTTTTAATGAAATAGCATTCATTTGTAAAATGTTTTCTTACAGGTAGCAGCTCTTTTCATTTTTTACTTTAACTTTACTTTCATAAACTATTTTAGAGTTTACCTTTTTACATGTCTTTTTTTAAGTAATAAAAGGTACTAAAAGCAGATACACAAAATCAATTACTTGGTTTGAAAAAAAATCAGCATTGTCTTTAACAGTTGAAACTTAAACTGTCTATGCTTCAAGAAAATGTACATAAAAGAAATCAACAATGTCTGTATGTTTTTAAAGTATCTTGAATTAACAGTCTTCTACTCTAACCATGTGATTCATTATCTTTTATTCATGATTTCAGAGAAAAGTCTTTATCTTTATGTTGAAAAAGAGTCTCAAATTAACAGTGTGCTACATTATATTAGTAATCATGTCTTTCTATTCAATCATAGTTGCACTGAAAAGTTTTATATTAAGCACAAACAAATTGGGCATCTCTATTTCAATTTCACAGCAATCATCTATATCAATCCTTCTAGCCACTAACCTTCTTGTGGAAATTTAGATATCAGGTCTGTTGTTGGTTTACTGCTCTTAGTGAGGTAAGTGCTTTATATGTTATACAAAATATTTAATAATAAGATAGTTAACTTCATATAAGATTATTTTTCAAGGTTGCCAACATTTAATTTATAGTGGTGCTCAGGCAGAGTTGGTAAAATGCTAATAGTTACTATGGTAATTCAGCAATGAAGCGTATAAACTTTGGTTTGTTTTAAGTTAGTAATTTCACGCTCGAGTAAACAAAGCAGAGCTTTTTAACATGTCTGTGCTCAGGTGTTATTAAATACTTGAAAATTAGTTGTTTCATTAAATATTGTCATTATTTTTTAAAATAAAGAATATCATTAGTATAAATTAGTGCTCAAAATCAATAGGTATTAAGTATAAGTACATAACACATTAACACCTTATGCTGCTTAGTTTCTAATTTTATCCAAGTTTAGATGAAATTTGGTTTAAAAGAGTACAGTTTTTTTAAATTAAAGAGTGGCAGCCCTGGCACTTATAAATGCATGTCATACAACTAAGAATTAAATACAATGAACATTTTACACTATAAAATATCTTATAGAGTTTCTAAAGTGTGCAAAAGTAAATAACAGCTGTTACTATTAAACTTCATTAGCTTTTCTATATGTCAAAACTTATTTGTTATAAATCTTTACAAAGAAATTACAATGTAAACGTTCAATTATCGTTTTAGAGGTAAAAATCAAGCTGTTATTTTGTTTAGTGAATGTTACAAGCTTGAAAATTAAGTAGTTAATTTTAAATCTTTGCACACTTTTAAAGACACATTGTTATTAGTTGTTTAAGTAAATGTTTTATTACTATGTTTTTATCCACTAAGCTGTTAAAGCTATAGTGTAAATTGTTTGTGATAAGTCACTTATTTTTTTACATGTGAACACATAGGAGCACAAAAAACATTCAGGCAGCTTGATCAACTGCCTGATGTTTAGTGTTTTTATATGTTTATATAACTAAGTTAGATAAGAGTATGGTTTGTTTCAGTCACTTGTAGTGATTATAGTTAACAGTAATAATAAAATTCAAAGTTTAAGTGTATTAATACTTTGAAAACCATTATAATTGATAGAGTTATGATAAGAAAACTGTAACTAGCTGACAAAAACCAGACTGTTATCTGACTATGTATGATGTTGATAAAAAGACTATGTTGTACAGATATGTTAAACTTAATTTTTTAGAGTACTTCAAAATAGTCTTTGTTTGGAATTTAAACAGTGACACTAAAAAATAGTATATCACAAGCATTTATTTTTTCTTCAACTTGATGCTATGTGTAGCATTAAATAAAGTGTCTTTCTAGTTTAATCTCAACAAACATGAAATTCCATACAAAATAAATACTTATGATATACTATTAGATAACGTAACCACAAAAATTCTAAAGAAAGACTATTTAAACAATTAATAAATAATATGCAAGTGTGCTAACCATTTTTTTCTAAACAAAAAACACTGTCAAAAACTGTTAGAAAGAAATAGAATTTTCTGTTAAATATTTTTATAACTATATTGTATAGCAATTCTATGTTGTTGTTTAATAGCTACTTAAGAAGAGTTTTTGACAGTGGTAGTTTATATTTAAGTATGTTAGTTGCAAGTATAGAAATTGAATAAGGTAAGTTAAGCTAAAATGTGTATATTTTAATTGGGTCGGCTGCAGTTGTAAGGTTTTGTATGTGTTTTCATTCATAACATTATGCAAACGCGTAAAGTGATAATTCAGCAGAATATTAAAAGCATGTACACCCTTAACCACCTAACCAAAATTTTAATATAAAACCTTTCCCTAACCTAAGTAAACAAGTAATATATTAGCCAATCAGAAGCGACGTTAGAACTGCAGCCGGACCTTAGAACTATTTAAGATGCAAGTAGTTAAGGATTTTAAAAATGAACGAAAATGATTTGACATCAGGTAGTATGGTTACAATGCGTTAAAGTGATTTTTAATGTCTGTAAGGTACGCGATCTAAGAAATACGCACACGCATAAGGTACGCACTAAATTATTAAGGCCCCCCACACAAATTTTCACATTAGGGGGAATTCCCTAAATCGAAAATGGGCGTGAAAATTTTTGAGATTGATAAAAAAAATTATTTTGAAGGCATTTCGCCGGCGAAAAATTTTTCACTTTTACTCCCAACCATTTTTTCTTAAAAACCTAATTACGCTTGGAGCCCAGTTAGTAAGCCTGACAGCCAAACCAGATAAAAGTGTGGTACTGAGCTCTAAGAAGTAGTTGGGTTTTGAGTTAAAGTGGTAGCGGACAGCTTTCGTTATTTGTGCAAAAGTCCCTTCCGCTGCGAGTTCTCTTCGAGAACTCTTGCTCCAGGGACTTTTGCACAAATAACGAAAGCCGTCCTTAAGGCCAGGTCCTTATGCTGGTCGGCACCTAATTAGTTTTTTGTTTGATGTACGAGTAGTTACGCACGTTCTTATTGTATGTTATTTATCTCTTATATACTTGTGAGTATCCACATGTATGTTTGATATTAAAAACAACTGCATTACAGTAAAGTTTTATGTTTTATAGTATATAACATTGATGTAGTACTCCAAATGGTACAGTTTTGGAGTAGACAATCAATCTATTATTCTATATAGAACACTTCACTTACTGTAATTTGATTTACTAATATCGTTCTATTGTATTTTGTCTCATAAATTTACTAGTTGTACATACCAGTTAGTTAACCTATAAAAGTCTTCTATCTATTTTATGTTATTGTTTAAACAAGCCTTAGCTTTATTGTTATGTTTGTATTGTACGTTGTTAAGTAATTTGATTCTACTTATAGCTCAAAGTTAAGTAAAGACTGAACAGAGTTTTAGTGTTATTAACAGATATGTTTAATTTAAAAGTGAAATTTTTAATAGTATATACCTATAAGTAATTCGAATACTAAAAAGTAACACAACAGTTTTATGTTGTAGTTTACTTTATCAGTATCATTCTATTTCAATTCGAAAAGTTATATTAATTCAAGTTACCAAGTCTCATAAACAGCAAATAAATTCTTAGTTTAGTGTTTAATTATACTTTAGACCAGCTTTTTTCATGTTTTACCCCTTATTGGAAAATAATAACTTAATTAATCCCAATTTACACTACTTAAGTGCCGGATACTCTATGAATCAGTTCCTGCATCATTTGTTTGAGTTACACTAGTAGATTACTTACTGAGATTTAAGCGTCGTTAGGCTTCAAAATGAAAAACAATGGTTAAACTAAGCTAAAATTTTCAATTTACATAAGTAAGTATTTACGTCTTAAATTGTATAACTAATGTCTGGACATCTTTTAAATTAGACACTTTCAAAATACCGTTTATGTCCACAATTTTTCAGGTAATTTTGTAATATTTTTTATTTTTGCATATTTACAATTATTACGTCATTACCCTGTAGTCTCATACAGTATAAACTTAGTAATTAGTAATTTTTACTTACACATTAGTTGTATATGGACATATCTTTTGGATTATAAATTATTAAATTTGTTTCAAGTAAGACTAATTGTATGTACATAATAAGTATTGGATAAGGTGTATCTTAATTAAACTAACAGATACAAACATATATGGCAACTAGATCTTAAATATTTTACTGTTGCGTATAAAGGAATTTAATTTTTAAATTACAATCAAATCTTAATATTTAATTATCATATTGTTGCGCTGGTTTATGTGATTGTTTCTAGTTTCATATCACAAACAACATGTGTATTTAACTATAAATTTAAAAGATTAAACTGTTTTATCAAGTAAATCAAGTAAATTTTTCAATAATAAACGTCTTAAGTTGTCCACACAAAGTTCTACAAATTGTATGCATTGTCATAAAAACGAAAGGTCTTTTTTTGTCTATTTAATTTTGGTGTTTGTTTTCGACTCATTATTAAATATTACAACATTTGAATTGAAAGTAAAGTTTTATGTTTTATAGTATGTATCCTGTGTTTTGCGTACTACAAATGATACAATTTTGTAGTAGACAATTCTGGTATTATTCTATAAATAACAATTCAGCTTACTTTTTGATTATGTTTATCAATATCATTGTATTGTAACTCAACTAATTATGTTACTACATAATATTCAAAACTAAGTGTGTCTCGTAAATAAATTACCAGTTAAGTATTCAATCATATCTTAGGTTTTTTGCTTATAAAGGTCAATTAAAAGTTATTTATGGCATTACTCTAGTTTAATCACAGTTAGACATAACAATTTATAATACTTGTTAACATTGAATTGTATATTCTTAATTGAATTATATGGGTTTATTAGAAAGTAAAGACTTTAGATTGTATTGGATTTATTGATCTAAGCAAATAAAGTATTGTGCAAGTTGAACTAATCACAATCTGAAAATTATAAGACTAAAAGCTAAATAGTATTGTTTTATTCATGAAAAATGTTAACGCACTTGTTCTAACAATTCTGATTTTTTATCCTTCACATAAAGTTTTTGGTTCTTTTTTTGCACAAAATTTTGTGGCCGAAAAGATCGAGACATTAGTTTTTGAGTATAGGCAAGTTAAAAAAATAGTTAAATGTTCATTTTTATTGAATTTTTATGCTTGAAAATTTGCATAAACTTTAATGTTTACAGTTCAGTCTAGTTTCCAGATAAAGCTTGGTTCTATCTATTAGTTAAACTCGCTGTTGTTAATATAAATGCAATTGTCTCGAAATTTTTATGGAGTTGAATATTTAAACTAATGGAAGTTTACAAAAACAAACCTAAAAGTTATAAATAAATTAAAAACTTGTTGAAGTATTGTGTTAAAATAATCAACTTGTTTGAGTTTTGTTTGTTGAATAAATAAAGTAAAAGTGTTTGTATATTTCAATAAATATATTTGTTCGTTGACCTCGAATGTAAGTAGTTCATTAAAAATTTATCAAAGATTTTTTACTTTGCCTAACAGTTTCATTGGTGTTTTGATATATTTTAATATAGTTTGGAAACTTAAGCTAAACCTTAGTGTGTGGATAAACATTTTTTCACACACTTATTACAAAAGGTTCTATTTAATATCTATTTGTTTATACAAATTCTATTTGTTATGAACATAGTTTGAATACTAGTATTTGCTAATTGTTTCTAACTCACAACATGCAAACAGATACAAGTTTGAAAGGTATTTGAAACAACAAAGGGGCTAAACCAAAACAAATTAAGATTTTAAACTTAATAGTACTTAATAAAAACTCAAAAAAATACGCTTACAGATAAAAACGTATACTTTTCATACCAGCACTTGGTACAAGATAAACATAACTAACAAAACCAAATACAAAAACCCGTAACGAAGACCAAATGATATCAAGGACAGATATAAAAGTTTTATAAACGTATTAGCTATGTATAAATCATTTAGTCTTCCGAATAACTACCACGATCAAAACGTTTCCAACAACTAACAACAATTCGACTGAAGTTAAAAAAACGAAACCTCCAATTTAGAAAGAATCTGACAAAGATTAAGTTGAAATAACTAAAAAATCTCATTAAAAATTCAAATAAAATTAAAGGTTTTAAAAGGGAAGTTAGTAAAAGTTATTATTTAACACGTCAGAAAAAAAAAAACAAACTATTAAGTTGCTTATGTTTTAGAATTTATTCGAAATATAGTCCAAAAAGTCTGAAATGACTATTGGAAAAAAGTTGTGAGTTAATAAAAAGTTAATAAAAAAGTAAATAAAAGTTAATAAAAAGTTAATCAAACGTAAAACAATTTCATTCAAAACGTTATACTTGCTTTAAAAAACTTTAATTCTACCTAGTTGCTTACTAAATATAAACATAGTTATTTAATTGCATATTATTTTAAGCTTAAAAAATGATAAATCTTATGTAAACAACGAAAAAAAAACAGTTGGTCTAGCCTTTATTATCTGTGCAATATCCAATGTTAAAGTAAAAATGGATACTAAATCAGCTCAATCTAACATATACTTTTACTCAAATGTATACTTGCATTTGAAAATGCTGCACAATAAAAAAGTACTCAAACAAAACTTCAACCACCTTTAAAAGATGTAAAGAAGAAAATGTTTTTTGAAGTAGAATTTCGTGCTCGACATGAAAGTAAAATTTAGTTTTGCAAAAAAAAACAAGGTTTAAAAAAACAAGTTAGAAGTTCAAAACTAGGTTAAAGTTTTAAAAATAAATGAAGAGAGACCACGTGATAAAACAAAATTTCTGCTTAAATTCGCCATAAGAAAGTATTGTGAATATTAAATGTTAAAAACCTTATTTTTTATCGTTTTGATAATTTTTTTGGTGTTTTTTCGCATGAATTTTTCCGCCAGAAACCATGGAAATGTTTATTTTTAAGTATTGGCAAGTTTAAAAAGAAAAGAAAATAAATTCTAAAAATAAGTTTTAGTTGTTCATTATCATTCAATTTTATAGCATAAAATTTTGCATAAATTTCAATGACTACAGTTGGTTTTGTCTTTAGACAAAAACTACATTTTTATAAAGTATATTAATGTAATTAGTTGTTTAACAGTTTATAAAATAATTTTTACTTTGACTCATAGTTTCATTAGTATTTTGATACGTGTTAATATAGTTTGTAAAGTTAAACTTTAGTGTCCTAAAAAATGTTTACTCACATATTTATTGCAACTTACGGTTCTCTTTACTACTAGTTTGAAGTGTTTTTTTATAAACAATTACTACACAAACCAACAAGCTTTATAAACTAGATTTAAATAACTATCAATGCAAATAATAGCTGTTAGCTTAAATATTAAGTAAGATAACATTAGATTAAATTGTTAGTTTTATCATTGTTTTTTTAAATGACAAACATAAAATAGTTTTTGTGTATAAAAAGATATAATTATACTTTTGTTAAACTAGAAAAACAATACTGAAATAACCATGATATAAGGAAATAACTTTAGTTAAAAACTATATACAGCAACAAGTTCACACATATTAACTTTTGAAGAATGATAAAATTTTAAGGATTATGATAGATTTTAGCTTAGTTTTTATGTAAGTTAGATGATAAGTAAAATGTGCAGGTTTTTGTATATAGTTTAAACAACACAGTATTATGAATTGATGATAGTTCATCTTTCTAAGTTTTCAACAGTTCATTGTGTTACAATATTAAGAGTTTATTAAAAGACCCACTCAAAACTAAACAAGTGTCTAACTACTTTTGAATAACTTGAATTTATTACTGTTTTGAACAGATTATCTAAGTGAACAATACTACTCAAAAGTATTAAAAGTTTACATTAGCAAGTTATTTGACTATACACAGTCAAGTCTTATAGATAAGTTTGTCAGTGCACACTTGAAAAAAAAATTGTCAAGTATTAAGAAGTATGTACACTTATTTATAAACTTGATGAACTGTTTTTGTGTTTATGTCGAAACTTAATTGTTTTATGTGTATTAAACTGTTAAATTAAGAAATAATGCTAAACTTAAGTAATGTAAAAATAAGTTATTGTACAAAATAACGACCAAATTGATAATAGTGAGTTGTGAAGTTAAGCTGGGCATTAATGTCTGCATAAATGTTTATTCACGTACTTATTGCAACTAAGTATACTAGAGTGAAGTATTGTTTTAATAATAAGTACACAAATCAATAAGTTTCTACAAAAAGTTATTGAGAAAAAACTTCACTAATTAATCACAAGCTTAATGTAATAGTATTAGCAACACGACTTAATTTTAGACTCTTGTAGAATTCTTTTTGTTTAAGCAGTTAGTTAATGGTTAAAAATGTAAATCTTTGAACTAAAATGAAGGTTTAAAGCGGAAATTAGGAATATAGCAGTGATATTTGTTATAAAGATACTAGTGCCTGCTATGTGTTTCAATTTCTAACTCATATCATACAAAAGCATACAAGTTTGAAACGTGTTCAAAAACTAAATAGTTCAAATTCAAAGCTTTCATTTTGTCTATTTTTCATCATTTTTATAAAGTGTTTGGTGTTTTTTAAAGCAGAATTTTGTGCTGAAAACGATAGTAAAATCTATTCTAAAATAAAACAAAGTTTAAAAAAGTTATAGCCAAAAGTTTAAAACAAGCTTAAAATTTTCAAAGCGAGAGAAGAGAAACCACGTGATAAAATTAATTTTCCGGCTCAAAATTGCCATAAGAAAGTATCGTGAAATAAATCTTATTTTTTATCGTTTTGATAATTTTTTTGGTGTTTTTTCGCATGAAACTTTCCGCCAGAAACGATGGAAATGTTTATTTTTAATTATTGGCAAGTTTAAAATAAATAGAAAAATCTTCCGAAAAAAAGTTATACTTGTTCATTATCATTCAATTTTATAGCATAAAAATTTGCATAAATTTCAATGACTACAGTTGGTATGGTCTTTAGACAAAAATTACTTTCTTATAAAGTATATTGATGTAATTAGTTCTTTAAAAGTTTATAAAACAAATTACTTTGACTAACAATTTCATTAGTATTTTGATACGTGTTAATATAGTTTGTCCTTTATATAGCTAAATTTTAGTGTCCTAATAAATGTCTACTCATATATTTATTGTAACTAAGGGTTCTCTTAAATACTAGTTTGATGTGTTGTTTTATAAATAAGTTCTACACAAATCAACAAGCATTATAAACTGGATTTTAACATGTATTATTTATTTATGAACAATTTATTATTCTATATATAACACTTCACTTACTGTAATTTGATTTAACAGTATCATTCTATTATATCTATACTAGTTAGTTTACCTATAAAAGTCTTCTATCTCATTTATGTTATTATTTAAACATTGTTTTGTTTGTATTGTATGTTTTTAAGTAATTTAGTTCTACTTATAGCTCAAAGTTAAGTAAAGACTGAGTTTTAGTGTTATTAACAGATATGTTCGATTTATAGTGAAATGTTTAATAGTATATACCTTTAAGTAATTCAAATTACTCAACAGTTTTACGTTGTAATTTACTTTATCAGTATCATTCTACTGCATTTCAAAAAGTTATATCAATTCAAGTTACCAAGTCTCATAACAGCAAACAAATTCTTAGTTTAGTAGTTATGTGTACTTTAGACTCTTAACTGTTTTTTCATTTAATTAATCCCAATTTACAGTTCCCAATAATTAATCCCAATGTATATCATTTGTTTGAATTACACTAGTAGATTACTTACTGAGATTTAAGCGTCGTTAGGCTTGAAAGAAAAAAAACAATGGTTGTGCAAAATGCTTTACCAATATTGGTACATTGCATTCTTAATGGTACAGAACCATATACTTTATCTAAGTAGTATATAAGGAACACTGAATGTAAAAGGTTTATGCCACTTAGACAGAAACTAAGTTAAAATTTTTCAGTTACATAAGTAAGTATTTACGTCTTAAATTGTATAAATAAAGTTTGGACATCTTTTAAATAAGACACTTACAAAATACCGTTTTTGTCCACAATTTTTCAGGTAACTTTGTGATATTTTTTATTTTTACCTATTTACAATTATTACGTCATGACCCTGAGTCTCATACAGAAAAAACTTAGTAATTTTTACTTACACTTTAGTTGTACATGGATATCGTCTTTAGGATTATCAATTATTAAATTTGTTTCAAATAAGACTAATTCTATGTACATAAAAAGTGTTGGATAAGGTGTGTCTTAATTAAACTAACAGATACAAACATATATGAATAATATATGCTCTTAAATAAATTACTGCTGCGTATAAAAGAATTTTAATTTTAAACTACAATCAAGTCTTAATAATACTTAATCATTAATTATCATATTGTTGCGCTGGTTTATGTGATTGTTTCTAGTTTTAGTCCACATAAAGTTCTACAAATTGTATGCATTATCATGGTAACGAAAGGTCTTTTTTTAACTATTTAATTTTGGTGTTTATTTTCGACTCAATATTAAATATTACAATATTTAAATTCAAATTAAAGTTTTATGTTTTATAGTATGTATCCTGTGTTTTGCGTACTACAAATGATACAATTTTGTAGTAGACATTCTGGTATTATTCTATAATTAACACTTCAACTTACTTTTTTGTTGTAATTAAATTTAAATTTCAAGTATAGTTTGTGATACTTGATTATGTGGTAACTCATAGTTCGTTTAACTTGAGGTCTAAATTAAACTTTATATTTATAATGAATAGTATACTTTTATTAAAAAAAACGTGCTTTAAGCAGTTTGAATGAATCTCGTTTGTAATTTAATTTAAATTTCAAGTATAGTTTGTGATACTCGATTATGGGGTAACTCATTGTTCGTTTAACTTGAGGTCTAAATGAAACTTTATATTTGTAATGAATAGTATATTTTTATTAAAAAAACGTGCTTTAAGCAGTTTGAATGAATTTCGTTTGTAATTTAATTTAAATTTCAAGTATATTTTGTGATACTCGATTATGGGGTAACTCATAGTTCGTTTAACTTAAGGTCTAAATGAAACTTTATATTTGTAATGAATAGTATATTTTTATTAAAAAACGTGCTTTAAGCAGTTTGAATGAATCTCGTTTGTAATTTAATTTAAATTTCATGTATATTTTGTGATACTCGATTATGGGGTAACTCATAGTTCGTTTAACTTAAGGTCTTTATAAAACTTTATATTTGTAATAAATAGTATATTTTTATTAAAAAACGTGCTTTAAGCAGTTTGAATGAATCTCTTTTGTAATTTAATTTAAATTTCATGTATATTTTGTGATACTCGATTATGGGGTAACTCATAGTTCGTTTAACTTAAGGTCTAAATGAAACTTTATATTTGTGATGAATAGTATATTTTTATTTAAAAACGTGCTTTAAGCAGTTTGAATGAATCTCGTTTGTAATTTAATTTAAATTTCAAGTATATTTTGTGATACTCGATTATGGGGTAACTCATAGTTCGTTTAACTTGAGGTCTAAATTAAACTTTATATTTGTAATGAATAGTTAATTTTTATTAAAAAACGTGCTTTAAGCAGTTTGAATGAATCTCGTTTGTAATTTAATTTAAATTTCATGTATATTTTGTGATACTCGATTATGGGGTAACTCATAGTTCGTTTAACTTGAGGTCTAAATTAAACTTTATATTTGTGATGAATAGTATATTTTTATTAAAAAAACATTACAAAATTACAAACGAGATTCATTAAAATTGCATTAACCGTATTTTGTTGATAAAAGTATACTAATCATGATAAACATAAAGTTTAATTTAGACCTCAAGTTTAACGAATTATGATATGCTCCATAATCGAGTACACAAAATATACCTGAAATTTTAATTAAATTACAAACGAGATTCATTAAAATTGCATTAACCGCATTTTGTTGATAAAAGTGTACTAATCATAATAAACATAAAGTTTAATTTAGACCTCAAGTTTAACGAATTATGATATGCTCCATAATCGAGTACACAAAATATACTTGAAATTTTAATTAAATTACAAACGAGATTCATTAAAATTGCATTAACCGCATTTTGTTGATAAAAGTATACTAATCATGATAAACATAAAGTTTAATTTAGACCTCAAGTTTAACGAATTATGATATGCTCCATAATCGAGTACACAAAATATACCTGAAATTTAAATTAAATTACAAACGAGATTCATTAAAATTGGATTAACCGCATTTTGTTGATAAAAGTATACTAATCATGATAAACTTAAAGTTTAATTTAGACCTCAAGTTTAACGAATTATGATATGCTCCATAATCGAGTACACAAAATATACCTGAAATTTAAATTAAATTACAAACGAGATTCATTAAAATTGGATTAACCGCATTTTGTTGATAAAAGTATACTAATCATGATAAACATAAAGTTTAATTTAGACCTCAAGTTTAACGAATTATGATATGCTCCATAATCGAGTACACAAAATATACTTGAAATTTAAATTAAATTACAAACGAGATTCATTAAAATTGGATTAACCGCAGTTTGTTGATAAAAGTATACTAATCATGATAAACATAAAGTTTAATTTAGACCTCAAGTTTAACGAATTATGATATGCTCCATAATCGAGTACACAAAATATACCTGAAATTTAAATTAAATTACAAACGAGATTCATTAAAATTGCATTAAACGCATTTTGTTGATAAAAGTATACTAATCATAATAAACATAAAGTTTAATTTAGACCTCAAGTTTAACGAATTATGATATGCTCCATAATCGAGTACACAAAATATACCTGAAATTTAAATTAAATTACAAACGAGATTCATTAAAATTGCATTAACCGCATTTTGTTGATAAATGTATACTAATCATGATAAACATAAAGTTTAATTTAGACCTCAAGTTTAACGAATTATGATATGCTCCATAATCGAGTACACAAAATATACCTGGAATTTTAATTAAATTACAAACGAGATTCATTAAAATTGCATTAACCGCATTTTGTTGATAAAAATATACTAATCATAATAAACATAAAGTTTAATTTAGACCTCAAGTTTAACGAATTATGATATGCTCCATATCAGTTAGTTTACCTATAAAAGTCTTCTATCTATTGCATATATTACAGTATCATTCTATTGCAATTCAAATTACAAAATTCAAAAAGTCTCATAAACTGCAAATAAATTCTTGGTTTAGTATTTAATAATACTTCAGACTAGCGGTTCTTAACGTTTTACCCATTATTGGAAAATAATTACTTAATTAATCCCAATTTACATTACTTTGGTGCAAGTTACTCTATGAATTACTTAAGGCTCTTAAATGATACAAGAAAAGTTCCTGCATCATTTGTTTGAGTTACACTAGTAGATTACTTACTGAGATTTAAGCGTCGTTAGGCTTGAAAGAGAAAAGTAATAGTTGTGCAAAATATGTTATTAATATTGGTACATTGCATTCTTAATGGTACAAAACAATATACTTTTGTAAGTAGTATATCTAAGGTTTAAGTATGTGGAAGGTTTATGCCACTTAGACAGAAACTAAGCTAAAACTCTCCATTTACATAAGTAAGTATTTAAGTCTTAAATTGTATAAATAAAGTTTGGACATCTTTTAAATTAGACACTTACAAAATTCCGTTTTTGTCCACAAATTTTCAGGTAATTTTGTAATATTTTTTGTTTTCACCTACTTACAATTATTACGTCATGACCTCACTAAGCATACAATATAAACTTAGTAATTTTTACTTACACATTAGTTGTATATGGACATATCTTTTGGATTGTAAATTATTAATTTTGTTTTAAATAAGACTAATTGTATGTACATAATAAGTAATGGATAAGGTGTATCTTACTTAAACTAATAGATACAAACATTTAACGTTCTAACTTGAGGTTATATTTGAGTTGTTTTAAATAACAGTTTTTGTAGTGCCATTTAAGCCAAGGTTTAAGTCTTCACGATTGTTAATGTATATTATATGTTTTCTAATGTCTTATATCTAAGCATAAATTTGCTGTCAATCAATTTGAAAGACACTATTATCTTATCTTCATACTCTCTCTCTCTCTCTTGTAACATGTTACTTTGCAATTTTAAGCACAGTAGAAAGACGCAAACTAGCGTTCGACAGCAACCGAGAGCTGCTTTTGTTTTCCAGTTTAACTGCAGGCTCGACAAACACTTGTTGGCTTTACGAATGAGTTTGCTCAGGTCACGTGTCTTGTTATGTACCTCTCGAATGGTTGCATCAGTTAGCACGCAATAGTCATCTTTTACTCTTCTGCTTTAAAGGATCAAAAGTAATTTATAGCCGATATATGCTCTCATTTTCTTCAGATGAATTGCTCGAGTTGTCCATGTCCATACTTCTAAAAAAATATAGTAGTTCATATTGAGAATTAATATGCTTAACATTTCTTTTATAGTAACTCTCACTTTGAAAACCGTCGATTACTTAGTCAACGCTTAAACATTGTTCGTTTGAAATTTCTAGTTATTTCTCCAAATTTGCGTTGAAAATCTCTGAAAAGAAACAAAAATCACAAAACTGGGAAATTACCCATTGTTGATACAAGAAGCTTCTAGCAGAAGTTGACAATTGTGTTGAAATGTGACATTTTTCCAAATTATGGCAAGTAGAAGACTTCAAAGTTGGTCAAACATATGCTCATCGGCTTTCAAGTGCAAAAACCTACAAGTTTGAAAGGTATTAGAAAAACCAAATAGTTCAAATTCAAAGCTTTGAAGTTTCAAAGCTCAATTTTGCTTATTTTTCATCGTTTTATTAATTTTTTTGGTGTTTTTTAGCATGAAATTTTCCGCAAAGAACGATGGAAATGCTTATTTTTAATTATTGACAAGTTTAAACTAAAAAGGAAAAAATTCCAAAAAAATGTTTTACTCGTTCATAATCATTCAATTTTGTTACATAAAAATTTGCATAAATTTAAATAATTACAGTCTACTTAGAAGAAGACAGCTTTTTTATAAAGTCTATTAATTTAGTTAGTTCTTTTACAGTTAATTAAACAATACTTACTTTGACTAACAGTTTCATTAATAATTTTGTACGTGTTAATATAGTTTGTAAAGTTAAGTTACCTCTTGGTGTCCGTATAAACATTTATTCACATGTTTATTGCAGCATAAATGTAATTGACCTGAAATGTTTATGGTGTTGAATATTAAAACTAATAGAAGTTTACTAAAACAAACCTAAAATAAAGTTTAATAAAAGTTTGTTCTAAAAAAGTCAACTTGATTTAATGAAAGAAAAATATTTTAACAAATATATTTGTTAGTTTACTCTTGTGTTAAACATTTATTGTTGTAAATAAGTTATACAGTTTTTACATTAATGTTTGTTTGGTGTTTTGACATTTAACTGTTTATAAAAACCTTTAAGTTTAAACAGAAGTTTAAAGCTGAAATTAAATTTGGCAGAAATATTTGTTATCAACATATTTCAAATTTTCTGATTATCGAAGCGTTTAATAAGTTTCGTTCTTTCATTTAGATTTAAGCAACAAAAATCAAAGCTGCGTTTAATATGTACACTGGCTCTGCTTATGCAGCTTTTGAATGGAAAATTTTCAAATATCAAAATTTTTTCAGTTAATTTTCAAATATATAATTTTTTCAGTTAATGTAATTTAAATAATAACATTGTCTAAAGTAAACTTTTGACTTCAAGTATAAACGTAAGAAATGAAATTTGTTTTAAACTTTAGCATCTAATATGATTTTAATGTTTTGCTTTTATGTTTTTAAAAAAATACAAAAAAGTACTTTAATCAGCTTTCTAATTAGTTATTACAACTAACAAAAATTCGAAATGTCATTTTCTTTATGTTTAGTGTTCTATAAAAAGCTCTATACTGTAATGTATATTTTACAGTACTAAAGAGCTTTATGACCAAATGTTAAATTCTCTATACTTTTTTTACTCTCGTGTTCACTCATGCGATGCTTGATGACGTCACGTGTGAACGAATGAAGCGTGGTGAGCAAATTGTTGTGCTCCTGACCAATCGGCATCCTGTTGAAAGCAAAGTCCCACCAGTAACCCGGGTTTTTCTGACGCAACTGGACAATATCAGACACCCTGTTTTGAGAAAAAAATTATTTTATTTTGACCATAAATGTGTCGTGTTTGTGTCACACTTCGTCGATCATTTTTCTACTACAAGCTTAAATCTTTTTTTTTTGTTATAAATTTGTTGTCATTGAACAATACCGGACACCCTTATTTGATCAGAAATAAAGTTTAAAAATCTAGATTTTAACTGTTTTATCATATAAATGTGTTATTTTTGCAACGTGTGTCAAACTTCATTATCGAAAAATATGTAATTTTCATAAGAAACTAATAAGTATTTACTTATAATGTTAAAAATTTTGATCACTTAATTTCTTATGATATTTGATCTTAAAATGCTAGTCTTGTTGAACAGATTTTAGAATTTAACTAGTTTTTTAAAAGTAACTTAAATACTAGTTATGCTACTTTTTGTTGTTTTTTTGTACATACTTTTACTGATTTAAAGCAACGTCATTAATGATGTAAGGCAACCTTAAATTTAAAAAATAAATTAAAACTGTGACATATAATAGGCTTCACGTAATCATTAGTTACTTTTTCATTACTTTACTAGCAAAACCCTGATACAGACTAGACGAATATGCTTGTTGTAAAAATGTTAAGAAAAATAGCTCGACTGTATAGACTTATTTTTGGAAACTTTAATAAACTTGTCAAATAGCCAACTGCTAAAAATTGAAGTTAAGAAATTTAAAACGTTACTTGTAAAAACTCAAAATACCTGTAAATGGCCTTGACGTAGTCCGAGTCGTCGTTTTCTTGAGCGCCGACGTTTTTACCCATGGCGGTGTCGCATATGATGTCCAGTGCGCACAGCGTGATGGAGTTTCCGATGTCCACGTCTTCACCCGCGTCCACGAGGCGCTCCATCTTCGACACCATGATCCGAGATTGCTGTTGAGTTGTTGTTTATTGTAGCAAATATAAATTGATAGCTGAATGAGTTGGTTATCGATTGAAAAGAAAGACTTTTTTTTATTCATAATAAACACTTCCGTAAGGAGAATTTCCGTCGTTTTATCTCACTTGTCGCTATTTTGGAACATAAGTGATTTCGAAAAATAAGAGTGACATTTACTGCTATTGAAGAATCTTGTAGCAAATATGTCAAAAATAAAATGAAGTTAAATAAAAGAAGTTTAATTACAGGTAGAGTAACAAGTTGATTACAAACTTTTAGGTAGCTTGATTTTTTCAGAAACTTTTAATTTCAAAATAAATGACTTTATTCAGTTTTTAATCTGTATTTTTTTACTGAAAGCCACTATTTATCTCAAACCTTGTTCATAACATCGAGGAAGTCCTGCAGTATGGTGAAATGAAAGGTGGGAGTGATCAGCCTCCTTCTTCTCTGCCACTTTTCTCCTCCCGAGATCAGCAGTCCCTCGCCGATCCAAGGCAAGAGGAACCTGCAGGAACAAAGGAAAAAGTTAAACAACTTATTATCTTGAATAAAATAAGTTTTATTCGATTATCCTGTGCACGAAAAAATTATGCGGGTACCTTAAACAGGTAGCGGCGGCCTGTTATAGTTAATGTTTCGGGTTTGTAAAAAAAAAATTGTACAATTATATTATTAAATCATAGAAGGTTGTTTAATAATTAATCATAAAGTAAGAAAACTCGTTTAAGCAAAACTGATTTAACAGCACGACTGTATGTTTTTGTTGTAAATTTTTATATACTCTTGTGCACGAGTTTTATTAAGTAGAAGATAAATCAAAGGCTAGAGGTTTGCCTGTGACGGATAGTAAAAGGCCAACCCTTTAAAATAAAACGAAGGAAAGAAAGTATAAACACGTAAACATTAAAACCGTCTTAAGTATTAAAATTAGCAACAAGATTTTGAGGTTCAGGTAGAAATTAAGTTTAGTAAATCGAATAAACATATTTGTCTTGTTTAACTTGTAAACGAAACTTTTGTTTTACTTGTAAACTAGCTTTTTATTAAATCTGTGAACGATAAATATTTGGAAATAAATTTCTTAAAAATTATTTTTTTCTTTTACCTGTAAACGAAAGCCTTCTTCATGTGTTTTGAGCTCCTGATGAGCTTTTCAACCGACTCAGGGTGACAAACGAGGACCATCGGAACCGGGCCGAGCCATATGTTGCAGCACTTTTTAAAAGTTCAAAGTTAAAAACAATAAAACCATAAACTATCGCTGTTATTTACTACACGAGCTTTTAGAAGTTTTACTGGGGAAGCGCTCAGTGCTGATTTACAAACTTTGCTACTTCTATCGACCTTCTGTCGAAACTGGGTTTCAAACCTTTGTGACCTCAAATGTCATTACAAAATGCTCACCTTGTCTTTTCCAGCCTCGCAAATTTTCCTTCCAAAGTCCTCGACGAACTTGAAAAACTGAGAAGTGTTTCTCGGAAACATCCAGGAGTGACCAATCAGCGGCAAGGCTACTTCTGGCAGTGTGGGCAGGCTGCCCATTTTCCACCTTTAATATAATTATGTCAGGCATCAACTACATTACGTATCGCGGGTTCTATGTAATTTTTGTTTTGTGTGTAACATGTTAAGAACGTGTTTCTTGGTTATTCTAAAAACGCTTTAAATTGTTAGAGCTATAATAACCACACATTAAAGATTAGTTAACTTGAGTTAGATAAAGTATTTTCTATGCTTTTGTTGTAAGCTATTGCTACGAATAAACCGTTATTTGTTTAAAGTATAATTGTTTTTATAAACTACTACAAGAGTTGTGTAGAAATTATTTTCAAATCATCATTTGAGAGTCTAAACTTTGTAATTAATTATTAGCGACAATGTATGTAGAATTTGTTTTGAAAGTAAAATAAAATTAGGATATTTAGTAATTAGTTTTAAAAATACATCAATTACTAAAAATACTATTAGCCCGTAAGAACTTAGTTTTTATTCCAGATGATTCAACAAAATTGAAGTGCATTTATTGAATCATAATTCAAAAAACCACTTTTTTATTGCTTAACTAAAACTTAATTGTGTCATAATTCATACAAAATTTTTGTTGTTATATATTTGTCTAATAGTTAACGTAAATGATTATTGTGTAGCTCGATAACCGAAGAGACTTTCTTTACATTAAGTATACTGACCATATTTATATTTAGTGTCCTTATATTTTATTTTTTTTGTAAAAATGAATTTTTACTTCTTGTTCAAAAAACTAAAAATTTTAATCTATCAGCTTTTACCATTTCTTTAAAAACTTTTATTAAACTTTCAAAAAAATTTAATGCTTAAAAAACCATGTTTGTTATCAAAAAATTTATTTGTTCATGCTGCTTTAAATTTATATAAATATTTAAACTCAATGACGTTTTTATTTTAGTTCAAGTTTAAACTAAACAAATATTGTTTAAGAAAAACAAACATTTGTAATCAGCTTTTTACCATTATCTTTTGTCAAAAATTTTTAATTTAATTTGTAAAAGCTTATTAATCTAGCTGTTTTTTTGTTTTTTCTATTTACATTGTAAATAAAACAAATGATTTTTTATTGTTTATAATATGAATTGAAATCTCATCTTTAAATAATTTTAATTTATTATTTTAGTTTTCATCTATAATAAAGTATTTTTACTGTGAACCATAAAAAGATTTAATGTATTGATTTTAAAATTGTTCAAAGAAAATAAACCTATGTCCATAACAACGAAATCACAAGAACCGCATTTCATCAACAGATAAAAAAGTAATTTTTTTAAAATGTTCAAACTATTATTTACACTGTTATAAAAAAAATAGTTTGAAACAGTCAAACCTGTATGAAATTTGATAGGAAATTTTTTGCCAGTATTTAGCCATTAGAAAAGCAACAAGCGTGATAACTGCTACTACAAGGCTTATCATGCTTATGTTAATAAATTTCTGTTTAAATCAGTTTACGTTTTAAACAGTGCAAAGAAACACTTAGTTTAATGAAAAGTTTATATTCAAACTAAGTTAATTGTTTAATAAGTAGTTTTGTCATTTGTATAAACAATAAACTTTCTAAAAATCTACGTTATGAAATATAAAAGCTTTTCTTAGAAATATTGAAGGTTAAATTACATTGTAAAATGTTAAAAAGTTGATGTTTGCAGCGACTAAATTGGAACAACTTTTGATGATAATTTAGTGTTTACTTTTCTAATTTACTGTTTTTTTTATTAAAGGTTAATAAAAACTTATTTTTTATTTGAATTAAGAGCTTTTAAAACCACTAGTTGTTAAATAAAAGTTTATAAACTGAAAGTATCATCATAAGAAATAATTCCATCTAAACCATGCTTAAAACTATTAAACAATTTCTAAATACTATATTTGTTTGCCAGATTGAAATGCTTTAAAGCCTTTCTAATTTACTTAAACATATAAAATAAAAACTAGTAGTTTAAGCTAATACTTTAAAAGAGTTATAATTTTTTTTCTATTAAAACCAAAACTTGTAACTTTGAGACTAGTTTAAAAGTCAATCCCTAGTTCTTATTAAAAAAAAAATTGTAAAAAAAGTTTGCTTTATTTTTAAATTTATAAACTCGCTTAGACACATTTTGAACATAATACTACCCAACAAACGTAACAAGATATTCGTGAAAAAAACAAATATCAAACCGATATGAAATCAACTTGTAAAAATGCTTCTACAAAAATTTATGCATGATTTAATTTTTTGCACATTAACCATCCTTTTTCTATCACATAATATCTCCTTTAAGTTCTCTCAAAAGACAAGTTTTTTATAAACTTGGTTTGATAAAAATTTATCAGTGTTACTGATTATCAAGGTTACTATAAATTAACTCTTATTAAACTATTTTTTGTACAAATTTTTATCTACAGCAACAAAAAAGAATTACACTAGAAAAAAGACAGTAGAAAAAAAAAATTCTAGAAAATTTGTATAGTTTTCACAAAAAATTTTTGCGCATTATAAAACAGTTTAACAAACACAGTACGACATTTGTTTACAACATATAAACTTCAGTGAAAATAACTATTATATACAAAAAAAAGTAACAGAAGTAATTGATGAAATAACAATTAGTTTGACGACTATTTGCACGAAGTTTGTTTGTAAAGTTTAGTTGAAACCTTCGAACTTCATCAATATTTGCGCACGGTTAAAATTTAACAAGATTGCAATCACATCGTGCAATCTTCGTTTGTTGTATTTTTCTTTAACTTATGTAAAACATATTACTGTACTGAATTATTAATTTTGTTTGATTTTAATTCCTTAATTTTTTTAAAGGCGTAATTAGAACAAAAATACGGTTTTAGTTAGTAATGAAACTAACACTAAATAATCGTACGTTTACAAGACTTGAGTAAATAGACTTAAATAAAAATTTCTTTAACTGGAATGAAAATAAAATTCTTTCACTTTTGTTTAAGATAAGATTTTTTCAGACCGTTTCCACTGTAATAAAAAAATTACAACTTTATAAAAACTCTTAAGTCTTATTGTAAAAATTCAAAAAAAAAAAGAAAGCTAACTAATAAAAGCATTTATAAACTTTAAAGAAAGTAAGTTTTAAGTACATATTTAATTTGTAGCAAAGCGTAATTTAGTTAAAACAAAATTTATTTTGTATATCAATTTGTAAATAGTCTTTTCTTTTACGTACCATGGTGTTCTGATGTAATTGTTAGAACTTAGATCAAAGCTTAGCTTTTTTAACTTGCTATGATTCATTTTTCAGTTTACATGACAGTTCAAATTCCGACAATTCAAATTTCCAAAATTCAAGTTCTTTAAAAAACCTTAGAGACAATATCTCAAAAAACAATAAACATTTGAAAAAAAAATGGACTTCTTATTTGTATCTAAACGCTATTTTTGCTTTTTTGAAAAATGTTAAATACTTTTAAAGATAATTAAAAGTTAACTTAAATAACTACATTTTTAAGCTTATTTTAGCCATATGTCCGAATATATTTAAAGTTTTACAAAAATCATGGCTTGAAGATAATAACAAAACCTACGTACGTTTTTTTTTCAAGTATACACTACTTTTCCACTTGTGGCCCTTTAAATATTTTTAAAGAATTGGATTGCCCAATTTTGAGTTTTTCGGGTGGTGCACCTTGTTTATTTTTGAATAATCACTTGTATTCAACATTACTACACCGTTTTTTTACCCATATTTAGACATCTGATGTTTTATTTTTCGAGAGGCCTATTAGTGTTTTGATTGTCGCTCTGTTTTTGTCTGTATCACATTTTGCTCTCAGCAACAAACTTTGTGGTGCTATTCTTAAGTTGTCTAGCATGTCATAGTCTTGATGTTTTCTTTGACACGCCCTTGTTTAATTTAACTCTCAGTTGAAGCTTTAATTTTATTTTTGTCGAAAAATTTTAGCATGGTGCTGTGTTTGAAACTAAAAATTATTGCTGATTTATCGGTCAGTGATAACTTGTAAGAGTTTAGGTTGATCATACAGTCTGACGCTTCACATTTTCTTTGTTTTTTCCAAAGTGCAAAGAGCTTCTTTTTATAAGTGTTTTTCTTTTCTACTACGATATTTTTAAAATTATTATCATTGATTTGCTGCAAAAGCCTAAAATGTATTGAAGGTACGTAGACGACTTGTTCTGAATTTTTTAAAACAGTACTGTTGTGTATTTTGTTCTTACTTGTTTTTCAAAATATGGTAATTTGTTTTTCTGACAAGTTTGAATTACAAATTACAGGTTCTCGTGCATTTTGTTAAGTTTTCTTGAAACTGTTGTATTTCTGACTTGTTTTCAAAAATGCAAAATAAGTACCTAAAATATATTTTAGGTTTCTTATGTTTATTCAATAAATCTGTCTCTAATTGACTGACAAACCAGCTGGTCAGTAAAGGGGCGATTGGAAAACCCACTGATAAACCACCGATTTGTTGGTATATTGTGCCATTGAATATGACAATGCTTTGTGCTAATGCTAAATTGCTTTTAACTTTAAGTAAAATAATCTTTCTCGACAAAGTTTATTGAGGAACAAACACAACAAATAAACAATACTCAATCGAGGTAATTAAAATTGAGGGTCCCCACAAAACCAACACAGCATAACAATAACAAGACATTTGAAAAACCAGGCAACCTGAACAACCAATATATTAGTGAGACTGAACGACAACTATTCTTAAGAACAAGCGAGCATATAACTTCAACTAACAGTGCAGTTTCCAAACACATTGATAATTGTTTATAAAAAAAAATTGTAGTAACATTCAAATAACTATTTTGAAGTTATTAAAATTTTTGATTCTTATAATAAATTATTGTCTACAGAAGCTCTATTAGTTGAAAAACTTCAACCCAATTTAGATAATCAACTTGGTCCTGATAAAGGATCAAGAGTTATTTTTAACACTTTTAAAATAATCCAATTTTTTTCTTGATTATTTTTTTTGTTTAAATAATACTTATGTGTTACTTACTTGCCTTGATTACTAGTTGTATATTATAGGATAAGTCTTACTCTGTTTATCTTTTTTCAGTTATTTTTATGAGTATTGAAGTTATTTCTCATAAGGGAATAACATAATAAGTAGTTCCGAAAGCTTGTTAAACTGTAATAAAGTATAATGATAAAAAAAGTATATTGTCTTGAATAAAATGCTACAGTTTAACACAGTTTTTATAGGTTTCTGGTTTTTGTTTTCAATTTTTTTTTTGCACAACTAGCTTTGCTTTTTATCAAAGTAAAATAACTTTTGTGCTCCAAGAAAAGCGTTTGTTTAAATAAAAATTTGCTCAATTTTATATTGAAAACTTTGTTTAATTAAAAGATTTATTTTATATTTAAGGAGTTGTACAAAAGAAGCAACTTTCACGTGAAATGATTGACTTCTAGACGTTTTTGTTTTATTTTTAAGGTTTTTATTTGTTAACTATTATAACTTAGTATTGATATCATATATAAGCACAGCCTTAAAAGGATATGTACAAAAGTTTCAATTACTAAAAAAAACAGGTTCTAAAAATTTGTACTTATATTTTATCAACTTATTTATGACAAAAAAAGCGATTTTTTTTCGACCATCGGGTGTCGCTAACACCATACCATCCCCGAGGACGGGTGAAATATGCAGGAAGGGTCTTTTTGCACGAGAGTAAAAATATACATAAAAAATAAATTAGTGGTTAGGGGTAAAAGAGATAGTAAAAATAAAAAGGAAGTTCAATAGAAATTATTGATAAAAGTATAAAAAATCAAATAATAATAATTAAAAAGTTACCGGCCGAGAGTAAGGGGTAACAGTTATAGTAAAAATAAAATTGAACCCGTGCAAAAGAATCTTCATACAAAATGTTCCTTTGTGCATTTTTGACACCTCCCAACTTTCTTTCCATAAGATTTGGTCTTGCCTTATTTTTTGCCAATTTTTTTTTTCTAATTTTATATGTCTTATTAGTTTTCTTAACATTTTGTTAAAATGCTTACTAACCATTTTTAACTTATCACTCTTACACTTGCATCCTCTTGTATACCTTTAAAAATACTACTTACTATTTTCAATTTACTTACAATAATCTTTTCTGCCTGAAATAAAATTATTCTTTAACCTATTTCATCAGTTTGTGTAGTATTATTACTCCTACTCCAGCTATAAACAACTATCATTATCACTTAAGGTTATTTAGTAAAATGTAGATATATTGAGCAATGTATATCAAAACAGCAGCTTAGTTGAAAACCAAAACTTTGTTTTTTTTTTTTTTTTGTAGAAAACTCTTGTTCTAAATGTTAAACATCTTAAGTATTAGTTTAAAAATGGTTTTTATCACCAGTATATATATACAAAGTGTAAAATTTTAGATACAAGTTTGGTATTAAAGTGAAAACTTATAAGATTTTGAACAATGGAACTGAAAATGAATAAAAATGTCTTTTTATTAGTAGAAATCTCTTCTCCAAAACTTCTTTAAACAACGTATAGATTTTTATTCATTTTCAAATGCACAGTTCTTAATCTTTAAAAATACGGTTTATACAAAACTTAAAATAAGTATTCATTTGGACAAAAAATATAAGTTATTTCATGATTATCTAAGGTTTTTTCGAAAATGTATTAAGTGACAGATTTTTGCCAAGTTTCCAAATTCCATGGTCTTTTAGGGTTCCAGATTAAATGACTACTATAGTTTTTTATTAAGGAAAATTTATGCTTTTTTTCCATAGAACGAAGTAGATAAAGTATGTACTTTAAACTAAATTAGAGTGATCTTTATATGCCAGATAATTTAACTACTGATAAAAAAAATTCAAAATCTCACTACTACCTTTGTTACGATTGTAAAAACTTTTTGTTTTCAACATGTCATAAAAGCAAACTAAGCGCTAAATAAATAAAGCTCTAAACCGTAAACTTTATTTAAAAAACAAAACGCTTTGAAACTTAAATATTAAATTGCAAAGAAACTCTTAAATACACATTTTATGTTAACTCGAAAACTAAACATAAAAACAAACTAGACACACCATTGCTTACACTTTATAAAAAATGTTGTTCTAAATTTATTATTACCCAGGTAAGCTTCAACACTTAAAAAGTTCCAGCCTTAAAGCAACGTAATCGTTCCATCTGATCGGGTATACTCTGAACTTTTGGGCCTCAATTGGTTGGGGAAACTTGTTTAAATGAGGGGTTAGGTTGTCGTGGTTTCCAAGAAACCTCTGCAATTTATAAAACAGCTTTTAGTAGTCTATTTTCAAAAATGAATGACGTTAAAGTAGTATTTAAGGAACTAAAAAAAGAAAACACCATTTTTGTAAAGCTAATAGCTTTTTTAATGTGAAAACGTAAAAGTGAAAAAATATTTCTAATGTTACAATAGGAGAATTAAGTTTCAGTATAAAGTGTGATATGTGAAATTATCATAAAGTTTAATGCGTGATAGGAAAAATATGCAATTTCAACCGGAAAACCAATAAAAAGTCAACTCACAATTGTTCTGCCGTTTTCATCTATCACGTCATAAAGATCATCTCCCGAAAAACCGTACTTAACATAGTACATTTTAACCCATCTATCGGTATTATGGTATCTCTCCATGCCTTGAGTGGCTATACCATAAATATTTTCGTTTGATAAAAGGTCAATCTGGATCCAAGGTTCTAAATTGGAAATTGCATCAAAAGTTAGTACTGATTTCAACATTATTCTCTATTTCTAACTGAATATATTCAACAAAAATATGTCATGGGTAATAAAGTGTATAACACCTTGGTAAAATAAATAAGTTCATTAAGGGCAAAGGGGGGTAAATAATTTTTTACATCTTATTTTTTAGAGTATTAAGTAAGCTACAAGTTGCTTTTTACAGATTTTTAATATTAAAAATAATTTTGAGATATGGTCGGTTAAAATCGGAAAGTACGATAGGTTCCTAATGGGAGGGATCAAACTAAAAAGACGAAAAATTTCACTAGAAACCTATGCCCTCCTACATTTGTTAAGATAAATACCTCAAATTTTCAGGAAATGCCTCTTGCAATATTAAAAAAAAAATGCAAAAAATTAGAAATAAATAAAAAATAAAAATGTTATGACTAAAAACAAAAAAACAGTATTTCTTGTTTGCTTTTTTATTTTTTTTAATTTTTTGCGACAGATTTTTAAAATATAGCAAGTAGGGTTGCCACAAATTAAGCTGAGAAAAACTTCTTGACTTTCTAAATCAAACTCTTAATTTAAACTTACTCTAAAATACATAACCAAACACTTGAAATTGTCTTTAGCTTTTAATCTAATTTTCTATTAAGGTTAAAACAACAGTTTTTTTTGCTGAATTCAACCATCTTACTTCCATTACATCACTTAAACCATCTGTGTATGATTGATGTATTTGCAATAAACAGCTCTATCAGCAAAATATAGTTAGACGCATAAATAAATTGTAAAACAACCTAGAACGTAATAATATCTAATAATAAAAAATATTTATCTAAAACTTGTAGTAGACACTTATATAAATTGTTCACTTAGTTTAATAAAATACTACGTAAACCATTTAATATAAAATCGTTAAATTAAAAATCAATTAAAAAAGAATATATTTATTTATAACTGTAAAAAAATACATAAAAAAGTAAACTATTTATCTGTTGTATAAAATATTTCCTTTTATCATTTCGTATAAAGTTTGTAACAAATATATCTACTCTTATTTATTTTAAAAACTTAAGTTATTCTACAAAAAATTTACTTAATCATGGCATATATCTCTCTTACAACTTATTTTTCAAACTTAAACAACTTTTAAAACATTATAAAGAGGTAAAGTATACACATAAACTTGTTACACAAATACTAACTTAGAGCTTAGTTATAAAGAGCTTAATTATTTACTTGAACCAAAAACACTTTGATTCTAAAATTATGCTAGATAAACTTTTGTGTTTATATCAGTTTCACATTATGGAAGTGTCCTTGTCGCAGCCCATCAGTACTAAAAAGCATACAAAAACTGCTTGTTCAATTAGGGTTGTTGTTTAATATATTAATAGAATTTTTTTGCAGTTTTATAAAAAGATTTTATTAATTTTTACTAGATAAACGGATTGGAAATTAATTAACTTTGGAAACTTCTAGGAAAATTTCTAGATTTTAGTGTGACTTTAAGGGATTTCTAATTAACTTTTTACTATTTGAAGGCTTTGGAAAATAAGGAATTTTGTAAATTTGAACTTACAATATCTGACGTTTTTTCAAATTTTATCAAACTTCCTGACCTCTTTTCAAAAACCGCTAATTTATCCTGACTTTTCCTGGTGGCAGCCCTGAGCAAGGAGTTTTTTCTAAAAATTTGAGGTAATTATCTCAACAACCGTATGAGGAGATAAATTTTTCTACAAAAAAATTGTTTTTTTTTCTACATTTTAGTTTGCGCCTCCAATAAGTAACCTATTGTACTTTCCGACTTTAACCGGTTATACCTCAAAAGTTATTATGAATATTAAAAATCTGTAAAAAGCAACTTGTAGCTTACTCAAAACTCTAAAAAAAAAGATGAAATTTTTAAAAAGTGATTTATTTTAGTGAGATAGTCTACTTTTACACTTTTAGTTTGCGCCTTCCAAAAGTAACCTATAGAATTCTCAAGCTCTTACTGCTTATATTTAAAAATTACTTTCAATTTTTAACGTAGGCAAACAAAAAACTAGTAGCTAAATTATTACTGTACAAAAACACACTCATTTTTAAATAAACTATTTACTTTGTGTATTGAATTTGTTTGAACCCCAAGCACCGTCTCCGATTGACCTAAACAGCCTGCCGTTCGGACCAGAGTAAGAATTTTTTGTGGTACCATCGTCGTTTACTTGACCCTCGTAAATGTAGTCACTCGTTGTTATTTGTTCGTTTAAAACGCTCATATCATAAATTCCAACGCCGCACCGATTAACTGTAAAAATAACTCTTTTGAACTTTATTTATGTTAATTTTGCAGGTAAACGCTGTAAGAACAATTTATTTAATTGTTCTTTTTTATAATTTTGCACTTATTTTAATACTCAAGTAATTAAGAATAAAATGCGAATAAAGTTTTGTATTATCATGTTTAACAAATTGTTAGGTAATTAATAAGTATTTAACATGAAAGCCATAATGGGACTAGACTTTTTGTTTATGTGGTATTTTCATCTATAAAATTTATTATTTTTAAACTAAAATTACATTATTTGAAGTGAGTCTGCTTCTATTTTAGGTGCAGTCTTTTATATAAAATAAAAAAATTAATGATAAAAATCAGTCCATATTTCCAGCGTGAGTAACAGTTACTTACCATGCTCCATCACGGCTTCTTGGTCGCAGGATATTTTCACGTCGAGCTCGCCAAATTCATCGCAATCGACGTCGGTGATCACGCAACTCGCTCCATCACTTCCGCCCGTGCAATTGCAGAACTTGTTATCGCACGCGGCAATTTGCAACGAAACTCCGCTCACCGGGTTGCTTTCAAACACATTAGACTCACTGAATGTGACATCGCCGGCGCACATTGAGTACTTTACTTCCGGACAGCCTTTTGTTTTCAATCGATTTGCACAAATAACGAAAGCCGTCCTTAAGGCCAGGTCCTTATGCTGGTCGGCACCTAATTAGTTTTTTGTTTGATGTACGAGTAGTTACGCACGTTCTTATTGTATGTTATTTATCTCTTATATACTTGTGAGTATCCACATGTATGTTTGATATTAAAAACAACTGCATTACAGTAAAGTTTTATGTTTTATAGTATATAACATTGATGTAGTACTCCAAATGGTACAGTTTTGGAGTAGACAATCAATCTATTATTCTATATAGAACACTTCACTTACTGTAATTTGATTTACTAATATCGTTCTATTGTATTTTGTCTCATAAATTTACTAGTTGTACATACCAGTTAGTTAACCTATAAAAGTCTTCTATCTATTTTATGTTATTGTTTAAACAAGCCTTAGCTTTATTGTTATGTTTGTATTGTACGTTGTTAAGTAATTTGATTCTACTTATAGCTCAAAGTTAAGTAAAGACTGAACAGAGTTTTAGTGTTATTAACAGATATGTTTAATTTAAAAGTGAAATTTTTAATAGTATATACCTATAAGTAATTCGAATACTAAAAAGTAACACAACAGTTTTATGTTGTAGTTTACTTTATCAGTATCATTCTATTTCAATTCGAAAAGTTATATTAATTCAAGTTACCAAGTCTCATAAACAGCAAATAAATTCTTAGTTTAGTGTTTAATTATACTTTAGACCAGCTTTTTTCATGTTTTACCCCTTATTGGAAAATAATAACTTAACTAATCCCAATTTACACTACTTAAGTGCCGGATACTCTATGAATCAGTTCCTGCATCATTTGTTTGAGTTACACTAGTAGATTACTTACTGAGATTTAAGCGTCGTTAGGCTTCAAAATGAAAAACAATGGTTAAACTAAGCTAAAATTTTCAATTTACATAAGTAAGTATTTACGTCTTAAATTGTATAACTAATGTCTGGACATCTTTTAAATTAGACACTTTCAAAATACCGTTTATGTCCACAATTTTTCAGGTAATTTTGTAATATTTTTTATTTTTGCATATTTACAATTATTACGTCATTACCCTGTAGTCTCATACAGTATAAACTTAGTAATTAGTAATTTTTACTTACACATTAGTTGTATATGGACATATCTTTTGGATTATAAATTATTAAATTTGTTTCAAGTAAGACTAATTGTATATACATAATAAGTATTGGATAAGGTGTATCTTAATTAAACTAACAGATACAAACATATATGGCAACTAGATCTTAAATATTTTACTGTTGCGTATAAAGGAATTTAATTTTTAAATTACAATCAAATCTTAATATTTAATTATCATATTGTTGCGCTGGTTTATGTGATTGTTTCTAGTTTCATATCACAAACAACATGTGTATTTAACTATAAATTTAAAAGATTAAACTGTTTTATCAAGTAAATCAAGTAAATTTTTCAATAATAAACGTCTTAAGTTGTCCACACAAAGTTCTACAAATTGTATGCATTGTCATAAAAACGAAAGGTCTTTTTTTGTCTATTTAATTTTGGTGTTTGTTTTCGACTCATTATTAAATATTACAACATTTGAATTGAAAGTAAAGTTTTATGTTTTATAGTATGTATCCTGTGTTTTGCGTACTACAAATGATACAATTTTGTAGTAAACAATTCTGGTATTATTCTATAAATAACAATTCAGCTTACTTTTTGATTATGTTTATCAATATCATTGTATTGTAACTCAACTAATTATGTTACTACATAATATTCAAAACTAAGTGTGTCTCGTAAATAAATTACCAGTTAAGTATTCAATCATATCTTAGGTTTTTTGCTTATAAAGGTCAATTAAAAGTTATTTATGGCATTACTCTAGTTTAATCACAGTTAGACATAACAATTTATAATACTTGTTAACATTGAATTGTATATTCTTAATTGAATTATATGGGTTTATTAGAAAGTAAAGACTTTAGATTGTATTGGATTTATTGATCTAAGCAAATAAAGTATTGTGCAAGTTGAACTAATCACAATCTGAAAATTATAAGACTAAAAGCTAAATAGTATTGTTTTATTCATGAAAAATGTTAACGCACTTGTTCTAACAATTCTGATTTTTTATCCTTCACATAAAGTTTTTGGTTCTTTTTTTGCACAAAATTTTGTGGCCGAAAAGATCGAGACATTAGTTTTTGAGTATAGGCAAGTTAAAAAAATAGTTAAATGTTCATTTTTATTGAATTTTGATGCTTGAAAATTTGCATAAACTTTAATGTTTACAGTTCAGTCTAGTTTCCAGATAAAGCTTGGTTCTATCTATTAGTTAAACTCGCTGTTGTTAATATAAATGCAATTGTCTCGAAATTTTTATGGAGTTGAATATTTAAACTAATGGAAGTTTACAAAAACAAACCTAAAAATTATAAATAAATTAAAAACTTGTTGAAGTATTGTGTTAAAATAATCAACTTGTTTGAGTTTTGTTTGTTGAATAAATAAAGTAAAAGTGTTTGTATATTTCAATAAATATATTTGTTCGTTGACCTCGAATGTAAGTAGTTCATTAAAAATTTATCAAAAATTTTTTACTTTGCCTAACAGTTTCATTGGTGTTTTGATATATTTTAATATAGTTTGGAAACTTAAGCTAAACCTTAGTGTGTGGATAAACATTTTTTCACACACTTATTACAAAAGGTTCTATTTAATATCTATTTGTTTATACAAATTCTATTTGTTATGAACATAGTTTGAATACTAGTATTTGCTAATTGTTTCTAACTCACAACATGCAAACAGATACAAGTTTGAAAGGTATTTGAAACAACAAAGGGGCTAAACCAAAACAAATTAAGATTTTAAACTTAATAGTACTTAATAAAAACTCAAAAAAATACGCTTACAGATAAAAACGTATACTTTTCATACCAGCACTTGGTACAAGATAAACATAACTAACAAAACCAAATACAAAAACCCGTAACGAAGACCAAATGATATCAAGGACAGATATAAAAGTTTTATAAACGTATTAGCTATGTATAAATCATTTAGTCTTCCGAATAACTACCACGATCAAAACGTTTCCAACAACTAACAACAATTCGACTGAAGTTAAAAAAACGAAACCTCCAATTTAGAAAGAATCTGACAAAGATTAAGTTGAAATAACTAAAAAATCTCATTAAAAATTCAAATAAAATTAAAGGTTTTAAAAGGGAAGTTAGTAAAAGTTATTATTTAACACGTCAGAAAAAAAAAAAAAAACTATTAAGTTGCTTATGTTTTAGAATTTGTTCGAAATATAGTCCAAAAAGTCTGAAATGACTATTGGAAAAAAGTTGTGAGTTAATAAAAAGTTAATAAAAAAGTAAATAAAAGTTAATAAAAAGTTAATCAAACGTAAAACAATTTCATTCAAAACGTTATACTTGCTTTAAAAAACTTTAATTCTACCTAGTTGCTTACTTAATATAAACATAGTTATTTAATTGCATATTATTTTAAGCTTAAAAAATGATAAATCTTATGTAAACAACGAAAAAAAAACAGTTGGTCTAGCCTTTATTATCTGTGCAATATCCAATGTTAAAGTAAAAATGGATACTAAATCAGCTCAATCTAACATATACTTTTACTCAAATGTATACTTGCATTTGAAAATGCTGCACAATAAAAAAGTACTCAAACAAAACTTCAACCACCTTTAAAAGATGTAAAGAAGAAAATGTTTTTTGAAGTAGAATTTCGTGCTCGACATGAAAGTAAAATTTAGTTTTGCAAAAAAAAAACAAGGTTTAAAAAAACAAGTTAGAAGTTCAAAACTAGGTTAAAGTTTTAAAAATAAATGAAGAGAGACCACGTGATAAAACAAAATTTCTGCTTAAATTCGCCATAAGAAAGTATTGTGAATATTAAATGTTAAAAACCTTATTTTTTATCGTTTTGATAATTTTTTTGGTGTTTTTTCGCATGAATTTTTCCGCCAGAAACCATGGAAATGTTTATTTTTAAGTATTGGCAAGTTTAAAAAGAAAAGAAAATAAATTCTAAAAATAAGTTTTAGTTGTTCATTATCATTCAATTTTATAGCATAAAATTTTGCATAAATTTCAATGACTACAGTTGGTTTTGTCTTTAGACAAAAACTACATTTTTATAAAGTATATTAATGTAATTAGTTGTTTAACAGTTTATAAAATAATTTTTACTTTGACTCATAGTTTCATTAGTATTTTGATACGTGTTAATATAGTTTGTAAAGTTAAACTTTAGTGTCCTAAAAAATGTTTACTCACATATTTATTGCAACTTACGGTTCTCTTTACTACTAGTTTGAAGTGTTTTTTTATAAACAATTACTACACAAATCAACAAGCTTTATAAACTAGATTTAAATAACTATCAATGCAAATAATAGCTGTTAGCTTAAATATTAAGTAAGATAACATTAGATTAAATTGTTAGTTTTATCATTGTTTTTTTAAATGACAAACATAAAATAGTTTTTGTGTATAAAAAGATATAATTATACTTTTGTTAAACTAGAAAAACAATACTGAAATAACCATGATATAAGGAAATAACTTTAGTTAAAAACTATATACAGCAACAAGTTCACACATATTAACTTTTGAAGAATGATAAAATTTTAAGGATTATGATAGATTTTAGCTTAGTTTTTATGTAAGTTAGATGATAAGTAAAATGTGCAGGTTTTTGTATATAGTTTAAACAACACAGTATTATGAATTGATGATAGTTCATCTTTCTAAGTTTTCAACAGTTCATTGTGTTACAATATTAAGAGTTTATTAAAAGACCCACTCAAAACTAAACAAGTGTCTAACTACTTTTGAATAACTTGAATTTATTACTGTTTTGAACAGATTATCTAAGTGAACAATACTACTCAAAAGTATTAAAAGTTTACATTAGCAAGTTATTTGACTATACACAGTCAAGTCTTATAGATAAGTTTGTCAGTGCACACTTGAAAAAAAAATTGTCAAGTATTAAGAAGTATGTACACTTATTTATAAACTTGATGAACTGTTTTTGTGTTTATGTCGAAACTTAATTGTTTTATGTGTATTAAACTGTTAAATTAAGAAATAATGCTAAACTTAAGTCATGTAAAAATAAGTTATTGTACAAAATAACGACCAAATTGATAATAGTGAGTTGTGAAGTTAAGCTGGGCATTAATGTCTGCATAAATGTTTATTCACGTACTTATTGCAACTAAGTATACTAGAGTGAAGTATTGTTTTAATAATAAGTACACAAATCAATAAGTTTCTACAAAAAGTTATTGAGAAAAAACTTCACTAATTAATCACAAGCTTAATGTAATAGTATTAGCAACACGACTTAATTTTAGACTCTTGTAGAATTCTTTTTGTTTAAGCAGTTAGTTAATGGTTAAAAATGTAAATCTTTGAACTAAAATGAAGGTTTAAAGCGGAAATTAGGAATATAGCAGTGATATTTGTTATGAAGATACTAGTGCCTGCTATGTGTTTCAATTTCTAACTCATATCATACAAAAGCATACAAGTTTGAAACGTGTTCAAAAACTAAATAGTTCAAATTCAAAGCTTTCATTTTGTCTATTTTTCATCATTTTTATAAAGTGTTTGGTGTTTTTTAAAGCAGAATTTTGTGCTGAAAACGATAGTAAAATCTATTCTAAAATAAAACAAAGTTTAAAAAAGTTATAGCCAAAAGTTTAAAACAAGCTTAAAATTTTCAAAGCGAGAGAAGAGAAACCACGTGATAAAATTAATTTTCCGGCTCAAAATTGCCATAAGAAAGTATCGTGAAATAAATCTTATTTTTTATCGTTTTGATAATTTTTTTGGTGTTTTTTCGCATGAAACTTTCCGCCAGAAACGATGGAAATGTTTATTTTTAATTATTGGCAAGTTTAAAATAAATAGAAAAATCTTCCGAAAAAAAGTTATACTTGTTCATTATCATTCAATTTTATAGCATAAAAATTTGCATAAATTTCAATGACTACAGTTGGTATGGTCTTTAGACAAAAATTACTTTCTTATAAAGTATATTGATGTAATTAGTTCTTTAAAAGTTTATAAAACAAATTACTTTGACTAACAATTTCATTAGTATTTTGATACGTGTTAATATAGTTTGTCCTTTATATAGCTAAATTTTAGTGTCCTAATAAATGTCTACTCATATATTTATTGTAACTAAGGGTTCTCTTAAATACTAGTTTGATGTGTTGTTTTATAAATAAGTTCTACACAAATCAACAAGCATTATAAACTGGATTTTAACATGTATTATTTATTTATGAACAATTTATTATTCTATATATAACACTTCACTTACTGTAATTTGATTTAACAGTATCATTCTATTATATCTATACTAGTTAGTTTACCTATAAAAGTCTTCTATCTCATTTATGTTATTATTTAAACATTGTTTTGTTTGTATTGTATGTTTTTAAGTAATTTAGTTCTACTTATAGCTCAAAGTTAAGTAAAGACTGAGTTTTAGTGTTATTAACAGATATGTTCGATTTATAGTGAAATGTTTAATAGTATATACCTTTAAGTAATTCAAATTACTCAACAGTTTTACGTTGTAATTTACTTTATCAGTATCATTCTACTGCATTTCAAAAAGTTATATCAATTCAAGTTACCAAGTCTCATAACAGCAAACAAATTCTTAGTTTAGTAGTTATGTGTACTTTAGACTCTTAACTGTTTTTTCATTTAATTAATCCCAATTTACAGTTCCCAATAATTAATCCCAATGTATATCATTTGTTTGAATTACACTAGTAGATTACTTACTGAGATTTAAGCGTCGTTAGGCTTGAAAGAAAAAAAACAATGGTTGTGCAAAATGCTTTACCAATATTGGTACATTGCATTCTTAATGGTACAGAACCATATACTTTATCTAAGTAGTATATAAGGAACACTGAATGTAAAAGGTTTATGCCACTTAGACAGAAACTAAGTTAAAATTTTTCAGTTACATAAGTAAGTATTTACGTCTTAAATTGTATAAATAAAGTTTGGACATCTTTTAAATAAGACACTTACAAAATACCGTTTTTGTCCACAATTTTTCAGGTAATTTTGTGATATTTTTTATTTTTACCTATTTACAATTATAACGTCATGACCCTGAGTCTCATACAGAAAAAACTTAGTAATTTTTACTTACACTTTAGTTGTACATGGATATCGTCTTTAGGATTATCAATTATTAAATTTGTTTCAAATAAGACTAATTCTATGTACATAAAAAGTGTTGGATAAGGTGTGTCTTAATTAAACTAACAGATACAAACATATATGAATAATATATGCTCTTAAATAAATTACTGCTGCGTATAAAAGAATTTTAATTTTAAATTACAATCAAGTCTTAATAATACTTAATCATTAATTATCATATTGTTGCGCTGGTTTATGTGATTGTTTCTAGTTTTAGTCCACATAAAGTTCTACAAATTGTATGCATTATCATGGTAACGAAAGGTCTTTTTTTAACTATTTAATTTTGGTGTTTATTTTCGACTCAATATTAAATATTACAATATTTAAATTCAAATTAAAGTTTTATGTTTTATAGTATGTATCCTGTGTTTTGCGTACTACAAATGATACAATTTTGTAGTAGACATTCTGGTATTATTCTATAATTAACACTTCAACTTACTTTTTTGTTGTAATTAAATTTAAATTTCAAGTATAGTTTGTGATACTTGATTATGTGGTAACTCATAGTTCGTTTAACTTGAGGTCTAAATTAAACTTTATATTTATAATGAATAGTATACTTTTATTAAAAAAAACGTGCTTTAAGCAGTTTGAATGAATCTCGTTTGTAATTTAATTTAAATTTCAAGTATAGTTTGTGATACTCGATTATGGGGTAACTCATAGTCCGATTAACTTAAGGTCTAAATGAAACTTTATATTTGTAATGAATAGTATATTTTTATTAAAAAACGTGCTTTAAGCAGTTTGAATGAATTTCGTTTGTAATTTTATTTAAATTTCAAGTATATTTTGTGATACTCGATTATGGGGTAACTCATTGTTCGTTTAACTTGAGGTCTAAATGAAACTTTATATTTGTAATGAATAGTATATTTTTATTAAAAAAACGTGCTTTAAGCAGTTTGAATGAAATTCGTTTGTAATTTAATTTAAATTTCAAGTATATTTTGTGATACTCGATTATGGGGTAACTCATAGTTCGTTTAACTTAAGGTCTAAATGAAACTTTATATTTGTAATGAATAGTATATTTTTATTAAAAAACGTGCTTTAAGCAGTTTGAATGAATCTCGTTTGTAATTTAATTTAAATTTCATGTATATTTTGTGATACTCGATTATGGGGTAACTCATAGTTCGTTTAACTTAAGGTCTTTATAAAACTTTATATTTGTAATAAATAGTATATTTTTATTAAAAAACGTGCTTTAAGCAGTTTGAATGAATCTCTTTTGTAATTTAATTTAAATTTCATGTATATTTTGTGATACTCGATTATGGGGTAACTCATAGTTCGTTTAACTTAAGGTCTAAATGAAACTTTATATTTGTGATGAATAGTATATTTTTATTTAAAAACGTGCTTTAAGCAGTTTGAATGAATCTCGTTTGTAATTTAATTTAAATTTCAAGTATATTTTGTGATACTCGATTATGGGGTAACTCATAGTTCGTTTAACTAGAGGTCTAAATTAAACTTTATATTTGTAATGAATAGTTAATTTTTATTAAAAAACGTGCTTTAAGCAGTTTGAATGAATCTCGTTTGTATTTTAATTTAAATTTCATGTATATTTTGTGATACTCGATTATGGGGTAACTCATAGTTCGTTTAACTTGAGGTCTAAATTAAACTTTATATTTGTGATGAATAGTATATTTTTATTAAAAAAACATTACAATATTACAAACGAGATTCATTAAAATTGCATTAACCGTATTTTGTTGATAAAAGTATACTAATCATGATAAACATAAAGTTTAATTTAGACCTCAAGTTTAACGAATTATGATATGCTCCATAATCGAGTACACAAAATATACTTGAAATTTTCATTAAATTACAAACGAGATTCATTAAAATTGCATTAACCGCATTTTGTTGATAAAAGTATACTAATCATGATAAACTTAAAGTTTAATTTAGACCTCAAGTTTAACGAATTATGATATGCTCCATAATCGAGTACACAAAATATACTTGAAATTTAAATTAAATTACAAACGAGATTCATTAAAATTGGATTAACCGCATTTTGTTGATAAAAGTGTAATAATCATGATAAACATAAAGTTTAATTTAGACCTCAAGTTTAACGAATTATGATATGCTCCATAATCGAGTACACAAAATATACCTGAAATTTAAACTAAATTACAAACGAGATTCATTAAAATTGCATTAACCGCATTTTGTTGATAAAAGTATACTAATCAAGATAAACATAAAGTTTAATTTAGACCTCAAGTTTAACGAATTATGATATGCTCCATAATCGAGTACACAAAATATACTTGAAATTTAAATTAAATTACAAACGAGATTCATTAAAATTGGATTAACCGCATTTTGTTGATAAAAGTATACTAATCATGATAAACATAAAGTTTAATTTAGACCTCAAGTTTAACGAATTATGATATGCTCCATAATCGAGTACACAAAATATACCTAAAATTTTAATTAAATTACAAACGAGATTCATTAAAATTGCATTAACCGCATTTTGTTGATAAAAGTGTACTAATCATAATAAACATAAAGTTTAATTTAGACCTCAAGTTTAACGAATTATGATATGCTCCATAATCGAGTACACAAAATATACTTGAAATTTTAATTAAATTACAAACGAGATTCATTAAAATTGCATTAACTGCATTTTGTTGATAAAAGTGTACTAATCATAATAAACATAAAGTTTAATTTAGACCTCAAGTTTAACGAATTATGATATGCTCCATAATCGAGTACACAAAATATACCTGAAATTTAAATTAAATTACAAACGAGATTCATTAAAATTGCATTAAACGCATTTTGTTGATAAAAGTATACTAATCATAATAAACATAAAGTTTAATTTAGACCTCTAGTTTAACGAATTATGATATGCTCCATAATCGAGTACACAAAATATACCTGAAATTTAAATTAAATTAAAAACGAGATTCATTAAAATTGCATTAACCGCATTTTGTTGATAAAAATATACTAATCATAATAAACATAAAGTTTAATTTAGACCTCAAGTTTAACGAATTATGATATGCTCCATAATCAAGTACACAAAATATACCTGAAATTTAAATTAAATTACAAACGAGATTCATTAAAATTGCATTAAACGCATTTTGTTGATAAAAGTATACTAATCATAATAAACATAAAGTTTAATTTAGACCTCAAGTTTAACGAATTATGATATGCTCCATAATCGAGTACACAAAATATACCTAAAATTTAAATTAAATTACAAACGAGATTCATTAAAATTGCATTAACCGCATTTTGTTGATAAAAGTATACTAATCATAATAAACATAAAGTTTAATTTAGACCTCAAGTTTAACGAATTATGATATGCTCCATAATCGAGTACACAAAATATACCTGGAATTTTAATTAAATTACAAACGAGATTCATTAAAATTGCATTAACCGTATTTTGTTGATAAAAGTATACTAATCATAATAAACATAAAGTTTAATTTAGACCTCAAGTTTAACGAATTATGATATGCTCCATAATCGAGTACACAAAATATACCTGAAATTTAAATTAAATTACAAACGAGATTCATTAAAATTGCATTAAACGCATTTTGTTGATAAAAGTATACTAATCATAATAAACATAAAGTTTAATTTAGACCTCAAGTTTAACGAATTATGATATGCTCCATAATCGAGTACACAAAATATACCTAAAATTTAAATTAAATTACAAACGAGATTCATTAAAATTGCATTAACCGCATTTTGTTGATAAAAGTATACTAATCATAATAAACATAAAGTTTAATTTAGACCTCAAGTTTAACGAATTATGATATGCTCCATAATCGAGTACACAAAATATACCTGGAATTTTAATTAAATTACAAACGAGATTCATTAAAATTGCATTAACCGTATTTTGTTGATAAAAGTATACTAATCATGATAAACATAAAGTTTAATTTAGACCTCAAGTTTAACGAATTATGATATGCTCCATAATCGACTACACAAAATATACTTGAAATTTTCATTAAATTACAAACGAGATTCATTAAAATTGCATTAACCGCATTTTGTTGATAAAAGTATACTAATCATGATAAACTTAAAGTTTAATTTAGACCTCAAGTTTAACGAATTATGATATGCTCCATAATCGAGTACACAAAATATACTTGAAATTTAAATTAAATTACAAACGAGATTCATTAAAATTGGATTAACCGCATTTTGTTGATAAAAGTGTACTAATCATGATAAACATAAAGTTTAATTTAGACCTCAAGTTTAACGAATTATGATATGCTCCATAATCGAGTACACAAAATATACCTGAAATTTAAACTAAATTACAAACGAGATTCATTAAAATTGCATTAACCGCATTTTGTTGATAAAAGTATACTAATCATGATAAACATAAAGTTTAATTTAGACCTCAAGTTTAACGAATTATGATATGCTCCATAATCGAGTACACAAAATATACTTGAAATTTAAATTAAATTACAAACGAGATTCATTAAAATTGGATTAACCGCATTTTGTTGATAAAAGTATACTAATCATGATAAACATAAAGTTTAATTTAGACCTCAAGTTTAACGAATTATGATATGCTCCATAATCGAGTACACAAAATATACCTGAAATTTTAATTAAATTACAAACGAGATTCATTAAAATTGCATTAACCGCATTTTGTTGATAAAAGTATACTAATCATGATAAACTTAAAGTTTAATTTAGACCTCAAGTTTAACGAATTATGATATGCTCCATAATCGAGTACACAAAATATACTTGAAATTTAAATTAAATTACAAACGAGATTCATTAAAATTGGATTAACCGCATTTTGTTGATAAAAGTGTACTAATCATGATAAACATAAAGTTTAATTTAGACCTCAAGTTTAACGAATTATGATATGCTCCATAATCGAGTACACAAAATATACCTGAAATTTAAACTAAATTACAAACGAGATTCATTAAAATTGCATTAACCGCATTTTGTTGATAAAAGTATACTAATCATGATAAACATAAAGTTTAATTTAGACCTCAAGTTTAACGAATTATGATATGCTCCATAATCGAGTACACAAAATATACTTGAAATTTAAATTAAATTACAAACGAGATTCATTAAAATTGGATTAACCGCATTTTGTTGATAAAAGTATACTAATCATGATAAACATAAAGTTTAATTTAGACCTCAAGTTTAACGAATTATGATATGCTCCATAATCGAGTACACAAAATATACCTGAAATTTTAATTAAATTACAAACGAGATTCATTAAAATTGCATTAACCGCATTTTGTTGATAAAAGTGTACTAATCATAATAAACATAAAGTTTAATTTAGACCTCAAGTTTAACGAATTATGATATGCTCCATAATCGAGTACACAAAATATACTTGAAATTTTAATTAAATTACAAACGAGATTCATTAAAATTGCATTAACCGCATTTTGTTGATAAAAGTGTACTAATCATAATAAACATAAAGTTTAATTTAGACCTCAAGTTTAACGAATTATGATATGCTCCATAATCGAGTACACAAAATATACCTGAAATTTAAATTAAATTACAAACGAGATTCATTAAAATTGGATTAACCGCATTTTGTTGATAAAAGTATACTAATCATGATAAACATAAAGTTTAATTTAGACCTCAAGTTTAACGAATTATGATATGCTCCATAATCGAGTACACAAAATATACCTGAAATTTTAATTAAATTACAAACGAGATTCATTAAAATTGCATTAACCGCATTTTGTTGATAAAAGTGTACTAATCATAATAAACATAAAGTTTAATTTAGACCTCAAGTTTAACGAATTATGATATGCTCCATAATCGAGTACACAAAATATACCTGAAATTTAAACTAAATTACAAACGAGATTCATTAAAATTGCATTAACCGCATTTTGTTGATAAAAGTATACTAATCATGATAAACATAAAGTTTAATTTAGACCTCAAGTTTAACGAATTATGATATGCTCCATAATCGAGTACACAAAATATACTTGAAATTTAAATTAAATTACAAACGAGATTCATTAAAATTGGATTAACCGCATTTTGTTGATAAAAGTATACTAATCATGATAAACATAAAGTTTAATTTAGACCTCAAGTTTAACGAATTATGATATGCTCCATAATCGAGTACACAAAATATACTTGAAATTTAAATTAAATTACAAACGAGATTCATTAAAATTGGATTAACCGCATTTTGTTGTTAAAAGTATACTAATCATGATAAACATAAAGTTTAATTTAGACCTCAAGTTTAACGAATTATGATATGCTCCATAATCGAGTACACAAAATATACCTGAAATTTAAATTAAATTACAAACGAGATTCATTAAAATTGCATTAACCGCATTTTGTTGATAAAAATATACTAATCATAATAAACATAAAGTTTAATTTAGACCTCAAGTTTAACGAATTATGATATGCTCCATAATCGAGTACACAAAATATACCTGAAATTTAAATTAAATTACAAACGAGATTCATTAAAATTGCATTAAACGCATTTTGTTGATAAAAGTATACTAATCATAATAAACATAAAGTTTAATTTAGACCTCTAGTTTAACGAATTATGATATGCTCCATAATCGAGTACACAAAATATACCTGAAATTTAAATTAAATTAAAAACGAGATTCATTAAAATTGCATTAACCGCATTTTGTTGATAAAAATATACTAATCATAATAAACATAAAGTTTAATTTAGACCTCAAGTTTAACGAATTATGATATGCTCCATAATCGAGTACACAAAATATACCTGAAATTTAAATTAAATTACAAACGAGATTCATTAAAATTGCATTAAACGCATTTTGTTGATAAAAGTATACTAATCATAATAAACATAAAGTTTAATTTAGACCTCAAGTTTAACGAATAATGATATGCTCCATAATCGAGTACACAAAATATACTTGAAATTTAAATTAAATTACAAACGAGATTCATTAAAATTGGATTAACCGCATTTTGTTGATAAAAGTGTACTAATCATGATAAACATAAAGTTTAATTTAGACCTCAAGTTTAACGAATTATGATATGCTCCATAATCGAGTACACAAAATATACCTGAAATTTAAATTAAATTACAAACGAGATTCATTAAAATTGCATTAAACGCATTTTGTTGATAAAAGTATACTAATCATAATAAACATAAAGTTTAATTTAGACCTCTAGTTTAACGAATTATGATATGCTCCATAATCGAGTACACAAAATATACCTGAAATTTAAATTAAATTAAAAACGAGATTCATTCATTAAAATTGCATTAAACGCATTTTGTTGATAAAAGTATACTAATCATAATAAACATAAAGTTTAATTTAGACCTCAAGTTTAACGAATTATGATATGCTCCATAATCGAGTACACAAAATATACTTGAAATTTTAATTAAATTACAAACGAGATTCATTAAAATTGCATTAACCGCATTTTGTTGATAAAAGTATACTTATCATAATAAACATAAAGTTTAATTTAGACCTCAAGTTTAACGAATTATGATATGCTCCATAATCGAGTACACAAAATATACCTGGAATTTTAATCAAATTACAAACGAGATTCATTAAAATTGCATTAACCGCATATTGTTGATAAAAATATACTAATCATAATAAACATAAAGTTTAATTTAGACCTCAAGTTTAACGAATTATGATATGCTCCATAATCGAGTACACAAAATATACCTGAAATTTAAATTAAATTACAATTGAGATTCATTAAAATTGCATTAAACGCATTTTGTTGATAAAAGTATACTAATCATAATAAACATAAAGTTTAATTTAGACCTCAAGTTTAACGAATTATGATATGCTCCATAATCGAGTACACAAAATATACCTGAAATTTAAATTAAATTACAAACGAGATTCATTAAAATTGCATTAACCGCATTTTGTTGATAAATGTATACTAATCATGATAAACATAAAGTTTAATTTAGACCTCAAGTTTAACGAATTATGATATGCTCCATAATTGAGTACACAAAATATACCTGGAATTTTAATTAAATTACAAACGAGATTCATTAAAATTGCATTAACCGCATTTTGTTGATAAAATATACTAATCATAATAAACATAAAGTTTAATTTAGACCTCAAGTTTAACGAATTATGATATGCTCCATAATCGAGTACACAAAATATAGCTGAAATTTAAATTAAATTACAAACGAGATTCATTAAAATTGCATTAAACGCATTTTGTTGATAAAAGTATACTAATCATAATAAACATAAAGTTTAATTTAGACCTCAAGTTTAACGAATTATGATATGCTCCATATCAGTTAGTTTACCTATAAAAGTCTTCTATCTATTGCATATATTACAGTATCATTCTATTGCAATTCAAATTACAAAATTCAAAAAGTCTCATAAACTGCAAATAAATTCTTGGTTTAGTATTTAATAATACTTCAGACTAGCGGTTCTTAACGTTTTACCCATTATTGGAAAATAATTACTTAATTAATCCTAATTTACATTAATTTGGTGCAAGTTACTCTATGAATTACTTAAGGCTCTTAAATGATACAAGAAAAGTTCCTGCATCATTTGTTTGAGTTACACTAGTAGATTACTTACTGAGATTTAAGCGTCGTTAGGCTTGAAAGAGAAAAGTAATAGTTGTGCAAAATATGTTATTAATATTGGTACATTGCATTCTTAATGGTACAAAACAATATACTTTTGTAAGTAGTATATCTAAGGTTTAAGTATGTGGAAGGTTTATGCCACTTAGACAGAAACTAAGCTTAAACTCTCCATTTACATAAGTAAGTATTTAAGTCTTAAATTGTATAAATAAAGTTTGGACATCTTTTAAATTAGACACTTACAAAATTCCGTTTTTGTCCACAAATTTTCAGGTAATTTTGTAATATTTTTTGTTTTCACCTACTTACAATTATTACGTCATGACCTCACTAAGCATACAATATAAACTTAGTAATTTTTACTTACACATTAGTTGTATATGGACATATCTTTTGGATTGTAAATTATTAATTTTGTTTTAAATAAGACTAATTGTATGTACATAATAAGTAATGGATAAGGTGTATCTTACTTAAACTAATAGATACAAACATTTAACGTTCTAACTTGAGGTTATATTTGAGTTGTTTTAAATAACAGTTTTTGTAGTGCCATTTAAGCCAAGGTTTAAGTCTTCACGATTGTTAATGTATATTATATGTTTTCTAATGTCTTATATCTAAGCATAAATTTGCTGTCAATCAATTTGAAAGACACTAGTATCTTATCTTCATACTCTCTCTCTCTCTCTTGTAACATGTTACTTTGCAATTTTAAGCACAGTAGAAAGACGCAAACTAGCGTTCGACAGCAACCGAGAGCTGCTTTTGTTTTCCAGTTTAACTGCGGGCTCGACAAACACTTGTTGGCTTTACGAATGAGTTTGCTCAGGTCACGTGTCTTGTTATTTACCTCTCGAATGGTTGCATCAGTTAGCACGCAATAGTCATCTTTTACTCTTCTGCTTTAAAGGATCAAAAGTAATTTATAGCCGATATATGCTCTCATTTTCTTCAGATGAATTGCTCGAGTTGTCCATGTCCATACTTCTAAAAAAATATAGTAGTTCATATTGAGAATTAATATCCTTAACATTTCTTTTATAGTAACTCTCACTTTGAAAACCGTCGATTACTTAGTCAACGCTTAAACATTGTTCGTTTGAAATTTCTAGTTATTTCTCCAAATTTGCGTTGAAAATCTCTGAAAAGAAACAAAAATCACAAAACTGGGAAATTACCCATTGTTGATACAAGAAGCTTCTAGCAGAAGTTGACAATTGTGTTGAAATGTGACATTTTTCCAAATTATGGCAAGTAGAAGACTTCAAAGTTGGTCAAACATATGCTCATCGGCTTTCAAGTGCAAAAACCTACAAGTTTGAAAGGTATTAGAAAAACCAAATAGTTCAAATTCAAAGCTTTGAAGTTTCAAAGCTCAATTTTGCTTATTTTTCATCGTTTTATTAATTTTTTTGGTGTTTTTTAGCATGAAATTTTCCGCAAAGAACGATGGAAATGCTTATTTTTAATTATTGACAAGTTTAAACTAAAAAGGAAAAAATTCCAAAAAAATGTTTTACTCGTTCATAATCATTCAATTTTGTTACATAAAAATTTGCATAAATTTAAATAATTACAGTCTACTTAGAAGAAGACAGCTTTTTTATAAAGTCTATTAATTTAGTTAGTTCTTTTACAGTTAATTAAACAATACTTACTTTGACTAACAGTTTCATTAATAATTTTGTACGTGTTAATATAGTTTGTAAAGTTAAGTTACCTCTTGGTGTCCGTATAAACATTTATTCACATGTTTATTGCAGCATAAATGTAATTGACCTGAAATGTTTATGGTGTTGAATATTAAAACTAATAGAAGTTTACTAAAACAAACCTAAAATAAAGTTTAATAAAAGTTTGTTCTAAAAAAGTCAACTTGATTTAATGAAAGAAAAATATTTTAACAAATATATTTGTTAGTTTACTCTTGTGTTAAACATTTATTGTTGTAAATAAGTTATACAGTTTTTACATTAATGTTTGTTTGGTGTTTTGACATTTAACTGTTTATAAAAACCTTTAAGTTTAAACAGAAGTTTAAAGCTGAAATTAAATTTGGCAGAAATATTTGTTATCAACATATTTCAAATTTTCTGATTATCGAAGCGTTTAATAAGTTTCGTTCTTTCATTTAGATTTAAGCAACAAAAATCAAAGCTGCGTTTAATATGTACACTGGCTCTGCTTATGCAGCTTTTGAATGGAAAATTTTCAAATATCAAAATTCACGTAAAAGTTTTGTACAAAACAAACAGCTTTATCTTTGTACGTGTATTTCAAATGAAAAGTATAACAACCATCTATAGTAAAGTTAGAAAGTAATAGCTAAATAAACTTGTTTAAAATTAAAGTTATCTATATTTTTTTGCACTCACGAGGTCTCTTACCGAAACATAGTTGGCATCATAGAGTCTTAAAAGAATTAAATATAATATTTCTCGTCTAGTAATTGAGATCTCTTTAGTTGTTTTGTAAAAATCAAAGCATAAAGTACTTTATTAACTTTAAATACCAGCATTGAAGTGAACTGACAAGTAGCTTATGGCTTAGCGATTGTCAACCTGCTGCAAGAGCCGAAGGTAGTGAGGTCGAGTCCAGCGTTCAGTAGTTTTTATTGATAAAATTTTAGCAATTTATTTCAGCTTAAATTGTTTAGTATCTTATATGATTCTTTAACCTTTTTATGTACAAAAGTAGCTTGTACAAGAAATATGAATAAACTTTAAAAAATTTGATTTTAAAAATTGCCTTCTTATGGATTTACTTCCGTAACAGAAGGTTTTTATAAATATCAACGAATAAAATAAACTTAACTCAAAAAACATACGTTGAATAAAATAGTTCTAATGTCATTACAAACAAACACAAAGAACTGAAATATGCTCGGAAACATTGTTAGAAAAGTTATGCATTGGTGTTAATTCTTCTGTGTTGACCAAATTTTTGTGTGCTTACTAGTGTGCTTATTTTTACAGGTACTTTTGATTTTGCAACTGGAAAAACTTCAAGTTTTGAAAGTAACATAAAAACACCATTTGCATAATTTTAGATAATTCTAAGAAACTTTCACCTTACCTCCAACCGATTTTCAAAAAGTACCACCCCAATTCAAAATGTATGGGATCCAAAAAATGCGACCTTGGAGTTTTAAGCTGAATTTTTTTAAATTAGGCTACACACAAACAGATTAAAACAGTTAAATCGGATAAGTATCAACACTCTTCAGTTTAAAACCAACTTTTAAATTTTAAATTTCAAACAGCTGACGGTTTGGAACACCAACTACAGCAACATGCCCGAATGGACTTACAATTTTCGCGGTAGCAATCCAGGTCATGCGTTTATTAGGAAAGTCTTCACTAAAAACAATGGCCAAAAATACTTTGAGGTGTTCAGTATACAACGTGACGGTATGGTTGTCAGGTATGTTGGTTTATAACATTTTTTTGTTTTTATATTTTTTTGTTTACAAAATTTCACGACAAATAATTTTTTTTTATTTACATTTGCTAAGAACTTTCTAAAATGCATTACTACATCCAATTTTTATTACATTTTTTTTTTAGTTTTAGTTTATACAAAACCAACTTCACAGGCTAAGAGGATTCAAAGAAATTCAAGATTTCGATGTTTCCCTTGATTACTTCAGGAGCATTCGTTGGTATGGCAAAAATTGTTAGTTTTTATTTAAGTAAAATGTAGAACATTTTTTAATTAGTTTGATTTTTTTAAGTAGTACTCGTGTGTTTATCAAATACTGTTAGTCATTACTTAAACTAAATATAGTTGTTAAGTTATACTTTTTAAACGGACCAAAGCATTGTGGTTTTTTTTTTGTTTTTTTTTTTCAGATCAATCGTCACAGCTTCTTCATTAGCTTTAATATTTTTATATAAGTTATTTTTTTAATTCTTAAATTTGTACTATATCTTATTTTTAACTAATATTTAATTGTAGAAAATTCATATGTTTAATTTTTGAAAGTTAGTAATTTCGTGAATGTTATAATTACAATTTTAAAACAGATTACAATTTTCGCGCGGGATTTTGGAAACCGAATTCAATCCCTGATATTTCCAACACTGTACGAACAACACTTTCCACCACCTAAATTAAATTACCTAAAATATTAACGGCAAAAACTTAAAAAAAAAAACAATTATTTTTTAAATTACTTTAGGAGGAAACAAATATGTCCACGAGAGCTGCCTAATTGAATGGATTAAGAGGAAAAGGAAAATAAAAAAAGAAGAACATTTGGAACCGGCATGCGATATTTGCAATGCAAAGTTTTATGTCAACTATTTTATATAACTCATGAATTTATCTTTTGAAATTCACATTTTGCAAAACTAGATTGAAATGATCATTGCCAGTAAATTAACTTGATTTTGCGAAACTTAGTAAAAATATATTAAATAAAATCATGTTTTGAGTGACTTATTTTTGTTAAAAATGGTGTACTAAATGGTAAATATGATAGAAAAGCTATTTGAAATTTTTAACACTAAAATCGATTCTAAATACTCTTTTAAGCACAAAATATTTCTTTATCTCAAAATTAAATTACAGAAAGCACAGAGCTTTATAAAAATTACTTCATTTTATCGATACCGAAGAAACACTAATAAAGAGACATTCTAAACAATTTTATTTTACACCGAAGGTTTGCTGTGACTTACGAAAAATCAATGCCAACCGCCGCAAAAGTACTCAACGTGTTTTTCAACGACTTGTCAAAGAAAAGCAATTATTTCATTGTTTTTTAAGAACTTAATATTGTCTACCTTGTTTTTCACTTTACTCCAGTTTACCAGAGATTCACCTACCCAAAAATTACCTTTCTTTGGTCGGAAAAAGTTTTTCTCGCTATCTATTTCATTGGCTGGTTTTTAACCTTCGAGTAAGTACAGCTCGTTTTACAAGTTTCAAGAAGATTTTGTTTGCTCAAACAAAGTTATTTTTTTAAATATTTCAAAACTGTAATTGAAACAAAATGATGGTCATTCTGCTTTCAGGTTTTTGTGGAAAATAGGAAGCGCAGCTAAAAAATGTTGGAAGTCACGTGTTTATTGGAAAGTCCGTAGTGTGAAAAATTTTGTTTGTGAAAACAGAAAAAAAGAATAAATTTGTTGTAATGTTATGTTGAATGTTATAATAAAAAATAAAAATAAAGTGTTTTAATTCAGTTTCTGCAGATTTATAATATTAGATTTTTATAAAGTAAAATTGTTTAAGGGCTTAAATACAGTAAAAATGAAGTTATTTTAGTTTAAGTAAATTATGTTTTTTGGTTTCTTCTTGAAAAAAGGACTAAGGTTTCGTGCTGTTTAAAATTAATTAAAATTTCTTTTAATTTTTAAAGGTAAACTAAAGGACTTAGGGTTTGTTTTCTTAAACTGAAAATAAATAAAAATTTTAATTTAAAACTAAAGACCACAGAAAAGTATTTTGTTGAGGTATTTGTAGTTTTAATTTATCAAATATTCTCTAAATAAAAAACTTTATTATTTATGTAGATGTGAATCTTGGTCAAACATTAATCTGCTACTAAAACCGATGTTGTTAAATTCTTAAGCTAGTTAAAATTACAAAACCGATGAGTACATTCACTTGATAATTTATTGTTTACAAAATGTATGTTCTGAGTATATAACAATCATAAAACACTATATTAAACTTATATTTCAAACAGTATTAAACAGACAATAGTTGAAAATATTCTTTTTCTTTAAATACATAAAACTTCAACAACCTGAGTATATCAGTTATTGTTAAAGTTACTTGTTATTGTCAACGTTTTTTAAGGCTTAACTAACATAAGAAAGCTCTAATTACAAGCATAAGCTTATTGTAAATTGATCAACACCGACAAAAAGTTGCTATTAAAAGTAATTTTGTTTTACACTCTCCGAATAATTAAAATAAAAGTAAGTTATTATCTAAAGTTCAGTGTACGCCTACCCATTAAAAACTATGTATATATAATTTGTTAAGAGAATGTTTTATTAGTAAACTAGATTTTCTAGATAAAACTCTTAACTTAAAGTTGTAAAACTATTTTAAACAGTTTGTATTACTTGAAAATTCAATAAAGCTTTTTTTTTTGAACAAACTAAGAAGTTAAGTTTTAAATTTTTAGAATAAAGCTCAAACCAAGTTTCGATGTTCAAGAGGTTTTATTTACTACAAAATAGATCTACTTCCAGTTACTTTTTACATATTTTCAGAAGTGTAGTCTCATTCCATAGTTAATTTAAAAATCTAAGATATACTGCTTTAAATAAAAAATAACATATATATTTTTGTGCGCATTTATTTTATACTAAGCAAAACAAAATAAATACCAACAAAAGTAGTTTTTAAATGAAAACAAAACAACATTTCAAATAACAAAAAGTTTGAAAATTTAAAGCAGTACTGTAGAAAAAAATCATGTCTTTACAAAATTATACTCATAAAGTAGCTACAAGCTTTATCAATTTGTAAAGCAAAACAACTACTAAAATTAAAAGAAAATACAATGTACAGCTACCCCATTCGAATACCGTGTAACCTGAAAACAAAATAGTTATTACTTTTTATTATAAGCTTAACTTTTATTATGTTATGAAATTTAATAAAAACAGTGGACTAATAAATTTTCTTATTGGACAGTAAAACTATTTCCAACAAAACCTTAAAATTTTGATTACTTTAACAACTTGCAATATGAACTTTACCCTGGTGAATCTATAAAATATTTGAAACATAATTTAGTTTTCTATAAACAAACGATCAAAACTATTTCTAATAAAACCTGAAGACATTGACTACTTAAACAACTTATATCGTGAACCTTCATAAAACAATATTATAATCACTTAACATGTTCAATTTTTAATGAAAAAGGGAAACTACTTGGGCAGATGTGGTGAAATTTGTCACAAATCGGCAACCCACCGATGAAATCTCCGCTTTCCAACACAACTTCCACCTCGTAACATTTCCCGTTGCACTTCCCACAGAACTCTTCTGTAAAAAGTAATAAAATCAGTGTGCTTATTTAATACGAGCCATTAATAAAACTGTAGCTAACTTGGGCGGGTTTTCTGGCGAATACGCTCGCTAGGTGTCGCTGTTTGTCGCCTGTTACCACGGAGAGTTGTGTACCGATTGTCAACTGACAGTTACCTGTTCAAATGATTATAATAAACAATTTAAAATGATCCAAATATTTTTCATTACTCACTTTCGGGCACAGCATAAGCTAGTATACATCCGTCTTCTTCAGTAGTGGTGTTTGAACAAGCGCTTTGTAGACCTAAAACACGTTTTAACTGTAATTAATTTCTTTTATAATTGACATTTTGTACTATAATCTTATGCATGTGAAGTAGTTTTAATCAAAAAAAAAATTAAAGTTTAAAACATTTCTTGCTTCAAAAAAAAAGTTTTTTAAGAAACAAGATGACTGCTGTATAATAATTCAAATACTTTTGAGCATATCAATAAACATCTATATTCGGTTTTATACAGGAGACTAATTGTATGAAATTTTTTTTATATGTACAAATTTTTATCTACAGCAACAAAAAAGAGTTACACTATAAAAAAGACAGTAGAAAAAAAAATTCTAAAAATTTGTATAGTTTTCACAAAAAAATTTTGCGCATTATAAAACAGTTTAACAAACACAGTACGACAATTGTTTACAACATATAAACTTCTCGTTTGAAATAAACTTCAGTGAAAATAACTATTATATACAAAAAAAAGAAACAGAAGTAATTGATGAAATAACAAATGGTTTGACGACTTTTTGCACGAAGTTTGTTTGTAAAGTTTAGTTGAACCTTCGAACTTCATCAATATTTGCGCACGGTTAAAATTTAACAAGATTGCAATCACATCGTGCAATCTTCGTTTGTTGTATTTTTCTTTAACTTATGTAAAACATATTACTGTACTGAATTATTAATTATGTTTGATTTTAATTCCTTAATTTTTTTAAAGGCGTAATTAGAACAAAAATACGGTTTTAGTTAGTAATGAAACTAACACTAAATAATCGTACGTTTACAAGACTTGAGTAAATAGACTTAAATAAAAATTTCTTTAACTGGAATGAATATAAAATTCTTTCACTTTTGTTTAAGATAAGATTTTTTCAGACCGTTTCCACTGTAATAAAAAAATTACAACTTTATAAAAACTCTTAAGTCTTATTGTAAAAATTCAAAAAAAAGAAAGCTAACTAATAAAAGCATTTATAAACTTTAAAGAAAGTAAGTTTTAAGTACATATTTAATTTGTAGCAAAGCGTAATTTAGTTAACACAAAATTTATTTTGTATATCAATTTGTAAATAGTCTTTTCTTTTACGTACCATGGTGTTCTAATGTAATTGTTAGAACTTAGATCAAAGATTAGCTTTTTGAACTTGCTATGATTCATTTTTCAGGTTACATGACAGTTCAAATTCCGATAATTCAAATTTCCACAATTCAAGTTCTTTAAAAAAACTTAGAGACATTATCTCAAAAAAAAATATACATTTGAAAAAAAAAATATGGACTTCTTATTAATATCTAAACGCTATTTTTGCTTTTTTGAAAAATGTTAAATAATTTTAAAGATAATTTAAAGTTAACTTAAATAACTACATTTCTAAACTTATTTTAGCCATATGTCCGAATATATTTTTACAAAAATTATGGCTTGTAGATAATAATAGAACCTACGTACGATTTTTTTTTTTCAAGTATACACTACTTTTCCACTTGTGACCCTTTAAATTTTTTTAAAGAATTGGGTTGCCCAATTTTGAGTTTTTCGAGTGGTGTACCTTGTTTATTTTAGAATAATCACTTGTATTCAACATTACTACACCGTTTTTTTATCCATATTTAGACATCTAATGTTTTTTTTTTCGAGAGGCCTATTAGTGTTTTGAGTGTCGCTCTGTTTTTGTCTGAATCACATTTTGCTCTCAGCAACAAACTTTGTGGTGCTGTTTCTTTGTTTCTTAAGTTGTCTAGCATGTCATAGTCTGGATGTTTTCTTTGACACGCCCTTGTTTAATTTAACTCTCAGCTGAAGCTTTAATTTTATTTTTGTCGAAAAATTTTAGCATGGTGCTGTGTTTGAAACTGAAAATTATTGCTGATTTATCGGTCAGTGATAACTTGTAAGAGTTTAGGTTGATCATACAGTCTGACGCTTCACATTTTCTTTGTTTTTTTCCAAAGTGCAATGAGCTTCTTTTGATAAGTATTTTTCTTTTCTACTACGATATTTTTAACACTATTATCTCTGATTTGCTGCTAAAGCCTAAAATGTATTGAAGGTACGTAGACAACTTGTTCTGAATTTTTTAAAACAGTATTGCTGTGTATTTTGTTCCTACTTGTTTTTCCAAATATGGTAATTTGTTTTTCTGACAAGTTTGAATTACAAATTACAGGTTCTCGTGCATTTTGTTAAGTTTTCTTGAATCTGTTGTATTTCTGACTTGTTTTCAAAAATGCAAAATAAGTACCTAAAAAATATTTTAGGTTTCTTATGTTTATTCAATAAATCTGTCTCTAATTGACTGACAAACCAGCTGGTCAGTAAAGGGGCGATTGGAAAACCCACTGATAAACCACCGATTTGTTGGTATACTGTGCCATTGAATATGACAATGCTTTGTGCTAATGCTAAATTGCTTTTTTTTTTAAGTAAAATAATCTTTCTCGACAAAGTTTATTGAGGAACAAACACAACAAATAAACAATACTCAATCGAGTTAATTAAAAATGAGGATCGCCACGAAACCAACACTGCATAAAAATACCTTATAAAAAAGTACATTTGTATGTAAAAACCAGGCAAGCTGAACAACTAATATATTGGTGAGACCGAACGACAACTATTCGTAAGAACAAAAGAGCATATAACTTCAACTAACAGTGCAGTTTTCAAACACAATGAGAATTGTTTATATTGCAAAAATTGTAGTAACATTTATATAACTATTTTGAAGTTATAAAAATTTTTAGTTCTTATTATTTTAGTTGAAAAACTTCAACCCAATTTAAATAATCAACTTGGTCCTGATAAGGATCAAGAGTTATTTTAAAATAATCCATTTTGTTTCTTGATTAGTTTCTTTCTTTAAATAATACTTTTGTGTTAGTTACTTGCCTTGATTACTACTTGTATATTATTGATTAAGTCTTACTCTGTTTATCTTTTTCAGTTATTTTTATAAGTATTTAAGTTATTTTACATAAGGAAATAACATAATAAGTAGTTCCGAAAGCTTGCTAAAATTGTAATAAAGTATAATAATAAAAAAAGTGTATTGTCTTGGAATAAAATGGTATTTAATTGTTGAAAAGTTACAGTTTAAACACAGTTTTAATAGGTTTCTAATACGTGTTTTCAATTTTTTTTTTTTGCACAACTAGGTTTGCTTTTTATTAAAGTAAAATAACTTTTGTGCTCCGAGAAAAACGTTTGTTAATATAAAAATTTGATTAGTGTTATATTAAAAACTTTGTTTAATTAAAAGATTCACTTTATATTTATGGAGTTGTACAAAAGAAGCAACTTTCACGTAAAATGATGTGACTTTTAGACATTATTGTTTTATTTTTAAGGTATTTATTTGTTAACTATTATAACTTAGTATTGATATCGTATATAAGCACAGCCTTAAAAGGAAATGTACAAAAGTTTCAATTAAAAAAAAAAACAGGTTCTAAAAATTTGCATTTATATTTTATCAACTTATTGATTGATAAAAAAAGCGATTTTTTTTCGACCACCCAATGTCGCTAACACCATACTTCAAATATGCACGAAGGGTCTTTTTGCACGAGAGTAAAAAATTAACATTAAAAATAAATTAGTGGTTAGGGGTATAAGAGATAGTAAAAATAAAAAAGAAGTTCAATAGAGATTATTGATAAAAGTATAAAAAATTAAATAATAATAAATAAAAAGTTACGGACCGAGAGTAAGGGATAACAGTTATAGTAAAAATAAAGTTAAACCCGTGCAAAAGAGTCTTCATGCAAAAGTGTCCCTTTGTGCATTTTTGACACCTCTCAAGTCTCAACTTTCTATCTATAAGATTTGGTCTTGTCTTATTTTTTGCCATTTTTTTTCTAAAAATAACCATCTTACGTAATATACTCTTTCAAATGTTTTTTTTTATAATTTTATATGTCTAATTAGTTTTCTTAACATTTTGTTACCATGCTTACTAACCATTTTGAACTTATCACTCTTACACTTGTATCCTCTTATATACCTTTAAACATACTACTTACTATTTTCAATTTACTTACAATAACCTTTTAGGCCTGAAATAAAATTGTTCTTTAACCTATTTCATCAGTTTGTGTAGTATTATTACTCCTACTCCAGCTATAAACAACTACCATTATCACTTAAGGTTATTTTGTAAATTGTAGATATATTGAGCAATGTATATCAAAACAGCAGCTTAGTTGAAAACCAAAACTTTGTTTTTTTTTTTTTTGTAGAAAACTCTTGTTCTAAATGTTAAACATCTTAAGCATTAATTTAAAAATGGTTTTTATCAGAAGTATATATATATAAAGTGTAAAATTTTAGATACAAGTTTGGTATTAAAGTGAAAACTTATAAGATTTTGAACAATGGAACTGAAAATGAATAAAAATGTCTTTTTATAAGTAGAAATCTCTTCTCCAAAACTTGTTTAAACAACGTATAGATTTTTATTCATTTTCAAATGCACAGTTCTTAATCTTTAAAAATACGGTTTATACAAAACTTAAAATAAGTATTCATTTGGACAAAAAATATAAGTTATTTCATGATTATCTAAGGTTTTTTCGAAAATGTATCAAGTGACAGATTTTTGCCTAAGTTTCCAAATTCCATGGTCTTTTAGGATTCCAGATTAAATGACTACTATAGTTTTTTATTAAGAAAAATTTATGCTTTTTTTCCATAGAACGAAGTAGATAAAGTATGTACTTTAAACTAAATTAGAGTGATCTTTATATGCCAGATAATTTAACTACTAATAAAAAAATTCAAAATTTCACTACTACCTTTGTTACGATTGTAAAAACTTTTTGTTTTCAACAAATCATAAAAGCAAACTAAGCGGTAAATAAATAAAGCTCTAAACCATAAACTTTATTTAAAAAACAAAACGCTTTGAAACTTAAATATTAAATTGCAAAGAAACTCTTAAATACACATTTTATGTAAACTCAAAAACTAAACATAAAAACAAACTGCACACACCATTGCTTACACTTTATAAAAAATGTTGTTCTAAATTTATTATTACCCAGGTAAGCTTCAACACTTAAAAAGTTCCAGCCTTAAAGCAACGTAATCGTTCCATCTGATCGGGTATACTCTGAACTTTTGGGCCTCAATTGGTTGGGGAAACTTGTTTAAATGAGGGGTTAGGTTGTCGTGGTTTCCAAGAAACCTCTGCAATTTATAAAACAGCTTTTAGTAGTCTATTTTCAAAAATGAATGACGTTAAAGTAGTATTTAAGGAACTAAAAAAAGAAAACACCATTTTTGTAAAGCTAATAGCTTTTTTCATGTGAAAACATAAAAGTGAAAAAATATTTCTAATGTTACAATAGGAGAATTAAGTTCCAGTATAAACTGTGCTATGTAAAATTATCATAAAGTTTAATGCGTGATAGGAAAAATATACAATTTCAACCGGAAAACCAATAAAAAGTCAACTCACAATTGTTCTGCCGTTTTCATCTATCACGTCATAAAGATCATCTCCCGAAAAACCGTACTTAACATAGTACATTTTAACCCATCTATCGGTATTATGGTATCTCTCCATGCCTTGAGTGGCTATACCATAAATATTTTTGTTTGATAAAAGGTCAATCTGGATCCAAGGTTCTAAATTGGAAATTGCATCAAAAGTTAGTACTGATTTCAACATTATTCTCTATTTCTAACTGAATGTATTCAACAAAAATATGTCATGGGTAATAAAGTGTATAACACCTTGGTAAAATAAATAAGTTAATTAAGGGCAAAGGGGGGTAAATCATTTTTTACATCTTATTTTTTAGAGTATTAAGTAAGCTACAAGTTGCTTTTTACAGATTTTTAATATTAAAAATAATTTTGAGATATGGTCGGTTAAAATCGGAAAGTACGATAGGTTCCTTATGGGAGGGATCAAACTAAAAAGGCGAAAAATTTCACTAGAAACCTATGCCCTCCTACATTTGTTAAGATAAATACCTCAAATTTTCAGGAAATGCCTCTTGCAATATTAAAAAAAAAATGCAAAAAATTAGAAATAAATAAAAAATAAAAATGTTATGACTAAAAACAAAAAAACAGTATTTCTTGTTTGCTTTTTTATTTATTTTAATTTTTTGCGACAGATTTTTAAAATATAGCAAGTAGGGTTGCCACAAATTAAGCTGAGAAAAACTTCTTGACTTTCTAAATCAAACTCTTAATTTAAACTTACTCTAAAATACATAACCAAACACTTGAAATTGTCTTTAGCTTTTAATCTAATTTTCTATTAAGGTTAAAACAACAGTTTTTTTTTGCTGAATTCAACCATCTTACTTCCATTACATCACTTAAACCATCTGTGTATGATTGATGTATTTGCAATAAACAGCTCTATCAGCAAAATATAGTTAGACGCATAAATAAATTGTAAAACAACCTAGAACGTAATAATATCTAATAATAAAAAATATTTATCTAAAACTTGTAGTAGACACTTATATAAATTGTTCACTTAGTTTAATAAAATACTACGTAAACCATTTAATATAAAATCGTTAAATTAAAAATCAATTAAAAAAGAATATATTTATTTATAACTGTAAAAAAATACATAAAAAAGTAAACTATTTATCTGTTGTATAAAATATTTCCTTTTATCATTTCGTATAAAGTTTGTAACAAATATATCTACTCTTATTTATTTTAAAAACTTAAGTTATTCTACAAAAAATTTACTTAATCATGGCATATATCTCTCTTACAACTTATTTTTCAAACTTAAACAACTTTTAAAACATTATAAAGAGGTAAAGTATACACATAAACTTGTTACACAAATACTAACTTAGAGCTTAGTTATAAAGAGCTTAATTATTACTTGAACCAAAAACACTTTGATTCTAAAATTATGCTAGATAAACTTTTGTGTATATATCACAGTTTCACATTATGGAAGTGTCCTTGTCGCAGCCCATCAGTACTAAAAAGCATACAAAAACTGCTTGTTCAATTAGGGTTGTTGTTCAATATATTAATAGAATTTTTTTGCAGTTTTATAAAAAGATTTTATTAATTTTTACTAGATAAACGGATTGGAAATTAATTAACTTTGGAAATTTCTAGGAAAATTTTGAGATTTTAGTGTGACTTTAAGGGATTTCTAATTAACTTTTTACTATTTGAAGGCTTTGGAAAATAAGGAAGTTTGTAAATTTGAACTTACAATATCTGACGTTTTTTCAAATTTTGTCAAACTTCCTGACCTCTTTTCAAAAACCGCTAATTTATCCTGACTTTTCCTGGTGGCAGCCCTGAGCAAGGAGTTTTTTCTAAAAATTTGAGGTAATTATCTCAACAACCGTATGAGAAGATAAATTTTTCTACAAAAAAATTGTTCTTTTTTCTACATTTTAGTTTGCGCCTCCAGTAAGTAACCTATTGTACTTTCCGACTTTAACCGGTTATACCTCAAAAGTTATTATGAATATTAAAAATCTGTAAAAAGCAACTTGTAGCTTACTCAAAACTCTAAAAAAAAAGATGAAATTTTTAAAAAGTGATTTATTTTAGTGAGATAGTCTACTTTTACACTTTTAGTTTGCGCCTTCCAAAAGTAACCTATAGAATTCTCAAGCTCTTACTGCTTATATTTAAAAATTACTTTCAATTTTTAACGTAGGCAAACAAAAAACTAGTAGCTAAATTATTACTGTACAAAAACACACTCATTTTTAAATAAACTATTTACTTTGTGTACTGAATTTGTTTGAACCCCAAGCACCGTCTCCGATTGACCTAAACAGCCTGCCGTTCGGACCAGAGTAAGAATTTTTTGTGGTACCATCGTCGTTTACTTGACCCTCGTAAATGTAGTCACTCGTTGTTATTTGTTCGTTTAAAACGCTCATATCATAAATTCCAACGCCGCACCGATTAACTGTAAAAATAACTCTTTTGAACTTTATTTATGTTAATTTTGCAGGTAAACGCTGTAAGAACAATTTATTTAATTGTTCTTTTTTATAATTTTGCACTTATTTTAATACTCAAGTAATTAAGAATAAAATGCGAATAAAGTTTTGTATTATCATGTTTAACAAATTGTTAGGTAATTAATAAGTATTTAACATGAAAGCCATCATGGGACTAGACATTTTGTTTGTGTGGTATTTTCATCTATAAAATTTATTATTTTTAAACTAAAATTACATTATTTGAAGTGAGTCTGCTTCTATTTTAGGTGCAGTCTTTTATATAAAATAAAAAAATTAATGAAAAAAATCAGTCCATATTTCCAGCGTGAGTAACAGTTACTTACCATGCTCCATCACGGCTTCTTGGTCGCAGGATATTTTCACGTCGAGCTCGCCAAATTCATCGCAACTGACGTCGGTGATCACGCAACTCGCTCCATCACTTCCGCCCGTGCAGTCGCAGAACTTGTTATCGCACGCGGCAATTTGCAACGAATCTCCGCTCACCGGGTTGCTTTAAAACACATTAGACTCACTGAATGTGACATCGCCGGCGCACATTGAGTACTTTACCTCCGGACAGCCTTTTGTTTTCAATCGATTGTTTTAGTATAACAAAAAAAAAATTAACTTTCTAAAGTTTAAAAAATTCAACTTTTAGTTTGAGACTTGTGTGATAACTCACTTATTGACAGAAACTCAAAAATAGCACCGAGAAAAGAAGCTAACAACTGACCAAGTGCGCAGTAGAAGTTATTGCGGTCGTAGTCCCACTCGCTAGGTCCTTCTGTCGGGCAAGTAAGGGTGGTAACCGCATCCGGAGGGTACAGATAAACTTCTTCATAATTCTGCTCATCGCATCCAACAGTGATTTGCCGGTTCACGTACACATCGTCGTACAACAGATCTCTATTTGTCACAGTCTTAATTGACGCATGTTCTACTGGCGGTTCTCCGCAATCTACAAGTGTATTGTTTTGCACAGCGTTTATAAAGTTGACTAACTCTTAGTGTTAATAAACTGGTTGTCAAACAATCATTTTGAGTTTTTGTGCATATATTTGAGTTTTTTGTTATAATTCTAGTATGGTCTTTGAACAGCTTAAACTATTTCAATGAAACTATTTATAATTTTCTTTCATACACATACACCTAAATTTTCTTTTTCAAGTTCAAAAAAAAAAAAAACTCTGTGAAAACAATCAATAGAAAATATCGTTACCATATATCAGTAAAATACTTAAAAAGTAAAATATAATGTCTCAGCTTTGAAAAATACTAGTTTACTCACCCGTAACGCATTGTACGTCTGGTGACAACCCATCAGCAGTGCATGTGACAGAATTCTCGTTGGAGTTGGACACAAATCCTGCATTGCACTCATAAGTTATTACGACGCCCCGTACAAGCTTCTCACCCGAAAAACGCCGCGTCAGATTCATCGTTGCATTGCTTATTTTATCACACTCGATACCTTAATTTTTGTACCCAAGGTAAAAATTTATAAGTTTGTTAAATCACGAAAAAACAAATCTGCTCAAAAACAAAAGGCGAACATACCTTGGTGGCAAGAAGTATGCGGTTTTTCGCAGAAAGCTCGAGCCCGTACAGTCTCGTAAGCGTCGTTGAAATAGTACGTTCCTCCACTGTAGTCTAAATTAACGTGGTGTTCCCTGCTATTATAGTTGTTCGGCTCGTTATCCTTCCATGTGATGAACAAGTCTTCGTCATCAGTGGGATTTTCGCCGAACGATTTTATGCTGGCCACTCCCCCCTGACTGAACTTGAACACGTTTTCATCCTCATTGTCGCGTTTTATTCCGACAGAAAACTTACTGGCCCCGCTGCTTTGGATCATTGACCTTATCGTTCTGTGAAAAATCATTTTTGCTCATTTTGCTGTTTTCATGCTGACCTTATGTATTTATACATTATTAAATGTGTGTGTATATATATGTATGAAGAAAAAAAAAAAAGTTAACTAAATCAACTTTAACAGAGCCCACTTAAAGGACTTTTCTATAGTTTATTACAAATTGTAAAACTCGAAAAAGGCAGAGATAGGTACTCTCTACAACGATTGCCGGTATACATAAAAAAGAACAAAGTTTTTACTAATACATATGTTTCGCTGTTATAATAGACAGAACAGCTTATCAGTCAGTTTATTATAATAATATGTTAAACATAAGTTAAAATGCACATAAAATTAAACAAAAAACCTATAAGAATTGATACGTTACTACATTAATTATTAAAAATATAAGACACACAAAATTTTTATAAACATTAAAAACTATTTAACGTTGGAGCTAGATAAATGTTTACAATTACTAAAAAGTACGTTTCGTTTATTTAAAACTAGATTTCAGTTTAATTTTGAAATCTCATGTTTTTTCATATTGCAAACAATACAGCCATGTTTTACGAGCATAAAGTTAATTTTATAGGCAAATTTATTAATTTTTCAAATTACATAAAACGTTAATTATTTTCCTTACCTCTATTTTATATTATTAATAAGAATGTGAATTACAACAAATTAGATCAAACTAAAATAATTTAATAAAATTTGTTGTAATTCACATTCTTATTAACTTTTTTTTTCCTTTTATCAATTTTTTATCTAGGAAATGGCCGAAGCAAATGATAGTGTGGTATACATCATTTTGATTTGGGGCCAAATCGTAAAAGATATTAACATTATTTAAAAAATAAACATTTAAGAGTTTAAATAACATGCAAAATAAGGGAAAAAATAAATTAAAAAATAAATATTTATTTTGGGTTATAAAACAATAATAATGAAAAAAAATAAAAAAAAACTTTATTTTTGAAGGGACCCCATGAAATAATTCCTGCCCCAAAGCAGTTTTTTTTAATTAAATACAAAGGTGCAATCTCTAAAATAAAATAAAAAATTCAGATATCTTTTAAGATAAGGAAAATAATTGACATTAACGTTTTTTTTTTTTGAAAAATTAATAAATTTGCCTATAAAATTAACTTTATGCTCGTCCATGTTTTAAGTTGAATTTACTTTTTTTCGTGCTAAAATTTACAAGTTAATGCTAAAATATTCATTTCTATCTTTTAGGTGCCAAATATATTTCGAAACCGTAGTTTTATACCTATATTTATCGTTTTTATAGGAACATTTGTGCCATGTGTTTCCTACTTTTAAACGACAAACCTGGTGAGCCAACATACTGCTTAATGTTCCTCACGGATGTAGCTAGCTCGAAAAAACTACGAATCTGCAAATCAAAAAAAATCAACAGGGACGACGCATGATGACGTAAAAGAGGCTACAGGGCAATTTATACTACCTCTAGTGTTATTCTGTTTGATATTACAGTATGCATTTATTTTAAAAATTTAAATTAAATGGAATTTTGATGTATGAGAAATAACTGTATACAGTGTAGTTTTTGTTGTTACACACTAGTGAAATCACGTGGTATTTGTCATGGGAGCTGCCGAGAATTAAAAAAATCCAAAAACTAAAAAAAAAATCTAAATCAATTTAAGACCCATATACGTTACAACTAAATCAATTTATCAATGTAACAAAACATTTGTTTTCTAAAAAAATCGACGTAACTATAAAAAAATTAATGTAAAAAATTACGTTTTCTTAATAGTTATAATTTTTTTTTTCAAATTAAAACTGTTCTGGTCCTGCTCGAGTTTTCCCTGCTCAAGTTGCCCCTGCTCGAGTTCAACTTGTCACTACCTGTCTTATTGCTCTTGTCTAAATTTTTAACAACGCAAGATCACAATTTTAAATTCACATTATTTTACATTTAAAAATCTGTAGCTTTTTAAAATATTTTTTTTATGCATTGCGTTTTTATATAAAGAATCTCAGCTGAATTATATATTCATAATTTAAATGTTTTTAATTTGTTCATTTTTAGACACTACAAGTGCTAAAGAAAGTTTTTATTTTAAAACTATGTATCAGGAGGTCAAAAAATACTAAAAGCTTAAAAGCAGGCTCTTTTTAAGCTAAAGTATTCAAAAAAAGCACGTTTTCTTTTGCAAAATTTTATACGTTTTTGCAGATTTGCAGAAATGTACCGAGCTTCTAGCCTGCTGTTCCTCAATGTTATTAGCGTCGCTCTATAGATGAGACTTTTTAATAAAACCGCGATATGTTGTCAACCAAGTACCTATATAGACCAATAAAAGACTGACAACAACGTTTAACTTCTAGAAAAAAAAAGAAAGTTCAAGAAAACTTACAAAAAGAGTTAAAAATCACAAAAAATAAAGAATTGCCTACATAAAACTTTGTTTTAATCGTCTTAAATTGTGCCCAATGCGTTTTTGTGATTATAGCCTTATGTAAAAAAAATCAGCTAAAAACTCTAATGTCGCACTTTTTGGGTCCCATACAGTTTGCATTGGGGTGATTTTCAGAAAATCGAATTACGCAAAGATGAAAGTTTCTTTAAAGCATCTAAAACTTTGCACAAGGTATTTTTGTGGTATTTGCCAAGTGAAAACAAATTTAAGCTGAAAACTCAAAGGTATACAAATTAGTATTTATAAGCACACTAATATTTATATTTTTTATAATTACATCATTTTCTATGTATATATACTATTTTTAATACAAATGAAAATCAAACAACATAGAATAAAGTAAGTAGTCTTCTTTAACTTATAAAACAGTGATGACAAATAAAATGGGGTTGCCTCTACTTTGACTAGTGAATTTAGCCTAAATAAATAATAAATTATTTGCTTGAGCTTATGTGTAACTTATAAAATAGAGTCTAAATAAGTGTTAGTAGCTGAATAAATTTCATAAAAAATTACTGTAATATTGTATATTAAGTTCTAAAATGAACAATAAAAGTTCTCAACTCATATAGAACCCTACAGAAATCCCAAAAAGAAGATATTAACTTTTTTTTGAATGTCAAAACTGACCCGAAATTAAAAAACAAACTAAGTTATTTGTATTTACTCACTCATGATATGCTATCCATCTCAGCTTCAAGGACTGTTGTGCCAAAACTCCGTCAAAACTGTTCCTACAGTATTCTGCAGCTTCAGTTGCAGTGTACATTTCAAGGCTTATGTCAAACTCAAAGCAGTCTGGTAATAATACTTCAGCTGTAAAACTTGAATTTCGTTTAAAGCTAGTTTTTAAAGTTTTATTCACTCACATGCAATTATAGACTAATATGGTTGCAAAATACACATAAAACTTAAAATCAATATGTTTATTTTGTTAAAAAAAGTAATTACGTTAAACAATTTTGAAATAGCTACACCGTTGGTTTTTATAGCTTACTAGATTAATTACAAAAAAAAATAATTGATTGAAAGTTTTAATAAAAATAAAAAACTGTGTCAATACCTCAATGGTGTTTAAGACTTAATGAAAAATTTTTTGAACAAATTAAAACAAATTAAGCAAGATACTTTTTTATCATTTAAATGATCTGCAGCTTAAATTTCTTAAATACTTTTGTAAATGTTACAAAGTTAAAAAACCGTTAACACATTGAGGGATGTAATCAGTGTTGCTCCATGTTCCGTCTTTCTGACATTCGTACTCAAAGTTACCACCATAGAGCATTGTGTAGCCTTCTTTGCAAATCAGTTGAACCACTCTCAAATTGGTTGTGGTCTGTTCTTTCAAATTCAGATCCATCATTTCGGCAGGTGACAAAGGACTACTGTTGCAATCTAGTAAGATAGCTATCGTTGTTTTTATATCAAGCATTATTAGGCTTATATAAAGTTTAATAAAAAAGTAAAGCGTCCCGCGAGAGTCTAGTACAAAAAGGCTGTCTCATTGGGCCCGTCGACAACAAAAGTTGTCCACCCCTTATATATGATGTACATTTAATTCTCTATTTTGTACTTTTACATAAGAAAAGTTTCTTTGAATTTCCTCAAACTGTATAAAATGACAAATATAAATATATTAAAAAGAAGTTAACCATTTAAAAATTAACTACAGGGTTGCCAAATATTTTTGGAAAATTTTTTCCAGATTTTCCAAATTCCTTCCAGGTTTTTGAAATTACACGTTTTGGGGTGTATTTTTAATTTAAAATAAAGTTTAAGGTAAAAAAAAACTGTGTTAAATAGTAAAACGATAAGATATCTTAAAGCTTTTTTCAATGTGTTTTTTAAGAAAAAAGTTTTTGATGTAGACAAAATTTTTTTATCTGTACCAGGGGTCGGCAGGCAGTGGGTGCTCGCGGGTCAAATTTCAAGTTTCCAAAATCTTTGCAGGTCGCAGTTTTAGTTTTAATGCCCTTTAAATAAACTTTTAGTTTTAGTCACACTAAAGAAAGTTTTACTTTTATTCAGTTTTTTATTTCAAGTGACTATTAGCTACACATAAAACGCCTATTTAAATTATATATATTTATCGGAATAAAATTTACATTGACTAATATACTCAAGTCAGAACAAACTACGTACTGTCTTAAAAACTAAATAAGTTTGACTTAAAAATTTTATCATTTTACTTACAACCTAGAACTCTATAAAAACCGAGCTTAAAAAACATTTTTCGGACACTTTTATACATTTTTTATTTATTGAGCCGTTTTTATATTTTAAAAAATATTAATTTTTGAAAAATATTTTTGCGTTTTCACTCTTTAAAAATTCAGTAACTACTTAACTAAATAAAATTTATATCTATTTATATGGTAAAATCACTAAAAAAAAAATTAACATAATGAATACTCAAATACTTTAATAATAAATTTGTCTTTTACATGATTGCCACTTTAAAAAAAATGACTGAGTTATATCATACCAGTCTAAGTTTATTAAAAGTTTTTTACAATTTGAAAGAATGAAGGAATCAGATAGACAATCTCGAAAGATTTTTTTCTTTTTTTATCAAAAACTATGTCAAAAGTTGTAATTTTTTATATGTACTTTTTCATCAAAACAATACCAATAATCGAAGATCATATTAAGTTAATTTAACTATAAGCATTGAAGGTTAAAACTTAAGTAAATTTCAAATTAATTTTTAAAATGTAACGTTTCAAAGTATAGTTCAACAGGTTTTATTATGTCAAAACTAACTGATAAAGGTTAAAAAAGTTACTTTTTTAAAATATATCTTCTGCTAAAGTTTTTAAGAAAAACTTTAAATATTCACAAATTCTAACTTATAAAAAAGCAAAGATAATGCAAAATGTTTTTATTTTCCATGAAATTGTTTTCATTTTAAGAATATATAAACGAAACGGTCCTTTTTGGTACTTATATCATAATTTTTAGTTCTTTTGTTTTACGAGCTTTGCAAATAATGCAAAGTACATTTACGAAAAATATGAGTTAAGTTATTAAAAATTAAGGACAAACTAAATTTTATGAAAAATTTAATATATTAAGGAAGTCGGCAGTGGAAAATAATTTTTTATACGTCTGTCTTTGAAACTTTCTACTAAACTGACTATAACTCTAAAAGTCATTAAAAAATTAAACTTTAAAAAAAAAATTCATAAGTGCATAATTTTAGCTTTCAAACTAGTTTCTAAGTTTGTAAAAAAATGATGAAAATATCTTTTTGGAAAGAATTTAATTTAGTTCAATCTTAATCAGTAACAATAAAAAGTTAGAATTAACTTATTTTTAAGTGTTTGCCTTTCAACTAGTAATGGAAAACATAAATATTCCTTTGATTATAATACCTAATTGCTAAAGATTCATTTTATTTGAAAGTTATTTATTAAAGGTGTAATACTTAAGCTCAATACTTATCTATTATCTAAGAAAACAAGAAACCTAGCTCCAAAGATAAAACTAATGTAAATACGATAGCCAAATTTGTTTTGTATAAATTCATACATAAAACTTTGTAATGAACATATAAATATTTGAAGTGAAATGTCAGTGATATCATAATGCAATCTTTATGCAATTGTTTTCACTTAAATTTATGTTTAAGTTAATGCTATTTGAAACAAAGTTAAAATTATGGTCTTTAATTGAACAAGTTTATACATAAATACATTTAATTTGTTATATACCATAAAAAGAACAACCTTGTTATATAATTGATGAAATGTATTCACATTCAGCTAAAATATTTATTTTCACTATATATAACAACAAACCTGTTACAGAAGATGATGGCTTGATTTATTTGCAATTTAGCGAACAGTGTGTTGAGGCAATGCACTTTCTTTTTCTCCTCAACGTAAGCGTAGGACTGGCTGACTCCCTTCAAAGTAAGCTCCTCCATAAAGTTGATCTCGTAGGGATTGTTCATGTGTCTGTTGAAAATTTACAACTTTAACCACTACTTTTACAACAGGATTTAAAACAAACAGTGATGATTGTTAATAAAATCTGTAAAAACGAACTTTAACACAAATACTTCTTAAGTGATACATATAAGCCATTCATAGGCTAGAAAATAGTATTAACATTTCACAGTACAATTCAATTGCTATAGTAGATAGGCTATTTCTGTAAGATTTCGAAAAAAAAATTTTTTGACTCTCTTGAGGTAGCCAGTTCAAGTGACTCTCTTAAGGTAGCCAGTTGAACAACAGAATCTTAGCATCATACGCGTATGCTTAATTTTACATGTATAGAAAGCATGTTGTATCGTGTTGACGCCGAAGGCGGGTTGAAAGGCTACTGTTATAAAGTGTATAGGCTTTTAGGCCTGAAATTTGCGAAGTCGTCGCGACGAGTATGTGATAGCAAAAGGCTGCAGCAGCTGACGAGAGTGGCTGTTGCAGGGAAAACATAACGCGTGAAAGCAGGACTGTCATTTTAAGTACTTTTGAGACAGCGGTAAGCAGTGAACGGGTAAGAGACTGAAGCAGGCAGTCTAGAACGAACAAGAGACCTTAGCAGGTCAAGTGGCAAGTGCAGAAGGTAAAGACGGCCGTAGTAGGTGAATAGAAACAGCTGCACTTCGCAAGGTAAAAGCTCAAACTTGAAAAGCTGTGAACGGGTAAGAGACTGAAGCAGACAGTCTAGAACGAACAAGAGACCTTAGCAGGTCAAATGGCAAGTGCAGAAGGCAAAGACGGCCGTAGTAGGTAAACAGCTGCACTTGGCATGGTAAAAGCTCTGACTTGAAAAGCTGCGAACGGTGCAAACATGAACTAACGTGCGATTCTAGAGTTTAGGAAAAAACGGGGCGACTCTAGAATGTGCGCGGTCGGGAGGTGAAGCACTCGTATAAGCAGGTGAAGAGGCGGGTGAATGTTGCAAGCCGCTTTGAAGGTCAGAGTTGGAGTTAATTGAAGGCGTTTGTGAGGCGAGGAGAAACTTCAAGAAAAAATTCGAGAAAACGCGGGGGAAGAGTTTTTTGAAAAAAAAATGAAATCGATTGAAAAAAAAAAATGGGGAAAGAGATTGAATTTGAGAATAATGAAAAAAAAATTGGAAAAAAAAAGGGCCGAAAGGACGAAAAATTGCGCCGCAATTTTTCGTCCTTTCGGCCCTTTTTTTTTCCAATTTTTTTTTCATTATTTTTTTTTGACCCTTGTCGAATAATTCGACAAGGGTCTATTTTTTACCAAAAATTTATTTTGACCCTAGTCGAATAGTTCGACAAGGGTCTGTTTTTTACAAAAAATATGTTTTGGCCTTTTTTTATCAAAAAATTTTCTTTAAAAAAATTCTAAAAGTTTTTTCAAGTAAAAAAGTAAAAAATTCAAGTAAACTTTTATATGTATTTTTTTTTTTTTTTTTGGTTTTTATTTTTGAAAAAAGCTAAAAAAAAAATAAATTATCTTAGTAAATACTCTAAGTCAAAATAATATATGTTCAATCTTGATAGTGTAAAATATAGAGAACTTAGGTTTAGAAAAAAACACTCTTATGTATCCTAATATCGTTATAATAAATGAAGCCGTTAAAAAAAAACAGATTTAGTGTGAACTTTTGATGATATATACAAACTACTTTTTGTTAAGTACAAACAGATAAGAAAAAAATCAATTATTAAAATTCTAGTTAATTTTTAATTATTTCAATGATATTCTTATAAATAAATCTTGTAAAGCTTAAATCTTTTGTTAGAAGTTATATCACTAACTATGTAAACTTTAAAATAAATTCAAGGAAAATTTGAACGTGGTAACATCAAGTTAAACAAAGTTAATTTTACAACTTTTTTATACTGTTACTTTTTTATGTTGGTTCTAGTTTTAAAAAGGTTAAAAATCTTAGTCTAAAGTTTAAGTTTCTCTAAGTAAGTACAACTTCATACACTTAAATTCTAAATTACAAATGACCAAACAGGTATTTGGATTTTGAAGCTATTTGTGATAGTAATTATAATTGTGATCTAAACTTGAATTGTAGTGATTTTATTTTTTTACTTGGCTGGATCTTAGTAGTAATAGTTAGTAAAATGTTTTAACCTTAAAATAATACATTTTATCATTCTTTAATGTAAAATTCTTTCTTGACCATATTTAGTTTCTCAATATAATACTTGGAAAAATTTATGGCAAAAAAATAAAACTTATTTGTTCTGAAGGCATTCGCTGAATTTGCATTTGATCAGAGGAATGATATTTGTTTTTAAATCTTAAAACTGGCGATTCTATCAACTAGTTTGGGAAACCAAGTTCTAATGTAAATTACTTAGTTTCATAATATTTTAAAAAATTATATTGTAAAACTAAAAAGTTTCTGTACATACGCTATTTTAAGCAACTTTAATAATCAGATAACAAAAGTTATTAACATAAAAAAATTATGATAGCTGACTCATAACTTTTTTGTTCTTATATTTTCGATATTAACTTTTACCCTAAAAATATTACAGTTAGTTATTACTTGACGGAAATTTTAGCTTTTACAAATTGATAGTTATACTTCATGTTACAGAAAGTAATACTTAATAATAAAGTTGGAACAATTTTTAGTAAATGGAACGGTTTTCAGAAAATTTAATATTTAACAGAAATAAAATAGTTTAAAGCTGGTTTCTCAAAGTTTACTGCTCAAACACTGATTTCATGAAACGGCTTTAAATTAAAAAACTCCTTAAAAGTCTTAGTTTGCTAAATTCGCACACTACAAAATTAAACAAATAATACAAAAATTAAATCGGTTTAAAGGTTTTAATCATTTAAGTGTTCTTTTAGTGTTGATTTTATTCGAAACGTCAGTTAATTCTTACCCATATATTCAAATTTTTATTTCTATTAATCTAACGTAAAACTTTTAAGCTAAATTTACCATAAATGTGCCTTTGAAAAGTTTATTTTGAGGTTAACTTGCAATTTTATTGCAATAGCTGTTTTTTTTAAGTAAATTCAGAAACTTAAAAGCATCAAAATAAAAGCTAGCGTTTCCAAATATATACTTGTATTGTTAACAGAAAAGCAATTAAATATTGAACTTACACCAGTTGAGTGTGGTCTAGTTTTAGTTAAAATTACTTTACAATTTCAATCTCTTATATTTGGTTTCCCGTTGTCAAAATCATTAGTTTACTAGCCCAGTTAAAGACAGGAAAGTACCAACTTTATCAGCAATATAATAGTATAAGCAAGGTAGGATAACAACAGTTAAAATATTTTTTTTTTAGTAATAAATGTTTTATTCAAAGTTGGTCAAAAACAAGCTATAAACACGTAAAAAGTAAACTCTAAAAAATATAAACTTGCTTCATTAAGTTTTAAAATTAGTGAGCTAACTTTTAAGTGATTGTTACATATGGTAATCGGAATGACAAGAGTTAGTTTTAAGACGTTAGTTTATTTTTGCAAACTGACTAATTGTAGTTTGCAATATATTTATTTAAACTGCTCACCCAAATTATAGACATTCAACTTTAGTAAGTTAAATATGGAAAGCTACTTACGCATTTTGTTCAAGAAGCCAAAACATCAAACGTTAATACAACATTTATATAAAATAACACACCTTAACCCTCAATTAAAACGTCTATCTAAGCTTGTAAATATTATTTACACACCATCAATGAATGTAAGGATATTTTTTTACTGAACAAAACTTCAAACTCAAAACTTATTAGTTGTTGTTTTTGTTTTAACTGTTGCTTTACAAAAACTAAACTACTTTTACCTTAATCTTAAGTTTGTAACAGATATTATATTTTAAAAAACCAAAGTTTTTTTTTTGGGCTTTAGACTAAGGTGAGCATATAGTTTTTAACTAAAAATATTACTTTGGATTTACCTAGCTCAGTTTATTTTATATTTTCAGTACCTAATTCATATTAAAATGTCTAAAAAGTTTTTTTTTAAGTATAAACCTAACATTTATTTACATTTTGACGCCTGCCTAACTTCTCATAACTTTTTTACATTTTAAAAAACAAACTGACGAGGTCATATACCCAAGCATTGTTTTTTTTTCAAATAAATCTTATAAAATTGTTCAAGTAATCAACTATTTTTTATTTTTTAGATTTGAATTTTTTAATTAGTATTTAGTCCTATGCATATATTGTAATACTGTATTTTCAAACGCAAATTTGAAACCGTCTTAGTTGCAAGAAAACTTTAACAATCGACATGGTTGAGCAGATGTTTCATGATGTTGAACCATTGAAAGCAAAAAAGATTCGCTTTGAATCACGAGTAACACTTTCAAAGTTGGGTTTTGTAATCTGTTGACAAACTAATTTTAATGGCTTCATACCATGTGGCGTATAAATTAGCCAAATCCAAATCGAACACAAGTCAAAGCTTTTCTTAAGGAACGTGACTATTACTATGCTAAAGAAATGGAGTCATAAGAATTTAAGAAAATACTAGCTTATTCGAGTGACATTTTCAGCCATATAAATAACCTTAATGTTTCTAGGGAAAATAAAAACATACTTAAATGTAGGAAATGCTCTAAAATAAAAGTTACATCTCTGGTGTCGACGAGTTAAAACAGGCAATGTAGCAAATTTTCAATCACTCGAAGAAGTTACTGATGAAAATGAGTCTTAAATTCCAAGTATGCTTTAAGAATTATGAATCATTTAAAATAATATCCAAATATATTTAACCATTTTATGGATATTTTGGATTAGAACTGGAAACTTCTGAAGAATTAATTAAATAATATAACAATATAGGTTTTTGAGAAAATCTTTATCGCGAGATATAACAACTGTGTACTAACATTTTTGTTTTCTAATAACGTACAATAAAGTCAATTTGATAGGTCAACACAAACCAACATACATAGTTTTTAACTGCATAAAATTATTTTAACATAAAAGGTAATCAACTAATATTCAATTTTGGGGTATCGTAGAACATTTCAACCTGGAGTCGGAACGTCAAAAAATTAACTATTTTTATAATATATATAAAATAAATCCGCAAAAACGACATTAACAGCTAACTGTGTTTAAATGTTAAGTTTATTGAAATAAATTACACAGCAGACAACTGTAAAGTATTAAAATAGTTATATACAAGTATGAAAATTTACCTTTTTATTGCAGGCATCTTGGAAGGGTACATTCTTACATCTGAAAGATTCCGAACACCTGATGATTCTGTAGAAAATTGATTAATCAAAACTTTCAAACGATTAAAATAAAAGCATGTTATAATACTCAACATCTTAGCTTGGCCTGACTCAGTTTGCTAGGTTTAACGATTAAGGCTATAGAAAAAGAGATAGGTATATTTATAAACAGTATTTTTTTATGATGGTTAATTAAAAAAATATCAAGTACAGTAACCTCTCGGATCTTTACGCACTCGTGACGTTACGCACTCTCGTTTAGTTACGCATTTTAGAATTCTAAAAAATTCAAAAAGTAAAAATTTAAGTTTTTTAAATATTGCACAAATTAGGTTAATTGTATATTTTTATTCTAAACAGGTTTTTTAAACGCTATCTCACCTATCTATATCTTTTGACTTTGTAAACTTATTTTCCTTGACTAATTAGTAAACATTTGTTTATATCTCAGTGTATCAGAAATTATATTAACAATAAGAAATAAAATTAAAATTCTGAAAGAAGTATGACTGTGTTAATTAATGAAAGTATAACGAAACAATGAGAGTTTAAAACACAAATAAATAATACAGCATTCTTGCCCTATATATTTTTAAAGCGACACAAATTTTAATATAGACACCACACCATTTCTTAGTTGTAAACAAATGCTTAATTTTATATTGAAGTTGCTAAGTAGACTAAAATATAAATGTTAAGTATCTAATAAGTCATATTTAAATAAAGATTAAGATAAAATCTACTTAAAATAAAAATTAGTAAAACTTTTCTACAAGTATTATTACTTTAAATAAATCTAAATTATTTTTTTATTAATATATGTATGGCTTTATCTTTTGTTTTCATATTTATAAACAAAGTAAACAAATTGTTAAAAATAGGAAAGTCTCAAGTCTGCTTTTAACTAAAAGCAATATCAAAAAACAGTCATTATAGTAACTATATTTGGTACCTCTCGTTTCTTTACGATCTCTCATATCTTTACGCACTTTTTCTGTGGACACAATGTGCGTAAATAAGCGAGAGGTTACTGTAATATTTAAATTGATTTTAACCTTAACATAACTATACAATGTTCGTTTTCATACCAAATATGAAATTAAATTTATGTGTCTATAAAGCACAAAGAGTTACAAATAAATATTGATTGTATAAAGAGATTAACTAAATACAAATATTTCTACATTTTATAAAGAAAAAACAGGTGAAAACAACTTGATAAAAACCTATTTTTACTATAAACTAATTAATCGATCATCTAGCACATTAAGTTAATTGTTATAATTCTAAGCATAGACAAGTAATAAATATTAAAATATTATATATATATTACCATTAACTTCAAGCCTGGTAATTATTTAATAGCTAACTAGCTTGTAATCACTCAAGCGTAGAAAATCATATTGTTCATATAAACTTTAGTGATTTATTTAAAAGTTTAACTTTTTCTCAAATTTCATACTAGAAGTGTAGCAACACCATAATATTTGTTTAAATTCTAATAACTATTTCAAGAGTTACATAAGTGGAAACAAGGCAAAAAAAAGCAATAAAAATATTAAAATATCTAATATAATAGCTTACTTTTTCATGAAAGATTCGACAGATAGAGGGAATGTTGCTGAAAACAATAACATCTGTCTGCTTCTAGGTAGCATGCTTTGCAATTCAACCATCATTCGGTGGAAATCTGATGACAACAATTTGTCTGCTTCGTCCAATACGAGCATGTGGCATTTCTAACATAAAAGTTATTCAGTTAGTTAATTAGGTTCATTTCAACTTTTAACAAAACGAGTTTATTTGCTGCCCAAGGGCTGTTGCCAAATAATATTCGTATTTTAAACATAACTATTAATGAAACCAACATAAACAACAACAGTAGCTCAACTACAATTGACATATTCAATTTCAGATGCATTTGCTACAAGTAAACAAAACATTCATTTTCGCCGAATTTTGTTTAGAACTTTTTTCATAACTATTTAAACTACAAATAAATAATAAACAAAAAATTCAAACTAACTTGCTCTCTGGTGTTTTTTTTCTAATTAGATCGAGAATTCCATCGGGAGTCGCTTCTATCATGTGGTTATCTTCCTCGAACCTCATAATATCGTACCTGTATGGAAATACTAAACTAAGCACATGAAAATTTATTGATATCAACCTAATATGAATGAATACAAAATACTGAATACTTATTGAAAATTTAGATTTTTACTGCTAAAAAATAAATGCTAAACTAAATAAACTAAATAGTAAATAGCTAAACTAAATAGTAAACTAAATTGTTGTTAGTTAAAGTTGATATGTCAATAAACCAGTTACAAACTTCTTAATTCAGTTTAATATACATTAAAAGTAAGAATTAATATTAATTACTATAAACTAAAATATTCGATTTTATTTTACAATATTGTAATTTCAATTATTGTATTAATATAATCGCTTTATATTGTAAAATAAAAGCGATTAATTATTTAAGTTTTGTTAATTTATGATAAATAAGTTTAATTTCATCTATAGATTACAAATTTTTAGCCACTGTTGTCTTTTCATCCTCAAAAATGAAAAAAATATCTTAAAACGTGTGCTTCCAAAACATTTTACGGTTTTGATTGCTTTGTAGATTATGAATAAAAATTTCTTTCAAATAAATAAGTTAGGAAAAGTATATTTTTAACTTTAAAACTAGACTTATTAGAAAAATGTGCTTAAATGAGCAAAACTAATCGAAAATGCGAACAAAAACTTTTAAAAAGAATATACAAAAATTAAAAATTAAAACCTATCTAGTGTAGTAGCTTATTTTACCTTTTATTGCAATTTCAAATAACTCACTTCAAAATGAAATAAATATAGCTTATATTTAATGAAAATTGGTTAAACTATTTAAAATATATACCATAAAACATATTTTGTGAAGATTATTCTGAATAATATATGTATTTTTTAGTTTTTTTATTTATTCCTGTTCATTTATTTGCTAAATGCAATTAGTAAAAGGTTGTATTAAATCTTTTGAAAACATATAATTTAATGTTATACTATTAAAAAGAAGTACGTGTGAGTTAAACAAATTATTTTTCAAAAGCTGTACAACAAACTGACGAATTTTTGTTTACAGTAACCTTTCGCGATTCTTATAGCAGTCCACAGTAATAGTGCGTAATTACACGAGAGGTAGCAAATACTATTCTGGATTTTTCTCATAATGCATTTGATTAGAAACAGTTTGTGCTACAGCAGACGACTCAACCAGAAAAACACGTCAAATGAGATTTTTATGTTTATTAAGAAGAACAAATATGATTTGTGTATTACATGTGTTTATTTAGTATCATTGTCACATTTAATTTTCTTTAAGCTGCTTATTTAGATTATTATTAATACATCGCGCAAGAGCACTGTATAATATGTTTGTGTTGTGAACTTTTAATATTATTTTTTTGTAGGGGTCGGAATGCCAAAAAATTAACTATTTTTATAACTTATATAACAGAAACGCGCAAAAACGACATTAAGAGCTAAATATGCTTTACATGTTTAATATACTTAAATAAATTACACAGAAGACAACTGTAAAGTTTTGAAATAGTTAAATACAAGTATGAAAATTTACCTTTTTATTGCAGGCATCTTGGAACGATACATTCTTACACTTCAAAGATTACGAACACCTGATGATTCTGTAGAAAATTAATTGTTCAAACTAACTATTTTCAAACACTTTCAAACTATAAAATAAAACCATGTTATAATACTCAACATCTTAGCTTGGCCCGACTCATTAAGATAGGTTTAAAGATAAAGGCTATAGGAAGAAGTAGGTATATTACAAACGGTCTTGTGTTTATGATGGTTAATAAAAAAATATCAAGTAATACTAAAATTGATTTTAACTTTAATATAACTATATAATGTTAGTTTTCATACCAAATATGAAATTAAATTTATTTGTCTATAAAACACAAAGAGTTACAAATAAATATTGTGTTAATAAAGAGATTGACTAAATACAAATATTTCTACATTTTATAAAGAAAAAAACAGGTGAAAACAACTTGATAAAAACTTACTTTTACTATAAACTAAACAATCGATCATCTAGCACAATAAGTTATTTGTTATAATTCTTAGCATAGACAAGTAATAAAAATTAAAATATATATAATACCATTAACTTCAAGCCTGGTTATTATAAAACAGCTAACTAGCTTGTAATCACTCAAGCGTAGAATATCATAATGTTCATATAAATTTAGTGGTTTATTTAAAAGTTTAACTTTTTCTCAAATTTCATACTAGAAGTGTAGCAACACCATAATATTTGTTTAAGTTCTAATAACTATTTCAAGGATTACATAATTAGAAAATGGCAAAGAAAAGCAATAAAACATTTAAATATCTAATATAATAGCATACTTTCGCATGAAGGCTTCAACAGATAGCGGGAATGTTGCTGAAAACAATACCATCTGTCTGCTTCTAAGTAGCATGCTTTGCTATTCCACCATCATTCGGTGGAAATCTGATGACAACAATTTGTCTGCTTCGTCCAATACAAGCATGTGGCATTTCTAACAAAGAAGTTATTCAGTTAATTCTTTAAGTTCATTTCAACTTTTAACAAAACTAGTTTATTTGCTGCCCAAGGACTGTCGCCATAATATTCGTGAAAGGTGAAAACAACTTGATAAAAACTTTTAACAAAACTAGTTTATTTGCTGCCCAAGGGCTATTGCCAAATTATATTCGTATTTTAAACAGTATAATTAAAATTAATAGCTTAAATTTTTACTATAAACTAATCAATCGATCCTCTAGCACAATAAGTTTTTTGTTATAATTCTTAACACAAAAAAGTAATAAATATTAAATATATATATATATATATAATACCATTAACTTCAAGCCTGGTTATCATAAAACAGCTAACTAGCTTGTAATCACTCAAGCGTAGAATATCATAATGTTCATATAAACTTTAGTGATTTATTTAAAAGTTTAAATTTTTCTCAAATTTTCATATTATAAATGAAGCAGCGTCATAATATTTGTTTAAATTCTAATAACTATTTCAAGAGTTACATAACTGGAAACAAGGCAAAGAAAAACAATAAAAATATTAAAATATCTAATATAATAGCTTACTTTTTCATGAAAGATTCGACAGATAGAGGGAATGTTGCTGAAAACAATAACATCTGTCTGCTTCTAGGTAGCATGCTTTGCAATTCCACCATCATTCTGTGGAAATCTGATGACAACAATTTGTCTGCTTCGTCCAATACGAGCATGTGGCATTTCTAACATAAAAGTTATTCATTTAATTCTTTAAGTTCATTTCAACTTTTAACAAAACGAGTTTATTTGCTGCCCAAGGGCTGTCGCCATAATATTCGTTTTATAAACCACAACTATTAACCAGTTGAGCAACTAATAAAACCAACATAAACAACAGTCGCTTAACTACAATTGACATATCTAATTTTAGGTGCATTTGCTACAAGTAAACAAAACATTCATTTTCGCCGAATTTTGTTTAGAACTTTTTTCATAACGATTTAAACTACAAATAAATAATAAACAAAAAATTTAAACTAACTTGCTCTCTGGCGTGTCTTTTCTAATTATATGGAGATTTCCACCGGGAATTGCCACTAACATTGAATATCTTTGCTCAAGTCTCTACAATGTCATCTCTCAAGTTGGTAACACCTGTATTGAAATACTAAACTTAAGCAAATGAAAATTTATTATGTGAATGAATACAAAGTACTAAAATATGTACTTATCTAAATTTATAATTTTACTGCTAAAATTAAATGCTGAAAATTTACGAGTGATAAAAATCTAACTTTGTAGTTAATATTTACATTATAAACGAAACAATCCTCAATTTTATTTTATCAAATCAAGCATGTTAGAAAAGCAAAGAAATAGACAAACTTCAACAAGGTTGGGTTGCATTTATAGATATTGTTATTTTCAAATACTTAATTTTTTTTTTTTTATGATTAAATATTACAATAACGCTTTCAAATTTAATATTATATCCAAGAAAAACTTGTTATTTTAGATCAAAAACAAACCTTTCATATGAATTCCCCTTTGGAGCTCCTTGTCCAAGCACATGGCTTGGAAATAGAGGCCCTTGGTGTTGGTAACATCTTCCGTCTTCTTCCTGTTGTCTCTTTTTATTTTTCCCTCCTTCATCATCTGCTCCTTCCACTCCTCGCTTGTCTGCTCATTCTGTTGCTGTTGTTCGAAGACAATTTTGCCCTGTGGTGGGAAATTTATTTGTGAAGCCGAAAAACAGTGGGTTGCTGTACGACCATTGAAAAATAATTATGACAAATGTTTAAACAATTGACAAACTTTATTGTTAGAGCGTTTTGTGAGGCCAAGTACGTGTTGATATAAAAAAAATCATACCTGCTTAGAACTACTTTGATAAAAGTATATGTAATTAATTAAAAAATACTCTTCAGTGCACAAATTTAACTCAAACACCAAAAAAATTTACTTAACATTTCAAGATCAAACTGATAAAATTCAAAATTCAGATCAAACTATTATAAAGTTGATATTTACTTAATTAAAAAATAAATAAACCTGCTGGTTTATAGTCATTATTATTCGGAGCTTGGTCTCTCGGTTGTGTTTTATAGATAGTTTTATTTACAGAAATAAACTAATTACAAAAATGTTTAAGTTTTCAAAACGTCTGGTGATTTTTTATATTATAAGCTAATACTATTTGACTTTAAAAACAAGCAAATGTTTATGAAACTAACTTAAACTGTGAAATAGTTTCAAATGTTACATTTTAACTTTTATTTCGACACTAGTTTATATTCAAGATTTTAATCCCATATACATATTGACATATAAACACTTTATATAATAAATAGACTTATTAACAAATTAATTTTTGGTAACTTCCTAGGATTTTTTCATAACATTAAAAAAAAAACATACTTGCTTAAAACTACTTTGATAAAAGTATATGTAATCAACTAAAAAATACTCTTCAGTGCACAAATTTGATTCAAACACCAATAAAATTTACTAAACATTTCAAGATCAAACTGATAAAAATCAAAATTCAGATCAAAGTAATATAAAGTTGATATTTATTTAATAAATAAATAAATAAACCTGCTGGTTTATAGTCGTTGTTATTCGAAGCTTAGTCTCTCGGTTGTGTTTTATAGATAATTTTATTTATAGAAATAATATAATTAGAAAAATGTTTAAGTTTTCAAAACGTCTGGTGATTTTTTATATTATAAGCTAATACTATTTGACTTTAAAAACAAGCAAATGTTTATGAAACTAACTTAAACTTTGAAATAGTTTCAAATGTTACATTTTAACTTTTATTTCGACACTAGTTTATATTCAAGATTTTAATCCCATATACATATTGACATATAAACACTTTATATAATAAATAGACTTATTAACAAATTAATTTTTGGTAACTTCCTAGGATTTTTTCATAACAATTTTAACTACAAATAAATAATAAACAAAAATTTGAACTAACTTGCTCTCTAACATACAAAATACTGAAATATGTGCTTATCTAAATTTATAATTTTACTTCTAAAATTAAATGCTGAAAATTTACGAGTGATAAAAATCTAACTTTGTGGTTAATATTTACATTATAAACGAAACAATCCTCAACTTTTTTTTATCAAATCAAGCATGTTAGAAAAGCAAAGAAGTAGACAAATTTCAACAAGGTTGGGTTGCAATTATAGATATTGTTATTTTCAAATACTTAATATTTTTTTTTTATGATTAAATATTACAATAACGCTTTCAAATTTAATATTATATCCAAGGAAAACTTGTTATTTTAGATCAAAAACAAACCCTTCATATGAATTCCCCTTTGGAGCTCCTTGTCCAAGCACATGGCTTGGAAAGAAAGGCCCTTGGGGTTGGTAACATCTTCCGTCTTCTTCCTGTTGTCTCTCTTTATTTTTCTCTCCTTCATCATCTGCTCCTTCCACTCCTCGCTTGTCTGCTCATTCTGTTGCTGTTGTTCGAAGACAATTTTGCCCTGTGGTGGGAAATTTATTTGTGAAGCCGAAAAACAGTGGGTTGCTGTACGACCATTGAAAAATAATTATGACAAATGTTTAAACAATTGACAAACTTTATTGTTAGAGCGTTTTGTGAGGCCAAGTACGTGTTGATATAAAAAAAAATCATACCTGCTTAGAACTACTTTGATAAAAGTATATGTAATTAATTAAAAAATACTCTTCAGTGCACAAATTTAACTCAAACACCAAAAAAATTTACTTAATATTTCAAGATCAAACTGATAAAATTCAAAATTCAGATCAAACTAATATAAAGTTGACATTTACTTAATTAAATAATAAATAAACCTGCTGGTTTATAGTCATTATTATTCGGAGCTTGGTCTCTCGGTTGTGTTTTATAGATAATTTTATTTATAGAAATAATATAATTACATTTTTTTTTAAGTTTTCAAAACGTCTGGTGATTTTTTATATTATAAGCTAATACTATTTGACTTTATAACAAGCAAATATTTATGAAACTAACTTAAACTGTGAAATAGTTTCAAATGTTACATTTTAACTTTTATTTCGACACTAGTTTATATTCAAGATTTTAATGCCATATACATATTGACATATAAACACTTTATATAATAAATAGACTTATTAACAAATTAATTTTTGGTAACTTCCTAGGATTTTTTCATAACAATTTTAACTACAAATAAATAATAAACAAAAATTTGAACTAACTTGCTCTCTAACATACAAAATACTGAAATATGTACTTATCTAAATTTATAATTTTACTGCTAAAATTAAATGCTGAAAATTTACGAGTGATAAAAATCTAACTTTGTGCTTAATATTTACGTTATAAACGAAACAATCCTCAATTTTATTTTATCAAATCAAGCATGTTAGAAAAGCAAAGAAGTAGACAAATTTTAACAAGGTTGGGTTGCAATTATAGATATTGTTATTTTCAAATACTTAATTTTTTTTTTTTTATGATTAAATATTACAATAACGCTTTCAAATTTAATATTATATCCAAGAAAAACTTGTTATTTTAGATCAAAAACAAACCTTTCATATGAATTCCTTTTCGAAGCTCCTTGTCCAAGCACATGGTCTGGAAATAGAGGCCCTTGGTGTTGGTAACATCTTCCGTCTTCTTCCTGTTGTCTCTCTTTATTTTTCTCTCCTTCATCATCTGCTCCTTCCACTCCTCGCTTGTCTGCTCATTCTGTTGCTGTTGTTCGAAGACAATTTTGCCCTGTGGTGGGAAATTTATTTGTGAAGCCGAAAAACAGTGGGTTGCTGTACGACCATTGAAAAATAATTATGACAAATGTTTAAACAATTGACAAACTTTATTGTTAGAGCGTTTTGTGAGGCCAAGTACGTGTTGATATAAATAAAATCATACCTGCTTAGAACTACTTTGATAAAAGTATATGTAATTAATTAAAAAATACTCTTCAGTGCACAAATTTAACTCAAACACCAAAAAAATTTACTTAACATTTCAAGATCAAACTGATAATATTCAAAATTCAGATCAAACTATTATAAAGTTGATATTTACTTAATTAAAAAATAAATAAACCTGCTGGTTTATAGTCATTATTATTCGGAGCTTGGTCTCTCGGTTGTGTTGTATAGATAGTTTTATTTACAGAAATAAACTAATTACAAAAATGTTTAAGTTTTCAAAACGTCTGGTGATTTTTTATATTATAAGCTAATACTATTTGACTTTATAACAAGCAAATGTTTATGAAACTAACTTAAACTGTGAAATAGTTTTAAATGTTACATTTTAACTTTTATTTCGACACTAGTTTATATTCAAGATTTTAATCCCATATACATATTGACATATAAACACTTTATATAAAAAATAGACTTATTAACAAATGAATTTTTGGTAACTTCCTAGGATTTTTTCATAACATTTAAAAAAAAACATACTTGCTTAAAACTACTTTGATAAAAGTATATGTAATCAACTAAAAAATACTCTTCAGTGCACAAATTTAATTCAAACACCAATAAAATTTACTAAACATTACAAGATCAAACTGATAAAAATCAAAATTCGATCAAAGTAATATAAAGTTGATATTTATTTAATAAATAAATAAATAAACCTGCTGGTTTATAGTCATTATTATTCGAAGCTTGGTCTCTCGGTTGTGTTTTATAGATAATTTTATTTATAGAAATAACCTAATTACAATTTTTTTAAGTTTTCAAAACGTTTGGTGATTTTTTATATTATAAGCTAATACTATTTGACTTTATAACAAGCAAATATTTATGAAACCAACTTAAACTGTGAAATAGTTACAAATGTTACATTTTAACTTTTATTTCGACACTAGTTTATATTCAAGATTTCTATTGACATATAAACGCTTTATATAATAAATAGACTTATTTATAAAAGAATTTTTGGTAATTGCCTAGGATGTCACACCAATATCAAGCTGAAATTATATTTGAATTCTTTTTTAAGAAATTTTAGGCTAAAAATCAATGCTATAAGCATAATATTTTTAATCTTAAAAGATACTTTGTTTAAAACTAGATATATCAATATATAGTAAGAATTAAATTTAATTATTGTAAACTTAAATATTTGATTGTATTTCACAACATTGTATTTGATAAAAGTCTTTTCAGCCTTTAAAATCCATCCTCAAACATGCAAATTTTTAAATGACTTTAATTCACATACTCAGATCCTTAAAACATTAAAAAACAAATAAGAACAAAAAAGTTACCTGTAGAGGGTAAGGGTTAGCGTTAATAGTGATAGAAAAAGAAATAATAAAAAATTTAAGTTAATAAAAAATAATTTAAAAATTTCAACCCGTGCAAAAGTGTCTTTGTGCAGGTTTTTGTCTGTAAACATTGAAAATTGTAAGCTTAAAATATTTATGAAAAGATGCTTATGCTCAATAATAAGTTTATTTAATAGATTTCCTGACTTTTTTATTTTAAATAAAGTTTCAACTTATAATCTACAAAGCAATCAAAACCGTTAAACATGTTTTTTGTTTATAAACATTGAAAATTGTAAGTGTAAAATATTTTTAAAAACACAAATTTTTAAGATATTTTTTCATTTTAAGGATGGATTTTTGAGGCTGTATGATTTCTGAGGATGATTTCTGAGGATAATCAATGTAAATTATTGTACATATGATATAATAGCATTATATTGTAAAATAAAAGTGATTAAATATTTAACTTTTATTAGTTTATGATTAATAAATTTTATTTTGTTTATAGAATACAAATTTTTAGCCTATAGTTATGGATAAAAAAGGCATCAAATATAATATAATTTCAACTTGATATTGGTGCAACATTATCCTAGGTATTTACCTAATTTCCAATACTCATATAAATTTTTGTAATGCTTTGAAACATAATATACTGCTACCAAGTTCCAATCATAAAATTATAGAGTATTAAAATCATTATAATTATTTGTCATAAATGGTATCATATAATCTGTAATAGTTTTACTAATAACCTATTGATAATATAAATGTATTTTCTATAAAAGTTCATAAACTTAACATAAATCATTTATAATGAAAAGAGGAGCCATTAGAAAATAACCTAATGATTAAATAAACAACCTGAGTTTGTATATTAAAAGGATGGCCATTTGTTAAAGAAAATTAAGTTTTTAGACTTTCTGCCAGGATTTTTAAAGTTTTCTTGTCTTTTTTTATCAGAACTTTAAATCTAAGATGAAATAAAAAATATCAATTGTATTACATTAATAAAAAGATTATGTAATTCTACTACAAATATGTTATAAAACTAATACAATGTTAAATAATTAATGGTAAATAATTTGAGATGTATTTAATAATTATCTTTTATTTAATCTAAAATTCATAATTTTACATTTAAACTTTGTCAAAATTCCAGGGTTTGTTCAAGAAATTCATTATATGATAAATTAAAAAGTAATGTACTAAAAGGTGAAAACTAAAAATGATTGTTAATCAATTTTTTATACATACAAAAATCTTAACAATAGGACATAATAATAAAATAAAAGCTATTTTCAGAAAAAGATGATTTTAAAGCTCTAATTTAAACTTAATTTTTATTTGACAAAAACACTATTCCCATCAAAAGTACTTATTGCCAAAAGTGTCTAATTTTAAAGCAAAAACAAGTAAAATATTAGCTAGATTTCTAATGGGGTGCCACTTTTTGAGCCAAAAAAAACTACCATGAATGACTAAAAAATGTCATTAGTCATCCTGAGATTTTTAAACCCTCTAAAAATACCTTTTAAACTTATGTTAAGTTTTTCAAAATCACTAGGAACCTATTTTTTGAACAAAATTTCTCAAAAGACATAAAATATTGAAACTGGAACAACTTAATTCTATTCAAGATCTAGAAAAATCTGTCCTAAAGTTCAAACTTAGTTAATTTTACTTGTTATTAAAAAACAAAACTATCCAGAGTTTATAAAAAAATCATAATATCTTGAGACTTTAAAAAAATTCAAAACATTTTGAGTTATCCTAATTTTCCTTTATATCTTGAGTAAGTGGCAACCCTGCAAGCTAAAATTTAAATTTTTTAACTTATAATTTTAAAACTAAAAATATATATATAATTACCAGCCTGTTTATTCAGTTCTCCTTCCATTTTCCCTCCCATTTGTTTACAAACTTTTTTAAGCTTGAGTTAACTTCAGAATTTTAAAACTTTACAACTTTATACCAGGTCCAAAAAGCTGTTTAGTAGAGTCTTAATTTATTTTTATTTAAAAAGTAAAATAAAACAAAATCTGTATATTTTAACCACATAAAACTAATACTACAATAATTTTGTTTTTTTTAAAATACTTTATTAGATTTTCGTAAACTTAAAATGAGTAAAAACTAAACAGAATAGTACTTAAAACTGAATATAAACTTAAACAAATATAAAACTAAAAGTTAATGAACAATATATAGCTATTGTTAGTATGAATTTGATTTACTCTAAACATAAAAAATACATATATAAACAAAGATAATGTTTGTTTTATTACACCGTCGTATTAAAGCTTTCTTAATATTTTATTCTAAGTTAAAGGAAGTTTATAAGACAAAAAAAATATTTTTTCTTAATAAAAACATACCCTTTTAAATGTACTTTTTCCATGTTGTTTTTCAAAAAAAGCATTTAAAGTTTTTATTCATTTTTTACTAAAACATTAGCTTATAAACATTTAGTTTTAAAAGCTATTCTAGAGTTTTAATAAAACACTTAAGCCAAGTGTATATAAGATAAGGGTTTGTAGTTAAACACAAAAAAATTGAAATCTAAAAACAAAAACTTTGCGTTATTTAAAATCATTTTCATTGTGAAAAAAGAGTTCAAAAGATTTAATAATAAGTTATATCAATTTACTGGTAAAATTTATTTTTACAGTAAACTTCTCAAACAATTACTAGTTACTTACCAATTAATTAAGTTGTTTTATTAGTAAGGAACAACGACACTAAACAATAAAATGTAGTATTGGTATTTTTTTAATGATGTTTTGTGGCATATTTTTGCTTGCTTGATTTATTTAATAGCTTTGAACTGCATTTTCATTATTTTTTTTCAACTTACTAATTATTATAAAGAAATTTTTGAAAGTATATGTTTGTCTATGATTTTTTCAGTTTAACAATCTTATTTATTAAAAAAGATTATAATCTACTGATAAGCTTAACTTTAAAAACAAATAGTTTTTAATAAAACTTAAAAATTAAACAAAGTTTGCTTTTAAAGACACTAACGAAAAATATTTCTAAAAGAAATTGCCAATTATTATAAAAAATTTAAGTTTATTGCAAAACAAGTATATTGTCCTCACAGAAATCCATATTACAAAATCATTAGTCAAATATAAAAGATAACACAACAAAAGCTGTGTTAATAAAAAGTTGTTTTTGTATCTTTTTCCTAAAATAAAACTACTTTAGTTTGTAATTAACAAAGTATCAAGTCAAGCTTATTAACTGTTTTAAATAAAAAGTATAAGAACTAAAAGCGAAGAAAATCAATATTTTTTAACTTTAGCGAATTTCCAGCTTTAGAAAAATTACAAGTAATAAATCGTTTCTGTTTTAGTCTATTAACTTTTGACAAGGCTTTAGTCAAACTGTACAAAATTATTTTAGTATGAAGTTTGAAAGATATAATTCATGTTTTGAAAAATTTAACTTTGTTATTACTTTTAAATAAAGTTTTTATTACCATAACTAATATTAACCTACAAAACTTATTTTTAAACACTTTCACTCTAATGTAAATAAGTTAGTTTTAAAGAATTTTAAAGTACAAGAAAGTTTACATGCATAAATGTTCTTTATACTGTTTGTGATTTTACTTATGTTAATTTAACACAGAATCGTTTTAATTTAAACTTGAAAAGGTATGTTCTTTGATTCTTGTAAAAGAAGTGTCTACCAAGCATTACAATATATATCATTATAATTGTTGTACCATTTAATATCTGTAATATTTTTTTACAATCTTATTTTAGTTCAATATTTTTGTATTTCAGCTTATATGTTTATATTAACCAAACTTTTGTTTTATGTAGTAAGCAACCATTTTTCCAGCTTATCTATTTAACTATCAAAATTTAGAATTTTTTTCTAATTTTTGAAAAAACTTTTATACAAAGCTATGTAATGGTATACAAAACTTGTAACTGTAAACAAGTAAATTAAGTTTTTAAAAGTAAAACAGGATTTAGCTTAACTCATAAAATTTTACTTTATATCTGAATTTTTTTGACATTAATTTATTTTTCACTTGATCCGAGTACTTATTTAAGAAAATTTTGCATGTATCAAAGAAAAATGTTCATTGTTTTTTGAAACAGATGAATTGTTTGTAATGGCAAAGCAAAAATATCTAGATTGTGATAATAAAAATCAAATTTATAAACGCTACAAATCACGGTTCTCAAACAACCAGATGGTCGAGTGGTTGACCACCAGGGCTCTCGCATTCAAGGTCCCGAGATCGAGTCCAACCAAGAGCATTTTTAATTAAAAAATCACTGTAAAGCACTATTTTTAATTAAAATAAAGTGTATTTTAGAACCTGGAAAAGATGTAAAACTAACTTTTTCGAAAATAACTTTTAAAGGATATATCGCCAATAAAAATTAGAAACTATCAAACTAATATTGTTTTCAAATAACTAGAGCTTATTTTGGCTTTAAAAAGCCACAAACATTAAATCGTTTTTGTTTTAGTCCATTATTTTTAGTAAAACTTTAGTTGAACTATACAACAAAAATTTTAATACCGATTTTAGATAGGTATAGTCATAACTTTAAAAGAACTTAAACTTTATAATTACCTCAAAGTAGAGGTTTTCAAAGGCCTGTAGTATTTTTTTTACTCATGCTTCAATATTTGGTAATCAATTTATAAGTTTATATTATAACAACTAAAAGTTTGGTTTTATGTAGCAAGCAAACTTTTTTCCAGTACATGTCCACATGTACATTAAGTTATTAAAGCATAACTGGGTTTAGCTTAATTCATAAAACTTTACTTTATATATAAATGTTTTTGACGTTAATTTTTTTTTCACTTAATCCGAGTACTTATTTAAAAAAACTTTGCATGTATCACAGAAAAATGTTCATTGTTTTTGAATCAAATGACTTGTATGTAATGGCATGTAAACGTTTCGTAACCCTGTAGCTAGGAAGTTTGCTGCATAATTTAAGTATTTGGTAATTAAATGTAAAAATAGATAAATAAAAAATGTATGTAGTGTTAGTAGTTAATTTTTCGTATCTCTTGGTAATCTTATTTATGGAACAAATGATTTAAAAACTTAACGCTTTAGTTATCTAGTAGGATATATTAAGAGTATGAGTGTAATGATGCTATTTTCAAGGGGGTAACTTTTGAAACACAATAATTTTAAATAACAGATAAAATAAAAATAAAAAGTATGAACTGAAATTTTTAGTTTATTTAAATAAAAAAACTGCATTTTTTTATCTTTAGACTGTTTTTTGTTAATAATTTTAGACACTTTAAAATATTAAGTTACATTTATTTAAATGAAGTAGATAAAAAATCGAAAGGTAAAAGTTATTTAGTTTAAGATATTTAGGTTAGATAAAAACATTATTTTCACATACCGTTGTAGCGTGACAGTTTAACTTGTTTTTTAAGATCTATTTTTATAGCTCGTTAAAGCTGACAATTTAATTTTTCATGGTTTTCCACCCAACTAAAAACCAATTTTGGTTCGTTGAGTTAATTTAGTACTATTAGGTTTTACATGATTAGTTTATTTAAAAGTGACATTTTAAGTTTTACAATTTAGTTAAACAAATCAACTGGAATATAAAATAATTTAATTTGTTACAAATCTAAATGTTAATTAATGAACTTTACCGTTAGATCAACAACAACAACAGCATCTGAGACAACCTGCGACCAATTTCGTCCTGATTAGGACTCATCTGGCAGGCATAGTCGCGTAAAACCGCTGTTGAGATCTAACCAGGCGGGCTAAAGTACGAAGTACTGAAGCGATCGCTTTTGGGTAAAGTTAAAAAAAATTGACACAGCTAAATCATTGACAGCCAAACGTCTCAGACATTGTCAGCTTATTGAGAGATTATAGTCTTCATGATCTCACATTATGATCAAACTTTATGTTAATAAACACTTATGCAAAGTTTGTAAAACATACATTATGGATATTTTTTATTTGTTTGTTATACCGCATTTAATTAAACTTTTGTTTTATAAACAAACCAAGTTAAGGATTTAAACGAAACACAAAATTATCACTCGAAAATATAATTCAATTGTAACAGTCATGTATGCTAAACAGTGTGAGTGTAACAACTTTGTACCTCCGCCTAAAATTTATACATTTAACTCTTTAAAAATAAATGCATCTTAGTTAAACTTTAACATGGGCAAGCTAAAAATGAGAACCAAGTTTGTAAACGTGCTGAGATACCAAGCTTATCAATCTAGCAGTTTTTTTGTTTTTTCTATTTACATTGTAAATAAAACAAATGACTTTTTAGTGTTTATAATATGAATTGAAATCTCATCTTTAAAAAATTTTAATTTATTATTTTAGTTTTCATCTATAGAAAAGTATTTTTACTGTGAACCATAAAAAGATTTAAGGTATTGATTTTAAAATTGTTCAAAGAAAATAAACCTATGTCTATAACAACGAAATCACAATAACCGCATTTCATCAACAGATAAAAAAGTTTTTTTTTTTTAAAAGTTCACACTATTATTCACACTGTTATAAAAAAATATTTTGAAACAGTCAAACCTGTATGAAATTTGATAGGAAATTTTTTGCCAGTATTTAGCCATTAGAAAAGCAACAAGCGTGATAACTGCTACTACAAGGCTTATCATGCTTATGTTAATAAATTTCTGTTTAAATCAGTTTACGTTTCAAAAAGAGCAAAGAAACACTTAGTTCAATGAAAAGTTTATATTCAAACTAAGTTAATTGTTTAATAAATAATTTTGTCATTTGTATAAACAATAAACTTTCTAAAAATCTACGTTATGAAATATAAAAGCTTTTCTTAGAAATATTGAAGGTTAAATTACATTGTAAAATGTTAAAAAGTTGATATTTGCAGCGACTACATTGGAGCAACTTTTGATGATTATTTAGTGTTGACTTTTCTAATTTACTGTTTTTTTTAAAGGTTAAAAAAAACTTATTTTTTATTTGAATTAAGGGCTTTTAAAACCACTAATTCTTAAATAAAAGTTTATAAACTGAAAGTATTATCATAAGAAATAATTCCATGTAAACCATGCTTAAAACTATTAAATAATTTCTAAATACTATATTTGTTTGCCAGATTGAAATGCTTTAAAGCCTTTCTAATTTACTTAAACATATCAAATAAAAACTAGTAGTATAAGCTAATGCTTTAAAAGAATTATAATTTTTTTTAATTAAAACCAAAACTTGTAACTTTGAGATTAGTTTAAAAGTCAATCCCTAGTTCTTATTAAAAAAAAAATTGTAAAAAATGTTTGCTTTATTTTTAAATTTATAAACTCTCTAGACAAATTTTGAACATAATACTACCCAACAAACGTAACAAGATATTCGTGAAAAAAACAAATATCAAACCGATATGAAATCAACTTGTAAATATGCTTCTACAAAAATTTATGCATGATTTATTTTTTTGCACATTAACCATCCTTTTTCTATCACATAATATCTCCTTTAACTTCTCTCAAAAGACAAGTTTTTTATAAACTTAGTTTGATAAAAATTTATCAATGTTACTGATTGTCAAGGTTACTATAAATTAACTCTTTTTAAACTTTTTTTTGTACAGATTTTTATCTACAGCAACAAAAAAGAGTTACACTATAAAAAAGACAGTAGAAAAAAAAATCTAAAAATTTGCATAGTTTTCACAAAAAAATTTTGCGCATTATAAAACAGTTTAACAAACACAGTACGACATTTGTTTACAACATATAAACTTCTCGTTTGAAATAAACTTCAGTGAAAATAACTATTATATACAAAAAAAAGAAACAGAAGTAATTGATGAAATAACAAATGGTTTGACGACTATTTGCACGAAGTTTGTTTTAAATCGTTAGTTTTTTTAAAGGCGTAATTAGAACAAAAATACGGTTTTAGTTAGAAATGAAACTAACACTAAGTAATCGTACGTTTACAAGACTTGAGTAAATAGACTTAAGTAAAAATTGCTAAAACTGGTATGAATATAAAATTATTTCACTTTTGTTTAAGATAAGATTTTTTCAGACCGTTTTCACTGTAATAAAAAAAATTACAACTTAATAAAAACTCTTAAGTCTTACAGTAAAAATTCAAAAAAAAAAAAGATAGCTAACTAATAAAAGCATTTATAAATTTTAAAGAAAGTAAGTTTTAAGTACATATTTAATTTGTAGCAAAGCGTAATTTAGTTAAAACAAAATTTATTTTGTATATCAATTTGTAAATAGTCTTTTCTTTTACGTACCATGGTGTTCTGATGTAATTGTTAGAACTTAGATCAAAGCTTAGCTTTTTTAACTTGCTATGATTCATTTTTCAGTTTACATGACAGTTCAAATTCCGACAATTCAAATTTCCACAATTCAAGTTCTTTAAAAATCCTTAGAGACAATATCTCAAAAAACAATATACATTTGAAAAAAAAATGGACTTCCTATTAATATCTAAACGCTATTTTTGCTTTTTTGAAAAATGTTAAATACTTTTAAAGATAATTAAAAGTTAACTTAAATAACTACATTTTTAAGCTTATTTTAGCCATATGTCCGAATATATTTAAAGTTTTACAAAAATCATGGCTTGAAGATAATAACAGAACCTACGTACGTTTTTTTTCAAGTATACACTACTTTTCCACTTGTGGCCCTTTAAATATTTTTAATGAATCGAGTTGCCCAATTTTGAGTTTTTCGGGTGGTGCACCTTGTTTATTTTTGAATAATCACTTGTATTCAACATTACTACACCGTTTTTTTACCCATATTTAGACATCTGATGTTTTATTTTTCGAGAGGCCTATTAGTGTTTTGAGTGTCGCTCTGTTTTTGTCTGTATCACATTTTGCTCTCAGCAACAAACTTTGTGGCGCTGTTTCTTAAGTTATCTAGCATGTCATAGTCTGGATGTTTTCTTTGACACGCCCTTGTTTAATTTAACTCTCAGTTGAAGCTTTAATTTTATTTTTGTCGAAAAATTTTAGCATGGTGCTGTGTTTGAAACTGAAAATTATTGCTGATTTATCGGTTAGTGATAACTTGTAAGAGTTTAGGTTGATCATACAGTCTGACGCTTCACATTTTCTTTGTTTTTTTCCATAGTGCAAAGAGCTTCTTTTGATAAGTGTTTTTCTTTTCTACTACGATATTTTTAACACTATTATCTCTGATTTGCTGCAAAAGCCTAAAATGTATTGAAGGTACGTAGACGACTTGTTCTGAATTTTTTAAAACAGTACTGTTGTGTATTTTGTTCCTACTTGTTTTTCAAAATATGGTAATTTGTTTTTCTGACGAGTTTGAATTACAAATTACAGGTTCTCGTGCATTTTGTTAAGTTTTCTTGAAACTGTTGTATTTCTGACTTGTTTTCAAAAATGCAAAATAAGTACCTAAAATATATTAAAGGGTTTTTATGTTTATTCAATAAATCTGTCTCTAATTGACTGACAAACCAGCTGGTCAGTAAAGGGGCGATTGGAAAACCCACTGATAAACCACCGATTTGTTGGTATACTGTGCCATTGAATATGACAATGCTTTGTGCTAATGCTAAATTGCTTTTAACTTTAAGTAAAATAATCTTTCTCGACAAAGTTTATTGAGGAACAAACACAACAAATAAACAATACTCAATCGAGGTAATTAAAAATGAGGATCGCCACAAAACCAACACTGTATAAAAATACCTTATAAAAAAGTACATTTGTATGTAAAAACCAGGCAAGCTGAACAACTAATATATTGGTGAGACTGAACGACAACTATTCTTAAGAACAAGCGAGCATATAACTTCAACTAACAGTGCAGTTTCCAAACACATTGATAATTGTTTATAAAAAAAAATTGTAGTAACATTCAAATAACTATTTTGAAGTTATTAAAATTTTTGATTCTTATAATAAATTATTGTCTACAGAAGCTCTATTAGTTGAAAAACTTCAACCCAATTTAGATAATCAACTTGGTCCTGATAAAGGATCAAGAGTTATTTTTAACACTTTTAAAATAATCCATTTTTTTTTTTGATTATTTTTTTGTTTAAATAATACTTTTGTGTTACTTACTTGCCTTGATTACTAGTTGTATATTATTGGATAAGTCTTACTCTGTTTATCTTTTTTCAGTTATTTTTATGAGTATTTTAAGTTTATTTTACATAAGGCTATAACATAATAAGTAGTTCCGAAAGCTTGTTAAATTGTAATAAAGTATAATGATAAAAAAAGTGTATTGTCTTGAATAAAATGCTACAGTTTAACACAGTTTTTATAGGTTTCTGGTTTTTGTTTTCAATTTTTTTTTTGCACAACTAGCTTTGCTTTTTATCAAAGTAAAATAACTTTTGTGCTCCAAGAAAAGCGTTTGTTTAAATAAAAATTTGCTCAATTTTATATTGAAAACTTTGTTTAATTAAAAGATTTATTTTATATTTAAGGAGTTGTACAAAAGAAGCAACTTTCACGTGAAATGATTGACTTCTAGACGTTTTTGTTTTATTTTTAAGGTTTTTATAACTATTATAACTTAGTATTGATATCATATATAAGCACAGCCTTAAAAGGATATGTACAAAAGTTTCAATTACTAAAAAAAACAGGTTCTAAAAATTTGTACTTATATTTTATCAACTTATTTATGACAAAAAAAGCGATTTTTTTTTCGACCATCGGGTGTCGCTAACACCATACCATCCCCGAGGACGGGTGAAATATGCACGAAGGGTCTTTTTGCACGAGAGTAAAAATATACATAAAAAATAAATTAGTGGTTAGGGGTAAAAGAGATAGTAAAAATAAAAAGGAAGTTCAATAGAAATTATTGATAAAAGTATAAAAAATCAAATAATAATAAATAAAAAGTTACCGACCGAGAGTAAGGGGTAAGTTATAGTAAAAATAAAATTGAACCCGTGCAAAAGAATCTTCATACAAAATGTTCCTTTGTGCATTTTTGACACCTCCCAACTTTCTTTCCATAAGATTTGGTCTTGCCTTATTTTTTGCCAATTTTTTTTTCTAATTTTATATGTCTTATTAGTTTTCTTAACATTTTGTTAAAATGCTTACTAACCATTTTTAACTTATCACTCTTACACTTGCATCCTCTTATATACCTTTAAAAATCTTACTTACTATTTTCAATTTACTTACAATAATCTTTTCTGCCTGAAATAAAGTTGTTCTTTAACCTATTTCATCAGTTTGTATAGTATTATTACTCCTAATCCAGCTATAAACAACTATCATTATCACTTTAGGTTATTTAGTAAAATGTAGATATATTGAGCAATGTATATCAAAACAGCAGCTTAGTTGAAAACCAAAACTTTGTTTTTTTTTTTTTTTGTAGAAAACTCTTGTTCTAAATGTTAAACATCTTAAGTATTAATTTAAAAATGGTTTTTATCACCAGTATATATATACAAAGTGTAAAATTTTAGATACAAGTTTGGTATTTAAGTGTCACTTATAAGATTTTGAACAATGGAACTGAAAATGAATAAAAATGTCTTTTTATTAGTAGAAATCTCTTCTCCAAAACTTGTTTAAACAACGTATAGATTTTTATTCATTTTCAAATGCACAGTTCTTAATCTTTAAAAATACGGTTTATACAAAACTTAAAATAAGTATTCATTTGGACAAAAAATATAAGTTATTTCATGATTATCTAAGGTTTTTTCGAAAATGTATCAAGTGACAGATTTTTGCCTAAGTTTCCAAATTCCATGGTCTTTTAGGATTCCAGATTAAATGACTACTATAGTTTTTTATTAAGAAAAATTTATGCTTTTTTTCCATAGAACGAAGTAGATAAAGTATGTACTTTAAACTAAATTAGAGTGATCTTTATATGCCAGATAATTTAACTACTGATAAAAAAATTCAAAATCTCACTACTACCTTTGTTACGATTGTAAAAACTTTTTGTTTTTAACATGTCATAAAAGCAAACTAAGCGCTAAATAAATAAAGCTCTAAACCATAAACTTTATTTAAAAAACAAAACGCTTTGAAACTTAAATATTAAATTGCAAAGAAACTCTTAAATACACATTTTATGTAAACTCGAAAACTAAACATAAAAACAAACTGCACACACCATTGCTTACACTTTATAAAAAATGTTGTTCTAAATTTATTATTACCCAGGTAAGCTTCAACACTTAAAAAGTTCCAGCCTTAAAGCAACGTAATCGTTCCATCTGATCGGGTATACTCTGAACTTTTGGGCCTCAATTGGTTGGGGAAACTTGTTTAAATGAGGGGTTAGGTTGTCGTGGTTTCCAAGAAACCTCTGCAAATTATAAAACAGCTTTTAATAGTCTATTTTCAAAAATGAATGACGTTAAAGTAGTATTTAAGGAACTAAAAAAAGAAAACACCATTTTTGTAAAGCTAATAGCTTTTTTCATGTGAAAACATAAAAGTGAAAAAATATTTCTAATGTTACAATAGGAGAATTAAGTTTCAGTATAAAGTGTGATATGTGAAATTATCATAAAGTTTAATGCGTGATAGGAAAAATATGCAATTTCAACCGGAAAACCAATAAAAAGTCAACTCACAATTGTTCTGCCGTTTTCATCTATCACGTCATAAAGATCATCTCCCGAAAAACCGTACTTAACATAGTACATTTTAACCCATCTATCGGTATTATGGTATCTCTTCATGCCTTGAGTGGCTATACCATAAATATTTTCGTTTGATAGAAGGTCAATCTGGATCCAAGGTTCTAAATTGGAAATTGCATCAAAAGTTAGTACTGATTTCAACATTATTCTCTATTTCTAACTGAATATATTCAACAAAAATATGTCATGGGTAATAAAGTGTATGACACCTTGGTAAAATAAATAAGTTCATTAAGGGCAAAGGGGGGTAAATCATTTTTTACATCTTATTTTTTAGAGTATTAAGTAAGCTACAAGTTGCTTTTTACAGATTTTTAATATTAAAAATAATTTTGAGATATGGTCGGTTAAAATCGGAAAGTACGATAGGTTCCTTATGGGAGGGATCAAACTAAAAAGACGAAAAATTTCACTAGAAACCTATGCCCTCCTACATTTGTTAAGATAAATACCTGAAATTTTCAGGAAATGCCTCTTGCAATATAAAAAAAAATTGCAAAAAATTAGAAATAAATAAAAAATAAAAATGTTATGACTAAAAACAAAAAAACAGTATTTCTTGTTTGCTTTTTTATTTTTTTTAATATTTTGCGACAGATTTTTAAAATATAGCAAGTAGGGTTGCCACAAATTAAGCTGAGAAAAACTTCCTGACTTTCTAAATCAAACTCTTAATTTAAACTTATTCTAAAATACATAACCAAACACTTGAAATTGTCTTTAGCTTTTAATCTAATTTTCTATTAAGGTTAAAACAACAGTTTTTTTTTTGCTGAATTCAACCATCTTACTTCCATTACATCAATTAAACCATCTGTGTATGATCGATGTATTTGCAATAAACAGCTCTATCAGCAAAATATAGTTAGAAGCATAAATAAATTGTAAAACAACCTAGAACGTAATAATATCTAATAATAAAAAATATTTATCTAAAACATGTAGTAGACACTTATATAAATTGTTCACTTAGTTTAATAAAATACTATGTAAACCATTTAATATAAAATCGTTAAATTAAAAATCAATTAGAAAAGAATATATTTATTTATAACTGTAAAAAATTACATAAAAAAGTAAACTATCTATCTGTTGTATAAAATATTTCCTCTTATCATTTCGTATAAAGTTTGTAACAAATATATCTACTCTTATTTATTTTAAAAACTTAAGTTATTCTACAAAAAATTTCAAAAAAGTTACTTAATCATGGCATATATCTCTCTTACAACGTATTTTTCAAACTTAAACAACTTTTAAAACATTATAAAGAGGTAAAGTATACATATAAACTTGTTACACAAATACTAACTTAGAGCTTAGTTATAAAGAGCTTAATTATTTACTTCAACCAAAAACACTTTGATTCTAAAATTATGCTAGATAAACTTTTGTGTATATATCACAGTTTCACATTATGGAAGTGTCCTTGTCGCAGCCCATCAGTACTAAAAAGCATACAAAAACTGCTTGTTCAATTAGGGTAGTTGTTCAATATATTAATAGAAATTTTTTTGCAGTTTTATAAAAAGATTTTATTAATTTTTACTAGATGGACGGATTGGAAATTAATTAGCTTTGGAAATTTCTAGGAAAATTTTAAGATTTTAGTGTGATTGAACACAAAGGGATTTCTAATTAACTTTTTACTATTTGAAGGCTTTGGAAAATAAGGAATTTTGTAAATTTGAACTTACAATATCTGACGTTTTTTCAAATTTTGTCAAACTTCCTGACCTCTTTTCAAAAACCGCTAATTTATCCTGACTTTTCCTGGTGGCAGCCCTGAGCAAGGAGTTTTTTCTAAAAATTTGAGGTAATTATCTCAACAACCGTAGGAGGAGATAAATTTTTAGTGAAATTGTTCTTTTTTCTACATTTTAGTTTGCGCCTCCAATAAGTAACCTATTGTACTTTCCGACTTTAACCGGTTATACCTCAAAAGTTATTATGAATATTAAAAATCTGTAAAAAGCAACTTGTAGCTTACTCAAAACTCTAAAAAACAAGATGAAATTTTTAAAAAGTGATTTATTTTAGTGAGATAGTCTACTTTTACACTTTTAGTTTGCGCCTTCCAAAAGTAACCTATAGAATTCTCAAGCTCTTACTGCTTATATTTAAAAATTACTTTCAATTTTTAACGTAGGCAAACAAAAAACTAGTAGCTAAATTATTACTGTACAAAAACACACTCATTTTTAAATAAACTATTTACTTTGTGTACTGAATTTGATTGAACCCCAAGCACCGTCTCCGATTGACCTAAGCAGCCTGCCGTTCGGACCAGAGTAAGAATTTTTTGTGGTACCATCGTCGTTTACTTGACCCTCGTAAATGTAGTCACTCGTTGTTATTTGTTCGTTTAAAACGCTCATATCATAAATTCCAACGCCGCACCGATTAACTGTAAAAATAACTCTTTTGAACTTTATTTATGTTAATTTTGCAGGTAAACGCTGTAAGAACAATTTATTTAATTGTTCTTTTTTATAATTTTGCACTTATTTTAATACTCAAGTAATTAAGAATAAAATGCGAATAAAGTTTTGTATTATCATGTTTAACAAATTGTTAGGTAATTAATAATTATTTAATATGAAAGCCATCATGGGACTAGACTTTTTGTTTATGTGGTATTTCCATCTATAAAATTTATTATTTTTAAACTAAAATTACATTATTTGAAGTGAGTCTGCTTCTATTTTAGGTGCAGTCTTTTATATAAAATAAAAAAATTAATGAAAAAAATCAGTCCATATTTCCAGCGTGAGTAACAGTTACTTACCATGCTCCATCACGGCTTCTTGGTCGCAGGATATTTTCACGTCGAGCTCGCCAAATTCATCGCAAGTGACGTCGGTGATCACGCAACTTGCTCCATCACTTCCGCCCGTGCAGTCGCAGAACTTGTTATCGCACGCGGCAATTTGCAACGACTCTCCGCTCACCGGGTTGCTTTCAAACACATTAGACTCACTGAATGTGACATCGCCGGCGCACATTGAGTACTTTACCTCCGGACAGCCTTTTGTTTTCAATCGATTGTTTTAGTATAACAAAAAAAAACATTCTAAAGTTTAAAAATTCAACTTTTAGTTTGAGACTTGTGTGATAACTCACTTATTGACAGAAACTCAAAAATAGCACCGAGAAAAGAAGCTAACAACTGACCAAGTGCGCAGTAGAAGTTATTGCTGTCGTAGTTCCACTCGCTAGGTCCTTCTGTCGGGCAAGTAAGGGTGGTATCCGCATCCGGAGGGTACAGATAAACTTCTTCATAATTCTGCTCATCGCATCCAACAGTGATTTGCCGGTTCACGTACACATCGTCGTACAACAGATCTCTATTTGTCACAGTCTTAATTGACGCATGTTTTACTGGCGGTTCTCCGCAATCTACAAGTGTATTGTTTTGCACAGCGTTTATAAAGTTGACTAACTCTTAGTGTTAATAAACTGGTTGTCAAACAATTATTTTGAGTTTTTGTGCATATATTTGAGTTTTTTGTTATAATTCTAGTATGGTCTTTGAACAGCTTAAACTATTTCAATGAAACTATTTTGATTTTCTTTCATACACATACACCTAAATTTTCTTTTTCAAGTTCAAAAAAATGAAAACTCTGTGAAAAACAATTAATAGAAAATATCGTTACCATATATCAGTAAAATACTTAAAAAGTAAAATATAATGTCTCAGCTTTTAAAAATACTAGTTTACTCACCCGGAACGCATTGTACGTCTGTTGACCACCCATTAGCAGTGCATGTGACAGAATTCTCCTTGGAGTTGGACACAAATCCTGCATTGCACTCATAAGTTATTACGACGCCCCGTACAAGCTTCTCACCCGAAAAACGCCGCGTCAGACTCATCGTTGCATTGCTTATTTTATCACACTCGATACCTTAATTTTTGTACCAAAGGTAAAAATTTATAGGTTTGTTAAATCACGAAAAAACAAATCTGCTCAAAAACAAAAGGCGAACATACCTTGGTGGCAAGAAGTATGCGGTTTTTCGCAGAAAGCTCGAGCCCGTACAGTCTCGTAAGCGTCGTTGAAATAGTACGTTCCTCCACTGTGGTCTAAATTAACGTGGTGTTCCCTGCTATTATAGTTGTTCGGCTCGTTTTCCTTCCATGTGATGAACAAGTCTTCGTCGTCAGTGGGATTTTCGCCGAACGATTTTATGCTGGCCACTCCCCCCTGACTGAACTTGAACACATTTTCATCCTCATTGTCGCGTTTTATTCCGACAGAAAACTTAGTGGCCCCGCTGCTTTCGATCATTGACCTTATCGTTCTGTGAAAAATCATTTTTGCTCATTTTGCTGTTTTCATGCTGATCTTATGTATTTGTACATTATTAAATGTGTGTGTATATATACGTATGAAGAAAAAAAACGTTAACTAAATCAACTTTAACAGAGCCCACTTAAAGGACTTTTCTATATGTAGTTTATTACAAATTGTAAAACTCGAAAAAGACAGAGATAGGTACTCTCTACAACGATTGCCGGTATACATAAAAAAGAACAAAGTTTTTACTAATACATATGTTTCGCTGTTATAATAGACAGAACAGCTTATCAGTCAGTTTATTATAATAATATGTTAAACACAAGTTAAAATGCACATAAAATTAAACAAAAAACCTATAAGAATTGATACGTTACTACATTAATTATTAAAAATATAAGACACACAAAATTTTTATAAACATTGAAAACTATTTAACGTTGGAGCTAGATAAATGTTTACAATTACTAAAAAGTACGTTTCGTTTATTTAAAACTAGATTTCAGTTTAATTTTGAAATCTCATGTTTTTTCATATTGCAAACAATACAGCCATGTTTTACGAGCATAAAGTTAATTTTATAGGCAAATTTATTAATTTTTCAAATTACATAAAACTTTAATGTCAATTATTTTCCTTATCTTTATTTTATATTATTAATAAGAATGTGAATTACAACAAATTAGATCAAACTAAAATAATTTAATTAAATTTGTTGTAATTCACATTCTTATTTTTTTTCTTTTCCTTTTATCAATTTTTTATCTAGGAATATCCAAGGCAAACGATAGTGTAATATACATCATTTTGCTTTGGGGCCAAATCGTAAAAGATATTAACATTATTTATAAAATAAACATTTAAGAGTTTAAATAACATGCAAAATAAGGAGAAAAAAAATTAAAAATAAATATTTATTTTTGGTTCTAAAACAATAATAATGAAAAAAAATAAAAAAAAACCTTTATTTTTGGAGGGACCCTATGAAATAATTCCTGCCCCAAACCAATTTTTTTTTAATTAAAGACAAAGGGGCGTTCTCTAAAATAAAATAAAAAATTCAGATATCTTTTAAGATAAGGAAAATAATTGACATTAAATTTTTTTTTTTTTGAAAAATTAATAAATTTGCCTATAAAATTAACTTTATGCTCGTCCATGTTTTAAGTTGAATTTACTTTTTGTTCGTGCTAAAATTTACAAGTTAATGCTAAAATATTCATTTCTATCTTTTAGGTGCCAAATATATTTCGAAAGCGTAGTTTTATACCTATATTTATCGTTTTTATAGGAACATTTGTGCCATGTGTTTCCTACTTTTAAACGACAAACCTGGTGAGCCAACATACTGCTTAATGTTCCTCACGGATGTAGCTAGCTCGAAAAAACTACGAATCTGCAAATTGAAAAAAATCAACAGGGACGACGCATGATGACGTAAAAGAGGCTACAGGGCAATTTATGCTACCTCTAGTGTTATTCTGTTTGATATTACAGTATGCATTTATTTAAAAAATTTAAATTAAATGGAATTTTGATGTATGAGAAATAACTGTATACAGTGGAGTTTTTGTTGTTACACACTAGTGAAATCACGTGGTATTTGTCATGGGAGCTGCCGAGAATTAAAAAAATCCAAAAACTAAAAAAAAAATCTAAATCAATTTAAGACCCATATACGTTACAACTAAATCAATTTATCAATGTAACAAAACATTTGTTTTCTAAAAAAATCGACGTAACTATAAAAAAATTAATGTAAAAAATTACGTTTTCTTAATAGTTATAATTTTTTTTTTCAAATTAAAACTGTTCTGGTCCTGCTCGAGTTTTCCCTGCTCAAGTTGCCCCTGCTCGAGTTCAACTTGTCACTACCTGTCTTATTGCTCTTGTCTAAATTTTTAACAACGCAAGATCACAATTTTAAATTCACATTATTTTACATTTAAAAATCTGTAGCTTTTTAAAATATTTTTTTTATGCATTGCGTTTTTATATAAAGAATCTCAGCTGAATTATATATTCATAATTTAAATGTTTTTAATTTGTTCATTTTTAGACACTACAAGTGCTAAAGAAAGTTTTTATTTTAAAACTATGTATCAGGAGGTCAAAAAATACTAAAAGCTTAAAAGCAGGCTCTTTTTAAGCAAAAGTATTCAAAAAAAGCACGTTTTCTTTTGCAAAATTTTATACGTTTTTGCAGATTTGCAGAAATGTACCGAGCTTCTAGCCTGCTGTTCCTCAATGTTATTAGCGTCGCTCTATAGATGAGACTTTTTAATAAAACCGCGATGTGTTGTCAACCAAGTACCTATATAGACCAATAAAAGACTGACAACAACGTTTAACTTCTAGAAAAAAAAAGAAAGTTCAAGAAAACTTACAAAAAGAGTTAAAAATCACAAAAAATAAAGAATTGCCTACATAAAACTTTGTTTTAATCGTCTTAAATTGTGCCCAATGCGTTTTTGTGATTATAGCCTTATGTAAAAAAAATCAGCTCAAAACTCTAATGTCGCACTTTTTGGGTCCCATACAGTTTGCATTGGGGTGATTTTCAGAAAATCGAATTACGCAAAGATGAAAGTTTCTTTAAAGCATCTAAAACTTTGCACAAGGTATTTTTGTGGTATTTGCCAAGTGAAAACAAATTTAAGCTGAAAACTCAAAGGTATACAAATTAGTATTTATAAGCACACTAATATTTATATTTTTTATAATTACATCATTTTCTATGTATATATACTATTTTTAATACAAATGAAAATCAAACAACATAGAATAAAGTAAGTAGTCTTCTTTAACTTATAAAACAGTGATGACAAATAAAATGGGGTTGCCTCTACTTTGACTAGTGAATTTAGCCTAAATAAATAATAAATTATTTGCTTGAGCTTATGTGTAACTTATAAAATAGAGTCTAAATAAGTGTTAGTAGCTGAATAAATTTCATAAAAAATTACTGTAATATTGTATATTAAGTTCTAAAATGAACAATAAAAGTTCTCAACTCATATAGAACCCTACAGAAATCCCAAAAAGAAGATATTAACTTTTTTTTGAATGTCAAAACTGACCCGAAATTAAAAAACAAACTAAGTTATTTGTATTTACTCACTCATGATATGCTTTCCATCTCAGCTTCAAGGACTGTTGTGCCAAAACTCCGTCAAAACTGTTCCTACAGTATTCTGCAGCTTCAGTTGCAGTGTACATTTCAAGGCTTATGTCAAACTCAAAGCAGTCTGGTAATAATACTTCAGCTGTAAAACTTGAATTTCGTTTAAAGCTAGTTTTTAAAGTTTTATTCACTCACATGCAATTATAGACTAATATGGTTGCAAAATACACATAAAACTTAAAATCAATATGTTTATTTTGTTAAAAAAAGTAATTACGTTAAACAATTTTGAAATAGCTACACCGTTGGTTTTTATAGCTTACTAGATTAATTACAAAAAAAAATAATTGATTGAAAGTTTTAATAAAAATAAAAAACTGTGTCAATACCTCAATGGTGTTTAAGACTTAATGAAAAATTTTTTGAACAAATTAAAACAAATTAAGCAAGATACTTTTTTATCATTTAAATGATCTGCAGCTTAAATTTCTTAAATACTTTTGTAAATGTTACAAAGTTAAAAAACCGTTAACACATTGAGGGATGTAATCAGTGTTGCTCCATGTTCCGTCTTTCTGACATTCGTACTCAAAGTTACCACCATAGAGCATTGTGTAGCCTTCTTTGCAAATCAGTTGCACCACTCTCAAATTGGTTGTGGTCTGCACATCCAAATTCAGACCAAAAATTTCGGCAGGTGACAAAGGACTACTGTTGCAATCTAGTAAGATAGCTATCGTTGTTTTTATATCAAGCATTATTAGGCTTATATAAAGTTTAATAGAAAAGTAAAGCGTCCCGCGAGAGTCTAGTACAAAAAGGCTGTCTCATTGGGCCCGTCGACAACAAAAGTTGTCCACCCCTTATATATGATGTACATTTAATTCTCTATTTTGTACTTTTACATAAGAAAAGTTTCCTTGAATTTCCTCAAACTGTATAAAATGATTAATATAAATATATAAAAAAGAAGTTAACCATTTAAGATTAAACTACAGGGTTGCCAAACATTTTTGGAAAAATTTTTCCAGATTTTCCAAATTCCTTCTAGGTTTTTGAAATTACACGTTTTGGGGTGTATTTCTAATTTAAAATAAAGTTTAAGGTAAAAAAAACTGTGTTAAATAGTAAAACGATAAGATATCTTAAAGCTTTTTTCAATGTGTTTTTTAAGAAAAAAGTTTTTGATGAAGACAAAAATTTTTTATCTGTACCAGGGGTCGGCAGGCAGTGGGTGCTCGCGGGCTAAATTTCAAGTTTCCAAAATCTTTGCAGGTCGCAGTTTTAGTTTTAATGCCCTTTAAATAAACTTTTAGTTTTAGTCACACTAAAGAAAGTTTTACTTTTATTCAGTTTTTTATTTCAAGTGACTATTAGCTACACATAAAACGCCTATTTAAATTATATATATTTATCGGAATAAAATTTACATTGACTAATATACTCAAGTCAGAACAAACTACGTACTGTCTTAAAAACTAAACAAGTTTGACTTAAAAATTTTATCATTTTACTTACAACCTAGAACTCTATAAAAACCGAGCTTAAAAAACATTTTTCGGACACTTTTATACATTTTTTATTTATTGAGCCGTTTTTATATTTTAAAAAATATTAATTTTTGAAAAATATTTTTGCGTTTTCACTCTTTAAAAATTCAGTAACTACTTAACTAAATAAAATTTATATCTATTTATATGGTAAAATCACTAAAAAAAATTTAACATAATGAATACTCAAATACTTTAATAATAAATTTGTCTTTTACATGATTGCCACTTTAAAAAAAAAATGACTGAGTTATATCATACCAGTCTAAGTTTATTAAAAGTTGAAATAGCTAAAAACTTGCGATTCATCAAGCTTAAATACCTAACTAAAAATCATCAAGATAAAATAGTACATGATATGTAAGTAGGCTAGATAAAACGAGCTGCACTCAAACTTCACTACGCCAACAAGCATCCAACGTCGAACAAAACCTTTGAAGAAGCATATTCAATTACTTTTACAGACTCAACAAGCAACCATACGAACTTAGATTATTTAGAGAGTAAATGGGTTAATTTATTACAAGCAAATATAAACATAAATAAAACAATACTGCCTTTTTATAGATAATAGCAAACTTATAAAATCAATAACTTTACAGTAATCGGTTTTTAATAGGATAGTTTCACAAAGAATATTTTTTGTTTCACAATAGTTTTTAACCGTTTGTTTATTTGATAAAATGTTTACCTTAAAAAACAATATATTAAAAAAAATAATTTGTAGCTGAAACAAGTTAATTTAATTTTTTATACAATTTTTGTATTATTATCTTACCTAGATTTAAGTTTTGTTTCAAAATAGTTATTTTTATTCAGGGATTAAACTATTTCTTTAAGATAAAAAGTTTGTAAGATACAGCTTCTTATTAATATAGGTTTTTATAATTACTTTAAGTATTATTTGGGAAAAAAAAATATTTTTATTTCGCTGGTAGCAGTAATTATTTATTAGCAATAACTTACATCAAACATTTCTTTAATAAGATAGGTTTTAATTTTAAGTTTATAACGGTAAAGTGTTTGTTTTTATACGCATTTCATTTTAATTTACTTTTACATACAAAAATATCATAACAATGTAAAAATCGTCTAACTTTTAAAATTTTAGTTTTATACACAGTTTTGAACTACTACGTCATAATATATTTTTTAACTTTTATTTATTTTTTTGTTGCATGAATGTGTTTAGTTCTACTAGTTTTAAAGTTCACTGATGAAGGACGGTTGTCCGAAATTAATTTGAACAAAATTTTGCAATAAACTGGTAGATTTTTAAACCATCGTTAATATTTTTTTGTATCATTAGTTAGGAGTTATTGCGAGAAACAAAAAAAAAACAAAAAATATGCTTTAATCAAGTACATGGTTATCTTCCTTTAACTCCAGAAGGATCAGAAAAAAATGTTAAGGCAAGTTATAAAGTAGGGAAAGTAATTACTAAAAAGGAGATACAGTTTAGAACTGAAAACTGTTATAAATAAAATGTGTTGGCGTTAGTAAAAGAGTTTTGTTTATTTCTTCAATGACAACAAGAACTCGTGTTTAGAAGATGTCTGAAGATTATAAAGCCGCAAAAATCAAATTAGGACTTTAACCAATCTGTTAAGATGAGAGTACTGATACAACAGGTACTGCTCATCTGAGAATTTTTATAAGAGGTGTTTTTACTAACTTTGAAATTTAAGAAGAATTTCGAGGTATAATTTCAATGCAAAGCACAACAATAGATAAAAACATTTTAAAACCAAAGGTGCAATGCACCAGTATATTGGGTGATGATTTTAAGTTTCTGTAAACAATGTTGCTGTAATGATATTAACATTTCATTTTAACATTTTAAAGCGCTTGAATAAATATGGAATTTTTTGTAATAATAAAAGCATTTGATAAGTTTTCTCAAAACAAGCTTTTCCAAAACAATTTTCATTATTCTCAAAACCAGCTTTTTCCAAAACAATTTTTATAACTCTCAAAACAATTTTCTTAAAACAATAATCAATATTGTTTACTTAAAGGAGTTACATTTGTTTCAGTGCTTATAAAACGGAATTTTACTTGCATTTACTCGCAGTATCGGTTAGTGAATGCGATGTGCTTAAGTATGATGCATTACAAACACGTTAAATTTAAGATGCTTTCTTGATTAAGTTCTAAGATACTTATTAGTATTTTATTATCATTTGTGTTTAAATTTAGTTTTAGTATAATGTGATGTAGTTATAATGTATCTTTGTGTTTCTTTAGTTCGTGTAAATAAAAAATAAGTTTTGCTTCGATTGTTGTATTAATCTACTATACTATTCCTATTACCTTTAAGAACATCTCTTTATAAGATATTGCTACTGCAATTACTTCTAGAGACATGATGTCAATTAATTTTGTTTAAAACCATATCTTGGACTTATATTGTTTATAAACTAACTTCATTTAGTAATAAACCTGGAAGCATTAGGTGCGAAAACGACAAGCTTAGATAAAATATAAAATAAACAATTTAAGTAGTGAACACAATTTTGTCAAACAAACTTTACCACCAACAGTTTTGAAAAGTAGTAGAAAAACGAAACGTCAATACGTTGACCTAATTTGCTTTTGGCTTGGTCTTTGGTTAAGTTGTTGGCTGATGTTATAACGAGTCTATGAGTTTAGAAATGAAATTGGATCTTTTCTTAAAAGTAAAAACATAAGTGTTACTACTTATAAAGGTAAAAACTTGATACTATTTTTAGAATTTCTAGTATGTCTTACATCGCAACTTAAAAACCTAACTTTGTATTACAAGGAGAAAAAAAATCTATGGATATGGTAAAATATTATGACTTTTGAAACAAAGTTAAGACTATAGGGTATTTCAGATAAAGAAAATTTGCAAAATTCCACAACCTTTGAAAACATCAAACTAAATACAGATATTGATTTTTTAGATGCAACTAAAAACTTATTAGACGAATTTTCCACACGACTTTCTGACCTTCAATTATTAGAAAATAAATTCAGATCCTATAAAACTTCCACAAAAAAGTATTTTGTTTAAGTGTAGCGCACATTTACAACCAAAGTTAAATACGTGCGATGACTTGATTAAAATTGTTTTTTTATTGTAAATTATGGAGTACTATAATTTATTTAATGACGCAAAAATGGCAAAAAAAAAAAAAACTTGCCAAAAATATTGTTTACAGAATGAAAATATATACCTAACAAAAACTATTTTAATTTATGTCATATATAATATTTTAAGTGTGTTTGTACACACTTAGATATTACTTACAGAAACAATAATAACAAAGAAATATTTTTAAACTTAACTTAACCTCATTAAGTATTAAATAAAAAAAAGGTTCATAAAATGAGCATCTGAGTACTTTGTGTGCATAGGAATTAATCTAAAGTACACAGTAAAATTCTAAAATATCAAAATGTGTCGAAATCAAGGTATAATAAACCTAAGTTTTTATTAATATGTAATTTTTAATATTTTGTGTACCCTTTAAATATAACACATTGTTATAAAAAATCTATAACAGAAACATAAGTATAAATTACATGTTAAACTAAATACTTAATTTGTAAAGAAATGAAAAATTAGTTAATTACTGTGCATTACTCTTGTACATGATGGAAAACATTTGCATTTAGTTTATTTATTGATTAGTATAATATATATAGATCTTACTAAATCCAATTAATATTAAACTTTGTTTCAGATAATAACTTGCTGTTGTAAGAAGAAAGTTATTATAAAACTGTGAAAAAAAACTAATCGAGTGCTAACCTTTTCACATTTTAAAGCAAAGCAGTAAAGTCTTTTAGTTTTTTAAATGTTATGCAGGGACTTAAAACGAAATTAATCAAATTAAATCAAACTACCGAAAAAAATTTGACTTTAAATATACTTTTGCTCAGTGGGCCACATTTACACGCTCGCGGGCCACATTACTTTCTTTCGCGGGCCGTATTCAATTCAAAAAAATAGACGTGCTCGCGGGCCATAGCTTTACCCTTCGCGGGTCGCAATTGGCCCGCGGGCCGCAGTTTGCCGACCCCTGATCTATACTTTAGACTTTTCGTGTCAAATCGAAATTTTACTACTTGACAAGTAAAATTTGTTTAAAATTCCAGTTTTTTCAGTGATTTTTGTTCAAAATTCCAGGTTATTTAGTGATTTTTGTAAAAATTCCAGATTTTTCTCAAAATTCTCAAATTCCAGGTTTTTCCAGGATTCCACGTATTTTGGCAACCCTCTAAAATAACAAGAATAATTACCCATATGGTCTTAAAAAGAGTGTCATTACTCCAATTTAGTTCTAGTAATAATTAAATTAATCTCAGTTTTGTGCTTTACTTATTTCACGATGAATAATTTAAAATACATATATTAGTACGTAATATAACCTTTATAACAACTGCCAAAGTCGTCTTCCCAAACATATCCAACGCAATTAACAGTATTTTTTCCGACAAATGTATACCCTGTTTGGCAAGAGTAAGTGAGTACTGTTTCATCCAAATAATAACCATCATCGGATTTATCTTTGTTGGCTACAAAACTTGCATTGGCTATGGTTGGTGGAGCGTCGCAATCTAAAAGTGTTAATTGATTTGTAGTTTTTTAGTAAATGTTAGCTTTAGAGAAATTGATTAAAACCGTCTCGGCCATTTTATTGCGTAACCAACTACAACAACACCAAAGCAAATAATATCTTACAAACATTAATCTTTAAGTATGATTTGTGATAAATAGTAAATATTAATGTCAAATTGTGTGTATTTTGTTTATGCATCAAAGCTCTAACCTAAGTCCACTACGCACTGCGGCGGCGCAGGTTCAAAGCTGTTGGTGCGATGGTTGCAGTTGACGATTGAAAAGTTTCTCGGTAGCAGCTGGTAGCCCGTAACGCAAGAGTAGCTCGCCTGTTGGATCAAAGTGGTGGTGCTCGTGTGTTCGTCCCACAGCTCGACTTGGCTCGTCGGCACATAATTACCGTTGGTGATTGTTGTGGGATCTCCACACGCTTCGTAAGGTTAAAATAGTTAGTTACTATATATGTAACTTACATTTACTATGGAAAAATGTCACTTTAGAAAGAACCCCTGTTGATTTAAAGTAAATCTCTACCTACATAGGCTCTAAAAAACAACAGTTTTTAAACAAAAAAATTAATGAAAACAACTTTCGATGGGCTTGAAGGAGGCTTCGTGAACGGTGTAGTACGGCGAAACGTTTCCCAGGTAGCTACACCTCACATATTCCGAGTAAAGTCCGTTTTCCGGCCGCCTGTGACTTATCAGAGCGTACGACAGCCGGCCTGTGAAAGAGTAGAACATATTTAGTTTATGATAAGAAAAAATTCATCGAATTATTGGAACTAAATAAAGTAAGTGCATCTACAAATTATAACAGAGATTTTCATAGCGTGCACTAGGGTGCATGTGTTACCCCTAAAAATGTTAATATTTGAGTTATACAATGATATTTTTTTCAGAGTTTATAATCACATGAAAAAAAAAACACAAAAAGTATTAGCTTTTTTTTAGCTTTTCCACTGTGACGCACTTAAAACTTTTCTGAAAACAACCCCTATGTCAATTGTATGGGAATTGTATTTTTAAGTGTTTGCCTTTCAACTAGTAATGGAAAACAAAAATATTCCTTTGATTATAATACCTAATTGCTAAAGATTCATTTTATTTGAAAGTTATTTATTAAAGGTGTAATACTTAAGCTCAATACTTATCTATTATCTAAGAAAACAAGAAACCTAGCTCCAAAGATAAAACTAATGTAAATACGATAGCCAAATTTGTTTTGTATAAATTCATACATAAAACTTTGTAATGAACATATAATTATTTGAAGTGAAATGTCAGTGATATCATAATGCAATCTTTATGCAATTGTTTTCACTTAAATTTATGTTTAAGTTAATGCTATTTGAAACAAAGTTAAAATTATGGTCTTTAATTGAACAAGTTTATACATAAATACATTTAATTTGTTATATACCATAAAAAGAACAACCTTGTTATATAAATGATGAAATGTATTCACATTCAGCTAAAATATTTATTTTCACTATATATAACAACAAACCTATTACAGAAGATGATGGCTTGATTGATTTGCAATTTAGCGAACAGTGTGTTGAGGCAATGCACTTTCTTTTTCTCCTCAACGTAAGCGTAGGACTGGCTGACTCCCTTCAAAGTAAGCTCCTCCATAAAGTTGATCTCGTAGGGATTTTTCATGTGTCTGTTGAAAATTTACAACTTTAACCACTACTTTTACAACAGGATTTAAAACAAACAGTGATGATTGTTAATAAAAACTGTAAAAACGAACTTTAACACAAATACTTCTTAAGTGATACATATAAGCCATTCATAGGCTAGAAAATAGTATTAACATTTCACAGTACAATTCAATTGCTATGGTAGATAGGCTATTTCTGTAAGATTTCGAAAAAAAAATTTTTTGACTCTCTTGAGGTAGCCAGTTCAAGTGACTCTCTTGAGGTAGCCAGTTGAACAACAGAATCTTAGCATCATACGCGTATGCTTAATTTTACATGTATAGAAAGCATGTTGTATCGTGTTGACGCCGAAGGCGGGTTGAAAGGCTACTGTTATAAAGTGTATAGGCTTTTAGGCCTGAAATTTGCGAAGTCGTCGCGACGAGTATGTGATAGCAAAAGGCTGCAGCAGCTGACGAGAGTGGCTGTTGCAGGGAAAACATAACGCGTGAAAGCAGGACTGTCATTTTAAGTACTTTTGAGACAGCGGTAAGCAGTGAACGGGTAAGAGACTGAAGCAGGCAGTCTAGAACGAACAAGAGACCTTAGCAGGTCAAGTGGCAAGTGCAGAAGGTAAAGACGGCCGTAGTAGGTGAATAGAAACAGCTGCACTTCGCAAGGTAAAAGCTCAAACTTGAAAAGCTGTGAACGGGTAAGAGACTGAAGCAGACAGTCTAGAACGAACAAGAGACCTTAGCAGGTCAAATGGCAAGTGCAGAAGGCAAAGACGGCCGTAGTAGGTAAACAGCTGCACTTGGCATGGTAAAAGCTCTGACTTGAAAAGCTGCGAACGGTGCAAACATGAACTAACGTGCGATTCTAGAGTTTAGGAAAAAACGGGGCGACTCTAGAATGTGCGCGGTCGGGAGGTGAAGCACTCGTATAAGCAGGTGAAGAGGCGGGTGAATGTTGCAAGCCGCTTTGAAGGTCAGAGTTGGAGTTAATTGAAGGCGTTTGTGAGGCGAGGAGAAACTTCAAGAAAAAATTCGAGAAAACGCGGGGGAAGAGTTTTTTGAAAAAAAAATGAAATCGATTGAAAAAAAAAATTGGGGAATTTTCGCCGCGGCGCAATTTTTCGTCCTTTCGGCCCTTTTTTTTTCCAATTTTTTTTTCATTATTTTTTTTGACCCTTGTCGAATAATTCGACAAGGGTCTATTTTTTACCAAAAATTTATTTTGACCCTAGTCGAATAGTTCGACAAGGGTCTGTTTTTTACAAAAAATATGTTTTGGCCTTTTTTTATCAAAAAATTTTCTTTAAAAAAATTCTAAAAGTTTTTTCAAGTAAAAAAGTAAAAAATTCAAGTAAATTTTTATATGTATTTTTATTTTTTTTTTTGGGTTTTTATTTTTGAAAAAAGCTAAAAAAAAAATAAATTATCTTAGTAAATACTCTAAGTCAAAATAATATATGTTCAATCTTGATAGTGTAAAATATAGAGAACTTAGGTTTAGAAAAAAACACTCTTATGTATCCTAATATCTTTATAATAAATGAAGCCGTTAAAAAAAAACAGATTTAGTGTGAACTTTTGATGATATATACAAACTACTTTTTGTTAAGTACAAACAGATAAGAAAAAAAATCAATTATTAAAATTCTAGTTAATTTTTAATTGTTTCAATGATGTTCTTATAAATAAATCTTGTAAAGCTTAAATCTTTTGTTAGAAGTTATATCACTAACTATGTAAACTTTAAAATAAATTCAAGGAAAATTTGAACGTGGTAACATCAAGTTAAACAAAGTTAATTTTACAACTTTTTTATACTGTTACTTTTTTATGTTGGTTCTAGTTTTAAAAAGGTTAAAAATCTTAGTCTAAAGTTTAAGTTTCTCTAAGTAAGTACAACTTCATACACTTAAATTCTAAATTACAAATGACCAAACAGGTATTTGGATTTTGAAGCTATTTGTGATAGTAATTATAATTGTGATCTAAACTTGAATTGTAGTGATTTTATTTGTTTACTTGGCTGGATCTTAGTAGTAATAGTTAGTAAAATGTTTTAACCTTAAAATAATACATTTTATCATTCTTTAATGTAAAATTCTTTCTTGACCATATTAAGTTTCTCAATATAATACTTGGAAAAATTTATGGCAAAAAAATAAAACTTATTTGTTCTGAAGGCATTCGCTGAATTTGCATTTGATCAGAGGAATGATATTTGTTTTTAAATCTTAAAACTGGCGATTCTATCAACTAGTTTGGGAAACCAAGTTCTAATGTAAATTACTTAGTTTCATAATATTTTTAAAAATTATATTGTAAAACTAAAAAGTTTCTGTACATACGCTATTTTAAGCAACTTTAATAATCAGATAACAAAAGTTATTAACATAAAAAAATTATGATAGCTGACTCATAACTTTTTTGTTCTTATATTTTCGATATTAACTTTTACCCTAAAAATATTACAGTTAGTTATTACTTGACGGAAATTTTAGCTTTTACAAATTGATAGTTATACTTCATGTTACAGAAAGTAATACTTAATAATAAAGTTGGAACAATTTTTAGTAAATGGAACGGTTTTCAGAAAATTTAATATTTAACAGAAATAAAATAGTTTAAAGCTGGTTTCTCAAAGTTTACTGCTCAAACACTGATTTCATGAAACGGCTTTAAATTAAAAAACTCCTTAAAAGTCTTAGTTTGCTAAATTCGCACACTACAAAATTAAACAAATAATACAAAAATTAAATCGGTTTAAAGGTTTTAATCATTTAAGTGTTCTTTTAGTGTTGATTTTATTCGAAACGTCAGTTAATTCTTACCCATATATTCAAATTTTTATTTCTATTAATCTAACGTAAAACTTTTAAGCTAAATTTACCATAAATGTGCCTTTGAAAAGTTTATTTTGAGGTTAACTTGCAATTTTATTGCAATAGCTGTTTTTTTAAGTAAATTCAGAAACTTAAAAGCATCAAAATAAAAGCTAGCGTTTCCAAATATATACTTGTATTGTTAACAGAAAAGCAATTAAATATTGAACTTACACCAGTTGAGTGTGGTCTAGTTTTAGTTAAAATTACTTTACAATTTCAATCTCTTATATTTGGTTTCCCGTTGTCAAAATCATTAGTTTACTAGCCCAGTTAAAGACAGGAAAGTACCAACTTTATCAGCAATATAATAGTATAAGCGAGGTAGGATAACAACAGTTAAAATATTTCTTTTTTAGTAATAAATGTTTTATTCAAAGTTGGTCAAAAACAAGCTATAAACACGTAAAAAGTAAACTCTAAAAAATATAAACTTGCTTCATTAAGTTTTAAAATTAGTGAGCTAACTTTTAAGTGATTGTTACATATGGTAATCGGAATGACAAGAGTTAGTTTTAAGACGTTAGTTTATTTTTGCAAACTGACTAATTGTAGTTTGCAATATATTTATTTAAACTGCTCTCCCAAGTTATAGACATTCAACTTTAGTAAGTTAAATATGGAAAGCTACTTACGCATTTTGTTCAAGAAGCCAAAATATCAAACGTTAATACAACATTTATATAAAATAACACACCTTAACCCTCAATTAAAACGTCTATCTAAGCTTGTAAATATTATTTACACACCATCAATGAATGTAAGGATATTTTTTTACTGAACAAAACATAACTACCGATAATTAAAGCTTGCACGCAATTCAATTCGTACAAAAAAATTTAAAGTTTTTATAATTAGGTCACAGTCAAATTGCATATTTCTAACTAAGCTTTCAAACTCAAAACTTATTAGTTATTGTTTTTGTTTTAACTGTTGCTTTACAAAAACTAAACTACTTTTACCTTAATCTTAAGTTTGTAACAGATATTATATTTTAAAAAACCAAAGTTTTTTTTTTGGGCTTTAGACTAAGGTGAGCATATAACTTTTAACTAAAAATATTACTTTGGATTTACCTAGCTCAGTTTATTTTATATTTTCAGTACCTAATTCATATTAAAATGTCTAAAAAGTTTTTTTTTAAGTATAAACCTAACATTTATTTAGTCTTTTGACGCCTGCCTAACTTCTCATAACTTTTTTACATTTTAAAAAACAAACTGACGAGGTCATATACCCAAGCATTGTTTTTTTTCAAATAAATCTTATAAAATTGTTCAAGTAATCAACTATTTTTTATTTTTTAGATTTGAGTTTTTTAATTAGTATTTAGTCCTATGCATATATTGTAATACTGTATTTTCAAACGCAAATTTGAAACCGTCTTAGTTGCAAGAAAACTTTAACAATCGACATGGTTGAGCAGATGTTTCATGATGTTGAATCATTGAAAGCAAAAAAGATCCGCTTTGAATCACGAGTAACACTTTCAAAGTTGGGTTTTGTAATCTGTTGACAAACTAATTTTAATGGCTTCATACCATGTGGCGTATAAATTAGCCAAATCCAAATCGAACACAAGTCAAAGCTTTTCTTAAGGAACGTGACTATTACTATGCTAAAGAAATGGAGTCATAAGAATTTAAGAAAATACTAGCTTATTCGAGTGACATTTTCAGCCATATAAATAACCTTAATGTTTCTAGGGAAAATAAAAACATACTTAAATGTAGGAAATGCTTTAAAATAAAAGTTACATCTCTGGTGTCGACGAGTTAAAACAGGCAATGTAGCAAATTTTCAATCACTCGAAGAAGTTACTGATGAAAATGAGTCTTAAATTCCAAGTATGCTTTAAGAATTATGAATCATTTAAAATAATATCCAAATATATTTAACCATTTTATGGATATTTTGGATTAGAACTGGAAACTTCTGAAGAATTATTTAAATAATATAACAATATAGGTTTTTGAGAAAATCTTTATCGCGAGATATAACAACTGTGTACTAACATTTTTGTTTTCTAATAACGTACAATAAAGTCAATTTGATAGGTCAACACAAACCAACATACACAGTTTTTAACTGCATAAAATTATTTTAACATAAAAGGTAATCAACTAATATTCAATTTTGGGGTATCGTAGAACATTTCAACCTGGGGTCGGAATGTCAAAAAATTAACTATTTTTATAATATATATAAAATAAATCCGCAAAAACGACATTAACAGCTAACTGTGTTTAAATGTTAAGTTTATTGAAATAAATTACACAGCAGACAACTGTAAAGTATTAAAATAGTTATATACAAGTATGAAAATTTACCTTTTTATTGCAGGCATCTTGGAAGGGTACATTCTTACATCTGAAAGATTCCGAACACCTGATGATTCTGTAGAAAATTGATTAATCAAAACTTTCAAACGATTAAAATAAAAGCATGTTATAATACTCAACATCTTAGCTTGGCCTGACTCAGTTTGCTAGGTTTAACGATTAAGGCTATAGAAAAAGAGATAGGTATATTTATAAACAGTATTTTTTTATGATGGTTAATTAAAAAAATATCAAGTAATATTTAAATTGATTTTAACCTTAACATAACTATACAATGTTCGTTTTCATACCAAATATGAAATTAAATTTATGTGTCTATAAAGCACAAAGAGTTACAAATAAATATTGATTGTATAAAGAGATTAACTAAATACAAATATTTCTACATTTTATAAAGAAAAAACAGGTGAAAACAACTTGATAAAAACCTATTTTTACTATAAACTAATTAATCGATCATCTAGCACAATAAGTTAATTGTTATAATTCTAAGCATAGACAAGTAATAAATATTAAAATTTTTATATATATATTACCATTAACTTCAAGCCTGGTAATTATTTAATAGCTAACTAGCTTGTAATCACTCAAGCGTAGAAAATCATATTGTTCATATAAACTTTAGTGATTTATTTAAAAGTTTAACTTTTTCTCAAATTTCATACTAGAAAAGTAGCAACACCATAATATTTGTTTAAATTCTAATAACTATTTCAAGAGTTACATAAGTGGAAACAAGGCAAAAAAAAGCAATAAAAATATTAAAATATCTAATATAATAGCTTACTTTTTCATGAAAGATTTGACAGATAGAAGGAATGTTGCTGAAAACAATAACATCTGTCTGCTTCTAGGTAGCATGCTTTGCAATTCCACCATCATTCGGTGGAAATCTGATGACAACAATTTGTCTGCTTCGTCCAATACAAGCATGTGGCATTTCTAACATAAAAGTTATTCAGTTAGTTAATTAGGTTCATTTCAACTTTTAACAAAACGAGTTTATTTGCTGCCCAAGGGCTGTTGCCAAATAATGTTCGTATTTTAAACATAACTATTAATGAAACCAACATAAACAACAACAGTAGCTCAACTACAATTGACATATTCAATTTCAGATGCATTTGCTACAAGTAAACAAAACATTCATTTTCGCCGAATTTTGTTTAGAACTTTTTTCATAACTATTTAAACTACAAATAAATAATAAACAAAAAATTCAAACTAACTTGCTCTCTGGTGTTTTTTTTCTAATCAGATCGAGAATTCCATCGGGAGTCGCTTCTATCATGTGGTTATCTTCCTCGAACCTCATAATATCGTACCTGTATGGAAATACTAAACTAAGCACATGAAAATTTATTGATATCAACCTAATATGAATGAATACAAAATACTGAATACTTATTGAAAATTTAGATTTTTACTGCTAAAAAATAAATGCTAAACTAAATAAACTAAATAGTAAATAGCTAAACTAAATAGTAAACTAAATTGTTGTTAGTTAAAGTTGATATGTCAATAAACCAGTTACAAACTTCTTAATTCAGTTTAATATACATAAAAAGTAAGAATTAATATTAATTACTATAAACTAAAATATTCGATTTTATTTTACAATATTGTAATTTCAATTATTGTATTAATATAATCGCTTTATATTGTAAAATAAAAGCGATTAATTATTTAAGTTTTGTTAATTTATGATAAATAATTTTAATTTCATCTATAGATTATAAATTTTTAGCCACTGTTGTCTTTTCATCCTCAAAAATGAAAAAAATATCTTAAAACGTGTGCTTCCAAAACATTTTACGGTTTTGATTGCTTTGTAGATTATGAATAAACATTTCTTTCAAATAAATAAGTTAGGAAAAGTATATTTTTAACTTTAAAACTAGACTTATTAGAAAAATGTGCTTTAATGAGCAAAACTAATCGAAAATGCGAACAAAAACTTTTAAAAAGAATATACAAAAATTAAAAATTAAAACCTATCTAGTGTAGTAACTTATTTTACCTTTTATTGCAATTTCAAATAACTCACTTCAAAATGAAATAAATATAGCTTATATTTAATGAAAATTGGTTAAACTATTTAAAATATATACCATAAAACATATTTTGTGAAGATTATTCTGAATAATATATGTATTTTTTAGTTTTTTTATTTATTCCTGTTCATTTATTTGCTAAATGCAATTAGTAAAAGGTTGTATTAAATCTTTTGAAAACATATAATTTAATGTTATACTATTAAAAAGAAGTACGTGTGAGTTAAACAAATTATTTTTCAAAAGCTGTACAACAAACTGACGAATTTTTGTTTACAGTAACCTTTCGCGATTCTTATAGCAGTCCACAGTAATAGTGCGTAATTACACGAGAGGTAGCAAATACTATTCTGGATTTTTCTCATAATGCATTTGATTAGAAACAGTTTGTGCTACAGCAGACGACTCAACCAGAAAAACACGTCAAATGAGATTTTTATGTTTATTAAGAAGAACAAATATGATTTGTGTATTACATGTGTTTATTTAGTATCATTGTCAAATTTAATTTTCTTTGAGCTGCTTATTTAGATTATTATTAATACATCGCGCAAGAGCACTGTATAATATGTTTGTGTTGTGAACTTTTAATATTATTTTTTTGCAGGGGTCGGAATGCCAAAAAATTAACTATTTTTATAATTTATATAACAGAAACGCGCAAAAACGACATTAAGAGCTAACTATGCTTTACATGTTTAATATACTTAAATAAATTACACAGAAGACAACTGTAAAGTTTTGAAATAGTTAAATACAAGTATGAAAATTTACCTTTTTATTGCAGGCATCTTGGAACGATACATTCTTACACTTCAAAGATTACGAACACCTGATGATTCTGTAGAAAATTAATTGTTCAAACTAACTATTTTCAAACACTTTCAAACTATAAAATAAAACCATGTTATAATACTCAACATCTTAGCTTGGCCCGACTCATTAAGATAGGTTTAAAGATAAAGGCTATAGGAAGAAGTAGGTATATTATAAACGGTCTTGTGTTTATGATGGTTAATAAAAAAATATCAAGTAATACTAAAATTGATTTTAACTTTAATATAACTATATAATGTTAGTTTTCATACCAAATATGAAATTAAATTTATTTGTCTATAAAACACAAAGAGTTACAAATAAATATTGTGTAAATAAAGAGATTGACTAAATACAAATATTTCTACTTTTTATAAAGAAAAAAACAGGTGAAAACAACTTGATAAAAACTTACTTTTACTATAAACTAAACAATCGATCATCTAGCACAATAAGTTATTTGTTATAATTCTTAGCATAGACAAGTAATAAATATTAAATATATATATATATAATACCATTAACTTCAAGCCTGGTTATTATAAAACAGCTAACTAGCTTGTAATCACTCAAGCGTAGAATATCATAATGTTCATATAAATTTAGTGGTTTATTTAAAAGTTTAAATTTTTCTCAAATTTCATACTAGAAGTGTAGCAACACCATAATATTTGTTTAAGTTCTAATAACTATTTCAAGGATTACATAATTAGAAAATGGCAAAGAAAAGCAATAAAACATTTAAATATCTAATATAATAGCATACTTTCGCATGAAGGCTTCAACAGATAGCGGGAATGTTGCTGAAAACAATACCATCTGTCTGCTTCTAAGTAGCATGCTTTGCTATTCCACCATCATTCGGTGGAAATCTGATGACAACAATTTGTCTGCTTCGTCCAATACAAGCATGTGGCATTTCTAACAAAGAAGTTATTCAGTTAATTCTTTAAGTTCATTTCAACTTTTAACAAAACTAGTTTATTTGCTGCCCAAGGACTGTCGCCATAATATTCGTGAAAGGTGAAAACAACTTGATAAAAACTTTTAACAAAACTAGTTTATTTGCTGCCCAAGGGCTATTGGCAAATTATATTCGTATTTTAAACAGTATAATTAAAATTAATAGCTTAAATTTTTACTATAAACTAATCAATTGATCCTCTAGCACAATAAGTTATTTGTTATAATTCTTAACACAAATAAGTAATAAATATTAAATATATATATATATATATATATATAATACCATTAACTTCAAGCCTGGTTATCATAAAACAGCTAACTAGCTTGTAATCACTCAAGCGTAGAATATCATAATGTTCATATAAACTTTAGTGATTTATTTAAAAGTTTAAATTTTTCTCAAATTTTCATATTATAAATGAAGCAGCGTCATAATATTTGTTTAAATTCTAATAACTATTTCAAGAGTTACATAACTGGAAACAAGGCAAAGAAAAACAATAAAAATAATTGAATATCTAATATAATAGCTTACTTTTTCATGAAAGATTCGACAGATAGAGGGAATGTTGCTGAAAACAATAACATCTGTCTGCTTCTAGGTAGCATGCTTTGCAATTCCACCATCATTCTGTGGAAATCTGATGACAACAATTTGTCTGCTTCGTCCAATACGAGCATGTGGCATTTCTAACATAAAAGTTATTCATTTAATTCTTTAAGTTCATTTCAACTTTTAACAAAACGAGTTTATTTGCTTCCCAAGGGCTGTCGCCATAATATTCGTTTTATAAACCACAACTATTAACCAGTTGAGCAACTAATAAAACCAACACAAACAACAGCCGCTTAACTACAATTGACATATCTAATTTTAGGTGCATTTGCTACAAGTAAACAAAACATTCATTTTCGCCGAATTTTGTTTAGAACTTTTTTCATAACGATTTAAACTACAAATAAATAATAAACAAAAAATTTAAACTAACTTGCTCTCTGGCGTGTCTTTTCTAATTATATGGAGATTTCCACCGGGAATTGCCACTAACATTGAATATCTTTGCTCAAGTCTCTACAATGTCATCTCTCAAGTTGGTAACACCTGTATTGAAATACTAAACTTAAGCAAATGAAAATTTATTGATATCAACCTAATGTGAATGAATACAAAATACTAAAATATGTACTTATCTAAATTTATAATTTTACTGCTAAAATTAAATGCTGAAAATTTACGAGTGATAAAAATCTAACTTTGTAGTTAATATTTACATTATAAACGAAACAATCCTCAATTTTATTTTATCAAATCAAGCATGTTAGAAAAGCAAAGAAATAGACAAACTTCAACAAGGTTGGGTTGCATTTATAGATATTGTTATTTTCAAATACTTAATTTTTTTTTTTTTTTATGATTAAATATTACAATAAAGCTTTTAAATTAAATATTATATCCAAGAAAAACTTGTTATTTTAGATCAAAAACAAACCTTTCATATGAATTCCCCTTTGGAGCTCCTTGTCCAAGCACATGGCTTGGAAAGAAAGGCCCTTGGGGTTGGTAACATCTTCCGTCTTCTTCCTGTTGTCTCTCTTTATTTTTCTCTCCTTCATCATCTGCTCCTTCCACTCCTCGCTTGTCTGCTCATTCTGTTGCTGTTGTTCGAAGACAATTTTGCCCTGTGGTGGGAAATTTATTAATTTGTGAAGCCGAAAAACAGTGGGTTGCTGTACGACCATTGGAAAATAATTATGACAAATGTTTAACAATTGACAAACTTTATTGTTAGAGCGTTTTGTGAGGCCAAGTACGTGTTGATATAAAAAAAATCATACCTGCTTAGAACTACTTTGATAAAAGTATATGTAATTAATTAAAAAATACTCTTCAGTGCACAAATTTAACTCAAACACCAAAAAAATTTACTTAACATTTCAAGATCAAACTGATAAAATTCAAAATTTAGATCAAACTAATATAAAGTTGACATTTACTTAATTAAATAATAAATAAACCTGCTGGTTTATAGTGGTTATTATTCGGAGCTTGGTCTCTCGGTTGTGTTTTATAGATAATTTTATTTTTAGAAATAATATAATTACAATTTTTTTTAAGTTTTCAAAACGTCTGGTGATTTTTTATATTATAAGCTAATACTATTTGACTTTATAACAAGCAAATATTTATGAAACTAACTTAAACTGTGAAATAGTTTCAAATGTTACATTTTAACTTTTATTTCGACACTAGTTTATATTCAAGATTTTAATCCCATATACATATTGACATATAAACACTTTATATAATAAATAGACTTATTAACAAATGAATTTTTGGTAACTTCCTAAGATTTTTTCATAACAATTTTAACTACAAATAAATAATAAACAAAAATTTGAACTAACTTGCTCTCTAACATACAAAATACTGAAATATGTACTTATCTAAATTTATAATTTTACTGCTAAAATTAAATGCTGAAAATTTACGAGTGATAAAAATCTAACTTTGTGCTTAATATTTACATTATAAACGAAACAATCCTCAATTTTATTTTATCAAATCAAGCATGTTAGAAAAGCAAAGAAGTAGACAAATTTCAACAAGGTTGGGTTGCAATTATAGATATTGTTATTTTCAAATACTTAATTTTTTTTTTTTATGATTAAATATTACAATAAAGCTTTCAAATTAAATATTATATCCAAGGAAAACTTGTTATTTTAGATCAAAAACAAACCTTTCATATGAATTCCCCTTTGGAGCTCCTTGTCCAAGCACATGGCTTGGAAAGAAAGGCCCTTGGGGTTGGTAACATCTTCCGTCTTCTTCCTGTTGTCTCTCTTTATTTTTCCCTCCTTCATCATCTGCTCCTTCCACTCCTCGCTTGTCTGCTCATTCTGTTGCTGTTGTTCGAAGACAATTTTGCCCTGTGGTGGGAAATTTATTAATTTGTGAAGCCAAAAAACAGTGGGTTGCTGTACGACCATTGGAAAATAATTATGACAAATGTTTAAACAATTGACAAACTTTATTGTTAGAGCGTTTTGTGAGGCCAAGTACGTGTTGATATAAAAAAAATCATACCTGCTTAGAACTACTTTGATAAAAGTATATGTAATTAATTAAAAAATACTCTTCAGTGCACAAATTTAACTCAAACACCAAAAAAATTTACTTAACATTTCAAGATCAAACTGATAAAATTCAAAATTTAGATCAAACTAATATAAAGTTGACATTTACTTAATTAAATAATAAATAAACCTGCTGGTTTATAGTGGTTATTATTCGGAGCTTGGTCTCTCGGTTGTGTTTTATAGATAATTTTATTTTTAGAAATAATATAATTACAATTTTTTTTAAGTTTTCAAAACGTCTGGTGATTTTTTATATTATAAGCTAATACTATTTGACTTTATAACAAGCAAATATTTATGAAACTAACTTAAACTGTGAAATAGTTTCAAATGTTACATTTTAACTTTTATTTCGACACTAGTTTATATTCAAGATTTTAATCCCATATACATATTGACATATAAACACTTTATATAATAAATAGACTTATTAACAAATGAATTTTTGGTAACTTCCTAAGATTTTTTCATAACAATTTTAACTACAAATAAATAATAAACAAAAATTTGAACTAACTTGCTCTCTAACATACAAAATACTGAAATATGTACTTATCTAAATTTATAATTTTACTGCTAAAATTAAATGCTGAAAATTTACGAGTGATAAAAATCTAACTTTGTGCTTAATATTTACATTATAAACGAAACAATCCTCAATTTTATTTTATCAAATCAAGCATGTTAGAAAAGCAAAGAAGTAGACAAATTTCAACAAGGTTGGGTTGCAATTATAGATATTGTTATTTTCAAATACTTAATTTTTTTTTTTTATGATTAAATATTACAATAACGCTTTCAAATTTAATATTATATCCAAGAAAAACTTGTTATTTTAGATCAAAAACAAACCCTTCATATAAATTCCTTTTCGAAGCTCCCTGTCCAAGCACATGGCTTGGAAAGAAAGGCCCTTGGTGTTGGTAACATCTTCCGTCTTCTTCCTGTTGTCTCTCTTTATTTTTCTCTCCTTCATCATCTGCTCCTTCCACTCCTCGCTTGTCTGCTCATTCTGTTGCTGTTGTTCGAAGACAATTTTGCCCTGTGGTGGGAAATTTATTAATTTGTGAAGCCAAAAAACAGTGGGTTGCTGTACGACCATTGGAAAATAATTATGACAAATGTTTAAACAATTGACAAACTTTATTGTTAGAGCGTTTTGTGAGGCCAAGTACGTGTTGATATAAAAAAAATCATACCTGCTTAGAACTACTTTGATAAAAGTATATGTAATTAACTAAAAAATACTCTTCAGTGCACAAATTTAACTCAAACACCAAAAAAATTTACTTAACATTTCAAGATCAAACTGATAAAATTCAAAATTTAGATCAAACTAATATAAAGTTGACATTTACTTAATTAAATAATAAATAAACCTGCTGGTTTATAGTGGTTATTATTCGGAGCTTGGTCTCTCGGTTGTGTTTTATAGATAATTTTATTTATAGAAATAATATAATTACAATTTTTTTTAAGTTTTCAAAACGTCTGGTGATTTTTTATATTATAAGCTAATACTATTTGACTTTATAACAAGCAAATATTTATGAAACTAACTTAAACTGTGAAATAGTTTCAAATGTTACATTTTAACTTTTATTTCGACACTAGTTTATATTCAAGATTTTAATCCCATATACATATTGACATATAAACACTTTATATAATAAATAGACTTATTAACAAATGAATTTTTGGTAACTTCCTAAGATTTTTTCATAACAATTTTAACTACAAATAAATAATAAACAAAAATTTGAACTAACTTGCTCTCTAACATACAAAATACTGAAATATGTACTTATCTAAATTTATAATTTTACTGCTAAAATTAAATGCTGAAAATTTACGAGTGATAAAAATCTAACTTTGTGGTTAATATTTACATTATAAACGAAACAATCCTCAATTTTATTTTATCAAATCAAGCATGTTAGAAAAGCAAAGAAGTAGACAAATTTCAACAAGGTTGGGTTGCATTTATAGATATTGTTATTTTCAAATACTTAATTTTTTTTTTTTTTTTATGATTAAATATTACAATAAAGCTTTCAAATTAAATATTATATCCAAGGAAAACTTGTTATTTTAGATCAAAAACAAACCTTTCATATGAATTCCCCTTTGGAGCTCCTTGTCCAAGCACATGGCTTGGAAAGAAAGGCCCTTGGGGTTGGTAACATCTTCCGTCTTCTTCCTGTTGTCTCTCTTTATTTTTCCCTCCTTCATCATCTGCTCCTTCCACTCCTCGCTTGTCTGCTCATTCTGTTGCTGTTGTTCGAAGACAATTTTGCCCTGTGGTGGGAAATTTATTAATTTGTGAAGCCAAAAAACAGTGGGTTGCTGTACGACCATTGGAAAATAATTATGACAAATGTTTAAACAATTGACAAACTTTATTGTTAGAGCGTTTTGTGAGGCCAAGTACGTGTTGATATAAAAAAAATCATACCTGCTTAGAACTACTTTGATAAAAGTATATGTAATTAATTAAAAAATACTCTTCAGTGCACAAATTTAACTCAAACACCAAAAAAATTTACTTAACATTTCAAGATCAAACTGATAAAATTCAAAATTCAGATCAAACTATTATAAAGTTGATATTTACTTAATTAAAAAATAAATAAACCTGCTGGTTTATAGTCATTATTATTCGGAGCTTGGTCTCTCGGTTGTGTTTTATAGATAGTTTTATTTACAGAAATAAACTAATTACAAAAATGTTTAAGTTTTCAAAACGTCTGGTGATTTTTTATATTATAAGCTAATACTATTTGACTTTAAAAACAAGCAAATGTTTATGAAACTAACTTAAACTGTGAAATAGTTTCAAATGTTACATTTTAACTTTTATTTCGACACTAGTTTATATTCAAGATTTTAATCCCATATACATATTGACATATAAACACTTTATATAATAAATAGACTTATTAACAAATTAATTTTTGGTAACTTTCTAGGATTTTTTCATAACATTAAAAAAAAAACATACTTGCTTAAAACTACTTTCATAAAAGTATATGTAATCAACTAAAAAATACTCTTCAGTGCACAAATTTAATTCAAACACCAATAAAATTTACTAAACATTTCATGATCAAACTGATAAAAATCAAAATTCAGATCAAATTAATATAAAGTTGATATTTATTTAATAAATAAATAAACCTGCTTGTTTATAGTCGTTATTATTCGAAGCTTAGTCTCTCGGTTGTGTTTTATAGATAATTTTATTTATAGAAATAATATAATTACAATTTTTTTTAAGTTTTCAAAACGTCTGGTGATTTTTTATATTATAAGCTAATACTATTTGACTTTATAACGAGCAAATGTTTATGAAACTAACTTAAACTGTGAAATAGTTTCAAATGTTACATTTTAACTTTTATTTCGACACTAGTTTATATTCAAGATTTTAATCCCATATACATATTGACATATAAACACTTTATATAATAAATAGACTTATTAACAAATTAATTTTTGGTAACTTCCTAGGATTTTTTCATAACATTTAAAAAAAACATACTTGCTTAAAACTACTTTGATAAAAGTATATGTAATCAACTAAAAAATACTCTTCAGTGCACAAATTTAATTCAAACACCAATAAAATTTACTAAACATTTCAAGATCAAACTGATAAAAATCAAAATTCAGATCAAAGTAATATAAAGTTGATATTTATTTAATAAATAAATAAATAAACCTGCTGGTTTATAGTCATTATTATTCGAAGCTTGGTCTCTCGGTTGTGTTTTATAGATAATTTTATTTATAGAAATAACCTAATTACAATTTTTTTAAGTTTTCAAAACGTCTGGTGATTTTTTATATTATAAGCTAATACTATTTGACTTTATAACAAGCAAATATTTATGAAACCAACTTAAACTGTGAAATAGTTACAAATGTTACATTTTAACTTTTATTTCGACACTAGTTTATATTCAAGATTTCTATTGACATATAAACGCTTTATATAATAAATAGACTTATTTATAAAAGAATTTTTGGTAATTGCCTAGGATGTCACACCAATATCAAGCTGAAATTATATTTGAATTCTTTTTTAAGAAATTTTAGGCTAAAAATCAATGCTATAAGCATAATATTTTTAATCTTAAAAGATACTTTGTTTCAAACTAGATATATCAATATATAGTAAGAATTAAATTTAATTATTGTAAACTTAAATATTTGATTGTATTTCACAACATTGTATTTGATAAAAGTATTTTCAGCCTTTAAAATCCATCCTCAAACATGCAAATTTTTAAATGACTTTAATTCACATACTCAGATCCTTAAAACATTAAAAAACAAATAAGAACAAAAAAGTTACCTATAGAGGGTAAGGGTTAGCATTAATAGTGATAGAAAAAGAAATAGTAAAAAATTTAAGTTAATAAAAAATAATTTAAAAATTTCAACCCGTGCAAAAGTGTCTTTGTGCAGGTTTTTGTCTGTAAACATTGAAAATTGTAAGCTTAAAATATTTATGAAAAGATGCTTATGCTCAATAATAAGTTTATTTAATAGATTTCCTGACTTTTTTATTTTAAATAAAGTTTCAACTTATAATCTACAAAGCAATCAAAACCGTTAAACATGTTTTTTGTTTATAAACATTGAAAATTGTAAGTGTAAAATATTTTTAAAAACACAAATTTTTAAGATATTTTTTCATTTTAAGGATGGATTTTTGAGGCTGTATGATTTCTGAGGATGATTTCTGAGGATAATCAATGTAAATTATTGTACATATGATATAATAGCATTATATTGTAAAATAAAAGTGATTAAATATTTAACTTTTATTAGTTTATGATTAATAAATTTTATTTTGTTTATAGAATACAAATTTTTAGCCTATAGTTATGGATAAAAAAGGCATCAAATATAATATAATTTCAACTTGATATTGGTGCAACATTATCCTAGGTATTTACCTAATTTCCAATACTCATATAAATTTTTGTAATGCTTTGAAACATAATATACTGCTACCAAGTTCCAATCATAAAATTATAGAGTATTAAAATCATTATAATTATTTGTCATAAATGGTATCATATAATCTGTAATAATTTTACTAATAACCTATTGATAATATAAATGTATTTTCTATAAAAGTTCATAAACTTAACATAAATCATTTATAATGAAAAGAGGAGCCATTAGAAAATAACCTAATGATTAAATAAACAACCTGAGTTTGTATATTAACAGGATGGCCATTTGTTAAAGAAAAATTAAGTTTTTAGACTTTCTGCCAGGATTTTTAAAGTTTTCTTGTCTTTTTTTATCAGAACTTTAAATCTAAGATGAAATAAAAAATATCAATTGTATTACATTAATAAAAAGATTATGTAATTCTACTACAAATATGTTATAAAACTAATACAATGTTAAATAATTAATGGTAAATAATTTGAGATGTATTTAATAATTATCTTTTATTTAATCTAAAATTCATAATTTTACATTTAAACTTTGTCAAAATTCCAGGGTTTGTTCAAGAAATTCATTATATGATAAATTAAAAAGTAATGTACTAAAAGGTGAAAACTAAAAATGATTGTTAATCAATTTTTTATACATACAAAAATCTTAACAATAGGACATAATAATAAAATAAAAGCTATTTTCAGAAAAAGATGATTTTAAAGCTCTAATTTAAACTTAATTTTTATTTGACAAAAACACTATTCCCATCAAAAGTACTTATTGCCAAAAGTGTCTAATTTTAAAGCAAAAACAAGTAAAATATTAGCTAGATTTCTAATGGGGTGCCACTTTTTGAGCCAAAAAAAACTACCATGAATGACTAAAAATTGTCATTAGTCATCCTGAGATTTTTAAACCCTCTAAAAATACCTTTTAAACTTATGTTAAGTTTTTCAAAATCACTAGGAACCTATTTTTTGAACAAAATTTCTCAAAAGACATAAAATATTGAAACTGGAACAACTTAATTCTATTCAAGATCTAGAAAAATCTGTCCTAAAGTTCAAACTTATTTAATTTTACTTGTTATTAAAAAACAAAACTATCCAGAGTTTATAAAAAAATCATAATATCTTGAGACTTTAAAAAAATTCAAAACATTTTGAGTTATCCTAATTTTCCTTTATATCTTGAGTAAGTGGCAACCCTGCAAGCTAAAATTTAAATTTTTTAACTTATAATTTTAAAACTAAAAATATATATATATAATTACCAGCCTGTTTATTCAGTTCTCCTTCCATTTTCCCTCCCATTTGTTTACAAACTTTTTTAAGCTTGAGTTAACTTCAGAATTTTAAAACTTTACAACTTTATACCAGGTCCAAAAAGCTGTTTAGTAGAGTCTTAATTTATTTTTATTTAAAAAGTAAAATAAAACAAAATCTGTATATTTTAACCGCGTAAAACTAATACTACAATAATTTTGTTTTTTTTAAATACTTTATTAGATTTTCGTAAACTTAAAATGAGTAAAAACTAAACAGAATAGTACTTAAAACTGAATATAAACTTAAACAAATATAAACTTAAACAAATATAAAACTAAAAGTTAATGAACAATATATAGCTATTGTTAGTATGAATTTGATTTACTCTAAACATAAAAAATACATATATAAACAAAGATAATGTTTGTTTTATTACACCGTCGTATTAAAGCTTTCTTAATATTTTATTCTAAGTTAAAGGAAGTTTATAAGACAAAAAAAATATTTTTTCTTAATAAAAACATACCCTTTTAAATGTACTTTTTCCATGTTGTTTTTCAAAAAAAGCATTTAAAGTTTTTATTAATTTTTTACTAAAACATTAGCTTATAAACATTTAGTTTTAAAAGCTATTCTAGAGTTTTAATAAAACACTTAAGCCAAGTGTATATAAGATAAGGGTTTGTAGTTAAACACAAAAAAATTGAAATCTAAAAACAAAAACTTTGCGTTATTTAAAATCATTTTCATTGTGAAAAAAGAGTTCAAAAGATTTAATAATAAGTTATATCAATTTACTGGTAAAATTTATTTTTACAGTAAACTTCTCAAACAATTACTAGTTACTTACCAATTAATTGAGTTGTTTTATTAGTAAGGAACAACGACACTAAACAATAAAATGTAGTATTGGTATTTTTTTAATGATGTTTTGTGGCATATTTTTGCTTGCTTGATTTATTTAATAGCTTTGAACTGCATTTTCTTTATTTTTTTTTCAACTTACTAATTATTATAAAGAAATTTTTGAAAGTATATGTTTGTCTATGATTTTTTCAGTTTAACAATCTTATTTATTAAAAAAGATTATAATCTACTGATAAGCTTGACTTTAAAAACAAATAGTTTTTAATAAAACTTAAAAATTAAACAAAGTTTGCTTTTAAAGACACTAACGAAAAATATTTCTAAAAGAAATTGCCAATTATTATAAAAAGTTTAAGTTTATTGCAAAACAAGTATATTGTCCTCACAGAAATCCATATTACAAAATCATTAGTCAAATATAAAAGATAACACAACAAAAGCTGTGTTAATAAAAAGTTGTTTTTGTATCTTTTTCCTAAAATAAAACTACTTTAGTTTGTAATTAACAAAGTATCAAGTCAAGCTTATTAACTGTTTTAAATAAAAAGTATAAGAACTAAAAGCGAAGAAAATCAATATTTTTTAACTTTAGCGAATTTCCAGCTTTAGAAAAATTACAAGTAATAAATCGTTTCTGTTTTAGTCTATTAACTTTTGACAAGGCTTTAGTCAAACTGTACAAAATTATTTTAGTATGAAGTTTGAAAGATATAATTCATGTTTTGAAAAATTTAACTTTGTTATTACTTTTAAATAAAGTTTTTATTACCATAACTAATATTAACCTACAAAACTTAGTTTTAAACACTTTCACTATAATGTAAATAAGTTAGTTTTATAGAATTTTAAAGTACAAGAAAGTTTACATGCATAAATGTTCTTTATACAGTTTGTGATTTTACTTATGTTAATTTAACACAGAATCGTTTTAATTTAAACTTGAAAAGGTATGTTCTTTGATTCTTGTAAAAGAAGTGTCTACCAAGCATTACAATATATATCATTATAATTGTTGTACCATTTAATATCTGTAATATTTTTTTACATTTAGTTCAATATTTTTGTATTTCAGCTTATATGTTTATATTAACCAAACTTTTGTTTTATGTAGTAAGCAACCATTTTTCCAGCTTATCTATTTTACTATCAAAATTTAGAATTTTTTTCTAATATTTGAAAAAACTTTTATACAAAGCTATGTAATGGTATACAAAACTTGTAACTGTAAACAAGTAAATTAAGTTTTTAAAAGTAAAACAGGATTTAGCTTAACTCATAAAATTTTACTTTATATCTGAATTTTTTTGACATTAATTTATTTTTCACTTGATCCGAGTACTTATTTAAGAAAATTTTGCATGTATCAAAGAAAAATGTTCATTGTTTTTTGAAACAGATGAATTGTTTGTAATGGCAAAGCAAAAATATCTAGATTGTGATAATAAAAATCAAATTTATAAACGCTTCAAATCACGTTCCTCAAACAACCAGATGGTCGAGTGGTTGACCACCAGGGTTTCTGCCCACGAGGTCCCGAGATCGAGTTCAGCCATTAGCATTTTTAATTAAAAAATCACTGTAAAGCACTATTTTTAATTAAAATAAAGTATATTTTAGAACCTGGAAAAGATGTAAAACTAACTTTTTCGAAAATAACTTTTAAAGGATATATCGCCAATAAAAATTAGAAACTATCAAACTAATATTGTTTTCAAATAACTAGAGCTTATTTTGGCTTTAAAAAGCCACAAACATTAAATCTTTTTTGTTTTAGTCCATTATTTTTGATAAAACTTTAGTTGAACTATACAACAAAAATTTTAATACCGATTTTAGATAGGTATAGTCATAACTTTAAAAGAACTTAAACTTTATAATTACCTCAAAATAAAGATTTTCAAAGGCCTGTAATATTTTTTACTCATGCTTCAATATTTGAGTAATCAATTTATAACAACATCTAAAAGTTTGGTTTTATGTAGCAAACAAACTTTTTTTCCAGCTTATCTATTTTACTATCAAAAGTTAGATTTTTTTTATTCTAATTTCAAAATAAGCTTTTATACAAAATAATTAATTATATAGAAGCCTTTTCAGTGTCCACATGTACATTAAGTTATTAAAGCATAATTGGATTTAGCTTAATTCATAAAACTTTACTTAATATATAAATGTTTTTGACGTTAATTTATTTTTCACTTAATCCGAGTACTTATTTAAGAAAATTTTGTATGTAACAGAGAAAAATGTTCATTGTTTTTGAATCAAATGACTTGTATGTAATGGCAAGCAAAAATATCTAGATTGTGATAATAAAAATCAAATTTATAAACGCTACAAATCCGGACTTCAAAGAACCAGATGGTCGAGTGGTTGACCACCAGGGCTCTCGCCCACGAGGTCCCGAGATCGAGTCTAACCAAGAGCATTTTTAATTAAAAAATCACTGTAAAGCACTATTTTTAATTAAAATAAAGTATATTTTAGAACCTGGAAAAGATGTAAAACTAACTTTTTCGAAAATAACTTTTAAAGGATATATCGCCAATAAAAATTAGAAACTATCAAACTAATATTGTTTTCAAATAACTAGAGCTTATTTTGGCTTTAAAAAACCACAAACATTAAATTGTTTTTGTTTTAGTACATTATTTTTGATAAAACCTTAGTTGAACTATACAACAAAAAATTTAATACGGATTTTAGATAGGTATAGTCATAACTTTAAAAGAACTTAAACTTTATAATTACCTCAAAATAGAGGTTTTCAAAGGCCTGTAATATTTTTTTTACTCATGCTTCAATATTTGGTAATCAATTTATAAGTTTATATTATAACAACCAAAAGTTTGGTTTTATGTAGCAAGCAAACTTTTTTCCAGTACATGTCCACATGTACATTAAGTTATTAAAGCATAACTGGGTTTAGCTTAATTCATAAAACTTTACTTTATATATAAATGTTTTTGACGTTAATTTTTTTTTCACTTAATCCGAGTACTTATTTAAAAAAAATTTTGCATGTATCACAGAAAAATGTTCATTGTTTTTGAATCAAATGACTTGTATGTAATGGCATGTAAACGTTTCGTAACCCTGCAGCTAGGAAGTTTACTGCATAATTTAAGTATTTGGTAATTAAATGTAAAAATAGATAAATAAAAAATGTATGTAGTGTTAGTAGTTAATTTTTCGTATCTCTTGGTAATCTTATTTATGGAACAAATGATTTAAAAACTTAACGCTTTAGTTATCTAGTAGGATATATTAAGAGTATGAGTGTAATGATGCTATTTTCAAGGGGGTAACTTTTGAAACACAATAATTTTAAATAACAGATAAAACAAAAATAAAAAGTATGAACTGAAATTTTTAGTTTATTTAAATAAAAAAAGTGCATTTTTTTATCTTTAGACTGTTTTTTGTTAATAATTTTAGACACTTTAAAATATTAAGTTACATTTATTTAAATGAAGTAGATAAAAAATCGAAAGGTAAAAGTTATTTAGTTTAAGATATTTAGGTTAGATAAAAACATTATTTTCACATACCGTTGTAGCGTGACAGTTTAACTTGTTTTTTAAGATCTATTTTTATAGCTCGTTAAAGCTGACAATTTAATTTTTCATGGTTTTCCACCCAACTAAAAACCAATTTTGGTTCGTTGAGTTAATTTAGTACTATTAGGTTTTACATGATTAGTTTATTTAAAAGTGACATTTTAAGTTTTACAATTTAGTTAAACAAATCAACTGGAATATAAAATAATTTAATTTGTTACAAATCTAAATGTTAATTAATGAACTTTACCGTTAGATCAACAACAACAACAGCATCTGAGACAACCTGCGACCAATTTCGTCCTGATTAGGACTCATCTGGCAGGCATAGTCGCGTAAAACCGCTGTTGAGATCTAACCAGGCGGGCTAAAGTACGAAGTACTGAAGCGATCGCTTTTGGGTAAAGTTAAAAAAAATTGACACAGCTAAATCATTGACAGCCAAACGTCTCAGACATTGTCAGCTTATTGAGAGATTATAGTCTTCATGATCTCACATTATGATCAAACTTTATGTTAATAAACACTTATGCAAAGTTTGTAAAACATACATTATGGATATTTTTTATTTGTTTGTCTTACCGCATTTAATTAAACTTTTGTTTTATAAACAAACCAAGTTAAGGATTTAAACGAAACACAAAATTATCACTCGAAAATATAATTCAATTGTAACAGTCATGTATGCTAAACAGTGTGAGTGTAACAACTTTGTACCTCCGCCTAAAATTCATACATTTAACTCTTTAAAAATAAATGCATCTTAGTTAAACTTTAACATGGGCAAGCTAAAAATGAGAACCAAGTTTGTAAACGTGCTGAGATACCAAGCTTATCAATCTAGCAGTTTTTTTGTTTTTTCTATTTACATTGTAAATAAAACAAATGATTTTTTAGTGTTTATAATATGAATTGAAATCTCATCTTTAAAGAATTTTAGTTTATTATTGTAGTTTTCATCCATAGAAAAGTATTTTTACTGTGAACCATAAAAAGATTTAAGGTATTGATTTTAAAATTGTTCAAAGAAAATAAACCTATGTCTATAACAACGAAATCACAATAACCGCATTTCATCAACAGACAAAAAAGTAATTTTTTAAAAATGTTCACACTATTATTTACACTGTTATAAAAAAATATTTTGAAACAGTCAAACCTGTATGAAATTTGATAGGAAACTTTTTGCCAGTATTTAGCCATTAGAAAAGCAACAAGCGTGATAACTGCTACTACAAGGCTTATCATGCTTATGTTAATAAATTTCTGTTTAAATCAGTTTACGTTTTAAACAGTGCAAAGAAACACTTAGTTTAATGAAAAGTTTATATTCAAACTATGTTAATTGTTTAATAAGTAGTTTTGTCATTTGTATAAACAATAAACTTTCTAAAAATCTACGTTATGAAATATAAAAGCTTTTCTTAGAAATATTGAAGGTTAAATTACATTGTAAAATGTTAAAAAGTTGATGTTTGCAGCGACTAAATTGGAAAAACTTTTGATGATAATTTAGTGTTGACTTTTCTAATTTACTGTTTTTTTTATTAAAGGTTAACAAAAACTTATTTTTTATTTGAATTAAGAGCTTTTAAAACCACTAGTTGTTAAATAAAAGTTTATAAACTGAAAGTATCATCATAAGAAATAATTCTATCTAAACCATGCTTAAAACTATTAAACAATTTCTAAATACTATATTTGTTTGCCAGATTGAAATGCTTTAAAGCCTTTATAATTTACTTAAACATATAAAATAAAAACTAGTAGTTTAAGCTAATACTTTAAAAGAGTTATAATTTTTTTTTTATTAAAACCAAAACTTGCAACTTTGAGATTAGTTTAAAAGTCAATTCATAGTTCTTATTAAAAAAAAATTTTTTTTTAAGTTTGCTTTATTTTTAAATTTATAAACTAGCTTAGACAAATTTTGAACATAATACTACCCAACAAACGTAACAAGATATTCGTGAAAAAAACAAATATCAAACCGAAATGAAATCAACTTGTAAAAATGCTTCCACAAAAATTTATGCATGAATTAATTTTTGCACATTAACGATCTTTTTTCTATCAAATAATATCTCTTTTAAGTTCTCTCAAAAGACAAGTTTTTTATAAACTTGGTTTGGTAAAAATTTATCAATGTTACTGATTATCAAGATTACTATAAATTAGCTCTTTTTGAACTTTTTTTGTACAAATTTTTATCTACAGCAACAAAAAAGAATTACACTAGAAAATAGACAGTAGAAAAAAAAAATTCTAGAAAATTAGTATAGTTTTCACAAAAAATTTTTGCGCATTATAAAACAGTTTAACAAACACAGTACGACATTTGTTTACAACATATAAACTTCTCGTTTGAAATAAACTTTAGTGAAAATAACTATTTTATACAAAAAAAAGAAACAGAAGTAATTGATGAAATAACAATTAGTTTGACGACTATTTGCACGAAGTTTGTTTGTAAAGTTAGTTGAAACCTTCGAACTTCATCAATATTTGCGCACGGTTAAAATTTAACAAGATTGCAATCACATCGTGCAATCTTCGTTTGTTGTATTTTTCTTTAACTTATGTAAAACATATTACTGTACTGAATTATTAATTATGTTTGATTTTAATTCCTTAATTTTTTTAAAGGCGTAATTAGAACAAAAATACGGTTTTAGTTAGTAATGAAACTAACACTAAATAATCGTACGTTTACAAGACTTGAGTAAATAGACTTAAGTAAAAATTTCTTTAACTGGAATGAATATAAAATTCTTTCACTTTTGTTTAAGATAAGATTTTTTCAGACCGTTTCCACTGTAATAAAAAAATTACAACTTTATAAAAACTCTTAAGTCTTATTGTAAAAATTCAAAAAAAAGAAAGCTAACTAATAAAAGCATTTATAAACTTTAAAGAAAGTAAGTTTTAAGTACATATTTAATTTGTAGCAAAGCGTAATTTAGTTAACACAAAATTTATTTTGTATATCAATTTGTAAATAGTCTTTTCTTTTACGTACCATGGTGTTCTGATGTAATTGTTAGAACTTAGATCAAAGATTAGCTTTTTGAACTTGCTATGATTCATTTTTCAGGTTACATGACAGTTCAAATTCCGATAATTCAAATTTCCACAATTCAAGTTCTTTAAAAAACCTTAGAGACATTATCTCAAAAAAAAAATATACATTTGAAAAAAAAATATGGACTTCTTATTAATATCTAAACGCTATTTTTGCTTTTTTGAAAAATGTTAAATAATTTTAAAGATAATTTAAAGTTAACTTAAATAACTACATTTCTAAACTTATTTTAGTTATATGTCCGAATATATTTTTACAAAAATTATGGCTTGTAGATAATAATAGAACCTACGTACGATTTTTTTTTTCAAGTATACACTACTTTTCAACTTGTGACCCTTTAAATTTTTTTAAAGAATTGGGTTGCCCAATTTTGAGTTTTTCGAGTGGTGTACCTTATTTATTTTAGAATAATCACTTGTATTCAACATTACTACACCGTTTTTTTTATCCATATTTAGACATCTAATGTTTTTTTTTTCGAGAGGCCTATTAGTGTTTTGAGTGTCGCTCTGTTTTTGTCTGTATCACATTTTGCTCTCAGCAACAAACTTTGTGGTGCTGTTTCTTAAGTTATCTAGCATGTCATAGTCTGGATGTTTTCTTTGACACGCCCTTGTTTAATTTAACTCTCAGCTGAAGATTTAATTTTATTTTTGTCGAAAAATTTTAGCATAGTGCTGTGTTCGAAACTAAAAACTATTGCTGATTTATCGGTTAGTTATAACTTGTAAGAGTTTAGGTTGATCATACAGTCTGACGCTTCACACTTTCTTTGTTTTTTTCCAAAGTGCAAAGAGCTTCTTTTGATAAGTGTTTTTCTTTTCTACTAGGATATTTTTAACACTATTATCTCTGATTTGCTGCTAAAGCCTAAAATGTATTGAAGGTACGTAGACAACTTGTTCTGAATTTTTTAAAACAGTATTGCTGTGTATTTTGTTCCTACTTGTTTTTCCAAATATGGTAATTTGTTTTCCTGAGGAGTTTGAATTACAAATTACAGGTTCTCGTGCGTTTTGTTAAGTTTTCTTGAAACTGTTGTATTTCTGACTTGTTTTCAAAAATGCAAAATAAGTACCTAAAATATATTAAAGGGTTTTTATGTTTACTCAATAAATCTGTCTCTAGTTGACTGACAAACCTATTGGTCAGTAAAGGGGCGATTGGAAACCCACTGATAAACCACCGATTTGTTGGTATACTGTGCCATTGAATATGACAATGCTTTGTGATAATGCTAAATTGCTTTTATTTTTAAGTAAAATAATCTTTCTCGACAAAGTTTATTGATGAACGAACACAACAAATAAACAATACTCAATCGAGTTAATTAAAAATGAGGATCGCCACAAAACCAACACTGCATAAAAATACCTTATAAAAAAGTACATTTGTATGTAAAAACCAGGCAAGCTGAACAACCAATATATTGGTGAGACCGAACGACAACTATTCTTAAGAACAAACGAGCATATAACTTCAACTAACAGTGCAGTTTTCAAACACAATGAGAATTGTTTATATTGCAAAAATTGTAGTAACATTTATATAACTATTTTGAAGTGATTAAAATTTTTAATTCCTGTAATAACTTATTGTCTACGGAAGCTCTATTAGTTGAAAAATTTCAACCCAATTTAAATAATCAACTTGGTCCTGATAAGGATCAAGAGTTATTTTAAAATAATCCATTTTGTTTCTTGATTAGTTTCTTTCTTTAAATAATACTTTTGTGTTAGTTACTTGCCTTGATTACTACTTGTATATTATTGATTAAGTCTTACTCTGTTTATCTTTTTCAGTTATTTTTATAAGTATTTAATTTATTTTACATAAGGAAATAACATAATAAGTAGTTCCGAAAGCTTGCTAAAATTGTAATAAAGTATAATAATAAAAAAAGTGTATTGTCTTGGAATAAAATGGTATTTAATTGTTGAAAAGTTACAGTTTAAACACAGTTTTAATAGGTTTCTAATACGTGTTTTCAATTTTTTTTTGCACAACTAGGTTTGCTTTTTATTAAAGTAAAATAACTTTTGTGCTCCGAGAAAAACGTTTGTTAATATAAAAATTTGATTAATGTTATATTAAAAACTTTGTTTAATTAAAAGATTCACTTTATATTTATGGAGTTGTACAAAAGAAGCAACTTTCACGTAAAATGATGTGACTTTTAGACATTATTGTTTTATTTTTAAGGTATTTATTTGTTAACTATTATAACTTAGTATTGATATCGTATATAAGCACAGCCTTAAAAGGAAATGTACAAAAGTTTCAATTTAAAAAAAAAACAGGTTCTAAAAATTTGCATTTATATTTTATCAACTTATTGATTGATAAAAAAAGCGATTTTTTTTCGACCACCCAATGTCGCTAACACCATACTTCAAATATGCACGAAGGGTCTTTTTGCACGAGAGTAAAAAATTAACATTAAAAATAAATTAGTGGTTAGGGGTAAAAGAGATTATTGATAAAAGTATAAAAAATTAAATAATAATAAATAAAAAGTTACGGACCGAGGGTAAGGGATAACAGTTATAGTAAAAATAAAGTTAAACCCGTGCAAAAGAGTCTTCATACAAAAGTGTCCCTTTGTGCATTTTTGACACCTCTCAAGTCTCAACTTTCTATCTATAAGATTTGGTCTTGTCTTATTTTTTGCCATTTTTTTTTCTAAAAATAACCATCTTACGTAATATACTCTTTCAAATGTTTTTTTTTTATAATTTTATATGTCTTATTAGTTTTCTTAACATTTTGTTACCATGCTTACTAACCATTTTGAACTTATCACTCTTACACTTGTATCCTCTTATATACCTTTAAAAATACTACTTACTAGTTTCAATTTACTTACAATAATCTTTTCTGCCTGAAATAAAATTGTTCTTTAACCTATTTCATCAGTTTGTGTAGTATTATTACTCCTACTCCAGCTATAAATAACTACCATTATCACTTAAGGTTATTTAGTAAAATGTAGATATATTGAGCAATGTATATCAAAACAGCAGCTTAGTTGAAAACCAAAACTTTGTTTTTTTTTTGAAGAAAACTCTTGTTTTAAATGTTAAACATCTTAAGTATTAATTTAAAAATGGTTTTTATCATCAGTATATATATACAAAGTGTAAAATTTTAGATACAAGTTTGGTATTAAAGTGAAAACTTATAAGATTTTGAACAATGGAACTGAAAATGAATAAAAATGTCTTTTTATAAGTAGAAATCTCTTCTCCAAAACTTCTTTAAACAACGTATAGATTTTTATTCATTTTCAAATGCACAGTTCTTAATCTTTAAAAATACCGTTTATACAGAACTGTGTAAACCTTAGTTCAGACTTAAAATAAGTATTCATTTGGACAAAAAAAAACATAAGTTATTTCATGATTATCTAAGGTTTTTTCGAAAATGTACCAAGTGACAGATTTTTGCTTAAGTTTCCAAATTCCATGGTCTTTTAGGATTCCAGATTAAATGACTACTATAGTTTTTTATTAAGGAAAATTTATGCTTTTCTTCCATAGAACGAAGTAGATAAAGTATGTACTTTAAACTAAATTAGAGTGATCTTTATATGCCAGATAATTTAACTACTGATAAAAAAATTCAAAATCTCACTACTACCTTTGTTACGATTGTAAAAACTTTTTGTTTTCAACATGTCATAAAAGCAAACTAAGCGCTAAATAAATAAAGCTCTAAATCATAAACTTTATTTAAAAAACAAAACGCTTTGAAACTTAAATATTAAATTGCAAAGAAACTCTTAAACACACATTTTATGTAAACTCGAAAACTAAACATAAAAACAAACTGCACACACCATTGCTTACACTTTATAAAAAATGTTGTTCTAAATTTATTATTACCCAGGTAAGCTTCAACACTCAAAAAGTTCCAGCCTTAAAGCAACGTAATCGTGCCATCTGATCGGGTATACTCTGAACTTTTGGGCCTCAATTGGTTGGGGAAACTTGTTTAAATGAGGGGTTAGGTTGTCGTGGTTTCCAAGAAACCTCTGCAATTTATAAAACAGCTTTAGTAGTCTATTTTCAATAATGCATGACGTTAAAGTACTATTAAAGGAATTAAATAAAGAAAACATTATTTTTGTGAAGCTAATAGCTTTTTTCATGTGAAAACATAAAAGTGAAAAAATATTTCTAATGTTACAATAGGAGAATTAAGTTTCAGTATAAAGTGTGATATGTGAAATTATCATAAAGTTTAATGCGTGATAGGAAAAATATGCAATTTCAACCGGAAAACCAATAAAAAGTCAACTCACAATTATTCTGTTGTTTTCATCTATCACGTCAAAAAGATCATCTCCCGAAAAACCGTACTTAACATAGTACATTTTAACCCATCTATCGGTATTATGGTATCTCTCCATGCCTTGAGTGGCTATACCATAAATATTTTTGTTTGATAAAAGGTCAATCTGGATCCAAGGCTCTAAATTGGAAATTGCATCAAAAGTTAGTACTGATTTCAACATTATTCTCTATTTCTAACTGAATATATTCAACAAAAATATGTCATGGGTAATAAAGTGTATAACACCTTGGTAAAATAAATAAGTTAATTAAGGGCAAAGGGGGGTAAATCATTTTTTATATCTTATTTTTTAGAGTTTTAAGTAAGCTACAAGTTGCTTTTTACAGATTTTTAATATTCAAAACAATTTTGAGATATGGTCGGTTAAAATCGGAAAATACGATAGGTTCCTTATGGGAGAGATCAAACTAAAAAGGCGAAAAATTTCACTAGAAACCTATGCCCTCCTACATTTGTTAAGATAAATACCTCAAATTTTCAGGAAATGTCTCTTTCAATATTAAAAAAAAACTGCAAAAGATTAGAAATTAAAAAAATAAAAAATGTTATGACTAAAAACAAAAAAACAGTATTTCTTGTTTACTTTTTTATTTTTTTAAATTTTTTGCGACAGATTTTTAAAATATAGCAAAAAGGGTTGCCACAGATCAAGCTGAGAAAAACTTCCTGACTTTCTAAATCAAACTCTTAATTTAAAATTATTCTAAAATACATAATCAAACACTTGAAATTGTCTTAGCTTTTAATCTAATTTTCTATTAAGGTTAAAACAACATTTTTTTTTGCTGAATTCAACTATCTTACTTTCATTACATCACTTAAACCATCTGTGTATGATCGATGTATTTGCAATAAACAGCTCTATCAGCAAAATATAGTTAGACGCATAAATAAATTGTAAAACAACCTAAAACGTAATAATATCTAATAACTTAAAAATATTTATCTAAAACATTAGTAGACACCAGGGGCGTCGCGTGGGATGTTGCACTGCCGCAACTGCACCACCTTGAAATTTTGTAAGAAAAAAAAAGTATCTGTAGCGTTTTCGTTATTTTTTAGAACGAAATCTCTTTAAAAACTTCAATTTTGAAAACGACCATTTTGCCCACTTCACTGCCGCAAAGTCTTAGCTGACTGCCGCAAATGAACTCAAAAAAGCAAAATTTCTTTAAGAGTTACCGCAAAATCAATATCTTGCGGTAAGTAAACTAAATTGAAAATTCCCTAAAACAGGACATGCTTAAGTATCATCTACAAGCTATTGTAAACATAAAATAAAAACAAAGCTAAGCTACTGCAAAGGATTAAACTTGAGTTTATGTACCCACATGATTTTTCAAATTTAACAGATCACTTCTATTAAAACTGGACAATAAAAGAACAAAATTTGTCATGAATGAAATATTAAAAAAAAAAAAAGATAAGAACCTTAAATCACTAAAGTCTAAGAAATTCGATTTTTTATTTTAATCTGCATACATAAACTTAATTATAACTGATTATTGTTATCATAAAATTAATAAAATATTTAATTAAATTATATTTAAATGTAAAGTTTAAGTTCTGAAAAAAAAGAAGTTTAATATAAACTTCTAGTTCACTCTTACAGAAAAATAATTTAGATTTATATTAAATGAAAATCAGTATTATTGAAACAGTCACATATTTAAATAAAGTAAATAGCCTTAACTTAGAAACTTTGATTACTTAGGGTAGTTTAACATTTTAGGAAAATTTAGTCTACTTTATATGACTTTTGGTTTAATTTTTTCATAAACAAAGCAAAAGTTTTAGATAAAATTGTTGAAACATGGTTGCCTTGCCTCATAATCAGGATAACTTAGAAATGTTAAAAACTCAAGATAAATTAAAACAGACCAAATTATAAAAATATTCAGGCTGACTAAAGCAGTTTTAGTTTTTTACTCTGAAAATAACAAGCTTATTTAAAATTAAAAAATAAGTGTTTTACCCCTATGGCCACATGAAAACTAACTAACCAACTTTTTACTGCTATAAGAGTTACTTATTTATAAATTATCTTTAAAATTCTTTAAAAATTCAAAAGCCTCACCAATTAAACTTAAAAAAGTTGAGCTCCTAAGAAAAATACTGTCATCAAAATGAAAAACATATTAAAATTAAATAAAGAAAAGATACCCTTAAAAACTATTGAATTTTAAACCTCCAAAAAAAACATTAAAATTAGAAAAAAAGTTAATAAAAATCTTAATGTTTGTAAAAAAAAGTGCAAAATAGTGAGGGGTAAGGGGGGGAAGGTTTATAGGCACTTTTTTACATGTTGTTCTTATTTTAACTTTTTCAAAAAGCTAATAGTTACTCTTTAATAAACTTGAAATTGAACTTTTAGTTACAACCGTCAAAGCCAGAGAGTACAATGATTTATTATACAAGGAGCAAATCAAAACAGCAAAAGAATACAATTTTACTGAAAACCTATATTCTCCATCATTCTTAAAGCAATTTTTATCAAACTTTTTCATCCTAAGTTTTATAAAATTTGTTTACTTTTGTTAAAAAGAAATTTAAATCTTTAAGTATCAATATATATTTTTATATATACAAAAAAAAAACTTTTGTTATTTTTTTTTCTTAGTGTTTCAAATATCTATTTCAGCAATTTGTTTTTTTTTATAAAAGAAACATCTATTGTAACATTTAATGTAATAGTTGTAGAAAAAAGTCTTTATTTAAGATAAAAAAAGAGTTTTAAAGTTAGGGATTTTTTTTTTAATTCTGCACCACCTAAAAAAAATACCACGCGACGCCACTGGTAGACACTTATATAAATTGTTCACTTAGTTTAATAAAATACTACAGAAACCATTCAATATAAAATCCTTAAATTAAAAATCAATTAGAAAAGAATATATTTATAACTGTAAAAAAATACATAAAAAAGTAAACTATCTATCTGTTGTATAAAATATTTCCTCTTATCATTTCGTATTAAGTTTGTAACAAACATATCTACTCTTATTTATTTTAATAACTTAAGTTATTCTACAAAAAATTACAAAAAAGTTACTTATCATGGCATATATCTCTCTTACAACTTATTTTTCAAACTTAAACAACTTTTAAAACATTATACACATTTAGGTAAGGTATACACATAAACTTGTTACACAAATACTAACTTAGAGCTTAATTATAAAGAACTTAATTATTTACTTGAACCAAAAACACTTTGACTCTAAAATTATGCTAGATAAACTTTTGTGCATATATCACAGTTTCACATTATGGAAGTGTCCTTGTCGCAGCCCATCAGTACTAAAAAGCATACAAAAACTGCTTGTTCAAGTAGGGTAGTTGTTCAATATATTAATAGAAATTTTTTGCACATTATAAGAATATTTTATTAATTTTTACTAGATGGATGGATTGGAAATTAATTAACTTTGGAAACTTCTAGGAAAATTTTGCAATTTTACTGTGACTTTAAAGGATTTCTAATTAACTTTTTACTATTTGAAGGCTTTGGAAAATAAGGAATTTTGGAAATTTGAACTTACAATATCTGACGTTTTTTCAAATTTTGTCAAACTCCCTGACCTCTTTTCAAAAACCGCTAATTTATCCTGACTTTTCCTGGTGGCAGCCCTGAGCAAAGATTTTTTTCTAAAAATGTGAGGTAATTATCTCAACAACCGTAGGAGGAGCTAGATTTTTAGTGAAATTGTTATTTTTCTACATTTTAGTTTGCGCCTCCAATAAGTAACCTATTGTACTTTCCGACTTTAACCGGTTATACCTCAAAAGTTATTATGAATATTAAAAATCTGTAAAAAGCAATTTGTAGCTTACTTTAAACTCTAAAAATAAGATGAAATTTTGAAAAAGTGACTTATTTTAGTGAGATAGTCTACTTTTACACTTTTAGTTTGCGCCTTCCAAAAGCAACCTATAGAATTCTAAAGCTCTAACTGCTTATATTTAAAAATTACTTTCAATTTTTAACGTTGGCAAACGAAAAACTAGTAGCTAAATTATTACTGTACAAAAACACACTCATTTTAAAATAAACTATTTACTTTGTGTATTGAATTTGTTTGAACCCCAAGCACCGTCTCCGATTGACCTAAACAACCTGCCGTTCGGACCAGAGTAAGAATTTTTTGTGGTACCATCGTCGTTAACTTGACCCTCGTAAATGTAGTCACTCGTTGTTATTTGTTCGTTTAAAACGCTCATATCATAAATTCCAACGCCGCACCGATTAACTGTAAAAATAACTCTTTTGAACTTTATTTATGTTAATTTTGCAGGTAAACGCTGTAAGAACAATTTATTTAATTGTTCTTTTTTATAATTTTGCACTTATTTTAATACTCAAGTAATTAAGAATAAAATGCGAATAAAGTTTTGAATTATCATGTTTAAAAAATTGTTAGGTAATTAATAAGTATTTAACATGAAAGCCATCATGGGACTAGACTTTTTGTTTATGTGGTATTTTCATCTATAAAATTTATTATTTTTAAACTAAAATTACATTATTTGAAGTGAGTCTGCTTCTATTTTAGGTGCAGTCTTTTATATAAAATAAAAAAATTAATGAAAAAAATCAGTACATATTTCCAGCGTGAGTAACAGTTACTTACCATGCTCCATCACGGCTTCTTGGTCGCAGGATATTTTCACGTCGAGCTCGCCAAATTCATCGCAATCGACGTCGGTGATCACGCAACTTTCTCCATCACTTCCGCCCGTGCAATTGCAGAACTTGTTATCGCACGCGGCAATTTGCAACGAATCTCCGCTCACCGGGTTGCTTTCATACACATTAAACGTACTGAATGTGACATCGCCGGCGCACATTGAGTACTTTACCTCCGGACAGCCTTTTGTTTTCAATCGATTGTTTTAGTATAACAAAAAAAAAATTAACATTCTAAAGTTTAAAAATTCAACTTTTAGTTTGAGACTTGTGTGATAACTCACTTATTGACAGAAACACAAAAATCACACCGAGAAAAGAAGCTAACAACTGACCAAGTGCGCAGTAGAAGTTATTGCTGTCGTAGTTCCACTCGCTAGGTCCTTCTGTCGGGCAAGTAAGGGTGGTAACCGCATCCGGAGGGTACAGATAAACTTCTTCATAATTCTGCTCATCGCATCCAACAGTGATTTGCCGGTTCACGTACACATCGTCGTACAACAGATCTCTATTTGTCACAGTCTTAATTGACGCATGATTTACTGGCGGTTCTCCGCAATCTACAAGTGTATTGTTTTGCACAGCGTTTATAAAGTTGACTAACTCTTAGTGTTAATAAATTGGTTGTCAAACAATCATTTTGAGTTTTTGTGCATATATTTGAGTTTTTTGTTATAATTCTAGTATGGTCTTTGAACAGCTTAAACTATTTTGATTTTCTTTCATACACATACACCTAAATTTTCTTTTTCAAGTTCAAAAAAATGATAACTCTGTGAAAAACAATTAATAGAAAATATCGTTACCATATATCAGTAAAATACTTAAGAAGTAAAATATAATGTCTCAGCTTTTAAAAATACTAGTTTACTCACCCGGAACGCATTGTACGTCTGTTGACAACCCATTAGCAGTGCATGTGACAGAACTCTCCTTGGAGTTGGACACAAATCCTGCATTGCACTCATAAGTTATTACGACGCCCCGTACAAGCTTCTCACCCGAAAAACGCCGCGTCAGACTCATCATTGCATTGCTTATTTCATCACACTCGATACCTTAATTTTTGTACCCAAGGTAAAAATTTTTAAGTTTGTTAAATCACGAAAAAACAAATCTGCTCAAAAACAAAAGGCGAACATACCTTGGTGGCAAAACGGATGCGGTTTTTCGCAGAAAGCTCGAGCCCGTACAGTCTCGTAAGCGTCGTTGAAATAGTACGTTCCTCCACTGTGGTCTAAATTAACGTGGTGTTCCCTGCTATTATAGTTGTTCGGCTCGTTATCCTTCCATGTGATGAACAAGTCTTCGTCGTCAGTGGGATTTTCGCCGAACGATTTTATGCTGGCCACTCCCCCCTGACTGAACTTGAACACATTTTCATCCTCATTGTCGCGTTTTATTCCGACAGAAAACTTAGTGGCCCCGCTGCTTTGGATCATTGACCTTATCGTTCTGTGAAAAATCATTTTTGCTCATTTTGCTGTTTTCATGCTGATCTTATGTATTTATACATTATTAAATGTGTGTGTATATATACGTATGAAGAAAAAAAACGTTAACTAAATCAACTTTAACAGAGCCCACTTAAAGGACTTTTCTATATGTAGTTTATTACAAATTGTAAAACTCGAAAAAGACAGAGAGAGGTACTCTCTACAACGATTGCCGGTATACATAAAAAAGAACAAAGTTTTTACTAATACATATGTTTCGCTGTTATAATATACAGAACAGCTTATCAGTCAGTTTATTATAATATTATGTTAAACATAAGTTAAAATGCACATAAAATTAAGCAAAAAACCTATAAGAATTGATACGTTACTACATTAAATATTAAAAAATTTAAGACACACAAAATTTTCATAAACATTAAAAACTATTTAACGTTGGAGCTAGATAAATGTTTACCATTACTAAAAAATACGTTTCGTTTATTTAAAACTAGATTTCAGTTTAATTTTGAAATCTCATGTTTTTTCATATTGCAAACAGTACAGCCATGTTTTACGAGCATAAAGTTAATTTTATAGACAAATTTATTAATTTTTCAAAAAACATAAAACTTTAATGTCAATTATTTTCCTTATCTTTATTTTATATTATTAATAAGAATGTGAATTACAACAAATTATATCAAACTAAAATAATTTAAGGCCATAGGGGGGTAGGTCATGTTTTTTACAAGTTGATCTTATTTTATAGAGTTTTTACTAAGCTTCAAGTTGCTTTTTACCGTTTTTAAAAATTCGAATTAGTTTTTGAGATATGACCAGCCAAATTCGGGCTGCATAACAGGTTCCTTATGGGGAAGGAAAAACTAAAACGGCGAAAAAAGACTAATGCATTCAAAATCTATCTCCTCCTTCATTTTTTAAGCAAGCTTCTTCAAACTTTCACAGTCTATTCTTTATACAATAACAAAAAAAACGTTATTTGTGACTTTAAAAAATTTCAAGTAAAAGTACCTTTTTTTTGAAAAAAAAAAAAGTTTTTGATAAAAAATCACTTTTTTTTTTGTCATAAAATTTTTATTTTTTCAAATTATTAAAATTCACAAATAACGTTTTTTTCTCATAATGTAAGGAACATTTCCTGAAAATTTGAAGAAGATTGCTTGAAAAATGAAGGAGAAGATAGATTTTAAAGCCCGTTTTTAAAAACTCGAGAAAAACGACTTTAAAGTTACCCTTTATATACCCTTTATAAAGACAACCCTTTATATAACCGGTCATAAAAAAAAAGTTACTTAATATTTTTAAAATCTAAAAAAGCATCGGAAAGATTATGAAATTTACTATAATATAAGTCTATATGTTATTTTTGGTCAAAAAATGGCTTCTAATCCCCCTATGACCTTAATTAAATTTGTTGTAATTTACATTCTTATTATTTTTTTTCCTTTTATCAATTTTTTATCTAAGAAATGGCCAAGGCAAACAATAGTGTAATATACATCATTTTGCTTTGGGGCCAAAACAGATTTAGTGTGAACTTTTGATGATATATACAAACTACTTTTTGTTAAGTACAAACAGATAAGAAAAAAAATCAATTATTAAAATTCTAGTTAATTTTTAATTGTTTCAATGATATTCTTATAAATAAATCTTGTAAAGCTTAAATCTTTTGTTAGAAGTTATATCACTAACTATGTAAACTTTAAAATAAATTCAAGGAAAATTTGAACGTGGTAACATCAAGTTAAACAAAGTTAATTTTACAACTTTTTTATACTGTTACTTTTTTATGTTGGTTCTAGTTTTAAAAAGGTTAAAAATCTTAGTCTAAAGTTTAAGTTTCTCTAAGTAAGTACAACTTCATACACTTAAATTCTAAATTACAAATGACCAAACAGGTATTTGGACTTTGAAGCTATTTGTGATAGTAATTATAATTGTGATCTAAACTTGAATTGTAGTGATTTTATTTGTTTACTTGGCTGGATCTTAGTAGTAATAGTTAGTAAAATGTTTTAACCTTAAAATAATACATTTTATCATTCTTTAATGTAAAATTCTTTCTTGACCAAATTAAGTTTCTCAATATAATACTTGGAAAAATTTATGGCAAAAAAATAAAACTTATTTGTTCTGAAGGCATTCGCTGAATTTGCATTTGATCAGAGGAATGATATTTGTTTTTAAATCTTAAAACTGGCGATTCTATCAACTAGTTTGGGAAACCAAGTTCTAATGTAAATTACTTAGTTTCATAATATTTTAAAAAATTATATTTTAAAACTAAAAAGTTTCTGTACATACGCTATTTTAAGCAACTTTAATAATCAGATAACAAAAGTTATTAACATAAAAAAATTATGATAGCTGACTCATAACTTTTTTGTTCTTATATTTTCGATATTAACTTTTACCCTAAAAATATTACAGTTAGTTATTACTTGACGGAAATTTTAGCTTTTACAAATTGATAGTTATACTTCATGTTACAGAAAGTAATACTTAATAATAAAGTTGGAACAGTTTTTAGTAAATGGAACGGTTTTCAGAAAATTTAATATTTAACAGAAATAAAAAAGTTTAAAGCTGGTTTCTCAAAGTTTACTGCTCAAACACTGATTTCATGAAACGGCTTTAAATTAAAAAACTCCTTAAAAGTCTTAGTTTGCTAAATTCGCACACTACAAAATTAAACAAATAATACAAAAATTAAATCGGTTAAAAGGTTTTAATCATTTAAGTGTTCTTTTAGTGTTGATTTTATTCGAAACGTCAGTTAATTCTTACCCATATATTCAAATTTTTATTTCTATTAATCTAACGTAAAACTTCTAAGCTAAATTTACCATAAATGTGCCTTTGAAAAGTTTATTTTGAGGTTAACTTGCAATTTTATTGCAATAGCTGTTTTTTTTAAGTAAATTCAGAAACTTGAAAGCATCAAAATAAAAGCTAGCGTTTCCAAATATATACTTGTATTGTTAACAGAAAAGCAATTAAATATTGAACTTACACCAGTTGAGTGTGGTCTAGTTTTAGTTAAAATTACTTTACAATTTCAATCTCTTATATTTGGTTTCCCGTTGTCAAAATCATTAGTTTACTAGCCCAGTTAAAGACAGGAAAGTACCAACTTTATCAGCAATATAATAGTATAAGCAAGGTAGGATAACAACAGTTAAAATATTTCTTTTTTAGTAATAAATGTTTTATTCAAAGTTGGTCAAAAACAAGCTATAAACACGTAAAAAGTAAACTCTAAAAAATATAAACTTGCTTCATTAAGTTTTAAAATTAGTGAGCTAACTTTTAAGTGATTGTTACATATGGTAATCGGAATGACAAGAGTTAGTTTTAAGACGTTAGTTTATTTTTGCAAACTGACTAATTGTAGTTTGCAATATATTTATTTAAACTGCTCACCCAAGTTATAGACATTCAACTTTAGTAAGTTAAATATGGAAAGCTACTTACGCATTTTGTTCAAGAAGCCAAAATATCAAACGTTAATACAACATTTATATAAAATAACACACCTTAACCCTCAATTAAAACGTCTATCTAAGCTTGTAAATATTATTTACACACCATCAATGAATGTAAGGATATTTTTTTACTGAACAAAACATAACTACCGATAATTAAAGCTTACACGCAACTCAATTCGTACAAAAAAATTTAAAGTTTTTATAATTAGGTCACAGTCAAATTGCATATTTCTAACTAAGCTTTCAAACTCAAAACTTATTAGTTGTTGTTTTCGTTTTAACTGTTGCTTTACAAAAACTAAACTACTTTTACTTTAATCTTAAGTTTGTAACAGATATTATATTTTAAAAAACCAAAGTTTTTTTTTTTGGGCTTTAGACTAAGGTGAGCATATAGTTTTTAACTAAAAATATTACTTTGGATTTACCTAGCTCAGTTTATTTTATATTTTCAGTACCTAATTCATATTAAAATGTCTAAAAAGTTTTTTTTTAAGTATAAACCTAACATTTATTTACTCTTTTGACGCCTGCCTAACTTCTCATAACTTTTTTACATTTTAAAAAACAAACTGACGAGGTCATATACCCAAGCATTGTTTTTTTTCAAATAAATCTTATAAAATTGTTCAAGTAATCAACTATTTTTTATTTTTTAGATTTGAATTTTTTAATTAGTATTTAGTCCTATGCATATATTGTAATACTGTATTTTCAAACGCAAATTTGAAACCGTCTTAGTTGCAAGAAAACTTTAACAATCGACATGGTTGAGCAGATGTTTCATGATGTTGAATCATTGAAAGCAAAAAAGATCCGCTTTGAATCACGAGTAACACTTTCAAAGTTGGGTTTTGTAATCTGTTGACAAACTAATTTTAATGGCTTCATACCATGTGGCGTATAAATTAGCCAAATCCAAATCGAACACAAGTCAAAGCTTTTCTTAAGGAACGTGACTATTACTATGCTAAAGAAATGGAGTCATAAGAATTTAAGAAAATACTAGCTTATTCGAGTGACATTTTCAGCCATATAAATAACCTTAATGTTTCTAGGGAAAATAAAAACATACTTAAATGTAGGAAATGCTTAAAATAAAAGTTACATCTCTGGTGTCGACGAGTTAAAACAGGCAATGTAGCAAATTTTCAATCACTCGAAGAAGTTACTGATGAAAATGAGTCTTAAATTCCAAGTATGCTTTAAGAATTATGAATCATTTAAAATAATATCCAAATATATTTAACCATTTTATGGATATTTTGGATTAGAACTGGAAACTTCTGAAGAATTATTTAAATAATATAACAATATAGGTTTTTGAGAAAATCTTTATCGCGAGATATAACAACTGTGTACTAACATTTTTGTTTTCTAATAACGTACAATAAAGTCAATTTGATAGGTCAACACAAACCAACATACATAGTTTTTAACTGCATAAAATTATTTTAACACAAAAGGTAATCAACTAATATTCAATTTTGGGGTATCGTAGAACATTTCAACCTGGGGTCGGAACGTCAAAAAATTAACTATTTTTATAATATATATAAAATAAATCCGCAAAAACGACATTAACAGCTAACTGTGTTTAAATGTTAAGTTTATTGAAATAAATTACACAGGAGACAACTGTAAAGTATTAAAATAGTTATATACAAGTATGAAAATTTACCTTTTTATTGCAGGCATCTTGGAAGGGTACATTCTTACATCTGAAAGATTCCGAACACCTGATGATTCTGTAGAAAATTGATTAATCAAAACTTTCAAACGATTAAAATAAAAGCATGTTATAATACTCAACATCTTAGTTTGGCCTGACTCAGTTTGCTAGGTTTAACGATTAAGGCTATAGAAAAAGAGATAGGTATATTTATAAACAGTATTTTTTTATGATGGTTAATTAAAAAAATATCAAGTAATATTTAAATTGATTTTAACCTTAACATAACTATACAATGTTCGTTTTCATACCAAATATGAAATTAAATTTATGTGTCTATAAAGCACAAAGAGTTACAAATAAATATTGATTGTATAAAGAGATTAACTAAATACAAATATTTCTACATTTTATAAAGAAAAAACAGGTGAAAACAACTTGATAAAAACCTATTTTTACTATAAACTAATTAATCGATCATCTAGCACAATAAGTTAATTGTTATAATTCTAAGCATAGACAAGTAATAAATATTAAAATATTTATATATATATTACCATTAACTTCAAGCCTGGTAATTATTTAATAGCTAACTAGCTTGTAATCACTCAAGCGTAGAAAATCTTATTGTTCATATAAACTTTAGTGATTTATTTAAAAGTTTAACTTTTTCTCAAATTTCATACTAGAAGTGTAGCAACACCATAATATTTGTTTAAATTCTAATAACTATTTCAAGAGTTACATAAGTGGAAACAAGGCAAAAAAAAGCAATAAAAATATTAAAATATCTAATATAAAAGCTTACTTTTTCATGAAAGATTCGACAGATAGAGGGAATGTTGCTGAAAACAATAACATCTGTCTGCTTCTAGGTAGCATGCTTTGCAATTCCACCATCATTCGGTGGAAATCTGATGACAACAATTTGTCTGCTTCGTCCAATACAAGCATGTGGCATTTCTAACATAAAAGTTATTCAGTTAGTTAATTAGGTTCATTTCAACTTTTAACAAAACGAGTTTATTTGCTGCCCAAGGGCTGTTGCCAAATAATGTTCGTATTTTAAACATAACTATTAATGAAACCAACATAAACAACAACAGTAGCTCAACTACAATTGACATATTCAATTTCAGATGCATTTGCTACAAGTAAACAAAACATTCATTTTCGCCGAATTTTGTTTAGAACTTTTTTCATAACTATTTAAACTACAAATAAATAATAAACAAAAAATTCAAACTAACTTGCTCTCTGGTGTTTTTTTTCTAATCAGATCGAGAATTCCATCGGGAGTCGCTTCTATCATGTGGTTATCTTCCTCGAACCTCATAATATCGTACCTGTATGGAAATACTAAACTAAGCACATGAAAATTTATTGATATCAACCTAATATGAATGAATACAAAATACTGAATACTTATTGAAAATTTAGATTTTTACTGCTAAATAATAAATGCTAAACTAAATAAACTAAATAGTAAATAGCTAAACTAAATAGTAAACTAAATTGTTGTTAGTTAAAGTTGATATGTCAATAAACCAGTTACAAACTTCTTAATTCAGTTTAATATACATAAAAAGTAAGAATTAATATTAATTACTATAAACTAAAATATTCGATTTTATTTTACAATATTGTAATTTCAATTATTGTATTAATATAATCGCTTTATATTGTAAAATAAAAGCGATTAATTATTTAAGTTTTGTTAATTTATGATAAATAAGTTTAATTTCATCTATAGATTATAAATTTTTAGCCACTGTTGTCTTTTCATCCTCAAAAATGAAAAAAATATCTTAAAACGTGTGCTTCCAAAACATTTTACGGTTTTGATTGCTTTGTAGATTATGAATAAAAATTTCTTTCAAATAAATAAGTTAGGAAAAGTATATTTTTAACTTTAAAACTAGACTTATTAGAAAAATGTGCTTTAATGAGCAAAACTAATCGAAAATGCGAACAAAAACTTTTAAAAAGAATATACAAAAATTAAAAATTAAAACCTATCTAGTGTAGTAACTTATTTTACCTTTTATTGCAATTTCAAATAACTCACTTCAAAATGAAATAAATATAGCTTATATTTAATGAAAATTGGTTAAACTATTTAAAATATATACCATAAAACATATTTTGTGAAGATTATTCTGAATAATATATGTATTTTTTAGTTTTTTTATTTATTCCTGTTCATTTATTTGCTAAATGCAATTAGTAAAAGGTTGTATTAAATCTTTTGAAAACATATAATTTAATGTTATACTATTAAAAAGAAGTACGTGTGAGTTAAACAAATTGTTTTTCAAAAGCTGTACAACAAACTGACGAATTTTTGTTTACAGTAACCTTTCGCGATTCTTATAGCAGTCCACAGTAATAGTGCGTAATTACACGAGAGGTAGCAAATACTATTCTGGATTTTTCTCATAATGCATTTGATTAGAAACAGTTTGTGCTACAGCAGACGACTCAACCAGAAAAACACGTCAAATGAGATTTTTATGTTTATTAAGAAGAACAAATATGATTTGTGTATTACATGTGTTTATTTAGTATCATTGTCACATTTAATTTTCTTTGAGCTGCTTATTTAGATTATTATTAATACATCGCGCAAGAGCACTGTATAATATGTTTGCGTTGTGAACTTTTAATATTATTTTTTGCAGGGGTCGGAATGCCAAAAAATTAACTATTTTTATAATTTATATAACAGAAACGCGCAAAAACGACATTAAGAGCTAACTATGCTTTACATGTTTAATATACTTAAATAAATTACACAGAAGACAACTGTAAAGTTTTGAAATAGTTAAATACAAGTATGAAAATTTACCTTTTTATTGCAGGCATCTTGGAACGATACATTCTTACACTTCAAAGATTACGAACACCTGATGATTCTGTAGAAAATTAATTGTTCAAACTAACTATTTTCAAATACTTTCAAACTATAAAATAAAACCATGTTATAATACTCAACATCTTAGCTTGGCCCGACTCATTAAGATAGGTTTAAAGATAAAGGCTATAGGAAGAAGTAGGTATATTATAAACGGTCTTGTGTTTATGATGGTTAATAAAAAAATATCAAGTAATACTAAAATTGATTTTAACTTTAATATAACTATATAATGTTAGTTTTCATACCAAATATGAAATTAAATTTATTTGTCTATAAAACACAAAGAGTTACAAATAAATATTGTGTAAATAAAGAGATTGACTAAATACAAATATTTCTACATTTTATAAAGAAAAAAACAGGTGAAAACAACTTGATAAAAACTTACTTTTACTATAAACTAAACAATCGATCATCTAGCACAATAAGTTATTTATTATAATTCTTAGCATAGACAAGTAATAAATATTAAATATATATATATATATAATACCATTTACTTCAAGCCTGGTTATTATAAAACAGCTAACTAGCTTGTAATCACTCAAGCGTAGAATATCATAATGTTCATATAAATTTAGTGGTTTATTTAAAAGTTTAAAGTTTTTCTCAAATTTCATACTAGAAGTGTAGCAACACCATAATATTTGTTTAAGTTCTAATAACTATTTCAAGGATTACATAATTAGAAAATGGCAAAGAAAAGCAATAAAACATTTAAATATCTAATATAATAGCATACTTTCGCATGAAGGCTTTAACAGATAGCGGGAATGTTGCTGAAAACAATACCATCTGTCTGCTTCTAAGTAGCATGCTTTGCTATTCCACCATCATTCGGTGGAAATCTGATGACAACAATTTGTCTGCTTCGTCCAATACAAGCATGTGGCATTTCTAACAAAGAAGTTATTCAGTTAATTCTTTAAGTTCATTTCAACTTTTAACAAAACTAGTTTATTTGCTGCCCAAGGACTGTCGCCATAATATTCGTGAAAGGTGAAAACAACTTGATAAAAACTTTTAACAAAACTAGTTTATTTGCTGCCCAAGGGCTATTGCCAAATTATATTCGTATTTTAAACAGTATAATTAAAATTAATAGCTTAAATTTTTACTATAAACTAATCAATCGATCCTCTAGCACAATAAGTTATTTGTTATAATTCTTAACACAAATAAGTAATAAATATTAAATATATATATATATAATACCATTAACTTCAAGCCTGGTTATCATAAAACAGCTAACTAGCTTGTAATCACTCAAGCGTAGAATATCATAATGTTCATATAAACTTTAGTGATTTATTTAAAAGTTTAAATTTTTCTCAAATTTTCATATTATAAATGAAGCAGCGTCATAATATTTGTTTAAATTCTAATAACTATTTCAAGAGTTACATAACTGGAAACAAGGCAAAGAAAAACAATAAAAATATTAAAATATCTAATATAATAGCTTACTTTTTCATGAAAGATTCGACAGATAGAGGGAATGTTGCTGAAAACAATAACATCTGTCTGCTTCTAGGTAGCATGCTTTGCAATTCCACCATCATTCTGTGGAAATCTGATGACAACAATTTGTCTGCTTCGTCCAATACGAGCATGTGGCATTTCTAACATAAAAGTTATTCATTTAATTCTTTAAGTTCATTTCAACTTTTAACAAAACGAGTTTATTTGCTGCCCAAGGGCTGTCGCCATAATATTCGTTTTATAAACCACAACTATTAACCAGTTGAGCAACTAATAAAACCAACATAAACAACAGTCGCTTAACTACAATTGACATATCTAATTTTAGGTGCATTTGCTACAAGTAAACAAAACATTCATTTTCGCCGAATTTTGTTTAGAACTTTTTTCATAACGATTTAAACTACAAATAAATAATAAACAAAAAATTTAAACTAACTTGCTCTCTGGCGTGTCTTTTCTAATTTTATGGAGATTTCCACCGGGAATTGCCACTAACATTGAATATCTTTGCTCAAGTCTCTACAATGTCATCTCTCAAGTTGGTAACACCTGTATTGAAATACTAAACTTAAGCAAATGAAAATTTATTGATATCAACCTAATGTGAATGAATACAAAATACTAAAATATGTACTTATCTAAATTTATAATTTTACTGCTAAAATTAAATGCTGAAAATTTACGAGTGATAAAAATCTAACTTTGTAGTTAATATTTACATTATAAACGAAACAATCCTCAACTTTTTTTTATCAAATCAAGCATGTTAGAAAAGCAAAGAAATAGACAAACTTCAACAAGGTTGGGTTGCATTTATAGATATTGTTATTTTCAAATACTTAATTTTTTTTTTTTTTATGATTAAATATTACAATAAAGCTTTCAAATTAAATATTATATCCCAGGAAAACTTGTTATTTTAGATCAAAAACAAACCTTTCATATGAATTCCCCTTTGGAGCTCCTTGTCCAAGCACATGGCTTGGAAAGAAAGGCCCTTGGTGTTGGTAACATCTTCCGTCTTCTTCCTGTTGTCTCTCTTTATTTTTCCCTCCTTCATCATCTGTTCCTTCCACTCCTCGCTTGTCTGCTCATTCTGTTGCTGTTGTTCGAAGACAATTTTGCCCTGTGGTGGGAAATTTATTAATTTGTGAAGCCAAAAAACAGTGGGTTGCTGTACGACCATTGGAAAATAATTATGACAAATGTTTAAACAATTGACAAACTTTATTGTTAGAGCGTTTTGTGAGGCCAAGTACGTGTTGATATAAAAAATATCATACCTGCTTAGAACTACTTTGATAAAAGTATATGTAATTAATTTAAAAATACTCTTCAGTGCACAAATTTAACTCAAACACCAAAAAAAAATTACTTAACATTTTAAGATCAAACTGATAAAATTCAAAATTCAGATCAAACTAATATAAAGTTGATATTTACTTAATTAAAAAATAAATAAACCTGCTGGTTTATAGTGGTTATTATTCGAAGCTTGGTCTCTCGGTTGTGTTTTATAGATAATTTTATTTATAGAAATAATATAATTACAAAAATGTTTAAGTTTTCAAAACGTCTGGTGATTTTTTATATTATAAGCTAATACTATTTGACTTTAAAAACAAGCAAATGTTTATGAAACTAACTTAAACTTTGAAATAGTTTCAAATGTTACATTTTAACTTTTATTTCGACACTAGTTTATATTCAAGATTTTAATCCCATATACATATTGACATATAAACACTTTATATAATAAATAGACTTATTAACAAATTAATTTTTGGTAACTTCCTAGGATTTTTTCATAACAATTTTAACTACAAATAAATAATAAACAAAAATTTGAACTAACTTGCTCTCTAACATACAAAATACTGAAATATGTACTTATCTAAATTTATAATTTTACTGCTAAAATTAAATGCTGAAAATTTACGAGTGATAAAAATCTAACTTTGTGCTTAATATTTACATTATAAACGAAACAATCTTCAACTTTTTTTTATCAAATCAAGCATGTTAGAAAAGCAAAGAAATAGACAAACTTCAACAAGGTTGGGTTGCATTTATAGATATTGTTATTTTCAAATACTTAATTTTTTTTTTTTTTATGATTAAATATTACAATAACGCTTTCAAATTAAATATTATATCCAAGGAAAACTTGTTATTTTAGATCAAAAACAAACCCTTCATATGAATTCCCCTTTGGAGCTCCTTGTCCAAGCACATGGCTTGGAAATAGAGGCCCTTGGGGTTGGTAACATCTTCCGTCTTCTTCCTGTTGTCTCTCTTTATTTTTCCCTCCTTCATCATCTGTTCCTTCCACTCCTCGCTTGTCTGCTCATTCTGTTGCTGTTGTTCGAAGACAATTTTGCCCTGTGGTGGGAAATTTATTTGTGAAGCCGAAAAACAGTGGGTTGCTGTACGACCATTGGAAAATAATTATGACAAATGTTTAAACAATTGACAAACTTTATTGTTAGAGCGTTTTGTGAGGCCAAGTACGTGTTGATATAAAAAAAATCATACCTGCTTAGAACTACTTTGATAAAAGTATATGTAATCAACTAAAAAATACCTTCAGTGCACAAATTTAACTCAAACACCAAAAAAATTTACTTAACATTTCAAGATCAAACTGATAAAAATCAAAATTCAGATCAAACTATTATAAAGTTGATATTTATTTAATAAATAAATAAATAAACCTGCTGGTTTATAGTCATTATTATTCGGAGCTTGGTCTCTCGGTTGTGTTTTATAGATAGTTTTATTTACAGAAATAAACTAATTACAAAAATGTTTAAGTTTTCAAAACGTCTGGTGATTTTTTATATTATAAGCTAATACTATTTGACTTTAAAAACAAGCAAATGTTTATGAAACTAACTTAAACTGTGAAATAGTTTCAAATGTTACATTTTAACTTTTATTTCGACACTAGTTTATATTCAAGATTTTAATCCCATATACATATTGACATATAAACACTTTATATAATAAATAGACTTATTAACAAATGAATTTTTGGTAACTTCCTAGGATTTTTTCATAACATTTAAAAAAAAACATACTTGCTTAAAACTACTTTGATAAAAGTATATGTAATCAACTAAAAAATACTCTTCAGTGCACAAATTTAATTCAAACACCAATAAAATTTTCTAAACATTTCAAGATCAAACTGATAAAAATCAAAATTCAGATCAAAGTAATATAAAGTTGATATTTATTTAGTAAATAAATAAATAAACCTGCTGGTTTATAGTCATTATTATTCGAAGCTTGGTCTCTCGGTTGTGTTTTATAGATAATTTTATTTATAGAAATAACCTAATTAAAATTTTTTTAAGTTTTCAAAACGTCTGGTGATTTTTTATATTATAAGCTAATACTATTTGACTTTATAACAAGCAAATATTTATGAAACCAACTTAAACTGTGAAATAGTTACAAATGTTACATTTTAACTTTTATTTCGACACTAGTTTATATTCAAGATTTCTATTGACATATAAACGCTTTTTATAATAAATAGACTTATTTATAAAAGAATTTTTGGTAATTGCCTAGGATGTCACACCAATATCAAGCTGAAATTATATTTGAATTCTTTTTTAAGAAATTTTAGGCTAAAAATCAATGCTATAAGCATAATATTTTTAATCTTAAAAGATACTTTGTTTCAAACTAGATATATCAATATATAGTAAGAATTAAATTTAATTATTGTAAACTTAAATATTTGATTGTATTTCACAACATTGTATTTGATAAAAGTCTTTTCAGCCTTTAAAATCCATCCTCAAACATGCAAATTTTTAAATGACTTTAATTCACATACTCAGATCCTTAAAACATTAAAAAACAAATAAGAACAAAAAAGTTACCTATAGAGGGTAAGGGTTAGCGTTAATAATGATAGAAAAAGAAATAATAAAAAAATTAAGTTAATAAAAAATAATTTAAAAATTTCAACCCGTGCAAAAGTGTCTTTGTGCAGGTTTTTGTCTGTAAACATTGAAAATTGTAAGCTTAAAATATTTATGAAAAGATGCTTATGCTCAATAATAAGTTTATTTAATAGATTTCCTGACTTTTTTATTTTAAATAAAGTTTCAACTTATAATCTACAAAGCAATCAAAACCGTTAAACATGTTTTTTGTTTATAAACATTGAAAATTGTAAGTGTAAAATATTTTTAAAAACACAAATTTTTAAGATATTTTTTCATTTTAAGGATGGATTTTTGAGGCTGTATGATTTCTGAGGATGATTTCTGAGGATAATCAATGTAAATTATTGTACATATGATATAATAGCATTATATTGTAAAATAAAAGTGATTAAATATTTAACTTTTATTAGTTTATGATTAATAAATTTTATTTTGTTTATAGAATACAAATTTTTAGCCTATAGTTATGGATAAAAAAGGCATCAAATATAATATAATTTCAACTTGATATTGGTGCAACATTATCCTAGGTATTTACCTAATTTCCAATACTCATATAAATTTTTGTAATGCTTTGAAACATAATATACTGCTACCAAGTTCCAATCATAAAATTATAGAGTATTAAAATCATTATAATTATTTGTCATAAATGGTATCATATAATCTGTAATAGTTTTACTAATAACCTATTGATAATATAAATGTATTTTCTATAAAAGTTCATAAACTTAACATAAATCATTTATAATGAAAAGAGGAGCCATTAGAAAATAACCTAATGATTAAATAAACAACCTGAGTTTGTATATTAACAGGATGGCCATTTGTTAAAGAAAAATTAAGTTTTTAGACTTTCTGCCAGGATTTTTAAAGTTTTCTTGTCTTTTTTTATCAGAACTTTAAATCTAAGATGAAATAAAAAATATCAATTGTATTACATTAATTCTACTACAAATATGTTATAAAACTAATACAATGTTAAATAATTAATGGTAAATAATTTGAGATGTATTTAATAATTATCTTTTATTTAATCTAAAATTCATAATTTTACATTTAAACTTTGTCAAAATTCCAGGGTTTGTTCAAGAAATTCATTATATGATAAATTAAAAAGTAATGTACTAAAAGGTGAAAACTAAAAATGATTGTTAATCAATTTTTTATACATACAAAAATCTTAACAATAGGACATAATAATAAAATAAAAGCTATTTTCAGAAAAAGATTATTTTAAAGCTCTAATTTAAACTTAATTTTTATTTGACAAAAACACTATTCCCATCAAAAGTACTTATTGCCAAAAGTGTCTAATTTTAAAGCAAAAACAAGTAAAATATTAGCTAGATTTCTAATGGGGTGCCACTTTTTGAGCCAAAAAAAACTACCATGAATGACTAAAAAATGTCATTAGTCATCCTGAGATTTTTAAACCCTCTAAAAATACCTTTTAAACTTATGTTAAGTTTTTCAAAATCACTAGGAACCTATTTTTTGAACAAAATTTCTCAAAAGACATAAAATATTGAAACTGGAACAACTTAATTCTATTCAAGATCTAGAAAAATCTGTCCTAAAGTTCAAACTTATTTAATTTTACTTGTTATTAAAAAACAAAACTATCCAGAGTTTATAAAAAAATCATAATATCTTGAGAGTTTAAAAAAATTCAAAACATTTTGAGTTATCCTAATTTTCCTTTATATCTTGAGTAAGTGGCAACCCTGCAAGCTAAAATTTAAATTTTTTAACTTATAATTTTAAAACTAAAAATATATATATAATTACCAGCCTGTTTATTCAGTTCTCCTTCCATTTTCCCTCCCATTTGTTTACAAACTTTTTTAAGCTTGAGTTAACTTCAGAATTTTAAAACTTTACAACTTTATACCAGGTCCAAAAAGCTGTTTAGTAGAGTCTTAATTTATTTTTATTTAAAAAGTAAAATAAAACAAAATCTGTATATTTTAACCACGTAAAACTAATACTACAATAATTTTGTTTTTTTTAAATACTTTATTAGATTTTCGTAAACTTAAAATGAGTAAAAACCAAACAGAATAGTACTTAAAACTGAATATAAACTTAAACAAATATAAAACTAAAAGTTAATGAACAATATATAGCTATTGTTAGTATGAATTTGATTTACTCTAAACATAAAAAATACATATATAAACAAAGATAATGTTTGTTTTATTACACCGTCGTATTAAAGCTTTCTTAATATTTTATTCTAAGTTAAAGGAAGTTTATAAGACAAAAAAAATATTTTTTCTTAATAAAAACATACCCTTTTAAATGTACTTTTTCCATGTTGTTTTTCAAAAAAAGCATTTAAAGTTTTTATTCATTTTTTACTAAAACATTAGCTTATAAACATCTAGTTTTAAAAGCTATTCTAGAGTTTTAATAAAACACTTAAGCCAAGTGTATATAAGATAAGGGTTTGTAGTTAAACACAAAAAAATTGAAATCTAAAAACAAAAACTTTGCGTTATTTAAAATCATTTTCATTGTGAAAAAAGAGTTCAAAAGATTTAATAATAAGTTATATCAATTTACTGGTAAAATTTATTTTTACAGTAAACTTCTCAAACAATTACTAGTTACTTACCAATTAATTGAGTTGTTTTATTAGTAAGGAACAACGACACTAAACAATAAAATGTAGTATTGGTATTTTTTTAATGATGTTTTGTGGCATATTTTTGCTTGCTTGATTTATTTAATAGCTTTGAACTGCATTTTCATTATTTTTTTTCAACTTACTAATTATTATAAAGAAATTTTTGAAAGTATATGTTTGTCTATGATTTTTTCAGTTTAACAATCTTATTTATTAAAAAAGATTATAATCTACTGATAAGCTTAACTTTAAAAACAAATAGTTTTTAATAGAACTTAAAAATTAAACAAAGTTTGCTTTTAAAGACACTAACGAAAAATATTTCTAAAAGAAATTGCCAATTATTATAAAAAATTTAAGTTTATTGCAAAACAAGTATATTGTCCTCACAGAAATCCATATTACAAAATCATTAGTCAAATAAAAAAGATAACACAACAAAAGCTGTGTTAATAAAAAGTTGTTTTTGTATCTTTTTCCTAAAATAAAACTACTTTAGTTTGTAATTAACAAAGTATCAAGTCAAGCTTATTAACTGTTTTAAATAAAAAGTATAAGAACTAAAAGCGAAGAAAATCAATATTTTTTAACTTTAGGGAATTTCCAGCTTTAGAAAAATTACAAGTAATAAATCGTTTCTGTTTTAGTCTATTAACTTTTGACAAGGCTTTAGTCAAACTGTACAAAATTATTTTAGTATGAAGTTTGAAAGATATAATTCATGTTTTGAAAAATTTAACTTTGTTATTACTTTTAAATAAAGTTTTTATTACCATAACTAATATTAACCTACAAAACTTAGTTTTAAACACTTTCACTATAATGTAAATAAGTTAGTTTTATAGAATTTTAAAGTACAAGAAAGTTTACATGCATAAATGTTCTTTATACTGTTTGTGATTTTACTTATGTTAATTTAACACAGAATCGTTTTAATTTAAACTTGAAAAGGTATGTTCTTTGATTCTTGTAAAAGAAGTGTCTACCAAGCATTACAATATATATCATTATAATTGTTGTACCATTTAATATCTGTAATATTTTTTTACATTTAGTTCAATATTTTTGTATTTCAGCTTATATGTTTATATTAACCAAACTTTTGTTTTATGTAGTAAGCAACCATTTTTCCAGCTTATCTATTTAACTATCAAAATTTAGAATTTTTTTCTAATTTTTGAAAAAACTTTTATACAAAGCTATGTAATGGTATACAAAACTTGTAACTGTAAACAAGTAAATTAAGTTTTTAAAAGTAAAACAGGATTTAGCTTAACTCATAAAATTTTACTTTATATCTGAATTTTTTTGACATTAATTTATTTTTCACTTGATCCGAGTACTTATTTAAGAAAATTTTGCATGTATCAAAGAAAAATGTTCATTGTTTTTTGAAACAGATGAATTGTTTGTAATGGCAAAGCAAAAATATCTAGATTGTGATAATAAAAATCAAATTTATAAACGCTACAAATCACGTTTCTCAAACAACCAGATGGTCGAGTGGTTGACCACCAGGGCTCCCGCCCACGAGGTCCCGAGATCGAGTTCAGCCATTAGCATTTTTAATTAAAAAATCACTGTAAAGCACTATTTTTAATTAAAATAAAGTATATTTTAGAACCTGGAAAAGATGTAAAACTAACTTTTTCGAAAATAACTTTTAAAGGATATATCGCCAATAAAAATTAGAAACTATCAAACTAATATTGTTTTCAAATAACTAGAGCTTATTTTGGCTTTAAAAAGCCACAAACATTAAATCGTTTTTGTTTTAGTCCATTATTTTTGATAAAACTTTAGTTGAACTATACAACAAAAATTTTAATACCGATTTTAGATAGGTATAGTCATAACTTTAAAAGAACTTAAACTTTATAATTACCTCAAAATAAAGATTTTCAAAGGCCTGTAATATTTTTTACTCATGCTTCAATATTCGAGTAATCAATTTATAACAACATCTAAAAGTTTGGTTTTATGTAGCAAGCAAACTTTTTTTTCAGCTTATCTATTTTACTATCAAAAGTTAGAATTTTTTTATTCTAATTTCAAAATAAGCTTTTATACAAAATAATTAATTATATAGAAGCCTTTTCAGTGTCCACATGTACATTAAGTTATTAAATCATAACTGGGTTTAGCTTAATTCATAAAACTTTACTTTATATATAAATGTTTTTGACGTTAATTTTTTTTTCACTTAATCCGAGTACTTATTTAAAAAAATTTTGCATGTATCACAGAAAAATGTTCATTGTTTTTGAATCAAATGACTTGTATGTAATGGCATGTAAACGTTTCGTAACCCTGTAGCTAGGAAGTTTGCTGCATAATTTAAGTATTTGGTAATTAAATGTAAAAATAGATAAATAAAAAATGTATGTAGTGTTAGTAGTTAATTTTTCGTATCTCTTGGTAATCTTATTTATGGAACAAATGATTTAAAAACTTAACGCTTTAGTTATCTAGTAGGATATATTAAGAGTATGAGTGTAATGATGCTATTTTCAAGGGGGTAACTTTTGAAACACAATAATTTTAAATAACAGATAAAACAAAAATAAAAAGTATGAACTGAAATTTTTAGTTTATTTAAATAAAGAAAGTGCATTTTTTTATCTTTAGACTGTTTTTTGTTAATAATTTTAGACACTTTAAATATTAAGTTACATTTATTTAAATGAAGTAGATAAAAAATCAAAAGGTAAAAGTTATTTAGTTTAAGATATTTAGGTTAGATAAAAACATTATTTTCACATACCGTTGTAGCGTGACAGTTTAACTTGTTTTTTAAGATCTATTTTTATAGCTCGTTAAAGCTGACAATTTAATTTTTCATGGTTTTCCACCCAACTAAAAACCAATTTTGGTTCGTTGAGTTAATTTAGTACTATTAGGTTTTACATGATTAGTTTATTTAAAAGTGACATTTTAAGTTTTACAATTTAGTTAAACAAATCAACTGGAATATAAAATAATTTAATTTGTTACAAATCTAAATGTTAATTAATGAACTTTACCGTTAGATCAACAACAACAACAGCATCTGAGACAACCTGCGACCAATTTCGTCCTGATTAGGACTCATCTTGCAGGCATAGTCGCGTAAAACCGCTGTTGAGATCTAACCAGGCGGGCTAAAGTACGAAGTACTGAAGCGATCGCTTTTGGGTAAAGTTAAAAAAAATTGACACAGCTAAATCATTGACAGCCAAACGTCTCAGACATTGTCAGCTTATTGAGAGATTATAGTCTTCATGATCTCACATTATTATCAAACTTTATGTTAATAAACACTTATGCAAAGTTTGTAAAACATACATTATGGATATTTTTTATTTGTTTGTCTTACCGCATTTAATTAAACTTTTGTTTTATAAACAAACCAAGTTAAGGATTTAAACGAAACACAAAATTATCACTCGAAAATATAATTCAATTGTAACAGTCATGTATGCTAAACAGTGTGAGTGTAACAACTTTGTACCTCCGCCTAAAATTTATACATTTAACTCTTTAAAAATAAATGCATCTTAGTTAAACTTTAACATGGGCAAGCTAAAAATGAGAACCAAGTTTGTAAACGTGCTGAGATACCAAGCTTATCAATCTAGCAGTTTTTTTGTTTTTTCTATTTACATTGTAAATAAAACAAATGATTTTTTAGTGTTTATAATATGAATTGAAATCTCATCTTTAAAAAATTTTAATTTATTATTGTAGTTTTCATCCATAGAAAAGTATTTTTACTGTGAACCATAAAAAGATTCAAGGTATTGATTTTAAAATTGTTCAAAGAAAATAAACCTATGTCTATAACAACGAAATCACAATAACCGCATTTCATCAACAGACAAAAAAGTAATTTTTTAAAAATGTTCACACTATTATTCACACTGTTATAAAAAAAATAGTTTGAAACAGTCAAACCTGTATGAAATTTGATAGGAAATTTTTTGCCAGTATTTAGCCATTAGAAAAGCAACAAGCGTGACAACTGCTACTACAAGGCTTATCATGCTTATGTTAATAAATTTCTGTTTAAATCAGTTTACGTTTTAAACAGTGCAATGAAACACTTAGTTTAATGAAAAGTTTATATTCAAACTAAGTTAATTGTTTAATAAGTAGTTTTGTCATTTGTATAAACAATAAACTTTCTAAAAATCTACGTTATGAAATATAAAAGCTTTTCTTAGAAATATTGAAGGTTAAATTACATTGTAAAATGTTAAAAAGTTGATATTTGCAGCGACTACATTGGAACAACTTTTGATGATAATTTAGTGTTGACTTTTCTAATTTACTGTTTTTTTTATTAAAGGTTAATAAAGACTTATTTTTTATTTGAATTAAGAGCTTTTAAAACCACTAGTTGTTAAATAAAAGTTTATAAACTGAAAGTATCATCATAAGAAATAATTCCATCTAAACCATGCTTAAAACTATTAAACAATTTCTAAATACTATATTTGTTTGCCAGATTGAAATGCTTTAAAGCCTTTCTAATTTACTTAAACATATAAAATAAAAACTAGTAGTTTAAGCTAATACTTTAAAAGAGTTATAGTTTTTTTTTTTTATTAAAACCAAAACTTGCAGATTTTTGAGATTAGTTTAAAAGTCAATCCATAGTTCTTATTAAAAAAAAAATTGTAAAAAAGTTTGCTTTATTTTTAAATTTATAAACTAGCTTAGACAAATTTTGAACATAATACTACCCAACAAACGTAACAAGATATTCGTGAAAAAAACAAATATCAAACCGAAATGAAATCAACTTGTAAAAATGCTTCCACAAAAATTTATGCATGATTTAATTTTTGCACATTAACCATCTTTTTTCTATCACATAATATCTCCTTTAAGTTCTCTCAAAAGACAAGTTTTTTATAAACTTAGTTTGATAAAAAATTATTAATGTTACTGATTATCAAGGTTACTATAAATTAACTCTTTTTGAAATTTTTTTTGTACAAATTTTTATCTACAGCAACAAAAAAGAGTTACACTATAAAAAAGACAGTAGAAAAAAAAATTCTAAAAATTTGTATAGTTTTCACAAAAAAATTTTGCGCATTATAAAACAGTTTAACAAACACAGTACGACGATTGTTTACAACATATAAACTTCTCGTTTAAAATAAACTTCAGTGAAAATAACTATTATATACAAAAAAAAAAAAGAAACAGAAGTAATTGATGAAATAACAAATGGTTTGACGACTATTTGCACGAAGTTTGTTTGTAAAGTTTAGTTGAACCTTCGAACTTCATCAATATTTGCGCACGGTTAAAATTTAACAAGATTGCAATCACATCGTGCAGTTTTCGTTTGTTGTATTTTTCTTTAACTTAATGTAAAACATATTACTGTACTGAATTATTAATTATGTTTGATTTTAATTCCTTAATTTTTTTAAAGGCGTAATTAGAACAAAAATACGGTTTTAGTTAGTAATGAAACTAACACTAAGTAATCGTACGTTTACAAGACTTGAGTAAATAGACTTAAGTAAAAATTTCTTTAACTGGAATGAATATAAAATTCTTTCACTTTTGTTTAAGATAAGATTTTTTCAGACCGTTTCCACTGTGATGAAAAAAATTACAACTTTATAAAAACTCTTAAGTCTTATTGTAAAAATTCAAAAAAAAAAGAAAGCTAACTAATAAAAGCATTTATAAATTTTAAAGAAAGTAAGTTTTAAGTACATATCTAATTTGTAGCAAAGCGTAATTTAGTTAACACAAAATATATTTTGTATATCAATTTGTAAATAGTCTTTTCTTTTACGTACCATGGTGTTCTGATGTAATTGTTAGAACTTAGATCAAAGATTAGCTTTTTGAACTTGCTATGATTCATTTTTCAGGTTACATGACAGTTCAAATTCCGACAATTAAAGTTTCCACAATTCAAGTTCTTTAAAAAACCTCAGAGACATTATCTCAAAAAAAATATACATTTGAAAAAAAAAATATGGACTTCTTATTAATATCTAAACGCTATTTTTGCTTTTTTGAAAAATGTTAAATAATTTTAAAGATAATTTAAAGTTAACTTAAATAACTACATTTCTAAACTTATTTTAGCCATATGTCCGAATATATTTTTACAAAAATTATTGCTCGTAGATAATAATAGAACCTACGTACGTATTTTTTTTTTCAAGTATACACTACTTTTCCACTTGTGACCCAAGGTAAATTTTTTTAAAGAATTGGATTGCCCAATTTTGAGTTTTTCGAGTGGTGTACCTTATTTATTTTAGAATAATCACTTGTATTCAACATTACTACACCGTTTTTTTATCCATATTTAGACATCTTATGTTTTATTTTTCGAGAGGCCTATTAGTGTTTTGAGTGTCGCTCTGTTTTTGTCTGAATCACATTTTGCTCTCAGCAACAAACTTTGTGGTGCTGTTTCTTTGTTTCTTAAGTTGTCTAGCATGTCATAGTCTTGATGTTTTCTTTGACACACCCTTGTTTAATTTAACTCTCAGCTGAAGCTTTAATTTTATTTTTGTTGATAAATTTTAGCATGGTGCTATGTTTGAAACTAAAAATTATTGCTGATTTATCGGTCAGTGATAACTTGTAAGAGTTTAGGTTGATCATACAGTCTGACGCTTCACATTTTCTTTGTTTTTTTCCAAAGTGCAAAGAGCTTCTTTTGATAAGTATTTTTCTTTTCTACTACGATATTTTTAACACTATTATCTCTGATTTGCTGCTAAAGCCTAAAATGTATTGAAGGTACGTAGACGACTTGTTCTGAATTTTTTAAAACAGTATTGCTGTGTATTTTGTTCTTACTTGTTTTTCAAAATATGGTAATTTGTTTTTCTGACGAGTTTGAATTACAAGTTACAGGTTCTCGTGCATTTTGTTAAGTTTTCTTGAAACTGTTGTATTTCTGACTTGTTTTCAAAAATGCAAAATAAGTACCTAAAATATATTTTAGGTTTCTTATGTTTATTCTATAAATCTGTCTCTAATTGACTGACAAACCAGTTGGTCAGTAAAGGGGCGATTGGAAACCCACTGATAAACCACCGATTTGTTGGTATACTGTGCCATTGAATATGACAATGCTTTGTGATAATGCTAAATTGCTTTTATTTTTAAGTAAAATAATCTTTCTCGACAAAGTTTATTGATGAACGAACACAACAAATAAACAATACTCAATCGAGTTAATTAAAAATGAGGATCGCCACAAAACCAACACTGAATAAAAATACCTTATAAAAAAGTACATTTGTATGTAAAAACCAGGCAAGCTGAACAACTAATATATTGGTGAGACCGAACGAAAGCTATTTGTAAGAACAAAAGAGCATATAACTTCAACTAACAGTGCAGTTTTCAAACACAATGAGAATTGTTTATATTGCAAAAATTGTAGTAACATTTATATAACTATTTTGAAGTGATTAAAATTTTTAATTCCTGTAATAACTTATTGTCTACGGAAGCTCTATTAGTTGAAAAACTTCAACCCAATTTAAATAATCAACTTGGTCCTGATAAGGATCAAGAGTTATTTTAAAATAATCCATTTTGTTTCTTGATTAGTTTCTTTCTTTAAATAATACTTTTGTGTTAGTTACTTGCCTTGATTACTACTTGTATATTATTGATTAAGTCTTACTCTGTTTATCTTTTTCAGTTATTTTTATAAGTATTTAAGTTATTTTACATAAGGAAATAACATAATAAGTAGTTCCGAAAGCTTGCTAAAATTGTAATAAAGTATAATAATAAAAAAAGTGTATTGTCTTGGAATAAAATGGTATTTAATTGTTGAAAAGTTACAGTGTAAACACAGTTTTAATAGGTTTCTGATACGTGTTTTCAATTTTTTTTTTGGACAACTAGGTTTGCTTTTTATTAAAGTAAAATAACTTTTGTGCTCCGAGAAAAACGTTTGTTAATATAAAAATTTGATTAATGTTATATTAAAAACTTTGTTTAATTAAAAGATTCACTTTATATTTATGGAGTTGTACAAAAGAAGCAACTTTCACGTAAAATGATGTGACTTTTAGACATTATTGTTTTATTTTTAAGGTATTTATTTGTTAACTATTATAACTTAGTATTGATATCGTATATAAGCACAGCCTTAAAAGGAAATGTACAAAAGTTTCAATTTAAAAAAAAACAGGTTCTAAAAATTTGCATTTATATTTTATCAACTTATTGATTGATAAAAAAAGCGATTTTTTTTCGACCACCCAATGTCGCTAACACCATACTTCAAATATGCACGAAGGGTCTTTTTGCACGAGAGTAAAAAATTAACATTAAAAATAAATTAGTGGTTAGGGGTAAAAGAGATAGTAAAAATAAAAAAGAAGTTCAATAGAGATTATTGATAAAAGTATAAAAAATTAAATAATAATAAATAAAAAGTTACGGACCGAGAGTAAGGGATAACAGTTATAGTAAAAATAAAGTTAAACCCGTGCAAAAGAGTCTTCATACAAAAGTGTCCCTTTGTGCATTTTTGACACCTCTCAAGTCTCAACTTTCTATCTATAAGATTTGGTCTTGTCTTATTTTTTGCCATTTTTTTTTCTAAAAATAACCATCTTACGTAATATACTCTTTCAAATGTTTTTTTTTTATAATTTTATATGTCTTATTAGTTTTCTTAACATTTTGTTACCATGCTTACTAACCATTTTGAACTTATCACTCTTACACTTGTATCCTCTTATATACCTTTAAACATACTACTTACTATTTTCAATTTACTTACAATAACCTTTTATGCCTGAAATAAAATTGTTCTTTAACCTATTTCATCAGTTTGTGTAGTATTATTACTCCTACTCCAGCTATAAACAACTACCATTATCACTTAAGGTTATTTTGTAAATTGTAGATATATTGAGCAATGTATATCAAAACAGCAGCTTAGTTGAAAACCAAAACTTCGTTTTTTTTTTGTAGAAATCTCTTGTTTTAAATGTTATTTAAATGTTAAACATCTTAAGCATTAATTTAAAAATGGTTTTTATCAGAAGTATATATATATAAAGTGTAAAATTTTAGATACAAGTTTGGTATTAAAGTTAAAACTTATAAGATTTTGAACAATGGAACTGAAAATGAATAAAAATGTCTTTTTATAAGTAGAAATCTCTTCTCCAAAACTTCTTTAAACAACGTATAGATTTTTATTCATTTTCAAATGCACAGTTCTTAATCTTTAAAAATACCGTTTATACAGAACTGTGTAAACCTTAGTTCAGACTTAAAATACGTATTCATTTGGACAAAAAAAAACATAAGTTATTTCATGATTATCTAAGGTTTTTTCGAAAATGTACGTGACAGATTTTTGCCTAAGTTTCCAAATTCCATGGTCTTTTAGGATTCCAGATTAAATGACTACTATAGTTTTTTATTAAGGAAAATTTATGCATTTTTTTCCATAGAACGAAGTAGATAAAGTATGTACTTTAAACTAAATTAGAGTGATCTTTATATGCCAGATAATTTAACTACTGATAAAAAAATTCAAAATCTCACTACTACCTTTGTTACGATTGTAAAACCTTTTTGTTTTCAACATGTCATAAAAGCAAACTAAGCGCTAAATAAATAAAGCTCTAAATCATAAACTTTATTTAAAAAACAAAACGCTTTGAAACTTAAATATTAAATTGCAAAGAAACTCTTAAACACACATTTTATGTAAACTCGAAAACTAAACATAAAAACAAACTGCACACACCATTGCTTACACTTTATAAAAAATGTTGTTCTAAATTTATTATTACCCAGGTAAGCTTCAACACTCAAAAAGTTCCAGCCTTAAAGCAACGTAATCGTGCCATCTGATCGGGTATACTCTGAACTTTTGGGCCTCAATTGGTTGGGGAAACTTGTTTAAATGAGGGGTTAGGTTGTCGTGGTTTCCAAGAAACCTCTGCAATTTATAAAACAGCTTTAGTAGTCTATTTTCAATAATGCATGACGTTAAAGTACTATTAAAGGAATTAAATAAAGAAAACATTATTTTTGTGAAGCTAATAGCTTTTTCATGTGAAAACATAAAAGTGAAAAAATATTTCTAATGTTACAATAGGAGAATTAAGTTTCAGTATAAAGTGTGATATGTGAAATTATCATAAAGTTTAATGCGTGATAGGAAAAATATGCAATTTTAACCGGAAAACCAATAAAAAGTCAACTCACAATTATTCTGTTGTTTTCATCTATCACGTCATAAAGATCATCTCCCGAAAAACCGTACTTAACATAGTACATTTTAACCCATCTATCGGTATTATGGTATCTCTCCATGCCTTGAGTGGCTATACCATAAATATTTTCGTTTGATAGAAGGTCAATCTGGATCCAAGGTTCTAAATTGGAAATTGCATCAAAAGTTAGTACTGATTTCAACATTATTCTCTATTTCTAACTGAATGTATTCAACAAAAATATGTCATGGGTAATAAAGTGTATGACACCTTGGTAAAATAAATAAGTTCATTAAGGGCAAAGAGGGGTAAATAATTTTTTACATCTTATTTTTTAGAGTATTAAGTAAGCTACAAGTTGCTTTTTACAGATTTTTAATATTAAAAATAATTTTGAGATATGGTCGGTTAAAATCGGAAAGTACGATAGGTTCCTAATGGGAGGGATCAAACTAAAAAGACGAAAAATTTCACTAGAAACCTATGCCCTCCTACATTTGTTAAGATAAATACCTGAAATTTTCAGGAAATGCCTCTTGCAATATAAAAAAAAAATTGCAAAAAATTAGAAATAAATAAAAAATAAAAATGTTATGACTAAAAACAAAAAAACAGTATTTCTTGTTTGCTTTTTTATTTTTTTTAATATTTTGCGACAGATTTTTAAAATATAGCAAGTAGGGTTGCCACAAATTAAGCTGAGAAAAACTTCCTGACTTTCTAAATCAAACTCTTAATTTAAACTTATTCTAAAATACATAACCAAACACTTGAAATTGTCTTTAGCTTTTAATCTAATTTTCTATTAAGGTTAAAACAACAGTTTTTTTTTTGCTGAATTCAACCATCTTACTTCCATTACATCACTTAAACCATCTGTGTATGATTGATGTATTTGCAATAAACAGCTCTATCAGCAAAATATAGTTAGACGCATAAATAAATTGTAAAACAACCTAGAACGTAATAATATCTAATAATAAAAAATATTTATCTAAAACATGTAGTAGACACTTATATAAATTGTTCACTTAGTTTAATAAAATACTATGTAAACCATTTAATATAAAATCGTTAAATTAAAAATCAATTAGAAAAGAATATATTTATTTATAACTGTAAAAAATTACAAAAAAAAGTAAACTATCTATCTGTTGTATAAAATATTTCCTCTTATCATTTCGTATAAAGTTTGTAACAAATATATCTACTCTTATTTATTTTAAAAACTTAAGTTATTCTACAAAAAATTACAAAAAAGTTACTTAATCATGGCATATATCTCTCTTACAACGTATTTTTCAAACTTAAACAACTTTTAAAACATTATAAAGAGGTGAAGTATACACATAAACTTGTTACACAAATACTAACTTAGAGCTTAGTTATAAAGAGCTTAATTATTTACTTGAACCAAAAACACTTTGATTCTAAAATTATGCTAGATAAACTTTTGTGTATATATCACAGTTTCACATTATGGAAGTGTCCTTGTCGCAGCCCATCAGTACTAAAAAGCATACAAAAACTGCTTGTTCAAGTAGGGTAGTTGTTCGATATATTAATAGAAATTTTTTGCAGTTTTATAAAAAGATTTTATTAATTTTTACTAGATGGACGGGTTGGAAATTAATTAACTTTGGAAATTTCTAGGAAAATTTTGAGATTTTAGTGTGACTTTAAGGGATTTCTAATTAACTTTTTACTATTTGAAGGCTTTGGAAAATAAGGAATTTTGTAAATTTGAACTTACAATATCTGACGTTTTTTCAAATTTTGTCAAACTTCCTGACCTCTTTTCAAAAACCGCTAATTTATCCTGACTTTTCCTGGTGGCAGCCCTGAGCAAGGAGTTTTTTCTAAAAATTTGAGGTAATTATCTCAACAACCGTATGAGGAGATAAATTTTTCTACAAAAAAATTGTTCTTTTTTCTACATTTTAGTTTGCGCCTCCAATAAGTAACCTATTGTACTTTCCGACTTTAACCGGTTATACCTCAAAAGTTATTATGAATATTAAAAATCTGTAAAAAGCAACTTGTAGCTTACTCAAAACTCTAAAACAAAAGATGAAATTTTTAAAAAGTGATTTAATTTAGTGAGATAGTCTACTTTTACACTTTTAGTTTGCGCCTTCCAAAGTTTTACGCCAGTTTTACGAGCTTTGCAAATAATGCAAAGTACATTTCCGAAAAATATGAGTTAAGTTATTAAAAATTAAGGACAAACTATATTTTATGAAAAATTTAATATAGTAATGAAGTCGGCAGTGGAAAATAGTTTTTTATACGTCAGTCTTTGAAACTTTCTACTAAACTGACTATAACTCTAAAAGTCATTAAAAAATTAAACTTTTAAAAATATTTCAAAATTGCATAATTTTAGCTTTTAAACTAATTTCTAAGTTTGTAAAAAAATGATGAAAATATCTTTTTGGAAAGAATTTAACTTAGTTCAATCTTATTCAGTAACAATAAAAAGTTAGAATTAACTTATTTTTAAGTGTTTGCCTTTCAACTAGTAATGGAAAACAAAAATATTCCTTTGATTATAATATCTAATTGCTAAAGATTCATTTTATTTAAAAGTTATTTATTAAAGGTGTAATACTTAAGCTCAATACTTATCTATTATCTAAGAAAACAAGAAACCTAGCTCCAAAGATAAAACTAATGTAAATACGATAGCCAAATTTGTTTTGTATAAATTCATACATAAAACTTTGTAATGAACATATAATTATTTGAAGTGAAATGTCAGTGATATCATAATGCAATCTTTATGCAATTGTTTTCACTTAAATTTATGTTTAAGTTAATGCTATTTGAAACAAAGTTAAAATTATGGTCTTTAATTGAACAAGTTTATACATAAATACATTTAATTTGTTATATACCATAAAAAGAACAACCTTGTTATATAAATGATGAAATGTATTCACATTCAGCTAAAATATTTATTTTCACTATATATAACAACAAACTTATTACAGAAGATGATGGCTTGATTGATTTGCAATTTAGCGAACAGTGTGTTGAGGCAATGCACTTTCTTTTTCTCCTCAACGTAAGCGTAAGACTGGCTGACTCCCTTCAAAGTAAGCTCCTCCATAAAGTTGATCTCGTAGGGATTGTTCATGTGTCTGTTGAAAATTTACAACTTTAACCACTACTTTTACAACAGGATTTAAAACAAACAGTGATGATTGTTAATAAAATCTGTAAAAACGAACTTTAACACAAATACTTCTTAAGTGATACATATAAGCCATTCATAGGCTAGAAAATAGTATTAACATTTCACAGTACAATTCAATTGCTATAGTAGATAGGCTATTTCTGTAAGATTTCGAAAAAAAAAAAATTTTTGACTCTCTTGAGGTAGCCAGTTGAACAACAGAATCTTAGCATCATACGCGTATGCTTAATTTTACATGTATAGAAAGCATGTTGTATCGTGTTGACGCCGAAGGCGGGTTGAAAGGCCACTGTTATAAAGTGTATAGGCTTTTAGGCCTGAAATTTGCGAAGTCGTCGCGACGAGTATGTGATAGCAAAAGGCTGCAGCAGCTGACGAGAGTGGCTGTTGCAGGGAAAACATAACGCGTGAAAGCAGGACTGTCATCTTAAGTACTTTTGAGACAGCGGTAAGCAGTGAACGGGTAAGAGACTGAAGCAGGCAGTCTAGAACGAACAAGAGACCTTAGCAGGTCAAGTGGCAAGTGCAGAAGGTAAAGACGGCCGCAGTAGGTGAATAGAAACAGCTGCACTTCGCAAGGTAAAAGCTCAAACTTGAAAAGCTGTGAACGGGTAAGAGACTGAAGCAGACAGTCTAGAACGAACAAGAGACCTTAGCAGGTCAAATGGCATGTGCAGAAGGCAAAGACGGCCGTAGTAGGTAAACAGCTGCACTTGGCATGGTAAAAGCTCTGACTTGAAAAGCTGCGAACGGTGCAAACATGAACTAACGTGCGATTCTAGAGTTTAGGAAAAAACGGGGCGACTCTAGAATGTGCGCGGTCGGGAGGTGAAGCACTCGTATAAGCAGGTGAAGAGGCGGGTGAATGTTGCAAGCCGCTTTGAAGGTCAGAGTTGGAGTTAATTGAAGGCGTTTGTGAGGCGAGGAGAAACTTCAAGAAAAAATTCGAGAAAACGCGGAGGAAGAGTTTTTTGAAAAAAAAATGAAATCGATTGAAAAAAAAAATTGGGGAAAGAGATTGAATTTGAGAATAATGAAAAAAAAAATGGAAAAAAAAAGGGCCGAAAGGACGAAAAATTGCGCCGCGGCGCAATTTTTCGTCCTTTCGGCCCTTTTTTTTTCCATTTTTTTTTTCATTATTTTTTTTGACCCTTGTCGAATAATTCGACAAGGGTCTATTTTTTACCAAAAATTTATTTTGACCCTAGTCGAATAGTTCGACAAGGGTCTGTTTTTTACAAAAAATATGTTTTGGCCTTTTTTTATCAAAAAATTTTCTTTAAAAAAATTCTCAAAGTTTTTTCAAGTAAAAAAGTAAAAAATTCAAGTAAATTTTTATATGTATTTTTATTTTTTTTTTGGGTTTTTATTTTTGAAAAAAGCTAAAAAAAAAATAAATTATCTTAGTAAATACTCTAAGTCAAAATAATATATGTTCAATCTTGATAGTGTAAAATATAGAGAACTTAGGTTTAGAAAAAAACACTCTTATGTATCCTAATATCGTTATAATAAATGAAGCCGTTAAAAAAAAACAGATTTAGTGTGAACTTTTGATGATATATACAAACTACTTTTTGTTAAGTACAAACAGATAAGAAAAAAAATCAATTATTAAAATTCTAGTTAATTTTTAATTGTTTCAATGATATTCTTATAAATAAATCTTGTAAAGCTTAAATCTTTTGTTAGAAGTTATATCACTAACTATGTAAACTTTAAAATAAATTCAAGGAAAATTTGAACGTGGTAACATCAAGTTAAACAAAGTTAATTTTACAACTTTTTTATACTGTTACTTTTTTATGTTGGTTCTAGTTTTAAAAAGGTTAAAAATCTTAGTCTAAAGTTTAAGTTTCTCTAAGTAAGTACAACTTCATACACTTAAATTCTAAATTACAAATGACCAAACAGGTATTTGGATTTTGAAGCTATTTGTGATAGTAATTATAATTGTGATCTAAACTTGAATTGTAGTGATTTTATTTGTTTACTTGGCTGGATCTTAGTAGTAATAGTTAGTAAAATGTTTTAACCTTAAAATAATACATTTTATCATTCTTTAATGTAAAATTCTTTCTTGACCATATTAAGTTTCTCAATATAATACTTGGAAAAATTTATGGCAAAAAAATAAAACTTATTTGTTCTGAAGGCATTCGCTGAATTTGCATTTGATCAGAGGAATGATATTTGTTTTTAAATCTTAAAACTGGCGATTCTATCAACTAGTTTGGGAAACCAAGTTCTAATGTAAATTACTTAGTTTCATAATATTTTAAAAAATTATATTGTAAAACTAAAAAGTTTCTGTACATACGCTATTTTAAGCAACTTTAATAATCAGATAACAAAAGTTATTAACATAAAAAAATTATGATAGCTGACTCATAACTTTTTTGTTCTTATATTTTCGATATTAACTTTTACCCTAAAAATATTACAGTTAGTTATTACTTGACGGAAATTTTAGCTTTTACAAATTGATAGTTATACTTCATGTTACAGAAAGTAATACTTAATAATAAAGTTGGAACAATTTTTAGTAAATGGAACGGTTTTCAGAAAATTTAATATTTAACAGAAATAAAATAGTTTAAAGCTGGTTTCTCAAAGTTTACTGCTCAAACACTGATTTCATGAAACGGCTTTAAATTAAAAAACTCCTTAAAAGTCTTAGTTTGCTAAATTCGCACACTACAAAATTAAACAAATAATACAAAAATTAAATCGGTTTAAAGGTTTTAATCATTTAAGTGTTCTTTTAGTGTTGATTTTATTCGAAACGTCAGTTAATTCTTACCCATATATTCAAATTTTTATTTCTATTAATCTAACGTAAAACTTTTAAGCTAAATTTACCATAAATGTGCCTTTGAAAAGTTTATTTTGAGGTTAACTTGCAATTTTATTGCAAAAGCTGTTTTTTTTAAGTAAATTCAGAAACTTAAAAGCATCAAAATAAAAGCTATCGTTTCCAAATATATACTTGTATTGTTAACAGAAAAGCAATTAAATATTGAACTTACACCAGTTGAGTGTGGTCTAGTTTTAGTTAAAATTACTTTACAATTTCAATCTCTTATATTTGGTTTCCCGTTGTCAAAATCATTAGTTTACTAGCCCAGTTAAAGACAGGAAAGTACCAACTTTATCAGCAATATAATAGTATAAGCAAGGTAGGATAACAACAGTTAAAATATTTCTTTTTTAGTAATAAATGTTTTATTCAAAGTTGGTCAAAAACAAGCTATAAACACGTAAAAAGTAAACTCTAAAAAATATAAACTTGCTTCATTAAGTTTTAAAATTAGTGAGCTAACTTTTAAGTGATTGTTACATATGGTAATCGGAATGACAAGAGTTAGTTTTAAGACGTTAGTTTATTTTTGCAAACTGACTAATTGTAGTTTGCAATATATTTATTTAAACTGCTCACCCAAGTTATAGACATTCAACTTTAGTAAGTTAAATATGGAAAGCTACTTACGCATTTTGTTCAAGAAGCCAAAATATCAAACGTTAATACAACATTTATATAAAATAACACACCTTAACCCTCAATTAAAACGTCTATCTAAGCTTGTAAATATTATTTACACACCATCAATGAATGTAAGGATATTTTTTTACTGAACAAAACATAACTACCGATAATTAAAGCTTACACGCAATTCAATTCGTACAAAAAAATTTAAAGTTTTTATAATTAGGTCACAGTCAAATTGCATATTTCTAACTAAGCTTTCAAACTCAAAACTTATTAGTTGTTGTTTTTGTTTTAACTGTTGCTTTACAAAAACTAAACTACTTTTACCTTAATCTTAAGTTTGTAACAGATATTATATTTTAAATAACCAAAGTTTTTTTTTTGGGCTTTAGACTAAGGTGAGCATATAGTTTTTAACTAAAAATATTACTTTGGATTTACCTAGCTCAGTTTATTTTATATTTTCAGTACCTAATTCATATTAAAATGTCTAAAAAGTTTTTTTTAAGTATAAACCTAACATTTATTTACTCTTTTGACGCCTGCCTAACTTCTCATAACTTTTTTACATTTTAAAAAACAAACTGACGAGGTCATATACCCAAGCATTGTTTTTTTTCAAATAAATCTTATAAAATTGTTCAAGTAATCAACTATTTTTTATTTTTTAGATTTGAATTTTTTAATTAGTATTTAGTCCTATGCATATATTGTAATACTGTATTTTCAAACGCAAATTTGAAACCGTCTTAGTTGCAAGAAAACTTTAACAATCGACATGGTTGAGCAGATGTTTCATGATGTTGAATCATTGAAAGCAAAAAAGATCCGCTTTGAATCACGAGTAACACTTTCAAAGTTGGGTTTTGTAATCTGTTGACAAACTAATTTTAATGGCTTCATACCATGTGGCGTATAAATTAGCCAAATCCAAATCGAACACAAGTCAAAGCTTTTCTTAAGGAACGTGACTATTACTATGCTAAAGAAATGGAGTCATAAGAATTTAAGAAAATACTAGCTTATTCGAGTGACATTTTCAGCCATATAAATAACCTTAATGTTTCTAGGGAAAATAAAAACATACTTAAATGTAGGAAATGCTTTAAAATAAAAGTTACTTCTCTGGTGTCGACGAGTTAAAACAGGCAATGTAGCAAATTTTCAATCACTCGAAGAAGTTACTGATGAAAATGAGTCTTAAATTCCAAGTATGCTTTAAGAATTATGAATCATTTAAAATAATATCCAAATATATTTAACCATTTTATGGATATTTTGGATTAGAACTGGAAACTTCTGAAGAATTATTTAAATAATATAACAATATAGGTTTTTGAGAAAATCTTTATCGCGAGATATAACAACTGTGTACTAACATTTTTGTTTTCTAATAACGTACAATAAAGTCAATTTGATAGGTCAACACAAACCAACATACATAGTTTTTAACTGCATAAAATTATTTTAACATAAAAGGTAATCAACTAATATTCAATTTTGGGGTATCGTAGAACATTTCAACCTGGGGTCGGAACGTCAAAAAATTAACTATTTTTATAATATATATAAAATAAATCCGCAAAAACGACATTAACAGCTAACTGTGTTTAAATGTTAAGTTTATTGAAATAAATTACACAGCAGACAACTGTAAAGTATTAAAATAGTTATATACAAGTATGAAAATTTACCTTTTTATTGCAGGCATCTTGGAAGGGTACATTCTTACATCTGAAAGATTCCGAACACCTGATGATTCTGTAGAAAATTGATTAATCAAAACTTTCAAACGATTAAAATAAAAGCATGTTATAATACTCAACATCTTAGCTTGGCCTGACTCAGTTTGCTAGGTTTAACGATTAAGGCTATAGAAAAAGAGATAGGTATATTTATAAACAGTATTTTTTTATGATGGTTAATTAAAAAAATATCAAGTAATATTTAAATTGATTTTAACCTTAACATAACTATACAATGTTCGTTTTCATACCAAATATGAAATTAAATTTATGTGTCTATAAAGCACAAAGAGTTACAAATAAATATTGATTGTATAAAGAGATTAACTAAATACAAATATTTCTACATTTTATAAAGAAAAAACAGGTGAAAACAACTTGATAAAAACCTATTTTTACTATAAACTAATTAATCGATCATCTAGCACAATAAGTTAATTGTTATAATTCTAAGCATAGACAAGTAATAAATATTAAAATATTTATATATATATATTACCATTAACTTCAAGCTTGGTAAACATTTAATAGCTAACTAGCTTGTAATCACTGAAGCGTAGAAAATCATATTGTTCATATAAACTTTAGTGATTTATTTAAAAGTTTAACTTTTTCTCAAATTTCATACTAGAAGTGTAGCAACACCATAATATTTGTTTAAATTCTAATAACTATTTCAAGAGTTACATAACTGGAAACAAGGCAAAGAAAAACAATAAAAATATTAAAATATCTAATATAATAGCTTACTTTTTCATGAAAGATTCGACAGATAGAGGGAATGTTGCTGAAAACAATACCATCTGTCTGCTTCTAAGTAGCATGCTTTGCTATTCCACCATCATTCGGTGGAAATCTGATGACAACAATTTGTCTGCTTCGTCCAATACAAGCATGTGGCATTTCTAACATAAAAGTTATTCAGTTAGTTAATTAGGTTCATTTCAACTTTTAACAAAACGAGTTTATTTGCTACCCAAGGGCTGTTGCCAAATAATGTTCGTATTTTAAACATAACTATTAATGAAACCAACATAAACAACAACAGTAGCTCAACTACAATTGACATATTCAATTTCAGATGCATTTGCTACAAGTAAACAAAACATTCATTTTCGCCGATTTTTGTTTAGAACTTTTTTCATAACTATTTAAACTACAAATAAATAATAAACAAAAAATTCAAACTAACTTGCTCTCTGGTGTTTTTTTTCTAATCAGATCGAGAATTCCATCGGGAGTCGCTTCTATCATGTGGTTATCTTCCTCGAACCTCATAATATCGTACCTGTATGGAAATACTAAACTAAGCACATGAAAATTTATTGATATCAACCTAATATGAATGAATACAAAATACTGAATACTTATTGAAAATTTAGATTTTTACTGCTAAAAAATAAATGCTAAACTAAATAAACTAAATAGTAAATAGCTTAACTAAATAGTAAACTAAATTGTTGTTAGTTAAAGTTGATATGTCAATAAACCAGTTACAAACTTCTTAATTCAGTTTAATATACATAAAAAGTAAGAATTAATATTAATTACTATAAACTAAAATATTCGATTTTATTTTACAATATTGTAATTTCAATTATTGTATTAATATAATCGCTTTATATTGTAAAATAAAAGCGATTAATTATTTAAGTTTTGTTAATTTATGATAAATAAGTTTAATTTCATCTATAGATTATAAATTTTTAGCCACTGTTGTCTTTTCATCCTCAAAAATGAAAAAAATATCTTAAAACGTGTGCTTCCAAAACATTTTACGGTTTTGATTGCTTTGTAGATTATGAATAAAAATTTCTTTCAAATAAATAAGTTAGGAAAAGTATATTTTTAACTTTAAAACTAGACTTATTAGAAAAATGTGCTTTAATGAGCAAAACTAATCGAAAATGCGAACAAAAACTTTTAAAAAGAATATACAAAAATTAAAAATTAAAACCTATCTAGTGTAGTAACTTATTTTACCTTTTATTGCAATTTCAAATAACTCACTTCAAAATGAAATAAATATAGCTTATATTTAATGAAAATTGGTTAAACTATTTAAAATATATACCATAAAACATATTTTGTGAAGATTATTCTGAATAATATATGTATTTTTTAGTTTTTTTATTTATTCCTGTTCATTTATTTGCTAAATGCAATTAGTAAAAGGTTGTATTAAATCTTTTGAAAACATATAATTTAATGTTATACTATTAAAAAGAAGTACGTGTGAGTTAAACAAATTATTTTTCAAAAGCTGTACAACAAACTGACGAATTTTTGTTTACAGTAACCTTTCGCGATTCTTATAGCAGTCCACAGTAATAGTGCGTAATTACACGAGAGGTAGCAAATACTATTCTGGATTTTTCTCATAATGCATTTGATTAGAAACAGTTTGTGCTACAGCAGACGACTCAACCAGAAAAACACGTCAAATGAGATTTTTATGTTTATTAAGAAGAACAAATATGATTTGTGTATTACATGTGTTTATTTAGTATCATTGTCACATTTAATTTTCTTTGAGCTGCTTATTTAGATTATTATTAATACATCGCGCAAGAGCACTGTATAATATGTGGTATACTATCAAAATCCACCCGCGTTCAAAATCCACCCGATCAAAATCCACCCGCATTCAAAATCCACCCGATCAAAATCCACCCGGTTCAAAATCCACCCGATCAAAATCCACCCGGGTCAAAATCCACCCGATCAAAATCCACCCGAGTCAAAATCTACCCGATCAAAATCAACCCGAGTCAAAATCCACCCGATCAAAATCAACCCGGTTCAAATTCCATCCGATAAAAATCCACCCGATCAAAATCCACCCGAGTTAAAATCCACCCGATTAAAATCCACCCGGTTCAAAATCCACCCGATCAAAATCAACCCGACTCTAAATCCACCCGTTTAAAAATCCACCCGATCAAAATCCACTCGATCAAAATCCACCCGGTTCAAAATCCACCCGGTTTAAAATCCACCCGATCAAAATCAACCCGAGTCAAAATCCACCCGATCAAAATCCACCCGAGTCAAAATCCACCCGATCAAAATTCATCCGAGTTAAAATCAACCCGAGTCAAAATCCTACCGACACAAAATCAACCAAAGTCAAAATCCAACCGAATCGAAACAAGCACCTTGTTTATTTATTTCTTTTTAAATCAAGTATCATTTAAACAAATCTCACCACTCTAAAGTACCAATCTTAAACAAGTTTTATTTAAAAAACACTTATAAAATCTTGTATTTTTGTCCCTTATAAATTGACTTAAGAATATAAAAACTGTACTACAGATTGAACTTATTTTGTGAGGTTTTTTGAGTTGTTATTTGGTATTTTTGCTTATTATAAGGAATTTTTGACAAAAATATTTTTGTTTTTTTGATTACTGAATATAATTTTGAATAGCTACAGCCGGCAAGCAGCTTTTAAAGGTACTGTTGTTTTTGATATAAGTATAACTATAAGAGCTAATAAAAGTTTAACAACGTCAGGATAAATAAATTAAAGTTTTACTATACAAATATGACTATGTTAAAACTTTTAGAAAACTAAAGGATGTGCCAGAAAAAATAATCTTGTATTATCTCAATCACAATTACACGACAATCAATTATAATTTACTGTTTCTAGGTATAAAATTTAATAATTTAGAACTTTTAAGTAATTTTTAAACAAATACGTCACACGATATAATTTTTATAAAAACTGAGTATTACAAGTGAAAGCTACCATTTATACTACAAATTAATCAATTTAATTTAGGGGTCAGCAAACTGCGGCCCTCGAAGTGTAAATATGTGGCCCTCGAGCATGTAAATTTGGTCAACTAAACAAAACAAAATTTAAATTGAAATTTTCAAAAAAGAAAAAGAAATTATAATAGTTTGTTTTTAAGTTTCTGAATATCATTTAAAAATCATTTATTATGCTTAAGCCTTAGATGTGAAAAAAGACAGATAGTAAATCTAGAAGTTTTTCTTTAAAGTTTAGACTTTACTTTTCCTTTTAAACAACAAAAGCTTACGTACTTGGATAAATTACTTATATAATATTGCAAAGTTTTTTTAATTGGAAATTTTACATGTTTTTAAGTTTTAAAAACACGGTGACTGGGTTGAAGTAACTGTTGTACTTTTTTTGTTTCAAAAAGTTGCAACCCGAAAAACTTTAGATAGATTATTAAGGTATTTAAAGGTTTTAAAAGAAAAACTTACACTGTTTAAAATGAAAGTATTAATATTTGTTTATATTTTAACTAGTTTAACAAAATCATTAAAATTTTAAATACGTGATATGCTGTGCATTAAATAAAAAAAGATTTTTTTTAACTACTAAAAAGAAAATACAAACAAAATAATAGAAATTGATTATAAAAAGTGTACATAATGATCTACACCTGTTTTTAATGATCTACACCTTGTAAATAATGATTGAAATAATAATATGACACAAGTTTTAAAAAAAAATAGTTTTCGACTTTAGAAAAAAATATACATTTTAAATATGCCAGGCCTGATCCCTTTAAGTAGATAAACGTGACTAAGACAGATTAAAAACAAAAATTGAATAAAACAACGGCTCGTGGAAAAAATTGAAACATGAAATTTGACCCGAGATAAACAATTGTCTGCCGACTCTAATTAAATCCAACTGCATCTTCGTTACTTTTAATTACAAAAAACTAAAAGGCAAACGTTTAAAATTCATTTAGTTTGTGTTTTTTTTAATATAATTTTTTTATGTGAAAGGTCTTAACAAGATATTTATCTATAAAAGTTCTCTTTGTTAAGAAAAGGTCACTAATTTACTTTAGATAGTTACCTTTACTGTATTGCCATTTAAAGATTTTTCAATATTAACTTTAAATTAAATATTTATTAATTTTCGGTTTTATTTGTTAGACAAAATTTTCACGCTTTTAAAGTTAATTTGTCTACTAAACAATTTGTTATAACAATAGTTGTCTTTAGCGTTTAAATTCGTTATAACCAATATAAAATTTTGTTTAATTTTAATATTGTTTCATTTTTAATTAAATTACTTAAAATTTTCTAAGTTTTAACAAATGGACTTTTTTATATGAAGATTATATTTAAAAAAAATAGTGGTAAATAATAACATTTCCATTTCTATGAATTAAAAAATATCAATTAACAACATAATATTGAACAGTAAATAATAATTTATCTTACTTAATTACAATTTCTATGCAACTTTATATTTATAAAAAAACATAAAACGTTTACAACTAATTAATTAAAAACATGCAGTTATAGCTTTTAACTTAAACTGTCGGAAATTAATTCAAGAAAATTTATCGCATGTAAATTAAAAGTTTTAGATTAGAAAATTTTAAATTTAAAATTTAAACGTTAACCAAAAGAGATTAAATTTTATAAAACCACTCAATTAATCACTTTCAAAACTGGCCTTAACCTATTAATAAAATTAATAATACGATTGTTTAAGTTGATACAGTCTGGTACAAAAATTCATAAACATAACTTATACTTGAATTTAAACTCTCTTGTCTAAAATACATACTTTTTTTAATGAACCTATGTAAAAATAGAACATTTTAATAATAAATTAAAAATGTTATAAGTTTTTTTTTTGTAATATTTGTTATAAATATAGTGTCATTTCTAAAAAACTCAACTTATTTGTTTTCTACTACAATTCTAAAGTATATAATTTCCCAAGCTCAAGTCTAACTACTAACTTTTTTAGTTGCAATTTACAAGCTATTTGAGCAAACTCAATGAATTGTAGAGTCGATATTTGTTTTATGTAAAGGACTTTAGAATTCATAGAAAAATGTTTAGCTTTTTAATTTGTACTATTAGTTAAAAACTAGCAAATTAAGTTGTTATCTAAATAAAAATAACTTATAACTTTAGTTACTTTATTCGAAACAATTTTTAGTTTTTTCAAAAATAGATGGTTTATAAAAAAAACATTTAATAAAATTACATTCAATTAACATAAACACTTTGAAAAAACGATAATAGCAGCTAAAATTATTGTATAAATTAAAAAAAATAACTAAAAAATATTTGTAACAAAAATTAGATAGAAAAAAATAAAATTGTTTTAAAACAGTTATTGATTTCTTACATATTCCTCATTTATATTTTTAGTAAATTAGTTTTCGTATTTTTATATTAAAATTTATGTTCTGTTTTTAAAAATTACTAATAAAAGAAACGTCAATAAATTGTTTACTAAACGACAAATAAAAGCGCTCAAAATATTTGGTCCTAAGTCCTCTTGCACGAACATACCTTAAAGTTATCGAGTCGCACACCAAAAATATCTTTTAACGTCTTTTCCACGTCGAAAACAATAATGATTAAAATATAATTAATAGGTGATAGTTTTTCCAAATTTAACAAAGGATTTTTATTTTATTATCACGTAGCAATTTTATATTATTATTTATCTATATTTTATTTTTTATAAACACTGTTAGTTGAAATTTTTAATATAATAAAATATTGTATGTAATACTATTTTTAAATTTAAGTAAAGCACAAAACACAAAACTTTTTACATCAAAAAAAAAGCTCAAAAATTTTAGATTAATATTTTAATTTTCTTTTTGTAACATTTAATTAACATTTTCCATAAATTTACATTATTTGGTATTTGATTTTTGTAATTTTCTTTAGCTTAATAAATGTTATTAAAGATTCTTCTAATTTATAAACTTTTATAGTTTTGATATTTTAATTTACTATGAGTTATCCTTAGTAAATATTTTTATTTAATTATGATTGACTTTGGGAAATTAAATTAGAAGGAAGTTTAAATGGATTGAAACTGAGCGTAATTCTTTTTTTAATTTTTTTTAACTTCTTTTTTTAAAAGTAACACCAACACTACTAACATTAATAAATTATAAACATTTTAAATACTTGTAAAGCTACTATGAATTTTTTTTTAATGCTGTTTAATTATATTGTTTTACTTATTTTTTTAATTATTTTAATTAATAAATTAAAATTTCTTTCTTTATAAATACTTACTCTTTTTTATACCAATAGTTGTTTAAACATATAACTTTATTCAATATTACAAAATTCTATTAGAAATTAATTCTTATTTCGAAAAAAAATGAACTCGGGTTGATTTTGATCGGATGGATTTTGAACCGGGTGGATTTTGAACCGTGTGGAATTTGATCGGGTGGATTTTGACTCGGGTTGATTTTGATCGGGTTGATTTTAATCGGGTGGATTTTGAACCGGGTTGATTTTGATCGGGTGGATTTTGAACCGGGTTGATTTTGATCGGGTGGATTTTGAACCGGGTTGATTTTGATCGAGTTGATTTTAATCGGGTGGATTTTGAACCGGGTTGATTTTGATCGGGTGGATTTTGAACCGGGTTGATTTTGAACGGGTGGATTTTGACTCGGGTGGATTTTGACTCGGATGGATTTTGATCGGGTGGATTTTGACCCGGGTGGATTTTGATCGGGTGGATTTTGAACCGGGTAGATTTTGATCGGGTGGATTTTGAACCGGGTAGATTTTGATCGGGTGGATTTTGACTCGGGAGGATTTTGATCGGGTGGATTTTGATCGGGTGGATTTTGATCGGGTGGATTTTGATCGCGGGTGGATTTTGATTGCGGGTGGATTTTGAACGTGTCCCATAATATGTTTGTGTTGTGAACTTTTAATATTATTTTTTTGCAGGGGTCGGAATGCCAAAAAATTAACTATTTTTATAATTTATATAACAGAAACGCGCAAAAACGACATTAAGAGCTAACTATGCTTTACATGTTTAATATACTTAAATAAATTACACAGAAGACAACTGTAAAGTTTTGAAATAGTTAAATACAAGTATGAAAATTTACCTTTTTATTGCAGGCATCTTGGAACGATACATTCTTACACTTCAAAGATTACGAACACCTGATGATTCTGTAGAAAATTAATTGTTCAAACTAACTATTTTCAAACACTTTCAAACTATAAAATAAAACCATGTTATAATACTCAACATCTTAGCTTGGCCCGACTCATTAAGATAGGTTTAAAGATAAAGGCTATAGGAAGAAGTAGGTATATTATAAACGGTCTTGTGTTTATGATGGTTAATAAAAAAATATCAAGTAATACTAAAATTGATTTTAACTTTAATATAACTATATAATGTTAGTTTTCATACCAAATATGAAATTAAATTTATTTGTCTATAAAACACAAAGAGTTACAAATAAATATTGTGTAAATAAAGAGATTGACTAAATACAAATATTTCTACATTTTATAAAGAAAAAAACAGGTGAAAACAACTTGATAAAAACTTACTTTTACTATAAACTAAACAATCGATCATCTAGCACAATAAGTTATTTGTTATAATTCTTAGCATAGACAAGTAATAAATATTAAATATATATATATATAATACCATTAACTTCAAGCCTGGTTATCATAAAACAGCTAACTAGCTTGTAATCACTCAAGCGTAGAATATCATAATGTTCATATAAACTTTAGTGATTTATTTAAAAGTTTAAATTTTTCTCAAATTTTCATATTATAAATGAAGCAGCGTCATAATATTTGTTTAAATTCTAATAACTATTTCAAGAGTTACATAACTGGAAACAAGGCAAAGAAAAACAATAAAAATATTAAAATATCTAATATAATAGCTTACTTTTTCATGAAAGATTCGACAGATAGCGGGAATGTTGCTGAAAACAATAACATCTGTCTGCTTCTAGGTAGCATGCTTTGCTATTCCACCATCATTCGGTGGAAATCTGATGACAACAATTTGTCTGCTTCGTCCAATACAAGCATGTGGCATTTCTAACAAAGAAGTTATTCAGTTAATTCTTTAAGTTCATTTCAACTTTTAACAAAACTAGTTTATTTGCTGCCCAAGGACTGTCGCCATAATATTCGTGAAAGGTGAAAACAACTTGATAAAAACTTTTAACAAAACTAGTTTATTTGCTGCCCAAGGGCTATTGCCAAATTATATTCGTATTTTAAACAGTATAATTAAAATTAATAGCTTAAACTTTTACTATAAACTAATCAATCGATCCTCTAGCACAATAAGTTATTTGTTATAATTCTTAACACAAATAAGTAATAAATATTAAATATATATATAATACCATTAACTTCAAGCCAGGTTATCATAAAACAGCTAACTAGCTTGTAATCACTCAAGCGTAGAATATCATAATGTTCATATAAACTTTAGTGATTTATTTAAAAGTTTAAATTTTTCTCAAATTTTCATATTATAAATGAAGCAGCGTCATAATATTTGTTTAAATTCTAATAACTATTTCAAGAGTTACATAACTGGAAACAAGGCAAAGAAAAACAATAAAAATATTAAAATATCTAATATAATAGCTTACTTTTTCATGAAAGATTCGACAGATAGAGGGAATGTAGCTGAAAACAATAACATCTGTCTGCTTCTAGGTAGCATGCTTTGCAATTCCACCATCATTCTGTGGAAATCTGATGACAACAATTTGTCTGCTTCGTCCAATACGAGCATGTGGCATTTCTAACAAAGAAGTTATTCAGTTAATTCTTTAAGTTCATTTCAACTTTTAACAAAACGAGTTTATTTGCTTCCCAAGGGCTGTCGCCATAATATTCGTTTTATAAACCACAACTATTAACCAGTTGAGCAACTAATAAAACCAACATAAACAACAGTCGCTTAACTACAATTGACATATCTAATTTTAGGTGCATTTGCTACAAGTAAACAAAACATTCATTTTCGCCGAATTTTGTTTAGAACTTTTTTCATAACGATTTAACTACAAATAAATAATAAACAAAAAATTTAAACTAACTTGCTCTCTGGCGTGTCTTTTCTAATTATATGGAGATTTCCACCGGGAATTGCCACTAACATTGAATATCTTTGCTCAAGTCTCTACAATGTCATCTCTCAAGTTGGTAACACCTGTATTGAAATACTAAACTTGAGCAAATGAAAATTTATTGATATCAACCTAATGTGAATGAATACAAAATACTAAAATATGTACTTATCTAAATTTATAATTTTACTGCTAAAATTAAATGCTGAAAATTTACGAGTGATAAAAATCTAACTTTGTAGTTAATATTTACATTATAAACGAAACAATCCTCAATTTTATTTTATCAAATCAAGCATGTTAGAAAAGCAAAGAAATAGACAAACTTCAACAAGGTTGGGTTGCATTTATAGATATTGTTATTTTCAAATACTTAATTTTTTTTTTTTTTTATGATTAAATATTACAATAAAGCTTTCAAATTAAATATTATATCCAAGGAAAACTTGTTATTTTAGATCAAAAACAAACCTTTCATATGAATTCCCCTTTGGAGCTCCTTGTCCAAGCACATGGCTTGGAAAGAAAGGCCCTTGGTGTTGGTAACATCTTCCGTCTTCTTCCTGTTGTCTCTCTTTATTTTTCTCTCCTTCATCATCTGTTCCTTCCACTCCTCGCTTGTCTGCTCATTCTGTTGCTGTTGTTCGAAGACAATTTTGCCCTGTGGTGGGAAATTTATTTGTGAAGCCGAAAAACAGTGGGTTGCTGTACGACCATTGGAAAATAATTATGACAAATGTTTAAACAATTGACAAACTTTATTGTTAGAGCGTTTTGTGAGGCCAAGTACGTGTTGATATAAAAAAAATCATACCTGCTTAGAACTACTTTGATAAAAGTATATGTAATTAATTAAAAAATACTCTTCAGTGCACAAATTTAACTCAAACACCAAAAAAATTTACTTAACATTTCAAGATCAAACTGATAAAATTCAAAATTTAGATCAAACTAATATAAAGTTGATATTTACTTAATTAAATAATAAATAAACCTGCTGGTTTATAGTCATTATTATTCGGAGCTTGGTCTCTCGGTTGTGTTTTATAGATAATTTTATTTATAGAAATAATATAATTACAAAAATGTTTAAGTTTTCAAAACGTCTGGTGATTTTTTATATTATAAGCTAATACTATTTGACTTTAAAAACAAGCAAATGTTTATGAAACTAACTTAAACTTTGAAATAGTTTCAAATGTTACATTTTAACTTTTATTTCGACATTAGTTTATATTCAAGATTTTAATCCCATATACATATTGACATATAAACACTTTATATAATAAATAGACTTATTAACAAATTAATTTTTGGTAACTTCCTAGGATTTTTTCATAACAATTTTAACTACAAATAAATAATAAACAAAAATTTGAACTAACTTGCTCTCTAACATACAAAATACTGAAATATGTACTTATCTAAATTTATAATTTTACTGCTAAAATTAAATGCTGAAAATTTACGAGTGATAAAAATCTAACTTTGTGCTTAATATTTACATTATAAACGAAACAATCCTTAACTTTTTTTTATCAAATCAAGCATGTTAGAAAAGCAAAGAAGCAGACAAATTTCAACAAGGTTGGGTTGCAATTATAGATATTGTTATTTTCAAATACTTAATTTTTTTTTTTATGATTAAATATTACAATAACGCTTTCAAATTTAATATTATATCCAAGAAAAACTTGTTATTTTAGATCAAAAACAAACCTTTCATATGAATTCCCCTTTGGAGCTCCTTGTCCAAGCACATGGCTTGGAAATAAAGGCCCTTGGTGTTGGTAACATCTTCCGTCTTCTTCCTGTTGTCTCTCTTTATTTTTCCCTCCTTCATCATCTGTTCCTTCCACTCCTCGCTTGTCTGCTCATTCTGTTGCTGTTGTTCGAAGACAATTTTGCCCTGTGGTGGGAAATTTATTTGTGAAGCCGAAAAACAGTGGGTTACTGTACGACCATTGGAAAATAATTATGACAAATGTTTAAACAATTGACAAACTTTATTGTTAGAGCGTTTTGTGAGGCCAAGTACGTGTTGATATAAAAAAAATCATACCTGCTTAGAACTACTTTGATAAAAGTATATGTAATTAATTAAAAAATACTCTTCAGTGCACATATTTAACTCAAACACCAAAAAAATTTACTTAACATTTCAAGATCAAACTGATAAAATTCAAAATTCAGATCAAACTAATATAAAGTTGATATTTACTTAATTAAAAAATAAATAAACCTGCTGGTTTATAGTCATTATTATTCGGAGCTTGGTCTCTCGGTTGTGTTTTATAGATAATTTTATTTATAGAAATAATATAATTACAATTTTTTTTAAGTTTTCAAAACGTCTGGTGATTTTTTATATTATAAGCTAATACTATTTGACTTTATAACAAGCAAATATTTATGAAACTAACTTAAACTGTGAAATAGTTTCAAATGTTACATTTTAACTTTTATTTCGACACTAGTTTATATTCAAGATTTTAATCCCATATACATATTGACATATAAACACTTTATATAATAAATAGACTTATTAACAAATGAATTTTTGGTAACTTCCTAAGATTTTTTCATAACAATTTTAACTACAAATAAATAATAAACAAAAATTTGAACTAACTTGCTCTCTAACATACAAAATACTGAAATATGTACTTATCTAAATTTATCAATTTTTCGGCGCAATTTTTCGTCCTTTCGGCCCTTTTTTTTTCCAATTTTTTTTTTCATTATTTTTTTTGACCCTTGTCGAATAATTCGACAAGGGTCTATTTTTTACTAAAAATTTATTTTGACCCTAGTCGAATAGTTCGACAAGGGTCTGTTTTTTACAAAAAATAAGTTTTGGCCTTTTTTTATCAAAAAATTTTCTTTAAAAAAATTCTAAAAGTTTTTTCAAGTAAAAAAGTAAAAAATTCAAGTAAATTTTTATATGTATTTTTATTTTTTTTTTGGGTTTTTATTTTTGAAAAAAGCTAAAAAAAAATAAATTATCTTAGTAAATACTCTAAGTCAAAATAATATATGTTCAATCTTGATAGTGTAAAATATAGAGAACTTAGGTTTAGAAAAAAACACTCTTATGTATCCTAATATCGTTATAATAAATGAAGCCGTTAAAAAAAAACAGATTTAGTGTGAACTTTTGATGATATATACAAACTACTTTTTGTTAAGTACAAACAGATAAGAAAAAAATCAATTATTAAAATTCTAGTTAATTTTTAATTGTTTCAATGATATTCTTATAAATAAATCTTGTAAAGCTTAAATCTTTTGTTAGAAGTTATATCACTAACTATGTAAACTTTAAAATAAATTCAAGGAAAATTTGAACGTGGTAACATCAAGTTAAACAAAGTTAATTTTACAACTTTTTTATACTGTTACTTTTTTATGTTGGTTCTAGTTTTAAAAAGGTTAAAAATCTTAGTCTAAAGTTTAAGTTTCTCTAAGTAAGTACAACTTCATACACTTAAATTCTAAATTACAAATGACCAAAGAGGTATTTGGATTTTGAAGCTATTTGTGATAGTAATTATAATTGTGATCTAAACTTGAATTGTAGTGATTTTATTTGTTTACTTGGCTGGATCTTAGTAGTAATAGTTAGTAAAATGTTTTAACCTTAAAATAATACATTTTATCATTCTTTAATGTAAAATTCTTTCTTGACCATATTAAGTTTCTCAATATAATACTTGGAAAAATTTGTGGCAAAAAAATAAAACTTATTTGTTCTGAAGGCATTCGCTGAATTTGCATTTGATCAGAGGAATGATATTTGTTTTTAAATCTTAAAACTGGCGATTCTATCAACTAGTTTGGGAAACCAAGTTCTAATGTAAATTACTTAGTTTCATAATATTTTAAAAAATTATATTGTAAAACTAAAAAGTTTCTGTACATACGCTATTTTCAGCAACTTTAATAATCAGATAACAAAAGTTATTAACATAAAAAAATTATGATAGCTGACTCATAACTTTTTTGTTCTTATATTTTCGATATTAACTTTTACCCTAAAAATATTACAGTTAGTTATTACTTGACGGAAATTTTAGCTTTTACAAATTGATAGTTATACTTCATGTTACAGAAAGTAATACTTAATAATAAAGTTGGAACAATTTTTAGTAAATGGAACGGTTTTCAGAAAATTTAATATTTAACAGAAATAAAATAGTTTAAAGCTGGTTTCTCAAAGTTTACTGCTCAAACACTGATTTCATGAAACGGCTTTAAATTAAAAAACTCCTTAAAAGTCTTAGTTTGCTAAATTCGCACACTACAAAATTAAACAAATAATACAAAAATTAAATCGGTTTAAAGGTTTTAATCATTTAAGTGTTCTTTTAGTGTTGATTTTATTCGAAACGTCAGTTAATTCTTACCCATATATTCAAATTTTTATTTCTATTAATCTAACGTAAAACTTTTAAGCTAAACTTACCATAAATGTGCCTTTGAAAAGTTTATTTTGAGGTTAACTTGCAATTTTATTGCAATAGCTGTTTTTTTTTAAGTAAATTCAGAAACTTAAAAGCATCAAAATAAAAGCTAGCGTTTCCAAATATATACTTGTATTGTTAACAGAAAAGCAATTAAATATTGAACTTACACCAGTTGAGTGTGGTCTAGTTTTAGTTAAAATTACTTTACAATTTCAATCTCTTATATTTGGTTTCCCGTTGTCAAAATCATTAGTTTACTAGCCCAGTTAAAGACAGGAAAGTACCAACTTTATCAGCAATATAATAGTATAAGCAAGGTAGGATAACAACAGTTAAAATATTTCTTTTTAGTAATAAATGTTTTATTCAAAGTTGGTCAAAAACAAGCTATAAACACGTAAAAAGTAAACTCTAAAAAATATAAACTTGCTTCATTAAGTTTTAAAATTAGTGAGCTAACTTTTAAGTGATTGTTACATATGGTAATCGGAATGACAAGAGTTAGTTTTAAGACGTTAGTTTATTTTTGCAAACTGACTAATTGTAGTTTGCAATATATTTATTTAAACTGCTCACCCAAGTTATAGACATTCAACTTTAGTAAGTTAAATATGGAAAGCTACTTACGCATTTTGTTCAAGAAGCCAAAATATCAAACGTTAATACAACATTTATATAAAATAACACACCTTAACCCTCAATTAAAACGTCTATCTAAGCTTGTAAATATTATTTACACACCATCAATGAATGTAAGGATATTTTTTTACTGAACAAAACATAACTACCGATAATTAAAGCTTACACGCAATTCAATTCGTACAAAAAAATTTAAAGTTTTTATAATTAGGTCACAGTCAAATTGCATATTTCTAACTAAGCTTTCAAACTCAAAACTTATTAGTTGTTGTTTTTGTTTTAACTGTTGCTTTACAAAAACTAAACTACTTTTACCTTAATCTTAAGTTTGTAACAGATGTTATATTTTAAAAAACCAAAGTTTTTTTTTTGGGCTTTAGACTAAGGTGAGCATATAGTTTTTAACTAAAAATATTACTTTGGATTTACCTAGCTCAGTTTATTTTATATTTTCAGTACCTAATTCATATTAAAATGTCTAAAAAGTTTTTTTTTAAGTATAAACCTAACATTTATTTACTCTTTTGACGCCTGCCTAACTTCTCATAACTTTTTTACATTTTAAAAAACAAACTGACGAGGTCATATACCCAAGCATTGTTTTTTTTCAAATAAATCTTATAAAATTGTTCAAGTAATCAACTATTTTTTATTTTTTAGATTTGAATTTTTTAATTAGTATTTAGTCCTATGCATATATTGTAATACTGTATTTTCAAACGCAAATTTGAAACCGTCTTAGTTGCAAGAAAACTTTAACAATCGACATGGTTGAGCAGATGTTTCATGATGTTGAATCATTGAAAGCAAAAAAGATCCGCTTTGAATCACGAGTAACACTTTCAAAGTTGGGTTTTGTAATCTGTTGACAAACTAATTTTAATGGCTTCATACCATGTGGCGTATAAATTAGCCAAATCCAAATCGAACACAAGTCAAAGCTTTTCTTAAGGAACGTGACTATTACTATGCTAAAGAAATGGAGTCATAAGAATTTAAGAAAATACTAGCTTATTCGAGTGACATTTTCAGCCATATAAATAACCTTAATGTTTCTAGGGAAAATAAAAACATACTTAAATGTAGGAAATGCTTTAAAATAAAAGTTACATCTCTGGTGTCGACGAGTTAAAACAGGCAATGTAGCAAATTTTCAATCACTCGAAGAAGTTACTGATGAAAATGAGTCTTAAATTCCAAGTATGCTTTAAGAATTATGAATCATTTAAAATAATATCCAAATATATTTAACCATTTTATGGATATTTTGGATTAGAACTGGAAACTTCTGAAGAATTATTTAAATAATATAACAATATAGGTTTTTGAGAAAATCTTTATCGCGAGATATAACAACTGTGTACTAACATTTTTGTTTTCTAATAACGTACAATAAAGTCAATTTGATAGGTCAACACAAACCAACATACATAGTTTTTAACTGCATAAAATTATTTTAACATAAAAGGTAATCAACTAATATTCAATTTTGGGGTATCGTAGAACATTTCAACCTGGGGTCGGAACATCAAAAAATTAACTATTTTTATAATATATATAAAATAAATCCGCAAAAACGACATTAACAGCTAACTGTGTTTAAATGTTAAGTTTATTGAAATAAATTACACAGCAGACAACTGTAAAGTATTAAAATAGTTATATACAAGTATGAAAATTTACCTTTTTATTGCAGGCATCTTGGAAGGGTACATTCTTACATCTGAAAGATTCCGAACACCTGATGATTCTGTAGAAAATTGATTAATCAAAACTTTCAAACGATTAAAATAAAAGCATGTTATAATACTCAACATCTTAGCTTGGCCTGACTCAGTTTGCTAGGTTTAACGATTAAGGCTATAGAAAAAGAGATAGGTATATTTATAAACAGTATTTTTTTATGATGGTTAATTAAAAAAATATCAAGTAATATTTAAATTGATTTTAACCTTAACATAACTATACAATGTTCGTTTTCATACCAAATATGAAATTAAATTTATGTGTCTATAAAGCACAAAGAGTTACAAATAAATATTGATTGTATAAAGAGATTAACTAAATACAAATATTTCTACATTTTATAAAGAAAAAACAGGTGAAAACAACTTGATAAAAACCTATTTTTACTATAAACTAATTAATCGATCATCTAGCACAATAAGTTAATTGTTATAATTCTAAGCATAGACAAGTAATAAATATTAAAATATTTATATATATATATTACCATTAACTTCAAGCTTGGTAAACATTTAATAGCTAACTAGCTTGTAATCACTGAAGCGTAGAAAATCATATTGTTCATATAAACTTTAGTGATTTATTTAAAAGTTTAACTTTTTCTCAAATTTCATACTAGAAGTGTAGCAACACCATAATATTTGTTTAAATTCTAATAACTATTTCAAGAGTTACATAACTGGAAACAAGGCAAAGAAAAACAATAAAAATATTAAAATATCTAATATAATAGCTTACTTTTTCATGAAAGATTCGACAGATAGAGGGAATGTTGCTGAAAACAATACCATCTGTCTGCTTCTAAGTAGCATGCTTTGCTATTCCACCATCATTCGGTGGAAATCTGATGACAACAATTTGTCTGCTTCGTCCAATACAAGCATGTGGCATTTCTAACATAAAAGTTATTCAGTTAGTTAATTAGGTTCATTTCAACTTTTAACAAAACGAGTTTATTTGCTACCCAAGGGCTGTTGCCAAATAATGTTCGTATTTTAAACATAACTATTAATGAAACCAACATAAACAACAACAGTAGTTCAACTACAATTGACATATTCAATTTCAGATGCATTTGCTACAAGTAAACAAAACATTCATTTTCGCCGATTTTTGTTTAGAACTTTTTTCATAACTATTTAAACTACAAATAAATAATAAACAAAAAATTCAAACTAACTTGCTCTCTGGTGTTTTTTTTCTAATCAGATCGAGAATTCCATCGGGAGTCGCTTCTATCATGTGGTTATCTTCCTCGAACCTCATAATATCGTACCTGTATGGAAATACTAAACTAAGCACATGAAAATTTATTGATATCAACCTAATATGAATGAATACAAAATACTGAATACTTATTGAAAATTTAGATTTTTACTGCTAAAAAATAAATGCTAAACTAAATAAACTAAATAGTAAATAGCTTAACTAAATAGTAAACTAAATTGTTGTTAGTTAAAGTTGATATGTCAATAAACCAGTTACAAACTTCTTAATTCAGTTTAATATACATAAAAAGTAAGAATTAATATTAATTACTATAAACTAAAATATTCGATTTTATTTTACAATATTGTAATTTCAATTATTGTATTAATATAATCGCTTTATATTGTAAAATAAAAGCGATTAATTATTTAAGTTTTGTTAATTTATGATAAATAAGTTTAATTTCATCTATAGATTATAAATTTTTAGCCACTGTTGTCTTTTCATCCTCAAAAATGAAAAAAATATCTTAAAACGTGTGCTTCCAAAACATTTTACGGTTTTGATTGCTTTGTAGATTATGAATAAAAATTTCTTTCAAATAAATAAGTTAGGAAAAGTATATTTTTAACTTTAAAACTAGACTTATTAGAAAAATGTGCTTTAATGAGCAAAACTAATCGAAAATGCGAACAAAAACTTTTAAAAAGAATATACAAAAATTAAAAATTAAAACCTATCTAGTGTAGTAACTTATTTTACCTTTTATTGCAATTTCAAATAACTCACTTCAAAATGAAATAAATATAGCTTATATTTAATGAAAATTGGTTAAACTATTTAAAATATATACCATAAAACATATTTTGTGAAGATTATTCTGAATAATATATGTATTTTTTAGTTTTTTTATTTATTCCTGTTCATTTATTTGCTAAATGCAATTAGTAAAAGGTTGTATTAAATCTTTTGAAAACATATAATTTAATGTTATACTATTAAAAAGAAGTACGTGTGAGTTAAACAAATTATTTTTCAAAAGCTGTACAACAAACTGACGAATTTTTGTTTACAGTAACCTTTCGCGATTCTTATAGCAGTCCACAGTAATAGTGCGTAATTACACGAGAGGTAGCAAATACTATTCTGGATTTTTCTCATAATGCATTTGATTAGAAACAGTTTGTGCTACAGCAGACGACTCAACCAGAAAAACACGTCAAATGAGATTTTTATGTTTATTAAGAAGAACAAATATGATTTGTGTATTACATGTGTTTATTTAGTATCATTGTCACATTTAATTTTCTTTGAGCTGCTTATTTAGATTATTATTAATACATCGCGCAAGAGCACTGTATAATATGTTTGTGTTGTGAACTTTTAATATTATTTTTTTGCAGGGGTCGGAATGCCAAAAAATTAACTATTTTTATAATTTATATAACAGAAACGCGCAAAAACGACATTAAGAGCTAACTATGCTTTACATGTTTAATATACTTAAATAAATTACACAGAAGACAACTGTAAAGTTTTGAAATAGTTAAATACAAGTATGAAAATTTACCTTTTTATTGCAGGCATCTTGGAACGATACATTCTTACACTTCAAAGATTACGAACACCTGATGATTCTGTAGAAAATTAATTGTTCAAACTAACTATTTTCAAACACTTTCAAACTATAAAATAAAACCATGTTATAATACTCAACATCTTAGCTTGGCCCGACTCATTAAGATAGGTTTAAAGATAAAGGCTATAGGAAGAAGTAGGTATATTATAAACGGTCTTGTGTTTATGATGGTTAATAAAAAAATATCAAGTAATACTAAAATTGATTTTAACTTTAATATAACTATATAATGTTAGTTTTCATACCAAATATGAAATTAAATTTATTTGTCTATAAAACACAAAGAGTTACAAATAAATATTGTGTAAATAAAGAGATTGACTAAATACAAATATTTCTACATTTTATAAAGAAAAAAACAGGTGAAAACAACTTGATAAAAACTTACTTTTACTATAAACTAAACAATCGATCATCTAGCACAATAAGTTATTTGTTATAATTCTTAGCATAGACAAGTAATAAATATTAAATATATATATATATAATACCATTAACTTCAAGCCTGGTTATCATAAAACAGCTAACTAGCTTGTAATCACTCAAGCGTAGAATATCATAATGTTCATATAAACTTTAGTGATTTATTTAAAAGTTTAAATTTTTCTCAAATTTTCATATTATAAATGAAGCAGCGTCATAATATTTGTTTAAATTCTAATAACTATTTCAAGAGTTACATAACTGGAAACAAGGCAAAGAAAAACAATAAAAATATTAAAATATCTAATATAATAGCTTACTTTTTCATGAAAGATTCGACAGATAGAGGGAATGTAGCTGAAAACAATAACATCTGTCTGCTTCTAGGTAGCATGCTTTGCAATTCCACCATCATTCTGTGGAAATCTGATGACAACAATTTGTCTGCTTCGTCCAATACGAGCATGTGGCATTTCTAACAAAGAAGTTATTCAGTTAATTCTTTAAGTTCATTTCAACTTTTAACAAAACGAGTTTATTTGCTTCCCAAGGGCTGTCGCCATAATATTCGTTTTATAAACCACAACTATTAACCAGTTGAGCAACTAATAAAACCAACATAAACAACAGTCGCTTAACTACAATTGACATATCTAATTTTAGGTGCATTTGCTACAAGTAAACAAAACATTCATTTTCGCCGAATTTTGTTTAGAACTTTTTTCATAACGATTTAACTACAAATAAATAATAAACAAAAAATTTAAACTAACTTGCTCTCTGGCGTGTCTTTTCTAATTATATGGAGATTTCCACCGGGAATTGCCACTAACATTGAATATCTTTGCTCAAGTCTCTACAATGTCATCTCTCAAGTTGGTAACACCTGTATTGAAATACTAAACTTAAGCAAATGAAAATTTATTGATATCAACCTAATGTGAATGAATACAAAATACTAAAATATGTACTTATCTAAATTTATAATTTTACTGCTAAAATTAAATGCTGAAAATTTACGAGTGATAAAAATCTAACTTTGTAGTTAATATTTACATTATAAACGAAACAATCCTCAATTTTATTTTATCAAATCAAGCATGTTAGAAAAGCAAAGAAATAGACAAACTTCAACAAGGTTGGGTTGCATTTATAGATATTGTTATTTTCAAATACTTAATTTTTTTTTTTTTTTATGATTAAATATTACAATAAAGCTTTCAAATTAAATATTATATCCAAGGAAAACTTGTTATTTTAGATCAAAAACAAACCTTTCATATGAATTCCCCTTTGGAGCTCCTTGTCCAAGCACATGGCTTGGAAAGAAAGGCCCTTGGTGTTGGTAACATCTTCCGTCTTCTTCCTGTTGTCTCTCTTTATTTTTCTCTCCTTCATCATCTGTTCCTTCCACTCCTCGCTTGTCTGCTCATTCTGTTGCTGTTGTTCGAAGACAATTTTGCCCTGTGGTGGGAAATTTATTTGTGAAGCCGAAAAACAGTGGGTTGCTGTACGACCATTGGAAAATAATTATGACAAATGTTTAAACAATTTACAAACTTTATTGTTAGAGCGTTTTGTGAGGCCAAGTACGTGTTGATATAAAAAAAATCATACCTGCTTAGAACTACTTTGATAAAAGTATATGTAATTAATTAAAAAATACTCTTCAGTGCACAAATTTAACTCAAACACCAAAAAAATTTACTTAACATTTCAAGATCAAACTGATAAAATTCAAAATTTAGATCAAACTAATATAAAGTTGATATTTACTTAATTAAATAATAAATAAACCTGCTGGTTTATAGTCATTATTATTCGGAGCTTGGTCTCTCGGTTGTGTTTTATAGATAATTTTATTTATAGAAATAATATAATTACAAAAATGTTTAAGTTTTCAAAACGTCTGGTGATTTTTTATATTATAAGCTAATACTATTTGACTTTAAAAACAAGCAAATGTTTATGAAACTAACTTAAACTTTGAAATAGTTTCAAATGTTACATTTTAACTTTTATTTCGACATTAGTTTATATTCAAGATTTTAATCCCATATACATATTGACATATAAACACTTTATATAATAAATAGACTTATTAACAAATTAATTTTTGGTAACTTCCTAGGATTTTTTCATAACAATTTTAACTACAAATAAATAATAAACAAAAATTTGAACTAACTTGCTCTCTAACATACAAAATACTGAAATATGTACTTATCTAAATTTATAATTTTACTGCTAAAATTAAATGCTGAAAATTTACGAGTGATAAAAATCTAACTTTGTGCTTAATATTTACATTATAAACGAAACAATCCTTAACTTTTTTTTATCAAATCAAGCATGTTAGAAAAGCAAAGAAGCAGACAAATTTCAACAAGGTTGGGTTGCAATTATAGATATTGTTATTTTCAAATACTTAATTTTTTTTTTTATGATTAAATATTACAATAACGCTTTCAAATTTAATATTATATCCAAGAAAAACTTGTTATTTTAGATCAAAAACAAACCTTTCATATGAATTCCCCTTTGGAGCTCCTTGTCCAAGCACATGGCTTGGAAAGAAAGGCCCTTGGTGTTGGTAACATCTTCCGTCTTCTTCCTGTTGTCTCTCTTTATTTTTCTCTCCTTCATCATCTGCTCCTTCCACTCCTCGCTTGTCTGCTCATTCTGTTGCTGTTGTTCGAAGACAATTTTGCCCTGTGGTGGGAAATTTATTTGTGAAGCCGAAAAACAGTGGGTTACTGTACGACCATTGGAAAATAATTATGACAAATGTTTAAACAATTGACAAACTTTATTGTTAGAGCGTTTTGTGAGGCCAAGTACGTGTTGATATAAAAAAAATCATACCTGCTTAGAACTACTTTGATAAAAGTATATGTAATTAATTAAAAAATACTCTTCAGTGCACATATTTAACTCAAACACCAAAAAAATTTACTTAACATTTCAAGATCAAACTGATAAAATTCAAAATTCAGATCAAACTAATATAAAGTTGATATTTACTTAATTAAAAAATAAATAAACCTGCTGGTTTATAGTCATTATTATTCGGAGCTTGGTCTCTCGGTTGTGTTTTATAGATAATTTTATTTATAGAAATAATATAATTACAAAAATGTTTAAGTTTTCAAAACGTCTGGTGATTTTTTATATTATAAGCTAATACTATTTGACTTTATAACAAGCAAATATTTATGAAACTAACTTAAACTGTGAAATAGTTTCAAATGTTACATTTTAACTTTTATTTCGACACTAGTTTATATTCAAGATTTTAATCCCATATACATATTGACATATAAACACTTTATATAATAAATAGACTTATTAACAAATGAATTTTTGGTAACTTCCTAAGATTTTTTCATAACAATTTTAACTACAAATAAATAATAAACAAAAATTTGAACTAACTTGCTCTCTAACATACAAAATACTGAAATATGTACTTATCTAAATTTATCAATTTTTCGGCGCAATTTTTCGTCCTTTCGGCCCTTTTTTTTTCCAATTTTTTTTTTCATTATTTTTTTTGACCCTTGTCGAATAATTCGACAAGGGTCTATTTTTTACTAAAAATTTATTTTGACCCTAGTCGAATAGTTCGACAAGGGTCTGTTTTTTACAAAAAATATGTTTTGGCCTTTTTTTATCAAAAAATTTTCTTTAAAAAAATTCTAAAAGTTTTTTCAAGTAAAAAAGTAAAAAATTCAAGTAAATTTTTATATGTATTTTTATTTTTTTTTTGGGTTTTTATTTTTGAAAAAAGCTAAAAAAAAATAAATTATCTTAGTAAATACTCTAAGTCAAAATAATATATGTTCAATCTTGATAGTGTAAAATATAGAGAACTTAGGTTTAGAAAAAAACACTCTTATGTATCCTAATATCGTTATAATAAATGAAGCCGTTAAAAAAAAAACAGATTTAATGTGAACTTTTGATGATATATACAAACTACTTTTTGTTAAGTACAAACAGATAAGAAAAAAAATCAATTATTAAAATTCTAGTTAATTTTTAATTGTTTCAATGATATTCTTATAAATAAATCTTGTAAAGCTTAAATCTTTTGTTAGAAGTTATATCACTAACTATGTAAACTTTAAAATAAATTCAAGGAAAACTTGAACGTGGTAACATCAAGTTAAACAAAGTTAATTTTACAACTTTTTTATACTGTTACTTTTTTATGTTGGTTCTAGTTTTAAAAAGGTTAAAAATCTTAGTCTAAAGTTTAAGTTTCTCTAAGTAAGTACAACTTCATACACTTAAATTCTAAATTACAAATGACCAAAGAGGTATTTGGATTTTGAAGCTATTTGTGATAGTAATTATAATTGTGATCTAAACTTGAATTGTAGTGATTTTATTTGTTTACTTGGCTGGATCTTAGTAGTAATAGTTAGTAAAATGTTTTAACCTTAAAATAATACATTTTATCATTCTTTAATGTAAAATTCTTTCTTGACCATATTAAGTTTCTCAATATAATACTTGGAAAAATTTATGGCAAAAAAATAAAACTTATTTGTTCTGAAGGCATTCGCTGAATTTGCATTTGATCAGAGGAATGATATTTGTTTTTAAATCTTAAAACTGGCGATTCTGTCAACTAGTTTGGGAAACCAAGTTCTAATGTAAATTACTTAGTTTCATAATATTTTAAAAAATTATATTGTAAAACTAAAAAGTTTCTGTACATACGCTATTTTCAGCAACTTTAATAATCAGATAACAAAAGTTATTAACATAAAAAAATTATGATAGCTGACTCATAACTTTTTTGTTCTTATATTTTTGATATTAACTTTTACCCTAAAAATATTACAGTTAGTTATTACTTGACGGAAATTTTAGCTTTTACAAATTGATAGTTATACTTCATGTTACAGAAAGTAATACTTAATAATAAAGTTGGAACAATTTTTAGTAAATGGAACGGTTTTCAGAAAATTTAATATTTAACAGAAATAAAATAGTTTAAAGCTGGTTTCTCAAAGTTTACTGCTCAAACACTGATTTCATGAAACGGCTTTAAATTAAAAAACTCCTTAAAAGTCTTAGTTTGCTAAATTCGCACACTACAAAATTAAACAAATAATACAAAAATTAAATCGGTTTAAAGGTTTTAATCATTTAAGTGTTCTTTTAGTGTTGATTTTATTCGAAACGTCAGTTAATTCTTACCCATATATTCAAATTTTTATTTCTATTAATCTAACGTAAAACTTTTAAGCTAAACTTACCATAAATGTGCCTTTGAAAAGTTTATTTTGAGGTTAACTTGCAATTTTATTGCAATAGCTGTTTTTTTTTAAGTAAATTCAGAAACTTAAAAGCATCAAAATAAAAGCTAGCGTTTCCAAATATATACTTGTATTGTTAACAGAAAAGCAATTAAATATTGAACTTACACCAGTTGAGTGTGGTCTAGTTTTAGTTAAAATTACTTTACAATTTCAATCTCTTATATTTGGTTTCCCGTTGTCAAAATCATTAGTTTACTAGCCCAGTTAAAGACAGGAAAGTACCAACTTTATCAGCAATATAATAGTATAAGCAAGGTAGGATAACAACAGTTAAAATATTTCTTTTTAGTAATAAATGTTTTATTCAAAGTTGGTCAAAAACAAGCTATAAACACGTAAAAAGTAAACTCTAAAAAATATAAACTTGCTTCATTAAGTTTTAAAATTAGTGAGCTAACTTTTAAGTGATTGTTACATATGGTAATCGGAATGACAAGAGTTAGTTTTAAGACGTTAGTTTATTTTTGCAAACTGACTAATTGTAGTTTGCAATATATTTATTTAAACTGCTCACCCAAGTTATAGACATTCAACTTTAGTAAGTTAAATATGGAAAGCTACTTACGCATTTTGTTCAAGAAGCCAAAATATCAAACGTTAATACAACATTTATATAAAATAACACACCTTAACCCTCAATTAAAACGTCTATCTAAGCTTGTAAATATTATTTACACACCATCAATGAATGTAAGGATATTTTTTTACTGAACAAAACATAACTACCGATAATTAAAGCTTACACGCAATTCAATTCGTACAAAAAAATTTAAAGTTTTTATAATTAGGTCACAGTCAAATTGCATATTTCTAACTAAGCTTTCAAACTCAAAACTTATTAGTTGTTGTTTTTGTTTTAACTGTTGCTTTACAAAAACTAAACTACTTTTACCTTAATCTTAAGTTTGTAACAGATGTTATATTTTAAAAAACCAAAGTTTTTTTTTTGGGCTTTAGACTAAGGTGAGCATATAGTTTTTAACTAAAAATATTACTTTGGATTTACCTAGCTCAGTTTATTTTATATTTTCAGTACCTAATTCATATTAAAATGTCTAAAAAGTTTTTTTTTAAGTATAAACCTAACATTTATTTACTCTTTTGACGCCTGCCTAACTTCTCATAACTTTTTTACATTTTAAAAAACAAACTGACGAGGTCATATACCCAAGCATTGTTTTTTTTTCAAATAAATCTTATAAAATTGTTCAAGTAATCAACTATTTTTTATTTTTTAGATTTGAATTTTTTAATTAGTATTTAGTCCTATGCATATATTGTAATACTGTATTTTCAAACGCAAATTTGAAACCGTCTTAGTTGCAAGAAAACTTTAACAATCGACATGGTTGAGCAGATGTTTCATGATGTTGAATCATTGAAAGCAAAAAAGATCCGCTTTGAATCACGAGTAACACTTTCAAAGTTGGGTTTTGTAATCTGTTGACAAACTAATTTTAATGGCTTCATACCATGTGGCGTATAAATTAGCCAAATCCAAATCGAACACAAGTCAAAGCTTTTCTTTTGGAACGTGACTATTACTATGCTAAAGAAATGGAGTCATAAGAATTTAAGAAAATACTAGCTTATTCGAGTGACATTTTCAGCCATATAAATAACCTTAATGTTTCTAGGGAAAATAAAAACATACTTAAATGTAGGAAATGCTTTAAAATAAAAGTTACATCTCTGGTGTCGACGAGTTAAAACAGGCAATGTAGCAAATTTTCAATCACTCGAAGAAGTTACTGATGAAAATGAGTCTTAAATTCCAAGTATGCTTTAAGAATTATGAATCATTTAAAATAATATCCAAATATATTTAACCATTTTATGGATATTTTGGATTAGAACTGGAAACTTCTGAAGAATTATTTAAATAATATAACAATATAGGTTTTTGAGAAAATCTTTATCGCGAGATATAACAACTGTGTACTAACATTTTTGTTTTCTAATAACGTACAATAAAGTCAATTTGATAGGTCAACACCAACCAACATACATAGTTTTTAACTGCATAAAATTATTTTAACATAAAAGGTAATCAACTAATATTCAATTTTGGGGTATCGTAGAACATTTCAACCTGGGGTCGGAACGTCAAAAAATTAACTATTTTTATAATATATATAAAATAAATCCGCAAAAACGACATTAACAGCTAACTGTGTTTAAATGTTAAGTTTATTGAAATAAATTACACAGCAGACAACTGTTAAGTATTAAAATAGTTATATACAAGTATGAAAATTTACCTTTTTATTGCAGGCATCTTGGAAGGGTACATTCTTACATCTGAAAGATTCCGAACACCTGATGATTCTGTAGAAAATTGATTAATCAAAACTTTCAAACGATTAAAATAAAAGCATGTTATAATACTCAACATCTTAGCTTGGCCTGACTCAGTTTGCTAGGTTTAACGATTAAGGCTATAGAAAAAGAGATAGGTATATTTATAAACAGTATTTTTTTATGACGGTTAATTAAAAAAATATCAAGTAATATTTAAATTGATTTTAACCTTAACATAACTATACAATGTTCGTTTTCATACCAAATATGAAATTAAATTTATGTGTCTATAAAGCACAAAGAGTTACAAATAAATATTGATTGTATAAAGAGATTAACTAAATACAAATATTTCTACATTTTATAAAGAAAAAACAGGTGAAAACAACTTGATAAAAACCTATTTTTACTATAAACTAATTAATCGATCATCTAGCACAATAAGTTAATTGTTATAATTCTAAGCATAGACAAGTAATAAATATTAAAATATTTATATATATATTACCATTAACTTCAAGCCTGGTAATTATTTAATAGCTAACTAGCTTGTAATCACTCAAGCGTAGAAAATCATATTGTTCATATAAACTTTAGTGATTTATTTAAAAGTTTAACTTTTTCTCAAATTTCATACTAGAAGTGTAGCAACACCATAATATTTGTTTAAATTCTAATAACTATTTCAAGAGTTACATAAGTGGAAACAAGGCAAAAAAAAGCAATAAAAATATTAAAATATCTAATATAATAGCTTACTTTTTCATGAAAGATTCGACAGATAGAGGGAATGTTGCTGAAAACAATAACATCTGTCTGCTTCTAGGTAGCATGCTTTGCAATTCCACCATCATTCGGTGGAAATCTGATGACAACAATTTGTCTGCTTCGTCCAATACAAGCATGTGGCATTTCTAACATAAAAGTTATTTAGTTATTTAATTAGGTTCATTTCAACTTTTAACAAAACGAGTTTATTTGCTGCCCAAGGGCTGTTGCCAAATAATGTTCGTATTTTAAACATAACTATTAATGAAACCAACATAAACAACAACAGTAGCTCAACTACAATTGACATATTCAATTTCAGATGCATTTGCTACAAGTAAACAAAACATTCATTTTCGCCGAATTTTGTTTAGAACTTTTTTCATAACTATTTAAACTACAAATAAATAATAAACAAAAAATTCAAACTAACTTGCTCTCTGGTGTTTTTTTTTCTAATCAGATCGAGAATTCCATCGGGAGTCGCTTCTATCATGTGGTTATCTTCCTCGAACCTCATAATATCGTACCTGTATGGCAATACTAAACTAAGCACATGAAAATTTATTGATATCAACCTAATATGAATGAATACAAAATACTGAATACTTATTGAAAATTTAGATTTTTACTGCTAAAAAAAAATGCTAAACTAAATAAACTAAATAGTAAATAGCTAAACTAAATAGTAAACTAAATTGTTGTTAGTTAAAGTTGATATGTCAATAAACCAGTTACAAACTTCTTAATTCAGTTTAATATACATAAAAAGTAAGAATTAATATTAATTACTATAAACTAAAATATTCGATTTTATTTTACAATATTGTAATTTCAATTATTGTATTAATATAATCGCTTTATATTGTAAAATAAAAGCGATTAATTATTTAAGTTTTGTTAATTTATGATAAATAAGTTTAATTTCATCTATAGATTATAAATTTTTAGCCACTGTTGTCTTTTCATCCTCAAAAATGAAAAAAATATCTTAAAACGTGTGCTTCCAAAACATTTTACGGTTTTGATTGCTTTGTAGATTATGAATAAAAATTTCTTTCAAATAAATAAGTTAGAAAAAGTATATATTTTTAACTTTAAAACTAGACTTATTAGAAAAATGTGCTTTAATGAGCAAAACTAATCGAAAATGCGAACAAAAACTTTTAAAAAGAATATACAAAAATTAAAAATTAAAACCTATCTAGTGTAGTAACTTATTTTACCTTTTATTGCAATTTCAAATAACTCACTTCAAAATGAAATAAATATAGCTTATATTTAATGAAAATTGGTTAAACTATTTAAAATATATACCATAAAACATATTTTGTGAAGATTATTCTGAATAATATATGTATTTTTTAGTTTTTTTATTTATTCCTGTTCATTTATTTGCTAAATGCAATTAGTAAAAGGTTGTATTAAATCTTTTGAAAACATATAATTTAATGTTATACTATTAAAAAGAAGTACGTGTGAGTTAAACAAATTATTTTTCAAAAGCTGTACAACAAACTGACGAATTTTTGTTTACAGTAACCTTTCGCGATTCTTATAGCAGTCCACAGTAATAGTGCGTAATTACTCGAGAGGTAGCAAATACTATTCTGGATTTTTCTCATAATGCATTTGATTAGAAACAGTTTGTGCTACAGCAGACGACTCAACCAGAAAAACACGTCAAATGAGATTTTTATGTTTATTAAGAAGAACAAATATGATTTGTGTTTTACATGTGTTTATTTAGTATCATTGTCAAATTTAATTTTCTTTGAGCTGCTTATTTAGATTATTATTAATACATCGCGCAAGAGCACTATATAATATGTTTGTGTTGTGAACTTTTAATATTATTTTTTTGCAGGGGTCGGAATGCCAAAAAATTAACTATTTTTATAATTTATATAACAGAAACGCGCAAAAACGACATTAAGAGCTAACTATGCTTTACATGTTTAATATACTTAAATAAATTACACAGAAGACAACTGTAAAGTTTTGAAATAGTTAAATACAAGTATGAAAATTTACCTTTTTATTGCAGGCATCTTGGAACGATACATTCTTACACTTCAAAGATTACGAACACCTGATGATTCTGTAGAAAATTAATTGTTCAAACTAACTATTTTCAAACACTTTCAAACTATAAAATAAAACCATGTTATAATACTCAACATCTTAGCTTGGCCCGACTCATTAAGATAAGTTTAAAGATAAAGGCTATAGGAAGAAGTAGGTATATTATAAACGGTCTTGTGTTTATGATGGTTAATAAAAAAATATCAAGTAATACTAAAATTGATTTTAACTTTAATATAACTATATAATGTTAGTTTTCATACCAAATATGAAATTAAATTTATTTGTCTATAAAACACAAAGAGTTACAAATAAATATTGTGTAAATAAAGAGATTGACTAAATACAAATATTTCTACATTTTATAAAGAAAAAAACAGGTGAAAACAACTTGATAAAAACTTACTTTTACTATAAACTAAACAATCGATCATCTAGCACAATAAGTTATTTGTTATAATTCTTAGCATAGACAAGTAATAAATATTAAATATATATATATATAATACCATTAACTTCAAGCCTGGTTATTATAAAACAGCTAACTAGCTTGTAATCACTCAAGCGTAGAATATCATAATGTTCATATAAATTTAGTGGTTTATTTAAAAGTTTAAATTTTTCTCAAATTTCATACTAGAAGTGTAGCAACACCATAATATTTGTTTAAGTTCTAATAACTATTTCAAGGATTACATTATTAGAAAATGGCAAAGAAAAGCAATAAAACATTTAAATATCTAATATAATAGCATACTTTCGCATGAAGGCTTCAACAGATAGCGGGAATGTTGCTGAAAACAATACCATCTGTCTGCTTCTAAGTAGCATGCTTTGCTATTCCACCATCATTCGGTGGAAATATGATGACAACAATTTGTCTGCTTCGTCCAATACAAGCATGTGGCATTTCTAACAAAGAAGTTATTCAGTTAATTCTTTAAGTTCATTTCAACTTTTAACAAAACTAGTTTATTTGCTGCCCAAGGACTGTCGCCATAATATTCGTGAAAGGTGAAAACAACTTGATAAAAACTTTTAACAAAACTAGTTTATTTGCTGCCCAAGGGCTATTGCCAAATTATATTCGTATTTTAAACAGTATAATTAAAATTAATAGCTTAAATTTTTACTATAAACTAATCAATCGATCCTCTAGCACAATAAGTTATTTGTTATAATTCTTAACACAAATAAGTAATAAATATTAAATATATATATATATAATACCATTAACTTCAAGCCTGGTTATCATAAAACAGCTAACTAGCTTGTAATCACTCAAGCGTAGAATATCATAATGTTCATATAAACTTTAGTGATTTATTTAAAAGTTTAAATTTTTCTCAAATTTTCATATTATAAATGAAGCAGCGTCATAATATTTGTTTAAATTCTAATAACTATTTCAAGAGTTACATAACTGGAAACAAGGCAAAGAAAAACAATAAAAATATTAAAATATCTAATATAATAGCTTACTTTTTCATGAAAGATTCGACAGATAGCGGGAATGTTGCTGAAAACAATAACATCTGTCTGCTTCTAGGTAGCATGCTTTGCTATTCCACCATCATTCGGTGGAAATCTGATGACAACAATTTGTCTGCTTCGTCCAATACAAGCATGTGGCATTTCTAACAAAGAAGTTATTCAGTTAATTCTTTAAGTTCATTTCAACTTTTAACAAAACTAGTTTATTTGCTGCCCAAGGGCTGTCGCCATAATATTCGTTTTATAAACCACAACTATTAACCAGTTGAGCAACTAATAAAACCAACATAAACAACAGTCGCTTAACTACAATTGACATATCTAATTTTAGGTGCATTTGCTACAAGTAAACAAAACATTCATTTTCGCCGAATTTTGTTTAGAACTTTTTTCATAACGATTTAAACTACAAATAAATAATAAACAAAAAATTTAAACTAACTTGCTCTCTGGCGTGTCTTTTCTAATTATATGGAGATTTCCACCGGGAATTGCCACTAACATTGAATATCTTTGCTCAAGTCTCTACAATGTCATCTCTCAAGTTGGTAACACCTGTATTGAAATACTAAACTTAAGCAAATGAAAATTTATTGATATCAACCTAATGTGAATGAATACAAAATACTAAAATATGTACTTATCTAAATTTATAATTTTACTGCTAAAATTAAATGCTGAAAATTTACGAGTGATAAAAATCTAACTTTGTAGTTAATATTTACATTATAAACGAAACAATCCTCAATTTTATTTTATCAAATCAAGCATGTTAGAAAAGCAAAGAAATAGACAAACTTCAACAAGGTTGGGTTGCATTTATAGATATTGTTATTTTCAAGTACTTAATTTTTTTTTTTTTTATGATTAAATATTACAATAACGCTTTCAAATTTAATATTATATCCAATAAAAACTTGTTATTTTAGATCAAAAACAAACCCTTCATATAAATTCCTTTTAGAAGCTCCCTGTCCAAGCACATGGTCTGGAAATAGAGGCCCTTGGGGTTGGTAACATCTTCCGTCTTCTTCCTGTTGTCTCTTTTTATTTTTCCCTCCATCATCATCTGTTCCTTCCACTCCTCGCTTGTCTGCTCATTCTGTTGCTGTTGTTCGAAGACAATTTTGCCCTGTGGTGGGAAATTTATTTGTGAAGCCGAAAAACAGTGGGTTGCTGTACGACCATTGAAAAATAATTATGACAAATGTTTAAACAATTGACAAACTTTATTGTTAGAGCGTTTTGTGAGGCCAAGTACGTGTTGATATAAAAAAAATCATACCTGCTTAGAACTACTTTGATAAAAGTATATGTAATTAATTAAAAAATACTCTTCAGTGCACAAATTTAACTCAAACACCAAAAAAATTTACTTAACATTTCAAGATCAAACTGATAAAATTCAAAATTTAGATCAAACTAATATAAAGTTGACATTTACTTAATTAAATAATAAATAAACCTGCTGGTTTATAGTGGTTATTATTCGGAGCTTGGTCTCTCGGTTGTGTTTTATAGATAATTTTATATATAGAAATAATATAATTACAATTTTTTTTAAGTTTTCAAAACGTCTGGTGATTTTTTATATTATAAGCTAATACTATTTGACTTTATAACAAGCAAATATTTATGAAACTAACTTAAACTGTGAAATAGTTTCAAATGTTACATTTTAACTTTAATTTCGACACTAGTTTATATTCAAGATTTTAATCCCATATACATATTGACATATAAACACTTTATATAATAAATAGACTTATTAACAAATGAATTTTTGGTAACTTCCTAAGATTTTTTCATAACAATTTTAACTACAAATAAATAATAAACATAAATTTGAACTAACTTGCTCTCTAACATACAAAATACTGAAATATGTACTTATCTAAATTTATAATTTTACTGCTAAAATTAAATGCTGAAAATTTACGAGTGATAAAAATCTAACTTTGTGGTTAATATTTACATTATAAACGAAACAATCCTCAATTTTATTTTATCAAATCAAGCATGTTAGAAAAGCAAAGAAGTAGACAAATTTCAACAAGGTTGGGTTGCAATTATAGATATTGTTATTTTCAAATACTTAATTTTTTTTTTTATGATTAAATATTACAATAACGCTTTCAAATTTAATATTATATCCAAGAAAAACTTGTTATTTTAGATCAAAAACAAACCCTTCATATAAATTCCTTTTCGAAGCTCCCTGTCCAAGCACATGGTCTGGAAATAGAGGCCTTTGGTGTTGGTAACATCTTCCGTCTTCTTCCTGTTGTCTCTCTTTATTTTTCTCTCCTTCATCATCTGTTCCTTCCACTCCTCGCTTGTCTGCTCATTCTGTTGCTGTTGTTCGAAGACAATTTTGCCCTGTGGTGGGAAATTTATTAATTTGTGAAGCCGAAAAACAGTGGGTTGCTGTACGACCATTGGAAAATAATTATGACAAATGTTTAAACAATTGACAAACTTTATTATTAGAGCGTTTTGTGAGGCCAAGTACGTGTTGATATAAAAAAAATCATACCTGCTTAGAACTACTTTGATAAAAGTATATGTAATTAATTAAAAAATACTCTTCAGTGCACAAATTTAACTCAAACACCAAAAAAATTTACTTAACATTTCAAGATCAAACTGATAAAATTCAAAATTCAGATCAAACTAATATAAAGTTGACATTTACTTAATTAAATAATAAATAAACCTGCTGGTTTATAGTGGTTATTATTCGGAGCTTGGTCTCTCGGTTGTATTTTATAGATAATTTTATTTATAGAAATAATATAATTACAATTTTTTTTAAGTTTTCAAAACGTCTGGTGATTTTTTATATTATAAGCTAATACTATTTGACTTTAAAAACTAGCAAATGTTTATGAAACTAACTTAAACTTTGAAATAGTTTCAAATGTTACATTTTAACTTTTATTTCGACACTAGTTTATATTCAAGATTTTAATCCCATATACATATTGACATATAAACACTTTATATGATAAATAGACTTATTAACAAATTAATTTTTGGTAACTTCCTAGGATTTTTTCATAACAATTTTAACTACAAATAAATAATAAACAAAAATTTGAACTAACTTGCTCTCTAACATACAAAATACTGCAATATGTACTTATCTAAATTTATAATTTTACTGCTAAAATTAAATGCTGAAAATTTACGAGTGATAAAAATCTAACTTTGTGCTTAATATTTACATTATAAACGAAACAATCCTCAACTTTTTTTTATCAAATCAAGCATGTTAGAAAAGCAAAGAAGTAGACAAATTTCAACAAGGTTGGGTTGCAATTATAGATATTGTTATTTTCAAATACTTAATTTTTTTTTTTTTATGATTAAATATTACAATAACGCTTTCAAATTTAATATTATATCCAAGAAAAACTTGTTATTTTAGATCAAAAACAAACCCTTCATATGAATTCCCCTTTGGAGCTCCTTGTCCAAGCACATGGTCTGGAAATAGAGGCCCTTGGGGTTGGTAACATCTTCCGTCTTCTTCCTGTTGTCTCTCTTTATTTTTCCCTCCTTCATCATCTGTTCCTTCCACTCCTCGCTTGTCTGCTCATTCTGTTGCTGTTGTTCGAAGACAATTTTGCCCTGTGGTGGGAAATTTATTAATTTGTGAAGCCAAAAAACAGTGGGTTGCTGTACGACCATTGGAAAATAATTATGACAAATGTTTAAACAATTGACAAACTTTATTGTTAGAGCGTTTTGTGAGGCCAAGTACGTGTTGATATAAAAAAAATCATACCTGCTTAGAACTACTTTGATAAAAGTATATGTAATTAATTAAAAAATACTCTTCAGTGCACAAATTTAACTCAAACACCAAAAAAATTTACTTAACATTTCAAGATCAAACTGATAAAATTCAAAATTTAGATCAAACTATTATAAAGTTGATATTTACTTAATTAAAAAATAAATAAACCTGCTGGTTTATAGTCATTATTATTCGGAGCTTGGTCTCTCGGTTGTGTTTTATAGATAGTTTTATTTACAGAAATAAACTAATTACAAAAATGTTTAAGTTTTCAAAACGTCTGGTGATTTTTTATATTATAAGCTAATACTATTTGACTTTAAAAACAAGCAAATGTTTATGAAACTAACTTAAACTGTGAAATAGTTTCAAATGTTACATTTTAACTTTTATTTCGACACTAGTTTATATTCAAGATTTTAATCCCATATACATATTGACATATAAACACTTTATATAATAAATAGACTTATTAACAAATTAATTTTTAGTAACTTCCTAGGATTTTTTCATAACATTAAAAAAAAAACATACTTGCTTAAAACTACTTTGATAAAAGTATATGTAATCAACTAAAAAATACTCTTCAGTGCACAAATTTAATTCAAACACCAATAAAATTTACTAAACATTTCAAGATCAAACTGATAAAAATCAAAATTCAGATCAAAGTAATATAAAGTTGATATTTATTTAATAAATAAATAAATAAACCTGCTGGTTTATAGTCCTTATTATTCGAAGCTTAGTCTCTCAGTTGTGTTTTATAGATAATTTTATTTATAGAAATAATATAATTACAATTTTTTTTAAGTTTTCAAAACGTCTGGTGATTTTTTATATTATAAGCTAATACTATTTGACTTTATAACAAGCAAATGTTTATGAAACTAACTTAAACTGTGAAATAGTTTCAAATGTTACATTTTAACTTTTATTTCGACACTAGTTTATATTCAAGATTTTAATCCCATATACATATTGACATATAAACACTTTATATAATATATAGACTTATTAACAAATGAATTTTTGGTAACTTCCTAGGATTTTTTCATAACATTAAAAAAAAAACATACTTGCTTAAAACTACTTTGATAAAAGTATATGTAATCAACTAAAAAATACTCTTCAGTGCACAAATTTAATTCAAACACCAATAAAATTTACTAAACATTTCAAGATCAAACTGATAAAAATCAAAATTCAGATCAAAGTAATATAAAGTTGATATTTATTTAATAAATAAATAAATAAACCTGCTGGTTTATAGTCATTATTATTCGAAGCTTGGTCTCTCGGTTGTGTTTTATAGATAATTTTATTTATAGAAATAACCTAATTACAATTTTTTTAAGTTTTCAAAACGTCTGGTGATTTTTTATATTATAAGCTAATACTATTTGACTTTATAACAAGCAAATATTTATGAAACCAACTTAAACTGTGAAATAGTTACAAATGTTACATTTTAACTTTTATTTCGACACTAGTTTATATTCAAGATTTCTATTGACATATAAACGCTTTATATAATAAATAGACTTATTTATAAAAGAATTTTTGGTAATTGCCTAGGATGTCACACCAATATCAAGCTGAAATTATATTTGAATTCTTTTTTAAGAAATTTTAGGCTAAAAATCAATGCTATAAGCATAATATTTTTAATCTTAAAAGATACTTTGTTTCAAACTAGATATATCAATATATAGTAAGAATTAAATTTAATTATTGTAAACTTAAATATTTGATTGTATTTCACAACATTGTATTTGATAAAAGTCTTTTCAGCCTTTAAAATCCATCCTCAAACATGCAAATTTTTAAATGACTTTAATTCACATACTCAGATCCTTAAAACATTAAAAAACAAATAAGAACAAAAAAGTTACCTATAGAGGGTAAGGGTTAGCGTTAATAGTGATAGAAAAAGAAATAATAAAAAATTTAAGTTAATAAAAAATAATTTAAAAATTTCAACCCGTGCAAAAGTGTCTTTGTGCAGGTTTTTGTCTGTAAACATTGAAAATTGTAAGCTTAAAATATTTATGAAAAGATGCTTATGCTCAATAATAAGTTTATTTAATAGATTTCCTGACTTTTTTATTTTAAATAAAGTTTCAACTTATAATCTACAAAGCAATCAAAACCGTTAAACATGTTTTTTGTTTATAAACATTGAAAATTGTAAGTGTAAAATATTTTTAAAAACACAAATTTTTAAGATATTTTTTCATTTTAAGGATGGATTTTTGAGGCTGTATGATTTCTGAGGATGATTTCTGAGGATAATCAATGTAAATTATTGTACATATGATATAATAGCATTATATTGTAAAATAAAAGTGATTAAATATTTAACTTTTATGAGTTTATGATTAATAAATTTTATTTTGTTTATAGAATACAAATTTTTAGCCTATAGTTATGGGTAAAAAAGGCATCAAATATAATATAATTTCAACTTGATATTGGTGCAACATTATCCTAGGTATTTACCTAATTTCCAATACTCATATAAATTTTTGTAATGCTTTGAAACATAATATACTGCTACCAAGTTCCAATCATAAAATTATAGAGTATTAAAATCATTATAATTATTTGTCATAAATGGTATCATATAATCTGTAATAGTTTTACTAATAACCTATTGATAATATAAATGTATTTTCTATAAAAGTTCATAAACTTAACATAAATCATTTATAATGAAAAGAGGAGCCATTAGAAAATAACCTAATGATTAAATAAACAAACTGAGTTTGTATATTAACAGGATGGCCATTTGTTAAAGAAAAATTAAGTTTTTAGACTTTCTGCCAGGATTTTTAAAGTTTTCTTGTCTTTTTTTATCAGAACTTTAAATCTAAGATGAAATAAAAAATATCAATTGTATTACATTAATAAAAAGATTATGTAATTCTACTACAAATATGTTATAAAACTAATACAATGTTAAATAATTAGTGGTAAATAATTTGAGATGTATTTAATAATTATCTTTTATTTAATCTAAAATTCATAATTTTACATTTAAACTTTGTCAAAATTCCAGGGTTTGTTCAAGAAATTCATTATATGATAAATTAAAAAGTAATGTACTAAAAGGTGAAAACTAAAAATGATTGTTAATCAATTTTTTATACATACAAAAATCTTAACAATAGGACATAATAATTAAATAAAAGCTATTTTCAGAAAAAGATGATTTTAAAGCTCTAATTTAAACTTAATTTTTATTTGACAAAAACACTATTCCCATCAAAAGTACTTATTGCCAAAAGTGTCTAATTTTAAAGCAAAAACAAGTAAAATATTAGCTAGATTTCTAATGGGGTGCCACTTTTTGAGCCAAAAAAAACTACCATGAATGACTAAAAAATGTCATTAGTCATCCTGAGATTTTTAAACCCTCTAAAAATACCTTTTAAACTTATGTTAAGTTTTTCAAAATCACTAGGAACCTATTTTTTGAACAAAATTTCTCAAAAGACATAAAATATTGAAACTGGAACAACTTAATTCTATTCAAGATCTAGAAAAATCTATCCTAAAGTTCAAACTTATTTAATTTTACTTGTTATTAAAACACAAAACTATCCAGAGTTTATAAAAAAATCATAATATCTTGAGACTTTAAAAAAATTCAAAACATTTTGAGTTATCCTAATTTTCCTTTATATCTTGAGTAAGTGGCAACCCTGCAAGCTAAAATTTAAATTTTTTAACTTATAATTTTAAAACTAAAAATATATATATAATTACCAGCCTGTTTATTCAGTTCTCCTTCCATTTTCCCTCCCATTTGTTTACAAACTTTTTTAAGCTTGAGTTAACTTCAGAATTTTAAAACTTTACAACTTTATACCAGGTCCAAAAAGCTGTTTAGTAGAGTCTTAATTTATTTTTATTTAAAAAGTAAAATAAAACAAAATCTGTATATTTTAACCGAGTAAAACTAATACTACAATAATTTTGTTTTTTTTAAATACTTTATTAGATTTTCGTAAACTTAAAATGAGTAAAAACTAAACAGAATAGTACTTAAAACTGAATATAAACTTAAACAAATATAAAACTAAAAGTTAATGAACAATATATAGCTATTGTTAGTATGAATTTGATTTACTCTAAACATAAAAAATACATATATAAACAAAGATAATGTTTGTTTTATTACACCGTCGTATTAAAGCTTTCTTAATATTTTATTCTAAGTTAAAGGAAGTTTATAAGACAAAAAAATATCTTTTCTTAATAAAAACATACCCTTTTAAATGTACTTTTTCAATGTTGTTTTTCAAAAAAAGCATTTAAAGTTTTTATTCATTTTTTACTAAAACATTAGCTTATAAACATTTAGTTTTAAAAGCTATTCTAGAGTTTTAATAAAACACTTAAGCCAAGTGTATATAAGATAAGGGTTTGTAGTTAAACACAAAAAAATTGAAATCTAAAAACAAAAACTTTGCGTTATTTAAAATCATTTTCATTGTGAAAAAAGAGTTCAAAAGATTTAATAATAAGTTATATCAATTTACTGGTAAAATTTATTTTTACAGTAAACTTCTCAAACAATTACTAGTTACTTACCAATTAATTGAGTTGTTTTATTAGTAAGGAACAACGACACTAAACAATAAAATGTAGTATTGGTATTTTTTTAATGATGTTTTGTGGCATATTTTTGCTTGCTTGATTTATTTAATAGCTTTGAACTGCATTTTCATTATTTTTTTTCAACTTACTAATTATTATAAAGAAATTTTTGAAAGTATATGTTTGTCTATGATTTTTTCAGTTTAACAATCTTATTTATTAAAAAAGATTATAATCTACTGATAAGCTTAACTTTAAAAACAAATAGTTTTTAATAAAAGTTAAAAATTAAACAAAGTTTGCTTTTAAAGACACTAACGAAAAATATTTCTAAAAGAAATTGCCAATTATTATAAAAAATTTAAGTTTATTGCAAAACAAGTATATTGTCCTCACAGAAATCCATATTACAAAATCATTAGTCAAATATAAAAGATAACACAACAAAAGCTGTGTTAATAAAAAGTTGTTTTTGTATCTTTTTCCTAAAATAAAACTACTTTAGTTTGTAATTAACAAAGTATCAAGTCAAGCTTATTAACTGTTTTAAATAAAAAGTATAAGAACTAAAAGCGAAGAAAATCAATATTTTTTAACTTTAGCGAATTTCCAGCTTTAGAAAAATTACAAGTAATAAATCGTTTCTGTTTTAGTCTATTAACTTTTGACAAGGCTTTAGTCAAACTGTACAAAATTATTTTAGTATGAAGTTTGAAAGATATAATTCATGTTTTGAAAAATTTAACTTTGTTATTACTTTTAAATAAAGTTTTTATTACCATAACTAATATTAACCTACAAAACTTAGTTTTAAACACTTTCACTATAATGTAAATAAGTTAGTTTTATAGAATTTTAAAGTACAAGAAAGTTTACATGCATAAATGTTCTTTATACTGTTTGTGATTTTACTTATGTTAATTTAACACAGAATCGTTTTAATTTAAACTTGAAAAGGTATGTTCTTTGATTCTTGTAAAAGAAGTGTCTACCAAGCATTACAATATATATCATTATAATTGTTGTACCATTTAATATCTGTAATATTTTTTTACATTTAGTTCAATATTTTTGTATTTCAGCTTATATGTTTATATTAACCAAACTTTTGTTTTATGTAGTAAGCAACCATTTTTCCAGCTTATCTATTTAACTATCAAAATTTAGAATTTTTTTCTAATTTTTGAAAAAACTTTTATACAAAGCTATGTAATGGTATACAAAACTTGTAACTGTAAACAAGTAAATTAAGTTTTTAAAAGTAAAACAGGATTTAGCTTAACTCATAAAATTTTACTTTATATCTGAATTTTTTTGACATTAATTTATTTTTCACTTGATCCGAGTACTTATTTAAGAAAATTTTGCATGTATCAAAGAAAAATGTTCATTGTTTTTTGAAACAGATGAATTGTTTGTAATGGCAAAGCAAAAATATCTAGATTGTGATAATAAAAATCAAATTTATAAACGCTACAAATCACGTTTCTCAAACAACCAGATGGTCGAGTGGTTGACCACCGGGGGTTCTCGCCCACGATGTCCTGAGATCGAGTCCAACCAATAGCATTTTTAATTAAAAAATCACTGTAAAGCACTATTTTTAATTAAAATAAAGTATATTTTAGAACCTGGAAAAGATGTAAAACTAACTTTTTCGAAAATAACTTTTAAAGGATATATCGCCAATAAAAATTAGAAACTATCAAACTAATATTGTTTTCAAATAACTAGAGCTTATTTTGGCTTTAAAAAGCCACAAACATTAAATCTTTTTTGTTTTAGTCCATTATTTTTGATAAAACTTTAGTTGAACTATACAACAAAAATTTTAATACCGATTTTAGATAGGTATAGTCATAACTTTAAAAGAACTTAAACTTTATAATTACCTCAAAATAAAGATTTTCAAAGGCCTGTAATATTTTTTACTCATGCTTCAATATTCGAGTAATCAATTTATAACAACATCTAAAAGTTTGGTTTTATGTAGCAAACAAACTTTTTTTCCAGCTTATCTATTTTACTATCAAAAGTTAGAATTTTTTTATTCTAATTTCAAAATAAGCTTTTATACAAAATAATTAATTATATAGAAGCCTTTTCAGTGTCCACATGTACATTAAGTTATTAAAGCATAACTGGATTTAGCTTAATTCATAAAACTTTACTTAATATATAAATGTTTTTGACGTTAATTTATTTTTCACTTAATCCGAGTACTTATTTAAGAAAATTTTGTATGTAACAGAGATAAATGTTCATTGTTTTTGAATCAAATGACTTGTATGTAATGGCAAGCAAAAATATCTAGATTGTGATAATAAAAATCAAATTTATAAACGCTACAAATCCAGACTTCAAAGAACCAGATGGTCGAGTGGTTGACCACCAGGGCTTTCGCCCACGATGTCCCGAGATCGAGTCCAACCAATAGCATTTTTAATTAAAAAATCACTGTAAAGCACTATTTTTAATTAAAATAAAGTATATTTTAGAACCTGGAAAAGATGTAAAACTAACTTTTTCGAAAATAACTTTTAAAGGATATATCGCCAATAAAAATTAGAAACTATCAAACTAATATTGTTTTCAAATAACTAGAGCTTATTTTGGCTTTAAAAAGCCACAAACATTAAATCGTTTTTGTTTTAGTCCATTATTTTTGATAAAACTTTAGTTAAACTATACAACAAAAATTTTAATACCGATTTTAGATAGGTATAGTCATAACTTTAAAAGAACTTAAACTTTATAATTACCTCAAAATAAAGATTTTCAAAGGCCTGTAATATTTTTTACTCATGCTTCAATATTTGGTAATCAATTTATAAGTTTATATTATAACAACATCTAAAAGTTTGGTTTTATGTAGCAAGCAAACTTTTTTTCCAGCTTATCTATTTTACTATCAAAAGTTAGAATTTTTTTATTCTAATTTCAAAATAAGCTTTTATACAAAATATTTAATTATATAGAAGCCTTTTCAGTGTCCACATGTACATTAAGTTATTAAAACATAACTGGATTTAGCTTAATTCATAAAACTTTACTTAATATATAAATGTTTTTGACCTTAATTTATTTTTCACTTAATCCGAGTTCTTATTTAAGAAAATTTTGCATGTAACAGAGAAAAATGTTCATTGTTTTTGAATCAAATGACTTGTATGTAATGGCAAGCAAAAATATTTAGAATGTGATATTAATTTTAAATATATAATTGTTACAAATCTTGACTTACGAAAAAACCAGATGGTCGAGTGGTTAACAACTTGGGCCTCCGCGCACGAGACCCGGGATCGAGTTCAGTCAGTATTGTTTTTTATAAAATTGCAAAGCACTATTTTTAAATAAAAAATAATTTAGAACCTGGAAAAGATGTAAAACTAACTTTTAAAGGATTTTCGTTAATAAAAATACCAAACTATCAAACTAATATTGTTTTCGAATAACTGGTGCTTATTTTGGCTTTAAAAAACCACAAACATTAAATTGTTTTTGTTTTAGTACATTATTTTTGATAAAACCTTAGTTGAACTATACAACAAAAAATTTAATACGGATTTTAGATAGGTATAGTCATAACTTTAAAAGAACTTAAACTTTATAATTACCTCAAAATAGAGGTTTTCAAAGGCCTGTAATATTTTTTTTACTCATGCTTCAATATTTGGTAATCAATTTATAAGTTTATATTATAACAACTAAAAGTTTGGTTTTATGTAGCAAGCAAACTTTTTTCCAGTACATGTCCACATGTACATTAAGTTATTAAAGCATAATTGGGTTTAGCTTAATTCATAAAACTTTACTTTATATATAAATGTTTTTGACGTTAATTTATTTTTCACTTAATCCGAGTACTTATTTAAAAAAATTTTGCATGTATAACAGAAAAATGTTCATTGTTTTTGAGTCAAATGACTTGTATGTAATGGCATGTAAACGTTTCGTAACCCTGTAGCTAGGAAGTTTGCTGCATAATTTAAGTATTTGGTAATTAAATGTAAAAATAGATAAATAAAAAATGTATGTAGTGTTAGTAGTTAATTTTTCGTATCTCTTGGTAATCTTATTTATGGAACAAATGATTTAAAAACTTAACGCTTTAGTTATCTAGTAGGATATATTAAGAGTATGAGTGTAATGATGCTATTTTCAAGGGGGTAACTTTTGAAACACAATAATTTTAAATAACAGATAAAACAAAAATAAAAAGTATGAACTGAAATTTTTAGTTTATTTAAATAAAAAAAGTGCATTTTTTTATCTTTAGACTGTTTTTTATTAATAATTTTAGACACTTTAAAATATTAAGTTACATTTATTTAAATGAAGTAGATAAAAAATCGAAAGGTAAAAGTTATTTAGTTTAAGATATTTAGGTTAGATAAAAACATTATTTTCACATACCGTTGTAGCGTGACAGTTTAACTTGTTTTTTAAGATCTATTTTTATAGCTCGTTAAAGCTGACAATTTAATTTTTCATGGTTTTCCACCCAACTAAAAACCAATTTTGGTTCGTTGAGTTAATTTAGTACTATTAGGTTTTACATGATTAGTTTATTTAAAAGTGACATTTCAAGTTTTACAATTTAGTTAAACAAATCAACTGGAATATAAAATAATTTAATTTGTTACAAATCTAAATCTTAATTTATGAACTTTACCGTTTGATCAACAACAACAACAGCATCTGAGACAACCTGCGACCAATTTCGTCCTGATTAGGACTCATCTGGCAGGCATAGTCGCGTAAAACCGCTGTTGAGATCTAACCAGGCGGGCTAAAGTACGAAGTACTGAAGCGATCGCTTTTGGGTAAAGTTAAAAAAAATTGACAGAGCTAAATCATTGACAGCCAAACGTCTCAGACATTGTCAGCTTTTTGAGAGATTATAGTCTTCATGATCTCACATTATGATCAAACTTTATTTTAATAAACACTTATGCAAAGTTTGTAAAACATACACTATGGATATTTTTTATTTGTTTGTCTTACCGCATTTAATTAAACTTTTGTTTTATAAACAAACCAAGTTAAGGATTTAAACGAAACACAAAATTATCACTCGAAAATATAATTCAATTGTAACAGTCATGTATGCTAAACAGTGTGAGTGTAACAACTTTGTACCTCCGCCTAAAATTTATACATTTAACTCTTTAAAAATAAATGCATCTTAGTTAAACTTTAACATGGGCAAGCTAAAAATGAGAACCAAGTTTGTAAACGTGCTGAGATACCAAGCTTATCAATCTAAAAGTTTTTTTGTTTTTTCTATTTACATTGTAAATGAAACAAATGATTTTTTAGTGTTTATAATATGAATTGAAATCTCATCTTTAAAAAATTTTAGTTTATTATTGTAGTTTTCATCCATAGAAAAGTATTTTTACTGTGAACCATAAAAAGATTTAAGGTATTGATTTTAAAATTGTTCAAAAAAAAACCTATGTCCATAACAACGAAATCACAAGACCACATTTCATCAACAGATAAAAAAGTTTTTTTTTTAAAGTTCACACTATTATTCACTCTGTTATAAAAAAAATAGTTTGAAACAGTCAAACCTGTAAGAAATTTGATAGGAAATTTTTTGCCAGTATTTAGCCATTAGAAAAGCAACAAGCGTGATAACTGCTACTACAAGGCTTATCATGCTTATGTTAATAAATTTCTGTTTAAATCAGTTTACGTTTTAAACAGTGCAAAGAAACACTTAGTTTAATGAAAAGTTTATATTCAAACTATGTTAATTGTTTAATAAGTAGTTTTGTCATTTGTATAAACAATAAACTTTCTAAAAATCTACGTTATGAAATATAAAAGCTTTTCTTAGAAATATTGAAGGTTAAATTACATTGTAAAATGTTAAAAAGTTGATGTTTGCAGCGACTAAATTGGAAAAACTTTTGATGATAATTTAGTGTTGACTTTTCTAATTTACTGTTTTTTTTATTAAAGGTTAATAAAAACTTATTTTTTATTTGAATTAAGAGATTTTAAAACCACTAGTTGTTAAATAAAAGTTTATAAACTGAAAGTATCATCATAAGAAATAATTCTATCTAAACCATGCTTAAAACTATTAAACAATTTCTAAATACTATATTTGTTTGCCAGATTGAAATGCTTTAAAGCCTTTCTAATTTACTTAAACATATAAAATAAAAACTAGTAGTTTAAGCTAATACTTTAAAAGAGTTATAATTTTTTTTTTATTAAAACCAAAACTTGCAACTTTGAGATTAGTTTAAAAGTCAATCCATAGTTCTTACTAAAAAAAAATTTTTTTTTAAGTTTGCTTTATTTTTAAATTTATAAACTAGCTTAGACAAATTTTGAACATAATACTACCCAACAAACGTAACAAGATATTCGTGAAAAAAACAAATATCAAACCGAAATGAAATCAACTTGTAAAAATGCTTCCACAAAAATTTATGCATGATTTAATTTTTGCACATTAACCATCTTTTTTCTATCACATAATATCTCCTTTAAGTTCTCTCAAAAGACAAGTTTTTTATAAACTTAGTTTGATAAAAAATTATCAATGTTACTGATTATCAAGGTTACTATAAATTAACTCTTTTTGAAATTTTTTTTGTACAAATTTTTATCTACAGCAACAAAAAAGAGTTACACTATAAAAAAGACAGTAGAAAAAAAAATTCTAAAAATTTGTATAGTTTTCACAAAAAAATTTTGCGCATTATAAAACAGTTTAACAAACACAGTACGACAATTGTTTACAACATATAAACTTCTCGTTTAAAATAAACTTCAGTGAAAATAACTATTATATACAAAAAAAAAAGAAAGAAACAGAAGTAATTGATGAAATAACAAATGGTTTGACGACTATTTGCACGAAGTTTGTTTGTAAAGTTTAGTTGAACCTTCGAACTTCATCAATATTTGCGCACGGTTAAAATTTAACAAGATTGCAATCACATCGTGCAATCTTCGTTTGTTGTATTTTTCTTTAACTTATGTAAAACATATTACTGTACTGAATTATTAATTATGTTTGATTTTAATTCCTTAATTTTTTTAAAGGCGTAATTAGAACAAAAATACGGTTTTAGTTAGTAATGAAACTAACACTAAATAATCGTACGTTTACAAGACTTGAGTAAATAGACTTAAGTAAAAATTTCTTTAACTGGAATGAATATAAAATTCTTTCACTTTTGTTTAAGATAAGATTTTTTCAGACCGTTTCCACTGTAATAAAAAAATTACAACTTTATAAAAACTCTTAAGTCTTATTGTAAAAATTCAAAAAAAAGAAAGCTAACTAATAAAAGCATTTATAAACTTTAAAGAAAGTAAGTTTTAAGTACATATTTAATTTGTAGCAAAGCGTAATTTAGTTAACACAAAATTTATTTTGTATATCAATTTGTAAATAGTCTTTTCTTTTACGTACCACGGTGTTCTGATGTAATTGTTAGAACTTAGATCAAAGATTAGCTTTTTGAACTTGCTATGATTCATTTTTCAGGTTACATGACAGTTCAAATTCCGACAATTCAAATTTCCACAATTCAAGTTCTTTAAAAAACCTTAGAGACATTATCTCAAAAAAAAATATACATTTGAAAAAAAAAATATGGACTTCTTATTAATATCTAAACGCTATTTTTGCTTTTTTGAAAAATGTTAAATAATTTTAAAGATAATTTAAAGTTAACTTAAATAACTACATTTCTAAACTTATTTTAGCCATATGTCCGAATATATTTTTACAAAAATTATGGCTTGTAGATAATAATAGAACCTACGTACCATTTTTTTTTTCAAGTATACACTACTTTTCAACTTGTGACCCTTTAAATTTTTTTAAAGAATTGGGTTGCCCAATTTTGAGTTTTTCGAGTGGTGTACCTTATTTATTTTAGAATAATCACTTGTATTCAACATTACTACACCGTTTTTTTATCCATAATAGACACCTAATGTTTTATTTTTCGAGAGGCCTATTAGTGTTTTGAGTGTCGCTCTGTTTTTGTCTGTATCACATTTTGCTCTCAGCAACAAACTTTGTGGTGCTGTTTCTTTGTTTCTTAAGTTGTCTAGCATGTCATAGTCTGGATGTTTTCTTTGACACGCCCTTGTTTAATTTAACTCTCAGTTGAAGCTTTAATTTTATTTTTGTCGAAAAATTTTAGCATGGTGCTGTGTTTGAAACTAAAAATTATTGCTGATTTATCGGTCAGTGATAACTTGTAAGAGTTTAGGTTGATCATACAGTCTGACGCTTCATATTTTCTTTGTTTTTTCCATAGTGCAAAGAGCTTTTTTTGATAAGTGTTTTTCTTTTCTACTACGATATTTTTAAAATTATTATCATTGATTTGCTGCTAAAGCCTAAAATGTATTGAAGGTACGTAGACAACTTGTTATGAATTTTTTAAAACAGTACTGTTGTGTATTTTGTTCCTACTTGTTTTTCAAAATATGGTAATTTGTTTTCCTGAGGAGTTTGAATTACAAATTACAGGTTCTCGTGCGTTTTGTTAAGTTTTCGTGAATCTGTTGTATTTCTGACTTGTTTTCAAAAGTGCAAAATAAGTACCTAAAATATATTTTAGGTTTCTTATGTTTATTCAATAAATATGTCTCTAGTTGACTGACAAATCTGTTGGTCAGTAAAGGTGCGATTGGAAAACCAACTGATAAACCACCGATTTGTTGGTATACTGTGCCATTGAATATGACAATGCTTTGTGCTAATGCTAAATTGCTTTTATTTTTAAGTAAAATAATCTTTCTTAACAAAGTTTATTGAGTAACAAACACAACAAATAAACAATACTCAATCGAGGTAATTAAAAATGAGGATCGCCACAAAACCAACACTGCATAAAAATACCTTATAAAAAAGTACATTTGTATGTAAAAACCAGGTAAGCTGAACAACTAATATATTGGTGACACCGAACGACAACTATTCTTTTGAACAAACGAGCATAAAACTTCAACTAACAGTGCAGTTTTCAAACACAATGAGAATTGTTTATATTGCAAAAATTGTAGTAACATTTATATAACTATTTTGAAGTTATAAAAATTTTTAGTTCTTATAATAACTTATTGTCTACAGAAGCTTTATTAGTTGAAAAACTTCAACCCAATTTAAATAATCAACTTGGTCCTGATAAAGGATCAAGAGTTATTTTAAAATAATCCATTTTGTTTCTTGATTAGTTTCTTTCTTTAAATATTACTTTTGTGTTAGTTACTTGCCTTGATTACTACTAATATATTATTGATTTAGTCTTACTCTGTTTATGTTTCTCAGTTATTTTTATGAGTATTTTAAGTTTATTTTACATAAGGCTATAACATATAAATAGTTCCGAAAGCTTGCTAAAATTGTTTTAAAGTATAATAATAAAAAAAGTGTGTTGTCTCGGAATAAAATGGTACTTAATTATTGAAAAGTTACAGTTTAAACACAGTTTTAATAGGTTTCTGATACGTGTTTTCAATTTTTTTTTTTGCACAACTAGCTTTGCTTTTTATTTAATAATATAAAATAACTTTTGTGCTCCAAGAAAAACGTTTGTTAATATAAAAATTTGATTAATGTTATATTGAAAACTTTGTTTAATTAAAAGATTGACTTTATATTTATGGATTTGTACAAAAGAAGCAACTTTCACGTAAAATGATGGACTTCTAGACATTATTGTTTTATTATTAAGGCATTTATTTGTTAACTATTATAAACTACTATAATAACTTAGTATTGATATCATATCTAAGCACAGCCTTAAAAGGAAATGTACATAAGTTTCAATTTCTAAAAAAAAACAGGTTCTAAAAATTTGCATTTATATTTAATCAACTTATTAATGACAAAAAAAGCGATTTTTTTTTCGACCACCCGATGTCGCTAACATCATACTTCAAATATGCACGAAGGGTCTTTTTGCACGAGAGTAAAAAATTAACATAAAAAAAAATTAGTGGTTAGGGGTAAAAGAGATAGTAAAAATAAAAAAGAAGTTCAATAGAAATTATTGATAAAAGTATAAAAAATCAAATAATAATAAATAAAAAGTTACCGACCGAGATTAAGGGGTAACAGTTATAGTAAAAATAAAATTGAACCCGTGCAAAAGAATCTTCATACAAAATGTTCCTTTGTGCATTTTTGACACCTCCCAGCTTTCTTTCCATAAGATTTGGTCTTGCCTTATTTTTTGCCAATTTTTTTTCTAATTTTATATGTCTTATTAGTTTTCTTAACATTTTGTTACCATGCTTACTAACCATTTTTAACTTATCACTCTAACACTTGTATCCTCTTACATACCTTTAAAAATACTACTTACTATTTTTAATTTACTTACAATAATCTTTTCTGCCTGAAATAAAATTGTTCTTTAACCTATTTCATCAGTTTGTGTAGTATTATTACTCCTACTCCAGCTATAAACAACTACCATTATCACTTAAGGTTATTTAGTAAAATGTAGATATATTGAGCAATGTATATCAAAACAGCAGCTTAGTTGAAAACCAAAACTTTGTTTTTTTTTGTAGAAAACTCTTGTTCTAAATGTTGAACATCTTAAGTATTAATTTAAAAATGGTTTTTATCACAAGTATATATATACAAAGTGTAAAATTTTAGATACAAGTTTGGTATTAAAGTTAAAACTTATAAGATGTTGAACAATGAAACTGAAAATGAATAAAAATGTCTTTTTATAAGTATAAATCTCTTCTCCAAAACTTGTTTAAACAACGTATAGATTTTTATTCATTTTCAAATGCACAGTTCTTAATCTTTAAAAATACGGTTTATACAGAACTGTGTAAACCTTAGTTCAAACTTAAAATAAGTATTCATTTGGACAAAAACATATAAATTAATTCATGATTATCTAAGGTTTTTTCGAAAATGTACCAAGTGACAGATTTTTGCCTAAGTTTCCAAATTCCATGGTCTTTTAGGATTCCAGATTAAATGACTACTATAGTTTTTTATTAAGGAAAATTTATGCTTTTTTTCCATAGAACGAAGTATATAAAGTATGTACTTTAAACTAAATTAGAGTGATCTTTATATGCCAGATAATTTAACTACTGATAAAAAAATTCAAAATCTCACTACTACCTTTGTTACGATTGTAAAAACGTTTTGTTTTCAACATGTCATAAAAGCAAACTAAGCGCTAAATAAATAAAGCTCTAAACCAAAAACTTTATTTAAAAAACAAAACGCTTTGAAACTTAAAAAGAAACTCTTAAATACACATTTTATGTAAACTCGAAAACTAAACATAAAAACAAACTGCACACACCATTGCTTACACTTTATAAAAAATGTTGTTCTAAATTTATTATTACCCAGGTAAGCTTCAACACTTAAAAAGTTCCAGCCTTAAAGCAACGTAATCGTTCCATCTGATCGGGTATACTCTAAACTTTTGGGCCTCAATTGGTTGGGGAAACTTGTTTAAATGAGGGGTTAGGTTGTCGTGGTTTCCAAGAAACCTCTGCAAATTATAAAACAGCTTTTAATAGTCTATTTTCAAAAATGAATGACGTTAAAGTAGTATTTAAGGAACTAAAAAAAGAAAACACCATTTTTGTAAAGCTAATAGCTTTTTTCATGTGAAAACATAAAAGTGAAAAAATATTTCTAATGTTACAATAGGAGAATTAAGTTTCAGTATAAACTGTGCTATGTAAAATTATCATAAAGTTTAATGCGTGATAGGAAAAATATGCAATTTCAACCGGAAAACCAATAAAAAGTCAACTCACAATTGTTCTGCCGTTTTCATCTACCACGTCATAAAGATCATCTCCCGAAAAACCGTACTTAACATAGTACATTTTAACCCATCTATCGGTATTATGGTATCTGTCCATGCCTTGAGTGGCTATACCATAAATATTTTCGTTTGATAGAAGGTCAATCTGGATCCAAGGTTCTAAATTGGAAATTGCATCAAAAGTTAGTACTGATTTCAACATTATTCTCTATTTCTAACTGAATGTATTCAACAAAAATATGTCATGGGTAAGAAAGTGTATGACACCTTGGTAAAATAAATAAGTTCATTAAGGGCAAAGGGGGGTAAATCATTTTTTACATCTTATTTTTTAGAGTATTAAGTAAGCTACAAGTTGCTTTTTACAGATTTTTAATATTAAAAATAATTTTGAGATATGGTCGGTTAAAATCGGAAAGTACGATAGGTTCCTAATGGAAGGGATCAAACTAAAAAGACGAAAAATTTCACTAGAAACCTATGCCCTCCTACATTTGTTAAGATAAATACCTCAAATTTTCAGGAAATGCCTCTTGCAATATTAAAAAAAAAATGCAAAAAATTAGAAATAAATAAAAAATAAAAATGTTATGACTAAAAACAAAAAAACAGTATTTCTTGTTTGCTTTTTTATTTTTTTTTTATTTTTTGCAACAGATTTTTAAAATATAGCAAGTAGGGTTGCCACAAATTAAGCTGAGAAAAACTTCTTGACTTTCTAAATCAAACTCTTAATTTAAACTTACTCTAAAATACATAACCAAACACTTGAAATTGTCTTTAGTTTTTAATCTAATTTTCTATTAAGGTTAAAACAACAGTTTTTTTTGCTGAATTCAACCATCTTACTTCCATTACATCACTTAAACCATCTGTGTATGATTGATGTATTTGCAATAAACAGCTCTATCAGCAAAATATAGTTAGACGCATAAATAAATTGTAAAACAACCTAGAACGTAATAATATCTAATAATAAAAAATATTTATCTAAAACTTGTAGTAGACACTTATATAAATTGTTCACTTAGTTTAATAAAATACTACGTAAACCATTTAATATAAAATCGTTAAATTAAAAATCAATTAAAAAAGAATATATTTATTTATAACTGTAAAAAAATACATAAAAAAGTAAACTATTTATCTGTTGTATAAAATATTTCCTTTTATCATTTCGTATAAAGTTTGTAACAAATATATCTACTCTTATTTATTTTAAAAACTTAAGTTATTCTACAAAAAATTTACTTAATCATGGCATATATCTCTCTTACAACTTATTTTTCAAACTTAAACAACTTTTAAAACATTATAAAGAGGTAAAGTATACACATAAACTTGTTACACAAATACTAACTTAGAGCTTAGTTATAAAGAGCTTAATTATTTACTTGAACCAAAAACACTTTGATTCTAAAATTATGCTAGATAAACTTTTGTATATATATCACAGTTTCACATTATGGAAGTGTCCTTGTCGCAGCCCATCAGTACTAAAAAGCATACAAAAACTGCTTGTTCAATTAGGGTTGTTGTTCAATATATTAATAGAAATTTTTTGCAGTTTTATAAAAAGATTTTATTAATTTTTACTAGATAAACGGATTGGAAATTAATTAACTTTGGAAATTTCTAGGAAAATTTTGAGATTTTAGTGTGACTTTAAGGGATTTCTAATTAACTTTTTACTATTTGAAGGCTTTGGAAAATAAGGAATTTTGTAAATTTGAACTTACAATATCTGACGTTTTTTCAAATTTTGTCAAACTTCCTGACCTCTTTTCAAAAACCGCTAATTTATCCTGACTTTTCCTGGTGGCAGCCCTGAGCAAGGAGTTTTTTCTAAAAATTTGAGGTAATTATCTCAACAACCGTATGAGGAGATAAATTTTTAGTGAAATTGTTCTTTTTTCTACATTTTAGTTTGCGCCTTCAATAAGTAACCTATTGTACTTTCCGACTTTAACCGGTTATACCTCAAAAGTTATAATGAATATTAAAAATCTGTAAAAAGCAACTTGTAGCTTACTCAAAACTCTAAAAAAAAGATGAAATTTTTAAAAAGTGATTTATTTTAGTGAGATAGTCTACTTTTACACTTTTAGTTTGCGCCTTCCAAAAGTAACCTATAGAATTCTCAAGCTCTTACTGCTTATATTTAAAAATTACTTTCAATTTTTAACGTAGGCAAACAAAAAACTAGTAGCTAAATTATTACTGTACAAAAACACACTCATTTTTAAATAAACTATTTACTTTGTGTACTGAATTTGTTTGAACCCCAAGCACCGTCTCCGATTGACCTAAACAGCCTGCCGTTCGGACCAGAGTAAGAATTTTTTGTGGTACCATCTTCGTTAACTTGACCCTCGTAAATGTAGTCACTCGTTGTTATTTGTTCGTTTAAAACGCTCATATCATAAATTCCAACGCCGCACCGATTAACTGTAAAAATAACTCTTTTGAACTTTATTTATGTTAATTTTGCAGGTAAACGCTGTAAGAACAATTTATTTAATTGTTCTTTTTTATAATTTTGCACTTATTTTAATACTCAAGTAATTAAGAATAAAATGCGAATAAAGTTTTGTATTATCATGTTTAACAAATTGTTAGGTAATTAATAAGTATTTAACATGAAAGCCATCATGGGACTAGACATTTTGTTTGTGTGGTATTTTCATCTATAAAATTTATTATTTTTAAACTAAAATTACATTATTTGAAGTGAGTCTGCTTCTATTTTAGGTGCAGTCTTTTATATAAAATAAAAAAATTAATGAAAAAAATCAGTACATATTTCCAGCGTGAGTAACAGTTACTTACCATGCTCCATCACGGCTTCTTTGTCGCAGGATATTTTCACGTCGAGCTCGCCAAATTCATCGCAATCGACGTCGGTGATCACGCAACTTGCTCCATCACTTCCGCCCGTGCAGTCGCAGAACTTGTTATCGCACGCGGCAATTTGCAACGACTCTCCGCTCACCGGGTTGTTTTCATACACATTAAACGTACTGAATGTGACATCGCCGGCGCACATTGAGTACTTTACCTCCGGACAGCCTTTTGTTTTCAATCGATTGTTTTAGTATAACAAAAAAAAACATTCTAAAGTTTAAAAAATTCAACTTTTAGTTTGAGACTTGTGTGATAACTCACTTATTGACAGAAACTCAAAAATAGCACCGAGAAAAGAAGCTAACAACTGACCAAGTGCGCAGTAGAAGTTATTGCTGTCGTAGTTCCACTCGCTAGGTCCTTCTGTCGGGCAAGTAAGGGTGGTATCCGCACCCGGAGGGTACAGATAAACTTCTTCATAATTCTGCTCATCGCATCCAACAGTGATTTGCCGGTTCACGTACACATCGTCGTACAACAGATCTCTATTTGTCACAGTCTTAATTGACGCATGTTTTACTGGCGGTTCTCCGCAATCTACAAGTGTATTGTTTTGCACAGCGTTTATAAAGTTGACTAACTCTTAGTGTTAATAAACTGGTCGTCAAACAATCATTTTGAGTTTTTGTGCATATATTTGAGTTTTTTGTTATAATTCTAGTATGGTCTTTGAACAGCTTAAACTATTTCAATGAAACTATTTATAATTTACTTTCATACACATACACCTAAATTTTCTTTTTAAAGTTCAAAAAAAAAAAAACTCTGTGAAAACAATCAATAGAAAATATCGTTACCATATATCAGTAAAATACTTAAAAAGTAAAATATAATGTCTCAGCTTTGAAAAATACTAGTTTACTCACCCGTAACGCATTGTACGTCTGGTGACAACCCATCAGCAGTGCATGTGACAGAATTCTCGTTGGAGTTGGACACAAATCCTGCATTGCACTCATAAGTTATTACGACGCCCCGTACAAGCTTCTCACCCGAAAAACGCCGCGTCAGATTCATCGTTGCATTGCTTATTTCATCACACTCGATACCTTAATTTTTGTACCCAAGGTAAAAATTTATAAGTTTGTTAAATCACGAAAAAACAAATCTGCTCAAAAACAAAAGGCGAACATACCTTGGTGGCAAGAAGTATGCGGTTTTTCGCAGAAAGCTCGAGCCCGTACAGTCTCGTAAGCGTCGTTGAAATAGTACGTTTCTCCACTGTGGTCTAAAATAACGTGGTGTTCCAGGCTATTATAGTTGTTCGGCTCGTTATCCTTCCATGTGATGAACAAGTCTTCGTCGTCAGTCGGATTTTCGCCGAACGATTTTATGCTGGCCACTCCCCCCTGACTGAACTTGAACACATTTTCATCATCCGTGTCGCGTTTTATTCCGACAGAAAACTTAGTGGCCCCGCTGCTTTGGATCATTGACCTTATCGTTCTGTGAAAAATCATTTTTGCTCATTTTGCTGTTTTCATGCTGATCTTATGTATTTATACATTATTAAATGTGTGTGTATATATACGTATGAAGAAAAAAAAAGTTAACTAAATCAACTTCAACAGAGCCCACTTAAAGGACTTTTCTATATGTAGTTTATTACAAATTGTAAAACTCAAAAAAGACAGAGAGAGGTACTCTTTACAACGATTGCCGGTATACATAAAAAAGAACAGAGTTTTTACTAATACATATGTTTCGCTGTTATAATAGACAGAACAGCTTATCAGTCAGTTTATTATAATAATATGTTAAACACAAGTTAAAATTCACATAAAATTAAGCAAAAAACCTACAAGAATTGATACGTTACTACATTAAATATTAAAAAATTTAAGACACACAAAATTTTCATAAACATTAAAAACTATTTAACGTTGGAGCTAGATAAATGTTTACAATTACTTAAAAGTACGTTTCGTTTATTTAAAACTAGATTTCAGTTTAATTTTGAAATCTCATGTTTTTTCATATTGCAAACAGTACAGCCATGTTTTACGAGCATAAAGCTAATTTTATAGGCAAATTTATTAGTTTTTCAAAAAACATAAAACTTTAATGTCAATTATTTTCCTTATCTTTATTTTATATTATTAATAAGAATGTGAATTACAACAAATTAGATCAAACTAAAATAATTTAATTAAATTTGTTGTAATTCACATTCTTTTTTTTTTTCCTTTTATCAATTTTTTATCTAAGAAATGGCCAAGGCAAACGATAGTGTAATATACATAATTTTGCTTTGGGGCCAAATCGTAAAAGATATTAACATTATTTATAAAATAAACATTTATAAACATTTAAGAGTTTAAATAACATGCAAAATAAGGGAAAAAAAATTAAAAACAAGTATTTATTTTTGGTTCTAAAACAATAATAATGAAAAAAAATAAAAAAAAACCTTTATTTTTGGAGAGACCCCATGAAATAATTCCTGCCCCAAACCAAATTTTTTTTTTAAATTAAAGACAAAGGTGCGTTCTCTAAAATAAAATAAAAATTCAGATATCTTTTAAGATAAGGAAAATAATTGACATCAAAGTATTATTTTTTTTGAAAAATTAATAAATTTGCCTATAAAATTAACTTTATGCTCGTCCATGTTTTAAGTTGAATTTACTTTTTTTCGTGCTAAAATTTACAAGTTAATGCTAAAATATTCATTTCTATCTTTTAGGTGCCAAATATATTTCGAAAGCGTAGTTTTATATCTATACTTATCGTTTTCATAGGAACATTTGTGCCATGTGTTTCCTACTTTTAAACGACAAACCTGGTGAGCCAACATACTGCTTAATGTTCCTCACGGATGTAGCTAGCTCGAAAAAACTACGAATCTGCAAATTGAAAAAATCAACAGGGACGACGCATGATGACGTAAAAGAGGCTACAGGGCAATTTATGCTACCTCTAGTGTTATTCTGTTTTATATTACAGTATGCATTTATTTTAAAAATTTAAATTAAATGGAATTTTGATGTATGAGAAATAACTGTATACAGCGGAGTTTTTGTTGTTACACACCAGTGAAATCACGTGGTATTTGTCATGGGAGCTGCAGAGAATTAAAAAAAATCCAAAAACTAAAAAATTTAAATCAATTTAAGACCCATATACGTTACAACTAAATCAATTTATCGATGTAACAAAACATTTGTTTTCTAAAAAAATCGACGTAACTTTAAAAAAATTAATGTAAAAAGTTACGTTTTCTTAATAGTTATAACTTTTTTTTTTTCAAATTAAAACTGTTCTGGTCCTGCTCGAGTTTTCTCTGCTCAAGTTGCCCCTGCTCGAGTTCAACTTGTCACTACCTGTCTTATTGCTCTTGTCTAAATTTTTAACAACGCAAGATCACAATTTTTAACTCACATTATTTTACATTTAAAAATCTGTAGCTTTTTAAAATATTTTTTTTATGCATTGCGTTTTTATATAAAAAATCTCATATTAATTATATAATTATAATTTAAATGTTTTTAATTTGTTCATTTTTAGACACTATAAGCGCTAAAGAAAGTTTATATTTCAAAACTATCTATCAGGAGGTCAAAAAATACTAAAAGCTTAAAAGCAGGCTCTTTTTAAGCTAAAGTATTCAAAAAAAGCACGTTTTCTTTTGCAAAATTTTATACGTTTTTGCAGATTTGCAGAAATGTACCGAGCTACTAGCCTGCTGTTCCTCAATGTTATTAGCGTCGCTCTATAGATGAGACTTTTTAATAAAACCGCGATGTGTTGTCAACCAAGTACCTATATAGACCAATAAAAGACTGACAACAACGTTTAACTTCTAGAAAAAAAAAAGAAAGTTCAAGAAAACTTACAAAAAGAGTTAAAAATTACAAAAAATCAAGAATTGCCTACATAAAACTTTGTTTAAATCGTCTTAAATTGTGCCCAATGCGTTTTTGTGATTGTAGCCTTATGTAAAAAAAAAATAGCTCAAAACTCTAATGTCGAACTTTTTGGGTCCCATACGGTTTGCATTGGGATGATTTTTAGAAAATCGAATTACGCAAATAATGAAAGTTTCTTTAAAGCATCTAAAACTTTGCACAAGGTCTTTTTGTGGTTTTTGCCAAGTGAAAACAAATTCAAGCTGAAAACTCAAAGGTTGCTGTATTTATAAGCACACTAATATTTATATTTTTTTATAATTACATCATTTTCTATGTATATATACTATTTTTAATACAAATGAAAATCAAACAACATAGAATAAAGTAAGTAGTCTTCTTTAACTTATAAAACAGTGATGACAAATAAAACGGGGTTGCCTCTACTTTGACTAGTGAATTTAGTCTGAACAACTAACCAATTATTTGTTTGAGCTTATGTGTAAATTATAAAATAGAGTCTAAAATAAGTGTTAGTAGCTGAATAAATTTCATAAAAAATTACTATAATATTGTATATTGAGTTCTAAAATGAACAATAAAAGTTCTCAACTCATATAGAACCCTACAGAAATCCCAAAAAGAAGATATTTTCTTTTTTTTATGTCAAAACTGACCCGAAATTAAAAATCAAACTAATTTATTTGTATTTACTCACTCATGATATGCTTTCCATCTCAGCTTCAAGGACTGTTGTGCCAAAACTCCGTCAAAACTGTTTTTACAGTAATCTGCAGCGGCAGTTGCAGTGTACGTTTCATCGCTTATTGCAAAGTTAAAGCAGTCTGGTAATAATACTTCAGCTGTAAAACTTAAGTTTCTTTTAAAACTAGTTTTTAAAGTTTTATTCACTCACATGCGATTATAGACTAATATGGTTGCAAAATACACATAAAATTTGGAATCAACATGTTTATTGTAATAAAAAAAAGTAATTACGTTAAACAATTTGAAATAGCTACACCGTTGGTTTTTATAGCTTACTAGATTAATTACAAAAAAAAATTGATTGAAAATTTTAATAAAAAAATAAAAAACTGTGTCAATACCTCAATGGTGCTTAAAACTTAATGAAAAAACTTTGAACAAATTAAGCAAGATACTTTTTTATCATTTAAATGATCTGCAGCTTAAATTTCTTAAATACTTTTGTAAATGTTACAAAGTTAAAAAACCGTTTACACATTGAGGGATGTAATCAGTGTTGCTCCATGTTCCGTCTTTCTGACATTCGTACTCAAAGTTACCACCATAGAGCATTGTGTAGCCTTCTTTGCAAATCACTTGAACCACTCTCAAATTGGTTGTGGTCTGTTCTTTCAAATTCAGATCCATCATTTCGGCAGGTGACAAAGGACTACTGTTGCAATCTAGTAAGATAGCTATCGTTGTTTTTATATCAAGCATTATTAGGCTTATATAAAGTTTAATAGAAAAGTAAAGCGTCCCGCGAGAGTCTAGTACAAAAAGGCTGTCTCATTGGGCCCGTCGACAACAAAAATTGTCCACCCCTTATATATGATGTACATTTAATTCTCTATTTTGTACTTTTACATAAGAAAAGTTTCTTTGAATTTCCTCAAACTGTATAAAATGACAAATATAAATATATAAAAAAGAAGTTAACCATTAAAAAATAAACTACAGGGTTGCCAAATATGTTTGGAAATTTTTTTCCAGATTTTCCAAATTCCTTCCAGGTTTTTGAAATTACTCGTTTTGGGGTGTATTTTTAATTTAAAATAAAGTTTAAAGTAAAAAAAACTGTGTTAAATAGTAAAACGATAAGATATCTTAAAGCTTTTTTCAATGTGTTTTTTAAGAAAAAAATTTTTGATGAAGACAAAATTTTTTTATCTGTACCAGGGGTCGGCAGGCAGTGGGTGCTCGCGGGTCAAATTTCAAATTTCCAAAATCTTTGCAGGTCGCAGTTTTAGTTTTAATGCCCTTTAAATAAACTTTTAGTTTTAGTCACACTAAAGAAAGTTTTACTTTTATTCAGTTTTTTATTTCAAGTGACTATTAGCTACACGTAAAACGCCTATTTAAATTATATATATTTATCGGAATAAAATTTACATTGACTAATATACTCAAGTCAGAACAAACTACGTACTGTCTTAAAAACTAAATAAGTTTGACTTTAAAATTTTATCATTTTACTTACAACCTAGTTCTCTATAAAAACCGAGCTTAAAAAACATTTTTCGGACACTTTTATACATTTTTAATTTAATGAGCCGTTTTTATATTTTAAAAATATTAATTTTTGAAAAATATTTTTGCGTTTTCACTCTTTAAAAATTCAGTAACTACTTAACTAAATAAAATTTATACCTATTTATATGGTAAAACTACTAAAAAAAAATTAACATAATTAATACTCAAATACTTTAATAATAAATTTGCTTTTTACATGATTGCCACTTTAAAAAAAATGACTGAGTTATATCATACCAGTCTAAGTTTATTAAAAGTTGAAATAGCTAAAAACTTGCAACTCATCAAGCTTAAATACCTAACTAAAATTCATCATTATAAAACAGTACATGATATGTAAGTAGGCTAGATAAAACGAGCTGCACTCAAACTTAACTACGCCAACAAGCATCCAACGTCGAACAAAACCTTTGAAGAAGCATATTCAATTACTTTTACAGACTCAACAAGCAACCATACGAACTTAGATTATTTAGAGAGTAAATGGGTTAATTTATTACAAGCAAGTATAAACATAAATAAAACAATACTGCCTTTTTATAGATAATAGCAAACTTATAAAATCAATAACTTTACAGTAATCGGTTTTTAATAGGATAGTTTCACAAAGAATATTTTTTGTTTCACAATAGTTTTTAACCGTTTGTTTATTTGATAAAATGTTTACCTTAAAAAACAATATATTAGAAAAAATAATTTGTTGCTGAAACAAGTTAATTTAATTTTTTATATAATTTTTGTATTATTATCTTACCTAGATTTAAGTTTTGTTTCAAAATAGTTATTTTTATTCAGGGATTAAACTATTTCTTTAAGATAAAAAGTTTGTAAGATACAGCTTCTTATTAATATAGGTTTTTATAATTACTTTAAGTATTATTTGGGAAAAAAATTTATTTTTATTTCGCTGGTAGCAGTAATTATTTATTAGCAATAACTTACATCAAACATTTCTTTAATAAGATAGGTTTTAATTTTAAGTTTATAACGGTAAAGTGTTTGTTTTTATACGCATTTCATTTTAATTTACTTTTACATACAAAAATATCATAACAATGTAAAAATCGTCTAACTTTTAAAATTTTAGTTTTATACACAGTTTTGAACTACTACGTCATAATATATTTTTTAACTTTTATTTATTTTTTTGTTGCATGAATGTGTTTAGTTCTACTAGTTTTAAAGTTCACTGATGAAGGACGGTTGTCCGAAATTAATTTGAACAAAATTTTGCAATAAACTGGTAGATTTTTAAACCATCGTTAATTTATTTTTTGTATCATTAGTTAGGAGTTATTGCGAGAAACAAAAAAAAAACAAAAATATGCTTTAATCAAGTACATGGTTATCTTCCTTTAACTCCAGAAGGATCAGAAAAAAATGTTAAGGCAAGTTATAAAGTAGGGAAAGTAATTACTAAAAAGGAGATACAGTTTAGAACTGAAAACTGTTATAAATAAAATGTGTTGGCGTTAGTAAAAGAGTTTTGTTTATTTCTTCAATGACAACAAGAACTCGTGTTTAGAAGATGTCTGAAGATTATAAAGCCGCAAAAATCAAATTAGGACTTTAACCAATCTGTTAAGATGAGAGTACTGATACAACAGGTACTGCTCATCTGAGAATTTTTATAAGAGGTGTTTTTACTAACTTTGAAATTTAAGAAGAATTTCGAGGTATAATTTCAATGCAAAGCACAACAATAGATAAAACCATTTTAAAACCAAAGGTGCAATGCACCAGTATAATGGGTGATGATTATAAGTTTCTGTAAACAATGTTGCTGTAATGATATTAACATTTCATTTTAACATTTTAAAGCGCTTGAATAAATATGGAATTTTTTGTAATAATAAAAGCATTTGATAAGTTTTCTCAAAACAAGCTTTTCCAAAACAATTTTCATTATTCTCAAAACCAGCTTTTTCCAAAACAATTTTTATAACTCTCAAAACAATTTTCTTAAAACAATAATCAATATTGTTTACTTAAAGGAGTTACATTTGTTTCAGTGCTTATAAAACGGAATTTTACTTGCATTTACTCGCAGTATCGGTTAGTGAATGCGATGTGCTTAAGTATGATGCATTACAAACACGTTAAATTTAAGATGCTTTCTTGATTAAGTTCTAAGATACTTATTAGTATTTTATTATCATTTGTGTTTAAATTTAGTTTTAGTATAGTGTGATGTAGTTATAATGTATCTTTGTGTTTCTTTAGTTCGTGTAAATAAAAAATAAGTTTTGCTTCGATTGTTGTATTAATCTACTATACTATTCCTATTACCTTTAAGAACATCTCTTTATAAGATATTGCTACTGCAATTACTTCTAGAGACATGATGTCAATTAATTTTGTTTAAAACCATATCTTGGACTTATATTGTTTATAAACTAACTTCATTTAGTTATAAACCCGGAAGCATTAGGTGCGAAAACAACAAGCTTAGATAAAATATAAAATAAACAATATAAGTAGTGAACACAATTTTGTCAAACAAACTTTACCACCAACAGTTTTGAAAAGTAGTAGAAAAACGAAACGTCAATACGTTGACCTAATTTACTTTTGGCTTGGTCTTTGGTTAAGTTGTTGGCTGATGTTATAACGAGTCTATGAGTTTAGAAATGAAATTGGATCTTTTCTTAAAAGTAAAAACATAAGTGTTACTACTTATAAAGGTAAAAACTTGATACTATTTTTAGAATTTCTAGTACGTCTTACATCGCAACTTAAAAACCTAACTTTGTATTACAAGGAGAAAAAAATCTATGGATATGGTAAAATATTATGACTTTTGAAACAAAGTTAAGACTATAGGGTATTTCAGATAAAGAAAATTTGCAAAATTCCACAACCTTTGAAAACATCAAACTAAAAACAGATATTGATTTTTTAGATGCAACTAAAAACTTATTAGACGAATTTTCCACACGACTTTCTGACCTTCAATAATTAGAAAATAAATTCAGATCCTATAAAACTTCCATAAAAAAGTATTTTGTTTAAGTGTAGCGCACATTTACAACCAAAGTTAAATACGTGCGATGGCTTGATTAAAATTGTTTTTTTTGTAACTTATGGAGTACTATAATTTATTTAATGACGCAAAAATGGCAAAAAAAAAAAAAAAATTGCCAAAAATATTGTTTACAGAATGAAAATATATACCTAACAAAAACTATTTTAATTTATGTCATATATAATATTTTAAGTGTGTTTGTACACACTTAGATATTACTTACAGAAACAATAATAACAAAGAAATATTTTTAAACTTAACTTAACCTCATTAACAATTAAATAAAAAAAAGGTTCATAAAATGAGCATCTGAGTACTTTGTGTGCATAGGAATTAATCTAAAGTACACAGTAAAATTCTAAAATATCAAAATGTGTCGAAATCAAGGTATAATAAACCTAAGTTTTTATTAATATGTAATTTTTAATATTTTGTGTACCCTTTAAATATAACACATTGTTATAAAAAATCTATAACACAAACATAAGTATAAATTACATGTTAAACTAAATACTTAATTTGTAAAGAAATGAAAATTTAGTTAATTACTGTGCATTACTCTTGTACATGATGGAAAACATTTGCATTTAGTTTATTTATTGATTAGTATAATATATATAGATCTTACTAAATCCAATAAATATTAAACTTTGTTTCAGATAATAACTTGCTGTTGTAAGAAGAAAGTTATTATAAAACTGTGAAAAAAAACTAATCGAGTGCTAACCTTTTCACATTTTAAAGCAAAGCAGTAAAGTCTTTTAGTTTTTTAAATGTTATGCAGGGACTTAAAACGAAATTAATCAAATTAAATCAAACTACCGAAAAAAATTTGACTTTAAATATACTTTTGCTCAGTGGGCCACATTTACACGCTCGCGGGCCACATTACTTTCTTTCGCGGGCCGTATTCAATTCAAAAAAATAGACGTGCTCGCGGGCCATAGCTTTACCCTTCGCGGGTCGCAATTGGCCCGCGGGCCGCAGTTTGCCGACCCCTGATCTATACTGTAGACTTTTCGTGTCAAATCGAAATTTTACTACTTGACAAGTAAAATTTGTTTAAAATTCCAGTTTTTTCAGTGATTTTTCTTCAAAATTCCAGGTTATTTAGTGATTTTTGTAAAAATTCCAGATTTTTCTCAAAATTCTCAAATTCCAGGTTTTTCCAGGATTCCACGTATTTTGGCAACCCTCTAAAATAACAAGAATAATTACCCATATGGTCTTAAAAAGAGTGTCATTACTCCAATTTAGTTCTAGTAATAATTAAATTAATCTCAGTTTTGTGCTTTACTTATTTCACGATGAGTAATTTAAAATACATATATTAGTACGTAATATAACCTTTATAACAACTGCCAAAGTCATCTTCCCAAACATATCCAACGCAATTAACAGTATTTTTTCCGACAAATGTATACCCTGTTTGGCAAGAGTAAGTGAGTACTGTTTCATCCAAATAATAACCATCATCGGATTTCTCTTTGTTGGCTACAAAACTTGCATTGGCTATGGTTGGTGGAGCGTCGCAATCTAAAAGTGTTAATTTATTTGTAGTTTTTTAGTAAATGTTAGCTTTAGAGAAATTGATTAAAACCGTCTCGGCCATTTTATTGCGTAACCAACTACAACAACACCAAAGCAAATAATATCTTACAAACATTAATCTTTAAGTATGATTTGTGATAAATAGTAAATATTAATGTCAAATTGTGTGTATTTTGTTTATGCATCAAAGCTCTAACCTAAGTCCACTACGCACTGCGGCGGCGCAGGTTCAAAGCTGTTGGTGCGATGGTTGCAGTTGACGATTGAAGCGCTTCTCGGTAGCAGCCGGTAGCCCGAAACGCAAGAGTAGCTCGCCTGTTGGATCAAAGTGGTGGTGCTCGTGTGTTCGTCCCACAGCTCGACTTGGCTCGTCGGCACATAATTACCGTTGGTGATTGTTGTGGGATCTCCACACGCTTCGTGAGGTTAAAATAGTTAGTTACTATATATGTAACTTACATTTACTATGGAAAAATGTCACTTTAGAAAGAACCCCTGTTGATTTAAAGTAAATCTCTACCTACATAGGCTCTAAAAAACAACAGTTTTTAAACAAAAAAATAAATGAAAACAACTTTCGATGGGCTTGAAGGAGGCTTCCTGAAGGGTGAAGTACGGCGAAACGTTTCCCAGGTAGCTACACCTCACATATTCCGAGTAAAGTCCGTTTTCCGGCCGCCTGTGACTTATCAGAGCGTACGACAGCCGGCCTGTGAAAGAGTAGAGCATATTTAGTTTATGATAAGAAAAAAATCATCGAATTATTGGAACTAAATAAAGTAAGTGCATCTACAAATTATAACAGAGATTTTCATAGCGTGCACTAGGGTGCATGTGTTACCCCTAAAAATGTTAATATTTGAGTTATACAATGATATTTTTTTCAGAGTTGGTAATCACATGAAAAAACAACACAAAAAGTATTAGCTTTTTTTTAGCTTTTCCACTGTGGCGCACTTAAAACTTTTCTGAAAAAAACCCCTATGTAAATTGTAAGGGACCTTTACAATTCAACCTTTAAGTTTTTAGCTGCAAGTTTTTGTACATGTAGCAATCATCACAAAAACACATTCTTTTAAAACCATTTGATGAAAGTTTTAAGGTCCCATACAATTGACACAGGGGTTGTTTTCAGAAAATGTAAAAAGCGCAACGGTGATAATAGCTAGGAAGATAATATTTTTTATGTTGTTTATTAATATGATTCCCCACTCAAAAAAAGTACTTGAAACTTGAGGGTAGGAGCAAAAGATGCGCTTTAGTGTGCACCTATGCTAAAACGAATGCATAGAATTTATTTACAGTGCACAGAATGCTTGGTTAGGTTAATATATATATATATATATAATTTATTCAAATGGCGATTTTAAAAATTCTGGAACATATGTTTCACAAAGCTTTAATTTTTCATAAAGCTTTGATCATCAGCCAATTAAATTCAAAATACAAAGCACTGTACTAAACAAAGATACAAAAGTTATGCAAAAAAACAAAAAACAGTATGACGTAATATTGTACATTACAAATATTCAGTACAAAAATCGATCTACCTTCTAACTAATCAAACAACTAAAATTAACGAAAACAACAGTTAGTTGACTATAAAATGCTTCAAAATTTGTTATGTTTTAAGAGAAGCTTTTTTATATGTCGACAAGACGATATAAATTCGCTTCGCTTATTTAAACAACCTTCCTTTTTTAACGCATACATAACGGCTGTTGATTCTTTTAAGCATAGCCTACAAACAGGGTTGTTACCATCTGCTATTGGCTGTGCTCTTTTTATCACCTCCCAAGTTAATTTAAAATCAATGTTTTTGCGCTTAAGGCCGCAAACATACTTCGAAAGCTCAGTTTCATTTTCGTATACACCACCTTTAAAGGAATTTTTATGGTTGGCATACCGAAATCTGAATTGAGTGGAGCATAGGCCGATGTAGAACTTCTTTTCAAGGTCAGAGTTAACTGTTGCCTTGTAAATAATGTTCTCTGACCGGCAATTGCCCCCCTTCAAATTGTATTTACAGCCACCGGCGCAATTACACTGATTTTTGATTGAATTACTTTTGTTTAAAATCCTTTGATTATGTGACTTGATTAATCTCTCCAAATTCGCCATACATGAATAACTGATTCGCATATTATGTTTGTTAAATATCTTTGTTAATGGGTTATTTTTATAATATAGGAGATGGTAACAACCCTGTTTGTAGGCTGTGCTTAAAAGAATCAACAGCCGTTATGTATGTGTTAAAAAAGGAAGGTTGTTTAAATAAGCGAAGCGAATTTATATCGTCTTGTCGACATATAAAAAGCTTCTCTTAAAACATAACAAATTTTGAAGCATTTTATAGTCAATTAACTGTTGTTTTCGTTAATTTTAGTTGTTTGATTAGTTAGAAGGTAGATCGATTTTTGTACTGAATATTTGTAATGTACAATATTACGTCATACTGTTTTTTTTTTTTGCATAACTTTTGTATCTTTGTTTAGTACAGTGCTTTTTATTTTGAATTTAACTGGCTGATGATCAAAGCTTTATGAAAAATTAAAGCTTTGTGAAACATATGTTCCAGAATTTTTAAAATCGACATTTCAATAAATTATATATATATATATATATATATACATACATACATATTTATATTAAATAACGTTATTATTGATTTTTTTATATAAAAAGCTAGTTAGAGTATGAATCAATAGTTCATAACACTTTATTTATACATTAACAAACTCAAAACAAAAATTTTAATAAAAGTCTATATCTTTAACAGTTTAGTGTAAACAAATTTATTTACTGTACTCAGTAGGGTGCTTATAAATACAGCGACCTTAAATTTTCAGCTTTTGGCAACTAACACAAAAACACCTTGTGCAAAACTTTAGATAATTTGAAGAAACTTTCACCTTGGCACCAATCGATTTTCTGAAAACCACCCCAATGCAAACTATATGGTACCCAAAAAATGCGATCTTAGAGTTTTAAGGTTGAATTTACTGGATATGGCAATTATCACAAAAAAAACATTGTTCACAATTTAAAACGATTTAAAGAAAGTTTTATGGAGGCACTTCTTGGTTTTTTGAAAAAAAAAGCTTGAAATTCAAGAAAACTTACAAACAGTGATAAAAACTACATTGAATCAAAAAATTGCACCATAAAACTATTTTAAAAATCTCCTTAAACTGTGCATAATTGCTTTTATGAAACACGTCTCATGTTAAACATTTTCCAGTTAATAACACAATTAGGGTGGTTTTCAGAAAATCGAATTCTGCCAAGGTGAAAGTTTCTTCAAAAAATAAACTTTTGCACAGGGTGTTTTTGTGTAATTTGCTAAGTGTAAAAAATAGCTAAAACCTCAAAAGTCGCCTGTATTCAAAAGCACCCTAGTGCACAGCTTTTGAAAAGGTTGAATAACACTAATTAAGACTAACAAATCAAAAACTTTTTTACTCGTATGGCTAAAGTAAACTAACATAATTTGCTTATTGTAAGGCTTTTGAATCTTAAAAACATTATACTTGTTAAGGTCATAGAGGGGTAAATCACTTTTTTTTACAACTTAATTGTATTTTATAGAGTTGTAAGCTAAAAGCTGCTTTTTACAGCTCTTAATATTTAACTTAATTTTTGTGACATAGCCGCTTAATCAAGAGAGCAAAATAGGTTCCTTGTAGAATAAAAACAAAAAGGGTCAATAAATAAAAACCACTTAATATTTCATTTTCAATCAATACTTAAACTTTTAAGATGCGTTTGTTGCACTAAATACTAAATATATCGCACAGAGTTTTAAACTTTTTAACAACTTTTTTTTCAAAAAAAACTTTATTTTTTTGGTCATTGGTTTTGATTTTATTTTTTTACGGTAGATTTTTCTAAATACTGCAAACAATATTCAATAAAATTTTGAGGGATATATCTGAAAAACGTAGGGAGGACTTCAGTGATTTTTATTTATTCACTTTTTAAGTTTTCTCCTCCTATAAGAAATATATAGTACTTTCCGGGCTACATCTCAAATTGAATTAAAAACTGTAAGAAGCAACTTATATAGTTAAAAAATTTTTAAATAACATTACTAAAAATAGTGGTTAACTTCCCTATGCCTTCAGCACGTGCTTAGAAAGTGTAAAAATATTTTTCGATTTGAAATTAAATTTAGGACATCTGTCCAAAAATTGAATTCGCAAACAAAAGAGTTATTTCAGAGTGAGAGCCTAAAGTTTAGAAGAACATTGTAGTGCCTACAAGCATAAACAGTTCATCTTAAACACAAACAAACCTCCACTAAAACTAAAATCATGGCAGTTTCCTACCGCGGCAGCTAAATTGTCCTTAAGGTAGGCAATACTATCTGAGTACGCATCTATATTAGTTCTATCTCCTTGGATAGAGTCCATCACGGCCAAAATAACCACTTTGAAATCGTCTGCGTTGGCTCGCAAGTACTCTTCCATTTCTTTAAACTGTTGCAATTTGATTTAAAAATTGTATATTAAAAATTTTACTGCTTGCTTGATGCGTACAAAAAACGAAAAGCAACTAAAACTATTTTAAAACAACAAATGCTGTTCGATTTGACGGAAGCAACAAAAAAGTATGCGTAAAATTTTCTATTACAAATTATGTATATAAACATATATATATGTAATTTATTTGTATAATAAAATAAATTATGTTGCATTGTGACTTTTATAATTAATTTGTTGTAAGATATATTTATAACCACTTATGCAAATTTACAACGAACTTCCAAAAAATGACTAATAAAAACAAAAGTTTTAATTTAAGGGCAGAAGAAGGTGGTTCACCTTGTTTTTACAAGTTTAGATTGTCTTGAAGAGTTTTATTAGTGCGATTTAAGATGATGAGCCTTGGTGGCCACTGGTTTTTGAGAAATTTCTTCCAGGTTTTTTAGCCCAAATTGTCAAATTCTAGGTTTTTCCAGGATTTCAGACTTAGTGGCCACCCCGTTAATATGTTTTTTTATAAAAGTGTAAATCAAAAAACGCGAAAGAAAAGCAATTTCACTATTAATTCTTAATTAATACTCTTCAAATTTTCTCAGTAAGTCAATTACTAATATTCAAACCTTTGGGGGGGCAGAAATTTTTCAATATTTTTAAAATTTCAATATTCAAAGTCTTTAAAATCATATAAAAAAAGTTTCCTGAAAGTTTGAGGTCTCTAGCTGAAAAAAAAAGAAAGATAAAACAAATTAATAGTGAGTTTTTAAACGAAAAATTGACAACGAAAAAATCGCAGTCAATACATTTGTATTGAAAACTTGTTACAAAAACTTCTATACCTCAAAAGTTTAATATATAGCTTTAATACTCTTTTAAGACTGACTCTTAGTTTATACTTTAAGCTTAAGTATAAGAAACAACGGTAAATTTACTAAAAAAGTTCTTACCCTCCTTTGCCCTTAGACAACAATGACCTAATATTAAAAAAATAAGTAGTATTTTCAATTTCGTCAAGTCAAAGTTTATTTTATAAGTTAGTATAGGTCAGGTTCATGGTTGTACAGCAGATTAAAATTATATACACCAAAGCATCTTCAATGACTGTAAACGAAACGAGCAAAAAAAGATATGATTATTGTTACCTGTTCAAGGTCTTCAAAGACATCAAATCTTTTGTCTATTTTCGTAACAGTCTCCCCGTAAGGATTGATGATATAAGCGTTGAATCCTCTTGGGTTATCAGTAGGGCAATAGGAACGGCCATTCACTTCGATTTTACAACGATCTTGCAACTCAAAACTGCCGGCACGAATGTAAATTTGTAAGTCTGAAAGTTTTCAAAAGTTAGGCTGGCTAACAAACCTTACATTCAAGTAGTGTTAAACTAAACGATTGACCTGGTGCATAAAAGTTTTACTTTCATTGAAACCCATAAACTTCTAGTAAAACGATTACTTTAAATTAAAACATTTTAATAAAAAAAGGTTGCCACCAGAGTTGGTAAAATTCTTAGAGTTGTAATGCCAATTGAGCAATCAAAACACTTGTTTATGTTAACAGTTTCACATTTCAGTAAATATATCATAGCTTTTTAACAAGCCTCGTTGTTACTCTTTAAAGAAAAAGCTAGTTTGAGTGAGAAAAAACTAGACTGAGTTTAAATAAAAATTGTAACAAAAAAGTTGTATAAGTAAAAATTAGAAGAATATTACTTTTAATTAACCGGAATACCACAAATATTTGAAAAAACAATAGAGTCGAAAAACTAGTCTGACAATTAAAATATTAAAATTTTCATCATTTATAGAAAATGATCATATTAGCTTTAAACTAGCCTGATTTTTTTTTTAAGTTATAAAATTAGTCTAAGTTATATTCTGAGTGTGAGGCAAATCAGAACTATTAATGAAAATACCATAGTTTAAGGGCATAGGGGGTCCACCTTGATTTTTACAAGTTGATCTAATTTTATAGAGTTTTATTTAAGCTATCAGAAATTTTTAACCGCTTGAAAAAAACAAATTATTTTTTGAGATATAAACGATCTAAGTTGGTGACCTCAATAGGTTCCTAATGGAAGGCGCAAACCAAAAACACGAAAAAAGACCATTTCACTAAAAGTCTATATCCTCCTTTATTTTTTAAGAAATCTTCTTCAAACTTTCACAAAAAGTGTATTATTAAATTTTAAAAAGATTAAATGCAAGAGTTTTATTATTCAGGTTTTTTTTATCTAAAATTTTTAATTTTTAATATTTTTAAAATTCCAACATTCAAAATCTTATAAACTATAAAAGAAACGTTTCCTGAAAGTTTGAGGTCTCTAGCTCAAAAAATGAAGGAGAAGATAGGTTTTTAATGATTTTTTAAATTTCCGAGGAATGACCCCGAAAAATTTGCGGTCCATACGTTTGTATCGGAAACTTTTTATAAAAATTACAATATCTCAAAAGTTAAAGAAGATTTTTTAATTCTACAAAAACTGACTAGTAATTTGTACTTTATGCTTTCATATAGGATCTAATGTTATTTTCAGTAAAAAAAAGTGTTGGACCCTCCCCCCCACTATGCCTTTAACTTTTAAGTTATGAATCAAGTGAAAGTTCAAACTTCTAATACAAACGGGGCGTCCTGGAAAAGTAACTAGATCAGCCATTACAGAAGTGTCACCATAATAATCCCAATCACCAGTTTCACTACACACAATCCCTTCAATAGCACTTGGACTCATCGAAAAACCGTCACCGCAAGTGTAAAGGATTTTGGTGCCTACAGAGTACAAATCTTCGACCCCGGCCCATTGAGTTGTGGTTGTTGCTCTTGAAATTCTCAGAGTGGGACTGGCACAAACTAAAAAAAATTGTAATAAAAAATTGGTAATTAGAAGTGAAAACTAGAAGAAAATTACTTTTAATCAACTCGAATACCTAAAAACATCAAATATTAACAAATATAATTAAAGAAAAATCTAATAACTAAGAAAATAATACAGTGGTAAAAACTAGTCTGACATTTGAAATACTAAAACTTGCATCATTTATAGAAAATGATCAACAAAAGAAAAACAAAACCGTTTGAATTCTTCGTTAAACTAAATTCTCGGTAAAAAATATTTTAACCAAGTATATAACTAAAAAAGTAAATAAATAATAAACTACCAAATAAAACTATACTATCAGATGCCTTCGTTTTAACTGATTTTTCGGTTTGATCTGTTTTAACCGAGTTTATAATCAAAATAATTTGTACTCTTACCAAAGCATCGTACGTCGGCTGACCACCCATTCACAGTGCACGTAGCAGGGCCAGTGGTGGCGGGTGAGTACCCTGCTCTGCAAGTGTAGGTTATTTCGACACCCCGCACGAGTTGATCGCCCAAATAACGCTTCGTGATGGTGATATCAGCATTCTCTATTTCCGGACAGGTGTAATCTGTTGTTTTTAATTCGGCTATTTGAGAAAAAAGAGTGCGACACAGCGTCGAAACGAATTAAAATAACCAAAAACAAAACATAGTTTTTAAGCGAACTGGAAGTAAAAAAATCGAAACGTCTAATTCGATTACAATAGACTCGTAAACAAGTATAGAAAACATCTGAATGAAACATACAATACATATTAGAACAACAAGTAAATTAAGTTAAAAAGTCTGACAAAAAGCACAAATAACAAACGAAATACCTTTAAAGCAGTCCTGGTTCCTTTTCTCGCAAAACGCGCGAGTTCTGTCATTGTGATATCCTGCGAGGTCGTTTAATATGTAATTCTCGTTTCGCTTCGTCAACTCGACTCTCACCTCAATGTTGCTGTTGGGCTCATCTATGTCCCATTTGGCGAATAGGTCATCGCTGGCGAAAACGCTTTCGTCGGTGTGTTTTTTGATCTTCGCTCTTTCCATTTCGCCGTCATCGTTTACGTCGATAAAATTGAATATGTCGTCATCAATTGCAGTCGTGCCCCTCGTGTCTTTCGTCACCCCGATCCAGACTCTTTTGTCTCCCACCATTTCTTTTAATTTTCTGTTAAAAAAGCTCAGTCGTCATTGTGTGTTTGCGGAGAGTAACTCCGGTTCGGAAACCTGTAGGCGCCAATAAACTATATTTATTAAGAACTGTTAACCCAAAAACTTTGTATGTGTGCAAACTGCTCTGAAAATTTCATATAAAATAAAAATATTGAACAATTTTGTAAAATTCTAGTTTATTTGAATTTTAAAAAATCATAAATTTTGTTACAAAAGTGTTTAAGTTAGTATTTATTTTAACAAACGTAAAATTTTATAGAGTTTTTTAAAACTAAAGTTAAATGACATATTTTCTCTTAAAAACTTTAAAAAGTGTTAAAATAATATTGTAATAAACGGTGTATGACAAACTCTAATTTTTAGTTGTTAATATCAGTTGTTGAAACTACTCACTCGTGGTAAACAGTCCACCTGAACTTTAATGCCTGCTGAACCAAAACCATACCATTTTCTTCACAGTAAGCTTTAGCATTTGGGAAACTTTTCGTGCTAACCTTATCTATTTGAAAGCTGAAGCATTCTGAAACAAATAACTAAGCTGTTATATTGCCTTCGGTTGGTTTTACAATTACTTACTAATTTAAAAGTTATATTTATAAATTTATATGCTGTGCTTGACTAACTTATTTACAAAACCACATCAGGTCTTGAATGAAACAATACTACATCAGTACATATCATATCTCATACAATTATATCCATGGATTATAAGAAGCAGATATAAAGCATGTGCCGTATACCATTAATCAAAGCTCAAATAAATTTCCAAGTAGTCGCTAAACAAACAGGAACAATCATGTTTTACAAATTTGCAGCCTTAATTCAAACATTTGTTGTACTAAATTATACGAAAACAAACGAACGAACTGTTGCATTGCGGTATGTTTTCTGTGTTGCTCCACACTCCACCAGTCTGACACTCATACGTGAAGTTACCTTCATACAGCAACGTGTGACCTTCTTTGCAAACATACTCGACAACTAGTCCTGTGTCGCCAACCTCTACCTGCATTATATTCAGTCTCATAGCCTCACTATCGGGTATAGGCGGGTTTCTGCACTCTGTAGAAGTTAAATGTAATAATTGTTATCATTATTATTATTTTTATTACTATAGTTACTATTACTATTATTGTTGTTATATTATACTATTATGTTTAATCCAATAGTGAACTATACTAAAGTTATACTAAGTGAATTATGTAACAGTTAAATGATATCATTACTAATATCTTTATTATTACATATTATTATTAACTTTTAATTTTTTAAAACTGTCTTGGTTTCCATCAAATTTTCAAATTTGGTACTCAAACAAAATATTAAACGTTGTATCAAAAAATAGCTAGCCGCAAGCGAAAATTGACCTTATAACTGAATTCAAAACTGAAGAATTAATAAAACATTTTTCCATTTAGTATAGTATATAAATCTGTTAAAATTATAGTCCGAAGCTTTACATTTGATGGAGTGTTTTTTGATCGTAAAATTAAATTCACAGTCGAAGACTGGTAACAAGTTAGAATTTAATCTGAAAAGTACTGATACTTTCTTATATTACATAAAAAAATAATTTAAATAAAAACTTACTGCATATTCCTACATCTCCAACCCACATGCCGTTCTCAACACAATATCTCTTGTTGTTATCAGCTGGATCAAGTGTATAATTTTCACTACATTCGTAAATAGATGTCTGATTCCAAGCACTATGTTGAATTGTTGAAGGAAGTCCGTTTAGAAGAGTAAAGGAATCTTTTGGACAATCTAGATAGCAAATTGTATATATTTATTTTTAATTCAAAGCTAAGTTAAAAGTTGTAGTTTGTTATTTGTACTTTTTTATCTAAACAATACTAATGATAGAAGATCATTTTAAATTAATTGAACCGTAAGGATCCAAGGTTAAAACTTCGAGTAAATCTCAAACTACTTTTTGAGATGTAAAGTTTCAAACTATAGAGTTCATCAGGTTTTATTATGTAAAACTAACTGACAACGGTTAACAAAGTCACTTTTTTTAAATAAATCTTCTGCTTAATTTAAAAAAACGTTTTTGAATATTATAACTCTATTTCTAACCTAATAAAAAGCAATGGTAATGTATTTTTTTCTTAATTTCCATTAAATTATCTTTAATCTTAAGAATATATAAACTATCGTTTGTATTTTGTACTTATGTCATATATAATTGAAAGAGTTTTGCAAATAGTGCATAGTACATTTCCTACAAATATGAAAAAATATATTAAAAATTAAGGACAAAATAAGTTTTTGTTGTAAAAACATGAAGGAGATCTTTTTAGAAAGAATTTAATTTAGTTAAATTTTAATCATTAACAATAAAAAGTTAAAATTAACTGATTTAAAAGTTATAACTAAAAACAGTAATACTTCAGCGCAATACTTATCTATTCCACACTTGTTTCAATAAAATGCCAAAACAATCAAAAAGTTAAAATGTACCTGGGTAGCATCTAACGCCAGAAATGTCAATATTACCACCTTCGCCACAATCGACCTCTTGAGCATCGGTAAGACTGTAACCAGTGTTGCAAATGTAAGTCAATTCGGTTTTGTAAGGTACAGAACCAGTAATAATTTCACTTTCGCCTTTTATATATGTTTTGGCATTCATCACTTTCATATAGTCGCAATCTGTGAAAAGATTTTTAATAAAACATAAAATTTCTCCTACAGTTTTAAACAATCATTTTCAAACATTTTCATTCTAATCTTAACGTAATAACAAACAATCATAATGTCAGAATATTTAAAGTCTTCAGTGAAAATATCTTTTAATAAATGGTAGAGAAAACTATTGTTGTTTTTTAAGCATAAAATGATTTGATTCTAATACACTATTGCACAAAATTGGCATTATTTGTAAATAAAACTTTGTATATTCACAAAATATGTAATCTTTTAATGTTTTTTTCTGCTTATACGTGTTTTATCTTAAATTTAAAAGTGTTGATATATATAATTTATTCAGTTTAATTTTCACAATTTTTTAGAATCGATTTTCTCACCAGGATAACAAGTTCCTACATCTCCAACCCACATGCCGTTCTCAACACAATATCTCTTGTTGTTATCAGCTGGATCAAGTGTATAATTTTCACTACATTCGTAAATAGATGTCTGATTCCAAGCACTATGTTGAATTGTTGAAGGAAGTCCGTTTAGAAGAGTAAAGGAATCTTTTGGACAATCTAGATAGCAAATTGTATATATTTATTTTTAATTCAAAGCTAAGTTAAAAGTTGTAGTTTGTTATTTGTACTTTTTTATCTAAACAGTACTAATGATAGAAGATCATTTTAAATAAATTGAACCGTAAGGATCGAAGGTTAAAACTTCGAGTAAATCTCAAACTACTTTTTGAGATGTAAAGTTTCAAACTATAGAGTTCATCAGGTTTTATTATGTAAAACTAACTGACAACGGTTAACAAAGTCACTTTTTTTAAATAAATCTTCTGCTTAATTTAAAAAAAAACGTTTTTGAATATTATAAGTCTATTTCTAACCTAATAAAAAGCAATGGTAATGTATTTTTTTCTTAATTTCCATTAAATTATCTTTAATCTTAAGAATATATAAACTATCGTTTGTATTTTGTACTTATGTCATATATAATTGAAAGAGTTTTGCAAATAGTGCATAGTACATTTCCTACAAATATGAAAAAATATATTGAAAATTAAGGACAAAATAAGTTTTTGTTGTAAAAACATGAAGGAGATCTTTTTGGAAAGAATTTAATTTAGTTAAATTTTAATCATTAACAATAAAAAGTTAAAATTAACTGATTTAAAAGTTATAACTAAAAATAGTAATACTTCAGCGCAATACTTATCTATTCCACACTTATTTCAATAAAATACCAAAACAATCAAAAAGTTAAAATGTACCTGGGTAGCATCTAACGCCAGAAATGTCAATATTACCACCTTCGCCACAATCGACCTCTTGAGCATCGGTAAGATGATGGCTTGATTGATTTGCAATTTAGCGAACAGTGTGTTGAGGCAATGCACTTTCTTTTTCTCCTCAACGTAAGCGTAGGACTGGCTGACTCCCTTCAAAGTAAGCTCCTCCATAAAGTTGATCTCGTAGGGATTGTTCATGTGTCTGTTAAAAATTTACAACTTTAACCACTACTTTTACAACAGGATTTAAAACAAACAGTGATGATTGTTAATAAAATCTGTAAAAACGAACTTTAACACAAATACTTCTTAAGTGATACATATAAGCCATTCATAGGCTAGAAAATAGTATTAACATTTCACAGTACAATTCAATTGCTATAGTAGATAGGCTATTTCTGTAAGATTTCAAAAAAAAAATTTTTGACTCTCTTGAGGTAGCCAGTTCAAGTGACTCTCTTGAGGTAGCCAGTTGAACAACAGAATCTTAGCATCATACGCGTATGCTTAATTTTACATGTATAGAAAGCATGTTGTATCGTGTTGACGCCGAAGGCGGGTTGAAAGGCTACTGTTATAAAGTGTATAGGCTTTTAGGCCTGAAATTTGCGAAGTCGTCGCGACGAGTATGTGATAGCAAAAGGCTGCAGCAGCTGACGAGAGTGGCTGTTGCAGGGAAAACATAACGCGTGAAAGCAGGACTGTCATTTTAAGTACTTTTGAGACAGCGGTAAGCAGTGAACGGGTAAGAGACTGAAGCAGGCAGTCTAGAACGAACAAGAGACCTTAGCAGGTCAAGTGGCAAGTGCAGAAGGTAAAGACGGCCGTAGTAGGTGAATAGAAACAGCTGCACTTCGCAAGGTAAAAGCTCAAACTTGAAAAGCTGTGAACGGGTAAGAGACTGAAGCAGACAGTCTAGAACGAACAAGAGACCTTAGCAGGTCAAATGGCAAGTGCAGAAGGCAAAGACGGCCGTAGTAGGTAAACAGCTGCACTTGGCATGGTAAAAGCTCTGACTTGAAAAGCTGCGAACGGTGCAAACATGAACTAACGTGCGATTCTAGAGTTTAGGAAAAAACGGGGCGACTCTAGAATGTGCGCGGTCGGGAGGTGAAGCACTCGTATAAGCAGGTGAAGAGGCGGGTGAATGTTGCAAGCCGCTTTGAAGGTCAGAGTTGGAGTTAATTGAAGGCGTTTGTGAGGCGAGGAGAAACTTCAAGAAAAAATTCGAGAAAACGCGGGGGAAGAGTTTTTTGAAAAAAAAATGAAATCGATTGAAAAAAAAAATTGGGGAAAGAGATTGAATTTGAGAATAATGAAAAAAAAATTGGAAAAAAAAAGGGCCGAAAGGACGAAAAATTGCGCCGCGGCAAAAGTAAAAAATTCAAGTAAATTTTTATATGTATTTTTTTTTTTTTGGGTTTTTATTTTTGAAAAAAGCTAAAAAAAAAATAAATTATCTTAGTAAATACTCTAAGTCAAAATAATATATGTTCAATCTTGATAGTGTAAAATATAGAGAACTTAGGTTTAGAAAAAAACACTCTTATGTATCCTAATATCGTTATAATAAATGAAGCCGTTAAAAAAAAAAAGATTTAGTGTGAACTTTTGATGATATATACAAACTACTTTTTGTTAAGTACAAACAGATAAGAAAAAAAATCAATTATTAAAATTCTAATTAATTTTTAATTGTTTCAATGATATTCTTATAAATAAATCTTGTAAAGCTTAAATCTTTTGTTAGAAGTTATATCACTAACTATGTAAACTTTAAAATAAATTCAAGGAAAATTTGAACGTGGTAACATCAAGTTAAACAAAGTTAATTTTACAACTTTTTTATACTGTTACTTTTTTATGTTGGTTCTAGTTTTAAAAAGGTTAAAAATCTTAGTCTAAAGTTTAAGTTTCTCTAAGTAAGTACAACTTCATACACTTAAATTCTAAATTACAAATGACCAAACAGGTATTTGGATTTTGAAGCTATTTGTGATAGTAATTATAATTGTGATCTAAACTTGAATTGTAGTGATTTTATTTGTTTACTTGGCTGGATCTTAGTAGTAATAGTTAGTAAAATGTTTTAACCTTAAAATAATACATTTTATCATTCTTTAATGTAAAATTCTTTCTTGACCATATTAAGTTTCTCAATATAATACTTGGAAAAATTTATGGCAAAAAAATAAAACTTATTTGTTCTGAATGCATTCGCTGAATTTGCATTTGATCAGAGGAATGATATTTGTTTTTAAATCTTAAAACTGGCGATTCTATCAACTAGTTTGGGAAACCAAGTTCTAATGTAAATTATTTAGTTTCATAATATTTTAAAAAATTATATTGTAAAACTAAAAAGTTTCTGTACATACGCTATTTTAAGCAACTTTAATAATCAGATAACAAAAGTTATTAACATAAAAAAATTATGATAGCTGACTCATAACTTTTTTATTCTTATATTTTCGATATTAACTTTTACCCTAAAAATATTACAGTTAGTTATTACTTGACGGAAATTTTAGCTTTTACAAATTGATAGTTATACTTCATGTTACAGAAAGTAATACTTAATAATAAAGTTGGAACAATTTTTAGTAAATGGAACGGTTTTCAGAAAATTTAATATTTAACAGAAATAAAATAGTTTAAAGCTGGTTTCTCAAAGTTTACTGCTCAAACACTGATTTCATGAAACGGCTTTAAATTAAAAAACTCCTTAAAAGTCTTAGTTTGCTAAATTCGCACACTACAAAATTAAACAAATAATACAAAAATTAAATCGGTTTAAAGGTTTTAATCATTTAAGTGTTCTTTTAGTGTTGATTTTATTCGAAACGTCAGTTAATTCTTACCCATATATTCAAATTTTTATTTCTATTAATCTAACGTAAAACTTTTAAGCTAAATTTACCATAAATGTGCCTTTGAAAAGTTTATTTTGAGGTTAACTTGCAATTTTATTGCAATAGCTGTTTTTTTTAAGTAAATTCAGAAACTTAAAAGCATCAAAATAAAAGCTAGCGTTTCCAAATATATACTTGTATTGTTAACAGAAAAGCAATTAAATATTGAACTTACACCAGTTGAGTGTGGTCTAGTTTTAGTTAAAATTACTTTACAATTTCAATCTCTTATATTTGGTTTCCCGTTGTCAAAATCATTAGTTTACTAGCCCAGTTAAAGACAGGAAAGTACCAACTTTATCAGCAATATAATAGTATAAGCAAGGTAGGATAACAACAGTTAAAATATTTCTTTTTTAGTAATAAATGTTTTATTCAAAGTTGGTCAAAAACAAGCTATAAGCACGTAAAAAGTAAACTCTAAAAAATATAAACTTGCTTCATTAAGTTTTAAAATTAGTGAGCTAACTTTTAAGTGATTGTTACATATGGTAATCGGAATGACAAGAGTTAGTTTTAAGACGTTAGTTTATTTTTGTAAACTGACTAATTGTAGTTTGCAATATATTTATTTAAACTGCTCACCCAAGTTATAGACATTCAACTTTAGTAAGTTAAATATGGAAAGCTACTTACGCATTTTGTTCAAGAAGCCAAAATATCAAACGTTAATACAACATTTATATAAAGTAACACACCTTAACCCTCATTTTAAACGTCTATCTAAGCTTGTAAATATTATTTACACACCATCAATGAATGTAAGGATATTTTTTTACTGAACAAAACATAACTACCGATAATTAAAGCTTACACGCAATTCAATTCGTACAAAAAAATTTAAAGTTTTTATAATTAGGTCACAGTCAAATTGCATATTTCTAACTAAGCTTTCAAACTCAAAACTTATTAGTTGTTGTTTTTGTTTTAACTGTTGCTTTACAAAAACTAAACTACTTTTACCTTAATCTTAAGTTTGTAAAAGATATTATATTTTAAAAAACCAAAGTTTTTTTTTTGGGCTTTAGACTAAGGTGAGCATATAGTTTTTAACTAAAAATATTACTTTGGATTTACCTAGCTCAGTTTATTTTATATTTTCAGTACCTAATTCATATTAAAATGTCTAAAAAGTTTTTTTTTAAGTATAAACCTAACATTTATTTACTCTTTTGACGCCTGCCTAACTTCTCATAACTTTTTTACATTTTAAAAAACAAACTGACGAGGTCATATACCCAAGCATTGTTTTTTTTCAAATAAATCTTATAAAATTGTTCAAGTAATCAACTATTTTTTATTTTTTAGATTTGAATTTTTTAATTAGTATTTAGTCCTATGCATATATTGTAATACTGTATTTTCAAACGCAAATTTGAAACCGTCTTAGTTGCAAGAAAACTTTAACAATCGACATGGTTGAGCAGATGTTTCATGATGTTGAATCATTGAAAGCAAAAAAGATCCGCTTTGAATCACGAGTAACACTTTCAAAGTTGGGTTTTGTAATCTGTTGACAAACTAATTTTAATGGCTTCATACCATGTGGCGTATAAATTAGCCAAATCCAAATCGAACACAAGTCAAAGCTTTTCTTAAGGAACGTGACTATTACTATGCTAAAGAAATGGAGTCATAAGAATTTAAGAAAATACTAGCTTATTCGAGTGACATTTTCAGCCATATAAATAACCTTAATGTTTCTAGGGAAAATAAAAACATACTTCAATGTAGGAAATGCTTTAAAATAAAAGTTACATCTCTGGTGTCGACGAGTTAAAACAGGCAATGTAGCAAATTTTCAATCACTCGAAGAAGTTACTGATGAAAATGAGTCTTAAATTCCAAGTATGCTTTAAGAATTATGAATCATTTAAAATAATATCCAAATATATTTAACCATTTTATGGATATTTTGGATTAGAACTGGAAACTTCTGAAGAATTATTTAAATAATATAACAATATAGGTTTTTGAGAAAATCTTTATCGCGAGATATAACAACTGTGTACTAACATTTTTGTTTTCTAATAACGTACAATAAAGTCAATTTGATAGGTCAACACAAACCAACATACATAGTTTTTAACTGCATAAAATTATTTTAACATAAAAGGTAATCAACTAATATTCAATTTTGGGGTATCGTAGAACATTTCAACCTGGGGTCGGAACGTCAAAAAATTAACTATTTTTATAATATATATAAAATAAATCCGCAAAAACGACATTAACAGCTAACTGTGTTTAAATGTTAAGTTTATTGAAATAAATTACACAGCAGACAACTGTAAAGTATTAAAATAGTTATATACAAGTATGAAAATTTACCTTTTTATTGCAGGCATCTTGGAAGGGTACATTCTTACATCTGAAAGATTCCGAACACCTGATGATTCTGTAGAAAATTGATTAATCAAAACTTTCAAACGATTAAAATAAAAGCATGTTATAATACTCAACATCTTAGCTTGGCCTGACTCAGTTTGCTAGGTTTAACGATTAAGGCTATAGAAAAAGAGATAGGTATATTTATAAACAGTATTTTTTTATGATGGTTAATTAAAAAAATATCAAGTAATATTTAAATTGATTTTAACCTTAACATAACTATACAATGTTCGTTTTCATACCAAATATGAAATTAAATTTATGTGTCTATAAAGCACAAAGAGTTACAAATAAATATTGATTGTATAAAGAGATAAACTAAATACAAATATTTCTACATTTTATAAAGAAAAAACAGGTGAAAACAACTTGATAAAAACCTATTTTTACTATAAACTAATTAATCGATCATCTAGCACAATAAGTTAATTGTTATAATTCTAAGCATAGACAAGTAATAAATATTAAAATATTTATATATATATTACCATTAACTTCAAGCCTGGTAATTATTTAATAGCTAATTAGCTTGTAATCACTCAAGCGTAGAAAATCATAATGTTCATATAAACTTTAGTGATTTATTTAAAAGTTTAACTTTTTCTCAAATTTCATACTAGAAGTGTAGCAACACCATAATATTTGTTTAAATTCTAATAACTATTTCAAGAGTTACATAAGTGGAAACAAGGCAAAAAAAAGCAATAAAAATATTAAAATATCTAATATAATAGCTTACTTTTTCATGAAAGATTCGACAGATAGAGGGAATGTTGCTGAAAACAATAACATCTGTCTGCTTCTAGGTAGCATGCTTTGCAATTCCACCATCATTCGGTGGAAATCTGATGACAACAATTTGTCTGCTTCGTCCAATACAAGCATGTGGCATTTCTAACATAAAAGTTATTCAGTTAGTTAATTAGGTTCATTTCAACTTTTAACAAAACGAGTTTATTTGCTGCCCAAGGGCTGTTGCCAAATAATGTTCGTATTTTAAACATAACTATTAATGAAACCAACATAAACAACAACAGTAGCTCAACTACAATTGACATATTCAATTTCAGATGCATTTGCTACAAGTAAACAAAACATTCATTTTCGCCTAATTTTGTTTAGAACTTTTTTCATAACTATTTAAACTACAAATAAATAATAAACAAAAAATTCAAACTAACTTGCTCTCTGGTGTTTTTTTTCTAATCAGATCGAGAATTCCATCGGGAGTCGCTTCTATCATGTGGTTATCTTCCTCGAACCTCATAATATCGTACCTGTATGGAAATACTAAACTAAGCACATGAAAATTTATTGATATCAACCTAATATGAATGAATACAAAATACTGAATACTTATTGAAAATTTAGATTTTTACTGCTAAAAAATAAATGCTAAACTAAATAAACTAAATAGTAAATAGTAAACTAAATTGTTGTTAGTTAAAGTTGATATGTCAATAAACCAGTTACAAACTTCTTAATTCAGTTTAATATACATAAAAAGTAAGAATTAATATTAATTACTATAAACTAAAATATTCGATTTTATTTTACAATATTGTAATTTCAATTATTGTATTAATATAATCGCTTTATATTGTAAAATAAAAGCGATTAATTATTTAAGTTTTGTTAATTTATGATAAATAAGTTTAATTTCATCTATAGATTATAAATTTTTAGCCACTGTTGTCTTTTCATCCTCAAAAATGAAAAAAATTTCTTAAAACGTGTGCTTCCAAAACATTTTACGGTTTTGATTGCTTTGTAGATTATGAATAAAAATTTCTTTCAAATAAATAAGTTAGGAAAAGTATATTTTTAACTTTAAAACTAGACTTATTAGAAAAATGTGCTTTAATGAGCAAAACTAATCGAAAATGCGAACAAAAACTTTTAAAAAGAATATACAAAAATTAAAAATTAAAACCTATCTAGTGTAGTAACTTATTTTACCTTTTATTGCAATTTCAAATAACTCACTATAAAATGAAATAAATATAGCTTATATTTAATGAAAATTGGTTAAACTATTTAAAATATATACCATAAAACATATTTTGTGAAGATTATTCAGAATAATATATGTATTTTTTAATTTTTTTATTTATTCCTGTTCATTTATTTGCTAAATGCAATTAGTAAAAGGTTGTATTAAATCTTTTGAAAACATATAATTTAATGTTATACTATTAAAAAGAAGTACGTGTGAGTTAAACAAATTATTTTTCAAAAGCTGTACAACAAACTGACGAATTTTTGTTTACAGTAACCTTTCGCGATTCTTATAGCAGTCCACAGTAATAGTGCGTAATTACACGAGAGGTAGCAAATACTATTCTGGATTTTTCTCATAATGCATTTGATTAGAAACAGTTTGTGCTACAGCAGACGACTCAACCAGAAAAACACGTCAAATGAGATTTTTATGTTTATTAAGAAGAACAAATATGATTTGTGTATTACATGTGTTTATTTAGTATCATTGTCACATTTAATTTTCTTTGAGCTGCTTATTTAGATTATTATTAATACATCGCGCAAGAGCACTGTATAATATGTTTGTGTTGTGAACTTTTAATATTATTTTTTTGCAGGGGTCGGAATGCCAAAAAATTAACTATTTTTATAATTTATATAACAGAAACGCGCAAAAACGACATTAACAGCTAACTATGCTTTACATGTTTAATATACTTAAATAAATTACACAGAAGACAACTGTAAAGTTTTGAAATAGTTAAATACAAGTATGAAAATTTACCTTTTTATTGCAGGCATCTTGGAACGATACATTCTTACACTTCAAAGATTACGAACACCTGATGATTCTGTAGAAAATTAATTGTTCAAACTAACTATTTTCAAACACTTTCAAACTATAAAATAAAACCATGTTATAATACTCAACATCTTAGCTTGGCCCGACTCATTAAGATAGGTTTAAAGATAAAGGCTATAGGAAGAAGTAGGTATATTATAAACGGTCTTGTGTTTATGATGGTTAATAAAAAAATATCAAGTAATACTAAAATTGATTTTAACTTTAATATAACTATATAATGTTAGTTTTCATACCAAATATGAAATTAAATTTATTTGTCTATAAAACACAAAGAGTTACAAATAAATATTGTGTAAATAAAGAGATTGACTAAATACAAATATTTCTACATTTATAAAGAAAAAAACAGGTGAAAACAACTTGATAAAAACTTACTTTTACTATAAACTAAACAATCGATCATCTAGCACAATAAGTTAATTGTTATAATTCTTAGCATAGACAAGTAATAAATATTAAATATATATATAATACCATTAACTTCAAGCCTGGTTATTATAAAACAGCTAACTAGCTTGTAATCACTCAAGCGTAGAATATCATAATGTTCATATAAATTTAGTGGTTTATTTAAAAGTTTAAATTTTTCTCAAATTTCATACTAGAAGTGTAGCAACACCATAATATTTGTTTAAGTTCTAATAACTATTTCAAGGATTACATAATTAGAAAATGGCAAAGAAAAGCAATAAAACATTTAAATATCTAATATAATAGCATACTTTCGCATGAAGGCTTCAACAGATAGCGGGAATGTTGCTGAAAACAATACCATCTGTCTGCTTCTAAGTAGCATGCTTTGCTATTCCACCATCATTCGGTGGAAATCTGATGACAACAATTTGTCTGCTTCGTCCAATACAAGCATGTGGCATTTCTAACAAAGAAGTTATTCATTTAATTCTTTAAGTTCATTTCAACTTTTAACAAAACTAGTTTATTTGCTGCCCAAGGACTGTCGCCATAATATTCGTGAAAGGTGAAAACAACTTGATAAAAACTTTTAACAAAACTAGTTTATTTGCTGCCCAAGGGCTATTGCCAAATTATATTCGTATTTTAAACAGTATAATTAAAATTAATAGCTTAAATTTTTACTATAAACTAATCAATCGATCCTCTAGCACAATAAGTTATTTGTTATAATTCTTAACACAAATAAGTAATAAATATTAAATATATATATATATAATACCATTAACTTCAAGCCTGGTTATCATAAAACAGCTAACTAGCTTGTAATCACTCAAGCGTAGAATATCATAATGTTCATATAAACTTTAGTGATTTATTTAAAAGTTTAAATTTTTCTCAAATTTTCATATTATAAATGAAGCAGCGTCATAATATTTGTTTAAATTCTAATAACTATTTCAAGAGTTACATAACTGGAAACAAGGCAAAGAAAAACAATAAAAATATTAAAATATCTAATATAATAGCATACTTTCGCATGAAGGCTTCAACAGATAGCGGGAATGTTGCTGAAAACAATACCATCTGTCTGCTTCTAAGTAGCATGCTTTGCTATTCCACCATCATTCGGTGGAAATCTGATGACAACAATTTGTCTGCTTCGTCCAATACAAGCATGTGGCATTTCTAACATAAAAGTTATTCATTTAATTCTTTAAGTTCATTTCAACTTTTAACAAAACGAGTTTATTTGCTGCCCAAGGGCTGTCGCCATAATATTCGTTTTATAAACCACAACTATTAACCAGTTGAGCAACTAATAAAACCAACATAAACAACAGTCGCTTAACTACAATTGACATATCTAATTTTAGGTGCATTTGCTACAAGTAAACAAAACATTCATTTTCGCCGAATTTTGTTTAGAACTTTTTTCATAACGATTTAAACTACAAATAAATAATAAACAAAAAATTTAAACTAACTTGCTCTCTGGCGTGTCTTTTCTAATTATATGGAGATTTCCACCGGGAATTGCCACTAACATTGAATATCTTTGCTCAAGTCTCTACAATGTCATTTCTCAAGTTGGTAACACCTGTATTGAAATACTAAACTTAAGCAAATGAAAATTTATTGATATCAACCTAATGTGAATGAATGCAAAATACTAAAATATGTACTTATCTAAATTTATAATTTTACTGCTAAAATTAAATGCTGAAAATTTACGAGTGATAAAAATCTAACTTTGTAGTTAATATTTACATTATAAACGAAACAATCCTCAATTTTATTTTATCAAATCAAGCATGTTAGAAAAGCAAAGAAATAGACAAACTTCAACAAGGTTGGGTTGCATTTATAGATATTGTTATTTTCAAATACTTAATTTTTTTTTTTTTTATGATTAAATATTACAATAAAGCTTTCAAATTAAATATTATATCCAAGGAAAACTTGTTATTTTAGATCAAAAACAAACCTTTCATATGAATTCCCCTTTGGAGCTCCCTGTCCAAGCACATGGCTTGGAAAGAAAGGCCCTTGGGGTTGGTAACATCTTCCGTCTTCTTCCTGTTGTCTCTCTTTATTTTTCTCTCCTTCATCATCTGTTCCTTCCACTCCTCGCTTGTCTGCTCATTCTGTTGCTGTTGTTCGAAGACAATTTTGCCCTGTGGTGGGAAATTTATTAATTTGTGAAGCCAAAAAACAGTGGGTTGCTGTACGACCATTGGAAAATAATTATGACAAATGTTTAAACAATTGACAAACTTTATTGTTAGAGCGTTTTGTGAGGCCAAGTACGTGTTGATATAAAAAAAATCATACCTGCTTAGAACTACTTTGATAAAAGTATATGTAATTAATTAAAAAATACTCTTCAGTGCACAAATTTAACTCAAACACCAAAAAAATTTACTAAACATTTCAAGATCAAACTGATAAAAATCAAAATTCAGATCAAAGTAATATAAAGTTGACATTTACTTAATTAAATAATAAATAAACCTGCTGGTTTATAGTGGTTATTATTCGGAGCTTGGTCTCTCGGTTGTGTTTTATAGATAATTTTATTTATAGAAATAATATAATTACAATTTTTTTTAAGTTTTCAAAACGTCTGGTGATTTTTTATATTATAAGCTAATACTATTTGACTTTATAACAAGCAAATATTTATGAAACTAACTTAAACTGTGAAATAGTTTCAAATGTTACATTTTAACTTTTATTTCGACACTAGTTTATATTCAAGATTTTAATCCCATATACATATTGACATATAAACACTTTATATAATAAATAGACTTATTAACAAATGAATTTTTGGTAACTTCCTAAGATTTTTTCATAACAATTTTAACTACAAATAAATAATAAACAAAAATTTGAACTAACTTGCTCTCTAACATACAAAATACTGAAATATGTACTTATCTAAATTTATAATTTTACTGCTAAAATTAAATGCTGAAAATTTACGAGTGATAAAAATCTAACTTTGTGCTTAATATTTACATTATAAACGAAACAATCCTCAATTTTATTTTATCAAATCAAGCATGTTAGAAAAGCAAAGAAGTAGACAAATTTCAACAAGGTTGGGTTGCAATTATAGATATTGTTATTTTCAAATACTTATTTTTTTTTTTATGTTTAAATATTACAATAACGCTTTCAAATTTAATATTATATCCAAGAAAAACTTGTTATTTTAGATCAAAAACAAACCTTTCATATAAATTCCTTTTCGAAGCTCCCTGTCCAAGCACATGGTCTGGAAATAGAGGCCCTTGGTGTTGGTAACATCTTCCGTCTTCTTCCTGTTGTCTCTCTTTATTTTTCCCTCCTTCATCATCTGTTCCTTCCACTCCTCGCTTGTCTGCTCATTCTGTTGCTGTTGTTCGAAGACAATTTTGCCCTGTGGTGGGAAATTTATTTGTGAAGCCAAAAAACAGTGGGTTGCTGTACGACCATTGAAAAATAATTATGACAAATGTGTAAACAATTTACAAACTTTATTGTTAGAGCGTTTTGTGAGGCCAAGTACGTGTTGATATAAAAAAAATCATACCTGCTTAGAACTACTTTGATAAAAGTATATGTAATTAATTAAAAAATACTCTTCAGTGCACAAATTTAACTCAAACACCAAAAAAATTTACTTAACATTTCAAGATCAAACTGATAAAATTCAAAATTCAGATCAAACTAATATAAAGTTGATATTTACTTAATTAAAAAATAAATAAACCTGCTGGTTTATAGTCATTATTATTCGGAGCTTGGTCTCTCGGTTGTGTTTTATAGATAATTTTATTTATAGAAATAATATAATTACAAAAATGTTTAAGTTTTCAAAACGTCGGGTGATTTTTTATATTATAAGCTAATACTATTTGACTTTAAAAACAAGCAAATGTTTATGAAACTAACTTAAACTTTGAAATAGTTTCAAATGTTACATTTTAACTTTTATTTCGACACTAGTTTATATTCAAGATTTTAATCCCATATACATATTGACATATAAACACTTTATATAATAAATAGACTTATTAACAAATTAATTTTTGGTAACTTCCTAGGATTTTTTCATAACAATTTTAACTACAAATAAATAATAAACAAAAATTTGAACTAACTTGCTCTCTAACATACAAAATACTGAAATATGTACTTATCTAAATTTATAATTTTACTGCTAAAATTAAATGCTGAAAATTTACGAGTGATAAAAATCTAACTTTGTGCTTAATATTTACATTATAAACGAAGCAATCCTCAATTTTTTTTTATCAAATCAAGCATGTTAGAAAAGCAAAGAAGTAGACAAATTTCAACAAGGTTGGGTTGCAATTATAGATATTGTTATTTTCAAATACTTAATTTTTTTTTTTTTATGATTAAATATTACAATAACGCTTTCAAATTTAATATTATATCCAAGAAAAACTTGTTATTTTAGATCAAAAACAAACCCTTCATATAAATTCCTTTTCGAAGCTCCCTGTCCAAGCACATGGTCTGGAAATAGAGGCCCTTGGTGTTGGTAACATCTTCCGTCTTCTTCCTGTTGTCTCTCTTTATTTTTCCCTCCTTCATCATCTGTTCCTTCCACTCCTCGCTTGTCTGCTCATTCTGTTGCTGTTGTTCGAAGACAATTTTGCCCTGTGGTGGGAAATTTATTTGTGAAGCCGAAAAACAGTGGGTTGCTGTACGACCATTGGAAAATAATTATGACAAATGTTTAAACAATCGACAAACTTTATTGTTAGAGCGTTTTGTGAGGCCAAGTACGTGTTGATATAAAAAAAATCATACCTGCTTAGAACTACTTTGATAAAAGTATATGTAATTAATTAAAAAATACTCTTCAGTGCACAAATTTAACTCAAACACCAAAAAAATTTACTTAACATTTCAAGATCAAACTGATAAAATTCAAAATTTAGATCAAACTAATATAAAGTTGATATTTACTTAATTAAATAATAAATAAACCTGCTGGTTTATAGTCATTATTATTCGGAGCTTGGTCTCTCGGTTGTGTTTTATAGATAATTTTATTTATAGAAATAATATAATTACAAAAGTGTTTAAGTTTTCAAAACGTCTGGTGATTTTTTATATTATAAGCTAATACTATTTGACTTTAAAAACAAGCAAATGTTTATGAAACTAACTTAAACTTTGAAATAGTTTCAAATGTTACATTTTAACTTTTATTTCGACACTAGTTTATATTCAAGATTTTAATCCCATATACATATTGACATATAAACACTTTATATAATAAATAGACTTATTAACAAATGAATTTTTGGTAACTTCCTAGGATTTTTTCATAACATTTAAAAAAAAACATACTTGCTTAAAACTACTTTGATAAAAGTATATGTAATCAACTAAAAAATACTCTTCAGTGCACAAATTTAATTCAAACACAAATAAAATTTACTAAACATTTCAAGATCAAACTGATAAAAATCAAAATTCAGATCAAAGTAATATAAAATTGATATTTATTTAATAAATAAATAAATAAATAAACCTGCTGGTTTATAGTCATTATTATTCGAAGCTTGGTCTCTCGGTTGTGTTTTATAGATAATTTTATTTATAGAAATAACCTAATTACAATTTTTTTAAGTTTTCAAAACGTCTGGTGATTTTTTATATTATAAGCTAATACTATTTGACTTTATAACAAGCAAATATTTATGAAACCAACTTAAACTGTGAAATAGTTACAAATGTCACATTTTAACTTTTATTTCGACACTAGTTTATATTCAAGATTTCTATTGACATATAAACGCTTTATATAATAAATAGACTTATTTATAAAAGAATTTTTGGTAATTGCCTAGGATGTCACACCAATATCAAGCTGAAATTATATTTGAATTCTTTTTTAAGAAATTTTAGGCTAAAAATCAATGCTATAAGCATAATATTTTTAATCTTAAAAGATACTTTGTTTCAAACTAGATATATCAATATATAGTAAGAATTAAATTTAATTATTGTAAACTTAAATATTTGATTGTATTTCACAACATTGTATTTGATAAAAGTCTTTTCAGCCTTTAAAATCCATCCTCAAACATGCAAATTTTTAAATGACTTTAATTCACATACTCAGATCCTTAAAACATTAAAAAACAAATAAGAACAAAAAAGTTACCTATAGAGGGTAAGGGTTAGCGTTAATAGTGATAGAAAAAGAAATAATAAAAAATTTAAGTTAATAAAAAATAATTTAAAAATTTCAACCCGTGCAAAAGTGTCTTTGTGCAGGTTTTTGTCTGTAAACATTGAAAATTGTAAGCTTAAAATATTTATGAAAAGATGCTTATGCTCAATAATAAGTTTATTTAATAGATTTCCTGACTTTTTTATTTTAAATAAAGTTTCAACTTATAATCTACAAACCAATCAAAACCGTTAAACATGTTTTTTGTTTATAAACATTGAAAATTGTAAGTGTAAAATATTTTTAAAAACACAAATTTTTAAGATATTTTTTCATTTTAAGGATGGATTTTTGAGGCTGTATGATTTCTGAGGATGATTTCTGAGGATAATCAATGTAAATTATTGTACATATGATATAATAGCATTATATTGTAAAATAAAAGTGATTAAATATTTAACTTTTATTAGTTTATGATTAATAAATTTTATTTTGTTTATAGAATACAAATTTTTAGCCTATAGTTATGGATAAAAAAGGCATCAAATATAATATAATTTCAACTTGATATTGGTGCAACATTATCCTAGGTATTTACCTAATTTCCAATACTCATATAAATTTTTGTAATGCTTTGAAACATAATATACTGCTACCAAGTTCCAATCATAAAATTATAGAGTATTAAAATCATTATAATTATTTGTCATAAATGGTATCATATAATCTGTAATAGTTTTACTAATAACCTATTGATAATATAAATGTATTTTCTATAAAAGTTCATAAACTTAACATAAATCATTTTTAATGAAAAGAGGAGCCATTAGAAAATAACCTAATAATTAAATAAACAACCTGAGTTTGTATATTAACAGGATGGCCATTTGTTAAAGAAAAATTAAGTTTTTAGACTTTCTGCCAGGATTTTTAAAGTTTTCTTGTCTTTTTTCATCAGAACTTTAAATCTAAGATGAAATAAAAAATATCAATTGTATTACATTAATAAAAAGATTATGTAATTCTACTACAAATATGTTATAAAACTAATACAATGTTAAATATTTAATGGTAAATAATTTGAGATGTATTTAATAATTATCTTTTGTTTAATCTAAAATTCATAATTTTACATTTAAACTTTGTCAAAATTCCAGGGTTTGTTCAAGAAATTCATTATATGATAAATTAAAAAGTAATGTACTAAAAGGTGAAAACTAAAAATGATTGTTAATCAATTTTTTATACATAAAAAAATCTTAACAATAGGACATAATAATAAAATAAAAGCTATTTTCAGAAAAAGATGATTTTAAAGCTCTAATTTAAACTTAATTTTTATTTGACAAAAACACTATTCCCATCAAAAGTACTTATTGCCAAAAGTGTCTAATTTTAAAGCAAAAACAAGTAAAATATTAGCTAGATTTCTAATGGGGTGCCACTTTTTGAGCCAAAAAAAACTACCATGAATGACTAAAAAATGTCATTAGTCATCCTGAGATTTTTAAACCCTCGAAAAATACCTTTTAAACTTATGTTAAGTTTTTCAAAATCACTAGGAACCTATTTTTTGAACAAAATTTCTCAAAAGACATAAAATATTGAAACTGGAACAACTTAATTCTATTCAAGATCTAGAAAAATTTGTCCTAAAGTTCAAACTTATTAAATTTTACTTGTTATTAAAAAACAAAACTATCCAGAGTTTATAAAAAAATCATAATATCTTGAGACTTTAAAAAAATTCAAAACATTTTGAGTTATCCTAATTTTCCTTTATATCTTGAGTAAGTGGCAACCCTGCAAGCTAAAATTTAAATTTTTTAACTTATAATTTTAAAACTAAAAATATATATATATAATTACCAGCCTGTTTATTCAGTTCTCCTTCCATTTTCCCTCCCATTTGTTTACAAACTTTTTTAAGCTTGAGTTAACTTCAGAATTTTAAAACTTTACAACTTTATACCAGGTCCAAAAAGCTGTTTAGTAGAGTCTTAATTTATTTTTATTTAAAAAGTAAAATAAAACAAAATCTGTATATTTTAACCGCGTAAAACTAATACTACAATAATTTTGTTTTTTTTAAATACTTTATTAGATTTTCGTAAACTTAAAATGAGTAAAAACTAAACAGAATAGTACTTAAAACTGAATATAAACTTAAACAAATATAAAACTAAAAGTTAATGAACAATATATAGCTATTGTTAGTATGAATTTGATTTACTCTAAACATAAAAAATACATATATAAACAAAGATAATGTTTGTTTTATTACACCGTCGTATTAAAGCTTTCTTAATATTTTATTCTAAGTTAAACGAAGTTTATAAGACAAAAAAAATATTTTTTCTTAATAAAAACATACCCTTTTAAATGTACTTTTTCCATGTTGTTTTTCAAAAAAAGCATTTAAAGTTTTTATTCATTTTTTACTAAAACATTAGCTTATAAACATTTAGTTTTAAAAGCTATTCTAGAGTTTTAATAAAACACTTAAGCCAAGTGTATATAAGATAAGGGTTTGTAGTTAAACACAAAAAAATTGAAATCTAAAAACAAAAACTTTGCGTTATTTAAAATCATTTTCATTGTGAAAAAAGAGTTCAAAAGATTTAATAATAAGTTATATCAATTTACTGGTAAAATTTATTTTTACAGTAAACTTCTCAAACAATTACTAGTTACTTACCAATTAATTGAGTTGTTTTATTAGTAAGGAACAACGACACTAAACAATAAAATGTAGTATTGGTATTTTTTTAATGATGTTTTGTGGCATATTTTTGCTTGCTTGATTTATTTAATAGCTTTGAACTGCATTTTCATTATTTTTTTTCAACTTACTAATTATTATAAAGAAATTTTTGAAAGTATATGTTTGTCTATGATTTTTTCAGTTTAACAATCTTATTTATTAAAAAAGATTATAATCTACTGATAAGCTTAACTTTAAAAACAAATAGTTTTTAATAAAACTTAAAAATTAAACAAAGTTTGCTTTTAAAGACACTAACGAAAAATATTTCTAAAAGAAATTGCCAATTATTATAAAAAATTTAAGTTTATTGCAAAACAAGTATATTGTCCTCACAGAAATCCATATTACAAAATCATTAGTCAAATATAAAAGATAACACAACAAAAGCTGTGTTAATAAAAAGTTGTTTTTGTATCTTTTTCCTAAAATAAAACTACTTTAGTTTGTAATTAACAAAGTATCAAGTCAAGCTTATTAACTGTTTTAAATAAAAAGTATAAGAACTAAAAGCAAAGAAAATCAATATTTTTTAACTTTAGCGAATTTCCAGCTGTAGAAAAATTACAAGTAATAAATCGTTTCTGTTTTAGTCTATTAACTTTTGACAAGGCTTTAGTCAAACTGTACAAAATTATTTTAGTATGAAGTTTGAAAGATATGATTCATGTTTTGAAAAATTTAACTTTGTTATTACTTTTAAATAAAGTTTTTATTACCATAACTAATATTAACCTACAAAACTTAGTTTTAAACACTTTCACTATAATGTAAATAAGTTAGTTTTATAGAATTTTAAAGTACAAGAAAGTTTACATGCATAAATGTTCTTTATACTGTTTGTGATTTTACTTATGTTAATTTAACACAGAATCGTTTTAATTTAAACTTGAAAAGGTATGTTCTTTGATTCTTGTAAAAGAAGTGTCTACCAAGCATTACAATATATATCATTATAATTGTTGTACCATTTAATATCTGTAATATTTTTTTACATTTAGTTCAATATTTTTGTATTTCAGCTTATATGTTTATATTAACCAAACTTTTGTTTTATGTAGTAAGCAACCATTTTTCCAGCTTATCTATTTAACTATCAAAATTTAGAATTTTTTTCTAATTTTGGAAAAAACTTTTATACAAAGCTATGTAATGGTATACAAAACTTGTAACTGTAAACAAGTAAATTAAGTTTTTAAAAGTAAAACAGGATTTAGCTTAACTCATAAAATTTTACTTTATATCTGAATTTTTTTGACATTAATTTATTTTTCACTTGATCCGAGTACTTATTTAAGAAAATTTTGCATGTATCAAAGAAAAATGTTCATTGTTTTTTGAAACAGATGAATTGTTTGTAATGGCAAAGCAAAAATATCTAGATTGTGATAATAAAAATCAAATTTATAAACGCTACAAATCACTCTCAAACAACCAGATGGTCGAGTGGTTGACCACCAGGGTTCTTGCCCACGAGGTGCCGAGATCGAGTCCAACCAATAGCATTTTTAATTAAAAAATCACTGTAAAGCACTGTTTTTAATTAAAATAAAGTATATTTTAGAACCTGGAAAAGATGTAAAACTAACTTTTTCGAAAATAACTTTTAAAGAATATATCGGCAATAAAAATTAGAAACTATCAAACTAATATTGTTTTCAAATAACTAGAGCTTATTTTGGCTTTAAAAAGCCACAAACATTAAATCGTTTTTGTTTTAGTCCATAATTTTTGATAAAACTTTAGTTGAACTATACAACAAAAATTTTAATACCGATTTTAGATAGGTATAGTCATAACTTTAAAAGAACTTAAACTTTATAATTACCTCAAAATAAAGATTTTCAAAGGCCTGTAATATTTTTTACTCATGCTTCAATATTTGAGTAATCAATTTATAACAACATCTAAAAGTTTGGTTTTATGTAGCAAGCAAACTTTTTTTCCAACTTATCTATTTTACTATCAAAAGTTAGAATTTTTTTATTCTAATTTCAAAATAAGCTTTTATACAAAATATTTAATTATATAGAAGCCTTTTCAGTGTCCACATGTACATTAAGTTATTAAAACATAACTGGATTTAGCTTAATTCATAAAACTTTACTTAATATATAAATGTTTTTGACCTTAATTTATTTTTCACTTAATCCGAGTACTTATTTAAGAAAATTTTGCATGTAACAGAGAAAAATGTTCATTGTTTTTGAATCAAATGACTTGTATGTAATGGCAAGCAAAAATATTTAGAATGTGATATTAATTTTAAATATATAATTGTTACAAATCTTGACTTACTAAAAAACCAGATGGTCGAGTGGCTAACAACCTGGGCCCCCGCGCACGAGACCCGGGATCGAGTTCAGTCAGTATTGTTTTTTATAAAATTGCAAAGCACTATTTTTAAATAAAAAATATTTTAGAACCTGGAAAAGATGTAAAACTAACTTTTAAAGGATTTTCGTTAATAAAAATACCAAACTATCAAACTAATATTGTTTTCGAATAACTGGTGCTTATTTTGGCTTTAAAAAACCACAAACATTAAATTGTTTTTGTTTTAGTACATTATTTTTGATAAAACCTTAGTTGAACTATACAACAAAAAATTTAATACGGATTTTAGATAGGTATAGTCATAACTTTAAAAGAACTTAAACTTTATAATTACCTCAAAATAGAGGTTTTCAAAGGCCTGTAATATTTTTTTTACTCATGCTTCAATATTTGGTAATCAATTTATAAGTTTATATTATAACAACTAAAAGTTTGGTTTTATGTAGCAAGCAAACTTTTTTCCAGTACATGTCCACATGTACATTAAGTTATTAAAGCATAACTGGGTTTAGCTTAATTCATAAAACTTTACTTTATATATAAATGTTTTTGACGTTAATTTTTTTTTCACTTAATCCGAGTACTTATTTAAAAAAATTTTGCATGTATCACAGAAAAATGTTCATTGTTTTTGAATCAAATGACTTGTATGTAATGGCATGTAAACGTTTCGTAACCCTGTAGCTAGGAAGTTTGCTGCATAATTTAAGTATTTGGTAATTAAATGTAAAAATAGATAAATAAAAAATGTATGTAGTGTTAGTAGTTAATTTTTCGTATCTCTTGGTAATCTTATTTATGGAACAAATGATTTAAAAACTTAACGCTTTAGTTATCTAGTAGGATATATTAAGAGTATGAGTGTAATGATGCTATTTTCAAGGGGGTAACTTTTGAAACACAATAATTTTAAATAACAGATAAAACAAAAATAAAAAGTATGAACTGAAATTTTTAGTTTATTTAAATAAAAAAAGTGCATTTTTTTATCTTTAGACTGTTTTTTGTTAATAATTTTAGACACTTTAAAATATTAAGTTACATTTTTTTAAATGAAGTAGATAAAAAATCGAAAGGTAAAAGTTATTTAGTTTAAGATATTTAGGTTAGATAAAAACATTATTTTCACATACCGTTGTAGCGTGACAGTTTAACTTGTTTTTTAAGATCTATTTTTATAGCTCGTTAAAGCTGACAATTTAATTTTTCATGGTTTTCCACCCAACTAAAAACCAATTTTGGTTCGTTGAGTTAATTTAGTACTATTAGGTTTTACATGATTAGTTTATTTAAAAGTGACATTTTAAGTTTTACAATTTAGTTAAACAAATCAACTGGAATATAAAATAATTTAATTTGTTACAAATCTAAATGTTAATTAATGAACTTTACCGTTAGATCAACAACAACAACAGCATCTGAGACAACCTGCGACCAATTTCGTTCTGATTAGGACTCATCTGGCAGGCATAGTCGCGTAAAACCGCTGTTGAGATCTAACCAGGCGGGCTAAAGTACGAAGTACTGAAGCGATCGCTTTTGGGTAAAGTTAAAAAAAATTGACACAGCTAAATCATTGACAGCCAAACGTCTCAGACATTGTCAGCTTATTGAGAGATTATAGTCTTCATGATCTCACATTATGATCAAACTTTATGTTAATAAACACTTATGCAAAGTTTGTAAAACATACATTATGGATATTTTTTATTTGTTTGTCTTACCGCATTTAATTAAACTTTTGTTTTATAAACAAACCAAGTTAAGGATTTAAACGAAACACAAAATTATCACTCGAAAATATAATTCAATTGTAACAGTCATGTATGCTAAACAGTGTGAGTGTAACAACTTTGTACCTCCGCCTAAAATTTATACATTTAACTCTTTAAAAATAAATGCATCTTAGTTAAACTTTAACATGGGCAAGCTAAAAATGAGAACCAAGTTTGTAAACGTGCTGAGATACCAAGCTTATCAATCTAGCAGTTTTTTTGTTTTTTCTATTTACATTGTAAATAAAACAAATGATTTTTTAGTGTTTATAATATGAATTGAAATCTCATCTTTAAAAAATTTTAGTTTATTATTGTAGTTTTCATCCATAGAAAAGTATTTTTACTGTGAACCATAAAAAGATTTAAGGTATTGATTTTAAAATTGTTCAAAGAAAATAAACCTATGTCTATAACAACGAAATCACAATAACCGCATTTCATCAACAGACAAAAAAGTAATTTTTTAAAAATGTTCACACTATTATTTACACTGTTACAAAAAAATATTTTGAAACAGTCAAACCTGTATGAAATTTGATAGGAAATTTTTTGCCAGTATTTAGCCATTAGAAAAGCAACAAGCGTGACAACTGCTACTACAAGGCTTATCATGCTTATGTTAATAAATTTCTGTTTAAATCAGTTTACGTTTTAAACAGTGCAAAGAAACACTTAGTTTAATGAAAAGTTTATATTCAAACTATGTTAATTGTTTAATAAGTAGTTTTGTCATTTGTATAAACAATAAACTTTCTAAAAATCTACGTTATGAAATATAAAAGCTTTTCTTAGAAATATTGAAGGTTAAATTACATTGTAAAATGTTAAAAAGTTGATGTTTGCAGCGACTAAATTGGAACAACTTTTGATGATAATTTAGTGTTTACTTTTCTAATTTACTGTTTTTTTTATTAAAGGTTAATAAAAACTTATTTTTTATTTGAATTAAGAGCTTTTAAAACCACTAGTTGTTAAATAAAAGTTTATAAACTGAAAGTATCATCATAAGAAATAATTCCATCTAAACCATGCTTAAAACTATTAAACAATTTCTAAATACTATATTTGTTTGCCAGATTGAAATGCTTTAAAGCCTTTCTAATTTACTTAAACATATAAAATAAAAACTAGTAGTTTAAGCTAATACTTTAAAAGAGTTATAATTTTTTTTTATTAAAACCAAAACTTGCAACTTTGAGATTAGTTTAAAAGTCAATCCATAGTTCTTATTAAAAAAAAATTGTAAAAAAGTTTGCTTTATTTTTAAATTTATAAACTAGCTTAGACAAATTTTGAACATAATACTACCCAACAAACGTAACAAGATATTCGTGAAAAAAACAAATATCAAACCGAAATGAAATCAACTTGTAAAAATGCTTCCACAAAAATTTATGCATGATTTAATTTTTGCACATTAACCATCTTTTTTCTATCACATAATATCTCCTTTAAGTTCTCTTAAAAGACAAGTTTTTTATAAACTTAGTTTGATAAAAAATTATCAATGTTACTGATTATCAAGGTTACTATAAATTAACTCTTTTTGAAATTTTTTTTGTACAAATTTTTATCTACAGCAACAAAAAAGAGTTACACTATAAAAAAGACAGTAGAAAAAAAAATTCTAAAAATTTGTATAGTTTTCACAAAAAAATTTTGCGCATTATAAAACAGTTTAACAAACACAGTACGACAATTGTTTACAACATATAAACTTCTCGTTTGAAATAAACTTCAGTGAAAATAACTATAATATACAAAAAAAAAAGAAACAGAAGTAATTGATGAAATAACAAATGGTTTGACGGCTATTTGCACGAAGTTTGTTTGTAAAGTTTAGTTGAACCTTCGAACTTCATCAATATTTGCGCACGGTTAAAATTTAACAAGATTGCAATCACATCGTGCAATCTTCGTTTGTTGTATTTTTCTTTAACTTATGTAAAACACATTACTGTACTGAATTATTAATTATGTTTGATTTTAATTCCTTAATTTTTTTAAAGGCGTAATTAGAACAAAAATACGGTTTTAGTTAGTAATGAAACTAACACTAAATAATCGTACGTTTACAAGACTTGAGTAAATAGACTTAAGTAAAAATTGCTAAAACTGGTATGAATATAAAACTATTTCACTTTTGTTTAAGATAAGATTTTTTCAGACCGTTTTCACTGTAATAAAAAAAATTACAACTTTATAAAAACTCTTAAGTCTTACAGTAAAAATTCAAAAAAAAAAGATAGCTAACTAATAAAAGCATTTATAAATTTTAAAGAAAGTAAGTTTTAAGTACATATCTAATTTGTAGCAAAGCGTAATTTAGTTAACACAAAATATATTTTGTATATCAATTTGTAAATAGTCTTTTCTTTTACGTACCATGGTGTTCTGATGTAATTGTTAGAACTTAGATCAAAGATTAGCTTTTTGAACTTGCTATGATTCATTTTTCAGGTTACATGACAGTTCAAATTCCGACAATTCAAATTTCCACAATTCAAGTTCTTTAAAAAACCTCAGAGACATTATCTCAAAAAAAATATACATTTGAAAAAAAAAAAATGGACTTCTTATTAATATCTAAACGCTATTTTTGCTTTTTTGAAAAATGTTAAATAATTTTAAAGATAATTTAAAGTTAACTTAAATAACTACATTTCTAAACTTATTTTAGCCATATGTCCGAATATATTTTTACAAAAATTATTGCTCGTAGATAATAATAGAACCTACGTACGTATTTTTTTTCAAGTATACACTACTTTTCCACTTGTGACCCTTTAAATTTTTAAAGAATTGGATTGCCCAATTTTGAGTTTTTCGAGTGGTGTACCTTATTTATTTTAGAATAATCACTTGTATTCAACATTACTACACCGTTTTTTTATCCATATTTAGACATCTAATGTTTTTTTTTTCGAGAGGCCTATTAGTGTTTTGAGTGTCGCTCTGTTTTTGTCTGAATCACATTTTGCTCTCAGCAACAAACTTTGTGGTGCTGTTTCTTTGTTTCTTAAGTTGTCTAGCATGTCATAGTCTGGATGTTTTCTTTGACACGCCCTTGTTTAATTTAACTCTCAGCTGAAGCTTTAATTTTATTTTTGTTGATAAATTTTAGCATGGTGCTGTGTTTGAAACTAAAAATTATTGCTGATTTATCGGTTAGTGATAACTTGTAAGAGTTTAGGTTGATCATACAGTCTGACGCTTCACATTTTCTTTGTTTTTTTCCATAGTGCAAAGAGCTTCTTTTGATAAGTGTTTTTCTTTTCTACTACGATATTTTTAACACTATTATCTCTGATTTGCTGCTAAAGCCTAAAATGTATTGAAGGTACGTAGACGACTTGTTCTGAATTTTTTAAAACAGTAATGTTGTGTATTTTGTTCTTACTTGTTTTTCAAAATATGGTAATTTGTTTTTCTGACAAGTTTGAATTACAAATTACAGGTTCTCGTGCATTTCGTTAAGTTTTCTTGAAACTGTTGTATTTCTGACTTGTTTTCAAAAATGCAGAAGAAGTACCTAAAATATATTTTAGGTTTCTTATGTTTATTCAATAAATCTGTCTCTAATTGACTGACAAACCAGCTGGTCAGTAAAGGGGCGATTGGAAAACCCACTGATAAACCACCGATTTGTTGGTATACTGTGCCATTGAATATGACAATGCTTTGTGCTAATGCTAAATTGCTTTTATTTTTAAGTAAAATAATCTTTCTCGACAAAGTTTATTGAGGAACAAACACAACAAATAAACAATACTCAATCGAGGTAATTAAAAATGAGGATCGCCACAAAACCAACACTGCATAAAAATACCTTATAAAAAAGTACATTTGTATGTAAAAACCAGGCAAGCTGAACAACTAATATATTGGTGACACAGAACGACAACTATTCTTAAGAACAAACGAGCATATAACTTCAACTAACAGTGCAGTTTTCAAGCACAATGAGAATTGTTTATATTGCAAAAATTGTAGTAACATTTATATAACTATTTTGAAGTTACCAAATTTTTAATTCTTATAATAACTTATTGTCTACAGAAGCTCTATTAGTTGAAAAACTTCAACCCAATTTAAATAATCAACTTGGTCCTGATAAAGGATCAAGAGTTATTTTAAAATAATCCATTTTGTTTCTTGATTAGTTTCTTTCTTTAAATAATACTTTTGTGTTAGTTACTTGCCTTGATTACTACTAGTATATTATTGATTAAGTCTTACTCTGTTTATCTTTCTCAGTTATTTTTATGAGTATTTTAAGTTTATTTTACATAAGGCTATAACATAATAAGTAGTTCCGAAAGCTTGCTAAAATTGTAATAAAGTATAATAATAAAAAAAGTGTATTGTCTTGGAATAAAATGGTACTTAATTATTGAAAAGTTACAGTTTAAACACAGTTTTAATAGGTTTCTGATACGTGTTTTCAATTTTTTTTTTTGCACAACTAGCTTTGCTTTTTATTTAATAATATAAAATAACTTTTGTGCTCTAAGAAAAACGTTTGTTAATATAAAAATTTGATTAATGTTATACTGAAAACTTTGTTTAATTAAAAGATTGACTTTATATTTAAGGAGTTGTACAAAAGAAGCAACTTTCACGTAAAATGATGGACTTCTAGACATTATTGTTTTATTATTAAGGCATTTATTTGTTAACTATTATAACTTAGTATTGATATCATATCTAAGCACAGCCTTAAAAGGAAATGTACAAAAGTTTCAATTTCTAAAAAAAACAGGTTCTAAAAATTTGCATTTATATTTTATCAACTTATTAATTAGAAAAAAAACTATTTTTTTTTTCGACCACCCGATGTCGCTAACACCATACTTCAAATATGCACGAAGGGTCTTTTTGCACGAGAGTAAAAAATAAACATTAAAAATAAATTAGTGGTTAGGGGTAAAAGAGATAGTAAAAATAAAAAAGAAGTTCAATAGAAATTATTGATATAAGTATAAAAAATCAAATAATAATAAATAAAAAGTTACCGACCGAGAGTAAAAGTAACAGTTATAGTAAAAATAAAATTGAACCCGTGCAAAAGAATCTTCATACAAAATGTCCCTTTGTGCATTTTTGACACCTCCCAGCTTTCTTTCCATAAGATTTGGTCTTGCCTTATTTTTTGCCAATTTTTTTTTTCTAATTTTATATGTCTTATTAGTTTTCTTAACATTTTGTTACCATGCTTACTAACCATTTTAACTTATCACTCTTACTTTTGTATCCTCTTATATACCTTTAAACATACTACTTACTATTTTCAATTTACTTACAATAATCTTTTCTGCCTGAAATAAAATTGTTCTTTAACCTATTTCATCAGTTTGTGTAGTATTATTACTCCTACTCCAGCTATAAACAACTACCATTATCACTTAAGGTTATTTAGTAAAATGTAGATATATTGAGCAATGTATATCAAAACAGCAGCTTAGTTGAAAACCAAAACTTTGTTATTTTTTGTAGAAAACTCTTGTTCTAAATGTTAAACATCTTAAGTATTAATTTAAAAATGGCTTTTATCACCAGTATATATATACAAAGTGTAAAATTTTAGATGCAAGTTTGGTATTAAAGTGAAAACTTATAAGATTTTGAACAATGGAACTGAAAATGAATAAAAATGTCTTTTTATAAGTAGAAATCTCTTCTCCAAAACTTCTTTAAACAACGTATAGATTTTTATTCATTTTCAAATGCACAGTTCTTAATCTTTAAAAATACGGTTTATACAGAACTGTGTAAACCTTAGTTCAAACTTAAAATAAATATTCATTTGGACAAAAAATATAAGTTATTTCATGAATATCTAAGGTTTTTTCGAAAATGTACGTGACAGATTTTTGCCTAAGTTTCCAAATTCCATGGTCTTTTAGGATTCCATATTAAATGACTACTATAGTTTTTTATTAAGGAAAATTTATGCTTTTTTTCCATAGCACGAAGTAGATAAAGTATGTACTTTAAACTAAATTAGAGTGATCTTTATATGCCAGATAATTTAACTACTAATAAAAAAATTCAAAATTTCACTACTACCTTTGTTACGATTGTAAAAGCTTTTTGTTTTCAACAAATCATAAAAGCAAACTAAGCGCTAAATAAATAAAGCTCTAAACCATAAACTTTATTTAAAAAACAAAACACTTTGAAATTTAAATATTAAATTGCAAAGAAACTCTTAAACACACATTTTATGTAAACTCGAAAACTAAACATAAAAACAAACTGCACACACCATTGCTTACACTTTATAAAAAATGTTGTTCTAAATTTATTATTACCCAGGTAAGCTTCAACACTTAAAAAGTTCCAGCCTTAAAGCAACGTAATCGTGCCATCTGATCGGGTATACTCTGAACTTTTGGGCCTCAATTGGTTGGGGAAACTTGTTTAAATGAGGGGTTAGGTTGTCGTGGTTTCCAAGAAACCTCTGCAATTTATAAAACAGCTTTAGTAGTCTATTTTCAATAATGCATGACGTTAAAGTACTATTAAAAGAATTAAACAAAGAAAACATTATTTTTGTGAAGCTAATAGCTTTTTTCATGTGAAAACATAAAAGTGAAAAAATATTTCTAATGTTACAATAGGAGAATTAAGTTTCAGTATAAAGTGTGATATGTGAAATTATCATAAAGTTTAATGCGTGATAGGAAAAATATGCAATTTCAACCGGAAAACCAATAAAAAGTCAACTCACAATTGTTCTGCCGTTTTCATCTACCACGTCATAAAGATCATCTCCCGAAAAACCGTACTTAACATAGTACATTTTAACCCATCTATCGGTATTATGGTATCTCTTCATGCCTTGAGTGGCTATACCATAAATATTTTCGTTTGATAGAAGGTCAATCTGGATCCAAGGTTCTAAATTGGAAATTGCATCAAAAGTTAGTACTGATTTCAACATTATTCTCTATTTCTAACTGAATATATTCAACAAAAATATGTCATGGGTAATAAAGTGTATAACACCTTGGTAAAATAAATAAGTTCATTAAGGGCAAAGGGGGGTAAATCATTTTTTACATCTTATTTTTTAGAGTATTAAGTAAGCTACAAGTTGCTTTTTACAGATTTTTAATATTAAAAATAATTTTGAGATATGGTCGGTTAAAATCGGAAAGTACGATAGGTTCCTAATGGAAGGGATCAAACTAAAAAGACGAAAAATTTCACTAGAAACCTATGCCCTCCTACATTTGTTAAGATAAATACCTCAAATTTTCAGGAAATGCCTCTTGCAATATAAAAAAAAAATTGCAAAAAATTAGAAATAAATAAAAAATAAAAATGTTATGACTAAAAACAAAAAAACAGTATTTCTTGTTTGCTTTTTTATTTTTTTTAAATTTTTTGCAACAGATTTTTAAAATATAGCAAGTAGGGTTGCCACAAATTAAGCTGAGAAAAACTTCTTGACTTTCTAAATCAAACTCTTAATTTAAACTTACTCTAAAATACATAACCAAACACTTGAAATTGTCTTTAGCTTTTAATCTAATTTTCTATTAAGGTTAAAACAACAGTTTTTTTTGCTGAATTCAACCATCTTACTTCCATTACATCACTTAAACCATCTGTGTATGATTGATGTATTTGCAATAAACAGCTCTATCAGCAAAATATAGTTAGACGCATAAATAAATTGTAAAACAACCTAGAACGTAATAATATCTAATAATAAAAAATATTTATCTAAAACTTGTAGTAGACACTTATATAAATTGTTCACTTAGTTTAATAAAATACTACGTAAACCATTTAATATAAAATCGTTAAATTAAAAATCAATTAAAAAAGAATATATTTATTTATAACTGTAAAAAAATACATAAAAAAGTAAACTATTATCTGTTGTATAAAATATTTCCTTTTATCATTTCGTATAAAGTTTGTAACAAATATATCTACTCTTATTTATTTTAAAAACTTAAGTTATTCTACAAAAAATTTACTTAATCATGGCATATATCTCTCTTACAACTTATTTTTCAAACTTAAACAACTTTTAAAACATTATAAAGAGGTAAAGTATACACATAAACTTGTTACACAAATACTAACTTAGAGCTTAGTTATAAAGAGCTTAATTATTTACTTGAACCAAAAACACTTTGATTCTAAAATTATGCTAGATAAACTTTTGTATATATATCACAGTTTCACATTATGGAAGTGTCCTTGTCGCAGCCCATCAGTACTAAAAAGCATACAAAAACTGCTTGTTCAATTAGGGTTGTTGTTCAATATATTAATAGAAATTTTTTGCAGTTTTATAAAAAGATTTTATTAATTTTTACTAGATAAACGGATTGGAAATTAATTAACTTTGGAAATTTCTAGGAAAATTTTGAGATTTTAGTGTGACTTTAAGGGATTTCTAATTAACTTTTTACTATTTGAAGGCTTTGGAAAATAAGGAATTTTGTAAATTTGAACTTACAATATCTGACGTTTTTTCAAATTTTGTCAAACTTCCTGACCTCTTTTCAAAAACCGCTAATTTATCCTGACTTTTCCTGGTGGCAGCCCTGAGCAAGGAGTTTTTTCTAAAAATTTGAGGTAATTATCTCAACAACCGTATGAGGAGATAAATTTTTAGTGAAATTGTTCTTTTTTCTACATTTTAGTTTGCGCCTCCAATAAGTAACCTATTGTACTTTCCGACTTTAACCGGTTATACCTCAAAAGTTATAATGAATATTAAAAATCTGTAAAAAGCAACTTGTAGCTTACTCAAAACTCTAAAAAAAAGATGAAATTTTTAAAAAGTGATTTATTTTAGTGAGATAGTCTACTTTTACACTTTTAGTTTGCGCCTTCCAAAAGTAACCTATAGAATTCTCAAGCTCTTACTGCTTATATTTAAAAATTACTTTCAATTTTTAACGTAGGCAAACAAAAAACTAGTAGCTAAATTATTACTGTACAAAAACACACTCATTTTTAAATAAACTATTTACTTTGTGTACTGAATTTGTTTGAACCCCAAGCACCGTCTCCGATTGACCTAAACAGCCTGCCGTTCGGACCAGAGTAAGAATTTTTTGTGGTACCATCTTCGTTAACTTGACCCTCGTAAATGTAGTCACTCGTTGTTATTTGTTCGTTTAAAACGCTCATATCATAAATTCCAACGCCGCACCGATTAACTGTAAAAATAACTCTTTTGAACTTTATTTATGTTAATTTTGCAGGTAAACGCTGTAAGAACAATTTATTTAATTGTTCTTTTTTATAATTTTGCACTTATTTTAATACTCAAGTAATTAAGAATAAAATGCGAATAAAGTTTTGTATTATCATGTTTAACAAATTGTTAGGTAATTAATAAGTATTTAACATGAAAGCCATCATGGGACTAGACATTTTGTTTGTGTGGTATTTTCATCTATAAAATTTATTATTTTTAAACTAAAATTACATTATTTGAAGTGAGTCTGCTTCTATTTTAGGTGCAGTCTTTTATATAAAATAAAAAAATTAATGAAAAAAATCAGTACATATTTCCAGCGTGAGTAACAGTTACTTACCATGCTCCATCACGGCTTCTTTGTCGCAGGATATTTTCACGTCGAGCTCGCCAAATTCATCGCAATCGACGTCGGTGATCACGCAACTTGCTCCATCACTTCCGCCCGTGCAGTCGCAGAACTTGTTATCGCACGCGGCAATTTGCAACGACTCTCCGCTCACCGGGTTGTTTTCATACACATTAAACGTACTGAATGTGACATCGCCGGCGCACATTGAGTACTTTACCTCCGGACAGCCTTTTGTTTTCAATCGATTGTTTTAGTATAACAAAAAAAAACATTCTAAAGTTTAAAAAATTCAACTTTTAGTTTGAGACTTGTGTGATAACTCACTTATTGACAGAAACTCAAAAATAGCACCGAGAAAAGAAGCTAACAACTGACCAAGTGCGCAGTAGAAGTTATTGCTGTCGTAGTTCCACTCGCTAGGTCCTTCTGTCGGGCAAGTAAGGGTGGTATCCGCACCCGGAGGGTACAGATAAACTTCTTCATAATTCTGCTCATCGCATTCAACAGTGATTTGCCGGTTCACGTACACATCGTCGTACAACAGATCTCTATTTGTCACAGTCTTAATTGACGCATGTTTTACTGGCGGTTCTCCGCAATCTACAAGTGTATTGTTTTGCACAGCGTTTATAAAGTTGACTAACTCTTAGTGTTAATAAACTGGTTGTCAAACAATTATTTTGAGTTTTTGTGCATATATTTGAGTTTTTTGTTATAATTCTAGTATGGTCTTTGAACAGCTTAAACTATTTCAATGAAACTATTTATAATTTACTTTCATACACATACACCTAAATTTTCTTTTTAAAGTTCAAAAAAAAAAAAACTCTGTGAAAACAATCAATAGAAAATATCGTTACCATATATCAGTAAAATACTTAAAAAGTAAAATATAATGTCTCAGCTTTGAAAAATACTAGTTTACTCACCCGTAACGCATTGTACGTCTGGTGACAACCCATCAGCAGTGCATGTGACAGAATTCTCGTTGGAGTTGGACACAAATCCTGCATTGCACTCATAAGTTATTACGACGCCCCGTACAAGCTTCTCACCCGAAAAACGCCGCGTCAGATTCATCGTTGCATTGCTTATTTCATCACACTCGATACCTTAATTTTTGTACCCAAGGTAAAAATTTATAAGTTTGTTAAATCACGAAAAAACAAATCTGCTCAAAAACAAAAGGCGAACATACCTTGGTGGCAAGAAGTATGCGGTTTTTCGCAGAAAGCTCGAGCCCGTACAGTCTCGTAAGCGTCGTTGAAATAGTACGTTTCTCCACTGTGGTCTAAAATAACGTGGTGTTCCAGGCTATTATAGTTGTTCGGCTCGTTATCCTTCCATGTGATGAACAAGTCTTCGTCGTCAGTGGGATTTTCGCCGAACGATTTTATGCTGGCCACTCCCCCCTGACTGAACTTGAACACATTTTCATCATCCGTGTCGCGTTTTATTCCGACAGAAAACTTAGTGGCCCCGCTGCTTTGGATCATTGACCTTATCGTTCTGTGAAAAATCATTTTTGCTCATTTTGCTGTTTTCATGCTGATCTTATGTATTTATACATTATTAAATGTGTGTGTATATATACGTATGAAGAAAAAAAAAAGTTAACTAAATCAACTTTAACAGAGCCCACTTAAAGGACTTTTCTATATGTAGTTTATTACAAATTGTAAAACTCAAAAAAGACAGAGAGAGGTACTCTTTACAACGATTGCCGGTATACATAAAAAAGAACAGAGTTTTTACTAATACATATGTTTCGCTGTTATAATAGACAGAACAGCTTATCAGTCAGTTTATTATAATAATATGTTAAACACAAGTTAAAATTCACATAAAATTAAGCAAAAAACCTACAAGAATTGATACGTTACTACATTAAATATTAAAAAATTTAAGACACACAAAATTTTCATAAACATTAAAAACTATTTAACGTTGGAGCTAGATAAATGTTTACAATTACTAAAAAGTACGTTTCGTTTATTTAAAACTAGATTTCAGTTTAATTTTGAAATCTCATGTTTTTTCATATTGCAAACAGTACAGCCATGTTTTACGAGCATAAAGCTAATTTTATAGGCAAATTTATTAGTTTTTCAAAAAACATAAAACTTTAATGTCAATTATTTTCCTTATCTTTATTTTATATTATTAATAAGAATGTGAATTACAACAAATTAGATCAAACTAAAATAATTTAATTAAATTTGTTGTAATTCACATTCTTTTTTTTTTTTTCCTTTTATCAATTTTTTATCTAAGAAATGGCCAAGGCAAACGATAGTGTAATATACATCATTTTGCTTTGGGGCCAAATCGTAAAAGATATTAACATTATTTAAAAAATAAACATTTATAAACATTTAAGAGTTTAAATAACATGCAAAATAAGGGAAAAAAAATTAAAAATAAGTATTTATTTTTGGTTCTAAAACAATAATAATGAAAAAAAATAAAAAAAAACCTTTATTTTTGGAGAGACCCCATGAAATAATTCCTGCCCCAAACCAAATTTTTTTTAAAATTAAAGACAAAGGTGCGTTCTCTAAAATAAAATAAAAATTCAGATATCTTTTAAGATAAGGAAAATAATTGACATCAAAGTATTATTTTTTTTGAAAAATTAATAAATTTGCCTATAAAATTAACTTTATGCTCGTCCATGTTTTAAGTTGAATTTACTTTTGTTCGTGCTAAAATTTACAAGTTAATGCTAAAATATTCATTTCTATCTTTTAGGTGCCAAATATATTTCGAAAGCGTAGTTTTATATCTATATTTATCGTTTTCATAGGAACATTTGTGCCATGTGTTTCCTACTTTTAAACGACAAACCTGGTGAGCCAACATACTGCTTAATGTTCCTCACGGATGTAGCTAGCTCGAAAAAACTACGAATCTGCAAATTGAAAAAACCAACAGGGACGACGCATGATGACGCAAAAGAGGCTACAGGGCAATTTATGCTGCCTCTAGTGTTATTCTGTTTTATATTACAGTATGCATTTATTTTAAAAATTTAAATTAAATGGAATTTTGATGTATGAGAAATAATTGTATACAGTGGAGTTTTTGTTGTTACACACCAGTGAATTCACGTGGTATTTGTCATGGGAGCTGCAGAGAATTAAAAAAAATCCAAAAACTAAAAAATTTAAATCAATTTAAGACCCATATACGTTACAACTAAATCAATTTATCGATGTAACAAAACATTTGTTTTCTAAAAAAATCGACGTAACTATAAAAAAATTAATGTAAAAAGTTACGTTTTCTTAATAGTTATAACTTTTTTTTTTTCAAATTAAAACTGTTCTGGTCCTGCTCGAGTTTTCTCTGCTCAAGTTGCCCCTGCTCGAGTTCAACTTGTCACTACCTGTCTTATTGCTCTTGTCTAAATTTTTAACAACGCAAGATCACAATTTTTAACTCACATTATTTTACATTTAAAAATCTGTAGCTTTTTAAAATATTTTTTTTATGCATTGCGTTTTTATATAAAAAATCTCATATTAATTATATAATTATAATTTAAATGTTTTTAATTTGTTCATTTTTAGACACTATAAGCGCTAAAGAAAGTTTATATTTCAAAACTATCTATCAGGAGGTCAAAAAATACTAAAAGCTTAAAAGCAGGCTCTTTTTAAGCTAAAGTATTCAAAAAAAGCACGTTTTCTTTTGCAAAATTTTATACGTTTTTGCAGATTTGCAGAAATGTACCGAGCTACTAGCCTGCTGTTCCTCAATGTTATTAGCGTCGCTCTATAGATGAGACTTTTTAATAAAACCGCGATGTGTTGTCAACCAAGTACCTATATAGACCAATAAAAGACTGACAACAACGTTTAACTTCTAGAAAAAAAAAAAGAAAGTTCAAGAAAACTTACAAAAAGAGTTAAAAATTACAAAAAATCAAGAATTGCCTACATAAAACTTTGTTTAAATCGTCTTAAATTGTGCCCAATGCGTTTTTATGATTGTAGCCTAATGTAAAAAAAATCAGCTCAAAACTCTAATGTCGCACTTTTTGGGTCCCATACAGTTTGCATTGGGATGATTTTTAGAAAATCGAATTACGCAAAGATGAAAGTTTCTTTAAAGCATCTAAAACTTTGCACAAGGTGTTTTTGTGGTATTTGCCAAGTGAAAACAAATTCAAGCTAAAAACTCAAAGGTCGCTGTATTTATAAACACACTAATATTTATATTTTTAATAATTACATCATTTTCTATGTATATATACTATTTTTAATACAAATGAAAATCAAACAACATAGAATAAAGTAAGTAGTCTTATTTAACTTATAAAACAGTGATGAAAAATAAAACGGGGTTGCCTCTACTTTGACTAGTGAATTTAGTCTGAACAACTAACCAATTATTTGTTTGAGCTTATGTGTAAATTATAAAATAGAGTCTAAATAAGTGTTAGTAGCTGAATAAATTTCATAAAAAGTTACTATAATATTGTATATTGAGTTCTAAAATGAACAATATAAGTTCTCAACTCATATAGAACCCTACAGAAATCCCAAAAAGAAGATATTAACATTTTTTTTATGTCAAAACTGACCCGAAATTAAAGAACAAACTAAGTTATTTGTATTTACTCACTCATGATATGCTTTCCATCTAAGCTTCAAGGACTGTTGTGCCAAAACTCCGTCAAAACTGTTTTTACAGTAATCTGCAGCGGCAGTTGCAGTGTACGTTTCATCGCTTATTGCAAAGTTAAAGCAGTCTGGTAATAATACTTCAGCTGTAAAACTTAAGTTTCTTTTAAAACTAGTTTTTGAAGTTTTATTCACTCACATGCGATTATAGACTAATATGGTTGCAAAATACACATAAAATTTGGAATCAACATGTTTATTGTAATAAAAAAAAGTAATTACGTTAAACAATTTGAAATAGCTACACCGTTGGTTTTTATAGCTTACTAGATTAATTACAAAAAAAAATTGATTGAAAATTTTAATAAAAAAATAAAAAACTGTGTCAATACCTCAATGGTGCTTAAAACTTAATGAAAAAACTTTGAACAAATTAAGCAAGATACTTTTTTATCATTTAAATGATCTGCAGCTTAAATTTCTTAAATACTTTTGTAAATGTTACAAAGTTAAAAAACCGTTAACACATTGAGGGATGTAATCAGTGTTGCTCCATGTTCCGTCTTTCTGACATTCGTACTCAAAGTTACCACCATAGAGCATTGTGTAGCCTTCTTTGCAAATCAGTTGAACCACTCTCAAATTGGTTGTGGTCTGTTCTTTCAAATTCAGATCCATCATTTCGGCAGGTGACAAAGGACTACTATTGCAATCTAGTAAGATAGCTATCGTTGTTTTTATATCAAGCATTATTAGGCTTATATAAAGTTTAATAAAAAAGTAAAGCGTCCCGCGAGAGTCTAGTACAAAAAGGCTGTCTCATTGGGCCCGTCGACAACAAAAGTTGTCCACCCCTTATATATGATATACATTTAATTCTCTATTTTGTACTTTTACATAAAAAAAGTTTCTTTGAATTTCCTCAAACTGTATAAAATGACAAATATAAATATATAAAAAAGAAGTTAACCATTAAAAAATAAACTACAGGGTTGCCAAATATGTTTGGAAATTTTTTTCCAGATTTTCCAAATTCCTTCCAGGTTTTTGAAATTACTCGTTTTGGGGTGTATTTTTAATTTAAAATAAAGTTTAAGGTAAAAAAAACTGTGTTAAACAGTAAAACGATAAGATATCTTAAAGCTTTTTTCAATGTGTTTTTTAAGAAAAAAATTTTTGATGAAGACAAAATTTTTTTATCTGTACCAGGGGTCGGCAGGCAGTGGGTGCTCGCGGGTCAAATTTCAAATTTCCAAAATCTTTGCAGGTCGCAGTTTTAGTTTTAATGCCCTTTAAATAAACTTTTAGTTTTAGTCACACTAAAGAAAGTTTTACTTTTATTCAGTTTTTTATTTCAAGTGACTATTAGCTACACGTAAAACGCCTATTTAAATTATATATATTTATCGGAATAAAATTTACATTGACTAATATACTCAAGACAGAACAAACTACGTACTGTCTTAAAAACTAAATAAGTTTGACTTTAAAATTTTATCATTTTACTTACAACCTAGTTCTCTATAAAAACCGAGCTTAAAAAACATTTTTCGGACACTTTTATACATTTTTAATTTAATGAGCCGTTTTTATATTTTAAAAATATTAATTTTTGAAAAATATTTTTGCGTTTTCACTCTTTAAAAATTCAGTAACTACTTAACTAAATAAAATTTATACCTATTTATATGGTAAAACTACTAAAAAAAAATTAACATAATTAATACTCAAATACTTTAATAATAAATTTGCTTTTTACATGATTGCCACTTTAAAAAAAATGACTGAGTTATATCATACCAGTCTAAGTTTATTAAAAGTTGAAATAGCTAAAAACTTGCAATTCATCAAGCTTAAATACCTAACTAAAATTCATCATTATAAAACAGTACATGATATGTAAGTAGGCTAGATAAAACGAGCTGCACTCAAACTTCACTACGCCAACAAGCATCCAACGTCGAACAAAACCTTTGAAGAAGCATATTCAATTACTTTTACAGACTCAACAAGCAACCATACGAACTTAGATTATTTAGAGAGTAAATGGGTTAATTTATTACAAGCAAGTATAAACATAAATAAAACAATACTGCCTTTTTATAGATAATAGCAAACTTATAAAATCAATAACTTTACAGTAATCGGTTTTTAATAGGATAGTTTCACAAAGAATATTTTTTGTTTCACAATAGTTTTTAACCGTTTGTTTATTTAATAAAATGTTTACCTTAAAAAACAATATATTAGAAAAAATAATTTGTTGCTGAAACAAGTTAATTTAATTTTTTATATAATTTTTGTATTATTATCTTACTTAGACTTAAGTTTTGTTTCAAAATAGTTATTTTTATTCAGGGATTAAACTATTTCTTTAAGATAAAAAGTTTGTAAGATACAGCTTCTTATTAATATAGGTTTTTATAATTACTTTAAGTATTATTTGGGAAAAAATTTTATTTTTATTTCGCTGGTAGCAGTAATTATTTATTAACAATAACTTACATCAAACATTTCTTTAATAAGATAGGTTTTAATTTTAAGTTTATAACGGTAAAGTGTTTGTTTTTATACGCGTTTCATTTTAATTTACTTTTACATACAAAAATATCATAACAATGTAAAAATCGTCTAACTTTTAAAATTTTAGTTTTATACACAGTTTTGAACTACAACGTCATAATATATTTTTTAACTCTTATTTATTTTTTTGTTGCATGAATGTGTTTAGTTCTACTAGTTTTAAAGTTCACTGATGAAGGACGGTTGTCCGAAATTAATTTGAACAAAATTTTGCAATAAACTGGTAGATTTTTAAACCATCGTTAATTTATTTTTTGTATCATTAGTTAGGAGTTATTGCGAGAAACAAAAAAAAAACAAAAATATGCTTTAATCAAGTACATGGTTATCTTCCTTTAACTCCAGAAGGATCAGAAAAAAATGTTAAGGCAAGTTATAAAGTAGGGAAAGTAATTACTAAAAAGGAGATACAGTTTAGAACTGAAAACTGTTATAAATAAAATGTGTTGGCGTTAGTAAAAGAGTTTTGTTTATTTCTTCAATGACAACAAGATTTCGTGTTTAGAAGATGTCTGAAGATTATAAAGCCGCAAAAATCAAATTAGGACTTTAACCAATCTGTTAAGATGAGAATACTGATACAACACGTACTGCTCATCTGAGAATTTTTATAAGAGGTGTTTTTACTAACTTTGAAATTTAAGAAGAATTTCGAGGTATAATTTCAATGCAAAGCACAACAATAGATAAAAACATTTTAAAACCAAAGGTGCAATGCACCAGTATAATGGGTGATGATTTTAAGTTTCTGTAAACAATGTTGCTGTAATGATATTAACATTTCATTTTAACATTTTAAAGCGCTTGAATAAATATGGAATTTTTTGTAATAATAAAAGCATTTGATAAGTTTTCTCAAAACAAGCTTTTCCAAAACAATTTTCATTATTCTCAAAACCAGCTTTTTCCAAAACAATTTTTATAACTCTCAAAACAATTTTCTTAAAACAATAATCAATATTGTTTACTTAAAGGAGTTACATTTGTTTCAGTGCTTATAAAACCGAATTTTACTTGCATTTACTTGCAGTATCGGTTAGTGAATGCGATGTGCTTAAGTATGATGCATTACAAACACGTTAAATTTAAGATGCTTTCTTGATTAAGTTCTAAGATACTTATTACTATTTAATTATCATTTGTGTTTAAATTTAGTTTTAGTATAGTGTGATGTAGTTATAATGTATCTTTGTGTTTCTTTAGTTCGTGTAAATAAAAAATAAGTTTTGCTTCGATTGTTGTACTAATCTACTATACTATTCCTATTACCTTTAAGAACATCTCTTTATAAGATATTGCTACTGCAATTACTTCTAGAGACATGATGTCAATTAATTTTGTTTAAAACCATATCTTGGACTTATATTGTTTATAAACTAACTTCATTTAGTAATAAACCTGGAAGCATAGGTGCGAAAACGACAAGCTTAGATAAAATATAAAATAAACAATTTAAGTAGTGAACACAATTTTGTCAAACAAACTTTACCACCAACAGTTTTGAAAAGTAGTAGAAAAACGAAACGTCAATACGTTGACCTAATTTACTTTTGGCTTGGTCTTTGGTTAAGTTGTTGGCTGATGTTATAACGAGTCTATGAGTTTAGAAATGAAATTGGATCTTTTCTTAAAAGTAAAAACATAAGTGTTACTACTTATAAAGGTAAAAACTTGATACTATTTTTAGAATTTCTAGTATGTCTTACATCGCAACTTAAAAACCTAACTTTGTATTACAAGGAGAAAAAAAATCTATGGATATGGTAAAATATTATAACTTTTGAAACAAAGTTAAGACTATAGGGTATTTCAGATAAAGAAAATTTGCAAAATTCCACAACCTTTGAAAACATCAAACTAAAAACAGATACTGATTTTTTAGATGCAACTAAAAACTTATTAGACGAATTTTCCACACGACTTTCTGACCTTCAATAATTAGAAAATAAATTCAGATCCTATAAAACTTCCACAAAAAAGTATTTTGTTCAAGTGTAGCGCACATTTACAACAAAAGTTAAATACGTGCGATGGCTTGATTAAAATTGCTTTTTTTTGTAAATTATGGAGTACTATAATTTATTTAATGACGCAAAAATGGCAAAAAAAAAAAAAAATTGCCAAAAATATTGTTTACAGAATGAAAATATTTACCTAACAAAAACTATTTTAATTTATGTCATATATAATATTTTAAGTGTGTTTGTACACACTTAGATATTACTTATAGAAACAATAATAACAAAGAAATATTTTTAAACTTAACTTAACCTCATTAAGTATTAAATAAAAAAAATGTTCATAAAATGAGCATCTGAGTACTTTGTGTGCATAGGAATTAATCTAAAGTACACAGTAAAATTCTAAAATATCAAAATGTGTCGAAATCAAGGTATAATAAACCTAAGTTTTTATTAATATGTAATTTTTAATATTTTGTGTACCCTTTAAATATAACACATTGTTATAAAAAATCTATAACAGAAACATAAGTATAAATTACATGTTAAACTAAATACTTAATTTGTAAAAAAATGAAAATTTAGTTAATTACTGTGCATTACTCTTGTACATGATGGAAAACATTTGCATTTAGTTTATTTATTGATTAGTATAATATATATAGATCTTACTAAATCCAATTAATATTAAACTTTGTTTCAGATAATAACTTGCTGTTGTAAGAAGAAAGTTATTATAAAACTGTGAAAAAAAACTAATCGAGTGCTAACCTTTTCACATTTTAAAGCAAAGCAGTAAAGTCTTTTAGTTTTTTAAATGTTATGCAGGGACTTAAAACGAAATTAATCAAATTAAATCAAACTACCGAAAAAAATTTGACTTTAAATATACTTTTGCTCAGTGGGCCACATTTACACGCTCGCGGGCCACATTACTTTCTTTCGCGGGCCGTATTCAATTCAAAAAAATAGACGTGCTCGCGGGCCATAGCTTTACCCTTCGCGGGTCGCAATTGGCCCGCGGGCCGCAGTTTGCCGACCCCTGATCTATACTTTAGACTTATCGTGTCAAATCGAAATTTTACTACTTGACAAGTAAAATTTGTTTAAAATTCCAGTTTTTTCAGTGATTTTTGTTCAAAATTCCAGGTTATTTAGTGATTTTTGTAAAAATTCCAGATTTTTCCAGGATTCCACGTATTTTGGCAACCCTCTAAAATAACAAGAATAATTACCCATATGGTCTTAAAAAGAGTGTCATTACTCCAATTTAGTTCTAGTAATAATTAAATTAATCTCAGTTTTGTGCTTTACTTATTTCACGATGAATAATTTAAAATACATATATTAGTACGTAATATAACCTTTATAACAACTGCCAAAGTCGTCTTCCCAAACATATCCAACGCAATTAACAGTATTTTTTCCGACAAATGTATACCCTGTTTGGCAAGAGTAAGTGAGTACTGTTTCATCCAAATAATAACCATCATCGGATTTATCTTTGTTGGCTACAAAACTTGCATTGGCTATGGTTGGTGGAGCGTCGCAATCTAAAAGTGTTAATTGATTTGTAGTTTTTTAGTAAATGTTAGCTTTAGAGAAATTGATTAAAACCGTCTCGGCCATTTTATTGCGTAACCAGCTACAACAACACCAAAGCAAATAATATCTTACAAACATTAATCTTTAAGTATGATTTGTGATAAATAGTAAATATTAATGTCAAATTGTGTGTATTTTGTTTATGCATCAAAGCTCTAACCTAAGTCCACTACGCACTGCGGCGGCGCAGGTTCAAAGCTGTTGGTGCGATGGTTGCAGTTGACGATTGAAGCGCTTCTCGGTAGCAGCCGGTAGCCCGAAACGCAAGAGTAGCTCGCCTGTTGGATCAAAGTGGTGGTGTTCGTGTGTTCGTCCCACAGCTCGACTTGGCTCGTCGGCACATAATTACCGTTGGTGATTGTTGTGGGATCTCCACACGCTTCGTGAGGTTAAAATAGTTAGTTACTATATATGTAACTTACATTTACTATGGAAAAATGTCACTTTAGAAAGAACCCCTGTTGATTTAAAGTAAATCTCTACCTACATAGGCTCTAAAAACAAAAAGTTTATAAACAAAAAAAATAAATGAAAACAACTTTCGATGGGCTTGAAGGAGACATCGTGAAGGGTGAAGTACGGCGAAACGTTTCCCAGGTAGCTACACCTCACATATTCCGAGTAAAGTCCGTTTTCCGGCCGCCTGTGACTTATCAGAGCGTACGACAGCCGGCCTGTGAAAGAGTAGAGCATATTTAGTTTATGATAAGAAAAAAAATCATCGAATTATTGGAACTAATTAAAGTAAGTGCATCTACAAATTATAACAGAGATTTTCATGGCGTGCACTAGGGTGCATGTGTTACCCCTAAAAATGTTAATATTTGAGTTATACAATGATATTTTTTTCAGAGTTAGTAATCACATGAAAAAACAACACAAAAAGTATTAGCTTTTTTTTAGCTTTTCCACTGTGGCGCACTTAAAACTTTTCTGAAAACAACCCCTATGTAAATTGTAAGGGACCTTTACAATTCAACCTTCAAGTTTTTAGCTGCAAGTTTTTGTACATGTAGCAATCATCACAAAAACACATTCTTTTAAAACCATTTGATGAAAGTTTTAAGGTCCCATACAATTGACACAGGGGTTGTTTTCAGAAAATGTAAAAAGCGCAACGGTGATAATAGCTAGGAAGATAATATTTTTTATGTTGTTTATTAATATGATTCCCCACTCAAAAAAAATACTTGAAACTTGAGGGTAGGAGCAAAAGATGCGCTTTAGTGTGCACCTATGCTAAAACGAATGCATAGAATTTATTTACAGTGCACAGAATGCTTGGTTAGGTTAATATATATATATATATATATATAATTTATTCAAATGGCGATTTTAAAAATTCTGGAACATATGTTTCACAAAGCTTTAATGTTTCATAAAGCTTTGATCATCAGCCAATTAAATTCAAAATACAAAGCACTGTACTAAACAAAGATACAAAAGTTATGCAAAAAAACAAAAAACAGTATGACGTAATAATGTACATTACAAATATTCAGTACAAAAATCGATCTACCTTCTAACTAATCAAACAACTAAAATTAACGAAAACAACAGTTAATTGACTATAAAATTCTTCAAAATTTGTTATGTTTTAAGAGAAGCTTTTTTATATGTCGACAAGACGATATAAATTCGCTTCGCTTATTTAAACAACCTTCCTTTTTTAACGCATACATAACGGCTGTTGATTCTTTTAAGCATAGCCTACAAACAGGGTTGTTACCATCTGCTATTGGCTGTGCTCTTTTTATCACCTCCCAAGTTAATTTAAAATCAATGTTTTTGCGCTTAAGGCCGCAAACATACTTCGAAAGCTCAGTTTCATTTTCGTATACACCACCTTTAAAGGATTTTTTATGGTTGGCATACCGAAATCTGAATTGAGTGGAGCATAGGCCGATGTAGAACTTCTTTTCAAGGTCAGAGTTAACTGTTGCCTTGTAAATAATGTTCTCTGACCGGCAATTGCCCCCCTTCAAATTGTATTTACAGCCACCGGCGCAATACCACTGATTTTTGATTGAATTACTTTTGTTTAAAATCCTTTGATTATGTGACTTGATTAATCTCTCCAAATTCGCGATACATGAATAACTGATTCGCATATTATGTTTGTAAAATATCTTTGATAATGGGTTATTTTTATAATATAAGAGATGGTAACAACCCTGTTTGTAGGCTGTGCTTAAAAGAATCAACAGCCGTTATGTATGTGTTAAAAAAGGAAGGTTGTTTAAATAAAAGGAGCGAATTTATATCGTCTTGTCGACATATAAAAAAGCTTCTCTTAAAACATAACAAATTTTGAAGCATTTTATAGTCAATTAACTGTTGTTTTCGTTAATTTTAGTTGTTTGATTAGTTAGAAGGTAGATCGATTTTTGTACTGAATATTTGTAATGTACAATATTACGTCATAGTGTTTTTTGTTTTTTTGCATAACTTTTGTATCTTTGTTTAGTACAGTGCTTTTTATTTTGAATTTAACTGGCTGATGATCAAAGCTTTATGAAAAATTAAAGCTTTGTGAAACATATGTTTCAGAATTTTTAAAATCGACATTTCAATAAATTATATATATATATATATATATATATATACATACATATATATATTAAATAACGTTATTATTGATTTTTTTTTTATAAAATGCTAGTTAGAGTATGAATCAATAGTTCATAACACTTTATTTGTACATTAACAAACTCAAAACAAAAATTTTAATAAAAGTCTATATCTTTAACAGTTTAGTGTAAACAAATTTATTTACTGTACTCAGTAGGGTGCTTATAAATACAGCGACCTTAAATTTTCAGCTTTTGGCAACTAACACAAAAACACCTTGTGCAAAATTTTAGATAATTTGAAGAAACTTTCACCTTGGCACCAATCGATTTTCTGAAAACCACCCCAATGCAAACTATATGGTACCCAAAAAATGCGATCTTAGAGTTTTAAGGTTGAATTTACTGGATATGGCAATTATCACAAAAAAAACATTGTTCACAATTTAAAACGATTTAAAGAAAGTTTTATGGAGGCACTTCTTGGTTTTTTGAAAAAAAAAGCTTGAAATTCAAGATAACTTACTAACAGTGATAAAAACTACATTGAATCAAAAAATTGCACCATAAAACTATTTTAAAAATCTCCTTAAACTGTGCATAATCTGCTTTTATGAAACACGTCTCATGTTAAACATTTTCCAGTTAATAACACAATTAGGGTGGTTTTCAGAAAATCGAATTCTGCCAAGGTGAAAGTTTCTTCAAAAAATAAACTTTTGCACAGGGTGTTTTTGTGTAATTTGCTAAGTGTAAAAAATAGCTAAAAACTCAAAAGTCGCCTGTATTCAAAAGCACCCTAGTGCACAGCTTTTGAAAAGGTTGAATAACACTAATTAAGACTAACAAATCAAAAACTTTTTTTACTCGTATGGCTAAAGTAAACTAACATAATTTGCTTATTGTAAGGCTTTTGAATCTTAAAAACATTATACTTGTTAAGGTCATAGAGGGGTAAATCACTTTTTTTTACAACTTAATTGTATTTTATAGAGTTGTAAGCTAAAAGCTGCTTTTTACAGCTCTTAATATTTAACTTAATTTTTGTGACATAGCCGCTTAATCAAGAGAGCAAAATAGGTTCCTTGTAGAATAAAAACAAAAAGGGTCAATAAATAAAAACCACTTAATATTTCATTTTTAATCAATACTTAAACTTTTAAGATGCGTTTGTTGCACTAAATACTAAATATATCGCATAGAGTTTTAAACTTTTTAACAACTTTTTTTTCAAAAAACTTTATTTTTTTGGTCATTGGTTTTGATTTTATTTTTTTACGGTAGATTTTTCTAAATACTGCAAACAATATTCAATAAAATTTTGAGGAATATGTCTGAAAAACGTAGGGAGGACTTCAGTGATTTTTATTTATTCACTTTTTAAGTTTTCTCCTCCTATAAGAAACAAATAGTACTTTCCGGGCTACATCTCAAATTGAATTAAAAACTGTAAAAAGCAACTTATATAGTTATAACTTTTTTAAATAACATTACTAAAAATAGTGGTTAACTTCCCTATGCCTTCAGCACGTGCTTAGAAAGTGTAAAAATATTTTTCGATTTGAAATTAAATTTAGGACATCTGTCCAAAAATTGAATTCGCAAACAAAAGAGTTATTTCAGAGTGAGAGCCTAAAGTTTAGAAGAACATTGTAGTGCCTACAAGCATAAACAGTTCATCTTAAACACAAACAAACCTCCACTAAAACTAAAATCATGGCAGTTTCCTACCGCGGCAGCTAAATTGTCCTTAAGGTAGGCAATACTATCTGAGTACGCGTCTATATTAGTTCTATCTCCTTGGATAGAGTCCATCACGGCCAAAATAACCACTTTGAAATCGTCTGCGTTGGCTCGCAAGTACTCTTCCATTTCTTTAAACTGTTGCAATTTGATTTAAAAATTGTATATTAAAAATTTTACTGCTTGCTTGATGCGTACAAAAAACGAAAAGCAACTAAAACTATTTTAAAACAACAAATGCTGTTCGATTTGACGGAAGCAACAAAAAAGTATGCGTAAAATTTTCTATTACAAATTATGTATATAAACATATATATATGTAATTTATTTGTATAATAAAATAAATTATGTTGCATTGTGATTTTTATAATTAATTTGTTGTAACATATATTTATAACCACTTATGTAAATTTACAACGAACTTCCAAAAAATGACTAATAAAAACAAAAGTTTTAATTTAAGGGCAGAAGAAGGTGGTTCACCTTATTTTTACAAGTTTAGATTGTCTTGTAGAGTTTTATTAGTGCGATTTAAGATGATGAGCCTTGGTGGCCACTGGTTTTTGAGAAATTTCTTCGAGGTTTTTCAGCCCAAATTGTCAAATTCTAGGTTTTTCCAGGATTTCAGACTTAGTGCCCACCCCGTTAATATGTTTTTTTATAAAAGTGTAAATCAAAAAACGCGAAAGAAAAGCAATTTCACTATTAATTCTTAATTAATACTCTTCAAATTTTCTCAGTAAGTCAATTACTATTATTCAAACCTTTGGGGGGGCAGAAATTTTTCAATATTTTTAAAATTTCAATATTCAAAGTCTTTAAAATCATATAAAAAAAGTTTCCTGAAAGTTTGAGGTCTCTAGCTGAAAAAAAAAAGAAAGATAAAACAAATTAATAGTGAGTTTTTAAACGAAAAATTGACAACGAAAAAATCGCAGTCAATACATTTGTATTGAAAACTTGTTACAAAAACTTCTATACCTCAAAAGTTTAATATATAGCTTTAATACTCTTTAAAGACTGACTCTTAGTTTATACTTTAAGCTTAAGTATAAGAAACAACGGTAAATTTACTAAAAAAGTTCTTACCCTCCTTTGCCCTTAGACAACAATGACCTAATATTAAAAAAAAAGTAGTATTTTCAATTTCGTCAAGTCAAAGTTTATTTTATAAGTTAGTATAGGTCAGGTTCATGGTTGTACAGCAGATTAAAATTATATACACCAAAGCATCTTCAACGACTGTAAACGAAACGAGCAAAAAAAGATATGATTATTGTTACCTGTTCAAGGTCTTCAAAGACATCAAATCTTTTGTCTATTTTCGTAACAGTCTCCCCGTAAGGATTGATGATATAAGCGTTGAATCCTCTTGGGTTATCAGTAGGGCAATAGGAACGGCCATTCACTTCGATTTTACAACGATCTTGCAACTCAAAACTGCCGGCACGAATGTAAATTTGTAAGTCTGAAAGTTTTCAAAAGTTAGACTGGCTAACAAACCTTACTTTCAAGTAGTGTTAAACTAAACGATTGACCTGGTGCATAAAAGTTTTACTTTCATTGAAACCCATAAACTTCTAGTAAAACGATTACTTTAAATTAAATTATTTTAATAAAAAAAGGTTGCCACCAGAGTTGGTAAAATTCTTAGAGTTGTAATGCCAATTAAGCAATCAAAATACTTGTTTATGTTAACAGTTTCACATTTCAGTAAATATATCATAGCTTTTTAACAAGCCTCGTTGTTACTTTTTAAAGAAAAAGCTAGTTTGAGTGAGAAAAAACTAGACTGAGTTTAAATACAAATTGTAACAAAAAAGTTGTATAAGTAAAAATTAGAAGAATATTACTTTTAATTAACCGGAATACCACAAATATTTAAAAAAAACAAAGAGTCGAAAAACTAGTCTGACATTTAAAATATTAAAATTTTCATCATTTATATAAAATGATCATATTAGCTTTAAACTAGCCTGATTTTTTTTAAAGTTATAAAATTAGTCTAAGTTATATTCTGAGTGTGAGGTAAATCAGAACTATTAATGAAAATACCATAGCTTAAGGGCATAGGGGGTCCACCTTGATTTTTACAAGTTGATTTAATTTTATAGAGTTTTATTTAAGCTATCAGAAATTTTTAACCGCTTGAAAAAAACAAATTATTTTTTGAGATATAAACGATCTAAGTTGGTGACCTCAATAGGTTCCTAATGGAAGGCGCAAACCAAAAACACGAAAAAAGACCATTTCACTAAAAATCTATATCCTCCTTTATTTTTTAAGCAATCTTCTTCAAATTTTCACAGAAAGTGTTTTATTAAATTTAAAAAAGATTAAATGCAAGAGTTTTTTTTATTTTGAATAATAACATTTTTATTAAAAAAAAACCACCTATTATTCAGGTTTTTTTTTATCTAAAATTTTTAATTTTTAATATTTTTAAAATTCCAACATTTAAAATCTTATAAACTATAAAAGAAACGTTTCCTGAAAGTTTGAGGTCTTTAGCTCAAAAAATGAAGGAGAAGATAGGTTTTTAATGATTTTTTAAATTTCCGAGGAATGACCCCGAAAAATTTGCGGTACATACGTTTGTATCGGAAACTTTTTATAAAAATTACAATATCTCAAAAGTTAAAGAAGATTTTTTAATTCTACAAAAACTGACTAGTAATTTGTACTTTATGCTTTCATATAGAATCTAATGTTATTTTCAGTAAAAAAAAATGTTGGACCCTCCCCCCCGCTATGCCTTTAACTTTTAAGTTATGAATCAAGTGAAAGTTCAAACTTCTAATACAAACGGGGCGTCCTGGAAAAGTAGCTAGATCAGCCATTACAGAAGTGTCACCATAATAATCCCAATCACCAGTTTCACTACACACAATCCCTTCAATAGCATTTGGACTCATCGAAAAACCGTCACCGCAAGTGTAAAGGATTTTGGTGCCTACAGAGTACAAATCTTCGACCCCGGTCCATTGAGTTGTGGTTGTTGCTCTTGAAATTCTCAGAGTGGGACTGGCACAAACTAAAAAAATTGTAATAAAAAATTGGTAATTAGAAGTGAAAACTAGAAGAAAATTACTTTTAATCAGCTCGAATACCTAAAAACATCAAATATTAACAAATATAATTAAAGAAAAATCTAATAACTAAGAAAATAATACAGTGGTAAAAACTAGTCTGACATTTGAAATACTAAAACTTGCATCATTTATAGAAAATGATCAACAAAAGAAAAACAAAACCGTTTGAATTCTTCGTTAAACTAAATTCTCGGTAAAAAATATTTTAACCAAGTATATAACTAAAAAAGTAAATAAATAATAAACTACCAAATAAAACTATACTATCAGATGCCTTCGTTTTAACTGATTTTTCGGTTTGATCTGTTTTAACCGAGTTTATAATCAAAATAATTTGTACTCTTACCAAAGCATCGTACGTCGGCTGACCACCCATTCACAGTGCACGTAGCAGGGCCAGTGGTGGCGGGTGAGTACCCTGCTCTGCAAGTGTAGGTTATTTCGACGCCCCGCACGAGTTGATCGCCCAAATAACGCTTCGTGATGGTGATATCAGCATTCTCTATTTCCGGACAGGTGTAATCTGTTGTTTTTAATTAGGCTATTTGAGGAAAAAGAGTGCGACACAGCGTCGAAACGAATTAAAATAACCAAAAACAAAACATAGTTTTTAAGCGAACTGGAAGTAAAAAAATCGAAACGTCTAATTCGATTACAATAGACTCGTAAACAAGTATAGAAAACATCTGAATGAAACATACAATACATATTAGAACAACAAGTAAATTAAGTTAAAAAGTCTGACAAAAAGCACAAATAACAAACGAAATACCTTTAAAGCAGTCCTGGTTCCTTTTCTCGCAAAACGCGCGAGTTCTGTCATTGTGATATCCTGCGAGGTCGTTTAATATGTAATTCTCGTTTCGCTTCGTCAACTCGACTCTCACCTCAATGTTGCTGTTGGGCTCATCTATGTCCCATTTGACGAATAGGTCATCGCTGGTGAAAACGCTTTCGTCGGTGTGTTTTTTGATCTTCGCTTCTTCCATTTCGCCGTCATCGTTTACGTCGATATAATTGAATACGTCGTCGTCAATTGAAGTCGTGTCCCTCGTGTCTTTCGTCACTCCGATCCAGACTCTTTTGTCTCCCACCATTTCTTTTAATTTTCTGTTAAAAAAGCTCAGTCGTCATTGTGTGTTTGCGGAGAGTAACTCCGGTTCGGAAACCTGTAGGCGCCAATAAACTATATTTATTAAGAACTGTTAACCCAAAAACTTTGTATGTGTGCAAACTGCTCTGAAAATTTCATATAAAATAAAAATATTGAACAATTTTGTAAAATTCTAGTTTATTTGAATTTTAAAAAATCATAAATTTTGTTACAAAAGTGTTTAAGTTAGTATTTATTTTAACAAACGTAAAATTTTATAGAGTTTTTTAAAACTAAAGTTAAATGACATATTTTCTCTTAAAAACTTTAAAAAGTGTTAAAATAATATTGTAATAAACGGTGTATGACAAACTCTAATTTTTAGTTGTTAATATCAGTTGTTGAAACTACTCACTCGTGGTAAACAGTCCACCTGAACTTTAATGCCTGCTGAACCAAAACCATACCATTTTCTTCACAGTAAGCTTTAGCATTTGGGAAACTTTTCGTGCTAACCTTATCTATTTGAAAGCTGAAGCATTCTGAAACAAATAACTAAGCTGTTATATTGCCTTCGGTTGGTTTTACAATTACTTACTAATTTAAAAGTTATATTTATAAATTTATATGCTGTGCTTGACTAACTTATTTACATGTGCTGTATACCATTAATCAAAGCTCAAATAAATTTCCAAGTATTCGCTAAACAAACAGGAACAATCATGTTTTACAAATTTGCAGCCTTAATTCAAACATTTGTTGTACTTAATGAAACGAAAACAAACGAACGAACTGTTGCATTGCGGTATGTTTTCTGTGTTGCTCCACACTCCACCAGTCTGACACTCATACGTGAAGTTACCTTCATACAGCAACGTGTGACCTTCTTTGCAAACATACTCGACAACTAGTCCTGTGTCGCCAACCTCTACCTGCATTATATTCAGTCTCATAGCATCACTATCGGGTATAGGCGGGTTTCTGCACTCTGTAGAAGTTAAATGTAATAATTATTATCATTATTATTATTTTTATTACTATTGTTACTATTACTATTATTGTTGTTATATTATACTATTATGTTTAATCCAATAGTGAACTATACTAAAGTTATACTAAGTGAATTATGTAACAGTTAAATGATATCATTACTAATATCTTTATTATTACATATTATTATTATTACTGAAGCATTAACTTTTAATTTTTAAAAACTGTCTTGGTTTCCATCAAATTTTCAAATTTGGTACTCAAACAAAATATTAAACGTTGTATCAAAGAATAGCTAGCCGCAAGCGAAAATTGACCTTATAACTGAATTCAAAACTGAAGAATTAATAAAACATTTTTCCATTGAGTATAGTATATAAATCTGTTAAAATTATAGTCTGAAGCTTTACATTTAACGGAGTGTTTTTTGATCGTAAAATTAAATTCACAGTCGAAGACTGGTAAAAAGTTAGAATTTAATCTGAAAAATACTGATACTTTCTTATATTACATAAAAAAAAAATTTAAATAAAAACTTACTGCATATTCCTACATCTCCAACCCACATGCCGTTCTCAACACAATATCTCTTGTTGTTATCAGCTGGATCGAGTGTATAATTTTCACTACATTCGTAAATAGATGTCTGATTCCAAGCACTATGTTGAATTGTTGAAGGAAGTCCGTTTAGAAGAGTAAAGGAATCAGGTGGACAATCTAGATAGCAATTTTTATAGTTTTTTTTAATTCAAATTGGTAAAAAGTTTTAATTTGTTATTTGTACTTTTTCTTCTAAACAATTCTAATGATTGATGATCATATAATTTAATTGAACTATAAGCATTGAAGGTGAAAACTTCAAGTAAATTTCAAACTATTTATTGAGATATAAAATTTTAAAGTATAAAGTTCATCACGTTTTATTATGTAAAAACTAACTGATAAAGGTTTTAAAAAGTTACATTTTATAAATATATTTTCTGCTAAAGTTTTTAAAAAACATTTTCGAATATTCACAAATTCTAACTTATAAAAAAGCAAAGATAATGCAAAATGTTTTTATTTTCCGTGAAATTATTTTCATTTTAAGAATATATAAACGAAACGGTCCTTTTTGGTACTTATATCATGAATTTTTAGTTCTTTTGTTTTACGAGCTTTGCAAATAATGCAAAGTACATTTCCGAAAAATATGAGTTGAGTTATTAAAAATTAAGGACAAACTAAGTTTTATGAAAAATTTAATATAGTAATGAAGTCGGCAGTGGAAAATAATTTTTTATACGTCTGTCTTTGAAACTTTCTACTAAACTGACTATAACTCTAAAAGTCATTAAAAAATTAAACTTTTTGAAAAATTTCAAAAGTGCATAATTTTAGCTTTCAAACTAGTTTCTAAGTTTGTAAAAAAATGATGAAAATATATTTTTAAAAAGAATTTAATTTAGTTCAATCTTATTCAGTAACAATAAAAAGTTAGAGTTAACTTATTTTTATGTGTTTGCCTTTCAACTAGTAATGGAAAACAAAAATATTCTTTTGATTATAATACCTAATTACTAAAGATTCATTTTATTTGAAAGTTATTTATTAAAGGTGTAATACTTAAGCTCAATACTTATCTATTCCACACTTATTTCAATAAAATACCAAAACAATCAAAAAGTTAAAACGCAAATGTACCTTGGTAGCATCTAACACCAGAAATGTCAATATTACCACCTTCGCCACAAACGACCTCTTGAGCATCGGTAGGACTGTAACCAGTGTTGCAATGGTAAGTCAATTTGGTTCCGTAAAGTACAGAACCACTAGCCGGAATACTATCACCTTTTAATGTTACCGTTGCATTCTGCACTCCCATAATGTCGCAATCTGTGAAAAATTATTCGAAAGATGAAAACTAAACGTCTAAAATATATACTAACAAGAGCTTTACAGACATAGCAGGTTTTTCTTGATAAAAAAAATTACGACATTAAAAAAATTTGAAAGAATGAAGGAATCAGATAGAAAATCTAGAAAGATTTTTTTTTTATCAAAAACTATATCAAAAGTTGTAATTTTTTATATGTACTTTTTCATCAAAACAATACCAATAATCGAAGATCATATTAAGTTAATTTAACTATAAGCATTGAAGGTTAAAACTTAAAGTAAATTTCAAATTAATTTTAAAAATGTAACGTTTCAAAGTATAGATTTCAACAGGTTTTATTATGTCAAAACTAACTGATAAAGGTTAAAAAAGTTACTTTTTTAAAATATATCTTCTGCTAAAGTTTTTAAGAAAAACTTTAAATATTCACAAATTCTTACTTATCAAAAAGCAAAGATAATGTAAAATGTTTTTATTTTCCGTAAAATTATTTTCATTTTAAGAATATATAAACAAAACGGTTGTTTTGGTACTTATATCATAAATTTGTATTTTTTTTATTTTACGAGTTTTGCAAATAATGCAAAGTACATTTCCAAAAAAATATGAGTTAAGTAATTACAAATCAAAAAACAAAACTAATGTTAAGAGAAATTTCAATATATAAAAATTTATAAAATTTTCCTGTGTCATATAAAGTACTTTTAAAGTTATGTTACTTATTAAAAGTATTCTATATTTACATTCTAGTTAGTTAAATGTTGGTTTATTTTATACATTCTTAAAGTATATTCCTGTTAGATTAATTCTCGTGTAAAAGTTGTGACCACATATAAAGTATTTTCTAAAGCACGATGTTTTTTATATATTTGTTAATTTCTTAAATATAAAATATGTTCATTCATTGTCATGCCTAGATTTAATATAGGGTAGCCCTAAGTTTATTTCAATATCAGCATTTAATGTAAGTTAAGTACAAATCTAAAAATTTAATAATGGTTTTTAATGTGGTTGTACACTGCATTAGAACCCTACAATTTCAAAAAAAAAATAAATTAAACTAACTAGTTTTAACGGTGGTAGTTGCTTCAGTGGTGGTGGTACTTGGTTCAATGGTGGTAGTACTTGCTTCAGTGGTGGTAGTAGTTGCTTCAGCAGTGGTAGTAGTTGCTTCAGCAGTGGTAGTAGTTGCTGCTTCAGCAGTGGTAGTAGTTGCTTCAGCAGTGGTAGTAGTTGCTTCAGCAGTGGTAGTAGTTGCTTCAGCAGTGGTAGTAGTTGCTGCTTCAGCAGTGGTATTAGTTGCTTCAGCAGTGGTAGTTGCTGCTTCAGCAGTGGTATTAGTTGCTTCAGCAGTGGTAGTAGTTGCTTCAGTGGTGGTAGAAGTTGCTTCAACAGTGGTAGTAGTTGCTGCTTCAGCAGTGGTAGTAGTTGCTTCAGCAGTGGTAGTAGTTGCTTCAGCAGTGGTAGTAGTTGCTGCTTCAGCAGTGGTAGTAGTTGCTGCTTCAGCAGTGGTATTAGTTGCTTCAGCAGTGGTAGTAGTTGCTTCAGCAGTGGTAGTAGTTGCTTCAGCAGTGGTAGTAGTTGCTTCAGCAGTGGTAGTAGTTGCTTCAGCAGTGGTAGTAGTTGCTGCTTCAGCAGTGGTATTAGTTGCTTCAGCAGTGGTAGTTGCTGCTTCAGCAGTGGTATTAGTTGCTTCAGCATTGGTAGTAGTTGCTTCAGCAGTGGTAGTAGTTGCTTCAGCAGTGGTAGTAGTTGTTGCTTCAGCAGTGGTAGTAGTTGCTGCTTCAGCAGTGGTATTAGTTGCTTCAGCAGTGGTAGTTGCTGCTTCAGCAGTGGTATTAGTTGCTTCAGCAGTGGTAGTAGTTGCTTCAGCAGTGGTAGTAGTTGCTTCAGCAGTGGTAGTAGTTGTTGCTTCAGCAGTGGTAGTAGTTGCTTCAGCAGTGGTAGTAGTTGCTTCAGCAGTGGTAGTAGTTGCTTCAGTGGTGGTAGAAGTTGCTTCAACAGTGGTAGTAGTTGCTGCTTCAGCAGTGGTATTAGTTGCTTCAGCAGTGGTAGTAGTTGCTTCAGTGGTGGTAGAAGTTGCTTCAACAGTGGTAGTAGTTGCTGCTTGAGCAGTGGTATTAGTTGCTTCAGCAGTGGTAAAATTTGTTTCATTTGTAGTACCAGTTTCACTAGATTCATCTGCTTCAATAGTGACACTATCTTCAGTAGTATTTGTTTCATTAATTAAATCTGCTTCGTTGGAAGCATTTTCTATGCATTCAAATTGAGTGAAATCAAAAGATCCACCATTTGTACAAGTGTAGGTAGTATCAGCACCTTCAGGCGAAACAGTGTAACCTCCAATGCAGGTGTATCTGACAACGGACTCCAAAGTGAGTTTTTCGCTTATTTCAATACCAGTATCAACTACTTTGGTGGAGTGAGCTTTGGTTGGCGACTTTCCGCAGTCTTGAAAATAATTTTTAATTGAATTAAAACTAAAATAAAGAAACAAACTTTTAATTTAAGAAATTAGTTTAATGTTAAGTGCTTATAAAATAAACTTGTTTTTTACAAAAACATTAAATCTAGAACATACTTTTTTTGACTTATGTAAACTTACATAAAATAACTTTTTATATAAATAATTAAACTAATTTCGAGTAGGCTTTAATTATAATTTTAAAAATATAATAAAATAAATAAACTAAACTCAAAACTTTAATTTTAATAATAAACTTTCTTTAATTATATCAGTGGTAAAAACTCTAAAAAACAAAACGTGTTCGTTAAAAACTAAAAAACCTGGGTGACAGACCACTATGGGGTCCCAATTTCCCTGCGAGTTACAAACAGATGTCTCTACGGCTTGTTTGTAGCCTTTGTTGCAAAAGTAACTAACTTCGGATCCTTGTAAGAGATTTTGACCATTTGAAATCATTTTTGATATCGAGTATTCATAAACGTTGTAAACCATTGGAACTTCGGAACATACTGGAAGAACAAACATAAAGAATCAAAACAATCAACAGTTTTTTTGTTGTTTCATGAGTTGATTTTGGTACAGTTATTTAAACTATTGTAAGGATATATAAGCGCTCTAAAAGATGTGTTTGTTAAAGACTGCATATTAGGGTGCATCTGATGCCAGTAAAAATATAAATATTTGAGTAATACAATGATTTTTTTTTCAGAGTTTATAATCACATGAAAAAAAAAACACAAAAAGTATTAGCTTTTTTTTAGCTTTTCCACTGTGGCGCACTTAAAACTTTTCTGAAAACAACCCCTATGTAAATTGTAAGGGACCTTTACAATTCAACCTTCAAGTTTTTAGCTGCAAGTTTTTGTACATGTAGCAATCATCACAAAAACACATTCTTTTAAAACCATTTGATGAAAGTTTCCTTGAGGAACTTCTTGATTTTAACAAAAAAAAATTAAAATAACGAAAAACAACAAACAAGTACAGAATACCAAAAAATACCTTTATGAAACTTTCTTCAAATTGTTTTAAAACGCATAGAATGTGTTTTTGTGATGATTGATACATGTACAAAATTTACAGCTAAAAACATGAAATTTGAACTTTTAAGGTCCCATACAATTTATATAGGGTCTGTTTAAGAAAAATGTAAAAAGTGCGACGGTGATAACAGCTAGGAACTTTGTGTTGTTTATTAATGTGATTCCCCACGCTGAAAAAGAAATTCGTTTGGTAACTAGGGGATCAGGGCAACGGGACAGGGTTTAAATTGCGCGAAGACAAAATTGCACGAGGTTACTAAATTGCACGTGGGGACTAAATTGCACGAGTGTACAAAATTGCACGCAAATACTTTTGCACGAAGACTAGTTTGCACCCAGGCACAAAATTGCACGAGGGGACAAAATTGCACGAAGACTAATTTGCACGGAAGCTCAATTTTGCACGAGTTACAATTTTACTCAAATAGTACTAACTTAAAATAACTAAATAAAAAATATATTAAAACCTTTATATTTTATAAAAAAAAAAATAAGCAAGTATTAGTGTAGTTATTTTTTAGTTATTTAAGTTTATATTAGTTTTATTTATTTTTTAATTTATTTAGCTTTTTTCAAATTGAAACTAAATTATTGTGTTTAAAAACTAATAAAAAACTTAAAAAGTTTTTAATAAAAATAAAAATAGGGTTTTATTTTAATAAAAATATCCCTTAATAAAGAATAAACATGTATTGATGTAAACTTAAATAAAATTAAAATTATACTAAACTTCAATATAAAATAAAACAAGATTAAAAAATAATAAAAAAATAATTAATATTTACATGGGTAGGTGTTAAAATTTCACGAGCGTACAAAATTGCACAAGGGGACAAAATTGCACGAAGATACTTTTGCACAGAAAAAATCGAGCATGCAAAACATTAAATCAATTAAATAAATTTAGAAAGGAGAAAATCCGTCTGATGAAATTTTTATTGTGCATTGTACAGAAAGTTCTGTTATGGCTGTGTACTTCCATAATTATACTTAAATTTTTTTTTTATAAAACTTTTAAACATAATTTATATATCATTATTTTCTATTTGTCTAAACTTTATCTTAGTTGCATTACTATTTGCACGTGTTTTACTCAAATTAGATCTTAAGTTTCTCCTGCTCTGTTTTTTCTCTTTATCTAACCTAGACTTGCGCAAAAGCACTGGCAGAAGCAATTTTCTTCTTACTTTTTTAGAAAAAAAAGGAGATACAAGCTTTTGACTAAAATAAAACAAAGAAAATAATAAAACAGCTAAAATTACTTAATTTCTATTTTTAACAAAAAAGTTATTAGTATACACAAAACTATTTTTGGTAGTTATATTTTAATAACGGTTAGAATCTAATTTTATAATCTAGTTTTGTTTTTATTTTTTTATTTTTTTTTTGATTGATTTTTGTTTATTATTTAATTTGTTCATTTTGAATTATTTAGTTATTAGTATTTCTTTTAAACTTTTTTAATTATTTATTTCATTTATTTTAACTTTTTTTAATAATTTTATTAACTTTTGTTTTGGACTTAAATTTTATGTATTTATTATTTAATTTTTCAATTTTTATAAATCTTATTTATTTTTTGGTTTTTTAAAATTATATTTATTATTTAGTTATTTGATTATTTAAATTCTGACTTCTTTTATTATTTACTTTATTCTATTTACATTTAATATTTATTTTTATCTTAGAAATAACTTTTTTTAACTTAAAAATATCTTCTTTTTTTTTTCTAGTTACTAACATTTTTTTTTATTAATTTTTTTTTTTACTAAATATTTATTCACTTTTTTATTTTTAATTGTTTTTTTAATTTTTACTTAATATTTTTTACTTATATATTTTTTTTTAATATTATATACTTTTTGTTCGTATTTTTTATTATTTAGTTATTAATTTTTTTAATTTCTGATTTTTTTTTAAGTATATTATACACATTTTTTCGTGCAAAAGAGTTTTCTCGTGCAATTTTGTCCCCTTGTGCAAAAATTTCTACGCGCAATTTTGACCCGTCCCTGGGTAGGAAACAAAACTCGTGCAAAATTGACCCTCCGTGCTAAATTGTCACTCGTGCAAAAATGCCCCTTCGTGCATAAGTGTCTGCGTGCAACATTGTCTGCTCGTGCAAAAATGTACCCTCGTGCAAAAGTGTCTTTGTGCAAAAGTGAACCTTTGTGCGATTTTGTCTACGTGCAGTCTTATCTTCGTGCAATTTTGTGCTCTCGTGCAAATCAGTCTTCGTGCAAAAGTATCTTTGTGCAATTTTGTGTTTTCGTGCAATTTTGTCCCCTCGTGCAATTTTGTACGCTCGTGCAATATAGACAGCTACCCCACGGAAACAGATGCAACCTACTGCAGATAAAAGCTGCTGAAAACAATTTGATAAACTTACTTTACTTTAGGGAATAGTTGATGAGTTTTAATTTTGTTATAATCTTATAGTTTATAATTTGTCAAATTTTATTTAGCAAAGTTTCGATCAAATATCTAATTTCTGCATTTATTTTATGGTTCTTATAAAAAAATACTATAATGCTCTTTTAATCTTAACATATTACAGACTTTTACTCAGACTTGATATATTTTCAAAGTAAAAAATAAAAAACTTTTTCACAACATTTTTATTTAATCTAGGTTGTACAGCAAGTTTTTACTATGAAATAAGTAAGTAGTTTGGTACATTGCTACACAGCTGGAGCACGATGTAATTTTTCTTTTCACTGGTTTATTAACTTGAAATTTTAGCTTGCTTTTTAAATCAAACTGTAATACTATTTTTTTCTAAAATGGAATTAGTAATTTTTAACTTCTGTGTCAAAGGTTTAAGCTAATTTTAAGTAAAATTTATTTTTACTTAAAACTTTTTAAATTCACAAGTAAAGTTTTTTTTTGTTATTGTATAAAGATTAGACTGTGAATGTTTGAAGAAGATTGCTTAAAAAATGTAAGAGGAGATAGATTTTAAACAAAATAGTCTTTTTTTGCTGTTTTAGTTTTCCCTTCCCATAGGGAACCTATTATGCGGCCAGACTTTGACTGGTCATATCTCAAAAAATAATTTGAATTTTTTAAAACCATAAAAAGCATCTTAAAGCTTCGAAAAAGTTCTATAAAATAAAATCAACTTGTAAAAAACATGGCTACCCCCTATGGCCTTAAATTAATACTGTATTATACTTTTAAACTAAAAAACAATTTACATCACAGAAATAATCAGTTTTGTATTAAAAAAAATTAATTACAAACTTGTAAAAGATAAATTTTCATGACAAGTTTTCTCAAATTTTCAAAAACTTACTAAATGTTTAATTTCTTCTATATTTTTAAAGCAATTTACTTCAATTTTTTTGTTTTCTTTTAAATATTTAGATCAGATTTAACAAAGCAGATTTTTGAAACAACTTTCTTATTTTGTGACTCATAGATTATTTCGTTTAAAAAAAGTTTATCAAGTATATGAATTCTTTTCTTTCTACTTTTTTATAACTTCTTAAGAATAGACTGAGAAATTTCCAAAATGTAGAGAATATAGATTTCTAATAATTTTTTTTGGCTTTTCACATATTGCCTCCCATTAAGAATAATTGATTATATCTCAAAAGTTACTGTAAACTTTAGAAAAGTTGAAAAACAACTGGTAGATTTGCTACTAATGTAATTAATAAGACCAACTTTTAAAAAGTGAGTAGCCCTTCACCACCTATGGCCATGACTTAAATTGACATTGCTGGGCATAAACTTGTTTTGATATTAAATAGCATCAACTTACTTTTTAAACATCTAATGTCATCAGTAGAACCCCATGCCCCATCAACACAGTTAATTACACTGTTTTGACTTTCAGGGTACAATGCATAACCGCTCTGGCAGGCGTACTTCACTTCTGTTTCATAACCACTTGCTTTATTTGTTGTCACTTTCTTTTCTGCGTATGGTATGACATCTGATGGTCCGCAACCTTATAAAAATATGGTTTTAGATTTGCAAAGTAGTTTAATTTTTCTCAACCACTGTTCACAACTACTTATATTAAAAACTGACGTATTAAACTTTTTTTTTAATTTGTTGAAAAACCAAAGCTATTTTAAAAATTAAAAATGATTTTTTAGGTACAAAAACTAGTTGTTTAAATTATTTTGTGATGCAAATACAAATAAAAAATGAACTTGCTATATATTGTGGTTTAAAACATATCAGTTAAATTTAAGTATGAAATTAATATAATTTATCTTTATAAAACGTTAACTATGAAACTATAATCTTATCAAAACACTGGTTTCATTCTATACTTATTACAACCGATAATTGTAGCAATTTGTTCAGTAGTGACATTTTCTTTGCTAGTGGTTATTTCTGCAGTTGCTTCATCTGATTCAGTACTTAAAACTATTTCAGTAGCGAGAGTAGCATTTTTAGCAGCAACACTTGCCTCACTAGTTAAATCTGATTTGTTAGGGACACGATCTTCAGTAGCTACATTTGTTCCGGTAACTACATCTGCTTCAATAGTGGTACTTGTTTCACTAGATTCAGCTGCTTTATTAGTTGTAATTGTTTCACTAAAACCATCTGATTCAGCAGTGATACTCGTTTCAGTAGTAACTACAACTTCTGTAGTAGTTAGGCCTGATTCATTAGCTACTATATCTTTAGCAATAGTATTTTGCTCACTAGCTACACTTGCTTCAGTAGTGATGTCTGTTTTAAAAGCAAACTAGTCAAGTAAAACAAAATGACAGAAGTTATGTAAAATTACTACTTGTTCTTAACAGAAAAATGAGCAAAGTTTGTGTTAATTTATAAAAACTAGGGTAGCCAAATTAAACTTGAAACTGTGTTACCTATAGGAGTACAAACAGGATAAAATTCATGCTTCCACGTGTAGTTGCCATGTTCAGTGCATATTGCAGAATTGTTGTTATTATTCTTTAAAGCATAGCCATTATTACATTTATAATCATATTGTGATCCATTAACTGGTGTTTCTGGACCAACATGATACCCATTTTCTAATTTTGGAGGGACACCACACACTATAAAGTAGTTGCTAACTGTTACTGTACTTACAATGTTTGGTTTTAATACTTATTTTCTCACGTTTTATCTATTTAATCTGGGAATTGTACTCTATAAAAAAATACATAATTAACTTTCTTTAATTTATGTGAAAAGTTTTTCAAAACAAAAACTTTAAAAACTACATTGTTTAAATATTAGCTTTTTTATGTAAAAGATACTTCATTTTGTTTTTATGTTATTTCAAGTTTTAAATATTTAAATAAATATGTTGTTAAAAATTTAACAAAAAAAAGAATTTGTTTAAATATTCATTTTTTTCTAAACTAGAATTTTTATATTTAGTTTTTAAGTACTTACAATTATTAGTTCTTTAAAACTGACAAAAAATAAATAGATCTAATCTACAAATGTTAACTTTGACTACTCAACTTTTATAATAAAAAACTAATAGTAATACCTAGCATAAAAATCATGCAAAACACAGAGATTATTTTATTGTATCTCAGCTATAAAGACTTTACAAAAGTTTTGAACAAATGTCTTTCAGATATAAAATAAAAAACAAAAACTAACTTATTGATGTGAACCACACAGCTGTAACAACACTGCATGGTGAGCATACCATTGTCGTCTATACTTGACTTTTTCTCTTATAAAATTTTGTGCATTGAAGGTACAATGATATATCAATAAAATATTTACCTTTAAATTTCACACACTTTTATAAAAAATAATTTAAAGTAGAAAAAAAACAATAGTAGGCCAGATGTTGTTCAAAATTAAGTATAAAGGAGTGGATTAAAAACTTTTTTAGTCTTATTACTTGTAATAATTACTTAGCTATCAGTCGCTTTTTACTTCTTAAAATTGTTTAACTTTTTGAAATATAAGCTACCAAATTTTAAGGGTTTCAAAAATTCCTTATGGAAAGTGACAACTTAAAAGGAAAACAAAACTTTTTTACTTACCTTTATTTTTTACTTTTTTGATCAAACATCTAAATTTTTTCAAACTATTTTAAGAATATTCATATTCTTATGTCTCTAACATAAAAAATTTAAGTAGATATTTAAAAATCAATTTTGTTTTACATGACTACACCTCCTAAATAATTTAAAAATTTATATTCTATAAAAACTGACTTATAGATTTTACTTCAAGCTTTTGTATAAGAGCTAATATTCATTTTTTAATTCTTACGGCTGGTTCTATGTAGTGATGTACCGGACTCACTATCCGGGTCCGGCCGGATATTGACATTTTTGTCTGATATCCGGATCCGGCCGGACTCTAATTTGAAAAAAAAGTCCGGGTCCGGTTCCAGCCGGATTCTAATTTGAAAAAAAAGTCCGGATCTGGGTCCGGCCGGATCCTAACAGAGATCCGGCCGGACCCGGATCTAGTTAGTAAAAAAGAGCATACTGAAAAGTACTTTTTTCAAAAACAAACCCTGTGAAAATTAATAAGAGTCATTTTCATCAGTTAAAATTAAACACCTACCGTGATTGGCTCATTTTGTACACGTGACTAATTTACATTTGTTTACATTTAAACTATAAATAAACATTTCATGAAATGCAACTCTTTACATATGTTGTAAAATTGAAAACTTTGGAATGAATACTTGCATTATTTATTGTTTAAAGTTGAGCTCAGAGAATATTTAGAGTTAACACGGTTGAATGTACGAGCCAATGAGAATCATATGACGAAATGTTTCAAACTAAATACTGATGCAACAAAACATCAGAACATGACAGGCAGTTTATATGTAAGCAGTTAGTTAGTTTGGTGTGTAGCTTGAAGCAACAAAATATCTTGAACGTTTTTGTTAATGCTTATTGTAAGTAGTGTTTTGTCTTAAAAGTGAATATTTCAACAGGTGTTTAATTGTTTAAATATTTAAGCCAGGTTTATAGTTTAATAGTTTATTAAAAATTTTACAGTTTCTTGTTTACTAAAAGTTTTATTTAATTTTTAGTTTTTTGTTTTAAGTCTTTTGATATAGATTTAAATAGCTTGCAGTTTTTAAAGTGTTACCAAACTAATTAATAATTTTGTATATGCTAGTATTTCTTGTTGTGTTTTATATAAAAGATTCATCACTCAAAACTGTCGTGTCTGATTATAGAAAGTAATCTCAGTTAGAATTTAGTATTTGTTAGATATTAATTAAATAAGGTAGGATTTAATTATGATGGGTAGTACTAATAAGTTAAGTGTACCACAATCAGTCCACAACTTTACTACTAAATTATCAACCTTTGCTAGCTGTTCTACTGATTATTAGATTAAAATAATTTTTCAGTTTTTAAAAACCTCATTCTGACTCAGGCTTGTTTATACTCACTCTAGCTAGTTTTATTGATTTAAACAGTGGCAACCCTGCTAGTTTGAAAATTTTTGGGAATTTTAGAAAATCTTGGACTGCCTCAGTCTAGTTTAGTTTTTTATAAAAACTCAGGCTAGTTTTCTTTTAGATTTTGAATGAGTTTGAGCTGATCCAGTTTTCAATATTTTGTAATTTTCTAGTGTATTTTGTTCAAGAACTTGATTTCAGATTTTTAATTGTAAATAACACCTTAATTTGTAAACCTTGTGGCTAGCTGTTCTACTTATTATTAGGTTAAAGTTCTTTTTTTTCAGTTTTAAAAAACCTCATTCTGACTCAGGCTAGTTTATTCTAGTGATGTACCGGACTCACTATCCGGGTCCGGCCGGATATTGCCATTTTTGTCCGATATCCGGATCCGGCCGGATTCTAGTTTGAAAAAAAAGTCCGGATCTGGTTCCGGCCGGACTCTAATTTGAAAAAAAAGTCCGGATCCGGTTCCGGCCGGATTCTAGTTTGAAAAAAAAGTCCGGATCTGGTTCTGGCCGGACTCTAATTTGAAAAAAAAGTCCGGATCCGGTTCCGGCCGGATTCTAGTTTGAAAAAAAAAGTCCGGATCCAGGTCCGGCCAGATCCAAAATTGTGGGTCCGGTACATCACTAGTTCTATGCCACTAACTACAACATTAAAGATTACTTTCTATACAAATAAACTACCAAAATTAAAAATTGAATAAATACATAAAAAATTTATCTCTAATTATAACAAAAATTTGTTTATTTTAAAACTAAATTCAACTATAACATTTTTAAATAAAAATATAATGTTGATGACTGTAAAAATACTATCTAAAAAACAGGAGGCTACATACAGGGTTGCCACTGTTTAAGTCAAAAAAAATTCCCTGAGTGACCAGAAACTTCCCTGAATAACCTGAAACTTCCTTGAGTTTCTCTGAGTTTTTTTCAAAATTTAAAAACTTTTAGAAACTATTTAAAAATAATAAAAAATTACAATTTTATTTCTGAGAATATTGAAGAACTACTGGCAATGCTAAAAAAATTCTAAATAAACACTTTAATAAAGATGTTTAAATTAAATATTTTAGTTATAACCGGGTTTTGGTGACAAAAAAATGCTACCTTTTCAAGTAAAATAAAATAGTAAACATAAGCACTTATAAAATAAGCACTTAAAAATAACTAAAACTACTTTTTTGAACAAAATATTAAAACTGGGTTAACTAAATCTTGTTCTAAATCTAGAAAAAATCTTCCCTGAGATTATGCAACATATTCAAAACTTTTTGGCAAAGGGAGAGGGGTTAAAAACCTTTTTTATAACTTGATCTTGTATTTTAGAGTTTTTAGTGAAAAATTTAAAGTAAGGAAGTTTTTAGTACTTTACAAGATTTTTGTTTTTAATAAACATAAAAAAAAATAATTTTGGGTCTCAACTGTTTTTAATTTGTTACTTCAGGTTTTCTAAATACTACAAGAAAAATATCCTAAAAACTTGAGGTGTTTATAACAAATAACATAGGAGGAGGTAGATTTGAAGTGAGTTTTATTTACTGGTTGTTTTAGTCTTTTCCTCCCATAAGAACCTATGGTACTCTTTGGGCTATATCTCAATAGTTAGTTTGTAAGTTGTTAAGTTGTAAAATGCAACTTGTAGCTAGATTAAAGTTTTATAAAAAAGTTATTTAACCCCCCACCCTGTGCCTATAAGACCTAAAACATTAAAAAAAAGGTTTTTAAGGGCATAGGGGTGAACACCTTTTTTGAAATTTGATTTTATTTTATTTAGTTTTTAGTAAGGTATAAAATGCTCCAACAGAACTTTGTAAATATAATAAGGAACATATCCTGAAAGTTTGTGGTAGTCATCTTTAATTAATCAAGGTATCAAGGCCTTGGAAATGTCAAGATTTTTTCACCAATATTAATATTGCCTTATATATGAAAGCATAAAGTATAAATATTGTCAGTTTTTATTGAACATAAAAACTTCAATTACTTTTCAACATATTCAACTTTGTAAAAAATTTAAAAAAGTATCAACAAGAATTTTTTATAATCTTTTATTAGAAATTTTAAATTGCACTAATAAATCTATTGAAATTTTATTTTTAAGCTAGAGACCTACAACTTTCAGCAAATATTTCTTAAAAAACATAAAAGTTATCACATGTTAAAATTTTGAGCGAGACATTTTTATGTAAAATTTTAAGTTTTAACAAAAAACCAATAAAAAATGAGTAGTTTTTCAAAAAACATTTTTTTAGATCAATGAAGTTTTTTTATTTAAATTTAGTAATGTACTGACTACAAAAATTCTATTTAAAACTGGTCAAAAAATAACGTAAATATAATAAAGTAAATATTTGATCAAAACTTAGTTTATAAATAAATTTTTGAAAGAATAAATTCATTATTTCTCCTCCAGTAGTTGAAATCTCTCTATTTGTTTTCTTAAAACCAAAACATATAATAGTAAATATAATAAAGATAGATTAAAGTATTATACTATTTATTAGTATTTTTTGTATGATTTTTTTCTGAAGATCTTATTGAGTTCACCAGCTTTAATCTTAATAGTTTTTTAATTAACTTTTAAATTTATTAAGTGGTTTATAGTGTCTGGTACATAAAAAAGTCTAAAAGCAAGGTGGACATTGTATGGCCTTTATTTTAAATAACCAACTATTTAACTTGAATTATATAGAATTATTTGAAGACCAATTTAATGGAAACTAAAACCTACAATTATGTTTAAAGGAGCTTAGATAGTTTGCCTAGCAATCTAATATAATTTGATATACAGGTGACCATTATTATTTTTTATTTCTTCAAAGTTTTCAAGTTTTTTTAGTAGAAATGTTCTTATCTTTATTTAGTAAAAAGTTACATTTAACGTAAATATTGTTCTAACAAATAAAAAATTTAAAAAAATTTTTGTAGTTTCTATCTAACATGTTTTGTAAAAAATAAACCTATAAAATTTTCTGTCGTGAATAGTAGTTTTTTTTTACTATATAAACTCAATTAAATTTTTATCAAAACCATTTGTTTGAAATTCAAGGATATTTTTGATTTTTGCTCCAAAATCCAGATTTTTCATGTAAAATGACCACCCAATGTGTTTTGTACAAAACAATAAGAACAAACATTTATTTGTTTAAGTTTCATATAAATAGAGGTGTGCAATTTAGCTATTTTATTCATGACTGGTTTTGGTGGCAAAAAATTGCAACCTCTTCTAGAAGAATAATATATTAAACTGCTTTACAGTTTAAGTTTCATAAAATTAAAAGACTTTTATCATTGTCATTTCATAAGTTATAATACAATTTTTCTTATGAATAGTTGAAATTGTAGTTAAACTTCATCTTGAGTTATACATTCCAAAATCTTTGTCTAAAAATGATTTAAATTAACTGCAATGCTTTTGATTACTTTATTCAGAAGGAAGTATACATTGAATTATACATTCCAAAATCTTTGTCTAATAATGATTTAAATTAACTGCAATGCTTTTGATTACTTTATTCAGAAGGAAGTATGTGACAAGTACTAAATTATTTTTAACTTTATTTTACATTGAGTGTATTTTAAAGAAATAAAATTTAGGCCACTTTAAACACTTAACTTTTGACAACACATATCTTGTATGATTTATAACTATTTTTCAACAACTGTGTTTTATTTATATACTCAGCTGTGATTAGCATTTCTGAAAGTGCTCCAACATAAATTGACTATAGTTTCAATATATTTTAGTTTTACATCACTATGTAAAAGTTGCTATGAATACTATTTTGAATTAGCAAGATACGTTTACCAATGTAATATTTAACTATTATAAATAAGCTACCAGGTCCTCTTTTCATAAGCTTTTCAGCTTAACATAAAACTTCCGAACTCAAACAAAAACAAAAGTTAAATATTTAGAATTTAAGATTTCTAAGTATCAAAATTTTTACTTTTTTTATCTACCAACATTTTTCTCAAAACTTTTAATTTAAAATGTGACTTTGGTTCAGTCTATAAAATGAACAATGTCTGCACCAGCTATACGGATAGCGACAAGATATACATTATTTTGAATTTAGCTATTTTTAACTCGTTTTTTTGTTGTTGTTTTTTTTTTTTTTTTAATATCATTTGTAAAAACAGATAACACTCACAAAGTAAAAGACATAGAGTTAATTTAGTATTTATTTAATAAGAAATAGAATATTTTAAGAGTACTGTACTAGGGAATTGTTAGTGATTGCGGAGATGTGTTTAATTAATAAGTGTGTAGTGTAAGACATTGCCATACAACTAAAATATCATTGTGATAATAACCTAAACCAAATAGAAAGGTTCGTTGCAATTAGAATCCAGCAATAAATTTTAGCCTTAGTTATTAAAAGGTTTGCTTTGCATGTAAATATAAACTGAGTTATGATTTTTTGAAATAGGACTTAAAACTTTTTTGGGTTCATCAAAATATATCTCGTTAACATAGAACCTCAAGAATTTCGGGTGCACGACAATTCAAATTCTTAAAAAAATATTCAAATGACCTTTACTTAAAAAGTAGTAAACAGTTTCGAAAAAAATATATATGTAGGTCTTGAACAAGGTTTCTTAGACTAAAATGTACTTAAGTATTTAATTAAATTACACTATTCATAACAAATAAAGTTTTCTTTTATCCATCATTCTCATAAAAATTTAAATCAAGTTTTAGAACAAAAAGGTTACATATTTTGAAGTTACTGTAAATTATTTAAAAAGTTCGTACTCTGAACAATAAACATACTCTCATTTAGAGATTTTTGACGAAGTCGGCTCTAGAAAAAAACTTAAGTTAAACTTATAACTAAGTGTTTATTATTGCTATTTTGAAACTGAATTTACAAAAACAAAAAAAACTAGCAAATGATTTCTTTGATTAAAACATTTAGTACATTAAAAGTTTTACACTTTGTTTCAGTTAGTTTTCTAATGTTTTTATATACTTGTTTGATATTATGTTTACTTTTTAGTAGAGTACGATTTACTATTTTTTAAATAATTTACAGTAACTTCAAATTATGTAACCTTTTTGTACTGAAAGTTGATTTAAATTTTAACGACGATAAGGATAAAAGCAAAATTTTTATTTTTAATAGTGTAATTTATTAAAATACCAAAGTTTTTTTTTAGTTATTTGTTTTAGATAACTTAGTTAAAGCTTAAGCTAAATTCAGCCTTGAACACTATTATTTTTTATTGATCATTTTGCAATAATTTTAACAACTTTTGCATCAGATATTGTTAGCTTTGCAATGAAAAGTAAAAAAAGGTTTCGCGTGTAGACTTTAAATTACAACTTCAGTGTATACAGAACTTTACTAACTTGAAGACCACTGTTTCAATAAGTGGGAATTTCGATAAACATATCATATAAACTTACTAAGTTTTTCAAGTTTTAGGATTTTAAGGAACTAATTAGAAGATTAACGGAAATATTATGAAAACTAAATGGTAGTATAGCAAAAGGGATTATATTAAATCTGTTGTTGATAATAGAGCAAAAAGTAACAACCTGTGATAGAAAACTAAAAAGAATTTAATACGAAAAATTCTTTTTAAAAGTTCCTATAAAGATTATCAAAGTTAAGGTTATGACTGTGGAATTGTGTTTAAATTAGTTTATTCAACAGTACTACTATATTTTATTGGTTTACCAGTACTTTTTGTTTTAAAATATGGATTTGTTATTTCTATAGTGTTTATGCCTTTTTTTAACTATGAAATAAAAACGAGTTGAGTCATGAAAATAAGTTTTAAAGTATATTGAAACCATTAATTATACTACCATTTTTTTTAACTGGTAGGTTTAAAAATAAAAAGAAAAATATTATTTTTTGCAATTTATTAGAGGGATATAAGTCATTAATGTGTTTATTTTGTAAACTGCTTAAATACTTACTACAATTTTGACTTGTTAGCAGTTTTTTGCAAAGCTCAGATTAGTTTAAGTGTTTACTTATAAATATTAAGCTGGTTAAAAGGACTTCAAACTACTTTTGTTAGTTTTTTATATGTTTTTTTTTGTTACTAACGGGATTTTATGAAGTATTAACATTTTTATTTTGAGTCTTCGGCCTTCATTTCTTTTTTTTTTTTTTTATAACTAAGGTTGACTCACGCTAGTTTTTAGTCACAGAAGCTAACTTTTTCGCTTTAGAAGTAGCAACACTGTAATAGTTAAGGTTTTATGTTTAGCTATAAATGAGCTAAAAGAATAGGAACTTGAAATTGTCTAAAGCAGTGGTCTTCAAGCTAATCAAATTCTGTGTACACTAAACTGCAAAAAATAAAATCAATGCACCCAAGATCTTACTTTGATAAGCACCGCTAGTGGTGGGACTACGTAAACACTTTTAATAATGCATTTCTCGTAAAGCCAAATTCTGATTAGATAACAATTCAAATTTTTTAAAAAATAATTAAGAGACTATATCTCAAAAAGTAATGTACTTTTAAAAATATTAAAAAATACGTTGGTAAGTCTTAATATATCTACAAACCAATTTTTCTATAGAAAGTTTATTGTTTAAAGGTACTTAAAAATAACTATATCTCTAAGCTTATTTTATCCATATCTCAAATTTTTATCCATATCTGCAAATGTAAAAAAAACCTTGTAGATGTTGAAAAGACCTACATAGATATTTTTTTTTCAAAATGTTCACTACTTTTTATGTTAAGGTCCTTTGAATATTTTTTAAGAATTTGAATTGTCGTGCCCCCGAAATTCTTGAGGTTTTATGTTAACAAGATATGTTTTCATGAACCCAAAAAAATTTTAACTCCTATTCAAAAAAGTCATAAATAAGTTTATATTTACATGCAAACCTTTTAATAACTAAAGCTGAAATTCATTGTTGATCCTAAATGTAATAAACTTTTCTATTTAGTTTAGGTTATTTTCACAATGATATTTTAGGGGTGGCTTCGCGTTTAGCCACCAAATCCTACGCTCTACTGAGCTCGTAAGATAGTTTTTTTTTTTAATGAGGTAAAATCATTCAACCGTATAAATTAAGGCTAACAGTTAAACATAAAATTTTTTGAGTGAAACAGCAAAATCTTATAATGTTTTAAGTTATGAACAGTAGTAATGGTGACACAGTTAACAGCACATAGATAAATAATTTTGATGTTAGCCTAATCTAAGAATGTGATAACAATGTGAATACTATAGTATTATAAGTCCATTTGTTTAGTTGAAGTTCTCATTATTTATAAAATATATTTAATTACTATGTCAATATACAATATAAACTCAAGATTGTAGTTTTTATAACTTTGTTTTCTTTTAAAACATTGTTGTAAACGCGTATATTCTGACTTATCACAAAAAAAAAACATCTATAGGGAAGAGTTGAAGAACATATACATTATAATTAGTATCACAAAATTTCAGGAAGGTAATTTCAATTAGCCCTGTTTAATATCAGCAGAGCTAATGTGATTCCTCTACTGACTTTTTTTAAAAACAACTTTTAAAGAAACAAAAAATTTGGACTCAATACTTTTTGAGGAAAAAGGTTAGTACCAGGTTTTGTTTTATGAATCCGGATCCACTCTTATACTTTTTGAACCCTTTATCCATTTTCTTTATTAGATTAAAATATTTTTATGAAAGCTAAAATTATATACCATATGATAATTTTCACAAAATAAAAAACTGTTAATTAGTTTTTGTGATAAAGTCTTTTGTATAAAAATTTTTATAGAAATATAGAAGGACAATTTTTCATTGATAATTTGCTCTAAATTAAAAAGAAAACTACTAAAATTCTGTGTTCTTCCTAGTTTTTTAATAAATTGACCTAATATTTTCAGGAAGTGTATCATGCATTAGTAGAAAAAATCCTGTTAAAACAATTTGAAAAAAAAATTAAGAAGCTCATGACCAAACTAGTCATTATTTAATGCCATAGGGAGTTGGGATTTTTTTTTTTTACAAAATATAACATTGACTCTTCTTCGAAAGTTAATAGTATACACTAGAAGATAATATTTATATAAAAGAATAGTTATAATTATTTTTTTAAAGTTTTTTGTTTCTCAATTATAGTTACATGAAACATAAAATGCTTGGGATCCGGTCGGATCTCAATTTACAAATGAAATCTGGATCGGGTCGGATCCTAAAAAGTGGGCCGGCAGATCTTCAGTTGTTGATGGGAATGTGAGTGGGGCGGGTTATGAACCCAGGCATTTGTTTTTGGGTCTGGCGCCTCAGCCGCACGGCCAATGGGCCTCTGACATTGTATCATTTTTAGCGATTGAATATTTCGTAACTTTAGAAACTTTTCACAAACTTCTGCACTGCAATTATATTTGTTAATGTAAGTTTGAGATAAATATGATAAAACATTTAACTATATATCTGTTTTGCTACTATTACAAAAATAAACAAAATAAAAAATGAATTCATAAAACAAAAATAATATACAGACTTATTTATTTTTTAAATAATTTGTTTACAATAACTTTGAAGTCGTTTTAAATGTTATGTTGTGGTTGTTAAAGCCTAACAGTTTATTTATTGTAAATTTTGTAATTAAACATGCTCAACTTAAATTTTTTAACTATTTTTCTAATTTATTTGATAAAAACCTCTACTTAAGACGTTTTAAAAGTTTTTTTGTATTTGTTTTTATTAAAAAGTTTGTACTTTGTAAGATTATCTTTTTTTATAACTTCTAATCAAACTTCAAACCATTTTAAATTGTTTATTGTCATAGGAAATTATATTACCTACACAATATGTTACAAAGTTTGACTGCCGAACGGATTATGAAACTTTATTGAATTGTTATATATGTTGTCAATAAAGATTGTAGATAGAAATTTTTATGAAAAGTTATTTTCTTTATTAAATACAGCAATTTTTTTTTTCATAAAACTTTGTTTAAAATAAATTTAAAGACGCTTTAATTGTGTTTTCGTTTCTTATAAACATTTTATTTATTGTAAGTTTATATACTGTACGTGCTTAAACTGCATTTTTATTATTTATGTAATTTTTGTGCTAAAAACCTCTACATTAGAAGTTTTATAAGGGTTGTTTTAAAAATTGTTAACTTACCATTATAAATGTCTATCTAATTTATGTACAACAACAATATTTTAGAGTTTTGGATGCTATAACTTTGTTTTCGTGACTATTAAACCTTAAAAGTACAATTATTCTCATATTCTCTATTTAAATTGCCTTTAAAGCTATGCCTCGACCAATTACTAAAGTTGATTATGTAGAAAAGGGTTCTATTAAGGACGTTTAAACGGTTTTTCGTGTTTATTTTAATTGAAAGACTATTTATTTAAAACATTTAATTGAAACTTTTAAAAATATTACTTATATCTACTAAAAATGAGTTCTATTTATTGCATTTAAACAGTTGTTTATGTTTTTTTTTAATATAAGTTATATTAATGTCATTTTTTATATAAAACTGATCAAATTCCAACCTTTTATATATAATTTTGTTGTATTACGATTCAACAGTTTCTTTTTAGTTTTTAGAGAAAAATTATATTTGATTACCAGTTTTAATCAAGTTTATATCTTAGAGTCTAAATTATTTTCTATGTACAATTTATTATTATACTATAAGTAAGTACTAATTTTCTTTAGTTTATGTTTAAAATAGGTACAATTAATATATTAATTTATGTTAAAAATATAACTTTGTGTAAGTAAATTTATTTTTAATATAATACTATATTTTATGGTTTTATCAAAATGTATATCAAATCGTGTAATCTTATTTTACGTTAAATGTACAAAAGTTAAAAAAGTTTCTTGTTTAAAACTTTCGACTATTATTATAAGTTTTATATAACAACATCTATTTTATCTTAATATTTTATTTATACATAAATTAATTTTTGAATTGATAACGTTGATTTTTACATGTAATTTAGAAATAAAATAATATTTATTTAGATATTCTAACCTAGAAAACAACATAACTAATTTGTTTAAATAATGAAAGTTAGATAAAGTTTAGTTTAAGAATACAGTAAAAAATACTTAAAATATGCCCGTTTAAAATTGATATTTAAATTCAAATTATCTAACTCGCATTGGTTTCATCGTTATTTAACTATTTACGATGATGAACTCTCATATTAGATAACAGTTAGCTTATTTTAAACGTCGAATATTTTCTTAAAAAAAGCTATCTTTTGTATTCAGTAGAGCGAAGGATTTAGTGGATAAACGCAAAGCCACCCATATTTTAGTTATATGACAATGTCTTACACACTTATTAATTAAACACATCTCCGCAATCACTATAAATTCTCTAGTACAGTACTCTTAACATACTCTATTTAATATTAAATACATACTAAGCTAACTCTATGTCTTTTACTTTGTGAGTATTATTTGTTTTTACAAACGATATTAAACACACAGAAAAACGACAACAAAAAAAAACGAGTTAAAAACAGCTAAATTCAAAATAATGTATATCTTGTCGCTTTCCGTATAGCTTGAGCAGACATTGTTCCTTTCATAGACTAAATTTTTGCATTTTACGAAGTTCAGGGTTTGTAGTTTGAGTGTTTGAAATTTTTTTTTTAAACAACTAAATGCCATTATTGATCACTAATCTAGTTTAATCAATACTATTACTAAATAAAATAAATAATACTTATCATTTAAAAAATTATTCATTTTATTTTCAAATTTTTTTTTCTATAAAAAAAATAAATAACCACATTTAAATGAAATCAGTAGTTTAAGGTTGGTATTGTAGAGTAAACTGGATATCTAACTGTAAATATTTAAAATTATTGTTGAGTTAGTTTTTTGTTTTAGCTTAGTTTAATAAAAGAATTTAGATAAAAATTTGAGTTCTAGTAAGTAAAAGATGTAAAATGCCAAAAAACAAGTTAAAATGACAATGTAATAATTTGAAATAATAATTAATTTAATTATATTAAGACCAGGGTTGCTACTCTTTAAAACAAAAATATATTTTTATTAAAGCAAACATTGAAAGTAGAAATTCTCAAACAAGTTTGACAGTATTGTAATCCTTTTAATTAAAACTGTCCTGATTGATCAAAAGCTGTCCTGCATGACATTAAACTGACCTGTAGTCATCAAGGGTTTTTTCAAATTATTTTTTTAATTTTTAACTTTTCAAAGGCTAGAAAAACCAAGCTCTTTAACAAAAATAACCACAAAGTAATAAAACAATGGGACTAAATCAACTATATCTCATTCAAAATGTAAAAAAAACTGGCCTGAAATCTTAAAACTATATCTTGAGTCAGCCTGAGTTTTAAAAAAAAATTCAAAATTTCCTAAGTTATCTCGTGTCATATTAAGATTTTCAAAAATTTAAAAGTATCCAAGATTAATCTGTATGTGTGGCAACCTTGTTGATTACCTGAAATATCAAAATTATAACTAACAGAAAATTTGAAATATTAATTTTAAGGCAAAAAGGGTTGTTAATAAAAAACAAAAAATAGACAAAAGTTCAGAAAAAAAAACTCGAATCTATAATGGATATTTTAAAAATCCTTACTAGTCTGAGTTTTGATAAAGTATCAAAAAACTTTTTAACTACCTATATTTTTGCATTTACACAATAAAAATACTGAATGAAATATCAATTAACGGATTTTTTTTCTTTTAAAATGTTCAAATAAAGTGAAAAAACTGAAGAACTTTGAAATATTTTGGAACGGTTAAAAAATAAAATTATTTTTTGAATAAGCATAACTAAAACAGAAAAAAACTAATTTAACATTTCACAAATATTACATTTTAATTGTTAATATAAGATTATAGATTATTCAAATACAAAATAAACTTTTTTAGTCTATTTTAAGAATGTTTGTTGAACAAAAAGTGATAATTAAATTTTTATTACACTCAGTACAACTGCCCTGAGTTGTACTGAGTGTGTGGGACTCTGCATGAGCTATAAAAAACTAGCCTCAGTCATCTTGAGTTTAAAAAAAAAGAGAAAGCCAAAGCTGAAGAGTATATAGCAGTATACTTAAAATAACAAAAAGTAAAATTTTTGAAAAATTGTTAAACTTGACACATTTATAAAAGCAAACACTGCATTTATTGCACAGGCACCACGGGTGAGTAGTTAAGGTTGCTTACCTGTATCTCGTTATGCACTTGTGCTAGGATTCTGAGCCCGTCATTTCCATTTTTTATTAATTTTTCATAACTGTAGTTCTTCTACTAAGTAAGCGAAACTTCTTTTTTTGATATAAAAAAATCATTACTTTTATCATTTGTTTTCATATTATTATTAAAGTTTGTTTTTTTTGTTTATTTTTTTTAAAGTCAACGATTTAGAGGACATCTTTGTTGTGTTTTTAACATTTCATTTTTTAAATGATCATTTGAAATAACATTTGTATGAGTGATTTTCTTTATCCAGAAATGAATAAATTGTAGGGCAGACATAGTTAACTAATATTCTAAAATAAATTAATATTTCATTAATATCTTAATTGTAACTGGATAAAATTTCAAAAAGGCCATAGAAGAGGGGGGTAAATCACTTATATCGAGATTTAGTCTAACTTTTTACAACTTAAACTACCAGTTAGTTTTAACAACTTTTGTAATTAAAAATAACATTGAAGCTTTAACCAATTAAAGTTAGTGAGTTTAGTAGATTTTTTTCTTAAGTGCAAATTCAAAAGGCAAGTACAGACATTTTCATAAATATCCTATCTTACCCTCCATTTTTTGAGCGATTGTTTTAAAGATTTCTCAGAGTAACAATAATAAATTTTTAAAACAATAATTGGGGCTATTCGAGCTAAGTAAAAATCGATTACAAAACTCTTATTTCGTACTGTTTGGCCTTATTCCGGAATTAGGAATTCTAGAATAAGGCTAAATAGTACAAAACATTAACAGTTAAAAAAAAAAGTGTTAAAAAAATTTATTTGCTAATAATTATTATTATTAAGTTTATTGTCCAACGAAGGACCTAGGCATTAAAACCTAAGCCACTTAAACTGAATGACACTAACATAAAAAGAAAAAAACAAATTACAGTGATTAAATAAACATAAACATAAAACTTATACAAGGCACAAACTGAATAAATTAAAACTTTCACAACCAAAATATTCAACGATTCCAAAGTCACTAATCTCCAATTATACGTTCCAAAGCAACAAATCCCTGTAAGAAGCATCTCCTGTCAAAAATCTTCAGAACCTATCTTCATCTTGCAGAACATTGATCTCAGCTACTATTTGCCATTCGTTATGTTTTCAAAGTTTCACCACGGCAAATTCAGTAAAAAATCACTTGAAAAATGTGGCAGCAACAATTCACAAATCTAGCTTAATAATCAACTGAGTATCCAATAATTTCAACATCTAAAGCCCAAAGTACATTAACAATAGCCATTCCAAAAAATCAAAATTAAAAAGTACCTAAAATCTATAAATATGAATATTAAAAGAAAGAAAATTTTTATTTTTTTTTTTTAATTCGAGCTAAGTAAAAATTAATTAAAAAAACTATTTTTTTCTAAGGGGCCTCACACTAAAAGTCAAGCCCCAATCGAATGGATTTTTTTAAATGTTCAAGACAAAGTACTGCTCTCTAAAATAAAACAAAGGTTTTTATTTAGTTATTAAGATAAGGAAAATAATTTGATCTAAAGTTCGGACATTTGAAAAAAATTTACTCAAGCTAACTTCACCTTCGTGTTTGTAGTATTATAAAAAAAATCTGAAAAACTTTACTAAATTGTTTATTAAAAAAAGAAATAAAATGTTTTTAGTGATTTTTTCTTTGACTTATTCTTTTTTCTGAGTTTTAACATAAAAGCTTGTTCAATTTTGATTCTAATACATTTTTTTAAATAAAAGTACGTTCCTTTAAATTATTGATTTTAAAATTTACGTAAGCTTAATTTTTTATTAGTATTTATTAAAAAAAACATTTATATATAGCAACTTATATTTAAAAAACAAATAAATAATGAACTAATGAAATTTTAAAAAACCAGTTTTTTAATATAATTTAAGTTAATTTTTAAGTAATATTATTTTACTGATGCTTTTATTACTTAAAAAATGCAAGTTTTTTTTTAATAAACTTGTTTAGGATTTTTTATTAATAACATGTTTGCTTTAAATTTATCGCAATTTTTGTCTCTGCTATCTTAATAATTAAAAAAAAATAAGTTTTTTAATACTTTTCAGAGCAACAAGATTTTAACTAATCAGTGACGCATTGGTGGAGTATTCAGCAGAAGAAAAACAGTTATATACAAATAAAAAAGGTAAACTTTTAGGAATCGTATTTAACAAACTACATCAAATTAAATAAAAAACAATAACTTTTAAATTAAACCTCTAATAGTAAGAATTAAAATTAGAATACAAAAAATATTTGATATTAAATCATAATTTGGCAAACAAATAGTGTTGTCATAAATGCTGCCAAAGAAAAAAATCTATTTTTGCCTAGATCTGTATTTTGAAGTTAAAGTTTAACAAAAAACATTGAAAAAAGAGAAAATTTTAAATTTTCTTAAAATCTTTGGTCGTCCACTCGAATGGGTCCGATTGAAACGTTGAGGTGTTTTCCCTTTTATTTACTGAATCAGCATTGATTTTAAAGTTATTTTTATATTTTATTTTATTTATACCCTTATCCCTAACTCACATTACCTAAACATATTTAAAATAAATAAAAAAAATAATAACTAAAAGTATAATGATCATAAAAACTTTTTTATTTGTTTTACCGACTCAGCAAGTATTAGGGGAAAAACTTGATCGTTCCAAGAAGACTCCACTTGAGTTTGAAATTTTCTCCTTAACTGAATGCGGAATGTTGCAGCCGCGAGAGTATGCTTTTCCGGTCTGCTAAACCAAAACTAGTTGAAACCAACACTAGATATTCTGGAGTCTGGAATTTTGAACACTCACGCTTAAAAATTCTCGGTTTTGCAACTGTGCAGCACGTTCAACAACTAACATTCTTGGAAAATACATAGTTTATTGTATTGCGAAAAGGCGCTCTGAATATTTGGCCCGAGGATCTCGTGCACAAAAAAACCTTTCGGTTATCGAGTCGCACACCACTTGTACACCTTTTAACGTCTTGTCCAGGAAAGGCTAAAAAGTCTCCCGCAGTAAAATTTTCAACTTTATCTCGATGTTTTGAGGTCTGCGATAAAGAGGAAAAAAAAGTTAGGAACTTTTGGTTGGAGACATGAGGCTTATAACAGATACTTTTAAAGTTTTTAACGAAGAGTATACAATAAACACTACTAGCTGTGCTTTAAACTGAAATTTGGTTGCACAGAATGTTTATAGGTTATAGGCTCATAATGTTTACAAAGTGTTATACGTGATGAAAGAAAATTAAATTAAAACCATTGAAGTTTTAGGTTTGGTTAAACACAATGATTACTATTGAAAAGGATATTAGTGAATGAAGGTTTAAGTAAAAGCATTTTATAAACTTTGACTAAATAAAAAAACAATAAAAATTGTAAATAAGTTAATTTAGCTCAGATAAAGTTTAGATAGTAAGTTTTTAAAGGTTCCTGGAAGATAAAAATATTAAAAAGTTTGTTTTGTAATTTTAACATACAGTGGTGGTATCTAAGTAAAACATTTACATTCGACCTGATATTATTGTATCCTGTTTTCAGATATAACAAATTTCGCATGTGGCAAACTATGAGAATGTGCGCTATAATAACTTTTGCTGTCGAATTTAGTTTTACCAAAAATCAGCTGAGCATCGTGTTTTTATAGCAAAAGGCTGTTTTAAATTTATCATAAAAATGAAACGGTTTGCTAAAAAACGTAAAGAATATAAAAACTTGTTAATAACAACAACGACGATAATTAATGCAAATGCTCTTAACTCAAATCGTTTCAGATTTGACAATCGATCAAATAACGAATCTAAGAAAAAACCTAATACTTGGTATCATTAATATAAAAGAACTAAAAAACTAATGCATCAGCTCTATACTTGGTTCAAATTCAACAATCAATCACCTAAAAATGTATAAAATCAATGAAAATTTAACTTTAACACACTTTCCTCCCACAGCATCAACCAAACAGGTTTTATAACGTTTGTGTTTAAACAAAAAAAAAACAATATACAAAATATCAATTTACCCTTCACACACTCTTCCACTTCACAAACTATCAAACCGGTTTCAAGGTCGCACTCCGCAATTACCACTTCCTTAGTGTGATCCTTCCTTTTTCTCATGCGTATTTCGCTTTGGTTTCGATTATTTTTGTTGAACTCACCGTTTCGTTGGTCAAAATAATCTTTTTGCCGTTTGATGTAGCAGGGAAGTTGCCGCAAGCTGGTATAAGTTGTTAAAAACAAATTGAAGGTTTATATTTTCTTTCAAACAACATAAATAAGACTCAATTTTTCAGAACAAAATATATTTCATGCTTCTTTCGTCAGTTGAATACTAAGTAATAAAAATAAAATTTCAAATCTAGCTTATATAGTGAAACTGCAATCAACGTAATTAACAATAAAGCAAAGTGTAATTAACAATACATAAGTACTTCTAATTACAATTCAACTAAAAAATTAATAAAACAGAGCAACAACTTATAAAACATTTTAAGAAAAAAACGAAACAGTATATTCAAAATCTTTATGTTTACACAATTTAGGTTTTCTAAACAAAATACAAGTTTAATTATTTTAGCCTCAAGTTTAGTTAAATCAGAAATGTGAAAACAAATTTTAATAATTTTAAATCTATTTAAATTATAATTACTAGCACAAAGTTTTATATTTTAGCAAAAGTCTGCTTCTGGGTTTAAGTCAACTTTTTCACACAAAGTAAAACTTTTTTACAGTTTATTTCAAAATGGAGAACATTTTATGTTATATATATTTTTGGTCATTGTCAAACTTTGAAAAAAAAAGTTCATAACTTTACCTTTACCATGTTTTTTACTTCAATAAGTCCAAGGAGTTAATGGCATAATAATAATAACAATATATTGAGTAAAACTTACATGTTTAATTTCACCTTTCTTTTTAGTTATAAATCCAAGGGATTGATGGCATGATTGAAACTTTTTTTTGAGTAAAACTCACAACTTTATTATCATCACGCTTTTTAGTGAAAATATCCATTCAAACTGAAAACAACATCTGACGCTCTTTCCAACAACTGCTGTTGGCTCGAACGACCAAGGTCCGCACTCGGCGCTCCTGAAATTGTCGGGCACCATCGTGTACTCTACGAGGGTGCGGGGCAGGCAGACGCCTTTGAAAATCCAAACCGTGACTTTGAGGTCCGAGTTTTCTATCGTCGGTATCACGTCTTCGCGTCACTGTTTGTGAGTTGGCGAGTTTGTTATTTCAATTTTCAGCCCCTGATATAAATTTGGATCTTCAGGCAGTATCTCGAACCTTTCATTCTCGCATCTGTAACCTACAACGCTCCCGTTCAAATGAACAGACCTGGGTGCCAAGGTGCTCGTGTTTGCAAATTTGGGGGGTGCTCCATGGTCTTGATAAAAAATTTGTTTGAAAAATTGGTGAAGTTGTGCACACTTTATTTAAACAAGTATTTTCTGTACTAATAACTTTGAAACATGTTTTTAATCATTTTTTATATTTAAAAATTGTTAAGTGATTGAATTTCACTAAATCTTATAATAAAATAAATACGATGTAAAGTACATAATGTTTCTTTCTTTTGCAAAACTGAAAATCATGTAATTTAATTTTACACTCTGTACTTTCGTCGTTAGTCAGTTTTTAAACTGGTTAAAAATTAAAGCAGGTAAACTTTTATTTATTTCTTCAGCACTTACTTGTGACGCACTCTGACATTTTAAACACATCAGTTTATATAGTTTGACACTTAACACACCAGTTTTACAGCACGTTATTGTACTTCTTAATAAAACGAAACACTTTTCAAATATCATACTTACTTATGACGCATTCTGGCGGCTGAGGTTTGAAATTTCCGCTGGTCGAGTCGCAATTCAGCGTGGAAATCCGGCCTTATCACGTGACCCTCATGGCACGAACACCTGACCTGCTGATGAACTTTGAACTCGCCTCCGCATGCGTTGGTCGCCGTCAGGTACTAAAGCTTCCGTCGTCGATGGTACCAGGGGTGCCGCAATCTTAAATACAATTTGAATTAAGCGATTTTATTACATTGTAGTCTCTTTAACAGAGTTAAATGTTAAGAATAAGTCGATTTGAAGAATAGTTTTATAAGTAGAAGAATGTCCATCACTCTTTTTGTTAAACAGAATTAAAAAAAAAAAAAACGCAGGTTCAGTTTTTACTGATAAAACTAAAACTTTCTTTTGTAACAAAGGGAAAAGTCACCTTCTAATTTCCAGCGTCTGAGCATTCTGCGGTTGATTTTTGCGCGTCACTGATGACGTAGTTATTTTCGCAGCTGAACTTTACTACGTCACCGGCGAAGAATCCCTCCCTTTCAGTTGCATTAAGCTTTGTTAGATCGAAACTTCGACCATCAGTTTTATCAAAACTGGGCATTCTTAAAGCAAAAAGTGTAAAAGGAGTAATTTTGAATAGCAGCATTAAAAACTTTTTTATTTTTAAAAATTCACTATACATTATTGTTTGGTTGGTTTCATAAAATAATTCAACACTTTTACAATATTTTAATTTATTAAAATATTAAATGAGTAGACTTATTATTTATTTTAGAATATTTCTGAACTTAACTGTTGCATAGAAAATTTTGTGTTATAAAAAACAAAAAGTCTAAAAATAAAATATAAGAAAATATTGGTTATAAAACGATAGAAAAGTAAAAAGCACACAAAAAGTTTGGTCTAGGGACCTAGTGTACAAAGGAACCTTTGGGTTATCGAGTCTTACACCACAAAATTCAAATATAAATAAACTGCTTATGATAGTTAACAGCATGCATTAATATACTAAAGAGTCATGTAAAACTATTATGTGTGATAATTTGATCGGTATATAAAATTTTTCTATACTTCTACAGGGTTTTAAAAGTTTTATTGTATATAGTATATTGCATTCGACTCTTGTTTTTCTCCTTTATGTGTTGAGAACTAAACTTTAAAACGTAACTAAACTTGTTTATTGATATAAAGAGTTTTTATGATGAAAACAAAAAACTAAGCTAATATAAACTTTTCTACTAAGTTAATGTTTTAGACTCAGACGAAATAAGCATTGAAAACAACTTTTCACTGAACCGCTCACTCCTTAAGCAGTGAAAATCAGATTCGTCCCAGATGATGTATAAAAGATGTTTGTTATTGAAAACAAAGTGTCATAATACTAATAACTTTCATTAATTTTTTCTCAAAAATTAAGTTTAATAACCTAAAACAAACTTAAAGTAACTTTTGAGAACTCTTTTCTTAAGCAGTGGAAACTAGATTCGTTCCAGAGCCTCCAAACAATCAACGGAAAACCGTATCAGCACCTTCGGATATCAGGAAATGATCATTCTTACATTCGAACGAAGCTGATCGTTCGATTGTTAAAGAGTCGTTGATCTTCAACTTTTCCACGTTTTTAAACGCGTGTGAAACGTTCCTCGACTGTCCGCAATCTGCAGCTTGTCATCACTAAATATTTGATTTTAACAACTGTCAAAATGAGTAATAAACATGTGTTTAAAAGCAGCTTTCGTAAGACTCCTGATCGAAAATTTTACTTTTGACTCTCTTGCATGCTTAGTAAAGTTTTTAGAATTTAAATGCGCGGTCAAGTAAAACAAAAACAGTCAGTTTGCTCATATCTATTTTTTACACAAGAAACTAACATTTTATTTTTTGTAATGTCAAATATTTCTGTTTCTGTTACATCTAACCAAAAAAAACTGTTGTTGGCATTCTTATTTTAGTAGCTGAGTTTAGAGTATCACTTTTTTGTGTGCAAGCCTGTAACCAAATATTAGCAAAGTGAAAATTTAGTTTAATAACTATTTCAATTGGTTTGATAGAAGAAGTTTTATTTAAATCTATCTGGTATGGGAATTGGTTTTCTTTTTTTTTCTTATTCGTTATCTTATTTATTATTCTCCAAATTTTGGATGTATTTTCGTCAGAGGTTATAAGCATGTTTTAATAGTATGCCTTTTTTGATTTCGTTTTAAGTTTTGTAAGTTCGTTTCTACAATTTTTGTATTCTTGAACTTTGGTTGAATTATTGAAATTATGTTTGCTGAGATTTTTGGATAATTTTTTTTATTGCTTTAGTTATCCAAAGTTTTGATTTCAACTTTAGTTTAGCTTTAGATAATTTTGTAGTTTAAACATTTTTGTAGGTTACAAGTTCATATTATTTTTTGCAGATGATACAATGTTTTACAAAACATTAACAAAAGACACATAACTAAATAACAGTAAAAAGTTTAAGACAGAACTAAAAAAGGTATCAGATTAGCTTATGGGAGAAACTTACATAAATCTTAATAAAACCAGAAGCATGATTTTACACCAATTAAAATATAATTTTTAGAAGAATATAAATTTAAATCAGGGTTTTCCCTGGGGTGATTTTAGTAAGTCAGGGTGCAATAACTAGTAAAGGGGCGAAAGGGAGGGCGATTTTGAAATTTTGAGCAGTCATAAAATTTTACTTTTTAGCTTGCCATTTTACTAATTGAAGCTTGCTATAGAAAATTTGACCCTGAGGTAAAAGTTGAACAAATAAGTCCATTTTGGTATGGGTTCGATTGTTGATTAACCGGAATTCCCTTTTTGTTGCTGACTCAGCAAGTATGCAAATTTTTAATTGTCAACAAGTTAGTCATAGTGACAACATTGTAATAATATAAACAAAAACAAAAAAACAAGCAGTAATAAAGTTGGTCATATTAACAACAAGATAATAAAAAAACAATAAAAAAATACAAACAAATGTAAACTACGAAAAAAATAGTTATTTTAGATTTTTTTTTAGCCTCATACTATTTATGTTCTACACCAGATTATCAATTATTTTTAATTTTTTGTTTTAATATGTAACGTTTATTACAAGCTATGATTAATTAGAAAATTTAAGCATAGCCATGTTTATTTTTAGAGTATGTTTAAAATATGAAATGGCAAACAAATTTAATTTATTCAGTTTATTATAAATTTAAAGAAAAATTTCTAGAAGGAATTTCAACAAATTAATTTGAAAAAGTATTGTTTATAGTTCTTTTTATAATATTAATAGTATAGCTTCATAATTAAAAAATCTAAATCTTTATCTTTTTGCTTAGAAAATATTTATAAAAATAATTTTCATATCGTAAATAACATATTTATTTAAAACTTTGTGTTATAACCGAAATTCAAATTTGTTAACGTCAATTAATTTTTGTTGGTAAAAAAGTTAAGTTTAAGTCATAAAGTTTGCTTTAAAAAATTAGTTTGACAATTGCAATTTTACTTTTAAATTAAAAAAAAATGTTTACTTATCCTTAATAACTGATTATTCAAACAATATTTTAATTTTAACAAGTTATTTTTTTATTTACACTAATTTTAAATTAAACTTTTTCTAAAAACTTAACCCTAAAAAACCAATAAAGATTTCATATTCATATAAATATTGTTATATCATAGTATGTGTTTGATTTAAGTGAAATATAGAAACCAAGGGTTAGATTAGAATACATTCCTGAAAAATAACACCACACGCGATTAATTCCCATCTAACTTAAATTTGTTTTATTTTTCGTACCTTATTTTTTTTCTTTTTATTTCTTTTTAACCCTTACCTTTGGTCGATAAGCGGTAATTCAGATATGATTTTGCGATATGATGGTAGATATTACAATAAATAATAATTGTTTTTTGTCTCTGGTAGTGTAGTTATAATTTACTAGTTAAACATTTAAAGTTTATATAACTTTTGTCTCTGATATTATAATCTTAATTTACTAATTTTAGTAGAGGATTTCCTTTTAATCTAAAAAAGGACTTGTAAAATATAGAAAAAAAAAATTAAGTGCTTAGTACTACTATTTTTAAGTAAATTACATATTTGTATTCAAATCGTTTCTCATTTAACAACTACATAGGTTATAAGTAAATGAAATCTCTCTCACCAATTCATAACCTGACATATATTCTATTTGGGATCATAAATTGTTTGTAAAAATCTATAGTATCTATTATAAACTATCACCTCATAATAATTCCTATTATTTTTTGAAAAGTCACTCAGTTACAAAAAAAAAAAAAACTATATTAAAGTCAATTTTTCAATAGAATAAAAAGTTGTTATAATTAATTAAGATATATTTTGTAAGTTATGTTATGAAATCAATATTTTGTTTTTGAGCTTGCACGACTAAATTGAAAAAATAACTTTTGATATGAATGTAGTCACATGATAATAAATTATGATAATATAAGTATAGGTAATGTGGGTAGCTGTCAAATTTTAACCAGCGTACAAAATTGCACGTGGGTACGAAATTGCACGAAGATACTTTTGCACGAAAGGTCAGTTTTGCACGGAGAAATTTTTGCACGGGTTTATTTATTTATATTTTATTTTAGGTTATTTTTTTCTTTCTAACATTGACTTTCACTATTATCCCTAACCCTAACCCTAGGTCGGTATCTTTTTTTTTGATTTTTTATTAATTTATCTTTTTTTTTATTTTAATCTGTTTTTTTTTACTCTTGGCAAAATTGTCTTCGTGCAATTTTGTTTCCTCGTGAAATTTTGTGCCCTCGTGCAAATTTTTCTTCGTGCAAAAGTATCTTTGTGTAATTTTATGCACTCGTGCAATTTTATTCTCGTGCAATTTAGTCTTCTCGTGAAACTTAGTAACCTTGTGCAATTTTGACCTGTTTCCAGGTAGTGTATATACAAATTAGTTATTATTATAATTATTTGATAATCACAATAGTTTAATTATATTGTGCGGCTTAAATAAGTACTTAGCATTAACTACTAAATGTCCGAAATTCGTTATATTAGAGATTATTTTAATGTCAGGTTTCAATTAAGACTTCAGATGGGTAACGTACGTTCCAGATCGAGTCAAATTTCGGCCCGCTAAGTAATTAGAAAACTACTCGTGCAAAACAAAGAAAATTTAGTTTTTTAATATTTAATAATTTAAAAAACGCTTTCTATTTGGTTTTCAGTTCACAATATCATTTCATAGATCACAATAATACCAGATCATTTTATTAAAATTTCGCTTAAGTTTTTTAAACTTCAAATTTTTAAGTTTTTTAGATAATGCAAGTTTTTAAGCCCGCAAGTACTTTTATCAACAAGTCGACACGATAAAGGATTTTTTAGTAAATATTACATTAGTTTCAAAACAATTCATATTTGAACAGAATTGATTACAGAATACATGAAGTTCAATGATTAAGTATTTTAAAACACTTTACCAGGCTTATAATAAAACAACCGCAAGTTATTTTCTCAAGCCCTGTAAACTACTTTGAACACAGCCCAAAAGTGTGTGCCTAAGAAGTTACAGTCTAAATTACATTTCAAGCACAACTTTTTTGGCTCAAAAGCGCGTACTCAAGAGGAAAGTTATTGTATAAAATCATTGGGGGCGATTTTTTTTAATTTCTGAAAAGGGGCGATTTAGTAAATGAGTTTGGGAAACCCTGTTCTAAATTTAAAAATAGGTAAAACAGTTATAACAAACACAAATAGCTATAAATATTTGCTAATAGTATAATCAGACATTTAAAATGTCTAGAACACTTAGAAACTATAAAAACAAAATTACAAAAAATATTGGGTGTAGTATTATATAACATCAGACACTTCTTAAATGAAAAAGCATTATGCTTGATCTTTAATTCTTTGCTTATGAGCAATGTTAGATATGGCTTGTTGTGCTTGGGAAGAGCAAATAAAAAATCTTTAAATGATATCAATGCTTTCATAAACAGAGAACTAAGATGCATACATTATAAAAAGTATGATGATAGTGTAAGAGAATTAAAAATTCAGAAAAAAATATTAGATGTTGAAAGTCTGTATCTATATGAATCAGGATTTTTATGTTCAAGTTTAACAACAATTTGTTACCAGATAACTTTAATAATTACTACAAAAATGTAAATAATGTCCATAGTTATCATACGAGGTCTTCAGAAACAAGTTTTTTTTTAACCTAGATTCAACAGCAAAGTAGGTCATAAATCGCTATCCTACCAAGGAAGTAAGTTATGGATTAAGCTACCATTATGTTTTAAAAATGTAAGTTATTTTGGAAATTTTCAGGATGAACTTAAAAGTCATCTATTAATAAGTGATCAAGAAAGTCATTAGTAATAATTGCTACTCGCCTTTTTACTTTTGTTTCAGAATTAAATAGTATTTGTAATTTAATAACCAAATTTTTTTATAGGTTTTGTTTTTTTGTTCAAAAGTTAATTTCTTTAGTTATAATAATAGTATTTAGTCTAGATTGTAGTATTTTCTATCTGGTTATTCTTTAGATTATTTTTCAGGATTACTATTTTGAATTAGGTTCAGAATGCTTACAAATTTTTTTTTTGTTTAGCATACCAATGTAAAAATAAAGTGATAGATGTATATACTTTGACAGAAAATTAAGTATTTAAATAGTAGGCTGAGATAACTGTTTCAAGCAAACTTATATTAAAAAATCTCCTTTTCTAAGGAAATCAAAAAAATCTATTATTTAATGTTTACAAACATTGTTTGCTTACTATTAACACAATTTTAGACTTAGACAATCATTCAAAAAAAAATATTTTAGAATAGAAGGAGATTTGTTGTTGTTAATATTATTATTGTTTTTGTTTTAAACATAAATTTTACAGTAATTGTTTTTATATTTTCATTTATAGAATTTAAGTTGAGTTATGGTATAATTCACTTCTTTAAAATTATTAAAAAATTATACAATAGTTTATTTATCTATTCGAATGTAAAATTATTTCTACTGTTCAAGTAAAATGATTAAATAAAATAAATTTACACTTTTAGTACAAAACACTGATAAAATAAACGTAAAAATATTTCAGCGTATTACATTTTTACTTTATTTAAAGAGGTTGTAACCTATCATCCGAGTATTCACATGTTTGCTGTTAGTACTTTTTGTCTCCTTTTATAAGTTAAATGAATGTTATATCTGATTTTTTAGTTCTTTTGTTACTAAACAAGTTTTTAAGTACAATTTTATAAACAAAACTCAATTAATTTTCGTTTGTTTTCTTTTCTTTCATTTCGTTTAAATGATTGTTTTATTACCAAAGATTTAAATATTTAGGTGGTAAAAACTATGTGTTGTAGCTCGTAAGAAACTTTATAAGCACGTGGTGTACGACTCGATAGATTACTTTGTAAACCAGGTTGTTAGACCTAACTTTTTGAGCGCTTTTTTTATCGTTCAATAAACAATATATCTGTTTAAATTTTCCTATTAAGTTATTAAACTTATATTAATAGAGCTTTCAAGTAGAATGATTTATTAGCTTTATGTACGTTAAAATTAAGCGAAACATATTCTAAAAGTTTTTAAATATTAATTTATGAAAAATCTTGAAAGTATGGTTTTTGTTTTTGAAGTTATTTTTCATTAAATTGTAATTTTTTAGTACTAATAAAGGGGAAAGTGATCTGATATATCTGACAAAAGAATTTGGGAATGAATAACTTTTTCTGGTGTTGAACAATAAAAACGGTCTTCAATCTATTCACCAGAATTATTAATTCTAGTTTGGACTTTGATGAGATTTGTAAGACCAAAGTTATTAATTTGATATAAGTAATTTTTTACTGAACCAACTTTATCAAATAGTTTACATTAATATTTACAAATATATTACAATTATTTTTTTTACTAACAAAAATTTGCGAATTTTTTACTGAATTAAGGAAGTTCCAGGATGACGTATTAAAAAAATTTCGGAAAATATTAAAACACTTAAAAGAATTAAAATTAGATAGGAAAGTTTTATTAGATACATACAACAACTTTTTGATACTTTAAATTTTTACATGTCACTTTTAAAGTATCATTGCAGTTTATTTTTGATTTTTTTTTCACTTAAAGAACAACTTTTATTTTTAAATATAGTTTTACACTGAAATTAGTTAAGAGAATTGCACTTTTAAAATCCGGAAGAAAAAATTAATGGCTGTACTGTTGTTTTATTTTTAATTTTTCTTTTTCTTTTCATTTTTGTCGCCTGTGTGTATTATACTCGTGTTCGTTTATTTAAGAGTAATTTGTCGTCACAAACCTGGGCAGCCAGATAATCTAATCAGGTAGTAATTGTAATGGAATTTAGTTTAAACTTTTCTGAATGCCTAAATACTTACTTTTATTTAAATTGCACAGTAATCCAGCGTTGGATTCCTCACTTTTTTTTTAATGATTTTTTAAATGAGGTATCAAATTAAAAAATAATTTAAGTAAAATTTCAAACGAAATCCCTATTTGACAACCATGCTCAAAGCTAATGAAAAGTCTCGTTTAATAATAATTTAAATAAAACCCATAGTTTTATTGTTTTGCATAACTGTATTGTTAAAAGTTTCTGCTTTCCTTCAAGGTATTATCCTTCAGGTCTTGCGTATACTATTTAAAGTCAATTCTAATTGATTTTCAAGATATACGTGGTATTACCAGGGTGGTAATAATATATATATATTAACATTGTGAAATGAATTAGCTAATAGTACACAACTTCAACGCATGCTTACAATAATTTATTTATGTAGTACTACTATTATTTATTGGACTATAAAAAACGCTAAATATGTTATAGTTATTAATTTTGACTAATGTCTAGAGTTCACAAATGAGTGCAAAATATAGAAGCTTTAAACTGCCAGATTTAAAGAAGGTTAATATAAAATAGAATTTTAAAATGCATGAGCATCAAATTTGCATGAAATTAATTGTAAAACTTGAAAATACATCAAACGATTAAAAAAAAAAATCATACGCAATCTTGTAATTTTACTGGAATACTGACTAGAAATAAGTTACACTATTGGTTAATCGCATTTTATTTTATTTAAAATATCGAGTTCATTCTTTTTTTTTTAAATAATACAAAAGAAAAGTCAAATTTGAATTAACTTTATTTTGTTTTTAGTCGCTGTCAAATTTTGATTAGATAATCTTTCTTGATATTTACAAAATCTGTAGGGTAGGTAGACCCTAGTTTAACTTATCATAACAAGTTGTTTATTTATAATTTTTTCGTATTATGTTTTTACCCCTTCTGCTTTATTTAAAGTTTTAAGCATAAAAATCTACATTTTTAGCTTTTTATTGTTTGTAATAAATTGTATTTAATACCTTTATTGATTAACAAACTAAGCCTGAATTTAATAACTTTAGAAGAGACCTTTGAAACAAATATTATACTTTAACATTTTTATAATTAGGGAAATAACCTTTAATGTGGCCTAAATTTAAATTGCTTATCTACTATCTTTGTAGTAGTATCATTGTGTGTTTCTCAAAGTTTTTTAATGAGTGTGAAGTTGGCTTGGTAATGTTTTTCAAAATTTAAAAAAAATGTCCAAACTTTGGACCCATTTATTTTCCTTACCTTAATAGCTAATTAATTATTTTTTTCGTATTCTAGTGAACCTATTTGAATAAGGTTATAATATAAATAAAATAATAAATTAAAATGGTGGAAAAAGTGAACCGTTCTATTTCGAAAAAAATGATTGAGAGATTGGAGAAGACTTCAAAGGCTTCAAATCACAAACTTGATATGCTCCATAGTGAAATCAAAGGATTGCATGAAAAGCTGGCAAGTCAAGCGGAGGTCAACAATGAATTGAAACATTCTCTGATCTACATGGGTCAAACTTGGAAGATATAAAAATTAAAACAAGTTAATGAAGAAAGAGTTGAAAGTTGTCAACCTCAGTAATGAGAAGTTGACAAAAAAGGTTATAGAAATTGAGGCGAAGGAAAAAGCCAAACATTTTTTTAAAGGTAGTAAAACATTAAAAGATACCCACTCTCCGCTCTACAACAATAAACGTTTTCTGAAGGTCAAGCAATTGAGTTTGAGCTCATCACATGTTATACCACCTGTCTTATCTTTTAAATTTACTAAGAAAAAAATATACTTTTTAGTTAAAAATAAAACTAATCTGTCTAAAAACTAAAAAAATAAAATTAACTAACCAAAATAAAAACTAATCCTAACCCTTTATTCAAAAACAAAACCCTTGGTGACACGCCATTTGGCAAACACTCACAAGGCTAAAATCTTAACATCAAAAACCACAAAGTGTGGGAAAATGATGAAGCTCAAATCCCCAAGTAAGTATCTGCTAACCTACAAGAAAAAACACACCACTAATCCAATTATGTGATCACTGCCACCAGTGTGAACTCACAATAAGCTGTTGCAAACTCAAATAAACCAATATCTAGTTTAAAGTATATAGTTCTCGAAAAAACAAACTAGAATAAAAAATTACTATAAGTAGGAACAAAAGTAACTATTTGTATTGAAAAAAAAAAAAACATATATATCAACACTACAATCAATAAAATAATAAGTGTTTTACAAATTTTTTAGTGTTAACTTGGTACAAAACTCAAAAAAAAAGTTAAATAAATCAAATAAATATTAAATAAATAAACTAGAAATAAAATAAAAAATAAATAAAAAATAAATAAACATTTTGAATTAAATTTATACGTGTACTTCTAATTTCTAATAAAAAATAAAAAAATTAAATAAGTAAAATAAACTATCTTAAATATAACACAATAACAAAATGAAAACAAATAAAATAAATTAACAATAAACAAAATTTGTTTCAATAATTTATAACAATACTCTTACATTAACAGGACATACAGAAAATAAAGACCAACATATCACAATCTAATGCCCCAATAGCATCAATCAGATTTCAACACAAACAAAACATACACGCAGAAACACTCTAGACAGGGTTCGTGCGCGTCAGGCTAAATCAGGCTAAATCAGTTTTTTTGAAAAAAGTTGAAAAACGTCAGGCTAAATCAGTTTTTATGTTTAAAAATTTGAGAATCTCAGTTTTTGTCAGTTCAAATGCATGAAATCTTTTTAATATCAAATTGAGATGTGAATTTATTTCTAAATAAAGATTTAGTTATTAAAGACAAAATCAGTCAGTATTTGTAAAAATAAGTGCTTAAAACATTTTGCTGAATCTCTAAAATAATTTTAAGAATCTTTATTATTTTGTTTTTAGTAATTATATACGTCATAAATATAAAAACTCATAAAAAAGTACAGTTTAAACATTACAGTTTAGTTCAACAACTGTTTGTCTGAATTTGTTTACATGAGCTTTGTTTTTCAGAGCTTAGTTGGTTAAACTGTTTTAATTTCTAATATAAAGGCTTTATACAAAATACTTTTTAGATTAATACTCTTAGCAGTTTGTTAAGTCACATTTCTGTTTTAATAAAAGCTTCTGGTCCAGTCATGTAACTTATAATTGACGAATTCAAGTACTAATTGACACGAACCCTGTATATGGGTGATAAGTGGTGGATGTAACTAAGCCGCAAAATTTAATAAAGGTATGAATTCATTGAAGCGGAAATTATAATGACCAGTTAAAAATATTCAAGTTGCTGGGCAAGGTATTGATAGATGTTGAAAAATAATTCATTTAAATTTTTATTTTCTTTAAAAGTAGTTTTGTGAATACTTTTATTGCGTTAATTTGCTAATTAAGACCTTCCGATACCCAAAATGCCTTCTGAAGGTGATTTTTTCTACTTTGAAAAAATGTCAGGCTAAATAGGTCTCTGTCAGGCTAAATGAAAAGGAATTTCGCGCACGAACCCTGTCTAGATCTACTCCTTGTAGTTATTCAACAAAAAGCTTTTATATCAAAATTTAAAACAATCTTTTTTAAGTTTTTAAAAGTTTCAGGGACACTAGAACAGAACAAAGGCAGTTTAGGCCAAGTCTTGTTCTAGGTCTTTTAGTTATAATATTAATTTCTTTGAAAATCTTGTATTGTGTGAGTGAACAGAGCTAGCAAGTGTAAATCTATTGTGTTCTACATCAAACCCTGTTATAGTATTAGCATCAACTTACAAATTTGCAATCTATACACATCATTTAATTTTAGTATACCATTTTTAAAACAAAGAGTTTGTTGTGGTTAAGGCAGGCACACGACAAACATACCTGGTTACTCTTTTTTGCATACAAACAATTGGTTTTAAGTAACAGTCAGCAGCACCACCCCAACCAGATATACAATATTGGATGTGCGGATAAAACAAACTATAATAAACTATTCAAAGTGTAATTGTGTCCAAATAATATCTCAGTTTTGACAAAACATAACAACTCCTAGACAACTTTGATTTCAGAAAACTCAAATGTTTCTTCCAATTCAGCTTATCATCCAAAACCACACCCAAGTAATTTATATCTGTTCAATAAAAAACCATTAATCTTCACACTAAATTCACAGATTTTTAAAGTTTTATTGAAAAGCAAAAATTTTCTTTTTGAATAATTAATAAAAAGTTTATTATTAAGCAACCATTTATCAACTTTAACTAGCTCCCTATTTATAACTTCATTTAAATACCTAGGGTCACTATGTTGGTAGCTCAAGCAGGCATCATCAGCAAACAATCTCATATTTATCTCAGTAGAGCAAAAAATATCATTAATATAAACAAGAAACAACAAAAGACCCAAACAAGAACCTTGTGGTATTCCAACATTCATAATTTCACGCTCAGACACAACATTATTTATGACAGTTGATTGGCTTCTATCATTTAAATAGTCTTTTAATAAATTTATTATAAACCTTTTATATTATACTTTTTAAGTTTTGATATTAAAACTTTGTGATTCACCATGTAAAAAGCTTTAGCCAAATCCAAAAATACAGAGGAATTTATCAATTTTTTCTCACCAGCCTCAATTAACTCATCAACAATCTGATTCACAGTCAGTTCAGTTATACTATATTCTCTAAACCCATATTGTTTAACAGACAACAAAAAGATTATTTTCAATCTCTCACACACCAAAAACTCAAAATTTTTGAAAATGGGGATAAAAGAGAAATAGGTCTGTAGTTATTTTTGTCATTTTTTTACCAGCGTTATAAATTGGGAATACCTCAGCAAGTTTAAGCGACTCAGGAAACTCACCATACTCAATAAACTTATTATACAATTTAGAAAGATAAGGGGAGATAATTTTTGCACTGAGCTTCACAAAACCAATCCTAGGGACATCAGAACGCACACTCTTATTTGGATTCATAGTTTTAATATAATTCATAATCACACTATCAGAAATTTCATTAAAGACAAAATAATTTTTACTGAATCAGAAAAATACTCATCATTCTTTACATCAACAACATCTTTTCTCTCTTTTAACAAATTGTCAGCAATATTTACATAATTTTTCTTCATTAGATTGCCTACACATTTTGGGTCATTCACAATTTTACCACACTCATCAAGCACACCTTTAATTTTACAACTAGATGTAGATTTAGTGGAAACAATATCATTCACAATTTACCATAATTTTTTACTATTTTGTTGATTTTTTTTAACTACTTGTTTATAATAAAGTCTCTTGGAACATTCTATTACTCTGTTAAATATATTTTGATATGTTTTTAAAGGAAACATAAATTTTTGTGTTTTGAGCTAAATAAGATACAAAACTGGGTACAAGGAAGTAACATTGAACTTCTTGGGATACCTGTCGTAGATACTAACAAAAAAGTTGAAAATATTGCATTGAGTGTGCTTTAAAAAATTGATCCAAGGTAGAAAGAGGCCAAAATGGCACTATTAGAAGAATGAAGCCAGTCAAACTGGAAACTAACCAAGAGAAGAAGGATGACAAGAGGATTTTTAATCATATCTTGATAGCATTTAAATCTAGAGACATGAAGGATAAGATCATGAAGGAAAAAAAGGAAGTTTGCTAATGCCTCTTTTAGTAACTTTAATGCCAGCATGGTTTTTATCAATGAGAATTTGACAAAATCTAGTAGGATTCTTCTTGGTCATGCCAGGAGATTCCGAAAAGAAAACAATTGGGAGTATGCTTGGGTGAAAAATGGAATTATCAGAATTAGATAAACTGATGATTCACCAGCTATTATATTAGAATGTATAGAAGACCTTAACAAAGTTTCAAAATAAATAGTTGTTTATTATCTTTACATATAAATGAAAGTGTATATTTGTGTTTTATTTAGATGAGCTGTTAAAAATTTTTTGATAAAAATGTATATATTTGTTAGTGTGTAAAAAAGTGTAAAAAATAATTGTAAATATTGTGAAATATGTGGCCAATGGTCACATTTTAAGTGTAGTAAAATTTCTAGTTCCCAGTTTGTTTCTTTAAGTTTATCTAATGACCCTTTTTTGTTTTAATTGTTTAATTTTGTTTTTGAATACCAGGAAATACCTTTTAGTTTAGCAATAAAGAATTTAAAAACCTTTACTCATCCCATATAAGCGACGTAAAATACCCTTGTAGAGTATGTGGTAATGCATGTAAAAATTCTCAAAATAGTATTAAGTGTGACATATGCATGGACTCATTTTAAATGTTCAACTTTAACTCTTAAACAATTTGAATGTCATGTTGTCAATGAAGATGAAACTTTTTTATGTAAAACTTGTTATATCAGTGTTTTTCATTTTGTAATATTAGTAACACGGAATTACTTCTTTTAAACTATTCTCTCACTAATGAGAATAATATTTCAAACATTAATACTGCTGCTGCTTGTTCACAGTACACCTCTGCAGACACCCTAAAAAACAAAATTTTTGATAAGGAACTTAGCTTTTTACATATGAATATGAGAAGCTTATCAAAAAACATGTCCCTATTAGAAGAATTAATGACTTCCTACAGAATGTTACCTGACCTAATAGGGATCTGTGAGACCAAATTAAATAACAACAATATTCTAGATTTGATAATGTTAAACAAATACTCATTCCACTATACAAATTCTTTTTCAAAAACAGGAGTTTTAAATAAAAAAGTTTTTTTATATAACAAAAAAATCTACAAATTTATTAGTATTCGTTATAAAAAAAACTTTTTTATTTAAAACGATCGATAAAGACAAAAAAATCACGAAAAACATCACACAACCAAGGGAAGATTTGAGACACTTAAAACTAAAATATTCTTACTCAAAAACAGGAGGAGTTGAAATATATATAAACAACTCTATGACATATACATTAAGAAGTGATCTCATTTTCCATAAAGCTAATTACAATTAAACTTGGGTAGAATTATCAGTGGGAGTAAATAGTAAAAAAAATATCAGTACGATTAATTTATTGCTATCCAGGGACCTCAGTTACAGAATTTACCAAACAATTTTTAGACTTTTTATCGAATATTACATTAAGAAATAAATATATTTGCATATTCTGGGATATTAACATTAACTTATTCAAAAAAGATAAAGTACAGTCAATTAAAAACTATTATGATGAAATTTGTAGCTTTGGTCTTACTAATGTGAATAATGTTCCAACCAGAGTTAATAATCTGCAAGGAACATTGATTGATCATTTTTATTACTCCAACTCAATAAAAAATTTTAGACTCAAATGTACTTTTATCAGATATTTCTGATCATTTCCCATTCCATGTAAAACTTAAATATTGTAACCAAAATAAGACTAATATAAATTCTAAAATTAATTTTGCCAAGACTTTTCTAAAATTAACACTCAAAAACTAATGATTGATACTTCTAAAATTTCAATAATTTTCAAATATATAAAATTATCAATTCTAAAGACTCAATGCATTCAAAGTTTGAATGCTTTATAGATAAAATCAAAGAGATAAGTGATAAAAATATTCCTATAAAAAAACTTTCAAAATCTCAATTAAAACTTAACTCAAAACTCTAGATTACAAAAGGTGTTTTTAAATCTATTAGGCATAAAAACAACCTTTACAGAATACTTTGCAGAAATAGCTTTAGTAACATGCACCAAGTAAAAGAATATAAAGTTTACAGAAACAAATTAACAAAAATTAAAACAATTTCGAAAAAAAAGTATTTTGAAAAAAAGCTCCAAAGGTGTAGTAAAGATTCAGCAGAGACTTGGAAGGTAATTAATAGTATTACAATCAGACAAAAAAAAAAAATTTCCTCATAAACTTGAAATAAATGAAAACTCTTTTGTTAATCCAGATGAAATTGTAAATAACTTAAACCTTCATTTTGCTATTATTGGAAAACAAACTTATTCTAAACAGGAAATTTATCTAAACTCATCTATTAATAGCCCAAAAAACCACTATAATAGTTTTGTCTGATTTGATGTACCTGAAAACGAAATAATTGGTATTATAAAAAGTTTAAGTTCAGATATAGCTAGCGGTGTAGATAATATTTCTATTAAAATTTAAAGAAAATAAACTATCATATAGCTCCAGTAATTAGTGAACTAATTAATCAAGCATTTCAGGAAGGTAATTACCCAAATTATTTAAAATTAGCTTAAGTTATACCTATATTTAAGTCAGGTTCAAAAACACTTCCAGGAAACTATCGCCCAATATTACTTTTATCAAATATTAACAAAATTATAGAAAAAGCCATATATAGTCAGTTATATAAGTTAAAAATAAGTTCAATTTCTTGAATTCTTCTCAGTTTGGATTTAGGGAGGAACACTCTACTACCTTAGCTCTTTCAGAGTTTGTGGAAGTACATTGTCTTCCTTTGATAAAGGAAATGCAGTTTGTGCTGTTTTATTAGATCTGAGCAAGGCCTTTGACTGTGTGGATAGAAAGACTTTGATAGTCAAGTTAGAATATATTGGAATAAATGGAAAAATCCATAAGTAAATAAAATCATATTTAACTGAAAGAAAGCAGTTTTTTAATTTTTGAGGGCATGATTCAGACAGATTGGGATGGTGTAAAAGTAGGAGTGCCACAGGGTTCTGTATTGGGACCACTATTGTTTTTGGTATATTTAAATGATCTTCAAAACATCACCAGTTTAAATGTATTAAGTTTTGCAGATGATACATTATTATATACCACATTTACATACCTTAATTCAGAATTAGATAATATATGAAAATGGTTTTAATAGGCTTAAACTAAATACTGATAAAACAAGGTACATGCTCTTTCACTCTGGTAAAACAAAAGTATGGAAAAACACAAATTTACATATAAAAGTAGGTAATACATCCATATTAAAGGTAGAAAATTATAAGTATCTTGGTTTTACAATTGATAGTAACCTCAATAGGTCTGACCATATTGAAGCAGTAAAAATAAATTATTGAAGACAATAGGTATTTTATACATAACAAGGTACTTTTTAAATCAAATTTCCATGTACTACATCTTTAATTCACTTCTGATGAGTCACGTAAGATATGGTTTGTTGTGTTGGGGTAGGGCAAGTAAAACTAAAATTACTGAGATTGATAAACTTATAAATAGAGCATTAAGGTGTATTCATATTGAAGGTTGGAATGAAAGTGTTAAAAGAATAAAAATAGAAAAGAAAACATTAGATGTTAAAAATATGTTTAAGTATGAGTCAGGAGTTTTTATGCACACATTTAGAAGAGATACTTTGCCAGTTAACTTTAAGCCTTACTTTAGAAACGTTAGTAAAATGCATTATCACCTAACAAGATTTTCCAAAACAGTTTTTTTTTTCCCAGAGTAAATAGTCTTTATGGTCTTAAAACATTATCGTACCTTGGTTGTAAACTATGGGAAGAATTGTCTAGAAGCTTAATAGATCAGAGCTATCTAGGAGCATTAAAATATGGAATGAGAGAAAACTTACTTAAAAGACAATCAGAAAAATATCAACCTTAATCTTTACCAACAGTTAAACTTATATCTTTGTATTGGTGTTTGTACTTTTTTGAGCTGGTTGCTGTTAGTCTCATAAACTGGGTGTAAGTAGAGCTGGATTGGTGTAGGTTGATTTCATATTTTTATTATTCTATTCATTATATATATTTTTTAGTTTGTTTCTTGTATATAAAATTTGTTAGTGTTGTTTCGTTCACAGTGACAGTGTGATTAAACAAGTAGATGTATATTTTTTCTTTTTGAATTCTATTCTGTAGATTTTGTTTTGTTTCAGAAGATAGAGAATCTAAATTTAGGTGTATAAACTTGATATTTTTTTAGATATTCTGGTTATTTAATCTTATTTTTTATAAATTAGTTTTAGGTTTACAAACAGTTTATTTAACTCAATTGAAATACTTTTATTATTACTATATTTTTTTAAGAATATTTGTTAATTTTTACTATTTTATATTCTAAATTTAGCTGCTTAGTGTTGGGAGTGATTTTATTTTAAATAGTTTAAACAAATTAAATCAATTATTAGTGCTAGATTTTATTGATTAAAACTGAGTTGTTTACAAATCTATAAAACAGTTAAACAAGTTTTTTTTTTCTTTTTTTATTGCTTTAATTTTCATTAACCTACAAACACATATACTAGAAATTTAATGACACTATTCTAAACCACATGGTGCTCTTACAGTTATATGAAATTACTAAATATTTTATGTATACTGACATTACTAACTCTCCCCTCTTATTCAATTTTGAGATATTTGTTGCATTTTTGTGGTTGCTCTTGTAGAGAGGGCTACAAGAAAAAGTGAATGTACATGATCATAAAAATCGAAATCTAGGGGAGGAGACAGTGTGGAGCCCATGTTAGACTATGGTTTCCATCATCAAATATTGGCAGCAATGGGTTAAAAAAGAGTACTTACCATTTGTAAACTTAAATAAAATATTAATAATGTATATATAGTCATTTTTATATTATTGTTTTAAAGTTAGCTCAAAGTAGCAGTTACAAGTAAATACTTGATGACCAAAATGTCTTTCTCCACACTAATCCATTGACCTTAGTTGTGAGCCTTCACATTTTTCTTTCTTTCAATTTGAAAAAAATCCATTAGGTTGGGGTTTGACTTTTAGTGTGGGGCCCATAAGAAACAAAGAGTTTTGTTATCAATTTTTACTTATCTCGAATTTAAGGAAATGTTATATGGTATTTATTTACATATAAATATGAAAATTAAAAAAAATAAATAGTTTTATATATTTTTTTATTTTAGATAAGTAAAAATTAATAACAAAACTCTTTTTATTCTTAAGGGCCCCACACTAAAAGTCAAACCCACACCCAATGATTTTTTTTTCTAAATTAAAAGTAAAGAACCGTTCTCTAGAACAGAATTTTTTTTAAATTAATTTTCTATTAAGATAAGCAAAATAATTGGGTCCAAAGTTTGGAAATTTAAAAAAAATCTTGAAAAACGTTACCAAGCCAACTTCACAGTCGTGTTTTTATTTAACTCAGCTCAGCATAGTATTTAATACTCTCCATTTCTTGTTAAGATTGACTTGGTTTGAACAGAACAGGAAATTTTTCTTAGCTTGATCTGTGGCAACCCTGTTTTACTTTGACCTTTAACTTTGAAAAAGAAAAAAAAAAGATAAAATTAATCAACTGTCTTGAAACTAATAAAGTAACAAAAATTAAAAATTAAATAACTTAATAAAACGTTTGTTTCATTTCAATAATTTATAACAGTCACTCTCATATTTGCCAGAAATCATAGAATAAGAATACCTATCACAATGTGATGTAAATATAGCATTCATCTAATTTCAATACAAAAAAAAATAATCATAAAGAAGCACTCTAAATCTACTTGTTGTAGTGATTTAACAAAAAAAGTTTGCAATTATATTTAGGACTACGTTTTTCTATCTTTTTAAAAGTTTGTGTGACACTAGACCAAAATTTTGTACCCAAATATCTAAAACAGTCAAGGCTAAGTTTTGTTCTAGGTCTTCCAGTTTTAACAATTAATTTTTTTGAAAGCCTTGTGTTGTGTGAATGAACAGGAATAGCAAGTATAAATCTATTGTTCTCCACATCAAACCATGTTGAAGTACTAGTGTCAACTTACAAACTTGCAATATATACACATCTCAGAATTTCAGCAGACAGAGGGTTTTTTTGTGGTCAGGGCAGGCAGATAACAAACATATCTTTTGCATACAAAAAACTGGTTTTAAGTAATAGTCATCAGCACCACCCCAAGCAGATATACAATATTGGATGTGCTGATAAAACAAACTATATATAGTATACCATTTTAAGTGTAATTGTGTACAAGTAATACCTAAGTTTAATTGTTTGCAAATACTTTCTCAGTTTTGACTAAGTATTACAACTTCCGCACCATTTTGATTTGAACTCAAATGTTTCTTACAATTCAGCTTATCATCCAAAACCACACCTAAGTATTTTATACTACACTCTGCTAAATAAGAAAACCATTAATCTTAACACCAAATTCACAAATTTTTGAGATCTTATTGAAAAGCAAAAATTTGTTTTTGAATAGTTAATAAAAAGTTTATTTGCTCCATCTCTTAAATAAGAGTTGTCCAAGAGTTGTATATTTTGTTTTAATTTAGGTATTACTTGTACTCAATTGCACTTAAAATGGTTTATTATAGTTTATTTTATCAGCACATCCAATATTGTATATCTGCTTGGGGTGTTGCTGACTGCTAATTAAAACCAATTATTTATTAATAAAAAAAATAATCAGATATGTTTTTTTATCTGCCTGCCCTGACCACAACAAACCCTCTGTTTATAAAAACTAGTATGCTGAAATTAAATGATGTTATATATTGCAAGTTTGTAAGTTGACACTAGTACTTTAACATGGTTTGATGTAAAGAACAATAGATTTATACTTGCTATTCCTGTTCATTCACACAACGCAAGGGTTCAAAGAAATTAAATATTATAACTGGAAGACCTAGAACAAGACTTGGCCTAAACTGATTTACGTACTCGGGTACAAAGTTTTGGTCAAGTGTCCCAGAAACTTTTGAAAGCTAAAAAAATATACTTTTAAATATATTTATATATTTGTTCATTAAATCACTACAACAAGTACATCTAGTATGCTTTTAAAGGTATGTTTTTATGTACAAAATTTGATGCATTTGAGATGTACACAAGATTGTGCCGGGTCTTTTTTATTTTATGATTGCTGGTTAGTTAAAGAGTAATTTTATAAATAAATGATATAAGTTATACTTGTTGTTAATCTTGTATTTACTTTAATTTTTTTCTTACTGTGCTGGACTTTAAGATTGTTGATTTAACTTTTTTTTTAATCTTACACAAGCTTGAGATAAGAGTTAAATGTCAATTTAAATTGCTTTTGAGTGTTGTGTTAAAGTATGACTAACAAACTTATTCAATACTTCTTATTTTATTATTTTTTTTTACAGGGTGCCACACACTCAGGGTACTGAGGGAGACTAAGTGTGTTTTGAAATTCTTGAAAACCTCAAGCAAACTCAGCTTGACTCAGGGTACGTTTTACGCTTATATCATACGCTTAACTCAGGATGATTCAGGGCGGTTTTAATTTTTTTAAATCTCAGAGTAGTGTGAAGATTTCTCAAATATCAGGGCAGATTTTTTTTCTGGATCTAGAATGAGATTTAGTTAAACTAATTTCAGTATTTTGTTGTTTTGTACACCCAGTTTGGTTCAAGAACATGATTTTATTAGATTCAGAAATGCCTGTTTAAAATTTTCATAGCTTTGAGGTTAGCTCTTCACTTTTAGAAAAAAAAGTTGTAGTTTTTGTTTTAAATCTGAAATCAATATTTATCATGATTTGATTTTATATTAAACAGAAACAGTTTAGAGATATAAAAGTTTAAGTATAATATATTATAAAATTCATTATAAAGTTTTAATATACTTATAATTTTTATAGTGAAATGAAATTATATTGTTTAATGTCTAAAACTCATAAATACTGTTATTTGATACAACTTATAAATACTTGTTTTAAGTAAAAATAACTAAAAAATGAGTTTAGACTAGTGTTGTCCAATCTTTGAAAACAGTGTTTCTCATAAGATTAGTTAATATTTAATGCAGAAGCATACACACACAACCTTCCATATAATTATTAACAAGAAAAATGAGCATGAGGTACAAGTAGTTTGTGCTAGAGGCAAATTTTTTTAAAAGAATTTGAAGAAAAAAACTCAGGGTGACTCAGGTCAGTTTTTGGTCACCCAGGGCAGTTTTTTTTTGACTAAAAAAATGGCAACCTAGTTTTAAAATACAAATAATGTTATTAATTTTTTTCTTTCTGCTTTCAGTATTTTGTTGTTTTCGAAATACTTGATTAAACTAATTAGTTTAGTTAGATAATGGTTTGTTTAAATTTTCAACAGCAGATTGTGAGTTCACACTAGTGACAGTGATCATACGATTGTATTGTTGGTGTTTTTTTTGTTGCAGGTCTTGCTTGGGGAGTTTAGCTTAATGATTTTCCACACTTCGTTGTTTTATATGTTGAGAATTTATTTGTGAATACTTGCCAACTGACATACCTACAAGGCTTTTTTTCAGTTAAAATAGATAGTTTAATTTTATATTTTTGGTTTTAATTTAAAAGGGATTGGTAGAATTACAGTGATGTAAATACTCGATTGAATTTAAAACAAACGTTTTTTGTAAGGTCTACCATAAAAAACTAAACAAAGTTTAAATTATTATATAACACATCTAAAGTAACATTTTAAATTCTTTTAGATAATTTAATACTACTAAACTTTTTTCCTAAATTTAGTCTTTAACTAAAAATAGATAAAAAAAAACTTGTACCTTTAACAACCTACAGTTATAAAAGTCATAAAACCTGTTATACTTTTTTTAAATAGTGGTCACCCTGTGTATAGTTTCATCATCAATAATAGTTAGATTAAATAAGTTTGCGTCTTGAATTCTTTGTTTTAATTAAATTAAATTTTAGTATTATATCTGTTTTAGAAGATAAGAACTGAATAAAAGTTGAAGAACATTTATAGTTTTTTGTAATTTAATTGTTATGTGAGCTTAACTTTTTACTCTGGAATACTCGTGAGTGTTTGTTTTAGATTATGTTGTACTGTAATATATGTGATTTCTTTTTTTTTTGTTTCTATTTTTAACAAGTTTCTATCTTACTTGATTAGAAATTTAATAATATTAATTTAAATACTTATGCATAAACAAATTTAACACTATTTCTGTAGTAGTGAAACACTAGGTTTTTAAATTTAATCTTACCAACATTAATTGTTACTAACTAGTATAATACTTTAAGCAGTACTGTTGGTAACAACAAATTTAAACTTGAATAAAACACTAACATTGAGTTTAAATACTAGTTGTTTTTTTCAGAATTAAGAATTAACTATGGGGCTGTATGGACTGGCTGAAGCTTGCATCCTTTTTATAAATTCATTGGCCATTCTACATGAGGAAAGGTTTTTGCAAAAAGTTGGCTGGGGCTCTGATCAGGTAAATTTATTTTTTCATATTTCTTTATTTCACTGGTATTGAAAATGATTTTAATTGTGTATGTTTTGCTCTGCTATAGAGTTTACTTTATAGCAGGGCTGCTACAAGGTCAGGAAAGTCAGGAAAAAATTTAAAAAAATTACAAAATTCAGGAAAGTATAAGGGTATTTGAAAAAAAGTCAGGAAATTTGACAAAATTTTTAAAAACGTCAGATTTTGTCTGTTTGAATTTACAAAATTATTTATTTTCCAAATCCTTCAAATGGTAAAAAATTAATTAAAAATCCTCCTAAAGTTGGACTAAAATTGCAATATTTTCCTATAAATTTACAAAATTACTAATTTTCCAATACCTTCATCTAGTAAAAAATAGTTCAATATTCTTTATAAAACTGCAATGTTTTTCTATCAATATTTTGAACAAGCAGTTTTTGTATGCTTTTTAGTATTGATGATCTTTGGCAAAGACACTTCCATAATGAAACTGTGATATATAAACAAAATGCATAACAAGTATGAAACACTCTCCCAAGTTTTTCTGTGATAGTTTAATACAAATTTTTCTAATTTTCATCACAAAATAACAGCAGAACAAAACATAAAATGATGATTAGTTTTTTTAATAAAAAGAAAAAAAAGCTTAAAACTAATAAAGTAATTAGCGTAAAAAATAATCAGTGTAAAATAATAATTAATTTAACTAAAATGCTACTAACGGAAACAAAATGGATAATTTAACTAAATAAAGACACTTTGTTAATAAATTCTTTTTGTTTGCACAATTCTGGTTTCTCTAAAAATATTGAGATAGCCTCCAACTTAACAAGATCAAATACACTATTGCAATAATGAGTTATTTTTAATTTGGATATGTCATATTTCTTAGTACAATCACTATTGTTTATTAAGTGTTTTGCAACTGACGATCTTTTAGCTGCGTTTTTGGTTGCGGTTGTCTTAATTTCAGGTTCTTTTTTAATAATTTTCAAAACACAAGCAGGTAAATGTTTCTTTATTCTGGTGTTGAGATGCCTTGAAGTTTGACCAATATACAGGGTTGCCACACACTCAGGGAACTCAGGAAACTCAGGGAATCTCAGGGAATTTTCAAACTGTAGAAAATCTCAGGGAAACTCAGGGAATTTTGGCATTTTTCTTTTAACTCAGGGAAACTCAGGGAAGTTTTGATTTTTTCTCTAAATATCAGGGAAGTTTTTGAAAATCTCAGGGAATTTTTTTTCTAGATCTAGAATGAGGTTTAGTTAATCCAGTTTTAATATTTTGTTCAAAAGTAGTAATTTTTATTATTTAAGTGGTTATTTAGAATTTTTTTAGCCTTGCGGCTAGTTCTTCAATATTCTTAGTATTAACATTGTAGTTTTTTTAAGTTTTAAATTTATACTTACTTAAGTAAAATCAGACAGTTTAGAGAAATGAAAGTTGTTGTTAACTATTCATTGAAAAGTTCTAATAAACTTTTTATTTTTAGTTACTTATGTAGTTTAAAAACACTGTGTTGTACTATTAGTTCTTAATTTTTAAATAATAAAGTTATTTGTTATTTGTTTACAACTACTTGTTTAGAGTAAAAAAAATTAAAATGAATACAGATTAGTGTTGTATTACTTTTGTTAAAAAAATAGAGGTTAAATTTTTGTTATAAATAATAATTTCAAAAGTAATAGCAGTAATGGTAATGAATTTTTTAGTGTGAATGTTTTAATATACTTTACAACTTTTTTGCAGATTTAATTTAAAAGCTTTTTTAAGTATTATGAGTAAAGTACAGTTTAAAACCTTGTTTAAAAAAAGTTGGCTTAACCATGAAGACTTCAAAGATTGGTTACTTGAGGATGTAGACAAAGAGAAGTTTAAATGTAAGTGGTGTGGTGATGATACACCAATGGCCTTATCCAACATGGGTATAAGGGCATTGAAATCGCACAGTATGTCGAAAAAACATCTTAAATTGAAAGCCTCTAAGAGTAAAAATAATGCAATTACTTCTTATTTTGGTGGGGCTAATAGTTCAACTAGTATATCAGCTGCAACTTCTTCAACAGCTGCTGAAATTTATTGGGCTCACAAGTGTACCAAAGAAAACTGGTCAGGAAACTCTTGCGATAATAATAACACTTTATTCACTACCATGTTTCCTGATAGTGAAATTGCAAAAAAGTTCTGCATGAATAGAACCAAATATTCATATATAACAAAGTTTGGTATAGCCCCTTTATTATTTAAAGATGTCTTAAAAAAAAACAGTTTTGTGCTCGTCTTTTTATTCCATTTCATTTGATGAGTGTTTCAATAAAGTCTTGCAAAAAACTCAACTAGATTTGGTGGTGAGATGCATGAAGAAGAAAAAAGTACACTGTCAATATTTTACTTCAGCATTTTTAGGTCACTGTACTGCAGATAATTTAAAAAAAGCCCTATTGACCGAAATTCGAGAGTTAAACCTAAAAAATTTGATTCAAATTTCAATGGATGGACCAAATGTGAACGTTGCTCTTGCAAAAAAAGTTGACTTTGATAGAGAGGCTTCAGGTCTACCCCAACTTATTAACACAGGGTCCTGCAGCTTGCACATTGTTCATGGTGCATTCAAGTCCGGTGTTGAAGCTACACCTTGGAAAATAAAAAAAAGTTTTAAAACATCTCCATTGCTTATTTGATCACACATCGGCCAGAAGAGATGACTATGTAACTTAAACTGGGTCAACCACCTTTCCTTTATCAGTTTGCGCCGCAAGATGGTTTGAGTCAAAGCAGGTAGCTGACAGAGCCATTTTAATTTGGCCTAATGTTGTTAAAATGGTACAGTACTGGAAAAAACTGCCTGGTTACAAACAGCCACCAGGTCAAGATTTTATAACTATAAGCAATGCTATAAAGGATGATATATTAATAGTTGTGAAATTGATTTTTTTTTTAAGATTTGAAAAATACTCAGGGAAACTCAGGGAAATTTAAGGTTACTCAGGGAAATTTTTGGTCACTCAGGGAAGATTTTTTGGCTCAAAGAGTGGCAACCCTGAATATAGCTTTATTCACAGAAGCAATCAAATTTGTACACTAAACAACTTTTGTCTTGGTCTGGTATCAGATCTTTCATCTGCACTTTTAATAAAGATTTTGAGAGAAACATAATTCTTGGACAAACTTGATTGTAAGATGTTTTTATTAAATATTTTACTTTGCTCTCAAATACATGTGATATTTCTCCAATACATGGTAGTTTCAAAACTGCTGGGAACTTATCTGGTCCATATATCTTAGCTTTGTTTAGGTTATTGTGTAATTATTTTATAACCCTATTAATCAAATCTGGTGGGTATCCTTTTTTTTATAAAGTTCTTTTATTCTCTCCGCCTCTGAATGAAGTAATTCTTTCTTTAAAACAAATCTTGTAGGCTCTATAGTAAAGTGCTGTCTTATACACAAAAGTTTATCTTGCAGAATTTTAGAATTAAAGTGTTTTTTGTTTAAATGTTTAGTAAAGTTCTTTATAATTAAGCAACAAGTTTAGTATTTTATGACACAATTTTATGTGTATACTTTACCTCTTTAAAAGTTTTACAAAGTTGTTTAAATTTGAAAAATAAGTTATAAGAGAGGTATATGCCATGGTTAAGTTTAATTATTTGTAATATTTTGTAGAAAAACTCAAGTTTTCAAAGTAAATAAGAGTAGATTTGTTTGTTACAAATTTTATACTGAACGTTAAGTGGAACTATAAGATTGAAAGTTTTATATAGTTTCAAGTGTTTGATTTTTATAAAGTGTGATGTATTTTGGAATAAATTTAAATTAAGAATTTGATTTAGAAAAGTCAGGAATTTTTCTCAGCTTGACCTGTGGCAACCCTGTTTCACAGTGTCCAACAAATATTTAATGAAAATGAGCCTGTACTTTTGTTTAAATAATAAATGTATTTCCCTTAAATATACTTGTAACCCATTAAATATACTGTGTTATTGTTTATGTATGCAACAATAGTAGTTCTTTTATCTGTCTTTATATTTATCATACTATTTGTAATTTTTAACTTCAAATAGTGTGAGGTCATATATATAAATCAGTTACATGATTATTCAGATTACTAATATTCAGGGCTTAAGATTTTGAAAAACAATATTTTAAGTTTTAAATCATACCAAAATTATTAGTAAAGACAACTATGGTTATTAAGATTTTTGCTGAAAAAATAGTTTATTATATTTAAATTTGTAGATCATACAGTTGATAATTTCTTAGTTTTTAGCTTAAAAAATCAAGCTTTAAAGTTAATTCCTTTCTGTTATTTTAAAAATGATAAGTTGAATTAGATAAAATAAAAGGTTTCCAAGAGGTAGTTATGCACAAAGAATTATGTATTTACTAAATCAATTACGCCATTTTATAGCTAAGAAAAGCTACATATTAAACAAGTTTTTTTTTTTTCTTTTTTGCACAGCGATTAAAATAGTCAGTAGCTAATGCTAATGCAAAATAATAGCATAATGCTTAATGTTATAAACATGTGCCGTTTTTCAATAATTAAAACATTTCTTAAACGTACTCAAAACAACTCAGAGCTATAAAAGTTAACAAGTGTTGTTTAATTAATTGTTAAGTGTTTAATTAATTCCAAAATGGTAATCTTTAACTGCAACAAACATATATAACAAAATACATAGTTAATTCTTTATCAATCATTATAACAAATCTTAGTTATTGAAAGTCTCAGATTTTAAGTTTACTTAACAGATAAAACTTATGGCAAGATAAAACTTTTACTTCAATGTTAATACACTTAATTAAAAATTTTTAAATGTTAATAATTATTTTTTCTATAATTACTACCATAAAAATTATATTATTTTAGTTTCATAATTTTTCATCTTAAAACAAGTTTTATCGTGTTGTATTCATATAAACCAAAAATTAAAAAAAATAAGATTAAATCAATATGAAACAAAACGTCTATTAAAGTTTAATAAATTATATCTTATCTTTTGTCTTCCAAGTCATTTTTAAGTCAAGAAAGTTTTTGTAAACTTTTAATCTTTAGTTTTCAAAATTGCCAGTCTATATACTAAAATGAAATTTTAGCCTTAAACTTGGTTTTTAATCACTTATTTATTTCCTTTTGCTCCTCAAATTCATTATTGAGTTCTTTATTTTGTCAACTTTTACTTTATTTTCATTGATAAATTTGCCCTTTTATATTTTACTTTCCTTTGTTTTAAACCTTTGTTTAGTATTTTTTTTTGTTGTTTATATGGCTGAAAAGCCTTTCCTTTAAATGTGTTCCTTTTTTAGATAACCTGGCCCTTTTCTCAAAAATGCTGCAGGCGAGGGTTTTCCAAAATTAGTGAAGTTGCCCATATGGATCATAAAGGCGAAAAAGAAAATGCTAAATAAACAGGAAAGGTGCAATATCTAAAAAAAAGTTACAGTAAATGTTTTAGTTTTTGAAAAGTGTATGATTATGAAAACGAGTTCGAGAAACCCTGCTATGGACCTTTGTCACTGGGGTTCCAAGTGACAAAGGGGTTTAAGTCACTAGGGCTTAAGTTAAATGTTGTTATTGTTCAAAAAATGAGTATAAATGAGTTATTCAGTCCTTAATAAACAGTTGGTTCAGTAAAAAATTTCCAGGTAAAAGTATAGTAAGTAATCTTTATATTCAAATTTTACGTATAAAATTGTGATTTTGAAGTATTTCTTATTACCTTTCATGACAGTTCAAATTCCAACATTTTAAATTCTGAAAATTCTGAGTCAATTTGAATAAGATTTTTTAACAATTTTTAATTTTTTATTTTTAATGATCTTAATCTTTTTTTTTTGACTGATGATATTTAAATTTTTATAAATTAAATCATTAAATTTTATTTTTTGAAGTAAAATAAAAATAAATTCATAACCTACCAAAATCTTGCTTTTTATTACTATTGTAACTTTTTCATTAACAATTAGTTTCCTAATTTTTTTTATTATCATAATCTCTTACTTTTACTTTTAAAGTATGAATCGCAAAAGTTTTAATTCAAATATTGAATTGTCGTTTTACCAAATACTTATGCTAAGTTTTAAAATCTCAATAAAAAACTTTTTGTACAAACCTTAAACTACCCAACTTTCAAAGTGTCTTTCAACGTCAGAAAAACTGATATTTCAACCTTTAGTAGCTTGTATGAAACAGTTTTACTGTCATTTTAAATTTCTACAATTTGTAACAAACTCTTACAAAGCCCTTTAAGTATGCTCTGTAAAAATTGAAATAGTGTAACTAGTTGTTTTCTTTATTTATGTATATTTATTAATATTTTAATACATTTAATAAATGATTTATTTTTTTCTGAACAGAACACGGGAGGGTTCGGGGAAGAACCGGGTGTGAAACAGCAAATAATAAATTTGGTGAAAGCTGTAAGGACAGTGATGAGAATTCCGCTTATTTTCTTCAATGTTTTCACTGTATTCTGCCTACTCTTGTTCGGCTGAATGATTTTATTTTGAGTTTTTTCCCTAACATTTTTTTTTGTTAAATATTTTTATGTTATATACAGTTACTAAATAAATTTTTTTGATGTTACTTGCATGTTATTTTTCCAAAAAAGCTTTTGTTTTATTGAACATATTTATTTGAATTGTTTTTTATTGATGTTGCTCGTGCTCAAATGTAAGTATTTTCAATTATGTTTACTAAACTTTTTTACAGTGTCTTGTTTTGTTCGGCAGAACAGTTTGTTTAAATACTAAGTTTTTATGTCAAAGACTTTCATACCTAGCTGAAAAATATTTTTGATGTTACCCACATGCTTGACCTGCAATTTTCTAAAAATACTTTTGTTTGGTTTGCACCCGTTGTTGAAAAACCATGTTAATTATAGTTGTTTAATTTTCACAAAAAGCTAAAACCAACAATTTGTATTTTATAAAAGTTTCAAGATAGTGTTAGAACGTTGCCAAATTTTACACAGTGTCTTGTTGTGTGCTTTTGTTCAAAAAATATTTTGCTAAACAAAAGTTTAAAGTTTACTTAGTTTTATATAAGTAATTGCTTCTGCAATTTGTAAAACATTTGCGAAGGATTAAGATTTTGTATTAAAACTTGTATTAAACTTCTTTCTTATACTATTTTGCTTATGCTTGTGTTTGCCTTTTTACAAAAACTTTCAAATAGTTTTGTTTAATTGAAAATTATGTATAAATATTGCTATTTAACAGTTAATTTTTTATTATTGTGATGCCAGAATTTGTAATGTTATTTTTTTCATGTAAAACAGTTTTAAAAGCTCTTATTTGCTTTTGTTGGACGGAGTTTCAACAATTTTCAACAACTTTTCCATCACGAGTGTGTTTTACTCATGCGGAACAGTTTTGTTTTAGTGCATTCAAGTTACTAGTGAAGTATTTCAAACATTTATATTGGTATAAGTCTAGTTTTTGCTCGAGTGTAACATTAACTTGTTTTTTTTTGTTGTAAAATTTTTTTCTTTAAATTTGTTTATAACTGTTGACTAAAACATCTCATATATATTTTTTAATACAGACATCCTAATAATGGTGTTTAATAAATTACCACCCGTGACTTGTTTAAACAAATTATTCGATATAAATCTAGCACTACTTGTTTTCGTGCAATTTTGTCTCCTCGTGCAAAAGTATCCTCGTGGAATTTAGTCCTCTTCCCGACAAAAAATGCTTCGTTTCTTTTTTGTTAAAGAATTGTTACTTTGAAAGGTTAAAAAGGTCTAGTTTTTTTATCTTCTATTAAAAACCCTTTAAACCGATCAAAAAATTTTACAAACATATATTTTACTTTTTCGATATTCAAGTATATTTTATACCTGAAGTGTTTGAACTCTAACATAGTTTAGTAAAGTAATCATTAAATCTTTCAAAGTTTTTTTTAGTATAACTTTTACCAAAACTTACTTTTAACAGTAATTATAGTTTTTTTTTGTGTTAAATCTAATGACAGTTAAGAAACTGCACTATAAGGTTGCCAATACTATAATCCATTTTTAAAATAAATTCATGTGAACCAACTGCCTAAATCAGGGTTTCCCAAACTTTTCTTCTAAAGGACCCTTTAAAGAAATTGGAAGCTATGTTCCCATTCAACAAGATTAATCAAAAAACGTTAAAGATGTCTAAGACCTTTTTTCGCTCTTCATCATCAACTCCAGAATACCTAGTGTAAGTTTCAAATTGTGACTTTAGGCCTCCCCTTTGCTGCTCATGGTCCCTAAGGGGGCCACTTGGCCCACTTTGGGATATTTTAAGTAAAATAGATATATTTTTCTTAAACATATCTCAATGCTAACTATTTAGCTCTATTTATTATTGCACAACTGTGACAAAATTTATTAATTTTGTTGTTAAATTGTAAACTATTATTGTACCTGAAGCTTTTTTTCTGTGAATATATTGTGAAATGTTGCATAAGTATTTAAATTAAATCTCAGTTACACTTTTAATTAATAACACAAATTAGGCGAACTATGATATGGTAATTGCATGAAGTATACCAACATCATTTTTTATTTCTAAATACATAAAACCTAGAATAATTTTTCTACTCATTTTATGTCTTGTTTAAGCTAGAATAAACAAATCTAACATGTGATTAGTTATAATAAAACTTAATGCATAATTTGTTGACACTAGTTAAAAACATTTTTTAATGGGTTAAGTCATAAAAACTCAATATTCCAAACATCACGTTTCTATTATGATCTAAACTAGGGGTGGACAACCCGCGGGCCGTACGTTGCCCACTCTTTCTCTAAACCATAATATGGCTTTCTAAACTCATTATCTCCCTCGCTACAAAAAACCCCGGAATAGTTAGTTATCGCCTCTTTACAGCCTAAATGTCCCATTAGTATTTATTGTCCTCCAATTTACTAAAATCGCTTCATTCGGAAAATTCTGGTTTAAAAATATATTTGTACTCAAGTATCTTGCATATACAAAACACTTTCTAGAAACTACTGGCGCAGTAGTGATTATTTAAATAATAAAAAATAACGGATTTAAGCACCAATGGGACCTTTACAGAAAATTCCGTAAACTTTTAATGCGTATTTTTTCAGATTAAGTTGTTAAAAAATTTATGCTAAATGTTAAGTTCTAAAAAAGTATGATTTAGTTTTGAGTTTCACATCATAGAATAAAAGCAGTGCTAGATAATGAAATATGAGTTTATTTCAGTTGAAATTAGTTGAAAGGTGTTTTGTTAAAAGGATAGTTAGTTTATCAAAAAAAAAGTTTCTTGCCTGTTATTGATATTTCTACAAACCTAAGATTCTTTAATTTTGTTTCTGATGAAAATTTACAGATTTCTTACATCAATCTTATCAAAATTATAACGAAATATATTAGATATCATCAATTATGTTTTTATGAATCTTAATGTTCTCGTTTGTTTACTTCTGATGTTGGTATCTTGTTGTAAATTACTCTTCTTACAAACTCATTTCTACCACTCAAATGTTATTTTATACTCATGTTACTTTCTCGCAGAACTAATTGCCTAATTGAGTGTAGTTTTTGATCTTTGTTGATTTTCTTTCTAATATACATATTTCTTTAATTTATATATTTGAAAAAATTATTGTTTAAGGTCAAGATAGTAAATAAAAGTATGTAGTGTATTACTCTAAGACCGAAAGGTATCTTAGTAAATCTATTGAAGACATTTTTTAGAATTTCATTTTCGTATTTAATAAACTTTTGCAGAATTGCCATTGTTAAAGTTTTATAGTTTACAGGTTTTTTGTTCTATAGTTTGTTACATTTAAGTATTCACTCGTCCAGTCTTGGTAAGTTAAGTAAGTCTAAAAGTAGGTTTTAAAAGTTTTTACTTTGAACGGTTAAAATTTAGGATTAGCTCTAAATTTTCTCCATTAGAACCGATGTAATCCCTATCGAAGAAATTTCTTTAATCCATTTTTGTGGTAGATAGTGGCTTTATATGTGAATTTTTTGATTTGAAGTAACACAAGCTAGAGTTTGTAGAGACATTTTGTAAAACGATTTTGATAAGTTATAAATTAATAAACAACAGTTTTCATTTGTATCCAAAGTAAAACTGATTGATTAAATTTACTAAACTTTTATTCAGGTAGGAACAACTGATATTGGCCGTATCTTAGTAAAAAATCTGACGTTTTAGTGTTATTTCACATAGGTCAGCACAGCTCGTTAAATAAATATTTAAGCAAACTAGCAATTTTTCAGTTAGGTGAATACAACTTAAACCAGGTAAACTTTTACAGCAAACGTATATTTATTTATATATGTTAATAAAAGATGCGTGTGTAGGTCTTTTTTATACATACAAACACTTTTTTTACCAAAAGAATATTTATTAAAAACGAATTTCACTAATAATAAGTCTACCTCATTATTTTATCCATGTCTATAAAAATAATTGACGTTCTGAAAGAAAAAAGTTGTTTGTAGGTATTGGGAACCGCTCAATATTTTAAGACCGAATACCCACCAAGGCATAAAGGTAACAGTGGTAGTAAAAAATAAACAAAAGTTATAGTATATAAAGATTGAAAGTAGAACAAAGTTTTGGATGGTTTGTACGCGAGTGGGAAATGATATGGGTGTGAATTGTTAGTTGTACCGTAGGTATTATTTAAACCTCTTTACAATTTTCATTTATATTTTTTCAATTTTGTATTAGTAACTTGTAATATATGATATTTTTTAAGTTACAACCGTTTTAAAACATATTAAGAGTCTGAATTGTCCAAACACGAGTAGTCGTTCACCCGCGACGCCCCTGGAAATTACTTAGACATTGTAGTAAATGAATAACGAATATAATGGCAAAGACAAAAATAACTAAAACGCATGCGGAAATTCCCTAGATAACAGGTTTTTTTTAAATGTAGAGTTAAATCAAGGCAACTGGTTGCTTTTTGAAATTCAACATGAAACCTGGTGAATATCGAATTGAACTGAACATAAAACTACGACATTTGTTTTTAGTAATATAACTTTATACTTTTAATCAGTAACAACTCTTTCGATCAGTTGTGTTCTACTGTTAAGCTTTAATATGTTATTTATTGTTTTCAAGTTACTAAATATTATTTTACTTGTTTTAAATTTTACTTTGGAGTAATTTTTGACCTTTAACGTTGTTTTATTAAGCACTTTGCGTATATTAGATGTGTTTAGAAGTTGGGGATTTTTTCTAACAAAAAAGTGTGTTTCTTGAAGTTACACCTAGACAATTACCATAGTTTTGAGTGGAAGTAGTATTGAGTTATTTATACAGTAAAGTTTGTATACCTAAATACATTCATGTTTAGTTTATATTTTTAGTATAACACATCTTAAACTGGTAAAAATATAATTTAACTTAGTGTTTTCCCAGTTGTATAAAGTTTTAAAAGGTAGTATAAAAGTATAATGAATTGTAATTTTTCTGTTTTGTTATATTGCAGCTAGTTTTGTTGATTTGTAAGTTAAGTTGGTTTGTTGATTTTACTATATTACTTTTTTATTGTTAGAAAAAATTTAATCAGTGTAATTAAGTTATTGTTTGTAAATTTAAATTTCTGATTTGTTCTTCATAGTATGTTATTAAGTTTCTTAGTTTCCATCTCATTGATAAAAGTAAGCATCTAATAATATTTTTAATATAATCTTGAAAATCTTTTATAGTTCTAAATGAATTTTGAAAAAAAAGCTAATTACCTTTATGTTTTAATAACCTTAATTATTAGTTGATATTTACAAAAATAATGAAAAAATGGTAATTGTCTCACCTGTAAAAATTGATGTAATCTAGAGTAATAATTATATATTGTTTAGCTGATTCACTTTATTTATGTCTCTATATATTAATTACTCTCAAAATATTTTATAGATTAAAAATCAATTATACGCTTTTGAAAACTTGTTTTACTATTTGAAATTGAAAAATAAGGTTATTATTTTTTAATTCTTCTGAAAACAACAATTAATGATAATTTTGTTACTACCATAACTTCAGTTCATGTTTATTCATACAATTTCTTATCAGAGGTGAAAATGTAAATAGTTTTAGAAATTAAGTAGTATTAATTAAGTTCATTTTTATAAAACTGACATTTAAAATAGTACTGGCCGAATTTTAAAATAATCATTGTTTTTGACCAATGTACAAACCCTGGCAATAGTAGAATAATAGTCTACTAGATTACAATATAAACTATGAAAGGTCAATATTCTAGCTACTGTTTATACCCATAAGATTGTAAAACTTTTTATTGCTTCACAAAATATTGTAATTTTCTTTTTTTTTAAAGCTAATAACGGTTAAATAATACTCTTTAAAAATGCTACCAAGGTATTGTATGATTTTTTTTTCAGTGTAATAATTTAAATAATATCTTAACTAGTTATTAGTAAATTATTTTTTAAAATTTGTAGGTGATTTTTAACTTTGTGAGATTCATGTTAGTACCAGTAGATGTTTAACAAAAAAACATTGAGTCTAGGAAACACGCTAAAAAATTGGAGTTGTTTTCGTTACAAACAAGCTCTGATATATATAAAATATACATCAACTGTTATTTTTCATTATATAAAAATATTTTTCTACTTTCATAAACTACCATGCAAACATAAAAATAACTGTTAGTGGTTTGATGTATAGATATTAATCTAGAAAATCATTTTAAGAGACATATTTACAAACTGAAATTTGTACGTGAAAATGAGTTTTGATTCTCTAAAATAAGTTTCAAAAATATTCATTTAAACAGCGTTATTAATAAACAGAAACTAGTACAATAAAATGGGTTCAGAATCTGAAAAGAGGCTGCGAAAAGACTATCTGCACGCGTGGCAGGAACGGATTGATTTTGTCAAGGCAATCAGACCGCTGGACAGCAACCTTCATGAATGTCACTTCTGTGTAAGTGATAACCACATACAAGCTAGAAAGAGTTTGTAAGCCATTTTGCAAATAAAAACAACTTGTTTGACAAAGCAACATTACGTTTAATAATTGGAAAGGCAGCAGCTAAGCGAGATTAATTTAAATACTTGATTGCTCCTTTTTTTAAAGTACTACATTTGACTCGTAGTTTTGGTTTAAAGGGGTCTATATTTTAGTTTTAGATTATTTGATTTACGCTTAATTTATAAATAAATCAAGTGAACTACTTTGAAGAAGTTTAAAGTACAGCAGCTTCTTTTAAGATTATTCTATATCTAGACAAGTCCTTAAAAGGCATCCAAGTAGTGTACAGATTTTAAAAGTTTTTTGTCGTTTAATAAACTCTTTGATATATTTTTTTTAATAAAAGTTTTCCCTAAAAACTGTTAATCTTGTTCCCACAGATGGAAGGACCCGCGGACACGCCTTACGAAGGAGGGTATTACCACGGGGTCCTCGTTTTTCCCGCCAACTATCCCATGAGTCCGCCAGAGATCCGCATGGCGACACCCAGCGGAAGGTTCGAGGTCGACAAAAGCTTGTGCCTGTCGATGTCGAATTTCCACCCGGAAAAGTGGAGCCCGATGTGGAACATCGCAACAATCGTCAGAGGTTTGATAAGTTGTCTTCTTTTTATGATTTAATAAACAGTTACAACGCTAACCTTGTTTGAAAAACAAACAATGTATCACCGCAATTGTTTTGATAATGTATATGGAACATCGCCACAATTGTAGATATTTGATTGGTGGCTATTTTCCTTGTAAAAGTGTTTAATTTTATTTTTATCTTTTATCAGGACAATTACCACGCTAAACTTTTTTTAATAACTAATGTAATGATAACTTTTAATACAGTAACGTTGTTATATCTATAACTAATCAGGATAATTTTGGAGACATGATCAAGTTTAACTAAAACTTTCAAACAACACAAGTCTTTTCTGAGACCTGCTGTTAAAAACATTTTAATCTTAGCAAAAATATGTAATTTCAAAATAGTTTTCAAAAAATAAAGAAACATTTAGTTGTCATAATTTTTTTTTTTAATGAATTATATTTTTGATATATTCAATTCAAATATTAATTTGTATGATGTCACACAGGCCTCATATCTTTCATGGTCGAGGACGAAACGAACCACATCGGAGGATTGGCCAGATCGGAAGACGAAAGGAAACGATTGGCAGTGGCGTCACTTGAACATTGCAGCAACGATCTGCAATTCGGTCAACTTTTTCCCGCCGTAAAGAAAGAAATCGATGAAAAGCTGAGCGCCAAAAAGAAACGATCCGAAAACAAAGAAGAAGTCTGTGATAACGTCAGCTAATATATTTTGAGCGTAGTTGCCACAAAGCTTTTGCATATCCTGCTGTTACAAAACAGTAGGTGTCACAAAGCTAGTAACGTGACGCTTCTGTATAAGCAAATCTGCTTTAAAGCTGCTAGGTTTCTGGTTGCAACTTTGGTTTGAATTTTTGTTTTAAACTAGTTTATTTATTTGTCTTAGGTAATTGAAAAATAAGTCGTAATGAGTATTTAGAGTTGCGACTTAAATGTTTATCGAAAGGTTGTTGGTAACTGTATAATTTTTTTTAATTCAACACGTTTCTCATTTGTATGCTGCTAAAGCTACAATGATTTCGATTTTATTTTTGATTTTTTTGTATTGATAAGAAAGTACACGAAAAAGGTATAAAACAGTTTTAAAAAACCTTAATATATATTTAATTATTTGCATAGATTTTTTTTTTAATGCGATTTAAGATAAAGTCTGCATTCAAAATGTTGTTATATGAAATAGTTTAGCATTAAGCGTTAAAGATAAAAAACAAATAATTACAATTTACAAAATAATTTAAGTATGAAATATATAAAACCAACAAACTATGTTAACTGTTATTATAATTTTTAAACTTTTGTAAAAACAACCCAGATTTGTAGACTAAGTTTTAACTTATCAAGCGTTAGTGTCGCTACACTTTAAAACTAAAAAATATAGAGATAAATAAAATGAACTTGTGTTTTTATACAAAAAGGCATCATTAAGTACATACAGCGTATGAAATAAAATAGTAAATAATAAAACATAACAAATTAAATATATGAAGGATATATGGGATGTAATGTACATGTATGTTAGTTTCTACTCGTTTTACGTAAAATAAAATCGCTTTATGTTTCTAATATATTTAAATCTGAAACTATACCCAAGGTAAACTTATAGCACTATTAATTGAAAGTACATAAGTGAGCGACAAAAATAAATACTTTTCAATAATAAAACCGCATTATAGTAAACTTAATAAAACCGCATTGATTAATTAATAAAATACACAATTCCTTCAACAGATATAAAAACAGACAACACACGGACATTAAAAAAAAAAACTCCTATTCGTATTAGAAAACAGTTTAAAAAGTTAAATCTGACAAATTAAAATGAAAAAAAAACTGACTATAATTGTACTACTATATATGGTTAACTTTAAAACAAAAGCACCATTTGAGCTCCCTTAATGGAATTTTTTTTTACTAATTAAGTAGCAGTGACTCATTAACATATTTTCTTTTTAGCTGTTAAAACGAAAAATAGACAAGAAAGAACCTTTTACGTTAAATTAGTAACAAGAAGATAGTTTAAATGTCTTGAGGATAGGTTTATAGTTTAAGAACACTGAAAAGTTCTTAAAAATAGCAAGTTTGGAAATTTTTTATATAATGCTTACAACAATTAGTCTTTGAATGAAAAATACGAAAAACCGTTGAAACCTTATAACTTTTTAGTCAATAAGTGAAAGCTGTTGATTAAAATTTATGATCTACCGAAACCTCAAGTCAAGAACCGGATCTCTTTCAAATTAAGATTCGAATCCGTTTTACAAATCAGGATCCGGTTAAATCAAGTTTATTGAAATTTTAATTATCCAAACTTACTTAAGACTTCATAAACAATATTTTTATTTCTAATATCTAGTATTATAATGGTGACTTATTAAGTCAACCATCCTAACTTGACAGCAAAAGTTTTTGCAGGAGGCTCATATCAAAAGTAAATTTTCGCGATCCCAGTTACTTGGGAAATCGTACAATAGTTTTCCTTAATCTAAAAAATACAACAAAATATTTTTTTATACTACAGTATTATACTATGTGCAAAATATCAAAATAAAAGCACATTAAAAGAGCAAATAAAAAGTCGAAAACCAAATTAGAACTTAAAATCTATCAAGAATATTTGAACAGTTTTTATGGTTCAAAATGAAAAACTTGACCTATGGTCAGTTTTAATATATAAGTATATTTTTAAAGTTCATTTCTGTATTTTTTTACTCCATACTTATATAATTATGTGACTACCATCTTCAAATTGTTTCAACTTTGAAAATTACTGACTAAACAACCAAACATTGTTCATAAAAAATATTTTTTGTTATTTAGTTTTGTGCATTTCATTTTTAAGTAGTATTATAGTACGGGTTAAAATTACGCACTCGTAAAAGTATATCTGATTCCGAGTATTTTTACTTTTGGATTGATAGATTATTTAAATATGTATTAAAAGTGTGGTAAACTATGTAGAATAAAACTAAAATTACTTAATAAGAACCAGATAATATCAGTAGTTTATACCTAAAAACTTAAAATTTAACGGTCAATTTTTGAAAATATAAATATTAGAAATCGCCTTAAAATTGTTTCTTAATACTTTAGTTTGTATTACTCAGGGTTACCAAACATTTTTGGCAAATTTTCTCCAGGTTCTTAAAATTTCTTCTAGGTCTTTAAAACTACACATTTTAGGGTCTATTTTCAGTTAAAAACTAAGTTTGAAGGTAAAACCTGTGTTAAATAGTATAACGACATTGAAGAAATATCTTAAAGCTTCTTTAAATGTGTTTTTAAATAAAAAATTATCTAAACAATACTTTTTTTTATCAAATCGAAATTTTACTACTAAACATTTAAAAATTGTTAAAAATTTCAAGTTTTTAGTGCATTTTGTCAGAATTCCAATTTTTTTTCAAAATACCAGGTTTTTTTGGTGTTACACATACAATACCAAAATCTACCACTAAAATAAATTATTTAAAATTGATTAGTACGGAATATCTTAATAAAAAGAAACTTGAGCCAAGTCAATCATCTTTGTTTTCAATTTATAGTCGTTAAGAGTGAAAATTTAAAAACCTGTAAGAAACTGTAGAGTAATAAATCTGTAAGTTTGAAAACTCTAAGACTGGCTACTGAGCTTGAAGTTTTATGAGCTAAAAAAATAAAAAATATGTTGCAAATACTACAAGACCTCTCAGTCATTACGTTAACCTTGTTGAGCTAAAACATTTTAACAGTTGACAATTTAAAATTTTGAAAAATCAACAACAAGGACTTTACAAATACAAGCTTAACACTACGCTTACTGTTAACAAAAGTGTTACTTGTTTAATGAATATTAATTCATAACAAAAGTAATTTAAGTGAAGATACCAACAGATAGCAGTATCTATACGGGTGCATTACATAATGATTGTGACACTTTGCAATACATTTTTTATATAATTGATATTTTGCATAAAAAATCTTATCAGCGATAAAACTTAACAAGTCGAAGTTTGTAAAATTACTTTTAATAAACTAACCATCCACTTTACACACGCATTAACAAAAAAGTACTCCTCAACTAATTTCAATTGAAACAAATTATTAATCTTAACCTAGTTCTACTCTTTTATAGTGATATACTCTAGATTATTATTTTTTAATTAAATACCTTTTGTAAAAATATCAAGAACTTTATGACACAATTACAAAATTTCACAAACTTTTCCATAAACATATTATTGATGCTTAAATTCGCAACCATTATGTTTATGAATTGAAATAATCATTTAAGCATCATCGGATTATAGTGAACATTATTTATAGAAAATTGCAAAAATAAAAGTTAAAGCATAAAAAGATGTTCAAAACAGGAATTTTAAATGGAGCGGTCTAATAAGTTAAAGGGAAATAACCAGTAAGGAGAAAATTTTGAAATTTCAGGCAAAGGGCGGTAACTGATTTACACAAGATATTCTGGAGTCTGTAATGAAAGGATAAAAATTTCTAAGGAGTAATTGAAGGGAGATTCAAAACTTACACAAGATATTTTTTTTTAAAGAGGGGCGATTGTAATAATGAGTTTGAAACTTTAATTATTAGGATTCAAACCAACTATAACAGTCATAATATTTTATTTAAGTAGTGGTCATATTATATACATTTTGCTTTTATATTAATAATCACACATTATGTATATATATAATTATCTAGCATACACAGATATGCTTTAATTAAATTTATTTACCTTTTAGGCTGGTTAGCTTGATTAAAACAGGTTAATAGTGAGTTTTTAATTGTAATTTTGGTAAACTTGATACTATAAAAACTTAAATAATTTTTATATATAATAATTATATTTCTAAATTATGTAACAGTTCAAATACTCAGGTCTAAAAAAATTGTTTGACATTGCGAAAAAGTAAAACTACAATAAAAAATAATTTGATTGGTTTAATGAACTTTAAATAGTTGATAAAAAAACTAGATCTTTAAAAACTTTAAAAATAACAATACTCAAATAAATAAATAAAAAAACAATAAATGTTTTTGCCACAGATAAATTTCTTTTTGTGAAAATTTATAATGCTTACATTTTAATTACTTAATATTGATTAGAGTAGTTTGAAACGTATTTAACAAATTTTTGTAAACAGTTGGTGATAACTATATTGTTTTTTTTTTATATTTAAGATAGGCACCGGTGTAAATTGAATTTATTAAATAATTTTTTTTTAGAATGTATATAGACATTTAGTATATTAGATGTGTTAGTCAACAGCTATAAACAAATTTAAAGAAAGACATTGTAAAAAGTAAAATTGAAAAACAGTTATACTGGTGCAAAAGCTTTACATATATTTTTATAAATGTTTTAAATACATAACCAATTCTTTCTTGAATACATCAAAAACAAAATAAAAAGTTCTGCACAAGTATAACAAAACAAATTCCTGAAATTTTTGAAACTCATTCTAACAAAAGAAGGCAAAATTAAAAAAAAAAAAATTAACTCAAGCATGGACATTCTAATATTGAAAATACTAGCAACTACCAAAAATTAACTACTAAAACTCTATACCGTAGCAATATTTTTACATAGTATTAAAATAAAGAAAATCATTGACAGTTTTCAGTAAAAAGACAACCATGAGCACGGGTAATATGGTATCAAGGTAGTTAGGTAAAAGTTTTTAAACAAAAATTTAATACTTCGCAATATTTTAAATGCATGAGCAAAACTTACTACATACAGTTTTTTTTTTAACAAACAAAACATTTATCAAACAGAAACCAACAATACACTGAGTAGATTTAGGATCATTCATCTTGAAAATTTTATAAAGCAAAATTTATCGTTTAAACAAAAATTACTGCTCTTCACATACATGTGCAAAACAACATGTGCAAAAAAAAAAACAAATAAAAAAGATTTTCTTTAACTAACAAATAAGCATGTGGGTAATTTTAAAAAATAATTGATTTGCAATCAAACATAAAAACATTTAAAACAGAAATTTGAATATCTAACAGAAATAATAAAGCAATGAAAATCTTACCGGGACATGTTTAAACATTTAGTTAAATAAAAAAAACTCTATATTTTGGCACGGGTAAATTCAAAAATAAATTGGCAACTAGATATGAAAATATTTAACATGAAAACGTAGTATATCAACTAATTATTCTACCTAATAAATAAAGACTTTGCTGAAATTTTATCTTTAAAAATCCAAAAACTTACATGCAGGCATGAGTAACAACGAAAGTTCAACAAAATAAAATGTTTCAACAAAATCATTCAACCGAACAAGAGTAGGCAGAATACGGTGAAAACATTGAAGAAAATCAGCGGAATTCTCATCACTGTCCTTACAGCTTTCACCAAATTTATTATTTGCTGTTTCACACCCGGTTCTTCCCCGAACCCTCCCGTGTTCTGTTCAGAAAAAGATAAATCATTTATTAAATGTATTAAAATATTAATAAATATAAATGGAAAAAAGGATATAATTAGTTAATCTCAATCAACCTTCACAAAAGCTTCTATTTAAAGGGGCTTTGTGATGGTTTATTACAAATAAAAGAAATAAAAAAAGACAGTACAACTGTTTCATACAAGCTATTTAAGGTCGAAATGTCAGTTTTTCTGACGTTGAAAGTTATTCTGAAAGTTGGATAGTTTGAGGTTCATAAACAAGTCTTTTATTGAGATTTTCAAACTTGGCTTAAGTATTTCGTAATACGACGTCTCAAGATTTGTAAAAAAAAAATAGTGAATTATATTTTAAAATAACTAACATTCAACAAAAAAATGCAGCAGAAGGTATAAAACTACGATAGTAAAAAAGAAAAACAAATCATTATATTAAAATCTTATAAACATTATAAATAGTGAGATTTTGGTAACATAATAATTTATTTTCAAATTACTAAGTTACCAAAATGTAAACTCTTGCTAATATTTTTGTCGGATATTTAGAATCCAAAATTGCTGACGATCTGTCTAAACAGGTTGTCTATATTAGATACGTTGACGATTGTTAGCGATACCCAAAACAGAAAGTGAAAACGAAGCTGTTTGTCAAAAATTAAACTCTTTACATGAAAAGATTTCTTTCACAAGAGAAGTAGAAGAGAACAACCAACTGCAATTTTTAGATATATTGATAATAAAAGATAAATCAAGCTTCTTAACGAATGTCTATAGAAAAACAACTTTCACTGGGCAATACTTACACTACCAATCTTTTTGTAGTAAGAAACGAAAAGTAAACCTAATCAAAACACTCTACCATAGAGCATACAAAATCTGTTCTAAAGAATTATTTTATTTAGAGGTTGAGAGAATAAAAGAAATTTTTATAAAAAATGGATACCCACCAGATTTATTAAGAGGGTTATAAAATCACATCACAATAACCTAAATCAATCTAAGATATCCGAACCGGAGAAGTTCCCAGCAATTTTAAATTACCTTATATTGGATAAAAACCACGTGTATTTGAGAGCAAAGTAAAAAATTTAACAAAATTATCTTACAGTCAAGTGTGTCCAAGAGTTATATTTCTTTCAAAATATTTATTAAAAGTGCAGATGAAGGATCCGATACCAGACCAAGACAAAATTTGTTTAGTGTACAAAATTAATTGCTTCTGTGAATGAAGCTATATCGGTCAAACTTCGAGGCACTTAAAAACCAGGATAAAAGGACATCTACCTGCTTATGTGTTGAAGTTCATAGAAAAAGAACCTGAAAATAAGACAACGGCAACAAAAAAAGGCAGCAAAAATATCTTCAGTTGCAGAAAATCTAGTAAATAATAGAGATTGTGCTAGGAAATATGACATATCTAGATTTAGAATAATCCATCACTGCAATAGTGTATTTGATTTCGTTAAGTTGGAGGCTATCTTTATATTTTTAGAGAAACCAGAATTGTGCAAACAATAGGAATTCGATTACAAAGTGTCTTTACTTAGTTAAATTATCCTTTTTTTCCGTTAGTAGTATTTGAGTTTAACTATTTATTACTTTACACTGTTTATTTATTGAATTGAAAACAATTCATAATTTCAAATTTGTTCTACTGTTAGGTTCTGACAAAAAGTAGTAAAATAAGTATTAAACTATCACAGAAAAACTTGGGAGAATGTTTTATATATCTGTTATGCATTTAATTTATTTTTGTTATATTTTAAAAAATAATTTGAAATTTAGAAAAACATCATAAGTCTAAAAAACTTTGTTAAGATCATTATAAATATAATATTAAAAATTATTAAAAATGTATATCAAGTTGACTCAGAACTATCAAAATTTAAAATGTTGGAATTTTAACTGTCATGCAAAGTAAAAAGAAGTACTTCAAAGTCACAATTGTATATGAAAAATTTGAATATAAAGATTACTAACTATACTTTTATTACCTGGAATTCTTCTACTAGACTGAATAACTCATTCAGTGTAACTTCAATTTTTTAAATTTTGAACAATAAAAAGTTTTAAACTATAAATCAGCTCTGAGCCCCTATGACAAAGGCTTATTACAATATTTCCCAGACTCGTTTTCATAATCATACACTTTTCAAAAATTAAAAAATTACTTCTTTTAGATATTGCACCTTTCATATTTATTTAACCATTTACTTTTCGCCCTTATGTTCCATATGGGCAACTTCACTAATTTTGGAAACCCTGGTCTGTAGTCTTTTTGAGAAAAGGGCCAGGTTATCTAAAATAGGACCACATTTGAAGGAAAGGCTTTCCAGTCATATAAACAAGAAAAAAATTACTAAACAAAATACTAAAATATAAAAGGGAAAATTTATAATGAAATAAACGTAAAAATAAATTGACAAAATAAAGAACTCAATAATGATTTTGAGGAGCACAAGGAAATAAATAAGTGATATAAAACCAAGGTTAAGGCTAAAAATTCAACTAAGTACATACACTGGCAGTTTTAAAAGTTAAACATTAAAAGTTTACAAAAACTTCCTTGACTTGAAAACAACTTGGAAGATTAAAAGAAAAAAATATAATTTATATAACTTTAATAAGAGTTTTGTTTCATATTGATTAAATCTTTTTTTTTTAAGTTTTTGAAATATATGAATACAACATGATAAAACTTGTTTTAAGATTAAAAATTACTCAACTAAAAATTTTACTATTTAACACTATTTTTGATTTAATTAAAATTTATAAGTTAATTTTTATTTTCGTAGCTTTTCTTAGCTATAAAATGGTGTAATTGATTTAGAAAATAAATAATTTTTGGATAAATATCAACAACAGCTAAAAAACATATTTATAAAATTTAGATGTAAAATAATATATTATATCTAAAATACTTTGTGCATAACTACCTTTTGGAAACCTTCACAAAGGCTTTACTTTAAAGGGGGCTTTGTGGTAGTTTATTACAAACTAAAGAACTAAAAAAAGACAGTACAACTGTTTCATAAAAGCTATTTAAGGTCGAAATGTCAGTTTTTCTGTTGTTGAAAGTTATTCTGAAAGTTTGATAGTTTGAGGTTCATAAACAAGTCTTTTACTGAGATTTTAAAACTTGGCTGTATTTCGTAATACAACGTCTAAGATTTGTAAAAAAAAATAGGGAACTATATTTTAAAATAACTAACATTCAACAAAAAAAATGCAGCAGAAGGTATAAAACTATGATAGTAAAAAAAGAAAAACAAATCATTATATGAAAATCTTATAAATATTATAAATAGTGAGATTTTGTTAACTTATTAATTTATTTTCAAATTACTAAGTTACCAAAATCCAAACTCTTGCTAATATTTTTATCGGATATTTAGAACCCAAAATTGCTGACGATCTGTCTTCACAGGTTGTCTACATTAGATACGTTGACGATTGTTTATACCCAAAACAGAAAGTGAAAACGAAGCTGTTTGTTAAAAATTAAACTCTTTACATGAAAAGATTTTTTTTCACAAGAGAAGTAGAAGAGAACAACCAACTGCAATTTTTAGATATATTGATAATAAAAGATAAATCAAGCTTCTTAACGAATGTCTATAGAAAAACAACTTTCACTGGGCAATACTTACACTACCAATCTTTTTGTAGTGAGAAACGAAAAGTAAACCTAATCAAAACACTTTACCATAGAGCATACAAAATCTGTTCTAAAAAGTTATTTTATTTAGAGGTTGAGAGAAAAAAAGAAATTTTTATAAAAAATGGATACCCACCAGGTTTATTAAGAGGGTTATAAAATCACATCACAATAACCTAAATCAATCTAAGATATCCGAACCGGAGAAGTTCCCAGCAATTTTAAATTACCTTATATTGGATAAAAACCACGTGTATTTGAGAGCAAAGTAAAAATTTAACAAAATTATCTTACAATCAAGTGTGTCTAAAAGTTATATTTCTTTCAAAATCTTTATCAAAAAGTGCAGATGAAGGATCCGATACCAGACCAAGACAAAATTTGTTTAGTGTACAAAATTAATTGCTTCTGTGAATGAAGCTATATCGGTCAAACTTCGAGGCACTTAAAAACCAGGATAAAAGAACATCTACTTGCTTATGTGTTGAAATTCATAGAAAAAGAATCTGAAAATAAGACAACGGCTACAAAAAAGGCAGCAAAAATATCTTCAGTTGCAGAACATCTAGTAAATAATAGAGATTATGCTAGTAAATATGACATATACAGATTTAGAATAATCCATCATTGCAATAGTGTATTTGATTTCGTTAAGTTGGAGGCTATCTCCATATTTTTAGAGAAACCAGAATTGTGCAAACAATAGGAATTTGATTACAAAGTGTCTTTATTTAGTTAAATTATCATTTTTTTCCGTTAGTAGTATTTGAGTTCAATTATTTATTATTTTACACTGTTCATTTATTGCACTAATTACTTTGTTAGTTTTAACTTTTTGTGCTTTTGTTTAAAAACCATTCATAATTTTAAATTTGTTCTACTGTTAGGTTCTGACAAAAAGTAGTGAAATACGTATTAAACTATCACAGAAAAACTTGGGAGAGTGTTTTATATATCTGTTATGCATTAACTTATTTTTATTATATTTGAAAAAATAATTTGAAATTTAAAAAAACATCATAAGTCTAAAAAACTTAGTTAAGAACATTAAAAATAAAATATTAAAAGTTATTAAAAATGTAATTCAAGTTGACTCAGAATTTAAAATGTTGGAATTTGAACTGTCATGCAAGGTAATAAGAAATACTTCAAAGTCACAATTTTATACGTAAAATTTGAATATAAAGATTACTTACTATACTTTTACCTCGAAATTTTTTACTGAACCAACTGTTTATTAAAGACCTAATAACTCATTCAAGGTAACTTCAATTTTTTAAATTTTGAACATTAAAAAGTTTTAAACTAAAAATCAGCTCTGAACCCCTTATGAAAGGCTTATGACTAGATTTCCCAGACTCATTTTCATAATCATACACTTTTCAATAAAAAAAAACTTTTTTTAGATATTGCACCTTTCATATTTATTTAGCATTTACTTTTTGGCCCTTATGTTCCATAAGTATAACTTCACTAATTTTGGGAAACCCTGGTCTGTAGTCTTTTTGTTGAGAAAATGGCCAGGTTATCTAAAAAAGGACCACGTTTGAAGGAAAGGCTTTCCAGCCATATAAACAAGAAAAAAAATTACTAAACAAAATACTAAAATATAAAAGGGCGAATTTATAATGAATATAAACGTAAAAATAAATTGACAAAATAAAGAACTCAATAATGATTTTGAGGAGCACAAGGAAATAAATAAGTGGTATAAAACCAAGGTTAAGGCTACAACTTCAACTAAGTACATACACTGGCAATTTTAAAAGTTAAACATTTAAAGTTTACGAAAATTCCTTGACTTGAAAACAACTTGGAAGATTAAAAGAAAAAATATAATTTATAAAACTTTAATAAGACGTTTTGTTTTATATTGATTAAATCTTAATTTTTATTTAAAAGTTTTTGAATTATATGAATACAACATGATTAAAGTTGTTTTAAGATGAAAAATTACTCAACTAAAAATTTTATTATTTAAAATTAATTTTGATTTAATTAAAATTTATATGTTAATTTTTATTTTTGTAGCTTTTCTTAGCTATAAAATGGTGTAATTGATTTAGAAAATAAATAATTTGTGGAGAAATATCAAAAACAGCTAAAAAACATATTTATAAAATTTAGATGTAAAATAATGTATTATATCTAAAATACTTTGTGTATAACTAGCTAGGAAACCTCTTATTTTTTAAATTTTAACTCAAACTTTTTAAATGACAAAAAGGATTTAACTTTAAAGCTTAAATTTATAAAAGAATTAAGATCTTATAAAATGTATGACATATAAAAATTTTATTATAATAAACTAATTCTTTAGCAAAATTTTTATTACCATAGTTGTCTTTACTGATATTTTTGGTATATATCTAAACTTTAAACAATCTTAAATCCTAAATTTCAATAATCTGAATTATTATATATCTAGTTTATTTATATAACCTTACCGTAATTTAAGTTCAAAATTACAAAGGATAGAGAAAAATATATGAACAGATAAAAGAAGTACTAAAGTTGCATACAAAAATAATATTAGAGTATATATAAACTAAGAAAATAAAGAGGCCCTTTTTCATAAAATATTTGTTAAAAACTGTAAAGTAAAAACTAGGGAAGAGTAAAACTAATAGTTATTATAAACATTTTTTCAATATCAAATGAAACAAAGAAATATGAAAAAATAAATTTACCTGATCAGAGCCCCAGCCAACTTTTTGCAAAAACCTTTCCTCATGTAGAATGGCCAATGAATTAACAAAAAGAATGCAAGCTTCAAGCAGTCCATAAAGCCCCATAGTTTATATTTAACTCTAAAAAAACAACTAGTATTTAAACTCAATGTGATAAAATATTTAAATTTAAGTTTATATGTACCAACAGTAATACTTGAAGTATCATACTAGTTAGTAACAACTAAGATTGAATTAAAAGACCTAGTGTTTTACTCACATTAAGTACTTTAAAAAACTATTTGTATATTGCAGAAATACTTTTATATTAGTTTTTACATGCATATGTTTTTAAGGGCATAGGAATGGGGTAGATCACTTTTTTCACAATTCGATCTTATTTTATATAGTATTTACTAAGCTACAAGATGATTTTAACAGATTAAAATAAACTCAAAATAATTTTTAAGATATAGCTGGTCATAGTCAGAGGCAACAATAGTTTTATTATGAAAGGTGCAAAGCAAACTAGAACTGCAAAAAAAAGCTACTTCACTAAAAGTCTATCTTCTCCTACGTTTTTTGAGACAATTTCCTCAAACTTTTAGAAAATGCTCCTTGTAATATTTAGAAAGTTCTGTTAAATTGAAAAACAATTATCAGAAAAATAAGCAAAAAAAAATTTTTTTTTGTCTTAAATTTTTATTTAAATTTTTTTAAATTTTGTTGTGACTGAAACTGAATTTTCTAAATATTACAAGTAACATTTCCCTGAAGTTTGAGGTAGTTATCTCAAAAAACATAGGAGGAGATCGATCTTTAGTTATTTCTAGTTATTTGCCTTTGTGTATCCCATAAGGAACCTATTGTAGTCTTAAAACTTTAAATGATTTAATCAAATAAAATAAAAACTTGCTTAAAAACAAGAAAATTAAAAACGAAATCACATATATTAAAATTCATAGTAATTTGAAATAGATATTCACAAGTATTCCTTAAAAAATTAAGCTCACATAATAATTAAACTGCAATAAATAAATAAATGTTATTAAACTTTTATTGAGGTCCTTATCTTCTGAAAAAAATATACTTCAACTTTATTAGTACAAAGAATTAAAGACACAAACTCAATTAATTGACTATTATTGATGATGAAACTAAACTCAGGGTGACCACTATTTGAAAAAGGTATTACAGGTTTTGTTAGAGGTACAAATTTTTTATCTATTTTTAGTTGAAGACTAAATTTATGAAAATAATAAGGAGAATTAAATTATTAAAAAGAACCTGTAATGTTACTGTAGATGTGTTATATAATAAATTAAATTTTGTTTTTTTTCTATAGTAGACCTTATAAAAACTTTTATTTAAAGTTTAATCGAGTACTTACATCACTGTAATTCTACCGATCCCTTTTAAATTAAAACCAAAAGTATAAAATCAAACTATCAATTTTAACTGAAAAAAAACCTTATATGGATACATCATTTGGCAAATACTCACAAGGGTAAATCTCAACATAAAAAACAACAAAAAGTGGAAAATCATAAACTAAACTCCCAAGCAAGTATCTGCTAACCTGCAACAAAAATACATCAGCAGTACAATTGTATGATCACTGCCACTCACAATCTGCTGTTGCAAATTTAAATAAACCAGTTAATAATTATAAATATTTAGTTCCTTAAAAATTTAGAAAATATCAAACTACTGAAAGTTGAAAAAAATTATAGTATTTGTGTTTATAAATTAACATTTAAAAAAAATAAATTGAATTAACATATTATTTCTTAGAAACAAGTGACTTGAAAAAAAATTAAGCATCTTAAAATCTAACATTGTAACAAAAAGAAAGATTATTTATTAACAAAAAATTTAATTAATTTCAATAATCTATAACAATCACTCTTTCATTAACCAGACAATCACAAAATAATTTTACCAAGCCTAACTTGGTATACATATAACATGCATCAAATTCAGTACATAAAAACATACATAAAAGACACTCTAATTTTTAGTGATTTAATAAAATATATATACCACTATATTTAAAACTGTCTTTTTTTAAATTAGAAAAAAATTGGGACATATGACCAAAACTATATACCCATATACCTAAAGCAGTTTAGGTCAAGTCTTGTTCTAGGTTTTTCAGTTAAGTAATTTAATTTCTTTGAAAACCTTGTATTGTGTGAATGAATAGAACTAGCAAGTGTAATTCTATTGTACTCTACATCAAATACTGTCAAAGTATTACCAATTAACTTACAAACTTGCATTTTATAAACATCATTTAGTTTAAGCAGATTATTTTTTTTTAAGTTGGTTTGTTGTGGTCAGGGCAGGCACACAAAACATACCTGAATATTCTTTTTGCATACAAACAACTGGTTTTAAGTAACAGTCTGCAGAACCAACTCAAGCAGATATGTACAATAATTGATGTGCAGTTAAAATAAACCAATACACCATGTTAATGGGGAACTGGTCAAATATGCACAAAGACACTTTTGCACAAAGGGTCATTTTAGTAGAAGAGTGAAAAAAACAGAAAGACAAAAACAATAAAATAATCTAAAAAATAAATTAATAAAAAAACAAAATGAAATAAAATTTACTAACAAAGACTGAAAAGTTAAAAAATGTGTAGTAAAAACAGTGATAGTAAAAATGAAAATAAACAATTTAAATTATTATTAAAATAATAATTATACTACAAGTTATACAAGACACACAATTTCAATAAAACTAGATATGTTTTGAGCAGTTCTCATCAGTAGAGCACAAAGCTAACAAAAGACAAGATTTTACAAACTTATATAGTAACCAAGTAATCATAAACTAATCAAGAAAAGTTATTGCAATTTACTAATACAGCTGCTGTTGTAAAGCAAGCTTTATTGGATTAACAACAAAACATGTAAGGTAGAAGATAAAAGAGCAGGTACCAAAGAGTGTAAATAGTATTCCCTTTTCATAAGAAAGATGATATACCGGTCAAGGTTTTAAATGCATCTAAACATTCAACAATTGAAGAACATTTGGTTAATAACTTAACTTTTGCAAACAGTTATAACATAAAAAGATTTAAAATTATTAAAACTTGTAGTAATGTTTTCGATTTGATTAAATTTGAAACGAATCCATTTGTATTTTATTAGAGAAACCTGTTTTATATAGGCAAAAATATTTTGACTATACTGTTTCTTTATTTTTATAATACTTTATAAGTGTTGTTTTCATTTTATTTATGTTTAGTTTTACTGTAGATCAATTAAAACTAAGTAAACTTAAATGATTTTAATTGTTGCTAATTGCTTTTGTTTTTTTATTTACCTCTTGATTACATTGTTACTATATAAGTTTGTGAAATCTTATCTCTTTTAGCTTTGTAATCTACTGACGAGAATTACTTGAAATATATCTACTTTTATTTAAATTGTGTGTCTTTTATGACTTCTTGTGTAATTACTGGTCACTTATGTTTAAACATTTGAAAAAAAACTATGTAAATAAATATAAATTTAAAAATATATAAAGCTACAAAGGGTAAGGGGTAACAGTGGTAGTAGTAAAAAAACTAATACTAACTTATAAAACAAGAAAAATAAAAATTTTATTACAAAAAATAAAAAAAAACTGTTACTGACCAAAGGGTAAGGTTAACAGTGTGATAGTAAAAATAAAATAAACAAAAAATTTAAAGTAATAAAACATATAATATATAAAAACTATAAAAATTAAAAAAAGGTCAACACATGCAAAAATTTAGTTGTGCAAAAGTGATCTTGGTGCAAAAGTTTCCCTCTAACCATATTTAAATCATACTCGTTTTGAGGGTAGTAGTGTCGAACTAAATAATAACTCAGTTTTGTTTATTAAACAACAAAAAGAACTGACAGAGGACTCGAAATATTTGGTTCTTGGACCTGGTACACAAAAAATCTATTGCTTATTAAGTCTACACCACGGGTAATACCTTTTAAGGGCATAGGGGGGGGGTAAACACCCTTTTTTGGTTTTTGATCTTTTTTATATAGTTTTTACTAAGCTACAAGATGCATTTTACCGGTTTAAAAATATCAAAATAATTTTTGAGATATAGCCGGTCAAAGTCGGAGGCAACAGTAGGATCCTTATGGGAGGCACAAACTAAAAAGGCAAATAACTAGAAATCACTAAAAATCTATCTCCTCCCACGTTTTTTGAGATAACTACTTCAAATTTTTAGGAGATGTTCCTTGCAGTATTTAGAAAATTCTGTCAGAACAGAATTTAAAAAAATTAAAAATTTTATACAAAAAAACAAAAAAAAACCGTTTTTTTTTTGTTTATTTTTTATATAAAATTTTTATTTTTTTTTTACTTCCTTCCGACAGAATTTTCTAAATATATTAAGGAACATTTCCTTAAAGTTTGAGGTAGTTATCTCAAAAAACGTAGGAGAAGATAGATTTTTAGTGAAATGGTCTATTTTTGCCGTTTTGTTTTTTTGTTTTAGTTTGCGCCTCCCATAAGGAACCTATTGTTGGCTCCAACTTTGACCGGCTGGCTATATTTCAAAAACTATTTAAAATTTAAAATCCTAAAAAGCATTTTTTAGCTTAGTAAAAACTATATAAAATAAGATCAAAAACCAAAAAAAGGTGTTTACCCCCCCTACGCCCTTAACTACAGTGCTTATTCACTTATCCGGACTTCACTTATCTGGACGCTCACTTATCCACACAGTTTTGTTTAGAAGAAAATTCAAAATGTTTTTAATATTAAACACTAACATTTTGTATGATACAAATATTTAAGCTTTCTTGCTGTAAAAACATTTTAAGCAATTTTTTAAAATTGTAAGTTTTCAGCTGAAAAACGTAAAAAAACTATTAAACATACGTCTACTCTTTCTTATTTTAGCAAAACATACAATAAAAACTAGTTTGTTAGAAGTGAAATGTTTCCATTAAATTGGCTTTAAACTTAGTTAATATTTTTCTTTATGTCTGTTTTTATTTTCTTTGTTTAAAATGTTATTTTACTTGGAGAAATAGGTTTACATTATTTTTTGTTTTCAAAGATAAGTTAAATTTCTATTTTCTCTTAAACAAAAAATAATCTTTTTTTTTTATTCATAGTTAAGGCAGGTGGAATTGCAAATGATGAATTTTACTTGCTTGACCTGCAAAAAACGTATATTGTTGTAGAGGGTTAGTAAGTCAGATGTTTTTTACCTTAGAAAAAATATATTTAATTAACCTAAAATTCAGCTTTTTCTGTTTATCATTTTTTTATATATTACTCACAATTACTATGTATTTGTTTTTACTATAACAATTTTATTATGCATGGTTTTATATTCAGCAGTTATATTACTATATGAAAAAATTGTTTTTTTGTACATATCCAGAATTTTGGTTATCCGGACATGTTTAGAGAAAAATCATGCCCAACGTGTCTGGATAATTAAATAAGCACTGTACTACCTTTAAACGTCATGCCAAAGACTTTTTGCCAAAGCATAACACTTCTTAGAAAATTTCAATGAAAAAACTCAATTTTTTAATCTATAAAATAGTTTTTTTCTTATCACGGTTAATTCTCTTTAATTAAAAAAATTTATCATGAGTAATCTTAAACTGTACTGAGTCATCATGACCTTTTTCAAATATTTAAAACAGTTTTCTTAAACTTTTAAAAATTGATAAACAGCAAGTGTGGTCAACAAAATATTGCATCTAAATCAACTAATTGGTTATCCTGATAGTGTGGCAATTCTGTATCTAATCTAGATTAGATTATTTAAATGTAGAAGTTTTTCAATTTTATTTTTGCATGTGTACACCATAGGTTTCAATCTTACAAAGTTGACTTAGAGTAATTTCCTATCAGTCCACTAAAGACTTCCATAATTTTGTTAAAATTCCAAGACTTTTTTTTGTAATCAAATTTTAAGTTTCCTTGTAAAATAACCATTCTATATACTACTAAATTTTATAATTAACAAAAAAAACTACAAAACAGACAAATTCTGTTAATACCAAGTCAATGTTAACAATTGAGACTCTATAAGTAAAACATTAAATATTTTGCTAAACAGAATTAAAAAAAAAAACTTTAAAAACAAACGAAAATGACTAGGTCAGGAGTGTAAGAAAGTATTCAAATAACACAAATTTATATCAATAAATTTGTTTAATTTATTTGTAATTAAACAAGAAATATTATCAATATAAGCAATTTACAAAACAATACAACTCTAAAAATTTTGAACTTTGCAGATGACACCCTGTTATACACTACCTTAAAGAAAAAACCTATCAACAAGACAATATATACTTAAATTCACAGTTGGAAAATGTATTGAAATGGTTATTCAACAACAGGCTTAAACTTAATGTAAATAAAACTAGGTACATGCTCTTTCACTCTTGTAAAACAGTAGTATGGAAAGACACAAATTTAGACATAAAAATAGGTAATTTGTCTATATTAAAAGTAGAAAATTATAAGTATCTCGGTGTTACAATTGATAGTAACCTCAATTGGTATGACCATATTGAAGCAGTAAAAACTAAGTTATTGAAGACAATAGGTACTTTATACAAAACTAGGTACTTTTTAAATCTAAATTCTTTGTATTACATCTTTAACTCACTTCTGATGAGTCATATAAGATATGGTCTGTTGTGTTGGGGAAGGGCGAGTAAAACTAAAATTTCTGAAATTGATAAACTCATAAATAGAGCATTAAGATGTATTCATTTTAAAGGTTGGCATGAAAGTGTTAACAGTATAAAAATAGAAAAGAAAATATTAAATGTTGAAAATATGTTTAAGCATGAGTTAGGAGTGTTTATGCATAAGTTTAAAAGAGATACTTTGCCAATTAACTTTAAGCCTTACTTTAAAAGATAAATAAAATTCACAATCATTCAACAAGATTTTTACAGACAAATTATTATATCCCTAGAGTAAATAGTATTTATGGTTTTAAAACCTTATCCTATCTTGGATGTAAAGTATGGGAGGAAATTCCAAGAAAACTAAAAGATGAGAGCTACCTTGGAGCTTTCCAATCAGGACTAAAAATTGTTTTACTTAAAAATCAATCAGGTAGAATGTAAAATTATTTTTTTCTATTTTTTAACAAATAAGATAAATTTTTGGTATTGGTATATTTGTAATGTATTCTTTGGCCAATTGATGGTGGTTTGACTGGGTGTGGGCAATATTGGCTTGGTTATGTTTTTTTTTTAATTTGGGATTTAGTGTTACTGTTTTGTTTCCATTGACTATGTGGCTATAAAAAAAGGTTTGCTTAGCTTTTATTTTACTTAACTAAATTCTAATATTGATTTATGAGTTAGATAAACTGAGTTTGTTTTTACAGAGGTACAATATAGTATTCAACTATCTTTAATAATTTGAAATTTATTCACTTGTTAGATTATTAGTATTATTGTTTAGAAAAAAACAGCTGATGAGTCCACTATACAAGTAAATAATGTTATACAATAAATGTTTTCAAGTATGTACAGTATTATTTGATAGTGTATCAAGTATTTTTTATAGTGATTTATTATCTCTTTTTTAACTATATAACCATAAAAAAATTTCTTGATCCATTGTCAAGTTTACTGAATAAGTTATATTTTCAGGGTTGCCACTATTTGAGTCAAAAAATCTTCCCTGAGTGACCAAAAACTTCCATAAGTAACCTTAAACTTCCCTGAGTTTTTTTCAAAACCTTAAATTATTTATTAAAAAAATACCATGTTAACTCTGAGAATATTGAAGAACTTGTCGCAAGGTTAAAAAATTTCTAAATAAGCACTTAAAAATGAATAAAATTAACATTTTTGAACAAAATATTGAAACTGTATTAACTAAATCTCATTCTACATCAAGAAAATAATTTCCCTGAAATTTTCTTAAAATTTTAAAATTTTTAAGAAAAAATTAAAACTGCACTGAGTTTCCCTGAGTTTTAAAAGAGAATCAAAATTCCCTGAGTTCCTTGAGATTTTCTACAACTTGAAAATTCCCTGAATTCCCTGAGTGTGTGGCAACCCTGTATTTTACTTTGAAACTTGTTTTTACGAGTTTATTAGATATTTGTTAAGTTGTTTTTATGTAAAGTTTATTAGATATTTGTTGAGTTATCTTCAAAATATACTTATACATTAAAAAGTATTATTTATTCTTAGGTAGATACTTACATTGCCTTAAGTTTTTACAACAATTATAGTTGTGAGAATTAGCAATCATAATTGAGCATTATTATATACTAAAACTACTTTATATATACATATTTTTTCTTTAAAGAAAATTAAGCACATACTAAGAAAATTTACAGATATTCTTAAAGTACAGTATAATTTATAGTTTTTGTTTTATACTCATGTTTATCCTTATTATTATATTTAGAGATGAGATATATATATATTTTTTTTGCTGCATTTCTACAATTTCTCCCCTTTTTATGTTATTATGAAACTTTATATTGTATTTTTCGTGGTTGTTTTTGTAAAAAGAGCAAACCAAAGTCTTTTCAGCCTTAAAACTTCCAGCCTCAAAAATGAAAAATTTTGCAACTTTTTTGAATGATTTTATTCACATACTCAAATCCTTGACAACCAACTTTTTTACATGATTTTAAGTGCTGACAATTATCAAGGCTCATTGTTCACATTTTTATTATAAAAATATATTTAACTCACAAACCTTAACTCACAAACCGCTGTTGTGATCTTACCAAGCGGGCTTTAGTACGAAGAACTGGAGCGACCGTTTGTGGGTAAAGTCCTCTTGGATCTTTACGCACTCGTGACGTTACGCACTCTCGTTTAGTTACGCATTTCAGAATTCTATAAAATTCAGAAAATAAAATTTTTAATTTTTTATTAATATTGTACAAATTAGGTTTAATGTATATTTTTAAATTAAAATATGTTTATGAATGCTAACACACCAACAACTAATAAACATTTATTTATACCTCAGTATATCAGAAATTTTGTAAACAATAAGAGATTAAATCAAAATTCTTAAAAAAACATGACTGTTTTTTATTATGAAAGTATAATGAAATAATGAGAGTTTAAAACACAAAGAAATAATACAGCTATTTTGCATCATATATTAATAAATACCATTTTATAATTGTAAAGAAATGATTAATTATAAATTGAATTTGCTAAGTAGAATAAAGTATAAATGTCACATATAAATAAAGATAAAGATAATTTCTACTTATTATTAAAATAGTAAAATTGTTTCTGTTCGTATTACTGTTTTATAGAAATTCAAATCCTTTTTTTTATATATGTATAGTTTTATCTGTTGTTTTTACATTTATAAATAAAGTAAACAAATTGTTAAAAATGGGAAAGTGCCCAGTTTGCTTTTAACTAGAAGCATTATTGAAAACAGCCATTTTAGTGAGTATAATTGGTACCTCTCGTTTCTTTACGATCTCTCATATATTTACGCACTTTTTCTGTGGACACAATGTGCGTAAATAAGCGAGAGGTCACTGTATTTCGGCCATCGTCAACAAGTTGAGATGTTTCATGCCATCGAAAATAAACAATGAACTTCACTGCACGATCAACAACAACAAATAACTTAAAAACTGATTAGGGCAGTTGCTTGCAGACGACTGCGTTAAATTGAAGTCTACTATACACAAAAGACTTAAAGATAGAGAAAAAAATATACTATATATAACTGGTTTTACTGCAGTTTTTTGTTTTATAGCTTTTGTTATTGTTTTACCACTCTACGCACAATACGCATTGCTGAATTCGGCTGATAGCAGGTTTATTATATTTACTTCTATTGCTGAACTATACAAACACTAATTGCAAATATATGTTTTTAATGTTAATAAAAGCAAGGAAAGTTTTACTAAATTGTTGTTTAAATCTTAATTCAAAGCTTTAAAACAAATAGAAATACTTTAATAAGTTATAACTGAGTTCTTAAGGCTAATTATAAGAAACATTCAACTTAACTAAAAAAATATTTTAAAAATAGAATAAAAGTTTTAAGAAGTATTTTCATAATAAACATAATTTTACCCTAAAAACACCTTTTTGATAAAAGATTATGGCCTTAAAATAAACTGTTTGCATTTTTTTGGTAATGCAGGAGTACTTTTAAAGCAAATAATATTATTATAGAGTCTATTATTAAATTAATATTAATAGTATTATAAGTTAAGAATACAAATACAAATAGTGGTTAAAACTTTTATTTAGCATTTTATTTTTGCAAATAAATAAACACTTAAGTAAATTTAAAGCAAAGGATCTTTAGCAAACGATTAATAATGTAAAAGCAGTAGATAAAAATAAAATTTAAAAGTAACTTGTCGTTAATTTTAACTTTAAATAGTAGCAACGAAACAACGAAATTCATAAACTGAAACAATCATAAATTTTGACACATTAAGCAGCTATAATTAAACCCTTTTGCTGGTTTGGTTCTTAGTCCGGCACATTTCAAGTGGAACTACCGTCGGCACTTCTCAATTCCGCACTGAATCTTTAAAAAAATTGTTTACGTATTTTATAAATAAAAACTTTATTTAAATCTTTAATGATTGTTATTTGTAACCTTAAGTTGAACTTACCCACAAAAACTTTTTGTTTTTTTGTTTCGAAGTCTTCATTACCGCAACCAAAGCAATAGTCTAGGTCTGGACCGACATTTGGCGGACCTGAATAACAAAGATTATATACGCTATAAAACTTTTATTTTAGAAAAGACTAATTTACCTTTAGTATGTATACTAACCTCCAATTAACAATATTTCATCTGCAATAAGTTTTCTTTTACTTAGTAGCTGTTCATCCCCTTCTAACTTCAAACTACTAATCTCATTATTCAAATTTTGAATAAGTTTTTCTGCAAACTAATTTTTTTTTTTCAAATACTGTTTAATTTTTTTAGTTATTAAATTAAATCGCAACTTACATCGAACAAAACTAAATACTAATTATTTCTTTGGCTTTGTTTGAGGAAATTATGACTAATTGGTTGGAATTTTAATTCAACAGAACATGTTAGCTCTTCAACACGTTCTTCAAGTTGTTCATTATAGTTTTCTTTGTAAAAAGGATTGAGATACATCCAGACATTTTTGATCTTGTTTACAAACTGTAAAAAAGAATATATTGTATAAAATATAATTTAAAAAAAACATACTAACTCACTATTAATTTAGGTTGCTGAGCTTCTATGAAAAAAATACAAAATTTTCCTTCTACAAGGCTTTCAGCAGTTCTTTGATCTAAGTTCATTAATGCTGAACCTGACATTACGTCAAAATCGTTGTAACAGCAAACACTTTCCGCTAAAAAATCATATAATAATTTGATTTATATAAAAAAAAACTTTATACATCTAGGCGTAATGCTTACTTAGTACATTGTCAAAATTTATACTCTAAATATTAACTAACATGGAAAGCACTTGTATCCTAACAGAAACTTGATAACTTCTAAATTAGCTTTATTTCCAGGCTTTAAAGTTTTGAAGTCTTCCTGGGCTAAACTAAACTTCTTTTTGTTTATATAAGCCACACTTGCTAAAACAAAAGAACTTTTTCTGCTCCACACATAGTTTCTCTAAATAAAATTTACTTTTTTAGTATATTAACCTATAACATATCTCTGTATAAAAAAGAACGTAAAGATAAATAAAGATTGTAAAACAGTGAACAAAAACTAATATTAAAACAATATAACTTACATCTGCTATTGTTGCACACTTTGTGTGTGTTGCATTTGGTTTTTCTAGTCTGACTCTTTCTCTTGAAAACTATAGAAAAATATATTAAATACCTTTACTTCACAACTTAAAAAAATCACTTACTGAACAATCTTTGTCCCAATGCGAAACTTTGTTCCCTGGCCGCAAACGTTTTCGGCGTTTCCAAATACCTTTTGATTGAATAACATGGGTATTTTTAGGTGGTTTCTCCAAGTGTAGTACATTTTTTATGCTTTCGTGATTCAGGTGGTGCATTATATACTGTTCTTCATTAAATCTACATTAATTATTTAGAGTTATGTAAATTTGAACTTATATTCAAAAACCTCATACACAAAACTAACTTAAACTTTAAGAAAATTTTAAGCGGAATCTACAATAAATTACCTGTAGTGATGACGCATTTCTTTAAAGAAATCATGAAGTTCATAAAACTTGCTTCTTTTTTGCACCTTGTCATTTATTGGATACTTTTTCATTAAGTGATTCTTCACAGTAGAAAACCAGGACTCTACTGGCTGATTGTTGTGGTTGGTTTCTAAAGTTTTTGGGAAAAGCAAAGTACTTGTCCACAATGGTATAATTGTTGCCCAAGTCCTCAAGAAATAGCGAATAAACGATGGACAAAAATAGTCATTTTTTCTTTTGTTTTGGCATGAAATTAATTGATCTTCGACAGATTTTTTGATTGCCTGTTAACAATATTAAGTTACTTATAAGAACAGTTATCTTTTTTTTTTGTAAAAAGACAAAACCATAAGTTCGTGATAAAAAGGTGATTTTGACACAATTTCCTCTTCAATGCTATCTTCTTTTTCAAAGAAGTGTGAGCTATTGTCGTTTGTTGAGCTGTTTTCATGAAGCTGTGTTAGTTCCTCCCTAAAAAATTCATTAAGTTTGTTTTAAGTTTGCTTATTTCAGACAAAATAACAAAACCTACCTGCTTTCTAAAAGGAGACCTAAAAATTCTAAACTTGTATGTACTTGGTCGTTTAATTCTGTAAAATAAAATAAATATAAACTAAAGTAAATCAAAAATTAAATGCAAAAACTACCTTCGCTAAGCATAACGACACACATGTGTCTGAAAATGTTTTTTATTGTCCCATAGTTTGAACAGTTCATTAACCTACTGCAGCTTGCCATAACGAGTTTTTTTAATTCTTTACCAATTTTTCGTTCTTTATCATCTTTTTTACGACCACAAAAACGTTTAAAAGAGTTCATATTATGGCAACTACAAATATGTATGACGCAATTAATTTTTTCTTTAAATGTATCATTTCTTACAGATTCATCTGAAATTTTTATTTGTATGAAAAAAATAATAGTTCTAATATTGTATATTAACAAACCTTGGCAGTTTAGCACTGTATAGGCGTCATCTATGTATCTAACTAATGTTGTTCCATTAAAAGCAGAACACAAACCAGCCAAAGTTGCTAAGCTGTAGTCAGCTTTAACACGGGAAATTTTCGCTTTGACTATAATATAGTTTATATAAATTTAAACGTGCATTAATGAAAATATAACAAAAAAAACTTACAATTGGAAACTTTCAGCAAATCATCATTCAGCATGTTCAGGCAAAAGCGATAAGTAGAAGTGTTTAACCTTGCGCTCATCATGTCCGAAAGAACAAGTGGCGGATGATTTTCAGATTTCTGCTTTGTGTTTTTGTTCGTACGTTGATCAAATCCTACTCAATTTTAGTAATATTTTTATTTTGTAATAAATTAAGTGATTAAAAAAAATTAAATTGTTTACTTTAAGCTACAAAAAAATTTCAAATTATATTTTAAACGTATAAAAGCCATCTAACCTCTGAAGCATGCAACTGAGTAGTAAATCTCTTTTCCTCCATACTTATTAAAAAGTCCTCCTGTAGTGTCGACGTATAAACTATTGTTTAAGACCTTTTTTGTTTAAATTGGTTGAGAATTGTGAACGTGATTGATTTTTGAAAAAACATGTCCGCTTTTATAAGAAAAAGCTAGTAAAAAAATGCTTGATTTTGTGATGGAAAAAAATAATATTTTTCGGCTTTCATAATTAATAAAAGTAAATGTTCTGATAACTACAAAGCATAAACTATCGTTTAAGACCTTTTTTGTTTAAATTGGTTGAGAACTGTGAACGTGATTGATTTTTGAAAAAACATGTCCGCTTTTATAAGAAAAAGCTAGTAAAAAAATGCTTGATTTTGTGATGGTAAAAAATAATATTTTTCGGCTTTCATAATTAATAAAAGTAAATGTTCTGATAACTACAAAGCATAAACTATCGTTTAAGACCTTTTTTGTTTAAATTGGTTGAGAACTGTGAACGTGATTGATTTTTGAAAAAACATGTCCGCTTTTATAAGAAAAAGCTAGTAAAAAAATGCTTGATTTTGTGATGGAAAAAAATAATATTTTTCGGCTTTCATAATTAATAAAAGTAAATGTTCTGATAACTACAAAGCATAAACTATCGTTTAAGACCTTTTTTGTTTAAATTGGTTGAGAACTGTGAACGTGATTGATTTTTGAAAAAAACATGTCCGCTTTTATAAGGAAAAACTAGTAAAAAATGCTTGATTTTGTGATGGAAAAAAATAATATTTTTCGGCTTTCATAATTAATAAAAGTAAATGTTCTGATAACTACAAAGCATAAACTATCGTTTAAGACCTTTTTTGTTTAAATTGGTTGAGAATTGTGAACGTGATTGATTTTTGAAAAAAACATGTCCGCTTTTATAAGGAAAAACTAGTAAAAAATGCTTGATTTTGTGATGGTAAAAAATAATATTTTTCGGCATTCATAATTAATAAAAGTAAATGTTCTGATAACTACAAAGCATAAACTATCATTTAAGACCTTTTTTGTTTAAATTGGTTGAGAACTGTGAACGTGATTGATTTTTGAAAAAACATGTCCGCTTTTATAAGAAAAAGCTAGTAAAAAAATGCTTGATTTTGTGATGGAAAAAAATAATATTTTTCGGCTTTCATAATTAATAAAAGTAAATGTTCTGATAACTACAAAGCATAAACTATCGTTTAAGACCTTTTTTGTTTAAATTGGTTGAGAACTGTGAACGTGATTGATTTTTGAAAAAAACATGTCCGCTTTTATAAGGAAAAACTAGTAAAAAATGCTTGATTTTGTGATGGAAAAAAATAATATTTTTCGGCATTCATAATTAATAAAAGTAAATGTTCTGATAACTACTAAGCATAAACTATCGTTTAAGACCTTTTTTGTTTAAATTGGTTGAGAACTGTGAACGTGATTGATTTTTGAAAAAACATGTCCGCTTTTATAAGAAAAAGCTAGTAAAAAAATGCTTGATTTTGTGATGGAAAAAAATAATATTTTTCGGCTTTCATAATTAATAAAAGTAAATGTTCTGATAACTACAAAGCATAAACTATCGTTTAAGACCTTTTTTGTTTAAATTGGTTGAGAATTGTGAACGTGATTGATTTTTGAAAAAAACATGTCCGCTTTTATAAGGAAAAACTAGTAAAAAATGCTTGATTTTGTGATGGAAAAAAATAATATTTTTCGGCTTTCATAATTAATAAAAGTAAATGTTCTGATAACTACAAAGCATAAACTATCGTTTAAGACCTTTTTTGTTTAAATTGGTTGAGAACTGTGAACGTGATTGATTTTTGAAAAAACATGTCCGCTTTTATAAGAAAAAGCTAGTAAAAAAATGCTTGATTTTGTGATGGAAAAAAATAATATTTTTCGGCTTTCATAATTAATAAAAGTAAATGTTCTGATAACTACAAAGCATAAACTATCGTTTAAGACCTTTTTTGTTTAAATTGGTTGAGAATTGTGAACGTGATTGATTTTTGAAAAAAACATGTCCGCTTTTATAAGGAAAAACTAGTAAAAAATGCTTGATTTTGTGATGGAAAAAAATAATATTTTTCGGCTTTCATAATTAATAAAAGTAAATGTTCTGATAACTACAAAGCATAAACTATCGTTTAAGACCTTTTTTGTTTAAATTGGTTGAGAACTGTGAACGTGATTGATTTTTGAAAAAACATGTCCGCTTTTATAAGAAAAAGCTAGTAAAAAAATGCTTGATTTTGTGATGGAAAAAAATAATATTTTTCGGCTTTCATAATTAATAAAAGTAAATGTTCTGATAACTACAAAGCATAAACTATCGTTTAAGACCTTTTTTGTTTAAATTGGTTGAGAATTGTGAACGTGATTGATTTTTGAAAAAAACATGTCCGCTTTTATAAGGAAAAACTAGTAAAAAATGCTTGATTTTGTGATGGTAAAAAATAATATTTTTCGGCATTCATAATTAATAAAAGTAAATGTTCTGATAACTACAAAGCATAAACTATCATTTAAGACCTTTTTTGTTTAAATTGGTTGAGAACTGTGAACGTGATTGATTTTTGAAAAAACATGTCCGCTTTTATAAGAAAAAGCTAGTAAAAATATGCTTGATTTTGTGATGGAAAAAAATAATATTTTTCGGCTTTCATAATTAATAAAAGTAAATGTTCTGATAACTACAAAGCATAAACTATCGTTTAAGACCTTTTTTGTTTAAATTGGTTGAGAATTGTGAACGTGATTGATTTTTGAAAAAAACATGTCCGCTTTTATAAGGAAAAACTAGTAAAAAATGCTTGATTTTGTGATGGTAAAAAATAATATTTTTCGGCATTCATAATTAATAAAAGTAAATGTTCTGATAACTACAAAGCATAAACTATCGTTTAAGACCTTTTTTGTTTAAATTGGTTGAAAACTGTGAACGTGATTGATTTTTGAGTTTAGACTCAAAAATTTCAAAAACCATGTTTTTTAGGGTATTTTTTCATTTTTGAGGCTGAAAAGACCGCAATAAAAGAGCAACAAGTATACATAATCCTAAAAATTGAAATCTGGAGGAGGAGACGGTGTGGTGAACATGGTAGACTATGGTTTCCATGGTCAATATTGGCAGAAATGGGTATAAAAAAGAGTGCATACCAATTTTTCTTTTAAAAATATTTTTCTTTTGAGTTAATTTAGATAACAATACTTAAAAAAAACAATTAATAATATTGTTTATTTTTTGCTGATCTTAAGTTTCTTTTTTACTGTTTTAATTATAGTTATAAACATAACTCAAAAATAGTTATAAAATAAATGGTGTGACGCTCGATGACCGAAAGGTTTTTCTCCACACCAATCCAATGACCATAGTTGTAAGCATTCACATTTTTCTTTCTTAATTAATTAAAAATGAAAAATTGTCAATATAAGCAATTTAAATTTAGGCCACATAAAAGGTTATTTCCCAAGTTAAAATGCTATAGTAATTATTTCTTTTAAGGTCTCTTCAGTAATAAAATCGAGATTTAGTTTGTAAATCAATTATGGAATACAATTAATAACAAACAACAAAAAGCTGAAATTGTAAAATCATATAGCTTTTAATTTCTACAAAAGCATTACAGGTATTATATTTTGAGGAATGTTAAAAATAAACAACTAGTTATGATAAGTTACATCAGGGTCTAACTACAGCTATTGTTAATATCTAGACAAAATTTATACTTCATAGTAAAAACATGAAAGTGGCTAGAAAATATAATATCAATTCTTTGTTGAGTTTTTTTCTATATTATTTTAGGAAAAGACAGATTTTTAAATTTCTGAAACAATAAAACTAACAAAAAATTTCGTGCTTGACTTTCAGTGCAATTTATTTCTTGCCAGTATACCACTAAAATTGCAAGGTTGTGTCGGATATATGTTTATAATTTAATATATTTTATTTATACTATTGGTTTTAAGCAAATTAGTATCAGCACCATTGTCGTTATATATGAACTACGCAGCTTCTTTATTTTTTACCTATTTTGCCAATTCTAGACGTATAAAAGTTGAGAGATAATGTATAACAACTGCTAAAAGCACTTTTTGTCGTTAAACAAATCATAGTAGTTGTACTTTACTTAAATTATACTAACCATACGTTAAAGTTCTGTACTTTTAGAAGCTTCAGATCTAAATATATAACTTACTACCAGGTATATCTTGATAATCAATCAGGATTGGCTTATAGCTTTCTAAATTAAACGAAAATGATTAAGATGTTTTACTGAAGGATAAACTTCTATTTTTGAATGTTATGAATGAAATAATGTCTTATATCTTAGTCTTAATTAATTTACAAATATAATTTTTTTATCTTGTGTGTTAATAATAAAACGGCTATAAATTTATAAGCCATAATTGGAAATTTTTACGACGAGTGTTAATTATGTTTTGTGTTTACTTATTACGAGTAGGAAAGTATACTTAAAAGTCAGTCTGAGCTGGTAAAAGCGGAGTCATAAAAATTTTTAAGGGCTTTATTATATCGTTATCGCACCTTAGATAATCGTATTTAAAAATTAGTCAAATAAAGTTAAAAAATTATAAGTAGTATGATAAAGAGCTTTTCAACTCAGACTGACCTTTTAGTTTACTGGCCTTAGGAGTGCATTACTTATTATTTTGTTTCAGGTAAATTCTCTAAAATAGTCTTAGCATACTTATCAACTAGCTTTTCATCTATGTATGTAAAGTCATAGCATTGTAAGTTTAGTTAAAAGCTTATAATTTAATAAAATACCAAAATTTTGATAAATGCGAACGACTAAAAAAAACTTAAGCAGAACTAGAAAGAGAACACTGCACTTTAAAAATAAATTTTTACAATACAGTTGTGCAAAACAAATAAATTAGGATTTTTAGTATAAAACGAGCTTTTTCATTAGCTTTAAGCATGGTTATCATACAAGATTCGTTGAGAATTTTCTATAAGTATTTTTATTTAAGAAATACTGTCTATATTTGTCACGCGAAGATTTTTAAAGGATTTCCAAAGTAGGCCATTAGCAAAATTTAAGCTGCAAAGTGGCCAAAGGTTGGCGTCAAGTAGTTAAGGGGCCATAATTTGAAACTTTCACTAAATATTTTAGAGCTTACAATATAGAGCAAAAAAATAAGCTTAAGCGCATTTTAAGGGAGTTTTGAAATATTAGACATTAAAGAACATTAACTTATGAAAAAGATTAGGAAACCTTGCCTGCTTTATTATTTAGTCTGCCAATTAGAAAATGTCCACTCCTAGTTAAAGCATAAATAATTGAAAAGTAACTAAATTAAGTTTATCTTAAAATATACAAGTGAGTACAACCCTATAAATATGAAAATTTTGCTGTTAAAAAATGATTTTGTTTGGAGTGAAAACCGTTGTCGCTTGTACTTTAATAATTATTTATAGTAAAAATCTTAAGCGCTACTCCTTTAAATAAAATCAAACCTTTTAGTAAGTACTTCAAACCGAAAAACTCTACCAAATCCTAAAACATTGGTAATCATAAACTTTCAAGCTTAAATTTTTTTATCTCTTGACATTTAAGCTCAGGTGAATTTTAAAATAAAACTTTACAACTTACGAGCATAAAGTTAATTTTAAAGGCAAATTTATTAATTTTTGAAAAAATCATAAAACTTTAATATCAATTATTTTCCTTATATTAAAAGCTATCTAAATTTTTTTTTTTAGAGAACGCACCTTTGTCTTTAATTAAAAAAAATATTTTGTTTGGGGTTGGAATTATTTCATGGGGTCCCTCCAAAAATAAAGTTTTATTTTTATTGTTATAACCAAAAATAAATATTTTTTTCCCTTATTTTGCATGTTATTTAAACTCCTAAATGTTTATTTTATAAATAATATCTTTTACGATTTGGCCCCAAAGCAAAATGATGTGTAATATACATCATTTTGCTTTGGGGCCAAATCGTAAAAGATATTAATATTATTTATAAAATAAATATTTAGGAGTTTAAATAACACGCAAACTAAGGGAAAAAAAACCTTTATTCTTGGAAGGACCCCATAAAATAAAATTATTTTAAATATTAATTGTTTTAGTTTAATTAAATTTGTTATAATTCATATTCTTATTATTTTTTTTTTCCTTTTATCATTTTTTTATCTAGGAAATGGCCAAGGCAAATTTTGCTTTAGAGCCAAATCGTAAAAGATATTATTATTATTTATAAAATAAACATTTAGAAGTTTAAATAACATGCAAACTAAGGGAAAAAAATTATAAAAAAAAAACAAATATTTTTGGTTTTAATACCATATAAATGAAAAAAAAAAGACCTTTATTTTTTGAGGGACCCCATGAAATAATTCAAACCCCAAACCATTTTTTTTTAATTAAAGACAAAGGTTCGTTCTTTAAAATTAAAAAAAAAATTTAAGATAGCTTTTAAGATGAGGAAAATAATTGACATTAAAGTTTTATGTTTTTTGAAAAATTTATAAATTTGCCTATAAAATTAACTTTATGCTCGTTTACAACTTAATCTGTGAAAAATGAATTACTATTTTTTTAACTCAAAGTTACCCAAATTTTAGTCGCAAAATTTAAAAGTTGAGTTATTTTACTGTGGACTATTGTGCAATTATAATAAAATAAGTGATTGAGCATTGCAAAAGATTCAAATTAAACTTCAGTGAAATTACTATCTGGGTATTTAAGTTTGTGCCGACAAATTACTAAAGTACATGAGTAAATACACACAGGCGACAAAATTAGAAAGACACAAAAAAAAAACAAGCAAAATAAAGCAACAGTACAGCAGGGTGGCCAGACATTATTTTTTATAAATCTATTTTGGGTTTTTTGATTTCTTCCATATTTTAAAAGTACAACTTTCTTGACCAATTTTAATATATAAAATTATGTTTAGAGGTAAAAAACTATTTTATTAAGTAAAATATATCAAAAGATACTGTAATGGTTTTTTAAATGTGACGATCAAAAATTAGAACAATATACAAATTTATTTCAATGTATTTATAAATCTTTTCTATTTTATCTTATTTATCTAAGTATTAAGATTGTCCGAAATTTCAAGTACTTCCTACAACTTAAAATTTCACGTTAAATGGCCACCCTGTTACAGCAAGAAGCTAAATAAAGTTATAATTGTTTTTTTTATCAAAAAAAATATATGCTCTATAAAGTTAACAGAATACCTTAATACTAGATACTTTTAAAAAGAACAGCTTTTAATATCGTTTAATGGAAGAAAACCTAAAATATTTTGAAAATTTTGAAGGAATTTACATTTGATTTAATGTCATAGTTTCACTTAGTTTCAGCTAATAAAATTTATACTTCATTATTATTTTTATTTTTGTATCTCTTAGACTCTTTTATAATTTATTATTATACAATTTCGTTTAGTGAAAAGTAGAGGAATATATTTATACTAGCTGGCTTAAGACTTACTTTAAAAAAAAGAAACATCTTAAAAAATAAAACAATAGCATGTTTAAACTTTGCGAAATAAGACTTCAAATTCTTAGTTTTAAACAATTATAACAAGACATAAAAAAAATTTAAACAGTGATCTTCTACGAGGCATACTTTAGCTCTGTTGTTTAAAATCTAACATAAAATACACTTACTTTAGTAGTTTAATACAAATTAACTATTAAACCACTAAGATAATTGAAATACAAAAGTATTTACATTATACATTAACATCTTATTAAATTATGGTTAGAAGACAATATGTTAAATAAGGGAACCTTAAAAAAAATTGCAAATCGTTTGCATATTTGTTAAGTTAACAAAAAGTAGTTAGGCTTTTATTCATGTTAACTATAACCCTTTAAACTTTATTTTCTATAGGTTTGGGTAAGGTGGGTTAGGGATAAGGGTCTATAAAAACATAAGCTTTAAAAAAGTTTTGCTAACTTGGTAATTAAAAAAATTATTTACAGGTTTTTAAAGCTACCCGTTAAATTAAATATATACTAGTAGAAATATATAGATTTATAGATCTTAATAACTCTATTTCAATCGATTTTCATATTATAAGTATATTAATTAAATCTTTCCTCAGATAAACAAACAATCAAAGGACGAATATATTTTATATTTCAAAATAAATTATTTGTTTTCAAAACAAAATTCATAGCTTTTTAAAGAGTTTGCTCTCATTTTTAACAAACTTGTAGTAAAACTTAACTAAATGTGAAAAACAAACTTGTACATTTTCAAAATAAAAATCTCTTAATTGTTTATATATTAAAATGACTTAACAAAAGATTAAACACACCATATCATTTTTCAGGGTATAACTATTTTATGCAACTAAATATATCTAAAAATATCCATAAACTAGTTTTAAACAACCAAAAAAGCTTATTGAAGCTTTTCACTAAAAAGCTAGAGTTTTTAGTTTACTTTTAAATGTGTGAATATTATGAAAATTTTCAAGTTAGTATGGGATCAACTATTTCATGTTTAACTTAACATAAATGGTGGCTTGTAAATAATAATAGATAATATTTAAAATATAATAAAATACTGAAATAGTGCTAAATAACAAAACAATATACAAATAAATTTAACAAGCATCTTAACTCACTAATTTATCTCTTTTTTTAACGTCAAAAATTAACAAGGTTTAACCACAATTTTTTATAAAATTATTTTGTATCTTAATATTTTTTTTTATGTTACTGATTGTAATACAAATATTATACTGTTAATTTTAAAGTTTTAAGTTTATACTATATAAACCAATGATTTAAAAGCAAATTTAAATTAACTTTGACAAATATACATTTTTAATTAAGAATTGCAAATGCCTTTTTCTTGTAAAATTCACTTAATATTATGCATCATTGTTAATAAAAACAATTAAATTAACATTAAATGCGGTTAGAAGTTTTGACAAATCAGATAGTACACTTTGTTTACCTACACTTTATACAAATAATTTTATCATGATAGAGTTGCCAAAAGTTAAAAAAAAAATCTAGTTTTTTCAATCTCTTCCAGGTTTTTAAAAAACTAGTTTTTAGTCCATTTTTATTATGAACTTAAACTTAAGGTAAAAAATTGTCTCAAATAGTACAACAACATTATATAGATAACGTAAAGCTATTAAAAAAGTTTTTTTTTAGATAATTTTTTAAATGACTCAAAAACATTTTTCGTTATGGTAGATTTTTTGTATGCAATAAAAAATTCATTACTTTAATGTAAAAACAGTTTGAAATTCCAGTTTTTTTGGTTACTTTGTTTAGAACTCCATTTTTTTTTCAAAAATATTAAACTTTAGGTTTTGCCAGAATTGTTTAGCTTAAATTGTCAGTTTCCAGGTTTTTCAGCAATCCTTTAATTGGTATTATTAATTTTATTAAGTATGATATAAATATTCATATTTAATACAATTAATAAAAACATTAAAAAAGTAAGTCGTTAATTTATAAAATTTTCTATTTCATGAGACATTTTTCAAACCAATACAGTGTATAATTTGGTTAAATAACTATATACTGAAAAAATTAAAAGTGCAATGGAAATTAAACTAACTAGAGATAACATATAAGTTAATACTGGTAAGATATTGAAAAGCTTTTAAAGGTAACTAAGTGTAAATTGCATAAACCAGATGAAAATGTATGATTTACTAATTCTAATGAACTAGTTTAATTGACATAACATAAAGTACTTACAAACAACAGTACTTCACAACTGGTAATTTTTGTCATGATACAGCTTTTCTTAACTTTTTTATGTGGGTAAACTTTTGTTGTTTGAAAATAGTAATAGTATCTATACTTAGACTATAGCCGAGACTATATTACGGTAATTAATTATTAATTTTAATTAGTCTTTAAAAGATTACAAAAGCAAAACAGGTTTAGAAAATTCAATTTAGCTTCTTGCTGTAAACAACTAAACTTAACGTATAAAGCAAATGCTGCAAGTATTTCATTCATTCACTTGTCACTGCCGGAGTTTTGTCACAAAATGATTGTCACATCTCAGTCTCCAGGATTGCATAACCTGAAAAATAAAAGTTTTTAGTTACATTCACCAAGCTATAAATAGTAATAAATAGCAAAAAAAACTTTCATTTTTATTTTATATGATACACAAAGTAAAATTAATTTTGATTAATATTTAAAAAGTTTTTTTTTACGTAATGTCTGAAGCTTGTGTATTATTTTTGTATAAATAGCATTTATAGAAAAATAGGTTATATAAGTAAAACATTTCTACATAATTGAATACATAGCAGCAATAGAGATTCAAAACTAAAAACTTTAGGCCAGTTAACTAGTTTAGATCAATGAATTAAACTATAGGGAATAAAAGTTTTTATGGTCACAACTACAAAAAGGATCAAATCTGTTTCTAAATAAGTGCTTGAGTTACACAGGACGTTTATAAAGATTCATTGTAATTATTGACAAAAATAAGAAAATAGTGTATAGACCAGGGACGTAGCTAGCTCAAAAAAGTTACAAAACTGCGAAAAATCAAGAATAACGTGTGATGACGTCATAGCGGGAATAGAGTAGTTTTAACTAACTTTAATTTTACATGAAAGTGAGCAGTTTTGTTAAAAATTTGAAAATAAATTAAATGTTGAAGTATAAGAATAATCGAGTACAAGGCAATTTGTACTGCTCTTGATCACCTATAATTCTTAATGTGTTGCAACTTTTATAAATCTATAAAACCTTACATTTAAAATAAAAATATTAATTAAGAATGTAATTTTAATAATATTACTGAAAGGCCTAAAATATACAACTTTGAAAACAGTTTCCCCAATTCAGAAAACATTTGCAAAAATTGTTGCTTTTATTTGATAAAAATCATAAACTTTAGGAGTTGAATAAATAACAAAAGAGATATAAAACAAAAAAGCTCACAACATTAGATAAAATTCTGATGTACAATTACTTTATTATTGTCAACAATAACTCATAAAGAAATGAAGAGTACACGTCTTTGTAAATGTTATTTCTAGCTTTGGTAGCATAAAGGTTTAGGCTGTAAAAAACAATGAAACATTTTCTTACTAAAAAAAATTTGTTAAATAAAAGCTGTAAAAAAGAATCAAACTTTTTTTTTACAAAACAAACTTGTTAAATAAAACAACTTAGTTAAATAACCACAAACTTTGAATATTAAACTTCAATTTTTTTAGATACAATGTAATACATATAAATAAATTCAAACATAAAGATTTCAAAACATAAAATATATTAAACTATTTTTAAACTTAAACAATTAAAAATAGAACTAAAAACTTGTTAAAATAAATAGTATTAACTTATTCTTTTTAATCTTAGGTTGAAAAAGTTATATAAATTCATTTTAAAACCTTTCCTTTGAGTGTGTGGCAAGAATGTACAGTTTAAATCTTTCAACTTTGCTAAAAAATGCAATAAAAACTTTAACTGAGGTAAGCTTTTTTAAAGTTTTAAAACAAGTTTTGATTAAAAAAAAGTTCTAGATACAATAAAAAATCTATAATTTATTTATATTAATGTTAAAAAAATAAAAACTTTAAGTAACCTAAGCATTTATAAAATCTTTAAAACAAGTTTTAATTAAAAAATTAAATTCTAAAATTAAATTCTAAAATAAAATAAAATAAACTATAATTTGTTTTAATTATTCTTTAAAAAATGTCATAATATTGAGTTTTTCAGTTTGTCTTCTTGTTGCAAGCTATTTGTTTGATAAAATAGATTCTAATCTTCTTGATAAAACTTCAGGAAATGATATTATCATCACTGTTTCAAATGTTTTTTATTTTTGTATATTTGTCAACCACAGGGATTTAATCTTAAAACATTCAACTCAGAGAGTCAATTTGATTTAAAACAAAAGTTAATTCTTCATGTTAGTTTACTTTGAGGTTCATCTACTATAAAATTCATCTTGTTATACATCTTCTATCTGTATTTGCTGTTTTGTAACACAAAAGTATAAATTTCAAAAAAATGTTAAGTTATAAGTTATTTTCGACTCACCACAAACATTTTAATAGTACAAGATACTCTCTCACAGTTACTTTTTTTATTGTCTTACATTATTTAAACCAAATCTACAGCTTTAAAATTGATTTTTTTTACAATAGTTTGCTAAATGTTAACAGAAATCTACACCAGACAATTTGCATACAATTTAGATGTATTCAATTTGTTCAATAATTACGACACTAAAATTGTTAGAGAGTACAGTTAATGTAAAAATTATGTTTCAGGAGTGCAAACTAAGTATAAACGAATAATAAAAGCTAAAGAAACAAGGTCTTAAAAGCTTAATAATCGAAACAAAAGCAAGTTATATCGCACAAATGTTTAGTTTCTGTAGATTTACAGAAACGTACCAAGCTACGTGACTGGTATAGACTATAAGTTAGCTGAAAAATATTAATAATTAAATTAAACTGAATAACTTTAATCAGTATTACTTTACTATTTTTACTAAATAGTTTAATTGCAAGTACTTATGACTTTAATTTAATTTTTTTTTAACTTAAAAAAGGTATAAGATGTATAAAATTTCAACAACTTCTTGAAGGATCATTATATAAGTAAATTTTTAGTGATAGAATGTAAATTAAATATATGGTTAAAGCCAATTTAACTTAGGAATCAATTCAAATTTAAGATTCATATATTGAAAGAATATATTTAAATACATAGATACTAACAATTTAATTTGTAAACAATGTATAGTATTTTTTTATTTTTAATCTAACTTTCATAAAATATCCATCAACTTTATTTATGTATGTTTTAGTTCAGTACAATAACCTAACTAGCAATTATATAGTATCAAAATTTATACAACTTATAAGTTTCTGGATAGCTTGACATTAGTGTTTTTTATTTATTGCAGAAGCACAGTTTGACAACCTATTTACCTGTGAGTAAGTGTAAATTTTTCAATAAATACATATTTTTCAAAAACATGTATATGACACACTATTAAAAGTGATCAAATTAAATGCTCACATACAAATAGAAATTCTTACAAAAATTTATTAACTTTAAGGAACTTGTTAACATCAATTAGGACGACCAAAACAAGCTTATTGCTACATTCAATCAAAACTAACTTACAAATAGATCATTCAATATGTCACCACTTCTTTATTACCTGCTGGATTTTTGTCACCTGGTGAACTTAATATAGAGACTTCTTTCAGATATCCTATGGATAAACTCCTCATGGGCACTGGTTTAATCTAAATATTTGTGTTTTTTTTTGTAATATCAATTGTACAGATAGAGCTCAAAAAAGAGTTGTAGTTGTTTGGTGCATTCCTTTTTACATTAACAAAATTTTATTTTTAGTTATACAATATATCATTATTTGTTAGATGTTGAATACACAATAATATATTATGCTGCTGATATCTAGTAAACTAAACAAAATACAAAAGTTATCCAAAAACTAATTTTTTTATTAACATTTCTTACTTCGAATTATATTATTTTAGTCAAAAGTTTTTTATAAACTTTAAAATTTTGTACTAAAATTGATGCAAAACTGTTAAACTGTAAATAAAATACTTATAAGATAAACACAACAATATAAAACTTTTATGTTTCACAAAATTATAAAAGCTGCTTGTAAATATAAATAAAATGATATTAAAAGTTTTTGTACAAGGTAGTAAAGAGGTCAAAGGGAGGCTATGAGGCAAAAAATTGAAACTTTCACTAGATATTCTGGAGTTGATGATGAACAAGAAAAGTAAATTAAAAGTCTCAGGCGTTTTAAAAGGAAGTTTTGAAATTTATACTAGGTATATTGAGAAAACATCATAAAATTAGGGGGCCATATACTTTAAAAGGGGGAGGCACAAGGCCATTATTTGAAACTTATACTAAATATTCTGGAGTTGATGATGAAGAGCAAAAACAAAAAAAAAACCTTCATAATTAAGGGTAGTTTTTTGAGAAATCTTGTCTAAAGGGGCCAGAGCTTAATGTTGCTTTAAAAGGGGCGTTATGAAAATAAGTTTTAGGAAACCCTGATCTAGAGTATACAAAAATGAAAATTTATAGGTTTTTGTACCACTTCAGCCAACAATACTAAAAAAAAAATATTCAACTATTTCTTTAATTCTTATGTTAAGAATTTACAGATTCATATAGTAATAGCTGGAAAATAAAGTTATTAATCAATAAACTTTTCAGTTACAAAAAAAACCAAAATACTTATATTACTACAAGACTAATTTCTATTATTATTAATTCTGAACTAGTTTACAGGTTGGTAGATTATTTACTAAATGATTTTGAATACAATTGTTTCAAAATGTTTTTTATTATAAACCTGAAATGGCTAATTAGTATTAAAAAAAGTTTTAAATTTTACCAAATATAAGTTCTTGAAAACTTATAAGTAATAAACAGAATAAATCTTACACAACATGAACTTTTATAACTGAAGATGAATAATAAGAAAGTCAAGTCATTATACTTAAATCTTAGAAGAAAGCTTAAATTTTTAAATTTTCAGAATATCTTAAGCTAACCTTAAGTGAACAAATATAGATTTTTTTAATCTATAAAGAGAATAAAAACTAATCAATTAAAACATCCTTAAAATTTTTTACTAAAGTATTTTATTTGAAAGGTAAAGTATAAAACATATAAAGCTACAAAAGATTTGAGTTGAAATATTGAATGTTATCTAATTTAATTACAATTAAACTTGAAAATATTAATAAAAATATTCGAGAAAAATCCCTTGAAAAATGAGTAGACCAATTTTAATTAAACTGTTTAAAATTATTTACTTTATTTCGACTAAACATTTTTTTGGTAAAAAATATTGACTGAAGAAGACTTTTTTAAACCCATAAAGTTACAACTAGCCAGTTAAATAAATTAAGTTTAGCACAATTTTTGTGTTTTGTAAAACTTACTAAAATACCCAATACTTTTAACTTCATAGACTAAATAACTATTTACTTACTCATGTAAAAAAAGTTTTACTTACTGCTAGAAAATTTTTATAAAATTTCATTTATGTTTTTATAAACAGGGTTGCCAAATGTTTTTGGCAAGTTTTCTCCAGGTTTTCAAAATTTCCTGGAGGTTTTTGAAAGTTCACACTTTTGGGTTTATTTTTAGTTTAAGTTAAATTCAAGGTAAGAAACTGTGTTAAATAGTATAAAAACATAGAAAAGATACTGTAAAACTACTTAAATTTTTTTTTAACAAAAAAAATTGGTAATGACAAAAAAAACTATCTATATATTTGATAGATTTTTTTTGTGTGAAATCTAAATTTTGTTACTGAACATTTACAACTGTTAAAAATTCTAGGTTTTTTAACCAAATTGTCAAATTCTTGGTTTTCAAGATTTTTGGCGACACTGTATAAAGTAGTTAAAATTAAAAGAACAAACTTTAAATTGTGTTTTTTTTAACAGGGTTGTCACTCTTTTGACAGGGTTGCCACACACTCAGGGAGCTCAGGGAACTCCGGGAATCTCAGGGAATTTTCAAACTGTAGAAAATCTCAGGGAAACTCAGGGAATCTCAGGGAAACTCAGGGAATTTTGGCATTTTTCTTTTAACTCAGGGAAACTCAGGGAAGTTTTGATTTTTTCTCTAAATTTCAGGGAAGTTTTTGAAAATCTCAGGGAAATTTTTTTCTAGATCTAGAATGAGGTTTAGTTAATCCAGTTTCAATATTTTGTTCAAAAGTAGTAATTTTTATTATTTAAATGGTTATTTAGAATTTTTTTAGCCTTGCGGCTAAAGATGGTAAGAGTCAAAGCAGGTAGCTGCCATTTTAATTTGGCCTAATGTTGTTAAAATGGTAAAGTACTGGAAAAAACTGCCAGGTTACAAACAGCCACCAGGTCAAGATTTTATAACTATAAGCAATGCTATAAAGGATGATGTATTAATAGTTGTGAAATTGAATTTTTTTAGCTTTGTTGCCTCAATTTTGGTTCCATATTTAACAAGGTATCAGGAAAACAGCCAAAGCAACATTTATTCTTTTATGTAGAAAGTTAACTAACAAGTTTACACAAAGTTGTGCAAAAACTTAGTTTTTAATTTTTAATTGGTTTAAACCTTTTAAGATTGAGTTTTTGAAAACAGTTTTTTTCATAAATTTAATGCAGAAGCATACACATACAACCTTCCTTTTATTATTAAAGAAGAAAAATGAGAATGAGGTATTAATAATTTGTGTTAGAAGAGAAATTTTTTTTTAAGATTTGAAAAATACTCAGGGAAACTCAGGGAAATTTAAGGTTACTCAGGGAAATTTTTGGTCACTCAGGGAAGATTTTTTGGCTTAAAGAGTGGCAACCCTGTTTTGAGTCAAAAAATCTTTCCTGAGTGACCAGAAACTTCCCTGTGTAACCTAAAACTTCCCTGAATTTTCTTAAGTTTTTTTCAAATTTTTTAAAAATGTTTTGATTCTGGGGCAAATACCTCATGCTTATTTTTTACTTTAATAATAAAAAGAATTTTTATGTATGTGTATGCTTCTATGTTAAATGCATACTATAAACATGAATAAATTGTTTTCAAAAATTCAATGTTAGAAGGTTAAATCAATTGAGATTAAAAAACAAAATTTGTGCACAAGTTTGTATAAACCTGTTAGTTAACTTTATACATAATAGAAAAGAGTTTAATTTAATATTAAAATCATTACTATTGAATACTATTAAAATTTTTGACAAACTTTATTCATTCTACAAAAATAACTTCAACATTAAGTACTCACCTAAATGCTAGCTAGTTAATTAGCTATAATAACTTAAATGTATGTCATTTTAGCGTGTGTTCTGAATGCAGTAAACAAAACTTTAAAGCTTAACATTACTTAACCTGCATAAAAAAAGTTTAAATAACTAACTAAAGAAAAACCTCATATCAAAGTATTATTTAATACCTAACAACTGATACAATATAATCTTTAAAAAAACTTATATTTAAGATGTTCATACACAATCTACTTTAATTAACTAAAAACATAATTTGATCTAAAAATAACTTCCCACAAAGTAATTAAAATATTATATTATTTACTATTTTTTAGGTAAGCATTTTTTGAATTAATATCAGCATAATCATTAGCAGCTCTTCCCTTTCTAATAGTTTATTCATTGCTTCGAAATCAGATTGTTTGTTGGCATCTGCAGTATAGTTGTCATAGTTTTCATTTAAACATTTGAGTTGCTTTGTTATTTTACTATTTTGTTCTCCTAACTTGCTTAAATAACCATTATTTGTAACATCTTTAACAAAGAGCTGTTGCTCAAGATATGCCAAATGTCATTCTTAATCTATAAAAAACGTTATCTGAGAATTTAAAAAAAATCTTTAAATTTCCCTGAAACTTTTATATCAAAACTGTCTTGAGTTTCCCTGAGTTTGAAAAAATCTTAATTCACCTGAGTTATCTGAGTGTGTGGCAACACTACGTTTAAATTATCAATTATAATTTATTTATTTTTCACTATTATGTGTTTGTTCCAATTTTCTACATAATACCTTCTCATGTGAAAATAAATGGTTTTCTATTTCATGGTTGCCACTGATCAAGCTGAGAAAAATTTCCTTACTTTTCCTGACTTTTTACTAAAGTTTTCCTGACTATTCTAAATCAAACTCTTAAATTAAACTTATTCTAATATACATAATCTAACACTTGAAACTATATAAAGCTTTCAATCTAATTTTAATACAGGTTAAAAACAACAGTTTTTTGCTGAATTCTATCATCAAACTTTCAGTACATCACTTAAACCATTTGTGTATAATTGATGTTTGTAATAAACAGCTCTATCAGCAAAATACTTGTATTATAACCTTATAAACACAGCTTGTCTGAAAAAAGACACAATTTTTTAGAATTTCCCAGCATAAATTTATCTAAATAAACGAAACGACATATAAGGAACTTTTACAATTAAAACCTTGAATTAATAAGGGACTATCACAACTTAAACCTTAAAACAATAACTAACTTTTACAGTTAATCATTAAAACAATAAAGAACTTAATCAAATACTGTTTTTTAAATGTATGTACTAGTATTATAAGGTAGCAGTTGCTTAAAAATATGTAAAGAAGTAAATTTTCAGTAATAGATGGGTTTTACACTAATAATAAAATACAATTTTGTTAGAAAAATCTGAAGTACAATGCTTTTAAATTTTTGTTATGGCTTTTTATAACCTAAATTCATTTTATCAATTCTTAGTAAATTTAACTTAATTTCAATCACATTTATTAACTTAAATTTGTATAACTAAAAAAAAACTTAAAATAAATGAATACTTAAGTTTACTTATCCTTACACAACTTTACAGACTTATTTTTCACATTTGAAACAAAAAAAAAATCTATTGAAAACACGTATGACAATTCTTAAAAGCTTTTCATACCATCTATAATTTTCTATAAAAGTAAAATATTACCAACTCAATTTTTTTTTGAGATACACAAGTGAAAATATGAAACTTACTTGCATCCATTGTGTGTTGTTTGGCTTGTTTGGTAACTTGGCTGTTGTGGATGAGAAAAAGATATTAAAATTTCAAATTCAAATTTGAACTGACCAATCAAAACAGGCGGAAAATTAATCACACAAGAACATTAAAAAACTTTTTTAACACGAAATTAATAAACCAGGTCGAAAGTATGGTAGTTTAGAAACTGTTACACTTTGTATTTTTTATTGGTTTCATAGTAATTTTTAAAGTAAAATAAAAACTGCTAAAGCTTAATTATGAATTTTAAGCGAAATTTTTCTATTTATATATTCAAAATATTTTTTGTAAACTTAGTCCTCAAACAAAACTTTTTAACCGTTTTTTTTTTGTTCTATAAAAATACAACTCGGGTGTTGGACAAATTTTTTTTCTTTCAATTTGTTGCTGCACTTTCTCTGCAATAAAAATTAAAGTTATTTTCAAGTAAAAATAATTTTAGGGAATGCAAGATTTTACATTTTAAAACAAAAAACTTTTTAAGTTGGCTTTTGGTTAGCACAGTTGTTTTTCTACTTTTGTTCCTACACAAGTCAGCTTCGTTTTACCTGCAACAAACTTCAAAGTAGTTTTTTCCAAAAATAATTTCAACACAAATACATAGGCGGTAAGATAAGAGACATAAAATAAAATTAAACCTTTTAAAACAGTTTAACTAATTAGTTGATTGCGAGCGGACTTACATTTCATCGATTGGCTGGTTTTACTTAAAAAAATTGTTTTCTTTTAATGCAAAAAAAGGTTTTTCGTTAGGGAATTCAGCTTTTATAATAATACATAAATTAATTAAAATGTTTTAAACTAGGTATGTTTTAAGGTTGAGCCAAGAAAAAAATCTACATGATTATGATGTACTCCGGGCTACTTGGATCTCTAGCTTTATGTGAAACTACCTCTGTAACGGGTTCCGCAGTTTCGATTGGAGTCAAATTCGCAACAGCTTCGGGGCCATCTTTATCTTTAGTTGTTACCTCGGTCTGCGACCGAGTGCGAGAGTGTTTAAGAGCTACTTTAAGAGAGTTCATTTTCTTTACAGATTTTATTTAAGTATAGTATGATTTATAGTTTTGGTTTATTAGTTATGTTTATTATTATTTATATATTTAAAGATAAGATATATGTTTTAATTTTTCACTGCATATCTAAGACTTCTCCCTTTTTATGTTGTTAAGGAACTTTATATTGCATTTTTCGTAATTTTTGTTGTAAAAAGAGCAAAAAAAATGTTAACATACATGAACGTAAAAATTGAAATCTAAGGGGAAAAGACGGTGTGGAGCCCATGGTAGACTAGGGTTTTCATAGTCAATATTGGCAGAAATTGGTATAAAAAAGAGTGCACACCAATTTTTTATTTTATAAATAATTTCGTTTTGAGTAAATTCAAATAATAATTCTTTGGGAAAAAAAAATTAATATAGATTTTTTATTGATCTTAAGGTTTTTTGTTGTTGTTTTAATTAAAACTGCCTAACTATGTTGTAAAATGTTAGCTGTAAGGCTCGATGATCAAAAGGTCTTTCTCCACAACAATCCATTGAATTGACTATATTTGTGAGCTTTCACATTTTTCTTACTTTATAAGATTAGTTTAAGTATAGAGTCTATACTATAGACTAAAAAGTCTCTATGCTTTTTTATACAATAAAATAAAAATCACAACAAAGATGATTTCGATAGGTTTACTGCTTTAGAAGGCTTCTTGCAGTTCAAGATTCTAGTTGTGATGTAACAAATGGTTGCTGTACAGTAAACTGATTCAGAACGTAGGGACTTATACTTTCTCGTTGACACCAGATGTAGAGCACGCGAGATAAAAAGTTAAGATATTAAAGTAACGAAAGATAAAAGAAATAAGTTTATGCCACCGAATGCGTGGGCTTATGCGTGGAGTTTAATGTTCAAATTAACCAAAAATTAAAGTTGTTGCTAAAGAACAGCTTGAATGCTACAGTATGCGTAGGCTTTTGAGTATGGCACGTTAAAAACTCAAATCGAGTTGTACGAAAGTCGACGTTGCTAAAGTAGGTATACAAAATAGATAAAGAACAAGGTATAAAAACTACGAAGTTAGAAGTAAAGTACAAAGTAAATGTATAAGAAAAACAAACAAATACTTGAATAAGAATGTTTTGCCAAAGATCATCTAGATTTTCCAAGATGGCGGCTTACGTTCAAAGCGCCAAGTGACGTGAACGAAAGAGATGCTTTCTTCCTGACATAAAGTGAGTCGGTAAGACTTGCTGTCTCTTTCCCTCGACTGCTTATATACATCTCGATTGCATAACAATTCCACCCGATCAAGGCATGATTCATGCTGATTGAAGCATGAAAACCCGGCATTATTGGTAGTTAGTTCTATATGGCACTAAGCAAAATGCGCCAACTAGCGGTTGTTATTTTTTGTTTGAAACAATTTTTTTTAAACCAAAGAGTTGTTATCATTTTAATAATTATTAATAAAAGAAAACAATTTTAAAATGATAAAAGTTTTCACGTCGATGTCAAACAATTAAACTTCAACAATTTACTAAAAATTTTTCACGATAAAGTTTTCACGTCGATGTCAAACAATTAAACTTCAACAATTTACTAAAAATTTTGGCTTGAACAAATTTCGAAGTCCAAAATTCTGTAATAAGCAAATCTATACAATGTATATTTGTTATGAGAACAATATTTAATGTTGTGCGCACTAGGCAAGTAATTTTTAATTTTTAAAATTTATGTATAAATGTTTATATTACATCGAAAACTACTTAGCTTTTTCTTTCTATTTTTACATCAAACAAAAGCTTACAATTTCACGAACATACCATTAGTATAAGATGTAAACTATTATTGTTTATACAACTTGTTAATTCTACATTTTAAATGAGAAAAAAAACTAAATGATGACCGAGAGGTCTTTTTGTGCACCAGGTTCTCAGATTAATTGTTTTAGCGTTTTCGTGTTAATTCAACTTATTATAATATTCTTAGAAATCTTGTTTATACGTAATGAATTTAAAAAACTTTTTTTTTGAAAGTATTCCTTACCAAGGTTGCAAAACTAATTCTGAAATCTTGTTTTAACTTAACCTGTCTAGAAATTCTACAAATGCAAATAAACGTGTCTGGGTCTTTTACAAAATTTAAAAGAATTAAAACGGATTAACATACAACAAAAAACTAACTATGTAGTTAAGTTACAAAAAATTATTTAGATATGAATCAACTCTATGCATATAAAAAAATACACAGCCTCTTTTTTCACACGGTTCTAAAAGCCAAAACGCATTACATTAAAAACAAATGTTCATTTATTTCTATAAAAATAAAATTAAGAATTTTTTTTTAATGAATGAATATTACTTCAAGTATAGTATGAAGTTAGTTATAAAAAACTAACAGTAAACTTTTAATATTTTTAAATCAGTTTCTTTGTTCAAATGTGTGTTAGTAACACAGTGTTACGATTCGTGTAATGACTTTTTTCTGACAATTTTTTAAAACTCACATAATTGTTGCTTAAGGTAAGCCCCTGCTATGTTTTAATTTCAAGTTATTTGTTTAGTATCATTACACAATACTTATGTTTTTTTCTGTAGTAGAATGTGTACCTCTATTACTGCTTTAGTTTATTTCAGTAGTTACTTCTCTGTTTGTCTTTTATACGTAGGGGTAAGTCAATACCATCCTAAAAACCATTTACATTAAATAAAATAATAAATTCTAAAAAAAGTTTTCGTATTGACCTTTTTTTAGTAAAACCTCGTTACGTAAAGCAAATAACATTTTTAAAACATAAGCATTTAGATTTAGATGTCATTACGGTTTTTGTTAAAAAGTTATTAATTCACTATTGGCAGCACATAATACTTATTTGATCTTTATAATAAACAAATATGTCCTGGCCAAGACATGCGTGATGAGCGACACGTTAACTAGAATGCACCTAACACCAATTATATTGAGCCTCCTTTATTTGTCGTTCAATGAGTTATACTAAAATATAAGCATAAAAAAAACTGTAAAAATAATTTTGAAAAAGTACTTAAACAGGTGTTTGACTAGTTTATTGTTTGTTGTTGATAAAATTAATAAAAAGTTCGTAGACGAAGAAAAAAACCTATAGAAAAACAACTTTTACTTATGACTAGCAAAAAGGACTAATTAAAAGTTTTATTTTTTGTAAACTTCTTAAACTTATACCTACGACTACCTGTACTAAGATGAAATATAACATATTTTACTAGCTACGAGGCAATTGTATTTATTCAAATAAAAAAATTAAGGAATAAGTATTTAATTTTTTGCATGATACTTAGTAGAAACAATTAGTTCTTGAAAAATTTTCTTCTACTAGTTCGACCCATTCTACTTAAATTCAATAGATTGTATACTTTCACTTAAAAAAAATACTGATATTTTATAACAGGGGTCCAAAAACTGCGGGCTGCAGGCCAAGTGCGGCCTAAAAGGTTTTCAGCTCAAAACGTTCATTAAAGAATAGCCAGCATAAGGAAAATTTATGTGGCAAACGCTTGTAATTTAGTATCACACGTTGTTGGCGATCTGCTGATGCATATTTTATCACATTACAGTTTAAAATAGTGTCTCAATGTTGATTGTAAAAACAATTAGAAAACTGCGTCCCGCGAGAATTTTTTCTAACAAAACTTGCCCGCAACTTTGAAAAGGCTGCCGGTTTCAAAATATACAGTTTTGTAATTTTTTTACCACAAATCTTATTAAGATAAGAAAAATTGTAAAATATGTTTTCTTAACAGTTTTAAGTAGACACTTAAAATTATATAGTAAATAAGTAAATGAAATAAAGCTTTTTTTTTGTTTTTTTATTACAAACAAAAAAACATTTATTTTCTTCTTGGCGACTTTTCATTCTTTTCATTTTCTGTTTTAAAGTTTTGATTTAGACACAACTTGTTACAAGATTTTAAAATTTTAAACCTTATTAACTACTATTTTGTATTGAAAACAAAACGTTAAAGTTAGTTAAACAAATATCTTTAATATAGCTAATTCAAATACACTATGAAACTAATTGTTAAAATAACAGTTCTACGACGTAATGAAAGTCCTTTTTGTTTGTATTTATCTAAAATTTAATTGAGTAAATGTTTATATATATATATTTTATATTTTTATATTAAAACTAGATAAAATTGATATTTTAAAAACAATAGTTGGTACATCATAAAAGTTATCACAAATAAAGCTATTCTTTTTTATTAAAAATTTTACTTTTTTCCTCTGCTTTTGATTTGTAGACGTCCCAAGTGATTTCCTAAAACAAATATTAAAACTTTAAAAACGAACAAAAATAAACGTTTTATATCATGTAAAGTTTTATTTTTTATAACAATTGTTTTTAAGTATTGATCATAAAGTCTATTGAATTTTTGCGAACCTCGCAAATAGAATCTATTTCTTCTTGGCTGAGTTCTGTTACGTCAATCAGTACAGAATCGTCGAATGTAGCTGTTTAGAGTAAATTAGAGTGAGAAAAATTAAACTTATTTGCTTGAAACTTATTTAATTACCATTTGGTGGGTCTGTCTTTACAGTCTTAAGCATTTGAGAAACGAGGATGTTAGTAGCAAGTATTTGTTTGGTCAATTTAACATTGCCTGAAAATTTCATATCAATTCGGTTTGTTAATTCGAAATTGTTCTCCGCGTAATCTTGAATTAAGTATTCGGCAAACTGAAAAAAAACACAGTCTTATATAAAAACAGAATAGCAATAGAACCAACTATGTAGTTAAAAAGTTGAACTGTTTAAAAGATTGAACCACATGTGACTTGAACTTCCAAATATTTTAAAACAACCATAGCTGATGAATATGTTTTATAATCATAATTCTTATTTAAACACAAAATTATAAGGTTGATTTTTCAAATAATCGTTGTATAACTAAAACTAAATCAGTTATATTTTTGTATAGAATACAGTTTATGAGACAACAATAAAGTTTTACTGAACCTTCATGCATATAACGCCCTCTAAGGATGCCTTCCTCTGCGTTTGCAAGTTTTTAATTGCATCCCATTTAACTTCAGCATACATTTTACCTTTATTTTTGCAAATTAAATCTAACACGTCTTTTCTTTCTTTACGTTCTTTAAAAGTAAACGGAGAAAAGTACCATATTTGATTAGTACCAGGTGTTTCGATCTAGTTTTAGGTATTCATTTTGTTAAATTTGTTAAACTTTGTTGAAAGTTAAGAAAAAAGGATTTAGAAAAGTAGAATAGAACTAAAACACTCCATGACTAGTATTCACTCAAAGAAAACATTTAATTTCAACCGCATTACTGTCTTTACCATTTAATTAATAATAAATAGGATAAAAATATAGTCTCTACAAAACTACTTACAATTAACATATGTTCAGAACTTTGAGCTTTTTTGGTGGTTTTTTTGTTCTTGACATCTACCACTTTGATAGACATGTCTATCTGGCCATCATTTTCTTCGTTGTAAATACACTTCATCAGGTGTATGTAGAATTCTATCAACTTTTTCGACGGGTCGTCGTTCAACGTGTTAAAATCTTTCGTCGTCAAGTAAAAACTTTCATTATTGTATTTTATTCCGGCTGCTAACTTACAGTCTTTTAAATATTTTTTGGCAGCCCTCAATTCTTCCTTGGCCTTAGGTTATTAGAATAATCATGAGTTTTTTTTTATAAGTACAATACTAAACAAAATAGAGTATAGTTTTTATCTAATATATTATTTGTTTATTTATTATAAATGCTTTGATCACCTACAGTTTTAATTACTTAATAAAAACTTTAGGGATATTAGCAATTAAGAAAAAATTCAAAATTTTAACAAACATGTTTTTAACAACAAAAAAGGATTTTGAACTCAATTTTCAGTACTTGTTTATTTTTTTTATAACTTTTCGAATTTAGTTTGGGTCAAACCACACTTTAGTTTATTTTTACCTATTCAGTTAATTAAATGTAATAATAAAAAATTTTAGTATTAAATTTTGAAACTTACTGTTTGAAATTTTTCTTCTTTATCAGAAATCTTTATAAAATTGCCTAAAATTTAAAACAATTAAACTCAAAACAAAAGCATGCAAGTTAATTTTGTCTTATACTTTATTGGGATTTTATATACTAAAATTTAATTAATTTTTAATGCTGTTAGAGTTCGATAAGCTTTGAAAATATTTAAAAAAATTTTATCACTTACTTAATTTGAATAATACTTTAGGATCGTTGTTTACAACCTCATTTTTTTTAGTTATTTTTGTTATATTTTCATCGGTTATAGAACTTTTATCTAAACAATACGAGTAAAAACGTTTACAAACTACATAAACATATTTTATTTTAGTTTATGCAAAACAAAACAATCATAAAATAACCATTTATGTTAACCTCTTGTTTAAATTAGTGTTCACAATAAAACTGTAGAAAGTTTATTCTTTAATCAAAAACATTAGTATACTAAGATTTTTTTATCTTATGATTTTATACTTTTGCTTGCTGTCTGTAATGCAAACCTTATCTTTGATAAATCAGTTTATCATTGGTAGATTTTTAAAGAATAAATTGCAAAAATAGTAAATAGACAAATAACAAAACTTCAAGTAATAAAACAGATTTAGTTTTATAATGAAAAAACTTAAAAGTATTTAATTTTCATCTAACTTGGTGAGTGTTTGATTTCCTCTGACATACTTTCTTTTTTCGATATTTTAGATGGAACCGATTGTTCTCTGCTCTTTAAATCTGATTGTTCTTTTGAAGCTTTTCTTTTATCTAAAAATGAAATTTAGTTCGAGTGGATATGGTAAAGATTTACTTTGAAGTTTTCAACGACATAAAAAATACAACAATAACTAAAAAATATAGCTTATTGTGAAATTAAATATAACACTTTTAAAACTTTCATTACTAACTTGATGAATTAAGGGTTTTAACAATTGTTTTTGAACTTTTTTCATTCACAGTTTCTTTTAGTTCACCAGCGTCTGTTTTGATGACATCATCTTTAAGCTTCCCAAAATGTAAAGTTTCATTATCGACGTCTTCTTTTGTTTTACCTTTAGTAATAATGCTAGTTAATTAAATTAAATGAAAATACTTCAAAAAATATCCAAAAGATAATTAAACAAATAGTTTTGTTAGTAGATTTAGGCTACTACTTTTGTCTTGTACTTTTCTAAAAAAGCACTTGTAACTATTTTACTTTCTGGTGTCAGTGTTTTTGGTGTTTCATCTTTGTCAGGCTCTTTTAGTTGAATTTTAGTTGGACTTTTTAAAATATCTTTACCGTGGTATAAAAACACTTTTTTGAATTTATACTTATTTAATTATAATCTAGTACCAAAAATACAAAACTTCTTAAAAATGTTCGACTATACAAATACAGTAAACACTTTAAACAATATTGTTTCGGTTTAATTTTATCTACACTGTTTAGTTCATTATGTATCCATATTGTTATAGAGATAACTATTTTATTTGATAAGGAAATAATAAATACTTACTTTTCGTATCCAGTATACTACTACCGTCTACCTATATTTTATAACTTTTTTTTACCAAACTCCATAATAAAACATCAAAAAAGTTTTACCTTATGCTTTACAGTCATAGATTGAATTATAAAGAAAACTTTAAGCAGTAATAAAAAAAAAGTATATTGATTTCATTTACAGTATAAACATGAGTTTAGATAAAAACTAACTTTAGTTTTGTTTAGAAGTTTGCCGGTGTTAACTAAAAAGGGAAATACTTTATCACCCACATCCTCTGTTGTAAATAATATTAATAAATAAACTTAAAAATTTACGTTAATTACTAAATTGTGTTAATTTACAAAAAAAAGCCTTTTAGTATTGTATAAAAACTTTATTAATTTTTTTAATATTTTTTTGTTGTAGTATTGACTTTTTATTACGGATTTCTATATATGAACAAGATTGATAATGAAATACGTACTTTTAATGTTTTAATTAATGCAACTCAAGGTTTCTTTTAACAAACAAATATTAATTACTACTTTTTATAAGATACTCACACTGTTTTTTTTATTACACTGTTTTAATCCTCTGAGTCTAGGTTATGTATAAAATCATTTTTGATTAACTCAGGCTTAGATACATGAAACTTTATTTCAACTATAATTTTATATAATTTTTAAAATCAAGTAACTATCAAAAAGTGTTTTCCATAAACTATGCTTTGTACAACAAAACTTAGATAACTTAAAAATTCTTAATATATTTAAATTTTTAAGTTAAAAGTTGTACTGCCATAATCTAACATAAACTTTTTTAATTTCTAATTTATACACAAACAAATTTCATTCTACTAATTCTATCATTTAAAAATGAAGCATACACAGGTAAAAAAGAAAAGCCTTTTATTAGCTTATTAATTGAAGTTACACAAATTTGTATGATTTCTCTTCAATCAAGTTAAACACAATCCTAACCCTCTAGAAAATGTAAAGCAAGAACTTGACAGGCTATTTGGTACTTTACTTGCGTTTTAGCATAATTGGATTTAGGATCATGGCTGACAGGAAAAATCATATGTTCTAAATCGTTTCTGATTTCGTCGAAAGACTTCTCCATTTCATCAAGATTGTAACATTGTAAAATGAAAAAGAACACATCCATAAACTGCGTTTACAGTTATTTACGAAGCTTTTTTAAACTAAGGTAAAAATAAATAAGTTATAAAAAAACAAATGGATTTGTAACTACGTTTACATTCAAAAACAAAGAGTAAGTATATTTCTTTTAAATTATCCAGCAGTAGCTGTTAGCAAAAAATAATTTAAAAGATAAAAAGAATTATCAAACGAATTATTATACCCAGATGTATGTTAAGTTCGGTTCATGTTCGGCTTTCGAAAATGATTTTCCAAAAGTATCAACTTTTTGATACTCCACCTAAAAAAAGTGTAGTTTTTATATAAAACCGAACAATAAATTTTTATGCAACGAGTTTCCGCAAAGTTATACAAATAAAAAGCAAAAATGTACTTATATATGAACAATAATTCATATGAATTTATATCTAGCTTTTATTTAGACTTTTATAAAAGATAGTAACCTTAAACTGTCAAAAAATAAATTAACCTTAATCCTAAATTCTTTTACTTTTGGATCGTTTGATATTTCTAAGCTAGTTTTAAAATCATCAAATTCAGGAAAACATTGTTTTAAATATAACTTATAAAAATTAACGAAACTTTGCGTTGGGTTTGAAAACAAAGACCAAAAGTCTTCTAATTTCAAACTGTGAGTTTTATCATTCACTGTTATCCGTGCGACAGTCTCCAATTTGTTGTCTATATAAATCCGTGGCCACTGCAAAACAGTAGTGAAAGTGATGTGTAATAAAACAAACACTTATGACTTACTTTTATTACAGAATTAAGAAAACGTTTGTCGTTCCAATCACATTTTTCTTTTAGCCATATAGAAAAATCACCTAAAAGTAAAATAAAATACTATCTTATATAGATATGCACAGTTTTAGTTACGCGAAATTATCAAATGATAAAAATTTTTAATGAAAACATTTAAAAGCTTGCTAACTCAAAATATTTTTTTAGGAATCTAACAAATCGTGTATAAACATAAATGTTCTTATGAGTTTCTTAATTGGTAGTTTGACAGCCAACATGTTGAAAAACAATAAATATTATTACCTGGTGAATCAACTTTAAACTGACTATCTTGTGATAACTTTATTTCATCAACACTCTCTTTGTCTAAAAAAAAATTAGTAGAAAATAGTTTTCAGTTGAGATTTTGTACAAAAACGTTTTCGAAAACTTTAGACGAATGCTCTCAACTAGTAAGTTGGAAACATACGACCTGCTAAGAAACCATCTCCGGTGTTTGAACTTAATTTATGCTGCGTTGCACAGTGGGCTTTGTTGTAAAATAATTGATTTTAAACGTGCCCTTAAATAAATGTTTTGTACACAATATGCTTATCAAATAGTCTTATCATTACAGTTTTGTTTTTATATTGTCCACTTTTTAATGGTTTTTTCTAGTTACACGAACTGCTAAACCTTTCAATAGTAAACGTGGTCTGCTGTACAAAAAAAGTTTTAATTTTCCAAGCACATGTAAAGTTATCGTAGTACAATTTTAAACTAGTGTTTTATAACTATGTTTTTATTTATTTATATCAAACAATTCGTTTTGTCATAACTAGTTTAGTTTAGTAATAATATGATATACTTGTAATTATGTGTAAGCTATCAGTTTTTAGATTAATTTTAATTAAAATAAAGGTCTTGAAAAGCATTTTAACAAAACGTTTTTTACTTACACATTTTTTAACTAAATTTACTAACTAAACTTACACACTATTTAAAGTCTCAGCTGGTTAAAGAAAAAGGTCAAAAATACAGAGCTTCTTAAAATTTTTGACTATAAAAATACAATAAACACTTTAAACAAAATTGTTTCAGTTTAATTTTATCTATACTGCTTAGTTCATTATGTATCCATATTGTTATAGAGATAACTATTTTATTTGATAAGGAAATAATAAATACTTACTTTCCGTATCCCGTATACTACTACCGTCTACCTATATTTTATAACTTTTTTACCTAACTTCATAATAAAACTTCAATAAAGTTTTACCTTATGCTTTACAGTCTTAGATTAAATTAAAAAGAAAACTTTAAGCAGTAATAAAACAAAAAGTATACTAATTTCATTTACAGTATAAACATGAGTTTAGATAAAAACTAACTTTAGTTTTGTTTAGAAGTGTGCCGGTGTTAACTAAAAAGGGAAATACTTTATCACCCACATCCTCTGTTGTAAATAATATTAATAAATAAACTTAAAAATTTATGTTAATTACTAAATTGTGTTAATTTACAAAAAAAAACCCTTCAGTATACTATAAAAACTTCATAAACATTTTTTTCTTTTTGTTGTAGTATTGACTTTTTATTACGAATTTCTATTATGAACAAGATTGCTAATGAAATACGTACTTTTACTGTTTTAATTAATGCAACTTAAAGTTTATTTTAACATACAAATATTAATTACTACTTTTTTTAAGATACTCATACTGTTTTTTTTTTATACTGTTTTAATCCTCTGATTCTAGGTAATGTATAAAATTATTTTTGATTAATTCAGGCTTAGATACAGGAAACTTAAATTTTCAACCATATTTTTATTTATTTATAAAAAATAAGTAACTATGACATAAAGTGTTTTCTACAAATTATGCTTTGTACAACAAAATTTAAATAACTTAAAAATTCTTAATACATTTAAAATTTTTAGTAATTAATTGTACAGCCATAATCTAACATAAACTTTTTTAATTTCTAACTTTTACACAAACAAATTTCATTCTACTAATTCTATCATTTAAAAATGAAGCATACACAGGTAAAAAAGAAAAGCCTTTTATTAGCTTATTAATTGAAGTTACACAAATTTGTATGATTTCTATTCAATCAAGTTAAACACAATCCTAACCCTCTAGAAAATGTAAAGCAAGAACTTGACAGGTTATTTGGTAAATAATTAGCGATTGATCATTTTTTGATTCAGGAGCATTCGCCTTTTCTAAATTGTTTCTGATACCGTCGAAAGACTTCTCCATTTTATGAAGTTTGTAAGATTGTAAAATGTAAATGAACAAATCCATAAACTGTGTTTTCAGTCATTTACGAAACTTTTTTAAACCAAGGTAAAAATAAATAAGTTATAAAAAACAAATAGATTATATAACTACGTTTACATTCAAAAAACAAAGAGTATGTATATTTCTTTTAAATTATCCAGCAGTAGCTGTTAGCAAAAAATAATTTAAAAGATAAAGAGCATTATCAAACGAATTATTATACCCAGATGTATGTTAAGTTCGGTTCATGTTCGGCTTTCGAAAATGATTTTCCAAAAGTATCAACTTTTTGATACTTCACCTAAAAAAAGTGTAGTTTTTATATAAAACCGAACAATAAATTTTTATGCAACGAGTTTCCATAAAGTTATACACATAAAAAGCAAAAATACACTTACATATGAACAATAATTCATATGAATTTATATCTACCTTTTATTTAGACTTTTATAAAATTTAGTAACCTCATATTGTCAAAAACTAAATTAACCTTAATCCTAAATTCTTTTACTTTTGGATCGTTTGATATTTCTAAGCTAGTTTCAAAATCATCATATTCAGGAAAACATTGCTTTAAATGCAATTTATAATAATTAACGAAATCTTGCGTTGGGTTTGAAAACAAAGACCTAAAGTCTTCTATTTTCAAACTGTGAGTTTTATCATTCACTGTCATCCGTGCGATAGTCTCCAATTCGTTGTCTATATAAATCCGTATGCACTGCAAAACAGTAGTGAAAGTGATGTGTAATAAAACAAACACTTATGACTTACTTTTATTACAGAATTAAGAAAAGATTCGTCCTCCCAATCACATTTTTCTTTTAGCCATATAATAAAATCACCTAAAAGTTAAATGTAATACTATCTTATATTGATATACACAGTTTTTGTAACGCGAAATTATCAAATAATAAAAATTGTTAATGAAAACACTTAAAAGCCTGCTAACTCAAAATAGTTTTTTAGGAATCTAACAAATCGTGTATAAACATAAATGTTCTTATGAGTTTCTTAATTGGTAGTTTGATAGCCAACATGTTGAAAAACAATAATAATCATTACCTGGTGAATCAACTTTAAACTGACTATCTTGTGATAACTTTATTTCATCAACACTCTCTTTGTCTAAAAAAAGTAGTAGAAAATAGTTTTCAGTTGAGATTTTGTACAAAAATGTTTTCGAAAACTTTAGACGCATGCTCTCAACTAGTAAGTTGGAAACATACGACCTGCTAAAAAACCATCTCCGATGTTGGAAGTTAATTTATGCTGCGTTGCACAGTGGGCTTTGTTGTAAAATAATTGCTTTTAAACGTGCCCTTAAATAAACGTTTTGTACACAATGTGCTTTTCAAATAGTCTTATTATTACAGTTTTGTTTTTATATTGTCCACTTTTTAATGGTTTTTTTTTAGTTACACGAACTGCTAAACCTTTCAAAAGTAAACGTGGTCTGCTGTTTAAAAAAGTTTTAATTTACCAAGCACATGTAAAGTTATCCCAGTACATTTTTAAAATAGTTCTTTAATACTATGTTTTTATTTATTTATATCAAACAATTCGTTTTGTCATAACTAGTTTAGTTTAGTGATAATATGATGTACTTGTAATTATGTTTAAGCTATTAGTTTTTAAATAAACTTTTATTAAAATAAAGGTTTTAAAAAGTATTTTAACAAAAAATTTTTTACTTTCACATTGTATAATCCACTTAATGTTAAAGTTATATGATTTAATATGAAAGTCTTCTTATAACCAATGTAATTGAATTCGTTTACCTTTTTTAGAAAGGCTTTTTGGCGACTCCTCGTTTTTTTCCAACGTTTGAGTACTTTTCTTGGGAGTTTTTAAAACATCCCCTTCCGAATGTTTATGATCAGAGTCTATTAAGATTTCAAAAATCACGTTTCCAAGAAATGTAAACTTATTTTTCTAAACAAACTAGTTAGCTTTTCTTAAATAACTAGAGTAGCTAGACTTTTAACAATAAAACATTGTTGACTGCTTCAAACGTATATTCTAAGTTAGGTACTGTACTTTTCTAGTTTATTTTCATATAAAATTCTAAATAGCATAAGAAAAAACAAAATGTATATATAATTTACTAACTTTTTCCGGAAAACGAGTCTTGAACTTTTTTATTTTTCTGTTTTATTAATTTATATGTTTTATTATTTTTTTATTTTAACACAGCAGATTGTTCAATAAACTTATTAAATATGTAAAAAATTTAAAAGAAGTTTTTGATTATTATTATTTAAAACTATTAACAAATACAATTGACTAACTTTAGTTTCATCATTTTTATTTTTGTCTGGTCTTTCTGTTTTGGAAGATGTATCTTCTGACCTCGAATCAGGCAATGAAGCTTCTGAACAAAAATTTAAACAAAATTTTAAATTTTGTAGTGTATTAAAATAAAATAATAAATTAAAATTAATACCTATTTAAAGTCTCAGCTGGTTAAAGAAAAAGGTCAAAAATACAGAGCTTCTTAAAAATGTTTAACTATAAAAATACAATAAACACTTTTTACAATATTGTTTCAGTTTAATTTTATCTATACTGTTTAGTTCATTATGTATCCATATTGTTATAGAAATAACTATTTTATTTGACAAGGAAATAATAAATACTTACTTTCCGTATCCAGTATACTACTACCGTCTACCTATATTTTATAACTTTTTTACCTAACTGCATAATAAAACTTCAATAAAGTTTTACCTTATGCTTTACAGTCTTAGATTAAATTAAAAAGAAAACTTTAAGCAGTAATAAAAAAAAAGTATATGGATTTCATTTACAGTATAAACATGAGTTTAGATAAAAACTAACTTTAGTTTTGTTTAGAAGTGTGCCGGTGTTAACTAAAAAAGGAAATACTTTATCACCCAAATCCTCTGTTGTAAATAATATTAATAAATGAACTTAAAAATTTACGTTAATTACTAAATTGTGTTAATTTACAAAAAAAACAACCTTTTAGTATTGTATAAAAACTTTATTAATTTTTTTAATATTTTTTTGTTGTAGTATTGACTTTTTATTACGGATTTCTATATATGAACAAGATTGATAATGAAATACGTACTTTTAATGTTTTAATTAATGAAACTTAAGGTTTCTTTCAACAAACAAATATTAATAACTACTTTTTTAAGATACTCATACTGTTTTTTTATTACACTGTTTTAATCCTCTGAGTCTAGGTTATGTATAAAATTATTGTTGATTAACTAAGGCTTAGATACATGAAACTTAATATTTCAACTATAATTTTATATAATTTTAAAAACAAGTAACTATAAAATAAAGTGTTTTCTATAAACTATGGTTTGTATAACAAAATTTAGATAACTTAAAAATTCTTAATATATTTAAATTTTTTAGATAAAAGTTGTACTGCCATAATCTAACATAAACTTTTTTAATTTCTAACTTTTACACAAACAAATTTCATTCTACTAATTCTGTCATTTAAAAATGAAGCATACACAGGTAAAAAAGAAAAGCCTTTTATTAGCTTATTAATTGAAGTTACACAAATTTGTATGATTTCTATCAATCAAATTAAACTCAATTCTAACCCTCTAGAAAATGTAAAGCAAGAACTTGACACGCTATTTGGTACTTAATTTGCGTTTTAGTATGTATGGCTTTAGGATCATGGCTGACAGGAACAATCAAATGTTCTAAATAGTTTCTGATTTCGTCAAAAGACTTCTCCATTTCATCAAGATTGTAAGATTGTAAAATGTAAAAGATCACATCCATAAACTGTGTTTACAGTTATTTACGAAGCTTTTTTAAACCAAGGTAAAAATAAGTAAGTTATAAAAAACAAATGGATTTGTAACTATGTTTACATTCAAAAACAAAGAGTAAGTATATTTCTTTTAAATTATCCAGCAGTAGCTGTTAGCAAAAAATAATTTAAAAGATAAAAAGAATTATCAAACGAATTATTATACCCAGATGTATGTTAAGTTCGGTTCATGTTCGGCTTTCGAAAATGATTTTCCAAAAGTATCAACTTTTTGATACTCCACCTAAAAAAAGTGTAGATTTTATATAAAACCGAACAATAAATTTTTATGCAACGAGTTTCCATAAAGTTATATACATAAAAAGCAAAAATACACTTACATATGAACAATAATTTATATGAACTTATATCTACCTTTTATTTAGACTTTTATAAAATTTAGTAACCTCATATTGTTAAAAACTAAATTAACCTTAATCCTAAATTCTTTTACTTTTGGATCGTTTGATACTTCTAAGCTAGTTTCAAAGTCATCATATTCAGGAAAACATTGTTTTAAATACAACTTATAATAATTAACGAAATTTTGCGTTGGGTTTGAAAACAAAGACCTAAAGTCTTCTAATTTCAAACTGTGAGTTTTATCATTCACTGTTATCCGCGCGACAGTCTCCAATTTGTTGTCTATATAAAACTGTGGCCACTGCAAAACAGTAGTGAAAGTGATGTGTAATAAAACAAACACTTATGACTTACTTTTATTACAGAACTAAGAAAACGTATGTCGTTCCAATCACATTCTTCTTTTAGCCATATAGAAAAATCACCTAAAAGTAAAATGGAATACTATCTTATGTAGATATGCACAGTTTTAGTTACGCGAAATTATCAAATGATAAAAGTTTTTAATGAAAACATTCAAAAGCTTGCTAAATAAATATTTTTTAGGAATCTAACAAATCGTGTATAAACATAAATGTTCTTATGAGTTTCTTAATTGGTAGTTTGACAGCCAACATGTTGAAAAACAATAAATATTATTACCTGGTGAATCAACTTTAAACTGACTATCTTGTGATAACTTTATTTCATCAACCTTCTCTTTGTCTAAAAAAAAGTAGTAGAAAATAGTTTTCAGTTGAGATTTTGTACAAAAACATTTTTGAAAACTTCAGACGAATGCTCTCAACTAGTAAGTTGGAAACATACGACCTGCTAAGAAACCATCTCCGGTGTTTGAACTTAATTTATGCTGCGTTGCACAGTGGGCTTTGTTGTAAAATAATTGCTTTTAAACGGGCCCTTAAATAGACGTTTTGTACGCAATGTGCTTTTCAAATAGTCTTATCATTAAAGTTTTGGTTTTATATTGTCCACTTTTTAATGATTTTTTCTAGTTACACGAACTGCTAAACTTTTCAATAGTAAACGTGGTCTGTTGTACAAAAAAGTTTTAATTTTCCCACCACACGTAAAGTTATCGTAGTACAATTTTAAACCAGTCCATGTTTTAATTTATTTTTATTAAACAACTTGTTTTGTCATACCTAGTTTAGTTTAGTGATAATATGATGTACTTGTTGTTATGTGTAAGCTAGTAGTTTTTAAATAAACTTTTATTAAACTAAAGGTTTTGAAAAGTATTTTAACAAAACTTTTTTTACTTACACACTTTTTAACCCACTTAATGAGAAAGTTATATGATTTAATATGAAAGTTTTCTTATAACCAATGTAATTGAAATCGTTTACCTTTTTTAGACAAGCTTTTTGGCGACTCCGGTTTTTTTTCCAACGTTTGAGTACTTTTCTTGGGAGTTTTTAAAACACCCCCTTCCGTATGTTTGTGATCAGAGTCTATTAAGATTTTAAAAATCACGTTTCCAAAAAATGTAAACTTAATTTTTTAAACAAGCTAGTTAGTTTTTCTTAAATATCTAGACTTTTAAAAATGAAACATTGTTGACTGCTTCAAACGTATATTCTAAGTTAGGTACTGTACTTTTCTAGTTTATTTTCATATAAAGTTCTAAACAGTATAAGAAAAAACAAAAAGTTTATATAATTTACTAACTTTTTCCGGAAAATGAGTCTTGACCTTTTTTATTTTTCTGTTTTATTAATTTATATGTTTTAATAGTTTTTTATTTTAACACAGCAGATTGTACAATAAACTTATTAAATGTGTAAAAAATTTAAAAGCAGTTTTTATTTTTATTTTTAAAATTTTTTATATTTATTTTTATTTGAAACTATTAACAAATACAATCAACTAACTTTAGTTTCATCATTTTTATTTTTGTCCGGTCTTTCTGTTTTGGAAGATGTATCTTCTGACTCCGAATCAGGCGATGAAGCTTCTGAGTAAAAATTTAAACAACATTTCAATTTTTGTAGTGTATTAAAATAAAATAATAAATTAAAATTAATACCTATTTAAAGTCTCAGTCGGTTAAAAAAAAGTTAAACTTAGTAAACTGTTTAAAACTTTTTACTAGTTTGGTTTTATTTTAAAAACGTTAAGCTGTGTAATAAACATGGTTATAATAATTGTTCTAACATAACATACTTTATACTAAACATGCTAGGTACAAAAAATATTTGATAAAAACTGACTTTTTTTCAAGATAGAATCAGGCACTTTTATTCCGTAGTCCTATTTTTTTTTTTGTTTATAAGCTTGAAAATTCATACAACAACTTATCAATATCTTAATGCAAACCAAACTTTAAAAGTTAGGTATAAATGGTGATAAGTTTTTCAGTATACAATAATTGTAGGTACAAATTGATTTGTAATGAAAATATATGTTTACAAATACCAACTTTAGCCTTGAGAACTTCGTTTCTAATTTCGTTTGTTCTCGCCAAGAAAGGGAATATACTTTTTCGTTGAGTACGAGCTTTTGTAGTATTAGTTATTACTTTTTGTAGATGTTAGGAAAAACATTTAACTTGGTCCTCAATTTGTTAACGAGCACCAATATTTGTTATTTAATGAAAATTTAATCTAAGTTTGTATACTTTTCTAAGTTAACCTTGAGGCGTTACTAAATTGTTTATAAACACTAATTTTAACTTTTTCCAGTTTACTTAAAAAAACTTTGTTTATATTTAAAATAAAAGAAAGTTTATTCTTTTCGACTTTGTATTTGTAACTCCACAATCAAGCTAGGTTTCTGAATTTAAAAACTTTTTTTGTTTACTTCAAGGAAAACAATAAGCAAATTCAAAACTTCAATATTTTCAATAAACAAAGTTAAATAATCACGACAGTAATACATAAACATAATGTGCACTAACTGTTGTACTAAAAACTAAACAATTAAAATTTTTCAAGTTTTAATCACTCAACTTATTTTATATTAATAATGAAAAAAGTCAAACTTAAAAAAAAGTGTAAAGCCAAAATTCTGCTGGTAATGTGGTCCTTGGTCGCTTGTACTTTTTTTCTGTATTCATCAAAATTATTTTTTGAATATCTTGTAAGCCCAACACTCGCTTCTGCTGATTTTCGCTCGTACCAAAAGCCCAAAAACTGCGCAATTATCTACAGTTACCACTTTTTAAGTTTAAAACAACTAAGATAACACAGATTAAAACTTTAGAAAATCTAAAAGAAACACAGTACAGCAATATTAATATTTAATATAAGTCTTAATAAGGTCGTTTGTAAAACTTGTAAAACCGCAGTGAAAAATTGATTAAAACTACCTAAACGAGTAAAGTTTTTGAAATGTTTCAAAACTTTAAAACAGAAATGTCATTATTATTTAGTTCAATGAAGTTTTCAATGTTTACCTGTAAGTATGTTAATCGCATTGGTTTGTATTTTTCTACTTCAAATGAATAGAAAGATGAAGCGCTTGATCCCGTAAGATTTATCTAAATATTATTTATGAGGAAATGAAACTAAACATTAATATAAAGTTAGTTAAAAACAGTTACTTTGTTCACTTATAAAGTTATTTTGAACAGCAAGTATACACATTTTATGCTTGTTTTAAGTTTGATTTAGTAAAAAAATTTCAGCCGAGCTAACGTCTATGTCAAAAACTTCTTCATCGTAATCTAGTGAGAACTCAAAGTTTTTGCACTCGGGATAGCACATCTTCAAGAACAGCTGATAATAATCGACCGAGGCTTGCGTCGGATCATTACGCAACGATTCATAATCGCGACGATGGAAAGCGTGCCGTTTACCGTCAACATGCATTTGCACGAGCTCCTCATCTGGCGTCTTGTCAAGCAGGATCTGCACGCGAAGAAAATTAAAAGCGTTGGCACACCTTACTGATAATTTTCTAGATATTTGAATACGTAAACGCACACTAAAGCCCGAGACTTACGTGACTCAAGTATCTCGAGTGACCTGGTCCAGCTTTGGTCTGATATTCAACTAGCCATTTGAAAAATTCATCTAGAATAATCAAACAGTTATATTTTTATGTGCTCCAAGCATAGAAAATTTTCAAAGCATTAAACAGATGTATATGTATATACCATTAAATGTTCAAAGGTTAAGTATACTGCAACTTGTATTTATATTCAGTAATTTTATTCTTTAAATCTCAATTTAAGCACTCGATAAGAAGTTTGTGCTTAAAAAGTACCAGTCTAATTAAAAAAACCATAATGAGCACAAAGTTTTGTAATAAAAGTGCAACCTAATTAGCAAGATTACTTTTTAATCATTTAAAAAAAGTTTTTATAGTTAAAAATATTTAATTGAAAAGACAAGGTGTGTATTATTTTTATCTGAAACTAACCTGGAGTTTCACCACTAAACAGCTCAACTTTATTTCCATTTGCAGTCTCTGTTTTAAATGATAAAAATATTTAGTTTAAGACAAATATATTTGTTTACACATTGATAATCACCACACAGTAGAACTGTGATTTTTTGAAGCAACAAATTTTTGTAGGTAATGGTTTTTATCAATAAATAAATTACATTAAGACAAAAAGTTAAATCACATAAAGAGTTAAAACATTAGTTAAACTAACTTTTGTCGGCGTGAACCTACCATAGTTGGTTTATATTTTTTTTAATACTTAATATATATTAACAAGTTACATGATAAAATAATAAAAAATTGATAAAGTAATATTACACTTTATGATGTATCTTTACCTGGCGTGTCACCACTAAAATCTTCAGTTTTAGATGTTTTAGGCTCGAAAGCGTATTTTGTTATTAAAGACTTGTTAAAAAAATTCAAGATAAGCAGATAATTTCAGATTTTTTAACTTTAGTAACTGATAGTTATTAAAAGAATAATCTAATTGGATCTCTAGTTTTATAGTATAGTAAAACATTTTATCTTTTTTAATCTTGAAACAAAATTGCATAAAAATTATAAAACACCATGCGTAAGGTAATAAAATAGTTTTTTAACTTTTTTTCTTCTTATTATTTTTTCTTTTATTTTTATTCTCTTTCTTCGTATTGATATTGCTGGCGTTTTTACTAATGTTATCTGTAGTTTGAAACATAAAACTTTATTAGTTATGCAATCATAAGTGTTTAAGTCTTCAAAGACTACATGAACAAAAAAAAAAATATATAACAAATCAATGTTTTAATTTTTCGTTTTTTATTAAAAATTAATTTTTAAATTTTAAACTGCCACAAAAAATATTGTGTGTAATTCATTTAAATAAAAGCGCAGTTATTTGCAATAATTATTTTAAGTATTAATATACTTAATTTAATTGTATCTACTGCGGAAAAACTTTCTTTTAGTCATTAAATCGAAAGTTGCTTGATTACTATATTAATTTTTTCGTTTACTAAGCAAACATTTAAAAAGGTGTTATTGCAATTTTACTTGAAAACAATAAATTCGTACAACAAAAAAGAAATTTTATCTTCAGTTTACGTCATAATTCGTATTTATTAAATAAATGAAAAAATTTAAAGTTCATTAGATGAATAAAAATCATAACCAATAAAATATTAAAATGAAATAAAATAAATAAATAGTAATTAGAAAAAATATGATTTTAATGAAATAAGTTTAAAAAGGAAAATGATAAGATTTTAAACTTTAGAAAAAAAAAGCACTTAGCTTATAATTTATTTAATATCTTTGTTTTTAATTAGTCGTTGTTTTTGTAGAAAAAAAATATTAATACTGATTCTTTAACTTTTTCCGTTTACTCTTATACAAAAGATAACTTATTTTTTTTTATATAGTCATATATTTCGTAAGTTTTATTGAAATTCCTAAAAAAGTTTTTAGTTATTTTCATTACCACACAGTTACATTTTAAACACTGTCTTACTTTTATTTGTTTCGGTATTAGTTATGACTTCAGATGTCTTGTTTGGAAAAATGCATTTTTTATTAACTTTAGTGTCATGAACAGTTTTTAAGAATTTAAAATAATATCTATCAAAAACTAAATCAATATTACACGCATTCCTACAATTATTTATGCGAAATGTATTTAGAAATATGAAGTATCTTAAAGTTTCGCTTACTCAATGATTCTGTTTTTTTCTTTGTGTCAAGTATAGGACTACTGCCTTTTTGTGGGGATATTTTAAAGGAAGCTTCAGTTTTCTCTTGGTTTTGTTTATCTACGGTTTCCACAATAGTGTCTTTCTTTGTAGCTATTTTAGCTAGCATAATTATTAATTTTGTTTAAAATGTTTATTTATGTCATTTAGTGAAGTTTTAAACAAGCTGGTAGAATAAAATACTTTAAACATTTAAAAAAAGTAAGTTATTTTAACTTGAGTAAATAATTTTTTTTAATTAATTTACTTAATCATTTGATCAAAAAAATTAACTAAAAATTAAATATCATTTTTACTCTGTTTTATTAAGTATTTTGTTATTTCCAACTTTAACAACTATGGCTAGTAATTAGATTAAGCTTTAATTTTATTAAATATTTGTTTTAGTACACACTTTTAAATGTTTTAAGTTAAACATACTTCAATGATTTAACAACTAGTTGTTAAAATTATAGTCATTAAATACTACCTTAAATTCTTGTGTGAAAAAATTGTTTACTTATTAGCAGTGCTAAAATTAATCAGGGAAATAATAAAAACTCACTATCTTTTGTGTTACCATCTAAAAATTTTTAATTAAATATTCAGTCACTCTAAATATATTTAAATTAAGCTTTTATTAAAAAGTAAAATATTAACAAACAGTTGAATTTAACGAAAAATCACTACTTGGAAATTTACAAATCAGACTTTTATAATATACATTCTTATCCAAAGAAAAAAAAAAACTTTTTATAACATTAAATTATGTTTACAGCTTGTTTAAGTTTTAGTATTATGATTATCTTTTACGTATCTAAATCTTAAAAAACGATCGTATTTAAAAAAAAACATTAAAAAAAGACATAAATTAATCTAAAATCAAAGTTAAAGTTTGAAATAACTTACCTTTTAAATGTTCATTACAAGTGTTTTGTATCAATTTTTCCATTAGGCAATTCTTGATGGGTTTAGTATCTAAATAAAAACAAGTAAATAGAAATAAAATACATGAAGTTATTTGTTTAAGCATATTATAGGCATTTAAACTTAATCTATAACACAACTTATGAATGTTATATAAAGAGATAATTACTATTTCTTAAAGTTTACTAGTTTTAAAAAATTTAAAGTACTTTCAGGAACTTATCTTGTCTTAGGTAAACTGAAGTTTATTTCTCAACTAAAATGTTTTTAAAAATGCCTTGAAGGAATTAATCAGTTGGTTTTAGAAATTATACTTCTAGTTGTTTACTTCGACCAACAAAAAGTATTGCAAACTAATTTTTTTTTTGAATATTTCAGTAACGTTTTGTAATGTTAGGTGTACCAATTGTTTTTTGTTGATTTATTGAAATTTAATATATTTAATAACAAACATCAGTATTTTTAGAAATAAATAGCTAATTTATACGTTTAATTGTGTTATTTGAAAACAGTAACATTATTAATAAAAAACATATTAAAACATTTATTATCCTTTAATAATTTTTTTTTTAAATATCAACTAATTTTCATAACATTTATATTAGATAAATATCAAAACGTGATTAACCTTTACTGTTTTCGTCTTTCTCATAGTTTTGATATTCAGTTTTACTACTCTTATCAATAATATCTGTATTCTTATCATCAATATCATTATCCAGAGCGTGAGTATTCAGATCTTTAGGATAACTATTCTGATCTTTAGGATCACTATTCTGATCTTTAGGATCACAATTCTGATCTTTAGTAATACCAATCTGATCACCAATATCATTTTTCAGATCATCAATTTCACTATTCTGATCTTTAGTAACATCAATCTGATCACCAACAATATAATTTTTCAGATCATCAATTTCACTATTCTGATCTTTAGTAATATCATTCTGAATATCAGTATCCTTGTTAGGATCTTCTGTGTCTTGATTTTGGTCTTCAGTAGTAAGATTCTGTTCTTCACAGCTTTGATTGATGAGTTTCCTCAATTCTTCTTTGACCTTTTCGCAAGTATCTTCTGGAAGCCGGAATTTATCGTCGAGTTTTAGTTCACCTTTAAGCGCCTTCTCCGTCAGTTTAAGTCCAAGTTCCTTCACAAGATCTAGGAATGAAATTTTGAATACTGGTATAAATTTACCAGCAATTGTTTTATAGCAGCAAGAATAAATAAGCTTTAAAATGAAATTTCTATAAAACTTGAGACTCAAAGCTTTTATATTATTAGCTACACTAAGATAATTTTTTTAAGAGAAATATGTTTCAAGTAGTACTTAAAGATAAAAACAAAAAAGAATTTTTTTAGACTATAACTTTGTAAGTATTTCTTGAAATTGAAAACATTTTAAAATCGAAATAATCAATTTTAATGAAAAAAAAATCTGCATAACTTTTAATTTGAGTTTAGGTTTTTATAATATAGTCAGTAGTTTTTGTTTCAAAAATTATCTTTACTTCATTGTTAAAACAATTTTTGTTTAGACAAAAACTATTATAAGTTAAAAAGTTTTAAAACTTTTAAAAAATTAACTGTCTTAATAAAAACATGTTTTTATCTACCGTTTGTAGATATATCAGGGTAAAAATACCTCTGTTTTCATTTTTGTTTTCGTTACTTTTTTTTAGTTTTTCAACTATTTGATCGAGGATTTTGTGAAATTTTTCCATAACGTTATCGCAGAATTTATCATCAGCGAGGTTTCCGTCCGCATCCAATTCAAGATGGCTGCTTTGAATTTTGCTGTAAAATTCCTGAGCAATCGCTTCGGCATTGTCTGATAGGTGTAATATTTTTTTTGATTTTTAATAATTGATCAAAACATCTTACAATTTTTTCATAAAACCTAGAACTTGTACGATTTTGATTGCTTTAGTGTTATTTAATAAAAAAATGTATGTGGATTAATGTTATTAAAACTTTTTATGGATTTTTAAGTTTAACTTTCTTTTAGCAATTCAACAAAATTAACCCAATATAAAACGAAAAAGTAGCAATAAAAATTAAAAATCAAACAAAGTGATGCTTGTTTATTATTAACTTTCATAGTTTCACAGTTACTTTACCTATAATATAAAGGAATAAAAAATAAAAAATAAAGCATATCTAAAGAAAATAATGAAACATCTATTTTAGTATTGTAAAGGAAGTTTGAATATAGCATTAAAAAACGTTTTTTTTTATGAACCTTACCTTCTTTAAATGATTGATCTTTTGAGTCTTAAAAAAAAATTTTATACACCATTTAATCATGCTTAAATAAAAAAGTGTTCACAAACTAAAATATTCTACAAGAACAACTACGAACTTTGATAATTTTATAACACATTTTCAAATTTTACTTTAAGTTTTGAAAAATTGAAACAACTTTAAGAATATATTGCTAAAAAACTAACTAACAAAAATTTTATTAGAAACTATTTGGTATGGTAGTGTAACTATATAAAAAATAATTATAAAATACAACTTAAACTTTACTCAAGTAAAACATGATTAACCTTAAAAAACAAATCGCTTTGATATTAAATTTAATCTGTTTATTGTAACAAAAAACACGAACGTCACATATGCGCTTACAATACTTTATAAATATTGATCTTTGTTTTAATAAGTTACATACTAGTTTAAAATAAAAAAATAATAGTTCGTTGGGTTTACAAAAAATATAGGGTTTACCCTTGTAAAAGTATCATTTCACAGCTATTAATGATAAGTTACTTGTACAAAAGTAAGTCATAACTTAAGTTAATATGCAGTTTTAAAAAGTTGGTAAAAGGCATTATTTAAATATTTACTTAATAAAAGATGCATTAAAAAAAGAAAATACTTGCTGATTCAAAGCGAAGCAAAATGTGCAGATTTGCCTTTTACCTTAATGTGTTTTACAAAGTTTAAACATTTAGGTTTTTAGTTTTATTATTCAATAAAAGAACTACTTTTTTCTTGATTGCCACCTCGTTCGAACTTGGCTAACAGTTTGTAATAATTTTCAGTTACTTTACTCCAAAACTCGTTGGCAATTTTTCTATTTGCGGCTGACTTAAGTTGAGTATTTTTTTTGTGAAATTGCTGTACAGCTTCGTTGGATTTATCTGTGTACATACCTGTTTGATAAAAACCAATTAGGTTAACTTTTTATTTCAACTAATTCAATTCACATCTTTACATGCAAGTTTGATAAAAATCTGTTGTGTTAACTTCTTATTTCAACTATTTTATTTTAGTACTCCACTTACTATTATTAGAAAATTTTAAGGAGTTTTGCAAGCCTCGGCAAGCAAATAGTCAAACTGCATTCAAACAAACCATTAGTTTTTTCACGCAATTTCGAATTGACAACCAGTTTTCTTCTTTTCACTTCTGAGTTCTTATTTAATTCGTTCGAAGTCTTATAATCAACCACTACCGACTCGTAACAGTCTCCGTAGCTTTTGAGATTGCTATCATTTGTATTCAGTCGTTTTTCCGTATCACGTGATGAGTTTTTTAATTTGCTTTTTAACTTATCCACTGTTTTTCCGCTTACTTTCCACTTTTCATCTAGTAAAGAAACTAAAAGCATCTTATTTGTTAATGATAAAATTAGTTAAGACGTCTTTGAAAATACTTAATTGTGAGTATTTGATAGTGCATGTTTTGGAAAGTATAAATAGTAAACTTTTTATCTGTCAAAAGCCATTTTAAAAGTGTAAATATTTTATAAGTTATAGTCATAGTTTAGTAATTGAATATAAGTTTATTTCTTTAAAATTTTTATTGCTCCTCATTTTTATTTATTTTAAAATTGAAGAGTGTTTTGTGCACCAATTTTGAATAATACGTAAATATTCGTAGGTACAAATATGTATAGGTAAAAAAATATACCATCATAGATATTCCGAGCTGTTTATAATCTGGTATAGAGTAATCATTAAAAAAGGTAAAGCTCTTTTTGCCTTAGAACGTATTGAATGAAAAGAGCTTAAGTTCAATTTGAAATTTGCTTTTACATATTTATACAAAACATTTGATTATCAAATAAAAATTTAACTAACTGTTATTACTGCTGGGAAAACAACAACTTTCTTCTGACTGTCCTACAAAGAAGTTATAAAGTTAATGGAAATTATTTACATGTACATCTTTAAAACTTCAAACATTATTAGCTTTTAATTAAATGCATAACAACTATAAAACACTCTCCCAAGTTTTTCTGTAATAGTTTTTTACGTATTTCACTATTTTTTATCAGAACCTTACAATACAACAAAACATAAAACTATGAATAGTTTTTATCTAATTTCAAAAAATTAAAACTAACAAATTAATTAGCGCAATGAATAATCAGTGTAAAGTAATAACTAATCTAGCTCAAATATTACTAACGGAAACAAAATGGATAATTTAACTAAATAAAGATACTATAAAGCTCAAAACAAATAAATAAGACACAGTAATCTATCCACAAGGGAGATTGATAATTAATAATTTATTACTTTTGAGAAAAAACAATTACTAAGTTTCACCGTAAAGCGGATTTTCAAATTGAAAATCTTTAGTAAAATAATAATGGTAAAAATAACAAATGATTAAAAATTGGTTTGAATTAAGTTTTTTTACAAAATTAAAAAAAAAAAAAATTAAGAAATATATTGATGCTAAACAACCTTTAATTTAACAATACTGTTATAATGCATGTACAAATAATCTAATATCTTGATAAAATTTATACCTATGTGAGATATTATCTATAAATACTCATTTAAGTAATGTGGGCATTAGGTTATCAATTTGTTTCTCTTGTTTAAGCTTTTTCTTTTGTCTGCTAAGGCTATATCGAGTCTTTCTAGGTTACATTAAGTGTTACAACCATACAAAGATGTGCACTTTATGTAACCTAGAAAGACTCGATATAGCCTTAGCAGACAAAAGAAAAACCTTAAACAAGAGAAACGAACTGATAACCCAATGCCCACATTACTTAAATGAATATTTATAGATTATATCTCACATAGGTATAAATTTTATCAAGATATTAGATTATTTGTACATGCATTACAATAGTATTCCCATTTTCAGTCTTATATTGTTATAATTTTTTTTTCAAGTCTGTTTATTAGTAAATTATATTCTATTAAGATAATAAATAAATTGTGCATGCTTTATAACATACCCATTTCCAGTTGTAAATTATTATTATTATTATTTTGTTGTTATTTTTTTTATTTAAATAAGCATAATTTTTTTGAGTTATATTATTAGTAGATTATACTCTCTTAGATTATTTCTCAACTGAATATATCTAATTTTTATTTACTTATTTTTTAATTTAACATCTTAAATCTAACCCTCATTCTATTTTTCGATTATCAAATATTTTTCACGAAAAGTCATTTTATTCTTTGTCATCATAATATAACTGTGTTAACAACAACAACAACAACAACAACAACAACAACAGCAACAACAATACTTTTATAAATTTTCTAGTGTTTACTTCCTGGTTTTATTTTAAACATTAATACATTATTAATTAATTATAGGAACTTTTTGCTTAACAATATTAATTTACTGCTCCATAATTTCTAACTCTGTAAAGGTAAATATTTTTTTATATTTCAACAACTGTAATAGACATTAATTAACCAAAGTCAAATAAATTTGTTATTAATAACAGAATTTTTACAACATTTTAAGTATATTTATAAAAAAATTAAACTTGATAAAGTAACTATTTATTTAATTTTTTTGATTTAGTTTTTAATAAACGACAAGTACACATTCTTAAACTATGCTCACACATATAAATAAGCATTAATGATATTAAAATTTATAAGTAATAACAAAACATTTGTTACTTTATTTTTAATAAGAACTACAGTATAAAATAATTTATCATTTTCTACAACTTATGTCAACAGAGTTTCGTGGTAGAAATTAAAAAGTTTAGAAAAATAGTTCTTATAAATCTTAAAATCTTCTTATAAATATAACAGAATATATCATAAAAAACAACAGCTAAAAGTACATTTAAACCTAATGATTTATTTAAAAGAAAATTAATATAAACTTTATTAAAAATTCAAGTTGCTGTTATTGAAATTTAAAAAAGTTTTTGATCAATGCTTAAAAATTATTCTTTTCATACATTTATAAAAACTTACCTATTTTATCTGGACGAGGTCTTTTTTCTTCAAAACTTATCGGAGAAAATTGAAAACTTCGTTTGCTTCTTTGTGACATTGTTTAATATTCAAACAATGGCTCAGTCTTAAGTCTTTAAAGTTTCTTCAAAGTATTTGCTTTTTTGCTTATGTTAGTTATTAAAGTAGCTGTTAAAAACAGTTTGTTACCGAAATCATTAAGTTATCATAGTTGGCATCTTGTAAGTCAGCAACTTTTTTTGTATATATCTATAAACTCTGTATAAAACATTTACAAAAAGTTTATAGTAAGATACATTTCTATGTTTTCAAAACTTTGATTAATTAAGACACTAGTTTGATACTAAAGAAGTGTAACACAACTTTTTTTGTGATAGAAGCTTTTAAAACAAGAGTACTAAAACAGTTTTATTGTATAAATACATTTTGAAATCTGCTTAAGTTGCTTACTTAAATGAGGGGCTTGATTCGAATTTGATTTGAAGAAATTCTAAACTTAGATTTGTTAGTTTCTGTTTAAACTTATGCATAACAAATAAAGAATAAAGCTTAATCATTTAAATTAAGATTTTTACAATCTCTGAGTTGCATTCCTGCTTAAAAACTACATTTAGAATATAATACAGTATGACAACTTTTGAAAAACAAGTTTTGAAATCTAAGTAACATGTGGTTCTTACGCTTCGTTTTGTTAGTAAAAACTACATTATGTAAACTATAAATAAAATTAATGCAATAAAACGGTATATATTTTTTATTACAGCAGTAACTATTTTTATTGTACTAGACATCGCAGCTATTACATTAGCTTTTAAGTATTTTAAAAAGTTTGTTAACAATTTAAGAAAGTATTTCATTTTCAGTTCAGTAACTACAAGCAAATCAAGTAATAAGCTTCGCCTTTTAAAAAAATAAGTTATAACAAAATTATATTTCAGTACAAACTTTTAACTTGTTCCTTCGTATATATTTTATATTGTTAGTTTCCTTTGAGCTGTCTTGATTATATTGCTTAACATTTGAAACTGATTACTGGAGTTTAAATTAGAAAACAACTTTTATTAAGTCGAATGTACTCTGTTTTGATTAACTAAAAGTTTAAAATTAGAAAACCTTCAGATTGATTATTACGTCATTATACATCGGACACAGTATTCAACTCAACTTTACGTTCAATATAAACATAGTTTTTGTTATAGTTGAGCTAATTTTATGCAATCATTGATCTTGATTAAGTGTCAGAAGCCTTTTATAAACCGCGGTCAATTTTCTTATAAAAAATTGCTCACATCAATTCGACTTAATAGAAGGGTCGCATTAATTAGAAAAAAGTCTTCGCGGGCCGCTGTTATTTTGAAATAAATGTGATAATCAATATAAAAATACTATTTTTAAACAAAAACAGGATAAAATAAGCAATGATAGAGCACCAGTAAAGAGTGTAAGCATAATCTGCTTGTTCCGAGAGGCTAAAAAAAAAAAAGAGAAAAGCTTTTACTCTAGCTTAACACTGTATCTCTCTAGCGCAGCTTAAAAGGGGAGTTTTGCAGTTTAAAAATATATTCTTGCGTAAACTTTTAAAACTACCGTCGTAGTTAAGCGTCGCAGTTTTTTGTTTAAAGCGAATGCGCTTTGCATTTGCAGATTCTTTCGCTTTTCGTTCTGGTTAGCTATCATTGTTAGCAAAAAAAGTTAAAACTAGTTACAATTAAAGAAATGCTTTTTAGTTTTAGCAGGCACTTTTTAGATTCTTTGTGAACAAGATTTCACTGTTTTTTTCTTAGAATCGTGTATTGTTTGACTTAGTTACAAACAAGACCTAGCAAAATATTTACCAGAGCCTAATTGTAAGCTTATACCACAAAAACTTATGTTTCATTGTTTTAAAAAAGTATATTTTCATCCTCAGTAGCTTACAGGCCGCAGAGTTGACCGTATTTGGCCCGCAGAGTTGGCCGTATTTGGCCCGCAGGTCGCAGTTTGTCGACCCATGATCTACATTTTGTTCGTTTATTAAGGAAAAAAATAGCTCTAGTTTAATAGTTACTTTTTACGAGAACTATATTGTCGTTTACTTTATCAAGTTTTTCATTTATTATCGTATTTTTTTTATTGGTTATCATAACTATTAGAAAAACAAACTGCTGAGTATTTTTATCTACACCTGAATTTTAGTCCTGGACAAGACATTAAAAAGTATCCGTGTTGTGCGACTCGATAACCGAAAGGTTCTTTGTGCACCCGGTCCTAGGACCAAATATGTTCAGCAGTTTTTTTTGTCTTTTGATAAACTAGTATACAGTGCGGCTCGCAAGTTACTTTTACTTCTTTGTTGGCCGCGACTTATAAAAGCTACCGGCTCCTGTTTTAAATCAAGTTTTGTTTTAAAGAAACTGTGTTTTGCGATTAAAAGAATGTTTTTATATTTTAGCATATTATAACTATCAACCAACAAATTATTTTTACTATTTATTATGATGAAAATCCGATTTGTTTTACAAGTAATTTAATTTAAGAATAAAAATTTAAACTTTAATATTGTTAGACATAAATTTTGAAGTATTTATTATAACTTATATGACTGTACTCTTAATTAAAGTCAAGTAAGCCGTAAAATACGGGGTCAAATAACTAATTCTAATTTCTAACAGTTTGTAACTGATAATTTATTTTAAAAGTGCACTAGAGCTTTAAAACTAACTGTCTAAGTGAAAAATCAAAAAAAAAATCTGTTTTAATAAGCCGTTTTTTAAATGAATATGTCTAAATAAATGACGAAAACTTTGAAATGTAACACATCTTAGTTTTGTCAATCTGAATTAAGAAATAAAATTACTAATGTTAATAATAAAAAAACCGTTAAACTTCGTCATCAATTTATGCTTTTTTATTTCTCAAAAAAAAAAAGTGTGATAACAATTTTTATGTGTGTGTTGGACTACTTTAAAGTTTTATACAAAAAAAGTTTTTATCATAAAAATTACGCACTTTTATTTAAGTAGGTAATGCAACCAACAAAAATTCAACTTATTACTTACTACTATTTTATGATCAATAGTTATCAAATAATTTATTCTTTATTTTTCTAACTTTGTAAAAAATATTCTTGTTTATTTAAATGTATATTTATGCTTTATAATTAATCAAAATTAAAGCTTATATTAGATTTTAATTTTCAAGATTATTAAAAGCAAAACAATGTTTTACTCTTATATTGGATTTTAGACTATAAGACATCTTCATTTCGTGAACAACTTTTATTAAACAGAATTTAATTAAAGAAATAGTGGACTATCTACAAAGAAATGTCAAAATAAAATTGCAGTTTGTTTTTGTTTTAGGTTATTTATACTGCAACCAGAAGTTTGTAAGTGTTGTTATTTTTATTCAAACAAAAGAAAGAAAACATGAATGCTCACAACACAACTAAGGTCAATAGACTGTTGTGGAGAAAGACCTTTCGGTCATCGAGCCTCACACCATACATTTTATAACATTTTTAAGCAGTTTTTATTGATAAAAAATAAAAAGAAACTTAAGATCTATAAAAAATCAGTATCGTTATTAATCAATAGCTTTTTTTTAATTAAATTAACTCAAAACAAAACTATTTTAAAAAAAGAAAAAAATGGTGTGTACTCTTTTTTATACCCATTTCTGCCAATATTGACTATGGAAATTATAGTCTACCATGGGCACCACACCGTTTCCTCTCTTAGATCTTGTTGCTCTTTTTACAAGAACAACCAAGAAAAATGCAATATAAAGTTGCGTAATAACATAAAAACGGAAAATTTGTAAAATGCTGTGAAAATAAAAACATATATATCATTTTTAAATATATAAATAAGAATAAACATGATTATAAAACAAAACCTGTAAATCATAATATACTTTATCTGTCTGTAAAAAGTCTGTAAACTTTATCTGTATGTGCTTTTATGTATTCTAAAAATAAGTAAACACTTAGTACTTTAATATATTTTATAACTCAATTATGATGGCTAATTCTCATAACTATAGTTGTTGTAAAATCTTAAGGCAATGTAAATGTTTTTTTAAAAATAAATCATACTTTTTAATGTACAAATAGATTTTGAAGACAACTTAATAAATATATGATAAGCTTCACATAAAAACAAATTAAAAAGTAAAACTTAACTTACAGAGTAACCTTAATAATGTATCAAGGGATAAAAAACTACATTAGTCAAAATACTAGTGTAACGTTATTTTGTAGACGTTATGTTTTTATTGTACTCGTTGTCATTGCCAAAGCTACGATTTGCTAAGTATTAGGTTATACTTACATGACAACTTTGATTAACTTTGCAAACATGTGTTGTAGTAATAGAATAGTTAACATTGTTTGACTTTTTTGAAGTTTTTTCTTTATATGAGTTATCGATGAAAATTGGTAAAAAGTTTTGTTCGCAATGTTATAAAGAAATTTATTTTGTCTGAGAAAGTCTTTAATGCAGATCTGCCAGTTAAAATTTTCGATAAAAAGTTCAACTCCTAAATAATTTCGAGAAGCTTTCCCATGAGAGCTTTAATTTAGTTTGAATAAAATATAGACTTAGATTAAACTTTTGACTGTCGTGCAATATCAAATCATTTAATAAATAACATGATAGTTTAAAATAAGTTCGTCTAATCGTTTTAGTTAGCTCGTGTGTTGTCAAAGTTAACTATTGTCCTAACTAAAGTTAAACTATGGAGAGTTTCATAGTTTGTTGTTTAACATTTGTCTAAACTTATACTCGTCTTTATAATCGCTTTACGACCATTTTATTTGTAAATGTAATAGTTAAAAGAAATTTCTTGTTAGAACACTTTGAAATGTTGTACATAAAGTTAGATTTTAATTGTTTAAGAAGCTTAGCTGTATTTCTTGGATTTCTTTTGGTTTTAGAGAAAAAAAAATGTTTTTTATGAACCCTCTTATCAAAAAAAAATTAAAGTCTTGTTATCACTTATTCCCATTGTTGCAATATTCGTAATTATTTTATTCAAAAAAGCCAAAAAGATTTTAAAATTTGAAGTGAAATTTCCTTTAATAAAAAACTTTTTAAAACAAATGTATAAAGGACAACTTCTGACAGTTCAAAATTTGCAGCTGTATTTGTAAGTTTCAATCTTCCAGTGTTAACAAGCTGTTTTCCAATTTTTTATTTGTAGAATTTCATATTGTTCAGTAACTCCCCTTACTAAAACATTTCATAAATTTTTTGTTCTAACATACAAGAAAGCAAAAATTATTTTGACTGTGAAATAGAATGCTGGGAAATGGTGGAAAAAAGGAAAAAAATTAAGTTAAAGCTTTTAACAGTAAAATATCTGCAGTTGCATTTATAATTATCGTTTTGGTTTTGAAAATTTTTTCCCAAATTTTTAACTAAATAATTCTTATCTACTGTTCTGTGACTGTCAATTTTAATGTATTTGATAGCTATTTTGGTTAAAGCCAAAAACAAGTTTAACTTATACTGAAGTTATTCTTTCATTAAATACTTAGAAGTTTTAATGCGATTTTACTTTAATTTAAATAAGGAATTTCTCTGCTGTTCTTTACAATGTGAAACGTCAATGTTTTGAATCGCGTAACTTTTGTTTGTTTCCCAATAATTTAACTAAATTTAATACTATGTTTTGAGCAAAAATAAACTATAGAGCGTGGTAATGTCTTTGTAAATATAGTGAAAATTGTTTTATAGTATACATTAATCTTTTTGTCTTCTGTTTAATGTGTTGTGCAATAGTAAAACGCAACGAGTTTTAAATTGATCACTATAACTCGGATATTATATATTATATATATATGTCTTATTGCCGCTTGACATTATAAATTAGTCGCGTGCGGTAAAAATGCATTTCTGTTTGTGAGCGATAATTTTATACTTGAAAAATCCACAACTAAAGCATACAGAAAGTTGTGCGATTAGCATTGCTATTGTTATAAAGACGCTTCTCGAGTGCGACTTAACGTTGAAAGTATGACTTTTACATTCAATTAATTTTATAACAAAACGTTTTACTAAACGCACCGGATAAAATGCAAAACTTGAAAACTTTAGTCAGATTAATCGTTAATTTATTAAACTAAAATAATGTTAGTAGATCGAGAGCAATGTTATCACTCAAATTAATGTCTCAATTCTCGAAAAAGTTTAAAAAACATGCATCAATCTTACATAAAAATACATTTGCAAGTCAAACAACTGTACTAGCTTTTTAATTGAGAACTAACTTTTTGTAGAAGCCCGATCGTTTATCTTGCAAAAGTTGTTTTTTTTTGAATGTAAGGTCAGTCGGAACCGATGTACGAGGTCAATGAGTTTTCCTGTTGTACGTTGAATTGTAGCTAGAGTCACTGCTTCCTGATTTTGTGTCTGAGAAGCCAGAGTGTATTTTTTGTTGGTTAAGATGCAATGTTGTCATCTGGCGTGTGGGTTGCAATAGTGTCTATTTAGTCTGCTTTTGTTTATAAAAATCTTCGTTGTTAATTTCAAAAGCATTTTTGGCTGAGGAATCTGCTACAGTAGGCAGATTCTCATCCTCAGCATTCATAGTTTGTTGAGTCGTCTTAATCGTAATAGCGTTTTTATAATTACTCTCATTTAAAATATTTAGCAATATTATTACTTCTATTAAACTGCTCAGTGTCGACGATTTTAGAATATCATAGTATACAATAAAAACAATAAGGTATTTTTGTCTTATCGAAAGAAAGTTTTTTAGACGAATAAGGTGCTTGCGTCCCAAAAGAGTTAATGTAATAAACATTGTTTTTAAAATGAAAAGTATATCAAGAAATTTATAAGGAATGAGGTTTATTTGTGTTCTCAAATTAGATGTTTTCGCCTCTGTAAAAACAATTTTTCTAATGTAATCATCAGCATCTTCTTTAATTTTGTTAGGATCAGAAATAAAATGGTGACTGTCAGCAGAAGTAAACTGCAGGATATTTTTGGTATTAGATCGAACGTTTTTGCTTTCTTTGTATTTGCGTGTCTTCTGTAAGCTGTTATCGCGTAATAAACTCACAGGTTTGTTATTTATATTTAGTCTTGGAGTATTTTTGTTTTTGGAAATGTTTATAGTTTTGGGTAGGTTAGATCGTCTATAACCTGTGTTACACGTTTTTTTGTATACCATTAAAAGATCTAACACTATGTTTGCTGGTCAGTAATTGACGCAAATAATTGCTATCGTTTTTATTTATTCTTTGTTAAATTCTACTCGAATTAGAAACGTTACAGCAATTATTATAGCTTTTACAAAAAAATTTTAGCTTTGTTACAATGAATACGTTTAAAGTTATAAGGTCTACAACGTAATTTTTATTTTGGTGACGCCAATAGTTATTACTGTTACCATGGTTTTGATAACGGTTATTAAAGAGTCGTGCCTATAATTTCCATCGTTAGAATAATTTTGGTTTTGGTTATCAAAATTTTACACGAAGTAACTAGAATTGTTAATGTATTTTTGATTTGGATTGTTAAAATTATACCCGTTATCACTACTATTACTGTAGTTTTGGTAACGCATTTCAAAGTTCTGTCTACAGCAGGGGTCGGCAGGCAGTTGGTGGTCGCGGGCCAAATTTCAAGTTTACAAAGTCTTCGCGGGCCGCAGTTTTACTTTAGTGACATTTGAATAATCATTTGGTTTTAGTTTTAGTCACACTAGAGAAAAGTTTTACTTTTATTTACCTTATCATTTTAAATAACTTTTAGCTATACATAGAATGACTATCTAAATTAAATTAAGTAGAATTAGAATAAAATTTTATTTACTAATACACTTAAGTGTAAATAAACTATGTACTTTCGTAAGCACTTACTAAGTTAAATTTAATATTTTTGTAATTTTACATACAATTTAACTCTCTATAAAAACCAAACTTCAAAGAGAGTTTATTAGTTAATTTTTTATATTTGTTATATTATCAACCCCTTTTTTCATATTTCTAAGAATATTAACTTCAAAAAAAAAATTTGCGTGTTAAATAGTTTACGTTCATTAAAAAATTAAGTAATTAGTTAATTTAATAAAATTAATACCTGTTTGTATTATAGAAAGCTAGAACAAATTCTTTAACATAATTAATTCTCGACTACTTAAATAAAATATCTTATTAGTAACTAGTCTTCTACATGGTTGTCACTTAAAAAGCAAAATGTCTGCGTTGTATCAAACCAGCCTAAGTTCATTAAAAGTTTAAAAAGCTAGTAAATCGTTGTAAATCAAACTCAAGTACCTAGTAAAAATATCATTATCATTAAAAAGTACACAAAGTGTAAAAAAACAAGAAAAACTGCAATTAGTAAACTACACTACAGTCATAAAAACTATTCTGGGAATTCTAAGATTTTTTTAAAGTGTTTGAAATAAAAGTTTCACACACATCTGAGATTTCAAGCTTTTAAAATAGCCTGTTTGTGTAGAAACCCAGTTAAAACAAAGTTCACAACATAAAGAAATAACGAAACTCATAACAGTAGACAAATTACAAGCCAAAAAGATATAAGTCAGCTGGAGTTGGCAATTTACTTTCTTAAACATTTTTAACAAAAGTATAAAACTTAATTGAGTCATTAGCGAAGAAAAAAACCTCTTTTTTATTAAGCATTACAGTAATTCTTTATCTGCAATAAGAGTTTAAAAATATTAGTTGTAAAATAAAAGACGAGCAACAAAAAAAAACGTTAGTTAGGAGTTATCGCGAGAAACGATAAAAAAAAACAAATCACCAAAGTCAGTTCCAACAAAGCACATGATTATCTTCAGTAACTACAGTACTATCAGAAAAAAGTTGTTAAGGCAAGCTATAAAGTAGTAAAATTTATTATTAATAATGAGATACCGTTTATAATTGAAAACTTTTTTAAAGAATTTTTGTAGGCAGTAATGAAAAACTTTTGTTTATTTCTTCAATGACAACAAAAAGTCGTATTTAGGAAATGCATTAAGGTTATAAAGTCGCATAAATCAAATTATGACTTTAATCAATATGTTAAGATGAGAGCACTGATAGAAAAACTATTGCTCATCTGAGAATTTTTATTAGAGATGTTTTTTTAACTTTGACACTTTAGTATAATTTCTTGGTTTAGTTCAAACACAAAGCACAACAATCGGTAAAATTTTACAAGTAAAGGTGCAATGCACCAAAAGTTTTAAGAAGTGCAATTCCTTCTTTTATTTTTAGTATAAAGTTTAATTAAAGTTTAAAAAGTGTCTTATAAAGTATACCAATATTAAAAAAACACTGTTTAGCTACTTTAGTATTTTTTTTAATAAATAAATGTTTATTTGCTAAATTTTTTGTGTCAAATCGAAATTTCACTACTTTACATGTAAAAATAGTTTGAAACTCCAGGCTATTTCAAAAATAGTCAAATTCAAGTTTTTTTCCAAAATTTTTAAGCATAAATTTTTAAGTTCAAAGCTTGAACTTGATATATTATAACATACATTATAACTAAAACTAACACTCTAGGTTGAGCAAAACTTACATCATAAGTTTAATTTGCCACTCTTTTAAGCAAAAAAGCCAGCCTAAATTAACAAAAACATTCTTGATATTTTTGTATACAAAAAACAATTCTAGCCAAAAAATTATAAAATGACTTAGTTGGCCTGAGATTTGAAGTCTTCAAATAGTGATAGTCTGAGTGTGTGTCAATGTTTATAAACTATCCCTAAGTCTAGTTTGTATTAAATAGGTAGCTCTAAAAAACGGCAAATGTGTGTATTGATATGCAAAGCATAAAAGTTAACTTAGTTTGACAAAATCAATGTTTGAAAAATGAAAATGTATACCTAACAAAAAATATATTAGTTTATGTCATATATATTTTTTTAATTGTGTCTGTACAAATTTAGATATTACATGTAGAAAAAACAAACTTATAAAATTATGCATAAACTAAACTTAAACTAACTAAAGTATTTTATAAAAAGTGGTTTAAAATATGAGCATTTTTTTAAGTTGGTGTGCATATAAATTAGTTCAAGTGCAAAGAAAACTTCTAAAAAATAAAAATATGTCAAAACAAAACTTAAATATACCTTTTTTTCTTATTACTATGTTATTTTAAATGTTTTTACACTAAAACATAACATTTACAAATAAAAAATATATAAAAGAAACTTAGGTATGAAAAATATTGGAAAGAATATCTAAGCTATAAAGAAATGACACTTTAGTTAATTACTGTGCATCACTTTTGTACAAAATGGAAAACATTTGCATTTAGTTTATTTGATAAATAGGTATAATATAACTAACTTATTAAATTTAAGCACTCTTTTTTCAGATAATTACTTGCTGTTGTAAAAAAGAAGTTATTATGAAACTCAGAAAAATATCCTGTTAGAATGCTAATCTGTCTTTTTCAAATTTTTGAATTAAAGTAGCAACTTCTTCTAATTATTTTTAAATGTTATACAGAGACTTAAAACCAAACTAAACAAATTAAATCGAATTACCGAAAAAAATTTTACTTGAAATATATTTTTGCTCAGCGGGCCACTTTTACATGCTCGCGGGCCACAAAATTTTCTTTCGCGGGCCGCATTCCATTCAAAAAAATAACGTGCTCGCGGGCCGCAGATTTACCCTTCGCGGGCCGCAATTGGCCCGCGGGCCGCAGTTTGCCGACCCCTGGTCTACAGTTACCGCTATTGTTATAACTCTGTCTAAATACCTGTAATTGCCGTTATTGCGACACCCTTGATTTTTTCTTGACCTGTTATAATTGACTGGTGGATCGGATACAGGAGGGTTGTCACTTTGGCGTGACTATATAGCCTGTACGCGGCGTTTAAATTGTATAAGATCTTCTAGAAAATATTTTTCATTTCTGCTTTCTAAAGAACTAGGAGCATGGTAGTATAAAAAGAACTTAATACGGTCATCTTCATGAGCTGTTGCCCAGTCAGTAGCCTCGGCCAAATGCGCGCTAAGCGAAGTAGAGCTCGTATGTTTTGAACGTTTGCCTAGAATTGGCGTAAAGGGACAGTCACGTCTTTCAAAAAATTCTTTGAATGATTGAAAGTTTTGGTTTTCAGGACTGACTATCGTATAGTATTGTGATTGTGACACCTCGTCGGGAACCCATTTTCCGACTACAATGTTATATTTGGTGTGATAATCTGTAACATTGAGTCGCTCAAATTCCCCGACGAAGTAATTCAGGGTTTAGGTGTGGTTAATTTTTGAAACTTACGTTCAAGGTTATCTGCGCTGGTTTTTTTATTAAAAAAATTGCCGTCGTTGGCGTAAATCGGGTCACGATGGAGATGCTTTTAGCTCTTTGTTTTCTCGTTCTAATGTTTTAATAACTTCATTAACATTTTTAGACGGCGTTTGATGACTGTACGCCGATAAATGTGCAAAACTGTTCGGCTGTACATAGGCCTAATTTAGGACATAGGGCCTAATTTACATGTGCAAATTTGATAATTCTTACAACTCTGTCTTAAACACGTTTTTAACAAATTAAGTTCAAAAATTAAAAGAAAATAGCTTTACCAGGTTTAACAGAATTTAGTTATTTAAGGCAAAGTCTCGACTCCAAACTAAGTTGTGGCGATAAGGTTGTCACAAAATTTTAACTATACTGTTTATCACAGCTTTCAAATTTTTACGAAACTATCGCTACTTAATTAATAGAGCACTAAACTTTAATTTAAAACAAACAGAGTGATATTCACTGTTCGGAATTCTTTATTTCCTGAACGTGTGTAAAGACTGCAGAGTAGCAGTAGACTGTAGGTAAAATTTACTTGAATAAAGTTTTTGATATTATTCATAAAATTTTAACGTGATAGTTTTTTTTTATAAAGTATTTTAATTTTAAAGTATTTTATTTTATAATATAAAGTTGTTTTATAATTTAATGTTTTTAATTTATGTTAAGCTTTGTAATTAAATCTTGATATTACAATAGTTTTCAGTTTTTAGACAAAATCTCAAAAGAGTTCCACCTTAAACTACCAATAGTAAAACAAAAGTTAACTTCCTTGTTTGAAAATATTAAAATCCCATTAAACAAATGTAATATTAGTTAAAGACTAGTTTTTTGAAATTTAAATTGTTCATATTTCAAATAATTTCAATTACTTAAGTGTAATAAAATAAATGGAACAACTGCAGATAACACATTTTATTTGAAATAGTTGAGGTAAGAATAGTTACCACAAAGTCAGGCCAATCCTAACAGGCTAGTTTTTTTAATCATAATTGTTTATTTGTTTTTTAAAGCTTGTGAAAATTTTTATGAGTTAGAATATATTTTCAGATTAAATAAGGGGTGATGGCTTAGAGGTCCTAATGAAGGTTTTTAAACTCACTTTGCAACATCAAAACCCATAACATACATAAAAATGTTTTTACTAAGTCCTTTTGTTATAATTTTGCTATATTTAAGTATTTAAGCTTGCTTATTAACTTTTTTATCTAAATTTTTGCGTTTGACATTATTTTTTAAATGAAGCTAAATTTAGGCTATATTTTGCTTTTTCAGGCTGGCTCTTTTGCCTTAAAAAGTGGCTATTCTGTTTTGTGGTCAACATTAAAGTAATTAGACATCAACATTTTTTCATTTAAACAAAGTATAAGTTTAAGCCAATTATTATTTACCTTTTTTACACTAAGCATAAGTTTTTGATTTTCATATTTATAAAATTAAGTTAGCATGAAAAATTTTACTTTTAAACGCTATATACGTTTGCAGGTTTAGTTATCACAGTTGTGATTGTTCACTCTATCTAAGTTGATATAAATTTTCTAAAATAAGATGAAGCCTTTTCTTGAGAACCCTAAAAGAACATTTTTAGTTTATTAAAATAACTATAAGCAATGTTTAATGATTAAATAGATGTTTAAAATAGTTTAATATAATTTAATCTAAGAATTAATATCTTTTGTTGTTATGATCGTACATATATTATTAAGTTTACTTAATAATAAACTTGCTAAAACTATTGAAATCTGTTTGGGCTAAGATTAAGCAAAACAAGCTGCTTAAGTAACTTTTTCATTTAAGATTGAGAAGTTGTAGATAAATTTATGTTGTACACACTTGTGGCAAAGTGCTTAAACTTCTACTATAACTATTTATTTCCAATAAAAAAACATATCAAAACACTCTTAATGGTCTTTAGTTTTCTAAGTTTGTTTATGTTTTTATCATAAAGAATTAAAAAACTTTTATCAAAGGCTAAAGTTTTCAGTTATGTCCTCTGAAAATAAACACACCTGTGACAAATGCAATTAGACTTCTACAATAACTATTTACTTCCAATAAATAAACATATCAAAAGACTTTTAATGGTCTGTAGTTTTCTAAATTTCTTTTTGTTTTTATCATCAAGACCATTAATCTTAGCCTAGAAATCTTAGCCCAAACAGATCGCAATTGCTAAAGCTAATGTTTTTATTAATCCTATACTCTATAAGTCGAGAGTGAGTTATAAATACAAGTTCATAGTTTTTATTTAAATGTTATTCAAAACATTTGGTAATTGTTTACAGAAGCAAAACCATCTGTAATAAACTAACAACTAGTGTTTTGCAACAGGGTTGCTTAAAAGCCTGAAATCCTGGAAAAGCCTTGAATTTGACATTTTAAGCCAAAATAATCTGGAAAAGCAAAGAATTTCAAACAAAAGTTTGTTAAAAACCTGGAATTTTATAAACAATTTTTAAATTTAAAACACTAGAATTTTTATAATGTTCAAAAATCTATCATATACAATAATTTCCTTATCAAATTCATTTTTATTGATGTAAAAATTATATTTTTGTTACTATCTAATAATAATGTATCAAATTTGTTCACAAATATATGGTGTGAGGCTTTCTGTACACCAATCTATTGACCATAGTTATCAACGTTCATTTTTTATTTCTGTAATAATATTTTTATTTGTCATAAAATACTTTTAAGTAGTTTTACAAGTTACAGGCTTTTAACACAGTTTTTTTTACCTTAAACTTAACCTAATACTTTAATTAGACAGAAAATGTGTATTTCTAAAACCTGGAAAAAATTCAGAAAACCTGGAAAAACTTTCATAAAACATTCACGGTAAATTAATGAATTAAAATAGTTATGCTCACTAGATATTTCAAGAAAGATTCAATTATCACAAAGTTATGTTATTATTTCTAAGTTTCTCTGTTATCATTAATTATGGAAATAATTATTAAAAAATGTCTTAAAATTTGAATTTAGAAATATAGAATGAAGTACAAACAAAAAAATAAAAGTTCTTTTACAGTAAAATATTTTTTTTGTTCTGGCTGTTTAGCAACAACCAACACTTTGGAAACATTTTTGAGATATAGTTTTGTGACAAATTTTTCATTTTGAGGGCACATTAAAACAACTTTTTTTTTGCAAAAATTAGCATTAGCACTTCTATGAAATCTTAAAGTTTATACCTACAGTCACTTTTTATTTTACAGAGTTAAAAAAATAACTGTAAGTTTTTTTAAATAAATTTTTATTTTGAAAATGGTTCTAAATAATAAAATGTTTATTAGCCTATTTGCTTATATTTTTACAACTTATCATTATTAATTTTTACCAATTATTTACAAGCATAGACTATAGGTCAGTTTTTTTGACTATAGAAATTTTAATTAGTGTAGTCTTTTTTTTTAAAGTTAATGATACAAACAAAATTTTAAATAAATTAATTATTGGTTTGTTTTTTATCTATAAAGAAAATGTTGGTAATCTACATAATGTACTCAATGCCAATTTACTAAGTAGAAAGTAGAAAAGTACATTAGAAAAAGAATACTGTTAGAAATTTATGTATGTTGTTACAGAGTTGCCACACACTCAGGATATTTTTAAAATTATGAAAAACTGAAGATAACTCAAGATGAATTAGGAAGTTTTGGTATTTAATTCTGGATAAATTGAGCCAGTTTTATTTTTATTTTCTCAAACTTAAAATATTTAAAGATTTATGGTTGTTACCCCCAGCTTGTTTTTTATAGATTTTTGGTTAATTAGTTTCAATATTTTCTTATTTTCTAACCAGTTTTGTAAAAGAATCAATTTTTATAAACTTTCTAAAGTTTTAAAAATAAACTATGCATTTGAAAATTTTCAAGATGACTTAGGACAGTTTTTAATCAATCAGAATAGATTCTTTGACTTGAACAGTAGCAATTTTTTTGTTAAACTCTTTATTACAACTACATCTAAAAATATTTGACAAAGCAGTTTAAACTAAATTTAACAGAATTTTTTATACTTTTCAGTTATAAACTGATTTAACATTTTTAGCAGAACCACATAAATTCTTACTAAATATTTAAAATTTTTATAACTTTGCATTTTATCTTTTGTGTATGTAAAAAAATTACTAACAGTATTACACATTAAACATAGACATTTATTAAGTTTAAAAACTAGCATATTAAAAGTTTTTAATTTTTTGTATATATTTTCAAATGCTTTAAATACTGTTTTTTTATTGTCAATTCAAATTTTATGTGTTTTTATTTTCTTCTTTCTTATTTCTAACATATAGGTTGCCTATATGATATTTCAACAGCGTATTATACCATACAAAAAGCAATTAATAAATAAACAACAACATTTTTTTTCTAAAAGATTAATTTTTTAATGGGTACTCTAAATTGTGGCCAAGTTACCCATAGTTGATAACTTAAAAAAAGCTTTTTTTAAATAATTTTTATGAATATAAAAAATTTCCATGTTTATCCTTGAATTCTCAATCTTAATTTAAAATAGGTAAGAAGCAACTGGTAACTTATTAAAGTCTGCCAATTAATACAAAGTTATTTTGTCGTTATGGTCTTAAATAAGTGGGTGTTTAGTATGCAATATATAAATTAAGACTTCCTAAACAGCTGTATTAAAAGTTCAAATAATCCAAGTGTGAGGGTTTAAATAATGAAATAAGTTATAAAATTTTGTCAAATGATCAACAGTGTTTGAAATTTATAATACTTATAACTGATTATTTTTATTGTAATAAATGTATGCTACACTAAGGACTAAATATGAAAGCATAGTTGATAGGTGACATGATATATCATGAAATTGTTAGTTCTGATTTTTTCTACCTAAATCCAGCTGAGTAATGTCTGTAGATTTTAAAAGTTAAACATTTCTTTCAAAGGTTGTTTGAATTTTAGATATAACACATGTAGTCAGTCAACACATTTTATTTTATAAAATTAACATGATTTCATGGATTTTATTGCATACTAATTTCAATATAATTAAAACAAGTAATGTTTTTATTTACTCGAGAATGTCACATTGTAAATTTAAAAATATTTTAACTCAGTTAAGGGCAGAGGGGAGGGGGATAAATTACTTTTATTCACAATTTAATTTAATTTAGTTTTTATTACGCTAAAAGATGCTTTTTACAGACTTTAAAAGTTCAAAATAATTTTTGAGATATAGCAGGTCAAAGTTGGAGGTAACAATATGTTCTTTATTTGGAAGCACAAACTAAAACAGCAAAAATAGACTATTTCCATAAAAATCAAAGTTATTTGAGATAATTTCTTCAAAGTTTTAGGAAGTGTTCCTTGATATGTTTAAAAAATTTTGTTCAAAAGAATTAAAAAAAAATATATATATAAAAAACAAACAAAAAAAAAACATACTTTTATTGTTCTTTTCTCAGAAAAATTATATGTTTCAATTTTTCAAAGTTTTGTTCTGACAGAATTTTTTAAATATTGCAAGGAATATTTCCTGAAAATTTAAGGTAGTTATTTCAAAAATCGAAAAAGTAGATAAATTTTTAGTGATTTCTAGTTATTTGCTGTTTAGGTTTGTGCCTCCCATAAGGAACCAATGGTTGCCTCCAACTTTGACCACCTGTATCTCAAAAGCTACTGTGAATTTTCAAAATCTGAAAAAAGCATCTTGTAGCTAAATAAAGTATATGAAATAAGATCACATTGTAAAAAAGTGCTTTACCCCTCTGAAGTGTTTGCTTTTAAATAGTTTTAATTTTTTATATAATTCAAAAAAGAATTTTATAATTCCCATGAATTTCCCTGATTCCTTCCTGACCAACTTAATAAATACAGTCAACAAAATTCAAACATACTATTTGTGTAAATACTGTTTAAGCTACTTAATAATTTTGTGATGTCATCTGAACTTTGTTTGTTGTATAAAAACTTATTTTAGGAATATTTTGCCACAATAGAAAACTTATTTATCACTAATTTTTATTTTTGCACGCAACCATCAACATTTTCATCTGATTTTATCAAGGTGGCCACAAGTCCTAGAAAAATCTGTAATTTTGATCAAAAATCACCAATTATATTGAAAATTAGTAAAAGTTTGATTTTTTACAAAAAACCTATCATATAGATAAAAAAAATTTGACATCATCAAATTTTCTTATTAAAAGACACATTTAAAGTAGTTTTAGAGTATCTTTTTACAGTATTCATCAATTTTATGTTTCACAGTAAATATATAAGTATGCCAGCTTACCATTCGTCACTGACCTCCCCGGTTTCCATAGCAAATATGGCCATGTTGCCGCTCAGAACAAGGGTCAAGGGACCGGCTCCAAAAACTGATGACCACGACATCATTGACGAGATAATTGGATATTTCAAGTTTGTGTTTGGCCAGCATAGTAATCATTTAGTGTTTATTTCAGTGTTGCCACACACTCAGGGAACTCAAGGAATTTTCAAGTAATAGAAAATCTCAGGAAAACTCAAGGAATTTTGATTTTTTTTATTAAGTCAGGGAAACTCAGGGCAGTTTTGGTTTTTTCAAAAAATTTCATGAAAATTTTAAGATTTAAACAAAAATTTTTGGGAAATTTTTTTCTAGATCTAGAATGAGATTTAGTTAATCCAGTTTCAATATTTTGTTCAAAAAAGTTATTTTATCTAATTGTTGTGCTTATTTAGAAATTTTTTAGCCTTGTGGCTAGATCTTCGATATTCTTAGAATTAACATTGTAATTTTTTAATATATAGTAAAATTCACAAGGTTTTGAAAAAAACAGGGAAACTCAGGGAATTTTAAGGTAACTCGGGGAAGTTTTTGGTCACTCAGGAAAGATTTTTTGACTTAAAGAGTGGCAACCCTGTTACTTTTTTGTCTTTGAGTTTGTCAATGTTAATATGTTGTAAACTTATTATACATACATAGTGATTGTTGTTTCAGTTTCTTCAGTTAGTATTAATGACATCATCAGTAAAATATCTGATAAATTTTGTATAACTATATTTTGTTTAAAACAAACATTTACTTACATGTGCTTGCAAGCCAAATATTGCTGAGAAAACTAAAACATCTTATTTTATTTGTATACATTGTTAATTATCAGGGTTGCCAAAAAACCTGAATTCTGAAAAAACCAGGAATTTGATAATTTAAGCTAAAAAACCTGGAAAAACTTAGAATTATAATAAATTTTTACATTATAAGTAGTAAAATTTTGACTTGACTCAAAAAGTCTATTATATAGAAAAATTGTCACCATTAAATTTTTTTAGTTAAAAAACAAATTTAAAGTAGCATTTCAGTACCTTTTCAATAGTTTTTATACTTACAACAGTTTTTTCCCTTAAACTTAATTTTAAACTAAAAATATACCCAAAAATTTATACTTTTAAAAACCTGGAGTAAGTTTTGAAAACTTAATGAAATTTTGCCAAAAAAATTTACAACCCTGACTATATAGTATTCTATTTAACAATACAAATAACGCCAACTTAAATACTTTAATATAACTAATAATTTTTTTTTTCAACAGAGCAAACATTTTCTTTCGCAATTACGAAATAAAATCAGATTCAGACAGAACTTTGATCTACATCACTCTTTACATCAGTGAATGTCTGAAAAAACTGCAGAGAGTTGGTTTAATATAAATTATTACAACTAGTTGTTTATAAATATTTACAACTATTTTTTATATAAAATTTCAAAATTAGATTTTAATAATTTTTGACAATTAGTTGTATACATTTGTTTGAAATGAAATGAATCCATTGAATAAAGATATTAACATTGCAAAGCTGGTATTCAATAAAAGTAATACTTTTCTAAAAGTTGACCAGATTTAGTCTCCTAGTTCAGAGATACATTATTTTAGTTTGTTTTTTTTTCAAAAATTTTATTAATTACTGTTAAATGAAAAAAATTAAGAAAATGATTTCACAAGTCTCTGTCTTCACTTAAAAGCTAATTAATCAACTGTGACTTACATAATTTGTTTCAGACAACATTGTATTTGATTTAGTACTTTAGTTTTTATTGTCCGTAAGATCAACCTAGGCATCAAAACCTAGGCCACTTAAACAGAGAGACACATAACAGTTAAATCAAAAATTTAAATAACACAAAATAATTATTTGTTTAAAACAAAGATAAAAACATATTTTAATATAATATATATAACATTTATGTATTAAAATAAAAAGCAAATAATTTTCAACCACAAACTAATACTTATTTGCACTTTGATGTAGAACAATCAACATGAAATATTTGATTGCATTGACTAACAACTAAAGTATAAGCCTAAAGCCCCAAGCACATTACCAATGGACTGGTCAGATAAGCAATCTTTTAACATATTGAAAAAGTACTCATCATTAACAGGTGCTGTTTTAAAAAAATGAACTATGGATTAAGCTAAATCTCAAAATTAGATTAATGGTTGATAAAAGTTTCTTATTAATTTTACTTACAAACATTTTATTTAAATCAAACTGTTTAAACTTTAATCAAAGTTCTTGAACTTTTTTGCAAGAAACTAATTCATCAAGAAACTAAGTTTGTTCCATGTTTCAACAAACCAATAAAAAAAGAATTAGGCCGGGCCTTATTATTGAAATGATGTTTGCATGTAAATTTTTTGCTATTTCCTCTCATTAAGTGATTAGTTCATATATTATAAAACTATATGAAGTAAAGTGCTCAATATTTAAGAGCTTAGTTATAAAAACATATTTTATTCAACAATGTCAACTCAAGCTTTACTTAGGCGTAAGCTTGAGTTGACAATTGTTGATAAAAATATATTTTTATATTTAATTAGTTCTATAAGGTTCAAAAGTTGATTGTATATTTTAATAGTAACTTTACCATCCATTACTAGTTTAAAAAAAGTCATGATGTCAAATTCAAGTCTCCTGTATTCTAAAGATTTAATAAAAAGTTTTGTTAGTCTATCACGATTAGACATATGAAAAATATTGCTGTGGTTGAAGATTACGTGGTTGCCAAAAAAAACTGGAATCCTGGAAACCTGGACTTTGCCAATTTAAGTCAAAAAAACCTGAAATTTTGAACAATTTTTACATGTTAAGTAGTGAAACTTCTATTTGACACAAAAATCTATCATAAAGATTAAAAATGTTTGTCATTATCAAAAGATTTTTATATCAAAAAAACGAATTCCAAAGTAGCTTTACAGTATCTTTTCATTGTTGTTAACCACTTAACACAGTTTTAAACCTTAAAGTTAACCTTAAACTAAATTAGACCCAAAAATGAGTACTTTTAAAAACCTGGAAGAAATTCAGAAAACCTGGAGAAATTAATCAAAATCATTTGGCAACCCTGAGATTAGTCTGATTATTTTCTTTGAACAGATTCTATATAGTTAATACCTTTTTTCAAATATGGAGACTAGATTAGTGTGTTATGTTCCAACTTTGGACAAATGTATGTGAAAACAACTTTTTAAAGATGTTTATATCCGTAGACTTAAAGCCCTTAAAAACTTGAAAAGATGTAGTAGATGCAATTCGGTAATTGATATGGTGGTTCATTTAAAAATTTAAGCAACAAAAATTCCAAGATCTTTAAACACTTTAGTTGAAGATAACTTTGTATTGTTTATTTTATAGTCAAAAGTAAAGATAGTAGTGTTTTTTGAATATCTAGAACTCAAATTTACTAGAGTTTGAATTTAATTTTCTTTTCTTTAGCCAGTTGTAAATTTTATCTAGGGAATTCTGTAAAGTTGTGTTCGATTGGATAAAAATTTTAGTGTCATTTGCGAAGAGGTTAATGTTGCTGCTAACATCAATTTCTGAAGCTATATCATTTATGTAAGTAATAAATAGTAGTAGGCCAATAACCACTCCTTGAGAGACTCCACAAAAAATAGGTAAATATTCTGAAAATGCTTATTGATTACTACTTTTTGAGTTCTGTCATTTAGAAACTGTTTGAACCAACTAAGTAGACTGCTATGAAAAGTGTATTGCAATAGTTTTTTGGTTAGTTTAATATGGGAGACAGAGTCAACAATTTTTTTGTATCTGTATAGATTACTTTAGTAGACTTATTGCTTAAAAAGACACCAACCAAGAGGGTGAGCAATCTCTATTAACTGAAAACAGGATGTTCGGTTAGGGAGAAAACTAAATTGTTTAGGTGAAATAAGATTATTTAAAAAAGATGATCAAGTATTTTTATAGAAATTATATGTTCAAAGATTCTGCAAAAGCTACTTGTCAAAGAAATTTGTGTGTAATTTGAAGGGTTGTATTTGGTTGTGTAGTATGTTTAATAAAAAATGAAGGAATATTATCTGGTGTTCTTGTTATTTTATTTTTAAATTGGTTGACAGTTTTAATTATTTCGTCATTGCTTATAAAAACTATTTGATTTCTAGGTAGTTTTTATCAATAAAGGCCTTTTTATAAAAGAGACTTTATCAAAATCAGATACTATTAATAAATTGTTTTTGTAATGCAAAACAGAAAAAGCAGGTGCTATCTTAAGCTTAGAAATTACAAAGCAGTAATTTTTTTTGCATTTATGTTCTGGAAAAAACTTTTTTTATGTTTCATATAAAACATTTTGATTGCTTTTTATTATTCATTTGAAACTTTTTAAATTTCTGTATCATCTGCTTATCTGATTTATGTTGTTTATATAGTTTTAGTATTTCTCTCAACAGGTTTTTTAATATTAAAAGGATATATTTTTGATTTTCTGTGATGTTTAGTTAAAGGCACAAATTCTTTGATTGAAAAGTTTATTGTGTTTATAAATTTGTCATAAAATTCTTGTAAGTTTTTTGAATTGTTATATTTAACCTTCCAATTTATTTCCGGCAAAAATTTATTAATGTTGACAAAGTTTGCTCTGTAAAAATCTTAGTAGAACGACTGAGAAGTTGGCTTTGTACCCCTTGATAATTAATTGTTATTTATTATTATTATTTATACTGTTATTATTATTATTACTAAAACCATGTGATTTATAGAATCACCACAGCAGTGTTTATACTACATTAAGCCAACTATTATAATTAACTAAAACAAATAGCAAACAAATATAAAAAACGTTCCTTAGTCATTGTTTGTTTTATAAATTTTAATAAAGTTAACTTTGAAGTTTTATTGCTCGTAATAAATGTGGAAGATGAAGTTCATCTTACAAGTTGTTTATGTATAACATTTTAATAAAAGACGAGTGTTCTGATACACAACTAACAGCTATGAGACTTCACTTGAGGTTACTTTTCACAAAGTAAAAAAAGAGATATATACATTTTATCTAACATATACTTTTATCTTTCATCAAATGTTATTTTTGTTTTTAGATTATTATCTAATTTTACTTCCAACACACAAATACACTACTTGATGTGCAAAGGACAAAATTTCAGGTTCAATCGAAGAGTCAAGCGCAGAAGGAGATGATAAATTTGTCCATTCAGCCGTTTGACATGCCGGGAGACCCGCATTTTCCACTTAACAACATGTACCAAAAGCCCAAGGACCGCATTGAAGCAGGTACGTTTCATTTTATGTGTGATTGTCGTTATATTTGTGTAGTTCATTATATACATAATGCAAAACTATATATGACGCACCAACTTGTAGGACTAAATAAACTTTTTTTTATTGAAAAGGTGGGCTCTGTCTTGAAAAATAAAATTTGTTAAGTAAATTAATATATATACATATAGAACTAAAATACACATAATAAACCTTTGCTTGGGACAGCTGTTTCTGCGTTTAATACGCGTCTTCAGCCAAGTTTTATTCAATGAAAATCAAACTTGTAAGTATAGCAATAAAATTATACAAAATTAGTTATTACGTAATAATAGAATAGTTAGTTTATTTTAAATAAAATTGTTGAAAGAGTTTTTCGATAAATTGTTTTCGATAATGTATACAGCCAGTTTGTAATTCGTTTCTTTAGTTAAGAGATTCAGATTTTTTAACTTTAAAAATTTCGATTGTTTCCTCATTGCACAGTTTACATCCATTTTTTAAACTTTATTTATTTTTCGTTCTTGTTAATATTTCCCACTGAATTGTAAAATTAACTTTGTTATTTTTTAGTTTCCAAATGTACTGCGATAAAGTTGTCGTATTTCTATGTTTTTCGTGTTTTTGGCTGTACTTATGCTTTGTGAAGCGATTCTTGAACGATAGTCCAGTAAAGCCAACATAAGACTTGGTCTGGTTTTCAGTTATGACTGTCGCTTTATATATAATGTTTTCCATTAGGCAACTTCTATTTACCGGGCTTTTTTTTTGTTTTTTTGCAGTCACACATTCGCCTCTCTTTGTTCTGCGTGTCTAACATCTTTCGATTGTGTGCCATTATAAATTGTTTCATGTTTGGTATGCAGGAATAGGACACTTTTAGTGTCTTCCTGTTAAAAACTTTACAATATGGATGGTCTTCAGTAAAGTTTTTGTCCACAATCGCTAGGAAGCACTTCCCAACCCGCGTTGCCACACTTTTGTTGAATAAAGCATTGGAATATAAAATATTTCTTCTCCTTCTTTGCTTGTTCTTACCCTTCTCGTTTCGATGCTTCGATGGTAGCATCAAAACCAATGTTGTTAAAGACTTTTCTTAGATGTTTGACTTTTCTCTCCATATCTGGTCCCGGTAGAATGTAAACCATCGTCACGGTACCAAAGTTACCATCTTTAAAGATCTTTTCCTTCTTCAATATGTCTAAAATATATAGACTAACCAGTTTGCAAATTTATGCGCCATGGAAGCTTTCCATTGAAATAATATATATAGAAATACAATATAAAATAAGGTTATTATTCAAACTTGAACACCTTCTACTGAGCCCACTTGAAGGGCTTTAAATAATTTATTAGAAAAATAAGATTTTAAAAATACTGGTACATGTGTTTCATAAGACTAGACGCCTTAACCATGAGCCTATCAATACCATATATACATATATAGTATTTCTATATGTAATGTGAGATTGATTCCCATAAACCAAGGACTGTATTGAACCAGAGACGTTTTATTACGTACATATATGTGTGTAGTATTTCTATATGCGATTTGAGATTTTAAGATTAATATTTGTAGTATACATACGTGTTAAGAAGAATAAACGTACATCTAGGCTGCCAAAAAACATTTATTTCTGAAAAAACCTGTAATTTGACAATTTAGGCAAAAAAAAACTAAAAAACCTGGAATTTTTAAACTATTTTTATGCGTTTGTCTTTAAAATTAACACTTAACTAAAAATAATAAAAAACTTATAAGAGAATATTTGTATAAAAGCTTCTAATGTGTTTTTTAACAGTTGCTGTAGGCCGTAACTTAGACAAAAATTTGCTACATTTAGCCTGATGTAACTTATAATATATTTAAAGCAGTTTATAACCAAACCCAGCTTTCAAAAGGAGAATCCAAGTTCTTAACAATTTAATAAAACTCTCGGTTTAATTTTTTAGACACTAAAATGGTTAATGGCCGCTTGCCAGCCCATTGTGTAGTATTTATTATAGAATTTTTTTTCGTGTAGTGCATATATCAGGGTTGCCACAAAACCTGGAATCCTGGAAAAACATGGAATTTTAAACAACTTTTACATGTTAAGTAGTAAAATTTTGACTTGAAACGAATAATTTATCATATAGGTAAAAAAACAACTTGTCACCATCAAAAAAAAAACATTTAAAAACACAGCTAAAGTAGCTTACAGTATCTTTTCAATGTTGTTATACTTCTTAAAACAGTTTTAAATCTTAAACTTGTCTTTTAAAAAATACAGACCCAAAAACGTATACCTTCAAAAACCCGGAAGAAATTTTTCAAAAATCAGAGGCAACCCTGATATATAAATGTAGTATTGTATTTATTATTATTTTTTCTTTTGTAATGCATTTAAATGTAGTGAGAATGTCTTGAAATTTGGTTTGTATAATTAATCTCATGTAGTAAAACTATGACTTGAATAAATTTTAAAGAATTAGATTTTCTTACCAAAACATTCCAATAATATTTATTTTATTTTTAGCTTTAATAAACTAAAACATTATTAAGCAGCGGTTTTTATTAAATTAAAGCTGTCAAGATTAATAATGAATTATACTTAGATGTTAATAAGTTAAAAAACTTAATGCATTGATAAAATATGACTTTATTCATACCAAAAATTAGTTATCAACTATTAGTTAACCGGTTTTAAATTTGTTATTACAGAACTCTTACAATGTTTATTTTAATGATAAAAACTAAAAGCTCAACTTCTATGTATTAATGAAAATGTTTTAAAGTTTAGAAACTGCAGTTATGTGTTTTAAGCCTAAAAGACTTTTTACTAGAATGTTTGCTGAATATTTGTATAACAAAATATTTATATTTTGAAGTAACTTTTTTCTTTTTCCATCATTTTTTAAGTCAAAACAAAAGGTTACAGGCTGTTAAAAACAAAAAAAAAGCATTTTTTTCTCAAAAAAAATTATTAAAATTAATTCTTCGAATTTTTCCAAACAGCAAATTAAGTAAAGAAATTGTTTAAAACATAAATAATTTAAAACAAATTAATACTAACAGACGACATGAAAGGGTACGTAGTCGTTGAAAGCAAAAAATAAATTGGCTTGCGCTAAAAAAAAATCTTTAAATTTAACTACGGATGTATTCACAAAATAATTTGAATAGATTATTTCATTGAAAAAAAATTTAAATAACCAAACAAATACAGATAAGATGAAAGGGTACATGACGCAGTTGAGGCAGGAAACAGGGTTGAGGCTGGTTGATAAAGTTGACGATGACGGAAAACTCAACAAGTGGTGGGCCTGCTTCTGCAAAAGAAAGTTCATGGAGAAGTCCCTCAACAGGCCTGGCATGTAAACAAAACGGCCTTTTTGCAACGCGGAATATCAAGCTGAAATTTAATATCAAGCTGAAGCCATGCGTTGCTTTAATGCCTTTTTATAAATACTAATATAGTGATATTTTTAGAAATTCTTTAATTCAATTTTTTAGTTGGTTTTATTTTCTTTGATAAAAAGTAGTGGCTTTCACCACTAAGATTTATTTGACGGCTAAAATGCAGTTTTATTATAAAGCTTAAATGCAGTTTTTCTTTTTTTTTAGCTTATATTGTACCACAAACTTTTGAGAAACTTTTTGTTTTGTTTTTATTTATACACCTTTTTAAGTTTAATACATTATAAAATACAGATACTTTTTACAGATAAATAAACTAAGAACAAGAAATAGTTTCATTTCTGCAAAGTTATTAAATATTCCATATATTTAAGTGACTTAAGTAGAATTATGATGATTTAAATTCACATGCTTTTATTGGTTTAAAATCTTTGTTATTCTCAAATATTTTTTTTTATTATATGTTTTATAGCAGTATTAATAAATTTTCTATCATGGTTCATAATTATAAAAAAATATATATCATTCTTAAGTTAAGTCTTCAATTGTAAACTTTTTAAACAAAGCAAAGTTTGCTTTTTAATGATTTGAAACTATAAGTTATAAATTTTTAAAAGATTACAATTTTCTTTTTGATAAAAGTTATTAATATTGATCTTACATCGTTACTAAAATATGGTGTTATAGTTAATAACTAGCTTTAAATACAGTTTATAATTATTTCAGTATTCTGGAAATGTTGAAAAATCGAATTGTTAGTTTTGTCAAGTTTATAATAAAAAACTGTCCTTAAAGTGGGAATGGGTAACTTTTTGCACAGAGTCACTTTTGCACCAGCTTTGACTGTTCCAATTAAGAAATTTTATATTTTTGAACTTTTTTTTTAATGTAGTTTTCCAATAAATAGAAACGTTTGCTAAATTAAATGTAAATTGATTAAATTAAAGTGCAAAAGTGAAGTTATAGATTTATGACAGCTACTCCTTGAAATTATTTATGTAGATACCTGTCGAAAGTATCTAGTGGGGCTTCGTTTTGATACAGTATTTGTAATTCTTAATAAATCCGAATTCAATTTTTTACCCTTTAAATTATCACTACAGCTAAAAAGAAATTTTATTATGATAATTTATAGCAGATATGTTTCTTAAAACCGTTTAATTAAGTACCTTTGTTGTTTTGTCTGTTGTGTACATTACAAGTGAATTAATTTAGATAACTGTTTGCAACCCAGCATTCTGAAGGTAAAATGTTAAATATTTCTGTTAAGGTTGCATAACAGTTAAAATTCAGAAAGCTTAAAACATAATGGTAAATTCCAAGGGGCATATCTAATAAAATATTAAAAAAAATATTATTATTTCAAAAATTAATCTTTCACTACTACCAACTTAACAGATGCAGTCGTCCCATATGGTTGCAAGCCCGATTGGACGCCGACCAACAAAAGACCACACAAAAGTATTAGCCTAAAACTATCGTCAGTACCTTGATTACGTTCAAAAAGTAGACCACGCAAAAAAATCAGATCAGGCAATGCAAGAGTCCAAGTTTTCTTTCTCAACAAATTTATTAATTTTTAAGATTCATTTGATATTTTCCCTGAGCTCGTTTTTAACTTAAGAATGTTTTTTGTTGATGAAGTTTTGAAAATGATAATAAAGTAAATGTCTAGTTTGTTCAATTTGATTAATAAAACCTTTAGTATTTCAAAATTTAATTCATTTTCAAGTACTACTTCTGTTTTAGTTACGTTAATTAAATTTTAACTTGTAATACTAACTACTAGATACTTTGTATAGTTTCTTAAACGATAAAAAAAAATCAAAAAGTTTGGTCCTAGGACCTGGTGCACAAAAAAGTCGCACACCACTGGTACCTTTTAAAGTCTTGTCTAGGCTATATAATCATTGTAATTTTTTCAAATGTAGAAATCAAGATTGATACTTATGTTGTAAGTGCAAAATAAGGATACTACATAGTAGAAAAACTTCTATTTTTGAGATAAAAACTGTTATTGTTTATGCTATTAAAATTTACAGCAAGTACGTTCTAATTTAGTGTGTCTCTTAAGTTGTTACTTTAACATTTCAAATAAACCTAAAACTCATTTACTTCATGAAATATTAGCTAAATGAAAGCTAGTAATAGAAAAAAACTAGCACAGCTGGCTTAGCGAACAAAAGCTTATAAATCATATGGTCGTTACTCTACTATATAAAACAACTTTTTCAAACTATTAATTGCTTTAAGTATTCTTTTGTAAAGAACAAATACTAAACCACCCATAAAAGCCTATGATTGCCCTTGGAGAAAAACTTGTAGTAAAACTCTAAAGATTCTGTTAAATAAACTGTTCAATTATATTTGATACATGTTATGAGAGTTTAAAAAACTTCTTTTGGACTATAAACAACTACAAAAACCAACTTCAACAGCCAGTTGAAGGTAAAAAAAATTTCACAACAAAACATAAAACTTTTAAGCTATATTTAAAAAAAAACTTAAAAATTTTGAGTGGTTTTAATGAAAACTTAAGTTAAGCATATAAGATATAAGTTTTACTGTAAAAACTCTATAAAAAAAAATATTTTAATAACTTTTAACAATAAAATCTGCAGAAACACTTTATGTTGATTAATACTTTATTGTGTTTTTCTACATATTACTAATTATTTTAACCATTGTACTTCATATAAAAGGTATAAACATTATAAGCTAACGATTGTTATTTATTTCATGCAGTTGTTTAATTTATTGTTTTAGACACATTTTTGTAATTTGAATTTTATTTTAATTTTCTGTTTTCAAATTTGTTACTGTTAAACACTGTTTTATACAAACACAATAATAAACTATACTAATTATTTTGCTGTTAAGTTCAAACTACTCTTGTTAGACAACTATACTTTTCTTAAGATATCTTTAGTTATAATATTGCCGTAGTTTTTAAAACTCACACATATATTACAACGTACAAGTTTTCACTAAAATCTCGTAGTTAGCTAATGTATGAGCTTAAAATTGCTAATCACCATATCTACTTTGAATGAGAACTTAAAAGTGTCTGTTGAGGATGGTTCAAAATCTAGTATTAGATCTAATAAAAAAATCGATTCTACACAATTCTTTCTAATGACGACTTAGAAACACTTGTGATTTTTTAACGGAAAATGGACGGATAAAACACATAAAACATTTTCAAACAGAAATACTTTACATATAGAACTTTTTATTGTTTTACCTTTTCAAATTAAAAAAAATATACACCCAGTCGTTTGATTTTTAAAGTATGTTTATCAATTTTAAAGATTTGTGTAAATTGTTATTTATTTAACTCAATTTCATAAGTAACACTATCATGTAAATGTATGGTTTAAAACGCTATTTGATAACTAAATTTGTAAAAGTTAAGTCAGTTTTTATTAAAGTTAAAACATTTGTTATAAAAATAACATTAAATGTTATACTTTTCTAATAAATATGTAAAAAATAAAACTTAACAAACACAAGCGAATTTTTAAAATAGTTCCTTTTTTAGACTTCTATAAAATTAAAACTTAACTTAACACTGTAAGTTTATTTCTTAGTTCTAACTTACAACTAAATAAAAAAAGCAACAGTAGTTTACAAATTTTTTAAACTACCTAATTTAAAAACAGTTTAAAAATTTACAAAGGTTTGCTATACTATATAAAACTAGAAATTCAGTTATAAACATCAGTAAATTTTAAAACTTTTAAAAAATGACAAAAGACCACTGATATTCATAAACTAACTTTATTTCTACAGAAAAATCCTATTATTATATTTTTTTTTGTTTTAGTACAAATTTGTTTAAAAAATTTAACTAGCTATCAAACTCCAGTTGGACTGAAGTTTTCCAAACTTGTACTGACAAATTTTCTAAAGTTTTTGTTCTAGTTTTCTGTTGACGCCAATCAGTTCACCACAATCAGGTACACAAGTGGACGCAAGCAAACACGTTGGTTTCTGGACCAATTACTGTCTAGGGCAGGGTTTCCCTAACTTTTCTTTCAAATTGCCTCTTTAAAGAAATAATAAAAGCTGTTGCCCCCTCCAACAAAACTATTCAAAAAACAAAAGCTACCATTTAAAAAAATCAGATGTTTTTTTTATTTTTATGTTATTTTTGCAACTAAACATATTTAATACGAGTTTAAAAATTTTAAAGTTGCCCCCTTTTGCCTCTTTACTAACTATTGCCCCCCAACTTGCTAAAAACATCCCAGGGGGGCGATATCGCCAATTTTGGAAACCCTGGTTTAGGGGGTCGTTACGGAGAAGAACCTGTTTCGGTTCGTAACGGGGGTCATTTACGATTCTTCTCCCGTTGTTCCGTCACCACATGATAAAAAGACAACAGGTGATGCAGACGATGACGTAGATGAAGACGATGACGTAGACAGAGCTATAACGCAAAATGAAAGCAGTTTGGAACATTAATAAAGACGCTCATTAGTTAGGAGTTATAAGGCTAATAGTTTCGAAAACAAATGCGCAGATTAAAACTTGTGAAACTGAAACGCAAAATAGATACTTTCATTGAAACTTATATTTTTTTCAAATACCTCTTTTACGTAACACCATCGTTTTTTACTTCATCATTAATCAAAAATAAACCCTAAAGTTATGCTAAGTTACTGTCGGTATTTTAGATGTTTTATATAAAATATTAAAATTTTTTTCGGAACTAGTTTGTTTAAACTTTATGTCATTTAAACTATTGGATAAAAAACTTATACACCTTTCTTAAAAAATAATTGTGGATTTCTATTCAATTTTGGATGTTTAGTAAGCAAGGGTGTGTAAACTTAAAAAAATATTTTTTTGTTTGTTAAATTTTACAAATCATATTTAAAGAGGTTTTTATCGAACTCAGGGCTGCATAAAACCATTTACATTTGGGTTACTAAAATCTATTTGTTTTAAAACTTAATTTTTTACCTGATAAAAATGCACAAAAAATGATCAAAAATAAGAAAATATTTTAAGATCAAAGAAATGAAAAACTACTGTGCCAAATATACCTTCTTTTCAGTGTTTAAAGCAAAAAAAAATTCTAATTTCTACTGTGAGGACTATGCAGAGAAATCAGTTCTATTCAATTTATGTTCAAGGAACAAGCAAGTCCGCACTAAAATGCGACAACCTTTTTCTTTGGCATATATATATATATATATAAACATAGTCATTAGTATTTGAAATAGTTTTTGAATTTTAAGTTAACCTACTCGAAAACTAAGTTTTAAAGCTACTTCTACAAATTTTTTTAATAATATGATTATATTCTGTTAAATTTTATGCGAATAAACTTTTTATTACTTAACTACTCAAATATTTATTTTAAAAAAGATAGGTCTTTTAATGGTACTAATTTTATTTTTCTTCAATACTTTAAATTTTTTGATTTAATTTTTACATTAAAAAAAGGAACCAATGTTAAAACATCACTGATGTAAAAGCGTATTCAATTAAAACCGTTCGAATATTAAATTAGGACAAAAAGGTTCGACTTTTGTAAACGGTAGATGTTTCTAAAATAGTTGCTTTTTATTTAATTAGAACCTTCGTAAAACAATAAACGCTAAAACCTTAAGATTATAATGAAAAAAAGTTTTTAATATCAGTTTTGGTAGAGATTAAGTTGAGGTAGACTGATTTTCGATAAATTTTTAGTAAATAACCTGATTAAAATATTTATTTTTGAAGCTAAGTAAAAGAGACTTAATTTAGCCAACAGTATATTTGTTTTCGAAAAAAAATTTTAAAGTCAAACAGTTCAAAAAGTTAAAATTCTATTGCAGTTGATTTGTTACTAAGCGCTTAAATGTACAAAATCCATAGCAGTTTCTACAGTTAGATTTAATTAAGTTTAAATTATAGCAACTAAAACTAAGAAATACTTGTTTAAACGACAAAAGGCTAAAATAATATTTGATAAAACCCTAAACATTCTTTAATTTTAAATTTTTGTAACTTTAGATGATTAGTATAATCTAGTGGAAGAAGACAAAAAAAAAACTCGATTAATTCCATTTTACAAAGTTTCAGTACACAGTGTTATAAGTTTTATGCACACTACCGTACAAATGTGCACACAGTGAAGAGTATATTTTAATTTATGCAGAAATGGTGGTGTATAAAAGAACTGCTAGCAACACTCTAAAATTGATTGCAGTTAAACGCTCTTAAAATTTTAAAACAGATTGTAGTTAAATAAAATTAATAAAAATAAATACAAATTCCCGTCAGGCTTGAGTTTTTCAACATAAGTATTGTATATTAAACGATGATTTGATACATTTGAGAAATACTTAAGTTTTGTGATAAGCATTGTAAAATTGAAGCAGAATTGATGGGTCCTTTTTTTTTACTATTTACAAATTCAAAAAAAAAGTCAAGAAAAAGTTATGAGTTTTATCTCGAATTTTAGCTTTTACAAAAATTAACTAGTTTATGATACATAAATAATATGTACTTGTTTGTTTGAAAAAAATACTTGTTTTTTAAACTTTCTGATGTATCATTATGATGAACTTATTAAACATTATTTTATCTTATGTTTTATCTAATTTCAATTTTTATAATTTATTTTATTTTTATTTTAACTTAATTATTATGAACTTTTTTATGAAAAGCACTACTTTTAATACTACTTAAAAAATAACAGACATTTTTAAACTTTAATAAATGCAATAAACTTATGAAGGTAAATTTTTTCGTAAAAAATACGAGTATGAAAAAACAGTTAAATTTCATTACAATGAACATATCATTTAAAGATTAAATAATCAATTTGTTATCATGCAAAAAGTTGAGTAGAAAATTAAAAAGCCTATCTGTTGTCATTTAAGTTTACTACCTTTATAATCCGTCCATAAAAGTTTATTAATTTTTCTGTTCAATAAATTTTAATGTACAAGCTTTTGGTTATACGAAATAATATAGAACATTTAAAAAAATTCCAATTTAGTCTTTACACCGTCACAAGGTAACCAAAAACCAAATAACCAAATATTTGAAGAACTTGATGAAATACATGTTACGTACTACAACTGCAAGTAAGTTGCATTGGAAACGTTTTAACCAAAATAGCTATCAACAGCAGACCCAACAAAACGTTTTTGAGGTTAAATTTAAGAAAGTCTGAAAACGTGCAAAGTTTTTAAACAATATAATGAAATATCATTTGACTTGTTCACGAACTTAACATGAGATATTACATTTGCGCTGCTAAATTAAATAAATATAACAAAACAAACACTCATATGTTGCGTGTGATATAAATTATTTTTATTAGTTTGTTACATAACTGTTTAATTATAAACCTTTTTCTAATCAATATTCTTAAGATATATAAACTGATGTAAAAGTTATATTATCAATACTTTTTCTAGTTGAAGAAAAGTATCGAATTTAAGTTATTTATTTTGAATTCGATAAGATTTTAATAATAACTAAGGAATTGTCCATATTTTATCAGTGTTTAGATAAACTGTTTAACACATAATTTTTAATAATGAGATTTACAACTATGTTTGATTGTTACTAAAATTTATAAAAAAATTATAGTTTTAAAACCGTTTTAGTTTCTTAGTTATGAAAATGTTTGAGTAAAAATTAAAATAACTTTGTTTGAAATTTGTTTACTTTGGGTATCTGTTAACGCTTTTCTATTAATAAAAATGCATAAAAAATTTCAAAAAATGTTTAATAGTTATTTTAAAATTGTAGTCTTAAACAAGTTTACTCACTTATACTACAAGTGTTATCAACTAAAATTTATACAAAATATAGCTTAATACTAAAACTATTATGAGTTTTCTAACAACTTTAATCCTACTTTTTGCCTTTATCGCTTCAGTGCTTGGTCAAATCACTTTGGGACCATTTCAAGTGAGGTTTGCCATACCATTGAGAATTGGTGGGAATGGAGCAGCTTCTACTGTGAGCCTAAACGGAGTGACTCCTACTTCGATCAGTTTACAAAACAATATCAGAAGTAACTGTTTAAATTTTAAATATGTTTCCAAACATTAGTTTAACACACAATGATAATCTAAAACGTAATGAGTCTATATTACATAACAACAATTTCATAGCTGATTTAGAATACCTATAGAAAACCCCACGTAGAAATGTTGTTAATTTTTTTTTTGGATCTAAACTCTGCAGTATTTAAAGCTTAACTTTGGTTTTGATGATGCACCATATTTTATTGTGAAAATTTAATTGAAAACTAAGACTAGCTTATCAATATAAAATAAAATACAATTTTACACATGTTGTAATTACATAGTTATTGAAAATAAAAACAAAATTTAGTTGTAGGATACCAACCTATCGTACTATATAATTTTTTCGCAGCTCAAGCGTGTTCAATATCGAACCATGAAGTTTGTCCGCACGGTGGCACCAACCAGCAAACCTGCGAGGCAGCCGGATGTTGCTGGCATGTTTACAGTGTTGTAAGTAATTTACATAAAAATGTTGTAAATAATTTTTACTTTAAATTTGTTCACAGTGTTGTAAGTAATTCTAAATAAAAAAAATAACTAACAGCTGCTAATTTTCGTTTAGTTTTGTCTTCTTTCATTTTTTTCGTTTAACTGATTGTTTTATTACTAAAGATTTAAATATTTAATTGATAAAGAAAACTATGTGTAATAGCTCGTAAGAAACTTTATAAGCATGTGGTGTACGACTCGATAACCGAAAGGTTCCTTTGTACACCAGGTCCTTAGACCAAACTTTTTGAAAGGTTTTTTTTTATCGTCCAGTAAACAATATAGTAGTGAATTTTTTAACCGTTGTTGGCTATTATTTCTTAATTGATTTATATTTTTCTTTTTTAACTGCCTGTTTTCGGTTTGTTTAGTTACATTTCAAGGACTTTAAACAATTTTGCATTAAACTTTTAGAACTAACATTTTTTCAGTATATATAGATCAAAAAGTTCCCAAAAAATCATAAATGTTTTCGTAAATCTTAGTCTTCTTTTCTGTATAAAAATACTACTTGTCTTCTGCTTTATAAAATACTTAAAATTTCAGTCTAGGTATGGTGTGTACGGATCTGGTCAGTTTTGTTACAAGTACGGAGATTCAAACCAGGTCACTAACTCACTTTTGAGACAGTACAGGTAGAATATTAAAAAATTGTTTTAAAACTTAATTTCGAAATATTTCTATTAGATCTATTTTTACTTACTTATAATTGTTTTTAAACTGATAGTTTTTTGACAGGATTAAAACGATTTTCAATTTAAACTGTATTATAAAACTTTTATAATGCTACAATCAGCATCCTTCTAAACAGAACTATTTCAAATGTTTTTCACACTACCTTAACTAGACTATCAACATTTCGCTTGTTTAGGTTCAGCTTGCCAGGGTACAGCACTTACCAGCAGAAGTACAACGCGGTAAAGCGGTACGTCGATTGCACTCTGTCTAAACCTAAAGGCACCTACATAAACGGTGTACAGGATTGTCAAGCTAATAGTCATGGTGAGTAGTTTTGTTTCATAAATTATTTGTTTGCTAAAAATTTAGGCTTTTTTAATTAAGTACGAAAAAATTGTGTATTATATATAATGTTTATTATCAAACAGCACCTAGCCACCATCAATCAACTAATCACCAGCCCGCAACCAACCACCATCAAGTAATCAACCATCAACATCCAGTTAACCATCAACATCAAGTTAACCATCAACATGTAGTTAGCCACCAACCTACAGCTAATCACTATCAAGCAACTAACTACCAGCCAGCAAATAACTACCATCAAGCAAACTACTATAACCAGCAGCGGGAATATTCAAACCGGTTTATAAGAAACTATTTGCTTCTAAAGTATTTAAGGAGTTACGTAAACACTGGTAGTACAACTAGTTAAAGTTGTAAGCACGATGGAAATCGTTGTTGTTATTGGCTGGCTCTTGTAATGTTGTTGTTGCAGTACTTGTTTTAAATTTTTGATATTTTAATTTTAATAATCTCAAACTTTGTTTTAAACTCGTTGGAATATATAGTTCTAAGTAATATTAAAAAAGAACTTTTAAAAAGTTTAATTACTTAAATTTCCTTTAAATAACTTTTACTATTAGTATGTACACAGTTTAAACTAAAAAAAATGATTTTAATTAACAAAAATTAAATTCTTAAGTAACTGTTTAGCTATTAGGGCATCTAAAGTTCAGCAAACAAACTTATATTTAGATATAAGCTAAGAAGCAAAATTTATAAAAATGCATTATAGCAGCATCAGTTTTTAAAATTTTTCAACTGCTAAAACAGTGTTTTTTGTTAAATAAGTTTTTTAATAGCCAAATTATTGTCAAAAAAAAACTTGTTTTATTTCATACTACATTTATGAGTTTCCAAAACTTCAACACTGCATATAGTTCTGCATGAATATTTATCAATGTAAACTATTTGGTCGCAAAATAAACGCTTCTGCTAAAAGTTGTTATCTTTTTACTTTGTTTTTATTTAGTTTAAAACTTTACTTTTTCACAACGAAATAACTGTAAAATTAAGTAATAATTGGTTTGAAACTATATTTCAAAACAGTTAAGTCTTTTCTATATAAACACATAAACTTTCTACAAAAGAATTACATGTCATACTTTCAAAATTTTAAAAATTAAAAGTTTAATAAATAACGTTGAAATTATAGTTTCCAAGTAAAATGTTTTTTTTTTTAATTTCAGATATTCATTTCATTGTTAAATAACCCATACACAGTAATTTAACTTTTACATAAATTTAAGTATATATGTAAAATTTAAGTTTTGCAAAATTATCTGCCTGAAATGTGCTTTATGGTTTTGAATTATTTAGTTTAAAAAACTGTCAAGTTATGTTAGCTACTAGTACTTCTTTTTGTTTCGATGAAGTTAGTATAACTAGTTATATAATACCTATGTTTTTAGAAGATAAAACTCATCTTACATGTACTTTATTTGTTATATTATACGGTTTCACTTAATGGGATTATGGGATCTAGCTTTTAGAATTTTTTTTTACTTAATTAAAAAACAATAAAATAGACACGGATTGACTAATCACCTTTGCATAATCGACTAACAAAAACGAAGTAAACGAGAACTTATTAGTTATTCGATTAAACAGAAAAATTTCAAATCTAAGCTGGTAGTATTTTTAATACACCTTAACTTACTTATTTCGATTATATTATAAGGATTTGAAATTTGCTATAGGCCCTAAAACAATTTGAATTGCAAATTTACGTAAGTTTAGTTAAAGTATGTATAAAATACCTCTACCCGAAACTTAAAATTTACACGTAATCTTTCTACATACAAAATACATAAGAAACCAATAATTGTCATTTTTTTCTATACCATAATTAGTGCGATTTGTTAAAAGGTTTTTAAAAATGAAGACAACTGGTTTAGAAAATAAATGAAGTGTTTTAAGTATTTAAAACTTAAAACAAATTATGTTACTATTTTTCTTCTATGGAAAACTTTTCTATGAATCAGTTTTTAGTAAAAGATCACATTAAAATGCTAGTTTTAATAACCTTTGAAAGTTAAAAATGTTTTTAATTTAATATTTTTGTACTATTTTTGTCCTTAAATAAAAGAACGAAAGTTGACCTAAGTTTATTAAAAATTAAAAAATTTTACATAGAAAAATACTTTTAAATTTATATTTGAACTTTACTTAGAGTTAGTAAGGTAACTGTCGTTTTTTAACTTTATTTTTAAAATATAAAACTTTCTAAACTTTTTGCTAAGAAACTCAAGCTTTTAAACCTAAAAATGTTTTTCTTTGACCGTACAGTAACCTCTCGTATCTTTACGCACACATGACGTTACGCACTCTGGTTTAGTTACGCATTTTAGAATTCTAAAAAATTGCACAAATTAGGTATATTTTATATTTCAATGTAAAATATGACTTTAAATGCTAACTCGCTTCACTATAACTTAAGACTTTGTAAACTTATGACTAATTGATAAACATTTAGTTATACCTCTATTGCAATTCAAAGATATTTAGTTTTTTTCATGTCATTTAAAAGTTTTTCAGAAGTAGTTGAGAAAAATTCAGACTATGTTTGATTTTTTATGAATTTCATGCTAGTATAAGTATCTATTTTATTGAAAAATTCATATTTATAAATTTTAAGTCTTTTTGTTTATACTTATAAAATATTTAAATTTGATTAACAGTGTTTTTAAATTTATTCGCACTTTTTAAACATATTAAAAAAAGCTTAAGTTAACCTAAAAGGCTGGCTCTTATGATTCACAGAGTAATAACTTTGTTAAAACATGATTAGACAATAAATTTACAAAGTATTATGTCTTTAATCACATTAACTAGGAGTTTTTATCCAAAAAGTAACTATTTTGGCTCTTTGCAATAAAACTATTTTGGCTCTTTGCAATAAAACTATTTTGGCTCTTTGCAATAAAACTATTTAAGCTGAAGGCATTCAATAATATCAGTTTTAGCTAACAGAGTTAGGAGTGACAGATTGAAATAAAAAACCTAGTAAGGATATTTTTTTGTAAAGTCAAGTACATTTTTAATTTATATTTAAGTTATTCTGGTGTATTTAAATTATAAATACTAATACTGTGAGAGTTTGTAAAGACGAAATTAGTGAACAGTACTGCTACTTTTATAAATGCTTATTTAATAAGTAAATTTAATATTTCAATACTGATTTCTTTTTTATATAATTTTTAAAACCCTTCTCCTATTTATTTTAAATCAAAGAATTAAAGTAAGAGGTAAAGACATAACAGTTCATTGTAACTAGTTGCAATTTTATCATAGGTAGTTTTTAAAGTTTGAAATAAATGGTAAATTTTATTGCAATATATGATAATAAAAAGCTAATATTTGTACTTTATACCTATTTTTTTCTAAAATGATTAACCCGCTTTAGAGTTCCTCAAAAAGATAAAAAAGGTTTAGTTGGAAAATCAAAAATGTAAGTATAGATATTGCATACATATAAAAATTAAGTAGTAAAAATTATATAAACAACATGCCACTAAATGTTTTAATGAATTTTTGTAGAAAAAATAATTAAAAAATTAAATGTTCATTATGTTTTACTAATATATTCAAATGAGTACAATACATTTTCAAAGATATTAATGCAGGGTTGCCACTCGGTCAGGAAAAGTCAGGAAATCAAATAAAAATTTAAAAAATGACAAAGTCAAGAAAAGATGGGGGGTTTTGTAAAAAAGTCAGGAATTTGATAAAATCAAAAAAAAAGTCAGATTTTGTCAGTTTAAATTTACAAAATTCCTTGTTTTCCAAAGCCTTCAAATTGTAAAAATTAATTAATTCCAAAATTTTCCTAGAAGTTTACAAACATATTTAATTTTATTTCCAATGCCTTCACCTGGTATAAATTAGTGAAATATCCTTAAAAAAACTGCAAAAATTTTCTATTAACATATTGAACAAGGACCCTACTTGAACAAGTAGATTTTGTAAGCTTTTTAGTATTGATGATCTGTAGCAAGGACACTTCCATAGTGAAACTGTGATATATACACAAAAGTTTATCTAGCATAATTTTAGAATCCACGTGTTTTTTGTTTAAATAATTGAGTTCTTTATAACTAAGCAATTAGTCGAGTATTTTATGTAACAAGTATACTTTACATATTTATACATAGTACATATTTATACAGTTAAACAAGTATACATACATACTTGTGTATACTTTACATCTTTATAATTTTTTCAAAGTTGTTTAAATTTATAAACTAAGTTATAAGAGAGGTATATGCCAAGTTTACTTATTCTTTGTATTTTTTGTAGAGTAACTTAAGTTTTTAAAGTAAATAAGAGCATATTTATTTGATAGAAATTTCATACTAAATGATAAGAGGAAATATTTTATACAACAGATATATAGTTTACTTTTTTATGTCTTTTTTTTACAGTTACTTAAGTATATTCTTTTTTAATTGATTTTTAATTTAAGGAGTTTATATAAAATAGTTTGGTAGTATTTCATTAAAATAAGTGAAAAATTTATATTAGTAAAACTGATTTAAGAAAGTCAAAAAAGTCAGGAAAAGTCAGGAAATTTTTCTCAGCTTGTAGCAACCATGTGCATAGATAGTAAATCTAGTAGTGTATTTGTGTGGTTTAAATATAAGAATGTTTTTTTAAACAATTTTTATTTATCTTTTTGTTTTATTATATTTCAAAGTTTTTGAACATATTATATTTGACATTAGTTAATGTTTTTAAGTATGTTTCACTTAGACTTAAATTGTTTTTAAGTTTTTTTTTCATTCTAAGTTTTTTGTAAAATAACTTATTTTTTTGAAAAAGTATTGTTATTATAGTGTTTTGTAATTCTTTTATACAAAGTATACATCACCCAAACAGTCTTGTATGATTTATATATAGTAGTCTCAAAAAGAATCTAGTTTTAATTAGCTAGTAACTAAATAAAGATCTACTTAATTATAATGAGTATTACTAATAAATTAAAGGCACTGCTATCCATCCTTATACAGTAACTAACATTTTCAGAGCTATTTAGAATATTATTGTCATGGTACTTACTAATTAATTATTTTAATCAGCTTAAATTAAATAAATGAAAGTTTTAACTGAAATAAAAGTAGAACAGTGTAAGTTCAATTTCCTGAAAGACTTATAAAACATTTTTTTAGATTTCAATAGTTTTGCAAAAAAAAAAATTAATATCACTTATGATAACTTTAATATATTGAAAACACAACCTTAATGAAGTGTTTTACATAAGCAAAACAATTAGCTTAATTTATTTTTCAAGAGTACTAAGCATACACAAACATGCTTTATTTAGAACATTTTGGATTAAAATGCGAAATATTTTGTTTTCTCAGCTGTTTAATAAATTTGTTCTGTTTCAAACCAGTTAAATTAGCTTTGAATCATTATTAGTTTTTAAATCTATGTATATGTAGTATTTTGTTAAAAATATTTTATATTAACTAAGTAGTTACTAACAAGTCTGTATGAATTTATTATTTAAATTCTATACTCGGGCCCTTTAAAAGCACTGTTCTTTAAAACTATGGAACTAATAAAATATTTTTTAAAGTTTAAGTTCTAAGTCGAATATGTCAAGTAGAAAAAGAAAACAAAGTATTGTTAACCACAACACAACAATAAAAGTTCAAAAAACATCACATAAAAGTGTTAAAAGTGTTGAAAAAGAAACAGTTACTAGCAGAAAGCTTACAAACAGTTTGACTGGTTAGTTTTGTTTAAAGGGAATATAAATATATAGTTAACTTTATATTTATATTTTCATATGTATATTTTAGAAACTTTATATTTACACATTGTTAAATATAAAAAAAAAGTTTTTAATTTTTTTTAGTTTTTAAAAACTTAATATAAACTCTTTACACTTCACTAACTTAAAACTGTAAAAATTTTAAGTAATAATTTTCAAAGTTAAAAGTGTTTTAATAAAATAATGATAACATGTTTTTTTGACTAAAAGCAGCTTTCAGATCATTTAATTTATTTTTTCAACAAGTATCCATCCTTTAAGTACTTATAATTAAACTGCATTTGTTTCATACTTTAAATTTATCTAAAATCTAAGTTTTTTGTTTTATTTAGTTTTTAACATGCTTAAAATCGAAATGTAAGATTTTAATACTTTAAAAAATCATGTGAACAAAACAAATTCAAATTCAATTATAGAGGATCAAAGTTATAAAGATACCCCACTATCCCCTATACACTGTGATATTAGAAATGATGAGCAATCAGCAGATCATGGTAACCCACAGCAACAATTAACCGATTTTGATCCACAAAAATTTTTGAATGGTTGCCTTAGACATAGAGACCGATTGGAAATAGACTCAAGCGGGTTTGTCAGTCAAAAAGATTCATGCCCGATGATATCAACTGCATCTTCTAATCCTGAACAACAATCACCATCACAGTACCTTAACAAAACTACTTTAAAACGTGAAGATAAAGTACGGGTGTACACGGGAGACTCTCTGTGGATTCTCAAAGAAAAAAGAGAGGCTTTCAAAGACTTGCAGGCTTACACTTGCCCTTTGCATCCCTGCTACGTAACCACTGATGAATTGAAAAACAAAACTCAAGCGTTCACTTGTCCTCAGTGCGAGAAGGAAGGGTTTTGAACAGCCCTGTTTGCCATAAAACTGTTACCGTGGTGTATAGATTGATAACCGAAAAGTTTTTTTGTACATGAGGTCTTCGACCAAAGTTTATGATCGCAATTGTTTATTGTTTAATAAAGTGTTAATTAAAACAGTCTGAGATCAGTTGCTTTAGATTTTAGTTAAGTAAAGATTTACAATGTATGTAAAAGAGTTTGTAGAAAGCTGCCTATACAGCTTGCTAATTTTCATGTATTCCAGTTTGACTATCTTAAAATTTTTGAAAAAAGTAGTGCTTAATTATTTCTCAATTAGCTGAATAATGTTTATTGGTAAAGAAAAAAGGTGAAATTTTTTTAAGCAAATATTTTTAGTAAAATACTACCTAGTTTTAGGTAACTGATAGTTTTATTTCTAACACTAATCTTAATTACAAATTTTGTACTAAACTTCAATAAAGAAGTTATTTAGTTAATCTTATGTACCAATTAATTGCTAATAACATTTTTTTTCATTTAAACAGTTTTTTGAGCAATGCTTTTAAAATTTAACTAATTAACCTTTTCAAAACAAAATAAATACTCAAAAATATTAATTAATCAAACAAAATACGAGTAAACTAAAGAAGCAATCAATATAACACTAATCACATTAATCATAATAACTAAAATAGATGATCAAAACAAAAATGGAATATTTAAAAATGTTAAGTGTAATTATAAATCCTTTATCAGGACATAGTTGATGATTAAGTTAAGGTATAATTTTTTAATCATTATAGCCTCTACTGCAAGTAAAATAATTAGATTTTTACAAAATTTAATTACCTCAAAACAATTTAAAATATCATTATGATTTTGACAGATTTTACATTGTTCTATATGTAAAAATACTGCACTATTTGTAGGTTATGTATGTTCTAAAATTCTGACGAACAGTTGTCGCTCCGTTTATACAATATATTGATTATCCAGGTCACCTGGACATTGAAACTTTAAACGATGCAATTTCTGTAGAGTTTATTGACCTTATTTTTAATGAAAAGTAGTTTCCAACTTTAGATGTTCTGAAAGCTACATTAATATTAATTCCAGTTATTTCCAAATTTTTTGTTATGTTTCTGCTGAGTTTTTCTAAAATCTATTTTATATAAGGAACTGTTAAATACTGTTGTTTAGGAATTTGTGGCTTATCTTCTAATTTTTGAAATTTTTCTATTTCATTGTTTATGAATTTAATTGGATAACCGTTTCTGAAATGAAGATTCTATTTCTAGGTTCTGTAGTTTTTCTGACACTAATCTTTTATTTCTGGTGAGCAAATTTCTAATCAAGTTTTTCTTCCATGATTGCGGGGTACAAGAGTTAAAATTTAATAGAACATCTGTGTTTGATGGTTTCTTGTAAATTGAAGTAGTAAATCTGTTCTGTTCAATGTTTACTACATTGTAAACTCATCTTTTATATATTTTATTTGTTATATTATACGGTTTCACCTAATGGGATTATGGGATCTAGCTTTATGAAATTTTTTTTTACTTAATCATAATACAATAAAATAGACACGGATTGAAAAATCATATTCGCATAATCGACTAACAAAAACGAAATAAATGAAAGCTTTTTAGTAAATCGATTAAACAGAAAAACTTTAAATCTAAACTGGTAATAATTATTGTTAAACCTTAACTTACTTGTTTTGACTATACTACCTTTTTAAATTATGTATAGGCCCTTAAACAATTTGAATTGCAAATAAACGTAAATTTAGTTTTAGTATGTATAAGATACCTCTAGTCGAAACTTAAAACTACATCTAAGCTTTCTACATACGAAATACATAAGAAACCAATACTTGTCATTTCTTTTTAATACCATAATAAGTGTGATCTGTTAAAATGTTTTTAAAAATGAAGACTAGAAAATAAATGAGGTGTTTTAAATATTTCATTAATTTATTTACAAAATTAAACTACTCTTCGTTAATAGTTTTCTTATATGAAAAACTTTTCTATAAATTAGTTTTTAGTGAAAGATCACATAAAAATACTAGTTTTAAAAAACCTTTAAAAATTGAAATGTTTTTTTTATATATTTCTAGCGTTTTTGCCCTTTAAGGACGAAAGTTAAGCTAAGTTTAGCTAGAAACTAAGCAATTTCACACAGAAAAACACTTTTAAATTTTTGTTTGAACTTTAACTAGAGTTAGTATGGTAACTGTCGTTTTATAACTTTGTTTAACAATCAAAAAACTTTCAAAACCTTTTGCAAATAATCTCAAGCGTTCAAACCTAAAAAGGTTTTTCTTTGACCGTATTACAAAACCAACTTTCACTACAGCTAAGTATCAAATTTACATTCAAGTAACAAAAAAGTGTTATCACAATAAAACTCATCTTACTTGACTTTATTTGTTATATTATACGGTTTAACTTAATGGGATTATGGGATCTAGTTTTTCGATTTTTTTTTATATAATTAAAAAACAATAAAATAGACACATATTGTTTAAGTTCAAAAATTGAGATGCTTCATAGCCAACGAGAACTAAAGGTACCTGGAAAAAACTAGAATGTCAAATATTTAACACTACTGTGTACTTGAATATAAATAAGAAAACATTTTAGAATATTTTTTATAATGAAGCTCAACTTTATTTGTTTTCAAAAAATATTTCTTATCAAAAAAAAAAGTCGTGTGCTGTACGTTACTTACTCTTATTTAAAATCAGAAATTCCCAAAGTGGATAATATAGAAATTTTTCAATCGTAGTTATAGTCTTTTTGTTATTTAACTAGTCTTTTATGTCTTAAAGCGAACGTTTTAAAATAAACTGTTGAAGTTAAACAACAGAACATTCTTTTTTTAGAAAATTAATTAAACTTAGTCCATTTAGAGATTTAAAAACTTGTAAAGTTTTTCTTAACAAATAATTTAGTGGTTCATACAGCTTTGAAACAATTCTTAACTATCTTTCAAAATAAACTATCTTACCTATTCTCTCTTTATTAAAATAAATTTAGTAAACAATTTTTAGTATTATTAACATTATAAGTTATTAAAACAAAACTTTATATTTGTTAGTATTTTTCTTTTTTATCAAATAGCTCTTTAAAATTGTTTATTTTTAATTTTAATTACAAAAAGGCTACAATTTGTCTGCTTTTAAGTTTATTTTGTAATGTAATTTGATAAAACTGTATAAAATATTTAAAAAGTTTTTTTACTTATAAAAGAAATTTAAAAAAGGTAGCTTAAAGGTAGCTTTGTAAACTTAAAAAAGGTAGTTTTAAGCATATTTTTTTGTAAACAACCTGTATTTTGTAATTGCAAATAACTTTTAATATGTGAAAATTACTAAACAACTCGAACTTTCGGTTTAACATCATTTTCTGTATTTCTGCAACATCTTTTTCTTCAACAGGCCTTAATTTCAAACTTACTGCCATACTTCCAAGATAAAAATTTAAAAAATAAAGCTTCAAGTTTTAAAAAGAGTTTATATAAATTTTCTCAATTTATTTAAGTAGAAATTTATGTATTTAGTATTGTAATTCATAGCTTTTACATAACATAGTACGTAATAAACACTATTTTCATGTACTGTAGAAATTAATCACACTTTTAAAAACAACTTTACAAATCGCAAAGTTTTAATTAATGTCGTTTATTATTAATTTTATTTTTAAAACAATCTTATTAGCTTAATTAAAAAACTTTTAAGTAACAATAGAATGCAGGTAAAACAAAAACTTTTATCTTTTTGATGCTTCACGAAGCTTACTTTTAATATTACGTTGCTTTTAAATAGTACTAAGTTTTAATAATTCATGATTACAATAAAACTAAAGTCCAACTTGCTTCATAAACAAAATGCAGTTCCACATGCTGAAATATAACAAGCTGAAATCAACCTTATTAAAATTAAAACTAAAATCCTAGTTCGTTAAAAAATTTAAAAGGTTATATGAATTAACAGTTAACCATCTAATGCTCAAATTTATATAGTAATAACCAATATTTTTTTCCAAAGTTGTAGAACATATCTACCATAACAAACGCTGTATTTTAATAACAGATGCGCTAATAAGTTTTGTTTTAGTTATTTAATATTAAATTTTATTTTGCAGATTATTAAAAAAAAAATATTATACAAAAAAATTATAAAATTAAAACATTTGCAAAAAAAAAAAATTTTCAATCTTATGTTTTTTTAAGCCTGGTGCTTATACTATAGACAAAGTAGAACTATATATTTATTTAGCAGGTTTTAAAACTAGTTTCCTTATTTTTTCACAATCACTTTTTAAAATCTTGCTGTTTCCGCTTGTTTGTTTAAAACTAATAAATTTTTGCACTAATATGTAATGTTCTTGTTCTGAAATTACACAACAATGCTTTGTTGCTTGTTCTACAAGTTGTTAGACTTCGCAGTGGTTTTTGATCATCTACTGAGTCAACCTAAACTCAATACTCGAGTCTAGTTTTTATGTTTGAAGTTTTTAAATAAACAACTGAGGCATTTGTTTAAAAACTATACTTTAATTTTTTATTCACTATTTCACATCGTTGTTTTAATTTTTAATTTTAGCAATAAACAAATTTATTGATTTGTGAATTTATATTTTAAATGTTTCACTCAAATGTAGAAATAATAAAACCTTGTTTCTAACTAAAGTCTTAATTTTGCGATAAAAAAAATTTAAGATTTTAACTAGTTGTTTACATTTTGTTCTACAATCTACGTCATTACCTTATAAACTCTGGCCTGTTTCATTGCAGTTTTTTACTTCTAGAAATGTTTTTTTTATTCCAATTTTAATTAAAACTTATTCTAAAAGATAACACTAAATTTTTTTTTTGATTATTGCTTTAATTAAAATATTTTAGTTAATTTCTTCCTTCGTATTAACAATAAAACTTTGTATGCTACTTTTTAGAATTGTGTTGATTTTTTTATGTAGCAAAATTTGATAAGTTTATCAATTATGCAAGAAATTTCAAACTAATTTAAGAGTGAAAAAAGTTAAAAATTATTTTTTTTATAAAAAAAAAACAAATAAAGTATTGATAATAAATAAAAATATGTTTCTATCTATATTTTTTTTCTATTAAGCTAGAATTCTTTAGGAAAATTCGGTTCTTGAACAGGTAGTATTTTTTAATAAAACAGATAAATATATAATTTTTACTTTAAAACATTGAATTAAAAAAATACTGTTTTTTAATTTAAGCTAATTATATTTTATAATGTAAAAAGTATTAACTTGGTTTACAAACTTTTAGATACTGGCTCGTATTTATTATACACTATATTTTATAATTTTTTTTCAAAATCAAAAATAAAAGTTTTATTTTTAGCTATTGTATCTTTTTTTTTGAACAGTACTTTAAGCTAGTTTGAGCTAGGAAGCATTAGTTGCCAATGCTTCCTGTAAAAACGGCTGAGTAGAAACAAAAGAAATTTTCAAACAAATAGCACAAAACAATAAGTGTCAAATGCTGAAAAAAAGTCAGCTGAAAACGAATGCCCTGTTACTTGTAGATCAAATGTAGCAGCAATCGTGACAGTTAGTAAAATCACTTTGCAGTTAGTAACTTTTTTTTGCAGTTAGTAACATTTTTCTTTTACAGTTATGAACATTTTTTTGCAGTTAGTTACTTTTTCTTGCAGGATGTGACGAGAGTGTGTGAGCATTCAACTTTTTAGCATGTGTTACTTTGATTATTTTTACTTACAAACGTTTCAGCTTATTTTTTAACTTGTAATTAGAAAAGTTTTAGCTCGTTTGTCTGTTGTGATTTGTTGTTAATGAGTAGAGTCAAAAGCTATATTTAACTGCTTTAATAATAAATATAGTTTAATTTAAATTTAAAGTGTTATTTAATTTTTATTTATTGTTTCAAAATCAGCACATTGGCTTTATATACTGAACATTTAAAAACTGATTTAATTTGTATTATTAATAATTCATCAGAGTTTAATGTTTTTGTGTTTAATGTAAAAATTAACTGTCCACGTTATTATAGTATGGTTTAGTCAGATTTTTAGTTTTGTTATCGTACAAAGCTTTTTTTTTGGTTTTAGAGGCTACTTTAGAAACAAGCAGATTTAAGCTTTTACTATTTGTAAATTACAGGAGAGAAAAAACAGTAAATAAACATATTTAAAGTTCTGTCTTAAATACAAAACTATTTTATTGTTTAAAAATAAACAATTTTCGAGTATAAAGGTTATTTAAATTTATTAAACTTTAACCTCATTAAACATTTATTTCTACTGGCTAAAATTAAATAAGAAAATTGGTTTTCAAGATTTTTTAGGTCGAGCATTTTAAATTACATTGAATAGTGATGAAAAATCATTATAAATATTTGGAAAACTTTTTCACTACTTATTTTTAAAAATAATAAATTAAACGTAGTTTGTTAATGCATTTTTAGAAAGGATTTTAAAACAACAAAATACGCTTAAATACATGAATAAATTATTAGTATACACTTTAAAATAAATAAATTATACTAAAACAGTCTTTTTTACTCTTTCATACATATTTATGTATGTATAAACCTATTATATTTTACGTCTACTAAGCACTTTTCTGTATAATAATATTACGCTTTCTTATTGGATAGCTTTTAGTAAACTTTATATTTTTATATGAATTGTTCTTTAAAATCGATAACAAAATATTCCTTGACGTTCGAAATTGAATACTTACTTTTTTTTAAGTTTATAAGTTAAAAGCAACAAACTTTTGCAACTAAAAGTATACACTCAAGTAATTTGTAATTATTGTGACTATATTAAACTCATAATCCTGAAAACGTGATAAGTTTATAACATGTAAAATGTGTTAACTTTGTTTTGTTTTTATGAACATGATTTCTTTTTTTTATATACACAATTTTTGAAATTGCCTATTAAGACAAAAAGTTTACAATAGTTTAGAACATTTAGAAACTACTTAGACGTACAAGTACTTTAAGCAAAACTGTTTTAAAATTTGTAGAAATACAGTTCGTTTTCATAAGATGAAGATTGCACAATTACAAATCTATTATTTTTGCACAAAATTTTAAGAAAACATGTTTGTTTTCAAAGCATCTGATCTACAATTTATTGTAATTATATACGCACGTAAGAAATTTTTTTAAATATAGAAAAATATTGTTTTAAATCTAACTTCGATTTGACCTTTGATTAAAAGCCTTTATCACATAAAAATATAAATTTCCACTAAAGTAAAATTTGTGCAAGTTAAAAAAAGAAAATCAATTGAAAGTTAGTGAGATTCTATTGTAAAGGTTAAGTCAATAGTACTTTATTTGAATGCAAGCATTCTTTTTGCCAATATGATTTCAAATATAATTTTGCTTTGTAATGTTTTATATTTTGGTAAAAATTTATCACGAAAACTGTTTACTCAATCCAGATAGTTGTTATTTACTTATAATAAATAACATTTTTACTAAGCACAATGTAGTTTGTTTTATATTTCCTATTTAATGTTACATTGCAAAATGCGTTTAAATTTTTATTACGTTTTTTTTTATAAAATAAGTTTATATTTGATTCGAAATTATAAAAGCCGAAGTTTTGAGAGAAAATGTTTAAAATCATTTGTTTTTTATACCTTAAGTAAATTTTAACTCGAATTTGTCGTGTTACTTTAGCAACATAAGTCTTAATTGTAACAGTAATAATTGATTTATAATTTTTATAAGGTAAACATTTTTAAAAATATTGTAACCCATATTAAGAAAAAAATGAGGCGAATACTACTAGAATAAAATAATTAATTTAAATAATTTATGAAAAAGATATCAACTATTATTCTATGTAGTTTTTCTTATTTAGTCAATCTGATTGAAAATTTGTTGTTGAAGTTTTTAATCTTTAACAAAATTATTCTAATCTATTCTTCTTTTAAATCAACTCATTACTAAAAATAAGTAATTTTTACAAGTACGCATTGATTTTTTGTATAATCAAAATCTATCACTGTAATGTGTATTTGTAAACCATTGGGTTTATTCAAAACACAATACTGATTTCATGTTATTTGTTTAAATATAGATTTAGCTTTCATCATTTCAGCATCTACATATTCCAGTAATCTTTTAAACTTCTCTAAAAAATTTAAGCTATAAAAAAAACTCTAGTCTTGAAACTATATAAGTAAACACAAAACAAACATTATAAAGTTTTCTATATTTTAGACATTTTTAACAGTAACAATATACTGGTATTATTATATAAACTATGGTGTTATACAATATAAAAATATTAAAACTTTCCATTTTTGTAGTTGATGTTATTAAACATGAAAATTATTTTATATATATTCTATTTTTTTAAAAACATACAGACAAACTTAGAATTTTTACTAAAAATATATTTTAGCTAAGTTTTTAATCTACTAACTACTTTAATATTTTTTTCAGGTTAAAATATAATTTAAATAATTGAAGTCGCATTTGTAAGTAACAAAAAAAAGTATTTTTTTACTTGTAGGTATTAACCTTTTAAACTCTAAACATATACTTAAAATTTTTATTTAAAAAGCAAGTTTAAGTTTCTTAATTTTTTCTTAAACAACATTTTATCACAAAGTTTTCTAACAATTTGTATACATAAATAAAATGTTTAAACAACATATTTCTAAACAAAGTTATGCTAAAAGAATTTATTTAAACTTTTATTTAGGGAAAACAGCTTTATTTCAAATTTAATTTTTTAAACTTTAACACAATTTCATTCTAAAACATACCACAGGAAATCGTTATACAAAGTAGACTGATTTTATTATAAGTGCTTCTGACTTGTAAATAAAGTTGTATACAAGTTTATTTTCTGGTGCTATCGAATTTAATTTTTTCATAGAAGAAATAAATATTTTCAATTTATAAATAATTAAATAAATAAATAAGCATAAATAATATAATTTTTATTCAAACCTAGTTTGTAGAGTTTATTTTCTCCTTTTTAATAATATGTTTTAAATAAGCTTTCATGCAGTAGTAAAAGAAAATTTCCATGAACTTAAACATTAAGCAATATCAAGCTATGTTTTAAACTAACAGCTACATAAACTAATAATTACCCAAGTTAATTTTTTTAAGCAGTTTCACCATTGTATACAGTTTTATAACTTATTTTTATCAAAAGTTTTACAAAGCACTTTTTTAATGAAAACATTTCTAATTTTATAAATACTACTTTAAAATGCTACTACTTTTATATATATCTATTTGTTACTTTAATTAAAAACTTTGGAATTTTTGAAAAATAGAAAAAAGTTTTTGTTGAAGAGAAGGAAAGATAAAATAAGGTAAAGTTATAAATTACATGTCTATAAGTGTTGTTTTACAAACTAGAATTTTTAATATTTTAATATAATTTTATTTATCGTGTTACATATTTTTTTTATTTGTGTTTACTAGCACTTTTTTATAGTTAAATCTTCTTTTTACATTAAACAGCTATTAGTTAGCGAATATATTTCGTATTCTAACTTTACCAGTCAACATGTTTAATTTGTGTTTAAATAGTGTTAAACAAAACATTTAAGTTAACTTCGCTTTAATTCAATTCAGTACTATAATTTACATTATCTAATTAAGTCCAAACAATCAACCAATAAAATTAAACTTTATCTTACGCATGAATAGTTTTTTTTGATACTTATAGAATGCCATAACGTGCTACTAACATCACTGTTTTGTTGAACCCTGAGGAGTCGGAAAGTATACTTAAATATAAGTCTGATTTGCATATTTGCTAAGTCAGCAATTTTAGAAAAATTTTGTTTTTGTTTTCTTAATACCCTTATCCCTAACTTACTTTACCAAAACATACTAAAAATCAATATTAAATCTAAATTTTTCATAATTAAAGTAAACCAACATGAAAACAAGCTTGCTTTTTTTTGCTTACTTAGATGAGACTGATAAGTATACTTGCATTTTTTTGTCTGTCGAAACAGCTGTCGTTTTATAAAACTGACACTTGCACTTCTGTCTTATGTACTCACTTTAAAACTATAAAAGCTAACTTTGAGCTATTAAAAAACAGCTTTTAAATGTATGAACTATATAGCAATTCCTCTATAAAGTAATTAGTGAATTTAAAAATATAAAATCTCAAAAAAAGTACTATTATAGAAGTTAACATGCATCGTATGTTTTTTATCCGTGTTATTGCAATCGGATGTGTTTTACAGGTGGACGTATTGAAAAGTATTGATTAAAACGTTAATTGCTTCTTATCCAAAATTTATACTCGTAGTTTATTTTCATTTTAAGAATATAAATCAAGTCGTAATTACATTTACATAATTTTATCATGACTTGGTATTTTATTTTTAAAACTTTTTAAAGTAATTAAAACGCAGAAAAATACAATGCAATAAGTGATATTTTACACTTATCGCATGTTAAAGTGTATTGATATATTTGTTTTTGTACAAAATATAGTTGACAGTATACTAATAAAACAAATTTATGTTTTCTTTTATATTTTGTGATTAAAAAATCTGTTAATGAACCATATCTGAAAACCGTATTTAATGTAATAAAATTAATAGATTTTAGTAAAAAATTTTAGATTAAGTCCAATTCGTATAAATATATTTGGAGATTGTACCGATTTAATTTTTTCTATATAAAATAAACTTATTCAGAATATTAACTTTCTATTTATACTGTTCAACTAACACGTATTTTGTAAATATTTTGAGTACTATATTATTTATTTAACAGTTTTCTATAAAATCAATTTATATTTACAACATAAAATGCAAAAAACTTAAAAAAATGTATTTTAATCTGTGTTCGAGGAAAAGTCTAAAAAAAATAACAGGAGAATTTCAAAAAAAAAACGTGTATACTTTTTTTCATAAAAAGGATTTAATAATTAATTACCTGAAAGCGCAAAGCGTATTTAACAACACACAAAAGATTATTACTTTTAAAAAAGAGGTTTTTCGCTTTTTTTTTTTCAAAGTGTATTCAATTCTGCATGTTGCATAAGTCAAAGGTAGTGAAAGAAAATCTTTAAAGTTTTTTTTTTGTTTTATATAATATAAATTTTTATGTCGGCAAAACAAGAAAAATGTTCAACGATAAACAAATTTATTCGTGTAAAAACGAGAAGCGTGCGTTAAGCTACATGCTTTATTCGACAATAGATTTATTTGTTGTCAGTTAGCTAGTTTGTTTTTCAATAAATTTATTTTAAGTGGTTTTTTTTTTGCTTTTTTTTCATAGCGCTAATTAAAAACATAAATGTTTGTCTAAGTTTTAGATATTAGTTCAAATGTTACTTTAAACTAGCAGACTAATTTATGAAGAAATAATTTTTTTATTCAATGCTTTCTTTAGCAGCTTATTGTTCATAATGTTTTTTCAATTTAAGTTTATGAAATGTTTTAGTTTAGCTTACTTTAGTAAGTAATATAAAAATATTTTCATAGTTTTGTTGGAATAATACAATCTTAAAAGTACAGGTTACCACTCATTGTGTTTTACATTAATTTTTAAAGTGTAATACTAGTTATACAAATATATTATTTATTTATACTAAATCATAGAAATTGTAAACAATAAGTTAAATTTATACACTGTTTTATTTGTTTTTTGTTTACTTATTATATACAGTTTGTTATTTTTTAGAACAAAAACTCTTTTTGTTGAATGATATTCTTATTTACCACAGATTTATTGTTTAACTTTGTAAAAGTCAGAAAGTCATGCCAGTTGAAGAAATTAATTCAGAAAAAATCACTCAAGTTTACATCAACATCAACCAAAGAGATGGGCGTGAGTTAAATACTTTTGTTATTAAATTTTCGAATTGTTATAAGTAAAATACTTACTTCGAGTAAATGTATAAGGAAAATTTTGTGGTGAACAAAGCTCGTCATTCTTTACATAACTTTTTAAGTTTGTTTTGAAACTGTAGTGAGTTTTAAATAAAAACTGCGAACAAAAGTAAACTAGTTTTGTTGTTTAAAACGTTTTTTTACAAATTTTTTGTTGTAACAGTTAACTTTTAGTTTAAAATAAGTACTTAAAATGCTTATTTTCCTTTGCATAGTAATTCATTTATTTTGTAAAATCTTAACCAAAAAAAACTTTCTCATAATTAAACTATAAAAACAATTTGTTTTACTTGCAAATATATTTTTGTTTAAAGTTAAATGTACTATATTCTTTGTTTATGTAGTTAATCAGAAATGAGATAAACAAATATGTCAAAATGAAAACACAACAAGTTTATTAAAGTAATACCTTAAAATAATTTTATGCTTAGTTTAGCCTCTGCAAAAAAAGAAGTAAAATTAAAATTGTTGTAAGCATATAAATAATGAAGTTATGGTTTGGAATTTTAATGTTCTGCTCTGTTTGTACAGCATATAAAACGTGAAAATATTTTTTCTTTAGCACGTTAGAATAACGCTTTATTTAGAGATATCAGCTAAAAAAAAGTTTGTAAATCATGAACTATAACAAGAATTAAAATTTATTGAATAAATAAACAAAAAAATAACAATTTCTAAAAGAAAAACCTAGTGTTTTTTTTTTTTTGTTTAGCTATTTATACTTTAAGTAATACTTAAAAGATAAAATACTATAATACTTTTTAAATAATTTTAAATAGTTAAACTTCTCGTTCACACATATTAACGAAAAATGCGCTGTTTAATCATAAGCAATGATGTAAGTACAACAATACATGTGATTCTAAAATATAATGAAAAGTAAATCGCTGATAATAATAAAAATTTAGCTGTTTTTTTACAATGAAAAAAAAATTTAAACTGCTTCTTATACGTTTTTAATTACACAACAGAATATATTACTTTTAAAATTGAACACTGTTTTGTGCAAAAAATTCTATAGTTAGATAAAAAACTAAATATCTAACTGAAATGCTTTGCTAAAAATACTTTCAATTTTAAATCTATAAACTGTCTATAAACCGCAGTGTACAACAGTTTTTTAAGACTTTAAAAAATTAAAAAACTAAAATAGCTTTTATAATTTATCCATCTTTTTAATTTAACTAAGTAATTTCCAAAAAAGTCTTGAGTTTTTTGATTAGATAATTTTGCTAGTTTCAGTAAGGCACAAGAGTGTTTATAGATCTAATTAAACTCCTAGTTTAAGTAAAGTATAAAAAACAAAGTATTCTTAATCTAAATTAGTTTTTGCAAAAATTAAAAAAAAAATTTAGAGAAGTTTGTTAGACAAGTATAAACTTACTTATATATATACTTTTTTAGTGGATTTTAAAACATAGTATTTTTTTGTTAAGTAGCTAGTAAGAAACAATTTTGATACCATTTCTTTTGTCAGGTTTAGTAAGCACGACAGCCCAGCCTCTTATACCGGAAACATCATCAAATAGCACGAGTTCTCAGGAGCGAATGAAGAAAAATATGCAAATAGTGACGAGGTTGAGAGAATGTTCGAAAGTGCAGCTTATTTTCACTGTGGTGTGCGTACTTGGACTTTTCTCCTTCATCGTTTTCCTGTTACTGCCTAGTTAGTTTCATTTCTTTGAAAACTTGATTTTCTTATATTCGTGAAAAACTTAATGATTGTTAAAGATAATTAAAATAAATAATTTAATTTAAGGTTTTTTTTAGTAGCAACAAGTCTAATCTGCCAAAAACAATGTGACTTAGTTTTAAATATTGGTCTTGATTTTGCTTACTAAAACTTGAAAAAATGGAACAGTAAAAATTATTTTATCCAACTAGAATATTTGCAGAGTTAGTAGAAGGTTTTTAACTTGCAAGTCAAAGCTAAACATCAAAATATTTCGTGAATATTGACTAGCTTATAGTTGTTAATTTGTACAGTTCATTTTTGATTTGTAATTGCTAGTATATATATATATAATTTTACGTAAGTAAACGTTGTAATAATATTTTGAAACTAAAATATTTATTATTCATAATGTGCTTTAGAGTTTTAGTTTAACTTTGTTTCATTTTTGTAGCTAAGATTTTGTAATATTTGAAAAACAATCAACTTTAACTAAACGTTTTTAAATTTTAACAGAACCAGATGTATGTTCTTTGAATTACAACAATGTTCTTAAAGGTGAGTTATTTATTATGAATTTTGAAAAGATGTTTTTTTCTTATACCTAAGCTTATGTTTTAAAATCTCTTATTTTAATTTTATTAGAACAAACAAAATCGGTTTTACTTTTATACTTTTGTCATAGTGGTGCAAAACATTTTTTCTATTAAAAGTCCAGCTTACTACTACAAACTACTAACTTAATATGATATAATGTAAAATGTACTTTAAAAAATAAATCACTGCTTGAATAACCGTTTAAATAAGTAAGATTGTAATAGACTTTAATGAAACTTTTAGCGTTTTAAGATCTTCTACGGATTAAAAAGCTGTAGTTACTTCATTTAAATATGAGAAAATAAACTCAAAAAAATAAGAAATTACTTTAAACAGATTTGAATGAATTTGGTGAAGATGAAACTTGTGGTGAGAAATACAACGTGATTGAATCATGCAGAAATTCCGCTGCTGTTTCATGGAGACTGTTCCGCCCACGACAAAAAGGTTACAAACAATTGATAATATTCAGAATAGTGGTTGACGTGTAAATATGACTAACTGGTTTGAGTTTAATGTTATGATTTAATTTTATTAATGTAAAAAACTAAATTTCATTAGTACTCACAATGTATAAAAACTATCTTTAAGTTTTTTTCAATTTCTTTTATATCTAGAAAAAAAAACTTGATACTTAAAAAATAGATAATGAATTATGATTGAATTCACAACGTAATTTTTCTGGAACTATTATGTGGCTAAGAACTAGCTGATAGTTGAGACAGAAATATTTTTTAAATAAAACTTGAATACATTTTTCAATAGTAACAAGATTTCTACATTTAAAGTTTTAGTTAATGCATTTAATCCAATTAACATCCAACAAATAATGCGTTGTAAACAGTTAGCAGTTTCTGCTCATGAAATTTTTTTTACAAACTTTATTCAACAGGTTGGAAAATTTACAAGAAACTCCTGACTTCGTTTCCGAACGACACCGAGCTCATGTACGTTTCCCCGTACGTCGAAACCGACCAATCAAAAACCAGCATCGAGATCCGCATATCGGGCCTCAACATCGACGGGTACGCGGTCTTGGAGGAGGGGAAAACCCAAAATGTTTCAAAAACAAAATTCACCAGCGACCAATGCGCCGCTTTCAGGAGGCAGTTCGTCAAAAAGCCAAAAACTCTTCTGGAAATGGCGCGAAAAGTACAGGTCATCGTTTTGACCTCCTCCCCCGTGTACGTGCCGACAATCAGATTCGCTTTCGAGCAGCGCAACCCGCCCAAGTACCAGTCGGCGATGGACAGCTACCTCAGCCACCGATTCTCCAATCAGAAGCCACCTTTCAAAGCGATCGAGGGAAACTTGAACCGGTGCTCATTCGAGTTCAATGAACACGGAAAAATCGACTGCGATTGGCTGCTGCTCGAATCACGTGACAACGACCGAGACGGGCGGTTCCGGTTGACTGAATCTGCCCCGTGCGTCAAGCAGGGACTGAAGAGCCTTCCGACTGGAGAAAAGCGCTTCGTCGCTCTCGAGGGCGAACGGGAGAACGGCAACTTGACGCTGACCGCTTTCATGATTTCGCCCATCGTCCGCCCCTCCCGCAACCGCGTCGAAATTTCCATTTTCACCGCGATGACGTGCCGCCACGGCCACGTCAGAGCGTACTTTGTGCCTTCCACTGAAACGTTGCACGATGACGTAAAATTTGTGACGTCACAACATGAGCCGGTGATGGAGGTGAGGCATGAAGGTGAAAGAACGGCTCATTTGTGGGAGCAGAGCCAAGTACTGCTGGAGGATGTTGAACCAAACAAAGATTATCAAGTAATTGATTGTTTATTTAAATAATTTGTCAGTTTACTTTGTTCGTATAGAATATTTCTATTAATTTTTAGTTTTAATTTAAGATTATTCTATCAGCATCATTATTTAAACAGGCCAACAAACTATTTTTATTTTTTTATTTTTTGCGTTTAACAAATTTTATAAATAATTGATTGTTTTTCTAGTTTTATATATTTATTCTACCAACAATTTCTATGACTTTTTTGCAAAGGTAGTTATATAAGCTGATCAACAAAGTAAGTTTACTTTTATTTAATGTTTTTGTTGCGCAGGTAGTAATTGAGGGAAAATTAGATCAAAGCGGAAACTGTTCGTTTGCTCAGTGTCAAGATTATGATTCTGATTATGTTGAATATGAAAATGTTTTACCGCTTGTGGGCATTGATGAGCTGCAAATAAGAACTATTTACGACGATTGTAAAATTAATACATCAGGTAAGTAAAAAAAATCTTTATTCTTTTTTTTGGATTTCGATATAGTTTAAAAAGGTTTAGTAAATCTTTTATAATTTAGTTCTACAGTTAGACATTGAAGTTGAATACTTTCAAATTTAATTTACTTATCAATTATAGCCTTAAAGTTCAATCAAGACTTATAATAAAAAAGGATCTACACTTTTATACAAAAGTTGTGAACTGTTTTTTATCTAGTATGCCATTATAGTAATATGTACTTTAAATATAACTTTTCATTATACTTCAATAAACTTTACACTTTTAACATATTAATAAATCTTATTATATGTTTTGGTTTTAAGAAAACAAATAACTTAGTTTGTAAAATAAGTTATTCAAAGAATAAACTCTTAAATTTTTTTTTTAATTAAAAAACTTTTAACTAAAGTTATTTGTTTGATTGCACTTTGTAAGAAACACTGCTCCTGTACACTACCACCTAGTATTTCTAGTTTATCACCAAAAAAAAATGTTATCACAAGTTTTCGGCAGCCGAAGCCACTTTTTAGACTGCTAATTTTAAAGTATTAGAAATTGTCTAAGTTTTTAGCTCGAGTAATATATACGAGTTCACTCTAGAAAAAGAATACATTTGAATATCTGTGTAACTTGTTAGATTATAAAGTAATTTTGGTTTACCAGTTCCAAGCAACCATAGCCACTTTCTGGACTGCAACTTCGACGACGGCAATTGGGACAACATCACGGCGAGGTTGTGCATGTGGGGGACGAGCGACCTGTGGGCGGGAGACGAGTGGTCTGAGGGGGATTACCCCGACTTCCAGCTCACCTCATTGGGGTTCAATGTTGGGAACCACAACGACACCGACCTGATAAAAAACAATCATTTTGAAGGTTTGAGACACACACGAGTACTATATAGATAAAAAAAGGGAAGGATAATTTTTTTCAAGAACTTTAGTTTTCAATATAGTGTTTGAGTTGACTGCATATTTTCCATAATTAATTTTTGTAGAGGCAATGATTATTTTATCAACAAATGACAAGTATTTTTCAATTGAAAACTAACCTTTGTGTTAGAGTTATGTTTACCTGAAATAATTAAAAACATGACTCAATATCTTTAGGTCATGGAAACGTTATAAGGTTCGATACATTTGGTAAACTGGATGCGGACTTTGCTTTTTTCAGGTCTCCTGTTTTGATCTCTCATCAAAACTGTTCTTGCAACTTCAAATTTGACTATTTAATGAGACATGAACTTGTGAGTTTGTTTTATGTATCGTCTTTAAAATATCTTCTCTAGAACAACAAAATACAGTTTGAAGACCAACATAAGATTCATTTTAAAGTAAACTACTAATAAAAAGTTCCTATAACATTAGAAAAAAGTCGAGCTAAAAAAAAATAAAGTTTTTCACTTTTTTATTACTTTTTCGCTTCTGAAAAGTCATTGAACTCAGTTTTAAAAGTTATTATTATAACACTCAGTTTTATTCTTCACCCCATTTCAACCACTAACCCTCAGGTGGACCGGCTGACGTTGTACGTGAAGTTGGGACGAGACCAGAACGACATGACGCGGCCCCACTACAAGCTGTGGTCGAGGGACTCGTGGCAGGGCGACACGTGGCGGCGGGCCTCGGTGCACTTCAACCTGGTCGACTCAGGGCCGTTTCAGCTGGAGTTCCGGCCGTCGGAGGTGGAGGCGTCGGGCAAGGACGTCTACCTGGACAACCTGGAGTTTTCCAACTGCGGTGAGTGTATGGTGACGCTTCAGAGATTTATCAAGTCAAACTTACATGAGCTTTAAGTGTTATAGTTAAGAGTTTATATGAGATAAAACTTTTTTTGTTTCAAACGTTGTTTTCAATGAATAATAAAAAATAGTTTGTAAATTCGATTTAAAATTGGAATTTTTGATTAAACTAAAGTGTAAAGCTGTTGCTCCGTGCAAAAGTAACGCTCTTGCATTTCTGACGACTACCCTGCATATTCGAACTGTTAAAAATAAATTTAAGTAATTTTTTCTATTAAGATGGAATGGAGGTAGTTGAAAAAGTGAGTGAATACTTGAAAGCGCAATATACTGATTATGACGTGGAAGAAGAAAACAAAAATAACTTAGAAGAACCAAATAGCACAAAATCATATGACCAAGAATATTTCTGAAAACACATTAGAAGCTTATTTTCTTCATTAATTCTAAATGACTAGGTTCAATAGTTTTTCGGGAGTAAAACAAGATTTGTGTTTTGATTATAAAAGAGTGTTTTATGTCGTGATAATTTATCTAATAGATAAAGTGTTCCAAAAGTCGTATGCTTATTTCTTTAGCTCAACTTAATAGCTACATTTTTCAATACATAAAAGCTAAAAGAGTTATAAAGGTAAATAAGTTTGTATTATTGGTTAAGTTTAGATGGTTGTAATTCTTAGTTCTAACAATTAAATTTAGTTGTCGTTAATAACTTTAATTAAAAAGTATTATAAACATGCAACTTTTATTTTTGTTATAATTTTGAACTTTTTTATAATTATGAAGTACTTCAAAAAATATTTAGGTGAAGCTTTAAACGCAAAGATCTTTTTTTATTGTTTTTTTTAATAAACTCATAAACATATTAGTTTTCACGTGTTGCCATCAAGTTTATTAAGTTTGTTTGACATACTTATTTCGTTTCATGTAAAACATTTAACATTATAACTTTTTTTTCTACTGTTTTTTTAATAATAAAAAGAAAGAAGAGTTCTTACTAAAGTTTATTTAAAAAAAAACTAATTACAAAGGTTTATTATTTTTTAAAACCCTTAGTGTATAAAAGTATTTTTTCAAATTACAAGTAATAGATAAAAAGTTTTAATTTTTAAATTAAATACGAAACACTTTTAGGAAATGTTTTATTAAAATTGTATATTTTAATATTACTTTGTTATTTAAGTGGAATTGTAAGTTTCAAAGCATTTAGATGATAAAAAATCACCCTAAGACTTTAGTTTAATTAATATTACTCTTGTTTCTAGCACAACACTTGTTTAATAAAAAAGTAAAAAAAGTATCAAAACTGTATATAACATGTGATTTGGTTTTTTGTTTTAAATAACTTTTTTCTTGTTTTAAAACTTTGAAAAAATTAATTCAAACAAGGAATGTCTGCTAGACCAAAACGGTAGGCAAGCATATTTTCAAAAAAAAAAAAAAGTTCACGTTTATTTGCAATCTAAATTTTCAAGTATTCAAAGGTAATTATGAAATTTTAAATATATTTTCTTTAAAAGTTGACCGCAAAATATTTTTTAACAACTTAACAAATAGTTCAAGTTTTAGTACAAAACGTGTCAACTTTATTAGTTCAAATTTTATTTTATTTTTCGGCATATAATAAAAACACACTCGTTAAAAGCTTTTCTATTGATATGGTTTTTTTAATTTAAAATGTAGATTAACATATTAAAGTAACTTTTATAATGCAAAAACGTACTTTTTTAGTGCGCACTGTTAATCTAAATCACAATCCGAACTTACTTAAGTTAATCGCTTATTGGTAAATAAATAATCAAAATTATAATAAATATATAGTTCAGATATGTTTACTATACAAAAGTTTAACAAATTAAAAAAAAGATCGTTAGTAATACTTTTTAATTCAATTTTTCCATAGTATTTTTTTAGCCTTTATAGACAAACATTAGTGAGTAATAAGAACTAGTACCTTTTGAAAAACATAAATCTTTCAATTACAATATAACACCCGTTAATTTTTTAACTTACTTAGATGTGAAAAACTACGGTTGCAGTAAAATTAGTTTATAGTAACACTTGTATATTTGTAATAAGAATTTAACAGGTTGGCAACAATTTAAGATAAAACGTGTAAAAAGATAATTCTTTTTTTTATTACTTAAGATTTTGTTCAAGTCTAACAATCAAAATGGACCTGCTAATATTTATAATTGTGTTTTTTGCCTTTTTAAGTACAAGGTTAAATAATAATTTTATTTTAAAAAGTAAATAAGTTTGTTTAACAAAGTCGAAGCTGCTTAAAAAATATTTATCTAATGTTAAAAAATCTTAAATAAAATTATAAATCTAAAGTAGTCCGTTTTCCTAACAAAAGTTTGTCCACAATTAAATAATTTAGTTTTAATATTAATTACATTGCTTTCTCTAAGTTTTATTGTATAAAACTAGTTTGAAAATTTTAATGCAATTAGTAACTACAAAAATATTAAGTAATTGATAAATGTACTATACTATTAATTTATAAAGCAAACAAAATCAGCAAGGTTAGTAGAAACTGTTTTAGTTTTAAAATTTTCTAGTAGTTTCTATGTCTTTAAAAAAACTACATTCTAAGTTTATGCTATACTTATATTTACAGCTTAATTACAAATCTTCAGTACGACTTGTAAAAACATAACAAGTTTCTGATTAGTTTTATACTTTAGTAAAATGTTATTAGTGATCTCGGTATTTTGATAAGTTATTTTGAAGTTATTATAACATTAGTCTTTAATTTTTTCTGTAGTTGTACAAGATAGCTGATTTTAGTTTTTTATTCACAATATCAGACAAGCATTTAAGACTACTCAATATTTTGTATAGCATTTAAAAAAAGTTACTTAAGTTTTTTAACAATCTATTTACTTTGTTGTTTTAGTAATGAATAATTGATTGTTTTGAAATTTAATACTGTTTTAATAAAAAAACAACTAAAAAGGTCAATTTTCATTTGAAGACCGTAGTCATGAAAAACAAAAAATGGTCTTTAACAACCTTGAAGATAAGTAAAGTCGATAGATAAGTTAAACTATTTATACTATTTTCGACTAAAACTTGTTACATATTCTAATTTTTTTGTATAAGTTTTTGTTTTGCATTGTTTTTATCAAAAACGTCAGAACGATGGTTAGGATTTTATTAAGTTTTCTAAAACGCAAACTTTAAGATGTATTTCTTTTTTTAATTAACATGCTACTTTGAAAAACAATGAAAAAAACTTTTGCTTAAAGTTTTAATTTAAGTAACTCTTCTAAGAATGATTTTTAAATGTAAAAATTTTTCGAATGTTAAGTGAGTAGATATTAATAAAAATAGTTGCACATTATCAACTATCAAACTAATGACTAGTTTTGTTTTGGACTTTACCTTATTTTTCAACTTTTATAAATCTGTTTTATTTTGACAATAAAATTAGTGTTATAAAAAGATCGAGTTTATTTTTTAAACTAAGCCAACAATAAAATACATTTGTAAAAAAAAAAGTAAAGTAGATAAAAGTGAAAAGCTCTCAAATTATACCAACTGTTTATATTTTACAATATAAATTTATTATACATTTTTTTGACTTCATTCTAATTGTCAGTTTATTGTTTTCGTTTGAAAATTACTTGTTCTTTTTCTAAATGTTTGTAATAGTAAACCAAACTTAAAAACCGGTTAAAGAAAAAAAGTTAAAATATTATTAGGATCCAAATAGCTTGATGATAAAAAAATAACAAAAAAGCATTGTAAAAAATAACTGTACATTGTTTAACTTAAAGACATTGACAATTTCAAAACTAACATATAATTATTTAAAACTACATGATAGAATATTATATTCAAACTTCTCATTTATGTTGTATTAGTATAAACTTAAAAACTAACTAAAGTTTTTTGATTCTTTTTGCTAATTTTTAGTTACTTTTGAAGATTGTTAATTGTTTGTTTTAAGAATTTTATACACCTTAACCAACTTTAAAATTAATTTTAGTAGTTAAACTAAATTTAAATAGCCTGGTCACTTGTTTAGTGAGTTAAGAGTCGTGAACAAGCTTGCTAATTTTAATTATGTAGCTATTAAAAAAACAAATTGAAAGTATAAAATGTTGTTTACGTTGTAATAACGTTTTGATAAAGTTTAATTTGGTAGTTTAAATGTTTTGATAAGTAGAGCTTAATTTATTCAGTTTTTGTTTTTTTAATAGTGTTACCTTTTTTTTAAACTTTGTGTTTATATTTTAATTTTGGTTTTGTACTTTTAACAGCCGTTTATTGCAATTAAACTGTCAAACAAATTGATGAAAGCTTTGTAAATAGATAATTAGTTTATATTTCACTTGAAAGGTATTTATTAAATTTATTATAATAAAGCCTTTATGATTTGATATTAAAAACTGCATAAATGTCTGTAATAGTACTAAATTGGCTTTTGTTCTGATCCCGGATACGGCTTACTTGATTTCCTAATTAGTTTAAATGCTCACAAAAATTTATGGTCGAAACTTTAATGAACTCTGTCGTCAGAAAGTAACTAAATTATAAGGTTCCGAAACATTGATACGACTTTAAATGAGCAAGAACCTTTCATTTTTTACGAAGTTTCATTCATTTAAAGCACGTGTACGCAGTCTGTCTGAAATCAATTGTCCTTAGATCATAAAACAAGGTTAAAACCAAAAAGTATTTCTCAGAAAATTCTTGTCTGCTTGTTTTAAACAGCATTGGCATCAGTATAAAGAAGTAAACTCATTGTTTTTTTAATGAAATTAGTATTAAGTTATAATGCACCAAGATCCGTCCCAAGCCAAATCCGGATATATTTATAATTGGGACTTTAAATATTTGAGTTGCTTCTAATGTAAGTATAATACAAGCTTATAAATAATTATTATGTAATTTTAGTTATTTATTTAGTGAAAAATTTTGAAGGATATTTTCAACTTGTTAATAAACTACGACTTGTTATTGTTTGATAGTTTTTTTAAACAAACCAAAAAACAAACATCTTGCTAAACACAGAACAAAAAAAAACTATATACACAAGATCTTAATTAAAACTTTTTGATATGCATGCATTAACAGTTATTAATTACGTTATAGTTAACCCAGTTTATTGGTAGTTGAGTTTGTATGTATTTCATTTAAAACTGGTTTCAAAGCTTTTTTTTTCAAAATTCAATTAACGTTTTTTAAACATAAGTAAAAATATTAAACCTACAAACGCTTAACTAAATAACTTCTTTATTAAAGTTTAGTACAAAATTTGTAATGAATATTAGTGTTAAAAATAAAACTATCAGTTACCTAAAACCAGGTAGTACTTTACTAAAAATATTTGCTTAAAAACATATCAGTTTTTTTACTTACCAATAAACATTATTCAGCTAATTGAGAAATAATTAAGCACTACTTTATTCAAATTTTTTAAATAATCGAACTGGAATACAACTAAATTAGCAAGTTGTATAGACAGCTTTCTACAAATTCTTTTACATACATTGTAAATCTTTACTACTAATTTAAACTAAAATCTAAAGCAACTGATCTCACATTGTTTTAATTAACTGTTTATTAAACAATAAAAAATATCGAATAAAAACTTTGGTCGAAGACCTCATGTACAAAAAACTTTTCGGTTATCAATCCATAACCACGGTAACAGTTTTATGGCAAACAGGGCTGTTCAAAATCCTTCCTTCTCGCACTGAGGACAAGTGAACGCTTGAGTTTTGTTTTTAAATTCCTCACTGGTCACGTAGCAGGGATGCAAAGGGCAAGTGTAAGCCTGCAAGTCTTTGAAAGCCTCTCTTTTTTCTTTGAGGATCCACAGAGAGTCTCCCGTGTACACCTGTACTTTATCTTCACGTTTTGAAGTAGTTTTGTTAAGGTACCGTGATGGTGATTGTTGTTCAGGATTAGCAGATGCGGTTGATACCATCGCGCATGAATCATTTTGACTGACAAACCCGTTTGAGTTTATTTCTGACCGGTCTCTATGTCTAAAGCTACCATTCAAAGGTTTTTGTGGATTAAAATCTGTTAATTGTTGCTGTGGGTTATCATGATCTGCTGATTGCTCATCATTTTTAATATAACAGTGTATAGGGGATAGTGGGGTATCTTTATAACTTTGATCCTCTATAGTTGAATTTGAATTTCTTCTGTTCACATAACCTTTTAGAGTTTACAATCTTACATTTATTTTTTAATTTTAATTTTAAGAAACTTAGTTTTTTGATAAATTTAAATGATGAACCAACTGCAGTTTAATTATAAGTACTTAAAAGATGGATATTTGTTAGAGAAATAAATTTACTGATCTAAAACAGGGTTTCTAAAAGTGGGCAATATAGCCCCCTGGGGGCGATTTTGAAATTTTGGGTAGTCATAAAATTTTTACTTTTTATTTTGCTACTTTACTAATTTTAGCTTGCTATTAAATATTTGACCTGGTGTAAAACTTTAACAAAAAAAGTTTATTTTGTTTACCTAAAATATAGAAAAAAAAGTTAAGTTCTTATTACTTCTACTTTCAAGTAAATTACATATTTTTTTTCATATTTTTTTTCATTTAACAACTACATAGGTCATAGACAATTGGAATCCTTCTCACCATTTCACGACCTGACATATATGCTATTTGGGATCATAAATGGTTTGTAAAACCCTATGTTATTTATTATAAACTATCGCCTCATGATATTTCCAATTGTTTTTTGGAAAGTCACTTAGTTAAATTAAAATATTAATACTATACAGGGGTGCTTTTTTACCCGGAATTTGAGAATTTAGGCAAAAAAAAGTTCGAAAGACTGGAAATTTTTAACAATTTTATCACATTAGGTAGTAAAATTTCGAATTGACACAAAAAATCTATCATATAGATAAACTTTTTTGTCATCATCAAAAATGGTTTTATTAAAAAGTACATTTAAAGTAACTTTACAGTATTTCTTTAATGTTTTTATACTATTTAACACAGTTTCTTACCTTAAACTAAACTTTAATAAATATAAAAATAATATAAAAAATAGACCCGAAAATGTCTTTTTTTGAAAACCAGGAAAAATTTTAGAAAAAATTACTATATTAAAGTCAATTTATCAATAGAATATAAAAGTTTTTGTAATTAATTAAGGTATATTGTTTGTAAATTTTGTTTTTGAGCTTGCACTACTAATTTAAAAAAAAGTATCTTTGAAATATTATGTACTAACATACTTATCAATTTTATATATTCTAATTAAATGCTAACAGTTAATAATTTCTAGCTGCATGGTAATTGAAACAGGATTGAAATATAACACATTAATGATACTGAGAGTAACTTTGCTAGTTTGAATAAAAAATTAAATCAGACCAACCCAGGCTAGATTGAATTTATAACTTGATCACTCAGGCTAGTTTTTTTGCCACTAAGAGTGGCAACCCTATCAAACTGTAACATAATAGTTAAACCATAACTATAATCTTTTCCATTTTTGGCGTTCTATCATACAAATTATTCAACTTAATTTATAGGAGAGCAGTTAGGACTCTTGCTTATGTTTTTATAGTTAAGGTAATAATATACAGTCTCTTTTTCTACAACTAATAAGTTATTTGTTTGTATAAATTAGTCCTAATTGAAAATAGTAATTATTAAAGTGAGTCTGTGCAGAGAAACTTTACCCAATCTATATGTAGTCGTTGTAACATATCCCATTCATCATATAATGATAGGTTAATTAAACTTGGATTGAGGTCTCTAGAGTATAGAAGATGGGGATTTGATTAATTTATGATTTACGAAATTATTGATAGGAAATACAAGGCGTTTTTAGTCAATTAAGATATTAAATATCAATTAAATACAAATTAAGAGGAAATAACAAAAAAAAATAGTTTTAACAATAGTCAGTGGCAGGCTTAAGTTTTTCAAAGAGTAGAGACTATGTAGAATAAATTACTACAGGATGTAGTATCGTGTGGGAAGGTGGAAAATTTTCTATTATTACTGAAAAGATTTAATTTAAATAGTATCATTATCATTTAAATTCAGTAACTTTTCACAAAAACAATACAGAAAATAATTAAAGTTTTGTTTGATATTTATCTCATTTATATTAACTACCGATTTCTTCATATTTCTTCAGTTTACTGGGCTTATAAGAAAATAACAGTAAATTATTTTCTCAAGCCCTGTAAACTACTTTCAACACAGCCCAAAAGTGAAGCATAAGAAGTACCAGACTAAATTATATTTCAAACACAACTTTTTTGGCTTAAAAGTGCTTACTCAAGATAAAAAGTACTTTATAAAAGTATGGGGGCTATTATTTTTTATATTTCTGAAAAGAGGGGATTTAGTGAATGAGTTTGGTAAACCCTGATCTAATAGCTCCTTAAAACAAAAATTATGTTATCTCATCTCATTATTCTTATAAAATACTTAAAACATTTGAAATGATTACTTCAATTTTTACAGTTTTAGGTTAATGAAGTGTAAAGAGTTCCTAAGTTTTAAAAACTAAAAAAAATAAAAAATAAACTTTGTTTTAATATATTAACAATGTACAAATATATAGTTATTAAAATATACATATGAAAGTACAAATATAAAGTAAACTCTATATTATTCTTCACTATAAACAAAAGTAACCATTGAAACAGTTTGGTAGCTTTGTGATAGTGACTGTTTCTTTTTCAACACTTTTAACATTTTTTTGTGAAGTTTTTTGAACTTTTATTGTTGTGTTGTGGTTATTAATACTTTGTCTTCTTTTTCTACTTGACATATTCGACTTAGAACTTAAATTTAAAAAAAATATTTTTATTAGTTCCATGGTTTTAAAAAGAACAGTCTTTTGATAAAAAACTTATAAAGTAAAAAAATCATATAGCTACTTGCCTTATGTAAATCACAAAAATATTAAACTGTGCAATTTAATACACTTTTATATTTAAAAAATTATTATGGAAATTTTGGTAAGTACTTTGTTACGGATCAACATATTTATTGGTTATATTTATCATTAAAAAACAAATAATTTTTAAGTAAAAGGGTTCGAGTATAGAACTTACATATTAAATTCATACAAAGTTTTCAATAAGTACTTAGTTAATAGAGAATAATTTTCAACTTAAATACTCTCAAAATACTACTTAGAGATAGATTTAAAACTTATAATGGTTTAATTTTTAAACTAACTAAACTGGTTTGAAACAGAACAAATTTATAAAACAACTGAGAAAACAAAATATTTTTCCTTTTAAACCAAAATGTTCTAAATAAAGCATGTTTGTGTATGCTTTGTACTCTAGAAAAATAGATTAAGCTAATTGTTTTGCTTATGTACAACACTTCATAAAAGTTGTTTTTTCAATATCTTATAATTAGCGTATATGAAATTGAATTTGTTTTTTTGCAAACTTACTGAAATTGAAACAAAAAAACATTTTATAAGTCTTTCAGAAAATTGAACTTGCACTGTTCTACTTTTATTCTACTTTAATATTTTTTAATTAATTTTAGGCTGATTAAAAAAATAAGTTTTTAAATACCATGACAATAATATTCTCAATAGATTTTAAAATGGTAGTAACAGTATAAGCCTTATACTATAAGGTATGGATAGTAGTGCCTTTAGTTTTTTGGTACTACTCATCATAATTAAGTCGTACCTTATTTAGTTACTTGCTAATTAAAACTAGATTCTTTTTGAAACTACTTTATATAAATCAGACAAGCCTGTTTGGGTGATGTATACTTTGTATAAAAGAATTAAAAAAGACTATAATAGCAATACTATTTCAAATTATAAGCTACTTTTACAAAAAACTTAGAATAAAAAAAACTTAAAAACAATTTAAGTTTAAGTGAAACATACTTTAAAACATTAACTAATGTGAACTATAAAATGTTCAAAAACTTTAAATTATAATAAAACAAAAAAAAAATAGTGCTTTAAAAACCATTCTTATATTTAAACCATAAAAATGCACTACTAGATTTACAAACAGTTATATCTAAACAATATGTGTCTAATTTTCAGTCTATAGGTCTTATCCAACTACTCTATTCAATAATAATGACAACATTGCCTGAGAAACTTGCGTTCTGTTTGACTGATTTTGTGACACTCAACGTTTTAAGAAAGGAAAAGCATATGTCCATTACAACTAGTGATGTACCGGACCCGGACCCGGATCCGGATATTTTTTTCAAAATAGGATCCGGCCAGACCCGGATCCGGATAGTTTTTTTCAAATTAAAATCCGGCCGGATTTGGAATCGGATTCTTAAAACTCTAAGTTATTTATATTGTAATGTAAATAGTATAAAAACTACTATGTACGATAATGCAAATTTATATAACTAACTACTAACTAAGTATAGTTGTGTGAAGTTTATCTTTTATGTGTTATATCTAACTGAATCCTTTTGAATTTTGAAAACTTATGGTTTTAAAAAAGTTTAGACTAAAAAATATTACTGTGCTGCTTAAATTAATTAAATAATAAGAAAATTTATGATATGTTATTAAGGTCTTAATAAGATTAACAGTTAAAAATAGTAGCTGGTATGTTTGCTAATTTTCTTAACAATATTTACAATTAAATTTTATTAAAATTGAAAGAACAAAAGAAAAACTTGAAATTGAAAGAACAGTAAACAAAACTTCAGATTGAAAGAACAACAAAAATTACTAAAATATCTATTTTGCTAAATTGTGGTGAAGAAGTAAAAGCTTTTCCTGGTATTTGGAAGTAAGCGAATGCGCTTATTTTCATACAAATTACCAGCTTCAGAAAACAATCGTTCTGAATACACAGAATTTGGAGGTGCAGACAGATATTTCCTTGCATTTTAAGAAATGTTTACAATTAAGGCTATAGGGGGGTGAAAACACTTTTTTTGCAAGTTGATCTTATTTAATAGAGTATTGTCTTAGCTACCAGATACTTTTCATAGCTTTACAAAACTCAAAGTAGTTTTTGAGATATAAGCGGTCAAAGTGGGTGAGTTCTATAGGAACCTTATGGAAGGCGCAAACTAAAAACGCGGAAATATTCATTTCACTAAAATTCTATCTTATCCTAAGTTTTTTAAGCTAGGTACCTCTAATTTCAGGAAACATTCCTTTCACAAAGATACTGAGTTATTCATTTTATAACTTTTTTTTCTGATACATTGAAATTTAAAGAGCAGTAGAATTATAAAAGTTAAAACCAAGTTTAAGATATAGTTTTATAAGCTTATAATAAAGTTCAAATTAAGCTCTCATCTTATTATGATTATGTTAGGAACCAATGTTAACTTTGCTATTTCTCGTTTTAAAATGATTCAAAGTGTAACATGTTTAATTACTATTTATGCAGTTTTTTATTCCCTTAAAACTATTTTTTTATTAGTTAAGTTTAAAATCCTGTTTTCTTAAACTAGTTGCAAAGGTATACTATATACTACCTTGTACTTTTCAAATAGTTTTTAAGATTATTAACAATTTAGTTTAAAAAATGATTAGCAATGCTATTTCAACCAACGCTAATAAGTTGAACACAAGTAAGTTTATACGTTACGTTTTTATTTTTATATTTTTAAAACTTGACCTTGTAAGTTGATTATTTCCAAATGTTTACCAGAAAAACTTACTAAAGCTAGAAGTATTTTTTTAAGTAATTAAACAATATGTAACTAGTGTTTATAATAAAACTTATTAAAAAAAGTAATTGTGCAACGTTTGTACCAATATTTTAAAATTGTAGAGTTTGTAGCAGTTACCAATGGCTACGCGCGGTATTTTCATTATGGGGCGCAAAAAAGTTACTCAGTTAAAAAATCCCCTAGCTGAGAGCGCTTCGTCTTGTTAACTTCTTAGCTCGTTTTTGGAAACTGTTCTTGTTGCCTCGCTTGTAGCTTCACCTGACAGCATAGCCTGCTAGCTCGTGCCGCTAAATTTTTATCTTTACCTTCTAGCTGGCATGCTTTAATCTTCGTGTCTCTTCTATTTAGCCTGTTGCTTCTCTTTCTGGTTTTATTCGCTTGCGTGGCTCGCTTATTTTTTTTATCGTTTTATTTTGATAGTTTGTTAACATTCAGTACATTTTTCGTTGTTGAAAATTATGTTTCCTACTCACATGGTGCTGAAGCTCATGAAGCTCCGGCATCAAGCTTTTCAACATATTCAAACAATTTTGTATTGAAAACTTGTGTTTTTGTAAGATAAAGCTCCAACATCACGATATTTTCGAACATCAAATATAAAAAAAATAAAATTAAAGTATTAGCCTAGATATTAATGACGGACTGTTATAATATGGCAGTATTTTTTGTACATCTCCATAATTTCATAGCTTTTTTACTTTTTAAGCTAACATGATTAAATTTCAATTATTTCAAAGCTTAAATTCTTAGCCTTATAACTTAGTTATTTTAATTTAGTTTAAGGACAATTTCTATCTATACGATAGAATTTTTGTATCAAATCGAAATTTCATTGAATAACATGTAGAAGTTGTTTAAAATTACAGGTGTTTTAGTATTTTTGTTCAAAGTTCCATGTTTTTTAATTATTTTTAAACAAAATTTTAGGTTTTTCAAAGTTTCTCAAATTCAAGGTTCATTGGCGACCCTGATTAGATTAATTAAAATACTTTTTCTCGATTTAACAAAATTAATAACTGTAGAGAATAGAGACTTTTATAACCTAATAAAAATTACTTTACAGAGCTAGCTATTGTCTTAACGCTCAGTAACCACATAAAAATTGAGAAAAACAATGTGAAAAATGATCAAATCAAAAAAACTAGATTTAAAAAATTAGACTAAAGTTGTAATTGAAACTGATAATTTATGTTTATATGATTCTTTATAGACTTTTTTTTCGCTACAAAAATTTAAACATTTGCTATTTTTGATAAAAATTGGTATCTTTAATTTTAGAAAAGTTTAATAGACACTTCATTCCAATTCTTGAATTAACTAAAATATTAATTTTCATTGTACTTTACCAGTTATTGCACATAAAGTATTTCCAGCTTCAACTTAATTTGTTGTGAAATGTTAAGATGTGGAATTGAATCTTATATAAACCACTAAAATTACTTTTTAAAAAACAAGGAAAAACTTTTAAACATTTAATATTGAAAGTTCATTAAATTAAAAACACTGGAATTTTCGTTGCCCGTGGCTATTTATTACACCCTTGTTATAAATTTTTGTATCTATATTACAAAATATTATCCTATTAAAAAACAATAATTAAAAAAATAGTACAATCTAGCCAAAATAGTTGTTAATAGTTTGTTCAAATTATTTTTATTAATTTCTTATCTGTACTTGAAGTTACTCATTCAGTTTTTCGAATACCTAATGGTTAGTAAGCTTATTATTTTATTTATTTTAGCTATTGTTTTGAAATCAAAAACTTATTTTTTATATTTTTTCAGCTTTATTACGTCTCGACAGGTGCAAGCCAGGTATTATGTGTTCCAGGTAATAACATTAAACAATTTTATAATCTGTTAAATAAAGCATAATAAAACAACTTTTAAATCATCACTCTTTTTTTTATAAGCAGAGACCTAGGAAAAGTTTTTATCCGTTTGAAGGTATATTTGTTAGTGATTTACCGGATCTAACGTCCGGCTAGATCCTAATTTTAACAAAATCGCTAAAATCATAATTTTTTGGATCCCTTAGACATCTTTACTACTCTTAAAAAACAATGTTTAACGAAATGGTATTTATAGTCGTTTGATTTTCAATCCGACAACGGTAACTATTTATTTGTATTGAATGTAGTTTTATTCAAGCTAACCAATAACTAATAGACATTATTTGCTATAAAACAACATAATTCTTTAAATTAAAATTGACACTCATTGAAGCGAAAAGTTAAATTTATAATGTTATTTTGTCAAAAATGATAAAAGTTTTTTTTAGTAGAAAACTACTTAAATTCATATATACAAAAGTAAAATGTATTCTGTAATTTAGACTAAAACACTCTAAATTAGCTTTTTGTAACAAAAACAGCACTAGTAACTTGAATAAATAGCAACCCTTTAATAAAACATCAAAACTGTATTTTTAAGATGTAACAAAAAGAAGAATTTCGGTTCGACTATTTTGAACAAAGTATACAATTTAATTAGGAAAAAGCAACATAAATTAATTTTCGTTTGTAATTTATACAATGAAATGATAAAAGCATTAAAATAAATGCTTTAAAGATATAGGTAACAGCAAATTTTTAAAAATACATGCTAATTATAAAACAAGGTGTGCTTGAACAATATTGCAAAATTAAGTTGTAAACAGTGTTGTGAAAGAAACTAAAAAACTTGAAAGATTTAACAAAACATCTAAAAATTCAAAGCTATTCATGTAACTAAAATTAATCAAAAACTATTAAAAAATACTATAAAACGGCTGATTTCAGGTTTAAAACATAAAAATTTATTGTAAAAAAATATTTGATTTCATCATTCATGTAAAAAATAAATTGGATAAAAAAAACTAAAATTTTGTTAAAAATGATAAAAGCTCTCATTGAAATTCTAAATAGCTGTAAAAAAAATATATCATTAAATTAAACATCATTACCTTATTAGAAACAAAACTTTTTATATTAGTCCAGCTCTTTGGTACTATAAATATTATCTTACTTTGGTACAAAAATATTATCTTACTGATTAAAGATTTTTAAAAAACGCTACTATCATATATTTTATTCTGTTTTACTTTTCATTTTAAAAATATTTTGTTTTGTTATTAGAACCTGAAACTTCCTTATCTTTTAATTTGAGCAAACAACAACTTCTGAAAATCACAACTCACCAACCTAAAAACACTAATCAAAATAATAAAAAACAAACCTCCTTTCAAAACAAACTTCTTTTTTAAAAATCCCCCGAACCGAAACACTTATTTCCCGCCATCGGACTCGTCGTCGTGCAGGTCCTTGTTGGACACGTCCGTGCTGTAGCAGCAGCAGCAGCAGCAGAATATCCACCCGCACCAGTTGTGCTCCCACCTCAGCAAAGAGCAGTCGCAGCAACCCAGCAAGCAGTTGCGGCAGGTCGAAGACCGCTTGTGCTTCCTGTTTCGGGGAATTTTTTATTAATGGCAGTCTTATGAATTTCTAGAGCTGATGTATAATTGTGACACTTTTAAATAAAAATTTTGAAAACTATAACAAAAAATATAAACTGTTCATATTAATATTGAGATGAGATTTACTAATTGTAGGTCATTGGAAGATGGTAAAGCTTCAAAGCAAGTGTCATTTTAGTTGTTTTAAACCAGGGTTTCACAAGCTTTTCTTCATAAGGTCGCGTTTGAAGAAATTTAAAAAAAATTCGCTCCTTCAAAAAAACTACCCTTAGATACGCACATGACTTTTTTTTCTCTTCATCGTTAACTCCAGTGTAAATTTCAAATTATGGCCCCTTTATTACTAGCAAAGTATATAGTATTATTTAATAAATGCAATGCAACGAACGAAACAGGGTCCAGGGAAAAAGCTGAGGGTGAACCTTTTAGCCCCTTTATTAGTCACGGACCCCCCTGGCCCCTTTGCAGCCTATGGCCCACTTTTTTTGGAAGAATAACACAGTTTAATAAAACAAAAGTTAAAAACTAGTAAATTAAGTAGGATTAGCAAGGTTTAAAGTTTGACAACTACTTAGACATTAAAAACATAAAAACTAGTTAAAATAATTAAGTAACTGAAAAACATTACATAGCTTAAATCATAAAACCAAAAGTATAAAAAGAAGTCTAAATTTTTCAAAATAAAAAAATATTAACCCGCAAGAGTGGCTGGATTGAGTAGCGACCCGTTAATAGTTTAATTTATTAAAAATTCAAAAACTACACCAACTTTAACCCAATTTTTTGTAATAAAACTGATACATTTGTACAAAACAACATACGAATGCTCGTGCTCGACCCTGTATAGTTTCATGTGGTCTTCAGTCATCAGATACGGTCTTTTTCTTGTACCGTTATTTCTTTCCATGTCTTCCACTTGTATTGAATGAATATTGAATTAATATTAATACTTGCATTTAAACTAGCTAGGAAAAAAAAACTCTACTTGAATAAAACATCCTGGTCCTTTATATTTGTAAAATTCATAAATATTTTTTGTGAAAGCTAACATAGATTTAGAAAAACATACTTATACTGTTACAAGTTCTTAACGAACGTTGAAATAAAAATATTGAGGATAAAAATCAAACAAAAGCATCAATAAACTTGATAAAAACTAACAAAAACTGAGGTATTGCGTATCAGTAGCAGTTGTCAGGATTCCGAAAAAACCTGAAGCTATGTGGTAAGTAACAATGCCAACTACCTGAAATTCGAACGACATATGAGCTTTTTCTTTAACCATATAAACTTTGTTTAAATTTTAATTGTTATTTTGTCACGACACTAGATGTTTCAAGAAGCCGAAAACTCTTTTCTTTAAAATCAATGCTGAAAAACTAAACTACGTGTCTGATTATAAAGGCAGTTCCGAAAATTAATAAAAAAAAGTTTCGAGAGGATTTTTTTTTATTTATAATTTAATGCCTTCTGCTAACATACGCACTTCCGTCTTCGCCTTTTTAATAAAATACATGAAGAAAAACCGTTTTAATTAAAATTTCAAAATAAATGCAAAGCAACGAACGAAACAAGGTCCAGGGAAAAAGCTGAGGGTGAACCTTTTAGTTCCGACCCAATCACCGACTCGATCGGTGAACACGTAGTATGACAGGTACCACATTATCAGCGCCACCTCTATTTTCACTGTTGTATATTGTTTTTTTATTAATTATTTTAGAATGTACAAAAAATAGATTTTAATTCATATTTATACTTTTCAATTATATAAAGAATTAAAATACATTTTTTCAGTTACACAATGTACAAAGTACCACATTATCAGCGACACCTCTATTTTCACTGTGTTGAGTTTTATTGAATTTGTTACACTTATCATATATATAAAATATTCAAATATTTTTTTAGTTACAAAAATATATTTTATACAGAGTTAAATTTTTTCTCATCAAAACAATTGAGTATCTATTTTAGTTCAATAAAAAAAATATCAGTGATTACGTAGTATGATAAGTACCACATTATCAGTGATACTTCTATTAAGTACAACAAATAAACTTTTATTAGAACTTGTACTTTTGTAAAGAGAGTAAAGTAAACCTTTTTTTAATTTACAAAAAAACAAGTTATTATAGTATCATTTTATCAGTGGTATCTCTATTTTAACTGTTGTATTTCACTGTTGTATTTTAATGAAACGAGTTTGAATATCCAAAAAATAAAGTTTTATTAAATTTGTACGTTTGTAAAGAACTTTGCAGACTAATTATTTTAATATAAAAATAAAATATTTTAATCAAAGAATTTACATAATTAAAGAGAATGTTAAATAAAAAGACATATGGTCATTGAAAAATTGTGTTTATTTTTTGAAAACTAACATATATTTCTAAATAAATAAATAAATGAATGAACTTTGTCTGTCTAAAGTAATTCGTTGTAAATAAGCTAAATACTATGAGAAACAAACACAAGAACTTGAAAACTGACTGATGAAAAGAACGAATTCAGCAGTTTTGTCATATACCGGGTACCTTAAACTGTTTCTCAGAATCAACTGAAAGTAGGTCTCTGCACTTTTGCATAAACTTTTACCGTGAATAGCTTGCTGAAAAAATATATATTAGATCATGACATATTAAGTTTTTTTTTACTATTTAACGAACACGTTTCATTCTCTTAGTAGAAGAAACTAAACTTGATAACTTTATAGATTTTTAAAAAGTTCTAACTTTTAAATTTAATTCTAACACATAAATACATTATTTATTTGTTGTATTACATTTCATACTTCTTTTGTACTAATTAATAAAAAATACTGTTGTGTTTTTATTAAGCAAAAATCATAGTTTAGTAAACAAAAATGTCTTTTTTATTGTGAAAAAAATGTATTTCAGTTCAGCTTATTTTGAAACACATTTTAAGTACTATGTGCAGCAATTTAGGGCTGAAACAATATTAAGACATTTAAAAGCATAGTATTAACACATAGTAGAGTACAAAGTTTTAAATTACAATAGTAATTTGTAATGTAGATCAGTTTTGTTAATTCTTAACATGCGTGCAACAATATTTTGTATAAGTATTTCATTTGAATAATTTTGTTTAATTCTATCATATATAGCTTTGTCATATAGCATTTGTTTTTTTTTTAGTGATATCTTAAAAACTGTGAATAAGTACATCCGCTAAAGAGATATTTCAAATAAGTAACACAACAAGAAGAATCTATAAATGTTGAATAAAACTTATTTAAACAAAAATTAGTTTAATTAAATGTTTGATGACTTCTACCAGTGTATGTACTCTTGAAACTACCTACATCTATCGGAGGAACATTTCAAATAAAAACTAATCAAAACTACTTAAAAATAAAATAAATTAAACAATTAAACAAAAATAAAGCATATGTAACGCTATCTGCCCTGCGTTGTGATAATAGTTCATAAGTTTACAAAATAACTAGTTGTAAACACTGACAAGTTTAAATTTATTAAAGCACTATGACGTTTGCTTAACGACGAATTTTTAGTACAAAATGCTATTCTTGTTGTAGCAACGGTCAGTTTTATTGTTGATCTCTGGCTGATGACATATCTTTGGATTGGAACTCTGAGTGGATTGCAGTTGAGTGTTTAAACTTTTGTAAATTTGTTGCTTTAAAAGAAGTACCAAATTATAGATTAAACTTTGTTGTTTATTGAAGAAATTATTAAATTATTCTTTAGCTTTATCAACTTTTTGTATAATTTTACTTGAGTTAATACGTATTTTTTAAATCACATTTGTTATTAAATATTGTTGATTAAACTGTGCTGTGTAAATTATAACCGGTTGTTTTTAGTTTAAGCTACTATTTAAGTGATTACTATACCATTAGAATGATTAAGACTAAGAGGGGCTTAAGACAAAAAAATAAGTTAACGGGTCTTGCAGATACTGAGCCATCAGTATCTGCTGACTTCAATGGCGACTCTGACTTGATATCGAACTCACAATCTCCCAGCAATATTCAAGCGACAATAAACAGCGCTAATGAAACAGAAGTAAGCGCGCAGACTAGGGAAAATAATGAAATGGTAGCTTTTAATGCTTTAGATGAAGTTGACTTAGACGTTGAGGATTTAGCTCACTTATTAGAGCAAGCTAAGGTTTTAGAGAAAAAAAATAAACTAAAAAATGAACTAAAAGCAATTTATAAGAGATTAGATACAAATAAGACCATAAATGACAGCGGCCTCACCCTTAACAATCACACCTCGCACGCTTTAGGCGAACTGTCAACACAAACAAGTTTCAAGAAAAAAACTCTTGAAAATTGTAAGCTTTTTCAAAAAATTGATGCCGTACGCGATCCGGCTGTGGAGTTACGTTTTTTTGCAGACCGGTGTACGGCTTATGGTATAACATCTGAAATGGAGAAGTTTGAAATTCTCCAGAGAATTTGGCCCCGTTCAGATATAATTGACTTCGTTGAAACACATGACGAAGACAGAACGTATAGCAGTCTTGTTAACTTTTTACAAGGCAAAGGTAGCAAATTGCCTCGTATATTAGGTGCAAGTCCATCATGGCCAGAGCCAGTTCAATTCCAGGACTTGTTTTTGGCAGCTAAGCAATGGGCAAAGTCTAAAGAGGAAGACAGAATTAAATACTTTATGCACAGACATGCCCCTAATAATTTAAAAAACAGAATAAAGGAATGTTTTGGGCTTGAATATAATGAGTTTATTAGGCGCACGGAATTTATATGCGACATTGAAGAACAGAGGGTCTTTGAAAATGCTAAAAACTTTTCATACGAACCTCAGCGATTTAAGCACAATAAGAGATATTACAAACAAAAATGGCATGAGAACATTCCACAAAAAAGGGAACATTTCCGCGGTAATGAACACAATCATAGTCAGGGGTATTTCGAGGAAGGGTATAACAAGCGCACGAATTACGAACAGAACGCGCTTTGTTACAAACATGCTACTTGGGATATAGTGCAGACTATTGTGCTGCAGTCGCAACTTGTCCTATGTCTCCGTTAGAGCAACAACACCACCAAAAAAACGAGCTCCCGTCCTACACACAGTAAGAGGAGTTGAGGATGGGGTCAGAAAACCTCTTACAAAGATGGTTGAAGCTGCTCATTGTTTGTCATGCCATTTAGTTCCAACGAACGTGACAAGTAAATCCACTAAAAAGCAGTCAAAAGTATCTAAGCAGAAAATTTTTGTTCCCAGAAAACCTATAGCCTTTAGATTGACTGGTCAAGTCAAGTGGTTTCATGTTCGCAAAGGCTATGGTTTCATCCATAATGAAGAGTTAAACAGTGATATTTTTATCCATTATAGTGCCATAATCAAAAATAACCCTAGAAAATTAATGAAATCAGTTAAAAAAGGGGAGGTAGTTGAATTTGATGTTGTCATGGGTAGTAAAAACTTACCAGAGGCTGCTAATGTTACAGGTCCAAACAATAAACCAGTTCGAGGTTCACGGTATGCTAAAGATAAGAGACACATCTATAACAAAAGTTTCAAATTGCAGCAACCGCCTCTACGAAATAGTTACATGTACTACAGCTGCAACAAATTAAGCAATCAGCAGCAGCAAAATAGGAGACCAAATAGTTACAGAAGGTATTACAATTACGATTTGAGCCTACAACTTACAAGGAAGGATCTTAGAAGCTTCAAGCAAAGCTTCAGTTATAACAAGTATCGAGATTCTTCGTCAGAAAGAAGTGAATCTGGCTACGAGTCAGAAAAAAGTATGATTTTTCAGAACAATTCAGGACTAGGGAACGTGAAAGCTTTTGTTCCAAGGGTCGCATCGTGTAAGGATATCGATATCTACAATAGGGAACTAAAAAGTCCCCATAAGTTATGCCGAAGCATGTAGCTCGGATGAATTCTAAGCGTTCATTCGGCGTAAGTATCTTTTTTTTACTGTTTTTAAGCGTTTATGTATATTTAGGGGTAGTGAATGGAAAACAACTGGTTATAATTTTATTTTCTTTCTATTTATTTCTTTGGTAACTAGTTTATTTAATGATTTATTAGTAGTTGATTATTTTTTTTTTTTAGTTGTTGCAATTAAAATATTATTTTTGGTTAAAATACCTGTACAAATTTAATAAAGTTTTACTCTCCTTTTTAATTAATTTTTCTTTTTTTTTATATCTTCAAAAGTGGTTAATTTTTAATTTGGTACTAAAAAAAAAAAAAACTGACAAGTCATGGATTCGTGACATTTTTGAGATCACCAGCAGTGTCTAGAGAAGTGTGACGAGTTGCAGGCGGGCAACCTGTTTCAGCTGCAAGAGAAAAGAAGCAGTTTAATGAGTTACGTCAGTAGTTGTTTAGCAAACCAGTATGTTCGATTTTTCTTTCCTGTCTACTCATGACCTTGATGCTTATCATTGGAGCCTGGCCAAGAATAATATTTTACTAAAAACAACCGGTTATAATTTACACAGCACAGTTTAATCAACAATATTTAATAACAAATATGATTTAAAAAATACGTATTAACTCAAGTAAAATTATACAAAAAGTTGATAAAGCTAAAGAATAATTTAATAATTTCTTCAATAAACAACAAAGTTTAATCTATAATTTGGTACTTCTTTTAAAGCAACAAATTTACAAAAGTTTAAACACTCAACTGCAATCCACTCAGAGTTCCAATCCAAAGATATGTCATCAGCCAGAGATCAACAATAAAACTGACCGTTGCTACAACAAGAATAGCATTTTGTACTAAAAATTCGTCGTTAAGCAAACGTCATAGTGCTTTAATAAATTTAAACTTGTCAGTGTTTACAACTAGTTATTTTGTAAACTTATTAACTATTATCACAACGCAGGGCAGATAGCGTTACACATAAATCATATAAAAAAAAATATTTAACAAACCATCTAAAAAAAACATATTGTGCGACCAACCATTATCTGGGCGTTCTTGTTGAAAGCGTTCAAGTGTTTCTTGGAAAACCTGAACAAGCCGTCGCAACAGCCGTACTTCACCTTCTGGCAGTTCACGATCCCGCAATACTTCAGCTTGTGGTAGGCGAAGTCGATCAGCATCCGGGTCACTTGCAGCGGGGGAAACACCAGAGCCGAAAGCGCTATCGAGCCGTTGTGGTACCTGGGACGCGTTTGTTTGAAAAGTTGTTAGAAACAGGGGTAAAATTTAAACTGGTAAAAACAAATTAAAACTGTGTTCCTAAACCGCTTTTGTGAGTTGGCACTTTATTTTTTTTATCTACAATTTAGTTTTACTTTATCAATAAATAAATTTTAATATATATGTATGCACATTGCACTTGGATGAGTTTGCATTATTTAGCGCTTAAAAACTAAAAAATCCCTAAAATGCTTTAGACGTTAAATATATTTGTTCGCAAGACTTAGTAAATTTATTCAGACAGTGACACAATTTTTTATGTTGAGAAACACTGAAGTTAAACAGCTTTGTCGTCTTTATTAGCCTACAAGTATTTACGAAAACAAAATGAAGTATTGTGTAAACAACCTCAAGGCTCTGCCGAAACTTTGCAGGACGGGACAGTAGAATATGTCGGTCCGTTTGTCCCATGCCCAGTATTGAGAGCTGGAGGCACCTAAGTTTAAATTGTTGTTTGATTTGTAGTGAAACCAAATGGTGTTTAATATATTTATAACTGGAATGATAACTTTAAAACTTTATTTATGGGTGAGGTAACTCAAAAATGTTTAAACATTTTATAAATTGTTTCATTTTACTAACTATTTGTCTCGTTACAGATATTTTAGGGGGTAATAGGGATTAGTAAAGTAGATTAGTACAACAATCAAAACAACACTTATATTTTATTTACATAAACTAAACAACACAAAGATACAATTACATCACTCTATACGAGAACTAAAGTTAAACACACAAGAAAATATTAGTTCTTAAATCTAACGTGCTAAAAATGCATTTTAACTTAAAGCACACTTGCCGAATGCTCTGCCGAAACTGCTACCGCTACTGCAAGTAAAATTCCGTTTTATAAGCACTGAAACAAATGTAACTCCTAACAATAAAAAATGTTTGTTTTTTTAATACTGGAAGCACGTCACGAAATCTGCGTAAAACAGTTTATAACATCCGCTTTTAAATAAATTTGGTAAAGCTTGTTTTGAGAATAATTTAAAATGTTTTGGAAAAGCTTTTATTGTTACAAAAAATTACATATTTATTCACGAGCTTTAAAATATTAAAATGAAATGTTAGTTTCATTACATATTTATCAAAAAATATATTTTGTTTTTTTTTTAGATATAAATGTATTTTAACAGTGACTTTTTTGAGCTTCAAAACTTCGACTAACCAGCGTAGGTGTAGTGAGATAGAGTTGCAATATAACTGAACAGGTAAATTGTTCCCAGGAACAAAAACATATGCACTGCAACTAAACTGTTAAAAACGTTTGTTTAGAATAAAACTAAAGCAGTAGAAGTTTTGTAAAGTTTTTACAAATATTTATTCAGTTTTTGTACAAAGATTTTGCATAAAAATAAATAATAAAAACACTTTGATAGGTTTGAGACTCTATCTCAATTGCATAAAATTGTACAAATCATAAAGAACGTTTTAAATAAAATTGCATGCATTTATATAATAAAAAAAAAGTTTTATTAACAATAGTTCAAGAAAAACTGTATTAAAAAAAGTCAATATGATTATGACCCAACGTTATGATGGCTAAAAAACTCACTTTTGCTAAACTCTGATTATTGAATCTAAAATTTAAAGACTTGAACTCATTGCCATAGGTCTTCATTTGATAAAATTAGTGCAAATTTAAATGTTTGATAGCAAACCAAACACAAATACAAGTAAATAATAATTTTACATATAAAAATATTTTCAGCTTACGTACTGTGCAAAGTAAGGTATACTGGTTCAAAAAAACTAAAATAATATAAATTTTATTCTACTCTACCATAATTAAAGTTACGTAACAAATATAATTAGAATTTATATTAGCCTAAATACAAACTAATAAATTCCTAATTTTTTACTTTCGTTTTTTCAACACATAGCATCTATTTTACATGTTATTTTGCGACTTTAAATCAACAGTGCGTAGAACTTAGGTCAATATTTGTTTTAAACTTACCAAGTTAGTTAACTCACAAAGTACTTACAAAAATCATATTCTCTTCAAAGAACTTATAGAAACAATCTAATATATTTTTTCAGAAAATATTAATGTTGGTGCACAAACTCAATTGTATAAAAAACTCACTCAAGCTTGTACTCGAACTTTTGCAGCTGACAGGTCGTCATATTGTTCGGCGGTCTGTCCTGTTTGTTTATCGAAAAAAAAATGTTCGCACCTTATACTTATTGATAGTAGTAATAATTGAAACAAGGAACACTATGAAATTAATTTAATTAGGTCTTAAGATGAACACGTTATAATACAAATAAAATTACACTATTCTGCTATGACTTTTACTCGTTTTTGAGAACTTTTAGGCTAGCGGAGTCGTTTTTGATAAAGAAAATATGGTGAACAAAAATTTCTTAATTTTTATCAATGCTAGAATGTCTTATTTTCGTTAAAACTAAAGTAGCACTAAAAATAATTAATTGTCTTTATAGTTTCAAAAACACCTTTGTAATAATTTTTATAAAACATTTTTCAAACGAGCAAAAATGCGGTATTATTTCAGCTTCATTGCAAGGTAAGTACAAACTTAAAGAGCATAGAGTTAGTAACTTAAAGTTAGTACAACTTTATCAAGCTTTTGAAGTTGGGAAAATCAACAGTTAACCGTTTAGTAAAAATATTTAAAGATCTTGGTATATCTAGATACCATCTTAGAAGTGAAAAACAACGCACTGTACTAAAAAAAAAGATGATCTTAAGTTGCTTCACTGCAAGACAATACCTTACAGCTGTCTAATAGCAAATAATAATAAAAAATCGATACAGCTAATATACTTCCTAGAGATTTGAAAGCTGACAAAGGCATAACAAAGAACTGTACTTTCTGTTCAAAACCTATTTTACAATCAAAGCTTCCAGCAGTCATCGAAAAGCCTATGACAAAAGTCATTTTCATTCATTATCTCCGAATCTTGGATTTCACCTCTAATACGGTTAGTTATGACCACCACAGACCTCTATATAATTCTTTCTAATTTCGCGAGCGTGTAAAAAACTTCGAAGATCAGCGTTCAATCTTACAACAAGATGGAGTAATGAAATGTGGTCTTATACATCGCCGGATTTGATCCACTAGTATTTTTATGTGGTCTTTGTTAAAATCAAAGGTTTCTTTTGTTGCTCATCGCGGTATTGGTTCTTTATAGAATTTTTATATTTAAATGGGCTAAAATATTTAAGACAACGCTGCATTATTAATTTATTAAATATAGAGAAAGGATTAAATTCCTAATCGAAAAGAGAGGACACCTCACAGAAAACAAATTGATTAACATGTTTCTTACTTTCCTTAATTAAAACATTCAATCTTTTTTATTTATGTTTTATACTTTTAGATATTATACAATTTTTGAACTAGTCAAGGAAAATATACATAGTATACAAAAAAAAAATTGGTTATAAGTTTTAATTTCAAAACTATTTAGTTAAACACTACATTAACATGCTATTTAGTTAATCAATCCTTCTACAAATTTTTCAACGCTTTTAAAAAACTTAAAAACCTACTTCCTAACAGAAAATTTTTTGTTTTCAATATTTATCAAAATAAAATAAACAAAACTTCAAACCAGCACTGTGCAAGGCGTTCCGGGCGCTCCGTACTCTTCATCTGGCGGTTCTTCCCCATCGAACCAACTTTTCATGTCGTGCAGCGACTGGGCCAGCACGCTCCTTTTCCCTCTTCCGGGGATTTTCGAGGTTGCTCCGTTTTTTATGCCGTCCAGTGTTCCTTTAGCTTCGTCTTTTATCCCGCCCACAGATTCTTTAGCTCCGTCTTTAATTCCGCCCACAGATTCTTTAGCTCCGTCTTTTATCCCGTCCGCAGTATCTTTAGCTCCGTCTTTTATCCCGTCCGCAGTATCTTTAGCTCCATCTTTTATCCCGTCTGCTGTCTCTTTCGCTTCGTCTTTTATCCCGTCCGCCGTATCTTTTGCTTCGTCTTTTATTCCGTCCGCCGTATCTCTAATGTCATCTTTTACCCCGTCCACAGTTTCTTTAGCTTCGTCTTTTATCCCGTCTGCCGTTTCTTTCGCTTCGTCTTTTACCCCGTCTACAGTTTCTTTCGCTTCGTCTTTTATCCCGTCTGCTGTCTCTTTCGCTTCGTCTTTTATCCCGTCTACAGTTTCTTTCGCTTCGTCTTTTATCCCGTCTGCTGTCTCTTTAGCTTCGTCTTTTACCCCGTCCACAGTTTCTTTCGCTTCGTCTTTTATCCCGTCAACAGTTTCTTTAGCTTCGTCTTTTATCTCGTCCGCCGCATCTTCAATGGCATCAAACGGATCGGTGATGTTGGGCTTCGGTATGTCGTCGAAATTTTGCTTCACCACGTCCTTGGCGTCTTGCACGGAGGGTATTTGGCTCGTGATGTTGTCTTTAATCTGAAACAATAATAAAAAACTAAAACAAAATATACTTTTTCTTGGACACAACTGTGAATGCACTAACTAATAAACAGGGTTGCCATAGGTTTTTTGAAAAAAAAAAATCCAGGTTTTCTAAACTTATTCAAGGTTTTTTTAATTTTCTGCCAGGTTTTAGAAAGCATATCATATTGACCAGATTAAGCGTAAGTAAGTCTTTTGTTAAAAAAGGTAACTTTAAATAGACTAAAATTACTTAAAGGATACTTATTATTAACTTTTGTTTTATTCTATTGTAAAACATTTTGAATATGAACTCTGTACTAACATTTTGAATCAATTAGATCAAAGTTTCTCTCATAATTTTGTCTAAGGCCCTTATGTTGATGTATAACATAAACAGCCATAAAATATAGTTTAAATTCTTTTTTAGATTTAGTTTCTTACTTTTTACTAATACTTATCAACCTAACTAACTTAACAGTATTCTGAAATCTATTGTTTTTAGACTTTGAGTGTTGACTATGTACCAGTGGGTTGGAGGACCTAAAAACAAACACTAGCGAAGGTTCTACTTAAAAAATTAACCCGCTACACGCAGCCTGGTAATGTTTAGTCGTGCAAAACAACAGTTTTAGTCTTGTAAATAAAAAAATAGTACAACAACTGTTTTACAATAGACAATAGAGATTGTCGCATCTTCTAGCACGTGGTTGTTGTGTTTTAAGTGTGTAGTGGTATGTGTGCATTACATGTTTTGCTTTAAAGTATGTTATTCAGATATTACAAGCAAACGATAGTATATGTTTTTTTTTCTCAAAGCGTCTCCTGAACTATTCTATTTCTATGTTATTTTGAAGTGGTAAATTACTACAAAACCAGAGTCGAAAAATTATGATTCTCTTGTTTACTCCAATATTTTTCCAATCACCCACAATATCAACAAATAAACAACATTAAATAATGCCACAATATTATTTTTTCCATTACAACATAAAAATTTCTAAATACTTTTTTTTATATAACTAAGTACTAAAATTTACTATTTTTTTTAAATGATTAAAAAGTTTAAATTAAAAAAAAAAGGTTGTTCGATGATTTTTATACAAAATTCCAGGTATTTCCAGTTTTTTTTTTAACTTCCATGTTTTTAGGGTCTTATTTACCTAAATTGTCCAATTCATGGTTTGTCATAATTTCCAGGTTTTATAGCAACCCTGAATAAATTTATAATATTTTAATCAAAGGTCTTTTACTTCAAAAACTAAATCAAATTGATTCAAAAAAATAAGTCCATGCATGTAAGTCAGACTTGCATTTAAAATAGTAAGAGAAAAGTAAGAACCAAACCAATTTTCATCACTATTTTACTTTTGCACTTAAAACCCTAACCTTTAGCATCACCCCTAACAGCTAACACCCCAACAACCTTCTACCTAAAGTCTAAACTATAGTTTCTCAAAGCGGACGACACAATGACCTCAGCCGTCAATGAGCAGTTTGATAAAGGCGATGTTTAATAAAGGTGAAATTATGAAAATGAGGAAACCCTGGTCTACACCCTTACATTAAATTCTAACAAGTTTTCAAAACACTTCACATGAAGCTCTTACCTTATGGTCATAGTCTCTTACAGATTGATAGTCATATTCTGAGAACATTAAACTTAGTATTCATTTTCTTACTCCTTAACTTTAACCCTGGGCGACTTTAGCTGTTAGAAGGGCAATAACTTTTTTCAATTTCTGCCAAGTGAGCGATCATGAAAAATGAGCTATCCAAAATTTAAAACTCAGCCTAAAAGGTCAAACTGTTTAACCGAAACTCTTAAACATTTACCTCTCAACCCGTACTTGTTAACCCTCTAAAACTTGTTAACCTAAAACTGGCCTTTAAAACAATGATCCCGAACCTGGACCCCCAGGTTTGGCCCTCTAAACACATCGGATTAAGTGTGCAAGCACTTGTTTCGAAAGAACTTTTTTAACATTTATAACAACCCCATCGAAAACTGAACGCAGCGAAAAAAAGCAAAAGTTTCCCAACCTGGTTGAGTTGGGCGATGAGGCCCAGCTTCGGGAAGTCTGTCAGGTCCATCCACTTGTAGACGGGGCGGGCCACCGAGGAGGCGAACATGCCCGACTGCAGCCAGAAGCCGGTCACTATGACGACGAGCGCCGCGTTGACCAGCGGGAACAAGTGGATCCACACGATTGGCCGCAGCGACCTGCAAAGGGGGAATTTTTAGTTTTAACAGTCAGCTTATTTAATTGTCGCATTGCTTTGACTGTTGATGTTTTAGTCACCTTTATTATACAGGTTTCGGTGTTTCTGTTTATCATTCAAAACATACTAAACCAAAAATTCTAATTTTACAATATTATTGTTTAATAGAGATATTTTGATAGTGTCTTTATTGCATTAGAGAATTTAATACGGTCTTCGTTCTAATGAACAATAAGAATATAAGATGGTAAAACAAAGTTTTAAAAATCATAAATACTTAAAACACGTATCTAAATACTGATAAACGAGTAAACTCACTTTACGGAGTAACCAATCGTTCTTATAGCAGTGGGAACTTTGAAAATTGAGTACACGATAAACAGTGCGAAAAACACAAACAAGAAGAAAAAGAACAGCCCTGTTGTAAGTTTGTTGGTTTAAAAAAAGTTTAACTACAAACATTACATTTTTTAACTTTTTAAGTTTAACTAAAACTTTTTATTGCTATTTTGAGTACTTTGGATAGCAGACTAAGGCCGTCACGCATAGTTTGTGAACTACTCGGTGCAGAAAAAACGTAATTGATTTTAGCACATGGAGTGTTTTTAAAAAAATTAACACTTTTATTTTTCTGAAACAGTTTTTTTAACTAAGCTGACAGCAAAGACAGTTTTAACAGATCACCCACAAAATCTGTTAGATCTGGTCCTGCGATTAGAAATATTGATAACAGGCTACTACCAAAAAGATAATAATAACTGGAAAGTTGTCAATGATAATTGTTTCAAATGTCATAAGTAGAATAATGTATATTTATTTTTACTAAATTATTTTTGTTTAAGCGCTTAACAACTCTAACATATACAATTTTTTATAGATAGTTTAACTTAATATAACTATTTAAGTTATATAAATCAAAAGCAAACTTTATAAAAATTTTAGGAAAATTATATTTTATAACTAGCTAAAACTAAGTTGTAAAAACCTTCAAACAGTAATTAAAACGCACATACTAAATATTAGTAAACTTTTTTATAAATTATACACTAAACTAATATTAATATTTTAAGTATTACAACGCTTATTTTATATAGTTGGCAATAGGAAAATCTACCTACACAAAGAGAACTGAAGAATTTCAAGATGTTTTTGTTAATATAATTATAGTTAGATTTTTATTTACAGCTTAAACTTAAACTATATAAAAACTTATTGTTTCGAATATATGAAGTAGGATTAGAAAACATTTAACAGCAATCCAGACTAAGTATAAGACTTTTTTGGCGAGTCAGACTTGTTAGAAAAAAGTTTACAAGAATAACTTACTTAACATTGTAAAACACCAAAAAAGTTAAAATAACTAAAAATTAATGATTTAATAAAAGTTTTCAATATTAGCTGTTTTTTACAATCAGTTTTCGACCTGCAAATACATCACGGGCCAGAGACTTTGTTTAGCGAGCCGGATCCAGCCCGCGGGTCATACGTTGTCCGCTTTTAATCTAAAAGTAACTTCACAAACTACTTAAGAAAATAAAAATAACAGCTGATTTTATTAAAATTTTTAACTTTTAAGACTAAAAATTGGTGAAAAACATCTGAAAATGAATACTAAAACCAACTTTAATAAACAAATATAAATTCCATTGTTTTTATATTTAAGTACATTTACTCCATCTATGAAATTTTTAAAAGAAGTTAATTCTAACGAAACTAAATCATTATTTCAAACTTTATAATAAATGTTATGAAAAGCTCTATTTTACCGAACTAATAGTTTTTCACATTTATTACAAAACTAAAACTTAAACTAACAAGTGGGGTAGATTATTTTAGTAGTTGCAATGAACGAGTTTTGTTTTGTCCAAATGTCGCTGGCTATCGACGTGTTTGCTAGTCCTATCTTCTCTGTCCACCACTGTGAAATTGTGTTTGATCACCATTTGAAGTTTCAAGATAAGCTTACCGTAATTTCACTTGGGTTTTACAGAAATTACTTAACAATATCAATTTTAGAATTAAACTAAATCATTTAAAGTCTAAAGTATATTTACAATAAGTTTTTCGGCACATAGTTGAATACTTTTTAACTTCAATGCAATAAAGCTTGTTAAGTCATAAATATTTAAAAAAATTTCTGTTTTAACTACTTAAGTAAGCATTAAAAGCAAACAAAAAATCACTTTAACATTACTTTTTATATAATACACAAACAAAATCAAGTTTTTTTTAATTTTACACTTTTGAACTAAAAAAACAGGAATTGGGTATTATTGGGAATCAGGAAAATGGATTACCAAAAGTAGGTCACATTAAATTTAGTTTCTTTTTTTATCAATACATACATTTGAAGTTCAGTTAATTTTCTAAACAGTACATAAAAAGACAAATACAGCTAACTTAAAATTCAAACATTATATTCTATATACGCAAACAAAATCAATATTTTCTTTAACTTTACACTTTTGGAAAATCTTTCACCAAATCAAACTAAAAAAAACAAAGGAATCGGGAAAAACAGATTACTGTAAACACTTTACAGTAATCTGTACAGCTAATTTAACATTTTTACACATTTTTTATCAACGAACCCGGTGGTAGTAGAGAACGTCGATAGCCACGGCGAGGCAGAGCGGAGGAAACGTAATCAGTGCGAACCAGACGACCGGGCAGGGAAACTTGCACAGCAGGAACATCCACACTACAGTGACCGCCAGTCCTATCCCCACCAGTCTGTTTGAAGTTAGCAAGTACGTTTGTTTGAAGTTAGCAAGTACGTTTGTTTGAAGTTAGCAAGTACGCACTTATATTTCAACTGTATTCGGTTCGCAGTTAACTGATTTTTGTTACATATACAACGCTCTAATAATACAAAAATATAAAGACCGCATAAAAAATGTTTATGTTTTATTTACAACGTATTTACACTTTTTAAACGAATCTCAAAATAGTGCTAATAGCTTAATATTAGTAATATACAAATACTGTATCTGTAACAAACATAAACGTTACCTAAAAAATAAAAAATTGTAAAAAATCACAAACTAATGCTGTATTTTTTTTACTCTGAACGAGCATGGCGGACAACAAACAACTTTAAAAAACCTCAACATCCAGTCCCACGTTCTGAGAAAGTCCCTGAAAATCTTGGCGCTGGCGGGCCGGTGGTTGATGGTGTGGTTGAGGATCACTTCCGAGGCGTAGTTGAGGACGGTGGGGATGACGAAGTTGGGCAGCCAGTACTTGCCGCGCTTCACCATCGGCAGCTTGTGGAACCCGTCGCCACCCTGCGGATGGATTGTTTTCAGCAATGAACGTTTTCGTTAAAGTCTTTAGTTTACTTTTAAATTTGGTTGTGATCAGCCGGAGGTTACGATTTAGAAGGGCGAATTGGACAGTCGTAAGTTTGTTCGTCAAAAATTAAAAACGAAGGTGCTCAGAAAAAATGTTTGGCTCCGGGGTGTACAGAAAGACCTCTCGGTCATCGGGTCGTGAACCACACACTTGAATCAAAACTATAATGAACAAAAAAAAAGAAAAACTTATCAGTCGAAAATTGTCGCAAAAGGTTTTTACATTAAAGAATAAGTGCTTTTGAATTTTTAAAAGTTGATATAAAAAAAAATGGTTTTTGATGAGTGAGAGACCAATTTAGATTACGCTATTTTACAATAAATTGGTTTTGCAATATATTTTTGGAAAACTCATGATCTTGTGAAACTTCCACCACAACTGTTTTAGTATTAATTTTCAAATAGTAATAAACACACATTTACTTATAAATATATTAACATTTTGTTCTACGGTTTTAAAATTAAATATGTATAATACATTAGTGCAAATTACCTTATTAGGCTCGATAAAAATAATCTGCTAAAAGGCATGGGGAGGGAAGAAAATAAATCTTTTTTTTTTACATACTTAGTTTATTTTGTACAGTTTTAACTAAACTACAAGCTGCATTTTACAGCTCAATGTTCAAACTAACGTTTGAGATAAAGCCTGTAAAAGTCAAAAAGTACAGTAGGCTCGTTATGGAAGGAGAAAGTAAAACAGTAAATATACAAAAATAACTTAACATTTAATCTTTTAACTTTTTTTGAGATAAATACCTCAAACTTTAACGATATGCTTTTGCAATATTTTGAAAAATGTGTAGTAACAAATTGAAAAGCATCAAAAAATTAAAATAATAGGACCAAAACCAAAAAAAACTGTTTACTTTTTGTTTATTTTGGAAAGAAAGAATTTAATTATAAACTTTTAAATTCTTTACAATATATTTTTATAAACATTTGCTTAAAGTTTGAGGTATTTTAAAACCTGTAGGAGGTTTATCATTTAGTGTAATGAGTGTTTAATCATAATTATTTTAGTGAAATTTTTCATTTTTGCCTTTTTGGTTTGCGCCTTTCCAATAAAGAATCTACTAGCTTTCTAATTTTTATTGCTTATACCGCAAAAGTTTTTTTGAAATCAAACATTCAGTAAAATCAATCAAAATCAGTACTGGTAGCTTAGTTACTTATCTACTTTTGAAATAACAATTGAACCCTCCCCCTATGCCCACTACTTGCTATTTTCTTATAATAATAAGTAGTTTAAATAAAATTAAAAGTTCTTAATCTAGTGTTGACTTATTTTTTTACTACAAAGTAACGAAATTAAAACTTGTTATATTGTTATATAATTTGTGGTTTAAATAAAATTAAAGGTACTTAATCCAGTCTTGACTTATTTTTTACCACAAAGTAACGAAATTCAAATTTACTGCTTTTAAAAAAAAAAATCACCTGAAGTCACCATCTAAACTTTAAAAACGTGGTGAAAACTATAATTCACTAAACGGCAACTTACTAGTATCCAAGTATTTTTTCTGATCGCGGGAATACAATGGCCTTCGATGGCAACAGAGCTGACTTGGTAAGGGGCGCAATACTTCAAGTCCACAGTTATGTTTTTGATATACTGGAAAAAACTATTATTAAAAACGTGTTAAAAACTATTATAGGAACTGACAATTAAGATAAAAATAACATTGTTGTTATTGAAAGAATTGGTGACCAAAAAAGAAAGTTTAAAAACTAAACTACTAAATAAAACCAGTATCTAAGGTTTTTATACTTTAAATTTAAGTGAATTAATTTCAATGAAGTTTATTATACTAAAATCTAACTTTAGCTTTTATTAAAGGGATTTAGATGAACAATTAATTGTAGTACCAACTTCAGTAATATAACTTTATACTGTTAAGCTTCGAAAGCACTGCTAACTAAAAAACGCTAAAAGCTAAAATCCACTACACAAACCAAAACTGTTTATGTTTTACTAAACTCAACTTCAACTGATATTAGAAACGCAACGAACTTTAACGTCTCCTTTGAAGTAAGCCTTGCTCGGGCTGTAGTTGGGCAAGCACTGAAAGTTGGCCCAGTTCACCAGCAGCCACTTGACCTGTTGGGGCAGGATCCGTTTGAAGTTGGGAAAGGGAATGGGCAGCAGCTTGTAGACCAGGTCGGCCACCAGCAGCTTCAGCTGCTCGAATATCCAGTGCCACGTGTACTGCGGGCAGCTCTTGTCGCACCACTTGCAAAAATAATGCGAATTTGGAGCGCAGAGTGAATTTGGAGTTTAGTGTTTGCTTGGCCGGTGGTGACTCACGACGCAAACAAAAACAATTTTAACTTTTAACGTATTTCTGAGACATGAAAAAAGATGCAAAACAATAAGAATGTTGTATATGTTGATAGCAACAGATTATTTTATCATAAAAACAAAATTTCAAAACTATGAAACGGTTTTTTAATCGTACTTGTCTAAACAGTAAAATCAGCTGACATTAAACATAAATGTCAATTAATTGATGTGATTTTTAATTTAAAAAAACCTGTTGTTAATTACATAATTAATTCAAACACTCAAGGTTAAAAACTCATAGTTTTTGTAAAATTAAAAAAGTAATAAGTTTTCTACTTCAGTTAGTTACAAGTTATCTAATACAATAAAAAAGTTTTAAACCTACTTAATTTAAAAAAAAAAGGTTATTAAACATAAAACATTTTCAGGTGTTGTACAAAATACAGTTTTACATAAACATAACTACAGAAGTTTAGAAATTTCTTTTTTATAAAAATATAACTTGATACTTTACATTTTCAATTTAGTTTTCAAGTATAAAACTAACTGTCAGTGTAGGGCATCTGCCTAGAACTTTAGTTATCTCTGACTGAGAACACTTGTTGAAGTCGAAATATCTCAAAACAGGTTTATCTCTAGAATTTAGTTAAATAAATATTGAAAGCAATCATGAAACTTTTAAGTATTAATTACAGTGACCTGCCACCTAGGTACGCACTTTAAACACAGTGCAAAAGTGCTTACCCAACCCGTATCTAGGAAATTTTGGTCTTCAATTACCTACAAAGTTTGCCTAATACAAACATGTTAAAAGCCACTAAAGTTTACAAATGACTGTTTAAGCAAAATCCCCAAAAACAGTACCTTTTAACATTAAAACAAAACATATATTTGTTGAAAGATATTACAAGTCTTGAGTGTTTGTTTTACATATGTATAGTATATATATGTAAGTATCTAGTTTTGTCTGTATATTTATATTCAACCCTCAAAGTTTGTTAATTTATTTTGCACATCTTCCATGTACCTTTATAATTTATATAGTACATCTAAATAATTACTTATTTTAAATAAGTAAAGATTTATGAAAACATTGATCATGCTTTTAAAAATATCTAGTTTAGATTTTCTCTTCCTTACTTATTACTTAGCTATTTTAGCATTTTAACTGGTAGTCTTGACAGCTAACACAACAGTTAATGATAAAATGGTATAATCAGCTATAGTCAGCTTTAAAAAGCAATCAAAATATTTTGAAAAGAACTAGCAAGCAACAAAAAGTGTATGCTAAACCCTAACAACAACCTACATTAAAGAGACATGTTTTCAAAAGCATATAGTTCTAGATTCTAAACAAACATCAATTGCCATTTTATTTATTATGGTTCTTTATACGATTTTTGCAAATATATTTTAATCATAGGTATGTAATAATAAATTGGACTATTCATTATTTTTGTTCATCTAAACTTTATTTTAGATTATTTTACCCTTTTTACAATTATGTTTCAATCATTGGGTATGTAAGTGTTAATTTCACTGATCATTATTTATGTTTATCTAAGTTTTGTATGGCTTATTAATTATTTTTTACTTCTTTATTTTAGTCATGGGGTATACAAATCTAAACTGAACTGTTCGTTATTTTCGTTAAATAAACAAACTGTAATATAGTTGTTTTAAATATTGGATTTGATATACAATTTGTCAGTTCATCACTTATTTTCTGATTCCTTTATCTTTATTTAGCACTGTATTATAAATTATTTTTAAACTCAATATTTTTGTATTATAATACTATTTTTAAATAAATTTCTAACACGCGTTTTTTGGCTAAGAAGTGTGTACCAAACTGGCATACGTACCTAGGTGGCAGGTAACTGCACTTTAAACGTATTGTAAACTAATAAAGTAAAGTTTTACAAAATAGACATCTAATCATATAAGTTATATTATGATTAAGTTATTTTTTTTTAAATATAACATGAAAAATCACAAAACATAGGTAATTATAGTAATAGGTAGGGAAAATAATCTTGATATAAAACAAAAAAATTAAAAATCTGTATAAACTCACTCATTTTCAGCTTTATCTTGGTACTTAACACCACAAAATCTTCCATGAAAATCAACAGGATAGATGCTTATAATGGGATTTCCATTATACCAAGCTATAATTTCAACTTACTTAATTTAATTTTTTGCTAACTTTTAATAAATATTAGGTATTTTAGCTTCACCAAAATAAAATTAGCTTAGTATTTTTATACAGAGAGTTTTCAAAGATACTTTAAAAATGTTAAGTTTTCATACTTAAAAAAAATTATATTTACAAAAAAACAAAAGTACAATTATTTAGCAAGTGTTAAAGATAATTTTTAGATTAGCATTATTTATAAGATGAAATTTGATTGTATAGCAATCATATATTTAAGTTTAAAACTTATAAACTTATTTTTGAAAAATAACACTCATTAAAATCTTAATTTACTTGTTTGAAATTAAACAATGTTATGTTAAATAAAAATTATACTGAGATAATACAGTTGCTTAAAATTAAAAAGGTAAAATATTTCAGCATTAAAAGTTATCAAATGAAAAATACAACACACAAAGCACTAAGTACTGACCATAAGCTCCAACAGAAAAATATGCAATGATGAAAAATAGAAACAATACGCAGCACAATTTATCGGTCATCTCTCTATTCTTTACAGGTCCTCTAAACCTTGGATCATAAACTCTACCTAACCCTGTTTTTGATAACATAATGTAGTTTACAAAAACTGTCAAACAAAACTTTTACATAAATAAACTTAAATTATTCATATTTTCTGACAAAAAATTATAAGCAGTTACAGAACAGTTCTAATTAAAATCTATAAAGTAAATTTCATTCATTTATTAAACAATACAAACATATATTTTAAATTCTTAGCTAAACACTGACCAAAGCCATCATGATGTAACTTTTTCAAGAGACTTATTTCTTTTTCTCTTGCTTTTGATTTTAATATTCTCATAGCTGTCTGCAAACAAATCAAGTAGTTTTAGCTTAACTCATGCAATGTAGTTTTTAAGAAGAAACATATTTTTTAAAACAATCTTAAAAAGTTTTTGATATAACAACTTACTATTATAATCTTAATTTAATAATTACTAATTACTAGTTATAATAAATTCAAATTATATAAATGTTTTGGTTTAAAACTTTATTTTTGTATTGATTACTACAATTATTCTGAATTACAGCAGCAAATAAGACTTTTTTCTACATATAGTGGCAACAGCTAGAAAAATTAAGTCAGAACCTATGAAAGTCTGCTGAGCCCTGGCTTATATACATAATATTTATTTATTTCTACCTCATAAAAATTACAAACTTAAGTATTTTATTAACAAAACTTAAATGTAAAAAAAAATAATAATAAAATTTAAGTAAAAAAATAACAATACTTGTAGTATAGTTATTTAAAAACATAAAACTTAGAAATGTATACCATTAAAACAAATAAAGTATGACCTTAACTTCTTAGTGTAACTTTGGTGTATGTGATCATATTAGTCACCTTAAAACCAACTTTCTATAAAAATAAAAACATCAGTAACCTAATTATAGATAAGTGGCCAAAGTGGGTGGTAAACCAGTTTTTTTTTTTACAATTTCATTTTATTTTGTAAAGCTTTAATTAAGCTACAAGTTGCTTCTTAAGATTTTAAATGATTAAACTAATTTTTGAGGTTGATTGAAGTCATAAAGGTTCCTTATGGAAGCGCAAACTAAAACAATGAATAGAATAAAGATATTACGCTTTTTGAGATAAACATTGAAAAATTTAAGGAAATGTTTGTTGTAATTTTTTTTTTTTTTTTAACTTCAAAAAATTGAAAGATAAAAGTATATAAACAATACGATAATCAAAATATTCTGTTTTTTTGTTAACATTTGAAATAAAAAAATTATAATCAAAAACTTAAAAATTCCTCACACAATTTTTCTTAAGTATTGCAAGGAACATATCCACAAAATTTTCTATGGTCTTAATTTCTTTACAATAACTTTTATAAAACATTTTTAAAAAATCGTCACAGGTTTTTAATAAACTTATTCAAGGTTTTTTTTAAATACAAACTTTTTTGTTCTCTTTTAGTAAAAATTTATACTCAAGAAAAAAAAGTTATGGTAGTATAAGATCAATGAAAAATACTAATTTAAGTATGTTTTATAATAGATAAAACTCAAAATAATGTAAAAACAACTTTTTATTGTATATAACAGTTAAAACATGGTTAATATAAATTTCATTACTAATATCTGAAAACTGTTTAAAAAAAAACTACAGGTTTTTTGAAAAAGTATCAAATCCAACGCTTTTTTACCTACACTCTCAAATTCAAATAGGCCTTTTCTTGTAAAATGGCCTGGTCGTCCAACTTGTAACAATGATGTAGGTAGAAAATGTTTTGACATATCAAAGTACTAAGTTATGTTCACTTAACATTTTATTTTTGTCTTAAGAAACAATGTTTGTTTGACAACTATTTATTTTAGGCGTTCTGATAAGACTATTGATGTTAAAGTATTGTTGTGAGTGCTTCCTTTTGATTCTATGGTGACAACTTCTACTTTAACAATCTGGATAGATCCAGGTCTTTGTCTAAAAACCACATTGTGTTGCTGTGAAGTTACTGTTGGAGCTACTTCTCTGTGCATGCTGTCCCACTTAACAAAAATAATAAAGCCATACTCCAAAGTTTTTATAAATAATTAACAGGAATACTGTACTACATGACATTGAAGGATTTCTCAAGCGTTTTGTAGTAGACAAGCAAAGGTTTTAAAAAAAAATTAGGTTTTTTAAACTTTATTTAGATTTTCTGTTCATTTTCAGTATCAAATATAGTTTAAGATAAAAAACTGTCTTAAATAGTATAAAAACATTGAAAAGATATTGCAATGGTACTTTATATGTGTTTTACAATAAATAAAATTCTATATAAGTAAAAATATTTTTATATATGATAAAACTTTGTACCTAGTCAAAAATTTATCATCCAAATGTAAAAATTAATTAAAATTTCAAGTTTTTCAAGGTTTTTTAGCAATTTTTGTTCAAATTTTGACCTTTTTTTTTAATTTCTCAAACTCCACGTTTACCATTTTATTTTTGTTTAAATTGTAAAAATCCATGCTTTTTCAAGTTTTTTGGCAACCTTGAGTAAAACACAAAGTACTAGAATTTAAATTTTGAAGCAACATGGTTAGATGCAAAAATTTCAGTTGTACAGTTGTGCTTTAGGAACAGCTTCTGAGCAGAGCTGCTCATTCAATATGTACTCAGAGTTTAAGAGAAGTAGCTATGACGACTACACTATAAACCACATAAATAACCATTGGCTAAGGTTTTTAGAATTGCCACTCTTTGAGGCAAAAAATACAGCCTGGGTGATCAAACACTATCCTAAGTTGAATAAAGCTAACATAAATAAGCTTTTTTATTGAAAAAGTTATGAGCCAAAAACCATAAAAGCTTTAATACCTAAAGTTTTGAAAAAGAAAGAAAAAAGTCTGAATCAGCTTGAGTTCAATATGTTCAAACAAACTTAAGTAGCCAAGTAACAACTACATTTTTGATTAAAAACAAAGTTAATACTTTAAGAGAAAAAAAAATTGCATAACCAAAAATGTGTGTGATTACATATTACCTTGCCAGAGTAAAGAGGTAAAGCTAAATTAGTACTATAATTCAAAAGCTTATTAAAGGCTAGAGGGATAAAACAATTTTAAATGGTCTTATTTTGTGGTTTGTTAAATAGAATTTAATTTGATGCCTGTTTTATTTTTATTCACAGTAATTTTTGAGACACATTTAATTCAAGTTAGAAAGTTCTTTGAAAGATTAAATCAGAACTAAATATTTATTTTTTTAACCTTCTATTTCTAGATTTTTTATGTGATAGACAACAATTTTGTAACAAATGTTTTAAGCTAATTCAAGAAATATTCATTGGGTTATTTTTAATTACAAGCTAAAAGTTTTATCACCAAAAGAATAATAAAAATCAGTTTGATTTGTTTATAAAAAAGGATAAATTAGTTTAAAACTATAAAGTTTGTTTTAGTTAAATGTTTTTTACAACTAATCTACAAATAATGTTTATTATTATATTAGTTATCACCTTTCATAAAAAAGTTATTGGTATAGTCAATATTACTAGTAATTTCCAGTAGAAAAAAAAAATCCAGTAGAAAAAACTATTACAAGTCATGTTGAAGATTTATTATTCCAATAGTAAAGGTTTTATTATTATAAAAATAGAATAGCTTTACACCATTTTAATAACCATAATTGAGAGCTTCACATTTTATAAATAAATTAACATTTAGTAGACTATAACTAAAATATGGTACTTATTGGAGTTTTAAATTAAAAAATATATATATACTTTGTTTATTTTATTTTTTACCTAAATTGAATATTTTAGTAATATTTTATGACTTATTTAAGCTAAACATTTACATTTGAACATTAGTGTAATTATCTGAAGATACTTAAAATAAATAAAAGGGAAAGTCCCTAAAAATTTCCAAAGGTTCTTTTATATCAAAGGTCGGCAGGCATTTGATGAACTCGGACCAAACTTAAAAGTTAAAAATGTACGCAAGCCGTAGTTGTAGCTTGAGTTTTTATTGTGGCAGACCTAAATTTATAGTTTAAATTTCGAATTTCCCGTAATTTTCATCTTAAACCTTTTTTCGTTCTGTTTTTTATTGCTGTTCAATTCAAACCTCAAAATATTTAGGGTAAGTTTTACAAATTTTCATTTGATGGCTGCAGTTTATACCTTATATATCCAATTAAATTTTATAAAATAATGCTTGTTGGCTACACTTTTAAACTTAACATACTGCATTTGGCCCGCGGGCCATAGTTTTCCGACTTTTTTTCTAAACAGTAGTCAACTTTTATCTCAATGATTGACTTATTTATGTTAAAGTAGACTCTAAAAGTATTTAAATAACTATTGTGAAATATCTTTGTGAAGTCAAGTTTGTTTTAAAAAACATAGGTTCTACCCTTAGTATTTAAAAGTAAATTGTCTTTGGTACGTATTGTTATAGTTTTTACTGTAAGCTTATATATTTAAATATGTATGTAACATACAATGATTATAGCTATTACCAGTGTGAAAAAGGCAAACATAAAAACAAACATATGCACATTTCTTTACTTTAAATGGCAACTAATGTTTTGAATACAAACAAAGTCATGAACGAAAGTTTTCGTACTAGCCTGATTAAAATTTTACGACAAAACAATTATATGTTATAATATAACTAAAAAAGGATTTAAGAATATTTAAATCTCTACTTAGTATCTGATTTATTTATTTTAGTTTATAAAAAATTCAACATCATTTTTTATTCATATTCTAAAAACTTTGAGATCATAAATTTATGTAAAAAAAACAAAATAAAACTTAATTTTTCTTGATAAAATCTAAAAAAGTTTTTAATCTTTTGCTGTACATATTTTGTTGAAGTAATTTTTTACTGTTAATTTTTTTTTGTAGTAATTTTTATTGCTATAAGTTTCCATGTAAGACTAAATCGAGTATTTAATTAAATATGTTGAGTTAAGAATAGTTCCTAAGAGTACTATTTTAAAAGGCTAAATTTAATTAAAAGTAACAAAAAAAAAACATTATAAGTTTATTATTTATATTTGTGTTTATCTGTTTTTTATTTTATTTTTGCTTTTTTGAGTAGAAATCACTTTATTTTGAAACTTCTCAAAGAAAGTTATGTAATTTACTTAAATACTTTTTTATGGTAGGTAAAATTTTATAGCTAAAAAATAGTTGTGTTTTAGTTTGAATTTTCTTTCTAGTTATATGACTTTGTTTATCGTTTTATAGTATAAAAAATCAATAAGCTGGTTAATTAACCATTTTATTTATGATCGGTTACATTGAGAAAAAAAATTGACTTTGTAAAATGATTAACGAATCCTTTCTATAAGACTAAAATAACAAACTACTTTGCATTAATATATTAAACGTAGTTGTTAGTTTCTGGGTAAGTTTAAAAAATAGTATTTTTGTTAACAAACTTTACACTTACTAATATAACTTATGCGTCTAACATTTACAAAGAAATTAACTGAAAATTGCACAAAAAACAAAACTGACCGAGAACAACACCTTTTAAAATACATTCTCTATTTTTACCCATTAAAACAAAAATACAGACAACTTAGTAGTCTTTTTATTTAGACACAGAGGTATTGAGTTCAGTTTTAATACTATAAATTTGACTTTTTTTTCATATTATAATTAATAGTAAACTATGTTTTTTTATACTCTTTACCCTTGAAAGTTTTTAATCTTTAAAAAACGTAGTAAAAGAAAATAGGTATACTTGCTTGCCAGTATAGTAAACCAATAAATCAAGGTTTTTTTTTGTATGACTGTATTCAAAGTATGGTAATAGTTAGAAAGGTTTAAGTTTGTTTAGCAGTAACTAAATTATATAAAAGGACAGTCTTAAACTATTAAAGTAAAAAAAAGGACAACAATAAACAGTAAAAAATAGTTTGTAATGTGTACTGTAATAAAAACTGTCTTAAAGTTAAAGACTTTGAAAAATAAAACTTAAATAAAAAAATTTAATTATATTATTTTATCTTTTGAAAAACAGTTTTTTAATTTGTAATTACAAAACTAGTTTTCGTAAACAGATTCAAATTTATAGAACTAATAAGCAGCCTAAAATTCAGCAAAAAAAAATTGTAAACATTAAAAATTAACAAACACTGCTTAAACTAAATTATTGCTAGTCGGAATTAACAATCAGTTAAAATTTTATAATAATTTCATTGGTCTCAACACCGAAATCCTTGAATTTCTTCAGTTATATTTTTTCTAACTTAGCTTAGAAGAATACTGAGCTAAAATTATTTTAACAAATTCAAACAAACAAAAACAGTTATATATAGCTTGATAGCTATCACTAGTTTAATTTCATTTCTGTCAAGTATATACCTAGATAAATTTCTTTGAATAGTTTAGTTTTGGTACTAGTTTTAACTAAGAAATTTAAACACAAGTCACTCATTTAAAAAAGGTTTATTAAATAGCTTCGTTTAGTGCATCCTCAAAATAAATAACTAGTAATATTGTCGTGTAAGTTTAGTTGTAAGCTATAATTTTGAAATGTCTTGCAAAAAAATAGTTACGTCATAAAGTAAAAAATTACATAAATAAATAATATGTAATATATTAAATGAATAACAAAAAAGTAACCTTTATACATACTTTTATACTTAATGAAGTAACTATTTTTTCGTAGACATTTCAAAAATATTGTTTATAACTAAATTTACACTATAATATTATCATTATCACGAATTTAATTATTAAATGTTTTTAAAATTAGTGACTTATGTATAAATTTATTAATACTAAAACAATAAAAAAAAGTTTCTATTGAAAACAGTAACTATATATTATATAATTTTCTAGATTTTATTACAAAACTAACTTGTTGTCAAACTAATTTTAATTGCGTTTTAATAACTAAACTTTCTTAAGCCCCCTTATCTTAAAAACGATTCAAGAAATGCTGAAACAAAATAAGAGTTATAAGATTTTTATTTTAAAAGTTGAAGCTGTTTAACTAAGCTTTTGAAAAACTATATTTTGTTGAAATAAAGTTTAGTGTTTAGTATGTATGTAAAGGTAAACTACTAAAATAAAAACACATTAAATGGCCAAGAAAAAATAATTTTTGAGCCAATTTAGTCTACCATGTAAAAAATTTCCCAGTAAGCTCTTGCAGCATGTATAAATTTCTTGAATAATTTGCAAAGATACCAATTACTTAATTTTAGCAAACAACTAATATAATTAAAAGTGTTCCAATTTATTTAAAGTTTGCTACCAAAAAGTGAAATATGAATTACATGAAGACTTTTATGATATATATGCTTTAAGTATTTGAACTGTTATTTTTATTTTCTTCATGTTAGGACCACATAAATGTACTCTGTTAAGTCAATTTTTAGTTTTGTATAAAGATGTCTTTGATTTTATTAAAAAAAAACTACTATCATTTTACCTATATAGTTTATAAATCAGCACATCTTTTTAAACAAAAATAAGAAGTTATTAGTTTAGTTTATTAGTTATAAGTTATAATTTAGATTTTATCGATAGTATGTATTTTTTTTCCATTTAAGCCAGGGTTTCCCAAAATTTTTTTTAAATGGCCCCCTTAAAAGAAATTAAAAAAGTTATGGCCCCCATCAACAAGATTACTCAAAAAAACATTAAAAGTACATATTTTTTTTTTGCTCTTCATCAACAACTCTAGAATATCTAGTGTAAGATACAAATTAAGACCTCATGGCCCCCTGTGGCTCCTTAGCTGTACATGCCTCCCCCATCTTTGGCCGCTGAGTATCTGTCATGGCCCACTTTTGAAAACCCTGATCTAAGCTTATCTATTTTTAAATGGTAAAAAAGCATCAAAAACAAATATTTTTCACTAAAAATAAAAGCATCTTTAAAACTCCACCCTGAATAACAATAATTCGCATATTTACTAAATATAAATTGTTTATTAATCAGTTAAACACCAAAATAACTTTTAAGCAAAACTAACAACCTTTTGTTTAGCCAATTATCCACAGCTTTGTTTTTACAATATTTAATTAAAAATCCAAAATGATTACACAGTTCTGAATCTAATATCAAAGCACTAATATACATAAAAATATTTTTCCATACGATTGTTTCTCTAATCTATCAACATAATGCAAGTATAACTTTTAATTAACATACAATCATATGTATTAAGTACAAAATAAATAAGAACTTATACTATCTTAACTGAAAAGTTGTAGATGGTAAAAAAAACCAGAAACATGCAAAAATAACTAATTTTATGTTATAACATTACATATCTCTATATTCTATAGGTTTTTATTGATACATAACCAATATCTTCCACAAATGAACAGTTTCCCAAACAGGCTGTATAGCCCCTTACTTATAAAAAAAATTGCTTTAAAATAAGAGAAATTTGTATAACTTAAGGGCATAGGGGGGGGGGGGGTAAACACCCTTTTTTGGTTTTTGATCTTATTTTATATAGTTTTTACTAAGCTACAAGATGCTTTTTACAGATTTAAAAAATTCAAAATAATTTTTGAGATATAGCCGGTCAAAGTTGGAGGCAACAATAAGATCCTTATGGGAGGCGCAAACTAAAACAGCAAATAACTAGAAATCACTAAAAATCTATCTCCTCCTACAGTTTTTGAGATAACTACCTCAAATTTTTAGGAAATGTTCCTTGCAGTATTTAGAAAATTCTGTCAGAACAGAATTTCAAAAAAATTATTAAAAAAAAAATTTATAATAAAAAAACAAAAAAAAAACTGTTTTTTTTGTTTATTTTTTATATAATTTTTTTATTTTGAATTTTTTTTCAATTCCTTCCGATAGAATTTTCTAAATGTATCAAGGAACACTTCCTAAAAGTTTGAGGTAGTTATCTCAAAAAATGTAGGAGAAGATAGATTTTAAGTGAAATAGTCTATTTTTGCTGTTTTAGTTTCAGCCTCCCATAAGGAACCTATTGTTGGCTCCGACTTTGACCGGCTATATCTCAAAAGTTGTTTTGAATTTTTTAAATCTGTAAAAAGCATCTTGTAGCTTAGTAAAAACTTTATAAAATAAGATCAAAAACCAAAAAAGGGTGTTTACCCCCTATGCCCTTAATTCAGTAATAAAAAATACAGTATTTGATTACAGTATGGACATTTCTGTAGTAATCAGTCAATTGTACATAAAGTATTGTACTTGTAATATTTGCATAAATATATTTGTTAAGAGTATTCTATTAACACAAAAGGTCTTGACGTAATATTTTCTTGAGACAATACTAATAATAGTTTTATCTACAAATTGACTTCAACGTTTCACCCAAAATTAGGATCCTCAGCTCTGCAAAGTAAATGATCACAAAGTACAAATCAATAAACAGTGCAAAACATTTGATATAATCAAATTTATAAAAGTTTATAAAAATCAGTATGATAAATTAAGATTATTGTTAAAGTAAAGTAAAGTAAAAAAAGAAGTTTTTGCAGTAAGTATCTAAAATTATATACAACATATTAATACTTTTAGGTATAAAGTACATTGGTTATTTTAGGTTTTTTTTTTTTTTTTTTACTGTAACAATAATGTTTTAGGCCATAGGGGAGGGTCCAACATTTTTTTTTACAAAAATTAACTTTGGCTTTTATATGAAAGCTTTAAGTACAAACTACAAGTTAGTTTTTACAGAATTCAAAAATATCATTTAACTTTTGAGATATTTAATTTTTTGTAAAAATTTTCCAATAATCACGTATGGACCGCAAATTTTTTGGGGTCAATTTTCTCGGAAATTTTAAATTTCACTAAAAATCTATCTCTTCCTTCATTTTTCAAGCAATATTCTTATTTTCAGGAAACGTTCCTTATAATAAAACAAAAAAACGTTACTTTAGAATTTAAGTAATTTTAAAAAATAAAAATTTTATCACAAAAATTAAAAAAAAAGTGTTTTTTTTTCAAAAAAAAAAAATTTTACAAAAAAATTTTTATATTCCAAAGTAACGTTTTTTTGTTATTATATAAAGATTAGACTGTGAAAGTTTGAAGAAGATTGCTTGAAAAATGTAGGAGGAGATAGATTTTAAATGAAATAGTCTTTTTCCGCTGTTTTAGTTTTCCCTTCCCATAGGGAACCTATTATGCGGCCCACTTTGATTGATAATATCTCAAAAAATAATTTGAATTTTTTAAAACGATAAAAAGCATCTTAAAGCTTAGAAAAAACTCTATAAAATAAGATCAATTTGTAAAACACATTGTTTACCCCCCTATGGCCTTAATTATCATATTGATTTTAATAAATTTGATTATATTAATTGTTTTGCACTGTTTATTGAGTTATTCATTGTCATCATTTATTTTTACTTTGCAGACCTAAGGATCCCAGTTTTGTAAATAAAATTTTTATTACTTTTTTTAAAATATAAGTACTACTGGGAATATGAGGGGATGTCCAGCATTAAGAAAAAAATAAATTATAATAAAGTTAATTATAATAAACGGTAAAAAGTAGCTGCCTGCTTAAGTATTTATGTAAAAAATAAGACATATTTTCAAAAAGAAAGTGTTTTACCCACTTCCCCCCATACACCCTTAATAAATATAAAATAAACAAATGAAAATTGGCTTGATGTAGCAACCTTTTGCGTACAAATTTTTTAAACTTATGAAAAAATATTTTTTCATAAATTTATTTATTAGTTTTTGTTTAATAACTTTCCAAAATTATCAATCATTTGTAATCAAACAATTTTTTTAAACAAATCTAGATAAGTTTTCTTAAAAAAACCAGATCTGGGCAACATGTTGCATACTCTGAGGTTACATTAGTTCATACAATCATGGTTTCTACACACAAAAGCTACTCAGTATAACTCAAGCTAGTATGATTTTTTTTTAAAACTATTTTTTTTTGTAAAACTCAGCCTGGTTTAATTATTTTTCTTAAAAAACAGCATATTTTTATGACTTAAATTTTTGATTTATTTAATGTTATGTTTTTATGAAGGCAATTTGTTATATATTGCTATCTTAAGGTACTTAATCTTGATTAGTAGTGTTTTTTTTTATTAACTTTTGCTAACTCCTGACTTTTATGCCCTTAAGAGAATCATCCTAATTATATGGTTGTTTTCACAGTTACTATTAACACCTTGTTTTTCAATTTACCATTAAAGCTAAAATGCAAAAATATAGCTAAAAGCTTATTTCAGGTGTGGAGTTTTCAAAGAACAGAATGCTTGAGAATCTTGTACTTTGATACTTTTAGAAAAAAACTGAATTTTTATCTAAAATCATTGAAGAATCAGGAATAATGACTTGATATATTTGTTTAAAGTTTAAATTTTTGTATATTTCTCCAACGGTTTTAATACCTTTTTGGTAATAATTCTAAACTATGAAGTTAACTGTTTCAATAATCTAATGAACAAATAGCAGCAATATTTTTTATTAGTAATTTTTTCAAAATGTATAATATAAATAGTTTTTTCTCAAAGTTTTGATTTTTATTATTATGAAATTAGCTTGAAACATTATTTACAAGCAAATAGAGTGAAGCTTGATTACAAACAATTGTTTTTCACATTAATCCATTAATAGAGTTGTAAGCTTTTATGTTTTTCTCTCTCTATGTTAAAAAAATTTTTAATTTTTTTTTTTTTAACTTGACATTATATAGAAGAAAATAAAAAAAAGTTGAATTTGTTACTGCTATAAACAGAGTTGCTAAAAAACCTGGAATTTGACAATTTAGGCCAAAAAAACCTAGAATTAAAATAAAACCACTACAAAACCTTGTAAAAAAAAAGAAAGTTCATGTAATTAATGAAGTTTTGATTTGACACAAATAATCTATCATATAGATAAACTTATTTGGTTATTGTTGAATTTTTCATATAAAAAAACATAATTTAAGTAGCTTTACAGTTTCTTAATGTTCTTATACTATTTAAAACACTTTTCCACCTTTTACTCAATTTTATACTAAAAATAGGCCCAAAACTTGTACCTCAAACCTGGAAAAATTTAGAAAACCTGGAAGAAATTTCTCAAAAACATTTGATTTAGCAGCTGTGTAAATAAATACATTTTGCAAAGTAAATAGAATAATATCCTAACAACTTCAAGTTAAAAAAATTAACTTCAACTCATGCTTAAAATTAAACTAAACCTTTTTTTTAAGCTTTACAACTAAAACCAACCACAATGTCCGACCTGAGCAAGCTTCTGGACCAGCACTTTGCCCGATTCGAAGACAAGATCAGCGCCATCGTGAGCAAGGAGGTCAGCAGGAGTATAGAGGGGTTGAGCGGTAAGTTTGACAGGATGGCGGTAGACGTGAGGCAGGTTAAAAACTCACTGTCATGCGTTTCAAAAGGTGCGGTGAGGAACATGGGAAATGGTGGGGAGTTGATGTCAGACGAGGATCTGATCGGGAGGCTGTATGACATCGAGGCGGTGAAGTTTGGGGACTTCACGCTGAAGTCAGGCATCCAGTCTCCAATTTACATTGATCTGCGCGTGAGTTTGTTTGTATGAAAAGTTTATGAAGTATAAAAATAATTTGAAAAATTAATATGCAAAACAATTTTTTAATTTGATAAGATGTTTTAACAATATATGATAAAATGTATCTAGTTATAATTCATTAGTTTTTTAATTAATCTTATTTTACTGCAGTAAATATAATATTTTTTAGTTAAACAGAGTTGCAACACACTCAGGATAAACTCAGGACAGATTGAAATAAGAAAATAAACTCAGGCTGACTCAGGACAGTTCGCTTTTTTAATAAAATTCCAGGATAGTTCTTTAATTTTGTGAAAATCTTAAACCAATTTCTTATGGATCTTATCTGTGATTTAGTTGTTCTAGTTCCAATATTTTGTTATTTGGTAATAAATTTTGTTAAAGAACTTGTTTTTTTTTGATACTAAAAATTTCACATACTTTTTTCAGCTTTTTAAAAAGCTTAAAATAGAAATTTGGATGACTCAGGACAGTTTAAGATCACTCAGTACAGTTTTTTGACTTAAGAGTGTTAACCTTGATTAAAGAAAAACATTTTAGTATTCCATTGATGAATTCAATACATAGTTTTTGTTTCGTCTTAAATATGTTTATGAGCTTGCTTCTAACCTTAATGTATGATACATAATTAACCTTCATTTAACTTATATTCTTTAAATAAATAAAATATATAAAATTACATATACGAATAATAATACCAAGCTTAGCTTTTTAGATATTTCTAATATTAATTAATTTTGTGTTTATCAAGTTATAGACTTTAAAATGATTTCATTGGGCATAGGGGTGGAGTCCACCTTGATTTTTACAAGTTGATATTGTTTTATAGGGTTTTATCTGAGCTATCACACATTTTTAACCGCTTAAAAAAATTCATAGTAACTTTTGAGATACAAGCAATCAAAGTTAATTACCTCAATAGGTTCATGTTCGGTGTTTTAGTTCTGCTAGTTTAAAGTTCACTGATGAAGGACTGTTGTCCAAAATTAATTTGAACAAAATGTTGCAATAAACTTGTAGATTTTTAAACCATTGTTTATTTATTTTTTGTAACTACTGATGCAGGGGAAAAATCACTAGTAAAAACAATTGACTGTGTCCTGGTCCGATTTGCAAATTGTATATAAATCTTGTCTAGGTTCCTAATGAAAGGCACAAACCAAAAACGTAAAAAAAAAACTATTTCATTAAAAATCTATTTTTTCCTTCATTTTTTAACCAATCTTCTTTAAATTTTCACCAAAAGTACATTATTAAATTTTGATAAGATTTATTGCAGGAATTTTTTTAATTTTGAAAAATAAAGTTTTTTTTAAAAAAACCATCTATTTTTTTGTTTTTTTGTCTAAAATTTTTGTTTTTTAATACTTTAAAGCCGCAATATTCAAAATATTTTAAACTATGAAAGGAACATTTCCTAAATGTTTTAGGTCTCTAGCTCAAAAAATGAAGGAGAAGATAGATTTTTAGTGATTTTTTCAATTTCCAAAAAAATTGACCCCAAAAAATTTGCAGTCCGTACGTTTGTATTGGAATTTTTTTGCAAAAATTACGGATTTTTTAGTTCTATAAAGACTGGCTTGTAGTTTGTACTTAAAGCTTTTATATAAAAGCGAATGTTATTTTTCCTAAAAAAAATGCTGGACCCTTCCCTATGCCCTTAAACATCTAGCCTTCATTAGTTTAAGTTGAGTGCTTTAAAATGTATAAAAAGTTTTTTGGTTGACTACTTACCAAAGAAAATTTACTTATCTGTTTAATTTTGTTTGCTTCTCTACTGTACATTATTACCTTTTTTTTTGTATTAGATACTATTCACAACTTACTCTGTTGTAAGGTTTAACTACATAATTTTGTTTTATAGCATTATCATTTAGCTTTGAAAATCCTAAAGTTTTTTTGATAATGTTTTGATTAAATAAAAAAGTTCAAGAAAGTTGTTGTTTTCGAGCAATATTTGGTAAACAATTTTTATAAAAGTAATAGTCTATAACGAGCTATATTTTTTGTGGCTTTAATTTCTAACATTTAAGTGTTGTTTACGATCTACTTGGAACTGCTATAATTTTTGCAACATTAAAAAGAGAAAATTTTAGATAAAAACATTTAAAACTACCTTCAAAATATTCCAAATCACCCTGCTTGCTCATCCTAACAACTAATTCTAACAGCATGCAAACTTCAACAGGTGATCATCTCCTACACTGACGTGATGAAGGCGGTTTCGGAGAAGATTTGGAAGGTGTGCCAGCAGAACAACATCAAGTTCGACCAGGTGTGCGGGGTCCCGTACACCGCGTTGCCCATAGCAACGTTCATATCAACGGAGCACGACGTGCCCATGGTGATCAAGCGGAAGGAGGCGAAGAATTACGGCACCAAGAAGATGATCGAGGGCATCTACAAGCAAGGTGAAGTTTTAATGCAAAGTTTAAGATTTAAAAATGAAATAAAAGTTGTTGCAAATAGGTAAAAGTATAAAGTTCGAGCACCAGGATAGCTTTTGAGTTGTGTGCTTACAGTTTTATTTTATTTGTTTTTGATGAAATTTTTTGATTATTATATAAACAAAGTGAAGTTTCTGTGTATGTAAATAAAAAAAAATATTAGACCCCTACTAAAGCTAAAAAGTTATAAATTTTCTTGCAGATAGACTAAATGAAAAAAATCTCCAACACTAATATTACACTAACTTAAAAGTATAAACAATTTTTTTTAATTATAATTTATTATTACTGGAGAATCTGTCTGAATGTTGCTATATAGAATATCGTTACAAGTTATTTTTATAATAATTTAGAGCTAGCTAAAACCTTAAATTTTAAATATTTAATTTAATAGTTAGTAGCCTAACTATTGAAAAAGTTATTAATATTTTCTATTATACTTAGTTTTATACTTGATCTAAGTTTTATGTATAAACCTGATCTATCTTTAACTTGATATTAAAAAAATCAATAATTTTAAAATACTTAATTTTAATTTCAAAAAGAAATCTAGTTTCTGTTCATAAACCAGTATTTAATCTCTTAAGATTTTTATAATGCTCATTTATGTATCTGTAGCAAGCTAATAAACAAAAAATATCATTAAGTACTAAGTTTTGTATATACAGTATTTACAGGGTAAAATAGGCGAAATATCAATTTTTGCCACTTCAAATTTTTTCAAATTCTAAATTTATTTTTTTAAATTCAAGAATCTTTTTATAGAATAGACCATTTAATTGTGAATTTCAATTCTTTCTTAATAGTTATGTGGTTTTTAACGCAGTTTTTGTCACGTAAAAATGCTTAAAACTTTCTGAACTTTTATTAGTAATTAGAGAATTTTTTTGTTTGTTTTTTAGTAGATGTTATTAACTTCCTTACCAGTAATGCACTTTTCAATTGACGCGTCTAAAGATTATTTGCTAAGAGGTAAATATATTTATTATTCAGAGGGGAGTATCATAAAGTTAGTGTATCAGTATTTATGTTGTTGAAGTCATTAAAATAAAATTTTACAAGTTTGCTAGCACTCTGAAATTAAATTGTTAAACATGTCTGTAGCAGACAATAGTTCAAGTTTTAGAATTTCATTATCAATATCTTAAGTTTTTTTATGATTTTCCATCTGCCATATCTAATTAAATAAATTAGAACTCATTAAATAATGTACTAAATAGTTTTATTAGTAAACTACGCAGTTTCAACTTATCTAATATGTTATGTCGTTTCATTTAGTTAAAAGTTAAACTGGGGACCAGTAAAGGTTAGGATAAGTGTCAGTCTATATATCAAAGAATATCAGTCTAAAATTCCAAAATCTTGCTTATGAAGCCCGTATATATTTTATAGTATTTGTTCTACTGTACATATATAAAAAATCGGTAACAAAATTCTACGTTCTTACTATCTGCAGGGTTCCCACCTCGCTAAAAAAAATTTGAAAAAAAGTAATTAAATTAAAATCTTAAATAAAAAAATTGTTTATTTGCAGCTTTCTGCTGAGTTTAGATTGAAAATATGCATTTATAAGAATATTCGCTACTCATTGAAATTCGTGTGCAATGTGCGTACTTACACTGGCTTAAGCCACTAATTCGGATTTTTCTAAAGACGGTCACTTTTTTGAGTAAAATTATTTTTCCTGTAGGCACTTTTTAATTTATCTGTTACTAATATTTAGTTTATGTGTACTAACTTTTCAAGCTAAGTTCTTTTAAATTTTTAAAACATAACCAAGTCCACTGCAACACTTAATTACATGTTAACTATTTCTAGCATTGAAAAAAAAAATCAAAGAAAAAATAAAATCCCCCAACAGGAGACGAGTGCCTGATCATAGAGGACGTGGTTTCCACGGGGTCCAGCGTCATGGAAACGGCCCAGTGCCTGATGAACCATGGAATGAAGGTCAACCACGCCATCGTCATGCTTGATCGCGCACACGGAGGTTTGAATTTGTTTTCATTTTAATTTAGTTAATAAATTAAGTATTTAGTTAAGTTAGTTAATTAATTTTTGATGGTTTTGAAGTTTTTAGAAAATGGTTTCTTGCACGGTTTTTTAAGTAAATGGAAAAACGTGCTTATGTTGGTACGAGTTTATAGTACAAAATTATACAGTAGTTTTCATTTTGTTAAACTAATAAGTGTATTAAACCGGTTTTTATACAATACTATCATTTTAATTTGAAATTTAAGTTTACCTTTAAATTTCTAAAGTCTAATTTTATTACTTCTATAGATATATTAAAGCACTGTTTTGTTTGATTAATGTTTTTATACGTTTTTGATTGGTTCAAGTTTTTAAAAAAATTATCACATTTATAAATTTTATTTATTTTTGTCATTTCTAAAGTTTTAAGTAAAAGCATATAAAGCTAGAATTAATTTTATAGATTTGTCTTTAAGATTTTAAGGGGGGGGGGGTGAAACTCTTTTTTTTTTTCAAAAATTAAATTTGGCTTTTATATGATAGCTTTAAGTACAAACTACAAGTTAGTTTTTATAAAATTCAAAAATATCATTTAACTTTTGAGTTATTTAATTTTTTGTAAAAAGTTTCCGATACAAATGTATCGACCGTAAATTTTTCGGGGTCAGTTTTCTTCAAAATTTTTTAAATCACTAAAAATCTATCTCCTCCTTCCTTTTTCAAGCAATCTTCTTCAAATTTTCAGGAAATGTTCCTTATACTAAAAGAAAAAAAAAAGGTTATATATGTATTTAAAAAAATTAAAATAATAAAAAAAAGTCTTTTTTTTTTCATTTTTTTTAAATTCAAAAGTAACATTTTTTTTGTTATTGTATAAAGATTAGACTGTGAAAGTTTGAAGAAGATTGCTTCAAAAATGTTGGAGAAAATAGATTTTTAAATAAAATAGTCTTTTTTTGCTGTTTTAGTTTTCCCTTCCCATAGGGAACCTATTAGGCGGCTCGACTTTGACTGGTCATATCTCAATAAATAATTTGATTTTTTTTTAACGATAAAAAGCATCTTGAAGCTTAGAATAAACTCTTTGAAATAAGATCAACTTGTAAAAAACATGACTAACCCCCCCTATGGCCTTAATTATTTAATAAAATATTTTTCTTTTAACTATGATTTTCGTTAAAGTTATAGCATTTAAAAAATTTCAAGTTTCATAGAAAAAAAAATTCAGGTGTTTTGAAATGTTTTCTATAAGTATTATTGAGAAAATATTGTTTGAGAAATAGCATACACTTTTATTAAAAAAAATCATTTAGTTTTATTTCTTTTGGAGTAAAGCAATATCATTAATGTTAGTGTTCATTCAGAATCAATCCAGTTTGGATGACCTCAAGCAATTTAACCAATGTTGCATGATGAGCTCATGTTAATATTTATTTAGTTGTTTCATAACTGCACACTTTTTGTGGTTTGTTCAGACACTGAAATGACGGATAGTTTTTGAATGCAGCAATTACGCACAAAGTTTACCTCACACTGAAATTTTCACTTGGTTTTACTTCTTCTGGAGTATAAGATATCACCGATGATATTATTGATTAAAATCAAACATTTAAGACAAGCTCATGTTAATGTTTAATATTTATATTTCTTGTTCTTTCATTTCATAACTGCATATAGTTATTTTTTGTGGTTTGTGCAAACTTTGACTTAATCGAGACTTTTGAACGCAGCAAGTATGTACAAAAATTGCCTCAAAAAAAATGTTTAGAGGTTTCACGTAGTCTGTGTCTATCCAATCATTCCAAATTTGCACAAAAGTTTATTCAGTGGAGCGTTGAAAATGATGTAACGTTTTATGTAATTTTTGTTGTTACTGTAATGTTTGTATAAGCAGAAAAACTGAAATGAGTTGTTGTACAGTTTTAAATAAATCATTAAACTGAATGAGTTACAATGTAGACATATTTTTGTAGCAAACTAAATTTGAAGCAACAAGTTTCATACATTGATTTGCCTAAAATCAACATTTTATTTTTTATAAAATAATCATATAAAAAAAATACAACGAAAAATATAAGTAAAAAAAAATATGTATATTTAAGTTATTTCATAGACGTGCATAAAAAGGTTTCATTAACTATTTTTCTATCATAAACTAAATTGTTTTTTGTGTTCAATAATTTTTAAGTTTAAAAGTAAATTTTATGTGTAATGTTTTTCATAGCAAACATTAAATACTTAAAATAATATTTAATGAAATAAAACTGCTACTTTTTTCATATTGCTGAGTATTTCGAGAAGTTTTAAGTCTTAAGTAAATAATAATAAAACACAGTCAATAAATCCTAGTAAAAAACCAAATTATCTTTTATTCTAGTCGTATCGATAAAATTTAGCATAAATCAAAGTCTTGCACTGATAATTTTTTTTAATGGTCCATTTGATATTTTAATGTTTCTATTGAGAGTTTTTTTAACAGGCAAGGATAAGTTGAAAAAAGAGGGAATAAACCTGACAAACGTTTTCAGTTTACCACAAGTTTTGGATGTCTTGCTCAAAATTAACAAAATTACTTCATCTCAACACAAATCCGTTAGTACACTTTGTGATAGTTTTATATTATTTTTTTAAGTATATTACAAATTTCTATAATAATTTCTTTAGTTTTATGTTTCATAATATATGCTAAAATTAAACAATTTCAAATCTTGTGTGATGTTTTTACATACTTGTAAAATTTTTAAATTTTAAAAATATTTAAGTTGCTGGTTGTTTAAATAAAATTACCAACAAGTTAACTATACAATTAAAAAATACTTTTTTTTAATAGTTTTTACAATGCAAAAATGAAATACTTGAAACAAATTACATAACACTTTTGTCAAAAGGAGTGTATTTTTGATCAATATGGTTATCACATTAAGATTGTGCAATGTAATATTATCTGCTTAAATACAAATTAAACTCCTTCTAACTATGCTTACAACACAAAAATAGTTGAGAAGTTAACTTAGTAGTAATGTTATTTTAAATTGTTTCTATATGGTTAAATAAAGTATGTTTACAACAATAACAGTAATGTTTCTTCTCACAGGTCAACGAGTTTATAAAAGCAAACCAAATCGCAAATGATGACTTCAAAATATTTTCCAAATCTTCAAGTGGCGCTGGAGGTAAATAGATTATTTAATCAAATACACATTTAATGAATCTTTTTGGTAAATTTGTAGGACAAAAAGTTTGTAAACATTTATTTGTAAGAAATAAATCCATAAATGTGTAAAAAACAGTTACTTAGTTTTATTGAAAGCCACGTGTTTAAATAAATATATACATATACAGTTTATTGAAAGTATCTGAATTCAAAAATAAACAGTACATACGTTTCATACAAGTTTTAGCAGCTATGGATTACAAGCAATTTTAATGCTTGTATGAAAAATATTTACTGTTTTTATTGAACTCAAATACTTTCAATAAACTATTTAAAAGCCCTTCAAGTGGGCTCTGTTGAAGGTGATTTAGTTTATCTAGTTATATTGTTTTTAATATATGTATATGTTTTTTAATGTAGAATCATTCATTTCCTCTAAACACTAATCCATTTTGTAATGGGTAATTTTCTGTCTGTTTTTATAACAAAAACTTTTGTATGTCATAAAAAATTATAACTTTATTTGCGAAATGGAAAAAAAATCTTACTGCAAGTTTATTTTAAATGTAATTTACTAAAGTTGAGTCTGTGTTAAAGCATATCTTAATACTCTTAAATTAGAAAATCCTGTCACGAACCTAAATACATCACGTTTAGAAACTTATTATTTTCAAAATTTTCTCTCGTTTAAATCAATGCACTTTTTATTTCAACTGATAAAAAATAGTAGTAGCACAAAGTAAGTATTATAGTTAGATTAGTATATAATAAATATAATAAGTTGTAATATGACATAAAAAGTTTAGAGCAAGTTTCTTAATCCTTGAGTTAATTATTTGAACACTTACCACGAATTCAAATTACTACAGAAATAAAAACTATCGAGTTTCTTCTAACTGAGGATCTTTTTAAATTTTTATTTTAAATTTAGTAAAAAATTAATTTATAAATAATTTTGTCAAGCAATAAGTTTGTAGTTAAAATAAAATTATTAAAAAATAGTAGTACGTTATTTTCACAACAGATGCGAGTTATGGCGGGAAAGTGAGAGACCTGTCGTTCGAATCTCGCGCGCAAACTTGCACCAATCCTATTGGCGCGAAATTGATGCGCATCATTGCGCAGAAGAAGACCAATTTGTGCCTGAGCGCCGACGTGACTACGCCCACCGAACTTCTGGAGCTTGCCGACAGTCTCGGTAAATTATTTGCTCTTTTAGTTAACATTACAAAAGTATTGATATTTACAAGATGCTTATTTTAATAGAATTATGAGCTCCCTAAACTACTTAAACATTTTTGACTCTATTAAGTATTATTTGTGCAAGTTTTTGAAAATCAGTTTATTCATTTATCTCTCAAAAGGACCATACATATGTTGTGCGAAGACATATAACAAACTTGGACCTTCAAAAACCTGGAAAAAAATCAGAAAACTTTTGACAGCCCCGATTAACAAAAGTGGTTTTATCTCACTACCAGGTCCATACATAATGATAACATCATAATAGAATTATTTCTCCTCCAGTAGTTGAGATCTCTCTATTTGTTTTTTTAAAACCAAAACATATAATAATAATAATAATAATAATAGAAATATGAGCTCCCTAAACTACTTAAACATTTTTGAGAAGCTTATGCCAACTCTATTAAGTATTATTAGTGCAAGTTTTTGAAAATCAGTTTAGTTCATTATTTCTTTTCACCAGGACCATACGTGTACTGTATTAAGACATATAACAAACTCGTGCCTTCAAGAACCCGGAAAAAATCAGAAAATTTTTGACACCCCTGATTTACAAAAGTATTTGTTATTGTAAATATAAGTCACAGTTTTAATTTTTTTACCTCTCAAAAGGACCGTACATATGCTGCATGAAGACACACGTGGACACGCTGGACCGGTTCGACGTGTCGCTGATGGTGAGGCTGCAGCAGCTGGCCGCCAAGCACGATTTCGTCGTCTTCGAGGATCGCAAGTTTGCCGACATCGGCAACACCGTCAAGTCGCAACTGTCCGGTTCGTTTGGTTATCCTGTTAAAAAAATTTATACTGAAAAAAATCATCGTCATGTTTCAACTGTCCGGTTTGTAAAATTGCTATGTTGAAATTTGAAGAATTAATGGAATGTTTGTTCAAAACTGCGTTTTGTTTGTCTATTATTTTGTAACATTTTTTCAAAATTAGTTTTAGTTTTCACAGTTTTGTAAACAGCCCTTGAAACATTAGTTAAAATAAAAGTTAAAAGTTCTTTTGGCAATTTTACTAAAACTTTTTGCTAACGTTGCGAACTTCTTATACAAAAAAACATTTTAATGTATACAAAAAAAATCTATTTGAAATTATTCTTATTATTATATTAAAAATATTGGTGGTAGTTTAAATATATATATGTTTTTAATTTTTATTCACAAATCAAATGTTACTACTACTACCACTTCAAAGCTAAAAAATGTGTACACCTAATAGTTTATAATTTTCATACTATTCACATCATTAATTATAATACAATCTCTTGTTTAACAACAGCTGAAAATATAGATAGTATTTTTACACCCACATATTTATTTATAATATTCAGGCGGAATATACAAGATAGCTGAGTGGGCGGACCTGGTCAACTGCCACAGCTTGCCCGGGCCACAAATAGTCACCGGACTGCAGCAGGCCGCCAAGTCTTCCAACTCACAGATGGGACTTTTGTTGATCGGGCAAATGTCCTCGCAGGTTTTTTTTAATGTTGAATTGATGCTAGGGCTGCGATGTCGTGATTGTGAATCAAAAAACTTAACATTAATTAACTGAAGTGTTTCTAGTTTTCAAATTAACTAGCTACAACTGACTATTACATGTACATACTTTGGTTGCAATTTTTTAACTGAAAATTTATGAAGGTAAAGTTCTACCTAATGGAATAAATTAAAATTAAGCTAAGGATTGAAAATAGATTTATGAGCAGCATAGCATGATTAACAATTTATCAACCAGATGAGCATTATTAAGTATTAGCAATTATTATTTTTTATAGACCAGTCAGTTAGTCATGCATATGTTTTAAAAGTAATATTAGATAATTTACCTCCTAAAACTAAATTTAATATACGTAAATTGTTATTTTACAATTAATATTGTATGTGTAGGTGATAAAAAGATAATAACTACAAAGTTTTTACTTAAAGATAAAAATTTATATGTTTAAAAAACTTTTATAGCACATAAAACCTACTAAATATCAAGCATGTTCACTTGAATTAAAATATTTAAACAATGAGCTTAAAATATTGTTTTTGGTACAGGGAAACCTGTTAGATGTGAAATACACCCAGCAAACCGTAGACATGGCAAATTTGCCCGAAAACAAGGATTTTGTCGTCGGTTTTATCAGTCAAGGAAGAATTTCACAAAATCCAGCTCACATTCATTTTACACCAGGTACAGATTTCAATATTTGAACATGTTTCAAATATTTATAAGTAGTAAAAAAATTATGTTTATACAAACTGAGAAATTGAACTTAATGCAATCCTAGCAGCTGACAGTATTTATGGAATTTTTTAAAGAAACTTTGATTATAAAGTATTAACATTTTCAATAATAATTTTTGTGTATAAATTTATTTTTGTAATGCAAGACTATTTCAAAACTTATGATTGAACATATTTTGATTAATTTATCAATATAGTTTTAGCATGTTATTTTTTTAATTTACTAATATAATTATTGTCTACCAAAATTACAAACTAGTTTTTCATTAATTCAAAGTATTTAACCCAAAAAAAATATTTAAATGTTTAAATTTATAATGTCTTTAAAAATTTATACTTAATTAATTTTCTTACTACAACTTACTTAACAATAAGTTCTGTTTGCACAAAATGTCTTCAATGAGCATTTATTTTTTATATTTATCACAATTGGATCACTTCATTAAAGTAAATACTCTATTATAAAATGTTTTCTTTTTATTAAAAGTATTATATTATTAATTTAAACATATAATTTATTTAACAATTTTCCATGGCAACAGGAGTGAAACTGGTGCCGGGTTCGGACAATTTGGGCCAGCGCTACACCACCCCGTATGACGTCATAGTGGACAAGCAGTCTGACGTCATAATAGTCGGAAGGGGGATACTGGAGGCGGGAAACCGAGTTGAAGCTTGCGTGAGGTTCAGGGACGCGGCGTGGCACGCGTACCTGCAGAAAATCAGGAAGTAAAAATAATCAGGAGGTAAAAATATCAGGTAGTAAAAATAATCAGGTGCACTTTTATTATCAGGTGGTTAAAAATAATTTTGTTAGTGAAGGGTGGTAATGTAAATTCTAAAATTAGCTTCCTAAATTTAAAATTCCCAATTTTGAGCATTTTTGATTTTAGAGCTTAAACATCCTTTTCTAACAAATATAATTATGAAAGCCTAGAAGAAAAAAAGTGCATCTAGTTAAAAGTTTTACTACTGCAAAAATGCCACTATTTAAATACAACCACCTTTCCATTTGTGTTTTGATATAAACTTTGTTAGAAAATGTTTTAAAATTTACCTAATCAATGGTGTTTATTTCAATAAGTTTTACTTACATTATGTTTAGAATTTAATCAAAATAAAGATAGACTTATGTTTTCATTACACATTTACTTTACTTTGAACTATGAGCATTCACATATATACATTACTTTGCTATGTTGTACTTTATTCAAAAATTGTTGTTAATGTACGAAATTAAAAGTGCCTTAACGACTTTATTAATAAAAGAATTAAACGAACTTTGTTTTAAATGTTATTAGTTGATATTTAATTTTAAATCAGAGTAATGTAGAAATTCATAATATTACAGGACTGATATTTTTATATAAAATCTGTGATAATTGAGTTCATCGTTGCAACCTTATAAAATAACTCGGTCAGTTTGTGGTCAGCTTTCGTAACAGTCTGCAATTGAATGCAGCAAAAATTTCAAGTATGTTTCGTAACATATCTGGAATTTATTTGCATAAAAATTTCCTTTGATTAAAAATTAAAACAGGTTTATGTAATTTTTTAAGGTCAAAAAACTAATAGTTTTTAGAAGCGTTTGAGCAAAGATAAAATAAGTTTTTACAATCAAATGTGAAATTACGCTTACAATGTACAAATGTCGATTTCTGTAATTTTTTGTTCAAAAGTTTATTTAAAACTTGGTTTTGGGAAAAGTGAAAACTTTCTAAATTTAACAAAATAGGAAAAGTTATTTTAAATGTGATAACATATATCAAAATACTTTGGAAAATAATCATTAATATTATTTTATCAAAATAAGTATTGATATTATTTTATAAAAACAATTTCAACATAAGATTAAGTAATATATATAATCATGCTAGATTTATGTAATTTTCTGCAACTTAGTTTTCAAAACTAGAAATGAATCTTCACAAAAAGGGTTACATTTTAAACTATGTTCTTATTAGTGGCAAGATATCTAGAGTAACATATATAAAAAAATTAAAGCGCTTGTAGACTTAATTAATCGGATTATGATAGTTAAGAAAAGAAATATTTATTAAAAAAGCATTTAAGAAACTACTATATTTTAAAACTTTTTTTTTTTGCCATATCTAAATAGACTTAAAAAAAAGGTCGTAGGTAATTATTAATAACAGTTTTTTTTCAGTGTAATTTATTTAAAGGGTATTAATTTTGTGAGATAAGGACTTTATAAACATTTTTATAGAACTCGAGTCTTGTATTTATCAATTTTATTAAATAAATAAATATTTATGCTTAAAATAAACATTTTTGAGTTGGTGTTTTCCTTTTTTGAATTAAGAATAAACATATATTTAAACTTAAAATGTTAGTCAGAGCGTTTCCAAAACCATTGATGGTGACCCTTACACCACCAAGCTACACAATTACACTTGTTTATATTTAAATACATTTTTATCATATTGTATAAATTTAACCTTTTTGTATCCAAGTGACATTTCAACTTTTACAAATTAAATTAGTTCAAAAATAATAATTTCATTGACAAAAGGTATTTAAATGTAAAGGAAGTTCAAATTTAAATGTAAACTTTTGAAGGAAATTACCTGAAGAAGTAACTAAAAATCATTGACAGTATTTCTTGTAAAATTTTACTGAAGTTTTAATTATTTTATAATATTACTTCCATAATAGTTTTAATGAAAAATAAATGATTTATTCACTAATAGGTTTCAGTTGTAAAAAATGTCAGCTACGATAAAAAAGTAAACTGCAATTATCAATGTTGCAATGTTATTTAAAAACTTGTTCGTAAAATTATTTCTTAAACATGTATTACTATCTTTTAGGTTTGGTTTTTAATTTACAAGTAGAAAAAAAAATGCTTACGGCTAAAAAATGCTTACCCAACTAGTAACACGTACCTTAGAAATGTGTACCTGAGTTGCAGGTTATTGTAAACTACTATTGAACAAAAAAGAAGTGCTACCCCACCAAAAAAAGTCTATTAACGCCCTTGGTTAGTATAAGTTTCCTGTGAATGCATCTAGGACCTTTTTAGCTCTTCATTTAAAATCCAAAAACATCAAGTGTAAATTTAAAAGAAAATCTTGCTGCTATAAAAAAAAATTTTCTTTTATGGGATCCATCCATTTTTAAACAGAACTCGCTTGCGGGTTGCAGTTTGCAGATTCCTGACATGTTTCAAATATCTGAGTTGTTTTCGTATGATTATTCTGTTTAGTAACTTATATTGCACTTGTCGACAAAACACGAATAAACCCACAGAAGTTTGAATTGAATAAAACACAACTATTCCACGCATATCAGCTTTGTAAAACTGAACATCACTCGGTTGATGCATGTATTCGACTTCGATGGCGGTTCTTACGCATTGGTTCCCACTGAACACGAGCTTTACCATAAAACCTCACAGTTTCACCCGTCGCGGTGTCGATTTCCCTGCTGCGGAAACGCTCCTCGCTTTTTGTTCACCCGCAGCTTGACCGTGGTCCTCCGTACTCGAGTTTAACAACTAACCGTGGCCCTTTCTCCGCTCGACTTCGGTGCTTTCCCGACCGACTACGTGGCGCTGGTTGCCGGGAAACGGGCGTCAAGCGTGACGGGTCGTCCTGATTCCACGGCGCGGCACTGGAACTGCTGACAGTCGGTCCCCCCGGTCTTGCTGATTTGACCGTTGCAAGATGATGGGGCGTCCAAGTCGTTCTCGACAGTGGTTTCTGTCCGTGTCCGGTTCGTGGGTTGCTACGTTGCTTCCGGCTTGTTTTGGTCTCAACACTCGGGGTCGCGCCGAAGATTTTCCGGCCGCCAAGAAAAATGGGACAGTTTGTTTGTTCAGTCGTCCATGAAGCAATGAGCAGCTTTCAAGACCAAACCGGCATTTTGGCTTTCGCGGGTCGCAGTTTGTCTGATTAAAAAGCACAATTTGCTAAAGATTTGTCAAAAACTAGCTGAAAAGCTGAACAACTTTTAGCTCAGTCATTTAGCATCATAATTTCAGTGTTTTATGATAAAAAACTTTTATCAAGCTGTGTTACATTGGTTGTATTTTTCAAGGTTTAACGTCAAATATATTTGTACTGTTAAAAGTGTCCTCTTTTGTGATTATAAAAGATATGTTTTATTATTTGTTTATATAAATACTTATTCTTCATTTAAAATAGAAAAATACCAACTAAAATATATTTGTTAATAAATTTGAATGCATATATGTTTATTTAAGAAAATGGATTCTAGACTATTCGAGTTCTATAAAAAATGTTTACAAGTCTATATCTCACAAAATGATTAACTTTTTGATAAATAAAACTGAAAAAAACTGTGAACTAATAATTATCTACGACCCTTTTTTAAGTCTATTTAGAGTTGGCAAAAACGTTTTAAAATATAGTAGTTTTTTAAATGCTTTTTTAATAAAGATTTCTTTTCGCAACTATCATAATCCGATTAATTAAGTTTACAAGCGCTTTAATTTTTTTATATATGTTACTCTTGATATCTTGCCACTAATAAGAACTTAGATTAAAATGTAACCCTTTTGTGAAGATTAATTTATAGTTTTGAAAACTAAGTTGCAGAAAAGTACATAAATCCATTATGATTATAGATATAACTTAATCTTATGTAGAACTTGTTTTTATAAAATAATATCAATACTTATTTTTCAAGTTATTTTTTGGTTAATTATTATCAAAGTTATCAAGTTTATCTTACTGTATGAAAAAAAAAACTTTGACTTTAAATTTTATTTTATATTTATCTAAATAGAATATATTAATGTTTGTTTTAAAATAAAAACTCACAGCGTAATTTTAGCACGGAGGGTCATTTTAGATTAATCTAAAAGCAGATTTTAGTTAGTTTTTAAACAGCTTTGCATTGCTGCTGTATTTTTTTCAGTGTTTTTAAAAAGTTTAAAAAAATCTCAGCTTTCTTTTAATTTAAAAAAAGTATATTTTCGTATTAACTAGTTATCATCTTTACTATAATATCGTATTATTTATTTAATTTTAAATGTATATGATTATTAAGTTACAAACTTAAATCATTTTTAAGTTTGATATTAGATAGTGTTTAAAAGTACTATTACAACTAAAAGTATTAAAAAGTATAAAATTAAGTTTTCCTTAAAAAATCGTAAACAAATTAGAAGAAAAATGTTTTAATTCAAGCTTTAAATTCCTAAATATTTGAAGTTTTAACACTTTTTTGATCAGCTGAATAAAAATCTTTGTAGATACTCCTTTTGAAAAGCTTTATTTTGTACAAAGTTAATCCTTTTTGCTAAAGTGACTCCGTGCTAGAGTGAGCCATCGTGCGAGAGTGAGCCATCGTGCTAGAGTGACGAACCGTACAAAAGTAACCTCCGTGCTAATGTAACGCTGTGCAAAAGTGACCCATCGTGCTCAAATGACACCGTACAAAATTGACCTCCGTGCTAAAGTGGCACACCTTGATAAGTACACACCATGCTGAATTGACGACGAGTCTTTTTGAAGCGTTAATATATTTCCCTTAATATTTGATGAATCAGCAAAATAACATTTTTTTTTTCATATTTTTCTAAATTTTAAGTTATAAAATTTTTTTTTGATTAGTTTACAATATGTTTGGGTAAGGTTGGTTAGGGATAAGGGTATAAATAAAAAATTAAACGTTTGCTGACTCAGTTAATATTATGGGAAACACCTAGATGCTACAATCTGACCCATCGACGACCGTACTTAAGTGTTGCTGTGCTGTTTTGACACCCAGCCTATATGATTACTAGTAAAAAGAGATTAAAACAAACAAAAAATAATACAAGAAACCGTAATATAAACTATGACTTTATACTTTTCTAAGAATGTTTTCAAAACTTTTCATGTAGTAAGGTTTTTTTATGCTTTAAAAAAAAATTTAAAATAAAATAGTTTATAACAGTTTAGTCTGTCAAGTTTTTAATAAACTATATTCAGATTTTGAGCATCTTCAAAACATTTTATTCAGATTTTAGACAACGTTTCTTGCAAGAAAATTTTAGTTATTACACTTTTAAAACTATAAAATTAAGCTCCTTTACCAAAGTTATGTTTTCTATAATCAGCTTTTAGTTTTTCCTGTTAATAAATGATGTATTGTTATAATTATATTATTGTAAAACGTAAAACATTCTAACTAGGTACGTTATTTATTTATATTTTTCATCAGTTTTAATTTAATGAGAGCATTGAAAAAGCGAGAAATAGAAATTGGTTAGTTTTGAGACTATCAAAAAGTGTGCCTGTTTAAAACAATATGGTGGGTAATATGGCCTCCTAGAGCCTATAAATTTAGGGTACTGCAAAGGGGAGCGACGTATAGTAGCAAAGGGGCCCTAGGGTTAACAATGTGGCACATTCTAGATATTTTTGAGTTGACAGTGAAGAGCAATAAAAAGATCATAGGCGTATTTATTGATAGCTTTTAAACTCTTACTTAATAGTTTAGAGTTGATGGAAAAGAGCAAAAAAAGGTTTTAGGCGCGTTCAAAGAAAGTTTTTTTGAAAACTTTTTGTAGGAGTGCATATGAAAACAATAAGAAATGCGGAATTTTTATGTAGTTTTGATTTAAGGCTCTTATTTGTTTTGCTTTTGTTTTATTTAGTTATAGTTATATTTATTAGTTTCATCGTTTTTCACCTGTACATCAAATGTATTGAGATATATTTAGTTAAACAAAAACGTTTAAAACTGAACTCCTGAATGTAGTGTCATAACATAATTGTAGGACTGTTGTTTAAAACTACACTTAATTTCGGTAAATTAATTTATTAAAAGACCAATCTGCTGTATTGTTTCATTTATTGAAAACTAAACTAAAGAACTAAAGAAAAATCCATTTAAAAGAAACCTTAACAAATTAACACTTATTAAAAAAGTTCTTAAATTTCTTGTTGTTAAAACCTCATTAGATGCTTTTTCCATTTAAAGGTATAACTAAAACTATTCTTTAAAAAAAAGTTGTAGTAGAAATCTTAAATGTTGATTTAGTTACACTTGTATTAGAAATAAGAAAAAAATTTATTCGTTAAGTCAAGTGAAACAGTGGCCAAATAAAACATTTCTTGAAAGAATTTTAAATATACATCATTTATCATCTTCGGACAATTTTTCTAACACAAGCTCCAGACTCTATCGAAATATTCATTCTTGATCTTTCCAGTTCTCTCCCAATGGAAATACAATCTCATGGTCATCTCCGCATCAGCACCTGATAATTGAATTATTTTAATTTTATTTATTTATTTATTTATTATATTTATTTATTTAATTTAATTTTATAATCTATTTTAATTGCTTGAACATTTTATCTATAGGATATAAGGTTAAAATATTTAAACTCATGTTTTTGACTAAAAACTAAATCATAAAATTCTGACAGATAACAACAAAATAAGCTAGATTAAAAACTTAAAGTTGAGTTTCACGTTTAAAATCGCTACATTAAGATCAGAGTTGGTGAAAAGCTAAATTTAGTTATGCCAGTTGAGCACTGAAGCGTATAAACTCTTGTTTGTTTTATTTTAACAGTTTAACGCTTGAGTAAATATTACACTGCCTGATTTATGTATTTCAAATTTTTTCAGCAGTTCACCTGTAGGACGTATAGCTAAAGCCTGAAATCTGAGGTTTCATTAACTAAACTTAACCAAAAAGCTCTGCGAGATCCTTTGCTTAGATTTTAGCTATATGGTAACATTTTAAATTAAAAACTTTTATGTTGTTATTTAATCACACCGATACCTGCGTTGTGGCAGTTCTGGTTGATTTGCAGTTCTTCGTGCTCCATTATTCTCTTCAACCCCTTCATCCTAATGTCTTTTGTTATATCATTCGTGCGGAAGCAGGGGTTGTTGGTCACCACGTATTTGAGGTCGATGGATTTCTTGAAGTGAAGCCTGATATCTCTGTAGTAAGTTTTGTTACAAAGTGTCACATTCAAGCAATTTCAAAATAACAATCTACATAATAATGGCATAAATCTAAGAAAAATAATTGATGTATTTTTCACATACCAATTATTTTAAGTCTTTTTTATTTAACTTTGCATTTTGTTTAATTTAAAAAATAGATTCTGCAAACGGATGAGTAAAACAAAAAAGATATTTGTTTTAGATTTGACAAACCCCTTAGTTTGAAAAACTAATAAAAAAAATTTCAAGATGAAATTATAATTAGAAATTTAAATTGTATATATATATTTTAAACTTCAAGATTTTTATCTACAATAGCTTAATATTCACAAACCTATTGAAAACCTCGAGATTTCTGGGTAGCCGGTGCATTTTATACAAGGTTCTGATGACGTATGCAAAGTCCTTGCATCTGTTTAAAAAAAAAAAGTTAAAAATTTAAATTAAATTTCAAAAGATGCACTAAAACTAGAACAACGACAATTAAAGTTTATTGAAAATTTATGTAAGTCAATATTACGGTACCTGTTCATTTTCACTATAAACGAATAACTAAAACTAATTTATTTAAAGGTCTAACGACAGAATTTAATATTTGAAAAGTCCTTAATATTTTTATCAATTACATATCTCAACCTGAATAATTCTGTCTCGTAACTGAAGTAACATGTTGATATAAGCATAATCTATAAACGAAAAACACTTTAACAACAAAAAAAATTCATAGACAAACAAAGAGTTTTGAAACTCACCCTTGGAAAGTCACCCAAGTAATGTTCTTGTCGCGGAACAAACTTTTCAATTCATCAACTACTTCTATCGCGTCGCATCCGCAGTTTCGCAGCCTGTCAAAGTCCGTTCCGTGGTTTCTCAGAAACTCGATGGATTTCGGATTGACTTCTCCGTCCACAACATGGAACCTCATGTTAAAGTTGAAAGTGTGCTGAACGGGTTTATTGCCATTGCAGTCACGGAAGGACAATCCTGTATTTATTAAATGAATTACAAGTCTTAAAAAAAAAGAACATTTTTTGTACGAGTTTAGACAAGCCTTTGTAAAAATTCTAGCAAATTTACTACTTAAAAAAATTTAAGTATTTTAAACTAGCAAAAACCGCTTAAAATTTAAGAAATTTCGCGGAAATGTTATTGAACTATGTATGTTTTATTTTTAAAACTCCAAATAAAACAACATGCACTTTATCAATAATAAAGAAAAATTCAGTCAATTAACCCAGCGAAATCATCTTCGAACAATCAACGTTCATTTTGATGAAGCTGTATGCTTCATCCGTGGATGCCTCATACCAGTTATCATTGCTCCCCAACGGGTCCCCCGGAAACTCCGTGTCCAAAGCAATGATCTTATAACTCTGCGCCAGTTCTTTAACGCGATGCAGCATTATTTCTTGATCTTGAGACCACACTTCCACGCAAGCGGTGTCATTCTCATCAGCAAATTGTACCGTCGCGTCATTGCGTTGATACGGCTGAACGATATTGCTCTGGTAATTCATCATTCCATAGTTGGGCATCATCTGGATGCCTGGCAAGTGGTTCATGTACGGCGGAATGGGATAGCCGAACGTGTACAGCGGATACGGGTAGCTGAACGTGTTTGGCGGAATGGGATAGCTGGACGTGTTTGGCGGATAGGGATAGCCGAACGTGTTTGGCGGATAGTGATAGCCGAACGTGTTTGGCGGGTAGGGATAGCTGGACGTGTACATCAGATAAGGATATAGAGGATGAGTCGGCGGCATCGTCAAATTGTGAGGCAAAAGTTGGTATTGGTGGTACATTGTTATATTATCTTAAAAATCTGTAGTAAAATGAACTCAAACTCAATTTAGTTGGTTATACTCTGTAAACGTACAAGGTACGCTTTTGTGTAAGGTGTGCTTAACATCTCGAACACAAACATTAATTGAATATATTTCATGGTAATTTAACAAATAAAGAAACCAAAAAAAAAAACATGATCTTAATATGATTAAAGCTAGAACAACCGTTGTTTTGAAATTATATTGATAAATGAAATTGAAATTTTAACATTTATCAAAAATATAGTAGATATTACTGTTTAGTGTAAAAAGTGTAGAAACTTAATAAACTGTTTAGTGCACATTTTACCAAGTTTCCTTACTTTAATATGGGTTTAATTTGCCTACCTTATGGATATCCCAACTGTATACAAGGTTAAGACAACAGTTAGTAAAGTCAAATTAGCACCTTATTTAAATTTTATTTTTAAAAAATATAAAAGAGGCTATTAGTTAATTTAAAAATATTACTTAACTGTGTCAAGCTTTATTTGTTCTTCATAGTAAAAAGTCTTTGTAAATAATCATACAATTTATACATTTAAAACTTTTATATATTTTCATATAAATGTTACTGCATAAGTTCTTTAATTTAAATATAAAATAATTCAAAGATTTATTTGTCTATAACATCCTATTAATAAACATTACTACTCTCACATAAGATACAATAGCAGCTTATCTACTCATTTTGTTAATTTGTTTTACAGAATATACTAATAAGGAGAAAATCTTTGATTAGTAACAAAATTAATTGAATTTAATCATAAATTTTAAAACCATTTTCTAAGTTTTGAATCTTAAGCTCTAACTCAACCGTTAGAAATTACAAAAAGTTTTCTCTTTAGAGAAGATCAATTTCTTTAATTATAGGTATTAAAGCTTAAAGATTTAGAACTATAAATAAATAGAAGAGTGAAGGTTATTGATAAGATACGTACATTAAGAGGTATGCATTAACTCTAGAAAATGAAGAGAATCAAATTTTAGATAAATTTCTAGGATATATGTTATTAAACGAATAAATTGAACTCAAAAAAAAGATATACTTTTTAACATAGATTACAATAACAGATTTTTTTCGGGTATAATAATGGCATGTTTCAGCAAAATAACAATGTAACTTCTGTTAACTTTTTATTACATGGTTTAATATATTTAACATCAGATGTTGATCTAATTAATTTTTAAGCTGTTTAGCTGTATTGCTTCTAGAAGTCTTTACCTTTTAAATTTCCGAAGTAAAGTTATTGAATAACGTTGATATAAAAAGTGACATAGTTAAGCTAACAAATTTTTAATGTCTCTTTTCATATGCTTTGAATTTGTCATACTTATAACAAAATATATTTTTTTAATTTAGGTTTTTCATATTTTCATAATTTTTAAAAACATGATTTGTGTTTTAAAAAGTTCCCCTATTTCTAAAGATATGTTTTGATCCTAACCTTATTAACATAGTTAATATTTATTGCAATAGTAGTTAAAAGCAAAAGTTTAGTCGATTTTATTAATAAAAGTTTTAAATATTAATGTTGCGGTTAAAGTTAAAGAATAAAAACAAAATTTTGAAGTTATTTCCATAACATTTCTATAAAAGGTCACTTATCAGACTGCATTAATAGCATAACTAACTGACGAATATTAAAATATACTTTCAAGTTTTCCAATAAATGCGTTATCGTATTTTATTATTTTAATTTAAAGCGACTTTAATATTCATGAAGAATTGGCAAGGTTTTGTGTCATTGTAAGTACGTTTTTTGAAGACTTTAAGTTTCAAAACTATTAGTTTGAGACTAAAAGTAAGTTTTAGTTTTTTTAAGTTTTATAATTCGTTTCAACAGCACAAAAAATTATATTATTACAAGAACTATTATGCAAAATGATGTACTACTATTAGTTTATCTAAACAGAAAAGTAAAGTTAGAACTTTATATAAACTCTTGAATAGTTTTATATACTTTAGATATTTAACTTGTATTAAAAAATATGTGCTATAAATAAATAAAAATAAAAGCTATTGACGACAATACAAATGTTTCTGGATAATAAAATCTTTAAAGTTCTTGGTATACATTATAGTTTAATAGCCATAATAGGATATAAAAAAAAAAGCAATTAGAATTTTTAAACAACTTGAATAAAATAAAAATGAATTTATTCTTTCAAGAATTTAGTTTACCAACTAAGTTTCGGTCAAAGACCACGTCAGTGCTTAAATAAATCTAAAAAGACATGTGACAGTTATGGAAAATAGCATTTAAACAATTAAATTAAAATAAAAACAAATTTATACTTAAAATTTTTTACTTAAAAAACTAAAAAAACTAAATTTTAATATTAAGACAGGGTATAAGGTAAAACTTTAACTTTTGTTAAGTTTTAAAATCAATATAATACTATAATTATTGTTTTTATATTGTTTTTAAAACATAACTGAAATTTAAACTTTACCTTAAACTCAATCTTAATATTGAAATTTAATTTGTATAGTTTTCTAAGTATAAATTTTAAGTAAAAACTTGTTTTTGTTTTAATTTAATTGTTTTAATGCTATTTTCCATAACTGTCATATATCTTTTTAAATTTATTTAAGCACTGACGAGGTCTTTGACCGAAACTTAGTTTGTAAAACAAATTCTTGAAACAATAAATTCTATATTTCTCCTCCATTAGTTGAGATCTCTCTATTTGTTTTCTTAAAACCAAAACATATAATAAAATAAAAGCTTGACTTTGACATTAAGTCATATAAGTAGATAAAATCAATTGTTTTTTTCTTAATTCACTAAAACAAATTTTGATTGTTAAAAGTTTGCCTATTTACACAACTAACCTAAGACAGTGGGAATTTTAGTTTTAACTAAACTATCATCTAGTTTATTTATAAGGTTTTTTTTTGGTTCTGTTGCATTAGTTTTATAATCTTTTGTATAGTCTTTATAAAAACGTTTTATTATAACAGATTTAAAAAGCTGTTGAGTTGAAAACAATAGCCTGTTTTTTCAGAAATTTTCTTAACATTTATTGAAGCCAAAGAAACAAACTTAAATTTAGTAAAGCTCTTTTTGGCACATAATAAGTATTTAAGGTTTTATTATGTACTGTAGGTTGTTAATATATGTACATATTTGTAGTATTTATTTGAAAAAAGTTTTATTAATTGTTTTATTGGCTTAGAAGGGCACCATTATATTTTAGGCTATACCAATATGTCACACAAGTGTTGTCTAAATATTACTTTCACATAATTTTTAATATGGTATTGTTTTAGAATTCTAACAAAGGCAATGAGTTCAAAGTTGAGACAGAAAAAAAAAGCTATTTTGATAAAAAGAAACTAAAAGCTGAGAGTTTTTATCAACATGCAAATTCTCAAAGCTCCGTAACTCATTAGAAAATTATTAAAGAGAAATCATTAAATATGTTGAAAAATCTATTCATATAGTGAAAGTTTAATTCATATATTCATTTTGTATAAGGTATACTTTTTAAATTTCGAGTATTGAAACTTAAAATTTCTTCAAATAAAGAAGTTTGTAAGACTTTCAGTATTAATATGTTTTAATTATTAGTTAGTTACAACGTGTATACGACTAATGTATAAATTGTATCTTGTACCGTAATTAGAAAATAATTATTGTTCTACATTGATTAAAAGTGTTTTGAGAGATTTTTTTGATAGTTCTTAAAATCTTTTTTATTTTTACAAAATTTCCCATATTGTTCACACGCTTTGAAATCATAAAATAAAATGTTGATTTCATTACAGTACAAGACTTTGCATACTCACAAATTTAACCTCAAATTCAACGCGTTTAGTAGCAAATACTTAATTAATAACCAAATTGATAGTTTTAAAAACAGTTTCGATCTTTCTACTGAGCCGCCATTTCTGATATGTTATAAAACACATCTAAAAGCAAAATTGTGAATTTTAGCAATAAATCAAGTAACTTGATCTGAATTAAATAGGGTTTCTTAATAAAATGGTCCAGCTTATCCAGTGTTGAATACATGTTAGCATTTCTTTTAATGTTTAGCAAATGTTATAAGAGCTGATTAAGTTTTTGTAAAACTTTATACTAGTTAGTAAAACTAAATTTTGACATTTAAACACTTTCCATGAAGTTTACAAATAGGCAAATATGCTTAAATTTGATTAATTTTTTTATATAGTTTGAAATTCATTGAATTAAACAAGTTAAACTTAAACTAGATGAGGAGCTAAATAGCAAAATAACTGTACTGTTGTATTAAGTTTAGATTTTTGAAACAAATTTATTCATACAATTAAAAACATTAACTTAGCAATAAAGTGCAATTATAAGATTTTTCTTTAAAGTTTAGCATAATTGTTCACTTAACTAGTTATAATAGTTTAAATAATATAAAATAATTATCAAAAATTATATTTTTTTCTACCATAAAGGTTGTTAAACAAATAACAAACCTGTATAAATGCGTAAAAAGACATCTTATAAATTGAAACAAAATCTATTAATTATTCTATTTAAATTTTACGCAACGGCCTTTAACTAAACTAAACATACTATCTAATATGTTTACTTGATTATTTTAAGAAAAAACAGTTAATAACTTTTTTATTGACTCATAAAGTTTATTCGACGAACGAAAAAATTCCTATAAATATCCTAAAAATAGAAGCAACAAAATAAATGGAGAGTTATTTCGTTGCAGCTTCTCACAAACTCCAGAGCTTTTTTTGTAGTCCCAACAGTCTGGAACATACCGAGCACAGTAAAAAAAAATCCATCGCCATTACAGCGTCTGCTCCGGCGTGATGACCTTTCTAAATTTGCAACACGCACTTCTTCATAATAGTCATTGGCTCAGCGTTTTCCACATCTACAAAGTGGGGGTGACAAGTCGCAAACTTCAGGTCGATATGGTTGTTGAAATGCGTTTCGACAAACCTGTTGAAGTTTGTTTGCATTAGATTCTAATGTTAATAATTTATTACTTAGGCAATGTTTCTTTGTAAAGTAAACCTAGAATATTATATACAAGTGTGTAATACTTTGAACTTTACTCTGTAACTTGAGCTAAAAAAAACTATGTTCGTCACAAAATGATAAACCTGTAGTTTATTCAAAAATAATTGTTAAAATCAATGTAAAATATTATATCAAACGGTTAACAAATACTATTGTTAATTAAAGATAATTTAAACAAATCATTTCAAGTATGTAAACTTTAAACAAATAAAACCAACCCAATGAAATCATCTTTGAGCAGTCGACTTTTTTTTGATAAAACTGTACGCTTCATGCGTGACGCGTTCCTCCAGTTATCATTGCTCCCCAACGCATCACCCGGATGTTTCGCGATTTTGTTTGTGCAGCTCAGTGTCCTTTTTAGGTTGAAACACCGGACTTCAAAGGTCATCAACATTGGTAGTAAATGTTTTGAATTCTTAAAAATAGACTACATATAAACTAAAAATTACAGTGTTATTTAAAAAAACTTTGTTTTACCATACTTTTGAGTTTTAAAGTCAGCTAATAGATATATACAGAGTTATCATTAAGCAAAAAAGAAACTGTAACACTTTTTTATTTCTTCAAAGTTTAATACAAATTTAAGGGTATAATTTCAACTGGTAACATTAAGAAATATAAAATATTTAAGGGAAATATATCAATAAAAGGTTAATAGTAATATTCACTGAGCTCACTTTAACAACCTTAGTCATTAACGAGACTAGTATTGAAATACACATAAGTAACTAATTCAGAAACTTTAGCTAAAGTTGTTTAACGTTTGTTTTATGTAATCTGTTAGTTCTAGGTGTTTGCCTGTCTACCTATGTTGTTACCTATGTTACGCGGACCTAGCTATTAACTGACTTAACGCGTTATAAGAATTTCGGTGACAGCCGCCTAAGTTAATGTTTAGAGTTGACTTAGCTAAATAACTTAGCTAAGTCGATTTATAAAACGTAACTTAAACTTATGCTAACATTTAAACTTAATACAATTAAGTAGTAAGATTGTTAAAATGCTTAAACTAATAGTATGAATAAATCGAGTCTCTGAAACAAGGGTATATTTACAATGAATAAAAACTGCTATAAAACAAAATATAACAAACTACTGACAGAATGATACAATATAAGTTACTTTGTCTGAAAAGCCAAAATGAAAAACATCACCAATTTATAAAATGGCCTTAGTCATGCTACAACACTAAAAACGTAAGCGTCAAGAGAGCTCGGTGACTAACCCCAAAACAGCGCCCTAATTGAATTTAAGTGGTTTGAATAATTTGAGAGAAAAGAAAGAAAGCCACTTTCGACTGCAAAAAACACTGTTGAAGTGTTACATTATGTCTACTTATTTCACCATTTTGGAATTTCCACTTAGAGTTAAGAAAAATAATGTCTTTAATTAGTTTTGAACTTTTAAAAAACATTAAACAACCTTTAATATAGAAGCATAAATGAAAAATGACCGCCGACTGTCGTCGACTTTTATCTTGTTTAGTAAAAAAATATTACTTTGCTTTGAAAATGTTTTAAAATCCGTAGATGACGTGCAGAATTAGTTAAAAATTTTGAACATTTTACAAAATGACAAAAAACTAATAGAAACTCAGAAATTCTTCACTGATAGTACTGGCTCCCCGTTGTTTTCCCGTACACGCTACTCGTACCTGCTTGGTCTCCTCATCTGTTCTCTACCTCGGCCATCGTACGCTGATGGTACATCAGATCTCTGCGTCTCCTTCGCTGACTCGTTGATGACTTTCGATTCTGGAGCCGTTTTCGTGCGAAAGTGCAAAAAGAGTGTAAGCAACTACTTGAATTAATCTAATTACAAGTAAAAATATAAAGAAGACACTTTTTCAAGTATTTTCAAGTACTTTTAAGTATGTTTTTAAGAAACTTAAAAAAACATTTATAGCTTTTTATAACTAAACTAATGGTTTTGAACGCTCATTGGGGGGTGTTTAGCTGTAGAAATTTGTTTTATTTTTAGAAAATCTTAAAAAAGTTTTAAGTAAAACTATAAAAAGAAAAGTAGCGTAAAATGGATTTCGATGCATGCAAAACAGTATTGAAAACGACAACTAACAGTTTATTTTTTGCATAAACAAACTAAAATGTTATGACCAATTAAATAGTTAAACAACTAACTTAAAAACTCTCGAGTAAATTGAAAAATTAAAGTCCGTTTTGTCAAAAAATATATATTACTCTAAAATATTAAATTGATTAATATTTATATGTTCAAACATAATTTTTTTTCGACTAAAAATTTTTAAAATGTTGTATCACGTACACAATATGTTTCATTTTAATTCCTTATCTCAATAAAATGCTAAACTTTTTTTTTACAAGACTAGGTTAAAGAAATAAGTTTAAACTTATATATAAGCATCTATTTTTAAAAAATGTTAAAAATAACCTTATTTATTACAATTTCAAATTTTGGGTTTTAAGATCAAAAAGTACTTGAATAAGCTAAAATCTGAAAAAAAAAAATTTAGTAACAAAAACTTGAACTTTTTTATATATAATTAAATTTATAGATATCATAATTTGTTGAAATTTCCTTTCAATTGTAAAAAAGTGTAATCTAAACCAATAGAACTAGTTATTCATTTTACTTCGGTTTTATGTTAGGGTAAACTACAGTTTTAGTTAAGACTTCGACAAAGTTAAGACTTTAAGTTATCACGTTGTAATTTTATTTTATATAGTTATCTACGTTTTTTACAAAAACTGACCTAAAACATATAAAAACTAAAAGAAAATAAAAGAACAATAATGAACACTTTATAATACGTTACTCCATTAAATACGAAAGTTGAACATACTTGGTTTACTTTTTTTTCAAAATTCTTTTGATCTTCCTCATGAAAATTGTTTGAATTTACATTTTCAATGTTCCCAATTTGCTTTTTCTTCTAAACGAATTTTTCATCTTCAACTACTCACTAAGAAGTTAAAAAAATTAATAGTTAAAACTTGGTTATTGACAAGGGTTACCCAAACTAGCTTTCACGATCGCCCACTTGGTAGTAGTTTAAAAATGAGCTCCTTTCTTAGTTATCGCCCTTTACAAATTAATTACCAATATGTAATTTTTTGCTTTTATAACGTGCTAATAACTTCCCCTGATAGTCAAAATACTGTCCACTTTAGGAAACCCTGCGTTAAACTAACAAAAAAAAAATTTAAGTAGTGGATATATAAATGTTATTACGGTAATTTTTTAATTAAAAAGTTCAAACATAACTGACTCATTTTCGAAAAATATTTATTTATTAATTTCGTTTAGCTCTCTTCAGAATAACATTGCTAAAAACTATGAATATTGTAGAGTAATTTTAGTAATATATAATGAATTTGAAAAGTCTAACAAAAAATAGTTACGTCATAAAGTATAAAAGTCTGTTTAGAAAAAGTTTGAAAAATAGAATAGAGCTGTACTGAACTAACTTTAAGTAATTTATAAAACAAAATTGCTAGAACAAAAACATTTAAAATAGTAAAAATTTTTTACCTTAAACTAAATTAAATAAAAAGCACATTAAAAAATACGACAATAGCGACAACAAAAATAATACTACTAAAGACCCTATTTGTAAAGTTTTAAATTGTAAAAATCCCTTTGTTTGCAAATTTTTGGCTCGCGAGATCTAATAAACAGAGATTCTAGAACTGAAAGATGGTAGGTGTTTCTAGCTCGGGATAGGATTTCAAACCTATTATCCAGGTAGTTCTCGGCACAAACAGGGTTGTTGAGTAGGTGCTGATGAATAGATGACTGTTCACCTTTAGGCTTCACGTCGTCATTAAAAATAAACCTTTTAAGCTTTTTCGTGACATGCTGTTCTCGCCTGACGTGGAAACGTTGAGATGTACGACCTACGTAGTCATTTCCGCAATGACATTTAAATATGTAAACTACATTACTCAAATCATGGGTAGGTGTAGCATCTTTTACGATTCCGTTAAGTGGGCGGTTAGTGTTGTACACAACACGTAGCGAAACGCTGTTAAAGGTGGATTTTATAGCCAATGAAGCTTGCTTAGCCAGTCCTATTGAGTTTTCACCCATATAAGGAAGGCGGAGGTACACTGGGCAAGGATGTGGGCCGAAAGAGGGTAAGCGATTCATTTTGGACTGAGTTGCCTTAATTGTCTTCTTGATGACTGTTTCGGGGTAACCTAGTGAGAGAAAAATTTTGTAGATGTTGTCAAATTCTAGATTCAAACAGTCAGCAGTGCAAATTTTAATAGCTCTGTTGGTAATGCATTGTATGATCTTCAATTTTTGTTTAGTGGGACAAAACGAATTCCAGGAAATGTAGTGTGGACTAAAATTTTCTTTTCTGTAGACAGAAGTAGAAAAGGTGTTGTTACTGTTTCTAATGATGTTAATGTCTAAAAAGTGAATTTTACCAGAAACTTCTTCTTCAACGGTAAAAGCTATGCATTTGTGCATCTTATTTAGCAAAGTAAAAAATTTATTGACATTATTTTTTGAAGTAAAAATAGCAAAAACATCATCGACATACCTATAATATGCAAGTGGCTTACTGTTATCTAATGAAAGAAGACTATTTTCATAGTAACCGACAAAAATGTTAGCAAGAAAAGGGCCTAATGGGCTTCCCATCGCTACGCCGTCAATTTGACGAAACATGAGATTATTAAAACTAAATTGTACATTTTTCGTGGCCATACATAGCATATCATTGCAAACAGATCTTGGGAAAGGAGGCGGAAGTAAGTCAGAATTGTACAACTGATCTAAACAAATATTTATCACTTCATCAAGTGGAACGTTTGTAAACAAATTTTTAATGTCAAACGAGACCATAAAGTTGTTTTGTTGGGAAAGATTTAAGCTTTTTAGTTTGTCAACGAAACTAAAAGAATCAGGTACTGTGTGAGTAGTGAATTTTTCTAATACTGGTTTTAAAACGGAAATTAAAAAAGAAGACAAATTTGATTGTGGTGATTTAGTCATAGATAAGATGGGTCTAAGTGGAATTTCTTTTTTGTGTGTTTTTGGGAGTCCATACAACTTAGGGCGCTGTGAACCAATAGGTCTGGTTGATTCATACACTTCTTTTGATATTAGACCTTTTATAAACCAACTTCTCAATTTTCTCTGAATACTGTTTTCAATTTTACTAGTGTGGTCAAATTTATCGATTTGTCCGAGTTTTAAAAATTTTGAACTATCATTTAAAATTACCATCATTTTTTCTATATAATCAACCTTATTTAAAATTACAATAATGTTTTCTTTGTCTGCTTTACAAAGTACTATGTTTGGATTATCTTTTAATCGTTTCAAAGCTTCATTATACTTCTTACGCATTAGTTTATCGGAATGATTAACTTCAAGTGTAGAATACGTTTGAGAAAGATCATTTAGTTTGGATAAACATTGTTCAAATTTAATTTTATTTAGTGGCTTATGATGCTGTAATTGTCCCGTAAGAATTTCAAATTCAGAAAAAATAAGTTCTCGTTTAAGTTTATTGGGAGGAACGCAAAACTTTAAACCATGCTTTAAGACAAAGTTTTCATCATCGTTGGGTATGTAATCAGAAAGATTATGAATGTGCGTTTTGGCATTTAAACTGCCAAATCTACGTTTTATTAAAAACTTTAAATTTCTGTCATGTTTATTGTTGATTTTGTCATAGTTGAACTTATCTAAGTTTTTTAAATATCTTAAAAATCTAACAGAATCTAGAACACTAATTTGATCTAAAGCATATAACAAACTATTTCTATAATTAGTTGAAATTGAACCAACAGTAGAAGAACATCTACGAATTTCATCTTTGATAAATGTTTTCTCTATTAATGGGCTGCATTTCAGCTTTGCGTTTACTATACGATGAAAAAGAACTTTTGGACAGACTTTATTTTCTAAACAACTGTAAAGAAACTTAATCTTTAAATTTAAATTGTGTATCTTTCGACGAGACTTTTTGAGTTCATCAAGCAACTTTAGTTGCGTTTTGTTGTACCTCTGCTTTAAGTATTTGAATAGTTTGGTTTTGGTACTGGTTTTAATTAAAAAGTTCAAACATAACTGACTCATTTTCGAAAAATATTTATTTATTAATTTCGTTTAGCTCTCTTCAGAATAACATTGCTAAAAACTATGAATATTGTAGAGTAATTTTAGTAATATATAATGAATTTGAAAAGTCTAACAAAAAATAGTTACGTCATAAAGTATAAACAAATAATTAACAAATAATAAAGTTTTATACTTTATGACGTAACTATTTTTTGTTAGACTTTTCAAATTCATTATATATTACTAAAATTACTCTACAATATTCATAGTTTTTAGCAATGTTATTCTGAAGAGAGCTAAACGAAATTAATAAATAAATATTTTTCGAAAATGAGTCAGTTATGTTTGAACTTTTTAATTAAAACCAGTACCAAAACCAAACTATTCAAATACTTAAAGCAGAGGTACAACAAAACGCAACTAAAGTTGCTTGATGAACTCAAAAAGTCTCGTCGAAAGATACACAATTTAAATTTAAAGATTAAGTTTCTTTACAGTTGTTTAGAAAATAAAGTCTGTCCAAAAGTTCTTTTTCATCGTATAGTAAACGCAAAGCTGAAATGCAGCCCATTAATAGAGAAAACATTTATCAAGGATGAAATTCGTAGATGTTCTTCTACTGTTAGTTCAATTTCAACTAATTATAGAAATAGTTTGTTATATGCTTTAGATCAAATTAGTGTTCTAGATTCTGTTAGATTTTTAAGATATTTAAAAAACTTAGATAAGTTCAACTATGACAAAATCAACAATAAACATGACAGAAATTTAAAGTTTTTAATAAAACGTAGATTTGGCAGTTTAAATGCCAAAACGCACATTCATAATCTTTCTGATTACATACCCAACGATGATGAAAACTTTGTCTTAAAGCATGGTTTAAAGTTTTGCGTTCCTCCCAATAAACTTAAACGAGAACTTATTTTTTCTGAATTTGAAATTCTTACGGGACAATTAAAGCATCATAAGCCACTAAATAAAATTAAATTTGAACAATGTTTATCCAAACTAAATGATCTTTCTCAAACGTATTCTACACTTGAAGTTAATCATTCCGATAAACTAATGCGTAAGAAGTATAATGAAGCTTTGAAACGATTAAAAGATAATCCAAACATAGTACTTTGTAAAGCAGACAAAGAAAACATTATTGTAATTTTAAATAAGGTTGATTATATAGAAAAAATGATGGTAATTTTAAATGATAGTTCAAAATTTTTAAAACTCGGACAAATCGATAAATTTGACCACACTAGTAAAATTGAAAACAGTATTCAGAGAAAATTGAGAAGTTGGTTTATAAAAGGTCTAATATCAAAAGAAGTGTATGAATCAACCAGACCTATTGGTTCACAGCGCCCTAAGTTGTATGGACTCCCAAAAACACACAAAAAAGAAATTCCACTTAGACCCATCTTATCTATGACTAAATCACCACAATCAAATTTGTCTTCCTTTTTAATTTCCGTTTTAAAACCAGTATTAGAAAAATTCACTACTCACACAGTACCTGATTCTTTTAGTTTCGTTGACAAACTAAAAAGCTTAAATCTTTCCCAACAAAACAACTTTATGGTCTCGTTTGACATTAAAAGTTTGTTTACAAACGTTCCACTTGATGAAGTGATAAATATTTGTTTAGATCAGTTGTACAATTCTGACTTACTTCCGCCTCCTTTCCCAAGATCTGTTTGCAATGATATGCTATGTATGGCCACGAAAAATGTACAATTTAGTTTTAATAATCTCATGTTTCGTCAAATTGACGGCGTAGCGATGGGAAGCCCATTAGGCCCTATTCTTGCTAACATTTTTGTCGGTTACTATGAAAATAGTCTTCTTTCATTAGATAACAGTAAGCCACTTGCATATTATAGGTATGTCGATGATGTTTTTGCTATTTTTACTTCAAAAAAATAATGTCAATAAATTTTTTACTTTGCTAAATAAGATGCACAAATGCATAGCTTTTACCGTTGAAGAAGAAGTTTCTGGTAAAATTCACTTTTTAGACATTAACATCATTAGAAACAGTAACAACACCTTTTCTACTTCTGTCTACAGAAAAGAAAATTTTAGTCCACACTACATTTCCTGGAATTCGTTTTGTCCCACTAAACAAAAATTGAAGATCATACAATGCATTACCAACAGAGCTATTAAAATTTGCACTGCTGACTGTTTGAATCTAGAATTTGACAACATCTACAAAATTTTTCTCTCACTAGGTTACCCCGAAACAGTCATCAAGAAGACAATTAAGGCAACTCAGTACAAAATGAATCGCTTACCCTCTTTCGGCCCACATCCTTGCCCAGTGTACCTCCGCCTTCCTTATATGGGTGAAAACTCAATAGGACTGGCTAAGCAAGCTTCATTGGCTATAAAATCCACCTTTAACAGCGTTTCGCTACGTGTTGTGTACAACACTAACCGCCCACTTAACGGAATCGTAAAAGATGCTACACCTACCCATGATTTGAGTAATGTAGTTTACATATTTAAATGTCATTGCGGAAATGACTACGTAGGTCGTACATCTCAACGTTTCCACGTCAGGCGAGAACAGCATGTCACGAAAAAGCTTAAAAGGTTTATTTTTAATGACGACGTGAAGCCTAAAGGTGAACAGTCATCTATTCATCAGCACCTACTCAACAACCCTGTTTGTGCCGAGAACTACCTGGATAATAGGTTTGAAATCCTATCCCGAGCTAGAAACACCTACCATCTTTCAGTTCTAGAATCTCTGTTTATTAGATCTCGCGAGCCAAAAATTTGCAAACAAAGGGATTTTTACAATTTAAAACTTTACAAATAGGGTCTTTAGTAGTATTATTTTTGTTGTCGCTATTGTCGTATTTTTTAATGTGCTTTTTATTTAATTTAGTTTAAGGTAAAAAATTTCTACTATTTTAAATGTTTTTGTTCTAGCAATTTTGTTTTATAAATTACTTAAAGTTAGTTCAGTACAGCTCTATTCTATTTTTCAATTTTTTTCTAAACAGACTTTTATACTTTATGACGTAACTATTTTTTGTTAGACTTTTCAAATTCATTATATATTACTAAAATTACTCTACAATATTCATAGTTTTTAGCAATGTTATTCTGAAGAGAGCTAAACGAAATTAATAAATAAATATTTTTCGAAAATGAGTCAGTTATGTTTGAACTTTTTAATTAAAACCAGTACCAAAACCAAACTATTCAAATAGGTAATTTTTTATCTTTTAACTTTTCATATTTTCGAGCTTTTTTGACATTTTAGAAGCATAAGTCGTTAAATTTTTTATTCATTTTGCCTTATAAAGCTGCATCAAACTTTTTCGTACTTTTTTTTTAAATTTAAAATAAAAATAACTACATTGTCGTAATCTTCAAGCTCTTTTGGTGGCAACTGTTTTTAGTTAGTTAAAAAACAAATCTTCAATAAATTTTTATTTGTTTGTAAACTATTTTAAACAAAAAAAAAACATGTAACAACGACCAAAACAGTCTGTATACTTATTTAAAAGTCCCTTTCGGCAACGTTCAAAGCTAAAATAAAACTCGCAGGTAATTGTGAAAGAGGTACCGGTTTACAAAAATATCGAAACAAACGAGGAGAATAGAAACAGATGGACCGGAACAGACATACAGCTAAATGATGAATAATGAATTCATACTGAGGAACGCTGGAGAGGAAGATTAGTTTGTTGAGGAGCTTGAAAACGTGTCATTTGAAACAAGAATGAATAAGTGAACATTTTCTGTTTGATTACTTGACTTAATTTGCACACTTTGAAATTTTTTGCTCTTTTAAGTCTTTTTTAAGAAAATCGTTGTGTTGTTTAAGTTTATAAAAAACTCCTTTTACACAAGTTTTAAAATTATGATTGCTAAAACGTTTTCTGTTTTGTTGTTTAAATTTGTGTTAAATATATAAATCTTTAATCTTTTAAAACTACCGTTTTGTTAAAGTTGTTTTGTTCGTACTTTTTCATATACCTTATAAATTGATTTTTTGTTAATGTCGAACATAAAAAAGCTGTTTATAAGTTCTTTTTGTTAAATTCTGTTCAACAACACTACAAATAAAACTTGTTTTTGAATACAATAAAATATTATCAAAGTTGTTATAATTCTTATAGAAGTAACGAGATGACTTTACGGAAGTTTTACCTAACTTAAACAATTAAAGCTTGACACAGACTGATTATACTACAATACTTTATAAAGACAGCTTAATTATAGCTGTGGTATTAAATTTCGAATTTTATGCTTGTAGTTAAATGAAACATAAACTTTGAAAAACTATATGATTTAGACTATTAATTGTGGTGTTTAAACTTTAATACAGTTAAAATCATTCAATCTATACACACAATATTTTAATTTTATTGTTTTATTTTATATTTAGTTATCAGATGTGCATTTAATTTAACTTTTGAAATTAATTTTTAGTGGTTTAAAACTACTTCATTGTTTTGGTTTTTAATTTAACTAATTATAATTCTTTTTATATAAGAAATTTATCAATTACTTATTAATAATTGACTTTTAATATAAATATAGTTAAATGTTTATACCAAAAAACGTCAAACATTACCAATACTTGATGAAATTTTTTAAAGAAACTTTTTTTTTTAATTTTAGCAAAACTAGTTATTTAAAAAGTATTTTCTTAATAAGTTATACATTGTTAAAATGTTCACCTTCAAAGCAAAACGTTGCCGTAATCTACGTTATATATATATGTTTATGAACCAACAAAAAGAAGGCATATCAATAAAAAAAAAACACTTCTTTTTATCAAATTGTTGTAAATTTTCAGAGATAATTTAACTTTACATTTTAACTTATTTATAATTGAAGTAGCGATTTTATTTTATTTTTTAGTTCAGCTAGTATTATGCATTATAAAATATTAATATTGCTGTGTTTATTAGAGCTATAGTTTTTTTTAGAGTTGTGTTCGGTTGGAAGATAAATTAAACATTCATAATTTCTTAAGCAGTGTGTGCCCATTGCAAAAAATTACTTTCTTGACGCTTGAATGATTTTTATTTTTTTCTTGCTCGCTATATCTTAAGAAGTACTGTATGTGTATTGTGTGTGTGTAATACTAAACGAATTTGAGATATACTTTTAATTTGTTGTGTTTGTATTGAATAGATCTTGTTATTCGTAATTTGTTATGTAGTGTGCCCACTGCATAAAATTATAAGCTTAACGCTTGAATGATTTTTGTTTTTTTCTTTCTTACTTTATATTAAGAAGCATAGTAAGGCAAGTCTACTGTTGAGGCGAAGAGTTTTATTAGTAAAGAAAATGTTTTATTTTATTTTAAATCATTGTAATTAAATTTTATGGTAACTAGTTATTCAAAAACTACGTTTTGTCAGGAAAACATTGATAAAGCAAAAAGTTATAATAACACCTAAAATGTTTAAACATTAGTTTTTAGTGAAAGTAAAGGTTTTAATTCTTATTTTTTAGGTTTTTGGTCATTTTTATATTTTCAGTTAAGTATACTCTCTAAACTTCTTTTTTATTAAGATTTTAAATTAGGGTTTATAAAAGTAATGACTTACTTCTCAAAAATATACTTTTTTAAAAGAAAAATAAACACTTGTATTAAAATAGATTTAAAAACTTACTAAAATTTGCATTATTTTTACAACTATACTTAAAACTTACGCGTAAAAAACAATAAAATTTATGACTTTTTAGAAAATTTATGCTAGCTGTATACATTACTGTGCAATGCATGATAAAATAAATATAACTGTTAATGAAAATACAAACTAAGTATCTTTACTAAGTTAACTAAGTAAACTTTATACTAAGTAAACTTCGTATAACTTTAAGTCTAAATTAAATTACTGTTTGTCACACAAGTGATGTTTTTTTATAGCACATTGACTTTCTTTGTTTTATTTGTTAGTTACTACAGTTGTGTAATATTCTATTTATTTCTTAAACGTATAACACTTTTATTTATTAAGAATTAACGTTATTACAGTAACATAGAGTTAAGTTCCAAAGATATTAAATTTGATAATCAACTCAAAAAAAAAATTATGCTCATTTTATGCAAATTTTTATACATATTTTTGAACGATTTTATGTCGACTAAAACAGGACATCTAGAAGAGTTAGTGACGTAACATGAAATTTCTAGCAATTTATAAAATAGTTTAAAATATATATTGGATATAATTTTTGGGGTGGGTGGGATGGTAATCAAATTCGAAAAACAGCAGTACGAGAGAGGCTGAAAGCAAGATCGCACAATCGCGCGCAAAGCGCGCTGCTGTGCCTTTTTTTGCGAAGCAAAACCGAAAGAAAGCGGAGCTTTCTGAGGTTGGGACGCACAAAGAAAGCGAAGCCTTTGAGGCATGAAAGTTAAAACAAGATCGCACAATCGCGCGCGAAGCGCGCTGTTGTGCTTATTTTGCGAAGCAAAACCGAAAGAAAGCGGAGCTTTCTGAGGTTGGGACGTACAAATAAAGCAAAGCTTTTGAGGCATGAAAGTTAAAGCAAGATCGCGCGCGAAGCGTGCTTTTATTTGCGAAGCAAAACCGAGCTTTCTGAGGCAGAAATTTAGGTTACGAATTTAGATTTGTTTAAAGTTAAAATACTAATTATCTTTCTAGTAGAGTAATTATCTTTTATTGCTTAGTTAAAACGACAGTTTTTAAAGCAGGAATTTAAGTGTTTAAGGCAGGAATTCAGGCTAACGAATTTAGATTTGTTTAAAGTTAAAATTAGTGGAGTAATTATGTTTTACTATTTAGTTTAAACGGCAGTTTTTAAAACTTGAAGTATTTTTTAAGAGTATTCGAAAAATAGTAGAAAGTTTTAAAATTTATAATAATTGTAACATTTTAATTTTTTTTCTTACTTTATTATTTATTAGTATTTGCTTAATTTTGCTAGCACAAAAGCGCGCTTTGCGCGCGGTGTGCGATACTTTTAGCTAGTTATTACAAACTATTTTCTTATTTATGTAGTTCTTTTTGTTTTATATTTAAGTGAATAGATATATTAATTTTTTTCTTATTTTTACATTATCTGTTTTAAACTAATTTGTTCTAATCCTTAGTTTAAACCTAAGTTATCAAAAATTTTAAGAGTTTTTGATAGTATTTCAAAATTATCATAAGTTTGAAAAATTTCTAATTAATAATTTTTTTCTTACTTATTAAATTATTTATCTGTCTTATTCAGCTAGCACAAAAGCGCGCTTTGCGCGCGGTGTGCGATACTCTCGGCTATTTATTAAAATCTGTTTTCAATTTAAATTACCTCTTAATTGCTTTGTAGTTTACTTCATAGCTATATTTAACCTGAAAACCACCACTCTAAGAAAATATATAACTTACTATCTTAATACTTTTATTTAACTTTAATAGTCTTTTACTTTACAGCTAATTCAAAACTAATATACAGTGAAAACATATTTTATTTCTAATTGACAAATAGAATGAAAAATTTGAATATGAATAAGGTATATAAAACTTTACAAATAGTTAAGTACAAACTTTTACTTTATAAAATATCAAAATTGTTGATAAACTGACATTTTATATTCCATCTCAGCTTCAACCAGTTGGCCCCGTAAATCAAAATCTGTTGATTTTTTCAGCAGCAAGTTCCAGTTTGATATAGTTTTTACAAAATCTTTCATTTTGTTGCTTGGTGTCTATAAGTTAAACTAAAATAATAAATTCAAACATACTTTTAAAACTTTAAATGAAGTATATTGTTAACTAATTTTCATATTAAACAAATTATATACTCCTAGCTTCAGCATTATGCAAATTTTAAACAGACTTATAAAAATGTTGAGTTAAATTATTTCATAGACTTTAATTGACAACCATTAAAAAAAACAGAAAAAACGAACAATTTCAATATCTAAAATTAAGAAATTTGATTAGATAACAAATAAATTGTTGTAAAATTAAAAAATAAAATACTATTCATATTTTTATGTACTACAAAATACATAATAAATACTTGCTTTGATGACAACAGAAAGTTAGTTTAAGCTGTTCTAAAAAACAAACCAAAATTCTTTTTTTTTTTTTTGTATAATATAATTAAATAAATCAAACTTTACATAACAAAACATATCATTTCCAAACCTGTAGAAGTCACATTCAGTGTTTGTATATCACCATTTCGTTGCAAATACGATTGGTAGTAATCCACTACCATACTACCTACATCCTCTATATGTCTCCATCCAATATCTACAACTTTTACTACTTTAACTCCTACAGATTTTTAAATTTAACATATTGTTTATCACAAAATAGGAAATTGTGAGGTGGACATATTTTAACTTTTTTTTCAAAAAAACTTGTATTCAAAAAAATAAAACTAAAAGAGAAAAAAATATTATCTGACTAACAAAAAATTGCTATTAGACTTTTTATGCCCTGCCAAAAAATATATATTCAACTAAAACAAGAAATTAAATCAATTATGTGTGTAATGAACTTACTTTTAATCTTTACAGGATTGCCACTCGTTTTTTCACTTTTTTTTCCATTTAGTATGAAAAAATATTTTGAAAATATTAAAAAAATACTTTTAAACACGCTTCAAACTGTTACATAGTTCAAAAAGACGCTTAGTATTATTTTAATCGTTTTTGTACTTTTATATTGAAACATATTTTTAAGTTGATTGCTTTTTATTTTTTTTATTGAAACTTGAACCAAAAAACTTGTGAAATTGTGAAAAAAAGCTTGAAACATCCTTTTTTCTAATTCATTCAAACTTTAAAAAATAAGTAGGTTTGGTTAGATAACAACAGTTAGCAAAATGTATAATAATATTATCACATTTTTAAATCAAGTAAAAACTTTCTTAATAAAATCAAATTAATCAGATATGCGTCCACTAAATGGTTTAAAAAAAAGTGGTTTTGCTTACACATTTGTCGATTTATTGCGTCTTTAAAACTAAATAAAGTTCGGAATAAAACTTACTGACTGAAGCTAACAAAGTAGTAGCTTAAATATCAGGGGTCGGCAGCTTTTTGTGTTACTAGGGCCAATTTTACTAGAAATAGTTGTTTGTAGGTCTCAGTTATTTAAAATAAAAATTAATAATCTGTATAGAAATACTGTTTGAAACACAAATTTATCAAAATAAGCAATAATTAAGCACTGTCAAACAGTATGTGTTAAAAAAAGAGCGTTATTTAAATTTTTATATCGTAAAACCTTTAATTTTAATGGTTTTAAGAAAGAATGCCTCGCGGGCCGCAGTTTGCCGACAACTGTTATAGATCAAGTAACTAATATTTTGGTAGCAGACACATACAATAACTGGTGTTTAATTATATAGTAGTTACTGAGTTTATTAAACATTTTTGTACTGTTTAGCAATGTTTGCATTTAGAAATATTTTTTTATGAAAAATTAAAATGTTTCAAGTACTTTTATTTTAAAATACACATAATGCTTAAGCAAACTAAATATTAATAGATTGTTTTTGAATATTTTTATCATTAAACTACTTTATTTTAAAACGGTTAGTATATTTACAACTAAAAATTAATTATGTTTTGATTAACAACCTAGATTAAGTTTATTAACTTTACATATAATTAAACATTTTATTGTGTGAAATTTTAAATTATAATTTTAAGTCGATTAACAGACTTATTAAAAAAAGCTTTAGACATGCCAATTTTTTGAAAAGTATAATTCAATATGAAGTCTCTGCCTCTTTAAATAGAAAAATGCTATACTTTTTTTTATCATCAAGTAATCTTTTATACTAAGCACACATTTCTAATATTGACTTTTTGTAACACCTAAAAGTAAAACAAACATATTCTTTTGAACTTCAGACCATTAAAAGAGCATAATCTTTTAAGAAAATCAGTCGACAAAGCTAATGGTTACAAAGTTATCTTTTTTTTTATAAACACTTTCTTTATATTAAGTTTATGATATCTTTGAAGACTTATTTATTAAAATATCAATTAAACCTATTTAAATATAAACGTTTATTCCATATTTAGGTCCACCAAATACTTTATTCATACTCTTTAGTTTTAAGCTTTGAAATAATAATTTAAGCTTTATCACTTAAAATACGTATGGTTTTGCAATTTAATTTGTTTTTAAACTATTTCTACTGATTTATTTTATGTGTAAAATATTATATTTTTTATTTATTAGCAGTTGGATTCTATTCGTAGCTTTTATTTAAATAGCCTGTTTTTCTTCTGATACTGAGTAGTTATTATTCTGTGTTTTTAATGATAATAATTTTTGTTGTTAAGCCATAAACGAGTACAAATTCAACTTATTTACATCTCTTTGATAATTTGTTTTTATTATGATATGTGCTGTATATTATTCAATCATTTGTTAATCTAAAAAAAAGACTTTTAATCGTCATACTAATAGTATAGTGATATTGCTTTTAAAAAGTTTTTTTAGTTTAATTATTTAATTTAATATATTTAACATTTTTTTTTCAAACAGTTTGAATTTGTATCTTTACTTGATATTATATACTTTTACTTCGTGTGATTTTGCAATTTACCTAGTTTTATTATAGACTTACTGTTTTTATTCTTATGGTAATAAACTTCTTCTGTTTGATAATCGTACTATTTTGTCTAAAATTTTATTGTATAATGTTATTACAAGTCAATCAGTTAAACCTTACTCTTTGAAGTATACTGTTTATTACTTTTCATTGAAAATATTTTGTTAAAGTTTAAACAAATTAAGACAAGTTTTTCTGTATAGTACAATATAGTTCTGTATAGTTCTAAAATGAATAAAATGTACTACTTTAAGTGTTGTTGTGTCCAAATAATATCTCGATTTTTACAAAGCATAACAACTTCTAGGCAATTTTGATTTTAGAATACCCAAATGTTTCTTCCAATTAAGCTTATCATCAAAAACCACACCTAAGCATATTATACTACTACTCTGCTCAACAAGAAAACTAAACTTTAAAACAATAATGAAATAATCTATACGAAAACATTAAAAAGTAATTGTATAAACATCATAAAAAACTACTTAAGTTTGAAATTGGTAAGCACCCTTTTTTAACCAATTACTCGAATATTGACCATGGAAATCACAGTCTACCATGGGTTCCAAACCGCCCCCTGCCCTAGATTTAGATTTTTATGATCATTTAAATTGTGCGATTACCTACAAAAACCACACCTAAGAATATTATACTACTACTCTGCTCAACAAGAAAACTAAACTTTAAAACAATATTGAAATAATCTATACGAAAACATTAAAAAGTAATTGTATATACATAAATAAAAAACTACTTAAGTTTAAAAATGGTAAGCACCCTTTTTAACCCATTACTCGAATATTGACCATGGAAACCATAGTCTATCATAGACTCCGCACCGTCTCCTGCCCTAGATTTAGATTTTTATGATCATTTACATTCACATTTTTCTTGTTTCCCTTCCTACAAGAACAACCATAAAAATGCAAAAAATAACTTAAAACCAATTAATAGGGGAGAATTGGTATTATTTTATCAAATTTTCAGTCTGAGTTTCGAAGTCAGACGTAGCGAACCTGGTCACGTGATCACGGGCCGGATCCCACTTAAACAATGTAAAAATAAAAACACCGAAACCGACCTCAGGGCCGCACGTTACCAACCCCCAGTCTAAACCAGTTTTAATGCATGCTGTAATAGCTAATCGGTGAGTTTGCTTTTTAAAGCATTTAGTAAGATCAGATTTATACACAAATATAATATAAGCAATTGCGGAATAGAAGCTATTCTTATACTTAACTATTTTCTTTCTTTTTGCTTCGCGTTTTGCTTAATACTATTTTTGATTTAATCTAAGCAATTAAACAATATGAAGCTGATATACTATTTAAAAGTTGAATTTTACGATATGATTTTTTTAACTAAATAAAAATTGTGTGCATTGACGGCACGTTTGAACATTTTAATATCAACATAATAGAATATTTATTTAATAACAGATATAAGCGATTCGTCGTTATAACTGTTTTTAATCATAAGTTTCGATTATTGCTTTACAATTAAAAGCTTTTAAATGGAAAAAAAAACAAACATGTTGTATCTCAACTCAGGGTCGGCATTTAGTAGTCGCAGACAAATTTTAAACACTGAAATATTTGCAAGCCTCGTTCGTAGTAGTTCCATGACATACCCAAAATATAAGATTCGAATTTTTCATAAGTTTAACTTAGACTTTGACGACCAGAGTTGGCAAAACGCTATCAAGTATCAAGCCAATTGAGCACAAAAGCGCAAATAATCGGCTTGTATAACGTTAGTAACTTCACGCTTGAGTGATAGAGCAATGCCTTTTGACAAGCTTGGGCAGAAGAACAAGTTTGCAACAATATCATAATTTCAAAGAATATGAAACACTAATGAAAAACAAAGCGTTTAAGACTGATCTTTAAAATGAGATGTCTTAAAATCATCTTAGATAAATAATGAGACCTTTTTTCTTTAGAAAAGTTCTACTAGAATTTAATTAGGCTACAAAAAAGCTTACAACAATACCAGTTTAATCATTTTTATTTCAACTAAATTGATTTTCAAACTTTAGACTCTTTTTTTTTTAATTTTGTGTTTCTCCTTAGTATTTTGTAACCATTAAAATTAATAATTTTGTTTTAACAACAATAGTTAATACTAATATAGTCTTAGTTATTTTATACTATTATCAATATTAATGTAATCATTTTTATTATAAAAATGATAAATTATTAAAACAAAAACTTCAATCTATTTTATTATACTTTTTTCTTACTTGTTTCGAACTTTAAATTATATATCATTATCTAATTACAAAACGCACTAGTTAGTACGTATTTAAAAAAACTTTAAGTTTGAATTTTATAAGATAAGATTCAAAGTATTTTTTCTAAGTAAAAAAACTAAAACAGGTAGTATATAAAAAAAAAAGAGTTACAGCTATTATTTTTTAAAATCTAGAGTTGAATGAGTTTTCTTAGTAAGTACAGCTAGCATTCCTTTATCATCATTACATACAAAAAATCAATAGAAATATGTTTTGTATGTTAAATTTTAATTTTAAAAAATAAAACTTATATTAAAACAAATCCTTAAAAAAATCAATTTTAGTTGTTTTTTAGAAGTTAATTTAATATTTTTTCATTCTATGCCTGTTACATGCCTTGTTTTATAATTTTTGAAAATGATTTATTTTGAACTAAAGTAGATATTACATAAACATTTTCTAAAGTTTTCTAATACGAATTGCCGAATAGATAAACAAAATTATTATTGTAAGGACTAATCAACGAGATGGGCTTGAAGGCGGCTTGAACATCCTGCTGCTTAAGGGGTTTGTCGAAGTCGGAGCTGCTAATGACAAAGGTGATCATTTCATTTGTTGTTGGAACGAACAGAGATGGCCGCTTCATCTTGGAAGGCTGAAATTTAAAAAAATAAAATGGTTATTTTTGTTTTATCAAAAACTTTATTCAAGTACAAAAAGATCTTTTAAAGTTTCAGTAAGTTTTAAGCCTGTCCTGTCCGTAAAGAAAAAAAAATACAAAAGTAAACAAGTGATGTAAAAAACTTAAGCATAAAAATATGCATGTTAAAACTAAATTTTGTAATCTTCGCTTGTATAACACAAATACAAACTGTTTACATATAAGGTAGTATAAAAAGGTTTTTTCAACATAAAACTATTAAATAATAGTTTATAGTATAATAAAGAAATAAAAAACTAATAAAAGTGTTCTGATTTACAATTTAATTGAAGCTAGCCCGTAGTTATTAGTAAAAAATTAAACTCAATTTGTCATATTTAAAATATCTAATTATAATTTGCTTACTATAGAGACTTATCAATAGTTCAAAAATAAAAATCTTTCAGTATAGTGCTTTGATCTGCTTAATATAAACTAAAGACTAAATATTTACTTACTTCATTTCGATACTGCTTAAAAGACTTAGTTTTAGTTTAATAAGTAAGTTATAGATAAACAATACAATAAATACATCGCTAGTTGTGCATACGCAACATTATAATTTTGCAATTCTCAATATAAGTAACCGCAAAGAGTTAAATTTTCAAAATTTTATTTAGCCAGATACTAACTAAAACCAACTTTTTGTTCAATTGTTTAAATAATACTAACAAAGTAAAACATTTTTTGTAGTTAAAATATGATAAAATAAAGTATTGCGTTTTATATCCTTAACAAATCAAAAATTTAAAAACAATCTCTTTTCATGCTTTTTTTAAATTATAATAATTTGAGTTTTGAATACTTAAACAGTAGTACGCTGAAATATTTTAATTAGTTTGTTTACTTTTTTGTTTAAACAAACCGTTGAATGTATAAAATGAAAACAGTTTAAAGAATTGAAAACAATTATTGTTTATGTTTTCAACTGTTATAAGTCCATTGCCTTTGCTAACAATAGTAAACTTTAGACTTAAGTAATTGTACTTAGCTAAAGCTAATCAGTTCATATGTTAGTTTAATTTGTAAGCAGCTTATAAACTTTTGCTCATATGATAATTTTAAAAAGTAGAATTTTAACAAATTAAGGACATTGTTATGTGTATTTATCTTTTACTGTATTTTTTCAAGAAAAAGTCACTAAAATGATTTTAGTTTTTCAGACATAAAAAAGCAGTTATAATCTTTTTTACTGTTCAAGGAACACTAAGTTCAAACTGGTTTTAACTAGTTTTATAAAAATTTTAATTTTTTTTTAAACATAAAAAAATATTGATATGAAAAGCTTTTAGTTTAGTTTAAATGTAAAATACTTTTTTTTTACAACTGTACGTTCAAAAATAGAGTTCAGCTTTGTTGGTTTTATTTCAAAAAAAAAAAAAAGAATATATGTTTTAAGCATTATTCGTTTATTTAAGTTAGAATTTCATCGCGTAGGGTTTTTTACAGCTTATAGATAAAACTATACACAACAAAAGATTAGTATTAGTTAATTTATTTGTCTTTTAAGCAGTAATGCTATTAATTAAGTTTATCAAGTTTAAAATTCAGAGCTTAAATAATTTCTTGTAATATTTACAACGATTAAAATTAGAGTTACTTTATCTATAACAAGTAAATTAAAACATTTAATTTGATAATAATTACTACTAAGCTGTCATAAGACATAATCGTTTTAAATTTTAAAATATCAGACATTAAGTTATACCGAATGAACTATCACAATACTGTAATATTGTTTTAAATTTATTGTTTGTAGAAACGATGTTTGAGCAAATTAAAACTCTTTATGATAATTATTTGTTTTTATTTAAACACACGTATGTAACTGCTACCTTGATCTTCTACTCTTTGAAGACTATACTTGTATCTTTTATTTTTGCTATTGTTTATTTAGAGATAAAAAAAACGCTCAAAATACTTAGTCATAGGAACTGGTGCACAAAGAACCTTTCGGTTATTGAGTCGTACGCCACGTATACCTTTTAGTGTTTTGTCCAGGACAATTTAGCTAATTACTACTTCTAGCTTGCTAGCTACTACTACTATTACTACTTTAGAACACTTTATGCTACTATATGCTACTATACAGCTACTAATAGCTTACTACTACTAGCTTAGCTAGCTACTACTATTTAGATAAGTTATTAACAACTAATTACTTCGAAATGTTGATAAGGTTAACATCTAAGAAAAACATTGATAAAACTTAAATATTAAAATGATGACTTAAAAATATGTCGAGGAGTTATGCTACTAATTAATTTATTTTTTAAATATTGACAGTTATTTTGTAAATGTCGTATTGTCATATATATAATCTAGATGAAGATCAGAATTATTATCGGAAAATTTTTATTTTGGCTATCGTTGATTAACTTATCTACTTCAATAGGTAAATAACTTTATTTCTACTAACTTTAAATAAGATTTTGAAGTTTTGTAGTAGAAAATATCTTAGTTTTGAACTTTATAAAAAGGGCTGTATACTATATAGTGCTTTTGTTCAACTAGCTATGGTTTTTTACAAACTTTTCCAAGTTTAACGTTTTACAATAAATTAAACTGATTTATATCATTACAAAAACAAGTGACAACAATTAAACTTTATTTAAAAATTTTTCTGGTGTAGTTTGTATTTTTAAGTTGAGCTTTTGAATAGTTGTAACGAAAGTTAAATGGTACATTGAAAAAAATTTCTTGACATTTATATTTGTTATTTACCTTAAATCTCTATTTTATCAACTGAATTGCATAACCGTTTTTACACTTAAACATTTGTAACTAAATAGTGTTATAAAATATTTATATAGCTCAAATTATCACTAAAAGAAGAAATAATTAAGCGATTATGTTCGAGTTTTTATTTTAATACTTTCTCTATTGCAGAAGAGTGTTGGTATTACAGGATGTACAACCTGAAACGTGGTTGGAAAAACACGCTACCCGAAAATTTTTCAGGAAAATTTGCAGAATTCTACAGTGATCCGCTAGGTCAGTATTTACTTTAAAGTATTTTTGTTTACTATGATTAACGTTACTAAAGCTTGTTTCGTTTTAACATTTAGCATTAATAAAAGTTTTCATTTGTTTGTTTTAAAATGCGTTTCTTTGCTGTAAAAATATTCTATAGGAATGTTGTGACTATTTTTTGTTTTTGATCGAAAATACAAATTTTTAAAACTCTATTTCAAAAAATATTCAAATTGTTGAATTTCCAGCAAAGGCGTTCAAAGCACTCTTTCACAGATCGAGGAAATACTGAAAGTACCAATGGAGCAAAGAAAGGTTACTTTTTAATGCTTACATCCTAAGTCTACTGAACCTAATATAAAGTTAAATGCTTGCTTAATAACTCATTCAAGTTTAATTTTTTACAGCCTGAACAGTCTAAACAGTTGGAGTTGAAAGTTAAAGAACTTGTAAGCAAAATTTTTGCCAACAGAAGTGATTCAGAAACCGTGAAATCTACAAATTGTTTCAAAGTGAGATAAGTATTATAAATTGACGTTTTATTTGTATTAGTACTCATTGTTCACACAAGTATAACACTTAAATTAAAAAGTAATCTAACTAAAATCTGTTGCATGTTTCTAAGGTTTTTGTAGATAAAGTTTTAAATTTTTAAATAGTTTACATAAAAAAACTAAATCTATCAGTTTAGTTTTTAAAAACATTAAATAGGTTTAAAGGTTTTTGCTTGTTTAAAATTGCAAATAGTGTTGAATACTCTGTAAAAAAAATTTACATTTGCTTAAATAAAAAAAAATGTTTAAAATTTTATTAAAATTTATATAAAAAAGTTATCAATTTGTCTTTAAATTCTTTGTTTTAGAATAAAAATACTATACTGATGTACTGTAAAATTGACTTACTTTTATAAACTTTAATTTTTATTGACAATTTATCAAAACTTTTTTGACAACAGTTTTGGCTTTTGTAATTTTATTGTTTATAAATTTATATTTATATTTATAAAAATGATGTTTATAAATTTTATTTACTTTACAATTAATCTAAATTTGCCTATTAGTGGATATTTAAACTTCAAAAACAAAGTTTAACTAAATAAAAAACTAATAAAAGTGTTCTGATTTACAATTTAATTGAAGCTAGCCCGTAGTTATTAGTAAAAAATTAAACTCAATTTGTCATTTTTAAAATATCTAATTATAATTTGCTTACTATAGAGACATATCATTTTCAATAGTTCAAAAAAATATTTTTCAGTATAGTGCTTTGATCTGCTTAAAATAAACTAAAGACTAAATAGATGTTTACTTACTTTGTTTCGATACTGCTTAAAAGACTTAGTTTTAGTTTAATAAGTAAGTTATAGATAAACAATACAATAAATACATCGCTAGTTGTGCATACGTAACATTATAATTTTGCAATTCTCAACATAAGTAACCGCAAAGAGTTAAATTTTTAAAATTTTATTCAGCCAGATACTAACTAAAACCAATTTTTTGTTCAATTTTTCAAATAATACTAACAAAGTAAAACATTGTTTGTAGTTAAAACATGATAAAATAAAATATCGCGTTTTATATCTTTAACAAATCAAAACTTTAAAAACAATCTCTTTGCATGCTTTTTTTTAAACTATAATAATTTGAGTTTTGAATACTTAAACAGTAGTACGCTGAAATATTTTAATTAGTTTGTTTACTTTTTTGTTTAAACAAACCCTTGAATGTATAAAATGAAAACAGTTCAAAGAATTGAAAACAATTATTGTTTATGTTTTCAACTGTTATAAGTCCATTGCCTTTGCTAACAATAGTAAACTTTAGACTTAAGTAATTGTACTTAGCTAAAGCTAATCAGTTTGTATGTTAGTTTAATTTGTAAGCAGCTTATAAACTTTTGCTCATATGATAATTTTAAAAAGTAAAATTTTAACAAATTAAGGACATTGTTATGTGTATTTATCTTTTACTGTATTTTTTCAAGAAAAAGTCACTTAAATGATTTTAGTTTTTCAGACATAAAAAAGCAGTTATAATCTTTTTTACTGTTCAAGGAACACTAATAAGTTCAAACTGGTTTTATCTAGTTTTATAAAAATTTTGATTTTTTTTTAAACATAAAAAAGTATTGATATGAAAAGCTTTTAGTTTAGTTTAAATGTAAAATACTTTTTTTTTTACAACTGTACGTTCAAAGGTTAAGTTAAGCTTTGTTGGTTTTATTTCAAAAAAAAAAGAATATATGTTTTAAGCTTAAATTCGTTTATTTAAGTTAGTTCATCACGTAGGGTTTTTTACAGCTTATTGATAAAACTATATACAACAAAAGATTAGTATTAGTTAATTTATTTGTCTTTAAAGCAGTAATGCTATTAATTAAGTTTAAAATTCAGAGCTTAAATAATTTCTTGCAATATTTACAACGATTCAAATTAGAGTCACTTTATCTATAACAAGTAAACTAAAACATTTTATTTGATAACAATTACTACTAAGCTGTCATAAGACATAATCGTTTTAAACTTTAAAACATCAGACATTAAGTTTTACCGAATAAACTATCAAAATACTGTAATATTGTTTTAATTTTATTGTTTTTAGAAACGGTGTATGAGCAAATTAAAACTCTATATGATAATTATTTTTTTTTTAAACACATGTATGTAACTGCTACCTTGATCTTCTATTCTTTGAAGATTGTACTTGTGTTTTTATTTTTTCTATTGTTTATTAAGAGATAAAAAAAGCTCAAAATACTTAGTCATAGGAACTGGTGCACAAGAACTGGGTTATTGAGTCGTACACCACGGATACCTTTTAGTGTTTTGTCCAGGACAATTTAGCTAATTACTACTTCTGGCTTGCTAGCGACTACTACTATCACTACTTTATACTACTTTATGCTACTACATAGCTACTATATAGCTACTACTGGCTTACTACTACTAGCTTAGCTAGCTACTACTATTTAGATCAGCTATTAACAAGTAATAACTTCGAAATGTTGATAAGGCTAACACCTAAGAAAAACATTGATAAAACTTAAGTATTAAAATGATGACTTAAAAATATGTCGAAGAATTATGCTACTAATTAATTTTTTCTTAAATATTGACAGTTATTTTGTAAATGTCGTATTTCCATATATAAAATCTACATAAAGATCAGAAATATTATCGGAAAGCTTTTATTTTGGCTATCGTTGATTAACTTATCTAATTCAATAGGTAAATAACTTTATTTCTACTAACTTTATTTTATTTAAACAAGATTTTGAAGCTTTGTAGTAGAAAATATCTTATTTATGAGCTTTTTAAAAAGGGCTGTATACTATATAGTGCTTTTGTTCAACTAGCTATGGTTTTTTACAAACTTTTCCAAGTTTAACGTTTTACAATAAATTAAACTGATTTATATCATAACAAAAACAATTGACAACAATTAAACTTTATTTAGAATTTTTTTTGGTGTAGTTTGTATTTTTAAGTTGAGCTTTTGAATAGTTCTAACTAAATTTAAAAAGTACATTTAAAAATTGTCTTGACATTTATATTTTTTATTTACTTAGAGTCTCTTTTTTATCTACTGAATTGCATAACCGTTTTTAGACTTAAACATTTGTAACTAAATAGTGTTTAAAATACTTATATAGCTTAAATTATCACTAAAAGAAGAAATAATTAAGCAATCATGTTCGAGTTTTTATTTTAATACTTTCTTTATTGCAGAAGAATGTTGGTATTACAGGATGTACAACCTGAAACGTGGTTGGAAAAACACGCTACCCGAAAATTTTTCGGGAAAGTTTGCAGAATTTTACAGTGATCCGGTAGGTCAGTATTTACCTAAACTTTAAAGTATTTTTGTTTACTATGATTAATGTTACTAAAGCTTGTTTCGTTTTAACATTAAGCATTAATAAAAGTTTTCATTTGTTTGTTATAAAATGCGTTTTTTGGCTGTAAAAATATTCTATAGGAATGTTGATAACTATTTTTTATTTTTGATCGAAAACACAAATTTTTAAAACTTTATTTCAAAAATTATTCAAGTTATTGAAATTTTTAGGCAGCGACCCAACCATCGAGTTTGAATTTAGTTTCGACAACTCGAGCTTATCGGAAAAGATCGTCGTTGAAAAGCAGTGTGAGGAAATATTTCACAAGCACACGGTATGCGCTATATTCGACAAGTCGAAGTACTACTCTGAAAATTTCATGATTGAGACCAGTAGAGTCATGTCTCCCGACGTTGAAACCGATTTGGAGTTTTCCATTTATCTAAAGAAGCCCGTTGCGAAGAAATATTTAGATGTGAAGTTCACAAAGGGGGATTACAGTTGTACGATGAATAGAATTGCCGTATATGGTGAGTGATATTACTTTTTGTTTGTTACTTATATTTTACAAACTATCATAATGAACTTAGCAGCTATTTAAAGAATTTGTTTTTGTAGTTAACTACTTGTAAGCGTTTGTATCATAGAAAATAAAAAAGTTAGATTTAAGAAAAATAGTCTAAACCAAAGTTTTCAGTATCAATTAGTAATTTGCGTTAATTTAGTATCTAAAGTCATTTTATTTTTTAATCAAACTAAATCCTCAACACTGAATATAACAGGAAGCCACTCAAAGGATGGAGGGAAAATTGTGAAACTAGTTCTCATAATACTGACGTCACTGCTATCAGCTGCCGTCATTTTGTTTTGTGCTTGCAAGTACATTCAAGTAAACGAACGTGACAGACAGCAAGTTTCCCACCCAACAAGAGGTTCCAGTAGTTTTATATATTTTCACAACAAATATAACTTGAGTACAAATTAATCAATTTTCAACAACTTTATTGTGCACAGTTTACCGTTTGAAAAAACTTAACTAAAAAATACTTTGATTTGAAAGCAGATGTGTTTTATGAAAAATTGAACACAAAAATATAATTTAAATGTGCTTACAAAAAATCAATATTTAAGTGTTAAATTTCCTCTCCGGTAGCAAAAAGAAACCAAATATAAAAGAAAGCAATGACGTAAGAGAAAAGGTCGAAATAATCACTCCAAACAATTTTGTAGAAGAAGAAAACAGAACCGCTAATCGAGGTTAATTGATAAAGTTTATCAAAAGATGTTTTAGGATATGAATAATGATCAAGTATACTTGCATTACAAAATATAGAAAGTCCTCGTATAATTAAAACTAAATAAAAATATCCCACAATGTTGCGCAGTTTAACACATAAAATTGTTTTAAGTTTTCACCGTTGTAAAGTTGTAGTAAGTTTTAATTATTTTTTAAAGCATTTAAAATAAAGACAAAAATCTATAAGTTCATGCTACGATTAACTATTTTCGTTGCATTCATTGAGTATATCGCAATTCATTGTGAATTTAAATTACAGAAGTTTTCACTGTATAATGTAACATTGAAAAATTAAGAAAAAATCTGTTAGGTTTATTAACCAATGACGAACAAAATTTACTAACTTTTGCAGTATTTTTCTTAAAATATTAGTAGTAACTTAAGTTAATTAAAAAAAATATTTGTTATTGTCAAAAAGGTATAAAAATAAAATAAAACTAATTTTTGTTTTATAACATTCTTAATCGAAATTTCGAAACAGCTGTAGAAAACAAAAAAAACAGTTCAAACGAGAAAGAAAGAAGAGTTGATGATGTAGGCGTTGCTATTGACAACAGGTGTGACGTTTCACGCTCGTGTTCAGGGAGAAGTTTCAGGTCATCTGATTTGTCGTTGACTCCTGATCAGAGGTCTGTTGTTGGAAAGGATTCAGATGCTTGTGTGCAGAAGAGTCATGTTAACGAGGGTTTTGTAGAAAATGAAGCAGAAAACGCCAATGAAGGTAATTAAATTCAAATTATTGGAGAACAAGCATAATTAAGTAAATAAATAAACAAAAGTTTTCAATTAAAACAACGGTATTAACTTTATTGTTTTATTTAAAATATTAAAAACAATATTAATACGGTATTTTCAAAATGGTTATAATAGTTTTAACGTATAATTTACTTGCTAAAAACTGTTTATAGTTTAGAATTTATAAATATTCAAACTTTATCGGTTTAAAAGTTCACAAAAATACTTTATGATATTTCTTAGTGCAACATTTTTTGACTGCAGTTCGAATTACCTTGTTTTGAAATATATAAAACGATTTTATGTTTTAAGCTTTAAAAAAGTTCAAGCAGTAGTAACTGTTGTTTATAGAAAATGGTTTTAGTCTCACATGTTTCGAACATTAGACTGCACTGCAATGTTAATTTGATTTGAAAGTACACCACTTTTCAGCGCTGAGCGATTAAATATTTGCTATTAAAAAAGAAATAGAAAATATTGAAGCAATCGCTACCACTGTCATTAAACGTGAACTTCCAGGTTCTCGCTCAGGTAAAACTTCAGAGGGTTCGGGGACAAAAGTTGATTCGTCATCTTCCGCTGATCGAAAATGTCAAGTAGTAGACAGCTCAAATGTTTCTGATCACGGAGGTTCAAGTGGCTGCCGCGATAATTATGTCTTCGTAAAAGGTAAAGGTTTGTCATTTTGTATGTTAAAAAGCTAGTTAGTTTAGTAAACTTTTAAACCGGTAACTTTATTATAATACAGTTTATTCTATTTAAAATACAGTTTAGTCTATTAACTTTCTACAAAGTTTATTGTGTCAGAAACATAGCAAAAACCTTTTATTTGCTTTTTTTGTGGCTTTATTGCTTAAGTTTGGTTATAAGTATGGTTACAATCTAAAGAAAACAAGTAAATCAATTTTTTCGAAAGTTATTTAATACTTAGATTTAAAGTATAGCAATAGTTTATGGTTCTGTTTGTAATTATAGTTTTTAGTTCGTTTTTGTAATTTTGAATCTATTAATATTTTTAATATGTAAATGAGTTTAGTCATTTAAGCAACTCTAAAACGATAAAGGTTGTGAATGTATATATTTAAAAACCTCCAAGATAAACACGTTTCAAAACATGCAATTGTTTTGTCTAAAGTAAAACAGTAACATATAAGCAATAATTTGCATATAATTATAACATTTAGATACAGAAGTCAGTTCAAAAGCTCAAAAACAAGTTTCTGATGAACAAGATATATAAAACTTCGAAATATTTTAAGTTTTTTTTTTGTAGAAACGATTTTAAACTTTTTTAGTTGTACTTTTGCTACGTTTACTTAATGTTGTTGGTTTTAAGCTTTCAAATTAATTTTATTCACTTTTGTATTTTATTAAAAAAAAATTAGTTTGTAATTAATATTCTTTTTTTTTCTATAATTTTCATCTTATGTTCGCTTTGTTTTTAATATACTGAAATATGTATATCAGAAAATGATATTAAAATGATGACAGCTATTTTCTAAGTAGTGGTTAAATAGAAATACCTTTATTTATTTTGTTGATAATAAACAACGTAGTAATTTTTAAAATTAAAGTCTGAATATTTTTTATTACAAGTGCTTTAAAACTTCCGTTTGTGCCGAACCTTATTACTTTCAATAAGACTTAAAGTTTCACAAAGTGTTCCAACAAATATAAGTTTTAACGGTTTACCTGTGGGCAAAATAAATTGTAAAACTAGTTTACGGTTTACAATACTATTTTAGCTGTAAATTTTTTTTAAACTATATTTAGTGTATATAAACTTAATATAGTACTTTTCAAAACTTAATATAGAAAAATTAATTTTAGTGAAAACAATATTTTTTATGCTTTTCATGTATTTAAAAAGAAAAAGATAAAAAGAACGCTTTGTCAGTTTTTTTAGAAATTACAAAAAAAATTGTACAATTATTAATTAATTGATAATAATATCGATTTTATTTTGTTGCTTAAAAATATTATTAAAGAATAATGAATAGAAAGTTAACAGTTTATAAAAACAATACAAACTACCGCAAACTAAAATAAGAACTATATTTTACTATTCTCAGTAACTATAACTATCAAATGGAAAATATAATAAAATTTTTGTTCATACATGCGAACAAAAACTAATTCACAGCTGAAAAAACAATCACAGCTTTAAAAAAACACAAGTTTTTACTTTTATTTATGCTTTTACAAAAAAATATATATTACGTTTACCCGAGCATAATACATGACTATATCAAAAACCTAACTTACATAAGTTAGATATAACAATCAAAAATATATTCAGTAAAAATTGTAGATTATGTTCATTTTCAATGGTAACGAATGCTAAGACATGAGTTTTAGTTTTTTAGTTTGGTTTAGTTTAGTTTGAACAACTAAAGACAAAAGTTTAAGTAAACTATACGATATTAAACATAAACATTTTGATTGGTACATCAGAAGGCAAAGCTGTAAAAAATAATTTTGAAAATTGATAATTAAACATTGAAAATGAAAAGAATAAAATTTACCAATGTTTTTATGTTATTTACATTTATAAGTGGTTGCCTAGCTAAATAACAACGATTAGCATACAAGTTTTGAAATCAATAATACAATCGTACTTTGTACATAATTATGACGTAACAAAAGCAATTAGCCGGAAGCAGTTTTTGTGTTTTGAAAAGTTTAGGGAGATTTTTTGTGCATATTTGTTCGTTTGTATCGAAGTATTTAATTTTAGATTATTTATGATAGACATTTACTGTAAATAAAAAATTTGTAAAGAAACTTTTTTTTTTAATTTTAGCAAAACTAGTTATTTAAAAAGTATTTTCTTAATAAGTTATACATTGTTAAAATGTTCACCTTCAAAGCAAAACGTTGCCGTAATCTACGTTATATATATATGTTTATGAACCAACAAAAAGAAGGCATATCAATAAAAAAAAAACACTTCTTTTTATCAAATTGTTGTAAATTTTCAGAGATAATTTAACTTTACATTTTAACTTATTTATAATTGAAGTAGCGATTTTATTTTATTTTTTAGTTCAGCTAGTATTATGCATTATAAAATATTAATATTGCTGTGTTTATTAGAGCTATAGTTTTTTTTAGAGTTGTGTTCGGTTGGAAGATAAATTAAACATTCATAATTTCTTAAGCAGTGTGTGCCCATTGCAAAAAATTACTTTCTTGACGCTTGAATGATTTTTATTTTTTTCTTGCTCGCTATATCTTAAGAAGTACTGTATGTGTATTGTGTGTGTGTAATACTAAACGAATTTGAGATATACTTTTAATTTGTTGTGTTTGTATTGAATAGATCTTGTTATTCGTAATTTGTTATGTAGTGTGCCCACTGCATAAAATTATAAGCTTAACGCTTGAATGATTTTTGTTTTTTTCTTTCTTACTTTATATTAAGAAGCATAGTAAGGCAAGTCTACTGTTGAGGCGAAGAGTTTTATTAGTAAAGAAAATGTTTTATTTTATTTTAAATCATTGTAATTAAATTTTATGGTAACTAGTTATTCAAAAACTACGTTTTGTCAGGAAAACATTGATAAAGCAAAAAGTTATAATAACACCTAAAATGTTTAAACATTAGTTTTTAGTGAAAGTAAAGGTTTTAATTCTTATTTTTTAGGTTTTTGGTCATTTTTATATTTTCAGTTAAGTATACTCTCTAAACTTCTTTTTTATTAAGATTTTAAATTAGGGTTTATAAAAGTAATGACTTACTTCTCAAAAATATACTTTTTTAAAAGAAAAATAAACACTTGTATTAAAATAGATTTAAAAACTTACTAAAATTTGCATTATTTTTACAACTATACTTAAAACTTACGCGTAAAAAACAATAAAATTTATGACTTTTTAGAAAATTTATGCTAGCTGTATACATTACTGTGCAATGCATGATAAAATAAATATAACTGTTAATGAAAATACAAACTAAGTATCTTTACTAAGTTAACTAAGTAAACTTTATACTAAGTAAACTTCGTATAACTTTAAGTCTAAATTAAATTACTGTTTGTCACACAAGTGATGTTTTTTTATAGCACATTGACTTTCTTTGTTTTATTTGTTAGTTACTACAGTTGTGTAATATTCTATTTATTTCTTAAACGTATAACACTTTTATTTATTAAGAATTAACGTTATTACAGTAACATAGAGTTAAGTTCCAAAGATATTAAATTTGATAATCAACTCAAAAAAAAAATTATGCTCATTTTATGCAAATTTTTATACATATTTTTGAACGATTTTATGTCGACTAAAACAGGACATCTAGAAGAGTTAGTGACGTAACATGAAATTTCTAGCAATTTATAAAATAGTTTAAAATATATATTGGATATAATTTTTGGGGTGGGTGGGATGGTAATCAAATTCGAAAAACAGCAGTACGAGAGAGGCTGAAAGCAAGATCGCACAATCGCGCGCAAAGCGCGCTGCTGTGCCTTTTTTTGCGAAGCAAAACCGAAAGAAAGCGGAGCTTTCTGAGGTTGGGACGCACAAAGAAAGCGAAGCCTTTGAGGCATGAAAGTTAAAACAAGATCGCACAATCGCGCGCGAAGCGCGCTGTTGTGCTTATTTTGCGAAGCAAAACCGAAAGAAAGCGGAGCTTTCTGAGGTTGGGACGTACAAATAAAGCAAAGCTTTTGAGGCATGAAAGTTAAAGCAAGATCGCGCGCGAAGCGTGCTTTTATTTGCGAAGCAAAACCGAGCTTTCTGAGGCAGAAATTTAGGTTACGAATTTAGATTTGTTTAAAGTTAAAATACTAATTATCTTTCTAGTAGAGTAATTATCTTTTATTGCTTAGTTAAAACGACAGTTTTTAAAGCAGGAATTTAAGTGTTTAAGGCAGGAATTCAGGCTAACGAATTTAGATTTGTTTAAAGTTAAAATTAGTGGAGTAATTATGTTTTACTATTTAGTTTAAACGGCAGTTTTTAAAACTTGAAGTATTTTTTAAGAGTATTCGAAAAATAGTAGAAAGTTTTAAAATTTATAATAATTGTAACATTTTAATTTTTTTTCTTACTTTATTATTTATTAGTATTTGCTTAATTTTGCTAGCACAAAAGCGCGCTTTGCGCGCGGTGTGCGATACTTTTAGCTAGTTATTACAAACTATTTTCTTATTTATGTAGTTCTTTTTGTTTTATATTTAAGTGAATAGATATATTAATTTTTTTCTTATTTTTACATTATCTGTTTTAAACTAATTTGTTCTAATCCTTAGTTTAAACCTAAGTTATCAAAAATTTTAAGAGTTTTTGATAGTATTTCAAAATTATCATAAGTTTGAAAAATTTCTAATTAATAATTTTTTTCTTACTTATTAAATTATTTATCTGTCTTATTCAGCTAGCACAAAAGCGCGCTTTGCGCGCGGTGTGCGATACTCTCGGCTATTTATTAAAATCTGTTTTCAATTTAAATTACCTCTTAATTGCTTTGTAGTTTACTTCATAGCTATATTTAACCTGAAAACCACCACTCTAAGAAAATATATAACTTACTATCTTAATACTTTTATTTAACTTTAATAGTCTTTTACTTTACAGCTAATTCAAAACTAATATACAGTGAAAACATATTTTATTTCTAATTGACAAATAGAATGAAAAATTTGAATATGAATAAGGTATATAAAACTTTACAAATAGTTAAGTACAAACTTTTACTTTATAAAATATCAAAATTGTTGATAAACTGACATTTTATATTCCATCTCAGCTTCAACCAGTTGGCCCCGTAAATCAAAATCTGTTGATTTTTTCAGCAGCAAGTTCCAGTTTGATATAGTTTTTACAAAATCTTTCATTTTGTTGCTTGGTGTCTATAAGTTAAACTAAAATAATAAATTCAAACATACTTTTAAAACTTTAAATGAAGTATATTGTTAACTAATTTTCATATTAAACAAATTATATACTCCTAGCTTCAGCATTATGCAAATTTTAAACAGACTTATAAAAATGTTGAGTTAAATTATTTCATAGACTTTAATTGACAACCATTAAAAAAAACAGAAAAAACGAACAATTTCAATATCTAAAATTAAGAAATTTGATTAGATAACAAATAAATTGTTGTAAAATTAAAAAATAAAATACTATTCATATTTTTATGTACTACAAAATACATAATAAATACTTGCTTTGATGACAACAGAAAGTTAGTTTAAGCTGTTCTAAAAAACAAACCAAAATTCTTTTTTTTTTTTTTGTATAATATAATTAAATAAATCAAACTTTACATAACAAAACATATCATTTCCAAACCTGTAGAAGTCACATTCAGTGTTTGTATATCACCATTTCGTTGCAAATACGATTGGTAGTAATCCACTACCATACTACCTACATCCTCTATATGTCTCCATCCAATATCTACAACTTTTACTACTTTAACTCCTACAGATTTTTAAATTTAACATATTGTTTATCACAAAATAGGAAATTGTGAGGTGGACATATTTTAACTTTTTTTTCAAAAAAACTTGTATTCAAAAAAATAAAACTAAAAGAGAAAAAAATATTATCTGACTAACAAAAAATTGCTATTAGACTTTTTATGCCCTGCCAAAAAATATATATTCAACTAAAACAAGAAATTAAATCAATTATGTGTGTAATGAACTTACTTTTAATCTTTACAGGATTGCCACTCGTTTTTTCACTTTTTTTTCCATTTAGTATGAAAAAATATTTTGAAAATATTAAAAAAATACTTTTAAACACGCTTCAAACTGTTACATAGTTCAAAAAGACGCTTAGTATTATTTTAATCGTTTTTGTACTTTTATATTGAAACATATTTTTAAGTTGATTGCTTTTTATTTTTTTTATTGAAACTTGAACCAAAAAACTTGTGAAATTGTGAAAAAAAGCTTGAAACATCCTTTTTTCTAATTCATTCAAACTTTAAAAAATAAGTAGGTTTGGTTAGATAACAACAGTTAGCAAAATGTATAATAATATTATCACATTTTTAAATCAAGTAAAAACTTTCTTAATAAAATCAAATTAATCAGATATGCGTCCACTAAATGGTTTAAAAAAAAGTGGTTTTGCTTACACATTTGTCGATTTATTGCGTCTTTAAAACTAAATAAAGTTCGGAATAAAACTTACTGACTGAAGCTAACAAAGTAGTAGCTTAAATATCAGGGGTCGGCAGCTTTTTGTGTTACTAGGGCCAATTTTACTAGAAATAGTTGTTTGTAGGTCTCAGTTATTTAAAATAAAAATTAATAATCTGTATAGAAATACTGTTTGAAACACAAATTTATCAAAATAAGCAATAATTAAGCACTGTCAAACAGTATGTGTTAAAAAAAGAGCGTTATTTAAATTTTTATATCGTAAAACCTTTAATTTTAATGGTTTTAAGAAAGAATGCCTCGCGGGCCGCAGTTTGCCGACAACTGTTATAGATCAAGTAACTAATATTTTGGTAGCAGACACATACAATAACTGGTGTTTAATTATATAGTAGTTACTGAGTTTATTAAACATTTTTGTACTGTTTAGCAATGTTTGCATTTAGAAATATTTTTTTATGAAAAATTAAAATGTTTCAAGTACTTTTATTTTAAAATACACATAATGCTTAAGCAAACTAAATATTAATAGATTGTTTTTGAATATTTTTATCATTAAACTACTTTATTTTAAAACGGTTAGTATATTTACAACTAAAAATTAATTATGTTTTGATTAACAACCTAGATTAAGTTTATTAACTTTACATATAATTAAACATTTTATTGTGTGAAATTTTAAATTATAATTTTAAGTCGATTAACAGACTTATTAAAAAAAGCTTTAGACATGCCAATTTTTTGAAAAGTATAATTCAATATGAAGTCTCTGCCTCTTTAAATAGAAAAATGCTATACTTTTTTTTATCATCAAGTAATCTTTTATACTAAGCACACATTTCTAATATTGACTTTTTGTAACACCTAAAAGTAAAACAAACATATTCTTTTGAACTTCAGACCATTAAAAGAGCATAATCTTTTAAGAAAATCAGTCGACAAAGCTAATGGTTACAAAGTTATCTTTTTTTTTATAAACACTTTCTTTATATTAAGTTTATGATATCTTTGAAGACTTATTTATTAAAATATCAATTAAACCTATTTAAATATAAACGTTTATTCCATATTTAGGTCCACCAAATACTTTATTCATACTCTTTAGTTTTAAGCTTTGAAATAATAATTTAAGCTTTATCACTTAAAATACGTATGGTTTTGCAATTTAATTTGTTTTTAAACTATTTCTACTGATTTATTTTATGTGTAAAATATTATATTTTTTATTTATTAGCAGTTGGATTCTATTCGTAGCTTTTATTTAAATAGCCTGTTTTTCTTCTGATACTGAGTAGTTATTATTCTGTGTTTTTAATGATAATAATTTTTGTTGTTAAGCCATAAACGAGTACAAATTCAACTTATTTACATCTCTTTGATAATTTGTTTTTATTATGATATGTGCTGTATATTATTCAATCATTTGTTAATCTAAAAAAAAGACTTTTAATCGTCATACTAATAGTATAGTGATATTGCTTTTAAAAAGTTTTTTTAGTTTAATTATTTAATTTAATATATTTAACATTTTTTTTTCAAACAGTTTGAATTTGTATCTTTACTTGATATTATATACTTTTACTTCGTGTGATTTTGCAATTTACCTAGTTTTATTATAGACTTACTGTTTTTATTCTTATGGTAATAAACTTCTTCTGTTTGATAATCGTACTATTTTGTCTAAAATTTTATTGTATAATGTTATTACAAGTCAATCAGTTAAACCTTACTCTTTGAAGTATACTGTTTATTACTTTTCATTGAAAATATTTTGTTAAAGTTTAAACAAATTAAGACAAGTTTTTCTGTATAGTACAATATAGTTCTGTATAGTTCTAAAATGAATAAAATGTACTACTTTAAGTGTTGTTGTGTCCAAATAATATCTCGATTTTTACAAAGCATAACAACTTCTAGGCAATTTTGATTTTAGAATACCCAAATGTTTCTTCCAATTAAGCTTATCATCAAAAACCACACCTAAGCATATTATACTACTACTCTGCTCAACAAGAAAACTAAACTTTAAAACAATAATGAAATAATCTATACGAAAACATTAAAAAGTAATTGTATAAACATCATAAAAAACTACTTAAGTTTGAAATTGGTAAGCACCCTTTTTTAACCAATTACTCGAATATTGACCATGGAAATCACAGTCTACCATGGGTTCCAAACCGCCCCCTGCCCTAGATTTAGATTTTTATGATCATTTAAATTGTGCGATTACCTACAAAAACCACACCTAAGAATATTATACTACTACTCTGCTCAACAAGAAAACTAAACTTTAAAACAATATTGAAATAATCTATACGAAAACATTAAAAAGTAATTGTATATACATAAATAAAAAACTACTTAAGTTTAAAAATGGTAAGCACCCTTTTTAACCCATTACTCGAATATTGACCATGGAAACCATAGTCTATCATAGACTCCGCACCGTCTCCTGCCCTAGATTTAGATTTTTATGATCATTTACATTCACATTTTTCTTGTTTCCCTTCCTACAAGAACAACCATAAAAATGCAAAAAATAACTTAAAACCAATTAATAGGGGAGAATTGGTATTATTTTATCAAATTTTCAGTCTGAGTTTCGAAGTCAGACGTAGCGAACCTGGTCACGTGATCACGGGCCGGATCCCACTTAAACAATGTAAAAATAAAAACACCGAAACCGACCTCAGGGCCGCACGTTACCAACCCCCAGTCTAAACCAGTTTTAATGCATGCTGTAATAGCTAATCGGTGAGTTTGCTTTTTAAAGCATTTAGTAAGATCAGATTTATACACAAATATAATATAAGCAATTGCGGAATAGAAGCTATTCTTATACTTAACTATTTTCTTTCTTTTTGCTTCGCGTTTTGCTTAATACTATTTTTGATTTAATCTAAGCAATTAAACAATATGAAGCTGATATACTATTTAAAAGTTGAATTTTACGATATGATTTTTTTAACTAAATAAAAATTGTGTGCATTGACGGCACGTTTGAACATTTTAATATCAACATAATAGAATATTTATTTAATAACAGATATAAGCGATTCGTCGTTATAACTGTTTTTAATCATAAGTTTCGATTATTGCTTTACAATTAAAAGCTTTTAAATGGAAAAAAAAACAAACATGTTGTATCTCAACTCAGGGTCGGCATTTAGTAGTCGCAGACAAATTTTAAACACTGAAATATTTGCAAGCCTCGTTCGTAGTAGTTCCATGACATACCCAAAATATAAGATTCGAATTTTTCATAAGTTTAACTTAGACTTTGACGACCAGAGTTGGCAAAACGCTATCAAGTATCAAGCCAATTGAGCACAAAAGCGCAAATAATCGGCTTGTATAACGTTAGTAACTTCACGCTTGAGTGATAGAGCAATGCCTTTTGACAAGCTTGGGCAGAAGAACAAGTTTGCAACAATATCATAATTTCAAAGAATATGAAACACTAATGAAAAACAAAGCGTTTAAGACTGATCTTTAAAATGAGATGTCTTAAAATCATCTTAGATAAATAATGAGACCTTTTTTCTTTAGAAAAGTTCTACTAGAATTTAATTAGGCTACAAAAAAGCTTACAACAATACCAGTTTAATCATTTTTATTTCAACTAAATTGATTTTCAAACTTTAGACTCTTTTTTTTTTAATTTTGTGTTTCTCCTTAGTATTTTGTAACCATTAAAATTAATAATTTTGTTTTAACAACAATAGTTAATACTAATATAGTCTTAGTTATTTTATACTATTATCAATATTAATGTAATCATTTTTATTATAAAAATGATAAATTATTAAAACAAAAACTTCAATCTATTTTATTATACTTTTTTCTTACTTGTTTCGAACTTTAAATTATATATCATTATCTAATTACAAAACGCACTAGTTAGTACGTATTTAAAAAAACTTTAAGTTTGAATTTTATAAGATAAGATTCAAAGTATTTTTTCTAAGTAAAAAAACTAAAACAGGTAGTATATAAAAAAAAAAGAGTTACAGCTATTATTTTTTAAAATCTAGAGTTGAATGAGTTTTCTTAGTAAGTACAGCTAGCATTCCTTTATCATCATTACATACAAAAAATCAATAGAAATATGTTTTGTATGTTAAATTTTAATTTTAAAAAATAAAACTTATATTAAAACAAATCCTTAAAAAAATCAATTTTAGTTGTTTTTTAGAAGTTAATTTAATATTTTTTCATTCTATGCCTGTTACATGCCTTGTTTTATAATTTTTGAAAATGATTTATTTTGAACTAAAGTAGATATTACATAAACATTTTCTAAAGTTTTCTAATACGAATTGCCGAATAGATAAACAAAATTATTATTGTAAGGACTAATCAACGAGATGGGCTTGAAGGCGGCTTGAACATCCTGCTGCTTAAGGGGTTTGTCGAAGTCGGAGCTGCTAATGACAAAGGTGATCATTTCATTTGTTGTTGGAACGAACAGAGATGGCCGCTTCATCTTGGAAGGCTGAAATTTAAAAAAATAAAATGGTTATTTTTGTTTTATCAAAAACTTTATTCAAGTACAAAAAGATCTTTTAAAGTTTCAGTAAGTTTTAAGCCTGTCCTGTCCGTAAAGAAAAAAAAATACAAAAGTAAACAAGTGATGTAAAAAACTTAAGCATAAAAATATGCATGTTAAAACTAAATTTTGTAATCTTCGCTTGTATAACACAAATACAAACTGTTTACATATAAGGTAGTATAAAAAGGTTTTTTCAACATAAAACTATTAAATAATAGTTTATAGTATAATAAAGAAATAAAAAACTAATAAAAGTGTTCTGATTTACAATTTAATTGAAGCTAGCCCGTAGTTATTAGTAAAAAATTAAACTCAATTTGTCATATTTAAAATATCTAATTATAATTTGCTTACTATAGAGACTTATCAATAGTTCAAAAATAAAAATCTTTCAGTATAGTGCTTTGATCTGCTTAATATAAACTAAAGACTAAATATTTACTTACTTCATTTCGATACTGCTTAAAAGACTTAGTTTTAGTTTAATAAGTAAGTTATAGATAAACAATACAATAAATACATCGCTAGTTGTGCATACGCAACATTATAATTTTGCAATTCTCAATATAAGTAACCGCAAAGAGTTAAATTTTCAAAATTTTATTTAGCCAGATACTAACTAAAACCAACTTTTTGTTCAATTGTTTAAATAATACTAACAAAGTAAAACATTTTTTGTAGTTAAAATATGATAAAATAAAGTATTGCGTTTTATATCCTTAACAAATCAAAAATTTAAAAACAATCTCTTTTCATGCTTTTTTTAAATTATAATAATTTGAGTTTTGAATACTTAAACAGTAGTACGCTGAAATATTTTAATTAGTTTGTTTACTTTTTTGTTTAAACAAACCGTTGAATGTATAAAATGAAAACAGTTTAAAGAATTGAAAACAATTATTGTTTATGTTTTCAACTGTTATAAGTCCATTGCCTTTGCTAACAATAGTAAACTTTAGACTTAAGTAATTGTACTTAGCTAAAGCTAATCAGTTCATATGTTAGTTTAATTTGTAAGCAGCTTATAAACTTTTGCTCATATGATAATTTTAAAAAGTAGAATTTTAACAAATTAAGGACATTGTTATGTGTATTTATCTTTTACTGTATTTTTTCAAGAAAAAGTCACTAAAATGATTTTAGTTTTTCAGACATAAAAAAGCAGTTATAATCTTTTTTACTGTTCAAGGAACACTAAGTTCAAACTGGTTTTAACTAGTTTTATAAAAATTTTAATTTTTTTTTAAACATAAAAAAATATTGATATGAAAAGCTTTTAGTTTAGTTTAAATGTAAAATACTTTTTTTTTACAACTGTACGTTCAAAAATAGAGTTCAGCTTTGTTGGTTTTATTTCAAAAAAAAAAAAAAGAATATATGTTTTAAGCATTATTCGTTTATTTAAGTTAGAATTTCATCGCGTAGGGTTTTTTACAGCTTATAGATAAAACTATACACAACAAAAGATTAGTATTAGTTAATTTATTTGTCTTTTAAGCAGTAATGCTATTAATTAAGTTTATCAAGTTTAAAATTCAGAGCTTAAATAATTTCTTGTAATATTTACAACGATTAAAATTAGAGTTACTTTATCTATAACAAGTAAATTAAAACATTTAATTTGATAATAATTACTACTAAGCTGTCATAAGACATAATCGTTTTAAATTTTAAAATATCAGACATTAAGTTATACCGAATGAACTATCACAATACTGTAATATTGTTTTAAATTTATTGTTTGTAGAAACGATGTTTGAGCAAATTAAAACTCTTTATGATAATTATTTGTTTTTATTTAAACACACGTATGTAACTGCTACCTTGATCTTCTACTCTTTGAAGACTATACTTGTATCTTTTATTTTTGCTATTGTTTATTTAGAGATAAAAAAAACGCTCAAAATACTTAGTCATAGGAACTGGTGCACAAAGAACCTTTCGGTTATTGAGTCGTACGCCACGTATACCTTTTAGTGTTTTGTCCAGGACAATTTAGCTAATTACTACTTCTAGCTTGCTAGCTACTACTACTATTACTACTTTAGAACACTTTATGCTACTATATGCTACTATACAGCTACTAATAGCTTACTACTACTAGCTTAGCTAGCTACTACTATTTAGATAAGTTATTAACAACTAATTACTTCGAAATGTTGATAAGGTTAACATCTAAGAAAAACATTGATAAAACTTAAATATTAAAATGATGACTTAAAAATATGTCGAGGAGTTATGCTACTAATTAATTTATTTTTTAAATATTGACAGTTATTTTGTAAATGTCGTATTGTCATATATATAATCTAGATGAAGATCAGAATTATTATCGGAAAATTTTTATTTTGGCTATCGTTGATTAACTTATCTACTTCAATAGGTAAATAACTTTATTTCTACTAACTTTAAATAAGATTTTGAAGTTTTGTAGTAGAAAATATCTTAGTTTTGAACTTTATAAAAAGGGCTGTATACTATATAGTGCTTTTGTTCAACTAGCTATGGTTTTTTACAAACTTTTCCAAGTTTAACGTTTTACAATAAATTAAACTGATTTATATCATTACAAAAACAAGTGACAACAATTAAACTTTATTTAAAAATTTTTCTGGTGTAGTTTGTATTTTTAAGTTGAGCTTTTGAATAGTTGTAACGAAAGTTAAATGGTACATTGAAAAAAATTTCTTGACATTTATATTTGTTATTTACCTTAAATCTCTATTTTATCAACTGAATTGCATAACCGTTTTTACACTTAAACATTTGTAACTAAATAGTGTTATAAAATATTTATATAGCTCAAATTATCACTAAAAGAAGAAATAATTAAGCGATTATGTTCGAGTTTTTATTTTAATACTTTCTCTATTGCAGAAGAGTGTTGGTATTACAGGATGTACAACCTGAAACGTGGTTGGAAAAACACGCTACCCGAAAATTTTTCAGGAAAATTTGCAGAATTCTACAGTGATCCGCTAGGTCAGTATTTACTTTAAAGTATTTTTGTTTACTATGATTAACGTTACTAAAGCTTGTTTCGTTTTAACATTTAGCATTAATAAAAGTTTTCATTTGTTTGTTTTAAAATGCGTTTCTTTGCTGTAAAAATATTCTATAGGAATGTTGTGACTATTTTTTGTTTTTGATCGAAAATACAAATTTTTAAAACTCTATTTCAAAAAATATTCAAATTGTTGAATTTCCAGCAAAGGCGTTCAAAGCACTCTTTCACAGATCGAGGAAATACTGAAAGTACCAATGGAGCAAAGAAAGGTTACTTTTTAATGCTTACATCCTAAGTCTACTGAACCTAATATAAAGTTAAATGCTTGCTTAATAACTCATTCAAGTTTAATTTTTTACAGCCTGAACAGTCTAAACAGTTGGAGTTGAAAGTTAAAGAACTTGTAAGCAAAATTTTTGCCAACAGAAGTGATTCAGAAACCGTGAAATCTACAAATTGTTTCAAAGTGAGATAAGTATTATAAATTGACGTTTTATTTGTATTAGTACTCATTGTTCACACAAGTATAACACTTAAATTAAAAAGTAATCTAACTAAAATCTGTTGCATGTTTCTAAGGTTTTTGTAGATAAAGTTTTAAATTTTTAAATAGTTTACATAAAAAAACTAAATCTATCAGTTTAGTTTTTAAAAACATTAAATAGGTTTAAAGGTTTTTGCTTGTTTAAAATTGCAAATAGTGTTGAATACTCTGTAAAAAAAATTTACATTTGCTTAAATAAAAAAAAATGTTTAAAATTTTATTAAAATTTATATAAAAAAGTTATCAATTTGTCTTTAAATTCTTTGTTTTAGAATAAAAATACTATACTGATGTACTGTAAAATTGACTTACTTTTATAAACTTTAATTTTTATTGACAATTTATCAAAACTTTTTTGACAACAGTTTTGGCTTTTGTAATTTTATTGTTTATAAATTTATATTTATATTTATAAAAATGATGTTTATAAATTTTATTTACTTTACAATTAATCTAAATTTGCCTATTAGTGGATATTTAAACTTCAAAAACAAAGTTTAACTAAATAAAAAACTAATAAAAGTGTTCTGATTTACAATTTAATTGAAGCTAGCCCGTAGTTATTAGTAAAAAATTAAACTCAATTTGTCATTTTTAAAATATCTAATTATAATTTGCTTACTATAGAGACATATCATTTTCAATAGTTCAAAAAAATATTTTTCAGTATAGTGCTTTGATCTGCTTAAAATAAACTAAAGACTAAATAGATGTTTACTTACTTTGTTTCGATACTGCTTAAAAGACTTAGTTTTAGTTTAATAAGTAAGTTATAGATAAACAATACAATAAATACATCGCTAGTTGTGCATACGTAACATTATAATTTTGCAATTCTCAACATAAGTAACCGCAAAGAGTTAAATTTTTAAAATTTTATTCAGCCAGATACTAACTAAAACCAATTTTTTGTTCAATTTTTCAAATAATACTAACAAAGTAAAACATTGTTTGTAGTTAAAACATGATAAAATAAAATATCGCGTTTTATATCTTTAACAAATCAAAACTTTAAAAACAATCTCTTTGCATGCTTTTTTTTAAACTATAATAATTTGAGTTTTGAATACTTAAACAGTAGTACGCTGAAATATTTTAATTAGTTTGTTTACTTTTTTGTTTAAACAAACCCTTGAATGTATAAAATGAAAACAGTTCAAAGAATTGAAAACAATTATTGTTTATGTTTTCAACTGTTATAAGTCCATTGCCTTTGCTAACAATAGTAAACTTTAGACTTAAGTAATTGTACTTAGCTAAAGCTAATCAGTTTGTATGTTAGTTTAATTTGTAAGCAGCTTATAAACTTTTGCTCATATGATAATTTTAAAAAGTAAAATTTTAACAAATTAAGGACATTGTTATGTGTATTTATCTTTTACTGTATTTTTTCAAGAAAAAGTCACTTAAATGATTTTAGTTTTTCAGACATAAAAAAGCAGTTATAATCTTTTTTACTGTTCAAGGAACACTAATAAGTTCAAACTGGTTTTATCTAGTTTTATAAAAATTTTGATTTTTTTTTAAACATAAAAAAGTATTGATATGAAAAGCTTTTAGTTTAGTTTAAATGTAAAATACTTTTTTTTTTACAACTGTACGTTCAAAGGTTAAGTTAAGCTTTGTTGGTTTTATTTCAAAAAAAAAAGAATATATGTTTTAAGCTTAAATTCGTTTATTTAAGTTAGTTCATCACGTAGGGTTTTTTACAGCTTATTGATAAAACTATATACAACAAAAGATTAGTATTAGTTAATTTATTTGTCTTTAAAGCAGTAATGCTATTAATTAAGTTTAAAATTCAGAGCTTAAATAATTTCTTGCAATATTTACAACGATTCAAATTAGAGTCACTTTATCTATAACAAGTAAACTAAAACATTTTATTTGATAACAATTACTACTAAGCTGTCATAAGACATAATCGTTTTAAACTTTAAAACATCAGACATTAAGTTTTACCGAATAAACTATCAAAATACTGTAATATTGTTTTAATTTTATTGTTTTTAGAAACGGTGTATGAGCAAATTAAAACTCTATATGATAATTATTTTTTTTTTAAACACATGTATGTAACTGCTACCTTGATCTTCTATTCTTTGAAGATTGTACTTGTGTTTTTATTTTTTCTATTGTTTATTAAGAGATAAAAAAAGCTCAAAATACTTAGTCATAGGAACTGGTGCACAAGAACTGGGTTATTGAGTCGTACACCACGGATACCTTTTAGTGTTTTGTCCAGGACAATTTAGCTAATTACTACTTCTGGCTTGCTAGCGACTACTACTATCACTACTTTATACTACTTTATGCTACTACATAGCTACTATATAGCTACTACTGGCTTACTACTACTAGCTTAGCTAGCTACTACTATTTAGATCAGCTATTAACAAGTAATAACTTCGAAATGTTGATAAGGCTAACACCTAAGAAAAACATTGATAAAACTTAAGTATTAAAATGATGACTTAAAAATATGTCGAAGAATTATGCTACTAATTAATTTTTTCTTAAATATTGACAGTTATTTTGTAAATGTCGTATTTCCATATATAAAATCTACATAAAGATCAGAAATATTATCGGAAAGCTTTTATTTTGGCTATCGTTGATTAACTTATCTAATTCAATAGGTAAATAACTTTATTTCTACTAACTTTATTTTATTTAAACAAGATTTTGAAGCTTTGTAGTAGAAAATATCTTATTTATGAGCTTTTTAAAAAGGGCTGTATACTATATAGTGCTTTTGTTCAACTAGCTATGGTTTTTTACAAACTTTTCCAAGTTTAACGTTTTACAATAAATTAAACTGATTTATATCATAACAAAAACAATTGACAACAATTAAACTTTATTTAGAATTTTTTTTGGTGTAGTTTGTATTTTTAAGTTGAGCTTTTGAATAGTTCTAACTAAATTTAAAAAGTACATTTAAAAATTGTCTTGACATTTATATTTTTTATTTACTTAGAGTCTCTTTTTTATCTACTGAATTGCATAACCGTTTTTAGACTTAAACATTTGTAACTAAATAGTGTTTAAAATACTTATATAGCTTAAATTATCACTAAAAGAAGAAATAATTAAGCAATCATGTTCGAGTTTTTATTTTAATACTTTCTTTATTGCAGAAGAATGTTGGTATTACAGGATGTACAACCTGAAACGTGGTTGGAAAAACACGCTACCCGAAAATTTTTCGGGAAAGTTTGCAGAATTTTACAGTGATCCGGTAGGTCAGTATTTACCTAAACTTTAAAGTATTTTTGTTTACTATGATTAATGTTACTAAAGCTTGTTTCGTTTTAACATTAAGCATTAATAAAAGTTTTCATTTGTTTGTTATAAAATGCGTTTTTTGGCTGTAAAAATATTCTATAGGAATGTTGATAACTATTTTTTATTTTTGATCGAAAACACAAATTTTTAAAACTTTATTTCAAAAATTATTCAAGTTATTGAAATTTTTAGGCAGCGACCCAACCATCGAGTTTGAATTTAGTTTCGACAACTCGAGCTTATCGGAAAAGATCGTCGTTGAAAAGCAGTGTGAGGAAATATTTCACAAGCACACGGTATGCGCTATATTCGACAAGTCGAAGTACTACTCTGAAAATTTCATGATTGAGACCAGTAGAGTCATGTCTCCCGACGTTGAAACCGATTTGGAGTTTTCCATTTATCTAAAGAAGCCCGTTGCGAAGAAATATTTAGATGTGAAGTTCACAAAGGGGGATTACAGTTGTACGATGAATAGAATTGCCGTATATGGTGAGTGATATTACTTTTTGTTTGTTACTTATATTTTACAAACTATCATAATGAACTTAGCAGCTATTTAAAGAATTTGTTTTTGTAGTTAACTACTTGTAAGCGTTTGTATCATAGAAAATAAAAAAGTTAGATTTAAGAAAAATAGTCTAAACCAAAGTTTTCAGTATCAATTAGTAATTTGCGTTAATTTAGTATCTAAAGTCATTTTATTTTTTAATCAAACTAAATCCTCAACACTGAATATAACAGGAAGCCACTCAAAGGATGGAGGGAAAATTGTGAAACTAGTTCTCATAATACTGACGTCACTGCTATCAGCTGCCGTCATTTTGTTTTGTGCTTGCAAGTACATTCAAGTAAACGAACGTGACAGACAGCAAGTTTCCCACCCAACAAGAGGTTCCAGTAGTTTTATATATTTTCACAACAAATATAACTTGAGTACAAATTAATCAATTTTCAACAACTTTATTGTGCACAGTTTACCGTTTGAAAAAACTTAACTAAAAAATACTTTGATTTGAAAGCAGATGTGTTTTATGAAAAATTGAACACAAAAATATAATTTAAATGTGCTTACAAAAAATCAATATTTAAGTGTTAAATTTCCTCTCCGGTAGCAAAAAGAAACCAAATATAAAAGAAAGCAATGACGTAAGAGAAAAGGTCGAAATAATCACTCCAAACAATTTTGTAGAAGAAGAAAACAGAACCGCTAATCGAGGTTAATTGATAAAGTTTATCAAAAGATGTTTTAGGATATGAATAATGATCAAGTATACTTGCATTACAAAATATAGAAAGTCCTCGTATAATTAAAACTAAATAAAAATATCCCACAATGTTGCGCAGTTTAACACATAAAATTGTTTTAAGTTTTCACCGTTGTAAAGTTGTAGTAAGTTTTAATTATTTTTTAAAGCATTTAAAATAAAGACAAAAATCTATAAGTTCATGCTACGATTAACTATTTTCGTTGCATTCATTGAGTATATCGCAATTCATTGTGAATTTAAATTACAGAAGTTTTCACTGTATAATGTAACATTGAAAAATTAAGAAAAAATCTGTTAGGTTTATTAACCAATGACGAACAAAATTTACTAACTTTTGCAGTATTTTTCTTAAAATATTAGTAGTAACTTAAGTTAATTAAAAAAAATATTTGTTATTGTCAAAAAGGTATAAAAATAAAATAAAACTAATTTTTGTTTTATAACATTCTTAATCGAAATTTCGAAACAGCTGTAGAAAACAAAAAAAACAGTTCAAACGAGAAAGAAAGAAGAGTTGATGATGTAGGCGTTGCTATTGACAACAGGTGTGACGTTTCACGCTCGTGTTCAGGGAGAAGTTTCAGGTCATCTGATTTGTCGTTGACTCCTGATCAGAGGTCTGTTGTTGGAAAGGATTCAGATGCTTGTGTGCAGAAGAGTCATGTTAACGAGGGTTTTGTAGAAAATGAAGCAGAAAACGCCAATGAAGGTAATTAAATTCAAATTATTGGAGAACAAGCATAATTAAGTAAATAAATAAACAAAAGTTTTCAATTAAAACAACGGTATTAACTTTATTGTTTTATTTAAAATATTAAAAACAATATTAATACGGTATTTTCAAAATGGTTATAATAGTTTTAACGTATAATTTACTTGCTAAAAACTGTTTATAGTTTAGAATTTATAAATATTCAAACTTTATCGGTTTAAAAGTTCACAAAAATACTTTATGATATTTCTTAGTGCAACATTTTTTGACTGCAGTTCGAATTACCTTGTTTTGAAATATATAAAACGATTTTATGTTTTAAGCTTTAAAAAAGTTCAAGCAGTAGTAACTGTTGTTTATAGAAAATGGTTTTAGTCTCACATGTTTCGAACATTAGACTGCACTGCAATGTTAATTTGATTTGAAAGTACACCACTTTTCAGCGCTGAGCGATTAAATATTTGCTATTAAAAAAGAAATAGAAAATATTGAAGCAATCGCTACCACTGTCATTAAACGTGAACTTCCAGGTTCTCGCTCAGGTAAAACTTCAGAGGGTTCGGGGACAAAAGTTGATTCGTCATCTTCCGCTGATCGAAAATGTCAAGTAGTAGACAGCTCAAATGTTTCTGATCACGGAGGTTCAAGTGGCTGCCGCGATAATTATGTCTTCGTAAAAGGTAAAGGTTTGTCATTTTGTATGTTAAAAAGCTAGTTAGTTTAGTAAACTTTTAAACCGGTAACTTTATTATAATACAGTTTATTCTATTTAAAATACAGTTTAGTCTATTAACTTTCTACAAAGTTTATTGTGTCAGAAACATAGCAAAAACCTTTTATTTGCTTTTTTTGTGGCTTTATTGCTTAAGTTTGGTTATAAGTATGGTTACAATCTAAAGAAAACAAGTAAATCAATTTTTTCGAAAGTTATTTAATACTTAGATTTAAAGTATAGCAATAGTTTATGGTTCTGTTTGTAATTATAGTTTTTAGTTCGTTTTTGTAATTTTGAATCTATTAATATTTTTAATATGTAAATGAGTTTAGTCATTTAAGCAACTCTAAAACGATAAAGGTTGTGAATGTATATATTTAAAAACCTCCAAGATAAACACGTTTCAAAACATGCAATTGTTTTGTCTAAAGTAAAACAGTAACATATAAGCAATAATTTGCATATAATTATAACATTTAGATACAGAAGTCAGTTCAAAAGCTCAAAAACAAGTTTCTGATGAACAAGATATATAAAACTTCGAAATATTTTAAGTTTTTTTTTTGTAGAAACGATTTTAAACTTTTTTAGTTGTACTTTTGCTACGTTTACTTAATGTTGTTGGTTTTAAGCTTTCAAATTAATTTTATTCACTTTTGTATTTTATTAAAAAAAAATTAGTTTGTAATTAATATTCTTTTTTTTTCTATAATTTTCATCTTATGTTCGCTTTGTTTTTAATATACTGAAATATGTATATCAGAAAATGATATTAAAATGATGACAGCTATTTTCTAAGTAGTGGTTAAATAGAAATACCTTTATTTATTTTGTTGATAATAAACAACGTAGTAATTTTTAAAATTAAAGTCTGAATATTTTTTATTACAAGTGCTTTAAAACTTCCGTTTGTGCCGAACCTTATTACTTTCAATAAGACTTAAAGTTTCACAAAGTGTTCCAACAAATATAAGTTTTAACGGTTTACCTGTGGGCAAAATAAATTGTAAAACTAGTTTACGGTTTACAATACTATTTTAGCTGTAAATTTTTTTTAAACTATATTTAGTGTATATAAACTTAATATAGTACTTTTCAAAACTTAATATAGAAAAATTAATTTTAGTGAAAACAATATTTTTTATGCTTTTCATGTATTTAAAAAGAAAAAGATAAAAAGAACGCTTTGTCAGTTTTTTTAGAAATTACAAAAAAAATTGTACAATTATTAATTAATTGATAATAATATCGATTTTATTTTGTTGCTTAAAAATATTATTAAAGAATAATGAATAGAAAGTTAACAGTTTATAAAAACAATACAAACTACCGCAAACTAAAATAAGAACTATATTTTACTATTCTCAGTAACTATAACTATCAAATGGAAAATATAATAAAATTTTTGTTCATACATGCGAACAAAAACTAATTCACAGCTGAAAAAACAATCACAGCTTTAAAAAAACACAAGTTTTTACTTTTATTTATGCTTTTACAAAAAAATATATATTACGTTTACCCGAGCATAATACATGACTATATCAAAAACCTAACTTACATAAGTTAGATATAACAATCAAAAATATATTCAGTAAAAATTGTAGATTATGTTCATTTTCAATGGTAACGAATGCTAAGACATGAGTTTTAGTTTTTTAGTTTGGTTTAGTTTAGTTTGAACAACTAAAGACAAAAGTTTAAGTAAACTATACGATATTAAACATAAACATTTTGATTGGTACATCAGAAGGCAAAGCTGTAAAAAATAATTTTGAAAATTGATAATTAAACATTGAAAATGAAAAGAATAAAATTTACCAATGTTTTTATGTTATTTACATTTATAAGTGGTTGCCTAGCTAAATAACAACGATTAGCATACAAGTTTTGAAATCAATAATACAATCGTACTTTGTACATAATTATGACGTAACAAAAGCAATTAGCCGGAAGCAGTTTTTGTGTTTTGAAAAGTTTAGGGAGATTTTTTGTGCATATTTGTTCGTTTGTATCGAAGTATTTAATTTTAGATTATTTATGATAGACATTTACTGTAAATAAAAAATTTGTTTAATTGCGATTACTTTACAGCTTTTTCTAAATTTAATTGTTTATTTTGTTCAAAAAACAATCAAAGTTATATTCTTGTATACTTACATTTTTTTTGTTTGAAACAATTTGTTGTTTCAAAAACACAAATTTTTAAAACTCTATTTAAAAAGTATTCAAGTTGTTGAAATTTTCAGGCAGCGACCGAACCATTGAGTTTGAATTTAGTTTCGACAACTCGAGCTCATCAGAAAAGATCATCGTTGAAAAGCAGTGTGAGGAAATATTTCACAAGCACACGGTATGCGCTATATTCGACAAGTCGAAGTACTACTCTGAAAATTTCATGATTGAGACCGGCAGAGTCATGTCTTCTGACGTTGAAACCGATTTGGAGTTTTCCATTTATCTAAAGAAGCCCGTTGCGAAGAAATATTTAGATGTGAAGTTCACAAAGGGGGATTACAGTTGTACGATGAATAGAATTGCCGTATATGGTGAGTGATATTACTTTTTGTTTGTTACTTATTTTTACAAATTATCATAATGAACTTAGCAGCTATTTAAAGAATTTGTTTTTGTAGTTAGCTAATTGTAAGCGTTTGTATCATAAAAAATAAAAAAGTTAGATTTAAGAAAAATAGTCTAAACCAAAGTTTTCAGTATCAATTAGTAATTGTGAGTTAATTTGGTATCTAAAGTTATTTTATTTTTTAATCAAACTAAATCCTCAACACTGAATATAACAGGAAGCCACTCAAAGGACGGAGGGAAAATTGTGAAACTAGTTTTCATAATACTGACGTCAATCATATCAGCTGCCGTCATTTTGTTTTGTGTTTGCAAGTACATTCAAGTAAACGAACGTTACAGACAGCAAGTTTCCCACCCAACAAGAGGTTTCAGTAGTTTTATATATTTTCACAACAAAAATAACTTGAGTACATATTAATCAATTTCTTACAACTTTATTGTACAGAGTTTATCGTTTGAAAAAACTTAACTAAAAATTGCTTTAATTTGAAAGCATGTGTGTTTTATAAAAAATTGAACACAAAAATATAATTTAAATATGCTTACAAAAAATCAATATTTAAGTGTTAAATTGCCTCACCGGTAGCAAAAAGAAACCAAATATAAAAGAAAGCAATGACGTAAGAGAAAATGACGAAATAATCACTCCAAACAACTTTGTAGAAGAAGAAAACAGAACCGCTAATCGAGGTTAATTGGTTAAGTTTTTTTTTAATGTTTTAGGATATGAATAATGATCAAGTATACTTGCATTACAAAATATAGAAAGTCCTCGTAAAATTAAATCTAACTAAAATTATCACACAATGCTTCGCAGTTTAACACACAAAATTGTTTTAAGTTTTCACCGTTGTAAAGTTGTAGTAAGTTTTAATTATTTTTTAAAGCATTTAAATTAAAGACAAAAATCTATAAGTTCATGCTACGATTAACTATTTTCGTTGCATTCATTGAGTATATCGCAATTCATTGTGAATTTAAATTACAGAAGTTTTCACTGTATAATCATAATGTAACATTGAAAAATTAAGAAAAAAACTGTTAGGTTTATTTATCAATGACGAACAAAATTTACTAACTTTTGCAGTATTTTTCTTAAAATATAAGTAGTACTTAAAAAAAATATTTTTTTTGTCAAAAAGGTATAAAAGCAAAAGAAAACTACTTTTTGTTTTATAACATTCTTAATCAAAATTTTGAAACAACTGTAGAAAACAAAAGAAGCAGTTCAAACGAGAAAGAAAGAAGAATTGATGACGTAGGCGTTGCTATTGACAACAGGTGTGACGTTTCACGCTCGTGTTCAGGGAGAAGTTTCAGGTCATCTGATTTGTCGCTGACTCCTGATCAGAGGTCTGTGGTTGGAAAGGATTCAGACGTTTGTGTGCAGAAGAGTCATGTTAACGAGGGTTTTGTAGAAAATGAAGCAGAAAACACAAATGAAGGTAATTAAATTCAAGTTACTGGAGAACAAGCATAATTAAATAAATAAACAAACGAAATTTTTCAATTAAAACAACGGTATCAACACTATTGTTTTACTCAAAATATTAAAAACAACATTAATACGGTATTTTTAAAATGGTTATAATAGTTTTAACGTGTAATTTACTTGCTAAAAACTGTTTATAGTTTAGAATTTATAAATATTCAAACTTTATAGGTTTAAAAGTTCACAAAAATACTTTATGATATTTTTTAGTGAAGCAATTTTTGACTGCAGTTCGAATTACCTTGTTTTGAAATATATAAAACAATTTTATGTTTTAAGCTTTAAAAAAATTCAAGCAGTAGTAACTGTCGTTTATAGAAAATGGTTTTAGTTCCACATGTTTCAAATATTAGACTGCACTGCAATATTAACTTGATTTAAAAGTATACCACTTTTCAGCGCTGAGCGATTGGAAGTTTGCTATTAAAAAAGAAATAGAAAATATTGAAGCAATCGCTGCCACTGTCGTTAAACCTGAAGTTTCAGATTCTCGCTCAGGTAAAACTTCAGAGGGTTCGGGGACAAAAGTTGATTCGTCATCTTCCGCTTATCGAAAATGTCAAGTAGTAGACAATTCAAATATTTCTGATCACGGAGGTTCAAGTGGCTGCCGCGATAATAATGTCTTTGTAAAAGGTAAAGGTTTGTCATTTTGTATGTTAAAAAGCTACTTAGTTTAGTGAATTTTTAAACTGGTAAGTTGAACTTTAATACTAAATTACTTTATAATAATATTACTTGAAATAAAAACTAAAAATAAACCATTTTTGAAAAAAAAATTAATTAGATATGACAAATATAATTGTAATTTTGTTAGTGTTGTACTAAATTTTTATAAATTTGTTTAAACTTTTATTTTTAATCCAGACTAATTAAAACATATATTAAAACTTAATACAGTTTAGATAAGTTTAGGCTATTAACTTTCTATAAATTCTATTATGTCAGAAACATAGCAAAAACCTTTTATTTGCTTTTTTTTGTGGCTTTATTGCTTAAGTTTGGTTATAAGTATGATTAAAACCCTAAAGAGAAAGATCAAATCATTTTTTTTTCAAAGTTATTTAATACTTAGATTTAAATTATAAATTATAGCAATAGTTTATGGTTCTGTTTGTTATTATATTATAAATAATATTATATTAATATTAATAATTATATATATTTAAAAACTCCAAGATCTACACATTTCAAAATATGCAGTTGTTTTTTTTTAAAATAAAACAATTAAGTATAAGCAATATTTTGCATATAATTATAACAATTAGATACAGAAGTCAGCTCCAAAGTTCAAAAACAAGTTTCTGATGAACAAGATATATAAAACTTCGAAATATTTAAAGTGTTATTTTTTTAGAAATGAATTTAAACATTTTAGTTGTACTTTTGCTACGTTAATTTTAGTTTTTTGTTTCCACCTTTCAAACTAATTCAATTCACTTTTGTATTTTATTTGTAGAAACAAATTTCAGTTCATAATTAAAATTCCTTTTTTTTCATAAATTTCATCTTATGTTCGCTTTAATGAAATACTGAAATATGTATATCAGAAAATTATATTAAAATGATGACGGTTATTTTTTTAGTAGTGGTTAAAAAGAAATACCTTTACTTGTTTTTTAATTATAAACATCGTAGTATTTTTTATTATTAAAGTCTGAATATTTTTTATTACAAGTGCTTAAAAACTTACGTTTGTGCCGAATCTTATTATTTTTAACAAGACTTAAAGTTTCACAAAGTCTTCCAACAAATATAAGTTTTAACAAACCTGTGGACAAATCAAAATAAATTGTAAAACTAGTTTACGGTTTACAATACTATTTTAGCTGTAAAATTTTTTTTAGCTATATCTAGTGTTTATATATATATTGTTTATTGAACGATAAAAAAAGCGCTCTAAAAGTTTGGTCTAAGGACCTGGTGTACAAAGTAACCTTTCGGTTATCGAGGCGTAAACCAATTTATAAACTTATAATACTCTTTTTCAAAACTCAATAATGAAAAACTAATGTAATAACTTTTAATGAAAACAATGTTGTTTATGCTTTTCATGTATTTAAAAAGAAGAAGATAAAAAAAACGCTTTATTAGTTTTTTTTAAAAATTACAAAAAAAGTTGTACAACTATTAATTAATCGATAATAATATCGATTTTATTTTGTTGCAAAAAAATATTATTAAAGAAAAATAAATAGAAAGTTAACAGTTTATAAAAACAATGCAAACTACCGCAAACTAAAATAAGAACTATATTTTACTATTCTCAGTAACTATAACTATCAAATGCAAAATATAATAAAATTTTTGTTCATACATGCGAACAAAAACTAATTCACAGTTAAAAAAACAACCACAGCTTTAAAAAAACACAAGTTTTTACTTTGATTTATGCTTTAACAAAAAAATATATACTACGTTTAACCCGAGCATAACACTTGACTATATCAAAAAGTTAGATATAACAATCAAAAATATATTCAGTAAAAATTGTAGATTATGTTCATTTTGAATGGTAACGAATGCTAAGACATGAGTTTTAGTTTTTTAGTTTGAACAACTAAAGACAAAAATTTAGGAAAACTATAAGATTTTAAACATAAACATTTTGATTGGTACATCAGAAGGCAAAGCTGTAAAAAATAGTTTTGAAAATTGAGAATTAAACATTGAAAATGAAAAGAATAAAGTTTACCAATGTTTTTCTTAATTTGAAAATAAGACTCGGATTCGGCCAAATTCAAAATTGTTTGACTCGGTAGATCACTACTTTTCACTCTTAATGTTTATCATCATATGAAATTCTAAATAGATATGCGAAAAAAGTAGACGAAAAATTATAGTTTGTTTTAAAGCTAATCATTGAACCATAGTGGTATTCAATTAAGCTACAAAATTATTTAAGTAATTTCTAGTGCATTTTTTAGTTCTTAATATTACGAAAAATAACTTAAAACAACTATAAAAACAAATTAACGATGGCCTTTTCGAATTACTATATTATTTAATTTTTGAATCTATCAACCATAAAATAAAATATTTGAATAAATTTACTTATGCTACATAAAGCTTTTTAAACATATAAGCTATTTTTCTTATCGTTGATTTTCGTTAACATTGCTAACAAGTAACGACTTTATTTATTAGTTTAATGAAAACTTACGTTTTATTCTTTTGTTTTGAATATTTAATGAAGATTCTATGTTTGACTGAAAGGTTGATTTTTGAAAAAAGTCTAAAAATTATATTCAAACTAATTCAAAGTTCAAAACTTTTTCATCTTTGAAAAATCAAACCGTAGTTAAATTTTCTGCTTGTGTTAATAAAACGTTTTAATATTAAAAAAACAATTTATAAAGTTGTATAAAACACCTAATATCTTAAAACTATTTATAATATTCCAATAAAAGCCTTATAACTTCTATAGAGTTAACTGTTATTATTAAACATCAAGTCATTTAATAACTCTACTTTTTCTTAAAGTCATACTACAGACATCTTAATATTAACGTTACATATGACAATCATTTGCAAAGCAACTACATAATAAACATATATTTATATAATAATATTGACGTTAGTGCAAATATGGTATGCACGGTTTTGAATTAATTAGCAGTGGAAACTTAACAATTCTTGGTTTTGTTTATAATTAATATTATAATGTTTGTTGTGCTTATGTACTAACGAAATCTTTTAAACTTAAAACGTTCATAACTTAAAAAAAAACTCCAATCAAAATCTTTTAAAGTTAAACAATTTATTAACTTTTGACTAACGTTTTACTAAAAATAATTTAGCAAAATCTAAAAAAAAAATTGTGATAGTTTTAAAAAAAGAGATAATTAAAGACTTGAAGTAATTGTTTTCTAGTTGAAAAACTTTTAAGTGGCAACGAAAAAAAGTTTAGTTTTAGAATCGAATAACTAAATTAATTCTTAAAAAAAGGAATTTTTGAAAAGTATGAACATTTTCAATGTAACACTTTCACTTACAAAAATAGAACATAGGTATTTTTATAAACTATTTAACATAATAATTTTATTGGTTAACTAAAATTTTTAAATATTTGAGTTAAAAAACACCTCTAAAATATTAGAAGATTAAAAAATTTACAATTTACGAATTTTAACATGCAAGTCAAAATTAAAGTCAAAGACAAACAATTCTAAGCTTTATAAAAGACATTAACAGACATTCGGTAGTTGCTGGCCTAATTTCAAAAGCAAAAATCTTCGTGGGTCGCACTTATGGTTTTAGTTACAACTGTTCAAAACTTTTTGCAAAACCAAGAATATCTAGAAAAAGTTTCTAATCTCTAGTAAATTATACTCAAGATTGAGACCTTTTTTTATCCAAGAATACTTAGCATAGTTTTCAACATTTCAAAAATTTACATGCTCACTGGCCGTACATTTATTCGTTATGGGCATAATTTAGTTTGCCACTCCCTGCTTTATAACGATCAATGAACTTTAAAAACTGTGTTTATATATTCCGTTTTTTAATGTAGTAAACATCAAGTGTTTGAAACTTGAATATAAGTATACAAGTCCATACAGTTCGAGTACAAATGTTTTTTAACAAAAATGCTAGCAAATTTAGACTAAAAAAATAATCTACTAAATAAATAAACAGTTTAGCGCTTTATTCATTTTGTAATTCCTTTTTTTAATAATGTTTTTGCAAATTTAAGATGTGATAAACTGTTTATAAACAAAATAACTTGTAAATAAAACTAGTTATAGCCTTCCCATAAGATAAATATTATCTATTTAAATTATTAAATTAAAGTTATGTAGTTTTTTGACTGTTGTAAATATACTTTCAAAAGTCAGATTTTACCCTTATTTATAAAGGTTTTGCTTGTCTGTTAAAACGATTATTTTTTAAAATTAACTATAAAATCTAACGTACGTCTAAAATAAAACTTTATTCGTTTTTTTATTTAATGTTTAAAATGTTAGAAAATAAATGCATTAGCTATTAATTAAAAAAAAAGCAAACATAGTCGTTTTTTAGACTTGCTGAAGTTTTTTGTTTTAAGTTTCAACTGATCTTAATCAAATATGTAGAACTTTAAGAATTTATTTTTGACTTTAAACTGATAACTAAAAGGATTTTTTTTATACTAGTTCCTTTGACAAAAATTTTTGAGCGCTTATTTTTTATCGTTTCATAAACAATAATTAATTTCAACACATAACTGCTTCATTATAATATATGTTAAAAAAAATTAATGCAAAATTTTATAGCTATAATTATTTTTTTTCAGTTAGGTATTATGAGATTGGTGCAAGAACCTATAGGAAAAAAGTATTTATTTTTTATTCAACTTAATATACTTCAAAAAATAAATTTATTTTATAACTATACCTTTTTAATAATGTTAATCATTCATTAAATATACCTACTTTTTAATATGCATTTTATATTTTACAACAAATTTTAAACTTTCAACATATGTTCTGATAGGATGTTACAATATGAATTTTAGAATATTTGGACCTGGTACTACTGAAAGAACACAAGTTATGAATACCAAAGTTTAAATAAAAAATGTTAGTATGGGAAATTTATTTTTATCAGATAAAATGCCTGTATTAAAAATTATGAAAATCACTGTATATGTATTTATAAATTAAAGTGTCTTTTAAACCGTGAAGTAAAAAATACCATTAAACTATAATGTTATTTCAGCATTAAATTGAATATCAAAAGGTCTTTTTCCACACCAATCTATTGACCATTTTTGTGAGATTTCACATTTGTATTTTTTTATAACATTAAAAAACAGTTATAGAACTCCATCACTTTTTTACAAACTGTGCAAATTTAATTTAATAAAATATTTAAATAAAGAATAGTTGTTATTGTTAATGAATTTTATTTGCTTGTTGCAGGGTTGCCAAAAAAACTGGAATCCTAGAAAATCTTGGAATTTGATATTTAGGTAACTAATAAACTTGAATTTTAAAACTATTTTTACATGTAAAGAAACTAAATTTTAATAAGATACCAAAAATCTATTATATAGATTACTTTTTTATATCACAAAAAGTCTTATTTATTAAAATAATGGTTTAAGTAGGATAAAAGTATTTTATGATGTTTTCATACTTTTTAAGACAGTATTTTGCATCAAATTTAAACTAAAAGGAGACCAAAAAACTAATTCTTTTAAAAACCTGGAAGAAATTTAGAAAATCTGAATAAAATTTTCAAAAAACCTTTGGCATCCCTATTTTTAAGCTTCTTTAAAAGCCATTAAAAAAAATATTACAAAACTATAATAAATTTTAATTTGTTGCTTTTAAGTTTTTTTTTAATTAAAATAAAGTCAAATAATAAACTTTATGAAAATCCCTTTTTTCATAAAATGACTATTTAGGTGATTGATATTCAAAATATCAACTAAATATTTAGATAATTATTCAACTAGTTTTTCCTTGTATTTCAAATAACTAGATAATTGCAATTTTACATAAAAAACACTGAATTTATATGGATTATTTTTATTTTCTGATGCTTGACCAAATTTTAATAAATGTAAATTTGTTTATAAAAATAATTTTAATTTGTCGCTAATTAAATTATACTGATCATTATTAGTTTAAAAGCCATAAAAATAGAGTTCCAAACTTGAATAAGTTAGAAAATAGTATGCAAATACTTTTTGTTTTAAGAGTTTAAATAAATCATAGGTTAATTAAGAGAGCTCAGGTATATATAAACATAAATTAGGTTAGAACATGAAATTTTAAACATGATAAAAATATTATTTTTAAGCTTTATCTAGCATTTACAAATTTTAATGAGCTTTTATTTAGTATTGAAATATTTATTGGAATCAATAAAAGTATTGAGCTTGCCATTCTTTGAGGCAAAAAATAAATTAGCCTGAGAGTGAGAGGATGGTTATTATACATAAAACTAAAAAGAAATTTGAATTTAATACTTGAAAAATCTTTGGTATTTAAAACAAAAAAAAAAAATTTTGAATAAAAATAAATTTAATTTTTGTACTAAATTTCAAGTATTTATTATAAAACTATAATTCATTCCATTAAAATTCTGCAGTGATAAGTAGTAAGTTATATGCTTAAACTCAAACTGTTTAATAAGATAGTAAAAGTATACAGTGTTTATATGTAGAATAGTAAAGTTATATTATGCAACTACTATGCAACAAAATCTTTATTTTATACAGAGTTTTTTAAAATATGTACAAAATTTAGAGTAGTGTCACAGTATCTTTTAAGCAATATTAAAATCTTATATTATTGTTTCTACGAGGTGGACCATTTACTTGGATACTTGTATATTTAAAATTTATGCAAAAATACAGAAACACCTTAAATTTGTATGTTTTGAAAAACACCAAAATTTTAACAGAAATAATTAAATTACCAAGAACTCTGAGCAACTATTGTATTTAAATTAAGGGCATGGGGAGGAGGGGGTAAACACCCTTTTTTGATTTTGATCTTATTTTATATAGTTTTTACTAAGCTACAAAATGCTTTTTACAGATTTAAAAAATTCAAAATAATTTTTGAGATATAGCCGGTCAAAGTTGGAGGCAACAATAGGTTCCTTATGGGAGATGCAAACTTAAACGACAAAAATAGACTATTTCACTAAAAATCTATCTTCTCCTACGTTTTTTGAAATAACTACCTCAAATTTTCAGGAAATGTTCCTTGATATATTTATAAAATTCTGTTTGAAGGAATTTAAAAAAAATTTAAAAAAAAATTATATAAAAAATAAACAAAAAAACAGTTATTTTTTAGTTTTTTTATTATAAAATTTTAATTTTTTAATTTTTTTAAACTCTGTTCTGACAGAATTTTCTAAATATATCAAGAAACATTTCCTAATAACTTGAGGTAGTTATCTAAAAAAAAACATAGAAGATAGATTTTTAGTGAATCTAGTTATTTGCTGTTTTAGTTAGCGCCTCCCATAAGGATCCTATTGTTGCCTCCAACTTTGACTGGCTATATCTCAAAAATTATTTTGACTTTTTAAAATCTGTAAAAAGCATCTTATAGCTTAGTAAAAACTATATAAAATAAGATCAAAAACCAAAAAAGGGTGTTTACCCCCCCTATCCAGGGTTGCCACTCGGTCAGGAAAAATTTAAAAAAATGACAAAAGTCAGGAAAAAATGGGGGGTTTTGAAAAAAAGTCAGGAAAAGTCAGGAAATTTGATAAAATTTAAAAAAAATTCAGATTTTGTCAGTTTAAATTTACAAACTTACTTGTTTTCCAAAGCCTTCAAATGGTGAAAATTAATTAAAATTCTTTTAAAAGTCAGAAAAAAATTCCAAAATTTACCTAGAAATTTAAAATTTTTTTAAAATTTTATTTCCAAAGCCTTCATCTGGTATAAATTAGTAAATCATCCTTTATAAAACTGCAAAAAGTTTCTATTAACATTTTTAATAGCTTTATATAGTTTTAAGTGTTAGATTATGTGTTTTAGAATAAGTTTAATTTAAGAGTTTGATTTAGAAAAGTCAGGAAAATTTTGGTAAAAAGTCAGGAAAAGTCAGGAAACTTTTCTCAGCTTGATCAGTGGCAACCATGCCTATGCCTTTAAGGGCATAGAGGAGGTCAAACATTTTTTTAAAAAGTTAATTTTGGCTCTTATTTCAAAGCTTAGAGTATATACTATAAGATGATTTTCATAGATCAAAAATATTCAAATAACTTTTTACATACAACATGTTTTGTGATAAAAATCTGATACAACAATTTGGAATTAAAAATTTTCAAGGCTGATTTTCTTGGAATTTTGAAAAGTTTACTAATAATGTATATCCTCCCTTTGTTTTTAACGCAATTTGGTTCAATTTTAAGGAAATGTACGTATCAACATTACAAACAACTTGTAGGTAACAGTGTTTGAAAAATGCCAAAAAAATATTTATGAAATAAAAAAGAAAATTTTTTTTATATTTATTTCTTTAAAAGAAGTTTTGTTTTTACAAAAATTTAAAAATTTATTTTCTACAACTTATTAATTTTTTTTAAAGGAATGCTCAAAAACTGAAGGAGGAGATACATTTTAGTGAAATAGTCTATTTTTACATAAACATTATGATTCAAAAACAAAAAAACTGCTTTAATAGTAATACATATAAATTAAAATTATAAAATTTTAAATGACATGGTTATTTATAATTGATAAAACATCATAACTATAGTTTAAAAGACACTCTTATTTATAAATACATTCTAAAGCTATTCTTATATCAATATTAAAATAGGAAAAAAAAAAATATTTTTGAATTGTTTTATAAGATGAGTTAAAAACAGACCTTCATAAATGATATTCAGTCATAGTAATATACTTTTAATAGGGTTGCTACACACTCAGTACACTCAAGATATTATGATTTTTTAAAACTCAGGATAGTTCTGTTTAAAAAAAAAACTCAAGATATATTTAAGTTATTTTTTAAGTCTCCAGTCATATTTTTAGTTGATCCAGTTTCAACATTTTTAGTTTTTTTAACCTATTTATTTAAGAATTTTATTTTTATTGATTTTGAAATGCTTTATATTTTTTAGCCTTGTTGCTTCTTTACTACTCTTAAGATTGTAGTTTTTGCATCAAATCTAAAATAAATATTTATCATGATTTGAATTTATGTAAAAGTAAGTTTAGGTATATAAAAGTTTCAATTCTGAATAATAAGATGTTTAAGCATTATATATTTTTTATGAACCCTTTAATTTTAGTCAATGTTAAAGTTTAGTAAATCGATTGTTTTATATGCCGTTAGTTCAGAGATATTTTTGTTTGTTATATTTTAAAAGTGTTTTTTTAGGAAGCCAAGCTAAAATATGAGTTCTAAAAAAAACTGATGCTGTCTTACTTTTACGGTTAAAGTTTTATTTGTAAATTAATAAAAATAATTTTAATTCCAGATATTGTTATAAGAATTTAAATACTTTTTATATTTTACAGTTTTTGTTTTGCACATTAATTTAAAAACTTTCTACATTTAGTCAACTTTTTTAAAGACTTTTAAAAAATCAGCAGGATAGTTAAAGGTCAGTCAAAACAGTTTTTGTAACTCAGGAGAGTTTTTGACTCAAATAGTAGTAACCCTAGTTTAAACCCTGCTAATAACAACATGTTGAAAATAATTCCAAATTTTCTTGTGAAAAAAAAGCTTACATAAAGTTATGTAAAATGATTATTAACAAAATTAATAATAATTTTTGTTTGCTCTGTTAGTATAGAATTAAAAAAAAACAATTATATAAATGATTATGCACACACATAAGTATGCTTGGTCAGCACCTTAAATTAATTATTATTACATATGTTTTTGGTACAATAGTGATAAGTTGCATATGAATAACTAAGCTTATGAATGAGTTGTATAAACTGTAAACAATAGATAATAATTGGTTTATAAAGACATAATAATCTAAAAAAACATCAAATTCTGAGTTCTTATTAACCACTTTTAACTGAGAGTTTTTAACTAACTTAATTTATAACTTTACAAATAAGCTTATAGTACAAAATAACCTTGAAATTCGAACTTAATTTCTTAAAGTTGTCAAAACTTGCATAGCCATTCTGGCAGTTGTTACAGAGTCACACTTTCCTTACCTAATAAGTTCGAGATTGAGACTCTAGTGGTAAAGATTAAGTAGGCATCAAGTTGCATTTTGTTTAATTCAAGTAATTGAAGTTAAGTTTTTGGTAAATTTTTCTATAAATAAATAATTGTAAACACTTTGATATTTTAAAAATGTTTGCTTACTTTCTCTTAAATGTAATGTTAGAGTTGTATGTGAAGAGTGGTGTAAAGCATCTTTATATAGAAATTTATACAAAGTTTATGCAATTTTTTTTTCAAACCAAAATAAATTTAAGCTTTATTTCCAAAATTTCCCTTAAAAAGTAACTTTGAATTATCTTTCAATATTTGGTTGTTACCATGTTAGAGATAAGTTACTAAAATAAAAGTTTTATACAAAACTTTTATTAACTACATAGAGGAAGGAATAAAAAAAAACTGAGTTAAAAACTGATAATTTTTTTTGGTCAACAAAATTTTTTTAAATATGATCCTCAAATATTTCAAAGTAGTTTGCTTAAAATAATAAAAGATCGCAATTTTAGTAATTATTTTTAACCTCTTCAACCCTTATTTTACAATTGATTTCCTCATATAATAATTTTCAAGCTTTCACCTTAGTATCTATTTTTCTAAAAGTGTATGCATTCACATTTCAAATTACAAATTTCATTTAAAATTATTATGTTATGAAATATATATCTAAGTTTTATTTTTTATGTCATTTTTAATGTGAGTGTAATTTATCTAGCATCAAACTAGTTATGCTTAATTTTGTTTTTAAAGTTACAATATTACATATAAACAGAATGAACTTTCATATTAATGTAAGTATTTTACAAATTGCAGTTGTTAAGTGTATACTGATATCAATGATAAATAAAAACAAATTATACAGTAATCTTCCTTTATTATACCAACATATGTTTCTGTATGTTAACGAATCAACACACTTCAACTAGGTTCTGTAAGAAAATAATTACTGTAATGAAAGAATAGAAGCATAGAATAAGGTGGATGTGTACATGTTTTACATTAAGATAAAATAATTTACAGATAATAGTTAATAATAGGTAAAATACGTAGTATTAAATCCGACTGTTATAAAACTATATAATATTTGTAATTATTAAGTCTAAAACAAGTAAAGTAAACTAAAATACCCATCAAAACAACAAATCATAATATAAACAAAACACACACGTTTAATGGGAAAGATGACTAATTCAAATTTACTGTTGTTAATCAACGAACGAAGTACATTCATTACATCTAATAATTACGTCACAATGTAAATGGGGTTATTTCAATTGTTTAATTTTTATTGCAAAGTTTGTTAATTTAGTTTTTATGTCTGTAATCTATTTTGAACAAAAATAAAACATCAACCATTAGTTAGTGAATCAATAAAATTTAATAAAACTTAACAACGGCGGAAACGATAAAAATCACAGAAACTCGATGTAACGTGTATATTATATATTAAATTTATATATATTATATATTAAATTATTATGTATTATATATATATCAATTAAACGTGAGTGCTTTGTTTATATTATGATTTGTTGTTTTGTTGGGTATTTTAGTTTACTTTACTTGTTTTAGACTTAATAATTATAAATATTATATAGTTTTATAACAGTCGGATTTAATACTAAGTATTTTACCTATTATTAACTATTATCTGTAAAAATTATTTCATTTTAATGAAAAACATGTATACATTCACTTTATTCTATGCTTCTATTCTTTCATTACAGTAATTATTTTTTAAAGAACCCAGTTGAAGTGTGTTGATTCGTTAACACACAGAAACATATGTTGGTAAAATAAAGGAAGATTACTGTATAGTTTGTTTTTATTTATATTCCAGTGAAATTACTTCACTGGGATCTTTTATTAGCAAAAGATTAAGTCTAAATTTTGAACGGATATCAATAATAGAGAGTTTTAAAAACTTGTGGAAAGACTGTCTGTAACTTGAATATGTCTTTCAGTTTTATTGTTTAATAAGCAAAAGCGTTTAAACAACAGTCAATGTACTCTAGCTAAAATTGTCAATCTTAAGAAGATAAAACAACTTTAGAATAATCAGATCATACAAGTAGATACACAAACCTTGGCAAACTTTTATAAAAACTGCAGCACATTTTTCAACAAATTGTAAGCTGATAAAGTACAGAAAAGTTATTTTATAATTGATACTCTTCAAAATGAGTTGACAATAAAAGTGAAAAGCTTATGTCTGAAATATAGACGGTTTATTAATGATCACTGAAGTTATAGGCTTTTAACAAGTCTATTCAAGCTAGTTAAAAATATTTTAAAAGGTTGTTGCTTTCATAAGGACTAAAGAATAATTAAAACTAGTGAAAGTGTTAAACAAAGTTAAACAGATAAATATTATTTGTTAACAAAAATTTTTTAAAGGTTTTTGATAAAGAGTTTGAAAAATGTTCCAAATGTAATGCTTCACAATTTTTTTAAAGTTTTTAAGAGAGTTGTTAGATGTCCAAGTTGTTTTAATTAAGTCTTTTAGTAGTAATAAACTACTAACACATTTACAGTACAAAAGTATTACAATTTTAACATATTTCAAGTTTGAAATATGCTAAAAAAATATTTATTAAACCTTTTTAATAAAACCAGTTTACTTTTAAAATTCTTATTTTAAAATCTATTATACTAAAATACTAAATAAAAGTTACAAATGTTAATAATGTGTATGTTTTCTTAAATGCCTTGTTTTTATTAGATTACTAAAGTTTTTGACAATTTAGTAGGATAAATGTTAAATGCCAGTTTTAAAGTTTTAACTTTCAAAAGTTGATAGTTATAATGTTGATATACTTGGTTTATATATTTTTATTTTATTATCTCTTATTTTACCTAAGTATAGATTGTTATAAGTAGTTGAAAGTTATACTATGGTTGCCACTTATTCAAACTATCTCAGCCTAGGTTGTATTTTTATTTTTGAAAAGTTATTCAAGTACTTCTAAAAACTTAAACTGATTAAGTTTTATATTTTTGTGGTTTTTTTGTTAACTTGTGTTCTACTATTTTTATAAACTAAACTTGTGTTGACTTCAGTTATTTGGATTTTTTTTCAACTTCTAGCTCTGCATCAATACAAAATAAAAAAGTTTATTTACTATTGAAGTTAGTATACAAAATGGTAACATCATAAAATTTTTTTATTGTAGAAACTAAAGGTTTTCTTATTAAGTTATTATATAAATAGTTTTCAGTAGTTTTATGCTAATTTTATGTGCAAAAGTTGTGAATGCATGTTTTCAAAATTTTTTGTTTTTGTAAAAAAGACTTTAAAATAGTTCAAAATATCTTTCTTTATTCAAACTATTTTCACATAAAAGATTTTCTTTTTGCTAAAAATGATTTTTTCATTAAATTATTTACAAAAAATTTTATAGTCAAGTGATTAGTTAAGAAAAGTTGTGAAAATTGAGTAATATTGTTTAAATCAGGGTTTCCCAAAGTGGGCCAAGTGGCCCCCTAGGGGGCCATGAGCAGTAAAGGAGCCACAGGGGGGGGGCCATGAGGCCATAACTTGAAACTTACATTAGATATTTTTGAGTTGCAGATGAAGAGCAAAAAAAAAAGGTCTTTCGTGTATTTAATGGTAGTTTAGAAACTTACACTAAATATTCTTGAGTTGCAGATGAAGAGCAAAAAAAAAAGGTCTTTTGTGTATTTTATGGTAGTTTAGAAACTTACACTAGATATTCTTGAGTTGTAGGCAAAAAAAATAAAAAAGGTCTTATGTGTATAGTTTATGAGTGACCTATATGTTGAAGGGGGCCATTTGCAAAAAAGTTTGGGAAACCCTGGTTTAAATGAAGTACAATAAAGCATGTTTAACTGTTGTAGTTTGTGTTTTTGCATTTTAAGATTTGAAAATTTAGTTAGTAGTTGAGAAAAACCTGTAAGTAATGAAATACAACTGTAAAAAAGGTTAATTTTATATTGTAGTTGTAGGTAGCTCTAAAATGTAGTCAATGGGTCAGGTTTAATAGAAAAAAATCTTTGCTGACATGCTTTACTTTAAAACTATTTAGAACAATAAAAATTTAAAAACACTTGAAAATATTAAAGGTTATGAAGCAGTTATTTATTAATCAGTATACTAAAGTTTTCTTAACAATAAAATCTAAAATTGGTTGTTGTGCGGTAGTATTTTTGTTGTTGTTAGGAAGTAGTTTGATGGCCACTTTTTTATGGCATGCTTGAGTAACTATGGCCAGCCAAAAAATTTTTTTTGACTCACAACTAATTTTTGTATAAACTATTTGTGAAAAACAATGAGATTCTATCAATACAGGGTTACCACAAAATCTGGAATTCTAAAAAATCTAGAATTTGACAATTTAGGCTAAAAAATTGAAACTTGATATTTTTTTATTAAACCTTGTATTTTAATGTAATAATAGTAATATAGTAAATTTTTTTTTGTCTTCATCAACAATTTTTTTATAAAAAAGTATTTTTTTATTAGGTTTACAGTATCTCTTCAATGATATTCTATAAAGATTTAAATTTCCCCTTATTTCTAATGCAGGGTTTTCAAAACTTTTTTCAACCCTTCAACAAGATTTTTCAAAAAACAGCCTTTTTTTTCACTTTATTAATAACTCCATTATATCTAGTGTAAGTTTTAAATTATGACATTGTGGCTACCCTTTTTACTGCTTGTGTCCCCCTAAATTTCCTACTTTTTTTCCAAAATATCTAGTATTTGTTTCAAACCTACCATTAAAAAACACCTAAGATTATTTTTTTTTACTCTCCATCAATAACTTCAAAATATCTAGTGAAAGTTTCAAACTTCAGGATAATTTTTCAAGTTACCACTCATGCACCCTAAAATAACTTTCGTGTGCCCTAAAAGTTTGGTGCACCCCAAAATAAATTTGGTGTGTACTGGTGCACACTTTGAAGACCACTGATTTAAACCATAACTATGTGTTATCTGATAAATAGATTACAACGTAAGACTATCAAAACAAAAAATTTCAAGGAATATTGTAACATAATAAAAACTAAACATGGAAAACCAGAACCAACTTGACTTCAAGCGGTTCAAGGAGAGCAAGCAGAAGTACAAGAAGAAGCAGCAGAGGCGACCTACCAAGAACAGCAAGTATTACGACTCCAGGAACTACAGTCAGGTGGTGGAAGAGTACAAGAATTTTGAACCCACGCCCGACTCTTCCTACGACGACTACCCTCTCACGTTGCAGCTGAAGCAGGGGCTGAAGAAGGCCAACTACCCCACTCCCACGCCCATACAGAGGTAAGAATAAATTTAAAATAAAAGTGAATTTAGTTTTAGAAATTTTACTGACATCAAAAGTTCTATTAAGACAAATTTGTTTCACTAAATTATTTTATTTAGTAGTTGAAGTTTTTACTATTAAACCAAACTAAAAACAGTAGTTATATAAACTTACCTTTTAAATTACTTATTCAATTTACCACGCATAAAAGATAAACAAACACTTTTTTCTATTAGGGCCGCGGTGCATCATGCGATGCGCGGTCACGACATCCTGGCCAAGGCAAAGACTGGGTCGGGGAAAACCCTGGCGTTTTTGATCCCCGTGCTGGAGAGGCTGACCCTTGAGAGGTACGGCCCGGAGGACGGGTGCGGGGCGCTGATACTGTCCCCAACCAAGGAAATTGCCAGCCAGACTTACAGCGAGATCAGGAAGATATCCTACAAGTGCACTCTCTCGTGCGCCAGAGTGGTGGGCGGCGGCATGGAGTTCAAGCAGGAGCAGAGGGGGATCGGCAACATGAACATTGTGATCGGCTGCCCGGGCAGGGTGGACCACCACCTGCGGCACACGGACAAGGACTTTCCCTTCAACTTGGACAACCTGAAGCTGCTGGTGCTGGACGAGACGGACCAGCTGGTGAGGAACGGCGGCGGCAGCTTTGAGAAGCAGCTCAAGTTCATCCTGAGAAGCTTACCAGAAGACTGCCAGATCCTTCTCTTCTCGGCCACCCAGACCAAGAAAGTGGCCGAGCTGGTCAAGCTGAACCTGAAGTCGCCCAAGTACATAGATTTGGCGGAGAACGCCGTCAGCTCGCTGCCAGACTCGCTCACCAGTACCTACATGGTGTGCGAGCTGGACCAGAAGATCAACGTTTTGTACTCGATGATCAAGATGAAGCACTTAAAGAAGAAGAAGATCTTGGTGTTTCTTTCCACGTGCGCGCAGGTCAGTTGAATTATTTATAAGTATATTGTATCTGTTTGTAATACTTTTAAAATCTTCAACGAAACTTTACGTTTCCTTGCAATCAAAATGAGCCAACAGATCAACTTAAAAACTTCCATGACTTTAGTTTTAAGTTCCTTTTTTTCGTAAACGTACCGACTTTCAGGTCAGCTTCTTTTACGCCGCCTTCTGCCGCCTGCGACCCGGAACCTCCATTTTGCACCTCAACGGCCACATGGGCGAGTGGAAGAGGAAGACCAACTTCGACGAGTTCCGGAGGAAGACGGGAGGGTGCGTGATGTTCAGCACGGACGTGTGCGAGAGGGGAGTCGACATCCCCCACCTGGACTGGGTCGTGCAGGCCGACTGCCCCAAGGACGTGGAAACGTTCATACACAGGTTAGACATATTGATTACGGCATGAGGTTTTTTTCAAAAGTCTCTTACAAGTTCCGATGAGCTTTTTTAGGCGGATTTTTGTTAATTTCGTAACTTTTTTTCGAACAAAGTTAAATTATGTTTTATAGCGCAACCTTGTCATTGAAATCCTTTTGTCTTCACCTGTGGAAATTATTTGAGTTAAAATAACAATTTTACCATACACATAACAGTTATAGACCTAAATATTCAAAAAGAGTTAAGTTAAGAAGCTATAAACACGCTGTGGGAAGTAATGTTTAAACAGCTGTTCATTTTGTTACAAACTCAATGAACAATATTATTTTATCATTTGGTACAAAACACTCAAATATTGTTATAACATATTAGTTATAGGCCTATTTATTCAAAAAAAGTTCTGTTAAGAGATTATAATCAAGCTGTGGTAGGTTGTTAAGCCATTAATTTTTTAAAATCTGTCCAACTTTTAACAAACTCAATGAACAATATTATTTTACCAACTCGTACAACTCACATAGGGCCGGAAGGACGGCCAGGATGAACAGGCCGGGCCAGTGCTTGCTGCTGCTGCACCAGAGCGAGCTGGCGATGGTGGACAAGCTGAAGAAGATGAAGATCAGCGTCGACTCGACGGGCGTGACGCACAAGTACCTGAAGGAGGTCACCCCGAAGCTGCAGGCCTTCTGCGCCGACAACGAGCTCAACGACTTCATCAAGGAGAAGGCGGTGCGCTGCTTCAAAAAGTACGTCAAGAACTACGAGCTGATCGCCAGGAGCGTAAAGTACAAGAAGGTGTTCAACTTCGGGCAACTCCCTTTCGAGGGTTTCTCCAAGTCGCTGGGCCTGGTCGCCATGCCCAAGCTGAGCAAGAGGCTGGTGGCCAAGTACGGGCTGCAGTTCGAGAAGGACGACTTCAGCTTGGAGAAGTTCGACGTGGCCGGCAGCGACGACGACTTCATGACGGTGCAGGAGCCGCCCGCGTGCCTTCAACCGGCGAATGACGTCAACCCGTACCTGGAGGCCATGGACAGGGCGGCGGAGGCGACGGGCAAGAAGGCGAGGTCGCGCGCCAAGGAGGCCAAGCGGCTGTGGAAGAAGAACATCAGCGTGAACACCAAGACGGAGTTTGACGAGGATGGCGAGGTCGAAAGCGCCGTGACCCTGCAGGGCCTGGTCACCAAGGACGACGTTGACGGGGCCGACGAGGGGGGCATCGACGTGGAGGCGCAGAGGCGGCTGATGGAGAGCAGGGACGTGCAGGACAAGGAGAGGCACGCGAAGCTGGTGAAGGAGAGGAAGCTGGCGAGGAAGCTGAAGAGGAAGGCGCAGAAGCAGGGAGGGGAGCAGCAGGGCGAGGCGACCGTCGCCTTCCTCGGCTCTCCGCGGGGCAGCGACTGCAGCGAAGGAGAAGAGGAGGAGTACAGCGAAGGAAGCGGGTCGGAAGAATACGAGGAGCCTCCGGTGAAGAGGTCGAAGGTGGCGGAGGAAGACGAGCCGAGCATCGCGGACGGGTTGAAGCAGCAGGAGAAGGAGGAGCTGGCGTTGCGCTTGCTCGGCATGTAGGTTGTATGGAGTGGGTAGGAAAAATATGTAGGGAATTGTTATTTTGTTGATAAATTTTCAACCGACTTTTATTATACTTAAAATTTTAACTTTCATTGTCTAGTAATTAAAACAGCTTTGTCAAAAAGCTAAAAACTTATTTTGAGTTTACGGGCAAGTTAGTTATTATTGAGCATAACGTACAAATATGCTTACTTTTGCCTAAAATAAATAAACACACTTTTATTTACTTTAGACAATTTGAATTAAGTATGTTGAACAGTTTTTAATGAAATGTTAATTGTATTTATACAAATTTGAAATTAGTTAATAATTTTAACTGGTATTTAAAGTTTTATTAAACTTCAAGTAGCTTAGTGGGTTTATTTGTATGACTTTGTTCTCGAATTTTACCCTTAATTTTGTCTTTTAAAACCATATTATAAAATATTTTAAATTTTTTCGTTGTGAATTTATTTTAAAGGATGTTTATAAGAAACACTTTAAAACATGCAACTTATTTTTTTATCTACATTAGTAGAAAATGTATTTTTTGTTGTAAAAATTAAATATGTGTTTAGGTAAAGTGCTGGTATTTTAATCTGTTTTTTCGCACAAAGCTATATAAATAGGTATTATAACCAATGTTACGTATTTGTTTTTTTTTTCTTCGATATAAATCTGGTGTATTTTGAGTAGTTACAGTTTGATAATTTTAAAGTACTTACAAAAATGTTTGATAATTTAAAAGATACCTCTAAACTCACTTTATAAATTTTATTAGAGTTTAATTTATATAGAAAAGCTTAACTGATTAAGAACCCAAATATACAATGGTAAAGTTCGCTAACAATTAATCTATAAGTTAAAGTTTTTTTGCCTAATTACTCTGTTTGTGTAGTATATATAATGTTTATACACAAATGCTCAAGTTAAACTAATAAACTTTTACTTTTAAAATATACTTGCTTAAAAACTGTGAACCAGTTAACCCTTTAATTTAAGTACAAGCAACAAGTGGAATATTTTTTTATTTTTACATTTTTATAAACTCAATGTTAGTACTGCAACTAATAAGTACATTAACACAGTAGTCATAGTTTCTATTAGGTTATAAACTAATAGTATTTTTACATAATATTTAATTGTTTTAAAATAATCAAGTATAACTTACTGAAAAAATAATTAAAAATTTCTACATTACTTAGGCACGTTTAGCTTGAGTGTATCAGCAGTTTATTTAGTTTGCCTGATCAAACTAAGTTGCAAAATGTCACATGGATTGATGTCTAGCGTTCATATAACGGAAACAGCTTTGCCGGAGGTAGCCGTGTATTGCTACCACTTGTTTAATTCTCAAGATTTTGGTGATTTAGTATGGAGTGGGCAACTTTTAAAGTCAGCCGGCCAGATTTACCAGGAAAAATCTTTTTCAAGCTGTTTTTCAAAAAGAGTCTTGGCAGATCTCGAAAAATTGAAAAACTGTAGTACTGTGCTTATTCACTTATCCGGACACGTTGGGCAAGGTTTTTCTGTAAACATATCCGGATAAGTACAAAAAATCTTTTTAGCGTATTTAGCTTTTTCAATATGTATGTTTATTTATTTTACAGGATTAAAAAGCGATAAAGTTTAATGTTCGTTTTTGCCCTAAAGCTAGATTGAGGTATGAAATCGATTAAGATATTCTGACTGATGTAGAGAAAAGTAAACTGTTCACAACTTCTTTTTTTTAACTTCAACACGTTTTGTCAACTTAGTGCGTGGGTAGAAATAATTTTCTCGCCATGATTTTTTGTTTCATATATAAAGTGCAAATTAGGTTAAACTTTTATCATTTAAACTTTCTAATGTTTTTAGGTTAACTATTTCAGGATTGAATTTTAACACGGTTTAATTTTTTTTTTGTTGGAGTGGTAGTACGACTGCAAGTTTGATTAAAGATTGAGTACTACACAAAGAAAAAGAACTATGTATTTAATTTCTTGAGTAGTTTAAGTGTTTTAAAATAGTTTAGATTTTGAGGTTTCTCAATAAACAAGACTTATAAAAAAGGTGAAATATTGTTTAGAGATGTGTTTTAGATAGTTTAAGCTTCTAATATACTACGTAATGAGATAACTTAGAAATACAGTTTAAAGTCAACGAAAAGTTTTAAGTTAGATGTTTTGAAAATACTCTTTTTAATTTGCTTAACTTGTTAAAAACTTGTTTAGAAGTTTCAAAAACAAAAGAGTTCAACTGTTTATAAACATTCAAACTACTCAAAAAAAAATTGTGTACGCATTTAATTGTTTTTTTTTTGTGTGTGCACAGAGCTACGTAGGGAGTCACTTTGTAAAAAACTTTTGTTTCTAGTGTGAAAGTAAGTAAATAATTTATAAAGCACAGCTTCTTAGTTATAACTATAATTAAAACGAGCACTAAAGTATTTTGTTTATAAGCTTTTAATAAACTAGTTTAACAACAACTTTGTTGTATAAAAATGTTTTATACTTATTTTAGTTAAATTCGTTACTTTTAGGAACATTTATTGTTTTTCGTTTGTAAAATTAAAATATATTTCTGCCACTTGAAAGATTTTCAACTTAAAAGCTACTATTTCGAGTTCATTTTTTTCACCTTTTTTAAACATACCACAATTTTTTATATTGATTTTCAGCAAATCATACCGACTTGAACAAAAGTAAAGACTGCCACTTAGGGTTAGAATATTTTTTATTTTATTTATGTTCAATCTTAATTTGATCCTAACTTCAGATGTATACTTTTTACATGTTTTTCAGAAAAAAAAAACGAACTAATAATAACGTTAAAACTATTTTAACAGATTATCAAAACTTGTTTGTTCATACAATCAGGGAGAAAAGTTTTTGTATCCCAACGACCTAGATGACTCCATTGGAACGATCACAACCGACTATATTGCAGCTGTCACCACGTTAATTTTCACCGTTTCTCTCTGGACTTGCTCGTTTGTGAGCAAAAAGTCCTACCTAGCAAAAAGCAAACGAAAAGTAAGCAAAATCCTAGAAAAAAACGACACAAGAAACCAGGTTGACAAACTTCACAGCAAAAGCGCGCAACTGTCTTTTTTCACCGGCCTGCTCCTGCTCTCTTACGCCCTCATGTTTCTGTTCGGGGGAATCGTCCACAAGAAAGTTCGTGATGCGGATTTCATAGCTAACAGCAGCGATTACTACCAGTCCAACTCGACCGCGAGGCAGATTCTTCTTCCTCCGAGGTGCTTGTGGGCAGCAGCCTGCGTCTTCGCCGGATCCACTTCATCACTTCTCGTGCTCATTTCATACCTGCTCGTTTCAAATGAAGTCAGCTGGCAATGTTTGCAAGATGCAGACCAGCCGAGATTCAGAAGTTCTACTGAAAATTCGCGAACGGGTCTGGTTGCATCTGGGTTTCCAGGGAAGCCAGTTTTCTGCTTAAAAAGACTAGTTCTTAGCTACACCGCCGTGGTCAAAGTTGTGTTTGTCTTCTGCAGTATAATGATATTTTGTGCAGTATCAATTCTTGAACTTGGTAGATTATGTTCCTACGTTGCAGAAAGCAAGAAGAACGTTAAAGTTTTGCAACAAAGCGCAATTTATAATGACACTTTGGAAAGTTTTCATTTCTTAGACACCAGTAAAATGTGGCTTATGGACGCTCCTGCTGCTTCGATATTTTCACATCTTTATTCCACTCCGTCATTTCTACAACTCTTCTTGTCATACACAAAAAGCAAGAAAACAAAATATTTGAAAATCCATTCAGACATACTGTTTCTTTCATAAAGCGAGGATATTTCAAACGATCGGCTCGTGGCTGTTTGTGATTGGCCCGTTGCTGCAAGTGCTTCTGCAATCATGCGTGACGAGCTGTCCCAATGTGGATTTTAACCACAATGCCATATATCACTTGGTAATTGCAGTGGCTTCAACTTTAATTGGTGGTGCTGCAATTTACATGCAACTGCTCAGCACGAAAATCTGCATGCTAAAACTTAAACGTGTATATTATGCTGATAGTTTTGTTCCTGTATAATTGTTTTTGTTACACTTTCTTTTGACTTTTATTTAAACTCTAAATTTAGTGTAATTATTTTTTTCAAATTAATACATGGTATTTATTAATGTAAAAACGATTTTTAACACTACTTATATTTACTCTTTAGTAAAATTTTCGTCTTTTTTGTGCATTAAAAAACTTCTTTTTGGTAACACCGTTTTACCAATAGCATAATTTATGTTTTTTAATGTTTTGTTAATTTTTAAAGTACAGTCACCACTCGCAAATTTACGCAAATTGTGTCCACAGCAAAAAGTGCATTTTTAAACAAGAGAACGAAACTAAACAAGAGGTAGCAGACGAACCGCTAATTTTTATATAACATTTGATTAGTTACAGTTGTTAGGAATTTACAACATTTTTTTTTACAAATATAGTTTTTTATTATAGTTGTACATACATTTTTTTGGTTTTTTAATAATGTTTTAAAATGTATTTACATTTTTTTAATATTACTTTTTATACTTGAAAACCAGAGATAAAACTTGTCTTGGATGAATTTAGAAAAAAACCTATGTCAAATACAATATAAGACAAGTTTAAACAAGGTAAGCAAGTAGCAAATTAGTTAAAAATAAGAGATTTATTAAGTTAAAACAAAAATTTTTGCCATAAATATTTGTAACGGTTCGAACATTGTACCTTGTTTCATTTAAAAGTATAAGAGGGGCTAACACACCTAAAATATACTGAGCTAAGCTATAGAATTCAATAGCTTCATTATTGAAGGCACAAACTAAGAATACATGATTCTTAATTTTATTTTATATATATATATATCTCATCTATATACTTAGAAAATAACTTTAAACTTTTTTATAATGTTCCTTTTATTATTGTTGCAAAAAAACCTGGAATCTTGTAAAAACTATAAGTTAACAATGTTAAAAATTTTCAGATTATTTTTTGAGAACTCTAAAATGCGTAACTAAACGAGAGTGCGCAGATTCGCGATAGGTGACTGTAGTAGCTATTTACCCCTTCATGTTTTATTATATCACAACTAACAAAATTGAAACTGTCAAAGCCACTAATATTTAATATTTATGTTTCTTACAGTTTTATTATTACAAAAATATATGCATTTATATTTTAAACTGTTTGGTATGTTTTGAACTTGTAAAACGTTAGTTGCAAATGTTTTTAGTTTTTTATTTTAACACTACTTCGTTAGATAATATAAATATAGTGTACTTTTTTGTTGGATGAATTTATTAATTGAGAAATCAAAATTTAAATTTTCTTGTTTTTATATTTTACAGTAAGTATTTTATATAAAAAGTCCTTTTTAATTCTGAGTTTTGTAGTTTGATATAAAGATATATTACTTTAGTTTACTTTATCTAAAACAGAAATTTTATTAATGTAAACAACTTATGTCAAAAATAATGTATGTTAACATAGTAAATAGTGTTTTAAAGACGTTCACGTATCGAAACTAACCTTATGTTTAAAAATAGTTTAGTTGGAATTATTAAATTTTATTATTTGTTTTCAACAAAATCGATTAAGTAAAATATGATTTAAAAATTAAAAAAATGTTTATTTTTAACCATTTTCAAGTTTAAGAATAATTTTTAGATTATTAGCTGTAGTGCCTTGGCTGTTGTTGGTACATAAGCATAAATGTTCATTAATTATAGATTAGAACAAAATATGGTAAATTTCCACTGCTAATTGATTAAAAACCGTGCGACAACGCATGCAATAACGCCAATATAACTAATCCATATTATTTATATATTCTATTGTTTCTGCAAAAACAACCATTAATTTCATATTTGCAAAATAGTATTATATGTTAAATTTATTTCAAGTTTTTTTGTAATATTTGTTCATGATATAACTTTAAATAAAATTTAAAAAAGAATCTTCTTGTTTTTCAACAATAAAAAGAAAACTTAGTTTCAGAAATTTTGAGGTTTTGTTGGAATAGCGATAAATTATTTCATAACAATGGCTTTTTTTATAACTATTTAACTAAGAATATTTATGAACTCAAGTTGAACATATTTCACAGACACCTTACATTTAATTGAGGTGTAAATCTTAAACAGTGACATAATTGACAACAATTTTTTAGTTTTTTTTTTTAATCTTAAAATTTTTATTAATCTTTAAGCTTTAACGACAAAAAAAAAGCTTTTAAACCGTGCTATATAATTTTCTATTCAATTTTTAAATATTTTGTTAGTAAAATTAATACCTTAACTAAATTAAATATTTTAACGTACATAAAGAGTCACTTGATGCTTTAATTAATTTTTGAAAAAGTATTACTTATATCTAAAACAACTATGTTTTACTTTTTATGATTACTTTGAACTAGTGTCTGTTGTAAAAAGTAGTTAAAAATATAACTAGACAAATTAAAATATTATATGACAGCTTTGACATCAAGTTATTACCTTTTTTTATCTTATTTTTTGGTAACATTTTTAATTCTATGTGGTAATAAACAATAAAAGTAAAAGGTTTGTGATACTTTTTAAAACTTTTAAACTAACAAAAATATAATCAGATAAGTGTCAGCTAAAATGAATCTTGACAGTGTTCAATTTACTATACTATTAAAAGAAAATTGGTTTACTAGTAGTAAACTTCCATTAAATTATTAGTTTATTTACTTGTGATCATCATAAAACGTAAAACAGTTAAAAAAAAAGTCTGTTATACTTTAGCTTTCATTTTTATCTACTATATCCGTATGCAGCTTCACCACAATAAGTCTATATGCGTTTAAAAACAGCTAAAATATATATTCGTAACGAAATACGTGCTAGCACAACTTATAACGCATTTTAATTTAACTGATCGTAAAAAATTCCATAAACCTTCTAAAGTAGTTGACGTATGTCATCTAAAATGCGATAGGAATAGTTTTATATGAACTTGATAATTTAGCCGTTATATGATTATATTGATTGATGCTATCTTTTTAAGCTTTGCTATTCTTTGCAATTATATAAAACGTGTGTAAAAACTTTTAGATTTGAGATAAGATAAACGAACATAGACAGTTGTAGGCGGTATCTTAATTTTAATTTGTTCATTTGACATTGAATATAAACATTTTCTATATCAACTACGAAAAATAATTAAGCTTGCTTGCGAAACAAACTTTCAAGTTTAATGCAAGTTTATTACTAAATATCATGTTTCTCCGAATTTTTAATTGGTTTAAGTCAATTAAAAACATATTTAGCACAAATTCTCTGTTTCTTAATAAAATAAGTTTGTTACTAACAAAACTGTTTTAAATCTGATAATATGTAGTACAAGTATGCATTGCACACTTGTCAATTTTAAACAATTGTGAATTAAGCAAATGAAAAAATACAAGCACATTTAAAATAGTTTTGATTAATTAGTGCGACTCACTTCTAATTGACAAAAATTTTATAAGAACTTGAATACTTTGCGTTTGCATTCATTATCATAAATTGCAACATTGAACTTATTTTAATGTTTATGTGTTTTTAAATCCCATTAGTCTTTGTTAACGGACTAAATAAATTTTACTTATGTTTTCAAATTTACATACTTATATAAAAAGTGTTCCAATGATTTAGTCATAAGCTTTAAAACGGTTATAGTGGTATAAAAAGGACATTAGTGGATACGAAGTACCTTTGGAAACTAATAAAAGTTCAATTAAAGCTGTCAGATTAGTTTAACCCTGATTAATCCGTCGAGTTTTAATTTCTTAGCTTAACTAATATGTGTATCTGTTTGTAAGTATTCTTTTATGAACCACTTAAACAAAAGTCTATCTCTAAATGCTTGATGTTTTTTGATAATATATTGTCTCAAAAAAAAAGCGTAAGTATTTTTAAAAATTTAGCTTTATTAACTTTTGTCTATTTTTTTAAACGGTAAACTAACAATTTAAACATTCATCTTGAAGTAGTTTTTAACGAGAGCAGTTTAATCTAGATTGGCTTATATAAAAAAATATTTACTTATTAGAATAAATACTTAATTTTTATAATTACTTTATACTTTTTTTAGTGTGACTACTTATTTATAAAAATACAACCAAAAGTAAAAAAATTAGTTGTTCTGAGTATCTATAACTTGATCTCAGCAAAATATTGTACTGCCCTTGGTAAACATGTTCAAAACTAATTATAAAACAAAAACAAACTATAAATGCATTGACTTAAAAAACACTTGATTTTTTTTTGACCAAAACACAAGTTTTTTAGCAGTTTTTTGCTAATACAATTTTTTTTTTCACAAATTTTAATTAATATTTCTTTAGCTACAAATATTTAATAATTTAAAATTATTTTATTTAAGTAAATATAAAATGAATACTAAATACAAATTAAACACCAGTTTTAGATTTTTAAAATGCCTATAAGGCTTACAGTATTTAAAACCTTTAGGTAAAAAAAAATGCAAGCATTTTATTTATTATGTTATTCGTTTGGTCGAATCGTGTTAGTTAATATGAAATTTAGTTACATATGAAATATTGTGAAGGCTTACAGTATTTGTAAATGGTATGAAAGTATTAGTTTATTTGTTGTTGTTTTGAAAATTGACAAAACTAGTACATCTAACTTAATGTTTTACTCAATTACATTTTATATAAACAAAAAAAATGGTTAGAACATTAACAACACTCAATAAAATTACTTAAAGTCAAATGATCTATGTAATTTTCTATAGTTAAGTGTTTGCCCTAACATGAAAAAAATTATGTCATACACTAATTTTAAAAACAGTACAAATTAAAGGGTTTTTTTTAGCTGTAATTTGTTTTATTTTAGTGGTTAAAGAACATAATATAACACAATACCCACAGTTCTACTTAAGTAACAAAACAAGTTTATTTTTTAACGTAAAAGTTAAAACTTGTACATTTATGAAATTAACTATTTTTAGGATAAAAATGTAAGACAAAGAACTAACTATCACTAACTTTATTTACTTGATAAGAAATTATACACATTATTTACTTACATGAAAAAATAAGTTAAAAAAAAATAATACGCTTTTTCCAAGTTTTATCAGTTATACTGTAAGAGTTTAAGTGGAGTTTAGCGAAAACATTAGTTAATAATTAACTATAATTTGATGTTTATGAAAAAATCGTCGCAACTTAGCTACAAAAGTGTTAGTAAAGCATTAACTTCATATAGCTTAATAACGACTAAACAGTTTTCATATAATACTCATTAACTACAAAACGAAGTAGAACTAAAACAATGATATGTGTGGTTTAGTTAGTTTGTACATGAGGTCTGTATATTGCACTTGTTAAGTTTATACAATTAAAATAACAACATTCTATAACTTTAAAACGTGCCTACACTTTAAATATTTTTGTTCAGTAACACCAATTTCAACTAATATAAGACGGAAAATGCTACTAAGAACCATTAGCATTGTTTATTCTTTGAAAAACTCTGCTGCGATGTGAAGGTTCAAACACGAAACTTATTTGTTTGTCAACACGACCGATTCTGTCCCTGAACCGCAGTTGGTCGGCTCTCATTCTGGCGACATCGCTTCTCCTGTAAGCTATCAGTTCTTCCGCGAACTCGATTGGATCTTCCACGGTTAACGTGACCAGGTTTTCGGCAAATCTTACCTGTGAATGTACTAAGAGTAGTTATTTATATTGTTTGAATTCAAATAGCATAGCTGTGACAAAAACCTGCAGAAACTTATGCACTATTTTTGTTGAAATTAATTTATTAAAAGCCTGTTCAAGCTTGCTCAGTATAACTGATTTAATTAACTTTATCTTATTTTGTTATATATGCACATAAGTTCGTTTAATAAAACAATATCAAGAAAAAAATAATAATACACGTTTCATGTAAATCGATCTCAATCTGTTAAAATAAAGTATTATAATTAATAAAAAAAAGTTAATTGCAAACAAAACTACTGTAACTTTCAACACATAGTGTAAATAAAAAATATGATAATGTAATAATGGTTCAAGAACTTTTTATCATTTTTTGATTAAGATTTCATGAAATTAACAAAGTTTCATTAAAACATTTTTCAATAGTTTTCAAAAACTTGTAAACTAGAGTTTGCTAGATAAACATTTTTTATGATAAATCAGAAAAGTTTACACTAATTAGTAAAATAAAAATAAAAAGACCAATTTTAATTAATTTTAAACTTTGTATATTTGCTGTGTTTAAATATTGTGTCCATTTTGTTGCTTTTGTTCGATTTGCCAGTTTAAATTAATTGACTGTAAAAATAAAAATTTAAGCAGTTTTTAAAAACATTTTTTTAGTATGAGTAACAATGATTAGAAAAAAGATGAAAACGAAAAACAAACTTTTATAAAACTAATATATATAAACAAACCCTCATTGTTGTTGTTTTTTGAAAGTTTTTAAAGTTATTTGATATTCTGCCTCGTGACATCATAATAAACAGTATCTTCTTCAAAACACATATTTTTAAACATAAAAAATAACTGCAAATCACAAAATAGTTTTAAATTAATTAGGTTAACCGTAGAAAACCATAATTGTTTTTATTATGCTTATATTGTAGAAATATATAGAAAAATATGAGGATTGCTTGAAAGGTTGGCTGCTACAAAGTCATTAAGCGCAAGTAACTACCAACAACAATTAAATACTAATTATAAGTTTCTCGTGGTAGAGTTTACGGTTTAGTGAGCACCTAATGTTTTCTTTCATTTTCCCATAAAAACTTCTTAGGTGGTGAAACAATTTTGTGATGAAAAACATCAGAAACAAATATAAAAAGCTTTTTTCCTAAAAAAAATTGTTGTGAAAAACATCAGCAAGGCTTTGTAAATTAAAGTTTTACCAGGAACTTAAAGGACTCAATTTCTAAGTTTTATACAAATTTTTATAAGTAGTTGTGAATCGAAAAAATATTTATTCATATACTTGTAGATTTTTCTTTTATATCTGAATAAATAACTATAAACATTGCCTTTTTAAACTTAATATAACAAGGTTTTCTAAAGGTGTTTTATTACCAAAATAGTAGAAAAAATTCTTATGATATACTGATAAGCTAGCAAAAGTTTATACATATATTGCTTGAGCACTATTTACAATTGCATAATTGATCAAAGCTTGGTAAAACAACAATAAGTTTTTAATATTTATATAAATAAAAGTTTTAAAATTGTTACAATAGAATATAAAGATACAAAACAGGTTAATAAAAACATAATAATAATATTTTGTGAATTAAACTAGTAGATTATTTTACAATCACAATTACAAAATAAAGTACATTTATATAATTCAAACTCAAAAGAAATATTTTTTTTCTTTTTTTGTTAAGCTTATAACTTCTAAGATAAGATGTTTAAAAAAGTTGAACTTTTAATCACAATTGTTAAAGGTTGTTGTTACAAACTGTAAAAATAGACTTAAATATTTAAACAGCCAAAAATCAAAACTTTTATTGACTATAGTTGAAAAAGTGCAACTAGCTTCTTTTGCAAAGGAGATAAGTAGAACATTTTATGTTAACTACCTTAACTTAAGCACATGTTAATACTTTATATATACCTAGAAAACACAGATTTTTTACTTAGTAAACCGACTAAACATTATTTTTGCTTGTCTAAAAAAGTTTATTTTATTAAAATGAAGGAAAAGTTAATAATTTTTTTTTTCATTAGTATTCTATTTTCTCTATGTTTAAGTAAAAAACAATTTGTATAATGTTATTTATTGTTAAAATAACCTAAAGTAAACAGTATTTTGACTTATAATAACTTTCATAAACATTTAATTACAAACCATTTAAATCATAACATTAGCTAATTATAATGTTTGTAAATTTTATAAAACTTCAAACAAATAATATTTCAACATATTTTAAATGAAAGTTAGTTTAATCAAACAAATCCAAAGATAGCTGTTTTTAAATTTTCATTTATGACTACTTTTTCAACTATTTTCTAAGCATTAGCTCCAAAATAAAAATTTTTCAAACAACTTTAAAATCCCAAAACACTTACATAGAACAAACAAGCCACAAACTTTTACAAACACATTCCTGATTAATGAATGTTTAAATTTGGGTTGGGAACACAAACATACCTACTTTTAACTACACATGACTGCTGTTTTTCCATCAAAATACATGCAACAACCAGTTAAATGTCAGCACAGTTTTGGTTAAATATTCGTTTCAACAGCAAAAACGGTTTTGTCATGGTTGCCACTATTACATTTCTAATGCATCTACGTGCAATGAATAAACGTATTGTTTCAGTTGCTCCAAAAATACATGATGCGTTTAAAAAAAGGCCATACTATGGTCACATTGGGATAGAGTGATTGATAGAATTTCCAGTTTTTAATTTTCACACTGTCATAAAAGTTAGCTTGGGATTTAGAAAAATTAAACAAAATATTCAACAAGGCTTAGTTTATAAAAAAAAGTTCAAACTAGCCTGAGTTGTCTTGAGTTTTTTAAAAACTTGAAACTAGCTTATCATTAGTTAGTTATCATGACTAGCCTAAACAGGTGGCAAGGCAACCTTGTTTTTTTTAAGTAAGTTTAAGTTAAAGTATGTACTCTAACTCTAGGTTTAATAACCACCTTGAACTATAAAACCATATATAACATAAATAATAGTTGTTATATGATAAGTTGCATTATTGTTATTTTTTATTTTATGTAATACGCAGAACCTTTTTTAATAAAAGTAAAAAAAAGTATTTTTTTAGTGTTTATATATAGTACAATAAAAACCAAATAAGAAAAAAAAATATAATGCAGATTAATAAAGATTTGTTGTTGCATTTGCCACTTTATATTTTCAATTTAAATAGTTAATTAAATTATTTTCTATAGATGTTAAGTATTTTACCAAAATATGAAATAATAAAAGCAAGTGCATATGGTCATACTAAAAAAAAAATTAATACATACTTTATTTATTTTTTATCGACTAAAACGTTTTTTGTTTAACTCAATTAAATATTTAAGAGTTTTTAATTCAATAAAAAACTATTTTAAATTCAGATCTAATGTGTTTACAGACAATGTTAAGGTTGAACATCAATAAACTATAAAAATAATAACATACTTCCAAGCAAAGGACTCATCTTTTAATATCAGCTTAATATATATTTATTATTAAAAGTTGCCATTTGGGTACAATTAATAAGTTTAAAGAAAAATTGTATTCTTGTTTGTGTTTATCTAAACTAAAAACATTACAAGATTAAGAAACAACCTGATGCAAGAAATGATTGTTTATAGAGTTTAAATAAAAAGCCATAATTTCCAGCCTCTGCCTTGTCACAGGACTCATTTATGAACACTGTTTAGAATAAAGCGTACGATTCAAGTTTTTTTTTACGGTTTTTGAAAACTTAAACAGTACAAATAAGTCATCAATACAGCAGCAACATCAAGTTTCCTACCCACAACTTAAACCATTTAAGTATTTAAAAAGCAGTACTTTTAAATAATGTATGACAAATATAACTTAAATTTTAGTTTATTAATAAGCAGTGCTAAAAAATAATCAATGTTTTTTTCATAGTATCTGCTCTAAAATTTCCAAATAGAAACTACTGGATATATTAGCCCTGTTAATACAACAATCAAAAAAAGTTCTAAATGCTTTTATTTTTTCAACAAAAAAAAATGTCAAGAGTTTGTTCAAAAAACATCACAAATGTGAGTAGTGCATAGCTTGTAATTTATAATAAACAATAGTGTCACATGGGAAGTTAATTATTAAAATTTGTGTATTTTTAAAGATTCTTTGTTTTTTACAAAAATCATTCTAAAATAGAGGGAAATTTGAGTAATCTTTTTGACTGAAAATATTCAAAACAAAATAGTTTCTTTGTTCTTTGGTTTTAAAGTTTATTTTGTACAGAATTTAATAGCTAAATGATAGAGCTAAAACAAGACATGTTTTTTATTGGATTTAGGTTTATTGGGTTTGTGCTAGAGTCCATATAAAAAGTTGGACAATTTAGATTTTTTTTAAATCTCGAATCATATCTTGAAATACATATTTTTTTTAATTAACTGTTTTTAATATTCTTAAACAAATAAATGCTCTTGTTCAGATAATATTCTAAGATTTTTCATTTAAAAAATGAAACTTTTGTTCAAAATTAGCCAATCAAAAGTATTTTTTAAAAACTATTTTTAAATAATATAACAACTCAAAGGGTTTAATTTTTTAAATAAAAATGTTTTGACCAGAATAGATATTGTTTTTAATTTTGAAACATTAGAAAAACCGCAGCTTTACAGTTTTTTTATTAGGTTGTAAAATAATTTTTACGTCTACTATTAGTTTGTTTTTAATTTACAATTTATTTTTAGCTAGATTATCTTGACTGGAACTGTTTAATTAAATAACTTATTTGTGTATCATTTATTATGTTTTTCAATCATGAAGGTAAGTTTATTACTTATTTTTATTAGTAATTTGTTTTTAGTTTCTTGAATATAAAAGTTATTGTTTTACATGTAACAAAATTCTCACATTTTCAATAATAACAGGACTTAGGTTTGTATTTAAATGATTTCACTTTATAAAGTACTGGATTGCATATTGAAATTTTTCATAGTTTTACTGGTATTTTCAAAATTTTTAAAGTTTAAACCTTTTTTGTAACTAAAAAATTTAAATGTTTATGTTTTTAGTTTCTTGAATATAAAAGTTATTGTTTTACATGTAACAAAATTCTCACATTTTCAATAATAACAGGACTTAGGTATGTATTTAAATGATTTCACATTATAAAGTACTGGATTGCATATTGAAATTTTCATAGTTTTACTGGTATTTTCAAAATTTTTAAAGTTTAAACCTTTTTTGTAACTAAAAAATTTAAATATTTATGTAATTTTCCGAAGTGTGTTATTAAATGGTACTACAGAATATGTTCAAGTATATTATATTTTAAAATGTCTTGTTAAACTTGAAATTGATCTACTTTGTACCAGGGGCGTGTCTAGACATTTTTCAAAGGGGGTTCACAATTATTTTTTGTTCTTAATTTGCCGCTTAAGTACGCATTTCTCAGGTATCAACTGTCAGTTAAGTACGCATTGTGCGTACTACGCAAAATTTAGCCGAAAAACTCTGTGTTTGAAATGCTTTTTTCAGATTAGAATTAAAAAAATAATAAGTAGTAATATAAAAAGGTTATATTTTTTATTTGTTATACTGCATTAAATTTAGATAAACTAAAACTTAAAGAACCAGAAAAAAATGATAAACTTACAAATTGTATATCAAAATTTATTATTTTATTTCTTCAACTGTTAAAGACATAACTAACTTAATCTATGAAAAATTAACCTTTTTATCACGAAACAGTGTTATAAAATAAGTATACTAGAAAAATTTTTTATAAAGAGAATTAAAATTTTGATTTGAATGTTAGTATAAATGGAGTTCTTACAAATTTTTCTTTTAAAATTTAGAATTTTTACATTTATATATGTATTTATAACAAAAATTTTTTTTAAGTAATTTAATCTCTAAAATTTTAAACTTCACTATATATACAATAACATATACAAAAATAAAACAACCTAAATAAAAATTGAAACTTAACTTAAAAAAAACGTTTAGACTTATACAATTAAATTAAAATATATTTAGATTATAATCAAATGTTTGCCTGGTGGTGCAGGGATTCTAATTATGGTTTTGAAATCTCTCTGAGTTGAAAATTTCAAAAAATCAAGAATCAACTTGATGACCAACAGATATACAAAAATAAAATAACTTAAATAAACATGTTAAAACAAAATAAAATAAACTTAAATAAATTGCCAGGTGGTGTAAAGGCTAAAGAAGATTTTTAAAACTCTCTGAATTGAACTTTTCAAGGTTTAATAGCTTCATACAACATTGTTATATACAACCAAATAAGTAAAATAAAACTTTAGTAATTATATTGGACATTTTTTAAGTAAAATTGTACTTACAAGTTGAAAAAACAATACTTAATCAAAAGTTTTACAGAAAAAAATGCTACTTTATAACTTTTACCTATTATTACGTCAAATTTAAAATTTTATTTGAAATATATTTCAGCTGGGCAAAAACGAGCATTTCTTGTTAAGGAAACTTATAATCTTTCAGTGTTATAAATTCAACATTCATTATTTAAGGTTTATCAAATAACCAAAACAAAGTCAATAAACAACATTTTTAGTGATATTCTAAGAATATTTTTTTTCAGGGGGTTCACAGGAAACAGGAAACCAGTCAAACACGCCCCTGTTTTGTACACTCAGAAATATAAAAACATGTAAGTGTAGAAAAACAATTTTTTTTGTTTTTGTTTCTACTTAAACTAGCAAAACATACAGTTTGATGAAGTATTCAAGGTTAAATGTGCGTACTAATGTTTTCATAATAAAGTGCTTCAGCTCCTGGTCGAAAACCACTGAAGTATAAAAAGCTTCACAAATTTCTACGCGATCAAAAAATCACCTTTAATGACGTATAACCTGTTTTTGATAGCAACTCAACTATGACAGTACCTTATATCGATCATGTTAGGCATTGACGACCATCTATTGTACAAATGCATCAACAGTGTTTGTGAAGTTCTTCCTATTTCGTCCACCTGCAACTAAAGTTCCTTCAAAAACTGACAAGCTGCGCCTCATCTCGATCATTGTTGATATTTCCTTCCGACTTTCAGAATTTTCCACGTTTTCTCCTTTTTTCATAGTTATTTTTCACCCGACTAACAGCAGCATTTAACCCTTCTAGTTCTCATTCAATTCGTTATTCAGAACTAGAAATAAAATTTTTAACAAGAGTAAAATCTAGCTTTAAAAAGTTATTAGTGTCGCAAAGTGATGTGAAAAAGCGTTTAATATGTTTAAAAGTTTTCACACAAGTAGTTTTTGAATTGAAATGGTTTGCTACTCTATGAAATGTAGCCACCTTTTGACAAATAACTTTGTTTTTGAGTGTATTCAGAATATCAACACCGGAATCATCATATACGAAATCATATAGGCTTTTTATCATGAAGTCTTTTTTATCTTTTTTTTCTTCCTTTGGTTGTTTATAGATACAATAACTAAAAAGTATCAACTTTTAGTTCAAGGAATCATACAGATTTGACTAAAACAATTTTATTTTATTTTGAGAAATACGTTATTAACAAAATGGTAACATAGCTTACTTTAAATAAAAATTAAAATTTCAGAAACTGAAACTATATATTTTTTCATTTAAAGCTATAAAAAATGTCCAACCTATATATACAAAAAAGGACAAAATCCCTTACATTCACACTTAATTTATATTAATGTATTTACGATAAGATACAGTTTAGATGACTTTAAATTTTAATTGTTTCTATCAAACGAGAAAGTAAAAATAGAAGTATTTTTCAAAAAAAAAAAAGACTATCAACTAGAAATATTTAACGGTTGTAAACTTTACATACATTGATATCTACGACTGAAGCTACATCAACTCATTCGTTGGCTAAAAAAACTAAAATAATTTTTTCGAAATTTATATACATATGCACTTTGCTGTACTATGTAATATAAAACATAAGCAACTTATAAAGTTCTTGTTATTTTATATATGACAAGTTAAATAAAAAAAACAATAAACTTTGTTTAAATTTGTTTGTTTTATTATTGTAAAAATAAGAATCTGTTTCGTAATGGTACTTTAAATTTTGTTAAAGATTTAAGTTAAAGTTAAAAAAACAAACCTTGAAAATTGAGGAGGAGAGAGACTTTTCGATAATTTTTATTCTACCAACATAAAACTGAACATAAGGATTTTAATGAACTCTTTAAATTTAATTGGTTGTTTCGCAAAAATTTTTTTTTCAATGTGATAAAAAAGGTAATAAATTTAAAATTCCAAACTTACACTAGTCATTCTGGAGTTTGTATGGAACAGCATAAAAGTTTCAGCCGCAATTTACGGGAGCACAAGATGTTTTGGGATTTCTGATAGGTTGGGGCGATTTTTTTTATAAAAAAAAGGGCGGTTTGTGAAAATGAGTTTGGGAAGCCCTGGTTTAAAAAGTAACATTTTCAGTTAAGCTTTTACTTTAAAACACGGTGAAATGAAAAAAAAAAGAGTATTTTTGTAATAAATTTCAGTAAAATTATTTGTTTTTCTATTTGACTTTACTTTTGAGCTTATAATAAAAAAATTAATTTACAAGCATTCTTCAGCAAAATACTATTAATCGTTAGTTGCTCTTTCAGTAAAAAGTTTTAAAACTTATAGGAATTTATTTATTGCATAAAGTTACTGTTACTTTTGATAAATCAATCTGAAATTTTAGGTTTTAACTAGTTTTTGTTGCAATTATATATCAATAAGTTTGTATGATTCGGAAAACTTTAAAGCCATTTTATTCTAGTAGAAATATTAATTGAAGGAATTTAGTAAAGTTTAAAATTTAGTTCTACAGTAAAATCCATATTTGGGCGTGTAAGAGTATTAGACAGCGTTTTTAAAATAATTAAGGAATACCTACCAAAGTTGAAAATAAAAGTAAAAAATGTTGAGCATATTTTTTTCAAGTTCAGATGAAAAAAAAGTGAGATTAAGTCAACTGCTTTAATTTTACTAAGCTATTGCGTTAAGGAATTGTTTGTTTCATAATAAACTTGTATGACATAAATCATTGGCGACCAAAAGTTTGAAGTGTTTTGGTGTTATCTGAATAATCATTTTAAACATTTTTGTTGCTTTAATATTCCAGTTGATGATTGTACGTAAACTTTGATAAGTAAAAAAAAAGTTTTATTACCAAAAAAATTCAACTGCTGTGGTTAGTGATATATATAGAACTAATAATTTGTTTCGGGACTTAAATGAGAACCAACCATTTTTTTGTAAAGATGCATGATGAAATAATCAAACAATTTTGCATAACTAGGTTTGTGAAACTTATTTATTTGCTTTATAACAAAACAAATCACGAAGAGGTAGTAAACCAATAGAGCACTGTGATTGGAAAACTGTGCTTGGAAAACTTTCAATTTAATTTAATTTCAATAACATATACAAAAATAAAACAACTTAAATAAAAATTGAAACTTAACTTAATAAAAAACGTTTAGACTTATACAATTAAACTAAAATAACTTTTAATTATAATCAAATGTTTGCCTGATGGTGCAGGGATTCTAATTATGGTTCTGAAATTTCTCTGTATTAAAAATTTCAAAAAATCAAGAATCAACTTGATGACCAACAGATATACAAAAATAAAATAACTTAAATAAAAATGTTAAAATACCATTAAATGATACAAGAATGAATTGCCAGGTGGTGTAGTGGTCTAAAGATGATTTTTAAAATTCTCTGAATTGAACTTTTCAAGGTTTAATAGCTTCACACAACATTGTTATATACAATCAAATAAGTTATATAAAACTTTAGTTATTATGTTGGTCATTTTTTAAGTAAAATTGTACTTAAAAATTGAAAAACAATACTTTAAAAATACAAAAAGTTTTAAAACTTATAGAAGTTTATTTGTGGCTTAAATTACTGTTATTTTTAATAAATCAATCTGAAATTTTAGGTTTTAACTAGTTTTTGTTGCAATTATGTATCAATAAGTTTGTATGATTCGGAAAACTTTAAGAGTAGAGCTATTTGATTCTAGTAGAAATATTAATTAAAGGAATTTAGTATAGTTTAAAATTTAATTCTACTATGAAATCAATATTTGTGGTGTGTAAGAGTATTAGAAAGCGTTTTGAAAATAATTAAGGAATACCTACCAAAGTTGAAAAAACAGTAAAAAATGTTGAGCATGTTTTTTTTAAGTTCAGATGAAAAAAAAAAGAGATTAAGTCAACTGCTTTAGTTTTACTAAGCTATTGCATTAAGGAATTGTTTATTTCATAATAAACTTGTACGCCATAAATTATTGGCGACCAAAAGTTTGAAGTGTTTTGGTGTTATCTGAATAATCCGCATAAAACATTTTTGTTGCTCTAATATTCCAGTTGATGATTGTACGTAAACTTAGATAAAAAAAAAAGTTTTATTACCAAAAAAATTCAACTGCTGTGGTTAGTCATATATATAGAAATTTTTATTTGTTCCGGAACTTAAATAAGAACCAACCATTTTTTAAATAAATATGCATTATAAAATGGCCTATCAATTTTGCACAACTAGGTTTGTGAAACTTATTTATTTGTTTAATAACAAAACAAATCACGAACAGGTAGTAAACCAATAGAGCACTGTGATTGGAAAACTGTAATCATAGGTTTATTTTTAAAAACTTCAAGTCAATATCATCGTGTAAGAAGATTTAAATAACTCAATACTGTGAAATTAAAAAATAAAGATTTTAATCAGTATTTATCTGCAAAACAACACATAAATTTTACAAAAAACATACGAAAACTTTATTTAAAAAATACTATAAAAAACCTAGAATTTTTTTAAATTTTCAATCGCCTTTATTATTTTAAATACTGTCCTTAATTTTCAAATTAAGAGTCAAAATAGAAAATAACAGTTTTAAAGATAGTAAAAACTTACATGAAAAAAATTCAAATGCACTCAATTTAATTTTATTTCACGATAAACCTTATGAGATGTCAAATCATAATATTTATTAAACGTAATATAAAAGTCGTAACATGGAGTTTTTTGAGGATACCCGGTATGAGGCGTAAATTAGAATAGCAATTAAAGTTCTACTATTAAGAACAAAGCTCGATTTTGTTTTCCACCGATTTTTCATAGAAACGCCTCACATCGTCTGCGTGCTTGCACTTTCTGAACCGTTCCGCCTGCGGTTTCCAGTGGCAACCGAAGTGCTTCTCACACGCCGCCTGGCTCCTCTCCATTCTGCACGAAGACACGCCATGGAAGAACAACTTGTTGCCGGAAGTTGCCACGATGTGGGTGGGGTTTGACCCCGAAGGCACCGTCTTGAGGTTGTCCACTTGGCAGCTCGAGTTCTTCCTGCACCCCCTCAACGGAAGCTCCACCTCCTCGTGCGCCACGCCCTTCAGCTCGTCCGTCACGACGTAAATTCGCAAAATGCTGCCCTTGCTGCTGCCCACCATCACCTCCGCGCCGTTCGTTTTGCTGTAAGCGGCGATCGAAGTGAAGGTTTCGCCCTCGCTCGCCTGATAAAGCGGCTTGCTGGTCTTCAAGCTGCCGTACATGTTTCGCGCTTGGGGGTTGCCCTCGAAGAAGCGGTTCACTTCCGACGCAAACTTTCTTTTTTCTATCGCGCTTGCGAACTCCTGGCAGTTTCCAGGCCTGTTCGCTTTCAAATTCAAGGGCTCTAAATTGAACTTTTTACTTTCCCACCCGTGAGTTACGTGGTAGTTCTTCTTACTGCCTACAAAATCTTGCTTCATAAAATCACCGTTATCGAAATAATCTTCGACGTCCGAAAGTTTTATCATGGTGACGACGGACCCGGTCCTGTTCAGATAATTGTACGTGACTGCCATGGTGGCGAAAACCACGTCTTCCAGAGCGTCGCTGTCGGGACTCGTTTTTACTTTGACGGCATCCGAAACCGAAACGAGCTTTTTGAAGCGGATCTCGTTTTCTCCTTCCCCGATGCTACAGTGCAGCGGAAGAGCGAGGTAGCTGCGAAAAATGTCGCTTTTGCAAACTTGGGCCACTTTCGCGGTCGTCGTCGGCACCGACTCCCCCGTGGCATGGTCGAACTCGCTCAGCTCGTTGAAGAACAGCAAAACTTTTCCGCTTCCCGCCCGGTCCACGATCTTCTTGAAGTCCGTTTTGCTCCTCTTCTCAAACGTCTTCTTCTGGGTGTCCGTGTACCGGCGCTCGAGGTCGTTGGTGGCGTCGGGGTCCGAGGTGAAGCGGAGCGTCTCCTGGTGGCTCAGCTTCCTGGGAGCGCTGCGCTTTGCGACCTCGTCCATTTGGAACAAGTACACGCGGTCGTAGGTGGCAGCCAGCACCATGTCCCATCTGTCCAGAATATATAACGGACTCTTGTCCCACCTTGCCAACCATTTTATCTGGGTAATCTTAGTTCTGGTGGGAGTAATGAAAAATTTGGTTTGCTTATGTTTGCCTGATTTCGATTTGCACTGATTGTAGACTTTTCCCCTTGAGCAAGATACAAAAGCCAACAAAAAAAGCAATCTTAGTAGTAAAGTCTTTAACATGATAAAGTTGTTTTTAGTATCTAAATATCTGTATCATGATTGAAATATTTTAAATTTTTTCAATTAACTTTTTTTAATTAGTTTAGCAGTAGAAAACCATCAAAGAACACAAACTAATTTTTTTAAGTTTTTAGCTGATAACACAATTAATGTTTAAAAATTTCGCTATTTTAATTGAGAGTATATATTAATACGTCTATTTTTAACAAGGTTTAAGAGGCGGCCCTGTTTTGCACGAACTCACTTTCGCACAGAGTAATTTTTGCACGTAAGGCCGATTTAGCGCTAGTGACAGTTTGCACGAGTTATTAGGGTTAGGATCAGAGTTAGGGTCTTAGTTATTGATCGGTTTAGGGTGAATAAGTGCAAATAGACGCCGTACAAAACTGACGACGTGCAAAATAGTCAATCCGTGCTAAAGTGACGCCGTTGCAAAAGTGACCCTTCCTGCAAAAGTGACTCCGACCCAAACTAAGAAATTTTATTTTGAGAAAAATGTTTTTAAGTTTTTAAATCCATACCATATGCATTTTGTTTCTCTCCTTTAATGAATTATTACTAACTGTACAGTTTATTCAAAATTCTATGAAATTAAAAGAAAAATGCATACACATAACAAACCTGAATAATCTTTTGCTTCTGAATTTTTTCGTTACAAATTTTTTGTATAAAACTTGTTATAAAGTCTAAAGTACCTTAAAACGAACTTTCTAACGTATAAAATCAAGTTAACTCGTATCGGGGATCAAAATTCTAGTTATCAATTATTTCAGATATATAATTAAAAAGTCCTTTTAATCATTAAGTGTGTCAATAAATGATGAAAGCTTTATTATATTTAATTAGATTTATTTTTAGATTATACAAAATTTTTTGCCAAATTAGTATTAATTGAAAATAAAAACAATAACTAAATAAACCATGTGATTTACTTGAAAATTTATTTTAAGAAAATTTAATCAATAATTTCTTCACAATTTTCCAACACAAACTACCATGCAAATGTTAAAAACATGCTACCGGCTGGATTCGATCTTGGTTCACCTGAGTGTTAATTTTCGTTTTAACCACTCGACCATCAACGTTGTTTTGATCTGATCTTGTAACGTTTATATACTTAATTTTTATCATCATGTTATGAATATTTGTTGCTTTACTATCACATAACAAACAAAAAAAATCAGTATTTATCTGCAAAACAACACAAGAAATTGTACAAAAAACATACGAAAACTTTATTTAAAAAATACTATAAGAAACCTAGAATTTTTTTAAATTTTCAATCGCCTTAATTATTTTAAATACTGTCCTTAATTTTCAAATTAAGAGTCAAAATAGAAAATAACTTTTCGTTTGAAGTTGCCACGATGTGGGTGGGGTTCGACCCCGAAGGCACCGTCTTGAGGTTGTCCACTTGGCAGCTCGAGTTCTTCCTGCACCCCCTCAACGGAAGCTCCACCTCCTCGTGCGCCACGCCCTTCAGCTCGTCCGTCACGACGTAAATTCGCAAAATGTTGCCCTTGCTGCTGCCCACCATCACCTCCGCGCCGTTCGTTTTGCTGTAAGCGGCGATCGAAGTGAAGGTTTCGCCCTCGCTCGCTTAATAAAGCGGCTTGCTGGTCTTCAAGCTGCCGTACATGTTTCGCGCTTGGGGGTTGCCCTCAAAGAAGCGGTTCACTTCCGACGCAAACTTTCTTTTTTCTATCGCGCTTGCGAACTCCTGGCAGTTTCCAGGCCTGTTCGCTTTCAAATTCAAGGTCTTTAAGTTGAACTTTTTACTTTCCCAGCCGTGAGTTACGTGGTAGTTTTTCTTACTACCTACAAAGTCTTGCTTCATAAAATCCCCGTTGTCGAAATAATCTTCGACGTCCGAAAGTTTTATCATGGTGACGACGGACCCGGTCCTGTTCAGATAATTGTACGTGACTGCCATGGTGGCGAAAACCACGTCTTCCAGAGCGTCGCTGTCGGGACTCGTTTTTACTTTGACGGCATCCGAAACCGAAACGAGCTTATTGAAGCGGATCTCGTTTTCTCCTTCCCCGACGCTGCAGTGCAGCGGAAGAGCGAGGTAGCTGAGAAAATTGTCGCTGTCGTCGTTTTTGCAAACTTGGGCCACTTTCGCGGTCGTCGTCGGCACCGACTCCCCCGTGGCGTGGTCGAACTCGCTCAGCTCGTTGAAGAACAGCAAAACTTTTCCGCTTCCCGCCCGGTCCACGATCTTCTTGAAGTCCGTTTTGCTCCTCTTCTCAAACGTCTTCTTCTGGGTGTCCGTGTACCGGCGCTAGCACAAAAGCGCGCTCTGCGCGCGGTGTGCGATACTTTTAGCTACTTATTACAAACTATTTTCTTACTTATGTAGTTCTTTTTGTTTTATAGTTAAGTGAATAGATATATATATTTTTTCTTTTTACATTATCTGTTTCAAACTAACTTGTTCTAATCCATAGTTTAAACATAACTTTTCTAAAATTTTAAGAGTTTTTGATAGTATTTCAAAATTATCAAAAATTTGAAAAATTTCTAACTAATAATTTTAATTTACTTATTTTATTATTTATCTCCCTTATTCGGCTAGCACAAAAGCACGCTTTGCGCGCGGTGTGCGATGCTCTTGGCCATTTATTAAAATCTGTTTTCAATTTAAAGTACCTCTTAATTGTTTTATTGTTTACTTCATAGATATATTTAACCTGAAAACCACTCTAAGAAAGTAATTTACAGTAATCCATATATATTATAAAACTTATTTTTTTATTGTTTAAGTTAAACGACGCTGTTGCGTTCTGGCAAGGTTTTTATAACTTTAAAATTATTTACCAACTTTATTTGCATACTTTTTAAATAAAATCATACAAAACAGATTTTTTACCAAACATTATCCAAACACTGTCTTTAAACGAAACTTGATAAATTTACTTGCAAATGTCAAATAATTTGTAGTTAAATAAAAAAAATGTTTAGTGAATTGTTAGTAAATTGATATAAATTTGTCTTTATAAACTTTAACTATTTATATTTTTTCATCGTAACTAAATAACTCATAATGGTTTTTTTTTTCTTTTTAAGTAGAAAACAGTTCTAATTTAGTTCAATGAAACTATAAAATTCCTATTTAAGTTTTAAATACTACCATCTGACATGGGCAGTTTCTAGTAACATGTAAAGTTATAATAAAAATGCAAGTTTATTTTAATATCATTATGAACTAATCTTTGTTTGTCAATAAATTAAAAACAAATTAATTAGTAAAGTTGTCATATTGAAATATGTTTTACGATCAAAGTAACCACTTGATTTTTAAATCTTTTACTGGTAGTAAAGTGTTTTGTGTTGTAAAACTGCAAGTGTTTCGCAACAATTTCGAACAAGGAGAGCTTGCGAGAGTCTTTGAAGTTGGATTTTTTGAGTATGTCGAGAGCGGTGGTATAAGGACACTCGGATTGACGGAGCCAGTATTATAATTTTATTTACTTTATTATTAATTATTATTTATTAGTATTTGCTTTATTTGGCTAGCACAAAAGCGCGCTCTGCGCGCGGTGTGCGATACTTTTAGCTACTTATTACAAACTATTTTCTTACTTATGTAGTTCTTTTTGTTTTATAGTTAAGTGAATAGATATATATATATTTTCTTTATAAATTTCAAAAAAAGGGAGATTAAGCCAACTGTTTTAATTTTACTAAGCTATTGCGTTTAAGAATTGTTTGTTTCATAATAAACTTGTATGTCATAAATCATTGGCATAAAAGTTTGAAGTGTTTTGGTGTTATCTGAATAATCCGCATAAAACATTTTTGTTGCTCTAATATTCCAGTTGATGATTGTACGTAAACTTAGATAAGTAAAAAAAAAAGTTTTATTACCCAAAAAATCAACTGCTGTGGTTAGTCATATATATAGAACTAATAATTTGTTCCGGAACTTAAATGAGAACCAACCATTTTCTTATAAAGATGCATGATGAAATAACCAATCAATTTTGCATAACTAGGTTTGTGAAAGTTATTTATTTGTTCAATAACAAAACAAATCACGAACAGGTAGTAAACCAATAGAGAACTGTGATTGGAGAACTGTAATAACAGGTTTTTTTTTTTTAAACTTCAAGTCAATAACATCGTGTAAGAAGATTTAAATAAGTATAAATTAAAAAAAAAGAATATTTTCATCTGTATTTAATTGCAAAACAACACATAAATTTTACAAAAAACATACGAAAAGTTTATTTAAAAAATACTATAAAAGACCAAGAATTTTTTTTTAATTTTTCAATCGCCTTAATTATTTTCAATACTGTCCTCAAAGTTCATATTTAAAAGTCAAAATAGAAAAATAACAGTTTTAAAGATAGTAAAAACTTACATGAAAAAAATTCAAATGCACTCAATTTAATTCTAGTTCACGATAAACCTTATGAGATGTCAAATCATAATACTTATTAAACATAATATGAAAATCGTAACATGGAGTTTTTTGAGGATACCCGGTATGAGGTGTAAATCAGAATAGCAATTAAAGTTCCACTCTTAAGAACAAAGCTCGATTTTGTTTTCCACCGATTTTTCATAGAAACGCCTCACATCGTCTGCGTGCTTGCACTTTCTGAACCCTTCCGCCTGCGGTTTCCAGTGGCAACCGAAGTGCTTCTCACACGCCGCCTGGCTCCTCTCCGTTCTGCACGGAGACACGTCATGGAAGAACAACTTGTTGCCGGAAGTGGCCACGATGTGGGTGGGGTGCGACCCCGAAGGCACCGTCTTGAGGTTGTCCACTTGGCAGCTCGAGTTCTTCCTGCACCCTTTCAACGGAAGCTCCACCTCCTCGTGCGCCACGCCCTTCAGCTCGTCCGTCACGACGTAAATTCGCAAAATGTTGCCCTTGCTGCTGCCCACCATCACCTCCGCGCCGTTCGTTTTGCTGTAAGCGGCGATCGAAGTGAAGGTTTCGCCCTCGCTCGCCTGATAAAGCGGCTTGCTGCTCTTCAAGCTGCCGTACATGTTTCGCGCTTGGGGGTTGCCCTCAAAGAAGCGGTTCACTTCCGACGCAAACTTTCTTTTTTCTATCGCGCTTGCGAACTCCTGGCAGTTTCCAGGCCTGTTCGCTTTTAAATTCAAGGGCTCCAAGTTGAACTTTTTACTTTCCCACCCGTGAGTTACGTGGTAGTTTTTCTTACTGCCTACAAAATCTTGCTTCATACAATCCCCGTTGTCGAAATAACCTTCGACGTCCGAAAGTTTCAAATTCTCATTTTAAATGGAGTCAACTGGCAATGTTTGCAAGAAGCAGACCAGCAGAGTCAATACGCTCAACGATTTAAATTATAAAAAATTAATTTACTTTTTTGTAACTAAAAAATTATTCACTTAACTAGTCTAAACGGCAAGTGCAAAATAAATAAGTTGTGAAATTGCCTAGCTAATCAACTTTCAGTTATAAACGAAATAAAAAATAAGCAAGTCGAGTAAATTAATGTTACATCTTCTACTGATTCTAAAGAACTTTCTGTAGTAATTAAAAGGTTCTTTTTTTTATCAAAAATTTCTTCACAATTTTCCAACACAAACTACCATGCAAATGTTAAAAAACACACTACCGGCTGGATTCGATCTTGGTTCCCCTGAGTGTTAATATTCGTTTTAACCACTCGACCATCAACGTTGTTTTGATTTGATCTTGTAACGTTTATATACTTAATTTTTATCATCATGTTATGAATATTATGAATATTCTTAAATAAACAGATGCTTTTGATTTTTAATTTAGAAAATAAAACTTTTGCTCAAAATTAGCCAATCAAAAGTATTTTTTAAAAACTATTTTTAAATAATATTACAACTCAAAGGGTTTAATTTTTTAAATAAAAATATTTTGACCAGAATATATATTGTTTTTAATTTTGAAACACTAGAAAAACCGCAGCTTTACATTTTTTTTATTAGGTTGTAAAATAACTTTTACGTCTACTATTAGTTTGTTTTTGATTTACAATTGATTTTAAGTTAAATTATCTTGACTGGAACTGTTTAATTAAGTAATTTTTTTGTGTATCATTTATTATGTTTTTCAATCATGATGGTAAGTTTATTAATTATTTTGATTAGTAATTTGTTTTTAATTTCTTGTATATAAAAGTTATCGTTTTACATGTAACAAAATTTTCACATTTTCAATAATAACAGGACTTAGGTTTGTATTTAAATGATTTTACTTTATAAAGTACTGGATTGCATATTGAAATTTTACAAAGTTTTACTTGTATTTTCAAAATTTTTAAAGTTTAAACCTTTTTTGTAACTAAAAAAATTTAAACATTTATGTAATTTTCCGAAGTGTATTATTGAATTGTACTACAGAATATGTTCAAGTATTTTTTGTTTTAAAATGTCTTGTTAAACTTGAAATTGGTCTGCTTTGTACCAGGGGCCTGTCTAGACATTTTTCAAAGGGGGTTCACAATTATTTTTTGTTCTTAATTTGCCGCTTAAGTACGCATTTCTTAGGTATGCACTGTCAGTTAAGTACGCATTGTGCGTACTACGCAAAATTTAGCCGAAAAACTCTGTGTTTAAAATGTTTTTTTCTGCTTAGAATTAAAAAAAAAACATGTAAGTAGTAATAGAAAAAGATTATATTTTTTTTTTGTTATACTGCATTAAATTTAGATAAACTAAAACTTAAAGAACCAGAAAAAATTATTAACTTACAAATTGTATATCAAAATTTATTATTTTATTTCTTCATAACTAACTTAATCTATAAAAAATTAACTTTTTTATCAGGAAACAGTATTATAAAATAATTATACTAGAACAAATTTTTATAAAAAGAATTTTAATGTTGATTTAAATGTTAGTATAAATGTAGTTCTTACAATTTTTCTTTTAAAATTTAAACTCTTTACATTTATATATGTATTTATAACAAAAAACAATTTAAGTATTTTAATCTATAAAATTTTAAAATTCACTAAATATACAATAACATATACAAAAATAAAACAACTTAAATAAAAATTGAAACTTAACTTAAAAAAACGTTAAGACTTGTACACTTAAATTAAAATATCTTTAAATTATAATCAAATGTTTGCCTGATGGTGCAGGGATTCTAATTATGGTTTTGAAATCTCTCTGAGTTGAAAATTTCAAAAAATCAAGAATCAATTTTATGGCCAACAGATATACAAAAATAAAATAACTTAAATAAAAATGTTAAAATACCATTAAATGATAAAAGAATAAATTGCCAGGTGGTGTAGTGGTCTAAAGATGATTTTTAAAACTCTCTGAATTGAACTTTTCAAGGTTTAATAGCTTCACACAACATTGTTATATACAATCAAATAAGTAAAACAAAACGTTAGTGATTATATTGGTCATTTTTTAAGTAAAATTGTACTTACAAGTTGAAAAACAATACTTAATCGAAATATTCCCAGAAAAAAATGCTACTTTATAACTTTTACCTATTATTACGTCACATTTAAAATTTTATTTGAAATATATTTCAGCTGGGCAAAAACGAGCATTTTTGTTAAGGAAACTTATAATCTTTCAGTGTTATAAATTCAACATTCATTATTTAAGGTTTATTAAATAATCAAAACAAAGTCAATAAATAACGTTTTTAGTGATATTCTAAAAATCTTTTTTTTTTTTTTTCAGGGGGTTCACAGGAAACAGAAAACCAGTCAAACACGCCCCTGCTTTGTACACTCAGAAATATAAAAACATGTAAGTGTAGAAAAACATAATTTTTTTGTTTTTTTTTTTTCTTAAACTAGCAAAACATACAGTTTAATGAAGTATTCAAGGTTAAATGTGCGTACTAAGGTTTTCATGATAAAATGTTTCAGCTCCTGGTCGAAAACCACTGAACCATAAAAAACTTCACAAATTTCTACGCGATCGAAAAATCACCTTCAATGACGCATAACTTGTTTTCGATAGCAGCTCAACCATGACAGTACCTTATATCGATCATGTTAGGCATTGACGACCATCTATTGTACAAATGCATCAACAGTGTTTGTGAAGTTCTGCCTATTTCGTCCACCTGCAACTAAAGTTCCTTCAAAAACCGACAAGCTGCGCCTCATCTCGATCATTTTTGATATTTCCTTCCGACTTTCATAATTTTGCACGTTTTCTCCTTTTCTCATAGTTATTTTTCACCCGACTGACAGCTGCATTTAACCCTTCTAGTTCATTAACTTCATTATTCTGAACTAAAAATAAATTTTTTAAGAGGAGTAAAATCTAGCTTTAAAAAGTTATAAGTGTCGCAAAATGATGTTAAAAAGCTTTTGATATATTTAAAAGTTTTCACATAAGTAGTTTTTGAATTGAAATGGTACTTTATGATACTTAGCCACTTTTTGATAAGTAACTTTGTTTTTGAGTGTATTCAGAATATCAACACCAGAATCATCATATTCGAAATCATATTGACTTTTTATCATGAAGTCTTTTTTATCTTTTTTTTTCTTCCTGTGGTTATTTTTAGATACAATAATTAAAAAGTATCACCTTTTAGTTCAAGGAATCATACAGATTTGACTAAAACAATTTTATTTTATTTTGAGAAATAGGTTATTAACAAAATGGTAACATAACTTACTTAAAATTTAAATAAAAATTTCAGAAACTGAAACATTATTTTTTTGATTTAAAGCTATAAAAAATGTCCAACCTGTATATACAAAAAAGGACATAAACCCTTACACTCACACTTAATTTATATTAATGTAAGATAAGATACAGTTTAGATGACTTGAAACTTTAATTGTTTCTATAAAACGAGGAAGTAAAAAGAGAAGTATTTTTCAAAAAAAAAAAGACTATCAACTAGATATATTTAACGGTTGTAAACTTTACATACAATGATATCTACAACTGAAGCTACATCAACTCATTCGTTGGTTAAAAAAAACTAAAAAAATTTTTACAAAGTTTATATACATATGCACTTTGCTGTACTATGTAATATAAAACATAAGCAACTTATAAAGTTCTTGTTATTCTATATATGCAAGTTTAATATGAAAAAACAACAACCTTTGTTTAAATTTGTCGTTTTAATTTTGTAAAAATAAGTCTCTGTTTCGTAATGGTACTTTAAATTTTCTTAAAGGTTTAAGTTAAAGTTTAAAAAAAAAACTTAAAAATTGAGAAGAAGAGAGACTTCTAGATAAAATTGTTCTACCAATATAAAACTGTATAAAAGGATTTTAATGAACTCTTTAAATTTAATTGTTTGTTTCGCAAATTTTTTTTTTAAATGTGATAAAAAAGCTAAAAAATCATAAATTCCAAACTTACACTAGTCATTCTGGAGTTTGTATTGAACAGCATAAAAGTTTCAGCCGCAATTTACGATAGCACTAGATGTTTTGGGATTTCTAATAGGTTGGGGCGATTTTTTTTATAAAAAAGGGCCGTTTGTGAAAATGAGTTTGGGAAGCTCTGGTTTAAAAAGTAACATTTTCAGTTAAGCTCTTACTTTAAAGCACGGTGAAATGAAAAAAAAAAAGAGTATTTTTGTAATAAATTTTAGTAAATATATATGTTTTTCTATTTGACTTTACTTTTGAGCTTATAATAAAAAAATTAATTTACAAGCGTTCTTTAGCAAAATATTATCAAGCGTTAGTTGCTCTTTCAGTAAAAAGTTTTAAAACTTATAGAAATTTATTTATTGCTTAAATTACTGTTATTTTTAATAAATAAATCTGAAATTTTAGGTTTTAACTAGTTGTTGTTGGAATTATATATCAATAAATTTGTATGATTCGGAAAACTTTAAGAGTAGAGCTATTTGATTCTATTAGAAATATTAATTGAAGGAATTTAGTAAAGTTTAAAATTTAGTTCTACAGTAAAATCAATACTTGTAGCGTGTAAGAGTATTAGACAGCGCTTTGAAAATAATTTAGGAATACATACCAAAGTTGAAAATAACAGTGAAAATTTTGAGCATGTTTTTTTTAAGTTCAGATGAAAAAAAAAGTGAGATTAAGTCAACTGCTTTAGTTTTACTAAGCTATTGCGTTAAAGAATTGTTTGTTTCATAATAAACTTGTATGGCACAAATTATTGGCGACCAAAAGTTTGAAGTGATATGGTGTTATCTGAATAATCCGCATAAAACATTTATGTTGCTCTAATATTCCAGTTGATGATTGTACGTAAACTTAGATAAGTAAAAAAAAAAGTTTTATTACCAAAAAAATCAACTGCTGTGGTTAGTCATATATATAGAACTAATAATTTGTTCCGGAACTCAAATGAGAACCAACCATTTTTTTATAAAGATGCATGATGAAATAATCAAACAATTTTGCATAACTAGGTTTGTGAAACTTATTTATTTGTTTAATAACTAAACAAATCACGAACAGGTAGTAAACCAATAGAGCACTGTGATTGGAAAATTGTGCTTGGAAAACTTCAAGTCAATATCATCGTGTAAGAAGATTTAAATAACTCAATATTGTGAAATTAAAAAAAAAAAGTTAATCAGCATTTATCTGCAAAACAACACATAAATTTTACAAAAACATACAAAAAGTTTATTTGAAAAATACTATAAAATACCTAGAAATTTTTCAATTTTTCAATCACCTTAATTATTTTAAATACTGTCCTCAATGTTCATATTCAAAAGTCAAAACAGAAAAATAACAGTTTTAAAGATAGTAAAAACTTATATGAAAAAAATTCAAATGCACTCAATTTAATTTTAATTCACGATAAACCTTATGAGATGTCAATTCATAATACTTATTAAACATAACATTAAAATCGTAACATGGAGTTTTTTAAGGATACCCGGTATGAGGCGTAAATTAGAATGGCAATTAAAGTTCTACTCTTAAGAACAAAGCTCGATTTTGTTTTCCACCGATTTTTCATAGAAACGCCTCACATCGTCTGCGTGCTTGCACTTTCTGAACCCTTCCGCCTGCGGTTTCCAGTGGCAACCGAAGTGCTTCTCGCACGCCGCCTGGCTCCTCTCCGTTCTGCACGAAGACACGTCATGGAAGAACAACTTGTTGCCGGAAGTTGCCACGATGTGGGTGGGGTTCGACCCAGAAGGCACCGCCTTGAGGTTGTCCACTTGACAGCTCGAGTTCTTCCTGCACCCCCTCAACGGAAGCTCCACCTCCTCGTGCGCCACGCCCTTCAGCTCGTCCGTCACGACGTAAATTCGCAAAATGTTGCCCTTGCTGCTGCCCACCATCACCTCCGCGCCGTTCGTTTTGCTGTAAGCGGCGATCGAAGTGAAGGTTTCGCCCTCGCTCGCCTGATAAAGCGGCTTGCTGCTCTTCAAGCTGCCGTACATGTTTCGCGCTTGGGGGTTGCCCTCGAAGAAGCGGTTCACTTCCGACGCAAACTTTCTTTTTTCTATCGCGCTTGCGAACTCCTGGCAGTTTCCAGGCCTGTTCGCTTTCAAATTCAACGGCTTTAAGTTGAACTTTTTACTTTCCCAGCCGTGAGTTACGTGGTAGTTTTTCTTACTGCCTACAAAGTCTTGCTTCATAAAATCCCCGTTGTCGAAATAATCTTCCACGTCCGAAAGTTTTATCATGGTGACGACTGACCCGGTCCTGTTCAGGTGGCTGTACGTGACTGCCATGGTGGCGAAAACCACGTCTTCCAGAGCGTCGCTGTCGGGACTCGTTTTTACTTTGACGGCATCCGAAACCGAAACGAGCTTTTTGAAGCGGATCTCGTTTTCTCCTTCCCCGATGCTGCAGTGCAGCGGAAGAGCGAGGTAGCTGAGAAAATTGTCGCTGTCGTCGTTTTTGCAAACTTGGGCCACTTTCGCGGTCGTCGTCGGCACCAAATCCCCCGTGGCGTGGTCGAACTCGCTCAGCTCGTTGAAGAACAGCAAAACTTTTCCGCTTCCCGCCCGGTCCACGATCTTCTTGAAGTCCGTTTTGCTCCTCTTCTCAAACGTCTTCTTCTGGGTATCCGTGTACCGGCGCTCAAGATCGCTCCCGCCGACGTCCTTGTACAGAAGGTCGCTCTTGTGCCTCCAGCCGTGCATGGCGACGAATGTCTCGTTGTTTCCGATCTTCTCCGACTCCAGCCACTGGTAGCCTTCGTGCCTCGGGTTCAGCGCGTACTCGCTGCTCCCGTACTTCACCTCCGAAAGGAACTGCGAGTCCCGGTGCTTTTTGCTGTCGAACATGCCGCGGATGTAAAACCTGTGCAATGAAACTGCTGTATTTTGGTTGTTGTTTCGTTTGAATTTAGTATAGCTATAGTTAGTAAACAAAATAACGATATATGGAGTTATCTGTTAAATAACCACTTATTGAAGTTTAAGCCTGATTTGCAGACAAGTGTAATATTAAATTATTCTTTTTAGTTACATTTATTATTGAGGTTGTTGTTAATAAGACCTTGAGACTGAGAGTAAGAAATTTTTAGAATATATATTTACTAAAACTGTCTGCCTAACTTATATAAAGTAGACTAAAACAACATCTAGTATTTATTAGACAATAACTAAATAAGGTAGTATTTAATAATGACTAGTAGTCCCTACAATCTACCAACATCTATAAGTAATACCTGCACACCGGCCGGCCGCAGTTCGACCCGCAAACTTCCAGCTGCGCGTCCTCGGGCTTCAACGTGATCCTGAACGGCGGGATGAGGGTGCGGTGGAGCGTGATCCTGCCGAACACGTTCTTCGGGCAGAAACCCAGCATGGAGTTGGTGGCGTCGGGGTCCGAGGTGAAGCGCAGCGTCTCCTGGTGGCTCAGCTTCCTGGGAGCGCTGCGCTTTGCGATCTCGTCCATTTGGAACAAGTACACGCGGTCGTAGGTGGCGGCCAGCACCATGTCCCATCTGTCCAGAATGAGTAATGGACTCTTGTCCCACCTTGCCAACCATTTTATCTGGGTAATCCTAGTTCTGGTGGGAGTTATGAAAAATTTGGTTTGCTTGTGTTTACCCGATTTCGATTTGCACTGGTTGTAGACTTTTCCCCTTGAGCAAGAGATAAAAGCCAACAAAAAAAGCAACTTTAGTAATGAAGTCTTTAACATGATAAAGTTGTTTTTAGTATTTGAATATCTGTATTATGATTGTAGTATTTTATATTTTTTTCAATTCAATTTTTTTAATTTAGTTTAGCAGTAGAAAACCATCAAAGAACACAAATCAAATTTTTAAAGTTTATAGCTGTTTACACATTTAATGTTTAAAAGTTTAGCTATGTTTGATTAAGAGCAGTGGCGTCGCGTGGTATTTTCGTTAGGGGGTGCTGGATTAACTACAGCAGGATCAGAGTAGATTTTATTTGATAAAAAGTAGTTAAATTTTTTATGAAACTGTAATTTTATCCATTATATAATTACTTATTTTGGTAGTAACTTTAAATTATTTAACAAACAAAAGTTTTTTTTACATTCACAAATTGATGTAGTTGTATTTAGAAAGTCCTGAACTAGTTTAAAATAAAAGCTTTAACTACTTTTTATCAAATAAAATCTACTCTGATCCTGCTGTAGTTGTCCCTGCTCGACTTGCCTATTTTCGAAGTTGCCCCTGCTCGAATTTTTTCTGCTCAAGTTTCCCCTGCTCTAGTTTTCCCTTCTCGAGTTATTTCTGCTCGAAGTTTCCCTGCTTTAGTTTCCCCTGCTCGAGTTGCCTCTGTTCGATTTCACCTGCTAGATTTACTCCTGCTCGAGTTGTCTCTGTTTGAGTTGTTTCTACTCAAGTTTCCCCTGCTCTAGTTGCTCCTGCTCGTTGTTTCCCTCCTCGAGTTTGCCCCTGCTCGAGTTAACCCTGCTTAAGTTTTACCTGGTTGAGTTGCCCCTGCTTGAAGTTTCCCTGCTCGAGTTTCTTCTGCTTGAGTTCAACTTGTCTTATTGTTCTCGCTTATTTTTTGTATTGAAAACTTGTAAACATTTAAGATGCAGCTAACACAGATTGAGCTTGCAGCTCTAACTTTACGAACATTTTGAAAACCAAATAAAGAATTAAAAAAAAAAAACAAATATAGCAGGGAAATTAACGATGGTCATGTATACATTTGGCTGTGATTTTTGTACAACTTCATAATAACTTAACTTTCTTGTTTTTTAAGCTACTATAAACATTTTTAAATCATTTTACATTTTAAAGCTCAATTTCTAAGCTTTAACATAAAGTCATTTTGACGTAGTTTGGGGTCGTACAGCTGAAGCAGGGCCCCATTTAAAGCTGCGTGTTTAAAGCTTAAACTGTAAAAATTAAACTTTTTGTACCATTTATTTTTCATTTTTTAGGTGAAGCAGCAGTTCCAAAGTTCCTCAATTTAAGAGTAGACTATTAATACGTCTTTTTTCTAACAAGGTTCAAGGGGCAGCCCTGTTTTGCACGAACTCACTTTTGCACGAGTAGTCAGTTTCGCACAGAGTAATTTTTGCACGTAAAGTCAATATAGCGCTAGTGACAGTTTGCACGAGTTATTAGGGTTAGGATCAGAGTTAGAATTCGGTAAAGATCAGTGTCAGAGTTAGGGCTAGAATTAGATTTAGGGTTTTTCAAGGGCTAGTGTCTGAGTTAGCGTTAGAGTCAGGGTTAGATTTGAGTATAGAGTTAAGTTTAGATTCAGTGTTAGAATATGGGTCAGGGTCTGAGTTATGGATCGGTTTAAGGTGAACACGTGCAAAGAGACATCGTAAAAAAGTGACGACGTGCAAAAGTGACACCAGTGCCAAGTTGACCCTTTCTGCAAAAGTGACTCCGGCCCAAACTAAAAAAATGATTGAAATTTAATTTTGAAAAAAAAAATTAAGGTTTTAACTCTTTACCATATACATTTTTTTTCCTCTTTAATGAATTATTACTAACTGTATAGTTTATTCAAAACTATATGAAATTAAAATAAAAAGTTATACACATAGCAAACCTGAATAATCTTTTACTTCAGTTTGCGTTTTAAATTTTTTGCATATAAACTTATTAAAAAGTCTAATGTAATCACCTTAAAAAGAACTTTCTAACGTATAAAATCAAATTAACTTGTATACGGGATCAAAGCAAACTCTAGTTATCAATTATTTCAGATATAAAATTAAAAAGCCCTTTTAATCATTAAATATGTTAGTAAATGATGAAAGATTTAAACGTTAGTTTGGTTTTTTATTTTAGTGGACAGTTTTGTATTAAGCTATGAAGCATTACTGAATTGAATTATAAATTATACAAAAGTCTGAAATAATTGCTTAAAAAGATAACTGAAACTTGTTTTGAAATCGGATACGGCTTAACTAGACGTTATACATTAAAAAGTTTATAGTAATAAAAACTCTTTAAAATAAATTTCCCAAGGACTTCTTTTCAAACTTAGCAAAATATATTATTGCAAAATTTGTTTGACATACTGCAGAAATATTTGTAAAAGTTCCTTAAAAGTTGTTTGCGACTAAAATCATGAATTTAAGAAGTCTAATATCAGTAAATGTTTAGTCACCATAACACTTTAAGTCTAAAAATAAACCCACTTTCAACTCTACTAAAACACAAAGAAAAATGATTGATTAAAGGCTATTTAGTAAAGCTTTCATATGTACATGTCAGAAAACAAGTTTTTGTTAGTGTTAAAACATTTAATTGAACGTTTAAAACAACCAGCAAAAAAAAAAACTAAACTAGTTTTCTACCAAGGTTTTAAAAGTATTTCATTATAGAGTTATCTAGTTTTTGTTATGAATTTTAATTTACCAGATTTTATCAAAAAATAAAGTTTAATTTATTAATAAAATAGTTGTACTTTGTTTTTGAGTAGAACAATAAACTTGTAAATATTTGAAATAAAATAATTTTACCTCACTGTTCGTTTAGTTTTGTAAATAAAATTTCAAAATTAAATTTTATTTCTTACTAAGTTGTTGTAGAAATATAAAAAAAAAACATTCAATTTTATTAATAATGTAATAACACAGAGATAATAAAATCCTTTTATTTCTATATTTATTTTACTCCTATGAAGTTATGCAACCAATAGAAACACCATTTTTTTCTTTATTTCATTTTAAAATTTGACTATTAACTGCTGTTTCTATCTTTTCCACTTTGATTTTTAGCTGTTCCATTTGAGTAGCTTTTATAATATCAACAAAGTGTTTTAAATCTGTTAGATTAAACGATTTTAATATCATAAACTTAATTTTATAATGAAAAAAGATAAACTCAAAACTATAATGCAATAGACTGAAAAAATTAATTGCTTTTTATAAGCAAACTAAACTAAGAACAACTGTCTAAATCACATGAATACTTAGTAATTGTAAAAGAATAAAAAAATTAAAGATAATTAAACTTAAGATACTAGAGTAGAATTTTTAATCTTAACGTTGTTTTAAAATTATGTCAGTATAAATTTTGTAAAAAACTTTGAATTTTTAACAAACATTTTTATAGTTATGTAATCATTTTTTTATGTACATTTTTTACAGTTTGTTATATAAAAGTATTTAAATAAATCAACGGGTTTTACAAACTTAATTTATCAAAAAAAATTATTAATAAATAAATCTTAAAATACAGGTAAAAAGTTTTTTTTTTGTTATTAGGTACTTTAATAAACTTAATTTGGAATAATTGTACAACTTAGTTTTCAAACATTTAAAATATACAAATTTACTTATATTTTTTTTTACATAAAATCCAAACACTCAATTTATGACAGTTAGTTAAAATAGTTTTAACTTGATATGTATACCTAATTTTTTTAGAAGTTTTACATTTTAGTGTCTTAAGTTTAAATAACTAACTTTTTAGTATTACTAATATTATCATAACAACCTTAGTTTTCGTTGCTTGCCTCTTTATTTTCTATTTAAGATGCTAATTTGTACCATTATATTTATATAAACATAATATAAGTGTATTAATTTGTTTCAAGTTAGACTATTTTTTTAATAAAACGCACAAATTGCGACTATGTCCCAATGGATACCAAAAGTCTGACTTTTACTCAGGCGGCCCGGGTTCGATTCCAAGTAAATTTATTTTTTCTAGTACACTGGGCCCTTGGATATTTATTTTGTAAGCCTTTTTATGTCGTTCAACAAATTATTGGCCATCAAATATTAAATTAGTAAAGTTTATAAAGTAAAATTATAAATGTTTTTGATGTTTCCGAACATCTTTTTTTTCCTTGTTATTTAGCTTTTTATACAACTTAAACTTTAACGTTATACTTAAATTGTGCAGCATCATTTTAATTTAGAAAACTCTGATACATTTCTAATGAAAGAGCAAATAGTTTTTTTTAGACTTTTTGCTAGACACTACTTTAATAAATGCAGGAAATAATGTTTTAGATGAGTTAAAATAATGTTTTGTATCACTACTTACTTTATTTTTGTTATCTGTACCGATGACTATTTTATTTTAAGTATTAAATAACACTTATTTTTGCTAATATTGTTAAATTATAAAAAAAATACTAAACATTTTGTATTCATAAAACGCTGACATATACATACGCTATATTTTACAGGATAAATTTAACATTTACAATGTTTTACAAAGGTCATTTTCATACAAAACTTGATTTTGGTTATTTTGAATGATGAAAAATTATAGAAGTTAAAATAAAGTTTATTACCAAAAAACAAATATGAGTAAGAAAATTCATGCTGTAAAAAAAGATTTTGATGTAAAGCTTACAGCATAAAGTTCACAGTGTTTTATGAAAAAAAAAAGTAAAAAGATAATCAACAAACATAAGAAACATTAATAAGAAAAGACTCCTCGTTTCGGTTGGCTTCATCGTTTATATAAACGAAAACCGGAGCTTTTTTAATTGAACCAAATCCCGGTTGAAACCTCAATCCTATGTTTGTTTTTTGACAAGCGTCCATCTAAAAATTATCATCAATAAATTTCAATAAAACAAATCTAAATTTCTAATACCAAAACAAACTGTAAAACTTTAAGTAAAATACTACAAATCAGCTTAAAAAATAAAGACGTAGTTGGTTTTTTTTAATTTAACAAAAGTTATTAAAAACTTCTAGTTGTAAAAATAAACAATCAACATTTAATTCAACTACTACTTAAAAAAAATAACATCATGTAGCTATGTGACGCGTTTAAAACAAATGTAAGCTGCTTGGTCAGGAACAATTACTTATATGTTCACTAAAACTTACCTTCAAAGTATCTTCCCTGAACTTGAGCAGATCGGGCCTGCTTGTTTCCAGCTTGAATATTTTCAGCTCTTTGTAAGGGTTGGTGTAGCTGACCATTTTGTTCACTGAGGTTTTGCTGTCGCTCGGTATGTCCAGGTTGAACTCCTTGGAAAATAAGAAAATTAAAGTTTTTGACAAAATGTTCCAGCTTGCTATTTTGTTAATTAATTGAAAATGTCAGATATTTTCTCACCGAAACCGGTCATGAACAGAATAGTTAGTTAGCGCGTTTACTATGATTTAAAAATTATTTCAAAAATATTTCTTTCAATGAAATTTAATACCTTGTAGTTATATTAAATAGTTTTAGATCACATTAAAAAAGACGGCTAACTTTCGTGATGATGGGTTGTTCGGTTTTCGTGAAAACGATCAAACTTTTGTGCAATTTGTGAAACTCAACGTCCAGCACGTTGACGCGGATGAATTTCTTGTCGGAACTTTTTATGACCAGCTCCACCTCCGCCTTGTTGCCCGCCGACAGCACGAACGCTTCGCACGGGTTCACCTGTGGAAATGGAATATATCAGTGCTTCTGAAATGGGGTTCCGCGGAACCCTAGGGTTCCGCGACGCCTCCCAGGGGTTCCGCGAAGCCTTTCAAAATTTCAAAATTTATGTAAAAATTATTTAAATTTTATGTAAAATTAAAATTAGGGGTTCCGCGGAAAAGTTGAACTTTGGAAAAGGGTTCCGCCACTAGAAAAAGGTTCAGAAGCACTGGAATACATCAACCGTGACGTGTTTGTATAAAACGTGATCAGAATTTGACATTAGGTAGCCCTGCTGCTGCAACAAGTACAAGCTGGTTGTCTGGTGGACCCAGTATCCGCGTCCGGATCCGACCTGGTACTAGTTGTACGGATTTGGTAGATCCGTAGCATAAACACGATCTGTGCTGAGCACGGCGCATACGGATCGGTCTTATTTTTAAAAGCTATGGTCGTCGGTAAATTTTGTAGGAAATATTTTTGTCAATAAAGTCCTACTTGTTTATATTGAGTTTTTTTTCATCAACCATAAACCAAGTGGAAATTTAACAACCAGTTAAGAGCTCAGCTTTGTGTTTGTGACCATATATACATATGTTTATATAACAAAAATATACAATTTTAATTTACTTTAATAAGTAATTATGCAGACAATTTTTAATCCTGTTATAAGCAATATTAGTTGAATAAAACGACTTTTTAATAAGTTAGATATCAAAGTAAAATTTTTTTTAAGTTGAATACTTTACTTGTAAGCAACTATTTCTTCAAACCTGTAAACTTTCACATTTAAAACAAACTTTTAAATTAAAAAAAAATCCACATCTAAAATAAACTTTTATATATAAAACTTTCACATTCTAAACGAACTTTTATACTTTCTTCTTCACTGAAGCACTGGAGGAGCAGATCACACTGGGGATTTCCCCTGATAACAACCGGTAGAGTCGTCTGATTGGAAGCGGTCACTGTGACGTCATAACGAAACACCGGTTCGACGACGACCAGCCACGATTGGTGCACGACTGCCGAGTATTTGTCGCTGTGAAAATATTTAAACATTTTAAAACCATTTTTAACTTTATGTATTATTATGGTCGACAGGCAGTTGGTGCTCGCGGGCCAAATTTAAAGTATCAAAAGTCTTCGGGGGCCGCAGTTATAGTTTTATTGACATTCGAATAACCTTTTAATTTTAGTCACACAAGATAAAGTATTACTTTTATTCACTTTACTAATTTAAATGACTTTTAGCTACACATAGAATGCCCATCTAAATTATCAAAATTTATTAGAATAAAATATACAGTGACTTATATACTTAAGTGTTTATAAACTAATAATAGAAAATATTGAAAAATATTATAATTATTCAAAAATTGTTAAATTGTATTTAATTTTATGTATTATGATAATAAAATATATAAAAAAAGTTGAATAAAAAGTACGGTCGAAAGTAAAAAAAAAAGAGAAACTTTTATAATTTGTAGAAGAAACTGAACAAACAATCTGGTGATGAATTTATAGTTTGCAAATAAAAAATGTTTGTTAATTTGGAGTAAATTAAATATTTTAAATTTTTTTGAAAGGAGGAACTTCAGCATGAGATGTAATAAAAAATCACATTTGTTTGAAAACATGGAAAAAAAAGTTATTTTTGAACTATGATATTATATTGTTCTAATATTTAAAAAATAAAATAAATAACTATAAAACGACTTTTAAAAGAAGTACAGTACACTACCGCTTAAGTACGCAAATTGAACCCGACCAAAAAGTGCGTACTTAGCACGGGTAGTGCGTACTTTTTGACGACATAGTATAATATGAAATTTAGTTGTTTGTTTTCTTTCTTACAATTAGCCACCAAATAATTAAGCCAAACAAACAAGTTTTTTCATTTTAAATAACATTTAATACATAATTCTAATTTGTAAAATTTTTTTATAAATTTTAAAATTATTTATTTTTTTTATAAAAAGTTTCTACATAATTAATACATACATTTAATATAGAAAGTCAATGTCAGTCAATGATTAAAAAAAAAATATTAAGCTACATTTTGTTTTGTTAGAGGAAAAGTACCAAACTACATTGTGTTTACCGAACATTTTCAAAACATCAATGTATGTACATTTAAATTAATTTATGACTTAACTATTTTATATTTGTAGGTTTTTTTTAACTTCGTCATCTATATTTATTTATTTTATAGCATTACAGCTCAAATATCATTATTCTTTTTACTTTTCTGCAACCACTACATAAGTATTTAGTTTATTAACATTTAATAACAGGACTGTCACAATCTCAGGTTACTTTAGACTACTCAGGATTACTCACCCTAGTTTAAAAGTTGTGAAAGTCTCAGGCTAACTCAGCAGGTTGGCCATTCTACCTAGAAACATAAAATAATCTGGAAAAACTTGATGATTGAAAATTTAGGCAAAAAAACTGGAATTTCTTATAAGTTCTAGTATAACATCCTCTACTTTGTCTTTCTGGATAAGTGCGTACTTAAGGCGTGATGCGTACCAAAAAAAGTGCGTACTTAAGCGGTAGTATACTGTATAGTGTTGTATTCTGATAATTTGTACGTTTAAATGTCCTTATTTCAGTACTAAGTACAAAATAATTGTTGGTAACGATTTAATTTTTTTCGTAATTTAAGTCGGTTAATCAAAATATTTGTAAAATTTTATTTGATATCTATTAAGAAAGTGTTTAACACTTTAACAAGTTATTAAATTAAAGTTATACACAACATTATGTTTAGAGAGATTTAATACTAACTGAAAATTTTCTCAAGTTTTAAGAAAAGAATTTGAATTTTATACAGACTAAAGTAATACAACATAAATTTTTAATCTATATCAAATATATTAAAATAAAACAACAAAATTACAAAAACTAGAAAATAAATAAAAATAACACAGGCTAAAGCAAATCATTAAACTTGAGCTAAAAATGATTTCATTATAACTAAAACTAGCTATTTTTAAAAGATATTGAACACTTTTAACCTAATTTTAAAAATAGTAGTTTAAACAAGTTGAACATCTCAAAATCTAAAACTAAAGTAAGATTCGTGAACTCCTATTTTAATAATGTTTTTATAACAACTGAAGATCTTATCAATTTTTAATATTAGTTGAGTGAAACATTGTAAACAAATTTACAAATCTATAATTTTATTAATCCCCTCCTTGGATGCAAGGCGAGAACTTTGATTGTTTCTCTTGAAATAAACTAAATGAATACTAAAGTAAAAATTGTAAGCTTATGTTTTTAGGAACAAAAAATTAGGCAGAACTCACAATTTAACTTTACTTGCATACTGTTTATGTATATTAATATAAACTGATACTAACCAAAACACGTAGAGACGGAACTTTCTTGCTGCGTTGTAGTTTTTAGCGTTGTATTTAAGAAATATTTCGCACAAATGGCTGTTGCTTCTGGAGTGACAAACCACTTCGTTATCATCGCACACTACCATCAATTTATTTGTATCTGTATGTAAGTGTTAGTTTGTATTAGCGTTTTCGATATTCTTTAAATGTATTTTTTTTAACTAATCATAGTATAAACATTGAAGCGTTGCTTGTTTTTCCGAGGCAAAATAGACGAACTATTCTTGCGAGTATCTAACTTGTTAAAGTTCAAAATCTTTTTAAAAAACTTTTATTTTTAAACCATACTTAATACTGCATTGGCGTTTCAGTAAATGATAAAAAGGTTTAATTTTAATTAAGGTGGTAACAACAACATAGATGCTACAACTTTTTAATTCTTAAACGAAAAAAGTAGTTTATCAAGTACAAATATTCAGCAGCTCATTTAGATCGCATAAATTTACTTTGATTTCAGTCAACTTGTAACTTTAGGTTAAAATAAATCAACTAGTAAACAAATATTTTCAACAGGTACCAACCGTGCTTGGGCTGAAGCCTTATGCATTTTTTCATGGAAACGTTTTGCGATGCAGCGAAGCGGAACGTGCTGTTCACTGTTGCGGGCATCAGCACGACTTCCAGCTTCAGTATTGATATCGGCCTGTCGTCTGCCTTTCTCTTCACTACGACCTGTGGTTGTTTTAAAAAATAAACTAGATTTTAAAAAAAACGTGAATTAACTGATGTAGTACATTTTGTGAACTACAACTGGTTTTAATGCTGGAACTATATTTTGAATTAGATTTTTTGTAACTAGTTTGACTATCCACAGCAGAGTTTCCCAAAGTGGGCCATGAGCAGTAAAGGAGCCACAAGGGGGCCATAAGGCGTAATAAGTGAAAAATCGTAAAGATACGAGAGGTACCAAATGTACTTAATACAATGGCTGTTTTTTTATATTGCTTCTATTTAAAAGCAGACTGGGGACTTTCTAACTTTTAACAATTGTCTACTTTATTTATAAATATGAAAACAAAAGATAAAACTACACATAAAAAAAAGATTTGAATTTAAATAAAATAATAATATTTGTAGAAAAATTTTACTTATTTTAACAATAAGTAGATTTTTTCTTTATCTTTAATTACATGTGACTTATTTAATACTTTACATTTATATTCTATTCTATATAGAAAATTCAATTTATAATTAAGCACTTGTTTACAATTAAGAAATGGTGTGTTGTCTATATTTAAATTTGTTTCTATAGCCTTTTACAAAAATATGCTTTTGGTGCTGTAATGGATTTCTTCTTTTAAACAAATATAAATAAAATATATGAAATTTTTTTAATTAAAATTATTTATGTTACTACAACATTTTTCTAACCTAATCTCTTATTGTTAACAAAATTTCCGATAAAATGAAGTATAAATGTTTATCAATTAGTCAAGGAACATAAGTTTACTAAGTCTAAAATTATAGAGAGGTGAGTTAGCATTAAAAACCATATATTAAGTTAAAAATATACAATAAACCTAATTTGTGCAATATTAGAACCTTAGAGAATTTAGAAATTTTTTTTTTGAATTTTTTAGAAACTAAAATGCGTAATTAAACGAGAGTGCGTAACGTCACGAGTGCGTAAAGATGCATGAGGTTACTGTACTAGATATTCTGGAGTTGATGATAAAAAGCCAAAAATAAAAGGTCTTAGGTGTTTTTTATGGTGGATTTTGAGTAATCTTGGAACAAGAAGGCACAGTTTTTGTAATTTCTTTAAAGGGAGCCATTTGAAAAAAAGTTTGGATAATTCTGATCTACAGTTTGTGTGCGAAACTTCAAAAAATAACTTACAGAGTACTTTTTCTAGGCTGCTTTTGTGAGAATAATGTTTTTAAACAAATAAAACTTAGATACTTACTGATAATGAAAACATTTCTTGATTACTTTGAACTTTAATTTGTTTTTCTTATTTAATTGCTACTTGTAAATTTGACTAATTATAAAAACTACACACTAAATATGTTTTTACCAAAAAACAATGTCAAAAAGTACTTGGATACTAGATAGCTATAACTTTTACTACTAACTATTTAAACTTTAATTAAATAACGCATTTTTTTATCTGAAAGTTTTCAACAGTTTAAAATCACAATAATTTTACTTTTGCCAAGGTATAGTTCTTAAGTTAACAACAAAAAACTTTTTTTGGTAAACAGTGAATATATAAAAATTAATTATCAAGAAAATAAAACTTGCTTAGATCGAAACAATAGTTCGATAAAAATAAAACAAACACAGTAAGTGTTTAAAACTTAAACTTTAATATATGTACTATAAAAACTCGCATACAAATTATAAAGATTATATTTTGAAAACAACATAACAAACTCTGGCAGTTTTGTGGAGAAAAGAGTCGTTCAAATTCGACATGTTTCTCACCACTCGGCAGGTGGAGGGCTGTGTTACGTCATAATTACTGTTTGATGACGTCACGTTGAAGTGCTGATATCGAAATGGGAGAATGGTTGACTGACACGGTTTCAGTTTGAACTAAAAAAATAAAAAATAAGCGTTTTGAAAGTATTGGAATGTTGTTTACGACAAATCTAAAACACCTAACGTCTGTTTTGTAACATACTTAAATTTTAGAGACCGAAAAAAACTAAGAACAACAACAAAAGTTCTTGTGTGTTCTTTTATAATATTTTAGCATCCTTTATTCAAATAACTTGTTATAATAAACAGCTTTTTATGCAACATTTAAAAAAAGTATATACATTTTTTATGTTTAAAACAAAGAAGAAAAACTTTTAAGAATTTTACAACTCGATCATAAGACTTGCATTTAGTACAACTATACCTTTACAATATAATTTATCACAAATATTATCGACTAATAGTACGGAAGTTGACCTTAACTTTTTAGATAAAGCATTAATAAATAGTTAGAGCTAAGTGAAAACCATACCGTAAAAAAGTTGTTAAAATGTTAAAACTTTTTAGTTTAAAGTCAAAAGCTTCACAGCCTTTTTTTAATTAAACACAAGTGAACTTTATGCACTAAATTATGAATTATATTATAACATTGAAACAACTCACAAGAAAGTTTCCGGTCACTTCGTCGGTAGTGTATATTTTTTCATCAATCAAACTGGTCAAATTCTGAATCTTTTTAAAATACTTCCATTCACTCACATCAGTTATGAGCCTATTTTTTTAATTATTTGAGAAACAAAGTCAGATTTCAGTAGAGTAGAAGAAGTAAATAAAAAGTACTCCTAAGGTCTACTATGATGCTTATACGTTTAAAGTAAGACGAAAAATAAAAGTATAACTAACTATGAAAACTTTTAATTTTACAGCAGTGAAGTCAAAAAAGAAATAAAATTCAATTAGCCCTGAAAAGTTAAGGTATAAATAAATTTTAAAGTACCTTAAGATCTACTTTGATGCTTAAACATTAAAAATTCAAACTGCCCGAATTATTTATCATTTTAAAATACTTCCATTTATTCACATCAGTTATAAGACTATTTTTTTTAACTATTTTAAAAACAAACCAACTTTTAACAGATTAAAAGGAAAAAACCTTAAAAAATAAGATACAAGTAAAGTACTCGAAAGACCTGGTTTGAAGCTAAAACATTAAAAATAAAAAATCCAACGAACGTGAGGTCAGAATCTTCAATTTCGACGGAAAACCACTGAGGCGTGTCGTGGGGGTTGGACATTTTGTACTCGACGCAGTGCGCGGTCGCCATGGCAACGTGCACGCGACACGTGGTCGTTATGGAGTGCATGAGCAGCTGGCAGATGTCGCTGTCTCGGTTGTCATCGCGACGCTTCATCACCTTCTTGAGATCGCCACCTACCGGTTTGAACTGGGCGTCCCGCAGCTGAAATATTTCATGGACAATTTTTTGAAGATCAAAGTTTATATTTTTCTGTTGATTTGACTTTGTTTGATTTATATATAACGAAAAAAACATCACAGTAAGTTATCGGGTAATAAAGGAATTGTAATTTTTAGTAAATAGAAACTTATTGGAAAGTTGTACAGCTCATTTTGTTGTACTCCATTATCTCTCATCAAAACAGATCATTCATCAGTTGAATAAACAAAATGAACTAATTAAACAGGTAGTTATTTTTGGCTAGCATTAAGATAACTAACAATGGCACGTTGGGCGGGCGAATCTTCGTAATTCAACTCCAGTTTTCTCACAGCTTCCATTCTCTTCACCTTCCTCAGATAATCTTCATCTTTCTCGTTTCTTTCTTTGCTGTTTTCCTCGCTGCAAAAACACACTTGGTTTATTCTTTATGAAAAATAAAACTGATAAAGTTAATCTACTTAATCAAACATGTAAAAATTGTTTAAAATTTCTGGTTTTTCCATAATTCCTGGTTTTTTGGCAACCCTGTACATTATAATCAACTTTGACTAACCATCATTTAAATTATTACAAAAGTAATTCTTATAAAAGTTTGTAAAGTAACTAGAGTTTTAATGTAACACCCTGTTTATAATTAAGCAGTAAAAAATGCAACCAATTTGAAACAAAAACTCACTTTTCGTGTGAAATTGAGTTAAAGAGTCTAACTTTTTCAGGTTTGACTTTCCTTCTACATTTTTGACCACTGAATTCTGAAAAAAAGAAATCAAATTGGTACTATTTAGTAATTATGTAAAGCAGTGTTTCCCAAGGTGTGCTCTGAAATTTCAGTGTGCATGTGCATAAAAATTATTTAAGATTTTATTTGTTAAGTAGTAATGATAAAAGTTAGTCGTACAAAAGACTAATAAAAAACAACGTTTACATATTTAAACCTATAATAATGTCCAATACTAAACAAGTATAAAACGAAAACTGTGCCAGTAACCAAACTTTATTGATTAAAAAAATTAGCTCAATATCAAAAAGTCTGTTTTTAAACCATAAACATATAAGCACAAATAACAAAATTTCAAAAAAATCAAAAAACAAACGCGTACTGAGTAAGCAAGCTAAATTTTCTTGGACACAGTAATTCTGTCCATAGGCTTCTAGAAGGTGACAATAAACACGATATCACAATTCATCTGAACTAGTAATTGAAGTGAGGGTACCACGGTGAAAAAATAATAACAATAATTCACCTGAACTAGTAATTGTAGTGGGGGTAACACCGTGAAAAATAATAACAACAATTTACCTGAACTAGTAATTGTAGTGAGGGGTGCCACCGTGAAAAAATAATAACAACAATTCACCTGAACTAGTAATTGAAGTGAGTGTGCCAACGTGAAAAAATAATAACAACAATTCACCTGAACTAGTAATTGAAGTGAGGGTACCACCGTGAAAAAATAATAACAACAATTCACCTGATCTAGTAATTGAAGTGAGGGTACCACCGTGGAAAAATAATAACAACAATTCACCTGAACTAGTAATTGAAGTGAGGGTACCACCGTGAAAAAATAGTAACAACAATTCACCTGAACTATTAATTGAAGTGAGGGTACCACCGTGAAAAAATAATAACAACAATTCACCTGAACTAGTAATTGAAGTGAGGGTACCACCGTGAAAAAATAATAACAACAATTCACCTGAACTAGTAATTGAAGTGAGGGTGCCACCGTGAAAAAATAATAACAACAATTCACCTGAACTAGTAATTGAAGTGGGGTGCCACCGTGAAAAATAATAACAACAATTCACCTGAACTAGTAATTGAAGTGAGGGTTGCCACCGTGAAAAAATAGTAACAACAATTCACCTGAACTAGTAATTGAAGTGAGGGTACCACCGTGAAAAAATAATAACAACAATTCACCTGAACTAGTAATTGAATTGAGGGTGCCACCGTGAAAAAATAATAACAACAATTCACCAGAACTAGTAATTGAAGTGGGTACCACCGTGAAAAATAATAACAACAATTCACCTGAACTAGTAATTGAAGTGTGGGTACCACCGTGAAAAAATAATAACAACAATTCACCAGAACTAGTAATTGAAGTGGGTACCACCGTGAAAAATAATAACAACAATTCACCTGAACTAGTAATTGAAGTGTGGGTACCACCGTGAAAAAATAATAACAACAATTCACCTGAACTAGTAATTAAAGTCAGGGTACCACCGTGGAAAAATAATAACAAAAATTCACCTGAACTAGTAATTGAAGTGAGGGTACCACCGTGAAATAATAATAACAACAATTCACCTGAACTAGTAATTGAAGTGAGGGTACCACCGTGAAATAATAATAACAATTCACCTGAACTAGTAATTGAAGTGGGGATGCCACCGTGAAAAAATAATAACAACAATTCACCTGAACTAGTAATTGAAGTCAGGGTACCACCGTGGAAAAATAATAACAAAAATTCACCTGAACTAGTAATTGAAGTGAGGGTACCACCGTGAAATAATAATAACAACAATTCACCTGAACTAGTAATTGAAGTGGGGATGCCACCGTGAAAAAATAAAAACAATTCACCTGAACTAGTAATTGAAGTGGGGATGCCACCGTGAAAAAATAACAACAATTCACCTAAACTAGTAATTGAAGTGAGGGTTCCACCGTGAAAAAATAATAACAACAATTCACCTGAACTAGTAATTGAAGTGAGGGTACCACCGTGAAAAAATAATAACAACAATTCACCTGAACTAGTAATTGAAGTGGGGTGCCACCGTGAAAAATAATAACAACAATTCACCTGAACTAGTAATTGAAGTCAGGGTACCACCGTGGAAAAATAATAACAAAAATTCACCTGAACTAGTAATTGAAGTCAGGGTACCACCGTGAAATAATAATAACAACAATTCACCTGAACTAGTAATTGAAGTGGGGATGCCACCGTGAAAAAATAAAAACAATAATTCACTTGAACTAGTAATTGAAGTGGGGGTTCCACCGTGAAAAAATAATAACAACAATTCACCTGAACTAGTAATTGAAGTGAGGGTACCACCGTGAAATAATAATAACAACAATTCACCTGAACTAGTAATTGAAGTGAGGGTGCCACCGTGAAAAAATAATAACAACAATTCACCTGAAATAGTAATTGAAGTGAGGGTTGTCACCGTGAAAAAATAATAACAACAATTCACCTGAACTAGTAATTGAAGTGAGGGTGCCACCGTGGAAAAATAATAACAACAATTCACCTGAACTAGTAATTGAAGTGAGGGTTGTCACCGTGAAAAAATAATAACAACAATTCACCTGAACTAGTAATTGGAGTGAGGGTACCACCGTGAAAAAATAATAACAACAATTTACCTGAACTACTAATTGAAGTGAGGGTACCACCGTGAAAAAATAATAACAACAATTCACCTGAACTAGTAATTGAAGTGAGGGTGCCACCGTGGAAAAATAATAACAACAATTCACCTGAACTAGTAACTGAAATGAGGGTGCCACCGTGAAAAAATAATAACAACAATTAACCTGAACTAGTAATTGAAGTGAGGGTACCACCGTGAAAAAATATCAACAACAATTCACCTGAACTAGTAATTGTAGTGATGGTACCACCGTGAAAAAATAATAACAACAATTCACCTGAGCTAGTAATTGAAGTTGGGGTACCACCGTGAAAAAATAATAACAACAATTCACCTGAACTAGTAATTGAAGTGGGGGTACCACCGTGAAATAATAATAACAACAATTCACCTGAACTAGTAATTGAAGTGAGGGTGCCACCGTGAAAAAATAATAACCACAATTCACCTGAACTAGTAATTGAAGTGAGGGTGCCACCGTGGAAAAATAATAACAACAATTTACCTGAACTAGCAATTGAAGTGAGGGTTGCCACCGTGAAAAAATAATAACAACAATTCACCTGAACTGGTAATTGAAGTGAGGGTACCACCTTGAAAAAATAATAACATCAATTCACCTGAACTAGTAATCGAAGTGAGGGTACCACCGTGAAAAAATAATAACAACAATTCACCTGAACTACTAATTGAAGTGAGGGTTGCCACCGTGAAAAATAATAACAACAATTTACCTGAACTAGTAATTGAAGTGGGGTGCCACCGTGAAAAAATAATAACAACAATTCACCTGAACTAGTAATTGAAGTGGGGTGCCACCGTGAAAAAATAATAACAACAATTCACCTGAACTAGTAATCGAAGTGAGGGTACCACCGTGAAAAAATAATAACAACAATTCACCTGAACTACTAATTGAAGTGAGGGTTGCCACCGTGAAAAATAATAACAACAATTTACCTGAACTAGTAATTGAAGTGAGGGTACCACCGTGAAAAAATAATAACAACAATTCACCTGAACTACTAATTGAAGTGAGGGTTGCCACCGTGAAAAATAATAACAACAACTTACCTGAACTAGTAATTGAAGTGAGGGTACCACCGTGAAAAAATAATAACAACAATTCACCTGAACTAGTAATTGAAGTAAGGGTACCACCGTGAAAAAATAATAACAACAATTCACCTGAACTAGTAATTGAAGTGAGGGTACCACCGTGAAAACTCTTCCTGGCAATATCCGCCTCAATGAGGGTGCTTTTCAGCTGGGATGCGGTTGAAACCGGTTTCTTACTCGCGCGTCCTACGTGGGCGACTCTGTGATTAAAATATAACGATAAATACTTCTAGTTTAAAACAAAAGAGCACAGCTTTATTAAAGGTTTGTGTAAATTTTGATTTACTTATTGAACAACAAAACATATTAACACTGAAACATTTTGTTTAAAATTTTTGTGCTTACGGATTTAAAAAGTATGCAAGTTTTAGAAAAAAAATTGTATCAGCTAATTGTACATATGTATCGTACTTACAAAGCTACGAAACTTATATTTTTCAAAAACTTAAAGAAATACGTGAATTTATTGAATATCTAACTTGACGTAAAGTTTTCCTCTCGTGGATTGCGCGGCATTGTTTATTATTACGTCATCACAATCAGTGACGTGAGCGGACAGTATTTTTTCTTGGGAATATTCAGTGTGAACTATGTCTACGTCATAATCAACTGCAACCGATGGCCTGTTTTGTCGCACTAAATCCTGAAATATTTAAACTTTGTAAGTTTTAAACTATTTAAAAGTTTTTTGTTGTTCATAATTTTTATTTTCATTTTTTACAAAAATTTGAAACATAACTAAATGTTTAATTGAGCTATTTTTTTTTTTTGAATGTAAAAAAGAACTTTATTTATATTAGAAATTACTAAGCTAACTAGTTTACTGTGCAATACAGCTATCTAAAAATAATATTAATTATTATTATTGCATTTTTGTGCAACTTTGGATCAAGACATAAAAACCTGAGCTTTTCAAACTGAATACAAATGAAGAAAAAAGTTTAATAACAAGATAAATCCTGTTCAATTTATAAAACATATGCTGTTTTGCATTTGTACAAAATAAAAAATTATCATACAAAAGAGCACGACATTTTTAAATAGCTATCGTTTTATAAAAAGCTTAACTAAAAACCTAACAAACTTATGTAAGTCGTGTTAACTAGTCAAATACAATTGTAAAAAAAACAAGATCAGGTAGAAGCTACAAGTATAAAACTAGTAAATTTGTACAAAATTTACAAACAGTTATTTATTTTAGGGGGAAGGTGTTGTATAGAAAATGCTATTATTAAAACGAAGTAAACATTAGTGAGTTGTGGCAAAAAACTCTGACAGCAATATAAAAATAAATACAGCCAGAAGAAAAAATACACATCTCAACAACCTTGAGTGGCAAGTGGGCAGTTCCGACGAGCATGAAGTTGTCCCCGTTCCAAACGTCAATTTGCAGCTGGTCGTTGCACAAGTACCTGTGAAAATTGTTCAGCTCTTCAACGCTGACAGTGGTAAGGTCCAACCTGAAACTCGCCTCTATGCCCGCTTGCCTGTCTGTTTATGTTGGTAAAGGTTTCAGTTAAACCAGGGGTCGGCAGGTCAACAAGGAACGTTTTTTATGTGCTTTTAAAAACACATTTAAACATAATTTTTTTGAACAAAAAAAATTTAGGCGATAGAATATCCTTTAAATATGACTAAAGTTTTATTTTTGTGTTTTCGAAAATATTAGTATATTAAACTAGTTGAATAAAAATTTTAATGTGGCCCGCGGGCCGCAGTTTGCCGACTCCCGAGTTAAACAATAGTTTTGTATGCCGTTATATACCTTTGTGTGCAAACAAGTTTAAGACTTTGAACGGCTACTGTGAAAGTTATTAATCAGCATGCAACATAAAATATAAAACATTTTTGTACTAAGATTTTAAGAAAAGTTAAAAAAACACTGTTATTTAACTGGTGCACATCATAAAATATTTTTTAACGATGTAGTTATTTTCGGCGTGGACAAGTCTACATTATTCAGTTGAGTTAAGAAAACTAAGTAACCATATTGATAAAAATAAGAAAATAGCATTTAAAAAACTAAATTTCAAATGCAATATAGAAACTTTCTACAACACTCTTCCGAGCTAACAAAGTTTTCTATCTGTGCAAAGACTTTCTAAGCATATTATAATCAACTTTTTATAACAGTTTTTTTTTCACTGCAACGAACCGTTAACTTGGGCGTCGGTGGTTTTTATGGGGTGCAGGACCCTGAACTTTTCCTGGGTTCCCTCGTTGTACTGAACCACCCCCAGCGAGGCCCTCCCGGTGGCGACTTTGTCGAACCTGTAGAAGTTTGTTGTGAAGAAAACGGTGGCGAAGTTGAAGTCGTCGCGTGACGTCACAATCGCTTGAAACTGAAGTGTCACCTCGGACGCCTGGAAGTGTTGGAAAGTATAGTAAGCGAGAACTTGTGGAAGAGATGTTTGGACAGGTAAAAACAGCTTTGAGTTTTGACATAAACTGTGTAAGTCATAATTCATGTGGACAAATAAAACTTATTTCTACTGTCGGAAGAGATTTTGTTGTAATTAAAAGTGGAAGCATAACTTTATTGAAATTTTATTAGATTCCGTTTTTAATTTTTACTTTGACTAGTTGGTTTTTCTTGGATGATTGTGTAACAGTCAATTGAAATTTTAATAAATCTTCTAAACAGTTTTACTTGAACTTTACTTTTGATAAGGAATTAAGTACGAGAAGCTTTTACAAAGTTAAATATATCAAATACAAAAATATAATATTATAACAAGTTTATTTAAAAGTTTAAAAAGTGTAGTGATTTAAGGTGCAAATGGTTTTTGAATTTAATTTATGTGCTTTCCGAATTTCCTTATTTTCGAAACAACATAGAAAAATAAAACTTGCAGGTCTAAACTTGGAACTTTAACAAGTTCTATAGTAAGCTAATTTGAAATAAATAACTAGATGCCAACCATAAGTTTGTGTTTTAAGTTGAGTGGCAAGTTAGAATTTACATCTTCATTGACGATTTTTCTGAAAGTAGTTCCGTAAAACGACACACTGTGTTGGCTTTTCCTGGGACTTTGTCGTCTGTAAAAATCATGTTTTAAACAAAACTTGAATGTTGTAATATGCTTTATAATATGGAACATATCGATATTTACTACTTAAAATAAAAAACTAATTATTATTATTTTTAGTGTTTTGTTAATTTTGGTTCAACTGTTTACTAATTTATCAAATTAAACGCAAAAAGTAGTAACTATTAAGCAACAAAAAACATAGCTTAATATCAATATGCATACTTTAAGTATGGCATTGTCGTTGTATCATTCAGCTAAATTTTACACAAGTTCAGAAATTGAAAATATTTCAAATACAGTTCTTAATCAATATGAACTTAATTAAAACTAAACCACACTTAAAACTGTAAACTTACTTTATATAATGAAAGGTAAAACTTAAAATCACAACATTTTTAAACTTACTTAAAAAGATGAGAAAAATTTTTATTATAAATAAAGGTTTTAAACTTACTTAAAAAGATGAGAAAAGTTTTTATTATAAACAATATTTAAACTTACTTTATGAGGAGACTTTTCATTATAAACAAAAAACTACAACTTACTTCAAAAGATGAGGAGATTTTTTGTTATAAATTTCCGGAGAATGTGCGGGAGTTACTGCAGTGCTCTGAATAAAAAAGTGATATAAAAAAATAAATTTAATATTCATTCTAAAATATCAAGCAAGCCGTAAAATACAGCTTTTCATTCTATTAAAAATTTAAATAATTCGTTTTTTCATTGAAAATGTCAATCAATGACGAAAGCTTTGAATAATAGTTTGGTACACTTAAATTCGACAGTATGTTTCAAAGTTCTAGAGCAGTAAAAAAAAACATTCAATTTCTTATAATCTATCAGCTCACATCGAATCTATCTGAAGAGTCGTAGAAGCTGTTGAAGAGCGAAACTTCTTCTTCCACTGATTTTTCCTTGTTGATCTTTTCATGTTGCAATGAAGCTTCGCTTGGAACTTGCTTCGTCGCGATTGGCTGGTTCGTCGTCGTGAAATTGAAACTAAGGTTTTGATTGGTTGTTTAAAAATTGCGCAAAATATTTTGTTTTTGTTTTAAACACCTTCACAGGATTTCATTAACCTTGTGGTAAGCTGAGTGAACTATGAAGGTTTTACAAAGAAAATAGAAGAAAATTCATTATAGTTTTTAATCTTTATAAATTATTTGATCATTATAAATTTTTATTCATTGTAAAATATTTTGTGGACGGCTTAAAAAAGAATTTGAAATATATCAAACAGAAATCTAAACCTCAACTTTTCAATACACGCGCCATCTTTGGAAGAAATCTTGTAGAAAAGTTGTCTGTACGGGTTTTCTGAAGATCCTCCCTAGAAAAAATAAACTTGTTTTAAAAAAGTAAATACAAATAGTATTAATTGCTAAAAGTAAATAGTAGCAAACATTTTTAAGTGACAGTGAACTATTAAATATTAGAATTTAATTAAGTTGATAGCAATTAATTTCTAAAATTATTATAGAAGGATTTAGACATTTTATATCAATGTTTATAACTTTTTCTAGCAGTTTCAAAGCATTGTGTGAATTTTTGCGTCGAAATAATTAATCTTAATAGTTAAATTTTACTCTGTAAATTAAGCAAATTACTCTGTCATCAATTGTGTAGTTTATAATTTTAAGTCAGAAACTTTATGACTGTATAAATGTCTGAAAGCTTCTATAAATTAAAATTTTTGAGATTTTTGTCTACTTACATTTTAAGCTAAAACAATTTTCAAAAGCTAAAAAAAATAATACATTTGCATAAAAAGACTTTGCTTGAAGAATAAAAAAAAACAACTACTTTTAATTTCAAAAGAAATTTATTAGCATAAATAAATAATATTTTGTTTAAAACTGCCACACAATATTGAGTAAAACTGATTCAAACTGACATACAAAACGAGATCAATATTTTCCATGTTTCTATTCCCATTGTTAAATGGGCACCAAGCAGTCCAGGCAACCATAACAGGGTAGGTACTTGCTGTAAATAGAAAAAAATGTTGTTCAATCTAGCTCTTATGTTAATTTTACAGTAAGCTGATAGTAACAAAATTTTTTTAAATCTTTAAACTAAAGAAACAAAGATAGTATTTTAGTATAAAATTTATGTTTCTCTGCTTTATTTTAAAGTTTAGAGCAATGGAAATAAATTTTAAGCAACACAATATATGGCCTAAAAGCTGGCTGTACATAAAAAGAATATAGACCTAAATTTACATTTTCAAAGTAGTAACAAAAAAATTTAAAATCTTTAAACTAAAGAAACAAAGATAGTATTTTAGTATAAAATTTATGTTTCTCTGCTTTATTTTAAAGTTTAGAGCAATGGAAATTAATTTTAAGCAACACAATATACGGTCTAAAAAGCTGGCTGTACATAAAAAGAATATAGACCTAAATTTACATTTTCAATTACCTTTAGGTGAAACTAGATCTTGTTCGGAGTTAGGAATCATGAGTAGGTAATGTAGCTTGAATACAATTGCAATATTCGAATCTATCGGAAATTCATCCAATTGCAGTCGACTTCGAAGAATGAGACTTTTTCTGTGGGAGCATTTTAATTAAATAAAAGATTTCAAAGCTTAGAAATCAGGATCTATTAGTTTTAGTATGTCGGTTATAAGCAGTAGTGAAACATGTTTTTAATATTAAAGAATAGCTGACACTTATTTTAAAAAGGAAAGTTTACCTATCAGTAAAAAACTAAAGAAGTAATGTATAATGAAAAAAAATTTCAAATAAAAAATTCTTTTACCAAAAATCGGATGTGATAACACAAAAAGTCACTTGATTTAGAAAAAAATAATTTCAAAAGTAAACTTCTAAAAATATACTATAAATAATAATATATAAATAATTTCATAGATTTAAAGCAGTTTTATTTTCATCTAAAACTAAAATCATCCAAATACCAAAATTTTAAAAAAAGTAAATCAAACTTATTGACAAAAATATCGAAAGTATTTCAAAACACTCTTGTCAAAACTACAACTAACCCGGTAGTATCAAATTTTTGCTTTCCTTTCCCAAAGCTGGTGTTTTTGGTGATGTTCATTTTGCTTTCCGGCTCGAGATAGTTGTATTGGGGCGACTGAATGAAGCAGTGACCGTTGTGTGCACAAATCTTTGAAAAACATAAAGGTTGCATTTAAGTTGCATAAACACAAATCTTTTTTAGATCAATTAAGTAATGGCGATTTAGCATAAAAAGCTGCTGCATGAATATGCCTACATAAGTTTTTACAACATAACTTTTAGGTTACAGAGAATATTAACTTTTTAATTATTTCGATGGCTTTTATTGAAATGAAATATCCTGAACAACTTGAACAAGAATGCATTGGCCTGTTGTAAAGTTATGCATTTACATTTTAAAAAACAAAAAATGGTGTTGTACCTTGATATATTTATTTTTTAGAGTACTAATTTTGTAATTTTGTATAAAAAACAGTATAAGACTTTAGTTTTGATCTTTATAACTACTTTTTTAAAATACTTTTTTTAGTGTTGTACAAATTAATTTTATTACACAACAGATTAAAATTAAAACTTAAGACTTTGAAATTTTACTACAGTTTCAATGATACATATTTTAATAGTAAAAATAAAAGTATGTATATAGAATACTTTATTATGCAGGAAAACAAGTTTAATTAAATAGTTATTATAAAAAGCTTGTGCTTTATATTAAAATTACGGTTTCTAAAACATAAATTAACTGTTTATGAACGTTAATAAACACTACTGTATTATAATGTTTTAACTTACTCAAAAACTTTAAATGCAGTCTTATATTCTTGTTAATAAAAAAGATATAGGTGTTAAACAAATAAATAAACTTTTTGTAATGAAGTAGAATAATCTTTTTTTTTTTTTATGTTTTTCACATTTGTTTTAAACATTAAAATTTTTACTATAGCTTTATAAAATTAGTTTCTAAAGCTTAAACTAGTCAAATTATAAAACTACCAAAAAATTGTGGTTACAACTAACAGTTTAATGAAAAACATAAAATGTAGAAAGATAAAAGTAATTCATATAAAGCTAGATTTTATAACAAACAGTGGCAAAATGTAAAAAGTAAAAATATAGATCTACAGTCTAGTAATAAGAAAACGCAAAAATAAACATTTTAAAATAAAAAATCAATATAAATCAATATAAATACCTGTAAATTCGAAAATACTTAGGTAGAGTTTTTATACAAAAAGGTAGGAAAAAAATTACAAATAGACTATTTTATTACCCTTTTATAGTTCAGTTAAAGAACCAGAACATTTTTTTATAATTTAAACGTTTCTATTAAATATTTTAAAAACTCTTTTACAATGAGATTTATAAAAATATTAAACAAATAAATTATTTTTATAAGTATCGAAAATACCTCCAACCGGCGCTCAGCCACGTAAGCGTTCAAATTTTCCCTGAAGCGATCCGCGTCGACCTGATCCTCCTCCGCGGGAGAGTGCCTGTTGTCACAATTATTGTAAAATCTATTCACTTTTTTCAACTTATATGTTACAATTATACTGCATTTAAACTTTTTCAATACTCGAATAACGTTATGTGATGTTATGAAGCAACCGCATAAAAAGTTAAGAAAAGCTCATCTCATTAAACGCGGTGTTGTAAACTTGTTTTAACAGTTGAGTGGAACGTTTCTGATAGCTTATAAATAATTTTGCGTCTTATTATGATACAATTTTTTATTTTTTGAACGCACTAACAATTTTTAGCTAGTTTCAAAAGCTCACCTGCTAAGCACGGTCAGGCACAGTTTCTTCTCGAAGCTCTGTATGCTTGTTGGGAAGTGGAACTTGATGTTCTCGATGTAAACGGTGGACGTTTGCGCGGTGGCCGGCTCCAAGTACAAGTCGTAGTCTTCAGTGCCTGTGCATTGTTTGGTGGTAAGTATGACTGCAAGAAAGTTGTTGCTCAGACGGTATAAAATACATAGAGTCGCCACTGGTTTTTGGAAATTTTTCTCCAGGTTTACAAAATTACACTTTTTAGGGTCTATTTTTAGTCCAAAACTACGTTTAAGGTAAAAAACTGTGTTAAATAGTATAACATTATTAAAAATATACTGTAAAGCTACTTTAAATGTGTAGTTTGATGAAAATGTAAAAATTGTTTGACATTCCAGGTTTTTTAGCCTAAATTTTCAATTTCTAGGTTTTCCAGGATTCCAGGTTTTGTGGCAACCCTGTATACACAGCATGACAATCAAGAAAAGATGCTTTTTTTAAAGATTAACTTCTAACTAAATTTATTTTTTAAATAATAACTTGTAAACCTCAAATTTATAAATGTATTTTTATGAAAACACAGAATTAAAAAACTTAAAAAAAACCATACATATTATATACTTAAATAATTTCTTTATATAATTTCTTACAAATTCTTACATTAAAGTTAGTATATAATTAAATTTTGAAAAACTAAAAATTATACAATAAGATTGTGTACATTAATATTAAGGCGTTCTATGATGAACTAGACCACGCAAAGACTTTAAAACTTTAATTAAATTTACAAACTCTCATACATGAATCTGCATACATGGCACCAATACCAAGTATTTAAAAGCAAAGTTAAAGGACACAGATAGTCAAGAACAATAATACACTGCTAGCATTTACTTCACTACTTAAAAACATATTTAACCTACCAGGTATCCGCACAGCTTCATTTTTCAAACCGGGTATTTTGTCGGAGTGCGCGTAGAAGTGGTTTTCAACCATGAGGTGGGAAACGGTGAATAATGCCGAATGTTTGAACATGCTCAACTCTACATGGGCTCCTGTGGCGCTTCTCCTGACAATCTCGTTTCCTGAAACAAGTTTTACTTTGTATAAGAAAGACTTCAATTATACAATATTTTATAAATAAAGTTTAAACCCTGTCTAAACTCTGATATAAATTATATATATTTCAAATATCTTAGCAACTAGGCCAAATATTTTTCTATACTGTATTCATAAATAGTAATTTAGTATAAAAACACATAAAAAGTTAAAAGATAATGACTTACTAATTTTTTTACAGTCAAAACTTTTATAATCTTTTATGTTTTTTTTTATATTTTAACTGAGTTAGAACAGTCAAAAAAACATAGCATTTAACAACAAGTTCACTATAATAAACAAGTTTTTTATTCTAGATAGTAATTTTTAATTGGTTACAAACCCTCAAATCCTTCATATGAATCTTCTATATACAACAAAGCTTTTGGACTTCCTCGATATATTTGTATCCTACAATAATATAAAACAAATAGGTTTATTAAGAAATAAAAACAAACAACTGCTTTGAAATATAGCTGAAAAATAAATAAATATGAAGTGGTTAGTGTTAAGTTATAGTAAAAGCAAAAATAAAGTAAACATTAAGTAAATTAACTTTTACTTGAGCAGTATTTTAAAATATTGTAAAGTAAATTTTAGATAAATGTATGTCATACTCATAGTCATTAGTGAAAAGTTTAATCAATAACTTTCTTTCAATTGACAGAATAAAACTAATTAAGACAATAAATCTTGATAAATAATTTACAATTTTCAAAACACAAATTTTAATTGCGAATGTTTTATTTATAGAGTTGACAGTTTGCCTTTGTAAAAGCTTCATATTATTTACATTGCTTACTACTGTTGTTTGATACAGGTTGATTATGACAATCAGGTGCAAATTTCAATGAATAAAGCTAATAACTTCAAACATTATATTGGGAGGTCAAAACTAAAACTATTACAAAAGAAGAAAACAAGTTGAAAATGTTTACTTTTTAATTGTAGAACTTATCTCTTCTGACACATCATACAGTTTATCGTTATATTGGAACAACTGACATGATCCCCACCCAATAGAACTTATTTTTGCCTCAACTGAGCTTTCTGGTAGCGGATTTTTGGGTAAACTTTTTGAAACTACTTCAACAATTAGCACTAGACTTGCGTCCGCAATTGTTGAATGAAAGTATATTGGCTGTTTATAAAAATATATATTTTAATTATATCTAAAACTGTGACACCTTTCTGAAGAATTTTTTCTTTTAAATTTAACCACTTCAATAAAAACTATTTTGTCTGTGTTGAGGTAGTTCAAAATGCATATAAAAGTTTTAAGTAAAAATATAAAAATTGTGGTGTAAGTTGAGCACAGAAAACGTAATGTAACTGACTAAAATAAAATTGGTCATTAATCTAATTACACAAAAAAGATAAATTATAGATCTTATAGTTATTTTGGAAATTAAAAATGTGAAGGAAAAATAAAATAAAATAAACTTTACCATGTTTAGAACTACTTCTTGGTCAATTTGTTTGTAAAACTTGCTTGAATATGTTTTTCCAATAAACTTTTTGTGAACAACATCAAAGAACGAAAGACAAAGTTGGTACTCATTGTCCATCGCATTTGTTACTGAATTATGCTAGAGAATATACAAATCAGCTTGAATATTTATACTTTACTATTAACTTTACAAAAAAATACTTAATAAGTATGGAAAGTAAACCAAAAATTGAAACATATGTTGTAACTTGAAGCATCTTGATAAAGATAAATAGATATTTTCTTTTACCAAGATGGTCTTGGATTTAACATTTGTCTATTAGAAGTCTCTTGTTTGAAATTTCTTAAATTTATATTGTAAAGACTAAAACATAAATGGTTTGATAGGTTATGTATTAAGGCAACAGGAGGGGAAAGAAAACAACTTTTTGTATGTATTTTTATTTGTGAGTAACAGTTAAAAACACCTTAAAGAAGAAACCAATGAAACTATCAAACTGCTTATAAATTCAAAGCTACTATTCAATTACAAGCAATCAAAGTTTGATACTTTCATGGATTTCTTATTAAAAGCACAAATTAAAAAGGAGAAAAAATATATATTATACTAAAAATCTATCTTCTCTAAAGTTTTTTGAGTAATTAGTTGCAAATTATCTCAGTTTAACTTTTATAAAGTTTTAAATGTATCTTGAAGAGATATTTTTAACTAACAACATAGACAAAAAAATATCATTTTTATTTTTAACCATAACCTATAAAATTAACTTTTTTATTTATTTTTATAACATTTTTAAAACCTATAAATTTTTAACCATAACCTATATGTTTAATGTTTTCCAATTTTTAAAATACTGCTAGAAAAAATTAGTATAAATTTAGTGTGTTTAGCTAAAAAAACAAAAAAATGGCAAGATATTTTGTGAACTTTTAAATTTCTGAGAAAATTTAGGAAAAATATTGCAGTCCATAACTACTCCACATCAAAATAAAACTAAAAAATGTTGGTTTTCTAACAAAACTAACTTACAGTTTATAATTTAGGGTTTTATTTACACGGTAATATTTTTTTAAGAAAAGTTTTTCAACCCCCAAAGGTCTTAATAGCATAGTGAGTACAAAAAAAAGCTATTTTTGTATGCATTTTTCTGAACGTTTTAAACAACTCTCTAAAAACTTTTACATTTTTTTGTAGAAAAATATTATTTTACTTTTAAAAAACTGTTTGTATAATTTTTATGTATATTTTAAGTTAGTTCACTCTAACTTAAACTTAGTTTTTCAAAAAATTGGCCCAGGTTTACACTTGTACTCAAATAAAAGTTATAGTTAGATCATTTTTTAAACAGAAACTCATGGTGTATAAAATTTTTAAGTTATATTTTATTTATACTTATTTACAAACTAACCAGAGCTCTAAAGGAAGTCACTTTGTCAAAATGCAGCTGATATCCCATGCTGTAAGGTAAAGAGGAGGATTCAGTCGAGGCCTCAATGCCAACGTTCGATTTTAAAAGCTTCAACCATTCTTGGCTGACTTGATTCAGTTTTTCTTTCATGATTAAGTAATGACTTTTTACATTTGGTATTTTTAATTTAAAAGTAGCTGAGTTTTATCAAATAATTTGTTCAACTAGTAGTAAAAAGTATCAGTTTTAATATAAAAATGTTTTTATATATTCTTTAATAAAATTTTATTTACAAAAAACAAATTTTATTGTTCAAAAGAAATACATTTTTAACAGCAAAATAAATTTGCAAAGTAATAATACTACCAGTAACTAAATAAACCATATTTTAATATACATATTTTGATTTAAAAGCAAAAATCAGGGTGGTCACTGCATTATTTTTTTTTAGAAATTCCTTCCGAGCTTTTTTTCTTCCAGCTTTTTTTAGTAGAAGTTTTATTGTTTCTTTTCAGTAAAAATAAAAAGGTTAAATTGTTTTCAATATAATTAATTACTATAAGGAATAAAAAACAACTTTTACTGTTAATAAACTGAATACCATATATACTTAATTATATTCAATAGTTATTTCTTATTGAATCTAATTTGCATTATTTTAACAAAGAATTAGTTCAAAGCCTTAAGTTTTTGAATAGTGTAAGTTAAAAATCAAGGTTTTTTTAATTACAAATTCCAGGTATTTTCAAGTAAAACTTTTACCCTGCTAAATTTTATGAAACATATAAAACTTTCCTTATAGTAGGAAGATTAATGTTATCAGTCACAACTATAACTGATTTAGTCAATGTAGAAACTAAACAACACATTTAGTTCTACATATTTTAGATAATGTACTAGATAACATTCAAAGCCTTTATAAACTAAAAAGCTAAAAGTTTTAAAAGCAGAAACTCAACAGCAACTAAAATACACTATCCGATTGTTCAATTTTTTCTACCAAAAGAGTGACATAAATAAATCTTTTAGTAGTTTAAATCAAATAATTTTATAATGTTTATTAGTTTTTGTTATTATTGCTTTTAATAAAACATCAGACTCACTCTTCTATTTACAGCGATAAGCATTTTTTGAAGATCAAGCAAGTAATTTTTCATCACCTGTAATTCTACCTCCCCCTTTAAAACTGACACTAAACTAACCAAAAAAAACTATTTATTTGGCTGAAAAAAATCCCTTGGTGACACGCCATTTGGTAAACACTCACAAAGTTGAAGTTTCAACACTAAAAACCAAAAAGATCATGGAAAATCATGAAGCTCAAATCCCCAAGCAAGTATTTATCCATGCTGCAATGAAAAACACAACAACAGTCCAATCATGTGATCACTGCCACCAGTTTTTGTTAGTATTGACTTGACATAAAACTAAAAAAATAAAGATATAAGAATAATAACAAAAAAATTATATTTTTTTTAACTTTTACTTTTACCTCTAACTTGTATTGAAGAAAACAAAAGGAACTGTATTTTTTTTCCAAGGAGAAGTATTTAATATTTAATCTAACACAATAACAAAAAGATAACAAACAAAATATACACACAATTAACATAATTTATTTCAGTAATGTATAACATTGACTTTTTCATTAACAAGACAATCATTTAAAAGACTAATCATGATCTACTGCACATATAACTTGATAAATTTTCAATACAAATATAGCATACATATAGAAGCACTTTAGGTCTACTCAGTGTACTTTTTAAACAAAATGTTTTTATAACTATATTCTAATAGTTTTTATAAGTTTTAGGGACATTCGACCAAAACTTTGGACTCAAATACCTAAAGCAGTTTAGGGAAAGTCTTGTTCTAGGTCTTTTAGTAATAAAATTCATTTTATTAGAAAACCTTGTGTTGTATTAGTGAATTAGCAAGGGAAAATCCATTGTACTCTACATCATATACTTTCATACTACAATACATAAAATAATTTTAAGTGAGGCCTGATGAAAACTTTCAAATTTTCAAATCCATTGGTCACACATAAAATATTTTATCATTATATTATTTGACTGAAAAGTTTTATGTTTGTATTAAAAGCTTGAATTAAAGATGTATTAACCACTGTTAATGCAAGAGAGCTTGCTTTGCAAATAGTGGTTTTAACATAATATTTTAACAAATAATAAAAAATCCACTGTATGAAGCAAAGCAGCCTAAATATCAACCAAGTTACTAATTTTATATAAACAGCAATTCAAATACATAAAATATTATTTAAAAAAACTATCACAAAAATTATAACGTTTGAAATTAAGATATCTTGTTGTTTTTAGTTGTTCCTAAGATAACAAATTTTTAAATTTTATTTTCTTTTATAAAATATATGATATAATAAAATATAAAAATTTAGAGGTTCAAAATTACTAAGAAAATTAAAAATAATTTTATCTATATTTGCTTTTTAAAGTAAAAAATATATCATTTTATTTTTTGGTGTAATAATAGTAAGAAAAAAATTCGAAAAACGACAAAAATGTTTTTTATTAGAAACTCACTTTGTATTCAACTAACTTTAAATTTTATTAAAATGTTGACCTTTGACATAAGTTTTAATCAAAGTTCAAGAAATTTGTCAGTTTTTAAGAAATATAAAAAAACATGTTAAATTTTAATCTTGCCTTGTACATTTTTTTTTTTTTTTTTTTTATGGTAAAAAAACATCAGTCTCAAAATGAAAATGTAATGTAATATAATTTATGTAAATATAAGTACGAGTTGTTTTTATGTAATTAAAATATTTTAAAATTTTATATATAAATATATAAAAATAAAGCAGCGAATGATTTAGTAACTAAAGTACAATTTTTATTTTTAGTATAACTGGGCACAAGTTATCACATTTTAAAATGGTTATGAGCACTTTTAAGTTATTTACATTTGTAAGTGTGTGGGCTGTGCATTTGATATATTTTTCAATGTCTAAATCCTAAATTCTCAAGTAAAAAGTCGTATTAAGCCAAACTAAAAATAAAATTAAACACGTTTATTATCAAATTGGTTGTAAAATCCATAGTAATGTGATTTAATTCTATGAATGTACATGTTTAATATTTTTTTATATTTTTAGAAAATGGTAGTTTGATGATTTTTTAATTAATGAAATAAATTAGTTCAAAATCGATGTGAAATGTTTCAATTAATGCAAAATTTCCTAGAGACTATAAAAGAAAAAATGTTTTAGATTTAAGTCTTGAACCTGAAGAAAAAAATGGATGTAGTTTACCACAGTGTTTACTTTTTGTTTTTGGTAGGATAAGACAGTTTTATTGCTTTTTTAGTATCATTTTTTAAATACCAACCAGCTTAAAAGGTTTTTCTAATTTGTCGTTTCTTTAAATAGTTCTAGTAAATGAACCAGTAAGGATATTATTGTTTTAAGTATCTCAAATCTTCTATTGGTTGTGTGTTTTTCTTCGTGATTTTTTTGTCTTTATCAAAATCGTTTTAAATAAAAAAGTTTTTTTATTTAACAAAAAAATCTACAAATATACAAAAGATGGTGCTCTCACAGACACATCTGGAAGAGAACAATCACAGATGATGTTAGTGATAGAGCAAGCAGCACTTAAAATACATTACGCCAAAAAACATAAAACATCAAAAAAAGATTTAAAAGAAGCTTTTTCAATTACCTTTGTAGACACCACTAAAAATTATTCAGACTTAGATTTTTTAGAAAGAAAATGGATCAATAAACTCGAAGCAACAATAGATATAAACAAAACTATATTACCACTTTACAGATAATTGAATAGGTTACTACTATTTAACATGTATTAATTTTTATAAAGTTTTTTTGATTATACATTTCTAAATATCTTAGCAAGTTAAGGTAATACGCTTTACTACTTTTATCGACTTACTTATTATAATTATTTACTCTATTTATTTTTGATTTTTTAACTTCAACCAACAATAAGCTCGATTACTATTTTTATTACTATTTTTATTTTATTTTTACATCTTAAAGTATTATAAAACATTAAATCAAACACATCAAAGTTTAACAATTTAATTTTATTTATTTCTTTGATTTTATTTTATTTCATGTTTTTTTTATTTAGTTTTTGGTAGTTTAAACTACAGATACTAATAAGATTAACTATTTGAAAAACTTTTCAAGACAGACGTTTTAAAAAATAGTTTACTTTAAAACTTGATTTATAGTTACGCCATAATATCTTTTTTTTTAATTTTTTTATGCAAGAAAATTTTGAATTAATCAGTTCTAATTGCCTACTGAAGAAGAATTTGAAAGTACTTTAGGCAATATAACGAATACTAATAAATTTGTAGATTTTTTATTTAAAACGATAGTAAATGAATCAAAATAATTTCAAACTTTTTGCAACTTTTTAAAGAAATTTATTTTAAAGTATCAAAACTTGTTGTGATTAAACTAAGTATAAACTTGATAACACATTTTTTACTCCTTTCCCAGTGTATTATACTCAGCTTGAAAACATTCTAGATAAGTACAAAATATATGGTTGGTAGGCTAAAGCGTTTGAATTACATTTCTTTCGCCAAAATTTCTTCTGTTTTTTTAGAGTCTCGATTTTTTTAGTAGTAATAGAATTTCCTACGAACAAAAGTTAATATGCAAAAACTTTGTTATTGCGTAAGCAATGAGGTTTAGTTTTGATAATTTAGGGAAAAAAAAAGACTTTTAAGTTCACTAAGTTTAATGATGCTTCATTAAAAAACAAATATGCTTTTAAAAAATGTTAAGAGTAAATTCATGAACAAATTTAGATTAAATTTATCCGGCGATGAGATTTTTGTCAGATAGTTATATTACTAAAAAATAGTTTAGACAAATAATTTTGTTATAGAAAAAAAAACTTTATCTACTAATAATGAAGCTTAGAATCAACATTTTCTGATTAAAACATTTATTAGTAAAAATAAAAACAGACTTTAAACTTTTTATATACTTTTTAAACTTAACTAAAAATAGTTGGTGATTATAATATAAATTTTGTCTTTTATTTATTTTTATTCTAGTTATACTTTAATAAGAACATAAAAAATATTGTTTTTCTCCTACTTCACAGTTTGATAATTTGAAAATAGTTTAATGAATTCTAATCTAAAAATAAAATTAACGTGCTTTTTAGAAGAGATAAACATAGAGGGAATTTACAAAAAAGAAACGAAAGACTGCAAAAAGGTTTTTGGTACGAAAAGTTAGTATATACAGTCTTTACACGATACGTACAAAATGTTCATCTTAAATTAAGTAAACTTAGCTAACTGAAAAAAAGACTATCTTAAATGACAAAACTATTTTTGTAGTTAGACAATTTGTTTAGCTATACAATGTTTTATGTAGTATATATTTAAAAACAGATTAATTGATAAAAAACTATAAAGGCTAATAATAAAACAAACAAAACATTTTTATTTAAAAAACTTATTCAAAAACCTCCGTTTTTCGCACAATCAAAGCACGATATTTTATGTTGATAATTTTTCTTGTATTTTCCGAATTTCTTCAAACTGCATTGCTCTAAGCATTTCACGAATTTTTCTATGGCGGCGGAATCACCTTCGCCGTGTTCACCAGTTGACTTCTCCACGATTTCCATCTAGTTTATCTTGTTTTGTTCGTCAAAAATGATGTTGTCCTTGAAAGTTGATATTGCTAGATATCATCCTACTTCATCTTTTCGTAAAAAGTTTTTCCGGCACAAGAATTAAACGAGTGGTACGTTTGTTCAAAAAGCCTTGTCATTCTCGTAAAATATCAAAAATTTAGCCAAGCCAACTATCCGAGCGAGTCGAGTTGATTGTAAATCAAATGCAGCAAGTTTCCTTTTACACGGTTGACAACATCTTGCATAATTGGTCCTCTTTTTCGTGGCGGCAATACTCAAAGCTGGTCGCCAACAAGTTAGGGTTAGAAAGGTTGCATCGAACCTGTTTTGCATGTGGTAACTGATACCCAGTCGCAAGGTTTTCCAGATGTTTTGCTCCATAATGAGCGAGTTCGGGTTTCCAGTATTCCTCGTTCCATGCTTTCAGGTCGCATTCTTCCATTTACTGCTCAAATCGTTCCTCCGTACATCTTTTGATAGTAGGTTCAGAATGGTTGGTGGAAATTCCTTTTTTTCTTCAGATTTATTTGAAACTGAAAGTCTTAAGTTGCTGTTCTGTTGAGAACTCATGGCTTTATATACGATAACTTTCTGTAAGAAAATATTTTAAAATTTTTATGTGTTTAAGTCTACAAGTTAAATTGTATTTTCATAAACACATAGAACATATTCATGTTATAGGTTATAACTTTGATTATAGTTGATTCGAACTTAATGCTTTATGTTCGCATCAGAGTAGCGTTTATAGGCGCAAATGTTAAGTAATACAGTAAAAACTGTTAGTCGAGTTAGGTACTTCACTGTACTTTACTTTATTCTCTAGTTTTAGAACAAATACTTATTTTTCACACCACTGAAAATTACTCATATAAAAACTTGATGCGTAAAGAATCAAGTTTGATAAAGTTGCAAAATTGTGTCTGCTTTCTATATTGTGCACTTTGTTCTACTTTGTTTTTAAAGTATAAAGCACTAAATACAAAACTAAAAACAAAACTTATCATCTGAATCACATGTTTTTTGTATTTTCGTTTAAATACTTCATTTTAAAATTTATTTACTATTTCAATTTAAAAAATACATCGTCACCATTTAAAAAATATTTAGGTAAGTGACTAATATGTATTCCTTACAAAACCTTGTAACTACGTATTTGCAAGAAGTAAAAGTTTTTGTGATTTAAGTAAACAGTTATAAGATTAAACTAAATGGTTCAAACCAACGAAAAACAAACCTTATAGGTACAAAGCTATACTTAAAAACAATGGAATGTCTTTACAAAAAATAATTAAAACAAACAATAAAAACTAAACTTAAAACCTTTTAAAGTAGAGTAGAAAGAATAATTCAAACAGTAGCTGTAAGCATGTAGTTCAACAGTACAGGGCATGGTATAAATTTTTAACATTTTAGAAGTGTTTAACTAAATTTAATAATATTGTCTTTTCAACGATAAAAAGGCGCTAAAAATGTTAGATCCTAAAACCTAGTGTACGAAAAAACCTTGCGATTATCGAGTCGTACACCACTTAGATAAACTTTAAAGTCTTGCGCAGGACTCTTTTAATTAATCTTAATTTAGTTTAATAAATTTTAATAGAGTTGAGTATTAGCACCAATTAAATTGGTTTTCACTAGTTTAATTATAAACTAAATAGTTTCAAGCTTAAAAAGTAAATAAAGAATTGAAATATATAATAACGTCAATCTTTGTATTCTTTAGACATTTTTCAGTAAAAGGGGTGGCTTAAGACTTTTTAAGTAGATACATCCTACACTTGAAAAGAAGAAAATCATTTAGTAACTTTTAACAAATTACTTTACAAAACTAACAAGGTACTTTTTTTATTATGTTTGAAACATAATCATGTATTGTAACAATTATTAACATACTGTAATTATAAAATAAATAAAACCAAAAACGAGTAACGAAAATTTTGATTGTTGTTAGATTTAAAGTTTTCATTCGTCGATGTTGTATTATGAACTGAACACCTCATTTTAGGTAATAAAAAACTGCCTCATTTTAAATTGAAAAAGTTAGCCCGTACCATGATAAATTTGAAAAGTTAGTAGTAACAGCAAACTTAAAAAAGAAAAAGGTAGAATACTTTTAAAATGGTAGTAAAAAAAAATTACCTAATATATAGAAAATAACAGAAGTTTTCATCATTAAATATTTTCAAGTCATGAAAACAAGCTAGATATTTTATAAAAAACCAAACTAACCTGAGTTCTGCGAAAAAAAGCAAATTTGTCTAAGTAAGCCTGTGTTTTACTAAAGCTTTAAATTGTTAAGTGATTTACAAAATAAACGAATCCAGTTTGGCAACGGTTCAAAATTGCATGAGCTTACTAAATTGCACGAAGGGACATAATTGAAAAATAATAAAATCGCACGAGGGCACAAAATTGCACGAAGACAATTTTGCACCAAAGGTCAATTTTGCACAGAGGGTAATTTCTGCACGAGAATAAAAATTAACAAAAATAATATATATAAAAACAAAAAAACTAAAAGGTAAACTAATAAAAAAACTAAAAGAAAAAAAAACTGACCGAGGGTAAGGGTTAGTGGTAACAGTGATAGTAAATACAAATACTAAAAAAAGAATTAATAAAATTTATTATAAAGAAAAAAAATATATTAAAAACAAAAAAAAGCTCCGAGGGTAAGGGTTAGAGGTGACAGTGATACTAAAAAATAACAATTTGTTAAAATATAACATTAATAGTAGTAAGAGAAAAAAAAATAAAAAAAAAAAACAAGTTACCGATCGAGGGTAAGGGTTAAGGGTAATAGTGCTAGTAAAAAAAAAATATTAAAAAACTTGTAAAAAAAAATATTAACCCGTACAAAAACGTCTCCGTGCAAAATTGTCTGCTCATGCAACTTTCTCCCTTGTGCAATTTTGTGAGCTCGTGCAAATTCGACAGCTACCCATATAGTTTATATACCAAACATGAACTAAAAAAATAAATATTCAAGCTTTTTAAACTACCAAGAAAAACGTTTTTTTAAATCATAAAATGAAATGTATAAATAACTTATTGAACTAAAAAAAAGTACTCAAAAGGTTTGGTCCTACGACCTAGTGCACAAAAAACCTTTCGGTTATAGAGTCGCACACCACGGATGCCTTTTAACATCTTGTCCAAGACAAGCTAATGATGTAAATAATCTTTTGATATTTTTGTTCCTGAATTTATATTTTTGTGTGAATGCGAAAGAAAAGTTAAATGTGGTATAATTTAAAATGTTGTAATACTAAAGTTGTCAATGCAGTATAGCAACTAAATTAGTAAACTACTATTAGTGTTCTGTATGGTTGTCGTAACTTAAAAACTCAAAACACTGATGTTGAAACCATCAAAATAACTTTATAAGAAAACTTATTCATATCTGATTTGTATAATTTTCATTTTGTTTTAGATCCTATTCCAAAGCCATTACTCTTAGCCACAGTAGGTTGAATAAAACGTCATTTGATATAGTAGTGTTTAACATTCAAAATACTTCTAAAACCTATTCATTCCATTTATTGAATAATCAAAAACACTCAATAATACTTAGTGTTTGAAAAATTTTTATTATGCTTCATTAACGTTACCATTATAAACAGAAATACAAGCCTGATGTTTTCAATATTTTAGTAAGTGCCGAAAAAAAAACATAATACTGTTAACAAAGCTTCAATACTTCTATTTTTTGACATTTGTTTGATAATACTACTCGCCTGACGTATTTAGAAATGGTAGATTTATGACATTCTAATATTCTGGCCACTATGATTCAAATTTTCTTTTATTTTTTAAAACAACTCATTTACCAACCTTGAAGTAGCTTTTGTAACACTAGTTAAGTAAGTTAATAATTTAACAAACTTTAATTGTAAGCTAGTTCAGTTTTTTATTACGCATGGTAAAGAAAATATTTTACTGTGAGTAGAATGTTAGATAGACCTTCGAAATAAACGTGTATCTTAAATATTCTCCATCCTAAAATTATCTAAAAAATATCTCAATAAAATTCAAAATAGTTCTGGTCAACCTTTGGTTTTAATTTTGGTTTTTTATACCTTCAAGTATAACAGCGTATATAATTAAAACTAATGAAAAGTGACTTACTTTCCTTGGGTGGCGTCGTTCTATTTTGTGTCTGTTACAATAAATGTTTTATAAGCTAACTCATACTACATAACAATATATCAATACTTAACTTAGTTTTAAACTTTAAAACTATAAACGTATGTCTGTATTTATTTAGTTATATAAAAAACACAGTTTTTTACGTATGTTTCATATCTGCAGCAGTATAACATGAAATATATTTAAGACTCTGTGTTTTATTATTTTACTTAATAAATATTTAGCTCAAGTTTTTAATCAAGTACTGTTGACCAATACTTCACGGTAGAACTAGATATGTATGTCAGTTTTAATTTATTTGATAAACTTTAAGCTTACTTAAAATTACTGTTAACAGGTTAGAAGTTGACTATAATATAGAACTGGTTGGTATAGCAACATTTCTAAAAACAGTCTTTTTAGTACTGATTTTTGCAAGCTTATTTTATATAAAGTTTTCAAGCTTGAATGATTGTGTTGTAACAAGATATCAAGTTGCACTCGATTACTGTTTAGATTTGATGGAAATTTTTGAGCTTAAATCATTGTTCATTCAAGCGGTTAAGAGAAAGCTCGCAAGGTCAAGTTTCATACTGATGCAAGTTAAACACAGTTAACAAAAGGAGAAAATAAAATGCAGATAAGAAATTACTGATGCAATGTTGCAAAAAGTTAAGAACGCTGCTATACAAACCAGCCACAGAAAGTAGTGAGAGATCCTAGCTACAGCCTGCTGCAGTAAACATGCTGTTCATGTTGAATAGACACTAATATTGTTTTCTTGTGTTATTTAAAGTTTTTTGTTTAACAGTGTTACTTTTTGTATTAATTCTTATTTAAATCCTAAGTAGAGGAATCTTTTTTTTTTATACATTTTAAAAATATATTCCTGTTAGATTGATTCGTGTGTAAAGTTTTGACTACATTTAAAGTAGTTTCTAAAGTATGATGGTATTTATACATTTGTTAGTGTTTGCAATCGTTCTTTAACACAACATGGTCATTCATTGTCATGCCTAGTTTTATATATTATTTAATTTGACAATTTTAGCCTAATTATTATTGAGTAACACTATTTAAAAATTAGTTAAGCTGAAATTATAAGTTAAGTTTATTACTAAAGGTACCTATATCCATAGGCTACAGTGTGAATTTTGGCAACTACTAAATTGTCGTTCAGAAAACATAATACAATTTTTAATTTAGGGTAAAACGGATAACTTAATATTATTCGCAATTGTGTAAACTAAATATCTATTTGACTAAATGTACAAGTTATTTGTTTTTTAATTCTTTTATGATCAAAAGTTATTTTTAGTTTAATTTTATTGGTGTTAGTTCTTAGAAAAAAATAAAGTTACAATAAAACAACTTTTAATTTATCATCAAATACGTAATTTTTTTCCTTTGAATACCCTTTTAAGTGATAGTAATAATTGTTTTCAAGTTTAATTGTGTTAGTGTTATAGTTTTCTAGGTGCTTATAAAAACACAAGTTGTAAATTTTTTGCTTTAAAGACAAAGTGTTCACTCGGCGATGTATCTAAGTTTTGATAAGTTTTATTTAGATGTTAATGATTGGTATATAGTAATGAATAAGGTAATTACTTGTCATTTAGCTAATACATTTACCGCAAGCCATGTTTAAAATTCAAAAATACGTGGTTAGATCACAAACTTTCTTCTTGCTATCTGAAAGTGTTGTAGCTTCCAGGGCAATTAAATTGTACAGGGTTGCAACATATATAAAATTTTCAAAAAGGATAACTTAGGCTATAATAATTTATTTAAAAACTTTGAACTTTTTTAAACTCTTGCCAGTTTGATTATATAAAAAAATATCAGGTCGGTATTGTGACTTTTAAATTAAAAAAAAAAATTTGAGTTTTTTTATTAAAACTTACTTAAAAGTGACTTTTTAGTTTTTGGCCAACAAAAATTAGTTTTATATGCTTCTTGTAAAACAGAGGTTATTAAATATTTAGTAGCAGAATATGAAAAAAAAGCAATAAAGATTAAAACACAGTTGAAAAATATGTTTTAAATGAGTTTCTATTTTACAACCAAAATTTATGTCATTTTAGTTTTAATTTTATTCTTGTGATTAAATGAGTCATTCCATTAACGCATGACCGACTTTGAAATTTATCTTTTCCACCAAAATGTAACATTTAGCCAAATTGTAAGTTAAAATGACCACTACTTCATTTTTGGTGGAGACGTCATGTTGTTAAAAAGTATTGCACTGGTTAAAATGGAGGAAGGTTTCTGGACAAGAGCATTCTAATCACAGTTGAGCCTATTATTTGCTTTTAAGTATTGTTAAGAGCTTTGTAGACTGTTTTGTCACTACTATGTTTAAAAGTAGTGTTTTTAAAATTTCAAATTTATGACAATTGTAATTGCGTTGCTGATAATCTTATAAACCATATAATATTTATAGGTTTATATGTAGAAAATATTTTGGATGTCAGTATTGTTAAGTTAAAATCTTGTTTTGAGTTTAAAAGTTTCTGTATTAATTTTATTAAAGACACTGATTACATAAAAGCAGGTTCCTGATATCATTTTAGCTTCATAATTTAGAATAATGTTAAATACTTTATTTTTGAAATATTTTTATAGTTTCATTCCAAGTTCTTATGGCTTAAATTGCGATATTCTTATAATTTTATAAAGTTACTACTATACTTACTAACTAATTAGATTCGCGTGTTCTAATTATATAAAAACTTCTTATTTAAGCCAAGTTAAGTAGTGTTAGTGAATTTTTTTTTGAATTTTCTAATTAATTATCACACAAGTTTTTTGTACTCATATTTTTAATAGATCTAAATAATCACTTTTCTGTCTTAAAAAAATTAAAAAAGCTCTATATATATATATATTGATTAATTTCAATGCTGACCATCAATCTAATGAATCTAAAGCATGTCCAGCCAGCCATCAGAGTACCTGAATAGCAAGTACGTAACTAGATTGAATACTTTGTTGCTAACTAAAAGTGCTGTAGCTACTAGGGCAATTATATTGTACATGTTGCCCCACGCTCAAGACATCTAGACAGGCTACAATAAAATATTAAAAAATATTAAACTTTTTTGCATTTTTATTTGCAAAACTCAGGCTAGTTTGGATATTTTTCCTAAACATTAAAGTGGTTGTTTTGACTATAATACTTTTAAAATTTTAAAGTTGGTCTTATTGATAAATTTTGTGTCATTATGTTTTTAAAGTTATCTTGCAAATTATTATTTTTTTATTTTTTGCCTTATACCAGTTAACTCTACAGTTTTCTTGTAATGTAAATATACTTAGGTACCAAGTATTACAATATTTACTAAACTATCAATAAACAATAGAACATAATATATAAAAAAAAAATTCTTGAGAAATTCCTAGTTTACAATCAAAATTTGTGACATTAAAGTTTTAGTTTTATTTAAACCATTAAAAGTACATCATTCAACATTCAGCCAAATGTTATGTTAAAAAGACCAAAAAAACTGTTTTAAAAATGTTGCACAGTTGATTATGAAGGATTATTTCTGGACAACCAGTCCAATCACAGTTAAGCCTGGTATTTGCATTTAAATAACTTTTTTAAATGAAAAAAAAAATATGTTGTATTTAAAACTAAAGGTCTTTAAGTATCAAATCTATACCAAAAAGTAACTGTTTTGATGATAAACTTTGTTAAAACTTCAGTATTTATTGGATTAAATTTAAAAGTTTTGAGTATTTTCATACTTTTAAATTAAAATCTTGTTTTAAGTTAAGTTGTGTCAGTATTAATTTAAAAAACGTTTTTGGCTATATTGAAGCAGGTGTTGAAATATTTTTAGCACCATACTACAAAAGGAAATTAAACGTTTAATTTTTTATACACTTTTGTAGTTCACTAAAATTATTTAATTTTTCAATTTTTTTTCCCTTAATCAGTAAGACTTTTATTATTTTTAGAACTTCAGGTTTATAAACTATTACTATTGTAAATAATTTAGCCTACTCTAATTGTATAATTTTTTCTAATTAAAACTAAACTAAATATAAGTTAGTATAGATTTTTTAAGAGGTCAGATTACTGTTAACAGAGTTGCAAAAAAACTTGATTACTATAAAAACTTGGAATTTAACAATTTAGGCTAAAAAACCCTGGAATTTTAGAAATTTTGAAAAAAATCCTGAAATTTATAACAAAAACCACTAAAAGAAACCTGGAAAAACCTGGAAATTCAAACAATTTTTACATATTAAGTAGTAAATTTTTAATTTGACACGAAAAATATACCACTTAAATTAAAAAAAAAATTTATCATCAATTTTTTTTTAATAAAGAACACATTTAAAGTAGATTGACAATACTTTTTCAATGTTGTTATACTACTTGCACGGTTTTAAACTTTAAACTTAGCTTTAAACTAAAATTAGACCCAAAAAAGTGCAGTTTTAAAAACCTGTTAGAAATTTCTGTAAAAAATTTGGCAACCCTGTCTTATTAAAAGGTTTTTATGTACTTATACAAGTAATAACTCGGTAGTCTTTCATGTTTTCAATAATTTTTTTTATAATTGAAATGACTTTTGTCAATGCTAGCCATTAGTATAAATTCAGTATCAGTTAACTGAGTCCGATTTTAAAGCAAAGGTGTTTCCCCTAATATTTGCTGAATCATCAATTTAAGTTTTTATAATTTTTTTAAATATTTATACCCTTAAACCTAACCCACCTTATCCAAAATATTTTCAATTTTTTTATTTATACCCTTAACCCTAACCCACCTTACCCAAACATATCAAAAATTAATTATAACATGAAATTTTTATAATTTTTGTATGCTGACTAAGCAAACATTGGGAGATTTCCGTCAGATCAACAAAAGGACTTCAGTTAATACTAACGAATTTAAACAAATACGTTGTTAGATCTAAAAGCTTATAATATCACCATCTAAAACTAGTTACTCTTGACAATTTAAATAAAACACAGCAACATGTGACAACATTTATAAGTTTGTCACATAAGCTTACTTAATGTTTGTGTTTTAAGCTTGAATATTCATCACCTTTTAAAATCACCAAAAGCTATAGACAAAATGATATCTTAATACCAGGTAAAAAGAATCAAATACTTGTATTATACATGAAATATGATATTTTAAAGTTTATTTATAATAAGCTTGACTAATAAAGAATTTAAAAAAATTGTAGGTTTTAAAGCTTAAAAAGTTGCATCAGTGAGCTTAGAGATAAGTTAAAAAATAATAAAGGAAATTAGATTTATTTGTGAGTTTAAAATATACTGACATGTAAAAGCAGAACAAGCTATTAGCATTAAACCTTTAATTTATAACTATAATGCTGTACAAACGCTTGTTTCACAATAATCTTTTTTAATCAATAACTCAAGCTTATTAAACAGTTCTAATAAACTCTTTAACTTCAGGAATAAATTGCTTTTTAGATTAAGTAAGCAGTTTAATTTTTTTTTCAAAGTTTGTTAAACAGGTTCCCTCACATTTTATCAAAATATCTTTCTTTTTAATTTAAAGTCAAAAAATCCTAATTAGAACTTTTAAATTGAAAAACAACTAAATCGCGTTGACAATATTAAGCTTAAACATATGCGATATCTTGTTTAATTTAAACAAATAAATTTGTAAAATTTTCTTGTGTATACCATCATTTTGTATCTGAGAAGGTTTTTATACAGTTTTTTATAAATATAGATTAATTTTTATTTTCTGTAAAATTTGAGCACTTGTTGTATTCGAAGTTATTTAACTATATTTATTTTTACTTTTTACTTTTATTAATATTTTTCTGTCTACAAATTATTTTAGTTTCAATTAATTTTACTTTTTTTAAGTCTATTTTTATTAAGTTCATAGTTGACTGCCAAATTATTATATATACGGCTTTATTTTGAAAGCTAAACTAAAAAACAGCCTCAAAATAACAGTTTAGTGTTTTATTTAAGGTAAATTTATAATAAATTTAAAGTAGAAAAAGTTCAGTTAAAAGTTGTTTACGTATTGCTAAATCTTTTAATAAAATGTGTTTCAAAAGTTTGAGAGTTTTCTATGAAAGACTAAAGAAAAAACAACTGCTGATGAAATGTTGATTAAAACATATGCTGAATTTATTTAATTTTATGTTACTTATCATTAAGCACAGTTCCAATACATAAAACTATATTAGTAGCATTTAATGGACAAATTTGGAGTAGATTGTGAACAAAATTAAATTAATGAAGTCTATTTTGCTCCAAACTAACTATTGTTAAGCATAATAATCAAAGTGCATTGATGTTTGTGTAAAAAGATTCAAATTATATTTTCGTAGTTTAATACAAGAATTTTTTTTTAATGAGTATAAACTATTTTTTTTTCAACTTTAAAATATTAAAATATACTGTACATTGTACATTAATGGTGTTTAGCATAAACAAAACTGCAAATAGAACATGCTATTTTCATAGAGTATTTAATTTGTTAAAATTAGATTACCAATTATAAAATATTCAATTAGATTAGAAGAATGTTTTTTAGAACATAGGAACGACCCTAATTGATTGTTTTATGTATTTTATGTCATTCTGTTTTTAAGTTTGCTGCTACATTTTAACAACGTTAACATTTTTACAAACAGTCTGTTTTAGTGTTAAAAATGAATAGTGAGATGAATTCGAGAGAAGAGAGAGGTTATCCTGAAGTTTGCACTTACACAATGAAAAGTGAGGACAACTATGGGGATTACCAAGAAGGTAGTGGTTTGTACATCTGCTCAAAACTAAAGTTTTATTTTTATTTATAAATAAAACATTTTGGTCAGCTTGATTCAGAATATAACGAACATTAAGGTCACTATCAAAGGTTGCGTTAACATTAAAAATAAGTTTTTTAAGAGAAACTTCTAAGTTAGTATGTGTTACCAGAAACTTTAAACATACAGATATGGTCCATGGAAGTAGGATGGGTCAGGAAATGAGCGCCCGTGGAAACAGTTGTCATGGTGACCTGGAAGGAAGTTACTACGGAGATCAATATGAAGATAGAAGGATGAAAGTGTTGAATATGCGTGCAAACGTAGAAGAAGCTATTCAGAAGGTAGCGGAAGAAAAAGCGTTGGAAGAATGGGAAAAAGAAGAGCAAAAACGAGTTGCTAAAGGTATAAATTAAATATAATCATTACTTCTAAAACAATTAAGGAAAAACAAAGTTCTGTTTCAGTTTTTGTTGACTTATATTTACAGAGTCTAAAAGAAAAAAAGGGTAACCTGGAATTTTCTTGCTGATCAAATTATTTCCTATAGTATACTTTTTTTTAATGATACAAAATTTAAACTTTAACAGAAACGTTGAAAAAGCATATTTTGAAGCAAGATGAAGGCTTTACAGAGCTTGAATATGCATTGAAGAAGCTTAAAATGAATGCAGCTCAGGAAGAACCTATGAGTTTTGAAAACTTCCAGGTTAGTTGGTTTCACTGTAATGTAGTTGGCTTAATTGGGATCTAGTTTTCCTTAGCTTGAAATAAAACATTTATGCAGTTTAACAGTTTACGTAGGTGTTTAACGAATCAAATTTTCTCAACAATATAACTCTAAATTAATTTAAATTTTATTTAAAATTGACTAAAACAAAGTTTTTCAATAAGGGAACTTATTGTGAAGGAAATGATTGTGATAAAGATGAAATCTACCAGGTAAAGAAAAACAAAGAATTTGGTGGATCTTACTCTAAAATGGTGAGTAAAGAATTTGTGATTAATTATAAATTAAAAAAAAAACGATTTTGCAACTTTTTCATAAATAAAAAAATACACGTCTTAAGTAGTTTTATCTTATACTTTAAAACTATATAATGAGGTTTTTAAGCTTAGGTAGTCTTCAAATGTGCTGTTTTAAAATAAACTGGACTTTATCGAAACCAAAATGCATAATATAAACGTATATAGGTAAATTTATCAAAAAAATTTAACTTTTTTTTTATAGCACAACAACTATAATGATGATAAAGAATCAAAAAGAATTAGTATTCAAATGCTTAATGAAAGAAGACGTTCAATGTCTAAAGATTATCTAAGGTTTGCTGGTTAAATAGTAAGAGTATTATCCTCGTAAACTATTCTAATTAATACTTATCTACTTCTTTAACAAATAAAATAAAAAATTTGACATAAGAAAAAAATTATAATGCCAATTTGTAATAACTAAATCAAATTTTCTTCAACTGTTTTCTACTAAAAGTAAAAGACAAGTATTTGATTTGGTTTGCCAGTAAACTTTTAAAGGGAAGTATAACATTTTTAGGTTGAACTAATTTTTGTAAGTTATGAATTTGTAGTTTATAGCATTTCAAACCACAAATTCTAGAAGAAGAAAACCTTAAAAACTTTCAAAATGTTTTCTTTGTTATCTATAACTTGTTTTTTAGTAAATTATGTTAGTTTATACTATATAGGTTAAATTCTTATTTGTCTTTAAAACTGAATATTTTGATATTGTATTCAGCTTATGTTAACGTGTACAACTTTGAACTTGTTTAAGATTTAAAATTAGATTTATAACAAACATAACAAATAATGTTATGTAAAGCACCTTATGATATCGCTTATACTAGATGTAAAAAAATATGTGTTTATTGAAGGGTGTCGGAACAATTTCAACAGACGATGAAAACCTTGAAAGAGCAACTTGATGATGGATTACCGGAAAATGCATACCACAAGTAATTTTCTATTTTGATATCTGATGTACTTCTAAATGATAGTCACAATCGGTATAACTTTTAGCTGTTAGATAAAAACTATATAGAAAACAAGTAAAAACTTAATAACATTTTTCTTTATAACGTTTACAATTTAAATTTTAAGTAATAAAACAACCACAAAATTTAGGTCAAATATATATTTGTTTTCTTTCGAAATTAAAATTGTTCTTATCCAAGTTTACATACAAAATTAAGTCAAACGATCCAGTTACAAAAGTGCAGAGCCGTAGGAATACTAAGATTTTCCAAAGAAAACATAACACTGAACTTAGTTTGTACACAAATGTTAAAGTCACACGTATATAATGCATGTATGCAATTTCAGTTTGAGAATGAAAGAAATGATGAACTTTCAAAAGTACAAGCAAGAGTTTCACAGGAACTTTTCAAAGCTGAACATGAAAATCGAAAAGAATGAAAACGAAATTGAAAAACTTCACAGGAAGTATCAACCGCATTACACAATTGAAGACGCTTACTTTGAAAAGGTTAGTATTAAAAAAAATGAGAAATTTACCGAGTTTCGCTTCTTAAAATTGAAGTTGTTATAAAAACAATGTTAATTACCAAGTTTTACTCTGAGATGATTTGTAAACTGAAGGTGCTGTACGTTATAAAACTTGTTTGAAATATATAACACTTACAACTTTTCTTTACTTTTAATAGTTTATAGACGTCAACAGCATTATTTTGATAAAATTTCGACATAAATAAAATCAATCAGGGCATCGATGGCTGTGATGATGAAGACGTTCACCTTCTTAAAAGAAGCAAAGAATTTGGTGGAAATTGTTCTACGATGGTAAGTTTACACTTTTAATTATTTACTCATTATTCGCACATATAAGAAATATATTGTCCTATTTACGAAGTTGCAGTTACTTACTTTGTTACTATTTAAAAAATTAAAAATTGTCATTCACACCAAATTGTTATCGAGACACTCTGAAAATGATACAGAAACAACTTGTTAATTAGCATTATTGTCGGGAGGGACATTTCTTGTATTCAAAATATATTTGCAACTTAAATTCACACTGTTTTTAATTCTAATAGTTTAATATTTAAATATTTTCGAATCGTTAACATTGAGACATAAATACCAAAACCAAGAGGCTTGCTATGAAACAGTTAGTATGAGCAGAGTTAACTTATTTCATAGATTATTGAAACTTTTCATGTTTACTATTAGAAAATCGATGAAGTTCCTGCTGATCCAAAGCTCACTGAAAACTTTTTGAATTTGAAGAAGCAAATTGAGTTTAACAAAAAAAAGTTGGAGAAAATAAACAACGGACTAGTGCATGAGCTTAATAAGAACAAGTTGCTTGATGAAGAAGGAGTTTACCAAGTTAAAAAGAAAAAGGAATTTGGTGGAGTTCCTTCTATGATGGTAGTTTTTGCAATTTACTTATTATTACTATTCTCAAATTAGTGTAACAAAAATAGCTCTGGTGTTTATAGATAGAAGAAAAGGGTATAAAGCTTTTGTGTTTGTAATTGAAAAAAAATCGATCGTGCTGTTTTGAGAAATTTTTTGTTTTGTATTTGTTCTTATACTGAACTACAGTATTAGTTTAGATATAATCTATTAGTCTTTTTTTTAAGCAATTTTCTTAAAACACCCTTCAAAACTTAAAACAAGCACAGTCGTCTTCAATAACAAACATTTTTTAAACTTTTGATAACACAAAAGCCACATTTTAAATGCACTTTTTTATCTTACTTCTTTTTGACTTTATTCTAAGTTGTAACACTATCTTAAAGATATCAATTGCAATAATTCTGTATACTCCTTATACGTTGAAAAGAAAATTTGTAATGTTAAATTGTTTTATAGTTTATTGAACCTTTTCATTTTTAATATTAGCACATCGATGACATTCCTGCGGATCCAAAACTCGCTGAAAACTTTTTGAATTTAAAGCAGCAAATTGAGTTTAATAAAAAGAAGTTGGGGAATATTAACAGTGAAGGAGTTAAAGATCAGCTTAATAAGAACAAAATTTTTGATGCTTATGGAGTTTACCAAGTTGAAAAGAACAAAGAATTCGGTGGAGCTTCTTCTAAATTTGTTTGTTCTTTAAATATTTATTTATCGTCTTTTTTAAACGTTGTTTATAGAATAGAATTGCTGTAACATTAAAAACTGTAGCAGTCTTAGATATCGTGAATGTAAGAAAGGGTATAAAACATTTTATTTGTAATTGGTAGACAATAAACTTTGGAAATTTTTCCTTTTGTATCTATCAGCACATACTAAGCTACTAGTTTACGATTAGAAAATTTCTTTTGTATATTTAAAAACCCTTAAATTAAAATTTAAAAAAATGAATCGTTTTCGATAAACATTAGTTTTAAAAAATATAGATAAATAGAAAAGCTACTATGTTTTTACAAAGTGCATTAATTATGATTTTTCTTTGTTATCTTACTTCTTTTCTAGCACTAATGAAAGTGACTTATTTTTCAGTTTTACTGTATACTATTTATTAAAATTTTTAATGTTTACCAGAATATCGAGAACAATTGTTCTGATTACGATTTAAAGCTTAAACTCCGTGATCTTTTGAAGGAAAAACATGAGATCCAGGAAATGATAAAAACATTGCAGGAAAATTCTGAAAAGTTAGTTCATTAACTGAATTTAAAAGTAGAAGGCTAATATTTTTTTTAAAGTTTTTGTTTTGTTAAATAAGTAGTTTTAGTCAGTATACGATAAAACATAATAGTTATTTAGGTAGCTACAAATAGCTAAACAAAATAGTTATAAAGCTAGTAGTACTTTTTAAATGAAATTAATAAAAATAAATAAACAATTATTAATTATCAAAAGAGTAATAACTTGTACAAAGTGAAAATTAATAAGTGAATATCTTATGTTACACTTGATTTGCGTAAATGGTAAGTAATTTAATATCTGAAAGACCATAACAAAATTACATAATTCATATTCGTTTAATAATGTTGTAATTAGATACGGTAAGAACTATCTTCAAAGGCTATTTAACTTGGAAAATGAGCTGACAGCTTCTAAAATAACAAAAGAACGTTACGAAAGGTAAGTACAAACTTTAAATTAAATACAATAAAAAAAATAATACAATTTTTTCAGTCGGTTATTGAGTTCAGATGTACGTACGTTCGATACATGCAAAGTACAACAAAAACGAAAAAATCACATCGTGACGTGAATACGTTTTTAGTGCAGAACGTTTTTGTACAAAAATAACTTAAAATTTACTAAAAATAACACACAAAACTCATGTCCATAAGTTATTTAACAAGTTTTAAATTTATGAAACTTTGATAGTTCTTTCTTAATATGCTTACTAGAGTAAATGAAGTAGTTCCCCTTGCTTAAGCATCATTTTATATTATATATATATACAAGTATAACTTTTGTATTTTTTTAGTCTGATGCAAAAAGAGATAAAAGAGTTCGCACATTACAAAGGAGAATGTAACAACAAAAACTTTGATTTGAACAACCAACTGCAGTTGTTGAAGATTGAATTAGAGGAGCATGGGTACGAAGAAGAACTCGATCAAGCAGGAAAGTTCAAGATGAACAGAAAAAATTCTTCTGGATTAGTAAGTAAATTTAAATACTAATTAACAAAACTACTAGTTGTTGCATGCATATTATTCAGCAATTTCCAAATTAATCACAAGAATAATCTAATTTCTATAAGATACACTATTTGAATACTTCGTGATACAGAACTTACTCCTATTATATATACAAATACAATTATTTTTAATAATTTCTACTTTAGATTTGCTTTATCTAAATCTGAAAAATTGGTAAGTTTTACAATTTGTCCTATACGTAATATATTTTAAAAACATGGAGCTTTTGCATACTTTAAAATTTATAAAATTTTACAAATTATTGTTTAAAATGATGCGTCGGTGATTTTTTTATTTATTTACTGAAACATCATTAACACATAATAATAGTAACTAAGCATCTGCATAATTACCAGTGCAACAAAGACTATTCCACCGAGAAAAATGAAGAGCTCCGTGAACTTTTGATGAAGAAAAACCAGCTGCAAGAAGCTAAGGAGACACTGAAGCTCAACTCCGAAAAGTTGTTTAATTTTATTAAATTTATATTAAAAACTATTTTATATCAAAACATATTCAAACATAGTTAAGGACTTTCGTCACTAATCAAGTTTACAGTTCTTTGCAAAAAGCAAGTAACAATAAGTACTTGGTAAATAATATCAAGCAAATAAAAAATAACTCTAATGTTGTGAAGCTCAATACTAATATATAAAACATTAAACAGTACAAATCGAAGTTATATTCATCAAATATACATATACATGCTTATAGATTTATTTGATTATATAAAAAACAATAGGTTTATACAACCGTTTCGTATATGATATATATAACCTCATATACTCATCAGTAAGCTAAAGTTTATTTACAATGTTAAACAGAAATTTAGAATTAAAAAATTTATAAGTATTACGACGTATTAATAATGAAGGTTTTTGTACAGAAAATTAAGTTTGAAAATACGCTAACTTGTTAGTTTAAGGATTTATGCATTTTGAATTTTAGTACGTCATAATACTTATAATTTCTTAAGTTTCTGTTAAACATTGTTAATAAACTTTAACTTTACTGATGAGTATATGAGGTAATATATCTCATATACGATTACGATCATTAAAATCATTTATTTTTTTATATAATCAAATAAGTATATAGCTCAAACTCAAATTGTCGAGCGCTATCGACCATAACTTTTTAAAAAACTATTAATATAAGTTTATATACTTATATTCATATGTCAAGAAAAATTAAGTAAGTAACAACAAACAAACAGTAAAGCATAATAATATATTTAGACTTGGTGAGGATTTTCGACAAAAGCTTTTGGACCTTGAAAAAGTATTTCAAATTTCTGGAGTATCTAAAAAAAATTACAACTCGTAAGTAAAAACTTTCAAATAAATATAGTACAAAAAGTCTATAATTGCCGATTATAGTTAGTGAGAAAAATCTTAATAGTTTTTAATTTTTGTTGTTGCTTTGAAATATTTCTAGTGGCGGTGAAAACATTACCAGAACATTCAAAACTTGTTGTTTCTGAAAAGAAAAGTTATACATAACTTTTTTTTTCAGTCTTTTGATGAACCAAGCAGACAGATTTTCGAAACACAGAGAAGAGCAATCCAGGAAAGACTCGGAGTTGAGCAAGGAGCTAAAGGAGATCCAAGATGAGTTGAAGAAGCTGGGCTACGAAAAAAAAATTCATCAAACTGAAAATAAAAAGGAATTTGGTGGAGTTCCTTCTATGATGGTAGTTTAAACAATCTTCTTGTTATTACTATTCTCAAATTACTGTAACATAAGTTGCTTTAGCATTCGTATTTGTATAAACAGTAAAAAAAAGTATGACTTGTTTCTTTTCGTAACTGAAAAATAGTCGACTTCACTGTTTTGAGAAATGTTTGTTCCTCCGTACGTTTTTGCAACTATACTGAGCTATACTTCTAGTGTTTTCTATATACTATTAATACGTTGAAAGGAAATTTTCTAGTGTTAGCTTGTTTATATTTGATTAAAATTTTTCATGTTAGCTCTACGAAGACATTTCTGCTGATGCAAAACTCCTCAAAAACTTTTTGAACATGAAGAAGCAAATGGAGGCAAACAGAAGAATGCTCGAGAAAGCTCACTCGGAAGGTGAAGTAAGTAAACTTGCAATGAACAAAGTGTTTGACGGAAGTACAGTTCATCAAGTTGAAAAGAAAAAGGAATTTGGTGGAGTTCCTTCTATGATGGTAAGATCTTTAAACAATCTTCTTGTTATTACTATTCTCAAATTATTGTAACATAAGTTGCTCTAGCATTCATATTTGTATAAACAGTAAAAAAAAAGTATGACTCGTTTCTTTTCGTAACTGAAAAATAGTCGACTTCACTGTTTTGAGAAATGTTTGTTCCTCCGTACGTTTTTGCAACTATACTGAGCTATACTTCTAATGTTTTCTATATACTATTAATACGTTGAAAGGAAATTTTCTAGTGTTAGCTTGTTTATATTTGATTAAAATTTTTCATGTTAGCTCTACGAAGACATTTCTGCTGATGCAAAACGCATCAAAAACTTTTTGAACATGAAGAAGCAAATGGAGGCAAACAGAAGAATGCTCGACAAAGCTCACTCGGAAGGTGAAGTAAGTAAGCTTGCAATGAACAAAGTGTTTGACGGAAGTACAGTTCATCAAACTGAAAAGAAAAAGGAATTTGGTGGAGTTCCTTCTATGATGGTAAGATCTTTAAACAATCTTCTTGTTATTACTATTCTCAAATTACTGTAACATAAGTTGCTCTAGCATTCATATTTGTATAAACAGTAAAAAAAAAGTATGACTCGTTTCTTTTCGTAACTGAAAAATAGTCGACTTCACGGTTTTGAGAAATGTTTGTTCTTATGTACGTTTTTGCAACTATACTGAGCTATACTTCTAGTGTTTTCTATATACTATTTATACGTTGAAAGGAAATTTTCTAGTGTTAGCTTGTTTATATTTGATTAAAATTTTTCATGTTAGCTCAACGAAGACATTTCCGCTGAAGCAAAACTCATCAAAAACTTTTTGAACACGAAGAAGCAAATGGAGGCAAACAGAAGAATGCTCGAGAAAGCTCACTCGGAAGGTGAAGTAAGTAAACTTGCAATGAACAAAGTGTTTGACGGAAGTACAGTTCATCAAGTTGAAAAGAAAAAGGAACTTGGTGGAGTTCCTTCTATGATGGTAAGATCTTTAAACAATCTTCTTGTTATTACTATTCTCAAATTACTGTAACATAAGTTGCTCTAGCATTCGTGTTTGTATAAACAGTAAAAAAAAAGTATGACTCGTTTCTTTTCGTAACTGAAAAATAGTCGACTTCACTGTTTTGAGAAATGTTTGTTCCTCCGTACGTTTTTGCAACTATACTGAGCTATACTTCTAGTGTTTTCTATATACTATTTATACGTTGAAAGGAAATTTTCTAGTGTTAGCTTGTTTATATTTGATTAAAATTTTTCATGTTAGCTCAACGAAGACATTTCTGCTGAAGCAAAACGCATTAAAAACTTTTTGAACATGAAGAAGCAAATGGAGGCAAACAGAAGAATGCTCGAGAAAGCTCACTCGGAAGGCGAAGTAAGTAAACTTGCAATGAACAAAATGTTTGACGGAAGTACAGTTCATCAAGTTGAAAAGAACAGGGAGTTTGGCGGAGCTTGTTCAACGTTGGTAAGTAAAAAATTTAAACAACAATAAATATTACACATTATTTACTAATAAGAATTGTTTTTACCTTCGAATAAAACACTAAGTTAAGTTACTTCTTTACAGTTTAAAAAATGTCTTATAAATACAACTTTTAAATACATTACTAGTAGTAGATAAATTAGTTTTAAGTAATATATAGTACTCCAAAAGACTTATTCGTAATAAAAGCGTCCTACGTGAAATGTTTAAAGTTTCAAAATTATTACACATAACACACATGAGTCCGTCGTTATCGAAATTTCGTATGCGCGTTAGAGACTGAATAGGTTGTTTGAAAGGTTAGCGTGTTTTTTGTCAATGACACTGTACATTATAACCAGCGCAACCAGGAATCTGATGAGGATGCCGAACTTCGTGAGCTTTTGATGACAAAGAATCAGCTCCTGGAAATGAAGCAGGCAATGTGCGACAATTCTGACAAGTTAGTTTTGAATGCTTTTTAAAATGTAAATTACAAATGTTTAATAACAAATGTTTGTTGAAACTAGATAACTACGTAAATAATAATCACACAAATGATAAATACGTAACCACATATATTTTACGAAGATTAAATACTGTAACATAACACACTACTATATGTTAAATTTAAAAAGTAAAACATAATAAACAAGTAAAAAACTATTTACAAAATTAAACTAATTTATTCCAGACTTGGTGAAGATTACAATCAGAGAATTTGCTACTTGAATACAGAATATGCCGCTTCTCGTTTAACTAAAGAATGCTACAACGCGTAAGTATAGAAAAAAAAAAACTTAATTACAAAAAAAAAATATATCTATGATGTGCAAGTACTAAGTATTTGTTGAAACCTTTATGGAAATATATTTAAACATACGGTATTTATGCGCAACTTTTGATCATAAAATGTTCAATTTCAAACAATACAGGACTGTTTAAAAAAGTATTTTTTATACAATTTTTTTAGTAATAAATATTATTACTTTCGCGTCATTTAACCGAACTAAAAAATTAAGATTTTTTATATATCAGAGTGTTTAGAAATTTTTTTGCACAAAAACAACAAATTTAACCTTACAGTCACTATTACTTTGACTTTGCAGTTTTACCCTTAGGTTCAAGTTACCATTATGTTTAGATGTAACAGGATATCAAACTGCATTTGATTACTGTTTAAATTTAATAGAGAGTTTTGAGAAACTCTTGTTCATCATCAGTGACATTCATTCTAGCCACATTTGCTGCATTAAACATGTTATTCTAGAATAGACATAATTTTTTGATTGTTTTATGCAAAGTTTTTGTTTAAGGTTGTTTTCTTCTCATAATGTCTTTTCATAATCTTAAGTTCAAGCAGTTAATTCTCATTATAATTTAAACATTCTCTAAATATTTAAAATCTAAACTGTGTTCAAAAGTTTAACAAGTGTTTAAAATAATTTCTAAAGCATAAAGTTATTCATGTGTTACATATTTCTTTATGTTTGTTAGTGTTTTCATTTGCTCTGTAACTAAGAATGTGCTCATTCATAGGCGTGCCTAGTTTTATATAAAGTTTATATATAGCTTTATATTAGCCCTAAAAATGTTTCAAAACATTATTAGTTAAGTAGATGTTTTTATTTATTATGGTTAACAGTGAAGTTTACAGCAAAATTTAACCATACTTACAATTGTGGGTTAAACATCATAAAAAAGTACAATAAAAATCAAGTTATGCAAGTATTAAGTATCTGTAGATAATGTCATGAAAATATGTATAAGTATAAGTTATTTATTTCCAAAGTTTAAACATAGAACATAGTACTTAAAACATGTGTTTGAGAAATGTTTCACAAACAGTATTTTTAATAATAAACATAATCACTTTCGTATGGTTATTACTTATAAACGAAATTTTTTTTTATATCAAAGTGTTAATAATTTTTTTAATATATTGAAAAACATTTAAAACCTTACAGTCACTTTTGCCATAAATTTACATGGTTAACCTTAGGTTTAAGTAAATATTATATTTGCGAAACTTATTGTTAAGATTTCCAAATGCTTTTAGCAACACACTGGTGTTGTTCTATTTCAAATGATGAAGCCAAAATTGAATTTCGCAAATATCGTACTGTTTTTTTTTTCCTTAAAAGATGTTGATTAGTAAAAGTTAATAAGTGGTGTATGTATATAGCTCCAAATTTGAAAGTCCTTTTTAAAATTAGGTCTATTGACCTGACCATATTCATAAGTGTATTTTTATCCGTTTTTTTAAATTTCTTCTCCTTTTATCGCTGTCGACCTCATAAATATTTTTCATAGTCTAACGAACAAAGAGATAGACACGTTTGCAAGAAACAACGAAATTCGCAAAATAAAAAAGATGGAGTTGAACAAGAAACTGAAGAAGGTTCTAGATAAATTGAAGGAAATGGAAGAAAAAGTTCATCAAACTGAAAAGAGCAAAGAATTTGGTGGGATGAACTCAAAGATGGTCGGTTTGATTCGAAAATGTAGTCTTATTAAGTTGATTTGTGTTGTAGTTAAGTTACAATCGTTTGTAAACTTCAAATGTTGTACAGTTTACTTGATTGGAAAATAGTTTTAAAATAAAACATTTACAACTCTTCTTAACTTTTTATGTTTGTAAATTATTTTTATCATGAATTGTTTAGTTGATGTAGAGTTTTATTAGTCTGCTCTCGACAACAAACTACTTGTTTGTGAATTTTAACTTGATCAATACGCACGGCTTTTATTAATCATTAATTAAAAGTAGTTCTTATTTTCATAAAAACAAATAAATAACGTACTGAGATATTATTTCACTTAAGTGTTCTTATCTACAGCTTTCCTATGAATATGACTGGAAGTTGCGACAAATAGATGCTTTAAAAAAGCAAAGAAAGCAATATATCCAGACAAAAAATTCCATGGAAAAAGAACTTGCAGAGTAAGTTGCTGACTTTTAAGTAGTTTGTAGCATCTGAATTTTTTAAAATTTACCAACATCTGAGACTTTCTACAGTACACAAAAAAAAGTTAGACAAGGAATATAAGAAAACACTTTAGTTGGTTACAAGCTTGTTTCTCTCAATTATAATAAAAAAACTTTTTTATTTTTTTCAGAAACGAACAGGCTCATCACGAGAAATTGAAAATGTTTAAAAAAGAACATCTTGCGGGATTAGTTGGAGGTTGTGCCGGGTAAGTTGTATATATTTGTGCATATGTTTATTTACAAGTACTTTCTGTTGTCAAAACATGATTCAATACTTTAGCAGAAATTTATGCAAAACAACATAACAAAATTTTGTACTCTTCCACATTATGTAAGACAAATGCTCTTTTGAAAAGTATTGAAAACCAACCATGTATTCGTGTATATACGAGGAATATTAATGTAGTAGGAGTAGTTTAGGAATTCCAGTTAAAATAAAAGTTTCTTTTAAATTGTTTATATTTATTTTTTGTTTAATTTAAGTTCTCACAAATACTCTCTGTGGTAGTTTTAGTAAGTTATAAAATTTTTAAGTTGATGCTTTTGAGTTGAAACGAAAAAAAAAAGTTTATTTATGCATAATAATAGTTTACTATTACATGTAACAAATTTTGACAGGTCTACTTAAAACATAAACAAAACAATTTTTTTTGTGTTTGCTTCGACAAAATTAATCAGTACTTTTTTATTTCAGTTTTTATTTGAAAAAGTATGAAGACTATAAAAATGAAAGTTCCAAAAGCGTAAAGGGAGTTGAAGATCAGATTAAGAAGTTGGATGAGAGTATCAAGAACTTGGAGCAACAACTAGAGTAGAACTTGGAGCTACGATTAGAAAATTATTAAAATAGGAAATCGTTCAGATAACTTGAATAAACCTGCCTTACATATTTGTTGTTTCTTGTAAACTGATTATTTTCTTTAAGTTAGACAAATCTTTAATACGTGACGGGCAACAATACATATTTTTATTAAAATATTTTATTTAAAACCAGCAGATGAAAAATTCAAATTTTGGCTCTAAAAACCTTGACTATTTGTTCTCATAAATTAAATAAATGTCCTAACCTTACAATAAGAATGAATTCGATTACTGTATATTACCATTTTTTTAATGGCAAAACATACATCATGTTGGTACAAAGACTTTATTAAGTTACGCCTGATAAGTTTTTAAAGAAAACTATTATACCGGATTGGCTTATCGAGGTTATAAATCGTGTACGTGTTTTTAATATGATTCAATGATGAAATGAAATCGAAAGTTTTCTAAGTTCAAATTTTTTATTAAAAAAAAAAACAATAACTGTTTCAATATATGGCTTTAGGCTAAGAATTATTAGTAATTTATTGGTACTTTAATCAAAATATGCAACAATTGAATTGGTCATAAGCTAGCCTCTTATTTTAGATTTCATATTCACTTTCTTAAATGGAAATATTATAATTAAGTTAAAGAGAATTTAGCACTAATATCAAATTATAGATTTTTATTTTGTTATTAATACAACTTTCATTATTTACTTATGATTATTTCAGCTATTTTAATTAGAGTAATATAAAATAGTTTTAACGACTAAAAAAAGATAATCTACAAAAAATTTAACTAATTTACACATACATTCATTAAAGCTTTCCAAATTACTTATGATAAAGTAATATTTCAACATTCAATGTTATTTATATTTAAATTAAGTCATTGTATTATGCCCTAATTTTTACTTTCATTGATGAATATATACTAAAAACTATAGGCTAAAACAGTTTGGTTTAAAAAATCAGTTAACAAGTTACGAATGAATATATATATATATATATATATATTTGTTAATCTAAGTAAAGCAACTAAACAACTATGTGTTAGTTTTAGCCTGTAGAACAGGGTTTCCCAAACTTTTTTCAAAAAACCCCTTAAAAGAAATTAAAAAAGCTATGGCCTCCTCAAACAACATTAAAATAAAAAACTTCTATTAAAACCGCCTAAGATCTTCTTTTTGCTCTTTATCATTAATTCCAGAATATTTAAAGCAAGTTTCAAATTATGACTATACACCCCCTGTGACCCCTTAACTGTTCATTGCCCCCCTTTGGTATTTTTGATGCTCATGTCCCCCATGGAAGCCACTTGGCCCAGTCTGGGAATTCCTGCTGTATAATAAATAATTTTTGCTGAAGTTTTATGCAAAGAAGATAAAAGTACGGCTTATTTGTGATTTGAACAAAGGCTGTTGATCATAGTAGAAAGTTAATACATAAAGTAATAATGTTAAGAAATAAGAGGCAGAAAAGCAGATTTTAGAACAAATTAACATATATAATAAAGCTTAGTTGAATATATACTTTATTGAACGACAAAAAAAAACGCTCAAAATGAATTGTTCTAGAAACTGGTGCACGAAAAACCTTTGGGTTATCAAGTCGCACACCATTTGGATACAGTTTAACGTCTTGTCTAGGAAAAAGTTAGAAGAAATATTTAAGTATATTTACATATTCAAAATACATTTGTGTGTGTACGTGTAGAAGTGAAAGTAGAAAAAATATGTATACTATTTAAATAAAAAAGGTCGGTTGTGGAGTAAGATTTATTAAAAAATCTTACCTTTTATCTTGCGTATAAATATTTCGTAAATGTTTCTATCTACATGTGCTTGTTTGGCTCTCTCACGCCACCTATGTTGCATTTGGTGTGGTGAAGGATATTTCAAACATTATTTTAGTAAAACTTTCAACAGTTTAGGCGTTGTACCTACATTTCAAGCTTTATCTATAATCCTGGTACTTTTGTACAATGAAAAAATAACAGAACGAGTGTAACGTTTTAATTATTATTTTTGTTGATGAGCAACACTTGGGTATTAAACTAGTTGTTAAATACTTTTAAAAAATAGATATAATCATTTAAAAAGTCTATTTAGTTTATTATTGATTAAAATAGTCAACCAAAACTCAGGATAATAGGTTTTAGTACTTAATTACAATTATATGAGTTAAATGTTAAACTATACTTTTTTTTATCGAAATTAGTTGTAATAAAAAATTGAAATTAAGTATTTATTGAAATACTTCATTTTGTAGATAAAATAACTTAAGTACTCTTCAAACGAAAAATATTCCAAAAAAATCAGAAAAGTTTAAAACTCAGAAAAATATATTAAGCAGAAAGTAAAACTCGAGTATTTATAAAAAACTAAACTAACAATTAACATTTTTTTTCACGGTGTGATTTAAACCTAACTTTGCAATTTTTAAACATATCTTATTGTATTTGATTTACAGTTATCTACTTATATCTTTAATTTATATAAATGTATAAAAATCAAATTTTATATATTAATAATGAAAACAATAGGTGTTAAAATCTTAAAACATTTCAAAGATTAGTTAAAAAGCACAATCAAACTTTTAATCATGTGAAAGTTGTCTTAAACAATTATAAAGTTAAATTATCAAGTTTGAAATTATCAACTTTAAAGTAATCAAAATTAAATTTATCGAATTTAATATGATCAAGTTAAAAATTTCCGAATTTAAAATCATCGAGTAAACATTATCATGCTTAAATGGATTAAGTTTAACATGGTTGAGTTTAGTATGATTGTTTTAATACAATCAAGTTTAGTATGTTCAAGTTTGTAATGATCGCGAGTTAGAGTTTATCGACTTCCACCTTTTGCTTAAGGTTTTTAGACATTTTGTTTAAATATTTTGGATTAGATCATTCTCTGCGACAAATATATCACAGCAAAATTAGCATAAGAATCAACGCATACATTTAGCTTCATTTTTTTTTTCCATGTAGTTGAGGTAGCAAAAGACTTTCTACAAGTTACTGGCAAAATGTACTCAAATTATATTTTTTTTTACTTTGAAAAAGCTCTTAAGAACTCTACTGAAACAGTAAAATTAAAAAAATCATTGGATTTAGGGTCGTTTTTTATTTACAGTCAAGAAAAAATAAGGAATACTATGTGATTTGTTGATACAATAAAGCTAATTTGGACTATCATGGAGCTCAAAGTTTCATAACAAAATGTTGTGAAATAACTACTTTAGATACTTTTTAAAGACTTTTACACAACAAGCTTACAACAGTCACATTAAACTCTTATTTAATAATATAAACAGTTTTTATATGTTTAAAAGATACAGCATACAATTTAAATTGTATTATAATAGCTTTAATATGTTAAAATTGTTATAAGTATAAACATAAAGTTTAAAAAAGTAAAGCAAAAAACACAAATAAATATTAAATAAAAAAGTGCAATATACATTTGTAGTATTTTATTTAGTTATTTGAAAATATTAAAACTTTAATCCTCTTCTAACACAAGTAGGTGTCAGATTTGTACGAGTTTGTCAAGTTTTATAAAAAAGTTCATTTTCAAAATTAAGGACCAAATTTTTTTTTATTTAAAAAACCTTTTTTTTTAAATTAAAAGTTGATAAAATTTGCAAAAGTGAAGCTCCATGCAGAAATTAAGCTAGGTGCAAAATGACTCGTATCCTCTAACAGATTTAGTTTGTCTTACAACACACTACGTTGCTCAGAAACTGTGTTTAGCTTAGGATTACTTTTTCGAGTATGTTTATAATTATCTACAATTTTTTAAGTCATATGATTACGCATTCTTAGAGAAGCTTTTGGCGGATAAGGGCTTAAACATTTTATAAAAAAATAAGTAGTTTACTAAGAGCAGAGTCTATTCTTAGTGGTTAAACCAGATAGTAATTCTTAAAAATAATCTATAGCATTCTAAATGTAGAATAAGCAATTGAATACTAGTAGAAGCAATATAGTTTTTCACTAGTATAAATTAAAACTGTAGATAGAAAATGATTAACAATAATCCGAACTTTAATTTTATTTTAATAATTAACAAATGTAGCGATAAAAACGATCGATTTTGTGGAGGACAGTGCTTGTAGGTGCCTTGAGTTTCACACTTTTGTATGTGTAGTACGACTCGATAACCGAAAGTTTTTTGTACACAAGGTCCTTAGATCAAACTTTTTGAGCGCTATTCTTTTATCCTTAAATAAACAATAACAGTTTGCTCGTAAACATTGTTTTGAAATAATTTTAAATTAATAAATATAAAACTTTTAAGATTTATTTTGTATAGTTTTATTTAATAAATAAAGTAGTAGATTTAAGTTTAAAAATGGTAAGCAACCGTTTTTATACTAATACTGCCATTATTCACAACGAAAACCATAGTCTACCATGGGCACCACATTGTCTTCTCTATTCGATTTCAATTTTTACAATTTTAAGTTTTTTATTTACCTTTTATACAACAGCAACCAAAAGACCTTAACAAAAACTCAATTTATAAAAAGGGAGAAATAAAAATGTTACGATAAACGAAATGTTTAATATAAATACAAAACACAGTGTAGTTTTAGATAGTGTTAATAAAAGACGTCGCATGGGGTGGAGCATTGAAGAAGATGCACCACCAATAAAATTGAAAAACTGTTTTGAATATTATATAACTAGCAGAACTCATATTTTTTGAAGAGAATTTTGCCTAAAAACGATTTGTTGTAATTGTACTCTTCTTTCTTTGTGAATTATTTTCGTTTTTATGATTAGCTTTCTTTGTAAATTGTTAACAAAAAAATAAAATTTTAAAGCTCTTTTTTGTTTACTTTTTCAAATAAACAGATAAACTAATAAATTAAGTTGAAATAGTAAGAAACCTTTTTTGACCTATTACTGCTAGTATTTATCATGGTAACTATAGTCTACTATGGGCACCACACTGTCTCCTCCTTTCGATTTCGATTTTTACCTTCAATTACGTTTATATTTTCTTGCTACTTTTTTTACAACAGAAACCACAAAAAATTTAAACAAAACTCAATAAATAGAAGGAAGAATTAATGATGTCACTATAAACGAAATGTTTAATATAACCATAAAACTCTTAAAGCACAATGTAATTCAAAACAGTGTTAATAAGAGACGTTGCATGGGATGGAGCATTAAAGCAGATGAACTGTCAAAAAATTAAAATATTTTATTAATTTTATGAAGCTACCAAAACTTTTATCTTTCGAACAAGTTTTTGTCTAAAAATAATTCGTTGTTTTTGTATTTTTTTATCTCTGTAAATTGTTTTTTTTTTTAATAAAAGGGTTTTTCAAATACTTGTAAATTTTCCGTACCCCTTAACAAAAATACTACGCGTAGAAATTCCATATGTGTCTACAGATATTTCGTATATGTGCTTGTATGTAGAGGCAACATTTTCTACTAATTTTTATTTGCTTTGCTTTATTATTGATTTTAAAAAACTCAGTTATATTAACGAAATCTAACATAAGTAGTTGGTAGAGGCTGTTGTAACGTAATTAAATTAATTACTTTAATGTACAATTAATCTTAAAAATTAACCCTAAAAGTCTTTTTAAAGTATTTAAAAGTTCAAAGTGCGTTTAATAAAAAGTAAAAGTAGTAAACTGAAAAAAAAAAATCAAGTAATAAAGGCTAAAATTTTTAATGTTCTCACAATTTTATTCAGAGTCTCTAACTCCAAAAGGGTTGTTTTAGCACTTAAAACAAAATGAGTTATACCGATAGTTGTTCAACACCTGAAGTTAGATTGTTTTAGTATTTCTAAGAGCAGAAAGTTATGTAGATAACTTGTTCTAAAGTGTTAAGGATCGAGAATAAAGCAAATTCACGTCTATAAACATAGGAATGCCTATTTTGAACTACAGTAGTTGCTCAACAGTCGAGATTAGTTTGTTTTAGTATATCAAACAACCGAAAAACTAATATTTCACACAGTTTTGTTGTACTTCAACCTATGGCTCACAAGTTACCAAATACAGTATGACTTTAACAAACGAACTTAATAACACGCACTTAAAAAGTTTAACTGGTTATTTTCTAAAGTTAAGTCCAAAATAAATACGATTCTAAAAAGTAAATCTTCTTTGACAAAGAAAATCTCAATCAAAGTCTAATAACGATTTAGACAGTGAAGTTACTTTATAAAAAAATCTCAAACGATTTTCCATTTTATACCGAGCTTTCTCTTAAACTGTTTTGAAACAGTAAAGCTCTCTTTTTTCTTATTCTCTCAGAGCGAGCGCGAGGCAGCGCTTTCAAAATGACTCTTTTGACCTTAAGCTGTAATTTTACGAAAAAATAGAGTAGGAATTTGTAGTTTACAAAACCTTTTTCTTTGTTTAGTTTAGCCTGTGGCATTTGGTATAAACGTTTCTGGACATAATGTAAATTTTTTTATACTTTTTGAGTTACAAATTAAAGCAGTTAAAATGCTCAAGTCAAGCTGAATTACATTACTTTATAATAAACAATTTAAGAGTTAAACTTTAAAGATAAATTTTCTTGTTATTTTAAATCGTTAACTTTTTTATTATTGGAAACTAAGTTGCTAGGACAAAAATTCAAAAAAATAGATACGTTAGTATGATTTTATTAACTGAATATTGATTTATTAGACTTTATTTTACAGTGTTTAGTTTTGCTAGCTCGCAACTTAAAAACTACTTGTAGATTTTTTAGTTAATACAAAAACTTATTTTTTGTAGTTATTTGGTTATGAGTGCTTTAAGTTTGACAAATTATACATTTTATTTTATTTGACAGTGTATACTAATTTTTTTGTACATTTTTTAGCTAAATTAAAACAAAGTACTTGTAAAAACTATCAAAAGTTTTAGTTTGACCTAAGGTAAAAAATAGTTATACAGCTATAAATGTTTGATATTTTAAAGAAGTTTAGGTTACTGTTAAATTTAAGGATAATAGCTTAATTGTAACTAACTAGATGCTTAGATATGGAAAATTAGTTAGTAACATAATTAATAAAACTTTGTGTTTACAGGAGCATATTTTTTGGACAGTAAAATAGTTTTTATAGTTTAAAAACAATTTAGATCACCTTAAAAACTCTTTATATTTTTCAAGGCTTTAATTTACTAAAACTGTTAGTTCAAAGTTTTCTAAATATGTATTAATATTTAAAAAACGCTTTAGTTTTTTTTTACAATTGCTTCCCGCTGTTTATCGTCTAACTATTTACAACGATTGTCGTTTATTTTTTCTCTTTTTTTTTCAATTTCTCTCTATCTCTTTTTTTGGCCTTTTTCGAGCGAAATAACTCGAAGCTGGCATTTTTTATTCTAAACTTTTTTCAACACTGCTTGTTTATGTTAAGTACTTATATAAACTTTGTTCTGTAGACCTTTTTTTGAATTTTAATAAATCACACAAGTATTACAATTCCAAGTTTTAAATATTGAAAGTTCGCTCTATTCAATATAAAGATGTTTGCAAAAGATTTTACCGTGCTAAACATATTCGTTTGAGTAAGTATTTTTACTTTTAACTAAAAAAAAGTATTAAAACTTACTAGTGTTAGAACTATGTATAAATAATAATAGATTAAAATAAAATTAAAACTAGATTAACTTTTTGTAAACTATTTTAAATGTATAAGTAAAGTATTTAACTTCTCAATGTAATACAACTAAGGTTATAGTGGTTTTTAGCTTAAAAGTTTATTATTATTTATAACCACTTAAAATTTAACTAATTAAAATTAAAAACCATTGTTTTGAAATAAAATAATTAAAGTTGATTAATAAACAAATTAAAAAAATGTAGTAAAACAAACTGAAGTTAAGCAAACTAGTTACTTTAAAAAATTAGTTAATCACTTCTTTAATCTAACTTAACATAAACTTATTTTTATTTAGCCAAAGTATTAAACTTATAGTCCGTAACTTGCAGAGCATTTTGTTTGTTTAAACAAAACAAAGTAAAAAAAAAATTACTAATAAATTAGGTATGTAGCTAGAAATAAGATAGTGCGAGTTTAACTTATAAGAGTTAAAAAAGTAACTTATGTTTGTTTAGAAAACACAAAAGTAAAATATTAATTTTTTTTGACAGTTATTCAGTTTGTTTTGTAAATATCAAGCTTAATATTTTACGCTAGATTATTATCAAAACTTTTTCAGTGCTTTTAAAAAAGTAAAAAAAAATTGTTTTGCTCACTTATTTCGTGTAAAGTATTTTTAAACAAATTTGTACGAAAATAAAGTAAGCACATTGATTTTATGTGTGAAATATTACTTTTTTGAGTTCTAACAGAATAAAGCAGATGTGTTATGAATTAAAATATGTATTTTTACTCTATACTGCAGAAACTAAAATCAAAAAATTGTTTTATTCTTTTTATTATTGAAGTTTAAGAAAGGTAAATCATGTAAAATGTGTAGTTTTGTTGATTATGCAATCAGAAAAAATAACAATAAAAATGCTTGTAGTTTTGTTTTTTTCAAATTATTTTTAAACTATAAAAAGTACCTTTATAAAGGTTATAAAATATGCAGTGATATGCAACTAATAGGACTTGTTTATAATTTTTTTTAATTAGTTTAACTTTTTTTTTCAGAAAAACATATATATTTTACGCGAAAAGTATTTTAAAACTGCTTGAAAAATTTAAACTATATGCTGTATTTATTTATATTTAAATTACATTGTTGGGACAGTATATGCTACTCTTAGTACTTTACAGCAACTTAGTAAACACTGAAATAACTTAGCCTTTTAATCTCAATAAAATTTAATAAATATAACTGATATTGTTAACCTTGTGTTTTATTAGCAACTTAGTTATTGTTAATCAGAAAGTTTGCACTACCTACTAATGTTACTGTAATTAAAACAAAAAGCTTTGAGTGTTTAAAATAGTTGCAATAAACATTTTATTTTGTTTAGTTGCATAAAGCATACTAATTAGTAAGCATAGTAAGCAAATTAGTAAGTGTTTTTTTCTAAGAAAAGTAAACTCATTCTGGCTAACTTCAATATTTTTTTATCAAAAAAAAAAGATATTTACTCGTTCATTAAAGTTATAAAATTATAATTTTAAGCAAAACTTAGTGGAGGTTTTATTGAACTTTTCTTTTAAAGATGAGTACCGACTACGATACTGATGACTATTTTTATGAAGAATTTCAGCGTAAAGTAAGTTTATAATTTTTCAAAGGGGTTTTTAAGCTTTTTAATTTATCACAACAACATTATTGAAGACATAAAACTTGTAATTGTAATTGTATTGAACAAAAAAACGAAAACGAAAAGATGCTCAAAAGATGACTTGGTCCAAGGACCTGGGTGCACGAACAGACCTCTCGGTCTTCGAGCGCACACCTAACATAAATAATTAATGATCTAAAAAACTTTACACATAAGAATGTTAACTCTCAAATTAAAAGCTATCAAAATTGGACTACTTTAAACAATTTTTCAAACAACAAATCTTCAAATAGGTGTATGTAATAGTATTTGACACGTAACAATTACTGTTAACTTTTTACGAAAACATTTTTTTAGATGACCGCCAGCACACTTGCGAAGAAAGTTGTTGACGTGAAAAGTGCTGGGGACGAACAGCTGGTTTATTTCTTTGACGACAACTCAATCAGTGTGGTGGACCACTCAGGAAAAACACTCGCAGCAAAAAGGTATAAATTTGTTTCATGCAACTTATGAAAACTTTTTTAATTAATGCTTTTAACTACTCCGTTTTGTACTTTTTGTAACAAACTTTCACGTGCTGTGCTTGCTGTTATTTTGGCACATGAAGGTCCAGGTTTCGGCTCTGATGACTTTCGCTGATGCTTTCTTATTGGTCGTATTACAAATGAGCGTACCAGATGTCTTGCTGATTGAACGCATATTTGCACGGAAACTAAACAACCTGATCATATCAGCAAAATGTAGCTTCGTGGTAAAACATCATGTCTGTTTGTAGCTCTTTTCGGTTACGCCCAACTAACAAAACTTGCAACTATCAAAACTTGTCTTTTAAGACTTTCAAGCTAAATTTAAACTTATCCGTAAAGAATTTTTCCAACCAACACAAATACTTTACTTTTTTTTCCAGGTTTGCCGATAAAATTTCCACGATCGCGGCGTGCCCCGACCACTTCTGCGTGTTTTTCGGCGGCTCGTTCAAATGCTTCAAGATCGAGGAACACCGCCGCCTGGCGGACAGAAAGCTCATGGTTCAAATATCAACGACGACCCTGGCGAACGTCACGTCGCCTGTCAGGTACGCCGACGTGCAGGACACCGCGTCGGGCTTGGTGGTGGCTTGGTCGGCCAACAACGGGTCGGTGGGCTTGTACAAACTGAAGGCGAGGACCACCGAACACTTGCACTTGGGCGAACACGGGGCCGTCTGCGCCCTTTCCCTGTGCCAAAACGCCCGCTTCCTCGCCTGCGCCCACCCCGACCAGATCAAGGTGTTTTCGGTGAAAGGCGGCGGCCTTTTTGGCGTTTTCGGCTGCGACGGGGTCAGTGCGTCCACGACCAACGACCTCCTGTTCAGCCGGACGTTCGAGGTTCTGTCGTACGTCAGCCGGGAGGGGAGGATGTTCTTGTACGAGCTCAACGACCTGTACTTCCAGGAGGACAAGAGTGAGCCGGTGCCGCCCCGAGCGGTTGTTAATGTCGGGGGTTACCCCGGTGCGAGAGCGCTGGAAGTGGACTACAAGGGGGAGAACTACCAGGCGGCGAGGAGGGGGCGGGTGATTGAAGCGGTGGTCAACGGGGACGCGCAGAAAGTTAGCCTGACCAAGTACAACGTGAACGAGGATGGTGAAATACGTCAGACGCAGATCAGCAGTAAGTTTAATATTTGTTTGGGTAAAAATAAATAAGTAAATTATAAATATTTTGTAGCCCACCATAAACATGAATTTAATTAAATTGATAAAACTGTAGGTACGGTTATAGTTGCCCATCCCCTATGATACAATTTCCTAAAACTTTCATCAACATTTTATTGGTTTTCACTGTCTTTGATATCAGTTGTTGTCATTAGTGTCATCAATATTTAAGCGCCTTACATAGAATTGACATTAGTCACTGTGACTTAAACTGGTTCATTCCCCCATTTTTGACTTATAAGAAATTATACTTTGTCAACACTTTGTGACTTTTTTTGAGCTGTATTTAGTACAAAAAATAGAAATCTATGCTAAACGAAATAACTTGGGCTTAATAAGTGCTTATTAGGCTAATTAAGGTGATAAAAGGTGATAATTTGAGGTGACATGTTTGGGTTATTTGAGCATATTTTTGCTTAGTTTTGCTTTTTTTATGCTTACTTTTGCTTATTTCTGTTTACTTTGGCTTTAACATTGTCACCAATTTTTTTTGACTTATTGTGACTTAAAATGTTTCAATTTGTATTTTTATTTCCCTATCAGCATTTTGTTTAATATGATCTCCTATTGCCTGTTGGTTTTCCCAACCCCGTATGTTTTAATGGTAATTGTTAAACCGCAAAAGCTTTTTAAAGGGGCACATAGCAAATGGGAGTATTGCTTTTGTTTAATTAAACGCAGGCTTTAATGGTAAAACTTTTCCAAATCTTATCTTAATTTAAATGCACAATGTAATAAAATGACGTAAATATATTAATGTGAGAAAAATGTGATAGTTACTGCTTAAGATATGAAAAAGTAACCTACTAGTATAATGTGATTTACTACCTTTGTCTTATTCAAGTGTTACTTGAAAGATAGGTATTTCTTAATAAATTTTTTGAAGTAGTCGTTTATAACCTACCTTTTGATTAACAGCTATTTCAAGTAAATCTGAAGTTATTTTAGTGGTTTTTTAGTAACATACGTTTTAATATTTACTTATTAATTTAATTCACAGTTAAACTCAATTTTGTTAATAACCCATCAGTATAAATATTGAAATAATCGCCAACATTAACTACATAAATTTCCCATACTAGTAAACTACCCAGCTATTCTGCCTCTTACTAGAAATTGTCCCCTGATATCCAAATTCCCCCAAAATGGGGTTGATGTCGCTAATTTTAGCAAATTCAAAAATTATAATTTTGTAGTTTCTAGCTTTCCTACCGTACATATTAAAAATTAAAAAAATCAAACTGTGGCCGCGCTTAAATTATTAGTTTCAATTCAACAACTTCAAAGATGCGGACATAGATCACGACTTGGAAGATCTCTCCGACGACGATGAGGTGGCGAAGACGGAGGCGGCGGAAGAGGAGGCGTGGATCAGGGCGGACGGGAGCAGGTGCGAGTTTGCGGAGCTGGAGGGGATAATCCCCACCGACAAGGACTTTCACTATTTGGGGTGTTACCCCAAACGGGGAGTGTTCGTCATCTTCAACTTCAAATACGTTCGTTTGAGTTTGCTTGCGCACGTGTGAAAGCGTTTTGAAGTGCTGGAAACAAAACGTTTTTGATTTTAATTTTGTTGTGGTTTATTGTTATGTTGGATAATTTTGTTCATATAGATCCTAGTTGTCATGTACAAGTTTTAAAATTGTCTTTAAATTTTTTAAAACCATTTTACTAAGTTGGTTTTTTTATTAATAGTGCAGTTGATTGGAAACTTTTAAGTTAGCACCACTAAAAAAAAAGTAAATAAGATTAAAACTTAATGACATATAGATGCTATGTTTGTCCACTTAGTTTTACTTACAAAAATAACCTTGTTTAATCTTAAAGCTTTATTTCACTGCTGTTTGATAACTAAATTTAAGCGGAACAATAAAGAACAACGTAAAATACAATAAAATATGTACAATGTGTAAATAATTTAGAAACACTTTTTCTTTTCTAAAATGCAAAAAACATTTTATAAAATAATTTTTATAAAAACATAAACAACTTACAGTAGCTAGCTACAGAGTAAAACATAAAAGTAAGAAACAACTTTAATTGAATATTTAACAGCTTGACAGCAATCAAGATTTGCAACCAAGCCAACCGACTTCGGAAGATGAGGATGAGACGATTCTGAAGAAGATGGCAAGAAAGCTGGGATTCGATGAAAACTGCATTTTCGTTCACAGAACCGTCAGGAAGAGGAGGCTCCCGCGTTTTCAGGAACCGTACTCTCAAGTCGACGAAGCCCGCGAAAAAATCAAAGAAAGTTGTTTATTGTAGTTTGTGTTTCTAATAATAATACTCTGTAAACACTTAGAAAAGTATCAGTACTAGTAACACTACAACACTGTATAAAACTAATAATAAATTTTTGCATATCAGTCTTTATATTAAACCATATTTAGGTAACTTTGATATCTTCACAAAAAATACATTTTTATATCTAACAGTTGTGAATAAAAAGAAAAACGATCTCAGTCAGAGTGACTGTTTCGTGTGTGTTTTCATATCAAAGGAGAAATTCACAGTTTCGAGAAACCTGACGAAAGCCGTTGAGCCAAGCAACTGCCCGGCTCTCGCTGGAAAACCAAAGTTGTTCTTCATTCAGGTAAAAACTGATCTTTTTTTAATGATTTTTTATTGAAAGCTCTAACTGTTACTGAGGCATGGTCAAATATTATTTCTATTACTTAATGAATAGCATATTTGGTTAGTTTACGATAACAAAATTATGCAGCCTGTTGCACACAAAATCATCAATACATATTTGATTTCTAAAAAAAATAATTTGTTCCCTTTTTATATCAAAATTTTTATTTTAATTCTCTTTTTATTACTCAAAACTCACCAATTGCCTCACGGCCAGGCGCCCAGAGGTGAAAAGAAAGATCTGGGGTTCGATTCCTACCACGTTGTCAGGGACGACGAGCCCTCGACATCGGGTCATGGCAACCAATCAGCGGAACCAGAAGAGAGTGGCCATGGCAACCGGGAAGCCCCGTGCGTGAGACACCTGCTCCACTACGACAACCCGATGCCGCGGCAGATTCCGTCGCAGGCGGACCTCCTCATCGCGCATTCCACTTGCAAAGGTTGTTTATTTGATAGTTTGATACTATATTAACCGAAATACACCAAGTGCTTAGACCAAACTTTTTGAGAGCTTTTTTTACCGTTCAACAAATAATATAGTGTATTTACTTGATGGTTGTTAAAGTTTGTGGCTGTTTTAAAATGTTAACAACGTTGCAAAGCATACAAAATTGGTTTTTTGCGAATGTTGGTTTTGTAGAGGAGTTTTAAGAATTTAATGAAATAATATAAATAAATTTAGTATTAGTTTTTTGTTGTACTCAAAAGGTATTATGTTTGTGTAACTTAATTGAAACTGTGCGAACTAGTGTTATTTACTTTAAATAAATTTTATTACTTTGTTGGTTAAAATTAAAAATTTTACACTTTTCACTTGCAAAGGTTAAATGTTTAACGTTGTTTTAACTTTATTCGTTTATTTGTTTGATGGTTGTTAAAATCTGTGGTAGTTTGAAAAGAAAAATTAGCTTTGCAGTGCAAAACTTTATTTGTTTGTTAAAATAACTCTATTTGAGACATTTAATCTTTATAAAATTTATGATAGTTTTAAAAGCTAAAAACGTTACAAAGCATACAATTTTTTTTAACAAACGTTGTCTTTATACAGAACAGGTTTTACTGCCGTAGTTTTTCATACTTTTTGTTTATTTTTTTTCAAAAAATACTATAACAGTGTAACTTAATTGAAACTGTTTAGTCTTAAACCATTTAGTGTCACAAATAGTTTTCAAATATTTATTTATTTTATAACAAAACTGCAACCTTATAAGTTGTTATGTAGATTAAAAATAAACCTTTGTACTCAATTCCACCCGTTGTTAAAGAAGTATTTAATGTTAAGTAAGTCTGCTATATGTTTTAAAAACTAGTTTTCAAACATGTTAGCATTTATTATGCTATTTAAATCTTGTAGACGTTTCTAGTATACTATTTTAATTTATTATTTTATTAGTTTTTAAAATGCATTCTTATACAGTTTTTACATTATAAAAAGGATCTATGGAACTTTTATATACAAATGTGCTTAATTTCAAAAACTGTATGTTCTAAAAGTAACACTTATTTACTGAAAACCTAAAAAAAAATAATTTGTTAAAAGTCTCAATATCTTTCAGATTATGAATCGTGCACTAAAACTTACGGCGAGGCTTCTCCTTACCTTAAGTATTTGACACACGTCATCATCAAATACCATATGACGCAGGATCTGCTATCCGTGAGTTTGTTAATAAAATTTACAAACATATGTTTTTAAAACCGTTACATTTTGACCGTAACAGTAAATTTTGTATAAATTGATTTTACAGCTTTCTGTTGTGATATACAATGCAAACTTTATAAATCAAAATAAAAACTTGAACATGTTCTGGAGAATAACTAACTAGTTTAAGCCTTAAAATGAATGTTCCAATAACTTTATTTTTACCATAAGTTTACTACATTCAGTAAAAACTCACTTGTGACCTGCGTATAACAATTACAACTTCTACTAATTGTAGATGATGACTCACGTGAACTACTTGATGTCGAACAAGCACACGAACGAGGACCAAACCAAGCAGATGCCCTCTTTCGTCAGTCAACTCACGAGGAAAATCCGGTTCCTACCAAAACATTAAACTCTTTCTGCAATCGATCTGTGTAATTTACTACGTCTTTCATCGTGTAATAAACTTTCTTTTCTATTCTGATTTTAAAACCACCGAAAACTAATTAAAAATTTTATCGGCGTATAGCCAAGAAGTTTACTATTGTTTAGGAACATGTACAAAACCTTTTAAGTTGTAGTAGTATAGGCTTTCCGTGGAAAAATTAAAACTTTTGATTTTCTTAAAAAGTTAAAACCATAAACCAAGTGACATCTGGAATCAATAGAAAAAGTTTACAGTGTTCAGAAAATCAAACTTTTATAAAGTTATAAAATTTACTTGAAAATGATATAGTATAAATATCTAACACATCAGTGGTATGTCCCGATGGTGTAGGGGTCCGAATGACTAATTTGGTAACTGTGAGTTGAATAAAGAGTCTACAGAATAAAATTTGAGTTAAAAGTTGCAGCTCGAGTCCCAGTGGCCGCCACATGTAAAATAAAAGTTAATTTGTTTTAAAATTTAATAGTTTGTGTTTGTCAAGATTGTAACGTTTAGGTTGTCATAACTTTTTAAATCACAATACCATTGGTTAGAAACGTTTTAAACTAAATTGATATTAATCATCTAAAAGAGAATAATTCGCACGCCAGAAAATATTCCTCCGTATTTTGATAAACGTACTATTTATTCACTAACTGTTTCAATTTCACTTGTCTGTAGTTGCTCCTTATCTATACCAAACCAGTATAAATTTTAACGCAAATACACAAAAAAAAATTCATCCGTTCTAATTACAGGCCAATATATTTTGCAAAATTTTTAAATACATGAATTATTATTGTAAAGGCCTGAAGATCCCTTTTGGGTGAAACGACGTTGCCTTTATGCAAGTAAAATTAATATTAGTATATGTAGTTAATAAAAAGTCGATCATATTTTCTCAATAGTCTAATTTAACCTAAACTATTTCGTTTTCTCCCTAGATAAGCATCCTGTTATAGTAACTATATTGCTTACACTAATGATTGGAGATTGTTTTTTGCCTACTAAAGTAATCTCTACAGATACATGAAAAGTTCTCTGTTCTTTTTCTCAATTAAAATTAATAAATACTTTATCTTAGTACAAAACTCACAATAGTCTTACTTAGTTGGTTCAAAAAAAAAATTAGGAAAGATACTTTTTACAGTATCACAACTTTGGTTTCAACAATATTTTTTCACTGTTTTCAAAGTTTGATTTAAATATTGCACCACACATGAAGTTTCTATTTGAAATGACAAAAATATGGAAATTCTTTTTAGCATACTAACTCGATAAATTCCTATTTTTAGCTCCTTCGCAAATTATATTAGTGAGGGAAACTAAACAGGTTCAAACTTTTGGGACCATCCCAGTGATTACAACAACAATTAGTAGGGACCTTATAAGTTTTAGGTTCTATAAAAAGTTTAAAACTTCGTTTTCAACTAACGAATAGAAAGCCTACAGGTGGTCATAGTCTTGGACATTTTACAAACGTTTAAAAATTATGCTTTAATATTTATTTTTAACATTCCAAAAAACTAAACTAACATAACTTCAAAAAAGTTGGCATTTTTACTCAATAAACAACTGTATTTAAAAAATTAAGACTTTTAACTTAAAAATAATGACTAACAGAATCTTAATGCTCTTATTAGTAAATGGTTTTGCAAAATTAAGATGATCTGTATAAATAATAATAAAAATTGCAATATAAATTTTTTCAAGCCTTCAAGTAATATACTACACAATTATTTTTGAAAGTCATAAAACTTCTTTATTCTAGTTTGCATATAACAAATAAAAACGTATCAAATTACACAGTAATGTTAGAAAAATTTTCAAAATTTTCACGTTCAAGGAAAATAAAAAATATATTTAAACATTTATTTTTCATTATTACAAATCATTAATAATTGAAAGAAAAACCAAAATCATTTTGAAAATAAGTTAGAGTTAGTCAGTATAATAATCAAACACAGATTTTCGATAATCAAAAAATGATATAATTTATAATTTAAAAACTTTGAAACTTTAAACAAGCGTAAGTAACATAATGATTTAACCCTAATTAAGTTGCATTGTTTTTCAAACTTAAGTTTCCTTAAATAAAAGGTTTGAACAAAAAGTTGTCATTAAAATGCAAAGTTTAGGGCAAAAATAAAAGTTAACTGCAAAAACTAAAATATTATAAGCAGGCAATAATCATAAGGCTTTAAAAAAAATCTAAAAAATTACAATATCAAGTGTAAAAAATCAGATCGAATAATAAAATAGCTATCTAAATTTTTCAGTTGGGCACCATATAGTTTTCGCAATTAACTTTTATCGAGCATCTGAAATTTAAATACCAACAAAGATTCCCTAAAAAAATACCATAAAAGTTGAATATCAACCCGAGATGTGGGTATTTAAATTCAAGACGCTACTTTTGGCTGAAAACTGATGACATTACTAATTGTGACGTCATCGATTTACGAAGATCAGGACACCTTCAACGCGAATCTGTTGGAGGGCGGCATCGAACTGTACTTTACTTCTCTGTTTAGGGAAAACTCCCCGTCAGCATCTCCCGTGTCTTCGAATGGCTTCTTCAAAAGTTCCAAGACTCTTCTTACCTTTTGGTTTTTTAATTTAAAAACTTCTTTAAAAGTTGGTTGTTAGTAAATTAAAAAATTTTACAACTATATGCACTACTACTACTTTATCTTTTTTTAAAATTTAATTTAGACAAAGAATGTATCAAAATTGAACATAACGAATTTATACTTATAAAAAGGCTCATAGGTATTACTGCAGCCTCGTACACAAATAGCATCGAAATCACACACAAAAAAAACTTAAGTTTATTATAAATTTGTCTTACTTTCTCATTTTAATCAATCATAAAAACTCCTGTACCAATTTTAGAAGTTAGTAAGAATTCTATTTAAAAGTATATGAATATCTTATTTAAACTGTCTATTAAAATATTTTCAATATCGAGTTTTTAAAACATTCAATCAAATCTTTCTTTCTAAAAAGTTGTTTGAAAACTCAAGATTAAGCTTTTCAAAAGACTAAGTAATTAAGTTTTTGTAATATCATTTTTAACTCCGTCAAGTAGTTTCAGATTAGCTTTATATCAGAAATCAGCAAATAGTTTTAAAATTCTAAAGTAAACTCAAAAAGCTTGAAAATATGATTATATCAGTTAAAACTAAAATAATATAGTGCAAATAAAATGGAAAACAACCTCCATAAAGTTTCCATTTTCAGCTTCTTCGATGGCATTTTGTGCAATGTAGTTTCTTAATATGTACTTTGGATTCGCTCTTTTCATTAGCTATTAATTTTTTATTTAAATTATATAAAAAACAGTCTTGTTTGTATTTTAGTTTTTTTATTTAAAAGTGATTTAAGTTTAATTTAACCTGAACAAGCTCGAAAACAGTAAGTTCTAACATACTAAAAAAATGGTAATTAAAAAATATTTATTTGCTAACAGAATTGTTTTTCAAACTTTATATTCAAAACTCATTTATTTCTCAACAAACTAATCAAATAATTTTGATATTACAACCAAAAACCTTGTTTTTAATTTCGTTCAAAGCTTCTACACTTGCTCTTTTGTTGTTAACATCTAACTTGAGTCTTTCTTCGTACTTGTTCAGCCACAAACTCCATTTTTCCCCCACTTTAACTTCCCAGTCTTCTTTTGACTGCTCCTATTTCATTAATCAAAAGTTAAAATAAAAGAGACTTAGTCAAATTAACATGCTTAATAGTTAAATTAACATGTTTATATTCTCTATTTGATTCAGATCAGACGAAATGTAATTATTTTTGGCTTTCGACAACTTTTAGTTCCGCAATTCGAATAAACTGAGTGTCTTAATCACAAACATTTCAGATGTGCACTCAATGTGATTACAAATTACAAAAACTTTGCTTTTAAAGAGTATTTTTAATATTTATAGTTCTATTTTTTAACATTACTTTTTTTCGGTAAATCTGGCCTGCCGACTAAATACGTTGCCGAACTCTATTATAAGGTGAATAATATTTTACACCCAACTTGAAAAATTTATGGACTACACATAAACTTTAAGAATAATACTTTGACCGCAACAGATATGTATACAAATTTATACATTGAATTTTTTTTCTTTAAATTAATTAAAACAAGATTGTAACTAGTTTAAAGAGAAAATCTTATAAAGTAAGTTGAAAACAATTTAGTTCTACTATGTTAAAATTTCAAACTCAATAATATCATACTTTAAAAAACTTAGATTGTCTACAACTTTAGAGTGAACGAAACAAATATTCAAACTGCAAACAAACTTGAAACTGCGTGTACTTGTCGAGTTTTTCAAGCTCCTGGTGAATTGGCCCTCCTTCCGGCCCCATCATACTTTCAAATCTGGGGTTTTCCCTGGCAAGCACCCTGAACTGACGAAGCTGGTCGACATCGAATTTCGGCCTGTTGATTGGAAGAATACGAGCTGGTTAAAAATACTAACACTGGACAATAATAAACATTTTTTGAAAAATGTATAGCAACTTATATTTGATGTTTAATATTTTACATGCTTAAAACTATTGGCTTGAAAAAGATTAGATGTAATTCATATACAAAACTAAATTTTAAAATTCTTTTTTCATTTGTCAAATTTGTATTCATTTTAACAGAGTATTTATCAAATTACACATTTTTCACGTGTAAAATCTTCATTTTTTATATTATAAACTTAGAATGTATACTTAACCTTAAAAGATGCTAACTGCTTCATCACAAATTATGAATAATAATTTTCTTTATTATTATTTAGTTATAAACTTTAAAAAGTTCTAAAAACACGCATAAAAGATAGCGAAACAATTATTCAATAAAAATTAAAAACTATCGTCAGACTATAATCATAATAGAAAAGCACATTTATTACTAAAGTTTTAATATTGACAATTTTTATTTTATGTAAATGTAAGAACAACAGTTTTACTTCATTAGCTTAAGAACATTGTCATATTGGGCACACGATTGAAACAGAAGGTTTTCAACATTTTTTCTCGAGCTCTCGTATTCAGTTGAAGTGGGTATATGTAATTGAGTCAGTGATCGAAAACAGTTGGTAAAATCACAGTGCGTTTCCTGTATTTTTTACAACCATGAGACCTTAATAATCGCAATAAAATTATATAGTAACACTTGTGTTAACATACATAATTATACTCTTTTTCACTGATGAAAGTAAACTTTTTACTATGTAATATCTCCAAAATAAAAAGTAGTAGACCTGTCGTTCTAATTTGTATATTTACATTGAAAAGTAAAAAAAAATATTTGCTACTTCAGCATAGTTGGTAGTGATATTTATTTAAAGTTTTTAGTAGTAAAACTGGGTCACATAACAATAATAAAGTAAAAATTAAACGACTAGTTAACTACAACATGGATTTAGTAAATTTCTGAAATAAACTATGTAAAATTATTACAGAATCTTAAGACGTAAAATATAGTTATCTTTTTAACTTGAATATAACTTATACTATTTTTACACAGAAACTTTCACTTAGTGTTTAAAAACCAACCTACTTTTTTACCATATATCACGATGTAAAAAAAAAATTTGTTTGCAAGATTGTATTTAAAAAAAAAACTGCATAAAACTATTTTTAAAGTACGTTAAAACTAGCTTTATTAATAAACAACAGAAGAGTGAGTAGTAACTTTCATTTGTAAAAAATATAACTCAACGTTCAAAATTATTCCAACAGTGATTTTAATTGATAAGGTAAACAAAAATATTTTGAATATTTTTAAGTAAAGACGATTAAAGTCTTGATCGGTAACATAAAAAATGCTTAGAAATAAAAATCTGAAAATAATTTGTTTTAATGTCAAATATAAACCAAGATTAATTTTATGTTTATTATTTTAATAAAACTTTACCTGCATGCATGTGAACAGATCTTTAAATAACTGCTCGTCATTGGCTGATGTTTCGACCAATCCCAGCTTACATCTCATTCCCGCCAAAAAGTTTTCTTCAAGTGTTTTGTAATAGGTGGATTGTAAAATTTCAACTGTCTTTTTTATCGGCACGGCCATCTGAAAAAATATTTATTATAAAGAGTGAATATAAAAAAAAATGAGTAAAAAGTAGTTTTAAGTAAACTACAAAACCTTCGTAACTTTTAAGATTTCATATACAACATGCGCTACAAATAGTTTTGTGTGAAATATACGACTAGAAGTCAAATATTTTAATAAACAAAAAAGTCTTAGTTAAAGGTAGTGTTAGCTTAAGTTTTTGCAATTAAAAAAACTTAACAGTTTAAAGTTTAAGTGATTTATAAGAAACTAATTTTGTAGCCATAATTTTATTCTACTCAACTAAATACTGGGTAGGTGTCGAAAATGGACGAAGGGTATTTTTGCACGGCATCAGTTTAGCACAGATTTTTTTTTCTTATTTCTATTTATTTATTTTTTTTGCTATCACTGTTACCCCTAACCCTTACTTTTGATCGATAATTTTTGTTTCTGACTATTTTTTGTTGTTCATTATTACTTTTCATTTATTTATTTTTACTCTCGTGCAAAAATGACTTTGTGCAAATCTCAAAAATATCAACTTAAACTATTTGAATTACGAAAAGTGTTTGTTTTTTCAACTAAGAATCTGTGAAAATTATCTTAAGTGTTTTTTTTATAATTTTTGTTTTAAAAGCTGTTGTAATAATTGATCAACAAAACTTTTTATAACAAAATTTAAAAGAAATATAATTTTTTACATGAAACTAATAATGTTATAAATAAACTATTAAAGGTTAGCAAATTTTAAGCAAAATATTAGCTTTAGTCACTTAAAATGAGTCAGAGTTCAAAAAATACCTTATAAACGTTTGGTCTTACCATAAGTAAACCGAAAAAAAAAGTAGCATTGAATTATACACTTAAAAAAGTATTATTATGAATTTTAAAGTTTTATTCACAAATATTTAACATACAAAAAATTATTAAAAACTTCCTCGGGAATGTCAGAAAAATATTTTTTATGTAAAAAATGAACAAAAAATTTTGTGAACAAATATGACTGTGAAGTGGATATAACTATAACATTTAAATTCAATCCGTATAGAAATCACTTTTAAAATATTCCACAAAAAATTAAGCAGTTATTATAACAGTTACTGTATTGACCTAGCTTATATAAAAATTTAGAAACATGGTAAACATTGTTGTATTTCAAAGTTTATCATTCTAGTAATATAACTGCTGAACAAAATAAACAAAAAACCATATTAATTTACAGTTATAATTCTTTAAAAATATTTTCAAGACACACAAATAACCAAAAACATATTTTAAGTTACATAAACAATAGTAGATAAAACTTAAGCATATATCTATTACGGAAACGGGTCAACTTTGCACAAAATAACTTTTGCACGGATTTCACTTTAATCAGGATTGCCACTCGTTTTTTCAATTTTTTTCCGAGTGTTTAAAAGTACATGTCTTTGAATCTATTTTAAGTTTAAAGCTATGCTTAAGGTAAGAATTTGTGTTAAATACTATAAAAACATTGAAAAGATACTGTAAAGCTACTTTAAATATGTTTTTCAATAAAATAAATTTGATATTGAGAATTTTTTTAATGACAGATTTCTTTAGTCAAATCGAAATTTTACAACTGAACATTTTGAAAATTGTTAAAATTTAAGTTTTTTTTAGTGATTTTTGTTTAAAATTCCAGGTTTTTCAAGGATTTTTTTCAAAATTTCTTAAATTCCAGTTTTTCCAGTTTTTTTGCCTAAATTGTCAAATTCCAGGTTTTTCCAGGTTAGATGGCAACCCTGTTTAATAATTTAAGTTTACTAAACCAGAGATAGACAGCCTTTTATTGTCGCTGGTCAAATGTTATAGTAAAATTTGCTCGTGGGCACAATGGGCCCCACAATAAAATATAAGAAAAGCTATCAGCGGGCCGCAGTTATTTCAAATATTTGTAGTAATCAGCACAAAATACAACTTTAATCAAAAAATGTGATAAAAAAAGCAATAATAGAGCACTAGCAATGAGCAGTTATTAAATAAAGAGGGTAACTGTAAGCTTTTACCACAAAAACTTTTCTTATTGCTGTTTTTTGAAAAAGTATGTTTTGAGTTTAAAAGCATCTTCAGGGCCGCTTTTGGCCTGCGGGGCCGCAATTTGCCCACCCCTGATCTAAACTTTTTATGTTATCAAAATAAACCTTATTAAAAGTGAAATGGATTTAGTGAAAACTAACAACAAACAAAAATAAAGCAAACTTGAAACATAGTTACAAGTAATCTAAATAATAACAGCGCAAAAGTGACACTCATCCATTTTTACACCTATATATTTATAAAATTTTACACCTATTTATTTACAAAATTAATCAGCAGGGTTGCAACGCAAAGTTTTGTAAATTTAGTTCGACCTTTCAAAATTTTGACCAATTTAGCCTGAATTTTACTTTCCTTTTAGGTGCGCGCGTTTTAGATACACACTTCCAGTTAAATACGAATGTTGAGTACACATATTTTGAAAAGTACGCATTTTATTACACACTTATTATTCTTTACACATTATTGGACCAGTTTAAAAACTTTTTGTCACGTTTCTTTTTTATTTAGACTAGTCATTTTTTAAATGTCCTTGCCACAGATCATCAATACTAAAAAGATTACTAACAACATCTACTTGTTCAAACAGGGTAATAGTCCAACATGTTTCTCGGAAAATTTCAAATTTTAGTCTAACTTTATAAATAATTTTTCTATTTAATTTTACCATTTGAACGCTTTGGAATTTAATAATTTTGTAGGTAAATTTCTAAAAATTTTTTGCAATTTTAGTCTGACTCCAAATGATTTAGTATTTTTTGCCATTTTATGGCTTTGAAAATTACATAATTTTATAAATTAGAACTGACAAATTCTGAAATTTTGCCATATTGACCTGAAAAAACTGACTTGTTGCCATTTAAACCTAAAATAATTGAATTGGCCTGACTTTTTCCGATTAAAAAAAAAACTGATTCAGCCTGACCCGTGGCAACCCTGATCACAAGACTAAAAGCTGTATAATTATTTATTAATTTGTTAACTAATACCTGTATGGCTTCAGCGAATTTAACCAAGTTCCAATGACACATTTCAGGTTGTTTTTTATAAGTGTACCTTCCGTTTTCGTCAGAAGAATTACAAATATAGTTTTCATCAAACCTGTTTTGATCAACAATCTATTTATGTATTTGAAGTTTAATATAATATGTCACAGTATAAATTTCTAAACTTTTATGATGCAAAATATTAAACGAGGTTCGTACATACCAATAGGGATTATTTTTTATATAGGATTTACCAGAAAATTTTCGTTAAATAGTTAGTATGTAACTTGAGCATCAATACAAACTTGGTTGACTTTACCAACTAACAACATCTTCATTAAAATATTAACAAACAAATAGAGTATATGTTCAAATAAATACAGTGCTTTTATACTTTTACAGTTTTAGCTTCAAGTTAAAATGTTGTTTTTTATAAACTGTTTGTGCATGTATTCTTTTTGAAAGAATAAAATAAACTCGTGAAAAATTTTGATTTAAAAAAGTCGGTAAAAACAAATAAAAAGTTAGACACCTTTTACCAAGTTTACAAATACAATCAAGCTATTAAAAAATAGTTATTTTAAAAGTAATAAAAAAAATTACTTGTGTGAAGCAAACATTAACTAAAATAAATTTTAATTTGATAAAAACTTATAGTACGAACACGTATTTCTAATAAAAAACATATAAGCTTAAAACGTGTTACAACATTAAACTTTTTTTTATATCTCATAAAATACTTATTTTTAAAATTTCCATTTAATAATTTTATCTTTACCAACCAAAAAGTACAAAACTTGACCAACAACAGTTAGACATACTACATTAATTTGATGTACAGTAACCTCTCGCATCTTTACGCAGTCGTGACGTTACGCACTCTCGTTTAGTTACGCATTTTAAAATTCTAATAAATTCAAAAAAGAATTTTTTTAATTTTGCACAAATTAAGTTTATTGTATTTTTTACATTGAAATATGCTTTTAAATGCTAAGTCACCTCTCTATATCTTTAGAATTTGTAAACTTATGTTTCTTGATTAATTGATAAATATTTAGTTATACCTCAGTATATCAGAAATTTCGTTAACAATAAGAGATTAAATTAAAATTCTGAAAGATATATTACTGTGTCAAATAATGAAAATATAATGAATTAATGAGAGTTTAACATACAAATAAATATTACACCACTGTATATAGACATCACACCATTTTTTAATTGTAAACAAATGCTTAATTATAAATTGAATTTGCTAAGTAGAATAGAATATAAATGTTTAGTATCAAATAAGTAACATGTAAATAAAGATAAAGATAAAATTTACTTATTATTACAATTAATAAAATTAATCTACAAGTATTGTTATTTTATGTTAATTTAAATCCTTTTTTTAATAAATGTTCAGTTTTATTTTTGTTTTCATTATTAAAACAAAATAAACAAATTTTTAAAAGTGGGAAAGTCCCAGTCTGCTTTTAACTAGAAGCAATATCAAAAAACAGCCATTATAGTAAGTATATTTAATGCCTCTCGTATCTTTACGATCTCTCGTATCTTTACGCACTTTTTCTGTGGACACAATGTGCGTAAATAAGCGAGAGGTTACTGTTCTACATAATATTTTTATTCATAAATTCCAAAACATATTTAACTAAACAATAAGTACAAAAACATTTAAAAATATCAGCGATCATAAAACAGCACAAACTCCCATAATAACTTAAAATTATTGAAATTAATTACAATTAAAATTACTAGTGTAAATAACGCGTCAATAAACCCGAACTAGCATGACAAATATACTAAAAAACAACCTAAAAAAGACTAACAAACCAACTTAAAAAGCAACCACAAACCAACGACTGGCAAGCAACAGTCCTCACAAAACTCCAGGATATTAACACTTAAAATGAGTAAACTATTTAGTAATAAAAAGCGATAATACAACTAACCATGAAACTGAAACAAGCAAATTAAAACGGCTAACCAACTACTAAACATAATATTTCAGACTTCCACAACACTAGCGATTAAAGCTAGTAAAATGTATTACTAAGAAAAAAAATAACAAACAACTAACACGTCCATGAAGCCGAAAGGTCCGTAGTCGATGGTGAGGCCGAGGACGCTCATGTTGTCGGTGTTGAGGACTCCGTGGCAGAAACCGACAAGCTGCCATTTGGCGACCATCACCGCCGTCCGCTTGCAAACCTTTTCAACATCACTTTAATAACTAATTTGAAATTTCAACACCACTTTACTAACTAATTTGAAATTTCAACACCACTTTAATAACTAATTTGAAATTTCAACACCACTTTACTAACTAATTTGAAATTTCAACATCACTTTAATAACTTATTTTAAATTTCAACATCACTTTATTAGCTTATTTGAAATTTTAACATCACTTTATTAGCTTATTTGAAATGTTAACCATATCAAATCTAGTAATAAGCATTGATAAATTGAACTTACAAGCAGAATGAATATCACAAACAATTTAGTTTAATACAGACATTATGGTTATACTATTTTGTTGAGTATTTAAAATATGTAATAATTAAAATGTAAATTTAATAAAATCTGTTCGAAAAATATAGTTTTAGCACATAAAATCGTTTTATAGAAATTTCTTCCAGGTTTTATGATTTCCTTCCTGTGTTTTAATAACACAAGCTTTCTTGTATTTAAAAAAAATAAATTAGAATAAAAGTTTTCAAAAAAACATAAAGTAGTGTAAAATTATAGAAAATTTACTGAAATGTACCTTTAAATGTTATTTTATAATAAATAAAAATATAATAATTTACATTTTTCTCTGTGTATAACAATTATTAATTTTTTTTTATTCAAGGTTATTTTGCCTAACATTTTAAATTGAAGGGTTTCCTGTCAAAAACCCACCATAGCATACTTTCATGATATATTATATATAAAAGTATTATAAAAACAAACAAACCAACCTCTCTGTAGAACTCCAAATATTTTTCTTCCTGGCTTTCAAACTCCCGTTCGATGTCGGGATAAAAGCTCCTCACTGTGAAGTCGAGCATTTGTTTCAACAGAGGTAAATTCCCCACACTGGAACCTTCCCTGCCAGTGTACCTGTCCACCGGCTTGAAAATCTCAAACGATCCGAATCTTGCATAATATTGCTAGTAAATTCAACTGCTCTAAATTTAGAAACTGTTTTTTTACATATTTTTGTAAACAACTACTCAGTGACTTTATGAATTTTATTATAATAAATATTCTATCAGCAGGGTTGCCACTGGTTTTTAACAAATTTTCTCTAGGTTTTCTGAATTTATTCCAGGTTTTAAAAAGTACATGCTTTTGGGGTCTAATTTCAGTAAAAAATTAAGTTCAAGGTACAAAACTGTGTTAAATAGTATAAAAACATTGAAAAGATACTGTGAAACTACTTTAAATATGTTTTTTAATAAAAAAAATTTGATGATAAGAAATTTTTTTATTATTTTTATGACAGATTTTTTGAGTAAAATCGAAATTTTACTACTTAACATGTAAAAACTGTTTGAAATTCAAGGCTTTTTAGTGATTTTCTTTTAAAATTCCAGGTTTTTCCAGGATTGCAGGTTTTGTGGCAACACTGTATAGTATTTACTTTTCTACTTTTCATTTTATTAAAGTTTAACTTTTGGTGAATTTTTAAATTTTCAAAGAAATTTACAATGAAAAAATTTAAATGATCCAAATGTTACAATAATTGGAACCCGTAAAAGATCAACATAAAATAAAAAAATAACTTAAATAAAAAAAAAACCAAAACACCTCAAAAACGAAGGGGAAAGTCTCAAAACGACGGCGCAATCTTCCAGCTTGGCCCTGCCGTCGTAGAACATGTCCCTGACGACCTGGGTGTCATGGCTGGTCACCAGGCAACCGGCCCTGGTCGTGGGGATTCCCAGATGGTGCATCCCCTCGCTGCACAGGAACTCCCTGATGGACGACCTGAGAACTTTTCTCCCGTCCGCCGTTCTGGTAAAAAGTTGTAATGAAGAAAGTGATAAAGATGATGTGAGAGCACATTTTCAGTTTAAAATCGAAATGTAAAGTATAAAAATACTGTGTTAGTTTGAAAATAAAAGTAAAAAGTTTGAGACAAGTAAGTGTTTCTACAAAACCTTGTAGAGTTTTATAAACTTTTATAGTTAAGAATAATGCATGTTTTATTATTTGACTTTTTTGATTAAACTGCATACAAAAAAACAATTACAAAACTATAATTGAGCAGAAAATAATTAGGCACTTCTTTACAACCAATACAATTATACTAATAATTATATGTGTTTCAAAAGAGTCAAGTGATTAAAATTTTAACACAACGTTCCTACTTTTTTATATCGTTTTAAAACATACAATTGAAACAAAAGCCAATGCTTTCAGAGTTTTAGTTAAACATTTTTTTTCAAAGAAGTATGAGTTTGCTAACAACAGAAAGTTATGTGAACACTTCTTGTCAAAAATACAATCAAGTTGCAACAAAAACCTCGAAAAGGGAGTTTTTCCAGCCCCCTTGAGTTGCATCTCCCACTTCTCCCCCTTGTCGTTGACGACCTGTCCCAGGGAGATGGCAGCCCCGTCGCCAAGCTGACCCGAAAAGTGACCGAACTGGTGGCCACAGTAACAGTGGGCCGCAGTGACGCTTCCCTCCAATTTCCTGTTGCCCCCAAACACCTCTGACAGCTCCTGAAATTATTATTTTTTTTTTTGAGAACTTTTATTTTAACTTTAATTTAGCACTAACTTTTTGTGTTTGGTTTTACTATTGTAATGTTTTATACTTTATCAGTACATGAATTAAGAATAATATATTTAATACATAGACAGAATATAAATTAATTGTTTTTTTCAAGTTGGCTTTATTTTTTACACGATTAATTAGGAGGTTTTACATTTTTTTAAGAAAATATAGTATTTTTCAAAATGTAAGCTATAAAAATTGTAGAGTACAATAAGTTTTTTACGGAAGGCTACAACTAAAATAACAAAAAAGACTATTTTTCTTTAAACATCTATGTCCTCCTAAAACTTTTAGGGTGCTATTTTTAAAATTTTTCATTACAACTTTCATAAATTGAAAACTATTTCTCAAAAAAGGGTTTCGTTTTTATAAATTTTATATTCATAAACGAAGTATTTTATTAATATAAATAAATTATAAAATTTTATATTTTTAATTTTGATCATAATTTTTATTTAAATCATCTTCCTACAATTTTTTTAGAATTAATGGAGAAAATTTTCTATAATTTAAAATTAAACTGCTTTAAAAATAAAGGATAAACAAATATGTAGTTTTTTATTAATATAAAAAAACATTTGCCTTAAAAAATTTCTTTTCCATGTTTGCATTGGAATCTTTTTACAAAATTAATTATATTGCAAAAATTATTTGTGTTTGTTAATTTTTTCTATAATTAAGAGAGTACAAAATAAATAAAAACACATATAATTAAAACGGATAAACTACTCTTACAGTTATATTTACTTGATTCTTTTAATATAAAACATTTGATTCCCTTAAATATCTTGGCAGCTGTTGTTGTCATAATAGTATTCTTAAAATTCATATTAAGTCTCAATTAAAAATTTGATTATACAGCATTTAAGTTATATAGTGTGGTCTTAAAATTTTTGATATCACAACATAAGTAATATTTTTGAGATTTTAAACTTAACTACAGGGTTGCCACTCAATTTTTCTAAAATTTTTCCAGGTTATCCAAATTTCTTCCAGGTTTTTAAAAGTATACATTTTTGGGTCTAATTTTAATTTAAAGTTAAGTTTAAGGTAAGAAACTGTGTTAAATAGTATTAAAACATTAAAAAGATACTGTAAAGCAATTTTAAATATGTTTAAATAAAAAAAAATTTGATGATGACAAATTTTTTTTATTTATATGATAGATTTATTTTGAGTCAAATCAAAATTTTACAACTGAAAATTTTTAGAATGTTAAAATTTCAAGTTTTTCCAGGATTTTTTAGTGAGTTTTGTTCAAAATTCAAGGTTTTTTCAAAATTTCTCAAATTTAAGTATTTTCCATGTTTTTTTTGCCTAAATTGTCAAATTCCAGGTTTTTCTAGATTTCCAGGTAAAGTGGCAACCCTGTAAGTAGAACAATTAATTACTTATTTTTATGAGATTGCAATTTCTTTAGTAGTTAACTATATAAAACAAATGAAAGAATAAATTACTAACTTACAACACAACTAACTAAAATCACACTTTCAAAATCTTAAGAAAATATTTAATAAAATATTTAGAAGATATTAAGTGTTTTTTTATGTTGAAAATACCACACACTCTTATTAATATGGCTAAATGTTTGAGCATTAAAATAAAGACAAAAGTTAATCTGACAAAAAGCTTTAATTTTTAATTTAATCAAAATTAATCACTCCTAGTATACTAATCTATTCCAGAAGATTATGAATATATAAAAATGTTTGTTTACTACAAAACAGCAAATGATGTACTTTTTCTATTTTTACATAAGCATTCATGGCATTTTTTCTATTAAAAAACAGTCTCAAACTCTTCCCTTTTCAATGGTATCAAAATCTAGACTGAACTGAAAACTAAAAAAGTTAAAGATGATAAAATTATTTTGTGGCAAACAATACTGAAAATAAGATTTTATATGTCAATTCTTGAAAAAAAAAGATAAATCAAAAATTAAGAAAAGAAGAAAAATGTAAACCCTCACAACTATGGTCAATAAATCAGTGTGGAAAGAAGGTCATCAAGCTGCAAATCATTTGCTTGTAATTTATACTGAGCTAACTTTAAAACAATAATAAAATAAATTTAAAACAAATGAAAGAATAAATTACTAACTTATACCATAACTAAAATCACACTTTCAACATCTTAAGAAAATGTTTAATAACATTTTTTGAAGATATTAAATGTTTTTTTATGTTGAAAATACCACACACACTTATTAACATGGCTAAGATATATATAAATATATACATTTCTAAAAAAAGTAATTAAGTAATAAATTTAAGTTTAAAAAAATGGGTAGCACTCCTTTTTAACCCATTACTGTCAATATTGAACATTTCAAACCTAAAAAATAATGTTTTATATTACTCAGGGTTGCCAAATGTTTTTGGCAAATTTTATCCAGGATTTCAAAATTTCCTAAAGGTTTTTAAAAGTACACATGTTTTGGTCTATTTTTAGTTTATAGTTAAGTTTAAGGTAAGAAGAGACTGTGTTAATTAGTATTCAAAGATTGAAAAGATACTGTAAAGCTACTTTAAATGTGTTTTTATTAAAAATATTGATGATGACAATTTTTTTTATCTATTTAGTAGACTTTTTGTGTCAAATTGAAACTTTATTACTGAACATGTTAAATATTACAAGTTTTTCAAGATTTTGTTTATTTCTTAAATTCCAGGTTTTTTTGCCTAAATAGTCAAATTCCATGTTTTTCCAGGTTTTTGACAACCTTGATATCTTTATAATACAGTAAAGAAAAAAAATCTTTTTTTTTAAGCAATAATACTTTTAATTCAGTTTCAATAGTTGAAAACATATAAACAAAACCGACTCTACTCAGAGTTTCTTCATCATGCTTGGAGGAGTCAATGTTGAGTAGATGCAGTGCTTCTGTTGAAAAAGCCACCAGCTTTGGATTTTCAACAGGAGTTGTATCAACCAATGAATGGCAGTTGTTGCTCACCTGTTTGTATGCAGAAAGTTAATTTGAGGTCATAGAAAGCTTTTTTAAAGCTTGATTAGTATTTAAAAACTTTTTAAAAGAAGAAAATATAAGTTACTCAATAAATGTTTCAAATTTTGTTTAATGTAAAACTAATTTGTAGAATTTTTTCAATAAAAGCAGATGTGGAACAAGTTTTTCATTTTCAATTTTTGATAAGTTTAAAAAGTTCATTTGAAATAGTCTCTTAGGCTTTTATGGATAAAAACTTTGAATTCCAAGAAGCTTTCCTTACATATTTTGATGAAAACATTTAAAAAATAACATACTAACCAAAATAAAGTAACCAAAATTTTTAGTTAAAAAAATTTTGAAGAACAAAAAAAAAAGCGCTCAAATATTTGGTCAAGGACCTGGTGTAAGATATACCTTTCGGTTATCGAATCATACACCAGGATCAGTTTAAAGTCATGTCCAGGACAAAATCTATTTGAATAAGATTTATTTAAGCACTAACGAGGTCTTTGACCAAAACTTAGTTTGTAAAATAAAGATTTGAAAGAACAAATTAATATCAAATTTATAAAGATTAGACTTTAAAATATTGAAAATGATTGGTTAAAAACTGTAAGAAATTTTTACTCCTCTATAGTATTTTAGCTTATTTCTCCTTGAATAATCTTTAATATTTGGATTTATTTCTTTCAAAAATTATTTCAAACTTTCACAGAAGGTAGTTTAATTAATAAAAGTCTGCAGGTTATAAAATTAATTGTTTAAAAAAACACAGTTTAAAAAAGTTTATTTACTGTTATTGTTTTGTAAAACACTGCTGTGCTGACAATTGTAATTTATAAAAATTATAATTCAACTTATTCTATGCTTTTACTTAAAAGTTTATAAAAATATTTATTGAAAAATTGCAGTTTTTAATTTGACAAAAAATTTTAACAATAACCTTGTAATAATAAATACCTAGTAATAATAAATATAGTGGCTTGCTAAATAATCAGCATGACACTACTTTAATCTGATAAAACTATTACTTATAAATTAATCATTGAAATTACAGTAAAAAATAAAAAGTTAACCAAGAAGCTAAAATAAGTTTTAAAATGAGTTTATTTTCCAACTTTTTAGTAGAAAAACAACTAAAAATTTATGTTATTCTCATTTATGCTTGGATAATTACTTTTGACTAATATTATTGTTACTAAAACAGATTTCGATAAAACTACTATATATTAAAACAATTGAAAATTTGCTTGGTTTCATTAATTAAATATTTTTTTACTGTTTCACTAAAGTGATTGATGATAATAAAAAATATAAGTATCTGTGAAATAAAAAATAATTTAAAGAAATACAAAGAGATAGTATCTTTGCTTATTAGCAACAAAAATGTTATGTTTTAATAAGTTAGCCTGATACAAGATATCTAAAAAACAAAATTTACTAATAAACAGTTTTTATTTCAAACTTTTTTTATGGTAGAAAGCTTTACTTTAAAAAGTACAAACACATACTTTTCTAGACCCAGGAACCTTTGAATCGTCAACTGGCAGTTCTTTCAGAGCAAGGTTTTCGAACTTAAGGTGGTCGAAAACTCCAGTGCTGGCCATTCTCCAAATGTATCTACTTGTGTCACAAAGTTTAAACAGAGTTCTGCTGAGCATTTTAGCTCAGCTGATTTAAATTTGTGAGAGCCAATGTTTGCACAATATTGCAACTTTCGCCAATTTATAATTAGTATTTTTGATATTTATTCTTAACATATTTTTAATATTTTACAATTTGTACTTTTAAAGATAACGGAGAGATATTTCTGTTATCAGCAGTTTGTATCATAAAAAAGTAATAACGAGATTTTTAAAAATTTTCTGACTTTACTCATGTAACTATAAAACAAAAGTCAAAGTTTTTCTGTTTAAAACTTTATGATAAAAGAGGCCGATCAAAAATGTTTGGTAAGTAGTTTTGAAATCAATCTTTTTAATAAAACGTATAGTATAAATATAAAGGAAATTTTGTTATAAGAAAGCTGAAGTTTTGTAGAAATTCAAAATCAGATACTGTAATTTAATTTTTTATTTTGAAATATTGCTTATTTCACTTTAATGAATGCACTACGATTCTTTTCAAATGTAACAAATAAAAAATCTTTATTACTTGTCTTGCTTTTTAAACTCACAGTTTTGATTTATATCCAGCAAAAAAATTTCAAAAAAGTTTTTAAAGACTTAAAAGTCCAATTAACTTTTTACGTCTTTTTTTTTGGTCTATAACTAATAAAAAACGAAAAATACACTTTAAGTCAGTCTCAGTCGTGCTTAATGATTTACATATTTGCTGAATCAGCATTTTTTTAGTTTTGTTTTATTTTTTTATTACGTTTATTCCTAACTGACCGTACCCAAACATACTAAATGGTAATCAAAAAAAAGAATTTTAATGATTTGTTTAAAATATGCTTAAAAAAAAATTGTTGCTGACTCTGCAAATATTCAAACCAGACTGATCCTTTAAGTATACTAGCCATGAAAAACTAATAAGATTGCATACACTCAATTAGACAATAGAAAATTCCCATAAGTATATGGATAATAACTATTAGTCTAGTATAAGTAAGTTTAATCAATATTTTTATATTCTTTTAAAATAAATTTTAAGATATGTTTTTGTACTGAGTGTGACAAATAAAAGATCGAAATTAACAAAAATATAGTTAAAACTTCGGTTCTTATATTAAACAATAAACACAAAACTTGTTAAAAAGATAACCAATTATATTTGAAATACTTTTATAAAATAAGAACAAAGTTTTTTATGTTTTACAGTTTTTTAACCGAAACCGTCAACTTTATCAACTTATTATTTCTTTCCAATAAAACATGAATTATACATTTTTAGAAGTTTAAACTTAATAAAAAAACACACAGCCTAGTTTTACTTAATTCTAATTTTTACTCTGAAATTATTTACATATTTATAAATAAGTGTTTTTGTTCGGCTAATTCACATACATTTTAATCATTTGTATGTTTTTACCTTTTTAATATTTTCACAATGTTTTTATCAAAAACATATAAACGATACAAAATAATTTAAATTTAAAATTACAGAAGTCTTTTATAAACATATTCAGTAGAACTAAGTTTAACATGGTACCAAAAAACTAAATAATCTAGTGATAACTAGTATCTTAATATAGGTGTGTAAGTAAACATAAAGCAAAATTTCAAATTTTGTTATAGTTTGAACTGTTGAAGAATAAAAATATAAACTTGTAGTATATAAAGATAAAATAGTTATTTCTATTTAATTATGGTTTTAAAAGAAAAAAGTAAGCTTAAATGCCTATTTATTTGAAATTACAAAAAAATGAGACTACAAGTTATAAAAGCTTGGGTTAATTAACACTACATACATTCAACAAAGATTTTCTATAAATATTTTTTGCAATACTAATACGAAGTAAAGCGAAAATATTTTTAACCAGTTTTGTAAACACCAAGCAGTATATAAGTTTAAATGAATATAACCTTTCTAATAGTTTTAAAATTTTGTTAAAATGTAAACAACTTTTAGAATGTTTTTATTGGACTATAAAATTTTCTATTGACAACTTTTTTTACTTTTATTTCTGAATTTTTTACTTTATTTTAAACAAATGTAGTTCTAAATTTTTTACTAAACTAAAATATTTTATCAAAAAAAACTTGTACTACATTAATTAAGAATGTTTTACATTGAAAATCATTTTAATTTTTTTGTTCACTTAGTTTTTTTCTGCACAAGCTTAAAGACAATTTTTGGTGACGGAAAATTTCAATTAAAACTTAGATATGCAGTTTAAAAACAAGAGTTTAAATATAAATAACTTATACTTTTGTTAAATAGCTTTTAAAAGGTTTTTTTTTAATTTATAATTAAATAAGTTTTACTATAAATATTACATTTATACGTTTTCAAGATAATTATTTTATCCAAACGCTAAAAAATTTTTTTCTTCAAATATATATTTTATTTTGGAAAACTAGATAAATAAACAAATAAATATAACAAAAAAAAAAGTATAAACTAATTTTAAATACATAAATGGTAAACAGATCTATTTGCATAGTTTTTAAAGCTATTAAGGATGATAAACTATGAAGGACAGAAAATACCATTTAAGTTAAGGTTTGAGACAGTTCAAATAACTTTCAAACAATTTTGGTTTTAAATCTATAATATATCTACAAAATTCAACGTCGCCATAGTAGGAACGGTCAACTAGGCAATTGGTAAGATAGGGCCTGCTGCGGCAAAACTGAATATTTTTAAACAAAAATATTCTACATCGAAGACACATCTCTTTTTGTAATACGTAATCAGGTAAGAAGACGAGCGCTGCTTTGTCTGCAAATTTTAAAAAAAAATATTTTTAGGATTTATGAAACAATTTCAAATCGTTAACCTAAGTTTTTTTTAACCATTGATTGTTTATATGATTATTCTTTTTTAACAAAATATCTTTAAATAAAATAATACTACTAATAATTTTGAAAAAGTTTAATAAGTCAATTAAATTAACTATTAAAAAATAATACCTACTACATTTTACGACTGATTTTGGTGGTTAAATGATAATTAGCCTACTAAAAACATTATAATTTAAATTTTAAAAGATACAAAAAATTTTCTAACCTAGTGGCATAATGTCATCGGCTAAGAACTCATTTTTTGTAAGAAACATTATACATGTGTTAAGTATAATGTTGTAATAAACCGTTATAAATCAAAAAGTCTTGCTCTACAACCTAAAATTTCTGTTTGGTTCAGCAGGATATGCTTTTAGCTACATAGAATATACATGTATATATAGTTTATGAAGTTTGTATAAACATGTTGATAATATAAAATATAAACTATAACTAAATTTCACATTTAAAGTTAGTTAACTTTAGTCTGTTTGACATTATATTGACAAATAAAATATTTAAAAAAATGTAAATTATAGGCTAATAATAATCTTATGCACCATAATGCTTTAAACAAAGCTCTAAAAAACATAAACTTGTCATTAGTAGAATCAGCTACGACTTTATGCGCATGTTAAATAAAAAAAAATACGTTTTATCGTCAAAAGTTGTACATGAATAGTTGTTTAAAAACTCAGAACAAACCTTCCAAAGCCAAAAAGACTGAGATGACGAAAGTAACAAGTATGAACGCGATTGGCAACTTCATGCTTAACAGCTATGTTGAAGTGACTTGCTTGCAACGCGGCCTAAACACAATGTTCTCATGTTGTATTTCAAAAAGTTCGTTCCCCACTTCCTAAGCTTGGAAATCTTTAAGCTTTTTTTTTGCGTTGGTGTACGGCTTTTGACTTTTCTGTAAATATTTCTTGGTTTGTGCAAGTTTATTTTGATCTGGCGTTTATTTTCGATTAAAATCTGTAAGGTTTTGCAAACTTTTTTTAGATTGTGTAGTTTTTGTTTAACATTTTTGTAAGTTTTTCAAACTTTTAAAAAGTTTTTGTAATTCATACTGTTTTTTTAAACACGTTTATTAACGAAATTATACAATTTATTTAGTCAAAATAAGTTATAAAGTAGTTTAGTGTTTTATAAGTTTTTTAATTATTTTTGGAGACTATTAACTTTAAGTATAAATTAAAATTGTTCTAAAAAATATTTTATAGACATATTTTGCCAGTATAAAACAAAGATCCATTTAAGCAGTTTTGTAGTTCAACAAAATAAAATACTTTTTGTTCTATTGAAAATATCGAAAACAATAGTTTTTTAAAACAACAATACATAGTATAGTGCAAATAAATTAAGCTACTGTGCATTAAACTTTAGTTAAGTAGTAGTAATTCAATGTTACTATATAATTAGAATATAATAAAATGATATCGAGTAATGAGGTATAATTAAGACTTTGTAACACGTCTTTAATATACCTTAGTTTATTTTAGAATTTGCTTTTTGACAATTCCCTGCACATTTATGTTTTTGAACTTTGAATCACACAGGTTTAAGTAGTTTTGTAATAAAACACCAAGTGTATAAAATAAACCCTTACTTTAACACTTAAAACTAATTTGTTTACAATGTTTAATAGTTACTAGATATACATATTTGAAATCGCATATATTGTTATGTATGTTTAAATAAATAGAAGTGTTACAAAGAAAAGCTAAGTTCAATTTAAAAAAAAAAAATTTGTTTAAAATTGTTCAACCGTCGTTGTTGTTTTTTTATAAAACTTTAACAAAAATTTAAAGAAACCAGTGATTAATGCTCTAAAAAATCATGAGAAATTAATTTTCTATATAAGAAATAAACAAAGAACTCTACGTGTTAGTGCAGTCGAAGTTTGTCGTTTTAGAGTTTTTTTTAACTAAATAAGTGTAAAAATTTTTATTTACTCTATCTATATTATAAGGTGTAATTTAAATTTTAAATAAAAAACGATTAATAAAAAAAATTTGTTATTGAACAAGGTAAACTATCACACAAATTGATAATGCTTAAAAAACTTTTGAAAATTCCAGATGTTTAATTAACCTAAATTGAAATAATATTTTTGAATTCAAAAAGTAAACATTGTAAATACAATATTTAAAAAAATGCTAATAAAAACTAACACTTAGTTGTTTTTACAACTATAAGTTTACAGTAGCATAATAAACTACAAACCTTAAATAAGTAAAGAAAACTTGAAAAAAAAAAGTATAGAAAAACATCTAAACCAAGTTATTATTAACAAGTCCTTTAATTTATTTTTATATTATAAAACGATACTCTATCAAGTTCAAAATCCATATAAATATTATTTGTATAGCAAATAGATACAAAATAAGCTATTTATATTTCTAAACTAGCTTTGCTTTTATACTTTTTGTTATGCTTTTAAACAAGATTTAGTTTTTGTAGTTTTAAAATTTTTCATTGAAATAACTTGGCTAAACAATAAAATTAAATTATATATATTTCAATAAAAATTGCTTAACTAAAAATTTAAGTAATGTTTTTCTACGTATAAATAAGTACTAAAAGTATTACACCATTTCACTTTGATTTAAGCGATAGTTCAGCTGTTAGTATTAAATCTTTTTGCAGAAAAAACAACATTTTTTAACTTAAAATTTATATAACAGTAATTTTGAAAACCAAATTGAAGTTTTAAAATTAGAGTTTTTATCTAGTTTCTAATTCATAATTCAGTAATTTTAAGGAACGACAAATACTGAAATATTGTACTGCACAACTGATTGAAAGTGCTGTTGCTACAATTCCTGAAATAAAATTTTAGTTTACGGTTAGAAAACTTACATGGAGTGATTCGCCATAATAAACAACGTGTAACAGTATTATGTACATCAAACAGCTAATTTTTCTATACTTGTTTTTAGAGTTATTTATGAGTAATAAAGTATAAAAATAATAATATAGTGCATAGTTTAAATTATTTGTTAATCAACTATGTGTTCATCAATTGCTACACATTTTTGTTTATTGTTAATCGACTCTTTTTTAAAAGACGGTTTTTAGATTAACTTAATATATGGAACCAGTAATTCAAGCTATTAGTAGATTACAGGCATACAAGAAATTCAAAAATACAATTTTTTTATTCTTTGCTTTAAGCCTTTTTCGTAACAATAAAAGCTGCTTAAATATTTTAAGTAAGTATAAATTTAAGACTTTTATTTTAATTATACTAAATTTATCTATTGAACAACAGCAACGAAAGTATTCTGTAAAATAATAGGAGATTGTTCAAATGTTTTTTTTAATAGTACGCTTTTTGGAATGACATATATATAAACAGGCTAAACTTATAAAACTAATAAATTTTTGTTCGTAATTATATTTATAACTAGAAATATATAGTAGTATTAATGTTAACTGTTCAACTGATTTAAACTTATATTTAAATCGTTTAGTCAAATAAATTTTATTTAACGTAATTTCAACTTTTGTTGTAAACTACTGAAGTTTCTTGAACAAATTTGTTTTGTTTTTATATCGGAATTTTTAGTTTGAATGAGACGTAGTTTTGCATGTTATCAATTTTTTATTTGCAAAGTTTTTACAATTTTTCAGTTTTACAATTATTTAACTATCATTAGTCTGGTTATCGCTTAATGTTTCTAAAAGTTTAACAGAAAGTGTTAGCTTTAGAAGTTAATCATTTTTAAAATATTGTTAAGTAAGCAACTAACAGTTTAAAACAGAAATAAAAGAAGTAATCTTAGACCTTATATATTTTAATTTTAAAATAACTTTGTTTACGATTTATTCGCAAACAGTTACCAGCCCCTGAACCACAAGTTATTATTATTTTTTTAAATTTAAACATAATTTTAGTTCTATATTTTAATCTCTGACAAAATACTTCTACAGTACAAAAGTAAATATGAAAATTTAAAAAATTGTGATTAAAAGTTATAAATAGTTAATTAGCATGTCTGAAAATTAAAATTTTACATTAAATAGGTGGTTACAAAAACAAATTCAACTTTTTTATTGACAAACACGTTTTTGCGATAATTTTTGATGTTTTTTAAGTAAACAATAATATATCTACTATTGAATAAAAACTATATAACTAGTGCTTAGTAAAAAACACTTGTATAATACTTTTTTATGCTATAGCTATCTCTCATTAAAAAAAAAGTTAGTTTACTAAAGTTAAAAGACTTATAAGATAAACAAACTTTTGTTAGTTTTGAATCAATAACTAACAGTTTAATAGCAACGATGAAAGTTAAAAAAATAGACCTTACTCCTATTAATCTATGCCTGAATTGCTGTTAACAAAGGTGTTTCTAAAGAAAAAAGATGAAACTATTCTCCTTTTATTTCTATCGTTAAACTTCACTGGTTAAGCAAAGCGTAAAGTTGGAAATTTAGTTATGCATCATTTACTGTAAAGCGAACAGAGCACACAGGAAGTTTATTTTAAAACATTTAAAATTGAATTAAGTAATGCTGACACTTGTTTATTTGTTTTAAAACTAGATAAATGTATTAGATGAGACTTTTTAGTTAAAACACAAATGGTATTTCTGCCGCAACAACTAACAATGTTTGTTGAATATTTTATTAAACTGTATAAAACTTTATACTAAAAAAAAATTAGAACTTAGTTTTAATTGCAATCAAGAAAAGATTTTTTCGAAAAAAATAGTTTTAAGCGTATTGATTAAAAGAAAGGGATTAAGTTTAAATAAAAAATGTTTAAAACAGTATTTGTACATATAATATTGAAATTGTTGTTTGAACCTAAATTAATATTTGTAATTATTAAGTTGTTTATGCTTTTTATTGTAATTTAAAGCTGTAAATAATACTTAAGTGAGAAAATTTTTAGCTTGGATAATGTAAATAACAATAAGATAAGAATAAAATATTTATTTAAAAATATTCATAAAAAGCAGTACTTAAAGATAAATTAAGTAGTGTCAAATATTTTAGTTATTTTTGTTTAAAATTTACTATTTTCATGACATCTAATGTTTTCTAAACTAAGTGCTATTTTAATATTTGTTTCAGTAAGAGTAAAACCACAACTTTTTTAAGTTTATACACTTAATAACAATTATTTCTACAGAACTTCTGATTTATAAGCATAAAAATTTGCTTAAAAATTCCTATTTACTGTTTAATACCTTTTTTTTTTGCGGACTTACTTATAACGACCCCTAATAGCTAACTTTTCTCATAAATGGGCGATATTGCCCACTTTAGGCTGTATATTATAAAACTAGTTTGTTTACGACTTTAAAAAAAGTTTATGTTGGAAGAATAAAAAAAAAATATAAATTAGGTAGGTCTAAAATATTTAAACAAAATTAAGACTTTATAGCCTTTTATAAATTGAACTTGAAAGACTAATGAATTTATTTTTAATTAAAGTAAGCTTTTGAAGCTTGGGTCAAACCATAGTTTATGTTCAAATTGTTTTATTAAAAGAGAATGTTTAAAACTAAAAAAAAAAAGACTATAAATAAAATTAAACCGTTTTTAGTTATTTATTTTTAAAAGCATAGGTGCTTTTGCCTTTTTATACAAAAAGTGTTTAACTTGTAAAAAAAATAACTTTTGTCAAACATTTATAAAAAAGAAAGAAGTTCATACTTAAAAAGATTTTAAAGAATTTATTTTAGATCATAATTTTCTTTAGTTTCATAGTTTGACTTGTACTTACAAAAACTTTTTCATTTTCATTACTTGTATATTTCGGGAACGGGTCAAAATTGAACGAAGACAATTTTACAAGAACGGACAATTTTGCACGGAAATTCATTTTTGCACGAGAGTAAAACAACAGAAAAATAAAAACAAAAATAAAATATAAATTAATAAAAAAAAAAGAAAAAGAAAGTTATTAATCGAGGGTAACGGTTAAGGGGTAACAGTGATAGTAAAAAAAAAAAGAAGTTAAAATTTAAAAAAATAATAAACCGTGCAAAAGTGTCACCGTGCAAAATTGTCTGCTCATGCAAAAGTGTCTTCGTGCAAAAGTATATTTGTGCAATTGTGTGCCCTCGTGCAATTTTTTCCCCTCGTGAAATTTTGACAGCAACCCGTATATTTAACCAATAGAAATATCAGTAACTGTATTAGTAATACAATTTATTTTTATAGTTTTTGCATTTATTTTAATTTTAACTTTTCAATTTCTTTTTTTTTTTTATACTATGTTTATTATATTTATTTATTACATTTTATTTTTCTATAGATTTTAAGAATAAAAAATGTCAGTGTCGTGTTCCATTTGCCATGAAGATATAAATTTCAGTGATGAAGAAATATCCGTGTTAAATTGCGGTCATCTTTACCACAAAAGATGTCTTCGGCAGTGGTTAGATACCAACTCAACTTGCCCAGAATGCAGAGTTGGTGTTAAAATGAACGATTTTGTGCAAAAAATATATCCTTCTTTCAATGAAGATGCTGATCTCATTTACAAAGGATCGTCTGATGAGACCAAATCAATCTTGAAAGTTTACGAAGATTGCACAAAAAATTTACAGAAGATGTTCGCTGAAAGAATTTTGAGTCTTGAAGAACAGAACAAACTGCTTGTTGAAAATAACTTAAAGCTGGAACAAAGTCTTGACGTGGCTTCGAGTACTGCGAGATATTTGCATGAGGAAAAACTAGATACCGATGTAAAAATAAACAAGTTGACAGCTGAAAATGAAAAGCTAAAAGCACAGGTGGAAACACATACTACAAAGTTGAAAGGTAAGTTGCCTTCTAATTTTACTTTCAGACAATTTTCTAAATGATATTCTTACTCTAAGCTAAAGTTAGTTTATTAAGTCGATTATTAAGTATAAAACAATTGATTTTTAAAAAACTTTAAATTAATACATTGTTATTTTGTTTTATCTGCAAATGTTTTTTTTTAATAATAATTTTTTTTTGTGTGACAAGTTTTGCACTATTTTATAAAATAGAATAGTAAAAAACCCTTTGGGGGTTATTACAGAAACTAAGGGACCATAAGCAGCAAAGGGGTCAGAGATGGGATCATGAGTAGTAAAGGGGCTAGAATGGGGCACGAGGCCATATTTAGAAACTTACACTGATATTCTTGAGTCGATGATGGAAAGCCAAAAAAAAAAAAAGATTCTAGGCGATTTTAATGGTATTTTAAAAAAAGTTTGGGAAACCCTGGTAGATACGGTCAAAATTATTTAAACAACAGTTAAAACATATTTTACAAAAACCTCATGTTTTGTAGTGGAATATTTGTCTGGCAATGTATGTTTTCTTTTTTTAAACAAACACTAGCACCTACTTTTTTGTGTGGAGAGCATCTCTGTTTTCAGAATTATTAAATTAAGAGTAACTTATATGCTATACATATATAATTGAGTTTAGTTAAGAAAGTTGTTATTACACTGAGCCCACTTTAAGCGGCTTTTAACAAGTAAGTTTATTTCAAATTATAAAACTTTAAAATGTTTTACGTGTTGCGTGCCAGGCGTTCTGAACCAGAGATGTTAAAATGCTAAAAGTTACTATGGTAATTCAGCAATGAAGTGTTTAATTTTTGGTTTGTTTTAAGTTAGTAATTTCACGCTTGAGTAAACAAAGCAGAGCTTTTTAACATGTCTGTTCTGAACTATAGAGTTATTTCGCATTTTGTTCTTTTTGTTATGTGCATTTTGTTTGTTTTGCATGTGGTTTTAACTAGAATGGCTAAAGATTGTTTGGTATAAAACATAGGTACCTTTTTTAAGTCTTGTATTTAGAAATAAACCTAACTATATAAATATATATGTATGTATGAATATATTTATTTAATTATATATAAAACAATAGTTTATACAACCGTTTCCTATATGATATATATAACCTCATATACTCATCAGTAAGCTAAAGTTTATTTTTACAATGTTGAACAGAAATTAGGAATTTGTAAATTTTATAATTATTATGACGTAGCAGTAATGAAGTTTATTGTACGGTAAGCTGAGTTTGATACAATACGCTGATCTTGTTAGCTTAAGAATTTATGCATTTTGAGAAATTTAGAAAAGGTTGTATTAAAAAAACGTTTTGAACTGTATTAGAAAAATGTTCTAAACTATATGGAAAAATGTTTTAAACTATTCGTGTTTGCGGCTTAATTTTACTTTGATTTAATATTTAGTTAGTATAAATTTTGCTTAAAAAGTATTTTTGGTAATGAATGCTTATATTTTGTCTTTCGCTTTTCTTGTTTAATGTTATGTTCTTGTCTGATTTATCAATTTCTATGTTTTCCAAATTACAAAGTTTGCAGACGATTTTAGTATTGAAATTTGATTTTCTCCTGTTTATTTTTTTCAAACTCAGCTTACTGTACAATAAACTTCATCATTGCTACGTCATAGTAATTATAAAATTTACAAATTCCTAAATTTTGTTCAACGTTGCAAATAAACTTTAGCTTACTGATGAGCATATCAGGTTATATATCTGATATACAAAACGGTCGTGTAAAATATCGTTTTTTATATAATCATATAAATATTTAGCTCAAATTCAATTTGTTGAGCAATACCGACCAGAACTTTTTATAAAATCTTTAATATGTTTATATATACTTGAATGTGCATTAAAAAAACTGCTTATACTAATAATTAAACTGTATTTATTTTTTTTCACAGCTTCAACTAGCTCAGCTGCATTAGCATCAGGAAGTTCAAAGAAGCAAGCAACAAAAGCAAGTAGGGACTTATGAAATATGTTTTTAATAATACACTTAGTACATGTTTTGTTAAACCGATTTTTAGATCATTCAAGAACAACATAATCTTTTTTTTTAATTACACGTGTAAAAACTTCACCTTCCAAGTCCAATAATACTTGATAGAACACAGTAGAAATTTAATCATAAATACTATATGTTTAAGACTACTAAGAATCTACGAGCTGTTACTAAATGAATTTGAGTATTATTCAAATCCTTTTCTTTTATAAGTTTAAACAATAATCTCTTTTTAAAGTTATAAAAGACGTGATAAAAAAAATATCAAATATTTTCTTTTTAACTACGATGAGTTTTCTTAAGTAGTTCGAAAAACTGGTATATAAACTACTAAAAAGAAAAGTTCATAAACCGTAATCTTAGTTTAGCGCAATTTGATTCTACCATGACAGTTTTACTAAATATTTGCTTTTTCCAAAAACCCTTTTTTTTACACTTATTGATTAATTAGTCTTTAGGTTTAGCTTTTTAAAGAACTAATTAATTTGTTACTCATAATTTTTAACGTAAGGCTGCGTTTTTTGTTTATACAAATCGTTAAAAAGTGTTTAACATTAATGTATAAAATAAAACTTTATCTAGGTTCTTAATTCTTACTCTAATTAAAACCTTAACCACAACTAAAACCAACTTAACTTTACTTAAATTATCTTTTTACCTTTTTCAAACGTTTATCTTTTAATACTAATTACTTTACTCCTGACAAAAGATCACTTGTAAGTGTAAGGTTAAGAAAATTTAGGTTGTTAACCCTAATTAAAAAAATCTTAAACTGTTACTATTAAAACATGTTTTTAAAACATGTGCCAAAATAAAGTTTTTTAAAAAACTTTTTTGTTAATTTGTGATTTATAGTTTGTTGAATACTAAGTTGACTATTGTTATTTAAAAATGTCAATTGTTTAAAATAAAAATTAAATAGTCATGTATGTACTTTTATCGAGTTTAAAAAAAGTTGTTTTAACAATTGTTGCTACAAAATTAAAGTATGAAAAAATAACTTAAAACTATTTTTAATTACTTTTTTTTAATTAGTTTTAGGCTAAAAACATTACAATAGACCTAAAAAATAAAATTAAAATTATACTATATGACATCAAAATAATTTTGGTTATTACAAACGATTAGTTTGTAATAAGTATGACTTAAAAACTAATAATTTTATATTGGTACACAGCAAAAATATATAATTACATATTACTGATAATAACTTAACTTCTAAACTTTTTATAGAACAGTTCTTAGAACGTTAGTACAGTTGTATTTTTAGATATAAATTATTTAATATATATTTTTTAAATTAAACGTAAACAATTTAAATAGCATGAATAATGAATGAAATAAAATAAAAAGGAGTCATGTTAGCTGGAGGTTCTAACTACACTACATCAAGATCTCTTTCATCGTTCTCTCTTGCCACAAAAAAATGGACCAGATTAGGGGATTTACCCAGCGGAAGATTTTATCACGGCTCAGTGGTCTTAAACAACAGTTTGTACCTAGTGGGAGGTGTAGGGAACAAGAACATAGACAAGTACGATGCTTCGACTGAAACTTTCGCAACTGTTAAATCAATGGAAACAGAGAGAAGCAGGTTCGGTGCTTGCAAGTACAATGATGACAGCTTTGTCGTCGCCGGTGGGTACATAAATGGCAGTAAGACCAACACAAGTTTCTTGTACAACACCCGCAGTAACGGCATAAGACATCTCGGTAATTTAAACGAATCCAAGTCTGGATGTGTGCTGGTAAACTGTTCGGGTGCCGTTTACGCGCTAGGAGGAATTACAACGAATACCAACTGCAGCAACAAAATAGAAAAACTGAACCCAATTACACACAAATGGGAAACAATTGAAAGTAAATTGACCATTGGCAGATTGGAACCGCGCGCAATTGCTCATAACGAGTTCATTTATGTTTTCGGAGGGCAAAATAGTCAGTTGAGCATGGAAGGAAAGGTTGAAAAAATAAACGTTGTGACTGGAAAGGTGAAAATAGTCAAGTCCAGAATGCCGGTGGCAAAAAACTGCTTCGCAATTTGTAAAGTGAACTCGAGTGTTTATTTGATGGGGGGAAACTTTCGTTTTGGCGGTTACACGAACCACGTGGAAGTGTTCGATTGTGAGAGAGAGAAGTTCGGATCGGGCACGAAATTACCGACCAGCGACGAAGGAATGACAGCCAACGTTTTGGATATTTAACAAACAAACAGTATGGTTGAAAATGTTATGTTTGTGTTGTGTTGACGACATAGATTTTTATATTTCGTTAGTTGAATGCTACGCTGGTGATTTAATTGTTTAGTTTAGTTTGAGGTCGTAAAAAAAAATATTTTCTCATTTTTTTATCGAAAGTTTTGAATTTTATTTGCTTAGATAACATTTTGACTTTAAACACATTACTTTAAGTGCTTTTGTTTTTTTTTGATTTTTTAAAATTCTTTGTTACAATTGGTTTTGATTAATGCAATTCAATCAAAAATTTATAACACATTATGATTACTACGAATTAAAAAAAATCATTAACATACTTTTTTACATAAAAAGCTTAGCGGTTATGACGTAAAACAATTATTTTTATGACGTAAGAATAAATATGATGATTTTTTATAAAAAAAATATCTATGTGTGTAAACTAATCAATATTTTAACTTCAAAATTGTTAAGACATCAAAATGTATAATGAAAGAAAAAAGTTCTAAATTCGAAAACTATTTAGAAGTGAAAACTATTTTACTTTGTTGTAAGTATATATAATATCCAACCAAGTATTTATAAATTGATACAAGAACATAATTTTGATGATGATTTTACTTAGTAACTTATATTCACCGTTGTTCTTAAGTTTATTATGTTCGTTTTTTAGATTTTTTCTTGCAGCAAATCATATCAAAAAAATCATAATTTTAGTCTTGTTTAAGGAAAAAAAAATTAAACAGTTAAACGATGCAACAGATGATTCTGTTTTGTTGATTTTAAGTGTTTTATGTTTAGTATTTTTTACTACGTATTTGCTATGTTATTTTTACATAAATAACAAATAAATCCGAAAATCTTAATTGTAATTTAGTTTTGTTATTAATATTGACAACATTTTTTTCTTAACTTAACCAGATTTTTTTTGAAAAAAAAGTTATTTGTGAAGTGGCAATTATTTTCAAAACAGCTGTTTGTTTACTCGACTTTAAAAAGAAGTATATGACTTAACGTAAATAACTTGAAGTTTATAAAGGTGCTTCGTGTTAAAAATGCCAATAAAATAGTTACTTCAAATTTTGTCATGTTATTCATTTTTAGTAAAATATAACTAAAAGGTTCTTTGTGCACCGAGTACTAGAACTAAACATTTTGAGCGTTTTTTTTTGTCGTTCAATAAAATAATTATTACAAATAACAGTTGACAGAAGTAAATAAACCATAAATGAAAAAAACAACTTAATAATATTTAGTTAAGAATATATACAAATACAAGCTAATCTGTTGATTTTTTATAAAACTTTATGTTACACGAAGTAAAGCTTAAAACTTTATTCGCCCTTTTAACAAAAAGTTTGCTTTTTGAATTTTTTAAGTGTTTTTATACAGCTGTGTTCTTTTTTCAAAAATATAGCTTACGTTTGCATATAAATATTTTTATTCCTGAAGATTTTTAGTATTTTCGAAAACCTTTTATATATTATTTAAAGTGTTTTGTACAACCTAAGTTCAAGTTCTAGCATTGTTGCAAATACTTAAGGAAACGAAAACCACGTTGGAAGAAGTACTGTAAATTAAAACATTTGCTTTCTATTTAGCTAATACTTTATTTTCATAAAATATTTTTGATAAAACAATATTTTTAGTCACAAATGTGACTCTTAATTTTTATAAATCTTATAAACAAAGTTATTTCTTTGTTTTTATTTTTCAGAGCAGAGTAGCTGTTAAAAACTTCGAAAACTTTAAAATGTCAAATATACGACTAATAAAGTTTTAAAAGTTTAAAAATTCTTGATTTTTTTTTTCCAAATATTTTATGATTCATTTTAAGTTTAAAAATCAATAAATATATGCTAAATAAGTTGAAATCCGTCTACAAAATAAAAACTTTAGTCATTAGTTTGTAACACGTAAGTTAGACAAAAAGCTTAAATTAGATATATGTCATCATAAAGGCCAAGGCCTAAAATTTGAATGATATTTGCTCTGATCAGATAAGAAACGATTTGAACGTAAAAATTATTCCTTTTGCAAAAAAAAAACTAAATTTGTATAAAGATGTGGATCAATGAACTAAGGCTATTTATTTGATATTTTAACTGAACGTAATTCGATTCTAAGCGTAAAACACTGTTAACTTTGCAAACTTAAGCTCTTACTTTTTCATAAGTTCAATTGCTTTTTGACCTTTAATTATTTTCATATACAGTTTAACTAACATATAGATGTATTTGGTGGTTTTAAAGACTCAAAATCAAACAAAAAGAGTTCAAAAATAACTGACAGCAAACCGTTTTTAATGCGAACATGCATTACTAATCAGTACTATACTACTGTAATGACTAGCAACTAATTTAAACTTTTTCTACATTTTGTTTAAAACACAGTGCAAAATTAAAACAACTACGATTTACAGTTAAGTACAATTTCGCTTATAAAGATTGTATGTTTTTTTAAAGGACTTAATCTAGTTTACAAAGCCACTATAGTTTTTTAAGTTAAGAATCTTTGATTCATGGTACGAAAAACACGAGAAGCACATTTTTTTACGGTCTCTTAACTTCAATTTTACAACTAACTTACTCTTTATTGTGCCATTGTGACAAAAATAGTTATACACCGTTCAATTTTTTGCTTAAAAAGCTGACGTTTTAAAAAGTTTAGTATGACAACAACTTTCTTCGGTAAAAACTGAACAACCAGTTCGAATGAAAACAAAGACAAGGTATCCAGCCAACCGAAGGCTTGTTGTACGATGATTTAAGTTAGGGTTTCCCAAACATTTTTAAAAATGTCGCTCTTAAAGAAATTAAAAAAGCTAATGCCCCCTCCAACAAGATTTTCTCTAAAAATCCCATTAAAACTATCTAAGACCTTTTTCTTTCTTTCTCTTCATCATCTTAATATCTAGTGAAGTTTTCAAATTACCATAAAAAACGCCTTGGACCTTTTTTTTTGCTCTTCATCATCAACTCCAGAATAGCTAGTGTAAGTTTCAATTTATGACCTCATGGCCCTCCAGTGGTCCCTTTGCTACTCATGGCCCCAAAGGGAGCCAATTGGTCCAGTTTGGGAAGCCCTGGTATAAATTTTATTGCTAGAAACCGTTTTTTAGCAGTTTTACGGACAACAATAGTTTTGTAATGAAGTTTTTGTTTGAAAATAATCATTGTGGTTATAACAAAAAGTTGTGCAAGCATTAGAAGCTAGGTATTTGATAAGATGGTAAAAAAGTTTGTAGTTATATTTTACTGTTAAATTTAATACCTCTAGTAAAACTGACTTTTTTATTGTTTTGCTTCATATCAAAATGTACTTGTTGATAGGATACATGTTTATAAAATACATTGTTATAAATAATCTATCTTTAAAAACTAAAGAATATTTACAAGAACAGTTTTTTGCTTTATCTAGTGATTGTAAATTTCAGCAATGAATTTTAGTATAAATAAAAGTAAAAATATAGACTATTTATCCAAATACTTTAAACAAAAGGTTATACAAGTAGAATATTATTTGTTTATAAGTTCAAAAACATTTTAGACAAATAGTAACTTTTTAAACTAAAATTAACTTAAATTAATAACATTGTTAAGACTAGTGGCATTACTTATTTTTTGTTAAAAGTTTACTCTTTTTAAGTTTAAGTACTTATTTTAAACTTTAAACTTAATCCATAAGGTTATTACTAATCTTATTTGCTTTATAAGTTAAGCTGTTTTAACATTTTAATTATATAACTTTACAGCTTTTTATACTAAGGTTTAATTTTAGTAAAAACTAACTATTAACAGATCAAGGTCTTTAAACTTATAAGCTAACAGATTTAAATCACTTATTTTTACTATAAAAGCTGCTCAAATAAAACAGATACAATCAAATTGCAAAGTTTGCGTACAGAAGCTGTTAGTAACAATAAGAAACAATAATCAGGAAACGCGCAGTTGTAGAGCTGTTACATACCTTATAACTAATAAAGTTGCTACTTTGATAAATAAAAGTACTAGTTTGATAAAGTTGAATAATGTCTTGTTTGGTTATAAATTCAAAGACATTTTAGTTTACCGAAGGTTTTAAATGAGCAGCAAGGTAGGAAAAAATGTATTAAAAGCAGTTGTACGGATACTTTTTAGTATAAACTGTTCAATGTTTTCATATATAAAACAAAATTAATTTATTCATATAAAGTACATAAGTACAAAAGTTTATAACAAAAAGTAAATAATATTTTAATATCAATGTTACATGCTTAAAGTCAATAAGAGTTAAGTTTTTTTTTTGCGTCAGTTTAATCTGTTTATACTAAGCTAATATTTCTAGTCTCTTTTTAATTGTTTTTATAAAAATATATATAAATGGATAAAATAAAAAATCAATAAAAAAGTGTTACAATTGTTAATCACTATTATAAATATATTTCTCAGTGCTTAAATTCCTAAATCAACAAAGTTTTATTTAGTAATGTCAAATAGTTTGACTTTTTGTTATAGTCATAGTTATTTCTTCATAGTCCCAAACAGGTATACATCAAAGTTTTTTTTGTTAAGTTTAGGAACAAAAAAAAATAGCAGCAGAACTTTTTTTAGGTAGTCATTATAGCTAAAGTATCTTAAAGCTCAATCTACTCTCTTGATAACTTTGGTGTATTAAAAAAAAACTTCAAAGAGGTTTAGTTTTAGTAGATGAATGAAGTTTTTTATTTGATTGTCAAGTTTTTAAACAAATTTGTTAAGAATTGTGTCTGTTTTAGTTAAAAAAGTAATATTAAGTTCAGTTATCAACTATACCAGTCGGTATTAATATGAAAAAAAGCAAAAAAAGCACTTGTAATTATTAAAAATAACTTTTAGTTGTACTTTATTTTACTTTCTCAGGCTTAAGTGTTTTTATTTATCTTGCTTTAACAGATACTACTGAGTTATAAACACTAAAAAGTTTAACTTTTAATTCCAAACAACAGATAAATATTTCTTTTAAAAATAAGTTGAACCATTGGAAGCAAATTAGTCATGTTGAAGACTTCGTTACTGAAATTGCTCGTTTTGTTGGCTTTTATCTCTTGCTCAAAGGGAAAAGTCTACAACCAGTGCAAATCGAAATCGGGCAAGCACAAGCAAACCAAGTATTTCACGACTCCCACCAACACCCCAATTACCCAGATAAAATGGTTGGCAAGATGGGACAAGAGTCCATTACTCATTCTGGACAGATGGGACATGGTGCTGGCTGCCACCTACGACCGCGTGTACTTGTTCCAAATGGACGAGATCGCAAAGCGCAGCGCTCCCAGGAAGCTGAGCCACCAGGAGACGCTGCGCTTCACCTCGGACCCCGACGCCACCAACTCCATGCTGGGTTTCTGCCCGAAGAACGTGTTCGGCAGGATCACGCTCCACCGCACCCTCATCCCACCGTTCAGGATCACGTTGAAGCCCGAGGACGCGCAGCTGGAAGTTTGCGGGTCGAACTGCGGCCGGCCGTCGTGCAGGTTCTACATCCGCGACGCGTTCAACAGCACCGGCAAGAGCGAGGACTCGCAGTTCCTTTCGGAGGTGAAGTACGGGAGCAGCGAGTACGCGCTCAACCCGAGGCACGAAGATTATCAGTGGCTGGAGTCGGAGAAGATCGGAAACAACGAGACATTCGTCGCCATGCACGGCTGGAGGCACAAGAGCGACCTTCTGTACAAGGACGTCGGCGGGAGCGACCTCGAGCGCCGGTACACTGACACCCAGAAGAAGACGTTTGAGAAGAGGAGCAAAACGGACTTCAAGAAGTTCGTGGACCGCGCGGGAAGCGGAAAAGTTTTGCTGTTCTTCAACGAGCTGAGCGAGTTCGACCACGCCACGGGGGAGTCGGTGCCGACGACGACCGCGAAAGTGGCCCAAGTTTGCAAAAACGACGACAGCGACAATTTTCTCAGCTACCTCGCTCTTCCGCTGCACTGCAGCATCGGGGAAGGAGAAAACGAGATCCGCTTCAATAAGCTCGTTTCGGTTTCGGACGCCGTCAAAGTAAAAACGAATCCCGACAGCGACGCTCTGGAAGACGTGGTTTTCGCCACCATGGCAGTCACGTACAATTACCTGAACAAGACCGGGTCAGTCGTCACCATGATAAAACTTTCGGACGTCGAAGATTATTTTGACAACGGGGATTTTATGAAGCAAGATTATGTAGGCAGTAAGAAAAACTACCACGTAACTCACGGCTGGGAAAGTAAAAAGTTCAACTTAGAGCCCTTGAATTTGAAAGCGAACAGGCCTGGAAACTGCCAGGAGTTCGCAAGCGCGATAGAAAAAAGAAAGTTTGCGTCGGAAGTGAGCCGCTTCTTCGAGGGCAACCCCCAAGCACGAAACATGTACGGCAGCTTGAAGACCAGCAATCCTGTTTATCAAGCGAGCGAGGGCGAAACCTTCACTTCGATCGCCGCTTACAGCAAAACGAACGGCGCGGAGGTGATGGTGGGCAGCAGCAAGGGCAACATTTTGCGAATTTACGTCGTGACGGACGAGCTGAAGGGCGTGGCGCACGAGGAGGTGGAGCTTCCGTTGAGGGGGTGCAGGAAGAACTCGAGCTGCCAAGTGGACAACCTCAAGACGGTGCCTTCGGGGTCGAACCCCACCCACATCGTGGCAACTTCCGGCAACAAGTTGTTCTTCCATGACGTGTCTTCGTGCAGAACGGAGAGGAGCCAGGCGGCGTGCGAGAAGCACTTCGGTTGCCACTGGAAACCGCAGGCGGAAGGGTTCAGAAAGTGCAAGCACGCAGACGATGTGAGGCGTTTCTATGAAAAATCGGTGGAAAACAAAATCGAGCTTTGTTCTTAAGAGTAGAACGTTATGAAGTGTTTTAATTTGATGCTATATAAGATTTTTTTTAAAAATTATGTTTTGAAATTTAACTTTTAAAATGTGTGTTCAAAATTTGTAACTAGTACTTATTGAATGCAAGTGTTTTTAAATTGTTCTTAAAATAAATTTTCAAGTAAATCACATGGTTTATTTAGTTATTGTTTTTATTTTCAATTAATACTAGTTTGGCAAAAATTTTTGAATAATCTAACAATAAACCATTTTATTAGTTAATTTTCATCAACCTTATATCCAAACTTTTATCTGCTTAAAACTACTTGTATATTAATATAACAGAGACTTAACTTAATTAGGAGTTGAAATAAAAGTTAAACAGGTCACAACATTTAAACCTAGTTTTTTTAACATGTCCGTTTAATTTTGTATTTTCCGCGCAGATTTAAATTTAGTTATTTTAACCTCTTCAGTTCTTACCACATTAAAACTAATTCAGGGTGTGCTTGAAAAAAAAAACAATCTTTAATTAGCCGCTATACTTTAAGGTCAGTCTTAGCTGAAAAAACAGCTGAGTAAGCAAAAAAAGGAGTTTTTTTCATAGTTTTGATCTTAATTATCACAAATTTAACTTATAACTAATCTATAACATGGTTTGGTAAGGTGGGTTAGGGATAAGGGTATAAATAATAAAATAAAACTAAAACAAGCATGCTGACTCATTTATACTTAATGATTATTTTGTGATTAAAAAAATATCTTGTGAAATTTTTATAATTTTTGTTCATTTAAATTTTTATCGTATAATAAATAAATATTTTTAACCTAAAATACTTTAAGTTTTACATTGAAATTCTATAAAATATTTGTAGGTTTATTTTTTCCGAGGGCTTCTATACTAACCTTTTATCTTGAATTTACTTATATATCATTGTTCGTTAATCAAATAAAAAAACAAATATTTTTACTTAAAATCAACAGAAACACTGTTCTACTTACGCTTCATATTAGATTAAATCAGGGGTTGCAGCCTTATGTAACTTGCAGAAAAATTGCTCGCGGGCCGCACTGTTTAAAAAACACCTTTGAGGGCCGCATTTATGAGTAATTATTTTATTAGTAAGATTTCTAGTAATCAGTATTAAAATGCTATTTAAGATCAAAAAAACGATAAATTAAGCAACATTAGAGCACTAATAAAGAATACTTTTTGAATTAAGAGCCTAACTGTACGTTTTTATTACAAAATCTTAAATTTTTATTGTTTTCAAAGTGTATATATTAGGCTAAAAAGGAGCTCGCGGGCCGCAGTTTTTGACTTTGAGGGCCACATTTGGCCCGCGGACCGTAGTTTGCCGACCCCTATGTTTGACCATTAAATTATATACATCTACGTAAGAAACTTTGTTGTTGTAGTTGCTATGGAAGTACACAATTATGTACACTAGTTACTAGTACATTAAACACAAATCTACATAACAAATACGATGCTGTTTATACTATGGTTTGAGCTCACTGTTGAGTTTAAAAATAAACAAAATATCAAGGTTATTAAGCTAAATTAAACTTGGCTAAAATTGTACTGATACTTTTTTTACCTGTCCAACTTTTCCGTAATTTTAGTCTTATTTCAGTTTAAATTTATGATAAAAACAGATCAAACCATCTGTTTAATGCATTAAACAATTTTTCGTCTGAAAATTTTAACTAAATTTAGAAAAACTGCAGAGTACTATGTTTCACTTTAATAATTAGTTTTGTCTTAAAAATATTAAACTTCTATATGAATTTATCCTATTAATAACAGAAATGAACACAATATTTAGTATACGTTCCTATAATCTCCCTACTTAATCTTTTAGCAATCAATAATAGACTACAATTTTGATTTTTAGGAAACTTATATATTTTATATAGTTTTTTATTAAAAACCAAATTATGAAAACAATATACATCAAAATTATTACTAATGATAAATGTATAATTACAAACCTATGTCAAAAATTATATGATTCAACTTATTTAAAAATCAAATAGTCTAGCTAATTTTACTAAATTTTAAACTGACTAAACGTGTGAACGATTTGAAATAAAAAAGACCGTCGTAGTTAATCGATAATGTGTCGAGCTACGTTTCAAAATTAATAGACTTTGTGTAGTTTGATAGTGATTCGTCGTTGATAATCAACCTTGACAAGATTTTTTTTTTGCGAGTAACGTGAGAATCTTCTTCTAAATTTAGGGTATTTTTCTTTTCACAATTCACGATAGCTAGATACACAGTCACTATTTGAACGAGTAATTTTGAGCGATAACAATCATTCCAACAAACCTTTTTACGCCTAAAAATTAATTAATTTTTCATTTTGCGCGCCGTCTTTCGTTGGTTGTTAAATTTACGCGCAAGTTTTTGTTTGTTGTTCATTTGCGCGCCAGTTTTTGTTGGTTATTCATTTTAGTTTCAAATTCGGCCGTTCCAAGCTCAGCCCCCACGCGATGCACGTGACGTCATCGGGAAATGGGCAGCAGCATGTCGGGCCTGAACACGCCCGAGTTGCCGATCTCCATCCACTTTTGCAATCCCGGGTGGAAGCCGAATATTTCCATTGACGGCTCGGTGTAGGGGTTGTGGGCGGGCTTGAAGCGCAGCTTGTCCCAGTTTGCTGAAAAACTCCTTCAGGGTTCCCATCAGGTCGCCCAGGGTAATCCCCCGGTCGGCGATGAAGCCCTCCACCTGGTGAAATTCCGCCAGGTGGATGGCGTCTAAAGATTCGTTCCTGAACACGCGGTCGATGCTGAAGTGTCTGTAAATATTTATTACTCACATGATAAGACGTATTTGAATTATCATTTTTATTAGTTAAACAAAAATTACTCGGACATTATGTTTTCGCTTACTATGTCAGCTGTAAATTGTAGAACAAGTATAGTTTTGAATATAAAATTAACAGAAACTTTCGAAAATTTAAACAAGAAAATATTCTAATTCGTACCTGACAGGTTTGAACTCCTTTTGTTGAGCGAGGTTGTACAGCATTCTTGCGGTTACTGCCGTCGTGTTCTCAAAATATTCTTCTGCGCCTCTTCCTCTTTCCAATCGTAAACGAAGCCCTGTAATTATTTTTAAAGACCACCTTAATTATTAATTAAAACAGTACTTAAACAGTCAATGCAAAGTTCATATACTTTCAAAGACTTTTTTTTTAGACTTTGGAAGTGTAAAATATTACAAATTAATATATCAATAGATCAAGCAGCTTCATGTGAAATCATCATAAACCGTTTGTAGATTGACGACTGCAGGTTTTTCGGTTGTGACTTTTCGGATCGAATTGCATGATCAACTCTTTTATTAAATTTGAGCTTGTCTCAACGCTTTGTCTCACGGCAAACGAAAGTCCAGGCTTCTGCTCTGCAGACTTTCGCCTGTGTTTTTTGTTGATAGATCACGCAGTTAATATTTTGACTCAATTAAAACTTGCATTGCCTAGATCTTGTACAAACATTTTTAACACGAATGCAACAAACAAAGACTAGCGTCCACAATATTTTTTTTTCCTTACACTAGTTAAATACGTGACTTATAATAAAGATAGTGATTTACTGATACAATAAATAAAGATTTACATTTATAGTAATTTTACTACTTTCCTTAAATTAGCTATATATTTGTTGAAAACTTAACTTATCTAAAACCTGTTTGACAGCCTAAACTTCTATTACTAGCTATTTTAACTGCAACTGATTCTACTAAATGCCTTCAGCTAAAATAAAGTACCATATTTTAATTGTATAAGGTATTATTACTAAATTAGTACTAATATTTTAAGGTCCCAATTACTAATAAATTTTCTAATTATCTATTAAATGAAACAAAATAGAAACCTTAACAGAAAATAATCTGAAACTATATTTTAGCTGAAGACTAGTATTATTAGTAAAAATGTTTCAAGATTCTATACTTAGTTCATAACAAAGAATTTGCTAGAATTTAGTGGAACTCATTAAAAAAGAAGTAAAAGCTTAAATTATAAGTTAGCTACTGTTTGAACTAAAAACTCGTCTGATTTACACTAAATTAGACTGAGTAATTAGTAGTTTAATAAAAACAACTATACTAGCATTAATGACTTGAAAGAAAATATAAATATTGTTATTTAAGTTTGAATACTCAAGAACATCTAAAAATTTGTTTTTGATTATAAAGTTTTATAAAGATTTTTTATTTCTATAACATGGCACAATTAAAAAAAATAAAAAATAAAAGTAATAAACATTTTATTAAAAACCAACAAGCTTACTTGAGTTTTTCAAAAAACTAGAATTAATTTTGATCCAGTGTTAATCTCAGTAAAATTTTAAGGTTTTTAAATTATCTACAAATTACTAGTGATGTACCGGACTCACTATCCGGGTCCGGGTCCGGCCGGATATTGCCATTTTTGTCTAATATCCGGATCCGGCCGGACTCTAATTTGAAAAAAAAGTCCGGATCCGGTTCCGGCCGGATACTAATTTGAAAAAAAAGTCCGGATCCGGTTCCGGCCGGATAATAATTTGAAAAAAAAGTCCGGACCCGGATCTAGTTAGTAAAAAGAGTCATTTTCGTCAGTTAAAATTAAACACCTACAGTGATTGGCTCATTTTGTACACGTGACTAATTTACATTTGTTTACATTTAAACTATGAAATAAACATTTCAGGAATGCAACTCTTTACATATGTTGTAAAATTTAAAACTTTGGAATGAATATTTGCATTATTTATTGTTTAAAGTTCAGCTCAGAGAAAATTTAGAGTTAATACGGTTGAATGTACGAGCCAATGAAAATCATATGACGAAATGTTTCAAACTAAATACTGATGCAACAAAACATCAGAACATGATAGGCAGTTTATATGTAAGCAGTTAGTTAGTTTGGTGTGCAGCTTAAAGCAACAAAATATCTTGAACTTTTTTGTGAAGGCTTATTGTAAGTAGTGTTTTGTTTTAAAAGTGAATATTTCAAGTGGTGTTTAATTGTTTAAACATTTAAGCCAGGCTTATATTTTAATAGCTTATTAAAAATATTATAGTTTCTTCTTTACTAAGAGTTTTATTTAATTTTTAGTTTATTGTTTTAAGTCTATTGATATAGATTTAAATAGCTTCCAGTTTTTAAAGTGTTACCTAAGTAATTAATAATTTTGTATATGCTAGTATTTCTTGTTGTGTTTTATCTAAAAGATTCATCACACAAAACTGTCGTGTCTGACTATAGAAAGTAGTCTCAGTTAAAATTTAGTATTTGTAAGATTTTAATTAAATAAGGTAGGATTTAATTATGATGGGTAGTACTAATAAATTAAGTGTACCACAATCAGTCCACAACTTTACTACCAAATTGTCAACCTTTGCTAGCTGTTCTACTGATTATTAGATTAAAGTAATTTTTTCAGTTTTTAAAAACCTCATTCTGACTCAGGCTTGTTTATACTCACTCTAGCTAGTTTTATTGACTTAAACAGTGGCAACCCTGTTAGTTTTTAAATTTTTGGGAATTTTAGAAAATCTTGGACTGCCTCAGGCTAGTTTTCTTTTAAATTTTGAATGAGTTTGAGCTGATCCAGTTTTCAATATTTGGTAATTTTCTAGTGTATTTTGTTCAAGAACTTTAAATTCAGATTTTCAATTGTAAGTAACACCTAAATTTGTAAACTTTTTGGCTAGCTGTTCTACTTATTATTAGATTTAAGTTCTTTTTTTTAGTTTTTAAAAACCTCATTCTGACTCAGGCTAGTTAATACTAGTGATGTACCGGACTTACTATCCGGGTCCGGCCGGATATCGCCATTTTTGTCTGATATCCGGATCCGGCCGGATTCTAATTTGAAAAAAAAGTCCGGATCCGGGTCCGGCCGGACCCGAAATTTTGGGTCCGGTACATCACTACAAATTACTAACATTACAATTATGCCACTCAGAAAAAAAACACTTTGAGTATACCATAGTCCAAGTTTTTATTATTTGAAATATAAAGTGGAACTGATGATCAAAATAATTTTATTTTCAATAACCTGAGTTGTTTAATTTCCGAAAGATAATACCGTGTCTTACTTCTTTTTATTATACTTACATACAGATAACATTTATGTTTACAACTATGAGATCAACTTGTTAGCAGAAATTCTTGATTTTGTCTTAACTTTAATCTATCTAAAAAATATTACACACCCGTGGCTTCCACTCTTAGCTCACTCGGCTACAGCTAGTTTTACTAAATGCTTTCAGCTAAAGTGTAGTTTCATTCTCAAATTATTTATCATTAAATTTCCTGATTAGTTGCAGTAAGTAAATAGTTAATAAACTTTATAATACTTAGTTTTTTAAAACCTTATTTAACCACATGTTAAAAAACAAATCTGATTTCTGTGCTACAGCTATAAATGAACAAAATACAGTATTACATATGTGCTTTTTTTTTCTGTAAAACAACTTATTTTAGTGTTTTCCAGTTTAATAGAAAATGGGAGCAAAATTTACTATTAATTTATGGGTTATAATACTTTTATGCTGCAAAAAGTTATTATAGTGCAGTCGTTTTTGTTTTATAATTGAAATTTAACAATGTTTTAATAATGTTTTATTTGATCCAGTCATAAACTTATTAAAGTGTGAAATAATGAAATAATTATCAAAAGTTTTGTTAAATTATATTATACCTGTTTTATGCATAATTTATTTTACCTAAAATTTATTTTGGATCCTAAGCTACTACTCTAGCTCTCTGTGCTACAACTGATTTTATTAAATTCCTACTGCTAAAAAACTTAAATGATTACTTGTGATGTTTTAATCATATATTGTCAAATTTGTAACTCTTTGAAGCAAAAAATTAAGCCTTAATGTTTTATAATTTGACGAAGTAAAGAGTAATGACAAAAGATTAAAAATACCTTTAGTCAAGCTTAAAAATTTTACAATACTTATAACATGAAAGAAAAATACAATTTTATAATATAAAATATTAAAATTTATTAAAAGTTCTACAAAGTTTCCTATATAATTTTAGTTTTCAACAAAACCTTTAAACAAGCTTAAGTTTTTATATAGCCTGAAGATATGTATAAATTACTAAAACTTAGCCGAACAATGTTTATTTAAATTTTTTTATAAAACTAATTTAACTTAAGTTTCGCTAACTAAAGTTGTGATAAAAGTATTGAACATTATTTGTCACAACTTAACTTTTTTCTAATTTAGTTTACATTAAAACTTTTCTAAACAAGTTAAGCTTTTAAATTTTTTCTTTATGTTATATAAAAATGCTTACAAAATTCTTAGGTTAAAGCTTTCTTATAAAGAAATAAAGACCAAAAATTTCAAATTAATGTTATAATAAAAAAAATATTAATTTTAGTAGCTTGGAATTTTATAGCTTAAAACAATATTAAACGTATTTCTATTTTTTCAAAGATAATTAAACTAAAATATAAAAAAACAATATCAAAGAAAACAGTCATATTTATGTTAAAGTTAATCAGTATTTCGATTTATATTTGTTCATCTTATCTTTTATGCCTACAATTAGACGAACGAACAATATTTATGCTTTTAAAAACAATAAATTTTAATACACTTTATTTATTATGTCTATAAGTTGTCAAACGCAAAATATTTTGGCTTTACTTAAAAATTAAAACTTTCATTAATTTATTTTTTTATATCTATTAGTTGTTGTGCGCACAATATTTGTGCTATATAGCATTTTTCTGAACAAAATAAACAGCACTCTAAATACTTGGTTTCTAAGATCTGGTATCCTAAAAAACTTATTGGTTATCGAGTTGAAAACCACTTGGTAACCTATTAACGTCTTGTCCAGTACAAAAGTTAAAAGTATAGAACTGTAATAAAACAAAAAAAACAATAATTGGTAGCGATATAAATCAATTTTTTCTAGCTTTACTTAACTTTTTACATATAAAAAAGTTTGCGAAGTAACTTTAAATTTAGTTTTAAATATATCAAAAAATAAAAATTATTTACAGCATGTCAAAACCAAAAGCTTGCAACATGCGATGTATTTGTCAGAAAAAAAAATCTTTATAGATTGAGGAAAACTAAGTGCTAAAAATTTACAAATAGGATTTTAATTTATTAAGATAGAAATTTTGTAAATAAATATCTTTTATATATTTAATATACTCAGCACACTTTAAAAAAGATTCGTACGTTACTTTGATCTAATATAATATCGTTTAACCTTGAAAATTGTTATAAATTGCATTCCAATGACTGCAGACGTTTAATCTATTATAACAGTTAGTTTCTTGTTAAAAAAAAAATCTTAAAATTTTTGAATAATTTAATTACGTCATTATGTAAGTTATTAGAATATCTTTCAGTTTCAATGTAACAGCGTATTAGTTTAAAACAAATAATTATTATTATCAGAGCGTGCAACAATAATGTTATTAATTAAAAAGCTTTGTTTTTTCAAAGAATAAAAATATTTACAAACTAAAAAACATTTACTTGCAAAATATATAAATACTTATCAGTAAATGTATAAATTTTAACTATGTTTTTTAGTAGTACTGTTAAAAGATTAACAAGTTCAAAGTTATTTACTTACAAATTATTAGGAATTATTTTAAAGAAAATGTTTATTTTTAAGTTTATAACTAGTTTTTCAATTTTATAAACATAAAGACTATTTTTTATTAACTTACATTTGCTTTTTTATCTTTAAAACGGTAAAAAATTGACCCTTCTTATGATAATTCTATAAGTGTTAACGTTAGCAGTTACAATTTCATAATAAGTTGAAATGACATTATGTTCTTTTTTAATAAAGACTATACTCTTACAGGTGTACTTGTATATACATTCTATATTACAATAAATACAAAAAGTATTTATAAATATGTAAAGTGTATTTATTTAGCCCTGGTAACAAATAACTAATATAAAAACAAAAATATTGAATATCGAAACAAAAAAAGTTCGTGCTAACCTTTCGTATTTGATTACCAAAGAAACATTCTAATTTTGTTCTGTTCAATTTTAAAGTTCTACAAAAGAAATACTATTGTAGTTGATTGATTCTATAGAACAACAGTAATTTAATTATTAATTAAGTTAGTAAAATAAAGTCTACCTAGAATTTTTTACAGATATTAAAAAAAACTCTTATTAGTTGCATTCATAGTGATGAAGTAATAGACAAATATAATTTATAACCAAACAAGAAAGTTTCTTAAGTTTATCAACTTTAGTAAGTTTGTTACAACTCTTTTTAATTTTTTAAATATAAACTTTTACCATGGTTTAAAAATAGTGACAAATATTTTGGCCAAGTAGTAAAGTTTGATATTTTCCTAATTTATCAAATATCCTCTCAAGGTTAGTTTTTTAAATCACTGTAAGTTCAACAATATTTCTGTTTTGTTAAATTATAACAGGGTTGCCACTTTACCTTGAAACCTGGATAAACCTAGAATTTGACAATTTAGGCAAAAAAACCTGGAATTTGAGAACTTTTGAAAAAACCTGGGAAAATCTGGAGTTTTATCAGTTTTCACATGTTTAGAAATAAGATTTCGATTTGACTCAAAAAATCTATCATAAATATAATTTTTTTTTTGTCTTAATCATAAAACTTTTTTATTTAAAAACATATTTAAAGTAGCTATACAGTACCTATTTGATGTTTTTATACTATTTAACACATTTTCTTACTTGAACTTAACTTTAATAGACCAAAAAATCTATATTTCTTAAAACTTGAAAGAAGTTTTGGAAAATCTGGAAAATATTTAGAAAAAACAGTGGAAACCCTGATTACAATCAGTATTTGACCATTCATTAATGATTGTGATATGTTTAATTCAAAAATACAATTATATCAATTAAAATAACCATATATGATAAAAAATATGATTTTTAATTTCAATAATTTTCAAACATTTTTTTTTTAATCAAATGTTTTAAAAGAAAATTAACAATATAAGTATCAATGAAGCAATAAAAAACTTTAAACAGTCTTGCGAAAAAATCTGGAATCATGGGAAATCCTTGAATTTGAGAAATTTTGAGAAGAATCTGGAAAAACCTTAAGTTTTGAACAAAAATAACTAAAAAAGTTCAAAAAACCTGGAATTTTAAACTACTTTTACAGGTAAAATAGTGAAAATTTAATTAAGCACAATAAATCTTTTTTAGAAATAAAAAAAATATTGTATCATTAAAAAATAAATTTAAACTGTTTTTGTAGTATCTTTTCAATGTTCTTATACTATTATATCCTTAAGTTTAATTTTATATTAAAATGGACCTAAAAACTCCTTTTTTTTTAAACTTGGAAAAAGTTCAGAATTTTTTTTTTTTATATACTAAGCAACCTTATTTTTAAGGTACAGACAATTATTTGAAATACCAAACAAACTGACTGTAAATGGCTACTAATTAAAGTGATTTTAACTTTAGATAAATCTGCTGATGTTTTATGTTAATGAATAATGCCCACACAAAACTACTTTCTAAAGTCATTCATTTGAGTTATTTTGCAGTAGTGTTTTATTTTGAGTTTGACAAATGTATCAGGGTTGCCACTTTACCTGGAAACCTAAAAAACCTGAAATACCTGGAATTTAACAATTTAAGTAAAAAATACCTGGAAAAACCTGGAGTTAGAGAATTTTTGAAAAAAACCTGGAATTTCGATCAAAAAATCTGAAATTTTTAACAATTTTAACATTTTCAGTGGTAAAATTTTGATTTGACACAAAAAATCTACCATATAGGTAAAAACTTTTTGTCATCATCCAATTTTTTTTATTAAAAAACACATTTAAATGTTTTCAACGTTTTTATACTATAAAACACATTTTCTTACCTAAAACTTAACTTTAAACTAAAACATATACAAAAATGTGTACTTTTAAAAACCTGGAAAAAAGTTTGAAAAAACGAGTAATAACCCTGATGTATATAACAATTTAACTTAATTAATTTAACAAGTAATTTTGACAAAGAAAGAAAAATTAGCTTATATATATTTTCAGAGTTGCATAAACAAGTAAAGTATTTTCAGTAAAATAGTTTGATGAAAAAGAGATCAATTGGGACTATAATTGTCAAAAATTGTTGGAAAATCAACACTATCAACCCTGCTTCAAAAAAAAAAACTGATTGCATACCAGCTTTTGTTGTTGATAAGCAGAAATGAAATTGTATTGCCCAACCTAGAACTTTTTTTTGTTCAAACAAGCAAAGTCTGTCAAAGAAAACTCATTGAAAATGACACGTAAAGGTAAAACCTTCCACAAGTTTAAGCAGTAAAACAGTGATTGTTTAGTATTATCATGTCTTTTATTGCATAACCTTCCACAAGTTTAAGTAGTAAAACAGTGATTGTTTAGTATTTTTATGTCTTTTATTGCATAACCTTCCACAAGTTTAAGAAGTAAAACAGTGAATGTTTAGTATTTTCATGTCATTTATTCTGCCGACTTTTCTTGGACAAGTGATGACTAAAAAATATTTTAAGAAGAAAGTTGGCCCAACAAATTACAAGTTTTTAAACGATTATCCAGACTCCGTATGTTCTTTAAGGTTTACAGATATATTAAGTTTCAAGAAAGTATTAGTTTTGGTATGCCACTGTTCTGTTTTGTAACGATCTCAGGAATTCTACATAGAAATTATTAAAAATTTTATCTACAAAATGTTTCAAAATGTTTAAGGAAAAGCTTTAATTAATATTCTGAAATTATATTTTTAAGATTTAAATGCAATCGTTTGCTATTAGAGATCCTAGCGAAACAAGTTCACTTAAGTATATAAATTCAAATATTTATTAAAAAAAAATTACTAAATAGCTTTTTTGTTATTATAAAATAACTCATTTAGTTTTCATTTATGAGATTTTGAGGACCAGAAAAAGAATGAAATATAACCAAATATATTTTTTTAAGTTGTTTTTATGTCAACATTATAGTAACATAATATTTATACCTTTTAAGAACTTTATAAAATGTTATGCAAACAAATATAACTTATTTTAAGTAAAACCACAGTTAAATTAAGATATTCTTAAGTTTTGTATATGTATAAAAATATATACTAAGGTGAATATAAATCTAAACTTACTGTTTTTATTCTTTTTTTTTATGCCAATATAAAAAAATTTCATGTCAATTCGAATAACAAAAATAATAGTTCTAAAATAAGATTTTTTAGTTTCACATACCTTAATTAATTTGAAATTAATAAAAACATAAGTTTAAAAAACTGTCTTGTTATTTAAGGATAATGTAGTAAAAAATTACTAAAACAAATAATCTTCACGACTGGCCATAGTTTATTTTAGTTCTAATGTTATGGAAGATTTTTTGACTTTAAGTTTAATTTACTAAAATAAAAATAGTTCATTTTTTTAATTAGTTGTGGTGTGTAAACTAATTAACTTTATGTTGAATCTATTACAGCTATATTGTACTAATTTCTTTTGAGTTTTCCTTGAGTACAACTTAATATTGTTTAAAAAGTTTTTGATTGTAAATAAAAAAAAAATAATTTTGTTAACATTTTGTGAAACTAACTTTTAAAACATTTTCAATAAAAATTTATCATATTAGCGTTATTTTAAATTTTTTATTGTATGAACATTAAAACAAATATATGTATAAAGTAAACCTTCTCTAATAAAATTCTTTTTTGCTTTAAGTCTACTGCCATTTTTTTACGAGAAAAAGTAAAAAACTAAAAGAAAATTATAAACAACAGCTATTTATAAAGCATTACACTAGGAAGTTTATAAAAAGAAAATTGCACGTTGGGTATATCATATATAGACTATTTGTATAGTGTTTGCTGATTTAGAAAAAAAGTAGGAGACTGAATTCTAAATTTCAAATACCTTAAAACTACCTTCTTTCAAATATTCTATGCATCATATACCAAGAAACCAATACATATTTATTTGTCAAATGTTTGTATGTTTTAAGACATTTTTTTTTTCAAAAAGGCAATACCGGCGAAAATCTACACAATCTAAGCCTATACATTCGCATGCCGAGAGACAAGCCCATTTTAACAAAAAAGAAAAGTATACTTAAGGTCAAACTGATTTGAATATTTGCTGAGTCAGCATTTTTAAAGTTTATACCCTTAACCCTAACCCACCTTACCCAAACATATCAAAAATTAAGTTTTAAAATTAAAATTGAAAACTGCATGAAAATAGCTGATTTTAATTGCTGGCCCAGCCAAGAAATCAGACTGATCTTTAAGTATGCTTATTATACTATAAATATACTTATTTTCATATTTTTTAGTATGTAAATGACGTCATAAGAGTTGAAATCATCTGATTTTGATACAAAGGTAGCAGAAATATAAGTTATCTAATTGCAGCTGTTCAATTTAGCTTTTTTTAGTTAGTTTATTTTCATGAAAACAATACTTTTGGTTGAACTCCTCAAAATTTAATTAATTTGACAGCTAATGACATTTACATTACAAAAGTGTTTTAGATAAAAAATGTCAAAAATAGTAGCTAGTTCGGCCTTTGATATATGTAAAAAACATATTTAATATCGATTCAAACCAATAAAAGCTTTAATTGTATGACGTTTTTAAAAATAAATATTTTTTCATTGTTAATTGAAATCTTTGTACAAATCTAAACACTAGAATAGTTTTCAATCATCTAAAAAAACCAAACGTTTACTAAAAAAAAAAACTAAATTTGATGAGCAGTTCAAAAGCTAAAACGAATTTAATTAAAATGGATAAAGGTTGTTGGCAAACTACTGCATTGCATTCATTCACAAACAACCTGCAGTTTCCAGAACTGGGAAGAGACATGATCGCGTCGGAACATCCGACCAAGATAATACTCGTCGAACTCCACACCGTGAAGAAACACATTAGAAACTGTTACGTCATAAAGAAGGCTTTTGTTGGCGTTAAAGTGGAAATTCTCAGGATGATTTTATCAGGTTCAAGGCAAGCTTTGGTGGAATTGAACAATGTAAAAGATGCTGAAAGAGCGGTTGAGAAACTTAACGGCAAAATGATGTTTAAAAGTTCCTGTAGGCTCACTGTGAAGTTAGTCAACGGTCTGTACAGCCTGGATCGATACGTGGAAGCGGGAACATATTATGATTATAATGACGGCAATTACGAACATTTGTATTCACACAAGAGACCGTATAGCGACGTTTCATCATTTCAACCTCCTACTAAGATGCATAAAACATCTCACCTTCAAAAGACTGGTGATAGTATTAGTAATTACAATGGGCAATTTGGTAGTGCTGAACAATACAATATGCTTAATTATAGTACAAACCGGTCATATAATTTATCCCCAAATGAAAGAGAATTGCCAACTTCAACAAACAGTTCCTTGTATTCAAACTATGCCTCAGACCCATCAGGTTATTATCAGAACTATTCCCAAAATCAAGAATTTAACCCAATTTACCAAAATGAACAAATAAACACCTTAAACCAAAGTTTAACTCCAATGTACACTCCAGAGCGAAGAGATTTCAATAATTTTAACCCAAGAGACTTATATAGTTTCTCAACAGACCAGAGAAACGCAAATCAGTTTTATCCAAATTCCAAAGCCTTCCTAGATGCGAAAAACCACCGCCGCTATTTGAACGACCTTCGCCATTCGAAACAAGCCACCAGCCTTCAAGAAGTCCCCAACGTGAACGACGGCGCCGTCGTCGCAGTTTCCGGGGTCAAGGTCGGAAGGTTCAGCTGCCACGACTTTTTCAACCTGTTCGATCAGTACGGCGAAGTTTTTTACGCGACGTTTTTGCATCACAACGACGTAATGCTGGTGCAAATGGCGAACCACCAGCAAGCCCGGAAAGTTGTGGAACGCCTCGGGAAATTCCAGCTGTTCGGATGCTTTCTCGCCGTGAAGCTGTCGAAGATAGCCTACTTGAACATCGCCACTTTCTATCGGGAATTTAAATACTTGTTGGACGGTAGAAATTATCATCCTTCAAACTTTGACTACAGCGACTGGTACGTGAACGACCCGGTGGCGAGGAGCTTCACCGGACATGAGCCGACCAAATACGTGAACTATTACAACGCGCCTGCCGGTTTCAACGCCGACACGGTGAACAGCATATGTCAGATGGAAGGAGTTCAGGGCCCGGTGAAGCATAAAATGTTTTCTCTTTTGGAAGAAGGAACCTTTTCCGGATTGCTGGAGTTTTCGAGCAAAAACGCGGCTGTTGAGTTCGTAGCGAAGTGCAACCATTATTCTCTGAAGTCGGGTCATCATCAGAAAATAATGAAAGTTCGATTGTGTTTCTGCGAAGACCATTAAGAATTTTTTTGATTTTTAGATTTAGGATGTATGTTTTTAAATCTTTATAAGATTGTTTAAAGATGCTTAGTTGAAAAAAATTTTGAATAAGTTTTAAAAAAGATTTTAGAATAAATAACCACTTAAATTTGTTTTCTAAAGTAACTATGTATATAAGGTTTTTTTTAAAAAAACAACTATAAAATTCTATTTAATTAAAGCCTTAACTATTGTTTTAAATTATACTATTTTCTCCGTTTTAGTTTATTTGTTTTTAAAAAAATGTGTTAATGAAAGTTAATGTTTAAATGCCTATACAAAAGGTAGCATTAGTACAATAAACTAAAACTAGCATGAATTAACAAGAAATCACTTTTTGGTACGGAACCAAAAAAAAAAATTAAAGATGTGTAGTCATTTAAGTTAAACTTATTGTAATCTTGAGTCGGAAACTTCATTTTGAAACTCGTAAATAGATTTTTATGTGCTCTGTTTTACAAAAAATATAAAATTTTTAAATATAATTTTGATCTATATGAAAATTTATGTTGATAAACGTAGTTGAATTGTATACTAACTGTTATTACTTTAAATTGGCAAACCTAAATTTTGTTTTCTATTTAAAAACAAGTAAAAAATATTATAAGTATTTAAAGAGTTTTTCGGTTGTTTAATTAAAGTTGACAATTTGCAGTTTTTTCGAAACAAAACTTCGAAGCAAAAAATCAAACATTGAACCATAGAATTATTATAAACTTACTAAAGCCGCTAATTTACACCTCTACTTGTATCTTAACAAAAAACTTAATTAAGTGGCATTTATTTAAAAGCACAGAAATTGAAAATATTCAACCAAAATACAGTTTTGAAAACTTTATGCTTTTTAATTGAATATATTTTTTTTAGCTTAATTTTAGAAACTAAGTTCATGTTAGTTATCGTAATAAGTATCTATGTTATTTATACTTGGAAAGTTTATTGAAATATTGAGAGATTCAAATTAACCAGTATGCTAGACAAAAATTGACTAGACTTGATCTAAACGTTATAGTCAAACAGAAATCTCACCAAACCTAAGCCAAAATAATTAAAATGTTATAAAACTTAGGTAGATAGTCTCAGACTTATAATCCAACTTGCTAATAAAATTCAATATGCTTTTAATAAAGTCTATTTTAAAATACTTTTTATCTTTTATCGAGCTCAAGTAAAGATTGCTTTTGAATATATGATGAAAATATCGGGTATGTAAATGCTAATTGCAGTGTTCATTGTTTTCGTTTGCCAGAATTTATTAATCTTAGGGTTTAATCATGGAGTTTGAAAATTTTATTTTCCTTAAATAAATTTCTCGTTTAGATATTGCAGTTGATATGCAATCTTTATGTACAAACATTTTTCTGGTTCTTTAAATTTAACTTTAATAAAGTATTGTGTATGTTATTATATAATAGCTTTGTATTAGTAATTTAAGGTTTGTTGTTCAAGTTTCCAAGTAAAAAAAAAGTATTTTGAACATAGCGTTTTTAGGTTGAAAAATGCGGACCATACAAGCAATTTGAACTTTTAAGTGCGTACGTTGTTGGCGGTTACTGTAGTTTATACTCATTTTTGTTTTACAATATTATTTAGTTCTCAAATTATTTTATGTTAGTACTGCATTTAGTTGTAGTCTAAACTATTTATAACAATCAATTTTAAGTTGTTAAAATACAAACTTTTTTTTTCTTTTAAATGAACTAACATTAAAATTTAAAATATGTCTTCTTAAGCACAGATTAAATTGAAACGTTTAGTTTTTTTGTAAAAAATTGCAGCATAAAGAAAATGAAAGATATTAATAAGTTATTAAAAATGACAACCAATTTAAAGAGAAGTGTTAAGAAAAACTTAATATTAATGAGTTAAAAACAGCTCATTAAAGTTAAGAAGAACAAAATTATTTTAAAAGAACAGGTTAAAAGTTAACCAATAATGAACTATTTAAGGCATGTTAAGAGTTACTAATGCTGATTTTCAACTTAATAACATTTTGTGTGCTTCTAAAAAGCTCATTTGATAGTATAAACAACATTAAAAGCTAAATTTTTATTAAAACGATGGAAAATAGTCTAGCAAAACTTAGTATACATACAAGAATGTATTTTGCTTTAAATTTCATAAAACTACCAAAATGAACATAAATGAAATAAACATTTGAAAAGAGTATTTAAAGTACTTTAACTGGTTTTTTAGTTTTCATCTTAAGTAATAAAATTTTCTCTGATGTTCTAATTACTTTTAAACCCGGCAGGTTTTTATTAAGCAGTATGTTGTTCTTAGGTAGTTTGTTTTCTTCCAGTACTTTTATTTTCTTGGGTACTTTGCATTTCTTTGGATCTTGGCAATTTCTTAGAAAGAGTATATTTGTTTTCTTTAGTAATTGGCCTTTCTTGGTTGCATTGTTTTTTTGGGTGCCTTTTGTGTATTTTTCTTCTTGTCCGCTTTGCATTTCTTGGGCACTCAGTTTTTCATGGGTTTTCAGATCTTCCCCAGTTGTTGGTTTTGCTTTGGCAGTTAGTTTTGCTATTCTGCTTTTTTTTAGTTGTATAGTCAGCATTTTTTTGGCGCGCATTTCTTTTTTTGCACTTTGGGTATTTGGTACCAATTTCAACAAGGGCGTAGAGACATTAACGCGGGGTGAAGTTTTGATCATGTGTGATTCACACTTCATTGCCTTTGTTGTTTTACTAAATCCAATTTCTGAAAAGAAGATATTATAAATTTAAAAGTGTAATTAGATTACTTTTTACAAAAATTTGTAAAATAAAATAAATAAATAAATTGATTAAGAGTTTTGTTTTTTACGTTGGTACTAAACTATAAATATAAGAAAATTAGTCTTTCCTTTTATGTGATTTCAACTTCTGAAAAGTTTTAAATTTTGTTAAATATTAAAAAACTGAACTAGCTACTTTGTGTTAAACACGCAAAAAAAGTACCTTGTTTACTACTGTAAATTTGAACAAAGATTAAAACTGAATTTTTTACAGCATTTAAACTACAAAATTTTTAGATTTTCATACGCTTTATCTCAATCTTTAATTTTAATATAAAATTTTAATAATTAAGAGCTTGCTTTAAAACAACAAGTCGGGTTTGGCAAAGTGTTTTAAACTGATTTAAAATGTTTAAAGTGCAAACAAAGCACATACTTATAATTTTACTACAGATATCTTGATCTGACGACTCTGGAAGTTTTCGTTTTCTCTGTCCCCTTTTTTCCGGGTCGTTCGTGACCAACCTCAATATTTGGTGCTTGGAGACTTCTTCGTAATCTTGCTGTTCTGCACAATCGTCGAAGGTTCTTTTCATCTTAACTAAGGGAGCTTCTGCCTTATCGGCCTCACTGATGCAATTAAATCCTTAACATTTGTATTAAGTTAATATAAAAGCGATATTAAACAAGATTTATATTAATTTTTTTTTAAGTAAATACCAAAAAACTAACTAAACATCAAAAATTTAGAAAGATAAGTTTTAGAAAAGAGGCTTATCTAGTTTTTATATACTTTACAAAGTTTACAATTTTCAGAAGTCAATTACCACAATAAAAGCTTCTTTTTATTAACCATTTAAATAATCTAACATTTTCTAAACTGTTATATCTATAGAAAAAATTGTTTTGAAAAAATGTTCTATAGTAGTGTTATAGATAATTTTAGATTGAATAATTTAATATAAATTGTAATCAACATTTCAAATTTGTTAGGATTTGGATACATGCAAAAAAACTTAAAGAAAAACATAACAATATTGAAACGGATTAGAGCTAATTAAATAATAATACTTTAGAGTATTACAATTAGTATTCTAACAGACAGAGAATATTTACTTAACATTTAACTAGAAATAAAAGGTTTGTAAAGCTACAATAACAAATTAAGTCTCATATAATTACAAATTAAAATTTCAAAACATATAACAAAACTTAAAATAATAATTTACAATTTGTAATAAAAAAATAATGATCAAAATTTGATCATTCCAATTCATTTATCAGACCATAAACCTACGATAGACTGAAACTCAAGTTTCGTTCCTACCATCAAAGTATTTAGTGATAAAACTGCTTAATAAGAGTTAAAAAATAAGCTTTAGTTCAGGTGTTACATGCTTTTAAATAAAATTCTACTAAATCATAGAGCAGTAACTAGTGTGTGGGCTAAAAGTAAGTATTAATTTTGAGATTTTGCGTATGTTACATTTTACTCCGCAATTTATTTTCTATTTTTTATGGCTTTTGACCCTTACTAGTAAAGTGGCAAGTTAAGAAATTGTTAACCAACCTACAAAGTCTTTTAAGGGATTCTTATGAAAAGTTGAAGAACAAAATAAGTCTAAAGGATGATTTAGGGGAGATTTGAAACTTACACTAAGTATTGTGAGGTTTATGATGAAAAATTAAAAAATGGTCACGTTATTACTACAACTACAACTGCAGCCCGAAAAAACATTTATTTTCAAAACTTTAGTCCAAGGCCAACAAATGCAAATCACTAAATAAAAGATGGCGATTGTTTTTTATCTCTTCATCAATGGTTTTAAAACTCTCTGCTATAAAAACTAGTTTCGTTTTATTTTAAAAGAAAGTATACTGAATCATAAGTGATCACAAATTTTTAAACGTTTAACTTAAATTAAACTACCTTCTCTTTTTCTTTTTTCTGTCAGATATTCATTACATTGTACCTTATTCGGACAACAAGATGCATAGTTGTGCTCATTTAAGAATTTAGATTCACGATGAGGACAACTAGCTTCAACAGGTAAGTTGTTCGGGTCAACGACATTATTGTGTTTAGAGATTCGTGCTTCTTTTTCTGTTAATAAAATATCTGTGTTTGTAAAGTTTTAGAAACAAAAAATATTTCAAAATGAAATAAACTCTGAGTTAAATAATTTACTCACAATAGTATTAGTAAATTTGAAGTCAATAAGGGTGTAAAAAATATTACAATGAAAACTTTATGTAAGCAACAGTTATAAGTACTGTTTTTAAATAATGTATACTATGGAGAAAATGTTTTATTACTGTTTATTTTAAGTTATTAACTGTCAAGTATTATATAGATGTATAACTATAACTTGAAAAACGAAACTAAAGTTTAAAGCAATTTATATAAGTTATAAAATATTTCATTTGTATATAGTTATGTTATTATGTTTTTTGATTAAAAAGTATATCAATACATTATTTCAAATTTACCTTTACTTTTTTCTTCAAAAATTTTGACATTTTCTTCAGCTGTTTTATGTTCTTCTTCAAATTTTATTATTTCTTCAGCAATTTTGTTTTTATAAGAACAATATTTAGTTCCTTTACAAAAATTGCTAGATTGTATACTTTTTTAAACTACTGAAATTCTTAATTTAATTGCACCAAGGTTTTTGTTATTTACTTCAGCACTTTCGTAAGATACTACGAATCCTTTGTACAACTCAATTAACATATGTTTTGTCGAAACCTGTTAAAAATAATAAATGAAAAGTGTATAATACAACAGTTTATGTATATTATACAAGTATCAATAACTAAATGAAGTAATGTAAATTTGAATAAAGCACAGAAATTTCGCTAATTTAAGAGCATCGGATTTTTTCTCGAGCAATTTAGACATTTTCTGAGAAAAATTAAAAAGGTTGTACGATTTCCCTATTTAGGACTTTTAGCTTAATTAAGCATTCAAATAACCACTAACAGCGGCTTCTTGTGGACTGGTAAAATTCCAACCTTAAAGAAGCATTGTCAAAATATGTTATTGACTAACAACATTAATAGAAGTAATGATAATCTCACTAAGGCACAGAACGTCCTTAATTTAATAACATTAATACTTTTGTTGTGTAAAAATATATTTTCTTGAAATTAAAAAAATTGATCAACTTTCCCAATTAAAACTTTCAACGTCATTTTTCATTAAAAACAATTCAATTTACCCACATCAGCTTCTTGATAAAAGTTAAATTTTACAAGTATTAATAGTGAGTAAAAGTGTTAGAAATTAGTAGTAAGATGTATTAAACTTGTCATTTTTTAAATGTCTGAGCATTTGCTGGTTAGTTACTAAAATATTTTGAAAACTTAGTTTGATTGACCATTAAAAAGCAAAATTTCACTAACAGCAGCTTCTTGTAAGCTTGAAAATTTCCAGCCTTGCGCTTTACACGTCTGCAAGAAATGCTGCCTCGTCTTCATCAAGTCAATATCGATATCTTTGTCCGTGTCTTTTCTTGCTGGCCCGTCGTTGTTCAAAGCGACAACGAAGTTGTTCTGTAAAATAAAATTTTAAACTTACTAAAAACAAAAAAAAATAGACTTATTTTAAAAACTTTTGGTTTGTAAAAAATCTATAAGTAATATAGAAATAGTAAACAATTAAAGTGTTTTTTTATCTAAAAAAAACTAAACATATATTATTTTACAATATATTTACCTTACAGTGTTTTTTGAAATAGCTTCTTACTCTTTTCAACAGATCTTCGTTTTGTACAGCTTTTTGCGTTTTTTGCGACCTCTCAGACCGCCTTCCCGGTTTCTTTACTTCTGCTAAAATTTCTTCCAGTGAGTCAGGCCAGTGGTCTCCTTCAAAGTACGGAACTTCTGTCACTGACTTGATATCGTTGTACTTGAGCGTATAGTACCCTTTTATCGACCCTTTAGCCTGTATGGATATAATAAAGCGTAATAGTTGTTACAATGAATATAATATGTCTGTATTTTGCCTGATTTTAAATTTGTTAAGAAGCTTTTAATTGTTCAAGTGCTAAAGATGTGGGTTAACAACAAATACAAAACCATTAAAAATATTTTATCGATATTAGCTTCTGCGACTAGATAAAAAAAATATAAACAGTAAAACTAATTGTTACTAATGAATTTAATTGCGTACGTTACTGAAGTAGTAACTTTTAGCGACCTATAACTCTGTGCAGAGGAAATAGTGCAGGTTTTTTTTTCAAAAACTTAAGGTACCTTGGGTGTTTGCTACTTTTTAAAAATATCTCAAGTTTTAAATTAGTTTAGATAGTGGTTGTTATAAGTCAACAACCATTAAAAACTAGTTAAGATGCTGAATTTCAGTTGAAAAAACAAAACTCTTAGAAAAACATGGTTGCTAAATTATTTTTAGTTTTCAAAAATTTTTTTCCATATTTTAAAATTTCTTAAGGTTTTCAAAAGTACGCTTTTGAGGTCTTTTTTTAGTTATAAAATGAAATTTAAGGTAAATAATTTCATTAAATAGTATAATAAATTTATAAGATACTGTAAAGCTACTTTAAATGTGTTTTTTCAAGAAAAAAATTTCGATGATAACAAAAAAAAATTGTTCTGAATTATAGATTTTTTGTAATTAATTCAAACTTTTCTAAGTAATATGTAAAAATTGTTTAATCTTTTAGGTTTTGAAGTTTTTTTATTTTAATTTTTTAAATTCTAAGTTTTTAAGCCTTAATTGCCAAGTTCCATGTTTTTCAAATACTTATATTTTTTAGCAACTCTTGAAAGATATCTTTTGTTTATTTTACTTCTTAATAAAACATAAATTTATTTAGAATAAAATAATGAGTAAATTTAAACGGCTTACTATTCCTAGTTTTAACAATTTTTTGTACCATTCGTTAAGAACTTCCTGAGGAAGGGTAGCCTGGTTTGGTGGTTTTTCATTGAAAATATAATCCTCACCTTCTTTCGGAGGACATGACCATATGTGTCCATACTTGTATCTGAAATATATAACAGTTAACTAAGTTTTTATAAGTTTTATGTATATAGTTAAATGAAATATAGAGATATAAGACATTGGCCTTATAACAGTTTTATAAGTTTTACAATAAAAATCCATCTTTATCATTAATATAAATTAAATTAATTTTATATTATTTAAAGTGAAAGTGCAGCACTTTCCCTAAAAAATATAAGTCAGTAAAAAGATATTGAATTGTTCCTTGCTGTTTGTTTTTTGAATTTTATTGAACTTAGTTAGAACTAATAATTCTATTAGTCTATTTTTTTCTACTTAATAAACTTTAATCAATAAAAATGTATACAATTAACTATTTAATTTTGTTTTTATTAACTTACCCAAGCTCACCACAGTACTCAAAGTATCCTAATATCAGTTCCACATACACTTTAGAACGAATTGTTTTTTCCAGAACTTGAACAGAGTCTAAATATGATATGTAGACTCTGTTGTTGTTCGGTGATTCCAAGTCTTTATACTCCTAAGAAAAATTATATGTTGTAAACAAAATATTTTTCTAGGAACAAAACTTTTACTTAAATAGAGATCAATTGTATTTTTTGTGAGTCAAATATTTTTAAATGCAAAAAAAAAAAATCAAATTAGATTTATCTCACCTGAGTATGACATCCAAAGAAACAAATTTCAATACCGTCTTTTTCCAAAAAAGCATAAAAAGCTCTTGATCTGTAAGGTATTTTTTCGTGGAAGTTTTTTCCGTATCTAAAATAACAATATGTATCGTTGTCAATAAGTTTAAAGATTTTAATAATGCAAAGTTAAATTACACTATGGTTTTTAATATGGACTGTTTTTAATCAGATTGTAAATTAGTAAATTTGTTTCCTTTCGTACATAGTTTTATGCTCTAAGAGCTGCAATACAGGACACTATTCAGATGTTTGTGTGGCATTCTAAAAGTGTCTTTGTTAGGCAATTTTCAATCTATTCTGTAGACATCATTTAATAAAGCTGGTACTAAATAAAAGTTTATATTTTAAGTAGAAAAAAAATTTAGAAGCCTTAAATATTTTTTAAAGTATTAAAATGTAATTTGGCAACAGTTTAATAGAGAATTTAAAAATCAGTCGCCTGTTTTCAAACTCTTCAAAACATTAAAAATTTAAAATTTATTCATTATTTGTTTATTTATTTATTTAGGTCTATTCTTTGTGATTTGGATAAAAACATCGTTTTTGCTTTGTTAAACTTTTTCTTCAATTTATTTTGTTTTTTAACTTCAAAAACAAAAGCAAAGCTAATATTGTTTAAAAATTATTTCTGTAAAATTGTAAAAATTGTAAGCCTAAAATGAGTAAATTATGTTTATGCTCATAAATTATGCTTTTCTTGAACTTTCTAAAAATGTCTGTTCATATCTTAAAACCAGCTTTAAGTTTAACTAAAAATCTTCGCAATACAAATAACATGTAAAAGCAAATTTCCTAACCCTATTTTTGTCTTAATAAATTACCTAGTAGAGTAAAAACTTCAAATGTTATAAGATCAAACGATTTTTTTTAATGGTTTTTTATATGATTTACCATGCTAAAAAAATAACATAGCTTAACTTCAATGTCAGGCACCAATTTCAATGTTTAACTAGTGCGTACCTAAGAAAGATCGTATTGAATGAAATTGGCTTGCAAGGGTTTTTTTTTTTTCCTATCTTAGACATGCGTATTCATTAGGGATAAAAGTATGTTTAAAAATAAAAAGTTTTATTTATCGCAACATTTATTAAAAATTTAAAACAAGTTTAAAATTAATATGGTTTTTAAAAATTATACAAGCTGTTTAAACTATACAATTTCTGATAAAAATGTTTGTTTAAATATAAAACTTTCAAATAGCTACATGTTTTTATATCTTTATTGTGTTTTTTGCATAAAACATTCTAGAAATATTGCTCAGTAAATATTATAGTAAATAAAATAAATGTAATTTTACCTCTCTATCATTTTTTCTTTAACTTCCACATGGTTTGTTTTATTGTATAAAATTCTGATGTGGATCTTACCAACCTCCTCTTCTTTACCTTCAATCTTTACAAGTTTGTTGACTTTCTTTTCCAGACAGTCGCTCATGTAACATCTAGGTAACATCTTTGATGATAAATTTCTACTCAATGCATCGTTATCATGTCCTTCAAGTTTAAGCTCAAAGTTCTCTCTTTCTGAACTGTTTTTGTGATTTATATTAAATTAAAGATTTTATACATACTTGTCTTATAAAATAACTTGTATCTATAAACTCATTACTAAATTGCGTTTTTCTACTACTAAGTACAACTGTTTAAGCCTTTAGTTTCGCTTAAAGTCTCACTTTTTCGTTTCTTAAGTATACATTAATAATAAATTTTTAAAGCAGTCCTTAAAACGATATTAGGATTTTATTAGCTTGTGTTGAAGGCACTTTACGTTTAGTAATAAAGTCTTAGGATGAGGGTCTAACATTTTTTCAATAAAAATTAACATTTGACTTTATTTTAGAGCTTAAAAATAATACTATAAGATACGTTTCATAGAAAATAACTATCACTTTAAAAGATATAATAAATTTTGTAAAAAAAATCGGTTACAACCTAATGAAATCAAAAATTTTTACCCTTTTTATTTCAAATTTTTTCAAAGTTTAATAAAAACCTATTTGTTCCTTCACTTTTAAAGCAATTTTATTAAAGGTACTCTTTAATCATACGTACAACTTGTAAGAACCGGTTTTTTGAAAAAAATCTTTAAAATTAATTTTGATCAAATTTAAAAATAATAATTTTTTGTATAATTTTATATAACTTTTTTTAAATGAACAATTTAATAATATTTTAAATATAAGTAGTTAAAAGTTTTTTTAAGACTACTCCAAGAAAGTTTTGCAACGTTTTTTCAAAGACTGAAGGAGGAGAATTATCTTTAATAAATTGACCTTTTTTCAGTTCTTTTTGCGCCTTCGATGTCAAACTTGTTAAGTGCTATTACTTTAATTGCTAATGTCTCGAAAATAACTATAACTTTTATAAATGGTAAAGATAACAAGAAGTTTATTCAATTATGTAATAAAAATACTTTTTATTATTATTATTATTATTATTATTATATTGTTTATTGTGCAATGTTGGATTTAGGCATCAAAACCTGAGCCACTTAAACAGGACACACAAAAAGAGAAAAAGAAAATAAACTCATATTCAAAACTTTAAGATAAATTATATATATATATACAAACATGATTTAAATGAAAACACAAAGTAAAACACAATATGATAAACAAATGAACTAAATTGAAAATTCAATTCAAAAAATTCAAACTTATATATTACTTAGTACACACAGTAAAGAAGTTTGTCTAAAATCATGGCTTATAAAACAAAATTCATAACTACAAAATATATAAGTAAACTAATAGTTTGTAGGGGGGAGGCGTAGGGAAACGAATATTTTTTCTTTTGTTTACAGTGGAAAATTAGTAAATTTTACTGGTATTTATCGTATTTAAATCAAATCTTTTTAGCTTTAAACGAAATTGTTCTACCCTCTCACAAGATACTATATCCTGAGGTAGTCTGTTCCACATAGCTTTTGCTCTGTGAAAAAATGCGCCTTGCCACTGACTGTTTTGAAACAAAAGTTTTTGACTGAAAAAACAAACCAACAGTAAGTTTTCCCTCTATGCGTTTTCCTAAGAACAAGAAAGTTTATAACTTAACAGTGACGTTAACTTGAAATTAGGAATAATTTTATACAAAATATAACAGAAGTTAAAATTAAGTTGACGATCTTTTTCCAACATATTACCAAAATAAAACAAGGCTATTTAAGTTTTCTTATTTCACCATGATTAAAAGAATCTGAAACAAATTTTTAATTTTAATATAAATTATAAACAAACCTTTGTTCATTTTCTTGTTTTAGTCGAAGAGCCTGATTTGGTTTTGAAGATATTCCATTTGATGCATCTTCAAGTTTCTGAAAAGTAAAAAAAAATATGGATTGTTTAATGTAGTACAATGTCTGAGGTCAGTTTGTTATTATATGATATTAAGTAAACAAACAAAAGCAGAGATAAATAGTAATTTGTTTTATTTATAAATTACGCTGCTATGCTATCATCACTTGCTTAAGTTTAAAACATATTTAACAAAAATGTATGGTCCTATTAAAGACTATTAATTGTTGCTATATTATTTGACTAAGTCTTATAATATTAGCTTTACATACTTACTAAAATATTTTAAAGTAAAGAAAACAAAATAGCAAACAATTGCAAATAAATACTTGTTTTTCTCTTTCTGAAGCTTCGTTGTTATCTTCCGGCAGGTCAAGAATTTGTGCATTGAAAAACTCTTCTAAGTTTCTTCCCAACTTATGAATATCATTGCCTTTCTATAAAAAAAAATTAACATGAAATAAAAACAACATGTACTCCTTACAATAGTTGTTAACAATAAGTGCTTAACATTCAAAGATTTTGGTAAATTAAAAAAAAGTATAAATCTCAATACTGAACAAACGACTAACCAGCACTTAGTAATTGATATATACAATAATAGTTTATTTTATTACTTATATTTGGATTGTTAAAATATTGAAACTTACTGGATTGTATGAGAAGCAGTTCTTAAACATCAACCGAAAATCTTCAATACATTCATGACCGCTACTATACTGGCTATTCTTGAGCTTTTTCCTTATATCTTGTAGGCATATTGGTCTTTCGACAATATCATAATAGTCCTATAAACAATTAAAATTCATTTTTTGTTAGACAAAACTTAGGTACATTTCTTATACAAAATTGCCAAAAAAATAACGTTTAAAGAATAAGTAATAATTTTAAACAATCATTAATCACTATTTACACAAGAGTCTTAAGAAATAACATGTATAATTTGTTGTTAACTAAAACTAATTTTCCTTTAAAATTTTTTTTTAGTTTAATGTTAATGTATATATATATGACCTTAAAATACTTTAGTTTAAAGTTTTCAGTTGTACAGAACAAACTTTCTTCAGTTATACTAGAAAAAAATAAATATAAATAATTTTGTAAACACTACGAGACAAATAAAAAAATTAATAAATAAGACTATTGCATTTTAGTTTAATAGTAAAAATCATTACTTGATTCAAACATTTTACAAATAGTTTTTAAAATACAGCACTTATATTTTAAATTAGTAAAAACAATAGTAGTTAGTCAAACTTAAAAGGATAATTGGAACAAGTATTCAAAGTCTCTCTATAGTGCAATGCTGAATAGGATCGAATGGTTTAGTAATTATACAAATTTTATTTCAAAAACACAACAATCTTAGTTATACTTAATTATTAGTTAAAAATTAGAAAGCTATAAAATGTATTCAAAAACTAACTGGTAATTCGTGCTTAACAGGATCAACAGGTTTACGAAACGGCCAAACAGCTTTGTGCTTCGACAACGCAGGAAGTAATTCCTCTTTATGTGTTCAAGTTGTGTAGTCGTCATAGTCATTGAAAAGCAATTAATTTTAATTGTATAATCTTTTAATTAAAAAATAGAGGTTGAAACAAATCATTGGCTAGTAAACGAAGTGAATAAACAATTTTCAAACTAAATTAAAAAATGTGAACAACAACAGATTTATAAAAAAAAAAAATTTAGTAACTACCTGATAAATTGCGTCTCTAAATAGTGATGAAAATTATTTTAACAGTTAAATATGAACAAAGAAACTTTAAGCAACAATAAGATTATATAAATCTAAAACTAAATATGTTGGTTTATTGCTAAATTTTTTAAACATTTTTCTAAAAAAAAATTATATATTAATACATTTTTAAATACATTTTACTTTTACAAAACTTTAATTTATTTCTGTATTCAGTTTTGGAATAACTAGATTTAATACCTCTAAACGAGCAACAGAACATTGATGAAAAAAGTTATTGTACCCTAAAAAAAACTTTATTTAAAAATGTATAAAAGTATGTTGTCTAAAAAAGTTCTTCAGCAAAATAAATAAGTAAAGGAATGAAAAATTAAAAAAATGCCGTTGCCGTATAAGAGTTTGAAAAACTAGAAAAAGCAACAATACAATAAATGAATTTTAATTAAAAAATCTATTTAAAAAAAATTAATTTAAAGAAGTTTAAGAAACAAAGTAAGAATATGAATATCTATACGCAAAAACTTTACGAATTGGATAATCAAAAAGAAGTTATAATAAGCTCAATTTTTCTATATAGATATGTAAACAGTTTCAATTATTTATACTCTATTTAATAAAAATAAACTATAATGGTACCGCTAAACTACTAAAACACTTTATAGAAAAGATAAGCTTTTTATATAAGAAGTTATAATAGGTTTAACTTTTCTATATAGAGATGCAGGTAGTTTCAATTATTTAAACTCTATTTAATGAAATTAAACTATCATGTTACCGTTCAACTGCTAAAATTTTTTATAGCAAAAAATAAGCTTTTTTTTTTGGATTCTTTTAATTTTTAGAACTTGTGGAGTCAAATAAAAGATGCTAAAGGAGCCAAATCTCAAAAATAACTAAAACGTGAAAAACATCTGTGTACAGTTAAACAAAAAAAAATTGAAGAACTACAAATTGAAAAAGACTAAAAAAAAAATCAAAACTTAAGATGTCGTAATATTTACATTTAAGAATGTGTACCCTATAAAAATGTAATCCGACAATATTTACCAGTAAAATATGCTTACTAACGTAATATGCTTATATGAAAAATATGCTTACTCAACAAATTGTGATTACTTTAAAAAACTATTCAAATCTTGTCGCAGAGACTACTCAAAAGAGATTTCTGTAAATAAAGGGTCTAACCAAAACGCTCTGGTGTTTTGTCTAATACTGGTGTTTTTGTCTGGTGTTTTTTTTAATTGTAAAATATTTTTTAAGTTGTTTAATGATTTAATTTTACCATTATCCCTAGCTCATCTTACTTAAGCTATTAAAAATTGATCAAATAGAAAAATTTTATAAGTAAAAATAAAACTAATAGGTACTGCTGCAGCTATAAGTTTTTGCAGATGTTTTTATTCATAACATTTAGCAAATTTGTGCGGAAAGGGTAAATTGATAATGCAATTAAAGGATGATCACAAGCCAATTTCATAGTTTATTTGCTCGTGATCATCGCGTAAGCAAGAAACACTTGTAAAGAAATAAATTCAATAAACTTTGTTTTAATATTAAAGGCTCCTTCAGTGTGAAGCACTTTATCACTTTATTGTTTAAATCTCAATGTAAATTAATAATACAGCAGTATATTTCAAACCCATAATAAGAACCCAATTAATAAACTAACATAGCACCAAGTGTTTTTTAAAACAGCTAAACAGTTTTAGTGTTTGGATAAGCTTTAAGGTACTAATTTTAGTTTTTTTAAGTTAGATTTATTCCAGATACTCTATTACAAAAACATTAAGATTGAAAGCAATTAATAACTTCTTATTCCATTTTAAACAACTATTAAAAATCAGACTTTTTTCTGTTAATTATATACCTCATATTTAAAATATTAAATTAAAAACAAAAGGATACTATTTTAATAAAACCGAGACTTCTATTAAAATCTATTGTTGACTTACTATTAATATACTACATAATGTTTAGTAGCATATAAAAAGTTCTAATAAGCATAACAGTATTTGTATTATAATAGAGCTTCTGCATGGTTGAAAACCATCTAAATAATTTTTAGAGTTAAGTTTAAACACATTAACAATATTAAAATCAAATGTTTAAAAATACTTTTGTTTTCCTGTTTAAACTTTTGAACATTTACTATTCTGTTTAACAAACTTTGTTAACTATTATGAAAATTTTGATAAATTTATTAAAAAAAAAAGTTTATATATAAAATATTACTGTTAATCGCTCATGTCTCACTAGTAAAACATAATAGAAAAGGTTAAAAAAAGAGAAGTTTGCTCCCAACTGATATTAAGTATTGTACAAGGTGACCTAGATAACTGCACGTGATTGAACATAAAACTTATTTCTACTAGTATATTAAAAAACTTTGTAACAGTTAAATTATCCTGTACAGATATATATAGCTAGTATTAAAATTCGTATCAATAGCCTGTACAAATTAGTATTTAAAAAATAAAAACTGACCTGTTTTTTCTGACCTAAGCCTAACTGCCAGAGTTTGCGTGTTAACTCTATAAAGTTCTTTGTCCTACTAACACCTAAGACAGCTACTAACTAAAAATAAGTTCAACCTTTTCTTAAACATCTTAATTTATATGCAATTGATTTCACAGGAAAAACTAATCCCGTGGTCCAAAAGCAGTAACTTCATTAAAAACACTTAAAAGGTTTTAAAGTTTTGTATAAGTAGTATCATTAGAGTTTTCAAAAAGTATCAACTTACAACAGCTAAAACTAACTGTTTAAAGCTTATCCAAAGGGTTAAACTATTTACGCAGTTCTAGATAAACTTGGCATAGGTATTATAACTATAGTTATTATAGTTACTACAGTTATTATAATATTATTGTGTTATAGTTTAAAACCTCAGTAATATAAAAATGATTTTTATATTTTTGTTAATTCTAATCAAAAAAAAAATTAATTTAACTTTAATATACATACTTAACTCAAGATTCTATATATAGTTCAATTTATACTTATTCTAGCTAATAAGCATATAAAGAATGCTGTTTTATTACCATATGGTTTTTTTCCTTCATTTGATAAATTATTGTATACTTATATTTTAATAAAATATATAAATAAAATAAACTTTGTATAACAATTGATCATTCGCTCTTAATTTTACTAATGTGTGACAACTTTTGACTCAACGCTTTAGTTAAGAAGGTTATTTTTATCTTAATTATGCATTTTATCTGTTTTCTCATTGTAGTTCAATACAGCTGATCTTAAAATACAAAACTTAATTAGTAGAGTTTATAGCTATATAATAGTGTAAAATGTTTTGACAATTTTTTTTACAATTTGCTCTATCCAAGTATTATATTTACTTTTTGTTTAATATTACTTAAATAATTCTTTTATCGAGTAAGAATATGGATAATATTCTCTTTAAATTTTAAAACTTTAAGTTGAAAAAAAAAAAGGTTGTAACTATTTAGTTCAGTTAGGAATATTGATAAGTTAAAATTAATGATCTAGTCAGTCTAAATTAATAGAGTTGATACTTCACATGAGAAAGAAAATGGTATTAAAGCTTTTTAAAACAATATACGCTATGGTATAGCTATAGTCTCTGCTAGATAAGTTTCGTATTCTAATATTGGTTATATTATACTATAACAAGAAAACAGATAAAAAAGATAACTATGTTAACGAAATAAAACTTTTAACTAAAGCTTTACGCTTAAATTGTAACGTCTTAATAAAATTAAAAGCAAGTGTTTAATTATTAAGAATAGTTTAAATTGTCTATACTCTTTATAGAAATACAAGAACACAACAAGTTTATCAAATAAATGAAGAACACTACATGATTTTAAACTTTAAAATAATTCCACAGCATAATTCATATCAGTTGTCTTCAAAGTGTGCATTGAAGCACACAAGTGTGCATAGAAATTATTTTACTGTGCACAGAAAGTTTAGTAAGGTGAATTTTAATTTTTTAAATAACATTTTTAGTCTTTTCAATGGGAAAAAAGCTAATTGAATCACAAAACAAACCGTTATTTACATACTAGATATTTGCGCTAGAAACATTAAAAAAAATATTTAGATACTTTTTTCAATTATATTTAGATACTTTTATAAGCAAGTGTACAAAGAGTTTATTTTCCAGTAGTTTAGCGCGCAGCTTTCAAAAAGGTTCAAGACCACAGCTTTATATGTTAGCTAGAATAAATATAAATTTTAAAATAGTAAATATGTAAAATATGTATATTAAAATCTTAGTTAAATATAAAATTTATTAAACATAACAAAAACATATATGTTTTTCTCAATTTAAAAAATTATAACTCTAACTTAGTTTTAATGTTGATAAATTAACATAATACCAAGTATGTTTAGAACAACGTAAAAAGCTTTTTTTTTGCAATTTATGTTTTTTGAAAACTCTAATACCAAAATAATTAGAGTTTAATTACCTGAATTAGGTCTGAACAAGTCTAACTAACCGGAGTTTGTGTGCCAACCTTATAATATTCTAAATCCTACTTACACCAAGTCAGCTACTATCTAAAAATAGTTTCAACCTTTCTAATAATTTCAATCCATATACATTTATTTTTTCATGGAAGAAACTAATACTGTGCTTTAAGAGCAATAACTAAATTAAAAAATGTTTAATATCAAAACTTTGATACTTTTAAGTAGTATGATTAGAGTTTAAAAAAATAAGTAACTTACAAAAATAAATAACTTCTTAAAGCCTAACCAAAGATTTAAACTGTTTACGCAGTTCTAAATAAGGTATTATGTTACTTTATCAAATTTAAACTACGTTAGAGTTATAATTAAAAAACAAATTTTCAAACAATTAGGCTCTTTATGTTAAAATATTGAATATAGAACAACAAAGCTCATTCGAGATCTAGAAAACAAATTGGGAAGTAATTTTATGAATTCCTAAAACTATCCTTAGTCCACTCATATGTCCAAAAATTTATATAACCACCTCATAGGTCTGAGTCATCCTGAGTTTAGAAAATCAAACTAGCCTGAATTACATTAATTTATCCTGAAGTTAAAAATTCAAGTTTTCCTGAGTTACTTAATTTTTAGCAACCCTAAATCAAGGATGTTGCTCACAACTTTTCCTGCTACAACTGAAATATTGTAATGAAATGAAGTTTATACATGTAGTTATTTCAATATTCACTATTCAAGAAATTAGTAAAATAACAAAAGTGTACTTCTTTAATACCATAATTGCCAAATTTTTGCACGTAAATTGCCATTAAGCTATGTAAACATTAAATCTTTGGTTTAAAATCTTTTTATTATGGTATTATAATAAAAATTAAACATAAAGCTTGTTTTAAAAGCCTGCTTAAAGTTTTTGAACAAAATTAGCAAAAATTATGAATTTGTTATAGGTAAAATAACTATATTTTTAATATTTTTTTCAAATCTAATAAAGAAAAAACATAATTCTTATCAATTTTCATTATACATTTTTTACTCAAATTTCTATATATTGTTCAGTTTATTTTATCCTAGCTAATAAACATTTAAAGAATGCTGTTTTATTATAATAAAATTTAATATCATATAGTTTTTTTTCTTCATTTGATAAATTATTAGAGACTTATATTTAAATAAAAGATATAAATAAAATAAAATAATTGACTGTTAACTCTTAATTTAATTAATGTGTGACAACTTTTGACTCAACGCTTTAGTTATGAAGATTGTTGTGTTATCTTAATTATGTTTATTATCTTTTTTCTCATTGTAGTTCAATACAGCTGATCTTAAAATACAAAACTTAATTAGTTTCGCTTTTATTTATATGAGTAAATATACTTTAGAAATATAGTAACATTTAGTTATTGTTTTAAAATATATTAAACTACAGTTAAGCAATAAAAACAACAGATTTAGTTTTAAGTTTACTAAATACTATTTTACTTAAAGTCTTTCTGTGCATATTTAAACTGTTTATAGCCTAGGGTTATTTACATGACATATTGAAGAACAAATTAGTATTAATTAACCTAAAGTAATCATCTAAAATAAAATAAAAAAATAAAAAAACACTTACTAAAACTGTTATACCAACTAGAATAAAAATGTACTAGATGACAGTAACAAATCTTAGTTTTAAATATTCAAAGAATTAAGAGGTATAAAAAAACAAGCTTTTTAAAGACACTTTTATGTTAGTCTTTTTTTGTCCTTCCACAACAATGCTTCTATTTCTAAAAATTTTAAAACTGATTTTTATTAAAATGTTTAAATTGTGTTTTACATTTTTATTGCAAAAATTAAACTGTACCTTCCACCACTAATAAGATATAAAAGCATAATAAATAATTTATTTTAGTTTACGACAGAAAGATTTTTACGACTAAAGTAAAAGTCACTGTTTTATTTTATGCTTTTAAAATTACAAAACATTTGATATAAAGATAATAATACATATAAAAAAGATAACTTTGTTAATGAAATAGTATTCTTAGCTATAGCTTTACGCTTAAAATTGTAACGCAATAATAAAATCAACAGCAAATTTTTAATTATTGTAAATAGTTTAACTTGCTTAAATTCGTTATACAAATATAAGAATACAATAAGTTTTTCATAAATAAAGGTTACTTCATGATTTTAAATTTCGGATTTAATAAAATAGCATACTGTATATGCCAGCTAAAATAAATACAAACTTACGTAAAATATATATATTAAAAACTTAGTTAGATATAAAACTTATTAATCATAATAAAAACTTATATATCGTTCTGAATTTAAAACATTATAACTCTAACTTTGTAAATTAACATAATACCAAGTATGTTTAGAACAGCGTATACAGTTTTATTTATTTCTTGAAAATTCTATTACCACAATATTTAAGTTAAAATTCTTTTCCTGAATTAAGCATGAACAAGCCTAACTAACCTGAGTTTGTGTGCCAACCTTATAATGTTCTAAATCCTACTTACACGTAAGCCAGCTACTAACTAAAAATAACTTCAACCTTTCTAAAATATCTTAATCTATATACATTTGTTTTTTTACAGGAGAAGCTAATACCGTGCTTCAAAAGCAGTAATTAGATTAAAAACTGTTTGATATTAAATTTTTGATAATGAATAAGTAGTTTGATATTAGAGTTTCAAAAAAAGATAATTAAAACCATTTAGCTTATTAAAAGTTAAAACCAATTACGCTGTTCTGAATAAACTCGTGTTTTGTTCGTATATGAAATTTAAAACTAACTTAGAGTTATAAGTTTTAATATATTACTTGTTACTCTATTTTATTCTCTAAAAAAATCAGTTTTACTTACTACTTATTTAGTTTGTTTCGAAAAAAACTACTTTTAATTTTTTTTTTTACATTTCTTACATAAGTTAGCATATGTTGTTAAATTTTTAATTATTTTACCTAATAAGCAAATAAAAAATACTGTTTTATTATAATACAATTTAAATTATGTAGTATTCGCCATTTCTTTGATAAATAAATGTTATTCTAATATTTGTATGTAAAATATAAATTAGCTCAACTATTTACAATGACTGATTTTATTAATGTGTGACAACGTTTGATGTAACAATTTAGTTAACAAGATTATTTTAAATTATAATTATATTTTTATCTGTTTTCTCATTGTAGTTCAATACAGCTAATTTTAAAATACAAAACTTAGTTAAAATAGTTTATAGCCAAATTGTAGTGTAAAGTGTTTTATCAAATTTATTATCATTTTCTATTTTCAAGTATTGTTTTTACAATTTTTTTCTGAATATTAGTTATACATTTCTTTTATGGAGCAAGAATATTGGTAGTATTCTATTTACATTTTAAAACTTTAAAAAAAAAAACAGTTTTAATAACGTAGTATCTGAAACTGAGTTAAGTAAAAAGATCAATAGAAACTAATGATTCAGTTTTAGTTGTTTATTTACGAGTTTTATAAAAATATTTTGGTGTTTCCCTTAATACTTGTTGAGTATTTAAAAAAAAATAAAAATTTCATTTTAGCTTTAGTTTTAGCATTTTAAACTTTAATTTTTAATAATTTTCGAATACGTAAGAGCAAAATCGGCTAGAATAAGGGTATAAATAAAACTAAAAACCACTTTATATTTTCGTATTACATTTTATTGGGTACTTGTTCTGAAATGTATATAAAATAGAACTAAAAAAAACTCTTAGTAATAGTTAATTATTTCTTTTAAGCTATTTTGATTTTTGAGCTATTTAATGCTGTTTTTCGGATATAACTGTACATAAACTGTTTTCAAATCTCAATTATTTTCTGAGATTTGGTTTCTTTAGGACCTTGTATTTAAATTAAAATAATTTTTAAATTTTAAATTTTATTAGTTTAATTAAACTATCATGTTAAACTAAAGAAAATTTGAAGCTATCATAGCTTTTTTTCGATTATTATTATAGTTTATGCATATAACTTTTTTAATAATAAAGTAAAATAGAAGAGTGTTCTTTCACTATTAGACTGACATATTTTTCTGTGTGTTAAACGACTTAACACATTTCAACGGAGCTATGATAAAAAAAGATAGTATATTTTATTTATACAAGTAAATATACTTTAGAAATATAGTAACATTTAATTTTTGTTTTAAAAATATTAAACAACAGTTAAGCAATAAAAACAACAATATTTAGTTTTAAGTTTACTAAATATTATTTTTACTTAAAGCTTTTCTGTGCATATTTAAATTGTTTATAGCCTAGGGTTATTTAAATAAGAAATTAAAGAACTAATTAGTATTAGTTAATCTAAAGTAAACATCTGAAATATAAAACAAGAAAAACACTTTCTAAAACTGTTATACCAACTAGGAAAAAAAAACGTTAAACAAAACGTTAAAATTTGTTCGTGTTAAATATTCAAAGAATTAAGAGATAAGAAAAACAATCTTTTTAAAAACACTTTTATGTTAGTTTTTTTTGTGTCCTATCACAACGCTTCTATTATTTAAAATTTCAAAACTGATTTTCATTGAAAGGTCTGAGTTGTGTTATACATTTTTAATTGCAAAAAAATTAAACTGTACCTTACACCACTAATAAGATATAAAAGCATGATAAAGTATTTATTTTAGTTTACGACAGAAGGATTTTTACGACTAAAGTTAAAGTCACTTTTTTATTTTATGTTATCAAAATTACAAAACATCAAACAAAAACTGTATTTTGAAATAAAAAAAAAAAACTATCATTAGTTCAAAATTTCACCCGAGGCCTGGAATCGCTGACTGAAATTTTTTAATGGCAACTAATCTATAAATAAGGAATCATAGTTTTTTTTTGCAGTAATCTTTGACTTGCTTTCCTACAATATAAAAATACTTTATAGATTGCAACTTAAATGATAATTTTAAATATTGCTATTAAAATCCATGTTTTAAAAAAATTAGCCGTTTTTCTAAAAGCTGAAGAATTCGAAGCTTGATTAATAAATCTTTTAATCTAATCATTCGGAGTATGTACTTTGTGTAATACAAAGCTAGGGTTTTGTTTAACAGGACATTTTTGAGTATTTAAATCAAAATAAACACTTGGACTATTTTGATCAACTTTGTCTAATTTTGAATATCCACTGTTATAATCCTTCCCTGTAAAAAAAAGTTATAATGAAAATGTAAGCAAATATATAAATAAAATAATTACCAATTAATATTCGATGTGCTTCGTATTTTTGATACTGATTATTTTGCATTGGTCTTTTACCCAAACTATATGTAATGGCTTGTTTATTTAGCTTCTGATAATTCATGGGTAAAGTATTTTGGGCCTTGTTGATCTTTTTTTTGTCATCAAACACAACTGCATTAGTCGGTTTAGAATTTAAACTATTCTGATAGCCATGAAAATGTTTACTTGGAAATTGAAAAGTGTGATAACGTCCTATTGATTGAAAATATTTATTTGGAAGTTGAAAAGTGTGATAACGTCCTATTGATTGAAAATGTTTTTGGTGATAATGTTGGCTGCTATGAGATCGATACAGCTTAGGGTGCACAGTTTGGTATGACGTAGTGTATGGCAAAGTGTGTTGTATAAGAACTTTTTCGTCACCTTTTATTGCGTACTGCTTACTGTTTGGCTTACCAACGATATGGTACTGTGAAAATTTTATTATTTAGATTATAACTTATTAAGTTATTGTAATTATGTTTTTGTTAACTAAAATAATTTTTATGAACTTAACGGTCTGTACTTAAAACTTACTAAAAATGAGAATGAGTATACATTAAATATAATATTATATAATTTTAGATAAAAAGTAAATAAACAAGGACCAAAAAAACAAAACCGTTTACAGCTCGTCATTTATAATATTTTTTAATATTTAGTAGAAAACATTCATCTTTTACTTAAAAAACATTTTTTATCCTTAAATCTGTTTTAAAGAATTTTTTTAAGTTGATATGCAATTTTTTGTATTTATTTAATTTTGATTCTTAGAACATATATATATATTTATATATACTTTTAATTTATGGAAAAAGTACAATTTTAAAAATACTGGTACATATGTTTCAAAAGACTAGACAGCCTTAATCATCAGCCTTCAAGTGAGCTCAGTAGAAGGTGTTCAAGTTTGAATAATAATCTTATTATATATATATATATATATAGCTAGTGAAGTTTTTACTTAAGAAGTTATAAAGCGTTTCGATATCGTATTTTGTTTTCAAACAAGTTAACTCCGTGTTGTTTTTCTATTAAATACTAAACTAACTTTTGAGTTTAATATTCTAATTGAAAGCTATATTTTTGAAATGAACTAAAAATTTTTTAATTAACATATACTAACGTTTTAAATATTTTTTTGTTTAAAAGAGCATGAGTATTAAACTGTTCTGTATCAACATTTTCTATAAATTTTAATAAATATAACTTTTATTGATAACAACAACTGTCAAATGTTAACATATGCACTTTTTTATTAAATTAACTTTTAAACTCTCAAGAGTAATAAACACATATAGTTATATAATTTATCAAAAATCACCAATATTTAAATGTTTTTTATAGCAAATTTCTATTAACTAGATATTTACTTAAATATGAATTTCTTAAAGGTGTAAAAAAGTAGTAAATTGTCTCACTTTGGAATTTTCTTTTTCTGCATCAATTAAAACGGAACTTTCTTTTATCGGAGTATGAACTGAACCATCGAAGCTACTAATCTTACTACTTGCATTGCTTTCATTATAACTGTTAGATTTCCAACTTGTAGTTATGTATTCATTACTTTGTATATTTTTACTTGAAATTAGATATGCATAAAAGTTTATAAAAAAATTTAATTTAAAACAAACAGTAGACTAACAATGCAGTCGACTCGCTTGTAAGCCTTTTTCTACTCGTCAAACTTTTTCTGCTCAAAGAACTCGAACTAGTAGATCTCGAATGTTCAGACTGTCAAAATTAGATTATTTTCTTTATAAATTTATATTAATTGTAATGTACAGCTTTTACAGTGCAATCTGCTAAACTAAAGTTTTATGTAAAAAGAAAATTGTTAGGTTTTTAACCAGTCCTTTTACTTATAACCTTAAAATAAAGTTAAAAAAAAAACAGTTTCAGTACTAACCGTAGTACAAAAGTATAAGTTCTGATTTCTTCTCAGTTTATCACATGGATTGCAACACAAAAATTCTGAACTTGTCAAGACAATTCCAATGAAACAACCAATGCAAGCAGTGAATATTGGTTTTAGGTTTTCAATACTCGCTTTTGGTGGTTTTGATTTTCTACCTTTTGGAGGAAGAATGTTATCACTTGTATTCAAAGTAAAGGTGCTGTTATATTCTTCGACAGTGCTCTTAGTTGCTGTTAAATTAGATTGATAACATGTTGTTAGTAATTTATTAGAACGTTTGAGAAGAGGAGCAAAACGGACTTCAAGAAGATCGTGGACCGGGCGGAAAGCGGAAAAGTTTTGCTGTTCTTCAACGAGCTCAGCGAGTTCGACCACGCCACGGGGGAGTCGGTGCCGACGACGACCGCGAAAGTGGCCCAAGTTTGCAAAAACGACGACAGCGACAACTTTCTCAGCTACCTCGCTCTTCCGCTGCACTGCAGCATCGGGGAAGGAGAAAACGAGATCCGCTTAAAAAAGCTCGTTTCGGTTTCAGATGCCGTCAAAGTAAAAACGAGTCCCGACAGCGACGCTCTTGAAGACGTGGTTTTCGCCACCATGGCAGTCACGTACAATTATCTGAACAAGACCGGGTCCGTCGTCACCATGATAAAACTTTCGGACGTCGAAGATTATTTCGACAACGGGGATTTTATGAAGCAAGATTTTGTAGGCAGTAAGAAAAACTACCACGTAACTCACGGGTGGGAAAGTAAAAAGTTCAACTTGGAGCCGTTGAATTTGAAAGCGAACAGGCCTGGAAACTGCCAGGAGTTCGCAAGCGCGATAGAAAAAAGAAAGTTTGCGTCGGAAGTGAACCGCTTCTTCGAGGGCAACCCCCAAGCGCGAAACAATTTATTAAACCCTTATCTGTAGTTTTAAAGAGAAATTTTAAATTATTATAAAATCCAACCAAATAAAAACGGTATAGTATACGTACTTAATGTTATAAAAACTTATTAAATTTCGTTTTTTAACTTAATCTTTTACAGAGTAAATTCTAAAAGCAAAACTACAATTGTTTATAATTGCAAGTATCTTAAATTTTTAAAAAATTTATATACAAAGTCAAAGTATTAGATATTAACTGTAAAATAATAAGTCTTATAATTCAATCAATAAAACGTCACATTTATGGATCTAAATATATTTAAGTAATAAAAAATACTAATAGTTTTATTTACTACATTTTATTTAAAGCAATAAATTTAATTTAAAAAAGAATTTAAACTAACAAAATTGTACCAAAGTAAACCAGCCATAGAACAAGTTAAAAGTACATTTGCAAATTTTTAATAATTATTTTTATGGAATGAAAATCTCAGCACAATTAAGAACAATAAGATTTAAATTAGAAGCAGAATACAACATTGTATAAACAAAAAATCTAAAAACGTACACATAAAATAAAACTTTACTTTGTAAACAATGACTTAATGTGAAGTAGGTTTGAAGTTAATTTGTATAAACAAAAACAGTATTTTGAAATCGAAAAAAAAAACTATCATTAGTTCAAAAATTTACCCGAGGTCTGGAATCGCTGACTGAAACTTTTTTTATGGCAACTTATCTATAATTAAGCAATCATAGTTTGTTTCTGAAGTAATCTTTGACTTGCTTTTCTAAAATATAAAAATATTTTATAGAGTGCTACTAAAATGATTATTTTAAATATTGTTATTAAAATCCATGTTTTAAAAAAATTAACCGTTTTTCTAAAAGCTGAAGAATTTGAAGCTTAATTAATAAATCTTTTACTATTATCATTCGGAGTATGTACTTTGTGTAGTACAAGGCTAGGGTTTTGCTTTACAGGACATTTATGAGTGTTTAAATTAAAATAAACTTTCGGACTATTTTGATCAACTTTGTCCAATTTTGAATATCCACTGTTGTAATCCTTCCCTGTAAAAAAAAGTTATAATGAAAATGTAAGCAAATATATAAATAAAATAATTACCATTTAATATTCGATGTGCTTCGTTTTTTTGATACTGATTATGTTGCATTGGTCTTCTACCCAAACTATATGTAATTGCTTGTTTATCTAGTTTCTCATAATTCATGGATAAAGTATTTTGGGCCATGTTGATCTTATTTTTGTCATCAAACACAACTGCATTAGTCGGTTTAAAATTTAAACTATTCTGATAATTTCGAAAATGTTTATTTGGAATTTGAAAAGTGTGATAACGTCCTATTGATTCAAAATGTTTTTGGTGATAATGTTGGCTGCTATGAGATCGATACAGCTTAGGGTGCACAGTTTGGTATGACGTAGTGTATGGCAAAGTGTGTTGTATAAGAACTTTTTCGTCACCTTTTATTGCGTACTGCTTACTGTTTGGCTTACCAACGATATGGTACTGTGAAAATTTTATTATTTAGATTATAACTTATTAAGTTATTGTAATTATGTTTTTGTTAACTAAAATAATTTTTATGAACTTAACGGTCTGTACTTAAAACTTACTAAAAATGAGAATGAGTATACATTAAATATAATATTATATAATTTTAGATAAAAAGTAAATAAACAAGGACCAAAAAAACAAAACCGTTTACAGCTCGTCATTTATAATATTTTTTAATATTTAGTAGAAAACATTCATCTTTTACTTAAAAAACATTTTTTATCCTTAAATCTGTTTTAAAGAATTTTTTTAAGTTGATATGCAATTTTTTGTATTTATTTAATTTTGATTCTTAGAACATATATATATATTTATATATACTTTTAATTTATGGAAAAAGTACAATTTTAAAAATACTGGTACATATGTTTCAAAAGACTAGACAGCCTTAATCATCAGCCTTCAAGTGAGCTCAGTAGAAGGTGTTCAAGTTTGAATAATAATCTTATTATATATATATATATAGCTAGTGAAGTTTTTACTTAAGAAGTTATAAAGCGTTTCGATATCGTATTTTGTTTTCAAACAAGTTAACTCCGTGTTGTTTTTCTATTAAATACTAAACTAACTTTTGAGTTTAATATTCTAATTGAAAGCTATATTTTTGAAATGAACTAAAAATTTTTTAATTAACATATACTAACGTTTTAAATATTTTTTTGTTTAAAAGAGCATGAGTATTAAACTGTTCTGTATCAACATTTTCTATAAATTTTAATAAATATAACTTTTATTGATAACAACAACTGTCAAATGTTAACATATGCACTTTTTTATTAAATTAACTTTTAAACTCTCAAGAGTAATAAACACATATAGTTATATAATTTATCAAAAATCACCAATATTTAAATGTTTTTTATAGCAAATTTCTATTAACTAGATATTTACTTAAATATGAATTTCTTAAAGGTGTAAAAAAGTAGTAAATTGTCTCACTTTGGAATTTTCTTTTTCTGCATCAATTAAAACGGAACTTTCTTTTATCGGAGTATGAACTGAACCATCGAAGCTACTAATCTTACTACTTGCATTGCTTTCATTATAACTGTTAGATTTCCAACTTGTAGTTATGTATTCATTACTTTGTATATTTTTACTTGAAATTAGATATGCATAAAAGTTTATAAAAAAATTTAATTTAAAACAAACAGTAGACTAACAATGCAGTCGACTCGCTTGTAAGCCTTTTTCTACTCGTCAAACTTTTTCTGCTCAAAGAACTCGAACTAGTAGATCTCGAATGTTCAGACTGTCAAAATTAGATTATTTTCTTTATAAATTTATATTAATTGTAATGTACAGCTTTTACAGTGCAATCTGCTAAACTAAAGTTTTATGTAAAAAGAAAATTGTTAGGTTTTTAACCAGTCCTTTTACTTATAACCTTAAAATAAAGTTAAAAAAAAAACAGTTTCAGTACTAACCGTAGTACAAAAGTATAAGTTCTGATTTCTTCTCAGTTTATCACATGGATTGCAACACAAAAATTCTGAACTTGTCAAGACAATTCCAATGAAACAACCAATGCAAGCAGTGAATATTGGTTTTAGGTTTTCAATACTCGCTTTTGGTGATTTTGATTTTCTACCTTTTGGAGGAAGAATGTTATCACTTGTATTCAAAGTAAAGGTGCTGTTATATTCTTCGACAGTGCTCTTAGTTGCTGTTAAATTAGATTGATAACATGTTGTTAGTAATTTATTAGAACGTTTGAGAAGAGGAGCAAAACGGACTTCAAGAAGATCGTGGACCGGGCGGAAAGCGGAAAAGTTTTGCTGTTCTTCAACGAGCTCAGCGAGTTCGACCACGCCACGGGGGAGTCGGTGCCGACGACGACCGCGAAAGTGGCCCAAGTTTGCAAAAACGACGACAGCGACAACTTTCTCAGCTACCTCGCTCTTCCGCTGCACTGCAGCATCGGGGAAGGAGAAAACGAGATCCGCTTAAAAAAGCTCGTTTCGGTTTCAGATGCCGTCAAAGTAAAAACGAGTCCCGACAGCGACGCTCTTGAAGACGTGGTTTTCGCCACCATGGCAGTCACGTACAATTATCTGAACAAGACCGGGTCCGTCGTCACCATGATAAAACTTTCGGACGTCGAAGATTATTTCGACAACGGGGATTTTATGAAGCAAGATTTTGTAGGCAGTAAGAAAAACTACCACGTAACTCACGGGTGGGAAAGTAAAAAGTTCAACTTGGAGCCGTTGAATTTGAAAGCGAACAGGCCTGGAAACTGCCAGGAGTTCGCAAGCGCGATAGAAAAAAGAAAGTTTGCGTCGGAAGTGAACCGCTTCTTCGAGGGCAACCCCCAAGCGCGAAACATGTACGGCAGCTTGAAGACCAGCAAGCCGCTTTATCAGGCGAGCGAGGGCGAAACCTTCACTTCGATCGCCGCTTACAGCAAAACGAACGGCGCGGAGGTGATGGTGGGCAGCAGCAAGGGCAACATTTTGCGAACCTCAAGACGGTGCCTTCGGGGTCGAACCCCACCCACATCGTGGCAACTTCCGGCAACAAGTTGTTCTTCCATGACGTGTCTCCGTGCAGAACGGAGAGGAGCCAGGCGGCGTGTGAGAAGCACTTCGGTTGCCACTGGAAACCGCAGGCGGAAGGGTTCAGAAAGTGCAAGCACGCAGACGATGTGAGGCGTTTCTATGAAAAATCGGTGGAAAACAAAATCGAGCTCTGTTCTTAAGAGTAGAACTTTAATTGCCATTCTAATTTACGCCTCATACCGGGTATCCTCAAAAAACTCCATGTTACGACTTTTGTATTATGTTTAATAAATATTATGATTTGACATCTCATAAGGTTTATCGTGAATTAAAATTTAATTGAGTGCATTTAATTTTTTCATTCATGTGAGTTTTTACTATCTTTAAAACTGTTATTTTTCTATTTTGACTTTTAAATATGAACTTTGAGGACAGTATTGAAAATAATTAAGGCGATTGAAAAATTAAAAAAAAATATTTCTTGGTCTTTTATAGTATTTTTTAAATAAACTTTTCGTATGTTTTTTGTAAAATTTATGTGTTGTTTGTTATGCAGATAAATACTGAGTAAAATCTTTTTTTTTAATTTCACAGTATTGAGTTATTTAAATCTTCTTACACGATGATATTGACTTGAAGTTTTTAAAAATAAACCTATGATTACAGTTTTCCAATCACAGTGCTCTATTGGTTTGCTACCTGTTCGTGATTTGTTCTGTTATTAAACAAATTAATAAGTTTCACAAACCTAGTTATGCAAAATTGATTGGTTATTTCATCATGCATCTTTATAAGAAAATGGTTGGTTCTCATTTAAGTTCCGAAACAAATTATTAGTTCTATATATATGACTAACCACAGCAGTTGAATTTTTGGTTAATAAAACTTTTTTTTTTACTTATCTAAGTTTACGTACAATCATCAACTGGAATATTAGAGCAACAAAAATGTTTTATGCGGATTATTCAGATAACACCAAAACACTTCAAACTTTTATGCCAATGATTTATGACATACAAGTTTATTATGAAACAAACAATTCTTAAACGCAATAGCTTAGTAAAATTAAAACAGTTGGCTTAATCTCCCTTTTTTTGTAATGTATAAAGAAAATATATATATATCTATTCACTTAACTATAAAACAAAAAGAACTACATAAGTAAGAAAATAGTTTGTAATAAGTAGCTAAAAGTATCGCACACCGCGCGCAGAGCGCGCTTTTGTGCTAGCCAAATAAAGCAAATACTAATAAATAATAATTAATAATAAAGTAAATAAAATTATAATACTGGCTCCGTCAATCCGAGTGTCCTTATACCACCGCTCTCGACATACTCAAAAAATCCAACTTCAAAGACTCTCGCAAGCTCTCCATGTTCGAAATTGTTGCGAAACACTTGCAGTTTTACAACACAAAACACTTTACTACCAGTAAAAGATTTAAAAATCAAGTGGTTGCTTTGATCGTAAAACATATTTCAATATGATAACTTTACTAATTAATTTGTTTTGAATTTATTGACAATCAAAGATTAGTTCATAATGATATTAAAATAAACTTGCATTTTTATTATAACTTTACATGTTACTAGAAACTGCCCATGTCAGATGGTAGTATTTAAAACTTAAATAGGAATTTTATAGTTTCATTTAACTAAATTAGAACTGTTTTCTACTTTAAAAGAAAAAAAAACCATTATGAATTATTTAGTTACGATGAAAAAATATAAATAGTTAAAGTTTATGAAGACAAATTTATATTAATTTACTAACAATTCACTAAACATTTTTATTATTTAACTACAAATTATTTGACATTTGCAAGTAAATTTATCAAGTTTCGTTTGAAGACAGTGTTTGGATAATGTTTGGTAAAAAATCTGTTTTGTATGAGTTTATTTAAAAAGTATGCAAATAAATTGGTAAATAACTTCAAAGTTATAAAAACCTTGCCAGAACACAACAGCGTCGTTTAACATAAACAATAAAAAAATAAGTTTTATAATATATATGGATTACTGTAAATTACTTTCTTAGAGTGGTTTTCAGGTTAAATATATCTATGAAGTAAACAATAAAACAATTAAGAGGTACTTTAAATTGAAAACAGATTTTAAGAAATGGCCAAGAGCATCGCACACCGCGCGCAAAGCGCGCTTTTGTGCTAGCCGAATAAGGGAGATAAATAATAAAATAAGTAAATTAAAATTATTAGTTAGAAATTTTTCAAACTTTTGATAATTTTGAAATACTATCAAAAACTCTTAAATTTTTAGAAAAGTTATGTTTAAACTATGGATTAGAACAAGTTAGTTTGAAACAGATAATGTAAAAAGAAAAAATATATATATCTATTCACTTAACTATAAAACAAAAAGAACTACATAAGTAAGAAAATAGTTTGTAATAAGTAGCTAAAAGTATCGCACACCGCGCGCAGAGCGCGCTTTTGTGCTAGCCAAATAAAGCAAATACTAATAAATAATAATTGATAATAAAGTAAATAAAATTATAACTAAAATATTACAAATAAAAAAAATTTTTAATATTTTTTACTATTTTTCAAATACTCTTAAAAAATACTTCAAGTTTTTAATAACTGCCGTTTAAACTAAGTATTAAAACAAAATTACTCCACTAATTTTAACTTTAAACAAATCTAAATTTGTTAACCTAAATTCTGCTTAAAAACTAAAATAAAACTACCGTTTTAACTAAGCATTAAGGATAATTGCTCTACTTGAAAGAAAAAAAAATATTTTAACTTTAAACAAATCTTAATTCGTTAAGCTAAATTCCTGGCTCAGAAAGCTCGCTTTCTTTTGGTTTTGCTTCGCAAAAAAGGCCCGCTTCGCGCTCGATCTTGCTTTAACTTCCAGACCTCGAAAGCTTCGCTTTCTTTTTACGTCCCAACCTCAGAAAGCTCCGCTTTCTTTCGGTTTTGCTTTGCAAAGATAAGCACAACAGCGCGCTTCGCGCGCGATTGTGCGATCTTGCTTTAACTTCCATGCCTCCAAGGCTTCGCTTTCATTGTACGTCCCAGCCTCAGAAAGCTCCGCTTTCTTTCGGTTTTGCTTCGCAAGATAGGCACAACAGCGCGCTTTGCGCGCGATTGTGCGATCTTGCTTTCAGCCTCTCCTCGAACTGCAGTTTTCGATTTAGTTAACCATCCCACCCACCCCAAAAATTATATCCAATATATATTCTAAACTATTTTTTAAATTTCAGAAATTTCATGTTACGTCACTAACTCTTCTAGATGTTCGTTTTAATCGACATAAAATCGTTTAAAAATATGTATGAAAAATTTGCATAAAATTAGCATAATTTTTTTTTTTTTTTCATGTTACGTCACTAACTCTTCCAGATGTTTCGTTTTAGTCGACATAAAATCTTTTGTTAACCTAAATTCCTGCTCTAAAAACTACCGTTTTAACTATGCATTAAGGATAATTGCTCTACTTGAAAGAAAAAATAATATTTTAACTTTAAAAATATGTATAAAATATTTGCATAAAATGAGCATAACTTTTTTTTTGAGTTGATTATCAAATTTAATATCTTTGGAACGTTACTTTAAAATTACTGTAATGATGTTAATTCTTGATAAATAAAAATGTTATACGTTTAAGAAATAAATAAAATATTACACAACTGTAATAACTAATAAATAAAACAAAGAAAGTCAATGTGCTATAATAAAACATCACTTTTGTTTTTTAGAAGTTTGATAAATCATTGCAATCTAGTATTGGTTTGAAAAAGAATAAATTTTATTTTTAGCTTACGTTAGCAGCTTACTTAAAAATGTTAAAGTAAACATTAATGATTTTGTACAATAAACTAAAAAACGATAACGCTTTTAAATCAACTTTGGTTGAATTAAATTTCAAGTTATACTTTAAAAGCACTAATTGCTTTAAGTTAGTTCAGAAGCTTTTTAATGTGTTGAATAGATAAATTGATAGTTTTTAATGTTTCGGAATAAACAATCGAATGGTCCTGGACAAGACGTTAAAAGGTATCCATGATGTGCGACTCGATAACCGAAAGGTTCTTTGTGGACCAGGTCCTAGAGCCAAATATTTTGAACGTCTTTTTTTTGTCCTTCAATAAACTATAAAGGTGTATAAATAAGTTGATTGTCTAATTAACATACTATCTTATGAGAATATTTTACAAATTGTTGCCAATACTTTACAAATAAGCACAAGAATATTTTGATCAAAAAGAAGATATATACTGAGTAATACCTTGGTAGTTTTTTGTGTTGTTTAACTATAAGTGTTTTATCCGAGAAACATTAATAGCTATTTTAAGTTTTTTAACTTATTACGATTTTATTTAAACATAATGAAATTTAAAACCATCAAAAAACTTTAGTTTTTTAGTTTAGGAACTTAAAATTCTTTAAATTACAACAGTTTAATGTATAGAATCAAATAATAAAAGCCAATGTTTTACTAAAAAAAAACCATAGTAATAAACAACAAATATATGTAGCAATTTTTGTAAAAACTAAGTTTCATAAACAAAAGTTATACGAGTTTTACCTTGTAAAAACAACATTTTAATATCAAAAATAAAAATTTAATCTAAAGTATATAGCATAATTATTAACTTATTAATACTTTATTAATAATATCTAGCTTTTTAAAAATAGAAATTAAATTTTTTGTCCACAAGTAAATGATTCGTCTGATTATAGTTTTTTTAAAATAATTAGTTTTTTATTAGTTTCTATAAATAAGAGCTGCGAAGTGTTTTCAGTCAGTAAAGTATTTGTGTACAAAAAAATTGGTAGACTTTCCGACGGGATCTGTTTGTTTTAATCCTTAGAGTTTTTAACTTTATTACCTTATATTTTATCATAAAATGTGTAAATATTTTAAATTTTAAAATATAAAAACTTAGAAACTTATTCGAGTTTTAGCAAACTACATTTTAAATCTACTTCAGCTTTTTTTTTTCTACTTTGTAATTAAAACTTGTAATGATTGATTTCAAATGCAACAATAACTTTTAACTCTGCCCGAAGAACGTGTTCGGCAGGATCACGCTCCACCGCACCCTCACCCCGCCGTTCAGGATCACGTTGAAGCCCGAGGACGCGCAGCTGGAAGTTTGCGGGTCGAACTGCGGCCGGCCGGTGTGCAGGTATTACTTATAGATGTTGGTATATTGTAGGGACTACTAGTCATTGTTAAATACTACCTTATTTAGTTATTGTCTTATAAATACTAGATGTTGTTTTAGTCTACTTTATATAAGTTAGGCAGACAGTTTGAGTAAATATCTGTTCTAAAAATTAACCACAATAGGTTAATATAAGCCCTATATATCACAAACACCAATTACCTTTATAAATAACTTCGAATAAATAAAGCTTAAAAACAATTTATGTTTAACTGAAAAACACTTTACAACTACAACTAATGTGAACTATAAAATAATAAAAGAACTCTAAAGTATTAGTTTTCTTGAAATAATAGTTCTTATATTTAAACCATAGAAATACACTAATAGATTTACATGCATTTATTACTATTTAGTTTATTTCTTATTCTCAGTCTCAAGGTTTTTTTAACAACAACCTCAATAATAAATGTAACTAAAAAGAATTATTTAATATTACGCTTGACTGCAAATCATGCTTCAACTTCAATTAGTGGTTATTTAATAGATAACTCCATATATGGTTATTTTGTTTACTGGCTATAGCTATTCTAAATTCAAATGAAACAACAACCAAAGTACAGCAGTTTCATTGCGCAGGTTCTACATCCGCGACGCGTTCAACAGCAAAAAGCACCAGGACTCGCAGTTCCTTTCGGAGGTGAAGTACGGGAGCAGCGAGTACGCGCTGAACCCGAGGCACGAAGGTTACCAGTGGCTGGAGTCGGAGAAGATCGGAAACAACGAGACCTTCGTCGCCATGCACGGCTGGAGGCACAAGAGCGACCTTCTGTACAAGGACGTCGGCGGGAGCGATCTCGAGCGCCGGTACACGGACACCCAGAAGAAGACGTTTGAGAAGAGGAGCAAAACGGACTTCAAGAAGATCGTGGACCGGGCGGAAAGCGGAAAAGTTTTGCTGTTCTTCAACGAGCTCAGCGAGTTCGACCACGCCACGGGGGAGTCGGTGCCGACGACGACCGCGAAAGTGGCCCAAGTTTGCAAAAACGACGACAGCGACAACTTTCTCAGCTACCTCGCTCTTCCGCTGCACTGCAGCATCGGGGAAGGAGAAAACGAGATCCGCTTAAAAAAGCTCGTTTCGGTTTCAGATGCCGTCAAAGTAAAAACGAGTCCCGACAGCGACGCTCTGGAAGACGTGGTTTTCGCCACCATGGCAGTCCCGTACAATTATCTGAACAAGACCGGGTCCGTCGTCACCATGATAAAACTTTCGGACGTCGAAGATTATTTCGACAACGGGGATTTTATGAAGCAAGATTTTGTAGGCAGTAAGAAAAACTACCACGTAACTCACGGGTGGGAAAGTAAAAAGTTCAACTTGGAGCCGTTGAATTTGAAAGCGAACAGGCCTGGAAACTGCCAGGAGTTCGCAAGCGCGATAGAAAAAAGAAAGTTTGCGTCGGAAGTGAACCGCTTCTTCGAGGGCAACCCCCAAGCGCGAAACATGTACGGCAGCTTGAAGACCAGCAAGCCGCTTTATCAGGCGAGCGAGGGCGAAACCTTCACTTCGATCGCCGCTTACAGCAAAACGAACGGCGCGGAGGTGATGGTGGGCAGCAGCAAGGGCAACATTTTGCGAATTTACGTCGTGAAGGACGAGCTGAAGGGCGTGGCGCACGAGGAGGTGGAGCTTCCGTTGAGGGGGTGCAGGAAGAACTCGAGCTGCCAAGTGGACAACCTCAAGACGGTGCCTTCTGGGTCACACCCCACCCACATCGTGGCAACTTCCGGCAACAAGTTGTTCTTCCATGACGTGTCTCCGTGCAGAACGGAGAGGAGCCAGGCGGCGTGTGAGAAGCACTTCGGTTGCCACTGGAAACCGCAGGCGGAAGGGTTCAGAAAGTGCAAGCACGCAGACGATGTGAGGCGTTTCTATGAAAAATCGGTGGAAAACAAAATCGAGCTTTGTTCTTAATAGTAGAACTTTAAGAAGTGTTTTAATTTGATACTATATAAGAATTTTTTGAAAAAATTATGTTTTGAAATTTTACTTTTAAAATGTGTGTTAAAAATTTGTATAAACTAGTACTTATTGAATGCAAGTGTTTTTAAATTGTTCATAAAATAAATTTTCAAGTAAATCACATGGTTTGTTTAGTTATTGTTTTTATTTTCTATTAATACTAGTTTGGCAAAAATTGTTGAATAATCTAAAAATAAATCTTTTTAAGAGGTAATTTTTATCAACCTTATATCCAAACTTTTTATCTGCTCAAAATTACATATTTATTAATATAACAGAGACTCAACTTAATTAAGAGTTGAAACAAAAGTTAAACTGGTCACAATCTTTAAACCTAGTTTTTCTAACATGACCGTTTAATATTATATTTTCCGTGCAGATTTAAAATTTACTTACTTTTAACCTTTTCAGTTCTTACCACATTAAAACTAATTCAGGGTGTGTTTGAAAAAAAAAATCTTCAATTAGCCGCTATACTTAAAGGTCAGTCTTAGCTGAAAAAACAGCTGAGTAAGCAAAAAAGGAGTTTTTTTTCACAGTTTTAATCTTAATTATCACAAATTTAACTTATAACTAATCTATAACATGTTTTGGTAAGGTGTGTTAGGAACAAGGGTATAAATAATAAAACAAAACAAAACTAAAAAAAGCGTGCTGACTCATTTATACTTAAATGATTATTTTGGTATTTAAAAAAAAATCTTGTGAAATGTTTACATTTTTGTTCATTAAAAGTTTTATTGTATAATAAATAAATATTTTAAACGTAAAATACATTAAGTTTTAAATTTAAATTCTATAAAATATTTGTAGGTTTGTTTTTTCCGAGGGCTTCTATACTAACCTTTTATCTTAAATTTACTTATATATCATAGTTCGTTACTCAAACTAAAAAACAAATATTTTTATTTAAAGTAAACAGAATCACTGTTCCAATTACGCTTCATATTAGATTAGACCTGGGTCTGCAGCCTTATGTAACTCGCAGGCCAATTTTCCTAGGAAAAATTGCTCGCGGGCCGCACTATTTAAAAAAACATCTTTAAGGGCCGCATTTATTAGTAATCATTCTATTAGTAAGATTTCTAATAATCAGTATTAAAATACTATCTAAGATAAAAAAAACGATAAATTAAGCAACATTAGAGCACTAATAAAGAATATTTTAGAATTAAGAGCCTAACTGTACGTTTTTATTACAAAATCTCAAATTTTTATTGTTTTTAAAGTGTATATATTAGGCTGAAAAGGAGCTCGCGGGCCGCAGTTTTTGACTTTGAGGGCCGCATTTGGCCCGCGGGCCGCAGTTTGCCGACCCCTAGGTTAGACCATTAAATTATATACATCTACGTAAGAAACTTTGTTGTTGTACTTGCTATGGAAGTACACAATTATGTACACTAGTTACTAGTACATTAAACACAAATCTACATAACAAATACGATGCTGTTTATACTATGGTTTGAGCTCACTGTTGAGTCTAAAAATAAACAAAATATCAAGGTTATTATGCTAAATTAAACTTGGCTAAAATTGTACTGATACTTTTTTTACCTGTCCAACTTTTCCGTAATTTTAGTCTTATTTCAGTTTAAGTTTATGATAAAAACAGATCAAACCATCTGTTTTATGTATGCATTAAACCATTTATCGTCTGAAAATTTTAATTAAATTTAGAAAAACTGCAGAGTACTATGTTTCATTTTGATAATTAATTTAATCATAAAAAGTATCAAACTTCTATATAAATTTATCCTATTAATAACAGAAATGAACACATTGTTTAGTAGATGTTCTTATTAACTCACTACTTAATTTTTTATAGTTTTTTATTAAAAACAAATTTATGAAAACAATATACATCAAAATTATTACTAATGATAAATGTAAAAAACAAACCTATATCAAAAATTATATGATTCAACTTATTTAAAAAACAAATAGTCTAACTAATTTTACTAAATTTTAAACTGACCGATTTGAAATAAAAAAGACCGTCGTAGTTACTCAATTATGTGTCGAGACTACGTTTCAAAGTTAATAGACTTTGTGATTAGTCGTTGATAATCAAGCTTGACAAGACACTTTTTGTTCAAGCGAGTAACGTGAGAATCTTCTTCCACATTTAGGGTATTTTTCTTTCCGAAATACACGATAGCTAGATACACAGTCACTATTTGAACGAGTACTTTTGAGCGATAACAATCATTCCAACAAACCTTTTTACGCCTAAAAATTAATTAATTTTTTATTTTTCGCGCCGTCTTTTGTTGATTGTTAAATTTACGCTTAAGTTTTTGTTTGTTGTCCATTTTTTGTTGGTTATTCATTTTAGTTTCAAATTCTTTGTATAAAAACATAGATAAGTATAAAATTCATTTAGTTAAACATTTCTAATACAAGATACTATTTCACTGATCTAAAATTAAAACTAGTTTTGGATTTCTTTTAAGAGAATAATTTATTCCAAAATCTAACGCCTACAAAAATTACACTCTAAAAAAATAGAACAAATAGTTCTTATATACTAGTAATATTTTATAACTCCTTGAAAAACACAAACATATTAGTGTGCGTCCATCTGGCAGAGCTGATTTTCCCGCACCATCTTCAGGTCGATGTGGTGGCCGCACAAGGAGCGGATGTTGTCGATTTCGCACAGGATCATGGCCGGCCGTTCCAAGCTCAGCCCTCACGCGATGCACGTGACGTCATCGGGTCATGGGCAGCAGCATCTCGGGTCTGAACACGCCCGAGTTGCCGATCTCCATCCAATTTTGCAATCCGGTTAGAAGCCGAATATTTCCATGGACGGCTCGGTGTAGGGGTTGTAGGCGGGCTTGAAGCGCAGCTTGTCCCAGCTTGCTGAAGAGCTCCTTCAGGGTTCTCATCAGGTCGCCCAGGGTAAGCCCCCGGTCGGCGATGAAACCCTCCACCTGGTGGAACTAGGCCAGGTGGCGTCTAAAGATTCGTTCCTGAACACGCGGTCGTTGCTGTAGTGTCTTTAAATATTTATTACTCACATGATAAGACGTATTTGAATTATCAATTTTATTAGTTAAACAAAAATTACTCGGACATTATGTTTTTGCTTACTGTGTCAGCTGTAAATTATAGAACAAGTATAGTTTTAAATATAAAATTTACAGAAACTTTAAAAAGTTTAAACAAAAAAATATTCTAATTTGTACCTGGCAGGTTTGAGTTCCTTTTGTTGAGCGAGGTTGTACAGCATTCTTGCGGTTGCTGCCGTCGTGTTCTCAAAATATTCTTCCGCGCCTCTTCCTCTTTCCATTCGTAAACGTAGCCCTAAAATTATTATCAAAGGCCACGTTAATTATTAAGTAAAACAGTACTTAAACATTTAGTGCAAAGTTCATATACTTTCAAAGACTTTTTTTTAGACTTTGGAAGTGTAAAATATTACAAATTAATATATCAATAGATCACGCAGTTTCATGTGAAATCATCATAAACCGTTTGTAGATTGACGACTGCAGGTTTTTCGGTTGTGACTGACTGATGAGTCCTAATAAAGACGAAACCGGTCTCAGTCTACCGAAACTTGTGGTCTGGTGATCGAATTGGTTTGATCAACTCTTTTATTAAACTTGAGCTTATCTCACGGCAAACGAAAGTCCAGGCTTCTCATCTGCAGACTTTCGCCGATGTTTTTTGTTGATAGATCACGCAGTTAATATTTTGACTCATTTGAAACTTGCATTGCCTAGATCTTGTTCAAAAATTTTCAACACGAATGCAGCAAACAAAGACTAGCGTCCACAATATTTTATTTCCTTACACTAGTTAAATAAGTGACTTATAACTAAGATAGTGACTTACTGATACAATAAATAAAGATTTACACTTATAGTATTTTTACTACTTTACTTAAATTAGCTATATACTTGATTTGTTGAAAACTTAACTTATCTAAAACCTGTTTGACAGCCTAAACTTCTATTACTAGCTATTTTAACTGCAACTGATTCCACTAAATGCCTTCAGCTACAATAAAGTATCATATTTTAATTGTATAAGACTTAATTACTAAATTAGTACTAGTATTTTAAGGTCCCAATTACTAATAAATTTTATAATTATTTATTAACTGAAACAAAATAGAAACCTTAATAGAAAATAATCTAAAAATATAACTATATTTTAGCTGAAGACTAGTTTTATTAGTAAAAATGTTTCAAGATTCTATACTTAGTTCATAACAAAGAATTTGCTAAAATTTAGTGGAACTCATTATAAAAAGAAGTAAAAGCTTAAATTGTAAGTTAGCTAGTGTTTGAACTAAATCTTTAAGTCTAAGTGGCTAAAAATTTGCCGGATTTACACTAAATTAGACTAAGTAATTGGTAGTTTAATAAAAACAACTACTAGTATTAATGACTTGAAAGAAAATATAAATATGGTTATTTAAGTTTGAATAATCAAGAAAATCTAAAAACTTGTTTTTGATTTTAAATTTTTATAAAGATTTCTTATTTCTATAACATGGCACAATTAAAAAAAATAAAAAATAAAAGTCATAAACATTTTATTTGAAATCAACAAGCTTACTTGAGTTTTTCAAAAAACTAGAATTAATTTTGATCCGGTGTTAATCTCAGTAAAATTTTATTGTTTTTAAATTATCTTCATATTACTAACATTACATTTATGCCACTCAGAAAAAAAATACTTTGAGTATACCATAGTCCAAGTTTTAATTAGTGGAACTAATGATCAAAATAGTCTTATTTTCAATTACCTAAGTTGTTTAACTTTCGAACTATAGTACCGTGTCTTACTTCTTTTTATTATACTTACATACAAATAACATTTATGTTTACAACTATGAGATCAACTTGTTAGGAGAAATTCTTGATTTTGTATTAACTTTAATCTATAAAAAAAAATATTACACACCCTTGGCTTCTACTATTAGCTCACTCAGCTACAACTAGTTTTACTATATGCTTTCAGCTAAAGTGTAGTTTCATTCTCAAATTATTTATCATGAAATTTTCTAATGAGTTGCAGTAAGTAAATAGGTAGTAAACTCTATAATACTTAGTTATTTAAAACCTTTTTTAACCACATGTTAAAAAACAAATCTGATTTCTGTATTAAAGCTATAAATGAGCAAAATACAGTATTATGTGCTTTTTTTTTGTAAAACAACTTTTTTAGTGTTTTCCAGTTTAGTAGAAAAAGGGAGCAAAATTTAATATTAATTTATGGGCTATAATACTTTTATGCTGCAAAAATTTATTATAGTGCAGTCGTTTTTGTTTTATAATTGAAATTTAACAATGTTTTAAAGTTAATTGATCCAGTCATAAATTTATTAAAGTGTGAAATAATGAAATAATTACCAAAAGTTTTCTTAAATTATATTATACCTGTTTTATGCATAATTTATTTTACCTAAAATTTATTTTGGATCATAAGCTACTACCCCTAGCTCTCTGTGCTACAACTGATTTTATTAAATTCCTACTGCTAAAAAACTTAAATGATTACTTGTGATATTTTATTCATATATTGTCAAATTTGTAACTCTTTGAAGCAAAAAATTAAGCCGTAGTAAAGAGTAATTACAAAAGATAAAAAATACCTTTAGTCAAACTTAAAAAATTTTCAATACTTATAACATGAAAGAAAAAAACAATGTAACAGTATAAAATATTAATATTTATTAAAAGTTTTACAAAATATCTTATATAATTTTAGTTTTTAACAAAATATTTAAACAAGCTTTAGTTATTATATAGCCTGAAGATATGTATAAATTACTAAAACTTAGCCGAACAATGTTTATTTAAAATATTTTCTAAACAAATTTAACTTAAATTTCGCTAACTAAAGTTTTAATAAAAGTATTGAACATAATTTGTCACAACTTGTTTTTTTCAAACTTAGTTTACATCAAAGATTTTTTAAACAAGTTAAGCTTTTAACTTTTTTCTTTATGTTCTATAAAAATTCTTAAAAAAATCTGATGTTAAAGCTTTCGTATAAAGAAATAAAGAACAAAAATTATAAATTAATGTTATAATAAAGAAAATATTAATTTTAGTAATTTGGAATTTTAATAGCTTAAAACAATATTAAACTTATTTCTTCAAAGATAATTAAACTAAAATATAAAAAAACAATAACATAGAAAATAGTCATATTTATGTGAAAATTAATCAGTATTTAGGTTTATATTTGTTCAGCTTGTTTTTTATGTCTACAATTAGACGAACGCACAATATTTATGCTTTAAAAAGCAATGAATTTTGATATACTTTGTTTATTATGTCTATAAGTTATCAAACGCAAATTATTTCGGCTTTTTTTTTAAAATAAAACTTTCATTAAATTTTTTTATATCTATTAGTTGTTGTGCGCACAAAGTTTGTGCTATAGAACATTTTTCTGAACAACATAAACAGCACTCTAAATACTTTTGTTTCTAAGACTTGGTACCCTTAAAAACCTATTGGTTTTCGAGTTGAAAACCACTTGGTTACCTATTAATGTCTTGTCCAGTACAAAAGTTAAAAGTATATAACTGTAATAAAACAAAAAAAAAACAATAATTGGTAGTGATATAAGTCTATTTTTTCAAGTTTTACTTAACTTTTTACATGTAAAAAAGTTTGCGAAGGAACTTTAAATTTAATTTTAAATATATAAAAAATAAAAGTTACTTACAGCATATAAAAACCAACATGCGATGTATTTGTCAGAAAAAAATAATTTTAAAGATTGAGGAAAACTAAGTGCTAAAAATTTACAAAAAGGCTTTTAATCTATTAAGATAGAAGTTTTGTAAATAAATATTTTTTTATATATTTAGTTTACTCCGCGCACTTTAAAAAAGATTCGTCCGTTACTTTGATCTAATATAATATCGTTTAACCTTGAAAATTGTTATAAATTGCATTCCAATGACTGCAGACGTTTAATCTATTATAACAGTTAGTTTCTTGTTAAAAAACGTATTTTCTTATTATTTTTGAATAATTTAAATTACTTCATTATGTAAGTTATTAGAATATCTTTCAATGTAAAAGTATATTAGTTTAAAACAAATAATTATCATCATCAGAGCGTGCAACAACAATTTTATTAATTAAAAAGCTTTGTTGTGTCAAAGAATGAAAATATTTACAAACTAAAAAGGATAAACTTGCTAAATATATAAATAGTTATTAGTAAATGTATAAATTTTAATTATGATTTTTTAGTAGTACTGTTAGAAGATTAACAACTTCAAAGTTATTTACTTACAAATTATTAGGAATCATTTAAAAGAAAAAGTTTAATTTTTAGTTTATAACTAGTTTTTAAATTTTATAAACATAAAACTATTTTTCATTAACTTATATTTGATTTTTTATCTTTAAAACAGTAAAAAATTGACCCTTCTTATGATAATTCTATAATTATTAACGTAAGCAGTTACAATTTCATTATAAGTTGAAATGACATTATGTTCTATTTTAATTAAGACTATACTTTTACAAGTGTACTTATATATACATTCTTTATTACAATAAATACAAAATATATTTATAAATATGTAAAGTTTATTTATTTTGCCCTGGTAACAAATAATAAATATAAAAACAAACATATTGAATATCGAAACAAAAAAAGTTCGTGCTTACCTTTCGTATTTGATTACCAATGAAACATTCTAATTTTGTTTTTTCAATTTTAAATTTCTACAACAGAAATACTATTGTAGTTGATTGGTTATATAGAACGAAAGTAATTTAATTATTACATAAGTTAATAAAATATAGTTTACCTAAAATTTCATACAAATATTAAAAAAAAACTCTTATTAGTTTCACTCATAGTGATGAAGTAATCGACAAATATAATTTATACCAAACAAAAAAAGTTTCTTAAGTTTATCAACTTAAGTAAGTTTGTTACAACTCTTTTTTACTTTTCAAATATAAACTTTTACCATGGTTTAAAAATTGTGACAAATATTTTGGCAAAGTAGTAAAGTTTGATATTTTCCAAATTTATTAAATATCCTCTCAAGGTTAGTTTTTTTAATCACTGTAAGTTCAACAGTATTTCTGTTTTGTTATGTTATAACAGGGTTGCCACTTTACCTGGAAACCTTGATAAACCTAGAATTTGACAATTTAGGCAAAAAAACCTGGGAAAACCTGGAATTTGAGAACTTTTGAAAAAACCTGGGAAAACCTGGAATTTTATCAGTTTTTACATGTTTAGAAGTAAGATTTCGATTTGACTCAAAAAATCTATCATAAAGATAAGTTTTTTTAATATAATCAAAAAACATTTTTATTTAAAAACATATTTAAAGTAGCTATACAGTACCTTTTAGATGTTTTTATACTATTTAACACAATTTCTTAATTTTAACTTAACTTTAAAGTAAAAATAGACCCAAAAATGTATATTTCTAAAACCTGAAAGAAGTTTTGGAAAACCTGGAAAATATTTTGAAAAAATAAGTAGAAACCCTGACTATAATCAGTATTTGACCATTCATTAATGATTGTGATATGTTTAATTCAAAAATATAATTATCTCAATTAAAATAACCATATATTATAAAAAATATGAATTTTTAATTTTAATATTTTTCAAATAATTTTTTTTTTAATCACATGTTTTAAAAGAAAATTAACAAAATAAATATTAATGTTGCAAAAAAAAACTTTAAACAGTCTTGCCAAAAAATCTGGAATCATGGGAAATCCTTGAATTTGAGAAATTTTGAGAAGAATCTGGAAAAACCTTAAATTTTGAACAAAAATAACTAAAAAAATTCAAAAAACCTGGAATTTTAAACTTCTTTTACAGGTAAAATAGTGAAGATTGAATGAAGCACTATTAATATTTTTTAGAAATAAAAAAAATATTGTATCATTAAAAAATAAATTATAAAAAACTCATTTAAACTATTTTTGTAGTATCTTTTCAATGTTCTTATACTATTAAGTCCTTAAGTTTAATTTTATATTAAAATGGACCTAAAAACTCCTTTTTTTTTAAACTTGGAAGAAGTTCAGAAAACCTGTTTTTTTTTTATATACTAACAAACTTTATTTTTAAGGTACAGACAATTATTTGAAATACCAAACAAACTGACTGTAAATGGCTACTAATAAAAGTGATTTTAACATTAGACAAAACTGCTGATGTTATATGTTAATGAACAAGTGCCCACACAAAACTTAAACTAAAATACTTTTCTTAAGTCATTAATTTGAGTTATTTTGCAGTAGTATTTTATTTTGAGTTTGACAAATGTATCAGGGTTGCCACTTTACCTGGATACCTGGAAAAATCTGGAAATACCTGGAATTTGACAATTTAAGTAAAAATACCTGGAAAAACCTGGAATTAGAAATTTTTGAAAAAAACCTGGAAAAACCAGAAATTTTGATCAAAAATCCTAGAAAATCCTGGAATTTTTAACAATTTTAACTTGTTCAGTAGTAAAAATTCGATTGACACAAAAAATCTACCATATAGGTAAAAAATTTTTGTCATCATCGAAATTTAAAACACATTTAAAGTAGCTTTACAGTATCTTTTCAATGTTTTTATACTATAAAAGACATTTTCTTACATAAAAATTAACTTTAAACTAAAACATATACAAAAGTGTGTAATTTTAAAAACCTGGAAGATATTTGGAAAACCTGGAAAAAAGTTTAAAAAAACGAGTGACAACCCTGATGTATATAACAATTTAACTTAATTAATTTTACAAGTAATTCTGACAAAGAAAGAAAAATTAGCTTATATATATTTTCAGAGTTGCATAAACAAGTAAAGTGTTTGCAGTAAAGTAGTTTGGTAAAAAAGAGATCAATTGGACTATAGTTGTCAAAACTGGTAGAAAAGTCAACACTATCAACCCTGCTTCAAAAAAAAAATTGATTGCATACCAGCTTTTGCTGTTGATAAGCAGAAAAGAAATAGTATTGCCCAACCTAGAACTTTTTTGTTCAATCAAAGTCTGTCAAAGAAAACTCATTGAAAATGACACTTGAAGGTATCACTTGCATAACTTTCCACAAGTTAAAGCAGTAAAACAGTAAATGTTTAGTATTTTCATGTCATTTATTGCATAACCTTCCACAAGTTATAGCAGTAAAACTGTGAATGTTTAGTATTTTCATGACATTTATTCTGCTGACTTTTCTTGGACAAGTGATGAATAAAAAATATTTTTAGAAGAAAGTTGGCCCAACAAATTTTAAGTTTTTAAACGATTATCCAGACTCTGTATGTTCTTTGAGGTTTACAGATATATTAAGTTTCAAGACAGTATTAGTTTTGGTATGCCACTGTACTGTTTTGTAACGATCTCAGGAATTCTACATAGAAATTATAAAAACTTTTATCTACAAAATGTTTAACAAAAGTTTTAATTAATGCTATAAAATTACATTTTCAAAACTTAATTGCAATCGTTTGCTATTAGAGATCCTAGCAAAACCAGTTCACTTAAGTTGCAATTTCAAATATTCAAAAAAAAATATTACTGTATAGCTGTTATTATATTATTGTTATTATAAAATACCTCATTTAGTTTTCATTTATAATATTTTGAGGACCAGAAAAAGAATGAAATATAACCAAATGATTTTTTAAGTTGTTTTTATGTCAACATTAAAGTAACATAATCTTTTTACCTTTTAAGAACTTTATAAATTAACATGCAAAGAAATAAAACAAATTTTAAGTAAAACCACACTTAAGTAAATATATTCTAGATTTTGTTATATATAAAAATAGATAGTAAGGTGAATATAAATCTAAACTTACTGTTTTAATTCTTTTTTTTTTATGCTAATATAAACAAATTTCATGTCAATTCGAATGACAAAAAAAAGTTCTCAAAATTATTTTTTTTTAAATTCATATATCTAAATTAATTTAAAAATAATTTAAGCATAAGTTTACAGAACCGTTTATTATTTAAGGTTACTGTAGTAAAAAATTACTAAAACAAATAATCTTCACAAATAGCCATACTTTATTTTAGTTCTAATGTTATGGAAGATTTTTTAACTTTAAGTTTAATTTACTAAAATAAAAATAATCCTTTTTTATAATTAGTTGTAGTGTGTAAACTAATTGACTTTATGTTGAACCTATTACAGCTATATTGTACTATTTTCTTTTGAGTCTATGAGTACAACTTAATATTGTTTAAAACATTTTTGATTCAAAATGAAAATAATTTTTTTTTTTACTTTTTGTGAAACTAACTTTAAACACATAAATTTTAAAACATTTTTATTAAAAGTATATCATATAAGCGAAATTTAAAAGTTTTATTGTACGAATATTAATAAAGTATATTAAAAAAAATATGTATAAAGTAAACTTTCTCTAATAAAAATCTTCTTTGCTTTTAGTCTTTTACCATTTTAATGCAACAAAAATTAGAAAACTAAAAGAAAAGTATAAAATATATTTATAAAGCATTACACTAGGGAGTTTATAAATAAAAAATTTACACGTGGGATGTATCATATATAGACTTTTTATATAGTTTTTGCTGATTTGAATAAAATAGGAGGCTGAATTCAAATTTTCGAATATCTTGAAACCACCTACTTCCAAAACTTCTATGCATCATATATCAAGAAACTAATAAATGTTTGTATGTTTAAAGACAATTTTTTTTAAAGAAAACATCGGCGAAAGTTTCACAACCTAAGCCTATACATTCGAATGCCGAGAGACAAGCCCATATTAACCTAAAAGAAAAGTATCATTAAATGTCAAACTGGTATGAATATTTGCTGAGTCAGCATTTTTATGTTTATACACTTAACCTTAACCCACGTTACCCAAACATATCAAAAAAAAAGCTTTAATAATTAAAATTAAAAACAGCACGAAAATAGCTGATTTTAATTGCTAACTCAGCCAAGAAATCAGACTGATCTTTAAGTGTGCTAGCCAACTAAAAAGTTTGATCATACTAATTTAATTATCATACAACAAGACTTATTAGAAAGGCTAAAGGTAAACAATTAATTTGCTATAAATATGCTTATTTTCATATTTTTTAGTGTGTTTATGATATCATAAGAGTTGAAATCATCTGATTTTGATACAAAGGTAGCAGAAATATAAATTATCTAATTGCAGCATTTAAATTTAGCTTTTTTTGGTTAGTTTTTTTCTTGAAAACAATATTGTTGGTTGAACTCCTCAAAATTTAATTAATTTGACAGCTAATGATATTTACATTACAAAAGTGTTTCAGATAAAAACTGTCAAAAATAGTAGCTAGTTTGGCCTTTGATATATGTAAAAACCGTATTTAATATCGATTCAAACCAATAAAAGCTTTAATTGTATGACGTTTTTAAACATAAATAAATTATTTTTTTTGTTGTAAACTCGAAATCTTTGTATAATTTTAAACGCTAGAATAGTTTTCAATCATTTAAATAAACCAAACATTCACTATAAAAAAGCTATATAAAAGCTAAAACAAATTTAATTAAAATGGATAAAGGGTGTTGGCAAACTACTGCAACGCAGCAATTAACAAACAACCTGCAGTTTCCAGAACTGGGAAGAGACATGATCGCGTCGGAACATCCGACCAAGATGATACTCGTCGAACTCCACACCGTGAAGAAACACATTAGAAACTGTTACGTCATAAAGAAGGCTTTTGTTGGCGTTAAAGTGGAAATTTTGAGGATGATTTTATCCGGTTCAAGGCAAGCTTTGGTGGAATTGAACAATGTTAAAGACGCTGAAAGAGCGGTTGAGAAACTTAACGGCAAAATGATGTTTAAAAATTCCTGTAGGCTCACTGTGAAGTTTGTCAACGGTCTGTACAGCCTGGATCGATACGTGGAAGCGGGAACTTTTTACGATTATAATGACGGCAATTACGAACAATTGTATTCACACAAGAGACCGTATAGCGACAATTCGTCATTTCAACCTCCTAATAAGATGCTTAAAACATCTCACCTTCAAAAGACTGGTGATAGTGTTAGTAATTACAATAGGCAGTTTGGTAGTGCTGAACAATACAATATGCTTAATTATAGTACAAACCGGTCATATAATTTATCCCCAAATGAAAGAGAATTGCCAACTTCAACAAACAGTTCCTTGTATTCAAACTATACCTCAGACCCATCAGGTTATTATCAGAACTGTTCCCAAAATCAAGATTTTAATCCAGTTTACCAAAATGAACAAATAAACACCCTAAACCAAAGTTTAAATCCAATGTACACTCCAGAGCGAAGAGATTTCAATAATTTTAACTTGAACCCAAGAGACTTATATAGTTTCTCAACAGACCAGAGAAACGCAAACCACTTTTATCCGAATTCCAAAGCCTTCCTAGATGCGAAAAACCACCGCCGGTATTTGAACGACCTTCGCCATTCGAAACGAGCCGCCAGCCTTCAAGAAGTCCCCAACGTGAACGACGGCGCCGTCGTCGCAGTTTCCGGGGTCAAGGTCGGAAGGTTCAGCTGCCACGACTTTTTCAACCTGTTCGATCAGTACGGCGACGTTTTTTACGCGACGTTTTTGCATCACAACGACGTAATGCTGGTGCAAATGGCGAACCACCAGCAAGCCCGGAAAGTTGTGGAACGCCTCGGAAGATTCCAGCTGTTCGGATGCTTTCTCACCGTGAAGCTGTCGAAGATAGCCTACTTGAACATCGCCACTTTTTATCAGGAATATAAATACGTGTTTGATGGTAGAAATTATCATCCTTCGAACTTTGACTACAGCGACTGGTACGTGAACGACCCGGTGGCGAGGAGCTTCACCGGCCACGAGCCGACGAAATACGTGAATTTTTACAACGCGCCTGCCGGTTTCAACGCCGACACGGTGAACAGAATATGTCAGATGGAAGGAGTACAGGGTCCGGTGAAGCATAAAATGTTTTCTCTTTTGGAAGAAGGAACCTTTTCCGGCTTGCTGGAGTTTTCGAGCAAAAACGCGGCTGTGGAGTTCGTAGCGAAGTGCAACCATTATTCTCTAAAGTCAAGTCATCTTCAGAAAATAATGAAAGTTCGATTGTGTTTCTGCGAAGACCATTAAGATTTTTTTTGATTTTTTAATTGTGGGATGTATGTTTTTAAATCTTTATAAGATTGTTTATAGATGTTCAGTTGAAAAGTTTTAGTATAAGTTTAAAAAAGATTTTAGAATATATAACCTAATAAATTTGTTTCTAAAACGATTTTGTATAAAAAGTTTTTATATAAAAACAACTAAAAATTTTATTTAATTAAAACTCTAGCTACCGTTTTAAATTAAACTATTTTATCTGTTTTAGTTTACTTGTTTATAAATAAATGTGTTAATGAAAGTTAAGGTTTAATTGCCTATACAATAGTAAGCATTAGTACAATAAACTAAAACTAGCATAAATTAACAAGAAATCACTTTTTGGTACGAAACAAAAAAAAAAATTAAAGATGTGTAGTCATTTAAGTTAAACTTATTGTAATCTTGAGTCGGAAACTTCATGTTGAAACTCATAAATAGATTTTTATGTGCTCTGTTTTACAAAAAAAAATAAAAATTTAAAATATGATTTTGATCTATATGAAAATTTATCTTGATAAACGTAGTTGTATTGAATACTAACTGTTAAAAGTTTAAAACTTGAATTTTGTTTTATATTTAAAAAACAAGTAAAAAGTATTATAAGTATTTAAAGAGTTTTTCGGTTGCTTAATTAAAGTTGACAAGTTGCAGTTTTTTCGAAACAAAACTTCGAAGTAATAAATCAAACATTGAACCATATAAGTATTACAAACTTACTAAAGCCGCTAATGTACACCTCTACTTGTATCTTAACAAAAAACTTAGTTAAGTGGCATTTATTTAAAAACATACAAATTGAAAATATTCAACTAAAATACAGTTTTGAAAACTTTATGCTTTTTAATTGAATATATTTTTTTTTAGCTTATGAGCTTAAAGTTTTAGAAACTAAGTTCATGTTAGTTGTCGTAATAAGTATCTATGTTATTTATAATCGGAAAATTTATTGAAATATTGAGAGATTCAAATTAACTAGTATTCTATACAGAATTGACTAGACTTGATCTAAACGTTATAGTCAAACAAAAATCTCACCAAACCTAAGCCAAAATAATTAAAATGTTATAAAACTTAGGTAGATAGTCTCAGACTTATAATCCAACTTGCTAAAAAAATTCAATATGTTTTTAATGGGAACGGGTCACTTTTGCACGAGCGTCACTTTTGCACGCGGGGACACTTTTGCACGAGGGTCACTATCGCATGAAGGGTCACTTTTGCACGAGTGGACACTTTTGCACGAGCCTCACTTTAGCACGAGGGGACACTTTTGTACGGCGACACTTTTGCACGAGGGTCACTTTTGCACGAAGGGTCACTTTTGCACTAGGTGACACTTATGCACGGCGTCACTTTTGCACGGATGGTCATTTTTGCACGGCGACTCTTTTGCACGGTCGCACGGAGGGTCACTTTTGCACTAGGTGACACTTTTGCTAGAGGAAACACTTTTGCACGGCGACATTTTTTTTCAAATTAATTTTTTTTTTTTACTTGAATAATATTCGCTTTTAAACTTAAGTTGTTTTGAATATATATAATGAGTTGTTTTTTAATGAAATTTTAATGTAAAGACTTTATTTGAAGTTTTACGTAGAACAATATAATAACATACCACAGTTCATTAATTTATATTTTTTAGCTCAATTTAAATAAACTAGATGAGTACACATTTTCTAATTTTAAATAAAAACATTTTTTTTAACATTAAATGAAAATAATCTGAGTTTTGTTACTTTTCAAACAGAAAAATAAACTTAATTTAGTAAGGCTTTAAAACTTTTGAGTATTATTTTTTACTTGTTTTCTCTTAATGTTATAATTAGCATTATAAAGTTGTTGAACAAATATTTTAAATTTATTTTAATTTAAAACAATAGTTAAATTAAAAACAAAGATTTAGTTAGTTTATGAAATGTAAAGGTATTTCAGATTTTACTTGTTGTTTATTTTTATTTTTTAATTTAGCGTGAGAATAAAAAAAGCAATATAATAGCGCATTTTTCATGGTTTAAACTTAGATTATTTCATAACAATAATGTTGTATGTTCATGATAAGCCAATGAGAGAGTAGCATTTGGAAGTTTGAACTTATATTCATCAAAAGTATCAAGAGATGCTTACACCAGCATTCCATTATCATGAGATAAGCCGATGAGAGCCTAACGTTAATGTCTTTGGAGCGTTAGGCTTTTATTTTTGTTTTTATTTATTTATGTTTTGTTTCCAAGTAAAAAAAAAGTATTTTGAACATAGCGTATTTAGGATGAAAAATGCGAACCATAGCAGCAATTCGAACTTACTAAGTGCGTACGATGCTGGCGGTTATTGTAGTTTATACTCATTTTGTTTTACAATATTATTTAGTTCACAAATTAATTTATGTTAGTACTACATTTAGTTGTAGTCTAAACTATTTATAACAATCAGTTTAAAGTCGTTAAAATACAAACATATTTTTTCTTTTAAATGAACTAACATTAGAATTTAAAATATGTCTTCTTAAGCACAGAATAAATTAAAACGTTTAGTATTTATGTAAAAAGTTGTAGCATAAAGAAAAATGAAAGATATTAATAAGTTATTAAATATGACAACCAATTTAAAGAGAAGTGTGAAGAAAAACTTAATATTAATGAGTTAAAAACAGCTCATTAAAGTAAAGAAGAACAACATTATTTTAAAAGAACAGGTTAAAAGTTAACCAATAATGAACTATTTAAGGCATGTTAAGAGTTACTAATGCTGATTTTCAACTTAATAACATTTTGTGTGCTTCTAAAAAGCTCATTTGATAGTATAAACAACATTAAAAGCTAAATTTTTATTAAAACGATGGAAAATAGTCTAGCAAAACTTAGTATACATACAAGAATGTATTTTGCTTTAAAGTTCATAAAACTACCAAAATGAACATAAATAAAATAAACATTTGAAAAGAGTATTTAAAGTACTTTAACTGGTTTTTTAGTTTTCTTTTTAAGTAATAAAACTTCCTCTGATATTCTGATCACTTTCAAACCCGGCAGGTTTTTATTAAGCAGTATGTTGTTCTTAGGTAGTTCGTTTTCTTCCAGTATTTTCATTTTCCTGGGTACTTTGCATTTCTTTGGATCTTGGCAATTTCTTAGAAAGAGTATATTTGTTTTCTTTAGTAATTGGCCTTTCTTGGTTGCATTGTTTTTTTGGGTGCCTTTTGTGTATTTTTCTTCTTGTCTGCTTTGCATTTCTTGGGCACTCAGTTTTTCATGGGTATTCAGATCTTCTCCAGTTGTTTGTTTTGCTTTGGCAGTTAGTTTTTCTATTCTGCTTTTTTTTAGTTGTATAGTCAGCATTTTTATGGCGTGCGGTTCTGTTTTGGCACTCTGAGTTTTTGATACCAATTTCAACTTGGGCGCGGAGACATTCACGCGGGGTGAAGTGTTGATCATGTGCTCCTTCTTGAAGTTATTTTCACGCTTCATTGCATTTGTTGCGTTACTGGTTTCTTTTACTGAATATTAGATATTATAAATTAAGATATATAAATAAATAAATGTAAAAAATGTAAATGACTTGATTAAGAATTTTACGTTAGTACTAAAAACTAAGTTTTCTTTTTATTGTGGTTTCAATTTCTGAAACTTTGTGTATTTTGTAAAGTATTTTAAAAATTGAACTAGCTACTTTGTGTTGTCCATGCAAAAAAAAAAACCTTCTTATCTACTGTACATATGTAACAGGGTTGAAACTGAATTTTTTACAACTCCGAAATTATGAAACTTTTAAAATTTTTATATACCTAATCCCAATCCACAGTGCTTAACATGTTATTTAAAACAATTAAGTGCTCGTTTTAAAATCATTAGTCGGGATTTGAAAAATGTTTGACACTGTTTTGAAATGTTTAAAATGCAATTAAGGCACATACTTATAATTTTACTACAGAAATCCTGATCTGACGACTCTGAAAGTTTTCGTTTTCTTTGTCCTCTTTTTTCAGGGTTGTTTGTGACCAACATCAATTTTTGGTGCTTGGAGACTTCCTTGTAATCTTGCTGTTCTGCACAATCGTCGAAAGTTCTTTTCACCTTATCCAAGCGGGCTTCTAAATATTTGTATTAAGTTAATATAATAGCGATATTAAACAAGATTTATATTAAATTTTTTTAAAAGTAAATACCAAAAAACTAACTAAACATCAAACATTTAGAAAGATAAGTTTTAGAAAAGAGGCTTAACTAGTTTTTATATATTTTACAAAGTTTACAATTTTTCAGAAGTCAATTACCACAATAAAAGCTTCTTTTTATTAACCATTTAAATAATCTAATATTTTCTAAACTGTTATATCTATAGAAAAAATTGTTTTGAAAAAATGTTCTATAGTAGTGTTATAGATAATTTTAGATTGAATAATTTAATATAAACTGTAATCAACATTTCAAATTTGTTAGGATTTGGATACATGCAAAAAAACTTAAAGAAAAACAAAACAATATTGAAACAGATTAAAGCTAATTAAATAATAATACTTTAGAGTATTACAATTAGTATTCTAACAGACAGAGAATATTTACTTAACATTTAACTAGAAATAAAAGGTTTGTAAAGCTACAATAACAAATTAAGTCTCATATAATTACAAATTAAAATTTCAAAACATATAACAAAACTTTAAATAATAATTTACTATTTGTAATAAAAAAAATAATTATCAAAATTTGATCATTCCAATTCATTTATCAGACCACAAACCTACGATAGACTGAAACTCAAGTTTTGTTCTTACTATCAAAGTATTTAGTGATAAAACTGCTTAATAAGAGTTAAAAATAAGCTTTAGTTCAGATGTTACATGCTTTTAAATAAAATTCTACTAAATCATAGAGCAGTAACTAGTGTGTGGGCTAAATATAAGTATTAAATTTGGGATTTTGCGTATGTTACATTTTACTTCGCTATTTATTTTCTATTTTTTATGGCTTTTGACCCTTACTAGTAAAGTGGCAAGTTAAGAAATTGTTAACCAACCTACAAAGTCCTTTAAGGGATTCTTATGAAAAGTTGAACAAAAAAATAAGTCTAAAGGATGATTTAGGGGAGATTTGAAACTTACACTAAGTATTGTGAGGTTTATAATGAAAAATTAAAAAATGGTCACGTTATTACTACAATTACAGCTGCAGACCGCGAAAACATTTATTTTAAAAACTTTAGTCCAAGGCCAACAAATGCAAATCACTAAATAAAAGATGGCGATTGTTTTTTATCTCTTCATCAATGGTTTTAAAACTCTATGCTATAAAAAATAGTTTCGTTTTATTTTAAAAGAAAGTATACTGAATCATAAGTGATCACATATTTTTAAACGTTTAACTTAAATTAAACTACCTTCTCTTTTTCTTTTTTCTGTCAGATATTCATTACATTGTACCTTATTCGGACAACAAGATGCATAGTTGTGCTAATTTAAGAATTTAGATTCACGATGAGGACATCTAGGTTCAACAGGTAAGTTGTTCGGGTCAACGACATTATTGTGTTTAGAGATTCGTGCTTCTTTTTCTGTTATTAAAATATCTGTGTTTGTAAGGTTTTATAAACACAAAAATATTTCAAAATGAAATAAACTTTGTTAATAAATACTTTACTCACGATAGTTTCAGTAAATTTAAAGTCAATAAGGGTGTAAAAAATATTACAATGAAAACTTTATGTAAGCAACAGTTATAAGTACTATTTTTAAATAATGTATACTAGGGAGAAATTTTTTTATTACTGTTTATTTTAACTTAATAACTGTCAAGTATTATATATATGTATAACTATAACTTATAAAGAAACTAAAGTTTAAAGCAATTTATATAAGTTATAAAACATTTCATTTGTATATAGTTATGTTATTTATGTATTTGTATACTTTTTTGATTAAAACGTATATAAATACATTATTTCAAACTTACCTTTACTTTTTTCTTCAAAAATTTTGAAATTTTCTTCAGCTGTTTTATGTTCTTCTTCAAATTTTATTATTTCTTCAGCAATTTTGTTTTTATAAAAACAATTTCTAATTTCTTCACAAAAGTTGCTAGATTGTATACTTTTTTTAACTACTGAAATTCTTAATTTAATTGCACCAAGATTTTTGTTATTTACTTCAGCACTTTCGTAAGATACTACAAATCCTTTGTACAACTCAATTAACATGTGTTTTGTCGAAACCTGTTAAAAATAATAAATGAAAAGTGTATAATACAACAGTTTATGTATATTATACAAGTATCAATAACTAAATGAAATAATGTAAATTTTATTAAGGCACAGAAAATTCCTTAATTTAAGAGCATCGGATTTTTTCTCGAGCAATTTAGACATTTTCTGAGAAAAATTAAAAAGGTTATACGATTTCCCTATTTAGAACTTTTAGCTTAATTAAGCATTCAAATAACCACTAACAGCGGCTTCTTGTGGACTGGTAAAATTCCAACCTTAAAGAAGCATTGTCAAAATATGTTATTGACTAACAACATTAATAGAAGTAATGAATATCTCACTAAGGCACATAACGTCCTTAATTTAATAACATTAATACTTTTGTTGCGTAAAAATATATTTTCTTGAAATTAAAAAAGTTAATCAACTTTCCAATTAAAACTTTCAATGACATTTTTCATTAAAAATAATTCAATTAACCAACATCAGCTTCTTGATAAAAGTTAGATTTTACAAGTATTAATAGTGAGTAAAAGTGTTAGAAATAAGTAGTAAGATGTATTTAATTTGTCGTTTTTTAAATTTCTGAGCATTTGCTTGTTAGTTAATAAAATATTTTAAAAACTTAGCTTGATTGACCATTAAAAAACAAAATTTCACTAACAGCAGCTTCTTGTAAGCTTGAAAATTTCCAGCCTTGCGCTTTGCACGTCTGATAGAAATGCTGCCTCGTCTTCATCAAGTCAATATCGATATCTTTGTCCGTGTCTTTTCTTGCTGGCCCGTCATTGTTCAAGATGACAACGAAGTTGTTCTGTAAAAAAAAATAAACTTACTAAAAATTAAACAAAAATAGACTAATTTTAAAAACTTTTGGTTTGTTAAAAATCTATAAGTAATATATATATTAGAACAGTTAAAGTGTTTTTTTATCTAAAAATAACTAAACATATATTATTTTACAATATATTTACCTTACAGTGTTTTTTGAAATAGCTTCTTACTCTTTTCAACAGATCTTCGTTCTGTACAGCTTTTTGCGTTTTTTGCGACCTCTCAGACCGCCTTCCCGGTTTCTTTACTTCTGCTAAAATTTCTTCCAGTGTGTCAGGCCAGTGGTCTCCTTCAAAGTACGGAACTTCTGTCACTGACTTGATATCGTTGTACTTGAGCGTATAGTACCCTTTTATCGAGCCGTTAGCCTGTGTGGACATAATAAAGTGTAATAATTGTTACAATGAATAGAACATGTCTATATTTTGCCTGATTTTAAATTTGTTAAGAAGCTTTTAATTGTTCAAGTGCTAATAAAATTGGGTTAACAACAAATACAAAACCATTAAAAATATTTTATCGATATTAGCTTCTGCGACTAGATAAAAAAATATAAACAGTAAAACTAATTGTTACTAATGAATTTAATTGCGTACGTTACTGAAGTAGTAACTTTTAGCGACCTATAACTCTGTGCAGAGGAAATAGTGCAGGTTTTTTTTTCAAAAACTTAAGATACCTTGGGTGTTTGCTACTTTTTAAAAATATCTCAAGTTTTAAATTAGTTTAGATAGTGGTTGTTATAAGTCAACAACCATTAAAAACTAGTTAAGATGCTGAATTTCAGTTGAAAAAACAAAACTCTTAGAAAAACATGGTTGCTAAATTATTTTTAGTTTTCAAAAATTTTTTTCCATATTTTAAAATTTCTTAAGGTTTTCAAAAGTACGCTTTTGAGGTCTTTTTTTAGTTATAAAATGAAATTTAAGGTAAATAATTTCATTAAATAGTATAATAAATTTATAAGATACTGTAAAGCTACCTTAAATGTGTTTTTTCAAGAAAAAAATTTCGATGATAACAAAAAAAAATTGTTCTGAATTATAGATTTTTTGTAATTAATTGAAACTTTTCTAAGTAATATGTAAAAACTGTTTAATCTTTTAGGTTTTGAAGTTTTTTTATTTTAACTTTTTAAATTCTAAGTTTTTAAGCCTTAATTGCCAAGTTCCATGTTTTTCAAATACTTATATTTTTTAGCAACTCTTGAAAGATATCTTTTGTTTATTTTACTTCTTAATAAAACATAAATTTATTTAGAATAAAATAATGAGTAAATTTAAACGGCTTACTATTCCTAGTTTTAACAATTTTTTGTACCATTCGTTAAGAACTTCCTGAGGAAGGGTAGCCTGGTTTGGTGGTTTTTCATTGAAAATATAATCCTCACCTTCTTTCGGGGGACATGACCATATGTGTCCATACTTGTATCTGAAATATATAACAGTTAACTAAGTTTTTATAAGTTTTATGTATATAGTTAAATGAAATATAGAGATATAAGACATTGGCCTTATAACAGTTTTATAAGTTTTACAATAAAAATCCATCTTTATCATTAATATAAATTAAATTAATTTTATATTATTTAAAGTGAAAGTGCAGCACTTTCCCTAAAAAATATAAGTCTGTAAAAAGATATTGAATTGTTCCTTGCTGTTTTTTTTTTGAATTTTATTGAACTTAGTTAGAACTAATAATTCTATTAGTCTATTTTTTTCTACTTAATAAACTTTAATCAATAAAAATGTATACAATTAACTATTTAATTTTGTTTTTATTAACTTACCCAAGCTCACCACAGTACTCAAAGTATCCTAATATCAGTTCCACATACACTTTAGAACGAATTGTTTTTTCCAGAACTTGAACAGAGTCTAAATATGATATGTAGACTCTGTTGTTGTTCGGCGACTCCAAGTCTTTATACTCCTAAGAAAAATTATATGTTGTAAACAAAATATTTTTCTAGGAACAAAACTTTTACTTTAATAGGGTTTACTATCATTTCTAACTCGCTATCATTTCTAACCTGATCATTTCTAACCCGATCACTTCTAACCCAATCATTTCTAACCCGATCACTTCTAACCCGATCACTTCTAACCCGATCATTTCTAACCCGATCACTTCTAACCCGATCACTTCTAACCCGATCATTTCTAACCCGATCATTTCTAACCCGATCACTTCTAACCCGATCACTTCTAACCCGATCATTTATAACCCGATCATTTCTAACCCGATCATTTCTAACCCGATCATTTCTAACCCAATCACTTCTAACCCGATTACTTCTAACCCGATCATTTCTAACCCGATCAATTCTAACCCGATCATTTCTAACCCGATCATTTATAACCCGATCACTTCTAACCCGATCATTTCTAACAAGATCATTTCTAACCCAATCACTTCTAACCCAATTAAACCCGATCATTTCTAACCCGATCATTTCTAACCCGATCATATCTAACCCGATCATTTCTAACCCGATCGTTTCTAACCCGATCATATCTAAACCTAAATTTATTTAGCCGATCTGTATTAATATATTAATTTATTATTTTTTAAAGATAAGGATTGGTTAAAAAAAATAATCTCAACAAAATTGTTTTTTTTTTTTTAAGTATAATTTATTTTGTTTAAAATAAAACCTAATGTTCAGATAGCTTTTGTTAAAAATTAATTTTTGATACTAATTGGTTCATTTATTGTTTTGACAATAAGGTTTAAAATTGGGTTATTAATCAAGTGTAGTTAATTAGTTTTAAAATGCATTAGGAAAAGTAAAAGTTATTTGTATTCTAAAGATTGAATATTAAGTTTTGATAGTCGTCAACGTAAGAAATATAATGAGTATCGCAGCGGTTAAAGTATTCTGTACTTTCTTTTGAAATGATTCTATATGGTTAATATATTTTCTTAAGTGTAGAAACCAGATTACCAATTTACCTCCAAATTCAAGGAGAATTTATATGAAATACAACTATTTAGAAATATTAATATCAGCGTTTATGAAACTTTAAATAATACAGTTAATAAAGTTTAGTAATTGTAATTATAATGGTGGTTTCTTTTAAAACTAATATCATTAAATTCTAAGTTCTTTAAACGAAAGTGTATACTGTTTAATACAAAGCCAAAAGTAGAGGTAGAAGGCTTTTTAAATATTCAGAACTTGTCATTTACTCGAACTTTAATTTAATTTTAATTCTTAAATCAACTGGTAAATTGTATATAAAGATTAACTGTAATTAAGTTATATTTAGTTATAATAAACTTAACTATGAAAGTTTAGTGTCGAAAACTTATTATAACGCATTTTAACTTTTTCTTTTGAAATAAAGTTTATGTAGGGCAAAATAAATTTACATTTTTCGTAAAAATTTAAAAGTTTTCAAAATTTAAACTTGCAAAAACACGATTATTCTCACGATTAATAGTAAATATTTCTAAAATAATTTTTTTGATATCTTTTGAAAGTTATTGTTTTACATGTTTTCAAAAACACAAAAACTTTAGATAATTTAGCAATCATTATATTTGAAATGTAAGTATAAATCATTAGATAAGACTATATAACTTAAAAACTTATAACAAAATAGTAAAACCAGTTTGTATTGTGGAACCTATTATATAGGTTTAAGTTTTTAATATAGAAAAAACTCATCATATTTATAGAAATTTAGAGGTGCAAAAGACCACCGAGAATAAAGTCAATAGACTGCAAGCTGGCTTTACTGTAATGAATAAAAAATAAATATGTTTTGTGTAATAATCGTTAGGAAAAATATTTGATTAAAACAAACAAAGAACTTAATGGAGTTTTTATAAAAATCTGCTTATAATTATACTTAATTCAACTATAATTAATTTATTATTCTATTTCAAAATGTTTTACTTTTAATACTTATTTTGTTTTTACTTACGTTATTTCAGCTGCTCATAATAAAGTAATTTGAAAGAAGTGTTTGTCAATTAAAGTACTAATTTAAGTCGCAATTAAAACATAGGCGAGATTTAATTACTCTCGAACTTGTTATACAAATAAACTTGTCTGTTTAACTGTTAGTGTTAAACAATTATTTTTGTTCTAAAACTAAGTCGGAATTTATTAATGATGTGAAATCCAGACGGTCAATCGACATAACAATTTTTGCGGTTTAGTTATATGACATACCTGTTTTAATAGCTAGTTTCTATTAAAAACCATGCTTTTCCACTTAATATAATATAAGTTTTTAGCTTCTCCTAATATTTGTTTGAATTCCATTATCTTAATAGGCCTATGCAAGTTGCATAAAAATTTGTATAAGTTATTAAGATGATACTTAAAACTACCCTACTATAAAAGGTTAATACATTAGTAAGCAATAACAAAACATTTACGTAAGACTTTCAATGCAGTTTTTAAACCGTAATATAAAAGTTTTTGTATCTGAATATTACAATTGTAAGAGTTTACTTTTTAAAATTTGCTTATGTTAAAACTATTTTAGTCACATTAATTACAATAAGATCCAACTAAGATATAATTATCACTGCTTATATTAAAATTTTACAAAAAAGAGTTCAAAATACTTTAAGGTAAACAATTTAGTAAATTGTATATGACTAACGAAAAACGTCTCTTAAAGTGTATTGAAAAAAAATAAAAAATAATAGAAAAAAACTAAAAATATGTGTAGGATAATGAGAATATCATAATGTAATAAAAATATATTAAGATTATGTTAAATTAAGTTATTACTAAAATTAAAATTTATACTAAAAACATTTTCACGTTACGCAATAAAATCATTATGTTTACTGTAAGTAAAAGTTTAATTTTTTTATTAATATTTTAATAACTTCATTAAGACTAGTTTGTTTTTGCATGAAATTTAGATTAAAAAATAAAACGTAACATAAGTAAAATGGGTTAGAAAACGATCGGGTTAGAAATGATTGGGTTAGAAGTGATCGGGTTAGAAATGATCGGGTTAGAAATGATCGGATTTAATTGGGTTAGAAATGATTGGGTTAGAAATGATCTTGTTAGAAATGATCGGGTTAGAAGTGATCGGGTTAGAAATGATCGGGTAAGAAATGATCGGGTTAGAAGTGATCGGGTTAGAAGTGATCGGGTTAGAAATGATCGGGTTAGAAGTGATTGGGTTAGAAGTGATCGGGTTAGAAATGATCGGGTTAGAAATGATCGGGTTAGAAGTGATCGGGTGAGAAGTGATCGGGTTAGAAGTGATCGGGTTAGAAGTGATCGGGTTAGAAATGATCGGGTTAGAAGTGATCGGGTTAGAAGTGATCGGGTTAGAAATGATCGGGTTAGAAGTGATCGGGTAAAAAATGATCGGGTTAGAAGTGATCGGGTTAGAAGTGATCAGGTTAGAAGTGATCGGGTTAGAAGTGATCGGGTTAGAAGTGATCGGGTTAGAAATGATAGCGGGTTAGAAATGATCGGCTCCCTTTAATAGAGATCAATTGTATTTTTTGTGAGTCAAATATTTTTAAATGCAAAAAAAAAAATCAAATTAGATTTATCTCTCCTGAGTATGACATCCTAAGAAACAAATTTCAATACCGTCTTTTTCCAAAAAAGCATAAAAAGCTCTTGATCTGTAAGGTATTTTTTCGTGGAATTTTTTTCCGTATCTAAAATAACAATATGTATCGTTGTCAATAAGTTTAAAGATTTTAATAATGCAAAGTTAAATTACACTATGGTTTTTAATATGGACTGTTTTTAATCAGATTGTAAATTAGTAAATTTGTTTCCTTTCGTACATAGTTTTATGCTCTAAGAGCTGCAATACAGGACACTATTCAGATGTTTGTGTGGCATTCTAAAAGTGTCTTTGTTAGGCAATTTTCAATCTATTCTGTAGACATCATTTAATAAAGCTGGTACTAAATAAAAGTTTATATTTTAAGTAGAAAAAAAATTTAGAAGCCTTAAATATTTTTTAAAGTATTAAAATGTAATTTGGCAACAGTTTAATAGAGAATTTAAAAATCAGTCGCCTGTTTTCAAATTCTTCAAAACATTAAAAATTTAAAATTTATTCATTATTTGTTTATTTATTTATTTAGGTCTATTCTTTGTGATTTGGATAAAAACATCGTTTTTGCTTTGTTAAACTTTTTCTTCAATTTATTTTGTTTTTTAACTTCAAAAACAAAAGCAAAGCTAATATTGTTTAAAAATTATTTCTGTAAAATTGTAAAAATTGTAAGCCTAAAATGAGTAAATTATGTTTATGCTCATAAATTATGCTTTTCTTGAACTTTCTAAAAATGTCTGTTCATATCTTAAAACCAGCTTTAAGTTTAACTAAAAATCTTCGCAATACAAATAACATGTAAAAGCAAATTTCCTAACCCTATTTTTGTCTTAATAAATTACCTAGTAGAGTAAAAACTTCAAATGTTATAAGATCAAACGATTTTTTTTAATGGTTTTTTATATGATTTACCATGCTAAAAAAATAAAATAGCTTAACTTCAATGTCAGGCACCAATTTCAATGTTTAACTAGTGCGTACCTAAGAAAGATCGTATTGAATGAAATTGGCTTGCAAGGGTCTTTTTTTTTTCCTATCTTAGACATGCGTATTCATTAGGGATAAAAGTATGTTTAAAAATAAAAAGTTTTATTTATCGCAACATTTATTAAAAATTTAAAACAAGTTTAAAATTAATATGGTTTTTAGAAATTATACAAGCTGTTTAAACTATACAATTTCTGATAAAAATGTTTGTTTAAATATAAAACTTTCAAATAGCTACATGTTTTTATATCTTTAATGTGTTTTTTGCATAAAACATTCGAAAAATATTATTCAGTAAATATTTAAGTAAATAAAATAAATGTAATTTCACCTCTCTATCATTTTTTCTTTAACTTCCACATGGTTTGTTTTATTGTATAAAATTCTGATGTGGATCTTACCAACCTCCTCTTTTTTACCTTCAATCTTTACAAGTTTGTTGACTCTCTTTTCCAGACAGTCGCTCATGTAACATCTAGGTAACATCTTTGATGATAAATTTCTACTCAATGCATCGTTATCATGTCCTTCAAGTTTAAGCTCAAAGTTCTCTCTTTCTGAACTGTTTTTGTGATTTATATTAAATTAAAGATTTTATACATACTTGTCTAATAAAATAACTTGTATCTATAAACTCATTACTAAATTGCGTTTTTCTACTACTAAGTACAACTGTATAAGCCTTTAGTTTCGCTTAAAGTCTCACTTTTTCGTTTCTTAAGTACAGTGCTTCCTCGCTAATCCGGTCCTCGCTAATCCGGTTCCTCGCTAATCCGGCCAGTTTTAGTCGAGAAGTCGACTTATTCACTTTAGCGTTTTTAGCGTTTAATTTCATTTTACTTCGAAAAAGTATTCAACTTACTTTATATAAGTATGCAAGCAATATATTGTTACGTCATAATAAAGTATCATTTGTATAATCTTAAGTTTTTTTTCATACCTTTCCCGCTCAGTTGTAACAAACTTGATTATTATTCATTTGCAAGTTTTCTGTCTTTGCTAAGCAAGTTACACTTTAATATACTACAATCAAAATATCTGGTTAAAAATGGATAAGACAGCAAAGAAACGAAAACGCGTTCAACTAATAATTGAAAACAAGTTAAAAGTTTGCGAAATGGCAAACAATAATGTGCCTAAAGCTGTTATAATAACCCAGTTTAACATTGGTAAATCAACTTTAAATGAAATTTTGAGAGGCGAAGAAAAGTTCAAAAAGTTTAAAGCCGAAAAGGAGGAGCTGGGAGTAATTGGAGCTGCTAAAACGGCAAAAAAAAGTAGAGGGAGGCGTCTTTGGCAAGCTAGTCAGCGCCCTTTACATTTGGTTTCGTCAGGAACGTATTTTTGCGATATTTTATTCTTATCCGGCCAAAGGCAAATCCGGCCGTATTTTCAAAAAAATCTTGCCCAACTTGGCCGGATTAGCGAGGAAGCACTGTATACATTAATAATAAATTTTTAAAGCAGTCCTTAAAACGATATTAGGTTTTTATTAGCTTGTATTGAAGGCACTTTACGTTTAGTAATAAAGTCTTAGGATGAGGGTCTAACATTTTTTCAATAAAAATTAACATTGGACTTTATTTTAGAGCTTAAAAATAATACTATAAGATACGTTTCATAGAAAATAACTATCACTTTAAAAGATATAATAAATTTTGTAAAAAAAATCGGTTACAACCTAATGAAATCAAAAATTTTTACCCTTTTTATTTCAAATTTTTTCAAAGTTTAATAAAAACCTATTTGTTCCTTCACTTTTAAAGCAATTTTATGAAAGGTACTCTTTAATCATACGTACAACTTGTAAGAACCGGTTTTTTGAAAAAAATCTTTAAAATTAATTTTGATCAAATTTAAAAATAATAATTTTTTGTATAATTTTATATAACTTTTTTTAAATGAACAATTTAATAATATTTTAAATATAAGTAGTTAAAAGTTTTTTTAAGACTACTCCAAGAAAGTTTTGCAACATTTTTTCAAAGACTGAAGGAGGAGAAATATCTTTAATAAATTGACCTTTTTTCAGTTCTTTTTGCGCCTTCGATGTCAAACTTGTTAAGTGCTGTTACTTTAATTGCTAATGTCTCGAAAATAACTTTAACTTTTATAAATGGTAAAGATAACAAGAAGTTTATTCAATTATGTAATAAAAATACTGAGTTTTATTATTATTATTATTATTATTATTATTATTATTATTATTATTATTATTATTATTATTATTATTATTATTATTATTATTATTATTATTATTATTATTATTATTATTATTATTATTATTATTATTATTATTATTATTATTATTATTATTATTATTATTATTATTATTATTATTATTATTATTATTATTATTATTATTATTATTATTATTATTATTATTATTATTATTATTATTATTATTATTATTATTATTATTATTGTTATTATTATTATTATGATTATTATTATATTGTTTATTGTGCAATGTTGGATTCAGGCATCAAAACCTGAGCCACTTAAACAGGACACACAAAAAAAAAAAAAAAAATAAATTCATATTCAAAACTTTAAGATAAATTATACATATATATATACAAACATGATTTAAATGAAAACACAAAGTAAAACACAATATGATAAACAAATGAACTAAATTGAAAATTCAATTCAAAAAATTCAAACTTATATATTACTTAGTACACACAGTAAAGAAGTTTGTCTAAAATCATGGCTTATAAAACAAAATTCATAACTACAAAATATATAAGTAAACTAATAGTTTGTAGGGGGGAGGCGTAGGGAAACGAATATTTTTTCTTTTGTTTACAGTGGAAAATTAGTAAATTTTACTGGTATTTATCGTATTTAAATCAAATCTTTTTAGCTTTAAATGAAATTGTTCTACCCTCTCACAAGATACTATATCCTGAGGTAGTCTGTTCCACATAGCTTTTGCTCTGTGAAAAAATGCGCCTTGCCACTGACTGTTTTGAAACAAAAGTTTTTGGCTGAAAAAACAAACCAACAGTAAGTTTTCCCTCTATGCGTTTTCCTAAGAACAAGAAAGTTTATAACTTAACAGTGACGTTAACTTGAAGTTAGGAATAATTTTATACAAAATATAACAGAAGTTAAAATTAAGTTGACGATCTTTTTCCAACATATTACCAAAATATAACAAGGCTATTTAAATTTTCTTATTTCACCATGATTAAAAGAATCTGAAACAAATTTTTAATTTTAATATAAATTATAAACAAACCTTTGTTCATTTTCTTGTTTTAGTCGAAGAGCCTGATTTGGTTTTGAAGATATTCCATTTGATGCATCTTCAAGTTTCTGAAAAGTAAAAAAATATGGATTGTTTAATGTAGTACAATGTCTGAGGTCAGTTTGTTATTATATGATATAAAGTAAACAAACAAAAGCAGAGATAAATAGTAATTTGTTTTATTTATAAATTACGCTGCTATGCTATCCTCACATTGCTTAAGTTTAAAACATATTTAACAAAAATGTATGGTCCTATTAAAGACTATTAATTGTTGCTATATTATTTGACTAAGTCTTATAATATTAGGTTTACATACTTACTAAAATATTTTAAAGTAAAGAAAACAATTGCAATTAAATACTTGTTTTTCTCTTTCTGAAGCTTCGCTGTTATCTTCCGGCAGGTCAAGAATTTGTTGATTGAAAAACGCTTCTAAGTTTCTTCCCAACTTATGAATATCATTGCCTTTCTATAAAGTTAATTAAAATGAAATGATACAACATGTACTCCCTACAATAGTTGTTAACAATAAGTGCTTAACATTCAAAGATTTTGGTAAACTAAAAAAAAAGTATAAATCTCGATACTGAACAAACAACTAACCAGCACTTAGCAATAATAGTTTATTTTATTACTTGTATTTGGATTGTTAAAATATTGAAACTTACTGGATTGTATGAGAAACAGTTCTTAAACATCAACCGAAAATCTTCAATACATTCATGACCGCTACTATACTGGCTATTCTTGAGCTTTTTTCTTATATCTTGTAGGCATATTGGTCTTGCGACAATATCATAATAGTCCTATAAACAATTAAAATTTATCTTTTGTTAGACAAAACCTAGTTACATTTCTTATATATAATTGCCAAAAAATAACATTTAAAGAATAAGTAATAATTTAAACAATCATTAATCATCATTCACACAAGAGTCTTAAAAAATAACATACATAATTTTTTGTTAACTAAAACTAATTTTCATTAAATAAATTTAACTAATTCTATGTACATATATATATGACTTTAAAATACTGCGGTTTAAAATTTTCAATTGTACAGAACAAACTTTCTTCAGTTATACTAGAAAAAAAGTTATAGATATAAATAATTTTGTAAAATCTACGAGACAAAAAAAAAAAAAAAGATAAATAAGACTATTGCATTTCAGTTTAATAGTAACAATCATTAATGAGTAAAAGTAGTACTTGATTCAAACATTTTACAAATAGTTTTTAAAACAGAGCACTTATATTTTAAATTAGTAAAAACAATAGTTAATTAGTCAAACTTAAAAGGATATTTAGTACAAGTATTAAAAATCTATATATAGTGCTATGCTGAATAGGATCGAAAGGTTTAGTAATTATACAAATAATATTTCAAAAACACAACAATCTTAGTTTTACTTAATCAAAACATTAGTTAATAATTATAAAGCTATAAAATGTGTTCAAAAACTAACTGGTATTTTGTGCTTAATAGGATCAACAGGTTTACGGAACGGCCAAACAGCTTTGTGCTTCGACAATGCAGGAAGTATTTTCCTCTTTATGTGTTCAAGTTGTGTAATTGTCATAGTCATTGAAAAGCAATTAATTTTAATTGTATAATCTTTTAATTAAAAAATATAGGTTGAAGCAAATCATTGGCTAGTAAACGAAGTGAATAAACAATTTTTCAAACTAAATTAAAAAATATGAACAACAACAGATTCATAGAAAAAAAGAAGTAATTTAGTAACTACCTGACAAATTGCGTCTCTAAATAGTGATGAAAATTATTTTAACAGTTGAAATATGAACAGAAAAACTTTAAGCAACAATGAGATTAGATAAATTTAAAACTAATTATGTTGGTTTATTGCTAAATTTTTTAAACATTTTCCTAAAAAATTTTTATATATTAATACATTTTTAAATACATATTACTTTTACAAAACTTTAATTTATTTCTGTATTCAGTTTTGGAATAACTAGATTTAATACCTCTAAACGAGCAACAGAACATTGATGAAAAAAGTTATTGTACCCTAAAAAAAACTTTATTTAAAAATGTATAAAAGTACGTTGTCTAAAAAAGTTCTTCAGCAAAAATAAATAAGCAAAGGAATGAAAAATTAAAAAAATGCAGTTGCCGTATAAGAGTTTGAAAAACTAGAAAAAACAACATTACAATAAATGAGTTTTAATTAAAAAATCTATTTAAAAAAATTAATTTAAAGAAGTTTAAGAAACAAAGTAAGAATATAAATATCTATACGCAAAAACTTTACGAATTGGATAATCAAAAAGAAGTTATAATAAGCTCAATTTTTCTATATAGATATGCAAGCAGTTTCAATTATTTATACTCTATTTAATAAAATTAAACTATAATGGTACCGTTAAACTACTAAAACACTTTATAGAAAAGATAAGCTTATTATATAAGAAGTTATAATAGGTTCAACTTTTCTATATAGAGATGCAGGTAGTTTCAATTATTTAAACTCTATTTAATGAAATTAAACTATCATGTTACCGTTGAACTGCTAAAGATTTTTATAGAAAAAATAAAGCTTTTTTTTTTTTGATTCTTTTAATTTTTAGAACTTCTGGAGTCAAATAAAAGATGCTAAAGGAGCCAAATCTCAAAAATAACTAAAACGTGAAAAAAATTGTGTACAGTTTTATAAAAAAAAACATTGAATAACTACAAATTGATAAAGACTAAAAAAAATACTTACATTCAAGAATGTGTACCCTATAAAAATGTAATCCGACAATATTTACCAGATAAATATGCTTACTAACATAATATGCTTACATGAAAAATATGCTTACTCAACACATTGTGCTTACTTTAAAAAAACTATTCAAATCATGTCGCAGAAACTACTCAAAAAAGATTTCTGTAAATAAAGGGTCTAACCAAAACGCTCTGGTGTTTTGTCTAATACTGGTGTTTTTGTCTGGTGTTTTTTTTATCGTAAAATATTTTTTAAGTTGTTTAATGTTTTAATTTTACCATTATCCCTAGCTCATCTTACTCAAGCTATAAAAAATTGATCAAATAGAAAAATTTAATAAGCAAAAATAAAACTAATAGGTACTGCTGCAGCTAAAAGTTTTTGCAAATGTTTTTATTCATAACATTTAGCAAATTTGTGCGGAAAGGGTAAATTGATAATGCAATTTAAGGATGATCACAAACCAATTTCATAGTTTATTTGCTCGTGATCATCGCGTAAGCAAGAAACACTTGTAAAGAAATAAATTCAATGAAACTTTGTTTTAATATTAAAGGCTCCTTCAGTGTGATGCACTCTATCACTTTATTGTTTAAATCTCAATGTAAATTAATAATACAGCAGTATATTTCAAACCCATAGTAAGAACCCAATTGATAAACTAACATCGCACCAAGTTACTAACATTGCTAAACAGTTTTAGTGTTTGGATAAGCTTTAAGGTACTAATTTTAGTTTTTTAAAGTTAGATTTATTCCAAATACTCTATTACAAAAACATTAAGATTGAAAACAATTAGTAATTTCTTATTCCATTTTAAACAACTATTAAAAATCAGACTTTTTTCTGTTAATTATATACCTCATATTTAAAATATTAAATTAAAAAGAAAAAAATACTATCTTAAAAAAACCGAGACTTCAATTAAAATCTATTGTTGACTTACTTTAAATATACTACATAATGTTTAGTAGGATATAAAAAGTTCTAATAAGCATAATAGTATTTGTATTATAATAGAACTTCTGCATGGTTGAAAAATATCTAAATAATTTTTAGAATTAAGTTTAAACACTTTAACAATATTAAAATCATATGTTAAAAATCTTTTTATTTTTCTGTTTAAATGTTTAAACATTTACTACTTTGTTTAACAAACTTTGTTAACTATTATGAAAATTTTGATGAATTTGTAAAAAAAAAGTTTATATATAAATATTACTGTTAACTGCTCATGTCTCACTAGTAAAACATAATAGAAAAGGTTAAAATAAAGTTGGCTCCCAGCTGATATTAAGTATTGTACAAGATGACCTAGATAACTGCACGTGATTGAGCATAAAACTTATTTCTATTAATATATTCAAAAACTTTGTAACATTTAAATTATCCTGTACAGATATATATATAGCTAGTATTAAAATTCGTATCAATAGCTTGTACAAATTAGTATTTAAAAAGTAAAAACTGACCTGTTTTTCCTGACCTAAGCCTAACTGCCTGAGTTTGCGTGTTAACCCCCTAATGTTCTTTGTCATACTAACTCCTAAGACAGCTTCTAACTAAAAATAAGTTCAACCTTCTCTTAAATATCTTAATTTATATGCAATTGATTTTCTCAGAAAAGAGTAATCCCATGGTCAAAAAGCAGTAACTTCATTAAAAACACTTAAAAGATTTTAAAGTTTTAAGTAAGTAGTATCATTAGAGTTTTGTAAAATGTATCAACTTACAACAGCTAAAATTAACTTTTTAAAGCTTATCCAAAGGTTTAAACTGTTTACGCAGTTCTAGATAAACTTGGCATATGTATTATAACTATAGTTATTATAGTTACTATAGTTATTATAGTATTATGGTATCAAGTTTAAAATCTCAGTAATATAAAAATTATTTTTATATTTTTGTTAAATCTAATAAAAAAAAACTAAATTTAATTTAACTTTATTATACATCCTTCACTCAAGTTTCTTTATATAGTTCAATTTATACTTATCCTAGCTAATAAGCATATAAAGAATGCTGTTTTATTACTATATAGTTTTTTTCCTTCACTTGATAATTATTGTATACTTATACTTTAATAAAATATATAAATCAAAAAAACTATGTATAACAATTGTTCATTCGCTCTTAATTTTACTAATATGTGACAACTTTTGACTCAACGCTTTAGTTAAGAAGATTATTTTTTTATTTTAATTATGCATTTTATCTTTTTCCTCATTGTAGTTCAATACAGCTGATCTTAAAATACAAAACTTAATTAGTAGAATTAATAGCTATATAATAATGTAAAATGTTTTGACAATTTTTTTTTACAATTTGCTCTATTCAAGTATTATATTTACTTTTTTGTCTAATATTACTTAAATAATTCTTTTATCGAGCAAGAATATGGATAATATTCTCTTTAAACTATAAAACTTTAAGTTGAGAAAAAAAAAAGGTTTTAACTATTTAGTTCAGATAGGAATATAGATAAGTTAAATTAATGATCTAGTCAGTCTAAATTAATAGAATTGATACTTTACTTGAGAAAGAAAATGGTATTTAAGCTTTTTAAAACAATTTACGCTATGATATAGCTATAACCTCTACTAGTTTCGTATTTTAATATTTGTTATATTATACTATAACAAGAAAACAGACAAAAAACATAACTATGTTAACGAAATAAAACTTTTAACTAAAGCTTTACGCTTAAAATTGTAACGTCTTAATAAAATAAAAAGCAAGTGTTTAATTATTAAGAATAGTTTAATTTGTTCATACTCTTTATAGAAATACAAGAACACAATAAGTTTATCAAATTAATGAAGAACACCACATGATTTTAAACTTTAATATAATTCCACAGCATACTTCATATCAGTTGTCTTCAAAGTGTGCACTGGTGCACACAAGTGTGCATAGAAATTAATTTACTGTGCACAGAAAGTTTAGTAAGGTGAATTTTAATTTTTTAAATAACATTTTTAGTCTTTTCAATGGGAAAAGCTAATTGAATCACAAAACAAACCGTTATTTACATACTAGATATTTGCGCTAGAAACATTAAAAAAAATATTTAGAAACTTTTTTCAATAATAATTAGATACTTTTATAGGCAAGTGTGCAAATTTAATTTATTTTCCAGTAGTTTAGCGCGCAGCTTTCAAAAAGGTTCAAGACCACAGCTTTATATGTTAGCTAGAATAAATATAAATTTTAAAATAGTAAATATATAAAATATGTATATTAAAATCTTAGTTAAATATAAAATTTATTAAATATAACAAAAACATATATGTTTTTCTCAAGTTAAAAAATTATAACTCTAACTTAGTTTTAAATTTGATAAATTAACATAATACCAAGTATGTTTAGAACAACGTAAAAAGCTTTTTTTTTGAAAGTTATGTTTTTTGAAAACTCTAATACCAAAATAATTAGAGTTTAAATTGTTTACCTGAATTAGGCCTGAACAAGCCTAACTAACCGGAGTTTGTGTGCCAACCTTATAATATTCTAAATCCTACTTACACCAAGTCAGCTACTATCTAAAAATAGTTTCAACCTTTCTAATAATTTCAATCCATATACATTTATTTTTTAATGGAAGAAACTAATACTGTGCTTAAAAAGCAATAACTAAATTAAAAAATGTTTAGTATCAAAATTTTGATACTTTTAAGTAGTATGATTAGAGTTTAAAAAAATAAGTAACTTACAAAAATAAATAACTTCTTAAAGCCTAACCAAAGATTTAAACTGTTTACGCAGTTCTAAATAAGGTATTATGTTACTTTATCAAATTTAAACTACGTTAGAGTTATAATTAAAAAACAAATTTTCGAACAATTAGGCTCTATATGTTAAAATATTGAATATAGAACAACAAAGCTCATTCGAGATCTAAAAAACAAATTGGGAAGTAATTTTATGAATTCCTAAAACTATCCTTAGTCCACTCATATGTCCAAAAATTTATATAACCACCTCATAGGTCTGAGTCATCCTGAGTTTAGAAAATCAAACTAGCCTGAATTACATTAATTTATCCTGAAGTTTAAAATTCAAGTTTTCCTGAGTTACTTAATTTTTAGCAACCCTAAATCAAGGATGTTGCTCGCAACTTTTCTGCTACAACTGAAATATTGTAATGAAATGAAGTTTATACATACAGTTATTTCAATATTCACTATTCAAGAAATTAGTAAAATAACACAAGTGTACTTCTTTAATACCATAATTGCCAAATTTTTGCACGAAAATTGCCATTAAGCTATGTAATCATTAAATCTTTGGTTTAAAATCTTTTTATTATGATATTATAATAAACATTAAACATAAAGCTTGTTTTAAAAGCCTGCTTAAAGTTTTTGAACAAAATTAGCAAAAATTATGAATATGTTAAAGGTAAAATAACTATATTTTTAATATTTTTTTTTAAATCTAATAAAGAAAAAACATAATTCTTATCAATTTTCATTATACATATTTTACTCAAATTTCTATATATTGTTCAGTTTAATTTATCCTAGCTAATAAACATTTAAAGAATGCTGTTTTATTACAATAAAATTTAATATCATATAGTTTTCTTTCTTCATTTGATAAATTATTAGAGACTTATATTTAAATAAAAGATATAAATAAAATAAAATAATTGATCCTTAACTCTTAATTTAATTAATGTGTGACAACTTTTGACTCAACGCTTTAGTTATGAAGATTGTTGTGTTATCTTAATTATGTTTTTTATCTGTTTTCTCATTGTAGTTCAATACAGCTGATCTTAAAATACAAAACTTAATTAGTTTCGCTTTTATTTATATGAGTAAATATACTTTAGAAATATAGTAACATTTAGTTATTGTTTTAAAATATATAAACTACAGTTAAGCAATAAAAACAACAGAATTAGTTTTAAGTTTACTAAATACTATTTTACTTAAAGTCTTTCTGTGCATATTTAAACTATTTATAGCCTAGGGTTATTTACATGACATATTGAAGAACAAATTAGTATTAATTAACCTAAAGTAATCATCTAAAATAAAAAAAAAATAGAAAAACACTTACTAAAACTGTTATACCAACTAGAATAAAAATGTACTAGATGACAGTAAAAAACCTTAGTTTTAAATATTCAAAGAATTAAGAGGTATAAAAAAACAAGCTTTTTAAAGACACTTTTATGTTAGTCTTTTTTTGTCCTTCCACAATGCTTCTATTTCTAAAAATTTCAAAACTGATTTTTATTAAAATGTTTGAATTGTGTTTTACATTTTTAATTGCAAAAGATTAAACTGTACCTTCCACCACTAATAAGATATAAAAGCATAATAAATAATTTATTTTAATTTACGACAGAAGGACTTTCACGGCTAAAGTAAAAGTCACTGTTTTATTTTATGCTTTCAAAATTACAAAACATTTGATATACACAAAATAATACATATAAAAAAGATAACTTTGTTAATGAAATAGTATTCTTAGCTATAGCTTTACGCTTTAAATTGTAACGCAATAATAAAATCAACAGCAAATGTTTAATTATTGTAAATAGTTTAACTTGCTTAAATTTGTTATACAAATATAAGAATACAATAAGTTTTTCATAAATAAAGGTTACTTCATGATTTTAAGTTTCGGATTTAATAAAATAGCATACTGTATATGCCAGCTAAAATATATATAAATTCTAAAATAAATACAAACTTACGTAAAATATATATATTAAAAACTTAGTTAGATATAAAACTTATTAATCATAATAAAAACTTATATATCGTTCTGAATTTAAAACATTATAACTCTAACTTTGTAAATTAACATAATACCAAGTATGTTTAGAACAGCGTATACAGTTTTATTTATTTTTTGAAAATTCTATTACCACAATATTTAAGTTAAAATTGTTTTCCTGAATTAAGCATGAACAAGCCTAACTAACCTGAGTTTGTGTGTCAACCTTATAATGTTCTAAATCCTACATACACGTAAGCCAGCTACTAACTAAAAATAACTTCAACTTTTCTAAAATATCTTAATCTATATACATTTGTTTTTTTACAGGAGAAGCTAATACCGTGCTTAAAAAGAAGTAATTAGATTAAAATCTGTTTGATATTAAATTTTTGATAATGAATAAGTAGTTTGATATTAGAGTTTCAAAAAAAATAATTAAAACCATTTAGTTTATTAAAAGTTAAAACCAATTACGCTGTTCTGAATAAACTCGTGTTTTGTTCTTATATGAAATTTAAAACTAAATTAGAGTTATAAGTTTTAATATATTACTTGTTACTCTATTTTATTCTCTGAAAAAATCAGTTTTACTTACTACTTATTTAGTTTGTTTCGAAAAAAACTACTTTTAACTTTTTTTTTATACATTTCTTACATAAGTTAGCATATGTTGTTAAATTTATAATTATTCTACCTAATAAGCATATAAAAAATACTGTTTTATTATAATACAATTTAAATTATGTAGTATTCGCCATTTCTTTGATAAATAAATGTTATTCTAATATTTGTATGTAAAATATAAATTAGCTGAAATATTTACAATGACTGATTTTATTAATGTGTGACAACGTTTGACGTAACAATTTAGTTAACAAGATTATTTTATATTATAATTATATTTTTATCTGTTTTCTCATTGTAGTTCAATACAGCTAATTTTAAAATACAAAACTTAGTTAAAATAATTTATAGCCAAATTGTAGTGTAAAGTGTTTTACAAAATTTATTACCATTTTCTTTTTTCAAGTATTGTTTTTACAATTTTTTTCTAAATATTAGTTATACATTTCTTTTATGGAGCAAGAATATTGGTAGTATTCTATTTAAATTTTAAAACTTTAAGAAAAAAAACAGTTTTAATTATGTAGTATCTGAAACTGAGTTAAGTAAAAAGATCAATAGAAACTAATGATCCAGTTTTAGTTGTTTATTTACGAGTTTTATAAAAATGTTTTGGTGTTTCCCTTAATACTTGTTGAGTATTTAAAAAAAAAATAAAAATTTCATTTTAGCTTTAGTTTTAGCATTTTAAACTTTAATTTTTAATAATTTTCGAATACGTAAGAGCAAAATCGGCTAGAATTAGGGTATAAATAAAACTAAAAACCATTTTATATTTTCGTATTACATTTTATTGGGTACTTGTTCTGAAATGTATATAAAATAAAACTAAAAAAAATTCTTAGTAATAGTTAATTATTTCTTTTAAGCTATTTTGATTTTTGAGCTATTTAATGCTGTTTTTCGGATATAACTGTACATAAACTGTTTTCAAATCTCAATTATTTTCTGAGATTTGGTTTCTTAAGGACCTTGTATTTAAATAAAAATAATTTTTAAATTTTAAATTTTATTAGTTTAATTAAACTATCATGTTACCGTTAAACTAAAGAAAATTTGAAGCTATTATAGCTTTTTTTCGATTATTATTATAGTTTACGCATATAACTTTTTTAATAATAAAGTAAAATAGAAGAGTGTTCTTTCATTATTAGACTGACATATTTTTCTGAGTGTTAAACGACTTAACACATTTAAACGGAGCTATGATAAAAAAGATAGTATCTTTTATTTATACAAGTAAATATACTTTAGAAATATAGTAACATTTAATTGTTGTTTTAAAAATATTAAACAACAGTTAAGCAATAAAAACAACAATATTTAGTTTTAAGTTTACAAAATATTATTTTTAGTTAAAGCTTTTCTGTGCATATTTAAATTGTTTATAGCCTAGGGTTATCTAAATAAGAAGCTAAAGAACAAATTAGTATTAATTAATTCAAGGTAAACATCTGAAATATAAAACGAGGAAATCACTTTCTAAAACTGTTATACCAACTAGGAAAAAAAAAACGTTAAAAAAACGTTAAAATTTATTCGTGTTAAATATTCAAAGAATTAAGAGATAAGAAAAACAATCTTTTTAAAAACACTTTTATGTTAGTTTTTTTTTTGTGTCCTTTCACAACGCTTCTATCATTAAAAATTTCAAAACTGATTTTCATTGAAAGGTCTGAGTTGTGTTATACATTTTTAATTGCAAAAAATTTAAACTGTACCTTACACCACTAATAAGATATAAAAGCATGATAAAGTATTTATTTTAGTTTACGACAGAAGGATTTTTACGACTAAAGTAAAAGTCACTTTTTTATTTTATGTTATCAAAATTACAAAAATTTGATGAAGACTCTAAATGTGATAAAACGCATGTGTTATAAAATGCAAGTTTATTATAAATAAATACTATCTCTTGACTGTAAAAAAGTAAAGAAACTGTTTGTTGAAATAATTTATACATATTACATCTAAGAATATTAGTAACGATTGTCATTTGTATTTTTAATTTTTAGATTGATTGTATCGTATTTAGTACAGTAAAATCTATTTCCATTAAGCATATTTGTTAAAATTATAAAAATATAAATAATAAATTAACTACAGTTGTTTTTGCTTTTGCAAAACTACTCTACTTTTACTATTATAAAAACTGTTTTATTAGAACCTTAAAAATAACTTAGGTTTTAAAAAATTATGCCTAAAAATAAATTTAAGTAAATTTAATCGAAAAAAAAGTCCCCTTTAATGAAAAATTTGGATTTACTTATAAGTAATAAACTATTTAGTATCATCCTTAAGAAGACACAAAATGTTTAAGTTGCTGTTTTTCTACAATATTTATTTTGTACATTGTTATAAGCACTGTTAAATACAAACTGATTTATTAAATTTTATATGCATAACATAGCACAAAGATAAATGATTAAAAATTATAAAAGGTTGCAGAAAGTATAAAAGTTCTCTATAACAAATGAAAAAATTTATCTTCAAATAAGTATTTTATTACACATTTTGAAAATAGTAATTTATTAAACCCTTATCTGTAGTTTTAAATACTAATTTTAAATTATTACAAAATCCAACCAAATAAAAACGGTATAGTATACGTACTTAATGTTATAAAAACTTATTAGGTTTCGTTTTTTTTTAACTTAATCTTTTACTGAGTAAATTACAAAACTACAAGTGTTTATAATTGCAAGTATCTAACGTTTGAAAAATTATATATACAAAGTCAAAGTATTAGATATTAACTTTAAAATAATAAGTCTTATGATTCAATCAATAAAACGTCACATTTATGGATCTAAATATATTTAAGTAATAAAAAATACTAATAGTTTTATTCACTACAATTTATTTAAAGCAATAAATTTAATTTAAAAAAGAATTTAAACTAACAAAATTGTACCAAAGTAAACCAGCCATAAAACAAGTTAAAAGTACATTTGTAAATTTTTAACAATTATTTTTATGGAATGAAAAATCTCAGCACAATTAAGATCAATAAGATTTAAAACAGAAGCAGAATACAACATTGTATAAACAAAAAATGTAAAAACGTATACACAAAATAAAACTTTACTATATAAACAATGACTTAATATAAAGTATGTTTGAAGCTAATTTGTATAAAAAAAAAAACTGTATTTTGAAATCAAAAAAAAAACTATCATTAGTTCAAAAATTCACCCGAGGTCTGGAATCGCTGACTGAAATTTTTTTTATGGCAACTAATCTATAAATAAGGAATCATAGTTTTTTTCTGCAGTAATCTTTGACTTGCTTTCCTAAAATATAAAAATACTTTATAGATTGCAACTAAAATAATTATTTTAAATATTGCTTTTAAAATCCATGTTTTAAAAAAATTAGCCGTTTTTCTAAAAGCTGAAGAATTCGAAGCTTGATTAATAAATCTTTTACTCTAATCATTCGGAGTATGTACTTTGTGTAATACAAGGCTAGGGTTTTGTTTAACAGGACATTTTTGAGTATTTAAATCAAAATAAACACTCGGACTATTTTGATCAACTTTGTCCAATTTTGAATATCCACTGTTATAATCCTTCCCTGTAAAAAAAAGTTATAATGAAAATGTAAGCAAAAATATAAATAAAATAATTACCATTTAATATTCGATGTGCTTCGTATTTTTGATACTGATTATTTTGCATTGGTCTTTTACCCAAACTATATGTAATGGCTTGTTTATTTAGCTTCTGATAATTCATGGGTAAAGTATTTTGGGCCATGTTGATCTTCTTTTTGTCATTAAACACAACTGCATTAGTCGGTTTAAAATTTAAACTATTCTGATAATTATGAAAATTTCTATTTGGAAGTTGAAAAGTGTGATAACGTCCTATTGATTGAAAATGTTTTTGGTGATAATGTTGGCTACTATGAGATCGATACAGCTTAGGGTGCACAGTTTGGTATGACGTAGTGTATGGCAAAGTGTGTTGTATAAGAACTTTTTCATCACCTTTTATTGCGTACTGCTTATTGTTTGGCTTACTAACGATATGGTACTGTGAAAATTTTATTATTTAGATTATAACTTAATAAACTATTATAATTCTATTTACTGATAATTAAAATACCTTTTATGAACTTAACGGTCTGTACTTTAAACTTACTAAGATTGAGAGTGAGTATACATTAAATAAAATATTATTTAATTTTAGATAAAAATAAATAAACAAGGACCAAAAAAACAAAATCGTTTACAGCTCGTCATTTGTATATTTTTTTAATATTTAGTAGAAAACATTCATCTTTAACTTAAAAAAACATTTTTTTATCCTGAAATCTGTTTTAAAGAATTTTTTTAAGTTGGTATGCAATTTTTTTATTTATTTTGATTCTCAGAACATATATGTATATATATTTATAAAATAAGGTTAATGTTCAAACTTGAACACATTCTACTGAGCCCACTTGAAGGGCTTTTAAATAATTTATTGAAATGACGATTTTAAAAATGCTGGAACATATGTTTTATAAAGACAAAAAAGATTGTCTCTAATCTTCAGCCAGTTCAAACTTAAAATAAAAAGCACTTTGGTAAACAAACTTTACCTTATACTTTTAATATACTTTTGGTAAAAAAAAAACAAAAACATACAACAAACATCTTAAAATACAACAAATTTTGAAGCATTTTATAGTCAATTAACTGTTGGTTAATTTAATTTTAGTGGTTTGATTAGTTAGATGATAAGTCGATTTTTGTACTGAATATTTGTAAAGTACAATGTTCAATTGTTACGTCATATTGTTTTTGTTTTTTCGTAAACTTTTGCATCTTTGTTTACCAAAGTGCTTTTTATTTTAAGTTTAAACTGGCTGAAGATTAGAGACAATCTTTTTTGTCTTTATGAAACATATGTTCCAGCATTTTAAATCGTCATTTCAATAAATTATATATATATATTTATATATACATATAATTTATGGGAAAAGTACGATTTTAAAAATACTGGTACATATGTTTCAACAGACTAGACAGCCTTAATCATCAGCCTTAAAGTGAGCTCAGTAGAAGGTGTTCAAGTTTGAATAATAACCTTATTTTATATATATATAGCTAGTGAAGTTTTTACTTAAGAAGTTATAAAGCGTTTCGATATTGTATTTTTTTTTTCAAATAAGTTAACTCCGTGTTTTTTATCTATTTAATACTAAACTAACTTTTGAGTTTAATATTCTATTTAAAAACTATATTTTTGAAATGAACTAAAAATCTTTTAATTAACATATACTAACATTTTAAATATTTAATCGTTTAAAAGAGCATGAGTATTAAACTGTTCTGTATCAAAATTTTCTATAAATCTTAATAAATATAACTTTTATTGATAACAACAACTGTCAAATGTTAATACATGCACTTTTTTATTAAATTAATTTAAAAACTCTCAAGAGTAATAAACACATACAGTTATATAATTTATCAAAAATCACCAATATTTAAATATTTTTTATAGCAAATTTCTATTAACAAGATATTTACTTAAATATGAATTTCTTAAAGGTGTAAAAAAGTAGTAAAATGGCTCACTTTGGAGTTTTCTTTTTTTGCATCAATTAAAACGGAACTTTCTCTTATTGGAGTATGAACTGAACCATCGAAGTTACTAATCTTACTACTTGCATTGCTTTCATTATAACTATTTGATTTACAACTCGTAGTTATGTATTCATTACTTTATGTGTTTTTACTTGAAATTAGATATGCATAAAAGTTTATAAAAAAATTAATTTAAAACAAACAATAGACTAACAATGCAGTCGACTCGCTTGTAAGCCTTTTTCTACTCATTAAACTTTTTCTGCTCAAAGAACTCGAACTAGTAGATCTCGAATGTTCAGACTGTCAAAGTTTGATTGTTTTCTTTATAAATTTATGATTAATTGTGTTGTACATCTTTTGTAGTGCAATCTGCTTAACTAAAATTTTATGTAAAAAGAAAATTGTTAGGCGTTTAATCAGTCCTTTTACTTAAAACCTTAAAAGAAAGTTAATTAAAAAACTGTTTTAGTACTAACCGTAGTACAAAAGTATATGTTCTGATTTGTTTTTAGTTTATCACATGGATTGCAACACAAAAATATTGAACTTGTCAAGACAATTCCAATGAAACAGCCAATGCAAGCAGTGAATATTGGTATTAGGTTTTCAATACCCGCTTTTGGTAATTTTGATTTTTTAACTTTTGGAGGAAGAATGTTATCACTTGTATTCAAAGTAAAGGTGCTGTTATATTCTTCAAAAGTGCTCTTAGTTGCTGTTAAATTAGATTGATAACATGTTGTTAGTAATTTATTATTTAATGTCGGCAGTTTTTTTCTAAGGTTGTGACTAACAGTACGATTAAAAAAATGTTCTATGAATTCATATAATGATTTAAGTGCCTTTAAATTTATAACTGCTTATTTTTGATGTGTGTAGAAATGTTTTATATATATATGAATGGCATATGATTGTGGGATAAAAACTTAGCTTATCTTACAAAAGCTTACCTACAGAGTATCTTGTGCACTCTAATAATCTCTCGCTTCCATCAAGGTCCTGATCTCTTGAAATATCGTCGACAGTAGTACCCTGACACAAACGTCCGTCCCATGTACAATAAGGGTCCTTTTTCTCCTTGCATTCCCGCTCACAATCCACACTAATGTGGGGGCATAGTGGTGCAGCTATGACGCAATCGCTGAACGTCACAAAAATATTCCCTGATTCTTTGTTGACTAGTAATGACGTCACCTCTGATCTAAAATATCAAGTAATTTCCTAAATTTCATCTTTTTTGGTACAAAAGGGATATTTATAATACACAATACTTAAGATAGTAGAAGAATTTGAGGGATCAATTTAGTCGAATAGATAAAGTTTGCATTAAAAAAAAGAAGGTATAACATAACAAATTTACAAATAAGAATAAATAAAATACTTACTTATTACTACCACATACTTCAGCATCAAAAACTTTTCTCCTTTCCAGAACAATTTTTTCATCATTTGCAGACAAAAACAATGTTTTGATTATGAATCCACTTTTAGTTCCCAGCCACATAACTGTATAATGAAGCTTTTCTGATGAAATAGAAACTTCATTTTCTTTTACTATGTCTACAAGGATTGCTGTATATTCATCTCTGTATGTTTGTATTAATTTAATGAATAAATAATATACTTGTTTCACTAAAAAATCAAAGTTTTGTTTTTTGATAGTTCTATACAATTTGATTTTTTGTTGTATTTAAAGTTGTAATTACTTCAAATTAAATAGTGTTTTACAGAAGATAAACATTAACTTATTTGTTTTTTTTTAGCAACACATTTAGTTCTTAGTTTAGTTTAAACTACAACGGACATTATTTGAAATAAAATTATTAACTCAACAGTAGTTATCAGTATTCTGCAAGGCATAGTAATTCTAACCATTTTTTAAGTTTTGAGGTACTTTTAAATAATAAATAATAATCCAATCACTTAAAGCTGCTAATAAAAGTGCTTTAGACTACAGTCTGACTTAAGTATAAAATATATATATATATATATCTTTTAAACCATTCCGATGCATAGTTAAGCTAAAATATATAAGGGTGCTTATTTTTAGAATTCAGTAAAAAATTTAAAAACTTTCAAAAATTAAATTTAAAAAGTGCTAAATAACAACTACGTTACGTTACATAGCAAAATTTTCATTTCAAAGTTGTATTTATATTTACAATTTACCAAGATTAATGGTAGCTAAAATTATATATATTTGTTTGCTAACATATTCAAATAAGTTAAGTTGTTATCAATAGTGTGGTTTATAATGATAGAACACTTTATACTAGGTCATTAATAATGTTTTAGTATTAAAGTAAAAATTGACATGTTGTAGTAAAAACTTCGTGTTTAAAATTTCGGGCAAAATTACTTTGGTTTTTTCTACACTTTGTTAGTGGTAATTACTAAAGAAAAAGACACAAACTTCGTCCTAATTTTTGTGCAACAAAGTAGTTTAAAGTCTTATAAACATGTTTTTTAGAGATTTTCTTTTTGTCTAATACGATTTTTAGAGCCCTTACTCAGTAAGCCGTTCAATGATAATATTACATAAGCAATTCAATGGAAGTTTTTAAACGTAACAAGTAGAAAACGTTTGACATATTTACGAGCTTTAACTAAATAGTTGTTTTCTGGTTTCTAAAAATAGTAGAAATTAACTTACGTTTTCATGGTTAAATGTAACTTGAGATTTTAATTTAAAAATTGCCAAACTTCAAGTTATGCTGCAATCGAATTGGAGAAGGTATAACACAGTTTAAACAGTTTAAGATTTAAAAAACATTCAAAATAGTAATATCTAATTTTTTCGTATCAAATCAGTAAGCAACAATGATTAATTTGTTTTTATTAATTATTCGTAAAAGGTTAATTAATGACTATCCTATAGTAAAAACAACAACTGTTTACATAAAACATCGAAAGTTATTAAAAACAAATCAGACTAAAAATTTTGATTTATAACCCTATAGGTTGAAGTTCAAGTGCAGAATTTAAGATGCTACCGTAAATTTTAAACAAAATTAAAATCATAAGTGTTTTTTTAAATGTTTAGGAAATCAATATACGCTGGCTACATACTATAAAAGTGTACACTAACGAAAGTGAACAAAACAGTTGATTCAAAACTTTAGTAATTATATATCCTGAAAACTAGTTTAATTAATTATAATATAAAATAGTTTAATTATTTAATTCTGTTTTTATTAAACTCATTATTTAAATTCTGTATTAATTATTACTCCCATTTTTTAATATTTTATTTTATTTACAATATACACTATATAATAACTTCTCTCTGTTAAAGTATTCAAATTAAAAGTTAATAATGTTTTGACTATATAATACTACTACATACAGTTTATTGTTTTTATTAGTTTAATAAATAATTTTGTAAACCAAACTTTCTACTTGTGAACTTTTTAAAGCTACTTTTAAAAAACTTATATTTTCATAAACAAATGAAACTATATGTAACATTGGAAATCATACACATAAATAAAAACACGATTCTGCTAGTATTTGACTTTTATACATGCATTAATATTAATACAACTACGGTTAAATATAGTTGTAACTAAAACTACAATTTAATTTTTACGTCATCGCAATAAACAGGAAAAGTTTAAATTTCCCTAGTTAAATTCGTGTTTACAAATAAAATTTTACGCGCATTATAACGTATTTATCATAGTACAGATATATATCTTAACGAAAATGAAACTTCAGTTACGAAATAAATTTAAATTTTGTGAGCTGCTGCAATCATTGCAGCAGAACCTAGTCACGATCATTTGTAATGATTTTTTTTAAAGAGCTCTGAAATTTATAATTCAACAAGAATCAAATGATTTTCAAACTGTTTAATAAATAAAGTTTTTGATTTAAAAAAGAACAGTTAAGCAAATTTAAATGAAAATACGTACTTTAGTTAAAAGGAAACATTTCAACTAAACTTATAAGATTATAAAACACTATCACACAAGTTAAAGCTAAGTTAACTGATTAAAAATTAAAGTAGTTCAAAACTACTACATAAGTTAAACATATATAATAGCTTTAGATATGAGCCATTATAGCTTTAATGATAACTAAATTATAGATTCGTAAAGTATTTCAAATAACGTTTTTGCCTAAAAAATTACAAATATAGTTTATAACTAGTTTCGCTACATATTAAAATTTTTATTAAAAGTTTAGCTAAAACTTACATTTTTATTTTATGTTCAAGGAAACGAATTCTACAGCTGTTCTAACATGTATTCAAAGCCATAGTAAAATTTTAGTTAGAAAATTATAAACATTTCATTAAGAGTTTACTTTTTACTAATTGTAAAATACAAACAGTAAAGTAAGACTGTACTATTTTTTTTTATTTTATATAACAGTATAGTCACATGAATTTAAAAGATTAATCACTGTTTATAATGTTGTTGAAGCCACAATTAAATAAACAAAACGAGTCAAGTGACTTTCAACACAAATCAGATAAAGATAATTACTTATATAATTAAAAGGTTCAGCTCACGTGTACATTTAAAACCTTTAATTTCAAGTGAATAAATACGGATGAAAAGGAGTATAGGATTTTGTAAAATATTTTTTTTTAAACTCTGCATATTTTAAGATATTTGCATAAAAACTCAATGGTTCAAGACACAAACCTTCAAAAAAAGTTTGGTTTATATCAGGTTTTTATAAAGGGAAACTTTTGAATTTCGCAGTCATAAAGGTTTTACTGATTAGCTCGCTGTTTCAGTATATTTAGGGCTATATTTCACAAAGTGGGCTGTCTCAGGGAGCATTAACTAGTAAGGGGTGCGAAAAACTAATAAGTTATTTAAATAAAAAAGAGATAAAATGTAATAAAGGGTACTGGGTCTTTTGTTTTAATTTTCTGTCAAAGGGAGCGCTTATTATAATGAGCTCTGGAAATATTTATTTAAACTAAGTTATTAACGAAAAGTTAGTCTATAAAATAAGTTCATTTACAACAAAAACAAAACAATAGGTCTCTTTTTATAAAATATTAATTGAAAACTTATTAAAAAGTAAAAACATTCATAAATGTCAAAAGTTTGAGATATTTTATACCGATTAAGCAAAATATAGTAATAAATTAAAACATTATATTAAATTATTCTTATTTCAAATTCTAGTTTTCGTTTTTTTTATTTTTCAACTAACAGTACATATGTAATTTATTTTAATAACTAGATTTAACGAAGCACATTTGTAACGTTTATACATGTAAATATTAAGCATAATTATATGTTACAACTGAAGTCAAATCAGATAAATTAACACGCGATGAGTGTTTAAACTTGACAATTACATGTATTATGATGAAATTAACATGATAAATACTTTTATGTTTTAAGCTGATTAAATTTTATTGAAAATTAAACTAAAACTTCACCTATAAAATCTTTATACGTTTTAAGAGTTTACTTTTATATGTTTTTGTTTAAGTTAAAATATTCTTGATTGTAATCAAAACAGAAACTTTAGTTAGGAAACAAGTTTTAAATACCATGTGCTGCAATAGAATTGCAGCAGAACGAAGTCACAATAACTAACATTTAAAACTTTTCAGAGAATTTCCTACCAAAGTATGAATATTAAAACTAATCTGTCAAATAATTATAATCAAATTAAGTTAGAATACAGTTGCTTATTAAATTTCGATATAACTTCAACTATAAAAGCTAAGTTACTCTAATTAAACAAAAGTTGTAAGTTTTTAAGAATAGGTTAACTTACAAGATTAGATAAAGTAAAAACTAGTTTAATTCTAAGGTAAGCTTTATTAGTATATTTGCAAATTTATCAAAATACGGTGAACCTAAAAATATTCTAACTAAACTATATTCGACATGGAAAATTTAACTATAACTTAGAAGATAAAGTATCACCTACAAAAAATTTAATCATAAACATAAAAATATTATGTTCTTAGGATTTTATCAATGAAAATGACTTTTTATCTCCTGATCATAAAATACGAACAAAAATTTCATTAATATCCGGTCTTTAACGTATATTTTATCATTTAATTAAAGTTTTATGCATGAAATGTAATATCCGACAGATTTCGTTTAAAAAAAGGTGTTTTATTTACGTCATAATAAAAGTGTTTTTTGTTTATAATCTATGACAAGGTTTAATTAACTTTAAGATGTATAAAAATAAGTTTTTGTACGACTGAAAAACTTATTTTAAACATAAGTTTGTTTCAAATCAATAATCTTGAATGTTTACATTTTTAGTTAATACTTTTTATTCACTGGAAATTAATAACTAGAATAACTGGAAATAAGAATTTTAGTAATCTATATGTAGTCTAGTAATGTTAGCTTAGTATTTGTAGTATTAAACTAACTTTTGTGAAATCATAACTGGTCCAGATTTCTGAAAATTCCACGATTGGACTCTATCTCTAGCTATAAAATGAGTTTTTATAAAATCTTCAGATTTTGCATTCATACTTCGGTAACCACTTTCAGATTTATTGAAGTCACATCTAGTTTTTTAACTATTGATAAAATTATTTAAACAACTTATTAACTATTTTAGAATATGATTAACTAAATTAGAGCATTAATTTATTATAACTAAACCAATAGGGTGTTAAAATGAACATTTGAATAAAAATTTCAGACTATGCTACTGACCTCGATATATTAGGATATGGGTTATTTTTGATTGGATAAACAAATCCATCAACTTCTTCCATCAATGGACTTTCTAGTGCATTATTTATATCGTCTAATCTAAATATACATACTGCTGATGCATTTATGAAGGCGCTGTAAATTAAGATAATAAAATTTAAAAATCAACGTTTAGTTTTAAGGTTAAGCAGTAACAATAAAAAAAAATATATTAAAATTTTGAACTTTTAGAAACAATACCCAAAATATAGTGTTTTAGCTAAAACTTTACAAAAAGTACATACCTAGAAGTTTTCATTACAGCAAACACAACTTTCATTTTTCCTTCAACTGATGTTTCCAATGTAAAAACATCAGACACTGAAACTAATTCCTCGAAATACAAAGGAGAATTTGACTGAACTGAACAACTCAGTCTAACTTTCACAAAAGAGCTGAATACAAATTGGAAATGATTCTTACCACCAACATCTTTGTAGACATCATTCTTACATACTTGTGAAACTGTGGCCATGTATTTCTATAAATAAACATTTATATATTACTAACGTAAACTAATACGAAATGTGTTATTAATTGTTATAAAACTATTGTAATTAAAAAACTATAAAAAGGATATGTAAATTCTAAAACATAAAAAATTATCAAAAAATAATAATTTGTAACATATTAACAATATACTTAAATGAAGTTTTTATGATGGTTACAACACTAATGTTTAACTATTAATTTTACAAAAAAAGTATTAAGTTCAAGCTCTAAGTTTTATGACTAAGAAAAAATATATTAACTTACTTATATTTTTAATCACCAGAAGATTTAGAACTTTTTTTCTAATTTAAAAAAAAAAAGAGTTTATAGCAACAGTTTAACTTACGTTGTCTCTAGATTCTATAGCTGGTTCATTGAAGAATGTAAATATTTTGCCGCTTTCTTTTGTTCCTTCAACTATTCGTATGAATTTCGCTCTATCTGATTTAAAAAAAATTTTTTACTGTTTTAAAGTAGATAGTTTAGAAAATTAAAATATAACTTTATAAGTTAAACGAAAAAAAATTATTTTAAAATGTTTTTAGCTATAACTATATCTATACAAATAAAAATATTGTATAAAACTAGAAAAGTGATAGCATATGTATATTTTTATAAAGTAATTAAAACTACTTCTTATGTGGTCTTTTGTTGTGTCCCTTGCATAAGTTTTCAAATTTCTTTCAGGGTCGTTAGTGTTAATTTTTATCAATTGAGATCTTTTGTGCTTGTACGTAAATCCATTATAGATTGCACCGTCTAAACAATAAAAAATATTTACAGTTAGAAATATTATAAAATTTATACATAAAGAATTCAAAATAAAAACACACATAATGATAAAGATACTGTTTTGTCACTGGGAAAAGCAGAACAAAGTTTGTAATTTCTGTCATTGTATTTGTTCAGCGATTTTTCCTGTAGTTGTTTAAGAAGACCGTTTTCACCTAACTGTGTAAGTTTTTATTTTTCACTGATATACGCATATAAAAGTTAAAATAATAATTATACTATTATTTAATAAATAATCAAAATACTATAGAAGTAATTAAAAAAAGGTTATTATTGCAAACTATTTTTTACATAACATATTAACAGATATAGCCATTTTTTAAAGATATTTTAAAAACTTGATTAAAATTAAACTTTTAAGTTATTTGTAACAAAAAACAAAAATTGAACTTCAAAAGACAGTATTTTCGGTTTAACGGCGTGCGAGGAGCATGCTATCATCTTATTGGTCGGTTTGTTATCATATCATGATTTAATTGGGCCATAGTAGTCACGTGATTGAGGCAATCACTTTCTCTCATTCTGCCTTCTTCTATTGAGCTTTTGTGTTTTTCAATGCAATCGTTGAATGATTGTTGATCAGTACTAAGCTTAAGTTTCTGAGAAATAAATAAGTAGTTTTCACACAACGCATGCTAAGTAAGTAACCAAGTTATTATAGCATTGTGTTTAATTTCTTATTTAACATCTTATTTTTTACAACAATTAAATAAGTTTTATAAACTAAACATTACTCGTTTTATAGCAATCAGATTAATATAAATAATAAAGATATTTTAAGGTTAACTTAAAATTGTTTTATACATGCTTAATTGCCTGTTTAATTTGACTAACTGTTTTTTTTACTATGTAGACTATATTTGTAATATTATATAAAACCTTATACATTGCTTACTTGTGTATAATATAACTGTTTACTGCTACTTTTGCCAATAACTGGTTTCGGTATGTCTATCTTAAATATTCCGTTTCTATAAAACTTCTTTCAGTTAGAAACAGAAAAAATCAACTTGTATTTAGTTCTACATTTAATTAACAATAAAGACAGTTTTTAAGCTTTTTTATCCAGCATGATTTTATAAACTATAGTAACTAAAAGTTATAAACTAAAAAGGTTCGTTTAAAGCTAAAAGTTCAAACAGTTCAAAGTCTATCATTTTTTATTGCACATTTTACATTTAAAAGTCTAAAGTGTTTACCTTGCATGAACGAATATGTATTTATTTATTTCTATCAATCCATGCAAATCAAACAGCTGATGTATTGAGGGTTCACTTGAGTTTGAACCAATGAAAACAGAGTATCTCTCAGAAGCTGTTAGTATATATTTTTTTAAAATAAAACACATATTTGTGTCAAAACAAATTTATAGAGTTATTAAAAGCTTAACTTTATCATTTAATTGTGTTAGGTTGTAGTTTTTTTTTGTTAGTTGATTTAATTTTCGTTTTGATAATACAGTTTGCAAAATAATGGGTTATCTTATAAACCACTCTAATAAAAGTAGTCTAGCTTATTCAACAAACAAACACTTGTTTCAAAACTTTACACAAAGTAACGCTCGAATACTTACAAATAAGTTGTTTTATATTATTCTGAATATCGCACGTGCAATCAAGGTGTTAAATACTCTCATTTAAATGAAGTTTTAATAAGTATTTACGTTAATTTAAGCTTATGTATAAGCTTTTCTATGCCTTTTTTATATACATGCTGTTTTCAAAATTTTGATTATTGAGATTTTCCAAAAAATTAAAATTTAAAAACAAAAAAAACATTAATACATTTTTCTTTGACCTAAAAACTTTTTTATACAAAAGCAACCCTTTTGTAACATCTTTGTTTTAGTTCTACATTTTGTAAAATTGTATTTACATATAAATTTACTACGCTAAATGTTATGTCGGTAAATCTAATTTTTTTTAAAGTACACTTTTGTTTTTATAAATTAAAAGAATTAATGTAGAATCAGTATTAAAAAATTTAAAGATTTACCAAGGTGCACTTGAAAATTTCACAAACAGATTAATTAATGATATTTAGTTTCGCTTTACAAAAATTATTACACAGTTTTTATTTCTGTGACAAACTCTAATTATTTAATCTAATAAAAATAAAAATTACTTATTGCATCTGTGTTGCTTAATGGCAGCTCTTCAGTAATAAATGATGAATTAACGGTCAGAATAATAACAGCCGTTATGGTATATGATTGAAACAACATTGTAAAATATTGCTTATTAAGCATATTTCATTTGTCACATTTACGTTCAAGAATTAATAATCTGAAAACAAAATAAAATCAATTACATAATCAAAAGAAAAGTACTTGTAGAAAAGGAAACAAATTTTAATTTAATTTCAATACATCTTGATAAATAGTCATTAAAAATCAATATCGTAGCCATAAAATTCTCATTAAAAACTAAATAGGTTTAATATAGTCTATAAATTAAGTTCATAAATATAACATCCTTTATAGTAATTGGTATACACATATTTATTTACTTATTTTTAGGTTACAAAACTACTATGTTTACTTAAACGTTTCATAAGTAAATTGATACTAAAAATTTTGTTTTTAATTTACTTCAACTGTATATAGCTTGCTATACCAAAAAAGATAACATCGCAATATAAAATAGAAAACATTTGCAAATACAAAAGAAGAATCATGGCAATTGTTTCTGAACTAACATTTAAAAAAACGAGTATTTTTATTACAAATTGTCAGTTTTTTAACAATTTTCATACACTAATTTGTATTTTATTTAAAATAACCTTTAAAAACATAAATATAATATTTAAAAATCGTTGGTTTATTATTTTAATACTTACATGGTTGTTTGAGTTATATTAGCCAATAAACAACTAAAGCTAGACATATATAAGTCTCCAAAAATTATTAACACTGGTAAGGTTGTTAATTAGTTCAAATAATGTTATTTACATACTTTTTTGTTTTAATTAATTTTCACAAAATGTGAAAAGAAATTTTATATTTTCTCTTAATAAATACTTTCATCATGATTATCGATTATCACGCAAAAGTTTTAACTTCCTAACTACTATAACTATTATTTTTGTTATGCATTTATATAACTTAAAATTCGATATTTTTTATTTCGATTGTAAGTAATTAAAACATTGAACTTTATGATTTAACTTGTATACATCATTTAAAACAAAAAACTTTTAAAACACTTCAAAAAAAAAATTTAGGTTTATTCTAAAACTTTTTATCAAATTTATTTAAATTGCTTTTTAACAAAACTAATTATGTGGTAGCTTAGTTCTACAATTTTTTTTTGTTTTTAAATTTTTAGTTTGATATAGTTCAACATATTCTTAACCAATAAAGTTTGAACAAGTTTAATAAAATAAACTTTGCTATTTTTAAACTATGTAAATTAACAGTGTTAAAATACTTAAGTCATTAAAAAACAAAAATTCACAAAACTACTGTAAACTTAAAAAAAACACTTTTATCATTTAAGTTTAAATTGGTTTCAATGTTGGTTTACTTCAAAAACGATTTAGTTTTATATTACTAATTGAAAAACCTAAAAGTTATTATTTGGTTTTTGTAACAAAATAAGTGATTTTATTCAAATCTACTCTTACTAAACAAATTACACGCTACTAGGGTTTTAAGTTTAAAATAACATATGTAACCCTTATTTTAAGTGTTTGAGTTCAAGATTGAAGAATCAGTTTAAAATATTATTGTATTCTTAAGTTTTTTCTATGAAAATACTCGAAACAGACAAATAGATATCGTTTAAGAAAAATATTAAAATTCAAACAAATCATGTTTCAAATAACGTAAACGGCCGATGTTTTTATCCATATAATTGGTATTTTGAAATTTGTTAAAAGCCAATTTATTTATTTATTTTTTAATTGGATAAATTAAAAATGGAAAACTTATCAATTAGCAAAAAAAATTAAACAAAAAAGAAAGATATACTAAATTAAATTCTAACTGATAATCTCTTTGTTATCTTATCCTTTGTCTAAAACTTTATTTAAACTTGAATATTATATCAAAATGTTTATAACACTTTTTATACTTTAAGTAACTTATAGTTATAGAGTAATGCTAAGAACTTTTTTAAGTATATTTATTAGAATCATTACAAGTTAATTTTTTTTAGTATGTTCTCTGCAAGCTTATTAAACATTTGATTAAATATTTATATCTATAAAACACTAGATTAAAGGAACATTATCATTAAAAAATTAAAAACATAAAAGTAAACGAACTGTCTAACTCTTAGCATGTCGAAAAAACATTAATTTAAAGAAATTTTAATTTCAATGAACACTTTTTACTTTCAATATATAAATTCGTAATCAATATGAAAAAAACTTTTTTTAGAAAAGTTTTATGTTGTTTTTAATTAAATAATTTAAATTAAAGTTTCAATAATAAATAAACTTTAAAAGTATTAATGAAATACATACTTTTAATAGAAATAAAAAACAATTGTTTATGATATAGTCGTAACTATTAAAATTCAATATAAAAATGTAAACGAAAAGTTAACATTTAAACATAAAATAAATATTAAAAGAAAATTAAAATTAACTTAAAGTTGATGCAACTTATTTACAAAATCTAAGAAAATAAATTATTTTTAAAACTATATAGAAGATTTTAGTATAGTATTTATCTATATTAGAATTATATTAATGTTTTGTTAATTTAAGAACTGATTTTTATTAAAACAACATCATTTGAAATAAGTAAATTGGTTTACATGAAAAATAAAAATTTTAATCAATTACTTAAGTTTAGAAAAAATTGACTAATTGAAAATTTAGAAACAAAACTAAAACAACGTAGACTACTAGTATCTTTAAAATTAACAGTTTATGTTAACCGAACAAAAATATAAGGTAAATCTAAAATTGTTATTCTACCACTATTATTTAAATTCTACTGTTACAGCTTTAGTGAAATACGATTCTCTGAAACTGGTTGAACAGATAGTTACAATACTGCAACTTTATGCAATTTTTACCGCTTTTTAAATGCAGTTATTTTGTTTTACTTGAACCTAATCAAGCGTTAAATTTTACTTCTTAGCAGTTGTCTCTTTTGTAAACAATAACAAGAATTTCTACTGAAGTTGAATACGTATGTTTACTGTATACTTTGTTTGTAAATGAAAACTTTATATTATGAAACAGTTTATAATTAAGAATTATGCCATTTCTAGTACATGACAAATGTACTGCGGCTTAACTAAAAAAACAGAAACAATTTAAAGTTTCATCAATATTTTATTACAACTTACATTTACATATTTTGAGAACATAAAAGTGTTTCACGAAAGATAAATATTGAACAAATTAAATTGTAAACTTGATTTTTCAGAACTGTTGGGTTTTCAAATAGATTTTGAGCCATTTTTTTACTTTTCTATCAAATAAAACTTAAAACATCTGTATATTACTAACGTTTAATAAGTAGACAGCTGCAAGATTTTAAGAAAAGCAAAACAATTGTAAAAACCAAGTAAGTTGTTTACATCTTTGTTATAGAAAACAGCTTTAGCTCTGTTTTCTTCCTTCAAATATAAGTTATACCGTGTAATTTTAAAAGTTTAACAAGTATATTTTGATTAAGTTTTTTTAATAAAACATAAAAAAATAAAATAGTAAGACCAATACCCAAAGCGATTAATGCGATTATTTTCTCAGCAACAATAGCTTTAACAAACAATTAAATTAATTACTGTAACAATGTGCATAAATTCCTTAAGGAGACTTATTGAAACGGAATATTGAAATTAAAATTGTTTGATAAGTTGTTTTTAAGCTTTAGAAACGTTACATAGTTTATTTAAAATGCATAAACAGACTTAATAGCTGTATAAAACTTAATTACACATGATTTCTTATCTGGAGTTTTTATAAGTATTTTGTAAGAAAAACAACTACAGTTTAATAGTATTAGTCTATACTTCAATTATTTTTTTGTACATTTTAGTCTATAAGCTTCTTTTCAAAACACAGTAAAAATTCAACAAAATGTTAGTAAAAAGATCAGAAAATTCTAATAAATCTACAAAAGTAAAAATTTAAAATCTACTTACAACATATCTAAATACCTAAATATTAAATAGGTACTACACACTTACAACAGTTTTCAGCTAAACAATAATTAAAGAAATATTGAATTAAAGTTTTTTATAACAGTTTAAAGTAAGTATTATTTACATATTAAGCTCAGTCTTTTTAATTAAAAATTTTAGTAAGTTTGTCAAAATAGTATATTTTGAAGACAACAAATGTTACTATAGTTTATAAATGTATATCAATTTGAAAGGAATGCAACTTAAATAAAAATTAACAAAAACAAAATAAAAAAAGTTTGTGAAAATAATTAAATCTATAAACTTTAACAACGTATACTTATGTTCACATTCTCCTTTATGATAATTAAAAAGTCTTTAAAGTTTTTTCTTTGTTCTTTCAAATAAAAGTAAGAAGAAAAATTTGAAAACAAGAACACTTCAGTTGTCAAAACTTTTCAAGAGTAACACTCTTCAATAACTATTGACTAGTCAATTACGAAACTCAAATCTATTGTAGTAATGCGCGAGTAAGTTTTAATTTTTTTGATATTCGGTGGCTGAGTACAGTGTAGTTTATGGTTTTTATAACTACAAAAGTATCTTAGATTTGATTTTAGAATATTTAGTAAAAGTACAATGTTTATATTCTATACATTGAAAGTATGAAACGATTTAATAGTTTTTTAAATAAATTTTAAAACATAAATATTTTTATATCATATATATTATAAATATTAATCATATATAACATAAATATTTAGAGTTTTATCGTTTAGTTTTTTTTTACATTTAAACTATGTGTGATTGTAATGTTTGCTAAATTAAGTACTTTTAAATGTACTAGAATGTTTTTGTGTTAACTTTGTAATTTAAGCGACATGTTAACTTATTAAATTTTTTTTTATTTTCACCACTATCTAGCGCTGCTTGCAGAGAAAAAAATCAGCACACCATACATAAAATCAAGTTGCTTTGATGTTCTCTAATTAATATTTTTTTTATCTGAACACATTACATATATTTCTTAATTCTTAAATATTTATTTGTTTTCTTACTTTAGACTATGATTAAATCAACCTTACAGACTTTAATGCGCTTTCAAAGTTAATTGTTAATATCTGTCTAAATTGTTTAAACTGTTGTAGGTACTTACACTAGTTAGTTTTAAAGCTTAAATACAGTAGTAGCAATACAAAGTGTACAGTACATTTATTCCTTTTTTTCTGTTTTATACAATTTACCCCTATGCCATTGTATTAAACACTTTTTACCAGTTTGTCATAAAAATGTGAGTTATATTTGCTACAGCGGTAAAAGTATAACTTTAAAAAAGTATAGTTATATGACTGGTAAACACCTTGTGTAGTAAAGTACTTTAATAAATTAAGCAGTGTAACATAAATCGGCACAAAAAACTGTAGTTATTTGAAACCGGCTTAAGCTTAAATCACGGAATCGTAAGCCATACCAAGCCGGTACCTTAAGTTAATTTTAAACTCCTAAAAACAAAGTTCAAACACAAACAACTTCGCGTGGTTAAATTTAAATTTACCGCAATACACTCGCGGTCAATATCGTGGCTTTATAAACCTTCTTACTGCTCGTTGATTGGATTAAATAGATGTACTGATATATATATATTTCAGACGCTGTCGTATTCTTCAATGAATTTGTGTTTCTTCGCACACATTTGGTCAAGTTTGCGGTAAACTAGTAGATGGTACAGGGTTACACAAGTTTTTTAGTCTGTATTCTCGTTCAAGTGTACAAGTTTCAGTTTTGAAAATTGAACAATAATTTGATTTTTGCAAAGTAGAACTTTTCGATTGAGGTATTTTAACAACTGGAAAGATTTAGGACGCATGTATTACTGTTTTAAAAAAATGGTCAATTAAAACTGTTTTTTTTTTTTTTAAACAAGGATTATCTAAGTCCGTATTATTGCCTCCTTGGAGCGACTTTGTCTATCAGGAGACAATAAGTAGTTGGCAGAAAGTATTGTAATAGGACAACTTTTTAGTAAACGGCTAACTTCTAATAAAATAAGATTATACTTTAATTTTTTAACTATCATAGAGAAATTTTTAGGAAACTCTGGATTAAATCAACACCATGAGTAGAAAAATTTCAAAACAAACGTCATGATGTTCTTTAGCACATGACTAAATTATCGTATAACTTTGTAGTTATTATGAAAGCAGCTTCAAAACACTTTTAAAATTTCAATCTTTATATTTATCAAGTTTTTTGTTATTTTTGAGAATTGCAAAGTTTATACAGACGATTGTACATCATTGATCATGGAAATAATTTTCTAAATTTGTAAAACTAACGCATCAAAGACTTAGTTTGCATTTAAAAATTTTATAACAAAACTTGTACTGTATTTTTTTAATTTATTTTTGGTCTTGAGTCATAAATTTTCTACCTCCTGTTACTTTTGAGTTTCTTTAGTTTGCCAAACATTTTAAATTAAAAAAAATAATAATAACTAAAACCGTAAACTATACATGTTTGAGGTATGATAAGTGCATTTGTATTTTCTAATTATTTTTTACTTATTTTTTGAAATAATGGTGTTTAAGTTTAATATGTATACAGAATACATTTAATGAAGTATTTCATAGCTTTAATAAAAATTAAATTTTAGTAATTCATAAGTTATGACTTTATTATAATTTGGTTCTTCTATTAAAAAAAGTATTTTTAAAATATACACTTCTGATACTATAACGTTTATCTCTAAAAAGACATTTATAATTTTAAGCAAATAGTTCAAGTACTAGTAAATGGGTCTGCAGATGAAGTGCTTGAAAAAATCAGAACAACTTTAGTCCTTAAATATTTGTTTGGAAATAAAGTTTCTTTGTTTCTGTGGCTTCAAGTTAATTCCCGTTAAAACGACAACTTTAAGTTTAGTAAAAACATCGTACAAATTTATAAATCAAAATGCTACTTAGCCTTGAAAGTTTCTGTATACTACAAAAACTTTTGAGATTAAGCATAATGAAACCATGATTTAAGCTTGCTTTATTTTTTACAATTTTTTACTTTTAAAAATTCTTACATCGTTTCTAAGTTTATTTTACAATATTTAATAGTTTATACTTAATCAAACACTTTGGAATGCTGTAAAAAGTTTTTCAATTATAAATAAATTGTTAGTATTTGTACAGTGTTTTACTTACCATTATAAGCAAACTTACTTTGTACAATACACAAAGTAACAAATTTGTTTTAAATAAAAACATAAAATACGACTTAGCTTAGCTATCTTATAAATATAAAGGTTATTATAAAGTTTTAGTATATGTATATATTTTAATAAAAAACTTACAAGATTAAATTAAACAGTGAACACCGTTTAAAACTAATTATATTAAAGTTTTGATTCCACAAGGTTTGAAATACATTGAAAATAAAATAATATGATTTTGTGAAATAAATCTGATAACAGCTTACTTATGACATTTTAGAATTAATATATTTAACTATCGCGTGAATAAAGTTATAAACTGTAAAAATAGTGGTTTAATTTTGATTTTTAGTTCAATTTCAGGGTTATTAGTTTACTTATAATATTCAACAGTCAGTAGTACAGTTTCACTTTAAAGCAGTTATTTTAGTTATGCAAAACGGTGATGTATTCTACTAACCGTTTAGACGTGATTGGTATACAAAATTTTTACTCTTTCAGATTTATGTGCATTTTTTGTATAATTTTAACTAAAACCTCGGTCTTAAAATTAATTAAAAAGATATAAACAAGTAACTTATTCGATATATTTTTTCACTATATTAATATTAATAACAGAATAGTGCTATTTAAATAAAGTCTTAACGACTAAAACTAGTTAAACATTTCAAATATTGCAAAATATATAGCTTTTAGTCTTTTAATAACAAATTATAATAAATTTACATTTATTCAAAAAAAAAAGTACATTTCTAAAACCTTAGGCGTTTTCTTTAAATTGAAAACTTTACTATTAATCATCAATTAAATCTTCTTTACAAGATTTATACATATAGACAAAACGCATTCGTTACTTATTTGTATCTTTGTCAACAATAACTTCTGTCAGACTTGTTTTAAGTTAATAAAGCAAAGCTCTGGTACTATAACGTTTTTTAATTAGTAGATAAATTTTAGAAGAAAAAAAACTAAAAACTTGTGTTTTATCGAACTAAATAGTATTTTTGTTTCTTAAAACTATTGGTTTTACCATACAGTTTTAAAAAACTTCAGTTAATTACTAACCAATAGTGCTTTTAAAAATATTTTTATATATACTTTAGGTTATACGAGTAACTAAATTCTAAAGAATATAAATAATTCTGTTGCTAAAGCTTTAATTTTAAAAATTCTTCTTTTTTAGTTTGGTTGCCCAACAAACCAAGAGGGCATACTTACAACGATAAACGTAAATTACTTAACTTAAGATAAATAATCAATGTGGTTTTTAGTAAACTAAAAAAAAAATATAAGAACGTTTCAACCAACATGCTGATAAAAGAACAAACGTTATTTCTTTAATAACATATTAAAGCGTTTACAACACGTATCTTTAAATTTTTACAAACATACTTGTTTTTTGAGTTTTTATAGCAGAGTTTTCAAAACCTTTTTACGTAAGGTCTTCTTTAAAGAACTAAAGCGCTGGCACCCTTCGAAGATGTTTTTTTAAAAACTACTACTAAATACGCCTATTATCTTTTTATTTTATTATCAACTCCAGAAAATCTAGTATAATTTTCAAATTATTGCCTGTCTGCCCCCTTCAGTCCCTTCGCTGCTTATGACCCCATAAAATTATGTAGTGGCTCACTTTTTGAAATCCTGTTTTTAAATAACTTAATATGCTTAATATTTTAGCGCGGTAGCATATTGAGAACGAAATTATAAATTAGTAAATATAATACATTGAATCTTTAAAATTTTAAATTGATTAGAATTTATTAAGATAGATATGTCATTAAAAACATATTTCAAACAAATCAAACTTTAAAGAATATATACTATAAGAATATGGTAAAAATTCAAAGTATTTATACCTACATTTTGTTTGAAATTGGTCCATTGAAAGCTTTTATTTTCAAATGTTTATAAAGTTTTAGATGGTTGTATTTAAACTACTAATTGAAATAAGTTATCATATCTAAATAGCTTGTTTAAAATATTTACAAAATAATAAGCCTTACGAAGCCACATATGGTGGAAGAAAATAAAAACTATAATTTTATAGATTTACAAAAAAATAGAAAATTTAAAAAACATAAACGTCATAAATTAGACACGAATACTTTTAAAAGATAATTTGAAGTGGTTTTTGATTGCTCTAGAAATAATGATAATTACATTACATTATCTGAGAATAGCCTGTGTTTTCTAACTGTCTTATAGAAAGTTTAAACAATGATACGTAGTTACTATTTGATTGAAAAGTTTTCTAGTGTTAACATATTAGAAAAACTACTTTGTTAAAATAAAAAATGCGAAACCTGAAAGGTAACCATGCTTCAATATTAGTTTTAATTGCACAAAAGACACAAAACGTTCAGTTGTTACTTTGATAAAAAACTTCTGACAGTACAACAATAGTTAAGTTCTAATGGGTATAATTGCATGTTTATATAAATAGGTGCCATCATTTTTCTCGAAGTATTTTTAAGAAAAAGCTTTACATAAACAGAACATTACTTAAAAGTAGTAGAACTTTTTTGCTTTAAAACTTCAAACAATTTATAATTATTTTCTTATATCAGTAAAGGTGCAGTTAACAATGTAATCATAGAAAGTTAAATAGTTTACAAAGTTAAATAAATATAGATTGTTGTATGCTTAAAATTTATTCAAAGAGTTACAATCAAAGTTCTCGACTTGCATCCAAGAAAAATAGTTACAAGTTTAGAAAAATAATTTTAAAAAACAAAAAAAAGGTTGTTCTTTAAGCTTTATTATGTATTAATACTAATCACGTAACTTCAACAATCAAATACAAATATTTATAAAAGTATTTGTTAAAAACAAACACCAAATATTTTTTTTCAGCAAAACTGAAGTAACACAACGGCAAATGTAGAAAATATTTACCAAACACAAACAAATGTAATGATATAAAAATTTGCTTTAAGTTTGAAAAGTCTGTCACACGACCAGTAATTACAGGAAAAACAGTTTCAAAAACGAGAAATACAGAAAACTACATCAAAACTGTCAAAATTTGACGAGCGTTTAACAAAATAGGTAGAATAAAATATGTACTACTTATAAGTGTAGTACACTTGATGACTTTTGTAGTATTTCTATGACTGTAAGTTACTATGCTTTTGCGTTTGTTTGCTTTTACTTACATCATTGCTAGTTGTACTTTTTTGTGACTTATTTTTGTGTAAACATTTTATTTTGTATGTGGACAATCTTTATTTTGCTTTATGTCCATTTGTCCGTAAGTTAATTGAATGTTTTGATAGTTTTAGATATTTTAAAACTTATAGATTTTTTTTATTTAAGTCTTCTAAAAAAATTGATAAAATTTCATAATAGCTAAGTTAACTAAAACATGATTTATAACTTTAGTATTAATGAGTCTTTTCATACAGTAAATATTATAAAACTACTATAAAAAAATTAATTTATAATAAAAAGAGTTTACTTTTCAGAATTAAATGGTCTTTATATAATTTTAAAATATCAACTTTCCAGAAATGGATCTATAACTTTCAAAAAATGTAGATAATATTTGAAGATTAATTACTATATTTCTGTTTATGTTTTATAAAAGATCAAGTCCCAATAAGTAGTACAAATGCTTTAAGTTAGTTTTGTTTTAATTTGAATTAAAATAAAATTATTGTTTGGAAATAATATTTAAACATTAGTATAATATATGTAAGTATTTATTACTGTATCAACAGCTAAATGAAAATTAAACAGTTTTGTTTCATTAAATGTTTTTTATATTAATAGTTTATTAACAAAAACAAAGCAAACATGCTTTTATTTACATTATGTTCCAATCAGTAACTGTAAATTATTAAAAATAAATCAAATACATTTATATTTACCAACAAATGGAAATATTCTCTATAGCAAACATAACCACAAATACGATACAAGTTGCTACAAACATTAAAAGAATTTTGTTTTTAATGTTACCTAAGCTTGTATATTTCAACAGTTTAATTACGTGTTTAAAATTATGTATTTTTTTATGGTAATTTGAAAAACAAAATGGCTAATTAATTTAAACAAAAAATAATTTTAAATTCATTATAAACACGAGCTTTATATGATTTAAATAGATTTCTTTAGACTTATAGAATAATTATTTAAAGTCTCTTGTTACAATTACATGAAAACATATTTATAATAATAATATTAATATGTTGTTATTATAAAATTTTAGCTAAAATAGTTCGTTCTTTTAAACTTATCCAAGTTGTTAAAGCGCAAAAAGTGTTGACTTTGTTGTTAAGTTAAATAACCTTTAAAACAACAAAAATTATTGTAGTTTTATTGTCTAAAAATAGTATATTGGTTTTTCACGTCCTTTTCTACTACTAAAACTAATAAACCTAATAAATAAATTAAATTAAAATAACCTGAAAGTTACTGATATACGTTAAACCTTGTTAGTTCAGCAAACCCAACAAACGCTAGTAGTCTGCAAACCAACAAAAACCTGAGATTGTTATCAAAAAGCGCAGCTTCTTAAGAATAAAAGTTCAAGTGCTGCTCACGCGATAATTAACCCTGAATATTTTTATCGTTGTCGTAAAAATATTGTAATCAGAATTACTCTGTAAACTAATCGACAGTTTAAGTGTGCTTAAAACCGTACAACGGCTTTTAAATTAAGTGTTAGATTTTTTTGTCTAGTTTTTATACTATAAATACTATACATATTACTATATACACTATGAATACTATAATTAAAATTGTTAAATAACTTATTAAGTGTATTTTATTCACTTACCTAATTCATTAAATATCAAAAAACAAAGTTAGTACCTTAAAGTAGTAAATTGAAATTTAAGAAAATAAAAAGAGAATAATTTTTGTGCTTGGTATTAGTTTCACCACAACCAGTATTTTACTATAGCTTAAAGTGTAAGTTTCATTATTTTTAAGTTTTCCTAAGGTTGTCTTAAAAACTCAGTCAAATGATAACGTTTTAAATAACATCGTTGATCAATCTTTTAGAATTTATAAGAGGACAAAGCTTTTAATTATTTAGCGTTGTAAGTTGCTATCAGTGTTTTTTACTGTTTTTAAAAAATAGATATGAGCACAATTAGACCAAAAAGTTTGTTAAGAAAAATTAAAAGAAAGTTATAAGAAAGTTAAACAATTTAGAGATGAATAAAGTTAAGATGTAGTATATTATATAAAACAGATTAAAAGCTTTTAATAATTGAAGCAACTTATTCTAAAAATACCGTACGTTCATAATGACAACCATATTCAAGAGTTGTTTAGTAAATCATCAAACTAAAAAGTACCGTATTAATTACTTACTTAACCTAGAACAAATTAGATTTGATAACTTCATGTTTTGGTTTTCAAGAAAGAACTCTTCTATTTTGCTTTTGTACAGTTCTAAACTTTTACAACTTTTATATAGATAGCTTAAACAATATTTATTATTCTAACAAATGTTTTAAGCTTAGGCTATCACACATATTTTAGATACATAGTTTTTATAAATACAAAAAGTTTTCAATCTCTGTTTTTGAGCTTATTACTAAACATAACTTTAAGTTTTGTTTAACAACCTACTCTGAGTGTTCTAATTATAAAGGGAATGACAAAACATATTTATTTTAACCGTAACTATATTATAACAAGGTTCAAAGAAAATTAAAGATATAATTTTTCTAGTTTTTTAAATTTTGCTTTGTCCAAAATTGTCTCATTTGTAAAACAGGAGAAAAATATTTAACTTGAAACTAATTGTAGCTAAAATTTAAACTTGCTTCAACTAGTGAAAGTGTAATTTTTAGAAATTTTATTAATTTTTTCAAGGTTCGCAAAATTAATAAAAGAACCACAAAGTTCATTTCATGCATAAAGATGTATAAACAGTACATTTGATATAAACGTGGTTATGATAATTTTGTCTGAAGAATTTTGTTTTTTACAGCTTTTTAATACACTATTGCATTTTAATTGGATTAAGGTGTGGTTTGGAGAAAGTTTAAGGAAATTAAAATAGTTTAAGCATGAAACAAATTTTGAACATTAAAAGCTCTACTTTTGAGTAACAACATTTACCATTTATAAAATCATAATATTTACCAAATACTTTTATTGGCAGCAATTTAAAAAAAGGGAAAACATATGATTTCTAATTTACAAAACAAAAACGCACTGAACAATTAACTGCATAAAGTTGTTTACGAAAAAATAAATTTGATGTTTCAAAACTCTAAAAAATAGCTTCTATAGAACATATAATTTTTAGTTTTTGTTTTATCAACAAAACACGTAATTTATTTTTACTGCAACAATAAAACTAACTTGTATGTCAAAATTTATAGCTGCTAAGTTAACATTTACAATCAGATACTAAGTGCAGCTAGTATAGTGTAAACAATATCATAAAAAAAAAACAAAAATAAAACAAATCCAATTGAAAGTTACACAAACAGCAGATTAAAAACTGTTGAATAGCTTACTAAACATAAGGAAATAAATTAGTTCACTAGACTGATGAAAGATATGAAAGTTGGTATAAGCAATAAAACGTAAAATAAGGGGCATTAGAAACAATAAAATTTTTTCAACTAAAGTATAAATTTGGACAATTTTCAAAAAAGAAAACATGTTTTAATAAACTCTTTTAAGTAATAACTAAACCTATAGAGTAACACAATTAAAAGTACAAACAACAAACGTTCTAAGATAAAAAATAAATTAAAGTTTACTAAGTATTTAAGTATAAATATTTTAACTAGTTATGAAAAGGTTAACTTATTCTATGTTCGGATCAACAAACAAGTTTAAGTTTTTCTCACTTTTACTGTCAGCTCTTGGCTTTTACACTTTTCAATGCAGATCATCAGTATTTTATTTTTAAATGTGTTTGTCCCTTTCTCATGTCTCGTGCATACTTTCTCTTGTTCAAGCTTCTTTTTCTACATAATTTCCTGACGATACCTTATTTCTATTCTTCACTCAACAATTTCTACGTAACCTTCTAGTGACATTTTTCTCTTTATGTTACACTTTCTACATATTCTCCCGACGATGGTGGCGTTTCTCCTACTGAGTTGAGAACTTCTTTTATTTCCTGACATTCTGATTCGGAATCAGTGTCCATTAACTTCATAGATTTGTTTTGTGCCTGAAAAAAAATATATTTGTTCATCAGCTAAAAAAATTGCATCCTATCAAGTAAACTTTCTTGTAGTCTAGTTATAAAATAAAGTGATACTAACATTAAAACAATATAAATTTATTTTTAAACATAAAAACAGATTCTACCAAGTAAATATAAAAATAGTTTTTACTATACTACTAAAAAACAACAAGGTTATATTTTTTTAATTAACTTATAGAAACAAACATTATCAATGAGAGTGGAAGTTTCGCTTAAAAGAGGAGACTCCTCGTCAATTGGAGTTGAAACGGGAGTCGATTTGAAAACAAGTTTCTTTACAGGATCAGATGCTCTGTTTAGATCGAGACTCATTTTCTTCTTCAAAGATCCTATTCGCATGGAGTACGGATCCTCGGCTATCGGAAAGTTTATCAGAGTTGATTTCGAGTTGATGCTTTCACTAACGTACCTTTTTCTTTGGGGATTTTCTGTTAAAAAAGTTAATTGTATAACATTTTGTCTAACTAAATGAATAACATCTTAACAATAATCACATACAATTAAAAATAGTTAAACATTTTAAACGTATAATATTTTTGTGATTTCATTGATAATAATCTTTAAAACCTTTACAAACCATTATTTTGCTGGTTATAAATTTGAAAGTTCTGATGTGAGTTCTGATGCGGAATTCTTTTAACTTTCCTCCTATCCAAACTATACGACATTCCTTTTCCCGATGACGTCATCAAGACTTGTGTCGGTTGCGTCATTGGCGTCATCGGCCCCCTCGTCAACTGACCGTTGCCATTGAAAACTTTTCCTTCCAGGTTGCCTAATAACGAAGGTCTTTGGTGAAACGATTGCTGACGACCGATCTGTTGCAAGGTGTTTGGGGCTTTCTGGTGGAAACTAGTTGACATGGCAACCATTTGGTGCTGGTTGCTATGGGAACGCTTCAGCTTATGATGGTGGTTGGGGGTCATCGGGGACGTTAAGGGGTGTGGAAGGGTTTGTTGCCTAGAAGTCTGAAAGTTTTTTTAAATATTTATATACTTAGTTTGACACAAAGACAGTTTTTACTGTTAATTGTAAGAGAAAATTACTATCTTCAATTCGCTTAAAATTATTTAAACGAAGCTGTTTTTAGTTATTTTTCAAATCTCCGTTATTAATATATACAAAAATGTTAGTACCTTATTCATACTTCCGTTTAACAAAGGTGTTCGTGCAATTTGGTTAACTAACATTCCAGACTTGCTTGAAGTTGAAATCTTGAAAAAACTGCAAAATCTGCAAAAAATTTACCGAGTTTTGTTATAAGTTAGACCTTTTTAAGTCACAACTTAACAATGATGAAATAGTAAATTATTTTTTAACATTAAATAAATAAATGAATGTATATATAACTTAAGGATAATTAACATTTTAATAAATAACACACCACGCTTAATGTGAGTTTTTTATTTTTTTATTTTTACCTTTCTTGCTTTCAGCATTTCAGTTTCTTCAGAAATTCTAAACACATTTTCCGCCATGGGTGTTAAGTTTTTTTCGCCACTTGAGTCGCTGTTGTTTCTGCCCTGTTGTTGGGTTGCGTCCAGCATGACAACGCTTTCGTTGTTGCTAAGACGCGTGCTGATGACGTAAGATCTGGAAAAAGATTTTAGCATACTTCAAAAAGTTTTAAAAACACTTTATTTAATATTAATGAACACGGTTTTTAGCAGAATTGTTAGAATGCTAACGTTGCTAAATGATTTCTTATCTCAACTTGTGTAGTTTTTAAATGATTTAAATTTAATAACTAAGAATATAAAACCTTAAATAGTCTATCTTAAAAGCAGCCTTTTGGATAATCAGTCGTACAAGTTTATTTTAAAAACTTACTTTGAACTTGATTCGCTTGGGATTTTGTTTCTTTGTAAGGAATTTCCCCTTTGTAGAGAATTTGGATTTCCACCAACACTCAAATTTGAATTGTGACGTTTGCTGTTACTTCTTGTTAGTGCCGACTGTTAAAAAATAGTAAAAATAAAATTGTTTATAAAAAAAAAAAGAATATATTCCAAAGTTTAAATTATAAAAAAAGTTTAAATTATTTCGATTGGATTTAATTTTCTATAAAGTCCATACATTTTAGTTATTTGAGAAAAAAGAAAACCAACTCGCGAAGAGAAATGTCTTTGTCGTTTTTTCATCAGCTTATGGCAAGGATTACAACATAAAAATATGAAACTGGTCAATACAATTCGCCAATTCCAGCAGTCAGTATTGCTATTAAACTCTCATTGCCTGCTTCAGATATTATTAAATCATTTTCTGGGTTTTTTGGCTTCGAAGTGGTTTGATCATGTTCTTCTGAAATTTCTAAAGTAAAAAATTTTCAATTAAATGATAACTTGTTAGTGTTATGTAATCAAAGAAGAAGTAATTTTAGTCACTAAAATAATACTACATGTTATTTATACTGCTGACTTTGCTTTACCTTTTATGTCACTTTAGATATCACTATTATATTGAGCTTTATTTAATATTTTAAACTTTTTACAAGATTATTTTCTTTTTAATAGTTTATTTTCAAAAATAATCGCTCATTAGACTTCATTTTAATATTCTAGCAACCAGCTTACCATCAATTATTCTAGGACACTCTACCAATCTCTCGCTTCCATCAAGGTCCTGGTCTCTTGATATATCGTGTACAGTAGTACCCTGACACAAACGTCCGTCCCATGTACAGTACGGGTCCTTTTTCTCCTTGCATTCCCGCTCACAATTCACACCAATGTGATGGCATAGTGGTGCAGCTACGACGCAATCGCTGAACGTCACAAAAACGTTCCCTGATTCTTTGTTGACTAGTAGTGACGTCACCTCTGATCTATGAAACAATTTTTTGTGAAACAATTTTTTGTTTTATTCAAACAGTTTTTGGCGAGTAAAACATGTTTTATAGTTTTATAACGCTAACAGTTATGTTTTACACAAGATTTTAATTATTAACTAAATCATTTTGTCTGTAGTACATTTTTATAATCAATAAAAACACTTTTTTTTCATTTAAAATATTTTATTGACTTAAACCCAAATAAGATAAAAAGATTTAAAAAAAACATTGATATTATTTTACAGTTTTAATTTATAAGAAATACTATATTTACTTACTTTTTACTATCGCATACGTTAGGATCAAATACTCTTCTTTTTTCCAGAACAACTTTTTTATCAGTTGCAGTTAAAAACAAAGTTTTTATAATGAATCCACTTTTAGTTCCTAGCCACAAAACTGTGTAATGAAGTTTTTCAGATGAAATAGAAACTTCGTTTTCCTCTATTGTATCTATCAAGATTGCTGTATACTCATCTCTGTGAAATTTCTTCATATCAAAATTTTTACAGGTTATGTGTAAAAAAAACTAAGTAATAGTAAACTTGTAACGTGATTTTAATTAATAAACGTTTTATTAAACTTTAGTTAAAACACAAAGTTATCTCTTAATATTTTATGCAGTTTGAAGGTTATTAACAGAACGACTACTTTATCTCTAAAATAAAAGCAACAGTTTTGCTTATTGATTTAACTTTAACTTAAATGATTTAACAAAAAAGTGTCACATAAGTCAATAAGAGTTGTAATTTTTTTCACAACGATAAATATTACTTCTTTTACTTAATTTTTAACGTAATGTCAATTTGAATTCCTGTGCTTAAGTTACTTATAAAGTTATATATGGTAAAAAACTTTAGCAACGCTTCACATCAGGCTAAATAAGTTTAAAACAAAATTTCATTTAATAAAAACAGAACCATGTTTTAAGTGAAGATAAATTACTACTATTTATTTGTTTTTAAAGTTTGATAAATATCTTTGCTTGAAATTTTATTTAACTTTTCAATTTTTAACCTAAAAACAATGGTAGAAAAGTTTAGTTATTACTTAATGTTTTTATTTTCAGCGGTCAATAGTTTATCAAGGTTTTAGAACAAACTTAAATGAACTAATACTATACCATAAAAACCAATGTTATTAACAATTTTTGAAAACTATTTCGAAAGAGTTTACAACTTTGATGATGTTAAAACCTATCTCGATTGAACAAGATAGTTTTATTACCAGAACATTATTTTCAAACATGATTTTAAATGATAAATAAAGCATCAAAAAAACTAAAAATTTATACTTTAATAAAAAGTTGAGCTAATAAATCTAGCATATTAACAACATAACAAGTTTTATCTTTTAAACATTCTAATGTTTGTTCGCAAATATATGAAAGCTTTCTCTACAATGTAATTGTTATTAAAGCCTATCTTGATCGAATAAGTTAAGTTTATTAGAAAAACATCATTTTTTAAGTTCTGATTTCACAGAAAAGTATACACCACAAAAAACGAAAATTATATATTTAAATGAACAGGTGCATTGTTTAATGAAGCATATCAACAACAAAAAAAGTTTTATCTTTTGAATCTTTTAATGTTTGTTTGCAAAATAAACACTGCTTTGAAGTGTTCAATACAACAACCTTAAACCGCGCACAAAAGTAGCACCACGTTTAGTTTTCGGTTACAATATATTTAATGTATTTGCTTAAGTTTTTATTTTTAAACTTTTTGTTTTCCAAATGTTGTTTAAAAACAAAAAACTTTTGTAGCATATATTAAAAAAAGTTTAATTTAGAAAAAAGTAATTATATTATAAGTGCTTGTTTACTTAACTAATAATAAAGTTAAGTTCAAATTTAACTAACTATTTATTTTATTTGAATCTCAATACTCACACAAAAAATGAGTTTTGTTAATTACTATTTTTATATCTTTTTATCCGTACAAAAGTCATTTTATACTTTGCTAAATTTGAATTTTCGCGATCGCTTTCTATTTTCATGTCTATGTTCTTTGTTATAAAATTTAATAAAAAGTATGGTATTTTTGTTTCACATGTTTCTAAGAAAAGTAAATTCGGTTAATCAAAAGTTCAATTTAAGGTTAAAAAGTAATGTAATTTATCCTATATACTGAGTTATTCAAATTTTTTATAATTATTTCTATATAAAAACTCAAATATGTTTTGGAAACATATTAAAGCATCAGAACCTTATATTGTTATTATGTTAAATAACAAGTTAGTGTTAGGCACTAAAAAACAATTTCATGAACAAATATATTTACAAAATATTTTTCAATAAAATATTAATCACGAACAAGCTAAAACCACAGTATCGTACTTAAATATAATTACTTTTTTAACTAAAAATTAGTTTCAGGCGTGTTAAAAGATATTCTAATCATAAAATAGAAAACCAACAACTTAAAGTCAAGGAAAAGCTCATCTTTAGCTTATTGTAAAAGTATTGAGAATATTTGTGTTAAGAAAATAAATACTTTTTATCCAACATAAACATCGGCGAAAGTCTAGAGAGCCTAAGTCTGGATTTTTGTTTACCGTGAGACAAGCTCAAGTTTAACATAAGGGTTTATCATACCAATTCGATCACCAGACCACAGGCCTTCGGTAGACCCGGTTTCGTCCTTATTAGGACTCGTCAGTCAGTCAAAACCAAAAGAATTGTAGATTGAAGACTAGAAGTCTATAAGTTGTGAAACATAGTTAACTTTTCATGCAACAAATAACTTTTGTATTCGACTTCAACCACTACAATTATTGCGTAGGTACAAAATGTAAAACAACTTAATTGTAATTCGTTCTTTTAGTTATAGAACTTGTTGATAAAAAACTTGTTAATTTAAAGACAAAAATGTATTCTAGTGAACTAATCGAAAGTATACTCAAAATATTTATCGAATCAAGCGTAAAACTACAATGCAAATCAACTAAAACAGTTATAAATACGTCTGTAATTCAACCACCTTAAATTAAGCGGTGACAAAACACTTCTGTAAGCTGAACGAAAAGTCGTCTGAGACGAAGAAATTAATCTTCTTATGACGAAAATAAAATATTTAAGGTTAAATATTGCGTGAACAACGAACCGCTTAAAATTATCACAAAATTTAAGTTTTATGAGGATTAAAATTTTGCAATTCTAAGACAATGTTTTAGAACTAATTTTTCTTAACTTTCTATAATATTATACTTTTTCTGGTTTTTAGGAAAGATGTCAAAGTTATAAACAAAAAATTTATAAATGCAAAAAAACCACAATGCTTTAATACCAAAATTATTTAAAATTTAACAAACCATCACAACAAGGCTTGTACCATAATCGTGACAAGCTTGTATCTTAATTTTTATCTGGTAATTAAAGTAAACTAAGTTTAGCAGAAACAAACTAAAGTTTAGTTAAGTCTCAAAAAACAGTTAGTTTTTTTTAATTCTAAGAAAATGTTTTTTTTTTGTAGTATCTATAAGTTTTACTTTAAACTTTCATAACTGTAAATTAAGTTCAATTAACTTTTGAGTGCTCAAAATTGGTCCATTGTAAAAGTTCCACGGTTGAACTCTATCTCTCGCCATGAAATGAGTTTTTATAAATTCCTCAGATTTTGCATTTAAAGTTCTATCTCCATTCTTGCTTACATTAAAGTCGCATCAGCAAATATTCAATAATTTTGTTTTAAAGATCATAAAATACGCTTCTTTAATTTAGCTTATATTTGCTTGTTTATCAAAACTTTATTTTAGACAGGAAATTGTTCCTATTTTTATGTAATCAAAAAATATAAAAGAACGTTTTTAAGATATTTTTAGATTAAAATAATATCTTGATACTCATTTGGAGAATATACTTCAGACAATAAACACCTCGATTTAATGTAAATGTTTTCAATAGTAGATAAGTTTTAGTTTTATAATACATTTACCAACCTAGGTATGTTTGGGTATAGGTTGTTTTTAATTGGATAAACAAATCCATCAACTTCTTCCATCAATGGACTTTCAAGTGCATTATTTATATCATCTAATTTAAATATACATACTGCTGATGCATTTATGAAGGCACTGTAAAAAATTAAAGTAGTTTGAATATTAGAACAGCTGTTATTTTAGTTTAGTTGTAAAATGATTTAAGCATGCTTTGTTTTGAATGAGACTTTTTTGATGTTAAAATAAACAAGTAATAAGATTTTTCTTAAGATGAATAAAAATTACTAAATCAAGCTGTTTTGTTCGAAAAAGCTTAATCATTATTATACGATAGTTTCATATTTTTATCTTTTTTAAGTTAATACACATGAAATGTTTGAAGAAATTAATATTTCTACCTTGAGCTCTTCATGGTAGCAAATACTACGTCATGACTTCCTTCAGATGACGTTTTCATCTTTATGACGTCACTTAGAGAAATAACTCGATCAAGATAAAGAGAAGATTGAATTGAACAATTGATGCGAGTTTTCACGAAAGAGCTGAAAACAAACTGAAAAGCGATTGCTTGCTCCAACATCTTTGTAAATATCATTCTTACAAACTTGTGACACTGTTGCCATGTATCCCTGTTAAGCAAAGTTGCAGTAATCTACAAATACATTGTACAACTTCTTATTTAATCATTTTAATAACAAGTTATTCAGGAAACAATAGGCACAAGTTGTGAATTTGATACTAACGTTATCTCTAGACTCTACAGCTGGTTCATTGAAAAAAGTAAATATTTTACCGATTTCTTTTGTAACTTCAATTATTCGCACAAACTCTGCCGGATCTGTTTAGGAACAAACCTTTATATTTTGAGAGACAAATATATTTACTTATATTTTTTCTTGCTTGCTTGCAACATTTAGTCTAATTGAACAGTTTCAGTTATAAAGTAACTGTTAAATTATTTTATTTGATTTCGTCATAAAATAATAAATTAACGAACTTCTAATAAAGTCATATGCTGGATCTTTTGCAAAAGTTTTTAGATTTTTATCAGGATCATGTGTAACGAGTTTAAACAACTGAGATATCGGATTATCGTGAGTAAACCCATAGTAAATAGCTCCATCTGTGAAAACATGTTAAACTATAGTGTTTTTAACAAACTTATGTATAAGATTAACTTACATGAAGACAATGAAACAGTTTTGTAATTTGGTAGAGCTGAACAAAGTTTAATTCCTCTTTCGTTGAACATTTTGATTGTTTTATCAACATACTCATCTAAACCACCATCTTCATTAACCTTAAGTTAAAAATTAAGTTTTATTTAATATTTACTTTATATTCAAAAAGAATGTTCTATCTATGAATTAATGCCAAAAAAACTATTTGTTTAATTTATTTAATTTCTTAGCAATGTTTAAACTAGTTATTAACCAGACCATGACCTTTTTAAAAAATTAAGATTCGGCTAACTACAGTTTTAAATTTTTTTAAATCTAGTTAGTTTAAATTGTTATTACCGTTAAGCACAAAAAAAAAGTTAGTAGCAACAATTTAAACTTAAGGTTTAACTGTACTCAACATTATAATTCGTGTTACACATAATGTATACAAAATATTTCAAAGATTTAACGTTTAAAAACCTAAAACTATTTACAAATTATTTAACTAGTTAGAAACTGTAGAAATCCTTTGAATTTTATAAGTTAGCTTATAACACAAAGTCATTAGAATTCCATTTCAGTTGGTAAAAACAGATATAGAAACAAAAAATAAAAACAATTCAAACATTTAAAAAGTTCAGACTTCTACTTATTTACAACCAATAAATAGTTTTATAAGTCCCTATTGTTAGTTTAGCAGAACTTAATGTTATATTACATGTACTAAGAACATAGTAATAAATAAAAAAAACTTGATAGATCAAATCTCAAAATAATTACAAATTACACAACCGATTCAAAACCTTATAAGCCCTCATGATTGGTTTAGCGGAGTTTGACGCGCATACGAGCACCTCATTGGTTAGTTTGTTGTTTTCTTCGTCACGTAATTGGACGAAACTTGTTACGTGATTCCGACAATCACTTTCAACTATAAGACCGTTTCTTATCAACTTTTCGTGCTTTGACAAACATTTTTCGTATGATTTTTCATCACTTTTCCAATTAATTGTCTGTTTTAAGTTTACTGATAAGTATTAAAAAACACAAAATTTAAAATTTGTTTAAGCTTACTTTTAGCGCTTTCTGTAAAGTTTTTTACTCTAATTTAAAACTAATTTTAAGTATGTTTATTAAATAAACTTTTTATTTTAAATTTTTTAAACGAAAATACTTGAGTGTTGTTTTTATTTTGAATGATAATAGAATTCTAAAACTTTTTTAATGCATCACAGCCAAAAGGTATTATAAAGAGTTTAAAACTGCTTACTAGTTTCTGGAGAATATTTCTTTTGCTATTTTTACCAACAACAGAGATAGGTACGTCCAGCAAAAATATTTTGTTCCTGTTTATTAATTAGATTGATTAATAAACTTCATTTGAAATAATGTAGAAGAAATAAGTAATATATTAAGTAACAAACTTCAAAGTCAATCACATTTTACGAGACATTACTGTCAAAATTTACGAAGACAGTGTTCAAAATGATCTGTTTTTTGTTTAATTAACAATAAAACTTTACAACAAAATTTAGAAGAGGCTTTTTATTAGGCTCTTGTTCTGTTGAAATTGGTTTTGTACAAAATAAAAATACACGCAAAGCTTTCAAAAGTAGGTACATAAATTCTAAAGTTATTGCTTTTTTGAAACTACATGAATTAATTGAGATAAACTTTGCCTGAATTTCTATAACTTAGGGCTCACAAAATATTTTCTTGCAAATTTTATGTTTCGTTTAAGTTTTATAGAGAGAATTTTTTGACTACTTTTAAGAATTTTTTTAATAACAGTATTGTTTGAAACCGTTACATTAAAAAAACAAATTTCACCTAGCATGAACGTAGAAATGATTGTTTATTTGTTTTAATCCGTGTAAATCATACAACTGATGAGATGCTGGGTTTTTCGAATCACCTCCAATAAACACTGAGTATTTCTCAGAATCTGTTTTAAACTTTCTTTAAAAACTAATAAAGTCTATGTTGGTACTTAGGTAATTTTTTTTAATTTAATATTATCAATTGCCAATAAAGCATCCAGTAAGTAGTATTTTCAAGTTAAAAAATAAAAGACGCAAGTATTAAATTTAATATCTATACAATTTTACTTTATGTAATGGTTGTTTGAGCTAAAAAATAGATTCAATACTTTTTGGTGGTAAAATTCTAAATAAGTCTGAGTTGTTAATTTATTTTTAAGTTTACGAAAATAAAACACGTTCTATTTCTACCTTAATATTTTTAGAAATAACAATAACCTAATTTATGTCAAGTGACTATTGTTATTATATGCCATTGTCAGCTTTTAATATATGTTTTTATTTATTTTTTACAATAGGCTAAAATAAACATTCAAATCAAAGTAATCTATATTAGTAGAAAAAACTGATATTAATATAAAATAAAAATACTTTAAGCTCTAAACATTGAGTACTTTATAATTAAAGCTACCATGAACAAAGTTTCAATTTTAAGTAGAAACTAACATTCAACATTTATAAAAATTTATGTAACACGAAAAACAAAATTTTTTTAATACTTGTAACAAGTTGTTATCGTATTTGAGGTTGTGTTTACTATAGAGAAAATTTTTATTTGTCATTAAATAAATTTTGTTTGCTTAATACCTTACAATTTGCAGTTTCTGATTGGAACTTAATGTTTTTAGTAAACAAATCTACATGTTTGCTTTGTTGTTGTTAATAAAGTTATAGTTTCACTTACAGTATGTATGTTGTATATGTTATGATTTAACTTAAATTAGCAAGATCTATTTAACTTCGACAAATGTTTAGGAAAGTTTTGCAATAGCTACAATTCAATTTTAATATTTGGTCAACTTCATTTTTGTTAAAACGTTAAAGATGTAAACTACTTTAAAAAATACTTGTAGACCCATTAAAGTGTTAAAAAGATTTATTTAAACTCAATGTTTGTACGTAAATGAACTTTGTATTAGTTAATTTTTTAAATGTGATCAACACTAAGATCAATGTATAATTTACTAATTGTATGTATTAATAATTAAACTAACTTATAGCATTTGTGTTGCTTATTGGGACTTCTTCTTGTATAAAAGATGACTTTGTTGATATTATAAATAGAAATAAAATAATAAATGTCAAAATATTTTGTACATTTTGATTTTTCTTGTAAGTCACATTTCCATTTCTAACAAGGTTGATTTTTAAGATTTTTAATAAAAGCATTTATATCTGAAATAAAAAGTGGTAGTTATAAACATTTTGTTACTCTTAATAAAGCTTTTTATCTAATCAAAAAAAGCTCTAATAGATATTTAATGATCTTGTTTGCTGTTGAATTAATTTTTATTTTTATAACTATTAAAAACTTTTTTAGCACCCGTTTTAAAGACTCAATTGCGTTATTTATAAATAATAAACGTTTCGTTCAACTACTGACAAAATTAAACAAACAAGAAAAAACGCTTACTTGCAAACAACAATTGTTTACATAAAATTTGGTTAAAATAAGAAAATAATATACTATGTAAATAAAAGTAAACAAGCATAATTACATAGCAATTTATTGTCGTAAAAATATCGTAAAAGCCTCTTAAGTGAAGTGCACTTTATATTAGCACACAAAACGTTGAACTTAGTTAGTTTTTATTAAACGCTCATCAAATTTTGTAAGCTTTAATAAATGTTCCGTTTTTTCTGTTGTAAGTTATTTCTCCTGTAATTATTTGCCGTGTAACCATTTTAAGTGTCATTTATAAAGTTAAATATGAAACCATAGCTGAGCACGTTTTCAACCATTTGAGGAGTATATATCGATAAACATGCAAAAGCTTAAACGAAAATGTTTAAACAGCTAAATTATATCTGTTATATACATACCATTTGTACAATTCATACAACAGTTTAGGTGTCAATTTTTATTAAAACTTTTGTAATACCTAAGTATGGTTAAGAGTAAAATTTGATAAATTAAGTTAGATGTTTATAATTTTCGGTGAATCATAAGTTCATTGTATCAATTTTCTCTAAAAATGTTTGTACAGTGAACCGTTTATATATTTAACAAAGGTGCAGTAAAATAAAATAAAGTGAACAAATATAAATACAACGGAAAACAACGTGTTTGATTAATTATACATATTTAATATAATGAATTTACGATTTTATACATTGTTACAAAATAGAATAGAGCACGTTTACAGTATACCAGCGACAAACCGTAAACTTAAAACAAGTTTAATCTTTAAAACTTTATTTCGAAACGTTTTATATCAAATTGACTAGGTGAGTTTTTGTAACAACAAAAACAACTTACATTCTAAACTAAGTTTTGAATTTAGACTTTCAAATTTTCTGGTATGCTTAAAAACTAAATGTAATTCAGAATACTGTAATTTTAAAGGTAGCTCTAGCCACAATTGAATTATATGCACTTTAAAAGTACGAAATACTATACCATGCATGTTATTAGCTTTGTAGACTGGTTTGTTAAAATGATGTTATATTTTCATCAACAGATAAAAAATTTGAAAGGTTTAAAAATAACTTAATTAGATGATTTTAACACAGTTTGTGTTAAAATCCAACTTTGTCATGTCTTTCAGTTATTCGAGCTAAGTATAAATTACTAAATTTATCAGTTCTAAAACTTTTGCATGCTCTGAATTTTATAACTTCTTTTGATATCAATCTTGCGAAGTTTCTAAACCATTGTATAATTCAAAAGCATTTTTAATTTTACTAACCTTTTTTTGGTTTAAATATACGCCTTTTAATTTCATACCCCGCAAGTAAGCTGCATTTGTAAAAAATAATTATCTTCATACTTTTTATATTTACAAAACACTTTTTTCCGTAATCGACTAACAAAACACTTCTTTATCGAACAACATCTCTAGTCTTTTTTTTTTACAGGAAAATTGCAACAGATTTAAAAAACTAAAAAATATCGCTTAGAAAGCTTTCGCCTTACTATGTAGCAGTTAAAATCATACAACTAAAATCTAAAACACGGGTTTCAGACTACAGAACTATTAAGAGTATTTTCATATATTAACAACATAAATTTTATCAAAAAGTTCTAAACTTTAAGCTAATTGAAAAAGTATAAAGGTAATATACAAATCTACAAACATAACTACATATAATTATAAAAAGTAAGTATGTTTTTTCTTAACTCAAACTCGCTTTTGCCTCAATCAAATTAATTGGTTTCTCAAATAAAATTTAAAAATTCTGTAAGTTAAGCAGAAAATTTCCAAGACAAACGTCATAATGAATTTTAGCACATGACTGAATTATCGTATAATTTTGTAGTGGTTATGAATAGAGCTTCTTTACACTTCTAAGCTTTTGGGTAATCTTGATTTTTTCTAAAGTTTTTGTTGTTTTTGAGGTCTGCAAAGTTTATACAGATGGGTGCACTTCATTGGGCATCGAAATAATTTCCTATTTTGGCAAAATAAACGCTTTATAGATTTTCTTAGATTTAAAATCATAAGTTTGGCCTTACTTCAGTTTAATGTTTATTCACTGTCTGAGTTTCAGAGCGTTATGGTCGCAATATGTAGGCTTTAAACATAACTGTTGTTTGAAATACTTATTATTACAGATATCTATGATGTTTAAAGAACTTAAAAACTCAAGGAAAAAAATGACATTTTTTTATCATAAGCGTCCGTTTAGTTTTTTTTTCGATCAAAACTTTAAGCCAGTTTATAACGTTTTATAAAGTTCTATACAATTGTCATTTTTATAAGTAAACAAACAAAAATACAAAATCAATTTAATTTTTAAAAGCCTAAAAAAACTTTAGTTTAGGGATTAAAATGACAAAATAAAATTATAATATAAAAGCATTTCTAACCTCAAAGCAAAAATAGTTTTTTAATCCAACTAATCACGTGACTTAAATAAAAGCTAAACATCTAACTTTGTTTGTTTTACACTTCTGTTAACAAAAACTTTACTTAACATAATTTAATTCTATCGTACAGCTTAAATGCATTGAAAAATCAAGTTGAAAATTTAACTGCATTGTAATATTTTTTTAAAACTTACTTTAAACAAAACTAACTTAAAAACAAACAAAAACAAAGTTTAAACTGCTAATTTACCTTCGTAGAATATTTAATCTCAATTCAACATGCTGCAAAATGTTATGAAGTGTTAGACTTCAATATGCAATCAAGCATTAAGTTTCGCGGTTTTTCTTTTTACTATTTGTATTCTCTTTTTGTCAAATTTTGAAAGCTAGGAGGGTTTGAATGGCTCGTGATTAAGAACATTTTTAAGAAGGATTTATAAAGAATAAAACTTTATTTTAAGTTTTTAATTCTTAGTGGATATTTTACAGGTAAAGTTAGTATTGTATAACATTAAAAGATGAAAAAACTATTTCAGCTTATATATTTAAATGAAATTGATAGACTGAAAAAATTACAAAACTTTACTAAAAAAATAAAAATTTTATGAACTATTAGTAAAACAAACTAAAATAAACAAGCTAAAAACATGTCTTTTTTCTAATGTAACTTATTTCAATAAAAGTTTTTAAGTATAACTTTATTAAACTTGCTTTAGTTAACTACACTTATGATATTCCAAGCCTAAGGTTACTTTTACAATTTACAATTTTAAGTAAACCTAATAACCTTAAACTAAATACAGTAAAGTGGCCAAAAAACATACGAATTAGTTTTTTTTCCAAGATAAATTATGTTCATCAAGCAAAAGTAAAAGTTTAGTTGCTTAAATCTTCTTACTTCAAGAGTTTAGTTTTAATTTATGTAAACATTTTTTTTAACTGTATTTAAAGAAGTAAAAAAAAAGAAATTGCGAATACTTGATTTAAACTATTTATAAATGTTTTGCTGGCAGTTTAAACAAGTTACGTAGTATAACTACTACTATTCTATATTAAACAGTGGCGTCGCGTGGTACTTTTCTTAGGTGGTGCAGAAAAAAATCCGAGTTGCCGGTGATCGATTTGCCCCTACTTGAGTTGTCCCTGCTCGAACTGCCTCTTCTCGAGTCGCTTCTGCTTGAGTTGCTTGTTCTCGATTTGCTTCTTCTCGAGTTACTTCTGCTCGAGTTGCTTCTGCTCGAGTTGTTTCTGCTTGTTTTGCTTCTGCTCAAATCGCCTGTGCTCGAGTTGCCGGTGATCGAGTTGCCGCTGCTCTGCTTAGCTTTGTTTTCATTTTTTGTTCACAATAGCTTGTGGAATAATACTAAAACATGTACTGTTTTATGAAATTTTCAACTTAGTTTAATTACCGCAAGATACTGATTTTGCGGTAATTCTTGAAGAAATTTTGCTTTTATGATTTTATTTGCGGCAGTCAGCTAAGAGTTTGCGGCGGTGTAGTGAGCAAAATGGTCGTTTTCTAAATTGGAGTTTTATAAGAGATTTTGTTCTAAAAATTAACGAAAACGTTATAAACAGTTAATTTTTTCTTACAAAATTAAAAGTGGTGCAATTGCAGCAGTGCAACACCCCACGCGACGCCCCTGATATTAAACAATAATAAATTTTATTTATTTTAGAATTTAAGTCAAAAGTAAGCATCGTTCGTTATACTTTTGCGTTCTTTATTTGTATAGCTTAAAGCAGTTATTATTTGATGATAAACACCATGGTAAAGAACCATTGTTTAGAGTTTATATAAATCAACTAATTTATAAAAAGATGATGCCAACCGTAAATATGACAAGTACAGTACTATGAAACTAGATTTTTTTTTAGCTTAAATTTAATCCTTACTACTTAATCTTAAGATTTTAAAGGTTTTCAAATTAAATAAAAACGTTAAATAGACGCGCCAGTTTAGCCAAACTTTAAAATATGACTGAAAGAGAGGATTATTTAAATAGTAAAAAGAAAAACCGCGAAATTTAACGCTTGATTCCACATTGAAGACAAACAGGGAAACACTTCATAGTATTTTGCAGCATTTTGAATTGAGATTGAAAACTTTACGGAAGTTTGATCGTAACTTAAATGTGTTAAGTAACAGATGACGTTTTGCCTGAATTTTACATCGTTTATTAAAATATTGTTTTTACTAATGTTATAAAGTTTCAAAGTGTCAAACTTATTTTTTATACAGACTAACATTGTTAAATCTAAAGAACGATATATTTTAACATTTTTTAGGTTTTGAAAGTATAATCGTTTAGTAGTAAAACAAAACAAAGTGTTTAGTCAAACAGATTTATAGTCTGAAATTTACTGTTGTCATGTGTTTTAAAAATGAAGAAAAATCGTAAAATATTATTTCCAATAAATTCAAGCTTTAGTTACTAATTAAAAACACAACAAGATTTATAATATAATTTAAAACACAATATAAGTTTTTACTGCCAAAACCTTACAATATGAACAATTTTGTTTAAATTTTAAAACATGTTTTCATTTTTTGTTTAACTTGCTTTTTTGAAACTACATTATTTTGATTAACGTCACATTAAAAACTTATAGTTTTCCGTAAACCTAAAAGTTTTTAAAACATTATAATTTTGCTTAAAAACATTCAAAACCGTGTTTTTTGCAAAGATTAAATATTTTAATAGGCAAAAGTAAAACTTTAATTGCTTAAAGGTTCTAAGTTTAAGCTTTTCATTTTATTAAAAAAAAGCTATCACCATATGAAATTTGTCAAAATTTTTGAATAATAAGTCTCTCGTTTAATTTACTGAAAAAATAGTTTTCATTGTAGTCTACAAAACAAAAAAAAAGTTAGTCTTTTAGTTTAATTTTAGTTTAAACATTTTCATATTCTTCATACCGTTAACTAAATGAATTGAAATTAACTTACTTATAAACAAAAGTATTACGATGTTAGACTTGTGTGGCAAAAAAGTAATCTATCATATCATAAAAAAGCTATTTGTATTTAACTTTATTCAAAACAAATTGACATTAAACAGTTTTTAAGTAAATGTTTGAAAAAAACATGAAACTGTTTAATTCGTTGCTAAACAATTTTTTTTAACTTTGTTTTTCTATTAAACTTTTTTGATCAAATTTACAGCTAAATATGCTTTAGTTCGTATAAAAATAAATGATACGTTTTTACATTTATTCCTATTTAAATACTAAACAAAATATTTATTCATGTACTTAGTAATCACTTTTCCTTATGTGGTTAAAATCATGTAAAATAAAGTATCTTTATGCTGTATGACCTTTGTATGACACCTGAAAATAGTCGGAAGAAATATAATTGCGGCAAAATTTGTACCAAAGTCCTGAAACTACGTTAAAATTGTGAAAATCTGAAAAATTTGTATTAAAAAAAGAAACTCACCTTTTAATTATGTTGCTCTTGTGTGAGCTTTTTAAAGTAATTTAAAAGCATTTTGGTACTTTTGTTATAAATATTTAGTAACCAAAATCACAAACGATTTTTTATTATATCCGATACTTAAAAAATATTTAACCATAACTAAATATTAAATAACTTTTCAACTAAGCAGCTGGTTTTAAAAAACAACGAAGTTTAAATGTTATCACTAAACATTAAATTAAAAGGTAAGCCAAGGAATTTCAGTAGTAAGTAGCTTAAATATTATGTATCGTACGATATTTACAACTAAATTATTTATTTCCTAGCCAAATTTCTTTAGGTTTCAAGCTTATATATAGAAATATATAAAAATCGTACCAAACGATTATGACTTTGGAAAACATTTCGGAAAAAAAAAGTAATAATAAATGTTAAGTAATAAAACAAAGATTTATTTACAAAAATGATATGATATTAATGCAAACGATATTTTAATTATACTTACATTTATAAAAAAAAATTCAGTAACAATTTTTTTAGTATTTTATTTTTTAGCTACCCATCTTTTAAATCAAATAAAAAATTATTAATTATAGTTTTACCAAATATTCAATATATTTAAACTTTCTCGTCAGTATCGAAAAATTAAAAGTAAACTGTTGTGAAATCTTTTATTAATTAAGTTTTTATTACTTGCATTTAGGTTAACCACTACAATAATCTTATTTATGTTTTTTACTAAATTGTGTTTTAAAACCTTTTCTTTTTCTTAAACTAAGTAGAATATTTTTTGCTAAGGTGAATTATTTATCTTCTCGATGTGTTTAACGTCAAATTAATCTTCAACCACAATCTCCAGTTTAAACCGCCGAAATATATTTTATAAGAGCTACTCACGCGACAATTTGGTTTGTTTCCGTTCATGACTTAAGTAGATTACTATCGGATATAAATTACAGAAAATCGTTTGAGCTTTTTTGCGTACTTTTAAGCTACTATGAAAACTGTTTAATTATCAGCGTTTGACTTTTGTACGGATTTTGTGACCAATAATTTGATCCAATTCGTCAAGCTTGCACAAGCTCATTTATATCTTCCCATATTTATAGATTAAGGTTGGCTTTATGTTTTATAAGTTTAGAATTTTGGTAGGAAATTAAAGCCAATTAGTTTCAAAATGCTTTTATAGAAACTACCAGACACTTATAGTAACCTTTAAGGGAAGATTTAAAGCTTTCAATTTCTTAATACTGTTTAATAGAAAAAAATTAAAAGTTATAACTGTCTATCGACTTAAGAAATCTTTTAACTTTAATTTAAAAATTAAGAAGTTAATATGCATAGAAAATCTCCTAGTAATGCTAAGTTAGTAGACAGTTTATATAAGTTAAAAAACCTTTTGTAATTTTCCTTAAAGGATATTTGTAAAACAACATGCTTCTTACAAGTAGCTTACACATAAATTAGGTTGTAGTTATGCTAAAGTTAACTTAGTAACAAAATTTTTGCAGAGTTTAAAAATATTGTAAGGAAGTTTATACCTTTAAAAATATTTTTTTTTACATTCTCCGTTTAAGTGTAAACAAATAAGTTGATTTAAAAGTTAAAAAAAAATGATTTAATTTTAAAAGTATAACCAGTACATCTAATATTCTAATAACTAGACTATTTTTCAACAAAAACTCTAACTTCGGTAAACTTTAACACAACTTTAAGTTCAATATGGTTCTAAACGTATTCTAAAATATTTTATGTTTTTAAAAGATATCTAAAATTGTAGAAATTAAAGTTCAAAGGAACCCTTTAGTCTTTAACCAACATAAAAAGATTCAGAGAATGAAATATTTTTGTTGTTTTTGATATTCTGGATTGACACACCTCTATGCTAAATGTTAAAATAAGTTTGTTTCAAACAATTAGAAGACTTTTAATAACTACTTTTGAGTAAGAAGACTTTTAAAAAGGATTAAACAAGTTGTTTTTTTTTCAAAAAATCTTTTGTTTATTTATACTAAAAACTTGAATTTTAGACTATTAAAATTAAGAAAATATCTGAATATAGTTGTATAAAACCAGATACACCAACTACTTTAAAAGAACAACTGTAACATAATTTTATAATGATTATAAATTAGTTAAACGATTATTTTAATGATTGTCAAAATACTTAAGTTTTCTTGAAATTTCAGACCTCTGAAGCTCAAAGCTTTTAAAGAACTTAATTTTCAAGTTTAGTTACTTATAGTTTTCAGATAAATAACTCTACTTAAACCCTTACTCATAGAAAAAACACATTAAATTCTTTGTTTGTACTAAATGATCTGTTTAATTTAAGTTTATATCAGAACTTTAGTTTCAATAAATAGTAAAAAACACTAAACAGCAAAAAAGTTCCTTAAAAGCATAAACTTCTTTTACCCAATTAAGTTTTAACCTTTTAAAAAATGTCATAAACTAAAAACTAAAAGCTAGATGTACGCAGAAGTCACCATTTAACGTTTTTATTAAGATCAGTTTTCGGATGGTAAACTTTATAGTGCTTTTTACCCTCAGTTCTTTTTATTCATACTAAGTGTAAATGCAATTAAAGTAGAAAAACAACAAAAAAAGTTAATTTAATTTTGTTGAGTTCAAAAAGTTTACATTCATGCTTAAATATTTTATTATGGGTTTACTTACTTGAAAGTAAATAATTTTACATTGTTTTTTTAACAGGAAATTCATTTAAAACAACTTTTTAATTTATTAAAAAGATCTAGTTGACCAAAATAAAAAAAAAACGAATGTTTTTCAAAGCACAATATAAAGCACTCTTTTTTTAAAATGACCAATAACATCTTAAGCACTAAAATGTATCGAATTAATTTTATCCAAATTAGTAATATAAAATATTATAATTAAAAAAATAAATTTAATTGCTTTGGTAAAATAAAAAAAAAAAAATTCTGTTTTAAAAAATGTAGCAAAGCTAAAACAAAAGCCTTATTAAGTATTATTTAATGTCAGCTGAAAATGTTTGATAATCCTTAAGTTTTTAATTTGTTGACAAAGTTTTCATGCGAAATGCTATAAAATGGTTGTCTGTTGTACTTCAGTAATAAAGTTTTTCGTGTATATTTTAAAGCTCTAATTTGTGTATTTAAATAAAGATTTTTAAGAGGGTTTTTAATTATTTGTGTCGTACAAAATTCATAGATAGCACTTAAGCATTGACTAAATATCTTACTGCGATAAGCCTTTATTAGTTTCGAAATAAATATCAAATAAATCAAAATAAATCACGAGAGTTAACGGCTGTTGAAAAAGAGTCATAAAATATAACTCCTTTAATAAATTGTTGTCATAATTGACCTATAACATAGTCTTTCAATCAATTTTACAATCCTGAGACTTTTAACTCGTGAGTAACAAGTTAAGACTTGAGAAAAGTTTTAGTTATTTTTTTACTTATTCTTAGTACACACCTGTTTGTAATAGACTCAAAACTAAACAATTTATTTTTAAGTTGATGACCTAAATATACTTTCAGTATTATTAATTTGAATATGAATAATCGAACTAATAAATAATTTGGTTTTATTGGTTAAAAGTTTTGAACGTTAGTATTAACAAAATATATCTATAAAAAAAAGAATAATTAGAATTAAGTTGTCTGATTAAAAAGTAAAAGTAACTGGATGCCTGTAGTAAGCAGTTGAACTATTGTGTAATTTGTTTATTAAATTGTATAAGTTAATTATATTAATTGCTTATTTAAGTGCATTAATTCATTAACATTGTACTTCTAGTTAAATATACAAGCCTGTATCTTTTATTTTTGATTTCTATTTTGCTAAGTAGCACACAGTTTAAAAGTTAGTAAAACATAGTTTTTCTACAAACGCTTATTTTTGAAGATATAAATCTTATTTTAGTACAAAAAAAAGCTCACGCTAATTCTAAAAATCAATTGTTAACGAGACCTAGTTGAATCAGGCCATTCTATAAAATAAGTTTATATTGTTTACAAACACTTAATACAAAGCAATAACATATATTTACACGCTGCTATCAAATAAAGTTTTAAAGAGGTTATCTTGTGACTAATTACAAATCTAGCTTTAAAAATTGAAGTAAATCATGTCATATTATAGTGTCAAAATGTTTAAATTAAAAGCAGTTCTGTTTTTAAAACAAATGTTAAGCTTTAAGTATATGTTTCTATAGTTTATTTACATTTGTTTTCAAAATAAAACAAACTTTTATATATGAATAATTGAAACCAAAAAGAAGTTAGCACTTAGCAGTATGCTGTTTTTACTGGACTTGTTTACTCATTTAAAGTACTAAATTTTATAAAAGTAATTTTTCTTTTATATATTAATTTTTTTATGTTCAACAGTTTTTTTTTTATTTGAAAGTATTTAATTTTTTAATTTATTGAAGTTATCTAAAAATCAAAAGTTTAAGCTGTAAAACAAAACTTGTGATTTAATATGAGAAAGATGAAGAAAAAAAAAGTCAAAAGTTTAGTTGAACTTGAGATACAAATCTGTAAGTTAACTTAGTTCATTTGTTTGTTCACGGAACTATTTATTTTCAAATATTCAATTGTTTTAAATATTTATAAAACTTTTTGGTATGTTTTACTTATATTTAAGTAAAAAAATGTGTTCAATTGTTTTAAATATTTATAAAATTTTTTGGTATGTTTTTTTTATATTTAAGTAAAAATATGTATCAACTTAGTGGTTGTTTGTTTTAAAATACTTTACTTTATTTTATTAACTTTATTGATAACAAAAACACTTTTTAAATATATATTTTTTCTTGCTGAAAAAAAAAAATTCAAATATTTATAAACAAAATTTAGGTATTTTTGCTTTACTACCGCTTTTTAACTGCTTTTCAATGCTAAGTTTTATGAGATTTAGGTATTTTTGAAAAAGCTAGATGTAACTCGTATTTTAAGTTTTATCTGTTTTTTTAGATTTATTGTTTTAGTATTAGTATTGTTTCAGTTTAACAAAAAAATAAGTAGTTTTTGAACTAAAAGCAAAATGTCAGCTTTTGTTTAATAATGTTAATAATAAATGTTAAGTATTTTTTGTACTTAAAAAATCAAAACTCATTTTTGTAGAAATATAAATGAAGAATACAGTACGTTTTGGAACAATTACAATTGTTATATTATTGGTCTATTTTGCAGCTGCAACAAGTAAGTCATATGACTGTTTTGAACTTTTGTGATATTGCATTAATTTTTATTAACTTCAAACAAAATAAAATTAGAACGATGTTAAAATTGAAGTGATACTTTAAAACTAATTTACGTTTATAAACATTAGTTTTATTAATTGAGCGTGTACAGTTTATAACTTTCTTGGAAATTAAAATTTAAACTGTATTGTTTTATGTACCATCAAAAAATATTTTTTATATACCTAACTGAACAAAAAAAAGAAAGTTAGAAACAATTTACAACGTGTTTTACAATTTTAGAACAACTTTCATAAGATAGTTGTAAACCGTTAACCTTTGATTTTAATTACTACAAAAATTTAGCGGTACAAACTTTTAAAATAAATTTCTAATAAATTATATAAATGACTAAATCCTTTTCTTTATTATATCTTTCGTTTTGTGAATAAGAGATTATTTTTTACTTTTTTTAAACAGGACATTGTTTTGATTCAAATATTCAATCAAGTTTAAGAGAAAACAGTAATAATAACTGGATCTTCTTAAATAATAAAAATCAGCTGTATCTCGGTCAAGTAGCATATTTGGTAAATTTTATATTTATAATTAAAAACCAAACTAACATTTGAATTAAAATACTCATTTTATAACTTCGAAAACTCGAAACAACTTATCTTGTTTTATGAAAACTATCAGTAAAATAAATCATATTACAAATTAATAAATTTAAAAACTGAAGCAAAAAGAAGATGTTACTTTCGAGTTCACATTCGACGACAGCTTAGTGGAGAAAATAGAAATTCATGTGAACTGTCGCAGTTTTTTTGGACTTGACCTGATAAGTTATGGCTGCCAGCATTTGCCTGCAGAACATCATTCTGAATCATTTTCAGTCAAAGTTTCGTATGATGCAGATACCGAAGTTACTACTTTTAGATTTTACCTCAACAAGCGTTTTAGTTTTAGATATTTCGATGTGAATGTTTTATTTGGTTCCAAACAAAACAGCTGTGTCCTCGCTAGGTTTAGCGAAATTGGTTAGTCAATATTATCATTGCTTTTACAATAAAATATCTAACACTTAACTTTTAAGATTGTGTACCTTTCTTTTGTTTAACTGAAACATTAACAAGCTTAACAAAGGAAACGAAGTCCGGTAAATACGGTAAAGTAGTACGATAAACATAAATATTTTTTAAACCAACAATAAAGTTTTAAAAAAATAATTAATAAAAAACTCAACAGATTTTCAGTTTAGTTCTATTCTATACTTAAATGTTAACTAAAATATTTTTAAATGTGTTATATTTCATTTTACTTAAAACAATAACATTTGAACAGAAAACAAAAGCTTAGTTAGAAAAACAGGAAACAATCAAAATAACAAAAAAACAATTTCAAAAACACATTGGAGCTTCATAATTGGATTTTTACTGTTTCTACTCTCTACATTGTTCATCTTTGGTTATATTAAACATTTTGAACGCAGCTTTGAACAGCTTTCTTAAAGTTAAAGCTTTAATTCTTTTTAAATAGGTAAACTTTATCTAATGTTATACTTTACACCTGTCGTCAATTGTAACATACTAATGTAGCTAAGTTAGTAAGAGTATCACTTTTAGATATTTTTGTTACATTAGCATTTTAGATATATAGTTTTATATTTAAGAAAAGCTTTATCTTTTATAACTTTCATATAAAAAATTATATATTTAGAATGAAACATTATTTACCCACAAAAATTTATTTTAGCAATGAAGTATTAAAATTTATACATTGCAATCATGGGAAAAAGTTTTTAAATGAACAATCAAAGAACGTGTTTATTTTCTTTACTCTCCATTTAAATACTTAAGAATTAGATTAATGTTATTAAGGTTGTTGTTATATATCAATTATTTTTATCATTCTATTTTCTATCAAGCAGTTTTAATATGTGTTGGTGAAATCAACGATGCTTTTGAATAAATTGATTTTTAATTTCAATTTTTCTTTGTATTGCTTTTTAAGGTCATGGTAGTTTGTCAAAAGGTTACTCAAGTACATAAAGTTTATTAAAGTTGTATAAACTTAGATTTCTTACTGAAATTCTCAATAAAGTAATCAATTTTTAAACTATAACTTTAAGACTATACCTCTTAGTATTTGTTAAAGTTATCAATTGTTATTTAATTGGCTATAAATAAAACATATAGTGCTTTGTTTTCTAATGCAACCTATTTTACCTCGAGCTAAATAAAAAGTTATTCGTTTTTTAATATTTTGAAAAAAAAAATATTTATTAACAGAAAAAACAATATTTTATTTATTGCTGTAAAACATTTTATATCAATAGTATATTGTTTACTCATTTACAGCTTTTACCTTGATTTGTTACTATTAAAACAAAGATTAGCATGTGTTTAAACAAAATATAAATTAGTGAATAATTTGGTTTAAAGTACATAAAACACTTTTAGTCAAATAACTTTTATAACCGTTTCAGTGTAATCTTTTTCTATCTTTTTATTATTAAAGACTTTTTTTTTGTTCTAATCTGTTAGTTATATTTTTGAAATTGTTTAAAAAGCAAATTTAGATATTATTAAGTTGTTTTTATATGTTAATAAGTTTTACAGTTTTGGTTAAAACAACGTTTTACACTTTTTTTAGTTTTTCTGTATCTAAATTACTGAGGTTTTAGTTAGAATATTACTTATATAAAAGTTTAAATGCATTTATTCTTTATTACTCCAAACAATATTTAACATCTTTTCGAAATTAAATGCAAAGAAATACTTTTTTTGGAAATATAAGTTAGTTAGTCTCTAGAAGTCTAAAAAGTGCAACTGCCAGACTACAAACAATTTGTACTTTTTATATTGATTTTTTCTTGTTTTTTAACTAACAAAGTTTTTTTTTTGAAAAACGTTTTACACAATGTTTCAATGAATTGATTTATAAGCATATTTTATAATAAGCTAAAAGTCATAAGAAGCTCAAAATAAAAGTAATTTGTAATGTATAGTATGTTAAGAAAAAGAAAACTATAACTAAACATTAACATACAAAGCTCTATAGCAAATATGTTCAAGATGCTAAACATTTTATGATTAAAACTTGTTTATAGTCAAACTAAAATTTTGTTTTCAAAATGAGAAAATTATAAGCTTATTACATCGTATAAACAATGGATAAAATGAAGTTCAACAGTTCTGTTAACTTAGATTTAAGTTTTATAGTTGATATGGCTAAAAATTTAATTTAAAAGCTAAACTTTTGTGTTTATTTGAATGACAATCAAATCATATACTTAATAACACAACAATAAATATAAGAAGAATAGATAGTCGCTTGAATAAAATATATTAACATTTGAACTTATAAAACTCCTTAATATTGATGTTTTTTACGTTATTGTAAAATTTTTCCGATAGTTTTTTTTTATGTACTTAATGTTTTACTTGAGACTAATTTTAACTTTAATAATTTGTTTTCAACTTTAAATAGTTGTTTTAAACCTAGCTAGGTTGTTAGAATTGATAAAAGTCTACACACTAAATAGTTTTAGCTCTTACTAAAAAGCTTTATAACAAATAAAAATAAATTAACACTTACACTGTTAAAAACAAATTTATTTAAACTTTCTAGTTCTAGGACAAATTACTGAAATATTAGATTCAACTATATAAAAATTACACAGTTTATTAGAAATAAGCTTTAACTAATTTAATCAAGCACTTACTTTTTTCTAAAGTATTGCATGCTTTGAAATAATGTTTTTTGGCTTTACTTTTAAAACTAAAATTTAAACCTGAAATTAAAAGCAATACTTATGACTAAAAACACATATAGTAATTTACAATTCAATTCACGTAGTTTTATAATTTCATACATCATAACAAAACTATTGTAATGAACAATTTTTAACATTGAAATAACTTTGTATATTACGTCGTTAGAAAATATTTTATGCAACAACATTTATTGAATAACAAGAACATTTATGAACTATAAACTGATATTGAAACTTAAGTAGTGTTCGCTACCAAGAATTCGCATTCTTTTATTTTTTGTAATGATTAAAAAATGCTGAGAGTAGTAATTATACTTTTTGTAAAATTAATTAACATTTATTACACTGAATTTATTTTAATAATTAAATTATTTTACTATGCGCAACTTTTAGTTAAATTTAGAAAAAATGCAAATTAATTGTAGTCTTTGAATTTTTTTTTATCTAACTTAGAGTAAAAATCTAGTTCTTTTAAAAAAATGCAAAGATAACTTAAAAATACACGTTACTAGTCATTTAATTTTAAACTGATTATTTAAAACACCGAATTTATTAATTATTTATTCTATACTTTGTTTTACACAGAAAATTGTAAACCAGTCTATCTATAATGACATGTTCGAAGTGAAATTTAAAATTATATTCTGTAAAGTTCAAAGCCATATAAATGGTCTATTCGCACGTTTTAGTTTTTTTTAATACAATATTTTTTAGTTTTTATCAGCAAACAAAACTAATAAAATAGTATTTTATAAGCATTATTTTTGTGTACAACTACCAAAATAAGCATTAAAAAACCTTGATTTTTACAGAGTTAGGTAGCAATAAGAAAATAAAATTTTTAATATTAAAGACAGTTTTCTAGCTAATATAAAATCTATTTAGACTTAAGTATATTAGTTTTTTTTTTCAGAACAAAAGTTAGTATAATTTAAATACGTAGTGTAGCTAAAAGGACTAAAACTTAAGTATAAAAACTATAAAAATGTTTATAAATCTGACAAAACTAGAATTGGCAGAATTAAAAAATTTCAATAAAACTTAAATTAATTAAATATTACAATGTGACTAAAATTAAAACTGTGGCCAGCAAAGATTTTAAATATTAAAACTTAGCCCGAAAACACCAATTGCCGACTGAGCTCTGTCTTAAACTAAAATATTTAATTGAAAACTTTTCTAATATTAATAGAAAAAAAGTGTGGGAATTTGTCATAAGTTATTTAAAAAACCTTAAACTAAACAATAGTCTATCAGAACTTTTTGCAAGTGCTATAATTTAAACGTAGTTATAAAGTTTATGTATTACAAAACAAAAATTGTAGAAACAAAAGTTTACCAAAATATCAAATTATAATAATTAGGTTAAAAATAAGTTTAATAACATGTTTTTAAATTTTTTTTGGACAAACGAATTAGATGAAATTAAAAAATGCTTTATGCTTAATTGGAAAATTTTGTATAAAAAATTATTTTTTTGTTAACAAAAACAGTTGTTTTCTAAAAATTTTAATAAAACTAAAATATTTAATTTTTTATCCATTTGTAACTTATAATTTTTAAGCTAAACATAACTTTAACATTGTTTAAGCTAGTTATCTATGAATTATGATTGGAACTGAGACAAAGTATTTACAAAGTTTTAAATTTTTTAACCTGTTCAAAGGATTTGCAATTTAAAAAGTTCTCCTATTAAATAATGTTCGTATAATTTTAAGCTAAAAAAATAATATTTTTGAATCATGTATTTAGTGAATTAAATTTTATTTTGATTGTAAGCAATATCAATATTTTGTTTTGAGTAGTTAAGTTGTATATATTAATTTTGATTTATTTAAATTGTACTTAATTGAATTTCTAATTATAACAAACTAATTTGTTTTCAATCTTGTAATATTTTGATTAAGAAAAGCATGTACTTATTGATCAATAAAAGTATTTTCTCTTAAAAGGAGAAAATTGTTATTCATCGAAATAAAATCTGAAGCAGTTAAAACTTTTAGGGTAAATTTCTGTATAAGACATTCAAGTTGTAAAAATTTCTAAACATTTAATCTAGAAGCTTAATTTTTTTCTTTTGTATCACAACATTTTTCTAAAAATTTAAAAGTAAAAAGTAGTGAATACCAAGTTATTTTTTCTGTCAACTAGATACTTCTAACTAAAAACTAAACTGCTAAAGATTATATTAAACCACCTACAGGTGATTTTCAAAATTATCTTTTATAGTGAATTTTCTCGGTTACACAGTGAGAGAAAATAATTTTATTTAAATTTGTAACTAAATGTAAATTTGTGAGTAAAACTATTTGACGTCACTGAGTACAAATAGTACAAAATTTATCGATTTTAAACTTTATTAAATTGATTGCTTATGATTGACATGAGTTTTTCTTATTTTTAATTAATTAAAAGTTAAAAATACAGGTTCATACTTTTAAGATAACAATAGCTCTCATGCTTTAGTTAACTTTTAAAAATTTAAAAATACCTCACTAAGAAAGTTTTAGCTAAGAAATCTTAAATAATTTTTTTTTTAAACAAGTTTTCTAGAAATTTTTAACAAAATACTACAACTTTAAAACACTTACTTTTTTAAATTTAGTTCTTAAAAGTATTTTTTTTTAATTTATACTTTTCTTTATTTTACTCTTAAATAACCAACATTTCCATTTTTCAAAAGCAAAAAGTTTTAGTTTTAGATAGATCCATCATCTGCCACAACATTTCCATACATTCCTATGAAAATTTCAAAGTTTTACTTTTAGTTTTATCACAAGTTTATCGTTGTTGCCTTTTTTTAGTTTTTATGAATACATTATTTAATTTGAAAATAAAATATTTTTTTAACAAAATAGTTAAAAGTTAAAGAATTTTTAATGCAAGTCAGTTTAATTATTTAAATATTAGTCGTTAAAAAAATATCTGCCCTAACTATTTTGAAGTTCTAAAAAACTTTAAATTAATTTATTAATTTGGTACTTAACTTATTTGAATTAAAAAGCAATGGATGATGTTACTGAAAATAAACATTTCAAGTATATCAAATGTTTATTGTATTATATCGTGATAGAATCAATTTTTATAATTAATTATTAAAAATTTTGTACAAAATAAACTTTTATACATGTGTACGAACTATTGTAATTAATGGATAATAAAATTAAACCTAATTACTATTAAAATTTTTTATAAATGTGAAGCGATTTATATAAATTATATCAAAAAATACACATCAAAAGTTAGTACTTTAATGTTTTAAAATTATACAATGAATCTTTTTGAATTCTTTGATTCGTTTTGTATATTAAATCTGACAAGTATAATAAACAAACCTAGTTATCCTTTTAGTCAATACCAAGTTAAATACTAAAACTATAAAGCACAGTTTTATCTTTACCTTCTAACTAGTTTCTAATAATAAAACATGTTTTCTAATATGAAAGATGAGAAAGTTTGCGGTAAAATATTAATTTTAAAATTCATAAATTTAAATACATACCAGACATAAAAAGATATTGTACATTTTATCATTTTGTTTTTTTTATTTTCAAAAGTGAATTTAATTTGTTTTAATTCATTTTAGGTTTTTCAATAATAGTTCAACAGTTTAAAATTGTATTAAAGGTAAACTAGTGGCGTTGCGTGAGGTTGGGAATTGTATAGTTTTTTTTAAATTGTTTTAAAAACGATTTTTTGTAATTGCTCTATTATCGTTTTACTATTTAGATCTAAGAAATATAAAATTAAGGGTTTTTTTTGGTACTTGTAGAGTTTTTGTACCCCTAAAAAAATACAATGCGTGTCGCCACTGGGATAAACTACGAATAATTAATGGTTTAAGTACTATGACGAATGAAATACTTAATAATACATTTTTATAAGTAGAACTTCATGTAGATAATTTATAAAAACTATTGAATAATACTATTTAACATCTATCTACAAATTTATTTTTTTAACTAAAGTTTTTATCGTTTTATTTGCTATTTAAACAGAATTTCAATTAACGTATGTACATAAAACTGGAGTCAGAATTTTATAACGATATTATTATTTAATTTAGAAAAACAAGAAAATCAAAACCTTGAGCATCAAACAGACTTTGAAAGTTTAAAGCTTAAAAGTTTGTCTAAAATATGATTTAGGGGATTGTATTCCTTTCGTACTATTTTTATCAAGCTAATCAAATGAAATCTTAAATTAAAAATAAGTTGTTGTTTTTGCGAAGTTTTTTATTGTCAATATTAGTATTTTATTTTAAGATAAGTACTCTATTACGTCTAAAGTAAAAATATCTATAAAATATTCAAAATTTCAATTTGCTTAGTTTTATCTGATTATTTAAATTAATAAGTTTACTGTTTATTAAACCTCACTTTCATAAAAATTATGCATTGCAGTTGTTAGGTTGTTTTGAATGTGAAGCATTTGTTTAAACATGATGCTATTTTATACTTAGTAAAACATAAACATTAGGAGTTTAACTATTTAGTTTTTATTTAAAGTTTTAACTGATAATTAAAGTACACTAGATCAAAGAAAAATATGTAATTTTTTCACAAGTCTTAATAAATAAGTACTACATACACAAACGTATGCACAGTTAGTATAACCTCTAGATGAACTATTTTAGTAGCTGTTTTATTAGTAGGACTTTTGTCTTTTGAAGTTAACTGAACTTGGTGAGCATGTTTTCTTGATTAAAGTTGCATTAAGAAATAGCATATGTTTTTTCTTTGGTTTTGATTATGCAATGTTCAACTCGAAGGTTTTTTATAAAAACTCTTACAACATCACTCATTAGGCCACCACTCAATAAAATTATTAATTTTTTTGTGAGTAAAATGCAACTACGCTAAATTAAGTAGACAAGTTTAGTTGTACCAAAGTTTTGCAATGTTAAACAAAACATATTCTTCATCTTGCACTTAATAATTTACAGCAGACTTGAGTTACAAGAGTTGATAGTACTAGAATTAATTAAGAGTACCATATTAGATATTTTACAATTCTCATAAAAACCTGAATCCAGTAACTTGGGGATTGTCTGAGTAGAGATTTTAGTTCGTGAAAACATCAATTTTGACTTGATCAATCTATTAACAACTAAAATGATAATTCATTTTATAGGTCTAACTTTATAATCACTTTTTAATTATAGTTTACTTATGATTACTCAGTAGTTTTATTTTTATGGCAAAGTTTTTTTGTTTTTCATTTATGGTTCAGTAAGTAAATTTTTGTGGTGAGGTCTTAATTTATAAATTGATCTGATTATTTTTAAGATAAGAATTGGTTTAAAAAAGGTTTCAACACTTCAGACATAAATATTTGTAATTTTATGCTTTGTGAAATCAATATTTTTTTCTATCAGAATCGCATTGTAAATATCCTAAGTGTATAAACTGAAACTCTTAAAGTTTTAAAATGCAAAACTTTAATGTAAAGCCGTTTGTGATAATCTTGTTCTTGCTTGTAATAATAATAATAAGTTCTTAAAAAGCAGGTCGTTTGTTCCACCTGGAAACCTAGAACTTTTAAATGAAGTAAAAATCTAACACCAAAAGTTTAATTCACTAAAAAAATTGAAATATTCCTTAGTAGCAGTGGTCGTACAAATGTGCACCTGTGCACACTAGTGTGCTGAGTATTTATTTTACTTTGCAAAGAAAATTTGGAGAAATAATGTTTTATACGACGGTTGTTTTGTCTATTTCAATGAAAACAACATAACTTTAATATATAATAATAGTTTTGATTTTGTTATTTTTACATTCTGGCACTCAAAAAGTAAAACTGCAGTTTTTTTTGATAACAATTACATATTTTTTTATAGTCTAGTGTGCACAGAACTTATTTACAAGTAATTGAGTGTGGACAGCTTTTTTGAAATTAAAAGACCACTGCTCTTTAATACTTTTAGATAAAGGTCAAATATGACCAAACTGTTGCTTTTACACGAAGGCACTTTTCTACAAAGAGACAAATTTATGATGGATAATTTTTTTTAAGAATGGTCATTTTTGACATGACAGCATTTAAAGTAGTATTTGCCAATTATTCAATGTGCACTTGTTTCAACTAATTCTTTTGTAAAGAATGAAAATGAGCTTTAAAAATGGTATGGGCGTCTTCCCGAAGGTCTGTAGTTTTGCAATTCAGTCTTTGATTTTTGACAAACTTTGTTCAAAAATGACGTCAAAAAAAAAAGTCAGTTTTAAGCCTAAAAGACCTTGAGTCGGCTAAATCTCTTATAAAGAGTCAAATATAGTCCTTGAAAACAATTCTTTAGTTAGCTGAACACTTAAGTACTTTCTTTACCTTTACCTTTTGTGCCAAACCTTCAGTTTTGATAAGTCGTCTTAAGAGAACTTCCATTTGTCAAATCAAATAAACCAATATTAAGGTCATAATCGATATTTAAAGATAATAAACCAATTTAAACCGTATATCTACGTCTCATCTAGTGTGATAAACCTTAAGTTTACGTTCTATAGTTAAAACAATTGCCACCTAGGTTAGCATTTTGAGCATAAAGGATCATCACAAAAAGGATCATCATACCGGCAGTGCGTACATAAGTAATTTTAGTTTATGGTTACATAGTTATACATTTATAATTGATTGCTCATCCAAAGTATCAATATATATTCTCTGTCATCACATTTAACCTGTTTGTAAACTTATATAATGTCTTAAAATAGCTTTGTTTTATTTATTTAACATTAAAAAGGTATAAAAGAACTAGTTATATCGTCTTAAAAACTATAAAAAATAAAGAATATATTCACACAAAACTAAAAAATTTTTAACCAGTAAAAATTTAAACATTTTTTATACTTTTAGTTAAGTACTTTAAGTTTGTGTAATATTTTAAGTGTAAATTCTTAGTACTAAGTAAAAAGTTTTAAATTCACAATAGAAACTTTGAAAACAACGGTTTATAAGAGTTAATATACTTGCACAGATAACATTTAGTCGATGGAAATGTTTTTAATTCACACGCCTTTTAATAAATTTATAACAAATCTCAATTTTTCAAAATAAATACATTTAAATAAGAAACAGAGTTAAGATATAACAAATTAGAAGCTACATTTATTGACTTTTGATCATATTTTTAAGAACTTACTTTCGTAGTGTTTTCATTCTCCCCTCTTAGCTTGAGTTTTATTTCATAATCCTTAGTAGATTAATCATTTTTTTTAAAAAACAATTAGCTTGTACTTTTAACAAAGTATAACTTGTTCCTTTATCAATTTAAACTAAAACAGTGATAAAAATATTTACTGTTTAATGAAATAGCAAGTGAATTTGCTATTTCATGAAAATATACATAGATAGTAACTAATCTAAATATTATTTTTCAAGCTTTATACATTTTTTTTTTAAATTTAAGAAAAAAAAATAATTTGTTTGAAGTATATTAAATTTATGTTTTGCTAAAATAAATGAATGACAACATACAAAATGTGGATTGATTAGTGTACTAAAATTTTTGTAAAGAAAATTAAAAGAGTTTTGTGTTCACTTCATATTTTTCTGAAAAAAATTAGTAACATTTTTCTTAGAAGTTCAAAGTAATGATTTTATATATTTCTATCCAAGTTACTTCAACCCACTAACAATATCAACAAAAAGTTAACATTAAAACATTATTGTTTCCATAACAACAAAGTTCGCTAAAACTACAGATTTTAAAGTCATAAAAACTAAAACTACTTTATTTTTATCTATTTTAAAAAAATAAACAAAAATTCAAACTTTTATAGTTTCAGATTTTTCCAGATTTTTTCAAATTTCTAAATTCCTATTTATTTCTTTTGCCAAATTTGTCGAATTCCAGATATTTTCAGGTTTCCATGTAAAATAGCAACCCTGTTTAGAATAATGTTCATAAATAAAGGTGAGATTGCTTACAAAAAGTGTTTACAGAAAGTTTGTTTTTCTATGAAAACCAAATACTGTAACATTATGGATTTCAATAAGTATACTTTTTTATTCAAAGCAACATGAAAGAAATAAAAAGGTTTTTACAATTTAAAAGGTTTTAGTAATATCGCATTTAAAATAGTTTTTATTACTTATATCTGATTAACTATACAAGTTAGTTATAAATTAATGTTCAAAAAAATCCTATAAATTTAACACATAGCTACAGTGTCATTAATAAAAATATTTCTTACATCATAGTTTTTTTATTTTCTATCGTCTGCAGTGAATAAAAAAAAATTAAACTTTTTACTTTGATGTAGCATAAAATAACCTGATTATGAAATTTTAATTAACAAAACAACTTGATTACTTAAAGTTTCAAAAAAAAATTACACCGTAAGTTATTTAGTTTGTTTAACAAACTTTAAAAATCCTTTCAAACGGCTATTAGTAAAAACACTGACTTTTTACTTTATATAGAAAATAAATAACTTGTTTTAGTTAACTTTAAACTAAACTTATTGATTTGTCATTATGTAAAAAATTTTTGATTATTACTAGAAATTATTATTAAAGTATTAAAAATTATTTTATCTAAAAAACGTTTCAATTTGATTTTACATCAAATTGTTTAAACATGTTTATACATAATCTAATCATATTCAAAAAATTAACTTAAATTTTAAAAGTTTTTTGAAAAACTTTAGATCTATAAAAAAGACGCTAATACTTTTTGGAGGATAAACTTTTTAAAAATATAAATTTTTGATTATAACTTCTACAATGAAATTTAACTTTGTTTTGAAACGTTTTTAAAAAATCAGAAACTGTTTTGCAAAATTATAAAACTTGATAAAGATTCTTTTTTTTTAATCAAGTTATCATCGTCATGAAGAAATTTACTAAAGAAATTATTTTAAATCGATTTTTTTTCTATGACCTAATTCAAAGAAAAATTAATAATCAAAAATAAAATTAAAAAAAAAAATATTGAAGAAGACGCCCATACTATTTAAATAAACAATTTTTCCTCTTTATAGAAGATTTAAACAAAGCAAGTTTTTAAGGCAAAAAATGATTATTTTTGTGACGTCATTAAAAAAACAAAGATTGAATTGTAGAACTATAGACCTTTAGATAGACTCCTATACTATTTTTGGAGACGAATTTTGACTCTTTTTAGAAAAATTAGCCGAAACAAGGTTTTAAAGATAAAATTTGAAATTTTTTATGACTTCATCTGTGAACAAAGTACGTAAAAAATTAAAAATCAAATACTAAATTTTAGAATAAAAGACTTTGGGGAAAACACCTATACCTTTTTTAAAGACCATTTTTGACTCATAAAAGATTTAGCCGAAACAAGTTTTTTAAGGCAAAATATAATTTTTTGTTATGTCATTTTTGAACAAATTACGTCAAAAATTAATGATTGAATTGCGAACTAGACTTTGGGGATGACATCTATATCTTTTCAAAACAATTTTTAACTTTTTATAGAAGAATATTTCGAAATTAGGTTTTTTTGACAAAATTAAATTTTCATTGTGATGCAATTTTATTACAAAATTATGAAAATCAAAGGCTGAATTGCAAAATAATAGACCTTGGGGAAGACGCTCATACAACTTTTTAGGACTAACTTTGTCTATTAGAAGAGAATTCTCCGAAACAAGTATTTTAGGATATTATATATTGAAAGAACTTACAACTACTATGACGTAATTTAAGGTATGTTGAAAATTATATACTTAAAAATAAAAACTGTTTTCTGAAACTCCAGACCTTGTAGGACAAGAAAATAATTTTTTTTAGCTATATACTCAACTTTTATATAACAAATTATCTTTTGAAAAAAACTTCGAATACTTGGCGCATACTACACTAGATGCTACAATGTTTATTTTTGTACCAAAAAAAAAGAAAATATTAACAAATAATAATAATATAATAAGTGATAACAAAAAGTTACCTACCAAGGGTGAGTGTTAGGGGTAATAGTGGTAGTAAAATAAAACAATAATAAGAAGATAACAATAATAAAATAAAACAAAAAGATACTTACTTAGCATTAGTGTTAATAATGATCTTAACAAAAAAAAAACCGAATAAATAAATTAAATAATGATTTATTAAAAAAAAATTATCGACCAAGTACAAAGATTAGTGGTAACAGTGACAAACAGTAAAAATACTCAAAATAAATTAATTAAAATAACACTGTAATAAAAACGTTTTTAACTAGTGAAAAATTCATCTTGTTTGAAAAAATGATCTATTGTGCAAAAATATCCCGTCGTGCAAATTTGACACCTACCCAGTACTAATAGAAACATTAAACTAAGTCCTTTTGAAACACTAATCTAGATTATTTCAAGAACAGTATCTATTCTATTGTATACTTGGTTGAGTAAGCAAGTGTTTCTAAGTTTATTAAACAAACAAAAGCCATAAGATGTTCACTTAATGTAATTAAGTTTAAGAATTATGTTAATTGTTTTTTTTTTCAAAGCTTCCTAAATGATTTATATTTGATATTAAAATACAATTTGACTATAAAAAACGAAGTAAAAAGACAAATTTTAAATAAGTAGGTTGTTTAAATTGTTTGTAAAATATTTATATTTGTTACTATGTTGTTTAATACACGAATTCAAATTAATTTGATGTGTTTTGCAGCTATAAATAATCTTAACTGAATTTAAGAATGTCATTGAAAGTGGAAAGGAAAAAGAAGGTTAGTATTTGAAAACAACTATAGTAACAAACATTTAATTTTTTATATGTATTATGTTGTAAAACTATTGGAGAATTAACTTTTAAGGCAAAAATCATAAACTTATCATCTAAATTAGTTAGTTAATCTAATTTGCTATATTTTAGAGTTTCTTAATAAATATTACAAAATTAAAAATATACATGCATAGAAAAACAATATAAGTATTTATTAGATACTATCTAGCTACATTATTGTTTTTGATTTTTTGTTTTAAAACGGCTTAAATTTAAAACAATAACTAAAAATATGTATATACTTTAAAAGTATTTAAAAAGAGTTTACCAAAGTATATGAAAATAAAAGTAAAAAAATGATTTTCAGAAGAATATTAAAACATAAATGACCAGTATTTAAACAACAATATACACAAGAAATACAATTTCAATTAAACTAAATATATTTCGAACAATTCTCACTAGTAGAATACAAAGTTGACAAGTGATAAGATTTTACAAACTTTTATAGTAACCTTGTAATAAAAAGATTACTAAATAACAAAGCAATTAGTAACAATTATAATCATTTAAGTTTATTCACGTTATAACTAATCTACAGTGAACTATACATCAATATCATGAAAAAAACACTTATAATTATTTGAAAGTACTTTATTTGTTTTATTTATCTTGAACAAAAGAGCATGTCCCAAAGTGTGTAGTTAGTTTTTGATCTTCAGAATAGGAGCATGATATACAGGTCAAGGTTTTAAATGCATCTAAACGTTCATCCATTGCAAACAATTTGGGTAATAACTCAACATATGCAAACAGTTATAATCTAAATAGATTCAAAGTTTTTAAAACTTGTAGTAGTAATTTGATTTTATTAAACTACAAACTATTTGTATTTTATTAAAGAAGCCTGTGTTATGTAAGCAAAACGACTTTTACTGTACTGTTTCTATATTTTCGTAGTATTTATGTGTGTTATTGCTTTTGTCTTTTAATCATCTTTTGATTACTTTATGATTACTTGGCTATTATATAAATTTGTAAAATATTATCTCTTTTTAGCTTTGTAATCTACTAAAGGGAATTGCTCGTAATATATTTATTTTTTTGAAATTGTGTGTCGTGTATATCTTATGGTAATTTAGTAGAATGCAAATAACAATTTATTTTAAATTTTATAACTTTAAGACCAAAAATTGATGTTCACTTCATTTTTTTTAATCATATTAGTTTTAATTTTACTTAAAAAAGTAAAACTTTTTTCAAAATAATTATATTATTTATATCCTGTTTTGTATGCGTTTTATATTTTTTTTATAAAAGAATATCCGATGGGGAGGCAAATCCATAGATCATTGGATATTTAAAGCGTTTCAAAAATCTGGAACAAATGAGTTGAATATTAAGGAAGTTCGTGATAATATTTCAGAATTGCTACCAAGCCTAAAAAGCGAAATATACCAAGGCGGCTGGAAGGTAAAACTAAAAAAAAGAACTTAAATTGTGTTTATGTTTTCACAAAATCATTGAAACACAACAAACCCTTTAAATCAAAACTTTACTTTACCTAATCTTTACTTTGTATTGGAGCACAGCGGTGTTTATTGGTTTTATTTAGTATTGGCTGAAAAATAAATACCTCACAACACAATAAAAAATTTAAACTAATAAATTAAATCAAAAAACATATTTTTTCTTAAAATTTAAGTTGGTATTTATTGTTATTTTTACAAAACCACTTAAACATAAATACTATTTCTGTTTTAATAAAAAAAAAAACTGCTTACAGGACGCAGTGCTAAATAGGATGAAGATAAGTGAAAAATACGAATGCGTTTCTGCGTCCGAATATCGAACAAGTTCAAGCAAGTAAGCAATTACAACATACTTAAGACTTTGATTTTTGTGTATTTATATAGGCCGTACAACAATTATTATCACTAATATAGGTATATATTTTCTCATGTTTCAGGTTGATTTTCAGTTATTAAATAAATCTTATCCAAGCCTTCTTATATTTACATAAATTAAGAACTTTTTATTGTTAAATTTAAAGTAATCTGAACCATGTATTTACATTTTAAACCTTTTATTATGCAAACTAAGTTTTGGTCAATGGCCTCGTCAGTGCTTTAAAAAAATATAAAAAGATGTGTAAAAGTCATGAAAAATAGTATTTAAACAATTAAGCAATTCAAAACATGATATATATAAATTTTTCTTTTCATTTTAACTTACTGAAATGTTTTTTCAGGATTTTGTGTAACACAGTTTGGAGGTTGAAAAATGACGATGGTGGAGTGCAAGGTTTGGCCTTTTTTTTTGCTAAGGATATGTTTAATGTCAAAATGTTTACCTAAAATACCTCATAAAAATACGATCAAATAAACTTTAGTTTGTGTTGAAAACATTTTTTTAACTGAAAAGACATCTTTGCCACAAAGCAACAAATCAAACTTATTAAGTAAAAGGTAATAAAATAAAAAAATTTGTAGACATAAGTTGAGAAAAAACATCTATTTTAAAGAAGATTAAAACTAACAAATTTTTAGATTAAATTTTTCTTTATATATAACTTATAATTAATTTAATGACATAAAGTTTTAATACTTTCGTAAAAAATAAATATTACTAGAAAATTTGAACATTGTTAAAATTTACTAATGTACAGTGCAATATTTAGTTTAAATCTATTTTTTATTTGTCTTAAAAAAGTATAAAAGTAGGCTTGTTTTATACTTTATTTTTATACAGATGCAGAACAACCACTTAACTGATCAGTCTAATATAAAACAGGAAGGAATTATTAATAAAACCATTTATATTTATTGTAAATTATCATATATTTCGGCTATTTTTTTACAATAAAATTAATAATTTAATAAAAATTATAACAAATGTTTAGTTCTAAAAAGGTAAATAAAAGTTTTCAACTACAAAATAAAATTATATCAATGAGACAAAAACTATTAGAATTTTTTACGTTTCTTATGCTGTGTGATTTTGTATATTTAAAAAAACTTTGTGTTGTTTGTTGTGTTTTTGAACTAATTTTCAGATAAAATAAATCACGACAAAAATTAGATTGCTGTTTTTTAGTAACATTCTATTTATTTTGTGTATTATCTAGGTTATTTAAAGTTACTACACCTTTTTATATTATTTTAGATTTACCTTGTGTTTGCATGTCAATTCAGGTCGGACTCAACAAACTACGACAATACATATTCTTAATTAAAAAACACAAACTTAAGGCCTACAACTCGAAAATTTATATATGTTTGAAACAAAAGATTTGTCTAAAGGTCTAATAAAAACTATAAACATATTTTTTGTTTTTGAACAAATACTTTTTTATAAACTTTTGGAAAAAAAAAAGAAATACAATTGATAAATTATTTCAGCCATGTTTCCAAGAATATTTTGAAATAGTTTTTGAACTATTAAGAAACCTTTATATGCAGTTAGGTTATCAACTCGTACACCACGGATACAGTTTAATGCCTAGTCCAGGACATATTAACTCTTTTATACATGAACTATTTTATTAAAGTGTTTTATTCAAAAGTTTATTAAATATTTCAAAGTTTTTATTTTTATTAAGGTGAAGGAATATTTTTATCTGATTAAAAAGTAGTTTATAAGTCAATACTAGTACAAAAATCAAACATTAAGTTAACTAAAAAGACGAACTTTACCTACCTTTAACACCTGACCTTAATTTTTGCTAATCATCTTAGCATAAAAAAACACGTTATATCAAATTCTAAATTTCTGAAATCGAGCTAAGATTGAAAATAAGAATCAGTTACAAACGTTTTGTACTTTTTAACAAATTTAATATTTATATAAACGTTATTTATGTCTTTTTTTATAAATTTTATGTCATCAATTAATTTAATTAAACGACTATCTAAGTTTAATATGAACTTCGTATACGTAATAAATATATAACTTTTTGTTTGCATTTATTAGTTTAGTTTTGTTGTTTTGATGGTAATCTTGCTTTAAAATCTTAAAAACAATTATATCATTAAAAAAACATTTATAGAAAAAAAAATTTAATTAAAAAATCTTAAGAGCATAGGTTTTTGAGATTGTTTTTAAAATTAAAAGAAAATTTATTTGTTGGTTTCTATATATTAAATAATATCACTTGTAAAAAAGTTTTGAAAAGCAACAGAAACTTGTTCAGTAGTTAGCTTCGTGTAAATAATAAATTTACACTTTCATAACATATCTTGGTTATGTAGAAAAATTTAAGATGTAAGTGAAACAAAAGAAAGCGTTAACAACTACTTAAATATTGATATTTACACTAGTAAAATATGCACAAATTTATAAGTATAAATAAACGTTGAAATATTTTTTATTATTTTTTTTTCAAACTTGTTAACTGTGTTTTATTTATATAATCGTGGTACTTTAACCCACGATTTGCATTAACTATCATTTTCAACACAGTTGTATGTGTGCTTCATCCACTCATTCTTTTCTGTATAGTAAATCCAAAACGTTGGCAAGTTAAAATACCTAAATACAACAAAATTAGTTTCTTTTGGATAAACGCAGTCGTTAGAATTATGCGGCTATCTTCTGAGATAATAGACCGTTTTGTTAAGTTAGACTTGTTGAAAGTAGAGTCGAAAACTTCAAAATTTTCAGCTGTGATATCACTAAACACAAACAACTTGTCTTTTATAGCAACAGAGTTTTGGCCACGTCTACTATGAACCATGCTTGGCATTTATGTCCATGCATCAGCTATATGGTCATATGACTCAACTGTGTTTGACGACCAAGCCTGACCCCATCCACCACAGTCTACAATTTTTCCTTCAAAAACTAATAAAGATGCATCATTTTTATTTTCAATCGTTCTTTAGACTTGACTCCAAAAGATCATTTGCTTTTACAGATAAAATTAGATCATTTTCTTTATTCTTTTGCTGTTTTTATTTTTTGTTGTCAAAATATTTATAGCCTTTGATTTTTTTATTTTAACAGTTTGTAAAATGTACTTTTAAAGAAAAATAAATATTAATCAACATTTTCATTTATGGAACAAAGACTTGTACGAATTTTTCAAAATAATTTTTATTAAGCTTTTTTATAAATAGTGTTTTGAGAAATTTTTAGTTATCATGAGTCTAAGAAAGCATAAGAATATTTTTTATTATAAATTTTTTAAGGTTGTATAGTTTATCTTCAGTTTTAAGTTCTACTACTTAGTAAAATTTGAAACAAAGGCAAAATAATTGCTTTTTCAGGTTTTTTTTTTTGTATAAAATCAAAACAGACACTTTTTCTTAAGCTTAAAAAACAATAATAAAAGCTAAAAGCAGAAATTAAAAAATATAGTAAATACAAGTAAAAGTATAAAGAAGCTTTTTTTTAAACTAGTTATTAGGAGTATATTTATAAAAAGTTGTTATTTATTTTAAGTATTATTTTGGTAAATACATTATTTTAAAAATTGTTTTTTTATTTCAACATTTTTTGTTATGAATTATTACTACTTCATATTTATTAAATTCTTATAAAGAATAAAAATTTATAAAAAAAAGAATCTCTAAAATTAAAAAAAAAGTTTTTGTACAACTAGTTATAGTAATGTTCTAGCAAAGTAATTTTGTTTTTTTTATAGAATTTTATTCCGATTATAAACTCAGTTATGTTAATAGAAATCTAAATTTTGGCGATTTATAACAAACTTCATTTATATAGCAAATTAAAATTGTGTATTTCATAAATATTTTACGGAATGAGCAAAAAATAGAATAGAATTGATTTTATTAATTTTGTCTTATATAATATGTTTTAATTTTTTTTTTCTACGCAACGGTAATATTTTGATTTTTTTAATTTTAATCAAATTTTTTTTATCATTATTTATTTAAAAATATTAAAAAAAAAATTAAGTTCTTTAGCTGTTAAACCCATTTTTAGTAGATAAACGTTTTTTTATAAATATTTGCAAAAGAAAACAATAAAAATTTTTTATAGAAAACCCTTCGAGTTGAACATCGCACAATCAAAACACAAGGAAAAACATATGCTATATCATAAATGCAACTTTAATCAAGAAAACATGCTCACCAAGTTCAGTTATATTCAAAAAAAAATGTCATATTAATAAAACAGCTACTAAAAAGTTCAGCTAGAGGTTATACTAACTGTGCATACGTTTGTGTATGTAGTACTTATTTATTAAGACTTATGGAAAAATTACATATAATTTTCTTTGATCTAGTGTACTTTAATTATCAGTTAAAACTTTAAATAAAAATTAAATGGTCAAATTTCTAATGTTTATGTTTAACTAAGTATAAAATAGCATCATATTATACAAATGCTCAACATTCAAAACAACCTAACAACTGCAATGCAGAAATTTTATTAAAGTAAGGTTTAGTAAACAGTATGTTTATCAATTTGAAAAATCAGATAAAACTACGCTAACTGAAATGTTATGTTCTTATAGACATTCAATCTTAATATATTTCGTAATGTTATTATATTATTTTAAGAAAACAATATACGGTGAACATTAACTGCTAGAGTTATAGATCTTTTTAAAAAGTATTTCATATTAAATAAACAAGTCATTAACGACAAAATATTAATTTATCAAAGTTTTACTTTATTTTTTAATTTAGACGTAATGCAGTACTTATCTTAAAATAAAATACTAATATTGACAATCAAAATCTTTGCAAAAACAACAACTCATTTTTAATACAAGATTTCATTTGATTAGCTTGATAAAAACAATACGAATTATAAGTAATACTCTCCACTAAATCATAGTTTAGACAAACTTTTAAGCTCTAAACTTTTTGAGTTTGTTTGATGCTCAAGGTTTTGTTTTTCTAAACTAACTAATCATATCGTTATAAAACCTTGACTCCAGTTTTATGAACATACCTTAAAAAACTATTATCCTACTTGAATAGCAAAAAAAAAATGAAAACTTTAATTAAAAAAATAATTAGTATATAAAATGTTCACTAGTAACATTCAATATTTTTTTATAAATTATCTACATGAAGTTCTACTTATAAAAATGTATTATTAAATATTTTATTTGTTATGGTACTTAAACCATTAATAATTCGTAGTTTATCCCAGTGGCGACGCATTTTATTTTTTTAGGGGTTCGAAAATTCTACAAGTATTTAAAAAAGACCTTAATTTTATATTTCTTAGATCTAAATAGTAAAATGATAATAGAGCAATTACAAAAAATCGTTTTACAAACAATTCAAAAAAAACTATACAATGCCCAACCTCACGCAACGCCACAAGTTTACCTTTAATACAATTTTTAACTGTTGAACTATTGTTGCAAAAACCTAAAATGAATTAAAACAAATTAAATTCACTTTTGAAAATAAAAAAGCATAGTGATAAAACGTACAATATTTTTTTATGTCTGGTATATATTTAAATTTATGAATTTTAAAATTAATATTTTACCGCAAACTTTCTCATCCTTCATATAAGAAAACATGTTTTCATATTTAGCAACTAGTAAGGAGGGAAAGATAAAACTGTGCTTTATATTTTTAGTTTTTAACTTGGTTTTGACTAAAAGACTAATTAGGTTTGTTTTTTTATATTTGTCAGATTTAATATACCAAACGAACCAAAGAACTCAAGAAAGATTCATTTTACTAATTTTAAAATATTAAAGTACTAACTTTTGATGTGTCTTTTTTGATACAAGTTATATAAATCTCTTTACATATATGAAAAATTTTAGTAGTAATTAGGTTTAATTTTATTATCCATTAATTAGAATAGTTCGTACATATATATAAAAGTTTATTCTGTACAAAATTTTCAATAATTAATTTAAAAAGATGATTCTATCACGATATAACACAATAAACATTTTATATACTTGTTATGTTTATTTGCAGTAACATCATCCATTGTTTTTTTTAATTTAAATAAGTTAAGTAACAAATTATTAGTTCAATTTAAAGTTTTGTAGGAGTTAAAATTTTTGCAGATATGACTAATATATATATAATTAAACTTACTTGCATTAAAAATTGTTTAATCTTTTAACTATTTTATTAAAAAACACATTTTATTTTCAAATAAAATTGTGTGTTCATAAAAAACTGAAAAAAAGCAACAACGATAAACTTGTGATAAAACTAAAAGTAAAACTTAAAAATTTTCATAGTTATTTATGAAAATGTTGTGGCAGATAATGGATCTATCTGAAACTAAAACTTTTTGCTTTTGAAAACATGCAGTTGTTGGTTATTAAAGAGTAAAATAAAGAATAGTATAAATTTAAAAGATATTTTTAAGAACTAAATTTAAAAAAGTTAGTGTTTTAAAGTTGTAGTATTTAAGCACGAGAGCTATTGTTATCTTAAAAGTATGAACCTGTATTTTTAACTTTTAATTAATAAAGAAATAAGAAAAGCTTACGTCAATCATAAACAATCAATTTAATAAAGTTAAAAACAAATAAATTTTATAGTATTTTTACTGAGTAACGTCAAATAGATTTACTCACAAATTTACATTTAGTTACAAATTTAATTAAAATTATTTCGTTTCACTGTGTAACCAAGAAAATTCACTTTAATAAATAATTTTGAAAATCACCTGTAGGTGGTTTAATATAATCTTAAGCAGTTTAGTTTTTAGTTAGAAGTATCTAGTTGACAGAAAAACTAACTCGATATTTACTACTTTTTACTTTCAAACGTTTTAGAAAAATATTGTGATACAAAAAAAAAATTAAGCTTCTAGGTTGATTGTTTGGAAATTTTTACAACTTGAATGTCTTATACAGAAGTTTACCCTAAAAGGTTTAACTGCTTTAGATTTTATTCCGATGAATAATAATTTTCTCCTATTAACAGAAAATACTTTTATTGATAAATAAGTACATGCTTTTCTTAGTCAAAGAATTACAAGGCTGAAAAAAAACTTGTTTGTATTAATTAGAAATACAGTTAAGTACAATTTGAATAAATTAAAATTAATATATGCGACCTAATTACTCAAAACAAAATATTGATATCGCTTAGAATGAAAATTAAATTTAATTCATTAAATACATGACTCAAAAGTATTGTTTTTTTAGCTTACAATTATACGAACATTAGTTGATAAGTGAACTTTTCAAAATGCATGTCCTTCAAGTTAAAAATTTTACGTTAAAAAATTAAAAACTTTGTTAATACTTTGTCTCAGTTCCAATCATTACTTATAACTAACTAGCTTAAAAAATATTAAAGGTATGCTCAGCTTAAAGTTGCAGATGGCTAAAAAAATAAATCTTTTAATTTTATTTAAATTTTTAGAAAACAACTGTTTTAGTTAAGACAAAAAATATTTTTTCTACAAAATTTTCCAAATACCGTAACCTCTCGTTTATTCAGCATAATGTGTCCACAGAAAAAATGCGTAAAGATACGAGAGATCGTAAAGATACGAGAGGTACGAAATATACTTACTATAATAGCTTTTTTGATATTTTTTTGATATTGCTTCTACTTAAAAGCAGACTGAGGACTTTCTGACTTATAACAATTTGTTTACTTTATTTATAAGTATGTATACAAAAGATAAAACTTTACATATAAAAGAAAGGATTTAATTGTATGTAAAATGATAATACTTGTAGAAAAATTTTATTAATTTTAATAATAAGTAGATTTTATCTTTATCTTTACTTATGTCTGACTTATATGATACTTAACATTTATATTCTATTCTACTCAAAAATCGCTGTGCAAAGCAAATGTTACAGAAGAAGAACATAAACTAAAAAAAAAAACGTCAAATGAAAATTAGTTATATGTTTACTAAAAAAACAATTAAGATTTGTTTTAAGTGTAAGCTCTATGGGTGGGTGTCACTTTTGCACGAGCGTCACTTTTGCACGACTGTCACTTATGCACGAAGGGTCACTTTTGCACGAGGGGACACTTTTGCACAAGGGGACACTTTTGCACGGCGACTCTTTTGCACGAGCGTCACTTTAGCACGAGGGGACACTTTTGCACGACATCACTTTTGCACGCAGGGTCACTTTTGCACGAGGGGACACTTTTGCACGGCGTCACTTTTGCACGAGCGTCACTTTATCACGAGGGGACACTTTTGCACGGAGGGTCACTTTTGCACGAGGGGACACTTTTGCACGGCGACTCTTTTGCAAGGAGGGTCACTTTTGCACGAAGGGACACTTTTGCACGGCGTCACTTTTGCACGCAGGGTCATTTTTGTACGGCGTAATTTTTGCACGAGGAGACACTTCTGCACGGCGACATTTGTTACGGCAGCATTGTTGCACAACGGTACTTTTGCACAACGTCACATTTTTACTATGAAGATTTTGCCCAGCGACATTTTGGCACAATGATTTTTTCGCACGGAACATCAATTTTTCATTTTGGTAAAAAGTTCTTTAGTTAGTACCAAATTTTTAACATACTTATATTAAAGGCAAAAAATGAAAGATTTAAAATCTTAAACAGTAAAAGTTAATGTTAGAAACAAATTAAGGAAAGATAAAATATAATTATTTATAAAAAATTCATACCAGGGACAAAAAAAATAATTAATTTAGAAACTAGGATAAAAAATACTTTGAGTGTACGTAAGTTGTTCTAGTTTATTTTGAACTTTAATATATTAGTCAACAACTATGTCATATTATACATTTAACTACACAGTTAAAAGTTTATTGTCAATATGATGGACCTAGGCATCAAAACCTAGACCACTTAAACTGAAAGAAACATAACAAAAAATAAAATTAATACAAGAAGTTTATTTATTAAAACAAAGATAAAAACATAGTTTGATATAAAACTTATAGGTTAACATAAAAAGCAAAATGTTAAACACAAACTTATACTTATTTACGCTTTGATGTAGAACGATGAACGTCAAATATTTAAACGCATTGATTAACAACAAAAACCTAACGCTCCAAGGACATTAAAAATAGACTGGCTAGATGAGTAATCATTAAATACATTGAAAAAGGACTCATTATTAATATAGTAAAGGTGCTGCTAATATAATAAATTGAATTAGAAACTAAGCTTAATCTTAAAATTAAATCAACGGTTGATAAAAATTACTGATTAATTTTGCTAACACAAATATAATTTTGATATAAAAATTTTAACTTCAATCGAAATTCTTTAAAATTTTTGCAAGAAACTAATTCATTTGTAAGTTTGTTCCAAATTTCAACTGACCGATAAAAAAAAATTCTGCCAAGCCTCATTATTGAAATTTTGCAGCGGTTGAAGACTAATATGATATATTTTCTTTTAACATAAGTTCAAACTTCCAAATGTTATTTCTCTTTGGCTTATCATGATCATGCAAAGTTATAATGCTGAAATAATCCAAGTTCAAATCATTTTATTGCTCTTTTTATTCTCACGCTAAATTAAAAAATAGACTGAAAAATAAACGTCAAGTAAAATCTTAAATACCTTCACAATTCAAAAATTAACTAAATCTTTTGTTTTATTTTAACAATCGTTTAAAATTAAAATAAATTTTAACCATTTGTTTAACAACTATATATTGCTAATTTGAACATCAAGAGAATATAAATAAAAAATAATACTCAAGATTCGTGTTTCAAAGCCTTACTAAATTAAGGTTATCTTTCTCTTTAAAATTTCAGGAGATTCAGATAATTTTTATTTAAATTATTCAAAATTGTTTGTTATTCATCTAGTTTATTTTGATTAAGATTATAAATATGAATAAATGAATTGTGGTACGTAATTATATTGTTCTCCGTAAAACTTAAGATAAAAACTTTTATTTAAGAAATTTATTTAAGCACTGACTAGGTATTAGACCAAAACTTAGTTTGTAAAATAAATTTTTGCAGCAATTATTTCATAAAAACTTTACATTAAAATTTATTAAAAAACTACAACATTTTATTTATTCAAAACAACTTGCGTTTAAAAGCGAATATTATTTAAATTGACAAAAAAAAATCTATTTATATTTTTATTTGAGAAAATAAAAATTAGAAGCGTGCAAAAGTGAAGTTCCGTTCAAAATTGACTGATTATTTAAAATTTTGCAGTTCATAAGTATACCCGTGAAATTATAACGCCGTGCGAAAGTGACGCTTTGCAAAAATGTCGTCATGGAAATGTAACGTCGTGCAAAAGTTTTGACGTGTAAAAATGTCGCCGTGCAAAAGTGTCCTTCGTGCAAAAGTGACCCTCCGTGCAAAAGTGTCACCTCGTGCAAAATTGACCCTGCGTGCAAAAGTGACCATCCGTGCAAAAGTGTCACCTCGTGCTAAAGTGACGCTTGTGCAAAAGAGTCGCCGTGCAAAAGTGTCCCCTCGTGCAAAAGTGAACCTTCGTGCAAAAGTGACGCTCGTGCAAAAGTGTCCCCTCATGCAAAAGTGTCTTCGTGCTAAAGTGACGCTCGTGCAAAAGTGACCCGTTGCCATATTATTTATTTGTTTTACAAACTCTCATTATTTCATTACACTTTCATTATTTAACACAGTCATATTTCTTTCAGAATTTTAATTTAACCTCTTATTAATAAAATTTTTTTTAATATACAGAGGTATAACTAAATGTTTATCAATTAGTCAAGGAACATAAGTTTACAAAGTCTAAAGGTATAGAGAGGTGAGTTTGTACTTAAAAACGTTTTTTACATTAAAAATAGACAATAAACATTATTTATGCAATATCAAAGAAAACTAACGTTTTCATTTTTTGAACTTTTTAGAATTCTAAAATGCGTAACTCAACGAGAGTGCGTAACGTCACAAGTGCGTAAAGATTCGAGAGGTTACTGTAAGCATAAACCATATTTTGATTTGTTCTAATTTGTTCAATTAAAAGAAAATATTTACACACATGTTATTTAACTTTTTTTAACCTAATTATTTTTAATATTTTAGTAAGTTTTTGTTTCTATAACTTTTGTTTTGTTTTATATAAACATTGTAACTACCTTTAAATTATTTATTAGGTAGTCATTTTAGACTATTATTTAGTTTATGCTTACTTAGATAGTTAATAATAAGTTCCCACGACTTTTATTTTATTTTAACTAGAAAGGTTTTCAATTTAGTTTAAGACAGAGGTCAGTCGGCAATTGGTGCTCGTGGGCTAAGTTTTAATTTTAAAATCTTTACTGGCCTAAGTTTTAACTTTTAAAATCTTTACTGACCAAAGTTTTAGTTTTAGTCACATTTCAATATTTAGTTATTTCAAGTTTCAGTAACATTTTAAAGTTCAGCCAGTTCTAGTTTTGTCAATATTGTAAACTTTTTCATAGTTTTTATTAACTAAGTTTTATTCTATTTTAGCTACACTACGTATATAAATTATACTGATTTTTGTCCTAAAATTAAAAAAACTTATATACTAAAGTCTTAATAAACTATCTATTTGCTAAAAAACTGTCTATAATATTTAAAAGTTTTATTTTCTTATTGCCACTTAAATCTGTAAAAATTAAGCTCTTTTTTAAAGATAACTTTGGTAGTTGTATACAAATATAATGCTTATAAAACACATTTTTATTAGTTTTTCTGATGAAAATTTAAAAATATTGTATGAAAAAAAAACTAAAAAGTGCAAATAACTCATTTATATATGGTTTTGAACTCTACAGAGTACAATTTTTAATTTAACTATAAACCTGTTGTTATAGGTTGACTGGTTTACATTTTTCTTTGTAAAACAAAGTATAGAATCAATAATTAATAAATTCAGTGTTTTAAATTATCAGTTTAAAATTAAGTGACTAGTAATGTGTATTTTAAGTTATCTTTGCATTTTTTAAAAAAAACTAGATTTTAACTTTGAGTTAGATAAATAAAAAATGCAAAGACTACAATTAATTTGCATTTTTTTGTAAATGTAACTATAAGTTGCGCATAGTAAAAGAATTAAATTATTAAAAAAAATTCAGTGTAATAGTTGTTAATTATTTTACAAAAAGTACAATTACTACTCTCAACATTTTTCAATCATTACAAAGAATAAAAAAATGCGGATTCTTTGTAGCGAACACTGCTAAAGTTTTATTATCAGATTATAGTTCATAAATGTGCTAGTTATTCAATAAATGTTGTTGCATAAAATATCTTCTAACGACGTAATATACAAAGTTACTTAAATGTTAGAAATGTTTATTACAATAGTTTTGTTATGATGTATGAACTTATAAAACTACGTGAATTATTAATTACTATATGTGTTTTTAGTCATAAGTATTGCTTTTAATTTCAAGTTTAAATTTTAGTTTTAAAAGTAAAGCCAAAAAAACATTATTCCAAAGCATGCAATACTTTAGAAAAAAAATAAGTGCTTGATTAACTTAGTTAAAGCTGATTTCTAATAAACTATGTAATTATTATATAGTTGAATCTATTATTTCAATAACTTGTCCTAGAACTAAAAAGTTTAAATAAATTTGTTTTCAACTGTTTAAGTGTTAATTTATTTTTATTTGTTATAAAGCTTTTAAGTAATAGCTAAAACTTTTTATTGTGTAGACTTTTATCAATTCTAATAACTTAGCTAGGTTTAAAACAATTATCTAAAGTTGACAACAAGTGATTAAAGTTAAAATTTGTCTAAAGTAAAATATTAAGTGCATTATAAAAAAACTATTGGAAAAATTTTACGATAACGTAAAAAAACATCAATCTTAAAGAGTTTTATAAGGTTAAATATTAATATTTTTTTTCAAGCGACTATTATTCTTCTTATATTTATTGTTGTGTTATTAAGTATATGATATGATCGTAATTCAAATAAACACAAAAGTTTAGTTTTTAAATTAAGTTTTTAGCCATAACAACTATAAAACTTAAATCTAAGTTAACAGAACTGTTGAACTTCATTTTATCCATTGTTTATACGATGTAATAAGCTTATAATCTTCTCATTTTGAAAACAAACTTTTAGTTTGACTATGAACAAGTTTTAATCATGAAATTTTTAACACCTTGAACTTATTTGCTATAGAGCTTTGTATGTTAATGTTTAATTATAGTTTTATTTTTGTTAGCATATTATACATTACAAATTACTTTTAGTTTGAGCTTCTTATGACTTTTAGCTTATAATAAAATATGCTTATTAATTAATTTATTGAAACATTGTGTAAAACGTTTTTCAAAAAAAACTTTGTTAGTTAAAAAAAAAGAAAAATCAATATAAAAATTACAAATTGTTTGTAGTCTGACAGTTACACTTTTTAGACTTCTAGAGACTAACTAATTTATATATCCAAAGAAAGTATTTCTTTGCATTTAATTTCAAAAAGATGTTGTATTTTTAAAGTGTTTGGAGTAATAAGGATTAAATGCAGTTGAACTTTTATAAAATTAATATTCTAACTAACTCCTTTTTTTCAGCAAACCTCAGTATTTTATATACAGAAAAACTAAAAAAGAGTAAAACGTTGTTTAAACCAAAACTGTACAACTCATAACATATAAAACAACTTTGTAGTGTTTAAAGTTGTTTTTTAAACAATTTCAAAAAATAAAACTAACATATTTGAACAAATAAAAAGTCTTTAAAATTAAAAAAATAGAAAAAGATTGCACTGAAACGCTTATATAAATTATTAGACTAAAAACGTTTTATGCACTTTAAACTAAATTATTCACTAATTTATATTTTATTTAAACACATGCTAGTCTTTGTTTTAATATCAATAACAATAAAGTAAAAGCTGTAAATGAGTAGACAATATACTATTCATATATAATCTTTTACAGCAATAAATAAAATATTGTTTTTTTTCTGTTTATAAATATAAGTTTTTTCGAAATATCAAAATACAAATAATGTTTAATTTAGCTCGAAGTAAAAAAGGTTGCAGTAGAAAAAATTACCTAAATGTTTTATTTATAGCAAATTAAAGAGCAATCAATAACTTTAACAAATACAAAGAGGTATAATCTTAAAGTTATAGTTTAAAAATATATTACTTTATTAAAAATTTCACTGAGAAAACTAAGTTCGTTCAACTTATATTAATTTTATGTACTCGAGTAACCTTTTGACAAACTGTCATGACCTTAAAAAGCAATACAAAGAAAAATTAAAATTAAAAATCAATATATTCAAAAGCATCGTTGACCCTAATAAAACATATTAAAATTGTTTGACAGAAATTCGAATGACAAAAATAATTGATATATAACAACAACATTAAGAAAATTACTTTAATCTAAAAGAATTTAAGTAGAAAAGTTCAAGTTAAAAAACATGTTCTGTGATTGTTCATTTAAAGAACTTCTTCCCATGAATGTAATGTGTAACTTTTAATACTTCATTGCTAAAAATTTTGTTGAGGATAATTAATATTTCATTCTGAATGTATTAGTATTTTATATGAAAGTTATAAAACACTAAGCTTTTTTAAAGCAATTAATATTTTTATGAAACTATATACCTAAAATGCTAATGTAAGCAAAACATTTAAAAGTGATGGTGATACTAACTTAGCTACGTTAATATGTTACAATTGACATCTCTTGTAGAATAAAAAATTTGACAAAATTAATCTATTCAGAAAAAATTAAAAGCTTTAATTGTAAGAAAGCTGTTCTTAGCTGCGTTCAAAATGTTTAATATAACCAAAAATGAAGAATATAGAAAGAAGAAACATCAAAAATCCAATTATGAAGCTCCAATGAGTTTTTGAAATCGGTTTATGACCATCTGTTTTATTTTGTTTTTTTTCTAACTGATGTTTTGTTTTTAGTTGAAATTACTAAATAAACTAAGTTATAAAAACATTATAGTTGTATATATTTTCTATTAATTAAAAGATTAATATTTGATAAAACATAGCTTGAAATCCGTTAGAAAAGTATAATAGAATACTTTAATTAGAGTTTGCTTTTGGTGTTCTTATAAAAACATATGCTTATTGTGCTATTTTAACAAGTGTAAGTTTTGTTTTGTTTTCTTTGTTTTGCATCTTTATAGTTAAGATAAACAAATAAATACGTATATTCTAAGCTTAAAATATTTTATCACAGTAATAAACAACAACATTATCTTAACTAACCAACAACGTTAAATCTAGCGAGGACACAGCTGTTTTGTTTAGAACCAAATAAAACATTCACATCGAAATATCTAAAACTAAAACGCTTGTTGAGGTAAAAGTTGAAAGTAGTAACTTCGGTATCTGCATCATACAAAACTTGAATTGAGAACGATTCAGAATGATGTTCTGCAGGCAAATGCTGGCAGCCATAATTTATCAGGTCAAGTCCGAAAAAGCTCCGACAATTCAAGTGTATGTTGATTTTCTCTACCAAAGTGTCGTCAAAAATGAACTCAAATGTTACATCTTCTTTGTTTTGCAATTTTTTTTTTATTATACTTTTTATGATGTCAATGAACTTTTTTCACTGATAGCTTTCATAAGACAAGCAATGTAGTTTTATGAGCTCTAAAAATAAAGTTTTTGGATTTGCTTTTATAAAACTCGGTTTTAAAATAGAGCTGAGTGCTAGTATTTGATTGATACTAGCTTTAAAAAATATTGGTTTATATTCAAAGTGTTTTTGGTTAATAATTAATTTAAAATAACAAATTACCAAATATTTCATATAACCAAGATATTTTTGGATTTCATTGTAGTAGTCCCAATGCTTTAAGCTATTTTCTCTTAAAGTTGATTGAATGTTTGGATCAAAGCAATGTCCTGTTTAAACAAAATAGTTTTTAGTCACTTGTTTAATTACAAAGCATAAGTTAGGAGAAATTATTTAATATTTTTAATGATTGTTGTTTTGTATATGGTATGTCTTTTTTAGCAAGAAAAACTTTATTAAAACAAATATAAAATTATTTTCATGTTTTTAGTTACAAGATATTAACAGTTCTACATCATTTAGCATAAAATAAATTAAACAAATATAGTAATGTTTTAGAGCTCAAATTACTTTCTAAATGTCAATTAAGATCAAAAGCTGTAAGAGGTATAGACCAGTAGCGTAGCGTAGTATTTTGGTTAGGGGGTGCGCAAATTTTTTTCTCAAAAAATCCTCAAAATTAAAACTTTTGTAATTAGCTATAAAAAAGCTTATTATAAGTAATATAAATGAAATAACTTTATTAAGTAAAAAAAGTTGGTTAACTGTTTAAAAAATATTTATATATTTCAAAATTAAACAATTAAATAAAAATATAAGTTTCATTAGAATTACTTATACTTGCAAAAATGTAAACTTACTAAATAAAAATTGTTTTTTTAACTTATAGTAAACTTTAAAAATTAATATATTCAATAAAACGAAAGTATCTGTTTTATTTACGTAAAAAATACCAATCTCTTTAATATACAATACAACAGTGATAACAACACCTCATTGCACATAATTTTAATAAAGTTACACAGAAGTTAAAATAGACCAACTTTATAACTGTTATTACAGTTTATATAACTTTGTAAAATAGTTAAAACTATACTTTTTAAATTTAATTCATTTGATTGTATTTGTTTAAAATAAAAATCACAAACAAAGTTTATTTCTCATAGGCCGACACGCTTATCTTGTATGTTTACAAAAATAAAGTACAGAAAACTAGCAGTAGTCTTAACAATGTAGCATAAAAAAAAATTTGTAAAATTGTTTAATTTTTCTTTAAGCGTGACGTATTTTTGTAAACTTTTTGTAGAAAAATAATCTGACATAAGGTTATACTACAGCGGTGCGCTATATTAATTGCGTGGTTTTTGAGTCTAAATTCTTATGAAGTTAATGAACTTATAAAATTTTTCCTTATGTAGTTTTTCATCAACATCGGTGCACATTTGCAATTACGCACCGAATCAGTATATTGAGTAATAATATGTACTTTCCTAACTTGTCACTAATTGGTATTCAAAATTTCGTTTAACTTTATGAATACTAGATAAACATAGTTGAAAAAAGGCAAATTAAGCAGGAAAAATAAACTATAAAGGATAAAGATATTACATTTTTTTTTTTACTTTTTTTTTTTTGGGTGGCACGCATGCGCCAGTGCCCCTCCCCACGCTACGCCCCTGGTATAGACCAAAGTAACTTGAATCAAAAATATTAATTTATTCTTTATTGTATAGATATATTTGATAAGTTTATCATAAAAAAATCATATGTCTTACTTGTTGCAGCTGCTAAATTAACAAGCGATATAACAATTGTAATTGTTTCAAAACGCACTGTATTCTTCATTTATGTTTTCATGAAATAAGGTCTATTACTTATGAATAAAAATAACTGTAAACAGCAATATATTTAACACAAGAAACTAACCTTTTGCTTTTAAGATTCACAATTTAAATTAAGTTGTTTTAAAAACTTGTAACAAAACTAAAATCAAAACAATAAACTTTAGAAGACAGATGAACCATAAAAACGAGTTTCATCCAGTAGCATTAAGTTTATACCTAAAACTTAAAACTTTAAGAGAAAAAAAAGTTTAAAAACAAGCAGTTATTTTAAAAGCTCCTTTATTGAAAATATACTTAAAAGTTTAATTTATACTATCTAATGCTAAAATGTTTTAAATCAAAAATTTTTATTTATGGTAAATATTATAAAATGCTTAACCATGAAGTCAAAATAAAACATATATTTAACTTAAACATACTACCACTTTATTAAACTAGTGAACATTTAACAAAACATTTCTGCCAACAAAAAATTAACAAAATTAATTTACAGAAAAATATCTTTAGTTATACTGAAACTCGTGTTTGATTTTTTTCTTTATTTTTCTCATATTATATCACATGTTTTGTTTTACAGCGTGAACTTGTTAACCTTGAAGTAGGTTTAATATATTAAAAAGCAAATATTGAAACGCAACAATGAGTATAAAAAACAGTTTTATTTAAGTTAAATTTACTATTTTAGATTAATAAATAAAACCAATAAAAACAATATACTGCTATTTTTACTTTTAAATATTTGCATTCAACTTTTTGCTTTACTATAGAAACAAAAGTAAGTAAAAAATAAATGAACACATATCTAATTCATTAATTAATTTGATTATACAACACAACTGTATTTATTTTTACTTTGTGACTTTATATAGCGCATGAGTTAATTTGATTTTAAAACTAGACTGTTAAATAAACAATTAAAGAAGAGTGTAAAGATCAATTGTTGTTTTGTTTTATGTTTAAAAAACTATTTAATTTATGAAGTAAAACTGCTCAGATTTAGCTAGATTTTTTAGTTTGATAGCGTAGCAATAAAGATACGAAAATTATAAGCTTCCTTCTTAATCACTTCATATGGACTTATTAAAAATTCAAAAGCAACAAAAATACAAAGTTAGAACATTTTGTCAATCTATGTTATGCTAACTTTTTAGAACATGTATCATGAGCAAAAAATCAAAGACTAATTACTACCATGAAAGTTACTGGTTTGTATGTTTAACTAAAGTTGTAAAAATATTAACCTAATGCTTGTTCACAAAACTGTACTAGAAGTAAGTAGTTTACCACAAATAAACTCCAATAGTTTTTTTATTAAAATTATAAATACTAAGGTCGTTTTTTTTGATAGAACAATTTAAGTAAAATTTCATCTGTTTTCTTATATGTATATTTAGTTAATATTAATGTTTAACACTTCGAATCAGTAAAAAAACAAATAACCTATTAAATTAACATCTATTGTAAAATGTTCATGACAGTTGAATGTATTGGTTTATCAGTCTGAATTTAGTTGATAAAACTTTATTTTTTTTAGTAGATGAACACTAATAATAAATAGTAAGTATAACTGAATTTTTGTAAAGTTTAAGCTTATTACTCACTATTTAAGTAATCTGAAATTTTAAATTTGACTAACAGGCTATGTCAATTATTGTTTATGACAATACTTTGTTACAGCAGTTAGTTATGTGAAGTTTAAAAATATTTTACAATTTTTTTTTACAGCTGTTAGCTCTCGTGATTTATTTTGATTATTAATATTAAATTATCTCAGTATTTAGCTTATGCTTGACTGCCGTATACAAATATTATACAACACTAATAGTTTAAAACAATCATGAAATCTGTAATTGAACTAAAAGTTTAATAAGAGTCTTAAAATATGCACGAAAAACTTCATTAGTAAAATGCAGCAGTCAATGATTTTAGAACATTTTGAACAAACATCAGAAAATTAAAAGTGTAAAAATTTAAACATTTTCAGTTAAGTTTATTTTGTAAATTCTTAAGGCTTTTAGTTTTAGGTTTTCTAAATTTTTTTAACAGTTATTTTACAGTTATTGTCTAGTAAGGTAGTTGGTCTATTTATTTTATGTGATTATATTAAGCTTTTCTTTTTTCTGAAAGTTGGTAGTCTAAAATTCAATTCTTACTAAAGTAAAAACAGAAAAATCCTGAAAACATATCGCCTTGTTTGATTTGTTTTCAAAAATTCTTCTTTATTCAAAAGTAGTTTAATTGTGTTTTAATTGTCAAAAAAAAAACTTATTTTAACATTAGGCGCAGAGGAATGTCAATCCAGCATATTAACAATAATAACCTCTAAATCCTTTTAAGATTTTAAAGACAGAAAGTGCTCCTTTGAACTTTATATAACTACAATTTTAAATATCTATATATAAGATGATGTATTTTGAAATAGGTTTAAAACAATATTGAACTTAAAATTGTCTAAAGTTTGGCCGAAGTTGGAGTTGTAGTTAAAAAGTAATCTAGTTACTAGATGTACTGGTTATACTTTTAAAACTAAATCAATTTTCTTTAAACGTAATTTTTTTCTTTACACTTAAAGGGAAAATTAAAAAAGATAATTTTTCAATATAAAAACTTCGTCACAATATTGTTAAACTCTGCAAAAAGTTTGATACCATGTTAACTTTAATTTAAATTAAACTTAATTAATGTGTAGCTATTTGTAAGAAACATATTGTTTTAAAAATAACGTTTAAAGACAACTACATAAGGTTTTAAACTTATAAAACCTATTTACTAACAAAAAATTACTTAGAGATACTCTATGCATATTAAATTATTAATTTGTATGTTTTAGTTTTAATATTTTACAAATCGATAGAATATTATAACTTTAAATTTTTTCTATTCAACAGTATTAAAAAACTAACAATTTTTTATTTTTTATTAAAGATTAATATAAGTGTCTGGTAGTTTCTATTTAAAGCAATATGAAACTAGTTGACTTTAAACTCCAACCAAAATTCAAAATTTATAAAACAAAAAACCAACCTTTACTTATAAATATGAGAAGATATAAATGATTTTGTACAAGCTTGACGAATTGGATCAAATTATGTGGTCACAAAATCCGTATAAAGTCAAACACTGTTAATTAAACAGTTTCATAGCAGCTTAAAAGTACGCAAAAAAGTTTTATCCAATTTTTCTGTAGTTTATATCCGATAATAATCTAATTAGGACAAAAATGGAAACAATAAGACCAAACTGTCGCGTGAGTAGCGCTTATAAGAGATATTTCGGCGGTTTAAACTGGAGATTGTGGTTGAAGATTAATTTGATGTTAAACGCATCGAAAAGATAAATAATTTACCTTAGCTAAAAGAATTCTACTTAGTTTAAGAAAAAGAAAAGGTTTTAAAAGACAATTTAGTAATAAACATAAATAAGATTATTGTAGTGGTTAACCTAAATGTAAGTAAAAATAACTTAATTAACAAAAGAATTCACAACAGTTTACTTTTAATTTTTTAATACTAACAAGAAAATTTAAATGTATTGAACTTTTGGTAAAACTATAATTAATAATTTTTGATTTTATTTAACAGTTAGATAGCTAAAAGATAAAATACTAGAATAATTGTTACTGCAATTTTTTTTTATCAATGTAAGTATAATTAAAATATCGTTTGCATTAATATTATATCATTTTTGTGAATAAATTTTGGTTTCATTACTTGAAATTTTTTTTTTCCGAAATGTTTTCCAAAGTCATACTAGTTTAGTACGATTTTTATATATTCCTATATATAATCTTGAAACCTAAAGATATTTGGCTCGGAAATAAATAATTTAAATGTAAATATCGTACGGTACATAATATTTAAGTTATTTACAACTGAAATTTCTTGGCTTACATTTTTATTCAATGTTTAATGATAACATTTAAACTCCGTTGTTTTTTTATACCAGCTACTTAATTAAAAAGTTATTTAATCTTTAGTTATGGTTAAATATTTTTTAAGGATCGGATATAATAAAAAAACGTTTGAGATTTCGATTTCCAAATGTTTATAACAGATATTTATAACAAAACTTACTTAAATTATTTTGCTTAAAAAATTACCTTAAAAAATCACACACATTAGCAGCATAGTTAAGTTATGAGTTTCTGTTTTTTAATATAAATTTTGTCAGGTTTTGACAATTATAATGTAGTTTCAGTCTTTTGGTACAAATTTTGCCGCAATTATATTTCTTTCGACTATTTTCAGGTGTCATACAGAGGTCAAACAGCATAAAGATACTTTATTTTACACGATTTTAACCACACAATGAAAAGTAATTACTAAGTACATGAATATATATTTTATTTAGTATTTAAACAATTAATTTAAAAAAATTAGTATTATTTAGAATTTAAAGTGTTAAACACGTATTATTTATTTTATACAAACTTAAGAATATTTATTGTAACTTTGAGCAAAAATTTAATTAGAAAAATAACGTTTAAAAAAAATTTTTAGCATCAAATGAAACAGTTTTATACTTTTTTTAAACATTTACTTAAAAACTGTTTACTGTCAATTTGTTTGGAATAAAATAAAAATAAATCTACAAATAACTTTTTTATTTTATGATAGATTTAATTTTTTGTCACACAAGTCTAACATCGTAATACTTTTGTTTATAAATAAATTAATTTCAAATTATTTTGTTAACAGAAAGAAGAGTATGAAAGTGTTTAAACTAAAAAAAAAAACTTTATTTTAGTTTTGTACACTACAATGAAAACTTTATTTCAGTATATTAAACAAGAGGCTTATTATTCAAAACTTTTAACAAATTTCATATTTTGTTATTAATTTATTTTTTGTGTATAAATAAAATTCATAAAAACACTTTTTAGTTAAATTTAAAAACCAAGTTAATTATTAACGTAGTTTTATTCTTAATATATTGAAGTTGTAAAATCAGTTTTGTTTCATCATAAATGAATATTCACGCTATTTTTAGAATATAATATTGCTTATAGTTTTCTCATAATACTATTATAATAAATCAAAATTGTTTTTAAAAGTAGTTCAGACTATAATGAAATTATGCTTATTTTCTTAAATTATTAGACTATATATCATACATATAATTACTTTTACATAGAAGTTGTTCACGTGTTGTTAGGTACTCAAATGTATATAGTTTTTAACAATAAGAACTATCTTATGTACTTTATGTGGAGTAAATGTTGCGTGCGGTAATTTTTCTCCTAAAAAGTAAAAAATGTTACTTTATTATTGATACAGAAATAAATTCTTTTGCTAATATGTTTTATTAGTGAACAATTTTCTAGTGTTTACAAATTTCAAGCAACATCAGTTTATAGGAAATTTTCTTATTCAATTTTAGAACAAGTAGTTCTTAATAGAAAACAAAATGTATAAGAAGCTTACATAACTAAAAATATGGTTTAAAAAGATAAGTCTTTGGCTAACAATTTATTGTAAATTACTAAATTTCTATTAGACAGCATCAGGTTGTAATAAAAATAAAACTAAACAAAACTTAAATGAATTTGTGTATTGTCTAATACTGAGCATTAGTTGTTACTGAAATTTGAAAGTTTTACACTATAATTTATAACAAATCTTGTTTAAATTTTTAAGAGAATTACAAACTTAAAGTAAAAATATACTTTTTCTATATAAACTTGTAGGTTGTTAAAGTGTTAGATTTATAAATAAATTAATCTATAACAAAAGCTTATTTTAAATTATACAAAAAGCAGTTTAAAACAATTAAATAAATTTGTTAAATTCAAATTTTCATACTATTTTGTAACTGTTTGTATTATGTACTAACACTTGTAGATTTTTTTTAAATGTGTTTAAAATATTTGTATAAAAAATATTTGTATTAAAGTTAGTAATATTAAAGCTATATTTAAATTAGATTTTCTAAGTTGTTTTAGATTAATTTTTAAGTTTTAAATGATGCTGTGATTGTGGGGTAAGTTTTAAATGCTTTGCTACTAATAGCTAACGTAGACTAGCAATTCAGGATAACTTGTATTGTAATTCGATGAACTTGTTCAAAATTCAGCTTTTCAGTGTACAGAATAAAACACAAATTATTATTGTTTAAAAACATTTAAGATTATAGAAAGTATCACAAGACATGAAACTAATACATTTTGGTAGGATTGTAATTTAAATTATTTTCATTTGCTACTACAACTACACTTTGTTTTATTGTATTAGAGCAGTTTGTTTATATTTTTAAAGTTTTAACTTTTAAGAAAATTTTATTACGAAATACATAGCTATAACTACCTTATCACTGAATAATAATGTTTTTTCTAACAAACTTTTTAAGCTTTATATGAAAAATTTATTAAATACATTTTAATAAATTTGGTATCGAAAAATCTTTGTTTCCAAAAACTTAAAAATGAAGATAGACTCGAAAAACTGTATCAAGCTGTTTATTTCTTAAACTTTCATTACCATAGAAGTAGCTATTTTGTTTCAGACAAGTATAGATTAAGTAGTTAAACATGAATATTGTCAAATACATAAATCAGTAACTTTTCGTTTTAAATAATTAAAATGATCAAAAGCAACTTATAAATTGTCTATTATTTCTAAGAAATATAAAAAAATAATAGCTTATATAAAACATTGAACACTTAACTTTCAATTTTTTATTTTACGATAAAGGACTTTTATAAAAGATATAACAGAACTAATATTTTCAAATTAAAGATGAACATTTTTTATGCTTATCTGTTTGTTATTATAGAAAAATGCATAGGATATTTTCTACATTTTAGGCAAAGAATTTAAATTTTAGTATCTACTTTTTGAGGTAATTTTGAGGGAACTACTTCATATAGCAAACCTTTTGTGTAAAAAATTATTCTCAATTAAAATGGTAATTAAGATTTATTAAATGTTATGTCACGTTTTAAAGTATGCTCCGAACTATACGTAAACAAATACTTTAAAAAATCTAAAATTAAATCCAATAGGAATGTTTTTTTCATTTAAACAAAACATTTTTTTAGCCCTAAAGAATCTTACTTTAAATTACTTGTAAACTATTGTAAAAATGTATATAATGAAGATAAAAAAACTTAAATTACAATAAAATCCAGAATTAAATTTTAAAAAGTGGTTAACACGTGAAAAAAAACCTTAGAGTCTAAGGTTTAGACAATTATTATATTTTTACCATTATAATCTGTACTGATTCAACAGTTTATACTTTTAAATTGATTTTAAAACAAATTTGCTTGTAGGTTTTTTTTGTTTTTTTAAGTTTATAGTAAAACACACTAAGTATAACAATAGTCATTTTCACTTTTTTTTTATAAAAATTTAATTATATTAAGGTTGTATGGTTAATACCTTTTGACAAACTTTCAAAATAAGAGACTTTTATTTTGGTGTTAAACGTTTTGTATACATTTCAAATTCAAAGTATAAGGTATGAATTAAATAAATTTTTGTATTATCTGTTTAAATGTTCTCCACGACTTATCTTCCTGTTTAAAAAATCTTTTAGTACCATTAGAACTATCGTTTTGAAATAGAGAAAGTATGTTTATTATTATATCACCTACTTTTTATTGTACAATAGACTTTTAAAGCAAAAGTATTTTAACTTATTCTCAACGTTTAAATATCCTAATTAAGTGTTATTGTTCATCACGTAATTTAAAAAGTCAGTAGAAACTAATCAGCTGATTATAAAACAAACAATAAATTATGTTTGCAGCAGATTTTATGTAATGCATAGTATTTACAACATTAAATAAAAAAAAATATTTATTAAGCATGAAGAAACACAAAGTATACAGTTTAATAAAAGATTGCTTTCATGAAAACTTTATAAAAAGTTTTGCTTGAAGTTTAAATAGTTATATTTAATAACACCTTACTTTTTTTAATTATAAATTTCATAAAATTTGACGTTTTCGATGTAATTTCCTGTAATTTTGCTTTCTTCTGTAATTATTTTCCGTTCAGCAACTTTAAAATGTCATTTGTGTTTTAGAAACAACTATACTTTATAATTCTAAATTTGGAAGTTATTACATCTATATATACGTTTTGCAAAACGTAAAACACTAATTAGATACAGAAATTCTAATTTACACAGTTTTTTTTTTCAATTAACTGTTCTCGTTATAAAAAATGTGTTTTTGTACTTTAGGTCAACCATCAAAATTTTCTAACTATTTAAATACATATTTTTACAGTCTAATATAACTATTTTTGAATAAAATTTAACATAGTACGAATTACACTAATCAAGTATATATTTTTACTGATCATATGTTACAACGTAAGCGTAATTAAAACCATTACCTTTTATTTTAAAGGTCATTTTGACCGAAATTGAATTATGCTTCCTCAAGTTTTATACTTGCTGTATATGACTTCCACATGATAATTAAGAGGTATGAGAAGTTTTTAAAAATGTATGTATATTTTAGGATATGATATTCAAATACAAAAATAAAAATATTTTAATTACATTTTGTCATGACATATAAAAATGTACCTAAACTAATAAGCTAGTTCAAATTTTAATTGAAATATAGTTTCATGTACTTAAACTAAAATAAATTTGTCAGTTTCAAGCTACAATCGTAAAATTTTAAACTACAACTTTTTTAGGTAAATCACCGAAAAGTATAGCTTTTTTTAGTTTAATTAAAAGCTTAAACTTAAAACTTTTAAGCAATTGAATTTCTACTTTTGCTTTATGAACATAATTAATCTTGGCAAAAAACACGGTTTTGAATGTTTTTAAGCAAAATTATTATGTTTTTTTAATTTTTAGGTTTACGAAAAAATTAAAGGTCTTTAATGTATCGTTAAAAAATTAATGTAGTTTCAATAATGCAAGTTAAACAAAAAGTGCAAACATGTTTTAAATTCTTAAATAAAGTTGTTCATACTGTAAGGTTTTGGCAGCAAAAACCTTTATTGTGTTTTAACTAAAACCAAAAACCAAAACATATAATATATTGTGTTATATATTAATTTATAATGGCTGTTGTTATTTTTCATTAGTAACTAAAGCTTAAATTTATTTTAATTAATGTTTTATTATCTTTTTAATTTTTAAAATACATGACAACAGTAAACTCTAGACTGTAAATATGTTTGCCTAAACACTTTGTTTTATTTTACTACTAAACAATTATACTTTCGAAACTTAAATAAATTTTTAAATTATATCATTCTTTATATTTGTTAGTTTGTAAAAAATAAGTTTGACACTTTGAATCTTTATAACATTAGTAAAAACAATATTTTAATAAACGATGTAAAATTCAGGCAAAACGTCATCTGTTACTTAACACATTTAAGTTACGATTAAACTTCTGTAAATTCTTAATACAACATGCTGCAAATATTATGAAGTGTTTTCTCTCTTAGTCTTAAATGTGCAATCAAGCGTTAAATTTCGCGGTTTTTCTTTTTACTATTTAAATAATCATCTCTTTCAGTTATATTTTGAAGTTTGACTGAATGGCGCGTCTATTTAACGATTTTTTTAATGCGTTACGCTTTAAGATCTTAGTATTAAATAGTATGTATTAAGTTTAAGCTAAGTATTAAAAAAAAATCTTATTTCATGGTATTGTATTAGTCATTTTTTACGATTGGCATAATCTTTTTACAAATTGGTTGATGTAGATTAACTTTATATAATGGTTCTTTACAATGGTGATTATCTTTAAAAATAACTGTTTTAACTCAAAAGTATAACGAACAATGCATAACTTTGACCTGAATTCTAAAGTAAATAAACTTTATAACTTTTAGATAAAAAACAGCAGTAATGGTATTTTGTTACTTATTTGAAAGTGGTAACAGCAAAAGCTTTAAAATGGTATAACTGAAGTATTGGCCAAATTGTGCTTACTTATGTGAATACAGTAAAAAAATTAATTTGTTAAAAATAAAACGCTTAAACTTAGAATTTTTAAGCAATTAAAGTTCTAGATTTTCTAAATAAACATATTTTATCTTGGAAAAAACTACGGTTTTAATGTTTTTAAGCAAAGTTATTATGTTTTTAAACTTTTTGGTTTACGAAAAACTATATGCTTATAATGTAACGTTAAAAAATTAATTTAGTTTCAATAAAGCAAATTTATTTATAATGATTCAGAATTTTCAGTGAACAAGTTACTTTAGAATAAACTACACGCCTTTAGATACTTAAAAACATTTTTTTATTGATGATTGACCAAGTAGTAATTTTTACAGTTTTTTTATGACTATTTCAGTCTATCAATGTGATATAAGTAATTAAGATTAAGTTTAGTATTTGATTTTTTAATATTATATAACAAAAATTAATTATACCTGAAAAATATCCTTTAAGTATAAAAAATAAAAATAAAATGTTAATTTTTCGAATTTATTCAAAATGATGTTCTTAATCACGAACGATTTAAGACCTTTCAAATTTTCAAAATTTGTCAAAAAGAGAAGATTAATAGTAAAAAGAAAAACCGCGAAACTTAACGCTCTATCGCACATTGCAGTCACAGGGAAAAAAGCTTCATAACACATGTCAGCGTGTTGAACTGAGATTAACAATTTTACGGAAGTTAAATTTAAAGTTGTACTTTATTTTAGTCAGATATATGTCAGTTTTGTTTTAATTCAGTTTCCAAGTTTGCATGAATGTATTTTTTAAGTACTTATAAAAAAAAAGTTTACATGATGAAATTAAATAGCAGCTTGAAACTTAAATGAGCTTAGCTGTTCAAAATGTAGTTTACTTTTTTAGTTAAGTTTCAATTAGTTTGATAAACGCTTATATTGGCAGTAGTGAAACATACAAAGTTTAAAATTTAGTTTTTGTTTAATAGTTAGTTTAGTGGTTGCATTGAATAATACAAAAAGACCTATTTTACTATTAGACTTAAAACGCTTTTTTATAATTATATTATGCACTTTTTAAAGCCTAAACTATAGTTTTTTTTTTGGTGTAGTTCCTACACTTGATTTTATAGTGCAACAAATATTAAACAACTTTATGTTTTTTTCTAATTTTATTTTTATAAATGAGATTTAAGTACTAATTTAAACAGTATTACTATTTATATTACTTATCATATTTTATGTTTAAATATTCAACGAAAAAAACTAAACACACGCAATTAGTGAAAAAAAACTTAAATATTTCTTCTCACTAGGTTTCAAACTTTGAATGTTATGACTGTAAAGGTATTGATAAGCTATTGAAACAAAAAAGTTTGAATGCTTATAGTCATCAGCATTAACGACCTAAAACTCAGACAGTAAATAAACAATAAACTGAAATAACGCCAAGATTATGGTTTTAAATCTAAGAAAATCTATGAAGCGTTTATTTTGCCAATTTAATAAACTATTTTGATGCCCAGTGATGTGTACCCATCTAAATAAACTTTGCAGACCTCAAAAACAAAAAAAAAGATTGGAAAAATTCAAGATTACTCAAAAGCCTAGAAATGTAAAGAAGCTCTTTTCATAACCACTTATAATTATACGATAATTCAGTCATGTGCTAAAGTTGAATATGATGTTTGTTTTGGAAGCTTTCTGCTTAATTAAAAAATTTTAACTTTTTCTGAGAAAAACGATTAAATCTGATTTTAAGCAAAAGCGAGTTTTAGTGTACAAAAGTTTAAATCCTTTTTTATGAGGAATAAGTATAGTAACTGAAATTAAATATAATATGCATAATACCTTTAAATTCCTAAAATATGCTTCAAGTTTAGAACTTTTGACAATATTTCTATTTCTAGATTTATGAAAATATTATTAGTAACTTTGAATTAAGTAATATAAGTTTTTGTCATTTTGATTTTAAAAGACTAACAACTAACAGTATATTATTAACTTTTTTGTTTACAGTCTTCTAAAATAATTGTAGTTTTTTTGTAAGAAAGGTTGAGATGTGTATATATGTAGGTCATAAAAATAAATAGTATAAAGACATTACTAAGTACAAATACTACTATTTAAACAGTTTTACTTGCACAGTTAAAAAAAGTTGACTTGCATTTAAATCCCACAAAAATTGTTACTGCAATGAAGAACTTGTTTACGTTAAGCCGTTTTTTTATTATACAACATTAAGCTGTTTTACAAATTTAACATAAAATTAGCTTTAAAATAAATATCAATATATTAAAACATTTAACATAAGTAAAAGTTGTAGAACTATAAACTTAGTAATGTGTTTATATATGCTTTATATATGGCTTGGTTCGATTTACTGAGATGTGTAAAAAACTGTATTAAACACAATTTTTATTTAAATTATTTCCAAACTTTGTTTAATTTATTTCAAAATTTTGTATCTGTTGATGAAAATATAACACCATTTTAACAAACCAGTCTACAAAGCTAATTACATGCATGGTATAGTATTTTATACTTTTAAAAGGCATATAATTCAATTGTGGCTAGAGCTACCTTTAAAACTACAGTATTCTGAATTACATTAATTTTCAAACATTTTGAAAACTTTACTTCAAAATTTAGTTTATAACGCTTTCGTTATAAACACTTATAAAGTCTTTTTTATGTAAAACGTTGAAAAATATAAACTTAGAGGTTTAGTTTTATTTTACATTACGGGTTATCACTGATATACTATAAAGTAGCTCTGTTTTATTTTATAACAACATATATTAAATGTATGTTTAAGTTGCTTGTGTTAAGTATGTCCAATTAATCAAACAAGTTGTTTTCCGTTAAACTTATATTTGAACGCTCATTTTATTTTACTGCACCTTTGTTAAATATATAAACGGTTTACTGTACAAATATTTTTAAAGAAAATTGATACAATGAACTTATGATTCACAGAAAATTACAAATATCTAACTTAATTTATCAAATTTTTCTTTTAACCATATATAGGTATTACAAAAGTTTTAATAAAAACTGACACCTAAATTGTTGTATGAATTGTACAAATGGTATGTATATGATAGATATAGTTTAGCTGACTAAACATTTTCGATTTAACTTTTGTAATTTTGTAGTTATATACTCCTCAAATGGCTTAAAACGTGCATTGCTAAGGTTTCATTTTTAACTTTATAAATGAAACTTAAATTGGTCACACGGCAAATAATTACAGGAGAAGTAATTTACAACCGAAAAAACGGAACATTTTATTAAAACTGTCAAAATTTGACGACCGTTTAATAGAAACTAACAATACTCAATGTTTTGTGTACTAATATAAAGTGCACTTCAATTGAGAGGTTTTAACAACATTTTTACGACAATAAATTGCTATGTAATTATGTTTGTTTACTTTTATTTACATAGTATTTTATTTTCTTATTTTAACCAAATTTTATGTAAACAATTGTTGTTTGCAATAAGTAAGCTTTTTTTTTCTTGTTTGTTAAATTTTGTCAGTAGTTGAACGAAACGTTTATTATTTGTAAATAACGCAATTGAGTCTTAAAAAGGGTGCTAATAAAGTTTTTAATAGTTATAAAAATAAAAATCAATTCAACAGCACACAAGATTATTTAATGTCTATTAAAGTTTTTTTTGATTAGATAAAAAGCTTTATTAATAATAATAAAATATTTATAACTACCACTTTTTATTTCAGACATAAATGCTTTTATTAAAACTCTTTAAAATCAACCATGTTAGAAATGGAAATGTAACTAACAAGAAAAATCAAAATGTACAAAATATTTTGACATTTATTATTTTATTTCTATTTATACTATCAACAAAGTCTTCTTTTATACAAGAAGAAGTCCCAATAAGCAACACAGATGCTATAAGTTAGTTTAATTATTGATACATACAATTAATAACTTATACATTGATCTTAGTGTTGATCACATTTAAAAAATTAACTAATACAAAGTTCATTTACGTACACACATTGAGTTTAAATAAATCTTTTTAACACTTTAGTGAGTCTACAAGTATTTTTTAAAGTAATTTACATCTTTAACGTTTTAACAAAAATGAAGTTGACCAAATATTAAAATTGAATCGTAGCTATTTCAAAACTTTCCTAAACATTTGTCGAAGTAAATTAGATCTTGCTAAGTTAAATTTAAATCGTAACATATACAACATATATACTGTAAGTGAAACCATAACTTTATTAACAACAACAAAGCAAACATGTAGATTTGTTTACTAAAAACATTAAGTTCCAATCAGTAATTATAAATTGTAAGGTATTAAGCAAATAAAATTTTATTTACCGACAAATAAAAATTTTCTCTATAGTAAACACAACCTCAAATACGATAACAACTTGTTACAAGTATTAAAAGAATTTTGTTTTTCGTGTTACATAATTTTTTTTACATTTTGAATGTTAGTTTCTACTTAAAAGTGAAATAACGTTCATGGTAGCTTTAATTGTAAACTATTTAATGTTTAGAGCTTAAAGTATTTTTATTTTTAGATAAATACCAGTCTTTTCGACTAATATAGATTACTTTGGTTTGACTGTTTATTTAAGTCTATTGTGAAAAATAAATAAAAACATATGATAAAAGCTAACAATAGCATATAATAATGATAGTCACTTGACATAAATTAGGTTATTGTTATTTCTAAAATCTTTAAGGTAGAAATAGCACGTGTTTTATTTTCGTAAACTTAAAAATAAATTAATAATTCAGACGTATTTTAAATTTTACCACAAAAAATTATTTGTCTATTGTCTAGCTTAAACAAATATTATACAGAGCAAAACTGTATAGATATTAAATTTAATTCGTCTGGTATTTTTTAACAATAAAATAATACTTACTTAATACTTTATTGGTAATTGATAATATTAAAACTAAAAGAAAAAAATTTACCTAAGTACCAATATAGATTTTATTAAGTTTTTAAAGAAAGTTTTAAACAGATTCAGAGAAATACTCAGTGTTTATTGGAGGTGATTCGAAAAACCCAGCATCTCATCAGTTGTATGATTTACACGGATTAAAACAAATAAACAATCATTTCTACGTTCATGCTAGGTAAAATGTGTTTTTTACTGTTACGGATTCGAACAATATTGTTATATAAAAAAATTAAGTAGTTAAAAAAATATCTCTATAAAAGTTAAACGAAACTTAAAATTTGCAAGAAAATATTTTGACAACCCTAAGTTATAGAAATTCAAGTAAAGTTTATCACAATTAATTCATGTAGTTTCAAAAAAGCAATAACTTTAGAATTTATGTAAATACTTTTTAAAGTTTTTTGTGTATTTTTATTTTGTAAAAAGCTACTTTCAACTAGCCTAATAAAAAGCTTATTCTCAATTTTGCTGTAGAGTTTTATTATTAATTAAACAAAACACAGATTATTTTGAACACTGTCTTCGTAAATTTTGACAGTATGTCTCGTAAAATGTGATTGACTTTGAAGTTTTTTACTTAAGAAGTACTTATTTCTTCTACATTATTTCAAAAGAAGTTTATTAATCAATTTAATTAACAAACAGAAACAAAATATTTTTGCTGGACGTACCTAACTCTGTTGTTGGTAGAAATAGCAAAAGAAACATTCTCCAGAAACTAGTAAGCAGTTTTAAACTCTTTATAATACCTTTTGGCTGTGATGCTTTAAAAAAGATTTAGAACTCTATTACCATTCAAAGTAAAAACAACATTCAAGTATTTTCGTTCAAAAAAATTAAAAAAAAAAGCTTATTCGATAAAAATACTTAAAATTAAATTTAAATTAGAGTAAAAAACTTTACAGAAAGCGCTAAAAGTAAGCTTAAACAAATTTTAAATTTTGTGTTTTTTATTACTTATCAGTAAACTTTAAATTTAAACAGACAATTAGTTGGGAAAGTGATGAAAAATCATACAAAAAATGTTTGTCAAAGCACGAAAAGTTAATAAGAAACGGTTTTATAGTTGAAAGTGATTGTCGGATCCACGTCACAAGTTTCGTCCAATTACGCGACGAAGAAAACAACAAACCGACCAATGAGGTGCTCGTATGCGCTTCAAATTCCGCTAAACCAATCATGAGGACATATAAGGTTTTGAATCGGTTGTGTAATTTGTAATTATTTTGAGGTTTGATCTATTAAGTTGTTTTATTTATTACTATGGTTTTAGTACACGTAGTATAACATTAAGTTCTGCTAAACCAACAATAGGGACTTATAACGCATTTATTGGTTGTAAATAGGTAAAGGTCTGGATTTTTAGAAGAACTGAATAATTTAAATTTATTTGTTTTTATGACTGCTTTTACCAACTAAATTGAAACTCGAAGAACTTTGTGTTATAAGCTAATTTTTAAGGTTCAAAGGATTTCTAAAACTTCTGATTAGTTAAATAGTTTATAAATAGTTTAAGGTTCTTAAACGTTGAATCCCTAAAATGTTTTGTAAACATTATGTTTAACACGAATTATAATGTTTAGTACAGCTAAACATTAAAATTAAATGGTAGCTACTAACTATGTTTTGTGCTTAATAGTAGTAACAGTTTAAACTAACTAAATTTAAAAGTTTTAACATTTGTAACTGGCCGGATCATAATTTTTTTAAATGGGCACGGTTCGATTGATAATTTGTTTAAACATTGCTAAGAAATTAAACAAAAACAACAAGTAAACTTTTTGCATTATTTTTTAGAAAGAACATTATTTTTTGGATTTAAAGTAAATATTAATTAAAACTTCATTCTTAACTAAAGGTTAATGAAGATGGTAGTTTAGAAGAATATGTTGATAAAACAATCAAAATATTCAATGAAAGAAGAATTAAGCTTTGTTCAACTTTACCAAATTACAAAACTGTTTCATTGTCTTCATGTAAGTTGATCTTGTACATAAATTTGTTAGAAACACTATAGTATAACATGTTTTCACAGATGGAGCTATTTACAACGGGTTTACTCACGACAATCCAACATCTCAGTTGTTCAAACTCGTTACACATGATCCTGATAAAAATCTAAAAACTTTTGCGAAAGATCCAGCATATGACTTTATTAGAAGTTCGTTAATTTATTATTTTATTATGAATTTAAAAGTTAATTTAACAGTTACTTTATAACTTAAACTGTTCAATTAGACTAAACATTGCAAGCAAAAAAAAGGATAGGTAAATATATTTTTCTCTCGAAACATAAAGGTTTGTTCCTTAACAGATCCGGCAGAGTTTGTGCGGATAATTGAAGGTACAAAAGAAAGCGGTAAAATATTTACTTTCTTCAATGAGCCAGCTGTAGAGTCTAGAGATAACGTTAGTATCAAATTCACAACTTGTGCCTATTGTTTACTGAATAACTTGTTATTAAAATGATTAAATAAGAAGTTGTACAATGTATTTGTAGATTACTACAACTTTGCTTAACAGGGCTACATGGCAACAGTGTCACAAGTTTGTAAGAATGATGTTTACAAAGACGTAGGAGCAAGCAATCGCTTTCAGTTTGTTTTCAGCTCATTCGTGAAAACTCGCATCAATTGTTCAATTCAATCTTCTCTTTATCTTGATCGAGTTATTTCTATAAGTGACGTCATAAAAATGAAAACATCATCTGGAAGAAGTCATGACGTAGTATTTGCCACAATGAAGAGCTCAAGGTAGAAAAATTCATTTCTTCAAATATTACATGTGTATTAACTTAAAAAAAGATAAAAATATGAAACTATCGTATAATAATGATCAAGCTTTTTCGAACGAAACAGCTTGATATAGTAATTTTTATTCATCTTAAGAAAAATCTTATTACTTGTTTATTTTTACACCCAAAAAGTCTAATTCAAAACAAAGCATGCTTAAATCAATTTACAACTAAACTAAAGTAACAGTTGTTCTAATATTCAAACTACTTTAATTTTTTACAGCGCTTTCATAAACGCATCAGCAGTATGTATATTTAGATTAGATGATATAAATAATGCACTTGAAAGTCCATTGATGGAAGAAGTTGATGGATATGTTTATCCAATCAAAAATAACCCATATCCTAAATCGAGGTCAGTAAATTTATCATAAAACTAAAACTTATCTACTGTTAAAAACATTTACATTAAATCGAGGTGTTTATTGTCTGAAGTATATTCTCCAAATGTGTATCAAGATATTATTTTAATCTAGAAATATCTTAAAAACGTTCTTATATATTTTTTGATTACATAAAAATAGGAACAAATTTCTGTCTAAAATAAAGTTTTGATAAACAAGCAAATATAAGCTAAATTAAAGAAGCGTGTTTTATGATTTTTAAAATAAAGATATTAAATATTTGCAGATGCGACTTTAATGTAAGCAAGAATGGACATAGAACTTTAAATGCAAAATCTGAGGAATTTGTAAAAACTCATTTCATGGCGAGAGATAGAGTTCAACCTTGGAACTTTTACAATGGACCAGTTTTGAGCACTCAAAAGTTAATTGAACTTAATTTACAGTTATGAAAGTTTTAAGTAGAACTTATAGTTACTACAAAAAAAAAAACTAACTTTTTTTGAGACTTAACTAAACTTTAGTTTGTTTCTGCTAAACTTAGTTTACTTTAATTACCAGATAAAAATTTAGATACAAGCTTGTCACGATTATAGTACAAGCCTTGTTGTGATAGTTTGTTAAATTTTAAATTATTTTGGTATTAAAGCTTCTGTGGTTATTTGGCATTTATAAATTTTTTGTTTATAACTTTGACATCTTTCCTAAAAATCAGAAAAAGTATAATATTATTGAAAGTTTAGAAAAATTAATTCTAAAACATTGTTTTAGAATTGCAAAATTCTAATCCTCATAGAACTTAAGTTTTGTGATAATTTTAAGCGGTTCGTTGTTCACGCAATATTTAACCTTAAATATTTTACTGTCGTCATAAGAAGATTAATTTCTTCGTCTCAGACGACTTTTCGTTCAGCTTACAGAAGTTTTTTGTCACCAATTAATTTAAGGTGGTAATAAGTAAGTAACTGTTTTAGTTTATTTGTATTGTAGTTGTCCGCTTGGTTCGATAAATATTTTGATTATACTTTTAATTAGTTAACTAAAATACATTTTTGTCTATAAAAAACCAAGTTTTTTATCAACAAATTCTACAACTAAAAAAACGAATTACAATCGAGTTGTTTTACATATTGTACCTACGTAATGATTGTAGTTGTTGAAGTCGAATACAAAAGTTGTTTGTTGCATGAAAAGTTAACTATGTTTCACAACCAAAAGGCTTCTTCTTTTGGTTATGACTTACTGATGAGTCCTAATAAGGATGAAACCGGTCTCAGTCTACCGAAACCTGTGGTCTGATGATCGAATTGGTATGATCAACTCTTTTATTAAACTTGAGCTTGTCTCACGGCAAAAGAAAGTCCAGACTTCGGCTCTCTAGACTCTTTTAAATATGTTTATGTTGGATAAAAAGTATTTATTTTCTTAACACAAATATTCTCAATACTTTTACAATAAGCTAAAGATGAGCTTTTCCTTTACTTTAAGTTGTTGGTTTTCTATCTTATGATTAGAATATCTTTTTACACGCCTGAAATTAGTTGCAAGTTTAAAAAGTAACTATATTTAAGTACGATACTGTGTTTTTAGCTTGTTCGTGATTAATATTTTATTGAAAAATGTTTTGTAAACATATTTGTACATGAAATTTTTTTTAGTGCCTTTCACTAACTTGTTATTTAACACAATAACAATAGAAGGTTCTAATGCTTTAATATATTTCCAAAATAGTATTTGAGCTTTTATGTAGAAGTAATTATAGAAGTTTTGAATAACTCAGCATAGGATAAATTAAATTACTTTTTAATCTTGAATTGAACTTTTAATTAACCGAATTTACTTTTCTTAAAAGCATGTGAAACAAAAATACCATACTTTTTATTAGATTTTATCACAAAGAACATAGGCATGACAACAGAAAGCGATCGCGAAAATTCAAATTCAGCAAAGTATAAAATGACTTTTGTACGGATAAAAAGATATAAAAATAGTAATTAACAAAACTCATTTTTTGTTTGAGTATTGAGATTCAAATAAAAAAAATAGTTAGTTAAATTTAAACTTAACGTTATTATTAGTTAAGTAAACAAGCACTTAAAATATAATAACTTTTTTCTAAATTAAACTGTTTTTAATTTAATGCTACAAAAAATTTTTGTTTTTAAACAACATTTGGAAAACAAAATGTTTAAAAATAAAAACGAAAGCAAATACTTAAAATATATTGTAACTGAAAACTAAACGTGGTGCTCCTTTTGTACGCAGTTTAAGGTTGTGATATTGAAAACTTCAAAGCAGTGTTTATTTTGCAAACAAACATTAAAAGATTCAAAAAATAAAACTTGCTTTGTTGTTGATATGCTTGATTAAACAATGCACCTGTTCATTTAAATATAGAATTTTCGTTTTTTGTGATGTATATTTATCTGTGAAATCAGAACTTAATAAATGAAGTTCTTCTAATAAACTTAACTTGTTCGATCAAGATAGGCTTTAATAACAATTACATTGTAAATCTATAGAGAAAGCTTTCATGTGTTTGCGAACAAACATTAGAATGTTTAAAAGATAAAATTTGTTATGTTGTTGATATGCTAGATTTATCAGCTCACCTATTTATTAAAGTATAAAATTTTAGTTTTTTTGATGCTTTATTTATCATTGAAAATCATGTTTGAAAATAATGTTCTGGTAATAAAACTATCTTATTCAATCGAGATAGGTTTTAACATCATCAAAGTTGTGAACTCTTTTGAAATAGTTTTCATAAATTGTTAATAACATTGGTTTTTATGTAATGATAATAGTTCATTTAAGTTTGTTCTAAAACCATTATAAACTAACGACCGCTGAAAATAAAAACATTAAGTAATAACTAAAATTTTTTACCATTGTTTTTATGTTAAAAATTGAAAAGTTAAATAAAATTACAAGCAAAGATATTTATCAAACTTTAAAAATAAATTAATAGTAGTAATTTATTTTCACTTAAAACATGGTTCTGTTTTTATTAAATGAAATTTTGTATTAAACTTATTTAGCCTGATGTGAAGCGTTGCTAAAGTTTTTACCCATATATAACTTTACAAATAATTTAAGCACAGAAATTCAAACTAACATTACGTTAGAAATTAAGTAAAGTAGTTAATATTTACCGTTGTGAAAAAAATTACAAATCTTTTTGACTTATGTTACACTTTTTTGTTAAATTATTTAAGTTAAAGTTAAATCAATAAGCAAAACTGTTGCTTTTATTATAGAGATAAAGTAGTCGTTCTGTTAATAACCTTGAAACTGTAGAAGATATTAAGAGATAACTTTGTGTTTTAAATAAAGTTTAATAAAACGTTTATTAATTAAAATCACGTAACAAATTTACTAATACTTAGTTTTTTTTACACATAACCTGTAAAAATTTTAATGAAGAAATTTTACAGAGATGAGTATACATCAATCTTGATAGATACAATAGAGGAAAACGAAGTTTCTATGTCATCTGAAAAACTTCATTATACAGTTATGTGGCTAGGAACTAAAAACGGATTTGTTATTAAAACTTTGTTTTTAAGTGCAACTGATGAAAAAGTTGTTTTGGAAAAAAGAAAAGTGTTTGATCCTAATGTATGCGATAGTAAAAAGTGAGTAAATATGATATCTGTTATAGATTAAAATTGTAAAAAAAATATTAATGTTTTTTTTAATCTTTTTATCTTATTTGCGTTTAAGTCAATAAAATGTTTTAAATGAAAAAAAAAAGTATTTTTATTGATTATAACGATATACTACAAACAAAATGATTTATTTAATACAGTAACCTCTCGCTTATTTACGCACATTGTGTCCACAGAAAAAGTCCGTAAAGATATGAGAGATCGTAAAGATACGAGAGGTACTAAATATAGTTACTATAATGACTGTTTTTTTGGTATTGCTTTTAGTTAAAAGCAGACTTGAGACTTTCCTATTCTTAACAATTTGTTTACTTTGTTTATAAATGTGAAAACAAAAGATAAATCTATACATATATTAATAAAAAAAAGAATTTGGATTTATTTAAAGTAATAATACTTGTAGAAAAGTTTTACTAAGTTTTATTTTAAGTAGATTTTATCTTCATCTTTATTTAAATGTGACTTATTAGATACTTAACATTTATATTCTTGTCTACTTAGCAACTTCAATCTATAATTAAGCATTTGTTTACAATTAAGAAATGGTGTGGTGTCTATATCAAAATTTGTGTCGCTTTAAAAATATATAGGGCAAGAGTGCTGTATTATTTATTTGTGTTTTAAACTCTCATTGTTTCATTGTACTTTCATTATTTAACACAGTCATACTTCTTTAAGAATTTTAATTTTATTTCTTATTGTTTATATAATTTCTGATACACTGAGATATAAACAAATGTTTAGTAATTAGTCAAGTAACATAAATTTACGAAGTCTAAGGGTATAGAGAGGTGAAATAGCGTTTAAAAACATGTTTTTAAAATAAAAACATACAATTAACCTAATTTGTGCAATAATTAAAATAACTTAAATTTTTACTTTTTGAATTTTTTAGAATTCAAAAATGCGTAACTAAACGAGAGTGCGTAACGTCACGAGTGCGTAAAGATCGGAGAGGTTACTGTAATTGAAATCTTGAGTAAAACATAACTGTAAGCGTTATAAAACTATAAAAAAAATTTTACTCGCCAAAAACAGTTTGAATAAAACAAAAAATTGTTTCACAAAAACTGTTTCATAGAGCAAAGGTGACGTCATTACTAGTCAACAAAGATTCGGGGAACATTTTTGTGACGTTTAATGATTGCGTCATAGCTGCACCACTATGCCCCCACATTAGTGTGGATTGCGAGCGGGAATGCAAGAAAAAAAAGGACCCTTATTGTACATGGGACGGACATTTGTGTCAGGGTACTACTGTCTACGATATATCAAGAGACCAGGACCTTGATGGAAGCGAGAGATTGATAGAGTGTCCTAGAATAATTGGTGGTAAGCTGGTTGCTAGAATATTAAAATGAAGTCTAATGAGCGATTATTTTTGAAAATAAACTATTAAAAAGAAAATAATATTGTAAGAAATTTAAAGAGATTAAATAAAGCTCAATATAATAGTGATATCTAAAGTGACATAAAAGGTAAAGCAAAGTCAGCAGTATAAATAACATGTAGAATTATTTTAGTGACTAATTTTACTTCTTCTTTGATTACATAAAACTAACAAGTTATCAATTAATTGAAAATTTTTTACTTTAGAAATTTCAGAAGAACATAATCAAACCACTCCGAAGCCAAACACCCCAAAAAATGATTTAATAATATCTCAAGCAGGCAATGAGAGCTTAACAGCAATACTGACTGCTGTAATTGGCTGTTTTATTGGAATTGTAATGACCAGTTTCGTATTTTTATGTTGTAATCCTTGCCATAAACTGATGAAAAAAAGACAAAGACATTTCTCTTCACGAGTTGGTTTTATTTTTTCTCAAATAACTAAAGCTCAATAATCTAACTTTTTGTTATAATTTAAACTTTGGAATATATTATTTTTTTTATAAAAAAAAATATTTTTACTATTTCTTAACAGTCGGAACTAACAAGAAGTAACAGCAAACGTCACAATTCAAATGTGAGTGTTGGTGGAAATCAAAATTCTCTACAAAGGGGAAATTCCTTACAAAGAAACAAAATCCCAAGCGAACCAAGTTCAAAGTAAGTTTTTAAAACAAATTTGTACAAGTTGAAATAAGAAACAGCTTAGCAAAGTTAGGATTCTGGCAATTCTGCCATATATCGTGTTCAGTAATCTCAAATAAATAGTTTTTAAAACTTTTAGAAGTATGCTAAAATATTTCCCCAGGTCTTACGTCATCAGCACGCGTCTTAACAACAACGAAAGCGTTGTCATGCTGGATGCAACCCAACGACAGGGGAGAAACAACAGCGACTCAAGTGGCGACAAAAGCTTAACACCCATGGCGGAAAACGTGTTTAAAGTTCCTGAAGAAACTGAAATACTGAAAGCAAGAAAGGTAAAAAGTATCTATATACTTTTTTCATAATAAACGTGATGTGTTGTTTATAAAAATGTTAAATATATAAATGATTATTTATTTAATGTTAGAAAAATAATTTACTCTTTCATCATTGTTAAGTTACGACTTAACAAGGTCTTACTTATAACAAAACTCGGTAATTTTTTTCAAGATTTCAACTTCAAGCAAGTCTGGAATGAAAGTTAACCAAATTGCACAAACACCTGTGATAAACGGAAGTATGAATAAGGTACTAAAAGTTTGCATATATTTATATTGGAGATTTGAAAATTAGTTAAAACAGTTTCGTTTAGATAATTTTAAGCGAATTAAAGATAATAATTTTTCTTGCAATTAAATGTAAAAGTAGTTTTTGTGTTAAACTAAGTGTATAAAAATTAAAAAAAAATTTTCAGACTTCTAGGCAACAAACTTTTCAACACCTCATAACATCCCCGATGAACCCCAACCACCATCATAAGCTGCAGCGTTCCCATAGCAACCATCACCAAGTTGCCATGTCAACTAGTTTCCACCAGAAAGCCCCAAACACCTTGCAACAGATCGGTCGTCAGCAATCGTTTCACCAAAGACCTTCGTTACTAGGCAACCTGGAAGGGAAGGTTTTCAATGGCAACGGTCAGTTGATGAGGGGACCGATAACGCCAATGACGCAACCGACACAAGTCTTGATGAAGTCATCGGGAAAAGGAATGTCGTACAGTTTGGACAGGAGGCAAGTTAAAAGAATTCCGCATCAGAACTCGCATCAGAACTTTCAAATTTATAACCACCAAAATAATGGTTTGTAAAGGTTTTAAAAATTATTATCAATGAAATCTTAAAAATGTTATACGTTTAAAATGTTTAACTATTTTTAATTGTATGTGATTATTGTTACGATATTATTCATTTAGTTAGACAGAATATTATACAATTAACTTTTTTAACAGAAAATTTCCAAAGAAAAAGGTACGTTAGTGAAAGCATCAACTCAAAATCAACTCTGATAAACTTTCCAATAGCCGAGGATCCGTACTCCATGCGAATAGGATCTCTGAAGAAGAAAATGAGTCTCGATCTAAACAGAGCATCTGATCCTGTAAAGAAATTTGTTTTCAAATCGGTTCCCGTTTCAACTCCCATTGACGAGGAGTCTCCTCTTTTAAGCGAAACTTCCACTCTTATTGATAATGTTTGTTTGTATAAGTTGATTAAAGAAATATAACCTTGATGTTTTTTAGTAGTATAGTAAAAATTATTTTTATATTTACTCGGTAGAATCTGTTTTATGTTTAAAAATAAATTTCTATTGTTTTAATGTTAGTATCACTTTGTTTTATAATTAGACTACAAGAAAGTTTACTTGATACGATGCAATTTTTTTTTGCTGATAATTTTCTTTTTTTTCAGGCACAAAACAAATCTATAAAGTCAATGGATACTGATTCCGAATCAGAATGTCAGGAAATAAAAGAAGTTCTCAACTCAGTAGGAGAAACGCCACCATCGTCGGGAGAATGTGTAGAAAGTGTAACATAAAGAGAAAAATGTCACTAGAAGGTTACGTAGAAATTGTTGAGCGAAGAGTTGAAATGTCATCTTCTTCAGGAAATTATGTAGAAAAAGAAGCTTGAACAAGAGAAAAAATGCACGAGACATAAGAAAGGGACAAACAGATGTAAAAAGAAAATATTGATGATCTGCAGTGAAGAGTGTAATTGCCAAGAGCTGACAGTAAAAAAGTAAAAAAACTTAAACTTGTTCGTTGATGTGAACATAGAATAATTCAACCTTTTCATAACTATTTAAAAATATTTATACTTAAATACTTAGTAAATTTTAAACTATTTTTTATCTTAGAACGTTTGTTGTTTGTACTTTTAATTGTGTTACTCAATAGGTTTAGTTTTAATTTTTTTAATTTATTTATTTACAAGGCAACAATGTTTCTCCCCTAAGGGATCTTCAGGCCTGCAAAATAAGATAAACATAAAACGATGGACAACTTAAGAAAATACAATAATGCAAAAAATTATAATTGAATTCAAATTAAAATTAAAATTAAAAATGTATAGCGCTATTACTAGATAATTAGTTAACAAAATTAAAAGTTTTATAACAATGAAAAAGACTTTTTTTAAAATTTTAAATATGACTTATACTTACAATAGATGATTTGTTCTATATAGATTTGGATTTATCTTTTTATGTTTATCTTATTTTACAGGCCTGAAGATCCCTTAGGGGAGAAACATTGTTGCCTTGTAAATAAATAAATTAAAAAATTAACTTTGTCTCCAATTATTTAAATTGTCGAGACCTGTTGTGCCTAAGGAATAATCCTTGCATATATTAGGTTTAGTTTTATTTAAAAAAGTTTATTAAAACATGTTTTCTTTTTTGAAAGTTGTCCAAACTTGAACTTTAGTTTAAAAAGTTTTATTATATTTAATGCCCCTTGTTTTAGGTTTTATTGCTTATACCAACTTTCATATCTTTCATCAGTCTAGTAAACTAATTTATTTCCTTATGTTTATGAGCTACTCAACAGTTTTAAATCTGCTGTTTGTATTACTTTTAATTGGATTTGTTTTATTTTTCTTTTTAATGATATTGTTTATACTAGCTGCACTTATTATCTGATTGTAAATGTTAACTTAGCAGCTATAAATTTTTACATACAAGTTATTTTTATTGTTGCACTAAAAATACATTACGTGTTTTGTTGATAAAACAAAAACTAAAAATTATATGTTCTATAGAAGCTATTTTTTAGAGTTTTGAAACATCAAATTTATTTTTGATTAAACAACTTTATGCATATAATTGTTCAGTGCGTTTTTTTTTTGTAATTTATAAATCATATGTTTTCCCTTTTTTTACATTGCTGCCAATAAAAGTATTTGGTAAATATTATGATTTTATAAATAGTAATTGTTGTTACTCAAAAGTAGAGCTTTTAATGTTCAACATTTGTTTCTTGCTTAAACTATTTTAATTTCCTTAAACTTTCTCCAAACCACACCTTAATCTAACTAAAATGCAAAAGTGTATTAAAAAGCTGTAAAAGATAAAAATAATCATAACCACGTTTGTATCAAATGTACTGTTTATACATCTTTATGCATGAAATGAATTTTGTGGCACTTTTATTATTTTTGCGCACCATATAAAAATTAGTAATATTTTAAAAATTCACGCTGTAACTAGTTCAAGCAAGTTTAGATTTTAGAAACAATTAGTTTTAAGTTAAATATTTTTTTTCCTGTTTTACAAATGAGACAATTTTAGACCAAGCAAAAATTTAAAAAACTAGTAAAATTATATCTTTAATTTTCTTTGAACTACTTATAGTATAGTTAAGATTCAAATAAGTATGTTTTGTTATTCCCTTTATGACAAGAACACTCAGAGTAGGTTGTTAAACGAAACTTTAAATTATGTTTAATAATAAGTACAAAAACAGGGATTAAAACTTTTTGTATTTATAAAAACTATGTATCTAAAATATGTGTGATAGCCTAAGCTTAAAACAATTATGAGTATGATAAGTATTGTTTAAGTTATCTATATAAAAGTTGTAAAAATTTAAAATTGTACAAATACCAAATAAAAAAGTTCTATCTTGAAAATAAAAATGTGAAGTTATCAAATTTTAATTTGTTCTAAATTAATAAAGTAATTAAGCGGTAATTTTTATTTTTATGATTTACTAGACTACTTTTAAATATGAAAAAATGTCGTTTAGAACGTACGTTAGTTATTATGATAAGTTGCTTGAATTTTAATAACTGTTAATCTGTTTTTTTTACAATACACTGCATCTTAACTTTATTTAGCTCTAAATTGCTTAACTTTTTCTATATTTTAATTTTTTTTTCTTATTAAACTTTTTGGTGTAATTGTGCTCATATCAATTTTTTAAAAACAACAAAAAACACTGATAGCAAATTACAACGTTATATAATTAAAAACTTTGTCCTCTTATAATGTCTAAAAGATTGATCAACGATGTTGTTTAAAACGTTAGCATTTAGTTGAGTTTTTAGGACAATTTTAAGAAAACTTAAAAAGATTGAAACTCACACTTTAAGCTATTATAAAATACTGGTTGTTGTAAAACTAACATGTAGAACAAAAGTTATTCTCTTATTATCTATTTATATTAAAATTTACGACTTTAGGGTACTAATTTTGTTGTTTAATGTTTAATGAAAAAAGAAAGTGACTAAAATACACTTAAGAAGTTATTTAACAACTTTAATTTATAGTATTTAATGTGATAATAAACATTAGACCTTGGTTACAATTGGTAACAAATGCAAATGCTAACCAAATTATAGAATAAATCGGTCACGATAATTCTGAAAAAGTTAATTTTTGCGCTTTAATTCTAAACGACTAAGTTTTCTATACTTCTACAAACTTTAAATTAGTTTTTTTGTTTTTTGAAAAAAAGTTAAGTAGTGTAGATATGTTTTGTTTATAAAAAGAGTAAAAAAAAAATAGCTAACTGAACATGATCAGGAGAAGAAAGAAAAATAATTAAACTTTGTATTATTAGTAAATTGCTTTTAGTTTCATTGAGGTTTCGAAATATAAAAAACATAGTTAACAATAAATTTGATTAAAAAATTTGAGCATTTACATGTTTACAACACATAAAACAAGAAAGTAGTATATTTTTCATATCACGAACATTAAAAACCACAAGACTGTACTAACTTTTTGAAAAACATATATATTTGATGTATTTAGCATCATGAAATACCAGGTTTAATTCTAAGTTTACTTACTTAAGATATCGCAATAAAATAATAACTAACTTAAAGCCTAAGAAAAGGAATACAAACATCAAACATAACACAATTAAGTTTATGTTTAAAAAGTTGTTAATGTTTATAAATTTATTATAGATCTAAACAAAAAAAAATTACGACATCTAAATGAGAAAAATCAAGCATTTATGTTGTACCCATAATTTTTCAAAAGCTACTTAAAATAAAAACTAAATACTTAATTTATACGACTTTAAACGACACCTAAACTACCGCTTAGTTTACACAATAATTCTGATTACAATATATTTACGACGACAATAAAACTATTCAGGGTTAAGTATCGCGTGAGCAGCACTTGAACTTTTATTCTTAAGAAGCCGCGCTTTAAGAAAACAATCTCAGCTTTTTGTTCGTTTGCAGACTCTAAGTTTTTGTTGGGTTGCTAAACTAACAAGATTTAAAATATATCAGTAACTTTCAAGTTATTTAAATTTTTATTTATCTATTAGGTTTATTTGTTTTAGTAGTAGAAAAAGCCGTGAAAAGCAAATAAACTATTTTTAGACATTAAAACTTCTATAGTTTTTGTAGTTTTAAAAAGTTATTTAACTTGACAACAAAGTTAACACTTTGTGCGCTTTATCACCATGGATTTGTTTAAAAGAACGAACTATTTTAGCTAAAATTCTATAATAACAACACATTTATATTATTATTATAAATATGTTTTCATGTCATTGAGACTTTAAATAATCATTCTATAAGTCTAAAGCTATCTATTTAAATCTTATAAAGTTCGTGTTTATAATGAATTTAAAACTATTTTTTGTTTAAATTAATTAGTCATTTTGTTTTTCAGCTTACCATAAAAAAATACAGATTTTTAAACACGTAATTAAACTGTTGAAATATACAAGCTTAGGTAACAATAAAAACAAAATTCTTATAACACTTGTAGCAACTAGTATCGTATTTGTTGTTATGTTTACTATAGAGAATATTTTCATTTGTTTGTATATATAAATTTATTTGATTAATTTTTAACAATTTACAGTTATTGATTGGAACATAATGTAAATAAAAAGCATGTTTTCCTTGTTTTTGTTAATAAATTATTAATATAAAATACATTTAATGAAACAAAACTGTCTAATTTTCATTTAGCTGTTGATACAGTAATAAATACTTAAATATATTATACTAATGTTTAAATATTATTTCCAAACAATAATTTTATTTTAAATAAAAGTAAAATAAAAATAACTAATAGCATTTGTGCTACTTATTGAAAGTTCATCTTTTATGAAAGATAAACAGAAATAAATTAATTAATTTTCAAATATAATCTACATTTTGTTGATTCTTGGAAGTAACATATCCATTTCTGGCAAGTTGGTATTTTGAACATTGTATAAAAACTATTTAAGTCTGAAAAGTAAACTTTTTTGTTATAATTTACACTATTTTAGGTGTTTTATAAAGCTAAAGAAAGTTACTGTATAAAAAGATTTATTAATACAAAAGTTATAAATCATGATTTTATTCACTTTACCATCATGAAACTTTTTTAAATGTTTTAAAAGACTCAAAAAAAAAAAAGTTTTTAAATATCTAAAGATAATATAACATTTAATTAACTCATGGACAAATTGACACAGACTTAAATTAAGATTGACCACATACGTATTTAAAAATTTATACAAAGATAAGTCACAAAAAAGTACAACTAGCGATGATGTAAGTAAAAGCAAACAAACGCAAAAGCATAGTAACTTACAGTCATATAAATACTACAAAAGTCATCGAGTGTTCTACACTTATAAGTAGCGCATATTTTATTCTACCTATTTTGTTAAACTATTGTCAAATTTTGACAGTTTAAATGTAGTTTTCCGTATTTCTCGTTTTTGAAACTGTTTCTCCTGTAATTATTGGTCGTGTGACAGACTTTTCAAACTTGAAGCAATTTTTTGTATCATTTCATTTGTTTATTTTTGGTAAGTATTGGTTTCATTTGGCATTGTGGTATTTGAGTTTTGCTGAAAAAAAATATTTGGTGTTTGTTTTTAACAAATACTTTTATAAATCTTTGTAATTGATTGTTAAAGTTACGTGATTAAGTATTAATATTAAGCTTAAAAAACAACTTTTATTTGTATTTTAAAATTATTACTAAACTTGTAACTATTTTTCTTGGATGCAAGTCGAGAACTTCGATTGTTATTCTTTGAATAAACTTGAAGCACACAACAATCTATATTTATTTAACTTTGTAAACTATTTAACTTTCTATGATTACACTGTTAATTGCACCTTTACTGATATAAGAAAGTAAACTTAAACTGTTGAAAGTTTTAAAGCAAAAAAGTTCTACCACTTTTAAGTAATGTTCTGTTTATGTAAAGCTTTTTCTTAAAAATACTTCGAGAAAAATGATGACACCTATTTATAAAAACATGCAATTATACCCATTAGAACTTAACTATTGTTGTACTGTCAGAAGTTTTTTATCAAAGTAACAACTGAACGTTTTGTGTCTTTTGTGCAATTAAAACTAATATTGAAGCATGGTTATCTTTCAGGTTTCGCATTTTTTATATTAACAAAGTAGTTTTTCTAATATGTTAACACTAGAAAACTTTTTAATCAAATAGTAACTACGTATCATTGTTTGAAATTTCTTTAAGACAGTTAGAAAACACAGGTAATTCTCAGAATATGCAATAAAAGTATTATTACTATTACTATAGCAACAAAAAAAAACTTCAAATTATCTTTTAAAAAATCTACATTTTCAACTTATGACGTCTGTGTTATCCAATATTTACTACGATTTTGTAAATTTATAAAGTTATAATTTTTATTTTCTTCCACCATATGTTGCTTCGTAATGCTTATAATTTGGTAAACGTTTTAAACAAGCTAATTTAGATTTAATAACCTATTTCATCTAGTAGTTAAAAAAAACTCATCTAAAACTTTATAAAAATTTGAAAATAAAAGCTTTCAATGGACCAATTTCAAACAAAATGTAGGTATGGATGCTTTGGTTTTTAACCATATTCTTATAGTATATAGTGTTTAATATTTGATTTGTTTTTAAAATATTTTCAATAACATATCTTATTTAATAAACTCTATTCAACTTAAAGTTTTAAAGAATAAGTATAATATACTTATTAATTATAATTTCGTTCTCAATAAGTTTCCGTGCTAAAAAATTGAGCATATTAAGTTATTATAGAGCAGTGTTTTACAAAGTGAGCCACTACAGAATTTTATGGGGTCATAAACAGCGAAGGGACTGAAGGGGTTAGTGAGGCCATAATTTGAAACTTACATTAGATATTCTGGAGTTGATGGTGAAATAAAGATCATAGGCGTATTTAGTTGTAGTTTTTATTAAAACATCTTCGGAGGGTGCCATCGCTTTAGTTCTTTAAAGGAGACCTTATGTAAAAAAGTTTTGGAAATCCTGCTATCAAAACTCAAAAAAAAAAATGTTGTAAAAATTTTACAATATGTGTTGTAAACACTTTTTTATGTGATTAAAGTAACGTTTGTACTTTTTATAAGCATGTTGGTTAAAACGCACTTATAATTTTTCTTTAGTTAATTAAAAATTAGATTGCTTATTTCTTTTAAGTTAAGTAATTAAAGTTTATCGTTGTAAGTATGCAGTAAGCACTCCTGGTTCATTAATCAACCAAACTAAAAAGGAAGAAATTTTCAATTAAAGCTTTAATAGAAGAATTATTTATATTCTTTAGAGTACACCGTTTAGTTGTTCGTACAACTAAAGTATAAATAAAAAAGTTTTCAAAAATACTATTGATTAATTGTCGAGTATAGTTTTACAAAACTGTATGGTAAAACAAATAGTTTCAACAAACAAAAATACTATTTAATTTCATAAAAAAATTTTTTTTAGTGTTTTATCTAAAATTTATCTACTAACTATACAACGATATAGTATCAGAGCTTTGCTTTATTAACTTAAAACAAATCTGACAGAAGTTATTGTTAACAAAGATAAAAGTAAGTAATGAATGCGTTTAGTGTATATGCATAAATCTTGTAAAGAAGATTTAATTGTTGTTTAATAGCAAAGTTTTCATTTTAAAGAAAACGCCCAAGATTTTAGGACATGTACATTGCTTTTTGAATAAGTCTAACTCTATAATAACTTGTTAATAAAAGACTAAAAATCATATATTTTACAACATTTGAAGTTTTAAGCAAATTTTAGTCATTAGGACTTTTTTTAAATAGCACTTTGCTGTTGTTAAATCATTAATATAGTGAAATAACATATCGAACCAGTTACTTATCTATATCATTTAAATTTATTGCAAAACCGAGGTGTTACTTAAAAAAATACAAAAATGCATAAAAGTTCGTAAATAGTAAAAACTTGTAAACCAATCACGTCTAAACGGTTAGTAGAATTGTTCACCGTTTTACATAAATAAAATAACTACTTTAAAACTAAACTGTACTAATGATGGTTGAATATTATAAGTAAACTAACAACTCTGAAAACGAGCTAAAAATCAAAATTAAACCACTACTTTAACAGTTCATAAATTAACTTACACGACTGTTAACATGTATTATTTCTAAAATGTCATAAGTAAGATATTATCAGATATACTTTATAAATTTTTTTTCAATTTGCTTTGAGCCATTATGGAATCAAAAGTCTAATATTATTTTTTTAGATGGTGTTCACCGCTTAATTTTATCTTGTAAGTACCTTATTAACATATATACATAATTAAACCTTGTTTAATCTTTAATTTGGTGTAAGATAGCTAAGCTAAGTCGTATTTTATGTTTTTTATTAAAACAAATCTGTTATTTTGTATATTGTTAAAAGTAAGTTTGCTTACAATGGTAAGTAAAACACTATTTAGATACCAATAATTTATTTATAACTAAAAAAGCTTGTTACAGCATTACAAGGTGTTTGATTAAGTATTAACTAGTAAATATAGTAAAATAAACTTAGAAACAATGTAAGAATCGTAAAAAGTAAAAACTTTGTATAAAATAAAAACAAGCTTAAATCATGGTTTCATTAAGCTTAATCTCAAAAGATTTTGTAGTATACAGAAACTTTCAAGGCTAAGTAGTATTTCAATTTATAAAAAAATGTACTATATTTTTACAAAACTTTAAGTTGTCGTTTTAACGGGTATTGTTTTAAAGCTACCGAGACAAAGAAGTTTTATTTGCAAAAAAACATTTAAGGACTAAAGTTGTTTCGATTTTTCAAGCACTCCATCTGCACGCACATTTATTAGTACTTGAACTATTTTGTTAAAATAATAATTTTCTTTTGAGAGATAAACGTTATAGTATCAGAAAAGTATACAGTAACCTCTCACTTATTTACGCACATTGTGTCCACAGAAAAAATGCGTAAATATACGAGATGTACCAAATATACTTAATATAATGGCTGTTTTTGATATTGTTTCTAGTTAAAAGAAGACTGGGGACTCTCTTACTTTTAACAATTTGTTTACTTTATTTATAAATATGAAAACAAAAGATAAAACTATACATATATTTAAAAAAAATTTAATTTATACAAAATAATAATACTTGTAGAAAAAATTTACAATTATTTCTACAATATTATAATTAAGCATTTGTTTATAAATAAGAAATGGTGTGGTGTCTATATTAAAATTTGTTTCTACAACCTTTTACAAAAGTATGCATTTGGTGCTGTAATGGATTTCTTCTTTTGAACAACGATATAGTCAACGCTTTCTGTGCAAAGCAAAAATTTCAGATGAAGAACTTAAACTAAAACAAATGTCGAATGAAATAAAGTGATATGTTTACTAAAATAAAGCAATAAAGATTTGTGTAAGTGTAAGCTCTATATTTATTTAGTATCACTGCTACTTTTTGATAAGATGTTTCATTACATTTTTTTAGATATTTATTCATATATAGGGCAAAAAAGCTGTATTGTTTGATTTGTTTTAAACTCTCATTATTTCATAATACTTTCATTAGTTAAAACAGTCATATTTCTTAAAGAATTTTAATTTAATCTCTTATTGTTAACAAAGTGTCTGATAAACCGCGGTATAGCTAAATGTTTATCAATTAGTCAAGGAACATAAGTTTACAAAGTCTAAAGATTTAGAGAGGTGATTTAGCATTTAAAAACATATTTCAAATTAAAATGTAAAATAAACCTAATTTGTGGAATATTAGAAAAATTAAAATCTTTATTTTCTATAACTTTCAGAATTCTAAATTGCGTAACTAAACGAGAGTGCGTAACGTCACGAGTACGTAAAGGTACGAGAGGTTACTGTACTTTGAAAATAACCTTTTTTAATAAAAGAACCAAGTCATAATCAAGTCATAAATTATGAGTTACTTAAAATTTAATATTCTAAAAGCTATGCAATACTTTATTGAATGTATCCTTGTATCCATATTAAACTTATACATCTTTATTTCAAAACATAAATATAAAATAATTATAAAATGAAATGCACTTATAATACCTCAAACATATGTAGTTTACGGTTTTACTTATTAATTTTTTTTAACTAAAAATGTTTGGATAACTAAAGAAATGCAAAAGTAACAGGATTATGACACAAGACCATGAATAAACTATAAACATACAGTAAAAGTTTTGTTTTTAAATTTTAAAATGAAATTAAAGCGTTAATTTTGCGATTTAAATTTTTTTTTCCATGAAAAATGACCTGCATTCGTCTGTATAAACTTAGCAATCCTCAAAAATAACAAAAAATTTGAAAAAAATTTAAAATTGAAAGTTTAAAATTGTTTTGAAGCTCCTTTTATAATCAAAGAAAATTAGCGCATGACAAAATTATACGATAATTTAGTCATGTGCTAAAGAACATCATGACGTTTGTTTTGAAATTTTTCTGCTTATGGTTCTGATTTAATCCAGAGTTTCCTATAAAGTTCTCTATGATAGTTTGATAATTAAAATAAAATCGTTTTTTATTAGGTATAAGCCCTTTACTAGAAAGTTGCCCTATTACTATATTTCCTCCCAACTACTCATTGCCCCCTTATAGGCAAAGTCGCTTTAAAGAGGCAGTAATAAGCACTTAGATAGACCCTGGTTTGAACGTTAAAAAAACAGTTTCATTAAACCATTTTTCCTGAATACGTGCGTGCAATTATCTTTACAGTTGTTAAAATACCTTAATCTAAAAGTTCTACTTTGCAAAAACTAAGTTTTAATTCAACTTTCAAAACTGCAACTTATACACTTCTACGAGAAAACATATTAACTTGTGCAACCACGTACCATCTACTATTAAACCGCAAAATTGACCAAATGTGTGCGAAGTAACACAAGTTCATTGAACAATACGACAGTATATATAATATATACATATCAGTATATCTATATAATTCAACCAACGAGCAGTAAGAAAGTTTATAAAGCCACGATATTGACCGCGAGTGTGTTGCGGTAAATTTAAATTTGATCACGCGAAGTTGTTTGTGATTAAACTTTGTTTTGTGTTTAACGTTCTTTCAGTGAGATTGAAATTAACTTAATGTACTGACTTACGATTTTGTGATTTAAACTTTTGCCGGTTTCAAAATAACTATAACTTTTGATGCTGGCTACATCGCTTGATTTATTAAAGTAGTTTAACACACAAGGTTATTTACCAGACATATAACTAAACTTTTTAAAGTTACACTTTTACCGCAGTCGCAAATATAACTCACATTGTTATGATAAACTGTTCAAAAGTGCTTAATACAATGGCATAGGGGTAAATTGTATAAAACAGAAAAAAGGAATAAGTGTACTGCACACTTTATATTTCTTCTTCTGTTCTTGAGCTTTTAAATTAACTAGTGTAGTGTAGTAACTACAACAGTTTAAAAGATCTAGGCAGACATTAAAAATTAACTTAAAAAGTTCATTAAAATATGTTACTATTATTAAATTTAGCCTAGAGTAAGAAAACAAATTAATATTTTAGAATTAAGAAATATATGTAATGGGTTCAGGTAAAAAAATATATACTAAAGAACATCAAAGTAAAGTGTTTTTATGTGTAATGTGCTGATTTTTTTCTCTGCAAGCAGCGCTAGATAGTGGTGAAAACAAACTTAAACTAAATAAGTTAACAAATCGCTGAAATTGCAAAATCAACACAAAAACATTCTAGTATATTTAAAAATACTTAATTTAGCAAACATTACAATCATGAATGGTTTAATTGTAAACAAACTTAACGATAAAACTCTAAACAAAAAAATGTTAACATCTTAAGATTTATCTAAAAAACTATTAAACCGTTTTATACTTTCAATGTGTAAAATATAAACTTTGAATTTTTACTAAATATTCTAAAATCAAAGCCAATATACTGTTGTAGTTATAAAAACCATAAACAACACTGTACTCAGCAACCGAATATCAAAAAAAATTAAAACTTACTCGCGCATTATTACAATAGTTTTGAGTAATTTCTAAACAAAAGTTGTTATTGAAGAGTGTTACTTTTGAAAGGTTTTGAAAATTGAAGTGTTCTTGTTTTTAAAATTTTCTTCTTACTTATAGTTAAAGAACAAAGAACAAACTTCAAAGACTTTTTAATTATCATAAAGGAGAATGTCAACATGAGTATACGTTCTTTTTGACTTGTATCTTAAAGTTTATAGATTAAATTTCACCTAGTTTACAAACTTTTTTTATTTTGTTTTTGTTAATTTTAATTTAAGTTGCATTTCTTTCAAATTGTTATACAATTATACACTATAGAAACATTTTTTGTCTTCAAAATATGCTATTTTGACAAATCAACTAAACTTTTTAATTAAAAAGACTGAGCTTAATCTGTAAATATTACTTACTTAAAACTGTTATAAAAAATTTTAATTCAATATTTCTTTAATTAATATTTTACTTAAAACTGTGAAAAGTAGTACCTATTTAATATTTAGGTATTTAAATATGTTGTAAGTAGATTTTAAAATTTTACTTCTGTAGATTTTAATTAGAATTATCTGATCTTTTTACTAACATTTTGTTGAATTTTTAAAGTGTTTTGAAAAGAAGCTTATCGATTAAAAATGTAAAAACAATAATTTAACAATAGACTAATACTATTAAACTGTAGTCGTTTTTCTTACAAAATACTAAAAAAAAATCCATATAAGAAATCATGTGTAATTAAATTTTATACAGCTATTAGGTCTTTTTATGCATTTTAAGCTGCAATATTTCAAATAAATTATGTAACGTTTCTAAAGCTTGAAAACAACTTATCAAACAATTTCAATTTTAATATTCCGTTTTAATAAGTCTCCTTAAGGAATTTATGCACATTGTTAAAGTAATTAATTTAATTGCTTGTTAAAGCTATTGTTGCTGAGAAAATACTTGCTTTAATTGCTTTGGGTATTGGTCTTATTATTTTATTTTTATATGTTTTATTAAAAAAACTTAATAAAAATATACTTGTTAAACTTTTAAAGTTACACGGTATAACTTATATTTGAAGGAAGAAAACAGAGCTAAAGCTGTTTTCTATAACAAAGATATAAACAACTTACTTGGTTTTTACATTTGTTTTGCTTTTCTTAAAATCTTGCAGCTGTCTACTTATTAAACTTTAGTAATATACAGATGTTTTAAGTTTTATTTGATAGAAAAGTAAAAAATGGCTAAAAATCTATTTGAAAACTCAACAGTTCTGAAAAAACCAAGTTTTCAATTTAATTTGTTCAATATTTATCTTTTGTGAAACACTTTTATGTTGTGAAAATATGTAAATGTAAGTTGTAATGAATTGTTGATGAAACTTTAACAGTTTAAATTTTTTCCGTTTTGTTTTCAGTTGAGCCGCAGTACATTTGTCATGTACTAGAAATGTCACAATTCTTACATATGAATTGTTTCGTAATATAAAATTTTCATTTACAAATAAAATATACAGTAAACATACGTATTTAACTTCAGTACAAAATCTTATTATTGTTTACAAAAGAGACAACTGCTAAGAAGTAAAATTTAACGCTTGATTGCGTTCAAGTAAAACAAACTAACTGCATTTAAAAAGCGGTAAAAATTGCACAAGGTTGCAGTATTGTAACTATCTGTTCTACCAGTTTCAAAGGATCGTATTTCACTAAAGCTGTAACAGTAGAATTTAAATAGTAGTGATAGAATAAAAGTTTTTGAATTACCTTATAATTTTCGTTCGGTTAACAAAAACTGTTAGTTGTAAAGATAATAGTAGTTTACGTTATTTTAGTTTAGTTTCTAAATTTTCATTTTGTAAATTTTAAATTAAACTTAAGTATTTAATTAAAACTTTGCTTTTTACGTAAACCAATTTTCTTGTTTCAAATAATGTTGTTTAGATAAAAATCAGTTGTTAAATTTACAAAACGTCAACATAATTCTAATTAAAGGCAAATACTAAACTAAAACATTTTAAATAGTTTTAAAACTGATTTATTATCTTAAATTTTGTAAATAAGTTTCATCAATTTTAAAGTTTTTTTTTATACCTATTTTATGTTTAAATGCTAACTTTTCGTTTACATTTTTATATTGTATTTTTATTGTTACGACTAAATCATAAATAATTGTTTTCATGTTTATAAAAAAATATGTATTTCATTAAATACTCTTTAAGTTTGTTTGTTATAAATTTTTACATAAGTTATTTATATAAAAACAACATAAAGCTGTTCTAAAATATTTACTTTTTTTAAAGTAATTTCGAATTTGTATATATAAAGTGAAAATGTTCTTTTTAATTAAAATTGTTTTTAGTTAATTTTTTTTCGATATGTAAAGAGTTCGACAGTTTATTTACTTTTAAAACAATTTCTTCGAACTATTTTTGTTTTTTTGATTTCTAAATGACAATGTTTCCATAATCTACTGTTTTATAGATATAAATAGTTAATAAAATGTTTACATAAGTTTGCAGCAGAGAACATAAAAAAAAACCTTTTTAACTTGTAATGATTTTTTAATCAAAAATACTTAAATAAGTTCTTAGCATTTACTTTAAAATTATAAGTTATATAAAGTATAAAAATTTTTATAAAAATTTTGGTATAATATTTAAGTTTAAATAACTTTTCAGACAAAGGATAAAAAATAACAAGGAGATAATCAGTTAGAATTTTAATTCGGTATATCTTTGTTTTTTGTTTAATGTTTTTTGTTATTTGTTTTGTTTCTATTTTGAACATATCAAATTCAAAAATAAACAAACTTAAATTGGCTGTTAACAAAGTCCAAAATACCAATTGTATGGACATAAACATCGGTCGTTTACGTCGTTTGAAAACATAGTTTGAATTGAATTTTAATATATTTTTTTCACAAAACGATACCTATTTGTCTCTTTCGATTATTTTCATTTAAATAACTTAAGGCTGCAATTATATTTTAAATGATGTTTTAATCTTCAACACAAACACTTAAAATTAAAGTTACATATGTAATTTTAAACTTAAAACCCTAGTAGCGTGTAATTTGTTTAGTAAGAGTAGATTTGAGTAAAACAACTGTACATGGTGTTGTTACAAAAACCAAATAAAAACACTTAAGTTTTTCAATTAGTAACACAAAACCAAATCGTTTTTGAATTACTAATTGGAATTTTTTTTTTTTGAACTGCTTTAAAAAGTTTTTGTTTTAAATAATGTATTCATGTTTAATCATAAAGTTAAATGTTTTAATTACTTAAAATCGAAATATAAAAACATCAAATTAAAAATTATATGTATATGCACGACATAAAATAACAATATTAGTAGTTAAAAAATTAAATATTTTTCTTGATGTAAAATAATTTTATGAACGTGTTTATTAAGATAAAATATTGCATTATCTCAATTTTTGTGAAAATTAAAACAAAAACTACACGGTATGTAAACAACATAGTATAAACTAATTAACAACCTGACAAATGTTAATAATTTGTGGAGACTAATATATGTCTAGCCCTAGTTGTTTATTGCCTAAAATAATTTAAATAACTGTGTAAGTATTAAAGGAGTAAACCTAAAGTTTTAAAAAAAATATTAACAATTATTGTATATTTACTATTTGTATTTCGTTAAATAGAATACAAGTCAGTCTGTAAAAGTATTTAGAAAAAGTTAGCCATTTGTAAAGAAATTTTAATTTAATGTTAATTCAGAAATAACAGTCATGATTCTTCTTTTGTATGTGTTACTGCTTTTTAATTATACCGTTGTGTTTCTTTTTAGTATAGCAAGTTGTTTACAGGTAAAATAAGTTAAACACAAAGATTTTAGTATTAAATTAGTTATGACAAGTTTAGATCAATTACTATTAAATTACAATCAATTACTATTTAGACTGTTATACTTATAAACAACAAAAACTACTTAATATATTGGACTGTATATTGTATATTGTAAAACTTTTTAGTTTCAAATGGCAAGTTAATTATTACAGTTTTTTGTTTAAAATGACTGGTTATTTAGTTTTGTTGAATTAAATTTATTATTATTTTTATTATTTACAAGTACTGCTATTTTATTTCTATAATTTTTTTTTTTTTCAGGTATTAATTCTTAAGGTAAATGTGACAAATGAAATATGCTCATTAAGCAATATTTTACAATGTTGTTTCAATCATACATCATAACAGCTGTTATTATTCTGACCGTTAATTCATCGTTCATTACTGAAGAGCTGCCATTAACCAATACAGATGCAATAAGTAATTTAAATTTTTATTAGATTTTACAGTTAGAGTTTGTCACAGCAGTAATGATTATATAACAATTTTTTAACCAAAACAAAACTTAGTTAATTAAACTGTTTTTGAAATTTTTAAGTAAACCTTGGTAAATCTTCTAATTTTTTAATGATGATTCTACATTAATTCTTTTAATTTTTTACAAAAACAAAAGTGTACTTTTTCCAAATTCTTTTTTTAGATTTACCGACATAATGTTAAGCCTAGTAAATTTAAATGTAAATACTATTTTACAAAATGTACAAATAAAACAAAGATGTTACAAAAGGGTTGTTTTTGTATAACAAAATTTATAAAAAAGTTTTCTTATTTTGAAGTTAAGTTTTTTACAAAATATTTAAAAATCTAAATTTTGAAAACAGCGTGTATATAAAAAAGGCATAGAAAAGTATGTAAGTAATAATTAGAACTTCATTTAAAAGAGATTATTTAGCACCTGGATAGCACGTGCAATATTCAGAATAACATATAACAACTTATTCGTAAGTATTCAAGCGTTACTTTGTGTACAATTTTGAAGCAGGTGTTTGTTTGTTAAATAAGCTAGACTATTTTTTAGTAATTACTATAGTGGCATATAACATAACACACTATTCTGAGAACTGTATTATCAAAACGAAAGTTAAGTCAACTAACAAAAAAAACCTTCAACCTAAAACAATTTTTAAATGATAAAATTAAGCTTTTAATAACTCTATAAATTTGTTTTTAATATAAATATGTGTTTTAATTCTTTAAAATACATACTAACAGCTTCTGAGAGATACTCTGTTTTCATTGGTTCAAACTCAAGTGAACCCTCAATTCATCAGCTGTTTGATTTGCATGGATTGATAGAAATAAATAACTACTTATTTGTACATGCAAGGTAAACACTATAGATTTGTAAATGTAAAATATGCAATAAAAAATAATAGTTTTTTAACTTTAAACTAACTTTTTTAGTTTATAATTTTTTGTAACTATAGTTTATAAAATCATGCTGGATGAAAAAAGCTTAAAAACTATTTTTAGTGTTAATTAATTGAATGTAGAACTAAATACAAATTGTTTTTTTCTGTTTCTAACTGAAATAAGTTTTATAGAAACGGAATATTTAAGATAGACATACCGAAATCAGTTATTGGAAAAAGTAGCAATAAAAAATTATATTATACACAAGTAAGTTAAAGTATAAGGTTTTATATAGTATTACAAATATATTCTAAACAGTAAAAAGAATTAATAGTCAAACTTAACAGGCAATTAAGCATGTATAAAGCTATTTTAAGTTAACCTTTAAGTATCTTTATTATGTTTAATAATCTGATTGCTATAAAACGAGTATTGTTTAGTTCATAAAAATTATTTAGTTGTTGTAAACAATACTAATAATGCTAGGTAAGAAATTAAACACCATGCTATAATAACTTGGTTACCTACTTAGCATGCGTTGTGTGAAAACTACTTATTTATTTCTCAGAAACTTAAGCTTAGTACTGATCAACAATCATTCAACGATTGCATTGAAAAACACAAAAGTTCAATAGAAGAAGGCAGCATGAGAGAAAGTGATTGCCTCAATCACGTGACTACTATGGCCCAATTAAATCATGAGAATGATAACAAACCGACCAATAAGATGATAGCATGTTCCTCGCACGCCGCTAAACCGAAAATACTGTCTTTTGAGGTTTAATTTTTGTTCTTTTGTTACAAATAACTTAAAAGTTTAATTTTAACCTAATTTAAAAACATCTATAAAAAAAATTACTTATATCTTTAAACATGTTATGTATAAAAGTATTTTCAATAACAACTTTTTTAAACTACTTTTGTGGTTTTTTGATTAATGATTGAAAAATAGGATAATTATTAATTTTAACTTTTTTGTGTTTATATCAGTAACAAATAGAAATTTACACAGTTAAGTGAAAACGGTCTTCTAAAACAACTACATGAAAAATCGCTGAATAAATACAATGACAGAAATTACAAGCTTTGTTCTGCTTTTCCCAGTGATAAAATGGTATCTTTATCATCATGTATGTTTTTATTTTGTTTATTTTTATTATAATTTTCATATTATTTCTAACTGTAAAGATATTTATTATTTAGACGGTGCAATCTATAATGGATTTACGTACAAGCACAAAAGATCTCAAATGATAAAAATTAATACTAACGACCCTGAAAGAAACTTGAAAACTTATGCAAAAGACACAACAAAAGACCACACAAGAAGTAATTATAATTACTTTATTGAAAATTCAACTTTTGCTCTCACTTTTCTATTTTTATCACTATAAATGTAGTTGTAGCTAAAAACAGTTGAGATGATTTTTGATACTAAACTTATAAAGTAACATTTAAATTCTTAAACTATCTATTTTAAAACATTAAACAACTTTTTTTAAACCAGATCGAGCGAAGTTCATACGAATAGTTGAAGGAACAAAAGAAAGCGGAAAAATATTTACATTCTTCAATGAACCAGCTGTAGAATCTAGAGACAACGTAAGTTAAATTGTTGCTATAAATTAAATTATTTTGTTTTAAAAATTAGAAAAAAAGTACTAAATTTTCTAGTGATTAAAAATATAAGTTTCCGAATGTATATGTTTTCTTAATCATGAAACTTAGTGTTTGAACTTTATAGTTTTTTTTTGTGAAATTAATAGTGAAGCATTAGTGTTGAAATTGAAACAATCGTAAAATCCTTATTTTAGTATATTTATGAAGGGTTACATATAAACGTTTTTTGTATAATTTATATTGTTATAGAATTTACCTATACTTAATTATTAATTTTTTAAATTGCAATAGCTTTATAACAATTAATAAGACATTTCTTATTAGTTTACGTTAGTAATATATAAATGTGTTTATTTATAGAAATACATGGCCACAGTTTCACAAGTATGTAAGAATGATGTCTACAAAGATGTTGGTGGTAAGAATCATTTCCAATTTGTATTCAGCTCTTTTGTGAAAGTTAGACTGAGTTGTTCAGTTCAGTCAAAATCTTCTTTGTACCTCGAGGAATTAGTTTCAGTGTCTGATGTTTTTACATTGGAAACATCAGTTAAAGGAAAAATAAATGTTGTGTTTGCTGTAATGAAAATTTCTAGGTAAGTACTTTTTGTAGAACTTCAGCTAAAAAAACTATATTTTGGGTATTGTTTCTAAAAGGTCAAGATTTTAATACATTTTTTTTCTTTTACTGTTACTGCCTAACCTTGAAATTAAGTGTTGATTTTTAAACTTTATTATCTTACTTTACAGTGCCTTCATTAACGCATCAGCAGTATGTATATTTAAACTAGATGGTATAAATAATGCACTTGAAAGTCCATTGATGGAAGAAGTTGATGGATTTGTTTATCCAATTAAAAATAACCCATATCCTAAAATATCGAGGTTAGTGGCATAGTCTGAAGTTTTTATAAAAATGTTCATTTTAACACCCTATTGGTTTAGTTATAATAAATTAATGCTGCAATAATCGTATTCTAAAATAGTTAATAGTTTGTGTAAATACTTTTATCAGTAGTTAAAAAATTAGATGTGACTTCAATACATCTGAAAGTGGTTACCGAAGTATGAATGCAAAATCTGAAAATTTTATAAAAACTCATTTTATAGCTAGAGATAGAGTCCAATCTTGGAATTTTCTGAAATCTGAACCAGCTATGATATCACAAAAGTTAGTTTAATACTACAAATACTAACACTACTAGAATACATGTAGATTACTAAAAGTAGTTATTTATTTCATGTAAATAAAAGTATTAACTGTAGTGTAAACATTCAAGATTATTGATTTAAAACAAACTTATGCTTAAATTAATTCTCTAGGTCGTCCAAAAACTAATTTTTATACATCTAAAGTTAGTTAAACTTTGTGACAGATTATAAACAAGAAACACTTTTATTATGACGTAAATAAAACACCTTTTTTAAACGAAATCTGTCGGATATTACATTTCATGCATAAAACTTTAATTATGTTATAAAATATATGTTAAAGACCGGATATTAAAGAAATTTTTTGTTGTATTTTATGATCAGGAGATAAAAAGTTATTTTCATTGATAAAATCCTGAGGTCATAATATTCTAATGTTTAAGATTAAGTTTTTTGTAGGTGATATTTTATTTTTTAAACTAAGTTAAACTTTTCATATCGAAAAAATAATGGTTTAATTAGGATATTTTTAGATTTACCGTGTTTAGATAAATTTGCAGCCTTACTAATAAAGCTTTCCTTAGAATGAAACTGTTTTTTACTTTATCTAATCTTCTAAGTTAACCTATTCTTAAAAACTTACAACTTTTGTTAAATTAGAGTAACTTAGCTTTTATAGTTGAAGTTATATCGAAATATAATAAGCAACTGTATTCTAACTTAATTTGATTATAATTATTTGACAGATTAGTTTTAATATTCGTATCTTGTTACGAAATTCTCTGAAAAGTTTTAAACGTTAGTTATCATGACTTCGTTCTGCTGCAATTCTATTGCAGCACATGAGATTTAAAACTTGTTTCGTAACTAAAGTTTCAGTTTTGATTACAATCAAGAATATTTCAACTTAAACATAAAACATATAAAAGTAAACTCTTAAAACGTATAAAGGTTTTATAAGTGAAGCTTTAGTTTAATTTTCAATAAACTTTAATCAGCTTAAAACGTAAAAGTATTTATCATGTTAATTTCATCATAATACATGTAATTTTCAAGTTTAAACACAAATCGCGTGTTAATTTATCTGATTTGACTTCAGTTGTCACATATAATTATGCTTAATATTCACAAATGTGCTTCGTTAAATCTAGTTATTAAAATAAATTACATGTGTACTGTTAGTTGAAAAAAAAAACGGAAACTAGAATTTTAATAAAAATAATTTAATATAATGTTTTAACTTAATACTATATTTTGCTTAATTGGTATAAAATATCTCAAACTTTTGACATTTATGAATGTTTTTACTTTTTAATAAGTTTTCAATTAATCTTTTATAAAAAGAGACCTATCGTTTTGTTTTTGTTGTAAATGAACTTATTTTATAGAATAACTTTTCGTTAATAACTTAGTTTAAATAAATGTTTCTAGAGTTCATTATAATAAGCGCTCCCTTTGACAAAAAATTAAAACAGAAGACCGTTTATTATATTTTGTCTCTTTTTTTTAGTTTTTCGCACCCCTTACTAGTTATTGCTCCCTGAGATAGCCCACTTTGTGAAATATAGTCCTAAATATACTGAAACAGCGAGCTAAACAGTAAAATCTTTATGACTGTGAAATTCAAAAGTTTCCCTTTTAATAGAAACCTGATATAAACCAAACTTTTTTTGAAGGTTTGTGTCGTGAACCATTAAGCTTTTATGCAAACATCTTAAAATATGCAGAGTTTAAAAAAAATATTTAACAATATCCTATACTCCTTTTCATCCGTATTTATTCACTTAAAATTAAAGGTTTTAAATCTACACGTGAGCTGAACCTTTTAATTATATAAGTAATTATCTTTATCTGATTTGTGTTGAAAGTCACTTGACTTGTTTTGTTTATTTAATTGTGGCTTCTACAACATTATAAACAGTGATTAATCTTTTAAATTCATGTGACTATACTGTTATATAAAATTAAAAAAAAAATAGTACAGTCTTACTTTACTGTTTGTATTTTACAATAGTAAAAAGTAAACTATTAAAGAAAAGTTTATAATTTTCTAACTAAAATTTTACTATGGCTTTGAATACATGTTAGAACAGCTGTAGTATTCGTTTCCTAGAACATAAAATAAAAATGAAAATTTTAGCTAAACTTTTAATAAAAATTTTAATACGTAGCGAAAGTAGTTATAAACTATATTTGTAATTTTTTAAGCAAAAACGTTATTTGAAATACTTTACGAATCTATAATTTAGTTATCATTAAAGCTATTATCGCTCATATCTAAAGCTATTATATATTTTTAACTTATGTAGTAGTTTTAAACTACTTTAATTTTTAATCAGTTAACTTAGCTTTAACTTGTGTGATAGTGTTTTATAATCTTATAATTTAGTTTTAATGTTTCTTTTTAACTAAAGTACTGTTTTCATATAAATTGGCTTAACTGTTCTTTTTTAAATCAAAAACGCTATTTATTGAACAGTTTGAAAAAATATTTGGTTCTTGTTGAGTTATAAGTTTCAGAGCTCTTTAAAAAAAACATTACAAATGATCGTGACTAGGTTTTGCTGCAATGATTGCAGCAGCTCACAAAATTTAAGTTTATTTCGTAACTGAAGTTTCACTTTTGTTAACATATATATATGTACTATAATAAATACGTTATATTGCGCGTAAAATTTTATTTGTAAACATGAATTTAACTAGGGCAAATTTAAACTTTCCCTGTTTATTGCGATGACGTAAAAATTAAATTGTAGTTTTAGTTGCAACTATAATCAACCATAGTTGTATTAACAATAAAAAATGCATAAAAGTCAATTACTAGCAGAATCGTGTTTTTATTTATGTTTTTGATTTCCAGTATAACATATAGTTTCATTTGTTTATGAAAATTTAAGTTTTTTAAAAATAGCTTTAAAAGTTCACCAGTAAAAAGTTTGGTTTACAAAATTATTTATTAAACTAAAAAAAACAATAAACTATATTTAGTAGTATTATATAGTCAAAACATTATTAACTTTTAAATTAAATACTTTAACAGAGAGAAGTTATTATACAATGTATATTTCAAATAAGAAAAAAATATTAAAAATGGGAGTAATAATTAATACAGAAATTAAATAATGAGTTTAATAAAAACAGAATTGAATAATCAAAATATTTTATATTATAATTAATTAAACTAGTTTTAAGGATAAATATTTTATAAAGTTTTGAATTAACTGTTTTGTTCAGTTTCGTTAATGTACACTTTTATAGTATGTAGCCAGCGTATATTCATTTCCTAAACATTTAAAAAAACACTCATGAACTTCATTTTATTTAAAATTTACGGTAGCATCTTAAATTCTGCACTTGAACTTCAACCTATAGGGTTACAAATCAAAATTTTTAGTCTGATTTGTTTTTTAATAACTTTCGATGTTTTATGTAAACAGTTGTTGTTCTTACTGTAGGAAAGTAATTAATTAACATTTTAAGTACAATTAATAAAAACAAGTTAATCATGGTTGCTTACTGATTTGATACGAGAAAATCAGATATTCCTATTTTGAATGTTTTTTAAATCTTAAACTATTTAAACTGTATTATACCTTCTCCAATTCGATTGCAGCGTAATTTGAAGTTTGGCAATTTTTAAATTAAAATCTCAAGTTACATTTAACCATGAAAACGTAAGTTAATTTCTACTATTTTTAGAAACCAGAAAACAACTATTTAGTTGAAGCTCGTAATTATGTCAAACGTATTCTACTTGTTACGTTTAGAAACTTATATTGAATTGCTTATGTGATATTATCATTGAGCGGCTTACTGAGTAAGGGCTATAAAAATCGTATTAGACAAAAAGAAAATCTTTAAAAAACATGTTTATAAGCATTTAAATTACTTTGTTGCACAAAAATTAGGACGAAGTTTGTGTCCTCTTACTTTAGTAATTACCACTAACAAAGTGTAGTAAAACCAAAGTAATTTTGCCCGAAATTTTAAACACGAAGTTTTTACTACAACATGTCACTTCTATGTTATATAAAACAGCTAAAAAACCGTAAAACACATTAAAATCTGTTGTTTGTAATTTACTACTAGCACAATATAGATTTAGATATATAAACTTTATGAAATCTAACCAAAATTTTACTTTAATACTAAAACATTATTAATGACCTAGTATAAATTGTTCTATTATTATTATAAACCACTTTATTGATAACTACTTGATAAATTTGAATATGTTAGCAAAAAAATATGTATAATTTTAGCTACCATTAATCTTGGTAACTTGTAAATATAAATACAACTTTGAAATGCAAATTTTGCTATGTAACGTAACGTATTTGTTAATTAGCACATTTTAAATTTATTTTTTGAAAGTTTTTAAAACTTATACTGAAATTTAAAAATAAGTACCCTTATATATTTCAGCTTAACTATACATCGGAATGGTTTAAAAAGATATGTATATATATATAATTTTTATACTTAAGTGAGACTGTAGTTTAAAACACTTTTATTAGCAGCTTTCATTTGATAGATTAGTATTTTAAAATACTAAAAAGTATCTTAAAACTTAAAAATGGCTAGAATAACTATGCCTTGCAGAATACTGATAACTACCGTTGAGTTAATAATTTTATTTCAAATAATGTCCGTTGTAGTTAAAACTAAACTAAGAACTAATTGTGTTGCTACAAAAAAAACAAATAAGTTAATGTTTATCTCTCGTAAGACACTATTTAATTTGAAGGAATTACTCTAAATACAACAAAAAATCAAATTATATAGAACTATCAAAAAACAAAACTTTGATTTTTTAGTGAAACAAGTATACTATTTATTCATTAAATGAATACAAACATACAGAGATGAATATACAGCAATCCTTGTAGACATAGTAAAAGAGAATGAAGTTTCTATTTCATCAGAAAAGCTTCATTATACAGTTATGTGGTTGGGAACTAAAAGTGGATTAATAATCAAAACGTTATTTTTGTCTGCAACTGATGAAAAATTTGTTCTGGAAAGGAGAAAAGTCTTTGATGCTGAAGTATGTGGTAGTAATAAGTAAGTATTATGTTTATTTTTACTTGTAAGTTTGTTATGTTATACTTTCTTTTTTTTAATTCAAACTTTATCTATTCGACCATATTGATCCCTCAAATTTTTCTACTATCTTAAGTATTGTGTATTATAAATATCACTTTTGTACCAAAAAAGATGAAATTTAGGAAATTACTTGATATTTTAGGTCAAGGGTGATGTCACTACTAGTCAACAAAGAATCAGGGAATATTTTTGTGACGTTCAGCGATTGCGTCATAGCTACACCCCTATGTCCCCACATTAGTGTCGATTGTGAGCTAGAATGCAAGGAAAAAAAGGACCCTTATTGTACATGGAACGGACGTTTGTGCCAGGGCACTACTGTCCACGATATATCAAGAGACCAGGACCTTGATGGAAGCGAGAGATTATTAGAGTGCACAAGATACTCTGTAGGTAAGCTTTTGTAAAATAAGCTAAGTTTTTATCCCACAATCATGTGCCATTCAAATATATAAAACATTTTTACACATATCAAAAATAAACAGTTATAAATTTAAAGGCACTTGAATCATTAAATGAATTCATAGAATTTTTTTTTTAAACGTACTGTTAGTCACAGCCTTAGAAAAAAACTGCCGACATTAAATAATAAATTACTAACAACATGTTATCAATCTAATTTAACAGCAACTAAGACCACTTTCGAAGAATATAACAGCACCTTTACTTTGAATACAAGTGATAACATTCTTCCTCCAAAAGTTAGAAAATCAAAATCACCAAAAGCGAGTATTGAAAACCTAAAACCAATATTCACTGCTTGCATTGGTTGTTTCATTGGAATGGTCTTGACAAGTTCAATATTTTTGTGTTGCAATCCATGTGACAAACTGAGAACAAATCAGAACATATACTTTTGTACTACGGTTAGTACTGAAACTGTTTTTTATTTAACTTTATTTTAAGGTTATAAGTAAAAGGACTGGTTAAACACCTAACAATTTTCTTTTTACATAAAACTTTGGTTTAGCAGATTGCACTGTAAAAGCTGTACATTACAATTAATATAAATTTTTAAAGAAAATAATCTAATTTTGACAGTCTGAACATTCGAGATCTACTAGTTCAAGTTCTTTGAGCAGAAAAATTTTGACGAGTAGAAAAAGGCTTACAAGCGAATCGACTGCATTGTTCGTCTATTGTTTGTTTTAAATTAAATTTTTTTATAAACTTTTATGCATATCTAATTTCAAGTAAAAACACATAAAGTAATGAATACATAACTACAAGTTGGAAATCTAACAGTTATAGTGAAAGCAATGCAAGCAGTAAGATTAGTAGCTTCGATGGTTCAGTTCATACTCCCATAAAAGAAAGTTCCGTTTTAATTGATGCAGAAAAAGAAAATTCCAAAGTGAGACATTTTACTACTTTTTTACACCTTTAAGAAATTCATATTTAAGTAAATATCTGGTTAATAGAAGTTTGCTATAAAAAACATTTAAATATTGGTGATTTTTGATCAATTATATAACTGTATGTGTTTATTACTCTTGAGAGTTTAAAAGTTAATTTAATAAAAAAGTGCATGTGTTAACATTTGACAGTTGCTGTTATCAATAAAAAATATATTTATTAAAATTTATAGAAATTGTTGATACAGAACAGTTTAATACTCATGCTCTTTTAAACGATTAAATATTTAAAACGTTAGTATATGTTAAGTAAAAGATTTTTTGTTTGTTAGTTCATTTCAAAAATATAGTTTTCAATTAGAATATTAAACTCAAAAGTTAGTTTAGTATTAAGTAGATGAACAACACGGAGTTAACTTATTTGAAAAAAATACAATATCGCAACGCTTTACAATTTCTTAAGTAAAAACTTCACTAGCTATATATATATATATATATATATATATATAAATAAGGTTATTATTCAAACTTGAACATCTTCTACTGAGCTCACTTGAAGGCTGATGATTAAGGCTGTCTAGTCTTATGAAACATATGTACAAGTATTTTTAGGTAAGAAATATATATTCTAAGTATCAAAATTAAATAAATACAAAAAATTGCATACCTACTTGAAAAGTTCTTTAAAACAGATTTCAGGTTAAAAAAAAATATTTTTTAAGTAAAAGATGAATGTTTTCTAGTAAATATTTAAAAACATTATAAATGACGAGCTGTAAACGATTTTGTTTTGGTTGTCCTCGTTTATTTTTTTTTATCTAAAACTATATAATAATTCATTTAATGTATAATATTCTCAGTCTTAGTAAGTTTTAAGTACAGACCGTAAAGTTCATAAAAATTATTTTAGATAACAAAAACATAATTACAATAATTTAATAAGTTATAATCTAAATAATAAAATTTTCACAGTACCATATCGTTAGTAACCCAAACAGTAAGCAGTATGCAATAAAAGGTGATGAAAAAGTTCTTATACAACACACTTTGCCATACACTACGTCATACCAAACTGTGCACCCTAAGCTGTATCGATCTCATAGCAGCCAACATTTTCACCAAAAACATTTTCAATCAATAGGACGTTATCACACTTTTCAAATTCCAAATAAACATTTTCATAATTATCAAAATAGTTTAAATTTTAAACCGACTAATGCAGTTGTGTTTAATGACAAAAAGAAGATCAACATGGCCCAAAATACTTTACCCATGAATTATCAGAAGCTAAATAAACAAGCCATTACATATAGTTTGGGTAAAAGACCAATGCAAAATAATCAGTATCAAAAATACGAAGCACATCGAATATTAAATGGTAATTATTTTATTTATATTTTTGCTTACATTTTCAATATAACTTTTTTTACAGGGAAGGATTATAACAGTGGATATTCAAAATTGGACAAAGTTGATCAAAATAGTCCGAGTGTTTATTTTGATTTAAATACTCAAAAATGTCCTGTTAAACAAAACCCTAGCTTTGTTGTACACAAAGTACATACTCCGAATGATTAGAGTAAAAGATTTATTAATCAAGCTTCGAATTCTTCAGCTTTTAGAAAAACGGCTAATTTTTTTAAAACATGGCTTTTAATAGCAATACATAAAATAATCATTTTAGTTGCAATCTATAAAGTATTTTTATATTTTAGGAAAGCAAGTCAAAGATTACTGCATAAAAAAACTATGATTCCTTATTTATAGATTAGTTGCCATAAAAAAAATTTCAGTCAGCGATTCCAGACCTCGGGTGAATTTTTGAACTAATGATAGTTTTTTTTTTTGATTTCAAACTACAGTTTTTTATACAAACTAACTTCAAACCTACTTTATATTAAGTCATTGTTTATAAAGTAAAGTTTTATTTTGTGTATACGTTTTTAGACTTTTTGTTTATACAATATTGTATTCTGCTTCTGTTTTAAATCTTATTGATCTTAATTGTGCTGAGATTTTTCATTCCATAAAAATGATTATTAAAAATTTATAAATGTACTTTTAACTTGTTTTATGGCTGGTTTACTTTGGTACAATTTTGTTAGTTTAAATTCTTTTTTAAATTAAATTTATTGCTTTAAATAAATTGTAGTGAATAAAACTATTAGTATTTTTTATTACTTAAATATATTTTCATCCATAAATGTGACGTTTTATTGATTGAATCACAAGACTTATTATTTTACAGTTAATATCTAATACTTTGACTTTGTATATATAATTTTTCAAACGTTATATATTTGCAATTATAAGCATTTGTAGTTTTGTAATTTACTCTGTAAAAGATTAAGTTAAAAAAACGAAATCTAATAAGTTTTTATAACATTAAGTACGTATACTATACCGTTTTTATTTGGTTGGATTTTATAATAATTTAAAATTAGTATTTAAAACTACAGATAAGGGTTTAATAAATTACTATTTTCAAAATGTGTAATAACATACTTATTTGAAGATAAATTTTTTCATTTGTTATAGAGAACTTTTAAACTTTCTGCAACCTTTTATAATTTTTAATAATTTATCTTTGTGATATGTTATGCATATAAAATTTAATAAATCAGTTTGTATTTAACAGTGCTTACAACAATGTACAAAATAAATATTGTAGAAAAACAGCAACTTAAACATTTTGTGTCTTCTTAAGGATGATACTAAATAGTTTATTACTTACAAGTAAATCCAAATTTTTCATTAAAGGGGACTTTTTTTTCGATTAAATTAACTAAATTTATTTTTAGGCATAATTATTTAAAACCTAAGTTATTTTTAAGGTTCTAATAAAACAGTTTTTATGATAGTAAAAGTAGAGTAATTTTGCAAAAGCAAAAACAACTGTAGTTAATTTATTATTTATATACTTAGAATTTTAACAAATATGCTTAATGGAAATAGATTTTACTGTACTAAATACGATACAATCAATCTAAAAATTAAAAATACAAATGACAATCGTTACTAATATTATTAGATGTAATATATATAAAATATTTCCACAAACAGTTTCTTTACTCTTTTACAGTCAAGAAATAGTATTTATTTATAATAAACTTGCATTTTATAATACATGCGTTTTATCAAATTTAGAGTCTTCATCAAATTTTTGTAATTTTGATAACATATAATAAAAAAGTGACTTTTACTTTAGTCGTGAAAGTCCTTCTGTCGTAAACTAGAATAAATACTTTATCATGCTTTTATATCTTATAAGTGGTGTAAGGTACAGTTTAAATTTTTTGCAATTAAAAATGTATAACACAACTCAGACCTTTCAATGAAAATCAGTTTTGAAATTTTTAATAATAGAAGCGTTGTGAAAGGACACAAAAAAAACTAACATAAAAGTGTTTTTAAAAAGATTGTTTTTCTTATCTTTTAATTCTTTGAATATTTAACACGAATAAATTTTAACGTTTTGTTTAACGTTTTTTTTTCCTAGTTGGTATAAAAGTTTTAGAAAGTGTTTTTCTTGTTTTATATTTCAGATGTTTACTTTAAATTAATTAATACTAATTTGTTCTTTAATTTCCTATTTAAATATCCCTAGGCTATAAACAGTTTAAATATGCACAGAAAAGCTTTAAGTAAAAATAATATTTAGTAAACTTAAAACTAAATATTGTTGTTTTTATTGCTTAAATGTTGTTTAATATTTTTAAAACAACAATTAAATGTTACTATATTTCTAAAGTATATTTACTTGTATAAATAAAAGATACTATCTTTTTTTATCATAGCTCCGTTGAAATGTGTTAAGTCGTTTAACACACAGAAAAATATGTCAGTCTAATAATGAAAGATTACTCTTCTATTTTACTTTATTATTAAAAAAGTTATATGCATAAACTATAATAATAATCGAAAAAAAGCTATAATAGCTTCAAATTTTCTTTAGTTTAACAGTAACATGATAGTTTAATTAAACTAATAAAATTTAAAATTTAAAAATTATTTTAATTTAAATACAAGGTCCTTAAGAAACCAAATCTCAGAAAATAATTGAGATTTGAAAACAGTTTATGTACTAAACGAGCGTGCCAGATGTCTTGCTTAGTGGACAATGTAAAAACGTTGCACAGCAAATGACAACGCTGACGTCACTGATCATTGCTAGCAAATGGTTGATTCATATGAAAACATGATAAACCGTTTGTAGATTGACGACTACAAGTTTTTCGGTTGTGACTGACTGATGAGTCCTAATAAGTACAAAACCGGTCTCAGTCTACCGAAACTTGTTGTCTGATGATCGAATTGGCGTGATCAACCCTATTGTTAAACTTGAGCTTGTCTCACGGCAAACGAAAGTCCAGGCTTCTGCTCTGCTGACTTTCGCCGATGTTTTTTGTTCAGTTTATGTACAGTTATATCCGAAAAACAGCATTAAATAGCTCAAAAATCAAAATAGCTTAAAAGAAATAATTAACTATTACTAAGAATTTTTTTTTAGTTCTATTTTATATACATTTCAGAACAAGTACCCAATAAAATGTTATCCGAAAATATAAAGTGGATTTTAGTTTTATTTATACCCTTATTCCTAGCCGATTTTGCTCTTACGTATTCAAAAATTATTAAAAATAAAGTTTAAAATCCTAAAACTATAACTAAAATGAAATTTTTATTTCTTTTTAAATACTCAACAAGTATTAAGGGAAACAACAAAACATTTTTATAAAACTCGTAAATAAACAATTAAAACTGGATCATTAGTTTCTTGATCTTTTTACTTAACTCAGTTTCAGATACTACATTGTTAAAACTGTTTTTTTTTCTTAAAGTTTTAAAAGTTAAATAGAATACTACCAATATTCTTGCTCCAGAAAAGAAATGCGTAAATAATATTCAGAAAAAAATTGAAAAAACAATACTTGAAAAAAGAAAATGATAATAAATTTGTTAAAACACTTTACACTACAATTTAGCTATAAACTTTTCTAACTAAGTTTTGTATTTTGAAATTAGCTGTATTGAACTACAATGAGAAAATAGATAAAAATACAATTATAACAAAAAATAATTTTCTTAACTAAACTGTTACGTCAAACGTTGTCACACATTAATAAAATCAAGAGCTAGTGATCAGTCATTGTAAATAGTTCAGCTAATTTATATTCTACATACAAATATTAGAATACAATTTCTTTATCAAAATAATGACCAATTATACATAATTTAAATTATTTTATAATAAAACAGCATACTTTATATGCTTATTAGCTAGAACAATTATAAATTTAACAACATATGCTAACTTATGTAAAATATGTATAAAAAAATAAATTACAAGTATTTTATTTTAAATTAAACTCAATAAGCAGGAAGTAAAACTGGTTATTTTAGAGAATAGAATAGATTAACAAATAATATATTAAAAGTTATAACTCTAACTTAGTTTTAAATTTCATAAAAGAACAAAATACCGAGTTTATTTAGAACAGCGTAATTGGTTTTAACTTTTAATAAGTTAAATGGTTTTAATTATTTTTTTTTGAAACTCTAATATCAAACTACTTATTCATTACCAAAACTTTAATATCAACAGTTTTTAATCTAATTACTGCTTCTTAACCACGGTATTAGCTTCTCCTGAGAAAAACAAATGTATATAGATTAAGATATTTGAAAAAGGTTGAATTTATTTTTAGTTATTTTCTGTCTAAGGTGTAAGTAGGATTTAGAACTTTATAAGGTATTTGTTTTTATTATGTTTAATAAATTTTGTATTTAATTTTTTTTTTAATATAAACATATTTAACGTAAGTTATTATATATTTTTAAAATTTATATTTATTCTAACTAGCATGTAGAGCAGTGGTCTTCAACCTTTTTGAAAGCTGTGCACATTAAACTACTGGAAAATAAATTAAATTTGCACACTTTACTGTAAAAATTACTAAATATGATTAAAATAATATTTTGTTGTGTTTTTAGCGGTTTAGTATATAAATAACGGTTTAATAACTATTATTTTGTGATTCATTTAGCTTTTTTCCCATTGAAAAGACTAAAAAATGTTATTTAAAAATATTAAAATTTACCATACAAAACTTTCTGGGCACAGTAAAATAATTTCTATGCACACTTTGAAGACAACTGATATGAAGTATGTTGTGGTATTATATTAAAGTTTAAAATCATGTATTGTTCTTCATTTATTTGATAAACTTATTGTGTTCTCGTGTTTGTATAAAGAATATAAACAATTTAAACTATTCTTAATAATTAAACACTTGCTTTTCTTTTTATTAAGACGTTACAATTTTAAGCGTAAAGCTTTAGTTAAAATTTTTATTTCGTTCACATAGTTTTCTTTTTTATCTGTTTTCTTGTTATAGTATATATAACCAAAATTAAAATACGAAACTTAACTAGTAGAGATTATAGCTATATCATAGCGTAAATTGTTTTAAAAAGCTTAAATACCATTTTCTTTCTCGAGTGAAGTATTAATTCTGTTAATTTAGACTGACTAGATCATTAATTTTAACTTATCTATATTCCTAAATGAACTAAATAGTTAATACCTTTTTTTTTCTCAACTTAAAGTTTTAAAGTTTGAAGAGAATATTATCCATATTCTTGCTCGATAAAAGAATTATTTAAGTAATATTAGACAAAAAAGTAAATATAATACTTGGATAGAGCAAATTGTAAAATAAATTGTCAAAACATTTTACACTATCATATAGCTATAAACTCTACTAATTAGGTTTTGTATTTTAAGATCAGCTGTATTGAACTACAATGAGAAAACAGATAAAATGCATAATTAAGATAAAAAAAATAGTCTTCTTAACTAAAGCGTTGAGTCAAAAGTTGTCACACATTAGTAAAATTAAGAGCGAATGAACAATTGTTATACATAGTTTATTTGATTTATATATTTTATTAAAGTATAAGTATACAATAATTTATCAAGTGAAGGAAAAAAACTATATAGTATTAAAACAGCATTCTTTATATGCTTATTAGCTAGGATAAGTATATATTGAACTATATAAAGAAACTTGAGTAAAGTATGTATAATAAAGTTAAATTAAATTTAGTTTTTTTGATTAGATTTAACAAAAATATAAAAATCATTTTTATGTTACTGAGATATTAAACTTGATACCATAATACTATAATAACTATAGTAACTATAATAACTATAGTTATAATACCTATGCCAAGTTTTTCTAGAACTGCGTAAACAGTTTAAACCTCTGGATAAGCTTTAAAAAGTTAATTTTAGCTGTTGTAAGTTGATACTTTTTTAAAACTCTAATGATACTACTTATTTAAAACTTTAAAATCTTTTAAGTGTTTTTAATGAAGTTACTGCTTTTTGACCACGGGATTAATTTTTCCTGAGAAAATCAATTGCATATAAATTAAGATATTTAAGAAAAGGTTGAACTTATTTTAGTTAGTAGCTGTCTTAGGAGTTAGTAGGACAAAGAACATTATAGGGTTAACACGCAAACTCAGGCAGTTAGGCTTAGGTCAGGAAAAACAGGTCAGTTTTTACTTTTTAAATACTAATTTGTACAGGCTATTGATACGAATTTTAATACTAGCTATATATATCTGTACAGGATATTTCACTGTTACAAAGTTTTTTAATATATTAATAGAAATAAGTTTTATGCTCAATCACGTGCAGTTATCTAAGTCATCTTGTACAATACTTAATATCAGTTGGGAGCCAACTTTATTTTAACCTTTTCTATTATGTTTTACTAGTGAGACATGAGCAATTAAGAGTAATATTTTATATACAAAATTTTTTTTTATAAATTTATCAAAATTTTCATAATAGTTAACAAAGTTTGTTAAACAGAATAGTAAATGTTCAAAAGTTTAAACAGGAAAACAAAAATATTTTTAAACAATTGATTTTAATATTTTTAAAGTGTTTAAACTTAATTCTAAAAACTGTTTAGATAGTTTTCAACCATGCAGAAGTTCTGTTATAATACAAATACTATTATGCTTATTAGAACTTTTTATATGCTACTAAACATTATGTAGTATATTAAATGTAAGTCAACATTAGATTTTAATAGAAGTCTCGGTTTTATTAAAATAGTATCTTTATCTTTTTAATTTAATATTTTAAATATGAGGTACATAATTAACAGAAAAAAGTCTGATTTTTAATAGTTGTTTAAAATGGAATAAGAAATTACTAATTGTTTTCAATCTTAATGTTTTTGTAATAGAGTATTAGGAATAAATCTAACTTTAAAAAACTAAAATTAGTATTTTAAAGCTTATCATAACACTAAAACTGTTTAGCTGTTTTAAAAAAAACTTGGTGCTATGTTAGTTTATCAATTGGGTTCTTATTATGGGTTTAAAATATACTGCTGTATTATTAGTTTACATTGAGATTTAAAAAATAAAGTGATAGAGTGCTTCACACTGAAGGAGCCTTTATAAAATTAAAACAAAGTTTCATTGAATTTATTTCTTGCTTACGCGATGATCACGAGCAAATAAACTATGAAATTGGTTTGTGATCATCCTTTAATTGCATTATCAATTTACCCTTTCCGCACAAATTTGCTAAATGTTATGAATAAAAACATTTGCAAAAACTTTTAGCTGCAGCAGTACCTATTAGTTTTATTTTTACTTATTAAATTTTTCTATTGGATCAATTTTTTATAGCTTAAGTAAGATGAGCTAGGGATAATGGTAAAATTAAAACATTAAACAACTTAAAAAATATTTTACGATTAAAAAAACACCAGTATTAGACAAAACACCAGAGCGTTTTGGTTAGACCCTTTATTTACAGAAATCTCTTTTGAGTAGTTTCTGCGACATGATTTGAATAGTTTTTTTAAGTAAGCACAATTTGTTGAGTAAGCATATTTTTCATGTAAGCATATTATGTTAGTAAGCATATTTTACTGGTAAATGTTGTCGGATTACATTTTTATAGGCTACACATTCTTGAATGTAAATATTACGACATCTTAAGTTTTGATATTTTTTTTTAGTCTTTTTCAATTTGTAGTTATTCAATTTTTTTTTTATAAAACTGTACACAATTTTTTCACGTTTTAGTTATTTTTGAGATTTGGCTCCTTTAGCATCTTTTATTTGACTCCACAAGTTCTAAAAATTAAAAGAATCAAACGAAAACCTTTATTTTTTCTATAAAAAATTTTAACAGTTGAACGGTAACATGATAGTTTAATTTTATTAAATAAAGTTTAAATAATTGAAACTACCTGCATCTCTATATAGAAAAGTTAAACCTATTATAACTTCTTATATAATAAGCTTATCTTTTCTATAAAGTGTTTTAGTAGTTTAGCGGTACCATTATAGTTTAATTTTATTAAATAGAGTATAAATAATTGAAACTGCTTGCATATCTATATAGAAAAATTGAGCTTTCTATAGCTTCTTTTTGATTATCCAATTCGTAAAGTTTTTGCGTATAGATATTTATATTCTTACTTTGTTTGTTGAACTTCTTTAAATTAAATTTTTTTAAATAGATTTTTTAATTAAAATTCATTTATTGTGTTGTTGCTTTTTCTAGTTTTTCAAACTCTTATACGGCAACGGCATTTTTTAAATTTTTCATTCCTTTACTTATTTATTTTTGCTGAAGAACTTTTTTAGACAACGTACTTTTATATATTTTTAAATAAAGTTTTTTTTAGGGTACAATAACTTTTTTCATCAATGTTCTGTTGCTCGTTTAGAGGTATTATATTTAATTATTCCAAAACTGAATACAGAAATAAATTAAAGTTTTGTAGAAGTAAAATGTATTTAAAAATGTATTAATATATAAATTTTTTATAGGAAAATATTAAAAAATTTAGCAATAAACCAACATATTTAGTTTTAAATTTATTTAATCTTATTGTTGCTTAAAGTTTTTTCTGTTCATATTTCAACTGTTATAATAATTTTCATCACTATTTAGAGACGCAATTTATCAGGTTGTTACTAATTTACTTCTTTTTTTTTATGAATCTGTTGTTGTTCATATTTTTTAACTTAGTTTGAAAAATTGTTTATTCACTTCGTTTATTAGCCAATAATTTGTTTCAACCTCTATTTTCTATTTAAAATATTATACAATTAAAATTAATTGCTTTTCAATGACTATGACGACTACACAACTTGAACACATAAAGAGGAAAATACTTCCTGCGTTGTCGAAGCACAAAGCTGTTTGGCCGTTCCGTAAACCTGTTGATCCTATTAAGCACAAAATACCAGTTAGTTTTTAATACATTTTATAGCTTTCTAATTTTTAACTAATGTTTCGATTAAGTATAACTAAGATTGTTGTGTATTTGAAATATTATTTGTATAATTAAATTACTAAACCTTTCGATCCTATTCAGCATAGCACTATATATAGATTTTGAATACTTGTACCAATTATCCTTTTAAGTTTGACTAAATAACTATTGTTTTTACTAATTTAAAATATAAGTGCTGTGTTTTAAAAACTATTTGTAAAATGTTTGAATCAAGTACTACTTTTACTCATTAATGATTGTTACTATTAAACTGAAATGCAATAGTCTTATTTATCATTTTTTTTTATTTGTCTCGTAGATTTTACAAAATTATTTATATCTATAACTTTTTTTCTAGTATAACTGAAGAAAGTTTGTTCTGTACAATTGAAAATTTTAAACCGCAGTATTTTAAAGTCATATATATATGTACATAGAATTAGTTAAATTTATTTAATGAAAATTAGTTTTAGTTAACAGCAAATTATGTATGTTATTTTTTAAGACTCTTGTGTAAATGATGATTAATGATTGTTTAAATTATTACTTATTCTTTAAAAGTTATTTTTTGGCAATTATATATAAGAAATGTAACTAGGTTTTGTCTAACAAAAGATAAATTTTAATTGTTTATAGGACTATTATGATATTGTCGCAAGACCAATATGCCTACAAGATATAAGAAAAAAGCTCAAGAATAGCCAGTATAGTAGCGGTCATGAATGTATTGAAGATTTTCGGTTGATGTTTAAGAACTGTTTCTCATACAATCCAGTAAGTTTTAATGTTTTAACAATCCAAATACAAGTAATAAAATAAACTATTATTGCTAATTGCTGGTTAGTTGTTTGTTCAGTATCGAGATTTATACTTTTTTTTTTAGTTTACCAAAATCTTTGAATGTTAAGCACTTATTGTTAACAACTATTGTAGGGAGTACATGTTGTTATCATTTCATTTTAATTAACTTTATAGAAAGGCAATGATATTCATAAGTTGGGAAGAAACTTAGAAGCGTTTTTCAATCAACAAACTCTTGACCTGCCGGAAGATAACAGCGAAGCTTCAGAAAGAGAAAAACAAGTATTTAATTGCAATTGTTTTCTATTTTGTTTTATTTACTTTAAAATATTTTAGTAAGTATGTAAAGCTATTATTATAAAACTTCGTCAAATAATATAGCAACAATTAGTAGTCTTAAAAGTTACCATATATTTTCGTTTAGTATGTTTTAACCTTAAGCAAATTATACCAAATGATGATAGCATAGGAACGTAATTTTTCATATATTAAAACATACTAATGTATCAAAGCTCACCAAAATATAATAAAAACTAAGCAAAACATGTATATGTGATTGATATTAAAAAATATATTTTGTTTATACGCTTCCCTTAAAGTTAATTACTATTTATCTCTGCTTTTATTTGTTTACTTTCTGACATATAATAACAAACTGACCTCAGACATTGTACTACATTTAACAATCCGTGATTTTGTACTTTTCAGAAACTTAAAGATGCATCAAATGGAATATCTTCAAAACCAAATCAAGCTTTACGACTAAAACAAGAAAATGAACAAAGGTTTGTTTGAAAATTTATGTTAAAATTCAAAATTTGTTTCAGTTTTTTTAATCATGGTGAAATAAGAAAACTTAAATAGCCTTGTTATATTTTGGTAATATGGTGGAAAAAGATCGTCAACTTAATTATAACTTGTGTTATGTTTTGTATAAAACTATTCCTAACTTCAAGTTAACGTCACTGTTAAGTTATAAATTTTCTTGTTCTTAGAAAAAACATAGGGGGAATACTTACTGTTAAACTCAGTATTTTTTTTACATATTTGAACAAACTTCTTGTTATCTTTACCATTTATAAAAGTTAAAGTAATTTTCGAGACATCAGCAATTAAAGTTATAGCACTTGGTAAGTTTTAAGTCGGAGGCGCAAAAAAAACTGAAAAAAGGTTAATTTACTAAAAATCTATCTTCTCCTTCAGTCTATGAGCAAACGTTGCAAAACTTTTCTTAAGTAATTTCAAAAAAGCTTACAAATATTATTAAATTGTTCATTTTAAAAAAGTTACATAAAATTATACAAAAAAATATTATTTTCAATTTTGATGATTTTTTTTTTCAAACCGGTTCTTACAAGTTGTACGTATAATTAAAGAGTACTTTTCTAGAAAGTTGCTTTAAAAATGAAGGAACACATAGGTTTTTATTAAATTTTGAAAAATCAAAAAAAAAATTATAATTTTTTTTTATTTCATTAGGTTGTAACGGATTTTTTTTTTACAAAATTTATTATATGTATCAAAGTGATAATTATTTTCTATAAAACGTATCTTATAGTATTATTTTTAAGCTCTAAAATAAAGGCCAATGTTAATTTTCATTGAAAAAATGTTAGACCCAAATCCTAAGAATTTATTACTAAACGTAAAGTGCCTTTAATACAAGCTAATAAAAACCTAATATGGTTTAAAACTGCTTTAAAAATCTATTTAAAATGTATACTTAAGAAACAAAAAAGTTAGACTTTAAGCGAAACTAAAGGCTTAAACAGTTGTACCTTGTAGTAGAAAAACGCAGTTTAGTAATCAATTTATAGATACAAGCTATTTTATTAGACAAGTATGTATAAAATCTTTAATTTAATGTAAATCACAAAAACAGTTCAGAAAGAGAGAACTTTGAGCCTAAACTTGAAGGACATGATAACGATGCATTGAGTAGAAATTTATCATCAAAGATGTTACCGAGATCTCATTTTAGCGATTGTCTGGAAAAGAAAGTCAACAAACTTGTAAAGATTGAAGGTAAAGAAGAGGAGGTTGGTGAGATCCACGTCAGAATTTTATACAATAAAATAAACCATGTGGAAGTTAAAGAAAAAATGATAGAGAGGTAAAATTACATTTATTTAATTTACTTAAATATTTACTGAATAATATTTTTCGAAGGTTTTATGCAAAAAACACATTAAAGATATAAGAACACGTAGTTATTTGAAAGTTTTATATTTAAACAAACATTTTGGTCAGAAATTGTACAGTTAAAACAGCTTCTATAATTTTTTATAACCATATTAGTTTTACACTTGTTTAAAATTTACAATAAATGTTGTAATAAATACAACATTTTCTTTTTAAATGTACTGTATCCTTAATGAATACGCATTTCTAAGATAAGTTAAAAAATAAGTCTCTAGCAACTCAATTTTTTTCAGAACGGTCTTTTTTAGGTACGCACTAGTTTAAACATTGAAACTGGTGCCTGACATTAAAGTTAAGCTATGTAATTTTTTAGCATGGTAAATCATATAAACAATCATTATAAAAAAACGTTTCATCTTATAACATTTAAAGTTTTTACTCTACTATGTAATTTATTAAAACAAAAATAGGGTTAAAAAATTCATTTAAGATATGAATTGACATTGTTAGAAAGTTCAAGAAAAGCATAATTTATGAGCATAAACATAATTTTTTCATTTAAAGCTTACAATTTATACAATTTTAGAGCAATAATTATTAAACAATATTAGCTTTGCTTTTGCTTTTAAGGTTAAAAAACAAAATAATTTGAAGAAAAAATTTAATAAAGCAAAAACGATGTTTTTATACAAATCACAAAGAATAGACCTATTTTAATAAATTTTAATGTTTTGAAGAGTTTGAAAACAGGCAGATGATTTTTAAATTCTCTTTTAAGCTATTGCCAAATTACATTATAATACTTTTTAAGATATTTTAGGCATCTAAATCAATTTTTTTCTGCTTAAAATATAAACTTATTTTTAGTACCAGCTTTATTAAATGATGTATATAGAACAGATTAAAAATTGCCTAACAAAGACACTTTTAGAATGCCACAAAAACATCTAAATAGTGTCCTGTATTGCAGCTCATAGAGTCATAAAACTATTTACGAAAGAAAACAACTTTACTAATTTACAATCTGCTTAAAAACAGTTCATATGTTCTAAGTCTTCATACCAAAACCATAGTGTAATTTAACTTTGCATTATTGAAATGCTTGAACTTTTTGACAACGACAAATTTTTTTTAGATACGGAAAAAACTTCCACGAAAAAATACCTTTACAGATCAAGAGCTTTTTATGCTTTTTTGGAAAAAGACGGTGATGAAATTTGTATCTTTGGATGTCATACTCAGGTGAGACAAATCTAATTTTTTTCGAGATACTTTATTTTTTTTTGCATTTAGAAATATTTGATTCACAAAAAATACAATTGATCTCTATTTAAGTAAAAGTTTTAAATTTTTCCTTCAAAAATATTTTATCTACAACATATAATTTTTCTCAGGAGTATAAAGGCTTGGAATCGCCGAACAACAACAGAGTCTACATATCATATTTAGACTCGGTTCAAGTTCTGGAAAAAGCGATTCGTTCTAAAGTGTATGTGGAACTGATATTAGGATACTTTGAGTACTGTGGTGAGCTTGGGTAAGTAAAACATAACAAAATTAAATAGTTAATTGTATACATTTTTATTGATTAAAGTTTATTAATTAGAGAAAAAATTAACTAAATTCAATAAAATTCAATAAACAAACAGCAAGGAACAATTAAATGTCTTTTTACTGACTTATGTTTTTGAGGGAAAGTGCTGCAATTTCACTATAAATAATATAAAGTTAATTTAATTTCTATTAATGATAAAGATGGATTTTTATTGTAAAATTTATAGAAGTTTTATAAGGCCAATGTCTTATATTCATTTAACTATAGACATAAAACTTATTAAAACTTAGTAAAATATTATATATATTTAAGATACAAGTATGGACACATATGGTCATGTCCCCCGAAGGAAGGTGAGGATTATATTTTCAATGAAAAACCACCAAACCAGGCTACCCTTCCTCAGGAAGTTCTTAACGAATGGTACAAAAGACTGTTACAACTAGGAATGGTAAGCTATTTAAATTTACTCATTATTTTATTTTAAATAAATGTATGTTTTATTAAGAAGTGAAATAAACAAAAGATATCTTTCAAGAGTTGCTAAAAAACATAAGTATTTGAAAAACATGGAACTTAGCAATTAAGGCTTAAAAACTTAGAGTTTGAGAAATTAAAATAAAAAAACTCCAAAACCTAAAAGTTTAAAAATTTTTACATATTACTTAGAAAAGTTTCGATTAAATACAAAAAATCTATCTTTCAGAACATTTTTTTTTGTTATCATCGAAATTTTTTTTTCTTGAAAAAACTTATTTAAATTAGCTTTGAAGTATCCTATAAATTGTTTAAACGATTTAGTGAAGTGTTTTACCATAAATTTCATTTTATAACTAAAAAAGACCTCAAAAGTGTACTTTCAAAAACTTTATGAAATTTTAAAATCTGGAAAAATTTTTTGAAAACACTTAGCAACCATGTTTTTTAAAGAGTTTTGTTTTTTCAACTGAAATTCAGCATCTTAACTAGTTTTTAATGGTTGTTGACTTATAACAACCACTATTTAAACTAATTTAAAACTTGAGATATATTTAAAAAGTAGCAAACACCCAAGCTAACTTAAGTTTTTGAAAAAAAAACCTGCACTATTTCCTCTGCACAGAGTTATAGTCACTACTTTAGTAACGTACGCAATTAATTTCATTAGTATTAATTAGTTTTACTGTTTATATTTTTTTTATCTAGTCGCAGAAGCTAATATTAATAAAAAATTTTTAATGGTTTTGTATTTGGTGTTAACCCACATTTATAAGCACTTGAACAATTAAAAGCTTCTTAACAAATTTAAAATCAGGCAAAATACAGACATATTCTATTCATTGTAACAACTATTACGCTTTATTTTATCCATACAGGCTAAATGGTCGATAAAAGGGTACTATACGCTCAAGTACAACGATATCAAGTCAGTGACAGAAGTTCCGTACTTTGAAGGAGACCACTGGCCTGACACACTGGAAGAAATTTTAGCAGAAGTAAAGAAACCGGGAAGGCGGTCTGAGAGGTCGCAAAAAACGCAAAAAGCTGTACAGAACGAAGACCTGTTGAGAAGAGTAAGAAGCTATTTCAAAGAACACTGTAAGGTAAATATATTGTAAAATAATATATGTTTAGTTATTTTTAGATAAAAAAACACTTTAATTGTTTAATATTTCTATATTACTTATAGATTTTTAACAAACCAAAAGTTTTTAAAATAAGTCTATTTTTATTTAATTTTTAGTAAGTTTAAATTTTTTTTTTCCAGAACAACTTCGTTGTCGTCTTGAACAATGACGGGCCGACCAGAAAAGACACGGACAAAGATATCGATATTGACTTGATGAAGACGACGCAGCATTTCTATCAGACGTGCAAAGCGCAAGGCTGGAAATTTTCAAGCTTACAAGAAGCTGCTGTTAGTGAAATTTCGCTTTTTAATAGTCAATCAAGCTAAGTTTTCAAAATGTTTTATTAACTAACCACCAAATGCTCAGAAATTTAAAAAACCACAAATTAAATACATCTTACTACTTATTTCTAACACTTTTACTCACTATTAATACTTGTAAAATCTAACTTTTATCAAGAAGCTGATGTTGGTTAATTGAATTTTTTTTAATGAAAAATGTCATTGAAAGTTTTAATTGGAAAGTTGATTAACTTTTTTAATTTCAAGAAAATATATTTTTACGCAACAAAAGTATTAATGTTATTAAATTAAGGACGTTATGTGCCTTAGTGAGATATTCATTACTTCTATTAATGTTGTTAGTCAATAACATATTTTGACAATGCTTCTTTAAGGTTGGAATTTTACCAGTCCACAAGAAGCCGCTGTTAGTGGTTATTTAAATGCTTAATTAAGCTAAAATTTCTAAATAGGGAAATCGTATAACCTTTTTAATTTTTCTCAGAAAATGTCTAAATTGCTCGAGAAAAAATCCGATGCTCTTAAATTAAGGAATTTTCTGTGCCTTAATAAAATTTACATTACTTCATTTAGTTATTGATACTTGTATAATATACATAAACTGTTGTATTATACACTTTTCATTTATTATTTTTAACAGGTTTCGACAAAACACATGTTAATTGAGTTGTACAAAGGATTTGTAGTATCTTACGAAAGTGCTGAAGTAAATAACAAATATCTTGGTGCAATTAAATTAAGAATTTCAGTAGTTAAAAAAAGTATACAATCTAGCAACTTTTGTGAAGAAATTAGAAATTGTTTTTATAAAAACAAAATTGCTGAAGAAATAATAAAATTTGAAGAAGAACATAAAACAGCTGAAGAAAATGTCAAAATTTTTGAAGAAAAAAGTAAAGGTAAATTTGAAATAATGTATTTATATACGTTTTAATCAAAAAAGTATACAAATACATAAATAACATAACTATATACAAATGAAATATTTTATAACTTATATAAATTGCTTTAAACTTTAGTTTCTTTATAAGTTATAGTTATACATATATATAATACTTGACAGTTATTAAGTTAAAATAAACAGTAATAAAAAAATTTCTCCATAGTATACATTATTTAAAAATAGTACTTATAACTGTTGCTTACATAAAGTTTTCATTGTAATATTTTTTACACCCTTATTGACTTTAAATTTACTGAAACTATCGTGAGTAAAGTATTTATTAACAAAGTTTATTTCATTTTGAAATATTTTTGTGTTTATAAAACCTTACAAACACAGACATTTGAATAACAGAAAAAGAAGCACGAATCTCTAAACACAATAATGTCGTTGACCCGAACAACTTACCTGTTGTACCTAGATGTCCTCATCGTGAATCTAAATTCTTAAATGAGCACAACTATGCATCTTGTTGTCCGATTAAGGTACAATGTAATGAATATCTGACAGAAAAAAGAAAAAGAAAAGGTAGTTTAATTTAAGTTAAACGTTTAAAAATATGTGATCACTTATGATTCAGTATACTTTCTTTTAAAATAAAACGAAACTATTTTTTATAGCAGAGAGTTTTAAAACCATTGATGAAGAGATAAAAAACAATCGCCATCTTTTATTTAGTGATTTGCATTTGTTGGCCTTGGACTAAAGTTTTTAAAATAAATGTTTTCGCGGTCTGCAGCTGTAATTGTAGTAATAACGTGACCATTTTTTAATTTTTCATCATAAACCTCACAATACTTAGTGTAAGTTTCAAATCTCCCCTAAATCATCCTTTAGACTTATTTTTTTGTTCAACTTTTCATAAGAATCCCTTAAAGGACTTTGTAGGTTGGTTAACAATTTCTTAACTTGCCACTTTACTAGTAAGGGTCAAAAGCCATAAAAAATAGAAAATAAATAGCGAAGTAAAATGTAACATACGCAAAATCTCAAAATTAATACTTACTTTTAGCCCACACACTAGTTACTGCTCTATGATTTAGTAGAATTTTATTTAAAAGCATGTAACATCTGAACTAAAGCTTATTTTTTAACTCTTATTAAGCAGTTTTATCACTAAATACTTTGATAGTAGGAACAAAACTTGAGTTTCAGTCTATCGTAGGTTTGTGGTCTGATAAATGAATTGGAATGATCAAATTTTGATCATTATTTTTTTTATTACAAATTGTAATTTATTATTTAAAGTTTTGTTATATGTTTTGAAATTTTAGTTTGTAATTATATGAGACTTAATTTGTTATTGTAGCTTTACAAACCTTTTATTTCTAGTTAAATGTTAAGTAAATATTCTCTGTCTGTTAGAATACTAATTGTAATACTCTAAAGTATTATTATTTAATTAGCTTTAATCTGTTTCAATATTGTTATGTTTTTCTTTAAGTTTTTTTGCATGTATCCAAATCCTAACAAATTTGAAATGTTGATTACAATTTATATTAAATTATTCAATCTAAAATTATCTATAACACTACTATAGAACATTTTTTCAAAACAATATTTTCTATAGATATAACAGTTTAGAAAAAATTAGATTATTTAAATGGTTAATAAAAAGAAGCTTTTATTGTGGTAATTGACTTCTGAAAAATTGTAAACTTTGTAAAATATATAAAAACTAGATAAGCCTCTTTTCTAAAACTTATCTTTCTAAATGTTTGATGTTTAGTTAGTTTTTTGGTATTTACTTTTAAAAAAATTTAATATAAATCTTGTTTAATATCGCTATTATATCAACTTAATACAAATATTTAGAAGCCCGCTTGGATAAGGTGAAAAGAACCTTCGACGATTGTGCAGAACAGCAAGATTACAAGGAAGTCTCCAAGCACCAAAAATTGAGGTTGGTCACAAACAACCCTGAAAAAAGAGGACAGAGAAAACGAAAACTTCCAGAGTCGTCAGATCAGGATTTCTGTAGTAAAATTATAAGTATGTGCCTTAATTGCATTTTAAACATTTCAAAACAATGTCAAAATTTTTTCAAATCACGACTAATGATTTTAAAACGAGCACTTAATTGTTTAAATAACATGTTAAGCACTGTAGATTGGGATTAAGCATTTAAAAAAATTTAAAGTTTCATAATTTAATTGTTGTAAAAAATTCAGTTTCAACCCTGTTACATATGTACAGTAGATAAGGAGATTTTTCTTTGCATGGTCAACACAAATTAGCTAGTTCAGTTTTTAAAATACTTATCAAAATACACAAAGTTTCAGAAATTAAATAATTAAATAAATAAAGAGAAAACTTAGTTTTTAGTACTAACGTAAAAACAAAATCCTTAATCAAGTCATTTACATTTTTACATTTCTTTAGTTATATATCTTAATTTATAATGTCTAATATCCAGAAAAAGAAATCAGTAACACAACAAATGCAATGAAGCGTGAAAATAACTTCAAGAAGGAGCACATGATCAACACTTCACCCCGCGTGACTGTCTCCACGCCCGAATTGAAATTGGTACCAAAAACCCAAAGTGCCAAAAAAGAAATGCGCGCCAAAAAAATGTTGACTATACAACTAAAAAAAAGCAGAATAGAAAAACTAACTGCCAAAGCAAAACCAACAACTGGAGAAGATCTGAATACCCATGAAAAACTGAGTGCGCAAGAAATGCAAAGCGGACAAGAAGAAAAATACACAAAAGGAACCCAAGAAAACAATGCAACCAAGAAAAGCCAATTACTAAATGTAACAAATATGGTCAATAAAATAAAGGACGCAGGAAATGCACCTATGAATTGCCAAGATCCAAAGAAATGCAAAGTACCCAGGAAACTAAAAGTACTAGAAGAAATCAAAATACCAAAGAACATCATACTGCTTAATAAAAACTTACCGGGTTTAAGAGTGATCAGAACATCAGAGGGAATTTTATTACTTAAGAAGAAAAAATAAATGAAAGATAAAGTAATTTAAATTATTTTTACTCTTTTCAATTGTTCATTTCATTTATGGTTTTTGGTAGTTTTATGAATTTGTAAGCAAATTACATTTTTGTATGTATACTAATTTTTGCTTGACTTTTTCCATCGTTATAATAAAAATTTAGCTTTTAATGTTGTTTATACTATCAAATGAGTTTTTTTAGGAGCACACAAAATGTTATTAAATTGAAAATCAGCATTAATAATTCTTAACATGCCTTAAATAGTTCATTATTGTTTTACTTTTAACTTGTTCTTTTAAAATAATGTTGTTCTTCTTTACTTTAATGAGCTGTTTTTAGCTCATTAATATTAAGTTTTTCTTCACTCTTCTCTTTAAATTGGTAGTTAAAATTAACAACTTATTAATATCTTTCATTTTTCTTTATGCTACAATTTTTTTACATAAATACTAAACGTTTCAATTTATTCTGTGCTTAAGAAGACATATTTTAAACTTTAATATTAGTTCATTTAAAAGAAAAAAAATGTTTGTATTTTAACAACTTAAAATTGATTGTTTTAAATAGTTTAGACTACAACTAAATGCAGTACTAGCATAAATTAATTAGAAACTAAATAGTTTTGTAAAACAAAATGAGTATTAATTACAGTAACCGCCAACAACGAACGCACTTCGTGAGTTCGAATTGCTAGTATGGTTCGCATTTTTCAACCTAAAAACGCTATGTTCAAAATAACTTTTTTTTTTTACTTGGAAACTTGAACAACAAACCTTAAATTACCAATACAAAGCTATTATATAATAACATACGCAATACTTTATTAAATTTAAATTTAAAGAACCAGAAAAATGTATGTACATAAAGATTGTATATCAACTCTAATATCTGAAAAAGAGAAATTTATTCGAGGATAATAATAAACAGGACAAACAAAATTTTCAAACTCCATGATTAAACCCTAAGAATAATAAATTCCGGTAAACGAAAATAATGAACACTGCAATTAGCATTTACATATCCAATACTTTCAACATATATGTAAAAGCAATCTTTACTTGTGCTTGATAAAAGATAAAAAGTATTTTAAAATAGATTTTATTAAAAAGGGGTGGGTGTCACTTTTGCACGAGCGTCACTTTAGCACGAGGGCACACTTTTGCACGGCGTCACTTTTGCACGAGGGGACACTTTTGCACGGAGGGTCACTTTTGCACGATGACAATTTTTTACGGCAGCATTGTTGCACAACGTCACATTTTTACGATGAAATTTTTGCACAGCTACATTTTGGCACGATGACTTTTTCGCACGGAAAATTAATTTCGCATGCAGGCCGATTAAAAGTTTTTTAGCTACCACCAAGTCTGTAACATAAAAAGAAACTGAAAACTAAAATTTCATAATATACCTATATTAAAGGCAAAAAATGAAAGGTCTAAAATCTTAAACAGTTAAAGTTTTTGATAGAAACAAACTAACGAAAAGATAAAATAAAATTATTTATAATAGATTCATACCAGGAACAATAAAGTTAATTTATTTAGAAACAAGGATAAAAAATATTTTTAATATAACTAAGTTGTTCTAGATTATTTTGAATTTTAATATATTAATCAACAACTATGCCTTTTTATATATTTTATTATACGGTTACAAGTTTATTGTTCGTATGATGAACCTAGGCATCGAAACCTAGACCACTTAAACTGGATGACACATAAAAAAAAAAGATAAAATAACATATATAGTTTATTTATTATAACAAATATAAAACCATAATTTCATATAAAATTTATAGGTTAACAAAAAAAGCAAAATTTTAACAAAAAACTTATATTTATTTACGATTTGATGTAGAACTATCAACATCAAGTATTTAAATGCATTGACTAACAACAAAAATAAAAACCCAACGCTCCAAGGACATTAACGTTAGGCTCTCATCGGCTTATCTCATGATAATGGAATGCTGGTGTAAGCATCTCTTGATACTTTTGATGAACATAAGTTCAAACTTCCAAATGCTACTCTCTCATTGGCTTATCATGATCATGCAACATTATTGTTATGAAATAATCTAAATTTAAACCATGAAAAATGTGCTATTTTATTGGTTTTTTTATTCTCACGCTAAATTAAAAAATAAAAATAAACAACAAGTAAAATCTGAAATACCTTTATACTTCATAAACTAACTAAATCTTTGTTTTTAATTTAACTATTGTTTTAAATTAAAATAAATTTAGAACATTTGTTCAACAACTATATAGTGCTAATTATAACATTAAGAGAAAACAAGTAAAAAATAATACTCAAAAGTTTTAAAGCCTTACTAAATTAAGTTTATTATCCTGTTTGAAAAGTAACAAAACTCAGACTATTTTCATTTAATGTTAACAAAACTGTTTTTATTTAAAATTTAAAAATGTGTATTCATCTAGTTTATTTAAATTGAGCTAAAAAATGTAAAATAATGAACTGTGGTACGTTATTATATTGTTCTACGTAAAACTTCAAATAAAGTCTTTACATTAAAATTTCATTAAAAAACTACCATATTTTATATATACAAAACAACTTAAGTTTAAAAGCGAATATTATTCAAAAAAAAAAAAAAAATAATAATTTGAAAAAAAATGTCGCCGTGCAAAAGTGTCTCCTCGTGCAAAAGTGTCACCTTGTGCAAAAGTGACCCTCCGTTCAAAATTGTCGCCGTGCAAAAGTGTCACCTCGTGAAAAAGTGACCCTCCGTGCAAAACTGTCGCCGTACAAAAGTGTCCCCTCGTGCTAAAGTGACGCTCGTGCAAAAGTGTTCCCTCGTGCAAAAGTGACCCGTTTCCATTAAAAACATATTGAATTTTTTAGCAAGTTGGATTATAAGTCTGAGACTATCTACTCATTTTTTATAACATTTTAATTATTTTGGCTTAGGTTTGGTGAGATTTTTGTTTGACTATAACGTTTAGATCAAGTCTAGTCAATTCTTGTCTAGCATACTAGTTAATTTGAATCTCTCAATATTTCAATAAATTTTCCAAGTATAAATAACATAGATACTTATTACAACTAACATGAACTTAGTTTCTAAAATTTTAGGTTCATAAGCTAAAAAAATTATATTCAATTAAAAAGCATAAAGTTTTCAAAACTGTATTTTAGTTGAATTTTTTCAATTTCTATGCTTTTAAATAAATGCCACTTAATTAAGTTTTTGTTAAGATACAAGTTGAGGTGTACATTAGCGGCTTTAGTAAGTTTGTAATACTTTTATGGTTCAATGTTTGATTTATTACTTCGAAGTTTTGTTTCGAAAAAACTGCAAATTGTCAACTTTAATTAAACAACCGAAAAACTCTTTAAATACTTATAATATTTTCTACTTGTTTTTAAATATAAAACAAAATTTAAGTTTGCCAATTTAAACTAATAACAGTTAGTATTCAATTCAACTACGTTTATCATGATAAATTTTCATATAGATCAAAATCATATTCAATAATTTTTTTTTTTGTAAAACAGAGCACATAAAAATCTATTTACGAGTTTTAAAATGAAGTTTCCTACTCAAGATTACAATAAGTTTAACTTAAATGACTACACATCTTTAATTTTTTTTTGGTTTCGTACCAAAAAGTGATTTCTTGTTAATTCATGCTAGTTTTAGTTTATTGTACTAATGCTTACTATTGTATAGGCATTTAAACCTTAACTTTCATTAACACATTTATTTATAAACAAGTAAACTAAAACAGATAAAATAGTTTAATTTAAAACGGTAGCTAGAGTTTTAATTAAATAAAAATTTTTAGTTGTTTTTATATAAAAACCTTGTATACAAAATTGTTTTAGAAAAAAATTTAAATGGTTATATATTTTCAAATCTTTTTTTTTTAATTTATACCAATATTTTTTCAACTAAACATCTATAAACAATCTTATAAAGATTTAAAAACATACATCCTAAAATTAAAAAATCAAAAAAAATCTTAATGGTCTTCGCAGAAACACAGTCGAACTTTCATTATTTTCTGATGATGACCCGACTTCAGAGAATAATGGTTGCACTTCGCTACGAACTCCACAGCCGCGTTTTTGCTCGAAAACTCCAGCAAGCCGGAAAAGGTTCCTTCTTCCAAAAGAGAAAACATTTTATGCTTCACCGGGCCCTGAACTCCTTCCATCTGACATATTCTGTTCACCGTGTCGGCGTTGAAACCGGCAGGCGCGTTGTAATAATTCACGTATTTCGTCGGCTCGTGCCCGGTGAAGCTCCTCGCCACCGGATCGTTCACGTATCAGTCGCTGTAGTCAAAGTTCGAAGGATGATAATTTCTACCATCCAACAAGTATTTATATTCCTGATAGAAAGTGGCGATGTTCAAGTAGGCTATTTTCGACAGCTTCACGGTGAGAAAGCATCCGAACAGCTGGAATTTCCCGAGGCGTTCCGCAACTTTCCGGGCTTGCTGATGGTTCGCCATTTGCACAAGCATTATGTCGTTGTGATGCAAAAACGTCGCGTAAAAAACGTCGCCGTACTGATCGAACAGGTTGAAAAAGTCGTGGCAGCTGAACCTTCCGACCTTGACCCCGGAAACTGCCACGACGGCGCCGTCGTCCACGTTGGGGACTTCTTGAAGGCTGGCGGCCTGTTTCGAATGGCGAAGGTCGTTCAAATACCGGCGGTGGTTTTTCGCATCCAGGAAGGCTTTGGAATTCGGATAAAAGTGGTTTGCGTTTCTCTGGTCTGTTGAGAAACTAAAAAGGTCTCTTGGGTTCGAGTTAAAATTATTGAAATCTCTTCGCTCTGAAGCGTACATTGGAGTTAAACTTTGGTTTAAGGTGTTTATTTGTTCATTTTGGTAAATTGGATCAAATTCTTGATTTTGGGAATAGTTCTGATGATAACCTGATGGGTCTGAGGGATAGTTTGAATACAAGGAACTGTTTGTTGAAGTTGGCAATTCTCTTTCATTTGGGGATAAATTATATGACCGGTTCGTACTATAATTAAGCATATTGTATTGTTCAGCACTACCAAATTGCCCATTGTAATTACTAATTTTATTACCAGTCTTTTGAAGGTGAGATGTTTTAAGCATCTTAGTAGGAGGTTGAAATGACGATTTGTCGCTATACGGTCTCTTGTGTGAATATAATTGTTCGTAATTGCCGTCATTATAATCGTAAAAAGTTCCCGCTTCCACGTATCGATCCAGGCTGTACAGACCGTTGACAAACTTCACAGTGAGCCTACAGGAACTTTTAAACATTTTTTTGCCATTTAGTTTCTCAACCGCTCTTTCAGCGTCTTTAACATTGTTCAATTCCACCAAAGCTTGCCTTGAACCGGATAAAATCATCCTCAGAATTTCCACTTTAACGCCAACAAAAGCCTTCTTTATGACGTAACAGTTTCTGATGTGTTTCTTCACGGTGTGCAGTTCGACGAGTATCATCTGGGTCGGATGTTCCGACGCGATCATGTCTCTTCCCAGTTCTGGAAACTGCAGGTTGTTTGTTAGTTGATGCGATGCAGTAGTTTGCCAACAACCTTCATCCATTTTAATTAAATTTGTTTTAGCTTTTGAACTGCTCATCAAATTTAGTTTTTTTTTTCAGTAAATGTTTGGTTTATTTAAATGATTGAAAACTAATTTAGTTTTTAGAATTACACAAAGATTTCGAATTTACAAAAAAAAAATTAACTTATTTATGTTTAAAAACGTCATGCAATTAAAGCTTTTATTTGTTTGAATCGATATTAAATATGTTTTTTACATATATCATAGGCCAAACTAGCTACTATTTTTGACAGTTTTTATCTAAAACACTTTTGTGATGTAAATATCATTAGCTGTCAAATTAATTAAATTTTGAGGAGTTCAACCAAAAGTATTGTTTTCATGAAAATAAACTAATCAAAAAAAGCTAAATTGAACAGCTGCAATTAGATAATTTATATTTCTGCTACCTTTGTATCAAAATCAGATGATTTCAACGCTTATGACGTCATAAACATACTAAAAAATATGAAAATAAGTATATTTATAGCAATCTAATTCTTTACCTTTAGCCTTTCTAATAAGTCTTGTTGTATGATAATTTAATTAGTATGATCGAACCTTTTAGTTGGCTAGTATACTTAAAGATCAGTCTGATTTCTTGGCTGGGCCAGCAATTAAAATCAGCTATTTTCATGCAGTTTTCAATTTTAATTTTTAAAACTTAATTTTTGATATGTTTGGGTAAGGTGGTTTAGGGTTAAGGGTATAAACTTTAAAAATGCTGACTCAGAAAATATTCAAATCAGTTTGACCTTAAGTATACTTTTCCTTAAGGTTAATATGGGCTTGTCTCTCGGCATTCGAATGTATCGGCTTAGATTGTGTAGATTTTCGCTGGTATTGCCTTTTTGAAAAAAATGTCTTGAAACATACAAACATTTGACAAATAAATATGTATTGGTTTTTTGGTATATGATGCATAGAATATTTGAAAGAAGGTAGTTTTAAGGTATTCGAAATTTAGAATTCAGTCTCCTACTTTTTTTCTAAATCAGCAAACACTATACAAATAGTCTATATATGATATACCCAACGTGCAATTTTCTTTTTATAAACTTCCTAGTGTAATGCTTTATAAATAGCTGTTGTTTATATTTTTCTTTTAGTTTTTTACTTTTTCTCGTATTAAAAATGGCAGTAGACTTGAAGCAAAAAAAGAGTTTTATTAGAGAAGGTTTACTTTATACATATATTTGTTTTAATGTTCATACAATAAAAAATTTAAAATAACGCTAATATGATAATTTTTTATTAAAAAAGTTTTAAAAGTTATGTGTTTAAAGTTAGTTTCACAAAATGTTAACAAAATTATATTTTTTTTATTTACATTCAAAAACTTTTTAAACAATATTAAGTTGTTGTCAAGGAAAACTCAAAAGAAATTATTTTTATTTTAGTAAATTAAACTTAAAGTCAAAAAATCTTCCATAACATTATAACTAAAATAAACTATGGCCAGTCGTGAAGATTATTTGTTTTAGTAATTTTTTACTACAGTATCCTTAAATAACAAGACAGTTCTTTAAACTTATGTTTTTATTAATTTTAAATTAATTTAGGTATGTGAAACTAAAAAATCTTATTTTAGAACTTTTATTTTTTTTATTTGAATTGACATGAAATTTGTTTATATTGGCATAAAAAAAAGAATAAAAACAGTAAGTTTAGATTTATATTCACCTTAGTATATTTTTTTATACATATACAAAATTTAAGAATATCTTAATTTAACTGTGGTTTTACTTAAAATGTGTTATATTTGTTTGCATAACATTTTATAAAGTTCTTGAAAGGTATAAATATTATGTTACTATAATGTTGACATAAAAACAACTTAAAAAAATATATTTGGTTATATTTCATTCTTTTTCTGGTCCTCAAAATCTCATAAATGAAAACTAGATGAGTTATTTTAAAATAACAAAAAAGCTATTTAGTAATTTTTTTTTAATAAATATTTGAATTTATATACTTAAGTGAACTTGTTTCGCTAGGATCTCTAATAGCAAACGATTGCATTTAAATTTTAAAAATATAATTTCAGAATATTAATTAAAGCTTTTCCTTAAACATTTTGTAGACAAAAGTTTTAATAATTTCTATGTAGAATTCCTGAGATCGTTACAAAACAGAACAGTGGCATACCAAAACTAATTCTGTCTTGAAATTTAATTTATCTGTAAACCTTAAAGAACATACGGAGTCTAGATAATCGTTAAAAAACTTGTAATTTGTTGGGCCAACTTTCTTCTAAAAATATTTTTTATTCATCACTTGTCCAAGAAAAGTCGGCAGAATAAATGACATGAAAATACTAAACATTCACAGTTTTACTGCTATAACTTGTGGAAGGTTATGCAATAAAAGACATGAAAATACTAAACAATCACTGTTTTACTGCTTAAACTTGTGGAAGGTTATGCAAGTGATACCTTTAAGTGTCATTTTCAATGATGAGTTTTCTTTGACAGACTTTGCTTGTTTGAACAAAAAAGTTCCAGGTTGGGCAATACTATTTAATTTCTGCTTATCAACAGCAAAAGCTGGTATGCAATCAGTGTTTTTTTTGAAGCAGGGTTGATAGTGTTGATTTTTCTACCATTTTTGACAATTATAGTCCAATTGATCTCTTTTTTACCAAACTACTTTACTGCAAATACTTTACTTGTTTATGCAACTCTGAAAATATATATAAGCTATTTTTTCTTGTTAATTGTTAAATTAATTAAGTTCAATTGTTATATACATCTGTCAAACTCATAGAAAATACTATTGCAAAATAACTCAAATTAATGACTTCAGAAAAATATTTTATTTTAAAGTATTGTATGGGCTATTGTTCATTAACATATAACATCAGCAGTTTTATCTAATGTTAAAATCACTTTTATTAGTAGCCATTTATAGTCAGTTTGTTTGGTTTTTCAAATAATTGTCTGTACCTTAAAAATAAGGTTGCTTTGTATATTAAAACACAAAAACCAGGTTTTCTGAACTTCTTCCAAGTTTAAAAAAAGGAGTTTTTAGGTCTATTTTTAATATATAAATTAAACTTAAGGACTTAATAGTATAAGAACATTGAAAAGATACTACAAAACTAGTTTAAATGAGTTTTTTATAAATTTATTTTTTAATGATACAATAAATTTTTATTTCTATAAAAGATTTATTGTGCCTAATTCAATTTCATTACTTTACCTGTAAAATTCCAGGTATTTCCTATTTATTTAGTGATTTTTGTTTAAAATTTAAGGTTTTTCCAAGTTCTTCTCAAAACTTCTCAAATTTAATGTTTTCCAGGATTCCAGATTTTTTAGCAAGACTGTTTAAAGTTTTTTTTTGCAACATAAATATTTATTTTGTTAATTTTCCTTTTAAACATGTGATTAAAAAAAAAAATTACTTGTAAATTATCAAAAGTAAAAATAAATACTTTTTTAATAGATGGTTATTTTAATTGAGATAATTGTATTTTCGCATTAAACATATCACAATCATTAATGAATACTGATTATAATCAAGGTTTCCACTTGTTTTTTTCAAAATATTTTACTAACTTTCCAAACTTCTTCCAGGTTTTTAAAGCATTTTTGGGTCTATTTTTACTTTAAAGTTAAGTTAAAGGTAAGAAACTATGTTAAATAGTTAATAAACATTGAAAAGATACTGTATAGCTACTTCAAATATGTTTTTTAATAAAAATGTTTTTTGATTAGGACAAAAAAAATTATCTATATGATAGAATTTTTCAGTCAAATCGAAATCTTATTTCTAAACATGTGAAAACTGATAAAATTCTAGATTTTCCCAGGTTTTTTTGCCTAAATTGTCAAATTCTAGGTCTATCCAGGTTTCCAGGTAAAGAAAGCAACCCTGTTATAATATAACAAAACAGAAATATTGTTGAACTTACAGTGATTAAAAAAACTAACCTTGAGAGGATATTTAATAAATTTGGAAAATATCAAACTTCATTATTATGCCAAAATATTTGTTACAATTTTTAAACCATTGTATAAATTTATATTTAAAAACTTAAAAACTTAAAAACAGTTGTAAAAAACTTACTTAAGTTGATAAACTTAAGGAACTTCCTTGTTTGGTTATACATTATATTTGTCTATTACTTCATCACTATAATTGCAACTAATAAGAGTTTTTTATCTGTATAAAATTCTAGGTAAACTTTATTTTATTAACTTAAGTAATTATTAAATTACTGTCGTTCTATAGAATCAATCAACTACAATAGTATTTTTATTGTAGAACTTTAAAATTGAACAAAACAAAATTAGAATGCTTTTTTGGTAATCAAATACAAAAGGTTCGCACGATTTTTTTTTGTTTCGATATTCAATATATTTGTTTTCATATTCATTATTTATACCAGGGCTAAACAAATACACTTTACATATTTATAAATATTTTTTGTATTTATTATAATAAAAAATGTATATACAAGTACACCTGTAAGAGTAAAGTCTTAATTAAAATAGAACATAATGTCATTTCAACTTATAATGACATTGTAACTGCTAACGTTAATACTTTTAGAATTATCATAAGAACAGTCAACTTTTTAACGTTTTAAAGATAAAAAAGCAAATATAAGTTAATAAAAAATAGTTTTATGTTTATAAAATTAAAAAACTAGTTATAAACTTAAAAATAAACATTTTCTTTAAGATAATTCCTAATAATTTGTAAGTAAATAACTTTGAACTTGTTAATCTTTTAACAGTACTACTAAAAAACATAGTTAAAATTTATACATTTACTAATAAATATTTATATATTTTGCAAGTAAATGCTTTTTAGATTGTAAATATTTTTATTCTTTGAAACAACAAAGCTTTTTAATTTATAACATCATTGTTGCACGCTCTGATGATAATAATTATTTGTTTTAAACTAATACGCTGTTACATTGAAATATATTCTAATAACTTACATAATGACGTAATTTAAATTATTTAAAAGTTTTAAGAAATTAAGTTTTTTCAACAAGAAACTAACTGTTATAATAGATTAAACGTCTGCAGTCATTGGTACGCAATTTATAACAGTTTTCAAGGTTAAACGATATTATATTAGATCAAAGTAACGGACGAATCTTTTTTAAAGTGCGCGGAGTAAACTAAATATATAAAAAAACATTTATTTACAAAATTTCTATCTTAATAAACTAAAGGATTTTTGTAATTTTTTAACACTAAGTTTTTTTCAATGTATGATTTTTTTTTCTGACAAATACATCGCATGTTGCAAGCTTTTGGTTTGACATGCTGTAAGTAACTTATTTTTTTTAATATACTTAAAATTAAATTTAAACTTCCTTCGCAAACTTTTTTATATGTAAAAAGTTAAGTAAAACTTGAAAAATAGACTTATATCACTACCAATTATTGTTTTTTTTTTTTGTATTATTACAGTTCTATACTTTAAACTTTTTGTACTGGACAAGACGTTAATAGGTAACCAAGTGGTTTTCAACTCGATAACCAATAAGTTTTTTAGGGTACCAGATCTTAGAAACCAAGTATTTAGAGTGCTGTTTGTTTTGTTCAGAAAAATGCTATATAGCACAAATATTGTGCGCACAACAACTAATAGATATAAAAAAATAAATTAATGAAAGTTTTATTTTTAAGTAAAGCCAAAATATTTTGCGTTTGTCAACTTGTAGACATAATAAATAAAGTATATTAAAATTTATTGTTTTTAAAACAGTAAATATTGTGTGTTCGTCTAATTGTAGACATAAAAGATAAGCTGAACAAATATAAATCGAAATACTGATTAATTTTAACATAAATATGACTATTTTCTTTGATATTGTTTTTTTATATTATAGTTTAATTATCTTTGAAAAAAATAGAAATACGCTTAATATTTTTTTAAGCTATAAAATTCCAAATTACTAAAATTAATATTTTTTTTATTATAAAATTAATTTGAAATTTTTGGTCTCTATTTCTTTATAAGAAAGCTTTAACATAGGAATTTTTTAAGCATTTTTATATAACATAAAGAAAAAACTTAAAAGCTTAACTTGTTTAGAAAAGCTTCAATGTAATCTAAATTAGAAAAAAGTTAGTTGTGACAAATTATGTTCAATACTTTTGTTACATTTTTAGTTAGCGAAACTTAAGTTAGATTAGTTTACAAAAAATTTAAATAAACATTGTTCGGCAAAGTTTTAGTAATATATACATATCTTCAGTCTATATAAAAACTCAAGCTTGTTTAGAAACTTTGTTTAAAACTAAATTTATATACAATATTTTGTAAAACTTTTAATAAATTTTAATATTTTATATTATAACATTCTATTTTTCTTTCATGTTATAAGTATTGAAAAATTTTAAAGTTTGAATAAAGGTATTTTTAATCTTCTGTCAGTACTCTTTACTACGGCTTAATTTTTTGCTTAAAAAAGTTACAAATTTGACAATATATGAATAAAATATCACAAATAATCATTCAAGTTTTTTAGCAGTAGAAATTTAATAAAATCAGTTGTAGCACAGAGAGCTTTAAATCCAAAATAAATTTTACGTAAAATAAATTATGCATAAAACAGGTAAAATAAAATTGAAGAAAAAATGTTGATAATTGTTTCATAAATCACGCAATAATAATTATGACTGGGTCAATTAAATTTGAAACATTGTTAAATTTCAACAATATAACAAAAACGACTGCACTATAACAACTTTTTGCAGCATAAAAGTATTATAACCCTTAAATTAATACTTAATTTTGCTCCCTTTTTCTACTAAACTGGAAAAAACTAAAAAAATTGTTTTACAAAAAAAAAAAGCACATAATACTGTATTTTGTTTATTTATAGCTTTAATACAGAAATCAGATTTGTTTTTCTAACATGTGGTTAAAAAAGGTTTTAAATAACTAAGTATTTTAGAGTTTACTAACTATTACTTACTGCAACTAATTAGGAAATTTAATGATAAATAATTTGAGAATGAAACTACACTTTAGCTGAAAGCATATAGTAAAACTAGTTGAGCTGAGTGAGCTAAGAGTAGAAGCCAAGGGTGTGTAATATTTTTTTAGATACAGCAACCTCTCGCTTATTTACGCACATTGTGTCCACAGAAAAAGTGCGTAAAGATATGAGAGATCGTAAAGATACGAGAGGTACCAAATATACTTACTATAATGGCTGTTTTTTGATATTGCTTCTAGTTATAAACAGACTGGAGACTTCTCCACTTTTAAAAATTTGTTTACTTTATTTATAAATATGAAAATAAAAGATAAAACTATACATATATTAAAAAAAGGATTTAAGTTTATATAAAATAAAAATACTTGTTTAAAACTTTTACTAATTTTAATAATAATAATAAAAATAAACAACTGAGATTGGTGTTAATTGTAAGCTCTATATTTATTAAGTATCACTGCTACGTTTTGCTAGAAAGTTTCATTAGATTTCTTTTTTAGATGTTTATTCATATATAAGGCAAAAGTGCTGTACTATTTATTTGTGTTTTACTCATTATTTCATTATACTTTCATTATTTAACAAAGTCATGTTTTTTAAGAATTTTAATTTAATCTCTTGTTGTTAACAAAATTTCTGATATACTGAGGTATTATAAATGTTTATTAGTTAGTCAAGGAACATAAATTTACAAAGTCTAAAGATATATAGAGGTGAGTTAGCACTTAAAAACATATTTTAAGTTAAAAATATACAATAAACCTAATTTGTGCAATATTAAAGCAAATTAGAATTTAATTTTTAGAATTTTTCTAGAATTCTAAAATGCGTAACTAAACGAGAGTGCGTAACGTCATGAGTGCGTAAAGATGCGAGAGGTTACTGTAGGTTAAAGTTAAGACAAAATCAAGAATTCCTCCTAACAAGTTGATCTCATAGTTGTAAACATAAATCTTATTTGTATGTAAGTATAATAAAAAGAAGTAAGACACAGTACTACAGTTCGAAAACTAAACAACTCAGGTAATTGAAAATAAGATTATTTTGATCATTAGTTCCACTTTCTATTTCAACTAATTAAAACTTGGACTATGGTATACTCAAAGTTTTTTTTTCTTCTGAGTGGCATAAATGTAATGTTAGTAATTTGTAGATAGTTTAAAAACATTAAAATTTTACTGAGATTAACACTGGATCAAAATAAATTCTAATTTTTGAAAAACTCAAGTAAGCTTGTTGATTTTTAATAAAATGTTTATGGCTTTTATTTATTTTTTTTAATTGTGCCATGTTATAGAAATAAGAAATCTATAAAACTTTAAAATCAAAAACAAATTATTTAGATGTTCTTGATTATTCAAACTTAAATTACAATATTTATATTTTCTTTCAAGTCATTTATACTAGTAGTTGTTTTTATTAAACTACTACTTACTCAGTCTAATTCAGTGTAAATCAGGCGAGTTTTTAGACACTCAGACTTAAATATTTAGTTCAAACAGTAACTAACTTATAATTTAAACACTTACTTCTTTTTATAATGAGTTCCACTAAATTTAAGCAAATTCTTTGTTATGAACTAAGTATAGAATCTTGAAGCTTTTTTACTAATAATACTAGTCTTCAGCTAAAATATAGTTATATTTTTAGATTATTTTCTATGAAGATTTCTATTTTGTTTCAGTTAATAAATAATTAGAAAATTTATTAGTAATTGGTACCTCAAAATATTAGTACTAATTTAGTAATAATATCTTATATAATTAAAATATGGTACTTTATTTAAGCTAAAGGCATTTAGTGAAATCAGTTGCAGTTAAAATAGCTAGTAATAGAAGTTTAGGCTGTCAAACAGGTTTTAGATAAGTTAAGTTTTCAACAAATCAAGTATACAGCTAATTTAAAGAAAGTAGTAAACTTACTATAAATGTAAATCTCTATTTATTGTATCAGTGAATCACTATCTTTATTATAAGTCACTTATTTAACTAGTGTAAGGAAAAAAAATATTGTGGACGCTAGTCTTTGTTTGCTGAATTCGTGTTGAAAATTTTTGAACAAGATCTAGGCAATGCAAGTTTTAAATGAGTCAAAATATTAATTGCGTGATCTATTGATATACTAATTTGTAATAATTTACACTTCCAAAGTCTAAAAAAAGTCTTTGTATTGTTACCCAGACTAGGAGCCTCACTGATTTCCTTCGAAATTGCCTCGGTCTCAGGCTCGACAATCTCATCAGATTCCAGGTTAGCAGTAGTCTCGGAACAACTCATTTCGGTGCACGAATGTCTGCGTGGCACTTTCAAGACTAATGCCTTTTTTAGGGGTTTTAAGGACATAACTATATAATTTATATAACTAAATACAATAAAACTAAGTAATGTTGTTTTATTATGTACAAATAAACGCAATGACAGCTCACAATAAGTCTAACTTAAAGTTCACAATTAGAAGGAAAACGTGCTCTGGATTCCCTCCTTGACGTGTCACTGGTCTTCGGTCGCTCAGTTTCTGGCACTCGACGTTGGTCCGTCTTGTTTACAGAATCTTGACGAACGTGGCTTGATCTTCTTTCGTTTCCTTTCCGTAATCGGAGCGTCGCGATAAAATACAATAATAAGTAGATACGATAATATAAATATGTATAAATATTACGATAGAATTATTAAAAAGTACGAAAACAACTTGTTCGTAGAAGTGTAGCTAAGGTTGACGCCACAGTCTGTGTGGGCTTGCTCGATAAGATGAATGTTCAAGTTTGTTTCCTTGAACGCTGTGGACTCAATCGTGGAATTCAATGTTCAAATTGATCCAAAGAAGTTGTCTACTACAGTATGCGTAGGCTTATGAGTATGGCACGTTAACAACTCAAATCGAGTTGCTCGCCCCGTCGACGTTGTTGAATAAGAAGGTTTTCTCGGGTGTCATCTAGCTTTTCCAAGATGGCGACTTATGTTCAGAGCGCCAAGAGAAGGTTTTTCCAAGATGGCGGCTAACGCTCAAATTTTCGAGCAGCAGAGTGTCGCTTCGTGCTTGTTTCGAGGTAAATGACCTGCTTCACGCTCTGATTGGGCGTATTTATAGTTTTTCGATTCTTTTTCTAGAATTTCCGATAATCACGCGATCTCTCATTTGATTCTCTCATTTTCCTGGACTTTGGACTGTAGATCACTTGATCTTTCATTTGATTCTCTCATTTTCCCTTAGCCACACCCATAAACAAGCTATTTCCAGTTCAATCAAGAAATCAAAGACAAAAATCATCTTAACTAACACTTATTTTGTTTGTGAAAAAATAGTTTTTTAGGGAATTAGTTTTACTATATTTATTTGATGTTTTTTAAAGGAAAAACATAATATCAAGTGAAAAACATTAATTTCTTTAAATTATCAAAATTATAACACATAAGGGAAAATATATTTTGCAAGAGTGTCCTACATCGACTATTGTTTATTTTATTTTTCTTTTTTTTACCAAAAAATTTTTTTTTGTTTTTTAATTGTAGAAAAATAAAAAATAAATGGATAAGAAAAAAATTATTAGGTAGACGAATATTAACTTATAAATTCCAAGTTTGAAACAGCTTGTGAAATAAAAAAATAATAAAGCGATATCATGTTTAGAAGAAAAAAATAAATAAATCGGAAGTTTAAACCAATCCAAAAATTAATTACACATAAGTTCATCGACACATAAAAATGAAAATTGCAGTTTAGTATAGAGTGTAAATAAAAAGTTTAACGATATTTTATATTTTTAGAGTTCAAAAAAAAAAAAAATTAATAGTTAATGAAAAACCAATAATTAGAAAATTCAAACACTTAAATATCAAGATCCAAAACATCGCGTAAGAATAAAGCAAGAAAAAGATACAGGTTTACATTGACAAACGTAAAAACAATGTCAAAAGAAAACTAGAATTTGTTTTAAACTCTTACCTAATTATCCGTATACAAGACATGTACTTATCCAAAGAAAAAAATAAAAAAGTTAATTCTAATTAGTATGAAACGTTATCATATCAAAGTTATAATATTTTTCATGAATGAATTAGTTAAATTAAAAAAAATTAAAAACATCTGAAGTAAGAATTCGAAAAACTCTAAATTGATAATTGGTTTGGTTTTTTGATTTTTTAAGGTTAGATGAGAAAAAAAAATCGACTTTTACTTAATTGATATAAGATATTAATAAAAGTTTATGAAATTCAAAAAAAACAAGAGAAAAAAATATATATATAGATAAATAAATTAATAGAATGTGTTTTTTTTTGTTTTATAATTTTGTTTTTATTTTAATTTTAACTTTTTTTTTTCGAAAAATATACATATTTTTGAAAAATTAACATGCTATAAACTCACTTCCACACTGTCAGTGAATAACTTGAAATTAGAGATAGGTGGAAAAGCGACATTCCAAACTATTTAGATTAAGCAATTTGATTGACGGAACATTTTAATAAGATTGTTTATTGGCAAAAAAAGTTAGCTTAACAGCTGGAAGTTATCTTTACTTCAAGTTTTTTGTGAACTGCAAAAGTGATAAAACAAAAATACGGGAAATTAATTTGATTGTCAGAAGCTTCTTATAAAGCTATTTAAGTTAGCTTAGCGCAATAGATAAACTCTTGGGAGTTAATTTTGACTGCGCATATTTCGAACTTTAATAACACGTGTGTCGTAAAAAATTGAGGGTTGAAAACAAAATATCACCTGATATATACGAACTTCATTGCTGCAAACTTCACGTGCAACTGTACGAGAGTGACTAACAGTTAAAGTTGTAAAAAGGCAAACCATTATCATCTTAGAGTTCATTAAGTTTGCTGCATTCAGTTTAGTTGATTGTACTAGTCTGCAAAAAAAATTATTTGAAAGGGAGAAGATTTGAGCAGTTTAATTTTTTTGAATAGATGCTAAAGAAAAACAATGTTTTCTTTTCAAAGATTTTTACTTTAAAACAGACCAGCTTGTAATAGAAAAAATACTTTTTTTTGCTTCCAACAGTTCAATATAATAAATCACCCATAAACAAGCTATTTCCAGTTCAATAAAGAAATCAAAGACAAAAATCATTTTAACTAACACTTATTTTGTTTGTAAAAAATAGTTTTTTAGGGAATTAGTTTTACTATGTTTATTTGATGTTTTTTAAAGGAAAAACATAATATCAAGTGAAAAATAATTATAATTAATATAATTTAATTATAATTTGATATAACGTGTTTTTTTTGATGCTAAATTGATGAGCAAAAATTAAGGTCAGGTATTAAAGATAATAAAGTTCGTCTTTTTATTTAACTTAATGTTTAATTTTTGTACTAGTATTGACTTATAAACTAATATCTAATTAGATAAAAATATTCCTTCGTCTCCAATAAAGATAAAAACTTTTAAAAATTTGATAAACTTTTGAATAAAACACTTTAATAAAATAGTTCATATATAAAAGAGTTAATATGTCCTGAACTAGGCATTAAACTGTATCCGTGGTGTACGACTTGATAACCTAACTGCATATAAAGGTCTTCTTAATAGTTCAAAAACTATTTTTAAATATTCTTGGAAACATGGCTGAAATAATTTTTAAATTGTAGTTTTTTTTTTTTAATTTTTCTAATAGTTTATAAAAAGTTATTTGTTCAAAAACAAAAAAAAAGTTTAGAAGTTTTATTAGACCTTTAGACAAATCTTTTGTTTCAAACATATATCAATTTTCGAGTTGTAGGCCTTAAGTTTGTGTTTTTTAATTAAGAATATGTATTGTCGTAGTTTGTTGAGTCCGACCTGAATTGACATGCAAACACAAGGCAAATCTAATATAACGTAAAAATGTGTAGTAAATTTAAATAACCTAGATAATAGACAAAATAAATACAATGTTACTAAAAAACAGCAATCTAATTTTTGTTGTGATTTATTTTTTCTGAACAAAGTGCATTAGTTCAAAAACACAACAAACAACACAAAGTTTTATAAATATACAAAATCATACAGCATAAAAAACGTAAAAACTTCTAAAATTTTGTCTCTTTGTAATAATTTTATTTTGTAGTTTAAAACTTTTATTTACCTTTTTAGAGCTAAACACCAAATATAATTTTCATTAAATTATTAATTTTATTGTAAAAAAATAGCAGCCGAAATATATAGTAAACTACAATAAATATAGATGGTCTTATTATCAATTGTTATTTTAGTTTTTATTAGACTGATCAGTTAAGTGGTTGTTCTGCATCTGTATAAAAATAAAGCATAAAACAAGCCTACTTTTATACTTTTTTAAGACAAATAAAAAATAGAGTTAAACTAAATACTACACGGTACAATAAAAGAAGTTTTATGATAAATTTATAAGTTTAAATAAACAATTAAACAGCTTTTATGGTAAACGAGTGATAAGTTTAAGTATATTTTAACGATGCTTTACTATTTTGGACATGTTCAAAATTTATAGTAATACTTTTTTTTGCGAAAGGATTAAGACATAATAGTCATTAAATTAATTATAAGTTATATGTAAAGAAAAGTATTATATAAAAATTTGTTCGTTTTAATCTTCCTTAAAATAGATGTTTTTTCTCAATTTGTTTCAACATAAATTTTAGTTTATTAACTTTTACTTAATTTGTTGTTTTGTGGCAAATATTGTATGTATTTTTAGTTAAAAAAATATTTCAAACAAAAACTACAGTTTATTTAATCATATTTTTATGTGAACATTTTGACATTAAACATATCCTTAGCAAAAAAAGCCAAACCTTGCTCTTCCACATCGTCATTTTTCAACCTCCAAACCGTGTTACACAAAATCCTGAAAAAACATTTCAATAAGTTTAAATAAAAAAAAAACTTAAACATATCATTTTTTGAATTGATAATTGTTTAAACACTATTTTACATGACTTTTACACATCTTTTTAGATTTTTTTAAAGCACTGACGAGGTCATTGATCGAAACTTAGTTTGCATAATAAAGTATTCAAAAAGTAAATACATAGTTTAAATTACTTTACATTTAACAATAAAAAGTTCTTAATATATGTAAATATAAGAAGGCCGACTAGTTTCTACTTGCGTAAGATTTATTTAAGAACTGAAAATCAAAGTGAAACATGAGAAAATAATCAACATAAAACCTACAATCGTGAAACTAATTGTTGTAAGGCCTATAATAATACACAAAAATCAAAATCTTAAGTACATTGTAATTGCTTACTTGCTTAAACTTGTTCGATATTCAGACGCAGAAACGCATTCGTATTTTTCACTTATTTTCATTCTATTCAGCACTGCGTCCTGTAAGCAGTTTTTTTTTATTAAAACAGTAAAAGTAGTTATGCTTCAGGGGTTCTGTAAAAATAACAAAAATACCAGCTTAACATTTAGGAAAAGTATGTTTTTGATTTAATTTATAAATTTAAATTTTTTATTGTGTTGTTACATATTAGTTTTTAAGTCAATACTAAATAAAATTAATAAACACAACTGTGCTCCAATACAAAGTAAATATTTGGGTTTAAAGGTTTTGTTGTGTTTCAATGACTTTGTGAAACCACCAAAACATCTAAAAACTTTTTTTTTAGTTTTACCTTCCAGCCGCCTTGGTATATTTCGCTTTTTAGGCTTGGTAGCAATTCTGAAATATTATCACGAACTTCCTTAATATTCAACTCATTTGTTCCAGATTTTTGAAACGCTTTAGATATCCAATGATCTATGGATTTGCCTCCCCATCGGATATTCTTCTATAAAAAATTATAAAACAACATATTAAACAGGATATAAATAATTTATTGTTTTCAACAAAGTTTAAATATTTTAAGTAAAGTTAAAACTAATATGATTAGAAAAAAATGTACTAGTCATAGATCATTTTCGGTCTAGAAATTAGAAAATCTAATGTGAATTGTTATTTGCATTCTACTAAATTACAATAAGATATACAAGACACACAATTTCAAAAAAATAAATATACCACGAGCAATTCCCTTCAGTAGAGTACACAGCTAAAAAGAGATAATATTTTACAAATTTATATAACAGCCAAGTAATCATAAAGTAATCAAAAGATTATTAAAAGACAAAAGCAATAACACACATAAATACTACGAAAATAAAGAAACAGTAAAGTAAAAGTCGTTTTGCTTACATAACACAGGTTTCTTTATTAAAAAAAAATAGTTTCTAGTTTGATAAAATCAGTTATATTACTATAAGTTTTGATAACTTTAAATCAATTTAGATTATAATGTTTGCAGATGTTGAATTATAATCCAAACTTTTGCACAAATGAACGTTTAGATGTATTAAAAAACTTGATTGGTATATCATGCTCCTTTTCTGAAAAGCAAAAACTCACTACACACTTTGGGACATGCTCTTTTATTTAAGTTAAAAAAAATAAATAAAGTACTTTCAAATAATTTACAAGTGTTGTTTTTATGATATTGATGTATAGTTCACTGTAGATTACTTATAACGTGAGTAAACTTAAATGATTATAGTTGTTACTAATTGCTTTTGTCACTTAGTAATCTATTTATTACAAGTTTACTAAAAAAGTTTGTAAAATCTTATCACTTGTCAACTTTGTATTCTACTGGTGAGAAGTGTTCGAAATATATTTAGTTAAATTGAAATTGTGTTTTTGTATATCTTGTTGTATAGTTACTGGTCACTTATGTTTTAATACTCTTCTGGAATTATTTCTTTACTTTTATTTCCATATACTTTGGTCAACTCTTTTAAATACTTTCAAAATATATACATATTTTTAGTTATTGTTTCAAATTTAGGCCGTTTTAAAACAAAAAAAAAAGTAGGTAGATAGTATATTATTTCCATATAATTTGGTCTACTCTTTTAAATACTTTCAAAATATATACATATTTTTAGTTTTTGTTTCAACTTTAGGCCGTTTTAAAACAAAAAAATAATGTAGGTAGATAGTAGAACTTATTTTGTTTTTCTACGCATTTATATTTTTAATGTTGTAATATTTATTATGAAAGTCTAAAACATAGCAATTTAGATCAACTAACTAATTTAGATAATAAGTTTATGATTTTTTTATTAAAAGTTAGTTCTCTAATAGTTTTACAATACAAAACATATAAAAAATTAAATGTTTGTTACAAAAATTGTTTTCAAATACTAACCTTCTTTTTCCTTTCCACTTTAAATGACATTCTTAAATTCAGTTAAAAATATTTATAGCTGCAAAATACACCAAAATTAGTTTGAATTCGAGTATTAAACAACATACTAACAAATATAAATATTTTAAAAACAATTTAAATAACCTACTTATTTAAACTTTGTTCTTTTACTTCGTTTTATAGTAAAATTGTATTTTATTATCAAATATAAATCATTTAGGTAGCTTTTGAAAAAAAAAAAACAATTGACATTATTCTTAAACTTAATTACATTAAGTGAACATCTTATGGCTTTTGTTTGTTTAATACTTGAGAAACACTTGCTTACTCAACCAAGTATACAATAAAGACTGTTCTGGAATAATCTAGATTAGTGTTTCAAAAGGACTTAGTTTAATGTTTCTATTTGTACTGGGTTGGTGTCAAATTTGCACGACGGAATATTTTTGCACAATAGATCATTTTTTCAAACAAGATGACTTTTTCACTAGTTAAAAACGTTTTTATTACAGTAGACTACCGCTTAAGTACGCAAATTGAACCCGACCAAAAAGTGCGTACTTAGCACGGGTAGTGCGTACTTTTTGACGACATAGTATAATATGAAATTTAGTTGTTTGTTTTCTTTCTTACAACTAGTTACCAAGTATTAAGCAAAATAAACGAGTCTTTTTATTTTAAATAACATTGAATACATAATTCTAATATGCAAATTTTTAAATAAATTTTAAAATTAATTAAAAGCTTTAATGTTAGTGAAGGTGGAATAAGAAAAATTTGGCAGAACTGAGGTGAGATTAAAAGACGATCTGCTGACATGTCTGAGTAAAGAAAAAGCAAAAAGCTAAGATTTTCTTCTGCTAAGTACCCTGAGTTAGAGTTTAAATTTGGAAGTAATACGTTTATTATAATTTTTGCATTAGCTAAAAAGTGTTTGACTTTTTTTATTTGAAAGAAAAACGTTTTAGGACTGTTTTTGTAAGAAAGTTTATATCAGTTAGTAGAAACATTTATAGTATAAGTGCACAATGATAAGATATTCATTAATTTTTTATAACTTTAGTTTTTTGATTTTGTTGTTTCTTTTTATATGTTTATTTTGACTGTATAAAATTTGTATTAGTTTTTGTATTTAACTAATTTTAATTATTATTATGTCACATTAAAATTAGCCTATCTTTTGCAGAAATTCTAAAAGTTTTTGGATAAAAAAAAAATTGAAATTTTAGAAAGATTTAGAAAAATGAATAAAAAGCGTCAGAAAATGACTCTGTGGATCAAGTCTAAGGATAAAGGTAAAGTTGCACCACCAAAGCCAACATATGTCTCCCGTGATAATATGAGGGAGCTTCTTAGGGTTTTCAATGCTGAAATGAGAATGGATTCTCGATTTTGTCTTTCTGGATAAGTGCGTACTTAAGGCGGAGTGCGTACCAAAAAAAGTGCGTACTTAAGCGGTAGTCTACTGTAGTTTTATTTAAATTAATTTATTTTAAGTATTTTTACTGCTTGTCACTGTTACTACTAATCTTTGTACTTGGTCGGTAACTTTTTTTTTAAATAAATCATTATTTAATTTATTTTTCCGCTTTTTTTTATTTTTTTTTTGTTAATATCACTATTAACACTAATGTTAAGTAAGTATCTTTTTGTTTTATTTTATTATTTTTGTCTTCTTATTATTATTTTATTTTACTACCACTGTAACTTCTAACACTCACCCTTGGTAGGTAACTTTTTTGTTATCACTAATAATACTATTATTATTTGTTGTTATTTTCTTCTTTTTTTATTTAGTACAAAAATGAACATTGCAGCATCTAGTGTAGTATGCGCCAAGTATTCGAAGTATTTTTTCAAAAGATAATTTGTTATATAAAAGTTGAGTCTATAGCAAAAAAAAAAGTATTTTCTTGTTCTACAAGGTCTGAAGTTTCAGAAAACAGTTTTTATTTTTAAGTATATACTTTTTATTATACCTAAAATTACGTCATAGTAGTTGTAAGTTCTTTCATTCTATGATATCCTAAAAAACTTGTTTCGGAGACTTCTGCTCTAAGAGTCAAAGTTAGTCCTAAAAATTTGTATGAGCGTCTAACCCAAGATATGTTAGTTTGCAATTCAGCCTTTGATTTTCATAATTTTGTAATAAAATGACATCACAATGAAAATTAAATTTTGTCTTAAAAACCGAATTTCGGAATATTCTTCTATAAAAGTTAAAAATTGTTTTGAAAAAGATATAGATGTCTTCCCCAAAGTCTAGTTCGCAATTCAATCATTAATTTTTGACGTAATTTGTTCAAAAATGACGTTACAAAAAATCATATTTTGCCTTATAAAACTTGTTTCGGTTAAATCTTTTATGAGTCAAAAATGGTCTTTAAAAAAGGTATAGGTGTGTTTCCTAAAGACTTTTATTTTGAAATATAGTATTAAATTTTTAATTTTTTACGTATTTTGTTCACAAATGAAGTCGTAAAAAATTTCAAATTTTATCTTCAAATCATTGTTTCGGCTAATTTATCTAAAAACAATCAAAATTTGTGTTTAAAAATAGTATAGGAGTCTATCTTTTAGTCTGTAGTTCTACAATTTAATCTTTGTTTTTTTAATGACGTCACAAAAATGATAGTTTTTTGCCTTGAAAAACATGTTTCGTTTAAACCTTCTATAAAGAGGCAAAATTGTTTATTTAAAATAGTATGGCTGTCTTCTTCAAGGTTTTTATTTTTGAAATTTTATTTTTTATTATTATTATTTTTTAAATTAGGTCATAGAAAAAAATTGATTTAAAATAATTTCTTAATTATATTTCCTCATGACGATGATAACTTGATTAAAAAAAAAAGATTTAGTATTAGCGTCTTGTTTTAGATCTAAAGTTTTTCAAGAAACTGTTAAAATTTTAAGTTAACTCTTTGAATATGATTAGATTATGTGTAAAAATCTTAAACAATTTGATGTAAAGTCAAATTGAAACGTTTTTTAAATTAAATAATTTTTAGTACTTAAATAACAATTTCTAATAATATTCGAAATCTTTCACATAATAACTAACAAAATTAATAAGTTTAGTTTGAAATTAACTAAAACGAGTTATTTATTTTATATATAAAGTAAAGAGACAGTGATTTACTGATAGCCGTTTGAAAGGACTTTTAAAGTTTGTTAAACAGACTAAATAACTTGTAGTGTTTTTTTTTTGAAACTTTAAGTAATCAAATTGCTTCGTTAATTAAATTTTCATAACCATGTTATTTTATGCTACATCACAGTAAAAAGTTTTTTTTTTTTTATTCCCTGCAGACTATAGAAAATAAAAAACTATGATGTAAGAAATATTTTTATTGATGACACTATATTTATGTTGTTAAATTTATGGGATTTTTTTGAACATTAATTTATAATTAACTTGTATAGTTAAGTAAAAAAAAAACTATTTTAAATGTGATATTACTAAAACCTTTTAAATTATAAAATTCTCTTTATTTCTGTCATGCTGCTTAGAATAAAAAAGTATATTTATTGAAATCCATAATGTTACCGTTTTTTGTTTTCATAGCAAAACATACTTCTGTAAATACTTTTTGTAAGCAATCTGACCTTTATTTGTGAACATTATTCTAAAAAGGGTTGCCACTTTACCTGGAAACCTGAAAATATCTGGGATTTGACAAATTTAGCAAAAGAAAAAATAGGAATCTAAGAAATTTGAAAAAAAATCTGGAAAAACCTGAAACTTTAAAAGTTTGAGTTTTTGTTAATTTTTTAAAAATAGATATAAATAAATTAATTTTAGTTTTTATGACTTTAAAATCTGTAGTTTTAGCGAACTTTGTTGTTATGGAAACAATAATGTTTTAATGTTAACTTTTTGTTGATATTGTTAGTGGGTTAAAGTAATTAGGAAAAAATATATAAAATCAATACTTTGAACTTGTAAGAAAAATGCTACTAATTTTTTTCAGAAAAATATGAAGTGAACACTAAATTTTCTTTACAAAAATTTTAGTAAACTAATCAATGCACATTTTGTATGTTGTCATTCATCTATTTTAGCAAAACATAAATTTATCATACTTCAGAAAAATTATTATTTTTTCTTTAATTCAAAAGAAAAATGTATAAAGCTTGAAAAATAATATTTATATTAGTTACAATCTATGTATATTTTAATGAAATAGCAGTTTCACTTGCCATTTCATTAAACAGTACATATTTTTTCTCTGTTTTAGTTTAAATTGATAGAGGTACAAGCTAATTGTTTTTTAAAGAAATTTGTTAATCTACTAGGGGATTTAATTTAAGTTTTACTTTAAAAATTTTTATGAAAGAAGACTGTAAATAGAAGCACGTAGAAATTAAAGAAAATAGCAAGTTGTAACAAATTTTAGTTCTGCATAATTGTTAAACTTTATTTCAGTTTAACACTTACTTCTAGGACTTAGTTCTTGTTAAAAAAATAACATTTTAACCAATAATTGCAATTTTTAAAATTTCAAAAAAAAAAACTAAATAATTTAGTTTAACAAGAGTTAACAAAAGAGACACACACAACGTAAAAATTTTAAGTAGACTTATAGCTATTTGTATTAAACCATGATAACGGCTTTTGAACAACCATCTTAGAAGAATTTAGTACAGGTTCCAACATAATAAAACAAATTTCAATACTTACAGTAACTCAAAAGTAATTGATATTTTTTGAAGAGCAGTTTTTTTAAATAAATGATAACTTACTAATAAAAATTATCAAAAAAGATGTGATTTCAAAAACCTGTAAGGAAATCTGAAAAACCTAAAAGAAATTTAAAAAACCCTGAAGAAATTTAAAAAACCCTGAAGAAATGCGGAAAACCTAGAAAAAAATTTGAAAAAAAGAGTTACAACCATATTTTAAAGTAATTCAATACTAAAAATATATCTTTAGCCGTAAAGTATAGTTATGTTTTTTTTATTAAATAATAGTTTTTAATGAATAATATTTTTATTTTAGAACTATATAGAATACCTAAACAAATATTTCATCATTGAGTTAATTTTTTGACGGGAAACTTTTTATTAAAACAGCTATTGACTGTTCTCTACTCTGGTACATAAAAAGTTATATTGTGAGAACAGCTGCAGAAGTCTTTTCAAAACATAAGTCAAAGGCAAAAAGATCCAAGGAATTTTTGAGAAGATTTATTGAAAGCTTTTTACTTTCATGGAAGAAAAAGGAAAATATTATGAAATAAAAATCAAGCAAATAGGGGGAAATGAAAACACAACAAAAGTAAGTTCTTTAAAACATGATTAAAAATCAATAAATGCAGCTTCTTATATATTATATCTTAACTCTATTTCTTATTTGAATGTATTTATTTTTGAAAAATTGACATTTGTTATAAATTTATTAAAAGGCGTGTGAATTAAAAACATTTCCATCGGCTAAATGTTAACTGTGCAAGTATGTTAACTCTTATAAACCGTTGTTTTTGAAATTTCTTTTGTGATTTTAAACATTTTACTTAGTACTAAGTTTTTACACTTAAAAGATTACATAAACTAAAAGTACTTAACTAAAAGTATAAAAAATGTTTAAATTTTTATAGATTATACATTTTTTAGTTTTGTGTAAATATATTCTTTTTTTTCTATATTTTTTAAGACGATATAACTTGTTCTTTTATACCTTTTTAATGTTAAATAAATAAAACAAAGCTATTTTAAGACATTATATAAGTTTACAAACAGGTTAAATGTGATGACAGAGAATAACTATTGATACTTTGGATGAGCAATTAATTATAAATGTATAATTATGTAACTATAAACTAAAATTACTTATGTACGCACTGCCGGTATGATGATCCTTTTTGTGATGATCCTTTATGCTCGAAATGCTAACCTAGTTGGCAATTGTTTTAACTATAGAACGTAAACTTAAGCTTTATCACACAAGATAAGACGTAGGTTTACGATTTAAAATGGTTTATTGTCTTTAAATGTCGATTATGACCTTAATATTGGTTTATTTGATTTCAAAAATGGAAGTTCTCTTAAGACGACTTATCAGAACTGAAGGTTTGGCACAAAAGGTAAAGCAAGGTAAAGGTAAAGAAAGTACTCAAGTGTTCAGCTAACTAAAGAATCGTTTTCAAGGACTATATCTGACTCTTTATAAGAGATTTAGTCGATTCAAGGTTTTCTAGGCTTAAAACTGACTTTTTATTTTTGTGACGTCATTTTTGAACAAAATTTGTCAAAAATCAAAGACTGAATTGCAAAACTACAGACCTTCAGGAAGACGCCCGTACCATTTTTAAAGCTCATTTTCATTCTTTACAAAAGAATTATTTGAAACAAGTTCACATTGAACAACTGGCAAATACTACACTAAATGCTGCCATGTCAAAAATTACCATTCTTGAAAAAATTATCCATCATAAATTTGTCTCTTCGTAGAAAAGTGCCTTCGTGTAAAAGCAACAGTTTGTTCATATTTGACCTTTATCTAAAAGTATTAAAGAGCAGTGGTCTTTAAATTTTAAAAAAGCTGTCCACACTAAATTACTTGTAAATAAATTCTGTGCACACTAGACTATAAAAAAATATGTAATCATTATCAAAAAATACTGCAGTTTTACTTTTTGAGTGCAAGAGTGTAAAAATAACAAATTCAAAAATATTATTATATATTAAAGTTATGTTGTTTTCATAGAAATAGACAAAACAATCGTCGTACAAAACATTATTTAACCAAATTTTCTCTGCAAAGTAAAATAAATTCTCTGCATACTAGTGTGCACAGGTGCAAATTTTTACGAACATTGCTACAGAGGAATATTTCATTTTTTTTTAGTAAATCAAATTTTTGGTGTTAGATTTTTTATTCATTTAAAAGTGTTAGGTTTCCAGATGGAACAAACGACCTGCTTATTAAGAACTTATTATCATTACAAGCAAGAACAAGAATATCACAAATGGCTTTACATTTAACTTTTGCATTTTAAAACTTTGAGAGTTTCAGTTTATACACTTAGGATATTTAGAATGCGATTCTAATAGAAAAAAAAAATTAACAAAGCATAAAATTACAAATATTTATGTCTGAAGTGTTGAAACCTTTTTTAAACCAATTCTTATCTTAAAAATAATCAGATCCATTTATAAATTAATACCTCACCACAAAAATTTACTTACTGAAACATAATTAAAAACAAAACAAAACTTTGCCATAAAAATATAACTACTGAGTAATACTAAGTAAGCTATAATTAAAAAGTGATAATAAAGTTAGACCTATAGAAATGAATTATCATTTTAGTTGTTAATAGACTGATCAAGTCAAAATTGATGTTTTCACGAACTAAAATCTCTACTCAGACAATCCCCAAGTAACTGGGTTCAGGTTTTTATGAGAATTGTAAAATATCTAATATGATGCTCTTAATTAATTCTAGTAATATCAACTCTTTTAACTCAAGCCTGCTGTAAACTATTGAGTGCAAAATGAAGAATATATTTTGTTTACCATTGCAAAACTTTGGTACAACTAAACTTGTCTACTTAATTTAGCGTAGTAGCATTTTATTCACAAAATAATTAATAATTTCATTGAGTGGTGGCCTAATGAGTGATAGTGTAAGAGTTTTTATAAAAAACCTTACAGTTGAACATTGCATAATCAAAACCAAAGAAAAAACATATGCTATTTCTTAATGCAACTTTAATCAAGAAAACATGCTCACCAAGTTCAATTAACTTCAAAAGACAAAAGTCCTACTAATAAAACAGCTACTAAAAATGTTCATCATGAGGTTATACTAACTGTGCATACGTTTGTGTATGTAGTATTTATTTAAAAAGACTTGTGAAAAAATTACATACGTTTTCTTTGATCTAGTGTACTTTAATTATTAGTTAAAACTTTAAATAAAAACTAAATAGTTAAACTTCTAATGTTTATGTTTTACTAAGTATAAAATAGCACCATATTTAAACAAATGCTCCACATTCAAAACAACCACATTCAAAACAACCTAACAACTGCAATGCATAATTTTTATAAAAGTAAGGTTTAGTAAACAGTATGTTTATCAATTTGAAAAATCAGATAAAACTACGCTAACTGAAATTTTATTATCTTATAGACATTCAATCTTGATATATTTCGTAATGTTATTATTATAGTTCAAATGTATTTTAAGTAAACAATATACGGTGAACATTACCTGCTAGAGTTATAGATTTTTTTAAATAGTATTTCAAATTAAATAAACAAGTCATTAAGTCAAATATTAACTTATCAAAGTTTTACTTTATTTTTTATTTTAGACGTAATGCAGTACTTATCTTAAAATGAAATACTAATATTGACAATCAAAATCTTTGGAAAAACAATAACTTATTTTAAATACAAAATTTTATTTGATTAGCTTGATAAAAACAATACGAATTATAAGTAATACACTCCCCTAAATCATAGATTAGACAAACTTTTAAGCTTTAAAATTTTTGAGTTTTTTTGATGCTCAAGGTTTTGTTTTTCTGAACTAACTAATCGTATCGTTAAAAAATCTTGACTCCAGTTTTATGTATATTACTAAAAGAACTATTTATAATCCTAGTTGAATAGCAAATAAAAAAATGAAAACTTTAGTTAAAAAAATAAATTAGTATATAAAATGTTCACTAGTATTATTCAAATTTTTTTTTTTTAATTATCTACATGAAGTATTACTTATAAAAATGTATTATTAAATATTTTATTTGTTATGGTACTTAATAAATTAATAATTCGTAGTTTATCCCAGTGGCGACGCATGGTATTTTTGTTTTGGGGCTCAAAATTTAAACAAGTGCTTAAAAAAGCCATTAAATTTATATTTCTTAGATCTAATTCGTAAAACGATTATAGAGCACAATAAACATTTGATATACTTGTTATGTTTATTTGCATTAACATCATCCATTGTTTTTTTAATTTAAATAAGTTACGTACCAAATCAATAGTTCAACTTAAAGTTTTGTAGAAGTTCAAAATAGTTAGGGCAGATATTTTTTAACGACTAACATATAAATAATTAAACTTACTTGCATTAAAAATTGTTTAATCTTTTAACTATTTTATTAAAAAACACATTTTATTTTCTAATTAAATAATGTATTTATAATAAACTGAAAAAAAGCAAAAACGATAAACTTATGATAAAACTAAAAGTAAAACTTAAAAATTTTCATAGGAATGTATGAAAATGTTGTGGCAAATAATGGATCTATCTAAAGATAAAATTTTTTGCTTTAAAAAAATGCAGTTGTTGGTTATTAAAGAGTAAAATAAAAAATAGTATAAATTTAAAAGATATTTTTAAGAACTAAATTTAAAAAAGTAAGTGTTTTAAAGTTGTAGTATTTTGTTAGTAAATTCTAGAAAACTTGTTTAAAAATAAAATTTATTTGAAATATTTTAATTAAAACTTTCTTAGTGAGGTTTTTTTGACTTTTTAAAAATTAACTAAAGCACGACAGCTATTGTTACAATAAAAGTATGAACCTATATTTTTAATTTTTAATTAATAAAGAAATAATAAAAGCTCATGTCATCATAAGCGATCAATTTTATAAAGTTTAAAACCGATAAATTTTGTAGTATTTGTACTCAGTGACGTCAGATAGATTTACTCACAAATTTACATTTAGTTACAAATTTAACTAAAATTATTTCGTTTCACTGTGTAACCGAGAAAATTCACTATGATTAATAATTTTGAAAATCACCTGTGGGTGGTTTAATATAACTCTAAGCAGTTTAGTTTTTAGTTAGAGGTATCTAGTTGACAGAAAAACTAGCTCGATATTCACTACTTTTTACTTTTAAATTTTTTAGAAAAATATTGTGATACATATAAAAAAAAAACATTAAGCTTCTAGATTAAATGTTTATAAATTTTTACAACTTGAATGTTTTATACAGAAATTTACCCTAAAAGGTTTAACTGCTTTAGATTTTATTCCGATGAATAATAATTTTCTACTATTAATAGAAAATACTTTTATTGATAAATAAGTAAATGCCTTCTTAATCAAAATATTACAAGATTGAAAACAAACTAGTTTGTATTAGTTAGAAACACAGTTAAGTACAATTTAAATGAATCATAATTGGTGTATACGACTTAACTACTACAAACAAAATATTGATATCGCTTACAATCAAAATAAAATTTAATTTGTTAAATACATGCCTCAAAAGTATTGTTTTTTTAGCTTAAAATTATACGAACATTATTTGATAGGTGAACTTTTAAAATTGCAAATCCTTTGAAACAGGTTGAAAAATTTAAAACTTTGTGAGTACTTTGTCTCAGTTCCAATAATTATTCATAGTTAACTAGCTTAAAAAATGTCAAAGGTATGTTTAGCTTAAAAATTATAAGTTATAAATGGCTAAAAATTTAAATATTTTAATTTTATTTAAATTTTTAGAAAACAACTGTTTTCGTTAACAAAAAATAATTTTTTATCTAAAATTTTCCAATTAAGCATAAACCATTTTTTGATTTCATCTAATTCGTTTGTCCAAAAAACATTTTAAAAACAAGTTATTAAACTTATTTTTAACCTAATTATTATAATTTGATATTTTAGTAAACTTTTGTTTCTTCAATTTTTGTTTTGTAATACATACATAAACTTTATAAATTCGTTTAAATTATAACACTTGCAAAAAGTTCTGATATACTATTGTTTAGTTTAAGGTTTTTTAGATAACTTATGACAAATTCCCACGACTTTTGTTCTATTAAAATTAGAAAAGTTTTCAATGAAATATTTTAGTTTAAGACAGAGCTCAGTCGGCAGTTGGTGTTCGCGGGCTAAGTTTTAATCTTTAAAATCTTTGCTGGCCACAGTTTTAATTTTAGTCACATTGTCACAAAAAAATGCGACTTCTTGGTAGCAAACACTACTAAAGTTTCAATATCAGCTTATAGTTCATAAATGTGCTTGTTATTAAATGAATGTTGTTGCATAAAATATCTTCTAACGACGTAATATACAAAGTTATTTAATTTTTAGAAGTTTTTATTACAACAGTTTTGTTATGATTTATGAACTCATAAAACTACGTGAACTGTTAATTACTATATGTATTTTTAGTCATAAGTGTTGCTTTTAATTTCAGGTTAAAATTTAAGTTTTAAAAGTAAAGCCAAAAAACATTAATTCAAAGCATGCAATATTTTAGAAAAATATAAGTGTTTGATTAACCTAGGTAAAGCTAATTTTTAATAAACTATGTAATTATTATACAGTTGAATCTGATATTTTAATAACTTGTCCTAGAACTAGAAAGTTTAAATAAATTTGTTTTCAACAGTGTAAGTGTCAATTTATTTTTATTTATTATAAAGCTTTTTAGTAATAGCTAAAACTAATTAGTGTGTAGACTTTTATCAATTATAATAACCTAGCTAGGCTTAAAACAACTATATAAAGTTGACAACAATAGATTAAAGTTAAAATTGGTCTAAAGTAAAACATTAAGTACATTAAAAAAAACTATCGGAAAATTTTTACAATAACGTAAAAAAAACATCAATATTAAAGAGTTTTATAAGTTCAAATATTAATATCTTTTATTCAAGCGACTATCTATTCTTTTTATATTTACTGTTGTTTTTTTAAGTATATGATTTGATTGTAATTCAAATAAACACAAAAGTTTAGTTTTCAAATTAAATTTTTAGCCATAACAACTTTAAAACTTAAATCTAAGTTAACAGAACTGTTGAACTTCATTTTATCCATTGTTTATACGATGTAATTAGCTTATAATCTTCTCATTTTGAAAACAAACTTTTAGTTTGACTATAAACAAGTTTTAATCATAAAATGTTTAGCACTTTGAACTTATTTGCTATAGAGCTTTGTATGTTAACGTTTAATTATAGTTTTCTTTTTGTTAACATATTATACATTACAAATTACTTTTATTTTGGGCTTCTTATGACTTTTAGCTTATAATAAAATATGCTTAGTAATTAAATTATTGAAACATTGTGTAATACGTTTAAAAAAAAAAATTTGTGTTAAAAAATAAGAACAAATTAATATAAAAAGTACAAATTGTTTGTAGTCTGACAGTTCTACTTTTTAACCTTCTAGAGACTAACTAACTTATATTTCTAAAGAAAGTATTTATTTGCACTTAATTTCAAAAAAATGTTAAATATTGTTTCTAGTAATGAAGAATAAATGCATTTAAACTTTTATATAAGTAATATTCTAACTAAAACCTCAGTAGTTTAGGTACAGAAAAACTAAAAAAAGAGTAAAACGTTGTTTTAACCAAAACTGTAAAACTCTTTAACATAAAAAAACAACTTTATAATACTTAAATTTGCTTTTTAAACAATTTTAAAAAATAAAACTAACAGATTAGAACAAATAAAAAGTCTTTAAAAATAAAAAAATAGAAAAACATTGCACTGAAACGCTTATAAAAATTATTTGACAAAAAGTGTTTTGTGCACTTTAAACCAAATTTTTCATTAATTTATATTTTATTTAAACACATGCTAATCTTTGTTTTAATATTAATAACATTAAGGTAAAACCTGTAAATGAGTACACACCAGAGTTGTTAAAATGCTAATAGTTACTATGGTAAATCAGCAATGAAGTATGTAAATTTTGGTTTGTTCGAAGTTAGTAGTTTCACGCTTGACTAAACAAAGCAGTGCCTTTTAACACGTTTACTACACAATATACTATTGATATATAGTTTTTGTACAACAATAAATAAAATACTGTTTTTTTTTTGTTTACATATATGAGTTTTTTCGAAATATCAAAATACAAATAATGTTTAATTTAGTTTGAAGTAAAAAAGGTTGCAGTAGAAAAAAAAAACTAAATGTTTTATTTATAGCCAATTATAGAGCAATCGATAACTTTAAAAAATACAAAGAGGTATAATCTTAAAGTTATAGTTTAAAAATATATTACTTTATTGCGAATTTCACTAGAAAACTAACTTTATGCAACTTTTATTAATCTTATCTTGAGTAACCTTTTGACAAACTGTCATGACCTTAAAAAGCAATACAAAGAAAAGTTCAAACTTAAACTCAATTTATTCAAAAGCATCGTTGACTTCGCAAAAACATATTTAAAATGTTTGATAGAAAGAAAGAATTATTCATAAATATAACAATAAGCTTAAGAAAATTAATTTTGTCTTTAAGTATTTAAATAGAGAGTACAGAAAAAAACACGTTCTGTGATTGTTCATTTAAAGAAATTCTTCCCATGAATGTAATGTATAACTTATAATACTTCATTGCTAAAAATTTTATTGAGGATAATTAGTATTACGTTCTGAATGTATTAGTATTTTATATGAAAATTATAAAATACTAAGCTTTTTCAAAGCAATTAACATTTTTATGAAACTATATACCTAAAATGCTAATTTAAGCAAAACATTTAACAGTGATGGTGATACTAACTTAGCTACATTAATATGTTACAATTGACATCTGTTGTAAAATATAAAGTTTGACAAAGTTACATATTCAGAAAAAATTTAAAGCTTTAGTGGTAAGAAAGCTGTTCTAAGCTGCGTTCAACATGTTTAATATAACCAAAGATGAAGAATATAGAGAGAAGAAGCATCAAAAATCCAATTATGAAGCTCCAATGTGTTTTGGAAATCGGTTTTTGACCATCTGTTTTGTTTTTTAATATTTTCTAACTGATGTTTTATTTTTTGTTCAAGTTACTAAATAAACTAAGTAATAAAAACATTATAGTTGTATATATTTTTTATGAATTAAAAGTGAATATTTGATAAAACCTAGCTTGGAATCCGTTAAAAAAGTAAAATAGAATACTTTAATTAGAGTTTGCTTTTAGTGTTCTAAGAAAAATATATGCTTATTGTGCTATTTTAACAAGTTAAAGTTTAATTTTGTTTTCTTTGTTTTGCTTCTTTACAGTTGAGATAAACAAAAAAATATGTATAACCTAAGCTTAAAAACAGTTCATCACTGTAATAAACAACAAAATTATCTTTACTAACCAACACCGTTAAATCTTGCGAGGACACAGCTGTTTTGTTCGGAACCAAAAGAAACATTCACATCGAAATATCTGAAACTTAAACGCTTGTTGAGGTAAAAGCTGAAAGTAGTAACTTCGGTATCTGCATCGTACAAAACTTTGACTGAAAACGATTCAGAATGATGTTCTGCAGACAAATGCTGGCAGCCATAACTTATCAGGTCAAGTCCGAAAAAACTCCGACAATTCAAATGTATGTTGATTTTCTCAACCAAAGTGTCGTCAAAAATGAACTCAAAAGTTACATCTTCTTTCTTCTGCAGATTTTTTTTAATTCTTACTTTATTATGATATCATTGAACTTTTTTCACTGATAGCTTTCATAAAAAAAGCAATGCAATTTTATGAGCTCTAAAAATGAAGTTTTTGGATATACTTTTATAAAACTCGGTTTTAGAATAAAGTTGAGTGCTAGTATTTAATTAATACTACCTTTAAAAAATATTAATTTATATTCAAAGTGTTTTTGATTAATAATTAATTTAAAATAACAAATTACCAAATATTTCATATAACCAAGATATTTTTGGTTTTCATTATAGTAGTCCCAATGCTTTAAGCTATTATCTCTTAATGTTGATTGAATGTTTGGATCAAAACAATGTCCTGTATAAACAAAATAGTATTTAGTCACTTGTTTAATTACAAAGCATAAATTAGGAGAAACTAATTAATATTTTTTAATGATTGTTGTTTTGTATATGAAATATCTTTTTTAGCAATTAAAATTTTATTAAAACAAGTATAAAAAATTTTTAATGTTTTTAGTTACAAGATAATAACAGTTGTACATTATTTAGCATCAATTAAAATAAACAAGTAAAGTAATGTTTTAGAGCGCAAATTACTTTCTAAATGTCTATCAAAAACAAAATCTGTGAGAGGTATAGACCAAAGTAACTTGAAACAAAAATGTTAAGTTATTTTTTATTGTATAGATAATTTTGATAAGTTTATAATAAAAAAATCATATGTCTTACTTGTTGCAGCTGCTAAATTAACAAGCGATATAACAATTGTAATTGCTCCAAAACGCACTGTATTCTTCATTTATATTTCCATGAAATAAGGACTATTACTTATGAATAAAAATTACTGTAAACAGCGAATATTTTTAAAACAAAAAACTAACCTATTGCTTTTAAGGTTCACAATTTAAATTAAGGCGTTTTAAAAACTTGTAACGAAACAAAATCAAAATAATAAACTTTAGAATACAGATGAACTATAAAAACGAGTTACATCTAGTAGCATTAAGTTTATACCTAAAACTTAAAAACTTTAAAAGAAAAAAACGTTGAAAAACAAGCAGTTATTAAAAAGTTCCTTTGTTAATAATATCCTACATTTAAAATTTATATTTATACTATCTAATGCTAAAACGTTTTAAACAATTTTTTTTTTTTTATGTAAATATAAAAAAATGGTTAACTATGAAGTCAATATAAAACATACATTTAACTAAAACATACTATCCCTTTATTAAACTATTGAACATTTTAACAAAACATTTCTGCCAACAAAAAATAAACTAAATTAATTTACAGAAAAATATCTTTAGTTATACTGAAACTCGTGTTTGATTTCTTTCTTTTTTTTCATATTATATCACATGTTTTGTTTTACAACGTGAACTTGTTAACCTTGAAGTAGTTTTAATATATTAAAAAGCAAATATTGAAACACAACAATGAGTAAAAAAACAGTTTTAGTTTAGTCAAATTTATTATTTTACATTACTAAATAAAACCAGTAAAACAATATACTGCTATTTTTACTTTTAAATACTTGCATTCAGCTTTTTGCTTCACTATAGAAACAAAAGTAAGTAAAAAATTAATGAACACATATCTAGTTCATGAATTAATTTGATTATACAACAAGATTGTATTTACTTTTACTTTGTGACTTTATACAGCGCATAAGTTAATTAACTTTTAAATTTGAATGTCAAGTAGACAATTAAAGAAGAGTGTAAAAATCAATTGTGCTTTGTTTTATGCGAAAAAAAATATTAAATTTATTAAGTGGAAATTCTCATATTGAGCTAGATTTTTATAGTTTAATAGCGTAGCAATAAAGATACGAAAATTTTAAGCTTCCTTCTAAATCACTTCATATGGACTTCTTAAAAATTCAAAAATTACAAGGTTACAGAGTTAGAACATTTTGTCAATGTTCTATACTGCATTAACTTTTTAGAAACAACCATAAAATTTACTGTTTTGTATGTTTAATTAAAGTTGTAAAAATAATAACCGAATGCTTGTTCACAAAACTGTACTAGAAATAAGTAGTTTACCACAAATAAATTCCAATAGTTTTTTTATTAAAATTATAAATACTAAGTTCGTTTTTTTTGATGGAACAGTTTAAATAAAATTTCATCTGTTTTCTTATTTGTATATTTAGTTAATATTAATGTTTAACACTTCTACTCAGTAAAAAAACAAACAACCTATTAAATTTAACATCTATTATAAAATGTTCATGACAGTTGAATATATTGGTTTTTCAGTCTGTATTTAATTGATAAAACTTTATTTTTTTTTAGTAGATGAGCACTAATAATAACTAATAAATATAACTTTATTTTTGTAAAGTTTAAGCTTATTACTCACTATTTAAGTAGTCTAAAATTTTAAATTTTACTAATAGGCTATGTCAATTATTGTTTATGACAATACTTTGTTACAGCAGTTAGTTATGTGAAGTATAAAAATATTTTACAACTTTTTTTTACAGCTGTTAGCTCTCGTGATTTATTTCGATTATTAATATTAAATTATCTCAGTAAGTTATTTAGTTTATGCTTGACTGCCGTCTACAAATATTATACAGTACAAATAGTTTAAAACAATCTTGAAATCTTTAATTGAATTAAAAGTTTAATCAGAGTCTTAAAATATGCACGAAAAACTTCATTACTAAAGTACAGCAGACAATAATTTTAAAGCATTTTGAACCAACATCAGAAAATTAAAAGTGTAAGAATTTAAACATTTTCAGTTAAATTTATTTTGTAAATACTTAAGGCTTTTGGTTTTAGGTTTGCTAAATTTTTTTAAACAGTTAATTACAGCTATTTTCTAGTTAGGTAGTTGGTCTATTTGTTTTTATACAATTATATTTAACTTTTCTTTTTTCTGGAAGTTGATAGTCTAAAATTTAATTTTTACTAAAAATAAAAAAAAAATCCTTAAAATATATCGCCTTGTTTGATTTGTTTTCAAAAATCTTCTTTTTTCAAAAGTAGTTTAAAAGTCTTTTAACTGTCAAAAACAAACTTATTATAACACTAGGCGCAGAGGTGTGTCAATCCTAAATATCGACAATAATAACCTCTAAATCCTTTAATAATTGTTAAAGACAAAAAGTATATTGTAGTTCGATAAAGAATTTGAACTTTATATAACTACAATTTTAAATGTCTATAAATAAGACGATGTATTTTAAAATAAGTATAAAACTATATTGAACTTAAAACTGTTTAAAGTTTGACCGAAGTTGGAGTTGTAGTTAAAAAGTAATCTAGTTACTAGATGTACTGGTTATACTTTTAAAAATAAATCAATTTTTTTTAAACGTAATTTTTTTCTTTACACTTAAACGGAAAATGAAAAAGGATAATTTTTCAATATGTAAACTTCGTCACAATATTGTTAAACTCTGCAAGAGATTAATACCATGTTAACTTTAACTTAAATTAAACTTAATTAATGTGTAGCTTTTTCTAAGAAACATAATGTTTTACAAATAACTTTTAAAGACAACTACATAAGTTTTTTTAACATATAAAACCTATTTACTAACAAAACATTACTTAGAGATTCTATATGCATATTAACTTCTTAATTTTTAAGTTTAAGTTGAAATATTTCACAAATCGATAGAATGTTATAACTTTAAATCTTTTCTATTCAACAGTATTTAAAAACTAAGAATTTTTAATTTTTTATTAAAGATTAATATAAGTGTCTGGTAGTTTCTATTTAAAGCAATATAAAACTAATTGACTTTAATTTCTAACCAAAATTCTAAATTAATAAAACATAAAAACCAACCTTGATTTATAAATATGGGAAGATATAAATGATTTTGTGCAAGCTTGACGGATTGGATCAAATTATGTGGTCACAAAATCCGTACAAAAGTCAAACACTGTTAATTAAACAGTTTTCATAGCAGCTTAAAAGTACGCTAAAAAGTTTTATCCAATTTTTCTGTAATTTATATCCGATAGTAATCTACTTATGTCATGAATGGAAACAAACCAAATTGTCGCGTGAGTAGCGCTTATAAATGATATTTTGGCGGTTTAAACTGGAGATTGGGGTTGAAGATTAATTTGACGTTAAACGCATCTAGAAAGGTAAATAATTTACCTCAGCTAAAATCTTTGTACTTAGTTTAAGAAAAAGAAAAGGTTTTAACATGGAAATTTGGTAAAAAACATAAATAAAATTATTGTAGTGGTTAACCTAAATGTAAGTAATAAAAACTTAATTAATAAAATATTTCACAACAGTTTACTTTAATTTTTCAATTCTGACAAGAAAATTTTAATGTATTGAATATTTGGTAAAACTATAACTAATAATTTCAATTTGATTTAACAGTTAGATAGCTAAAAAATAGAATACTAGAAAAAGTATTACTGCAATTTTTTTTTTAATCAATGTAAAGATAATTAAAATATCGTTTGCATTAATATTATATCATTATTTAAAATAAATCTTTATTTCATTACTTAAAATTTATTATTTTTTTTTTTTTCCGAAATGTTTTCCAAAGTCATACTAGTTTGGTACGATTTTTATATATTCCTATATATAAGCTTGAAACCTAAAGAAATTTGGCTCGGAAATAAATAATTTAATTTAAATGTCGTACGATATATAATACTTAAGCTACTTACTACTGAAATTCCTTGGCTTACCTTTTAATTTAATTTTTAGTGATAACATTTAAACTTCGTTGATTTTTTAAACCACCTACTAAGTTAAAAAGTTATTCAATCTTTAGTTATGGTTAAAGATTTTTAAGGATCAGATATTATAAAAATCGTTTGTGATTTCGGTTACTAAATATTTATAACAAAAGTACCAAAATGCTTTTAAAATTACCTTAAAAAGCTCACACAAGAGCAACATAGTTAAGTGGTGAGTTTCTTTTTTTAATATAAATTTTTCACATTTTCACAACTTTAACGTAGTTTCAGGACTTTGGTACAAATTTTGCCGCAATTATATTTCTTTCGACTATTTTCAGGTGTCATACAGAGGTCAAACAGCACAAAGATACTTTATTTTACACGATTTTAACCACACAATGAAAAGTGATTACTAAGTACATGAATATATATTTTATGAAGTACTTAAGTAGGAATAAATTTAAAACACGTATTATTTATTTTAACACAAACTAAAGCTTATGTAGCTGTAAATTTGAGCAAAAAATTAAGTAGAAAAATAATGTTTAAAAAAATTGTTTTGCAACGAATTAAACAGTTTCATGTTTTTTCAAACATTTACTTAAAAACTGTTTAATATCATTTGTTTTGAATAAAGTTAAATATAAATAGCTTTTTTTATGATATGATAGATTACTTTTTTTGCCACACAAGTCTAACATCGTAATACTTTTGTTTATCAGTAAATTAAATTCAATTCATTTAGTTAACGGTAGGAAGAATATGAAAATGTCTAAACTAAAATTAAAGTAAAAAACTAACTTTCTTTTAGTTTTTAGACTACAATGAAAACAATTTTTTCAGTAAACTAAACGAGAGACTTATTATTCAAAACTTTTAACAAATTTCATATGGTGGTAGCTTTTTTTAATAAAATGAAAAGCTTAAACTTAGAACATTTAAGCAATTAAAGTTCTACTTTTGCCTAATGAACATATTTAATCTTTGCAAAAAACAAAGTTTTGAATGTTTTTAAGCAAAATTATAATGTTTTAAAAACTTTTAGGTTTACGGAAAACTATAAGTTTTTAATGTGACGATAATCAAAATAATGTAGTTTCAAAAAAGCAAATTAAATTAAAAATGCAAACATGTTTTAAAATTTTAAATAAAATTGTTCATATTGTAAGGTTTTGGCAGTAAAAACTTATATTGTGTTTTAAATTATATTATAATTCTTTTTGTGTTTTTAATTAGTAACTAAAGCTTGAATTTATTTCAATTAATATTTTACGATCTTTTTTATTTTTAAAACACATGACAACAGTAAACTTCAGACTATAAATTTGTTTGACTAAACACTTTGTTTTATTTTACCATTAAACGATTATAATTTCAAAACCTAAAAAAAATGCTAAAATATATCAAACAAAAAAATAAGTTTGACACTTTGAAACATTATAATATTAGTAAAAACAATATTATAATAAACGATTTAAAATTCAGGTAAAACGTCATCTGTTACTTAACACATTTAAGTTACGATCATACTTCCGTAAAATTTTTAATCTCAATTCAAAATGCTGCAAATATTATGAAGTGTTTTCCCTGTTTGTCTTCAATGTGCAATCAAGCGTTAAATTTCGCGGTATTTCTTTTTACTATTTAAATAATCCTCTCTTTCAGTTATATTTTAATTTTTGACTGAATGGTGCGTCTATTTAACGATTTTATTTAATGCGTTACGCTTTAAGATCTTAAGATTAAATAGTATGGATTAAGTTTAAGCAAAGTATAAAAAAAAACTAGTTTCATGGTATTGTATTAGTCATTTTTTACGATTGGCATAATCTTTTTACAAATTGGTTGATGAAGATTAACTTTATATAATGGTTCTTTACCATGGTGATTTTCATTAAAAAATAATTGTTTTGAACTATACAAATAAAAAACTCATAAGTATAACGAACAATGCATAACTTTGACCTGAGTTCTAAAGTAAATAAACTTTATAACTTGTAGATAAAAAACAGCAGTAATGGTATTTTGTTACTTATTTGAAAATGGTAACAGCAAAAGCTTTAAAATGGTATAACTAAAGTATTGGCCAAATTGTGCTTACTTATGTGAATACAGTAAAAAAATTAATTTGTTAAAAATGAAACGCTTAAACTTAGAACTTTTGAGCAATTAAAGTTCTACTTTTGCTTAATAAACATATTTTATGTTGGCAAAAAATACGGTTTTGAATGTTTTTAAGCAAAATTATTATGTTTTTAAACTTTTTGGTTTACGAAAAACTATATGCTTTTAATGTAACGTTAAAAAATTAATTTAGTTTCAATAAAGCAAATTTATGTATAATAATTCAGAGTTTTCAGTGAACAAGTTACTTTAGAATAAACTACACGCCTTTAGCTAATTAAAAATATTTTTTTATTGATAATTGACCAAATTGTAGTTTTTACAGTTTTTTTATAATTATTTCAGTCTATCAATGTAATATAAGTAATTAAGATTAAGTTTAGTGTTTGATTTTTTAATATTATACAACAAAAGTTAATTATACCTGAAAAATATCCTTTAAGAATGAAAAAATAAAAATAAAATGTTTATTTTTCGAATTTATTCAAAATGATGTTCTTAATCACGAACGATTTAAGACCTTTCAAATTTTCAAAATTTGTCAAAAAGAGATGATTAATAGTAAAAAGAAAAACCGCGAAACTTAACGCTCTATCGCACATTAAAGTCACAGGGAAAAAAGCTCCATAACACATTACAGCGTGTTGAACTCAGATTAAATATTTTACGGAAGTTAAATTTAAAGTTGTACTTTATTTTAGTTAGATATATGTCAGTTTTGTTTTAATTCAGTTTTCAAGTTTGCATGAATGTATTTTTTAAATACTTATAAAAAAAAGTTTACATGATGAAATTAAATAGCAGCTTGAAACTTAGATGAGCTTAGCTGTTCAAAATGTAGTTTACTTTTTTAGTTAAGTTTCAATTAGTTTGATAAACGCTTATATTGGCAGTAGTGAAACATACAAAGTTTAAAATTTAGTTTTTGTTTAATAGTTAGTTTAGTGGTTGCATTGAATAATACAAAAAGACCTATTTTACTATTAGACTTAAAACGCTTTTTTATTATTGTATTATGTATTTTTTAAAGTCTAAAATATAGTCTAAATTTGGTCAGTTCCTACACTTGATTTTATAGTGCAACAAATATTAAACAACTTTGTGTTTTTTTCTAATTTTATGTTTATAAATGAGGTTTAAGTACTAATTTAAACAGTATTACTATTTATATTACTTATCATATTTTATATTTAAATATTTGACGAAAAAAACTAAACACACGCAATTAGTGAAAAAAAACTTAAGTATTTTCTTCTCACTAGATTTCAAATTTTGAATGTTATGACTGTAAAGGTATTGATAAGCTATTAAAACAAAAAAGTTTGAATGCTTATAGTCATCAGCATTAACGACCCAAAACTCAGACAGTAAATAAACAATAAACTGAAATAACGCCAAGATTATGGTTTTAAATCTAAAAAAATTTATGAAGCGTTTATTTTGCGAGTATAAGAAACTATTTTGATGCCCAGTGATGTGTACCCATCTGAATAAACTTTGCAGACCTCAAAAACAACAAAAAGATTGGAAAAAATCAAGAATACTCAAAAGCTTAGAAGTGTAAAGAAGCTCTTTTCATAACCACTTATAATTATACGATAATTCAGTCATGTGCTAAAGTTGACTATGACGTTTGTTTTGGAAGCTTTCTGCTTAATTAAAAAATTGTAATTTTTTCTGAGAAAAACGATTAAATCTGATTTTAAGCAAAAGCGAGTTTGAGTGTACAAAAGTTTAAATCCTTTTTTTATGAGGAATAAGTATAGTAAGTTAAATTAAATATAATATGCATAATACCTTCAAATTCCTAAAATATGCTTCAAGTTTAGAACTTTTGACAATATTTCTATTTCTAGATTTATGAAAATATTATTAGTAACTTTGAATTAAGTAATATAAATTTTTGTCATTTTGATTATTAAAGACTAACAGCTAACAGTATATTATTAACTTTTTTGTTTACAGTCTTCTCAAATAATTGTAGTTTTTTTTTGTAAGGAAGGTTGAGATGTGTATATATGTAGGTCATAAAAATAAATAGTATAAAGACAAATACTAAGTACAAATATTACTATTTAAACTGTTTTACTTGCACAGTTAAAAAAAGTTGACACGCATTTAACTCCCACAAAAATTGTTACTGCAATGAAGAACTTGTTTACGTTAAGCCGTTTTTTTATTATACAACGTTTTACAAATTTACCATAAAATTAGCATTAACATTGTTATCAAAATATTAAAACATTTAACATAAGTAAAAGTTGTAGAACTATAAACTTAGTAATGTGTTTATATATGCTTTATATATTGCTTGGAACGATTTACTGAGATATGTAAAAAAATGTGTTAAACACAATTTTCATTTAAATTATTTCCAAACTTTGTTTAAATTATTTCAAAATTTTTTATCTATTGATGAAGCTATAACATAATTTTAGCAAACCAGTCTACAAAGCTAATTACATGCATGGTATAATATTTCATACTTTTTAAAGGCATATAATTCAATTGTGGCTAGAGCTACCTTTAAAACTACAGTATTCTGAATTACAATAATTTTCAAACATACCAAAAAAATTGAAAACTTAACCTCAAAATTTAGTTTATAACGCTTTCGTTACAAACATTTACATAGTTTTTTTATGTAAAACGTTGAAAAATATAAACTAAGAGGTTTAGTTTTATTTAACATTACGGGTTATCACTGATATAAAGTAGCTCTGTTTTATTTTATAACAACATATTTTTAAATGTATGTTTAAGTTACTTGTGTTAAATATGTCCAATTAATCAAACAAGTTGTTTTCCGTTAAACTTATATTTGTTCACTTCATCTTATTTTACTGCACCTTTGTTAAATATATAAACGGTTTACTGTACAAATATTTTTAAAGAAAATCGATACAATGAACTTATGATTCATCGAAAATTATAAACATCTAACTTAATTTATCAAAATTTTTTTAACCATATATAGGTATTACAAAAGTTTTAATAAAAATTGACACCTAAACTGTTGTATGAATTGTACAAATGGTATGTATATGATAGGTATAATTTAGCTGTTTAAACATTTTCGTTTAAGCTTTTGTATGTTTATCGATATATACTCCCAAAATGGTTAAAAACGTGCTCAGCTATGGTTTCATATTTATGTTTATAAATGAAACTTAAATTGGTCACACGGCAAATAATTTCAGGAGAAATAACTTACAACAGAAAAAAAAACGGAGCATTTTATTAAAGCTGTCAAAATTTGACGAGCGTTTAATAGAAACTAACTAAGTTCAATGTTTTGTGTACTAATATAAAGTGCACATCAATTGAGAGGTTTTAACAACATTTTTATGACATTAAATTGCTATGTAATTATGTTTGTTTACTTTATTTACATAGTATTTTATTTTCTTATTTTAAACAAATCTTGTGTAAACAATTATTGTTTGCATTAAGTAAGCTTTTTTTCTTGATTTTTTAAATTTTGTCATTAGTTGAACGAAACGTTTATTATTTGTTAATAACGCAATTGAGTCTTTAAAAAGGGTGCTAAAAAAGTTTTTAATAGTTATAAAAATAAAAATCAATTCAACAGCAAACAAGATCATTTAATATCTATTCGAGCTCTTTTTTTGATTAGATAAAAAGCTTTAATAAAAGTAATAAAATGTTTATAACTACCACTTTTTATTTCAGATATAAATGCTTTTATTAAAACTCTTTAAAATCAACCTTGTTAGAAATGGAAACGTGACTTACAAGAAAAATCAAAATGTACAAAATATTTTGACATTTATTATTTTATTTCTACTTATACTATCAACAAAGTCTTCTTTTATACAAGAAGAAGTCCCAATAAGCAACACAGATGCTATAAGTTAGTTTAATCATAAATACATAGAATTAATAACTTATACATTGATCTTAGTGTTGATCACATTTAAAAATTAACTAATACAAAGTTCATTTACGTACAAACATTGAGCTTATATAAATCTTTTTAACACTTTAGAAGTGAAGTTTTATTTAATGACAAATAAAAATATTCTCTATAGTAAACACAACCTCAAATACGATAACAACTTGTTACAAGTATTAAAAGAATTTTGTTTTTCGTGTTACATAAATTTTTATTTATTTTGAATGTTAGTTTCTACTTAAATTAAAACTTTGTTCATGGTAGCTTTAATTATAAAGTAATCAATGTTTAGAGCTTAAAGTATTTTTATTTTTATGTTAATATCAGTTTTTACTACTAATATAGATTACTTTGATTTGACTGTTTATTTAAGCCTGTTGTGAAAAATAAATAAAAACATATAATAAAAGCTGACAATGGCATATAATAACAATAGTCACTTGACATAAATTAGGTTATTGTTATTTCTAAAAATATTAAGGTAGAAATAGAACGTGTTTTATTTTTGTAAACTTAAAAATAAATGAACAACTCAGACTTATTTAAAATTTTACCACAAAAAATTATTGAATCTATTTTTTCAGCTCAAACAACTATTACATTAAGTAAAATTGTATAGATATTGAATTTAATACTTTCGTCTTGTGTTTTTTAACTTGAAAATACTACTTACTGGATACTTTATTGGCAATTGATAATATTAAATTAAAAAAAAAACCTAAATAGCAGCATAGATTTTATTAAGTTTTTAAAGTCAGTTTTAAACAGATTCTGAGAAATATTCAGTGTTTATTGGAGGTGATTCAAAAAACCCAGCATCTCATCAGTTGTATGATTTACACGGATTAAAACAAATAAACAATCATTTCTACGTTCATGCTAGGTAAAATGTGGTTTTTTAATGTAACGGATTCAAACAATATTGTTATAAAAAAATTCTTAAAAGAAGTTAGAAAATAAATCTGTAAAAGTTAAACGAAACTTAAAATTTGCAAGAAAATATTTTGACAACCCTAAGTTATAGAAATTCAGGCAAAGTTTATCACAATTAATTCATGTAGTTTCAAAAAAGCAATAACTTTAGAACTTATGTAAATACTTTCGAAAGCTTTGCGTGTATTTTTTATTTTGTACAAAACTACTTTCAACAGAACAATAGCCTAATAAAAAGGCTATTCTAAATTTCTGCCGTAAAACTTTGTTAATAAAACAAACAAAAAACAGATCATTTAAAACACTGTTTTCGACAGTAATATCTCGTTAAATTGGATTGAAATTGAAGTTTGTTACTAAAAATGTCATTATTTTTTCTATAATATTTCAAAGCAAGTTTATTAATCAATTTATTTAATAAACAGGAAGAAAATATTTTTGCTGGACGTACCTAGCTCTGTTGTTAGTAGAAATAGCAAAAGAAACATTCTCCAGAAACTAGTAAGAAGTTTTGAATTCTTTATCATACTTTTCGGCTGTGATACTTTTAAAAAGTTTTAGGTTTCTGTTAACATTCAAATACTTTCGTTTAACAAATTTGAAATAAAATGCATATTTTATAAACAAACTTAAAATTAATAATAAATTAGAGTATAATTTTACAGAAAGCATTTTTAAACAAATTTTAAATTTTGTGTTTTTTATTACTTATCAGTAAACTTTAAACAGACAATTAATTGGGAAAGTGATGAAAAATCATACGAAAAATGTTTGTCAAAGCACGAAAAGTTAATAAGAAACGGTTTTATAGTTGAAAGTGATGGAACCACGTAACAAGTTTCGTCCAATCACGTGACGAGGAAAGCAACAAACTGACCGATGAGGTGCTCGTATGCGCATCAAATTCTGCTAAACCAATCATGAGGACTTACAAGGTATTTGATTTGCTGTGGAATGTGAAAAATAAATGTGTAAAGTTTTTTTTAACACGAGCTACTTTGATAGGCACAAAGTAACTAATTTGAGCATTGATTAAAGTTCAGATTACAACTTAGTAACAATACCATTTACAAAGTTTACAAAAGACATAGCTTTATTTCCACAATAATTTTTTGATTTCTACGAGTTCTAAAAAACTCTATCATTGTGTTATGGTATACTTTTTAATTAATAATATCTACAGATTAATGAAGACGGAAGTTTAGAAGAGTATGTTGAAAAAACAATCGAAATTTTCAACGAAAGAGGAATGAAGCTTTGTTCAGCTTTGCCAAACTACAAAACTGTTTCACTATCTTCATGTAAGTCGATCTTGTACGTAATTTTGGTTTTTTAGAAATAAAAAAACCATGTTATCACAGATGGTGCTTTTTACAACGGGTTTACTCACGGCAATCCGATATCTCAGTTGTTCAAACTCGTTATACATGATCCTGATAAAAATCTAAAAACTTTTGCGAAAGATCCAGCATATGATTTTATTAGAAGTTTGTTAATTTATTTATTTTATGACGAAATCAAAAAACAATTTAACAGTTACTTTACAACTGAAACTGTTCAATTAGACTAAGTATTACAAGCAAAAAAAAAGTATAACTAAATTAATTGTCTCTCAAAACATAAAGGTTTGTTCCTAAACAGATCCGGCAGAGTTTGTGCAAATAATTGAAGGTACAAAAGAAAGCGGTAAAATATTTACTTTTTTCAATGAACCAGCTGTAGAGTCTAGAGATAATGTTGGTATCAAATTCACATTATGTGCCTATTGTTTCCTAAATAATATTATTTGTTATTAAAATTATAAATTAAAATCTGTATAAGTTTCAATGTTTTTGTAGATTACTGCAACTTTGCTTAACAGGGCTACATGGCAACAGTGTCACAAGTTTGTAAGAACGATGTTTACAAAGACGTAGGAGCAAGCAACCGCTTTCAGTTTGTTTTTAGCTCTTTCGTGAAAACTCGCATCAATTGTTCAATTCAATCTTCTCTTTATCTTGATCGGGTTATTTCTATAAGTGACGTTATAAATATGAAAACATCATCTGGAAGAAGTTATGACGTAGTATTAGCCACCATGAAGAGCTCAAGGTAGAAATATTAATTTCTTCAAACATTACATGTGTATTAACTTAAAAAAATAAAAGTATGAAACTATAGTACAATAATGATCCAGCTTTTTCGAATAAAACAGCTTGATGTAGTAATTTTTATTCATCTTAAGAAAATTCTTTTTACTTGTTTATTTCAACATTAGAAAAGTCAAAAAAAAAAGCATGCTTAAATCATTCTACAACTAAACTAAAATAACAGCTGTTCTAATGTTCAAACTACTTTAATTTTTTACAGCGCCTTCATAAACGCATCAGCAGTGTGTATATTTAAATTAGATGATATAAATAATGCACTTGAAAGTCCATTGATGGAAGAAGTTGATGGATATGTTTATCCAATTAAAAATAACCCATATCCTAATATATCGAGGTTGGTACATGTATCTTAAAACTAAAACTTATCTACTATTGAAAACTTTTTTATTAAATCAAGGTGTTTATTGTCTGAATTATATTCTTCAAATGTGTATCAAGATATTAATTTAATCTAAAAATATCTTATATTTTTTGATTACATAAAAATAATACAAATTCCTTTCTAAAATAAAGTATTGATAAACAAGAAATACAGCTAAATTAAAGAAGCGTATTTTATGATTTATAAAATAAAGATATTAAATATTTGCAGATGCGACTTTAATGTAAGCAAGAATGGAGATAGAACTTTAAATGCAAAATCTGAAGAATTTATAAAAACTCATTTCATGGCGAGAGATAGAGTTCAACCGTGGAACTTTTACAATGGACCAATTTTGAGCACTCAAAAGTTAATTAAACTTAATTTACAGTTATAAAAGTTTAAAGTAGAATTATAGATACTACAAAAAAAAAACCTTTTCTTAGAATTAAAAAAACACTAACTTTTTTTTGAGACTTTACTAAACTTTAGTTTGTTTCTGCTAAACTTAGTTTACTTTAATTACCAGATAAAAATTAAGGTACAAGCTTGTCACGATTATGTTACAAGCCTTGTTGTGATGGTTAAATAATTTTGGTATTAAAGCTTCGGTGGTTATTTGCCATTTATAAATTATTTGTTTATAACTTTGACATCTTTCCTAAAAACCAGAAAAAGTATAATATTATTGAAAGTTAAGAAAAATTAGTTCTAAAACATTTTCTTAGAATTGCAAAATTTTAATCCTCATAAAACTTAAATTTTGTGATAATTTTAAGCGGCTCGTTGTTCACGCAATATTTAACCTTAACTATTTTATTGTCGTCATAAGAAGATTAATTTCTTCGTCTCAGACGACTTTTCGTTCAGCTTACAGAAGTTTTTTGTCACCGCTTAATTTAAGGTGGTAGAAGTACAGATGTATTTATTACTGTTTTAGTTGATTTGAATTGTAGCTTTACGCTTGGTTCGATACATATTTTGATTACACTTTTGATTATTTAAGTAAAATACATTTTTGTCTATAAAAAACACAAGTATTTTATTAACAAGTTCTATAACTAAAAGAACGAATTACAATTGAGTTATTTTACATATCGTACCTACGTAACAATTGTAGTGGTTGAAGTCGAATACAAAATTATTTATTGCATGAAAAGTTAAATATGTTTCACAACTAAAAGACTTCTACTCTACAATCTACAATTCTTTTGGTTATGACTGACTGATGAGTCCTAATAAGGACGAAACCGGTCTCAGTCTACCGAAGGCTTGTCGTCTGATGATCGAATTGGTATGAAAAACCCCTATGTTAAACTTGAGCTTGTCTCACGGTAAACAAAACTCCAGACTTAGGCTTTCTAGACTTTCGCCGGTGTTTATGTTGGATAAAAAGTATTTATTTTTTTAACACAAACACTCTCAATACTTTTACAATAAGCTAAAGATGAGCTTTTCCTTTACTTTAAGTTGTTGGTTTTCTATCTTATTATTAGAATATGTTTTTACACGCCTGAAATTAATTTCAAGTTTAAAAAGTAATTATATTTAAGTACGATACTGTGTTTTTAGCTTGTTCGTGATTAATATTTTATTGAAAAATGTTTTGTAAATATATTTGTACATGATTTTTTTTAGTGCCTAACACTAACTTGTTATTTAACACAATAACAATAGAATGTTATATGTTTAATGGTTAATATGTTTCCAAAATAGTATTTGAGCTTTTATATAGAAATAATTATAAAAGTTTTGAATAACTCAGTATAGGATAAATTACATTACTTTTTAACCTTGAATTGAACTTTTAGTTAACCGAATTTACTTTTCTTAGAAACATGTGAAACAAAAATACCATACTTTTATTAAATTTTATCATAAAGAACATAGGCATTAAAATAGTAAGCGATCGCGTAAATTCAAATTCAGCAAAGTATAAAATGACTTTTGTACGGATAAAAAGATATAAAAATAGTAATTAACAAAACTCATTTTTTGTGTGAGTATTGAGATTCAAAAAAAAAAGTTAGTTAAAATTAAACTTAACGTTATAATTAGTTAAGTAAACAAGCACTCATAATATAATTACTTTTTTTCTAAATTAAATTTTTTTAATTTAATGCTACAAAAATTTTTTGTTTTTAAACAACATTTGGAAAACAAAATGTTTAAAAATAAAAACGTAACAAATACTTTATTGTAACCGAAAACTAAACGTGGTGCTACTTTTGTGCGCGGTTTAAGGTTGTGATATTGAAAACTTCAAAGCCGTGTTTATTTTGCAAACAAACATTTAAAGATTCAAAAGATAAAACTTGTTTTGTTGTAGATATGCTTGATTACACAATGCACCTGTTCATTTAAATATAGAATTTTCGTTTGTTGTGATGTATATTTATCTTTGAAATCAGAACTTAAAAAATGATGTTTTTCTAATAAACTTAACTTATTCGATCAAGATAGGCTTTAATAACAATTACATTGTAAATCTATAGAGAAAGCTTTCATGTATTTGCGAACAAACATTAAAGTGTTTAAAAGATAAAATTTGTTTTGTTGTTGATATGCTAGATTTATCAGCTCACCTATTTATTAAAGTATAAAATTTTCGTTTGTTGTGATGTATATTTATCTTTGAAATCAGAACTTAAAAAATGATGTTTTTCTAATAAACTTAACTTATTCGATCAAGATAGGCTTTAATAACAATTACATTGTAAATCTATAGAGAAAGCTTTCATGTATTTGCGAACAAACATTAAAGTGTTTAAAAGATAAAACTTGTTTTGTTGTTGATATGCTTGATTTATCAGCTCACCTATTTATTAAAGTATAAAATTTTAGTTTATTTGATGCTTTATTTTTTATTGAAAATCATGTTTGAAAATAATGTTCTGGTAATAAAACTATCTTATTCAATCGAGTTAGGTTTTAACATCATCAAAGTTGTAAACTCTTTTGAAATAGTTTTCATAAATTGTTAACAACATTGGTTTTTATGGTATAGTAATAGTTCATTTAAGTTTGTTCTAAAAACGTAATAAACTATTGACCGCTGAAAATAAAAACATTAAGTAATAACTAAATTTTTTTACCATTGTTTTTGTGTTAAAAATTGAAAAGTTAAATAAAATTACAAGCAAAGATATTTATCCAACTTCGAAAATAAATAAATAAATAGTAGTAATTTATCTTCACTTAAAACATGGTTCTGTTTTTATCAAATGTAAGTTTGTTTTAAACTTATTTAGCCTGATTTGAAGCATGGTAAAGTTTTTCTCCATATATAACTTTGAAAGTAATTTAAGCACAAAAATTCAAATTAACATTACATTAAAAATCAAGTAAAAGAGTTAATATTTACCGTTGTGAAAAAAATTACAACTCTTATCGACAATGTTACACTTTTTTGTTAAATCATTTAACTAAGGTAAGTCAATAAACAAAATTGTTGCTTTTATTTTAGAGATAAAGTAGTCATTCTTTTAATAACCTTGAAACTGCAGAAAACATTAAAAGATAACTTTGTGTTTTAAATAAAGTTTAATAAAACGTCTATTAATTAAAATTACGTTACAAGTTTTTTATTACTAAGTTTTTTTTACACATAACCTGTAAAAATTTTAATTTGAAGAAATTTCACAGAGATGAGTATACAGCAATCTTGATAGATACAATTGAGGAAAATGAAGTTTTTATTTCATCAGAAAAACTTCATTATACAGTTATGTGGCTAGGAACTAAAAGTGGATTCATTATTAAAACTTTATTTTTAACTGCAACTGATGAAAAAATTGTTCTGGAAAAAAGAAAAGTGTTTGATCCGAAAGTATGCGATAGTAAAAAGTAAGTAAATAGAACATTTGTTATGAATTTAAACTGTAAAAAAAGTATCAATATTTTTCTATCTTTTATATATATTTTAGTTCAAGTCAATAAAATGCTTTAAATGAAAAAAAAAAGTATTTTTATTGATTATAAATATATACTACAAACAAAATTATCTAGTTAACAATTAAAAACTTGAGTAAAACATAATTGAAAGCATTATAAAACTATGCAAAAACTAATTTGTTCAAAAACAGTTCAAATAAAACTAAAACTTGTTTTACAGATCAGAAGTGACGTCACTACTACTCAACAAAGAGTCAGGGAATATTTTTGTGACGTTTAGCGATTGCGTCATAGCTGCGCCCCTATGCCCCCACATTAGTGTCGATTGCGAACGTGAATGCAAGGGAAAAAAAGACCCGTATTGTACATGGGACGGACGTTTGTGTCAGGGTACTACTGTCCACGATATATCAAGAGACCAGGACCTTGATGGAAGCGAGCGATTGGTAGAGTGTCCTAGAATAGTTGGTGGTAAGCTGGTTGCTAAAATATTAAAATGAAGTCTAAAAGCGATTACTTTTCAAAATAAATTATTACAAGTAACCAGTTTTCTCAAAATTTTAAAGAGATTGAATAAAGCTTAGTATAACATTGATGTTTTAAGTGACATAAAAGGTAAAACAAAGCCAGCAGTACAAATAACATATAGAATTATTTTACTAACTAAAATTACTTTTACTTTGATTACATAACACTCACAAGTCATCAATTAATTGAAAACTTTTTACTTTAGAAAATCCAGAAGAACATATTCAAACCACTTCGAAGCCAAAAAAACCAGAAAATGATTTAATAATATCTGAAGCAGGCAATGAAAGTTTAATAGCAATACTGACTGCTGTAATTGGCTGTTTTATTGGAATTGTATTGACCAGTTTCATATTTATATGTTGTAATCCTTGCCATAAACTGATGAAAAAACGACAAAGACATTTCTCTTCACGAGTTGGTTTTCTTTTTTCTCAAATAAATAAAATGTATGGGTTTAAAATAAATTAAATCAAATCTAAATAATCTTAACTTTTGTTATAAGTTAAATTTTAGAACATATTCTTTTTCTATTAACAAATTTGTTTTTACTAATTCTTAACAGTCGGGACTAACAAGAAGTAACAGCAAACGTCAAAATTCAAATTTGAGTGTTGGTGGAAATCCAAATTCTCTACAAAGGGGAAATTCCTTACAAAGAAACAAAATCCCAAGCGAATCAAGTTCAAAGTAAGTTTTTAATTAGTTTGTACGACTAGTTATCCTTAAGGCTTGTTTTAACATAGACTATTTAATGTTTTATAATCTTAGTTACTAAATTTAAATCAGTTAAAAACTACACAAGTTGAGATAAAAAATCATTTAGCTAAGTTAGCATTCTGGCCATTCTGCCATAAATCGTGTTCATTAATCTTAAATAAAGTACTATGTTTTTGAAACTTTTTGAAGTATGCTTAAATATTTCCCCAGGTCTTACGTCATCAGCACGCGTCTTAGCAACAACGAAAGCGTTGTCATGCTGGATGCAACCCAACAACAGGGGAGAAACAACAGCGATTCAAGTGGCGACAAAAATTTAACACCCATGGCGGAAAATGTGTTTAAAGTCCCTGTAGAAACTGAAATGCTGAAAGCAAGAAAGGTAAGAATAAAAAAAGTAAAAAAACTCACATTAAGCGTGGTGTGTTATTTATAAAAATGTTAATTATCCTTAAGTTATATATACATTAATTTATTTAATATTAGAAAAATAATTTACTCTTTCATCATTGTTAAGTTGTGACTAAAATAGGTCTTACTTATAACAAAACTCGGTAAATTTTTTGCAGATTTCAACTTCAAGCAAGTCTGGAATGTTAGTTAACCAAATTGCACAAACACCTGTGATAAACGGAAGTATGAATAAGGTACTAAAAATTTATATATTGGTATTAATGATTTAAAAACTAACTAAAAAAAGCTTAGTTTAAATAATTTTAAGCGAATTAAAGATAATAACTTTTTCTTGCAATTAAATGTAAAAATGGTTTTTGTGTTAAACTAAGTATATAAATATTTAAAAAACTTTCAGACTTCTAGGCAACAAACTTTTCAACACCTCATAACATCTCCGATGACCCCCAACCATCATCATAAGCTGCAGCGTTCCCATAGCAACCATCACCAAGTTGCCATGTCAACTAGTTTCCACCAGAAAGCCCCAAACACCTTGCAACAGATCGGTCGTCAGCAATCGTTTCACCAAAGACCTTTGTTACTAGGCAACCTGGAAGGAAAGGTTTTCAATGGCAACGGTCAGTTGATGAGGGGGCCGATGACGCCAATGACGCAACCGACACAAGTCTTGATGACGTCATCGGGAAAAGGAATGTCGTATAGTTTGGACAGGAGGCAAGTTAAAAGAATTCCGCACCAGAACTCACATCAGAACTTTCAAATTTATAACCAGCAAAATAATGGTTTGTAAAGGTTTTAAAGATTATTATCAATGAAATCACAAAAATGTTATGCGTTTTAAATGTTTAACTATTTTTAATTGTATGTGATTATTGTTAAGATATTATTCATTTAGTTAGAAAAAATATTATACAATTAACTTTTTTAACAGAAAATCCCCAAAGAAAAAGGTACGTTAGTGAAAGCATCAACTCGAAATCAACTTTGATAAACTTTCCGATAGCCGAGGATCCGTACTCCATGCGAATAGGATCTTTGAAGAAGAAAATGAGTCTCGATCTAAACAGAGCATCTGATCCTGTAAAGAAATTTGTTTTCAAATTGACTCCCGTTTCAACTCCCATTGACGAGGAGTCTCCTCTTCTAAGCGAAACTTCCACTCTCATTGATAATGTTTGTTTGTATAAGTTGATTAAAGAAATATAACCTTGTTGTTTTTTAGTAGTATAGTAAAAATTATTTTTATATTTACTCGGTAGAATCTGTTTTTATGTTTAAGAATAAATTTATATTGTTTTAATGTTAGTATCAATTTTTTTTATATTTAGACTACAAGAAAGTTTATTTGATAGGAAGCAATTTTTTTTAGCTGATGAACAAATATATTTTTTTTTCAGGCACAAAACAAATCTATGAAGTTAATGGACACTGATTCCAAATCAGAATGTCAGGAAATAAAAGAAGTTCTCAACTCAGTAGGAGAAACGCCACCATCGTCGGGAGAATATGTAAAAAATGTAACATAAAAAGAAAAATGTCACTAGAAGGTTACGTAGAAATTGTTGAGTAAAGAGTTGAAATGTCACATTCGTCAAGAAATTATGTAGTATAAGAAGCTTGAACAAGAGAAAAAATGCACGAGACATAAGAAAGGGACAAACACATGTAAAAAGAAAATATTGTTGATCTGCAGTGAAAAGTATAAAAGCCAAGAGCTGACAGTAAAAGTGAGAAAAACTTAAACTTGTTTGTTGATGTGATCATAGAATAAGTCAACCTTTTCGTAACTAATTAAAATTTTTATACTTTAATACTTAGTAAACTTTAATTTAATTTTTATCTTAAACGTTTGTTGTTTGTAAACTTAATTGTGTTACTCTATAGGTTTAGTTTTATTTAAAAAAGTTTATTAAAACATGTTTTTATTTTTCAAAGATGTCAAAAGTAAAATTTTAGTTTAAAAAGTTTTATTATATTTAATGCCCCTTGTTTTAGGTTTTATTGCTTATACTAACTTTCATATCTTTCATTAGTCTAGTAAACTAATTTAGGTCCTTATGTTTAGTAAGCTATTCATCAGTTTTTATTCTGCTGTTTGTATAACTTTTAATTGGATTTGTTTAATTTTTTTTTTAATGATATTGTTTATACTAGCTGCACTTATTATCTGATTGTAAATGTTAACTTAGAAGCTATAAACTTTGACATACAAGTTAATTTTATTGTTGCACTAAAAATACATTACGTGTTTTGTTGATAAAACAAAAACTAAAAATTATATGTTCTATAAAAGCTATTTTTTAGAGTTTTTAAACATCAAATTTATTTTTTCGTAAACAACTTTATGCAGTTAATTGTTCAGTGCGTTTTTGTTTTGTAATTTAGAAATCATATGTTTTCCTTTTTTTTAAATTGCTGCCAATAAAAGTATTTGCTAAATATTATGATTTTATAAATGGTAATTGTTGTTACTCAAAAGTAGAGCTTTTAATGTTCAAAATTTGTTTCTTGCTTAAACTAATTTAATTTCCTTAAACTTTCTCCAAACCACACCTTAATCTAATTAAAATGCAATTGTGTATTTAAAAGCTGTAAAAGACAAAAAATTTTCAGACAAAATAATCATAACTACGTTTGTATCAAATGTACTGTTTATACATGTTCATGCATGAAATGAATTTTGTGGCACTTTTATTATTTTTGCGCACCTTGAAAACTAGAAAAATTATATCTTTAATTTTCTTTGAACCACTTATAGTATAGTTACGGTTAAAATAAATATGTTTTGTCATTCCCTTTATTATTAGAACACTCAGAGTAGGTTGTTAAACAAAACTTAAAGTTATGTTTAGTAATAAGTTCGAAAACAGGGATTGAAAACTTTTTGTATTTATAAAAACTATGTTTCTAAAATATGTGTAATAGCCTAAGCTTAAAACATTTATGAGAATGATAAGTATTGTTTAAGTTATCTATATAAAAGTTGTAAAAGTTTAAAACTATACAAAAATAAAATAGAAGAGTTCTTTCTTGAAAACCAAAACATGAAGTTATCAAATCTAATTTGTTTTAAATTAAGAAAGTAATGAATACAGTACTTTTTAGTTTGATGATTTATTAAACAACTCTTAAATATGATTGTCATTTTGAACGTTTAGAATAAGTTGCTTCAATTATTAAAAGCTTTAAATCTGTTTTTTATAATATACGGCATCTTAACTTTATTCATCTCTAAATTGCTTAAGTTTCTTATAACTTTCTTTTATTTTTTCTTAAGAAACTTTTTAGTCTAACTGTGCTCATATTTATTTTTGAAAAACAGTAAAAAACACTGATAACAACTTACAATGTTATATAACTAAAAACTTTGTCCTCTTATAAGTTCTAAAAGATTGATCAACGATGTTATTTAAAACGTTATCATTTGACTGAGTTTTTAAGACAATCTTAGGAAAACTTAAAAAAATTGAAATTTACACTTTAAGCTATAATAAAATAAAGGTTGTGGTGAAACTAACACCAAGCACAAAAATAATTCTCTTTTTATTTTTTTAAATTTAAATTTACGACTTTAAGGTACTAATTTTGTTTTTTGATATTTAATGAATAAGGTAAGTTAATTAAATACACTTAAGAAGTTATTTAACAATTTTAATTATAGTTTTCATAGTATATATAGTAATATGTATAGTATTTATAGTATAAAAGCTAGCAAAAAAAGTCTAACACTTAATTTAAAAGCCGTTGTACGGTTTTAACCACACTTAAACCATCGCTTAGTTTACATAATATTTCTGAATACAATATTCTTACAACAACAGTAAAAATATTCAGGGTTAAGTATCGCGTGAGCAGCACTTGAACTTTTATTCTTAAGAAGCCGCGCTTTAAGAAAACAATCTCAGGTTTTTGTTCGTTTGCAGACTGTTTTTGTAGTATTGCTAAACTAACAGGAATTAAAATACATCAGTAGCTTTCAGGTTGTTTCAGTTTAATTTATTTATAAGGTTTAACAGTTTTAGTAGTAGAAAAAGCCGTGAAAAGCCAATAAACTATTTTTAGACATCAAAACTACTACAGTTTTTGTTGTTTTAAAGGTTATTTAACTTAACAACAAAGTCAACACTTTGTGCGCTTAAACACCATGGATAAGTTTAAAAGAACGAACTATTTTAGCCAAAATTTGACTAAAATTAAAACACGTGCTATTTCAACCTGATTTTTTTTAGAAACAACAATAATTTAATTAATGTCGAGTGACTCATGATTATTTGCTATTGTCAGGTTTTCATATTATGTTTTCATTTATCTCTAACATAAGACTTTAATTAAACATTTTATAACTTTAAAGCAATCTATTTAAACCTTATAAAGTTTATCTTTATAATGAATTTAAAAATTTTTTTAGTTTAAATTAATTAACAATTTTGTTTACAAATTACCGAAAAAAAAAGATTTTAAATACACAATTAAACTGTTGAAATATACAAAATTATGTAATATTAAAAACAAAATTATTTTAATATTTGTAGCAACTAGTATCGTGTTTGTGGTTATATTTACTAAATCCTTAACAATTTACAGTTTCTGATTGGAACATAATGTAAATTAAAATTCATGTTTGCTTTGTTTTTGTTTAATTATCAATATAGAATACATTTAATTAAAAAAAATGTTTAATTTCCATTTAGCTGTTGGTACACTAATAAATTCTAACATACACTTTACTAATATTTAAATATTATTTCCCAACAATAATTTTATTTTATTTTGAAGTAACATAAAACTAATTTATAGCATTTGTGCTACTTATTCAGACTTCAAAGAAATAAATAAATTAATCTTCAAATATTATCACATTTTGTTGACTATTGAAAGTTACATATCCAGTCATGGAAAGTTGATATTTTGAACATTGTATAAAAACTATTTAAGTCTGAAAAGTAAACTTTTTTTTTACTTTAAATTATCACTTTTTAAAGTAGTTTTGTAAAACTAAACAAAGTTATTATATAAAAAGATTTATTAATACTAAACTTATAAATCATATTTTAATTAACTCAGCTACTATGAAATTTTATTAAGTTTTTAAAAAGACTTTAAAAAAAAATCTTTAAATTCTAAAAAGTCTAGTATTATCAAAACATTCAATTAACTTACGGACAAATTGACACAAACTAAAACAAAGATTGACCACATACAAAATAAAATATTTACACAAAAATAAGTAATAAAAAAGTACAACTAGCAATGATGTAAGTAAAAGCAAACAAACGCAAAAGCATAGTAACTTACAGCCATATAAATACAACAAAAGTCATCAAGTGTACTACACCTATAAGTAGTACATATTTTATTCTACCTATTTTGTTAAACTATCGTCAAATTTTGACAGTTTAAATGTAGTTTTTTGTATTTCTGGTTTTCGAAACTGTTTCTCCTGTAGTTATTGGTCGTGTGACAGACTTTTCAAACTTAAAGCAAATTTTTGTATTATTACATTTGTTTGTGTTTGGTAAATATTTTTTCATTTGACACTGTGTTATTTGAGTTTTGCTGAAACAAATATTTGTTGTATATTTAGAAAAAAGCTTTTAACAAAGTACGTAATTGATTGTTATAATTACGTGATTAAGTGTAAATACTTAAAAAGGTATATCATAATTAATATTAAAGAATTACTTTTTTTTTTGTATTTTAAACTTGTAACTATTTTTTTGGATGCAAGTCAAGAACTTTGATTCTAAGAATAAGTTTTAAGCACACTACAAACTATATGTATTTAACTTAATAAACTATAAAACTTTCTATGAGTACGTTATTATTGCGCTTTTACTGATAAAAGAAAATAAACTTAAATAGTTTGAAGTTTTAAAGCAAAAAAAATTTACTACTTTTCAGTAATGTTCTGTTTATGTAAAGCTTTTTCTAAAAAACAATTCAAGGAAAATGATGGCACCTAGTTATATAAACATTCAATTATATCTATTAGAACTTAACTATTGTTTGTTGTACTGTCGTAAGTTTTTTTTATCAAAGTAACAATTGAACTTTTTGTGTCTTTTGTGCAATTAAAATTAATATTTAAGCAGGTTAAAATTATTATTACTTTTACTAAAGCAATCAAAAACAACATCAAATTATCTTTTGAAATCTTCGTGTTTAAATTATGACGTCTGTGTTATTTAATATTTACTATGATTAAAAAAAAAATTTTTGAAGTTATCAGTTTTATTTTCTTCTACCATTTTCTACCATGCTTCGTAATGAATCGGTAAACGTGTTAAACAAGCTATTTAGATATAATAACCTATTTCAACTAGTAGTTAAAAAAACTCATCTAAAACTTAATAAAAATTTGAAAATAAAAGCTTTCAATGGACCAGTTTCAAACAAAATGTAGGTATAGATACTTTGGTTTTTAACCATATTCTTATAGTATATAGTGTTTAATATTTGATTTGTTTTCAGTATATTTTTAAAAACATATCTTTCTTATAAGTTCTATTCAACTTAAAGTTTTAAGAAATAAAAATAATATACTTACTAATTCATAATTTCGTTCTCAATAAGTTACCGTGCTAAAATATTAAGCACATTAAGTTACTTCATTTGAGCACAGTTTTAGCCGTTACAGAATTAGTTATTAGTTTAAGGATTTCACAAAGTGAGCTACTACAGAATTTTATGGGGTCATAAGCAGCGAAGGGACTGAAGGGGAGAGTGAGGCCATAATTTGAAACTTGCACTAGATATTTTGGAGTTGATGATAAAAAAAGGTATTATTATAGGCGTATTTAATTGTATTTTTTATAAAAACATCTTCGGAGGGTGCCAGCGCTTTAGTTCTTAAAAGGAGACCTTATGTAAAAAAGTTTTTGGGAAACCCTGCTAACAAAAACCCAAAAAACAAGTATGTTGTAAAAATTTTACAATGTGTGTTGTAAACACTTTGAAATGTTATTAAAATAATGTTTGTACTTTTTATAAGCATTTTGGTTAAAACGCACTTATAATTTTTCTTTAGTTTATTTAAAAATTAGATTGCTTATTTCTTTTAAGTTAAGTAATTAAAGTTTATCGTTGTAAGTATGCAGTATGCACTCCTTGTTTATTAATCAACCAAACTAAAAAGGAATAAATTTTTTAATTAAAGCTTTAACAGAAGAATTATTTATATTCTTTAGAATACACCGTCTAGTTGTTCGTACAATCTAAAGTATAAATAAAAAAGTTTTCAAAAATACAATTGATTAATTATCGAGTATGTTTTTACAAAACTGTATGGTAAAACAAATAGTTTCAACAAACAAAAATACTATTTAATTTCATAAATAACAAATTTTTAGTGTTTTATCTGAACTTTATCTACTAACTATACAACGATATAGTATCAGAGCTTTGCTTTATTAACTTAAAACAAATCTGACTGAAGTTATTGTCAACAAAGATAAAAGTAAGTAATGAATGCGTTTAGTGTATATGCATAAATCTTGTAAAGAAGATTTAATTGATGTTTAAAAGTAAAGTTTTCATTTTAAAGAAAACGCCCAAGATTTTAGGACATGTACATTGCTTTTTGAATAAGTCTAACTGTATAATAATTTGTTATTAAAAGACTAAAAATCATATATTTTACAACATTTGAACTTTTAAACAAGTTTTAGTCGTTAAGACTTTTTTTTTAAATAGCACTTTGCTGTTGTTAAATCATTAATATAGTGAAAAAAACATATCGAATCAGTTACTTATCTATATCATTTAAATTTATTGCAAAACCGAAGTGAAACTTCAAAAAAATACAAAATGCATAAAAGTTCGTAAATAGTAAAAATTTGTATACCAATCACGTCTAAACGGTTAGTAGAATTGTTCACCGTTTTACATAAATAAAATAACTACTTTAAAACTAAACTGTACTAATGATCGTTAAATATTATAAGTAAACTAACAACTCTGAAAACGAACTAAACATCAAAATTAAACCACTAATTTAACAGTTCAAAAATTAACTTACACGACTGTTAACATGCATTATTTCTAAAATGTCATAAGTAAGATATTATCAGTCTTATTTTATAATTTTTTTTTTTCAATTTGCTTTAAGCCATTATGGAATCAAAAGTCTAATATTATTTTTTTTAGTTCACCGCTTAATTTTATCTTGTAAGTACCTTATTAAAATATATACATGATTAACCCTTTCTTAATCTTTAATTTAGTGTAAGATAGCTAAGCTAAGTCGTATTTTATGTCTTTTATTAAAACAAATCTGTTATTTTGTATATTGTTAAAAGTAAGTTTGCTTATAATGGTAAGTAAAACACTATTTAGATACCAATAATTTATTTATAACTAAAAAAGCTTGTTACAGCATTACAAAGTGTTTGATTAAGTATTAATTAGTAAATATAGTAAAATAAACTTAGAAACAATGTAAGAATAGTAAAAAGTAAAAACTTTGTATAAAATAAAAACAAGCTTAAATCACGGTTTCATTAAGCTTAATCTCAAAAGATTTTTTAGTATCTAGAACCTTTCAAGGCTAAGTAGCATTTTAATTTATAAAAATTATATGATATTTTTACTAAACTTTAAGTTGTCGTTTTAGCGGGTATTGTTTTGAAGCTACCGAAACATCAAATGAAATTTTATTTGCAAACAAATATTTAAGCACTAAAACTGTTCTGATTTTATAAACACTTCATTTCCACGCTCATATACTAGTGCTTAAACTTGGTTGAAATTATGAATGTCTCTTATTGTTGTAGTATCAGAAAAGTATATTTTAAAAATACTCTTTTTTAGTAAAAGAAAAAACTTACAATAAAGTCATAACTTGAGAATAACTAAAAATTTAATTTTCTAAAAGCTATGCAATACTTCATTGAATGTATCCTTGTATTCAAATTAAACTTATAAATCTTTATTTTAAAAACTAAGTTTAAAATAATTAGAAAATACCAACGCACTTACTATACCTCAAAAATTTGTAATTTACGGTTTTAGTTACTTTTGTTTTAAACAGAAACGTTTGGATAACTAAAGAAATGCAAAAGTAACAGGAGGTAAAAAATTCATGACACAAAACCATGAATAAACTACAGTAAAAGTTTTGTTTTCAAATTTTTAAATGCAAACTAAGTGTTTGAACTGTTTATTATGCGAATTTAGAAAACTAATTCCATGACCAATGATGTGCAATTGTCTGTATAAACTTTGCAATTCTCAAAAATAACAAATAAATTTGATAAATTTAAGAATTGAAAGTTTTAAAGTGTTTTGAAGTCCTTTCATAATCACTACAAAGTTAGATAATTTAGTCATGTGCTAAAGAACATCAAGACGTTTGTTTTGATTTTTTTCTGCTTATGGTTTTGATTTAATCAAGAGTTTCCTAAAAATTTCTCTATGATAGTAAAAAAATCAAAATATAATCATATTTTATTAGACGTTAGCCTTTTACTAGAAAGTTGCCCTATTACTATATTTCCAGCTAACTACTTATTGCCTCTTGATAGACAAAGTCGCTCCAATAAGGCAATAATACGGACTTAGATAATCCTTGTTTTAAATTAAAAAAACTCAGTTTGATTAAACATTTTTTCTTAAAACGTGCGTCCTAAATCTTTACAATTGTTAAAATACCTCAATCTAAAAGTTCTTCTTTGCGAAAACCAAATTATTATTCAATTTTCAATACTGAAACTTATACACTTGAACGAGAATACAGATTAAAAAACTTGTGCAACCCCGTACCATCTACTATTGAACCGCGAATTTGACCATATGTGTGCGAAGTAACACAAATTCATTGAACAATACGACAGTATATATAAAATATACATATCGGTATATCTACATAATCTAACCAACGAGCAGTAAGAAGGTTTATAAAGCCATTATCTTGACTGCGAATATATTGCGGTAAAAATCAGTTCAAAATTTAACCACGCGAAGTCGTTTGTGTTTGAACTTTGTTTTAAGGAGTTTAAAATTAATTTAATGTACCGGCTTACTATGGCTTACGACTTCGTAATTTAAACTTTAGCCGGTTTCAAATAACTATAAGTTTTAGTGCTGATTTATGTTACACTGCTTAATTTACTAAAGTACTTTACTACACAAGGTGTTTACCAGTCATATAACTATACTTTTTTAAAGTTATACTTTTACCGCTGTCGCAAATATAACTCACATTTTTATGACAAACTGGTAAAAAGTGTTTGATACAATGGCATAGGGGTAAATTGTATAAAACAGAAAAAAAGGAATAAATGTACTGTACACTTTGTATTGCTACTACTGTATTTAAGCTTTAAAATTAACTAGTGTAAGTACCTACAACAGTTTAAACAATTTAGACAGATATTAACAATTAGCTTTGAAAGCGCATTAAAGTCTGTAAGGTTGATTTAATCATAGTCTAAAGTAAGAAAACAAATGAATATTTAAGAATTAAGAAATATATGTAATGTGTTCAGATAAAAAAATATTAATTAAAGAACATCAAAGCAACTTGATTTTATGTATGGTGAGCTGATTTTTTTCTCTGCAAGCAGCGCTAGATAGTGGTGAAAATAAAATAAAATTTAATAAGTTAACATGTCGTTTAAATTACAAAGTTAACACAAAAACATTCTAGTACATTTAAAAGTACTTAATTTAGCAAACATTACAATCATACATGGTTTAATTGTAAAAAAAACTAAACGATAAAACTCTAAATATTTATGTTATATATGATTAATATTTATAACATATATGATATAAAAATATTTATGTTTTAAAACTTATTTAAAAAACTATTAAATCGTTTCATACTTTCAATGTATAGAATATAAACATTGTACTTTTACTAAATATTCTATAATCACATCTAAGATAATTTTTTAGTTATAAAAACCATAAACTACACTGTACTCAGCACCGAATATCAAAATAATTTAAAACTTGCCCGCGCATTATTACAATAGATTTGATTTTCGTATTTGACTAGTCAATAGTTATTGAAGAGTGTTACTTTTGAAAGGTTTTGACAACTGAAGTGTTCTTATTTTTAAAATTTTCTTCTTACTTTTATTTGAAAGAACAAAGAAAAAACTTTAAAGACTTTTTAATTATCATAAAGGAGAATGTGAACATGAGTATACGTTCTTTTTGACTTGTATCTTAAAGTTTATAGATTAAATTTCACCTAGTTCACAAACTTTTTTTACTTTGTTTTTGTTAATTTTAATTTAAGTTGCAATTCTTTCAAATTGTTGTACTTTTATACACTATAGAAAGATTTGTTGTCTTCAAAATATAATATTTTGACAAATTTACTAAACTTTTTAATTAAAAAGACTGAGCTTAATCTGTAAATATTACTTACTTAAAACTGTTATAAAAAACTTTAATTCAATATTTCTTTAATTAATATTTAGCTGAAAACTGTTGTAAGTAGTACCTATTAAATATTTAGGTATTTAGATATGTTGTAAGTAGATTTTAAAATTTTACAAATGTAGATTTTTTAGAAGTATCTGATCTTTTTACTAACATTTTGTTGAAATTTTACAGTGTTTTTAAAAGAAGCTTATAGATTAAAAATGTACGAATAAATAGTTTAAGTGTAGACTAATACTATTAAACTATAGTTGTTTTTCTTACAAAATACTAAAAAAATTCTAGATAAGAAATCATGTGTAATTAAAGTTTTTACAGCCATTAAGTCTGTTTATGCATTTTAGATAAACTATGTAACGTTCCTAAAGCTTAAAAACAACTTATCAAACAATTTTAATTTTAATATTCCGTTTTAATAAGTCTCCTTAAGGAATTTATGAACATTGTTAAAGTAATTAATTTAGTTGTTTGTTAAAGCTATTGTTGCTGAATAAATATTTTCTTTAATCGCTTTGGGTATTGGTATTATATATATTTTTTTGTTTTTACGTTTTATTAAAAAATACCTTATCAAAATTTACTTGTTAAACTATATAGTTACACGCTATAACTTATATTTGAAAGGAAAAACAGAGCTAAAGCTGTTTTTTATAACAAAGATTTAGACAACTTATTTAGTTTTTACATTAGTTTTGATTTTCTTAAAATCTTGCAGCTGTCTACTTATTAAACGTTAGTAATATACAGATGTTTTAAGTTTTATTTGATAGAAAGGTAAACAATGGCTCAAAATCAGCTTGAAATCCCAACAGTTCTGAAAAATCAAGTTTTCAGTTTTATTTGTTCAAGATTTGTCTTTTTTGAAACACCATTATGTTGTGAAAATATGTAAATTGTAATGAATTATTGATGAAACTTTAACATTTTAAATTTTTTCCGTGTTTTTTTCAGTTAAGCCGCAGTACATTTGTCATGTACTAGAAATGACATAATTCTTACATGTATATTATTTTATATTATAAAGTTTTCATTTACAAATAAAGTGTATAGTAAACATACGTATTTAACTTCAGTACAAAATCATATTATTGTTTTCAAAAGAGACAACTGCTAAGAAGTAAAATTTAACGCTTGATTGCGTTCAAGCAAAACAAACTAACTGCATTTAAAAAGCGGTAAAAATTGCATAAAGTTGCAGTATTGTAACTATCTGTTCAACCAGTTTCAGAGAATTGTATTTCACTAAAGCTGTAACACTATAATTTGAATAGTAGTGATATAATAACAGTTTTAGAATTACCTTAAAATTTTTGTTCGGTCAACATAAACTGTTAGTTTTAAAGATACTAGTAGTTTACGTTATTTTAGTTTTGTTTCTTAATTTTCAATTAGTCTATTTTTTATTATTCTTAAGGAAACGAGTAAATTTCTTTTTTTACGTAAACCTAATTACTTGTTTCAAATAATGTTGTTTAGATAAAAATCAGTAGTAAAATTTACAAAACGTCAATATAATTCTAATGAAAGGCAGGTACTAAACTAAAATATTCTTAATAACTTTAAAACTGATTTATTGTCTTAGATTTTGTAAATAAGTTGCACCAATTTTAAGTTTTTATTTTTGATATCTATTTTATGTTTAAATGCTAACTTTTCGTTTACATTTTTATATTGTATTTTTATTGTTACGACTATATCATAAACAATTGTTTTTCATGTCTATAAAAAGTTATGTATTTCATTAAATACTCTTAAAGTTTGTTTGTTATTAACGTTTTAAGTTAAGTTATTTAAATAAAAACAACATAAAACTGTTCTAAAATAACTACTTTTTTCATACTAATTACGAATTTGTATATAGAAAGTGAAAATGTTCTTTTAAATTATGATTGTTTTTAGTTAATGTATTTTCGACATGTGAAGAATTAGACAGTTTATTTTCTTATAAAACAAATTCTTCGAACTATTTTTAACTTTTTAATTTCTAAATGACTGTGTTCCCATAATCTATTGTTTTATAGATATAAATAGTTAATAAAATGTTTACATAAGTGTGCAGCAGAGAACATAATAAAAAAAAAACATTTTAACTTGGAATGATTTTTTAGATTCAAAAGTACTTAAAAAAGTTCTTGGCACTTGCTTTATAACTATAAGTTACTTAAAGTATAAAAAATGTTATAAACACTTTGGTATAACACTTAAGTTTAAATAAATTTTCAGACAAAGGATAAAAAATAACAAGGAAATAATCAATTAGAATTTTAATTCGGTTCATTTTTGTTTTTTGTTTAATGTTTTTTGTTATTTGTTTTGTTTCTATTTTGAATATATCCAATTAAAAATAAACAAACTTAAATTCGCTTTTAACAAAGTCCAAAATACCAATTGTATGGTTATAAACATCGGTCGTTTACGTTATTTGAAAACATAGTTTGAATTAAATTTTAATATATTTTTATACAAAACGATACATATTTGTCTCTGTCGATTATTTTCATTTAAATAACTTAAGGCTGCGATTATATTTTAAATAATCTTTCAATCTTCAACACAAACACTTGTAATAAGGGTTACATATGCAATTTTAAACTTAAAACCCTAGTAGCGTGTAATTTGTTTTGTAAGAGTAGATTTGAGTAAAACAACTATACATGGTGTTGTTACAAAAACAAAAAAATTACACTTAAGTTTTTCAATTAGTAATACAAAACCAAATCGTTTTTGAATTACTAATTGAATTTTTTTTTGACCTGTTTTAAACCGTTTTTGTTTTAAATAGTGTATTCATGTTTAATCATAAAGTTAAATGTTTTATTTACTTAAAATCGAAATATAAAAACTTCGAATTAAAAATTATATATACATGCACGACATAAAATAATAATATTAGTAGTTAGAAAGTTAAATAGTTTCCTTGATATAAAATAATCTTAGTTAAAGTTTTTATTAAGATAAAATATTAATTTTTTTCTCAAAATTTTGTGAAAATTAAAACAAAACTACAAGGTATGTAAACAACATAATATAAACTAATTAACAACCTTACCAGTGTTAATAATTTTTGGAGACTTATATATGTCTAGCTTTAGTTGTTTATTGGCTAATATAATTTATATAACTGTGTATGTATTAGAAAAGTAAACTTAAAGTTTTTAAAAAATTATTAACAATTATTGTATATTTATTATTTGGATTTCGTTCAATAGAATACAAGTCAGTCTGTGAAAGTTGTTAGAAAAAGTTAACCATTTGTAAGGAATTTTAATTTAATGTTAATTAAGAAATAATAATCATAATTCTTCTTTTCTATGTGTTACTGTTTTCTACTTATACCGTTGTGTTTCTTTTTTAGTATAGCAAGTTGTTTACATGTAAGATAAGTTAAACACAAAGATTTTAGTGTTTAATTACTTATGACAAGTTTAATTAAACATGACTGTTTTGTAAAATAATAATAAATAAATGTCTATCAATTACTACAAAGACTGTTATACTTATAAACAACAAAAATTACTTAATATATTGAACTGTGTAAAAACTTTTAGTTTCAAATGGCAAGTTAATTATTACAGTTTTTCTTTTAAAATTACTGATTATAAAACTTTATTAAATTAAAACTATTGTTCTTTTTCTTTTTCACAAGCACTACTATTTTACTTCTTTAACTGATTGTTTTGTTTTCAGCTTACTAATTCCTTAAGTTAAATCTGACAAATGAAATATGTTTATTAAGAAGTATTTTACAATGTTGTTTCAATCATATATCATAACAGCTGTTATTATTCTGACCGTTAATTCATCATTTATTACTGAAGAGCTGCCATTAAGCAACACAGATGCAATAAGTAGTTTTTATTTTTATTAGATTAAATAATTAGAGTCTGTCACTGCAGTAAAGATTATATAACAATGTCTTAACCATAACAAAACTTAATAAATTAAACTGTTTCTGAAATTTTCAAGTAAACCTTAGAAAATCTTCTGATTTTTTAATGATAATTCTGCAATTATTCTTTTAATTATGTATAAAAACAGAAGTGTACTTTTTCCATAATAAAACCTTTAGATTTACCAGCATAACATTAAGCGTAGTAAAAATAAAATTTAAATACTATTTTACAAGATATACAACTAATACAAAGATGTTACAAAAGGGTTGCTTTTGTATAACAAAATTTATTTAAAAATGTTCTTGTTTTTAAAATTAAGTTTTTTACAAAATCTTTTGAAATATAAATTTCTAAAACAGCATATATATATAAAAAAGGCATAGAAAAGCTTATACATAAAGTTAACTTAATGTAAGTACTTATTAAAACTTCATTTGAAAGAGAGTATTTAACACCTGGATAGCACGTGCAATAATCAGATTAATATATAACAACTTATTCGTAAGTATTCAAGCGTTATTTTGTGTACGATTTTGAAGCAGGTGTTTGTTTGTTAAAATAAGCTAGGCTAGACTAATAAGCTAGACTGGTTTATAAGATAAAACATAGTTTTGCAAACTGTATTATCTAAACAAAAGTTAAGTAAACTAACAAAAAAAAATACAAACTAAAATAATATTTAAATACTAAAATTAAGCTTTTAATAACTCTACAAATTTTTTTTTAATACAAATATGTGTTTTAATTTTATAAAATACAAACTAACAGCTTCTGAAAGATACTCTGTTTTCATTGGTTCAAACTCAAGTGAACCCTCAATTCATCAGCTGTTTGATTTGCATGGATTGATAGAAATAAATAACTACATATTCGTTCATGCAAGGTAAACAATTTAGAATTTTAATGTAAAATATGCAAGAAAAAAATGATAGTTTTAAAACTTAAAAACGAACTAAATAACTTTTAGTTTATAACGTTTTGTAACTATAGTTTATAAAATCATGCTGGATGAAAAAAGTTTAATAACTTAACAAATAATAAGAAATTAAAACAGAACTAAATACAAGTAAATTTTTTCTGTTTCTAACTGAAATAAATTTTAAAGAAACGGAACATTCAAGATAGACATACCGAAATCAGCTATTAGCAAAAGTAGCAATAAACAATTATATTATACACAAGTAAGTTAAAGTATAAGGTTTTATATAATATTACAAATATAGTCTAAGTAGTAAAAAAGAATTAATAGTCAAAATAAACAGGCAATTAAGCATGTATAAAACAATTTTAAGTTAATCTTCAAATATCTTTATTATATATGATAATTTGATTGCTACAAAACGAGTATTGTTTAGTTTATAAAACTTATAAAGTTGTTGTAAACAATAAGATGTTAAATAAGAAATTAAACACCATGCTATAATAACTTATTTATTTACTTAGCATGCGTTGTGTGAAAATTACTTATTTATTTCTCAGAAACTTAAGCTTAGTACTGATCAACAATCATTCAACGATTGCATTGAAAAACACAAAAGTTCAATAGAAGAAGGCAGCATTAGAGAAAGTGATTGCCTCAATCACGTGACTACTATGGCCTAATTAAATCATGAGAATGATAACAAACCGACCAATAAGATGATAGCATGCTCCTCGCACGCCGCTAAACCGAAAATACTGTCTTTTGAAGTTTAATTTTTGTTCTTTTGTTACAAATAACTTAAAAGTTTAATTTTTACTAAGTTTTATAAACATCTATAAAAAAAATTACTTATATCTATAAACATGTTATGTATAAAAGAATTTTTTATAACAACTTTTTTTAAACTACTTTTGTGGTTTTTTGATTAATGATTGAAAAAGAGAATAATTATTAATTTTAACTTTTTTGTGTTTATATCAGTAACAAATAAAAATTTAAACAGTTAAGTGAAAACGGTTTTCTAAAACAACTACATGAAAAATCGCTGAACAAATACAATGACAGAAATTACAAGCTTTGTTCTGCTTTTCCCAGCGACAAAATGGTATCTTTATCATCATGTATGTTTTTATTTTGTTTATTATGTTTATAATTTTCATGTTATTTCTAACTGTAAAGATTTTATTATTATTTAGACGGTGCAATCTATAATGGATTTACGTACAAGCACAAAAGATCTCAAATGATAAAAATTAACACTAACGACCCTGAAAGAAACTTGAAAACTTATGCAAAAGACACAACAAAAGACCACATAAGAAGTAGTTTTAATTACTTTAAAAAAAAAAAATTTGCATTAACTTTTCTATTTTTATTTGTATAGATGTAGTTGTAGCTAAAAACAGTTGAGATGATTTTTGTTACTAAACTTATAAAGTCACATTTTAATTTTTTAAACTATCTATTTAAAAACATTAAACAACTTTTTTTAACCCAGATCGAGCGAAATTCATACGAATAGTTGAAGGAACAAAAGAAAGCGGAAAAATATTTACATTCTTAAATGAACCAGCTATAGAATCTAGAGACAACGTAAGTTAAACTGTTGCTATAAATTAAATTATTTTCTTTTAAAAATTAGAAAATAGTTCTAAATTTTCTCGTGATTAAAAATATAAGTTTGTGAATGTATATGTTTTCTTAATCATAAAACTTAGTGTTTGAATTTTATAGTTTTTTTTTTTGTTAAATTAATAGTAAAGCATTAGTGTTGAAATTGAAACAATCGTAAAATTCTTATTTTAGTACATTTTTGAAGGGTTACATATAAACCTTTTTTTATATAACTTATTTTGTTATAGAATTTACCTATACTTAATTGTTATTTTTTTAAATTGCAATAGCTTCATAACAATTAACAACACGTATCGTATTAGTTTACGTTAGTAATATATAAATGTGTTTATTTATAGAGATACATGGCCACAGTTTCACAAATATGTAAGAATGATGTCTACAAAGATGTTGGTGGTAAGAATCATTTCCAATTTGTATTCAGCTCTTTTGTGAAAGTTAGACTGAGTTGTTCAGTTCAGTCAAATTCTCCTTTGTACCTCGAGGAATTAGTTTCAGTGTCCGATGTTTTTACATTGGAAACATCAGTTGAAGGAAAAATAAATGTTGTGTTTGCTGTAATGAAAACTTCTAGGTTAGTACTTTTTGTTGAACTTCAGCTAAAAAAACTATATTTTTGGTATTGTTTCTAAAAGGCCAAGATTTTAATACATTTTTTTTTTCTTTTACTGTTACTGCCTAACCTTAAAATTAAGTGTTGATTTTTTAATTTTATTATCTTACTTTACAGTGCCTTCATAAATGTATCGGCAATATGTATATTTAAAATAGATGATATAAATAATGCACTTGAAAGTTCATTGATGGAAGAAGTTGATGGATTTGTTTATCCAATCAAAAATAATCCATATCCTGATATATCGAGGTTAGTAACATAGTCTGAAAAATTATATTAATATACATTTTAACATCCTATTGGATTGGTTATGATTAAAATGCTGCAATAATCGTATTCTAAAATAGTTAATAAGTTGTTTAAATACTTTTATCAATAGTTAAAAAATTAGATGTGACTTCAATACATCTGAAAGTGGTTACCGAAGTATGAATGCAAAATCTGAAGATTTTATAAAAACTCATTTTATAGCTAGAGATAGAGTCCAATCTTGGAATTTTCAGAAATCTGGACCAGCTATGATATCACAAAAGTTAGTTTAATACTACAAATACTAACACTACTAGAATACATGTAGATTACTAAAAGTTGTTATTAATTTCATGTAAATAAAAGTATTAACTGTTAATGTAAAGATTCAAGATTATTGATTTAAAACAAATTTATGCTTAAAATAATTTTCTTGGTCGTCCAAAAACTTATTTTTATACATCTAAAGTTAGTTGAACTTTGTGATAGATTATAAACAAGAAACACTTTTATTATGACGTAAATAAAACAGATTTTTTAAACGAAATCTGTCGGATATTACATTTCATGCATGAAACTTTAATTAAATGATAAAATATATGTTAAAGACCGGATATTAAAGAAATTTTTTGTTGTATTTTATGATCAGGAGATAAAAAGTTATTTTCATTGATAAAATTCTGAGGTCATAATATTCTAATGTTTAAGATTAAGTTTTTTGTAGGTGATATTTTATTTTTTAAACTAAGTTAAACTTTTCATATCGAAAAATTAATGGTTTAATTAGGAATTTTTTAAGATTTACCGTGTTTAGATAAATTTGCAACCTTACTAATAAAGCTTTTCTTAGAATGAAACTGGTTTTACTTTATCTAATCTTTTGTAAGTTAACCTATTCTTAAAAACTTACAACTTTTGTTTAATTAGAGTAACTTAGCTTTTATAGTTGAAGTTATATCGAAATATAATAAGCAACTGTATTCTAACTTAATTTGATTATAATTATTTGACAGATTAGTTTTAATATTCGTATCTTGGTAGGAAATTCTCTGAAAAGTTTTAAACGTTAGTTATTGTGACTGCATTCTGCTGCAATTCTATTGCAGCACATGAGATTCAAAACTTGTTTCGTAACTAAAGTTTCAGTTTCGATTACAATCAAGAATATTTCAAGTTAAACATAAAAAAAAAAAAGTAAACTCTTAAAACGTATAAAGGTTTTATAAGTGAAGTTTTCAATTAATTTTCAATAAACTTTAATCAGCGTAAAATGTAAAAATATTTATCATGTTAATTTCATCATAATACATGTAATTGTCAAGTTTAAACACATATCGCGTGTTAATTTATCTGATTTGACTTCAGTTGTAACATATAATTATGCTTAATATTCACAAATGTGATTCGTTAAATCTAGTTATTAAAATAAATTACATGTGTACTGTTAGTTGTAAAAAAACGGAAACTAGAATTTGAAATAAAAATAATTTAATATAATGTTTTAATTTAATACTATATTTTGCTTAATTGGTATAAAATATCTCAAACTTTTGACATTTATGAATGTTTTTACTTTTTAATAAGTTTTCAATTAATCTTTTATAAAAAGAGACCTATCGTTTTGCTTTTGTTGTAAATGAACTTATTTTATAGAATGACTTTTCGTTAATAACTTACTTTAAATAAATGTTTCCAGAGCTCATTATAATAAGCGCTCCCTTTGACAGAAAATTATAACAAAAGACTCAGTACCCCATATTATATTTTGGCTCTTTTTGTAAATTGAATAAATATTTAGTTTTTCGCACCCCTTACTAGTTATTGCTCCCTGATACAGCCTACTTTGTGAAATATAGTCCTAAATATACTGAAACAGCGAGCTAAACAGTAAAACCTTTATGACTGTGAAATTCAAAAGTTTCCCCTTTATAAAAGCCTGATATAAACCAAACTTTTTTTTTGAAGGTTTGTGTCGTGAACAGTTAAGCTTTTATGCAAAAATCTTAAATTATGCAGAGTTTTAAAAAAAATATTTTACAGTATCCTATACTCCTTTTCAATAGTATTTATTCACTTGAAATTAAAGGTTTTAAATCTACACGTGAGCTGAACCTTTTAATTATATAAGTAATTATCTTTATCTGATTTGTGTTGAAAGTCACTTGACTGGTTTTGTTTATTTAATTGTGGTTTCTACAACATTATAAACAGTGATTAATCTTTTAAATTCATGTGACTACACTGTTATATAAAATTTAAAAAAATAGTACAGTCTTACTTTACTGTTTGTATTTTACAATTAGTAAAAAGTAAACTCTTAATGAAAAGTTTTTAATTTTCTAATTAAAATTTTACTATGGCTTTGAATACATGTTAGAACAGCTGTAGAATTCGTTTCCTAGAACATAAAATAAAAATGATTATTTTAGCTAAACTTTTAATAAAAATTTTAATATGTAGCGAAACTAGTTATAAACTATATTTGTAATTTTTTAGGCAAAAACGTTATTAGTTACGAACCTATAATTTAGTTATCATTAAAGCTATTATCGCTCATATCTAAAGCTATTATATACTTTTAACTTCTGCAGTAGTTTCAAACTACTTTAATTTTTAATCACTTAACTTAGCTTTCACTTGTGTGATAGTGTTTTATAATCTTATAAGTTTAGTTTAAATGTTTCCTTTTAACTAAAGAACGTATTTTCATATAAATTTGCTTAACTGTTCTTTTTTGAATCAAAAACGCTATTTATTGAACAGTTTGAAAAAATATTTGGTTCTTGTTGAGTTATAAATTTCAGAGCTCTTTAAAAAAATCATTACAAATGATCGTGACTACGTTCTGCTGCAATGATTGCAGCAGCACACAAAACTTAAATTTATTTCGTAACTGAAGTTTCAGTTACGTTAACATATATATCTGTACTATAATAAATACGTTATATTGCGCGTAAAATTTTATTTGTAAACACGAATTTAACTAGGGCAAATTTAAACTTTCCATGTTTATTGCGATGACGTAAAAATTAAATTGTAGTTTTAGTTACAACTATATTTAACCGTAGTTGTATTAAGAATAATAAATGTATAAAAGTCAATTACTAGCAGAATCGTAATTTTATTTATGTTTTTGATTTCCAATGTAACATATAGTTTTATTTGTTTGTGAAAATATAAGTTTTTTTAAAAGTAGCTTTAAAAAGTTCACAAGTAAAAAGTTTAGTTTACAAAATTATTTATTAAGTTAAAACAAACAATAAACTGTATGTAGTAGTATTATATATTCAAAACATTATTAACTTTTAATTTGAATACTTTAACAGAGAGAAGTTATTATACAATGTATATTTCAAATAAGAAAAATATTAAAAATGGGATTAATAATTAATACAGAAATTAAATAATGAGTTTAATAAAAACAAAATTAAATAATTAAACTATTTTATATCATAATTAATTAAACTAGTTTTAAAGATATATAATTTATAAAGTTTTGAATCAGCTGTTTTGTTCAGTTTCGTTAGTGTACACTTTTATAGTATGTAGCCAGCGTATATTGAACTCCTAAACATTTAAAAAAACACTCATGAACTTAATTTTATTTAAAATTTACGATAGAATCTTAAATTCTGCATTTGAACTTCAACCTATAGGGTTATAAATCAAAATTTTTAGTTTGATTTGTTTTTAATAACTTTCGATGTTTTATGTAAACAGTTGTTGTTTTTACTATAGGATAGTCATTAATTAACCTTTTACGTATAATAGATAAAAACAAATTAATCATGGTTGCTTACTGATTTGATACGAGAAAATTAGATATTACTATTTTGAATGTTTTTTTAAATCTTAAACTGTTTAAACTGTACTATACCTTCTCCAATTCGATTACAGCATAATTTGAAGTTTGGCAATTTTTAAATTAAAATCTCAAGTTACATTTAACCATGAAAACGTAAGTTAATTTCTACTATTTGTAGAAACCAGAAAACAACTATTTAGTTAAAGCTCGTAAATATGTCAAACGTATTCTACTTGTTACGTTTAGAAACTTATATTGAAATGCTTATGTGGTATTATCATTGAGCGGCTTACTGAGTAAGGGCTCTAAAAATCGTATTAGACAAAAAGAAAATCTTTAGAAAACATGTTTATGAGCATTTAAATTACTTTGTTGCACAAAAGTTAGGACGAAGTTTGTGTCCTCTTTCTTTAGTAATTACCACTAACAAAGTGTAGCAAAAACCAAAGTAATTTTGCCCGAAATTTTAAACACGAAGTTTTTACTACAACATGTCACTTCCAAGTTATATAAAACAGCTAAAAAACCGTAAAACACATCAAAATCTGTTGTTTGTAATTTACTACTAGCAAAACATAGATTTAGATATATAAACTTTATAAAATCTAACCAAAATTTTACTTTAATACTAAAACATTATTAATGACCTAGTATAAAGTGTTCTATTATTATAAACCACACTATTGATAACTACTTAATTAATTTGAATATGTTAGCAAACAAATATGTGTAATTTTAGCTACCATTAATCTTGGTAAATTGTAAATATAAATACAACTTTGAAATGCAAATTTTGCTATGTAACATAACGTAGTTGTTATTTAGCACTTTTTAAATTTAATTTTTGAAAGTTTTTAACATTTTTACTGAAATTTAAAAATAAGTACCCTTATATATTTCAGCTTAACTATACATCGAAATGGTTTAAAAAGATATATATATATATATTTTTATACTTAAGTAAGACTGTAGTCTAAAACACTTTTATTAGCAGCTTTCAAGTGATTGGATTATTATTTTAAAATACTTAAAAGTATCTTAAAACTTAAAAAATGGTTAGAATTACTATGCCTTGCAGAATACTGATAACTACCGTTGAGTTAATAATTTTATTTCAAAAAATGTCCGTTGTAGTTAAAACTAAACTAAGAACTAAATGTGTTGCTAAAAAAAAACAAATAAGTTAGTGTTTATCTTCCGTAAGACACTATTTAATTTGAAGTAATTACAACTTTAAATACAACAAAAAGTCAAATTGTGTTGAACTATCAAAAACAAAACTTTGATTTTTCAGTGAAACAAGTATACTATTTATTCATTAAATTAATACAAACATACAGAGATGAATATACAGCGATCTATGTAGACATTGTAAAAGAGAATGAAGTTTCTATTTCATCAGAAAAACTTCATTATACAATTATGTGGTTGGGTACTAAAAGTGGATTCATAATCAAAACGTTATTTTTGTCTTCAACAGATGAAAAATTTGTTGTGGAAAGGAGAAAAGTTTTTGATGCTGAAGTATGTGGTAGTAATAAGTAAGTATTTTTTTTATTCTTAGTTGTAAATTTGTTATGTTACACTTTCTTTTTTTTAATGCAAACTTTATCTATTCGACCAAATTGATCCCTCAAATTCTTCTACTATCTTGAGTATTGTGTATTGTAAATATCACTTTTGTACCCAAAAAGATGATATTTAGGAAATTACTTGATATTTTAGGTCAGAGGTGACGTCACTACTAGTCAACAAAGAATCAGGGAACATTTTTGTGACGTTCAGCGATTGCGTCATAGCTGCACCATTATGCCCCCACATTAATGTGGATTGTGAGCGGGAATGCAAGGAAAAAAAGGACCCTTATTGTACATGGGACGGACGTTTGTGCCAGGGCACTACTGTCCACGATATTTCAAGAGATCAGGACCTTGATGGAAGTGAGAGATTATTAGAGTGCACAAGATACTCTGTAGGTAAGCTTTTGTAAGTTAAGCAAAGTTTTTATCCTACCATCATTTGCAATTCAAATATATAAAACATTTTTACACATATCAAAACTAAGCAGTTATAAATTTAAAGGCACTTGAATAATTTTATGAATTATTTATAGAACTTTTTTTTTTTAAACGTACTGTTAGTCACAGCCTTAGAAAAAAACTGCCGGCATTAAATAATAAATTACTAACAACATGTTATCAATCTAATTTAACAGCAACTGAGAGCACTTTCGAAGAATATAACAGCACCTTTACTTTGAATACAAGTGGTAACATTCTTCCTCCGAAAGTTAGAAAATCAAAATTACCCAAAGCGAGTGTTGAAAACCTAATACCAATATTCACTGCTTGCATTGGCTGTTTCATTGGAATTGTCTTGACAAGTTCAATATTATTGTGTTGCAATCCATGTGATGAACTGAAAACAAATCAGAACATATACTTTTGTACTACGGTTAGTACTGAAACTGTTTTTTTTTTTTAAGATTATTTTAAGGTTATAAATTAAAGGACTGGTTAAACGCCTAACAATTTACTTTTTACATAAAGTTTTAGTTAAGCAGATTGCACTATAAAAGCTGTACAACACAATTAATTATAAATTTATAAAGAAAATAATCTAACTTTGACAGTCTGAACATTCGAGATCTACTAGTTCGAGTTCTTTGAGCAGAAAAAGTTTGACGAGTAGAAAAAGGCTTAAAAGCGAGTCGACTGCATTGTTAGTCTATTGTTTGTTTTAAATTAATTTTTTTTATAAACTTTTATGCATATCTAATTTCAAGTAAAAACACACAAAGTAATGAATACATAACTACGAGTTGGAAATCTAACAGTTATTGTGAAAGCAATGCAAGTAGTAAGATTAGTAGCTTCGATGGTTCAATTCATACTTCGATAAAAGAAAGTTCCGTTTTAATTGATGCAGAAAAAGAAAATTCCAAAGTGAGACATTTTGCTACTTTTTTTACACCTTTAAGAAATTCATATTCAAGTAAATGTCTGGTTAATAGAAATTTGCTATAAAAAATCATTTAAATATTGGTGATTTTTGATCAATTATATAACTGTATGTGTTTATTACTCTTGAGAGTTTAAAAGTTAATTAAATAAAAAAGTGCATGTGTTAACATTTGACAGTTGTTGTTATCAATAAAAGTTATATTTATTAAAATTTTTAGAAAACGTTGATACAGAACAGTTTAATACTCATGCTCTTTTAAACGATTAAATATTTAAAACGTTAGTATATGTTAATTAAAAGATTTTACTTCATTTCAAAAATATAGCTTTCAATTAGAATATTAAACTCAAAGTTAGTTTAGTATTAAATAGATAAACAACACGTAGTTAACTTATTTGAAAAAAAAATACAATATCGAAACGCTTTATAACTTCTTAAGTAAAAACTTCACTAGCTATATATATAAAAAATAAGATTATTATTCAAACTTCAACACTTCTACTGATCTCACTTGAAGGCTGATGATTAAGGCTGTCTAGTCTTATGAAACATCTGTACCAGTATTTTTAAAATCGTAGTTTCCCATAAATTATATGTATATAAATATATATATATATGTTCTAAGAATCAAAATTTAATAAATACAAAAAATTGCATATCAACTTTAGAAATTTCTTTAAAACAGATTTAAGGATAAAAAAATGTTTTTTTAAGTAAAAGATGAATGTTTCCTACTAAATATTAAAAAAAATTATAAATGACGAGCTGTAAACGGTTTTGTTTTTTTGGTCCTTGTTTATTTATTTTTTATCTAAAATTATATAATATTTTATTTAATGTATACTCATTCTCAGTCTTATTAAGTTTTAAGAACAGACCGTTAAGTTCATAAAAAGTATTTTAATTATCAGAAAAAAAATTATAATAGTTTATTAAGTTATAATCTAAATAATAAAATTTTCACAGTACCATATCGTTAGTAAGCCAAACAATAAGCAGTATGCAAAAAAAGGTGATGTAAAAGTTCTTATACAACACACTTTGCCATACACTACGTCATACCAAACTGTGCATCCTAAGCTGTATCGATCTCATAGCAGCCAACATTATCACCAACAAAAATTTCAATCAATAGGACGTTATCACACTTTTCAAATTCCAAATAAACATTTTCATAATTATCAGAATAGTTTAAATTTTAAACCGACTAATGCAGTTGTGTTTGATGACAAAAAGAAGATCAACATGGCCCAAAATACTTTATCTATGAATTATCAGAAGCTAAATAAACAAGCCATTACATATAGTTTGGGTAGAAGACCAATGCAAAATAATCAGTATCAAAAATACGAAGCACATCAAATATTAAATGGTAATTATTTTATTTATATATTTGCTTACATTTTCTTTATAACTTTTTTTTACAGGGAATGATTATATTAGCAGATATTCAAAATTAGACAAAGTTGATCATAGTAGTCCGAGTGTTTATTCTGATTTAAACACTCAAAAATGTCCTGTAAAGCAAAACCCTAGCCTTCTATTAGACAAAGTGCATACTTCAAATGATAGTAGTAAAAGTTTTATTAATCAAGCTTCAAATTCTTCAGCTTTTAGAAAAACGGTTAGTTTTTTTAACGGTTTTAATTAGTGATGTACCGGACACACAATTTCGGGTCCGGCCGGACCAGGATCTTTTTTTCATATCAAGATCCGGCCGGATCTGGACCCGGATAGTGAGTCCGGTCCATCACTAGTTTTAACAATGATATTCAAAATAGTCATTTTAGTTGAACTCTATAAAAAGTTTTTATTTTTTAGGAAAGCGAGCCAAAGATAACTGCAGAAACAAACTCTTTAAATAACTTGCCGAAAAAAAAAGAAAACGTTTGAATTCAGTCAGCGATTCCAGGTTGTCGGGTAAATTTGTGAACTAATGATAGTTTTTTTTTTCGATTTTAAAATACAGAATTCTTTTTTTACAAATTAATTTTAAACCTATTATATATTAAGTCACTGTTTACAAAATAAATTAAAGTGTATACTTTTTAATTTTTGTTCATACCGTGTTTTATTCTGCTTCTGTTTTAAAAGCTTATTGATTTTAATGGTGCTTAGATTTTTCATTCGAATAAAATAGTAATTAAAAATTTACAAATGTGCTTTTTACTTGTTATATGGCTGGTGTATTTTGGCTCATTTTTGTTAGTTTAAATTATTTTAGAAATATTAGTTTATTGCTTTAAATTAAGTAAATTGTAGTAAATAGTACTGGTAATACTTTAACTCTGTGTATATATTATTTCAAACTTAGATACTTACGATTAGTTAAAGCTTGTAGTTTTTCTTTTAAGATTTAATCTGAAAAAGTTTAGGTTAAGAAAACGAGTTTTAAATAATTTTTATAAGAACGTATACTATGTCGTTTTTATTTGTTTGGATTTTATAATAATTTGTAATTTTGTGTTTAAAACCACAGATAAGGGTTAAATAAGTTACTATTTTCAATATGTAATAACATATTTATTTGAGTATAAAAATTTTGACTTGTCAAAAATTTTTATAGTTATGTAAACATTTTTTATCTTTTAATCATTTATCTCTGTTTTATTTTTTGCCTAAAGAATTTAATAAATCGGTTTGTATTTAACATTGCTTACAACAATGAAGAACATAACTATTGTGTTCATTAAAGTTCAAACTTTATAGATTTTAAAGGGGATTTTTTTTCGATTAAAATTATTTATATTTTTTCTTAGACATAATTATTTAAAATTTAGCTGTTTTTAAGGTTCTATTAAAACAGTTATTATGATAGTAAAAGTAGTGTAGTATTGCAGAAGTTAAATATATATAGTTAATTTTGTTTTATTATCTTGGAATATTAATAAATATGCTTAATGGAGATACATTTTATTCTTCAAAATATAATAAAATCATTCTATATTTTAAGAATACAAATGACTATGATTACTTATGTTCTAAAAAAATTAACATATAATAATAAAATCTACTACTTTATACCAAAAAATTAAATTAGTTTTATTAAAAAACAAGTTAAAAATAAATTAATAAGTTGATTGTTTTTTGACGTAATAAGATAAAATTGAGTTTTTTTTTGCAAAACGGTTAAGAACCTTTCTAACACTATTGGTTTGTAAAACATAAGATGAAATCTGATTGACAGTTCATAAACAAACATTTGTCAGTTAGTTCACACGTTTTTTATTGAAAACGTCTTTTAGAACACATTTATATTGAATTAAAAGTTTTTTTTTTGAAAGTTACTGTTTGTAAAAATTGTCAAATTTAAAAACAAGGATTATAAAAAATTATATTTTGTTTATAAATAGTAGCTGTTGAAAAAACTAATAGCTGTAATAAGAATAGTTATAATTTTTAGGTATTTAGTTTAAATAATTTATTGTTAACTACTATATCGTATACTTTTAAAAGATATTTTCTATAATGAAACTTAAAAATTTACTAAACCATCAAAAATTGAAAAAAGATTCAACTATTATAGCAATTTAAAAAATCTAACCTCCGGAGTAGAAAAAATACAAATTCAGTAGTTAAGTGTAATACTATAAAGTATTACTGTCATACTATAATATAACTAACTAGTAAGTGTGGTTGTGTAAAATTTAGGTCTAAATTAAAAAAAAAAAATTATTTCTCACTATTGTAAAGTAAAATAAAAACTTAAGTTTCGTAACTGTTATATTATACAAAATTTGTTTTGTAACTGTTCATTAAAACAGACTTTAACATTACTTTACTTTTAGCGGTAAAAGTTGTTGCAATTAAATAGCTGCAAAACATTTTCTTTAAAATTATAAGTTTGTTAGCTTGGAGTATGAAAGTCTACTACAACTTAGAAATTAAGTTGTCATAACAAATAATGTTGCATATGACCTTTACTATCTAGATTTAAAAATTTTACGTATAAGTATTTAATTTGAAAACACAGATCAATAAAAAAAACATAACATAACTTAAATAAAACAGCTTATTCACAGTTAAAAGAACTTATTTTAAAGTTAATAATAATTTAAATTACTAAATTCTTCCATTTAAAAGTTCCAAGTAAGCTATTTTAAACTACGAAGTTTAAAAATTTCATAGTTGTAGTAAACGTGATGTGCAGAAAAAGAAAACAACATATATCTAAAAAATAAATTAAACGGTGTAAATAAGGTAAATGAGGCTAAAAATAAGTAATCTTACTTTGTTATCAGTCTCTAAATAAATAAAGAGTAATGTTTAGCTTATTTACTGTCAATAAAGGTCAACTAACTAGTTTAAACAAAGAAGCCACTAGGTTCTTTCTACTACAGAACTGTAAAGCTTAATCTGCAGATTCATTCTAAAAATCAAATTTAAGTAAAAATATTATTTGGTAGATTAATCAAATTAGATTAATCAAATAATGTATTTTTTTAATATCAGCTTAAATGAGTGATAAAATTTTGAATGAAACTATTCTGCTTTATTATTATAAAGTAGGGGTATTTATTTTTAATTTACAGTTTATATCAGCAATTGTATGAAATAAATTTAAAGTTGTACAAGTAAATTAACTTTTTATTTTAAAATACTATACAACAAATGTGTTATCTAAAAAAAAGAAGTTTAAATATAAAAAAATTAAACTATGTATAAAAATTGTAGTATTTTTTAAGGTAATAAAAAATTAATTGACTTGTAAACCTTTAAATTCAAATTAAATAAATACAAAAGTTTTACTTTTTGTATTTATTTACAGTTTGTTAAAATACATTTGTTTATTTACAATATTATCGTTTTAAATCTTAGATTTGTACTACCTTTTTTTAGTTGTAAGTTAATTATTTTCACTATAAGTATTCAAAAAAATATTCAAATATTGAATAAGGTTTATGTTAAGTAAAAAACTTAAAATGTCAAATGAAAATGAAATTAAAATGCTGATTGAAAATTCCAAGATTGAAAACAATTGAAAGAGAAACTTATAGCATTCGGAGCTCAAAAGGATATGGAGTTTAGTTTACTCCAAAATGATATTTGCAAATTAAAAAATGATTACACTGAGAAAAGCTTGAGTCTAGAAAAAAGATTGGTTGAGTTGAAAAATGATGATTGCACATGTGAAAAAAGTTTTAGCCTTGACAAAAAATATACTGTAATCGAACAAAAAATTAGTGATCTACAGACATCATTCCTACAGTTTATACGAGAATTTTCTACAAAATTTGATAAGTTCCAAACAAAGTTTCTGACCTACGCTGATACAGTTCGATTGAACAAACCAGCTGAGTTTTTCACAGATATAAGTACAAAATTGAGTTTGGTTACCAAAAAAATTGAAGCTCAAAGTGATGAAAAATTAAAAGAAAAAAAGGCACTTAATGTAATTGTATTCAAAGTCCAGAATCAGAAAATCCTAGTAGCTCACTTGAAAATTCAAGAAAAGATTTAAATACTATTCAAGAAATTTTGGGAGTACATAAAATTATTAAATCTGAATTCAACTCATTGTACAGAATTGGAAAAATTATCAAGAATAGATGCAGACCATTTATAATTAAGCTCAACAGTTTGGAAGCTAAGCAGAGACTTTTAAAGTTGAGAAATTTAAAAGTTATTAGGAAAGGAAAAGAAAACGCAATATATATTAATCCTGATAGAACGGCTTCAGAGCTATTGGCTTTTAAAAAAATGCGAGAAGAGTTAAAAATAAAACAAAAACTAGCTTATGATAAAAATCTGAGAGTACAATATGTAATAAGAAACAACAAAATAGTTGAGAAAATACAGCAGCCCTTTCGTTACACCACCCTGGAACTCTGGGGTTAGTGTTAGTTGTAACAACTTTGTTTAAAACTTTAAAATATTTAGTCATACTGTTAATTCTGATGGTAATAGTAGTGACTTTTTTCTTAATAATAGTACTGTTAGTTCTTTGAAAAATAAGTGTACTGAAGCCTTAAACACATATTTTCACAATAGGTCGAAGTCTAGTAAAAATTTTATAATAAAAATTTACTATACAAATATTAGATCTATCTTAAACAAAATAAGTTTTGTTAAGTTTCATATGTGCACAAACAACATAGACTTATTTTTCTTTACTGAAACTTGGTTAAATTCTAACAATATCAATTCTATTTTTTGTCCATCTGGTTATAACGTTATTCGTAATGATATATTGAGCAGGGGGGAGGCGTTGCTGTCTTTTTCAAAAAAATATTTAAAAATTATTGAAGTTAAAAGTGAATTTATTGCTTTTGACGGTTTTGAATTTATATGCTATGATTTAATTCTCAAGGGATAAAAGTTAAGATTTTTATGTATTTATATTCCTCCAAATCTTTCTAAATCTATAAAAATTGTATCAAACATGATTGATCTTATTAAACATTTCACACCAAAAAATTTTTCGTTCTATATTATTGGTGACTTTAATTTTCCCAATATTGATTGGAGTATTCCGGGCTCAACTTTCAATGAATGTAATATATTTTTTTTTAAGTTTTGTTCAGGAAACTATTTAACTCAAATTATTGATTCACCTACACATAAATTCTTGATTTAGTGCTTTGTAATTGCATGGGGTTGAATAGAATTAAATTTCATTCAGTAGATTCACCTTTAACTAATACTAATGACCATTCCCTTATATCTTTTGGCATTAGTGTTAAAAAGAGCATGAAATCAGCTACTGTTACACTTTACCCAGATTTTTCCAGAGCGGATTTTAAGTGTATCAACGAATATTTGTCAAGTATAGATTGGAAATTTATTTATAATAAATCAGAGAGTTTACAGGAGTTTTATGATAAATTTGTTAACATTATTAATCTTACAATCAAAAAAATTGTACCCTTGAAGAAGAAAAATAGAAAACGTAAGATATATCCTTCTAATTTCAAAAATCTACTAAAAGAAAAGCAAAAACTATATAAAAAATGCAAGTTAGATCAGCAGATTACTGAAAAATACAAGCTAGTTTCAAAAGCATACGAAAAAGCTGTAAAAAATTTCGACATACAACATGAAAAAAGCTTCTGTCAAAATACTAATTCAAAATTTTTTTTTTCTTTTGTAAAATCAAAGCTAAATCTATCACCTTCCTTTTCTCTTTTACTTGATGAAAATAACTTACCATTAATTTCAGACTTTGATAAAGCCTCTTATTTTAAGAAATCATTCCAAAAAGAATTTAGTAAAGATTTTGAAGATGAACATTTTATACTTATTGATAAGAGTTGTCCTGAAATGCAGGATTTTTTTATTAGTAATAATGAAATAATTGAATCTGTAAATCATTTAAAAGATAAAATACTCAGAACAGCAGAAAATATATCTTCGTATTTTTTAAAACGAACTATTAGCTCTCTCATTTTCCCAATCTCGTTAATTTTTAATTGCTCTTTAGCAATATCTTTTATACCAAGGCAATGAAAAATATCTTATATTATACCAATATTCAAAAAAAAGGAAACAAAAATAATTCATTAAACTATAGACCAATTTCACTAACTAGTAGCTTTTGCAGATCTTTTGAACATATAATTTCATTAAGAATACTTAATCATCTTTTCTTAAATAATCTTATTTCTCCGAAACAATTTGGTTTTCTTCCTAAACGAACTTCATGTATTCAATTATTGGATTGCCTTCATTCATGGTTAGTATCTTTTTTTATCAATAAATCTATCAATGTAATTTATACAGACATTCAGAAAGCGTTTGACTCTGTCTCTCATTTTAAGTTAATTAAAACTTTATCTCAATACAAAATTAATAGAAATCTAGTTGAATGGTTCAAAGAATTTCTTCAGGAAAGAACACAAAGAATAGTTATCGGTAACACGTTCTCAGAATCCTTACCAATTTTTAGTGGAGTTCCGCAAGGAGGGGTTATAGGTCCACTGTTATTTATAATTAATATAAATGATATAGCCTTAGAGGTTGACTCTAATAGCAACATTAAGCTTTTTGCAGACGACACAAAAATATTTAGCCAATCTAACTTAGTTTTACAAAAATCTTTAGATAAAATCTACCATTGGTTAAAAGAAAGGAGATTAAACCTAAATCCCAGCAAATGTCATGTTTTGAATATTCGCAAAAGTACACCTATTCCAGCGTTTGATTTTAAAATAATAATGCAATCTTAGCTAAAACTGAGGTATTTAAAGACCTTGGAATTTTTATTTCAGATAATTTAAAATGGAACCATCATATTAACTTTATTTACCGTACTGCATCAATTTTATCTTTTCAAGTTCTAAAAAGCTTTATATCTACGGATTTGGTATTTCTTAAGAAACTGTACCTAGTTTACATCCGTCCTAAGATGGAATACAACACAACTTTAATGGTCTCCATATTCTATAAAAGATATCAACCAACTAGAATCTATTCAAAAAAAATTTACGAGATTAATCTTTAATCGGTGCAACATTTCATATACGTCTTACATAGACAGACTAACAAAGCTTAATATAAAAACTTTAGAGTACAGAAGACTTGAATTTGATCTAATTACTTTTTTTAAACTGATTAACAATGAAACTACTATTGATTCTAAAACTTTCTTTGAACCTTATGAAAATAATTACTCACTCAGAGGTAATAATAGAAAATATACATGCAAATATCATTTCAACTATGTTGGTTGGCACAAATCTTTTTTCTATCGTTCGGTAAAAATGTGGAACAAACTTCCAAATGAACTAGTATCGTGCAAAAATCTGAAACATTTTCGATTAAACTTAAAAAGATTTGATTTAAATAAAATATTTACCAGTAAAATTTATAAGTGATTAGTTTTGTTCATCATTGATTTGGTGTATGGTATGTAGTTTATTGGTAGTTTAATCTGTAAGCTACACCTTCCCTTTATAGATTTTAGGTACTTTTCAACTTTGATTTTTTGGAAGGGCTCTTGTTAATGTGCTTTGGGCTTTAGATTTTGAAATTATTGGATATTCAGTTGATTCCTAAGCTAGACTTGTGAACTGTTGCTGCCAAATTTTTGAAGTGATTTTTGACTGAATTTGCCGTCATAACGAGTGGCAAATAGTAGCTGAGATGAATGTTCTGCAAGATGAAGACAGCTTCTGAAGATTTGACAGAAATGCTTGTTACAGGGATTTGTTGCTTTGGAACGTATAATTGGAGATTGGTGACTTTGGAATTGTTGAATATTTGGTTGTGAAAGTTTTAATTTATTCAATTTCTGCCTTGTATAAGTTTTATGTTTATGTTTCTTTAATCACTGTAATTTGTTTTTTTTTTTATGTTAGTGTCTTTCAGTTTAAGTGGCTTAGGTTTTAATGCCTAGGTCCTTCGTTGGACAATAAACTTAATAATAATAATAATAATAATAATAATAATAATAATAATAATAATAATAATAATAATAATAATAATAATAATAATAATAATAATAATAATAATAATAATAATAATAATAATAATAATAATAATAATAATAATAATAATAATAATAATAATAATAATAATAATAATAATAATAATAATAATAATAATAATAATAATAATAATAATAATAATAATAATAATAATAATAATAATAATAATAATAATAATAATAATAATAATAATAATAATAATAATAATAATAATAATAATAATAATAAAAAGATATTCTTTTTATTGAAAATAAGTATTTTCCTTTATTAAAAAATTGAATTTTTATACTGTAACATATAATAATAAAAAAGCTTATTGTATAAATTTTATGACAAACTAATTTCAAATAAAAGAATTAAATAAGTATAAAAACAGTTTTATAACTTTGTTTTGTTTATTATATGCTTGAAAATATTATATTTTAAGCAATAATTTACATCACATGTATTTTTCGGTTTATGAAAATTTTTTTATAATATTCGGTTTTATTATAAAATACATCGAACTAAACAAAAGAATGTTTATAAAACTTCTATGGAGTAGTTGTTTACAATAAGTTTTCAATAAAATGCTAGGTTAACAAATTAACAAGTTTTTACTTTCCAACATATTTACATATAAAGTTTTTTTAAATATAATTTAGCTTTTTGTTCTAACTTTATGTAGTTAAATTTTACATTTTAGTTAATAGTCTAAATTAAATATAAACAATATTATGCAAAATATAAAAATTCAATTTGTTTTGTGTTGACATTATGATTTCGTTAGCCTTTCCTTTGATAAAAAAAACAGTATTCGTTTCCACTTAAAATTACAAAAAGGTCTACTGAACATAAAACTGATTAAGGAGAAAATTAGGGAGATGATTTTAAATATCAAACTGTAAACAATGAAAAAGAAAATTATTATCTTAAGTAGTGTCACTGTAGTACAGCATTTGAACAGAATAATAAATTTTTACCACGATATTTTCTCAATTACCAAGGTAAATAGGTAACTTGACAGATCTTTTCTAAAAAATATATTTCAGCTGAAACTTTATTTGATGTGTGATAGTGTCTTCTCAATGAGTATTAAAATCTAAAATGATTCAGTCTTTAACAAGACAGTTTTGAAAAAAAAACCTTTTATGAAAGATTTTTTCTATGATCTTTTAAAACAGTTTGTTTTTAAACTTTACAGTTAGCTCACTATTTTAGGAAAAAAAAAATCATAGCTAAAGTAATTAAAATAAAAATACATCCTGAGGAGTTTATTATAATAAAGTAAATACTTTTTTTCAAATTTATGTATTGAATAAGTTTTATTTCAACTTTTTTAATATTTCCTCGCTATTAAAAGGGCTTTTTTTTTTCAGATATCAAGTAACTTATTTACCAAAAATACCTTATTTGTAACAAATTCATAATGCTTATTGCTTATGTTAAAAACGATTTAGTTACTGATAAAAAAAGAATCGTTTTATACTTAATTAATGTTTCTAAACCAGTCAATCGAACTTTTACTAAGTATCGTTTAAACAATTTTTAAAATTAAGTAAATGTTTAAGTTTCATTAACCTTAAAAAAATAAGATTACAAGTAGTTTAACTTAAATACTTAAATAAAAATAACTTACAAAAACTTTTAGTATTAAAGCTAAGACAATACTTAAAAGTGAAAATATTTCCACAAACAGTTTCTTTACTTTTTTACAGTCAAGAAATAGTTTTTATTTATAATTAAACTAGCATTTTATAACACATGCGTTTTATCACATTTAGAGTCTGCATCAAATTTTTTGTAATTTTCAAAACATAAAATAAAACAGTGACGTTTACTTTAGTCGTAAAAGTCCTTATATCGTAAACTAAAATAAATAGTTTATCATGCTTTTATATCTTATTAGTGGAGTAAGGTACAGTTTAAATTTTTTGCAATTAAAAGTGTAAAACACAACTCAGACCTTTTAATGAAAATCAGTTTTGAAATTTTTAAAATAGAAGCGTTGTGAAAAACACAAAAAAAAAACTAACATAAAAGTGTTTTTAAAAAGCTTGCTTTTCATATCTCTTAATTCTTTGAATATTTAACACGAAAAAATTTTAACGTTTTGTATAACTTTTTTTTTCCTAGTTGGTATAAAAATTTTAGTAAGTGTTTTTCTAGTAGTTTTGTATTTCCGATGTTTACTTTAGGTTAATTAATACTAATTTGTTCTTCAATATCTCATGTAAATAATCCTAGGCTATAAACAATTTAAATATGCACAGAAAAACTTTAAGTCAAAATAATATTTGGTAAGCTTAAAACTAAATGTTGTTTTTTATTGCTTAACTGTTGTTTAATATTTTTAAAACAACTAAATGTTACTATATTTCTAATGTATATTTACTCATATAAATAAAAGATAGTATCTTTTTTTATCATAGCTCCGTTAAAATATGTTAAGTCGTTTAACACACAGAAAAATATGTCAGTCTAATAATGAAAGAATACTCTTTTATTTTACTTTATTATAAAAAAAAATTATATGCATAAAATATATTAACAATCGAAAAGATGCTATAATAACTTCAAACTTTCTTTAATTTAACGGTAACATGATAGTTAAATAAAAATAAATGAAATTAAAAATTTACAAATTCTTTTAATTTAAATACAAGGTTTTTAAGAAGCCAAATCTGAGAAACTAATTGATATTTGAAAAAAATTATCTACAGTTATATCCGAACAACAGCCTTGAATAACTTAAAATCAAAACAGCTTAAAAGAAATAACTAATTATTACCAGGGGCGTAGCATGGGTAGGGACACTGGTGCATGCGTACCACCCAAAAAAAAAGAAAAATGTAAAAAAAAGAATGTAATGTCTATATCCTTTATAGTTTATTTTTTCTGCTTATTTTGCCTTTTTTCAACTATGTTTATCTAGCATTCAAAAAGTTAAACGAAATTTTGAATACCAATTAGTGACAAGTTAGGAAAGTACATGTTATTACTCAATATACTGATTCGGTGCGTAATTGCAAATGCGCACCGATATTGATGAAAAACTCCATAAGGAAATATTTTATAAGTTCATTAACTTCATAAGAATTTAGACTCAAAAAGCACGCAATTAATATAGCGCACCGCTTTAGTATAACCTTATGGCAGATTATTTTTCTACAAAAAGTTTACAAAAATACGTCACGTTTAAAGAAAATTTAAATAATTTTACAATTTTTTTTATGCTACATTGTTAAGACTACTGCTAGTTTTATAAACTTTATTTTTGTAAACATACAAGATAAGCGTGTCGGCCTATGAGAAATAAACTTTGTTTGTGATTTTTATTTTAAACAAATACAATCAAATGAATTAAATTAAAAAGTATACTTTTAACTATTTTACAAAGTTGTAATAAACTGTAATAACAGTTATAAAGTTGGTCTATTTTAACTTCTGTGTAACTTTATTAAAATTATGTGCAATAAGGTGTTGTTATCACTGTTGTATTATATATTAAAGAGATTGATATTTTTTTCCTAAACAAAACAGATACTTTCGTTTTATTGAATATATTAGTTTTTAAAGATATAAAGTTTACTATAAGTTATTAAAACAATTTTTATTTAGTAAGTTTACATTTTTGCAAGTATAAGTAATTCTAATTAAACTTATACTTTTATTTAATTGTTTAATTTTGTAATATGTAAATATTTTCAAAACAATTAACGAACATATTTTACTAAATAAATTTATTTTAATTATATTACTTATAAAAAGTTTTTTTATAGCTAATTACAAAAGTTTTAATTTAGAGGATTTTTTGAGAAAAAAATTTTGCGCATCCCCTGACCAAAATACCACGCTACGCCACTGATTATTACTAAATTTTTTTTTCAAGTTCTATTTTATATACATTTCAGAACAAGTACCCAATAAAAATGCTTTCCGAAAATATTAAATCGTTTTTAGATTTATTATAGCCTTATTCTTAGCCCATCTTGCTCTTACGTATTCAAAAAATATTTAAAAATAAAGTTTAAAATGCTAAAACTATAACTAATATGAAATTTTTATTTTCTTTTTCAAGACTCAACAAGCATTAGGGAAAACCTGAAAATTTTTTTTATAAAAATCTTAAATAAACAACTGAAACTGTATCATTAGTTTTTATTGATCTTTTTACCTAACTCAGTTTCAGATACTACACTATAAAAACTTTTTTTTTTAAGTTTAAAAATTTAAAGAGAATTCTTTCAGTATTCTTGCTTCATAAAAGAAATGTTTAACTAATATTTATAAAAAAATAAAAAATAATACTTGAAAAGAGAAAATGATAATTAATTTGTTAAAACACTTACCACTAAAATTCAGCTATAAACTATTCTAACTACGTTTTGTATTTTAAGATTAGCTGTATTGAACTACAATGAGAAAACAGATAAAAACATAATTATATTGAAAAATTATCTTCTTAACTAAAAGGTTACGTCAAACGTTGTCACACATTAATAAAATGAAGAGCGAGTGATCAGTTATTGTAAAAAGTTCAGCTAATTTATATTCTTTGTACAAATATTAAAATACATTTTCTTTATTAGAAGAATGGCGAATAAAACTTAATTTAAATTATAATATAATAAAACAGCATACTTTATATGCTTGTTAGCTAAAATAATTATAAATTTAACAACATATGCTAGCTTATGTAAGATATGTATAAAAAAAAATATTACACGTAGTTTATTTTAAATTAAACTTAATAAGTAGGAAGTAAAACTAACTATTTAAGAGAATAGAATAGATTAACAAATAATAGATTGAAAGTTATAACTCTAACTTATTTTTAAATTTCATAAAAGAACAAAATACCGAGTTTATTTAGAACAGCGTAATTGGTTTTAACCTTTAGTAAGCTAAATGGTTTTAATTATTTTTTTTTGAAACTCTAATATCAAACTACTTATTTATTACCAAAACTTTAATATCAAACAGTTTTTAATCTAATTACTGCTTTTTAACCACGGTATTTGCATCTCCTGTGAAAAAACAAATGTATATAGACTAAGATATTTTAAAAAGGTTGAAGTTATTTTTAGTTAGTTTCTTTCTAAGGTGTAAGTAGGATTTGGAACATAATAAGCTTGACACACAAACTCAGGTTAGTAAGGCTTGTTCAGGCTTAAATCAGTAAAACAGTTTTAACTTAAATATTGTAGTGTTAGAATTTTTAAAAAATAAATAAAACTGTATACGCTGTTCTAAACATACTTGGTATTATGTTAATTTATCAAATTTGAAACAAAGTTAGAGTTATAATGTTTTAAATTCAGAACGATATATAAGTTTTTATTATGATTTATAAGTTTAGTATCTAACTAAGTTTTTAATATATATATTTTACGTAAGTTTGTATTTATTTTAGAATTTATATTTATTTTAGTTTGCATATACAGTATGCTATTTTATTAAATCCGAAATTTAAAATCATGTAGTATTCTTTTTTTATGAAAAACTTATTGTATTCTTATATTTCTATAACGAGTATAAGCAAGTTAAACTATTTACAATAATTGAACAATTGCTGTTGATTTTATTATTGCGTTACAATTTTAAGCGTAAAGCTATAGCTAAGAATACTATTTCATTAACATAGTTATCTTTTTTATATGTACTATTATGTGTATATCAAATGTTTTGTAATTTTGAAAAAATAAAATAAAACAGTGACTTTTACTTTAGTCGTGAAAGTCTTTCTGTCGTAAATTTAAATAAATAGTTTATTATGCTTTTATATCTTATTAGTGGTGTAAGGTACAGTTTAATCTTTTGCAATTAAAAATGTAAAACACAATTGTAACATTTAAAAAAAAATCAGTTTTGAAATTTTTAAAAATAGAAGCATTGTGGAAAAAAAAAACATAATAATGTCTTTAAAATGCTTGTTTTTTTGTACCTCTTAATTCTTTGATTATTTAAAACTAAGATTTTTTACTGTCATCTAGTACATTTTTATTCTGGTTGGTATAACAGTTTTAGTAAGTGTTTTTCTAGTTTATATTTTTATTTTAGATGATTACTTTAGGTCAATTAATACTAATTTGTTCTTCAATATGTCATGTAAATAACCCTAGACTATAAATAGTTTAAGTATGCGCATAAAGACTTTAAGTACAATAGTATTTAGTAAACTTAAAACTAAATCTGTTGTTTTTATTGCTTAACTGTAGTTTAATATATTTTAAAAAAATAACTAAGTATTACTATATTTCTAAAGTATATTTACTCATATAAATAAAAGATAAACTAATTAAGTTTTGTATTCTAAGATTAGCTGTATTGAACTACAATGAGAAAACAGATGAAAAACATAATTAGTATAAAAAATAATCTTCTTAAGTAAAGCGTTGAGTCAAAAGCTGTCACACATTAATTGAATTAAGAGTTAATGATCAATTATTATACATAGATTATTTTATTTATATCTTTTATTTAAATATAAGTCTCTATTAATTTATCAAATGAAGAAAGAAAACTATATGATATTAAATTTTATTATAACAAAACAGCATTCTTAAAATGTTTATTAGCTAGGATAAATTAAACTGAACAATATATAGAAATTTGAGTTAAATATGTATAATGAAAATTGATAAGAATTATGTTTTTTCTTTATTAGATTTAAAAAAAATATTAAAAATATAGTTATTTTACTTTTAACATATTCATAATTTTTGCTAATTTTGTTCAACAACTTTAAGCAGGCTTTTAAAACAAGCTTTATGTTTAAAGTTTATTATAATTTTACAATAAAAAGATTTTAAACCAAAGATTTAATGTTTACATAGCTTAATGGCAATTTACGTGCAAAAACTTGGCAATTATGGTATTATAGAAGTACACTTGTGTTATTTTACTAATTTCTTGAATAGTGAATATTGAAATAACTATATGTATAAACTTCATTTCATTACAATATTTCAGTTGTAGCAGGAAATGTTGTAAGCAACATCCTTGATTCAGGGTTGCTAAAAATTAAGTAACTCAGGAAAACTTGAATTTTTAACTTCAGGATAAATTAATTTAATTCAGGCTAGTTTGATTTTCTAAACTCAGGATGACTCAGACCTATGAGGTGGTTATATAAATTTTTGGACATATGAGTGGACTAAGGATAGTTTTAAGAATTCATAAAATTACTTCCCAATTTGTTTTCAAGATCTCGAATGAGCTTTGTTGTTCTATATGCAATATTTTAACATAAATAGCCTAATTGTTTGAAAATTTGTTTTTTAATTATAACTCTAACGTAGTTTAAATTTGACAAAGTAACATAATTCCTATGCTAAGTTTATTTAGAACTGCGTAAACAGTTTAAATCTTTGGTTAGGCTTTAAGAAATTATTTATTTTTGTAAGTTACTTATTTTTTAAAAACTCTAATCATACTACTTAAAAGTATCAAAATTTTAATATTAAACATTTTTTTATTTAGTTATTGCTTTTTAAGCACAGTATTAGTTTCTTCCATGAAAAAATAAATGTATATGGATTGAAATAATTAGAAAGGTTGAAACTATTTTTAGTTAGTAGCTGACTTGGTGTAAGTAGGATTAAGAATATTATAAGGTTGGCACACAAACTCCGATTAGTTAGGCTTGTTCAGGTCTAATTCAGGTAAACAATTTAAACTCTAATTATTTTGGTATTAGAGTTTTCAAAAAACATAACTTGCAAAAAAAAAACTTTTTACGTTTTTCTAAACATACTTGGTATTATGTTAATTTATCAAATTTAAAACTAAGTTAGAGTTTTAATTTTTTAACTTGAGAAAAACATATATGTTTTTATTATGTTTAATAAATTTTATATTTAACTAAGATTTTAATGTACATATTTTACATATTTACTATTTTAAAATTTATATTTATTCCAGCTAACATATTAAGCTGTGGTCTTCAACCTTTTTGAAAGCTGCGCGCTAAACTACTGGAAAATAAACTCTTTGTACACTTGCCTATAAAAGTATCTAAATATTATTGAAAAAAGTATCTAAATATTTTTTTTAATGTTTCTAGCGCAAATATCTAGTATGTAAATAACGGTTTGTTTTGTGATTTAATTAGCTTTTTTCCCATTGAGAAGACTAAAAATGTTATTTAAACAATTAAAATTCACCATACTAAACTTTCTGTTCACAGTAAAATAATTTCTATGCACACCTGTGTGCACCAGTGCACACTTTGAAGACAACTGATTTGAAGTATGCTGCGGTATTATATTAAAGTTTAATATCATGTAGTGTTCCTCATTTATTTGATAAACTTATTGTGTTCTTGTATTTCTATAAAGAATATAAACAATTTAAACTATTCATAATAATTAAACACTTGCTTTTCATTTTATTAAGGCGTTACAATTTTAAGCGTAAAGCTTAAGTTGAAAATTTTATTTCATTAACATAGTTATATTTTTTATCTTTTTTCTTGTTTTATATGACCAATATTAAAATACGAAACTTAATTAGCAGAGATAGTAGCTATATAATAGTTTAATGTAAACTGTTTTAAAAAACGTTTATACCTTTTCTTTTTTCAATTTTAGTATCAAAAGTGTTAAAATTTAAAGAGAATATTATCCATATTCTTGCTCGATAATAGAGTTGTTTAAATAATATTAAACAAAAAAGTAAATATAATACTTGGATAGATAAAATTGTATGAAAAGTTGATAAAACATTATACATTATTATATAGCTATTAACTCTACTAATTAAGTTTTGTAATTTAAGATTTGCTGTATTGAACTACAATGAGAAAACAGATAAAATACATTACTAAGATTAAAAAATAATATTCTTAACTAAAGCGTTGGGTTAAAAGTTGTCACACTTTAGTAAAATTAAGAGTGAATGACTTTTATTATACATAGTTTATTTTATTTATATCTTTTACAAAATATAAGGATAAAATGAAGTAAGAAAACTACATGATTTTAAATTTTATTATAATAAAACAGCATTTTTTATATGCTTATTAGCTAAGATAAATATAAATTAAACAATATTTAGAATTTTAAGTAAATTATGTATAATAATACTTAATAAATATTAGTTTATTTTTTAATTAGCTTTAATAAAAATAATAAAAAAATTGTTATATTACTGAGATTTTAAACTATAACTATATTAACTATAAAAACTATAACGACTATAATAACTGTAAAACCTATAATAACTATAAAACCTGTAATAACTATGACACCTATAACACCTATAACACCTATAACACCTATAACACCTATAACACGTATTATAACTATAACACCTATAATAACTATAATACCTATGCCAAGTTTATTCAGAACTGCGTAATTAGTTTAACCCTTAAGTTTAACCCTTTAAAAGGTTAATTTTAACTATTGTAAGTTGATACTTTTTGAAAAGTCTAATGATACTACTTATTAAAAACTTTAATATCAAACAGATTCTTATTAAATATCTGCTTTTGAAGCACGGTATTAGTTTTTCCTGTGAATAAATAAATGTATATACTTTAAGATAGTTAAGAAAAGGTTGAACTTATTTTTAGTTAGTAGCTGTCTTGGGTGTTAGTAGAACATTATAGAGTTAACACACAAACTCAAGTCAGTTAGGCTTATTCAGGCATAGGTCAGAAAAAAACAGGTCAGTTTTTATTTTTTTAAACAGCAATTGTACATGCTATTGATACGAGTTTACTACTAGCTATATATATTTATACAGGATAAATTCATTGTTACAAAGTTTTTATAATAATATTTACAAATAAGTCATATGCTCAATCAGGTGCTGTATCTAGGTCACCTTGTACTAAAGTAAATATCAGTTAGCTGAAAACTTCTCTTTCTGAGTGTTTCTATTATTCTTACAATTAAGCAATTATCAGTAAAATCATTTTAAATATAGACTTTTTTTTAGATAAATTTATCAAATTTTTTATAATAATTAATAAAATTTGTTAATCACAATAGTAAAAGTTTAAAATCTTTAACAGAAAAACAAAAAGCTTTAAAGGCAATTGTTTTTAGTATTTTTTAAGTGTATAAACTTAATTTCATAAATATAAAAAGTATTAAATGAGTTTGTAACCATGCAGAAGTTTTATTGTAATATAAATACTATTATGCTTAGAAGATTTTTTATATATTACTAAACATTATGTAGTATAAGAAAAGTGAGTGAACAATAGATTTTTTGGAAGTCTCGGTTTCGTTTAAATAATATCATTTTCTTATTAATTTAAAATTTGAAATGTGAGGTATATGTTTGATTAACAAAAAAAATTTCTTTTTTTAAAAATTGTTGGATTTAAAATGGAATAAGAAATGAATAATTATTTTCAATCTAAATGTAACAGGGTATTTGGAACGAATCTAACTTGAAAAAACTAAAATTTAAAGCTTATCCAAACACTAAAGCTGTTTAACCTGTTTTAATAATACTTGGTATTATGTCAGTATATCAAATGGGTTATTAATTTACATTGAGATTTAAACAATAAAGTGATAGATAGCTTAATACTTAAGGAGTCTTTATAAACTTAAAACAAAGTTTTATTGAATTTATTGCTTTATTACTGTTTCTTGCTTACGCGATGATCACAAGCGAATATACTATGACCTTTGCTTGTGAACATCCCGTAAGCGAGAAACAGTTGTAAATCACTAACTTCAATTGAACTTTTGTTTCTATTTTAATTTCATTATCGTTTGCATACATTTGCACTATGTTATGAATGAAAACATTTGCAAAATTTTAGTTTTTGTTATTAAACCCTTCTATTTAATCAAAGTTTCATTTTAAAAAATTGTTGGATTTAAAATGGAGTTCAATTTTTAATATGCTTAAGTAAGATTAGCTAGGGATAACGGTACATTTAAAACATTAAACACCTTAAAATAAAACTTTCTGACCAAGCAAGTATTAGACAAAACACCGGAGCGTTTTGATTAGACCCTTTATTAACAGAAATCAATATTCTAAAGATAATTCTAATATTTGTTCAAGTAAGCACAATTTGCGAGTAAGCATATTTTACAAGTAAGCATAATTCGTTAGTAAGCATACTTCACTAGTAAATATTGTCAGATTACATTTTTAAAGGATACACATTCTTAAATGTAAATATTACAACATCTTAAATTTTGATAATTTTTATTCCTTATTTAAATCTTTATTAATTTGTAATATAATGTTTTTTTAATAAAACTTAACATAATTTTTTTCAAGTTATAGTTGTTTTTGAGATTTGACTCCTTAAGCATTTTTTTATTTGACTTCAGAAAGTTATAAAAAATAAAACAATCAAAAAATATATATAATAAGCTTATTTTTTCTGTAAAGCGTTTTAGCAATTTATTGGTAACATGATTGTTTAATTTTATTAAATAGAGTTTAAATAATTGAAACTACTTGCATCTCTATAGAAAAATTAAATTATTATAACTTCTTATATAATAAGCTTATTTTTTCTATAAAGAGTTTTAGCAGTTGAACGGTAACATGAAAGTTTAATTTTATTAAATAGAGTATAAATAATTGAAACTACTTCTATATCTATATAGAAAAATCAAACTTATTATAACTTCTTTTTGGTTGTTTCAATTGTAAAGTTTATGCATATAGATAATATATTCTTATTTTGTTTCTTAAACTTTTTTAAATAAACTATTTTGAATAGATTTTTTATTTAAATGTCATTTATTGTAATATTTCTTTTTCTAGTTTTTCAAACTTTTTATACAGCAACGGCATTTTTTTAATTTTTTTATTCCTTTACTTATTTATAGTTGCTGAATTACCCTTTTAGACAACGTGCTTTTATATATTTTTAAACAGAAATTTTTTATAGATACATTTACTTTATTTATCAATGTTCTGTTGCTCGTTTAGAGGTATTAAATCTAGTTATTCCAAAACTGAATACAGAAATAAATTAAAGTTTTGTAAAAGTAAAATGTATTTAAAAATACATTAATATATAAAGTTGTTTCAAACAAATATTTAAAAAATTTAGCAATAAACCAACATATTAAGTTTTAAATTTATTTAATCTTATTGTTGCTTAAAGTTTTTCTGTTCATATTTAAACTGTTAAAATAATTTTCATCACTATTTAGAGACGCACTTCATCAGGTAGTTACTAAATTACTTCTTTTTTTTATGAATCTGTTGTTGTTCATAGTTTACAATTTAGTTTGAAAAATTGTTTATTCACTTCGTTTACTAGCCAATGATTTGTTTCAACCTCTATTTTTTAATTAAAAGATTATACAATTAAAATTAACTGCTTTTCAACGACTATGACAACTACACAACTAGAACACATAAAGAGGAAAATACTTCCTGCGTTGTCGAAGCACAAAGATGTTTGGCCGTTCCGTAAACCTGTTGATCCTATTAAGCACGGAATACCAGTTAGTTTTTAATACATTTTATAGCTTTCTAATTATTAACTAGTGTTTCGATTAAGTAAATTAAGATTCTTGTGTTTTTGAAATATTATTTGTATAATTACTAAACCTTTCGATCCTATTCAGCATAGTACTATAGATAGATTTTAAATACTTGTACCAATTATCCTTTTAAGTTTGACCTATTAACTATTGTTTTTACTAATTTAAAATATAAGTGCTGTGTTTTAAAAACTGTTTGTAATATGTTTGAATCAGGTAATATTTTTAGTCATTAATGATTGTTACTATTAAACTAAAATGCAATAGTGTTATTTATTAACTCTTTATTTGTCTCGTAGTGTTTACAAAATTATCTATAACTTTTTTTCTAGTATAACTGAAGAAAGTTTGTTCTGTACAATTGAAAATTTTAAACCGCAGTATTTTAAAGTCATATATATATGTACATAGAATTAGTTAAATTTATTTAATGAAAATCAGTTTTAGTTAACAACAAATTATGTATGTTATTTTTTAAGACTCTTTTGTAAATGATGATTAATGATTGTTTAAAATTATTACTTATTCTTTAAATGTTATTTTTTTGGCAATTATGTATAAGAAATGTAACTAGGTTTTTTCTAAGAAAAAAATAATTTAATTGTTTATAGGACTATTATGATATTGTCAAAAGACCAATATGCCTACAAGATATAAGGAAAAAGCTCAAGAATAGCCAGTATAGTAGCGTTCATGAATGTATTCAAGATTTTCGGTTGATGTTTAAGAACTGTTTCTCATACAATCCAGTAAGTTTCAATATTTTAATAATCCAATTGTAATTAATAAAATAAACTATTATTGTATATATCAATTACTAAGTGCTAGTTAGTTATTTGTTCAGTATTGAGATTTATAATTTTTTTTAATTTACCAAAATCTTTGAATTTTTATCATTTATTGTTAACAACTATTGTAAGGAGTACATGTTGTTATAAATTCATGTTGATTTATTTTATAGAAAGGCACTGATATTCATAAGTTGGGAAGAAACTTAGAAGCGTTTTTCAATGATCAAATTCTCGACCTGCCTGAAGATAACAGCGAAGCTTCAGAAAGAGAAAAACAAGTATTTAATTACAATTGTTTGCTACTTTGTTTTCTTTACTTTAAAATATTTTAGTAAGTATGTAAAGCTAATATTAAAAAACTTCGTCAAATAATATAGCAATAATTAGTAGTTTTAAAAAGGACCATACATTTTAGTTTAATATGTTTTAACCTTAAGCAAGTTATACCAAATGATGATAGCATAGGACCGTAATTTTTCATATATTGAAACATACTAATGTATCAAAGCTCACCAAAATATAATAAAAACTAAGCGAAAAATGTATGTGTAATTGATATTAAAAAGTATATTTTGTTTATACGCTTCCGTTAAAGTTAATTACTATTTACCTCTACTTTTATTTGTTTACTTTATATCATATAATAACAAACTGACCTCAGACATTGTACTACATTTAACAATCCGTATGTTTGTACTTTTCAGAAATTTGAAGATGTATCAAATGGAATATCTTCAAAACCAAATCAAGCTTTAGGACTAAACCAAGAAAATGATCAAAGGTTTGTTTAATAGTTATGTTAAAATTCAAAACTTGTTTTAGATTTTTTTAATCATGGTGAAATAACAAGACTTAAAAAGCCTTTAAAGTTTTTTTGGTGATATGGTGGAAAAAGATCGTCAACTTAATTATAACTTGTGTTATATTTTGTATAAAACTATTCCTAACTACAAGTTAACGTCACTGTTAAGTTATAAATTTTCTTGTTCTTAGGAAAAAGCATAGAGGAATACTTACTGTTAAACCCAGTATTTTTTTTAACATAATTGAATAAACTTCTTGTTATCTTTACCATTAATAAAAATTAAAGTAATTTTCGAGACATCAGCAATTACAGTTATAGACTTAACAAGTTTTACATCGAAGGCGCAAAAAGAACTGAAAAAAGCTTAATTTACTAAAAATATATCTCCTCCTTCAGTCTTTGAGCAAACGTTGCAAAACTTTCTTGGAGTAGTCTTGAAAACATTTTTAACTACTTATATTTAAAATTTTATTAAATTGTTCATTTTAAAAAAGTTATATAAAATTATACAAAAAATTATTATTTTTTATTTTGATCAAAATTATTATTTTTTTTAACCGTTTCTTACAAGTTGTACGTGTAATTAAAGAGTACTTTTCCAAAAAATTGCTTTAAAAATGAAGGAACACATAGGTTTTTATTAAATTTTGAAAAATTAAAAAAAAAATATGTAAAAATTTTTAAGCTCTAAAATAAAGGCCAATGTTAATTATTATTAAAAAAATGTAAGACCCTCATCCTAAGACTTTAATACTAAACGTAATGTGCCTTTAATACAAGTTAATAAAAACCTAATATCGTTTTAAAGACTGCTTAAAATTTATTTTTTAAATGTATATCTAAGAAACAAAAAAGTGAGACTTTAAGCGAAACAAAAGGCTTAAACAGTTGCACCTTGTAGTAGAAAAACGTAGTTTAGTAATCAATTTATAGATAAAAGTTATAATATTAGACAAGTATGTATAAAATCTTTAATTTAATATAAATCACAAAAACAGTTCAGAAAGAGAGAACTTTGAGCCTAAACTTGAAGGACATGATAACGATGCATTGAGTAGAAATTTATCATCAAAGATGTTACCCAGATCTCGTTTGAGCGACTGTTTGGAAAAGAAAGTCAACAAACGTGTAAAGATTGAAGGTAAAGAAAAGGAGGTTGGTAAGATCCACATCAGAATTTTATACAATAAAACAAACCATGTGGAAGTTAAAGAAAAAATGATAGAGAGGTGAAATTACATTTATTTTATTTACTATAATAGTTACTGAGCAATATTTTTAGAATGTTTAAGCAAAAAACACAATAAAAATAAAAAAACATGTAGTTATTTGAAAGTTTTATATTTAAACAAACATTTTTGTCAGAAATTGTACAGTTAAAACAGCTTGTACAATTTTTTAAAATCAATATTAATTTTACACTTGTTTCAAATTTTCAATAAATGTTGCAATAAATACCACATTTTATTTTTAAACATACTTGTATCCCAAATGAATACGCATTTCTAAGATAGGTAAAAAAAACAAATCTCTTGCAAGCCAATATCATTCAAAACGATCTTTCTTAGGTACGCACTAGTTAAACATTGAAATTGGTGCCTGAAATTGAAGTTAAGCTATGTTATTTTTTTAAAATGGTAAATCATATAAAAAAAACATTATGAAAAACGTTTCATCTTATAACAATTGAAGTTTTTACTCTACTAGGTAATTTATTAAGACAAAAATAGGGTTAATGTTAGGAAGTTCAAGAAAAGCATAATTAATGACTATAAACATAATTTGCTCATATAAAGCTTACAATTTTTACAATTTTAGAGCAATAATTTTTAAACAATATTAGCTTTGCTTTTGTTTTTGAAGTTAAAAAATAAAATAAGTTGAAGAAATATTTAATAAAGCTAAAACGATGTTTTTATCCAAATCACAAAGAATAGACATAAATAAATATATAAATAATGAATACTTTTTTTTTAATATTAATGTTTTGAAGAGTTTGAAAACAGGCGACTGATTTTTATATTCTATATTAAATTGTTGCCAAATTACATTATAATACTTTAAAGAGTATTTAAGGCTTCTAAATCAATTTTTTCTACTTAAAATATAAACTTTTATTTAGTACCAGCTTAATTAATGATGTCTAAAGAATAGATAGAAAATTGCCTAAAAAAGACACTTTAGAATGCCACAAAAACATCTGAATAGTGTCCTGTATTGCAGCTCCAAGAGACATAAAACTATTTACGAAAGAAAACAACTTTACTAATTTACAATCTGCTTAAGAACAGTCCATATGTTTAAAGTCTTTATACCAAAACCATAGTGTAATTAAACTTTCCATTTTTAAAATCTTTAAACTTTTTGACAACGATACACATTATTTTTTTAGATACGGAAAAAACTTCCACGAAAAAATACTTTACAGATCAAGAGCTTTTTATGCTTTTTTGGAAAAAGACGGTTATGAAATTTGTTTCTTTGGATGTCATACTCAGGTGAGATAAATTAAAATTTTTCGAGATAAATTATAATTTTTTGCAGTTAAAAATATTTGACTCACAAGAAATACAATTGATCTCTGTTTAAGTAAAAGTTTTAAATTTCCTTCAAACATAAAAATATATTTTATTTACAACATATAATTTTTCTTAGGAGTATAAAGACTTGGAATCGCCGAACAACAACAGAGTCTACATATCATATTTAGACTCGGTTCAAGTTCTGGAAAAAGCAATTCGTTCTAAAGTGTATGTGGAACTGATATTAGGATACTTTGAGTACTGTGGTGAACTTGGGTTAGTTAATAAAACAAAATTAAATAGTTAATTGTATACATTTTTATTGATTAAAGTTTATTAATTAGAAAAAAAAAAAACTAAATTCAATAAAATTCAATAAACAAACAGCAAGGAACAATTCAATGTCTTTTTACTGACTTATGTTTTTGAGGGAAAGTGCTTAATTTATATTAATGATAACGATGGATTTTTATTGTAAAACTTATACAACTGTTATATGGCCAATGTCTTATATCTCTATATTTCATTTAACTATAGACATAAAACTTATAAAAACTTAGTAAACTATTATATATATTTAAGATACAAGTATGGACACATATGGTCATGTCCCCCGAAGGAAGGTGAGGATTATATTTTCAATGAAAAACCACCATGCCAGGCTACCCTTCCTCAGGAAGTTCTTAACGAATGGTACAAAAGATTGTTAAAACTAGGAATAGTAAGCCATTAAAATTTACTCATTATTTTATTCTAAATAAATGTATGTTTTATTAAGAAGTAAAATAAACAAAAGATATCTTTCAAGAGTTGCTAAAAAACATAAGTATTTGAAAAACATGGAACTTGGCAATTAAGGCTTAAAAACTTAGAGTTTGAGAAATTAAAATAAAAAAACTCCAAAACCTAAAAGTTTAAACAGTTTTTACATATTACTTAGAAAAGTTTCGATTAAATACAAAAAATCTATCTTTCAGAACATTTTTTTTGTTATCATCGAAAAATTTTTTTCTTGAAAAAACACATTTAAACTAGCTTTGAAGTATCTTATAAATTGTTTATACGATTTAGTGAAGTGTTTTACCATAAATTTCATTTTATAACTAAAAAAGACTTCAAAAGTGTACTTTCAAAAACTTTATGAAATTTTAAAATCTGGAAAAAAATTTTGAAAACACTTAGCAACCATGTTTTTCAAAGAGTTTTGTTTTTTTAACTGAAATTCAGCATCTTAACTAGTTTTTAATGGTTGTTGACTTATAAGCACCACTATTTAAATTAATTTAAAACTTGAGATATTTTTAAAAAGTAGCAAACACCCAAGGTACTTTAAGTTTTTGAAAAAAAACCTGCACAATTTCCTCTGCATAGAGTTATAGGTCGCTAAAAGTTACTACTTCAGTAACGTACGCAATTAAGTTCATTAGTAACAACTAGTTTTACTGTTTATTTTTTTTTTTATCTAGTCGCAGAAGCTAATATCAATAAAATGTTTTTAATGGTTTTGTATTTGGTGTTAACCCACATTTATTAGCATTTGAACAATTAAAAGCTCCTTAACAAATTTAAAATCAGGCAAAATACAGACATATTCTATTCATTGTAACAACTATTACGCTTTATTATATCCATACAGGCTAAAGGGTCGATAAAAGACTACTACATGCTCAAGTACAACGATATCAAATCAGTGACAGAAGTTCCGTACTTTGAAGGAGACCACTGGCCTGACGCACTGGAAGAAATTTTAGCAGAAGTAAAGAAACCGGGAAGGCAGTCTGAGAGGTCGCAAAAAACGCAAAAAGCTGTACAGAACGAAGATCTGTTGAAAAGAGTAAGAAGCTATTTCAAAAAACACTGTAAGGTAAATATATTGTAAAATAATATATGTTTAGTTTATTTTAGATAAAAAAACTTTAATTGTTTACTATTTCTATTTTACTTATAAATTTTCAAAAAACAAAAAGTTTTTTAAATAAATCTATGTTAGTTTATTTTAAGTAAGTATTGAACTAGTAAGTTTGAAATATTTTTCTTTACAGAACAACTTCGTTGTCATCTTGAACAATGACGGGCCAGCAAGAAAAGACACGGACAAAGATATGGATATTGACTTGATGAAGACGAGGCAGCATTTCTTGCAGACGTGCAAAGCGCAAGGCTGGAAATTTTCAAGCTTACAAGAAGCTGCTGTTAGTGAAATTTTGCTTTTTAATAGTCAATCAAACTAAGTTTTCAAAATGTTTTATTAACTAACCAGCAAATGCTCGGACATTTACAAAACTACAAATTTAATACATTTTACTACTAATTTCTAAAACTTTTACTCACTATCAATACTTGTAAAATTTAACTTTTATCAAGAAGCTGATGTTGGTAAATTGAATTTTTTTTAATGAAAAATGTCGTTGAAAGTTTTATTTGGGAAAGTTGATCAACTTTTTTAATTTCAAGAAAATATATTTTTACGCAACAAAAGTATTAATGTTATTAAATTAAGGACGTTCTGTGCCTTAGTGAGATTATCATTACTTCTATTAATGTTGTTAGTCAATAACATATTTTGACAATGCTTCTTTAAGGTTGGAATTTTACCAGTCCACAAGAAGCCGCTGTTAGTGGTTATTTGAATTCTTAATTAAGCTAAAAGTTCTTAATAAGGAAATCGTATAACCTTTTTAATTTTTCTCAGAAAATGTCTAAATTGCTCGAGAAAAAATCCGATGCTCTTAAATTAACGAATTTTCTGTGCCTTAATAAAATTTATATTACTTCATTTAGTTATTGATACTTGTATAATATACTTAAACTGTTGTATTATATACTTTTCATTCATAATTTTTAACAGATTTCGACAAAACACATGTTAATTGAGTTGTACAAAGGATTTGTAGTATCTTACGAAAGTGCTGAAGTAAATAACAAAAATCTTGGTGCAATTAAATTAAGAATTTCAGTAGTTAAAAAAAGTATACAATCTAGCAATTTATGTAAAGGAACTAAAAATTTTTCTTTTAAAAACAATAATGCTAAAGAAATAATAAAGTTCAAAGAAGAACATAAAACAGCTGAAGAAAATGTCAAAAGTATTGAAGAGAAAAGTAAAGGTAAATTTGAAATACAGTATTTATATACGTTTTAATCAAAAAAGTATATAAAAACTAAAATAACATTACTATATACAAATGAAATATTTTATAATTTATATAAATTGTTTTAAAATTTAGTTTCATTATAAGTTATAGTTATACATAAACAAATAAATGACAGTTATTAAGTTAAAATAAACAGTAATATTTTTATTTCTTTATAGTATACATTACTTAAAAATAGTACTTATAACTATTGCTTACATAAAGTTTTCATTGTAATATTTTTATACCCCTATTGATTTCAAATTTACTGAAACTATTGTGAGTAAAGTATTTATTAACAGAGTTTATTTTATTTTGAAATAATTTTGTGTTTATAAAAACTTACAAACACAGATATTTTATTAACAGAAAAAGAAGCACGAATCTCTAAACACAATAATGTCGTTGACCCGAACAACTTACTTGTTGAGCCTAGTTGTCCTCTTCGTGAATCTAAATTCTTAAATGAGCACAACTATGCATCTTGTTGTCCGAAAAAGGTACAATGTAATGAATATCTGACAGAAAAAAGAAAAAGAGAAGGTAGTTTAATTTAAGTTTAACGTTTAAAAATATGTGCTCACTTATGATTATGATTCAGTATACTTTCTTTTAATATAAAACGAAACTAGTTTTCATAACAGAGAGTTTTAAAACCATTGATGAAGAGATAAAAAACAATAGCCATCTTTTATTTAGTGATTTGCATTTGTTGGCCTGGACTAAAGTTTTTAAAATAAATGTTTTCGCGGGCTGCAGTTGTAATTGTAGTAATAACGTGACCATTTTTTAATTTTTTATCTTAAACCTCCGAATACCTAGTGTAAGTTTCAAATCTCCCCTAAATCATCCTTTAGACTTATTTTTTTTGTTCAACTCTTCATAAGAATTCCTTAAAGGACTTTGTAGGTTAGTTAACAATTTCTTAACTTGCTACTTTACTAGTAAGGGTCAAAAACCATAAAAAATAGAAAAAAAAGCGGAGTAAAATGTAACATAAACTTAACTACGCAAAACCCAAAATTAATATTTACTTTTAGCCCACACACTAGTTACTGCTCTAAGATTTAGTAGAATTTTATCTAAAAGCATGTAACATCTGAACTAAAGCTTGTTTTTTAACTTTTATTAAGCAGTTTTGTCACTAAATACTTTGTTAGTACGAAAGAAACTTGAGTTTTAGTCTATCGAAGGTTTGTGAACTGATAAATGAATTGGAATGATCAAATTTTGATCATTATTTTTTTTATTACAAATTGTAAATTATTATTTTAAATTTCAATATATGTTTTGAAATTTTAATTTGTAATTATATTAAACTTAACTTGTTATTGTAGTTTTAAAAACCTTTTATTACTAGTAAATATTCTCTGTCTATTAGAATACTAATTGTAATACTCTAAAGTATTATTACTTAATTAGCTTTAATCCGTTTCAATATTGTTATGTTTTTCTTTAAGTTTTTTTGCATGTATCCAAATACTAACAAATTTAAAATGTTGATTACTATTTATATTAAGTTATTCAATCTAAAATTATCTATAAACTACTATATAACATTTTTTCAAAACAATTTTTTCTATAGATATATCAATTAAATATAATCAATTTAAAATCATTTATAAAATCGCGACTAAGTTTATACTTTTTCAGAAGTAAATTACCACAATAAAAAATAAAACTTATCTTTCTAAATTTTTGATGTTTAGTTAGATATTTGGTATTAACTTTTAAAAAAACTTAATATAAATTATGTTTAATATCACTATTATATTAATTTAATACAAATATTTAGAATTTGATCACATCAATGAGGCCGATAAGGGAGAAGCCCGCTTGGATAACATGAAAAGAACCTTCGACGATTGTGTAGAACAGCAAGATTATAAGGAAGCCCCCAAGCACCAAAAATTGAAGTTGGTCACAAACGACCCTGAAAAAAGAGGACAGAGAAAACGAAAACTTCCAGAGTCGTCAGATCAGGATTTCTGTAGTAAAATTATAAGTATGTGCTTTGTTTACACTTTAAACATTTTAAATCAGTTTAAAACACTTTGCCAAACCCGACTTGTTGTTTTAAAGCAAGGTCTTAATTGTTAAAATTTTATATTAAAATTAATAATTGAGATAAAGCGTATGAAAATCTAAAAATTTTGTAGTTTAAGTGCTGTAAAAAATTCAGTTTTAATCTTTGTTGAAATTTACAGTAGTAAACATGGTACGTTTTTTGCGTGTTTAACACAAAGTAGCTAGTTCAGTTTTTTAAAATTTAACAAAATTTACAACTTTTCAGAAGTTGAAATCACATAAAAGGAAAGACTAATTTTCTTATATTTATAGTTTAGTACCAACGTAAAAAACAAAACTCTTAATCAAGTTATTTATTTTTTACTTTACAGATTTTTGTATAAAGTTATCTAATTAAACATTTAAATTTATAATATCTCCTTTTCAGAAATTGAATTTAGTAACGCAACAAATGCAATGAAGCGTGAAAATAACTTCAAGAAGGAGCACATGATCAACACTTCACCCCGCGTGAATGTCTCCACGCCCAAGTTGAAATTGGTATCAAAAACCCAGAATGCCCAAAAAATGCTGACTATACAACTAAAAAAAAGCAGAATAGAAAAACTAATTGCTAAAGCAAAACCAACAACTGGGGAAGATCTGAAAACCCATGAAAAACTGAGTGCCCAAGAAATGCAAAGCGGACAAGAAAAAAAATACACAAAAGGAACTCAAGAAAACAATGCAACCAAGAAAAGCCAATTAATAGAGACAACAAATATACTCAATAAAATAAAGAACGCAGGAAATGCACCTAGGAATTGCCAAGGACCAAAGAAATGCAAAGTACCCTGGAAACTCACAGTACTGGAAAAAAACAAACTAGCCAAGATCAACATACTGCTTAATAAAAACTTACCGAATTTGAAAGTGATCAGTACATCAGAGAGAATTTTATTACTTAATAAGAAAACTTAAAAAACCATTTTAAGTTTATTAAATAGCTTTTACTCTTTTCAATTGTTCATTTCATCTATGGTTTTTGGTAGTTTTATGAATTTGTAAGCAAAATACATTTTTGTATGTATACTAATTTTTGCTTTACTTTTTCCATCGTTTTAGTAAAAATGTGTTTTTAGTGTTGTTTATACTACCAAATGAGCTCTTTCAAGAGCACACAATATGTTATTAAGCATTAAGCATATCAGCATTAATAACTCTTAACATGCCTAAAATAGTTCATTATTGGTTTACTTTTTACATGTTGTTTTAAAATAATGTAGTTCTACTTTACTTTAATGAGCTGTTTGTAACTCATCTCATTAATGTTAAGTTTTCCTTCACACTTCTCTTATAATTAGTTGTTAAGTTTAATAACTTTTTAATGTCTTTCATTTATTCTCTATGCTACAATTTCTTACAAAAATTCTAAACATTTCAATTGATTCTGTGCTTTAAAAGACTTAGTATTAAACTTTAATGTTAGTTAAATAGAAAAAAAAACATATAATTTTTTTTTTTGTAACTTACCATCTAAAACTTAAGTGTTAAAAATAGTTTAGACTAAAATCAAATGCAGTTTTAACAAAGGTTGATTTTAGAGAGATAATATTGTAAAACAAGATGAGTATAAACTACAGTAACTGCAAACAAGGTACGCACTTAGTAAGTTCAAATTGCTGGTATGGTTCGCATTTTTTAACCTAAAAACGCTATGTTCAAATGTTTTTTTTTTCTTGGAAACTTAGACAATAAACCTATACTTACTTGTTCAACTTTATAATATAATACATATATGATACTTTATTAAATCTAAAAAAATAAATAACCAGAAGAATGTACTTTAATATTGTAAATAAAATTCGATGTCTAAAACAAACATACTACAATTTAATTTAGTTTAAGGACAATAACAAACAGGACAAACTAAATTTTCTAACTCCATGATTAAATCCTAAGAATAATAAAATACGGTAAACAAAAATAATGAATACTGCATATAACATATTTGCAACATATTAGTAAAAGCGTATGAAAAATAAAATTTAACTAAAATGAAGAGAATTTAGAACTTTATAAAGCTTCCTGTGCACGCATATCACCTCACAAAATATCACTGGTATTTGCGACATTATGAAATTGATAAATTTTAACCAAATTTTGTTAAACTCTACAAAAATATTATTGTTGTTACATGATATCTTTTTTTATAATATTAATAGTATTAAATTAAAATTGGTATAACTAACTATGATGATAGAATATTAAAAGTCGTAATAAATAATAAAGTTTAATAAAAACTTAAAGACTTTCATTTTACTATTTACAATATACATGCTCTTGTTTCAATTTAGTTAGATTAAATACGAACTTTATGCCAGTAAAGTTTAAACAAGTCAATAACCCTTTTACCTCTTAACCTCACGTACTTTTTACGAAGTAGCTCAAGTATTCTTTTAATAATTGTAAGATAATAAGTCGACATTACTTTACTGTTGTAACTATTTTATATCAAGATAAAAGAATTGTCAATCAAGATGCACAAATGATGCAAGAAATGATAAAAACAAGGTAATAAAAAAAAAGATAAAAACAATGGTGTATAAGCAATCATTTTATTGTTGCTTTTTGTATACAAAGTACAATGTGTATAATCTTCATAACAAAAACTTTTCAAATATAAGAAATATTAGTTTAAAACTATTACGCAGTAATATTTTGTGTTTTTTGTTTTTATAAATGTCTATAAAAAGTTTTTAAAATTACAAGTTCTCCATGTTTTTTTATTTAAAACTAGCTATAAAACATGTTCAATAGATAATAGTAAACACTTGAACATTTTTAATGTCATTTGTATAACAAGAGATATATCTTAAACAAAAAAAAAACTGTTTATACTATTTAATATTTATGGTATTGGCAGCTAGCTGTTAAAAATTTAATATAAAATAAAATAATGTGTAGTTCATTCATTAATGTATTTTGTTTAAGAAGTAATTTTTTCTACAGTTTTTTAATTAAAACACTCAAGTAAAACATATTTTTTTAACTGTCTGACTAAAAAAGTTATTAACTAAACTGTAATCTATCTTACGATCAAAGTTTAGCCAATTTGAATCTCTCAGTATTTCCGTTCAGAATAAATAAATGTTTTTAATAAATCATCCTTAAAACTTGGTTAACAAAACATAAACAGATTTTACAAGCAAAAATATTTTACGAAGCACTACTTCAATCTAAAAACTTTTGAATTACAAAATATTTTTCTTAGTTATAAATGTTTATCCTTAATAAAGCTTTTTGCCACATCAAAATAAGTTTTCAAAAGCCTTAACTTTATTGGTTATGCATAAATTTTTATTCCGTATGTCAATTTCAGCGCGAACTATTTCTAATTAAAACGTAAACTTTCTATAATTACTTTCAACAAACTTGCTAAACTTACTTAACTTAAATATAATTATATTTAATACTTTTTTTAACAAAATGAGTTTAATCAGCGTGATTGACTCTACTTAGGTTTTTTATAAATTACGATATATGAGTGTATACAAGTACTGGTTTACAATTATAAGAGTAAAAATGGTCTTTGCTGTTTTTTCTACTTTTACATTTTTGATCTAAATCGTAATTAGACAAGAATGATTTTTGACTTGTTGACATTGTTATAAGTTAACACTTTGTTTTTTTAGAGTGAAATATTTTATTACAGCTTTATAATGATTGTTCAAACAATCAAAATATAAGTTTTTGTTATTTTTTTGTGTTTTTATTTTTAAAATTCAAAAACATTACATAGAGAGTTTGAGTAGAAAACTGATTTAAAGCAGCTTTCAAATGTAAATATAATTAAAAAACTTAAGATTAAAAACAGAAGTGACTTAAATTAAATCAATACAACTTGTTTACTTTCAGCTTAATCTATATAAATTAAAGAAAAATCTTATATATATTAAACTTACTTTTTAGAATTTAGATCATTCCAATGTTTTCACTTATGATTTTTTATTTTTTCGTAGTTTTTTTTTTGCATTTAATTGCACTTGTTGTATATTATACCTTTGTTTAAAAATACTAAATGAAGTGAAAATTGTTTAAAGTTGAATACAGACTTTTGATACTTGAACAATTGTTAATGCAAATTTTGATATTTAACTAACTTTTCAAAAAAAAGAAATTATAGAGTTGTAGAACTTACTACAGTTTTATTACCCTGTGAATTAGTTTTTGAAATTGTTTCTTAGTTGGAATAAAATATACTTTTCCATAGTTATTTATTTATACTAAATGTTAGTAAGGTCTAATAAAGTTTCAATAGTTAACTAAATTAGAACTACTTTATTTTTGTAAACGACTAGTTCTAGCAATAGTTTAAAGTTGTTAATTTATAGCAAATCTAGAAATTAACATTTTATTAAGATACAGCATTTCAATTATACTAAAAAAATTAAGGCTCATTAAATATGGAACTAAAATTCTAATGATTTTAAAACTAGCTGTAAGTACAAAGACTTTATATAAAGATAGTTAGTTAATAAACTTTTAACAAACCTTTTACAGTTTCAAATCTAAGATCAAACTTAATATTTCTGAAAAAGTCCTAAAAAATCATTTAATCAATTTTGAGAAAGAACTTCAGAAATACATTTACCGCAATATTAGTAGTTTTTTTTACCAGTGTATCTTGTAAAAAAACAAATTGCTGTTTTTCGTTCATTTTTAAACTAGTTTTAAACTAATTTCAGTGTTTCGTCACACTCAAGAAGTCAGGATACTAAGGATAACTTAGGATAATTAGAAATGACTGTGAACATTATAAATAAATAAAAAATTAGGTTGAGTCAGGCCAGCAGTGTTTTTACAATAAAAATTCAGGGTATTTTAAGATTTCTGAAAATCTTAGGCCAGTTTTTTTTAAATTAAAGTAAATCTAATTGATTTGGTTTTATTGTTTTATTACCGAATTTTTAAGAGCATTTATTTTTATTGATTTTTTAAAATTATTTTTTAAGGATTAAAAGTAAATCTGGATGACTCAGAACATTTGTTTGACTTGAAGAGTGGCAACCCTGTATTGGAGGCCTATAAAGTTTATAAAGTTTTATTTAACTAAAGTATAAGAAAAAGTCTATCAGTTTACTTAAATTAGTAATTTAATAGATATAGAAAAAATATCCACAAAGTTTTTTAAAGTTGTGCACAGTTCAAAATAAAACCTGAGTACAGTAGAAAAAATTATTTTTGATATTTTGTTATTAAAACCTTTATGAGGTTTTTTTTTTGCTTTTGTTTGTTTGTTTTTATTCTTTTGGTTTTGTTTTCTGTCAGTACCCTTTAGCTAATTTTACAAAGATTAATAAAAAAATAAGCAATGGTACATAACTTTTTTTTCTTTGTCTTTACAATTAATTTAATTTTGGTATTCAGTAAATAATTGTACTTCTTGATTATGTAGTTGGAATAAAGAAAAAAATAAAACAACTTTATTTTAATAGTTTTAAATAAACTATTTTAACATATAATACTATTGAATTAAAACAGTTATTGTAAAAATATAACAATAAAGAAAATGCTTCAAAGTACGATTGAAAATTGCTATACATATTTTTATTCAATAAATTGTAATAGAATGTGTTAACAATAAAAGTAATTTTCTTCACACCAAATGTGTAAATTTACATGTTAACTACTTTTAAATATCAAAAAGGTGCTTTGTTGAACAATTATACAATTAGGTGCTTACGTTTTAGTAGAGAAATGTAGTAATTTTACTATTCTATAGAACAATCACATAATTTTATTAAGTCTCATTTTTTATTTCAAATGCATAACTATTAGAAAGAACTTTTATTAGTTTGATACAAAACTTCTATAAATGTTTAAAACTATATATAACTTATGTATTAACATAGGGGTTCAAAAGTTTTGTATGGGAAATATTAACATTCACCTTCAACTATAGCTTAAAATTTAAACCACTAGATATTTTTGAAAATAAACAAGAAGTTAACCAAGTTTAAAAAATATTAAAAAAAGGTTTTGTTATGCTAAGCTTAAAATGCTTATATACATAAAATCAAAAAAAAAAAAAAAAGAAAAAAGTCCTTGCATCACTAGAAAATATTTTGTAATGTTTTTGTAATAAAAAACATGACTAAAGTTTTAAGTAAAAAGTAAACAAAGTTTTAAAGAAACATTTTATAACAAAATTTTACAATGATAATGAAAGCAAAGTATTGTAATAAGAAAAGTAAAACGTAAATTATGAAAAATATATTAAAGTAAATAAAAGTTTTCATTTTCTTTATTTCATAATAAAATTATTAAGCTTTCAACTTTGATTTGCTGAAAAAATGTAGCTAGTTATAAAATTGCTTAAATTTAAAGAAAGTTCAAAATATCTAATTTTATAAGAATGCTTGTTTTAAAGCTACTTTTAATTTTTTCATTAGAAATGTTTTATGTTTCAGAAATATCATAAAAACACTATGTGTAAAACTTAAGATGTTTTAAAGAAACTTTTACCCTGACACCAACCGATTTTCTAAAAACCATCATAATGCAATTTCTAAAAATCAACTTTTGAGTTTTAAACTGAGGTATTTTTTATATGTGGCCAATTATCACACAAACACATTGTGAACAATTATGTACGATTTAAAGAAAGTTTTAAGTTGGCATTTTTGGATTTTATGTAACTTTTACAACTTTTTGTATGTTTTCTTGAATTTACAGTTTTTTTTTGAAGAAATTTAAAGTTCCATTTTTTGGATCCTGTACATTTTGCATCGTGATGGGTTTTAAAAATAAGTTGGTTCCAAAGTGAAAGTTTCTTCAAATAATCTAAAGTTTTACATATAGTTTTTTTATGATTTTCCAAAACATAATTTATTTTCCAATAAAAGACTCAAAAGTAGCTGTAAAACTAAGCATCCTAAACTTATGGCCCAATCAAAATTATAAAGTTATAAAAAATTTAATCGATAGCACACTACTTTAATTATCTAAATAGAAAATGATCTTCAGTTATTTATAATTTTTAGTCTGCATTTAAATTAGGTAACAAAAATGCTATTTTAAAACATGACAAGAAAATCAAACTTAAGAGACTGTTAATTAGTTTTTAAAGTCTTAAGTATAAAAAATAATATATTTTTTGACTATGTTGTTAAAAAAACAGAATATTAGTTCATTGACTTTAGTAGTCAAGTAGTGATTTTCATGTTTTAAGTTTAAGTATTAATGAATAACTGGAAAAAAACAAATAAATAAAAAAAAAAGAAAAATTCATAGAAATTAAGTATTTATATCTGGTAAATTATTGTTTTAATAATTAATGAAAAGTTTAGAAGAAATTTTAAATAAAAAGTTTTAATGCTATAAACCTTATCTAGACTTAAAAACAGTTTAGTTAAATTTAGTATAATTTTATAGATCAAATATTGCATTTCTGATAAATAATAATATTATTTTCTAAATTGTATAATTACTATTTTTTATCAATTTAATCTTTAAAACACTTAAATGCTAGTGTAAGCTCCTGAATATGACAGGTTTAAAGTTAGTATAAAGTATACTAATAAATCTAAATTCAAACACATAATTAATTTTAAAAATATATAGGCTTAAAGTTTTATGGTCATAAAAATCTAGCTAGCTTATAAAGGGTTTATTCTGAAATACCGGTTAGATTAAAAAATAGAGTCTACTTGCTAAGTTACTTAAAAAAATTTAACTAACATGTCAATCAAATAAGTTGAATTTAAACACATTGCCTAGAAGTCTTGCTTTCACATATTTAATTTAACTGCTTATTTTCGAAATCGTTACAGGTTTTTCTAATTAATTTCAGAAGTGTTACTTGTCCTTTTTAGACTTGGTATTTTCTTAAGGTTTTTGTTATTTGTCTTGAATAAATAGTAGAACACTTTTTAATATATTTAACTTTTTTTGAAAAATTTTTATCTAAAACTTTTATTTCTTTTTATAAAAGCTCTGAACTGTGAAAAGAGTATAGAAAATTCAGTTTTCCTCTAAATTTTTATTTAGGTGTTTCTTTTATTACAATTTATTCTAGATATTAAGTTTTTTTTTTTGTTAAATTCTATGATTTTATTTTTTAAAACGTTTATAGCAAACGCCCGTTGCAAAGGTCTTTAAAACAAGTTTACTGAAAATATTGTTTATTAGTTTTATTTTTAGAAAGACTGTTGTTACAGATTTTGTTTTAATATTTTTTTTAATGTTTTGCAAGTATCTACGTACAAAGTTAAGGCTATTAAATTTAATAACTTCACAACCGTATGTATTTAATTTTTTTTTTAATTATATAAATCAATTACTTTATTGACACTAATTAGTTTAAAAACTAGCTGTTAAATACTTTTTTAAAGAAATATACTAAAATTTTAGATATAAACCTTAAAGTGTTTGTGATTTTATAAAAAGAAAAAGCTAAACTCAGTGCGATAACGATCTTTTTTTTTTGCTTTTTGTTGTACCGAACCAAAAAAATTAGTAATTAACTTGGTTTGAATAAAATATTCACTTATTTTAAATTTTTTTCTTAACTTATAAACGTAATATTAAACTCAGGATAGTAGTAATACCAAATAAAGAACTTTAAAATGGACTATGAAAATGAAATAGGACAAAAGAAAGCTGGAAATAAAAAAGAAGTTCCTAAGACGGTTACTAACATGGTTGCTAAAAAAAGGCGTCAATCCTTATTTGTTAGTCTTTATACTTATTAGTTTTAAAAATGTCCAAGTTTAGTTATCATATATAAAATCTGAAATACAAAAAAACAAGTAATGATAAATTATTTGTTGTTTTAGTATTTGCAAACATATATTTTAGTATTGAAGGTTTTATATGTTAAAGTTTTTTTAAGATGAAAGTTAAACTTTTGGAATTCTAAAAAACTTTAAAGTGTTTAAACTTTTAGGTTTTATTTAAAATAAAAGTCATGTGATTGTTTATTTCTATTTTAATTTATATCTAGAACTAGTTCTTCATCATTTTATTTTATAAACTAGTGTACATTTTAAAATATTTAGTATATAGGTATTTTTTCTGCGATTAATACTTATACGAACATTTTTTAACTATCTACATTTAAAAAATTTTAAAAGTTTTAAATAGACCAGCTATACATATTTAGAAAATAACTTTATCTAATCGTTTGTATTAAGTTTCACGTTTTTTATTGTATTTATAGAGTCTATTTATTTCTTGTACTTTGAGTTTGTAGGTTTACGGTTTCTTTTTATAAAGTTTTATTTTAAAATCTCAGTGCTAATCAAAACTATTATGACTCTTTACTTCTAAGCAGTGTTTTGATTTTATTTTTAGATTTTTATTAACAAAAATTTATTAATTTTTTTTTTATCTACATGTATTTAAGGTTTTTTTTCAGTTAAGTTTATAAACAATTAATCATAGCCGTTTCAAGCGAGCCATTTAATACTACTATTAGTGTTTAATTATCAGATTAAAATAGTTGTGTAGTTTTCATTTATTGTGTATTGATATGATCAAACAAGCGTTATATTTTTTAAAGTACAAGTATCTCAAAATTAACCAACACGTATAAAGATAAACCTTCAAATTATTTAAGCAAACCTTTGTAACATTATTTAAGATGTATTTATTTTTTACATTTCTTCGTATGAGTTTACAATACAGTATGAAATACATGAACTTTCATATATAAATTTAGAAATGATAACAAATAAAATGAAGTAATGACCTAGGCTAACGAAAAAATTTTTAATCAAACAACATTTTGACGTGCCACAACAATTATGCATTTACATAAAACGACTAAAAATTAAACAAATATCTTTTTTTTAGAATTACCCCACGTTCATAAACAAGATTAGCTACCCAGAAGGATGGAGCCGTATAATTTTTTATAGGTTTGTTTTTATTTTTTTTAGATTTCAGTTAAAATCATTAAATCAAGTTATCAAGTATTTTACATAGTGCGTTGTTTTTTTTTTGAAAACGTTTACTCAAAAATACTAAATATGGGCACATTTTAATATTAAATGCAAAAATTAACTTATATCAAATGGTTTGTAGAAGTTTTAACAAATGTGTCGAGGGTCAAATATTTTATTTGTAAATCCTTACGTTACCCGTTTCACATCAACAAAATTATAACAAATAAAATGAGTGAACTAATCATCCCTACGCATTTAAAAAAATAATTTTATTTATCAAAAACAGATGCAAAGGTAGTTTACACTAGTTTTTATTCCTCTAAAAAAAAGAAAGCTACGGAAAGCTAATTATTGTAACAAATTTTTAACACTTGTTTTTAAATTTAAATACGTGCTCTAAACGCTAAAAAACCTAAGGATTTTTATTTTATTTTAAGTACCGTCATCACAAGTAGGACATTTTGTTTTTTCGCTAAAAATGTACATACTAAGACTAATCTGTTGTTATGAAATGTTGGTAGCTTCTTTATTTGTATAGATAACTTTTCTTACAGAGTTCATTAGCTCTAATTTGCATAGCAACTTATTAAAGGAAGAAGTACATTAAAAAAACTCGAACAAGAACCTCTTTTCGGTTTGAAATGTCACTTGGATGCATCACTTCTTTCTTTAACTTTTCCTGTATAGCTAGTCACATTCCTTTTGTCACAATGACTGTAGTAGAATAACAGATTTCTGCTTTGCTGTGAACAAAAGATGCAACCATTCTAAAACAGTTCATTGTGGTCGAGATATAGGCGATTTTGTGCATATGTTTATTGTTTTTACACTAGGGTAAACTATCATGATCGATACTTTTTCCATCAGTTAAGCAATATATCTTTTAAATGTGACAGTTTTAGAATCACTGGCTAACACAAGATTGCCAAGCCAATCTTCGCATGAATATACAGGTTATTCTGCGCATAATGAAATAGGTTGTTCTGCGCATAATGAAAGTGTTTGTTTTAGCAAAATGAAGTAGCTTGTTAAGTGCATAAGAAAAAAGGTTGTTATGTAAATAATGAAATAGGTTGTTTTGCGCATAATTAATTTTATCTTTATATGCAAAATGAAACAAATCGCTATGTACATAATGATATATGTTCTTAGGCACATTATTAAGTAGCTCGTTCTCTGCATAATGAAGTAAACTATTTTGCGTAATAATAAACAGTTTATTATGTGTATAAATAAATTTGTTTTTGTGCACTAAATGACTTTGCTCGTTTTTCGCATGATGAAATAGATTTTTATGCGCATATAGATATAGATGGCTCTGCGCACAATGATTCAAGTTGTTATACGCATAAGGAAGTAGCTTGCTGTGCGGATATAGTATTAGCTTATTATGCGAATATTCAAATAGGCTGTTCTACGCATAATAAAACAGTTGGTCTGCACACAGTAAAATAGCTTGGTATGGGCACATTGAAATACGTTGTTCTGCGCGTAATGATATAGGTTGATCTGCACATAGTGAAATAGCTTGTTATGTGCATATTGAAATAGCTTGTTCTAAAAAATAACAAAAAAAAGGCTGTTCTGTGCATTATGATATAGATCGTTTTTTGCGTAATGAAATAGTTTTTTATGTTTATTATGAAAAAGTTGCTATGCAAAAAAAAAACTACAAGTTGTTATGTGCAAATTAAAATAGGTTCTATTGCGCAAATTTAAATTAGTTGTTCTGCCCAAAATTAAATAGTTTGTTCTTCGTATGATGAAATGGATTTTTATGCGCATAATGAAGTAGGTGACTCTGCGAACAATGATACAAGATGTTATACGTATAACAAAGTAGCTAGCTCTACGGATAAAGCAGTAGTTTATAATGCGCATAAGAAAATAGGTTGTTTTGTGAAAATCAATTATTTTGTTTTAAGCATACCTAAACAGTTCATTCCTTGAATAATGAAACATGTTTTTAGTGCACAATGAAAAAGGTTGTTCCGTACATAGTGAAATAGGTTGATCTGCGCATCACAAAACATCTTGTTACTTGCATAATGAGTAGCTTCTTATACGGTTAACGAAGTAGGTTGTTATGCGCATAACAAAATAGCTTTATTACAACTATTTTCTTTTGTTATCAAACCAATTTGGACTTTCTATCATTTGCGAATGAATGCAAGTGATTTATCTTTACTTATCATCTCGTATAACTTAATCATTTCTTTCGGTAATAATTGTTAACCCAGAATCTTGTTGATAAGCAAATTTTAGGAAGTTGTATACAGGTTATATAATACAATTGATCTTGTGATTCATCCATGTTTTTTGTACTTTACTACTACCATTTTAATTGATAGTTTATGAATACTACTTTGTTTGAACTGTATAAAAGTTTAACAACAAAAACAATCTATAACAAGAACAAATAAAAAAAGCACTAAAGATCTACATGTGAAAACATATTTCAAACAAAAATGAAATATCTTTAATAAATAAGTACTTTACTTGTATAGTATAAATAATTACAAGAACATAACCAATGAGATACATAGATCGTACTAAACTTTTTTTTTAAATTTAAACAAATGTTTTACAGCTAATGATACATTTTAACTTTCTTCTATCCACAGGGACACAGGAAAAGGAAAGGATAAACAAAACAAGAAGATCGACATCGAGTACGTAACACCAGAGCACAAGAAGTACCGGACGTACCGTCAGCTGCTGTACTTTGAGAGGAACTACGATTGGCGCCATTTCCATAACGATCACGGCGAAGTGAAAGAAGGTTTTACGCACCGCACCTACGAGAAAGTTGTCGAAAAGGTCGGCGAAAACAACTTGCATGCTTGGAAAGATGAAGCAATGGAAAAGCTGGGCGAAACGTTGGATAAGGAGTATGCGAACAGAATGAAAAAGTTCAAAGAGTTGGAACAACGGGAAGGCTTTGTTTTCGATCCGCTGGAAGCCGCAACTGTTGCAGAGTTGATTTATTTCACCAAGGGCCAGTTCGAAGGAAGGTTTCCGAGGTCGCCCGATTTTCTAAAGCCGAAAAAAGCTTCCGGTGCCAATTCGGCAGAAGAAAAACACAAAGTTGTTAGTGCTCCGCTGCAAAAAGATCAGAAAGATGCGGCAGATAAAGCGCCTCAAGAAAAAGAAGCAGTGCGACTGAACGAACAAGAACAGCCAGTTAAACCCTCTGCAGTGAAACAAGCGTCACCTAGAGACGTCACAAAAGCATTACCACGAATGCCCCGAGTGGAAGTTGTTTTGAAAAAATTTAAAGGTTTGTTAATTGCTATGAAGTTATGAAAATTTAAAGCAAATTTTGAAATAAGGTTGTAAGATTATGTCTACTAAAGGTTATCAACTATATAGAAGACTTTTATGATCTCTAACTACAAATAAACTTAAACTTAGGCTACGGTTGACACACACTCAGGATAACACAATGCAGTTTAAAGCTATTTTAAAATAGCAGGATAACTCTAAACTAAAAATTTGTATTATACAAACAATTTTTCAAAGAGTAAGTAGTTTTTTAAACAAAGTTCTAACTATTAGATAAAACTACTAGTCAATAAGAATATAATCAAAACAGCTATACAGTACTACATTTTCAATTGAATAGCTTGAAGTCTTGTGAGTTAATAATTTTTGTTAATGTAGTGGGAAATTCAAAATTACCAGCGCAACCTTTAGAAGGCAAAAGGGAACGTAGGAAAACATACAAACTTCTGACTAAAGAATATACGCCTGCTTTCACTCCCAAAAAAACTGTGGATATTCCTCAAGGGTGAGAATTTATATTGAGAAAGAAATTAGTCTTCTTCAATTACTAATTAGGACAAAAATTTAGAACATTTTAATTTCAATCTTTTATTTCGTTTCAAATAAAGTGTCGATTTAAACTAACGTTTATTTAATTTACCATTATTTGATTTTTTTATTAGGAATGGTGTCGCATTAGGAGACCATCCAATGGCCGAGAAAAATATAAACAAAAATTTAGCTGCAGACCTCAAAATGGTCCATAAATTTCTGTTTTCTAAACCAGCCGAGGTTTAGCTAGTTTTTTGATATTATTATTTTTATTATTATTTTTATTATTATTATTATTATTATTATTATTATTATTATTATTATTATTATTATTATTATTATTATTATTATTATTATTATTATTATTATTATTATTATTATTATTATTATTATTATTATTATTATTATTATTATTATTATTATTATTATTATTATTATTATTATTATTATTATTATTATTATTATTATTATTATTATTATTATTGTTATTATTGTTATTATTGTTATTATTGTTATTATTATTATTATTATTATTATTGTTATTATTATTATTATTATTATTATTATTATTATTATTATCATTATTAATATTATTATTATTATTATTATTATTATTATTACTACTATTACTATTATTACTATTATTACTATTATTACTATTATTATTATTATTATTATTATTATTATTAATATTATTAATATTATTAATATTATTATTATTATTAATATTATTTTTATTATTATTATTATTATTATTATTATTATTATTAATATTATTGTTATTGTTATTATTATTATTATTATTATTATTATTATTATTATTATTATTATTATTATTATTATTATTATAAACAGTTTTATGGATATATTGCTATCTAGCTTATTAGAGCTGAAGATAAATTTTCATTTAAAAATTAGTAAAATTAAGAAAATATTACAAAATAAACAAAATAGTTCAAGTTTATTTATCAAAGCGATTTAACTGACATATGTGTTTAAGTTAGTATTTTAACAAAGAAGTTTGTTCAAAATTTAAATAAATGTTTTTAAATTTTGTACATCTTCACATAAAAAAGTCTAAACGTTTTGATCGCATAAACTACTTTGTTACTTTTAACTCAAGACTTCATATTAATAAACATTTTTAGAACTTGTGGAAAGTTAAGTCTAATATAAGATTATTCAGTGGATTTGATTTTGAAGAAGGTTCGAAGTCTTACAACATGAAAAAAGTTGCTGTAAAAAAGTTATTTCAGTTATCATTTATTTGTAAAAGTTAAGTATATATACAATATACATGTATGATAGTTTTTATAAGTTCCAATAGTTAGTGTTCGAAATTAAAAAAAATTAATTTCTAATTTAAGTCTTTTTTTTTATTTGTTATTAACAGAAATATTACTCATTTGATTACTTTGAGTTTTTTCTTAATTTAAGGAAAAATAGATAAGTTAAAATTATAAAAGAAATAATAACAAAAAGTTTATTTCAACAATTATAATAGAAACACTTGATTCTGGAAAACTTTTTTATCCCTTTAAACATAGTTGTCAAAAACTCGTTTCAGTAATTGTCCACGTTGAAAATAAATCGCTGTTCTTGATTAGTAATGCGTCTTTACTAATTAGGTGCCCCGTTTATTTTTCTCTCTTTTACTAGCCATTGCCCCTTTGGTAGCCTGAACTATCTCAAAGGACAGATATCCTCCACTTAGGGTAACCTTGCGTAAACATATATATATAATTTGTCGATGAGTTGAAGAGATAGTGTTATTTCTATTTTGTTTTTGTTAATATTGCTGAACTATGGTTTAAGTTTTTTACTATCTTTTGATTTTAAATAAATAGTTAACTTTCAATTAGTGTTTTACTGGATCCAAAAGCTTGAGCTTATAAAGATCTAGATCTCATCAGTTTTTAGTTTTAGAAACAGATTAGAAATTATTCCGGCTGGATATCATTTTGAAAATTGACCTATCTGTTTTCGGTTTAAACTCGTTTTAGATTCAACATTCGAATTAAGAAAAGTTTAATTTAAGTTAAAATACGATTCGAAAATATTTTTCAAATTAATATTTGCTCAGATCCAGATCTTGGCAAAACATTGCAAGATCTGGTAGAACATTACTTAGAAATATTTTTATTAGCATGTTTAAAATACGTTTGTAATCAACTTAAATGTTGTGCTACAAGTTAAAGATTTCAACTTAGTATTGACAATTAATTTTTTAACAGACTACAAATAATTTGGTTTTAAAGTTTATTTTGTGAGCGATTACTTACCAAATACACACAAACAGGTTTATCTACCCAAATTGATAACGAAAAACAAAACAAAGAATTTTTATTTTTATGTTTATCATTTCTAATTATTGATAACCTACTAACCTGCTCAAGCTTAAATTAATTAGTTGCAGAGATATTCTTTGTTCGGTAGATAATTTATTTTTACGTTTTTTGTAATGACTGAGATTAGTTTTTTTTCAAAGACTTTTAATGCGTTTTATTGATTTAAGTGATCACAAAATCTTTAATTTTAATTTAAACACCGATTAGTCTACTTTTATACTTTTCTACTATAATCACATACCAATGGTGTAGGTTTAACTCAGATTAATATATTTGTTACATCAAAATACACATCAATTATTATTTTATGTTACTTAAGCACAAATGTTTTAAGATTTTTTTAAATTTTCAGGTTTTCAACAGCAGATTTGAAATGGATCATCGAATTGTTTGATATTCAAAATGCTAAAGGTAATTATAACATCTGTATTTTTCATCTTAAAACTTAAAAATAAAATTAAGTTTGAGCATCATTTCTTAATTTTTTTTTTTAATTTTTAGGTAAAAAGGACGATTTAGTTGAAGGAATAATGAAATTTCTAATGTGCCCTCAGCCGAGTGGAAAGGTTTTTTTTGACTTGCCTTTTCCTACTGCTGGTCATTCAGTTGTTGAAGTTCCAAAAACTAAGAAACCTTTTTATTAGTTTTCTTTTTCAATAGTGTAACACGAAATATTTTGACTTTAAATTTGATAAATGTTGTATGTTTTATTTTCTGTAGGACCCTAAAGCTAAAAAGACTCCTAAGAAAACTCCGTTAAAAACAGCTACGAAAAGGAAGGTGAGTCGTATACAACTAAATAAACAAAAAAAAATTCCAAAGTAAAGTTTTTGTTATTAGAGGTATTCTAACCAAAGCAGTAATCGATTTCTTTGAAAAAAAAAGAAGAGCGAAGCTTTTAACTTTAGACACAATGTGTTTGCATATATTGTAATAACTTATGTCGGGTTTTAAAATAAATGAGAATAATTAACAGAGCTTGACAACGATGGAAACTCCAAAAGCCAAAATATTGGTAAGTTTCAACTAAGTTATATTTAAAAATAGACTAATATTAAAAAAAAAACTTTTATTGCCATACAAGCACGTTTACAAATATAATATTTAAATGTAGAATACGTGTAATTTAAATAAGAATGTAGAAGTATTTAAAAAAGTTAATTTTTAAATTTATTATAAAAAACTTTCATTGTAAAAAAAAAATTCTAGAAAAATTGCCATTTAATATCTAATAATTTGAAAATAAATTAGTATGAGTATGAAATTTTTAATCATAAAGCTAAAAAAATATTTGCTTTATAAAATGTTCTTAAAAAACAAGGTGTCTACAATTGAAAAACATTTTTTTTTATATTTTTTGAAACAGAAAACCAGTCCTGCCAAATCAACTGGATCCAATGGAAAGGTATATGATTTAATTTTTGTCAATTTTCAGATTTTAAAAAGAAAATTAATAAAAATTTATTTAGTAAATATCATATTCGTTTCTATGGTTTTAGAAATTGTTACTTTTAGTAGATTATCAATAAAACTTTGAAAGAAATTGTTAATTAACTGTGTGTATGACTTGAATGAGAAATGACAAACTGTCTAACCTTAATTAAATAAATTTTTTTTCAGGAAACTTTAAAGAGTTCTTCAAAGAAAAAAACTCCAGTTGCGAAATCAAAAACCACCCAAGGCTAGTAAATATATTATTTGAAAAAATACAAGAACTTTTTGTTGTAACTTAAACAATTTTTAAATAGTTGACAGAGTGGTAAATATACTAAAATAAGATTGAATGTGTATTTATTTCATGGTGTGTTTATAAAAAAAGAAAACATAGAGTTTAATTAAATGTATATTGAATAAATACTTATTTTTTTATTTTTAAGTTTACCTTCAATTTTGTTAATACAGTTTTATTTTTGTTAATACAGTTTTGATTTTTTAATTTGGTGAATAAAATAAAATTAATGCAATTTTTTTTTAACAAAAACAATAAATTGTCTAGCACCAAAATCAAGTAAGAGAAAATCTAATGAGCCATCTAAACCTGAAGAACCGACTGTAAGTTATTTTATTTCAAATATTACAACAAAATTACTTAATTTTCAAACTTAAGTACAGATTTAACTAGCAGTCCTTATAAAAATAAGTTATGTTATAAAAGTTTGTTTTTGTTGATTTTAGTTATTGCCTTTAGCTGTTACAAAATATACGATGTATTAAATGAAGAATTACTATTGAAAATATTTAAATCTAGTATTCAATATTTTTTTAGTCTGAAAATTGTCTATAATAAAAAAAAAATAAACTTCTGTCAACACAAACGAAAATATTAAACTATTTATTAGAAATTAACATAATATTAAATATACAATACTGCCAATACAGAAAAGTAATACAGTCAATATTACGAAACTTTTAAATAGCTAACTGCATTACTATCCCTAATTCTTAAAAACACTACTAATACTAATAACTTACTTAGTTTTTTGTTCCTAATAAAATATTTAATGTTGTGATTATTTTTCACTTCAAAAAATAAATTGACACTCAACATTTTGTATAATAGAAGAGATCACTTTTAAGATTTTCTTTTCTATTTAAACAAATGAATTAGCAAATATGACAAAATTTTTATACAGTAAAAATAATTTTCTTATTTTATAACAACTGAATTATTTTAATACAACCTGTACCATAGAAAAATCTGAATTCAAAAATTGAGACGAATTTAACTGGTATTTTAAAAATTTGAAACTTTGAACAGAAATCACTTAAAAACTTGAAAAAATGATTTTTTACGAATTTTGAATTTTATATATTGAGTTCTGATTTGGTTAAACATCATCTGTCATATACAAATTATTTTGTATCATTCGATTTTTATTTTTTTGGAGCACATTTGAATTAACATTACAGTACCATTTTATACCTCTATGCGTTAAAAAAGTTTTTACCTTAAATTCAGTTTTATACTAAAAATGGAAAGAAGCACTTGTAACTATAAAAACATTAAAAAAATCAGAGCACGTAGAAAATAAATCAAAAAATAAATGAAAATCAAGTAAATATCGAATATAAAATATTCTAGCGGCTAAAATATAGTGTAATTAAATTTTTTGAGGCTGTTGACACTTTTCAATTTATTAGTAAGAGAATTATTGCATATGCCTAATATTTTACTATTTTAATTTTTTTATGAAAACTGTTTCACTCCAGTTTAACTTTGTTTAAGTATATAACGCACAAACTTTATTTTTAACGTGAAACTATTTGTGTTATGTTTGTGAAATTTACTTTAATTCTCACACCTCAGGTAGACAACAACTGTTTCTTTATTTTTAGCTAGAATGTTTGTTTAAAAAAAGTATTTACGCTTAAGTTTCTCTCTCTTTTTTTTTTGTGATTTTAACTTTAATTTTCACACCTTAGGAGCAGGAACTCAGGTCTTCCGCCCGGGAGTTCTTGCAAGCTGTCGATCGAGCTACAACGCCGATCAAGGTCATATACAGTGAGTTCAAAAAGAGATACCCTGGAAGAATCGAATGGGCAACGAGAAAGCATTACATGAAAGATTTGATAATAGAAGTTTGTTTTTTAAATAAAAATAGCAATAAACAGAGTTCTGGACACTTGTTCGTTTTGTTGACCTAATAATAAAAATTATTACCAATAAAGTTCTTAAAATTTCTTATAAAGTGTTAAAATTAGTTATTTTTAAATATTATTAGTAAATTAAATGTTTTTGGTTTAAAAGTTATAAATGATATCTATAATTAGAAGTTGATTTTTTAATTTTATAGGTAATTTTTAAAAAATACTTAACAGGAAATGGACAAAATAAATGAAGAAAATGAAGAAAATGAAGAAGCGTGACGTCACGATTTCACATGACGTCATCTTATAGCAACTCCACCTGACGTCATCACAGAGCTTTGATACCATCTAGAGTTCAAAAAAAAAAAAATACTACTAAAGTTTGAGAACGTTTTTATAAGTTACATGCAATTTTACGTTCTGTGAATTTAAAGTTTTATATAGAACTTCGAACCAAGTTTATTTTAATTTAAATCTGATGTTTTCTTAATTTAAGTTCTTTTCTTTCAGAAATTATTTTTGTAGATGAAGATGTACATAAATGTATCGTGTTTAATGTATAGATAAAATAAATTACGTTTTCGAAAGAGGTGATTGTTTTTAAAAGTGTTCAAAATTATATTATGAACTAAATTAAGTAAGAATAAAACAACTTAGAAATATATTTTACACTTTTTTTCTTGGACTTGAAGCGGATCTGATCACGAAGTAATGCTTGACTTTAATTTTTATCGTTAGCTAAAAAATACCTAAAGCTAATTATTTTAAAGTTTCTTAAAACGCAGTTTATATATTTGTTAAACTGATAAAGCTTTTGATAAGGCTTATCTTTATAGAATTAAAGTGCTTGAATAAAAAGAAAATGCTTAAGTTAAAGTTATGTATTTAGTTAATAATTGCAAGCTTTGAGACTTAAAATATTTTGTATATTTTATATTACAGTTACATATTGCTACAAAAAAGTGTTGAGTTTCTCACATATCAAACATTAAATTTCAAATTTAAAGTTTTTTTTTTCGCTAATTATAGTTTAAAGTTTTTAGCAGGTTCATTTAGCTTTTATTATTTATCAACTTTTTAATAAATAGTTGAAAAAATTTTAGTTACCATTTAAGTTGATAACTAACAGAAGCTAAATTTAAATCAGCTATCACATCCGAAAAATAAATCATTTTAATAGATTCTCAAGCATTCTAAAACGGTTTAGGTATTACGACATAATTTTTATTTATATTTAATTTAAACAAATGCAATATTTTACTATCAAAGTTAATAAGTAAAAATACCAAACACTAAAACAAACTAGACCGAGTTTGTTTTACAAAACTATAATGATTTACTATTAAGCCCTTGATAGCCTTCAAACTATATTTTATTTGTAACATCGGCTTATATACCAAAATAATACTAACATTGCAGCTGCCTTTATTAAATTAAAACCAAATGATAGCGTCGGCTGAATTTCTCAGACCGCTTCTGATTAGCTAAGACTTTACAGGTTTTTATCTGAGTTTAATATACAAAACTTTTTTTTGTTTATTTTTCATACATTTCAGTACCTTGGATTAGGGATAAGGGTATAGATCAGAAAAATTCGGTAAGTTTGGTTAGGCATAAGGGTATGAATGTTTTTAACATTCTGTTGTTTTATTAACTTACCTCATTTGCATAAATTTTTAAAATGTTATGAATAAATACATTCCCAGAAATTTATTGCTGCAGCCGACCCCAAATGATATAATATTAACAAAAATCTCAAACGCTGACAGTAATTGTTGTTACTTTAGCAAAGAGGTCGGCATCAGAGTTGTCAAAGCGCTAATTGTTGTTATACCAAACGAGTAGTAAAGCATTTAAAACTTTGTTTGTTTTATACTAAAATTTTACGCTTGAGTAACTAAGTATTTTTTTTCATTAATTGTGGCTAGCAGTTATTTATAAGCAACCAGACTTGAAGATTTTTAATTTACTGAACCTAAATCTGGCCATATCTCACTTTACAAAAAAATACATGGACCATAGAGTTCTATTAAAAATCTGGCATTTAGATATTATGAAAAAAAAAACTAATAAACAAGAATTTTGAACCGAAATTTACTAAAAACCCATGAAAAATCTGGAATTTCAAACATCAAAAGTATTATTTTTTATCAGTTATGGTTTTAATCAACTTAAAACACATTTAAAGTAGCTTTGTAACATTTTTTAAATGTTGTTATACTAATTAAGAAATATTTTATCTAAAACTTAATTTTATACTAAAAATGGACAAACATATACATTTAAAACTGCATAAAAAATTTCAAATCCACTTAAAATGTTATGTAAGTTTATTAATTAAGTTAAGCATTCAATTGCGTTGTTTTCTTAAAGAACTTTTTCCAGCCTTTTTCAGTTTAGTAAAACCTAGAAAAAAATATATATTGAGTTAAAAGATTATCTTGCACAAAAGTTTGTATAAGCAAGAAGGCTAAGACAAACAAATTATGCAGTATTTTGGTTATATTACAGTTAAGCGGTTGGGAGTCAAAAGAAATAAGTTTTCCGTTAGGTTGCGTTACAAAAGTAATTTTCTCAAATCAAATATTTATTTTTAAATTTGTAAAAGCTATGAGCCATAAATGATTTATTTGTTGCTATTTTTTACAAGAGACTTTTTTAATTAATTTTTAATTTATACCAAGTCATGAAATAAAAATATGACTAAAGTATGAAGAATTAATAATGTTTACCAATTTATGTATATGCATTTGAAAATTTTTGCATTAATATGGTTTGTATTATTTAAATATGTACTTTAGTAAAACTTTGCTACAGAAAAATGTTTTTACACTACACTGTGATTTACATGTGACTGTGAGTTCACACTGGTGGCAGTGAACACACAATAGAATCGTTGATGTTTTATTAGTTGCAGCGTCCACATATGCTTGCTTTTCACGATTTTCCCACACTTTCTTGGTTTTAGTGTTGAGATTTTAATCTTGTCAGTGTTTGCAAAATGGTTTTAAGAATGAGATGTCACCAAGAGATTTTATTTTCAGTAATATATATATATAGTTTTGTTTTTAATTAGTTTAAACTCAATTTTAAAGGGAGGGTAAAATTACAGGTGATAACAACTTAATTTGCTTGAATTTCAAAAAATGTCTACTGTTGTAGCAGGAAGAGAATAACATTTTTTTTCTACTCTTAAAATAAAAAATTCCATAGAAGACAAAAAAAAAAGAAAACAATTTCTTTGAATAAACTTGTTTTAAAAAACTAATATAAGTTTATAAACTATATTATTAAAAATATATTACTTTAACAATTTTTCAAGAACATAATCATATCTACTTTTGTAATGTACTTGATGACGCTTGAATTCAGAAAAATTATGGGTGATTATGTATAGATTAAACTTTTGATTTCAAATATACAGTACAAAGTACTTTAAGTATATAATTTTACTATATTTTTCACATAAGAACAAACTAAACAAATTGTATGTAGGTAGTGTATATGTTTTTTTTAAAATTGTCACGTTACAAGCTGTGCTCTAAAGAATTTTAGTTAATTTTGGAGCTAATTTTTTACATTAAAACATTTTTAACAAAAACATAATGTGAGTAAGAATTTAAAAATTGACTTTAAATAAATAACAAATAAGTTTAAAAGAATATGCGGATGTACGAATCATTAAGTTGATAGTTTTTGTCAACAAAAATTATTTATAAAGTTGTAGAAACCTTTATTATTATCACCCAATTGTTGTTTATTATCAAGTCATACTACATAATATTTATTGGTATCTATAGACAAATTTATATTCTATTATACAAATAAAAGTTTTTTACCTGAAAATTTTATTTTTCAACATTGCTCTTAGCTTCATAATAGGATCAAAAAATTATTTTTTAGCTTAGAGATATTAAATACGAACTTTTTTATTTTCTTTAATAATTTTTATTGTTATATAGTTTTAGCTCAAAAGTAAATGTATTTTCATATCACTAATAGTATCTATACATATATATTTTAGTTGGCTGGCAAAAATACATTGACTTTAAAACTAAAGTTAAATATTCTTTAAATAAATGTGGAATTTCTTATAAGAAAACTATAAAATTAGTTACAAAAAGTAATTGGGCTCACTAATAAACGATTCTATTAATTATGTTAAATTTCTTAAACAAAAAATAATTCCAAGTAAACTATCAGTTTTAAGTTGTATTTTGCTAAGCTGAATATTAAAAAAAACTGTTTAATAAAATTCCACATATCAACAAGAACTTATAGTACTCTAAGTTTGTGTCCATAGATAGGGCACAGCTGTTTCTTACAAAAATGTACATACAAACTAAATTTTAAAAAATAAGTTATTTTTTGCAGAGAAATAGACAAATAAAAGAAGTTTATTAACTATTGTCATTTTTGTAAGAAGCCTCTTATACAAAAAAAATCTATTACTTTGTTACTTTTGAAATATATTTTCTTCTAAAGAGTTTTAAGTTAAGAACAAATGGTTTCTGAAAATATTTTCATCTGAAAAAATGCTGTTAAGATATAAAATATGGATAAATAAAAATTAAGAAAGTATAATGAACACTGCTTAAAAAGTTAAACGTAATTGTATTAAAAGTTGTCATACTAGTTGATATTACTGTTGAGTTAAAAACAAATTTGGCAGAGTTATCAATGCTAGAAAGAGATTGTAAATTTAAGTTTTAATGTTTTAAGTGATATATATATTTATTTATATTAGTGCATACCTGTGGTTCAGATTTTATATTTTTACAGTTTAAAGATAATCAAATAACAGTATACTTAAAATATATACTTTATTTCTTAACATGATATCATTTTACATAAAATACACTAAAAATCACCAAGTTCAAAGACTTTTTTTTTAATTTTAGTTAATTATACAATAAATCTTGTGTGAAAAATATGTTATTCTAATATTATTAGTAATAATTACCAATCTTAATAGCTTATTTATTTACAGGTGACACGCTTTTATCTTGTTGAATTTTTTTTTAAGTTATTTAAAACTTAATTGCTTAATGGTTCATAACTTATTAGATTTTAATTATTACACATGTAGTATAGTGTTTGTAGCATGGAATATGGATAACTTAAAAAACTGTAAAATAACCACAAGTTAAAAATAAACCTTGACAAACCAGCTGAAAGCCAGTGAAAATGTCAGTTCTGAGACTAAATCACTTTGATAATTAGTACAAGGGAAACAAAACACTATACTTAAAAAATATTGTAATAACTGGCAACTTAAAATGCCCTCAGAATATTACTCTATCAAGTTTTAACCACATCAAAAACACAGGTTACATAAATATACTAAATACACCAAAGCTTTAAGATTGAAATCAAGTAAGATGTCAGTTCATAGCCTGAACCACCTTGACACTTCATACAAGGGATACGAAATAGATGCAAATGGGGGTGTCACTGAAATATACGACCACAGGTTTCTATATAAGTTTATTAAAAAAAGCAATATTATTTAAAATAAAATACTACTTTTATATGTTAATATATAATGAACAAATCTAAATACAACCTCAGGTTTTATAAATTTACATAACAATAGCAGGGTTGCCAAAAAACCTGAAAATCTGGAATTTGAGAAATTTTGCTAAAAAAAAACTGGATAAACTTGGAATTTTTAATATGTTCAGTAGTAGGATTTTAATTTGAAACAAATAATCTATCATAAAGATAAAAAAATATTGTCAAAATCAAAAATTTATTTTATTAAAAAATTTATTTAAAGTAGCTTTACAGTATCTTTTCAATGTTTTTATTCTAAATAACACAGCTTCTTACCTTAAACTCAACTTTAAACTAAAAAAAAAACCAAAAATGTGTACTTTTAAAAACCTGGAGGAAATTTTGAAAATCTGGAAAAAATTGCCAAAAATATTTAACAACCCTGTAATAGTTGTTTTATAATAATTAAGTTTTAAATTTTTTATGACTTGTTTTATACATCTATATAAGTTAAATAAAATTATGGTTTTTTATAGCATTTGAAATTTATGACCACAGGTTTTAAATAAAACAAATAATAGTTATTTATTTTTGTATTTCTATCTGAAATATGCAGGGTTGCCACACATTCAGGATACTTTGTAACTTGAAAATTTCACAATAACTCAGGTTTTATTTTTTTCTACTCAGGATGACTCAAAATAGATTTTTTTTACACGGGAAAATTTAAAAATAGTTTCTACTTTCAAGACAGATTTCTTCAAGATTTGAATGAAATTTAATTTATCAAGTTTAAATGTTTGTAATTTACACTATTGTATTTATTTTAACATCAAATGTAGAAGTAGATACAAACAACTTTTATTTTTATCATTTATTAAAAATAAATTAACATAAGGTATAAGTAGTTTAGAAAAAAGTTTTTTTTTCTAAGATTTTAATAAAATCCAGATGACTCAGAATACTTCAAGGTCACTCTAGATAGTTTTAGAATCAAAAAGTGGCAACCTTGAATTTCAAATAAGGTAAAAAAAAATTGTATTATATTAATAAAATAATAAAAGATTACAGACTTTAAACATTTGTACAGAATAAACTAACAGTCAAAGGATTCCTCTTTATAAAAAACTGCAAATTCGATTTGCACATAAAATTTCAGAGTACTTTAGAGAGTGTTGCTCTAATCCTTAATAAACTTGAAGTAAAGTCAAATCTCCTTTCATTAAACAAGTAACGACATTTATTTAAACATCCGCTCACAGGGGGGAGGCGGAGAGCGTCGTGCCTCCACCATCAACTGCGAGGCAGCCGCTGATGATCAACACGGCTCAGGTGAGATCGGCGAGGAGCGCTCCGCCCAGCCAGGCCACCAGGAGAACTCAGCATCAGAAACAAGCAGGTTTTTGTTGATATTTACCAGTTATATGTGTAAGCAGGTTTTTGTTGATATTTACCAGTTACGTTATAAGTTGCCACACCCAGGCTGGTTTTAAACTTAATGGAAGGTGGGTTTTGATAAACAGCTATATTTTGAATTTATGTGCAGTAGCATGTTTTTATTATTATAAGTTATTTGCAGCAGAGTTCCCATGCTGGTTTGAAACTTAACGGTTTTGGTCTTTCTAGTAATATCTTTTCCTAATCAGCATTTGTTTGTTAAAAAACATGTTTTTGTCTAACTGTTAAAATATTTTGTTGTTATAATGACTTAAAGCTTGAATGACAGTTTATTGCAAGTTTTTGACTCATGCTTTTTGTTTTTATACTTTATTCTTTCAATTTGCACTGACCTGGATAGTTGGATATAATTTAGGCTAGATTTTTTTTTAAGTTGCAAACCCGTAATACTTGTTAAACTATATTATCCAAAATTAAGTTATTTGATTAGTTTTACATTCTAGCCACCTAGAAATTGTACTCATCAAAAAGATGCAGGTACTTAGTTTTAGTGAAACCAATTATTATATTTGATATTATTTGTCTTATAATTATATTAAATAATGACTTTTATCCATTTGAAGTAAGTAAGTCGTTAATTTAAGATTTAATTAATGTACTTTAACTTTTTGATTATGTGTTATGCTGTCAGTTATGTTTGCAAATATTAAACTTAAAAGTCAATAAAGTAATGTTTGTTGTTTAAAACAAAACATTAAGTAAAACTACCAACAATAAAATCTATTTTAAATGTACCAGATTAAAATTTTTTAGTTTGTGTTATTTAAATTAATTCAAATAAACAAACTTTTCCAGATTGTTTAACAAATTTTCATGTTGTTAAAGGTGTTTTTTTAATGTTTTTAAAGTTTAATTTAAGCTTAAAGTATAATTAAAAACTTAAATTAAAGCTATTAAACTTGCTCTTTCAAATAAAATTTGTACATAAGCTTATTTTTTTACATGTTGACTTCACAGTTGCTAGAGTTTTAACTTCACTGTGATTTAGATATTTTAAAAATTAATAAACTTTGAAATTAATTGTTGAGGTATAACAAATCAAATAATATCATTTCAAATATTGTTTAATCCTACAAAAGACTAAATTCACTAAAATCCTACCTCCTTGACCTTTGAAATTGTTTAATATTTATTTTTTATTTCTTTCAAACTATAAGAACTATTTTAGCATTAGAAAAAAAATTCTGAAGATCAATGCTTTTTTATTTTATTTTAATTTTATTTTACATCAGAATTACAAGTCTTTTACATTATTTAAGGAATATTTCCTAAAAATTTGAGGTCTGGAGCTTTAAATACAATAAAGTAGATACTTTTCTTGTGAGTCCTTAAAGTTATGAGAAAATTGGCTATTGTGTATTTATGGATAATTCAGAGGAACAATTACAATTCTGAACTTGATTTCTAGGAGATAAATACAAATTTGACAATTCAAAAAAAAAAAAATTCGCCTTGTGGTGCTCTAAAGTTATAATAAATTATTAAAAAAATACAATGTGCAAAATTTATCAGGGAAAATTACAGTCCATATGTTTTTATTGTTTTTTTAGCAAATGGACTGTTTCTAAAAATTTCAATATAAACTTGAAAACAATAAAAAATTCTTTTGAATTTATACACAAAGCATTCTATAAGGGTAAACGTTAGTTTTTGTGATGAAATGCCTTAAACCTATATGAAAGTAAAATTGATATGTAAAATAAATAAAAATTAAATGAAAAAAGCTGCACAAGATTATTAGTGATACTAAGTTTCTTGTATATAATTTAAAGTTTGTTCTTTTACTTCTAGATGTAAATAATGCTTTGAGTTTGTGAATTAAATTTACCAAACTTTAGTCAATTGCTTTTATACTATTTAAAATTTACATATTCAGGTAAAGTAAAATATTACTAACTTTTTTTGCTACTTTCAGTATTTGTTTTATCAGGATTCACAAACTTTGTACGGCTCATGCTGCCTTTTTCAATTTAAAATGTTTTTTGCTACTCTAACTGCACGTGGCAGCCTTCCATGTATTTTAAATCTTAAAATAGCTGCAAAACTAACTAACTATTTTAAACAAACACAAATATACAGGTTGTTGTTCGAGCCAAGTAATTCTGGCTGTGCATTAACTTTTAAAGCATTTAAATCTTAACTCTAAATTGGTTCATTATTTATTATTAAAAGGTTGCTGTGCGAGCTGTGTGAACCTCCTGACTGCTTGTGGCAACCTCCCTTGCGCTTCCGCCTTCAGTCTCATTTGCATATGGGCCGGAACCGCCATGTTCATGGGTTGGTTGTGTAAATTTGTGTTTAATATAAAAATCAATGGATATCTATTTGTTTTGTAATTCTAATCTTATTTTAACAAATTTATGCTTTGTTTTGTTTAATACTTTAAAATGTCAATGAATATTGCTTATAGAGTAAAAATGGTCTGTGTTTGTTTGGAATTTTAGAAAACACCATCAAAATGTTAAAAATCAGATTTTTAAATACTGTAATTAGTTTTAAAATTTGTTTTATATTAGTTGAAAACTATTTTCTTAGTGTTTGTTAAATAATCTTAAGTGTCTCAAACTAAATTTAGAGGACTGTATTTATTTTATTTTTTATTTGCGAAAATCACACACGCAGCTATAAAACAAAGTGCAAAACAGGTTGATATATTTTTTGATTTGGTTAACCCTGATATAAACTTAAACTAATGATTTCGAGATTTTGGGTAAATGGATACATTTAAGTAGAAAAAATAGTTAAAACTGTTTTTATTTTAGTTTAAATATTAATGATCTTAAATTTGTTTATATAATTTTAGACCTTTATTTTTAAAGATTTGTTTTATTTTTTAAGACACATAACTGAACCTGTTTAACTATTTTAGAGAACAAAAAAAACGTGAAAAAAGACTACAACAAAATAAATAATTAAACTAAAAATATAAACATCTTGCTTTTAATTCGTTTTAACTGCTTTAAAAAATTGTTGAAAAAGAAAAATTTAACATTCCAAATTTTAATTTCATAACTTTAATATTTAAATACCAATTTTTGTTTAATTTGTGTTTTTTGATCTCAATCATTTATTTCTCTTAGTTCAGATGTTATTCAAAAATCACTTTTTACTTTACACATACTTGTGTATTAATTTCGGTACAAATCAATAATATTTTTCAATATGTTTGCTAATATTTTAGAACCAGTATCTTTAAGTGTTTTTGTTATAATCCAAAAAACAGTTTTAATGTTTTTTAGTTAACAATTAATATTCGTTTAATTTACATATGTAGTTTTTTTAGTTAGTTTTTTGTTCCTAGACAAAGATGCTTTTTTTTCAGTTTATTTTATTTTTTTAAATAAGTAAACTTCTTTTAGTTAAAATATAAACATATAGTTAAAAAAGTTCATTATTGCTTTAATAAAGATAGATAGTAAACAATTTTAGGTCTACATGGTCCGTAGTAGATATGAAGTTGCAAGCAAAAGTTACAAAAAAAGATTTTTGTTGACTTTAAATAAAAGGTTTTTACATAAACACCTGTTACATATTGAATTCACAGTTTCAAGTTTATCTTGAGCATGTTTTAAATTTTCAGCTTTTTTAACTTACAAACTAAAAACTTAGCTTAAACTTACAATTTTGATTCATCTTTTAGTTTTTGTTTACTTGTTTACTAACTTAAATATAAAAGTTTATAATTTTTGTTTGTAAGTTATCAACTATTACTTATCAAAAAAGGAAAAAAGGAAGAAAAAGTTGTTAGAGTTTTTAGGCTACATAATACATGTTTGTTTGGTAGCTCTAATGAAGCGTTATAATTATTTACTTTTGTTTAAAAATAGTTGACAGCTCCATAATTATTATGGTATTTTAAACTCGTAAACATTTATCTAGTTCCTGTGTTTTAGTTTTGATAAGGTAAGAACTAGATCTTTTGACGAAGAATCAAGGTTTTTGTAAAAAAAAAAGAAAAAGAAAGACATAAAAATATAACGTTTACTGCACTATTAACTACCATAGAGGAAAAATTAACATACATGTATTTATTTAGTGTTTTTAAAGCAAGCTTCAGTTTTAATTTTTGTAAAGGAAAATTTATATTTTTAATTAGTACTTTTTTAACCTTTTTTTTTTAAAGAAATTTTAAGTATTTAACTTTTTATTGTCAGAAAAAGAGAAAAATAGTTTTTTAGTAGATTTTATCGAGATACAAATGGTTTTTACTTTTCAAGTAAACATAAAATTTTTGCTTATATTTATAAGTTTAAAGATTATCGTTAAATTAAATTTAAGAAAAAAATTAAATATCTCAAAAAATTTTAAGACAAAAATGCTTCTAAAGTATTTTTGTAATAGTAAATGCCACAAAAAGAATTCCTAATTTATAGCATTTTACAAAATCAAATATATCAAATTATTAATTATAGCTTCTTGTATACTTGTTAATATTAAGAAATAAACTTGTTGATAATAATGAAAAAATGATACATTGTTTTTATTACAAGAAAAACTAATGTTTTTGTCGTACATGTCTCATCATTTTATTCAAATCACTAATTATTTACTTTAAAAATTTTAGCTGAATTCAAAATTCAATAAAAACGTTAATTTTTATATGAAATTTTTAAACAAAACAACTTGATTTATTGCTTAATTTTACAAAGTAGTATCCCTTAAATACCATAGTATTAACTTACCTAAAAGGTGTGAAAAATTTAGTATATTGCGTTGATAATATACCTCGAAGGCCGTCATTAAGAATTAAAACACTTGAGAAAAAATATTAAATGTAATATTTTATATCAAAAAAAGCTATCTAGTGATACAAAACCGAAATATCAAATGATATTAAATTTTAGGGTTTTTTAACTTAAATATCGTTTACTGTAATTGACACTCTTTTTACGTTAGTACTTCTCTTGAACAAAATCCTTTACTTCTAAAGTCTGGGATTTGAACAATTAATTTAAGGTGTTATAGTTTTCATTTTTCTAACATTTATACTGAGCATTCAACTTCTTTTTTTTTTCGCTTTTTTAAAAGTGGTACGTGTAAATCAAAGAATAAAATGTATGCTACTAGTTAAATTAAGAAAAAAAATAGTTTACTGTAAGTTAGAAATTAGGTTTTATAAAAACTGAATTTTATAATAAAGTTTTGTAAAAAGATAGACGAAATTATTTAATTCCAAGTAACTTTCTATAAAAAAAGAATTTTTCTATATAATTTTTTTTTAACTTCATAAAATTTTGTTTATATGGTCTTGAAACTTAAATGCAGATTTACCTTAAAATTATAGAATAAATAAACTTTAAACTACAATTTTATATCGTAAAAAGTATTACTTACTTGAACTTTTTGATTAACCGTTTCTAGCTTATATGTATTTATGTGCAATGGTAAAAATTATCATTAAATTATTCTAACTATAAAACTTTTCTTAAAAAAGTTAAAAAAAGGCTTAGAAAAGTTATCAATTACTATCAAGTTTCAACTAAAAGAACAAGCTTTTATTAAAGCTAAAAACTGTATCTTGCACTTACTAAATCAATTAGCACTACTCTACAAAATATTGTTAAACATTTGCTTTAATACAGTTGTGTTTAACCTAACATAAACTGTACACACTTGATAAGTGGAAATTTAATTTTGAACACAATAAACTATAAAAATTAAATGTAGTTATTTGAAATATCTTTTATGTTTCGGTTGTATAAAATAACGCATTAATAATTACTAACTTATGTTTTCTAAACAGCTATTTTTGATATCAATAAAAGAAAACAAACTCTATTTAAAAGATACTTATTGACCTTTTTAAATTTTTTAGTACAGTAAAATATTTAAAATGCACACCTTGAAGACCACAGCTTTAATAAACTATTTAAGTGATAAATAAAAATATAAAGTGAAGTTAAAAAGGTTGTATCTTCTAAGTATACAGTTAAAAAACTAACACTTGAAAACAAAGAAAGCTTCTACTTAAACTTAAGTCGATTTTTCAGGTTTAGATTATAATCACACTAAGCGCTATAAACTTTTGCGTTTTTACTTAGTAGTTAAAATAGCTTAAAAATAATTTAATTTTGTATCTTTTGCTATAAGTTTAGTTATAAATTTTATTTACCATGTGATAATAATATTGAAAAACTGTTATATTTTCTACTACAAAAATAAACTCACAAGATTTATCAAGGTGAACGACTATTCAAATTCTGGCAATTCAAATAATGTTTTAGTTAATAAAGTTAATATCAAAATATTTTCCAAACTGTTTTACGCTTTTGTAATCTTGTTAATAAAACCTACATGATAACTTCTGTTGTATAAAAATATTTTTTTTGATATATGACTAAAATAATATTTAAAAGTAATAAAATATAGTAATTTCACATTCCTTACAAGAATATTCTTTTTTTACTATCATAATCTTTTTAGTTTCATCTACATATGCATATTTTACAAATTATAAGAAATAATGAAACATTGCTCTTTAGAACTTTTTTTAAGAATTTAAATTGTCAGGTTTTTTCGTAATTTTAATAGTCATGTAACCGTCTCATAAACCAGCATAGCAACGAGTGTCATTTTTTTAAAGTTAAGATATCGGTCAATTTAAAGTTAAAAAAAGGCTAAACATTGGGCTCAAAAATCATGCAAGAAAAGTTAAACAACTTTGTTACTTCAAACTGTGTTAATACAATACACTTTCGATTTAAAATTTTGAAACTTTATTAAAAAATCTAACAATTGTTATGTACATAGCATAAGGTTAATGAAATACTTAGTTATAAAGTTATATTGTGTATTATGAAGCAAATTAATAACCAATATTATATTGTTTGTTATAAAAATTCCAATTTTATTTGTTCTTTAGAACTTTTTCCCAGCTAATACAGTCAACAAATTTATTACTGTTATGGTAAAAGCTTTAGCTCATTCTATTATATATCAGTTTTTATTTTTAGAAATGAGTATTTTTACTTATACTTGTTTTCGTTTTATATTTTCATTGTTATTAAAATATTTAAACTTAAGAAGCTTTCTTTTCAAAAACCTCAGTTGTTAACATTTTCTTTACCTTATAGGTTAATACTAAACACCACAACATCTATAACTAACTTGAAGTAAATGTGTAAAAGTCTCATTGCAAATTAAAACAAAAAAAAAACGGAAAGCTTATTTCATTTAATATACTAACAGAAATAAAATATAAGTAAAATGCTTTAAGTGTGGATTCCCGAAATCTACAAACATATATATTTTAAAGGTAAATCAAAAAGTCATTACTTGAATATGTAACTTACAGTCTCTCCCCACAAGTTTCAAAGTATTGCGCGGGACGACCTTATTTAATGAATTAATGCTTGTATATATATTTTTACCATTACATATAAAAACACAAATCTCTCCGCGCAGGAGGGGGCATCAACGCGTTGCACGGGACGATCGACTTGTTCCAGAAGTTCGGCCCGCTGGAGGGAAACCCCGCCACCGACAAGGCCCCGGAGTACGTTTACCAGCCGAGCGGGGAAGCGTTCGCCAATCAGAACTACATGTTGAGGGATGTGAACAACCTGGGCAACAGGGTGCCCCAAGTGTTAGTTGTGAAAATAAACAAATAATGAATTGAAGTAATTAAAATTAGCAGTGTTTTTGTTGCAGGATGTTAAAAATATTGGTAACAGGGTGCCGCAAGTGTTAGTTGTGATAGTAATTAGCTATAAATTTAACTAGTTGATATAATTAGTGATCGTAAATTATTATAAATACTTATATTTCTGAAAGTTTTACTTATTAAAATAACTAGTATAATTTCGTAGTAGATGTTAGTGAAATATTAAACGTCATTGACAACTAAAAAAAATTGCTAAAAATAATAATAATTAAATACATTAACCCATAGATTGAAGTCAATTGAATACAAAATAGTAAAAGTAAATATGAAATCATTTTTTATTATAATCATCATTCAAATCAATAGAATACGCAGTGTACGCAATATTGTAAATAATTTGTTTTGTTTCAGATTCAAATCAAATAGATTATGCAATTTTGTAAGTACTTTATTTCGTTTCATATTCAAATCAATAGAGTACGCAATATATGTTATATTGTAAATACATAATTTTATTGCAGATTCAAGTCAATAGAGTACGCGATATTGTAAATACATTATTTCATTTCAGTTTCAAATCAATAGAGTACACTATGAAACCATTATTGTAAATACATTATTCATTTCAGTTCCAAATCAATAGAGTACGCGATATTGTAAATACTTTATTTTGTTTCAGATTCAAATCAATAGAGTACGCGATATTGTAAATCATTATTTCATTTCAGTTTCAAATCAATAGAGTACACTATGAAACCATTATTGTAAATACATTATTCATTTCAGTTCCAAATCATTAGAGTACGCGATATTGTAAATACTTTATTTTGTTTCAGATTCAAATCAATAGAGTACGCTATATCGTAAATACATTATTTCATTTCAGTTTCAAATCAATAGAGTACGCGATGTACGCGATTGTGCCGTTCATGGCGTTGATCAGCCTACTGATGGTTTGCGACAACCACTACACCAACCGGGCAATGAAGAGGAGAAGCCGAAAAAGTTTGAAGCACAAAAGTTCCGGCATCTGCTGCACCTCTTTTGTTAGTATTTTTTAATTAGTAAAACAAGTAGATAAACATTGTTAATATGTGAAGAGTTAGTATTTGAATTATTAGCTGTCATTATTTTGTTAGTATGTTTTACTAGAAAAAAAAAGTTGATAGATATTTTTAATATGTAAAGAGTTATTAATTGAACAATTTTATTGCACTTCTTTTTTAGTATTTTTCTATTAAAAAAAAGAAGATATTTTAGAATACAATAAAATAGTCAATATTATTAATAAATAAAGTAGTTATTAGTTTGTTTTTACAAGCTATTTTTGTGAAAACTAACAATGTTTTGTCTGTGAATTTTCTTAAACAATTTAGGCATTCGAGTACATATTGTATTTTAATAATAACTTAATAAATATTTTGCTTAAGTATAACAAGTTTCCATGAAACAAATGAAGTTCAACTAAATTCTTTTTTGGTAAAGCACTTTTCTTTTGCACTGTATCATTAAAGTATAAGTTGTTCTATTTAGATCTAGTTGGTAGCTTTGAGTTAAACAAATTTTTGTAATTCAATCAAGCTTTCATGAAAAAAAAGTCCGAATTCTTAAGATAACAAAAAATTTATGCTCACTTATATACACACAAGAATTTATAATGATTAAAAACATCTAAAACTATTTATGTTAATATTGTCGACTTTTTAGTATATTTTGAGTGTAATATAAGTAAAAAATTGTTTTTTTTTACGTGAGCTATCTGACTTCAACTAAATACTTTGGTACTTATGTTCATTCTTCATTAAAATTTAAGTTTTGCAATATTTTCATTTAAGCTTCATACAAAGTATAAATAAATTAAAACACATTACAACAATTTTTTTTTTTTTTAACGTTATTTTTTAATATTTAATGTTTACTTGTTCAAATATAAGTTTGGTCAAAACATCGGTTTTTATTTAATGTTATACTTACTGTAACTTCTAGTGTAAAAATCCATATTTAATAGAATTAAACACTTGCATGTTTGAATATCTTCATAAAAATTCGTTTTACTTTTTATTTTACTAACAAACATTTTTATTATAGATTAAGTTTCAATGCAGTAATTCTATATGAATGTAGCTTTAATTATGTCATCTTGAAGTTGTGATATTAAAACGTTTAAGTGTATAACGATAATAATGAAAATAATTAAACTGTCACTTGATTTTTAAGATTTTTTATTTCTAAAAAATATAAAAAACCTTAAAACAAAACTAATATAATTTTTTCTAATAGTTGTTTAAAGGCATACATCATATAATAATAATAATAACAAATTATACAGTATACTTCGTTTATTATACTAACACATGTTTTTGTGTATTGACGGATTAACACACTTTAACGGAGCTCTGTGAAAAATAAATACTGTAAGGAAAGAATAGAAGCTAAACTTTAGCTGTACTTTAGCTTCTTACCTTACATTATTTATTTTTCACACAACTCCGTTAAAGTAAGTTAATCCGTTAACACACAAAAACATGTGTTAGTGTAATAAAAGAAGGATACTGTATAATTTGTTATAATTATACATTCCAGTAAACTTGTTTCGCTACGATTTTGTTAACAAACGATTAGATTTATATTTTGAATAGTTGTATCATATAATGTTAACGTAGCTCATATTTTTATTTTTGTCAATATAAAATTAAAAATAACCAAACTCTTTTAAGTTGTTTAAAAAAATAGTTATACGTTTAACTCTTTTTACAAGATTAGTTGTATTTTGCAATTGTTTTGTTCATAAATATAAACTAGTACTTATAAACTAGTATTAATAATCAGTATATATTACGAAACAGCTGCTCTGCATCGGATACTTCCTTCTGATTGGCTGGATCTTCTTCTTGTGCTTCACCACGTTGGGGATATACTACTACCGCATGGTGATGCTCAGGTGCTACGATTTGAACGAGAGAGGGTACAGTGAAGGAGTGCTGAGTTCCATTTGCGTGGATCTCGTGCAGTTAGGTTGGAAATAGTATAATAATAGTATATATTATATGTATATTTTTTTGTTTTTAATATTGAATAAATTGATAAGTTATCTAAAAGCCCTTCTAGTGGGCTCTGTGGAAAGTGATTTTGTTTTTATTATCACGTTATTTTCTACATATTCTTTTCATGTGTCTTAGCTACAGTGAAGGAGTTCTTAGCTTAACATGTTTTGATTGATTTATCATTTTTTTGCATGTATTAGCTAAAGTAAGAAGAGTTCACTTAAATATGTTTTGATCTTGCTCAATTAGGCTGGATTTAATAAAGTTATTTGAAGTATTTTTTCAAAATAGAATTAGAAAAAAACATAATTCAATTATTACTTATTGCACTTTTTGAAATATTGATTTTTCAATATGCTCAGCTCCATATGCGTTGATTTTGTACAGGTAGGTCAAAAGTTAATGTTTCAACTTATAAAAAATAATTAAAGCAAGAAAATCTTGTTTGTTTGCGTTCATTTTGTTCAACTAAATTGGATATGGTTTTTTCAATAATTTATTAAAGTTAAAAATAAAATAATACTGTATTTAACTTTTAGTAATATTCATATGTATTGATGTTAAACAGCTGTGTTTATTTCAGTTATAACTATCTAACATAATAAACAAAAAGAATTAAAACTTTCTACAACTGGGTAAAAGAGTTGTAAATAAATTTGTTACTGTTTAAACTATTTAGTAAAAATAAAACTAAAGATGTTATTGATATCAATCTTAGAGTGTATTCGTTGGAAATTTAATTTTTTTTTACGTTTGTTTCCTTTAAAGCTACATCATCTTTTATCACAATGTTTTAAGTAACAACGTAAAGAGGGCTTTAAGTAAGTACTCAAGTACGTTTTAAAACGTTTTTTTCATGAGTCGATGTTGATCTATAATATATTGTCTACATCCTATTATATTTTCAATTGCAAAAACTTTCCATTCATTTAAAAAAAATGTTTTTACATGTCAGTTAATATATTCAAAGTTCTATAAATGTTTTCAAAGATCTGACAATACTAAAATTAAAGTTTTTTAAAATTCTAAAAACTTCCTATATATTTTGAAGTTGTTTTTTTTTTTACAAGTCCTTTTTTATTTCCACATGTCTTGTAGTACTTTTTGTTCATCTACAGCTCTAATGATGCCTTTTTTAATTTACAATGATTAATTTTTTATTTCAAAGGTATGGTAGTGTTTTTCATTAATTCACAGGTCTAATCCTTTTTTTTTAATTCACAATTGTTATAATTTATTTTTTTAATTACAGGTCTGATAGATTTTTTTTTAATTTACTGATCTAATAAAGTTTTTTTTTAATTCACTAGTCTGACAACAATTTTATTAATTTTAAGATTATATTAGTTTATTTTTTCAACTAACAGGCCTGATCATGTTCAGGGACACCACTCAGGAGGCGTTTGCAAAGATCTGCGGTCCCGGAGAGAACATGAGGATGTACGGAAAGTTGGACGAATATTGCAGGTAGTATCACTAGTTAATATTTACAAATCATTACTTTTATGTTACCACATTATGCGACTAGTTGTTTTATTGTTATGTACCATATTATTTATTTTGTTTATACATTCTATTTTAAGTATTACTAATCCTTACTGCTTTTCTCATCATTGTTATACTACTAAATATTATAAATAGTTATTATAATAAAATGTATTACTGCTAATAGTTTAACTATTCAAAAATATAAATTTAAGCGATTGTTAACAAAGATCCGAGCTAACAAGTTCACTGGAATGTATAATAATAACATGCAAAACAATAATTTTTCTTTATTACATTAACACATGTTTCTGTGTGTTAACGGGTTAACACACTTCAACGGAGCTCTGTAAAAAAAATACTGTAAGAAAAGAATAGAATCTAAAGTAGGTATATATATATGTGTTTATCAAAAATGAATCGAATACTAAAGATTATTGCAGATTAACATTTAAAAATAAATATAGAACATAATGTTAAACCCGACTGTTATAAAACTATACAATATTTGTTGTTTTACTTCTTTTCATTTATAATAGACTACTTATTATTTTTAAATAATTGCAAAAAATCTTTGAAGTTAAAGTGCCTCACTACTTTTTCCAAAAATGAAGAATAAATTATCTAGTTTGTAGTGTAAGTTAATTGACTTTTTTAAATGTTAATTATATAAGCGTATTATTATGACGTGATTAATATAGCTCTTTTTAATGATTTGTAAAGATAAAATACTTTTAATCAGTGTTTTCTTGATTTTCATGTAAGTGATTTTGTTATATGATTTGTGATGATTTTATATTGTATCTTTATCTAATTTGGACTTAACAACCACTAATATTGTATATTTTGCAACATTCGGATTTAACATTATGTATTGTATCTATTATTAACCATTAATCTACAAAATTCTTTAATATTCATTTTTATTATTAATAAACACACATATATATATATACATACTTTAGCTTCTATTCTTTCCTTACAGTATTTATTTTTTTACAGAGCTCTGTTGAAGTGTGTTAACCCGTTAACACACAAAAACATGTGTTAGTGTAATAAAGTGTAAAGAGTACTTGTTATTATTATATTTTGTTTATCTTCATTATTACTTTTCAATACAGTTGTATATTTTTGTAATTGTACATATTATATTAATTATGTACATTTTGTTTCAGGTATTACTATCCCACCTTCCAAGCTTTTCTCATCACCTTCAGCGGCTGCTTCCTCAACGTCCTCGGCCTGGTTTGTACTTGTTAAAAAATAATCAATGCAACATTAACTGTAACATAATTATGGTTTTATTTCTTTAAAATTGTTAATTTTCACATGTGTGCAAGTATAATCAGATTCGATTGTAGTAAACTTGAACAAGGATTTTATTTTTGGAAGATTGTGTTTGGTAAAAAAGAAAAGACTTGTTGTTTATGTTTAAAGCAAAAATTTTTTAACTATTTTTTTCTACACAGTAAGTTATGGTTTGCATTTAGTATTTACAAATTGAAATAATTTTCTCTACGAACGAATTATCATACGAAAATGCGGTACAACCATTAAGCAGAATATACACAATTTTATTTTTTGTTAGTATTTCAGTCTAATTAAAAAAAAGCAGTTAAAGTATATTTAAATTAAATATTTCTTATTTTGAAAGTAAATAACAAAATAAATTACACATCAGCAAAAATATAAATTCGAATTTAAAAATCAAAGTTCAACCCTAAAGGTAAACTTTCTGATGATGTCATCGGTGAACTACCACAACATCACGTCCAAGCCGTCAGTTGCCATGGAAACCAATCAGGGAGTTCCCCCTTCTACCACAGCCCCTTCCACGGTTGCCACCCACCTCGCCCCCTCCCTCCCCCCTTCCTACCACGCGCCAGTAGTCAGGAGGGGAAGCAGGGACCTGGATTCCGAATTCAGGAGGAACGGAAACCATTACAGGTTTGTTATTGTTGTTTTTGTTATTTGAAATTGAAAAATTTATAAAAATATATTTAAAAAAAAAATTCGGTGTTATGTAGATTTATTTCAACGGTTTCTCCCCTTTCTACACTAGATGGTTTGTTTGTTTTTTTTTTTGTAGACATATTTTAATACTTTTACCTTTCGATGTTTTTAGATAGTACATTGGACTAAAAAATGTGCAAAGTACAGGTATGACATTCACAATACTATAAAAAAACCAAAAGGTGATATTTCAATAATAGTTTTTTTTTTTTAATTAGGATATTCTAAGTAAATCTTTATCTAGTATAGGTTTGTAACTATTGTTTTTATTATTTAAAAAAAGTTAAAGTTTAGGAAAAAATTTAGAGTTTTTAAATATTTTTCTAAACAATTTATTTAAAATACAGAAGGGGATGTTGGGTTTTTTAAATTCCATTTTAAAAAGATACACATTGCAGATTTATAGTTTATTTAAGTTTATAGTAAACTTTTCATCAGTCATTTCAAATAAAAAACTGTACAAAACAACTAAAAGTTAGTTTTAAAACAACTAAATATACGAATAAATTAAATAGTAAGATACAAATAATCATAAAAATACATAAATAGAATATATATTAAAATTATCAACTACAGTGAAAATACAGTTACATAAATATTTATACATTGTTAAAAGAAAAATATATATAAATTCAAAAATCCTTAGTTTGTTGGTACCTTATTAAAATAGTATGTAATTTCTTTGAAACTTTAAGTATAACATATTGTTTTAAAAATTTGTTCTTTTTTAGTTTTGTTAATCGGTACAGGTTTATTATTATTGTTTAAATTACTTTTTATTGAATATTTGTGTGTTATATTTTAGTTATGTTCTTTAGAAATTGAAAACTTATGAGAAAAGTTTCAAGTATAAACTTTTAATGAATTAGATACTATTATTTAAAATTAATTAATATTGATGACTTGTTAGTAAATTAAACATTTGCATTCAAAAAATTTAAACGTTGTTTGTCTTTTAGGCGGATGATAATTTCAATGTATATGAAACATTTAAACAATTTTTTATTTATATTTTTGTTACACTATACAGTAATTTGAAAGCTTTATTGGTTACAAAACCCCTGGACAAAAGTTAATTATGTTAAATTTTGCAGTGGTGTATTTAAAAGAGTTTTTACACGTTGTAATTATTTGGTATTTTCCAATTTCTTTATGTCTAAATTTGTGTCAAAGATTTGTACATGATTGAAAGTTTTGGTTATTTTTTATAATTAGAATTGCAAGTACGGAATTTCATTACTAAGGTTTAACTGAAAACTTTTTTCTCATTATTATCATGGTATTGCTAACTTTAAAAAAAAAAATTTATACCTTAAAGTTATGGCTTGAAAGGAAACTGTAAAATTTTTTGTGAAAATCTAAACAACATTGTGAAAAGTAAGCAAACTTTTAATAGTCATATAAAGCAAAGTCATAAAACATTAAGTTGTTGAGAAAGTAGTTTTGCAGACATAACTGTTTGCCTTGACTAACAAGGTATTTATAGCTTAAGTACACAAATGTTGTGATCTGTTGATAATATAAACATTATATATAAAACTAATAAAGAAAAGTATGCACAAGTTAAGTTGCTTTTATACAACTATTAAAACTTTGAACAATTATTTTACTTACAATGTTTTAGGATTTTAATTTTGTAAACCCCAGTAAAAGTTAAACAATTTTAATTAACAATTAAACTACAAAAAGGCGTACAAGTTAAAACTTTCTAATAAACACTGTATATTGTTTGTTATATAATTATAATTTTGTATAAAAGTTTGTTATCTGTTTAAGTTTTTCGTTTAACATTAATTTGCTATTCATTGATTAAAAAGTATATATTAGATCATTTGATAATATTTACAGTAATAACACAAAGTTGAAAATGTATACTCTACTGTATTTTTAGCTTATTTTCTAACTTAAGATCTCTGGTTTAATTTACATTGAGTGTATAAGTTGTTATAAGACATCAACTAAATATTAAGTGATATTAGCACAAAAAGCTTGAGAGAAAAAGATAACGTTGTTTACATAATTACTTGCTAGGTTTGAACATGTTTACTTACGATTAAATAAACATTATGGATACGATTTTTATCTGTGCATTATCAATGCACTAATAATGAGACTACTTGAGTTTTTATTTAACACTCAAAAAATATACAGATTTACAGCTAAATATAAATAAAGACTCTAAAAATCCTGCTAACAGTAATATACTTTAATCTATACAATTTACTTTCTAAGTATATAGATACAAAAATTACATGTTGTTTTGTTTTAAAGTTGGTAAATAGCTATATTTAAATTAATAAACATTGGTAATCGCTTCATTAGAATGTCCAACATAAAGAAAGAAAATTAAACCAAACAAGTTTTGCAAAAAATCATATCTCATTTACCGAAATCTTTTTTATATATAATGCAATTTATATCACAATTTTCAACATAAAATTCACAAAAATGCATTAAAAAGTTTTCATCTACTAAAGTGTCTTTTCAATTTAATATACATGATTAAAATAGATCGGTATATGAATTTTATAGGATATTTATATATGCATAATTTACTAATATCAGAACGTCCAATACAAAAAAAGTATTTTTTACATAAAGCTAATTTTATTAAATATCTTAATATTTATTGAATTTTTTTACAAAACGATAATATATATGCGCCAATTAGTATTTGACTTTGAAATGTCTGTAGAAAATTTTAATTACAACAAAATACTTTATAACACCTACAATTTCATTGTTGTATAATCTATCTTCATACATCAGCAGAGTATCAAATCCTAAAGGGAAAACTTAGTTTACTAAAAAAAAATCATTAAAACAAAAGAGACATAAATTTTATTGAAAACTTTATATATAAATATTAATTTCCTCAGATCAGCACGTGATTTCTTTGACCGAAGAAGGTCACGCTTCGGTGATTTCGATATAACAACAACAACAACAAAACAATGATAATAATTTTATAAATAATAATAATAACAATAATAATAACAGAAAGAACAAAAATAATGAAAATAATGTAATAACAGTATAAAAATAATAAATGATACAAACAGATCGGCGCGTGACCTGCTGGACTCTGGCAGGAGGCGGTCGCGGTTCGACGATTTCGAGATGGACTCCCTGGAGGACAGGAGGAGTTTGCGGGAGGGAAGGGGCTACGAGGACAGCAACATGGGGGTCAACTACTACTACAGGAGGAGATAAGAAGGAAAATAAAATAATTAAACGAAGAACTTGTAGATACAACTTGATTGGTTTGAAAATGACTTGTAATGTTTTTTTAATTTTCTCCTGTCGCCTATTTTAAATTCAGAGAGGATATACGAAGGTAAATATCAATTAAAAGAATCAAATGTTCATCTTTCCTGACAACTACTATTGCAGAAGGAGATAATTTGAACAAGTGTTTAATTTAACTGATTAGAAACATAACTTGTAATTTTTTTATTTTTATCCTCTCTGTAAACTACTATAAGAGGAGAGGATAATACAGGAGGAATAGAAACCTAAACGATTTTCAACGATTTTAATAACTCTTTTTATCAAACGTTTCAGCGTCTGATTCAAAATCAATTAAATTATGACCATGGTAAACTTGATATAAACTAATGGTCGTACTAAAATTGATTTTATTTTTTGCTTTGAATAATTTATTATCATTCTCAATTCATATTGAAAAAATATTTTCATACGAATATAAGAAGGAAGAATGACAAAAAACTTTACAAAGTAATCAAACAAAAAACTACTTGTACGTTTTGACACGCTTACAGTTGACTTTTTTAAATTAAAAAGTTTGATAACCTTTTATAACAACTATAAATATTATTTGTTATCAACTATTTCAGGAGATTATAGTATATTAAAAATCTTCAAATGCTTTTATTAAATTTAGCTTCTCAAGTTTTGCTTATCAAAAGGTTTAACAAAGTTTAGTTTTTATATGAAGTTGTGTAGTTTTTAAACTTTTTTATTACACAAAAAGATATAGAAAAACTTTTAAAACTTTAAAAACTAGACGTTGACTTAATGAACTATATAACTACTTATTCTATAGTAGTTACTCATGAAACAGCTTCAAATACTTTTTTTTGTTAATTACTTTTACAATCTAAGTTAGGTATCTGAAAATCTTTTTTTATAAATTAATTTTCTTTAATGCTTACTTTAATCTAAACACAGTATAGATTTGAACTATTACCTAATACTTTTACAAAGCTAAAATAAGTTACTATGTGTTTGTAATTGAATTTTCTTGAACACTAGGGCAGATAACTTCAATAACTCTGAAATCTGTTGTTTACTACTTTACATTTAGTATAGCAGTACTTTTAAAAAATGTATATTTTTTTAGTTTTTGATTTTTTTTTGTAAAAGCTCGTTTTGTATCGTGTTGGATATTAATTTAAATCAAATGTTCTTTTCTCTTATTGTGCTTCGCATTGTTGATACCCTGAATTAATTTTGTTCTTCAACTATTCTTCTGTTCAAATTTATACCAACAGTAATTTGCTGTATTTTGTAAAGTGCTTACTTGAATTATATATTTTTTGACAAAATTTTCTATTAATCGTTAGTCTGTTTGTTATACAACTATGGTTTGATATTTTATAATCAATTATAAAAGTGTTTTGAGAAGTGCAGTTAAAAAATCATTTAACTTTTCAATTAGAAAGTCTAAATCATCATTTTAGTCAAAACTTTCGGTACTTTCAACTTTCCTAGTATTTTTACCAAATGGTGCTTTTTGAAAAAAGATAACATATCGTTTCATATATTATTATTTCATATATAAAAGCCTTACGTTCATTTGAAAGCTACTAAAAAAAATTGTTTGTAGTTAGTTGCGTAGTTTTGTAAATGCACTCTTGAAATAAATTGTACGTATAAATTTTCTATATGGAGTCGTAAATTATTTACAATTAGATTTAAGAACATTTTATAGTTTTGAGTTTCATATTTAAAATATAAACAGCATTAGTTATAGTTGTAAAGAAAACTATATATGATCTCTATATTTTTAACAGATTTTAATTGATAAAAGTAGATTTTGTTTTTGCTATTTGTACATATAGATATATAATATGTTTTGGTTTTAAGAAAACAAATAAAGAGATCTCAACTATTTTTAGATTTATTTAAGCACTGACGAGGTCTTTGACTAAAACTTAGTTTGTAAAATAAAATCCTGAAAGAATAAATACATAAGGATATATTATAGTCTGCTTTAATTCAAACAATAGAAAGTTCTCAACTTAACTATTCTTAAGGAGATTAGTTATATATTTTATTTTACAGTTTATTATCAACAAAACAATGTTTCACTCTTATACTATTGTATAAGAAATCATCGGTTGTTACAAGTAAATCTGGAAAAAAAATTTTAAACAAATAAATGGAATGTATTAAAATAAATAAAAACATTTATAATAAAAAAATTATGTAATAAATAATAATCAAAATCAACTTATGTTTAAAAAAAACTTTTAACTATAACCTTTAATTATCTTTTTACGAATTTCATTAGCACTATAGATTAATAAATACTAAATGACAAATAAAAAAATGAACTCACGTTGAAGTTAGTTGGAAAAAAAAAGTATAATAACAAACTTGCAATTGGTATACGTTTTACTTTAGAGTGCTGAAGAATGAAGTAGAAAAAAAACTTGATTTAGTTTTATGACGTTTTTATCTTGCTGTTTTAATTGATGTGCAAAATAGAAATAATTTATATTTTGTTATAATTTTTCAAAATGTTTACTAAAGTGTCTTATTTAAGAAGATTAATGTAATAAAAACTTGTAATTTGCGATCGTATTTTAAAGATTTTAGAGACTAAAATAACTTCTTACGATTACTAATAATTTAACTTACTAGTTAACGAGTGATAGTTTAAGTTTTAAAGCAGAGTTTCTGGAAATGTTGGCAGATTGCAAACAGCTCGTACCTCATTGGCTATCCCTACTTTTTTAAATACAAGTTTTACAATTTTTTTATTTCTATGATATGGTGTAGGATGCTCCATTTTATGTCGTAATTGATTTTGTTATTTTCAAATGCCATACGTATTTTGGTCGTTCGGTCCCGTTTTCTTTATATTTTTTTAAGTCGTTATTATGATTGTACCATCTACTTTTAAAAGTCTTTCCAAATGAGCCTATATAACTCTTCGTGTCTTTTGCAGATGTTTACGTGGCTTTGTAAATTATTTTTGTTATTAGGAATTTATTATCCAGGGGGCATATATCTTTTGATCTGCAGAAAAAGGATAAAGTATTGGTGCTGTTGTTTTTTTCTTCGGTTTTGTTGGTTTTATGTGAAGTTTTCTTGTTATAATTTTGTATTATTGCTTTAATGTTGCTCATAAAAAAGACAGTTTACAGCTATTTTATTTAATATTTTTGTTTTGTTTGCAGTGTTTATTGGTAATTTCGAAAATTGCTATGCCGATGTTAGTTTTTACAGACTGGCAGAAGGGAGGATTAAAGTAAATGGTTATCTTTGGTCGGTTAGTTTTCTTTTTAGTTTGAGTCTTTTGTTGTCTGTATATTTTAGTGTGTGCTTGAAGTTGTCGTTGTCTGAAGCGTTTTGGTATGTGGCTACGGATTTGCTGAATATTTGTTCATTTTTGGAAAGTCTATTAATTTTCCTCTCAATCATCACTGGGAGGTTCGTTTTTAGAACTTTAGGATGGTTTGATTTGTTGTTTACATGCTTTACTTCTGAATTTTTGGTATAAATAGGGTATATATAGAGATAGCCAATGCTAAGAAAGAGACTAATTTGAACAAGAGGTACGAGCTGTTTGCAATCTGCCCGCATTTCCAGAAACTCTGCTTTCAAACATTAACTATCACTCGTTATTTAGTAAGTTAATTTATTAGTAATCGTAAGAAGTTATTTTAGTCTTTAGAATCTATAAAACACGATCCCAAATTAAAAGTTTTTGGTTACATTAATCTTCTTAAATAAGACATTTTAGTAAACATTTTGAAAATTTATAACATAATATAAATTATTTCTATTTTGCACATCAATTAAAACAGCAAGATAATTACGTATAAAACTAAATAAATATTTTTTAACCTGATTTTTCAGAACTCTTAAGTAAAACCTTTACCAATTGCAAGTTTATTATTATACTTTTGTTTTTTTACAACTAACTTCAACGTGATTTCAGTTTTATATTTGTTGTTTAGTACTTTTTTAATATATTATGCTTATGAAATTCGTTAAAAGATTAGAAATTGTAGTTGAATGTTTTTTTTAATTTTCATCACAAATTGATAATTATTTTTAATTATTATTTAACTTTATTTGTCATAAATTTTAATTTTTATATTTTTTTTAATACCTTCCATTTATTTGTTTTAAAGTTTTTTTTTCCAGATTTATTTGTAACCACTGATGATATCTGTTACAATAGTATAAAAGTGAAACATTGTTTTGTTGATAATAAACTATAAAGTTAAATATATACAAATATAGATATGGTAGCTATTGTAAAGTTTAAAAAATAAGAACTTGTTTTAAGTTTATATAAGCTATTTTTAAGTTAAAAAGAGAAAGTTTTGTATTAAGATAAGTAAGATTCTGTTAAGTTTAAAAAGAGTAAACTTGTTATAAGTTTATATGAGCTATTTGAAAAGTTAAATAGAGGGAAGTTTTTTAAATGTAAAAACGGTAAAACTTGTTTTCAAAACTTTTTTAATTTTTTATTGTATCGTGTACCCCGCTGTTTTTGAACCTGATATTAATACTTTCTGTACGTTCAACTTTAATAAAAAATTATTTCATATACGTATTGTGTTTGTCTTTTATAATTTGTAAAATTATGTAAGAGTCAAGCAGACTGATTTGGTTATCAATAAAAATGCTCTGTTTATTAAAGTTTTAAACGTAATATTGACTCAAAAAAAAATTCTAGTTTTTGACACTATCTAAGTAGTAAGGCCGTTTAAAAATTTAGAATTTAAAGAATATTCTTTTTAAACTCTAATGCTGTTTAGGAATTTATATTTATACTTAGTTTTACTCGGAAAAATACCTAGTAGTTTTTTTAAATGCTGTGACAAACTAGGTTAAACTGCAAAAGTATTTGTTACGAAAAAATAAACGGCAGTAGTTGTACAAATTAAAGTGTTTAAAAATTAATACAAGTAATAATATTTTAATAGTTTATTCGTAAGTTTAAAATAAAAATAAAATAAAATAAATGTGTGCTGTGTTAGATAATTTATTAATTGAAAATTATTTTAAAAAACAACAAGTTCTAATCTGCGTACTTTGCAAAACTATAAAACTATAAAACTTTCAACGAGGCCAAAATATATTTTGTCTGCTAATAAATAAATACAAAAACTTAAGTATATTGGGTCTACAAAACTTTAAAAATTACTTATTTGTGAAAAGTTGGTAAAAAATGTGTGCACTTCAAAGTTTTGTTTAGCACCAATACTTTTATGTAAACGAAACAAAATTATTTACTTTTGTGTCAACTAATAATAAAATACAGTAGCAAACTTTACATACAAAACTGATTAAAAAAAAATGTTTTTATAAATAAAGAGAAAACTGTACAAACTAAAGCACAAAATAGTAAATAGAAATAGTACTAAAACTAGATGTTATTGTACTAATATTAGTAAAAATATTTAAAAACAACTATTAAAGTTTGGTGTTTGGAAAAGATTATATTATTTCAAGTTTGTTTTTCATTCACTAAAAGTAGTTTTGTAGTTTGATCGTGTTAAAATGTGTAAATAAAAACGTTTAAAAATTATGTTTAAATAAAAAAATTTGAAATAATTTTTTTCATAAATTGTAAACTTTAAGAAACCTAGATACAGCTAATTATTCATAAAAAAATGTTATAAAGAAAGTAATCAGTTATAAATAATTTAAAGCTTGTTTTGACAAATTTCTAAACACAGTAAAAATTAAACATTACCCCCTGGCGTTAATTTTTTTTCCTTCCGAATTTTCTTTCCGAAATTTTTCTTTCCGAATGTATCATCCTTGATATTTTGTATTTTGCCCTTCAGCGACGAAACTCTTTATAAACGGGGTAATTAAATTTTGAAAAAGAAACAAGGAACTATTTTTTTTTCAGAATATAATAAATAGAAAACAAGGAACCAACTTTCCCATGTGCTGGAAGAGAGACGGTTTCCTGTCGAGGATTCTCTCCTTCCTTCTTTTTATGCAATCTTCACAGGGTTCACTGGGAGAGCACGTATCAAGGGTTGAGAAATCAAACTAAAAACAATTGTTTGACTTTATTTTTTATTTAATATTATATGTGTACAAGCATGTAAGTTTAAAAAAGTTGTTTAACTGTTTATTTACTACTTAATAATATGTGTGTATTAACATTTGACATGAGTTGAAAAATCTGATTGAAAAGAAACGTTTATATTACTTTAAATAAATATTATACGTGTATTAGCATGCATAAAGATTTGAGAAATCTAACTGAAAGAAATATTTAATTTTATTGTTATACGTGTCTAGAGTGAGTAGTCGAATTGAAAAGGGTAGAATAGTTAAATTTGGTTAATTATCACAAAACTAAAAACTAAAATCAACAAGAGCATGTTTTTTTTGTTTTATTTAAAAATGTAGCTTTTTACATTAGGCTAATTTTGATTATTTACAACATACTTTTATGTGATATTAGAATTTATTTATAAAATGAAATACAAAACGTTTTCAACTTGTTTGCAAATAAGAGACGAGTACATACAAAATCTTACAAATCTGTGAAATAAAATACATACTGGTATACAAAATTTAAATTTACATATTTAATTTTTTAACTTTATAAAATTTACAAAATTACATTTGTTTTTAATTTGAAACAAAATTCGACATAAGCTTGTTTACCATAGAAGGATGGAAAGACTCAGTAAAAATTTCTGTGAGCTTGATAGTTTAAAATATTTGACTGTTATTGCTGATTAACAGCTTAAAATTAGTTTTTTAGTTAAAAAAAAAGCATTAAAAACCTGCAGCCAGTCGAGGGGCTTCTTGTTGAAGTACATGTGGATGAAGGAGGCGTATTTTGGCAGGTCTTTCCTCCTGAAGAGCTTGGCAATCGCCCCTGCAGTGCAGAACGACAGGTAGAAGTAATCCTTAGACTCGTTCTCCTCCACAAACTGTTAAAAGTTTCGTTAATATACACAACTGTAAAAAAAATTGTTTGTATTGGCTTGCTAGTTGGAATGCAATTGAAGTTATTTTTATAAAGCGTTACAATGTTTAATGACCTAGGAAAAAGAGTTGTTTTAATTTATGTTAAGTTTAGAAATTTAAATGCTCAACTCGTTGACAAGCAGCAGCATTAAAAAAGTATTGGTATAGCGACTAATGGATTGCTGTAAAAATTCAAAGTGTTAACTTGTTGATTTGGATGGTGACTATTGCTCGCAATAATTTTATTTAATATTTAAGTTTTATTGATACTTTAAAATATTTTCTTGCTGGGCCTTTAAAATGAGTCAATTAACCTGTCATGAAGTGACTAAGTCTATATCTCAGTCAAAAGGAATCATAGTTCACATCAGACAAGGCAAAAACTAAATGTTCAGTACAAACGTTTGTTTTTTCTAACTTAAATGTCACGATCTAGTAATTTGTTTGAGATAGAACACGGCTTAAATACCAAGTGAGCTATCGGTATGAAGCAGGTTTTCCCAAAGTGGGCAAAGCTGGGCCCCGTTGAAGGCCATTACAGAAATTTACAAGGCCACAAGCAGCAATGGGACTAAAGGGGGGGGGAGGGCATGAGGCCATAATTTGAAATTTACACTAAACATTTTGGAGTTGATGATGAAGAGTAAAAAAAAGGTCCTAAGCGTTTTTAATGGTAGTTTTGAAACTTATAACGCATATTATGATATAGTTTCAAGAAATTTAGGGGGCCATAAGGAGTAAAATGGGGAGCCACAAAACCATAATTTTAAACTTATACTAAATATACTGGAGTTGATAATGAAGAAAAAAAAAAGGTCTTGGCTATTTTTTAGAGACTTGTCGGAGAGGGCGATTCTTTTTTTAATTTCTAAAAGGAGGCCTTTTAAAAAAAGTTTGGATAACCCCCAACTTTGGATAAGTTTTGGATATAAAGCATAGCAGTGACTGTGTCGTTTTAAATAAAACTTAAACTTCTTCAGGATCCGACTAGAAACTGTGAAAAATCCTATGACGTAACAACTGAAACAAATAAAAGTCACCTTCATGATGTTACTTAAGTAACAAAAGTAAATTTAAAAACACCTAAACACTTGCAAAACAACGTTCTACAACTTTGATACAAACCAACATAACAAATAAACAGTGATGGTCGATTGGTAAAGTTTTAATCGGTCAAAAATCAAATCAAAGCTTGAACAACTGTGATTCCAAACCTTCATAATGTCTTCAACGTAATTTTTCTGCGTGATGACGTCATCTTCCATCATGACAAAGTAATCGGCTTGCAGGTTGTAGCCGTACATGAGCAGGTGAACCTTTAAAAAAATCATGTTTTTTCAAAATTTATATAAAATAAAATGTGTTAAATAAAAGAAACAAAGTTTGTCACTATAGAAATAAAAAATTGTCTTTTTTCAGTAAAACAATATCTTTTTCTATTAAAACAAAAAAAACATTCATTATTCACAAAAAAGTCATGTTCTTTTCCACATATAACAGTACCAAAATCGTCTACTGTTACAGTAAAAAAAAACATATCTTTTTGCTTAAAAAAGCCATTACTTCCAACAAAAAAAGTATGGTTTTTTAACATAGTAAAAAAAATATTACTTCACATTTCACAACAAATTTTTTTTTTCACTATTCTTTTTTTTACTGAGAGAAAAACTAATCTACTAAGTATAAGTAAACCATGTCCAAGTTCTGCTTGCTTCTCCACTTGACTCTTTCGAAGGAGTCTCCGAAATGATCGGGGATGGAGATGACGGAACGCCAGTCTTCGGGATACAAGCTTGGTTGCGGAGTGATGATCTGAAAAAAAAATACTTGGTATAAAATGTGTATATTTAAATTAAAACATACTTTACAATGTTCAGGCTACAAGTTTGGCTGTGGCTTTATTATCTGTGAAATAGTTCATTTGAAATTAAAAATTTTAAGAATTGAAAATATTTTTTTTCTCCTTCTATGAAATTTTTTAACAGTTTTATAAAATAAAACCTGTACAAGTTCGGATACGAAATGTTATCTGTATGAAAAAGAATGTTTTTTAAATGGATGTCTTAATTGTTTTATGTACAATTTTCTATGAGAAGGTTTGACGGATGAAAAAAAAGCTTTAAATTTGATACTTTTGAGAAAATAAAAACATATTTGTTCACGTTTTTTTAGAACAGAGACCATTAGTTGTCTTATAAAAGTCAAAGCTATAGAGTAGTTATTATATTATTATTATTTTGTTGATGTTATTTTTTATTTATGTAACTCAACCTGTTTTGGGGGTTTGGATTGGTAAGCTTTTCAATTTTACTTCTTAATTATTATTAATTAAATGTTAATTTAAAAATCATAAATATTCAAAGCATAAAAAAAAATACTATGCTATATTTTTTTATGCTGTTTAATTTCAGCTCACTTCTAAACAGTTTTTTAAAAACTCGCAAAGATTTTATAATTTTTAGTTTTCTTGAAATGATAAATTGTGCTGTTTTTTTTAAGTTATAATTATTTGAGAAACAACTGGTTATTGTACTTAAATAGTTTGTTATGATTAGCCATTATTTGTTCAGAAAAGGATAAACAGTTATGCTAAAAGGTAATATAAACTTTAAATTTTTAGCACCAAAACTAGCCAAAGTGTATTTTGAGATAAAATACTGCAATTTAATTATTAGACACAGCCAATGGTTATTTAGTATGTTGCTCAATAACTCACCTATAAGAAAGAATGTACACACAACCTAATTAGGTACAAAGTTGCGACAAAAGCAGCATTTGACAAGCTCAGCCAAATAAAAAAAGTACCTGAAGCAGCTTTCTTTCTATCTGTTCTGAAAATTCCTCCGATATTTCCTTGATAATCTCGAAAACGACATCCGGGTCGGTTTCGCCCACAAAAACGACGAACCTGGCTTTTATTTCGCTTCCTTCGCTCAAATTTTCAAACAGAGACTTCAGGGTTGCGTGCAGGTAAGAAACCCCTTCTCTCTTTAAAGTAAGTATTAGTTATTAGTTAGTTTTTTTATATATTTTTTTACGTATTGTTAACATTCCTAATAAGCGACTCTATTGAACAAAGTTTAGTTTACTATTTTTAAGTATTTATTTGTATAAAAAGGCCAGTTTGCTTGATTAGTACCCATTGGAGTTGCACAGTCTTGTCAAATCTGGTTGTTTAGATTTAATTAATATTGCGTAGAAACAAATAACAAACAACTTGCTGAATTAAAATAAATTATTTGAACAGCTTTTTTTCGGTGCATACTTATTTAAAAAATATAACAAAATAAGTTATAATTGTTTCAATCTAACGAGTTTTATTAGTATACCAAATGAATACAGCATAAGTATTTAGTTAATTTTTAACATTCGATTGTTACCTCATTTTATACTTTAAAACTTTAAACTACAGTATGATTTTATTTCAATTTTTAAACATTCTAACTTAGTAAGATACAATATCTGATCAGCCTTACTACGAAAATACTAAAATAATTTTTTTTTAATAAAATGTATTTTGTTATATTTTTTAAATAAAACCAGTTAGAATTCTAGTCTTATTGGAGCTTGTTGCGTAAATTTAAAGCACCGTAAGTTAGAAGGAAAAATCGTAAGTTTTAAGTAAATTATGCATTACTATTGCAAAATGAAAACAATTTTTGTCATTGGATTTACAGGTTTAATTTAACATTAACACTTAACTTAAATTTTTCGAGTTTTACTATAATGAATGTTAGCATATTTTATTTATTTCTTCAGAAGTTTAGGAAATTAATAATGTTTTACTTCAACACTGCTGTCGAACGGTTACACAAATTTATGTCAAAATACACATTTGAACCTTCACAGTCGGTATTGCGAACAACAAGTCCGCCGCCTCGTCCACGTGACCGACCTTTACGGCGGGTTCCGGGTTCCTCAGTCCCCCTGACAACGGGATCCTGTCGTCTCTGCTGTCAAGCAGCTGTTTCTTTGTTTCTTCTTTCTGTTGGCAACATATATGGAAAGTTAAACTTCAAAAAATCAATGAAGCGTTCATTTATAAATCATTATTATTGCTTGATTTCTTTTTTTAAGTAGACAAAAAATAATAATAACAGTTGACATATTTGAAGGACGATTTGAGGAACTTGAATACTATAATAGCATTATTTATTTCCGTTAGTAATGTTTGTGATTTTAGAATATAGTTAAAACTAACTTTTTTTTCATGTTTTGCTATAAATCAAGCTTATTAAATTTTAACAAAAACACAAAAGTTAGTAAACGTTTTTGTGTCAGGCAGTTATCTGTCTGTTGTTTTAATTATTTTTTAATGTTGTTTTAATTAAATTAATTTTAATACATACTCGGTGTATTTGGTTCAAAATTTGATCAATGCTTGTAAAACAACTTTACTTATTTTATTACTGTACACCAAGATTTTCAAATCTGGGCCAAGTGCATTAAAGGGGCCACAGGGAGGCCACGAGGTAATAATTTGAAACATTCTAGAGTTGATGATGAAGAGCAAGAAAAGGTCTTAGGCTTTCTTTATAGTAGTTTTTTGAGAAATCTTGTTGGACTATAGGTTTTTTAATCTCTTTCAAGAGGGCCTTTTGAAAAAAATTTTGGGAAACCCTGCTGTACGGTATACAGTTAGTACACTGTACAATCAAATGTTGTCAAATATTTTTTCGTTTTCTAAATATATATCATATAGATCCAAGCAGAGACCATTGGAAAATCAAAACAGAATTTTTTCGCAACTAACATTGAAACGTCGCAAGTCAATAAGTTGTTCGCGTGCAAAACATCTGCTTTTAAATACATGAAACGCTTTAAGCAACTATCTGTATGCTATTTAGTATTTTATACAAACATACTTCGTTCAAACTGTCAAAAATTTTGTTATTGCTGTGAAAAATCTTCTTTAATTTATTGTTGTATTAAGACTAAGCGCAAAGACCGGGGACTGCAAAAGTAAATTATTTTGGTTAAAAAAGCTACTATGGGAGCGAAAGCTTAAAAGGGTAATTTAAGTATCCAAGGGGCGATATTTTATAAAGGTAGGTTATTTTTTTTAGTTTATACAAGTAGGCGATTACGAAAATGAGTTTGGAAGCCCTGGTGTAGACAATAGTTATTTTTAAACTTTTAAATATTTACTGTTTTAAATTGCAATATTCTTACCTTCTTTAACTGTGCTTGTAAGATATTAGTTAACGTTTTGAGATGGTCATTTTCTTGTTTTAAAGTCTTAAACTTGCTTTTCTCAAGTTGCACCTGTTTTTTAGTTTTTTAAATCAGTAAGGTTATGAATTTAAATGAATGCTGTGATGAACTTTTTTTACCTTTGTTAGCCGCTCTTGTAAGATACTCGTTTCTGACTTGAGTAGGATATGTTTTTGTTCCAGTATTTCCAACTCACTTTCCTCAAACCTCAACTGTTTTTAATTTATATGTAGGTAAAGTTTCAAGATCAAACGGTTACTATATGAAGTAATTCTATTTTTATCGTTTTTAAATGTTCAAACAAAATGCTAGTTTCCCTTTTAAGCAGGTCGTTTTCTTGTTTTAATATATCTGACTCATTTATATCAAACTGCATCTTCTTTTAATTTCAAGTCGTTATAGTTTTAGATTTATTATGATGTTTAGAATAAAAAGTTTTAAATTAGTAGAACTCATTTTAAATAACAGCTTTTACCAAAAGCTAATACGTACTTGTTTTTTACTGACTATTAAAGCTAAATATGTTAACAATAAGATAAACATATAATTGTAAGAAAAAAACTATTTTTGAGCTTTTTTTTCTAATGGTAAAAAGTTGGGTTAAATACTATTTTTCTCTGATAAAATAGCCTATTTTTGCATATAATCATTTAAAAAAGACTTGATTAGGGAATACTGTTAAAAAATAAAAATACTTTTGACTTAAGTTCTTCTAAAAGTTGATCCTTTCTATTTGAAGTTTTTTGTAAAAACACCAGAAATGTTACTGCGAACAAGGCAAAGGACGCCAAAAGAAAATATCTTCTGTAAATGCGCATTGTTTTGTAAACTGTAAAAAGCACAGTAAGTTTTAATAATCTAATAGTACTCTTAAATTTTAACAACAACTTATCAAAAAGTTAATATCTTTATAGACTTTTCAGATTTATTTTAAAGGTTTCAAAACTGAAACAGTCTTCGTAAGCAAAGTTCTAGTACAGGGGTCGGCAAACTGCGGCCCTCGAAGTGTAAATCTGTGGCCCGCGAGCATTTTTTTTATTTAAATGGAATGCGGCCAGTAATAGAGAAAATCTACGGCCCGCTAGCATGCAAATGTGGCCCTCGAACATATAAATTTAGGCCGCTGAACAAAACTATATTTTAAATTGACTTATTTGAAAAAAAAAAGTATTTTTATTAGTTTTTTTTAAGTACCTGGATATCACATAAAAACATTTTATTATCTTCTCTGCTTAAGCTTAAATATGTGAATTAAGACATATAGCAATTCTAGCAGTTTTTATTTTAATTTTACACTTTGATTTTCTATTTAAATAACAACATCTTCGAGTGTATACAAAAGATTACGTACTTGGGTTGGAAAGTTGTTTAGCTTTAGTAAGTTGACAATGCAATAAGTAATTTTATTTAGTATAAAGGTTTTTATGTGCACAAATATTACAGTGTATTACTAACATGTCAATTTTTTATAATTTAGGTATTTTGCTTTTACATGTGATTATAAAAATGTTTCTTTTATAGTTGTTGTATCATTATATTGAAATTTGCAAAGCAACATTTGAAAGAAATCAAAAACTGTCGAGTAAAACTTTTTTTTTAATTTGTAAATTACTTTATTTAAAGTGCAAAGTTTCAGTCTTTCAAATCTTGGCGTTTTTACATTTTGTTATCCTTTAAAAACACGTAACTGGTTTTAACTTTTTTGTTTCAAAAAGTTGCAACCAGGAAAACTTTAAATAGATTATTAAAATATTTAAGGGTTTAAAAGAAAAACTTGGGCTGTTCAAAGTTAAATAAATAATATAATTTTTGTTTGTATTTAATTTAACAAAATAACTGTAACTTTGAACATGTGATGTGCAATGTATTGAATATATAAAGATTATTTTCAACTACTTAAAATAAAATAATAACTAAGTAGAAATTGATTATATAAAAAGTGTACAAAGTGATCCACATCTGTTTTTTGAACTTGGTTTTTTACAGATTTCAGTGAGAATCGCTTGTAAATTACTGCGTGAAATGGCTATCTACGAAATGCAAAAGACTAAAAGAAAGAGAAAAAACAACAATATACGTAACCGTGCTAGAATAGGAAATGGATATCAAATTTTATTAGTTGTTTTACTGCATCACTGTGTTTGAAGTTTATCTTTTATTGTTGTGTAACGTGTAAATTTTTTTCAAACACAACACGTCTGATAGTTTGCTTATTTCATTGTTAAAGAGTTAGGTGGTAATGAAAAGAACAAAACTGTTATATTATTTAAATAAGTATACAAATAGTGATAGAAATAGTATTAGGACATAAGTATTGTATTAAAAATTAATTTTATACTCTAAAACAAAAAATACATTTTAAATGTGCCAGGCCAGACCCTTATAATGAGCTAAACATAACTAAACCGATTAAAATAAAAACTGACAAAACTAAAACTGCGGCCTACATAAAATTTGTTATTTAGCCCGCGAGAACTAATTGCCTGCCGAGTGCCGACCCCTGGTGTAGAATAACAGAGTAGTTACCAATAAGACTTTATTTATCTATTTGTATTCAGATCTTGATATTATAAACAGGCTGTTTAAAGTTTTAGCATTAGTTTTTATTTATATTTATCTTCTACGAATGATAAAATTAACGATTCTAAAACACTAGCCTTACGAGCAGCAAAACAAACAAATCGTGTAAACCGTTCTGTCTGAAAACACATTTTAAATTAATTGTTTTAGCAATGAAAACTTGAATTATAAACAAAAAAAAGTTTGTTGTGCAGCTGATCTACAAAACTTAACACTTCATTTAATCTTTGCATAACTTACGAACTAGTAAGGCTGCTTACAACACAAAATCGTATTAAATAAGAAGAAAGCTTATTGTGCTCACAAGCAGATTGACTAACTATTAACTTCATAAAAGCTTCCTGCTTATTAGCTGCTGGGCAACGAGCAAGTAGGTGGGCGTAAAGTGAACAATAAGTGCAGCTTGCTTGTTTGTTTTAAAAGTAAATGAATTTAGTTTTATTTTGATGCTTTAAAAAGCAGCGGATCGCCTAATTTTCAAAAGATATGCACATTAAAAATGAATTTATGTACAGTGCAGACCAAATTATTTACAATAAAAAGTTTAACTAATTTTGAAAAGATAATTATACCTAGTTTATATATACAATATAAAGTATTTAAAAAATTAGTTTCTGCTTCTACACTACACTTTTCTTGGTTATTCTATCTATTTTTAACCATGTTATACTTATCTGACTCGCTAAAATAAAACTAATCCTATAAGTTTTATTTCATTGAAAACTGTTTTTTCACTTAAAACTTGAACACCTTTTGGCTTAGACAATTATTGAAAATTATTTTATTGATAAACCTTTTAGTTAGCTTATTTTAAGTGAAAATAAAAAATTTTACTTTTTTAAAACTTAAAAACTTAAAAATTTTAGAACAGTTATATAACAAACGCATCATGTATGAAGTCTGTCTTTATTATTATTTTGAACTTTTTACTGAAAAATATTTTGTTTAAAAAACTAGTTATCTATGTAAGACTTTATCTTAAATAAGTTTAAATTTCAACATAATGAGCATGTCAACCAATAACTTTTCATAGCTTTTATTTGTTTTTTTTAAGATTTTTTTTTATGTTGCACTGCAGAGCTTTTTTGGCGAAACTTAATTAGATAAATAAACTCAAGGAAAACAAAAGTTTGTGACTTTTTTTATTCTTGTAATTAAATTTGTGTTCATACTATAACTTGTTCATTTTCTAATATTCGTCCTTTACTGTTTGAAGTAACTTAATTTTTTAGATCTCAGTTGAACTGTGTTATTACTTTAACATAGTGAAACGATGCTAGCTACAAACAAGTTAAGTGCTTTGCAAAATTTTGTTGATATTTCATATAATAACTTTTGCACTTCATAGTAATGAAGGTATTATTGTCTGACGTTTAATAAATCTTGCTAAGAACTCCATTTTTGAAACTGATAAAAAAAAGGTATTTTTAACAGACATATATCTATCAAATATAAAAATGTAATTAAAAAAATCTAAACAGACCAGTTGCTTTAGACTTATAATCATTAGTTATGACTCAAAGTTTTAATATTAGAAAGTGTAAGTACTATTAAAGCATAACTAATGTGCTCGTTGTGGAAAACAAACTAAAAGCTGTTGTTACAAGCTCTCACGTTCAATCGGTGCTGCTCACATTTGCATTTTATACGAGCGGTGCAAGTGGCTGGAGTGAAAATAACATTGGATCACAGCCGGTTTGTTTTGCTACAAAAAGTCAGCTTTATCTTTTAAGGATTTAGTCTCCCTTTTAAATTTTTGTTTCTTTCCTTCTTTTGTTTTCGTTCTAAAGTCTCTAGAAAATTTATACTAACTTTTTGAATACCAAACATACATAGCCAGTGCGCAGAAAGCATTGTGTTCCGGTTTTGATGAAAACTCCATAAGTAATTGGTTTTCAGTTCATAAACTTAATAGAAACAATATTTTCAAATAGTGCTCAGTGATGTTTATCCACCGTGGTAGTAAGACAGCTACAATTGATTTTTTACAAGAAAAATACTTATATTTTGTAAACAAATCTTCAAGCTGAACCTATCTTATGACAAGATTCAAGAACATTTTTTTTATGAAAAATTTAGTAAACAATTTTTAATGATAAGTAATAATAAAAAATTTAAGAAAACTTTAAATAATAATGCAAGTTAATTTAAAATAAAATGAATAATATAGTTAACCTCACTTTATAAAAGACTAATATAAACCTCAGTAAACTTAAAAGTATTTGTAAAAGTAGTTTCTTATACATTTGAAATTAAAAAATTGTAAATTTACCAAAGAGTAGAATTGAAAAATTCGATTATTTTCTAGCAAACTAGTCTACTACCTTTTTTCACTTATTTTTTATAAATACTATCTAATATCCTTATTTTTTCCAGTTAGTTTATTTATTTTTTTTTTGGTTATGTATAAAAATAATTTTAAAAAAGTTTAAACATTTTATTAGTAGCTAAAGGAAAAAAAAATAGTATGCTTAATTTATAAAAGTACTGAATTAATTTTTGATTACTATGATCAAATGTTATAAAATAAGAGTCTCTCTAATATTGTTTTAATAAATTTAATTCTGATAAAAAATTTAAAGTTGAGTATTTCCCTAGAATTTGATAAAAAAATTTAATCTATTGGTTTCTTTCAATATATCAAGCACTAACATTAATTAGTTTAAAAAACCTGTTGATTAAGTTTTTGTAAACTGTAACCACTAATTAAAATAAAATATTAGGAAAAATAGCATTTGAATTTTGCTTGAATTAACAATAGAAGATTTAAGGACATAAAGGATCCGTCCGTGTTCCTGCTTTATCTTAAGAATAGTTATTTTCAAGAATTGAAGTTTTAATCTATTAAGGCCATAGGGGCGAAGTGAATCAACTTTTTTTTAAAATTAATCTTTTTTTATTTATTGAAAACTTGATTATTTAATAACATCTCTTTTGGAAATTTCATGTAATCTAAGAGTTTTTAAGACAAAAGTAAATCATTTCACTAAACATCTTTTTTTCTCCTAAAATAGTTTTTAAATTTTTTCAGTCAAATCTTAAATAAATTTCAAACAACTTGTAGAAAACAAATACATTTTTTTAAATCAAAAACAAAAAAGTAATTTAATTTTGGTCATAAGTTAAAAAATTATATTTTAAAAAATCTGTTTTTTACAAGAACTTGTAATACTTAAAATATACTACTCCCTTTAGATCAGGGTTTAAAACAGGCTTTAGATCAGGCCGAATGGCGCCATTTGGGGTCATTATAGAAATTTTGGAGGACACGATTAGCAAAGTGAACAAAGGGGGGGCTATGAGCAGTATAGGGGTCACAGGGGGGGCATGAGGCCGTGATTTGAAACATACTCTAGATATTCTGGAGTTTATGATGAAAAGCATAAAAAGGTCTTAGGCTTTATTTATAGTAGTTATTTAGAAAATTTTGTCGGACCATAGTTTTTTTTATTTCTTTAAAGAAGGCCTTTTGAAAAAAAAAATGGGAAAACCCTGTTCTAAAAAATAAAATACAATTTGTTGTGGAGAAGTCATCAAACTGTAGCCGTAGAAAATGACTCCATAACTTAATTTTGTACACCAGGTCATTTAAGAAAATTTTTTAAGTTTTTGTTGTTAAACTGACTATACTTTATTTGTAACAATTGAAAACAATTAATTTTTAGAAAATTAAATGACTATACTTTTAATAACATTTGTATTTTTCTTGTTTGATGAATTTTATTATCCAATATATCAAACATTTATCCTTTTTGACTACTTAAGGCAACCAGAAGACATAACTTTTCCTTATGACGTTGTCAATAATGACTTATTATATTACCTCCACAAGGTTCGATTGATATTTTGTAAAAAATAGTAACATTACTACAAATAAACAACAAAATACTATCACACATACATTGCAAAAATATTGTTCGGACAAAATTAAATTGAACTGTAATAAATTAACTAATAGGTTAATTAATTATTTGCTCTTTAGAGTAAAATAGTCACTACTAAGTAGTATGAATTTTTTTTTAAACTATTGTTAAATAAATAAACGTTTTTGAGTAAGGAAGTCTAAGATTTGTTTTTATCGTTTTACATGCTACACTTAAAAAAAAGTTTCTTTTACTAAGAATAAAGATATACAAATGTCTGTTAAAAAGTAACAATGTATGTACAATTATTAACTCGTTTATTAATTTGCGTCTAAAATCAGCAAAACAGAAACAAATTTTATTTTTGTCTATTAAGCCTGTCCGTAGACTCAGTTTTACGCCTTTAACGTTTTACGACTCTTTGCTTTGTTCTTTACATTCTTCGAATTCACGTTACGACTTTTAACTTTGTTCCCGCCATCCAGAGTGGCGGTCACAACAAAGTAGGCGAGTCTGGCAACCGATGCAACAACATTCGCAACCATGGAGAACACCAATTTCACGATCAGGAGGGACTCCAACACGACCAGCAGAAACAAGGACAGCTTCAGCAGGTAAGCGAACTGTTCGTCCGTGAAAAGCTGTGACACGGCGCTTTTGGTCCATGGGAAATCTGGTGCGGATAAATAGGAATGAAGGTTAAACATGGTCTGTAAAAAGTATATGCTCTTAGTGGTATCCTCGAGTTGCTTAAATTTTTTTTTCACAAACATTATGTTCGAATTATTTAATTTAAGATTATTTACAGCTAGTTTAAAGCACCAACGTAATAACGCGGTTTTAACTGATAAAATAAATTTATATGTTTTAAAGAAAAGTAAGTTTAAGTTAGTTTACTTTTAAATAGGGCTACCCAAACTAATATTCATGGTAGCTTAACTTTACACAAGTTATTGTTTATTTACCCGTCTTCATTGCAAATTCAAGTAATGTGGGGTTACTTTTAGATATCCTGAAATTATCCCTCTGTCCTTTTTTTACTTAAATTTTTGTTTACTTACTTATTATCTTGTCCTATTTCGTTTTTGACAACTTACTGGTTTTTATTCCCTTGCAACTAAATATTTAACATTTCTAACCCCCATTTACCAGTTCGCCCCTTTACTTATTGCCTCAAAAATAACTAAAATCCTCTAAAAAAAGAAAAAAAATTTTTTAAGAATTAAGATTTTTGTAAGGAAAATAGTCAGCCTTATCGAAAACTAGCTTAAAGATTATTAAAATGACCTAAGTTAATAAATTTTTTTACCCAATAGTAGTAAAAGCCAAAAGATAAATTTCAACTGTTAAAAAAGCTAATATACTTAGAATACTTTTAATTTGTTAAAAGAACTTATTACTCATAAAACATTTAAACACTAAAAAATAGTTGATTTAAAAACCTAAAAAAAATCAGGCTTGTTGTCTTTTTTTTTTTGCTTAAGTTCAAAAAAAAAACAAGCCTGATTTTGTTTAGATGGCCTGAGAATGTGGCAACGTTGATTACATTTTAAAACGTGCAGTTATCTTAAATTTCAAAACAATATATCTGAAACTGAACATAAAAGTATGAAAAATCAAGTATTTAGGGAGATGTTATTGACTCGTATTATCTAGCCATCACTAGTTAAGGCATAAAATAAAAAGGATAATAGTTTACTTGTTATCTAAAATAGTACCGAAGAATTTAATCTAGTTATAAAAGTTTATGGATCTACGATTTCATAGTAATGGGCAGTAAATAAATAATATAAGTAAAAATTTTTGATTGGAAGCAAACAGTTCTTATAAATATTTAAACTTAAAATTAGTTGAGTAAATGATCTTTAAAAATTATATCTTTCTTTAATAACAAAATACTCTGAGTTACCTTACAAAAAGTCTTATTAATATATATTCAAATATCTTAAAAAATCAATAACAGATTACTTTAAATGAAGTTTTAGCTTTTGAAATAAAACATAAGCAACAATTTTCTGTTACAGAAAAAGTATTATATTAAACAAACTTTTATGTCATTTTAGTACGCATACTTTATACAATACAGAACATATTAAAGCTTATTAGATTTTGTCAGATTTATATGAAAATAGAGTTTTGAAATTTGGTTAAGTAAAATATAGTATCTATAGCTGTGATATAAAGATAAAAATAACATTAGTTTGTACTAAAGATAATAATACCACTGTAGCTTTAATGGTATACTATCAAAACCCAACCGTGTTTAAAATCAACCCGATTTTTTATATTTTCTTTTTTTATTAATTTATTTTGTAAGTGTTTTGCTTTTTTTTATTTATTTTTTATTAAATTTTCACTATCAATATCACCCGTAATATAATAATATAAACTACTCAATTGGTAAGCGGTTCTCGATTTTGACTATGTGGGTTTTGTTCAGGTGGATTTTGAACGTTTCTCAGCCTTAATATTTACAAACTTTACAAGAAAATTAATAATAAATACAAAATTTATTTATTACAGTGTAATATTTAATTGAACTTCCTAAAATACTTGTTAAAAGTTAAAGAATAAACTTTTGTATATTAGATGTATTTTACTCAACAATATGGGTGGAGTAATTTAGATTAAAAAGCATTAAAAGTAGTTTAGTTACCATACTAAATAAATTATTCCAAACAAGTCTGTAAAGTTACGTACAGTAATAAATAATTCGTTTCAAAATGTCTCTAAACATTAAAATTTATTAGCTGTTTATTATCTTTTAAGATTATAATAACAATTTATATAGTAAAATAGTCATTAAAACTATTGAAAGTCAACAAAGAGAAAATACTATTTTTAAATATCAGTAAAATTGTAGTAGACTGTTATTAAGTTTTTACTTAAAACTGTTTTAGGAATGTATGAACATTTTTTTAAATATATTCATATTTGAGGTTCTAAATTGAACAAAAATAGTTCTCAACTTTTTAAAAATGATAAGACAAACATACAAAATTAATTATTCAAGACTTTTTTTGCAAAACTAAGTTTCACCCTTCATGTTTTAGGCTTAAATCTTTTTATTTATTTTAGTATCTAAATTATGTACCTTGTTTTTTTATTCTATGCCAATATGTTTCTTTTACAGTTAAAAGTTTTTTTACAAACTTAAAAGTTTTTTCTTCCTTTCCAGTTAACAGATTATTCAGTATAAGTAGTTTTTTAAAATTTAATACTCAAATCTTTTGTGTGTTATAGTTTTAAATTTATTTAGTTTCTAGCATCAAGCTAGTAATGTTTTTTCAAACTAAAATTTTACATTCAGTGTAAGTAAGTTTCAATTTAAAGACTTAAAAGTTTTCTCTGTATACTATAAGTATGTAAGTAGCTTGTTTTATTCCTTAATTTTTGAGCCAATAATTTTGTTTATAATATAACAGTTTCACATTCAGTTTTTTAATGGTCTAAACCCATAGTGCTTATTTTGTGATTTATTCAAAATCTTGATTAATTTTCTAATAACATAGTTTACAATTTCTAATTTACTCGTTTTGCTTTATGGTATGTTCCATGTTTTCAGGGTTGCCACTCGTATTTTCAAAATTTTTTCTAGGTTTTTCAAATCTCTTCCAGGTTTTTAAAAGTACACATTTTTCGGTCTACTTTTAGTTCAAAGTTAAATTTAAGGTAAGAAACTGTGTAAAATAGTATAAATAGATTGAAAAGATACTGTTAAGCTACTTAAAATGTGATTTTTAATAAAAAATTTTTATTTATGACAAAAGTTTTTCATCTATATGATAAATTTATTGAGTCAAACCGAATTTTTACTACTGAACAAGTTAAAATTCTTAAAAATTCCAGGTTTTTCCAGGTTTTTTTCTTAAATTGTCAAATTCCAGGTTTTTCTAGGATTCCAGGTAAAGTTGCAACCCTGTGTTTTGTTTAGCTTTTATTTTTCAGATTTTAATTGTAACTGAAGATCCCTTAAAGGGTGAAACTTAGTTTTGCAAATAAAAATCTTGAATAATTAATCTTGTATACCTTTTTAAAAAAAAATATGTGACTAAAAGATTACTTTTCAATACATTTTTGTTAGCAACTAAGTTTAACAAGACTAAGAATTGAACATAACAATAAAAGAGAACTTATTTAAATAACAACTAGTAAAAAAAACCTTATAATAACAAAACAGTTATCTTTATATATGCATACATGTAAGATTTTCTTTGCTCTACTATACAGGGTTCCCATTAAACTTATTTCATGACATAACTACAGAATATAGATTTGTTAATATTAATCTTTAACCTAATAATACTTATACTTGGCTGTAAATATATAATATATTATAAACAAAATATAAATACTGTGGAAATATTAAAGCTTCAAAGACACTTATGTTCACAAATAGATCCTATTAGTTTTTTTACAGGAGGTAAGTAGGCATTATATAAATACTAAAATCTTAAATAACAATTTAAAGCATACTTTATTTTGTTATACAAATTATTTTTATTAACCTTGATGGGTTTTCTGTAAGTGATGAATTTTAATTTAAAAGTTTCATGTTTCAACTTTAATTAACTTTTTTTTTTTAATATTGTATATATATATATATATATATATATCACAGATGTTCTTGTGCTAAAACTTTATTCCGACTAACGGCGTTTCACTGCTCTCAAATAAATTTAAGAACAGATCTACGGAGTCTATAAAATTTTAACACACATTAGAAAAAAAGCAGAAAAAAGCATGTATAATTATGTATAGTGTTTATCTAGGTAGTAACTATAAATGGACTTTATGGTTTAAAAACAAAGTTTGGGATAAAAGCGTGAAATTATAAAATTGTCTACAAAAAAAAACAAATTTAATAAAAGTAGGCACCAACCTCAAAAAGCTCTATGAATAGGCAAATTTTAAAAATGAAAATTAAATTGAGTTGTGCAGAAATGTTACGTCATAATAATTTTAACAAATTATTCAATAATTTATACAGCTTGAAAACATGAAGTATTAAACTTGCAAGAATATATAAGTTTTGTGAAATAAATTAGTACATAAATAGACAGAGTTATTTAAAGTAGAATCGTCGGTTATGGGGACAGATATTCGATAAATCTTGCCGCTTATTCAGAAGTAGGTCTTTATCTTCTGCTGCAATTACTGCTCTTTCTGTATTGCAAGTTGGGCAAATTCTACTTACTCCGTTGGATGTATGTTTTATCTTTGAAACAATACTCCACTCCATGTTTGGCCTTTTACCGTACCTGTGAAAAAAGCTCCAGACATAATCCGATAAACGCGTGCTTTGTTTTTTATTTATATTTTTAAAAGTATGTTTAGCATATCTATCCTTAATAAAGCACGCGTTTATCGGATTATGTCTGGAGCTTTTTTCACAGGTACGGTAAAAGGCCAAACATGGAGTGGAGTATTGTTTCAAAGATAAAACATACATCCAACGGAGTAAGTAGAATTTGCCCAACTTGCAATACAGAAAGAGCAGTAATTGCAGCAGAAGATAAAGACCTACTTCTGAATAAGCGGCAAGATTTATCGAATATCTGTCCCCATAACCGACGATTCTACTTTAAATAACTCTGTCTATTTATGTACTAATTTATTTCACAAAACTTATATATTCTTGCAAGTTTAATACTTCATGTTTTCAAGCTGTATAAATTATTGAATAATTTGTTAAAATTATTATGACGTAACATTTCTGCACAACTCAATTTAATTTTCATTTTTAAAATTTGCCTATTCATAGAGCTTTTTGAGGTTGGTGCCTACTTTTATTAAATTTGTTTTTTTTGTAGACAATTTTATAATTTCACGCTTTTATCCCAAACTTTGTTTTTAAACCATAAAGTCCATTTATAGTTACTACCTAGATAAACACTATACATAATTATACATGCTTTTTTCTGCTTTTTTTCTAATGTGTGTTAAAATTTTATAGACTCCGTAGATCTGTTCTTAAATTTATTTGAGAGCAGTGAAACGCCGTTAGTCGGAATAAAGTTTTAGCACAAGAACATCTGTGATATACATTCCGATAAGCTTAGCTTATCAGGATCTCCAGGATTTAACGCCTTATAACGTTACATCTTATATATATATATATATATAAAATAAGGTTAATGTTCAAACTTAAACACCTTCTACTGAGCCCACTTGAAGGGCTTTAAAATAATTTATTGAAATGGCGGTTTTAAAAATTCTGGTACATATGTTTCATAAAGCTTTAATTTTTCATAAAGCTTTATGAAACATATGTACAGTAGCCTCTCGCATCTTTACGCACTCATGACGTTACGCACTCTCGTTTAGTTACGCATTTTAGAATTCTAGAAAAATTCTCAAAATAAAATTCTAATTTGCTTTAATATCGCACAAATTAGGTTTATTGTATATTTTTAACTTAAAATGTGTTTTTAAATGCTAACTCTACTCTATAAATCTTTAGAATTAGTAAAATTATGTTTCTTGACTAACTAATTAACATTTATAATACCTCAGTGTATCTGAAATTTTGTTAACAACAAGAGATTAAATTAAAATTCTTAAAAAAATATGACTCTGTTAAATAATGAAAGTATAATGAAATAATGAGAGTTTAAAACACAAATAAATAATACAGCACTTTTGCCCTATATATGAATAAACATCTAGAAAAGAAATCTAATGAAACTTTCTAGCAAAAGATAGCAGTGATACTTAATAAATATAGAGCTTACAATTAATACAAATCTCAGTTGTTTATTATTATTAAAATTAGTAAAATTTTTAAACAAATACTATTATTTTATATAAATTTAAATCCTTTTTTTTAGTATATGTATAGTTTTATCTTTTATTTTCATATTTATAAATAAAGTAAACAAATTTTTAAAAGTGAAGAAGTCTCCAGTCTGTTTATAACTAGAAGCAATATCAAAAAACAGCCATCATAGTAAGTATATTTGGTACCTCTCGTATCTTTACGATCTCTCATATCTTTACGCACTTTTTCTGTGGACACAATGTGCGTAAATAAGCGAGAGGTTACTGTACCAGAATTTTTAAAATCGCCATTTCAATAAATTATATATATATATATATATATATACATTTAATTTGATCTTATTTTAGTTAAAGCTTTGTATTTAGTACAAAGACTATTATGTTAATATATTTTTAACTTTATGCCATAATTTTTTTTTGTTGAATTTGGTTGGAAAATAGTAACTTAGTATATAAAAATAGTTCATTCAATTACTACTAAGAAAACTTTTAAATTTTATACATTTATATTCTAAATTAATTTATTTTATTTTTGGTAAAATTTTGGTAAGAAAGAAATCAAAATGTAACTTGTTACAAATCTATTCACAATATGAGCTAAAAACAAGTAAATTTTTAGTTCACAGCTACAAGTTTTAAACATCATATATTATTTCTTAAATGGAATAAAAATTTTAATATTAAGATGTTAGAAATATATACTTATGTTTAAATATAAAATTTTTACTTTATTTTTCTTTTTAGGAGCTCTTTATTGTAACAAATGTTAGAAACTATCTACTTTTTACTTAAAATATGTTTAACTTTATCTTTCAAATCAAAATAATAATCTTCAACAAAAAAAACATACCTCTTTTTATTTATGCTTTCTTTTAAAACATTTACAACATGCATCATAACTAAGAACAAACCGAAAACTACTAAAACGGATTTTACGAGTTAGCATTATTGAAACAAAGCGGACTTTAAGCATTAAAAAAATAACTTTTTTTAACATAAAATCAGTAAAAAATCTAAAATATTTTCTTCACTCAGTACTATTAAATGACTCTTTAATGGTATAAAGATATCTGATTCTAGTTTATAAACTCACACAAAAATACTCTCGTAAAAATGTTATAAAAAATATATAATTAAGATCGAGACTAGACCAACTTTATTACTTATTAATTAATCATATCAAAATATAAAATTTCCTTCAGATAGTTTTTGATATACAAACAGTTATAAATTAAATTATTTTGTTTTCAGACAGTTCTAGAAACATTCATTTTTTATATTGTTTTGTTTAGAAAAGAAGGAAAACGAAAATACTAAAAAAAAAGAAAGATATATGTCACATTTTATCCAAAATGGCCGTATTTTTATTTGAAATGACAATAAATGACGAAAAATTTATAAAGTAAGTTAATACTTTTTAATCAGACAGTTTGTTTAAAGGTTCTAACTAAAGCATTGTTTCTTTTGAATTAAAATGTCATATTCAGATAGTTTTTGACTCTATGCTCATAGCAACAATGTATTATGCTGTTACAGTTTCATCTCAAGTGTTTTGCTTTCTAAATCAGTACAACTATGATCGTTAAAAATGATTTTATAACTAAAACAGTTTAAAAGTATCTTATTGTAACTACTTTTTTGTTTAATATGATTTTTGGTAAGAAACCCTTCGGTAAAAATTTCAAAATATATTTTTTTTCGAACAGAATCAGTTATAATACAACATATTTAAAACTAATTGTTTTAAAACTTCTTCTTTTTGGACTCAGTTTATTAAGAATAGAACGATAATAAACATATTAATGCATACAACCTTATAATTCGAACAGTTAGATTAACGAGTTAACGAGTTAAGGTTATCTATGGCAAAAAACACGGTGTTTAATATGTAATATTTAAAGAACTGTACACTTAACTAATGCTTTTATGCTTAAAGACAAAATTTTATATTTTTATTTGTAACTTTGAAACTTTGTAACACAATTGCTAAATTTTTTTGTGTAATTATTGTAGTCAGTAAAAAAATAAAAAGTCATTTATAGGATTTTAATTATAAAATAAAACACAAAGTTATCTATAAATCTTCTTTATTAGAAAAAAATTATTTTTTCAATTTACTTCTTCCCCGTCCATTTTTTCGAAGTAGTCAGACGAAAGTAAAAATCGTCTCTGTCTTTTTCTAAGGAAACAAAACTATTTTGGAAAATTAGAACTTTTTTCACTTCTTTTGTTTTTTGTTGAAACTTTATGATGTAATTTCCGGTTTCTAAACTTATATAAAATGAAACTAAATTACTTTTCCAACTGCTAGTTTAAGATAAATAGTGCGAAAAAGTAATTTTATGTCTGTAGTAGAAAATATTCGAATGGTAATTAACATATAAGCTAGACAGTTAAAATTACCATGCCTCTGGTTTGCCTGCTGCAAATGATTTTGGAAATAATTAGTAATTCTTTTCATATATGTAAATGAGAAACATCAGTATTACACCAGTTTATTACTAACTTGTTAAATGTAGCAAGATTGGCCCTAGTGATCAACACATATATAAAAAAAAGTTTTGTTTCAAATTGGTTGGGATAACTAGGAAGTAAATATGACTACTAAACCAGCAGTAGTCTTCAAGGTAACCAAAAAATATAGGGTGCATCCAAGGTTGCAATTAGTTGTTTATAATGTTTTGTTGTACTTTGTTAACATAAGTTGTATGAAGAGTGAATCTTCTTACTAAATTGTGTGCTGCAAAGATGTTTCTTAAGTTTTGCACACATCTACCAAATGCTTTACAACCTCTGGTATAAGCCAATGGTTCGTAACCTCAATTTGTTGGTATAAGCTATCAATGGGCATCTTGGGATTACAAAGTATTTTTTCTGGTAAGCCTGGCATGTCCACAAGAAATATTTTTTTTAAGGTATAAAAACATCAGAGTTCATTTTCCCCTCTGCAACAATAAGCATTTTCTAAAGGTTAAGCAAGTGAGTTTAAGTATGTAATTTAAATTTAGTTAGAAAAATAATTTCCTTTTGATTAGAAAATAAAAGTAAATATATTTATAAAAAAAAAAACATAACTTTTATTTTTAACTAACCAAGCAAAAAATAAAAACTAATCCTAACCTTTTATTGAAAAAAACCTTGTGACAAGTCGTTTGGCAAAAAATTACAAGGTTAAAATCTCAACATCAAAAACCAAGTAGTTTAAAAAAATCCTGAAGCTCAAATCCCCAAGAAAGTGCTGTTGACTTCTGAACAAAACAACAATGAAAAGAATCCAATTATGGTATCACTGCTACCAAAGTGAGTCCACAGTTAGTTAGTCCACAGAAAAATTTAAGTAGCAAACAAAACACCATTAAGCAGTATAACTTATAAATAAATAACTACAAAACAACAAACTTCTAAAAGAAAAAAAAAACTAATGTACTCTATTGCTAGCAATTGCTTAAGAAAAAGCTTGATCAATATTTAAAAACTTGACAAATGATTTCTCTCATAACAAAGTTTTATTAACAAAAGTACAACATCTCAATAGAAATGTTCCTTTATATTATAAAAATAAGATAAATAACATACAATATTTAAACTTAGATTTATACCAAATTCAAAAGAGAATCAAAATATGCAACTAATCTAGTTTATACACAGATGCACATAGGTATTAGAAAATAAAACAATATACTCAGACATATGATTTAAGGCACTCCAGTTTTACTTGTAGCAATTTAATAGAAAATATTAGCACATCACTTGACTTTTCGAAAATTTTGCCAAAATGTTGCCCACCCTTAAGGTTTTTTAGTCTCAAAATTGAAGCAACATTTATTCATGTTCAAAAGAATTTTTTCGGTACATGGATTTTAAGGCAGAAAAGACTTTCATCTATTTTAAGTTCATTGGAAAAAGGGTAGTTCCTTTTCTTAATTAATAGTAATTTACTTTAAAAAAAACATGTGTTTATAAAATGTTTTTTATAATGCTGAAATTATTTTTTTAATTTAAGCAGGGTTACCCCACACTTCGAGTACTCAGGATATTTTAAAGTTCTAGAAAAACTCAGGATGACTTTACATAACTCTGGATATTTTGAATTATTATTAAAAACTCAAAATGACTCAGGACAGTGATAATTTTTTTAAATATTAGGATAATTTTTAGATTTTTAAAAATGTCAGGACAGATATAGTTGATCTGGTTTCAATATATAGTTTTTTGTTATTTTAAATAACTAACTTTGTCTAACTTTAAGAAAGAACATGTTTTTTATTGATTATGAAATGCTTATTTAATACTATTGAAATGCTTATTATTTATAACTCTGTTCTTCACTATTTTTTAGTAATAAAAATTTAGCTTGTGTTTTAAACCTTAAATTAATATAATATATGATTTAAGTTTAAATTAAACTGTTTAATTAAAATTAAAGTTAACATTAAAGATCATAAATATGCATTAAAGTGAGTACTTTATGTGGCTAGATTAAATTTAGTCAGTATAAATGTCAAAATCAAACTGTTTTCTATTACAAATATGGTTACATAAAATTATTCTCAAAATTAGTTTCAATTTCAATTGATTTAAACGTTTAATGTTGAATCTTTAAAATCAGTATTTTTCATAAGTTTAGTGAACATTGAATGTAGAAGCACACACATACAACCTTACTTTAATTATTAAGAAAAAAAATGAACATGAGGTATACGTAGTTTATCGTAGTAGTAAGGATTTGAAAAAAAAACTCAAGACAGTTTTTTTGACTTAAAAAGTGGCAATCCTGTCTAAGGAAGAAAAACATAAGTCTCAGTCTTCTCTCTACAAATCAAAGTTTTTTGTTGGTGGAGCAAGTAAGTTACATCATGTGGTTTGAAAGGCATGAATTAAAGAATTAAAAACAAATCTTCAAAATCACACATTTTAGCTAAACAAGAAATTTCCCACAAATTTTTATTATCCACACTTTCAAATAACTGTTTTTCACTCTTTATTGCAACCCTTTTAAATGAATATGTTCCATAAACATTAATAAGACGATTTCAAATTGAGAGTTTTTATTCTACACAGTGTTTCATGCAAACACAATGATCAGATGTATAACCCTTAAAGTTAGTCAGACAAAGTCATGTTTACTACTATACTAATTATGCTAACAATCAGCATTAATTATATTCTAATTTAAATTGATTAAGTTAAATGAGTCTGTTAGGTTACAGGGTTGCCACTCGGTCAGGAAAAGTCAGGAAATCAGGAAAAGTCAGGAAAAAATTAAAAAAATGACAAAAGTCAGGAAAAAATGGGGGGTTTTGATAAAAGGTCAGGAAAAGTCAGGAAATTTCATAGAATTAAATAAAAGTCAGATATTGTCAGTTTAAATTTACAAAATTCCTTGTTTTCCAAAGTCTTCAAATGGTAAAAATTAGTTATAAGTCCTTTAAAGTCAGAAAAAAATTTCAAAGTTTTCTTATAAATTTACAAAAATATTTATTATTATTTCCAATGCATTCATCTGGTATAAATTAGTAAAATATCTTTATAAAACTGCAAAAATGTTCTATTAACATATTGAACAAGTACCCTACTTGAACAAGCAGATTTTGTAAGCTTTTTAGTATTGATGATCTGTAGCAAGGACACTTCCATAGTGAAACTGTGATATATAAACAAAAGTTTATCTAGCATAATTTTAGAATCAAAGTGTTTTTTGTTTAAGTAAATAATTGAGTTCTTTATAACTAAGCAGTTAGTTTAGTATTTTATGTAACAAGTTGATGTTATACTGAAGCGGAATAAGACCAGATGAAGGAAACCATATCTTCATTAGATGAAGAGGAAATAATAATATCTTTATTAGATGAAAAACAGAGAAAATAAATTTTAGTACATACATTTAAAAAAACAGTATTAAATTTTGTTTTTTATTGTTTTAATGTTTTAACTGTAAAAGTTTCTTGTGGTTTAAGGTTTAAGTTGTGAAAGTTCCTTATTGATTTAAGGTTTTAATTGTATAACTTCCTTATATGTCGTTTGTTTATCTAGATACATTTATGCTAGGAAATGCTAAAAAATTGTGTCTTTTTTCAGACAAGCTGTGTTTATAAGGTGATGATACAAGTAATTTGCTGATAGAGCTGTTTATTACAAACATCAATCATACACAGATGGTTTAAGTGATGTACTTGAAGTTTGATGATAGAATTCAGCAAAAAACTGTTGTTTTTAACCTATATTAAAATTAGATTAAAAGCTTTATATAGTTTCAAGTGTTAGGTTATGTATTTTAGAATAAGTTTAATTTAAGAGTTTGAATAGAAAAGTCAGGAAAATTTTGGTAAAAAGTCAGGAAAAGTCAGGAATTTTTTCTCAGCTTGATCAGTGGCAACCATGGGTTAACAAAACTTCCAAAATGTTTAATGCCCAATTAAATAGTCGTTAAAGAGCTATCGTTCTAGTAATAATGGGAGTTAGATAAAAGTGATATACAAAAAAATAAAATAAATAAAAATACTTATGTTCCATAAAGCACTATTTACTTAATAACTCTGATCAAAAGTAATGTTTTTATGCAAAATTAACAGACTTAAAAATAACTGCCTATCTATGTTTTAAAAGCAATCAAATGAAAAGATTTTATAACAAAACTAATATAAAGGCCATAGGGTGTGTTAAACATTTATTTTACATGACTTAACATTGTGTTTAAAATTAAAACATGAAGCAGGGTTGCCACACACCTAGGTTAAATTTATTTATTAAATAAAAACTCAGGCTAGTTTAAAACCCGCTTAGATCAATTGAAAACCTAATTATTCTTATTTGAATTCCTTATTATCATATTTTTAATCAAGTTTTATGTACTTATGTTATTATTATGGTTCAAAGTATTCAAGCTACTTTAACAGTAATTTGTTTAATTTTTGAATTTAAAACTTTTTTTAGTTTTTAACAAACTCATGCAATTTTGATGTAGCTAAGGCTGGCTTTTTTTGTTTATTTTTGAAAAACTCAGGTAGTTCTGAAATTTATATTAAGTTTGAGCCTTTTTTTTTGACATTTTGAGATTTATTTTGAATATTTTGTTAAAAAAGTTGATTTTATTGATAAATAAAATTAAGGATTTTGAAAAAACTCAGATCAGTTCTTGGTCACTCAAGACAGTTTTTTATGACTCTTAGAGAGTGGCAACCCTATAAAATTTCAATGTTGTTTTTAGTTTACAAATTTTATAGCTTTTTTTGCCATAACCTACTTACATAAAAAACAACAAGTTTTTAAACAATCTCCAACAAAGTTTTTACAAACAAATTAGAAGCATAAACGGAAGCAATTACTTGCTGCTAATGGAGCTGTGAAAACCAAAAGTTAAAAAAAATGTTTGAAAATGAAAGTAAAATTATATGTACCAGCCAGACATGTTAAAAAGCTCTGCTTTGTTTACTCGAGCGTGAAATTACTAACTTAAAACAAACCAAAGTTTATACGCTTCATTGCTGAATTACCATAGTAACTATTAGCATTTTACCAACTCTGGTACCAGCTACTAATAAAGAAAAGTAACACCAAGTCATCATGCTTTTCTAACAAGGTTTTTGCTCTCACAGATAAATTGTTACCAAGTATTTAACATAAATTAGTAAAATGGGAAATGAATACTCACTGCCGATGGAGCTGTGCTCCCACTTTGACACTGATGAGCTGCAAAGGCTGGGAAAAAGGTAACAAAAAAATGATAATAAATAAAACAAAACATAATATGTAAACACAAAAATTATATTATCAATTGAAACAGTTTATTCAACTAAATTTTAATTTTTGAAAAGGTTCAAAAAATTTAATAACAATTAAAGCTAAAGGAATTAAACAAAACAGAATGTATATACACAAAAATTATAAATAAATTAAGTTATCAATTTATGTAAGTTTAATTAAAAAAATTTGAGGTGTAAGAAATTGGTTAATATATAAAACAATGGTAACTAATTACAACAGAATACATTAAACAAAAATTATATACACGAACCAACTAAAAACAAGTTTAATCAACAAAAGTTTGATATTTGTAGGTTCAAGAAATTGGACTTGGACAATTCCGGGTCTTTAAGCATTGATGAGTTCATGTCGTTGCCAGAGCTGCAGCAGAACCCACTTGTGCAGAGAGTTATTGAAATATTTGATCAGGTGACTTACTAACTTTTCTGTAATTTACACTCAGAATAACTTAGCTCAATTTGAGATTTAAAAAAAAATTCTGTCTTGTTTGATTTTCATCATAACTCAGGCTAGTTTTTATGACTATATTTTTTTTTTAGTTAAATCTTTTTTTTGCTGTTTTGAATTATTTAATCAGCTTTTATGGTTTGCTGTTTTGTTGATATAAAATACTTCGGTGGTTTTCACTTTTAGCTTAGATCAAGGTTTTTCTAACTAATTTTAAAAAATTGCCAACTTGGCAGAAATTAACAAAAAAGTTGTTACCCTTTTTTAGAAATTGCCTTTTACTAGTAAACTACCCATTTACTTTTTGCCCCTATAAGTGAAGCTATATAGACGTGTATATAGTTGGCTGACATGTTTAATTGGTCTCTAACAAACTATTGATTATTTGCCTGTTGCAGAAATTTAGTAGCAATGTGTATTGAAAAAAAAAAGAAAAAAAAAATCCTTTAACTTTTTATTGTTCTACTTTTGTATAAATAAGTTTAAATGTCTTTTATATTTTTTTTACCTTGCGATTAATGTTAAAGCAATTTTATGAAAATGCTTTATCAGGTGGACGTTACTTTACTTTTACTGTTTTTATTTATAACATGCAGTTGCAAACAATTACGGACTTGATGAATACTTATTTTAACTGAACTTGAACAGTCTATTGCAGTGAAAACTTTTATTAGTAGTTGTTATTATACTTTGAGTATGATTGATTTCAACAAAACAGACTATAATTCTACATAACATGAGAATTGCAATATGAAAGTATTGGTTATCAGAGAGTTGTTATTGAAACTTTAGTCTAGTAAAATTCTGTATGTCAGCGCAGTTTTTAATTGTAGTTAAATTAGTAAAAAAACATTAGAATAGATGAGTTTTTTAAATTTTTTATTAATTTATTTTTACTTATAAACTTTCATATTCATTTTGAATATTTTAATTAAAAAAATTCTCTAACTTCATGTAAAAGTGATACTTAAAATGTTTTTACTACTGAATATAAAACATATTTTTTTGCATTAGTATTGAATTAATACGCATCATTTTACCAGTCACTATGTTTATTACAAATTAGTATTATAAATTTGCAAGTTTTCTATGATTGCATGAACAACATTAATTATATGTGGACCAACTAAAACTATAAAAGTATTCATCAATGTAATTATTACATGCAATTTTTACTAGTTTAGTTTTGTACCAATTATTCGATAAAACAACATTTGTGACTCATTATATTTTACTAATTAATAAAAGTAAAGAAGTATATATGTAGTTGTGTTTTAATTTAAATAAAAATGTATTTGCTGATGATTGCATAGTTCTAAATTAGAATATTTCATCTAGGTAGTTGTTACATTTACCTTATACTTTAATTACTTGTGTATGTTATCATTAGAATTTTTTTTTTAGTTTATTGTTAATTCTTTTTTTTTTGTTGTAAAACTGGAAACTTTATTGTTTTTTTACATTGAAATTTCTTACTGCTGTAACATTTTTTTATTGCAAATTTAAAACTTAACAAGTTGTTTTTAGAAAACAATAACTTTAGCAAGTAGACATTATAGTTTTGTATAAAAAACATATTCTAAATGAAAAGATTTAAAATAATTTTATGCTTTCAGGATGGCAACGGGGAACTGGACTTCAAAGAATTCATCGAGGGGATCTCCCAGTTTTCTGTGAAGGGGGACAAAATGTCCAAATTAAAGTTTGCCTTCAGAATATACGACATTGACAACGACGGGTTCATATCTAACGGGGAGCTTTTTCAGGTTAATATTTAGAAAAATAAATTAACATTATACAAGCAACATTGTTAAAGTGTAGTTTATTATTTATTTAATTATTTGAAAAGGTCAAATTTTTTTCTTGCTGAAACCATTTTATAAAAGAGAATGATTTCTAAGCACATTGATTATTATTTCTAGAACTGAAATGTTTATGTTTATGTTCATATTAATTTTTTTAACTTATGGTTTTAAGAGTATTAATTATAGTTCTAAACTTGGGTTTGATAAAACATATTCAAATATTTTATTTCATGTTTTTATTCAATTTTTTTATTTCAATATTTTAGATTTCTCAAGCGTATAAATTTCAAATATAAAAAGTACTTAAAATATTTTTAACATTTATTTTAGGCCATCAATAAAAGGTAAAACATTTTTGGAAAAAGTTATCTTTAAAAAAAGTTAACTTCTTTCAATTTAAGTTTATTTGAAATGGCGAGCTATTTCAGGTTTTTTATATGAACAAATAAATGCATCGAATATTTGAATGATGCTTTTTGTTTTACTTATGGCGCGCAAACACAGCATTTTTATGTAACATGTGTTTTATACAATATTAACTTTTTATGTATATTTTTAAAGTCTTAAAAATAAAGGCAGGTGACAGTTTAGTGTATCGAACTAACTCGGATTTATTTGTTAGTATGCTGTAAGCATTGAGCTAAAAAACTGTACATGTAAATCATGAAATTTTGTTTGTTTCAGGTTTTAAAAATGATGGCAGGTGACAATTTGAAGGGGGATCAGCTGCAACAGATTGTTGATAAGGTTTGTTTATTAATATCTTCATTGTGAACAATACAATTTGAAAATATGTGGTGTGCAATAGTGTTTGTTTCGTTTATTGTAAGATAAATATTATTGTAAAGTAAATTCGATACTATAAAAAAGCATTGCATATGTTATAAAAATATATTGAAAAATAATCAAGTTATTGTTTATGCAGTTGCAACAAATTGTTGATAAGGTTTGTTTTTTATAAAACATTTTATAATTTAATAAATAAGTTTTAGATAATAATAGTTACTGTGTTAATACAGTTTTTTTTTAATAAAACTAGTGTTACTGCTAGCATTGAACTTTTTTTTCAATTAATTTGGTTTAGTGTAACTTTTTATTTTACAATATTTAAAACAGTTGGTAAATATGTGGTGTGTGGCATAGCTATGATTTTAGTTTCATCACTTTCAAAATAAATATTATGACATACATAAATCGATAGTTTACTTTGACAAAGCATTGTAACATTCAGATCAATAATTCTCAACATAAATTATTATTACAGCATTTAATGCCTTTTAGTACAATATTTTATATTTAAAATTCGTTTTAAGAGAGCACAACTTGATATCAAATAATTCTAGTAATCAGAAAATGCAAGTAAATAACTAAAACTATTTTTTTATTAAAATAAATTTTTATTATTTTTTAAGACCATCAACATAATTCATTTAAAACCTTATTATTATTATTTAAATTTATTTTTTGGTGTAACCACTTCTTTTAAAACATTGTTTCGTGCCTAAAAATAATTATATTTTTTAATTACTAACTGATAAATGTTGATTGTAAAATACTTGAAGTAAAATTAGGTAAACATATGTTTTATTTGGATCATTTATTTTGTTATGAACAGTTATTTTTAGGATCATCGTACACAATAATGTATACAAATCAATATTTAGCCCACATAATTTTAAAAGACTTTGTCATATTTTAATCAACTGATGAGTATAACTTGGTTGCCAAAAAACTTAGAAACCGGGAAAAACCTGGATTTTGACAATTTTGGCAAAAAAAAACCTGGAATTTTAAAAGTTTTCAAAAAAATCTGGAAAAATCTTGAATTTTTTAACAATTTTAACATTTAAGTAGAAAAATTTCGATTTTAATTAAAAAAATCTACCATATAAATAAAATTGTCTTCAACAATTTTTTTTATTTTATTAAAATCCTTTAAAAAAGCTTTACAGTATATTTTCAATGAATTAATTCTATTCAACACAGTTGTTCACTTTAAACTTAACTTTAAATTAAAAATAGACTCAAAGATGTGTATTTTTAAAACCTGGAGGAGATTTAAAACACCTGGAGAAAACTTGCCAAAAACATTTGGCAACGCTGGTGGAATTACCTTTCAACAACTTTTTGTTCTACGTTTTATGTTTCAAAAAACTTCTAATTTGTTATAACTGTATAACTATTGCTGTAATAAAAGAAGCTTTGAAATGTAGTTCGTAGAATCCACATGCAAAAGCAAGTTAATAACTTTATTATTTTTAGTTATTTTTATTGAATTATTTTTCAAGACCATCATATACCACGACAAAGACGGAGATGGGAAAATTTCATTTGAGGAATTTTCATCAATAGTCTCAAATTTGAACGTTGATAAAAAAATGGTCGTTGATGTTTGAATGAAAAATACTTTAATTACAACAATCAATTTCAAACACAAACTTATTTAACAAGTAATAGTTTTTACAGCTTTATGATTTTATAAAAAGTAAAGTGATCTGTTTTAATGTTTCACCCCTGTTTCAATTTAGTAACGTTTTACACAAATCAGTTTATTACTTTTTTTTTGTTGTATTTACTACAATTTTTTTTGTATTCCATTTATGCAGTATTTTAATGTTTTGTCGATTCTATTTGTAACTTTTAAAGAGATTACGTTTGATTTTTTTTATAGTAATTAGCATATCAAAACTTATTGTTTTTCACAAAATACTTTAAAATGCCTCAATTTGTCAAAAATATTCACTTTTTGTGTTTGTAAAGTTATAAAATTTTACATTTAGCTGTGCACTTAATTTTTTATTTTTTATCAAAACCACCCACACTAATAAGCTTTTTTCTGATGATTTTTTTTTTCAAAAACCATGTGCAATTTCCAGCTATCTTTAAATTGTAAAAACCTAATTTTTTTTTTTAATAATTTCAGTAATATCAATAAAATATGATATTTTTTGTGATCAGTTGTATTTAATTTTAAGTTCTTTGTTTTATTTACTGCTTAGTTATAATTATTATAATTTAATAATAAGTATTTTATCATTTACTTTAAAGTTGCTCGTTGTTCATGTTTTTTGATACAAACAAAGCTCTTACAAAATGTTGGTTTTGTCGTTTTTATTAAAAGTTGAAATAAAATTATACCTACATTTAAAAGACTTTATAAGCAATAGTATTGCGCTGTTTGAGTTTTTAGACAACACTGATGTCACTGATCAATACCAGCAAACTATTATTTCGTATAACTATTATTATTTCGATAAACTATTTGAAGTTTGACAACTGCAAATTTTTCGGTTGTGACTAACTGATGAGTCCTAATAAAGACAAAACCGGCCTCAGTCTACCGAAGGCTTGTGGTCTGATGATCGGATTGGTTTGATCAAACCTTATGTTTGAATTTTTATTAGTTATGTACAACATAAATGTAATTACTTAGTTTGTCTTAATTAATTTTTTTTAACTTTTTTAATATTTTAAAATGTTTTATAAAACAGCAGTTTTATATTTCAAAATTTTTTGTTTTTTTACAACAGTTTTAATTCTAACGATTACAATTAATAAATGCACATATAATTTTATTAGTTATAGACATTTTCTTATTTGAAAAAGCACAGTTATTTTTTGCCTGTATTTAATTTTTGTAATACTCTATTACAGTATTTATGAGTACTTACATTAGACACAAAAACTACTTTTTAACCAAACAACGTTTTTACTAAAATTTTACGTTAATTTTTTGAATTAATTCTAAAGCCTACTAACCTGTGAGCTTTCACAACTAGAGTTAAAAACAGGGATCAACAAACTTCGGTCCACAAGGATCTTTTCAGCTAAAATCATAATGTTTTAATCATTAGATAATAATATTTTAGTTGTAAAAACTCACAGTTAGGCTTATAGTTAAACCTAATTAGAGTTGTAATGGTCATTTCATCATATCTTTGGTTTAAAATTACATTTTTGTATAGTTTTCCACAATTTTTTTGGAGCAACAGTGGCCCGCAAAAGATTTTTCATGTGTTGTAGCCCGCGAGCGACTTTTTTTAAAAAAACTTGGTCCTCATGTTGTAAAAGGATGCAGATCTTTAGTTCAGAACACCAATTTGAGTTCGACGAAAGTTATCCTGATCAAACTATTTGAAAAATTCGGACCAACTTAAAAACTGAGCCAAGCCAGTTGTTAACCAGAATTGCAACATGTTTCTAAAGTTTTTTTCGGTAACAATTACATTAAGAAAAACTTATCACCAACACTGGCCGTAATTTATAAGTTATAGGTTTCAGTAAAATGCGGGTTGACAATTTTGAATTTTAAAGTACATGTATAAGTTATTTTTTGGCAACTGTTATTTCAATGTATTTATTAATAACAGCGGTTTAAAGAGTGTTAAAACTAACTCCGTAAAAAAGTTAGTGCGGATCGAATGTAAATTGATAGACTGTTTATCAAAACAAATTTTCATTTATAATTATTGACAAAAAATGCTTATAAGTCAATTATAAATAGTAAAATTAAAACTAACATTTGTTACAGCATTTATTTCTTATCAATCTTAAACTGTGTTTTTACTTTTCACAAAGCTTATTTGCATAATGAGAACTCAACGTCCAATTCGAAAAAAAAATCAGGTGAGAATATATATCAGAATGAATAAACTTCTCCAAATTCACAAATTAAAAGCTTTAAACTCCTTGATCTAATAAATGACTTTTATTAAATTACTAACAAAAATATTTTTGTATATATTTTTTTTAATTATGTCAAGTTGTAAGACTTATAATTTACTAAAACAAAATGTTTCACCGCAAAGTGGACTTTAAAATTCAACATCTTTTATGTAATAATATAAATCAAATTATGAATTATCAAATTACATAATATAGTATGACATTTATTTGTTATTTTTGACATTATTATTTTATCACAGATCCACAATTTGAAAATCTGCTTAGCGGTGAAACATAGTAATTTTTTTTGTTGAAAATTACAAACTATAAATTTTGACTGAGGATCGATTACTGTGTCTAATTTGTTTCAAACTCAATAGTTAAGTTGTAAGAATATTTTTTGAGTTGTAAGCGTAGATTTACATAAAGTAACATTTGCTTGTTTAATTTTTTCTTGTAATCAGAATCCGTGTGTTCTCCACCATATTAGAAAACCTACTAATAAAAAAATGAGTTTTTATATGCAGAATATAAAACAAATATTGAAAGCGTATAACCAAGAAGTATGATTTTGAATAAGTGTTGTTATTTTTTTTCCAATGTTCAAATTATGATTACACCTTGCTTGAAATCGTTCAAAAACTATCGGCGAAAGTCAAACAAGAACTAAGCTTGGGCTTACGTATGGTCAAGTTAGCACAAAAGTTTCGCCGATGTTTTTTCGATCGTGTTCAGAACGGGTGTACTAGCTGTCTTGCTAAGTGGACATTTAATATTTTACAAAATTCAAAAAAAAATATTTTTTAAACTGTGGTCGGCAGCTTTTTATAAGTCTTTGCTGGGAAAAGTTGCTCGCGGTCTGCACTTTATCACAAAAAGTCTTTCTCGGCCCGCAGTTGTTACTTTAGAAAACAATATAAAACTAAATATGTTTTATGAAAAACAGTTCAATATCTAAACTTTTAATATTATATAAAATTGGTTGTATAGAAAGTGAATTAAATACTTTTTGAAAATTTTTGAAAAATTGAAGCACAAGTAACGCAAGACTAAAATTTTCAATTTCTTACTCAGCATTTATATTTGTATCAAATTACTGAACATAATTGAAATATTTTCAGTTACCACTTTAGTGTTTTTTTCTTCGTTATTTCAATGCAAAAATAACAATCATTTTCAGTTATACTTCTGAAAAACTGTTGTTTAAAATAAAAACACACTTTGAACGTAGTCAAAAAGACTGTACACAAGAAATCCAAGTCTAAATATCACGAAATAATCCTACAAATTTCAAACTAAAGTTTTAAAAGCTTTCAAGTTTATAGAAAATACATGCTATGAAAAAAAAAAATAACAAACATTTCCTTTATTTTAAGAACATCTAGAAATAACGTAAAGTAGGACATCAGATAAAGCGGAACATATATTTACAAGCATTTATTGAAGTTTTTCAAACTAACACTATAATGATAATGTTCACACATCATCTATCATTCTAAAACGGCGCTTCACAAAATAAGTCATATCGGCCTCTTGGAGAGTTCTTGTCATTAAGGGTCAATACACTTTCAAACATCTAGTAAAGGAACACAAGCTGGCAATACCAACGACTCACGACGTCTGTCATACTTGAAAGAATGTTTTCTTCAGAATTGTTGCAACCTGCTGTTAGTTTTGAAAAAGCACGATATTATAGAAACTACGTTTGATAACTGTCAAAAATAGAAAAATACTTTTAAATACTATGCATAATACATTTTGTTATACTTTACAAGGTCGTAGTTTTTTTTTTTGCCAGCGAAATCTGGTATCAAATAAAACACCTCATTTGTATTATTTTTGAGTAATAGATTTTAAAAAAAAAAAGTATCTTATAGAAACCTAGACCAAAGGCTGGAAGACCCGTGATATTTTTTTCACACAAAAATATACCTTTTTCATATAAAAGAAAAATATAGTTTTGTTGTAAAAACTTCTATTAACAATCTTTTTTTATGATTAGGAATTGCTAGTGCTTTATTACTGCTTATTTCATTACATTTGTGAACTAAAACAAATCTATTTTCCATACTTAAACTATTTTTGAAAACTGCAGTCCGCGGGGTTTATTAAACAGTATTGAAATGGTTTTTGTAAAAGACTACTAACCTCTGTTCACAACCCAAACGACAAGCTACTGTAATAGAAATATCTTCAATCCTAACAAAATGAAAGTTGCAAAGCTTATTGTTTTCGTTTAACTAAAATTTAATCAAAAAATTAATAAATTGAAAATAAATATTTGTCAAAAACTTTTTCACAGATATAAACTTGAGTTGTTGGTAAAATATCAAATTTAAAAAAGTCGTTAGGTTTGTATTTTAATTACTAATATCTTTAACAAACAACTTTACAATTTTAACCTGAAATTTTTGTTTACTCCTACGCTAAAGTTCTTGATTATTTTGATAGCTAACAATATTTTTTTTGCCTACCATATAGCAAAAAACATCTGAATTACTTTTTTGACAAATACTTTCATTAAACACTTCTTTTAGAACAAGATAACTAATAAACACATGTTGTCTAAGAAATATTTCTTTTTTATATTCGCTGTTGTTCTTATTGAGTAATTTTTTTTACTATAGATTTAACTTGTACTTCGTAGCCTATTTTAAAGATCAACACTTAAGTTACAACTAAGTTGTTAACAAAAACATGCTAACTTTCACAATGTAAAAAACTTAGATAAAATTATATAGAGTTTTGCAAATAGATAAGCTTATTACAGTAGTTGAGCAATGAATTATCTGGTTCAGTAAAACTGCACTTTTTTTTTTTTGACCTAAGAAAAAACTTTAAAAAAATACTTTTGTGAGTTATTACTAGAAAACAGGAGTTTAAACTTATATTTTAAATACATTAATTCAAAATAGTCATTTTTATACTCTTATAATAAAGAAGCAATTTTTGGCCAAGACAATAAATTAAACACTTTGTTTAACAAAAATTTAAAACATGTATACGCTTAAAAACTTTGTGATCAACAGTTTAAACCGTTTAAAGTTAATTTTAGGTAATCAAATATCAACACTCTATTATTGACTATTAACATTAGATAATAAAACAATAAACTTTTGTTAAGTGATAATTAAGTACTTTAAGCTTTTATTTGGAACTAAGTGCAATTATAGTACTAGACATAGTTTGTTGTTTGAAAGTTAAACACTAAGATAATATAAATTTACAAGTTGATTGGTTTCAGAATATTTGGTTTTCTTCTGAAAATACTTAAAAATCACCTAAATTTTAAAGCTAATAATTTTTTTTTGATCTAGTTTATACCCAGTATTTTTTACTAAAAACATCTTTCAAACTACAATAAATACCTGGGTTGATAAAATACGGAATAATATGTTTAAAAACAACCTTTATTGTAACTATTGTTAAATTTAAGTTTTAATGATTAAAATTATGAAGGTTTAGTAAATCATAGGTTTTGTGAAATTTCTTCCAAGCTTTTTGGTTTATTTTTTGTTTAAGGTCAAGTTTAAGATTAAGAATTTTTTATGATTTTAAACAAATTGAAAAAATACTGTAAAGCCTTTAATGAAAAACAATTTTTGATAATTAACATTATTCTTTATCTATATAATAGATTTTTCGGGTCAAATTAAAATTGTACTATTTAACATTTTAAAGTTGTTTAAAACTCCAGGTTTTTTAGAGATTTTTGTAAGAAATTCCAGGTTATTATTTTAAAATTTTAAATTCCAGCTTTTTTAGCCTAAATTTTAAAATTACAGGTTTTGTGGCAACCCTACTTTAAAAAAAATGTTATTTTAGATATATACTAATTATCTAAAGACGTGTTTTTTTTACTTTAGAAAGCAAGTTAAAAGAAAAACTTCACTTAAAAGTCAACTAAAAAAAAAAGCAATTTAATAATATGTCTTAAAATAAATTTTTGAAAACTTCCATAAAACACTTTAGATAAACATAACTTTATTAGAAATTGACATGTAAATTGCTCAACAACAAAAAGTTGGAAAAATTATTTAAAAAAATAAAAGCTAAAACAACGATTGAATTGTTAAGGCAAAGAATAAGTAAGGCAAATTTGCAAAAAAAAAATAGTACTACATGTTTGTTCTTTAAGTCTATAGCTTTTGAAATATAAAACTTTAGTTTTTAAGGTTATGAAAAAAAGTATTTTAAGTTTAAACTAAACCAAACTTGTTTTTGTATTTATGGTAGTTATTAATTTATATTACAAATTTGAATCAATTAAAAGTTACAAGTAGAAATTTAAAACTTTAAGTTTTTTAAACGAAGAGATTAAAAAAAAAAAATAAAAATAATTACTAATAAGAAATATAACTGCATAATGCAAGATTGTATAAGATTCTTAAAAAAAATATTTTTAACCGAATACAAATAATTAAATATACTATAAAACTCAACTGCTAGTTGGTAATTGTAAAAAAGGTTTAAATAAAGTTTAAGTAAGAATGTTTATCGTATTTATTTCATACAATTATTCAAAACTTTAAAAAAAATACATAAAAACTTTGACAAATATACTTAGATAAAGTAAAAAAGTTGCAATAAAATCTGAAATATATAAAGAACTGCTATGGTGAAGAAAATATTTCCTTAATCTCGGGTTAGGTTACATGATTTGAAAATAAATTATAAAAAGGCTAGATGATTAGAAGAACGAAATAGCTAGCATTTAACAAATAGTCTAAAAATACTTATTTGATGTTTTTGACTTTACGGTAGATTTAGTTTATATAAGATTTATGAAATGATTTTAAAAAAATAAAATAACTTTTTCTTCAAATAAGACTAAAAATTGTTTTAAATTAAAAACGTCAAGTTTGATATATTCTTGGAAGTCAAGCAAATATGCTAATTAGTAATAAAAATTCAAAAACATTTTAGAACTTGATCAGACATTCCAATATATAAATAAACTTAATTATGTCCTTTGAATATGAGCGAATAGTTATTGATAATATTTTATCAACATACTCTTGTGTGTTGAGAAATTATTTTAAAAGTTAAACTTGAATATGCTCTTAAAAGTTGGCAAATTTTTAACAAAAAGTTAAAATTTTGAACACGTTCATGAAAGTTCGGCAAAAATTATGCATATTAATTCTTAATATACTCCTGAAAATTGAGCATACCATCTCCGTCTTGGTCCTTCTTCAAAATGTGATCCACGAACTCAACTGCGCCGTTCAATCTTGTGACGTCATTACCGTGGTGATGATGCAACATCGACGTCAGAAGCTCGTTTCCGTCTGTTTTGTTATCATTAAATTGTTTCAGAAAAAAAGGTAGTCAACTCTGTTAAGTCTGTTAACTGTTATGTTCAATGTTTAAAAATTAAAGGTTTTTAATTTATTCTGTTAAAATTAAGGTGATATGATTATGCTAACAGAGAATTTTAAAACTCTGTCAAATATGTTTTGTTAAACATAGTTTATTTTTTGGTATCTTTTATATACTTAACAAAAGTTTTAGAACATAAATAGAATGCATACACTTATACACCTTTGAGCCAAAATATGTCCTTGAAAACTTAGTACTTTACTAAAAATACAAATTAACTATGGAATTGAATCATTGCTTACAATAAACTAGAAAAAAAAATTAACAGTATGATTTTTAAATTTGATTTATAGCAAGTTAAAAAATAAGAATACTTAATAAATTATATTAAGTAATTAAAAAAGAATACCAGACCCAACTAAGTTTCTAGTTTAAATTCTTAAATATTTATTTTTATTTAAACTTTTATTGTAAATGTTGTAATACAACTAAACAACTAAGAATGTAGTTTAGATTTTTAAATTTGGTTAAGTTTTAGAACTTAATAGTAAAAAAATTCGTATTCAGTGATTCATCAACAATCAACAAGTATAAGCTACAAGTAATTGCAATGATTTATTTACTCATGTTTAATTTTACATGTACAAACACAAAAACTTTAATGAATATAAAATTAGTATAAACATAGCCCAACTGAAATAATAACTGTATGCAAAATCAGTGTGTGTCCATGGATTTTTAGTAAAGTTTTTTCATTTTTTATGCAAAGGAAACTACTTACGATTCACTTAAAACAATAAGTATTCAGATATTTAATTCGTATTGAACACTTAGTTATCATAAGGATAAGCAATTTCTAAAGTTTAAAACCTTTACTTCAAATTTTTGGATAGAAATATTCTTAATTAAAACTAGAAAACTATTATGTTAAAATTGCAAGCACATTTAAAACAAACTGAGAAAGTTAAAATAAATGTTAAATATCTTTCATTATTAACATTCTAAATCTAAATTACTTTCACATGATACAAGCAAACTAATTATATCTAATGGTAAGCACATTTAAAACGAACCAAGCAAGTTGTCATTGTTGGTGTCATGTTCTCTGAAGTAATGAAACTGCATTTCATCAGGAGTCATTTTGCTTATATCAGCATCGATCACTCCTTCCAAATCCTCCTTCAAGTGGCTGTGATTTACGAAAATTGACTTGTAGATTTATTTATAAGAAGTATTATTCATGTAATAAAAAAGTACACCATCCCTTTAGTTTATAAAAATAAATAAATAGATAAGCTTTAAATTAATTTAAATAATATTGTTTTTCAGAAATTAAAATTAAAACAATGAATTTTATTTTTAAACACTAAAACCAAAATAAAACAGCATGAGAAATAAAAAATTATTCATTAACTAATAAAGTAGAAAAAAAAATACTAAACTTATTATAAAACTTTCAAAACAAAAGCAATAATAAAGTTTACATAACCATCTCAACCAAAGTTAAACTGAATACATATTTTGAAATTATAATTACATTTATCAGCAAACAAAACATTACATAAAACAGTATTTTAACAAAAACAAAAATTACTTACAGCTTGTTTTCTTGTGAGTTGATATCAAAAAACTCATTGTCGCCTAGTTCAAATTTGTTCTGTGCCATTGCAACCAAAACAACACAACTGACAGTGAACAATTTTAATGGACTACAAAACATCTTAATTATCTATTTACAACTGTTAAAAATGATTATTTATTTATTATTAGATTTAACAAAAAGTAATAAATTATTTTACTTAAATACACAGAACACTTAGTTATTATCGGTATTAGTCAATAATTATTAAACGTTTAACTTTTAAATGATAATAGTGTCAAAAGTTATAAAATATACATATTCTAGAAACAGTTTATAACATCATTTAAAAATTTTTAATAGATTAATATTTTTTAGATTAACAAGTAGTCTAGTTTAAAAAAAACTTTTAATTAATAATGCAGTTTTAAAATTTGTTGTTCACAATGTTAATAATATTTTAAGGATAATTTAAAATATTTAATTTAAACTTAAGTATTTATGTTATGTTGTTAAATTTTAAGTTATTTAAAATAAGTTAAGCTCATTTAAACTAACTATTTTCAATTATCCTTTAATATTATTAGCATTGTGAGCAATAAACTTTAAAATTAGTAAATTACATATAGTCTAACAAGTATCCTCTACAACAGGGGTTGACAGAAAACAAGGAAAAAGGAACCATTTTCAGTTTGTGTTTTTAATTTTATTTTCTTAATCTTTTCTCAACTTAGGCCAACTTTAGCTGGTTTAGTGCAAATCAGGTCAGTTTTTGATCATTCAGACTGAAATGTTATCTTACATATTAGGCCATATGGGGAAAAAATCACGTTTTTAGAAATTAACTTCAAATTAAAAAGTATTAACTATAAAATGCTTTACTTTATACAGCTTTATATTTTCAAACTAAATTTTAGATATAGTTGGTTAAAATAAGAGAGAAAACTAGTTTGTTTAAGGAAGGAGAAAACTAGAACCATGAATTAATAAAAATTAATTAAAATCTACTTTCACTTATATTTTCTGAGATTAGTAACTTAAACTTTCAAGAAATGTTCCTTGCAATAATAATAAACATTTTTGTGACAAGTGATTTTTAAATTTAAAAACAAACTTTATGACCAGAAAACATAGAAATCTTTTTTATTTTAGCTATTTAAAAAATAAAGGTAATTATTACCTAGCATGATGTCACTTTATTATATGTGAAAATATACAGTTAACCTTACATTCATACTTATACTTTTTTAAACACAGTTTTAGGCTAAAAATCAATGTTTAATTGTAGTGAGAAAAACTTTAATACATTATACACAAGATTAATTATTCAATATTTTTATTTGCAAAACTAAGTTCACTCTTTAAGGGATCTTCTGTTACAATTTAAATATGAAAAATAAAAATTAAACAAAACATGGAAGCTACTATAAAGCAAAACAAAACAAGTAAATAAGAAATTGTAAATTATGTTAGTTAGAAAATTAATCGAGAATTTGAATAAAATACTAATAAACACTATGGGTTTAGGCTTTTAAAAACTGAATGTGAAACTGTTATATTAAAAAAAAACATTAATGGCTAAAAAATTAAGGAAAAAAACAAGCTACTTACATACTATAATATACAGAGAAACTTCGAGTCTTTAAATTGAAGCTAACTTATACTGAGTCTAAAACCTTTAACTTTAAAAAACATTACTTGAAGGCAAAAACTAAATAAAATTAGAGCTATAACACAAAGGATTTCAGTCTTTAATTTTTTAAAACTACTTCAACTTAATAAGCTGTTAACTGGAAAAAAAGAAAACTTTAAACTTGTAACTTTGTAAACAACTTTTAAGTCCAAAAATAAAATACAGTGGCATAGAATTAAAAAACAATGTAAATAATTTAGATACTATATTAAATAAAAAGTTTTGAGCCTTAAACATGAAAACTGTATGTACTAGAGTTACTAAAAACTTTATTTAACTTAGGTATTGAACATGAAACTATTAGATTTAAAAACACAATCAGCTTAACCTGAATGAATAAACTAAATATATTACATATTACCATACACAAGTGATATAAAAAAAATATACATCATGATAGGCTACTAGCTGACTAAAGTTAAATCAAACTAAAAGAAAAATGCATAGAAATTTTTTGAATAATATTGTTTCTATCATAACTATGACATAACTAATGTATGGTTTCAACTAAGTAAATGCTAGTATCTAGTTATGATAGTTTAAAGCTATAGTTTTATTTAGTTATTTAAGTCGGACAAAATCATTTTGTGTTTATAAATCAAAATGAATTTAAGTAAATAAAATGACATACACAACTATTATACTAAACCAGCAAGTGCTTAAGTCTTAAAGTGAAGTTTTTTTAAGTGTGGACAATTAGCAAACAGTTTGTGTCTTTTGTTGGCTCTGGCTATTTCTAGCTTTATAGGCTGCAAGTGCTACATATACTGTGCATTTTTCTTACCTCCCAAATGTGGTGAATGATATTCCATTTAATATAATACTTAATGTTGTTGTTTTTTAAAAACAAAATGTATTTAGCTATTTCAGTGCTGTTTTCTTTGTAGGTGAAAACTGTGGTTATGGTTGTATCATCTGCTTTTAAAAGTATTACCAGTGCTTCCAATGTATTCCTTTGTTTTCCTTGTTTGATATTACAGTGGCTATGTGAATAACATTTTTTATAAAGCATTTGTTGTTCAAGGGGCAGTAGTTTTTAGATAGGCAATTACAAGTTGGGGTTATTTTACAAGTTATTGATTTTGTTTTTTCTTTATTGGAAATGTTATTTGGGGTTTTTTATCTTGTTTTTGTATCATAACTTTAGATATTATTCATACAGCTGTATGAAATCTTGCAATTATTTTTGTTTATACTTTTGTTGAGTACTTCATTGTTTTTAAAATGTTTATTGATGAGTTGGAAGAATATATTCCCTGAATTGATTTATCAGATTAACAGAAGCGTGGGTTAAAGTAAATGATTTTTCTTGGCCAGTTTCTTTTTTTTTTAGTTTGAGGGTTTTTATTTTCTGAGTATTTTAGCATGTAATATGAAAGCTCACAACTCTATGGTCAATGGATTGGTGTATGTACTAGAGTGAGTGACTAAAAACCAGTAAGACTAACCATGGATTTTGCTTAATTTTCATAACTAGCCATGAGCTAAAATATCATCTCTATCTAAACAATTTTATGACTCAAGTAAAAACTAAATCAAAAAACTCTATTACTTTTAGAAAAAATCAAAACAATATTTTATTTATACTTTTATGGTAGCAAAACTTATTTAAAAGACTAAACATTTTTTTTAACATTAACTATTTCTACAGACTTTCACAAACTATTTGAAAAGTCTTGTGATCATAATAAGGTACATAGTACTACTACTTTAAATTATCTTCAACTTTTTACATATGCTGAATTGCTCATTTGGGTCATATACACGTCGGTTTTAAGTAAGGGGACTTAAATAAAAGAACCCTAAAAGTTTTTAGAAGCATAATTGAACAATCGCATAAATAGTTGTTTTGGTTTTAGCCAGTTGTGTATCGTTGATAGTCATTTTTTTATTTGTTTAAAGAGATAGTATACTTAAAGTTCAGTCTGATTTGCATACTTATTTTTCTTTTTTTTTAAATCTTAACTCTTAAATTTTATCTTTTGAAATATTATTAGTATGTTTAGGTAAAGTGGTTTTAACGGTTTTGATGAGAATTGCTCGAAATATTTTTAGTGTTTTGAAGTTATGAATCTTTTCAAACTATATATTAACAAGTTGAGAACAAAATAATATGAGTTCGTGCGTCTCTTAGTTTGCTTGAGTCTTTACTATGACGTAAAATTTACAACCTTGATTTGTAATAATATACAACGTCGCTATTGAAAGTGTGATGACACAAAATGAAGAATTAGTAAGGTTTTGAATAAAAGTCTTTTTAAGTTTTCTAAAAAAAATTATTTCTGCAAATAAATTTTGTTTTTAGAAAATTCATAAAGTATTTTAATACTAATTGAAGTCACAAAATTATTAAATATTTTTATGTGAAATTTAAATGCGCTGTAAGTAAACTAGTTTTCTATGTTTCATTAATAACACCCAGCATATAAATATGTAAAAAATAGTTAGCAGTGTTGAAACATTGAAAACTATCAGAAAAATACTACTTGATTGCAAGTAATATGGTTCAAGTAATTCCTTTTGATTTCTAATCTTGGAAGAAGTTTGAAAAAAATTCAAAGTATGTTAAGCATAATTATAGTGTAAGATTAATACAAAGCTTTATTTTTTTAACAAGTTTTTAGGCTACAAAAATCTTTGGTACTAAACTAGCAAAATATATAACGTGTCCATTTAATTTGTTTTAGAATTTTAATTTGTTTTTAAAACATCAAAAAATAATTTGTTTTAACTAGGCACAATAACTAATACCAAACTTGAAAATAAACTAGTTGATACAAAAACGCTTTCAAGAAGTTTTCTTATAACTAAAAGTATTTCAAGTTTAAATAAAAGTCTTTAAAATAGTTTTTAAGAAATTATGTTTTAGTTCAACTTTTGTTTGCGAACTAAAATGTTTTAATTTTAACTTTCACTTACGTGGTTAGAAAAATAGTTCGAATGCTTTAAAATTTTACAACCATTTAGAAAATAACGTTAAAGACCAAAATAAAATAAGACTTTGTAAAATATCTTGACTTGATAAATAAGTCTTATAAGTATTTATGTAATATTTTATTACATTATTTTCACACTCAATAATACAAAATCATTGCTGTTTTGCTATAAGTTTAATTATTGTTAAATTTTTAGTTGGTTGTAGAGTAGATAAAGATTAGTTGTATTATGTTTTAAAATAAACAAAAAATTATCGTTCTACTTATTTAATTTCACATAAAGTTACAAATATTTTGTAAAAACACAAAAAAAAGCTTTCAAAAAAAAAAAAACAATCTCAATTTGAAATTTATAAGTTATATGATAATGGTTTTTTAAAAAGTAGTCAAGTTATAAAAACTTTTTTACATAAAAATAAAATTTTAATAGCATAATAATTTTTTCAAAGTCATGTACGGTAATTTAAAACTGTAATATACTGTTATAACTAATAGGAAATGTTTTGATTTTTTTAAATAAAACTATGCTCTTTTGTAAATTAACTAGCTTGTATTTGTAAAATAACAGGAAAGAATTTAGTTGCTAAATTCAGTTTATTATAACAATGCTGATATTTATCATAATTATATATATTGTGTTCTAATACAAGAAGTTCTTAGAAAAAGACAAAAAAACAAAAATAAAAAATGTTTTTTACGTTGTAACAACATATACGTTTATTCATTAAATTTAATACTTATAAAAGGTAATTATAAATTATTTTTATTTGTTGCATGTTAAATGTCTTACAAAAAAGTAAACTTACTTTAAATAAAATTTGGGTTTTAATAGTACTTGATAAAATAAAAATAATAATTTTAAATTGCTTGATATTAAGAATAGATTAAAAAAGGATGTATTAATAGAAAAAAAAAATTAAAACAACACTTTAAAAATAAATATTTGGTTATAGCTTGAATAATTTAGCAGGAGTACTGATTTGCTTAAAATTCAAACTTGTTAGTAAGTCAAAAAAACAAAAACACACAATTAGTTTAAAGAATAATAATTTGTTATAAAATAAAAATAAAAAAATAAAAAAGATTACATCAATTTTAGCAAACCCTGCTTAAACGGCTATACTTATTACTTTAAATATTTTTTTTTTCAATTACAATTAAAGTCAAGCTTGTAGAATAGAAATTTCTTAAATAAATATTTATCTTTTAGTTTAAACAACAATTTATTTTGGGATAATTACTTTTTGAAAGTAATTTTAGAAAGTTTTTCTGTAACAATTTGAATGATAAAAAATTGACTTGAAAATAAAAGTTGCAATAGTTATACGTAAAACTGATTATCAAGATAAATTATTTTACCTATGAATTATTAAAAACTTACTTTCTTAAAATAGCATACATCAAATTTTTATTTTCTGATACATCTTTTATTATATAGCTGCATTAGAGTAATATATATATTATTACATTTAAAATTGTAAATGTTTGTAAAAGTAATAAAAAAACAAAAAAATAATTATAACTGAAGTGTTTTTTGAAAGAATAACTTTACCATTGACAATATAGTTTAATCTAAAACCTACATATATTACAACTTTATATAGGATACGTTATGTGCATTAAGGTTTGTTGTATGCTTTCTTTCAGTATCTAACGTTGTAACGTATCGTCTCTTAAATATATTATAAATATTGTGTCTAACTAAAAAACTTAACCATATTTTTTATCAGGTCTAAACAATAATACCTGATTATTTTTATGATTTTAAATTTATTTATAATTCTTTATAATTATGTCTTATTTTTGTACTTTTGTTTGACTCTACTTTTCTTACCTTAGGTTCTTTAATGTTCAGACGTTATCTGTGAAACGTAATTTTCGTAAAAGCTTGTTAATAAACTAAATAAGTTGTTTAGCAATGTAAAATTGTTTGAAATAAAAGTTTGGACATTAACGTAAATTATTTAGATTAGATTAACTTTAAATCTGAACGTTCCTTTTTTCAATTTTTATTTTATTTGTACACTTTCATACTTACAGGATTGTGACTTAGTTATTTGGCAATTAAATTTTTAAGAAATAGTTTTTATGCTTATAATATTGACATTTTCACTAAAAGGTATATTTAAAGAACAATATGATTCGCAAATTTGCTGAGTCAGTAACTTTTAAAAGGCTTCTTCTTAATTTTATTAATTTATACCCTTATTTCCAAAACATTAAATCACTTTACGTAAACATACTAATAACATTTCAAAAAATAAAATTCGAAATTTAAGATTTAAAAAAAAAATAGAATAAAAGTATGCAAATCAGACTGACCTTTAAGTATACTATCTCTTTTAACAAATATAAAATATGGCAGTCAACGATAAAAAACTTGCTAAAACCAAAATAAATATTTATTCGATTGTTTAGTTGTGTATGATTTTTAAAAACTTTAAGGGTTCTTTAATATAACTCCCCTTACTTGAAACCGACGTGTACTGGGCTCAAATGAGCAATCAAGCATATGTAAAAAGTTAAAGATAATTTAAAGTAGTAGTAGTATATACTTTATTGTGACCACCAAGCCTTTTCAGATAGTTTGGGAAAGTCTATAGAAATAGTTTTTGTTTGTAAAATGTTTAGATTTTCAAACCTTATTATGATTTTTTTTCGAAAAGTAAATTTATTCAGATAAAGATGATATTTTATCTCATGGCTAGTTATGAAAATTAAGCAAAACCCATGGTGAGTGTGAGCCTAAGTGGTTTTTAGTCACTCACGCTAGTGCACCAATCCATTGACCATAGTTGTGAGCTTTCATGTTTTTCTTTCTTATTTATTTCAAAGTGCATAGTTGCCACAAACTAAGGCTAGTTTTTTTAAAATTGTATAAAATTTATCTTACAAAAGTAAATAAAAAGTTTATATTTTAACCAAAATGAGAAAAAAAAATTATTACTCACAACTATGGTCAATGGATGTGTGTGGAGAAAGACCTTTTGACCTTTATTTCTTAAATACTAATAGATAACAGGCAACAAATAAAACAAGCCTATTAGTGATAAAAAACTTCGAAGATAATTTTATTTTATTATTTATTAGGTTAGAAAGATGTTAGTCAGCTTTAACAATTATAACATTTAGCCTTATTAATACTATAATTATAGATTGTTTAAAACATTTTTTGGTGATCATGCAGCACAATGGTGCACCAATATTTTTTTTTTTAAGATAGAAAAACATCAGAATTAACTCACTCTCCCCTCTACAACGATAAACGTTTATTGAAGGTCATGCAAGTGAGTTTGAGCTCATCACGTGTTATTCCACCTGCCCTATCTTTAAATTTATTAAGAAAAAATTTGACCATTTAATTAAAAAATAAAACTAAATCTATAAACAAAAAAAGTAGAACTTTTAATTAACCAAAAAAAAAAAAAAAAAAAAAAAAAAAAAACTAATCCTAACCCTTTATTGAAAAAACTCTGGTGACACGTCATCTGGCAAACACTTACAAGGTTAAAATCTCAACACTAAAAACCACAAAGTGTGGGAAAATCCTGAAGCTCAAATCCCCAAGCAAGTGCTGCCGACGTTCTGTACAAAACAACAATAGCAACAATCCAATTATGATATCACTGCCACCAAGTAATTCCACAATTAGCTGTTGAAAATTTAAGCAGCAATATACCATTAAGCAGTGTAATTTAAAAACAAAAGCTACAAAACAACAAACTCTAAAAGAAAATCTTATGTAATTTATTGCTAGAATTAAGTTAACACAAATCTTGATCAATATTTAAAAACTTGACAAATAGTTTCTCTCTTAACAAACTTGTATTAGAAAAAGTAAAAAACCTTAACAGAAATGTTCCTTTATATATTTAAAAGTAAGTTAAATAACATAAAATATCTAACTTAAATTTATACAGAAATCAACGAGGAAAACAAAATATATAACTAATCTAGTTTATACACAAATGCACAAAAAAAAAAGACAATAAAACAATATACTCAGGCATGTGATTATAAGCACTCAAGTTTCACTTCTTGTAGCAAGTTAATAGAAAATTTTTATAACCGCATTTAAACTTATCTTTTTTCAATTTTTTTAAATTTTCTGGGACACTAGACCAAAACCTTGGACCCAAATACCCAATGGATTTTAGGCCAAGTCTTGTTCTAGGTCTTTCAGTTATGAAATTTAATTTTTTTGAAAATCTTGTATTATGTGAGTGAAGAGAACTAGCAAGAGTAAAACTTTTATGCTCAACATCAAATCCAGTCATACTATTCTGCATCTATTTACAAACTTGCAATTTAAACACATCATTCAATTTCAGCAGACCAGTTTTCACAAACAGTGGGTTTGTTGGAGTCAAAGCAGGCACACGGCAAACATACCTCACTATCCTTTTTTGCATAGTAACAATTTGTTTCAAATAACATTCAGCAGCACCACCCCAAGCAGATATACAATATTGAATATGCGGATAAAACAAACTATAATACACCATTTTAAGTGTACTCACATCCAAATAGTACCTCAATTTTGACAACACAAAACAACTTTTAGACAGCTTTGATTTGAGAGATCTTAAGTGAGCCCTCCAATTAAGTTTTTAATCTAAAACTACACCTAAATATTTTATACTTTCAGTCTGTTCAAGAGAAAATCCTTTTATATTTATTTTAAATCACATTTTTTAGAAGTATTGTTAAAAAGCAAGAATTTAGTTTTCGAATAATTAATAAAAAGTTTGTTATCACGCAACCATACATCAACTTTTCTCAGTTCTTCATTAATAACACTGTTCACACAAGCAGGATCACTATGTTGGTAGCTTAAGCAGGCATCATCAGCAAACAATCTCATATTAATCTCAGTAGAAGAAAAAATATCATTTATATACACAAGAAACAACAAAGGACCCAAACATGAACCTTGAGGTATACCAACATTCACAATTTCACGCTCAGACACAACATTATTGATAACAGTCGATTGGCTTCTATTATATAAGTAGCTTTGTAGTAAATTTAACATAGATCCTTTAACTTTATAACCTTTTAATTTTGACAAGAGTATTTCATGATTTACCGTATTGAATGCTTTTGCCAAATCTAAAAAAACAGAACAATTAACTAACTTTTTCTCACCAGCCTCAATCAACTCATCAACAATCTGATTCACAGCAAGCTCAGTTGTACTATTTTTCCTTAAACCATACTGATTTTTATGCAAAACATCATTAGACAAAAAAAAATTATTCAAGCTCTCACACACTAAGGACTCAAAAATTTTTGAAAAAGGAGACAAAAGAGAAATAGGTCTATAGTTGTTAACATCACTTTTTTTACTAGACTTGTAAATTGGTACCACTTCAGCATATTTAAGTGACTCAGGAAACACACCATACTCTACACATTTGTTAAACAGTTTACATAAATAAGGAGCAATAACTTTTGCACTTAGTTTTACAAATCGTATACTTGGCACATCGAATCGCACGCTTTTATTTGGTCTCATATTCCTAATGTACATCTCAATTTCACTATTAGTAAATTCTTTGAATACAAAATCATTATATACTGAACTAATACAAAACTCAAGATTATTATGAAAGTCATTCTTTCTCTCATTTAACATATTGAGCTAAAATTATAAAGTTTATATTTATATTCAATGTTTTCAGCCTAATATATTTAGTATATAAAAGATACTTTATTTTAAACAAGCTGTTTAAATAAATAATTAGAACTGAAACTATTTATTATGTGTTTTGGTTTTAAGAAAACAAATAAAAAACTATGAAGAGAACGGAACAGAAATTTCGAAGTATATATGGAAGCTTAAAAATAACAACTTTGACTTCAAAATAGACTGGCAAATTATTTTGGCCAAACCAAAAACCCACAAAGCATATGCAGTACTTGCATATTAGAAAAGGTCGCGATCCCTAAAGCAGATAGAAAGAACAGCCTAAATAAACGTTATGAGTTCTTTTATTCCTGCCCGCGCTTCCAAAAATTCCACTTCATAACTCAAGTTGCCCGTATTACAGCTTTTATGCATGCTTTTAATAAATTTTTGTGTAGCTACTATTTTCTTGAAACTGAAAGTTTTTTTTATAAAAATCATTTAAGCAAAATTTAAACTTCCGTAACTGATACAAGCACAAAGCTACTTACATTTTTAATAGTCAAGTCACAATAAAAATTAGCTTGATTAAAATGCATCTTAACTTAAATTCACTTATTACTATTAACTACATTTTTATTTAAGCAATATCTGTTTTGAAAATTAAACAGAAGAAAACAGAAAGTTACATAAAGATTATTATTATTATTTGGTCTAGTTCTTTGATTTTGAAACTTAGCTAAAATTTAAACTTTGCCACAAATTCAATCTCAGTATTATAATATAACTTGTTTTGTTTTTAAGTAAACATTTGTTTTAACTATAGGTTTTTATATAAAGCATTTAGGCGGGATTTCAGATTTTCACAGCTATCACAAGCACAAGATTGTTTAAATTTTCAATAGCTACGTCACAATTAAAATAAGCTACGTTAAAATGCATCTCAACTTTATGTTCACTTTATTAATTACATTTTTGCTTAAGCATTGTTTACTTTGAAAATCAACTAGAAGAAAAAAGAAAACTACACACAACTTTTATAATTTAATTTGTTTGGTTTTTAAGTAAAAATTAGTTTTTATTTTAATTTAATTGTTTAAATGCTATTTTCTATGACTGTCTATGACTTTTTTAGATTTATTTAAGCATTTACGAGGTATTTGACCGAAACTTAGTCTGTAAAATAAATTTTTTAAATAATAAATTTATTATTTCTCGTACAGTAGTTGAGATTTCTAAAACTATTTATCATAAACTTATAAAACTTAATTTGTTTTATTTTACAATATAAAGTATTTATATAGCTTTAAGTTTTATGTATTAAGATTAATCTCACTACAATTGAACGTTTATAAAAAAAGGTTGATTTTTAGTATAAAATTATGGTAAAAAAGTATGAATATAATATAAATGTAAGATTAACTGTATATTTTCACATCTAATGGAGTGATATCATGCTAGGTGATTACTTTTTTCTTTTTTGATAAAAAAATTACTGTGCTTTCTGGTCATAAATTTTTGTTTTCAAATATGAAATAACTTGTCACAAAATATTTTTTTGATACAACAAGGAACCATTTCCTGACGGTTTGAGATACTTATCTCAGAAAATGCGGGTGAAAGTAGATTTTTTGTAAATTTTAACTAATCATCGTTTTCCTTAAAGAACCAATTGTTCTCTCTAACTTTAACCAACTATGTCTCAAAAATTAATTAAAAAAAATTTATAGCTGCAAAAAATACAAATAGCTTAGTCAAAACTCTATAAATTTAAGTTAATTTTAAGAGAGTGATTTATGGCCTAAATTTAAGATAACATTTCAGTCTGAGTGATCAGCACCTGACTTGAGTTGCACTAAACTAGATCAAGTCAGCCTAAGTTGAGAAGAAAATTAAATTATCGACAGAAATTAAAAAATTGTTCCTTTTTCCTTGTTTCCTGTCAACCCCTGTTGTAGAGGATTCTTGTTAGACTATATGTAATTTACTAATTTTAAAATTTCTGTTCACAATGTTAAAAATAATAAAGGATAATTTAAAATAGTCTGTTTAATTGAGCTTAACGTATTAAAAACAACTTAAAATTTAACAATATTACATTAATACATAAGTTTAGCTTATTTAATCTAATTATTTAAAATTATCCTTAAAGTATTATTAACATTGTGAACAACCAATTTTAAAACTGCATTATTAATTAAAAGTTTTTTAAAAACTAAACTACTTGTTAATCTAAAAAAATAGTAATTTATTTAAAAACTTCCAATGATGTTAATATGGATTTTTTTATAATTATTAACACTATCTATAAATTTTAATTAAAAAAATTATTGACTTGTACAAATAATAAGTAAGTATTCTGCATATTTTACTACAATAATTTAGTATTTTTTGTGTAACTACTTAGTAAATAAATTTCTAGTTTTCAACAGTTGTAAATAGATAATTAATTGAGATGTTAGTTAGTCCATTAAAATTGTTCATTGTCAATTGTGTTGTTTTGGTCGCAATGGCACAGAATAAATTTGAACTCGACGACAATGAAGTTTGATATCAACTCACAAGAAAACAAGCTGTAAGTAATTTTTTATGTTAAAATCCAGTTTTATGTAATGTTTTGTTTGCTAATAAAGAAAATAGTAATTTGAAAGTATGTATTAAGTTTAACTTTGTTATAGATGGTTATGTAAACTTTATTATTGCTTTTGTTTTAAAAGTTTTATATAATAAGCTTAGTACTATTTGTTTTTCTTTTTTTTTAGTTTATTTATGATTTTTTTACTTGTACTACTGTTACATTTTGGTATTAGTGTTTAAAAATATAATTCATTGTTTTAATTTTAATTTGTGAAAAATATTATTATTTAAACTAATTTAAAACTTATCTGTTTACTTATTTTTATAAACTAAAGGGATTGAGTACTTTTTTATTACTGAAATAATATTTCTTATAAATAAATCTTCAAGTCAATGGTTGTAAATCACAGCCACTTAAAGGAGGATTTGAAAGGAGTGATTAAAGGTGAAATATATATTTCCATCATAAAAAACTTAGTTTAATAAGTTAGTAAAAAAAAATCTTATTTTATCTTTGGAGACAGCTAAAATAAGTAGAAAAATTAAAAAAAAAAAAAAAAATTTTTAAAGGGGCCAAACTACTAAATTCAAGCCCAAATCCACTAAAGTTTTTAAAATTAAAGGAAAACGAGCGTTCTCTAGATTAAAAAAAAACAACTTAGCTTTAAAGATAAAGAAAATGTTTGGATCTAAAGTTTGGACATACTTTAAAATTGTAAAAAAAACTATTCGAGCCAAAGTACTCCTCGTGACCAACACCAAGTGTTTCTATTATTAAAAAATGTATTAAATGGTACTAAAATTGTTCTATTATTTTTAATAATTATTTTTTAATGATAATTTTTCTCTTACAAGTTCTTACAGGACTGTAATGTAAGAAATCTAAAAAACTACATATTATAACAAAAAAATAATAATTTTAGTTTTTTTGAATTCATTTAATAAACAATTACATTTTTTCAGTTTAATATTTTTTTTAGTTTATGAAGTCTTTTGATTTATTTTCTTTTGATTTAAATTTCTTGTTATTAGGTCTTAATTTGTATATGTTTTTGACAATTTTTAGTTTTGTTAGTTTACAAATATTAAACTAGTATATATTTTTTGATTTACTTGTTTATTATGTTTATTGAGAGCTCAATCTGACCTAAATATGATTTCTACTTTTTTATTCGTTTAAAATATTTCTTTGATTTTTAGAGTAAAAAATATGTACAGAAAAAGAGATAAAGAATTTATAAATAATTAGTTTTTTATATAGGTTATTTTACATCTTTAATTTTTTTGTTTACAATTATTGAACTTTCAAATAGATTTTGCTATATTTATTAAATCTGTCTATTCAAAGCAAAAACTAACTATACTCTAAATTTTGTTTTGTACTTGCATTGAGGATTGTTTTGATTATTTGTAAAATTTAACTTGTTTTACAAAGAAATTTTTAGTAGTTTTAATTTTCGTTAATAGATATTATTATTGCTTTTATTTTATTTTCTAAGCCTGACTAAACTTTTTTTTTACTTTGTTATTTACGTGAAATAATAATTAGCTGCTTATATATAAATCTTTTTATTTTTTTTAATAACTTTAGTAATATTTTTTTAGTTACTTGCAAAATGTTTTATTTAAATATAAAATTTGTTGTCTTTTACTATTTATTTTAGTATTAATTTTATTGTTTCAAGTAATGTTTTTTTTGAACTTTTGCTATAACAGAAAACTATAATCAACATTTTATCAAAAAATGTAACCTATAGGTGTTTAAGAAATTCAAATAACAGAAAATTAATAAAAATAAAAACAATAAATATTAACCAAGATATGGGATTTTTTTGAAAGAATATAACTAAAATTATTTATAGGTTTACTTTTATACCATGTTAAATTATTTATATTTTATGTAGTAGAGATGTGCAAATTAAATATTTAATTTACAACCAAGTTTCAGTGACAAAAAAATTGCGAATTTTTTTGTCATCGAAACCTGGTTGTAAACAAAATATTTAATTGTGCATCTTTATTTAAATAAGCTCTTTAAATTTTAGTAAATTGAGTAATCTTTTTTAGTTATATTTTTAAATATTTAATATAAATATTAATTAACTATATTTTATGTAGTAAAATCAGTGTATTTTTATATTTATGAAATTTTAAGTAAAAGAAAATGCTAGTTTCTTAAAGGTCAGTATGAGCTAGAAAAAAGCTGAGCCAACAAAAAAAAATATGTTTTCTGTGATTTAAAATTTTAATGATTTAAAATTTAAATCATTTAAGTTTTATTTTTCGATTTTTTTAAATATATTAGGGTATTGTGGGTTAGGGATAGAAATATAAACAAAAAATGCTGATTGAGCTTTTTTTAAATTTTTTGTTTTAACTTAAAATAACTTTGAAGTAAACTTTCAAAAAAATAAAAACAAGACAGCTTATTAGAACCGATTTAGTTTTCATAACTTTAAATTTCGGAATCCTCTAGTCTTTAACGCTTATATTGTCATGTTTCTACCCTTAAAGAGTTCAATATATAACAATGTACATTTTACATTGCTAGATTAAAATATTTTTAAATAATACCACTAAATTGTAAAAAAAATAAAATAACGTTAAGATTACATAGATCACATTATTAAACTAACAATAATTTTATTTTTCAAGGCTTATTACTTGGTGGTGATAGTCATAGTAATTGTTAAAAATTTCTAATTTATAGATTTTTTGTATGTTTTTTAAACTTGAACATTGATAGAAGTGCTTTTGAGCTTTGAAAAAGTATAAATTTGTAAAGAGACTTTTGTGTTTTTTGATCTGCTTAATATTTTAAATACTTTAATACGTGCATTTTAATATTTTTTTAGTAGATGATGATACATAAATGTAGGTGTGTTAAAAACCTTAACACATATCACCAGAGATGTTTCTAAAGTTAGAACTATTAAATATAAAATATATAAATTAAAAAGATACAGCAACTAAGATACAAACATAATTGAACTGTGGTAAGTGAGCAAACAGCTTTTAAAAAATATTATCTTCGTTTGTTTTAATATTTTTAATGTGAAACTTTTATTTTCAACTGTGGTTGTACAGCACATCAAATAAATAAACATAAGCTTAGTAAAGTTAATTATTTCTATGTAATTTTTATTTATTTATTTATTAGATATTGATAATTTAATCAAAATATTAAAGGAGTATGACAAATGAAAGCATGTAAAAAAATATCAATCTTTAACATAGTTTTAGATTTTCAATGAAAACAAAGGTACTCATTTTTAGGTTAACTTTATTTAAAATTTAATAAATGGATATGTCTGCTTTAAAAACCGGTCACTTCGTACCAGATGAAAGGGGAAGAACTTTTACCAACAAGCAACTTTACTCAACGAACTCAAACTGCAGTCAAATCTTAAAATGCGAATATTTTCTTCGCATTTCAAAATACAAAGCTGCTTTAATAAAGGGTAACAAAAAAAGTAAGATAATGTTGAAAGACAATACTGGAACAGGTTAGTCAAAACGTTAATTAGAAAAGAAAACTTCGCTATAACATTTTAATGTATGCGTATATTTGTGTATATAAACGTTTAAGATATTGAAAAAGATTAATACTTTTAAAACTTTATATAAAAAAATTAAAATATAATATTTTCTTTATAGTATTTTATTACAATTCACATTTTTTTAACTACTTTATATTGCTCGTTTAATAAGAGACATAAGCTCTTTAACAGGACAAATAAGGTAGTTAACTTAACTACTACATTTTTATACCATTGTTATTATGTTCATATGTCATTATTATGTTTTTAAAACATGTCTAACTATTTTTTGATTATGATTATCAATGATTTTATACAGTACGTTGTAGGCTAAAACTTTACTAAAATAAGAAATAAAAAACTTTAACACATTTTTAATAAAAAACTTTAAATGTTTTGTATTTTATGGTTATATGACAATTCAAGTTCTTAAAAAAAGTTCACGGTTTGACATCTTATAAGGTAATATATAACAGCAGTAATAAAAAATGTATTGTATGTTTAGTCAGTAATGTAAAGATTGTAAAAAATATATATATATGATATCATAAAGTTAATAACTACAAAATTTACTATACTTAAGTAAGTTTCAAAACTTTTTATAGCCAAATCTCAAAAAAAAATTAATTGTTTTAATGAAAGATGTTTGTGTAGATCTAGTTTACAATATTTAAACTGAAAAAAAAATATTTAACGAAATGTTAAATAATAGTGCATTTAGATGAAAAATAAAGTTTGCAGATTTCGAAATGCAAAATCTGAATAGCCATGCAATTATATTTTTTGCTTAAGTAATTTAAAAAATCATATACCTGTGTTATAATAGACATGCATAAACTAAGATATACTGTTTTATTTAGCCAATTAAAACTAAATAAGTATAATCTAATAGTTACTAAATTTTTTTTTTTAATTTTATTTATTTTAACATTTTAATGAATCAATGAGTATAGAAGAAATATGCTACTTATTTACGTTTTACACTTATACAACAGAATATTATATTGTAATTTATTAAACAGTTTTTATTCAATTTTTATTGAATGTTAAAGTTAACAAAAAAGCATCATTAAGAGTTATGTGTAGTGAGATTTTAATTACAAATATTTCTAACATAAGATTAAAATTTTTATAAAATATTTGGACACTGCACATTAAATTCTATTATTGAATTTTTAAGTATAATGCATAAAAACATTTACTTTTCGTACTTCTAAGCTTTTTAGGATTACTTTAATGGCTTAAAAAATTATATACTGTCTCTATAAAGCACGTATGTCATAGAGCAGGGGTCAGCAGCTTTTTAATTTGTCACATTCTATACTAAAATTTACAATCTTTTTTAGGAAAAATATATTGTGAAAATTGCAGTTGTCAGTTTTAAAGAAAACTAGTTTGGTCAAATATGCGAAGAGTAATTTTGATATAACGTTTTTAATCTGAACAAAAAATAATGGAGCTTAAGTTTTAAATTAAGAACTGTAACAAAATTATAAACAAATCAAATTTCAAGGTGATGAAACAGAACAACAACAAAATCACAACAAAACCGTCGTTTGCCTGATGAAAGAAAGCAAATTGTGTCTCAATGAAGATTTGCTTAACAAGGTTTCACTTTTCATAAGGGACAGAATAAAAGTTTCTATTTCAAATGTTCCACTTTGCTATCAGTTGGCCAGAATTTTCAATCAGCATTCTTTATTAAAACTGTCTACTTTGTACATACAGCGTTGCTTCACGATGGTTTCCGAAACACCCAGTTTTTTACACTTAGACTTTACTTGCATGAAAAACATTCTTTCTTTTTCTGAGCTGGCCGTTACTTCGGAAGTAGAGGTTTTCAATCCGGCAATAAACTGGATAAACTTCGACGATAGAACAAGAAGCAAGTATGCCACTGACATAATTCGTAAAGTTCGAATTCATTTAGTAAGTCGAAGTGCTATAAAAAACTTTCTGTATAAATCAATGTATCAAAGTAGTTATGTGAACTATTTAAAAGTTTTTGAAGAAGTACTTGAAAATCAGCTCCACCGGAAAAACTCAAACGAGCGCCACAGAAGTTGCAGTCAAAACTGTTTTGAAGTCTTAATTCTCGGAGAAAACCTTCAGGCCGGAGGTAACTTTGTAGAAGTTTTACGTTACGGAGGTCAAAAGGTCGAAAACAAATTTGAAAAATTGGCTGGTTTCCGCTCCGTTGAAAACTTCAAACCAATCGAGACGGTTTACCTCAAGGGGAAAATTTTCGTGTTCAGCGGAAACGATTTCAGAGAAGAACTGTCGGTGAACGAGTACTGCCTGGTCGGCGGCAAATGGAGCATGGTGGCAAAGACGCGCGACAAGCGCAACATGCGCTGCTTTTGCGCGCTCGTCGACACAATTTACATCTTCGGGGGCGCGCTCGAATGGCAAACCGACCCTTGCCTCGAATTCGACACGAGGCGCCGCGAGTGGCGAGAGTTTGGCGGGATGAGGGAAGGCAGAAGCTTGGCGGCGTGCGCCGCTTTCAACGGAAGGGTCGTCGTGAGCGGAGGAATGGAAGGTGGCGGCGAGAGTCTGAATAGCGCGGAGGCGTACGACGGATCGACGTGGGAGCGCATGCCGAGCATGGTGAGGGCGAGGTGCGATCACGGGATGTTCGCCGTGAAGGGCAAGCTGTTCGTTGTCGGTTCGTCGTCAGTTGAAATGTTGAACGGCGAGGAGTTTGTGGAGGTAAAATGGCCTTTTGAGCGCGGTCAAATGTTGATTCGGCCCGTTTGGGTTCACGGGGACAGCGTCCTGTTTGTGTTGAGGTTTGGAGAAAGGCTGGTGGCGCGTTACGACGCGAGAAAAAACAAGTGGCTGAAGGAATCGTTCGAAGAGACGGAAAGTATACTTTACAAAACTGTTTTGAAAATACCTCAGTTGTATTAGAAGTTTTTTTTTTTACTTACTAATTACAAAGTATATATTTAACTGCTAAAAGATTTTTTTAGATTTTATAATAGTTTATTACAGTAGAAACGTATAAAAACAATTGAAATTTATATGTATTTATGTCTATTTTAGTGAAAATGTATAGAATAAATAAATAAAAAACTTGCGAATAACTAGTTTTCATCTTGTTAAATTTTAGTAATTACCTAAATATAAACCAGCTTTGAAAACTTTTTAATTTATTGTTTGTAAGAAATAAATTAGAAAATGCTCCAATAGCATAACAATGTTGCAAAAAATTTTAATCATAAATTTACTGACCCTCACAACAAATAAAGTTCTAACTCTCTTAAAGAAACCATAGAAAAAAAGTATATTATATGCATCACCTTTTAACTAGTAGTATGAATTTAACATTAAAAAAAAAGAAATATAGATTATATACGAAGTCAGTTACCTATTACATAATGAAGTAAAACTTTGTTGAAAATTAATTATTTATCTAAAATTCATTATTTTATTGTATAAAAAAGTAAGTTTTTTATAAGTGTTAAAAAAAACTTTTCAAAACATAATATTTTTTTAGATATTGTTTTTAATGTTTAAATAACTTGAGTACAATTTGTTAATTTTGTAATAGTGATTTCTACATAAAAATAATGAATTTTTGTTTAACGTACATAAGTATAAAGTTTAAACATAAGCATTTCGATTTAAAATATATAACAATATCTACAAACTGGGAACCGTTCAGTTCCAACCCGCGCACAATTCCCACCCGATCAATTCCAACCCAAATCAATTCCCACCCGATTAAATCCAACCCGAATCAAATCCCACCCAAATCAAATCCCACCCGATCAAATCCAACCCGAATCAAATCCCACCCAAATCAAATCCTACCCGATTAAATCCAACCCGATCATTTCCCACCCGAATCAAATCCCACCCGATCAAATCCAACCCGAATCAATTTCACCAAAATCAAATCCGACCCGATCAAATCCCACCCAAATCAAATCCCACCCAAATCAATTCCCACATGATCCTTTCCCATCAACATAATTCCTACCCGGTCAATTCCCACTATATTATCAAACCTGATTATATCTCTTCTTGTAACAGTTAAAAGTTTTAATACGTTTGGAACTCACATTAAAACTTTAGTTTTTTTATTTTTAAAAATCATTTGAAATATGAAGTTAGTAAGGTAAGAACGATTTTTTCATTCAAGCTAAAATTGTTACTGTTGCTTTTTTTATCATGTTTTTGGTTTAATGTCATTTTTGTTTGTTAATAACTACGATAATTAAATAATTACGACTTGCAAGCAACAGAAAGTTGGTCTGTTACTTGTAAAATGCTATCATTGTTACTAAAGTTTAATCCAGATCAGGTTTAAATAATAATTAAGTTTTTAGTAGTGTAACCATTTTCTATCATGTTAATTAATTTATGTCCATTAATTTTTTGTACGAGTTGGAACAATTGACATTGATACTTAATTATATTTTAGTTTTTGTAATTAATTAAAACAACAAAATAATATAGTACTGTACAACTTAGCTTTCTTTAATAAGAGCTTTGGAATTTGAAAATTATAATAATGCTTATTTTTTTAAACTTTAGACCTAAATTACTTTTGTTTGTTGATTACTAAACTTTTTTAAGTAATTACGGCTGGGAAAGAAAATTGGCATATCTTTTGTAAAATGCTTTTACGACTGATACAATTTAGTCCAAATCAGGTTCAAAGCAAATTCAAGTTTTTTTAGTATCTGAAATATTTTTTATAACAAAGTTTTCTACGGTAACTGATTTATGTCCAATTAAATCTACCTTTGTAAAGACTATAGAAATTAATATTGCTAGTTAGTTAGAAATAAAGTTGCAATATATAGTTGTAAATAACGCATAAGCTAATGAAAAGTCTTCTTTACAAACAAAGTTTCAAAAGTTATAAGCCGTTTATAAAACAATGTAAAGAAAATAAAGCTTTTTCTTATTAGCGCATATCAAAAAAACAAACCTTTTTTACGATAAAATAAAATGTTTGCATTTTGTTATTGCATTTGCTTGTTAAAGCATTTTTAATGCTTGTTGTTTTAACATTTTAAATTTTGGAAAGAAGACACAAGCGAAACAAGTAAAAGTTTATAAATAAACAGCTTTTTTGGTTAATAAACGAAACTTTCTTTTTCTCATTTTCGTCTTTTTTCATCGTCGCACAGGCTCCAGGTAACCAGTCTAAACACGCCTCTGCAGTTAGGTACAGCTTATTGAAAATGAAAACAATAAAAATTTGTTAAAGTAATAATTTCTCTCATTAAAAGTTATTATAAAACGTTTTTAAAATTGTTAAACATTAATAAAAAAAACTTTTTTGGTCGAAATATATGAGGTAATATGAAATTTTAAACTTAAAAAGAACGGAACTTGACTGAAACATATAATCAATCTTTCTTCTAAACTTTACTTGTACAAAAATTAAACGGATTAGAATTTATGCATAGAACTATTGATCTGAACTAACCGTATAACATATATAAAGGTTGATACTATTTTCTTTAAAATATTTATAAACTGGATTGAGTCGAATGAGAGTTCATTCGAGTGATAATTTACCTGGATGGGAATTGATTGGGTGGGAATTGATTTGGCCGATATTTAATTCGTGTTGGAATTGTGCGGGTTGGATTAGATTCGGGTGGGATTTGATCGGGTGGAATTTGATTCGGGTGGGATTTGATCGGGTTGAAATTGATTCGGGTTGGATTTGATTGGGTAGGAATTGATTTGGGTGGGATTTGATCGAGTTGGAAATGATCGGGTGGGATTTAATTCGGGTGGGATTTGATCGAGTTGGAATTGATTCAGGTTGGATTTGATTCGGGTTGGATTTGATCGGGTGGGAATTGAATCGGGTGGGAATTGATCGGGTGGGAATTGATCGGGTGGGATTTGAATCAGGTGGGAAATGATCGGGTGGGATTTGATTTGGGTGGGAATTGATCCGGGTGGGAATTAATCGGGTGGGAATTGATCGGGTTGGAATTGATTCGGGTGGGATTTGATCGGGTTGGAATTGATTCGGGTGTGAATTGATTCGGGTGGGATTTGATCGGGTTGGAATCGTGTGGGTTGGAATTGAGCGCGGGTTGGAAATGTTAGTATACCCTACAAACTACATAATTTAATAAATAAAATCCATTATCAACCTCTTAAGTCTTATATGTTAACTGAAAATAAAAGCTGATCAACTTTATTAATTTTTTATATTTCATTAGAATGAGGTACACAAAATTACGAGTAAGTTGAAACAGGGTTGCTAAAAACCTGGAAAAACCCGAAGCTTGACAATTTTAAACTAAAAAACCTGGAATAACCTGGAATTTGAAAAAATTGAAAAAACCTTGGAAAATCTTGGAATTTCTAACAATTTAAACATTACAAAAAGTAGTAAACTTTCGATTTAACACAAAAAATCTATCATAAAAGTTTTTTTTTTGTCATCATAAACATTTTTTTATTAGAAAACACATTTTAAGTAGCTTTACAGTATCTTTTTAATGTTTTTATACTATTTAATACAGTTTCTTACCTTAGACGAATCTTTAACCAAAAAGTCGACCCTAAAATGTGTACTTTATAAAATCTGGAAGAGTTTTGAAAACTTGGAGACAATTTGCCAAAAACTTTTGACAACCCTGTTGAAAACATATAAAACTGTGAGCTAAGAAATATCATGATTAAACGTACAAATAAATTTGAAACCAAAAATACAGTTTCTGCCATATGTATGTACTTATGGAACGAGCTACAAAATAGCAGAAAAATATGCAAAGCAGTCATGAAATTGAAAATAAGGGAAATATATATTGTTATGCATGCATCATGTTTTTTGCGTTTTATTATTGATCCTATATATTGATATGGTGCATCTTCAAAGCTTTTAAAATAATTGCCCCCGTAAATCATTTAAATGTAAACATCAACTTAAAACTCTTACTAAGTTTTAATTGATTTCTCAAGTTCTTACAATATTAACAGCTAACAGCCCACATACCAGGCTATTGTATTTACCAAATAAGGTTTTTCTTATAATACTAATTTTCGAAAATATCCTACATAATTCTACTTTTCCTTTTATTAAGTTAAGTCTGACTTCTTCTTTTAAAACATAAAAACTTTATATTTTACTCATACTACTCATACAAAAACTGTTGAAACACAGTTCTATTTAAAGCCTCAGTACAAAATAACTATTATTTTTTAAATTTAAATAAACCAACATTTATTATAGAAAAAATGCATAACGCAAAGCATTTATATATATATATATATACTATTGCAAATTCAACAAACGTAATTATAGTAAAACTATTTAACTTAGTTTGTAAGTTTATAATATCTTGCAAAAGTGTATTCGTGCATATTTAACCCGTTCCCTGTGTAGAAAGTTATATACACTCTTGAGTAAATTAATGTACTTAAATTAGTAAAATTACTTTTAAGCTCTTAAAGATCTAATGTTAGGCAATAAGTTTTATTAAAAAGATAATTCTATTTTAATTCTTATTATTATATCAATGTAAAAAATATAATTACATTTTACACACTTTGGAAAAAATTCTTCAACGGGAGCCGATCATTTCTAACCCGCTATCATTTCTAACCTAATCACTTCTAACCCGATCACTTCTAACCCAATCACTTCTAACCCAATCACTTCTAACCTGATCACTTCTAACCTGATCACATCTCACCCGATCACTTCTCACCCGATCATTTCTAACCCGATCACTTCTAACCCGATCACTTCTAACTTGATCACTTCTAACCTGATTACTTCTAACCCGATCAATTCTAACCAGATCATTTCAAACCCGATCACTTTTAACCCGATCACTTCTGACCAAATCACTTCTAACCCGATCACTTCTAGCCTGATCGCTTCTAACCCATTTCACGTGTTTATTTTGATTATGTTTTTTAGTCTGAATTTCTTCCAAAAACGAACTAGTCTTAATAAAATTATTAAAATAGTAAAACAATTTTAGTTTCAGTTTATTTAAAATAAAATGATTTTAATTTGTAATGTAAAAAAAAAATTATAAAAATTTATCTTTAGTATTGCTTTAACATAAGTTAAGTTTTTTCTATATCCTCATTTTTTGATTTTTCATCCTACACATTATCTCAGTTTGTTTTCTTTATTTCTTTTTTTTGTTTTTTAAATCCAATTTAACAAACGTTTTTCGTTAATCATATACAATCGACAAAATCGTTTAGTTTACAATATTTTAAACTCTTTTTTGTAGAATTTTGAAGTAAGCAGTTATAACTATATAAAAATTCAATCTTATTTTAATTTACGTGATTATAATGATCTTTAAAAGTAAACCTCTATAATTGTAATATTCAGATACAAAAACTTTTATATTACGGTCTAAAAACTACATTGTAAGTCTGACGTAAATGTTGTACTATTGCTATCTAATGTATTCATGTTTTATACAAGATTAGTTTTAAGTTTCATCTTAATAACTTATACAAATTCTTCTACTACTTGCATAGGTCTATTAAGATAACAGAATTCAAACAAACATTAGAGAAGTTAAATACTTCTATTAAAATAAGTGGAAAAATATTGTTAGATATAACCTAGCTATTAGAAAAATTATGTCATAAAACAAACTGAAAAAGTATGTTATATCAATTGACCGTCTTGATTTCACATCATTAATAAATTTCCGCTTTGTCCTATAGCAAAAAAAGTCGCTACTAATTAAACAGACATGTTTATTTGTATAACAAGTCCGAGGGTAATTAAATCTCGCCTAGGTAATCTTCTTCAAAACTATCACTTAAATTTATATATTATACGAAATGTTTTAATTACGACTTAAATTACTACTTTAGTAGACGAATATTTCTTTAGAACTTACTTTATTATGAAGAGTTGAAATAACATAAGTTTAAACGAAATAAGAATTAAAAACAAATAAAATAGAATAATAAATTATATATAGTTAAATTAAGTATAACTAGGAGAAAGTTTATAAAAACTTCATCAAGTTTTTTGTTTCTTTTAATTAACTATTTTTTCAGACGATTATTACAGGCAACATGTTAACTTTTTAATTATTACAGTAAAGCCAGCTTGAAGTCTGTTGACATTATTCTCGATGTTTTTTTCAACTCTAAATTTTCATAAATGTCTCTAGTTTTTTCTTCATTAGAAATTTAAATCTATATAACAGGTTTTCAAATACAAACAATTTTTATTTTTTTTTATTATGAGTTTTTAAGTAATATAATTAAGCTAATAACTTATATTTACAACTCATATTTAAAGATTGCTAAATAATCTAACATTTTTGTGTTTTTAGAAAGCTGTGAAATAATAATATTTAAAAGAATAAATGCAGTCATAACTATCTTTCAGTTTAAACGTGGAAATAACTTTAAAACTAAACTAATCTTTGCAAAAAAATCGAAAACTTTTGATAATTTTTACTTGATTTATATACTTTACATTAGAAACTATCAGTAGTTAACCAAATTTTAAACCTATAAACCATTAATTTAATTTATACGATTTTGTTCATTCTATAGTTTGATTATATTAGCAGCGGCTTTTTTCTGTAAATAATAAACCATTTTTCAATTCCGATAGATATTTTTTTGACTTGTATTCTTAATGTGCTTTGAACTTAGGTTTTAAATTTAGTAGTTAGTCAATGCACTTAAGTTTTTTACTCTTTTACAATTGTCTGTACTAAACATGTTAAAAGGTACAGCATTGTTTACTCAAATGGAAATTACTTACTTAAAACAAACCAAAGTTTATACGCTAGATTCCTGAATTACCATAGTAACTATTAGTATTTTAACAACTCTGGTCTGTACCCTAATTACAATAATGTTTATTTGAATTGTATCGATTATACTTTCGAAAAGCTACATAAACAATTGATAAAAAAATAATGAAATACCAAACGGTTGCATAAATGTGCAGAACCTAACTCTAAAAGTCCAGTAGATGTATTAACAAGAAGAAGTTTTATCAATAAATTTTTGTAGTTTGTTTGAATTCTCACATTCTGGTATGATCTAAATAAATTTACTAAAAGTAACTCTGAACATTATTTTAATGTAAAAGTGCGTGATTCAGACTATTTTGCTTATTATTGCACTAAATAATTTACTAAATCGTCTCAATATGTGTTGCTAAACTTTGTAGAGAAGGTTTTTTGTTGAAAAGAAATTGGAAGTTAATTCTAAAATGAAAGAATGTGCAGCTGTGTTTAATTTTGTTTGAATACACTGATCGTTGAAAAAGTTGCTTGATATGAAAATAAAACAAAATTTGTTAAAAACCTTTTACTTCAAATCATAAATAAGTTAATTATTATTATACTAAACTGTCGATTTCTTTTACTTTTAACCTATAAAAATTAGATAAAACTGTAGTTTTTCATTTTAAAGTATATACATTTTCGTCTCTTCGTTATGTGTCAATCAGTTTAAGTGGCCCAGATTTTGATGCCTAGGTCTAGCGTAGGACAACAAACTTCAAATAGTAATAAACATCAAAAATTACATTTTAACTAAAGTTACCTGAATATTTAGTTTTATATTAAACAAAATAAAGTAAATTTCAATAAAAAATCAAGTTTGTAGAGAATATTTTGTTATTATAACAAATCCTTATTTTGAAATAATAATAAATAAAAATATTATTACGATCGGGTTATAAATAATCGGGTTAGAAGTGATCGGGTTAGAAATGATCGGGTTAGAAATAATCGGCTTAGAAGTGATCGAGTTAAAAGTGATCGGGTTAGAAGTGATCGGGTTAGAAATGATAGTGAGTTAGAAATGAAAGTAAAACATTTTCAACATACTTTCTCTGTATTACTATATTTACGTAATTTAACTGAAAGTTTAAATAAAAGTAAAAAAAAAAGAAATATACTTAACATTACTCAAAGCTGTTAGAGTTTCGATTATACTTTAGTTTGACAGACAGAAAAACGCTCAAAATATTTGATCCTAGGACCTGTTGGATGAAGATAAGTTCGGTTATCGAGTCGTACACCAAGGACACCTTTCAATGTCTTGTCCAGGACTATTTTTTCAATGCCTGCCAATAAAAGAAATATAATAAATTTCACAAAATAATTTAACTATATTCATTCTGAGTTGCTAGACTCTTCCTTTCACAAATGTCTTTTATTTATTAAAAATTGTGTACAACAAACGTCGGTTAAACTAACAAACTTAATTAAATTTTTAAAAAGTTACATGAGTTTGCTTAGTTATTCTTAATTGTTTTAGTCGTTCATAAACTAAATATTCTTAGTTTTAAGTAAAAAACAAATCTAAAAATCAAATAATTCTTTCTTCTTATAATAAATCTTCAACAAGACTTTCTACTTTTTCATGTTTTAAAGTTTTCTGCCTTTTATCTTTAAATCATACTTAGCTTTTATAATGAGTGTAGCCGACTAATGTTTTAATAAAACTTAAGAGCCTTTATAAAACCTTGAAGTAACAGCCGAACTATTGTAAACTTGAAAAAAATAGTAATTTATTTTGTAACAAACATGCGAAAACCAAATGTCTATATATATTTTTTTAATTTGGAAGTAATTGGAATTTTTGTTTATATTGATTAAGTAAAGGTTCAATTTAATAAAACATTACCCTAACAGCTTTTAAAAAAAGCTTTGATCATGTGGTAATTATTTTTGTACTGTATTGTAAATCTTATTTATAATTTGAAATAATATACCAGTAATTACTTTCTATTTAAAAGAGTTTTTTGAAAAAGTTTAGCATCCTATTTACAACTTTAATTTACATTTAAAGAACGAACAATTTATTACATTTAATACGTAAGATTTTAATGTCTTATTTCATAAGCTAACTCTCATTAAAACCTTAACTAACACTTGTCTAATTACTAGTACATTAGAACTAGTTTCATATAACATTTGGTACTGCTAATGTTATTAAATATTAAAACTTTTAGAAAAAATATTAAAATGTTGAACATACTTGTTGCAATAAGACTAAAAAAATATTAGAAAATCAACTTTGTGGAAAAAATTCGTTACTAACGTTACTACGAAACTTTTCATTAATTCTATATTTAAATAGAAACAAAACTTAAGCAGTAAGTTACAAATACAGTTGCAATAAAATTTAAGAAAAAATCGAATGCAGCTTATAGTCTTGTATTCCAACTAAAAAAAGTTGTAATATAGAATTTAAACTATTTCAATACTACTAAGTAAAAATTTACACTTTAGTACACTTGATACTAGTTTATGTGTAACTTTTTTTACAAATTTTTGTTTGGTAATTTGAGTTCAATTTTTATGCGCTACTAATGAAAGTTAAATTTTTTTTATTAATTGTTGATATAAATTTAGTATCTTTTTTATTATGAAACGTAACAGATTTTTTTATAGCACAAAACTTAGTTTGCATATACTGTTTTAACTTTTCAAAATCTTGAATAAGATATTATTAGCACTAACCTACTATACTGAAACTTAGTCAATTTGCTTTTATAGATAGTCTAATGTAAAAAAAAGTAATAAACAAGGTAAATCAATCATTTCTTTAAATTTTACTATAATTTGATTAAAACCATTGGGGTAATTAATTTTTACCTGAAATGACAAGTTATTTTAACGAGAACCAGTTTTATCATTTATAATATTTTAAATTTTGTTAAAGTACTAAGAAATTTAAACTAAAGGTAGTCAACAAATTTATGGTGATTTTATATTATTGCTCAAATTTTAGTATAACTTATGTTTTTACATAGCTGAATAGTTTTTTTGAATTATTAGTTTGCTTCTTTCTAATTAAGTAAAATAAATTTAAACTACTGCTTAATGACTACATAAAGCTTTTGATCTTTTTTAACTTAACAGTATTTTTATAATTATAGAAATTTTTGCACTGCTTTATTGATTTCGTAAACAAAATCAGCTTTTGACCTAAAAGTTTACAGGCTAACCACCTGATGGGTTTTAACATAAACTTAAATGTATTTTAAAAGTATTCTTTTAAGAATAATTCTGTTTTTAGATGAAAAAAAATAAGTAAACCCAGAAACTCCTTTAAAAGCTTTAGCTAGAGTTTCTGGTAACAGTATTAATAAATAATTTAGTGTCTAACTTTTAACTATTAAACTATTAAACAAAAAAAAAAAGACCTGAAAATACTATTTAGATAAACAATATTTCTAATTAAAATCAAATAATTACCGTTAAAAAATATAATTAATGCAAAGAACAATTTAAGGTGTTATGTTTTATTAATTTCTTAATACTTCAAAAAAAAAAAAAATACCTAAAAATATAAAAAATATACAAATTTTTTATAGAATGTTTTTAAAAGTTTCTTGAAGTATTTTAATTTTAGTTTAATTAACTTAACTATTAAATTTAAAAACAAAGTAAAAGTAACACGACTGTCAATTTTTCATACAACAGCAGAAATGTTTTAAAATCTAATTAAGAGAAAGAATAAAAGCTAAAAACAAAACAATTATATTCATAAAACTTTAGATACTAAGAGTATTGTAAATATACATTTTTTCTATTGAACCTGATTTATTAACAATTATTTCAATGAACTTAACTAGAAGTACGCCTTATGTAAGAATACATTTAAACATTGTAATAAATTATGTCAACAATTAAATGGTATTCCTAACAAATAATTATAATAACTATTAAAAACTACATACTTCTATTTAATTTTGTTTGGGTAAATCGGTCATAAAGAAACGATATTTATTTTATTCTGAAAAACAACTAAAGCTTGTAATTTTTTTTCTAAACAAAATTGATGGTAAGACCTTCAAAATTTTAGTGTTTTAAAGCTTTTAGTATTTTATCTTTGAGTCGTACTTAGCTTTAGTAGACTACAAAATATTTTAGATATAGACACCTTTTTAATTATTACGAGCTTTGTTAAAAAGAGACTGTTTTTGTAAAGATTAAAAGTGTTCTAATGTTTTGTTTTTGACTTTTTGTTAGAAGATACAAAAATACTTTTTATTGATTAAATATTTGCTTGATAATTAATTACCAATGATTTATTTATTTATTAAGTAGTAGTAACACAGAAAATTAAGACTCGTTCGTGTTACAGTTGACAACTAGCAAATAGTCTTAACTAGTTTTGTTTAAAACAGTAAACAGAATTTTAGTTGACATTTTAAATATAAAAACAATTGTATTAGTCAAAACTAAAATACTTCTTAAACCAAGAGATTGAACTTATTAAAAAAGAGTTCAAACTTTCACTTTTCAATAGCATAAAAATTATATATAAAATATATTCTACCCTAACTAAAAAAAAATGTTATTTTTTTACATAAAATTTTCAACAAAAATTTATAGATTTAAGTTATTTGACAATTTATTATAATAGCTTTTCAATCTAAGGTTGAATTAGTAACATATGTTATATATTAGACATGAACCACTTATAAAAAATAGTAATTCTCTTAGAATAATAGTTATATCAGAAGTCTGATAGCTAGAAGTTATCTATCTTTTTAATTGTTTAAGGTAGATTTAAGGTATAAGCTAGAAAGCTCATATTAATATAAATTTTAACCTACTTCAATTTTAATGAAACAAAAAAATCAAAAATTGATAGTTTTGAATAAACTTTAATTCAATACCTAATATTTCAAGTTTTATTGTTTATTTTTTTAAGTTTAAGTAGGGTTTTAAATATAATAGGTGTATGTTTTACAAATTAAGTAAAATAGATCGAAACTAAATTATTAAAAGCCATATATTTTCATTAAGATAAGGTTAATTTACTTTTTTCATGGTTTCATGGTTTAATTATGGTTGTATAGAGTTAATTTATTTTATTACTTAAGGTTATTATTGTTTAAAGTTTTGGTAATGGCTAATCCGGAGTCTAGAAGGATTTTTGAAAACTTTCAGAATGAATTGAGAGAGTCTCTGATCGCAAACAAAATCGAGTTTGGGGAGTCGACGAATGAAGCCGTAGCATTGTTCATGATCAGTTGCGAACAAGTAAGGGGCTTCCAGATGAGGCGAATCAACGGGATTGATTTCAACGCAGTCCGTTTCTACCTCCGACAAGCGGATTACCATTATTCTATGACCCTGATTATTCACGGTGAGCTTTTTTGCAAAAACCGTTTTTGCGCAAATTCAGAATTCGAACTGTACACCGTTGACGGCATGAATCGAAAGGTAAACGAGTTGAGAAGTGCAGAGTTGGCTAGTTATTGCCGTATTCTTTGAATTGTGTGGATGGTCGGTGCTGTGTGGATGTATTTAGTTGGTTTGTAGTGCTTCTGTTTTTGTCGGTTTAAATTTTTATTTGCCTTCTACTTTGTTATAATACAATAAAACATGATTTACAACAATGTGTCTTTAAAGTCATGAACTTAAAATTTGGTAAAATATAAATATGCTTGGCATTTTGAAAATATATTAATATCTTACTTCAAATAAAGTTGATGAATATTATAAATTGATATATATATATAATTTTTTCAAATGGCGATTTTAAAAATTCTGGAACATATGTTTCACAAAGCTTTAATTTTTCATAAAGCTTTGAACATCAGCCAGTTAAATTCAAAATACAAAGCACTGTACTAAACAAAGATAAAAAAGTTATGCAAAAAAACAAAAAACAGTTTGACGTAATATTGTACATTACAAATATTCAGTACAAAAATCGATCTACCTTATTCCTTTTAAAGGAAGGTTGTTTAAATAAGCGAAGCGAATTTATATCGTCTTGTCGACATATAAAAAAGCTTCTTTTAAAACACAACAAATTTTGAAGCATTTTATAGTCAATTAACTGTTGTTTTCGTTAATTTTAGTTGTTTAATTAGTTAGAAGGTAGATCGATTTTTGTACTGAATATTTGTAATGTACAATATTACGTCATATTGTTTTTTGTTTTTTTGCATAACTTTTGTATCTTTGTTTAGTACAGTGCTTTGTATTTTGAATTTAACTGGCTGATGATCAAAGCTTTATGTAAAATTAAAGCTTTGTGAAACATATGTTCCAGAATTTTTAAAATCGCCATTTGAATAAATTATTTAAAAGCCCTTCAAGTGGGCTCAGTTGAAAGTGTTTACGTTTAAACATTAACCTTATTATATATATATATATATATATAAAATGTAAAGTTATCGTTTAATATGATTAATCTTGTTCGAAATCTGTTAAGAAATATAAACATTTTGTTTTATCTACAAAGGAATGACATTTGATGAAGTTTTTAATCTTTTACGACTACTACTGCCATGACAACCAGTTACATAAAAATTTTAAATATGATGTTTAAGCTCGTTATGTTTAGTTAAAATCTTTTGATTCAAAAAATCTAACATACTTTGTAAACTTTTCTATTTCGACAAACTTTTATGCTTAAATTTAATACTTCAACAGTGACCTTATAACTTTAATTGGTTGTTGAAAATTAAGTATTATCTTGAAACCTATTTATTGTTTTATAAGACTTCCTATTTCATCAAAGAAAGGTTTTATTCTTGTGTTTTTAACTATTTTGCTAGTATTTTAAGACACTTTTGCATATATTTAAATATTAATTGCATTTTTGATAAGTTTACAAAGTTAAGTTTTTTTATTTATTTTCTTCCTTTATTTCCTTCCTCGTAATACATATTTAGAGCAAACTTGTTTTTATTAGCTGCTGAACATAGCCTTTCCGTCTGTTTATCTCCAGCCTTTTAACGACTTTCAATTGTTTCTAGTTCATCAACCAAATTATATTTTGTTTGGCTTTGATGTTTTTCTATAACTTTGGCTAAACTCAGCTTGAATTAAAATACAAAATACTCATAAGCTAATAAAGATGAAGATTAAAAAAATTAGTTTGTATGTTGTAACATATAATTAACCTAGTTTATTATTATAGGTATGTTGTCCATATGATGGACCTAGGCATCGAAATCTAAAACAGAAACTTTAACAAAAAGACACATAACGAAAAAAACCAAAACTAAGAAATAAAAATAAAAACGAAAAACATTTGTGTCATTTAGTTATAACGAAAAATAAAACACTGTTAATGCAATTTAAATATAAAAAAGTTCTTCTTAGCAACGTAGTAGTGTTTTACATACATCAAGTATTTTTTAAACAAAAATACTTGCACATAATTTTTATGTGAATTAAAATAATTTCCGAAACAGGATAGGAGACTTACCTCTACTATGGTCATTGAAACCATGAAATTTTTTTAACGGTAATGTCCATTCTTGTTTACAGTTTACAGGCTAACCACCTGATGAGTCTTAACATAAACTTAAATGTATTTTAAAAGTATTCTTTTAAGAATAATTCTGATTTTAGATGAAAAAAAATAAGTAAAACCAAAAACCCCTTTAAAATTTTTAGCTTCAGTTTCTGGTAACAGTATTAATAAATCATTTAGTGTCTAATTTTTAACTATTTAACCAATAAACAAAAAAAAAAAAGACTTTAAAATATTATTTAGGTAAACAATGTTTTTAATTAAAATCAAATAACTACCGTTAAATAACACAATTAATGCAAAGAACAATTTACGGTGTTATGTTTTATTTATTTCTTAATAATTCAAAAAAAAAAATTACCTAAAAAATATATAAATTTTTTATAGAATGTTTTTAAAAGTTTCTTGAAGTATTTTAATTTTAGTTTAATTAACTTAACTTACAAATTTAAAAACAAAGTAAAAGTAATACGACTGTCATACAAGAGCTAAAATATTCTAAAATCTAATTAAGAGAAATAATAAAAGTTAAAAACAAAACAATTATATTCATAAAACTTTAGATACTAAGAATATTGTAAATACATTTTTTTCTTTTGAACCTGATTTGTAAACAACTATTTCAATGAATTTAACTAGAAGTACGCCTTATGTAAGAATACATTTAAATATTGTAATAAATTATGTCAACAATTAAATTATATTTCTAACAAATAATTATATTAATTATCAAAAACTACATACTTCTATTTAATTTTGTTTTTGTTTTGGTAAATCGGTCATAAAGAAACGACTTTTATTTTATTCTGAAAAAAAAACTAAAGTTTATAATTTTTCTAAATAAATTGATGATAAGACCTTCTAAATTTTAATGTTTTAAATTTTTAGTATTTAATCTTTGAGTCGTACTTAACTTTAGTAGACTACAAAAAATTTATTTATAAGCACCTTTTTAATTATTACGAGCTTTGTTTAAAAGAGACTGTTTTTTGTAAAGAATAAAAGTGTTCTGATGTTTTATTTTTGATTTTCTGTTAGTACATATAAATAATACTTTTTATTGATTAAATATTTGCTTGATAATTAATTACCACTGATTTATTTATCTATTAAGTATTAATAACACAGAAAATAAAGACTCGTTTGTATTACGGTTGACAACTAGCGAATAATCTTAACTATTTTTGTTAAAATCAGTTAAAAAATTTTTAAATTGACTTTTTAAGTATAAAATCAATTGTGTTAGTTAAAATTAAAATAATTTTCTAAACCAACAAATTAATTATAGAATAAACTTATTTTGCAAATGTTTAAAGTTTCACTTTTCAATTGCATAACAAATATATAACACTATATATAAAAAATATTCTACCCTAACTAAGGGAAATGTTACTTTTTTTACATAATATTTTAACAAAAAAATATATATTAAAGTTATTTGACAGTTTATTAAAATAGTTTTCGATCTGAGGTTGAATTAGTAACATATGTCATATATTAGACATGAACTACTTATAAAAAAATAATATTTCTTTTAAAATAATAGTTATATCAGAAGTATGATAGCTAGAAGTTATCAATCTTTTAACTGTGTAAGGTAGATTTAAGGCATAAGCTAGAAAGCTTATATTAATATAATTTTTAACCTACTTAAATTTTAATAAAACAAAAAAATCAAAAATTGATAGTTTTAAATAAACTTTAATTCAATACTTAATATTTCATGTTCAATGGTATATTTTTTAAGTTTAAGTGAGTTAAAAAAAAAATAGGTGTATGTTTTACAAATTAAGTAAAATAGATCGTAACTAAATTATTAAAAGCCATATATTTTCATTACAATAAGAAATTTTACTTTTTTCATGGTTTCATAGTTTAGTTATGGTTGTATAGAGTTAATTTATTTTATCACTTAAGGTTATTATTGTTTAAAGTTTTGGTAATGGCTAATCCGGAGTCTAGAAAGATTTTTAAGAACTTTCAGAATGAGTTGAGAGAATCTTTGGTAGCAAACAATATCAAGTTTGGGGAGTCGACGAATGAAGCAGTAGCATCGTTCATGATCAGTTGCGAACAAGTAAGGGGCTTCCAGATGAGGCGAATCAACGGGATTGAATTCGATGCAGTCCGTTTCTACCTCCGACAAGCGGACTACCATTATTCTACGACCCTGATTATTCACGGTGAGCTTTTTTGCAAAAAAAAAATTTGCACAAATTCAGAATTCGAACTGTACACCGCTGACGGCATGACTCGGAAGGTAAACGAGTTGAGAAGTGCAGAGTTGGCTAGTTATTGCCGTATTCTTTGAATTGTGTGGATGGTCGGTGTTGTGTGAATGTATTTAGTTAGTTTGTAGTGCTTCTGTTTTTGTCGGTTTAAATTTTTATTTGCCTTCTACTTTGTTATAATACAATAAAACGTGGTTTATAAAAATGTGTCTTTAATGTTCTAAAGTTAAAATGTAGTTAGATATAAATATGCTTGGTATTTTGAAAATATATTAATATTTTACTTCAAATAAAGTTGAAGAATATTTAAAATTTATACACATATATATATACAAATGTAAAGTTATCGTTTAACAGGATTAATCTTGTTCGAAATCTGTTAAGAAATATAAATATTTTGTTTTATCTACATAGGAATGACATTTGATGAAGTTTTTAATATTTTACGACTACTACTGCCATGACAACCAGTTACATAAAAATTTTAAATATGATGTTTAAGCTTGTTATGTTTAGTTAAAATCTTTTGATTCTAAAAATATAAAATAGTTTGTAAACTTATCTATTTCGGCAGACTTGTATGCTTAAATTTAATACTTCAATAGTGACCTTATAACTTTGATTGGTTGTTGAAAATCAAGTTTTATCTGGAAACCTATTTAGTGTTTTATAAGACTTCCTATTTCGTCAAAGAAAGGTTTTATTCTCTTGTTTTTAACTATTTTGCTAGTATTTAAAGACCCTTTATATATTTAAAGTGCATTTATTGATAAGTTTATAAACTTGAGTTATTTATTTATTTATTTCCTTCCTTCCTTTATTCCCTTCCTCGTAATACATTTAGAGCAAACTTGTTTTTTTTTAGCTGCTGAACATAGCCTTTCATTTATTTATCTCCAGCCTTTTAACGATTTTCCATTGTTTCTAGTTCATCAACCAAACTATATTTTGTTTGGCTGCGATGTTTTTCTATAACTTTGGTTATTAGAGAATTTAAACTCTGCTTGAATTAAAATACAAAACACTCATAAGCTAATAAAGATGAGAAATTTAAAAAAATTAGTTTGTATTTTGTAACATATAATTAACCTAGTTTTTTATTATTATACGTATGTTGTCCATATGATGGACCTAGGCATCGAAATCTAAAACAGAAACTTAAACAGAAAGACACATAACGAAGTAAACCAAAAGTTCAGAAAAAAAATTGAAAAAGTTGTGTCACTTAGTTATATCGAAAAATAAAACAGATTATTCACTGTTAATGCTATTTAAATAAAAAAATGTTCTTCTGAGCAACGTACTAGTGTTTTACATACATAAAGTTTCTTTTTAAACAAAAATACTCGCACATAATTTTTTATGTGAATTAAAATAATTTCCGAAACAAGATAGGAGACTATGGTCATTGAAATCATGGAATTTTTTTCAACTGTGTTGTTTACTATTGTTTTGTGTTTAACTCAATTATTTAAACGCTTTAACTTAATTCTTTAAATAATTTTTTAAACTTGGCTATTTTGAAAAACTTAAATGCTTAAATTCAGTACTTCAATAGTTACCTTACAACTTTGATAATTAGTAAAATTAAGGTTAAATCTGGAATTAATTTACCTTTTTATAACACTTACTGTTGCGTCAATGGAAAGTCATTTTTTTTCATGTAGTTTTAAATGTTTTGATAATATTTCTAACCCATTTCTACATAATTAATAAATTAACTGTATTTAAAGATAAAAATGCAAACTAAAGTTTGGTATTTATTACCTCTCTTGATTTATATTTATACAGTAATAGCTTTTCTTAACATAGTCTTTTGATTCTTTGATGTTTATCTTCTTTATTTAATGCCTTTTTTATCGTCTCTCGGTCATCATACCAATTGTATTTTGTTTGGTTATGATGTTTTGATTATTTATAATGTTTATTTGATTAAAGACTTATATGAGATTTTTAAGATGTAAAAGTTCTAAAAAACACTTGAAAAATGATGGTTAAAAAAAAAAACTAATAAGGAAGGCTTAAAAAAATTAATTTTCGTTTTTGAAATATAATTTACCTCGTTGAGATATATCCAACTTGAGACTTTTACTGATTAGATTAAAAAATAAATATAAATTTATAGAAATATTTTTGAAATGTTTTAACAAACATTTGGACGTACCAATTGTTAAAAACAGTTAAACAACCATTGAAATTTTATGTAACTTAAACTAATTTAAAAGATTCATTGTAAAAGATAATGAACTATTGACTTAATACTTTCTGTTTTCTACAAGGTAATTTAAGATGTTAACTAAACATAAAAATAATTTGTCAAGCTCTTCAATTAAAGTTAAATTTCAACTTTATTTGTTTAGTAAGTAGTGTGCTTATTTTTATCAGTTTAATTTTGTGTATTATCATAGTTTAGTTACTTAAATTTGGTACATTAGTGTTCAGACAACTTTAAAAGTAAATCACATATTTTTTGTTTGGAATATTTTAACTACAAACATTTTTTTTATTTGTTAACTTCACTTTAACATTACTGTTTTTATATTCACACTTCAGAATTTAAAATAAAAGTTTTTTTTTAATTTTTACCTCAAGTTTGTCAATTTTAAAACTTCCTTAAGTTTAAAATAAATTAAGATTAAATGAATTTTTAAAGTATTTATGCAGCAGCTAAAGCTTATTGTTTAGTTATAACCATGAAATGTTTTGACTGGTTTCCTGTTTCCTGTGAACCGCCTGATAAAAAAAGAAAAGAAAAAAGAAAAACATATTCTTAGAATATCACTAAAAACTTTGTCTATTGACTTTGTTTTAGTTATTTAATAAACTTTGAATAATGAATGTTGAATTTATAACACTGACAAGTTATAAGTTTTCGTAAAAAAAATGCTACTTTTTGCCAAGCTAAAATAAATTTCAAATAAAATTTTAATTGTGACGTGATAATAGGTAAAAGTTTTAAAGTAGCATTTTTTTCTGGGAAACTTTTTACTAAGATGCTTTTAGTTCCCATTATAAATTGTTACTTAGTGTGAATAACTTTTGATTAAGTATTGTTTTTTAACTAGTCAGTACAATTTTACTTTAAAAATGTCCAACATAATCACTAAAGTTTTGTTTTACTAAGTTGATTGTAAATAATAATGTTATGTGAATCTTTTAAACCTTGAAAAGTTTAATTCAGATAGATATCAAAATTATCTTTAGACCACTACACCACCTGACAATTTATTATTTTATCATTTAATGGTATTTTGATATTTTTATTTAAGTTAATTTATTTTTGTATATCTGTTAGCCACAAAGTTGATTCTTGTTTTTTTGAAATTTTAAACTCTAAGAAATTTCAAAACCATCATTAGAATCCCTGCACCATCAGGCAAACACTTAATTATAGTTTAAAGATACTTAAATTTAAAAGTATGAGTCTAAACATTTTTTAAATTAAAATTTCAATTTTACTTAAATTGTTTTATTTTTGCATATGTGTTGGCAACAAAGTTGATTCTTGATTTTTTTAAATTTTCAACTCAGAGAGATTTCAAAACCATCATTAAAATCCCTACACCTTCAGGCAAACATTTGATAATAATATAAGTATATTTTAATTTAATTGCATAAGTCTAAATATTTTTTTTGTGAAATTTCGACTTAAATAGATTAAATTACTTGGATTTTTTTTTTCATTATAAATAGACATATAAATGTCAAAAGTGAAAAATTTAAAAGAAAAATTTGTAAGAACTCCATCTATACTAATATTTAAATCAAAATTTGTAAGTTCATAATTTTAATCTGGTTCTTTTAGTATTAATTGATCTAAATTTAATACAGTATAATAAATAAAAAAACAAAATATTAATTTATTACTACTTATATGTTTTTTTTACTTATAAGCAGAAAAAAGCATTTTAAACACAGAGTTTTTTGGCTAAATATTGCGTACTTAACTGGCAGTGCATACTTAAGAAATGCGTACTTAAGCGGCAAATTAATAAAAAAAAGGTTAAATCCTTTTGAAAAAGTTAAGACACGCCCCTAGTTTTAACGTACAAGTACATATCATTTTTAATCAAAACAAATTTGTGCCTTTACAGCTAACGCTTTTTCACTACGTATCTCTGACTAAAGTGTTTAAAACTATTTGTTTATTCGTTTCTTTTTTTAAAGTTAGATATTTGTAATAAAATTTACATCTTATATTTTTTAGAAAAACGTTAACAAATAAATGTTTTTGCAAAATGATTTTATACTAATTATTTTTTTAAGCTATGATTTCAAATTGAACTAAAATCTACTTTGTATATTTTAGTTCCATAATCCAAATTTTAATTCCATAATTCCAAAATTAATCCATATTTTAATATATTTTTAAAGTATTTCTTTTCTTTACTCTAGTGTACAAAACTAAAATAAAGTCGCGCTATACTTTGATTTAGTTTTTAATTTTTAAACCTGATTAAATAATTTTTCAAGTTAAATGTTTTTATCAAACTATTTTAAATTAAAATTAAAAAAAAAAGTGTATGTTTACATAGATTAAAAAACTTTTTTATGAATATATTTAACTCGAGATCGGTGTTCGTGGCGTCATTTTTTGTGAATTCATTTTTAAATAGAAGACGTGTAAAATTAAAAATCAAAAACTGATTTGCAAAACTACAAACCTTAAGAAAGACGCCCATAACATTTTTTAAGACCATTTTTGACTTTTTATAGTAGGATTCTCGAAAATAAAGTTTTTAGGGCAAAAATAACATTTTTGTTGTGACGTTATTTTTGAACAAATTTTAAACCTCATAGACTGATTTGCAAATCTACAGACCTTGGGAAAGATGCTCATATCATTTTTTAATATCAACTTTGACTGTTTGTAGGAGAATTCTTCGAAACTAGTTTTTTTAAGGTTATAATATATAGAAAAACAATTGCTACTATTGTGAAGTAATTTAAGTTGTGTAAAAATTTATATACTTTTAATTAAAAACTGTTTTTTGAAACTTTAGACCTTCTGGGGCACTCTGGAACAAGAAATTGCCTTTTTTTGGTTTATACTTAGCTTTTATATGGTAAATTATCTTTTGGTCTTAATTTTGAATACTTAGCTAATACCTTGCGAATACTTTGCGAACACTAAATGCTGCAACATGCAACATAAGCTTAATTGCTCTTTTGAGAAGAATATACATCGGTTTTAAGTGAGGGGAGTTAAATAAAAAATCCCTAAAAGTTTTAGAAATCATTTCAACTAAACAATCGAATAAATAATAGTTTTGGTCTTAGCCAGTTTTGTATCGTTGATAGCCATCTTTTTGTTTGTTAAAAGAGCTAGTGTACTTAGATTTCAGTCTGATTTGCATACTTTTTCTTCATGTTATTTTAAATCTTAATGCTAAAGAAATATTTTTTGAAATATTATTAGTATGTTTAGGTAAAGTGATTTAGCGGTTTAGGAACAAGAATATAAATGAAAAAATATTATAAGAAATCTTTAAAAAAATTCTGACTCAGCAAATGTGCGAATCATACTGTTCTTTAAATATACTTTTTGTTAAAATGTCACTACTTTGGCATAAAAACAATTTGTTAAGAATTTAATTGCCAAATAACAAAATAAAAAGCCTGTAAGTTTGAAAGTATGCAAAAAAAAGTAAAAATTAAAAGAATAATTGTTTAGATTTAAGGCTAATCTTATCTAAACAGTTTACGCTAATGTCAAACTTTTATTTCAAATAACTTTACGTTGCAAAACTACTTTTTTAGTTTATAAAACGAAAACTAGGCTTCATTACTTTGAGCATTGAAGACTCTTAATAAAAAACGTAAAGTAATAAAAGTAGAGTCAAACAAAAGTACAAAAATAAAACATAAAATATAAAGAATCATAAAACCTGATTTAAATCTGATTAAAAACATGGTTACTTTTCTTAGTTAAATACATGCTTTAAGAGACGATACGTTAGATACTGAAAGAAAGCATATAAAAAACCTTAATGCACATAACTTATCCTATATGAAATTATAGTATATGTAAATTTTAGATTAAACTATATTGTCAATGTTAAAGTTATTCTTTTAAAATGCAGTTCAGTTATAATTATTTTCTTTTGTTTTAAAACTAATTTTACAAAAACTCACAATTTCAAATGTAATAATATATATGTTACTCTAATGCAGCTATATATTAAAATATGTATCACAAAACAAAAACTTCATATATGCTATTTTGAAAAAATGATTTTTAATAAGTAAAAACTAAAATAACTTTTTTGTCGATAACCAGTTTTACATATAAATATTGCAACTTTAATTTCTTAGTCAATTTTTTGTATCATTCGAGATGTTACGGTAGAATTTTATAAATTACAATCAACAAGTTAATATCGTAAAAAAAAAGTATTTTAAACTATCTAGTTACTTAAGAAATCTTTAGTCAACAGGCTTTATTTTAATTTTAATTTAAAAAAAGATCTTTTAAGTTTTAAAATAGACTTCTAAGCAGGGTTTGCTTAAGTTGATGTAATATTTTTTATATTTTGTTTATTTTATACTTTTGACAAATTATTATTTTTTAAACTACAGTAACCTCTCGCTTATTTACAGAAAAAATGCGTAAAGATACGAGAGATCGTAAAGATACGAGGGGTACCAAATATACTTACTATGATGGCTGTTTTTTGATATTGTTTTAGTTAATAGCAGACTGGGGGCTTTCCCAATTTAAAAAATTGTTTAATTTATTTTAAATATGAAAACAAAAGATTTGATGAAAATTTACCTATAAATGTTTTTAATTTAACTTTTTCATTTATCAACAGAGGTTAAAGTGGAATGTTCACAAAATATAAAATTTAAATACATTTTCGTCAATTATGATATCGTCAAAATAAATGAACTTTAGCTAGTCTGCTTTATATATAGAAGCTGTTAAAACTTTATCTGAAACATTGTGTTTTTAATATTACAATAACACAATATAATTAACATAACATTTAATAACTTATAGATGAACTTTTTTAAATCAACAAATAATGCTTTTAATTAAGCTTTAGTAAACAAACTTTAATATAGGATACAATTCAATTTTAGTTAAATCAACAGTCATGTAGCTAATTTTGAATATCAGAGAATAAAAAGTGTTATTATTTCAAGTATTCATAAAAAAATGAAAAACTTAAATTTCAATCCCTATACACAACTCAAGATATAAGCAGAACTACTATAAGCAACAAAACAAAGCAAAAATTTTGCTAAAAAGTCAAAAACACTACCAAAATATTCTTAACTGCTCACAACTGCCAACAACCATTCATCCTTAATCACAATCTTATGAGTCATCAATTTTTCCGCTTGCCCCTGCTGCTCTTCTTTTTACCTTGGGGAGTTTCCCCTTGGGTTGGGTGTAGCTTGGGTGAGAGAAGACCATTGAGCGGGTACTGCTTGTGTTCACGCTGGTGGGTGTCATGGTTTGGTAGGAGACGTTCTGCTGGGAGTTGTAACCACTCTGAGGAGAAACAAAACTATGGTTACTGCTTTTGTTGGTGTTGTTCAGCTGAGAAGTACTGAAGCTACTTTGGCGGTTTTCGTTTGTGGATATTTGTGGAGACGTGGCAGGGCCAAACTTTGCTCTAAAGTCCTGAATCTGCCTGAAGCCGGCAACAAGGTCTTCCGAAGTCAGGCCGCTTTCATACAACTGCTTCATCAGCTCGACCTGTTCCACACTGAACTTGAAGTCATTGAAAGTATTTGTGGACATTTTGCTGCTGTTTGTAAAAATAAATTGGCGTTAACTTAATTCAGGATAAAATTTGAAGTATAAACGGTAACTAAGGTCTAGCAAGGTATAAAAACTATGCACATGCTAATAAATAACTGAGTTCGTGAAGACGCAGTACAGTGTAATTAATTTTTCAAAAGTAAATTTTGAATATACTCGATTATATTATTCTTAAATATAACTATTTTCATCCTCTGATAAAACAATGTGTAAGGTTTATATGACATAAAAGTTCATTTGTAAAACGTTTGTTGAAACATTTTCAAGTAAAAAAAACTATGAAAATATTTAAGGTTTTTAAATTTCTGAGAAACTACATATTATTTATTAATATATTTTTTGTAATTATTTGACAACAACATATTATTAAATAGTAAATCAGTTTATTTAAATTTTTTCTATTGATTGTTTAGAAAACAGCAGGCTTAAGTTTATCAGAAATCTTTAAATTATCCTGAATTAGCCTGAGTTAAAAAACGAATTCAAAATATCCTGAGTATGTGGCAACTCTGTTACAAATGATAAGAACTATTTAAATTACAAATGCATCATAAAAAAAATATCAAACACTTAAATTATTTTTATCATACTCTATCTCAAAAGCAAAAGGCTTGTCATTAATTAGTAAGTTATTCTTTCAATAATTTAACAACTTTTGGGTATGATAAAATGAGATGAATTGATTGAAAATATACAGAAAAAATCAGCATTCAAAACCAACAATTTTTGAACCAGAGTCAGCAACTTACTCTATCGGTGTATAATATGCTTAAGTTTACAAATGCTAGAAAATATTAAAACCTTTAACGAAAGTACGGTATCTAAATTAAAATTTATGTTCAAACATTGTTAATTAAGAAATTGAATTAAAGTCAATAGTATACTTTTAAAGCATGAAATTGCTGAAGATATAAAACATTATGATGTAAAATACAGGAGTGGATGTTGAAACTTTTAAATACCAATTTAGAGAGATACATATTGTATATTTATAGTTTATTAAACAACTAACTATAAATTATATTAAAAAGCTGTATCTGACCACATTAGTAATTGTAACATTTGTAAAGATGAAAGTATAACTGTTAAAAATTTTAACGTTTTAAAAGAAAGCAGAAACAAATTTGAGACCATGATAAGCAGAAAATAAAAAGCAAATACTAAATCTATATATACCAAACTCAATAAATAAAACGTAAATGAAGCTATATCATTCAAAATACAATAAGTTTATTATATATACTTTAAATTGAAATTAATTTAGTAATTACTAACAGTGTAGAAAAATAGACTTTTAGTTTATAAGTATTGATTTTTAACAAATTATTTATTAAATTTTTTTTTTACTTTAAGGCACACTGTTTTTTAAATAAAAGCAGAAACTTTTTGTATAAACACCTGAATAACTTTAAAAATTTGCAAGAAGACTAAAACTAAGTTTAAATATTTTGTTAAATAATTAAAGTTTGTTTTTTCACCTTCATAACTGACGTTTTTAGTTAACTATATCAATTGTAAGACATTAATAATGTTTCTGTTGAAACATTATAACTCGGAACTAACTACAACCCATTCAACTTGGAATAATGCATCTTTCATTATACAACTATTAACCACCGCCTCCAACATAGAAGGAACAAGTTCCTACGAAAACATTTGAAAATAGTCATAAGGATTAAGTAACAGGGCCTTTAATTAGTGATCTATTGCATGCTAAATTTAAATAGTATCCGGTAGATTATTAAATTTACTTTAATTGTTTGATTTACCTTCTTTGTGAATCTCAAAAAATTCTAGAGTAGGGTTTTCACGGGGTGCTTGAAAAAATGGTATTAGGCCTATATGAGGTCAGTTTTAAGAATTACACTTGCATATATGGTCAATGAATAAAATATCGGCGAATCGCAGAGTAGAAGCCTGGATTTTTATATGGCCTTACACAAGCTTAAGTATAATAAAAGGGTTTATCATACCAATTCGATCATCAAATCACAAGCCTTTGGTTGTGACTGACTGTTGAGTCTTAATCAGGACAAAACCAGTTTCAGTCTACCGAAGAATTGTGACCTATTGCTAACAGACCTTTTTAGCATTTCTAAAAACTTAATTTCTGGAATACTAGCTTAACCAATTTCTTTTAAAACGTTAATTGCAGGTAGGTGTCAGAACTGCAAAGTAACACTTTACCACGGCGTAACTCTAGTAAAAAATGACAGTTAAGCACGGGGTTTGAATTTGCATATCTTCTATTTATTAATTTTGATTTCACTTTATTGTTTTAAAGTTTACTGTAAGATGATTTTTATAACAAAGAATACAAATATATAGCTAGTATATATCGATATGTCAATAGAACTAATTGCACGCTAAACAGTTAAAACATTAAAACATCTTCGTAAAATCTTATATACTGAATCTGATTTAATACAATTCGTAATTATACTTTTCTGTTTTGTAATTTAAACTTAAACTTTTTTAAAGCTTGATTACTTTTATTTTAATATCCTGTATAGTTCGTTGTTATATTTTCAACATTATAGTAGAGATGTTATATAATCATAAAAAAATCATGCGATTATCTGATAAAAGGAATATCAAGAAAATGGGACTGTTTTTCTACCAAGGGGGAGTTTATAAAAACAAGCGTGGGAAACTCTGCCCTAATTTTTGTAGGTCGGTGCCGAGTTTGTCTATGACGGGATGAAACGACATAACCTGTTAGATAAGTTGTAGTTGAGTAGCATACTTATCAAAGACCTTTCAAATTATTTACAATTATATTGTATCTGAAAAACATGACAAAAATTTTAGTTTTTGAAACTTGATTTGTTGTATAACTGCTATAGACATGTTTAACATACAGTAAGGATACGAAAACAAAGTGTTTATTTTAAAAGTTTCGAATTGTAATTGTCTACTTTATACAAAATACAAATTACCCTCGTATTTCTTCGAGAAAATGGTAAAAAGATAATGACTATTTGCTTAAAAAACTAAATGTTTTTTATTAAATTGTTTTACAACTTATCAATCTACTCAAAACAAGTTTCTGTTTAAATTTAAAAAGCATTTGAACTCACAAATACCGACATTTTAGCTTCGAAAACTGAATGCGTAACTAATAATTAATTCACATCTTAATTTTAGCTTCATAGATAAGATTGGATCAAAATTTTTCTGAAAGTGGTTTAGTGAGTTTACAGATATTTAAGAATTTGTACTGACAAATACTGACATTTTGCCTTAAAAAGACAAAATCATTTATTAATCTCCTTAAAAAAATTTAGAAATTTTCAAGCATTTGTACTGACAAATACTGACTTTTAACAAATACTGCATTGATTTTAGTTAAAATATATAACAAAACATCTTTCATTTTCTTTATTTATTATTTTTGATCTTTCGTAGTAAGTCGGATATCTTTGTTGTTACAATACAATAAACAAAATAGTAAACAACTTATAGATGAAATTTTAATAACTAACTAAATAGTTTTAATTTGAGATAAAAAAATATTAGTAAACAATCTTTAATAGATGATTCAATTTGATTTTGGTTGAGTTAACAATCTTTAATAGATGATTCAATTTGATTTTGGTTTAGTTTACAATCATGTTGCTAATTTTAAATATCAGAAAATAAAGACTGATTATTTTAATAATTCATGAAATTATAAAAAACTTAGACTCTCATTCTTATATACAACTCAAAGAAACCAAGAATAAAGTGCAACAAAAAATAAAAAAACTTTGGCTAAAAAGTCAAAAAGACCAAAATCATCTTAGTTGCTCACAACTGCCAACAATCTTTTATCCCACATAACTATGTGAGGAACTACTCCTTAACCGCCTCTTTCAGAGAGCTGAGAAATTATTTCCTCGTCTGAATCGTTGACCACAACATTGCAGCTTGACTTCTTCCGCCTACCCTTATTCGTTTTACCTTTGGGAGTTTCCCCTTGGGTTGGTCGAGAGGAGACCATTGAGGGGGTACTGCTTGTTTTCACGCTGGTGGGGGTCTTGGTTTGGTTAAAGACGTTCTGCCGGGAGTTGATGCCACTCTTAAGAGAAACAAAATTATGGCTACTGCTTTGGTTGGTGTTGTTCGTCTGAGAAGAACTGAAGCTACTTAGGCGGTTTTCGTTTATGGATCCTTGTGGAGACGTTGCAGAGCCAAACTTGCTTTTAAAGTCCTTGATCTGACTAAAACCGAAAACAACTCCATTAGCAGTCAGGCCGCTATCATACAATTTGGTCATCAGCTCGACCTGTTCCACCGTGAACTTGTAGTCCTTGTAAGTGTAGGAGGACATTTCGGCTTAAATTAAGGTGCTGTTTGAGAAAATAAGCTGATGTTAACTTTAGCTCAGGTAAAAGTTTGATAATAAGCAGGCTAACTAAGGTCTAGTTAATTATTAAAACTGTATACATACTTTTATATAACTGAGTTTGTAAAGACGCAGTAATGTGTATTTTATTTTTCAGTAGAAGGTTTTGACAACATTCAATTGGATTATTTTGAAATATAACTAATTTTATATACAGATATATCAATGGCTTATTTATTAACAAAGGTTTAAATGACAAAAGAATTCATTTGTGTAACGTTTGTTGAATTATATTTCTAGTTTTTAATAAACGTTTAAATTATCAATGAAAATATTTTAGCTTCTAACTTTTTCAAAAATTACTTAGTAAAATTTAATTCATTTTTTGTAATAAGCTTAAAATAAAATTGTTACAAAGTTAACCATTTATTTTAATATTTTGCTCTGGGATTGTTTAAAAGTTGGAGCTTATGTTTTGTTGTCAGTAAACTAAGACCATATAATGAGTTTAAATATTTTCTTTATATTCTAATAAGTACAAAGTATAAATTTAGTTAGAAGATTTAATTAAATGTTGATAAAACGATTAATTTCTGCTTTTGTAACAATTATGTCACTTTTTTCAGGTTTGCTATTATTTAATCAAACTAAAAACCAATCTTAATATAAACTAGCCTAAGTCTAATTTCAACACTTAAAGTTTTTTTTTTAGGATTGTAACTATTATATTCAGCTTGAAAACAATATGTTTCATATAGGTATAAAAACTGTCTTTAAAAATTCCTAGCTTTCTTCAAAAAAAATTAACCTTTTAATATCACAAAATCAAGTTTTTTGAAAAGATTTGTTATAAAACTTCAAAATACTTAGCTTAACTACCTAAACCTCAATTAAAGTCTAGAAAAAAGCTTGCCTGAGTTAATCAGAAATCTTTAAATTATCCGGAATTAGCCTGAGTTAAACAACAAATTCAAAATATCAGGAGTGTGTGGCAACCCTGTTACAAAGCATAAGAGCTATTTAAATAAGAATATCATCATAACAAGTTATGAAACACTTAAGTTATTTTTCTTATACTCTATCTCAAAAGTAAAAGGCTTATTATTTATTAGCAACTTATTCAATCAATAATTCAACGATCTTTGGGTATGATAAAAAGAGATTGAATAGTTGATTGAAATTATACATAAATAATCAGCATTCAAAATAAACAATTTTTGAACAAGAGTCAGCAACCTACTCTATCGGTGTATAATAAGCTTAAGTTTACAAATCCAAAAATTATCAAAGCTTTTAACGAAAGTATGGTATCTAAATTAAAATTTATGTTCAAACATTGTTAATTAAGAAATTGAATTAAAGTCAACAATAAATTTCAAATAACATATATATATATACAAAACAAATATATATAATCAGGATAAAAATAAAGTCTAGATTATAGGTAAATCTTATGAAAATAACTTATATTCATACCAAATTTTTTTTTTTAAATATTCTAATTTTTCAAATTTTATTTTTTTACCGTCAAACAATTTCGACAAAATTCACTTCATCCATAATATCTGAACGTTTAATAAATAAATAAGTTAAACAAAAAAATGTTAAAATATGAGTTATTATAAAGTAAAACAAAGAATACAAATAATATGTGTCATTGTTCAAACTTGATTAAAAACTTGGTTCATTTGTTAAAAATTACAAGTATTAAAAAACTTTTAGAATATGTTATTATATACTAAAATATTATTAATTGATTCCTTAGGTGGAAGACTATATCATAAAAGCACCTTTTTAAAAACATTACGTATCCTATATAAAAGTATTGCTAATGTAGATTTTAGAAGAAATGGTATTGTCAATGTTAAAACTTTTTTTAAACAGTTCAGTTATAATCTTTATTTTTCTTTTTACTATAAGTTTTAAAAAGCGTTTGCAATTACAAGTGTTACAATATATATACTATATTACTAAAATACAGTATTGTATCAAAAGACGTGTAATAAAACTAAAATTTGATATGCACTACATTCAGAAACCGTTGGTTTTCAATAAGTCACCTTTAAAACTTTTTTCAAATTATTAACTTTTTGACAACTAGTCACAAACATAATTGTTAAATTTTTATTTTTAAAGAAATTTTCGTATAACTCGAAACGGTAAGGCAGAGCTTTCTAAATTCACAATCAATGAGTAATTTTCCTAATATAAAACTGTTTTTACATTAAAAGATAATTAAAACAAGGTATTTATAAAAACATTTGAAAAATCTTTGTTCAACTAGCTGTTAAATTAATATTTCAAATTAATTTGTAATAGACATATAATATTTTTAGTTACCAAGTGTTAAAACTATTCAAATATTTTAAAATTTGTACCACTAAACAAAGCAGCCATAGTTGAAGAATTCCTAAGTTTATATCTTGTAAAAAAATGATTATTTTGAGATTATTTTTGCCTTTTGAGTTTAGCGATCTAGTTTTAAATCTTATTATTTATATTATAAGTTTGAGCTGCGTTACAAACGATGTAAATTTAAACTATATTTTCAATAAAAGCCACTATTTTATAAAGATACTATGAAAAGTTATTTGACCTTCCAAGAATTGTCTGTAATATTGTTTTAAACAGTAATTTGTTAATACTAAAATTATAAAGTTTTATTATTTTTTACACAGATTAATATTTTTCTTTCTGTCTTTTTTAGTTTACTTTACTAAACTGCATAATAGTAAAATATTAAAAAGTCATTTGTACAAAACAAACTGTTATGAAAACTTGAAAGTGTGACAATGTTTCAGATTTAAAAAAATTAGTTAAAACTTTCTAGATAAGACTAAAAACTTATGGAAAATATCAAGTAGACTTTTGGTGTTAGAAGAGAATAAGCTTATACTGATTCAAAAATTAAATAATTAATAGACATAAGAGAAAATGTGTAACTTTATAGCTACATACAAGTTAAATTTTATTTAGGTTGATTCGACACTTTCAAATTGTTTTAAGAAAGCTTCTTTAATAACTCGTCTTTCTTGCGATATAACGCATATGTTAAAGCTTGTATCAAATCAAAAAAAGCTTAAATTCGAAACAAATCTATTAAAATACTATCAGATACAAAAATCTTAAATCATGAAAAGTAAACTGAACAAGTCTTAGAAAACTTTTAAAATTTAATTTTTATTACATGAATGAGTTATTTATCTCGTTTTCAAAAGAAAAAAGAAAACATACATTGAAATTGATAAAATCAATTTGAAATGAATCTTAAGTTTGTTTACATTACAGTAATTTATTAAAAATTAAAATATTTTAATTTTTTTGTTATAAATTTTTTTTTTTTTTTTTTTTACTTTTTAAAAACATTAAATAATCGTATGTATATGAAAACTTGAAATTTTATCACTGTTTTAAATTTAAGAATTAGATTAAGACTTTCGAAGTAAGATTAAAACTTTGTGGAAAACATCAAATTAGGCTGTTGATGTTAAGAGAGAATAAGCTTGTACTGAATTAAATATTTTCATTTGATAGATATTAGAAAATATGTTATTTTGCTTAGCTACATACAAAATGAGTTTTATTTAGTTTAAATTAATATTTTCAAACTGTTTAAATAAAGCTTTTTTAATACTTCGTCTTTCTGGGGCATATATAATACATATAATAAAACTTGTATAAAATAAATTATTTTTTTAAAAGCGAAACAAAGTTATTAAAAAACAATCAGATACAAAATCTTAAATCATGAAAAAACGTTTTCAGACTAAAATTACTAAATTCTCTTTTCGGTTTGCACTGAAAAACTAACCAGATACAAAACTTCTAATTATGTTATAGTTTTCTTAAAATCTGTTTGAAATTTTAAGTATAAACGTTAAAGCAAGATTTGCTAAAGTATTTTTATTTTTATTTTATTTTTTGTTTATTTTATATTTTATGACAAGAAAACTGTCTAACTTCAACTAATTCAGTGGTTTCTATTTTTGACTCACTGGTAAGTATACTATTATTCAAAAATACTTCTTTTACAGTTTTTTTTTTAAATACTTGTTTGTTTCAAAAGTACCTCTTTTTTTATAATATTCTGGTATTAAAAAATAACGTTTAAACATAGTATTGTTACTGTTTTACTTTTTCTAGATTAAATTTTTTCATAATAGTTACTTTTAAATATACTAAAACCCGAACTTTTTTGTTAAGCTTACTTTTTTGTATGCCATGTAAAACACGCAACAAATGAAGAAACTGCAAAAAACGTATAAAATAAATAAATAACTAAAGAAAAAGATATCAATTGAATTTCGAACGCGGATGGATTTTGATAGTATACTAATTTACGTATGCTAAAATATTATGACAACATATTTCTGTGTTTAATTATTTAGACATTTTTTACTGAACTTTTACTCTTACAGTTTTTAATTTTAATATCGAAACGTAACGTTTTAAATAATTTATCAATTTTTTACATTGTATTAAAATCTTTGTTTAATATTTTTTTATGTTAAAGCACAAAAACAAAACTTATCAGTATTATTATAGTAATCTGATTTTAGTAATTAAATAGTTTCCTGTTTTTTTACAAATACAAGGTTGTTAACTTATAAACCAGCAGTATTTTTATGTAAAAGGAAAGTAAAAGCTTTTTTTGTTGTTTAAAGTATTTTCTTATTATTTATAACAGTATTTTACGGTTTTATATTACCCTTAAAGACAAAACAAAAATTAAAATATTTTTTAAACTTAATGTTAATGTTAAAAAAAGTTCATCACTTGACTACTTTTTCAAAAGGCAGAAAACATTATTATATATTTTTTTAATTTATAACGTTTTTTTTTTTTGTAAGTGTTCTTTTAATTTTTACGCAATATTGGTAACTTTAATATAAAATTAAATAGAGAGAAATATTATTTTTTGTTAATTTTGAAACGTAATACAATTAACCTTTGGGTACCACCAACAAAAAATATATTTATATAAAAATATTGAAGCAAAAGAACAATGACTTTGTATTATTGAGTGTGGGAACTCTGTAATAAAATATTACATAAATATACTTCAAAAATATACTCACTGAGACAAAATATTTTACATACGTTTAATTTTTTTCTAGTCAATGATGTTGTTTTCTAAACGATTGCTAGATTTCATATTATTTTACAAATTTTATCGAAACTAAGTGAGAAGATTATCAAAAACGTTTATTTTAATGCGTAAATAAAAGATGAAAACAAATATATATTTTTAAACATCATTTTATGAAAGATTTGTATTTATATTTTATAGTTATCTAGTTTTTAACCTTTGAATATTATATCTAAATATTTTTTTGTTTTTATGATTTCGAAAATTTTAGATCGAAAATAAACAACAATTTAGAAAATATTTTTTCAATATACAAAAAAAAGCTAAAAAAATATATATTTTAAATAACTTTTTAGAAAATACTTGTATTTATACTTCAAAGGTTCTTACTTATAACAAAACGAGAAGTAGAAAACATCTGAAAGCGTCTTAATATATAAACAGTCAACTTTAAGTTGATCATTAATTGTAGTTAAAATTATTAAATGAAACATGTTCTTTTTAGATTCTAAAAACGAATTAAACTTTTAAAACAAAATAATTACATACATTATAAGCTTAGTTAGTGCTATAACTTTTTAGAGCTTAAAAAGTCGATAAAAAATTAAAAGTGTTTTATATATCTTAATTTTGCTAATTCCTAACAGCCTTGATTTAATAAAAAGAATTTTTAAGATTGACAAATGATAAATAGTAAACTTATATACCAACAACAACAACAAAAACAACAACAACAACAACAACAACGACTTAGTTAATCTACGACCGGTTTCGTCCTTATTAGGACTCATCATGCAGACATAGTCGCGAGAAACTAGTCCTAGGATGTCTCGGATGCTGTTATTGTTCGTGAAGTTCATTATTTATTATTGATGGCGCGAAACATCTCAAACTTGTCCGATGACTGCCGAAATGAACAATGATTAAAATAAGATTAACAAACAAAGAAACTTTTCATTAAATGTAAACTACAGTTAGATGTCATTTCTTTCGATTGTTGTTAAAATTTTAATTGACCTCAGGTTGCTACTTTGAAATAGTTGTATGTTGAATTCTAAAAATAAAACAAATATATAAACTGAAGACAAATATTAAAACTTTACAAACAAACATTTATTTATTGATTAAATAAACTACCATTCAGAGTTATATAAGTTTTCTATAAACAAAATGGCTTTGTGTAGTATTTTTTGAGTTTAGATAACTTAATTACTTTTTCAAATCAAGAAGCTTATAATACTACTTCTTTGATATCACACTTTTAATAGCCACGTTTTATATTTTAACAATATAAAAATGTTAATTTTACGTCATAGTAAATTCCTCGCAAACTAAGTGATGTGCGCACTTTTTAAACAAATTTAAATTATAGTGTCCTCAACTTGTGAATATTTCTTATTAAATTTATAGTCGATATCAAATTAAATTATTTTTAAACTCACGCTGTTGAAGATAAAAACAAAGTAATTGAAAGTAAAATGCGTATAACTACACTAAATTCGCCCTTGCTACGAACAACATAACGATGAAATAGCTTTGACTGATTTCATTTCAAAATACTGAAACAAAAATTTAAATTTGAAAAATTTAAAGTTAAATTATAAACGTAATATTCTACCAAATAAGCGCAATATAAATAAATATTAAGCTTAATTTTAGTAACTACTGTAACTTGCATACAGATTAATAGTTTGATGATAATGCTATCAAGTACTTACTTACTATCCAAACAAATTACCACTAAAGAACTTAATATGCTAACAATTTCAAATATAGTTTTTATCGTACGTTTCAATATTAATTTTCACATAATCATTGTTTGTACGTTTGTACGATTTGATACACAGTTTAATAGCAAGTATAAAAAAAATTGTGTAAAGTAATAGGTGGTATAAGTTTTGAGAAACAATTAAAATAACTTACTTAATTACATACCACCTACGAATTAAAGTATACAGACAATTCGTTTATTATAATAACAATGACTTTACATTATTAAATTTCTAATAACTTAATAAAGTATTGGTCTTAAATATAATAATAATGGTATACAGAGATAAGATAGTTTTTTTGTTCGTCATAGTTTTAAATTTTACTGTATTTTGTTACGTTAACATTTTTGTTATCATTTTCACATAACATTATTATCTAAGAAGTATTTTATTGAAAGTAATACTAAATATTAAAAGTATATGTAAATTAAGAGAGTATAGAAAAAAAAAATCAAAGTATATATAAGGCGTTAATAAAAGTAAAAATACAGTGTATTTTTGCTACTTTAAACATTAAGTTAAAATAAGATAAAAACAAAATAAGTCATTACATTTTTATTGAAAATTACAAAATCTAAAAAAAATTATCTAAACTCATACAACATTCACGGTATAATTTAAAAATTTTTCGTTTATAATATTGTAAAATTATTGATTATTTTTTATTGTTATGGTAAAGAAATTAAAGTTCAAACTTTTTTACTTTTTTTTTTCTTTGGTAGTAAGCAACTTTTTATTTTTTTATTTTTTTGAAACACTTTTTTTGTTTTAAAAAAGTGTTAGTTTTTAGATTTAACATTATAATACCTTTATTCAGTTGAGATTTCTACCTTTTGTTTAGCTATTTTCTGATATTAAAATTTTCCGTTAAAATTCGTAAGTAACAATAAGAAATATGCAAAAGTGTTTTGTTATATTAATATAATGTATGTTGTTTTACTTCTACACAATTACCTTATAAAACTTTTGTATTTAAAGAATAGTATTGCTGTACAATAAATAAAATTCAATAAAGTAAATAACAAATTAAATGTTAGTTTGTGTTAAGCAAAAAGGAAGTACTGTTTAATATTACAAAGTAACTTTTAAAACTCCATTAACTATAGAATCTTATTTATATATGTAACTATTTGCATTTATTGCAGACATAATGAATTATTTTGTAATAAGTTTTTGTTTGTTTTTGTCTGTATCAAAGAAATTTTCTTTTGGAAACAAAAGTAAAAGCAAGTAAGTGAATAAACTGTTTAATAAACGTTTGAAAAATTCAAAAAATAATGAAAAGTGTTTTTTTAAAGGAAACTGCATATTATATAATTCAACAAAATTTACACTTAGTTAATTTGTGTGTTTATAAATATATAATTGCAATGAAATAACCTTGTTTAGAAAATGTTTAAAGTCTTCTATTTAAATTCAATTTTGTATAGGTTTATATAGTTTTATTTATCAACTTTAAATAATTTTTATTATTTTGTTAAATTTTTTAAAATCGAAAAAATAAATAATTTTAAATAAATGATAAATCAATAATTAAAATTTTTTAATAAACATAAGCTTTATTTTATTAAAAACAATTAAAATTAAAGAAGATAATTCTGCCATAAATGTTTGAAATAAATTGGTACAAATACAATAAGAGGTTAAAAAAAATAAACTATTAACTTTTAAACTTTTAAAACTTAACAAATAATGATTTTAGTAATCTACGAACTTACTTGATTGAGGAAAAGCAATATCCAGGAACAATAAAACTTTTTAAAAAGCCGGTAGGTTTTAAATCATTTTTTTTTGTTAAGTTGATATTGGGTTTTAGTATAACAAAAAATCTTTAAATTAAGAACAAAAAAAATTTAAAACCGTTTTATTGCAAAATTTGTTTTAATTTTTTATTGATATTCTTTCGTTTTTTATTTTACATTTAAGATATTTAAATAAAAACTTAATTTTTTTCTCTAAACAACTGTAAAATGTGAAAAATCTAAAGCTTACTCCAAGTTGTGCAAAAATACTTAAGTAAGCCAATAAATTATCTATAATTCCAACAAATAATACAATGATATTAAATAAGCAATCTTTACCAAACGTTTGTTTTTAATACATTGAACTTGTAACAACTAAAACTAACAAGCTTGTTTTATGTTTTTATTATAAATCTCGCATTTGTTAAGAATGTTAATAGTTGTGCAAAGATAAAATAAAAAGTATTCATTAATAATGTATCTTTAAAACTATAAAAAACTAGTAGATAAGCAAACTGGATAAAAATTTTTGGTTCTAATAAAAAATTGTGTAAACAAAACACCCAATTAGCTTTTCTTGTTTTTATTTAGTTGTAAATTCTACTTATTTGCAATTTAAATCCAGCGAGCTTGTACATTTGTACATTTATTGCAGTTTAAATGCTCAAAGCACAGACGAAAAGGTACAAGTTGTCCGTACTCATCACAATTTAAAAAGCAGTACCAAGGTCTTGAGTATAACACCTTGCCTATAAACAAAAGAAGTAGCAGCCCGTGGACTATGTAGTAAGTGAAATAAAATACAATAAGAAATATAATACGTAAATAATTGACAATATGTATATCAGAAGTTGTTATATTGTTGAGAACTTTGAAACGCTTAAATTGATTACATTTTAAAAAAGTAAATCAGTTATGAGCAGTTTGTTTTTACTAGGCTTTTTTTTTTCTTTTTGAATGTCTATACAGCTTTTGGTAGAAAACTAAAATAATGAATTATGCAAATGTCTTTCATAAAGTGTTATACTAACACATTTTTAAATTGCTAGTAGTACTAAACACAAACGATATATGATACTTGACTTAAATTATTCAAATTCCCACCTTTAAAACATAACGTATTTTAAATATTATATACTATTTAAATAATACTTTATGTATTAAATCTTAAATAGTCAATACGTTTAGTTATGTATTATGTTTAGTTTATAAATTTTATATAACTGCTTATATTAGGTTTATATACCTGGAATTCATTTGCGTCATATAAGTTATTATTAAAAAATTGAATTTGATTTTGTTGAAAAGTTGTATATTAATATTTGAAATACTAAATAAAATGTCAGTTTAAAAAAAAGCATAAATTAATTTTTCATAACGTTATTTTAAAATATAGAACGTGTGAAATTTAAAAATAAAGTAAAAATAGTAAAAACTTAAAAAATTTATCTCCAACGTATTGTTAAGATTTTTAGTAATACTTAAGTATTGCGTAAGAAGATATATATATTGTTTGTTGAAAGATTAAAAAAGCATTCAAAAAGTTTGTTCTTAGGACCTGGTGAACAAAAAAAAATCGGTTATCGAGTAGCACACCACAGTTAAATTTTAGTTTGAACGTAAAATGATTTTATTCAGTTTTATTCTTACTTTAATTCGTAATAATAATATTATTAAATTAATTAATATTTTTTGAAAAAAAAAGGATATCTGCTTTATTTTATTGTAGACTAAAAAAATAGTAAAATATATCTTTGCATAAATTTGTACTTTTTATATATTTTTTCAGATTATAATATTAATATAATATAATCTTGGTCATGTTGTTGCGCAGGAACAATTTAAAACTAATATTATTTTTAACAGGGTTATATTAGAAAAATATATTTTATATTAAGTAAAACTATAAGCTGAAGTTAGTAATAAGCATTTTGCTGTTAATTAAGTAGATCTATAAAATTTGTTGTTTAAATTTAACCTATAAGTTATTAAATTTTTGAATTTCTATAAATAGTTTAGAGATATTTTTTAACAAAAAAAAGAAGGATTAATCATGGCATTTATTTAGATTTATACATAGTTGCCTAAAAAAATATCAAAAATTTAGTTTAGTTTGAATGGTTTTTCACACTTTAACTTTTTGTTTATAATTGAGAATGGAATTTCTTTTTTTTGCGTTTAAAAATTTACTTTGTATTATGTTCGAAACTTGATATTTGCACATTTGTAAAAGTAGAAAACTTCTATTGTCATCAGCAAATTAAAACTACTCATAAAACTTTAATTACCTAAATCTTAAAGCATCTAATACTTAAAATTTATAAAGCAATATTAAAATTGATATTATTATATTAAAGTGAAAATTTTTGTGTGAAACTGAATATTTCATTGCGTAAAATATGTACATAAATGAAAATATAGTCTTTAAACTTAATTAGAGCTTTTTTACACTGAACCATATTTTATGATAATTTTAACTAAAATCTTTACTTTAGTGTTTTTAATATATTTTATTTAGGAATACAATCACAAGTCAACATTTATTTAAGCGTATTTAACTAAACTATACATTAGGGTGCATCTGTTGCCCCGACCTTGAATTTTGCAAAGCTTTATTTTTGACGTTTGGAAATTACATGAGTAGACAGCACAAAAAAAAACTTCCTAGCTTTAATGCTTGTGGAGGAAATTACTTTTAAAAATTTTACTTGATATCGGAATATTTAATAAGCGAAAAAAATACTTTTTCACTAAAAAATTATTTTCTTCTACGTTTTTTGAGATAATAATTAAAACAATTAAAAACTGCTATAAAAATAAAAAGTTACTAAAAAGATAAAAAATTAATTACTAATTTTTTTCATTATTTAGCATAAATCTTTATTTTTCTTTTATTTTAAATTTTGTTAGGACAAAATTTTCAAAATATGGCATCGAACATTTCCTAAACGTTTAAGGTATTTATCTCACAAAACGTAGGCGAAAATAAATATTTTGTGAAATAGTTTTTTTTTCCCTTATCAAATATACCGATATAGAGAAAAATTATCAAAAGTAATTTGCTCTACGAGGCTTAAGACTAGATTTTTTTTCTGTGCTGTGTGCTTATTTGATTTCTCAACGTCAAAAAGTTAAACTCTGCGAAAGTTCAAAGTTTTTATTTTAAAGGGGAAACAGATGCGCTCTAATGTAAATGTCTAGTCCTGGACATGACGTTAAACTGTTCTGGTGCATGACTCGATAACCGGAAGGTTTTTTCATGCACCAAGTCCCTGGACCAAACTTTTTGAGTGTTTTTTTTGTCGTTAAATAGACAATATAGTATGTTTTTTAAAGAAAGCAATATAATGAACCCAACGATGAAAACGATGTAAACATTTATTTCACTATAATAACAAATCATTTAGTTTCACCCTTGAATTCGGTCTACATATAATACCTTTATTTATAATATCAGTCACCTCCAAAATTATATTGCTTTTAGGTTAATTCAACTACAAACAACTGTTAACAATAACATAAAACTTTAGTTTTTTGTCAGATCAAACATTTCAGACCGTCACAGAGTAACATCGAAACAAATATGTTTAAACAGTTTTTATATATTAGTATACTTATTAAATAAGTTTCGCAGCTCTTTATTATGGTAACCTTTTTTTTCAGTTTCGAACCCAATCGTCACAGAAAAACATAATTTGATTGCGTTCAAATATTTTCACATGTTAAAATAAAGTTTAAAAAAGTTTACATTTATTATATTTAATATATATTTCACAAAAATATTTACTTTCAGTTTCGAGTACGATCGCCACAGAATTCCCGCGCTTTTGCAGCGAGCTTGCTGCGACTGCCAGTCATGTGTGACCATGGACAATTTTGGTCTTTTTCTTCCCGCCGCCCGCAAGTACTCACACCAGGTCCGCGTCCCCGTCCAAGTGCGGAGAAGGTCGTCGAGGCAACCGCGAAAGTGGGTGCGGGTCGTCGAGGAAGTCCCCGTGGCGTGCACCTGCGCCGTTGCTAAGCTGCAAATTTGATGGTTGCTAAGCTGCAAACTTGATGGTTGCTATGCTACAAACCTGATGGTTGCTAAGTGGCAAACCTGATGGTTGCTAAGCAGCAAACCTGATGGTTGCTAAGCAGCAAACCTGATGGTTGCTAAGCTGCAAACTTGATGGTTGCTAAGCTGCAAACTTTTTAAAAACTTTTCGGTATATATGTGTTTTATTGATTTTCCTGTATAATATGTATTACTTTTGTTTATAAATTCTATTTGCAGTTAGTTTCTGTCGAAGCTGCAGTTAAAGATTGCTATGCTACAAACTTGAGTATTTTTTAAGAATATGTTAAAAATATTTAAATAAGATGTTTTACTGTTTGCTGTTTGAGAAAAAAAACTTATAAATAAAAAATTGCTTTTGTTAACATTTGTTGGTGGTTTTTTGTTTATTAAAAAAACTTTGCATTTTTTTATGTTTATTACAAATTTTTCTTCAAAACCTTCACTAGAATACACTTAAAACTAGAAATTTAAAGTTGTTAAAACAGTGCTTTAACAATATTTGTGCAACTTCTATAAAAACATGTTCTTTTTGTTTGATATTATACTGCATTTAATTTTTGCTTAAGTTGCAGTTGGTTATTGATGTAAGATATTCTTCCAAACAACCTTATTTGTAATTTAAAATCTTTTATATTTTTTAAAGTTATCATATGTTTTTTGTTAAATAATAAAGTAATTTAAACACCAGTTCATTTTAAGATACTTTTTTTTTATAATCCAGTTGCTTTCTTAGGTTGTGTCATCTAATCCTTAGTGTGTTATATTAACATTTCTACTAGTATTGTGCTTATTATTAACAAAACTTCAAAACCTGTAATACTTATTTCTTACAAAGATATTTTTCTAACTTCATCAAACAGCTTTATTAAACTAAGAATACTTTTTGTATTTAAATATTAATGATGTGTTATAACATTGTATTTTCTTTCGCCGAAAAGTTTTACAACTTGCAATTTTTTTTACAGTTAATTTCGCTAACTCTTACTTTACTTCAAATTGTTTTGATTTTCTGAAAAATTTAATAACTAATTTTGAAAATTTTACAGGTTTAATTATTAAAATTAAATACTTTTAAATCATAAAAATTTTGTTTGTTCATAATTATCAGGCATTTGTTTTTATTTGAAAATGTTTTCAATCGTTAGAGTTTATTTTATATAGTTTAACTTAACATTATAAAGCTAAAAACATTAAAGACTACTAAAAATATTAAGCATGAATTTTCAAAAACACTTCTAAAATAATAACTTTTTCATAACAAAATTAATAAATATAGCTCTTTTCTTAAATGATATGTTAACTTTGTACAAAATATATTTAACCTATATTATAAATAAAATTTATCAATACTTAGAATTTAATTAACTCAAGTAAAAAAAAATCAATCTATTCAAAATATTAAGAAGACTATACAAAATTTACAAAAAAATTAAAATAATGTAAAATACACTGTTAGTTGAAATATTTGTCTGTATACAACTAATAACAAATTTTTAGTCGAAAATTCTTTATTTTTTAATAATAAAACAAATAATTAACTTTCTTAATGTTTGGATGATTATTTATATATTTTTCCTAAAGCAAAAACTTCCGAATTATTTTTTTTTATAATAAAATTGATAATTATCTATCAAATATCTGAAGATTATCAAAAATAAAATCAAAAATAAAAGTTTTCTGAAACCTAAAATAACTATTCAACTAAGTTTGAAATATCACGTACTTTATAATTTAAACTGTTTCGCGCAAGTTATGTTTTGTGTTAAAGATACGTTGCGAACCAGAGTCCTTTGCTTGCCTGGTCAAATATTCCCCAACATTATAGCCTGCTATGATGCAAGTTTTCAGCAGATTTTATTTACTTAAACTGGTTGCACAACTTTTCATGCCAAAAGTTGTTATGTTCTAAATAGAAACTGTTAAGCTTTTTAAAACTTAATTCATTTATGGACAACATCAAGAACATATAGAGTTTTGAGTTGGTTTAGGTTCAAAATTGCAAAGTTTCGAAAATCAGAATTAAATATTTTTATATTAATTATAGATTTACTGTGTTCAAATTTTTTACACAAAATTTTGTAGTTTTAGACTGAAATTTTTTCTTAGTTGGTTCTAAGTCAGGCATACAACCAGTTAGTTTGGTCGTTTTTCAGCTAGTCTATTATAAATAGGACAATTTATTTAATATCTTCAATTTAAAAATAAAACATGACCCTTTAGAAAAAATCTTAAGAATTTTAATTGTCATGTAACGGCTACAGACATATAAAGTATTTACTTTTGAACAGTTAGCTAACTCAAATATTAATTTTTAGACAACTTTAACTACTGTTACACTCAATATTTAATACTCTTATTTACTGAAAAATCTACGCAGCCCTTGCAAATATTCCTGTATGGGAAGTTGTAACAAATTGACAAACATTTTGCGCACAAAAGGGATTTAAAAAAAAAGTTTGATTATCTTTAAAAAATTATTCTTACCTGTGTTGGATAAATTTTAGCACAAATGTACTGACATACTTTTAAATTTTTTTTAAGTTGCCTTAATCAGGATTGCCACTCGTTTTTTTCAACATTTTTCCAGCTTTTAAAAAGTACACATTTTTTATTCTCGTTTGCGTTTAAAGTTAAATTTAAGGTAAAAAACTGTGTTAAATAGTATAAAAACATTGAAAAGATACTGTAAATCTACTTTAAATATGTTTTTTTATGAAGACAAAAATTTTTTATTTAAATGATAGATTTTTTCAGTAAATCGAAATTTTACTTTTGAACATGTGAAAATTATTAAAATTCCAGGTTATTTTCAAGACTTCTAAAATTCCAGGTAAAAAGACAACCTTGTTTTTTTGTAATAGTTAAAGGGTACATAAACCAAAGCTTATATATTATAAATACCACACATTATAAAAAAAATCAAAACAAATTTATACAGAACTATTTATTATTTAACTAACATATGTTTCTGTGTGCTAACTTTATAACATACAGAAGCATATATTAGTTTGATTAAAAAAAAAGATCTGTAAAAATTTGTTATAAAACATCCTAGTGAACTTGCTTCGCTAGGATTTCTATTAACAAACGATTATCTTTAAATTTTGAATAGTTAACAGAACATTCTAATTTTCTTTGTGAATTTTTGTTTATTGGAGAACTGACATTTTGCCAATATTATAAAAAACAGATCTGACGCGTAGAAACTATGTATGTTGTTCTGGTAAACAAAAGTTATATAAAAATATTAATTTATTCAGCACCTCTCCAATAAGTATTTTATTATTGAATTTTCATACAATAAAAAAGGATCTTATCTCAAATACTTGAAACATTGCAAAAGTCAGTTTTATATATCGCTTTTAATGATTCGTTCAAAAACATCTCGTAAACCAGATCTAATAGATGTTATGTTTAACATAATTATTTAATGCGACTAAATAATGTTATCTTAGTTTTTTGTTTTGGGTTAAAAATTACTTAGATCCTTAAAGTTTTAACAATTTTGAACAAAAAAATGTCATACGGTAAAGACAAAACAATTTATTTTATTATGAGTATATGCATTTGTGAATTTTGTAAAATAAAACCATTTATTTCAAAGTAAATTTAACTGTTGCTTTCAAAACCTTTTGGAAAAACATTTATACTTCAAATTTTCTAAATTACTTAAGCTTGGAAACAGTTCTAAAAACATGAACTTCTAAATACTATAAATACTAATAATTTTTTTTAACCAATAAAACGTTGTTTTTTGTTAATTTTAAATTATTTCGTTAACTTATGAATACTTGAAAATATTTCAATTTTAAAAAAATGTTTTTTCTATAAAAAAATTTATCATTTTAGAAAAATATTATTAAAAGATGTAAGTCTTAGACAATTGAATTTTTTATTTTAATCTTATTCGTTTAATTTTTTTGTTGAGACTCTTATAACTAACAAAACAACTTGTTTTTTTATTATTTTCAAACTGCTATACAAAAGTGAAAGCTACATAATGAAATGCAAAAACTATGTCTATAAACATTGTAAATGAAGATATACCATAGAAAAAATCAAAAGTAATTATTTGAAAATGCTTTAAATTAAAATCAATCGAGCATCAATTAATAGCATACAGAACAATATTTTCAGTTCTTAATTATCGAATTTCACAAGTTATTTTTAAAAATAAACATTGCAATAAAAATATTTAAGTAACACCTCAACTTATTAAATATGTACAAATAGTTTTAATAAAAACTCGCAAAAAAAAACTACAATAAAAACAACTTATATGTTAGATGATTCAATTTAAACTCAAATAAAAAGATCACTGTTTTTTGCTCACTTTAAAAAAATAAAAGTTTTCTTTTTCACCTTCAAATAAAGTTTTCTTTTTTTACCATCAAATAGTTAAAGTTTTCTTTTCACCTTCATTACTACCTTTTTGAGTGAGTCGTTACCACTGAAGTAAATCCATCTCAGTCCCCATGCATCAGTTTTACTCGGATTCTGGTATTCCCCATTCAAATTAGCACTATGGCAGTTATTAAACCACCACCCTCCACCGCCTCCAACGTCAGAAGAGCAATTTCCTACAAATTTTTTTATTATTTATCAAAATACTCAATAGATTTTAATGCAGTATTGTCTTTAATTCTAGTTTTAATGGTTGTTTATAGTAACTTTTCAACAGATTTTTTTTAATAAGATCCGGATATATCCTAATTTTAAAATAAGGTTTTGTTGCAGTAAAAAGAGATACAAACTGTCGTTGGAAATAATTGGTTCTGGGTCAAAATAATAAGACTTGTTGGTACATTTTAATTTTTTTCAGTTTTAAATTAGACACGGGTCCTTGAAAACACCAGTAAGAGTTCAAATAACTTCAGCAAATCTGATGCAGTCAATACCCTCTCACTAGTAAATATAATAACTGAGTGTCAATTTTGTGATTCAATTAATGATCGGCCGTATTCAACTATCCGGATTCGGCGGGATAATACCTTTTTGGATCCAGATGGTTCGATCTTAATGTTTAAACCAGATCACTATGGGGTGGTTAAAAAAGGTAATAGACGTATTTTAGAAAGTTTGGTTAAAATTTACACTAGACATTAAGGGAAAATTTTGAGCTTATTCTAGATATTCTGGAGTTCTTGATAAAGAGCAAAAAAAGGTGTTAGGAGTAGTTAAGGTTAACTTTGAAACTTACACTAGGTATTTAGAAAATTGAGAGTTTCATAGGATCCGACTGGATCGTCATTTCAAAATGAGATCCAGAACCAGATACGGCAGTACACTAATTTTATTGACCCGGTAGATCACTTATTTCAATCGATAAATAAATTACAGTTGAGGAGTTTTTTTTAAACTGATACTCAACCCTAATCAAGTCTGCAAAATAAGATGATAAAAATATTAAATTCATCTCTTAGAAACACCATCTCATCAATCATATAATAACTTATTAATGGTATAACTTGATTTTACAAAAAAAAATCCTTATTTAGAAAGAAATTCACAATTTAGTCAGAAAAACAATTTAAACTGATACTTTTGTTTTTTTGTAAACTCAAATTTTTCAAACATTTGTACTGGAAAACCTTGACAACTTTAAATGTGTGGTGAAAACAGACTTAACAAAAAAATCAATTCAGGTTGAAGATTATTTTTATGAAAAATATATATTAAAAATGAATACTTATACTTCACTTAGAAACTTAGTAACTGTCTGATTTTTTTTTGACATTTTGCCAACATTGTCAAAAAAAACTTCTTTATCCTGACGCTTATGAGCCTTATAATTTCTGACGACAAGGACCAATGAATAGAATGAATTGTTAAATAACGAATTAATTAGTACTTACCATTTGGAGCTGCGTCGTTATCTTGGTCTTCAGTTGAGAATTTCATTCCGTTATGCCAGGCCAGGGAATCACCTATATTAAAAAAATTTGTCAACTGTATTTACCTAGTAAACAGTGGCGAGACTGTTTTTGTTAAGGGATGCATAAAGTTTACAAGTATTTATAAAAACAATCAATTTATCACTATTCAAACTAAATTTGTATGATAATAGTACTACAGTTACAAAAAATTGTTTTAAACAAAAGTTTGTTTGAAAAATTTAAAGTTTTTACAGTTTTATATTAAAACATTAGGTTTTCTATTTTTAAGTGGAGCATCAACTCTAATACTACACCCAACACCTTTGCTGTAATTATTGTTGGTAATAAGAACACACCACTGTAGTTCTTTATTAAAAATTAAAAACACCAATAAATTATGTAGAAATTTCAAAGGACTATGCTTTACAAATCATACATGTGATTAGAGAATAAAATAACTTTTAGTTGTCAAAAAATAAACTAAAAAGTATAATATATAAAACTAAAAATTAACCTGCAGTTCCTGTGTACTGGCCAACATGTAATATAAACTTTCTAGATTCATGGCTCAGGTAAAACTGACTGAAAATAATTAAACATATATTTAATACTAAATAATACACAAACTATTTTTAATTCTTAATTAAAGAAAACATCAGCTAAAGTCTAACAGAGCTAAGGTTGGAATTTAGCATGCCGTGAGACAAGTTCAAGTTAACACATAGTTTTAATCACACCACTTAGATCATAAGACCATAAGCCTTCAGTAAACTGAGACCAGGGTTTTGGTGTGATCAAACCTGTTGACCTGTGTTTGCATCACGGCATACATAAATCCAAGATTAGCTCTGTTAGACTTTTGCTGATGTTCTTATTTGATAGTATTCAAAATAAGCGTACCAAGAGCAATTTATCGAATGTTGCACAACAACTAAAAATGGCTGAAGTTACTGATCATACCAGCAAACGGTAAAACATGATAAACCGCTTGTAGATTGATAACCGCAAGGTTGCAACTGACTGACTTCGATAACAACAAACCCGGGTCTCAGTTTATTATAGAATTAGGTCTAATGATCAAAGTGGTGAAATCAAAACTTTATGTTCCTTACTTAAAAGTATAAACTAGCAAAAGTCATAATCATTTGAAGGAAAAAGCTAGTCTTTAATGCAAATTTTAACTAAACAAAATGTGTAAGCTATTGTTGATGTTGTACAAAAGGAAAGTTAACAATGTATAATTTTGGGGGATTAAAAATATTTTATATTTGAAACTATATTAAATAACTTAGACATTTTAGTGTATGTCTTTTTGTTTTTAAAAGTTCTAACTTGTGTTTAAATTACCAAAGACACTAACTCGTATACTGCATATGCTGTTTGTCCATTAAACTTCTCCATTTCAATTCTTAAAACATAATCTTTATTTTTCAGAATTGAATACATGTTTCTTAACCCTTAAAATTATTAGATTTTTATCATATTGAACAATATTTACTTATTTTTTATAGTATTTAAGTTTTAAAAAAACTTAAAGTCTTAAATTGGTCAACAAAATACTTGATTATTTATCTTATCATTAATAACTAAAAACAGTTTTGTTGTAATAACATAAAAACAAGGTATACTGATATTCAAACGAACCAATCCAGTAATTTCCGTTTTTATCACCAAACCCCTTGAGGTAATCTAACCAATTTCTTTTGAAGCTTGTTGATGAGTCTGTCCTTCTTTGTAAGACCTGAACAATGTTATAAAGAGGATTACTACTGATATTGATATGCATAAAATTATGTTTTAATGCTGCTATGTTCAAAAAATATTTAATTTCAAAGTTTTATAACATTTTTAGTGAAGAAAAAAAGTTACTAAGTTTTTTTTTGGTTGAATTTGAAAGTTAAAAAAAATTAGAAAACCAAAAATAAACTTTTAAGTTTTAATGCATCTATATCATTAAGTTAACAAAAAAACTGACAGTCCATCCAGTATTATCAGAGTCGAATTCACAAAAAGCTTCTACAGTTTTTTCAGCATTTTTAAAAGGATTTATTGTAAAAACACCATCTTGAGCTCTAGAGTTGATTTTCTTGACATCATTGCAATCACGTGCTAAATTTATGTTTACAAGAATTAACAAAATTAAAGTAACAATTGTATGGGTTACCTGTTTTTCTCTATATCAAGTGCAGTAAATGTAGACTTTTTTTAATGGTACAAGTACAAACTGACATATAAACAATTATGTTTTTTTATGTTCTAAATTTTAACAATATAACAGATATGTAGAGTGCATATACAACAAGTGTTGGTAAACAAAACCCACTAACTGAGCAATAAGTTATGACCATAGGAGGGATAAATCACTTTTTCATATTTTGATCTTAATTTGTGAAGTTTTAACTAAGCTACAGGATGCATTTTACTGATTTTTCATTTCAAAGTAATTCATGAGATATAACCATTAAAAGATGTAGAGTGCAATAAGTTCTTATAGGAAGCGCAAACTAAAAAAACAAAAACAAAGACAATTTCACTAAAAATCTGTCTCCTTCAAGTTTTTTAAGATAAGTACTTCATGTTTTCAGAAAATGTTCCTTGCAATATTTATAAAACCTGTTGCAAAAAAAAATTCTATAAAAATTGTAATAAAAAACTAAAATATTAAAAATTTTGTTGCGACAGAATTCTACAAATATTGCAAGGAATACTTCTTGAAAATTTAAAGATATTTCTCTCAAAAAATGTAGGAGGAGATAGATTTTTAGTGAAATAGTCTCTTTTACTTTTTTTAGTTTGCGCCTTCAATAAAAAACCTATTACACTCACTAACTTTAACCACCTATATCTCAAAAATTATTTTGAAATTTAGAAACCTGTAAAATGCAGATTGTAGCTTAGTTATAACTCTACAAAATAAGATCAAAATGTGAAAAAAGTGATTTACCTCCCCATTTACTTTAATTAATTTTGTATACTTCAGGGGTTGGCAAACTGCAGTAGCAGGGTACATTTTAGTTAAAATAATACTTTTCAAAACATCATAAAAAGTATTTTGTGGTAAAAACTTGAATTACACTCATTATTTTATAAACTCATAACTTGTGTCTATGAATGCTTATTTTATCACACTTCTAGTTTAAAACAAAGATGATTAGTACACTTATCAAGTTTATTTATAGCATACTTCTTGTAGTTTCCTGTTTTATATGTATACAAATTTAATCTTTGTTGTAAACTTAAAAACGTTATTTAAATTGTGAATACTAAACAACTAAAACAACCTCCCATAAAAATTTTCATAAGATTTTTCAATTTGTTATAGTTTATATTGATGTTTTTGAATCTATCCTCTAACTTTTTTTTGTATTTACTCAAAGTACTTAATTTCTCTTTGATTTTCTTGTTGGATGTTTTATTTTCTGCTTTAAGAGTTCGTTTTAGTTTATAGTAGTTGTCAGCCAAACTTTTATGGTTGCCTTTTAATTTATTGAATTTTTCTTCTAATTTTTCTTGCTTTTTACTCATAACATGTATTTTCTTTTTGTTTTCTATGTTATCTCTTCTAAGATACTCTACAACTGATTCTAAACGACTCTGGGGACCTGAATTTCCAGTAACTCCTACTTCACCCATTCCACTGCCTTCCTTTTGATCTTCATTTTCAGACAGACTTCTAACGTGACGATTTGTGGAAAGTCCACCAAGACTTTGGTCCTCGTCATCAGAAGTAGAAAGAGTCCAGTCACATTTGGCTATATACAAGATGTTGAATAATAATAAAACAAACAACTTCATATTATGACTGTAAAATTGAGTTTTCAATTATTTATTTTGGTTAGTTAGTTTATATTTATCAACCTTCTTGACATTATATATAAATATATATGTTAATGTGTAAAGTAAACTTTGAAGCTGCCTTCTGATACGCAAAATAGTCTAATTATAAGGGACACCAGAACCAGACTAATTAAATTTTATTTAATATCAAAACAATTAATTTCAGTTTTTATGGTTATAAATCTAAAATTTTTGCTTTAAAATTTTGGTAATCAGGTTTTTTTTGCAAAATTAAGAACCTAATAAGAAGTTATGTTATTAGAAAATATCCAAAAATATTTTTGTACTTGACCTTGTTAACCTTCAAAGATTACGGTACTTTAAGCCCAAGCAGGAGAAACATGTATATTTATTAAAAAACTTATATTAAATTTATTTAACTAAAAGTTGCCAGCAAAAGTGTAACATAAATGTTTAAAATATTTTTAGACAGTTTCAATAAATGTAACCTAAAATACACCCTGTAGAACTTATTTTTTGACTTTCATTTAAAAATCTTAGTAGATTGTATTTTTTCATTATCAAAACTTTATATTTAAAATAAAGAATAAGTCTGCAAGCTATTACAAAATACCTAAATATGAGTTTAACTTGCATGATCTAGAATAGAGGTGGGCAACAAGCTTAAGAAGTTAAAATGACCGGCCCCCAAACCTTTTTTAAATTTAAATGGAATCTGGCCAAAAACAAAATTGATCCGGTCCGCAAGTAGATGATCAGGCCCCGCTAAGCATTTTCAAAATTTACAAAATTTTCAAAATCCGGCCAACCAATGTAAATATTACAAAACTTGTTTAAAACATTTTTAGATTATTTTATTAAAACAAAAATGTAAGACTTTGACCCTGAAAACATTTGTAAAATTGGCTTTTTATTTTTGTGGTGATAAAAACACTCTTTTGTTAAAGTATCTTTTCCTGTTTTGAGTCAGTTGAAGTAATCCAAAAACAACTGTTTGCTGAACTAACTTTGATGATCTTACCAACCATAAAAACTTTCATAAAAAATGGACGTTTTAAAAATTGTTGTCTTTCCCAGATGTGTAGTGAGTTGTTTTTATACTTGTTTAGAAAAGTAAACAAAAATTTTAAGCCAAACTGCTCAACATTAAATTTTAATAAATTATTTTAAGTAGAGACTACACTTTCCACTCTTTTCTGCTATTGATTTTTTTTTTATTTATGACTTTTTGATTAGTTATATGGTTTAGTTAAGTGATGACCAATTGATGACAATAGTTTCACTTGATAATGAGTTTGATCGTCGTTTTGCAGACTTTCAACAACTAATAGAAGAATTTGATATTGTGTCATCATAGTTGACGTTCAACACCAAAAATCACCTAGTAATATACAGTTAGAACTGCTAAACTTCAATGTGACAGTACACTAAAAAAAATTCAAACCTTAAAAGTTTAAAAGATTATATGCCCTACTTAACAAGCCAAATTTTGTTAATTTAAAAAAGATGGCAATGAAGTTACTTGTTCTGTTTGGGTCTACATATATTTGCCAACAAACATTCTAAACCATGTATATAAACAAAACTTAGCTGCGTTCAAATCTTACTGATACCAATCTGCAGTCATTACTGAGGATATCTACTTCTAATATACTTCCAGATTTTAAACAAATTGTTAAAAACTTTGATGATCCACAAATGTCTCATTGACTTCTTTTTAGTGTAATTATTCTTGCTTAACTCTTCAACCTTACATTTAAAATATAATATGGCAGTTTTACATGTTAGTTTTTCATTTAGTACTATTTTCATTAGTGAAACTGATCTTAATCTAAAAGTCTATTAAATTAAATGGTTATCATGTTTAATCAAAAATTAATCTCTTTTTTATTTTAGTATTTCATTATTTTATGTTAGTACTTATACAAAAGTATTTTAAATGAATTTTTTGATAATATTATTTTTAGAGTACAGACCTTAATTAAGTTTCATAAGTTGATTGTTACTGTTTGATATTTTGATAGTAAAAGTACTAGAATTTTAAGCCAAAGTATTTTTTTATCTAGGTTTAACTGTTTTTTATATATGTAGATATGAAAATTTAAATCAAACATATAAATTTTATTCCTTTTAGTAGATTATGTAATGAATCTTTATTAGTTTGTGCAAATTAAAAGGTAGTAGTTTAATTTTGTAATGTTAGTTAACTTCTGAATAACATTATTAATGAAAACTCTAGCCAAGGATTGCCAAAATTAGATAATTTCGGATAATTAATAATTTTTAAGTGTTTTAGCTTAAAATATTAGGCTCGAGTATTTTTTAGTAAGTAAGCTATTGTTTTTATAAGACTAGCTAGTATTAATTCGGTCCAGAGTTATAATAAATATAGAGTTATGAATACCTAATAAAAATTAACACAAAATTTCATACTTGAGAACCTTGGTAATTAATATATTGATTCAAAATTCTGAAATACCCGATCAATCAATTAGCATCCAGCCGGATCTAATTCTTTTTCAAATTAGTTTCCATTTGGATCCGGATCTTTGTTTAAAATTAGTATTTAGCCGCATCAGGATAATATTTTCAAATTAGGATCCGGATCTAAAAAAGGATCCAGCTAATTCCAGTAGATCACTAACTCAAAATGCTACTGCTGAGGATTGTTTTTTGGATCCGGCTGTCAACTATTTACGTTGCCCACCCCTAATCTAGAAGGATCTTTTTATTTGGTTCTAAATTTTAATTGATATAATCTTGAGTTTCATTAAAATTATATTATTAAAGTTGTTTACAAATCTTGACTTGATACAAAATTACATTCTGTATTTTCTGTTCAGCACATTTTGAGTCCAGTGTGTGTCCCCTTGCCCTTTACATTGTAACATTAGTCTAAAACTTATATAATTTACTACATAGTGACATACTTAAATTAAATCATTTTCGAAGCAGTTATATATCAGATCCACAAAATATAATTTGGTGGTACCAAATAAAGCTAATTTATAACATATAAAGTTATTAATGCTAGATTATACTTCGAATATTTTATTGTTTATTAATTGGAATATTAGTCAGAAGCTTTTTCAATGGCAGGCCAGATTTATCAAAAAATGTTTCTTATGTCAGACCTATTAAAAACAACAAGCAGACAAATAATTTGAATAAATATTTTATACACTTCTTAGTTTTTAAAATAAAGTGGTATTTAAATTATAGTTTGATAAGAAAATTAATTCAATGGTATATATGAACAAATTTGTCATAATAAAAAAACATTTTTGTTGTTTTAAGTTAAAAATAAAGTCGAAGCAAAAGGTTGCTGTTTGAGAAAATATGTGAATCTAGCCCACAAGACTACTTGCCAATAATTAACATAATAAATGCTCTCTAACCTAAAACTTATTATAGTTATATACAAATGAAATATAAACAATTTTAGAACTCAATGAAATTGCCTGCAAATATGTTTTTAATACTAAAACTTGTCTTAAGAAACATTGAAAAAATATTTCAATAAAATTTACAAGATAATATAATTTTAAAATAGTAAACTGTATATTAATTTATCAACGCTTTTGTTGTAATTGTGGTGGAGACAAACTTTTTAAAGATTATTTTACAAAATAAATTGGGCCAGTTTATGTTAAAAAAAACCTGCTTACTGGTCCACAAACTACAAAAGGTGCTCAACTTTATGATAGAACATTGAAAAAGGAAATATGAAAATTTTACAGAATTGCTTAAGGTTTTTAGAAAATTTTTCAAACATTTTTAAAAAACAAGTTTTTGGTCTTTCTTAAGTATAGAGCTTAAGGTTCAAAAATTTTATAAATTGTATAACAACATTGATAAAATACTTTAAAGCTTTATCAGACGTGTTTTCTAATGAATTAAAGTTTAAATGATACAAAAAATATTTATCTTTACAATAGACTTTTTGAGTCTAATCAAAATTTTATAACTTCAGTTGTAAAAACAGTTAAAAATTGAAGGTTTTTCCAGGTTTATAGTTATTTTTCTTAAAAAAGGCTTTTTTTTTTTCAAAATTTCCAGATTTTTTATGCCTGAATAGTCAAACTCTAGGTTTTACAGGATTCCAAACTTTTTGGCAAGTCTGATTTTAGCATAGTTTAGAACTTGGTTTCCCAAAGTGGGCCAAGTGATCCCCTTGGGAGCCATAACATAAATTTAGGTGGCCAAAGAGTGGGCCATGAGCCGGAAAACGGGAAGTCATGAGGTAATACTTTGAAAGCTATACTGTATATTCTGGAGCTAAAGGTGAAGAGCAAAAAAACAAAATCAAGGTTAGGGTGTATATAAGGGAAGTTATTTGAGAAAAATCTTGTTGGAGGAGGCCATAGCTTTTTTACTTCTTTGAAGGGAGCCTTATGTGTGGGAAATTCTGGTTTAGAACAATACAGAAAATAGTAAAATAAAAAGGATTAATGTGTCAAAAAAAGATGCAAAATTACTATGAATGAATCAATCAACATACTTTTATTGATTTTAAAAAGATAAACATATGTCAGTTAAGTGTAAGTTGAAAACTAACCTTTAGATTTTTCAAAACAAATTTGTAATTTGTATAGCAAAAAGAAAAGATTTATAAATATTTGTAAATCTACAACATACATAAACAGGGTTGCCACTCTTTTCTAATCAAAAATCTGTTTTGAGTTACCAAAAACTATCCTGGGTGACCTTAAACTGTCCACTTAAGTCAATCTGAGTTTTTACAGACTAATATAAAACAAAATTGTTTTTCTTAATTGTAACGATTATAAAAGATAAACTATTAAAACTAAATCGAATTAATTTAATTAGAAATTTGGTAAAATCATTCCAAATATTAAAAAAAACTTAAAACTGTCTTTGGTCAGCCTAAGTATATAAAAAGGTCAAAATATTCTGAGACTTTGAAAAGTTTCAAAATATCCTGGAGTGTATTTTGCCACAAAAACTTATTAACCAAAATATACAAAATATATGTTTTTTTTTTGTTGTTTTTTGTCATAATATTTTAGTTTTTCAACTTTGTTATAGCAGGAACATTTCCTCAGAATTTGATGTACTTATCTCAAAAACTATAGAAAGATATAGAAATCTGTAAAAAGCTACTTATAGCTTAGCTAATCTCCTACTAAAACAATCAAGTATTGAAAAAAGTGATTTACCCCACTTGAACTACAGGGTGGCCACTGAGTTTTTAGAAAGCTCTCAGAGGTTTTTGAAAGTAGGAATTTTCTCGATTACTTTTAGTAATTACAGGGTTGCCAGTCTTTTTTTCAAAATTTTTTACAGGTTTTCCAAATTTCTTCCAGGTTTTTAAAAGTAAACATTTTTGGGTCTATTTTTAGTCTAAAGTTAATTTCTATAAAAGAAACTGTGTTAAATAGTACAAAAACATTTAAAAGATGCTGTAAAGTTACTTTAAATATGTTTTTTAATAAAAAATTTTTTGATGATGACAAAAAAATCTTATTTATATGATAGATTTTTTGTGTCAAATTGAAATTTTAGTACTGAAAATGTTAAAATTATTAAAAATTCCAGGTTTTTTGATCAAAATTCCAGGTTTTTTTTAAAATTTCTCAAATTCCAGGTTTTTCAAGGTTTTTCCAGGTTTCCAGGTAAAGTGGCAACCCTGTAATTAAGTAAATTTTAGGCAAAAAGATGATAAAAATAGTATAGAAATATTGAAAAGATACCGTAATTTTACTTTAATTGTGATTTTAAAAAATAATTAAACATGTACAAAAAAGAAAAATTGTATGTAATTTATTGTATTACATTATTGTATTATTTTATTTTCTTTTTCCCTTAGATTGCATGTTATTTAAACTCTTAAATGTTTATTTTATAATTAATGTTAATATTTTTTACGATTTGGCCCCAAATCAAAATGATGTATACTACACTATCATTTGCCTTGGCCATTTCCTAGATAAAAAATTGATAAAAGGAAAAAAAAAGTTAATAAGAATGTGAATTACATCAAATTTAATTAAAATAAAATAATTTTATTAAATTTGCTGTAAATCACATTCTTATTACTTATTTTTTTCTTTTATCAATTTTTTATCTAGGAAATGGCCAAGGCAAATGATAGTGTAGTAAACATCATTTTGATTTGGGGCCAAATCGTAAAAAATATTAAAATTAATTATAAAATAAACATTTAAGAGTTTAAATAACATGCAATCTAAGGGAAGAAGAAAATAAAATAAATAAATAAAAAATTATTTTTGGTTTTAATACCATATGATGAAAAAAAACAAAAAAAAAACTTTATTTTTGGAGGGACCCCATGAAATAATTACAATCCCAAACCAAATATTTATTTTTTAATTAAAGACAAAGGTGCGTTCTCTAAAATAAAAATAAAAATTTTAGATAGCTTTTAAGATAAGGAACATAATTCACATTAAAGTTTTATGTTTTTTGAAAAATTAATAAATTTGCCTATAAAATTAACTTTATGCTGTAGTAAGATAAGAAGTTATGTTTATAGAATTTCCACCATTTCAGTATTCATAATAGCTAGATTAAGATACTTGTAGAAGCTCCCAGCCAAGCTCAATGACATGAAGAGATTATGTGGCTACACTGAAAATACAACTTTATTAAGTCAACTTACAAAATTCTTAACTTGATAAAAACAACTGAACTGAGAGTTGTTAGAATTAGTGAGCAGTTTTTGTTATGATAGTAGTTGTTACAAACAAAACTCAAAAATCTAGTGACATGGTTACAAACAGAATTTTGAACTAAATTAAATAGTTAGGTCAGGTGACTCAGGTCCTAACCCTGACTCAGGTCCCATATGTGTAAGATTTAAAAATTAAAGTTAAAAAGTTTAAAAAAAAATTCAATTTTTTTTTAAACCAAAAGATAGCTCTATATATATTTAAATCGTGGATATATTTTCTTTATTATTTTCTTTTTCTTAGTAAAATGGTAGATTGTTTTACTTATTTGTAATTTTTGTGCTGTTAATATTTGTGTGTACTTTAAGAAATTTAAGTAATTGCTAGACACTTTTGTAGCCGAACCTGGTAAAACATTACCAATTAATTTTGTTAATACTTATAAGGGATAAAGATTTTCTTAAACTATAAAATTATACAAATATTTTTAACTTAAAAACAAATTTACAGCTAAGTTGAAAAACATTTTAAAGATACACTCTGTTTTATTAATTTTGCACAAGTTTTCGAGTTTTAAAAACTCGTTCCAGCAAATATTTCTGCTTAGCCGACCAATTCGGGCTCGCACCCTATAAACCCCTTGAAGCATATATTTGAAAAACAAAACTTTTTCAGACTGGTAACGCGGAAAAAAAAGGTTAACTTTTTTTGATTTACTCCTAGTAAAAATTATAAACTTTTTATATAAAACTAACCATCTATTACGTGAAAAACTTAATAAAAATGTAAGCAGTCATAGAGCTTTTAAAGACATAAAGTGTTTTTAGTTGTTACTTTTCCTTAAATAAATTAAAATGATTTTAGTTTAAACTTAGTGCTTTGTTTTTGATATAAAACAATAAAGTTAAACAAACAAAAATCGATTCAAAGAAAATTTATGTACAAAAATATTTAAACATACACTCTGTTTTATTAATTTTGCACAAGTTTTCGAGTTTTAAAAACACGTTCCGGGTAATATTTCTGCTTAGCTGACCAATTCGGGCTCTTACCCAATAAACCCCTTGAAGCATATATTTGAAAAACAAAACTTTTTTAGACTGGTAACGCAGAAAAAAAGGTTAACTTTTTTTTGTATTTACTTCTAAAAAATTATAAACTTCTTATATAAAACTTACCATCTATTACGTGAAAAACTTAATAAAAATGTAAGCAGTCATAGAGCTTTTAAAGACATAAAGTGTTTTTAGTTGTTACTTTTCCTTAAAATAAATTAAAATGATTTTAGTTTAAACTTAGTGCTTTGTTTTTGATATAAAACAATTAAGTTAAACAAACAAAAATCGATTCAAAGAAAATTTATGTACAAAAATATTCAAAGATAAACAAAGAAGTTTTTTATGTGCTACACAAATAATAAATACAAAAAAATCTATTAAACAAGTGTATTTTGTTTAATTGTTTTTATAAAAACTGGAAACAACTAAAGAATACAAAGAATACACTTTTTTCCTTTAAATATACAGTTGTAGTAAACAAAATTATAACATTAAATGAAAATATAACAAGGTTTTTACGTATATACTAATACTTTCATTATTAGTAAATACTTATATAAATAATATTTAGATACGGTTACTGCATTTTAATAATAAATTATTAACAAAAATATATAACAAATCAGACATACTTTTTTAAAAACTAAACAAGCTTTTCTAGTTGCTACTAAAAGTACCTAAACTAGTTGCTGTAAAAAGTTTAATGTAATTGTAAAAGTTTTGTCAAGTGTTCTTTTTTAATTATAGATATTTATAAAGCAGGTAAAAACTTACAGAAAAAATTTTGCTGTTTGCGAACTTAATAATTAAATTAACTTTTTTACAAATAAGTTTTTAACATGGTTATTGGCTAAAACAAACTAAAATATACAAATTTTGACTAAAAAAACAAATTAAACTGAAAACTTTTTGGAGAATAAACGTTCTTTTTATGAAATCTCTAACTAAGCTTTTGATTTGCTTAAAACAAAACGATTTTTTTGCATAAACTGAAATTAACCCATGTCATGTTTACAACTTGCTATCACAGAACTACAAAAAAGTTTTTGAAACGCATTTAAAATCATTTTTATAGTGTCACACTGAAAATTTCGTATTTCATTTTTCAAAAGTTGAACTAATTAGTAAATTTTTCAGAGTTGAATTATTGAGACGCTATCAGCGATGGACTCATTACGAAAATACTCCTGTTTACGACGGAAATTATAAAACTACAGTTATGTTAGTTTTACTATTGGTTACAATAACAAATTACATAGATTAAGGTTTAGTATGTGTATTTTTGTAAATACTTGATTTCTTATTCATAAAATTTAAAAGCCCAGCTGCCTAAAAAAACGAGCCCAAGGTTAAATAAGTTTTCAAAATAACAGTTATGTTAGTTTAACTATAATTGTACAAAAATTAACGGAGCATCATAAATTGAAAAAGGCCTAATACTTTTGTAGTTTTTATCCTTCATGTTTGTATTATCTATTTTTTTATTTTAATCTTTATCCAAATATTAGCACTCAAACCGGCTTGAGTAAAATCTTCACACAACCTTCCAGAGGTTTGCTTTTCTCATTTAATGAAACCTTCAAAGAACTTTAACTTTTTACACCAAACTCTTTAAAAAAAAATTAATTTCTTATCACTTACACCTTTATTCAATTTAAATATAAAATTTTACCAGGGAGGCGCTCAGACCACTTTCAGCTTACCACTCCAGCTCCTCGAAGAAGGGATTCTGGATGAAGTTGGAGGAGTTTAAAGGAAAGATCACCGACGTCGAAGACACGACAAAAGTATTAGGAATTACCTAGTTCGAAAGTGCGCCACAGTCAATCCGCTGGGTGTCGCAATGTTGGTTTACTGCGATAAATTTCACGACGACTTTGCCGACGTGATGTGCAGGTTTCCGATAAAAAACTAAAAATAGTTTTTAACACGATATTTTAAAACATTTAAAAATGGCTCGTATGAGTATAAAAACATTTAAAAAGTTTTTAATGTACTTTTTCGCAATAGTCTTATGGTGTTTTCGCTCATATATATAAATGTATTGTGCTGCGTTACTTTGAAGTTGCAAATTTAAAACTTTTTAATGCAATTTTTGAACCGGGGTAGTTACATGTACTAACGTAAATAAAAGGTGAAAATGTTATATATTTCGTGATTGTTGTTTTTATGGTTTTGATGATGTGTTATGTTTGGTAGTTAGCTTTTTAAACAAAGTTTTTTTTATTTATATTGATTTAAAATTATTTTTAAACTATTTTTTATTGTTAGACACAAGTAAACGTAATTAAAGCACAAAAACATACCCATTGAACGAAAAGTATCGTTTTAGGGGTGTCTAAATTTATTTTGATTATAGCTGTTAAAATTTACTTAATATGAGTAAAAATAATGTGTTTATCATTTGTTGTTGGCATTTTACTGGCAGCAATGGAAGTCGAAAAACACTATAAATTGTTTAATGTTGGCTCATATTTAAAAACAAGTTAGCTAAAAGTTATAAGTTGTTATATATGTGTTCTCTTTGGAAACACTTTTTATAACCAAACAACTTTTTGTAATACTGCCTATTTTTTTCAAACTTTTGTTTTTGAATTCTATTTATTTGTTTTGCAAAGTAAAATAAAAAAGTTTAAAAAAACCTAAGAAATAGTAAAGTTTTAGTGATTTGTATAAGTCTTAATTGTTTTTTATGTAACCAAGTCTGATTAAAAAATAAGTATTGATTATGCAAAATGAAAAACAAAATTTGAAAGTAAAAATATTTGACAACAAAATAAACTATTGAAACTTGAGTGTTATAATATAAATGTGTTATATCTTAACTTAGTATATGTTAATAGGTAAAATGTTAAACAGTAGAGTTGGTCAACTTAAATATTTTGTTGCCAAATACTTTTACTTTCAAATTTTGTTTTTCATTTTGCAAAGTCAATATTTATTTTTTAATCAGACTGAAATGTTGAAAACAACTTTTGTATTCCTTTTTATTAATTCTTTTAAGCAGAGGCGTTGTAAACAAAGTTCCATAAAACTTCGCTGTAATTAAAACTGTAATTGTTTACTTTAAATCAACAGGACTAGAAACTTGATTATCTAAGTTTAAGTAAAAGTTTTACAGCCGCTACATTTACGCCTTACTCAAAATATACCGAAGATGGATCATGCTTTATATAAGACATATAGCGCTTCGGTTTAAAGTTTATCGACATGATATTAAAAATAAAAGTCCTATATGAAAAGTATACTTAAAAACCAGTCTGATTTTTATATTTGCTGAGTCATCAAGTTTTACTAAAGCGTTTTTTTTTACTTTTAGCCCTATTTGTAAACCACCTAACCGAAACGTATCGATATCAAAAATAAGGTTTTAATACATGAAATAAAGTTTCAGAATATTTAAACTTAAGTGAATTGTTTAATAAGTTTGAAATATTATGATTTATGATTCATAAAATTGTTATAAAATTTATTTGGTCAGTTATTTAATTTAAACTATAAATAGCACTTTTTTACTACTTCAGTGAAATTTTCATTAAAATTAAAAAATTAGTTTACTCTACTGATATATTTTGATTTTATTGTTTTTACTCTACTGCAACATAATTTAATTACAAATATAATATTTCAAAACTCTATAAAGTATCATCTTAATAATTTAACTGTTTTTTACATTTTGTTTCAGGGAATAAAGTTTTTAATGTAAAACTTTATACAAAACAGTAAAGAAAAGAAATATGTTTATAATTTTTTTAGAAAAATTTAAGCTATTTTCTTATCTTAAAGTTAATAATGTGCTTGTGAGTTGTGTTTATTACAAAATATGCTTAATATTTTTAGCAATCAGCTATGTTTTTAGCTGTAGTATGTTGAGTTAAAAGTAAACTATATAAAGCTCTAACACTTTGTAAAAATCGTTTAATGGAAACATTTTGTCATCTTATTATAATGTACAAACAACTTTTTTAGGATTAATAATAGCTATTTTAAAAATTAGTTTTGTAAACTTTTTCAATTTAAATACGAAACAAGTTTAAAAAAACTGGAATAATTTGAAGTAAGGAAAAAGTTAGCAAAATTATTTTGCAGTAAAAGAAAATACGAATAACACATCATTAATTTTTTGATACAAAAAAAAAACATCTTAGTTTAATAAAACTGTTTGATGAAATAAGAAAATGAACTTTATTAAAAAAAGTATTAGAAGAATATGAGCTTTTGTTAATAATAAACAAAGTATAAATAAACATATTGATATAAAACACTGAAGGTTGTATGACAACCTAATTAACTTATTCTATAAAAATATTATAAAGGGAACAATAAACTTTTTTGGATTTAAATATTTTTTGTTAACAACAGCACTTATGGATATCTTATAAAAAAAGTAAAAAAAAAATAAATAATTTAGTTAAACTATATGTATACATGCTTTTAAGTAAACATTACTTACAAAAATATAGAATACCTGTAAAAGATATTATAGTTTTTGAAATAACAAACAAGGATAAACAAAACCTTATATCAAATAATATAGCTTAGTCAAAGGAAAGTTGCTGTTAAAATTTATACACAAAATATACAATCATGGGACACGTTCAAAATTCACCCGCGATCGAAATCCACCCAGTCGAACTCGAGAACCGCTTACCGAACGAGGGTAAGGGTTAGGGGAACAGTGATAATGAAAATAAATAAAATATAAATAAAAAAAATTCACAAAATATATAAAATAAATTAATAAATTAAGAAAATGTAAAAAAAAATTGGGTGAATTTTGATAGTATACCAATTTCAAACAGAAATATCAAATTGCTTTTATCAACTTTGAAGTTTGTAACGCAAATGTAATGTATCTGTCTTAAAATGATAAGAATGACTTTGTCTAATATGTTGCATGCTCTAAAACAATAAAAAGATTATATAAAAAACCTTTGACAAAAAGTAACTCTTTTATAGCAATGTGTTATAACATTTAAGAAATAGCTATACTTTCCCAATAAACGAAAACTATATAACAAATTTTAGCTTTTTTTTCTAAAACATCAAATTTGCCACTTAGCAACGGCGCAGGTGCACGCCACGGGGACTTCCTCGACGACCCGCACCCACTTTCGCGGTTGCCTCGACGACCTTCTCCGCACTTGGACGGGGACGCGGACCTGGTGCGAGTACTTGTGGGCGGCGGGAAGGAAAAGACCAAAATTGTCCATGGTCACGCATGACTGGCAGTCGCAGCAAGCTCGCTGCAAAAGCGCGGGAATCCTGTGGCGATCGTACTCGAAACTGGAATATAAATAAAAATATTTTAATAAATAAACAACTATAATATGGAAAAATAACATAAATTGTTTTTTTAAACTTAAAAAAAAATTTAAAGAACAATTAAAAAGTTTGTTAGTTCTACACTTAGTTTAATAAAAAATATTATAACAAATTTTATGTATTTTATCATGAAAATAACATATTTGAAGAGCTTTTTTCCGGTGCATAACTTACTAAAAATATATAACAGAATACATTTCATTTTAAATACATTTCATTTTAAATACATTTCATTTGTTGGACAATCCTGAGTGTGTTAAAATTTATAAAAAGGACAATTTTTCAGTCTTAGTGAGAGCGGAGAACTCTTTTCAATTGCATATTCTGGAAGCCTTATGTATTCAATCTTTAAGGCCCAGTTTATGCAAGCAGAAAAAGTTTGTTTACCAAACTAGACTTTTTAAATCCTTATATGAGTAATTTTAAAGTAATTAGTTTCTTGTTAAAGTTTATTTTTAAGCATAGGTTTAATTTAAAATTTTTATCGCTTCTTTATTTAGATTGTTTCAATTCTACCGAGTTTTATTAGTATACCAAATTTGTTTAACATTAGCACTTATTTAATTTTAACTTTTGATTATTACGTCATTTTATATCTTAAAACTTTAAACTGCAGTATAATTTTATTTCAATTTGTATTCATTCAAATTCAGTAGGAAACAATTTCTGACGAGTCCTACTTGAAAGTACTTAAATAAATTTAAAATGAAATGTATTCTGTTATATATTTTTAGTAAATAACAGATAAAAAAACAACTTAAAAAGTGTAATAATAAGAAAAGAAAATAAAGTTTGTACGAAAATTCCTTTTGCTATCTTTTAAATTCGACACTTAACGCTAGCAGGTATTCTTATTTTTTCAATTAATTTTTCGATTATTATATTGTTTTAAAAATTGCACAAATGTGACTAGGACTTGAACCGAACAAAACTATTTTACATTTAACTAAAAAACAATCAAGTTTTGCAATAAATAAGTTTTAATGACATACTTAACAAGATATTGTAAATTAAACTTTTTAAATTTTTGTAATTTTTGATTTAAATTTAACTCATTCTACATTCTAAAAATAGCTGTTATAAATAATTAGTTAATGCTTAATTTTAATTTGAAATTTAGTTTAGCGTTTAAAATGACATTAAAAATTAAATTTAAAATAATAAGTTAAAGGTATTTCATTATTTAGTAATTTAGATCGCTCAATTTTTATTTAAATTAAGTGCTAGCAGTTTTATAGCACTTTTAGAGAGAATATACCACACAACTGCAAAATAAATCTTATGTAGACTATTATTTACATGATATATAGTATTTAAAATACGTTATATTTTGAGGGTGGGAAATTGAATAATTTAAGTCAAGTATCATATATCGCTAGAAATGCGTTACTATAATTCTTTATGAAAGATATTTGCATTATTTTTAAATTTTCTCTTTAAAAACTGTAAAGAGGAAAGTAAACCTAAAGGTCAGTGTGATTTGCATATTTGCTGAGCCAGAAATTTTTTTTTAAAGAATTTGTCATTTTTTTCTTTGTTTATACAAAAAGAAACGTTTTACGATTGTTAAAACCTAAGCTAAACTCGTATATAAAATTGTTTTAATAAGCTAGTCTAAATTTTGTTCATCTATTTCTTATTGTATTTTATGTCACTTACTACATAGTCCATGGACTGCTACTTCTTTTGTTTATTGGCAAGGTGTTATATTCAAGACCTTGGTACTGCTTTTTAAATTGTGATGAGTACGGACAACTTGTACCTTTTCGTCTGTGCTTTGAGCATTTAAACTGCAATAAATATTGAAAAAATAAGAAATTTTTTAGGATTTTATTTATAATAAATTCGTTTGTTATTACCAAGTGTTGGTAAAGTTTATTAAATAATTCTGTTTTGTTGGCTTTAACTATAAATTATTTAGTTGTTTACTTTCTTTTTTTGCTAAAGTTACTTTTAAAACTTAATCAAATTATTAAAAGAAATGTTTTAGTATAGTTATCAAAACATCTTTCAAAAAATATTAGTTTTACAGTATGAATTTTTGAAAATATTTCAGTGTTTAAATAAAAAATGTTTGTTTCACTAAAACACAACATTAGCTTAACACAGACTTATAGTTTAGAACTAACTGGTTTTTTAATAAGTTTTATTGTTCCTGGGTATTGCTTTTCCTCAATCAAATATGTTCGTAGATTACTAAAATCGTTACTTATTAGTTTTTTAACAACCATTAAAAGTATAAGTTATAAGTGTTTTCAAACTCTTTAAAGTATTTGTCGTTATTGCCAATTTACATTAAATATTTATGGTAAAATAATAGGTTTTTTAACTTTATATTTTAAAATTGCTCTTATAAAAAAAAGCTAAAGTTTGTTTATACAAATAAATATTATAAAGATATAAAAACAACAACAAACTAAATATTATCTAAAGTTTTTTAATAAAACTATCTAGACCTAGAAAATATTTCATTTTATTTGTATGTTGGACTAAAAACAACTTCAAAAATATTATTATGTTACATGTTAAAATGGCATGAATTGAAATTAAGTGCTATTTTTGGAAAATTATATCATATACAGTTTCCTTTAAAAAGAGACTCTTAGTATTTTTAAAATTTTTAAAAGCTTTTAAAACAGTATATTAACTTACTTGCTTTTAGTTTCTGTTCCAAAAGAAAACTTCTTTGATACAAACAGAAACAAACAAAAACTTATTACAAAATAATTCATTTTGTCTGCGAAAAATACAAATAATGTTTTATACAACTTCGCATTATTAGTGCAGTTTGAAAATGTTTTTGTAATACAAAATAACTTTTTTTTTTTTGCGTAGCATAATCAAAAATTTAATTTGTTATTTACTTTATTTCACTTGATTTATTGTAAAATAAAAACATTTTTTAAAAACAAAAGTTTCACAAGATATACAATACTACAATATATAATCTATTAACACAACTAAACACTTTTGTATATTTCAGTAATGTTTTTGCACGAAAATTTGTTTACTAAAAAAAGTAATACTTATCTCTCCTGCATTTAATCAAACTATCTTATGTGTAAAGCGTTTTTAAATTATTTTATATGTACTTTATCTGTTAGTTGCATATCTTCTAATTTAAATTGAGACAAATTGAAGAGGTATTAAAATAAAAAAGTTGCTAATCGGTTTTATGCTTAAGTGGGTGTTATAAACTTTAATAGCTGTTTAAGTTTTAATCAATATATTAAAGCTGAGGTACAGTTAAAATGTCATGGCTATCCATTAAAAAAAAAGTTGAGTTATAGTAAATTAGCCACTAGTTTTTGAACAGTAAACAACTTCGAACTTTAACGGAAAGTTTAAATTTCAGAAAATATTTAAACAAAATTGATAATATATATATGGATATAAATATAATTCAAATTCTAAAAACTAGTACATACTCTTATTAGCAAACAAGTATTCAAAATTAAATACATAGTAGAAAAATTTTTACTAATAAAGAAAAATAAACTAAAAAAATGAACTTTGAATTCTTTATCATAATAAAAATAATAAAAATAATAAAAACAATTTTCATGCATTTTTTATTATCTGCTGTAAATATTCTATACAAATTACAAATTTTCCATAAGTTTAAATTAAAATGTAACAAACTTTTTTTTAAAATTTGCTAAAAGTAATTGATTAACATAATAAGTATGCACCATCTTATCACTATTTTTCGCTGCTTAAATACTGTGATTTGCTCCGTTTTTTCTTAGCTCTCTTAATTTACCCGTACTTTTTAGTATTATACGTCATTAAAATAAAGTATTAGTTAGAAATAGTGTTTTGTTAAATTGAGAACAAAAATTTAATGGTGTCAAAATACAGTAATACTTAGAACTATAAAAAAACTACTATCGTATATATTGAATAAAGTTGTAGTAGGATAGCAGTGGCGTCGCGTGGTATTTTTTTTAGGTGGTGCAGAATTTAAAAAAATATCAATTATTTTAATAAAAATATGTTTTTACTGTCAAGTTTGAAAACAACTGAACTTTTGCTACACCTGAAGATAAGCTTTGCTGTTAAGGGCATAGGGGTGATAAAACAATCTGATCTTATTTTATGTAGTTTTTACTAAGCTACAAGATGCTTTTTACAGATTTGAAAAATTCAGTATATGTTTTAAGATATAGCCGGTCAAAGTCAAAGGCAACAAAAGGTTCATAATGGGAGGCACAAACTAAAACAGTGTTTAAAAAAATGTTTTACCCCCCCCCCCCCCCCTTTATGCCCTTAACATCTACTTTAGAATTATTTTATTGAAATTACTTTATACAGTTTTAATTTAACTACAAGTCATCTTTTATCAATATAAAAAATTCTTAAAATTTTTGAGATATGGTAATTCACAGTCAGAGGTACAAATGAATCCTTATTTTTATAATATAAACTCAAACAACAAATAAATCAAATCACTAAAATCATATCTTTTTTTTATAAGTTGGCCTCAAAATCTTTAGATGTTTCTTTTATAAAACAAAAAAAATTGCTAAATTAGATATATAAAACACCAAGAAAAAAAAAGTTATAACAAAAGTTTGTTTTTTGTATATATAAAAATATATATTGATACTTAAAAATTGAAAACTTCTCTTCAACAAAAGCATAAAGTTTAAAAAAATTAGGATGAAAAAGTTTAATTAAAAATTGTTTTTAAAATGATGGAGAATATAGGTTTTCAGTAAAATTGTATTTTTTGCTGTTTTGGTTTGCTCCTTGTATAATAAACCATTGTACTCTCTGGCTTTGACTGGTTGTAACTAAAAGTTTAATTGGAAATTTCAAGTTTATTAAAGAGTAACTATTAGCTTTCTGAAAAAGTTAAAATAAGAACAAAATATAAAAAAGTGCCTATACACCCTCCCCCCTTACTCCTCACTAATTTGCACATTTTTTTTTACAAACATTAACATTTTTATTAATTTTTTTTCTAATTTTAATGTTTTTTGTTAGAGGTTTAAAATTCAATAGTTTTTTAAGGGTATCTTTTCTTTATTTAATATTTATTTGTTTTTCATTTTGATGACAGTATTTTTCTCAAGAGCTAAACTTTTTTAAGTTTAGTTGTGAGGCTGTTGATCTTTTCAAGAATTTTAAAGATAATTTATAAATATGTAACCACTATAGAAGTAAAAGTTTGGTTAGTTAGTTTTCATGTGGCCATAGGGGTAAAACACTTATTTTTTTATTTTAAATAACCTTGTTATTTTCAGAGTAAAAATTAAAACTGCTTTAGTCAGCCTGAATATTTTTCTAATTTGGTCTGTTTTAATTTATCTTGGGTCATCTTGAGTTTTTAACATTTCTAAGTTATCCTGATTATGAGGTAAGGCAACCATGTTTCAACAATTTTATCTAAAATTTTTGCTTTGTTTATGAAAAAATTAAACCAAAAGTTATATAAAGTAGAGGTAGACTAAATTTTCCTAAAATGTTAAACTACTCTAAGTAATCAAAGTTTCTAAATTAAGTCTATTTACTTTATTTAAATATGTGATTGTTTCAATAATACTGTTTTTTAATTAATATAAATCTAAATTATTTTTCTGTAACAGTGAACTAGAAGTTTATAATAAACTTCTTAATTCTTTTTTTCAGAACTTGAATTTTATTATTTATTTTATTAACTTTATGATAACAATAATCAGTTATAGTTAAGTTTATGTATGCAGATTAAAATAAAAAATCAAATTTTTAAGACTTTGGTGATTTAGGGTTTTTATCTTTTTTTCAAAATATGCAATTTATGACAAATCTTTTAATAAAAGTGATCTGTTAAATTTAAAAAATCATGTGGGTACATAAACTCAAGTTTAATCCTTTGCAGTAGCTTGCTTTGTTTTTATTTTATGTTTACAATAGCTTGTAGGTAGATGATACTTAAGCAAGTCCTGTTTTAGGGAATTTTCAACTTAGCTTACTTACCGCAAGATATTGATTATGCGGTAGTTCTTGAAGAAATTTTGCTTTTTTGAGTTCATTTGCGGCAGTCAGCTAAGAGTTTGCGGCAGTGAAGTGGGCAAAATGGTCGTTTTCAAAATTGAAGTTTTAAAAGAGATTTCGTTCAAAAAAATAACGAAAACGTTATAGATACTTATTTTTTTCTTAGAAAATTTCAAGGTGGTGCAGTTGCGGCAGTGCAACACCCCACGCGACGCCCCTGTAGGATAGTATAAAATTTATCAAGTTATTTAAAAAAATTATAATGTAAAGTCATTGTTATTATATTAAACAACTTAAACGAATTTTGTTATATATTAATTCGTAGGTGGTATGTAATTAAATAAGTAATTTTGATTACTTAGTAAAATTTAAGCACCTATTACTTCACACAAATATATTTTTTAAATATTTGCTCGCAACTTGTGTATCAAATGGTACAAATATTCAAACAATGATAATGTGAAAGTTGATATTAAAAATTAATATTTAAACTTGGTTTACATTACAGTAATAATTTCTACATTACAGTAAGACTAAGCTTAATATCTAATTTTTTGCGCTCATTTGGTAGAATATTACATTAATAATTTGTTTTAAAACTTTTAAAATTTTAATTTTTCCTTTAATATTTTGAAATTGAAGCAGAACAAAGCTATTTTATCATCATGTTGTTCTCACCAAGGGCTATTTAAGTGTAGGCATACGTATTTTAATTTCAGTCACTTTGTTTTTTTTTTTCGTTAATTTTCAAAATTAGTTGATTTAAAACCGACTAATAATTTATATTTGATATTTAGAAAGAAACAACTTCATAGTTTATTGTAATCTAAATACTGCGTGCGTCACTTAATTTGTGCTCGTTTTGCTATGACGTATAATTAACAACCTTAATACTGTTGAATCTTGAGTTGTAATAATATAAAACGTTGCTATTGAAAGTTTAATTATGCTGTATCGTGTGATATTACAAAAGGAAGAATTGATAATGTTAGTTAGAGAAAATTAAAATCTTTCTAAGTTGTCTAGACTCAACAAATATTTTACAAACATCTTTTGTATTAAAACAATTTATAAAACTTAATATAATAGTTTATGTAATCAATTAGTAAATATTCGTTTGTATACTTTGAATAGTTTTGTTTCCAGTTGCTATTTTATATTTATTAACAAATTAAACCTATGTTTAAAATTAGTTGATGATGGTGAATTAAAACGTTGATAATCCTTATAATAAATAACATTTAACTATAATTTTCATTTAAAGGAAAAATATTTTTTATAAATCTTAGAAAATGTATAAATGAATTAAAAGTCTTTTAAACATAAACATAGCGTAAGATCAAAACAAGGCTTTATCTTTAATGATTTTTTTTCTACAAAACTTAATACTCTTAACAAAGCGTATAACGTATCTAACATTTTGTTATAAAACATTTTTTTGTTTTTAAAGATATCAGTCAGTTAATTTTTCATTTTTATTTCGTACTTTAATAAGTATTAGACTTAAATTTGACTTTTTCGATAAAGAAAAACAATTCTAAGCAATTTTTACTATGTGCTTTGTTATGACTAAGAGTATTTGAAATATAAATACAAGTCTTTAATAAAAAAGATATTTAAAACAAATCGGTTCAAAAAAGTATTTATATTTCTTTCGAGCTTTTATTTGTGCATTAGAAAATTTTTTTTTTTTTAATCTACTTATTTAGTTTTGCTTACAAGTTGTTAAACACTATAAAGTTTGAAAACTATTTAGATATAACACTTAAAGGCTAAAGCAAAACAAGTACTATGTAAAATATTTTGTCTCAGTTAATAAAAGTCTTAAGAATATTTATGTAATATTTTATTACATTATTCCCACACTCAATAATACAAAGTCATTGTTGTTTTGCTATAGTTTTAATTATTGTATTAACTTTTCGTTGGCGAAAGAAATAAAAAGGTTAAAGGTATTATTATATTTCAAAATAAACAAAAAATAATCTTTCTACCTATTTAGTTTTATAACAGAGCTACAAATATTGCGTAAAAATTAAAAACAACGTTTAAAAATAATATAGATTTACTCATTTTGATAACTTAAAAAATCATGCGATATTATTTTGCCTTTTGGAAAAGTATTTAAGTGATAAAAACTGTTTTACATAAACATTAAACTTAAAGAATATACCAATTTTTGCATTGTCATTTACGTAAATATAAAACCGTAATACTATCCTGTAAATAACTAATATGTAAATAACTAACAAGAAAATATTTTAATTATTTTCAAAAAAAAAAACATTTTTATTATAGATAAAAATACTGTTACTTTTTTAGTTAAAAAACTTTATTTGTAAACTAACAGAAAAGAATTTCGTAGCTCAAGTCAACTTATTATAACAATAGTAAGTGACATGTTGATAAATTATTATCTTTTTATTGTTAAACTAATTATTACAAAGCTGTTAAATGGAGATTCAAAGCATTTTTTTCCAAATTAAATTATCTATTAATTTAACAGTAACATTAAAATATTAAAATCAAAAACTGTAAGCACGAAATTTATTAACAATATAGTTTAAACAGTTAAACAGACGATTATTTTTCCACTATTTTCTAGCAAACATAAAATAATAGAACAATTATAAAGATTTTTTAAAAGAACTAAAAATTCTATTGTTGCATGTTTAAATGACTTAGGAAAAAGTAAACTTAATAAAAAAATAGAGCTTGGGTTTCGGTTTAAGTATGTTTGAAGTTTTTATGTTAAAAAACGTTTAATTAAAAATTAGTAAGTAAAATAAACAATATTTTTAAACATAAGTTTTTAGTAAAATATTATTAAAAAAGGCACGTAGTACTAAATATAAACAAGTATTTGTTAAAAATACACTGTAAAAATAATGTTTTGACTATAGTTTATAAAGATTAGTAGCAGTACTGTTTTTTTTTCCTAAAAAAAAACTTATCGATAATTCAAAAATCAAAAGTACTCTATTTGTTAAAAAAAAGTTTTTTTTTCAATGAAATTCAAAGTAAACAAAATAATAAAAACATTATACCCATTTTAGCTGCCCTGCTCTGATGCTTTCCATAAAAGTTTTAGAAATTTACAAAATAAATATAACTTTTGTTTCTATTGTAGTATTTTTAGTGCAAACTTATAAGAAACTGTTATTGTAATAGTCTAAACTTTTTGTTAATGATCTAAGACTTTTGTATCTGATTGTACTTTAGTAAATTTGCTTTAAAATTAAGTCTTTTGTGATTTCATAAAAGTTTAAATTATTAAACGCGATAAATGTATTTTTTATATGCTCAAACAAGACTAAACATTTAAGTGTTCAAACATATTTGAAGTATTGATTTGACTTAAATTATAGCTATAAAAATCTCACATTTTCTTTGCTGTGTATAAAAAGTTAAACATTTGTTGCAGTTTTCATTCTCCATCAACATTCTTGATATATTCAACAAACTTTTAATCTTATGTAGAAAGTCTTTATTTAAAATTTGATCTAAAACATTGTTACAATGTCAAGTTTTCATTATAAAGGAAATTTTTATTGACTTACTATTTTATTTTATTTTGTTATCACGTAATTTAGCAAAGTAAGCAAATACATTATCTGTGTAAAAAACATTAACTTTATATGGTTTTAGTATTTACTAAACTAGTGTAAACAAGTTTAAATTTCTTTTAAAAAATATTTTCTCCAATTTTATGAATGTTTTCGTTTTTCTTTCGAAACTACTGACAAGATATATCTGACAAGCTCATCGTTTTTAAGAAAGTTAAGATCTAAAAAATTGCTAAAACGTGCTCACATATTTTTCAAAATTGAGTAAACATTAATTTATATACAGCTAACGTAAATAAAATGGTTTAGCTCTATAAGACTGTATTAAAATATTACGTTCAAAATAACATTACAGACAAATATTGCTAAATAAATAATATATATTTTCATACCTGATTAGTTACATATTAAAGTTTTTATTGAGTAGCTTTAAAGCGAATTGTTTTTTCATTAAAACAAAGCTCAAAGGTACAATGTTTGTAATGTAGGTCAAATTTATGATATCAAAAACTTAGATCGTTAAACTTAATACAAGATGCAAAAACAAACACAAAACCATTAACATTTTCCATAAATTAGATTTGTAAACTCCTTATCTATGGTAGCTATGCTTAATGTTACAAAATTATAAATATTTTTAAAATGATAACGATTGACTAAAAAAAGTAATATATGTCCATTAAATGCTAGTTATGCAATACTTTTCAATAATTTGTTGAACAAGATATCTTAAAAGTTTATCTAAACACCTTGCATAAATTATCTTTTAACATAAAAAATCATATTTAAAAAATTACTCATTGATTGAGAATTAAGAAACATCTTCTGTAACATTTCGAGTGGTACACAAATTGAAAAAAAATTTAAAAGTTATAGGAGTTTAAAAGTTTATTGAACAAAAAAAAAAGTCGATCAAAATATTTGGTCTTGGTGTAGGACACTCGTGCAAAATCTTATTTTGCCTTGTGTCCAAATTTTTATAATTTAAAGAAATTAATGTTTTTCACTTGATATTATATTTTTCTTTAAAAAAAAAACAATGAATAAATATAGTAAAACTGATTTCCAAAGAAAAAACTATTTTTCACAAACAAAATAAGTGCGAGTTAAAATGATTGTTGTCTTTGATTTCTTGATTAAACTGGAAATTGCTTGTTTATGGGTGTGGCTAAGGGAAAATGAGAGAATAAAATGAGAGATCAAGTGATCTACAGTCCAAAGTCCAGGAAAATGAGAGAATCAAATGAGATATCGCGTGATTTATGGAAAATTCTAGAAAAAGAATCGAAAAACTATAAATACGCCCGATCAGAACATGAAGCGGGCAATTGACCTCGAAACAAGCACGAAGCGACACGCTGCTCCGCAAAAGAAATAACAGCCACCGTTACTCTCAATAGAAGATACTATCGTCAATCTTCAAGCAAGAAGATTTCAACAACCACTTAATCGAAGAAGCCCACGCATTCTGTGGCATCAATAATCCAAGTACTGCAAGTACTCTTTCATCAAATACTCTATGCTGGATTCCACGATTGAGTTACAGCGTTCAAAGAGATAAAATTGAACATTCATTTTAGCAAGTAAACCCACACAGACTGGGCGTTAACCTTAGCTACACTTCTACGAACAAGTTGTTTTCTTACTGTACATTATTGCTAGCATAGTATTTATACATATTTATATTATCATATCTATTCATTATTGTACTTGCATTGTAATATTTATACATATTATATCGTCGTGTCTATCTAATATCGTATGTTATCACCACGCTCCGATTACGGAAAGGAAAAGAAAACAGACCACGCAACGTTCATCAAGGTTCTGTAAACGAGACGGATCAACGTCGAGTGCCAGAAACTGAGCGACAGGAGACCAGTGACACGTCAAGGAGGGAATTCAGAGCACGTTTTCCTTCTAATTGTTAACTTTAAGTGTTTATATTTATTGTGAGTTGTCATTGCGTTGATTTGTACATAATAAACCAAAATTACTTAGTTTTATTATATTTAGTTAAATAAATTAAATAATTATGTCCTTAAAACCTTTAAAAAAGGCATTAGTCTTAAAAGCGCCGCGAACCCGTTCTCGCACCGAAATAAATTGTTCCGAGACTACTGCTAACCTGGAATCTGATGAAATTGTTGAGCCTGAGATCGAGGCAATTTCGAAGGAAATCAGTGAAGCTCCTAGTCTGGGTAACAATATTGGGACCTGGTACACGAAGATCCTTTCGGTTATCGAGTTGCACACCACGAATACCTTTTCTTTCACTTACGAATAGGTTATTAAGTGACTGGTTATCAAAAAGTAAATAACTTGAAATAATATTTCAGTAATGACTTATTAAAAAAAAACATTTTCTGAGTATGTAAAGTAAGCAGATAAAGTATTGCAGATTTCTTTATTAATTTTTGAGTGTAACTTCACAAATAATTAAATACCGACAAAGGAAGAACATATTTTATAAAAAACAAGGTTGTGCAAACAGGTAGATTTTTTTTTTGTAACTTTTTCATAACATTTTGAGTCTGATTAAAATGAACGTCTAATTTAAGTTTTGTGAGTTGTGATACGTCTTATGATACAAAACTGCATCTTAATAGTATATATACAAGAGGCGTGTTTCGACTGGTCTCCTGTTTCCTGTACAGACCCTGAAAAATGGAGTAAACTTAATAAAAAATCGATTGAATATGGTTTTGTTTTAAAACTTTTTTTTTGCTATCAAGCCAATTTTTTTTTTCATAAATGAAGTTGTCTATAAGTTTTTTGTTCAAAGAAAAACAAGCTATTGACAAGGTATTAAATTTTTCGAGAAAAAAAGTCCGAACTTTATAAAAATATCATAGTTACGAAAGTTTTTACTTCAAAAATGACACATTTGACTTAAATTTATACAATATAAGTCTTTTAAGAAAATATTTAAAATGATTTTACGTCTCAAATGTTTTCCTTTTTTAACTGTACAACTTTCTTTATTTAAAATTATTATATAGTTTATACACTTTTTGTTGGACCGAAAAACTTATTTACATGTCATAAATATATTTTCTACCTTTAACAAAAGCTATTTACTAATTTTTATTAGTACTTTATTTTAATTATTTATATGTAGAAGTTTTTAGTAAACATTCTGGCTTCACAATGCAAGACAAATATTGTCAATATTAACAGGACATAGATCTATACTTTAATTAATTAACTAAGTGTTGCAATCTAGACTAATTATTAAAATTTTGCGTTCTTTTTTACTAATATTTTCGAATTGTTAAAAGTTCCAACCTTATTATTTACAAATAATGTTATAGACAGATATGAAATTTTCTGAAAAGTATAATGAAAAGCCGTTATAGAAAATACTTTATTTATTAAACAAAAAAATTATGCTACCCTACAGTAAAAATTCTAGACACGCCCCTGATATATAATATTATGTAATTGCGAATGCTTGTAAAACTAATAGTAAAACAAAAGAAATTTGTTATAAATTAAGTGTTTTTTTAAAGAATAGTTTTAAAATTTACAATATAGTTTCATCTACAACTTACTGTACATTAATTACAATCACATAAAAGTACGTTGAGTCTACAGTAAGATGTTTTTTATGTTTTTTACTTCTAAAGTTTAACCTTTTAAAATTACAAAAATCAAGTTCTTAAAAAAAATTGATTATAAAATTTCAAAATATATTAACTAAATCACCTATATCTCATTTAAAGTCTAGAAAAAGCTGGCTTAAGTTTATCAGAAATCTTTAAATAATTTTGACTGAGTTAAAAAACGAGTTCAAAATAATTGGAATTTGTGGCAACCCTGTTACAAACCCTGTTATAAAGCATATGAACTATTTATATACAATTGCATCATAACAAGTTATCAAACATATAAGTTATTTTTATTATACTCTATCTCAAAAGTAAAAAGCTTGTCATTAATTAGTAAGTTATTCTTTCAATAGTTCAACAATCTTTGGGTATGATAAAAAGAGATTAATTAATTGATTGAAAACATACAGAAAATAATCAGCATTCAAAACCAACATTTTTTAAACATGAACAAGAGTCAGCAACCTACTCTATCGGTGTATTATATGCTTAAGTTTACAAATTCTAAGATATTTCAAAACCTTTAACGAAAATATGGTATCTAAATTAAAATTTATGTACAAACATTTTTAATTAAGAAATTGAATTAAAGTCAATAGTATACTTATAAAACATGAAATTACTGAAGATATAAAACATTATTATGTAGTATACATGAGTGGATGTTGAAACTTTTAAATACCAATTTAGAGAGATACACTTTGTAGATTTATAGTTTATTAAACAATTTTGACACTGTTTTGACTTAAAAAAAAAAAAAAAGGTGTGCAAAGTAACTAAAAATTAGTGATAACACAACTTACCACATTCAAAATAGGTAACTACTTTAACAACAAGGACAAAACGCATGCCGAATTGAAATCCAATGTGGTCTATGAATATAAATGCTCTAAGGACAAGATTTACATTAAGATCACTTATAGAAAGAGCCAAAGAATATCTAAAAGATAAAACAGCTGTATATGACCACATTGGTAGTTGTAACATTAGTAAAGATGATAGTATAACTCTTAAAAACTTTAATATCTGACCACGATTAGCGAATCTATGTTAATTAAACATTACATTCAAATTTTGAACAGACAATTAACTAAACCGGGTATTACCCACACACTAAAAATTTTTTACTAGTTGTGTATATTTTTCTTTTAACAATTTATAAAAACTTATGTAAATGGTAGTTGTACTGAATTTTTTTATTTTGTTATATAACTAATAGATATATATTTTATTATTTAAGTTTTCTCGTACATTTAGTTGTTTTAACACTAATTTTTTAAATTCTTAAAAACGTCAGTTTGCTTTCGATGATACATTAATTGAAAATTAAGTCTTAAATAACATCTTTTAATGCTAGTGTTTAACTTATTTTAACACGACTGAATGACGTTAATTTTTTAAACTTTTCTTTTATTCTGTACAGAAAATCTTTTTTATCCTTAAAATTTTTTTAAACACTCAATTTTATTACGATTAAAAGAAAATAAATAAAACAGTCAGTATAAGCGTAAATTTTTTTAATAAAACAAAACTATTTACTTTAAAGCAAACTAAACTGAAGCTTTTAAAACTTTTTTTTAAATTGATTTATAAAACCTTCTTTTAAGTCGGTAACGCATGAAAATATTTAAAAATGCAAAAGTTACTAACATTTATCTATACTTAACTTAAAACAAAACAAAGTTTATAAATTAAACAAAAACTGATTCAATACATCTAATTTTCCAATTTCAGTTTAATTTATCTACTTTTTAAAGCTATAAACTATTTCAACTTTACAACAGTATTGTATAGGCATATTTTAGAACAGTATAATCAAAACTCGTAATCTAAGACAATTGAACTATCTACAGTAAACTAAATTTGCTTAATCTGAAAATACATAGAGACTTAGGTTGGCGTACAAGAAACACATGATATTCAAGTTTTATTTGTTATTTAAGATGGATACAAATGTAAAAACTACGAACTAAAAAGTAAATACTAAATCTATATATACCAAACTCAATAAATAAAACGTAAATGAAGCTATATCATTTAAAATACAATAAGCTTATTATATACACTTAAATAAAAATAAATTTAGTAATTACTAACAGTGTAGAAATATATGTTTTTAGTTTACAAGTATTGACTATTAACAATTAACTATTTAAACATTTTTTACTTAAAGGCATACTGCAAATAAAAGCAGAGACTTTTTGAACAAAGACCTGAGTAACTTCAAAATTTTGCAAGAAAATATTGATCATGTTTGAAGACTTAAAGTAAATTTCGATATTTTGTTTAGAAATTAAAGTTTTTTTTTCACCCTTGTTACTGACGTTTTTAGATAATTATATCCATTGTAAGACATTAATTAGTGATCTATTGCAAGCTTAATTTAAATAGTATCCGGTAGATGATTGAATTTACTTTACTCGTTTGATTTACCTCCTTTGTGAAACTCAAATATTTCTAGAGTAGGGTCTTCACGAGGTGCTTTAAAAAATGGTATTAGGCGTATATGAGGTCAGTTTTAAGAATTACACTTGCATATAAGGTCTATGAAAAAAAGATCGGCGAACTGCAGAGCAGAAGCCTGGATTTTTGTATGGCCTTAGACAAGCTTAAGTTTAATAAAAGGGTTTATCATACCAATACGATCTTTAAATCACAAGCCTTTGGTTGTGACTGAATGTTGAGTCTTAATCAGGACGAAACCAGTTTCAGTCTACCAAAGAATTGTGACCTCTTGCTAACAGACCTTTTTTAGCATTTCTCAAAACTTAATTTCTGGAATGCTAGCTTAACCAATTTCTTTTATAACGTTAATTGCAGGTAGGTGTCAGAACTGCACAATAACACTTTACCACGGAGTTACTCTAGTACGAAATTGACAGTTAAGCACGGGGTTTGAATTTTGCATATCTTCACTTTAGTACTTTTGATTTCTCTTGATTTTTTTAAGGTTTACAGCAAAAAAAAAATTTGTAATAAATAATATATATATATATATATATATATATATAGCTAGTATATATCGCTATGTCAGTATAACTAATTGCACGCTAAAGAGTTAAAATATCAAAACATATTCGTATAATCTTATATACTGAATCTGATTTAATACGATTCGTAAATCTGCTTTTAACTTTTGTAGTTTTAATTTGATTCTTTTTTAAGCTTGATTACTTTTATCTTAATATACTTGTATAGTTCGTTGTTATATTTTATAACATTATAGTAGAAATGTTACATTGTCATAAAAAAAATCATGCCATCATGTGATAAAAGGGATATTAAGAAGATGGAACAGTTTTTCTGCCAAGGGGGAGTTTATAAAAACAAGCTTGGGAAAACCTGCCCTAATTTTTGTAGGTCGGTGCCGAGTTAGTCTATAACGAGATGAAACGACATAACCTGTTAGATAAGTTGTAGTTAAGTAGCTTACTTATAAAAGACCTTTCTAAATCTTAATAAATTTGAAGATTTAAATTATTTACAAGTATATTGTATCTGAAATACATGACAAAAATTTTATTTTTTGAAACTTGATTTGTTGTATAACTACTATAGACATGTTAAACATACGGTAAAGATACAAAAACCAAGTGTTTATTTTAAAAGTTTCAAATTGTAATTGTCTACTTTATACAAAATACAAATTACCCTCGTATTTCTTCGAGAAATTGGTAAAAAGATATTGACTATTTGCTTAAAAAACTAAATGTTTTTTATTAAATTATTTTACAACTTATCAATCTACTCAAAACAAGTTTCTTTTTAAATTCAAAAAGCATTTGAACTCACAAATACTGACATTTTAGCTTCGAAAACTGAATGCGTAACTAATAATTAATTCACATCTTAATTTTAGCTTCATAGATAAAAGATTCGATCAAAATTTTTCTGAAAGTGGTTTAGAGAGTTTACAGATATTTAAGAATTTGTACTGACAAATGCTGACATTTTGCCTTAAAAAGACATAAGATATCTTAGAAAAAAAATCATTTATTAATCTGATTAACAAAATTTAGAAATTTTCAAGCATTTGTACTGACAAATACATTAGACTACCGCTTAAGTACGCAAATTGAACCCGACCAAAAAGTGCGTTACTTAGCACGGATAATGCGTACTTTTTGACTACATAGTGTAATATGAAATTTAGTTGTTTGTTTTCTTTCTTACAACATGCCACCAAACAATTAAGCCAAATAAACAAGTCTTCTTATTTTAAATAACATTTAACACATATTTCTAATCTGCAATTTTTTTTAATAGATTTTATAATGATTTTTTTTTTTATAAAAAGTTTCTACATAATTAATACATACATTTAATATAGAAAGTCAATATCAGTCAATGATATTAAAAAGAATATTAAGCTATTTTTTGTTTCATTAGAGGGAAAATACCAAACTACATAGTGTTTACCAAACCTTTTCAAAACATCAATGAGTGTACATTTAAATTAAATTATGACTTAACCATGTTGTACATATTTTTAGGTTTTTTTATCTTTGTCATCTAGATTTATTTATTTTATAGCATTACAGCTCAAATCTCATTATTCTTTTCACTTTTCTGCAACCACTACATAAGTATTTAGTTTTTTAATATATAATAACAGGACTGTTACAATCTCTGGCCACTCATTCAGGTTATTTGTTTATTTAAATTTGGTATATATAAATAAAAATTTTAGAAATACAAAAAATTTAGATTTTTTTTTGTATTTCTGGATAAGTGCGTACTTAAGGCGGGGTGCGTACCAAAAAAAGTGCTTACTTAAGCGGTAGTCTACTGTACTGACTTTTAACAAATACTGCATTGATTTAAGTTAAAATATATAACAAAACATCTTTCATTTTCTTTATTTATTATTTTTGATCTTTGTCGTTACAATAACACAATACAATAAACAAAATAGTAAACAACTTATAGATGATATTTTAATAATTAACTAAATAGTTTTAATTTGAGATAAAAAAAAATTAGTAAACAATCTTTAATAGATGATTCAATTTGATTTTGGTTGAGTTAACAATCATGTAGCTAGTTTTAAATATCAGAGAATAAAAAGACTGAATATTTTAAGTATTCATGAAAGTATAAAAAAAATAGACTTTCATTCTTATATACAACTCAAAGAAACCAAGAATAAAGTGCAACAAAAAAGAAAACTTTGGCTAAAAAGTCAAAAAGACCAAAATAATCTTAGTTGCTCACAACTGCCAACAATCTTTTATCCCACATAACTATGTGAGGAACTACTCCTTAACCGCCTCTTTCAGAGAGCTGAGAAATTATTTCCTCGTCTGAATCGTTGACCACAACATTGCAGCTTGACTTCTTCCGCCTACCCTTATTCGTTTTACCTTGGGGAGTTTCCCCTTGGGTTGGGTGAGAGGAGACCATTGAGGGGGTACTGCTTGTTTTCACGCTGGTGGGGGTCTTGGTTTGGTTGGAGACGTTCTGCCGGGAGTTGATGCCACTCTTGGGAGAAACAAAACTATGGCTACTGCTTTGGTTGATGTTGTTCGTCTGAGAAGAACTGAAGCCACTTTGGCGGTTTTCGTTTGTGGATTTTTGTGAAGACGTTGCAGAGCCAAACTTGCTTTCAAAGTCCTTGATCTGCCTAAAACCGGAAACAACTCCATTAGCGGTCAGGCCGCTATCATACAATTTGGTCATCAGCTCGACCTGTTCCACCGTGAACTTGTAGTCCTTGTAAGTTTTGGTGGACATTTTGCTTAAATTAAGGTGCTGTTTGAGAAAATAAGCTGATGTTAGGTTTAGCTCAGGTGAAAGTTTGAAAATAAGCAGGCTAACTACGGTCTAGCAAATTATTAAAACTGTATACATACTTTTATATAACTGAGTTTGTAAAGACCAGTAATGTGTATTTTATTTATCAGTAGAAGGTTTTGACAACATTCAATTGGATTATTTTGAAATATAACTAATTTTATATACAGATATATCAATGGCTTATTTATTAACAAAGGTTTAAATGACAAAAGAATTCATTTGTGTAACGTTTGTTGAATTATATTTCTAGTTTTTAATAAACGTTTAAATTATCAATGAAAATATTTTAGCTTCTAACTTTTTCAAAAATTACTTAGTAAAATTTAATTCATTTTTTGTAATAAGCTAAAAATAAAATTGTTACAAAGTTAACCATTTATTTTAATATTTTGCTCTGGGATTGTTTAAAAGTTGGAGCTTATGTTTTGTTGTCAGTAAACTAAGAGCATATAATGAGTTTGATTATTTTTTTTATATTCTAATAAGTACAAAGTATAAATTTAGTTAGAAGATTTAATTAAATGTTGATAAAACGATTAATTTCTGCTTTTGTAACAATTATGTCACTTTTGTCAGGCTTGCTATTATTTAAACAAACTAAAAACCAATCTTAATATAAACTAGCCTAAGTCTAATTTCGACTTTTGAAAAATTTTTTTATTTAGGATTGTAACTATTACATTCAGCTTGAAAACAATATGTTTCATATAGGTATAAAAACTTTCTTTAAAAATTCCTAGCTTTCTTCAAAAAAAATTAACCTTTTAAAATCACAAAATCAAGTTTTTAAAAAAGATTTGTTATAAAACTTCAAAATAATTAGCTTAACTACCTAAATCTCAATTAAAGTCTAGAAAAAAGCTTGCCTGAGTTAATCAGAAATCTTTAAATTATCCGGAATTAGCCTGAGTTAAACAACAAATTCAAAATATCATAAGTGTGTATCAACCTTGTTACAAAGCATAGGAGCTATTTAAATAAGAAATTCATCATAACAAGGTATGAAACACTTAAGTTATTTTCTTATACTCTATCTCAAAAGTAAAAGGCTTTTTATTTATTAGCAACTTATTCAATCAATAATTCAACGATCTTTGGGTATGATAAAAAGAGATTAAATAGTTGATTGAAATTATACATAAATAATCAGCATTCAAAATAAACAATTTTTGAACAAGAGTCAGCAACCTACTCTATCGGTGTATAATATGCTTAAGTTTACAAATCCAAAAATTATTAAAGCTTTTAACGAAAGTATGGTATCTAATTTAAAATTTATGTTCAAACATTGTTAATTAAGAAATTGAATTAAAGTCAAAAATAAATTTTAAATAACATATATATATATATATATATATATACAAAACATATATATATATATATAATCAGGATAAAAATAAAGTCTAGATTATAAGTAAATCTTATGAAAATAACTTATAATCATACCAAATTTTTTTTTTAAATATTCTAATTTTCAAAATCTTTTTTTAAACCGTCAAATAATTTCGACAAAATAAACTTCATCCATAATATCTGAACGTTTGGTAAATAAATAAAAAAAGTTAAACAAAAAAATATTAAAATATGAGTTAATATAAAGTAAAACAAAGATTACAAATCACATATATAATTGTTTAAACCTGATTAAAAACTAGGTTCAGTTATTTAAACTACAAGTATTTTAAAAGTTTTAGGGTTAAAGAATATTATTACTTGATACCTTAGGTAAAATTAGAAATTATAAAAATTACTTACTAAACACTTTACGTATCCTATATGAAAATATAATTAAAGTAGACTTGAGAAGAAATTGTATTGTCAATATTAAAACTATTCTTTAAAAATCATTCCGTTGTAATCATTTTATTTTCTTTAAAATTAGTTTTAAAACCATGTGTAATTACAAGTGTAATATTATATACATTACTAAGGTACAGTTTTGTATCAAAAGACGTGTCACAATACTCAAATTTGATATTTACATATTTCAAAAAATGTTGTTTCTTAATAAGTCATAACAAAATATTACTTCAATTATTTACTTTTTGATAACCAGTAACAAATATAAATGTGGTATTTTTTGATTTTTAAACAAATTGTATTATTTCTCGAAATGTTACAGAAGAACTTTCTGAATTCACAAACAATGAATAACTTTCATTGAAATCTTTCCAAACAGTCTGACACAAATACTGACATTTTAGCTTCGAAAACTTTATGCGTATACAATAATAATTTCAAATCTTAAAATAAGCTACTAAGATAAAAAATTAATCGAAGCTATTCTGAACGTTTTTTAAGAAGTTCATAATTTTTTAAGCAGTTGTACTAACAAGTACTGACATTTTGCCTTAAAAAGAAAATGATAGCTTAGAAAGATTATCACAATTTAAAATCTACACAATAAAATTTAGAGATTTTCAAGCATTTGTACTGACAAATACTGACTTTTTGCAAATATTGTATTATATTTAAGGCTAAAAAAACTAAATACTTATTTAATAAGATACTTATAATTTAGTCAAAAAACTAAAATTTACTCATTTCTTACGACGAGAACTTATCTATTGTTACTTTATTTCTGCAACATATAAGAAATTTAAAACTCTTAGTAATCAAAGTTTTAGCATCAGTTGACATGTTAGTTCGTAAAAATACTTAATCATCAATATGAGTTTGAAATAAAATAAAACTGTATTTTAACAAATTATGATAAGAGTGTTAAATTTTTTTTTAGTTTAATATTTATTCATCCTTAATAATTATTTATCCTTAACTGTTACAAAAACTATTTTTAATTTTAAATAAAGCACACATTTATTTTTACTTTTTTACATAACTTATTTGGATTAAGCAATTAAACATAATTAAACAATTTAATTAAAAATTTTCACATAAATGTATTTTTTTTTAAACTAATTTTATTAGTTTTTAGACTAGATCTAACTTTTTAAAAACTTTCAACTAGTTAGAGTCTGCAACAAGATTTTTTAGTTTCCGTTGGTTTTTCTAAAACTCTTACAGTACAATTTATCAATAAGAAATAATGGAAAACAAATTCACTGCTAAAACATTGTAACCACAGATAACTAAATAGTAACTCAGTACAAACTGTTCTAGTTGAAGTTAAAATATTAAACTAGGAATTACTTTTAGTATGAAAATTTTAACTAGAGTTATAAGTGTTTGATTAAGTTTATCAATAATATTCGCATTTTATTATTTGTAATATTAATTTTTGAAACTGACTTAGTTTGTAAACTTTAGAAGGACAAAGTTCTTTTGTTTGTTCTGCGGTAAATCTCTAATGGGTGGCATATTGATCTTTGTTTCATAATTACAACTAGAAAAATCGTTGAAATTATACTTTAGTTATATATATAATTTCAAGTTTTACTAACTTTATTATTTAAACTTGATAGTAGAGCCAAGTCTTTATTGATATGACTTTATATGCAATTCAAGTAAAACTAATTCAACGAATAAAGAAGTAAGATTGTAACTAAAAAAAAAGAAGATTCGTTGAAAAAATATTAAACTAAAATTACTTATACATTTGTTTTTATAATTTAACTATTAATATTCAATCATCATCAGAAAGTAGAATGTTTACAAAATATCAAATTCAGATACATATTAAGCAAATATGAAATTGTCAAAATAAATAAACTTTAACAAGTCTGTTTTATATTTAGAAGCAGTTAAAGCTTTATCTTGAACTTTTAATACTACAATATCACAATTTAATAAACAAAATAGTTAAGAGGTTATAGATAAAGTTTATAATAAAAATATAATTCTTTTGTAAATATATAATAAATATGTAATGAAATTTAAATTTAGTTGAATCAAGAATTATGTTGATAGTTTTAGTTATTTAAATAATTTACGAAATAATGAAAAAAATCTTTAATCCTTATATACAACTCAAAGGAACCAAGAAAATAGCCAACAAAATAAAGCAAAGTTCAGGCTAAAATGACAAAAACACTACCAAAATTACCTTAATTGTTCACAACTGTCAAAAATCATTCATCTTTTATAACAATCTGAGGAACATCGACTTAATCAATACCATTCTTAATTTCCAGAAGCACATTCTCCTTCCCCTTTCCCAATTTCTTCCACGTACCACTCGTACAACAATCCCACTTTCTCCTTGTCCTTGGTGTTCGGCTTCATGAGCCAGTTGTACAAGTTCGAGTAGCGCAGAGCCCCTTTTACAGAATCCATAATGTCCTTGATCTGCAGCTTCTTTTTCTTCATCAGCGAGGTGATCTTGACCCACACAGCGACTATATCTTCCTCCATCAGCGCCACAACCCAAGGAGAAAAGAACTCACGGTCCTCTTCGGTGACCACAAAGTTGCTGATTGGCTTCTTCCACCTGCCCCTCATCGTTTTGTCTTGGGGAGTTTCCCCTTGGGGTTGGATGGGGCTTGGGGGAGAGAAGTTCATTAAGGGGGTACTGCTTGTATTCACGCTGGTGGGTTTCTTGGTTTGGTAGGAAACGTCCTGCTGGGAGTCCTGGGACAGAAAGCCACTCTGGGGAGAAACAAAACTATGGTTACTATTTTGGCTGTTGTTGTTTGGCTGGGAAGAACTGAAGCCATCTTGGCTGTTTTCGTTTGTGGATCTTTGTGGAGACGTGGCAGGGCCATACTTTGCTCTAAAGTCCTGAATCTGCCTGAAGCCGGCAACAACGTCTTCCGCAGTCAGGCCGCTTTCGTACAACAGCTTCATCAGCTCGACCTGTTCCACACTGAACTTGAAGTCATTTAAAGTTTTAGTGGACATTTTGGCTTAAAGTAAGGTGCTGTTTGAGAAAATAAGTTGGTGTTAATCATAATTTAAGATGAAATTTGAAAACATGCAGGCGAACTAAGGTCTAGCAAATTATTAAAACTGTATGAATAATTATAATAACTTAGTTTCTAAAGACGCAGTAACGTGTTATTTGTTTTTCAGTAGAAAGTTTTGACATCATTCAATAGTTTTATTTTGTAATATAACTGTTATTTTACACATATATCAATGGCTTATATATCAACAAAGGTTTAAATGAGATAAGAATTCATGAATTATATTTCAGGTTTCCAATAAGCGTTTAACTTATCTATGAAAATCCTTTAGTTTTTTAATTTTTTAAGAAATTTCTTTGTATATTTTTATTCATTTTGTGTAAATAATTAAAAATAACATAGTATAACTTAGTAATTATTTTTTTGCACTGGAATTGTTAAATTTGGAGTTTATGTTTTGTTTTAAGTATATTAAGACCAAATAATGAGCTTAAATTTATTTAATAAACTAGTAAGTACAAGTTATAACTGTTTTATATACATTTTAACTATGAATATTTTTTGAAGTGTTAATTAAATTTTGATAACACGATTAATTTCTGCTTTTGTAAAAATTTTGTCAATTAGGTAAAATTTGCTATTTTTTAACAAACAAAAAAACTAGTCTTGATATATACTAGCCTCAATTTATCTCAACACTTGAAAAAATTACTTTCCTTTTATATTTACTTTTAATCAAGGCTTTTAAACTATTATATTTAGCTAGAAAAGCTGACCGAAGTAATTCATAGCTTTCTTTAAAATAGTTTAGTCTATTATTATCACAAAAATCAAGTTCTTGAACAAATTTGGTTATAAAAATTCAAAATACTTTAACTTAACCCCTTATATTTCATTTAGTGTCTAGTAAAAGCTGGCCTTAGTTTATCAGAAGTCTTAAAATTATCCTGAATTAGCCAGAGTTAAATAAAAGATTGAAAATATCTTGAGTGTGTGGCAAACCTGTTACAAAGCATAAGAACTATTTAAATAACAATTGCATCATAACAATCATAACAAAATTATCAAACACTTAAGTTATTTTTATTATACTCTACCTCAAAAGCAAAAAGCTTATCATTAATTATCAAGTTATTCTTTCAGTAATTCAATGATTTTTGGATATCACAAAAAGAGATTAATTGATTGATTGAAAATATAAAGATAAAAATCAGCATTCAAAACCAATATTTTTTGAACAATAACAAGCAACCTACTCTATCGGTGTTAATACGCTTAAGTTTACAAAAGCTAAAAAATATCAAAATCTTTAATGAAAGTATGGTATCTAAATTAAAATTTATGTTCAAACATTGTTAATTAAGATATTGAATATAAATCACCAATATACTTTTAAAACATAAAAATACTAAAAATATATAACAACATCATGTAATTCTAAGTCTTTAAAATCAAAATTATTTGTAAGTCATTTAAAAATTCAATCTTTATGTTAAAAGCTGAATAATAAAAGATTATGAAAAACAAAACAAAATAGAAAGCTATAATTTTGAAGTGTGCAAAGTGCAAACAAACAAATATATATAATCAAGATAGAAATTTAGTCAAGATAGAGGTAAATCCTATGAAAATAATTTATAATGATATTAAAAACTTGTATAGAATATTTTAATTTTTCAAAAGTAATTTTTAAATCATCAAAAAATTTCAACAAAAAAACGCTAAACCCAAAGCATCTAAACGTTTAATAAAAAAAATAAGTTAAAAAAAAATAATCAAATATCACAAAGTACAAATAACACGTATCAATGTACACCCGATTAAAGAATTAATTTTTTTGTTTAAAAATTTCAAGTATTAAAAAAGTATTAAATCTAAAGAATATTACTAGTTGATACCTTTAGTAGAAGACTTAATCATAAAAATACCTTACTAAACACATTACGTATCGTATATGAAATCATAGTTAATGTAGACTTTAAAGAAATTGTATTGTCAATGTTAAAACTAATTTTTTTAACATTCAGTTATAAACATTTCATTTTACAACTAGTTTTCGGAGCATTTGCAATTACAAGTGTAATAATATATGTAATTTAATATGAAATAGTTTTGTATCAAAAGACGTGTCAGAAAGCTGAAATTTGATATGCATTTTGTTCAGAAAATGTTGGTTTTCAATAAGTAATTACAAAATATTACTTCATTTATTTACTTTTTGATAACCAGTCACAAGTATAAATGTGATACTGTTTGATTTTTAAACAAACTGTTTTATTACTCGAAATGTTACAGAAGAAATTTCTGAATTCACCAACAATTAATAACTTTCTTTAAATTAAATTATTTTTCGCATTGAATGATAATTAAAATCAGGTCTTTAGATAAACATTTGACATATCTTTGTTCAACAATCTGTTAATAAAATATAGAAAAACTAGTATGTAATGGACATATATTATTCTTAGTAACCAAGTGTTAACATTTTTGAATATTTAAACATTTTGTAACAATAAGCATAGCTACCATAATTAAAGAATTCCTAAATATTTTTTTTATATAAATTTTGAGCTATTGTGTTTATTTTTACATTTTAAATCTAAGCGATCTAAATTTAAATGTCATAAGTTTTATATTCAACACATCAACAACATTCAAGTTAATCTACGACTGGTTTTATCCTTATTAGGCCTCATCATGCAGACATAGTCGCGATAAACTGGTAGTTGAATGTCTTTGATGACACTATTGTTAGTCGTGTGGTGAAGTTCATTAATTATTTTTGATGGCGCGAAATATCTCAAACTTGTTCAATGACTGCCATAATAAGTACTGGTTAAAATAAGACTAACAAACGAAGATACATTTTATTAAATGTAAACTACAGTTAGATGTTATTTGTTATATTTGTTTATAAAATTTTAATTGACCACATATAGCTACTTTGAAATAATTTTATGTTGAGTTTTAAAAATAATACAAAAATATAAACTAAAAACAAATATTTAAACTTTACAAACAAACATTTGTTTATTGATTAAATAAACTACCACTAAAAAGTTTTATAAGTTTTCTATAAACAAAATGGCTTTGTGTAGTATTTTTTGAATTTAGACAACTTACTAACGTTTTTAAAGAATAAAGCTTATAAATTCTACTTCTTTGATATTACACTTTTAATAATCACGTTTTATATTGTTACAACTAAAAATTATAAATGTTACGTCATAGTAAATTCCTCGCAAACTAAAAGATGTGCGCACTTTTTAAATAAATTTAAGTTATAATGTACTCAACTGCTGAATATTTGTTATTAAATTTAAAGTTAATATCAAATTAAATTGTTTTTTAAATTCACGCTGTTTAATGAAAAAAACAAAAAGATTGAAACTATAGTGCGTATAACTACACCTAATTAACCCTTGATAGAACAACATAACGATGAAATAGCTTTGACTGATTTCATTTTAAAATTTAAAAAACTGATACAAAAATTTAAATTTAAAAAATTTAAAGTTAAATTATAAACGTAATATTCTACCAAATAAGCGCAATACAAATAAATATGAAGCTTAATATTAGTAATTACTGTAATTTGCATACAGCTTAATAGGTTGATATTAATGCTATCAAGTACTTACTTAATATCCAAACAAATTACCACTAAACGACTTATTATGCTCACAATTTCAGATATAGTTTTTTATTGTACGTTTCAATATCAATTTTCACACTATCATTGTTTGAATTTTTATTTCATTTGAAACACAGTTTGATAGCAAGTATAAAAATACAGTTGTGTAAAGTAATAGGTGGTATAAGTCTTGAGAAATAATTAAAATAACTTATTTCATTACATGCCACCTACGAATTAAAGTATACAGACATTTCGTTTAATATAATAACAATGAATTCGCATTATTAAATTTCTAGTAACTTAATAAAGTATTGGTCTTAAATATAATAATAATGGTCTACGGAGATAAGATAGTTTTTTTGTTCGTCATAGTTTTAAATTTTACTGTATTTTGTTACGTTAACATTTTTTTTATCATTTTCACATAACATTATTATCTAAGAAGTATTTTATTGAAAGTAATACTAAATATTAAAAGTATATGTAAATTAAGAGAGTAAAGAGAAAAAAGAAAGTATATAAAAGGCGTTAAAAAAGTTGAAATACAGTGTATTTTTGCTACTTTAAATATTGAGTTAAAATAAGATAAAAACAAAATAAATCATTACATTTTTATTAAAAACTAAAGGATTAAAAAAAAATTATCTAAACTCATAGAACATTCACGGTATACTTTAAAAAATTGTTCATTTATAATATTGTAAAATTATTGTTTAATTTTTATTGTTATGGTAAAGAAAATAAAGTTCAAATTTTTAACTTTTTTTTTTTATTAGTAAGCAACTTTTTATATTTTTTTTATTTTGAAATACTTGTTTGTTTTAAAAAAGTGTTAGGTTTTAGACTTAACATTATAATATCTTTATTCATTTGAGATTTCTTACTTATGTTTAGCTATTTTCTGATATTCAAATTTTCCATTAATATTCGTAAGTAACAATGAGAAATATGCAAAAGTGTTTTGTTTTATTAATTTAATGTATTTTGTTCTACTTCTATACAATTACCTTATCAAACTTTTGTATTTAAAGAATAATATTGTTGTACAATAAATAAAATTCAATAAAGTAAGTTACAAATTAAATATTTGTTTATGTTACGCAAAATTAAAGTACAGTATAATATTACAAAATAACTTTTAAAACTGCATTATCAATGGAATCTTATATATATATATATAATTATTTGCATTTATTGCAGACATAATGAACTATTTTATATGTTGAAATAATGGTTTTTCCATTATAAAAATCACAATTTTTTACATTAAAGTTTATTGCAAACAAACAAAATAAAATAGAAGTACTTTTCGGACACGCTCTTCAGCATTTTTTCGTGTCAAAACAAGCTGAAATAATGATTAACTGATAAAACTAAGTATTTAAGCAAACAAATTAAATTTAACACAATAGTAAAAATTAACAAATTAAGGCAATCGTTTAATCAGAAATAATATAAATGTAACACAACTTTACTAATCAACTAATTTAAGTTCAACGAATTAAACAAAATGGTCGAATAAACAAATTTCTTTTGTTTACAGAGTTCTGGCTTTAAGCTTAAAATGTATATAGCTTCTAGAGTTTTTAGGTGAAATTCATTACGAGCAACTGATATAATTTTGAAGTTGTCCACTTTATAGTTTTCGACACACTTAGGATTAGTAATCAGGTGTTGGCCAATCGCTGAACTACTATTTAGTTTTTCCAAATCATCAAATTTCTTTTCCTCGTTACATGACTTAATCTTGTTTAAAAGGTTTTTTGGGATGTGTTGGTTGATTCTTGTAATCAAATTGTTACTCGTTCTACCCACGTATGTTTTTTTTACATAAACATACAAATTTATAGATTACATTGCTGGTGTTTAGGGTGGGTAATTTATCTTTGTTTTTAATCTGAAACAGTTTATTGGTGGAGTATACTATTCGTAAATTAACAGATCTATAGCCATTTTCTACTATTTTCTTCAAATTATTATGCAAAACTGTATTCTGATTGTATGGCAACTTAAGGTATACCGGACACTTTTTTGGACCAAATTTTATTGACTCAAACTTTGTCTTTGTTTTTTGTATTGTTTTCTTTATTATGTCTAGAGGGTACCCTAAAGTCGCAAAGATTCTTTCCACATTTGATAATTCTGTTTCTAAATATTTTTCAGAACAAATTTTCATTGCTCTATATGTAAGGCAACTGATTAGATTTAGTTTTTGTCTCATTGGACTGTATGAATTATAAGGGACATAGTCCCCACTGAAGGTACTTTTTCTAAAAATGTTCGTATAGAACATTTGATTCTCCCTGTTGACCATAACATCTAAGAATGCTAAATTGTTTTCAGTTGCTGTTTCCATAGTAAATTCGAGGTTTGTATGCATGCTATTCAGTTTTAATAGAAATTCATCTCTGTCTTTATCGTCTGTAAAGATGGCAAACGTGTCATCTACATAACGTTTGTAATAAATGGGAGAGATATCTTTTATGAGTTGTTGTTCATGGAAACCAACAAAAATGTTTGAGAGAATAGGACCAAGTGGCGACCCCATTGATATACCGTCAATTTGCTTATACATATGATTATTAAAGCTAAATTCTACTCCACAACATGCTAATGTTAATAATTCTTTGAAGACTTCTGGTTTTAGGTATTTTGGAGCTAATCTGTATTTAAATAGTTCATTCACAACTAAATTAATGCACTCCTTAATCGGTAAGCTGGTAAAAAGAGACTTGATATCGAAGGAACACATACTAATGTTTTCCTGACTGATTTTTAACTGTCTAATATCATCAGCGAAACTGAATGAGTCTTTAATACAATAGATCGAGTATACTGATTCTAATGGTTTCAACATTTCCACACACCATTTAGCAATCTTATGTTGCGGTGAATTAATCATTGAAAGGACTGGTCTCAGAGGTACTTTTGCTTTGTGTGTTTTTGGCAACCCATACAGTCTGGGTCTGCATGACCCGGATGGGCGTATAGCGTCATAAACGCTTGCAGTGATTTTATTATTATTTTTCAAAGATAGTAATCTTCGTTGAAATGCACTTTCTATTTTTCGGGTATTATCACAATTATTCGCTGGACCCAATTTTTTAAATTTATTGGTGTCCAGTAGGATATCATTCATTTTTGCCAGGTATTTATCTTTTTGGAGTAACACTACTCCACTTCCTTTGTCGGGCTTGGAAATAAACAAATTTGGATTATTGACTAACTGTTTTGCAGTTGTACTGAATTCGTTGTAAAAGTTATCCAATTGAGTTGAAGTTTTGTTCTTATCTTTGTAGTTTAGCGCTGTTGCTACCAATTTTGCATTTAACGTCTTTTTTGTTAACTCATTCAATGGTTTGTGATGATTCAGTTGGCCGGCCAGAACTTCAAATTCACTGCAAATATCTTCAAATTTCAGTTTTTTGCTAGGTATGCAGAATGGTATGCAGAAAGGTATGCAGTAGGTATGCAGAAGGTATTCTGCATACCTAGCAAAAAACTGAAATTTGAAGATATTTGCAGTGAATTTGAAGTTCTGGCCGGCCAACTGAATCATCACAAACCATTGAATGAGTTAACAAAAAAGACGTTAAATGCAAAATTGGTAGCAATAGCGCTAAACTACAAAGATAAGAACAAAACTTCAACTCAATTGGATAACTTTTACAACGAATTCAGTACAACTGCAAAACAGTTAGTCAATAATCCAAATTTGTTTATTTCCAAGCCCGACAAAGGAAGTGGAGTAGTGTTACTCCAAAAAGATAAATACCTGGCAAAAATGAATGATATCCTACTGGACACCAATAAATTTAAAAAATTGGGTCCAGCGAATAATTGTGATAATACCCGAAAAATAGAAAGTGCATTTCAACGAAGATTACTATCTTTGAAAAATAATAATAAAATCACTGCAAGCGTTTATGACGCTATACGCCCATCCGGGTCATGCAGACCCAGACTGTATGGGTTGCCAAAAACACACAAAGCAAAAGTACCTCTGAGACCAGTCCTTTCAATGATTAATTCACCGCAACATAAGATTGCTAAATGGTGTGTGGAAATGTTGAAACCATTAGAATCAGTATACTCGATCTATTGTATTAAAGACTCATTCAGTTTCGCTGATGATATTAGACAATTAAAAATCAGTCAGGAAAACATTAGTATGTGTTCCTTCGATATCAAGTCTCTTTTTACCAGCTTACCGATTAAGGAGTGCATTAATTTAGTTGTGAATGAACTATTTAAATACAGATTAGCTCCAAAATACCTAAAACCAGAAGTCTTCAAAGAATTATTAACATTAGCATGTTGTGGAGTAGAATTTAGCTTTAATAATCATATGTATAAGCAAATTGACGGTATATCAATGGGGTCGCCACTTGGTCCTATTCTCTCAAACATTTTTGTTGGTTTCCATGAACAACAACTCATAAAAGATATCTCTCCCATTTATTACAAACGTTATGTAGATGACACGTTTGCCATCTTTACAGACGATAAAGACAGAGATGAATTTCTATTAAAACTGAATAGCATGCATACAAACCTCGAATTTACTATGGAAACAGCAACTGAAAACAATTTAGCATTCTTAGATGTTATGGTCAACAGGGAGAATCAAATGTTCTATACGAACATTTTTAGAAAAAGTACCTTCAGTGGGGACTATGTCCCTTATAATTCATACAGTCCAATGAGACAAAAACTAAATCTAATCAGTTGCCTTACATATAGAGCAATGAAAATTTGTTCTGAAAAATATTTAGAAACAGAATTATCAAATGTGGAAAGAATCTTTGCGACTTTAGGGTACCCTCTAGACATAATAAAGAAAACAATACAAAAAACAAAGACAAAGTTTGAGTCAATAAAATTTGGTCCAAAAAAGTGTCCGGTATACCTTAAGTTGCCATACAATCAGAATACAGTTTTGCATAATAATTTGAAGAAAATAGTAGAAAATGGCTATAGATCTGTTAATTTACGAATAGTATACTCAACCAATAAACTGTTTCAGATTAAAAACAAAGATAGATTACCCACCCTAAACACCAGCAATGTAATCTATAAATTTGTATGTTTATGTAAAAAAACATACGTGGGTAGAACGAGTAACAATTTGATTACAAGAATCAACCAACACATCCCAAAAAACCTTTTAAACAAGATTAAGTCATGTAACGAGGAAAAGAAATTTGATGATTTGGAAAAACTAAATAGTAGTTCAGCGATTGGCCAACACCTGATTACTAATCCTAAGTGTGTCGAAAACTATAAAGTGGACAACTTCAAAATTATATCAGTTGCTCGTAATGAATTTCACCTAAAAACTCTAGAAGCTATATACATTTTAAGCTTAAAGCCAGAACTCTGTAAACAAAAGAAATTTGTTTATTCGACCATTTTGTTTAATTCGTTGAACTTAAATTAGTTGATTAGTAAAGTTGTGTTACATTTATATTATTTCTGATTAAACGATTGCCTTAATTTGTTAATTTTTACTATTGTGTTAAATTTAATTTGTTTGCTTAAATACTTAGCTTTATCAGTTAATCATTATTTCAGCTTGTTTTGACACGAAAAAATACTGAAGAGCGTGTCCGAAAAGTACTTCTATTTTATTTTGTTTGTTTGCAATAAACTATTTTATAATAAGTTTTTGTTTGTTTTTGTTTGTATCAAAGAAATTTTCGTTTGGAAACAAAAGTAAAAGCAAGTAAGTTAATTAACTGTTTGATAAAAGTTTGCAAAATTCTAAAAATGATAAAAACTGTTTTTTTAAAGGAAACTGCATATAATATAATTCAACAAATTTTACACTTAGTTAATTTATGTATTGTTAAATATATAATTGCATTGAAATAACCTTGTTTATAAAATGTTTAAAGTCTTATTTACAAATAAAATTCAATTTTCTATAGGTTTATATAATTTTGTTTAACAATTATAAATTTTTTAAACTTGGAAAAGGAAACAATCTTAAAAAATTGAAAAATCAATAACTAACATTTTTTGTTAACATAAGCTTTATTTCATTAAAAAAAATTAAAATTAAAGAAGATAATTTTACGATAAATGTTTGAAATAAATTGGTTTAACCGACAAATACAATAAGAAGTTTAAAAAAATAAACTGTTAACTTAAACTTTTAAACTGTTAAAACTTAAAAAATAGTAATTTTAGTAATCTACGAACTTACTTGATTGAGGAAAAGCAATACCCAGGAACAATAAAACTTATTAAAAAACCAGTTAGTTCTAAGCTATTAGTTTTTGTTAAGTTGATGTTGGATTTTAGTAAAACAAAAATCTTTATTATAAGAAAAAAAATTCTTAAAAACGTTTTATTGCAAAATCAATTTTAATTTTTCATAGATATTCTTTCGTTTTTTATTTTACATTTAAGATATTTAAATTAAATTTAAATTTCTCACTAAACAACTTAAGGTGAAAAACCTAAAGTTTAAACCAAATAGTGTAAAAATAATAAAGTAAGCCAATAAATAGTCTATTCTTCAAACAAATAATACAATGATATTAAATAAGCAATCTTTACCTAACATTTGTTTTTAATACATTATATCTGTAACAACTGAAACTAACAAGCTTGATTTATGTTTTTATATTTCTCGCATTTGTTAAGAATGTTAATAGTTGTGCAAAGATAAACTAAAGTATTCATTAATAATATATCCTTAAAAATATTAAAAAAAATAGTAAATAAGCAAACTGGATAAAAATGTTTGGTTCTGATAAAAAATTGTGTAAACAAAACACCTAATTAACTTTTCTTGTTTTTATTTAGTTGTAAATTTTAATTATTTGCAATTTAAATCCAACAAGATTGTACATTTTTTCAATATTTATTGCAGTTTAAATGCTCAAAGCACAGACGAAAAGGTACAAGTTGTCCGTACTCATCACAATTTAAAAAGCAGTACCAAGGTCTTGAGTATAACACTTTGCCTATAAACAAAAGAAGTAGCAGCCCGTGGACTATGTAGTAAGTGAAACAAAATACAATAAGAAATATATTACGTAAATAATTGATAATATGTATATCAGAAGTTGTTATAATGTTGAGAACTTTGAAACACACAAATTGATTACATTTAAAAAAAGTAGATCAGTTATGAGCAGTTTGTTTTTACTAGGCATTTGTTTTATTTTAGAATGTCTTTACAGCTTTTGGTAGAAAACTAAAATAATGAATTATGCAAATGTCTTTCACAAAGTGTTATAATAACACATTTTTAAATTCCTAGTAGTAGTTTAACACAAACGATATATGATACTTGACTTAAATTATTCAAATTCCCACTATTAAAACATAACGTAGTTTAAATATTATACACCATTTAAATAATACTTTATGTATTAAATCTTAAATAGTCTATACCTTTAGTTATGTATTATGTTTAGTTTATGAATTTTATAAAACTGCTTATATTAGGTTTTTATACCTGGAATTCATTTGCGTCATATAAGTTATTATTAAAAAATTGAATTTTATTTTGTTGAAAAATTGTATATTACTATTTAAAATACTAAATAAAATGTCAGTTTAAAAAAAGCATAAATTAATTTTTCATAACGTTATTTTTAAAATATAGAACGTGTGAAATTTCAAAATAAAGTAAAAATAGTAAAACCTTAAAAAAAATTATCTACAACATACTGTTAAATATTTTAGTAATACTTAAGTATTGCGTAAGAAGATATATATATATATATATATATATTGTTTGTTGAAAGATTAAAAAAGCGTTCAAAAAGTCTGCTTTAAGGACCTGGTGAACAAAAAAAAAACTTTTCGGTTATCAAGTCGCACGACACGGTTAAATTTTAGTTTGAATGTAAAATGAATTTATTCAGTTTTATTCTTACTTTAATTCGTGCAATTTAAAAAAAAAATTTAAAATTTAGAAAAACTTATTTTGAAAAAAAAAGGATATCTGCTTTATTTTGTTGTCGACTAAAAGAATAGTAAAATATATCTTTGTATAAATTTGTACTTTTTATATATTTTTTACAGATTATAATATTAATATAATATAATCTTGGTCATTTTGTTGCGCAGGAACAATTTAAAACTAATTTTTATTTTTAAGAGAGTTATATTAGAAAAATATATTTGTTATATTAAAACAGCTAATTGAAATAGTAAACAGCATTTTGCTGTTAATTAAGTAGATATATAAAATTTGTTGTTAAAATTTAACCGAAAAGTTATTTAATTTTTGAATTTTTATAAATAGTAAAAAGATATTTTTTAACAAAAAAAAATAAAGATTAATCATGGCATTTATTTAAATTTATACATAGTTGCCTAAAAAATATCAAAAAATTAGTTTAGTTTGAGTTGTTTTTCACACTTTGACTTTTTGTTTATAATTGATAATAGAATTTTATTTTTGCGTTTAAAAATTTACTTTGTATTATGTTCGAAACTTGATATTTGCACATTTGTAAAAGTAGAAAACTTCTATTGTCACAAGCAAATTAAAACTACTCATAAAACTTCAATTACCTAAATCTTAAAACATTTAATACTTAAAGTTTATTATTCAATATTAAAATTGATATTATTATATTAAAGTGAAAACTTTTGTGTGAAACTGAATATTTCATTGCGTAAAATATGTACATAAATGAAAATATAGTCTTTAAAGTTGATTTGAGCTTTTTTTACACTGAACCATATTTTATGATAATTTTAACTAAAATCTTTACTTTAGTGTTTTTAATATATTTTATTTAGGAAAACAATCACAAGTAAACATTTATTTAAGCGTTTTTAACTAAACTATACATTAGGGTGCATCTGTTGCCCCGACCTTGAATTTTTCCAAGTTTTACTTTTGACGTTTGGAAATTACATGAATAGACAGCACAAAAAAAAAGCTTCCTAGCTTTAATGCTTGTTGAGGAAATTACTTTTAAAAATTTTCCTTTATATAGGAATATTATATAAGCGAAAAAAATACTTTTTCACTAAAAAATTGTTTTCTCCTACGTTTTTTGAGATAATAATTAAAACAATTAAAAACTGCTATGAAAATAAAAAACTATTAAAAAGTAAAAAATTAATTACTGATTTTTTTCATTATTTAGCATAAGTTTTTATTTTTCTTTTATTTTAAATTTTGTTAAGACAAAATTTTCAAAATATGGCATCGAACATTTCCTAAACGTTCAAGGTATTTATATCACAAAACGTAGGAGAAAATAAATATTTTGTGAAATAGCTTTTTTCCCCTTATCAAATATACCGATATAGAGAAAAATTGTCAAAATTAATTTGCTCCACGAGGCTTAAGGCTAGAATTTTTTTTTCTGTGCTTATTTGATTTCTCAACGTCAAAAAGTTAAACTCTGCGAAAGTCTCAAGTTTTTATTTTTAAGGGGCAACAGATGCACTCTAGTATACATGCTAGTATGTTTTTTAAAGAAAGCAATACAATGAAACCAATGATGAAATAGATATAAATATTTTTTTCACTATAGTAACAAACAATTTAATTCCAGTCTTGAATACGTTCTACATATAAAACCTTTATTTAAAATATCAATCACCTCCAAAGTTGTATTGCTTTTAGGTTACTTCAACTACAAACAATTGTTTACAATAGTATCAAACTTTAGTTTTTAGTCAAATAAAACATTTCAGACCGTCACAGAGTAACATCAAAACAAATATGTTTAAACAATTTTTATATATCAGTATACTAATTAAATACGTTTCGCAACTTTTTTTTATGGTAACCGTTTTTTTTTCAGTTTCAAACACAACCGTCACAAAAAAAACATTAACTTTTTGGTATTCAAATATTTTTACATGCTAAAATAGTGTTTTAAAAAGTTAACATTTATTACATTTAATATGATGTTAACAAAACTTTCACTTTTAGTTTCGAGTACGATCGCCACAGAATTCCCGCGCTTTTGCAACGAGCTTGCTGCGACTGCCAGTCATGCGTGACCATGGACAATTTTGGCTTTTTTCTTCCCGCCGCCCGCAAGTACTCGCACCAGGTCCGCATCCCCGTCCAAGTGCGGAGAAGGTCGTCGAGGCAACCGCGAAAGTGGGTGCGGGTCGTCGAGGAAGTCCCCGTGGCGTGCACCTGCGCCGTTGCTAAGTGGCAAATTTGATGGTTGCTAAGCAGCAAATTTAAAAAGTTGTTCGGTTTCTGTCGAAGCTGCAGTTAAAGATTGCTATGCTACTAACTTAATTATTTGTTATAAATTTTTTTTAAATATTTACATAAGATGTTTTACTTTTTACTGTTTGTGAAAAAAACTTATAAATAAAAAATTACTTTTGTTAACATTTGTTGGTGGTTTTTTGTTTATTAAAAAAACTTTGCATGTTTTTATGTTTCATTACAAATTTTTCTCCAAAACCTTCACTAGAATACACTAAAAACTAAAAATTTAAAGTTGTTAAAACAGTGCGTTAATAATATTTGTGCAACTTCTATAAAAACATGTCGTTTTTGTTTGATATTATACTGCATTTAATTATTGCTTGAGTTGCAGTTGGTTATTGATGTAAGATATTGTTTCAAACAACCTTATTTGTAATTTAAAAACTTTTATAATTTTAAACGTTATCATATGTACTTTTGTTAAATAATAAAACTTAAACACTAATTCATTTTAAAAAACTTTTCTTTATAATCCAATAGCTTTCTTAGGTTGTGTCATGTAATCCTTAGTGTGTTATGTTAGTATTTCTACTAGTATTGTGCTCATTATTAACAAAACTTCAAATCCTGTAAAAAAAAATTTATTAAAGTTATTTTTCTTACTTCATCAAACAGTTTTATTAAACTAGGAATACTTTTTGTACCAAAATATTAATGTTGTGTTATAACGTTGTTTTTTCTTTTGCTGAAAAGTTTCACAACTTGTATTTTACAGTTAATTTCGCTAACTCTCACCTTTCTTCAATTTTTTTTGATTATCTGAAAAGTTTAATAACTAATTTGAAAAATTTTACAGATCTAATTATTAAAATAAGTACATTTAAATCATTAAAATATTTTTTGTACATAATTATCAGGTAATTGTTTTGATTTGAAAAGTTTTACAAATGTTAGAGTTAATTTTATATAGTCTAATTTAAGAATTCGAGTTTTTTTTTTTATGGTAAAAAAACATCAGTCTCGATCTCTACCTCTTTCAACGATAAACGTTTTGAGTTAATTTAGGTTCAAAATTGCAAAGTTTACGAAAATCAGAGTTAAACTTTTTTTTAATGATTATAGATTTACTATGTTCAAATTTTTTACACAAAATTTTGTAATTTTAGACTGAAATTTTTTCTTAGTTGGTTCTAAGTCAGGAACACAACCAGTAAGTTTGGTCGTTTTTTCAGTGTAGCCTATAATAATAGGACATTTTATTTAATATCTTCAATTTAAAAATAAAATTTGACCCTTAAGAAAAAATCTTAAGAGTTGTCATGTAACGGTTACAGACACATAAAGTATTTACTTTTGAACATTTAGCTAACTCAAATATTAAGTTTTTAGACAACTTAAACTACTGTTACACTCAACACTTTTTTTACTGAAAAATATACTCAGCTCTTTGCAAATATTCCTGTATGGGAAGTTGTAACAAATTGGCAAACATTTTGCGCACTTAAGTGATTTAAAAAGAAAAAAAGTTTGATTATCTTTAAAAAATTATTCTTACCTGTGCTGGATAAACTTTAGTGCAAATGTACTGACATACTTTTAAATTTTTCTTAAGTTGCCTCAATCAGGATTGCCACTCGTTTTTTTCAGCATTTTTCTAGCTTTTAAAAAGTACACATTTTTTATTCTTGTTTGTGTTTAAAGTTAAATTTAAGGTAAAAAACTGTGTTAAATAGTATAAAAACATTGAAAAGATACTGTAAAGCTACTTTAAATATGTTTTTTGATGATGACAAAAATTTTTCATTTATATGATAGATTTTTGAGTAAATCGAAATTTTACTTTTGAACATGTGAAAATTATAAAATTCCAGGTTTTTTTCAAAACTTCTAAAATTCCAGGTAAAAAGACATCCTTGCTTTTTTGTAAAAGTTAAAGGGTACATAAACCAAAGCTTATATATCATAAATACCACACATTATAAAAAAAAATCAAAATAAGTTTTACAGAACTATTTATTATTTAACTAACATATGTTTCTGTGTGTTAACTTTTTAACATACAGAAGCATATGTTAGTTTAATAAAAAAAAAGTTCTGTAAAAATTTATTATAAAACATCCTAGTGAACTTGCTTCGCTAGGATTTCTATTAACAAACGATTGACTTTAAATTTTAAATAGTTAACAGAACATTCTAATTTTCTTTGTGAATTTTTATTTATTGGAGAACTGACATTTTGCCAATATTATAAAAACAGATCTTACGCGTAGGAACTATGTATGTTCTTCTGGTAAACAAAAGTTATATAAAAATATAAATTTATTCAGCACCTCTCCAATAAGCATTTTATTATTGAATTTTCATACAATAAAAAAGGATCTTATCTCAAATACTTGAAACATTGCAAAAGTCAGTAAAATATGTCGCTTTTAATGATTCGTTCAAAAACAATTCTTAAACCAGATCTAATAGATGTTATGTTTAACATAATAATTCTAATTCGACAAAATAATGTTAACTTAATTTTTTTTTTGGGCTGAAATTATTTTGATCATTAAAGTTTTTAACAATTTTGAACTATTAAATGTTATATGGTGAAAACAAAACACGTTATTTTATCATGAGTGTATGCATAAATATATTTTGTACAACAAAACCAATATTTTAAAGTATGTAAACTAAACTATTGCTTTCAATCTTTTAAGAAAAAAAAATACTTTAAATTCTTAAAAATTGTTGAAGCTTTGAAACAGTTCTTAAACATGAACTTCTAAATACAATAAATTCTAATAACTATATTTTTTCTAAACGATTAAAACATTGATTTTTTATAAATTTCAAATTATATCGTCTACTTATCAAAATTTGAAAATATTTCAATTTTAAAAAAATGTTGTATCTATAAGAAAAATTGTAGTATTAGAAAAATATTATCAAAATTTGTTAGTCATAGACATTTGAATTTTTTTAATTAATCGAATTCGTTCAACTTCTTCTTTGTTAAGACTTAAGTACAATTATAACTAATACAACAAGTTAAATTTTATTACTTTCAAAATGCTACACAAAAGTAAAAGCTACATAATGAAACGCAAAAACCAAACTTATTCATATAAACATTTTAAATGAAGATTGAAAAAATTAAAGGTAATTGTTTGAAACACTTAAAATTGAAAATTAATATAGCATCTATTAATAACATACAGAAGTATATTTTCACTTGACAATTACCGATTATTAACAAGTAAATTATTAAATACTTTATGGCACAACGCAATAAAACTCAGCAAGTAAAACCTCAACTTATTAAATATATACAAAAGAATTTTTATAAAAACTCAAAAAAACTTTTATGTTAGGAGATTAAAATCAAACTCAAAAAAATTAAAGTTTTACTTTTCATTTTTTTAAAATCAGCTTTTATTTTTCACTTTCAAAAAATCAAAGTTTTCTTTTTTACTTTTAAATAACAATTTTTTTCTTTTTCACGCTCTAATAATTAAAGTTTTCTTTTAACCTTCATTACTACCTTCTTGAGTGAGTACATACCATTGAAGTCAGTCCATCTCAGTCCCCATGCATTAGTTTTACTCGGATTCTGGTATTCCCCATTCAAATTAGCATGATGGCAGTTATTAAACCACCATCCTCCACTGCCTCCAAACTTAATAGAGCAATTTCCTAAAAAATATATTTCTTCTTTATATCAAAATAATTAATAAATTTTAATACAATATTGTATCTAGTTCTAGTTTTAAATGGTCGTTTAAAGTAATTTTTTTATTAGAATTGTTTTAATATAATCCGGATATTCCTAATTTTAAATTAAGGTCTCGACTTTAAAAACATATTCGAATCAAAAAAGGAGTATTAAACATAAATATTTTTTTTTTACATTAAAATGAGATACAAATTGTCTTTAGAAATCATTAGTCTAAAATGATAGAACTTGTTGGTACATTTTGAATCATTTTAGTTTTAAATTAGACACGGGTCCTTGAAAACATCATTATGATTTCAAATAACTCTAACTTCAGCAACACTAATATACTCAATTCCCTCTCACAAGTGAATAGAAATGTTTCAATTAATGGTCTACTGGATCCAACTGTCCAGATCCGGATTCGATAGGATAATACCTTTTTGGGTCCAGATCCGGTAGGATCCTAAGGTTATAGATAAAGCTTAATGCTTAAAGTAGGGCACTTGAAAAAAGATAATAGAAATATTTAAGTAATTGGATTGAATTTTATACTAGACATAACGAGAACTTTGAGAGTTTCATAGAATCAAAAGGGATCGTCATTTCAAAATAATCTCTGGATCCGGCCAGATCGTAATTTCAAAATGAGATTCAGAACCACAAACGGCCGGATGTTAATTTTAAAATAAGGTCCGATTCCGGCGGCATTTTAATTTTATGGATCCGATAGATCAATAATTTCAATTGATAGGTACATCACTGTCAAACAATTTTTTTTATACTGAAACTCAACCCTAATCGAGTCTGCAAAATAAGATGATAAAAATATTAAATTCATCTCTTAGAAACACCATCTCGTCATTCATATAAACACTTATAAATAGTATGACTTCAATTTACAAAAACCAAATCCTTATTTTGAAAGAAACTCACAATTAGTTAGAAGAACAATACAAACTGATAAATTTTAACATTTGTACCGAGAAATGTTGACAACTTTAAATATGTAGAGAAAACAGATTTAAGAAAGGAATCAATTCAAGTTTGAGATTCTTACATTGAAATATATTTATTGGAAATAAACAATAATTGTTTTTTTTTATTTTAATATTTTGCCAGCATCGACAAAAAAACTTTTTTAGCCTGACGCTTATTAGCCTTATAATTTCTGACGACAAGGACCAATGAATAGAATGAGTTGTTAAATAACAAATTAATTAGTACTTACCATTTGGAGCTGCGTCGTTATCTTGGTCTTCAGTTGAGAATTTCATTCCGTTATGATAGGCCAGGGAATTACCTATGTTAGAAAAAATATTAATTATCTTTAGTTAGTAACCTGTGGCGAAATTATTTTTGATTAGTGATGCGTAGAGTTTACAAGTATTTATTAAAACCATTAACTGTATACTTTTAAACTAAATTTGTATGATAGTATTACTACAGTTACAAAAAAGGTTTTAAACAAAAGTTTATTTGAAAAATTTAAAGTATTTACAGTTTTATATTAAAACATTAGGTTTTCTATTTTTTAAGTTGAGCATCAAGTCCAATACTACACCCAACACCTTTGTTGTAACTATTGTTGTTAATAAGAACACACCATTATAGTTCTTTATAAAAAATTAAAAACACCAATAAATTATGTAGAAATTTCAAAGGACTATGCTTTACAAATCATACATGTAATTAGAGAATAAAATAACTTTTAGTTGTCAAAAAATAAACTAACAAGTATAATATATAAAACTAAAAATTAACCTGCAGTTCCTGTGTACTGGCCAACATGTAATATAAACTTTCTAGATTCATGGCTCAGGTAAAACTGACTAAAAATAATTAAACATATATTTAATACTAAATAATACACAAACTATTTTTAATTCTTAATCAAAGAAAACATCAGCTGAAGTCTAACAGAGCTAAGGTTGGAATTTAGTATGCCGTGAGACAAGTTCAAGTTAACACATAGTTTTAATCACACCACTTAGATCATCAGACCATAAGCCTTCAGTAAACTGAGACCAGGGTTTTGGTGTGATCAAACCTGTTGACCTGAGTTTGCATCACGGCATACATAAATCCAAGCTTAGCTCTGTTAGACTTTTGCTGATGTTCTTTTTTGATAGTATTTAAAACAAGCGTACCAATTTATCGAATGTTGCACAACAACTAAAAATGGCTGAAGTTAATAATCATACCAGCAAACGGTGAAACATGATAAACCGCTTGTAGATTGATAAATGCAAGGTTGCAACTGACTGACTTCAGTAACAACAAACCCGGGTCTCAGTTTGTTATAGAATTTGGTCTAATGATCAAAGTGGTAAAATCAAAACTTTATGTTCCTCACTTAAAAGTATAAACTAGCAAAAGTCATAATCATTTGAATGAAAAAAGCTGGTCTTTAATGTAAATTTTAATTAAACAAAATGTGTAAGCTATTGTTGATGTTGTACAAAAGGAAAGTTAACAATGTATAATTTTGAGGAATTAAAAATATTTTAATCTGAAACTATATTAAATAACTTCAGTATTTTAGTATATTTCTTTCTGTTTTTATAAGTTCTAAGTTGTTTTTAAAATTAATAAAGACACTAACTCGTATACTGCATATGCTGTTTCTCCATTAAACTTCTCCATTTCAATTCTTAAAACATAATCTTTATTTTTCAGAATTGAATACATGTTCCTTAACCCTTAAAATTATTAGATTTTTATCATATTGAACAATATTTACTTATTTTTTATAGTATTTAAAATTTAAAAAAAATTAAAGTCTTAAATTGATCAACAAAATACTTGATTCTTTATCTTATTATTAAAAACTAAAAGCAGTTTTGTTGTAATAACATAAAAACAAGGTATACTGATATTCAAACGAACCAATCCAGTAATTTCCGTTTTTATCACCAAACCCCTTGAGGTAATCTAACCAACTTCTTTTGAAGCTTGTTGATGAGTCTGTCCTTCTTTGTAGGACCTGAACAATGTTATAAAGAGGATTACTACTGATATTGATATGCATAAAAATATGTTTTAATGCTGCTATGTTCAAAAAATATTTAATTTCAAAGTTTTATAACATTTTTGGTGAAGAAAAAAAAATTACTAAGTTTTCTTTTGGTTGAATTTGAAAGTTAAAAAAAAATTAAAAAACCAAAAATAAACTTTTAAGTTTTAATGCATCTATATCATTAAGTTAACAAAAAAAACTGACAGTCCATCCAGTATTATCAGAGTCGAATTCACAAAAAGCTTCTACAGTTTTTTCAGCATTCTTAAAAGGATTTATTGTAAAAACACCATCTTGAGCTCTAGAGTTGATTTTCTTGACATCATTGCAATCACGTGCTAAAATTATGTTTACAAGCATTAACAATATTAAAGTAACAATTGTATGGGTCACCACTTTTTTCTATGTCAAATGCAGTATACGTAGAGTTTTATAATGTTTCAAGTATAAACTGACATATAAACATTTATGTTTTTTTATGTTCAAAATTTTAACAATATAACAGATATGTAGAGTGCATATATAACAAGTGTTGGTAAACAAAACCCACTAACTAAGCATTAAGTTATGACCATAGGAGGGATAAATCACTTTTTCATATTTTGATCTTAATTTTTTAGTTTTAACTAAGCTACAGGATGCATTTTACTGATTTTTCATTTCAAAGTAAATAATGAGATATAACCAGTTAAAGATGTAGAGTGCAATAAGTTCTTATAGGAAGCACAAACTAAAACAAAAACAAAATCAAAGACAATTTCACTTAAAATATGTCTCCTTCAAGTTTTTTAAGATAAGTACTTCATGTTTTCAGAAAAATCTAATATTTATAAAATCTGTTGCATAAAAAAAATCTATAAAAATAGCAATAAAAAACTAAAATATTAGAAACTTTGTTGCGACAGAATACTATAAATATTGCAAGGAATACTTCTCGAAAATTTAAAGATATTTCTCTCAAAAAATGTAGGAGGAGATAGATTTTTAGTGAAATAGTCTATTTTGCTTTTCTTAGTTTGCGCCTCCAATAAAAAACTTATAACACTCAATAACTTTGACCACCTATATCTCAAAAATTATTTTGAAATTTAGAAATCTGTAAAATGCAGCTTGTAGCTTAGTTTAAATCAAAATAAGATCAAAATGTGAAAAAAGTGATTTACCTCCCCATTTACTTTAATCAATTTTGTATACTTCAGGGGTTGGCAAACTGCAGTACAAAGGTACATTTTAGTTAAAATAATACATTTTAAAACATTATAGAAAATATTTTGTGATAAAAACTTGAATTACACTCATAATTTTATAAACTCATAACTAGTGTCTATGAATGTTTATTTTATCACACTTTTAGTTTAAAACAAAGTTGATTAGTACACTTATTAAGTTTATTTATAGCATACTTCTTGTAGTTTCCTGTTTGTATATGTAGACAAATTTAATCTTTGTTGTAAACTTAAAAACTTTATTTAAATTGTAAATACTAAACAACTAAAGCAACCTCCCATAAAAATTTTCATAAGATTTTTCAATTTGTTATAGTTTATATTGATGTTTTTGAATCTATCCTCTAACTTTTTTTTGTATTTACTCAATGTACTTAATTTCTCTTTGATTTTCTTGTTGGATGTTTTATTTTCTGCTTTAAGAGTTCGTTTTAGTTTATAGTAGTTGTCAGCCAAACTTTTATGGTTGCCTTTTAATTTATTGAATTTTTCTTCTAATTTTTCTTGCTTTTCACTCATAACATGTATTTTCTTTTTGTTTTCTATGTTATCTCTTCTAAGATACTCTACAACTGATTCTAAACGACTCTGGGGACCTGAATTTCCAGTAACTCCTACTTCACCCATTCCACTGCCTTCCCTTTGATCTTCATTTTCAGAAAGACTTCTAACGTGACGATTTGTGGAAAGTCCACCAAGACTTTGGTCCTCGTCATCAGAAGTAGAAAGAGTCCAGTCACATTTGGCTATATACAAAATGTTGAATAATAATAAAACAAACAACTTCATATTATGACTGTAAAATTGAGTTTTCAATTATTTATTTTGGTTAGTTAGTTTATATTTATCAATGTTCTTGACATTATATATAAATATATATGTTACTGTGTAAAGTAAACTTTGAAACTGCCTTCTGATACGCAAAATAGTCTAGTTATTAGGGACACCAGAACCAGACTAATTAAAATTTACCTAATATCAAAACATTTAATTTCATTTTTTATGGTTATAAATCTAAAATTTTTGCTTTAAAATTATGGTAATCTGTTTTTTTTTGCAAAATTAAGAACCTAATAAGAAGTTATGTAATTAGAAAATATCTAAATATATTTTTGTACTTAACCTAGTTAACCTTCCAAGATTACGGTACTTAAGCCCAAGCAGGAGAAACATGTATATTTATTAAAAAACTTATATTAAATTTATTTAACTAAAAGTTGCCAGCAAAAGAGTAACATAAATGTTTAAAATATTTTTAGACAGTTTCAATAAATGTAACCTAAAATACACCCTGTAGAACTTATTTTTTGACTTTCATTTAAAAATCTTAGTAGATTGTATTTTTTTATTATCAAAACTTTATATTTAAAATAAAGAATAAGTCTGCAAGCTATTACAAAATACCTAAATATGAGTTTAACTTGCATGATCTAGAATAGAGGTGGGCAACAAGCTTAAGAAGTTAAAATGACCGGCCCCCAAACCTTTTTTTAATTTAAATGGAATCTGGCCAAAAACAAAATTGATCCGGTCCGCAAGTAGATGATCAGGCCCCGCTAAGCATTTTCAAAATTTACAAAATTTTCAAAATCCGGCCAACCAATGTAAATATTACAAAATTTGTTTAAAACATTTTTAGATTATTTTATTAAAACAAAAATGTAAGACTTTGACCCTGAAAACATTTGTAAAATTGGCTTTTTATTTTTGTGGTGATAAAAACACTCTTTTGTTAAAGTATCTTTTCCTGTTTTGAGTCAGTTGAAGTAATCCAAAAACAATTGTTTGCTGAACTAACTTTGATGATCTTACCAACCATAAAAACTTTCATAAAAAATGGACGTTTTAAAAATTGTTGTCTTTCCCAGATGTGTAGTGAGTTGTTTTTATACTTGTTTAGAAAAGTAAACAAAAATTTTAAGCCAAACTGCTCAACATTAAATTTTAATAAATTATTTTAAGTAGAGACTACACTTTCCACTCTTTACTGCTATTGATTTTTTTTTATTTATGACTTTTTGATTAGTTATATGGTTTAGTTAAGTGATGACCAATTGATGACAATAGTTTCACTTGATAATGAGTTTGATTGTCGTTTTGCAGACTTTCAACAACTAATAGAAGAATTTGATATTGTGTCATCATAGTTGACGTTCAACACCAAAAATCACCTAGTAATATACAGTTAGAACTGCTAAACTTCAATGTGACAGTACACTAAAAAAAATTCAAACCTTAAAAGTTTAAAAGATTATATGCCCTACTTAACAAGCCAAATTTTGTTAATTTAAAAAAGATGGCAATGAAGTTACTTGTTCTGTTTGGGTCTACATATATTTGCCAACAAACATTCTAAACCATGTATATAAACAAAACTTAGCTGCGTTCAAATCTTACTGATACCAATCTGCAGTCATTACTGAGGATATCTACTTCTAATATACTTCCAGATTTTAAACAAATTGTTAAAAACTTTGATGATCCACAAATGTCTCATTGACTTTTTAGTGTAATTATTCTTGCTTAACTCTTCAACCTTACATTTAAAATATAATATGGCAGTTTTACATGTTAGTTTTTCATTTAGTACTATTTTCATTAGTGAAACTGATCTTAATCTAAAAGTCTATTAAATTAAATGGTTATCATGTTTAATCAAAAATTAATCTCTTTTTTATTTTAGTATTTCATTATTTTATGTTAGTACTTATACAAAAGTATTTTAAATGAATTTTTTGATAATATTATTTTTAGAGTACAGACCTTAATTAAGTTTCATAAGTTGATTGTTACTGTTTGATATTTTGATAGTAAAAGTACTAGAATTTTAAGCCAAAGTATTTTTTTATCTAGGTTTAACTGTTTTTTATATATGTAGATATGAAAATTTAAATCAAACATATAAATTTTATTCCTTTTAGTAGATTATGTAATGAATCTTTATTAGTTTGTGCAAATTAAAAGGTAGTAGTTTAATTTTGTAATGTTAGTTAACTTCTGAATAACATTATTAATGAAAACTCCAGCCAAGGATTGCCAAAATTAGATAATTTCGGATAATTAACAATTTTTAAGTGTTTTAGCTTAAAATATTAGGCTCGAGTATTTTTTAGTAAGTAAGCTATTGTTTTTATAAGACTAGCTAGTATTAATTCGGTCCAGAGTTATAATAAATATAGAGTTATGAATACCTAATAAAAATTAACACAAAATTTCATACTTGAGAACCTTGGTAATTAATATATTGATTCAAAATTCTGAAATACCCGATCAATTAGCATCCAGCCGGATCTAATTCTTTTTCAAATTAGTTTCCATTTGGATCCGGATCTTTGTTTAAAATTAGTATTTAGCCGCATCAGGATAATATTTTCAAATTAGGATCCGGATCTAAAAAAGGATCCAGCTAATTCCAGTAGATCACTAACTCAAAATGCTACTGCTGAGGATTTTTTTTTGGATCCGGCTGTCAACTATTTACGTTGCCCACCCCTAATCTAGAAGGATCTTTTTATTTGGTTCTAAATTTTAATTGATATAATCTTGAGTCTCATTAAAATTATATTATTAAAGTTGTTTACAAATCTTGACTTGATACAAAATTACATTCTGTATTTTCTGTTCAGCACATTTTGAGTCCAGTGTGTGTCCCCTTGCCCTTTACATTGTAACATTAGTCTAAAACTTATATAATTTACTACATAGTGACATACTTAAATTAAATCATTTTCGAAGCAGTTATATATCAGATCCACAAAATATAATTTGGTGGTACCAAATAAAGCTAATTTATAACATATAAAGTTATTAATGCTAGATTATACTTCAAATATTTTATCGTTTATTAATTGGAATATTAGTCAGAAGCTTTTTCAATGGCAGGCCAGATTTATCAAAAAATGTTTCTTATGTCAGACCTATTAAAAACAAAAAGCTGACAAATAATTTGAATAAATATTTTATACACTTCTTAGTTTTTAAAATAAAGTGGTATTTAAATTATAGTTTGATAAGAAAATTAATTCAATGGTATATATGAACAAATTTGTCATAAAAAAAAAACATTTTTGTTGTTTTAAGTTAAAATAAAGTCGAAGCAAAAGGTTGCTGTTTGAGAAAATATGTGAATCTAGCCCACAAGACTACTTGCCAATAATTAACATAATAAATGCTCTCTAACCTAAAACTTATTATAGTTATATACAAATGAAATATAAACAAATTTAGAACTCAATGAAATTGCCTGCAAATATGTTTTTAATACTAAAACTTGTCTTAAGAAACATTGAAAAAATATTTCAATAAAATTTACAAGATAATATAATTTTAAAATAGTAAACTGTATATTAATTTATCAACACTTTTGTTGTAATTGTGGTGGAGACAAACTTTTTAAAGATTATTTTACAAAATAAATTGGGCCAGTTTATGTTAAAAAAAACCTGCTTACTGGTCCACAAACTACAAAAGGTGCTCAACTTTATGATAGAACATTGAAAAAGGAAATATGAAAATTTTACAGAATTGCTTAAGGTTTTTAGAAAATTTTTCAAACATTTTTAAAATACAAGTTTTTGGTCTTTCTTAAGTATAGAGCTTAAGGTTCAAAAATTTTATAAATTGTATAACAACATTGATAAAATACTTTAAAGCTTTATCAGACGTGTTTTCTAATGAATTAAAGTTTAAATGATACAAAAAATATTTATCTTTACAATAGACTTCTGAGTCTAATCAAAATTTTATAACTTCAGTTGTAAAAACAGTTAAAAATTGAAGGTTTTACCAGGTTTATAGTTATTTTTCTTAAAAAAGGCTTTTTTTTTCAAAATTTCCAGATTTTTTATGCCTGAATAGTCAAACTCTAGGTTTTACAGGATTCCAAACTTTTTGGCAAGTCTGATTTTAGCATAGTTTAGAACTTGGTTTCCCAAAGTGGGCCAAGTGATCCCCTTGGGAGCCATAACATAAATTTAGGTGGCCAAAGAGTGGGCCATGAGCCGGAAAACGGGAAGTCATGAGGTAATAACTTGAAAGCTATACTGTATATTCTGGAGCTAAAGGTGAAGAGCAAAAAAACAAAATCAAGGTTAGGGTGTATATAAGGGAAGTTATTTGAGAAAAATCTTGTTGGAGGAGGCCATTGCTTTTTTACTTCTTTGAAGGGAGCCTTAAATGTGGGAAATTCTGGTTTAGAACAATACAGAAAATAGTAAAATAAAAAGGATTAATGTGTCAAAAAAAGATGCAAATTTACTATGAATGAATCAATCAACATACTTTTATTGATTTTAAAAAGATAAACATATGTCAGTTAAGTGTAAGTTGAAAACTAACCTTTAGATTTTTCAAAACAAATTTGTAATTTGTATAGCAAAAAGAAAAGATTTATAAATATTTGTAAATCTACAACATACATAAACAGGGTTGCCACTCTTTTCTAATCAAAAATCTGTTTTGAGTTACCAAAAACTATCCTGGGTGACCTTAAACTGTCCACTTGAGTCAATCTGAGTTTTTACAGACTAATATAAAACAAAATTGTTTTTCTTAATTGTAACGATTATAAAAGATAAACTATTAAAACTAAATTGAATTAATTTAATTAGAAATTTGGTAAAATCATTCCAAATATTAAAAAAAACTTAAAACTGTCTTTGGTCAGAATAAGTATATAAAAAGGTCAAAATATTCTGAGACTTTGAAAAGTTTCAAAATATCCTGAGTGTATTTTGCCACAAAAACTTATTAACCAAAATATACAAAATATATGTTTTTTTTTTGTTGTTTTTTGTCATAATATTTTAGTTTTTCAACTTTGTTATAGCAGGAACATTTCCTCAGAATTTGATGTACTTATCTCAAAAACTATAGAAAGATATAGAAATCTGTAAAAAGCTACTTATAGCTTAGCTAATCTCCTACTAAAACAATCAAGTATTGAAAAAAGTGATTTACCCCACTTGAACTACAGGGTGGCCACTGAGTTTTTAGAAAGCTCTCAGAGGTTTTTGAAAGTAGGAATTTTCTTGACTACTTTTAGTAATTACAGGGTTGCCAATCTTTTTTTCAAAATTTTTTACAGGTTTTCCAAATTTCTTCCAGGTTTTTAAAAGTAAACATTTTTGGGTCTATTTTTAGTCTTAAGTTAATTTCTATAAAAGAAACTGTGTTAAATAGTACAAAAACATTTAAAAGATGCTGTAAAGTTACTTTAAATATGTTTTTTAATAAAAAATTTTTGATGATGACAAAAAAATCTTATTTATATGATAGATTTTTTGTGTCAAATTGAAATTTTAGTACTGAAAATTTTAAAATTATTAAAAATTCCAGGTTTTTTGATCAAAATTCCAGGTTTTTTTAAAAATTTCTCAAATTCCAGGTTTTTCAAGGTTTTTCCAGGTTTCCAGGTAAAGTGGCAACCCTGTAATTAAGTAAATTTTAGGCAAAAAGATGATAAAAATAGTATAGAAATATTGAAAAGATACCGTAATTTTACTTTAATTGTGATTTTAAAAAATAATTAAACATGTACAAAAAAGAAAAATTGTATGTAATTTATTGTATTACATTATTGTATTATTTTATTTTCTTTTTCCCTTAGATTGCATGTTATTTAAACTCTTAAATGTTTATTTTATAATTAATGTTAATATTTTTTACGATTTGGCCCCAAATCAAAATGATGTATACTACACTATCATTTGCCTTGGCCATTTCCTAGATAAAAAATTGATAAAAGGAAAAAAAAAGTTAATAAGAATGTGAATTCAGGGTTGCCACTCTTTGAGCCAAAAAATCTTCCCTGAGTGACCAAAAATTTTCCTGAGTAACCTTAAATTTCCCTGAGTTTCCCTGAGTATTTTTCAAATCTTAAAAAAAAAAATTTCTCTTCTTACACAAGTATTAATACCTCATTCTCATTTTTCTTCTTTAATAATAAAAGGAAGGTTGTATGTGTATGCTTCTGCATTAAATTTATGAAAAAAACTGTTTTCAAAAACTCAATTTTAAAAGGTTTAAACAAATTAAAAATTAAAATCTAAATTTTTGCACAACTTTGTGTAAACTTGTTAGTTAACTTTCTACATAAAAGAATAAAGCTTAATTTGTTTGACATTTTAATTGACAAAATTTAATTATACTATAATAATAATTTCACATTAAGAACTCACTTAAATGCATACATAATAACTTCATTATGACTTGTATGTCTTTCCTAGCAACTGTTCTGAATGCAGTAAATAAAACTTAAAAGCTTAACATTATTGTAAAAAAACCTGCAAAAAGAAAGTTTAAAGAAATAGCTAAAGAAATATCTCATATCAAAGTACAACTTAATACCTAACAACTGATACAAAATAATCTTAAATTAAAATTTTTTTTATGTCTTTTAGATGTTCATACACAATTTATTTTAAATAACTGAAAACATAATTTTGATTTTAAAACAATTTCACATTACCTAATAAAAATCTTAATACTGTTTTTTTAAGTATGCAATTTCTAAATCAATAGTTTTAATTTTATTTTCAAGTTTATTTGCGTTGTCCTTAGCTCTTGCTAATAATTCTTTCATTGCTTCTAAATCAGACTGTTTGTTGGCATCTGCAGTATATTTGTCATAGTCTTCATTCAAACATTTGAGTTGCTTTGTAAGTTTACTTTTTTGTTCTCCTAACTTGCTCAAAGCGTCACCTTTATTTGGAACATTTTTAGCAAAGCGCAGTTGCTCAAGATATGCCAAATATTGGGCCCTAGAAGACTTTACAAATTTTAACAATTCAGAACTTAGTTCAACTGTTCTTGGTTCTAGACTGTTTGCATATAGATGATCTTTGATCATTCTTAAGGACCTTATTGTCATCTCTCCCATATTAGTTGATATTACTTCCTTATTTAAGCTAAAGCCCCGTTCAACACTTTTTAACAAAAGTAATACAACACTAATCTGTATTCATTTTATTTTTTTTTACTGAAAACAAGTAGTTGTAAACAAATAACAAATAACTTTATTATCTAAAAAATAAGAACTAATAGTACAACATAGTGTTTTTTAAACTACATAAGTAACTAAAAATAAAAAATTTATTAGAACTTTTCAATGAATAGCTAACAACAACTTTCATTTCTCTAAACTGTTTGATTTTACTTAAGTAAATATAAATTTAAAACTTAAAAAAAACTACAATGTTAATACTAAGATTATTGAAGAACTAGCCGCAAGGCTAAAAAAATTCTAAATAACCATTTAAATAATAAAAATTACTACTTTTGAACAAAATATTGAAACTGGATTAACTAAACCTCATTCTAGATCTAGAAAAAAAATTTCCTGAGATTTTCAAAAACTTCCCTGAAATTTAGAGAAAAAATCAAAACTTCCCTGAGTTAAAAGAAAAGTGCCAAAATTCCCTGAGTTTCCCTGAGATTCCCTGAGATTTTCTACAGTTTGAAAATTCCCTGAGATTCCCTGAGTTCCCTGAGTTCCCTGAGTGTGTGGCAACCCTGCTGAATTACATCAAATTTAATTAAAATAAAATAATTTTATTAAATTTGCTGTAAATCACATTCTTATTACTTATTTTTTTTCTTTTATCAATTTTTTATCTAGGAAATGGCCAAGGCAAATGATAGTGTAGTATACATCATTTTGATTTGGGGCCAAATCGTAAAAAATATTAAAATTAATTATAAAATAAACATTTAAGAGTTTAAATAACATGCAATCTAAGGGAAAAATAAAATAAAATAAATAAATAAAAAATTATTTTTGGTTTTAATACCATATGATGAAAAAAAACAAAAAAAAAACTTTATTTTTGGAGGGACCCCATGAAATAATTACAACCCCAAACCAAATATTTATTTTTTAATTAAAGACAAAGGTGCGTTCTCTAAAATAAAAATAAAAATTTTAGATAGCTTTTAAGATAAGGAACATAATTCAAATTAAAGTTTTATGTTTTGTGAAAAATTAATAAATTTGCCTATAAAATTAACTTTATGCTGTAGTAAGATAAGAAGTTATGTTTATAGAATTTCCACCATTTCAGTATTCATAATAGCTAGATTAAGATACTTGTAGAAGCTCCCAGCCAAGCTCAATGACATGAAGAGATTATGTGGCTACACTGTAAAATACAACTTTATTAAGTCAAACTTACAAAATTCTTAACTTAATAAAAACAACTGAACTGAGAGTTGTTTGAATTAGTGAGCAGTTTTTGTTATGATAGTAGTTGTTACAAACAAAACTCAAAAATCTAGTGACATGGTTACAAACAGAATTTTGAACTAAATTAAACAGTTAGGTCAGGTCCCAAATGTGTAAGATTTAAAAATTAAAGTTAAAAAGTTTAAAAAAAAATTCAATTTTTTTTAAACCAAAAGATAGCTCTATATATATTTAAATCGTGGATATATTTTCTTTATTATTTTCTTTTTCTTAGTAAAATGGTAGATTGTTTTACTTATTTGTAATTTTTGTACTGTTAATATTTGTGTGTAGTGTACTTTAAGAAATTTAAGTAATTGCTAGACACTTTTGTAGCCGAACCTGGTAAAACATTACCAATTAATTTTGTTAATACTTATAAGGGATAAAGATCTTCTTAAACTATAAAATTATACAAATATTTTTAACTTAAAAACAAATTTACAGCTAAGTTGAAAAACATTTTAAAGATACACTCTGTTTTATTAATTTTACACAAGTTTTCGAGTTTTAAAAACTCGTTCCAGCAAATATTTCTGCTTAGCCGACCAATTCGGGCTCGCACCCTATAAACCCCTTGAAGCATATATTTGAAAAACAAAACTTTTTCAGACTGGTAACGCGGAAAAAAAAGGTTAACTTTTTTTGATTTACTCCTAGTAAAAATTATAAACTTTTTATATAAAACTAACCATCTATTACGTGAAAAACTTAATAAAAATGTAAGCAGTCATAGAGCTTTTAAAGACATAAAGTGTTTTTAGTTGTTACTTTTCCTTAAATAAATTAAAATGATTTTAGTTTAAACTTAGTGCTTTGTTTTTGATATAAAACAATTAAGTTAAACAAACAAAAATCGATTCAAAGAAAATTTATGTACAAAAATATTTAAACATACACTCTGTTTTATTAATTTTGCACAAGTTTTCGAGTTTTAAAAACACGTTCCGGGTAATATTTCTGCTTAGCTGACCAATTCGGGCTCTTACCCAATAAACCCCTTGAAGCATATATTTGAAAAACAAAACTTTTTTAGACTGGTAACGCAGAAAAAAAGGTTAACTTTTTTTTTTATTTACTTCTAAAAAATTATAAACTTCTTATATAAAACTTACCATCTATTACGTGAAAAACTTAATAAAAATGTAAGCAGTCATAGAGCTTTTAAAGACATAAAGTGTTTTTAGTTGTTACTTTTCCTTAAAATAAATTAAAATGATTTTAGTTTAAACTTAGTGCTTTGTTTTTGATATAAAACAATTAAGTTAAACAAACAAAAATCGATTCAAAGAAAATTTATGTACAAAAATATTCAAAGATAAACAAAGAAGTTTTTTATGTGCTACACAAATAATAAATACAAAAAAATCTATTAAACAAGTGTATTTTGTTTAATTGTTTTTATAAAAACTGGAAACAACTAAAGAATACACTTTTTTCCTTTAAATATACAGTTGTAGTAAACAAAATTATAACATTAAATGAAAATATAACAAGGTTTTTACGTATATACTAATACTTTCATTATTAGTAAATACTTATATAAATAATATTTAGATACGGTTACTGCATTTTAATAATAAATTATTAACAAAAATATATAACAAATCAGACATACTTTTTAAAAAACTAAACAAGCTTTTTAAGTTGCTATTAAAAGTACCTAAACTAGTTGCTGTTAAAAGTTTAATGTAATTGTAGAAGTTTTGTCAAGTGTTTTTTTTTTATTTATAGACATTTATAAAGAAGGTAAAAACTTACAGAAAAAATTTTGCTGTTAGCGAACTTATTAATTAAATATTTTTTTTACGAATAAGTTTTTAACTTGGTAATTGACTATAACAAACTAAGATATACAAATTTTGACTAAAAAAAAAACAAATTAAACTGAAAACTTATGAACTTAACTTGTTTTGAAAATAACTTCGCACACATCAAACTTTTTCCAGTAAATTTCTACTTGCCTTGTAAATGTTAGTAAATAAAAACAGCTTAACGAAGCATCTAAAACTACATTAAACGTTTTTAAGCCAGTAGTTTGTAAAACAAGTTTAGTTAATAAGTTTTTTATTTGGTCATTGACTATAACAAAATAAAAAATAGAACCTTTGACTTACTAAATAGTCCGTTATTCATTTATATACCAAATTTGAGTCATATTTAAATCAAATAGTCTAATACCATGAAAAATTTCATATTGCAATCTATAAAAATTGTAAGTTTAATTTGTTTTTTAACACCTTAACAACAATAATATTTTAACAGAAAGTTTTAATTAGCCAAAATTTTGTTGTTTGATTTGTGATAGGAACTTTGTTACAATAAAAGACAAATATTAACAAAACGTACGTGTTAACATTAAAAAAGTGTCTTAAAAGTGTTTTTAAAATTATTTAAATTTTTTCAAAATTACTAAAAGAATTTTATTTTGATGTATTATTTTGATAAAAGTTAAACTAAAAATATGAAGTTTATAATAAATGATATTTTTTACAGATCGTGTTGTTTTCCTTTGTTGATGCAGGTATTTGACAGTTTTTTTATTTTACAACCATTTAAATAGTTTTCTTTGTTTTTTTTTCTTATAATCTTATTCATTTTCTTAAGGTTAAACCTTTCTTAACTTAATGTACTAACTTCGCACAAACAAATAAAAGTTAGCTTTTTTTTATAAAAATTACTAATTCATATCTAAAATGAACATCGCATCAAACAAAATTGTCATTTTATTACCATTAATAAATATTAACTTTTTAAATTTACTTTTTCCACATGCTGAAACTGAAAAATCGCCCGCTAATTACTTTTTTGTAAAATATGTACAAATAGTTTTTTTTAGTTTTTTTAATTTACCTAATGTATATCATCTATATGCTTTAAAGTTATTTTACTTTTTAGGTGACACCAAAAGCTTATTTATTGTAATATACATTTTTTTTTGTTCCCATGTAACATAACCAACCAGTTAGTCAAAACAAAAGGGGGCCACACATGTGTCCTACCCACGGTGGTTGACAAGGCAACAGGTTACTGGTTCCTTAGCAACCCCCAGCCGGATGACGTTTTAGAATATTGCACCACCGCCCACACTGGCCTTTTGAGAAGTTGGCCCTGGTGCTCGTACGGAAATAAATTCCCCGGTGTTGAGAACGGCGCTGAGACTTTTAAGTGGGACTACTGCACTGGTAGTTCGGAGTTTTAGCAACTTTTTATAAATAAATGTGTATACTTTCGTTAATACAACCATTGTGTTATAAATTTTAACTAAGTTAATGTTTTATAACTGTAAAAACTTGATATAGAAAATTTTAAAAACTAGCTTGAGTATGAAGAAATGCTAAAAAGTAATAAGTAATAAGGATGTTTGTTCAGTTGACGAGAAAACGTTTGGTAAAAAGTTTGTATTCGAAAACAACTATACAACTTTGTAATCTAAATTTTTGTCTAACTTTATTTATATTGTCTTACACTAAGTCTTGTAAAACAAAAAATATAAAACTTGGATTTTTCTTTTATGATAAGTTTATTATAAGTAAATATATGAAGCTGTATATGAAAAAGAAAAAGTTTTTTGTTAAGTTTTATTATGACAATGGACTGCTAAAGATTTATGAGTATTTGTTAGTGTACTTTGTATGTATTACAAAAACCAAAACAAATAACTTATAAACTACTTTTTTGCATTCAGCTGAATTTTAATAACTACAAAGACTTTTTTTTTAAGTTTATAAACTACTAAAGCTTGACACGAGAAGCTAATATGAAATATTAAAAAATAAAACTGTTTTTAGTTGCATTTTATAAAAAGTTTTAACTAAACACAAACATCATTCAAACTAATTCAAGTTTACAACTTTTGTATGATTTTTTTATTTGCGAACAAGCTCCATACTTTTAAGTTTAACACTTGTCCAATTGAAACATTTAAATGTAATAACATAACTTAATATTAACAAATATGTATGAAACTATTCGTTTTGTTAGAAGTAAAGATAATGACGAAGAATATTCTTAACTTAATTTGATATCAACAGATTGCTTTTGTCAAATATAAATATTGCAAAGTTTTTATCTTTCAAATGTAAATATTGCAGAATATTTTTGGGAGTACGAGGGTCGCAGGTACAATTTCAAAGAAGCAGCTGTAAAGCCATCCTACTACAAAGCTGAAGAATTTTGCGAGTCTCAAGGAGGGGAACTTCCCTTTTTCGAATACGAAAAACAAGAAGAAACCAAGTCAGTTTTGGTTTTAACGACAAATGTTCTTGTTTTCTGAAGCAATTAGAACTACTTATTAAAATTGTGGTAACGATAGTTACATATGTTACAGTCTGGAAGATCAATAAAGAACTTATTTTGTTTTCAAAATAAACGTTATTTTTATAAAACCTCCAAGCTATTGATTTGCTTTTAAAAGGACGTATTTTTTTCATAAACTGAAATAAACCATGTTGTGCTTACAACTTGTTATCACAAAACTATGAAAAAATGTTTGAAACGCATAAAAAATCATTTTATAGTGTCACACTGAAAAGTTCTTACTTCATCACCGTTTCAAAAGTTAAATTAGTTAGTTTAATTTTTCAGAGTGGAGTTATTAAAACTCCATCAGCGAAGGACTCATTACGAAAATATTCCTGTTTACGATGAAAATTATAAAACTACAGTTATGTTAGTTTTACTGTTATTGACAAAATTTAATAGATTAAGGTTTAATATGCGTACTTTTGTAAGTATTTGATTCCTTGTTAATAAACTTTAAGATCCCAACTGCCTAAAAAACGAGCCTCAGGTTAATTAAGTTTTCAAAATAACAGTAATATGAGTTTAACTATCATTGTAAAAAAATTAACAGAAAATTATAAATAGAAGAAGGCCTAATACTTTTACTTTTTTCCCCTTTGATGTTTTTTTTTTCTTTATTATTTTACTGTTTATCCAAATATTAGTACTCAAATCGGCTTTAGTAAAACCTTTACACAATCTTCCAGAGTTTTGCTTTTCTGATCTAATGAAACCTTTAAAGAACTTTAACTTTTTACACCAAACTCTTAAAAAAAAATTAATTTCTCATCACTTACACGTTTATTTAATTTAAATATAAATTTTTACCAGGGAGGCGCTCAGACCACTTACTACTCCAGCTCCTCGAAGAAGGGATTCTTGATGAAGTCGGAGGAGTTTAAAGGAAAGATCACCGACGTCGAAGACACAACAAAAGTATCGGGGAATTACCTAGTTCGAAAGTGCGCCACAGTCAATCCGCTGGGTGTCGCAATGTTGGTAAACTGCGATAAATTTTACGACGACTTTGCCGACGTGCTGTGCCGGTTTCCGGTGGAAAATTAAGAATAGTTTTTAGCGCGATATTTTAAAACATTTAAAATTGGCTCGTATAAGTATGAAAACGTTTAAAAAGTTTTTAATGTACTTTTTCGCAATAGTCTTATGGTGTTTTCGCTCATATCTATATAAACGTATTGTGCTGCGTTACTTCGAAGTTGCAAAATTAAAACATTTTAATGCAATTTTCGAATCGAGGTAGTTACATGTACTAACGTAAATAAAAGGTTAATTTTTTTTTGTGGTTATTGTTGTTATGGTTTTGATGATGTGTTATGTTAGTAGTTAGCTTTAAAAACTAAATTTTCTTGATTCTACTCATTTAAATCATTTTTTAAAATATTTTTCAATTGTTATACACAATTAGACGTAATTAAAGTACAAAAACATACTCATTGAACAAAAATTATCGTTTTAGGGTTGTCTAAATTTATTCGGATTATAAATATTAAAGTTTACAAATTGTACAGTAATCTTGCTATATTGTACCAACATATGTTTCTATGTGTTAACGAATCAACACACTTCAACTGGGTTCTGTAAAAAAATAATTACTGTAATGAAAGAATAGAAGCATAGAATAAAGTGGGTGTATACATGTTTTTCATTAAAATAAAATAATTTCTACAGATAATATTTTTTGGTAAAATACTTGATATTAAATCCTACTGTTATAAAACTATATAATGTTTGTAATTATTAAGTCTAAAACAAGTAAACTAAACTAAAAAACACAACAAAGCAACAAATCATAATATAAACAAAGGACTCACTTTAAATGGAAAGAATAACTGATTCAAATTTACTGTTGTTAATGAATAAACGAAATACAATAATTACGTCACAATATAAATGAGGTTATTTCAAGTGTTTAATTTGTATTGCAAAGTTTATTAATTTAGTCTTTATATTTGTAATCTATTTTGAACAAAATAAAACATCAACCATTAGTTAGTGAATCAATAAAATTTAATAAAACTTAACAACCGCGAAAACAATAAAAGTCACAGAAATTCGATGTAACATGTATATTATATATTAAATGCTTGTAAAGATTAAATCAAAGTTATATATAATTATGAAGTAGATTTAGTTCAAATGTAAAAATCAAAACTGAACAAAATTAAAATTAAAAAAAAAAAAAACAAACTTGTTATTGAGCTTACAAAGTACTGACCGATAATTAAGTTGCAACGACATACATAAAATTAAATTACATATATATTGTATTTAATAATTATGAAAAAAAATGATTGATAAAGTAGCAGTCGGTTGTTTAAATTAAATATCCCATACAGATATTTTAAATATTATTATATATGTTAAATAAACTGTGTTATATATGAAAGTTGAAATGTAAAATAACAAGGTAGTCATATGCTAAGCATAAACCTGCAGTAAAAAACCTACTAGCTCTTTTGGGCGTAGTAGGTAAAAATGCACGGTTTATCTGTGATTTGAATACAGGCTTCCAATTAAACTTCGAACTTAACACATAAAGGTGTGAAGAATTATTGTAGAAGGATAAAGTGAATATATAAAATGTCGGAGAATAAAAAGTGACTTGTGTGAAATAGATATATAAATGATAAATGAATAAAACTATATATTACTTAGGATATATAATTATATTAATATATGTTAAGTGAATTTGTGTGTGTATGTGAAAGTTGGATGAAAAGTATGGAAGGTGAGAAAGCGTTAAGGTGTTATTTGAAAAAAAACCGTCGGTTGTGTGCACATTTGTTTGAAATATCACGTCTTTTATTTAGTAATTATTTACTATCTTCTGCTAAAATTGCCATTCGTTCAAGGTTGCATATTTTGCAGATCTTGCTCGCGCTACAGGGGTTTTCAGTTGCGACTGACTGATGAGTTTCGATAAGAACGAACCCAGATCTCAATCTACCAAAAGCTTGTGGTCTAATGATCTAAGAAAAATAAAGTAAAAGTTAAGTGTTACATATTTAAGCTTATTGCTTAGGTATTTTCACTTTAGAATATGTCAGAAAACATATACCATTCAAGGGACACTCTGTGTACAACAGATAATTGCCTGTTCTACATAAAAAAACCAAATTGTCTTTGATTAAAAATGTTTAACTTTAAGCTAGAAAAACTGTTATAAAACATCGTTTTTACTTGTTTATTTAGATTAGTGGTTCCCAACCTTTTTGATGCTCCGCACCCCCAAAATCTCTTAATTTGATCTCGCACCCCTAACACTGTATGCTTAATTATTTATTAATAATTTTGTTATAATTTCATTGATTTCATGAATTAATAATTTGTTTTTAATTTTTATGATAGTGTACTATATTAACAAAAATAAAACACTTGGAAATTTAAAAACATAACAAACTATATTCGAACAAGTTTTATCTATTTTTTATAAGGTAGAAAACATCAGAACTCACTCTTCCCTTCGCAACGATAAACGTTTTATGAAGGTCAAGCAAGTGAGTTTGGAGCTCATCACTTGTAATTTTACCTGCTCATTTATAAACAAACTAAAAAAGTTAATTACTTTTTAATTAAACGAAAAAAAAACTAATCCATCTTTTTAAAAAACATTTTTTTAAATTAACATTAACAAAAAACTGAACTAATCTTATATATTTAATAAAAAATCCTAAATGATACCTCGTTATCCTGTATTTAACAAATTATTAAAATACTATTCATGCAATTTTTTTTTGAAAAGATTAAGAACTTAATTTTAAATCTACTCTAAAGTTAATGACTTTTTTGTTCCTGTTTATTGTACAAAACTTTCTGAAAACGTGGCATTTTGTTGCTGATGGCAATTCGCATGTCTGCCTGTGCATTCAAGCGGTTTCTTGATTTAGTTTTTATAGACAAAAGAGTACTAAATCCAGACTCACACAAGTAAGTCGTCGCGAATGGAATGAGAGTACTTAGTGCTTTTTCACCAAGTTTTGGAAACAAATTCATTGAACAACACTAATATTGCTCAAAAGTTTTGCTTTCAAACTGCATTTTGATAAAACGGTTCATGTATAATTCAATAAGTTCATCTTTTAACGATTAATCATCAGACATGTGATTCAAATTAAAAGAATATGGATTTATTATCCATTCTTCAGAAATTTCCAGTTCTCCTATTTTAAAATTTCCGTCAAAAGACTTGGATAATATTTCCAAATGGTTCATAATTTCTTCACGCACACTTGGAACGAAAAACTCATCTTCATCAGTCACTTCTTCGAGTAATGGAAAGTTTGATAAATTGCCTCTTTCAACTCGTCGACACCATAGATTCAACTTTTTTTTAAAAGCATTTATTATTTCACGACATTTTAAAATATTTACATTTCTTCCTTGCATGGAAACACTCATGTTATTCAAGCGGCTGAACATGTCACTTAAGTAAGCTAGTATTTGAATAAACTCTTTTGACTCCATTTCTTTGACATGGTCATAGTCACGTTCCTTAAGAAAAGCTTTTACTTCTTTCCTCAATTCAAAAAAGCGCGTTAAAGCTCTTCCACGTGATAGCCAGCGGACCTCCGTATGGAAAAGTAAAACTGAATGTTCACTACCATAATCTTGACACAAGGACTTAAAAAGACGGTGATTAAGAGCACGACCTCTAATCCAGTTGATTGTCCTCACACAAATATCAAGGACATTTTTATATTTCGAGGGCAATGTTTTTGATGCCAAGGCATGTCGATGAAGAAAACAGTGAGTACCCTGCAAGTGCGGAATATCCTGTTTTAACAAAGCAAAAAACCAGATTTATTTCCCAACATAGCAGGGGCACCGTCAGTACATACAGAACCAATAACTTGCATGTCTAAGTCATGTTTCGCAAAAAAAAATCTTGACACATTGAATGATGTCTTTTGCTTTTGTAGCTCTCTTCAGTTCTTCACAAAATAAGAAATCTTCTTTTATCGAACCATCATGCACATATCTCACTAGTACAATCAATTGACTGCAATTTTCAACATCGCTTGATTCGTCTAACTGGAGATAGATTTTTAAAGAACTAGCTTTGATTTCAGCAATGACTTGATCCAAAACATCCGAACTTAAACCTTTAATTTGACTTTGAATAATATTATTAGATAGCGGCACTAACTCAAGCTTTTTTGAAGCTTCTTTTCCAAGAATATCTTCTGTTATTTGTAACTCACATGGCTTTATCAGCTCTTCAGCAATTGTATGAGGCTTTTTGGATTTAGCTACGTTATACGCCACATGGTAAGAAGCTAATAAAAGAGGTTTGCCAGCAGATACAAAACCGAACTTTGGAAGTGTTCCTCGTGATTCATAGCGGATCCTTTTAGATTTCAATGACTCAAAATCATGACCTGAAATATCTGCTTCACCATGTCGTTTGTTAAGATGTTTTTTCAACTTAAATGGCTTCAAATTTGAGTTCGAAAATACAATGTTACATAACATGCATTGCGGTTTTTGCAGGCCTTCAACTGTTTCAGTGCAAGTAAAACCAAACTGAACATAACTTTCATTCTACTTCCTTATCTTTGACATGATTGAGTACTTATTAAATAAACTGTATTGTAAAAAAATAAAATAGTCAATTACTATGACATTTTTTGTCATAAAATTTATACTAAAACAATACTTCAGCCTATGACTTCGTCTAGAAAAGTAAAAAATATTAGGCTTAAACTCAAAACTAAACTTTTTATACATTTTGTTATGAATATATGTACTTCTTAAAATATAAAAATCAGCTGTTCTAATTTAAGCTTATGTAATGTTTTATTTCCAAAACTATTTGCAGCTAGGAGGTTTCAAAATAAAAAAAGGTTTGAGTTAAGATTTTTAAAAGTTAAAAGATTTAAGTCTTAAATTGTCAAAAGATAGGTATAAAAGCAAATACAAAAAAAGTTTGTATGCTTACAACATAAATAGAAAAAAGTAGATTGAAAAAAGTAAACGGTTTAATTTCAAAAAAAGGTATGAATAGAAATAAAGTTGATGAATTGAACACTTTTGCTGATCTATAAAAATTGGTTTCAGTAAAGCTAAAGACAAGTTTTCTAAAATGGTATAACATACAGTAGTTGCTGTGAACGTTACAATTTATTGATGTTAAATCTTTGAGCACCACTTTCTGCACAACTAAGCTTTATAAAAGATTACATTATAAGTGTAATACACTTAAAAGAACCTGTTCTTAACAGCTAATAAAAAACCTGCTGAAGATACTAATTGTTATCTAAGTATTTCAATTAAAATAGATGCTAGCTCATTAACTGTTTTAAACAATTAATGGCCAGTTAAGAAAATAAAATATTTAAAGAATAGATGATTAAAATTCACAGGTGTAAAACTCTAAGAAAGCTTTACTGAAATGTTAATTCTAAATTAACAGCTATTAAACGAAATTAGTTAAAATAATTTACTTCTATAAATTCGCTCTTGCTCTATGACGTATTAATAAAATAAATTTATTCAGAAAATTAGCGCCAACTTTTTTTATAACAAAATATACTTTTTAATTTTTAAAACTTTATTAGAGAGTGGAAATCTCCTAATTTGTCATACAAAAAATAAAAGCCATCTCGCACCCCCTGGAATGCTGCCTCGCACCCCCAAGGGGTGCGAGCACCCCTGGTTGGGAACCCCTGATTTAGATACTTTAGTGTCTAAATTTAGATAAAAGTTTTACAGCCGCTAAAATCACGCCTCACTTAAATTCTACCCACTGTTGATATGGCTTTATATAAGAATTTAAGCACTTCGTTTATATATTAGCGACATGCTATCAAAATTAAAAGTGTTATATGAGATGTATACTTAAAAGTCAGTCTTATTTTTATATTTGCTGATCACTAAATTTTTTTAGAGCTTTTTTTTTACTTTTAACCTTATCTGTAACCCTTCTACCGAAACATATTAAAAAAAAGTTAAGAAAAAAAAAATTATAACTAAAATAAAATAAAAAAATTTAAAAAAACTTGCTGACTCGGCAAATATACAAATTAGACTGATTTTAAAGTATACTAGCCAGAAATTTCAAATTTTATTGATAAGTTTGTTAAAAATTATCTTTTTATTTTTATAAAACATACAAATAATCTTCAGAATACTTAAAAAGTAAATTGTTAATAAGTTTAAATTAAAGAATTTTCGATTAATAAATTTATTATTTGTTTTATTTTATCAGTTACCTAACTTATACTTTATTTAACACTTTTACTATTTCTGTGAAGTTTTCATTTTAACTTTTTGATTTTATTATTTTAGAACATTGTTTTTACTCAACAGGAATGTAATTTAATTTAAAATATAGTATTTCAAAACTCTATAACACTTCACCTTAACAATTTCATCGTTTTATTCTACTTTATTTAAGCGTAATAAAGTTTAAATTTTTTAATTTTATATAAAACAATTAAGAAAAGAAGTACAATTATTAATTTAAACAGCACTTTTATGAAAAAGTTAATATTGTGTTAGTGTTTATTACAAGTCATGTTTAATATTTTTAGTAATCAATAATGTTTCTAGCAGTAATATGTTTAGTTAAAAGTAAAGTATATAAGAAAGCCCTAACATTTTGCGAAAATTGTATAATAAAAACAAAATATATCATCCTATAGTAATGTATATACAACAGTTTTTGGATTAAAATCACTTATTTTAACAACTAGTTCCGTAAACTTTTACAAATTAAATATGAAATAAGTTCCAAAAAACAAATATCAATTAGGTAAAACAAAAATTAGCAAAACTAACTTGCAATAAAAGAAAAAGCAATGTTAAAATACATCAAAATGTGTTGGTATTTTGATTAAAAAAAGTATTCTTAGTTTAAATAAAACGGTTTGATGAAGTAAGAAAAAGAACTTTAATAATAAAATTATTAAAAGAATATGAGCTTTTGTTAATAATAAACAAAGTATAAATAAACATATTGATATAAAACACTGAAGGTTGTTTGACAACCTAATTAACTTATTCTATAAAAAATAATAAAATGGGAACAATAAAAATTTTCGATTTAAATATTTTTTGTTAACAACAGCACTTATGGATATCTTATAAAAAAAAGTTTAAAAAAAAAAATTAGTTAAACTATATGTATACATGCTTTTAAGTAAAATTTTTTACAGAAATATAGAATACCTGTAAAAGATATTATAGTTTTGGAAATAAAAAATAATGATAAACAAAACCTTAAATCAAATAATATAGCTTAGTCAAAAGAAAGTTGCTGTTAAAATTTATACACAAAATATACAATCATGGGACACGTTCAAAATTCACCCGCGATCGAAATCCACCCAGTCAAACTCGAGAACCGCTTACCGAACGAGGGTAAGGGTTAGGGGAACAGTGATAATGAAAATAAATAAAATATAAATAAAAAAAATTCACAAAATATATAAAATAAATTAATAAATTAAGAAAATGTAAAAAAAAATTGGGTGAATTTTGATAGTATACCAATTTCAAACAGAAATATCAAATTGCTTTTATCAACTTTGAAGTTTGTAACGCAAATGTAATGTATCTGTCTTAAAATGATAAGAATGACTTTGTCTAATATGTTGCATGCTCTAAAACAATAAAAAGATTATATAAAAAACCTTTGACAAAAAGTAACTCTTTTATAGCAATGTGTTATAACATTTAAGAAATAGCTATACTTTCCCAATAAACGAAAACTATATAACAAATTTTAGCTTTTTTTTCTAAAACATCAAATTTGCCACTTAGCAACGGCGCAGGTGCACGCCACGGGGACTTCCTCAACGACCCGCACCCACTTTCGCGGTTGCCTCGACGACCTTCTCCGCACCTGGACGGCAACGCGGACCTGGTGCGAGTACTTGCGGGCGGCGGGAAGAAAAAGGCCAAAATTGTCCATGGTCACGCATGACTGGCAGTCGCAGCAAGCTCGCTGCAAAAGCGCGGGAATTCTGTGGCGATCGTACTCGAAACTGAAAAATAAATAAATATATTTGAATAAATAAACAACTATATTATGGAAAAACAACATAAACTGTTTATTTAAACTTGAAAAAATATTTAAACAATAATTAAAAAAATTTTTTGTTTTACACTTAGTTTAATAAAAAAAATTATAACAAATTTTAAGTATTTTATCATGTAAAAAGCAGATTAAATAACAACTTAAAAAGTGTAATAATAAGAAAAGATAATAAAGTTTGTACGAAAATTCCTTTTGCTATCTTTTAAATTTGACACTTAAAGCTAGCAGATATTCTTATTTCTCTCAATTATTTTTTCGATTATTATATTGTTTAAAAAATTTGCACAAATGTGACTAGGACTTGAACTGAACAAAACTATTTTACATTTAACTAAAAAACAATCAAATTTTGCAATAAATAAGTTTTAATGACATACTTAACAAGATGTAAATTAAACTTTTTAAATTTTCGTATTTATTAATAAAAATTTAACTCATTCTACATTCTAAAAATAGCTGTTATAAAAAGTTATTTAATGCTTAATTTTATTTTGAAATTTAGTTTAGCGTTTAAAATGACATTATAAAATAATTTCAAAATAATAAGTTTAAAGTATTTCATGATTTAGTAATTTAGACTACTCAGCTTTTATTTAAATTAAGTGCTAGCACTTTTAAACAGAACATAATACACAACTGCAAATAAACATTTTATGTAGACTATTATTTACATGATATATAGTATTTGAAGTACGTTATACTTTGAGGGTAGGAATTTGAATAATTTAAGTCAAGTATCAAATATCGCTAAAATGTGTTACTATAATACTCTATAAAAGATGTTTGCATAATTTTTAAATTTTCTCTTTAAAAACTGTAAAGAGGAAAGTAAACCTAAAGTCAGTGTGATTTGCATATTTGCTGAGCCAGAAAAAAAAATTTAAAGCATTTGTCATTTTTTTCTTTGTTTATACAAAAAGAAACGTTTTAAGATTTTTAAAACCTAAACTAAACTCGTATATAAAATTGTTTTAATGAGCTAGTCTAAATTTTGTTCATATATTTCTTATTGTGTTTTGTTTCGCTTACTACATAGTCCATGGGCTGCTACTTCTTTTGTTTATAGGCAAGGTGTTATACTCAAGACCTTGGTACTGCTTTTTAAATTGTGATGAGTACGGACAACTTGTACCTTTTCGTCTGTGCTTTGAGCATTTAAACTGCAATAAATATTGGAAAAATAAGAATTTTTTTAGGATTTTATTTATAATTGATTCATTTGTTATTACCAAGTGTTGATAAAGTTTATCAAATAATTCTGTTTTATTGGCTATAACTATAAATTACTTAGTTGTTTATTTTCTTTTTTCGCTAAAGTTACTTTTAAAACTTATCAAATTATTAAAAGAAATGTTTTAGTATAGTTATCAAAACATCTTTCAAAAAATATTAGTTTTACAGTATGAATTTTTGAAAATATTTCAGTGTTTACTTAAAAAATGTTTGTTTCACTAATACACAATAATAGCTTAACACAAACTAATAGCTTAGAACTAACTGGTTTTTTAATAAGTTTTATTGTTCCTGGGTATTGCTTTTCCTCAATCAAGTAAGTTTGTAGATTACTAAAATTATTATTTGTTAAGTTTTTTAACAACCATTAAAAGTGTTTTCTAACTCTTTAAAGTATTTGTCGTTAATGCCAATTTACATTAAATATTTATGGTAAAATAATAGGTTTTTTAACTTTATATTTTAAAATTGCTCTTATGAAAAAAAGCTAAAGTTTGTTTATACAAGTAAATATTATAAAGATATAAAAACAACAACAAACTAAATATTATCTAAAGTTTTTTAATAAAACTATCTAGACCTAGAAAGTATTTCATTTTATTTGTATGTTGGACTAAAAACAACTTCAAAAATATTATTATGTTACATGTTAAAATGGTATGAATTGAAATTAAGTGCTATTTTTGGAAAATTATATCATATACAGTTTCCTTTAAAAAGAGACTCTTAGTATTTTTAAAATTTTTAAAAGCTTTTAAAATAGTATATTAACTTACTTGCTTTTAGTTTCTGTTCCAAAAGAAAACTTCTTTGATACAAACAGAAACAAACAAAAACTTATTACAAAATAATTCATTTTGTCTGCGAAAAAACAAATAATGTTTTATACAACTTCGCATTATTAGTGCAGTTTGAAAATGTTTTTGTAATACAAAATAACTTTTTTTTTTGCGTAGCATAATCAAAAATTTAATTTGTTATTTACTTTATTTCACTTGATTTATTGTAAAATTAAAACACTTTTTAAAAACAAAAGTTTCACAAGATATACAATACTACAATATATAATCTATTAACACAACTAAACACTTTTGTATATTTCAGTAATGTTTTTGCACGAAAATTTGTTAACTAAAAAAAGTAAAATTATACTTATCTCTCCTGCATTTAATCAAACTATCTTATGTGTAAAGCGTTTAAAATTATTTTATATGTATTTTATCTGTTAGTTGCATATATTCTAATTTGAATTGAGACGAATTGAAGAGGTATTAAAATAAAAAAGTTGCTAATCGGTTTTGTGCTTAAGTGGGTGTTATAAAATTTAATAGTTGTTTAAGTTTTAATCAATTTATTAAAGCTGAGGTACAGTTAAAATGTCATGGCTGTCAATTAAAAAGAAGTTGAGTTATAGTAAATTAGCCACTAGTTTTAAAGTAGTAAACAACTTCGAACTTTAACGGAAAGTTTTAATATCAGAAAGTATTTAAACAAAATTGATAATATATATGGATATGAATATATTTTAAAGTCTAAAAACTAGTACTTTTATTAGCAAACAAGTATTCAAAAATAAATAATTGATAGAAAAATTTGAATTCAAAAAAAAAAAATTGAACTTTGATTTCTATATCTTACAATAATAATAAAAACAATTTTCATGCATTTTTTATTATTTGCTGTAAATATTCTATAAAATTACAAATTTTCCATAAATTCAAATTAAAATGTAACAAACTTTTTTAAAACATTTTGCTAAAAGTAATTGATTAACCTAATAAGTATGCACCATCTTATCACAATTTTTCGCTGCTTAAATACTGCGATTTGCTCCGTTTTTTCTTAGCTCTCTTATTTTACCTTTTCCTTTTAATATTATGTGTTTTTAAAATCAAGTATTAGCTAGAATTAATGTTTTGTGAAATTGAGAACAAAAATTTAATGGTGTCAAAATACAGTAATACTTAGAACTATATAAAAACTACTATCTTATATATTGAATAAAGTTGTAGTAATGTAATATAAGATTTATCAAGTTAGTTAAAACATTTATTATGCAAAGTCATTGGTATTATATTAAACAAAAGTTGTTATATCTTAATTCGTAGGTGGTATGTAATTAAATAAGTCATTTTAACTACTTTGTAAAATTTAAACCACGTATTACTTCACACAAATATTTATTTTTTATTTGCTCGCAACTTGCGTATCAAATGTTACAAACATTCAATGAATGATAATGTGAAAGTTGATATTAAAAAGTACAATATAAGACTAAACTTTAAATTTTGATCACATTAGGTTGTTTAATCGTAATTTTTTTTGCTAATCAGTGTTAGTTAAAAACACTATAAATGTTTGTTTTCACAAATTTTACACTTTTAAACACATTACAGCAATAATTTACAAATTACAGTAAGACCAAGCTTCATATTTATTTATATTGCGCTTATTTGGTAGAAAATAATGTTTATAATTTAACTTTAAACTTTTAAAATTTAAATTTTTGTTTCTTTTTTTGAAATGAAATCAGTCAAAGCTATTTCATCGTTATGTTGTTCGTACCAAGGGCGAATTAAGTGTATGCATACGCATTTTAATTTCAATTACTTTGTTTTTTTTCGTTGATTTTCAAAATTATTTAATTTAAAAACCGATTAATAGTTTAAATTTAGCGTTTAGAAACAACCATTTACATATTTTGATGTGATTTAAACACTGCGCGCGTCAATTAGTTTGTGCTCGTTTTAATTATGACGTAAAACAACCTTGATATTATTGAATCCTGAGTTGTAATAATATAAAACGTTGCTATTGAATGTTTAATTATGCTATATCGTGTGATATTACAAAAGGAAGAATTGATAATTTTAGTTAGAGAAAAATAAAATCTTCCCAAATTGTCTAAACTCAATAGATATTTTACAAACACCTTTTGTATTATAACAATTTATAAAACTTTTAAATAGTAGTTTATGTAATCAATTAGTAAATATTCGTTTGTATACTTTGAATAACTTTGTTTCCAGTTGCTATTTTATATTTGTTAATAAATTAAACCTATGTTTAAAAATAGTTGATGATGGTGTACTAAAACGTTGATAATCTTTATAATAAATAACATTTAATTATCACTTTCATTTAATATTTTTTTTTTAATCATAGAAAAGCTTTAAATAAATTAAAAATCTTGAGAGCAAAACAAGGCTTTATCTTTGATGATTTTATTCCACAAAACTTCATACTCTTAACCAAGCATATAACGTGTCTAAATTTTTTTTTATAAAAGTTGCGATATCAATGCGTTAATTTTTCATTTATATTTGGTACTTTAATTAGTATTAGACTTAAATTTGACTTTTTCGATAAAAAAAAAACATTTCTAAGCAGTTTTTACTATTTGCTTTGTTATAACTAAGAGTATTTGAAATATAAACACAAGTGTTAAATAAAAAAAGTATTTAAAAAAATCTGTTAAAAAAGGTATTTATATTTCTTTTGAGCTTTTTTTTTTGTGCATTAGAATTTTTTTTTTTTTTACTTAATTAGTTTTGATTAAAACATATTAAACAATATACAATTTAAAAATCATTTAGATATAACACTTAAAGGTTGAAGATAAAACAAGTACTATTCAAAATATCTTGTCTCAGTTAATAAAAGTCTTAAGTGTATTTATGTAATATTTTATTACATTATTCCCACACTCAATAATACAAAGTCATTGTTGTTTTGCTATAGTTTTCATAATTGTATTAACTTTTCGTTGGTGAAGGTTAAATGTTTTATATTTCTAGTTAAACAAAAAATAATCCCTCTACCTATTTAGTTTTATAACAGAGCACAAATATTGCGTAAAAATTAAAAACAACGCTTAAAAAGAATATGGATTTACTCATTTTTATAACTTGAAAAATCATGCGATAATATTCTGCCTTTTTGAAAAGTATATAAGTAATAACAACTTTCTAACATAAACATCAAGTTGAAAGAATATACTAATGTTTGCATTGTAAAAATTATAAAGAAAAAAATCATTAAAAATATTGTTTAAATAATTAAACTTAAAATTATTTTTCCATTATTTTTTAGTTATACTTCTAAAATTATAAAAGATATCTGCAATACTTTTGTTTAAAAATCTACAACTAGTTTCGATAAGTCATTTTGAAGTAGATACAGTATACTACCGCTTAAGTACGCACTTAAACAGAAAGACAAAGTAAAGAATGTTATACTAGAACTTCTAAAAAAATTCCTGTTTTTTTGCCTAAATTTTCAATCATCAAGTTTTTCCAGATTATTTTATGTTTCCAGGTAGAATGGCCAACCTGCTGAGTTAGCCTGAGATTTTTACAACTTTTAAACTAGGGTGAGTAATCCTGAGTAGTCTAAGTGGCCTGAGATTGTGACAGTCCTGTTATTAAATGTTAAAAAAACTTATGTAGTGGTTGCAGGAAAGTTAAAAAAATAATGATATTTGAGCTGTAATGCTATAAAATAAATAAATCTAGATGACAAAGTTAAAAAAATCTACAAATACAAAATAATTAAGTAATAATTTAATTTAAATGTACATACATTGATGTTTTGAAAATGTTTGGTAAACACAATGTAGTTTGGTACTTTCCCTCTAACAAAATAAAATGTAGCTTAATATTATTTTTTAATCATTGACTTTCTATATTAAATGTATGTATTAATTATGTAGAAGCTTTTTATAGATAAAATAAATCATTTTAAAATCTATTAAAAAATTTTGCAAATTTGAATTATGTATTAAATGTTATTAAAAATAAAAAGACTTGTTTATTTGGCTTAATTATTTGGTGGCTAGTTGTAAAAAAGAAAACAAAAAACTAAATTTCATATTATACTATGTCATCAAAAAGTACGCACTATCGTGCTAAGTACGCAATTTTTGGTCGGGTTCAATTTGCGTACTTAAGCGGTAGTGTACTGTATTATAATAATGAAGAGAGCATTTTTAGTTTAGTACAAAAAAGTGAAAACATATGAAATAGTGACGTAACATTCATCTTTAATTTTAAGTAAAAAATAATGACATTTTATAGCACTTGTATTAGTTTTCTTGAGATAAAGTAACTTTTTTACGTAATAATTTAAATTTTTAAAGTAATGTTTAAATAAAAAATTTAGCGAGTCGATACGATTGGGAAGGCTTTGTGAACGTGATGACGCTTATTTAGAAGCTCTAAATGTTTTAAAGGTTAAATGTTTAAATTCATGTTTTTGCAAAGATTTAGTCATCGATATGCTGGTAATTACAAAACAATGGAAAGAACGCTTTGGACCACCTAAAAACAACAAAAAACAAAGTATCATTAAAGAAAACATTAGCACATGGACAACAAATTTTTCTAACTTATTAAAACTAAATAAAAAAGAAAAACAACTTAACCCAAACACAATGATCACATATAAACGACCAAACACACTAGCAACGTTACTTATCAATTATAAAATAATTGCTCAACAACTTAATGCTGATAAAGGTATTTCTTACCCATGTGGGAAATGTATGATGTGCGATCGAAATGGTAATAAAGGAATGGTTAAAATCACTGATAGTTTGAAATAAAAAATTGAAAAATTAATTAACCTAAAAAAGAAATTAAATTGTAAAAAACTCGTGACCAATGCGGCAGAAAGTATGGAGTGTAATGAGTATTATGTTGGATAGACGATAACATCCTTTTCGCAAAGGTGGTGCTCGCATATATTTAATTGGAAAAACATGGATAAGAACGAGGTTAGCGATCGAGCTGCACTTAAACTACATTATAATAAAAATCATCAAACTATAATTAAAGAATTTGAATAGCTTTCACAATAATTTTTTTGGATAGCTCAGAAGATCAAACAGAATTAGACTTTTTGGAAAGCAAATGGACAAATAAATTACAAGCTAAAATTAAATAAACAAAACAATACTACCCTTTTGCAGATAAGTGATTAAACTGAAAAAACTTGAAATTTTTTTTTTTAGTATACTTAAACTAATTTTTGTATATTAAAATTTTTGTGCCTTAATTTTTCCAAAATAATTTGAGTTCTTCTTTTTTATTTAAAGCTTACTTTAAAACCTCAACTAGTACTTTAAAAAGTTACTTTATCTCAAGAAAACTAATTTCAATGTTATTATTTTTTACTTAAAATTAAAGATGAATGTTACGTCACTATATTACATGTTTTCACTTTTTGTACTAAACTAAAAATGCTCTTTTCATAATTATAATATCTACCTGAAAATGATTTATTGAAAATAGATGTAGATTTTTATGCAAAAGTATTGCAGGTTTCTTTTATAGTTTTAGAAGTATAACTTCAAAAATAAGTAATTCCGAATAAGAAAAAGCAATCCAATAAAACAAAATACTGTGCTGGAAGGAATAGACTTGAAGTAATTCTAAATTAGTTTGTGTTCATTATTTTCTAGCAAACGTAAAGTATTGGAACAAAAAGAAAGATTAATACATGTAGTATTGAAAAAAGGGGGTATTTTTTATAACTACACTGTAAAAGTAGTATTTTCGACCATAGTTTATAAAGATTAGTAGCAGTATTGTTTTTTTCCTAAAAAAGTTTATCAGTAAGTCAAAAAACTAAAGTACTTTATGGGTTAAAAAAAGAAATTTTTAGTTTCCTGAAGTTTAAAATAAACAAAATAATAAAACATTACATCCACTTTAGCTGCCCTTCTTTAGTTCTTTCCATAAAAGTTGAAGGAATTGTTTTAGAAATTTAAATATTAAATAGAATTTTTGTTTCCATCTTAGATTTTTCAGTTCAAACTGATAAGAAAATGTTTTTGTTTTAGTCCTAAATGTTTTTGTTAATTATCTAAGACTTTTGTATCTGAATGTATTTTAAGTATATTTGTTTTAAAGTTAAGATTTTTGTTGATTAAGCTTAAAGTATTAAACGCGATAAATGTATTTATTATTAATACTGAAATTATACTAAATATTTAAGTAATCAAACAGTTGTAAAAAGTTGATTCGGGTTAATTAATAGCTATAAAATCACACTTTTTTTTTGCTGTGTATTAACTGTTAGATTTTTGATTCAGTTCTCATTCTCCATCAATATTTTGATATATTCAATCAACTTCTAATCTAATGTAGAAAGTCTTTATTCAATTTTGAAATCTAAAACATTGTTACAATTTCAAGTTTACATAGTATATAGTATTTTTTGGACTTAATAGTTTTCTATGTTTTATTATTATCTAATTTAGCAAAGTAATCAAAAAATACATGTGTTTTACTGTTTTATTTATAAGTATAACAAGTTTAAAGTATTGAAAAACAATAATGTTATATGAGTTTAGTAATTACTAAACTAATTTGAACAAGTTTAATTTTTTTTTTTCAAAAATATTTTCTTAATTTTTATGAATGTTCATTTTTCTCTTTTAAAATTACTAACAAGATATATAGCTTATTCGTGTTTAAGAAGGTAAAATTTAAAATATTGCTAAAACGTGTTCACTTAACTTTAACAACTAAGTAACAATTAGCTTATTCACGGCTAAGGTAAATATAATGGTTTCACTCTATAAGACTGTACACATTTATTATCTTAAAAACAACATTACAGACAAATACTGCTAAATCATGTATACTAGCATACCTGATTAGTTATATATTATAATTTTTATAGAGTAACTTTAAAGAAAAGTTTTTTTTTTATTAAAAACAGGGATCAAAGTTACATCGTTTGTAATACATCTCAAAGTTATATAGTTAAATACGTAGATCGCTAAACTAAGCACAATATGCAGAAACAAACACAAAACCACAAACACTTTCTACAAGATAGATCTAGGAATTCCTTAACTATGGTAGCTCTGCTTAATGTTACAAAGTTATAAATGATAACAACTAGTTAAAAAAAGTAGTATATGTCCATTACACATTAGTTATGCAATATTCTATAATAGCTTGTTGAACAAAAAAATCTAAACTACTTATATAAACACTTGGCTCTTATTATGTTTTAATAAAAAAAATATTTTAGAAAATTAATCATTGATTGTGAGTTTAGAAACATCTTCTATAACATTTCAAGTATTGATAAAAATAATCGAGATACATAAATTGATAAAAAAAATTGAATAGCTATATGAGTGGCCGGTTACCAAAAAGTAAAAACTTGAAGTTACATTTTGGGAATGAATTGTAAAAAACTTTAAAAGCTTTAAAAAAAAAAAATTCCTAAGTTAAGTGAACATTAAACTAAATTTTTGTGAATTGTAATACGTCTTTTGATACAAAACTGAATTTTAATAATATTAGTAGCTGTCTTAATTTATGTTTTTTTTATTTCTCGCTGTTGTTAAGAATGTTGATAGTTTTGCAAAGATAAAAGAAAAAGTATTCATTAATAATATATCCTTAAACTATGAAAAACTAGTAAATAAGCAAACTGGATAAAAATGTTTGGTTCTAATAAAAAATTGTGTAAATAAGACACCCAATTAACTTTTCTTATATTTTTAAGTTGTAAATTTTACTTATTTGCAATTTAAACCCAAAAACTTTCTTATTTTTTCAATATTTATTGCAGTTTAAATGCTCAAAGCACAGACGAAAAGGTACAAGTTGTCCGTACTCATCACAGTTTAAAAAATAATACCAAGGTCTTGAATATAACACCTTGCCAATAAACAAAAGAAGTAGCAGCCCATAACTATGTAGTGAGTGAACTAAATACAATAAGAAATATAATACATAAAAGAATGCAAAAATATGTTTCAAAAGTTGTTATATTGTTGAGAACTTTGAAACACATAAATTGATACATTTTAAAAAACAGATAAATTCTGAGCATTTTTTTACTAGAATTTTTTTTTCTAAAGTCTTTACAGCTTTTAGTAAAAAACTAAAAAAATTGAATTATGCATGTTTCTTTCATAAAGTGTTATCATAACACATTTTTAACGAAATATAATACTTAACTCATATTATTTGAATTCCCACCATCAAATCATAATGTATTTTAAATATTATTTTAAATAATACTTTACGTGTTAAATCTTAAATAGTCTATACGTTTAGTTATGTATTATGTTTAGCTTATAAATTTTATAAAACTGCTTATATTATGTTTTTATACCCGGAATTCATTTGCGTCATATAAGTTGTTATAAAAAATTGAATTTGATTTTGTTGAAAAATTGTATATTACTATTTAAAATACTAAATAAAATGTCAGTTAAAAAGAAAAGCATAAATTAATTTTTCATAACGTTATTTTTAAAATATAGAACGTGTGAAATTTCAAAATAAAGTAAAAATAGTAAAAACTTTAAAAAAAGATATCTTCAACATATTGTTAAGTATTTTAGTAATACTTAAGTATTGCGTAAGAAGATATATATATTGTTTGTTGAAAGATTAAAAAAGCATTCAAAAAGTTTGGTCTAAGGACCTGGTGAACAAAAAAAATCCGTTTATCGAGACACCACGGTTAGATTTTAGTTTGAATGTAAAATGATTTTATTCAATTTTATTCTTACTTTAATTTGTGCAATTTTTTAAAAGAATATAAAATTAAAAAATCTTTTTGAAAAAAAAAGAATATCTGCTTTATTTTATTGTCGACTAAAAAAATAGTAAAATATATCTTTGTATAAATTTGTACTTTTTATATATTTTTTACAGATTATAATATTAATATAATATAATCTTGGTCATGTTGTTGCGCAGGAAAAATTTAAAACTAATATTTATTTTTAACAGGGTTATATTAGAAAACTATATATATTTTATATTAAGTAAAACTGTAAGCTGAAGTTAGTAAAAAGCATTTTGCTGATAATTAAGTAGATATACAAAATTTGTTGTCTAAATAAATCTAAAAGTTATTTAATATTTGAATTTTCATAAATAGTTTAGAGATATTTTTAAACAAAAAAAAGAAGGATTGAGCATGGCATTTATTTAAATTTATACATAGTTGCCTTAAAAAATATCAAAAATTTAGTTTAGTTTGAGTTGTTTTTCACACTTTGACTTTTTGTTTATAATTGATAATGTAGTTTTTTTTTTGCGTTTAAAAATTTATTTTGTATTATGTTCGAAACTTGATATTTGCACATTTGTAAAAGTAGAAAACTTCTATTGTCATCAGCAAATTAAAACTACTCATAAAACTTCAATTACCTAAATCTTAAAACATTTAATACTTATAGTTTATAAAGCAATATTAAAATTGATATTATTATATTAAAGTGAAAATTTTTGTGTGAAACTGAATATTTCATTGCGTAAAATATGTACAAAAATGAAAATATAGTGTTTAAAGTTAATTTGAGCTTTTTTTACACTGAACCATATTTTATGATAATTTTAACTAAAATCTTTACTTTAGTGTTTTTAATATATTTTATTTAAGAATACAATCACAAGTCAACATTTATTTAAGCGTATTTAACTAAACTATACATTAAGTTGCGTCTGTTGCCCGACCTTGAATTTTGCAAAGTACTTTTGACGTTTGGAAATTACATGAATAGACAGCACGAAAAAAAGCTTCCTAGCTTTAATGCTTGTGGAGGAAATTAGTTTTAAAAATTTTACTTTATATCGGAATATTTAATAAGCGGAAAAATACTTTTTTACCAAAAAATTATTTTCTCCTACGTTTTTTGAGATAATAATTAAAACAATTTAAAAACTGCTATAAAAATAAAGAATTATTAAAAAGATAAAAAATTAATTACAGATTTTTTTCATTATTTAGCATGAATTTTTATTTTTCTTTTATTTAAAATTTTTTTAAGACAAAATTTTCAAAATATGGCATCGAACATTTCCTAAACGTTTAAGGTATTTATCTCACAAAACGTAGCAGAAAATAAATATTTTGTGAAATAGTTTTTTTTTCTCTAATCAAATATACCGATATAGAGCAAAATTATCAAAAGTAACTTGCTCCACGAGGCTTAAGGCTAGAATTTTTTTTCTGTGCTGTGTGCTTATTTGATTTCTCAACGTCAAAAAGTTAAACTCTGCGAAAGTCCAAAGTTTTTATTTAAAAGGGGAAACAGATGCGCTCTAATGTACATATCTAGTCCTGGACATCACGTTAAACTGTTCTGGTGCATGACTCGATAACCGGAAGGTTTTTACATGCACCAGGTCTCTGGACCAAACTTTTTGAGTGTTTTTTTTGTCGTTCAATAAACAATATAGTATGTTTTTTAAAGAAACAATACAATGAACCCAATGATGAAAACGATGTAAACATTTATTTCACTATAATAACAAATGATTTAATTTCAGCCTTGAATACGGTCTACATATAAAACCTTTATTTATAATATCAGTCATCTCCAAAATTGTATTGCTTCAACTACAAACAATTGTTTACATAAGTATAAAACTTTAGTCTTTTGTCAGATTAAACATTCCAGACCGTCACAGAGTAACATTAAAACAAATATGTTTAAATAATTTTTAAACATCAGTATACTTATTAAATAAGTTTCGCAACTTTTTATTATGGCAACCTTTTTTTCAGCTTCGAACACCATCGTCACACAAAAAAATTAATTTATTTGTATTCAATATTTTTACATGTTAAAATAGTGTTTTAAAAATGTTTACATTTATTACATTTAATACAAATTTCACAAAACTTTTTATTTTCAGTTTCGAGCACGATCGCCACAGAATTCCCGCGCTTTTGCAGCGAGCTTGCTGCGACTGCCAGTCATGCGTGACCATGGACCATTTTGGCCTTTTTCTTCCCGCCGCCCGTAAGTACTCGCACCAGGTCCGCGTCCCCGTCCAAGTGCGGAGAAGGTCGTCGAGGCAACCGCGAAAGTGGGTGCGGGTCGTCGAGGAAGTCCCCGTGGCGTGCACCTGCGCCGTTGCTAAGTGACAAACTTGATGGTTGCTAAGCTGCAAACTTGATGGTTGCTAAGCTGCAAATTTGAAAAACATTTCGGTATATATGTGTTTTCTTGATTTTCCTGTATAATATATATTACTTTTGTTTATAAATTCTAATTTCAATTAATTTCTGTCAAAGCTGCAGTTAAAGATTTCTATGCTACAAACTTGAGTATTTGTTAAAAAATATGTTAAAAATATTTAAATAAGATGTTTTACTTTTTGCTGTTTGAGAAAAAAAACTTCCAAATAGAAAAATAATTTTGTTAGCATTTATTGCGGGTTTTTTGTTTATTATGAAAGCTTTACATTTTTTTTATGTTTCATTACAAATTTTTCTGAAAAAACTTCACTAAAATAAAATAAAAATTAAAATTTAAAGTTGCTAAAACAATGCTTTGATAGTATTTTTGCAACTTCTATATACACATTTTTTTTTAGTTTAAAATTATAATACATTTAATTTTCGCTTAAGTTGCAATTGATTCTTGATGTAAGGTATTGTTTTAAACAACCTTATTTCTTATTTTAAAAACTTTTGTTATTTTTAAACGTTATCGTATGTACATTTGCTAAACAATCAAAACTTAAACACTAATTCATTTTAAGATACTTTCCTGTATAATCCAATAGCTTTCTTAGGTTGTGTCATGTAATACTTAGTGTGGTATATTAATGTTTTTACTAGTATTGTGCTGATTATTAACAAAACTTTCAGTCCCGTAATACTTATTTCTTATTAAAGATATTTTTTACTTCATCAAATAGCTCTATTAAACTAAGAATACTTTTTGTATCTAAATATTAATGATGTGTTATAACATTGTATTTTCTTTCGCTGAAAAGTTTCACAACTTGTAATTTTTTTTTACAGTTAATTTCGCTAACTCATACCTTACTTCAAATTTTTTTGATTTTCTGAAAAGTTTAATAACTAATTAGAAAAATTTTACAGATCTATTTATTAAAATAAATATTTAAATCATAAAAATGCTGTTTTTCTATAATTATCAGGCAGTTGTTTTTATTTGAAAATGTTTTCAATCATTAAGGTTTATTTTATATAGTTTAACTTAACATTTTAAAGCTAAAAACATTAAAGATTACTAAAAATATTAAGAATGAATTTTTATAAACACTATTAAAAAAATAACTTTTTTATTACAAAATTAATAAGTATAGCTCTTTTCTTAAATGAAATGTTAACTTTATATTTAATATATTCAACCTATATTATATATAAAAGTTATCGATACTTAGAATTTAATTAACTCAAGTAAAAAAAATCATTCTATTCAAAATAATAAGAAAACTATACAAAATTTACAAAAAAATTAAAATAATGTTAAAAACACTGTTAGTTGAAATATTTATCTGAATACAACTAATAACAAATTTTTAGTCAAAATTCTTAGTTTTTTAATGATAAAACAAATAATTTACTTTCTTAATGTTTAAATGATTATTTATAATTTTTTCTAAAAGCAAAAACTTCCAAATTCTTATTTTTTTATACTAAAATTAATAATTATCTATCAAATATCTGAAGATTATCAAAAAAAATCTAAAAATAAAAGTTTTTCGAAACCTAAAACAACTATTCAACCGAGTTTGAAATGGCACGTACTTTATAATTTAAATTGTTTCGCGCAAATTATGTTTTGAGTTAAAGATACGTTGCGAACCAGAGTCCTTCGCTTGACTAGCAAAATATTCCTCAACATTATAGCTTGCTATGGATGCAAGTTTTCAGCAGATTTTATTTAGTTAAACTGTTTGCACAACTTTTCATGCCAAATTATGTTGTAATGTTCAAAGTAGGAACTCTTAAGCTTTTTAAAACTTAATTCATTTATGGAAAACAATTTATGGAACAATTAGAGTTTTGAGTTGGTTTAGGTTTAAAATTGCAAAGTTTACGAAAATCAGAGTTTGAAAGGTGTTTATTTATTATAGATTTACTATGTTCAAATTGTTTACATACAGTTTTGTAGTTTTAGACTGACATTTTTTCTGAGTTGGTTTTAAGTCAGGCATACAACCAGTTAGTTTAGTCGTTTTTCAGCGTAGCCTATCAATAATAGTACTTTTTTTTTAAAGTTAGATATGGCCAGTTAAAAAACATCTCAAGAATTTGAATTGTCATGAAACGGCTACAGAAATGTTAAAAACTTACTTTTCAACTGCTAACTTACTCAAATCTTAAGTTCTTTTACAATATTAACTACAGCACTAACTTTATAATACTCCTTTTCATTGATAAACATATTCACCTTTTTGTAAATAATTCCTAATGCATCAATTGAAAAGTTTAAACTTGATAAAACCATACTTCTTTGCGTACAATTATAGGTTTAAAAGAAATTAACAACTTTATTATCTATTCATGAATTCATTTTTTGTTTTTTTGTAGAAATTTGAAATTATCTGTACTAACAAATTTTTCCAAAATTACTTTTTTTGTAAAAGCTTAAGGATACGTAAAAAAACGTTCAAAAACAAAAAGATTAAAACATATAAACTTTTTAGATCAAATCTTGAATTAAATTTTAGAAACTTTCAAGTATTTTGCCAATATTTTCAGAAAACTAATTTGGCTTGACGTGTAAAAAACCTTGTAATTCCTTCAGGTAAACTGTTTGAAAATATAACGTTTTTCCAATAAATGTCTTTTAATATTTAAATTTATGTATGCATCTAAAAATATTTGAAACACTTCCAATAAAATAATTCTTTAAAATTAAGTTTAATACATTGGTTTTAATCATTCATTGATATAAACACAAGTCTTAAACTAGATCTGTAGTTGCTAGTGTTTAGCTAATTCTAACTCGACTGAAAAATATTTTTTTTTTTAAACTTTTCTTTTATTCTGAATAGAAAATATTTTTATCCTTAAAAAATTTTGAAAAATGTAATATTATTACGATAAAAGCAAATAAAAAAAACTTTAAGTATATGCGTCAAATTTTTTTATAAAAAACAAACTCATTAGTTTAAAGTAAACTGTCGATCACAATTTTTTTTAAATAGATTTATTCAAATATTTTTTAAGTCGTTTATGCTTCAAAACATAAAAAAGTTATGCAACAGTTACTAACGTTTATGTATATTTACAACCGAGCGAATATTTTTAAATTACATCTTATTTTCCAATTTCAGATTAATTTGTCTAGTTATTAAAGCTATAAGCTATTTTAACTTTACAACATTATTGTATTGGCATATTTTAGAATAGTATTATCAAAATTTTAAATCTTAAACAGTTAAATTACTTACATTAAACTGCATTTGTTTAACTAAAAAATACACAGAGATTTAGGTTGACTTACAAAAAACACATAAAACTTAAAAATTTTTCTTAGTTTTTTAATTGTTTAAGAGGTACAAAAAAGTAAAAACTACAGAATAAAAAGCATAAACTATATCAATATATGCCAAAGTTGATAATTAAAACGTAAATGAAGGTATATTACTCAAAAGGTTTAAATTATATTGTAAATTCTTGATTAAAATTAAATAGATTATTTACTATTAGTATACAAAAGTTTGTTTTCAGTTTAAAAGTATTGACTTGTAACAAGTTAAATAGTTTAATAATATGTACTTAAAGGCACACTGCAATAAAGTTTTTCAAATAAAAGCAGAAACTTTTTAATGTAAACACCTGAGTAACTTTAAAACATTGCAAAAAATAACTTTCATGTTAGATAACTCAAATCAAATTTAAAATATTTTTTTTCATTTTAAATAATTAAAGTTTTTTTTTCACCTTCATTACTGACGTTTTTAGCTAATTATATCCAATGTAAGACATTAATAATGTTTCTGTTGAAACATTATAACTCGGAACCAGGTAAAACCCATTTAAATTGGAATAAATCCATCTATCATTACACAACTACCCACTACCGCCTCTGACATAGAAGGAACAAGCTGCTACGAAAATAATTGTATATTATCATAAGCATTAAGCAACAGATTTTTTAATAAGTGATCTATGCTAATTTGAAATAAGTATCAGTTAGATGATTGAATTTACTTTAGGAGATGGCTCCCCTCCTTCCAGATGTTATCATATCAATAAGAAAATTCTAGAGCAAGGGTCTCCATGAGGTTCTTTAAAAATAAAGTCTTTAGGCGTACTTTAGGCCAGTTTTAAGAACTACACTTGATAATAAGGGAGTTTTTTAAAATATTACACATTTACGTACGTTTCACAATTAAAAACGATAACTAACAAAATATTACAAAATTTTTAGCTTTTGGAACTTGATTTGTTGTACAACTGCTATAGACATGTTAAACAGATAGTAAGGATAAAATTTAATATAATCTATTTAATACAAAATACATGTTACCCTTGTATTTCCTTGAGAAATTTATAAATTTTAATACATTTCAAGGTAGAAAGATACTGAATATTTGCTTTAAAAAGTAAATGATTATTTTAAGTTGTTTCACAACACAGCAATCTACTGAAAACAATTTTATCTTTTTTCAATTCAAAAATTTTAAAATCACAAATTTATTTTTACATATTTACATGAGTTATTTGAAATAAGCAATTAGACATAAGTACACATTTTAATGAAAAAATATTACATTAAAGTATCTAACGTAATGTTATTAGTTAGAGACTAAATCTAACTTTTAAAAACTTTCAGCTAGTTTGAGTTTTCAACAAGATATTTTAGTTTCCGTGGGTTTTTTTCAATTTCCTACAGTATATTTTATCATTAAAAAAAATAAGAACAAATTCAATATTAAAGCACTGTAACCACAATTTGTTAACTAATTAGTAACTCAGTACGAACTGCTCTAGTTAAAATAAAAATTACTTTTTGTATAAAAAATTATCTAGAGTTGTAAAAGTTCGATTAAGTTTTAGCAATTATGTTTGCGTTTTATTATTTACTCAAAAAAAAAACTTGTTTTACATTGCAAACTTTAAAAAAAAGAAGTTCTTTGGTTTATTCTACGGTACATTTCTAATCGGTGGCTAAATTAATATTTATTTACAGTATTATAACTAGGTAAATTGTTGGACTTATACTGAAATTATAGTATAAATAGTTTCAAATTATTAAATATTTTATTATAAAAAATTTGATAGCATAGCTTAATCTTTATTGATATGACTTTATATGCGGTTTCAAATAGAACTAGGTAAACTAATAAAAAATATTTTAGTAAACGAAACTAATAAGTTTGAAGAACAATTATTAAAATAAGAACTACCTATGAAGTGAAAGTTTAATTTAAATATTTTTATCATTTATCAACAAAGGTTTAAGTAATATATTTACAAAACATAAAATTTTAGATACAATTTTCGGCAAATATGATAATGTCAAATTAATTAACTAGTCTGCTTCATACTTAAAAGCTGTTAAAACTTTATTTAAAAGTTTTAGTTTTATTATAACGACCACACAATAGAATAAAAAAATATTTATAGATAAAATTTCATAAATAGAAAAATAATGCTTTTAAAAATGTAAAATAAATTAGGATGCAATTTGTTTTTTTTTTAATTAAAAAGCATGTTTCTAGTTTTGAATATTAAAGAATAAAAAAAGATTTTGATTATCTAAAGTAATCATGAAAAAACTTATCATACCAATACGATAATCAAATCACAAGCCTATGGTTGTGACTGACTGTTGAGTCTTAATCAGGACGAAACCAGTTTCAGTCTACCAAAGAATTGTGACCTATTGCTTACAGACATTTTTAGCATTTCTAAAAACTTAATTTCTGGAATGCTAGCTTAACCAATTTCTTTTATAACACTTATTGCAGGTAGGTGTCAGAACTGCACAATGACACTTTACCACGGCGTAACTCTAGTACAAAATTGACAGTTAAGCACAGGGTTTGAATTTTGCATACCTTCACTTTAGTACTTTTGATTTCACTATTTTTTTAAGGTTTACAGTAAGATAAATTTTGTAATAAAGAATATAAATATATAGATAGTATATATCGCTATGTCAGTATAACTTATTCCACGCTAAACAGTTAAAATATCAAAACATCTTCGTATAATCTTATATACTGAATCTGATTTAATACAATTCGTAAATCTGATTTTATGTTTTGTAATTTTAACTGAATTTTTTTTTTAGGCTTGATCACCTTTATTTTAATATCCTGTATAGTTCGTTGTTATGTTTTATAACATTATAGTAGAAATGTTATATAATCATTAAAATAATCATGCGATCATCTGATAAAAGGAATATCAAGAAGATGGGACAGTTTTTCTGGCAAGGGGGAGTTTATAAATACAAGCTTGGGAAAACCTGCCCTAATTTTTGTAGGTCGGTGCCGAGTTTGTCTTTGACGAGATGAAACGACATAACCTGTTAGATAAGTTGTAGTTGAGTAGCATACTTATAAAAGACCTTTCTAAATCTTAATAAATTTGAAGATTTAAATTATTTACAAGTATATTGTATTTGAAATACATGATAAAAATTTTAGTTTTTGAAACTTGATTTGTTGTATAACTACTATAGACATGTTTAACATACAGTAAGGTTACAAAAACCAAGTGTTTATTTTTAAAGTTTCAAATTGTATTTGTCTACTTTATACAAAATACAATTTACCCTCGTATTTCTTCGAGAAATTGGTAAAAAGATAATGACTATTTGCTTAAAAAACTAAATGTTTTTTATTAAATTATTTTACAACTTATCAATCTACTCAAAACAAGTTTCTTTTTAAATTCAAAAAGCATTTAAACTCACAAATACCGACATTTTAGCTTCGAAAACTGAATGCGTAACTAATAATTAATTCACATCTTAATTTTAGCTTCATAGATAAAAGATTCGATCAAAATTTTTCTGAAAGTGGTTTAGATAGTTCACAGATATTTAAAAATTGTACTGACAAATACTGACATTTTGCCTTAAAAAGACATAAGATATCTTAGAAAAAAATCATTTATTAATCTCCTTAATAAAATTTAGAAATTTTCAAGCATTTGTACTGACAAATACTGACTTTTAACAAATACTGAATTGATTTTAGTTAAAATATATAACAAAACATCTTTCATTTTCTTTATTTTTTATTTTTGAGCTTTCGTAGTAAGTCGGATATCTTTGTTGTTACAATAACACAATACAATAAACAAAATAGTAAACAACTTAAAGATGAAATTTTAATAATTAACTAAACAGTTTTAATTTGAAAAAAAAATAGTAAACAATCTTTAATAGATGATTCAATTTGATTTTGGTTGAGTTAACAATCATGTTGCTAGTTTTAAATATCAGAGAATAAAAAGACTGATTATTTTAAGTATTCATGAAAATATAAAAAAAACTTAGACTTTCATCCTTATATACAACTCAAAGAAACCAAGAATAAAGTGCAACAAAAAAAAAAAAAAACTTTGGCTAAAAAGTCAAAATGACCAAAATAATCTTAGTTGCTCACAACTGCCAACAATCTTTTATCCCACATAACTATGTGAGGAACTACTCCTTAACCGCCTCTTTTAGAGAGCTGAGAAATTATTTCCTCGTCTGAATCGTTGACCACAACATTGCAGCTTGTTTTCTTCCGCCTACCCTTATTCGTTTTACCTTGGGGAGTTTTCTCTTGGGTTGGGTGAGAGGAGGCCATTGAGGGGGTACTGCTTGTTTTCACGCTGGTGGGGGTCTTGGTTTGGTTGGAGACGTTCTGCCGGGAGTTGGTGCCACTCTTAAGAGAAACAAAACTATGGCTACTGCTTTGGTTGGTGTTGTTCGTCTGAGAAGAACTGAAGCTACTTAGGCGGTTTTCGTTTATGGATTCTTGTGGAGACGTTGCAGAGCCAAACTTGCTTTCAAAGTCCTTGATCTGCCTAAAACCGGAAACAACTCCATTAGCGGTCAGGCCGCTATCATACAATTTGGTCATCAGCTCGACCTGTTCCACCGTGAACTTGTAGTCCTTGTAAGTGTTGGAGGACATTTTGGCTTAAATTAAGGTGCTGTTTGAGAAAATAAGCTGATGTTAACTTTAGCTCAGGTGAAAGTTTGAAAATAAGCAGGCTAACTAAGGTCTAGCAAATTATTAAAACTGTATACATACTTTTGTATAACTGAGTTTGTAAAGACGCAGTAATGTGTAATTTATTTTTCAGTAGAAGGTTTTGACAACATTCAATTGGATTATTTTGAAATATAACTAATTTTATATACTGATATATCAATGGCTTATTTATTAACAAAGGTTTAAATGACAAAGGAATTCATTTGTGTAACGTTTGTTGAATTATATTTCTAGTTTTTAATAAACGTTTAAATTATCAATGAAAATATTTTAGCTTCTAATTTTTTCAAAAATTACTTAGTAAAATTTAATTCATTTTTTGTAATAAGCTAAAAATAAAATTGTTACAAAGTTAACCATTTATTTTAATATTTTGCTCTGGGATTGTTTAAAAGTTGGTGCTTATGTTTCGTTGTCAGTAAACTAAGACCATATAATGAGTTTAATTATTTTTTTTATATTCTAATAAGTAAAAAGCATAAATTTAGTTAGAAGATTTAATTAAATGTTGATAAAACGATTAATTTCTGCTTTTGTAACAATTATGTCACTTTTGTCAGGTTTGCTATTATTTCAACAAACTAAAAACCAATCTTAATATAAACTAGCCTAAGTCTATTTTCAACACTTGAAAAGTTTTTTTTTTTAGGATTGTAACTATTATATTCAGCTTGAAAACAATATGTTTCATATAGGTATAAAAACTGTCTTTAAAAATTCCTAGCTTTCTTCAAAAAAAATTGACCTTTTAAAATCAAAAAATCAAGTTTTTTAAAAAGATTTGTTATATAACTTAAAAATACTTAGCTTAACCACCTAAATCTCAATTAAAGTCTAGAAAAAAGCTTGCCTGAGTTAAACAACAAATTCAAAATATCATGAGTGTGGGGCCACCCTGTTACAAAGCATAAGAGCTATTTAAATAAGAAATTCATCATAACAAGTTATGAAACACTTAAGTTATTTTCTTATACTCTATCTCAAAAGTAAAAGGCTTATTATTTATTAGCAACTTATTCAATCAATAATTCAACGATCTTTGGGTATGATAAAATGAGATTAAATAGTTGATTGAAATTATACATAAATAATCGGCATTCAAAACCAACAATTTTTGAACAAGAGTCAGCAACCTACTCTATCGGTGTATAATATGCTTAAGTTTACAAATCCAAAAATTATCAAAGCTTTTAACGAAAGTATGGTATCTAAATTAAAATTTATGTTCAAACATTGTTAATTAAGTTATTGAATTAAAGTCAACAATAAATTTCAAATAACATATATATATATATATATACAAAAATATATATATATATAATCAGGATAAAAATAAAGTCTAGATTAGAGGTAAATCTTATGAAAATAACTTATAATCATACCAAAAAATTTTTTTTAAATATTCTAATTTTTCAAAATTTTTTTTAAAACCGTCAAATAATTTCGACAAAATAAACTTCATCCATAATATCTGAACGTTTGGTAAATAAATAAAAAAAGTTAAACAAAAAAATATTAAAATATGAGTTAATATAAAGTAAAACAAAGATTACAAATAACATGTATAATTGTTTAAACCTGATTAAAAACTAGGTTCAGTTATTTAAACTAAAAATATTTTAAAAGTTTTAGGATTAAAGAATATTAATACTTGATACCTTAGGTAAAATTAGAAATTATAAAAATTACTTACTAAACACTTTACGTATCCTATATGAAAATACAATTAATGTAGACTTGAGAAGAAATTTTATTGTCAATATGAAAACTATTCTTTAAAAATCATTCCGTTGTAATCATTTTATTTTCTTTAAAATTAGTTTTAAAACCATGTGTAATCACCAGTGTAATATTATATACATTACTAAGGTACAGTTTTGTATCAAAAGACGTGTCACAATACTAAAATTTGATATTCACATTTTTCAGAAAATATTGTTTTTTAATAAGTCATAACAAAATGTTACTTCAATTATTTACTTTTTGATAACCAGTAACAAATATAAATGTGGTATTTTTTGATTTTTAAACAAATTGTATTATTTCTCGAAATGTTACAGAAGAACTTTCTGAATTCACAAACAATGAATAACTTTCATTGAAATCTTTCCAAACAGTCTGACACAAATACTGACATTTTAGCTTCGAAAACTTTATGCGTATACAATAATAATTTCAAATCTTAATATAAGCTACTAAGATAAAAATATTAATCGAAGCTATTCTGAACGTTTTTTAAGAAGTTCATAATTTTTAAAGCAGTTGTACTAACAAGTACTGACATTTTGCCTTAAAAAGACAAATGATAGCTTAGAAAGATTATCACAACTTAAAATCTACACAATAAAATTTAGAGATTTTCAAGCATTTGTACTGACAAATACTGAATTTTTGCAAATATTGTATTATATTTAAGGTTAAAAAAACTAAATACTTATTTAATAAGATACTTATAATTTAGTCAAAAAACTAAAATTTACTCATTTCTTACGACGAGAACTTATCTATTGTTACTTTATTTCTGCAACATATAAGAAATTTAAAACTCTTATTAATCAAAGTTTTAGCATCAGTTGACATGTTAGTTCGTAAAAATACTTAATCATCAATATGAGTTTGAAATAAAATAAAACTGTACTTTAACAAATTATGATAAGAGTGTTAAATTTTTTTTTAGTTTAATATTTATTCATCGTTAATAATTATTTATCCTTAACTGTTACAAAAACTATTTTTAATTTTTAATAAAGCACACATTTATTTTTACTTTTTTACATAACTTATTTGGATTAAGCAATTAAACATAATTAAACACTTTAATTAAAAATTTTCACATAAATGTATTTTTTTTTAAACTAATTTTATTAGTTTTTAGACTAGATCTAACTTTTTAAAAACTTTCAACTAGTTAGAGTCTGCAACAAGATTTTTTAGTTTCCGTTGGTTTTTCTAAAACTCTTACAGTATAATTTATCAATAAGAAATAATGGAAAACAAATTCACTGCTAAAACATTGTAACCACAGATAACTAAATAGTAACTCAGTACAAACTGTTCTAGTTGAAGTTAAAATATTAAACTAGGAATTACTTTTAGTATGAAAATTTTAACTAGAGTTATAAGTGTTTGATTAAGTTTATCAATAATATTCACATTTTATTATTTGTAATATTAATTTTTGAAACTGACTTAGTTTGTAAACTTTAGAAGGACAAAGTTCTTTTGTTTGTTCTGCGGTAAATCTCTAATGGGTGGCATATTGATCTTTGTTTCATAATTACAACTAGAAAAATCGTTGAAATTATACTTTAGTTATATATATAATTTCAAGTTTTACTAACTTTATTATTCAAACTTGATAGTAGAGCCAAGTCTTTATTGATATGACTTTATATGCAATTCAAGTAAAACTAATTCAACGAATAAAGAAGTAAGATTGTAACTAAAAAAAAAAAGAAGATTCGATGAAAAAATATTAAACTAAAATTACTTATACATTTGTTTTTAAAATTTAACTATTAATATTCAATCATCATCAGAAAGTAGAATGTTTACAAAATATCAAATTCAGATACATATTAAGCAAATATGAAATTGTCAAAATAAATAAACTTTAACAAGTCTGTTTTATATTTAGAAGCAGTTAAAGCTTTATCTTGAACTTTTAATACTACAATATCACAATTTAATAAACAAAATAGTTAAGAGGTTATAGATAAAGTTTAAAATAAAAATATAATTCTTTTGTAAATATATAATAAATATGTAATGCAATTTAAATTTAGTTGAATCAAAAATTATGTTGATAGTTTTAGTTATTTAAATAATTTATGAAATAATGAAAAAAATCTTTAATCCTTATATACAACTCAAAGGAACCAAGAAAATAGCCAACAAAATAAAGCAAAGTTCAGGCTAAAATGACAAAAACACTACCAAAATTACCTTAATTGTTCACAACTGTCAAAAATCATTCATCTTTTATAACAATCTGAGGAACATCGACCTAATCAATACCATTCTCAATTTCCAGAAGCACATTCTCCTTCCCCTTTCCCAATTTCTTCCACGTACCACTCGTACAACAATCCCACTTTCTCCTTGTCCTTGGTGTTCGGCTTCATGAGCCAGTTGTACAAGTACGAGTAGCGCAGAGCCCCTTTTACAGAATCCATAATGTCCTTGATCTGCAGCTTCTTTTTCTTCATCAGCGAGGTGATCTTGACCCACACAGCGACTATATCTTCCTCCATCAGCGCCACAACCCGAGGAGAAAAGAACTCACGGTCCTCTTCGGTGACCACAAAGTTGCTGATTGGCTTCTTCCACCTGCCCCTCATCGTTTTGTCTAGGGGAGTTTCCCCTTGGGGTTGGATGGGGCTTGGGGGAGAGAAGTTCATTAAGGGGGTACTGCTTGTATTCACGCTGGTGGGTTTCTTGGTTTGGTAGGAAACGTCCTGCTGGGAGTCCTGGGACAGAAAGCCACTCTGGGGAGAAACAAAACTATGGTTACTATTTTGGCTGTTGTTGTTTGGCTGGGAAGAACTGAAGCCATCTTGGTTGTTTTCGTTTGTGGATCTTTGTGGAGACGTGGCAGGGCCATACTTTGCTCTAAAGTCCTGAATCTGCCTGAAGCCGGCAACAACGTCTTCCGCAGTCTGGCCACTTTCGTACAACAGCTTCATCAGCTCGACCTGTTCCACACTGAACTTGAAGTCATTGAAAGTATTAGTGGACATTTTGGCTTAAATTAAGGTGCTGTTTGTGAAAAAAAGCTGATGTTTAATTTTAATTCAGGATAAAATTTGAAAACATGCATTTTCAATATTTTGCACTGGAATTGTTGAAATTGGAGCTTATGTTTTGTTGAAAGTAAACTAAAACCATATAATGAGCTCAAATTTATTTAATATTCTAGTAAGTACAAGTTATAACTGTTTTATATACATTTTAATAATGAATATTTTTTGAAGTGTTAATAATATGTTGAACTCAAGATTAATTTCTGCTTTTGTAACAATATTGTCACTTTTGTAAGATTTGCTATGTTTTTAAACAAACAAAAAAACTAGTCTTAATATTTACTAGCCTCAACTTATCTCAACACTTGAAAAAATTACTTTCCATTTTTATTTACTTTTAATCAAGGCTTTTAAACTATTATATTTAGCTAGAAAAGCTGACCTAAGTGATTCATAGCTTTCTTTAAAATAGTTTAACCTATTATTATCACAAAAATCAAGTTCTTTAACAAATTTGATAATAAAAATTCAAAGTACTTTAACTTAACACCTTATATCTCATTTAAAGTCTGAAAAAATCTGGCCTGAGTTTATCAGAGGTCTTTAAATTATCCTGAATTAGCCGGAGATAAAAAAGAAAGGTAAAAATATCTTGAGTATGTGGCAACCCTAATACAAAGCATAAGAACTATTTAAATAACAATCATAACAAAATTATCAAACACTCAAGTTATTGTTATTATACTCTATCTCAAAGGCGAAAACTTATCATTAATTAGCAAGTTATTCTTTCAATAATTCAATGATTTTTGGATATCATAAAAAGAGATTAATTGATTGATTGAAAATAAACAGAAAAAAATCAACATTCAAAACCAACATTTTTGAACAAGAACAAGCAATCTACTCTAACGGTATATAGTTTGCTTCAGTTTACAAAAGCTGAAAAAGTATCAATTCTTTAATGAAAGTATGGAATCTAAATTAAAATTTATGTTCAAGCATTGTTAATAAAGAAATTGAATATAAATCACCATATATTTTTAAAAACACTTTGACTTTTTGTTTATAATTGATAATATATATTTTTTTTGCGTTTAAAAATTTACTTTGTTTTATGTTCCAAACTTGATATTTGCACATTTGTAAAAGTAGAAATCTTTTATTGTCATCAGCAAATTAAAACTACTCATAAAACTTCAATTACCTAAATCTTAAAACATTTAATACTTAAAGTTTATAAAGCAATATCAAACTTGATTTACTTCAGTTTATATTAATGTGAAAATTTTTGTGTGAAACTGAATATTTCATTGCGTAAAATATGTACATAAATGAAAATATAGTCTTTCAAGATAATTAGAGCATTTTTTACACTGAACCATATTTTATGATAATTTTAACACAAATTTTTACTTTAGTGTTTTTAATATATTTTATTTTGGGTAACAATCACAAGTCAACATTTATAAAAGCGTATTTAACTAAACTATACATCAGGGTGCATCTGTTGCCCCGACCTTGAATTTTGCAAAGTTTTACTTTTGACGTTTGGAAATTACATGAATAGACAGCACAAAAAAAAAAGCTTCCTAGCTTTAATGCTTGTGGAGGAAATTACTTTTGAAAATTTTCCTTTATATTGGAATATTTAATAAGCGGAAAAAATACTTTTTTACTAAATAATTATTTTCTCCTACGTTTATTGAGATAATAATTAAAACAATTAAAAACTGCTATAAAAATAAAAAAATATTAAAAAGATAAAAAATTAATTACTGATTTTTTTCATTATTTAGCATAAAATTTTATTTTTATTTTATTTTAAATTTTTTTAAGACAAAATTTTCAAAATATAGCATCGAACATTTCCTTAAAGTTTAAGGTATTTATCTCACAAAACGTAGGAGAAAATAAAAATTTTGTGAAATAGTTTTTTTCCCCTTATCAAATATACCGATATAGAGAAAAATTATCAAAATTAATTTGCTCCACGAGGCTTAAGGCTAGAATTTTTTTTCTGTGGTGTGTGCTTAATTGATTTCTCAACGTCAAAAAGTTAAACTCTGCGAAAGTCCGAAGTTTTTATTTTAAATAGGAAACAGATGCGCTCTAATGTAAATGTCCAGTTCTGGACATGACGTTAAACTGTTCTGGTGCATGACTCGATAACCGGAAGGTTTTTTCATGCACCAGGTCCCTGGACCAAACTTTTTGAGTGTTTTTTTGTCGTTCAATAAACAATATAGTATGTTTTTTAAAGAAAGCAATACAATGAACCCAATGATGAAAACGATGTAAACATTTATTTCTCTGTAGTAACAAATAATTTAATTTCAGCCTTGAATACGGTCTACATATAAAACCTTTATTTATAATATTAATCACCTCCAAAATTGTATTGCTTTTAGGTTACTTCAACTACAAACAACTGCTAACAATAGTATAAAATTTTAGTTTTTAGTCAGATTAAACATTCCAGACCGTCACAGTATAACATTATTTCAAATATATTCAAACAATTTCTATATATAAGAATACTAATTAAATACGTTTCGCAACTCTTTATTATGGTAACCGTTTTTTTTTCAGTTTCAAACACAACCGTTACAGAAAAACATTAATTTTTTTGGTTAACAAAAATTTTTACATGATAAAATAGTGTTTTAAACAGTTGACATTTATTACATTTAATATAAAATTAACAAAACTTTCATTTTCAGTTTCGAGTACGATCGTCACAGAATTCCCGCGCTTTTGCAGCGAGCTTGCTGCGACTGCCAGTCATGCGTAACCATGGACAGTTTTGGCCTTTTTCTTCCCGCCGCCCGCAAGTACTCGCACCAGGTTCGCGTCCCCGTCCAAGTGCGGAGAAGGTCGTCGAGGCAACCGCGAAAGTGGGTGCGGGTCGTCGAGGAAGTCCCCGTGGCGTGCACCTGCGCCGTTGCTAAGCTGCAAACTTAATGGTTGCTATGCTGCAAACTTAATGGTTGCTAAGCTGCAAACTTGATGGTTGCTAAACTGCAAACATGATGGTTGCTAAGCTGCAAACTTGATGGTTGCTAAGCTAAAAATTTGAGAGTAAACAAGTTTTTTGGAAAAAAAAAATCACTTGAAATTTATTGTATATCTTTTTCTTACAGTGCATTTTGAGAAAAGTATGTTTGTTTCAGGAAAATAATAATTAGAATTTTTATAAATATTGGTAGAACTTTTTTTAGATGCTCTCGTTTATAATTTCATTTATTAAAACACAGTTTTTATGTACCTTGAAATTTTAAAATTTGTGTAGAAAATATAACTTATGTTCAAATTTTTGTAGAATTTATTTTCTTATTTGAGACAAAACAACATTTTGTCAAGCTTTATCAAAAGTTTTTATAAAAATTATTTAAACAGCTTTTTTCCGGTGAATAACTTACTAAAAATATATAACAGAATGCATTTCATTATCTTTAAAATTATTTAACTACTTTCAAGTAGGACTCGTCAGAAATTGTTTCCTACTGGATTGGAATGAGAATCAATTCATTAGAATTCATTCCAGTCCAGTAGAAAACAATTTCTGACGAGTCCTACTTGAAAGTACTTAAATAAATTTAAAGATAATGAAATGCATTATGTTATATATTTTTAAAAAAATTATTAACTTAAATAAGTTACAAATAAAATATTAACAGTTTTTAAATATTTTTTTTGTAAAATTTTGCATAAACATGTTCTTTTTGTTCAAATTATATTGTAACTTACTTTTGTCTAAGCTGGTATTAGTATTTGATGTAAGGTTTTGTTTTGAAATTCATTCTTTGTAAAATATTCAAAGCTATACTATTTTTAAGTTATGGTATAATATACTTGTATAGAAAAAAATTACTTAAAAGCCTTTATACTTATAGTACAATTAAAGTATTTTTTCTTCCTAACTTCTATATTTTTACTTTTTCTTAAAAAAAAATTCATATGCCCAGTTCTTAATAAAAAAATTGTTTTGTTCAAAATTTCAAACTTATAAAACTTTATTAAAAATTTTACCAGGTTGTGTCATACGATTATTGTTTGAACAATTTTTGTTTTTGTTATATTTTTTAAATTAATTTTAATTGTTTCATATTAATAAAATATCCACGTGTGCTGTTGTTAACAAATAAAGACACTTTCACAAAAAACCTTTCAGTTATAGAGTCATACACCACGGATACCTTTTAACGTCTTGTCCAGGAAAATATTATATAACACTATAAAATTATGTTAACTTATTATGCAAATAATATAAAATAGTATAAATAATATAACATCATTTTTTTTATAAGTTATATCGTAATATAAAGTTACACTTTAAATTATTATACTATTTTGTAATATAATTAAACTTTTGTAATACAATTTAATGAATAAAAAAAACTGACTTTACTTTCCAAATTTATAGGACGAAGTTCTTTAGCTTGTTCTACGGTACATTTCTGATAGGTGGCAGAAATGATCTTTGTTTACAGAATTATAACTAGGAAAATTGTTGAATTTATAAATATAATTGTATTATACATAGCTTATTTCAAAATTTTATTTACCTTATTTTTCAAAACTTGATAATGATGACTGTATACGCATTCCAAGTAAATTGATTAAATTAAATCAGACAAAAAGCAGATTCAAACCAAACTTTAAGTGCTCACTATGTAACCTTGAAAGACTGTTTATAGCAAACGCTAAACAAAGAAAAATCCTTAATAAGAAAAATGAACTAATCACGCAATGCCCTCATTACCCTAAGGAATACTTTTAGTTTATTTTTTATCGCATTGACTTAGTTTATCTTATTCTATTTAATTTAATTGTTACATTGTATTTATGTTTGTATTGTGTAAAGATTTTGTTCTAAAGTTACAACCTTACCGTAAAAAGACTATTTCTGTTTTCTAAAAATCTTCTATAAATCATAGTATTTACATTTTTCCTAAAGCTTAATATATTAATTGCTTAGTAAATAGATTATCAAAATATATAAAATCTATAGTTAATAAACTATTTAAACTAATCATACCTATATCTAATTTTAAACTAATTTAACTTCTAAGTTAAACTTTTGTAAACTTTATACTAATTAAAATTCAAATTTTAAATGTAAATTTACTTTTTCTTTTATGTGTGCATTTTTATTTTCCATTTCATCGCTTTGTATAATTTTGTTTTAAGCTTTTTTTAGCGTCTGATGAACTGCTCTGCAAGGAAACGGAAATCAATAAAAGTTAAACAATAAATTTATATGATTTACTCAACTACTAAAAGTAACATGATTGTATTTCTTAATCATTTATCAACAATACTTAAAGCGGGATGTTCACAAAGTATAAAACTTAGATTTATGTTTAACAAACATGCTATTGTTAAAATAAATTAACTTCAGCTAGTCTGCTATTACTTAGAAGCTATTATCTGAAACTTTTAGTGTTTTTATTACTAAAATAACACAATATACAGTCAAATAAAAAGTCAATAACTTATAGATGAAATTTAATTGATTAACAAAAAATGCTTTTAAAAATTAATAAATTTTTAGTTAACAACCTTAAATATATAACAAAATAAATTTTGGTTGAATTAACAATCATTTTACTACTTATAAATATCAACGAGTAAAAGGATTTTGATTATTTCAACTAATCATAAAAATATAAAAAACCTTTACTTCAATCCTTATATACAACTAAAAAAAAACAAGAAAATAAGCAACAAAAAAATTCAAAACTCTGGCTAAAAAGTCAAACATAGTACCGAGATATCTTAAATACTCATGACTGCCAACAATCTTTCAACCTCATAACAATCATAGGAACATCAACCTAATCAAGACCATTCTCAATTTCCAGAAGCACATTCTCCTTCCCCTTTCCCAACTTCTTCAACGTACCACTCGTAGAACAATCCCACTCTCCTCTTGTTATTGATGTTCGGGTTCTTGAGCAATTTGTCCAAATACGAGTGCCTCAACACCCCATTGCTGTGCTGAATAATCTTCTTGATCTTCAGACACTTTCTCTTCATCAGCAAGTTGATTTTTTCGCACACATCGACTATATCTTCCTCCATCAGCTTCACAACCCGAGGAGAAAAGAAGTCACGGTCCTCGTCGGTGATAACAAATTTGCAGATTGGCTTCTTCCTCCGGCCCTTGCTGCTTTTCGTTTCCCCTTTAGGATAAGTGGGGCTTGTGGGGGAAAAACCATTAAGGGGGTACAATTTGTGTTCACGCTTGTGGGTGTCTTGGTTTAGTAGGAGACGTTCTGCTGGGAATTGAAGCCATTCTGGGAGTAACAAAACTATGGTTACTATTTTGGCTGTTGTTGTTTCTGGGAATAAGTGAAGCCATCTTGACTGTTTTCCTTTGTGGATCTTTGTGGAGACGTGGCAGGGCCAAATTTTGCTCTGAAGTCCTGAATCAGCCTGAAGCCGGCAACAACGTCATCCGCAGTCAGGCCGCTTTCATACAACTGGGTCATCAGCTCGACCTGTTCCACACTGAACTTGAAGTCATTGAAAGTATTAGTGGACATTTTGGCCTAAACTAAGGTGCTGTTCGTAAAAATAAATTGGTTGTATCGTAATTCAGGATAAAATTTGAAGTATGAACGGTAACTAAGGTTTAAAAATCAATATAACTGTATAAATGCTTATAAATAAAGTTTGTAGAGACGCCTTGACGTGTAATTTATTATACAGTAGAAGATTTTGACTACACTCGATTATATTTTTCTTTAATTATGAAACACTTAAGTTATTTTTATCATACTCTATCTCAAAAGCACAAGACTTATTATTAATTAGCAAGTTATTCAATCAATAATTCAACGATCTTTGGGTATGATAAAAAGAGATTGAATAGTTGATTGAAATTATACAGAAAAAAAAATCAGCATTCAAAACCAACAGTTTTTGAACCAGAGTCAGCAACTTACAAATACAAAAATTTTAGTTTTTGAAACTTGATTTGTTGTATAACTGCTATAGACATGTTTAACAGACAGTAAGGATACAAAAATCAAGTGTTTATTTTAAAAGTTTCAAATTGTAATTGTCTACTTTATACAAATTACAATTTACCCTCGTATTTCCTCGAGAAATGTTTAAGTTTTGAAACATTTCAAGGTAATATATAATGACTATTTGCTTAAAAAACTAAATGTTTTTTATTAAATTATTTCACAACTTAACAATCTACTCAAAACAAATAGCATTTTAAATCACAATTACTGACATTTTATCTTCGAAAACTAAATGCGTAACTAGTAATAAATTCACATTTTAATTTTAGCTACTAGGGTTGAAGATTCGATCAAAACTTTTCTAAAAGTGGTTTAGAAAGTTCATAAATATTTAAGCATTTGTACTAACAAATACTGACGTTTCGCATTAAAAAGACAAAAAATATTTTAGAAAAAATATAAATTTATTAATCTCTTTAATAAAATTTAGAAATTTTCAAGCATTTGTACTGACAAATACTGACTTTTTACAAATACTGCATTGATTTTAGTTAAAATATATAACAAAACATCTTTCATTTTCTTTATTTTTTATTTTTGATCTTTCGTAGTAAGTCGGATATCTTGTTGTTACAATAACACAATACAATATACAAAATAGTAAATAATTATAGATGAAACTTTAATAATTAACTAAATACTTTTAGTTTGAGATAAAAAAAAATCTTTTAAACAATCTTTAATAGACAATTCAATTTGATTTTGGTTAAGTTAACAATCATGTTGCTAGGTTTAAATATCAGAGAATAAAAAGACTGATTAAAGTATAATAAAAAAGAAAGTATTCATGAAAATATAAAAAACTAAGACTTTCATTATTATATACAACTCAAAGAAACCAAGAAAATAAGCAACAAATTAAAGCAAAACTTTTGCTAAAAAGTCAAAAAGACCAAAATCTTCTTAGTTGCTCACAACAGCCAACAATCTTTTATCCTACAAAATTATATGAGGTTACCTTATCTTTCAGAGAGCTGAGAAAGGATTTCCTCGTCCGTGTCGTTGACCACAACATTGCAACTTGGCTTCTTCCGCCTTCGTTTTACCTTGGGGAGTTTCCCCTTGGGTTGAGTGTAGCTTGGGTGAGAGAAGACCATTGAGGGAGTACTGCTTGTGTTTACGCTGGCGGGGTTCTTGATTTGGTAGGAGACGTTCTGCTGGGAGTTGGTGCCACTCTGAGGAGAAATAAAACTATGGTTACTGCTTTGGCTGTTCTTGTTCGGCTGAGAAGAACTTATGCCATCTTGACTGTTTTCGTTCGTGGTCTTTTGTTGAGACGTGGCAGGGCCAAACTTTGCTCTAAAGTCCTGAATCTTCCTGAAGCCGGCAACAACTTCATCCGCAGTCAGGCCGCTTTCATATAACTGGGTCATTAGCTCGACCTGTTCAACCGTAAACTTGTAGTCCATGTAAGTTTTAGTGGACATTTTGGCTTAAATTAAGTTGCCTTTGAAAAAATTAGTTGGTGTTAATTTTAATGCAGGTTGAAATTTGAAAACATGCAGGCTAACTAAGGTCTATCGAGTTATTAAAACTGTATATATGCTTATAATAACTGAGCTTCTAAAGACGCAATAACGTGTAATTTTATTTTTTACTAGAAGGTTTTCACAACATTCAATTGTATTACTTTGAAATATAACTATTTTTATACAAAGATATATCAATGACTTATTTATTAACAAAGGTTTAAACGACATAAGAATTCATTGCTGTAAAGTTTGTTGAATTATATTTCAGGTTTCTTATAAGCGTTTAAATTATCTATATAAGTATTTTAGCTTTTTGACTTTTTGAAAAATTACATAGTATAACTTTATTCATTGTGTGTAATTAATAGAAAATAACATAGTATAACTTAGTAATTTTTTCTAACTGAAATTGTTAAAATCGGAGTTTATTTTCTGTTGTAAGTAAACTAAGACCATATAATGAGCTTAAATTTATTTAATATTCTAGTAAGTAAAAGCTATAACTGTTTTGTATACATTTTAATTCTGAATTTTTTTGAAGTGTTAATTAAATGTTGATAATACGATTAATTTCTGCTTTTGTACAAATTTTGTCATTTTTGTAAAATTTGATATTTTTTAAACAAACAAAAAAACTAGTTTTGATATTTACTAGCCTCTATTTATCTCAACACTTGTAAAAATTACTTTCCTTGTATATTTACTTTTAATCAAGGCTTTTAAACTATTATATTTAGCTAGAAAAGCTGACCAAAGTGATTCATAGCTTTCTTTAAAATAGTTTAACTTATCATTTTTATCACAAAAATCAAGTTCTTGAACAAATTTGGTTATAAAAATTCAAAATACTTTAACTTAACCCCTTATATCTCATTCAATGTCTAGAAAAAGCTGGCCTGAATTTATCAGAATTCTTTAAATTATCCTGAATTAGCCAGAGTTAAATAATAGATTGAAAATATCTTGAGTGTGTGGCAACCCTGTTACAAAGCATGAGAACTATTTAAATAACAATTGCAAAATAACAATCATAACAAAACTTATCAAAGGCTTAAGTTATTTTTATTATACTCTATCTCAAAGGCAAAAAGCTTATCATTAATTAGCAAGTTATTCTTTCAATAATTCAATGATTTTTGGATATCATAAAAAGAGATTTGATTAATTGATTGTTTGAAAATATACAGAAAAAATCAGTATTCAAAACCAACATTTTTTGAACAAAAACAAGCAACCTACTCTATCGGTGTACAATGCGCTTAAGTTTACAAATGCTAAAAAAAATCAAAATCTTTAAATAAAGTATGGTATCTAAATTAAACTTAATGTTCAAACAATGTTGAGTAAGACATTGAATATAAGTAAACAATATATTTTTAAAACATAAAAATACTGAAGATATAAAACATTATCATGTAATTCTAAGTCTTTAAAATCAAATTATCTGTAAGTCTTTAAAATTCAATCTCTATGTTAAAAGCTGAATAACAAAAGATTATAAAAAACAAAAAAAATAGAAAGCTATAACTTGGAAGTGTGCAGAAAAAAAAATAAATCAAGATATAAGTTAAGTCCAGACTAGAGGTAAGTCTTATGAAAATAACTTATAATGATATCAAAAGTTTGCAATAAATATTTTTATTTTCCAAAAATATTTTTTAAATTATCAAAAAATTTCAACAAAAATACGCTACACCTAAAGTTTCTGAACGTTTAATAAAACAAAAAAATAAGTTAAACAAAAAGTATTAAATATCACAAATTAAAATTATATGTATCATTGTTTACACCCAATTAAAAACTTTATTTTTTTTTTTATCAATTACAAGTTTTAGATAAGTTTTAGAATAAAATAATATCATTAGTTGATACCTTTGGTAGAAGTAGAAATCTTAAAAACACTTTACTAAAAATATTAAGTATCTTATATGAAATTGTAGTTAATGTAGACTTTAGATGAAATTGTATTGTCAATGTTAAAACTATTTTATATAAACATTCAGTTATAATCATTTTATTCCTTTTTACACTAGTTTTAAAAGCATTTGCAATTACATGTGTATTAATTAGTGATGTACCGGACTCACTATCCGGGTCCGGATCCGGTCGGATATTGCCATTTTTGTCTGATATCCGGATCTGGCTAGACTCTAACTTTAAAAAAAAGTCCGGATCCGGTTCCGGCCGGATTCTAATTTGAAAAAAAAGTTAGAATCCGGTTCTGGCCGGATTCTAATTTGAAAAAAAAGTCCGGATCCGGGTCCGGCCGGATCTAGTTAGTAAAAAAGAGTATACTGAAAAGTATTTTTTTCAAAAACAAACTCTATGTAAATTAATAAGAGTCATTTTCGTCAGTTAAAATTAAACACCTACCGTGATTGGCTCATTTTGTACACGTGACTAATTTACATTTGTTTACATTTAAACTATGAAATAAACATTTCAGAAATGCAACTCTTTACATATGTTGTAAAAATGAAAACTTTGGAATGAGTACTTGCATTATTTATTGTTTTAAGTTGAGCTCAGAGAATATTTAGAGTTAATACGGTTGAACGTACAAGCCAATGAGAAACATATGACGAAATGTTTCAAACTAAATACTGATGAAACAAAACATCAGAACATGACAGGCAGTTTATATGTAAGCAGTTAGTTAGTTTGGTGTGCAGCTTGAAGCAACAAAATATCTTTAACTTTTTTGTGAATGCTTATTGTAAGTAGTGTTTTGTTTTGAAAGTGAACATTTCAACTGGTGTTTAATTGTTTAAATATTTAAGCCAGGTTTATAGTTTAATAGTTTATTAAAATTTTACTGTTTCTTCTTGACTAAAAGTTTTATTTAATTTTTAGTTTATTGTTTTAAGTCTTTTGATATATATTTAAATAGCTTCCAGTTTTTGAAGTGTTACCATAGTAATTAATAATTTTGTATATGCTAGTATTTCTTGTTGTGTTTCTTATAAAAGACTCATCACTCAAAACTGTCGTGTCGGATTATAGAAAGTAGTCTCAATAGAATTTAGTATTTGTTAGATATTAATTAAATAAGGTAGGATTTAATTATGATGGGTAGTACTAATAAGTTAAGTGTACCACAATCAGTCCACAACTGTACTACCAAACTGTCAACCTTTGCTAGCTGTTCTACTGATTATTAGATTAAAGTATTTTTTTCAGTTTTTAAAAACCTCATTCTGACTCAGGCTTGTTTATACTCACTCTAGTTAGTTTTATTGACTTAACAGTGGCAATCCTGCTAGTTTGAAAATTTTTGGGAATTTTAGAAAATCTTGGACTGCCTCTTTGACTTGTTTAACAATAAATTTATAACATTAATCTAAGAACTTAAAGTAACATAACTGTGTTTCTTAATCATTTATCAACAATACTTAAAGCGGGATGTTCACAAAGTATAAAACTTAGATTTATGTTTAACAAACATGCTATTGTTAAAATAAATTAACTTCAGCTAGTCTGCTATTACTTAGAAAGCTGAAACTTTTAATGTTTTTAATGCTAAAATAACACAATATATAGTCGAATAAAAAGTCAGTAACTTATAGATGAAATTTTATTGATAAACAAAAAATGCTTTTAAAAATTGATAGTTAACAGCCTTAAATATATAATAAAATTAGTTTTTGGTTGAATTAACAATCATTTTACTAATTATAAATATCAACGAGTAAAAACATGATTATTTCAAGTATTCATGAAAAAAAAAACTTTTACTTCAATCCTTATATACAACTAAAAAAAACAAGAAAATAAGCAACAAAAAAATTCAAAACTCTGACTAAAAAGTCAAACATAGTACCAAGTTATCTTAAATACTCCTAACTGCCAACAATCTTTCAACCTCATAACAATCAGAGGAACATCGACCTAATCAATACCATTCTCAATTACCAGAAGCACATTCTCCTTCCCCTTTCCCAACTTCTTCCACGTACCATTCGTACAACAATGCCACTCTCCTCTTGTTATTGATGTTCGGGTTCTTGAGCCAGTTGTTCAAATACGCGTGCTTTAACACCCCATTGCTGTGCTGAATAATCTTCTTGATCTTCAGACTCTTTCTTTTCATCAGCAAGTTGATTTTTTCGCACACATCGACTGTATCTTCCTCCAGCAGCTTTACAACCTGAGGAGAAAAAAAGTCACGGTCCTCGTCAGTGACCACAAATTTGCAGATTGGCATCTTCCTCCGGCCCTTGCTGCTCTTCGTTTCCCAGTTAGGATAAGTTGGGCTTGTTGGGGATAAAACCATTGAGGGGGTACTACTTGTGTTCACGCTTATTGGGTTCTTGGTTTGGTAGGAAAGGTCCTGCTTGGAGCTCTGGAACAGTAAGCCATTCTGGGGAGTAACAAAACTATGGTTACTGCTTTGGTTGTTGTTGTTCAGCTGAGATGAAATGAAGCCACTTTGGCGGTTTTCGTTAGTGGATCTTTGTGAAGACATGTCAGGGCCAAACTTTGCTCTGAAGTCCTGAATCTGCCTGAAGCCGGCAACAACGTCTTCCGCAGTCAGGCCGCTTTCGTACAACAACTTCATCAGCTCGACCTGTTCCACACTGAACTTGTAGTCATTGAAAGTATTAGTGGACATTTTGACTAAATAAGGTGCTGTTTGTAAAAATAAAATGGCATTAACTTAATTCAGGATAAAATTTGAAGTATGAACGGTAACTAAGGTTTACAAATCATTATAACTGTATAAATGCTTATAAATAAATTTTGTAGAGACGCTTTGACGTGTAAATTATTTTACAGTAGAAAATTTTGACTACACTCGATTATATTATTCTTCACTTATGTTATTTTTATCATACTGTATCTCAAAAGCAAAAGGCTTATTATTTATTAGCAAGTTATTCAATCAATAATTCAACAAACTTTGGGTATGATAAAAAGAGATTGAATAATTAATTGAAATTATACAGAAAAAAAATCAGCATTTAAAACCAACAATTTTTGAACCAGAATCAGCAACCTACTTTATCGGTGTATTATATGCTTAAGTTTACAAATTCTAAGATATTTCAAAACCTTTAACGAAAGTACAGTATCTAAATTAAAATTTATGTTCAAACATTGTTAATTAAAAAATTGAATTAAAGTCAATATTATACTTATAAAACATGAAATTACTGAAGATATAAAACATTATGATGTAGTATACAGGAGTGGATGTTGAAACTTTTAAATACCATTTTAGAGAGATACACATTGTAGATTTATAGTTTATTAAACAATTTTGACACTTTTTTGACTTTTTTTTTCTTAAAAAAAAAAAGGTGTGCAAAGTAACTAAAAATTAGTGTTAAACAACTTACCACATTCAAAATAGGTAACTACTTCAACAACAAGGACAAAACATTTGCCGAATTGAAATCCATTGTAGTCTATGAATATAAATGCTCTAAGGACAAGAGCATCCAATACATTGGATTTACATCAAGACCACTTATAGAAAGAGTCAAAGAACATCTAAAAGATAAAACAGCTGTATCTGACCACATTAGTAGTTGTAACATTTGTAAAGATGAAAGTATAAATGTTAAAAACTTTAATATTTTAAAAGAAAGCAGAAACAAATTTGAGACCATGATTAGCTATCTATTTTAATTAAACGCCATAATAAAATTTTGAACAAACAACTAGTTAAACCGGGTACTACCCACACACTAAGAACTTTGACTAGTTGTGTATATTTATTTTCCTTTTAATAGTTTTTAAAAGCTTATGTAAACGGTAGCTGTACTGTAATTTTTAATTTTTTATTTTTATATATCTTATTATTTAAGTTTTCTTGTACATTTTGTTGTTTTAGCACTAATTATTTTGTGTTTTTATAAACGTCAGTTTGCTTTCGATAATTCATTAATAAGAAATTAAGTCTTAAACAAGATCTATTGATGCTAGTGTTTAACACATTTTAATCGAATGAATGATGTTAATTTTCAAAATTTTTCATTTATTCTGTATAGACAATCTTTTTTTTCCTTAAAATTTTTTTAAACACTCAATTTTATTACGATTAAAACAAAATAAATAAAACAGTCTGTATAAGCGTAACTCTTTTTAATAAAATGAAACTATTTACTTCAAAGTAAACTAAACTGTAGATTTTAAAACTTTGTTTTAGATTGATTAACAAAACTTTCTTTAAAGTCGTTAATGCTTGAAAATATTTAAAAATATGCGAAAGTTACTAACATTTATCTATAGTTAACTTACAACCAAACAAAGTTTAAAAGTTAAACAAAGTTCAATACATCTAATTTTCCAATTTCAGTTTAATTTGTATACTTTTTAAAGCTATAAACTATTTCAACTTTACAACAGTATTGTATAGGCATATTTTAGAACAGTATTATCAAAGTTCGAAATCTTAGACAATTTTACTAACTACAGTAAACTAAATTTGTTTAATCTGAAAATACATAGAGACTTAAGTTGGCGTACAAGAAACACATGAGACTTAAGTTTTATCTGTTATTAAAGATGCATACAAAAGTAAAACCTAGAAATAAAAAGTAAATACTAAATCTATATGTACCATACTCAATAAATAAAACGTAAATGAAGCTATATCATTCAAAATACAATAAGCTTATTATATATACTTTAAATAAAAAAATAGTAATTACTAACAGTGTAGAAATATATATTTTTGGTTTATAAGTATTGACTTTTAAAAATTATTTATTTAAACATTTTGTACTTAAAGGCACACTGCAATAAAGTTATTCAAATAAAAGCAGAAGCTTTTTGTATAAAGACCTGAGTAACTTTAAAGTTTCGCAAGAAAATTTTTTATGTTTGAAGACTGAAACTAAATTTAGATATTTTGTTTAATAATTAAATGTTTTTTTCAACTTCATTACTGGCGTTTTTAGATAATTATATCCATTGTAAGACATTAATTAGTGATCTTTTGCATGCTTAATTTAAATAGTATCTGTTAGATGATTCAACTTACTTTACTCGTTCGATTTACCTCCTTTGTGAAACTCAAAAACTTGTAGGGTCTTCACGGGGTGCTTGAAAAATGGTTATAGGCGTATATGAGGTCAGTTTTAAGAATTTTACTTGCATATAAGGTCTATGAAAAAAATATCGGCGAATCGCAGAGCAGAAGCCTGGATTTTCGTATGGCCATAGACAAGCTTAAGTTTAATAAAAGGGCTTATCATACCAATACGATCATCAAGTCACAAGCCTTTGGTTGTGACTGACTGTTGAGTCTTAATAAGGACGAAACCAGTTTCAGTCTACCAAAGAATTGTGACCTATTGCTAACAGACCTTTTTAGCATTTCTAAAAAATTAATTTCTTGAATAGCAGCTTAACCAATTTCTTTTATAACGTTGATTGCAGGTAGGTGTCAGAACTGCACAGCAACACTTTACCAAGGCGTAACTCTAGTACGAAATTGACATTAAAGCACGGGGTTTGAATTTTGCATATCTTCACTTTAGTACTTTTGATTTCACTTTATTTTTTAAGTTTTACAGTAAGACAAATTTTGTAATAAAGAATATAAATATATATCTAGTATATATCGCTATGAGTATAACTTATTGCACGCTAAACAGTTATAATATCAAAACATCTTCGTATAATATTATATACTGAATCTGATTTAATACAATTCGTAAATCTGCTTTTATGTTTTGTAATTTTAAATTAATTTTTTTTAACCTTAATTACTTTTATTTTAATATCCTGTATAGTTCGTAGTTATATTTTATAACATTATAGTAGAAATGTTACATAATCATTAAAAAAATCACGTGATCATCTGATAAAAGGAATATCAAGAGGATGGGTCAGTTTTTCTGCCAAGGGGGAGTTTATAAAAACAAGCTTGGGAAAACCTGCCCTAATTTTTGTAGGTCGGTGCCGAGTTTGTCTATAACGAGATGAAACGACATAACCTGTTATATAAGTTGTAGTTGAGTAGCATACTTATCAAAGACCTTTCAAATTACTTACTTGTATATTGTAACTGAAATTCATGACAAAAATTTTAGTTTTTGAAACTTGATTTGTTGTATAACTACTATAGACATGTTAAACATACAGTAAGGATACAAAAATCAAGTGTTTATTTTAAAAGTTTCAAATTGTAATTGTCTACTTTATACAAAATACAAATTACCCTCGTATTTCTTCGAGAAAATGGTAAAAAGATAATGACTATTTGCTTAAAAAACTAAATGTTTTTTATTAAATTATTTTACAACTTATCAATCTACTCAAAACAAGTTTCTTTTTAAATTTAAAAAGCATTTGAACTCACAAATATCGACATTTTAGCTTCGAAAACTGAATGCGTAACTAATAATTAATTCACATCTTAATTTTAGCTACTAAAGTAAAAGATTCGATCAAAACTTTTCTGAAAGTGGTTTAGAGAGTTCATAGATATTTCAGGATTTGTACTGACAAATACTGACATTTCGCCTTAAAAAACAAAAGGTATCTTAGAAAAAATATCAATTTATTAATCTAGTTAACAAAATTTAGTAATTTCTAAGCATTTGTACTGACAAATATCGATTTTTTGCAAATACTGCGTAGATTTTAGTTAAAATATATATAATAAAACACCTTTCATTTTCTTTATTTTTTATTTTTGATCTTTCGTAGTAAGTCAAATATCTTTGTTGTTACAATACAATAAACAAAATAGTAAACAACTTATAGATGAAATTTTAATAATTAACTAAATAGTTTTAATTTGAGATAAAAAAAAATTAGTAAACAATCTTTAATAGATGATTCAATTTGATTTTGGTTGAGTTAACAACCTTTAATAGATGATTCAATTTGATTTTGGTTGAGTTAACAATCATGTTGCTAGTTTTAAATATCAGAAAATAAAAAGACTGATTATTTTAATAATTCATGAAAATAAAAAAAAACTTAGACTTTCATTTTTATATACAACTCAAAAAAACCAAGAATAAAGTGCAACAAAAAATAAAAAAACTTTGGCTAAAAAGTCAAAAAGACCAAAATCATCTTAGTTGCTCACAACTGCCAACAATCTTTTATCCCACGTAACTATGTGAGGAACTACTCCTTAACCGCCTCTTTCAGAGAGCTGAGAAATTATTTCCTCGTCTAAATCATTGACCACAACATTGCAGCTTGACTTCTTCCGCCTACCCTTAATCGTTTTACCTTGGGGAGTTTCTCCTTGGGTTGGGTGAGAGGAGACCATTGAGGGGGTACTGCTTGTTTTCACGCTGGTGGGGGTCTTGGTTTGGTAGGAGACGTTCTGCTGGGAGTTGATGCCACTCTTGGGTGAAACAAAACTATGGCTACTGCTTTGGTTGGTGTTGTTCGTCTGAGAAGAACTGAAGCCACTTAGGCGATTTTCGTTTATGGATCCTTGTGGAGACGTTGCAGAGCCAAACTTTCTTTTAAAGTCCTTGATCTGCCTAAAACCGGAAACAACTCCATTAGCGGTCAGGCCGCTATCATACAATTTGGTCATCAGCTCGATCTGTTCCACCGTGAACTTGTAGTCCTTGTAAGTGTTGGAGGACATTTTGGCTTAAATTAAGGTGCTGTTTGAGAAAATAAGCTGATGTTAATTTTAGCTCAGGTGAAAGTTTGAAAATAAGTAGGCTAACTACGGTCTAGCAAATTATTAAAACTGTATACATACTTATATAATACGGAGTTTGTAAAGACGCAGTAATGTGTATTTTATTTTTCAGTAGAAGGTTTTGACAACATTCAATTGGATTATTTTGAAATATAACTAATTTTATATACAGATATATCAATGGCTTATTAATTAACCAAGGTTTAAATGACAAAAGAATTCATTTGTGTAACGTTTGTTGAATTATATTTTTAGTTTTTAATAAACGTTTAAATTATCAATGAAAACATTTTAGCTTCTAACTTTTTCAAAAATTACTTAGTAAAATTTAATTAATTTTTTGTAATAAGCTAAAAATAAAATTGTTACAAGTTTAATTTTTTTTTTATATTCTAATAAGTACAAAGTATAAATTTAGTTAGAAGATTTAATTAAATGTTGATAAAACTATTAATTTTTGCTTTTGTAACAATTATGTCACTTTTGTCAGGTTTGCTATTATTTAAACAAACTAAAAACCAATCTTAATATAAACTAGCCTAAGTCTAATTTCAACACTTGGAAAATTTTTTTTTTAGGATTTTAACTATTATATTCAGCTTGAAAACAATATGTTTCATATAATATAAAAACTGTCTTTAAAAATTCCTAGCTTTCTTCAAAAAAATTAACCTTTTAAAATCACAAAGTCAAGTTTTTTAAAAAGATTTGTTATAAACTTCAAAATACTTAGCTTAACTACCTAAATCTCAATTAAAGTCTAGAAAAAAGCTTGCCTGAGTTAATCAGAAATCTTTAAATTATCCGGAATTAGCCTCAGTTAAACAACAAATTCAAAATATCATGAGTGTGTAGCAACTTTGTTACAAAGCATAGGAGCTATTTAAATAAGAAATTCATCATAACAAGTTATGAAACACTTAAGTTATTTTTCTTATACTCTATCTCAAAAGTAAAAGGCTTATTATTTATTAGCAACTTATTCAATCAATAATTCAACGATCTTTGGGTATGATAAAAAGAGATTGAATAGTTGATTGAAATTATACATAAATAATCAGCATTCAAAATAAACAATTTTTGAACAAGAGTCAGCAACCTACTCTATCGGTGTATAATATGCTTAAGTTTACAAATCCAAAAATTATCAAAGCTTTTAACGAAAGTATGGTATCTAAATTAAAATTTATGTTCATACATTGTTAATTAAGAAATTGAATTAAAGTCAACAATAAATTTCAAATAACATATATATATAAACAAAACATATATATATAATCAGGATAAAAATAAAGTCTAGATTATAGGTAAATCTTATGAAAATAACTTATATTCATACCAAAATTTTTTTTTTTAAATATTCTAATTTTTTAAATTTTTTTTTTTTACCGTCAAATAATTTCGACAAAATAAACTTCATCAATAATATCTGAACGTTTGGTAAGTAAATAAAAAAAGTTAAACAAAAAAATATAAAAATATGAGTTAATATAAAGTAAAACAAAGATTACAAATAACATGTATAATTGTTTAAACCTGATTAAAAACTAGGTTCAGTTATTTAAACTATAAATATTTTAAAAGTTTTAGGATTAAAGAATATTATTACTTGATACCTTAGGTAAAATTAGAAATTATAAAAATTACTTACTAAACACTTTACGTATCCTATATGAAAATATAATTAATGTAGACTTGAGAAGAAATTGTATTGTCAATATTAAAACTATTCTTTAAAAATCATTCCGTGGTAATCATTTTATTTTCTTTAAAATTAGTTTTAAAACCATGTGTAATCACAAGTGTAATATTATATACATTACTAAGGTACAGTTTTGTATCAAAAGACGTGTCACAATACTCAAATTTGATATTTACATATTTCAAAAAATATTGTTTTTTAATAAGTCATAACAAAATGTTACTTAAATTATTTACTTTTTGATAACCAGTAACAAATATAAATGTGACATTTTTTGATTTTTAAACAAATTGTATTATTTCTCGAAATGTTACAGAAGAACTTTTTGAATTCACAAACAATGAATAACTTTCGTTGAAATCTTTCCAAACAGTCTGACACAAATACTGACATTTTAGCTTCGAAAACTTTATGCGTATACAATAAAAATTTCAAATCTTAAAATAAGCTACTAAGATAAAAATATTAATCGAAGCTATTCTGAACGTTTTTTTAAGAAGCTCATAATTTTTTAAGCACTTGTACTAACAAGTACTGATATTTTGCAATAAAAGACAAATGATAGCTTAAAAACATTATCACAATTTAAAATCTACACAATAAAATTTAGAGATTTTCAAGCATTTGTACTGACAAGTACTGACTTTTTGCAAATATTGTATTATATTTAAGGCTAAAAAAACTAAATACTTATTTAATAAGATATTTATAATTTAGTCAAAAAACTAAATTTTTCTCATTTTTTACGACGAGAACTTATTTATTGTTACTTTATTTCTGCAACATATAATAAATTTAAAACTCTCAGTAATTAAAGTTTTGACATCAGTTGACATGTTAGTTCCTAAAAATACTTTATCACCAATATGAATTTGAAATAAAATAAAACTGTACTTTAACAAATTATGATAAGAGTGTTAGATTTTTTTTAATTTAATATTTATTATTAATCCTTAACTCTTACAAAAACTATTTCTAATTTTAAGTAAAGCACACATTTATTTTTACTGATTTATATAACTTATTTGGAATAAGCAATTAAACATAAATAAACATTTTAATTAAAAATTTTTACATAAATGTATTTCTTTTTTTTAACTAATTTTATTAGTTTTAGACTGGATCTAACTTTTTAAAAACTTTCAACTAGTTAGAGTCTGCAACAAGATTTTTTAGTTTCCGTGGGTTTTTATAAAACTCTTACAGTATAATTTATCAATAAGAAGGAATGGAAAACAAATTCACTGCTAAAACATTGTAACCATAGTTAACTAAATAGTAACTCAGTACAAACCGTTCTAGTTGAAGTTAAAATATTAAAATATGAATTACTTTTTGTTTAAAAATTTTAACTAGAGTTATAAGTGTTCGATTAAGTTTTATCATTAATGTTCGCATTTTTTTAATTGTTATATTAATTTTAAAAACTGACTTAGTTAGACAAACATTAGAAGGACGAAATTCTTTTGTTTGTTCTTCGGTAAATCTCTAATATGTGGCATGTTGATCTTTGTTTAAATTATTACAACTAGATAAATCGTTTAAATTATACTTTAATTTAATATATAATTTCAAGTTTTACTTACTTTATTATTAAAACTTAATAGTAGAGCAAAGTCTTTATTGATATGACTTTATATGCAATTCAAGTAAAACTAATTCAACGAACAAAGAAGTAAAATTGTAAACGATAAAAAGAAATTTTGATGAAAAATTATTAAATTAAAATTACTTATAGATTTGTTTTTTAATTCAACTATTAATATTCATTCATCAACAGAAAGTAGAGTGTTTACAAAATATAAAATTCAGATACATATTAAGCAAATATGAAATTGTTAAAATAAATAAACTTTAACAAGTCTGTTTTATATTAAGAAGCTGTTAAAACTTCATCGGAACATTTAATACTACAGTATCACAATTTAATAAACAAAATAGTAAAGAGATTATAGATGAAATTTAAAAAAAATATATATTTCTTTTGTAAATATATAATAAATATGCAATTTATATTTAGTTGAATTAACAATTATGTTGATAGATGAAAAAATAAAAAAACTTAGGCTTCCATTCTTATATACAACTCAAAGGAACCAAGAAAATAGGCAACAAAATAAAGCAAAATTCAGGCTAAAAAGTCAAAAATACTACTAAAATTACCTTATTTGCTCACAACTGTCAAAAATCATTCATCTTTTATAATGATCAGAGGAACATCGACTTAATCAAGACGATTCTCAATTTCCAGAAGCACATTCTCCCTCCCCTTTTCCAACTTCTTCCACGTACCACTCGTACAACAATCCCACTTTCTTTTTGTCCTTGGTGTTCGGCTTCATGAGCCAATTGTACAAGTACGAGTAGCTCAGAGCTCCTTTGACAGAATCCATAATGTCCTTGTTCTGCAACTTCTTTTTCTTCATCAGCGAGGTGATCTTGACCCACACAGCGACTATATCTTCCTCCATCAGCGCCACAACCCGAGGAGAAAAGAAATCACGGTCCTCGTCGGTGACCACAAAATTGCTGATTGGCTTCTTCTGCCTGCCCCTCATCGTTTTGTTTTGGGGAGTTTCCCCTTGGGGTTGGGTGGGGCTTGGGGGAGAAAAGTCCATGGAGGGGGTACTGCTTGTGTTTACGCTGGTGGGTGTCTTGGTTTGGTAGGAAACGTCCTGCTGGGAGTCCTGGGGAAGTAAGCCACTCTGGGGTGAAACAAAACTATGATTACTATTTTGGCTGTTGTTGTTTGGCTGGGAAGAACTGAAGCCATCTTGGCTGCTTTTGTTTGTGGATCTTTGTGGAGATGTGGCAGGGCCAAACTTTGCTCTAAAGTCCTGGATCTGCCTGAAGCCGGCAACAACGTCATCCGCAGTCAGGCCGCTTTCATACAACAGCTTCATCAGCTCGACCTGTTCCACACTGAACTTGAAGTCATTGTAAGTTTTAGTGGACATTTTGGATTAAATTAAGATGCTGTTTGAGAAAATAAATTGCTGTAATCTTAATTCAAGATGAGATTTGAAAACATGCAGGCTAACTAAGGTCTAGCAAATTATTAAAACTGTACAAATGATTATAATAGCTTAGTTTCTAAAGACGCAGTAACGTGTTATTTATTTTCAGCTGAAAGTTTTGACAATATTAAATTGTTTTTTTTTGTAATATAACTGTTATTTTACACATTTATCAATGGCTTATATATCAACAAAGGTTTAAATGAGGTAAGAATTCATGAGTTATATTTCAGGTTTCTAATAAACGTTTAACTTATCTATGAATGTCCTTTAGCTTTTTAACTTTTAAAGAAATTTCTTAGTATATTTTTATTCATTTTGTGTAATTAATTAAAAATAACATAGTATAACTTAGTAATTTTCTTTTTGCACTGGAATTGTTAAATTTAGAGTTTGTATTTTGTTTTAAGTAAACTAAGACCAAATAATGAGCTTAAATTTATTTAATATTCTAGTAAGTGCAAGTTATAACTGTTTTATATACACTTTAATTATGATTTTTTTGAAGTGTTAATTAAATTTTGATAACACGATTAATTTTTGCTTTTGTAAAAATTTTGTCACTTTTGTAAAGTTTGCTATTTTTTAAACAAACAAAAAAACTAGTCTTAATATGTACTAGCCTCAATTTATCTAAACACTTGAATAAATTATTTTCCTTTAGGATTTTAAACTATTATATTTAGCTAGAAAAGCTGACCGAAGTAATTCATAGCCGGAGTTAAAAAAACATTGAAAATATCTTGAGTATGTGGCAACCCTGTTACAAAGCATAAGAACTATTTAAATAACAATTGCAAAATAACAACCATAACAAAAGTATCAAACAATCAAGTTATTTTTATTATACTCTATCTCAAAGGGGAAAAGCTTATCATTAATTAGCAAGTTATTCTTTCAATAATTCAATGATTGTTGGATATCATGAAAAGAGATTAATTGATTGATTGAATATATACAGAAAGAAATCAGCATTCATAACCAACATTTTTTGAACAAAAACAAGCAACCTACTCTATCGGTGTATAATTTGCTTCAGTTTACAATAGCTGAAAAAGTATCAATTCTTTAATGAAAGTATGGTATCTAAATTAAAATTTATGTTCAAACAATGTTAATTAAGAAACTGAATATAAGTCAACAATATATTTCTAAAACAAAAAAAATACTGAAGATATAATACATTATAATGTAATTCTAAGTCTTCAAAAAATTATTTGTAAGTCTTTGAAAATTCAATCTTTATGTTAATAGCTGAATAATAAATGGTTATAAAAAAACAAAAAATTAGAAAGCTATAACTTTGAAGTGTGCAAACAAAATATATATATAATCAAGTTAGAAATACAGTAAAGATTAGAGATAAATCTTATGAAAATAATTTGTAATGATATCAAAAATTTGTAATAAATATTTTTATTTTTCAAAAATAATTTTTAAATCATCAAAAAATTTCAACAAAAATACGCTACACCCAAAGTTTCTGGACGTTTAATAAAAAAAAAGTTAAACAAAAAGTATTTGAATATCACAAAGTACAAATAACATGTATCATTGTACACCCGATTAAAGAATTTATTCTTTTGTTTAAAAATTTCAATTATTGAAAAAGTATTAAATCTAAAGAATATTACTAGTTGATACCTTCGGTAGAAAACCTTACCATAAAAATACCTTACTAAACACATTACGTATTGTATATGAAATCATAGTTAATGTAGACTTGAGAAGAAATTGTATTGTCAATGTTAAAACTATTCTATATAAAAATTCCGTTATAATCATTTTATTTCTTTTTACAGTTAGTTTTAAAAGCATTGCATTTAAAAGTGTAATAATATATATAATTTACTAAGATACAGTTTTGTATCAAAAGACGTGTCACAAGACTAAAATTTGATATTCACTCACTTTATTTAGAAAATGTTGTTTTTTAATAAGTCATTACAAAATGTTACTTTAATTATTTACTTTTTGATAACCAGTCACAAACATAATTGTGATATTTTTAGATTTTTAAACAAATTATTTTATTAATCGAAATGTTACAGAAGAACTTTCTGAATTCACAAACAATGAATAACTTTTCTTTGAATCAAATTGTTTTCCGCATTGAGTGATAATTAAAACCAGATCTTTAGATAAACATTTGACATATCTTTGTTCAACAAACTGATAATAAAATAAAGAAAAACTAGGACATATACTATTCTTAGTAACCAAGTGTTAACATTTTTGAATATTTAACATTCTGTAACACTAATCATAGCTACCATAATTTAAAAATTCTTAAGTATTTTTTTTTGTAAAAAGTTTGAGCTCTTGTGTTTATTTTTACATTTTAAATCTAAGCGATCTAAATTTCAATATCATAAGTTTTATATTCAACACATCAACAACATTCAAGTTAATCTACGACTGGTTTCGTCCTTATTAGGACTCATCATGCAGACATAGTTGTAATAAACTGGTAGTAGAATGTCTTTGATGATGTTATTATTCGTCAAGTGGTGAAGTTCATTAATTATTTTTGATGGCGCGAAACATCTCAAACATGTTCGATGACTGCTATAATAAATACATAAATAAATTAAATAAATTAAATAAATTAAATAAGTTACCATTAAAAAGTTTTATAAGTTTTCTATAAAAAAAATGCTTTGTATAGTATTTTTTTGATTTTAGACAACTTACCAACGTTTTTAAAGAAAAAAGCTTATAAATTCTACATCTTTGATATCACACTTTTTATAATCACGTTCTATATAGTTACAACTAAAAATTATAAATGTTACGTCATAGTAAATTCCTCGTAAACTATAAGATGTGCGCACTTTTAAAATAAATTCAAGTTATAGTGTCCTCAAATTATGAATATTTTTTATTAAATTTATAGTCGATATCAAAATAAATTATTTTTAAACTCACGCTGTTGAAAATAAAAAACAAAGTGATTGAAACTAAAATGCGTATAACTACATTTAATTAACCCTGGTACAAACAACATAACGATGAAATAGCTTTGACTGATTTCATTTTAAAAAACTAAAACAAAAATTTAAATTTAAAAAATTTAAAGTTAAATTATAAACGTAATATTCTACCAAATAAGCGCAATACAAATAAATATGAATCTTAATATTAGTAATTACTGTATCTTGCATACAGCTTAATAGTTTGATGTTTATGCTATCAAGTACTTACTTACTATCCAAACAAATTACCACTAAACGACTTAATATGCTCACAACTTCAGATATAGTTTTTTATTGTACGTTTCAATATCAATTTTCACACTATCATTGTTTAAATTTTTATATCATTTGAAACACAGTTTGATAGCAAGTATAAAAATACAGTTGTGTAAAGTAATAGGTGGTATAAGTCTTGAGAAATAATTAAAATAACTTATTCAATTACATACCACCTACGAATTAAAGTATACAGACATTTTGTTTAATATAATCTCAATGAATTTGCATTATTAAATTTCTAATAACTTAATAAAGTATTGGTCTTTAATATAATAATAATGGTATACGGAGATAAGATAGTTTTTTGTTCGTCATAGTTTTAAATTTTACTGTATTTTGTTACGTTAACATTTTTGTTATCATTTTCACATAACATTATTATCTAAGAAGTATTTTATTGAAAGTAATACTAAATATTAAAAGTATATGTAAGTTAAGAGAGTAAAAAGAAAAAAAAATCAAAGTATATATAAGGCGTGAAAAATAAAAGTGAAAATACAGTGTATTTTTGCTACTTTAAACATTAAATTAAAATAAGATAAAAACAAAGTAAGTCATTACATTTTTATTCAAAACTACAAGATCTAAACTCATAAAACATTCACGGTATAAATTAAAAAATTTTCGTTTATAATATTGTAATATTATTGTTTAATTTTTATTGTTATGGTAAAGAAATTAAAGTTCGAACTTTTTACTTTTTTTTTCTTTATTATTAAGAAACTTTTTATAATTTTTAATTTTTTAAAACACTTGTTTGTATTAAAAAAGTGTTAGTTTGTAGACTTAACATTATAATAGCTTTATTCAGTTGAGATTTCTAACAAATGTTTAGCTATTTTCTGATATTAAAATTTTCCGTTAAAATTCTTAAGTAACAATGAGAAATATGCAAAAGTGTTTTGTTATATTAATATAATGTATATTGTTCTATTTCTATACAATTACCTCATAAAACTTTTGTATTTAAAGAATAATATTGTTGTACAATAAATAAAGTTTAATAAAGTAAACTAGAAATAAAATGTTTTTTTATGTTACGCAAAAAGATAGTACAAATTAATATTAAAAAATAACTTTTAAGTCTCCATTATCAATTTGAATCCTATATATATAATTATTTTCATTTATTGCAGACATAATGAATTGTTTTATAATAAGTTTTTGTTTGTTTTTGTTTGTATCAAAGAAATTTTCTTTTGGAAACAAAAGTAAAAGCAAGTAAGTTAATTAAGTGTTTGATAAACGTTTGAAAAATTCTAAAAATGATGAAAAGTGTTTTTTTAAAGGAAACTGCATATAATATATTTCAACAAAATTTACACTTAGTTAATCTGTGTATTGTAAAACAAATAATTTCATTGAAGTAACCTTGTTTAGAAAATGTTTTAAGTCTTATATACAAATTAAATTAATTTTTTTATAGGTTTATATAGTCTTATTTAACAACTTTAAATTTTTTAAATTCGGAAAAGGAAATAATCTTAAAAAATTGAAAAATCAATAACTAACATTTTTTGTTAATATAAGCTTTATTTCATAAAAAAAAATAAAATTAAAGAAAATAATTTTACCATAAATGTTTGAAATAAATTGGTATTACCGACAAAAACAATAAGAATTTTAAAAAAATAAACAATTAACTCAAACTTTTAAACTATTAATACTTAACTGCAAATAATAATTTTAGTAATCTACGAACTTACTTGATTGAGGAAAAGCAATACCCAGGAACAATAAAGCTTTTTAAAAAGCCGGTAAGTTTTAAAATATTATTTTTTGTTAAGTTGATATTGGGTTTTAGTAAAACAAAAAATCTTTAAATTATAACAAAAAAGTCTTTAAACGTTTTATTGCAAAATTAATTGTAATTTTTCATTGATATTTTTTCGTTATTTATTTTACATTTAAGATATTTAGATTAAATTCAAATTTTTTCACTAAACAACTTAATTTGAAAAACCTAAAGTTCAAATTAAGTTGTGCAAAAATAATAAAGTAAGCTTATAAATAGTCTATACTTCAAATAAATAATACAATGATATTAAATAAGCAATCTTTACCTAACATTTGTTTTTATTACATTAAATCTGTAACAACTAAAACTAACAAGCTTGTTTTATGTTTTTATATTTCTCGCTATTGTTAAGAATGTTAATAGTTGTGCAAAGATAAAATAGAAAGTATACATTAATAATATATCCATTGAACTATTAAAAAACTAGTAAATAAGCAAACTTAATAAAAATAATTAGTTGTAATAAAAAATTGTGTAAACAAAACACCTAATTAACTTTTCTTGTTTTTATTTAGTTGTAAATTTTAATTATTTGCAATTTAAATCCAACGAGCTTGTACATTTGTACATTTATTTCAGTTTAAATGTTCAAAGCACAGACGAAAAGGTACAAGTTGTCCGTACTCTTCACAATTTAAAAAGCAGTACCAAGGTCTTGAATGTAAAACTTTGCCTATAAACAAAAGAAGTAGCAGCCCATGGACTATGTAGTAAGTGAAATATATTACACAGAAAAAATATATGAACACAATTTAGACAAGCTCATTAAAACAATTTTACATTAGTTAAAAAGTTATTTTACATCAAATTTATTTACATCAAAAGTTATTTAATTTTTGAATTTATATAAATAGTAAACAGATATTTTTTAACAAAAAAAAGAAGGATTAATCATGGCATTTATTTAAATTTATACATAGTTGCCTAAAAAATATCAAAAATTTACTTTAGTTTGAGTTGTTTTTCGCACTTTGACTTTTTGTTAATAATTGATAATGGAATTTTTTTTTTGCCTTTAAAATTTTACTTTGTATTATGTTCGAAACTTGATATTTGCACATTTGTAAAAGTAGAAAACTTCTATTGTCATCAGCAAATTAAAATTACTCATAAAACTTCAATTACCTAAATTTCAAAACATTTAATACTTAAAGTTTATAAAGCAATATTAGAATTGATATTATTATATTAAAGTGAAAATTATTGTGTGAAACGGAATATTTCATTGCGTAAAATATGTACATAAATAAAAATATAGTCTTTCAAGTTAATTAGAGCTCTTTTTACATTGAACCATGTTTTATGATAATTTAAACTAAAATCGTTACTTTATTATTTTTAATTTATTTAATTAAGGAATACAATCACAAGTCAACATTTATTTAAGCGTATTTAACTAAACTATACATCAGGGTGCATCTGTTGCCCCGACCTTGAATTTTTCAAAGTTTAATTTTTGACGTTTGGAAATTACATGAATAGACAGCACAAAAAAAAAGCTTCCTAGCTTTAATGCTTGTGGAGGAAATTACTTTTAAAAAATTTCCTTTATATCGGAATATTTAATAAACGGAAAAAATACTTTTTCACTAAAAAATTATCTTTTCCTACGTTTTTTGAGATAATAATTAAAACAATTAAAATCTGCTATAAAAATAAAAAAAATTATTAAAAAGATAAAAAATTAATTACTGATTTTTTTCATTATTTAGCATAAGTTTTTGTTTTTCTTTTATTTTAAATTTTGTTAAGACAAAAACTTCAAAATATTTCATCAAACATTTCCTAAACGTTTAAGGTATTTATCTCACAAAACGTAGGGGAAAATAAATATTTAGTGAAATAATTTTTTTTCTCTTATCAAATATACCGATATAAAGGAAAATTATGTAAAGTAATTTGCTCCACGAGACTTAAGGCTAGAATTTTTTTTTCTGTGCTGTGTGCTTGTTTGATTTCTCAACGTCAAAAAGTTAAACTCTGCGAAAGTCTCAAGTTTTTATTTTTAAGGGGCAACAGATGCACTCTAATATACATTCTAGTATGTTTTTTAAAGAAAACAATAAAATGAACCCAATGGTGAAAACGATGTAAACATTTATTTCTCTATAGTAACAAATAATTTAATTTCAGCCTTGAGTACGGTCTACATATAAAACCTTTATTTATAATATTAATCATCTCCAAAATTATATTGCTTTTAGGTTACTTCAACTACAAACAACTGTTTACAATAGTATAAAACTTTAGTTTTTTGTCAGATTAAACATTCCAGACCGTCACAGAGTAACATTAAAACAAATATGTTTAAACAATTTTTATTTTCGCAACTTTTTATTATGGTAACCTTTTTTTTAGCTTCGAACACAATCGTCACAGAAAAACATTAATTTTTTGGTATTCAAAAATTTTTACATGATAAAATAGTTGTTTAAACAGTTGACATTTATTACATTTAATATAAAGTTAACAAAATTTTCATTTTCAGTTTCGAGTACGATCGCCACAGAATTCCCGCGCTTTTGTAGCGAGCTTGCTGCGACTGCCAGTCATGCGTGACCATGGACAATTTTGGTCTTTTTCTTCCCGCCGCCCGCAAGTACTCGCACCAGGTCCGCGTCCCCGTCCAAGTGCGGAGAAGGTCGTCGAGGCAACCGCGAAAGTGGGTGCGGGTCGTCGAGGAAGTCCCCGTGGCGTGCACCTGCGCCGTTGCTAAGTGGCAAACTTGATGGTTGCTATGCTGCAAACTTGATGGTTGCTATGCTGCAAACTTGATTGTTGCTAACCTGCAAACTTGATGGTTGCTAAGCTGCAAACTTGATGGTTGCTATGCTGCAAACTTGATTGTTGCTAACCTGCAAACTTGATTGTTGCTAAGTGGCAAACCTGATGGTTGTTAAGCTGCAAGCTTGAAAAACATTTTGGTATATATGTGTTTTCTTGATTTTCCTGTATAATATATCTTACTTTTGTTTATAAATTCTAATTGTAATTAATTCCTGTCGAAGCTGAGTTAAAGATTGCTATGCTAAAAACTTGAGTTTTTTTGTAAAAAATTTCTTAAAAATATTTAAATAAGATGTTTTACTTTTTGCTGTTTGAGAAAAAAACTTACAAATAGAAAGATATTTTTTGTTAACATTTGTTGCGGGTTTTTTGATTATTAAGAAATCTTTACATTTTTTTTATGTTTCATTACAAATTTTGCTCCAAAACCTTCACTAGAATACACTAAAAATTAAAATTTAAATTTGTTAAAACAGTGCGTTAATAATATTTGTGCAACTTCTATAAAAACATGTTCTTTTAGTTTAAATTTATAATGCATTTAATTTTTGCTTAAATTGCATTTGATTCTTGATGTAAGGTATTGTTTTAAACAACTTTTTTTCTTATTTAAAAAACTTTTGTAATTTTAAACGTTATCATATGTACATATGTTAAAAAATCAAAACTCAAAAACTAATTCATTTTAAGATACTTTCCTGTATAATCCAATAGCTTTCTTAGGTTGTGTCATGTAATACTTAGTTTGTTATATTAACATTTTTACTAGTATTGTGCTTATTATTAACAAAACTTCAAAACCTGTAATACTTATTTCTTACAAAGATATTTTTCTAACTTCATCAAACAGCTTTATTAAACTAAGAATACTTTTTGTATTTAAATATTAATGATGTGTTATAACATTGTATTTTCTTTCGCTGAAAAATTTTACAACTTGTAATTTTTTTTTACAGTTAATTTCGCTTACTCTTACCTTACTTCAAATTTTTTTGATTTTCTGAAAAGTTTAATAACTAATTTGAAAAATTTTACAGATCTAATTATTAAAATAAATACTTTTAAATCATAAAAATGTTGTTTTTTCATAATTATCAGGCAATTGTTTTTATATGAAAATGTTTTCAATCGTTAAAATTTATTTTATATAGTTTAACTTAACATTTTAAAGCTAAAAACATTAAAGAATACTAAAAATATTAAGCATGAATTTTCATAAGCACTAATAAAATAATAATTTTTTCATAATAAAATTAATAAGACCTCGTCAGTGCTTAAATAAATCTTATTCAAATAGATTCTATTCGAATAAGATTTATTTACGCACTGACGAGGTCTTTGACCGAAACTTAGTTTGCAAAATAAATTTTTGAAAGAATAAATATATTACTTCTCCTCCAGCAGTTGAGATCTCTCTATTTGTTTTCTTAAAACCAAAACATATAGTAAAATTAATAAGTATAGCTCTTTTCTTGAAATGTTAACTTTATATAAAATATATTCAACCTATATTATAAATAAAAGTTATCGATACTTATAGTTTAATTAACTCAAGTAAAAAAAATCAATCTATTCAAAATATTAAGAAAACAATACAAAATTTACAAAAAATAAAAATATTAAATACACTGTTAGTTGAAATATTTATCTGAATACAACTAATAACAAATTTTTATTCAAAAATTTTAATTTTTCAATAATAAAACAAATAATCAACTTTCTTAATGTTTGGATGATTATTTATAATTTTTTCTGAAAGCAAAAACTTCCGAATTCTTATTTTTTTTATACTGAAATTAATAATTATCTATCTAGTATCTGAAGATTATCAAAAAAAAATCTAAAAATAAAATTTTTCAAAACCTAAAACAACTATTCAACCAAGTTTGAAATTTTACATACTTTATAATTTAAACTGTTTCGCGCAAATTATGTTTCGAGTTAAAGATACGTTGCGAACCAGAGTCCTTCGCTTGACTGACCAAATATTCCTCAACATTATAGCTTGTTATGGATGCAAGTTTTCAGCAGAATTTATTTAGTTAAACTGGTTGTACAACTTTTCTCGCCAAAAGTTGTTATGTTCAAAGTAGAAACTGTTAAGCTTTTAAAATTTAATTCATTTATGGAAAACAACAAGAACAATTAGAGTTTTGAGTTGGTTTAGGTTCAAAATTGCAAAGTTTCGAAAATCAGAATCAAATATTTTTTTATTTATTATAGAATTATTATGTTCAAATTTTTTACATACAATTTTGTAATTAAAAATTGACATTTTTTCTTAGTTGGTTTTAAGTCAGGCATACAACCAGTTAGTTTAGTCGTTTTTCAGCGTAGCCTATTAATAAGCGGTTTTTTTTTAAAGTTAGATATGGCCAGTTAAAAAATATCTCAAGAATTTGAATTGTCATGAAACGGCTACAGAAATGTTAAAAACTTACTTTTCAACTGCTAACATACTTAAAACTTAAGTTCTTATACAATATTAACTACATCACTAATTTTATAATACTACTTTTCATTGATAAATAAATTCATCTATTTGTAAATAGTTCCTGAATGCATCAATTAAAAAGTTTAAACTTGATAAAACCATACTTCTTTGCGTACAATTATAGGTTTAAAAGAAATTAACAACTTTATTATCTATTCATGAATCCATTTTATGTTGTAAGCATACACACTTTTTTTTGTATTTGCTTTTATACATATCTATTTATAATTTAAGACTAAATATTTTTTTCACTTTTAAAATCTTAACTCAAACCTTTATTATTTTGAAACCTCCTAGCTGCTAGTAATTTTGAAAATAAAACATTACATTAGCTTTTTTTAGAACAGCTGATTTTTATTTTTTAAGTACATGTACTCATAACAAAATATGTAAAAAGTTTAGTTTTAAGTTTAAGCCTAATATTTATTACTTTTCTAGTGCTTTTTCTTTACTTTTAATGTTTTTTAAATCTTAAAAAACTAAATGACGAAGTCATAGGCTAAAGCATTGTTTTTGTATAAATTTTATGAAAAAAAATGTCTTAGTAATAGAATTTTTTATTTTTCTTAGAATACAATTTATTTAATTAGTACTCATTTATGTCATTTAGGATTTTTATGTTAAATTTATATAATTAGTTTAGTTTTTTGTTAATGTTTATTAAAAAAAAATGATTTTTAAAAGATAGAATTGTTTTTTTCGTTTAATTGAAAAGTTATTAATTTTTTTGGTTAGTTTAAAAATGAGCAGGTAGAATTACAAGTGATTAGCTCCGAAATCTCTTGCTTGACCTTCAGAAAACGTTTATTGTTGCAGAGGAAAGAGTGAGTTCTGATGTTATATACCTTATAAAAAACAGATACTTGTTCGAATAAAGTTTGTTATGTTTTTAAATTTCTAAGTATTTTATTTTTGTTAATATGGTACACTATCATCAAAAACGAGATTTAATAATTAATGAAATCAATGATTTTATAATCAAATTATTAATAAATAATTATAGCATATAGTGTTAGCTTGAGAGATCAAATTAAGAGACTTTAGGGGTGCGGGGCAACAAAAAGGTTGGGAACCACTGGTTTAAGTAATATATTTACAAAACATAAAATTTTAGATACATTTTTCGGCAAATATGATAATGTCAAATTAGTTAACTAGTCTGCTTTATACTTAAAAGCTATTAAAACTTTATTTGGAAGTTTTAGTTTTATTATAACGGTAACACAACAGAATAAAAAAATAGTTAAAAGGTTAAAGATTAAATTTTATAAATAAAAAATAATGCTTTCAAAAATGTATAATAAATATATGATGCAGTTTGTTTTTAGTTGAATCAAAAATTATGTTTCTAGTTTTAAATATTAAAGAATAAAAAGATTTTAATTATCTAAAGAATTCATGAAAAAATAAAAAACTTAGGCTTCCATTCTTATATACAACTCAGAGGAACCAAGAAAATAGGCAACAAAATAAAGCAAAATTCAGGCTAAAAAGTCAAAAAAACTACCAAGTTTACTTAATTGCTCCTAACTGTCAAAAATCTTTCATCCTTCATAATGATCAGAGGAACATCAACCTAATCAAGACCGTTCTCAATTTCCAGAAGCACATTCTCCTTCCCCTTTCCCAATTTCTTCCACGTACCACTCGTACAACAATCCCGCTTTCTTCTTGTCCTTGGTGTTCGGCTTCATGAGCCAGTTGTACAGGTACTGGTGGCTCAGAGCCCCTTTGACAGAGTCCATAATATCCTTGATCTGAAACTTCTTTTTCTTCATCAGCGAGGTGATCTTGACCCACACAGCGACTATATCTTCCTCCATCAGCGCCACAACCCGAGGAGAAAAGAACTCACGGTCCTCTTCGGTGACCACAAATTTTTTGATTGGCTTCTCCCGCCTGCCCCTCATCGTTTAATCTTGGGGAGTTTCACCTTTGGGTTGGATTGGGCTTGGGGGAGAGAAGTCCATTGAGGGGGTACTGCTTGTTTTCACGCTGGTGGGTGTCTTGGTTTGGTAGGAGACGTCCTGCTGGGAGTTGATACCACTCTTGGGAGAAACAAAACTATGGTTACTGCTTTGGTTGTTGTTGTTCGGCTGGGAATAAGTGAAGCCATCTTGGCTGTTTTCGTTTGTGGATCTTTGTGGAGACGTGGCAGGGCCATACTTTGCTCTAAAGTCCTGAATCTGCCTGAAGCCGGCAACAACGTCTTCCGCAGTCAGGCCGCATTCGTACAACAGCTTCATCAGCTCGACCTGTTCCACACTGAACTTGAAGTCATTGTAAGTTTTAGTGGACATTTTGCTTAAATTAAGGTGCTTTTTGAGAAATAAGTTGGTGTTAACTTTAGTTCAGGATAAAATATAAAAATATGCAGGCTAACTAAGGTCTATCAAATTATTAAACTGTTTAAATGTTTATAATATATGAGTTTTTAAAGACGCAGTAACGTGTAATTAGTTTTACAGTAGAAGGTTTTGACAAATTTTGATTTTATTATTTTGAAATATAATTGTTTTTATACACATATATCAATGGCTTATTTATAAAAAAAGGTTTAAATTTCAGAAAAATTCATTTGTAAAACGTATATTGAATTATTTTCAGGTTTTCAATAAGCGTTTAGATTATCTATGAAAATATTTTAGCTTTTCAACTTTTAAAGAAATTTCTTAGTATATTTTTATTCATTTTGTGTATTTAATTAAAAATAACATAGTATAACTTAGTAATTTTTTTTTTGCACTGGAATTGTTAAATTTAGAGTTTATGTTTTGTTTTAAGTAAAGTAAGACCATATAATGAGCTTATACTTCTTTAACATTCTAGTAAGTAGGAGTTATAACTATTTTATATACATTTAAATTATGAGTTTTGTTTGAAGTGTTAATTAAATGTTGAAAACAATATTAATTTCTGCTTTTGTAACAATTTTTTCACTTTTGTAAGAGCTGCTATTCTTTTAAACAAACAAAAAAACTAGTCTTAATATATACTTGCCTCAATTTATCTCAACACTTGAATAAATTGCTTTCCTTTAGGAATTTAAACTATTACAGTAGATTACCGCTTAAGTACGTACTTTTTTTGGTACGCACCCCGCCTTAAGTACGCATTTATCCAAAAAGACGAAAAAAAACTCTAATTTTTTTATATATTTTTTATTAGTTTTTTATATATGTATATCAATTTTCAATAAACAAATAACTGAATAATTGCTTTCACAGATTTTTTGCGAGCATCCGTTCTCATTTTAGCATTAAAAATCCTGAGAAGTTCCCTAATATTATCACGGGAGACATATGTTGGCTTTGGTGGTGCAATTTTTTTTTTTTTTTTAATGTGACATAATATAAAATTAGTTAACCACAAAAACTAATTACAAAATTTATAAAGTCAAAATAAACATATAAAAAGAAACAACAACAACAAAAAACTAAAGTTAAAAAAAAAAATTATGAGTATCTTATCATTGTGCACTTATACTATAAATGTTTCTACTGATATAAACTTTCTTACTAAAACAGTCCTGAAACGAATTTCTTTTAAATAAAAAAAATCAAACATTTTTTAGCTGATAAAAAATTATAATAAATGTATTACTTTCTAAAGTAATCTTTTAATAAAAATCTCAGCTATAAAAAACAAAACTAGGTTTATTCTAAACCGAAAAAATTTAAAGTAAATAAAAAGACTTATTTATTTGGCTTAATTATTTGGTGGCTAGTTGTGAAAAAAGAAAACAAACAACTAAATTTCATATTATTCTATGTCGTCAAAAAGTACGCACTACCCGTGCTAAGTACGCACTTTTTGGTCGAGTTCAATTTGCGTACTTAAGCGGTAGTCTACTGTATATTTAGCTAGAAAAGCTTACCTAAGTGATTTATTGCTTTCTTTAAAATAGTTTAATTATTATCACAAAAATCAAGTTCCTAAACAAATTTGGTTATAAAAATTCAAAATACTTTAACTTAACCCCTTATATTTCATTCAATGTCTAGAAAAAGCTGGCCTGAATTTATCAGAAGTCTTAAAATTATCTTGAATTATCCGAGGTAAAAAAAGATTGAAATTATCTTGAGTATGTGGCTACCCTGTTACAAAGCATAAGAACTAATTAAATAACAATTGCAAAATAACAATCATAACAAAAATATCAAAAACTAAAGTTATTTTAATTTTACTCTATCTCAAAGGCAAAAACTTATCATTAATTATCAAGTTATTCTTTTAATAATTCAATGATTTTCGGATATCATAAAAAGAGATTAATTGATTGTTTGAAAATATACAGAAAAAAACCAGCATTCAAAACCAACATTTTTTGAACAAAAACAAGCAACCTACTCTTTCGGTGTACAATACGCTTAAATTTACAAATGCTAAAAAATATCAAAATCTTTAATGCAAGTATGGTATCTAAATAAAAATTAATGTTCAAACATTGCTGATTAAGACATTGAATATAAGTAAACAATATATTTTTTTAACAAAAAAATACTGAAGATATAAAACATTATCATGTAATTCTAAGTGTTTAAAATCAAAATTATCTGTAAGTCTTTAAAAATTTAATCACTATGTTAAAAGCTGAATAATAAAAGATTATAAAAAACAAAAAAATAGAAAGCTATAACTTGGAAGTGTGCAAAGAAAAAAATATAAATCAAGATATAAGTTAAGTCCAGATTAGAGGTAAATCTTATGAAAATAACTTATAATGATATCAAAAATTTGTAATAAATATTTATATTTTCCAAAAATATTTTTTAAATTATCAAAAAATTTCAACAAAAATACGCTACGCCTAAAGCATCTAAACGTTTAATAAAACAAAAATTAAGTTAAACAAAAAATATTAAAATATAACAATCTAAAAATATATGTATCATTGTTTAAACCCAATTAAAAACTTTATTCTTTTGTTTATTAGTTACAAGTTTTAGATAAGTTTTAGAAAAAAAATCATTAGTTGATACCTTTGGTAGAAGTATAAATCTTAAAAGCACTTTACTAAAAACATTAATTATCTTATAAGAAATCATAGTTAATGTAGACTTTAGATGAAATTGTATTGTCAATGTTTAAACTATTCTATATAAACATTCAATTATAATTATTTTATTTCTTTTTACAACTAGTTTTCGGAACATTTGCAGTTACAAGTGTAATAATATATATGAATTAATATGATACAGTTTTGTATCAAAAGACGTGTCACAATACTCAAATTTGATATTCACATTTTTCAGAAAGTGTTGGTTTTCAATAAGTCATTACAAAATATTACTTCAATTATTTACATTTTGATAACCAGTCACTAATATAAGTAAAATACTTTTTGATTTTTAAACAGATTTTTTATTACTCGAAATGTTACAGAAGAACTTTCTGAATTCACAAACAATGAATAACTTTCCTTGAATCAAATTGTTTTTCGGATTGAATGATAATTAAAACCAGGTCTTTAGATAAACATTTGACATATCTTTGTTCAACAAACTGTTGGTAAAATATAGAAAAACTATTATATAATGGACATATACTATTCTTAGTAACAAAGTGTTAACATTTTTGAATAAATAAACATTTTGTAACACTAAGCACAGCTACATTAATTAAAGAATTCCTAAATATTTTTTTTTGTAAAAAGTTTGAGCTTTTGTCTTTATTTTTACATTTTAAATCTAAGCGATCTAAATTTCAATATCATAAGTTTTATATTCAACACATCAACAACATTCAAGTTAATCTACGACTAATTTTGTCCTTATTAGGACTCATCATGCAGACATAGTTGTGATAAACTGGTCGTAGATTGTCTCGGATGCTGTTATTGTTCGTCGTGTGGTTAGGTTAATTATTTATTATTGATGGCGCGAAATATCTCAAACTTTTTCGATGACTGCCAAAATAAATACTGGTTAAATAAGACTAACAAGCAAAGATACTTTTCATTAAATGTAAACTACAGTTAGATGTCACTTATTTCAATTGTTGTTAAAGTTTTAATTGACCACAGGTTGCTACTTTGAAATAATTGGACGTTGAATAAAAAAATAATATTGGATTTTTAAAAATAAAACAAAAATATAAACTGAGGACAAATATTAAAAAATTACAAACAAACATTTATTTATTGATTAAATAAACTATCATTAAAAAGTAACCATAAACAAAATGGCTTTGTATAGTATTTTTTTGATTTCAGACAACTTACCAACGTTTTTAAAGTAAAAAGCTTATAAATTCTTCTTCTTTAATATCACACCTTTAATAATCACGTTTTATATTGTTACAACTAAAAATTATAAATGTTACGTCATAGTAAATTCCTCGCAAACTAAAAGATGTGCGCAATTTTTAAATAAATTCAAGTTATAGTGTATACAACTTCTGAATATTTGTTATTAGATTTAAAGTCGATATCAAATGAAATTATTTTTTAAATTCACGCTGTTGAAAATAAAAAACAAAGTGACTGAAACTAAAATGAGTACACCTACACTTAACAAGCCCTTGGTACGAACAACATGACAATGAAAAATCTGTGACTGATTTCATTTTAATTAAACAGTTAAACAATTTAGTCAACAAATTACCACTAAAGAACTTAATATGCTAACAATTTCAAATAAAGTTTTTATCGTACGTTTGAATATCAATTTTCACATAATCATTGTTAGTACGATTGTACTATTTGATACACAGTTTAATAGCTAGTATAAAAAATAATGTGTAAAGTTTTAGGTGGTATAAGTTTTGAAAAATAATTAAAATTACGTATTTAATTACATACCACCTACGAATTAAAGTATACAGACAGTTCGTTTAATAAAATAACAATGACTTTGCATTATTAAATTTCTAATAACTTCATAAAGTATTGGTATCAAATATAATAATAATGGTATACCTAGATAAGATAGTTTTTTTGTTCGTCATAGTTCTAAATTTTACTGTATTTTGTTACCTTATTATTTTGTTATCATTTTCACATAACATTATTATCTAAGAAGTATTTTATTGAAAGTAATACTAAATACAAAAAGTAAATGTAAATTAAGAGAGTAAAGAGAAAAAAAATCAAAGTATATATAAGGCATTAATAAAAGTAAAAATACAATGTATTTTTGCTACTTTAAACATTAAGTTAAAATAATATAAAAACAAAATAAATCATTATATTTTAATTGATACTACAAGATTTAAAAACAATTATTTAAAATCATAGAACACTCACGGTAAACATTAAGAAATTGTTCGTTTATAGTATTGTAAAATAATTGTTTTTTTTTTTTTTTGTTATAGTAAAAAAATTAAAGCTCAAATTTTTTACTTTTTTCTTTTATTAGTTAGCAACTTTTTATAATTATTTTTTGAAATACTTGTTTGCTTTAAAAAATTGTTAGTATTTAGACATTCAGTATAATATCTTTATTTCAGTTGAGATTTCTAATTTTTGTTAAGCTATTTTCTGATATTTAAATTTTCCGTTAAAATTCGTAAGTAACAATGAGACAACAAAATCATTCAAATTAAAGTTTGTTCTGGGTTGCAATTAATACTTATTATAACTGAATTTGAGTCAGTTTTCCATTTGTTATAACTCAATATTTTGTATTAAAAACTGCAACATTTTAAGCGCCTTTTTCTGTTTTGTTTAATATAGTTAATAACTTTTTTTTTTTTTTGTTTAATTCAATATAAACGATTTATAGTAATTTTTCGGTTTGTTAACCTATTTAACTCGTCTCAATTCAAATTATTAATCATACAACCAATATATATAACAATTCAAAATGATTTACATAGAAAATTATTGATCAAATGCAGAAGAGATAAATATTGTTGTTTTTGTATATAAAATTTCGTGCAAAAACATAACTGAAATATGCAAAAGTGTTTTGTTATATTAATATAACGTATGTTGTTCTACTTCTATACAATTACCTTATAAAACTTTTATATTTAAAGAATAATAAAATTGTTGTACAATAAAAAAAATCCAATAAAGTAAATTACAAAGTAAATTGTTGTTTATGTTACGCAAAAATAAAGTACAGTATAATATTACAAAACAACTTTTAAAACTGCATTATCAATGGAATCTTATATATGTATATAATTATTTGCATTTATTGCAGACATAATGAATTGTTTTATAATAAGTTTTTGTTTGTTTTTGTTTGTATCAAAGAAATTTACTTTTGGAAACAAAAGTAAAAGCAAGTAAGTTATTTAACTGTTTGATAAACGTTTGAAAAATTCTAAAAATGATGAAAAGTTTTTTGTTAAAGGAAACTGCATATAATATAGTTCGACAAAATTGACAGTTAAGTTAATTTGTGTACTGTTAAATATATAATTGCATTGAAGTAACTTTGTTTAGAAAATGTTTAAAATCTTATATACAAATGAAATTAATTTTTTTGAAGGTTTATAAAGTCATATTTAACTATTTTAAATTTCTTAAATTCGGAAAAGGAAACAATCTTAAAAAATTGAAAAATCAATAACTAACATTTTTTGTTAACATAAGCTTTATTTCATTAAAAAAAAATTAAAATTAAAGAAGACAACTTTACTATAACTGTTTGAAATAAATTGGTATTACCGACAAAAACAATAAGAATTTTAAAAAAATAAACAATTAACTCAAACTTTTAAACTATTAATACTTAACTGCAAATAATAATTTTAGTAATCTAAAAACTTACTTGATTGAGGAAAAGCAATACCCAGGAACAATAAAGCTTTTTAAAAAGCCGGTAAGTTTTAAACTATTATTTTTTGTTAAGTTGATATTGGGTTTTAGTAAAACAAAAAATCTTTAAATTATAACAAAAAAGTCTTTAAACGTTTTATTGCAAAATTAATTGTAATTTTTCATTGATATTTTTTCGTTATTTATTTTACATTTAAGATATTTAGATTAAATTCAAATTTTTTCACTAAACAACTTAATTTGAAAAACCTAAAGTTCAAACCAATTTGTGCAAAAATAATAAAGTAAGCCAATAAATAATCTATACTTCAGACAAACAATGCAAAGATATTAAATTAGCAATCTTTACCCATTATTTGTTTTTAATACATTGAACTTGTAACAACTAAAACTAACAAGCTTGTTTTATGTTTTTTATATTTCTCGCTGTTGTTAAGAATGTTGATAGTTTTGCAAAGATAAAAGAGAAAGTATTCATTAACAATATATGCTTAAACTATGAAAAACTAGTAAATAAGCAAACTGGATAAAAATGTTTGGTTCTAATAAAAAGTTGTGTAAACAAGACACCCAATTAACTTTTCTTGAATTTTTTAAGTTTTAAATTCTAATTATTTGCAATTTAAATCCAACGAGCTTGTACATTTTGTACATTTTTTGCAGTTTAAATGCTCAAAGCACAGACGAAAAGGTACAAGTTGTCCGTACTCATCACAATTTAAAAAGCAGTACCAAGGTCTTGAATATAACACCTTGCCAATAAACAAAAGAAGTAGCAGCCCGTGGACTATGTAGTTAGTGAAATAGAATAAAATAAGAAATATAATACGTAAAAAATTGTATGTATGTATATCAGAAATTGTTATGTTGAAGAAGTTGAGAACTTTGAAACACACAAATTGATTACATTTAAAAAAATTAAATCAGTTATGAGCAGTTTTTTTTTACTAGGTTTTTTTTTTTCTTTTAGAATGTTTAGACAGCTTTTGGTAGAAAACTAAAATAATTAATTATGCAAATGGCTTTCATAAAGTGTTATACTAACACATTTTTAAATTCCTAGTAGTACTAAACACAAACGATATATGATACTTGACTTAAATTATTCAAATTCCCACCATCAAAGCATAACGTATTTTAAATATTATATACCATTTAAATAATACTTTACGTATTAAATCTTAAATAGTCTATACGTTTAGTTATGTATTATGTTAAGCTTGTAAATTTTATAAAACTGCTTATATTAGGTTTTTATACCTGGAATTCATTTGCGTCATACAAGTTATTATTAATAAATGTAATTTGATGTTGTTGAAAAATTGTATATTACTATTTAAAATACTAAATAAAATGTCAGTTTAAAAAAAAATCATAAATTAATTTTTCATAACGTTATTTTTAAAATATAGAACGTGTGAAATTTAAAAATAAAGTAAAAATAGTAAAAACTTAAAAAAAAAATATCTACAACATATTGTTAAGTATTTTAGTAATACCTAAGTATTCCGTAGGAAGATATATATATTGTTTGTTGAAAGATTAAAAAAGCATTCAAAAAGTTTGGTCTAAGGACCTGGTGAACAAAAAAAAAATCGGGTATCGAGTCGCACACCACGGTTAGATTTTAGTTTGAATGTAAAATGATTTTATTCTTACTTTAATTCGTGCAATTTATTAAAGGAATATAAAATTTAAAAAGCCTTTTTTGAAAAAAAAAAGATATCTGCTTTATTTTATTGTCGACTAAAAAAATAGTAAAATATATCTTTGTATAAATTTGTACTTTCTATATGTTTTTTTACAGATTACAATATTAATATAATATAATCTTGGTCATGTCGTTGTGCAGGAACAATTTAAAACTAATATTTATTTTTAACATGGTTATATAAGAAAAATATATTTTTTTATATTAAGAAAAACTATAAGCTGAAGTTAGTAAACAGCATTTTGCTGTTAATCAAGTAGATATATAAAATTTGATGTTTAAATTTAACCTAAAAGTTATTTATTTTTTAAATTTTTAGAAATAGTAAAGAGATATTTTTTAACAAAAAAAAAAGAAGGATTAATCATGGCATTTATTTAAGTTTATACATAGTTGCCTAAAAAATTATCATAAATTTAGTTTAGTTTGAATTGTTTTTCACACTATGACTTTTTGTTTATAATAGATAATGGATTTTTTTTTTTTTGCGTTTAAAAATTTACTTTTTATTATGTTCGAAACTTGATATTAGCACATTTGTAAAAGTAGAAAACTTCTATTGCCATCAGCAAATTAAAACTACTCATAAAACTTCAATTACCTAAATCTTAAAAAATTTAATACTTAAAGTTATGAAGCAATATTAAAATTGATATTATTATATTAAAGTGAAAATTATTGTGTGAAACGGAATATTTCATTGCGTAAAATATGTACATAAATGAAAATATAGTCTTTAAAGTTAATTTGAGCTTTTTTTACTCTGAACCGTATTTTATGATAATTTTAACTAAAATCTTTACTTTAGTGTTTTTAATATATTTCATTTAGGAATACAATCACAAGTCAACATTTATTTAAGCGTTTTTAACTAAACTATACATTAGAGTGCATCTGTTGCCTCGACCTTTAATTTTTCAAAGTTTAACTTTTGACGTTTGGAAATTACATGAATAGACAGCACAAAAAAAAAGGTTCCTAGCTTTAATGCTTGTTGAGGAAATTACTTTTAAAATTTTTCCTTTATATCGTAATACTTAATAAGCGGAAAAAATACTTTTTCATTAAAAAATTATTTTCTCCTACGTTTTTTGAGATAATAATTAAAACAATTAAAAACTGCTATAAAAATAAAAACTAATTAGAAAAAAAAAATTAATTACTGATTTTTTTCATTATTTAGCACAAATCTTTATTTTTATTTTATTTTAAATTTTGTTAAGACAAAATTTTCAAAATATGCCATCGAACATTTCCTAAACGTTTAAGATATTTATCTCACGAAACGTAGGAGAAAATAAAAATGTTTTGAAATAATTTTTATCCCCTTATTAAATATACCGATATATAGAGTAAAATTATCAAAAGTAATTTGCTCCACGAGGCTTAAGACTAGAATTTTTTTTTCTGTGCTGTGTGCTTATTTGATTTCTCAACGTCAAAAAGTTAAACTCTGCGAAAGTCCAAAGTTTTAATTTTAAGGGGAAACAGATGCGCTCTAATATACATGTCTAGTCCTGGACATGACGTTAAACTGTTCTGGTGCACGACTCGATAACCGGAAGGTTTTTTCATGCACCAGGTCCCTTGACCAAACTTTTTGAGTGTTTTTTTGTCGTTCAATAAACAATATAGTATGTTTTTTAAAGAAAGCAATGCAATGAACCCAATGATGAAAACGATGTAAACATTTATTTCACTATAATAACAAATCATTTAATTTCAGCCTTGAATACGGTCTACATATAAAACCTTTATTTATAATATCAGTCATCTCCAAAATTGTATTGCTTTTAGGTTACTTCAACTACGAACAATTGTTTACAATAGTATAAAACTTTAGTTTTTTGTCAGATTAAACATTCCAGACCGTCACAGAGTAAAATTAAATAAAATATATTTAAACAATTTCTTTTTTTAATGTTTATTATGGTAACCTTTTTTTCAGCTTCGAACACAATCGTCACAGAAAAACATTAATTTATTTGTATTCAAATATTTTTACATGTTAATAGTGTTTAAAAAAGTTTACACTTATTACATTTCATATAAATTTAACAAAACTTTCATTTTCAGTTTCGAGTACGATCGCCACAGAATTCCCGCGCTTTTGCAGCGAGCTTGCTGCGACTGCCAGTCATGCGTGACCATGGAAAATTTTGGCCTTTTTCTTCCCGCCGCCCGCAAGTACTCGCACCAGGTCCGCGTCCCCGTCCAAGTGCGGAGAAGGTCGTCAAGGCAACCGCGAAAGTGGGTGCGGGTCGTCGAGGAAGTCCCCGTGGCGTGCACCTGCGCCGTTGCTAAGCTGCAAATTTGATGGTTGCTAAGCTGCAAACTTGATGGTTGCTAAGCTGCAAACTTGATTGTTGCTAAGCTTCAAACTTGATTGTTGCTAAGCTGCAAACTTGAAAAACATTTCGGTATATATGTGTTTTCTTGATTTTCCTGTATAATATATATTACTTTTGTTAATAAATTCTAATTTCAATTAATTGCTGTCGAAGCTGCACTTAAAGATTGCTATGCTACAAACTTGAGTATTTGTTAAAAAATATGTTAAAAATATTTACATAAGATGTTTGGTTTTTTGCTGTTTGAGAAAAAAAACTTACAAATAGAAAAATAATTTTTGTTAACATTTGTTGCGGGTTTTTTAATTATTAAGAATGCTTTACATTTTTTATATGTTTCATTACAAATTTTTCTGAAAAAGCTTCACTAAAAAAAACTAAAAATTAAAATTTAAAGTTGTTAAAACAATGCTTTAATAGTATTTTTGCAACTTCTATACACATATGTTCTTTTAGTTTAAAATTGTAATGCATTTAATTTTTGCTTAAGTTGCAATTGATTCTTGATGTAAGGTATTGTTTTAAACAACCTTATTTCCAATTTTAAAATTTTTTGTTATTTTAAACGTTATCATATGTACTTTTGTTAAATAATCGAAACTTAAACACTAATTCATTTTAAGATACTTTCCTGTATATTCCAATAGCTTTCTTAGGTTGTGTCATGTAATTCTTAGTGTGTTATATTAATACTTTTACTAGTATTGTGCTGATTATTAACAAAACTTTAAAAACCGTAATACTTTTTTCTTATTAAAGATATTTTTTACTTTATCAAACAGCTTTATTAAACTAAGAATGCTTTTTGTATCTAACTATTAATGATGTGTTATAACATTGTATTTTCTTTCGCTGAAAAATTTCACAACTTGTAATTTTTTTATACAGTTAATTTCGCTAACTTTTACCTTACTTCAAATTTTTTTGATTTTCTGAAAAGTTTAATAAGTAATTTGAAAAATTTTACAGATCTTATTATTAAAATAAATACTTTTGAATCAAAAAAAATTTGTTTTTTTCATAATTATCAGGCAATTGTTTTCATTTGAAAATGTTTTCAATCGTTAAAGTTTATTTTATATAGTTTAACTTAACATGTTAAAGCTAAAAACATTAAAGATTACTAAAAATATTAAGCATGAATTTTCATAAACACTATTAAAATTAAAACTTTTTCATAACAAAATTAATAAGTATAGCTCTTTTCTTAAATGAAATGTTTACTTTATACAAAATATATTCAACCTATATTATAAATAAAAGTTATCGATACTTATAATTTAATTAACTCAAGTAAAAAAAATCAATCTATTCAAAATATTAAGAAAACTATACAAAATTTACAAAAAAATTAAAATAATGTTAAATCCACTGTTAGTTGAAATATTTATCTGTATACAACTATTAACAAGTTTTTAGTCAAAAATTCTAATTTTTTAATAATTAAACAAATAATCAACTTTCTTAATGTTTGGATGATTATTTATAATTTTTTCTAAAAGCAAAAACTTCCAAATTATTTTTTTTATAATAAAATTGATAGTTATTTATCAAATATCTGAAGATTATCAAAAAAAATATCTAAAAATATTTTTTTTTCGAAATCTTAAACAACTATTCAACCGAGTTTGAAATGTCACGTACTTTATAATTTAAATTGTTTTGCGCAAGTTATGTTTTAAGTTAAAGATACGTTGCGAACCAGATTCCTTCGCTTGACTGACCAAATATGCATCAACATTATAGCTTGCTATGGATGCAAGTTTTCAGCAGAATTTATTTAGTTAAACTGTTTGCACAACTTTTCATGCCAAATTATGTTGTAATGTTCAAAGTAGAAACTCTTAAGCTTTTTAAAACTTAATTCATTTATGGAAAACATCAAGAACAATTAGAGTTTTGAGTTGGTTTAGGTTCAAAGTTGCAAAGTTTACGAAAATCAGAGTTTAAAAGGTGTTTAATTATTATAGATTTACTATTTTCAAATTGTTTACACAGAATTTTGTAGTTTGAGACTGACATTTTTTCTTAGTTGGTTTAAGTCAGGCATACAACCAGTTAGTTTAGTCGTTTTCAGCGTAACCTATAAATAAAAGGATTTTTTTTTCAAGTTAGATAGAGCCAGTTAAAACATATCTCAAGAATTTAAATTGTCATGAAACGGCTACAGAAATGTTAAAAACTTACTTTTCAACTGCCAACTTACTCAAATCTTAGGCTCTAATACAATATTAACTACAGCACTAACTTTATAATACTCCTTTTCATTGATAAACATATTCACCTTTTTGTAAATAATTCCTGAATGCATCAATTGAAAAGTTTAAACTTGATAAAACCATACTTCTTTCCGTACAATAATAGATTTAAAAGAAATTAACAACTTTATTATCTATTCATGAATCCATTTTTTGTTTTTTTTGTAGAAATTTTGAATCATCTGTACTAATAAATTTTGCCAAAATTACTTTTTTTGTAAAAGCTTAAGGATACGTAAAAATTTGATAGCATAACTTAATCTTTATTGATATGACTTTATATGCGGTTTCAAATAAAGCTAGTTCAACTAATAAAAGATATATTAGTAAACGAAACTAATAAGTTTGAAGAACAATTATTAAAATAAAAACTATCTATGAAGTGAAAGTTTAATTTAAAGATTTTTATCATTTATCAACAAAGGTTTAAGTAATTTATTTACAAAACAAAAAATTTTAGATACAATTTTCGGCAAATATGATAATGTCAAATTAATTAACTAGTCTGCTTTATACTTAAAAGCTGTTAAAACTTTATTTAGAAGTCTAAGTTTTATTATAACGTTAACACAATAGAATAAAAAAAGTATTTATAGATTAAACTTTATAAATAAAAAAATGATGCTTAAAAAAATGTAAAATAAATATTTGATGCAATTTGTTTTTTTTTTTTGGATTAAAAATCATGTTTCTAGTTTTGAATATTAAAGAACAAAATGATTTTGATTATCTTAAGTATTCATGAAAAAATAAACCAATACCAAAATGAACCAAGAAAATAGGCAACAAAATAAAGCAAAATTCAGGCTAAAATGATAAAAACACTACTAAAATTACCTTAATTGCTCACAACTGTCAAAAATCATTCATCTTTTATAACAATCTGAAGAACATCGACCTAATCAATACCGTTCTCAATTTCCAGAAGCACATTCTCCTTCCCCTTTCCCAATTTCTTCCACGTACCATTCGTACAACAATCCCACTTTCTCCTTGTCCCTGGTGTTCGGGTTTGAGATCCACTTTTTTAAATACCTCGAGCTCAGAGCCCCATTGAAATTATCCTGAATGTCCTTAATCTCCAACCCCCTTTTCCCCATCAGCGCCACAACCCGAGGAGAAAAGGTGACCTTGTCGGTAGCCACAAAGTTGCTGGTTTGCTTCTTTCGCCTACCCTTACTGCTTTGCGTTTTGCCTTGGGGAGTTTCCCCTTAAGGATGGGTGGAGCTTGAGGGAGAGACCACCAATGAGGAGGTACAGCTTGTAATCACGCTGGTGGGGGTCTTGGTTTGGTAGGAGACGTTCTGCTGGGAATTGAAGCCACTCTGGGAGAAACAAAACTATGGTCACTGTTTTGGCTGTTGTTGTTCGGCTGGGAAGAACTGAAATTCTTTCGGCTGTTTTCGTTTGTGGATCCTTGTAGAGACATTACAGGGCCAAATTTGCCTTCCACGTCATGGATCTGCCTGAAGCCGGCATCAACGTCATCCGCAGTCAGGCTACTTTCATACAACTGGGTCATCAGCTCGACCTGTTCCACCGTGAACTTGTAGTCGTTGTAAGTTTTAGTGGACATTTAGGCTTAAACTAAGGTGCTGTTTGTAAAAATAAATTGGCGTCAAAAATAGTTCAGGATAAAATTTGAAAATATGCAGGCTAACTAAGGCCTAGCAAATTATTAAAACTGTATAAATGCTTATAAATATCTGAGTCTGTAAAGACTCAGTAACCTGTTAGTTATTTATCAGTAGAAGGTTTTAACAGAACTCAATCATATTATTTTAAAGTATACTTGTTTTTAATCACATAAAACAAATGTAAAGGTTTAAGTGATACAAGAATTCATTTGTAAAACAAATGTTTTAATATTTTTACAGGTTACCAATGTAATTTTAAATTATCTGAATAAATATTTTATGTTATAAACTTTTTGAGAGTATTACATAGTATATTTCAATCTGTTTTGTGTAATAAGTTAAAAATAACACAGTATTAGATAGTAGATCAGTTTTTTTTCTAATTTTGCTCTTTAATAGTTTAATAATTGAAGTTTATGTTTTGTAGTAAATAAACTAAGACGATATAATGAGCTTAAACTTATTTGATATTCTAATAAATTTAAGTCATTACTACTTTACTTATAGTTCATTTATAAATTTTATTAAAAAATTTAATTAAATGTTAAAAACACGATTAATTTTTGCTTTTGAAACAGTTTTGTCACTTTTGTCAGGTTTGCTATCCTTTTTAAACAAACAAAAAAACTATTCTTATTATAAACTAGTCTGAGTCTATTTTAACACTAGAAAAAATTATTTTCCGTTAGGCTTTTAAAGTATTATATTCAGCATTAAAACAATAGGTTTCAAACAGGTAGAAAAACTGTCTTAAGTGATTCCTAGTTTTCTTCAAGTTCAAAATCACAAAAATCAAGTTAGTGAAGAAAATTGGTTAAAAAACTACAAAATACTTAAATTTAACCATTTATAACTCATTCAAAGTGTAGAAAAAATTACTTGCTTAAGTTTATCAGAAATCTTTAAAATATTCTGAATTATTTTGTGTTCAAAAACAAGTTCAAAATATCCTAAGTGTGTGGCAACTCTGTTACAAAGCATATGACTATTTAAATAACAACTTTATCATAACAAGTTATTAAACACTTCAGTTATTTTTACATTACTCTGTTACAAAAGCAAAAAGCTTATAATTATTGGTAGGTTATTTTTTCAATAATTTAATGATTTTTGGGTATCATAAAAATAAATTAATTGATAGATTGAAAATATACAGAAAAAATCAGCATTCAAAACCAACAAGTTTTGAAAAAGAGTCAGCAATCTACACTATCGGTTTATAATTTGCTTAAGTTTAACAATTCTAAAAAAATATCAAAACCTTAAACGAAAGCATGAAATCTAAATTAAAATTTATTTTCAAACACTGTTAATAAAGAAATTGAATTAAATTCAACAGTAATTTTCAAGACACAAAATTACTGAAATAAACATTATCATGTGAGTCTTTATAACTTCAATCTTTAAGTTTAAAGCCGAATAATAAAACATATTAAAAAAACAAAATAGTTACGAATCTACAACTTGGAAGAGTGTAAACAAAACATATACATATATATATATATATTTATGTTTATAATCTGGATAAATGTTAAGTCTAGGTTAGAGGTTAATATTATGGAAACAACTTATGATACATCAAAAATTTGTTTTTAAATTATTTTATTTTTCAAAACTCTGTTTTAAACATAAAAAAATTCCAACAAGATAATTCACCCAAAATTTCAGAACGTTTAATATATAAAAAAAAATAAGTTAATAAAAAAACGTTAAAGTATGTATTATTATAAAGTAATACAAAGAATACAATAACATGCATCATTGTTCAAACCTGATTAAAAACTTGGTTCATTTGTTAAAAATTACAAGTATTAAAATATTTTTAGAATTAGAGAATATTATTAGTTGATTCTTTAGGTAGAAGACTAAATCATAAAAACGCCTTACTAAAAATATTACGTATCCTATATGAAATTATTGTTGATGTATATTTTAGAAAAAATTGTATTGTCAAAGTTAAAACTTTTTTTTTAAGTTCAGTTATAATATTTTTATTCTTTTTACAATTAGTTTTAAAAGCTTAGCAGTTACAAGTGTAATAATATATATATTAATAGAATACAGTTTTGTATCAAAAGACGTGTCACAAAACTCAAATTTGATATGCACTTCATTCAGAAAATGTTGGTTTTCAATAAGTCACCACTAAAACGTTTTTCAAGTTATTTACTTTTTGATAACTAGTCACACATACAAATGTTGAATTTTTATTTTTTAAGAAATTCTTGTATCACTCGAAATGTTACAGCAGAGTTTTCTGATTTCACAACCCATGAGTAATTTTCCTAAAATAATATTGTATTTTACATTAAAAGATAACTAAAACCAGGTATTTAGTGAATCGTTGGTCATATCTTTTAACTAGCTGTTAAAAAAAATTGCAAAACTAATTTGTAATGGACATAAATTATTTTTGGTAACCAAGTGTCACAAATTTTTGAATATTTAAAAATTTGTAACACTAAGCAAAGCAGCCATACTTGAAGAATTCCTAAATTTGTTTTTTGTAATAAACTGTGGTTTTCACATTATTTTTGCATTTTGAGCTTAGCGATCTAGGATTAAATCTAATAACTTATATTATAAGTTTGAGCTGCGTTACAAACGATGTAACTTTAAACTCTGTTTTTAATAAAAGCTACTATTTTATAACTCCAGGGACGTAGCTAGCTCAAAAAAGTTACGAATCTGCAAAAAAAAATCAAGAATAACGTCTGATGACGTCATAACGGGAATAGAGTAGTTTTGACTATCTTTAATTTTTTATGAAAGTGTGCAGTTTTCTTAAAAGTTTAAAAATAAATTAAATATTAAGGTATAATGAATAACTGAATACAAGGCAATTTGTACTGCTCTTGACCTTTACTAAACACGTTTTAGTAATTTCATTTTTATTTAAATTTTAAAACATGAATGAGTTATGTATCTCGTTAGTAATTATGAAAGAAAAAAGAAAACATACATTAAAATTGATAAAATAAATTTGAAAAAGAATCTAAAGATTTTTTTACATTACAGTAATTTGTTAAAAACTAAAAACATTTAATTTTATTGTTTTTTAAACACATAAGTATACTTTTTTTTTTACTTTGTAAATAAGATAATAGATAAACATTAAATAATAGTATGTATGTAAAAACTTATCATAAAAACTTGAAATTTCATCACTTTTTTAGAATTAGGAATTAAATTAAGACTTTTTACATAAGATTATAATTTTGTGGAAAATATTAAATTAGGCTGTTGATTAGAGAGAGAATAAGCTTGTACTGAATTAAATAATTTTATTTATTAGACATAAAAAAGTTTGTTATTTTGCATAGCTACATACAAAAAGAGTTTGATATAGCTTGAATCAATGTTTTGATCTGTTTAAAAAAAGCACTTTTAATACTTCGTCTTTTCGAGCATATATAATACATATAACAAAACTTGTATTATATAAACAAAATTTTTAAATGCGAAACAAATGTATTAAAATACAATCAGATACAATCAGATAAATCATGAAAAAACTTTTCAGACTAAAACAACTAAATTTTCTTTTTGGTTTGCACAAAAAACTAATTAGAAACAAATGTGTATTTATTTAATAGTTTTCTTAAATTTCTTTTAAATTTTAAGTACAGTAACCTCTCGGGGCTTTACGCACTCGTGACGTTACGCAATCTCGTTTAGTTACATATTTCAGAATTTCATAAAATTCACAAAATAAAAATTTTAATTTTTCTTAATATTGCACAAATTAGGTTTAATGTATATTTGCAAATTAAAATATGTCTTTAAATGCTAACACACCTCTCTATATCTTTAGACTTTGTAAATTTATGTTCCTTGACTAATTGATAAACATTTAGTTATACCTCAGAAATTTTGTAAACAATAAGAGATTAAATCAAAATTCTAAAACTGTTTAATAAACATGACTGTTTTTAATAATGACAGTATAATGAAATAATGAGAGTTTAACACACAAAGAAATAATACAGCAGTCTTGCATTATATACTGATAAACACCATTTTATAATTGTAAAGAAATGCTTAATTATAAATTGAATTTGCTAAGTAGAATGGAATATAAATGTCACATATAAATAAAGACAAAGATAATTTCTACTTATCATTAAAATAGTAAAATTATTTCTACTCGTATTATTATTTTATAGAAATTCAAATCCTTTTTTTTAATATATGTATAGTTTTATCTGTTGTTTTCATATTTATAAATAAAGTAAACAAATTGTTAAAAGTGGGAAAGTGCCCAGTCTGCTTTTAACAAGAAGCAATATTAAAAAACAGCCATTTTAGTGAATATATTTGGTACCTCTCGTTTCTTTACGATCTCTCATATCTTTACGCACTTTTTCTGTGGACACAATGTGCGTAAATAAGCGAGAAGTTACTGTATAGACGTTAAAGCAGGGTTTGCTGAAGTGGATGTAATTTATTTTGTTTATTTTATATTTTATAACGAGAAAACTGTCTAACTTTAAATAATTCAGTCGTTTTTTTATTTTGACTCACTAGTAAGTTATCTATTATCCAAAAGCAATATTTTAACAGAGTATTTAAATAAATACTCGTTTGTTTCAATACATTTTTTTTCTTTTCTTAAAATTCAACGTTTAAACAGAATATTGTATTTGTTTACTTCTATAAATTAAATTTTTCCAACATAATAACTTTTAAATCTACTAAAACCAAAACTTTCTTTTTACAAGTATACCTTTTTGTAAAATATAAAAAAACATGCAGCAATATAAGTATTAAAACTTTTAAAACTCTTTTTTTTCGTTTTACTAATTAACGTATGCTACACAACGATAAATATATATTTCTATGTTTAACTATTCAGAAATTTTCTACTAAACTTTTACTCTTACAACTTTTAACTTCAATATTGCATCGTTGCGGATTAGATAGTTTATAAATTTTTATTCTTTGTTTTAAAATCTTTATTTAACAACCTTTTTTTTAAAGCATAAAAACAGTATCAATATTTTAGTAATTAAATAATTTTCTATTATTTTTATTTAAAACCTTGTTAGGTAAAAATCCAGCAGTATTTCTATGTAAAAAGAAAGTAAAGGTTTTTCATTAAACTTTTTTTAAGTGTTTCTTATTATCTATAACAGTTTTCTGTTTTTTTGGTACCGTAAATGACAAAGCACAAATTAATATATTCTTAAAATTTAATGCTTATGCGAAATAGTTTTTACCACATGACTACTTTTTTAAACTCAGCCATTTTTTTATAAATTTATTTACAGGTGGGTGTAAGAGTTGCTTATCAACACTTTACAACGGAGTTACTTAAGTACGAAATTGACAGTTAAGCATGGAGTTTATATTTTGCACATTTCACTTAGTACTTTTTAATTTTATTTATTTAATTAAAAATTACAGTAATTGTTATTTTATAATAAAGAATATAAAAATATAGCTAGTATATATCGCTAGTATATAATTTTTATACAATATTCTAGTAAATACAAATAATATCTATTTTATTTATAGTTCAATTATAAATTTTATTAAAGCATTTAATTACATGTATAAAACACGATTAATTTCTGCTTTTGTAACAATTTTGTCACATTTGTAAAAGCTGCTATTCTTTTAAGAAAAAAAAAACTAGTTTTAATATATACTAGCCTCAATTTATCTAAACACTTCTAAAAATTACTTTCCTAAAGGCTTTTAAACAATTATATTTAGCTAGAAAAGCTGACCTAAGTAATTCATAGCTTTCTTTAAAAGAATTTAATCTATCATTATCACAAAAATCAAGTTCTTGAACAAAATTGATTATAAACTTTCAAAACACATTAACTTAACCCCTTATATTTCATTCAATGTCTAGAAAAAGCTGGCCTTAGTTTATCAGAAGTCTTTAAATTATCCTGAATTAGTCGGAGTTAAAAAAAAATTGAAAATATCTTGAGTATGTGGCAACCCTGTTACAAAGCATAAGAACTAATTAAATAACAATTGCATCATAACAATCATAACAAAATTATCAAACACTAAAATTATTTTTAATTACTCTATCTCAAAGGCAAAAACTTATCATTAATTAGCAAGTTATTCTTTCAATAATTCAATGATTTTTAGATATCATAAAAAGAGATTAATTGATTGTTTGAAAATATACAGAAAAAATCAGCATTCAAAACCAACATTTTTTGAACAAAAACAAGCCGCCTACTCTATCGGTGTGTAATACGCTTAAGTTTACAAAAGCTAAAAAATATCAAAATTTTTAATGATAGTATGGTATCTAAATTAAAATAAATGTTCAAACATTGTTGATTGAGACATTGAATATAAGTAAACAATATATTTTTAAAACATAAAAATACTGAAGATATAAAATATTCACATGTAATTCTAAGTGTTTAAAATCAAAATTATCTGTAAGTCTATAAAAATTTAATCTCTACGTTAAAGCTGAATAATAAAAGATTATAAAAAACAAAAAAAATAGAAAGCTAAAACTTTGAAAAATAAGCAAAAAAAAAAATTTATATAATCAAGATAGCAAACAATTTTATTAGCAAACAATTAAAACTATATTTTGAACAGTTATAATCAAGATAGAAATTTAGTCCAGATTAGAGGTAAATCCTATGAAAATAATTTATAATGATACTAAAAACTTGTTTAGAGTATTTTTATTTTTCAACAATATTTTTTAAATCATCAAAAAATTTCAACAAAAAAACGCTACACCCAAAGTTTCTGAACGTTTAATAAAAAAAAATTAAACTAAAAATATTCGAATATCACAAAGTACAAATAACATGTATCATTGTACACCCGATTAAAGAATTTATTCTTTTGTTAAAAAGTGTCAAGTGTTAAAAAAGTACTAAATCTAAAGAATATTATTAGTTGATACCTTTGGTAGAAGACTTAATCATAAAACTACCTTACTTAACACATTACGTATTGTATATGAAATCATAGTTAATGTAGACTTTAGAAGAAATTGTATTGTCAAAGTTAAAACTAATTTTTTTAAAACATTCATTTATAAACTTTTTTATTTTTTTACAACTAGTTTTTGGAGCATTTGCAATTACAAGTGTAATAATATATATATATATATCTAAACAAAAGAAACGAATTACAAACTGGCTGCATACATTATAGAAAGCAATTTATCTAAAAACTCTGTTAATAATTTTGTCTAAAATCAACTATCTATTATTACGTAATAACTAATTTTGTATAATTTTATTGCTGTACTTACAAGTTTGCTTTTCATTGAATAAAACTTGGCTGAGGACGCGTATTAAACGCAGAAACAGCTGTACCAAGCAAACGTTTATTTTGTGTATGTTATTTCTATATATATATATATATATATTTATTTATTTATAAAAAACCTATAATTTAAACAGCTGTTTCACACATTGAAATGTAAAATTTCATGTGAGCGTCAGTAAGTTACAGTTTATTAAAATGGTACAGTTTTTTGTACGATTAGTTGAATTTGAAATACGCTGTGAATGTTATTCTATGCTTTATATATGTATATATATATATATATATATATATATATATATATATATATATTATTAAGATACAGTGTAATAATATATAAAAATTAATGTGCAACAGTTTTGTATCAAAAGACGTGTCACAATACTCAAATTTAATATTCACTTTATTCAGAAAATGTTGTTTTTTAATAAGTCATTACAAAATATTACTTCAATTATTTACTTTTAGAAAACCAGTCACAAACATAGTTGTGATACTTTTAGATTTTTAAACAAATTATTTTATTACTCGAAATGTTACAGAAGAAGTTTCTGAATTCACAAAAAATGAATAACTTTCCTTAAATTAAATTGTTTTTCGCATTGAGTGATAATTAAAACCAGGTCTTTAGATAAACATTTGACATATCTTTATTCAACAAACTGTTAATAGAATATAAAAAACTAGTATGTACTGGACATATATTATTCTTAGTAACCAGGTGTTAACATTTTTGAATATTTAAACATTTTGTAACACTAAGCATAGCTACCATAATTAAAGAATTCCTAAATATTTTTTTTGTAAAAAGTTTGAGCTTTTATGTTTATTTTTACATTTTAAATCTAAGCGATTTAAATTTCAATATCATAATTTTTATATTCAACACACCAACAACATTCAAGTTAATCTACGACTGGTTTCGTCCTTATTAGGACTGATCATGCAGACATAGTCGCGGAAAATTGGTAGTAGAATGTCTTCGATGATGTTATTGTTAGTCGTGTGGTGAAGTTCATTACATATTTTATGACGCGAAACATCTCAAACTTGTTCGATGACTGCCAAAATAAATACTGGTTAAAATAAGACTAACAGACAAAGATACTTTTCATAAAATGTAAACTACAGTTAAATGTTATTTGTTATATTTGTTGTAAAAATTTTAATTAACCACAGGTTGCTACTTTGAAATAGTTGTATGTTGAATTCTAAAAATAAAACAAATATATAAACTGAAGACAAATATTAAAACTTTAGAAACAAACATTTATTTATTGAATAAAAAAACTACCATTAAAAAGTTTCATAAGTTTTCTATAAACAAAATTGCTTTGTATAGTATTTTTGTGATTTTAGACAACTTAAAAACGATTTTTTAAAAGAAAAGAGTTTATAAATCCTACTTCTTTGATATCACACTTTTAATAGTCACGTTTTATATTATTACAACTAAAAACTATAAATTTTACGTCATAGTAAATTCCTCGCAAACTAAGTGATGTGCGCACTTTTTAAACAATTTGAATTATAGTGTCCTCAACTTTTGAATATTTATTATTGAATTTATAGTCGATATCAAATTAAATTATTTTTAATCTCACGCTGTTGAAAATAAAAAACAAAGTGATTGAAACTAAAATGCGTATAACTACATTTAATTAACCCTTAGTACCAACAACATAACGATGAAATAGCTTTGACTGATTTCATTTCAAAATACTGAAACAAAAATTTAAATTTTAAAAGTTTAAAGTTAAATTATAAACGTAATATTCTACTAAATAAGCGCAATATAAATAAATATGAAGCTTAATATTATTAATTACTGTAACTTGCATACAGCTTAATAGTTTGATGTTAATGCTATCAAGTACTTACTTAATATCCAAACAATTTACCACTAAACGACTTAATATACTCACAATTTCAGATATAGTTTTTTATTGTACGTCTCAATATCAATTTTTACACTATCATTGTTTGAATTTTTATATCATTTAAAACACAGTTTGATAGCAAGTATAAAAATACAGTTGTGTAAAGTAATAGGTGGTATAAGTCTTGAGAAATATTGAAAATAACTTATTTAATTACATACCACCTACGAGTTAAAGTATACAGACATTTCGTTTAATATAATAACAATGAATTTGCATTATTAAATTTCTAATAACTTAATAAAGTATTGGTCTTAAATATAATAATAATGGTATACGGAGATAAGATAGTTTTTTTGTTCGTCATAGTTTTAAATTTTACTGTATTTTGTTACGTTAACATTTTTGTTATCATTTTCACATAACATTATTTTCTAAGAAGTATTTTATCTAACGTAATATTAAATATTAAAATTATATATAAATTAGAGAGTAAAAAGAAAAAAAAATACCAAAGCATATATAAGGCGTTAATAAAAGTGAAAATGCAGTGTATTTTTGCTTCTTTAAACATTAAGTTAAAATAAGATAAAAACATAATAAATCATTACATTTTTGTTGAAATTCACAATATTTTATAAAATCTATCTTAACTCACAGAACATTTACGATATGCTTTAAAATTTTTTTGTTTATAATATTGTAAAATATTTATTATTTTTTTTATGATAAAGAAATCAAAGTTCAAATTTTTTACTTTTTTTTCTTTATTAGTAAGCAACATTTTAAATTTTTTTTATTTTGAAGTATTTGTTTGCTTTAAAAAGTGTTAGTTTTTAGACTTTACATTATAATATCTTTATTTCAGTTGATTTTTCTAATTTTTATTTAGCTATTTTCTGATGTTTAAATTTGCCGTTAAAATTTAAAAATAAGTAACGTTGAGAAAAAAAAAAATTCTTTTAAATTAAATTTTGTTCCGGGATATTATTAAAACTAATTATTAATGAATTTAAATTAGCTTCCCAGTTGTTACAACTCAAAAAGTTTTTATCAAAAACTGCAAAATTTTAAAAGCTTTTTTTTGTTTGTTTTGTGTAATATAATTAATATTTTTTTGTTATTTTTTTGTTTTTTTTGTTTAATCCGATTAAAACGACTAATAGTAATTTTTCGATTAATTAACCAATTTAAATCGTCTCCATTCAAATTAATAATCATACAACTAATATATAAAACAATTCAAAGTGATTTACATACAAAATATTTGATTAAATACAGAAGAGATAAATATTGTTGTTTTAGTATATAAAGTTTCGTACAAAAACATTACTGAAATATGCAAAAGTGTTTTATTATATTAATATAATGTATATTGTTCTATTTCTATACAATTACCTCACAAAACTTTTGTATTTAAAGAATAATATTGTTGTACAATAAATAAGATTCAATAAAGTAGACTAGAAATAAAACTTTTGTTTATGTTATGCAAAAGTAAAGTATAGTATAACATTACAAAATAACTTTCAAAACTGCATTATCAATGGAATCTTATATATATAAAATTATTTGCTCTTATTGCAGACATAATGAATTGTTTTATAATAAGTTTTTGTTTGTTTTTGTTTGTATCAAAGAAATTTTCTTTTGGAAACAAAAGTAAAAGCAAGTGAGTTAATTAACTGTATGATAAACGTTTGAAAAATTCTAAAAATGATGAAAAGTGTTTTTTTAAAAGGAAACTGCATATAAAATAATTCAACAAAATTGACAGTTAAGTTAATTTGTGTACTATTAAATATATAATTGCATTGAAGTAACTTTGTTTATAAAATGTTTATAGTCTTATATACAAATAAAATTATTTTTTTTATAGGTTTATATAATTTTATTTAACAATTTTAAATTTCTTAATTTCGGAAAAGGAAACAATCTTAAAAAATTGAAAAATCAATAACTAACATTTTTTGTATAATAAGCTTTATTTCATTTTAAAAAATTAAAATTAAAAAAGATAATTTTACCATAAATGCTTCAAATAAACTGGTATTACCGACAAATACAATAAGAAGTTTAAAAAAATAAACTGTTAACTTAAATTTTTAAACTGTTAAAACTTAACAAATAATGATTTTAGTAATCTACGAACTTATTTGATTGAGGAAAAGCAATACCCGGGAACAATAAAACTTATTAAAAAGCCGGTAAATTTTAAACTATTATTTTTTGTTAAGTTGATATTGGATTTTAGTAAAACAATAATTCTTTAAATCAAAAAAGTCTTCAAAACGTTTTGTTGCAAAATCAATTTTAATTTTTCATTGATATTCTTTCGTTTTTTATTTTACATTGAAGATATTTAAATAAAGTTTATTTTTTTTTACTAAACAACTTAATGTGAAAAACCTAAAGTTCAAACCAAGTTGTGCAAAAATAATAATTAAGCCAATAAATAATCTATACTTCAGACAAATAATACAATGATATTAAATAAGCAATCTTTACTTAACATTTGCTTTTTAATACATTGAGTTTGTAACAACTAAAACCAACAAGCTTGTTTTATGTTTTTATATTTCTCGCATTTGTTAAGAATGTTTATAGTTGTGCAAAGATAAAATAAAAAGTATTAACTAATAATATCTCCTTAAAGCTATAAAAAACTAGTAAATAAGCAAACTGGATAAAATTGTTTGGTTGTAATAAAAAATTGTGTGAACAAAACACCTAATTAACTTTTCCTGTTTTTATTCAGTTGTAAATTCTACTTATTTGCAATTTAAATCCAACGAGCTTGTAAATTTTTCATAATTTTTGCAGTTTAAATGCTCAAAGCACAGACGAAAAGGTACAAGTTGTCCGTACTCATCACAATTTAAAAAGCAGTACCAAGGTCTTGAGTATAACACTTTGCCAATAAACAAAAGAAGTAGCAGCCCGTGGACTATGTAGTAAGTGAAATAAAATACAATAAGAAATATAATACGTAAATAATTGCCTACATGTATATCAGAAATTGTTATGTTGAGAACTTTAAAACACACAAATTGATTACATTTTAAAAAAGTAGATCAGTTTTGAGCAGTTTGTTTTTACTAGGTTTTTTTATTCTTTTAGAGTATCTATACAGCTTTTGGTAGAAAGATAAAATAATGAATTATGCAAATACCTTTCATAAAGTGTTATACTAACACATTTTTAAATTCCTAGTAGTACTAAACACAAACGATATATGATACTTGACTTAAACTATTCAAATTCCCACCATCAAAGCATAACGTATTTTAAATATTATATACCATTTAAATAATACTTTACGTATTAAATCTTAGATAGTCTATACGTTTAGTTATGTATTATATTTAGCTTCATAAAACTGCTTATACTAGGTTATTATACCTGGAATTTATTTGCGTCATATAAGTTATATATATTGAATTTGATTTTGTTGAAAAACCGTATATTACTATTTAAAATACTTAATAAAATGTCAGTTTAAAAAAAGGCATAAATTAACTTTTCATAACGTTATTTTTAAAATATAGAACGTGTGAAATTTCAAAATAAAGTAAAAATAGTAAAAACTTTAAAAAATTATCTTCAACATATTGTTAAGTATTTTAGTAATACTCAAGTATTGAGTAAGAAGATATATATATTGTTTGTTGAAAGATTAAATAAACAATTAAAAAGTTTGGTCTAAGGACCTGGTGAACAAAAAACAATTTCGGTTATCGAGTCGCACACCACAGTTAGATTTTAGTTTGAATGTAAAATGATTTTATTCAGTTTTATTCTTACTTTTATTCGTGCAATTTTTTAAAAGAATATAAAATTTTAAAAACCTTTTAAAAAAAAAAGGATATCTGCTTTATTTTATTGTCGACTAAAAAAGTAGTAAATCATATCTTTGTATAAATTTGTACTTTTTATATCTTTTTTACAGATTATAATATTAATACAAAATAATCTTGGTCACATTGTTGTGCAGGAAATATTTAAAACTAGTATTTATTTTTAAAAGGGTTGTATTAGAAAAATATATTTTTTATATTAAAACAGCTAATTGAAGTTAGTAAACAGCATTTTGCTGTTAATTAAGTAAATATATGAAATTTGTTGTTTAAATTTAACCTAAAAATTATTTAATTTTTGAATTTTTATAAATAGTAAAGAGATATTTTTTAACAAAAAAAAGAAGGGTTAATCATGGCATTTATTTAAATTTATACATAGTTGCATACATAGTTACATAGTTACATAGTTAAATATTAAAAATTTTAGTTTAGTTTGAATTGTTTTTCAAACTTTAACTTTTTGTTTATAATTGATAATAGAATTTTTTTTTGCGTTTAAAAATTTACTTTGTATTATGTTCGAAACTTGATATTCGCACATTTGTAAAAGTAGAAAACTTCTATTGTCATCAGCAAATTAAAACTACTCATAAAACTTCATTTACCTAAATCTTTAAACATTTAATACTTAAAGTTAATAAAGCAATATTAAATTTGATATTATTATATTAAAGTAAAAATTTTTGTGTGAAACTGAATATTTCATTGCTTAAAGTATGTACATAAATTAAAATATAGTCTTTAAAGTTAACTTGAGCTTTTTTTACACTGAACCGTATTTTATGATAATTTTAACTAAAATCTTCACTTTAGTGTTTTTAATATATTTTTGTTTAGGAATACAATCACAAGTCAACATTTATTTAAGAGTATTTAACTAAACTATACATTAAGGTGCATCTATTGCCCCGACCTTTAATTATGCAAGTTTTACTTTTGACGTTTGGAAGTTACATGAATAGACAGCACAAAAAAAAGCTTCCTAGCTTTAATGCTTCTGGAAGAAATTAATTTAAAAAATTTTCCTTTATATCGGAATATTTAATTAGCGGAAAAAAAACTTTTTTACTAAAAATTTATTTTCTCCTACGTTTTTTGAGATTATAATTAAAAAATTTAAAACTATTATAAAAAATAAAAAGATAATTAAAAAAATATACATTTCATATTATTTTCATTATTTAGCATAAATTTTTATTTTTCTTTTATTTTAAATTTCATGAGGACAAAATTTTCAAAATATGGCATGGAACATTTCCTAAACGTTTGAGATAATTATTTCAACAACGTAGAATAAAATATATATTTAGTGAAATAGTTTTTTTCCCCTTATCAAATATACCGATATAGAAAAAAATTATCAAATTTAATTTGCTCCACGAGGCTTAAGGCTAGATTTTTTTTTTCTGTGCTGTGTGTTTTTTTGATTTTCCAACGTCAAAAAGTTAAACTCTGCAAAAGTCTCAAATTTTTATTTTTAAGGGGCAACAGATGCACTCTAGTATACATGCTAGTATGTTTTTTAAAGAAAGCAATACAATGAAACCAATGATGAAAGAGATGTAAATATTTATTTCACTATAGTAACAAACAATTTAATTTCAGCCTTGAATACGGTCTATATATAAAACCTTTATTTATAATATCAGTCATCTCTAAAATTATATTGCTTTTAGGTTACTTAAACTACAAACAACTGTTAACAATAGTATAAAACTTTAGTTTTTAGTCAGATGAAACATTTCAGACCGTCACAGTATAACATTAAATCAAATATATTTAAACAATTTTTATATATCAGTATACTAATAAGATATGTTTCGCAACTCTTTATTATGGTAACCGTTTTTTTTTTTCAGTTTCAAACACAACCGTCACAGAAAAACATTAATTATTTGGTGTTCAAAAATTTTTACATGCTAAAATAGTGTTTTAAAACAGTTGACATTTATTACATTTAATATGATGTTAACAAAATTTTCATTTTCAGTTTCGAGTACGATCGCCACAGAATTCCCGCGCTTTTGCAGCGAGCTTGCTGCGACTGCCAGTCATGCGTGACCATGGACAATTTTGGTCTTTTTCTTCCCGCCGCACGCAAGTACTCACACCAGGTCCGCGTCCCCGTCCAAGTGCGGAGAAGGTCGTCGAGGCAACCGCGAAAGTGGGTGCGGGTCGTCGAGGAAGTCCCCGTGGCGTGCACCTGCGCCGTTGCTAAGTGGCAAATTTGATGGTTGCTAAGCTGCAAACTTGATTGTTGCTAAGCTTCAAACTTGATTGTTGCTAAGCTGCAAACTTGATGGTTGCTAAGCTGCAAACTTAATGGTTGCTAAGCTGCAAACTTGATGGTTGCTAAGCTGCAAACTTGTTGGTTGCTAAGCTACAAACTTAATGGTTGCTTACCACAAACTTTAGAGTTGCTAAGTTGCAAACTTGAGAGAAAACTTTTTTTTTATAAAAAATCACTTAAAATTTGTTATATATCTTTTTTCTTATAGTGCATTTTGAGAAAAGTATTTTTGCTTGAGAAAAATAATAACTAGAATTATAATAATAATTGGTAGTACTTTTTTTTAGATGCTCTTGTTTATAAATTCTTTACGTAAAACACAGATATTATGTACTTATAAACCCTAAAAACTTAAAAACTTGTGTAGGACAAAACTTATGTTCAAATTTTTATATAATTGTTTTTCTTTTTCGAGACAACAAAACATTTTTGTTAAGCTATATCATAGTTTTTATAAAAATGGTTGACTCAAATAAGTTTCAACAAAAAATTAGTAGTTAAAAAATAATGTTTTTGTAGTATTTTGCATAAACATGTTCTTTTTTTCAAAATTATATTTTAACTTACTTTTGTTTAAGCTGGTATTTGTATTGGAATGTAAGGTTTTGTTTTAAAATTCATTCTTTGTTAAATTTTGAAAGCTATACTTTTTTAAGTAATGGTATAATATATTTATATAGAAAAAAATTACTTAAAAGCCTTCATACTTATAATACAATTAAAGTATATTTTTCAACTTCTATACTTTTACTTTTTCTTTATAAAAAATCGATATGCCCAGTTCTTATTTAAAATAACAGATTTTATTTAAATTTATAATTTTATAAAACTAACTAAAAATTTTATCAGGTTGTGCCAAAAAATTCTTATTTATACATTTTTTTTTTTTTTTTTTTTAGTATCATATTAATAAAAATTTCACATGTGCTGTTGTTAACTAATAAAGACTCTTTTTTTCACAAAGAACCTTACAGTCATCAAGTCGTACACCACGGATACTTTTTAACGTCTTGTCCAGGACAAATTTTGTAATATTAATAAAATTTTATTAAAATATTATTAAAATATTATAAAAAACTAAAAAATTGTGTTAACTTGTTATGTAAATAATATAAAGTAATATAAATAGGTTATCATCAAACTTTTTTATAAATTTATATCGTATTATAAAATTATACTATAAATTATTTTACTATTTTGTAATATTATTAAAACTTTGTAAAACTATTTACCTAAATAGATTTGTGCAAATTGTATATTTTATTCACGACCGGTTTTGGTGGCAAGAGATTGCGACCTTTTCAAGCAAAAAATAAAATATGAAACTGCATATAGCAATGTTAGTTATTTATACTGTTATTTAAAAACTTGTCCATGCGTGAAGAATATAAACAAAAACAAAAATGTTGCATATTCGAAAATTCAAGCATATCAGAGTATATTTAGGTAAAATTGGTACTAGTTAAAAAAAAATTAAATTAATTTTAATTTAAGGTATTTTTTAGTTAAGGAAAATAACTATATAAAACTATTTACCGAAAAAAACTGACTTAAGTTTGCAAACTTTGGAATGACAAAGTTCTTAAGTTTGTTCTAACTTCTAAGGCACATTTCTTATGGGTGGCAAAATAATCTTTGATTACAGAATTATAGCTAGGAAAATTGTTAAACTTGTACATATATATTGTATTATACATAACTTATTTCAAAATTTTATTTACTTTATTATTTAAAACTTAATAATAAAGCTAGTCTTTATTGGTGACTGTAAACGCAATTTAAAGTAAATTAATTCAATTACTAAAAGAAGAGTGATTGTAATTCTTAATCATTTATCTACAAAGCTTAAAGCGGGATGTTTAAAAATTGAAGAATTTAGATATAATTTTTAGCAAACATGATATTGTCAAAATAAATAAACTTTAGCTAGTCTGCTTTTACTTAGAAGCTATTAACTTATTCTGGAACTTTTAGTGTTTTTAATACGAAAATAACACAATATATAGTCAAATAGAAACTCAATAACTTATATATGATATTTTATTAATAAACAAATAATGCTTTTAAAAATCGATAAATTTTTAGTTAACAACCTTAAATGTATAATATAATTAGTTTTGAATAGGTTAAAATTCATTTTCCTAATTATAAATATAAAAGAGTAAAGTTATATTGATTAATTCAAGTATTCAATAAAAAATATAAAAACCTTTATCTCAATCCTTATATACAACTAAAAAAAAAAAGAGAAAATCAGCAACAAAATAATTCAAAACTCTGGCTAAAAAGTCAAACATAAAACCAAGTTAATTTAATTGCTCCTAACTGCCAACAATCTTTCATCCTTCATAATGATCAGAGGAACATCAACCTAATCAAGATCGTTCTCAATTTCAAGAAGCACATTCACCTTCCCTTTTTCCAATTTCTTCCACGTACCATTCGTACAACAATCCCACTTTCTTCTTGTTATTGATGTTCGGGTTCTTGAGCCAGTTGTCAAAATACGAGTGACTCAACACCCCATTGCTGTACTGAGTAATCTTCTTGATCTTCAGACTCTTTCTCTTCATCAGCAAGTTGATTTTTTCGCACACATCGACTGTATCTTCCTCCATCAGCTTTACAACCTGAGGAGAAAAGAAGTCACGGTCCTCGTTGGTGACCACAAATTTGCAGATTGGCTTCTTCCTCCGGCCCTTGCTGCTCTTCGTTTCCGCTTTTGGATAAGTGGGGCTTGTGGGGGATAAAACCATTGAGGGGGTACTACTTGTGTTCACGCTTGTGGGGTTCTTGGTTTGGTAGGAAACGTCCTGCTTGAGTTCTGGGACAGTAAGCCATTCTGGGGAGTAACAAAACTTTGGTTACTGCTTTGGCTGCTGTTGTTCAGCTGGGAATAAGTGAAGCTACTTTGGCTGTTTTCGTTTGTGGACTTTTGTGGAGACGCGGCAGGGCCAAACTTTGCTCTAAAGTCCTTGATCTGCCTGAAGCCGGCAACAACGTCTTCCGCAGTCAGGCCGCTTTCATACAACTAGGTCATCAGCTCGACCTGTTCCACCGTGAACTTGAAGTCGTTGAAAGTATTAGTGGACATTTTGGCCTAAACTAAGGTGCTGTTCGTAAAAATAAATTGGAATCGTAATTCAGGATAAAATTTGGAGAATAAATGGTAACTAAGGTTTACAAATCATTATAACTATATAAATGCTTATAAATAAAGTTTGTAGAGACGCTTTGACGTGTAATTTATTTTACAGTAGAAGATTTTGACTACACTCGATTATATTATTCTTCACTTAAGTTATTTTTATCATACTCTATCTCAAAAGCAACAGGCTTATTATCAATTAGCAAGTTATTCAATCAATTATTCAACGATTTTTGGGTATGATAAAATGAGATTGAATAATTGATTGAAATTATACAGAAAAAAAATCAGCATTCAAAACCAACAATTTTTGAACCAGAGTCAGCAACCTACTCTATCGGTGTATTATATGCTTAAGTTTACAAATTCTAAGATATTTCAAAACCTTTAACGAAAGTACGGTATCTAAATTAAAATTTATGTTCAAACATTGTTAATTTAAAAATTGAATTAAAGTCAATATTATACTTTTAAAACATGAAATTACTGAAGATATAAAACATTATGATGTAGTATACAGGAGTTGATGTTGAAACTTTTAATTACCAATTTAGAGAGATACATATTGTAGATTTATAGTATATTTAACAATTTTGAAACTGTTTTGACTTTTTATTAATTATTTTCAAATAAAAAATTGTGCAAAGTAACTGAAAATTAGTGTTAAAACAACTTAACATATTCAAAATAGGTAACTACTTCAACAACAACGACAAAACGCATGCCGAATCGAAATTCAATGTGGTCTATGAATATATATGCTCTATGGACAAGAGCATCTAATACATTGGTATTACATCAAGATCACTTATAGAAAGAGTTAAAGAACATCTAAAAAATAAAACAGCTGTATATGACCACATTAACAGTTGTAACATTTGTAAAGATGAAACTATAAGTGTTAAAAACTTTAATATTTTTAAAGAAAGCAGAAACAAATTTGAGACCATGATTAGCAAAGCTATTTTAATTAAACGTAATAATAAAATTTTGAACAAACAACTAAGTAAACCGGGTATTACCCACACACTAAGAATTTTGACTAGTTATGTATATTTTCCTTTTAATAGTTTATAAAAACTTATGTAAACGGTAGCTGTATTGTAATTTTTAATTTTTAATTTTGTTATATAACTGATGGATATATATCTTATTATTTACGTTTTCTCGTACATTTTGTTGTTTTAACACTAATATTTTAAAATTCTTAAAAACGTCAGTTTGCTTTCGATGATTCATTTATATAGAAATTAAGTCTTAAATCAGATCTATTGATAGTGTTTGTCACATTTTAATCGAATGAATGATGTTAATTTTCAAAATTTTCATTTATTCTGTATAGCAAATCTTTTTTATCCTAAAAAATTTCGAAAATCTCAACTTTATTACGGTTAAAACAAAATAAATAAAACAGTCAGTATAAGCGTAACCTTTATAATAAAACAAAAATTTTTACTTAAAAGTAAACTAAACTGTAGCTATAAAAACTTTTTTTTTAGATTGATATATAAAACCTTCTCTAAGTCGTTTATGCTTGAAAATATTTAAAAAAATGCAAAAGTTCCTAACATTTATCTATAGTTAACTTACAACCAAACAAAGTTTATAAACTAAACAAAGACTGATTCAATACATCTAATTTTCCAATTTCAGTTTAATTTGTCTACTTTTTAAAGCTATAAACTATTTCAACTTTACAACAGTATTGTATAGGCATATTTTAGAACAGTATTATCAAAATTCGTAATCTAAGAAAATTTTACTAACTACAGTGAACTACATTTGTTTAATCTGAAAATACATAGAGACTTAGGTTGGCGTACAAGAAACACATGAGATTTAAATTTTGTTTGTTATTAAAGATGCATACAAATGTAAAAACTACGAACTAAAAAGTAAATACTATATCTATATATACCAAACTCAATAAATAAAATGTAAATGAAGCTATATCATTCAAAATACAATAAGCTTGTTATATGTACTTAAATAAAAATTAATTTAGTAATTACTATTAGTGTAAAATATATACTTTTAGTTTACAAGTATTGACTATTAACAATTAAATATTTAAACATTTTGTACTTAAAGGCACACTGCAATAAAGTTATTCAAATAAAAGCAGAAACTTTTTGAACAAAGACCTGAGTAACTTCAACATTTTGCAAAAAAATATTTTTCATGTTTGAAGACTTAAACTAAATTTAGATATTTTGTTTAATAACTAAAAAAATATTTTCACCTTCATTACTGACGTTTTCAGCTAATTATATCCATTGTAAGACATTAATTAATGATCTATTTATGCTTAGTTTAAATAGTATCTGGTAGATGATTGAATTTACTTTACTCGTTTGATTTACCTCCTTTGTGAAACTCAAAAATTTCTAGTGTAGGGTCTTTACGGGGTGCTTGAAAAAATGGTATTAGGCGTATATGAGGTCAGTTTTAAGAATTACACTTGCATATAAGGTCTATGAAAAAAAGATCGGCGAATTGCAAAGCAGATGCCTGGATTTTTGTATGGCCTTAGACAAGCTTAAGTTTAATAAAAGGGTTTATCATATCAATACGATCATTAAATCTCAAGCCTTTGGTTGTGACTGACTGTTGAGTCTTAATCAGGACATAACCAGTTTCAGTCTTTCAAAGAATTTTGACCTATTGCTAACAGACCTTTTTAGCACTTCTAAAAACTCAATTTCTGGAATGCTAGCTTAACCAATTTCTTTTATAACGTTAATTGCAGGTAGGTGTCAGAACTGCACAATAACACTTTACCACGGCGTAACTCTAGTACGAAATTGACATTAAAGCACGGGGTTTGAATTTTGCATATCTTCACTTTAGTACTTTATATTTAACTTTATTTTTTATAAGTTTACAGTAAGATAATTTTAATAATGAAGAATATAAATATATAGCTAGTGTATATCGCTATCTCAGTATAACTTATTGCACGCTAAACAGTTATAATATCAAAACATCTTCGTATAATCTTTTATACTGAATCTGATTTAATACAATTCGTAAATCTGCTTTTATGTTTTGTAATTAAATTTTTTTTTAGGCTTGATTACTTTTATTTTTTTACCCTGTATAGTTCGTTGTTATATTTTATAACATTATAGTAGAAATGTTATATAATCATAAAAAAATCATGCGATCATCTGATAAAAGGAATATCAAGAAGATGGGACAGTTTTTCTGCCAAGGGGGAGTTTATAAAAACAAGCTTGGGAAAACCTGCCCTAATTTTTGTAGGTCGGTGCCGAGTTTGTCTATAACGAGATGAAACGACATAACCTGTTAGATAAGTTGTAGTTGAGTAGCATACTTATCAAAGACCTTTCAAATTACTTACTTGTATATTGTAACTGAAAATCATGACAAAAATTTTAGTTTTTGAAACTTGATTTGTTGTATAACTACTATAGACATGTTAAACATACAGTAAGGATACAAAAACCAAGTGTTTATTTTAAAAGTATCAAACTGTAATTGTCTACTTTATACAAAATACAATTACCCTCGTATTTCTTCGAGAAATTAGTAAAAAGATAATGACTATTTGCTTAAAAAACTAAATGTTTTTTATTAAACTATTTTACAACTTATCAATCTACTCAAATTAAGTTTCTTTTTAAATTTAAAAAGCATTTAAGCTCACAAATACCGACATTTTAGCTTCGAAAACTGAATGCGTAACTAATAATTAATTCACATCTTAATTTTAGCTACTAAAGTAAAAGATTCGATCAAAACTTTTCTGAAAGTGGTTTAGAGAGTTCATAGATATTTCAGGATTTGTACTGACAAATACTTACATTTCGCCTTACAAAACAAAAGGTATCTTAGAATAAATCAATTTATTAATCTAGTTAACAAAATTTAGAAATTTCTATGCATTTGTACTGACAAATACCGACTTTTTGCAAATACTGCGTAGATTTTAGTTAAAATATTTATAATAAAACACCTTTCATTTTCTTTATTTTTTATTTTTGATCTTTCGTAGTAAGTCAAATATCTTTGTTGTCACAATACAATAAACAAAATAGTAAACAACTTATACATGAAATTTTAATAATTAACTAAATAGTTTTAATTTGAGATAAAAAAAAACTAGTAAACAATCTTTAATAGATGATTCAATTTGATTTTGGTTAAGTTAACAATCTTTTAATAGATGATTCAATTTGATTTTGTTTTAGTTAAAATCATGTTGCTAGTTTTAAATATCAAAAAATAAAAAGAATGATTATTTTAATAATTCATGAAAATATAAAAAACTTAGACATTCATTCTTATATACAACTCAAAGGAACCAAGAATAAAGTGCAACAAAAAATAAAAAAACTTTGGCTAAAAAGTCAAAAAGACCAAAATCATCTTAGTTGCTCACAACTGCCAACAATCTTTTATCCCACATAACTATGTGAGGAACTACTCCTTAACCGCCTCTTTCAGAGAGCTGAGAAATTATTTCCTCGTCTGAATCATTGACCACAACATTGCAGCTTGACTTCTTCCGCCTACCCTTATTAGTTTTACCTTGGGGAGTTTCCCCTTGGGTTGGGTGAGAGAAGACCGTTGAGGGGATACTGCTTGTTTTCACGCTGGTGGCTGTCTTGGTTTGGTAGGAGACGTTCTGCTGGGAGTTGTAACCACTCTTGGGTGAAACAAAACTATGGTTACTGCTTTGGTTGGTGTTGTTCGTCTGAGAAAAACTGAAGCTACTTAGGCGGTTTTCGTTTATGGATCCTTGGAGACGTTGCAGAGCCAAACTTGCTTTCAAAGTCCTTGATCTGCCTAAAACCGGAAACAATTCATTTGTGTAACGTTTATTGAATTATATTTCTAGTTTTTAATAAACGTTTAAATTATCAATGAAAATATTTTAGCTTCTAACTTTTTCAAAAATTACTTAATAAAATTTAATTAATTTTTTGTAATAAGCTAAAAATAAAATTTTTACAAAGTTAACCATTTATTTTAATATTTTGCTTTGGGATTGTTTAAAAGTTGGAGCTTATGTTTTGTTGTCAGTAAACTAAGACCATATAATGAGTTTAATTATTTTTTTTTATATTCTAATAAGTACAAAGTATAAATTTAGTTAGAAGATTTAATTAAATGTTGATAAAACGATTAATTTTTGCTTTTGTAACAGTTATGTCACTTTTGTCAGGTTTGCTATTATTTAAACAAACTAAAAACCAATCTTAATATAAACTAGCCTAAGTCTATTTTCAACACTTAAAAAGTTTTTTTTTTATGATTGTAACTATTATATTCAGCTTGAAAACAATATGTTTAATATAGGTATAAAAACTGTCTTTAAAAATTCCTAGCTTTCTTCAAAAAAAATTAACCTTTTAAAATCACAAAATCTAGTTTTTTAAAAAGATTTGTTATAAAACTTCAAAATACTTAGCTTAACTACCTAAATCTCAATTAAAGTCTAGAAAAAAGCTTGCCTGAGTTAATCAGAAATCTTTGAATTATCCGGAATTAGCCTGAGTTAAACAACAAATTCAAAATATCATGAGTGTGTGGCAACCCTGTTATAAAGCATAAGAACTTTTTAAATAAGAAATTCATCATAACAAGTTATGAAACACTTAAGTTATTTTTCTTATACTCTATCTCAAAAGTAAAAGGCTTATTATTTATTAGCAACTTATTCAATCAATAATTCAACGATCTTTGGGTATGATAAAAAGGGTTGAATAGTTGATTGAAATTATACATAAAAAATCAGCATTCAAAATAAACAATTTTTGAACAAGAGTCAGCAACCTACTCTATCGGTGTATAATATGCTTAAGTTTACGAATCCAAAAATTATCAAAGCTTTTAACGAAAGTATGGTATCTAAATTAAAATTTATGTTCAAACATAGTTAATTAAGAAATTGAATTAAAGTCAACAATAAATTTGAAATAACATATATATATATACAAAACATATATATATATATATATATATATATAATCAGGATAAAAATAAAGTCTAGATTATAGGTAAATCTTATGAAAATAACTTATATTCATACCAAAAATTTTTTTTTAAATATTCTAATTTTTCAAATTTTTTTTTTCAACCGTCAAATAATTTCGACAAAATAAACTTCATCAATAATATCTGAACGTTTGGTAAATAAATAAAAAAAGTTAAACAAAAAAATATAAAAATATGAGTTAATATAAAGTAAAACAAAGATTACAAATAACATGTATAATTGTTTAAACCTGATTAAAAACTAGGTTCAGTTATTTAAACTACAGATATTTTAAAAGTTTTAGGATTAAAAAATATTATTACTTGATACCTTAGGTAAAATTAGAAATTATAAAAATGACTTACTAAACACTTTACGTACCCTATATGAAAATATAATTACTGTAGACTTGAGAAGAAATTGTATTGTCAATATTAAAACTATTCTTTAAAAATCATTCCGTGGTAATCATTTTATTTTCTTTAAAATTAGTTTTAAAACCATGTGTAATCACAAGTGTAATATTATATACATTACTAAGGTACAGTTTTGTATCAAAAGACGTGTCACAATACTCAAATTTGATATTTACATATTTCAAAAAATATTGTTTTTTAATAAGTCATAACAAAATGTTACCTCAATTATTTACTTTTTGATAACCAGTAACAAATATAAATGTGGTATTTTTTGATTTTTAAACAAATTGTATTATTTCTCGAAATGTTACAGAAGAACTTTCTGAATTCACAAACAATGAATATCTTTCATTGAAATCTTTCCAAACAGTCTGACACAAATACTGACATTTTAGCTTCGAAAACTTTATGCGTATACAATAATAATTTCAAATCTTAAAATAAGCTACTAAGATAAAAATATTAATCGAAGCTATTCTGAACGTTTTTTAAGAAGCTCATAATTTTTTAAGCACTTGTACTAACAAGTACTGAAATTTTGTCTTAAAAAGACAAATGATAGCTTAGGAAGATTATCACAATTTAAAATTTACAAAATAAAATTTCGAGATTTTCAAGCATTTGTACTGACAAATACTGACTTTTTGCAAGTATTGTATTATATTTAAGACTAAAAAAACTAAATACTTGTTTAATAAGATATTTATAATTTAGTCAAAAAACTAAATTTTTCTCATTTTTTACGACGAGAACTTTTTTTTGTTACTTTATTTCTGCAACATATAAGAAATTTAAAACTCTCAGTAATTAAAGTTTTGACATCAGTTGACATGTTAGTTCCTAAAAATACTTTATCACCAATATGAATTTGAAATAAAATAAAACTGTACTTTAACAAATTATGATAAGAGTGTTAGATTTTTTTTAGTTAAATATTTATTATTAATCCTTAACTTTTACAAAAACTATTTCTAATTTTAAGTAAAGCACACATTTATTTTTACTTATTTATATAACTTATTTGGAATAAGCAATTGAACATAAATAAACATTTTAATTAAAAGTTTTTACATAAATGTATTTCTTTTTTTTAACTAATTTTATTAGTTTTAGACTGAATCTAACTTTTTAAAAACTTTCAACTAGTTAGAGTCTGCAACAAGATTTTTTAGTTTCCGTGGGTTTTTATAAAACTCTTACAGTATAATTTATCAATAAGAAGGAATGGAAAACAAATTCACTGCTAAAACGTTGTAACCATAGTTAACTAAATAGTAACTCAGTACAAACCGTTCTAGTTGAAGTTAAAATATTAAACTATGAATTACTTTTTGTTTAAAAATTTTAACTAGAGTTATAAGTGTTCGATTAAGTTTTATCATTAATGTTCGCATTTTATAATTGTAATATTAATTTTAAAAACTGACTTAGTTTGCAAACTTTGGAAGGACGAAATTCTTTTGTTTGTTCTGTGGTAAATCTCTAATATGTGGCATGTTGATCTTTGTTTAAATTATTACAACTAGATAAATCGTTTAAATTATACTTTAATTTAATATATAATTTCAAGTTTTACTTACTTTATTATTAAAACTTAATAGTAGAGCAAAGTCTTTATTGATATGACTTTATATGCAATTCAAGTAAAACTAATTCAACGAACAAAGAAGTAAAATTGTAAACGATAAAAAGAAATTTTGATAAAAAATTATTAAATTAAAATTACTTATAGATTTGTTTTTTAATTCAACTATTAATATTCATTCATCAACAGAAAGTAGAGTGTTTACAAAATATAAAATTCAGATACATATTAAGCAAATATGAAATTGTTAAAATAAATAAACTTTAACAAGTCTGTTTTATATTAAGAAGCTGTTAAAACTTCATCGGAACATTTAATACTACAATATCACAATTTAATAAACAAAATAGTAAAGAGGTTATAGATGAAATTTATGAAAAAATATATTTCTTTTGTAAATATATAATAAATATGATGCAATTTATATTTAGTTGAATTAACAATTATGTTGATAGATGAAAAAATAAAAAAACTTAGGCTTCCATTCTTATATACAACTCAAAGGAACCAAGAAAATAGGCAACAAAATGAAACAAAATTCAGGCTAAAATGACAAAAAAATACCAAAATCACCTTAATTGCTCACAACTGTCAAAAATCATTCATCCTTCATAATGACCAGAGGAACATCGACCTAATCAAGACCGTTCTCAATTTCCAGAAGCACATTCTCCTTCCCCTTTTCCAATTTCTTCCACGTACCACTCGTACAACAATGCCGCTTTCTTCTTGTCATTGATGTTCGGCTTCATTAGCCAGTTGTACAAGTACTGGTAGCTCAGAGCCTCTTTTACAGAATCCATAATGTCCTTGATCTGCAACTTCTTTTTCTTCATCAGCGAGGTGATCTTGACCCACACATCGACTATATCTTCCTCCATCAGCGCCACGACCCGAGGAGAAAAGAACTCACGGTCCTCTTTGGTGACCACAAAGTTGCTGATTGGCTTCCACCTGCCCCTCATCGTTTTGTCTTGGGGAGTTTCCCCTTGGGGTTGGTAGGGGCTTGGGGGAGAAAAGTCCATTGAGGGGGTACTGCTTGTGTTTACGCTGGTGGGTGTCTTGGTTTGGTAGGAAACGTCCTGCTGAGAGTCCTGGGACAGTAAGCCACTCTGGGGTGAAACAAAACTATGGTTACTATTTTGGCTGTTGTTGTTCGGCTGGGAAGAACTAATGCCATCTTGGCTGTTTTCGTTTGTGGATCTTTGTGGAGACGTCTAACTCTACTTTGCTCTACTTTGCTCTAAAGTCCTGAATCTGCCTGAAGCCGGCAACAACGTCTTCCGCAGTCAGGCCGCTTTCATACAACAGCTTCATCAGCTCGACCTGTTCCACACTGACCTTGAAGTCTTTGTAAGTTTTAGTGGACATTTTGGCTCAAATTAAGGTGCTGTTTGAGAAAATAAGTTGATGTTAATCTTAATTCAAGATGAAATTTGAAAAAATGCAGGCTAACTAAGGTCTAGCAAATTATTTAAACTGTACAAATGATTATAATAACTTAGTTTCTAAAGACGCAGTAACGTGTTATTTATTTTCAGTTGAAAGTTTTGACAACATTCAATTGTTTTATTTTGTAATATAACTATTATTTTACACATATATCAATGGCTTATATATCAACAAAGGTTTAAATCAGATAAGAATTCATGAATTATATTTCAGGTTTCCAATAAGCGTTTAACTTATCTATGAATATCCTTTAGCTTTTTAACTTTTAAAGAAATTTCTTAGTATATGTTTATTCATTTTGTGTAATTAATTAAAAATAACATATTATAAATTAGTAATTAAAATTAGTATAACTTAGTAAACTAAGACCAAATAATTAGCTTAAATTTATATAATATTATAGTAAGTACAAGATATAATTGTTTTATATACATTTTAATTATTGAATTTTTTTGAAGTGTTAATTAAATTTTGATAGCACTGCTTTTGTAAAAATTTTTTCACTTTTGTAAAATTTGCTATTTTTAAAAAAGCAAAAAAACTAGTCTTGATATATACTAGCCTAAATTTATCTCAACACTTGAAAAAATTACTTTCGTTTTATATTTACTTTTATTCATGGCTTTTAAACTATTATATTTAGCTAGAAAAGCTGACCGAAGTAATTCATAGCTTTCTTTAAAATAGTTTAATCTATTATTATCACAAAAATCAAATTCTTGAACAAATTTGGTTATAAAAATTCAAAATACTTTAACTTAACCCCTTATATTTCATTCAGTGTCTAGAAAAAGCTGGCCTAAGTTTATCAGAAGTCTTAAAATTATCCTGAATTAGCCGGAGTTAAAAAAAAAGATTCAAAATATCTTGAGAGTGTGGCAACCCTGTTACAAAGCATAAGAACTATTTAAATAACAATTGCAAAATAACAATAATAACAAAATTATCAAACATTAAAGTTGTTTTTATTATACTCTATCTCAAAGGCAAAAACTTATCATTAATTAGCAAGTTATTCTCTCAATAATTCAATGGTTTTTGGATATCATAAAAAGAAATTAATTGATTGTTTGAAAATGTACAAAAAAAAATCAGCAGACGAAACCAACATTTTTTGAACAAAAACAAGCAACCTACTCTATCGGTGTATAATACGCTTAAGTTTACAAATGCTAAAATACATCAAAATCTTTAATGAAAGTATGGTATCTAAATTAAAATTAATGTTCAAACATTGTTGATTAAGACATTGAATAGAAGTAAATAATATATTTTTAAAACATAAAAATACTGAAGATATAAAACATTAACATGTAATTCTAAGTGTTTGAAATCAAAATTATCTGTAAGTCTTTAAAAATTTAATCTCTATGTTAAAAGCTGAATAGTAAAAGATTATAAAGAACAAAAAAATAGAAAGCTATAACTTGGAAGTATGCAAAGAAAAAAATATAAATCAAGATATAAGTTAAGTCCTGATTAGAGGTAAATCTTATGAAAATAACTTATAACGATATCAAAAATTTGTAATAAATATTTTTATTTTTCAAAAATATTTTTTACATTATCAAAAAATTTCAACAAAAGTACGCTACACCTAAAGCTTCTGAACGTTTAATAAAACAAAAAATAAGTTAAATAAAAAATATTGAAATATCACAAATTAAAATTATATGTATCATTGTTTACACCCGATTAAAAACATTATTCTTTTTTTTATTAATTACATGTTTTAGATAAGTTTTAGAAAAAAAAATCATTAGTCTTTGGTAGAAGTATAAATCTTAAAAACACTTTACTAAAAATAATAATATCTTATATGAATTTATAGTTAATGTAGACTTTAGATTAAATTGTATTATCAATTTTAAAACTAATCTATATAAACATTCAGTTATAATCATTTTATTTCTTTTTACAACTAGTTTTCGGAGCATTTGCAATTACATGTGTAATAATATATATGAATTAATATGATACAGTTTTGTATCAAAAGACGTGTCACAATACTCAAATTTGATATTCACATTTTTTAGAAAATATTGATTTTCTTCAATTAGTCATTACAAAATGTTACTTCAATTATTTACTTTTTGATAACCAGTCACAAATATAAATGTGATACTTTTTAATTTTTAAACAAATTGTTTTATTACTCAAAATGTTACAGAAGAACTTTCTGAATTCACAAGCAATAAATAACTTTCCTAAAATTAAATTGTTTTTTCGTATTGAATAATAATTAAAACCAGGTCTTAAGATAAACATTTGACATATCTTTATTCAACAAACTGTTAATAAAATGTATAGAAAAACTAATATGTAATGGACATATAATATTCTTGTAACCAAGTGTTAACATTTTTGAATATTTAAACATTCTGTAACACTAAGCACAGCTACTATAGTTAAAAAATGTCTAAATATATTTTTTGTAAAAAGTTTGAGCTTTTGTGTTTGTTTTTACATTTTAAATCTAAGCGATCTAAATTTCAATATCATAAGTTTTACATCCAACACATCCACAACATTCAAGTTAATCTACGACTGGTTTTGTCCTTATTAGGACTCATCATGCAGACATAGTCACGATAAACCGGTAGTAGAATGTCTTTGATGATGTTATTGTTCGTCAAGTGGTGAAATTCATTACTTATTTTTACGCAAAACATCTCAAACTTATACGATGACTGCCAAAAGATAAACAAACAAAGATAATTTTCATTAAATATAAACTACAATCAGATTTCATTTTTTATAATTGTTGTTAAAACTTTAATTGACCACAGGTTGCTACTTTGAAATAGTTGTATGTTAAATTGTAAAATAAAACAAAAATATAAACTGAAGACAAATATTAAAACTTTACAAACTAACATTTATTTATTGATTAAAAAAACTATTTAAGATGCAAGTTATTTGAAATAATAAAAAAATTAAAATTTTAAAAATTAAAGTTAAAGTACAAACGTATTATTCTACTAATTATACGTAATATAAATGAATATGAAGCTTAATATTAGTAATTACTGTAACTTGCATACAGCTTAATAGTTTGATGTTTATGCTATCAAATACTTCCTTACTATCCAAACAAACTACCATTAAACAACTTAATATCCTCAAATTTCAAATATAGTTTTTTATTGCACATTTAATATAAATTTTAACACTGTCATTGTTTGAATTTTTATATCATTTGAAACACAGTTTGATAGCAAGTATAAAAATACAGTTGTGTAAAGTAATAAATAGGTGGTATAATTCTAGAGAAATAATTAAAATAACTTATTTAATTACATACCACCTACGAATTAAAGTATACAGATATTTCGTTTAATATAATAACAATGAATTTGAATTATTAAATTTCTAATAACTTAATAAAGTATTGGTCTTAAACAAATAATAATGATATACGGAGATAAGATAGTTTTTTGTTCGTCATAGTTTTAAATTTTACTGTATTTTGTTACATTAACATTTTTGTTATCATTTTCACATAACATTATTATCTAAGAAGTATTTTATTGAAAGTAATACTAAATATTAAAACTATATGTAAATTAAGAGAGTGTAGAAAAAAAAATCAAAGTGTATATAAGGCGTTAATAAAAGTAAAAATACAGTGTATTTTTGATACTTTAAACATTAAGTTAAAATAAGATAAAAACAAAATAAGTCATTACATTTTTATTGAAAACTACAAGATCTAATAAAATTTATCTAAACTCATAAAACATTCACGGTATAATTTAAAAAAATTTCTGTTATAATATTAAATTGTTGTTTAATTTCTATTGTTATGGTAAAGAAATTAAAGTTCAAACTTTTTACTTTTTTTTTCTTTATTAGTAAGCAACTTTTTATAATTTTTTAATTTGAAATACTTTTTTGTTTTAAAAAAGTGTTAGTTTTTAGACTTAACATTATAATATCTTTATTCAGTTGAGATTTCTAACTTACGTTTAGTTTTTTCTGGTATTAAAATTTTCCGTTAAAATTCGTAAGTAACAATGAGAAATATGCAAAAGCGTTTTGTTATATTAGTATAATGTATGTTGTTCTACTTCTATTTAATTACCTTATAGAACTTTTATATTTAAAGAATAATATTGTTGTACAATAAAAAAATTCAATAAAGTAAACTACAAATTAAATGTTAGTTTGTGTTAAGCAAAAAGAATGTACAGTTAAATATTACTAAATAACTTTTAAAACTGCACTTTTAAAACTTATATATATATATATATAACTATTTCAATTTATTGCAGACGTAATGAATTATATTATAATATGTTTTTGTTTGTTTTTGTTTTTATCAAATAAATTTTCTTTTGGAAACAAAAGTAAAAGCAAGTAAGTTAATTGACTGTTTGATAAACGTTTGAAAAATTCTAAAAATGATGAAACTTTTTTTGTTAAAGGAAACTGCATATAATATAATTCAACAAAATTTACACTTAGTTAATTCGTGTATTGTTAAATACTTAATTGCAATGAAATAACCTTGTTTAGAAAATGTTTAAAGTCTTCTATTTAAATTCAATTTTGAATAGGTTTATAAAGTTTTATTTAACAATTTTAAATAATTTTTAGTATTTTGTTAAATTTTTTTAAATCGAAAAAAGAAAAAGTTTTAAATAACTGATAAATCAATAATTAACATTTTCTAATAAACATAAGCTTTATTTCATTAAAAACAATTATAATTAAAGAAGATAATTCTACCATAAATGTTTGAAATAAATTGGTACAAATACAACAAGAAGTTTAAAAAAAATAAACTGTTAACTTATACTGTTATTACTTTATATTGTTAAAACTTAACAAAAAATGATTTTAGTAATCTACGAACTTACTTGGTTGAGGAAAAGCAATACCCAGGAACAATAAAACTTATTAAAAAGCCAGTAAGTTTTAAATTTTTATTTGTTGTTATGTTGATATTGGATTTTAGTAAAACAAAAAATCTTTAAATTAAAAACAAAAAAGTCTTCAAAACGTTTTATTGCAAAATCAGTTTTAATTTTTCATTGATAATCTTTCGTTTTTTATTTTACACTTAAGATATTTAAATAAAATTTAAATTTTTTCACTAAACAACTTATTGTGAAAAACATAAAGTTCAAACCAAGTTGTGCAAAAATAATAAAGTAAGCCAATAAATAGTCTATACTTCAGACAAACAATACAAAGATATTAAATAAGCAATCTTAACCCAACATTTGCTTTTAGTACATTGAATTTGTAACAACTAAAACTAACAAGCTTATTTTACGTTTTTATATTTCTCGCATTTGTTAAAAATGTTAATAGTTGTGTAAAGATAAAATAAAAAGTATTCATTAATAATATATCCTTAAAACTATAAAAAAACTAGTAAATAAGCAAACTGGATAAAAATGCTTGGTTGTAATAAAAAATTGTGTAAACAAGACACCCAATTAACTTTTCTTGATTTTATTTAATTGTAAATTATATTTATTTGCAATTTAAATCCAACGAGCTTGTACATTTGTACATTTATTGCAGTTTAAATGCTCAAAGCACAGACGAAAAGGTACAAGTTGTCCGTACTCATCACAATTTAAAAAGCAGTACCAAGGCCTTGAATATAACACCTTGCCTATAAACAAAAAAAGTAGCAGTCCATAGACTATGTAGTAAGTGAAATAATACACAATAAGAAATATAATACATAAATAATTGCCTATATGTATATCAGAAGTTATTATATTGTTGAGAACTATGAAACACACAAATTGATTACATTTAAAAAAAGTAAATCAGTTATGAGCAGTTTGTTTTTACTAGGCTTTTTTTTTTCTTTTAGAATGTCTTTACAGCTTTTGGTAGAAAACTAAAATAATGAATTATGCAAATTTCTTTCATAAAGTGTTATAATAACACCTTTTTAAATTGCTAGTCGTACTTTAACACAAACGATATATGATACTTGACTTAAATTATTCAAATTTCCACCATCAAAGCATAATGTATTTTAAATATTATATACCATTTAAATAACACTTTACGTATTAAATCTTAAATAGTCTATACATTTAGTTATGCATTATGTTTAGCTTATATATTTTATAAAACTGCTTATATTAGGTTTTTATACCTGGAATTCATTTGCGTCATACAAGTTATTATTAAAAAATTGAATTTGATTTTATTGAAAAATTGTATATTACTATCTAAAATACTATATAAAATGTCAGTTTGAAATAAGCCTAAATTAATTTTTCATAAAGTTATTTTTAAAATATAGAACGTGTGAAATTTCAAAATAAAGTATAAATAGTAGAAACTTAAAAAATTTATCTTCAACATATTTTTAAGTATTTTTGTAATACTTAAGTATTGAGTAAGAAGATATATATATTGTTTGTTGAAAGATTAAAAACTCATTCAAAAAATTTGGTCTAAGGACCTGGTGAATAAAACAAACTTTTCGGTTATCGAGTTATGCACCACGGTTAGATTTTAGTTTGAATGTAAAATGATTTTATTCAGTTTTATTCTTACTTTAATTCATGCAATTTTTTAAAAGAATATAAAATTTAAAAAACCTTTTTTGAACAAAAAAAGAATATCTGCTTTATTTTATTGTCGACTAAGAAAATAGTAAAATATATCTTTGTATAAATTTGTACTTTTTATATGTTTTTTACAGATTATAACATTAATACAATATAATCTTGGTCATGTTGTTGCGCAGGAACAATTTAAAACTAGTATTTATTTTTAAGAGGGTTATATTAAAAAATATATTTTTTATAATAAAACAGCTAATTGAAGTTAGTAAACAGCATTTTGCTGTTAATTAAGTAGATATATAAAATTTGTTGTTTAAATTAAACCTAAAAGTTATTTAATTTTTGAATTTTAATAAATAGTAAAGAGATATTTTTTAATAAAATATACAAGGATTAGTCATGGCATTTATTTAAATTTATACATAGTTGCCTAAAAAAATATCAAAAATTTAGTTTAGTTTCAGTTGTTTTTCACACTTGGACTTTTTGTTAATAATTGATAATGGAAATTTTTTTTTTTGCGTTTAAAATTTTTTTTTGTATTATGTTCGAAAATTGATATTTGCACATTTGTAAAAGTATAAAACTTCTATCGTCATCAGCAAATTAAAACTACTCATAAAACTTCAATTACCTAAATCTTAAAATATTTAATACTTAAAGTTTATAAAGCAATATTAAAATTGATTTACTTCAGTTTATATTACTGTGAAATATTTTGTGTGAAACTGAATATTTCATTGCGTAAAATATGTACATAAATGAAAATATAGTCTTTAAAGTTAGTTTGAGCTTTTTTTACACTGAACCATATTTTATGATAATTTTAACTAAAATCTTTACTTTAGAGTTTTTAATATATTTTATTTAGGAATACAATCACAAGTCAACATTTATTCAAGCGTATTTAACTAAACTATACATTAGGGTGCATCTGTTGCCCCGACCTTGAATTTTGCAAACTTTTACTTTTGATGTTTGGAAATTACATGAATAGACAGCACAAAAAAAAGCTTCCTAGCTTTAATGCTTGTGGAGGAAATTATTTCTAAAAATTTTCCTTTATATTGGAATATTTAATAAGCGGAAAAAAAATTCTTTTTCACTACAAAATTATTTTCTTCTACATTTTTTGAGATAATAATTAAAACAATTAAAAACTGCTATAAAAACAAAAAATTATTAAAAATATAAAAAAATAATTACTGATTTTTTTCATTATTTAGCATAAATTTTTATTTTTCGTATATTTTAAATTTTGTTAAGACAAAATTTTCAAAATATGTCATCGAATATTTCCTAAACGTTTAAGGTATTTATCTCACAAAACGTAGGAGAAAATAAAAATTTTGTGACATAGATTTTTCCCCATATCAAATATACCGATATAGAGAAAAATTATCAAAAATAATTTGCTTCACAAAGCTTATGGCTAGAATTTTTTTTTCTGTGCTGTGTGCTTATTATTTTCTCAACGTCAAAAAGTTAAACTCTGCAAAAGTCTAAAATTTTAATTTTAAAGAATAAACAGATGCGCTCTAATACACATGTCTATACCTGGACATGACGTTAAACAGTTCTGGTGCTTGACTCGATAACCGGAAGGTTTTTTCATGCACCAGGTCCCTGGACCAAACTTTTGGAGTGTTTTTTTGTCGTTCAATAAACAATATAGTATGTTTTTTAAAGAGAGCAATACAATGAACCCAATGATGAAAACGATGTAAACATTTAATTCACTAGAATAACAAATTATTTAATTTCAGCCTGGAATACGGTCTACATATAAAACCTTTATTTATAATATCAGTCATCTCCAAAATTGTATTGCTTTTAGGTTACTTCAACTACAAACAATTGTTAACAATAGTATAAAACTTTAGTTTTTTGTCAAATTAAACATTCCAGACCGTCACAGAGTAACATTTAAACAAATATGTTTGAATAATTTTTATACATCAGTATACTTATTAAATAAGTTTCGCAAATTTTTATTATGGTAACCTTTTTTTTCAGCTCCGAACACAATCGTCACGGATAAACATTAACTTATTTGTATTCAAATATTTTTACATGATAAAATAGTGTTTTAAGACAGTTTACATTTATTACAATTAATATAAATTTCACAAAACTTTCATTTTTAGTTTCGAGTACGATCGCCACAGAATTCCCGCGCTTTTGCAGCGAGCTTGCTGCGACTGCCAGTCATGCGTGACCATGGACAATTTTGGTCTTTTTCTTCCCGCCGCCCGCAAGTACTCGCACCAGGTCCGCGTCCCCGTCCAAGTGCGGAGAAGGTCGTCGAGGCAACCGCGAAAGTGGGTGCGGGTCGTCGAGGAAGTCCCCGTGGCGTGCACCTGCGCCGTTGCTAAGTGGCAAACTTGATGGTTGCTATGCTGCAAACTTGATGGTTGCTATGCTGCAAACTTGATTGTTGCTAACCTGCAAACTTGATGGTTGCTAAGCTGCAAACTTGATTGTTGCTAAGCTGCAAACTTGATGGTTGCCAAACTGCAAACTTGAAAAACATTTAGGTATATATGTGTTATATTGATATTCCTGTATAACATATATTACTTTTGTTTATAAATTCTTATTGCAATTAATTTCTGTCAAAGCTGCAGTTAAAGATTGCTATGCTACAAACTTGAGTATTTGTTATAAAAATATGTTAGAAATATTTACATAAGACGTTTTGTTTTTTGCTGTTTGAGAAAAAAAACTTATAAGCAAAAAATAATTTTTGTTAACATTTGTTGCGGGTTTTTTGTTTATTAAGAAATCTTTATATGTTTTTATGCTACATTACTAATTTTTCTGATTATATTCAAAATAAAAATTTAAAGTTGTTAAAACAATGCTTTAATAGTATTTATGCAATTTCTATATATAAATGTTCTTTTTGTTTGATATTATACTGCATTTAATTTTTGCTTAAGTTGCAGTTGATTATTGATGTAAGATATTGTTTTAAACAACTTTATTTGTTATTTATAAACTTTTATAATTTTAAACGTTATCATATGTACTTTTGTTAAATAATCAAAACTTAAACACTAATTCATTTTAAGATACTTTACTGTTTAATTCAATAGCTTTCTTAGGGTGTGTCATGTAATCCTTAGTGTGTTATATTAACATTTCTACTAGTCTTGTGCTTATTATTAACAAAACTTTTATTCTTGTATGCAACTCAAATAACCAAGAAAGAATGCAACAAAATAAAGAAAAACTTTGGCTAAAAAGTCAAAAAGACCAAAATCATCTTAGTTGCTCACAACTGCCAACAATCATAACTATATGAGGAACTACTCAATTACCGCCTCTTTCAGAGAGCTGAGAAAGGATTTCCTCGTCCGTGTCGTTGACCACTATATTGCAGCTTGGCTTCTTCCTCCTGCCCTTATTCGTTTTACCTTGGGAAGTTTCCCTTTGGGTTGGGTGAGAAGAGACCATTGAGGGGGTACTGTTTGTGTTCACGCTGGTAGGTGTCTTGGTTTGGTAGGAGACGTTCTGCTGGGAGTTGGTGCCACTCTTGGGAGAAACAAAAGTATGGTTACTGCTTTGGCTGGTGTTGTTCAGCTGGGAAGAACTGAAGCTACTTTGGCGGTTTTCATTTGTGGGCATTTGTGGAAACGTTGCAGGGCCAAGCTTTGCTCTAAAGTCCTTGATCTGCCTGAAGCCGGCAACAACTTCATCCGCAGTCAGGCCGATTTCATACAACTGGGTCATCAGCTCGACCTGTTTTACCGTGAACTTAAAATCGTTGTAAGTTTTAGTGGACATTTTGGCTTAAACTAAGGTGCTGTTTGTGAAAATAAACTGATGTTAACTTTAGCTCAGGTGAAAGTTTGAAAATAAGCAGGGTAACTAAGGTCTAGCAAATTATTAAAACTGTATAAATGCTTATATATAACTGAGTTTCTAAGGAAACAGTAACATGTATTTTATTTTTCAGTAGAAGGTTTTGACAACATTCAATTGTATTATATTGAAATATAACTATTTTGTACACAGATATATCAATGGCTTATTTATTAACGAAGATTTAAATGACATTAGAACTCATTTGTGTAACGTTTGTTGAACTATATTTCACGTTTTCAATAAACGTTTAAACTATCTTTGAAAATATTTAAGCCTTTTAACTATATATTATATTTAACTTAAAAGGTATAAAAACTGTCTTAAATAATTTCTAGCTTTTTTAAAAAAATCAACCTTTTAATATCACAAAAATAAAGTTTTTTTAACAAAATTGGTTACAAAATTTCAAAATACTTAGCTTAACCACCTAAAACTCATTTAAGGTCTAGAAAAAAGCTGGCCTGATTTTATCAGAAATCTTTAAATTATCTTAAGTTAGCCTGAGTTCGAAAACAAATTCAAAATATCATGAGTGTGTGGCAACCCTGTTACAAAGCATAAGAACTATTTAAATAACAATTGCAAAATAACAATCAAAACAAAATTATCAAACACTCAAGTTATTTTTCTTATACTCTATCTCAAAAGCAAAAGGCTTATCATTAATTAGTAAGTTATTATTTCAATAATTCAATGATTTTTGGGTATGATAAAAAGAGATTGAATAATTGATTGAAATTATACAGAAAAAAAAATCAGCATTCAAAACCAAGAATTTTTGAACCAGAGTCAGCAACTTACTCTATCGGTGTATAATATGCTTAAGTTTATAAATTTAAAAATTATTAACGCTTTTAACGAAATTATCGTATGTAAATTAAAGGTTATGTTCAAACATTGTTAATTTAGAAATTAAATTAGAGTCAACAATAAATTTCAAAACATAAAATTACTGAAATAAACATTATCATGTAAGTCTTTATAAATTCAATCTTTAGCTTAGAAGCTGAATAATAAAACATAATAAAAAATCAAAATAGTAAGAAACCTACAACTTCGAAGCGCGTAAACAAAACATGTATATATTTAAAATCAGGATAAAAATAAAGTCTATATTTGATATAAATCTTATAAAAATAACTTTTAATTACATCAAAAATTTGTTTTTAAATATTCATAAAAACAAATTGTGCAGTAATCTTCCTTTATTGTACCAACATGTGTTTCTGTGTGTTAACTAACCAACACACTTCAACTGGGTTCTGTTAAAAAATTACTACTGTTATGAAAGATAAGAAGCATAGAATAAGGTGGGTGTATACATGTTTTTCATTAAAATAAAATAATTTCTACAGATAGTAGTTAATAATAGGTAAATTACTTTATATTAAATCCGACTGTTAAAAAACTATATAATGTTTGTAATAATTAAGTCTAGAAAACGTAAAGTAAACTAAAATACACAACAAAACAAAAAATTCATAATATAAACAAAGCACTCACGTTAAATGGAAAGAATAACTGATTCAAATTTACTGTTGTTAATTAATTAACGAAATACTTTCATTACATCTAATAATTACGTCAAAATATAAATGAGGTTATTTCAACTGTTTAATTTGTAATGTAAAGTTTATTAATTTAGTTTTTCTGTTTGTAATCTATTTTGAACAAAACAAAACATCAACCATTAGTTAGTGAATCAACAAAATTTAATAAAACTTAACAACGGCGAAGACAATAAAAGTCACAGAAACTCGATGTAACATGTATATTATACATTAAATGCTTGTAAAGATTAAATCAAAGTTTTATACAATTAGGAAGCAGATTTAATTCAAATGTAAAAATCAAAGTTGAATAAAATTAAAATTTAAGAAATCAAACCACAAAAAAACAAAAAAAAACACAAAAAAATCAAACTTATTATTGAGCTTACAAAGTACTGACCGATAACTAAGTTGCAGCGACATACATAAAATCACAATGACTTAAATTACATAAATATTGTGTTTAATAATTAAAAAAAATATAAAAATAGTTGATTGATAAAGTAGCAGTCGGGTGTTTAAATCAAATATCCCATACAGATATTTTAAATATATAATAAGTAAACTGTGTTCTATATGAAAGTAAAATTTAAAATAACAAGGTGGTCATTTGCTAAGTATAAACCTGCAGTAAAAAACCTACTAGCTCTCTTGGGTGTAGTAAGTAAAAAAGCATGGTTTATCTGTGATTTGAATACAGGCTTCCAATTAAACTTGGAACTTAACACATAAAGGTGTGAAGAATTATAGTAGGAGGATAAAGTGAATATATGAAATGTCGGAGAATAGAAAGTGACTTGTATGAAATAGGTATATAAATAATAAATGAATAAAACTATATATTACTTTTTTTTCTTCTAGACTTCATACTTACAAATATTGTATAGTTTTATAACAGTCGGATTTAACATTAAGTATTTTACCTATTATTAACTATTATCTGTAGAAATTATTTTATTTTATTGAAAAACATGTATACATTCACTTTATTCTATGCTTCTATTCTTTCATTACAGTAATTATCTTTTTACAGAACCCAGTTGAAGTGTGTTGATTCGTTAACACACAGAAACATATGTTGGTACAATAAAGGAAGATTACTGCACAATTTGTTTTTATTTATATTCCAGTGAAGTTATTACACTAGGATCTTTTGTTAGCAAACGATTAAACCTATATTTTGAACAGTTTTTAAATATACTAATTTTTCAAAACTATTTTTTAAACCATCAAATAATTTCAACAAAATAAACTTCATCCATAATTTCTGAATGTTTAATAAATAAATAAAAAAAATAAACAAAAAAGTATTAAGTTAATAAAAAGTAAAAAAAAAAGATTACAAATATCATGTATCACTGTTTAAACCTGATTAAAAACTAGGTTCAATCATTTAAACTACAACTATTTAAACAATTTTAGGATTAAAGAATATTATTACTTGATACCTTAGGTAAAATTAGAAATTATAAAAATTACTTACTAAACACTTTACGTATCCTATATGAAAATATAATTAATGTAGACTTGAGAAGAAATTGTATTGTCAATATTAAAACTGTTCTTTAAAAATCATTCCGTTGTAATCATTTTATTTTTTACAATTGATTTTAAACGATGTGCAATTACAAGTGTTATAATATGTATTTTACTAGAATACAGTTTTGTATCAAAATACGTGTCACAATACTCAAATTTATTATACACTTCATTTAGAAAATGTTGGTTTTCAATAAGTCACCACTAAAACTTTTTGATAACAAGTCACACATATAAATGTTGTTTTTTTATTTTTCTTAACAAATTGTTGTATCACTCGAAATGTTACAGCAGAGCTTTCTTAATTCACAACCAATGAGTAATTTTCTGTAAATTAAATTGTTTTTTACATTATAAGATAATTAAAACCAGGTGTTCAGATAAGCATTTGACATATCTTTGTTGAAAAAACTGTTAATATAATATTACAATGGATTTATACTAGTTTTTGTAACCAAATGTAAAAGTATCCAAACATTTTGTAACATTAAGCATAGCAGCCATAGTTGAAGAATTCCTCAATTTATTTCTTGTAAAAAATGATGATTTTGAGATTATTTTGCATTTTGAGTTTAGCAGTCTAGTTTTAATTCTTATAACTTATATTATAAGTTTGAGCTGCGTTACAAACGATGTAACTTTAAACTCTGTTTTCAATAAAATCCACTATTTTATATAGCTTCTCTAATAACACTTCATAATATAACTTATCAAGTATGAAAAGTTATTTGACCTACCAAGACTTGTTTGTATTATTGTTTTGAAGGTAATAATTTAACACAATCTCATAAAGTGACATTATACTTATGTTAGCTGTAAATAAGTTGATTGTTACTTAATTTTTAAATTTTACTCAACACGCTTTAGTAACTTATTTTTTATTTATTTTTTTAACATGAATGAGTTGTGTATCTCGTTAGTGGTTGTAAAAGAAAAAGAGAACATCCATGGAAATAAAAAGAATATTTTGATAAACAAACTTAAACTTGCTTACTTTACAGTGATTTGTTAAAAACTAAAAATATATACTTTTATTGTTTTTTTAAACAGATTATATACTTTTCTGTCTTTTTTAGTTTACTACACTAAACTGCATAATATAAATAATAATAATAATTCATTTAAAACTCACAGTTTGTGTAATCTTAAAATTAAGAACATAAAAATATAGCTAGTATATATCCGTTTGTCAACTAAACTAGTTGCACGTTGAACAATTAAAAATATCAAAACATCTTCGTAAAATCTTAAACTTTAAAACTGTTTTAATACAATTCGTAAATCTAGTTTTAAATATTTTAATTTAACCTTAAGTTTTAAATTTGAAGCTTAACCGCTTTTAGTATAATATTTTACATAGTTCGTTATAAGTTTTTTTAGCATTGTAGTACAAATGTAATATAACCGTAAAAATATCTTGCAATTATCTGAAAAGATTTTATCGTGCTAATTTGATCATCAAACTACAAGCTTTCGGTAGACTGAGACCGGTTTCGGCTCAGTCTACCCGAGTCTTGTGGTCTGATGATTGAGTTGGTTTGATCAAACCTTGTAAACTTGAGCTTATCTTGCGGCATATGAAAATCCAGGCTTGGGTTCTGTAGACTTTCGCCAATGTTTTTGTTGATTATCTGAGAAGAAAAATGTCTAGAAAATGGGACTGTTTTTCTGCCAATGGGGAGTTTTTAAAATTAGCTATGGAAATCCCGAACTAAATTTTGTAGGTCGGTGCCCAGTTTGTATGTGACCAGGAGAAACGACATAACCTATTAGTTAAGTTCTAGTAGAGTAGCTTATTAATAATAGCACTTTCTAATACATTTGAAACTAGGAGATTCAAATTATTTGAAAATATATTTTTCCTAAACAACATTAAAACAACTTTAGGTTTTGGAACTTGATTTGTTGTGCAACTGCTATAGACATGTTTAATATACAGTAAGGATACAAAAACCAAATGTTTATTTTAAAAAAATTCTTATTATAATAATTTACTTAATACAAAATACAAATTACCCTCGTATTAACTTGGGAAGTTTATAAATTTTAAAACATTTCAAGGTAAAAATATACTAAATGCTTATATAGTAATAAGTAATAAAGTCACATCTTAATATTAGCTACTAAGATAAAAAAAATTATTAAAGCTATTCTGAACGTTTTTTAAGAAGTTTATAATTTTTTAAGCACTTGTACTAAGAAGTACTGATATTTTGCTTTAAAAGACAAATGATAGCTTAAAATGATTATCACAATTTAAAATCTACAAAATACAATTTAGAAATTTTCAAGCATTTGTACTGACAAATACTGACTTTTTGCAAATATTGTATTAATTTTAAGGCTAAAAAAACTAAATACTTACATAATAAGATATTAATAATTTAGTCAAAAAACTAAAATTTTCTAATTTCTTACGACGAGAACTTATTTATTGTTACTTTATTTCTGCAACATATAAGAAATTAAAAACTCTAATTAATTAAAGTTTTAGCATGAGTTGACATGTTTCTTCGTAAAAATACTTAGTGATCAATTTGGGTTCCAAATAAAATAAAACTGTACTTTAAAAAATTGTGATAAGAGTGTTAAATTTTTTTAGATTAATATTTATTACTAATCATTATCTCTTACAGAAGCTATTTTTAATTTTCATAAAGCTCACATTTATTTTTACTTATTTATATAACTTATTTGGAATAAGCAATTTTACATAGATAAATATTTTAATTGAAAATTTTCACATAAATGTATTTCTTTTTTTTAACTAATTTTATTAGTTTTAGACTAGATCTAACTTTTTAAAAACTTTCAACTAACTTACAGTATAATTTATCAATAAGTAATAATGGAAAACAAATTCACTGCTAAAACATTGTAACCATAGTTAACGAAATAGTAACTCAGTACAAACTGTTCTAATTGAAGTTAAAATATTAAACTAGGAATTACTTTTAGTATGAAAATTTTAACTAGAGTTATAAGTGTTTGATTAAGTTTATCAATAATGTTCGCATTTTATTATTTGTAATATTAATTTTTGAAACTGACTTAGTTTGTAAAATTTAGAAGGACGAAGTTCTTTTGTTTGTTCCACGGTAAATCTCTAATGGGTGGCATATTGATCTTTGTTTACATTATTACAACTATAAAAATCGTTTAAATTATACTTTAAATTAATATCTGATTTCAAGTCTTACTTACTTAATTATTAAAACTTGATAGTAGAGCGAAGTCTTTATTGATATGAATTTATATGCAATTCAAGTATAACTAATTCAACGAATAAAGAAGTAAGATTGTAAACAAAAACAAAAGAAGATTTGATGAAAAATTATTAAATTAAATTTACCTATATATTTGTTTTTTTTTTTAATTTAACTATTAAAATTCATTTATCAACAGAAATCAGAATGTTTACAAAATACATAATTTAGATACTATATTCAGCATATATGAAATTGTCAAAATATATAAACTTTAACTTGTCTGTTTTATATTAAGAAGCAGTTAAAACTTTATCTGGAACTTGGTGTTTTTAATACTACAATGTCACAATATAATAAACGAAATAGTTAAGAAGTTATAGATGAAATTTTATAATATAACTATAATGCTTTTGTAAATATATAATAAATATATGATGCAATATATATTTAGTTGAATTAACAAATATGTTGCTAGTATTAAACATAAAAGAATAAAATGATTTAAATTATTTCAAAAATAATTTCAAAAACTTTAATCCTTATATACAACTCAAATAAACCAAGAAAATAGGCAACAAAGTAAAGAAAAACTTTGCCTAAAATTCAAAAATACTACTAAGTTAACTTCATTGCTAACTGCCAACAATCTTTCAACCTCATAACAATCTGAGGAACATCGACTTAATCAAGATCGTTCTCAATTGCCAGAAGCACATTCTCCTTCCCCTTTTCCAATTTCTTCCACGTACCACTCGTACAACAATCCCACTTTCTTCTTGTCCTTGGTGTTCGGCTTCATGAGCCAGTTGTACAAGTACGAGTAGCTTAGAGCCTCTTTGAAAGAATCCATAATGTCCTTAATCTGCAACTTCTTTTTCTTCATCAGCGAAGTGATCTTGACCCACACAGCGACTATATCTTCCTCCATCAGCGCCACAACCCGAGGAGAAAAGAATTCACGGTCCTCGTCGGTGACCACAAAGTTGCTGATTGGCTTCTTCCGCCTGCCCCTCTTCGTTTTGTCTTGGGGGGTTTCCCTTTGGGTTGGATGAGGCTTGGGGGAGAGAAGTCCATTGAGGGGGTACTGCTTGTTTTCATGCTGGTAAGGTTCTTGGTTTGGTAGGAGACGTCCTGCTGGGAGTTGAAACCACTCTTGGGTGAAACAAAACTATGGTTACTGCTTTGGTTGGTGTTGTTCGGTTGGGAAGAACTGATGCCATCTTGACTGTTTTCGTTTGTGGATCTTTGTGGAGACGTGGCAGGGCCAAACTTTGCTCTAAACTCCTGGATCTGCCTGAAGCCGGCAACAACGTCATCTGCATTCAGGCCGCTTTCATACAACTGGGTCTTCAGCTCGACCTGTTCCACACTGAACTTGAAGTCCTTGTAAGTTTTAGTGGACAATTTGGCTAAAACTAAGGTGCTGTTTGTAAAAATAAATTGGCGTTATCTTAATTCAGGATAAAATATGAAGAATGAACGGTAACTAAGGTCTAGCAAGGTATAAAAACTATGCACATGCTTATAAATAACTGAGTTCGTGAAGACGCAATGTAATTAATTTTTCAGTAGAAAATTTTGAAAATACTCGATTATATTATTCTTAAATATAACTATTTTTATCCTCAGATAAAACAATGTGTAAAGGTTTAAATGACATAAATGTTCATTTGTAAAACGTTTGTTAAAATGTTTTTAAGTAAAATAACCTTTTAAATTATCTATGAAAATATTTAAGGTTTTAAATTTCTAAGAAATTACATAGTATATATTAAAATATTTTTTGTAATTAGTAGACAACAACATAACATTAAATAGTAAATAAGTTTATTTAATTTTTTTCTCTTGATTGTTTAGAAAAAAGCGGGCTTAAGTTTATCAGAAATCTTTAAATTATCCTGAATGAGCTTGAGTTAAAAAACAAATTCAAAATATCCTGAGTGTGTGGCAACTCTGATAAGAACTACTTAAATTACAAATGCATCGTAAAAAAATTATCAAACACTTAAATTGATTTTGTCATACTCTATCTCAAAAGCAAAAAGCTTGTCATTAATTAGTAAGTTATTCTTTCAATAATTCAACAATCTTTGGGTATGATAAAAATAGATTAATTGATTGAAAATATACAGAAAAAATCAGCATTCAAAACCAACAATTTTTGAACCAGAGTCAGCAACTTAATCTATCGGTGTATAATATGCTTCAGTTTACAAATGCTAAAAAATATCAAAACCTTTAACGAAAGTACGGTATCTAAATTAAAATTTATGTTCAAACATTGTTAATTAAGAAATTGAATTAAAGTCAATAGTATCGTTTTAAAACATGAAATTACTGAAGATATAAAACATTATGATATAGTATACAGGAGTGGATGTTGAAACTTTTAAATACCAATTTAGAGAGATACATATTGTAGATTTATAGTCCATTAAACAATTTTGACACTGTTTCGACTTTTTATTAATTATTTTCAAATAAAAAGTTGTGCAAAGTAACTAAAAATTAGTGTTAAACAACTTAACATATTTAAAATAGGTAACTGCTTCAACCACAAGGACAAAACGCATGCCAAATCGAAATCCAATGTGGTCTATGAATACAAATGCTCTAAGGACAAGAGCATCCAATACATTGGATTTACATCAAGTAAACTTATAGAAAGAGTTAAAGAACATCTAAAAGATAAAACAGCTGTATCTGACCACATTAGTAGTTGTAACATTTGTAAAGACGAAAGTATAACTGTTAAAAACTTTAATATTTTAAAAGAAAGCAGAAACAAATTTGAGACCATGGTTAGCGAAGCTATTTTAATTAAACGTAATAATAAAATTTTGAACAAAAAAATAACTAAACCGGGTATTACCCACACACTAATAATTTTGACTAGTTATGTATATTTTCCTTTTAACAGTTTACAAAAACTTATGTAAACAGTAGTTGTACTGTAATTTTTAATTTTTAATTTTGTTCTATAACTGATAGATATATATCTTATTATTTAAGTTTTCTTGTACATTTTGTTGTTTTAGCACTAATTTTTTTGTATTTTTGAAAACGTCAATTTGCTTTCGATGATTCATTATTAAGAAATTAAGTCTTAAACAAGATGTACTGATGCTAGTGTTTAACACATTTTAATCGAATGAATGTTGTTAATTTTCAAAAATTTTTATTTATTCTGTATTGAAAACCTTTTTAATCCTTTAAGTTTTTTTTTAAATCAATTTTATTACGATTAAAACAAAATAAATAAAACAATCTGTATAAGCGTAATTTTTTTTAAATAAAACAAAACTATTTACTTAAAAGTAAACTAAACTGTAGCTTTAAAAACTTTTTTTTAGATTGATTTAGAAAACTTTTTTTTAAAGTCGTTAATGCTTGAAAATATTTTAAAAAATGCGAAAGTTACTAATATTTATCTATAGCTATTTTACAACCAAACAAAGTTTATAAATTAAACAAAGACTGTATCAATACATCTAATTTTCCAATTTCAGTTTAATTTGTTTACTTCCTAAAGCTATAAACTATTTCAACTTTACAATAGTATTGTACAGGCATATTTTAGAACAATATTATTAAAATTCGTAATCTAAGACAATTTTACTAACTACAGTAAACTACATTTGTTTAATCTGAAAATACATAGAGACATAGGTTGGCGTACAAGAAACACATGAGATTTAAGTTTTGTTTGTTATTAAAGATGCATACAAATGTAAAAACTACGAACTAAAAAGTAAATACTATATCTATATATACAAAACTAAATAAATAAAACGTAAATGAAGCTATATTATTCAAAATACAATAAGCTTATTATATATACTTAAATAAAAATAAATTTAATAATTACTAACAATGTAGAAATATATATTTTAGTTTACAAGTATTGACTATTAACAATTAACTATTTAAACATTTTGTACTTGAAGGCACACTGCAATAAAGTTATTCAAATAAAAGCAGAAACTTTTTGAAAAAAGACCTGAGTAACTTTAACATTTTGCAAGAAAGTATTTTTCATGTTTGAAGACTTAAAGTAAATTTCGATATTTTGTTTAGAAATTAAAGTTTTTTTTTCACCTACACTACTGACATTTTTAGATAATTATATCCATTGTAAGACATTAATTAGTAATCTATTGCATGCTTAATTTAAATAGTATCTTTTAGATGATTGAATTTACTTTACTCGTTTGATTTACCTCCTTTGTGAAACTCAAAAAGTTCTAGAGTAGGGTCTTCACGGGGTGCTTGAAAAAATGGTATTAGGCGTATATGAGGTCAGTTTTAAGAATTACATTTACATATAAGATCTATGAAAAAAGATCAGCAAATCGCAGAGCAGAAGCCTGGATTTTTGTATGGCCTTAGACAAGATTAAGTTTAATAAAAGGGTTTATCATACCAATACGATCATTAAATCACAAGCCTTTGAATCACCTATTGCTAACAGACCTTTTTAGCATTTCTTTAAACTCAATTTCTGGAATGCTAGCTTAACCAATTTCTTTTATAACGTTAATTGCAGGTAGGTGTCCGAACTGCACAATAACACTTTACTACGGCGTAACTCTAGTACGAAATTGACAGTTAAGCACGGGGTTTGAATTTTGCAGATCTTCACTTTAGTACTTTTGATTTCACTTTATTTTTTAAAGTTTACATTAAGACAAATTTTGTAATAAAGAATATAAATATATATCTAGTATATATCGCTATGAGTATAACTTATTGCACGCTAAACAGTTATAATATCAAAACATCTTCGTATAATATTATATACTGAATCTGATTTAATACAATTCGTAAATCTGCTTTTATGTTTTGTAATTTTAACTTAATTTTTTTTAAGCTTAATTACTTTTATTTTAATATCCTGTATAATTCGTTGTTATATTTTATAACATTATAGTAGAAATGTTACATAATCATAAAAAAATCATGCGATCATCTGATAAAAGGAATATCAAGAAGATTGGACTGTTTTTCTGCCAAGGGGGAGTTTGTAAAAACAAGCTTGGGAAAACCTGCCCTAATTTTTGTAGGTTGGTGCCGAGTTTGTCTATAACGAGATGAAACGACACAACCTGTTAGATAAGTTGTAGTTGAGTAGCATACTTATCAAAGACCTTTCAAATTACTTACAAGTATATTGTAACTGAAAATCATAACAAATATTAGTTTTTGAAAATTGATTTGTTGTATAACTGCTATAGACATGTTTAACATACAGAAAGAATACAAAAACAAAGTGTTTATTTTAAAAGTTTCAAATTGTAATTGTCTACTTAACACAAAATACAAATTACCCTCGTATTTGTTCGAGAAATTGGTAAAAAGATAATGACTATTTGCTTAAAAAACTAAAAGTTTTTTATTAAATTATTTTACAACTTATCAATCTATTCAAAACAAGTTTCTTTTTAAATTCAAAAAGCATCTGAATTCACAAATACCGAATATTTAGCTTCAAAAACTGAATGCGTAACTAGTAATTAATTCACATCTTAATTTTCGATCAAAATTTTTCTAATAAAGGTTTAGAAAGTTCATAGATATTTAAGCATTTGTACTAACAAATACTAACATTTTGCCTTAAAAAGACAAAAGATATCTTAGAAAAAATATCAATTTATTAATCTCTCTAATAAAATTTAGAAATTTTTAAGCTTTTTTACTGACAAATACAGACTTTTTACAATTACTGCATTGATTTTAGTTAAAATATATAACAAAACATCTTTCATTTTCTTTATTTATTATTTTTGATCTTTCGTAGTAAGTCGGATATGTTTGTTGTTACAATAACACAATACAATAAACAAAATAGTAAACAACTTATAGATTAAATTTTAATAATTAACTAAATAGTTTTAATTTGAGATAAAAAAAAAATAGTAAGCAATCTTTAATAGATAATTCAGTTTGATTTTGGTGGAGTTAACAATCATGTTGCTAGTTTTAAATATCAGAGAATAAAAAACCTGATTATTTTAAGTATTCATGAAAGTATAAAAAACTTAGACTTTCATTCTTATATACAACTCAAAGAAACCAAGTATAAAGTGCAACAGAATAAAGCAAAACTTTGGCTAAAAAGTCAAAAAAAGACCAAAATCTTCTTAGTTGCTCACAACTGCCAACAATCTTTTATCCTACATAACTATATGAGGAACTGCTCCTTTACCGCCTCTTTCAGAGAGCTGAGAAAGGATTTCCTCGTCCGTGTCGTTGACCACAACATTGCAGCTTGGCTTCTTCCGCCTTCGTTTTACCTTGGGGAGTTTCCCCTTGGGTTGAGTGTAGCTTGGGTGAGAGAAGACCATTGAGGGGGTACTGCTTGTGTTCATGCTGGTGGGTGTCTTGGTTTGGTAGGAAACATCTTGCTGGGAGTTGATGCCACTCTTGGGAGAAAAAAACTATGGTTACTACTTTGGCTGTTGTTGTTCGGCTGGGAATAAGTGAAGCCATCTTGACTGTTTTCGTTTGTGGGCATTTGTGGAGACGTGGCAGGGCTAAACTTTGCTCTAAAGTCCTGAATCTTCCTGAAGCCGGCAACAACTTCATCCGCAGTCAGGCCGCTTTCATATAACTGGGTCATTAGCTCGACCTGTTAAACCGTAAACTTGTAGTCCATGTAAGTTTTAGTGGACATTTTGGCTTAAACTAAGTTGCCTTTAAAAAAATTAGTTGGTGTTAATTTTAATGCAGGTCGAAATTTGAAAACATGCAGGCTAACTAAGGTCTATCGAGTTATTAAAACTGTATATATGCTTATAATAACTGAGTTTCTAAAGACGCAGTAGCGTGTAATTTATTTTTTACTAGAAGGTTTTCACAACATTCAATTGTATTACTTTGAAATATAACTATTTTTATACAAATATATATCAATGACTTATTTATTAACAAAGGTTTAAACGACATAAGAATTCATTGCTGTAAAATTTGTTGAATTATATTTCAGGTTTCTAATAAGCGTTTAAATTATCTATATAAGTATTTAAGCTTTTTGACTTTTTGAAAAATTACTTAGTATAACTTTATTCATTGTGTGTAATTAATAGAAAATAACATAGTATAACTTAGTAACTTTTTTTTTCACTGAAATTGTTGAAATCGGAGTTTATTTTCTGTTGTAAGTAAACGAAGACCATATAATGAGCTTAAATTTATTTAATATTCTAGTAAGTAAAAGCTATAACTGTTTTATATACATTTTAATTCTGAATTTTTTTGAAGTGTTAATTAAATGTTGATAATACGATTAATTTCTGCTTTTGTAAAAATTTTGTCACTTCTGTAAAATTTCCTATTTTTTTAACAAACAAAAAAACTAGTCTTGATATATACTAGCCTCAATTAATCTCAACACTTGAAAAAACTACTTTCCTTTTTTATTTACTTTTAATCAAGGCTTTTAAACTATTATATTTAGCTAAAAAAGCTGACCTAAGTGATTCATAACTTTCTTTAAAATAGTTTAGCCTATTATTATCACAAAAATCAAGTTCGTGTACAAATTTGGTTAAATTCAAAGCACTTTAACTTAACCCCTTATATCTCATTCAATGTCTAGAAAAAGCTGGCCTGAGTTTATCAGAGGTCTTTAAATTATCCTGAATTAGCCGGAGTTAAAAAAAGAGTCAAAATATCTTTAGTATGTGGCAACCCGTTACAAAGCATAAGAACTAATTAAATAACAATTGCATCATAACAATCATAACAAAATTATCAAACACTCAAGTTATTTTATTATACTCTATCTCAAAAGCAAAAAGCTTATCATTAATTAGTAAGTTATTATTTCAGTAATTAAACGATTTTTGGTTATCATAAAAAGAGATTAGTTGATTGTTTGAAAATATACAGATAAAAATCAGCATTCAAAACCAACATTTTTTGAACAAAAACAAGCAATCTACTCTATCGGTGTATAATTTGCTGCAGTTTACAAATGCTATAAAATTATCAAAATCTTTTATGAAAGTATGGTATCTAAGTAAATTTTATGTTCAAACAATGTTAATTAAGAAACTGAATATAAGTCACCAATATATTTTTTTAATAAAAATACTGAAGATATAAAACAATATCATGTAATTATAAGTCTTTAAAATCAAAACTATTTGTAAGTCATTTAAAAATTCAATCTTTATGTTAAAAGCTGAATAATAAAAAATTATGAAAAAACAAAAAAAAATAGAAAGCTATAACTTTGAAGTGTGGGAACAAAAAAAATATATACAATCAAAATAGAAATTAAGTACAGATTGGAAGTAAATTCTATGAAAATAATTTATGATGATATCAAAAATTTGTATTGAATATTTTTATTCAAAAATATTTTTCAAATCATCAAAAAATTTCAACAAAAAAACGCTACAACCACAGTTTCTGAACGTTTAATAAAAAATTTAGTTAAACAAAAAATAATCAAATATCACAAAGTACAAATAACATGTATCATTGTACACCCGATTAAAGAATTTATTCTTTTGTTTAAAAATTTCAAGTATTAAAAAAGTATTAAAGTTAAAGAATATTATTAGTTGATACCTTTGGTAGAAGACTTAATCATAATTACCTTACTAAACACATTACGTATCGTATATGAAATCATAGTTAATGTAGACTTCAAAGAAATTGTATTGTCAATGTTAAAACTAATTTATTTTAAACATTCAGTTATAAACATTTTATTTCATTTTACAACTAGTTTTCGGAGCATTTGCAATTACAAGTGTAATAATATATATAAATTAATATGAAATAGTTTTGTATCAAAAGACGTGTCAGAAAGCTGAAATTTGATATGCACTTTGTTCAGAAAGTGTTGGTTTTCAATAAGTAATTACAAAATATTACTTCAATTATTTTCTTTTGGATAACCAGTCACAAGTATAAATGTGATACTTTTTGATTTTTAAACAAATTGTTTTATTACATAAAATATTACAGTAGAACTTTCTGAATTCACAAGCAATGAATAACTTTCCTAAAATTAAATTGTTTTTCGCATTAAATGATAATTAAAACCAGGTCTTTAAATAAACATTTGACATATCTTTGTTCAACAAACTGTTAATGAAATATAGAAAAACTAGGACATATACAATTCTTAGTAACCAAGTGTTAACATTTTTGAATATTTAAACACTCTGTAACACTAAGCATAGCTACCATAAAAAAGAATTCCTAAATATTTTTTTTTGTAAAAAGTTTGAGCTATTGTGTTTATTTTTACATTTTAAATCTAAGCGATCTAAATTTCAATATCATAAGTTTTATATTCAACACATCAACAACATTCAAATTAATCTACGACTGGTTTCGTCCTTATTAGGACTGATCAAAAACTAGGCGGAAAAATTGGTCGTAGAATGTCTTGAATGATATTATTGTTAGTCGTGTGGTGAAGTTTATTACATATTTTTGATGACGCGAAACATCTCAAACTTTTCATTAAATGTAAACTACAGTTAGATTATATTTTTTATATTTGTTGTAAAAATTTTAATTGACTACAGGTTGCTTCGTTGAAATAGTTGTATGTTGAATTTTAAAAATAAAATATAAACTGAAGACAAATATTGAAACTTTACAAACGAACATTTATTTATTGATTAAATAAACTACCATTGAAAAGTTATATAAGTATTATATAAACAAAATGGCTTTGTATAGTATTTTTTTGATTTTAGACAACTTACCAACGTTTTTAAAGAAAAAAGCTTATAAATTTTACTTCTTTGATATCACACTTCTAATTATCACGTTTTATAATGTTCCAACTAAAAATTATAAATGTTACGTCATAGTAAATTCCTCGCAAACTAAGTGATGTGCGCACTTTTTAAACAAATTCAAATTATAGTGTCCTCAACTTGTGAATATTTATTATTAAATTTATAGTCGATATCAAATTAAATTATTTTTAAACTCACGCTGTTGAAAATAAAAAAACAAACTGATTGAAACTAAAATGCGTATCACTTAAATTAACCCTTGGTACGAACAACATAACGATGAAATAGCTTTGTTTTGATTTCATTTCAAAATACTGAAACAAAAATTTAAATTTTAAAAGTTTAAAGTTAAATTATAAACGTTATATTCTACCAAATAAGCGCAATACAAATAAATATGAAGCTTAATATTAGTAATTACTGTAACTTGCATACAGCTTAATAGTTTGATGTTTATGCTATCAAATACTTACTTACTATCCAAACAAATTACCACTAAACGACTTAATATGCTCACAATTTCAAATATAGTTTTTTATTGTACGTTTCAGTATCAATTTTCACACTATCATTGTTTGAATTTTTATATCATTTGAAACACAGTTTGATAGCAAGTATAAAAATACAGTTGTGTAAAGTAATAGGTGGTATAAGTCTTGAGAAATAATTAAAGTAACTTATTTAATTACATACCACCTACGAATTAAAGTATACAGACATTTCGTTTAATATAATAACAATGAATTTGCATTATTAAATTTCTAATAATTTAATAAAGTATTGGTCTTAAATATAATAATAATGGTATACGGAGATAAGATAGTTTTTTTGTTCGTCATAGTTTTAAATTTTACTGTATTTTGTTACGTTAACATTTTTGTTATCATTTTCACATACCATTATTATCTAAGAAGTATTTTATTGAAAGTAATACTAAATATTAAAAGTATAACGAAATTAAGAGAGTAAAGAGAAAAAAAAATATCAAAGTATATATAAGGCGTTAATAGAAGTGAAAATACAGTGTATTTTTGCTACTTTAAACATTAAGTTATAATAAGATAAAAACAAAATAAGTCATTACATTTTTATTGAAAACTACAAGATCTAAACTCATAAAACATTCACAATATAATTTTAAAATTTTTCGTTTATAATATTGTAAAATTATTGTTTAACTTTTATTGTTATGGTAAAGAAATTAAAGTTCAAACTTTTTACTTTTTTTTTCTTTATTAGTAAGCTACTTTCTATATTTTTTTATTTTTTAAAAACTTGTTTGTTTTAAAAAAGTGTTAGTTTTTAGACTTAACATTATAATATTTCTAATTTTAGACTAACTTTATTCAGTTGAGATTTCTAACATATGTTTAGCTATTTTCTGATATTAAAATTTTCCGTTAAAATTCGTAAGTAACAATGAGAAATATACAAAAGTGTTTTGTTATATTAATATAATGTATGTTGATCTACTTCTATACAATTATCTTATAAAACTTTTGTATTTAAAGAATAATATTGTTGTACAATAAATAAAATTCAATAAAGTTAAATACAAATTAAATGTTAGTTTGTGTTAAGCAAAAAGGAAGTACTGTTTAATATTACAAAATAACTTTTAAAACTGCACAAACAATGGAATCTTATTTATATATGTAACTATTTGCATTTATTGCAGACATAATGAATTATTTTATAATAAGTTTTTGTTTGGTTTTGTTTGTATCAAAGAAATTTTCGTTCGGAAACAAAAGTAAAAGCAAGTGAGTTAATTAACTGTTTGATAAACATTTGAAAAATTCTAAAAATTATGAAAAGTGTTTTTTTTAAGGAAACTGCATATAATATAATTCAACAAAATTGACAGTTAAGTTAATTTGTGTGTTGTTAAATATATAATTGCACTGAAATAACCTTGTTTAAAAAAATGTTCAAAGTCTTATATACAAATGAAATTATTTTTTTTATAGGTTTATATAGTCTTATTTAACGATTTTAAATTTCTTAAATTCGGAAAAGGAAACAATCTTAAAAAGTTGAAAAATCAATAACTAACATTTTTTGTTAACATAAGCTTTATTTCATTAAAAAAATTAAAATTAAAAAAGACAATTTTACCATAAATGTTCGAAATAAATTGGTACTACCGACAAATACAATAAGAAGTAAAAAAAAACTATTAACTCAAACTTTTAAACTGTTTAAACTTAACAAATAATAATTTTAGTAATCTACAAACTTACTTGATTGAGAAAAAGCAATACCCAGGAACAACAAAACTTATTAAAAAGCCGGTAAGTTTTAAACTATTAGTTTTTGTTAAGCTAATGTTGTGTTTTAGTAAAACAAAAAATCTTTATATTAAAAACGAAAAATTCTTAAAAACGTTTTATTGCAAAATTCATTTTAATTTTTCATTGATATTCTTTTGTTTTTTATTTTACATTTAATATATTTAAATTAAATTTAATTTTTTTCACTAAACAACTTAATGTGAAAAACCTAAAGTTCAAAACAAAATGTGCAAAAATAATAAAGTAAGCCAATAAATAATCTATACCTCAGACAAATAATACAATGATATTAAATAAGCAATCTTTACCCAAAATTTGCTTTTAATACATTGAACTTGTAACAACTAAAACTAACAAGCTTGATTTACGTTTTTTATATTTCTTGCTGTTGTTAAGAATGTTAATAGTTGTGCAAAGATAAAATAAAAAGTATTCATTAATAATATATCCTTAAAAGTATAAAAAACTAGTAAATAAGCAAACTGGATAAAAATGTTTGGTTGTAATAAAAAATTGTGTAAACAAAACACCTAATTAGTTTTTCTTGATTTTATTTAGTTGTAAATTTTACTTATTTGCGATTTAAACCCAAAAACTTTCTTATTTTTTCAATATTTATTGCAGTTTAAATGCTCAAAGCACAGACGAAAAGGTACAAGTTGTCCGTACTCATCACAATTTAAAAAGCAGTACCAAGGTCTTGAGTATAACACGTTGCCAATAAACAAAAGAAGTAGCAGCCCGTGGACTATGTAGTAAGTGAAATAAACTACAATAAGAAGTATAATACGTAAATAATTGATGATATGTATATCAGAAATTGTTATTATGTTGAGAACTTTGAAACATACAAATTGATTACATTTAAAAAACGTAAATTTGTTCTAAGCAGTTTGCTTTTACTATGCTTTTTTTTAATTCTTTTAGAATGTCCATTTAGCTTTTGGTAGAAAACTAAAATTAACAATTATGCAAATTTCTTTCATAAAGTGTTATACTAACACACACAGTTGCCAGAATTTTTCTGCTATTTTTGCCCTCATTCAACTTCTACAGGAAAATTTAAATATATAAATTTTTAACCGTTAAGTATCGCAAAAGAGCTAAGTTTGGCTTTCTTTGAATTTCAGCAAATAAAATAGTTTACAAATAAATCACTATACTATAGTGCTATTCTTATTAACTTTCAGTTTACTGAAATTAACTTCTTTATACTAAAATAATAAAAGAACAATTATTGCAAACTAAAAGTACAAATTCCGGTATCATTTTTAGCTGATTTGAAAGTTGCTTGCAGTTTTCTGTTCATACTTAAAATTTTCAAATGTAGTAGTCTATCAATTAGGTTCGCGTTTTTTGAGTTCGCACAGACGGTTAAATTTGCAAATATTGAGTTCGCACTGCTGTTTAAGTTTGGATTTAAAATAAGAAAAGATTGCTTAGTATGTAACTTTTTCAATTTTAAGTTAAGTGAATTTAAGTTTAATATTTGCTTCAAAATATTATTATTAAATGAGTAGTTTTTTTCTAATTTATTTAAAAAAATATATAAAAACATTAGAAAATTGAAGAAAAACTTTTAAATCTAATAAATGTTCTAATCAAAGAAATCATTTCTTAATTGAGAACTTTAATTTTATATTTCTGTAAATTCAGTCTCAAAATAGCAGTAATAAACACTTTTTTTTTGAAAAAAAGTAAATCATAAGATTGTTTTTCTATTTTTATTAAAAGACGATTCTTTTAAAAATCTGTAAATGAAATTGTACTTAATGTTTAGACTATGATATTTTATTATAATTTACAGTAACTTCAAAGTATGTAACCTTTTTGTAATAAATGTTAATTTAAATTTTAACGATAATATTGGATAAAAACTTTTTTTTATTATTAATAGAGTAATTAAAAAAATACATTAATTTAGTATTGAACTGTAATATTTATATAGTTTTAGACTTTTATTTTGAATACAAAGTGAAGTTTAGTAAATGTATTTAATGAAAAGGTTATTTATCAGTTTTATAATAAATTTTATAAACAAAAAACTCTTTAGTTTTTTTAGTTTGTACATATTCCTACAGTGAACAGAATTTTTGGATAAACTTAAAAAAAAAGATATTATTTCTAATAATTGGACGTATACAAATTCAGTACATTTACCTTTAGGATACAGAAAACTTTTAAATGTAAAAAATTCATTAGCTTAAAATTTAATTTTTGTAGCTAATTTAAGTATTTTTTCCAATACTTTAAATATATTAAGTAACTTGTTGAAAAAAATTTGCGATAAACTAGCTAAAAAGAATATATTAAAAACTTAAGCTTATCATAGTCAACATATAAAAAATACAAATAATAAAAACAAATCAAAGTAATTGCAGAAATTGTAATAGTTCACTGTCTAAAATCCTGCAAAACTATTTACATAACTAAAAAACACATATTATAAACAGTAAAACTTATTTTACAATATAAAACACCTAGAAGAATTTATTTTAAATTTTAAGCTGGTCTTTTAATCTTTTTTGTTCAACATAATAATGAAAAACAAATGGATTAAAGCTATTAGAATTAAATTGCTTCTATTGGTGCTTCTTAAAACTAAACCAAAAAATAATAGGTAGTACTATTTATGCTTCATAACTAAATGTTTTATGTCACTATTTTAGGTATTAATTTGAAAAATTAATAAGAAAAAGGTCAAAAAACATCAAATAATCTACTGTGAAATTAAAAAGACTAATCAAATAGATTTAAAAAAAATTCTACACTATTTTTTTCTAAAAGGTAGTTTTCTCATAGAAAGTAGAGCTTACATTTGTAGCTTCAAAATTTCATTTCTATAATAGCTTTTGTGATAAAAAAATTATGAATAACTTTAAATTAAGTATGAAGAAAATCTATAAAAAAAGATACAGCTTAAAGTGCATTTTAAGATCAAAAATACCAAATATCAAAATGTTCTATTAAAAAAAATCTTCCAAGTTACGAGGTAAAAATTTAACTTAGTTTTAAACATTCAATTATTTTTAAACATCTGAACGAAAATAGAGGTTTAATAAAAATACAATATGAATTTAAAAATATTTAAAAATGTTACATAAGCTTGGTTTATACAACTGATTTGTTTAAGCATTTCTAAAAAACTAGTAAATCAGAAATTAACAAGACAAATAAGTTTTAACAAAACCAACAATTCATAAGTTGAAACACTGAATGAAAAACTGTTTACTATTTCTAAAATTAAAAAAAAAAGTTTGTATACTAAGTTAGTAAAATTTTACATTTAATGTAAAAAATAGTTTAAATAGACTAAAACTAAATAAACTCTTAACTAATAAAAATAAATAGAAAAAAACATCAGTAATAACATTGTAGATTTTAAAGTTGGCTTAAAACATAAAGAAACTCTAAAGCAATTAAAACAAATTGCTTTAAACAGTAACTGCTTTTTATTTTTAAGCCACTTAATTAATTTTTCTGTCTAAAAAATAACACCAAATTGTAAAAAAAACCATACAAGGAGGATTTTTTTATTGAAACTATTAATATTTTAACATACATCACTTTTAAAAGTTAACTGCTACAGTATATAATTTTTAAAATGTTTGATCTTTTAATAAACATGACTATAAATAACAACCAGAATTTTTTTTTTGTTCAAAACTAAATAAATTTAAAAGAACTAATAAAACAAATAAATATTTTTTTGAACACATTTTAATTAAAAAAGAAGTAGTTTATATAATTACTTAAGTTGTTTCACAAAACAGTTAGTGATAAAACTATTAGTTCTATAACTTCAAAAAGCAAAAGAACAACATTTTGTGAACATTTAGAACACAACTAAATTTATTAAAATGCAAAGTTTGTTACATAAAACTGTAAGTAATAAAATAATAAATATGTACTGAACTAATTAAAATTAAAAAGGTTAAAAAAAAATTATTTTAGAGTTTATCTGAAAAAACATTTACAACAAAATACTTCAAGTTACCCTAGCAGTGAAGTATGTTATTTTTAATGTATTATAAGTAAAATTTTAAACAATTACGAAATGAAATAACTGGCATATAACAAAGATTTATTTATAGTTACAAAACATATACCTTTATATATATTTATTTAAAACTAATTGAAAATTTTTCTTCTAGTTCAAATGTTTATCTAAATCATTTAATTTTTTAACATTGTAAGTTTAAAGTTTGTTAAATATTTTGAAAATTATTGTGCTCTCAATTTTAAACAGTTATATTTCAAAATTTGTTTAATTAATTAAATAAACAGTAAATAAACAACATAAAATTTAGTTAAAAATCTACAAAATAAGATCGAGCTATACATTGTTTTGAAATTTTTTAGCATCTATTAAACTTGAATTCAACTGATACAGTATTCATGAAGTAATACTAAAGTTAACCAAAAATAAAAATTACAGTTCTTTTGATCAGAAAGTTGTATTACATGACACAAAGCAAGAGCAAATTATAACAAAAATAAAGCACTTTGAGTATTTTTAATCTCTAATGTTTACTTAAACTTGAATTAGCATTCTAATAAAAATCTTTATACAAAAGTTTTAAAATTTGTTGATTTTTGTGTAAATTTATATCTAAGTTTAATTGATAATTTTATGTTTTTCTTCATTTCAAAAAAAAATATTTAAAGAAATTCAAGGTTTTTTGCTTAAGAACATAAGAAAAGTTGTGTAAATTAGTTAAAACTTTTAAATATTACTACAAAAGCTTTGTTTTACATATGTTTGCATTTGAAACTTTTTACAGAGAAGTAGAATTTCAAAAACTTGTTTATCACTCAAAAATAATTTTTAAAATATTTGAAAATCCATTGTAGTTAAATATAATATTATTATACATTTTAAAACAAAGAGTTAGAAAAACAATATAGATATTATGAAGTGGAAAAATTGCAATCATACTTTTATTTAAGTTGTAAAAAAAACTTTAGAAAGGTAAAAAACTTTTTTTTTTAAACTAACTTAAAGACCAAAGTATCTCTTTAATTAGGGAAGATGGTCTAAAAATAAGTAAATAGATAAACAACAAACACTGATGAGTTATTTAGAATAAATAAAATATTAAAACAAAAACTAACTTAAAGAGATGAGTGCTCCTGGGACAATTAAAATCTTACTTGTTTTACAACTTTGACAGGCACTATCAAATTGAAACATTCTCTCGAAATCTTAACTAACTTTTTGCGGTTGGCTTTACTAAAATCAGTGCTTCAAGTGATATAAATTCCTGTTAAGTCGAAAAAGTTGTTTAAAATAGGTTGAACTAGAACAAACACATATAATACTTAACAAAAAATATCATTAAAAGTAGAAAGCTATAAAATTTATTCAAGTATAAAACATTAAAAATTGATCAACTTGTACAAATATTTCAATTAAAAAGTTAAACAAAAATAAAAAACAACTTTGATACAAATACACTTTATCAAACTTAATAGATTACTAGAAATAATTGTATATTTACTGATAATACTTTTATAATGTTTATAAAATGTTCGAATATAATTTAATTAGATTTAAATTGCTTTTATATGCAAAAAAATGTACGTGTAGTATATAATTCTTCAATATTAAACATTTTTATTAAATGAAAACTGTGGACTTTAATACTTTGGAAGAAACAATCTCTCAGTAAAAAAAATATAAAAGTATTGTTATATAAATATCTCATTTGCGGCCTGTGAATAAAATTAAATTATGTAAGCTTAAATGTAGCAAATTTTTACTTTTTAAAAAAAGAAAAATTAATTGAAAAAACTAAAATTTTTATCAAATTTAAGGCCAACATTAACTGCTAAAAAATACCTGAGAAGCTTTTATATAAAAACTTTTTTAGGTTTTTGATTTCTTTAAATTAGTGTTAAAAAATGTCAGATATCTTTGAAAAATTGAAAAAAAGTGTATATTTTCTCAATTTAAAACTTATAATCTTTTGAAAATTTCACTGATGATTTATGGTAATATACTACAAAGTATTTCTAAAAGAGAATATTTCAACTGCTTGGTGCTGAAATATCTTCATATTTTTATTTTTTAGCAAATATGATAAAAATTTTATATACAATTTTACAAAATAAAACAATCATTAGGAAATTAACTAATTTTAGGTTTATACAAGCAACATCCTGATGCCTATTTGCACTTTTTTTTTTGAAAAAATATCAAATAAAAAATATTAAGTTAGTTTTAAGTTTTTATATAACTTATTTATTTTCCAATACTATTTCAACAAAGTTTAAGATAAATGCAAAAAAAAATCTCTAAATTAGTCTTACAGAAATTTTTTCTAACATTCTGCAAGAAAATTTTGTCAAAACTATTAAGAACTTGGAGTAGTTTTCAAACTGTATAGGCAAAAACTAGTTGGATTTAAACTTACATAACTTCTTAAATACTTCAAGCAGAAAAACAACAAAGCCTATTAAAAAAAAAAAATCAAACTTTGTTAAACTATGTTTAACACTTTGTACAATTTTTTTTTTCAGCAACATTATTTTATTATAACCAATGGCCGCTTTAACCCGTTTTCAGCTTACTGTGTTCAGGTAAAGTTTATACAAAATGATAACATTTTAGAAAACAAGCATGCAAAATCTAGCCCATTTATGAAAAAAATAATGAATAAAACTTGTTACTGAAGTTTTAATCATGAATATCTATGAAAACTACATGCTAATAGTAGAGCAGTATGAAAATTAATTTAGTTATTTTTCAAATTAAGAAATGCAAAAAAAAATTAATAAAAGTATCAAGGGCATAGGGGGGTTAAACACTTTTTTCACATTTTGATCTTAATTTATTGAGTTTCTAAGCTACAAGATGGTTTTTACTGTTTTTAATAATAAAAAACAATTTTTGATATATATCAGGTCAAAGTGGGAGGCAACAATAGGTTCCTTTTGGAAGGGGCAAACTAAAACAGCAAAAAAAGACTACTTCACTAAAAATCTATATTCTCCTACGTTTTTTGAGATAAATACCTCAAACTTTCAGGATATGTTGTTTAATGTACTTTAAAACTTTGTCAGAAAGAATGTTTTTAAAATTAAAAAAATTAAATTATAAAAAAATAAACAAAAAATAAACAGTTTTTTTTCTGTTTTTTTGTCACAAATTATTATTTTTTGTTTGTTTAAATTCTCTTCCGACACAATGTTTTAAAAATTGAAAGCAGAATATTCTGAAAGTTTGTGGCATTTATCTCGAAAAACGTAGAAGAAGATAGATTTTTAGTGAAGTAGTCTTTTTTTGCTGTTTTAGTTTGCCCCTCCCAAAAGGAACCTATTGTTGCTATCCAATATGACCTGCTATATCTCAAAAAATAATTTGATCTTTTTTTTAATTTATAAAAAGCAACTTAAGGCTTAGTTAAAATTCAATATTATAAGACTAAATTGTAAAAATGGTAATCTACATCCCTATGCCCTTAACATGTTTTTAATTGTTATTCAAAATTTTTGGTAGGATGATTAGTTAAAACTAACTTTTTTTAAATTTTAACTAGTATTAGCATGGTATTTAAGACTTGAGAATTTCGCTTTTAATCTCTTCTTACAATATCTACACCTTACGTGGTATGAACTAGAAACATCAGGCATAATCCAGTCTATTAGTAAAATCATATTCTGTATTTAATAAATAAGTCTTATTTATGTAAAGCAATAATCAACTACTTTACCTTTAAACTCAGGAACAGATTTCCATTTAGAAGTGTATTTTTGATTATTCTTCCTAGTAGGTGCTTCAATTTTGACAGTTTTCATTTTTAACCAGCTGTGACAAATAAATGTTTTAGTGCTTTGTATTAAATAGGCTGTTATAAAGTTAACTATCATAAAATAAGAAATAATATTTTTTCAATTTTTTTTTTCAGATTTGTTAACAACAACTGAGGATCTCCTATATGCAAATATAGAAGTAAAACATTGTTTTGTTAGTAATAAGCTATTAAAATAAATATTATTTTTTTTTACTTAATAAAAATTCATTAGTTAGTTAGATAAATGTTTTTCCTACTTTTTAAACAACTTACAAATGTATACTTTGCTTTTAACTATTCTAACTACTAAGTTAAAGTAATTATAATTTAGCTGAGTTAATAATCAGAATTTCCACTCTTTGAGGCAAAATAGTCAGCCTGGGTTACCTCAGACTAGTTAGGAGTTTATAATAAAATAGAAATAAAACTATTTTGTTAGAAGATTTTTGAATAAAAATAATACTAATTAAGTTTAAATACAAAAAGATACCTAAATAATTACAGAAGAGTTTAAAAAATCAATATTTGTAAGAAATAAGAAATAGTTAAGGCATAAAAACTTGTATGAGATACTTAATGGATATCAACACTAGCATGAGATTTCAAAAAAAGTTCATGGTAACTTAAGAGTTCCACACACAGTATTTATCTGAAACCTTTTTTAACTGAATATATCTTAAAAGTTAATTGAAACTGTTTTTGCTTGTATAAAAAATCTTAGTAAAGACTTTATGGATGATACTATAAAAAAACTAATCTACTGATGTTAAATTTATACATGATACAAACAAATTTTAAAACTGAAACATTAATTCTTAGCACAATCATTTTATCTATAGACACAAAAATGAATGTACATTTCATTGACTTTTTGAATGCTTTAAAAGCCTTAATTTAATTTTTTGCTCATATATTGTAGGATATGGGAAATGTGAGCTGAAAACTTTTTTAATGAAGCAAATCCATCAAATTTTTTTAATGAATATTTTGTTAAAATTGTTCTTAATGATTCTTTTTTATAACAGTTAGATGATTAAGATCAATTATTTAACTATTATTTTGTTATACTTATTACACAAAACTTATTTTTAAATTTTTTATGATTATTTTACATAATACTTTGTTAATTTTTTTAGTGAATAAAAGACATTGTTTAGTTTTGATTTAAATACAGCTGTTTTTAGAAAAATTTGTACACTTCTAAACTTAAGCTATAATATCATAACTTCTAGAATTCTTGAAAAACATGATTTATCAAAACCAAAATTGAAACAAAAATATTTATCAAATAACAAAAGAACTTATTTAAGATATCAAAGAAGAGCTAAAAAGAGTAATTAAAGTGTTAAATATTAAAAAGAAAACATTATATAACTGTTAAGTTCTAAAATTATAGGTAAAATGTTTTTTACTAGTCTAAAGTCATTTAGCTAATTCTTGAATAATTAATAAGTATTCAGTTAAAATATTCAGTTGTTACAAAAGGAGAGTCTTTAAAGATATTATTAATAAGATTTAGCTTATAAAACTGGACTAAATTAAAAACACAGGTTAACCAATTTTATTATTTTAATGGTTAACAAATTTATGCACATTTGAAGGCTACATTGTATATGGCTACTATACAAACAGTCCTAGACTTTAATAATGCAAGACATTACTAAATTAAAATTTGCAGATAGGTTGTTTCAAGAAATCTTATTTACCCATTTCATTAAGACTCAATATGTTGTTTTTTTTTTGAGTAAAGAGTGACCAACAAAAATGTGCAAAAGTTAAGTCAAAGAGACATTTCTAAAAACTAAAAAAAATCTTAAACCTTATTTTTGTATTTGAAAATAATAAACTTATGTTTGAATAAATAGTAATTTGAATATAGTAATGTCTTGGTTATAAACTATATAACTTGAATGAAATCATAAAATTTGAAGTTTATTCAAGTCATTTAAAAATTTATTATAACATTTAAATATATAAAGTAGAATACAAAGATTAAACTAAAAAGAAAACTTTTTGATAAAAAACTTTAAGTATTTTAAGACTTTAATCACAATTAATTATTTTATTTCTAGGATATTTTAATTTTTTATGGTAGACAACCATCAGATTTACTTCAAAGTCCACCTTCTATTTTGCTTCAAAACAATAAATTGAACACTTTGTAAATTTAAAAAATTGTATATTCAGTGTAATTAAGGGTTTGGCAATGTTACATAAACAACTTACTAATCTTAATATTCTGCTGAAAGTTTTATTTCGTCTTATTTTCGTTAAACAATATAAAAAAGTTTAGATAAGTTTAAATTAACATTTAAACAAATTATTTAATTTTCTACCTGAAAAAATGAAAAATACATATATCTAATTGAAGTTTTAAAACATACTAAAAATTTGCTTTTTAATACTGATGATTTTTTTAATAAAAGTTATGAGCATGAGCATTTTTTAAATATTTCTAAATTTATTTTATTTGAAGAGCAGTGTTCCTTTAGATTCTTTTATAATGTTTTAACTTGTCACAGTTTAAATTTATTATTTTAAACCTTACAACTTGTAGTTACAAGTATTGTTACTAAAGTTTATAAATTTTGATAAATTATTTTTCAAAATGTTTTGTAGAATGAGATTCCCCTTTACGTTTAAGTGACGCCCCTTAAGGCCGTTCTGCTATAAAAATCAAAATTTAGGTCAAAAGAGGTTTATGCTAAGCTAACAGCTATTGTGGTAAATAGCTCATTTTTTAACAAATTTTCCGCGTTTCGGCTACATTTGGCTTCTCTGCTAACACACTTTTAAATTCCTAGTAGTACTTTAACACAAACGATATATGATACTTGACTTAAATTATTCAAATTCCCACCATTAAAACATAACGTATTCTAAATATTATATAGCATTTAAATAATACTCTATGTGTTAAATCTTAAATAGTCTATACGTTTAGTTATGTATTATGTTAAGTTTATAAATTTTATAAAACTGCTTATATTAGGTTTTTATACCTGGAATTTATTTGCGTCATACAAGTTATTATTTAAAAACATAATTTGATTTTGTTGAATAATTGTATATTACTATTTAAAATACTAAATAAAATGTCAGTTTAAAAAAGAACATAATTTTTTTTTTTCATAACGTTGTTTTTAAAATTTAGAACGTGTAAAATTTTAAAATAAAGTAAAAATAGTAAAATCTTTAAAAATTTATCTTCAACATATTTTTAAGTATTTTATTAATACTTAAGTATTGCGTAGGAAGATATATATATATATTGTTTGTTGAAAGATAAAAAAAGCTTTCAAAAAGTTTGGTCTAAGGACCTGGTGAACAAAAAAAACTTTTCGGTTATCGAGTAGCACACCACGGTTAAATTTAGTTTAAATGTAAAATGATTTTATTCAGTTTTATTCTTACTTTAGTTCATGCAATTAAAAAAATATATACATAATTTAAAAAACCTTTTTGAAAAAAAAGAATATCTGCTTTATTTTATTGTCGACTAAAAAAGTAGTAAAATATATCTTTGTATAAATTTTTACTTTCTATATATTTTTTTACAGATTATAATATTAATATAATATAATCTTGGTCATGTTGTTGTGCAGAAACAATTTAAAACTAATATTTATTTTTAAGAGGGTTATACTAGAAAAATATATTTTTTATGTTAAAACAGCTAATTGAAGTCGGTAAACAGCATTTTGCTGTTAATTAAGTAGATATATGAAATTTGTTGTTTAAATTTAACCTAAAAGTTATTTAATTTTTGAATTTTCATAAATAGTAAAGAGATATTTTTTAACATAAAAAAGAAGGATTAATCATGGTATTTATTTAAATTTATACATAGTTGCCTAAAAAAATATCAAAAATTTAGTTTAGTTTGAGTTGCTTTTCACACTTTGACTTTTTGTTTATAATTGATAAAAGAATTTTTTTTTTGCGTTTAAAATTTACTTAGTATTATGTTCGAAACTTGATATTTGCACATTTGTGAAAGTAGAAAACTTCTATTGTCATCAGTAAATTAAAATTACTCATAAAACTTCAATTACCTAAATCTTAAAACATTTAATACTTAAAGTTTATTAAGCAATATTAAAATTGATATTATTATATTAAAGTGAAAACTTTTGTGTGAAACTGAATATTTCATTGCGTAAAATATGTACATAAATGAAAATATAGTCTTTAAAGTTAATTTGAGCTTTTTTTACACTGAACCATATTTTATGATAATTTTAACTAAAATCTTTACTTTAGTGTTCTTAATATATTTTATTTAGGAATACAATCACAAGTCAACATTTATTTAAGCTTATTTAACTAAACTATACATTAGGGTGCATCCGTTGTCCCGACCTTGAATTTTGCAAAGTTTTACTTTTGACGTTTAGAAATTACTTGAATAGACAGCACAAAAAAAAGCTTCCTAGCTTTAATGCTTGTGGAGTAAATTACTTTTAAAAATTTTCCTTTATATCGGAATTTTTAATAAGCGTAAAAAAATACTTTTTCACTAAAAAAATTTTTCTCCTACGTTTTTGAGATAATAATTAAAACAATTGGAAACTGCTACAAAAATAAAAAACTATTAAAAAGATTAAAAATTAATTACTGATTTTTTCATTATTTAGCATAAATTTTTATTTTTCTTTTATTTTAAATTTTGTTAAGACAAAATTTTTAAAATATGGCATCGAACATTTCCTAAACGTTCAAGGTATTTATCTCTCAAAACGTAGGAGAAAATAAAAACTTTGTGAAATAGTTTTTTCCCCTTATCAAATATACCGATATAGAGAAAAATTATCAAAAGTAATTTGCTCCACGAGGCTTAAGGCTAGAATTCTTTTTTCTGTGTTGTGTGCTTTTTTGATTTCTCAACGTCAAAAAGTTAAACTCTGCGAAAGTCGGAAGTTTTTATTTTAAAGGGGAAACAGATGCGCTCTAATGTACATGTCTAGTCCTTGACATGACCTTAAACTGTTATGGTGCATGACTTGATAACCGGAAGGTTTTTTCATGCACCAGGTCCCTGGACCAAACTTTTTGAGTGTTTTTTTGTCGTTCAATAAACAATATAGTATGTTTTTTAAAGAAAGCAATATAATGAAGCCAATGATGAAAACGATGTAAACATTTATGTCGCTATAATAACACATAATTTAATTCCAGCCTTAAATACGGTCTACATTTAAAACGTTAATTAATAATAACAGTCAACTCCAAAATTGTATTGCTTTTAGGTTACTTCAACTACAAACAATTGTTTACAATAGTATAAAACTTTAGTTTTTTGTCAGATTAAACATTTCAGACCGTCACAGAAAAGTATTAAATTAGATATATTTAAATATTTTCTATATATCAGTATACTAATTAAATAAGTTTCGCAACTCTTTATTATGGTAACCGTTTTTTAGCTTCGAACACAATCGTCACAGAAAAACATTAATTTATTTGTATTCAAATATTTTTACATGATAAAATAGTGTTTTAAAAAAGTTTACACTTATTACATTTAATATAAAATTAACAAAACTTTTCATTTTCAGTTTCGAGTACGATCGCCACAGAATTCCCGCGCTTTTGCAGCGAGCTTGCTGCGACTGCCAGTCATGCGTGACCATGGACAATTTTGGCCTTTTTCTTCCCGCCGCCCGCAAGTACTCGCACCAGGTTCGCGTCCCCGTCCAAGTGCGGAGAAGGTCGTCGAGGCAACCGCGAAAGTGGGTGCGGGTCGTCGAGGAAGTCCCCGTGGCGTGCACCTGCGCCGTTGCTAAGTGGCAAACTTGATGGTTGCTATGCTGCAAACTTGATGGTTGCTATGCTGCAAACTTGATTGTTGCTAACCTGCAAACTTGATGGTTGCTAAGCTGCAAACTTGATGGTTGCTATGCTGCAAACTTGATTGTTGCTAACCTGCAAACTTGATTGTTGCTAAGTGGCAAACCTGATGGTTGTTAAGCTGCAAGCTTGAAAAACATTTTGGTATATATGTGTTTTCTTGATTTTCCTGTATAATATATCTTACTTTTGTTTATAAATTCTAATTGTAATTAATTCCTGTCGAAGCTGAGTTAAAGATTGCTATGCTAAAAACTTGAGTTTTTTTGTAAAAAATTTCTTAAAAATATTTAAATAAGATGTTTTACTTTTTGCTGTTTGAGAAAAAAACTTACAAATAGAAAGATATTTTTTGTTAACATTTGTTGCGGGTTTTTTGATTATTAAGAAAGCTTTACATTTTTTTTTATGTTTCATTACAAATTTTTCTGAAAAAACTTCACTAAAAAAACTAAAAATTAAAATTTAAAGTTGTTAAAACAATACTTTAATAGTATTTTTGCAACTTCTATATACACATGTTCTTTTAGCTTAAAATTATAATGCATTTAATTTTTGCTTAAGTTGCAATTGATTCTTGATGTAAGGTTTTGTTTTTAACAACCTTATTTCTTATTTTAAAATTTTTTGTAATTTTAAACGTTATTATATGTAAATTTGTTAAATAATCAAAACTTAAACATTAATTCATTTTAAGAAACTTTCCTGTATAATCCAATAGCTTTCTTAGGTTGTGTCATGTAATACTTAGTGTGTTATATTAATATTTTTACTAGTATTGTGCTGGTTATTAACAAAACTTTAAAACCCGTAATACTTATTTCTTATTAAAGATATTTTTTCACTTCATCAAACAGCTTTATTAAATTAAGAATCCTTTTTGTATCTAACTTTTGTGTTATGACATTGAATTTTCTTTCGCTGAAAAGTTTCACAACTTGTAATTTTTTTCTACAGTTAATTTTGCTAACTCTTACCTAACTTCAAATTTTTTTAATTTTCTGAAAGTTTAATAACTAATTTGAAAAATTTTACAGATCTAATCATTAAAATAAATACTTTTTAATCTTAAAAATGTTGTTTTTACATAATTATCAGGCAATTGTTTTTATTTTAAAATGTTTTCAATTATTAAAGTTTTTTTTATATAGCTTAACTTAACAATTTAAAGCTAAAAACATTAAAGATTACTAAAAATATTAGGCATGAATTTTCATAAACACTATTAAAATAATAACTTTTTCATAACAAGATTAATAAGTATAGCTTTTTTCTTAAATGAAATGTTAACTTTTTATAAAATATATTCAACCTATATTATAAATAAAATTTATCGATACTTAAAATTTAATTAACTCAAGTAATAAAAAATCAATTTATTCAAAATATTAAGAAAACTATACAAAATTTACAAAAAAAATTAAAATAATGTTAAACATAATGTTAAATGAAATATTTATCTGAATACAACTAATAACAAATTTTTAGTCAAAAATTCTTATTTTTAAATAATAAAACAAATAATTAATTTTCTTAATGTTTGGATGATTATTTATATATTTTTCTAAAAGCAAAAACTTCCAAATTCTTATTTTTTTATACCGAAATTAGTAATTATCTATCAAATATCTGAAGATTATCAAAAAAAAAAAATCTAAAAATAAAAGTTTTCTGAAACCTAAAACAACTTTCAACTAAGTTTGAAATGTCACGTACTTTATAATTTAAGCTGTTTCGCGCAAATTATGTTTTAAGTTATAGATACATTCTGAACCAGAGTCCTCTGCTTGACTAGCCAAATATTTCTCAATATTACAGCTTGTTATGGATGCAAGTTTTCAGCAGATTTTATTTAGTTAAACTGTTTGCACAACTTTTCATGCCAAATTATTATACAAAACCATTGTAATGTTCAAAGTAGGAACTGCAAAGCTTTTAAAATTTAAAGCAATTATGAACAACATCAAGAACAGTTCTAGTTTTGACTTGGTTCAGAATTGCAAAAGTCTACGAAATTCAGTGTTGAAAAGGTGTTTATTTAAAATAGATTTACTATTTACACAAAATTTTGTAATTTTAGACTAAAATTTTTCCCAAGTTGTTAATTTGTAACCAGTTAGCTTGATCGTTTTTCAGCGTAGCCTATTAATAATAGGACATTTTTTTTTAATTTCAAAATAAGATATGGCTGGTTAAAATATATCTCAAAAGTTTTAAATTTCATGTAACGGCTTCAGACATATAAAACATTTAGTTTTTGACAGTTAGCAAACTCAAATCTTAAGTTTTTAAAGAAACTTTAGCTACAGTAAGACTGTTACACACAATTTATAATACTCTTCTTTACTGAAAAATATACTCACTTGTTTGCAAATATCCCTGTATGGGAAGTTGAAACAAATTGACATTTTCCAACTTTTTGCGCACAGGTAGTGCTTTAAAAAAAACATTTGAATCATATTTAAAGTTAATTTACAATAAAAGCATATTCTTAACTTACTAGGATAAATTTTAGTGCAATTGTATTGACTTTTTTTTTTTTTTTTCCTTAATTTTCAAAAGTTAAAGGGTAAATTAACCAAAGCTTATATATTAAAAAAAAACATTATTATAAAGAAAATTAAAAACAAATTTTTACAGAACTATTTCTTTATTAAAATAGCATATGTTTCTGTGTTTTAACTTGTTAACATGAGTAGCTGTCAAATTTGTACGAGTGCACAAAGATACTTTTGCACGAAGACACTTCTGCACGAGGGTATATAATTGCACGAAGACATTTTAGCACGAGCAAACAATTTTGCACGGATTGAATTTTATTTAGTTTAGTTTTTTTTATCACTGTTACCCCTAACCCTCGGTTGGTAGCTTTTTTTCTTTAATTTGTTTTCTAGTTATTTTTCTGTTTTTTTCAATCTCGTGAAAAAATGTAACTCGTACAAAATTGAGCCTTGGTGCAAAATTGTCTTTGTGCAATCTTGTTCCCTCGTGCAATTTTGAGCCCTTGTGCAAACTTGTCTTCGTACAATTTTGTCTTTGTGCAATTTTGAACTGTTTCTTGTTAACATATGAACCAGGATTTCTATTAATAAACGATTGACTTTAAATTTTGAATTGTTAACAGAAAATTCTAATTTTCTTTGTGAATTTTTATTTATTGGAGAACTGACATTTTGCCAATATTATAAAAAACAGATCTTACGCGTAGGAACTATGTATGTTCTTCTGGTAAACAAAAGTTATATAAAAATATTAATTTTTTCAGCACTTCTCCAATAGTATTTTATTATTAAATTTTCATACAATAAAAAAAACATATTATCTCAAATATTTGAAACATCTTCACTGAAAATACTATTGCAAAAGTCAGTTTTATATATCGCTTTTAATGATTCGTTCAAAAACAACTCCTAAACCAGATCTTATAGATGTTATGTTTAACATAATTATTCTGATGCAACTAAATAATGTTAACTTAATTTATTTTTTGGGCTGAAATTATTTTGATCATTAAAATTTTAAACAATTTTGAACTATCAAATGTTGTACGGTAAAAACAAAACACATTATTTTATTATGAGTGTATGCATAAATATATTTTGTAAAACAAAACCAATATTTCAAAGTATGTAAATTGAAATGTTGCTTTCAAAACCTTTTGAAAAATATGTTTACTTCAAATTCTTAAAACTTGTTTATGATTGGGAATAGTTCTAAAAACATGAACTTCTAAATACAATAAATACTAATAACTAAATATTTTTAAAACCAATAAAATGTTTTTTTTTATTTGGTCTTCTTATCAAAGCTTGAAATAGTTTCAATTTGAAAAAAATATTGAATTTATAATAAAAACTATCGTTTTAGAAAATTATTATTAAAAGTTGTTAGTCTTAGACAACTGATTTTTTTATAAATAAGCCTTGTTCTTTTAATTTTTTCTGTGGAGACTTAAGTACACTTATAACCAACAAAAAATTAAAATATTGTTACTAACAAACTGCTAAACAAAAGTAAAACCTACATAATGAAACGCTAAAACAAAATCTATACATATAAAACATTGTAAATAAAGTTATATCATTGAAAAAGTCAACAGTAATTATTTGAAAATACTTTAAATGAAAAATAATTTTAGCATCTATTAATAGCATACATAAGTACATTTTCACTTGACAAGTAGTGAGTTTTAAGAAGTAAATTATTAAATAGTTTATAGCACAACGCAATAAAACTCATTTTAGAAAACAACTTTTATGTTAGAAGATTCAGATCAGACTCAAATAAAATAAAAAAAGTTATTTTTTAATTTTCAAAAAATCAGCTTCTTTTTCACGTTCTAATAATTAAAGTTTTCTTTTCACCTTCATTACTACCTTCTTGAGTGAGTAGATACCATTGAAGTCAGTCCATCTCAGTCCCCATGCATTAGTTTTACTCGGATTCTGGTATTCCCCATTCAAATTAGCATGATGGCAGTTATTAAACCACCATCCTCCAAAGCCTCCAAACTCAATAGAGCAATTTCCTAAAAAATATATTTCTTCTTTATATCAAAATAATTAATAAATTTTAATACAATATTGTATCTAGTTCTAGTTTTAAATGGTCGTTTAAAGTAATTTTTTTATTAGAATTGTTTTAATATAATCCGGATATTCCTAATTTTAAATTAAGGTCTCGACTTTAAAAACATATTCAAATCAAAAAAGGAGTATTAAACATAAATATTTTTTTTTACATTAAAACGAGATACAAATTGTCTTTAGAAATCATTAGTCTAAAATGATAGGACTTGTTGGTACATTTTGAATTATTTTAGTTTTAAATTAGACACGGGTCCTTGAAAACATCATTATGATTTCAAATAACTCTAACTTCAGCAACACTAATATATTCATTTCCATCTCACAAGTGAATAGAAATGTTTCAATTAATGGTCTACTGGATCCAACTGTCCAGATCCGGATTCGATAGGATAATACCTTTTTGGGTCCAGATCCGGTTGGATCCTAAGGTTATAGATAAAGCTTAATGCTTAAAGTAGGGCATTTGAAAAAAAATAATAGAAATATTTAAGGAATTGGATTGAAATTTATACTAGACATAACGAGAACTTTGAGAGTTTCATAGAATCTAGAGGGATCGTCATTTCAAAATAATCTCTGGATCCGGCCAGATCGTAATTTCAAAATGAGATTCAGAACCACAAATGGCCGGATGTTAATTTCAAAATAAGGTCCGATTCCGGCGGCATTTTAATTTTATGGATCCGATAGATCAATAATTTCAATTGATAGGTACATCACTGTCAAACAATTTTTTTATACTGAAACTTAACCCTAATCGAGTCTGCAAAATAAGATGATAAAAATATTAAATTCATCTCTTAGAAACACCATCTCGTCATTCATATAAACACTTATAAATAGTATGACTTCAATTTACAAAAACCAAATCCTTATTTTGAAAGAAATTCACATTTAGTCAGAAAAACAATACAAACTGATAAATTTTAAAACATTTGTAGCGAGAAATGTTGACAACTTTAATATGTAGAGAAAACAGATTTAAGAAAGGAATCAATTCAAGTTTGAGATTCTTATATTGAAATATATTTATTGGAAATAAACAATAATTGTTTTTTTTATTTTAACATTTTGCCAGCATCGACAAAAAAACTTCTTTAGCCTGACGCTTATTAGCCTTATAATTTCTGACGACAAGGACCAATGAATAGAATGAGTTGTTAAATAAATAATTAATAAGTACTTACCATTTGGAGCTGCGTCGTTATCTTGGTCTGCAGTTGAGAATTTCATTCCGTTATGATAGGCCAGGGAATTACCTATGTTAGAAAAAATATTAATTATCATTACTTAGTAACCAGTGGCGAAATTATTTTTGATTAGTGATGCGTAGAGTTTACAAGTATTTATTAAAACCATTAACTGTATACTTTTAAACTAAATTTGTATGATAGTATTACTACAGTTACAAAAAAGGTTTTAAACAAAAGTTTATTTGAAAAATTTAAAGTATTTACAGTTTTATATTAAAACATTAGGTTTTCTATTTTTTAAGTTGAGCATCAAGTCCAATACTACACCCAACACCTTTGTTGTAACTATTGTTGTTATTAAGAACACACTACTATATATCTTTATTAAAAATTAAAAACACCAATAAATTATGTAGAAATTTCAAAGGACTATGCTTTACAAATCATACATGTAATTAGAGAATAAAATAACTTTTAGTTGTCAAAAAATGAACTAAAAAGTATAATATATAAAACTAAAAATTAACCTGCAGTTCCTGTGTACTGGCCAACATGTAATATAAACTTTCTAGATTCATGGCTCAGGTAAAACTGACTAAAAATAATTAAACATATTTTTAATACTAAATAATACACAAACTATTTTTAATTCTTAATCAAAGAAAACATCAGCTGAAGTCTAACAGAGCTAAGGTTGGAATTTAGTATGCCGTGAGACAAGTTCAAGTTAACACATAGTTTTAATCACACCACTTAGATCATCAGACCATAAGCCTTCAGTAAACTGAGACCAGGGTTTTTGGTATGATCAGACCTGTTGACCTGAGTTTGCATCACGGACCTGAGTTTGCATAAATCCAAGCTTAGCATTGTTAGACTTTTGCTGATGTTCTTTTTTGATAGTATTCAAAACAAGCGTACCAAGAGCAATTTATCAAACGTTGCACAACAACTAAAAATGGCTGAAGTTACTAATCATACCAGCAAACGGTAAAACATGATAAACCGCTTGTAGATTGATTACTGCAAGGTGGCAACTGACTGACTACAATAACAACAAACCCAGGTCTCAGTTTATTATAGATTTTGGTCTAATGATCAAAGTGGTAAAATTAAAACTTTATGCTCCTTACTTAAAAGTATAAACGAGCAAAAGTCATAATCATTTGAAGGAAAAAGCTAGTCTTTAACATAAATTTCAATTAAACAAAATGTGTAAGCTATGGTTGATGTTGTAATAAACGTACAAAAGGAAAGTTAACAATGAATAAATTTGAGGAATTAAAAATATTTTAATTTGAAACTATTTTAAATAACTTAAGTATTTTGTATATTTCTTTTTGTTTTTATAAGTTCTAAGTTGTGTTTAAAATGAATAAATAAACTAACTCGTATACTGCATATGCTGTTTCTCCATTAAACTTCTCCATTTCAATTCTTAAAACATAATCTTTATTTTTCAGAATTGAATACATGTTCCTTAACCCTTAAAATTATTAGATTTTTATCATATTGAACAATATTTACTTACTTTTTATAGTATTTAAACTTTAAAAAAAAATTAAAGTCTTAAATTGGTCAACAAAATACTTGATTATTTATCTTATCATTAATAACATAAAAACAAGGTATACTGATATTCAAACGAACCAATCCAGTAATTTCCGTTTTTATCACCAAACCCCTTGAGGTAATCTAACCAATTTCTTTTGAAGCTTGTTGATGAGTCTGTCCTTCTTTGTAAGACCTGAACAATGTTATAAAGAGGATTACTACTGATATTGATATGCATAAAAATATGTTTTAATGCTGCTATGTTCAAAAAATATTTAATTTCAAAGTTTTATAACATTTTTGGTGAAGAAAAAAAATTACTAAGTTTTCTTTTGGCTGAATTTGAAAGTTAAAAAAAAAATTAGAAAACCAAAAATAAACTTTTAAGTTTTAATGCATCTATATCATTAAGTTAACAAAAAAAAAACTGACAGTCCATCCAGTATTATCAGAGTCGAATTCACAAAAAGCTTCTACAGTTTTTTCAGCATTTTTAAAAGGATTTATTGTAAAAACACCATCTTGAGCTCTAGAGTTGATTTTCTTGACATCATTGCAATCACGTGCTAAAATTATGTTTACAAGAATTAACAATATTAAAGTAACAATTGTATGGGTCACCACTTTTTTCTATATCAAGTGCAGTAAATATAGACTTTTTTTAATGGTACAAGTACAAACTGACATAAAAACAATTATGTTTTTTTATGTTCTAAATTTTAACAATATAACATATATGTAGAGTGCAAATATAACAAGTGTGGGTAAACAAAACCCACTAACTAAGCAATAAGTTATGACCATAGGAGGGCTAAATCACTTTTTCATATTTTGATTTTAATTTGTTAAGATTTAACTAAGCTACAGGATGCATTTTACTGATTTTTAATTTCAAAGTAATTCATGAGATATAACCAGTTAAAGATGTAGAGTGCAAAAAGTTCTTATAGGAAGCGCAAACTAGAAAAACAAAAAACAAAGACAATTTCACTAAAAATCTGTCTCCTTCAAGTTTTTTAAGATAAGTAATTCATGTTTTCAGAAAACGTTCCTTGCAATATTTATAAAATCTGTTGCAAAAAAAAAATTCTATAAAAATTGTTATAAAAAACTAAAATATTAGAAATTTTGTTGAGACAGAATTCTATAAATATTGCAAGGAATACTTCTCGAAAATTTAAAGATATTTCTCTCAAAAAATGTAGGAGATAGATTTTTAGTGAAAAAGTCTATTTTGCTTTTTTTAGTTTGCGCCTTCAATAAAAAACATATTACACTAACTAACTTTAACCACCTATATCTCAAAATTTATTTTGAAAATTAGAAATCTGTGATTGCAGCTTGTAGCTTAGTTAAAACTCTACAAAATAAGATCAAAATGTGAAAAAAGTGATTTACCTCCCCATTTACTTTAATTAATTTTGTATACTTCAGGGGTTGGCAAACTGCAGTACCAAGGTACACTTTAGTTAAAATAATAATATTCTAAACATTATAAGAAGTATTTTGTGGTAAAAACTTGAATTACGCTCATAATTTTATAAACTCATAACTGATGTCTATGAATGCTTATTTTATTACACTTTTAGTTTAAAACAAAGTTGATTAGTACACTTATTAAGTTTATTTATAGCATACTTCTTGTAGTTTCATGTTTGTATATGTATACAAATTTAATCTTTGTTGTGAACTTAAAAACATTATTTAAATTGTAAATACTAAACAACTAAAGCAACCTCCCATAAAAATTTTCATAAGATTTTTCAATCTGTTATAGTTTATATTGATGTTTTTGAATCTATCCTCTAACTTTTTTTTGTATTTACTCAATGTACTTAATTTCTCTTTGATTTTCTTGTTGGATGTTTTATTTTCTGCTTTAAGAGTTCGTTTTAGTTTATAGTAGTTGTCAGCCAAACTTTTATGGTTGCCTTTTAATTTATTGAATTTTTCTTCTAATTTTTCTTGCTTTTCACTCATAACATGTATTTTCTTTTTGTTTTCTATGTTATCTCTTCTAAGATACTCTACAACTGATTCTAAACGACTCTGGGGACCTAAATTTCCAGTAACTCCTACTTCACCCATTCCACTGCCTTCCTTTTGATCTTCATTTCCAGACAGACTTCTAACGTGGCGATTTGTGGAAAGTCCACCAAGACTTTGGTCCTCGTCATCAGAAGTAGAAAGAGTCCAGTCACATTTGGCTATATACAAAATGTTGAATAATAATAAAACAAACAATTTCATATTATGACTGTAAAACTGAATTTTCAATTATTTATTTTGGTTAGTTAGTTTATATTTATCAACGTTCTTGACATTATATATAAATATATATGTTTATGTGTAAAGTAGATTTTGAAACTGCCTTCTGATACGCAAAATAGTCTAGTTATTAGGGACACCAGAAATTAAAACAATTAATTTCATTTTTTATGGTTACAAATCTAAAATTTTTGCTTTAAAATTTTGGTAATCAGTTTTTTTTTTGCAAAAATAAGAACCTAATAAGAAGTTATGTAATTAGAAAACATCTAAAAATATTTTTGTACTTAACCTAGTTAACCTTCCAAGATTACTGTACTTTAAGCCCAAGCAGGAGAAACATGTATATTTATTAAAATACTTATATTAAATTCTTTTAACTAAAAGTTGCCAGCAAAATTATAAAATAAATGTTTATAAAAATTTTAGACAGATTCAATAAATGTAACCTTAAAATACACCCTGTAGAACTTATTTTTCTGACTTTCATTGAAAAATCTTAGTAGATTGTTTTTTTTATTATCAAAACTTTATATTTAAAATAAAGTATAAGTCTGCAAGCTACAACAAAATACCTAAATATGAGTTTAACTTGCATGATCTAGAATAGAGGTGGGCAACGTACGGCCCGCGAAGTGAAAATGACCAGCCCCTAAACCTTTTTTAAATTTAATTGGAATACCGCCCAAAAACAAATTTGATCCGGTCCCGCTAAGCATTTTTAAAATTTACAAAATTTTTTCAAAATCCGGCAAACCAATGTAAATATTACAAAATTTGTACAAAACCTTTTTAGATTATTCTAATAAAACAAAAATGTAAGTCTTTGACCCTGAAAACATTTGTAAAATTGGCTTTCTATTTTTGTGGTGATTAAAACACTCTTTTGTTAAAGTATCTTTTCCTGTTTCGAGTCAGTTGAAGTAATCCTTTCTCAAAATATCCAAAAATAATTGTTTGCTGAACAAATTTTGATGATCTTACCTACCATAATCACTTTCATAAAAAATGGACGTGTTTAAAATTGCTGTCTTTCCCAGATGTGTAGTGAGTTATTTTTATACTTGTTTAGAAAAGTAAACAAAAAATTTTTCAAACATTGACAACTATTTTAAACCAAACTGCTCAACATTAAATTTTTATAAAATATTTTAAGTTGAGACTACAATTTCCACTCTTTTCTGCTATTGTTTTTTATTTTATTTATGACTTTTTGATTAATTATATGGTTTAGTTAAGTGGTGACCAATTGATGACAATAGTTTCACTTGATAATGAGTTTGGTCGTCGTTTTGCAGACTTTCAACAACTAATAGAAGAATTTGTCATTGTGTCATCATAGTTGACGTTTGACACCGAAAATGCACCTAGTAATTTACAGTTAGAACTGCTAAACTTCAATGTGACAGTACACTAAAAAAAAATCCAAACCTTGAAAGTTTGACAGATTATATGCCCTACTTAACAAGTCAAAGTTTGTTAATTTTAAAAAGATGGCAATGAAGTTACTTGTTCTGTTTGGGTCTACATATATTTGCCAACAAACATTCTCAACCATGTATATAAACAAAACTTAGCTGCATTCAAATCTTACTGATACCAATCTGCAGTCATTACTGAGAATATCTACTTCGAATATACTTCCAGATTTTAAACAACTTGTTAAAAGCTTTGATGATCCAAATATGTCTCATTGACTTCTTTTTAGTGTAATTATTCTTGCTTAACTCTTCAACCTTACATTTAAAATATAATATGGCAGTTTTACATGTTAGTTTTTCATTTAGTACTATTTTCATTAGTGAAACTGATCTTAATCTAAAAGTCTACTAAATTAATATGGTTATCATGTTTAATTAAAAATTAATCTCTTTTTTATTTTAGTATTTTGTTATTTTATGTCAGTACTTATACAAAAGTATTTTAGATGAATTGTTTGATAATATTATTTTTAGAGTACAAAACTTAATTAAGTTTTACAAGTTGATCATTACTATTTGATATTTTGAAAGTAAAAGTACTAGAATTTTAAGCCAAAGTAGTTTTTTATCTAGGTTTAACTGGTTTTCAAATATGTAGATATGAAAATTTAAATCAAACATATAATTTTCGTTGCTTTTAGTAAATTTTTTGATATATTTTTATGTGTTATTGAACTAGCCAAAGTTTGTCAACTTCAGATTATGACTATGAAACAAGTTGTTTTGTTCGAAACTTCATACATTTAAAAACAAACATTTCCGACCATAAACATTTACAAGGATAAGCTAATTTCAAACCTAATCGGTATTTCAGTGCAATTGCAGATTTTCCCAAACCGTCATGCAACTAGATTTAAATAACTGTAATATATGATTAAGCTTAAGTGTTTCATGAGATCTTTTAGTTTTATTTTTTTGCTTTTTATGGTAGACTGTTTATTATATCAGAATTATTTGTTGTTTTGTTTCTTTTATACGTGCAAAAATATGTAATATATCTTTATTAGTTTGTTTAAATTAAAAGGTAGTAGTTTAATTTTGTAATATTAGTTAACTTCTGAATAATATTATTAATGAAAACTTCAGCCAAGGATAGCCAAAATTAGATAATTTCGGATAGTTAACAATTTTTTAGTGTTTTAGCTTGAAATATTAGGCTCAAGTATTTTTTAGTAAGTTATTGTTTTTATAAGACTAACTAGTATTAATTCAGTCCAGAGTTATAATAAATATAGAGTTATGAATACTTAATAAAAATTAACACAAAATTTCATACTTGAGAACCTTGGTAATTAATATATTGATTCAAAATTCTGAAATTCCCTATCAATTAGCATCCAGCCAGATCGAATTTTTTTTCAAATTAGCTTCCATTCGGATCCGGATCTTTGTTTAAAATTAGTATTTAGCCGAATCAGGATAATATTTTCAAATTAGGATCCGGATCTAAAAAAGGATCCAGCTAATTCCAGTAGATCACTAACTCAAAATGCTCCGGCCCGCTGAGGACTTTTTTTTGGACCCGGCCCGTCAACACTATTTACGTTGCCCAGCCCTAATGTAGAAGAATATTTTTATTTAGTTCTAAATTTTAATTGATATAATTTTGAGTTTCATTAAAATTATATTTTTAAACTTGTTTACAAATCTTGACTTGATACAAAATTACATTCTGTATTTTCTGTTCAGCACATTTTGAGTCCAGTGTGTGTCCCCTTTGCCCTTTACATTGTACTATTAGTCTAAAACTTATATAATTTACTACATAGTGACATATTTAAATTAAATCATTTTCTAAGCAGTTATATATCAGATCCACGAAACATAATTTGGTGGTACCAAATAAAGCTAATTCATAATATATAAAGTTATTAATGCTAGATTATACTTCAAATATTTTATTGTTTATTAATTGGAATATTAGTCAGAAACTTTTTTAATGGCATGCCAGATTTATCAAAAACTATTTCTTTTGTCAGACCTATTTAAAACAACAAACAGACGAATAATTTGAAAATTATTTTAGACACTTCTTAGTTTTTAAAATTATGTTGTATTTAAATTATAGTTTGATAAGAAAATTAAGTCAATGACATATATGAACAAATTTGTCATAAAAAAAAACATTTTAGTTGATCAAGTTAAAATAAAGTTGCAAGCAAAAGGTTGCTGTTTGAGAAAATATGTGAACCTAGCCCGCAAGACTACTTGCCAATAATTAACATAATAAATGCTCTCTACCCTAAAACGTATTATAGTTATATACAAATGAAATATAAATAATTTTGGAATTTTATAAAATTGGGTGCAAGTATGTTTTTAAAAATAAAATTTGTCTTAAAAAATATTGAAAAAACTATCTGAATAAAATTTAAAAGATAACATAACTTAAAAATAAAAAAAATCATATTATTTTATTAATGCATTTGTTGTAATTGTTGGGGAGACAAACCTTATAAAAATAATTTTACAAAATCTAATGGGCCAGTTTATGTTAAAAACACCTGCTATCTGGCCCACCAACTACAAAAGGTGTTCAACTTTATGAAAGAACTTTGAAAAGGGAAACATGAAAGTTTCACAAATTTGCTCAAGGCTTTTTGAAAATTTTTACAGGATTTTTAAAGAACAAGTTAAGTTTTATGGTCTTTTTTAAGCATAAAATTATAAGTTCAAAAATTTTATAAATTGTATAACAACATTGATAACATATTGTAAAGCTTCATTTAATGTGTTTTCTAATAAATCAAATTTTGAATGATACAAAAATTATCTTTATGACAGACTTTTTGAGTCTAATTCAAATTTCATCACTTCAGTTATATAAGTAGTTAAAAATTCAAGGTTTTTCAAGGTTTTTAGTTATTTTTGGTAACAAGGATTTGTTTCAAAATTTCTCAAAATCCACATTTTTATGCCTGAATAGTTAAATTTTGGTTTTTACAGGATTCCAAACTTTTTGGCAAATCTGATTTTAGCATAGTTTAGAACTTGGTTTCCTAGAGTGGGCCAAGTGATCCCCTTGGGAGCCATAACAGAAATTTAGGGGAGGCATGAGCAGCAAAGAGCCATAAGCTGGAGAAGGGGAAGTCATGAGGTCATAGTTTGAAAGCTATACTGTATATTCTGGAGTTGAAGGTGGAGAGCAAAAAGACAAAAGCAAGGTCTATGGCAGGGTTTCCCAAACTTTTTTGCAAATGGCCCCCTTTAAAGAGTTTGAAAAAGCAATGGCCCCCTTCAACATAAAGGTTACTCATAAACTATACACATAAGACCTTTTTTTTTTTTTTGCTCTTCATCTGCAACTCAAGAATATCTAGTGTAAGTTTCTAAACTACCATAAAATACACATAAGACCTTTTTTTTTTGCTCTTCATCTGCAACTCAAGAATATCTAGTGTAAGTTTCAAGTTATGGCCTTATGGCCCCCCTGTGGCTCCTTTACTGCTCATGGCCCCCCCTCTTCCCCCTTTGCTGCTCATGGCCCCCTGAGTATCTGTCATGGCCCCTAGGGGGCCACTTGGCCCACTTTGGGAAGTCCCTGCTCTAGGGTGTTATTTGGAATAAGGGAAGTTATTTGAGAAAAATCTTGTTGGAAGGGGCCATAGCTTTTTTACTTCTTTGAAGGGAGCCTTACAATATTCTGGGAAATTCTGGTTTAGAACAATACAGAAAGCAGTAAAATAAAAAAGGATTAGCGTGTCAAAAAAAAGATGCAAAACTACTATGAATGAGTTAATCAACATACTTTTACTGATTTTAAAAAGATAAATGTATGTCAGTTGAGTGTAAGTTGAAAACTAACCTTTAGATTTTTTTTTAACAAATTTGTAATTTGTATAGCAAAACGAAAAGATTTATAAATATTTGTAAATATACAACATACATAAACAGGGTTGCCACTTTTTTAATCAAAAATCTGTTTTGAGTTACCAAAAACTATCCTGGGTGACTTTAAACTGTCCTTTTGAGTCAATCTGAGTTTTTACAGACTAATATAAAACAAAATTATTTTTTCTTAATTGTAACGATTATGAAAGATAAACTATTAAAACTAAATCGAATTAATTTAACTAGAAATTTGGTAAAATCATTCTTAATATTAAAAAAAAACTTAAAACTGTCTTTGGTCAGCCTGAGTTTATAAAAAGGTCAAAATATTCTGAGACTTTGAAAGGTTTCAAAATATCTTGAGTGTATTTTGCCACAAAAACTTTTTAACCAAAACATACAAAAAATCTGTTTTTTTGTTGTTTTTTGTCATAAGATTTTTAGTTTTTCAACTTTGTTACAACAGGAAAATTTCATCAGAATTTGAGGTACTCATCTCAAAAACTATAGAAGGATATAGAAATCTGTAAAAAGCTACTTATAGCTTAGCTAAAATTCTACTATAAAAATCAAGTAATGAAAAAAGTGATTTACCCCACTTTAACAACAGGGTGGCCACTGAGTTTTTAGAAAGCTCTCAGAGGTTTTTGAAAGTAGGAATTTTCTTGACTACTTTTAGCATATAAGTAAATTCAATTCAAAACAATGATAAAAATAGTATAAAAATATTGAAAAGATACTGTAATTTTACTTTAATTGTGCTTAAAAAAAAAATTAAATATGTACAAAAAAGAAAAATTGTATGTAATAAATATTTTGTAGAGCTTCTAAATTAAATAATATTGTACAAAGTGTTTAAAATACAGAGTTTTAAAACTATTTTAGCTCACAATTGCAGTTTTTTTGAAAGAATCAAGTTTAACCCAGTATTGAGGATAGATGGCCACACCTTCTCACTAACTAAAAGGGTTGAACTAAAGGGGCCTTAGTTATCAATGCGTTTATGAAAATCAGTTTTCAAAACCCTGATTTAGACAAACTTTTTGTCTGATTGTTGTTGGTTAATGCTCACTTAATATCAGGATATTTTGGTAAATGTTTTACATCTTATATTTTAAACTTAATTAGGCATGGCCACAGGAAAATATATTAAGAACAATGGTTTTTGGAACTCAAACAGTCATGTAGCTGTTACAAAAATATTTATCATTTCTTTTCAGAGTCCTAGCTCAGTCAGTCTTAAATTCTTGCAAATCGTTAAATTGCAATAACATTGATAAGCTAACTTTGTAATATTCTTCTTTCACTGTTAAATATACTTACCTCCTAGCAAACAATCACTAACTAAATGAAAAGTGCATTACTGGTAAGGAAGTTAATATTGATGCATTAACTCATTTAAGAATTTTGAGCTATTGTTTTAAGGCTGAAGTAATTAAAAATTGGTTTGTTCTATTTTAAGCAAGTGCGTGCTTACACACAGTAAGATAAGAAGTTATGTTTATAGAATTTCCACCTTTTCGGTATTCATAATAGCTAGATTAATATACTTGTAAAAGCACCCAACCCAGCTCAATGACATGAAGAGATTATGTGGCTACACTGTAAAATACAACTTTATTAAGTCAAACTTACAAAATGTTTAACTTAATGAAAACAACTAAATTGAGAGTTGTTTGACTTAGTGAGCAGTTTTTGTTATGATAGTAGTTGTTACATAGAAAACTCAAAATTTAGTGACATGGTTACAAACAGAATTTTTAACTAAACTAAACAATTAGGTCAGGTCCCATATGTGTAAGATTTAAAAATTAAAGTTAAAAAGTTTCAAAAAAAAAAAATTATTATTATTAGCTCTATATATACTTAAATCACGGAGATTTTTTTTTTCTTTTTCTTAAAAAAATGGTAAACTGTTTTACTTATTTGTAATTTTTGCTTTGTTAATTTTTGAGTGTATTTTAAGAAATTTAAGTATTTGCTAAACACTTTTGTAGCCGAACCTGGCAAAACAATACCAATTAACTTTGTTATTACTTATAATGGATAAAGATTTTCTTAAACTATAAAATTGTACAAATATTTTTTACTTAAAAACAAATTTACAGCTAACTTGAAATATATTTTGAAGATACACTCTGTTTTATTAATTTTGCACAAGTTCTCAAGTTAAAAAGACGTCCCGGCCCGGGTAAATATTTCTGCTTAGCCGACCAACTCGGGCTCGCATGCTGTAAACACCTTATCTTGAAGCATTTATTTGAAAAACAAAAATTTTTTAGACTGGTAATGCGAGGAAAAATGTTGACTTTTTTTTATTTACTCCTATATTAAAATCTATAAACTTCATATATAAAACTAAACATCTACTTTGTGAAAAACTTTCTAAAAATGTAAGCAGTCATAGAGCTTTTAAAGACATAAAGTGTTTTTAGTTGTTACTTTTCCTTAAAATAAATTAAAATTATTTTAGTTTAAACTTAGTGCTTTGTTTTTGATATAAAACAATAAAGTTAATTAAACGAAAAACGATTCAAAGAAAATTTATGTACAAAAATATTCAAAGATAAACAAAGAATATTTTTATGTGCTATACAAATAAAAATACAAAAAAAATCTATTAAACAAGCATTTTTTGTTTAATTGTTTCTATAAAAACTGAAAACGACTAAAGAATACACTTTTTTCCTTTAAATTTACAGTTGTAGTGGTAGTCAACAAAATTATAACATTAAATGAAAATATAACAAGGTTTTTACGTATATACTAGTACTTAAATTATTAGTAAAAACTTATATAAACAATATTTAGATACGGTTACTGCATTTTAGTAACAAATTATTAAAAAAATATATATACCAACAAATCAGACATACTTTTTTAAAAACTAAACAAGCTTTTTTAGTGCTATTAAAAGTACCTAAACTAGTTGCTGTAAAAAGTTTAATGTAATTGTAGAAGTTTTGTCAAGTGTTTTTTTTTTATTTATAGACATTTATAAAGAAGGTAAAAACTTACAGAAAAAATTTTGCAGTTTGCTAACTTATTAATTTAATAAACTTTTTTTTATAAATAAGTTTTTAACTTGGTTATTGACGATAACAAACTAAGATATACAAATTTTAACTAAAAAAATACAAATTAAACTGAAAACTTATTAACTTAACTTGTTTTAATAATAACTTCGCACACATCAAACTTTTTCCAGTAAATTTCTACTTGCCTTATAAATGTTAGTAAATAAAAACAACTTAACGAAGCATTTAACACTACATTAAACTTTTTTAAGCAACTAGTTTGTAAAACAAGTTTAGTTAGTAAGTTTTTTATTTGGTCATTGACTATTACAAAATAAAACATAAAATCTTTGACTTACTAAATAATACGTTATTCATTCAAATACCAGATTTGTAGTCACATTTAAATCAAAAAGTCTAATACCATGCAAAGTTTCATATTGCAATTTATAAAAGTTGTAAGTTTAATTTGTTTTTTAACACCTTTATTAACAATAATATTTTAATAGGAAATTTTAATTAGCCTAAATTTTGGTGTTTGATTTGTGATAGGAACTTAGTTACAATTAAAGACAAATATTAACAAAATGTATGTATTGACATTTAAAAAAATATCTTAAAAGTTTTTTTAAATTTAAAAATTTTTTGAAAATTACTAAATAATTTTATTTTGATGTATTATTTTGATAAAAGTTTAATTAAAAATATGAAGTTTATAATAAATGATATTTTTTACAGATCGTGTTGTTTTCCTTTGTTGATGCAGGTATTTGACAGTTTTGTTATTTTACAACCATTTAAATAATTTTATTTGTTTAATTTTCTTATATTCTTATTCATTTTCTTAAGGTTAAACCTTTTTTAACAAAATGTACTAAACTTTGCACAAACAAATAAAAGTTAGCTCTTTTTTAATAAAAATTACTAATTCATATCTAACATGAACATCGCATCAAACACATTTGTCATTTCATTACCGTTAATAAATATTAACTTTTTACATTTACTTTTTCCACATGCTGAAACTGAAAAATCGCCCGTTAATTACTTTTTTTGAAATATTATTACAAATATTTTTTTTAGTTTTTTTAATATACCTAATGTATATCATTCAAGTTATTTTAATTTTCAGGTAACACCAAAAACTGATTTATTATAATATACATTTTTTTTGTTCCCAGGTAACATAACCAACCAGATAGTCAAAACAAAAGGGGGACACACATGTGTCCTACCCACGGTGGTTGACAAGGCAACAGGTTACTGGTTCCTTAGCAACCCCAGCCGGGTGACGTTTTCGAATATTGCACCACCGCTCACACTGGGCTTTTGAGAAGTTGGCCCTGGTGCTCATACGGAAATAAATTCCCCGAAGTTGAGAACGGTGCTGAGCCTTTCAATTGGGACTACTGCACTGGTATTTTGAAGTTTTAGCAACTTTTTATAAATAAATGTCTTTACTTTTGTTAATACAACCATTGTGTTATAAATTTTAACTAATTTAATGTTTTATAACTGTAAAAACTTAATATAGATAATTTTAAAATATTCTATATTTATAATTCTAGCTTCAGTGTGAAGAAATGCTAAAAAGTAGCAAATAATAAGGATATTAGTTCAGTTGTCGAGAAAGTGTGCATTAAATAACATTTGGTAAAAAGTTTGTATTCGAAAACAACTATACACCTTTATTACCTAAATTTTTGTCTATCTTTATTTATATTGTCTTACACTAAGTCTTGTAAAACAAAAACTATAAAACTTGGTTTTTTTTTTATGATAAGTTTATTATAAGTAAATATATGAAGCTGTATATGAAAAAGAAAAAGTTTTTTGTTAAGTTTTATTATGATAATGTACTGCTAAAGATTTATGAGTATTTGTTAGTGTACTTTGTTTATATTACAAAAACCAAAACAAATAACTTATAAACTACTTTTTTGCATTCAGCTAAATTTTAATAACTACAACGACTTTTTTTTCTAAAGTTTATAAACTACTAAAGCTTGACACGAGAAGCTAATATGAAATATTAAAAAATAAAACTGTTTTTACTTGCATTTTATAAAAAGTTTTAACTAAACACAAACATCATTCAAACTAATTCAAGTTTACAACTTTTGTATGATTTTTTTATTTGCGAACAAGCTCCATACTTTAAGTTTAACACTCGTCCAAATGAAACATTTAAATGTAATAAAATAACTTAATATTACCAAATATGAATAAAACTATTTGTTTTGTTAGAAGTAAAAATAATGACGAAGAATATTCTTAACTTAATTTGATATTAACAGATTGCTTTTGTCAAATGTAAATATTGCAAAATTTTTATCTTTCAAATGTAAATATTGCAGAATATTCTTGGGAGTACGAGGGTCGCAAGTACAATTTCAAAGAAGCAGCTGTAAAGTCATCCTACTACAAAGCTGAAGACTTTTGCGAGTCTCAAGGAGGGTAACTTCACTTTTTCGAATACGAAAAACAAGAAAGAAACAAGTCAGTTTTGGTTTAACAACAAATGCTCTTGTTTTCTGAAGCAATTAGAACTACTTATTAAAACTGTAGTAACGATAGTTTCGTATGTTGCAGTCAGGTAGATCAATAAAGAACTTACTTTGTTTTTTGAAAAAAAAGTTCTTTTTATGAAATCTGTAAGCTATTGATTTGCTTGAAACAAAACGATTTTTTTGCATAAACTGAAGTTAACCCATGTTTACAACTTGCCATCACAGAGCTACAAAAAAGTTTTTGAAACGCAATTAAAATCATTTTTATAGTGTCACACTGAAATTTTTTTATTCCATCTTTCAAAAGTTGAATTAATTAGTTAAATTTTCAGAGTGGAGTTATTAAGACGTCATCAGCGATGGACTCATTATGAAAATACTTCTGTTTACGACGGATATTATAAAACTACAGTTATGTTAGTTTTGCTATTGTTTACAATAACAAATTACATAGATTTAGGTTTAGTATGTGTATTTTTGTAAATACTTGATTTCTTATTCATAAAATTTAAGAGCCCAGCTGCCTAAAAAAACGAGCCCAAGGTTAAATAAGTTTTCAAAATAACAGTTATGTTAGTTTAACTATCATTGTGCAAAAATTAACGGAAAATTATAAACAGAAAAAGGCCTAATACTTTTGTAATTTTTATCCTTCATGTTTGTATTATCTATTTTTTTATTTTAATCTTTATCCAAATATTAGTACTCAAACCGGCTTTAGTAAAATCTTTACACAATCTTCCAGAGTTTTGCTTTTCTCATTTGATGAAACCTTTAAAGAACTTTAAATTTTTACACCAAACTCTTTAAAAAAAACTAATTTCTTATCATTATACCTTTATCTAATTTAAATATAAAATTTTACCAGGGAGGCGCTCAGACCACTTTCAGCTTACCACTCCAGCTCCTCGAAGAAGGGATTCTGGATGAAGTTGGAGGAGTTTAAAGGAAAGATCACCGACGTCGAAGACACGACAAAAGTATTGGGGAATTACCTAGTTCGAAAGTGCGCCACAGTCAATCCGCTGGGTGTCGCAATGTTGGTTAACTGCGATAAATTTCACGACGACTTCGCCGACGTGCTGTGCCGGTTTCCGGTGGAAAATTAAGAATAGTTTTTAGCGCGATATTTTAAAACATTTTCAAATGGCTCGTATAAGTATGAAAACGTTTAAAAAGTTTTTATGTTTTTTTTTTGCAATAGTCTTATGGTGTTTTCGCTGATATATATAAATGTATTGTGCTGCGTTACTTTGAAGTTGCAAAATTAAAACTTTTTAATGCAATTTTCGAACCGGGGTAGTTTCATGTACTAACGTAAATAAAAGGTGAAAATGTTATATATTTCGTGATTGTTCTTTTTATGGTTTTGATGATGTGTTATGTTTGGTAGTCAGCTTTAAAAAAAAAAAAGTTTTATTTATTTATATTTATTTAAAATTATTTTTCAAACTGTTTTTTAGTGTTAGACAAAAGTAAACGTAATTAAAGTACAAAAACATACCCATTGAACGAAAAATATTGTTTTAGGGGTGCCTAAATTTATTTGGATTATAGCTAAGTTTACAAATTGTGCAGTAATCTTCCCTTATTGTACGAACATATGTTTCTTTGTGTTAACGAATACACACTTCAACTGGGTTCTGTAAAAAATAAATACTGTAATGAAAGAATAGAAGCATAGAATAAAGTGGGTGTGTACATGTTTTTCATTAAAATAAAATAATTTCTACAGATAATATTAATAATAGGTAAAATACTTAATACTAAATCCGACTGTTATAAAACTATATAATATTTGTAATTATTAAGTCTAAAACAAGTAAAGTAAACTAAAATACACAACAAAACAACAAATCATAATATAAACAAAGCACTTACTTTAAATGGAAAGAATAACTGATTAAAATTTACTGTTGTTAATGAATGAACGAAATACATTCATAACATCTAATAATTACGTCACAATATAAATGAGGTTATATCAACTGTTTTATTTGTATTGCAAAGTTGATTAATTTAGTTTTTATGTTTGAAATCTATTTTGAATAGAATAAAACATCAACCATTAGTTAGTGAATCAATAAAATTTAATAAAACTTAACAACAGCGACGACAACAAAAGTCACAGAAATTTGATGTAACATGTATATTATATATTAAATGCTTGTAAAGATTAAATCAAAGTTATATACAATTAGGAAGCAGATTTAGTTCAAATGCAAAAATCAAAACTGAAAAAAATTAAAGTTTAAGTAAAAAAAAAAAACCAAACTTGTTATTGAGCTTACAAAGTACTGACCGATAATTAAGTTGCAGCGACATACATAAAATTAAATTACATATAATTGTGTTTAAAAATTATAAAAAAAATAAATAATTGATTGCTAAAGTAGCATTCGGTTGTTTAAATTAAATATCCCATACAGATATTTCAAATATTTAATAAGTAAACTGTGTTATATATGAAAGTTGAAATGTAAAATAACAAGGTGGTCATATGCTAAGCATAAACCTGCAGTAAAAAACCTACTAGCTCTTTTGGGCGTAGTAGGTAAAAAAGCACGGTTTATCTGTGATTTGAATACAGGCTTCCAATTAAACTTCGAACTCAACACATAAAGGTGTAAAGAATTATAGTAGGAGGATAAAGTGAATATATGAAATGTCGGAGAATAGAAAGTGACTTGTGTGAAATAGATATATAAATAGTAAATAAATAAAACTATATATTACTTAGGATATATAATTATATTATTATATGTTAAGTGAATTTGTAGATGTGTATGTGAAAGGTGGATGAAAAATATGGAAGGTGAGAAAGCACCAAGGTGTTATTTGAAGAAAAACCGTCGGTTGTGTGCACAGTTGTTTGAAATATCACGTCTTATATTTAGTAATTATTTACTATCTTCTGCTAAAATTGCCATTTGTTCAAGGTTGCATATTTGGCAGATCTTGCTCGCGCTACTGATGTTATTGTTGGCGTGGTGAAGGATGCTCCATTCCATTTCTGGTTTGTTTCCATACCTGTCAAAATACTGCCAAACGAAATCTGACAATCTTGTGCTATTCTTTTTATTTACATGCTTAAAAGTATGCTTATGTCTAACAGTCGAATTTAATATTTAGTATTTTATCTATTATTAACTATTATCTATAGAAATTATTTTATTTTAATGAAAAACATGTATACACCCATTTTATTGTATACTTATATTCTTTCATTACAGTAATTATTTTTTTACAGAACCCAGTTGAAGTGTGTTGATTCCTTAACACACAGAAACATATCTTGGTACAATAAAGGAAGATTACTGTACAATCTGTTTTTATTTATATTCCAGTGAAGTTATTTCACTAGGATCTTTTGTTAGCAAACGATTAAACCTATATTTTGAACAGTTACTAAAGTTTACTTAATATTAGTATAAATTATATGCTTTTTATTTGTTTTTGGCATTTTACCAACAGCAATAGAAGTCGGAAAACTTAATATCGTACATTATAAACTTTTTAATGTTAGCTCATACTAAAAATTAATTAGCTAAAAGTTATAAGTTATTATATATATGTTCTCATTAAAAAAAACTATTTATAACCAAAAAACCTCTAAATGTTTTTTGGCTATACGGTAAATGAAAAACGTTAAATTAGAAAAATTGTTTACCTTAAGTTCTTTAACAAACAGTTAACTTGAGTTTATTCATATTTAATTAGCACCTTATGTTTTTATTCTGTTAAATTATTTAATAAACAACAATATACCATAAAATACATTTAATGCAATAAATGCTACTCAAACTACTATTGACGTTTTTATACATTTTTTTTGGACTAAAACATCGTCTTAATAAAATATATTACTTTAGCATCATTTTCTACAGACATAAATCACTGTTAACTTTGTTTGAATAAATATTGCAGTATACTTATTTAACAGATTCAAATTCTATTCGTTAGGCTTAATAAATGTTGTCAGTAATTATATTCGTTACTATTGGGGCAAGGACTTCAATTTTATTAATATTTATTTAGATAACTTTTGAAAAGATATACCCAAAGTAATATAACTAAGACCAGAAGTTTTAGACAAGTTTCAAACATGAGTCGACCATCGTTTTAATTTCTATGTAATAAAGAAAAAATCGGCGAAAGTCTACAGAGCCTAAGCCTGGACTTATGCCGTGAGACAAGCTCAAATTAACATAAATGGTTGGTCATCCGACTACAAGCTTTTAGAGACTGAGACTTAGATTTCATTCTTCATCTTAAAACATGATCAACCATTAGTAGATTGAAAACTAGGGGTTTTCAGTTGCGACTGACTGATGAGTTTCGATAAGAACGAACCCAGATCTCAATCTACCAAAGGCTTGTGGTCTGATGATCTAAGAAAAATAAAGTAAAAGTTAAGTGTTACATATTTAAGCTTATTGCTTAGGTATTTTCACTTTAAAATATGTCAGAAAACATATACCATTCAAGAGACACTCTGTGTACAACAGATAATTGCCTGTTCTACATAAAAAAAACTAACTTGTCTTTGAATTAAAATCGTTTAACTTTAAGTTAGAAAAACTGTTATAAAACATCGTTTTTACTTGTTTATTTAGATACTTGACTGTCTAAATTTAAATAAAAGTTTTACAGCCGCTAGAATCACGCCTCACTTAAATTCTACCCACTGTTGATATGGCTTTATATAAGAATTTAAGCACTTCGTTTATATATTAGCGACATGCTATTAAAATTAAAAGTGTTATATGAGATGTGTACTTAAAAGTCAGTCTTATTTTTATATTTGCTGATCACTAAATTTCTAAAGCTTTTTTTTAATTTTAACCTTATCTGTAACCCACCTTACCGAAACATATTAAAAAAAATAGTTTAAAAAAAAATATAACTAAAATAAAATAAAGAAATTAAAAAAAATTTGCTGACTCGGCAAATATACAAATTAGACTGATTTTAAAGTATACTAGCCAGAAATTTCAAATTTTATTGATAAGTTTGTTAAAAACTATCTTTTTATTTTTATAAAAAATACAAATAATCTTCAGAATACTTAAAAAGTAAATTGTTAATAAGTTTAAATTAAAAAATTTTCGATTAATAAATTTATTATTTGTTTTATTTTATCAGTTACCTAACTTATACTTTATTTAACACTTTTACTATTTCTGTGAAGTTTTCATTTTAACATTTTGATTTTATTATTTTAGAATATTGTTTTTACTCAACAGGAATGTAATTTAATTTAAAATATAGTATTTCAAAACTCTATAACACTTCACCTAAACAATTTAATCGTTTTATTCTACTTTATTTAAGCGTAATAAAGTTTAAATTTTTAATTTTATATAAAGCAATTAAGAAAAGAAGTACAATTATTAATTTATACAGCATTTTTATGAAAAAGTTAATATTGTGTTAGTGTTTATTACAAGTCATGTTTAATATTTTTAGTAATCAATAATGTTTCTAGCAGTAATATGTTTAGTTAAAAGTAAAATATATAAGAAAGCCCTAACATTTTGCGAAAATTGTATAATAAAAACAAAATTTATCATCCTATAGTAATGTATATACAACAGTTTTTAGATTAAAATCACTTATTTTAACAACTAGTTCCGAAAATTTTTACAAATTAAATATGAAATAAGTTCCAAAAAACAAATATCAAATAGGTAAAACAAAAATTAGCAAAACTAACTTGCAATAAAAGAAAATGCAATGTTATAATACATCAAAATGTGTTGGTATTTTGATAAAAAAAGTATTCTTAGTTTAAATAAAACGGTTTGATGAAGTAAGAAAAAGAACTTTAATAATAAAATTATTAGAAGAATATGAGCTTTTGTTAATAATAAACAAAGTATAAATAAACATATTGTTATAAAACACTTAAGGTTGTTTGACAACCTAATTAACTTATTCTATAAAAAATAATAAAATGGGAACAATAAAAATTTTCGATTTAAATATTTTTTGTTAACAACAGCACTTATGGATATCTTATAAAAAAAATTAAAAAAAAAAAAAAAATTAGTTAAACTATATGTATACATGCTTTTAAGTAAAATTTTTTACAAAAATATAGAATACCTGTAAAAAATATTATAGTTTTAAAAATAAAAAACAATGATAAACAAAACCTTACATCAAATAATATAGCTTAAACAAAAGTAAGTTGCAGTTAAAATTTATACACAAAATATACTTTCATGGGACACGTTCAAAATCCACCGCGATCAAAATCCACCCGATCAAAATCAACCCAGTCAAACTCGAGAACCGCTTACAGAACGAGGGTAAGGGTTAGGGGAACAGTGATAAAGAAAAAAAAAAAAAAAAAAATGAATAAAATTCACAAAATATATAAAATAAATTAAGAAATTAAGAAAATGTAAAAAAAAATTGGGTGAATTTTGATAGTATACCAATTTCAAACAGAAATATCAAATTGCTTTTATCAACTTTGAAGTTTGTAACGCAAATGTAATGTATCTGTCTTAAAATGATAAGAATGACTTTGTCTAATATGTTGCATGCTCTAAAACAATAAAAAGATTATATAAAAAACCTTTGACAAAAAGTAACTCTTTTATAGCAATGTGTTATAACATTTAAGAAATAGCTATACTTTCCCAATAAACGAAAACTATATAACAAATTTTAGCTTTTTTTTCTAAAACATCAGGTTTGCCACTTAGCAACGGCGCAGGTGCACGCCACGGGGACTTCCTCAACGACCCGCACCCACTTTCGCGGTTGCCTCGACGACCTTCTCCGCACTTGGACGGGGACGCGGACCTGGTGCGAGTACTTGCGGGCGACGGGAAGAAAAAGGCCAAAATTGTCCATGGTCACGCATGACTGGCAGTCGCAGCAAGCTCGCTGCAAAAGCGCGGGAATTCTGTGGCGATCGTACTCGAAACTGGAATATAAATAAAAATATTTTAATAAATAAACAACTATATAATGGAAAAATAACATAAATTGTTTTTTTAAACTTAAAAAAAAATTTAAACAACAATTAAAAAGTTTGTTAGTTCTACACTTAATTTAATAAAAAATATTATAACAAATTTTAAGTATTTTATCATGTAAATAACAGATTTGAAGAGCTTTTTTCCGGTGCATAACTTACTAAAAATATATAACAGAATACATTTCATTTTAAATACATTTCATTTGTTGGACAATCCTGAGTGTGTTAAAAATTATAAAAAGGCAATTTTTCAGTCTTAGTGAGAGCGGAGAACTCTTTTCAATTGCATATTCTGGAAGCCTTATGTATTCAATCTTTAAGGCCCAGTTTATGCAAGCAGAAAAAGTTTGTTTACCAAACTAGACTTTTTAAATCCTTACATGAGTAATTTTAAAGTAATTAGTTTCTTGTTAAAGTTTATTTTTAAGCATAGGTTTAATTTAAAATTTTTATCGCTTCTTTATTTAGTTTGTTTCAATTCTACCGAGTTTTATAAGTTTTAATGCCATACTTAACAAGATATTGTAAATTAAACTTTTTAAATTTTTGTATTTTTTGATTAAAATTTAACTCATTCTACATTCTAAAAATAGCTGTTATAAATAATTAGTTAATGCTTAATTTTAATTTGAAATTTAGTTTAGCGTTTAAAATGACATAAAAAATTAAATTTAAAATAATAAGTTAAAGGTATTTTATGATTTAGTAATTTAGATCGCTCAATTTTTATTTAAATTAAGTGCTAGCAGTTTTATAGCACTTTTAAAGAGAATATACCACACAACTGCAAAATAAATCTTATGTAGACTATTATTTACATGATATATAGTATTTAAAATACGTTATATTTTGAGGGTGGGAATTTGAATAATTTAAGTCAAGTATCATATATCGCTAGAAATGCGTTACTATAAAACTTTATGAAAGATATTTGCATTATTTTTAAATTTTCTCTTTAAAAACTGTAAAGAGGAAAGTAAACCTAAAGGTCAGTGTGATTTGCATACTTGCTGAGCCAGAAATTTTTTTTTAAAGCATTGGTCATTTTTTTCTTTGTTTATACAAAAAGAAACGTTTTACGATTGTTAAAACCTAAACTAAACTCGTATATAAAATTGTTTTAATAAGCTAGTGTAAATTTTGTTCATCTATTTCTTATTGTATTTTATGTCACTTACTACATAGTCCATGGACTGCTACTTCTTTTGTTTATTGGCAAGGTGTTATACTCAAGACCTTGGTACTGCTTTTTAAATTGTTTTGAGTACGGACAACTTGTACCTTTTCGTCTGTGCTTTGAGCATTTAAACTGCAATAAATATTGAAAAAATAAGAAATTTTTTAGGATTTTATTTATAATAAATTCATTTGTTATTACCAAGTGTTGGGAAAGTTTATTAAATAATTCTGTTTTATTGGCTTTAACTATAAATTATTTAGTTGTTTGCTTTCTTTTTTCGCTCAAGTTACTTTTAAAACTTATTAAAGTTATTAAAAGAAAAGTTTTAATCTAGTTATCAAAACACCTTTCTTTTATCAAAAAAATATTAGTTTTACAGTATGAATTTTTTTAAATGTTTCAGTTTTTAATTAAAAAATGTGTGTTTCACTAAAACACAATATTAGCTTAACACAAACTAATAGCTTAGAACTAACTGGTATTTTAACTAGTTTTATTGTTCCTGGGTATTGATTTTCCTCAATCAAATATGTTCGTAGATTACTAAAATCATTACTTATTAGTTTTTTAACAACCATTAAAAGTATAAGTTATCAGTGTTTTCAAACTCTTTAAAGTATTTGTCCTTAATTCACATTAAATATTTATGGTAAAATAAACGTTTTTCATCTTTTTATTTAAAAATTGCTCTTATGCTAATATAAAAACAACAACAAAATAAATATTATCTTAAGTTTTGAAATAAAACTATCTAGACCTAGAAGATATTTCGTTTTATTTTTATGTTGGACTAAAAACAACTTCAAAACTATTATGATGTTACATGTTAAAACGTTATAAACTAAAAATTAAGTGTTATTTTTCGAGAATTATGTCAAATACAGTTTCCTTTAAAAAACACTTTTAGTATTTTTTTAACTTTTTAAAAGCTTATTAAACAGTATATTAACTTACTTCCTTTTAGTTTCTGTTCCAAAAGAAAACTTCTTTGATACAAACAGAAACAAACAAAAACTTATTACAAAATAATTCATTTTGTCTGCGAAAAATACAAATAATGTTATATACAACTTCGCATTGTTAGTGCAGTTTGAAAATGTTTTTGTAATACAAAATAACTTTTTTTTTTGCAAAACATTAATAAAAATTTAACTTTTTATTTACTTTATTTCACTTGATTTATTGTACAATAACAACACTTTTTAAAAACAAAAGCTTCACAAGTTAATTTTATACAATAGTGCATACAATGTAGCAAACAACTAAACATTTTTGTATATTTCAGGAATGTTTTTGCACGAAAATTTGTTTACTAAAAAAAGTAATACTTATCTCTCCTGCATTTAATCAAACTATCTTATGTGTAAAGTGTTTTAAAATATTTCATATGTATTTTATCTGTTAGTTGCATATCTTCTAATTTGAATTGAGACGAATTGAAGAGGTATTAAAATATAAAAGTTGCTAATCGGTTTTGTGCTTAAGTGGGTGTTATAAACTTTAATAGTTGTTTAAGTTTTAATCAATACATTAAAGCTGAGATACTACTAAAATGCCATAGCATTCCATTAAAAAAAAGGTTGAGTTATAGAAAATTATCCACTAGTTTTTAAGTAGTAAACAACTTCGAACTTTAACGGAAAATTTTAATATCAGAAAATATTTAAACAAAATTGATGATATATATGGATATAAATATATTTTGAAGTCTAAAAACTAGTACTTTTATTAGCAAACAAGTATTCAAAAATAAATAATTGATAAAAAAATTTTAACTAATAAAGAAAAATAAACTAAAAAATTGAACTTTGATTTCTATATCTTAATAATAATAATAACAATTTTCATGCATTTTTTATAATCTGCTGTAAATATTCTATACAAATTACAAATTTTCCATAAATTTAAATTTAAATGTAACAAACTTTTAAAAACATTTTGCTAAAAGTAATTGATTAACATAATAAGTATGCACCATCTTATCACAATTTTTCGCCGCTTAAATACTGTGATTTGCTCCGTTTTTTCTTAGCTCTCTTAATTTACCCGTACTTTTTAGTATTATATGTCTTTAAAATCAAGTATTAGCTAGAATTAATGTTTTGTGAAATTGAGAACAAAAATTTAGTGGTGTCAAAATACAGTAATACTTAGAACTATAAAAAAACTACTATCTTATATATTGAATAAAGTTGTAGTAAGGTAATACAAAGTTTATCAAGTTATTAAAAAAAAATATTATGCAAAGTCATTGTTATTATATTAAACAAAAGTTGTTATATTTTAATTCGTAGGTGGTATGTAATTAAATAAGTTATTTTAACTACTTAGTAAAATTTAAACCACGTATTACTTCACACAAATATTTTTTTTAATATTTGCTCGCAACTTGCGTATCAAATGGTACAAACATTCAAACAATAATAATGTGAAAGTTGATATTAAAAAGTACGATTTTTTACTTTAAATTTTGATCACATTAGGTTGTTTAATCGTAATTTTTTTCGCTAATCAGTGTTAGTTAAAAACACTATAAATATTTGATATCACAAACTTTACACTTTCAAACTTGGTTCACATTACAGCAATAATCAACACTACAGTAAGACTAATCTTCATATTTATCTATATTGCGAACATTTGGTAGAATATTACGTTCATAATTTAACTTTAAACTTATAAAATTTAAATTTTTGTTTCAGTATTTCGAAATGAAATCAGAACAAAGCTATTTCATCGTTATGTTGTTTGTACCAAGGGCGAATTAAGTGTATGCATACGCATTTTAAACTCAATTACTTTGAGTATTTTCGTGGGTTTTCAAAATTGTTTAATTTTAAACCGATTAATAGTTTAAATTTAGTGTTTAGAAACAACCATTTACATATTTTGATGTTATTTAAACACTGCGCGCGTCAATTAGTTTGTGCTCGTTTTTACTATGACGTAAAACAACCTTGAGATTGTTGAATCCAGAGTTGTAATAATATAAAACGTTGCTATTGAAAGTTTAATTATGCTATATCGTGTGATATTACAAAAGGAAGAATTAATAACGTTAGTGAGAGAAAGTTAAAATCTTCCTAAGTTGTCTAAACTCAACAGATATTTTACAAACACCTTTTGTATTAAAAAAAATTATAAAACTTTTAAATAGTAGTTTATGCAATTAATTAGTAAATATTCGTTTGTATACTTTGAATAATTTTGTTTCCAGTTGCTATTTTATATTTATTAACAAATAAAACCTATGTCTAGTTTAAAAGTAGTTGATGATGGTGAATTAAAACGTTAATAATCTTTATAATCAATTACATTTAACTATCATTTTCATAAAAGAAAAAATATTTTTTATAAATCTTAGAAAAGGTATAAATGAATTAAACAAGGCTTTATCTTTAATGATTTTTTTCTACAAAACTTTATACTCTTAACCAAGCATATAACGTATCTAACATTTTGTTATAAAACATTTTTTTTGTTTTCAAAGATATCAGTAAGTTAATTTTTCATTTATATTTCGTACTTTAATTAGTATTAGACTTAAATTTGACTTTTTCGATAAAAAAACAATTCTAAGCAATTTTTACTATATGTTTGTTATAACTAAGAGTATTTGAAATATAAATACAAGTCTTTAATAAAAAAGGTATTTAAAACAAATCAGTTCAAAAAAGTATTTATATTTCTTTTGAGCTTTTATTTGTGCATTAGAAGTTTTTTTTTTTTAAATCTACTTATTAAGTTTTGCTTACAAGTTGTTAAACACTATAAAGTTTGAAAACTTTTTAGATATAACACTTAAAGGCTAAAACAAAACAAGTACTATGTAAAATATCTTGTATCAATAAGTAAGTGTCTTAAGTATATTTATGTAATATTTTATTACATTATTCCCACACCCAATAATAAAAAGTCATTGTTGTTTTGCTATAGTTTTAATTATTGTATTAACTTTTCGTTGGCAAAAGAAATATAAAGGTTAAATGTATTATTATATTTCAAAATAAACAAAAAATAATCTTTCTACCTATTTAGTTTTATAACAGAGCTACAAATATTGCGTAAAAATTAAAAACAACGCTTAAAAATAATATAGATTTACTCATTTTTATAACTTAAAAAATCATGCGATATTATTCTGCCTTTTTGAAAAGTATTAAAGTGATAAAAACTGTTTTACATAAACATTAAACTTAAAGAATATACCAATTTTTGCATTGTCATTTACGTAAATATAAAACCGTAATACTATCCTGTAAATAACTAATATGTAAATAACTAACAAGGAAATATTTTAAATATTTTCAAAAAAAAAAAAAATTTATAATAGATAAAAATACTGTTGGTTTTTTACTTAAATGACTTTATTTGTAAACTGACAGAAAAGAATTTCGTAGCTCAAGTCAACTTATCATAACAATAGTAAGTGTTATGTTGATAAATTATTATCATTTTATTGTTAAACTAATTATTATAAAGTTGTTAAATGGAGATTTAAAGCATTTTTTTGCCAAATTAAATTATCTATTAATTTAACTGTAACATTCAAATATTAAAATTAAAAACTGTAAGCACAAAATTTATTAACAATATAGTTTAAACAGTTAAACTAATGATTATTTTTCCACTATTTTCTAGCAAACATAAAATAATAGAACAATTAGAAAGATTTTTTAAAAGAACTAAAAATTCTGTTGTTGCATGTTTAAATGAATTACAAAAAAGTAAACTTAATAAAAAAAAGAGCTTGGGTTTCGGTTTAAGTATGTTTGAAGTATTTATGTTAAAAAACGTTTAATTTAAAAATAGTTAGTAAAATATACAATATTTTTAAACATAAGCTTTTAGTAAAATATTATTAAAAAAGACACGTAGTACTAAATATAAACTGTATTTGTTAAAAATACACTGCAAAAATAATATTTTGACTATAGATTATAAAGATTAGTAGCAGTACCGTTTTTTTCCTAAAAAAAACTTGTCAGTAATTCAAAAATCAAAAGTACTCTATTTGTTAAAAAAAAGTTTTTTTTTCAATGAAATTTAAAGTAAATAAAATAATAAAAACAATTATATCCATTTTAGCTGCCCTGCTCTGATGCTTTCCATAAAAGTTTTATAAATTTACAAAATAAATAGAATTTTTGTTTCCATTGTAGTATTTTCAGTACAAACTTATAAGAAACTCTTATTGTTATAGTCTAAACTTTTTTGTTAATGATCTAAGACTTTTGTAACTGATTTACTTTAGTAAATTTGTTTTAAAATTAAGTCTTTTGTGGTTTCATACAAGTTTAATATTTAAATGCGATAAATGTATTAATTTTATATGCTAAATATTTAAGTATTCAAACATATTTGAAATATTGCTTTGACTTAAATTATAGCTATAAAAATCTCACATTTTCTTTGCTGTGTATAAAGTATTAAACATTTGATGCAGTTTTCATTCTCCATCAACATTCTTGACATATTCAACAAAATTTTAATCTTATGTAGAAAGTCTTTATTTAAAATTTAATCTGAAACATCGTTACAATGTCAAGTTTTCATTATAAAGGTAATTTTTATTGACTTACTATTTTTTTATATTTTGTTATCATGTAATTTAGCAAAGTAAGCAAATATATTATCTGTGTAAAAAACAATATATTTATATGGTTTTAGTATTTAATAAACTAATGTAAACAAGTTTAAATTTCTTTTCAAAAATTTTTTCTCCAATTTTATAAATGTTTTCGTTTTTCTTTCGAAACTACTGACAAGATATATAGCTCATCGTGTTTAAAAAATTTAAGATCTAAAAAATTGATAAAACGTGCTCACTTATTTTTCCAAATTGAGTAAAAATAAACTTATATACAGCTAACGTTAATATAATGGTTTCGCTCTATAAGTCTGTATTAAGATATTACGTTCAAAACAACATTACAGACAAATATTGCTAAATAAATAATATATATTTTCATACCTGATTAGTTACATGTTAAAGTTTTTATATAGTAGCTTTAAAGCGAATTGTTTTATTATTAAAAACAAAGCTAAAAGGTACATTGTTTGTAATGTAGCTCAAATTTATAATATTAAAAACTTATATCGTTAAACTAAATACAAAATGCAAAACCATTAATATTTTCCATAAATTAGATCTGTAAACTCCTTATCTATGGTAGCTATGCTTAATGTTACAAAATTATCAATATTTTTTAAATGATAACGATCGGTTGAAAAAAGTAATATATGTCGATTACATGTTAGTTATTACTTATAATACTTTTCATTAGCTTGTTGAACAAAGATATCTTAAATGCTTATCTAAACACCTTGCTTAAATCATCTAAAATCAAATTTAGAAAGTTACTCATTGATTGTGAATTAAGAAACATCTTCTGCAACATTTCGAGTGGTAAACAAATTGATAAAAAAGTTTAATAGTTATAGGAATTTAAAAGTTTATTGAAAGAATAAAAAAAAAGCCGATCAAAATATTTGGTCTTGGGACCTGGTACACGAAGATCCTTACGGTTATCGAGTCGCACACCACGAATACCTTTTAATGTCTTGTCCAAGAAAGGTTATTCAGTGACTGGTTATCAAAAAGTAAATAACTTGAAATAATATTTTAGTAATGACTTATCAAATAAAACATTTTCTGAGTATGTAAAGTATGCAGATAAAGTATTGCAGATTTCTTTATTAACTTTGAGTGTAACTTCACAAATATTTAAATACCGACAAAGGAAGAACATATTTTATATAAAACAAGGTTGTGCAAAAGGGAATATTTTTTTTATGAATTTTTTCATAACATTTTGTAGTCTGATTAAAATGAACGTCTAATTTAAGTTTTGTGAATTGTGATACGTCTTATGATACAAAACTGCATCTTAATAGTATATATATAAGAGGCGTGTTTCGACTGGTCTCCTGTTTCCTGTACAGACCCTGAAAAATGGAGTAAACTTAATAAAAAATCGATTGAATATGGTTTTGTTTTAAACAGTTATTTTGCTATCAAGCCAATTTTTTTTTTCATAAATTAAGTTGTCTATAAGTTTTTTGTTTAACGAAAAACAAGCTATTGCAAGGTATTAAATTTTTCGAGAAAAAAGGTCTGAACTTTATAAAAATATCATAGTTACGAAAGTTTCTTACTTCAAAAATGACACATTTTACTTAAGTTTATACAATATAAGTTTTTTACAAAAATATTTATAATGATTTTACGTCTCAAATATTTTCCTTTTTTAAGTGTACAACTTTTTTTATTTAAAATTGTTATATAGTGTATACACTTTTTGTTGTACTGAAACACTTATTTACATGTCATAAATATATTTTTCTACTTTTAACAAAAGCTAGTTACTAATTTTTATTAGTACTTTGTTTCCAATTACTTATATGTAGAAGTTTTTCATAAACATTCTTGCTTCACAATGCAAGACAAAATTTTCACATTGTCAATACTAACAGGACATAGGTCTATACTTTAATTAATTAAATATAAATCAAAGTGTTAGAATCTGGACTACTTAATAAGATTTTGCGTTCTTTTTTACTAGTATTTTCGAATTGTTAAAAGTTCCAACCTTATTATTTAGAAATAATGTCCTAGACAGATATGAAATTTTCTGAAAAGTATAATGAAAAGCCATTATAGAAAATACTTTATTTATTGAACTTAAAAATTATGCTACCCTACAGAAAAAATTCTAGACACGCCCCTGATATATAATATTATACTTGTAATTGCGAATGCTTGTAAAAATAATTGTAAAACAAAAGAAATTTGTTATAAATTAAAAGTTTTTAAAGAATAGTTTTAAAGTTTAAAATATAGTTTCATCTACAACTTACTGTACATTAATTACAATCACATAAAAGTACGTTGAGTCTACAGTAAAATGTTTTTTATGCTTTTTACTTCTAACCAATGTTTCACTTAATGATAATATTTTTTCTTAATGTAGTTTAAAGCTTGCAATTAACAAACAAATAAGCCATATTATCAACCAGTTAGTAATATCGATACATGTTGTTCGTATCACTTTATTTAATTTCATAATAATTATGCTTTAAAGTTTATTTTACATTTTATTTAACCTGATTATAATTTTTTCATCTAATCTTATTCAATGTTCAGAGATTTTGGGTAAGGTGTATTTTTATTGAAAATTTTTAATAGTTAAAAAAAAAATTTTAATGAAAATTTTTTAAACTAAATTTAGTTATTAGTATAAAACATCTTTATAAGATTAACATTAAATCTAGACGTAACTTTTAGTTTGATTATATATATTCTTTTTGTTTGCACCCTTCCAAATTCATAGATTTCCGAATTTATTTGTTTTCTTTAAAATTTTTTTCCTTCAGCTTTATCTTTAAGATAGAATTTTTAAAGATTTATATAATAATGGTTTACATTTTAATTAAATTTTTGTTATAAAAAGTTATTGACTATAATCTAAAATTTAAATGAACAATGTTTAAACAAAATTCAATTCTGACATCTTAATTTTGATTAAGTAGATTATATTTTCTGGTAGTATTTATAAATTTAAACATATTATACACAGATGGAGTCCGTTGCTGACTCTTGTTCTAAAATTTTTGTTTTGAATGCTGATTTTTATTTTGCTGCATCCAGTCAAATAATAATTTAAAGTGCTTTTATGATTCAAAAATCTTTAAATTATTGAGAAATAACTTACTAACTTGAAAAAAGCTTTTTGCTTTTTAATTAAGTAAATTAATAATAGCTTAAATGTTTGATACAAACTTATTAACCAGGACAAGACATTAAACTGTATCCATGGTGTATTAATTGATAACTGAAATGTTTTTTCCTACACCAGGTCCTTTGAATAAACAATTTGAATGCTTATTTTTGTTGTTATATAAACATGATATTATGATATTTAGGTAAGTTCAAACAATAAATGATATTTAAAAACTTGAACCTTTCAAAACCTAGTGCTCAATACATCTACAGAAAAAATACCACAATTTTAATTAAATTAGCAAACTTAATAACCCTGTTTTAAATTACAGTATGTTTTAAAATTAAAACTAGAACCCCATATAAACACAAAAATCAAAATATTAAGATAAAATTCCGTATTAAAAAGTACAATTCAGATTGGAATAAAACTTGATATTGATTGATCAGCATATTTTAATAGTTTTAAAAGTAACTGGTATTTGTGGTACAGGAGTCTTAACAAACGCCTTAAAAACTCAGTTAAATGGTGCAAGTTTAAAATCCATTGGTTAAGCCATATACATTTAATATTGTATTGTTGGTTTTTCTTTAATTTTTTACACACTTTTTCTTAATTTTGATTTTGTAATCTTAATAAGTTTGCATAATCACATGCCACCAGGTATTTCTAATTTTTTAGAATATGTTTTGTTTAAGGGCATGTGTTGGGTCCAACATTTTTTTCAAAAGATATAGGTTGGCTCTTAATGAAAACTTTAAGTATAAACTACAAGTAAGTTTTTATAATTTTTGAGATATTGATGTTTTTGTAGAAAGTTTCCAACACAATTGTATGGACCACAGTTTTTTCCTAGTCAATTTTCATAGAAAATTAAAATTTCACTAAAAATCTATCTTGTCCTTCATTTTTCAAGCTAGAGACCTCAAATTTTCAGAAAACATGGGTTTTTAGTAAAAAAGACTTTTAATGTTGCAACTTTAAAAATGTTTAAAAGTATAAGTTTTAAATAAAAAAACAAAAAAGAAAAGCGTTTTTTGTGAGAAAATTTTTATTTTTAAAATAAAAAAATATCCTTCATTCTATAGCTACAAATATAAGTTATGGACTTACTGTAAAAATTTGAATAAGATTGATTAAAAAATGAAGGAGAAGATAGATTTTTAGTGATATAGTCTTTTTAGTTTGTGCCTTCTCTTAGGAACCTATTGAAGTCACCAACTTAGATAACTTATGTTTTAAAAGTTACGTTGAATTTGGTAAAAAGTGTCTGATAGCTCAGATTAAACTCTACAAAATAACATCACCTGTTGTAAAAATCAAGGTGGACTTCCCTATGCCTGTAATATAATTTTCTATAAGAAAAATATGATTTTTGAAACAAAAACATAACTCATCTGTTGTAGCAGTTATAAAACATCAGAAAGTTGTTGTAGTAGTTACAAAAGTAAGACTGAAATTTCACAACAAAATCAAATTAATTTAGTAGTTCACTAGGAATAAACTTTCAATTTGTAAGTACTTCTGTGGTTATTAGGATGCATCTGTTGCCCTGACCTTAAATTTTGTTAGTAAAATTTTATGACGTTGGGAAATCACTTAAATAGACAGCACAAAAAAAAAAGCTTCTAGCTTTAAGCCTGCTGAAGCAAATTACTTTTAGAAATTTTGCTTTAAATCAGTATATTTATAAGGGGAAAAAAGACTATTTCACTAAAAACTTGTTTTCTCCTAAGTTTTTTGAGATAATTACGTAAAACAGTTAGGAAATGTTCCTTGCCATATTTAGAAAATTCTGTATAAACAAAAAAAAAAATAAATTATACAAAAATAACAAAATAACTCAGTTTAATTTTTATTTTTTTAATAATTTTTTTAGACTCTGTTGTTTGTAATATTTAAAATTACATTTCCTGAAAATTTGGAACAAATTGCTTTAAAAATGAAAAAGAAGATAGAATTTAAGTGATTTTTTTTTTAATTTCAAGGAAGTTGCCCTTGAAAATTTTCAATTCCATGTGGTTGTATCGGAATTTTTTTACAAGACCTGTTAAATCTCAAAAGTTACCCTTAAAATTTTTGTTCTGTAGAAACTTTCTTATAGTATATACACTGAGCTTTTAAATGAAAGCCAATGTTATTTAAAAAAAATGTTGGATACCCCTATGTCCTTAATCATGTTTTTAGTGATTAACTGGTAATGATATTTATAAATGAACTATAAAAAACTGGTAATATTTTATAGTTTATTTTTTTTCCCTACTTATATTGCCTTAGTTTTCTAAGGTGATCTACTATTCTATATTAAGTTGTTTTTTAACTTATTACCTAAAATTAAGTTTTATAAGAATAAACTGTAATTTTTCAAAGAGTTAAGAACCTTAAATAATTTCTAAACAAAAAATTGAGACAGATTCATTCAAAAACATTTTTACTGAGCAAACAAGTAAAATATATTTCAGCTTACCCTTATCAACTACTTTTGTTAGCAACTAACTTTAAAATAAATGCTGAGTAAGTAAACAGTTATAAGTTTCATTTGAAATACTTAATTAACAAAAATTAAGCTAAATTAATTACAGATTTGCTTAAATTGTTTAATATCTGTTTTACTAAACGGTTATTTAATTATTTTTTTTTAGATAATTAAAAATTTCATTGGTAATCTGAACTATATTTCAACATATTTTAATTTAAAATGGAAGCCTATGTCATTTTAACCTGTTTTGTTTGTTTTATCTGTGTAAAAATAGTTGTAGTGCAAAATAATGTAATTTTTTTGTTTAAATAGTCTATTTTAAAATAAATTATACTTTACAGTTTACTGTGTTTTTACAAACTCAGTTTTTGTTAACTGTTTACAGTTTTAATAGTTTGCTATCCCTAAGCTAGCTTCCAACCTTTGCAATTTTATGTTTGATTAAAGTTTGTACTAACTTATTGTTTTAAACAGCACCTTATTTTAAGCAACACAAAATGACCACCAAAACTTACCATGACTTTAAGTTCACAGTGAACCAGGTTAAGCTGATGTCCCAGCTGTATGAAAGCGGCCTGACCGCCGATGAAGTTGTTGCTGGCTTCAAGCAGATCCAGGACGTTGGAGGCAAGTCTGGCCTTGCCAGTTCTCCACAAAGATCCACAAATGAAAACAGCCAAAATGGCTTTAGTTCTCCCCAGCCAAACAACACAAGCCAAAACAGTAACCATAGTTTTAATTCCCCTCAGAGTGGCTTCAACTCCCAGCAGGACTTCTCCTACCTCTTCAAGACCCCCACTAGCGTCAACTCAAGCAGCACCCCCTCAATGGTCTTCTCTCCCCCAAGCTACACACAACCCCAAGGAGTAACTGCCCAAGGTGAAGTCAAGAGCAGCAAGGCCAGAGGCAGGCCAAAGAAACCCATTAGCAACTTTGTGGTCAATGAAGAGGATCGTGTCACCTTTTCTCCTCAAGTTGTGGCGCTGATGGAAGAAGATACAGTTGAAGTGTGGGGCAAGATCACCTTGCTGATGAAAAGAAAGGGTTTGAAGATCAAGAAGATTGTTGAGCATAGCAATGGGGCGTTGAGCTACTCATACTTGGCCAACTGGCTCAAGAGGCCTCACATCAATGACAAGAAGAAAGTGGCGCTGGTGTACAAGTGGTACGTTGATGAGGTGGGAAAAGGGGAGGAGAATGTGCTTCTGGCAATTGAGAACGGTCACGATCAGGTGGAAGCTCCTCAGATTGTTATGAAGGATGAATGACTTATTGTTGGCAATTGTGAACAATGAAGACCATTTCCTGACTTTTTTAGCCAAATTTTTGTGCTGTTCTGAATTTTCAAGTTGTTTTGCTTTGTTTTGTTAATATCTTTGACATGTATTTAAGGATTGAGGTTATGGTTTATGATTCATTTTCATAAAAGTTTTTATTAAATAAAATTGAATTATATCTTTCTTTTTATTTTTTGAGGTTTAGAACTGGCAACATGATTTTTAACTCAAAAAACAAACTGTATATTTAAAATTTTAATTAATTTTCTAAAAATATATTGACTATTGTGTAATTAGTAATATGTGTTAATTTATAAAATTTCATCTAAAAGTTATAAACTAGTTTGTTCATTATATTGTTTTAATGTTGTATTAAAACAAAAAATTTAAGAATAAAGGATTATCAGATTCTCCAGTTAAAGCATAGTAACTAAAGTTTTTTATTTATTTTGACTATCTCTTGTTGTATCTTCTTGTAAAAATAGCATCAATCTTTTATATATGTAAACATTCCGCTTAAAACTATATTAATAGATGATTAAGAATAGTTAAATTAAAAAAAACAACTTTATAGGTAATCTTATTTCCTTTATTCATCAAAACTTCTTTATTTCGTTTAAAATCGTGTTCCTTTTAGAAGTTGAATTGATTTTACTTGTAGCTGCACACAAAGTCATGTTAAGAAAATTTTAGCATAACTATCATGTTTTTAAAAATAAGATTTGAAATTGAATGTTAAGAGGTAAATGCATTGTATAAAACTAAATTTACTATAAAAAAGTTTATAAGATCAACTTTTTTCTTTAGTTAAAATACTGTTAACATAGTCATTCTGCCACCCATAAGAAATGTACCATAGAATAAACAAAAGAACCTCGTCCTTCCAAAGTTTGCAAAGTAAAGTCAGTTTATTTTTGTGTATTTATTAAAGCAGTTGGTTAATAAAAAATTTTGTTTTATATCTATAAACAAGTCTTTATCAAACATATATAAGTTAAGATAATTAATTTAATTGTTATAAACAATGTAAGCATTTTGTTGGGTAAGTTTTTAAATTAATATTTTCACCTAAACATAATTCGTATTAAGTACTATTTAGTTAACAAGCTATGGCTACAAGGTTTTATTAATGAATATGTTTGCCATTTCTTGTTACTAATTAAATCTATTTAAAGGGTTTTATAAAAACCCAAGTAAATTTGAAAAGAATAAAAGAAATTTTTTTGTTAAAAACTCAGAATAGCAAAACGTTTTTTTTAAGTTAGATCTAGTCTTAAATAATAAATATTGATATATAAAAGATTTTTTGATGATAAAACTTCTTAATAGTGATATGAGTTTCTATGACTTATAGATACTTTATATATAATAATAAAAAAATAAAGTTTGTTACTTAATTTAACTTTTTCAAAGGGTTTTGATTAGAATATAGCTTAAGAAATTAAGCTCAAAAAATTTTTTTTTGCACTATTTTTATAATTTTTAAAGATAGTCTTTCTTCATTTCAAGTTCATTTTCTTCAATAAGCATTTGTATATACAACTGTGTTTTTACAAACCTAAAATTTAAGAACAAAAAAAGAAAACCTTGAAAAACCTGAAATTTAACGATTTTTACTTGTAAACAAATGAAATTTAAAATAGATACAAATAATCTATCATATAGAAAAGAAACCATAAAAAAAGGTTTTATTAAAAAACACATTTCCCCAGTATCTTTTGAATGTTGTTATACTTTTGAGAACAGTCATTCACCTTAGAGTTAATTTTATACTTAAAATAAACCAGAAAACTCATTTTTTAAAAAATTTACAAAATCTTAAAAAAAATATCAAAAAAAATTCGCAACAATGATACACACATGCGTAACTTATGTTTAAATTTTAATTAATAAGACTACTAAATTTATTAAATAATGCGGAAAAAAAATACAACATATTTTTTCATCAATCATACACAAATTGTATTATTGTAAAACAATAGAAATTTATGCAGGTTTTACGTAATAATTAGAAGTTTTAATTTGTGTCTATAAACCTTTGCTTATTTATTGAATACAAAACAAGTTTTAGTTTTTTTTTTGCATGTGACTTTTTCTAATTTAGAATTTTTCCTGTTTTCTTCATTATACAAAATAATATAACTATTTTTTCTTTATCACTATAAAACATTTTTTGTCCCAAGTTGTAACCTTGTAAAGAATGCTACAAATTTATTTAATTACTAAAGTAGGAGAATTTTTTTTTGTTTTCTAAGGATTGAGTTTTTCTAAAAATTCTTTGGAACTTTTTGTTGTTGTAAACGCTTATTGTACCTAGTGCGAGTTTTTTAAAATTATTACTGTTCAAGGTCTCTGAAATTTTGTAATTTTTGGTCATAAACTTTTGAGTAGTGATCTACCGGATCCAAGATCCGGACCTGCTGGATCTTAAATTAAAAAAAAAAACTGGAACCGGTCAGATCTTAGATAGTTGATCAGGTAGATCACTGCTTTTGAGTTGACAACTTTAACGAAAAAGAAAGTTAATTAAGTTGCACAATTTTTATTTAAATAATTTGCTTCTCTATATTGTTTAAAGTTTGTTTTAGAGATTATTTAAAAGAAATAAGTTTAAACTTTTGAAAATATCTAATAAAAATTGATTTTTACTCACACAAAATCTAATGTAATATGCAAACTTCCAGTTCTATGTAAAATATTTTTGTTTTTAAGTCAAACTGCTTTAGAAACTGAGAAACTTTGAAAATTTTTGTATAAGCACCAAATAAAATTTCTGCACAGATGTAGTTTTAATTTTAGCATGCACAAAGGTTGTATTAGTTTAATTATTAAATGTTGAATACTTAAATAGAGAAAATTAATTTAGGAAATAAGATAAGGGGATTTACATTTTTGCCAAAAATTTTGACTCACTATGTGCTTTTGGCTAAAAAAAATCTAATTCAGAAGAATTTATTTATAATTATAATTTACAAAAGTGCTTTTAACTGCTAGTAAGTAAATTCTGCTACCTTTTTACCTTTATTTCATTACACATTTTACCTCAAGTATATATATTTTTTAAGTTGATGTTTTCAAAAATACTGTGGCCACAATATTTTTTTTCAATAGATCTGGTCTGTTACTCATAACAACTGTTGCCAACCTTTGACTTAATCATTGCTCTAAGAAAGCTTTTATGTTTTTGCTATAGGTTTTGTCACCTAGTTTTTTTTTTTTTACCAATATTCTATTTGTATATACAAAGATCTCTTATATGTTAATGCAGTTGTGTATTTTTCATTCCAACCAAATATCATACAAATAAAACTCATTTGTATTTACAGTCGTTTGGATCCAGCGAGGAATTATCTAGCACGGGCACCTACTGCTACTCAACAACCGATAACAACACCACTTGCAAGTACAACAGCAGCTTCTCTTCTAAAAGTTCAGGTAACATAACGATTAGGCACAGTGCATCCTCTGTGATACGGTCATGTTGGGCAAGCTTTTATTAGATTATGGGCTGAATTATAAACAAAACACTTTTTTATTTTAATAGTCTACCCTTTATATAATGCTCATAATTATACAATGCATATAATTAAACACACACTAAAATTTTGTTAGTTTCATTTTTTTTTCAACGAACCAAACTGTTATAAAATAAAAACAATTAAACAGAACAAAAGTTCGATGAAGTTAAAATCAATTTAACAAAACAAATTACACCTTAAACAGTTTTATTTATATCAGTTTTGTTTTTTAGTTAAAAAATTTGGTTTAGCTGAATTAACTGAATCTACATCTAGATTGTAACAGGCTGGTTAATCAGGATGCACTGTAAAATTAAAATGACTAGGAGTTATAATAGGTGCATATATCATAATATTTCATAATATAAATAAAAATGAAAAGGTATATAATTAAATGTCACTTAACTTCTATCTCCAAATTCTAATAGAAAATTATTATTTTCAAAAAAATAAAAAAATTATCATCAAAAACAACTTTTTTTTGGTTAAAAAAATATGGCTTCAAAATTTGTAAATTCCTTACAACATATTTCTCTAATTGTTGCAAGGAACATTTCATGAAAATTTTAGGTATTTATCTCATAAAACGTTGGAAGAAAAATGTTATAAGTTATTTTTGTATATTCAGCATTTTAGTTTGCACCTCTCATAAGGAACTTAGTACTCTCCAACTGTAAGCTGGTATATCTCAAAACTTAGTTTGAATATTAAAAATCTTTAAAAGCAACCTATAGCTTAGTTGAAACTCTACAAGTTATGATTGATTTAAAAAACATTAATCACCCTGTATGTTATTACTTATATAAATAGGTAGTCAATTTAACAAAAACCTACTAATAGTTTTAACTAGTATGTATTAGTTTTTAACTTTAAGGGTTATTCATTTAGCTTTGATTATCAAGGTAATTAATAAAGCTGAAATAACAAGTGTTATCACTAATTAGCAAAACAAAACAGAGTATTACAAGTTTGTTAATTGTTTGGAATTAATACTAGTTTTTATAAAGTACTTCAAATCAACTAAGAATTATAATATATTGAATATTTCTTGCTCAGTTGGCTGGCAAGCGGTAATAGACAACTTTTGTCACTAGAAAATTAAATCTAGTTTTATACATTGTGAAATAAAACTAGGTTTCTTCTTTTTTAAACTTCTTTTAGTTTCTTTTTTCTTAAAGTATTTCAGAAGTTATGCAAGTTTAGATGATGCCTATTTTGTTAAATTTGTTTCAAAAGCTGTGTTTTATGTTTTATGCATTGAATGATTAAAATTTGTAACAATTACAAATCACCAGAAAAGCTTATAATAATCTATTTTATCTTGTTTTAAATGATTTAGTTCCCATCAAAATTAACATAAATTATTCGCAAACTCAAAATATTTAAACATATTTATAAAGTTTCTAAAAGTTATATATTTTACAAAAACGCATAGGTGTTTTTAGGGCAACTTTAGGGAATATTAAGGGTGATATGAATAAAAAAACAACTAGTAAATATCAGTTGATTTATTCCTCAGGCTAGAGCATATACAATAGAAAAGCTACAAAAAACAAGTTCTTAAGTTTTTGTTTTTTAAACAGGTTATCTTACTTTTAAATATAAGTTATATTAAATTTAAGAAAATGATAAAAATGGTTTAAATAATAATAAGTATTTCGGGCATTTTTCTCTTGTTTTTTGCAAGCCAATTTTGACTAAAATATTGGAGAATTGCGACTAGTTTTTAATATTTAATTTGATGGATTTAAATTTACATAATTTCTGAAAATAACTTGAAAAAAAAACTAGGTTGAAAACAAGAAACTAAGTTTCATCCAACTGTGCGTATAACACTTCTTTTGAATTTCTGTTCGCCAAACTTTTTTTTTAATAGTTATTTACTGCTCGAACCCCCTTTTCAACCTTTTCATTGTATATTTTTTTGTCCTGCAAAACTCCTTAGCTCTTCAACCCTATAATCTCAATAGAGTAGTCTATTTATCTTAATCTAGCTCAAGTAACACTCAATTATCAAAATATTTTCTCAAAGAACAATCTGCAAACTACAAATTCAAAATTTTTTTTTTTCAAAAATAAAATCGATTTCATTAAATAAGTTTCACAAATAACGTTATTAAAGAGTAACCTTAAAAGCTTGTTCAACGAATTCCAAGTTCAACGCAAATTTCACAGGCGAATCGGGCAACAAGTCGAAGAACTTGAAGTTCGAAGTTTCCTGCAAGCTGATTGGTCGAATCGATCACGTGGTCAGGGATGGCCATCAGGAGGGATCGCTGGACCTCATCAACGTCATCGACATCGCGCAAGTAAGTTTTATTAAAATAAACTTCGCAAAAGTGCTAAATGCTACTCGGGCTAGTTTAAAGCTTTACAGGTAGTTTGAGGAACCCAGGTTGGCTTTTTTGCTTAAATGACAGGTAATTCTGTTGTTATCCGTATAGTGCGAGTAATTTGATTGTGTTGTTTTTATATTTTACAAAGTCGTTTTGTTTCTGTCAGGTACTTTTTAATATTGTTTGAGTTAGTAAGACACTAAATAGAATTAATAAATGTACAAGTGGTTGTTGTATTCATCAACGTCATCGCGCAAGTAAACAGCCTTGTTTAATTTCGTTTATTATTTATACCTTATCAATGCGCAAGTCAGTAAAAAATTTTCATTTTAACTGCTTATTTATTATTTTGAATTTAATGATTATATCTCGTTAAAGTCATCGATGTTGCGCAAGTAAGTGCTCAAAATATTGAATGAAGTTTGTAAATGCGTCGGATGTATTGTTGAGTTGCGTGATAAATTGCGCAAATAAATGAATAGATTTCTACCAGGGCTGCCACACAATCAGTCCAACTCAGGCCAGTTTAAGGTTTTTGAAAAACTCGGCTTAATTCAGTTTTTTTTTTTTGCTTTAAAGGGTGGCAACCTTGTTATGTATTGGTGCTGTAAACAAGTTTAGATACATAAAATGTTTTGTTTAAAAGCTTGAAAATAATTTTGTTTCAGTAAGCTTTTAGTAAATGTGAGATATTTTATGTTGTTGATAATTTACTACAATTTTATGCAAGTTGCTCTGTTACACTATGGGTACGTCAAAGCAGAAATATCCGGCTTGAGTTTTTACCTTGCATAAAACGAAGCAAACAAAATTGAGAACTTTTGTTACCAATGTTTTTATTTTGCAATAAATTAGATTTTCAGTAGATACTTGTAATTATTAACCGCTTTTTTACAATTCTAATAATTTTTCTTTACTTTTAAACTAGAATTTTTTAAACTGTTTTTTTAAAGTTCAGTTTTTATTAAAATTTAACCTCTGCTATCATAATAACTTTTTACAGAAGTTTAATAAAGTTGTTTTGATTGTAGAAAAAATTGCATTTTTTCCTAAAGCAACCAACTATGGTTTTTTTTATAAAATTAAAATAATTTTAATAAATTGCTAAAAAAAATGTAATTATTTTATTATTATTGATAAGTTTAGTTTTTTGGTACACAAATGTATTAGGTAAGTTGATTTAACTGTAACTTTTTTTTGACTCTACTGTTATTAAATCTCAAACACATTCATCTATTTTAATTAATAATTTACACTCATTATGACGTAACAGTGCGAGGAGCGCTTACCACTGTCACCCGGTGGCGAAGAACTGAAACTTTTGATCGACAAAAATGGCGTCCGTCTGTTTGGCAACAGCAAGCAGGTACTATGTTGTTTACTAATATTTAGTATTTTGACTTCTAAAGTGATGTTTAAAATATGCATTTTTTTGTTTGCTTCAAGTTTTTTCTTGTAATCAAAGTTTTATAGTTTTTGCAACTGCGGCAACATTTGTTTCGTTTTAATTTAAACATTAATTTATCCTAGGTTTGAAAACAAAAATTTTTAATACAATTTTTAACATTTAACATTTTTGTTTAGAGTGCGTATACAATAGTCTATTTACAATAAATTTTCTGAAAATCAAAACCATGATTAATTCTTATAGATTAGTGGTCAATTTCAGCCAAGTTAATCCCCACTCATCTATGAGTTTTTATCAGTTGCACACAAGTCAACTATCAGATTACTTTTTTAATCGGCGAAGATGGTTTTTATTAAAAGAAGAAGCAAAAAGTGCTCTACTAAGAATTTCATTTTTTTAAAACACAAAATAAATACCGAAATATATTCAGAACTCCAAAAATAACAAACTAAAAAAACAAATATATAATAAATTTAAGTTTTATGTTAAATATTTCCAGGACCCATTATTGAGAGTTCCGTTGTACAAGATCGAGAGAATTGTCACTTATGATGACGTAATCATTAATGATGTCATAATAGCGCTGAAGGTGGTGCACGGTTGCCATGGCAATGATGACAACCTACCTGACTACAGCCATTATGACGTTCACGTCTTTGCTTCTGAAGACCACGTTAGTTTAAATTTAATTAATTTGTAATTTTATTAAAATAATCTAATTTTGTTATATATTTTTATTGTAGGCAATAATGTATAGTATGTTTGTTGTTATGTATAGTATAATTTTAATTATTAAACAGAACTACTTTTATACGTTAACATGTATTTTTCCTATTAATATATTGAATAAGATTTGCCCAAATTTTTTTACTTTAAGGACCTGGATACACAAAAAGACCTCTTGGTCATCGAGTTGCATACCCGACTTAACCCAAATTATAAGGAGCTAAAAAGGAAAAGAAAAAAAAATACAGTCAAATTTTAAACTCAAAAACGAAAAACTCTATGAAAAATGAGACTAATAAACTCTACAACATTAAATATTTTCCTAAAAATATATCCAAACAATTAAATGATTTTTTATATAATAGTATCTAACATTATACACATAAAATATATATTGAACTCTATGTTAAAAGGTAAAATTTCAAGTCAAGTAAATTAAAAGTGTTGTCACGTATAAAAAATTAATGTTATATTGTAACAGAGTCGCCAAAAAACCTTGAAACCTGGAATTTGAGGAATTAAAAATAAAAAAAACCTGGAAAAACCTGAAATTTTAACAATTATAGTTAAGTAGTAAAGTTTCGATGTGACAGAATAAATCTATCATATAATTAAAAATATTTTGTCAACATCAATTTTTTTTAAAACATTTCAAGAAGCTGTAAGATATCTATTCAATTTCTTTATACTATTTAACACAGTTTTTACCTTAAACTAAATTTTAAACTAAAACTAAATACTAAAACGTGTAATTTTAAAAACCTGGAAGAAGTTTTCAATACCTAAAGAAAATTTGCCAAAAACACTTGGCAACCCTATTCAATGTTTGGATTTTTTGATTAAAATGGTGTTTTATGAGTTTGTTGCACAAAATCTGGTTTTTCAGCTGTTTTGCAAGTAATAATTCTTTTATGAAAGTACAACTTTGTATTATTTTAAAAAATTATGGTATAAATAGTTAGCTGTAAAAGAGCAAGATTTTTAGATACACAAAAACTTGGGAACGAAGGGTCAATTTTGCACGAAGACAAAATTGCACGAGGGGACAAAATTGCACTAGAGTAAAAAATGTATATAAAAAAACACAAAAAGTTGAAGATAAATTAATAAAAAACCAAAAAGAAAAAGAAAAGTTATTGACCGAGGGCAAGGGGTAACAGTGATAGTAAAAATAAAATTTATACCATCAAAAATTATTATTGAAAAAATAAGAAAAACGTTTTAATAAAAATAAATTAACTAAAAAGAAAAAAAAGCTACCGACCGAGGGTAAAAGTTAACAGTGGTAGTAAGATAAATAAAAAACAAAATGAATACAAAAAGTTAAAATTAACAATAGAATAAAAAAAAAAATCTATTTTTGCAAAAGTATCTTCGTGCAATTTTCTCCGCTCGTGCAAATTTGACACCTACCCCAAAAACTTTTTCTTGAAAGACTGGCAATCTAGATCTTAAATTGTAAAAGCTTAAATCTTTTCTGTCTAACTATTATCTTTTTTATTTTAATTTTTAATTTGAAAACAGTACATCTATCGTTCTCCAAAGTTAATTGTTTTATTGTTATATCAAATAATGACATTGATAATTTTTCACAGGAAGGTTGCCAGAAAATAGGTCACAAGTTCACGAGGATAATCGACTCTGTGGTGTCTTCTAGCGGTAAAAATTCCCAATCGTCCATCAACACATCTTGAACTTTTTACGTGGTTTGTTTTTATTATTAAATCGTTTATAAAAACTAATTCATCTTTGCTTTGAAATAAGATCATTGAAAAACTTGTAAAAAAATAAATTTCTAATCATCTAAACCTCCCAAACCCTTATCTGGTTTGTTACAGGTTTTTACAAGTTTTTCATTGATATTTTTTCTATAAAAAGATTAATTATTTTTAAATATTAAAGTAGTCTTAAAATATGTTAGAACATATCTAATTAAATTTTTTTTGGCACTGAATGAAATAATTCTAAATTTGTTAATAATACCTCTTAAATTGTCTTTTAAGGTTTGCCATAGTTTTTTACAAGTTTTCCGTTGATTTATAATTTTTTGCAAAGAAATGTTATTTTACATATTGAAGATAGCGTTATTAGCTGATTTAAAAAAATAAAAATTGCTTTACTATTTGTAAGTTACTTTTAAATAAAAATTTTAGTAATTAAAGATAAGTTTAATCGCTATGATGTCATCAATTGATAAAAATAAACTTAAAATGTTCCAAGTGTGTCAAGACAATGGGGTCTAAGCATTCTTACTGTAGTTGACATTAGAAATAGGATGTTATATAAAACCTTAAAATATAAACTTTTGTATAGACTTTAAAAATGCAATTTATATTTTGAGTTAGTTTAAAACTTACAAAAGTTTTTTTTCATACAAAAAATTTTTTGTGTTAAAGTTTCACAAAAGTTAAAAAAAAACACTATATAGCTATATTCTCTTACTTTTTTAAAGCTTACGAAAGTTTAGAAACCTATCAAAATTTAACACACAAAATCTTTATTGATAAAATAAGAAAAATAGTTTTGTGACTAACCGACAACATTCCTCCTCAAAAAGTTAGAATAAGTAGATAGATAAATTAAGTTATAATTTATATGTTTTTTTAGTAAATATTTTGTGTACCTTAAAATTTGTTTTATATGTTATAGTTTTATATAAATTAGATAAATTAGAAAGTTTTCTAATTGTATAACGTTTGTTATTCTCCCACTTTTTTTTTTGAAAACCTGTTAGGCATTGACTACAAAAAAGAGATACAATATTTAAAAAAAATGTATATGAGAAATAACAATATATAATAAAATTAACGATATAAATACTTAAAATAGACAAAAATAATTTACTTTTATAATTTTATATAGATTTATAACTCATAACAATCATTTTTACATTAATTTTTCTAAATAAAATATATAAATTTTTATTTAGTTTACTGAATAAAAAAATGTAACATGCAGACATTTGATACCAAATTAGAATTTGTATTACGAGACGCAAAACTTAATAACTAAGAATTATCGCAACAGAGAATGGAGATTCGGTGTTTTAAGAGGAGAAAAATTGAAGACAAGTGCAATAGAACGATCCTGTAACTCGCTTACGATCAAATAATGTAGTGATGCAATTAATTTTTCAAACTTTTATATCGGAAAATAATGTTTTACTTTGTTTGTGGTATTTATGGATTATTTTTTGCATCAATTTTTTGCACTATTTAACAATGTGCCATAAATACCAATTTTTTAAGCTTGTTGTTTGTATTGTATTTTTTGTGCTTTGGGGTTTTAATTGAAATTATTATTAGGGTAAAGATAGATCATAAATCAAACAGTTTTCAGTTCAATATTCATAATTAATTAGTTATAAGCAGTAATTTACGAAAGTGTCAATAACTTGCTTAATAAAACAAATTCATTTCAATTTTTTGAGCACTTTTGACCTAAAATGAAAAACTACTTTTTTATTGATGAGAGCTGACTAATAATTGAAAACTTTTAAGCAAATTTGTACTTTTTAAGTAAAATGGTTGTAAATTTAAATGAGTTGCTATTGAGACAATTAAGTCGTATTATGACTTTATATAGATACATAAGTTTAATTAATACATGGAAAAGTTGAAGCCTTTATAATGCTTTACAAATCTCCCAAAAACTTCTAACAACATAAAGTCTAGTATAATTTAGAAAAATAAACATGTCTAGTTATTTTATATTGTTGAAATATTTGTGACATACATAGGAAATTATCTTTATTACACGCTAGATTAAATATTTTGCAAGAATAAATAACAATCCCAATAACGAAATAAAAAGGAAACTTAAATAGTAAAAATTTATTAGAGCAACAAGCTATAATAGCTTTTAATTTGTTATACGGAGATTGCGGTTATAAAATGCTTTCTTAAAGCATTTTGAATTCAACGTGTATTTTTTGTTTGAAAAATTTATAGGAGTGTTGTACCTAACATTTTAGTATTGATAAAAACGTTATGTTGTAATAAATTCCACTTCACTAAAATTTAATATCGTACCATAAAATATAAATCAATCAGCTCATGCTTTGATGACAAAAAAAAAATTCTGAATTGTTAAAATCACCCACTTTTAAAAACCTTGATCTTGAGCGATTAAAATTAAAACGAGAAACTCTAGTTACAAGTGAAGTTGAACAAAAAATAGATTGTATCATTAAGGTCAATAGTTTAATTCAAGCTTATTGATATTTCAAAACTAGAAATGTTTTAAATGCAATTGTTCATACCCAACTAACACTGAAAAGATTTACATTTTATCTAAAATAAATCTTTGTTGGACTTTTTTAGAGGTTGGCTAAAGCATACAAGTTTAGTTGTTTTTTTGTAATGATTTATTGTCGTGAATTTTATATTACAAACAGTTCTACCAACTTTTAATTTCATTAATCTACATTTTAAATTTTTCTGTTTTACAACCATAATTTTTTTGTTAAGTTTAATCTAGAACTCTAGTGTATTGAAATTTTAATTAGTTTAAGTTGATTGTGCTATATATTTTGTGTTCCTTTCTAAACTATGATTTTATAAAGTTATTCAAGAAAATTTACAGGATGTTTTGTTTATAAAGCTTCTACTACGTTTGCGAGTGAATTTTACACTTTAGATTTAAAATGGGAACTTTTCTAGTCATTGATTTAACAAAAAGAGTCTGTCGCACTTGTTAAAAAAAGTTAACGGGCAGCAATATTTTGAAAAATGATTTTAATGGTAAAATTTAAGAGCATAGTTTTTTGATACAATTGAGTGTGGAGTAAAATTCAAGGTTGAATACTTTTCAAGTATTAGTTATTAAAAGCTAAGTTTTTTGCTTTACACAAGAATTTCTTTAATCCGCAAAATACTTTGTGGGAAAAAAAAAACATTCTTTTGGTCGGACAAATGCAATTACAAAAATTGATTGTTTGTATAATTGGAATAGATGTCGTAAAATAAAGTATGAGGTTATTGTCTTTTTAATGAAATCTTTCTTTCCAAACTACTTAATTTGTTTCATACACAATTTGCACTTGTATTTGTTGTTTATAAGTGAATATAAGGATTTAAAAAGTTTAGTTTGATATACAAACTTTTTCTGCTTACATAAACTGGGCCTTAAACTGTGAATGCATAAGGCTTCTAGAATATGTAGCTGAAAAGAGTTTTACGCTATCATTAAAACTAAAAAGTTCACTTCTTAATAATTTTTCGCACACTCATTATTGTCTAACAAGTTTCGTCCAATCAAAATGAAATATTTTTGCAGGTTTCCCGAAAGACCATCAAACCAACTTTTTAATATTTAAGAAACATGCTGATCTATTCTTACCTGAAACTTTTGATATTTTCCTACCACGTAATCACTACCATAGTGACAACTAATTTTATGGATGATGTTACTTTTTTCCTAGGTGGGAGAAGCATATTTTGTTTGTAGTGTAGTGGAAAGCTTTTATAAGTAAAACTTGTAGAAAATATCTATATGAAATTAAGAATACAAAAAACATATTTTAGCACATAGGTAAAAAGTGAAGAAACTACACTTAAATTGTGTACTTATACCTACTGCATTTTCATTGATGTACATTATTTTCTAACATGAGAAGACAATTATTATCGTCTATTTAAATTTTTCTACTAAATCTTAGAAAAAAACTTTTTAACATAATTTTCCTTGTTAATTTATGATTTCAGAAAACTATGGTTACAAGCTCAAGTTTACAAGGTTTGATCATACCAATTCGATTATCAGACCACAAGCTTTCGGTAGACTGAGACCGGTTTTGTCCTAATTAGGACTCATCAGTCAGTCACAACCGAAAAACTTGCTCAGCCAGTCATAACTGTTGTGACTGACTGGATGAGTTCCAATAAGGACGAAACCAGTCTCATTCTACCGAAAGCTTGTGATCTGATCATCGAACTGGCATGACCAACTCTTTGTTAAACTTGAGCTTATCTCACGGCATATGAAAGTCCAGGTTTCGGTTCTGTAGACTTTAGCCAATGTTTTTGTTGACTTTGTTTACAATTTGCAGAATAATAGAGGTGTAGTATTGTTTATAACTTTTACGTTTCCATCTCAATTCGTTTTTTAATTAGTAGTTACTTTTTAAATAATTTAAATTTATTACAAAAGTTAAAAGCTTATACTAATTAAGAAATAACTAGAACTACTAACCAAGATGTTTTAAAAGATTATAAAAGATAAAGTCTAAAATGAATGCGAGTTAGACTTAGATATATAACAATTAAATTATTGGCTCTCAAAATAAGCTTCGTAAAACGGTTTGAAAGTTTAACTCTACGTACATTTAAGTGTAAGACAAGCAGGATTTTGTAATGAAACTATGTTGAATAACTTGAGATAAAAAAAAAGAAAAAAAAAGGTTTGAAGCATAGCTTTTTAGTTTGAGTATTTATTAAGTTAAACGAATAATTTTCGTACTACTTAAAATGTTAAGTATAAATGTTTTACTTTAGCAAAATCCATTTGGATATTTTAGAGGTACAAGGTAAATTTGTGTTAGTATCTGTCTGCTTCTCAATTGATCATTTAGTAAGTAACTTTTCTGCTATACCAAAAAAAATCTCGTTTCTATTAAAAAGTTTCTTTTTTAAATATTAGTTTTAAGTAAAAGTTTGTAAAAAAAAAATTAAAACGTTTAACTCAGGATATGTTTAAAGTCAAATTTAGTCGCATAAAGAAGTTAACGAGCAGCAAAACAATTTTTTAACAACACTTTATTAGATTTTTTAACTAGTTTCTGTAAGTTTAATTTAATTTTTTTCTACTTTTAATTGCAAGTTTTTAAACTTGAATGTTTTCCTTTTTAAATAATCATGATTTATTTTACAACACATTTAAAAAAATAAAAGCTACTATAGTTTTAAATACGAAACACATTGTAAGGGTGTATTAAATGAAGCATTTGTGACATACAACTTAAACAAGGCAAAACACTTATATAAGAAGAAAGCATACTATCGGTTTAAAATAATTAAGTTTATCCAAATATTCAAAAAGTAATTTGATAAAGGTTATACCAGTCAGATAGGAATAGACCAGAAAAAACCAATTTGTTTTTAGTAACTAGTTCAAGACACTCAATACAAATCTTAAAATCCAATGTGATTTTTTACAGACTTTTGTTTTACTTTTAATCCTATTTTAGCCCTGTTTAACAACTGTTATGTAAAACAAAAGTAAATAAGTCGTGTTTGTTGAAAAAATTGTCCAAAAATTGTTGAGGTAAAAAACTAATTATGTTTGTTAGTATACAGTTTACCTTGACTAAAAATTTGTTTTTGCTAGATAATTTCAACATAGTGTACAAAACACATTTTTTTGTGTTGATAGCTGTCAAACTAATGTTAATAAAAAAAACCACCTTATACTTATACAGGAGTTAGACTTTTTATTTTTCATGCCTTTTTTTATTCTAAACTTTTATGTTTTAGTTTTTTACGAGAGTAGTATTTAACTATTTAGAAAATAAAAAAATATACTACTTGTATTTTGAAATAGTTATACTAATCAAATAAAAAAATTAAAACTGGACACACATATGAACTTTTAAAAAGTAAAATTTACTATTTATTTATCATCAACCATTATAAATAAAAAAATCTAAACAGCTGGATTAAAAAAAGATATTTTTACCATTGTAAACTCGTGAAAATTATTCAATGTTTTACAATTTCTCATTAATCTTTAATATAGTTCTAGAACAAAATTTCACGTTATAAAATAAGTTTCGGAATTTTTAAGTACACTTTCATCTAACATTATATTTTTATAATTTTTTTGAGTTAAAAGTTCTCCAAAAATACAGAATTTATCTTTTACTGGACAATTTGTAAAAAATATTACTAACAACTATAGCATTTCGATCCTATCTATAAAAAAAGCATCAAAACCTAAAAAATAAAAAAAAATTTAACAAATTCTGTTTTCTTTAAGTATTTTGTACATAAAGTATTATTTTTTATAAAATAATGTTTTATTTCTAAAACAGTTGCTTAAAGTTTAAATAAAAAGTTTAGAGCGTCAAAATATTTAAAAAAATCAATTTATGTAGGATAATTAGACTATAGCTCATTTTAGTGTTTATGTTTATACTTGTTTTCTTTTCAGATTTTACATTGTTAATAAATTATTAAACTAATTTGACGAGGAGTTATTCTTCATGTAAAATCTTATTCAAATAGAATCTGAGAAAAGTAAAATGGTCATAGTAAAGTGCCCAATTCGTGGATGCGAGTTCCAGACGCCAGATCTATCCGGTGATGTTGTGAGTAGCCTTCTCAACCTCCACAAAGTGGAGCATCAGCAAAATTCTGAGTTATCCAATAATGGAGTAATGCCAAATGCACCTCAATTGATTAAACCAAGGGTTGACCGGGGGATCAGCCAAGAGACATGGCTTGCTTTCATTCGGAGGTGGGAGGCATTCAAGATTGGTTCGAATATAAGCAACCAAAACGCAAGCATACAGCTTTTTCAGTGTGCGCAGGACAAGCTTGGCGATCTTATGTTAGCAAGTGATCCTCGACTGATGGCCAAATCAGAAAGTTACGTTGCTAAACTGATGAAGTCGATTGCAGTCATAAAAGTTGCTATTGGTGTAAAGAGAGCAGAACTTATGAACCTACATCAGGACCATGATGAACCGTTTAGAACGTTTGCCACACGTGTACGAAGCAAAGCAGAAACCTGCAATTTCACTACAGTCAGTGAGTGTGACTGTGGGAAAAGCAATGTGACGAGCTACACAGAAGAAGCAATAAAAGACGTGATGCTCGCTGGCGTTGGGGATGATGACATAAGAAGAGAAGTTCTCAGTACTGAAGATATCTTATCCAGGTCATCATTTGATATAATTTCCTTTATTGAAAGTAAAGAAATGGGACGCCATGCAACTGAGAATTCGCGGACCATATCTGCAGTCTCTTCCTTTCAACGTCAGAAGAAGGGACGTGTCAATATAGGAGATAAGTCCCAACATGTTCCGTGCCAGAACTGTAAAAGACTTTTCTATCCTTTCAACGAAAAAGGTAACCAAAATAAAAAACCTTTCAGATATTGTCTATCTTGTTGGCGTAGTCGTTCAAAAAGGGTTAATGCTGTTCAAATCCAAGCTGATCATCCTGATTTTATGCAACAAGATACCCAAATAATGTCACTACACGCAAGTAAAAGAATCATGTTGAATAACACCATATTCAGCAAGAAGTCCTTGCGTAAAGCCAAGGCAACGACTGATCATCCTCGTGCATCAGTCAAGATTGCTAGACATGGCACAAACAAGTTTGCATGGGTAAGTGCTTTAGCTGATACTGGAGCACAGTCGAACCTTTGGGGGTGGAAAAACTTTCAGGAGGCTGGTTTTTGTAAAAAGGATTTAATGCCTGTATCCATCACAATTCGGGCTGCCAATAAAATTCCTATTAACATTCTAGGGGCTTTTAAAGCGACTTTCAGCGGAATGTCTCCAAAGAAGGAGGTTATCAGATGTGATGGAACTGTTTATGTAAGCGATTCAGTGACCGGATTCTTTCTCTCCTATGAAACCATGGTTGACCTCCTGATTATTAATAAGGATTTTCCCACCATTGGATCTCAACTGCCTCATCAGCATTCTGAAGTTGCTGTAAGTTCAAATGAAAATAATCCGAATAGACTGGACTCGCATAAAGATGTGACCTGTGATTGCCCGCCAAGGAGTAGAGTGCCAGACCGACCAAACAAACTTCCGTTTGAGGCAACAAATACAAACGTGAGCAAAATGCGTGATTGGCTCTTACAAAGGTACACAGCTTCAACGTTTAATGTATGTCCACATAAATTACTCCAGCAAATGAGTGGGCCTCCACTTGAGATACATTTGGAGAATGATGCTAAACCACGTGCTTGTCATACACCAACTCACGTGCCAATTCATTGGCAGAAACAGGTTGAAGCAGATCTCATTCGAGATGTGAGGTTGGGTGTCTTAGAACGTGTCCCATTTGGTGAGCCTGTAAGCTGGTGTCACCGCATGGTGGTCACCAGGAAACAGGATGGGTCACCTAGAAGGACAGTAGATCTCTCACCACTTAACAAGTATTGCAAGCGGGAGACGTGCGCTACAGATACTCCGTTTAAACTAGCGCGCAGAATTCCGAAGGGAACGTTCAAGACTGTAACAGATGCATGGAACGGGAGTCATGGAGTTCCGCTGAGAGAAAGTGATAAACACCTCACTACATTTATCACTCCGTTTGGCAGGTTCCGATATACTAGAGCACCTCAAGGCTTTGTATCATCTGGTGATGGTTACAATCGACGATTTGCAGCTATTTTATCTGATTTTGAAAGAAAGGAGAGGTGTGTTGATGACACCATATTTTTTGATTCAGAATTAGAGTGTCACTGGTGGCGAACAATAGATTTTCTGTCAAAAGTTGGCAATGCAGGCATCATTCTAAATCCAAAGAAGTTCCAGTTTTGTCAAAAGTCCGTTGATTTTGCTGGATTTAGAATTTCTGATGAACGTATAGAACCTCTGCCCAAATATCTGGATTCCATTCGCAATTTCCCAACCCCAAAGTCTGCCACAGATATACGTAGCTGGTTTGGTCTGATAAATCAAGTCGCAAATTATGCCAAACTTCGTAAAGTCATGGCACCGTTTAGAGATTTTCTCAGTCCAAAATGTAAGTTTATGTGGACAGAAAAAATAAACCAATCATTTAATGAATCAAAAGAGATAATCATTGACGCAATAAAGAGCGGTGTTCAAATTTTTGATCTTGGGAAACTGACTTGTCTTAGACCAGACTGGTCAAAGCAAGGATTGGGCTACTTCCTTATGCAGAAACACTGCAAATGCAATAGCCGGTTACCAGATTGCTGCACCACCGGCTGGAAAGTGACGCTTGCAGGTTCAAGGTTTCTGAATGGGGCAGAAAAGAATTATGCTGCCATAGAAGGGGAGTCGCTTGCTATTGCTTGGTCATTAGAACAGACAAAGTATTTCACTAAGGGCTGCAAAGATCTTGTGGTTGTTACGGATCATAAACCACTGGTAAAGATTTTTGGTGATCGCACCTTAAACGAAATTCACAACACGCGCATTTTTAGGCTCAAACAACGTACTTTGCCATGGCTTTTTCAAGTGCATTACATGCCAGGTAAAACTAATCTAGCGGCAGATGCTACATCGCGTTATCCAAGCTCGGTTAATGAAGTTAATTCACATGATAATGATTTGACTAACGAATCACTTCTAATTTCTTCATTGAGTAATGAAGTATGCCATTCAATGGCAATCACTTGGGAGGAAATTGTAGAAGATACACTAAATGACAAAGTTCTTTCAAGAGTATCCAGGTGTATTGAGGAAGGTCGAAGCTTGAAACATGATGAATCTTTGTCAGCGTATTTTAGATACGATGATGCATTGTATTTAAGTGATGGGGCTATACTTTACAAGGACAGAGTAGTAATCCCCGTCAGTTTACGATATCTGGTCCTCAACACATTACACTCGGCGCACCAAGGAGTCACATCAATGCATAGTCGTGCCCAACAGATTGTCTTCTGGCCTGGTATTACACAAGACATTGAAGCAATTCGGGCCAATTGTCAAAGCTGCAACCGCAATTCACCTTCTCAACCATCATTGCCACAAGAAGCGTCTGATCCTCCTACAAACCCTTTTGAAAAAATATTCGCAGATTTTTTCCAGTTTGCCGGAAACAATTTTTTAGTAGTCGGTGACAGGTTGTCGGGTTGGTCGGAAATATTTTCCACACCCAGCGGAACCTCTCAGGCAGGTTCGCGTGGGTTGATTAAGTGCCTCCGAGTTTTGTTTTCCAGGTTTGGAGTACCCGAGGAAATATCGAGTGATGGTGGACCGGAATTTACGTCCAGTGCAACAAAGGAATTCCTTAAAACCTGGGATGTCACGCATAGAATATCTTCAGCTTACTATCCAAGATCAAACGGCAGAGAGGAGGTAGCCGTCAAACAGGTAAAAAGGTTGCTAAGATCAAATGTTTACGCTTCAGGAAGTCTGGACAATGACAAGTTTTTAAGTGCGTTGCTCCATCTGAGAAATACTCCTGATAGCAATTGTCAAGTGTCTCCAGCCGGGATCATATATGGACGTCAGCTGCGAGATAGTTTCTCATTCTTGAACAAACTTGACAAATTCTCCAATCCTAATGTGCGACCCATGTGGAGAAAAGCATGGAAGCTTAAAGAAGAGGCGCTCCGTACAAGATTTGTTAAGAATTCTGAAGTACTTAACCAAAGAGCCAGGGATTTGCGGCCTCTCTATGTTGGCAGTAGGTGTTTACTACAGAACCAGAGTGGCACTCATCCACGTAAATGGGACAGAAGCGGAGTGATAATGGAGGTGCTTCCACATGATCAGTATGTAGTCAGAGTTGATGGTTCACGGAGACTTACTCGGAGGAACAGAAAATTTTTAAGGATGTACAACCCAGCCTCAACAAGCATTGAAGCAAAAACTTCCCATGGTTGGAGCAGTAATCTACCAAGCTCACATGAGTGCAATGTTGGTCCTCAACGTCCTGATTCTTCTGTAAAGATTAAAGAGGATTCCAACAGTGCCAATAAAGGTAAAACCAGTGAGGTTGAAGCGAATCATGAAGAGATTGAGGAAGAGTACATTCCTGCTCCTATAGTTCACAAAAAAAATAAGGTGCCGCTTGCTTTGCGTAGGTTGAAAGACTTCAATGCGCCAGGGAGGCTTGAAAGTGGAGTACTCCAAAGTAGAAATCACCGTAAGTGAAGTCTGTTTGTTCCTGTTTATACAAAAGTTTGTGCTGAGTGTTCAATTGATGCTGATAGTGATGATTGCTGAGCCAGGAAGGATTCAGCGTTGAATAGCATGAATTTGTATTGTTTTGGATTTATTTAGTGCGTTTTATTGCAGTTTTGATTTTCTTCAAATAAATCCCTTGTTTAAAGATTTTTTATTTAAGTCAATTGAGTTTTTTTTTTTATTGCATAAAATTTAGTTTCATCTTAGTAAAATATTTTTGTTACTTGTTTAAATCCCCTCTTGACGAGCTATGTCATTGCCTTAAACTTGTTATTATATTTAATGAGCTGGAGGGGATGTAGGATAATTAGACTATAGCTCATTTTAGTGTTTATGTTTATACTTGTTTTCTTTTCAGATTTTACATTGTTAATAAATTATTAAACTAAATTGACGAGGAGTTATTCTTCAATTTATATGTTTTTCTTTCGGATTAAACAAGTGGATTGATCACATAAAATGTGAACTAATTTCTTAAATATCTTTGAAACAGTATCTACTAACTAAAATTCATTTAGTACTCAAAGTATAAATAATACTTCTATTGAAACTTTATTTAAAAATGTCTTATTTAACAAAATGTTCTGCCCACCCTCGGCTATTCAGCTAAGAACTAAACCCTACATTAAGAAAATTTGTCTAAGTAACTTGAGATCTGTTTTTACTTAATTGAGGCAGCCTAAAAGTATAACGTTAGCACTTTACTCAAAATTCAATTAGTGAAATCAAGGAAAGATGTCTGAAGAACTTAGCAGTTGTGCTTTTCATTCGAGCAACAAACTTCAATATATGAAAAGTATTTGAATAAAATACTGCTGTTTTGCAACGACGGCGGGTATTCGACATTTTTCCAGAAGAAATACAACTATACTAACATAAAAGTTACACATTAAATTGTTTAACTTTTTCAATTTGATATTTTTTAGTGGAACTTTGAATTCAAAAAAAAAAAAATAGTTCATTATAATTAAATTTATAAACAAAATTGTCTTGGTAAAGTTATAAATTCTTGTAGGAAGGTTTATCTATGAAGGAGTGTTGATAATATCAAGCTTTGTATATATGGACCTCTGGAAATTCTAAAGAAAATAATCATGATTTAATAAAAAATATATAAAACACTTTAAAAAATACTTACTAAAATTTTGATAGTAAAAATGAAATGATAACTTACAATAACAATAAAATATAGGTTTTAAAATTTTAAACTTATTCTTAGCATGGTACACTTTTAGATATTCCAATTACAACATTTCTCTAGAGACATTATAAAATTACAGACTAGACAAAAAACTAAATTTACTAGTATTACTCAAATAGTATAACTTTTTTGTATTACGGGATACTACTAACACTCTTGGATACTTATGTTTAAATTATTTAGGAAAAATAGGAATACAGTAACACATTTATATAGAATTTAAACAAGTTTTCTTTCAAACATTCAACGTTTGATATTATAAGTTAATTTTTACTAAACTAATTAAAATCTATCGTAATGCGTAAAGTTTAAATCAAATACTGAACTATATTACATAATGAAATCAAACATTGACAAACAAATTATCTTTTAAGAACTGCATTCTAATTACAGTAACCTCTCGCTTATTATCGCATATTTTGTTCACAGAAAAACTGCGTAAAGATACGAGAGGTACCAAATATACTTACTATAATGGGTGTTTTTTGGTATTGCTTCTAATTAAAAGCAGACTGGGAACTTTCCCAATTTGTTTACTTCATTTATAAATATTAAAACAAAACATAAAACTATACATATATTAAAAAAAGGATTTAAATAAAAAAATAATACTTGTAAAAAAGTTTATGGTATGTTTACTAAAAATCAATTGAGATTTGTGTTAAGACTCAGCTCTATATTTATCAAGTATCACTGCTAGTTTTTGCTAGGAAGTTTCATTAGATTTCTTTTTTAGATGTTTATTTATATATAAGACAAGAGTGCTGTATTATTTATTTGTGTTTTAAACTCTCATTATTTACACAGTCATATTTTTTCAAGAATATTAATCTAATCTTTTATTATTAACAAAATTACTGATATAATGAGGTATAAGTATGTAAATGTTCAACAGTTAGTCAAGGAACATTAGTTTACAAAGTCTATAGATATAGACAGGTGAGTTAGCATTTAATAAAATATTTTAAATTAAAAATGTACAATAAACATAATTTGTGAAATATTGGAAAAAATAAATTTGAACTTTAAGAATTCTAAAATGCGTAACTAAGTGTGCGTAACGTCACGTGTGCGTAAAGATGAGAGAGGTTACTGTAGTGTTAAAATTTGGAAAATAAGGAACAATTGGTTTGGTACCAAAAAAAAAACTGCTATGTTAAACAACTTACATTATTATTTAGTTTGGTGGTATTCATGAGTTAAAAATCTTACTCATTTAAGCATTAAATTAACTTAATTTGAAATATATTTAAGCTGTATTTTGAATAAAATATTTTAAAAATTTCATCATTCTTTTTTAAACGTACAAAACTTTATAAAGAAAAACTTTATTATCATATCATCATTAAGCTTTGATGACGTGTTCAAAATTTTCATACTTTATGTAGTTTTTCATAAACTAAATTATTCTAAATGCGTAAGCTAAACAAAGATGCTATTTTTTTATGTACAATCTATAACTTATTTTATTTCAGAAAAATACATACTAATAAAATACAGTTTAACAACAGTATTTAATTGATATTAAAAAAATTAGAGAATTGAAAAATTTAATTGATACTAAAAAAGCTTGAAACTTAGTTTTAATTTACTCAGTCAAAACTATTTAGGAAGTTTAAAACATCTACAAAAGCATAACTATAATTTAAACTTAATATGTTGTTAAAAAATAATCTAATTAAATTAAACAAACTTGTAAATCATTAAATTACTCTATTTTATTTAAATACGGAGAATAGTTACAACAAATTTAATTTGAAAAGTTAAACTGATGAAAACGATCATTTAAAAAAACATAGTTCAACCTTAGCAAGTTAAAGGCAAAGAAACTTTTAAAGAGAAAATAAAGTATATTTATAACTTAAACTTTTAGATAGTACAATGAAACTTTATAAAAAAGTTAAAGTTGTATGGTAAATAATCAATAAACAAGTTGAAATTTAAACTGAATATAATCTAGGTTTTAAACAAATTTACATATAAAAAATATTTTTACAGCTTGAAAAAAAGAGATTTATATAATTTAAAAAATCCTTTATAGGATTGTAATGAATAGTTAATTTAACTTAGATTCAACAAATCTTAGTTTTAAACACCACAGCTTGACAATTAAAAAAAATAAAATTAATACTCTCAAATAGACACATGTCAAAAACATTTTAAGTAGTAAAATACTGGTAACTACTGGACAACAGTTGAAAATACTAAATTGAAATTTTTTGATATCTTTCAAGTTATTCACCAAAAAAAATAAAACTTATTTTTACCAGATAGAAAATACTAAATTGGATTCAAAAAGTAAAACTGATTACTTGACAACCATCATCCGAACAACACGAGACAGATAACAACAAAAATGTTGACGAATATCAACGGAACTCTCATCAGGGTCCTCACAGACTTGATCAGGTTTATCGTTTGCTGTTTCATCCCAGGTGCTTCCCCGAATCCCCCCATGCCCTGTTAAAAATAAATTCATTAGGCCTTTTTGAACGTTGAAAAATTTTATGACATGTCCTGTGTTACGATGAAATGTTATAACTTTGAACGACTTGAAATGTCTTAAATTAAAATTTTATTATTCAAAATCACTGATACTGAATGTAATATTTTAAAAGTTAGACACTACGTTTGTTTGGTTGATTTCAAATTGTTCATGAATTGGCATAAACTCAGAGCTTGATCTAAAACTTTTATTGACTCTAAGTACAAGTGTTCATTGTGGTTATGTCTTTGAAGCATTGTGTTTTGTTCAGGAAAGATTTAGTAAAAATGCATAAAAAAAATGTTGTAAGTACAAAAACATACAAGAGAAGTTTCTTTTGAGAAAAAGAGTTTGTAAACCACTTAAACAAAATAAATCCCAAGTTGGTGTCTAGTCTTAAGTTGAAATTCAAAAAGAATTATCCCAGAAAATTGTACCTTTATAATATGTATATATCAATTTAACCAGCTTAAAGCTTATACCTACTGTTGGTTTGGACATAAGCTTATGTTTTTATTTAAACACTATCAAACTTTAAAGAAAAATTTGGATAAGCCGTTTTTAATGTATGAAAGTTTTTAGTATATAAACAAAAGCTTTTGACTATTTGTTTTGTCTAATGTCCCATCCAACAGTAGTTTTAAGAATTCATTTTATTGAATTTGAAGACTTAAACTGATTTTTTATACCAGTAACAAACTAAGAATTCCAAAAAAATATTTTTTAAATAAAAGTCAAACATTTTATAGTTTTTACAAACTAAAATTTTAGTAAGTTTTCATAGAACTATTTTTCTAAATTAAGAAATCTTTAGGGCTTTTTGTTAGAAAACTAAACATTAAGATATATTAGTTTTTATTATTTGGGTAATAGTCCTGAAAACTTAAGATCCAGAGAAAGAAAATTTAAAAAGAAAACATTTTTCCGAAAATTATAAATAGTTGAGAAAATTGGCAGTTTAGAAAAAGAAATTTTTGCAAAACTTACTTGACTTTTAAACTGAATATACGTTGAATACTATTTAATTTAAATGATTTTATAAGAAGTAACTATGAGTTTTTATTTCAGCTGCTAATGCTATTTTTTAATGTGAAAGTTTACTTTATAAATCTTATGCTGAAACAAGAAACTATTTTAATTAGCACGAGTATAAATATTAAGAATGAACAAACAAATAAAAATAAATCTTATAAACAATTAGCATAAGCAACAATTAATTCATGATATTTAAAAAATTATGATTCATTAGTAGCATTTGGATTTTCCAATTCTTGTTTTGAAAAGCATTATTCAATCAACTTAATTTGTTTCAATAGAATATTTATATACTACTTACATGAATTATAATTCATATAATGACAGCTTTACTCTTTGTTTTAAAATGAATAAAATGAATTTACATAATTAGATAACTTTACTATAAAAAACATTACTTTTAAGCACTATAAACTTTGATATGAAACATATAATATCATATTAAAAATTAATAAATCAAATTTCAAAATAAATAAAAGAATAAACTTGTTAAACAATAAATATGTTTAAGTAAACAACAACACATTTTTATACTTACTACTATCATATAACTGTAGCTAATTATTTATAAATAGAAAATATAATAATTTTAGTGGCAACTGACTGGTAAGGGTTTTAAAAGTACAAGTTTTCTTGTTCTTTTTAGTTGAAAGTCTAACTTAAGTTAAAAATTGTATTCAGTAATGTAAAGTTATTAATAAGATATTATGATGCTTCTTATAAATGTGTTATATAATTTTAAAAAACGTTACATAACAGTTCATAACAGTTATTTCTTATCTAATCAAAATTACATTTACATGTCAAGACTGCTTAAGCTTCCAGATTTAAAAAGTTTTTGCTCAAATTCCTGGTATTTTCAAGTTTTAATGTAAGTATATTATGTAAGTTTATGTTTTTCTAAAATAAAGGAATTGTTTATTGATGGTTTTAGTTGCTTCAACAACTTTTTGAGCTTTAAGAACAACAAGAGAAGAAAAACTAAACACCATTTTTTTTTGATACATTTGAGCCACAACTTCATAAAACTATCCTGAGGTAATAGCAACCTTATTAAATAATTAAATTAAGCAAAATAAATGTACACACAAATTATTACAAATGTAGAATCACTTTCACAAGAGAATTACTTGCATTTAAAAACAAAGAAAACTCAAAGTTTAAATGTGCTTATTGATACAACTAAAAAACTTTAAAAGTACAAAAACTATATTAAACGAAATTGAAATTTATATAAAATTAAAAACTACAACCTGATCTGATGCCTAAAAAAAGTCAAAGCTTTAATACTAGTATAACTTGAACATTAGTATAAGTTTTCAAATGCAAAAATAATACAAAAACAAATTTTGGATGAAAGTAAAAATTATCGACCTGGTCTGCTCCCCATCCCCACTTTTGCAGGAACCTTTCCTCATGGAGTATTGCGAGTGAGTTTGTGAACAAAATGACGGCTTCAATCAGTCCATAGAGTCCCATGTTTAACTTTATTGCTATATGTTGTTTTTATGTGATTTAAAAAAATATTGTTGAGTTGGTTTTGATTAAGCTTTTTGTAGTTTTTGTATTAATTAACAGCATCAATTCAAAACTATGAAATATTCTTATATACTAGTATATTGAAACTTTTAGTAAACATATTTACAATAATAACTCATTGCATGACTAAATATAAATAGTTGTTAAAAGTTTTGTATTTTAATCATAGCTTTTTTTTGTTAAAATAAGTGTAAAAACTTAAAATAATTACAATAATTAAAACTTTTCTAGTCATTAGTCATTGCTAAAAACTTTTTAAAATTTTCTGTGTTAAGATATATTAGCCCTGTTTACAATAAATTACTAATAAATTATTGTAAGAGAAAGCACAAAATTTAAAACTCGAAAATGGACATTGATTTAAATTGTTGAAAAAAAAAAACTTAATAGGTAATAATGAATGCATTTAAAGCAAAGAAACTTATAATTGAATTGTGTTTTAATTATATTGCTTGATTCCAGTTTAAATACTTAGTTAGCTTTTGAACTTAAGTTAAATAATCACAAATTAACTTTCTGCCCTGTTTAACTTTTTGTGAATGTCGGCAACAGTTTTAAACTCACATTAGCCTTCGAGACTAATCAACATAACAAGTGCAATATTTACTTCCAAAAGTAATAAGTATAATGTTAAGTTAAATTTTGAAATAAGTAATGTTTGGAACAAGACAGTACAATATTATACTTTAAAATACATTAAAACAAAATTTTCAATAGATATATTCTTCAAAAATATGAAATTGAATTAAATTTTAAAACTATTGGGTAATAAGTGCAAATAAGATAAAAATAATCATTTTTAAAAATTAGTTACTAAAAACAGTATGTCCCTCACTTTCTGTCAGCTTAGACTGACAATGAATCAATTTACTTATTTAAGAGCATAGAAGAAGTCTGACATTTTTTTTACAAAAATTAATATTGGCTCTTATACAAAAGCTTTGAGTACAAACTACAAATCAGTTTTTATAGAATATAAAAACTTCGATTAGTTTTAGAGATATAGACGTTTTTGTAAAAAGTTACCAATACATATGTATGAACTTCAAATTTTGCAGGGTCAATTTTCTCAGAAGTTTAAAAACTTACTAAAAATCTATCTCCTCTTTTATTTTTTAGCTAGAGACCTCAAATTTTCAGAAAAACTCCCTTTTATAGTTTAAAAGACTTTTCACGGTGGGTTTTTATAAATATTGATTGAAAAGTGAAACTTTTGATAAAAGAAAATAGTTGTTTTTTTTAATAACTATTTTTTTTAATTAAAAAAAATTCTGCATAAAATCAATTTAAATATTAGTAATGGACTTACCGTAATTAATCTGAAGAAGATTGTTTAGAAAATGAGGCAGGAGATAGATTTTTAGTAAAGAGCATTTTTTTTGAATTTTTAGTTTTTGCCTTCCATTAGAAAATTACTGAGGTCATTAACTTTGATCGCTTATATCTCTAAAGTTATTTTGAATTGTGTTTAGCAGTCAAAGTGTATGAAAGCTCATATTAAACTCTAAAAAAAAAAGATCAACTTGTAAAAATCAAAGTGGACCCTTCCATACCCTTTATTTGATGTAATTATAACAGATCTTATTTAAACAAAGTTAAAGATTAGTCAAGGCTATAGAGGGGTCAAACATTTTTTTTACAAAAATTAACATTAGCTTATTCAAAAGGGCTTTTTTTTATTAAAAATGCATATATTATTTATTTTTCATATGTATTTTAAGATAAAATTTCTACTTTTAAGCAAGAAATAAAGTAAACTCTTATGTTTTAATATGGTTTTATGAAAAATAACTTGTTCAAGTGTTTTTTAAGAACTTTGCATGAAATACATATATTTATATAAAAATTTGAAAACTTTCCCAGGATATATTTCAGCTCGTATTTCTCTGTTCAGACAATTTTTTTATTACTAGGAAGTTTAGTAAGACTAATATATGGTTCTTATTTGATGAGTTGCATCTTCACAGCTCAATTATAAAATTATTTAGAAGACAACTTTATTAATGAAGAGTTGTAATAAGTGCTTTTATTTTGCTGTTGAGCCAGAAAAAAGGTTTTTGTAAGCCTATGAACATTTTCATACAAATATACAAATCAAGCAGACTTTTTTGAATAGAAGAAAAATATTTCACCTCTGTTATTCAGTTATTTATCTCAAGTTTTAATTCTTATAAGTTGGTTAATTTTTTAAGAGATTATTTACTACAGTAAATAATTTTTTTTTTCAGTTGATTCATATTTCAGAACAGTAAGTTTTTACAATTTTATTAGATAAAAAAATAATAGACCTAGTACTAAGTTTGTACATACTTTATTTAACTATTTAGTACTTACTGTATATGACTCAACAGAGAATTTTGATCTCATAACATTCAAGTATTACAGATGTCATACATTAGGAGCCTTACACTACTGTGTCAGATTTTAGTGCAAAATGATATAAGTAAACTTCACATGATGCTAATTTAATCACAACATATATTATTTGTTTTGTTTGAATAAACAAATCAATCAATATACAGATTTATTAATGACATGACTAACATATCAAAATAAATTTTTGTCGTAAATCTAAGAGCTAACAACAGTTTTTGTTTATTTTTATTTGAGCTTTTGTAAAAACTATAAAAAAAAATGTTCTATGATTATTAACTTCTTCTACATATTTGGGAAAGGTCAGTGAAACTTATTGCGATCTGTTTGGGCTAAGATTTCTAGGCTAAGATTATGAAAAATCGAGCATTTAACGTTCCGCATGAGTAATTTCACTACTAAAATAGGCTAATATTTTGCAAATTATATCATGGTATACGCCTGTGTCATTTTCATACTTTTCCATATTAAACTTTCTTTAAAACTAATAAAACACATATCAATACGTTCCCTAGGCTTCGTAGTTATTGAATAACTTGTTTATTTTTAATAAAAATACTTTTAATATATATTTTTAAGACCTCAAAGTTCGACTTGTTTTGTTCAAAAAATTTTTCTTTTTTCAAGTACACGCACGTGTCATTTTCATACTTTTCCATATTAAACTTTCTTTAAAACTAATAAAACACATATCAATACGTTCCCTAGGCTTCGTAGTTATTGAATAACTTGTTTATTTTTAATAAAAATACTTTTAGTATACATTTTTAAGACCTCAAAGTTCGACTTGTTTTGTTCAAAAAATTTTTCTTTTTTCAAGTACACGCACGTGTCATTTTCATACTTTTCCATATTAAACTTTCTTTAAAACTAATAAAACACATATCAATACGTTCCCTAGGCTTCGTAGTTATTGAATAACTTGTTTATTTTTAATAAAAATACTTTTAGTATACATTTTTAAGACCTCAAAGTTCGACTTGTTTTGTTCAAAAAATTTTTCTTTTTTCAAGTACACGCACGTGTCATTTTCATACTTTTCCATATTAAACTTTCTTTAAAACTAATAAAACACATATCAATACGTTCCCTAGGCTTCGTAGTTATTGAATAACTTGTTTATTTTTAATAAAAATACTTTTAGTATACATTTTTAAGACCTCAAAGTTCGACTTGTTTTGTTCAAAAAATTTTTCTTTTTTCAAGTACACGCACGTGTCATTTTCATACTTTTCCATATTAAACTTTCTTTAAAACTAATAAAACACATATCAATACGTTCCCTAGGCTTCGTAGTTATTGCATAACTTGTTTATTTTTAGCAAAAACCTTTTAATATAGATTTTTAAGACCTCAAAGTTTGGTTATTTAAAGTTCACCTTATATAATACATTTCTGTTCTTGAAACTTCTGTTTAAAATAAAAATTTAGTAACACTACAACTTTTCGCGCGGTTTTATCTAGACTTAAGATAAAGTTTAGTATCTACTGAAACTTCTAGTGAACTATTGAAAATTTCATGATGGTAAAACGAAAAAGTAATGCATGTCTTTTTGAAGACACAAAAAAGCTTGTAAATATTATGCATAGTAAAAATTTCAAATTTTTCTTTGCAACTAAACAGAGGGAAGCCTGTAAGGAGGTAGTCATGAGTTACAAAAACTGTAAGGCAGCAAGTGTAAAGTTTAAAGATATACAGTTGATTAGATCAGCCTGGTTAAATAACAAACATGGCATTCAAGATATGTATGAGACGGTTTTAAAAGGTTTTTTAATTGTTTACTTATTTTTTAAATGGTTTACCTTAAGTTGTATTGTACAGTTTATGTTCTAAATAGTATTAGTTAAGTAAAAATATTTTTAACTACATTTTTATGTCGTTTTATTATACATTTATTTAAGTTTTGTTGTAATGTTTAAAGATAAGTTTATTATGCTCTTTTTATAGTTGTAGTTGTTAGAGGTTTTAAATGTTTAAAAGAGCTAAAATACCATCTAGCTCAGCCTCTCATATTGTAAATAGTAAAGATGAAAGTAATGTTAGTAGTAAAAGAAAATTGGTTGATGATAAAGCTATGTGTTCAAAAGTTAAAAGGCCTAATTTAGATAGCTCTGATGATGAGTTTGTGAAAAGCCGAAAAAAAGTGTTAAATGGTTCTGCCCAATGTGCCTAGTTTAATAATACATTTATGTTCTATTTTTGTGTTTACATTGAATGTATGTGAATTATGTTTTGACTTATTCAATAAAAATTGCTCTTAACAATGTACGTCATACAAGCTTTTTATTACAAGCTTACTTTAAATTTTATTTATTAATATTTACTAATATTATTTAATATTTACAAGCTTTTTTGTGTCTTCAAAAAGACATGCATTACTTTTTCGTTTTACCATCATGAAATTTTCAATAGTTCACTAGAAATTTCAGTAGATACTAAACTTTATCTTAAGTCTAGATAAAACCGCGCGAAAAGTTGTAGTGTTACTAAATTTTTATTTTAAACAGAAGTTTCAAGAACAGAAATGTATTATATAAGGTGAACTTTAAATAACCAAACTTTGAGGTCTTAAAAATCTATATTAAAAGGTTTTTGCTAAAAATAAACAAGTTATGCAATAACTACGAAGCCTAGGGAACGTATTGATATGTGTTTTATTAGTTTTAAAGAAAGTTTAATATGGAAAAGTATGAAAATGACACGTGCGTGTACTTGAAAAAAGAAAAATTTTTTGAACAAAACAAGTCGAACTTTGAGGTCTTAAAAATGTATACTAAAAGTATTTTTATTAAAAATAAACAAGTTATTCAATAACTACGAAGCCTAGGGAACGTATTGATATGTGTTTTATTAGTTTTAAAGAAAGTTTAATATGGAAAAGTATGAAAATGACACGTGCGTGTACTTGAAAAAAGAAAAATTTTTTGAACAAAACAAGTCGAACTTTGAGGTCTTAAAAATATATATTAAAAGTGTTTTTATTAAAAATAAACAAGTTATTCAATAACTACGAAGCCTAAGAAACGTATTGATATGTGTTTTATTAATTTTAAAGAAAGTTTAATATGGAAAAGTATGAAAATGACACGTGCGTGTACTTGAAAAAAGAAAAATTTTTTGAACAAAACAAGTCGAACTTTGAGGTCTTAAAAATGTATACTAAAAGTGTTTTTATTAAAAATAAACAAGTTATTCAATAACTACGAAGCCTAGGGAACGTATTGATATGTGTTTTATTAATTTTAAATAAAGTTTAATATGGAAAAGTATGAAAATGACACATGCGTGTACTTGAAAAAAGAAAAATTTTTTAAACAAAACAAGTCGAACTTTGAGGTCTTAAAAATGTATACTAAAAGTATTTTTATTAAAAATAAACAAGTTATTCAATAACTACAAAGCCTAGGAAACGTATTGATATGTGTTTTATTAGTTTTAAATAAAGTTTAATATGGAAAAGTATGAAAATGACACATGCGTGTACTTTAAAAAAGAAAAATTTATGAAAAAATTAAGTCAAACTTCGAGGTCTTTTAAATATATATTAAAAGAGTTTTATTAAAAATAAACAAGTTATTCAATAACTACGAAGCCTAAAAAACGTATTGATATGTGTTTTATTAATTTTAAAGAAAGTTTAATATGGAAAAGTATGAAAATGACACATGCGTGTACTTGAAAAAAGAAAGATTTATGAAAAAATTAAGTCAAACTTTGAGGTCTTAAAAATATATATTAAAAGTATTTTTATTAAAAATAAACAAGTTATTCAATAACTACGAAGCCTAAGAAACGTATTGATATGTGTTTTATTAATTTTAAAGAAAGTTTAATATGGAAAAGTATGAAAATGACACGTGCGTGTACTTGAAAAAAGAAAAATTTTTTGAACAAAACAAGTCGAACTTTGAGGTCTTAAAAATGTATACTAAAAGTGTTTTTATTAAAAATAAACAAGTTATTCAATAACTACGAAGCCTAGGGAACGTATTGATATGTGTTTTATTAGTTTTAAAGAAAGTTTAATATGGAAAAGTATGAAAATGACACATGCGTGTACTTGAAAAAAAAAAGATTTATGAAAAAATTAAGTCAAACTTTGAGGTCTTAAAAATATATATTAAAAGTATTTTTATTAAAAATAAACAAGTTATTCAATAACTACGAAGCCTAAGAAACGTATTGATATGTGTTTTTTATGGAAAAGTATGAAAATGACACAGGCGTATACCATGATATAATTTGCAAAATATTAGCCTATTTTAGTAGTGAAATTACTCATGCGGAACGTTAAATGCTCGATTTTTCATAATCTTAGCCTAGAAATCTTAGCCCAAACAGATCGCAATAGTGAAACTTGGGCTTAATAATTGAGGTTGCTTAATTTTTACATTTCTAGCTGGTATTTTCTAAAGTTCAGTTAGTTAAAAAACTCAGTTTTTTACTTTTTTAGATAACAAGTTACTTTTAAAACTGATAATCTAACTCCAAATTTTAAAACTGTATAAACTAAAAAAGGTAATTTTAATTTATAATGGAAATGTAAAACTACTAGCATAGTAAAAACTTACACATAGAAGGTTGTTTCCCTAAGTTTAAAACAACTAATCAGTAAAGCAAAGTCTTCTTTTAGCAGAGTGAGAATACAAAATACTTTGTTAGCTCGTAACGTTTAGTAATAAATTGCGGTTTTTCAATTTATTAGAAAGCATTTTTATCACTGCTTTTTGATAATTTAAAAAAAAAGTTCAGAACTACGTTAAAATATTAATTTCATAAACTTAAAAAACAATTTAAAAAACAATACTTTTGGTGCAACTAAGTTATTAGTTATTACACAATGAAGTTAGTTTGTGTATATTTTTTCACAAATTTTATATCATTAGATTACGTTACGCTTTTATAATTTGAAAATTGTTTAAACAATTTCAATATAATTAAAATTTGTTCAAAATTTTTATTACTTAAATTTATACTCTGTCTCATAACTTAACTAAAACAATGACGTTTAGCAACTGTTCTATCTCAATAGTTTTGTTTTTAACAATATTTTTTGAGAATATTATGTTTTTACTGAAATATTATTGATAAAAAAGTAACAAGAAGGTCTAAAACCTTTTGTTAACAAATTTTATAAGTGCAATAAAATAATTTATGAAACTGTTAACTTGTATCTTAATGCTGTCACAAAAAAGTGTTTTTTAAGTAAAACAAAAATGTTTAAAGATTTTCTACTGGAACCTACTGGAATAAGGATCCGGCATGATCCGTATTCAGGTATATTTATTGATTTAAGATCCGGCCGGATTCGGATACAAAAATTTAAAGCTTTGTTTAGTTTTAATAGAATACATAACTTATAAAAATTAAAGTTAAAACTAATATATTATGATACTACGGATTTCATAAACTGGACCAAGTGGCCTTGAGGACTTGGGGGCCATGAGCAGTAAACAGGCCACAGGGGTCCATGAGCTCATAACTTGATGCTTACACCAGATGTTTTAAAGTTGATGATCAAGAGCAAAAAAGTGGTCTTAGGCTGTTTTAATATTAGTTTTTTGAGAATTTATGTTGAAGGGGGCCATAGCTTTTCAATTTCTTTAAATAGGACCTTTCAAAAAAAACTTTTGAGAAACCCTGATCCACAGTTACCATAAGTAGCTATAAAGCTATAAATCTAAGTAAAAAAATTGCTTTTTTGGAAGATGGTAATAAATTAGCTTTTAGCCCTTAAATAATTGCGATAAGTGATTTTACACTATAAGCTTATGGAAAAAAATATTGCCGTTTTAATAAAAAAATTGCCTTTTGAATAAATAAAACCCCCTTTTTTAAAAGCTTTAAAATTTTTAGTTTCTGATGACTCTAACATTTAGCTCATCTAGTATTAGCATTTTGCTCTAAAGTAACCTTTTATAAAGAGTAAAACAGCATAAATAATTAGTAAACTGAAATTAATGTATGATAATGAATTTTTTACTTAAAATGAGTTTTAAATTAACTTAAATTTTAGCTTTAAATTTGTTTACAAACTCTTGTTGAATGATAAAAGTAAAATTATTACAATCAGTTTTTTCCTTAAAAAATTTTTTAGAAATCTAGTTGAAACTGTCATTAAAAAGGTTAAGTTAATAATAATCTTTTTTGTTAGCTTAAGATAATTAAAATAATTTCATTGTTTGAATAAAATAAGGAGTAGAGTTTGAGACTGATGTTTATTCACCATATAGAAAAAATCAAACAGCTCAATTCATAGTATATTAGTTAAAAAAATGTCTATTCCTTTTGATAGAAAGTATTTTATCATTTCATTTAATACATATTATGTCTTAAAAATTAACTTAATAAACTTCAAACTAAAATTTCTTGAATATTGGTCTATAAGTAAACATAAGCAATGTGAAAAAGCAAATTTTTTAACTATTATTTGCACTTTGACATTTTTTTACATTTTGCATTTAATTTACTTAAATTAAAACAAACTTTATGCTGGTTGGACATGTTAATTGTTTTATTCAAAACAAGTTTACAAATCAATAAAACAGTTAAGCAAATATTTAAAATTTTTACCTACATACGTATACAAAACTTTTCTAGACAATATTTAAAATACATGGTGCTCTTAAGTATTATGATTATAATAAATATTTTATTGTAGTGAATTTACCAATTCTTTCCTTTTATTTATTTTTGAGTTATTTATTGCATTTTTTGGTTGCTCTTGTAGAAAGGGAAAAGTAAAATTTAATTGATTTAAAAAATCAAAATCTAGGGTAGGAGACAGTGTGGGTGGAGCCCATGGTAGACTATAGCTTCCATGGTCAATATTGGCAGTAATGGGTTAAAAAAAGTGCTTACCATCGTTTTTATTGTATGTATAAATAGTTGTTAAGTTTTCTGTTTATTTTTTACTTATTATTGTTTTTAAATTTAGCTCAAAGTATTAGTCACAAGCAAATGGTGCGCAGCCCATGACTGAAAGGTCCTTCTGCACACCAATCCATTGACGTTAGTTGTGAGCCTCACATGTTTTCTTTTTCTTTTTTTAATAAATTTTAAGTTATAAATTGAAAATTTGCTTTTTCTCTGGTTGCTAATGGACTTATATTTAAGACAAAATTTGTATGAAGTTTGTGAAGTATAATTTTAGGTAGATATATTAGTTTAAAATTATAAAATATTTACTGTTTCAAAAGGATAGTCTTTTAAGGATATTTTTATAAAAAAATATAGAAAGGATCTGTTTTAGTACAGAAGTGGTAAGTTTGTTTTTTAAATTCTACCTGTAGATGCAATATTGCACATTTTAGTTTTTATAATCAAAGTTAAATGTGTTTAGTGTATACAAGGTTCTCTCTGGCTCAGATTTTAAAAATAACTAATCTCAAAAAACATAGGAGAAGATAAATTTTTAGTGTAATAGTCTGTTTTTGCAGTTTTAGTCTGCAACTCCTGTAAGGAACCTATTTTTACCTCTTACTTTGACTGGCTATATCTCAAAATTTATTTTGAATTTTTAAAAGCTGTAAAAAGAATTTTGTAGCTTAGTAAAAATATATAAAATAAGATCAAATTGTGAAAAAAAAGTGTTTTATGATTATATGCCCTATGCCCTTTAATTATTTTCAAAAAAAATACAAAAATCACTTCTTGATTTTAAATTTCATTTTGAAACATTTGGAACTGTTTTGTTTGGTTTGTTGTTTTATATGATGATTGGAAAATATTGATTGAAACAATAGATTTAATTATTTTGCATAGTGTTGGACTAGTTGTTATATTTATATATATACAATTTACTTTGATGATTTTTTAAATAGTTCCAGACTAAAAATAAGTTTGATCTCTTTTAGCAGGCTACTAACACTTTGTCATACTATATTGATTTCTATATTTGTGCTCCTGCACTTAATTTTACACTGTTTTTTAAAATACTTTTCAATTTGATTATAAAGGTACAACACACTTTATTAAATTTTCTTAAATATTTTCAGAAGAAAACTTATTTAGTTCCCCATTTTACCTTGAATTTTAAACTAAAAGTTTAAACAAGTTCTTTATAAAATGAACTATTATATACTGATAATATATTTAAATATTTTTCATACTTTTGTTTAATAAAAAGCCCATTTATATTAAGTAGCTGTATAGTATCTTTTCATTATTTTTTACCTTTAGTTTAATTTTATACTAAAAAAACAACTAAACTTGTACTTAAAAACTAAAATGTAGAACGAAATCAGATAACCAGGAAGAAATTTTTTAAAATCACTGTTTAATATAAATATTTTAACAAGTGGTATGGAATGTACAACATACCCAACTAATGAATTATTATAGAAATTATGTAAAACATAAAGATAAACTTTTGACAGAGTGGTAAAAAAAGCTAGAATCCTGGAAAAACCTTGAATATTTAAAACAAATTACTAGAAAACCTGTAATTGTTAACAATTTTTACATATTAAGTAGTAAAATTTTGGTTTGACATGAAGAATCTCTCATAATTTTTTTTTTAACACATTTGAAGTAGCTTAACAGTATCTGTTTAATGTTGTTATACTACTTAACACAGTTTTTAACCTTAACTTTAGTCTAAAAATAGACTGTGTACTTTCAATATCTGGAAGAAATTTCTCAAAAGCTAGTGATCCACCCATTTGTAGAATTAAATATTTAATACTTTAAAACACATAATAATCATGATTAAATTAAATATAAATTTAAAGTGTTTTGTACTAACTACAGCGTTATTTTTTTTAGCTCATTTTAGTTGTAAAATGATAACTGTACAAATAAGTGATCCTAGCTGGATTAAAAAGCAAAAATTTTCCAATAAATGGAAAAGTAATCCAAAGTTTAAAAATAATTTTAATTATTGACTCTATTAAAATTTTATATACATATTCTACTTATTTTCATCCTAGGTTGGATTATACCGGATTCCACAATCAATTATTTGTAGTGGAGGCTTAAAAACAAATCTACACCAGGCTCCTTCATCATTCACAATAGCTGTCATAAATGTTACAACTCGAGCTAAGATGCTTGAGGTAATACTGGGCATAAACCGCTGCTAGCTTAAATGTTTGATGATAAAGTACGAGTTGCTCGTTTGAGGCGTACCGAGTGCACAGCTGTAATAAAACATGACCTTTGGCCCATGTGCAAGGATTACTCAAAAAGAAAATTGGAGATGACTTATAATTCCCTTTTTGTTGACAATTCTACTGTTAAGGCTGGCGAAATCAGCTATTTTGGTAAGCATCCAAAAGTTGTAACTATTTTTTATATACCAAATTTATTAACATTATGTAATATTGGTTCTGCTTGAAAAGAGTTATTTTTTAGATTTTAGTTAAGTTCTTCTAGTTATTTAGTAGAAAGGTTTTAATTTCTTATTTAATTTTTCAGTTTTTAATTTCTAAATTTGTAATAATATTATATATAATTATTATTTATTTGTAATCATTTTGAAAATTATTTTAAGAGTCTTATGTAATATGAATGGGTTTAACCAAGTAACAGTTTTTTTTACAAAAAAAGCTTGTTATTATAAATTGTAAATTTACCCTAAATTAAAAAGCAGTAAAATTTGTTTAAAGCAGATTAAGTAAAACAAGCTACAAAAATTATACATATAAATTGTAATGCTTTTCTTATGAAATAGTTTTAGAAAATAGTCAATTCTAGTTCTGTTGATCATCTCGAACATTTAAACACTATTATCAAAATCTCTTTAATCACAAATTCAAAAATTATATGAATAAATTGTATATAGCTTGACTTTTATTTTTGACTTTAGTTGGTCTACTTGAATGCCCTTGTTCATGCACTTTTCATAACCAGTATATATTTTAAGGGGAGCATAATTACTTTTTATATTCTGTAGGTTGATATGAAAAATACTACCAATGAAAGTGGTTGGATAGAAACCTCAAATTAGCTTCTTTGTCCGAAATAAAAAGGTTCAATTCAAAAAACAGCAGACCCACATTAGATGCTTCAACTACCCAATAATATAATTCAAAAGGTTTGAAACTTGTTTTTTTAGAATATGTTTCAATGCTAAAAGCATTTTTAAATGGTTAAGCTAAAATTTTAAACTCTGTAAAAAAGTTTAAATTACCTTTATACATGTCTTGTAATTAAAGATAACAGTATGTATTATTATAAACAAGTTGTTGTGTTTTCTAGAGGTTTTGCAACCTTTATTAAGATTTAAGTGTAAAATCACAAACTTCAGAGCTAGGTATACTTGATATATTGAAATAGTTTGTTCTTAATGTTTTATTTCATCTGAGTTTTTAGGAAATGAAAACTTTTTAGAGATATTTTTTATTAGTTAGTTTAGTACATATTTGTAGTTTTATCACTCACAGTTTTTTTTCTAAAAAGTTAAACTTAATTTATTCTTAAACAAAGAACATGTTCCTCTATTGTTTTATCATTTTATTGGATTTATAGTTTTATCATCACTGATTTGTGTAAAAATCTTAACAATTAGACAAAGTATTGTTTTTTAACTTAAAATGTGCTTAAAATCTCATGTTTTATTCTATTTTTTGTTGTATTAAACTATAAGAGTGTGTTAATCTACTTTAAATTGAACAAAAAAATATATTTTTGCTGTTTTTGTTTTCTACATGTTAATAACAAATCAAACATATAACATTTTAACGAGTTCTATGTTGAAAAGGTAAAATTTTCAAAAGAAAGTTCCTTCTTGTGTGAATTTTCTTTTAACTTTGATGCTACTTTAAGCTTTTTTAAAGAAGTAGGTGACTCTAAAAAAAAGTAACTGTTTAAAGCAATTTAGTTTTTGATTGCATTAAAAGTTTCTTTACTTTTTAAGTCAACTTTAATATCGACAAAAAGGTTATTATTTAGTGTTTTTTTATACTTATTTTAATTAAACTACATTTAACTAAGTTTATGTTTAACAATTGATTTCAAAATGCTTTGTTTTAATTGATTTTCATATTTATGTAGAACAAACAAAATTACTCAAGCTTGCAATATAAAATACTTTTTAAAGTTTAGTTATTTAAAGCTTATTTGAAAGTTGTATTGTATTTAGTTATTTGAAACATGTAGTTTAATTTTTTTAATCTCAGAAAAAAAAAAACTTTTAAGACAGAATTCATATATACTATAGGATCAAAAATGATGTGTAGTAAATTTTAAATTAATTAAATTCAAGGAACATACCTTATAGTTAATTATTGTATATAAGTAAGCTCATGTAATGTTTTAAATTTGTTTTTTGTTTTTAATCTCTGTTTTTTTTGTTACATCATTGGTAATATATGAGTGCTTTAAATTAATTACTCTTTTTACCTTGTACATTGGAGGTTAAGCGTGTAATCTTTCAATTAATGTTGTAGTTTTTGATATTCAATTTTATATGAGTGTAAAAAGTATTTTAAGCTATATCTTCCCATCGATTTTTTTTTTAAGTATGGATAAAAGTTAGTTTTTTTTTATTACACACAGACACTGAAAGTTTTTAATTGAATTTTTAAAACTATAATTTTAAGCTCTACATTTTGATTAAAATTTAACTATTATGAATACCAGTGTAGATACTATTCTTAATCAACTTTTTTACATTTCAAAGTATATTTATTAGTGTTGTAAGATCTTTTTTCATTTTCACTTAGTTAATGACATAAAACTATTAGAACAAGAATGTAAATAACATGTATTTTTTTTAATAATTTTAATAAATACCAATGTAAGTAATTTTTAAAATAGCTTTAATCCATATGTTTTCTCATTTTTATGATGAACATAAAGGATTATAAGACCAGCTTCAAATTAAAAATAAAGCTTTTATGTATCTTTCTTTGTTTAATAGATTTTACTGTTTTTAGGTAGTATTCACACTTTTAGTTTGGCTAAGTTACAAATAATAAACTGTTTCTCAACTTTTTCAGTTTAGATATTGACATTTACTTTTCTTTGATTTTTATTTGTAAAAAAGCTTTAGTTTTTATTAATCTTTTTTAAAGCGTTTTTTGTAGATTAACTTATACCATTTGAACTTTTTTTCAAATCTAAAAAAAAATCAATAAAAAATAACCGTTAATCGGAAATTCTATTTTCTATGATTCAGTTTTAATAAGTACCAATAAAAGTATCTATTTTCAATAGCTTTAATCCTTATATTTTTCATAGTTATGATGAACAAAAAATATTTTAGTACGAGCTTAAATTTAAATAAAAATTTTTCTATGTATACTGTTTTTGTTAAATATATTTTACTGTCATTAGGGTTAATTTACAATTTTTTTTTTAAAGTTTACTATTTAAAACTTTTACATGACTTTCACATGTTATAAAAATGTTAACTATGAAAAAGCCTTATTTTTTTTTACTGAAAGCTTATAAGTGTTAAAGGTAATATAAAATAGTTTAGGTATTGATAAAAATGTAAACATTGAATGCAATATTTTTTACATATAAGGTAAGTTTTTAATAAAGAAACAAAAGTAATTAGGGAATTTTTTGTTTTTAAAAGCATAAGTATTGATTACTTATATAAATTTAGTTTTAAAATATCGCTAAAACTGCAAACTAGTGAATGGTTTTTGTTGATTAGACCATATAATGTTAATGTAATTTTTGCATTGTATCATAATATTTTTTAATATATTTCGTTTAAGTATATTAAATAGAAGTTAATGAATTAGAAATAACTACATTTGAAAAAAGTTTTCAAGTTTAAATTACTTAGCAAAAAAAAGAAAAAATACTATTAACACAATTTCTTAATATGCAAACTTAAGCAGCAGTGCAAACTCATAACTTGCACATTTAACCGAATGTGCGAACTGCGAACTCACAAAATTCTCCATTTAAGAATAATTATTAGTTTTATAAGCAAAAAATTATAATTTTTGAAAGTAGCTTTTCAATCGCCTAAAAAACAGTATAGGAATTTGCTCTGATGCAAAGGCTTTAGTTTAAGCATTTAGTAATGAAAAAGTTTACTTTCATAAACTTTAAATTTGTGAGAAAAGCACTATACTATAACTTTTTAATAGTAAGCTAAGCATTCATTGATATTCAAAGTAAGTCAAACTTAGCTCTTGGGAGATACCAAACGGTTAAAATATTTTGTATATCAAGTTTTCATTAAAAATTATATAAGGGCAAAAATAGCTATAAAATTCTGGCAACTGTGCCCTGATCTATAACAATCTCAGTTTAAATTTTTACAAATAATTTCAAGCTACTTGTACAATTAAACTTAAATTTTGTACTTTTTATGATGTAAAGAAAAATATAAATTAAATATTAAAATGCTTAAAAATGATAAGCTTTTATGACTTATTTTGTGATTAACTTTAAATAAATTTTTATATACCAAAGGTTGAAATTTACAGATATAGAATAATATCCTTAGCCAGGGGTCGGCAGGGAGTTGGTGGTCGCGGGCCAAATTTCAAGTTTACAAAGTCTTCGCGGGCCGCAGTTTTAGTTTTAGTGACATTTAAATAATCTTTTAGTTTTAGTTTTAGTCACACTAGAGAAAAGTTTTACTTTTATTCACCTTATCATTTTAAATAACTTTTAGCTTTTAACTTTTTTATAAATACATAGAATTAATTTAAATTAAATTAAATTAGAATAAAATTTACCTTGAATAATATACTTAAGTGTTAATAAACTATGTACTTTCATAAGCACTTACTAAGTTAAATTTAATACTTTTGTAATTTTACATACAATTTAACTCTCTATAAAAACCAAACTTGAAAGACAATTTATTAGTTACTTTTATATATTTGTTATATTATCAACCCCTTTTTTCATATTTCTAAGAATATTAACTTCAAAAAAAAGTTTTTGCGTGTTAAATAGTTTACGTTCATTGAAAAATTTATTAATTAGTTAATTTAATAAAATAAATACCTGTTTGTATTATAGAAAGCTAGAACAAATTCTTTAACATAATTAGTTCTCGAATACTTAAATAAAATATCTTATTAGTAACTAGTCTTTTACATGGTTGTCACTTAAAAAGCAAAAATGTCTGAGTTGTATTAAACCAGCCTAAGTTCATTAAAAGTTTAAAAAGCTAGTAAATCGTTGTAAATCAAGCTCAAGTACCTAGTAAAAATATCATCATCATTAAAAAGTACACAAAGTGTAAAAAAACAAGAAAAAACTACAATTAGTAAACTAACTACAGTCATAAAAACTGTTCTGGGAATTCTAAGATTTATTTAAAGTGTTCGAAATAAAAGTTTCACACACATCTGAGTTTTCAAGCTTTTAAAATAGCCTGTTTGTGTAGCAACCCAGTTAAAACAAAGTTCACAACATAAAGAAATAACTAAACTTATTAACAGTAAACAAATTACATGCCAAAAAAGTATAAGTCAGCTGGAATGGACAATTAACTTTCTTAAACATTTTTAACAAAAGTATAAAACTTAATTTAGTCATTAGCGAAGAGAAAAACCTCTTTTTTATTAAGCATTACAGCAATTATTTATCTGCAATAAGAATTTAAAAATATTAGTTGTAAAATAAAAGACGAGCAACAATAAAAAAACGTTAGTTAAAAGTTATTGCAAGAAACGATAAAAAAACAAATCACCAAAGTCAGTTCCAACAAAGCACATGATTATCTTCAGTAACTACAGAATTATTAGAAAAAAGTTGTTAAGGCAATTTATAAAGTAGCAAAATTTATTATTAATAATGAGATACCGTTTATATTTGAAAACTTTTTTAAAGAATTTTTGTTGGCAGTAATAAAAACTTTTGTTTATTTCTTCAATGACAACAAAAAGTCCTATTTAGGAAATGCATTAAGGTTATAAAGTCACATAAATCAAAATTATGACTTTAATCATTATGTTAAGATGAGAGCAATGATAGAAAAACTATTGTTCATCTGAGAATTTTTATTAAAGATGTTTTTTTAACTTTGACACTTTAGTATAATTTCTTGGTTTAGTTCAAACACGAAGCACAACAATCGGTGAAATTTTACAAGTTAAGGTGCAATGCACCATAAGTTTTTAGAAGTACAATTCCTTCTTTTATCTTTAGTATAAAGTTTAATTAAAGTTTAAAAAGTGTCTTATAAAGTATATCAATATTAAAAAACACTGTTAAGCTACTTTAGTATATTTTTTAATAAAGAAATGTTTAATTGCTAAATTTTTTGTGTCAAATCGAAAATTCACTACTTTACATGTAAAAATTGTTTGAAACTCAAGGCTTTTTCAAAAATTCTCAAATTCAAGTTTTTTTCCAAAATTTTCAAGCATAAATTTTCAAGTTCAAAGCTTGAGCTTAATATATTATAACATATATTATAACTGAAACTAACACTTTGGGTTGAGCAAAACTTACATCATAAGTTTAATTTGCCACTCTTTTAAGTAAAAAAGCCAGCCTGAATTAACAAAAACATTCCTGATATTTTTGCATACAAAAAAAAATTCTAGCCAAAAACTTATAAAATGACTTAGTTAGCCTGAGATTTGAAGTCTTCAAATAGTTATAGTCTGAGTGTGTGTCAATGTTTATAAACTATCCCTAAGTCTAGTTTATATTAAATAGGTAGCTCCAAAAAACAGCAAACGTGTGTATTGATATGCAAAGCATAAAAGTTAACTTAGTTTGACAAAATCAATGTTTGAAAAATGAAAATGTATACCTAACAAAACTATATTAGTTTATGTCATATATATTGTTTTAAATGTGTCTGTACAAATTTAGATATTACATGTAGAAAAAACAAACTTAGAAAATTATGCATAAACTAAACTTAAACTAATTTAAGTATTAAATAAAAATTTGTTTAAAATATGAGCATCTTTTTAAGTTGGTGTGCATATAAATTAATTTAAGTGCAAAGAAAACTTCTAAAAAATTAAAATATGTCAAAACAAAACTTAAATAAACCTTTTTTTCTTATTACTATGTTATTTTAAATGTTTTTACAATAGAAGATAACATTTATAAATAAAAAATATATAAAAGAAACTTAGGTATAAAAAATATTGGAAAGAATATCTAAGCTATAAAGAGATGACACTTTAGTTAATTACTGTGCATTACTTTTGTACAAAATGGAAAACTTTTGCATTTAGTTTATTTGATAAATAGGTATAATATAACTAACTTATTAAATTTAAGCTCTCTTTTTTCAGATAATTACTTGCTGTTGTAAAATAGAAGTTATTATGAAACTCAGAAAAATATCCTGTTAGAATACTAATCTGTCTTTTTCACATTTTTAAATTAAAGTAGCAACTTCTTCTAATTATTTTTAAATGTTATATAGAGACTTAAAACCAAACTAAACAAATTTAATCGAATTACCGAAAAAAATTTTACCCTCAGCGGGCCACTTTTACATGCTCGCGGGCCACAAAATTTTCTTTCGCGGGCCGCATTCCATTCAAAAAAATAACGTGCTCGCGGGCCGCAGATTTACCCTTCGCGGGCCGCAGTTTGCCGACCCCTGTCCTTAGCCAATGTTTAGATATACAAAAGTAACTAATTTAATAAATAACATTTACTGTTATCCACGCTACCAAAAATATTCTAGTTTTTTAAAATGTGATGAAGATATCAACGTTTTTCGCCGGTCTTTGGAAACAATCAATTTTGTTTTTGCTCGTACGAGTTACCAGCTTCTGAAGCAAACCTTTCAGAAAAAATAAAATATGGAGTTGTCGAGAAATACTTTTTTGCAAACCTAGCGAGATGTGGGCACATTTTATTGTTTTACTTCAACCAAGTCAAAACTTCAGCTTCTTTAATTTGTTGAAGTAAATTTTCGTCACTAAAAAATACCTTAACTTATGTCTAAGTCTTTGATCAACTATATCTTACTTCTCGCTACTTGTTTCTGTTTCAAACGTGTAGAAGAACGATAAAAAAATAATTTGTAGCTAGTTTAGTTTTAGGGCTGTTTGGCGGTACTAGAGGAAAGTGACTGCTTTGACCAGTCTCACGATAACTATGCTTTTTTACTTCTAAATTTAACAATATTTTAAGTTCTTTTCTGAGAAAAGGAGGGAAAAAGTAAATTATATACCGTAAATCAACAACTGTTGTGACTAAAAACAAGCTATTATCATATAAAATTATAAGTTAGTTAATATTTTTAGTGTACAACCTTAAACCGGAAGCTTGTTTTATGTTTTCTGCCAACGTTGCTAAGGTTCAAGAATTATCTTGAACAACTAGCTTAAAAACTAAAAAAAAAAATCTCCATGCGGAAATAAACTTGACAGCAAAGCGTCGTTTCTACTAATATGCTGCTTTTGTAAAAAGTTTAAGTAGTTCGATTATGTGGCTAAAAAATTGTCATTCTTCTGATGTGACAATATATCAAATGTTATCAAATTTGTTGTAAACCATGTAGTACTGGAAATTTTCTTCTAGTTTTTCTAGTCTTTTCAAAGCCGTAGATTTTAAGCTAAATTCAGTTTTAAATTAAATACTTAGATATTTAAAACATTTGTTTTTGTTTTATTTTTAATAAAACCAGAAACTAGAAGCTTTTACAAAATTTTACTGTTCTTAACATTATTAACATTTTTGATATTATACGTCCTTTTTTTTACACAAATCTTTAGAATTAATTTTATTTCATAGATGAAATCTTCTTTAAAATAAATGCTTATAAATTACTAATTATTGATCGCGTAAAGCAAAGTTTTTACAGCAAATCGGATCCAAGCAAAAAACGGCCAGATCTGGCCGGATCTGGATCTTAATCGGTAGATAACTAAATTAAAACAGGTTGATTGATTGTTGTTGTTTTTTTATTTTTAAAATACGACTACAAAGTAAAATTATTTTTTTCTATGTGATAATCTTATTTAACCAAATTCTGTGAGTATGAAAAAAAGCTAGAAACTGTAGAACATACAGTATAAGCTTGCCTGAATAAAAATTTTTGACTTTTTTTCTTACTGTTTTTCATAGCATTGTTGTTATAAAACAAATTCCATTAAATATAGTTTTTTTTTAAACTTTAACTTTCTAACCTTAACCCATTAAGACTATACGGTTGAAGATAAAAATTTTAAAAACAAAAACTTACCGTATACTTATTTAGATTTGTTTGCATTAAAATCACATAACATTTAACTAAACAATGTATAATTTTAGTTTTTGTTTATTTTTTAAAGAAGAGTAGTCGTAAAAATTTATTTTATATGCTATAAAATAAATTATGTTTTAGTGAGTAAAGTACTTTCACTGCACACATTTAAAACAAAAAAAACACATTTAACTACTTTTAAGTTTTTTTTTCGTAACCATAGGCTAAACTTGTAGTTTAATATGTTACAGGAATATGACTTACTACAAATTGCTCTAGAAAAATGCCTTAGTTTAAATCAAAGTAGTAAAAATTCTCAATATTTTTCTTAACACAGGCATTAGGTAAACAGTTTAATTACAAAACACTAGCTTCATAACTAATTAATGAATAATAAACTTGTTATAGACCTTAATAAACTTGAAAAGTATTTTAGTTTAGCATACATTAAGGTTTAAAAATTAGTGAAAGACTTTTATTAAGCACAAGCGATCAAAAGTTAAAATTTTGTATAGTAAAAACCATCACCACTGTTTAGTTTTAAATGAAACCTTAACCTTATGTACAAAAGTAGTTTTTCTCTACAAAAATATAAGAAAAGTACGTGATTTAAAATATTTATCATCAACTTTTTTCAATAAGTATTTAAAAGTGAGTAATTTCAGAAATTTAAAAATACCAGAAGTGTGTCAAATGATTTAGTTTCAACATTTGTTTCTCCAGTTCACATCTTGTTGTAGCAAATAATTCTGCACAACCTACAATGGTGGCTTTTCTTATTGTCAGCTGAAAAATTATGTAATTGTAAGTGATACAATAATATTTTATTACTTTAGAATTTGTTATGAATTTAGTTAAGATAAGGCACAATGGTATTATAGGAGCTTAATGTTAAAAACATTGGCAAACTAGACTAACCTGTTTTCAATTTAATTTAATAAAAATTGAAAAATTGTTCGTAAAATTACTTTACAAACAAAATCAAACAAAACTTACTTGCTATTTATGTTTTTTTATGAAATTTTGAAAACGTTTTTTTGTTAAAATCATTACTTTAACATGTTTTAATTTAGGTTAGCTAACAGTAAAATAATGATCTACGTATTCATAATTTAAAACTTACTTGTTGATCTCTTTCTACGATGGTTTAGTATCTCAGCATGACAATATGACCCAATGTAGTTGCAAGCGTGATAAATTAATCCCTCACACTTAATATTCTGTATGTCTTTAATCGTCACTTCATTCAAATTTACTCTGAAGTATTTGTTTTATTTTAGTTAACTTTATTTATCATCATCGAATATAAAAGTTTGTTATTTGATAAGAGGTCTCTAAGTGGTAAAAAAATACATTGTTTGTTATATTTTTTACAATTTTAGAAACTTAACATTAAATTTCTGTTTACTAAGAACACATTATTAAGCAATTGAAGGTTTACGAGGCATATCGATATGTTATTTACATAATTACAAAGTTTATCATTAAAAAGTTACACAATATTCTATAATATCAAAATTAGCAGTTTTATAATGCATGTTTTTATATAAGTAACTTAAACAAACCCTCCAGCTTCGACTTTGGTGTTTCTTGAAACCATTAGAATTACCATAATCGAACCAATAAAAAACAAAGCAGACACTTTTCTGGATTTAAGCGCCATAGTAATAAATATAAATATATTATCAATAACTGCTAATAATTTTTGATAAAGAACAAAATATTGATATAAACTATTTTGATATGTTTCTAGAGTTAGAGCTTTTATTTAGTATTAACTTATAAAAACAAAACTTACTGTAAGTTTTGATATATTTATAACAAAGCATGTTTTTATTAACTAAATCCATCAAAAAAACTTTATTAAATTTTTTTTTGTAGCTTACAGTTTCATATAATTAGCAATTTTTTTTTAATATATTTACAATAATTATAAGTTAACATATACATATATATATACGTATATATCCTTTTAAAATAAATTTTCAATGTATGAAAATTGATGTACATTTATTAAATTTTACGATGCTTTATATATACTTTTAACAAGGAAATATGTATACAAATTTTTTTTTTGTATATCAATCACAACTAATAAAATGCTTGTTCCATTACAAAAACAAGAAAACAAATTATTTTGTTTATCTTTATGTTATAGAACAAAATAATTTAAACAAGAACTATGTAGTAGCAATATAGTTTAGTGATAAATGTTGATTATTTGCTTTATTTTTATAAACTCAATTTCTAACATTTGAACTTGCACTTAATTTTTGTTTTCAACTATCTTTAATACTTATTAGAATAAAATTAATTATCTTTAAACGTTTTAATTTAATAAATATTGCAAATTGATATAAACCAAAAAATAGAGCAGGTTTTCAATCAAGTATTAGCTTAATGAATAAAATAATGCATATATGCTTAATAAATCCAAAAATCAAAACCTATAATAATAAAAAAAAAGAGACAAATTTTAGAATCAATGTTAAACAGCTGATCAGTTAATTAGCTGACCAGTTGATTTTATAGAAAATTTTAACGGTATTAGTAACAACCTTTTAGTTTCAGCCAACTTTTTTTTTGTTGTGCTTAAAATGTGCTTCGCATTAAACAATTAGGTGAGTTTTTAGTGTAAATGTTAGATATAGAAACTTAATAGTTTCAAATTACATGTCAAAGCCAATTTTATTTTGTAATTACTTAAACAAGGTTAACTAATTAATTATGGTTAATATCAGTTATTGTCATTTATATATTTTACACATTTTTTTTTAATTGCTAAAGTATTAGTTATCTAATCTAAAGGTGAGTTTAATTGGTTTTTACTCAAAGTACACCACACCTTAAATATCTCGAAGTATATGTTACTAAATTTAGTTTTGTTTAAGTTAAACATACTTTTTGAGCACAAAAATAAAAAACAAGTTCACAAAAAAAGTAATACTCAACATAAGTCCAGAGCTAAGTTCGTAATAAAAGTTATTTTTTAATTTTTCATCAAAGTTTAACTCTTTGAGTGTATTTAATGTATCCTAAACATTAGTACTAAAAACTTTTTACATAAAGTTACACAACATAAAGTTGTACAAAAGTTATTTTAACAGATTTTATGCATAAACTACTAATCTTTATGGTAAGTCACATAAACTTATTGAATTAGTTAAATTTAATTACATAAAAAAATATACGGAAGCTAATGAAAAAAACTTAAGTATCAAAATCTAAAACACTTTAAAACTCAAAGTACTTAATTTTTGCAAAGTTTGAAAACTTTTTTTTTATCGTGTTATATACAAGCATATACTTTTAAAAGTAAGTTTGCGCTATCTAGTTTGTTTAAACATAAAGATTCTTATTGATAATATGAGTTTATTATTAAATACTTACATGGTTGCAACTGGTTTTTATTAAGATTCTTAAAGGTTTTTAAAAGTACGCGTTTTTGGGTATATTCCTGTTTTATTCCAGTTTGTTCTTATTTTAAGCTTAAGGTCAAAAACTGTGTTAAGTAGTATAATAACATAATAAAGATACTGTAAGCTACTTTAAATGTGTTTTTTAATTAAAAAAGATTTGATGATAACAGAAATTTTCATCCATAAGATAAACTTTTTAAGTCAAATTAAAATATTACTACTTAACATGCAAAAATTGTTTAAAATTCAAGTTTTTCAGCCTAAATTGTCATATACCAGGTTTTGTGGCAACCCTGTACTTAAATTAAAAGAGTACTTAGGAATATAAGTTCTTGAAAGTTTAAAAAAAAAAAATATTTTTAGAATAAATTATGCATAGTTATCTACAAAATGTGATCAATTTTATTTAAAAATGAATACTCTGCTATAACTAACTTCTTTTTATACAAATAACGGAAAACAACATTTTTTTTGTCAGACTTAGTATAAATCCCAAAAAAAAACCTTCCAATAACAATAGAGTCAAACCTGTAGAACTAATTAAGTTTTCTATTGTCAGTACCTTTTAGTGGCTCCTAGATGTTAAGCAGTCTTAAAATAGTTTTAAGCTTGTTTCCTTAAACTTAAAGATCTTAAATTAAATAAATGGTTTAGATAAAATTAAAAATTACAAAAAACATTTAGTTTTGAAATTTTTATTATTGCAGATTAATAAAACAGAAAACAATCATAAAAAAGTATTTCAAAGTAAAAAACTGATTTTTTTTTACATAAAATAAAGTAATTTTTTGCGCTGTTTAACTACTTGGTTTCGTTAAAAAGCACGATATTGGGTAATTAATTGCGACACTAGCTTTAGGCAGTGTACAAATTTAGTTTAAAGTATTTAAGCGAGTTTAGAATATGTAGTTGGCAATTAAAATTAAAAAAATGTTTTAAGAAAATTTATGAATGTTGTTTGCAAACGTTAGTAATCATAATTAAAAAAAGCTTTATTAAAATTTTCCAATCTGTTTTTTATGAATTTACAGAAGAGTCATTTTATAACTTTGGAATAAAAAAAGAACTACTATTTCCTAATTTAATTTCTATATTAAAAAAATATATAAAGTATTTTTTGTTATAATAACATCGTTTAAGGTAAGTATCCAAAGTAGAAAGATGTAGTGGAAATTTTTTTGGAACACACAAACTTAATGTGCAAAATTTTAAGCTCGTACATACCAAAAAATAGTCGAGCTTTTCAAAACTATATAAATTTTGTTTTACTGGTATAAGACATTTAAGATTGAGTATGATTTGATTGTTTGTTGTATTACCAGAAAATATTAGAAAAAAAAACTTTTTGTTTTCATTTTTAGACATACGTGATTTAAAAATCAAATCTTTAGAGAGTATATTTAAATAAAATTTTTATTTTATAGCTTACTAGTATTGGAAAGTAAAGCAGGGTTGCTACAGATTAGGCTGAGAAAAATTTCCTGACTTTTTAACAAATTATGCTGATTTTTTAAAATCAAGCTCTTAATTTAAACTTTTTCATAATTGAACACTTAAAACTATATAAAGCTTTCAATCTAATCTTTTAACAGGTTAGAACAGGATTTTCTTTTTTTTTTTTTAATTGCCCCCTTTGAAGAAATTAAAAAGGCTTTTGCCCCCTCCAACAAGACTACCATTTAAAACACATAAAACCTTTTTTTATTTTATTCACTCTTCATCTGCAACTCAAAGTATCTAGTGTAAGTTTCAAAATTACTAATAAATTCACCCAAGACTTTTTTTTGCTCGTCATCTGCGACTCAAGAATATCTAGTGTAAGTTTCAAAAAAGCTCCTACCTTCGCCCCTTTACTTATTGTTGCTCCCCAATTTACAAAATCGCCCACTTTAGGAAACCTTGGGTTAGAGCAACAGTTTTTTTTTTCTGAATCCAATTATCAACTAAGAGGCAGTCAAGTAAAGTTCGAATAAAATTTTTTCAGTAGATCCTTCTCTCAGCTACACAGAAAACTACACACATAAAATGTATTTGTTATGTTTTCTAAGAAATATTTTGCCAGTGTTTTACGCCTGACTTATTCTCGTTTTTCTTTGGCTTATTTGGATGCTTTAAGAGTTCTCTACCATATATGGTCATTGTTGTCTCGCTCTGCATATTCAGAGTTCAAAACAAATGAAACAACAAGTAAAATGAAGTAGATTCATTACAAGTTGATAACATAATCTGCTTATACTTATTTTTCAAATTTAAACAAGTTTGAAAAAATTATTAAAAGGTAATGTATACACATAATCTTGTTGCATAAAATACTTAACCTAGTGCTTAATTATAAAGAACTTATTTATTTACTTAAACCCTTTGATTCTAAAATTCTGCAAATCAAACTTTTGTGTATATATCACAGTTTCGCTATAGATGTGTCTTTGCCACAGATCATCAATACTAAAAAGCATACAAAAACTGCTTATTCAAGTAGGGTAGTTGTTCAATATGCTAATAGAACGATTTTGCAGTTTTATGATATTTTATAATGTTTACCAGATGAAGGCATTTGAAATTAAGTAATTTTGTAAATTTCTAGGAAAATTTTGCAATTTTAGTCTGACTTTAAAGGACTTTTTGCCATTTAAAGGCTTTGGAAAATAAAGAATTTGTAAATTTGAACTGACAATATCTGACGTTATTCAAATTTTTCCTGACTTTTTCTTTTAGTTTTTTCTGACCTTGTGGCAGCCCTGGTAAAGAGCAAGCTTGTCAATTGAGGTTCCAATACATGTAGAATTCGCTTATTAATAAATAAACATCAGCTATACATAATTATCATAATCAAAGCAACATTCTTACATACATTTCTTGCGTAAAAACACTTCTATAAATAAATACTAATTAAGTGACGGCTAAAAGTATTAAGTTTTTAATTTGTTTACTTTCAATTTTTCTTGTGGCAATGTATGCTACAACAAATTCACTTTTGAGGTATTTATATAAACCGTGGGCTGACTTCTAGATTAAACTGCTAACCACGCATTTATTTATAATTTTTTTATTATGGTAGTCGTCTGCATTTGTAAAGGATATGTTTAAATTAAAAAATCACAAAAAGTTAATTTAAGCAAAATTTCAATATGATGTAAAGCTATTTTAATGATGGTCTTATACTTTACTAGGTGTTTAAGCCCTGGAAATTATTTCAGAAGCTTTATATTATGCTGCTTAAAGCAAAATATTTCTGTAAAAAATGTCTACTAAGATTAGTAGTAAATTCAGTTGGCGATAAATGAAAGTAAATAAAATTTATTTGCACATTGAAATTTTTTACATGCAGAAATTATTTGATCGCATTAAGTAAAAAAAATATTTCTATTATAGAAAAATCATAACATTTTTTTACAAAAACAAACTAGTATAAAAATAATATTTATAAACTTTTATCACCTCTACACAATGTTTTTATTTTTTGTTAACATTAAATGAAACTTACACTAAATCACATCATAATAAAGTTTCAATACTATTTGTCTGTTTTAAAAATGTCACAAAAAAATTAAAACAAAAAAAAAACAGAAAATTGGTCAGATAAAAATTATTAATAAAAACTATTTGTTATTAATTTTAGTACATAAAAGAAAATAAAGAATTAGCTTAGAAGAAAATAAAAGTTGAGTTGCAGTAAAAACTATAAACTTCAATCGAAAAAAGTTTTTTTTTAAGATAATTATACTTAACTTTTTTAATTTCTCAAAACCATTTTTTTTTAACAGCTTTTTATACTTTTGAATATTATAAGAAGAGTTTTTAAAATATTCAAAAAAAAAACATAAAATTTAAAACTTTTATCATAATAGTTTATTTCAATTTACGAAAGATCTTGCAAGTGTTTACTAAAAACTTAGAAAAAATATTTTCAATATCGTATATGTTTAATAATTTCAATTTACTTAATTTAAGAAAGGTCTTCCTCTTCACTTTGTTGAACGTTTTCATCGTCAGAATCAATTTCCTGATCTTCGTCTGGAAATTTAGTAATAAAATTAAAATAAATAAAACTCAAGTTTTGTTGGGTTTAGAATTGTAAAACTTTTATTGCAAAATTATTTCAACACTATAAGCTAAAACTTTGTTTGATATTTACAGACTATAAATAATATTCATAATCAATTTCCTGATCTCAGTTAGAAAATTAAATAATAAACAGTAAAAAATTTATAATGAAAACTAAAAACAAACAAGGTCTTTTACTAAACACAAATATATTTAAACAAATTTTCATCAGTGTAATACAATTGTTATAATATAAAAAAATGCAATGAACAGATCTTTAATATCATAAAATTTAATCCCATTTGTGGAAAAAGTTATAATGAAACGAAATATAGAATATTAAGAAACTGTAACAATATTTTTGACCTGGTCAAAATTGAAGCCATGTACATTCATTTAAGTAAACCAAAGCTATGTAAGATAAAAGAATTTGATTATTTAGTATCCTTTTTTAGTTAATTAGAGCTCTTATGTTATATTTAATCATGTCTATTTAGAATTCAATTACTTATTTTGTTTTGTTTTTTGCTTGATCAACTAATTTCTGATGCAATCATAAGGCTATATAAGTTAAAAATTTTCTTTATTTTATCACAACTGTATCACACTGATGAAAATTTGTTGAAATGTATTCGTGTTTAATAAAATAACTTTTTTGTTTTTAAACAAGTACAATACCGGATTAAAGTTAAAAAATTATAAAAAGTAAATATTTTAAAATAATGAAAAATTCATATTTATTGCACTAAAAATTATAATAAGTTATGTTGCTCAAATTTAAGTAACATTTTTAATTATAAAGTAATTTGAAACTTTTCCGACATTGAACTTTACAGATAACAAAAAATTTCCAGAGTCTAGTTTTTCGTTTAAAAAAATTAAATAATATAATTATGAATTTATTCTTTCAAGAATTTATTTTACAAATTAAGTTTCGGTCAAAGACCTCGTCAGTGCTTAAATAAATCTTATTCAAATAAAGTTCTAGAAAATTATTCTACTTGAATAAGATTTATTTAAGCACTGACGAGGTCTTTGACCGAAACTTAGTTTGTAAAATAATTTCTTGAAAGAATAAATTCATTATTTTTCCTCCAATAGTTAAGATCTCTCTTTTTGTTTTCTTAAAACCAATACACATAATAATATAATTACAGTAAACAATTGAGATTTTTTAAATGATACTCTAAGTTTATTTTGGGATTTAGGATTCTCAAAACTTAAAGATTTCTAGCAGTTTGGTCAACTAAGGTAAGTGAGTTAAATACTTTAAATCAATAACATATAATCTAAAGTAAAATTTCAATATCAAAAATTAATATATGTACTTCATATATAAACTTAATGTGTATGAATGTTACAAGAATTTAACTAAAGTCTTTAATTTTTTTTTATTTATTATTTATTTAATTTAATAATTTAACAATAGTCTTTAATACTTTTTACATCATTTTTTGTATTATAAATATATCATTTAGCTTTCAAATATAGTCATAAACTTTTTTTAACTTCATAGCGATTATTAATTTTATGTTAATGACACAAAAATTAAATTAATAACAATATTCTTAAACAGTAATGCTTACAATTAGCACAAAGCTGATTAAATTTTGTTTTGATGAAAGCAGTTTACCAATTGGTTGTGCAGATAATTTAGTTTTTGATGCAAACTAATATTAAAAACTAAATTAAATATTTTCTTTCAATCAAGCAACCTATTAAGTTAATCAACTTTTTTTAATAAAAAATTTTTACTTCAAAAAGAATAATATCAGTAACAATTACAAACTATTTTATAATCAAAATATTATATTTAAAGTATGCTTTGTTAAATGATTGTGACTTCTTTTAATTTATATCTAAACTTCTTGTTATTACAATATTGTTAGTAAAAAGTTAAAATAACTACATATTTTTGAAAACTAGCTCTGTAAAATATTACAAAACTATTAATTGCCTACTTAAAAATCAAAATTTGTCATAACAAAGTCAATGAAGTACTGAAAATTTTGACACAGGCAAGAAATATTTTAAACTCTGTACAACTACATGATTTAAACTTGAAGTCTATTTAGTTCCATTGTTAAGAACAATTATACAAGTATGAACTAATATACAGGGCTTAATTTTAATTTAATGAGTATTACAAAAATCAGTGTAAATCCTAAATCTGAAGTAATCGAAAATTTTTATCAAACAGATTAGGTCTTAATACCTAGAACTAGACATGCTACTTAAAACATCTTAAAAGAGAATATTTTTTTTAAAGTAAAAAGAAATGAAAACAAACATGTTTATTTTTACAAAAATGTTTGTAAGTTATTCTTGTATTAATGATGAGTTAATTTGAAGCTACTAGTCATTAAATTTAAAAAAAGATGTTTATATAAACTAAACGAATGAAAAATGTTTTTGGAACCTTTTAAAAACTTGTTTGAGTATTATTTATAAATTTTGTAAAATACACTGGATTAAATAAATACAAAACTACAAACCACTTGAAATAAAACTTTTAATTCTGAGTAGCATTGAAGTCAGCCAGTTAATAAAAAATGTATATAAAAAATATAATACAAACCTCTTGAAATGAGATTTTTAATTCTGAGTAGCATAGATGTCAGCCATTCATCCAACCTCGTTATTCTGTCGTAATGAGCAACACTCTCAGCGAATTCATCAGAACTACCTATAATAATGTGTATTAATAATATTTGATAATATTAGTTTTTATCAATAATACTTAACGCAATAATATCAAAGTGATGAGTAACACTTTCCGCGAACTCAACTGAGCTACCTGCGATATTTCATAATAATGTTGATATCCATGTTAATTAACACTATAATATTGATTTGAAAAAAGTGCTTTTAGGATCTATAACTACGTATTGAAGATTTTTTCAAGTTCTGAAAAACCTAATAGTAAAAATTTTCAACTAGAAAAATAACTCTTTATAATCATTAATACGCTTGTGGTCAAAAGATTTTTATATTAAATAAACTTTTGTTTTGGTAAAAAACATACAAAGCTAATAGTATTTTGTTATATTGTAATATATTTTTAAAAACAGTATAATTTTTTACTAAAAACTTCATCTTAATTTTAAAATCAGTAATCATCAAAAAGATCATAGTAGTTCATCAATAATATTAGACTTTGTATTAAAATACAACTTAAACTGTTATTTTAAACAAACAACAACAAACTTTCATCAAAAGCTTTCACTAATTTTCCAATCAATTTGCACTCCCTAGAGTCCTCGAAAGCAGGCGATAGTATCATGTATCGCTCCATTTGTTGTCTGTAAAAAATGCAAATTTTACTAAATAAAAAACAAACAAAAATAATATTATATAACATTGTATCGTGTATTCATCCATTTGTTGTCTATAAAAACAAAATGATAATAATAACATAATAACTTTAATAGTGGTAAATATAATCATGTATCGCTCCATTTGTTGTCTATAAAAAATAATGAAAATTTTACTATAAAATAATACGAAACGAACGAAAAATAAAATTATACAACTTTGTATCGTGTATTCATCCGTTTGTTGTCTGAATAATTACTATATTTTTAGTATAAAACTTTTGTTGTCTGAATAAAAAATTTTAAAAATTGTTTAATATCATGTACCTTTCCATTTGTCACGATTGCCTAAGGTTTTTTGGATTATTTTTCCTGACTTTCTAATTTTTAAAAGAACAAGTTTTTTTGAACGACTTAAGTTTAAAATTAAGTATAAAGTAAAAATTTGTCTTAGATTGTATAAAAATAATGGAAAGAAACTTTAAAGCTACTTTAAATGTGTTGTACAATAAATAAATTATAAATGATACAAAAAAATATTGTATTTGATAGATTTTTTGTATCTACTCAAAATTTCAATACTTAAAATATAAAAATTACTAAAAATTTTAGCTTTTTTAGTGACTTTCGTTCAAAATTCAAGGTTTTTTTCAAAATTTCTCAAAACCCAGTTATTTCTAGGTGTTTTGGCTACCCTGATTTTTAGACCGAATAAATATACATACTACTTAATTTATAAAAAAAACTTTGTTTCGACTGAACTAAATGATTTTTTTTTTCATATTTACTTAACAAAAACTTTTGTTGGTTAAATTAATTAATAAAACCAATTAATTTTACACTAGTTACGTGTATTTTATTCTAAAAAATGCTGAACACGTCGAATTTTGCAATGAGCTGAATATTTACAAGATCACACGAATTTTGCTGGTAGGAATATATAGTTTAAAAAACTAGCTACTACATAAAGCAGAAAAGCAGAAAAATAATTAACAGATAACATATTTTATATACATTACAACTGCATAGCTAATTTACCTGCTTTAAAAAAAACATTTATTGATTACAAATAACTAAAAATACTTATACATGTTGCTGTTGGTTGTTCAGTTTAAAAGTTAACAAGTAATTTTCTACTGAAATACAAATACCAACAATTATTCTAATGCTGAGTATATAGTAATTATGTGTTATGAATTATTAAAAAAATACAGTGTGAGTTTTATTATAACCTTAAATATATTCTTAGTATTTTAAACAATTTTTATTTAATGTACTACATTAAAAAAGGTCAGCACCAAAGATTTCATAGAAGAAAAGATGTTACTAGTTTTCAAGTTCAAGTAAAAAATATGCCTACAATATAAGTAACAGAACAAAAGCTTAAAAATATTTGTTTGTAAATAAAATACCGACAAGAAACTAAATATTCAAAGTAGCTTTCAATGTGATATGACATTTGACAAAATATGAATAAAAATATACTACCTGAAGTATTTAAAAGTATCAAAACTTCATCAACTACTTATTACTAATCACAGACTAACACATTTTTTTACATTACAAGTAGGAAAATGAAAATGGTACTTTAAATAAAACTTTAACCTAACATATAGAGTTTAAAAGAGAGACTATAAAGGTGGCTCGGTGAAAATCAATAAGTTTTCATACTGATTCTATCGCGCACCAATGCTGTGTTTTGTCAAAGAATTATTTTTTAATCACAACCATTTTCAAGATAAACAACAAGAGTTGAATAAAAACTTTCAACTTTTTTCCAGTTTCTGTATAAAAGAAAATATTTTGCTGGATTTACCACGAAAAAATTGGGCGTGTTTTACTAGTAAATTAATGAAATAAATTGTACAAAACAGCTTGAAAAATAATTGTTATTTATTTCATATACCTTAATCTCGTAATAAGACTGTTTTTGATAAAATAGATATATCCTGACTAAATTTTTGCATTAACAACTAACAGGTTTTTTTTTTAATTATTTGATTAAATGAATAGTAACAGCAATTACTTTCTATACGATATAATAACAAGCTCTATCTGATTAAAATTTATAAATTGTCTCAATCTAATATTATGAATTTCATTTTCTTAGATTATTGAAATTTTAAAATTTTACTTATCGATCTAATTACTAAATATATTTACTTACAAAAAAATTCAGAAATGTGTAATACTTTTTAGCAAATACATAAAAATATCTTTGTGAGTTTCAGCACACAAATAACAAACCTTAACATAGTTTTAAGGTATATGTTTACATACTTAGTCAAGATTTTGTTGTTTATAAAATAAACAACGTCTGTATTATTAAAAAGTATAACACTAAAATTACCATAGCAGTTAATTTTTGTAGTAAAATGAAACAGGTCTTAAGTTAAATATAAGACTTCAAAATATTACTACTTATTTTTTCGAATTATTAATCATGACAAACAGTCTATTGTTTGGTCAAGTAAAAATGATGATACAATTTTGCAAATTAAAAAAAAAATAGCTAAGAAACTATTGTTGAAATAAGACGAAATAGAAGCTTTACAAATTATGTTATAAATATTAATATTATAAAAAATTAAGGTAAAAACAAACGAAGCATTGGTGGACTAACGTAAAGTAGAAAACTCATATAAAACATATATTAACATTATATAATACTAAGGCAAAACAAACTTGGCATTGGTGGAACCCCCTAAGCAAAACTGGCATATAATGGCCTTGAACATGTGTTCCTTGGCGGAGTACTTGAGCAGGGAACTTTCCAATGATCTGGTGGCTACCAAGTCGAACTGTTCTATTGCTTGCGTGTATCTGCAGTGAATTATTCATATTATTATTATTATGTTTATTTCTGTTGTAACATCATTTTGAATGTTATTCTGGTAACTTTTCCAAGCTTTTGGACAAAAAAGTAAGCTCGGGCCTGAGCAAGCAACTCTGGAAAAACTTATTTTGTGTCTTTGCGAGCAACTATGTTTAAGCTATAGCGCTTACCATATACTTTTGAGTGCACAAGAAAAAAACTTTGGAGTTGAACAATATATTTATTTGCATAACATGCAAAAACAGTCTCGTTCTATTTTTCATAGTTAACAGTAAACTTCAATGTGTCATGCAACTATAAAGATAACTAAGTTTAAAAAAAAGTGTTAGTTATCATAAAAAGGCTAAAATTAAATTTTCTACTGAGCACACTTTGTTTCTGTGATTTATTATGGCCAGTTTTTCAAATAGTATTTCCTTATTTAGTATTTTTAAATCACTAAGAGCAGGACTGTAAATATATGTTTTACTCGTTATTCTCACAAAGGCTGTGAAAAACACATAGGTTATAATTTAAAAAAAATCAAACGCAAATTTTTACCTAATAAATAAAATAAACACTGTAAGAATAAAAATGAAATATTAGCACATAACTAATTAATATATCTAACAAAACACTAGCATGCGTTTTACAAAAAAAAATTGTCTGGATCAGCCTTGTTACATACACATAAGTTTTAATAAATATTTTTTAAATAAACTTCTAATTTAGGGATTTGGAACATCTTATACATGTATTATTTTTTTGAAATAGAGCTAATAAATAAAAAAATGCTGTTTATTAAATTGTTTTACTTGAATTTATTGAGTGTAGCAAAAGTTTTGATTACTCTTTTAAAAGCATGTAACAGTGTAACAATTTAAACGCTTGATAAACAAGTATTTAGAAGTTTTTACAAAATATTAAAACGAGCATTTTTTATTTTGAGTGTAATATTGTAGCATTGTAATATTTTGTAAATTGGTCACTTATGCTGTTTTACATCATGTTTGATAAAATGTCAATTTTTATTGATTTGCAATGATGTTAAAGCAAACATACCTTTCAAATAGATCATTTTTTCATTAACTATTTTCTGAAACTATCTATCATTATTATTTGTTAAAAAACATTAAAGTAAACAAACTTTTCCAATTGAGCGTAGTAGTGAGCCATCTTCAGATAACATTTATTTGCAGATGATTTGGATTCCTCGCCGTCGAAAATATCCGCTGCCTGTATTTAATTAAAAAGTTAGGATAAAGTTTACAATTTGGGTGATAAACTTGCTTGCTAAAGTAATTAAAAAGTCTTCGTAATAAGTTTTTAACTATATTATGAAATAATATTTTTTATTAAGTCTTTTGAATATATTTCTTTCTATTATTTTATTTACATCTTTGTAAATGATCAATTCATATACATAATCAGCTTTTATAAATGCTAATAGTAGTAGTAACAAACGTTATTTTTACTTTAATTTTTACAATAAAGTAGATTAATACAACTTTTTTTTCATACCTTCATAAAGGATAAAAAACAAGTGTTTTTGCCAAGAACTCTGTCATTAAGCTTCGAAATTTGAGTGAAACTTTAGTTTGGTCGACAGAATTTGTAAACAGAAACGGCATTTTATGTTTAAAAAACTAAGAAAAGTTAACGGTTTAGTTCAACTAGTAAACACTCTTTTTAACAATACAAACTTAGTTTATTTTCAAAAACTCTAAGAAAGTTAACTATTAAGCAAATAATGGAAAAAAAAATTAACAGGCATTTTTGTAATGATAACTTTTAATTTTATAACAACTTCATTGACAACAATTACTGTAAATAAATTGATTTTTAATATTGTACAGAACTTTCAAATTTCAACTTTTAAAGGAAAGTATAACACCTTACATTAAATAGCTTAGCTTTAATTTATACATAACTTGTTGCATTAAAACGCTCTTTAATTCTAAAAAATATTAGTAAGACTTGAAAAGTATACAATTTAAAATAGGGTATTTTAACAATTAGAAAGCTTTCAGTTGATTGTAAGACAGTAAAAGTTTAAAGTACAAATGTTTTTATATTTTTCTATGGCGCCTTTCAGTTCGAGAAAATAAATCAATTAATTTCAAAATATCTATACCTTAAACCTTTCAATCAACAAACAATAGCAAAAAATTTCAACAAACCATCTTGTAGTTTTGAATGGCAAGATTAACTTTAAAAAAATTAATTTAAAACTACAACCAGTAGTAGCAACAAATTTCAACAAACCATATTTTTGATTTGTTAGTAAAAATCAACCAACAATATAAAAACTCGATAAACAAACCATCTTGTAGTTTTGAATGGCTCGCTCCAGGTTTAGCTGGTCCTGTTCGCACAATTCGGCAATGTTTACGTGGTTCTTCGCAGCCGTGGTGAACCGACCCATGTCCGTGTATATGTCTATTGCCTGCAAAAAAAACAAAATATTTGTAAGTGTATATTGCCTGCAAAAAAATATAATATTTGTAAGTGTATATTGCCTGCAAGTAAATAAAATAAATTTGTAAGTTTATATTGCCTGCAAGTAAAACAAAATATTTGTAAGTGTATATTGCCTGCAAGTAAAGCAAAATATTTGTAAGTGTATATTGCCTGCAAGTAAAACAAAATATTTGTAAGTGTATACTGCCTGCAAGTAAATAAAATATTTGTAAGTGTATATTGCCTGCAAGTAAATAAAATATTTGTAAGTGTATACTGCCTGCAAGTAAATAAAATATTTGTAAGTGTATATTGCCTGCAAAAAAATAAAATATTTGTAAGTTTATATTGCCTGCAAGTAATACAAAAAATTTGTAAGTTTATATTGCCTGCAAGTAAAACAAAATATTTGTAAGTGTATATTGCCTGCAAAAAAATAAAATATTTGTAAGTGTATATTGCCTGCAAAAAAATAAAATATTTGTAAGTGTATATTGCCTGCAAAAAAACAAAATACTTGTAAGTGTATATTGCCTGCAAAAAAAATAAAATATTTGTAAGTGTATATTGCCTGCAAAAAAATAAAATATTTGTAAGTGTATATTGCCTGCAAAAAAATAAAATATTTGTAAGTGTATGTGTATTTTGCTTGAAGAAATTAAAATATATGTAAGAGTAAATGTCTATTGACTACATTAAGAAACATGCAAGTTTACATTTGACTACATACAAAAGACATGTCAGTATCTATTACCAGCAGAAAAAAGTCATTACATGTAGAAACTATAAAACACATATATGTTAGTAAAACAAAAAAAGAAACTTGTAAGTGTATTTTGCCTTCACGAAATATAATATATGCAAGTGTATTTGGCATGATAAGGTACTTAATGATTATTCATTAATTTAAAATGTTCATATTTATCTTTATGACTACTTCTACGAATATAAGGATCTCAACTACAAGATAAAATATCTAAAAATATCATGAAGGCTTGGAATTTTTATTGTAAACAAAACCATTTATATTTTTATTGCCTTAAGGCGCTAAACAATCTGTATTTTTATAGTTAAAATTAAGAGGTAAACTGAAGTTCTTCAAAGTTTTTAAGCTACTTTAATACTTGCTAAATACAAGTATTTTTCTCATTTATATATTAATCATGAATACCATATAGTTATTAAATTTTCATATAAAAAATACACTATCTAATGTTCTTCGCCTAGTTTAATAATAATGTAAATAAAGAAAAGAGTGAATATCGAAATCAAAACGTCATTGATAGATTTATACTTTTATCAAATATAAACGGATATTTTAAATGTAAAAGATTAAGTTTGATATAGTAAATGTTCTTTTACAACAAAGGTATTGCCTGGTTGATTATTTTTACCACCAAAAAGTTAATTTTTTTTAATAAAACAACTTAAAACTTTAAGTTACACTTACTTTTAACAAACCTATGCATTTTTCTGTTAAGCATAATACTAAAACTACTTACATTTATTTCAATAGCTTTTATTTAAATATTAAATATGAGATGTGGTTTTGAAAAAACAAAACATTAATTTTCTCACTTGAAAAACAAGTTAGTTCAAAATAAAATTTAAATTGGTTGTATGTCAACAAACTGATTTTTTATTTGAAAATCCCAAACTAAATTTGGAATAATATTGATTTTCAATTAAATTAACTTTGTTTTATGCCACGTATACTTTTGTAAATATAAAATATATATATATACATATCATTTTATTTTTATTTATAACATAAAAAGAAAAAAATTCCAATACTAATTTCAAAAACTCCACAATACTTAGATAAAGAAGTAAAATTATTATAATTAAAAATGTCTAATTTTATAAAAACATCTTAAAGGAAAAAAATAAAGAAAAAAATTTACATTTAAGAACAAAAATAAAATTGTTTATTATTTTTAAAACTAATTAATTGTAAAATAAAAATACTTTAAAACTGTTACTATATTTTCTGTACGTAACATAGAATTGTTTCAAAAGTTTTACATATTCACTTTTATCATTTGAAAAATTTAAAATTGAAATGATTAATTTTTGTTTAAATATTGCACACATAATTTGAGTTTTTAGTTTCAAAGTATGCAGAAACGGAACTTGAACTTGCTATTAAAATCTTACACATATTAGAACCAATCGACTGCAAGACAAAACAAGGGATCAAGTGTTATTATTAAACTGTTCAATAATCCATTTTGTTTTTTTAATTTTTTGTTTTAATAATTCGTTTTGTGTTAATAGCTTAACTTGATTATTACTAGTATATGTTTGATTAAGTCTTAATCTGTATATCTTGTTTCAGTGTTTAAATTGTTTTTGATTAGGAAATAAGTAATTCCGAAATTTTGCCTTAATTGTAATAAAATTTTTAATAACTAAAAAAGTGTTTTGTCTTGCACTAAAATGGTACTAAAAACTTTTTAAAGTTTTTCCAATTATTAAACTTATTTCACATTTACTAAACTAATAAATTTAAAATATAACTACTTATAGCAATAAACTTTACCCGAAAAAAATCATCAATAAGCTGATTGAAGTGAAAAAGTAAACAAAAATTTATGTATTTTTAGGTCAACATAAAGTGACAATTGAAATTTGCAAACATGTTTTGTGTAATAAACTATTACACAAAAATTTAAATGAGTGTAAATATAATTACGGGCGACGGCATATTTTTATATAAAATTTCATTAAAAGTAGTATACATGCATGCACCAAAAAACCATTAAAACAGCTTTTTGTCATATAAATTAAATGAATATTGGAGTAGGTTTGTTTTTTATATTTTTCTAAAAAATATTAACAAAGCTAACGTATTGCGTTAGAATTTAAACAGGAAGTAAAAAATAAGGTAAACTTTTAAATTTAGTTATAAATAAACAGATCAAAGCTCAAACATAAGTGAAAAGAATCATATAAATAAATATTCATTCTAATAATAGTCTCTACTTGTAATTCGACAAACATACATTTTTAGCTATACCTCTAAAGCTGTACCATGACCACATTTAAACTGATTTCAAAACAAAAACTTTAGCTTACGCACTTTATAAGTAGTTATGTGCTTTGCTTTACTTATAAAATATTAATGAAGTGCTTTTTTATACTGCCGTTTTCCATAACTAATTTATCTAATGCTGGTTTTTGTTTAGAAGTTTTAGAAAAAGTTTACTAACAGCTTAAATTGAAAAGGAGTTTTTAAATTAAGATTTTTTTTCTTTATTAAACTACTTGTAAATGTATTACAAACAAAAGACTTCAATTATTACAGTACAAAACCTTGAAAAACATTAAAATAGTAGTTAAAACTTTAATTACATTTTAAACCATTTATCTAAACATTTAGATATTTTATTTTAGTTTTAGCTTTTTATTTATTCAAGCCATTAACGAAACTAAATTTACTTATCATACTATACTCTTTACAAATCCCAAAAAAGAAGTAAAAATAATAATAAAAACTATTGATGTTTATGAAATAGTTATAATGATAATATTTATATAAACAGTGATTTTAAAATTAACTTTTATTATTTACTTAGTTAAAAACATACAACAAAAAAAACAAAATGTGGTTCTATTTTGTAAATAAAGTGAATAATGAGCGGGTCTAATATTGAAGCAGTTGTATTACAAATCAGCGGGTTTTATTTTAAAAAGAACATATACACACTGTTGCCAAAACTATCTTGTAAATTTTTTCTAGGTTTTTGGAATTTTTTGTATAAAACTAAGCTTAAGTTAAAGAACTGTCCTAAACAGTATAACAACATTGAAAAAATATTGTAAAGCTACTTTAGATGTGTTTTTTAATGAATATTATAATTAAAATTATGTTATAGTACAAAAAAAACCTTTATCTTACAATAGATGTTTTGTATCTAATCGAAATCTTGTTACTTTACATCTAAAAATAGCTTAAAATTTCAGGTTTTTTAGTGATTTTTGTTCGAAATTCTAGGTTTGCTTTGTAATTTCATAAACTCCAGGTTTTTTGACAACTCTGTTTATAATTAAATGTTTATGTTTTAGTTTCTTGTTTAGTATTATTATGTTCAATATGTAGTTCAAAAAAAATTGAAATAAACTAAAAAAAGGTAAATAAATAAAGCGGAGCGGATAATAGAAAAAAAAAATTTAACATCTTGTTTGTTTTTATTTCAAACATATACAATCTAATATAGTATTGTATGCAACTAACAGAACAAAGACTAATAAACAAAATTATAATTTTTTTATAAAAATAGTCAGATAACTTTTAAATCAAAATAGGATCCACTAATATCAACTCTTTAAATAGAATAAATTGCAGTAATAAAATGAATAAAAACGAAAAATAGTAATTACCAAACTGTTAAAAATAGTTTAAATAACTGATACTTTTACAAACTTGTGAAAAATAAGGTGATTATTATTTATTCAGACCTGTTTAAAGAAGTCAGTATCAGGTAGTGATTTAAATTAAACTAATACTTTATCAAAAATATTTTGAAATTCTTAAATTAAAATTGTTGAATCAAGCTAAAAAATGACACAAGTAAAAATGAGAAACTTTTTTTATCTGTTAAAAATGCACAATTTTTTAATTCGTACCTGTTGGAAGCAGTTGGTTGCAGATAGTAATTGAGACCACTACTTTAATAAAATTAATGTAAAGATAAACAAAACTCAAAGCTATTGAACTGAGCCAAAAACTAATAATAGTTTTTAATACAAATGAACTAATTTTTACACAAACCTGTTGAAAGCAGTCGGTAGCAGCATCAACGTCTACCTTCTTGAAGCAGTTTGCTGCATCAACCAATGAGGTTGCGGCTTCGTGCTTGCTAGATAATTGAGTTGAAAATATCTCAGCTGACTTCTTGTAGGCACTGCCCGCCTCGTACCATTTCTTTGACATCTGCGAAGGGAAGTTGTTATTTTAGAAGAATTTATTGTATAACAGCAGATGAATAATATTATTGGATATGCTATAACGAACTACTATGATGTCAGCAAGCTAGTCACTTTAAATTGTCCTATTTTTTATTTAATCTTATTTTATTGTATGTAGTTTATCATCAACAAATTGTCCTTTTTTCAATTATTTTGGTTTTTATTTGTTTTAGTCGTAAATCCTTAACCTAATTTAGTTGAATTTTTGTCCTAACACCTACTAATACTTATTAATTTTTTATATTACTAATCACCTCTAATTACCATACGTCTCTATACATTTGAAATGCTGTAGATTGTCGTTTAATTATTGAACCTTTAGATCTACCATAAGGTAGTGAAATTTTAGTCTTTAATTAGCATTATTGGAAAACTATTTAATAAAATTTTAAAAGAATAAAATTCAACAAACTTTGTACAAATTTTTGTCCTGGTTGTAAGTAATGAAAATAAATACATAATAAAATCCAACAAACTTTGTACAAATTTCCAGCCCTGGTGTACGCCCTGCAAGCATCTTCTAGTTTATTCCTGGAACCGCCAAAAAACGAGTTGAGGAAACCTTTTAAAATCTATATATTATTTTCAATTTAATAAACTTTTGAAGGCATTTAATTGATTGGTGCCTTATAAATGCCTGAACAAATAAAAAATACATTATACTTTACCATATATATGATATTTTCTGAATAACAATGATATCATCTGAAATAATAATTTATGATTATAATTTAAAGTATTTATAAAAAGTTTTGACATTAAGTACTGTCTTAAAAAACAAAAAAACTTTAAAAACAAATTTACAAATTTTATAAACACTATCACCTTTTAAAGAATTTATACACTAACTAAATTTAAACAACTATAATAAAAATAATTTGACAGTTTTTGATATTCTTTCAAATAAATACAATTTGAAAAATTGACATTTAACTATAACAACTATGTTAATAAGTATTGAAAAATGTGTTTTACTCTTATTTAAAAAAATCACTACCTTTTGAGGAATTGACACACTTGTCACCGTCTGCCATGCATTCCAGTGCTTCTGCCTCTTTGTTCTCCATATTTGCAATATTTTTTTATTTAAACCTTAACAAAGTTTATTATTTTTTAAAAGAAACACTTGCTTCAAGAAAAATGTATTTAAAGGTGAGTTGCTCAGATGAAAGTTTTAATAATTACTCATCAAAACTTTACAGATATATAGTTTTATTGAAACTTATATTTCTATGAATTCACATGTTTTAGGTTAACTCTTTGGAAAACAGTATTATCTTTTTTGTTTCTGAACATTAGTAGTTGAAACATTTTAAAGTTAATATTTTTGTAATGACAATAGTATTCAAAAAGTTGGCTATTATTCTTATAGTAATAATAAAGATATGTTTAAATTTTTTTGTTAAAACTGTAAAAGCTTCTTTTTATTATCTAATTTGTTACCTAACATGCTAATAATATAATATTTAGGATTTCAAATAATCTTAGTAAAGATTAAAAGTGTTTATATTAAAAAAAAAGTTTTAAAAGTTGAAACTTTTAATAATTAGTAATAAAAATATTTAAAATTATGTTGCTAATAATTCAATTTTTTCCTACAAAACAGTAAACTACATTTTATCTTATATCTACCAAGTGTAGAATTGCCTGAATATGCTAATACAGTAATGTTGGCAAAATAGCTTAATTTTGTAAGAACCACAGTTTAAACATACAAAATTAATGTTTTCAAATACCTGCAATTGCAAAGTATGTAAATAATTATATACATTTTATTTACGTCAAAAATACTACTCTTTATATTAAACTTTTTATATTAATGTGGTTTACTTGAAAAAGTTTTGATTAAAAAAGTCTACTTTTGGGAAAAAAGCACAATAGGACTATCTTTCAAAATAAGTTGTCAAAAAGTTAAATTATATGTTTAGTGGTTTGTTTAAACATTAACCTATCCTAAAAACTAGCAAGGTTTAGAACAATTTTGTTAAATTTGCAAAATAAACTTATTTTTGGCAAGAATTTTCAGTAAAACAGGTTGAGAATTATATATGAGGGTTGTACAAAAATTTCTAAACCGAAGTCTAAAAACACATTTTTCAGTTAATAAATATTTGTGTTAAAATTATTTATAGAAAGTCACATTATGAATAAGTTTATAAGAATTTTTTAGAAGATTTTATTTTTAACAAGCTGTTTGAAGTGTATGGATGATCATATAAAATAAACTTCTTTTATTAGGGGACAACTAAGGGAAACAATAAATTTCCATTAAGGGTAATAATAAACAGAGTAGCAGACAATGTATATTCAAATGAAAATTCCTCAATATTCACATGATCAATAAAAACAAAAACAGTGTTCAAGAACATACTTAAAACTTGTTCTCAGAGCATATTCGTCTTTAATGATCAAGTGTTCAAACAAGTGAATGCATTGCCCCCCCTTTTAGCTATTTGGTTTTTTAGTAAGTTAGAAACATGAAATCAAACTAAAAATGTACACTAGATATGCTGACAACATTTTTACTATATTCTACAATTAAAAAACTGCAAATGAATTCAATTAAAAATTAAATAATCTTCATCAAAATATTATTTTTACAATGAAATCCAGTACATCAAATTAACTTCCCTTTCTTGACATAAATGTTAAACTGGAAGAGAACAGATTTACTACCTAAATTTACAAGAAACCATTAAATACAGATGTCTATTAAATTTTAACTGTTGTACCTAACAATCATTGAAGAAAAACTTGACCAGACATTTGCTCATCAGAAACAAAAGATTAGTATTAGAACAACTAACGATCTTCTTTTAAAAAACAGTTATCCAATTAAATTTATAATTAATGAAATAGAAAAACAAAAAAATAATTAGAATATAAACCACAGCTTCCTAAACAACAATATTTAACAGTTCCGTACACAAAAAAAGGTTTCAGAAAAATTCAGCAAAAATATATCAAAAACTTTGGAAACAATTGGTATCAATATTAAAGTAGCTTTCAGAACATCTAAAGTTGGAAACTATTTCTCATTGGAAAAACAGATCAATAAACTTTACAGAAATTGCATAGTTTATAAGTTTCAATATCCAGGTGACTTGGATACCCTATATATTGGAGAAACAGAGCGACAACTATTTGTCAGAATTAAATATCATACAAAGCCCACAAATAGTGCAGTGTTTTTACTTATAGAACAATGTAAAAACTGTCAGATCGCAATATAATTTTCAATTGTTTTGAGGTGACTAAATTTTGTAAAAATTGAAATATTTTACTAGCAGTAGAGGCAATTATGATTAAAAATAAAACCTAAACTTAATCACCAACTAGATCCTGATAAAGGATCTAGAATTACACTGAACGTTTTTAAATAGCCCATTTTTGTTCTAGTTATCTTTTTTAGTTTTAATAATTAGTTTCTTTAGTTTACTCGTATTTTGTTTAATTAATTACTTTTGAGAGTATTTATTTTGTTTTGAAAAGGAAATTACTTAAATTTTGAAAGCACTGCTTAAATAAATTGTTTAAATAAACAAAAAAAACAGCAATTAATTGGTGTATTCCTTTTAGTGTATAACTTTTTTTTGTAATCATTGTTCCATACAAGTGAAAAATCATTAAAGAAATTGCCACTGGTTTTTTTTTAAACTTCTTTCAGCTTTTTGAAACTAAAGGTTTTTAGGTCTATTTTTAGTTTAAAGTTAAGTTTGGGATTGCAAACTATGTAAAGTAGTATAATAACATTGAGAAGATACTACAAAGCTAGCTCATTTAAATGTGTTTTTTATTAAAAATATTTTTGAAGATGACAAAAAGTTTTCATCTATATGATAGATGTTTGTGTCTTATCAAAATTTTACCACTTAACATAAAAAATTGTTTAAAATTTCAGGGTTTTTTTTTTAATTTTTCTAAACTACAGGTTTTTTACCCTAAATTGTCAAATTCCAGGTTTTTCCTGGTTTTGAGGCAACCCTGAAGAAATAAACTCTTCTATAATTTTTTGTTAAGTTAATTTTATTTCATTTAAACCCCATTTTGCATCTGACCCACTAGTAAGGTAAAAATTTCCTGTTATCCCACACCTAAACTTATAAACTTATGTTTTTAATTTTTTAGTGCAAAACTATCAAACAAATATGTACTACAAAATGCTTGCTACTTGTAACTTCTGCCAAAAATAAATTTTTCAAACAGTTCTGTTTAAAATGCCTACACCTAATTCCTCCCCAAAAACTTTTCAAGAGAACTGATTAAAAATAAGTTGTATAATTTCATTAAATAATTTCAACTTGATATTCGTGTGACAGCATGCTATGTAGTTACATAAATTTTAATATTTATTTTTTCAATTCAAATAACCTTAGAAGCATCTTATACTTATTTTAAAAAACTCTTTTTGAGTTGATGAAAAGTAAAATTACATTGTCAGTAAGACTTGAAATTTAAGTTCATTGTTACAAGTTACAACACATCATTCATAAAATAAATTTAAGCCAGTGAATATGGCTATGATAGCTAATAAACGTATGCATGATAATTGATTACAACATGAATCAAAAACGACTTTTTCCATTAATTTTGTTAGTAAAAAGGATTCTAGAAATATTATTTTTTGCATTTTTTATGTTTAGTTGTCTTCTACTATGATCAAGGCATGTGATACAGTTTACACATTTTTGTTAAATTGTTTCTTATGATGCATTATGTTGTATGGATTTTATAGAATGACTTTTTTGGATTATCTCGTAATTGTCTTGAGATTTTCAGCTAAGTAAAAACAATTTCAGAAAATATATTATTATTTTATTAGTTAAAAACAGTATTTAAACGATTTCTTTGACAAGACACAAACTAAAAATAATCTATACCAGAAAAAAAAAAGCTTAAGAGTTTGTTTAAGAGTTAACTATTGGTTTCTAAGAAAATAAGTAGTATATTGTTCAAAAACTTTCATGTTAGCAACCTACATTAATACAAACCTGATTTACTTAGTTAGCAAATGAATTATTATGCTTTATTCAACTAGCAAGTACTTAACTTACTTATTTAATGGATGAAAAAACAATATTTTAAAAGTTATAAATGTTAAAAAAATCTAAATCATTTTTTTTAATAACTACGCTTCTATTAGTTATTCGACAATACCTTAAAAGGGGAAGGATTCTAACCCTCGGTTTGTATATTTCACTAATATCAAAACTCACTATTCACAACGATAGTTGTGAATAGTAAAAACAGGGCTCAAAAACAGAAATAAGTATAAAAGGTTTTAATAAACTTCAAACAAACCATTTATAGACTAAAAGAAGTACCACAAAAAATGAAATAACTATATTTTCTATCTGATCAATGTTTGTGTTATAAATCGTTAAGCTAATTTTAACATAATTGATCAAATAATTAATAATTGTATAATTATAATAAAGTCTTCACTCTTAAGAACTTTTTAACTTTTTTGTTAATTTTTAAGAACTAGTTTAATTTAACATAAACTAAATAAAAACAAAATCTTAAGTAATATAGAATATTATTATTTTTGATATGGAAAGTAAAGTCGTAATCAGACATGTTAAAAAGCTTTGCTTTGTTTACTCAAGCGTGAAATTACTAACTTAAAAAAAACATAAGTTTATACGCTTCAATGCTGAATTACCATAGTAACTATTAGCATTTTATCAACTCTGGTCGTAATCGTCTTAATAATTTTAAATCAACGATAATTGTTCTTAAGCAAACCTTTTAGTTTAAAGTAAATTTTTTACCAAAAAAAGTATTTGACGTTAACAAACTCGATCAATTAATTATTAGTTACAAAAATGTAATAAAGTATTAATTTTTAACTATTTTATAAGTTTTTAGCTAATTTTTTTGATTGAACTTAATTTGATAAAAAGCAAATAAATTGTAATATTAATTGTATAATCACTAATTACGAATTTTTATAAAATAGTTCTAAGTTTGAATTTGAAATTAGAATAGTCTAACTAAATTTAAATCAACGATAATTGTTCTAAAGCAAACTTTTTCACTTAAAACTAATTTTTGAATTAAAAAAAGAAATTGACGTTAAAAAATTTGAATTTTGGTTATAGCACAAAATTTTAATTATAAACATCGGTATTTACCTTAATTAATAAAATTTCTTTTTATCAATTGTTTCAACTAAAAAAAGTTAACAAATTTCTTTTGAATTATAAAGTTAGTTAAATAAAACTGGTATTTAATAGAGCAAAACCGTGAAAATTTCATTTACGGTCTAAAATTTACTAAAAAAAAACTTTTACTAATATATTTTTTCTATCGTACCACGTTTACTATAACTGAAACTATATAGGTTGTTTATTAACCAGCCTAGTACACTAAGCATATAAGATACAAGCTAGGCTAATTCATTATAATGACTAATTTAACTGAAAACCTACAAATTTCTAGTTTGTTTTCAAAGATTTTGTAAAAACTTATTTATAGTATGAGTAAAAACATAAAAATATTTGAATTACTGTTCACAATTACACTTGTTACATTTAATTTTATAATTTTTATTTGAACAACTTATAATAATGGTATGAATAACTATAAATACATGAATCTAAGGTCAGCCTTTCTACACATCATACTATTTGTATGAATGAAAACCATAAAACTTAAATTTATAGCTTGCAGCTTGATATAAAGAAAAGCTTTTAATTTTTTTACAGTCTTAACTGGCTTTTCTTTCAAAATTTTGACATCTAGATCAAAGGTTGAGAAACGTTTACATAGGCAAAGGTAGAAATTTTGTATTCATTTTTTAAAAAACTAGTTTTTTGTAAAAATTAACGATTTATAATATAACCTGTTGTAAAAAGTATTTTAAAATACTAGATATAATTCTTTAAGATGTGTCTTGTCTACCTCAGTACCTACTATTTTCCATTACTTTTCTCTTAACAGGTTAATATTTAAAATGTTAAGGTTAAGGACATAGGAAAGATCTAACATTTGAAAATTTATTAAAAGTGGCTATTATTGTTTACATGACAATTTATATTCGGACAACTTAATTTCGGACAATTCAAATTCTTAAGAAAATATATGAAAGACTCTATCTCAATAATTAATTTAAATTTGAAAAAAATAAAAAGTACATATGTAGATCTTAACTGTTCGAAATATATATTCAGTCGTTTGCTAATAAAAGATCGTAGTGAAACAAGTTCACTGGAATATAAATAAAAACAAGTTATACAGTTATCTTCTTTTGTTGTACCAACCTATGTTTCTGTGTTTTAACTAATCAACACACTTCAACTGGGTTATTAATGGAAAAAAAAAACTCTTATATGTAGATCTTATTAATATCTACAGGCCAGTTTTTAATGTTTTGTAAAAGAAAAAATGGCCTGCAGATATTAAGGGCATAGGTGGGAGGGGGTAAACACCCTTTTTTGGTTTTTGATCTTATTTTATATAATTTTTACTAAGCTACAAGATGCTTTTTACAGATTTAAAAAATTCAAAATAATTATTGAGATATAGCCGGTCAAAGTCAAAGGCAACAATAGGATCCTTATGGGAGGCGCAAACTAAAACGGCAAATAACTAGAAATCACTAAAAATCTATCTCCTCCTAATTTTTTTGAAATAACTACCTCAAATTTTCAGGAAATGTTCCTTGCAGTATTTAGAAAATTCTGTTGGAACAGAATTTTTTAAAATTAAAATACAAAAATTTTATAACAAGAAAACAAAAAAAAAACTGTTATTTTTGTTTATTTTTTGTATTTTTTTTAATTCCTTCCGACAGAATTTTCTAAATATATCAAGGAACATTTCCTGAAAGTTTTAGGTAGTTATCTCAAAAAACGTAGGAGGAGATAGATTTTTAGTGATTTCTAGTTATTTGCCGTATTAGTTTGCACCTCCCATAAGGATCCTATTGTTGCCTCTGACTTTGACCGGCTATATCTCAATAATTATTTTGAATTTTTTAAATCTGTAAAAAGCATCTTGTAGCTTAGTAAGACTATATAAAATAAGATCAAAAACCAAAAAAGGGTGTTTACCCCCTCCCCCCTATGCATTTATAGGACCTACAACATATTTATTTTTTTACAATTTGACAAATATACATTACTTTTTTAGTAGTGTCCCTTTCAATTTTTTTTAGACAATTTGATTTGTCAGAATTAGAGTTGTCCGAATTTGAAAAATCAACTAAATTTTGAGGTATAACAATTTTTGTAAAATAATTCCGATACAACCGCACAGAATTGAAAAGTTTTAAGGTAAATTTTCTTGAAATTTAAAAATATACTGAAAATTTATCTTCTTAATTTTTAAAACATTTTAATTCAAAATTTTAGAAAATATCCTTTTCAATATTACAAACAACTTGTAGGAAGCAGATTAAAAAAAAGTGAAAAAATAATTTTTAGCCAAAATTAAAAAAAAAATTGTTTATTAAAAAAAAAAACAGTTGTTTAAAAATCTGTTACATACAATTTTTTTAAATTATAACAATTATTCTGAATTTTTTTTTAAACAACTGGTCAAAAACTAAATGAGATAGATTTTTAGTGAAAAAGTCTATTTTTGCTCTTTTAGTTTGTGCATTACATTAGAAAACAGTAGAATGCTCTGAATGCTTATATCTCTATAGTTACTTTGAATTTAACAAGCTGTAAAATGTAAGATGTAGCTTATCTGATTAAGTAAAAAGTAAGACAAAATTTGAAAAAACTGTTTTAGTCCCCCTATGTCCTTAAATTACTTTTTTGGATGATTTATAAAATATTTAATAATTTTTTTTAATTTTATGAGTCCATTATACAATTCGGTTTTGTTTAACATAAAAATGTAACAAGATAGAATTGTGGCTTTTAAAAATATGAATTATATTTTATAAATTTAAAAAATAGGGGTGGGGGATCCACTTATGGTATATTATATCTTAAGAGTTTTAACTTAAGTACCAAAAGTTTTTAACAGCTTGAAAAAATAAAAGTAACTTGTATTAATAAAATAAAGAAAACCTTTTTCTTAAATAAATATGTGTTGTAGTTTACAGTTGAAGTTTGCATATTATAACCAATAATATTTTATATTAAAAAAAAGTGTTAGACTCCTGTATGACCATAAAAAAAGCTTACATTTCAAGTTTAAAAATGTATTGTGTTAAATTTAAATTATATTCACAAAATAATTAAAATATTTTTGATATTTAATCTCCAATGTTCATAAAATAACGAAACAATTTTATTATTTTTAAAAACAATTTAATGTACATATTTCCAACAAAAAAAAATTTGATGAAATTGTACTTAATATCAACTTGACTTTTAAATAGAACACTTAAATCAAAATCTTTAAATTGATTTATTGCTAAAGATAAAAATAACAAAGTAGATATGTTCATTTAAAACTAAGACTTATAAGCAATTCAGTAAATTTTTCAAAATAAAACATTAAAAAATTAAATTATGAATTTTTCTGATGCTAAACAAAATGAAAATAAAAACTAATTTATCATTCATAATTATCATACACTTTTTAGAAAATTACTTTTTATATTTTTTATAAATAAGATAATAACTTTTGATCCTCTGTATAATTCAACCATCTGCAGTTAGCAGGTACTCATTGGGCATGCTCCAAAGTTCATTATCATTTTTCAGTCTGTTGTATTCAGTTGTTTTGTTGCTACAAGGAGGAGCGACCAGTAGATATGGTCAAGGATCTGCTTCTATAGGCTCCCTGCCCAATTGAGATGGCAAATACTTTCTGTACTCGGTGTTCCATGAGTTGCTATAGTCATGTCCTTTTGTATTATATTACAACTAATTTGTATAAATCTGTAAAACATATAAGTACAAAATATTGTCCATCTCTATACAGGGTTCGTGCGCAGAATTCCTTTTCATTTAGCCTGACAGAGACCTATTTAGCCTGACATTTTTTCAAAGTAGAAAAAATCACCTTCAGAAGGCATTTTGGGTATCGTGGGGTCTTAATTAGCAAATTAACGCAATAAAAGTATTCACAAAACTACTTTTAAAGAAAATAAAAATTTAAATAAATTATTTTTCAACATCTATCAATCCCTTACCCAGCAACTTGAATATTTTTAACTGGTCATTAGAATTTCTGCTTCAATGAATTCATACCTTTATTAAATTTTGGGGCTTAGTTACATCCACAACTTATCACCCATATACAAGGTTCGTGTCAATTAGTACTTGAATTTGTCAATTATAAGTTACATGACTGGACCAGAAGCTTTTATTAAAACAGATATGTGAATAAGTCTGTAAAAGAAAAACAAAATGTAATTAAACACATCTCTCAAAAACTTTATGTTATCATTAAAGCATCTTAATTTTTAAAATAACTAACTAAAATAATCATGATATTACATAAGTAATTTTTTAGTCTTGTGAATATCTCTAATAACTTTGAATAAACAGAAAATAAAATATGTGAACAAACTGCTAAGAGTATTAATCTATAAAGTATTTGGTATAAAGCCTTTATATTAGAAATTGAAAGAGTTTAACCAACTAAGCTCTGAAAAACAAAGCTCATGTAAACAAATTCAAACAAACAGTCAAGTTGTTGAACTAAACTGTAATGTTTAAACTGTACTTTTTTATGAATTTTTATAGTTATGACGTATATAATCTACTAAAAACAAAATAATGAAGATTCTTAAAATTATTTTAGAGATTCAACAAAAGGTTTTAAGCACTTATTTTTACAAATACTGACTGATTTTGTCTTTAATAACTAAATCTTTATTAAGAAATAAATTCACATCTCAATTTGATCTTAATTAAAAAAATTTCATGCATTTAAACTGACAAAAACTGAGATTCTCAAATTTTTAAACACAAAAACTGATTTAGCCTGACGTTTTTCAACTTTTTTCAAAAAAACTGATTTAGCCTGATTTAGCCTGACTTAGCCTGACGCGCACGAACCCTGTCTATAATAAAAGTTTTTTTTTTATGAAAAATATCAGCTGTCATGGTTTCTTTCATATAAATATAAATTAATTCAATAATAATACTTCATCATATATATTTTTCAATAAATCTCCCTTAATTAATAAATCCAAAAAAAAAAAAAGCTAAGAAACCCATGGCGGGAACGTCATTCTGTAAATAATTGCTTGGTTAAAATTTCAAAATTAAAAACCACAAAGTGTAGGAAAACAATTAATCCCAAATCCCCAAGCAATTTTTTACTGACACAGAAAGTAAACAATTACAAGCAACCTGATCATTCTAATAACTCCCACCAAATTATTATTATAATCAGCTGCTTTTTTGCAAAACAATTAATATTTAAACAACAAGTTAAATAAATAATAATTATATTAATAGATTAAATAGATTACCATAATTATTATAATTTTTCAATAATTGTAACTTTATTTGGAACTTCTTCACAAGAAGAAGTTTCAGCTTTACGTTTACGGTCAACTGATAGGGTTGGTTTAGGACAACCAGAACTAGTGCCAGGCTTACGCTTTAGTTGTATATTTAATTAATAATTAACATACCTGTTATCTCAATTATAACAAAATTTAAAAAATATAATGTAAAAAAAATATAAAAAAATACTACATATTAATTTTTTGAACAAAGCTCAAGTAAAGTTAAAATCATTATTAAAATAAAAAGTTATACTATTCTATCAGGCTGGATATTAAAATTAGTAAAAATTTATAAACAAATAACTCTTAAACTTAAATTTTTGAATAAAAACATTTATGAATAAAAAAAAGTAATATTGAAAATTAAACCTCTTTCATAATTAAAGGATTACTGACAAACTTAAAATTCAAAAGGAACTCTTTTATAATGTACATACAAAAGAGTAATAAAAATATATAAACTGTTATTGTCTGACAACAAAACAACATATAACCATTTCAATACTAATTTTCAGCTATTAAAACAGGGGTCCTATCAATAAATTTAATGAAATCTCTGATATGAGCATTGCAACATTGAATACCAGTGGTTGACAGATATACAACAATTTAAATACCTGTTTTTCCTTACTATAAACTAACCAGAATACTTTACTAAATATATAAGAATTAAACAATAAACATGTTTTAAAGTTCCATTTTTTGTTAAAATCAATTTCAAAATTTGTGGCCTGATGGTGAAGGGGTCTTGTTGACTCTGAGTTGAACATTGCAAGATCAAAACCCAGTGGTCAACAAATATACAAAATATAAAAAAAATTAAGAATATATTTGCAGTGGTACATTCAAACAAAAACAAACTGAAAAATTTACAATAGTACAATACTTAATGCAGTTTAGTTAAAGTGACATTCACCACTTAATCACTATATTAACTACAAGAATGAGTAAAAATTTAATATAAATGCTTTTATATAAGCATACCAACACTTTTTCCTATTCTAGGTGTAATTATTTTTGATTTTCATGTTTTATTTATAAGCAGCTACTTCTAGCTTGCATTTTTACAAATGAATTAGCATAATTTTAAAAGTGAGTTTTCAAACCGAGAGTTAGAATCCGTCCCCCTTAAAAGGTATCCAAGTGGTGCGACTCGATAAGTGAAAGGTTTTTTCGTGCACCAGGTCCAATGACCAAGTATTTTAGGCGTATTTTTTGTCCTTCGATAAACTATATAATAGCAATTAGTAGCATTGCTATATATATGTTTTTAACCGTCCAAATTTAGTAAGTAAAAAACTCTATTGTGCTAAAGTTAGACTATAGCATAACAAATAACAATAAAGTGAAAACAATATCTTTTTATAAGAAATATTAAAACATTTAATTAAGTTCTACCAGATTGTTATGAAAACTAGTGCTAGAATAGTTGGTCTAAATTCGTTGGTAAAAATAAAAACCGGTAAAAGTTAATTTGTAACTTAAAGTAATAGTTTACATTTTAAATGAATTCTTAGATCTAAAAGTTTAAAACTTCATACAAGTAATACAAAAGATTTTTTTTCACCAGACTAGACTTATGACACATGATGATACAAATGTAGCAAAAACTCTTACTAAACAATATAGTTGTCACATAACACTGTAAGAGTACCAAGACCAACGAAGGGGTGCAACACAAAATAAAGGTGTTATACTCAACAGATGGAGGTTATTGAATGCGTAGTGAAACATTGTAGAATTCTTTTAGAATAAGATCTTCAATTTGAAAATCCGGTTTGCGGTGAAACATTGCAATTGTCTTTTTTTAAAGTAATAAATAATTAGTTTTTAGTCTCCCCTGTGGATCGATTACTATGTCTTACTTGTTTCAAAATATTTAATGTTCACAATACATACTTTTATTTTTATACTTATTTCTAGCCAACTATTTTAATGCGTTATTTTATTCAACTTTTATGATTTAAAGCATCACAATAAGTTATGACGTTTTGCTTTAATATTTTAATTTTTTCTGAATAAGTTCTTTCGTTATAAATTAACTTACTATATTTGTATAGTAAATTAAAAACTCGGATAAAGAAATGAGAAGCAGAATGAATGTTATCAATTTTATGTATTTTTTTATAATCTGTTTGTTTTATTTATTGCATCACTGTGATTTAAACTTTTATTATCATTTATTCTATATGTACAATTACGCATAGCCGATCTCAGCGGGCACAGTTACCATAAGTAGCTATAAAGCTATAAATCTTAGTAAAAAAATTGCTTTTTTGGAAGGTGGTAATAAATTAGCTTTTAGCCCTTAAATAATTGCGATAAGTGATTTTACACTATAAGCTTATGGAAAAAAAATATTGCCGTTTTAATAAAAAAATTGCCTTTTGAATAAATAAAACCCCCTTTTTTAAAAATAAATTTAGTTTCTGATGACTCTAACATTTAGCTCATCTAGTAATAGCTTTTGCTCTAAAGTAACCTTTCAAAAGAGTAAAACAGCATAAATAATTAGTTAAATTAAATTAATGTATGATAATGAAATTTTTTGTCAAAAATAGTTTTAAATTAACTTAAATTTTAGCTTTAAATTTTGTTTACAAACTCTTGTTGAATGATAAAAGTAAAATTATAACAAAAAGTTCTTTCCTTAAAAAAATTTTTAGAAGCCTAATTAAAAACTGTCATAAAAAAGGTTAAGTTAATAATAATCTTGTTTGTTAGTTTAAGATAGTTATAATAATTGTTCGAATAAAATAAGGAGTAGAGTTTGAGGCTGATGGTTATTCACCATATAGAAAAAAATCAAACAGCTCAATTCATAGTATATTATTTAAAAAATATCTATTCCTTTTGATAGAAAGTATTTTATCATTTCATTTTATACATGTTATATCTTAAAAATTAACTTTATAAACTTCAAACTAAAATTTCTTGAATATTGGTCTATAAGTAAACATAAGCAATGTGAAAAAGTAAATTTTTTAACTCTTTTTTGCACTTAGACATTTTTTACGTTTTTCAATTAATTTACTTAAATTAAAACAAACTTTATGATGGTTGGACATGTTAATTGTTTCATTAAATAAAACAAGTTTACAAATCAATAAAACAGTTAAGTAAATATTTAAAATTTTTACCTACATACATATACAAAACTTTTCTAGACAATATTTAAAATACATAGTGCTCTTAAGTATTATGATTATACTAAATATTTTATTGTAGTGAATTTACCAATTCTTTCCTTTTATTTATTTTTGAGTTATTTATTGCATATTTTTGGTTGCTCTTGTAGAAAGGGAAAAGTAAAATTTAAATGATGTAAAAATCAAAATCTAGGGTAGGAGACAGTGTGGGTGGAGCCCATGGTAGGCTATAGTTTCCATGGTCAATATTGGCAGTAATGGGTTAAAAAAAAGTGCTTACCATTGTTTTTATTGTATGTATAAATAGTTGTTAAGTTTTTTGTTAATTTTTTACAATTTAGCTCAAAGTATTAGTCACAAGCAAATGGTGCCCAGCCCATGACTGAAAGGTCCTTCTGCACACCAATCCATGGACCTTAGTTTTGAGCTTCACATGTTTTCTTTTTTTAATAAATTTTAATTTATAAATTGAAAATGTGCTTTTTCTCTGGTTGCTAATGGACTTATATTTAAGACAAAATTTGTATGAAGTTTGTGAAGTTGAATTTTTGGTAGATATATTAGTTTAAGATTATAAAATATTAACTGTTTTAAAAGGATAGTCTTTAAAGGATATTTTTATTAAAAAAAAAGAAGTATCTGTTTTGATACAGAAGTGGTAAATTTAATTTTTAAATTCTAGCTGTAGATACAATATTGCACATTTTAGTTTTTATAATCAAAATTAAATGTGTTTAGTGTATACATGGTTCTCGCTGGCCCAGATTTTTAAAATAACTAATCTCAAAAAACGTAGGAGATGATAAATTTTTAGTGAAATAGCCTATTTTTGCAGTTTTAGTCTGCAACTCCTGTAAGGAACCTATTTTTACCTCTTACTTTGACTGGCTATATCTCAAAAATTATTTTGAATTTTTAAAAGCTGTAAAAAGCATTTTGTAGCTTAGTAAAAAGATATAAAATAATATCAAATTGTGAAATAAAGTGTTTTATGATTATATGCTCTATGCCCTTAAATTATTTTCAAAAAATTACAAAAATCACTTTTTAATTTTTAAATGTCATTTTGAAACATTTGCAACTGTTTTTTTCGGTTTGTTGTTTTATATGGTGATTGGAAAATATTGATTGAAACAATAGATTTAATTATTTTGCATAGTGTTGGACTAGTTGTTATATTTTTATATATACAATTTACTAGGTGATTTTTTAAATAGTTCCAGACTAAAAATAAGTTTGATCTGTTTTAGAAGGCTACTAACACTTTGTCATACTATATTGATTTTCTATATTTGTGCTCCTGCACTTAATTTTACACTGTTTTTTAAAATACTTTTCAATTTGATTATAAAGGTACAACATACTTTATAATATTTTCTCAAAAATTTTTAAAAGAAAACTTATTTAGTTCCCCATTTTCCTTGAATTTTAAACTAAAAATTTAAACAATTTCTTTATAAAATGAACTATTATATACTGATAATATGTTTAAATATTTTTCATATTTTTGTTTAATAAAAAACCCATTTATATCAAGTAGCTGTATAGTATCTTTTCATTATTTTTTTACCTTTAGTTTAATTTTATACTTAAAAAAACAACTAAACTTGTACTTGAAAACTAAAATGTAGAACAAAATCAGATAACCAGGAAGAAATTTTTTTTAAATCACTGGCTACCCTGTTTAATATAAATATTTTAACAAGTGGTATGGAATGTACAACATACCGAACTAATGAGTTATTATAGAAATTATGTAAAACATAAAGATAAACTTTTGACAGAGTGGTAAAAAAATCTAGAGTCCTGGAAAAACCTTGAATATTCAAAACAAATTACTAGAAAACCTGTTATTGTTAACAATTTTTACATATTAAGTAGTAAAATTTTGGTTTGACATGAAGAATCTCTCATATTTTTTTTTTAACACATTTGAAGTAGCTTAACAGTATATTTTTAATGATGTTATACTACTTAACACAGTTTTTAACCTTAACTTTAGTTTAAAAATAGACTGTGTACTTTCAATATCTGAAAGAAATTTCTCAAAAACTAGTGACCCACCCATTTGTAGAATTAAATATTTAATACTTTAAAACCTATAATAATCATGATTAAATTAAATATAAATTTAAAGATTTTGGTACTAACTACAGTGTTATTTTTTTTAGCTCATTTTAGTTGTAAAATGATAACTGTACAAATAAGTGATCCTAGCTGGATTAAAAAGCAAAAATTTTCCAATAAATGGAAAAGTAATCCAGAGTTTAAAAGTAATTTTAATTATTGACTCTATTTAAATTTTATATACATATTCTACTTATTTTTCATCCTAGGTTGGATTTTACCGGATCCCACAAGCATTTATTATGCAAAATGTAAGTTTTGCATGAAACGCCTTAGAGCAAAATCACATTGCTTAAAAACTCATGCAAAATCTGCCAAGCACTTAGCAAATGTTAGTTGATTAGATGATGTATCTAATTGTTATATAATTATTGTTCCACTTTGTATACCACTGAAAAAATAATTAAATATTTAAATATCAGGAACACTTCTTGAAAAAAATTATTCATTAATTAATGTCTATCACTTATAAAAAAAAGTTTTTTTTTGTTAAAAGTCTAATATAAAATTTAAAGTGAAAGTTTTTAACAAGTTGTTACAATATTTTTTATTAAATTAACAATATATCTTTTTCATTAAGGCGTTAAAAAGCCCAGTTCTTAAATCACAAAAATTGACGTTTGCTGTTTTTTAAATACAAAAACTGTATACTTTAAATTTCTGTGTTGCAAGGAAAAAAAAATTGACCAAATTAAAAAAAGTCTTTATGTACTTCAAGTTTCTGCTTAAAGAAATCTTAATACATCTATAACAGGTTCCTTCTACTTCTTCAACATCAGTTACACAGTGTTCGCAAACATCTGTAATAGAAGCTAGAATTGCCATGCATCTTGCTATACATGGAAACATGGCAACTAGCACATGCCTGGTAAAGTGCTTAAAAAGTTGTTTAAGGCATGAGGACGTTCAGTCTGCACATCTTGCAAGAACAAAATGCACTGCGGTTGTAAAGAGCGTTCTCATGCCAATGTGCAAAAAACAACTGTTAGAAGATATTGGCTGTAGGCCTTTTTCAATTTTTGTTGATGAAGCTACAGATAAGGCCGGTCGCAACAGCTACTTTGGTTAGCTTTAAAAAATATAAAATTATCTATATAGTTATTGATTTGAATCCGAGTTTCTAAACTCTGTTTTATAATTCCCAACTTAACAAAAAATTTAAAACAGTCACCCCTTTTCAAATTATTTACCTCCTACTCCAAGGGTTAATGCTTGCTCCACGGGTCAATTTTGCCTATTTTGAAAATTCCTGGTTTAAAAAGTCTTTAGTCAAAAGTAAAAAATTAATGATTAAAATAATTTAGGTATTGCTATCAGATACATCAGCTTAAAAGAAAAAAGTCTAAAATCCACATTTTTATGTTTAAAAGATCTAGAAAATGGAACAGGGCGGGCAATGGCCCAAGCTGTTGAAGACGTTCTAAAAACTAATAGTCTAAGACTAGAAAATCTTATTGGCATATGTAAGTGTGACTGTTTGAATATAAATTAATCTTACTACATCTTTGTCTGTTTATAAATTTTTTAAATAGTAATAAAACTTAATCTAAATCTCTAAGAGTAATATGTTAAGCTTCTTATCTAAATATAGTTGTAACCTTGTGATATTACTAAATTAATGAAAAAACACGTTATCAAACAATAGATATTATAGTTATTATTAACTAAATTCAGTGTTTTATAAAACCATGGTTCCTGTTTGCTTCATTTATATTAATATCAGGTTCAGACAGAGCAGCCTCCATGGTTGGAACACAAAATGGGCTGCATGCAATTTTGAAATCTAAATACAAACACCTGGTTCAAATAAATTGCTGCAACCATGGGATACAAAACGCGTGTGAAAAGTCAGCCCTGAACTTTTTGCCCTTAGAGGTGTTGTTTTATTATTATAAAATGTAAAACTTAAGCTGCTTTATTTTTCACAACTAAATATATTTTAAACACTTTAGAAAATTGTGTTATATATTTTTTTGTTAAATTTTAAACATAAATGCATTTTAAAGCAAACATATAAATACTTTAATTTAATAATAGGTTCATGATCTGGTATCCAGTATATACAACTGGTTTTCCAGCTCACCACACAGGCGGGTTTTATATGAAAAAAATTACCAAAGGATACATGGAGGAATTCCCAAACGTCTCATATCTCCTGGGTCAACTCGCTGGCTCAGTATTTATGAGGCTAGCCAAAGATTAATTAAGTACTGGAGTGACCTTAAGTTGTTTTTTGAAGAGGTTTATAAATTTAACAAGGCTTTCAAACATTCAAGTTTTTTTTTAAATTAAAAATGTAATTAACTAAAAGTTTTAAACAGTTTTGTGAGACAGAAAGATGCTCCCAAGCAAATAGAATAGCCAGCTTACTAAATAATACAGAGGTGTTTATCTACATTTCTTTTCTGCTGCTTATTCTACAAAAAGTAAGTGAATATTTAAAAACAATAAATATAATGCAGAGTTTATTTCAATATGTGTATTTTGAAGGTCAATAAATGTAATAAAGTTCTTCAATCAGAAGAGATAGTTCCTTTGAGCCTTTATAGCCAGCTTGAGACATGCATAAGGGACCTTGAGTTTATTTATGTTGATCCTGCATCAGGTAAAACAAATAGATAAGTTTTGTAGTCATAGAGTACAGTTAAAAATGTTTTCATCAATGAACTTTTGTTTGAATATTATTATAGTTATAAGATTTATATTATAAACCAAGACATAGCTCCATTTTTGCTAATTTTATACAAGGTTAATTAAAAGTAGTTCTTTTAAAAAAAATCTTCTTTACTCCACCTTAAAAGTATTGTTGTTGACTTAAACAAACTTAGTTTTTAATACTTAACTAGGACTTGAAAGGCCAACTATAAGTCTAAGACAACCTGCAGAGCGAGAAATAACAAAATTAGGTGTAGTCCAGCAGAATAGAGTAGTTTGCATTTGTTGTTTTCTAAAATGAAGTATTTTATTGTTTTTCAACATTAACAGCTAATTGCATTTAAGGTTAGCTCTAGATTCCCAAGTTTTTAAACCTATTTTTAGTTTAGTGTGCATATTGTTTTACAAGCAAGTTTTAACAAAAATATTGTTTCTTAAGTATTTGAATATCAATAGATCAGATCTACTTGCAAGTTGTATGTTATGAGCCTCGTCAAAGAACTTAAAGCTCGTATTCCTAAGTGTTTGGACTTAATTAAAAGTATCTCAATACTAAATAAAGTGAGCATTTTTTACTTTTTAATACAATTAAGCTGTAAATTATATTGATCTAAACTGTAAAAAATAGGTATTTAAGCTTCCTCGGCCTGATATTAGTCCATTGTTAAACAATGAAATAGTCAGGAATATGACTTCACAACAAGAGCGTGACATCATTGAAAATGAATGGTCCTTCTTGTCTGCTGAATTTCATGAAGCAACAGGTTGTCACTTATCATGTTTATTTATTTTCTAGAGCATCACTGTTAATAAACTTAGTTAAATACTATAAATAGAATTGTTAATTTAACTAGATACTCATTATGTTTTATTCCTATAAAAATATAATGAAACTACATTTTATTTACTATGTACTAGTAGTTTAAGAAAGTATTAAATACTACTAGATGAAATAAGTGGAGTTAAATTTTGGCTGAAAGAGCTTGAAAGAGAAACAAGCTCTTACAAACACCTTGCTAAATTTGCCCTAAAGCTCTTTACATTACCACATTCAAATGCTGCAATTGAAAGATTGTTCAGCCAAATGGGAGTTGCAAAAAATCGTTTACAAAATCGCATGGATATTGAGTTGCTAAACTCAATTTTAATGATTAAGTAAGTTTCTTGATCAAAAATTGTTATACAAAGTTGTTATTAATTAAAATTGTAAATGTTACTACAGAAGTGTAGTAAGATATAAAGGTACATGCTGCCACAACTTTATAATGAATGAAGATGATCTTAACAAAATTGGAACTTCTTCTATTTATGATCAACCACCACAATCCAGTGAAAATGTTTATGAAATTGCTGCAGAGATGTCTAACCTTGAAGAAATTTATTTTGAACAGGTTAATTTTTTGTGATTCTTTTTTTTTTAATATGTAGCTGATGTACATATTTTTTTTCAAATAATCTTTTCTAATTCTGTAGTTATTATAATTAACTACGATCAAGAACAAGAACTAAATAATTAACTAGTTACATTACATGTATATATAAATTTACACTTTAACTACTTATACTTTATAATATTCTAGTACTAAAGATAAAGAAGCTGCCTTAATATACTCAGAACGGATATCAAATATGTCAATATTCAGCTTCCCTGTTAAAGTTGTTTATGGATTGCATGTTGTTTTTGTTGTTCTACTTGTTTAAATTCTTAAAAAAAAAAAAACTAAATTTTTTTTAAGAAAAAATAATTGATACATCAAAAGCAAGCAGGTTGATTTGAAACAAATGTTATGCTATGAAATGTTACAATTTGTTTAAATTCTTAATTTTTTTTTTAATTTGATTGTTACATCAAAAGCAAGCAGGTTTATATGAAATGAATGTTGATAAAAGAGAAATGCATGAGCATGAAAGTTTTGTTTTAAATTTTATAACTGCATGCATATTTTTCAGCAGATATTTGTATAGTTTGATAAATTTCTAGATGCTTTTTAGTTTGTACACTTATTTTTCTAAGTAAAAGTTATAGAATATAATAAACATAACAATAAACTGTAGAGACATAAACAAAACCTATAAATAGTATGGACAGATTATATTTGTAATTTATTTATTTTTACAAAATAATTTATGGGTTTTAAATATTACCAAAATACTAAAAGTTTTACTCTAATGCACCATGCTATAAGTAGCCAGCATTTAACAAATGGTAGTTTTAATTAATTTGAGCCAAAAACATTTCATAAAAATATAACTTTTATGTAAAGTTATTTTTTGTACATTTTTAAAACTGCGTTAGTGTTAGTTGAATGCGCCTTCTGTAATATGGTGTTATTAACTATGAGTGTTCATTCGACATAAATGAATTTTTAATTATTAAAAGTTTATTAAATGAAAATCAAACCTCATCCTACAGAAACTTTGAAGTACTCTAAAAATATTTTTGTAACTTAATTATGTAACAGTGTTGTAATTGTTGCTTAATTTGTAAACATAAAATTAATTAAACTTAGAATATAAAAACTAAATTCAAAAAAGTAAGTTAAATTTAAATTAACTAAATTATAAGTATACTTGGAAAAAGAGCAAAGGTCATTTTTTAAACTTACCGATTTTTTTTTTTGGCCTCTAAGACTTTTTCACAAAAGTTATTGTAGTATGACTTTTTTAAATTTTAATAAAGAGAATTTGAGTAGATTTCTAAAATTATAATTACTATTAAGTTACAATCAATTATTTGTAGTGAAGGCTTAAAAACATTCACAATAGCTGTCACAAATGTTACAACTCAAGCTAAGATGCTTGAGGCAATACTGGGCATAAACAGCTGCTTGCTTAAATGTTTGATGATAAAGTACGAGTTGCTCGTTTGAGGCGTACCGAGTGCACAGCTGTAATAAAACATGACCTTTGGCCCATGTGCAAGGATTACTCAAAAAGAAAACTGGAGATGACTTATAATTCCCTTTTTTGTTGACAAGACTACTGTTAAGGCTAGCGAAATCAGCTATTTTGGTAAGCATCCAAAAGTTGTAACTATTTTTTACATACCAAATTTATTAACATTATGTAATATTGGTTCTGCTTGTAATGAGTTATGTTTTTTAGATTTTATTTAAGTTCTTCTAGTTTATTTAGTAGAAAGGTTTTAATTTCTTATTTAATTTTTCAGTTTTTAATTTCTAAATTTGTATAATATTATATATAATTTTTATTTATTTGTAATCATTTTGAAAATTATTTTTAGAGTCTTATGTAATATGAATGGGTTTAACCAAGTAACAGTTGTTTTTACAAAAAAGCTTGTTATTATAAATTGTAAATTTACCGTAAATTAAAAAGCAGTAAAAGTTGTTTAAAGCAAATTAAGTAAAACAAGCTACAAAAATTATACATATAAATTGTAACGATTTTCTTATGAAAAATTTTAGAAAATAGTCAATTCTAGTTCTGTTGATCATCTCGAACATTTAAACATTATTATAAAAATCTCTTTAATCACAAATTCAAAAATTATATGAATAAATTGTATATAGCTTGACTTTTATTTTTGACTTTAGTTTGTCTGCTTGAATGCCCTTGTTCATGCACTTTTTATAACAAGTATATATATTAAAGGGAGCATAATTACTTTTTATATTCTGTAGGTTGATATGAAAAATACTACCAATGAAAGTGGTTGGATAGAAACCTAAAATTAGCTTCTCTGTCCGAAATTAAAAAGTTCAATTCAAAAAACAGCAGACCCACATTAGATGCTTCAACTACCAAATAATATAATTCAAAAGGTTTGAAACTTGTTTTTTAGAATATGTTTCAATGTTAAAAGCATTTTTAAATTTTAAACTCTGTAAAAAAAGTTAAATTACCTTTATACATGTCTTGTAATTAAAGATAATAGTATATATTATTGTGAACAAGTTGTTGTGTTTCCTAGAGGTTTAGCAATCTTTATTTTGATTTAAATGTAAAATCACAAACTTCAGAGCTAGGTATACTTGATATATTGAAATAGTTTGTTCTTAATGTTTTATTTCATCTGAGTTTTTAGGAAATGAAAACTTTTTAGAGATGTTTTTTATTAATTTGTTTAGTACATATTTGTAGTTTTATCACTCACATTTTTTTTCTAAAAAGTTAAACTTAATTTATTTTTAAACAAAGAACATGTTCCTCTATTGTTTTATCATTTTATTAGAATTATAGTTTTATCAATCACTGATTTGTGTAAAAATCTTAACAATTAGATAAAGTATTGATTTTTAACTTAAAATGTGCTTAAAATCTCCTGTTTAATTCTATTTTTTGTTGTATTAAAGTATAAGAGTGTGTTAATCTACTTTAAATTGAACAAAAAAATATATTTTTGCTCTTTTTGTTTTCTACATGTTAATAACAAATCAAACATATAACATTTTAACGAGTTTTATGTTGGAAAGGTGAAATTTTCAAAAGAAGTTTCCTTCTTGTGTGAATTTTCTTTTAACTTTGATGCTACTCTAAGCTTTTTTAAAGAAGTAGGTGACTCTAAAAAGAAGTAACTGTTTAAAGCAATTTAGTTTTTGATTGCATTAAAAGTTTCTTTACTTTTTAAGTCAACTTTAATATCGACAAAAAGGTTATTATTTAGTGTTTTTTTATACTTATTTTTATTAAACTGAATTTAACTAAGTTTATGTTTAAAAATTGATTTCAAAATGCTTTGTTTTAATTGATTTTCATATTTATGTAGAACAAACAAAATTACTCAAGCTTGCAATATAAAATGCTTTTTAAAGCTTAGATTTTAAAGCTTATTTGAAAGTTGTATTGTATTAAGTTATTTGAAACATGTAGTTTAATTTTCAATCTCACAAAAAAAAAAACTTTTAAGACAGAATTCATATATACTATATGATCAAAAATGTTGTGTAGTAAATTTTAAATTAATTAGATTAAAGGAACATACCTTATTGTTAATTATTGTATATAAGTAAGCTCATGTAATATTTTAAAACATTCAATATTATTTTTTTTTATTTTTAATCTCTGTTCTTTTTGTTACATCATTGGTAATATATGAATTCTTTAAACTAATTACACTTTTTACCTTGTACATTGGAGGTTAAGTGTGTAATCTTTCAATTAATGTTGTAGTTTTTGATATTCAATTTTATATGAGTGTACAAAGTATTTTAAGTTTTATCTTCCCATCGATTTTATTTATTTTTAAAAGTATGAATAAAAGTTAGTTTTTTTATTACACACTGAAAGTTTTTAATTGAATTTTTAAAACTGTAATTTTAAGCTCTACATTTTGATTAGATTTAACTGTTATGAATACCAGTGTAGATACTATTCTTAATCAACTTGTTTACATTTCAAAGTATATTAACTGATGTTGTTTGATCTTTTTTCATTTTCACTTAGTTAATGACATAAAACTATTAGAACAAGAATGTAAATAACATATATTTTTTTTTAATAATTTTAATAAATACCAATGTAAGTAATTTTTTAAATAGCTTTAATCCATATGTTTTCTCATTTTTATGATGAACGTAAAGGATTATAAGACCAGCTTCAAATTAAAAATAAAGCTTTTATGTATCTTTCATTGTTTAATAGATTTTACTGTTTTTAGGTTGTATTCACACTTTTAGTTTTGCTAAGTTACAAATAATAAACCGTTTCTTAACTTTTTCAGTTTATATATTGACATTTACTTTTTCTTTGATTTTTATTTGTAAAAAAAGTTTTAGTTGTTATTAGTTTTTTGTAGATTAACTTATACCACTTGAATTTTTTTTCGAATCTAAAAAATAATCAATAAAAAATAACCGTTAATCGGAAATTCTATTTTCTATGATTCAGTTTTAACAAGTACTAATAAAAGTATCTTTTTTCAATAGCTTTAATCCTTATATTTTTCATTGTTACGATGAACAAAAAATATTATAAGACCAGCTTAAATTTAAATAAAAATTCTTCTATACTGTTGTTGTTAAATATATTTTACTGTCTATAGGGTTAATTTACATTTTTTTTTTAAAGTTAACCATTTAAAACTTTTACATGACTTTCACATGTTATAAAAATGTTAACTATGAAAAAGCCTTTTTTTTTTACTGAGAGCTTATAAATGTTAAAAGTAGTATAAAATAGTTTAGGTATTGATAAAAATGTAAACATTGAATGCAGTATTTTTTACAAATAAGGTAAGTTTTTAATAAAGAAACAAAAGTATTTAGGGAAATTTTTGTTTTTAAAAGCATAAGTATTGATTACTTATATAAAATTAGTTTTAAAATATCGCTAAAACTACAAACTAGCGAATGGTTTTTGTTGATTAGACCATTTAATGTTAATGTAATTTTTGCATTGTATCATAATATTTTTTAATATATTTCGTTCAAGTATATCAAATAGAAGTTAATGGATTAAAAATAACTACATTAAAAAAAAAGTTTTCAAGTTTAATTTACTTAGCAAAAAAAAGAAAAAAATACTATTAACACAATTTCTTAAAATGCAAACTTAAGCAGCAGTGCAAACTCATAACTTGCACATTTAACCGAATGTGCGAACTCACAAAATTCTCCATTTAGAAATAATTATTAGTTTTATATACAAAAAATTATAATTTTTGAAAGTAGCTTTTCAATCACCTAAAAAACAGTATAGGAATTTGCTCTGCTCTGATGTAAAGGCTTTAGTTGAAGTATTTAGTAATGAAAAAGTTTACAGTCATAAACTTTAAATTTGTGAGAAAAGCACTATACTATAACTTTTTAATAGTAAGCTAAGCATTCATTGATATTCAAAGTAAGTCAAACTTAGCTCTTGGGAGATACCAAACGGTTAAAATATTTTGTATGTCAAGTTTTCATTAAAAATTATATAAGGGCAAAAATAGCTATAAAATTCTGGCAACTGTGTCAGCGGGTAGCGGGCCTTTACTTAAAATATAAATATATAGCTTACTTAAATGCTTACAGAGATAATTTAGTATTTATAACAAACCCAATGTACTTATAGTTTATAAAAAAAATTCTGTATCTATTTGGTGTAAGATTTAATTATATTTTTTTTAAATTAACATACTTGTTCACAAAATTTTTTTAAAACTCTTTCCTAAAAGTAAATATTAGTTTTTTATCGTAATTATTTTTCTATTTTCTTCACACTGAGATGTTTTTTAATCGCAGGAAGACTAAATTCGCTTTAGTTCGAATATAAAAATGTTTTAGTCTAATTTAAATAGATAAAGCACTACTACATAAAGTTATTTTAATAAACAGACAAACGAAAATTAAGGAAAGAATTATTTTATTTTAAAACGAAAAATAAAAAGTAAGTAAAATGGATTCCAAGTTTTTAATAAAATAGAGTTCTAAAACTTGTTAACTTATATTGCAAATAAAAATGATGCTTTCAGATATTTTATATAATTAAAGTTTGCATAGAATTCTGTTACAGGAAACAGGTTAGTAGCATTTGGTAAACCTTCCTCCTAGAATAGATGCAATTTATTCTGCAAAATTTTATAATTTCATTAGTTTCTCATATATCCATGACTATTAAAGAAATAGAATTACTATTTTTTTAGCTTTTTAAATAAATACTATGTGATTCAGAATTGATGTTTAAAAATTTATAAATTTCAAAAAAGTAATTATTTTTGAAGAAAAATATTACAAAAACTTGAATCTTGAAGTTTATGATTGTCAAATATATTTCTAAATTATATTATCATTTAGTTAGTGTTTGTGCGTATATGCTATAACGCAGATACTAGCTAATTCTTTGAAATATTTTTGTGAATATCTTAAATAAAAAACTTGCTGTACTAAAATACAAAAATCAAAAAAATTAACCGTCCATTTGAAGATGAAGGCTTATTTCTTTTTTACCACCGTCGTTTTCACCCATACATTTGTATGTTCCTTCAAATTTTTTGCTGAAACTATTTATCTTCAAAATCCTTCCAATCTGCTCAACATTTGATGCGTCTTCTAATAAGTTCTCATTTAGGGGATTTTCTTCAAACTCCCAAGTGATTTTCGGTTCAGGGAAACCAGCCAATGGGCAACCTGATGTTTGTTTAAGGTCTTGAATATTTAAAACTTTAGATTTAGCAGACTTATATCAAATAATTATTTTAAAAACAAATAATTTGGATTTAAACTAAAAAGGTTTTAAAAGATAATTTATACAATAGTTATTGAATATTTTGTTAAATTCTTACTAACTTGATACTTTTAAAATTAAATTAAGAAATTCAATTGTATATAATTGTACGTTAAACTTACTAAATTGATTGTTAAAAAGTACCAAGTACTTGACTAAATCAAGTTAAGTTTATATTTAACAGAAAACTAATGAAATCGATTGTTTTTTAGCAAACTTTTAGAGCTACCACAATAAGTAAATACATTTAGATTTTGGACGACATTGAAGTAAATTTTTTTATTCAATGAAACATAACCAAAGTTGTACAGCATTTAATTTTATTAAGTTTTATTTCATATAAATCTAATTGTAAGTTTATAACAGTTGTTTAGTACTATAATAAACTAAAAATATTTACCACAAAATAATTTAATTTAGATTTTTGCACAACAATTTACAATTTAGATTTCAAATCACAAATTTTATTGTATTTAAGTTATTTGAAATATTAGTTACTAAGTGCAACTAAAACATAAATTTAAGCACGGTGTATCATTACTACCAATAAAATTACTATAAATGATAGCTTTACTGATATAATTCAACAACAGCTCACCTAAAAATACAGTAGAGTTTCCATTTACTTCATATGTTGGACTTTCATCAGAAGCGAGAAATGGGCTCGGAAGACCTCTACCAAGTGACAGTGGCTTTTTTGAAACATAAGTTGGGTCTAAAATTAAAGAAGACTTTGTAAATTGATTTAAGCTATTTGAAAGTTTTATATATGTTCTAAGAAAACAAAGTCACATTAATCATAGAAAAGTTCTGGAAATTAATAGTACCATTTTGAATTATATAAAATAAATGATTTAAACGAATTTAATTACAGGTTCTAGAGCAGTATTTGAACTTAATAATTTTACATAGAAAATTTTCAAAAAAAAGAATATTTGAAATGATTTCTTATTATTAAATTACATTTTCTTATTCTTTAGTTGTTTGTATAGAACTTTTGTAAAATTTTTAATTTTACTTGGTATAGTATCAATTTTATCAACATTAAGTATTGAATTTCTTTTTTAATTATTATTTTCTATATTAATAATCGTTTACAATTTTCTTAAAATAGGCAGTTTCTTTGCAATATAACATATTTGTTTTCTAAACTAGTAATTACGAAGCCCATAGCAAGAATATTTTTATAAAAAATATAGATAGTTATAAAGTAACTGATAAAATATGTTCAAATAGTTTGTATATATACTTTTATAAAGGATTCAAATAAAACTAACTGATAATTTCAAGCATGGTTGCCTGGTAAGAACTGCCGAAAGGGTTGGTTGCTATGCAGCTGTAGTGACCGGTGTCACCCAACGTGGTGGGGTTTATCTCGAGGGAGTTGTCAACGAGAATTTGCGCGTTGCTAGGTAACCCGCCCGTGTTGTGGCTCCATTCAACAAAAGGTTCAGGTAAACCTTAAAAAGTGTGTAAGTATTTTTTATATTAAGTTTGTTTAATTAGTTTAGTTTAGTAATTACTTTGTAACTTTAATACTTTAAATATATTACTTCCTTACAAATAAATTTTATTTTAACTAAATTTACTATTTGAACTACACCACAGCTAATGCAGCTTTTTCTTCTAAAATTAGTATTTACTCTAATATTTTTTGCTAGTAATTATAAATTTCAATTAATTGTTCAAAAGTATTAATAGCTTTTCAACAACTTTTAAGCATTCTTAAAATATTGTCTTTTTATATTATGCTATTAATATAGATACTTATATGGTTACCTAAACTAAACAAAACATTGTAATATTTCAAAGTTCTACAAATGTTATATATTTCTTCAACCAACCTTCAGCGGGGCACTTTATGACAACTCTGGCGCCCAGCCGCGCCCTGACATGCAACCCGACCGCCACTTCCAAATCCATGGACTCCGTATCGTCCACGTCCTCGGACGCTGATTGGATTTGCGGTTCGGACGCTCTGATCACGTGGGTGGTGCTTTGATCGGCTCCCCATAGGTTCTCGGCCCTGCACTGGTAACTCCCCGAATCCGAATATTTTAAGTCGAAGATTCTCAGCGATCCGTCGCTCAGTTTTATCATTCTACAATATATATTCAAAAAAAATTGATACTATATTATTATTAATACTATATAAATATTTTTGAACACAGTAATACAATATCGTATAAGCTTTGTTTTCGTACAGTTTAAGTGAAACATTTGGCTGAAATGTTTTTTTAAGAAATTTAAAACTAAAAAAGTCACCTCATAGCATTTATAATCACTTTTGTCGCTCGTCTTAATAAAAAAAAATAGTCTTGTTTTGAATTTAAAACCAAGTTGTCTTTGATATTGTTTTAACTGGTTGGAAGTTTAACAATAACCATCAAATTTGTTTTCGTTCAGTTTGACTACAAAGTTTGGCTAGTAATGATTTGTTTGTAAAATACAAAAATTGCCAAAAATATACTATTGTATACTACGTATTGTTTTTTAGCTGCAATATTTCGTTGTTTAACTTTATAAATCACAATCACAATCACATCAACTCAAAACTAAATGCAACTTTCGTTGAAGAATTTTTCGGTGAGAAAATTGGATAAAAACCATCATAATTTTAACAAACTGAAACTTCTAAAAACAAGTTTCTACAAATAAAAACTCCAGCCAACCGGTCGTTGTATTCAATATTCTCTCCGTCCTTGTGCCATGTAATTTCAACTGGCAACCTCCCGTCCACCACCTCGCACAAAATGGTCACCTGATCAGATTCCACCAGCACCAGGTTGCCGCCCACGTGGGCAGCCACCACCTTGTCACGTGTTTCAACGTCTTTTATGGCCTTTTTTATCGTTGGCGCCAGCTTGTTTCCGTTTTCGTCGGTGGGTGGGGGTATTGGGACTTCCTGCTTCTTTTTTCCCGTAACTTCCTTATAGCCTGAAAAAGTTTTGGCTCTTTTGGAAGTACTTTTAATAAAGCGCTTTTAATTGATCGTTAGATGAACAAGTAAGCTTGGATTGTAATTTAATACAGAGCTATAAAAATTAAACGTGGCATACATTTAATTTGACAGTTGTTTTAAAGGTTATTTTAAAAAGATGTTTACAAAAGTTTAAAGTAATTTTTAGTCAAAAACAAGTCGACTGTTTACAACCCATAAAAAATTAGAGTCTACATTGCTTTATGTTTACAGAGGCAAACACAAGTTAAAACCATGTATAATCGATAACTATGTATAATACGGCTAGCTGTCTAATTTGGACGAACGTACAAAGTTACACGAAGACACTTTTGCACGAAGGGTCACTTTTGCACGAGCAAACAATTTTGCACGGAAATATTTTTGCACAAGTTGTTTTTTTTATATAATTTTTTTATAATTTTTTTTTTAATTTAAATTCTTTTTTTTAAATATTGTAATCCCTTGGTCGTTAACTTACTTTTTTTTTATTAATCTTTTTTTTCTTTTAATTATTTTTTTTAATAATAATTTTCATAATTTATTTTTTACTATCACTGTTACCCCTAGCCCTTACCCTCGGTCAGTAGCGTTTTTTTCTTTTTGTTTTTTATTAATTGATTTTTTATTTTTTTTTTACTGTCGTGCAAAAATGACCCTCCGTGCAAAATTTGCACTTGGTGCAAAAAATATTTTCGTGCAATTTTGACCCGTTCCCGTATAATACATAGTTGATAATAAAATTATAAATTATTATACTTATGTACTTTAAGGACTTTATTTTTCTATAAACGTACCAAAAACGTCAGTTTTGGTTGAAGAAATTCCATTTTCCATAGAAGAACTTGGATCATGTCGGATACTGGGTTTTTCTTTTTTAAAAGTTTCTGTTTAAAATTTTCATTAATGTTGTAAATTGATTTGATTGTTTTCAATAAGTTTAGAAACAGTCTTCAGCAGTATTCTTTTTGGTTATTTTTAGTTAGAAGTTAAGTTCTAATAATTTTCTATTTCGTTGAATACAAACTATATAAATTTTTTGTGTATCAAAAATCAATAAACTTTTTTAATTAAACCATAATTAATGTTTAAAAAACAATGCATCAATCCTTTATGTACTCCAGTTTAATTTTTTAAATGTTTTTATTTAAGAATTATGCTACTAATGCAAAATTATAAGATAGTTCAATGTAAGTTAAAGTTTAAGCGTACAACTCAAATATTTGCACAAAAAAAAAAGGAAATGGACTAACAATTAAAATATTTTCAGTCAATAAACAATACGCTAATTATTTTAAAACGATAACTTGTTTTGTTAAAAATAACTGTTTAAATATTTCATTACTCACCAGAACTACAATCTTGAGGGAGGTTGCATCGTCTCTTGATGTCAAAACTCCTGGTGACACCGTTGCAGCGTTGAGATGTCGCGTCACGCTTGTTCCACCTGTTCTCGCTCGGATCGAACTGCATGCAGTAGAAGTCTCTCTTCTGCCAACCAGTTCCACTCTGTCTGCACTTTCCGCGACACTTGCGGATCATTTTCATTTTAGAAAAAAATGGTGTTGTAAGAAAATTTAGTAAAAAAAATTTTATACACTATTTATACAGCATTCCACTGACGCTGGATATAATTTTATAGTCTATAAAAGTTTTCAACCGGTGATAATTTTTATTTTTACTTATAATTTGAGTACGTTGCGATCATTTTATATTTTAAGGAGGTGTTGGAATGGTGACCATTTTATACTTAAAGTAAGTGTTTAAAAGGTGACCATTTCACATTTGGAGCAAGTATTAATTGGTGATGGTTTCATAATTCAAGCAAGTACATATTTAAAAGGTTATGACTTTGTAGTTTGAGCAACTATAAAACTGATGATTTTTTAAATTAAACATGAATTGGTATTTTAAAATCAAGAAAAAAGATAAAGAAAAACAATTGTGTGTACTTAGCAAAATATGCGTTTTACGAAAAAAAAATTTAACTCCTTTATTTTACATTTACAAAAGTATTGCCGTAACTTTAACTAAACTATACTTAAATCAAAGGGTTGTAAAAGCTACTTTAAACTACATAAAATAGTATAACAAAACGAAATATTCATACTTGTTGCCATTTTCCAGGAACAAATTTTGCACACTTGGTGGATTTGCATGGCTTAAAAGTATTAACGTTCGGCATCTTTTGACTGCATTTATCTGGACTTAATTTAATTATTTTACCGCTTGCCGTCCTCTGTTCGCATGAAAACAATGCTTTTCTGAATCCTCTTCCACAATTACTAGAACACTGTTTTTATTTTTATTGTCTTTATCTACTCAAAGTTGCGTTTACAAAAAGGTCTCTGAATATCTAATTTAAATTATTTCAGTTTTCTGTATCTAAAGTACAAATTGGACTTATGTTATCATGTTTTGAGTTTAATTTAGATTAGTAATTTTTGTTGCTTCAACTCACAATCTTATTAAGACTAGACTAGATAAGTTTTTGATTACTGTAAATTAAAAAAACCGACAAATACGTAGTAAAAAATAGTGCTAAAAAATATTTTTAAGCATAATTAATAATAACATGAAAATAAAGTTTTAACCTGTCCGAAACCGGGGGCCCTTGCCCATCTTGGCGGGCACGATCTGAAACCGCACGGCTCGATGGTCGCGGGTTTGGGGTTGGGGCACATGACGTCATCCACAACGACCTCCAGCGGCGCGTCACCTTGTGGCATGTACTTGCAGAAGACGTCTCTCCTTCGCAGGCCCTTCCCGCATGACCTCGTGCATTCTGACCACTGACCTATCTCCCATCTGTAAAAAAAATGGTTTAAAAAAAAAGAGATAATTTTTATATCAAAAAAAATGAAAAACGAACCTATTTCATATCTGCAAAAAAGTGTACAGTTTTGTATAAACATTTTTAAGAAGTCTACACAAGTTTTTTGGTGATAAAAATATAAATACTAGTAGACATTTTTCATCATATAACTTTTATCGAGTGTTATAAATTAAGTTAAAATAAAGCTTTTTAAACTTCATGTGTTTATTAAATTTTGTACAAAAAAAATTAAATGGTTGATGACTTTATAATGACAAGTTTAAAAGAATTTTAGAGGTTGTTCTTTAGCTTGGTTGAAATATAGATACTTATAGGCAGATATCATCACTAAATTTAAGTATAGATATCATGTTTTCTACTATCAGAAACATGTCTAACCTGATGTCTAAAGAGCTGGCAAGATCAAATGCTGTGAAGAGCAGTAGCAAGCTACAGATAGAAAACGTTTTCAAGTTCATGCAGAAAATAAGGACTTAAATCTAGAAGGATGTCAATTTAAAAGAAAAATTAACCCTTTCAAAATAATCAAAAAAGTTTTTATGAATATTTTAAAATTTCACTAAATACATATCTTACAAACTATAAAAGCTATTCTGTTAATATTACTAAATACTAAATGTTAAAATATATTAAATATACTAAATAAGTGGTTATATACATAGTTCAAAAATTGTTTTTTATTCTTTTGTATGAACTTATACTTTACTTATTTAAACAACCTCTTAAGATTACTAAATGTAAAAGTATACTAGAATTTACTAAATAAATGGTTATATATATTATTCATAAATTGTTTTTTTATTCTTTTATTTTTACTGAACTATGCTAAGCTTACGAAGACATAAAACTATTTTTCACTTAAACAAATTACAGTGAATTTTTATTAGATTTGCCAAAACTTGCAACTTGTTCATTTTTCAAGAGTTTATATACTATATCTCTATCAAACTTAATCTACAGATTAAGGTTTACAGTTTGTAATGAAAGTTAAGTTGTTAAATAGCAGTATGTTTAACTATTATATTATTAGTTTTAAGTGATTCTTATACTTAAAAAGATTTTCTGCTTTTGTTTATTTTCTCAAAGTATTAGTTTATTAGTTTTCATAAAAAAATTATTAGTAACTTGAGATTAAAGGAGTTTACAGTACAAAATTAATGAAAACTAATTGCTTGTAATGAATTTGATTTACTTACTTTAATTGTTTTTGATTCTTTGCTTTGTATTAGCTATTTGTTAAACAAAACCTAATTCTGAAAGGTTTAAATTTTTGTTGTAAGAATTTTAAATAGGATGAAAAATAGTTTTTAATTTATAAGATTTTTAAAAACAAGCCAACAAAGTTTTACGTACTACAAAAACAAAGTTTTTTTCGAACTTTTAGTTTATTGCGTTTTGTAATTGTTAAAGATAAAATGATTTATGACTATTAAAAATTTGGCTTCAAACATTAAAATTTTACCAAAATCAGGTGCTAAATTAGAAACATAGACTATTAAGAACAAATAAGTCTAGTGTCTTTAATCAAGTTTGTTTGATAGCTTTTATGGGGCTGTATTTTATTTAAAAAGACGCAGTCTGCAGGCAACTTACATAGAAAATTACTTAAGAACTACATTTTTTTATTTTCTACTATAATATGCTGTTATAACAAATTTTACGGACAACGAATCAAATTACAGTTAAAGTTACAATTTAAATACATCAATTTAATAAATAAATAATTGATTTATTGTTGTACTATAAATTTGAACTAAGTTGTTGAAAATTTACATAAAAGTCAAACTCAATTATGTTATCAAATACTTTTCTAACGTATTGAAACAAGATATCAACTTGAAAATGATTTTAGATCAACTAATAGTAATACATTTAAAACATTAAAAAAATAAGAAGTAGATATTTAGTGTAAGACTTAATTAAATTGTTCTAAACTTGGTACAGATGTTGTACAAGTTTACACTATGACTAATCGTTTTAGGTCATAAAAAAGTTAAATTAAGCGTTTTTGCTCCATAAAAACTTGTTAGTTTTCTAAAAGAGTTGTAAATACTTGATAATATCTTACTCAACTAGCTTAATTTATTACTCTTGTACACCATTGTAAGGAACAAAGTTAGAAAAATTTAGTGTATTCTATTAGTTTATATATTAACTTAGGCATCTTAAAGTATGTAGAAAAATTTATTCAAAGCTTATTAAAGTCAGTTATATTTGTTTAAATTAACAAACTAGTTTTAAATCTTAGTTGTAATTCGTTTAATGTAAACTTCAAAAACCTGATTCAAACTTTATCTTATATAAAATGTTTATCTTGAACTATTTTGACTAACTTTTTATGCACCTAAGATTTTTATTTAATATAAAGTCGTCAGTATAAGTTTTTTAGGCATTCACTTTTTGCTTACTAATATTTCATATGACTTGATGTTTACTTTAGATTATTTAAAATTCTATACTAATATTTGTTAAATACAATTTATATTGTTTTTTTCTAAATGGCATTTAATTTTTAAATGCTTTTAGAAGAAGGTTAAGAATGCCAAGTTAACAGTTCTAACGTGAAAATTACTTTCAAAATTAACCATAAGAGTGATAAATATTTTTAAGAAACATAAAAAATTCATAAAAAACTTTTCTCAGCTAAAGTTCTAAAGACCAATATAATAAACAATGCACTTTTTAATTTAGTGCTATTTTCGATATAAAACATATAACTATAGGCTATCAATATTGTTTGATGTACTTTAAAACTTTTAATTACTTTTATCAAAAAATAAAATTAAACCTACTAAACTTTATTTAATTTTCATATGAATTTATTTTAGTGGAACTGTTGTTAAGTTTAGAGTTACTTTTATAATTTCTTATTTTTTTCTTATTAATTAAAACGATTCACCTACGTTACTACTTTGTATTAAATAAAAAGAAAAATATTCAAAAATAAACTAACTTTTATGATTTTAAATTTTTGAATAGTGACAAAGTACTTTGAAAAAACGTATATGTTCTATAAATATTTATAAAAACTTAAAGATCTATATAAACTTACAAATTTAAAAACTGTAAACTACTATCTAAAGAGTAGTTATGAGCTATCAAAAACATTACACAGAGTTATTAAATAGTCATTAAAAAGCTAAATATTTTATGTAAATTAAAGTTTATAAATAGTAAAGCTTGTTTGAAATTCATTAGTACTATTTCTTTGTTTTTAAAAATTGTAAGATTAAACAAACTTAAACTGTAGTTGTGCTTTTCAAACTTCAAAATTTATTTAGCAGGCCACACTTAGGTGCTTGCGGGCCCAGTTTTACTTTTTACGGACCAAATACCACTTGAGTTTTGTAATCATTAGCGGGCCACGCACTTTCACCTTGCAGGCCGTACGTTGCCTACTCCTAATGTACACGGTAGAGATACTACTTAGTTATATTTAGTTTTTATATTTACGTATTTGAAAAAAATTAATCTTTAAATGTTTAACTTTTAGTTTTTAACAAGAACTATGACTTTTAGTTATATCAACTTTTTAAAACTATCCTTGAGCATTTATTTAACGACTAAATTTTATATTTTGAACACAACTTACAAATTAACGTTTTTAATGAAAATTTACGCTTTTTTTTTTCAGGGGTCGAACGGGCTCCAGGTAACCACACCTCTGGTAGCGGCTAGTAACAAAGTTTATTCAAAAATACTTCACAGTTTTATTAGATAACTTTTAAGTTTATCCTAGAACTTTCCAAAATGACTTATACTTTTTAAATGAAATGGTAGCTTAATCCATAACTTACTTCTTTGGTAGGATAGCGATTTATGACCTATTTTGCTGTTGAATCTAAGTGGGAAAATATTGTTTTTGAAGACCTCAAATGATAATTATGGACATTTTTACATTTTTATAATGATTTTTAAAGTTATCTGGTAACAGATTATTGATAAACTTAAACATAAACAGACCTAATATATATAGATACAGACTTTCAACATCTAATATTTTTTCTGAGTTTGTAGTTCTCTTACACTATCATCATATCTCTTATAATGTATGCATCTAACTGCTCTGTTTATGAGAACATTGATATCATTTATACATTTCTTATTTGCTCTTCCCCAGCACAACAAGCCATATCTAACATTGCTCATAAGCAAAGAATTAAAGATCAATCATAAAGAACTGTCTGGTTTGATATAAAACAACCAATGTTTTTGTAGTTTTGTTTTTATTGTTTCTATGTGTTCTGACCATTTTAAATTTCTGTCTATAACTATTCTCAAATATTTGTAGCTATTTGTGTTTGTTAAAACTGTTTTACCTATTTTTACATTAAGATCTATCTATACTTTTCCAAAAACTATTTTTGATTGATATAGAATCATGCTTCTGGTTTTATTAAGATTTAGTTTAAGTTTGTTTCCCATAAGCCAGTCTGATACTTTTTTTAGTTCTGAGTTAAAAATTTTACTATCATTTAGGTATGTGTCTTTTGTGAATTTCTTGTATAACATTGTATCATCTGCAAAGTTGCAGACGTTAAAACTAGTATTATTCTGTGATTCATTTATATGTATTAGGAATAACAACGGACCTGATACTGAGCTTTGTGGTACCCCAACTTCACTTTTTTCACAGGTTGACTCATATCCTCAAAAAAATATAACTGTTTCCTTTCATCTACACATGAGCTGATTAGTGTATGCATATTTTCCTTAAACCATAATATTCAAATTTCTTAGTAATATATTTCTATTTACAATATCAAATGCTATACTTAAATCCAAAAAGACTTCATTAGTAAGGTCTCCGCATAGACTCCTAAAAAGTAATAGTCTTAAAATATATGATTATACCTAACTGCCTGTTAGAATCTTTCTTCCATCATATAACACATTGCTATAACTAAAAAAAAGTAAATTTTATTCAATAAACATGCGTTACTTTTTATAATGGTTAAATATACCCTTCATCAAATGTTAATAAATTTGTACTATAGTATAAAAGTTGCAAAAATTAAAAAAGCTCGTTACCATGTAGTGTTGCAGTATTAGAGAAAAGTATTTTTCTGAAGTAACAAAATAAATCAGTTAAGATGTCTTGAAGAGAACCAAACAAAAATAATTTTAATCTTCTTTAGCGTTTTTGTGTTTTTTTCATTCTTTTAGTTAGTAGTTCCAAAGTAAAGTTATAAACAACGTGATTGTAAAACAAACTACATAACTAAAAATACTGAACTTATTCTTTCAAGAATTTATTTTACAGACTTAATTTTTTTTTTTCATTTAGTGGTTGAGATCTCTTTATTTGTTTTCTTAAAACCAAAACATTTAATAATTAAAAATACAATAAAATTTTAGTACTTATTTAAAAACCTGAAACTATTTTTTCATTTATCAGTAGTAAACACTTTTAAACGCGTATAATATGTAAATTTCTTAATTCAACCAGGGGCGTGTTTTGACTAGTTTGCTTTGGGACCCCTGAAAGGAACTGGAAAAAACTTAATAAAACAAGCGAATGGATACAGTTTTCTTTTATAGTACTTTGCTAAAAGTTATTATCCATTTGATAACTTTTTGCTACCACGTAAAATTTAGTTTTTACATGTTTACAAAAATGACGTAGTTTTATAAGAGTTGTTGTAGAAAAAAAACACTATATAAAAATTTCATAATTTAAGAAGTGGACACATTTTAAAAATGAAACTTATGTTATAAAATTTGCCTATTAAAAGTGTTTCAAAAAACTATCTTGGATGATGTAAACCTACAAGGGTTTCTTTTTAAATAGGTAATCATTGACAATTTCGCATAGTTTTTTACCTTTTACAAAGTAGTAAAAACCATCGTTTTACAATTAAATTTTTAAAATAGTTTTAATTTTAGAATAGTTGATTACGTCTCCCACTAGTTTTTTTTTAATTATAATTTAGTTTAGATTTGAAATCGATGCTTAGCTAAATTACTATAACTGGGACTGTTTGAAGTAATTTATTTACATATCACTGAATATGTATTTCTATTATTGAGAAAAACTAATTAATAATTTTTATTAGTACATACTTTGTTTTTAGTTTCTTACGTATAGATATTTTTGTTATACATGTTAGCTTCACAATCTAAATATTAAATTTCACACTGTTAATAATTAAAGAACTATATATATTTGACTAAAAGCTAAAGAACTGGACTACTTGATACGATTTATTTTTTCTTTTAGACTGGTTAATACAAATCTCTTAAAGTTTACACAAGTTTTATTTTTTGAAAGCTGTTTGAAATGTATGGATGATCATAGAAAATAGACTTCTTTTGTTAAAGAAAACAATAGGGGAAAATCAAGGGGAACGATAGATTATGGATTTGAGAAAATTATAGACAGTTATTTAGTTATATTTAGAACATGCTATTAAAAGCTACTGTAGAAAATACTCTATTATTTAACAAAAAAATTGATTTACCCTACTGAAAAGCTGTAGACACGCTTCTGTTTCTTTTATAACTTCTTCTTAGTATTGTTTCAAAAAACCACAAATGTATTCCTTATATATCTTTATTTATATTATTAGTTATGAATCTAATTTCGTAAGTTTAAAGATCATGAACGTTTTAATGGTACTACCAATATTAAAAAAAAATCTTAAAATATTTATATCTCAGTTTATTTATACTTTTTTATGTAATTCGATCTAAACCGTATGTTAACTTATATAATTTAAAGTATAGTGTAGTCCTAGCAGTCACTAGATACTTATTAGTTAGGCCAGGTTTCAATTTGAAGTATCAGTTAAGGCTAAACGCTTTGAAATATCGTTAATAAACTTTTCGTGACAATCATAAATTAAATAGTAACAAGCATATTGTGAACCTGATGTAGTTGATTTTTTTAAATCTAATTTTTAAGCTTAAATATACTTGTATTTTACCTTTTTTTTCAATAGATACACACATTTAATTTGTTTGAATTTTATATAAAATACAATTTACTGGTTTAACTTTTCTACAAAAGTTATTTCCTAAAAAATTTTTTCAACTTTACTAAATAAAACATGAAGAATAATGTGCAAATTAAAAAATTTATTTACTACCAGGTTTCGGTGGCAAAAAAAAAAACGACCTTTTCAAGTATATTAAAATAGTAAACTGAACTTAACAGTGTTGCTTTTCTATAATGTTATTTAAAAACTTATTTGTGCATGAAAATCTAAAGTCTAAACTAATAACTATATCAAAAAAGAATTAATAAACTTTCTCGTTCATATATCGAATGAAGCTTGTTTTATTTCAACACTGTTTTAGATTTAATTTTTTTTAAATAATACAAATAGATGATTTTTTCAAACACTACTTGTTTAAAATTAGTAAAAAAAATTACATAACCAATTAGAATTTTAAGATATGTATCATGCTTAACGAAAAAACCGAAAAAATAGTGGTAATTTAAAATTATTAGACTAATATTGTTAAAGTTTGCTTTAATATTAATTTGATTTTGTGTAGCTTAAACTTTTTTAAATATTATGTTATAAAAAACAAAATTTAGTAAATTATCCTTGATTTTCAAATTTTAAATTTTGCAATAAAACTAAATCATTTTTTTTTTGAAATTTTTAACGAGGAAGCATTTGAAACTCTCATTTATAGCAATAAAGAAAAAGTTCTTTTCATGACAGTTTAAAATTTATGTATATCCTTTTATAGCAGTAAGTTTTTGAATGTTTCAATAAAAACAAAAAATATGTCTTTAGTTTATTAAAGCAACATTTTTTAAATTTCCAAGCTAATATTTTGAAAAGATATATGCACGTTAAAAAATTTTAGAAATATATTAATCGACATTAAGGAAAATAGAAACAAGACCAAAAGAGTTTGCGTTTGCGAAATTGACCTTACCTATGAAGTGAGATCCTGTTTTAATTTCTTAAAGAATTTTAAACTGCACGAAACATCTAATTTTAAGTTACACAGAAACAACGTCAAATGCAATGATGCTCGCGTTAACAAGTTATTCAATTTTTAATCAAAATAAAATATTTTTATTACCTTATATAAATTTAAACTTATAGAAAGTATTGTTTCAACAAGCATTTTAAAAATAAAACATTAAGCTTTATTAAACGACACTAAAGAAGACAGAAATAGAGTCAGTTGCGGACGTTCACGAAACTAATCAAAGTAGGTTTCATCCTCTTGAAGTGAATTCAATTCAGTGACGTTTTCATGTATCAAACTGTTGATGCGCTCTAAGTTCTGCTTGACTTCAATTTTGCACTTTCGCATATTTTCCATCTCCATTTCGCGCATCCTGTATGTAAGAAAAATTACATCAACGAGCGAATTACACTAGTTTAATTTTAATACACAACTTTTAATTAAAAAATAAAAATGTGTCAGATAGAAATGTAAGTAATACGCATTGCGTAAATAAAAGTTTCCTTAACTCATTTTCATAAAAGCCTCTCTGCAGAAATGTAAGCAGAATTATATAAGAAATAGATTTAACGCGCACTTTCTAAGTAAGGTAATACTAAATTTCTATAAAAACTAACAGTACGCAATGTTATTAGAAAAACATGTTAGAAACAAAATTAAGTAACAATAATGGGTAAATCAGGGTTTCCAAAGCTCATTTTTATAAACGTCCCTTTGACAAAAGTAAACAATTAATCGACCCCATTTGTTGGGTAATCCCCTTTACTGCTCAGTTACACATTTACTTTTTGCTGTCTTATTAATTAACGCCCTCATTAAGATAGCTAGATAAGCACCTTATGGGGCGGCCCCCTTTGAGAACTTCTTGTGAAAATAGAATGATTAGCATTAGAAAACAAACAAAAACAATTTAATTCTGTTTTTAGTTTTTATAACTGGCCTCTAAAAGTACGAAGTTGCCTAATTGTGGAATACCTGGTGTATATAGAATGGTGTACATTTATGATGAAACGTCAGTTTAAATTAAAATTGAAACAACTCATAAAATTTTTATAATTTTTTTTTATCTGTGCTGATCTCAGACCGCTTATTGAGTACTGAACTGATTTTGGACACTTAAAATTATTTTAAAGTACTTTTAATTTAAACTAACTTCATGTACATTTCCCTGCTCATTCCTTCCTTCAACTCGAATTCCAGCTGATTAAGTTTCATCTCATTGGCATTTTTACGTCTAAAATATTAAATTTATTTTGTTATCCTACTAAAATAAACTATGTAACAAATTAAATTTTTAAGACTACAAAGTTTTTGTAATGAAAAACCGTTAGAAATATAACTTGGTTTTGAAAAGATTTTTTGTAATATTGGTTTGTCTTTACTCTTCAAATGAAAAACAAATGTTCACACAGGTAATAGTTTTGCACTTTAACTAACTTTTTACTTTTTATGTTTGTTCATGTATTTATTTGTTTGTTTTATGTATTACTCGATATATATGTTTGTTCAAAAACCAACTCTAAAAAGCTCTAGCTTTTGTTTAACTTTACCAAAAAACTTAAAAGAAATGAACTCACGCTTCAAGAGTTGCAATATTTTCTCTTTTCATTTTGTAGAGCTTTTTCAAACTTTTCTGCAATTTTTTCAACTTTTTTTTTGGGTTTTCTCCGGACTCCGAATCGTAAGGCTGTAAAATTTTATTAAGAGTTTGTTTTTGTTATATTTTAAACTTTTAAATGAGCAACAACGATTGTTTTTATTTGTATTAATAAGTTATACTTTTTGAGTAACTTTATATCATTTTTGTCGGGAAAATATTGAGATTAATAAAAGTGACCATGTTCAGTTAAACTCACACAAGCTTAGTTTTTACTCATCATAAAAGTATACAACATAGCATATTAAAAACACCAAAAACAAACAAAACGTTTTTATAAAAATACACTTAATTAAACTTTTCCAACTTTTTTTAATAAACTAACATCAATTTGTCAAAAGGTTGGCTTCTACTTGACATGAAAAATTAAAGCAGTTGTTCAAAATATCAAAAACAACCAAAAAGTTTTTGTTACAAAGCACTCAATCAACTCACCCTGGAGCTCACGCCTCCGTGCTCACACTTCCTCTCAACTCTGTCCACAACCTCATCATCACTGTCACTCCACAGATCGTAATCTTCATTCCAGATAGTAATATCTCCTCCCACCTCATCACTGTCACTTTCTTCATCCTCCCACAGGTGATAACTTCCAGGCATGCTTCTCTCCTGTCCCTTCCTCCTCGCTTCCACCACTCTCCTCATCTCCGCTTCCCTCCGCTTCTGCTCGTTCTCCCTCTTCTCCCACTCCAGCCACCCCTGCATCGCCCTCTTCCTCGCCGCCTCCCACTCCTTTTCTTCCCTCCTCATTGCATCCATTCTATTTCTCCTGTTGGTCTCCGTCTGCTCCGGCAGCCCCTCCTCTTCGCGGATTTGCACCTTCTTCACTTTCTGGCCGTTGACCTTTTGTGATATTTTAAATAAACGTTGTACTTAGATGATAGTGTGGTTTTAAAATGCATTTTCAAATAACTTTTTTGCAGAGTTCAAAAGTTCTTTGTATAAGTTATTTCGAAAACTTTAAAGAGAAGCTTTTATGTTTAGGCATATTTAGATTTAACAAAACCCATTTATTTTGCAATTTAAGCATAAATTTATCAAGCAAAGAAATACTGTACAGTTTTTTGTAGATCGATGATAAGTTACTAGAAAATAAAAGTGCAACAAGTTTTTACTTTTTTTCCTTTCTTCAACACGGACTTTTTGGCTGCTTTCACTTCAAACTCATCGTCAGAGCTGTAACCGTCACTGTCACTTGCAGATTCAACCTTCAGATTTTCCATGTCTCTCCTTATTTGTACTTGTTCTGCCGCCTTCATATCAGCTTCTTTGAGAGCCTCTTTCATCAGGCCTTTGGTTTCACTGTAACATTAAATGTTTTTCGTCAGTTTTGGAAAGCATGCTTGCTAAAATGGGAGCCAAGTAGCAATAAGTTGTAATTGTTGTACATGTGAGAATTCCTATATTGGTTGTTTAAATTGTTTTTATACAACAGTCTTACTATTGCACGTGACTTATTGTTCAACATTTTTACGTTTACTTTTGATGTATTTTATTTTAGCTTGTTTTCAGGGAAAACAAGAGTAGTAAAGTCTTTACCAAAAGTGCCTTATACAAATCTTTGTTTTTTTCATAAGTCAGGTCATCATAAACATTTGTTATTATTGAAACTATAAACTAAAAACCGATTTTATTCAATAGAAAACAAACGTTTGAAGGAACTCTTTCATGTCAGCGTAGAACCCGTCAAAAGCAGCCTGTACGTTCGATGATTTGTTCCTCTTTACATCGCCCTCAACAGCAATTGATTTTTGAGAAATGGGGTCTTCCTTTACCTTTGAAATTAAGTTTTCTAAAACAAGTATTAAATGCTTTGTGAAATTTAGAGTATATTTTTAATAAATTTGCAATTTTTTTCAGTGATAATATAACAATTTTTTGGGGCTTACATTTTGATCTAGGAATTGTTTCAGTACATAATAGACTTATACACCAACAAAAACATTAAAAGCTTGATATTAATTAAAAAATTGGTCTGAAGCAAGCAAAAATTGAGTTTTTAGATAGTTTTAAGTACGTAAGTTTTGTTGTTGTAAAAATGAGAAATTTAGTACATTTTATTCTAATAAAAAGTCAACGATCTTCAATTAATGTTAGTTTAAATAGTAAAGGTTTCTTAATATTTGCATATTGTAAGTATTGATTTATTCATTCTTAAAAGAAATGTATTATATTTTTTTTAATAGTTATTAATTAAATAATTTTAATGTAACAAAAATACTAGACAATTCCAGCAAAAATTTCACTTTATTTAAGGTTTAAAGAATAAGTAACTAACTACACAATTAAATTAACAAACCATTTCAGAGTTTTTGTCAACAGCCGAGTTCATTGATGATATTGCCACCTTTTTGCTGTACCTATGAAAAATTTAAACAATAAACTACAAAATATTATTTAAATCCTAATAGTTAAACTATAGACTGTTTTGTTAAACGAAACCAAATTAAATTTTTAATGTAAACAAAATATTTTGTTAAAAAAATAAGCTTAAACTTTGTTCATACTTTGTAAATTGAATTCTAAAATATTCAGGTTTTACCTAAATAGACATTCGATTTTATTTAGAATAAAAAAGTGTTTACAAAGCATTGAGTATAAATACATTTCTGTAACACAATTTTTCTTACTTGTTAACAATATCCTTCAACCCCTTGTATCCTTGGATGCTTTTATTTTTCACTGCTCTTTTCATTAATCCTGGCAACTTCTTAACACTACTCCATGATTCTTCTTTCTGTTTCCATAATTAAAATAAATAAGTCTAATACAACGATCTTATTTCAATAAGTCAACATATTGTTTTGTAAAGAAGCATAAGGCTTTTAATGTTATTTTAGTTCGTTAATAGCCAAGTTTTAACTATTTAAGTTAAAAGTAGTGTGATATCCAAATAAATAGATACGCTAAAGTCAGTTATACTGCGATTTAAGTTTTAATTAAATATGCTATTAGATTTATAAAATTTAAGCTGTAATAGATGTAATTTATTTAAATACTATAGTCATACTAAAATCGACAAATAAAAATTTTTAAGAAGGTTAAGAAACACCTGTTCAATATAAGTTTTGTTTTGATAAGCATATAAAAAAAGTAAGAATATTTAAATAATAAGTAAAACGTAGTGATTATGGTGTTACAAATAAGCCTACACTCAGTACTAAGATATAGAGAAACTGAAGTTTTTTTTTATTGTAGTTAATTCATAACACTAGCAAATCTTCTATAAATACTTTCTTCTTCAGAATAAAAAGTTCAAATGAGAAAAAAATATAAGAAATTTTATTAATAAACTTAAAAAGCTTGGTATAGTTTCTTCTATCATAGAAAATTTCAACTAACTTTAGCAAATCTCTTGTGTACATTTTCGTCATCAGAAAAATCACTACTACTTTCGTTGAATCCGAACCAGCTACTGCTTTCCTTCTTACTGTAAGTTAAAAGATTGTTTTTTTTTTATTTATGTGTATTGCTAAAAACACATGAAAAAGTTTTAACATTATAAGGATCTAAATAGTCAAAAACATGTCGTATATCATGACACTCATAAGCATTAAGTATAACATGAGTAAGAAAAAGAAAAGTAAATGTAAATTAGTTATAGTATCTAACATCATGTGGTCATTCTTACTGTAAGTTAATTATTTTTTACTAAGGCATATTACTTAACACACATGCTTAAAAAATTAGTACTATGAGAATCTAATTAGTCAAAAAAATAACCTGTACCTTTAAGCTTTATAGACTCTAAAATTATATAAAAGTAAAAAAAAAAACATTAATTAGTAACTGACATCATGTGGTTGTAGGCGTTTCTGAGAGAAGAATTTTCTCCCCTGCATTCTTCATCATCCTCATCAAGATCCATAACAATCAGTCCGTGTTTCTGAATCAGAAAGTAGTCGGATTTAGTATGTGCTTTATAGGTTCAGATTACGAAATTTCAAAGTTTAATTTACATACTATACTCAGTCAAAAAGTTGATAGAAAGCTACTGGTGAAGATAAAAGTAAGCAAAAGTAGACTTAAGTATAGTTGTACTTTTTTTTTTGAAGTAATAAAACAACTATAATGTCACCTGATTGTTAACGAAGATACCGTAATGACTTGAAATTGTTTTATGAGCTTTCTTCTGGCCTTTGCTGTAAAATTGTATAAACAAATTTTAAAGTAATGTTATATATTTTCACGTTAACCATAATGTATGTAACTTTTAATGCATGCTTTTAATAATAAACTTTTGGTACTAGTTCGTGTACATTCTAAACCAAAAATAATAAAAAATCCTTATAGTATTTTTTTAATGTTTAGCATTGTTTAACACTTAAGAATGGTTTAATAAACTTAAAACGTTGATAAAAATCAAGTTTAAAAAAAAATAACCAACTATTTATATAAAAAAAAAGCACAGTAGAGTACAAACTTTTTGAGTATGTTCATGATAACAATGGTGGCGTTATCATTACCAACATTTGACATGACATTCTGTAGAGCGCAATCCAATTCACATTTGATCTTATCTTCCAGTGATCGTTTCCATTCCTCAGCATCCATCAGTTTGTTTTGCTGTTTTGTTATTTGTTTGATTAAATTTTAGCTTTACACAGGTTGTATAATAATCCTTTCAAAAAGCAAAACTTTATTTTCTAGTAATTTTTACAGCAAAGTTGGCAATCTTAAACGTTAATTACTAAGTTTTTTCAAAAACATCAGTATGCTTAAATTATTTATTACACATGCAATGGTTGCAGTAGTCTAGTAAAATACAATTGAATCAAAAATTATTACGCTTTAAGATTATGTAAGAAAAAATCACTCACTCCAGGGTTTTCGTACTCTACAAGCTGGTAATCTTCGTATCCACTTTGTTCTTCCTTGGCCTGATGAGGAACAACTGCTGATTTTATCCTTCCAATGTACTCATCCGGATCTACTACCTGTTGTAAATTAAAGAAATTGTGACTTTTTCAGTTTAATCTTACTACAGCTATTGTTTTATATATAAAGGAATGGTTTTGCTCTTGTGTAAAGTTAAATAGTTTTATTCACAAAAATAATCATTTTGTTAAAAAATGTTTTCAAATTAAAATTAATGTTGCTTTTCTTGTAAGTTAATAGATTATTATATGACATCAAAAGTTTGTTTCAGACAAAACAAATTTTATGTTTTAAATGACAACAAAATTAAGTATTAAATATAACTTTAATCAGAAACATACTTGATAGGAGCTTAAATCTTCTTCTTTAAACTTTTTACTGTTCATTTCTTTCAATTCCTCTTGGTTGCATTCCCTTAATAAAACATAAAAAAATAAACTGATAATCACGTATTATTACATAAGTATTTTAAACTAGTACACTATATATTAATATAAATATGTTCTAAAATAATTTGAATTTATCTACATATATTCTAAACTGACATACTAACATTTAAAACATAAATTATACATATCGCATTCCCTTAAAAAGTATAACAAATTAAATCGATAGTCTTATAATGTTACACATATATTCTAACATTTGTAAATAATTAAGTTATTCAAGTTGATTTACATATGTTTCAAACTAACATACTAACATTCGAAATATCAATTAAAACTTACATATTGAGGTATCCTGCAAGCATATCTAGCACTATGGACTCGTCACATCTATCCTCCCAGGGTGACCTCTTGTACTGTTTCTCCTACAAAAAAATAAAATAATTTTTTAATAGTTAATATGTTATTTTAAATAATAATTTTATATTAACATTGTATCGTCTCACAGGGATCCAATTGAAACTTTGAGGTGTTTCCACTGATGTTTACAGAGTCGGCAAATTATTTAAAAACTTTATCTATTCATTAATACCCGTACTCTAACCCATCTTACCCAAACATATTAAAAATTAATCAAAAAGTATACTTTTGATATCTGTAAATTAAAAAATCATGAAAAAAAGCTTTTTTATGTTGCTGACTTGGCAAATATTAGGGGAAACACCTCAACGTTACAACAAGACTCGTTTCACAGTTTGATACTTGTACTTTCTCTAAAATTTAACAAATTGAAAATCCAAAAATACAGTTGAATATTAAAAATGAGTCTTTATTCAGTGTTGTGTTGTAATTTGAAGGCTTTTTAGGTTTTTAAGTTAAAAACAAAAGTTGTAAAAAAAGTATTGACTTCAATAATAGGAAAAAATTTAGTTTTTCTTGCTAAAAATAATTAAAAACAGACTAAATTCCAACCCTAGCACTAACAAAAAAGTTTTTGAAAACAAAACTTTTTATTGATTAAAAAAAATATCTCACCACTTCTAATTCCCACTCTTTGCAGGAAGTCTGCAAGTATTTTATCAGTTTTTTGACGTTTTTCAAAGTCAAGTCTCCAACAACAATATACTCAAGCAGGTCGTAGTACTGTAAAATGGTTGTTGTTTTAATACTTAAACAGTTGTTTATTTTAAAAAAATCGAACAACTTTGAACAAAACCATAACCATACTATAATAAAAATAATATAGATCACAAACTTTTTTCCGTGTTGAAAAATTTTGCTCTAACTAACTAATATTATTTTAATTTTTTTTTTGTTTTTCTAACCTTAGCCATATAACTGCCCTCAGGAAAGTCTTTCAACTTTTCAACGACATCTACTGCCATCTGCCTTGCTGCTGCAACCTGGTCTCCTTCAAATGAGCTGCTTATCTGTTTGGAAAACTTTAGTTTGAACATAAAAGTATAAGTTAAACAAGTTTCAAAGTTACACTTTAGCTAATACAAAGAAAGTTTAGAATTATGCATGAAAAAACTCAAACTAGTTTACAAAAAATACTTAAAAAATTTAGAATAAACTTAGCTATTTAAAAAAATGTACACTAAAATAATTCAAACTGTATAATATGTGTTTAAACTACAAATTAACTGTAAAATTTGCATTAAATAATTAAAAAAACCTTGTCATTTAGCTGCTTTTTAAAGTATTTGCTCCAATGAGGAACTTCTATTGGTGGTTCTGGTTCCTGTAAAAAATACATATATTAAACTTAATAAACATAGTCTCTTATGTATTTTTTATTAAAATTTGAACACTTAATATCAAATTTCTTTTGTTTATGTTTTTACGCATCAATGAGTTCAGATTCACATTACTGCCATTGTCTAATTGTTATTTACTGACTTGTTGTTATTTTAAAAGGTCAGCTCACTCTCACCGAAACCAGGTAATAAACCGAAAAAGTGCACAAACTTTTGTTTAACAAACATAGTCACAAAGATATTAACAGCTATTAAACTTTTATAGCATATATATTTAATATTTTGTTTTGTAGTTTCAGAAATATTTACTTAAAGCAAATAAACCCTACATAACTTTAGCGTGATCATAGTATTAAAAGAGTTAATGTTTAAAACGAGTTGAAACATCATTAATAAAATAAAGTAGTAGTTTTAATGTATAATATTTTTAATGTTTCAATTATTTTTCTCCAACCTTGTCAACAGCGATACCATCTTCATTCAGCTCCATCCCAACACTGTCCAGCAATCTCTGGTACTCTTCATTACTCAACTTGTCAGACCTGACCTGGCGATCCGATGAAGACCTGACACTTTCCTCATTGGGATCCGATCTTTCCAGCATCACGGGTTTCGGGTTGACCACACCGCTCATTTCAAAGTTGGTGAGCTTAAAAAATGTTTCAGATGATTTTTTCAATTTCTACAGTTGATTATTTAAATTTAACTGTTCTGTTTACTTTAAAGTTAATTTTGTTGACGTATCAAAATTGAAGAACTGGTTATGAATAACTAAGTTGTAACTATTAATTGGTTTTTTAAAGTTATAGTGTTAGTGTTGAAAGATATAAAAAAGTATCGGTTTTCGTTATAAGTAAAATTTCTTAGAAATATTAATGAAAAAAATAAATTTCAAATTTTTATTTGCAATAAGAACTTTGCTTTTTAAAAGTGACACTCAAAATTTATAGCGAAAATAATTATAATCTATAGTAATATGTCCTTATATTTAAAAGTAAGATATTTTTCATCGATTATATTAAGTAGTAGTTTGTAAAGCTTTAGCGTATTATTGCTAGCATTATCATTTTTCAATAAATAAGCAAGTTTACCTCAGTATCATTTGTTCCGTAGTTGCTTCTTTCTCCAAACATTTTCATAAACATACCATCTGTATTCAATCTGTAAAACAAAATCATTAAAAATTAAAATTAAAAGCTCTTATAAGAAAATATTTAATCTTACTAATAGTAGCCTATATATTTTGTCTATTTTTAATAACTTTTTTATTATAATTTAATTTCACTAATCTATTAACTAACTTTTTTTTTACACTACGCTGTTTTCCTGCAGATCAGTTCATTAGACACAAAAAAAATGCAAAAATAAAATACAGAGCGATGAACTAAAAAAAATAAATGAAAATAATATATGAGTATGACTAACCATTAATACTTTGTTAATAGAATTTAAAATGTAGGCAATTGTTAATACTAGTACCCTTCTAATTGAGTTATTTTTTGATTTCTATATAGGCCACTTAGAAAAAAACTATAACAAAGTCATCTAAGATTAACAAAAGAAATCAAAAATTTAGTGTACACATATCTAGAGTATAAAAGGAAATTATATAACATCATTCAATTATATTTCTGTAACTACTTAATTAACTTTTTCTACACTACTTTGTATTCGCGAAAACTTCTTGGGAATTTGAGTAGCACAACGTATTTTTTTACCTTGACCATTAACTGAATATCGTGTAAAGTAAGACTTTTTTCTGATTTACTTTTCACAGTATTAACAAACCTGTTAAAAGCAGGGCCAATAGAAAACACAGGACTGCAAACGGGTGGCACAGGGAAGCCATCTGAACATTTCATCTTCCTCTGAAAAGCAACTTTGATCTTACCTCCTTCTTTTCCCAGCTTAGAGTCTGAAATTTGATATTATATTTATTATAAACTAAATTCAGAATAAAATTTTGTATGCTTAAACAGTACACTGCAGAGTGTCATATAGTTGCTTTTTTTTGCGTTGACTAACTAACAAAAGTTTTTCTAGCTAGTTCGGTTTTTAATTTGTATTTAATTCTAAACTAAGGATATAATAAGTACGATCTTTTAGGATCAAAGCTTTAAGAACCATTTTGCTACTATTCTAAAGATAGTCGAACATGAACACATAAAACTTCACGCAACTAACAAGGAACATCCTTCAATCGTATGGTCACGTGACCTCGGTCCTCTCTCTCCGCTCTCGCGTTCCACAGCCAATGAGAAGCGTCGGTGAAATCGGCGCGGTAAAGAGCGATGTAGCCATCGACGAAATCACCCGTGCGTGAACTTGTTTCGACTCGATATTCGAAAGTGACGTCATCGTCGCGATGGTAGTAATTCTTCAGCCCGATGAACAAAACCTGTTGGAAAAACTTATGTGAACAAATAACTCTCATCTCGATCAACAAAACCTTAATAACATGTTAAAAGATAATCAAATGTATTGACATACTTGACAAGTTTTAGATGAAAGTTAGCCATGCAGAACTTGTGATTGTAGGAGTTAAAAGAAATAAGTATAATACTGTTTGAGGTTACAACAATTAAAAAAAAATTAACTAAATAAAGTTTATTAGTTTTACTCTACGTAAATAATCATATTTTAAAATTTTCACTCACATTGATAGGGTCGTAGCCTAAGTCCTGGTAAACAGCCATCCTGTTTTCAGGTTGGTTGTACTTTCTACCTTGTTGCCTGGGGTAACCTCCTCGGTAACTGTCGTCATAGCAACTCATTTCCTGACCTCTCCTTCTTTCATGGACCATATCTGAATATTAAAATTATTTTATTTTTTTTTAAAAACATGACCAACAGTAACTATATATAAAGTCTTTTTTTGAATAAAACTTCTTGTAAACTAAAAGTTTCAACACAAGTTCCCACCTTGTTGATAATCCTGGTGGTCTTCCTCATCCTTTAAATAATAAGTGTGCACTTCAGGGTAACTCATTTTACTTTAAAAATTATCTGTCAATTTTAAATAAGCTTAATTTTATTCTTTAATTTTTTTGTATATGTGTCAGCTAGTACATGTTTTTAATTATATAACAACTTTTTTAAAAAGTAATTGTAATACCATTTTGCTGTATAAATACCTTTCGTTTAGTTTCTATTAAGCTACATGAAAATGCTATTGAAGTTTTTAAATATTCTAACTTCATATAAAGCATGATGTTTATTTTACTAAAATGATTTTAATTTGATTTAATAAATTACAACATGCCAGCTGTGGTCAGACGCACTTTGATTAAAAAACAGCGATTGCAAATTCTTATTTTTTTGCTACAGATAAAGTATAACAGTATTTATAAACATTGGCAATTTAGTTTTGCATTAAAGTGATAAAGTACTGCGAATATATAACGAAACATAAATATAACAACTAAAACTAGCTTAGCTACTAATCAGTTGGTTTAAAAAAGTTTTTTTTGATAAAGTATTGCCTTTTCAGTTTCGTAAAGCTAAAAAGTCTAAAAAATTTTATGTTGATAAAAGTATTGAGAACTAGTTTTCTTGATATAGAGTTGATAAATTCAATAAAGAACTATTTATGAACTTAACAAACGCAAGTTTACGTTTGAACTACAGAAAAAATACACCTTGTTGGTACCTATAGTAGAATACAGACGCACGCTTACTTTATTAAAACTGAACTGTTTAAATTTTCTTGCAATTTATAAAAGCAATGTAGTTTTTAAAAGTAGTGCTAAATAAAATAAAAAACTGGAAGCAATTAACAGAAAAGTTACTTATATCGTTACCTTAAATCTTAGTAAACAGTGCTAAATTAACAGCACTTAATACACAGCGGTTAAGTAGTTATGTAGCAAACACTTTTTAACTAATGAGTTAAGTAACATTAATCGTTTTATAATATAAAAACTGTTTGACACTGTTTAAGTGACTTGAATAACTGTGTAACATTGTTTTAAATTTATTTTAATCTAAGTTTGCTAATATCAAATTAATTATAGTTAACTTATTAAGCTATCTTAAAACGTATTTACTATGGTTTATAGATCAAAATTCTGCACGTAGAATAGAAAAAAATGTTTAGATAAACTTTTAAGTTTAGGTTTTAAAGGTTTTTTTGGCTGATTTTACACTTCACTGTTTGGAATTTACCAAAGTTGCAAACAAAAATACTACAAAACTAACTTTATTGCGAGCATTGCAAAATCATTTACTTTAAGAAACAAAATACTAGTTTGATATAACAATCTTAAACTTTTTTTTTTCTTTCTCTTGTAATACGCCTAAAAATTTTCGCCTGATTATTTCCTGTTTATGAGCAAAAACAAGTTTAAAACCATAACAACTTCTTTACTCGACTAAATTCTCCGCTAAAAAATTGTTGTGAACTTATTAATTTTAAATTAGTTATATTAAGGAATAAACAATTAAAAGTGTAAGATTAAATTTATAAACCGAGCCGTGTTACAATAATTGAATATTGATACAATTTAAACAAAACGAAAATTATAAAAAATACTGTCTATTACTAACTTTTAATTAAAAGCTCGTTATAAGAAATATTTTTATCTTTTTCGTATAAAAGTTTTATATCAGTAAGACATATTTTAGATATTGTCTATCTATAGTTGCTATAAATAAATAGAGTTTAAAAGTTAATAAAAAAATATTAAAAAGCAATTTATGAGAAATGTTTTCTACAAATCCTAAAAGCCTTTTAGTTTTTTCATTGACTTGTAGAACCTTATTCTAACTAATAAACAAAACTGATATAAAAAAAAAATTATGCTTGTTTTAATATAGTTTAAAAGATTAGTTTTAATCTATCTGGAATTAAACTCAATGTGATAATGACAAACACTTTGTTATAAAGTTATCTAAATTACTTAGACAAGATTAAAAGATTTTTTATTACAACCTGATTTATTATTATTATTTATACAACTTACTTTATTAATCACATGTTAAGCTTATAAATATACTTTGTGAAAGTCATTCACTTTCAAAAAATTTCAATCATTAAGTACTGTTAATTATAATGCAAGCTTTTACAGTAATTAATTTGTGTTTGTTAAATTTTAGTAATTTTATTATTTTCAAAATGAATGTTTGTAAACTATATTTAAAAACTGCTAAGGTTTTTACAAAACTTAAAACTTCGAAAATGTTTCACAGCTTATCAACTAAGAAAGTTATATAACAAAAACACTTACTTAATAATTATGCAACCTTTCAAAACAAGTTTGTAACCCTTATATATAACCTTTTGTTAAACGTACGTTGCTTTTATGTATCTTATTCAGTTTAAAAAAATGCTTTTAATGTTTACCAAATTATATTTATATAGCTTTTTGGTTGCAGATTCCTAATTTTATTTATTAGTTTTAATCTGAAAAACAATAAGTTACCAGCGTTGATAAACTTACATTATAAATTTTGATTTATATACTTCAGCTTTTGAAATGTTGCACTGGCAATATTAAAACTTAAATAAATATAGGTAAATATTTACCACAGTAGAGCAAAAAAAAATCTGACCTAATAAAAGCGCACAAAAAAAAACTTTCGTTTTTATAAGCAGTTCTTTCAAAGTGAAATGTGCAACCAAGCAGAACCAATGAACACCAATAAAATCGATGTCAGGCGGTCGTCACATGATTTTGTATCAACTATTTTGTAACTATTCAAATGCACAAACAAAAACTTATATATTTAACAGCAATTTTCTTATACTAAATGAGAGAAACATTAAAAATTAATTGATGTCATATGAAATTGTAACATGACGTGCCTATCAAACAGAATTTGTATTTTTAATGGAAACTACCTTAGTTTGTGTAAAGATTGTTATAAAAATTATAACTGATGTTTTTACCTGCAGTTAAAAAATTAAGAGCAATTCATAATTATATGTATGAATCATATTCATGGTTCTTAATTTTCTAACTAAAATTGTAGAAAATTTTAATTTTTTGTATGTTTTAAAAAAATAATAAAAACGATCATTAGACACGCACATTGATATGCACGTGAGAAAATGAATTATCTTATATAAAAACTAAAACCTTTGTCTTTTCTAAATCGTCTTTTATTGCAATCATCAGCTCACCTTTTATTTGCTTTTTAAATTGATAGTTAGCTTTTATGGCCTCTTTAAACTATGTTTTATTGCTCGTAGTAATTTAAGAAAATAAACAAATAAATGTTATTACAACAAGTTGTGATGCTCGAACTTACCAACTTCATGTTGAAGGAACTAAGCTTTTAAATTAGCTTAGTCAAGCTCAATAGTTTATACATTCTATAATTTTTACTAATTCCTAAAAAGTTTGGCTTTATATCTCACACGTTCTTTCTAATTATTTTGCTTAAATAAAAACAAATTAGGCATATTAATAGAATGACTTTTGAAGTGTTTTTTATGTATGAAGTGTTGTTCAACTTATCTAAATAAATAGTATAGATGTTAATACGAAGCAGTATTCGTCACCTTATACTAAACAGTTACAGTAGGGGGCAACGTACGGCCCATTTGATGAAACTGACCGACCTTCTAAGCATTTTCAAAATTTGTAAAAAATTTGGTCAGATAATGTAAATATTACAAAAGTTTTACAATAAATTTTTTTTTTAATTTTTACAATACAAAGGTGTAAGACTTAGACCCTGAAAACGTTTTTAAAATTGCTTTTAACATTTGTGCAGTGATAAAAACACCATTTTGTTCTGTTTCAAGTCATTTGGAATATTACTTTCTCAACTTATTTAAAAAAAAATTGTTTACATAAGTAACTTTGATAATTTTACCTACCATCATGACTTTCATAAAAAATGGGCGTGTCAAAAACTGCTGTCTTTCCCAGATACGCAGTAAATTGTATATATAAATGTTAAGAAAAAAAAAATTTTAAACAAATAATTAACAATTATTTTAAGTCAAACTGATCAACTTTACATTTTAGTAAAGTATTTCAAGTTCAGACTACAGTTTGTACTCTTTAATCTATTGATTTGTTTTATGAAGGACTTATAAAAAACTATATGCGTAAGTTTATTTATGACCATTCGACAAATACTTAAAATAATATCTCTCTAACTTAAAGTTATTATTTATTAAAGTTTTACTATTTATTAAAACTTTGAATAAAAATTATTAAAATTTAAAAGCAAAATACAAGAAAGTTTTATGTATGTTTACTTAACTTTTGTAATTATGGTTGATACTTTGAGAAAGGTTGCTTCACACTCAGACTACTAAACAACTCTTGGTAGTGGAGACTTTTTATAAACTTAGTCAATTAAGAATAGTTTTTATATTTTATAAATGTCAGGCAAAATTTTATCGTTAAATACTGTTTCAGGTTTTTCAAAAACTTGGAATCCTGGAAAAATCTGGAAAAGCCTAGAGTTTAAGTTCTTAGGCTGAAAAAACTGGAAAAACCTGGATTTTGAGAAATTTTGAAAAGACCTAGAGTTTTGAACCAAAATCACTAAAAAACCTGGAATTTCGACTTTTTTATTAAAAAACACATTTAAAGTAGCATTACAGTATCTTTTCAATGTTGTTGTACTACTCAGCACAGTTTCTTACCTTAAACTTATTTTTAAAGTAAAAATAGATCAAAAAACGTGTACTTTTAAAACCTGGAAAAAAATTCAGAAAACCTGAAATAAATTTCTTTCCAAAATTTGACAACTCTGTTGTTCTTTAATTTTTTTCTCATTAAGTATTTTGATGTTATTAGGTATTTAAGCTTTGGTTAATAGTAATTTTTTTAAATAACTAGATAAAAGCTTGAGCAATTTTTACATGTAGAATGATGAAGTTTAAATTAATGTTATAATAAGAATTTTATACAAAAATTGTTATGTATATTTTACAGTAATCTTCCTTAATTGTACCAACATATGTTTCTCTGTGTTAACGAATCAACACACTTCAACTGGGTTCTGTAAAAAAATTACTGTAATGAAAGAATAGAAGCATAGAATAAAGTAGGTGTATACATGTTTTCATTAAAATAAAATATTTTCTACAGATAGTAGTTAATAATAGGTAAAATACTTAATAATAAATCCGACTGTTATAAAACTATAAAATATTTATAATTATTAAGTCTAAAACAAGTAAAGTAAACTAAAATACACAACAAAACATAATATAAACAAAGCACTCACGTTAAATGGGAAAGATAACTGATTCAAATTTACTGTTGTTAATCAATAAACGAAATACATTCATTACATCTAATAATTACGTCACAATATAAATGATGTTATTTCAACTGCTTAATAGTTTGTTAATTTAGTTTTTATGTTTGTAACCTATTTTGAACAAAAATAAAACATCAACCATTAGTTAGTAAATCAATCAAAAGTATAAAATTTAATAAAACTTAACAACGGCGAAGACAATAAAAGTCACGGAAACTCGATGTAACATGTATATTATATATCAAAAGCTTGTAAAGATTAAATCAAAGTTATATAAAATTAGGAAGCAGATTTATTTCAAATGTAAAAATCAAAAGTGAAAAGAAATAAAAAAATTAAAATTTAAGAAATCAAAACACAAAAAAAACTAAACTTATTATTGAGCTTACAAAGTACTGACCGATAATTAAATTGCAGCGACATACATAAAATCACAATGACTTAAATAACATATATACTGTGTTTAATAAATATAAAAATATAAAAAATAATTGATTCATAAAGTAGCAGTCGGTTGTTTAAATTAAATATCCCATACAGATATTTTAAATATTTAATAAGTAAACTGTGTTTTATATGAAAGTTAAAATGTAAAATAACAAGGTGGTCATATGCTAAGTATAAACCTGCAGTAAAAAACCTACTAGCTCTCTTGGGCGTGGTAGGTAAAAAAGCACGGTTTATCTGTGATTTGAATACAGGCTTCCAATTAAACTTAGAACTTAACACATGAAGGTGTGAAGAATTATAGTAGGAGGGTAAAGTGAATATGTGAAAGGTCGGAGAATAGAAAGTGACTTGTGTGAAATAGATGTATAAATAATAAATGAATAAAACTTTATATTACTTAGGATATATAATTATATTAATAAATTTTAAGGAAATGTGTGTGTGTATGTGAAAGATGAATGGAAAACATGGAAGGTGAGAAAGCGCCAAGGTGTTATTTGAAGAAAAACCGTCGGTTGTGTGCACAGTTGTTTGAAATATCACGTCTTTTGTTTAGTAGTTGTTTACTGTCTTCTGCTAAAATTGCCATTCGTTCAAGGTTGCATATTTGGCAGATCTTGCTCGCGCTACTGATGTTATTGTTAATCTTATTAAAATTTATTGTTAATCTTGTTAAATAACACCTTGGCGCTTTCTCACCTTCCATGTTTTCCATTCACCTTTTCAGTTGGATCCATATAGTTTTCAGTCGGATCCGTATCTTTATCCAAAATTAGTACTTAGCCGGGTCCGGCTCTAAACAAGAATCCAGTACTTGTCAGGATCCAGTAGACCACTAGCTTGAAATGCTCCGGCCCGCCAAGGACTAAATTTTTCGAGTCCGGCCCGTAGATTATTTACGTTGACAACCAAAAGTTTAAGTATAAAAACAAGATTTATTTTTAGAATTTACTATTTAATTTGTCTGATTTTCTGTGTCAAACGTTTAAAGTACTTTATGATTTCTTTTTAAATGCTTGAAAAATTAAGAAATGTTTAACACTCTTTTTCAAAAATAGTTCTCTATCTCCGAAAACAATTGTTGACATGTTATACTGTTAAAAAATAACAAGAATGTGCTAAAAGATAATTAAATTAGACTAAAATGCAGTAATTGTTATTTGATTTTAGCTAATATATAAGGTTTTTTTTGTTCGTTTTAAATAAATTTTAAAAAGCTTGTTGCAAAAAAAAAAACAAGTTACATTATTTGTTACAAAAATAAAAGGAAAAGATTCTAAAGAAAAACTGTTTTTAAAATGAGGGTTAGTGACATTTAACCAGACAAATAACAACTTTCAATTGTATAAATTTAAAAATTTGAAAGTAACTTGAACGCTTTTTTAAATTATAATCTTTATGAGATATTAAAATTTAAATCTTTAAAAGATTAAGTTTATGATTTTTTGTAATAATGGAAAATATGACAAGCAACATTGACTAAATTTATTATTTTTTTGGTAATAATTTTTTTAAATTTTTGTTCGGAAAGTAATAGAAATGTAAAGCTTTTTAAATGCTGCTTTCATACTATATTTTATATTATATTTGTTAGGTAGTATAGAGCTTCTGACATCTGCAACCAATTTTTTTAAATATATGTATATATAAACTTTTCAACATACAGTAAAAAAAATGAGTTAACAGTTTTTGAAACGTAGAACATCAAAGCATTTACATCATTTGATTGCAACTTAGTAAATTAAAATAAAATGTTGCTAAATTGATTAGAAAAACGCATTATAAAAGCGTTGGTTTTTTCAACACTTGTACATGCGTTTAACTAAGTAGTTAGAGAAGTTTGTTTTTATTTCTTATAAATATATTTAGTTGTTTGTCTTAAAAAAAAAGAATTACTCGATTCAATGGAATAAAAACAGCTTATTTAAAAAAATACAAGTTAAATGTTTTATTTACTACCAGGTTTTGGTGGAAAAAAAAAATATTTAAGTGTAACAAATAGTAACTTGCACATAACAATGTTTTTAAATTTTCGTGAAAAGGTCGTATTTTTTTCCCTCCGAAACCTGGTAGTAAATAAAATACTTAATTTGCACACATTTATTTCTTATAAACATAAAAACAATTAAATATTTTTAAATTTATTAGAATTTTTTGCCTTGCGTGAAATTGAAACAACTAAACTGTCAAATTTTTGAAGCAATTTTAGAAATATTTGACCTAAGAATGTCTTATTTTGTATTTGTAAGATGAAACAGTAAAAGTTAATGAATCGGTTAAAACAGTTTTGTTACAAATACATATTTTTAGTTTAACGTTTTAAAAGTAAAGTTAAATAGCAAGCGAACTTTGTACTAAAGATAATTCTTGTCTGTATTTTCAATTATCTAATAAATCGACTTAATCAGTCTGGGTTCAAATAACAATAAGTGCACTAATTAAAAAAAAATCACTTTTATTTAAATTACTTACACATTATAAAATTTTATAAAAAAGTTGTCATAAAATAGTTTGTATGAAGTACCTTTAGCGCTAATTAAAAACAGGTTATCATACAATTAGCTAACAACTTTTTAATAAAATCAATTTGAAAACAGTTCCTTTTTCTAGCACAGTGTACAAGAACCTAAGCTAATGCTGTTAAGTAATTTGTTTCTGTTTAACTTTAATTTGTTAAAACTTTCTTCTTATTTTAGAACATGATTTAAGTTTTTTATTGAAAATAAAACTAGTGTAGGTTTTTTAAATGACAAACAAAGTTATACTAGATAATTTATGACAAACTAAGTAGTTGAAGTTTTTGATTATTTTAACTAAAGTGTAGATTAATTATGCTAATTTTAGTTAAAACTATTATAACGATATATAAACAGAAAATATACATTTTGACAAAGTTTAGTCTTATAATTTGTACTATAAAAAAACCAGTGTATCTTTGTAAACACAGTAACTGTTTTTTTATTTTTCAGAACTAAATTGTAAAAGGTTGCTATAACATAAAATACAGTCTAGCTTCTACTTTTTTACAAAAACAATTACTAAGACTTTAAAAACAAAGTCATATGTAGTATGTTTAAACTTGGTTTTAGGTATGAAAGTGTAAGAAATGTTTTTTTTTTAGCGTTATTTTCCTTAAAAGTAAGCATAAAAAGCAGACTTTTTTCTCGAAAAAAATAAGTAATTTTTAATTTTGAAATAAATCGTGATTTTGCTGCATAGAACTAAGTATAATATTTTTTAAACATTTTCTTGCACAAACGGGTAACTAGACCAACAAACATTTAGTTATTACCTTAGTGCTGTAATATATCAATTATAAATTGTTGTGTTGTGAATAAATTGTAGATGCTCAGAAACTACAATGCTGTTTTGAATGTTGTTTATATTATAAAAGTTTTTTAATGCTAAAAACAAAGTCTTAATGTTAAAATAAAAATAGGTTGTGCATTTAAAAATCTTAAGTAGATAACTTATTGATTTTTTCTAAGTGTTGTAAAGCACAACAGTATGGTTACATTTACTTAAATTTCAACATGTCAGTTTTCTTAATATATAATAACTCTTACTTGAAAAATAGAATACCAATTCTCTTAAAAAATATTAAACTTTATACAACTAACAGAACTATTCAAAAAATAAGATGGTTCGTAAAACCAAAAAAATCTACCCAGCACTTCCAAAGAGTAAATCGGATAAGGTGAAAAGGAGAAGAAGAGCGAAGAAAGGTGGTTCTAAGGAAGTAAGAGGAATGTACCCTTACTCAATCAACAATAAGGGTGGTTACCAACAAGGTAGAAATTTTATGTTGAAGTTTTTAGTTTAAAACAAATTCTGTATACAAAAAACTTTATATATGTTTACTATTGATCGTTTTTTCTAAAATAAACTAAAACAATTTTTATATTCAGACATGGTCCGAGAAAGAAGGAGGGGTCAGGAAATGAGTTGCTATGACGACAGTTACCGAAGAGGTTACTCTCAGCAACAAGGTAGAGGATACAATCAACCTGACAACAGGATGGCTGTTTACCGAAAACTAGGCTACGACCCGATGAATGTTAGTAAAATTGTGAAAAATAAACTATATACAGGGTTGTAAAAAAACCTGGAAAACCCAGAAATTTTTAAAAATTTTTACATGTTATGTAGTATAATTTCGATTTAACACAAAAATCTATCATATAGATAATTTTTTCTTATCATCATCAAATTCTTTTTTATCAAATAACACATTTTAAGTAGCTTTACGGTATCTTTTTAATGTTATTATAGTATTTTCCTTTTAAAATATTTCTTTTAAACTTATCATGGCGTTTAATATGAAATTTAATAAGCTTAGAAATATCCTAAAAGAAAAACAATGAGTGTTTTTTACTTAAAACTTAACACTAGAATACTACAGCTTCTTAGGTAAAATTGCGTAAAGCTTCAAACTCTAATTTTTATTTTCATCAATATGAAAATTAAACAAGATATGCACAAAGTCTGATTTAGTTAACTTCAATATATCTCTAAACTGTTTTCTTATACTTGTTTTAAATAAAATCTGATTGTAGGACTAGAGAAATAAAAAAATATTATTTTATCGCATCTTTTTTCACATAAAATATTTCTCACACAGGTTTTGTTCATCGGGCTGAAGAAGTACTACCATCGCGACGATGACGTCACTTTCGAATATCGAGTCGAAACAAGTTCACTCTCTAACGATTTCGTCGATGGCTACATCGCTCTTTACCGTGCCGATTTCACCGACGCTTCTGATTGGCTGTGGAACGCGAGAGCGGACCGGGGTCACGTGACCATCAGATTGAAGGACGTTACTTGTTAGTTGCGTGAAGTTTTTTGATTGTATAGTGTATTTTTATTTTTGATTGTATTTGTGACTAATAACAAATCAGCTGTGAAATCTTTGGTTTAATAGTAAATGAACACTTTGTTTTCTAAACACAAAGTTTTAAGTAATTTTTCGTATTCAATTATGTATTGATTAATAATGAGACGAATGCAAATCTTCTGTTTAAAAAGTAAATAAATAATATTCATTAGTTCAAAATTATATGTGACTAAAAAAATCGATTAGTTATTATTTTTTTTTAGTTAAACCAGAAATAATAAATTGAACTAAAATATCATCTACATGAAAATAGACACTTTGCGGTGTAACATATAAGCAAACAACTTTTAACAAAAAAGATTAGATACAAAGTATAATACTTCAGACTCGAAGTTAGGAAAGGAAGGAGGTAAGCTGATAGTTTCTTATCAGAGGAAGATGAAATGTTCTGACGGTCTCCCCGTGCCACCCGTATGCAGTCCAGTGTTTTCTGTTGTTCCTGCAGTTAACAGGTTTGTATGAAGTCCCATGTAGTACTGTAAACATAAAACTGTTTAAACTGTACAAAAAACACTAGTTCGGTTTGTTTAACATTCTAGAGTTTTTAAACCAAAAGGTTTGATCGTGCAACATTTTTTAGAGAATGTGCACTAATTCAAAGTAGCTTACAAAAATGGAGCTAATGTGCACAGAAATAAAGTTGATTGATTTAGTGTGTGTTCAAATTATATTCTATATTGATGTATGCTAGTATTTTGATGGTTTAAAAGTTTTATTCTTGTTTTATTTAAACCGAGAAAACGAAACCGTAATTAGAACTTTGATAGAATAAGAATTTTGATAGGTTTTTGTGACCTGTATTGAATATTTGTTTTGATATTTTTGTAGTTAAAATGGTTTCTAAAATGGGTTGCTCGGTTGTAATACAATATTTTCTTCACAGAGCTACGTTAAAAAATATTACATGTCCTTACTTACTCTTACTAAATTCAAGTACTTTATAAAACTTATATAAATATTATTTTACAGAATGGGTACAGATAGAATGTTTACGAAGTTGTTTGCAGAAAAAAACAATTACAATGACACTGAGGTAAGCTTGACTAATTAATAAAACCGTACGTCACCACTTGACTTGATTTTCCTTAAAAAAATGAATAATTTTTCAATTAGCTTTATAACTAAAACCACACTTAATGAAACATATGCAGATAAATTCTAATGATTTATGGTATAATTATTGACAGACCATTTTTTTATCTTAGATAGTTTTCCTTTCCACAAACTAAAAAACAATTATAATAATATCCATTTATACATAAAAAGCTAAATTTTTAGAGTCAACGTATAAATAGAAAAAATCTTTATTTTATTCCTAATACTCTGTCAGCTCACCAATTTTGACAATAAGGTCAATCCGAAACAAGTGAATCAGGAAAGATCGGATCCAAATGATGGACCAATGGAGATCTCTCATTGGAGCAAGTACTTCAAAAAGCAGATTTCTGATAAAGTTTTTAGTTTTTGCAAGTATATTTGAATTTTAAATTAATATTCTTGGTTTCGACAGTTTTGAAAATTTAATTACGATTACTTTTTAAGTTTTTAAAATAAAAATGTATTTTAATAACTTTGTGCTTAGATATTAGTTTGCAGCTTAAAAAACTCTTTAGCTGTTTTACTTTTTTAAATTACAGCTTTTTTATCAAGCAATACAAGTTCTAATGCTAAGCGTTTTTAAGCACAATATTTGTATATTGAACATTTAAAAAAATTAAATATACCTGAACAGATAGAAAGTTCTTTTGAAGGAAATCAGGTACTGGCTGCAAAAGAAACGGCGAAAGGTGTTGTTGAAAAGTTGAAAGATTACCAAGAGAAATGCTTTATGAATGAGGTAATATTTTCAAGGCTTGACTACAAAAAATAATATGAAAAATAAAGATGATATTTTAACATATATTGATGTTTAGAAGTAAAAGGTGTTATACTTAATATACACTTGTGTTTAACAAATGTTATAAAAATGCACAAACTATGCAGCTACGTTAAGAATAAAATTTAGAGTAAACGTATTGCTTTATATAAAACATATAATTGCATTAAACACTACTAATTATTCTACGGTTTAATAACCTTATCAAACTAGTCTAAATCTTTTAAATTTTTTCTGGATAAAATTAAAATTTTTAATTTTCATGCAGTTTCATAGGCTAATCGAATATATTGTTGATGGAGATTTAAGTTTGAAAAACGCTAAGAAGCTTGTTAAGTACTTGCTGACTTCTTGCCTTGAGTGGGAAAAAGCTGTGGTAAGTAATGATTTAGTTTATTTTATTAAATTTTAAAAGTTGTCTGTTTTATGATTAAGGTATTATTTAATGGTAAATTAAAATCAATTAGTTTTCTTTTGTTTAACTTTTTTTTTAAATTCTACAATAACTTTAATTTTATTCTCTTTAAAATGTCAAGAATTTTAAAATTAAACTTGCTTTTTTAAATCAGCTTGAATTTTAAATGGTTTCTAAAATTTATTTTTCTTTTTTTTTAACGTAATAATATAAAACAACAGGAAGAAAATATCAAAATGTCTCCCTGGACAGGCAGAGTCAACGAGACGTTTGTTCTTCGGATGATATCAGATTACGTAAACGGAAGATGGTTAGTAAAAATATATAAAAGTAGAATTTTGAAAACAATGATCTCAAACAAAATATCAAATAAAAATATTGATTGTTTTTTGGTAATTACTTAGGGATGCTTACGAAGAAAAAGCAAGACGAATGAGCAGTGAAAATGACAACTGTGGAAATGTTAACAGTAAAAATGTCAATAGTGAAAAAGACGACTATCTGAACACTTATCAAGTTCGTGTTTAGTTTGTGTTTTCTACTGTTTAAACTTAAACTCTTTGTTTGCCGAAAAAAATAAACAAAAAATATAGATCAAAAATCAGACTAAAATGTTTAAACCATCTATGTCAAAGTTAGAATAATTGTTTTGAAAAAAGGTTAAAAACAAAATTCTTCAGGAAAATAGTTAGATAACTTATACAAATATTTTTTTATTTATACTAAAGGTAGTTGATCCGGACGAGTACATAAGAAGAAACTTGGAGGAAGCAAGAAAAATCGCAGCAATTGTTCCTAATCAGGCTTATGAAGAACAAACAGGATACGAAGATCAGCTGGTCAAACTACCTGAAGTGAGTGTTTATTTGTTACATAATATCTTTTTAAATTGGGTAATGCGAATGTTGGCGTTAGTTTCGCCATTGAGTAATTTTGGGTACCAGGGAGCAAAAACTCTTAAGCTCGCGTAATTAGTTGGGTAGTTAAATTGTAAAGGGACAACAGGGGGAGGGTAATCACATTTTATATTTATATTAGAAGAGACGATTTACGAAGATTATCAGCTGGAAGAGTAACCTGAACTTTTTGTTGATTTGTTACATAATGCAACAAGTGCAGTAATTTTTAATTCAATGACATGTTATTATACTGCTACAATTATTGAACGTATGTGAAGCTTTTGATCTTATTTCTTAAAACACTTACAGTTAATGTCTACCTTTCCTACAAAATTTTCAGTCAACTTTTTGTCAATTTACCTAGCGTGAATGTTGGTTTGTTCCAGGAGCATATTTTAAAGTTTTAATTTGTCATAAATACTTTGATTAAAGTAAGATAAAAACATTATAGTATGTGTGAAAAACTTGAATAGTAAACTAATAGTTTCAAAAACTTTTATTCTTTATGTTTTAGGTTCTTATAACTTACCAGTCCTTGATTAATGCAAAATAAACCCTAACTTATCTAATTAATCACTATAAAACAAAGTTTTATTTGTTCAAAGGAATATTATAAGAACTGTATTAGATAAAAATTTAATCAATCAAATAACAAAACAGACAAGTAAACTGATGGATGCTGAGGAATGGAAACGATCATTAGAAGATAAGATCAAATGTGAATTGGATTTTGCTCTACAGAATGTCATGTCAAATGTCGGCAATGATAACGCTACCATTGTTATCATGAACATAATCAAAAAGTTTGTAATTGTACATTTTTAAAATTAATTTTTTCATGTTTTTTTAAAAGCTAAAACGTATAAACTTGAGTAATTATTAGCATAGTAAATTTGTAATGTTAGTATTTTTTTTAACAACATTTACTTTTGAAGAATTACTCAAAAAACTGTTTTTTTTTTGTTTATTTAGGATATACACAATCTAGTACTAATACTATACTTTATAAAAATTGGTTATTAATTTTACAGTAAAGGACAAGAAAAAGCACAAAAAACAATTTCTGAATACCAAGATGACCTTGTCAATAAAACTAACGCACAAGTGAGATTATAACCACTGTACTATAAATTATTGTGATACAATTTATTGTTATATAAAAATACTATTACATACAGTTCTACTCTGTAACAGTTTTGCTTAAATGTATTAAAGTAAAGTTTTGTACTGGCAACATATAATCACACAAACCCAGTATAGTCTTATCTGAATTTAGATAATTTTCTATTTAAAAACAAATGCTTATAGAATAAATACAATGCGTATAAAAATGTATTTTTCATCAAAACATCTTTATAGGTTCAAAACTCTGTACCAGGAGTGGTTATCATGGAGATTAATGAAGATCATGAGGCATGCAAGGATGAAGATTTAGCTCTTAGAAACGCCTACAACCACATGATGTTAGTTATCTTGTTACGAGTTGCAAATATACTAAGTTTATTTCCGATGTCTTTTTTTAGTTACTCAACTTGTTAGAAATAAACTTGTTTTTGAAGATTTACGTTTTTTCGAGTACATACTATTAAACTTGACTCGATCAATAAAATTCAACAAATATCGTTAAACAAATGTACACAGTGAGAGGGAGTGCTGCAGCTGGTTCGGTCAGGAGCAAAGCGACAGTGAATATTCTGAAGAAGAAAACATTCATGCAAGATTTGCTAGGGTTAGTTAATACTTATATATTTATTTGTTTAAGTAACATCAGTTCTAGTATTCCAATATGCTAGTATTGTACACTGATTACAACAAATTTCACCACTTTTATTTTTTCAAATATAAGCATAAGTTATAGATTTGTTATACTTTTTAGTGTAACAGACAACACAAAAAGTGTTGAAACGACCTTTTTCACAATTTTCATGAAACAGTCATTCTTGAACTGAGCTATGTACAGTTTATTTTATCGTGTAATTTTAAAAAGTTGGATGACAAAACTTAATCACCGCTGTCTTCTAACATAACAAACATATCTCCTTAATTAATTAAAATCCTCATTTAACAAAAAACTAAAACAGAAGGAAGAATCATGGAGTTGTGTTAAGAAGTTGCCAGGATTAATGAAAAGAGCAGTGAAAAATAAAAGCATCCAAGGTTACAAGGGATTGAAGGATATTGTTAACAAGTAAGAAAAAAACTATTTCGATTTTCATCATCATTTTTAAAAGTTTATTGATAATTTTTTTAAAGGAAAACCGGTTAGTTGTAACAGTATAAGCTAAAAACTTGTGTTTTTTCTTTGCTTTTTAGTTAAACATTTAAACTTTTACAGATACAGTAAAAAAGTAGCAAAATCAACAATTAACTCTGCAATTAATAAGAGTTCTGAGAGTTCACTAGTAAGTTTTTTATCTTTCATTTACACTATTTGCATTATTACTTTAACAACAAACGATATGCACGAAAATCTTGATAAGCAATAAAAAGTTTTTAAAAAACTACAATTATTTATTTAAGTTACTTATTAATAATTATCAGTAAGTATTAGAATTATACTACAAACAAAAACACTTAAATTACTACAAGACAAGTTTTTTAGTAAAAAGTGTGTACTTTATGTTCATTTGTAAGAAAATATACATGTTTTTATAAACTTACATTCGAAAACCTAAAGTTTAAAAGAAAATCATTAACTTTTTTAAAAAATATTAATAAACATTACAACAAGTTCAAAAAGCATTTAGAAAAATTTTAAATGTTTTCAAAGGCAAATGAAGAGCTAGTTTCGCCTAAGACTACTTCTGTGGAGAGCAAAACCAAGAGAAGGAGCAAAACAAAAAAACACAACAAATCATCAGACGTAAAGGCGGCTTTTGATGGTTGTTACGCTGACTTGAAAGAATTCCTCAAAACGTAAGTTGTTTTTACAAATTTGTGTTTATTTTTTAATGATTCAAGCTTATAATTTATGATTTAAAAGAAATATTTTGCTTACCAGGGTGTTCTTTTTATACAATGTTTGTGGCATAGTTATAAGGCAACGTGCGCTTTAACTTTTATAAAAGATGTGCCCAAATTCGTAATTCCCCAAACACGTAATTCGAATCTGTGGTGATCAAATGTATTTAGAATAAAATTGCGAAACGAAAAAACTATAAAATACTGTACAACATAAAATACCAATTAATAGAATTATCAATTCTTTTAAAAGACTAAAAAACATGAATCAAAGAAGCTGAACACTAAGTGTTCGTTCAAACTAAATTCATGAAACTTGATAAAAGCGAACTAATCGTTCGCTTTACCAGATCGAAAACATTCACAAACCAAATGCGAGCAAAAAGCCGCCAACAAAAGCAATGGCTTATAGTTAACTACAAAACAGTATACTAAAAAATACGCTCTCTCAAAAAGTAGAAAATGCAAAAAGCATTACAAATAAATTAAATACTTGAAATTATAATTATAAAAAGCTTTTGACCATTATAATTTATACCTTTATTATACCGTTAGTGAAAATTTTATTTTTATAAAGCCAAACTTCCACAAAACACATAAAAATTTTTATCTAATATAAAATATTGAGTCGTTTATTCATTTGTTTCATAATTGAATAAATCTATATAAGAATTAAAAAATAAACTAACTAAAACAAGTTTGCCAAAAGAGATTAAAAAAAAATATGTTTAAACTTGTTTGAAACTATTTTCGTGTTTCAGTGAGATTAAAGGCCTGATGAAGGAGGCGATGAACGAATGCGATTTGAAGGCGGCAGAACAGATGAAGGTGAGAAGAGAATTGGAAAATCTGAAGCTGGATGTAAGTGAAGAGCTAAATGTGAAGAAAGCAAAGAAGCCGATGTTGAAGAAGGGAAAAAAAGCAAAAGTTTGTTACTCTAAATGCTTACATATTAAACATAAAATGTTTTTTAATTTTTACTATATATTTTATCTTCTTGAAGTATACATATAATTTTGATATCTACAGATATTATTTCTATAGTGTTACTTTTACTTACTAAATTAATTAATCCCGCTAACATCTGACTAATGTCTTGCAGCTTGATATAAAAACATATTTGGTGTTATTTTTGTTAACTTATATTTATTAACTCTCTTCCGAACGCTTTTAAACAAGTTTTTCTAGTTTGGGCCGTTTCAGAACACTTTAGTTATAAAATTCTGTAATAATTTTACGTATTTAAATAAAAATTATGTTTTTTGCAGCTTGAGGTAACTTCCAGCTCTGACAACGATCAAGAAACGAAAACGACCAAAAAGGTAAATGAAAGTTTGTCAGCTTGTAAAAAAAAGTATTTAAAAGCTCTTTCAAGATTTCAAAATAACGAAAAAGCTTACTTAAAAAGTTCCTAAATACTTTAAGTGACTTGCTAAAACGAAATCAATCAGTTTAGAATAACTTTTATAGTCAACTTTAGATTATTGTTTTTTTCCTTAGGCAGTACGAAATCAAATAATTCAATTTAGTGTAGATTCAATTTAACTTCCATATAATAAGTTTGAGTTCCATAAAAATATAATTTCAGGCTTTTATAATTTAGACTAATTCAGCAAAACATGATTTTCTCCCGATATATATTCGTTAGAAAAAAACTTTCTGTGTAATTAAATTCGATTACTTTGCTACTTTGTAACAATTTAATTTACTTGAAAAGTTCGACGCATATTCACTGGAAAAATAGTTAAAAATTTCTTTAGCCTTGTTTTAAAGTCATTTAAAACCCAACTAAAAAGCTTGATTTAGAAGCACTCATATTTTGTACCTCTTAGAAATTTTAATCGAGTTGAAAAAAAATATGTTTTAAAAAAAATACAACATGCGTTTACAGAAAGGTAACGCGAAGAATAAGACCAGAAAAATTACAAAGGTGGAAAAAACCCAAGAGCAAGGTGGAATGGTTTCCAGGGTAAATTTTTCAATAATTAACTTATATTCATGGGTTTATTCATTTTTAACAATACTATTTGAGAAAAACATTTTTGTTTCTTTTTGATACCCTAAAAACAGTTTTAAAAAACTAAATACTTCTTTTAGTTACAACAACAGTTTAGTTTATTCCTATGTAAATTCTCAATTAAACAAACATAAAAAATATTTTTAAGCACAAGTTAAAACAATATTAATACGTTACAGATTAGTTGTTGCCGAAAAGTGCTTCTTTTTAAAAACTAATCATATTTATTCAATAAAATAATCATTTTTTCAACTTTTAATTAACAAAACTATCAACTTTCTAAACTTCAGATGCGAAGAGTCAGAGAAATAGACGAAAATGAAGCTGAAATGATGAGAAACAAACTGAAGGAAAATTTGCAGAAACTTGAGGCGACGAAGTACAAGTGCACCCAAGCGTTGAGGGAGTTAGTTTGTATTTACAACAGTTAAAACTTTTTTATTGTTATTTTATTTGAATTATAATAATGTAAAGCTGTTTTATTAAAACAATTAAGTTGTGTTAAGTTTAGTTGAGTTTTGATATTGTTATATTTCATTAGAAAAATCTAAGTTTAATCAAATTTAATTTTTCGAAAGAAAGTTTTTGCAAATATATTGAGTTCTAACCAAAACCTGTTAACGTTTTATGAACTCCATTATCGTAGAAAAAGCTTTATAAATTTCTTAGTTAACAATACTTAATTAAAATAAATAGACGGGAACTTGCGAGCATGGACAAGTTGAACGAGTTGAAGGAAGAACTTAAGGCAGGATTAAGCAGAAACAACTACAACAAGTCAGATTTTAAATTTTTAAAAGCCGTTTCTATAATGAATTTGAGGTATTTGGGTATAATAAGGTTTACAAGAATTTAGATCAATATACTTATACTAACACAAAAGTACTACCCTGTAAATCAAATTTGTAAAATAATAATTATTATATCTAATCGTATTTTTAAAACTCCGTTATCACACTGTTAAAAACTCAGGTTTTAAAAGAAATAGATTCTTAAAACTTAAACATAATCAAATTTTTCAAATATCAACTCTTATAACTCATAATAACACTTATAAAAAATTTATTTCTTCAACCCATATTTAAATATTTAAAACTTTAACTTGTATAATCGTATAATCCATAGATTAATTTTAAAACTTCAACTTTTATAAAAACTTTTTTTTTCAAACTTCAGGTTGTACAAAGATGAAGTAAAGTCGTTGAAAAATTTCGAGAGGAAAATGGTGGCAAAATTGAGACAGATCGATGACCATATTGACGAATATCACAAGTACACAGCTAACTAAATATGTTCTACAAACTGAGCAGAAAAACTTTCACTTTTTGCGACTTCACCTTTCACCTTTTTTCTTCACCTAACAAGCTAACAGGGTTCTTCTTGTCATGTAAGAGACAAACTAAAAGCACCAAAGTTAAATAGTATATGTTTTTTTTTTATCAATAGTTAAACTTTATAAAGCTATTAATGTTAAAAGGTAACAAAGAAATACTCTGAAACTTTTATACGATTAAGTAACTTTCCTCTGAAATTATCAACAGTGCATTAGTAAAAAATATGTTTACAAAACTTTTCAATTAATCTTATTTTTTATAACCAAGCTCCATTTTTCTTTCAAAAGTTTATGGTAAAATTTTCTTACTAATTATTTTAGACTTGTATTGTTTTTAAGCTTTCGCGATTCTTTTAGTTTTTGTTTCTGTTAAGAACTATTTTTTGCTTTCAAAGTAATACTCTTTAATACTTGTTCGTTTGTAAAGATAAACACACTAACACCATATATTTAAATTGTTTTTTTGTACTATGCACTTAGTTATTAAGCTCTTTTAAACTTGCTTAGATAAAAACAAAGTTAAAAAAACGTAAAATTTAATTTTCAAACTAACTTAAAAGATTGATTTAATCAGTAAAAGTATTAAATCTTTTCAAATTTTAATAATATGTAAAAAATCTTAATACTTACATTTACGATTGAAAGAAGTATGACATAGAAATTATTTAGTATTTCACCAGGTATTTAATATTACTTTTATCAATAAAAAATTTGGAATTTTGAACCTTATAAAAAAAAACTTAGTTTTAAACGTACAAATCTTTGTAATTAATTTTTTTGATATGATTTAAAAGCTAAAGAAGAAGCTTTGAAAGATAAACTTGTTGTTTCTAAGTTATTTTAGCTGTGCCTTTTTTTATTTTATGTTTATTATTAAAGAATTGGTTGTGATAACAAACAGAAACGTCACAGAAGCTCATATGAACAAGTTTAAAAAGAGAAACCTAATAAAAATGCCTGCCATAAAAAAAGTATCTTTAGTAATTGTAAAAAAAAATACTTGCCTTAGGTTTAGATCATCAGGCGTCTAACTGGTTTTAGTTTCATTTCTTTTTCAAATAAAGACGACGAAATTTGTAATTTTAAAAACATTTGTTACACTTTTTTTTTACAAAATAAGTTTTCCCGCCTCAGTTTCTAATAAACAACATAGCTAGAATTAGTAATTGAATTAGCTGTAACAGCTATAAAAAAAGCTTAAATTTAGATCAAACTTTATTTACAAGGCAAACGTAAATTGTTGAGGTTCAAAGACTTTAGCGTTTTCTATCAATCCATGTTTTTATCTCTCTAGCTGAGCAATAACTTTAAAGTATCCATGAAATTTTTTATAGTTTTTGTCTAGTCTATGCTTCATTCAAAACTTATGTTTTTTGAATAACAAAAAACATTGTGTAAACCTTACTTTTTTACAATTTATATGAAAAAAAACACTTTCAGCATAAATGTGTTTTAAACTCTAATAAGCTAATATCGCACTACTTTATTATAAGTTTTTATGTATTTTCAAGACAGAGTTGATTGCTTTTTTAAACTTTTTTAGTTGTTAAATTATTTTTTTCTTTTGTTAAAAAGTTAACCATTTTTGCAATTTTCCACATCTAGCTAGGAGTTTGATAAAAACGTTTTAGTACTCATCTATTAGTTATTAAAGAAAAAACTAAGTATTATAATACCTAAGGTTTTTTTTTTATGATTTATAACGTAGCAAATTTTTTTTTAAAAACCAGTTAACCAAAATAAATAACCAAAACAACGACAAAACCTAACGCTAAAATTATTTGCACGCTTAAACTAAAAACATTTACAAAATCATAAGTTTGTAGTAAACAACTTGTATAAAATTATAAGTTTTTAGTGCTAGGCTAAACGTTAAACTATCAATTCCAAATCCCTAGTTGAATCATTTTTTCAGTTTTATGAAATGTTTATTAGTGAAATTAAGCAAATCTTTGCACCCAAGCATAGGAAAACAATCTAAATAAACAAATTTGTAAAGTTTTAAAACAAGTACAACACTGAAAACGCTTGATATACTTTAGGATAATACAAGAGTTTACGAATTAAGTAATTAAAATTTACTTTATTAAATTTTGTAGGAGTTAGTTTTATTTATTTTAAGTTAACTGCTGGCCAGCTATAATTCATCAAAAACGTTTACATAAATTGTCCAGTACAACTTGGTTTTTTTAATAAGAAGAAGCTAAAACAAAACTGAATTGATTATTTCAAGTTATTAAAAATGTATTAGCCATACTTCAAAACATAAAAACTCAAAAAATGTTGAGTGCAAGTTAATAAAATGATGTAATAAAGTTTTAGTAGAAACTAAAAAGAAGTTGTTTTTCTACCGCCTTCACTGTAACCGAACGATGTTAGTGGGCAGCTCACAGTTCCCACCCCGACAGAATCGCCTGACTTCACAGCAAAATCGCCTGGCAACGGACCCCCGTAACCACGTGACGCGTTCTCGGCAGCACCACCGTTCGGTGATCCCGCTTCGTTACACGGCAACCCGACGTCGTTGCCTGGTGACGCGAACGAGTCGCGGTAACCAAGCGACGAGTTGGTACCACCCTGTGAAAAGCTAGACGACTCAGAAGCGCCGTTCAGCGGATGTTCTGTTACTTCAAGGTATGGGGCTGAGGGCACAACTTTTCCTGGGTTATTGGGATCACGCTCAGAATAAGCTGGCGGTTTTAAAGGGTAGTCGGTAGGCGATTCTTCAGCTGTGAATTTGATTGGAGGTTTCTCGTATTGTTTGTCAATAATAATAGGAACTACTGGGTCTTCACTGTAAAAAAATAAAATGTTTACAAAATTTTAATTAAAAGTTTGACGGTAAAAACTTTGGAGTTTTTCTTAAGAAATTAAACAGTTCAAAAAACGTTACTCACTCAACTGACGGTCGCGGTGTTGGAGGAGGTGTTAGAGGAGGTTGAACGGGAGGCGATTTGGCTTTCCTGCTGTAAATGAAACAGAACGCGCATGTTAAAGCGATCACAAAGAGCCCCATACCCCCCACTAGACCCCATAACCACATGCGGTCGTTTGTGCCGGTGGTCCGAACATCAGTTCCTTTGGTAGTTGTATCTACTGGCGCAATTACACCGATTCCTAAAAAATGAAAGATAATATTAGTTAGGTTAGCTCAATATTCTAAAAAATTTAAAAGAAAAGGTTTGTTTTTACAGTATTTTACAGATAGTTTGCACTAGTTCAAAGCAGTGTGCAAAAAGCACAAGAATGTAGTAGTAGCATCTAATAAAAAAAACTAACATATATTTTTTATTCGGTAAAAAGATACACTTAACTAGTAAAACTTTATTTTTTATATAATAACTAAAACTAGTATGTAAAAAAATAACTTTTAGTGTTTATTATATTTCATAACATTTTTGTTTAACACAGAATCAGTCTGGTTGAAACCTTTGTGTTTAGTAGTTGCATCCACTGGTGCAACTGCAACATTTTTTATGGTAGCTGCATCGTGTTTTCCTTCCGGACCTTTCTTGTTTGAACCTCTATTGGTTTCTTTTAAGTCGTTCGAAAGACTCGTCGTTGAGGTTGTCGGTCGAGCTGTTACCCGGTTCTTACCAGCAGAGCGGTGCGTTGAATCGGTTTTTCCTTTGTGATTTTCCAAATCGATTTTTCCTGTGCGATTTTCGGAATTGGTTTTTCCTGCGTGATTTTCTGAATCAGTTTTCCATGTGTGATTTTCTGTTGGTGTTTGCGACGTTGGTTTGAAAGTTTTTTTGTTGGTTTTGTTAGAATCAGCTATTTGAGTATTTGATGTGAACATAGAACTGCTAGATTCCGCTTCGGAGGCATTAGATTCTATTACATTTTTGTTTTTGTTTGTATGTGTGTTGGATTCTATTATATTTTTGTGTTTGTTTATATGTGTGTTGGAATCTGTTATGTCTTTGTTTTTGATGAAATTCGTGTTAGACTCTATCAAGGAGCTGTTGGTTTTTTTCACTGAAGTTTTCGTTTCTGAAATTAAAAATGTTATATTACTTTTTGGTGTTGTGTTAATGTAAGTAACTGTAAATAAAATTATTGTGTTATTTTTCAGATAAGTTTTAAATGCAGTTGGTGATTTCTACATTTAAACCACTTTATTAATTAATATTTTTATTAATATAAAAGTTGACAACTAAACAGCTTATGCACATTTCAATTCTAAATTTAAATTTATGAGTTAACTTTTATTAATAACTGTTTTACGTCCTTTTGAAATTTAAACTAAAATTTATTTTTTAACTTAATTTTTTGCTTATAAAAAAAAATTAGTGTTTATTAAGTATATGTAAAATTATAGCAACCAAACATGTTTTATTCATAAAAATAAGTTATAGATCTGTTAAAATTTAAAAAAAAATTAATGCATTCAACTATTAAAAATAGCTTATATGTGTAACTTTAAGTTTTTGATAACTAAAAAAACACACGCAATTTAATTGTGAATCGTAAAACTAATTATTTAGTTAAACATACAAAAGAACTACGTAAGAACGATTGATTTCAAGCAAGCATGCAAGTATTTTGAGGGGCAAGAACTAGAAAGTATTGTAAAAACAAAATGTTTACCTGAAAAAACGTTAACAGTTGTTTCTGTTTCACTGGTGTCATTAGTTTTGTGTATATTTCTCACAATTTCTGCTGATAAACGATTTTTAAACGAAAATAAATAAAACGTTGTATTAGTTTACTTTATATAAATTGCAAACGTGTTGTTAACATAAAAAAAAGTTAATATTAGAATTATTATGATAGGTAGATATTATGCTTTTAAAAGTTTAACTTTTTAAACAAGTATTTCAAATAGTTAAAATTATGAAAAATTCACTACAAAGATAAATTCAGATAGTTGTTAATAAAAAAAAAATAAAAATCCTTAACAAAACAGTAAGTTTTAAAAAGTTACTTAAATCATTAATAACCTGTAGTTTTATGAATGTTCAATACTTTTTTATCTTTTTTTTGTTCTAACAAAGTTTCATTTTTCATCTTTTCGTTCACATACTCTAAAAGACTATTGAAACGGTTTTCTGTAAAAATGTTTATTTATGTTTATTACAAAAAAGCGAAATACCAAAGACTTTAAATTAATATTGATATTTATAAGCTTAATTGTCTTGAATATGAAAACATATGGTTTTAATAATTAGAAAAAGTTATCAATCTCAAAAAAAAGCGAATTACTAAAAATTAGATTAGAAAAGAACCATTTATACATCTAATACTTTTAAATACTAGAATATATCGCTTAAACGTCACAAAAAAAAAAATGGTCACACTACTATTTTTAATTATTGGATTATGTTGTTTATAAATCAAAACAAATAAGACAAACCAGTGCAAACATGGTAAGGTGGCTGTGACGTCATAAAACAATTCTCATTGTTCGGGCATTCGAAATTTGTTTCGCATGGAAGTTCTAAAAATTAAATAAATATTAAACAGTTGCATGTTGGAATATCATGAATTTTCACGCTTTTTAAAAACCTTATCATGATTATAAACCTAAATACAAGATAATTTACACTTTTAAGTAGTTATAAAAAGCAGGGTATATTTATATTATTTTTTATTAAGTTACTAAGCTTTGGGCTGAATAGCTTTTGTTTTAACTTACTTAAAGCACTAAGTTTAAACTAAAAAATTAGTAAAAGTATGTTAATGTAGTTTTAAACGCTACTCCATATTTTGAGTTTCTCAAACGTTAAAACTTACTGCAGTTAGGGAAAACCCCCCAACCAGGGAGGCATTTGCACGCTGACACTTGATTGGAGGGAATTTGGCAATAAGAATGTGGCACGTGACTGCAAGTACTGCATTGGTCTGTTGAAATAATAGTAACGATAATTAATACAAAGATTTCAAATACTATAGCAGACTATCCTTGAATAAATTGTTTAACAGACATTAAATATAAATCTTATTTTAGCCACTTCTTTAGCACATAGTGCATTGGTCTGTCAAGTATAAACAAGTTAGGATAGAATTTACAGTTAACAGTTAAAAAATTGAAAAATTTTTATCACTATCTGTGAAGCATTATGTTGGTAGAAATTAAGCCAAAACAGTAGTCAATTTTACTAATGATATCAAATAATGTAAACATAGTAGAAAAAAAGTATAAGTTATATTATCATATACTATTTTATTTGTTTTTTTTAATGCTCAAGCTACTCAGGTACTCCATCTTTAAGTGAACTAACATATTCAAAACTTTCAACGGAGGTTCAAATTACTTCTCAAATTAATATACTTTTTCAAACAATAAAAGCATAAATTTTTATAAACTCACATCTTTTTACTTTATCTTCACTGTTGTTTCCTTCAACTGTATTTAACTTAAGATTTATTATTTAGTTTATATGAGTTACAATGTTTTACTTTTATTTGTTTTTCAAAGAACTTAAGAAAAAAATTATTAAAGTGTTTATATTTAATATAATACTAAAACATGTTTTTGTAGTACATGTATTAATTATAACTAAACTTTTGATTATTTTCTAAGTTATAACTATTTTGTGTAATATCATAACTATTTTCGTTAAAATATTTTCGTAAACTGTTATTCTACAAACAAAATACTTTATTCTTTGATTAAAAAGTAGAAAAAATCTAGTAATAATATTTTAAAACTAAATTTAAAATTTATTTTATAAATACTTAGTTTTACTCAGAGTAACAACTAATTATTATTATTGTCATCAATTTGATCTTACAAGACAAAAAATTGGTAACTCACTCAACTCAATCTCAGATCCTCCTGTCTTTCGGTAAAACTCGAAAAGATTCTCAACGCGTTTTTCTAGAATTGTTTTACAATTTTTTGAATAGGTTAAGCGTTTTGGTAGCTAAGCACTTCAATAATTAAAAAAATTGCACAAATATTATTAAGCAACAAGCTATGTAAAATTTATTTTACATTTTTATTAAAGTAAGTTAAACATTTTGATGTTTATGAAATTAAATAACACAAAATAGACGCATATTGTTAAACAACAAGTCATGCATTTATTAAGTAATAAACAAACTTATGCATCTGTATTTCTTTTTTTGCTGCAAAAAGTTTTGAGGAAAACATTTTTTGTTTTGAGGACAAAGTTGTTTAGTCTCGCATTCGTGAACTGTGAAAAAAAAATTTAAATAAAAATATTGGAGTTATGAATAAAACAAATCCTTAAATTTAAAAAAAGTTCTTGACACGCTAGTATTAACTTTTAGTTTTACATTTAACGATAAAATACTTTTAACATTAAAACAAATTTAACGTAAGTAGATGTATTTTAAAAAACTTAAAACAAACCACAATGAGGGTAGTTGTTAAACCCAGGCAAGCATTTGCAAATACTATCAGTATCGCAGTAAGCATTTTCTACTTTCGCACAAACCCTACATGGATCTAAAAAAAAATGAATAAAAAATTGTAGATACTTAATTTAATAACTTATACACTAGTATATAAAAGTTGTTTACAAGAAAAACATTAAAAAAAGTTAAACTAACTCATTAATATAGATCATTAAATTAACTTATGATTTTACTATACATAACCTAGCCTTTGTCTTTAGTAGTTGGTACAATTGTATATGTAGTATTTGTTATATTTATGTGTTGAATGCTATAAGTTCGTTTGTTAAAATTTCCATTATAAATTTAAGCTGTGACAACAAAACAAAAACAATTTTAATTTTGAAAATTTTAGAGTTGTTGTTTAAAAGTACTATTTCCTAAAGTTTTTTTTTCTTACTCGAATAAAAACTATACATTATGAAAAAAATTTACAGTTTATTGAGTTAATATTTTTTTAATCTGGACTTTGCCGATAAAGCTTGTAACTAATTAAAAGCAACATAAACAACTATATGTTACAACTAATAATTATAAAATCAAGATTACCTAGAATCTATAAATAACGATATTAAAACATACACCACAATGTTGTTAATAATTCCTTATAGACAAAAAGTATAAGAAAAAATGAGAAAAATCAAATTTACCTTCTTTTGTATTTTCATATGATATTCCGTAGCTTATAAAAGTTAAGAAAACAACGACCCATTTTAATATTCTTTTCACCATTTTTCTGAACTATTGTATTTATTTTAATCTATAATGTTGGCTTTTAAACTTTCGAACTTAAGATGTATATTAAACCTGTTAACTAATTTTCGGCAAAATTCTGTTAACCAGAAGAAAATATTTTGTTGGCAAATGATAAAGAAGTCAATTTAAGCTTAAATACAACAATTGTTTGAAATATTTGTATATATCTAAGTAAAAAGCTTAAACAAATCTCTACATTTATGACAATAAAAAAAATAACTTAAGTTTTACTTTTACAAAATAAAAGTATTTCCTTAAAACAAAAATTTTAAATAAACATTAGTAAGAAAACTGTTTTAAAATCAGCAAAACTAAACAGTACTGTAGTAACTAAAAAAAAATACTAACTGACTAAAATATGTTTGATGAATTTGCAAAAAAGTATTAACTAAATTGATACATGTGTGTTAATTATACTATCTATAGTTTAATATCAGCTACACTAGATTATTATCTATATGTTACTGTTTTAAAAAACAAAAGTAGAAACTAGCATGTGTGATTTACTCAAAAAAAAATGCTATACTACTAAAATATTAACTTTCCAGGAACAACTATAATTAATACAAATACAAAAAACTAAACTAATACTATTTGCAAGCTGTATTTAATATCTTTTAAAATTATAGAACTAGTGAGATTGATTTATTTGTGTTTGACATCACAATTAATTGGTATATTTAAAAAGTAATAGTAGAACTTTAACTGATCATTGAAACAAATTATTAAATTTCTAAAAGAAGTACTAAATAAAATTAAACTTAATGCACATATTAAAAAAAAATTTGAAAACAGTTATTTTTTTTTACCTAAAACTGAACTAAAATTTAATTAAACCAAAACTGTACTAAACTAAGGCTTGTTGCTAAAAGCATATTGAAAATGCAAACATGGATAAAAAGTTTTAATACTAACTTTTTTAAATCTTAAAGTTTTATATTTTAAGTTGTTTTTTGTATACTTTTTAACACGGTTTTAATATTTTCAATAGTCCTTATTTTTGTTATTTTCAGAACAAAGTATAAATATTAGTTAAACTTCGTACAAATTTAAATACTTCAATATAGATAAAACATTGTTTTTTAGTTTTGACGTTATTATTTGACATGTATACTGTAGTACAAAACATCTAAAAGCTCATAATTAACTTTCTCAAGATAACTGAAAACATATCATACTACGACTTGAATTTAAAAAAATATTTAAGATATTGAAGATTATACTTTACTTAACTTTAGCTAAGGCTTACAAAGATGCTTTGTAAAAGCTAAAAACAAAAACTATTTTGTTTTATGTACGAACGTAATACTTTTAAACAAAAGAGATTTTGTTAATACTAAAAGTCCATATTATTTTATTGAGCATACTTTTTAAATAAACATTTTAAAGACTTTCAAAGCTAATTATTATTTTACTTTTAAGCTTCAGATAGTATATTAGATAAAAATAAAAGTATTTTAAATAGTTCAATTACTTTGAATTAAACAAAATACTTACTATAATGTGTAAAATACTCTGCAGTTTATTTTAATATTTTGTAAGTATTTTTTAAATCGTTCTTACAAATCTTAAAAATAAAACCATGATGTAAAAAGTGATTTACAATAATGTGATAATGTATAAGTAAAGTAGTGTTCTATCTAACAACTTAATTTTCTATGTATACTTTATATTTAGAAATTATTAAAATAACAAGCTGAAAAAGCATAGCTTATAGCGATAAACAAGTTTAGTTGTTAACATACTTGATAAATAATATATAAAATAGTTAGCAAAGTGGACAAAAAACTAAAAAGCTTTATGTATTTTTACTTAACTTTGAATTTTCACTATTAGTTTGTAAACAAAAACATTAACTTTAACAGTGGTAACTCGATTGAATTTCTGAACTATGTAACTGTTTGTTTTCTTACTTGGTTAAAATTTAGTGTAGTTATTTTTTCAAAACATTTCGTTAAAATATTGATTAAACTTTAAAGTTAGTTTGCTTATGGATAATTTTTGTCATGATTTATGTCTTTACATTAAAAACTAAGTAAACAAAATTTCTTTCAAGCTTTTATATTAGCAACAAAGTTTAAATTTTAAAAGTTTTGTGTTCTTTTAAATGAAAAACTTCATTTTTTTGGAAAATAGACTTGTAAGTTGCATATATTAGTTATCAATACTATGTTAAGTGTTTTTAAATCATGTATTCAACTTAAGTATTACTTTTGTTGCGTTAAACTTTTAACTAGCATTATCAAAACACACAACTTAAATTATTTTAATAATTTTTATCTTTTTTTGTTATATTTTTTGCTTATAGCTACAACTTTATAAACAACTTGTCTTATTGAGATACAGTAGCCTGTTTTATTTTTATGAAAAAAAAAATATGATCCTTAAAACGAAATACTATACAAACAATAAACTAAATGACTATAAGTACCTTTCTTAAAAGTAGTAAATAAGCTAACAGATTAAACAACACTCTAAAAAAACAATGATAAAACTTAAAATAAAAGAATTTCTTCCTGGTACGAAACGTATAAGGGTAAACTTTCAAGATGTCGTAAAAAACTACTGTAAAGAGAAAAATGTTTGTTGACAAAAACATGTTTTTTAATACTAAAAGGATTCTTTCAATTAATTTTTACAACTAATTTCAATAAAAACAAAAGTTATGAAAATTCGCAATTTCAAAAACTTTTATAAAAGTTAAACTTTACTAAACTTTTGGTTTCTTTTTCTTTTTTTCATAACCTCTAAAACATATATTTATACTTTTGATTCGTTTAACAACTACAAATTAAAAAATTAGAAGCCAAACTAGGCTTTTTAAGATTTAAATTCACAGTTTAAAGCACAATTATCAAAAATCCCATTAGCTTACACATCAGTTATTTTGCATTTAGTTTTATTTTTTCATTATTTTAACGAATTCGGTCATTCTTTAGTACTCGATTCTTAATATTTAGGTATTTTATTATTAAACTAAAAACAACTTTCAAATTATGCTAAATAAACTTTGGCCGAAATGAGTTTTTGATAAAGATATTTAAAAAAAAAACTAAAGTTACATGATATCACCTACACCTACCTAAACTTTATAAACTAGTTCACAGAAGTTAATCATAATCAGTTTCTTTTATATTGTAATTAATGAAATACTGTGCAAATTTAGTACAAACTATTTGCTAGTTTTAAGCACAAGTTTATACCTTAACCTACAACTTAACTTTACTGCATTCTTCAACCATAGATCTAAGTAAGTTTAATCCCACTATTACTTTTGACATAGTAGCTGTAAAGACTAGAACTTATAAATTTTATGTAGAGGTGGGCAAGGTACGGTTAGAAATTTTTTGTTCAAGCTAAAATAAGTTTACCCTTTGTTTTATTTTTAGATTTTATGAACAATTTATCAATTAATGGTTTAAATTGTTTTTTAAAGTATATATTACATTTTACCAGAATAGGTAGATCGTCAAGATTTGTTTTTTGGAAAATCTGGTCAGTTAGTAAGGCAAGTCCTTCTTTTCCTGGAAATATATCCAAGTTGTGAGCGACTCAATAACCGAAATGTTTTTTGTACGCTAAGTTTAATGATCGAATATTTTGTGCTCCTTTTTTTGTCTTTCAACAAACTGCAATATTCTACAATGCTGCAGTTTTTTTTAACTCTTTGCATCATTCAGAAGTTCTTTTTTCTTTTTGTAAGGTCGTACTTTTCAGCAGTAAAAAAACTTGAAAATTATTTTCAAACTTATATTCTTTAATTTTATCAAAAAACACAGCAGAGTGGTTCTAGCAGAAGTATCTGGCAAGAAGTATGATTACTTTGATTAAATATATTAAAATAAAATAACTAAAAATATAAATTTTTATAGTTCAAGTATACTGCTGTTTCAGAAAATAAATATAAAAACTGTTTAATAAAAATTGTATAATTTTTTGGTTGCTGGACTATTTCTGATATTTTTACATTTTGAATAAAAAAACAACAGCCTTTGAAAAACTTGATCTATTAGATCAGGCCAGTTATTTAAATTATAATTGATTGTCTGAACAGTAAAGAAAAATAAGAAAACTTAAGTGCAGCATGTAATAAAAACCTTATTTTTTTAAAGTTTAGTTCAATTAGCTTTACAAAATTATGAACGCCACGTGTACACTAACATGAAGTTCAACAATTCACTTTAGTCCCCATACATTAAAAATTTCAATAAATCAAAAATGTATATGCTAAATATGCAACCGTTATAAAGTATCAAATAAAGTTAAGGTTGACCAATCTTAAAGTCACTGTTATATAGTAGGTGGAATTTCAATGTCATAATTTTTTATCCATAAAATTAACATTCAGTATCTTAGATAGTTTCTTTATTAAAAATAGTACGTAGAAGAAACAATGGTTTCAAGACTACCATATGAAAAGGTTGTGTATAAGAGTTAAAAATTTAGTTCAAAGCTCTGGAAGTTTGATCTAAATAGATTAGGTGCTAGTAAAGTTCAGTGAAAACACAAAATAAAAACTATATCAACATTATTACACTTTAGCTCAAATTAATGCTGGTATTTTCTTTTGATATTAATAGTTTTATATCTACGCCTCCATTTAATAATCTTAATCTTTTTTTTCAAATATATAACACTTGAAACTATTATACTAGTCAACTTTTTGCTGGTATGTAATTTCTTTTGATATTGAGAGTTCTTTTTTTCTACAACTCAATTTAAAAATATTTTAACATTTTTAAAATATGTTTTCTTTTATCAAATATAAAGTTTTTATACTAGTTAACTTGAAAGTAGTTTAAACTAAATGTATCATGTGGTTTAATAGTATATTTATAAACTTGTTTGCCTTGAAATGTTATACTTATTTCATATATTAAGTTCAAGTTTCATTCAAAATTGTTATTCAAATCAAACTTATGGATTGAGCCTTTTTTTTTTGTATTTTATTTTCACAGTTCGAACTGAAAAAATTCCTTAATTTTCTAAATCAATTTCCTAATAAAACTATTTCAAAAATACATAACTGAAAACTCAATAATCTGAAAAAATTTTAATCTTAATTTAATAGACAACAACTATTTTGCTGGATTTAATCATCTAACTTACAATGCAATGTTTAAATCAAGGTTTCCAATTTTTTTTCATAACGCCCCCCTTAAGAAATAAAAACAGCTATGCCTTCCAACAATATTTCTAAAAAAAAAAACTCCCAAAATAGGGCTAATACCTTCTTTTTGCTCTTTATCATCAATTACAGAGTATCCATTGTAAATTTCAAATTATGACTCCCCCTTTTACAGCTTAAGATTTCCTGTAATGGCCCCTTTGGGGCTCACTTTGGTAAATCCTGGTTTAAAACATTTGTGTATGGTCGTTATATATGCAATAAACAGCTTTATCAGCAGAATACTTGTATCAGCAGCATGTAAAACTTGTACCAAATATTAAATACACACGTGAAGTCATATAGATTTTAATATATTTCAAAAATTTAATCAGACCCTGAAAAAAGATGAATGGCAAAAGCAAAATCTTAAGAAAATAAAATTTGCAAAATACAGTTTTAGTGATGATAAACTTTCTTACTAAGAGCATGTTTTAATCAAGTTTGCTGACCTTATTTTCCAAAAACTTTTTTTTTTCCTGACTTCTGTCATTAATTTTCGTTTTTTCCTGACTGTGGCAACTTTGTATTTTTCTTATTGTGTTTTGTACTTACGTCCTATTTATTTTCTTCGTGCGCTTTGTTTAAGTGGATTTTGATGCCTGAGTCCAACATTTATACAATAAACCACATAAGCAAATGAAATAAGAAAACTATTGTAAAATACTTGCATATAATTAAATTTAAATAAATTATAAATAAAAAAATAAATATAAAATAATAAAAAAATTTTTTTAAATATATATAACTGATACAACAAACAAGCTAGTTATTTAATTTATTTTCATTGTGAGACAGCAAATATTTAATATTAGTTTCAACAAAAAAATAAATAAAGAGTTTCTAAACACCTTTACCTATAAGAAACATTGACAAAAACATATAAAATATCAAAAATACTTAACGAAAATGCGTAAAGTTCTTAATAAATTATATTTGTGTTTATAATTGTTTATGTTAATTAATTAACAAGAAAAATGTTAGGACTGAGCCTGTTTTAAAGTTAAAATGAATTATTATAATTTAAATATTTATAAAAGGTGTAAAATACTTCCATAAAGTGTCTTAATCCAAAAATTATTATAATTATAAAAATATTATTTATTTTCAGGTAATAAGTAGAACAGGGGCGCTGGTAACGCAATTAAAACATTTTGCGCATTTTAACAACTTTCACTCTGGGGTATTCTACGCCTGCTTAGCGCGCTGCCTAGCCCGCTTGTTGGTGACAGCTTGGAATCCGGTCTTAATGGAGGCAACGGAGCATGACGACTGGCACACGTTACACCTGAGGAAGTACAACCTCTCGCGTTTTTCAAGCGTCGTGTCGGTGGCTCTGCACGTGTGGCAAGTCACATACTCCTCTGTTGGAGAAAAGAAAGTTAAATTATTTACTAAAAATTGTTTAATTAAATTGGTAAATTGTTTGATACTAAGTAAGAAATTAAAAATAAAATATATAATTTTCTTCTAGAAAGGCTTTTAATTATTAATTAGCATTCGTTTTTAATTAGTGTTCCACTCGTCTGTTTGAAAAAGTTTATATTGATAAAAATTATATGTAGTATGGTTCTTTCCACCAATGAACGCATTACTTTTTCCAGATTTTTAAAATCTCATGTAATATAAGTGCATCCATTAGTAGAGGGTTTTAAATGATTTTTTTTTATGGCATGTTACATAATTCTCTCTTAGAAAAAGAGTTTTAGGTAATTTTTAATAATAACTGTAAAAATAAAGGTATAGTTTACCAATTTCCTCATAATAAGTGCTCTTTTTTAGAAGATTTTGAAAATCTCCTAGAAAAAGAGTGTTTTCATTGGCAGGAGGCCAAAACATTAACAAATCATAATTTTATTTAAAACTAACTAATGTATCTTCGCAGGACGGTTTCCAATTGTTTCTGTTGGAATCTACCCTTGATAATAAGCTGATTGGTACCGTCAACACTCCCACTGTGATTTATTATTAATTAATATATATTTTTTTTTTTTGGATAATAAACTTGTATAATCGGGATTACCGGTTTATGTATTATATTATTTATTTACTAATAACTATTATTTATACATCATATAATTATATCAATGATAAGCTAATATTATTAACACCACCGCTGTATGTAAATAATTTTTTATTCATTATTATTTTATATTGATAATAGGCTGATTTGTACCATCTGTAAAAATAATTATTGAACTGGTCTGTAACATCATATTAACTTTTCTTTTTATTTATTATTACTAACAGTACAATGTTGTGTTCTATGTGTTCAACAACTATGACTATTACCTTACATTTAATAAAAAAATCAAATAAATAAGACTTTAATAATTTTATAAAATACTATTTTTTAAGCAAAATGTACTGCTTGTTTAAGTAAGAAATCATTTTAGTCAACAAATAGAAATTACACAGCAAACTTATTATGATTTTTATATAAATTAATATTTCAACTGACCTAGTACCCAGTTCAGCAAAAAGAAATTGAATGACGTGCTTTGGCTGACGATTAATCCTGTAAAGTTTTTTAAATTATTTAAATAACACATTTTATTAATTGATAAGATACTGTGTCATATATAGTAATAACTTACTCAGTTAAATAGTTACTTTTTAAAATGATCAAGTTTTTTTTTTTAATTTGTGAAATAAATAATCAAAATACTATCTTTTTTTTTGAGAAATACATGAATTAATTATCTATGTTTTGTTTTATGTCGTTCAAAATATATTTTCTACGTACAACTGAATTAACTGAAGCAAATTTAATCTGAAAAAATTATTTTAATATGAAATTTAATTTTTTCAACAAGGTTACTGTTCCAGTTTTTAAAGAAACTTTCGTTTTGAATTTTATTTAAAATATTTACAACTGTTTAGTGAACTATTTTAAATATTAACAATAGGTAAGATATTTATCTGATATATTTCAATATTTGAATTGGAAACTATGTCAAAAAGAGAAACATTTTAAGTAAATATATTTGTTATACTTCATACTCACTAATGTAGTTACATATATGTTACTTAAATAACATCAAACTGAATTGTGTAAACAAATAAAAACCAACAGAATAAGAAAAATTAATTGATGAATTATTGAAACTATTATGCTAACATTTTTTATACATAAAAAATAGTTATAAGGTATAATTTTAATATATATTTAAGAAGTACAATTATTCAAAACTGGAGAAAAACTGACTGATAAAATTAAGGACTGGTGTCTTTTCTTTATTATTTAATACAAGTAACTATACATATAAAATATACTTTATTATCAACAAGGTTCATTTAAATATACTTCTAAAACTTGATACTAATAAAAAAGTTTAAAAAAACGAACTGTGAGACTATTATTAAAAAATTGGAAAAACTGTCATTAAAATACTTGTTTTGTATGAATAAAATATATATAGATTATTAATCAAATTTTTAACAAATATATTTTTTTTAACTGGGAGACTATTGTTAAGAAACTGACAAATTTAGTATTATAACTTTATTTATGTCAATAAAACATATAAATTTATAATCTATTGTTTAATAATTATAATATTTAAAAAAACAATAACATGAGAAACAATTGGTGAGAATTGACGAAACTATTATTACGAGATTAACTGTATAAATAAAATAAACATACGTTTTAAAAATTTTTTATTCAATCATTTTAATTAATAAAAACAACGAACTGTGACACTATTGTTGAGAAGTTGACGAACGAAGTTTTCTTGGTTCCCACTCTCGCGCACTGCGGTGGACTTATCACAAACTTCTTCTTCTCACCATTGACCATCTCCGGGTTGGCCCTCCTCATAGTGTTGAACACCCTCTCAAGTAGCTGTTCGGGGGATTTTGTTTAGTTTCGCGCGTATTTTTTATACTTTGAGCAGTTTAAAGCTATTTGCTGATTGAAGTTTTATTTTTAGTATTTTGAAAAAAATATATATTATATACAACGCGTCCATTTAAATGAAATACAAAACAATGTATTGTAAGTAACAACATTCAAATTATAGTTATTATAAATAATAGTTCATGTATGCCCATTTTTTATTTTATTATTATTTAGTTAGCAGATTGCAATTTTTACTGCACAATCTTTCACAACTTAAATCTCTAAGCTTGATTTATATAGTTTTTAGCCTCTATTTAGTAATTTAAATTAATTACTCTTCTTTGGCTTAAATTGTGTTTAAGTCGATAATAAAGAAAACTTATTTTGTTTGCTAAAGCTCAGATATGGTAACTTAAAAGATTTGCCTTAAGTTTGTTTATTTTAATCTTAGCTGAGATTTTATTTTAATACTACTACTTTAATTAGGCTTTCATAGGTCTTATTTTGTACATTTTTTAATTTTCAGATGAATGCAGCTTTTTAATGATTATGTATTTGTTACTTATACTTCTTTACTTTAAAGCTTTACTTTATTTTGTGTTAGGGAGCTATACTTTTGCAATTTGTTTGATAACTTCGTGTTTACCTTATTACAAGGTTGCCAAAGGTTTTTAAGAAGTTTCTTCCAGGTTTTCTTAATTTCTTCAAGTTTTTCAAAATTACAAGTTTTTGGGTCTATTTTTAGCATACAATTACGTTTAAGGTAAAAAACTGCCCTAATTAGTTTAACAAAACTGAAAAGATATTGTCAAGCTAATTGAAATGTTTATAATACAAAAAATAATCAATAATAATTTCTTATATCTTTTTACAGATTTTTTGTGTGGTATTAAAATTCCTTTACTTTACATGTAAAAATTGTTTAAAATTCCAGAATTTTCTAGGATTCCAGGTTTTTTGGAAACCCTGTTATTAATTATATATATGCATAAAGACAACTTGCCGAAAAGCTAAAAATTATTCATACTTTAATAAGTTAACAGCAAAAAATATTCAAACTTGTTATGAGTTTTAAAAATACTAATTTTAACATTTATACAAAATAATCTAACACATGGTTGCCACTGATCAAGCTGAGAAAAATTTCCTGACTTTTCCTGACTTTTTACCAAAATTTTCCTGACTTTTCTAAATCAAACTCTTAAATTAAACTTATTCTAAAATACATAATTTAACTTTTGAAACTTTATAAAGCTTTCAATCTAATTTTAATACAGGCTAAAAACAACAGTTTTTTGTTAAATTCTATTATCAAACTTCCAGTACATCACTTAAACCATCTGTGTAAGATTGATGTTAGTAATAAACAGCTCTATCAGCAAAATACTTGTATTATTACCTTATAGACACAGCTTATCTAGAAAAAAAACACAGTTTTTTAGCATTTCCTAGCATAAATGTATCTAGATAAACAAACTACATATAAGGAACTTTTACAATTAAAACCTTTTACTAATAACGAACTTTCACAACTAAAATCTAAAAACAACAACAAATTTTTACAGTTGAAACCTTAAAACAATAAAGAAAACATTTTTTTTTAATTTCCTAGCATAAATGTATCTGAACAAACGAAATGACGTATAAGGAACTTTTACAATTAAAACCTTAAATTAATAAGGAACTTTCACAACTCAAACCTTAAAACAATAACAAACTTATACAGTTAAAACATTAAAACAATAAAGAACTTAATCAAGAACTGTTTTTTTAAATGTATGTACTAAAATTTATTTTCTCCGTTTTTTTATTAGCACTTCAACCTCTTAATCTAATAAAGATATGGTTTCCTTTATCTGGTCTGCATTCCACTTCAGTCTACACATCAACTTGTTACATTAGATACTAAACTAGCAGCTTAGTTATAAAGAACTCAATTATTTACTTAAACAAAAAACACTTTGATTCTAAAACTATGCTAGATAAACGTTTGTGTATATATCACAGTTTCACTATGGATGTGTCCTTGCTACAGATCATCACTACTAAAAAGCTTACAAAATCTGCTTATTCAAGTAGGGTACTTGTTCAATATGTTAATAGAAAATTTTTGCAGTTTTAAAAAGGATACTTTACTAATTTATACCAGATGAAGGCATAAGAATTAAAATTAAATATTTTTGTAAATTTCTAGGAAAATTTAGGAATTTTTTTCTGACTTTAAAGGACTTTTAACTAATTTTTACCATTTGAAGGCAAAGAAATTTTGTAAATTTAAACTGACAAAATCTGACTTTTTCTTAAATTTTATCAAATTTCCTGACTTTTCCTGACTATTTTTCAAAGCACCCCATTTTTTCCTGACTTTTCCTGACTTTCGTCATTTTTTTAAATTTTTCCTGACTTTTCCTGACCGAGTGGCAACCCTGCTAACATTAAGATTATAAAAGTAACAACCATACAATAAAAAATTACACGGTAGTCCGAAAAGAAAAAAAAATGATGTTATTGATTTTTTACAAACAGCAATAGTAGAAAATAAATTGTTAACTTTAAACAAATTACTGTGTCTTTGTAAAAATGTATAAATACAAATTGTTATAATTCTAGATTGCGGCTTATATATGGTAGTTTTATTTATTGAATTATTTATTTTTATTTATTTGTATTTTTACTTATTATCTATTGGTTCATTGCATTACTGTGCTTTTTAATTCATTGCAATATTATCATTTAATTTATTCTCTATGCACAATTACGCATAGCCGATCCCGGCTGATAGCAGGCCTTTTAATATTATGGTAGTACTACTTTCAATTCTTTTAGAATCAAATCAAAAAGATCTCAGTAAATACAAACTTTTTTTTTCTGTAAATACGGGTAATAACAAAATTCAAATTTAAAGACAAACAAATTTATAGAATTTAACAATTTTGAGCATTAAAATGAATAAATTATTTCCGAAAGTTCAATATATGTCAAACATCTAAACAAATAGTTATTTAACATATAAATTTAAAAAACTGCTTTCAAAAGCAACAGTTCAGAGCAATATTTTTATAACAACCCTCATCGTTATAATTTAATACTAGATGAACTTAATTTTATTAGACAGTGTTTTAAAATTTGGCTACAAAGAATAGAAATTTGTAATAATAAATAAAGCTATTTATGAAAATTGTGTGATGTTATGTGATATATTTTTGTTAATAAAGGTAGTAGACAAAAAAACTTTATGTAAAAACAAATAAATATTACTAGAAATATACACAAAGATCTTTTAAAATATTAAGAACTAAAATGTATAAATTGGTTTAGAAAGTTTACACAATATTTAAAAAATCTACAAAAAAATCAGATTATAAACAGAAAATTTCAAAGCAAATAAATCAATAACAATCCTCATAATTATCAATAAAATAAACAATAATATCAATAAATAAATTATTATTACCTGATCATAAGTATAGTCCGGTTCATCATTCTTGATTTCCACATCATCTGTAAAAAAATATTATTTATTAAAATACTAATTGAATAAAGAACCAATGTTAATCATAAAAATTATAAAAAAAAATTTGACCATATAGTTTTATGTAAGATATAGAGCTTTTTTCTTCGAGTTTGCTAAAACAATTCCTTTGTTTCATAACTAAGTATTTTAAAATTCACTTCTAAAATTTAAAAGATATTCCAAGAAAAATCATTGACTCCAAAATAGTAATATTCAGGTATTAACATAATTTACATTTTATGAAAGTATAGATTTTTTATTTAATTTTGGAGACTTAGTTTTTTTTTTTTTTTTAATTTTATAAGCACCAATTTCCAGTCAACTTTGTAAAAGAATTAAAAATATACTTTTAGTATTTTCCAGTAGAAAAATTATTAAAAAAATATATATTGTAAAAATACTCGACCCTTTAACATAATAACTTCAATAACCTGATTTATTTTCTTATGACAAATAAAATATTTTGAATCTGTTTAATTCTTAAAAAGTATCAGGTGGCTGAAAACAAAAAAAAACAATAACATAAAAATAAAACCAAACTAAGATTGACCAAGAATTTGGTAAACTTTGTAAGTTTTAAGTTTACCTGATTAAAAAAAAATCTTACATAATTCATCAATTGTTTTATTAACAAACAAACACGAAAATAAACTTACTTATTTTGATCTACTTCAAAATGAAAAACTTTTAAAAACCATATTAACTACAATTTTTTTTTTATAAAATAAATAGTTTTTACTAACTCTGATCAACTTCTGGCAAATCTGCTTCTTCAACCTTCACCTTCCTCGACTTCTTCTTTTTCTTTTTCAAGTTCAAAACAAGATCTTCGTCTTGCTACAAATTATTCAACATTATACTTAAATTCAATGTTATACATTAGGGTTTCCCAAAGTGTACAATTAAGGGTAATAACTAGCAAGGGTGTAAAAGTAAATAGGTAACTAACTGGAAAAGGGTTCATTTCTAATAATAAGGTGTGGTTACTTTTTATACTTGGTCAAGTAATTAATATGAAAAATAGTTTAGGAAGTGTTTCGTAATAGATTAGTATTTTGAGTTTTTAAATTATTTAATTACTGTCAAACTAGAAAGTATTACTTTTAAGTGTCTTTTAAAATATTTTTTACTTGTTGCTTTAGCATAAAAATATAATGGTGCATCATCTTTTTGGAAAAGTAAACGTTTATGTTTTGATTTGTATTTTAGAGCTGATCTTCATTTTTGAGATTAAAATATAACACTCATTTTGAATTATGATAGTTTAAAAAGTATAAAAAATGATTTAACATTTTTTTATAATTCATACACCTTTGATTACAAGTTATTTTTAAATACTCTAAAGCTATAATACTCTTTATTTTAATGAAATATTTTAGAGTTAAAAAAAATTACTTCAACTAAATATAAACTATAATTTAAGTTTATTCTACCAAAACTTTTAGTTTATTAATTATTAATGGCAAAAACTCAAAATAATTGTTGAGATATAGCCGGTCAAAGTTGGAAGCAACAATAGATTCCTTATGGGAGGCGCAAACTAAAACGGCAAATATCTAGAAATCACTAAAAATCTATACCTCTAATCTAAGAAGATAGATTTTTAGTGAAATAGTTAATTTTTGCCGTTTTAGTTTGCGCCTCCCATAAGGAACCTATTGTTACATCCAACTTTGACCGGCTATATCTCAAATATTATTTTAAATTTGCAAAATCTGTAAATAGCAACTTGTAGCTTAGTAAAAAACTATATAAAATAAGATCAAATTACAATTAAAGTGTTTTACCCCCCCCCTATGCCCTTAAAATAAAATACAAACTAGTTCATGACTTTTCTTATTCCATCAGCTTATGTTAACTTTTTTAATTTTTTTTATTGAAAAATTGCGGTTCCTTCCTTAAAAATTAAATATAAAATGATTGATAAAGACATTTTACACTTAAAAACATGGTGGTCACTACTTTTGGAAACTTCTTCCAGGTTTTATAAAATTGAAGTGGCCTTGTCCCATGTTTAAAACTTAAACATAAAAAAGTGTGTTTAATTGTTTTAAATTATTTAAAAACACTGCATAGTTGGCTGGCAAGTTGCCATTGACTCTTAATTGGTGACAAAAAAATCAGACCGAGTTGGACAGAATTAGATTTAGTGCTTTCTACACTGCTTTTGTTTTTTGTTTCTGTTTTTCAAAAAGTTTTTTGTTTCTGTTATTTAGGATTTAAGTGAGTAGAAGTAAATTTTTGTTTTAACTAAATTTATAAGTACTTAAATGTATAATTCAACCTCACAATAAAATTTTTAATAAATTACACAAAAATAACTAAAACATTTACATTACGTTCTGCTTAATCTTTTACACTACATTGTGTGTAATTTAGTCTTTGTATAAGATAACTATTCATTTATACAACTTAGAAGTTATAATTCATACTAGGATTTATATTACAGTATCCTTTAAATCACTTATTCATTAAATTTAATTAATTAGTTGGGCAAAGGTAAAACTGTTAATTAAATCAAATAAAAAAGATAACATTATTCTCATTATGTTTTGATTTATAATTAAGAAATACTTTTTTTAATTTTTAGACTTCTTATTTCAAAAAAAAAATTGATTTAAACTGAAGAAAACATACCTTTTCCTCTCCATCTGTAAAAAAATAAATTTTGTTAAATTTAATTTCAATAGTGTTCAAGTTATTTATAAGAACTTTTATTGTAGTCATTATATAATATTATATGATATTTTTTGATTTTTTATTTATGTTTTTTGTTTTATTATTTTTAGTTAGTATAGTTTATTTCTTGTTTTTTTAAATAAAAACTGTAATTTTTGAGATAATTAATTTTTCAAAATTTACATCATCGTGTAATAAATTTGTTAAAAAAAAATAGGTAAACAAATAGTAGTGAAAAACTGTATTAAAAATTATGATCAAAATAACTAGTAGTAAGCTTTTTAATTATAAAATCAAATACAAACCAGGGTTGTCACTTGTTTTTTTAAAAAAATTTTCAGGTTTTCCAAACTTCTTCCAGGTTTTTAAAAGTAAATATTTTTGGGTCTATTTTTAGTTTAAAGTTAATTTCTATTCAAGAAACTGTATTAAATAGTATAAAAATATTGAAAAGAATCTGTAAAGTTACTTTAAATGTGTTATTTAATAAAGAAAATTTTTGATGATGACTAAAAATCTTATTTATATGATAGATTTTTTGTGTCAAATCAAAATTTTACAACTGAAAATAATAAAATTATTAAAAATTCCAGGTTTTTTTCAAAATTTCTCAAATTTTAGGTTTTTCCAGTTATTTTAGCCTAAATTGTCAAATTCGAGGTTTTTCCAGGTTTTCAGGTAAAGTGGCAACCCTGACCAACATAAATCTATATATTAAAGTTGATCACATGAAATTTAACTGGACTTACACTATTTAGACATAAAATCTAGGAAGAAATATGCTTTTTATAAGACAATACAAATAACTAATTAAACAACAGAATAAAAAAAAATTGCATGCACATAATAGACAAGTTTAAGTATAAAACTTTGTAATTACAGTAACCTCTCGCATCTTTACGCACTCGTGAGGTTACGCACTCTCGTTTAGTTACGCATTTTAGAATTCTAAAAAATTCAAAAAATAAAAAATTTAGTTTTTTTTAGTATTGCACAAGTTAGGTTTGTTGTATATTTTTAATTTAAATATGTTGTTAAATGCTATCTTACCTCTCTATATCTTTAGACTTAGTAAACTTATGTTCCTTGACTAATTGATAAACATTTAGATTAATTATGTTAGCAATAAGAGATTAAATAAAAATTCTGAAAAAATATGACTGTGTAAAATAATGAAAGTATAATGAAATTATGAAAGTTAAAAACACAAAAGAATAATACAGCATTCTAGCACTATATACGAATAAAGCAAAACAAATTTTAATATAGACACCACACCATTTTTTAATTGTAATCAAATGCTTTATTATAAATTAAATTTGCTATGTAGAAAAAATATGAATGTTAAGTATCAAAAAAGTGACAATTAAATATAAATAGAGATAAAATCTACTTATTATTTTAGATATATTTTTATCCTATTTTTTAGTATGTGTATAGTTTTATCTTTTGTTTTTATACTTAGGAATAAAGTAAACAAATTGTTAAAAGTGGGAAAGTTCCCAGTCTGCTTTTAACTAGAAACAATATAAAAAAACAGCCATTATTGTAAGTATATTTTGTACCTCTCGTATCTTTACGATCTCTCGCATCTTTACGCACTTTTTCTGTGGACACAATTTGCGTAAATAAGCGAGAGGTTACTGTAATACAAATTCTGTGAGTTAGCAAATCAGTTTTTATTTAATACACATGGTTATTTAATAAAGTGATAGTTTTAATAAATTATTTTTAAGAATAAAAAACTTTAACTAAATATAGACAAACCCAAAGGTGAAAGAAATACTGGAAAAACATATAACTTTTTTTTCTAAGCTTTATTTGAAACTGTACTTGGTGTTTACAAAATACTTAAGAATAAAAGACAACTGTTTAAGTAAATTAAAAATATAAAGTAATATTTTTATGTTGTTCCTTCTTGTTAAGACAGTGGACAAAAAGATGAGGATAATTTGGTTTCTATTTAGTAAAATTCTTTTATAAACTGTAATTTACAACAATAAACATAAGTAAAATTGGAAAACCAAGAGAGTTCTTAGTTTTTCTTTCAGTTTACACTATTATCTAAAAATAACTACACTTAATAGTTACTAATCATTATTGAGCAGATTATATAAAATTGGAAATTATTAAGTAAAACAATCAAATATATGAAATGCAGATTAATTTTCAAAAATGGTACATAATAGTTCAAAAAGAAATTGATGAAGTAATCTAGCAGCAAGGTATTTTTGAAATTTTTTATTCCATTTAAGAAAAACATGTTATCATCTAAGACACAACATACCTCAAAGACTTGTACTTATAACCATGCACATGTCAATTATAAAAGCCAATAAAAATAACAATTCAACAATAAACTTACTGTCAAGATCGAGTTTTGCCTTTTTCTTTTTTTTCTTCTTTTTAAGACCAAGGTCTAATTCAACATCCTCAGCTGTAGGAAAATCAAAAGTTTTTTTGTAAAATACTTACCTTTCATAAAACTGTTAAAACTGACTAAAATGTTTAAAAATAATAATAACAGATTAGAATAGGTTTAAAAAGATTCAAAATAAAGTTTTTGACAGTCAACTTAAGTATATACATAACTTAAATGTTGTAAAACTTAAATGCTCAAAATATATACCAATGTTAAAACTAAGTTCTAATATGTGTGCTGTGTTTATTTATTTCTACTTAAAAACAGTAGAGATAACATTTATCTAAATTTTAGTCATGTAAAATACAATTTAACTTATATGGTGGACAATTAAAGTAAAATTTATAAGCTACGATTTTATAACAGTACTTTATAAGTCTAAAATATTTAAAATAAATGAGTCTGTAAATTTTGTAAAAAAAAATCAGAGGTCACAAATTATAAGATCCTTAGATAAGGTTTAAGTTTTGTAAGACTTTCTTATTTCTAAGTTTATCAAAATATGGTCAGTAGCTAATTATTAACTTTGTGAATATAATAAATAGTTGTCAGGTGAAAAACTTAACTTCAAATAGCAAAAAAATCATCTATCTACAGTACCTAATCAAAATTACCTCATAAGCTTACTAAAAACTTTATTTCAAAACATATGTATACATTTGGGTGCTATAAAAAATGACATTATTGAGTTTTCAGCTCAAGATACTACAATAATACTAAACTAACAACTTAAAAAAATCAAATTACTAACCTGGGACTTGTGGTGCAATGTTTTCTTCATCAGCCATTTTGATTTTTTTATTAGGAACTTTATAAAAACTTAACTGTAAAATTTTTAGAGTTAATAAATGTTTGGTATCACTTTTGCTAAGGTTTATCATTTGTTTACTAAGTTTATTTGAGACTTTTTAAATTACTACAGAAAAAGCTAAGTGTACAAACTTTAAGTCTATAAGGTTTTGTAACAAGTTTATTTGTTCATTTTTATTAAGAAATCAAATAAAAGTGAAAAATACTTTAAAACTATTTAAAATTAAAGAAAATTAAGGGCATAGGGGGTCCACTTTAATTTTAACAAGTTGATCTTATTTTATTGAGTTTTATCTGAACTATCACAAATTTTTCACAGCTTAAAGAATTATAAGTATTTTTTTAGAAATAAGTGATCTAAGTCAGTGACCTTAATAGGTTCCTAATGGAAGGTGCAAACCACAAGTACAAATAAAGACTATATTTCATTAAAAATCTATTTCCTTATTAAATTCTAACCAATTTCCTTAAATTTTCACAGAAGGTAAATTATTAAATTTGAAAAAGTTATAATTGGGGAATTTTTTTTATTTTTTTTCTATTTATTTTGTTTCTTTTTATCTTCAATTTATATTTCCCAATTTTTTTAAAACTACAACAGTCAAAGTCTTGTAAATTATAAAAGAAACATTTCCTGATATAATGTAAGGTCTCCAGCTCAAAAAAGAAGAAGAAAATAGATCTTTAGTGTTATTTTTGATTTCCAAGAAAACTGACCTCAAAAAATTTGTATTCCATACCTTTGTATCAGAATTTTTACAAAAACTACAACATCTCAAAAGCAAAATATAATTTTTTACATCTGTAAAAACTTGCTTGTAGTTTGTACTTTAAGCTTTCATATAAAAGTCAATGTTAATTTTAGTAAAAAAATATCCTAAGAAGCTACAGTTTTGCAAAAAAAAAACTTGTAAGCCAGAGCTTTTCAAAATAAATTTAAACAAGCCAAAGTAAATAAATTTCAAGTTGTTAAAGATAGCTAAATATAATATTGTACCTCTGTAAAAAAAACTCTATTTATCTAAGTCATGAATTGATATAAGAATTAAGTAAATTAAAGACTAAACAAATCTTTAGCCACATTGTCAATGGAGACAAAACAATAACACTAAATCCCAAGCTTACAAAACCAAAACTAAGCCATCTCTGCCCACACCCAGTCAAATCACCATCAATCAGCCCAAAAATAGATAACAAAAAAAAGCAGTACTGAAAATTAATCTTAGTTGTTAATACAAAGGAAATTAAGTTTGACTTCTTCTGGTTGATTTTTAAGTAAGACTATTTTTAGTCCAAATTGAAAAGCTCCAAGGTAACTTTGATCTTTTAGGTTTCTTGGAATTTTCTCCCATACTTTACATCCAAGGTAGGATAAGGTTTTAGAACCATAAAGACTATTTACTCCAGGGATGTAATATTTTGTTTCTGAACAATCTGAAAATCTTGTTGAATGATTGTAAAATTTTATTTACTCTTGTAAAGAAGGACTTAAAAGTTAACTGGCACAGTATGTTTTTTAAATTTGTACATAAAAATTTGTGCAATACTTGAACATTATTTTCTGTTCTATTTTCATAATGTTAACACTTTCATTCCGAGGACCAAATATTTTTTTGCTTTTTTGGTTGTTCAATTATGACAGTTTTTACCTTAAATTTAATTTTATACTAAAATAGACCTAATAGTTCATTCTAATATTAAATCTGGCAAAATTTTCTTAAAAACCTTTGGCAACTCAAACTTAGTTTAAGGGTTGCCACACACTCACAATATTTTTAAATTTTGAAAAATCTTATGATGACCCAGCATATTTAATTAAACATACTTAGAATTTGTTTTTCAAACTCAACATAGTTTTGTTTTTTCATAAAAAACTCTAGACGGTTTGAAAATTCCCAAAAATCTCAGGCCAGTTTTTTTAGATTTAAAAAAAAATATTTTAGTTTTAATATTTTGTTATTTTCTAAACAAGTTTGTTGAAGAACTTGATTTTAAATGACTTTGAAAAGCTTTCAAATTTTTTTACAAAGAAATGTTGGCAGAAATGGGTATAAAGAGAGAGCAAACCTATTTTTTCTTTTGAAAATAAATTTGCTTTCAGTTAATATAAATAATAATATTTTAAATAAAGATGAAAAAAAATTTATTAATTAATGATAATATTGATTTTTTATTGATCTTGAGTTTATTTTTGTTGTTTTAATTAAAACTGCCTTAATGTTATAAAATGTATGGTGTGAGGATAGATGATCTTAAGGTCTTTCTCCACACCAATCCATTGACAATAGTTGTGAGCATTCACGCCTATCTTTCTTTCTTGTCCAGGACAAATATACATATTTTAAGTATATACTACTTCATAAACAGTATAACAAGATTGAAAAGATACTGTAAAGCTACTTTAAACAGGAAAGTACACTTAAAGATTATTCTGATTTGCATATTTCATGGATCAGCAAGTTTTTCTAAGCTTTTACTTGATAATTACTTATACCTTTATTCCTAAACCACCTCCCCCAAACATATCAAAATTATCCAAAAAAATATCAAAATTTCATTAGATCAGGTAAATTAAGTAAAAAAATCCAAGTTTTTCATGGTTTTTCAGTGATTTTTTTATTAATTTCAAGGTATTTTTCAAAATTTCTCTAATTCTAGGGTTTTCTAGGACTCAAGGTTTTTCAGCAACCATGTAAGTTTAAAAATAGTACTAAGATAGAGTTGGTTAAAGTTTGGGAGTTCTTGATGAGAGAAAAAACAGTGAATATACAAAAACAACTAATTTTTTTTTTAAGTAAAATTATCTTATATCTATATACTAGATCAGGGGTTGGCAGGTCAAAAGGGAATGTTTTTTTAAAAAACTTTATTTAGCTTTGAAAAACTTTTAAAGACAACTTTTTTCAACAAAAAAATTTAGGCAATAGAATATCCTTTAAATATAACACTAAAATTTAGTTTTTGTGTTTTCAAAAATATTAGTATATCAAACTAGTTGAATAAAAATTTTAATGTGGCCCACGGGCCGCAGTTTGCCGACCCCTGTACTAGATAAAAATAAACTTTTAATTCGTATATTGTATTTAATCTCAATTGGTAAAACATACTATAAAAATTAGATTTAATTTTTTGTAAATTAAGAGAAAATCAATATAAAATTATTGCATCAGTATTTTCAGAAAGCTTACATTTCTATTTCACATATGATTACATTCAACACTCAAACTGATTGTTTATAAAAAAGTATCATCAGGGATTAAATTGCAAATAAATCTTCTAGATAAAATTATGTTAACAAACAAATAAAGTAACACTTGTCACACACTTTTTATCCTTAAAAAAATATGTTTGTATTTACATTCATTTTCGATAAGTTTATTTGAAACGTTTAATAATACTATTAAACAAAGACTTGCCAAAGTACATACTTATGAATAATAGTCTAATGAAATACAATTTTTTTTTTCAAGCTTACAATTTAAAAAGAGGTTACTGAAGTCAAAAAATTTCCATAATCCCTGCAGGTAGAATTACGCATGGTGTAATTTATTTTCTTGATTTTCAAAAAGCGTTTATCGTTGTAGGAAGGAAAAGTTAGACGGCTAATTACTATTAAAAAAAATTGAGGACATGTAAAAAAATTCTGAAGCCAAACTTTAGTTATATATTAAGGGAAAGTCGATGTAAACGGTGCTTCTTTAATTTTTGCGGTTATGCTAGTATGCATTAATGTATGAAAAATGTATGCATTATTTTTTTAAATTTTGATGCATGGCATCCTGAATAACGTGAACGTATGCATTACAGCGAAGTTACTATAATAAAAAATTCTAAATAGACGTTTGTTTGTTTGAAATTTAACTGTCATGCGCGAGTATTTTTCTAAAAGAATTGTAAATTAAAATGGAAAGTTTGCGTCAACCAATTTTACGACATACAAATTAATCAATATAATTCTTATAAGCATCTTAGAGTAAGTACTTTTTTTACAGGCGCTAAATAAATTTTGAAACAAGTATAGTTCTTGTTATATCACTTTCTTACTATATAACAAAGTCTAAATAAAGTTAACAGTTTTATATTTACATTCAGTTTTATTAGCTTTTTGGTATTTTTGTTATCAAATTTGGTTTTAAAATGCACAAAAAAATTAAAATTTAAACCTCTTTGTGTATTTAAGTTTCAAGTGGTATAGATTTATTAACTTAAATTATTTAAAATATCCTAAAGTACTTAGTAAACATTTCTTTAAAACATAGTTAAGAAATACTTGTACTTTATGATTTTAAAATCTTAAAAGAACTGCATCAATTATAAACCTAGTTTAAACAAACTATTTTTAGTTTAAATAAAACCCAACAGACTAATACATAAAAATAAGTTTGAACATCTTATAAACCATAAAAATGTTTTCAATAAAAGCTTAGCTTCTGAAACGATAACTCTTTTTGATAAAAGTATGTTTAATTAAATATTAACATATATCTTTATCTTAAACTTTATAAAAGTTTTTAAAGATATTGAAGAAACTTAAAACCTTTCAATGTGTTTTAAAATTAAATTTTTCTAATTACTCTACCAAATATTGATATCTTCGATTTCTATAAAATAGAAACAATGTTTGTAGGTTTTAATTAATTTTATTTTAAATAAAAGCATACTATTACATTTTATTTTAAACAAAAACATTATTATTTCATAAATAATTCATAAACTATAAAACGACAAAAAAAGCGCTATAAAAGTATTTTCCTAAGACCTGTTGTACGAAAAGTCATTTCGGTTATAGAGTCGTACATTTGTACACCTTTGAACTTCTTGTCCAAAGATAAATAAATACGATTAATATTTAAATTATCTCTGAAATTTTATATAATAAAAGGATATTGTTTAGCAAAAAAGAAACACTTTCTAGTTATTTTACACAAACTATATTAGCTTTTTTAGGTATCAAAATATATAATTGACGAGTTGTCTTTTACATTCAAAAAGCTCGGACGATTTTGAAAAAATTAAAGAAAGATGCCATTTCCGTAAAACTATTTCTTGCACAGAGGTTGCCCGGTAAAATGGTTCCAAATTCCGGATTCGAATTTTTTGAGTTCATTTTTACCGGATCATAACACTTAACTTTTAAATGTTGTATTTTATAGTTTATCACTTCAACGGTTTATTATGTTATTAGCTTTTGCGCGTATTTTATTTTTATGTTAGTTTATATCACTACTAGTTTGTTACATAAAACTTAATTTCTCAAGTACAAAAAACAAATAGTACGCATAACACAAAAACTTCAAGGGAATAAAATAAAATAATTACTTTTATTAAACTTGTTTCAAACTTTTTTTACAGAACTAAAGTGTTGTCACAGGCCATAGCTACTCAAGTTTATAATTTCCTGTTTATATATATTTTTTCACTTACCTGTTTTAATCCACTTTAAGACGTTTACGAACTAAAGTCAAGCATTTAACTTATAATTAAATACAACAAGCTTATTAAGTTTATTTTCTCTACATTCCAAACCAAGGGAGTTTAAGTGAATGCAAAAACTAACACACCAATTTCGCATAGATGTTTATGCTACTTGACAAATTTTAATTTTATTTGCAGCTTAGTTTAAAATTTTGCTGCCGTAATGTTTAACCGCAATAGTTTTATTTTTAAAAAATGTTGATAAACTAAGTGTATTATATATTGTGTAAACTTATATTGAAATTAGTAAAAAAAAACAAAAAAAAACCGATAATCATTTTTAAAAGATTAAAGGAAACAGTATTTTGTTCTTTTCGTAAAATAATAAAAAACATATTTGAAAAAACTTTTATCAAAAACTATGTGGCACACTTTATTTTATACTTCATTGTTATTATATTGGATAGTCTAAATATTTAATAATTTTACCTCACATAAGAGAGTTCTTAAATACCAATATTTTTGATTTCAAAAGCTTTCAAATATTATTAATTTTAAGCAAAACTACTTAAATAATGATAAATTTAAAGTAATCGATTGCAACCATTTAAACCGAAGTCTACAAGGTTACACTCTATTAATTTATAAATCTCCAAAAAACTGCAAGTAATGAGCTTTCAGAAACAATTTTTTAGTAACATTCTTCTTTGCTTTAGACTTAAACCTTAAAAATCTTTGATAATATATTTTCCAATGAACTTTGCCGTCCTGGTAATAATGATATATTTTATACATAGATAAAAATTTATTTGATTATTAAAACATGCTAGCTAATATTTGTAGTTAGTAGTGTTCAACAACCGTAACAAATTTCATAACCCATAGTCATAAAGATTTAAAGATAACACACTATAGATGTTGGTGAGAAAAACTTACTTTTTAAAAATATAAAGATGAAGTGGAAATTTACACAGCAAAAAAAGGTAATTCGCTTTGTGCAAGTTTAAGTATCTTTTTCAGGGTTTCCTGAAACTTAGCAAACCCTTTAGGAGCGATTTTATCTATCAGGGGATATAAAGTAGTGAGCAATAAAAAAAAGTAAACAAAAAACTAGAATGAACAGAGGCAATGTTTCGTAAAAAAGTGATTAATTATTAAATTTGTGGTAAGCGTGCTATTATGAAAATCTACAAGATCACCAACTACAAGACTTCTTATTTAAGTGTCAAAACAAATTTTAATACGTGTTTTCAAGACACAAAAAAAAAACCGAATAATCTATAAGCGCTAAAAAAACTTTTGAAAGTTACTCGAAGTAGGATCGATAAAGCTTATAGAAACTGAATAATTACTGTTTATAAAAAGATTGCTTTAGCCTGTTTTGAAGTTATTTTTAAATTTCTTTCTAACGAACGCTTTGTATCTAGAAATGTACGTAATTTAAAATACAAACTCTTTATAACTTAAAGACAAGCATAGATACTTTTACTTAAAACTTTAACCAAATGTTATCTATGTTTAAAAATTATTAGTTGATATCAAAACTGCAGTAACTGCACGAAAACAAATCAAGAATTGTACAGTGTAGACGATAGTAAAAAAATAGTATAAACACAAAAGCTAGTCTTTAAATTAAAAATAAGTATGGTTATTTTCACAAAAAAATTAATCAACAGCTATTAGTATGTAAAGTTTATTACTAAATTAAAAGTATCAGTACTTGTACGAAAATAAATACGAAGTTTTTTCCGACGTTTTTCTAAGGAGTGTTTTGATTGACATATTGTTGGAATTGTTCTTGATCTCCGTTCACCTCCAAAAACTTTTCCAATAAAGGCATTTCCAGTTTGTCGTGCTGAAAATTAAAAGTTTATAAGTTTGCAGTTGATATTTTCTTAAACTAATTTATCCAGAAACATAGACAAAATTCGAACTAATTAAAATGCTTTTAGGTAGTTAACTTATTTAACTTAAAGTTTTTTATTAAATCGATTATTTAAACATAACTTCAAAAAAACAAGTGCTGATTAAAGTAACACTCTAGTGGTTTTGTTCATCTAAAATAGCGGTTCTTAACCTTTTTTATGTTTTACCCCTTTTTGGAAGGTTATTCACAAACTTACCTCTTTTTGGAAAGTAATTACGAAATTTACCCCCAATATACAAAGAGTGTTTAATTTGGAGGAAGAAAACTAGATTATTTTAACTTTAAGCTTATTAAGTATAAAAAATCGTAAAATATGAAGGTTTCATTAAATTAAAAAAAATTACAGTTTAATACTAACTTATAAATTAAAAAGACAATCAGTAAACATCACTTCACATAACTTGTAATGAAGAAAATTTACCCTCTAAAACAAGAGAGTTAACCCCGAAGGGTAAATTTACCCCAGGTTAAGAATCGCTGATCTAAAAGAACTAACAGTATGTTAAAGTACATATTTTTTAGCTGAGTTGGTTTCTTTGCAAATTGTTTAACACGTTCTTAATGTTCATAAAAATGAACGTTTGCATAAAATTAAACTTAACTATATTTCGTTGAACGATAAAACGACGCTCAAAATATTTGGTTCTAGGACCTGGTGCACTAGGAACCGTTCATTTATCGAATCGCACACTACGGATACCTTTTAATGTCTCGTCCAGGACAAACATTCTGTGTTTTTATTTTTACAGAAATTAATTTTCACAGAGCCATTTACAGTGCAGCTTTTTACAATTTAGCTGTAAATCAATTTTTCTCTAATCAAAACCAAAAGGTAAAAAAGAATCATTAACAATTTCATCTAATTAACCATAATTATTAACTTAACACTATCTTAGCAAACCTTGTATGCGACGAGTAGAATTAATACTATAAAATTTTCGTAGAAAATTTAAGATACTAAAAGTCAAGTATAAATAAAGCAGTATAAAAGTTACAATATATATTAAAGTAACAAAACCTTGAAAGGGACGGGATATTCGTTCATACTCCCGCTTCCGAACAGCACAAACTTGAAATTCGACTCGTACTCAACCTCGTTCCTCGCCGTCTCTATCTTAGCTATTATGACGTCACTGTCGTTTTTGTACCTTTCTCCCAACTTCCTCCAAACGGGCTCAATGTGCTCGTTGTCCTGCTTTCTCCTGAAGTCGTAGAACCACACGAACACCTTTTTGTTGGAGTCGAAAGCCACCTCCTTGAAATTCTTCCCGACCAGCACCTTGACCGGTTTCTTGTTCCAGTTTCGGGGAATTTTCTCGGAAAACATCTTCCTCACGGCGGTTCCGGCGATGACGTCATTGACGTGGTCGACCATCGCCGCCGTGGTAAGTTCCTTGTCCATGACGTATTTGCGCAGGTGGTGAAGTGGACCAGTGTGGTAAACCACGAAAAGGGGCAACTTGCTCTCGTCCACCCCCAACAGTCCCACCATGTCCGCGTTGAAAGGGTCGTTGACGTCGGCGTAAGAGAACTTGTGCTCTCCGCCTTTCATCTTCTGCGCCGCCCTCCTTGCGCTGTCGACGACATCCCCAAAGTTTTTGGAGTTGTTGGACAGAAAGACCACGGCGTTCTTCTGGTTTTCGAATATTTCCTTGGCGGTGTCTTTCTTGATCTCGGAGAGCAGGGGCGTTCTGTTCATGGTGAAGAAGTTTTGGAGGTCCTTCTTCTTCATCTCGCCCCTGAAGTCCTGCCTGCCCGCGTCGAACTGCGTGAAAATGGCCACTTTGCCCTTCTTCAGCGCCAACTTCTTTGCCAGCTGCGCGCTCTTGACGTTGAAGAACAAGCGCTTACCCCAGGTCATCAGGTTCTCCTCGGCCGCCTCGGCAAAAGCCACGTTCTCGTCGCCGGGAAAGTACCCCACCATGAAGGCGGGAAACTTTTCCCTCAGGCTTTTGAACTCGGCGTGGTTTTTGATCTTAACGACAGCCGGAACTGACATGTGCTTCAGAATCTCGACGATCTTCTCGGACGGCAGGTTGTTGTTGAGGTGGTACGACGTCATCCTCCCGTTCATGAAGAACTTCATTTGGGGCACCCCGTCCAGTCCGTACTCCTCCGCCGCCTTTCCGTTTTCAACGACGTCGATTTTCGCGACGGCGATTTTCGGGTCCTCGTTCTCCTTGAAATACTGCGCCACTCTCTCGTACTCGGGTGCCATTTTCTCGCAATGAGGGCAGTGAGGTGAGTGGAAAAGTACGAGCATGAGCGGGTTGTCACTCAACGCTTGCGCGAAGCTGTCGTCCGTCAGCATCGTCGCGTTAACGCCAGTTTTGGCGCCAAAATAGCCGGGGTGGGTTTTGGCGCCAAAAAGTCTGTTTACGTCGGCGCCGAAATAGTTGGTGGTGAAGAAAATTGACAATGATATGATTACTGCAAAAAGCAGGTAGTATTTTGATTTGAGCAGCAAATTGCTAAAAGCAGGTTTCTCCGGTTCGTATTCCGCTTGAGTTTCTTTTGCCTGCCTCCGTCTGCACCTTGCCTTCTTAGCCATTATTGTTTTTAACTTTTACGATCTGTTGTTTAAATGGTTTTAAGGTAAAGTAGTTTGATGCAATGAGATATGTTTGATTTTAATTTTGTCAGTTACTTTTTGTTATGTTACAGTAGCTAGCTTATTATAGAGAAACTAAACAAGTCAAAAAAGATAAAAGCATCATAAATTTATCAATTTAGCAACGTGGCTACTGTTGAAAGGTTTTTCAACTTAAATATTTTTTTATTTCACGGGCAACATTAAGTTGTAAAATAAAATTTAAATAACAATTTATCTGAAGAAGACGAAGTACAAAATGAATCAAGCCCAAAACACGTGTAAAGTCTGGTTTACACGATGTATACTTTGCTCCACTTTCGCAATTGTTCACTGTTTACTAAACTTCAAATAAAGCAGTACACTATCTATATATGCATATATAAACGTAAGCTATAAAACAGGGTGACCACTATGATCTTTATTTAGTTACTTCCAGGCTTTCTGATACTTTTCCAGGTTTTTGAAGTTACAAGTTTTCTTGTTCTTTTTTGTAGTACAAAATTACTGAAGAGATACATTAAATCTTTTTAAATGAGAATATAACAATGCATAATACACAAATTTTGTTTATTTTTATTAGTTGATTCTTATCTAAGCTAAACTAAATTGTTTTGCATATGAAACTATTCAAATTTCCAAGGTTTTTCACCTTTTTTATTGCCTAAATTTTAAATCACAATTTTTTTAAGTAAAATAAGCGCCCTATATCAATATTAAACTAAACTTAAATCAAATACCGCTCTAGACTGGTATTCGGAATCTTGTGTCAAGCCCGATAACAAAATTATTGTTTACTTGAAATGTTTTTGAATCAAAATTTTATATTTGTTAGTACACTTGCCTGAGCTTTTGTGCTAAAACTTTTGTTAACCTAAACTTACAAGATGTAAAGTTAAGATAAAAAGGAGCACATTATGTAACGAACAACTGTGAGTAGTTTAAAATTGTGCATTCATTAATACTTTAAAACAAATTTTTAATTAATAGGAGCTAATTTTAGCAGCACAACATGATAAAACTTGCTTATGATATTAAAGTTATAATAAAAGTAGATACAATAAAGTTGATATGATGCATTTTAGTACAATCAACCCAACTTGTACATATCTGACACTAAAAAGAAAATCATTACAATATTTAATTTGTTTTTATTGACATACAAACTGTTAAACCTTTTCAGTAAAAAAAATACTGCTGTTACTTTTTATTTTTTAGCTTATGTAAAGCAAATAGTATAACTTAAATACTAAAATAATGGTTAAATCAAAAGTATCAGCTTTTTTAGCTATCTGAAGAACTTTTTTTTTCTTAGTTCAACCTTTCATTATATGTAAATCTTATAAACTACAACTACAATAACAATGAAAAAAAAATCCTCAACTGTAACTTTATTCATGCTAATTAGTAAACTACTTTTAAACTACTAATTAGTATAAAACTGATTATTAAGTAAATAAAATTGTAATCTGTACCTGAAAAATTTAAGTTTACAAATTTTGAAAATAAGCATTTAGCATTACAGTTAAGAACTTAAAATTTAAATTAAGATACGCATATACAACAAACTTTATTTTTGTATCAATTTAATATTTCCATGATTATGTAACAATACAATAGCATAACCAAATTATCTAAAATTTTGCAAAATTTTACAAGGGTTAAAACTTGTTTAATTGAAAAACATTTTTTTTTATAAATGCATAGTTATATAAGCAAATGTAGAAAAGAGAAGTGTTTAACTTACACAAAGAAAACAGTCTTTATAACTTTAAAGAAACCCAGTTTAGTCATAAGCATCAAAATATATTACAAGAACCACAAATTATTTGAGAACACAGTGCAAATACATACAGCAAACTTTTATCTGATAAGTACCAGTCTAAATTGAAACATACATTTTAAACACAAGTATAAAAATCAATTTAGCGTGACAGTTTAAATTTAAACAAACAAACGGCTCATAAGTTTTCAGTTGGTTCTTATAACATTGCTAGCATTTTGGATACCCTGGTAATAAGAACAATTCTAAAAACTTATGTATTTTAAACATAAAAATTTTAGGTTAAAAGTGAATACCCAAAAAGTACCTGTTTTAAGGGAAAATTGCTGTCTTTACAAAGTTTCTCATTTTAATCCAAATAAACTTTTACTTAAGTAAAAAACTTGAAAATACAATTTTTGTTAATAGATTATAAATATTAACATAGTCTAATCACACATGATTAACTGTAAATCATTTTGTTACACAGCTTTTTTAAAATTATATTTTATAACATTCATATGAAGTAAAATAGAAAAAACCATAAACTTTATTACAACAAATTAAGTTTAATGGTATCAAAATAGAATTTTAAATTTTAAGATAAAAGTTAAATTAAACTTACATTAAAATAAACAATTAAACAAAACTGTATAAATCAGTCAAAAAAAACTTATTATTTGAATGTGCTTTGAACATTGACAAAATATTTGTTGTTTAATGAACTTTAAAACATTACTAAATGTTAAGTATAACAAAATGTTTGTTTTAACTCCAGGACTAACTTATATTTTCTGAACTTGTATTAGTAACTTTTTTTTAACCTTGTTTTGATATGTTTAATAAATTAATGTTGCCACCCTTGAAAGCAAAATAGCTGAACAGATCAAAAAATAGCCTGAGTTAATTAGAAAATTTAAAAAAGTAATAACAGCCTAATACTGTGAAATATAATCTTAGTCAAGTTAGAAAACCAATATTTTTTGTTTTATTATATCATATTACCGTACTATTTATAGCATAATATTTTAATTTAAACAGTCAATTTTTATTTTTTTTTTCTAAATTTTAAGTTCTTATTCTTATATGTTAACTATAAACTGATCTTGTCTTTTGACTTTTAATGTTTTATAAACAGTGATGTTCCAATTTTTCTGAAAACTTTCTTTCTAATTAAAAAAAAGGTTGTTTCATTTTTAAAATTCATTCTAATCCAACCAGGACTACAACTATCAAATCTACCACAGTGTTGTTAAATAATAGAGACAACTCTAGACTATGATAAAATTAAAAAAAAACAATAGTAGCTTTCAAATAAACTTTATCAATGAAACTGTATGTATTTTGACAGATTTACTTTTACTACAAGAACAAAATTTTTAGAGTGAGTGTAAATGTACCTTTAGTTTTTTAAAACATTAAAAAGTAATTTTTGCCTTGTTTCTATTATACAAAAAATACTTAAAGGTCAAAGGATATACTTTTGTTACATTTAAGTAGAGTTAGTAGCAAGGCAGAAACTTTTATCTGATAACTAAAACCAAAACTGTAAAAAAAAACTAGTTATTAAAACATGAAACAAGATGATAAAATATTAAAGAAAACAAACACAAGTTTTTTTAAAACATAACTGGAAATTAGCCTAAATTTTTATAAAGATCTTTTAAGTAGCCTAATTTTTTCTTAACTCTCAAAACAGATAAATTGACACGAGCTAAAGTGATATTTTAATTTTTAGTTTAGTTTTATTTTATGTAAAAAATACTTTTTAATTTTCTTCAATAAAAATTTAAAACTTGCAATTATTAATAAAGTATGTAACATTTTATTTTAGAAAACTTTTCACTTTAATATTAAGGAGTGAAAAAGAAGTAGTAGTTCAATGAGGTGACTGTTACTAAATAATTACAAACTAATACTTTCAATACTATTACAAACTAATACTTTTAGAAAACAACAATACTTAGCTAAGCATTAAAATTTAAAACAATATATATAGTTAATCATTACTAGTATTTATCTTTATAACTTTAAGCCTAAATAGTTCAAAAGGCCAATATAGTTTTACAGGAGCTTTCAACATGATGAGGTCTACCAGATTGACAAAAAAAAAATGAATACTGAGTTTTTTTTTCCATTAACTTTCATGCTCGAGTAGTTGTGTGGAAACTTTCTTTGAGAAAACAGGGACAAACATAAAATATATTGCTTAACTAAACTATCATTCAGCAAAGATTTTAGATTTTTCTTAAGGTAAATGATGATTAAAGAACATTATTGATCTTAATTAAATGCATTGCATATATGTTTGTTTTAAATATAAATTTAAATTTCATTTTGATCTGATATAAAAGTATGTTATTTTTTGAGTATGTTCAGAACTAAAACTGTTATTTTTGATTTAATAGAATTTTACATCGAAAAAATAACAAACGGTTTAAAAAGATATTATTTTTCTGATTAATTTAAATTCTTTATTTTAAGAATTTTTTTTCTAAATTCACCAAAAACATAAAAGTTTTCAATTGAAGATAAATTTCAATGATAAAAATTTAAAATACCTTTAAGTTTTAATATCTAAGTCTACAAAGTAGTTTTTTAGGTGTAGACTGTAGACGAATGAATTCATTTTATAGTGTACTGTTCTCTTTATTTTAAATAGCATTAACATTTTATTACTCTACATATCACTTACAGTTTACAGAGTAAAATTACATTTATACCTTTATCTTAGTTTATACCAGTTTATAACTTCTAAATGTTTATGTATATTTTATTGGGATTTTATAACAATATAGACAATTGAGGTTAGATATAGTTTTATCTCGAATGCATTTTGTATATGATCAAGAAAAAGTAACGCTATTCCACGAGAGTAATAAATGTATTTACAATAAAAATTTAAACACGCAAATGTACTATAGTTTAAAAAATGCATACTTAATTAAGTATGGACTTCACACTTATGCATGTAAGTTTTGATATTTTGTGTTGAACAATAGTGTTTTAGATATACAAAACAAAAGTAGTAATGTAAGCTAGTATTAGGCTTAAATGAGATATTTTTCTTTTTTATTGTATCAGTCAAACGCTAATGCTGAACTTTAATACATCTCAATTCTACAAGTTGATGCTGAAACGCTAACATTTTGCATCACTCAAGCAATTCGCAGTATACAGGGCAGACTAGATATAAATAAGAATGTGGTGCTGTTCAATCAAGCGTGTTGTTTTTTAAAGCTACCGACCGCTGTTTCAATAAGTTACGTCTTTTCAATCAGACATTTTTTGTAAGTCGACTACAAGTACGCGCCTTAAGACCGTAGAGGAAGTTAAACAACGTTTAGTGTGATAAGCTTATGAGAACTTATAGTTGTTAAGCACTTTACGCTATGCAGTCTAGCTCAGGGTTTCCTAAACTTTGTTTCAGAGGCCCCTTTTGAAGTTAAAAAAGCAATGGTCCCCTCCAACAAGAGTTCTCAAAAAAAACATTAAAATTTTATCTAAGACCTTATTTTTTTGCTCTTCATCATCAACTCTTCGTCTAGTGTAAGTTTCAAATTATGAACTCATGACCTCCTGTGGCCTCTTTGCTGCTCACGTCCCCCTAAATTTCTGTAAAAGGGGACCACTTGGCCCAGTTTAGGAAATCCTGGTGTAGCTAGTCATACAATGTCTTTTCTATAAACTATTAAAACAGTTATTAAAACAGCTTTTTGAGCGCTTCTTTTATCGTTCAATAAGCAATATATTATATAGCTTTTTATATTAATTTTTACAATTTGATTTAGTAAGATTGATATTGTAAGATTTTGGTGTAGTTTAATTTTTGTTAATTAAAATTTGGTTAACTTTGATGTTTTGATCAATAATTTTAAAGTTGTAGCTTCTAAGCTTTTTTTTTTTGGCTAAAGAATCTTTTCTAAAAGTCATAGTTATTTGAAAATTGCTTTTTTTTTCTACACAGGTACCAAATAAAGTGTCATTTTACTTTCAAAGCTTTCTAAATTGATAACTCATTTTTATTTTATAAAAAAATGATAACTGTTATGTAATGAATACAACTTTATCAACATAGTTGAAAATTTATCTTTAAAATATTTGTTGTTTTTTAGCGCGTTTTTAGAATTATCAGCGGTTTTAATTTTTTTATTACAAATTATACTATGTCAAAGACCCAAGGATAATTAGTAAAAGCATTAAGACATTTACATGCATCTTATTTTAAATAAGTTTTTTTAAATAACTAATGTATAAGAACATCGTTTTCATTTGTTTTTACTCTTTTTTATATATAAAAAACCGAAACTCTATTTACAACTGACATATTTTTAAAGTATTAATGCTTGTTGTTGTAAATAGACAAAAGCGAAATATTTTTATTAGTTTTCTATCAAAACTGTCTTTTAAAATTATGCAAACATTAATTGTAAATTAAAATCTAAGTATAAATCTATAGCTAGATAGACTGTAGTTTTTTGGAAAATTCATATGAGCTTTTAGTTCTAATTATTAAATTTGTGGTTATTCTATTTATTTTCATACATTTCATCTTATGATACATTCTGTTTAAAAACAAAATTGAAAATCTAAAAATTGTTTAACTAGAAAGTTTGTTTTAGCGTTTCACAAATTTCTTAACTTTGTCAAATGTCAAAAGAAGTCTTGAGTACCTTTTTATTTTAAAAGTATGTTTTTTTACATAATAAAACTTATTATTACTAAGATTATTTTAATATTAACACTTTAGTGTTAAGTTTTTTTAAGGATCTTACGTGCAGAAAAAATTAAATTGATTACTTATCTTATATATTACTAATTCTTATTTAGAAAAGTAGTTTGTATAAATTTAGACATTCATAGATTTTCTAACTAAATAATCTTTATGTATAAATTTAAGTTTTTTCATAATCTTTAGAAGTTTTAATACAAATAAAATAGTTTTTTGTATATTGTGCTTCTGTAATTGTATTATTATTGTATTAAAAAGTTATAAAAATAAGTTGTGAAATAGTTAACTATCGTATTTTTGAAAGCTTCATTTTTAAGATTTAAAGTAATTGTTAATAAGCATTTTACAATTAAAATATTACACAATTAACAAACTCATATTTTATATTTATTATACTTTATAGTATACGTTTTAATTTTTACTTAAAGTAAAATTGCTTTGAGTTTTATTACTCAATGTATGTAGTACTAAAGTTTAACGTAAAAGTATAAACAGCTTTTATTTTGAAAATAAAAATAAAACCCAAGCTCTAATTAGCACTTTCTAGCTTCAAGCAAAGTACTGTACTGTTTAATTAAAACTAATTTGTTTATTTTGTGTTGTTTAACATAATATAACAATACAACAACTAAAAGCAATTTTTTAAGATATGAGTCAACATACAATTGAGTTGCTAAAAAATGAGCTGACTGAAATCAGCAAAATTTGCAAGACGATGGAGCACATCAACCACAAAGTTGCTTCCGAGCACATAAACCTGCTCCACTTTATCAAGAACGCGATGTCCCACGACAAGAGCAAAGACCTCAGATCAGCCTACTCCGAAAACCAGAATGAGTTCAGAAAGTTCTGCACGCAGCTCGAGCAGTTCTGGTTCGCGGAGAGCGTCGGTTTCGCGTGTTTCGACGACGGAGGAAACGCTTTGAGAGAACTGCACTTCAACCTGAACTACGTGCGTTCGCGCGAGTTCGTTCCGAGCAAGAATTTAGAAGAAATAATGCAAGTCTGCCGCGAGGAAGCAAAGTGCAGGACGTTTTCGTTCCAAGTCAACTTTTCCAACAACGTCGGCTACGTCACCTTACTGCACAGCATGAGGAGGCTGGACCGCGGTTTGCGCGCCAGGAGGGTGGACGCGGACGAAGTGCAGGACAAAATGGAAGACGTCAGGGTTCAGATGGGCGCGCTGAGATTGAGAGAGAGCTTTGAGCTTTTGAAAAATTATCTCAGGAAGGTTCTGGTGAAAAGGTTCAAAGTAAGCAGGAGGTGCAAGTACTTGGCAGTTAGAAAGTCGAACGCGGAAATGAGGGACAACGCTTGCTCAGTCTGCCGTGACGAGTTTCGTGTGGGGAAGGTGAGGACCACTCTGAGCTGCGGGCACGCTTTCTGCAAGGACTGCTTGAACTTTTGGTTCGAGGAAAAAGTCGGTTGCCCCTTGTGCGGGTACGTTTCAGATACGATGCTCTGCTAAGTTTTAGAATGTTGAATATTTGGTAATCATTTTGACGACTTAATAATGAGTGTTCCATATGGACTGATTTGTTTAATTAGTGAAACATTATGTATTTAGTTTTCAAAAATTCGTATAAACTACAATTGTAATAAAGTTTTTAATGCTATCAACTCATGCAAAAAAGTACACCTAAATGTTTTGAATAAAAAAAAGGTTAATTACCATAAAATAATAATAATAATAATAAGGCCCGCTATCAGCCGAGATCGGCTATGCGTGTTGTGCACAGAGAAAAAATAAAAAATAAATAAAAAAATTACATGTTTAAAAAAAAAAAAAAACATACAAAAAAAAAAACATAATAAATAAGTTATTAGTTATTTATTAGCACTTTATCGTTGAATATTTAAGAATTTACACCGGTCTAAACTATTTTTAAGAAAGCTAACTTTTTTGTTACATGTTACTTTATTTTTCATTTTACGTTTGGTTTTTAAGCAGAAGCATTTAATAAGTATAGCAAATAGAATATTTCAAACTACGCTTAAAAAAATGAAGTTTAAACAGTTGTATAAAAACGGTTAAAAGAATTTGCTTTAATTTTAGAGCATTGTCTACACTCTACAGCGAGAAAAAAAGTTTAGCTCATTTAAAAATGTTTACCAACAAAAATATTTCGAATTTAATTTTTTATACAAACATTTTATTTTAAAAATATTCTAGTAAAAAACATTGCAGTCTTCTACTTTTTATATAGTTTTAGTACTTTAATGTTTTATTTTTTATATAACTTTTGAACAACAAAATTGTTTTTATTTACTTAACTTTTTCAGATTTTCATCGTAATTTCTAATTTCAAGAGTATCAAACTTATATCTTATCTTTTTCAACTTTTCCTTAAGCTTGTCAATGTCAACATTGCCCTCATTTATCTTAATATTTAGTTCTGCTAGTGCCTTTTTCAAAACCTTATAATCTCTGCTAACCACGCAACCAACAGTGTGCGAAACTTCTTTGTTTTGCCATATTTTTTCAAAGTCATCCAGAAACAGCTTCAAGTCTTCTTTTCTAACAAACGTGCTACCTTCTTCGTAATCGAAATAAAACTCTATTGTTGCATTTGAATCTGTTTTGTTTGAAGAAGAAATTGAATACTTCACCAGTTTTCTAAACTTCGAAAACCTCTCGCAAAATTTTCTGAAATTAACGCAGGTTTGAACAAAATTTTTTTCATCTTTATTCCCATCGGAATTCGTATGAACCAAAGTTGCAAGATGTAACAAACGTAAAAAGTATTTGTGAAAATGTTGATCAACAGAACTATCAAAATTTTTGATATAAGTTTCTAACTTTTCAGCTTCCAAAATAAGTTTGTTTTTCTCGTCACAAAACGTTAGGTGTAATTTACTGTTGGATTGCGAAATTGTACATATGTTTAACAAAAAACTGCTTAACTTGTTTTTGAAATCAGCAAAAATTTCCATCACTTTTGAAAACAGCCATAACCCAACCATACTGAATCTTGTTATGTTTGCATACAAATTAGCATAGTTTAGTTATATAAATAATGGAAACTGCATAAAAACATGATATTTGTCTTGTGAGCTAAGCAAAAAACTGTCATGGTTTAGTAACAGTAACAAAATGAAAGTAAACTTGAAATCAAGTATTATTTTACTGTTTAAATGTTTATATAAAATAGCTGACACGTATGAAGAAAAAAAAGAAAAATCCACAAGTGATAAAAGTATACAGTAAGCAAATTTAAAATTTTAAAGTACTATTTACAACAATTTTTATCTATTTCAGCTTATGCTTTGTGATATTTTGTCAAACGTATTACTTTTATGCTTTATAAATGACTGTAAGTACATTAACAATTATAATTCTATAACACAAAGCTCAGTTTAGCGCTTATTGTGTAATTGTCATATACTGAACCATTTATTTACTTAAGTCGAATCATGATTTTAAGCGAAACTTCTTATAAAAGCTTAAACTAAGTACAAAGCTTAAAAATAACATAATAATTTTTGTTTAAAACGGACTAAATATCAGACGTTTTTATACTAGTAATTATTTTTACTACTACATAAAGTTTTATAATGTAAAGTTGTTGTTTTATAAGTTGAGTTATGTTTTGTCGCAAATAACTTTAAATTTCACCAAGTAACATTTAAACTGATAAGAATTTAAACTGTTAAACTTAATTCGATTTTTAGAATGCTTGGTAAATACTGCAATAAAAATCTAAAGGATTATTTTTCTTATTGTTTTGTGATTCTAAGCTTAATTCCTAACTCATATAAATCTTCTTTTTTAAAGCTTCTTTAGTCAATTTTAAATAAAGCTTTTTTGTTTTGATTAAGTGAAAAAAACTAATGATTACATTAAATCATATACACTTAGAGTAATTTTTAGTTTAAGAATTTAATTTAAAAACTAGTGTTTATGTTATTTATTTAAAGTTTTCTTACACCTTTTTTTCATCAAACACTTTTAACTGTTAGTTAGTATTTATTGATAAAAAATGTTACTCTACTTTTTTAGGTTGACCCTTCTAACAAACTAAAATTTAAGCTGCCCACTAGATATACTATAGTTAAACGGTCTTGTAAATAAAAAACAATTAGATTATTATTAATGAACTGGTTAGTTACAACTTAGTTTTTATTTGACTGCCAATTTAAACATTTTGCTAACTAGTTAGAGATAACTGCGGGGCTTTTAGTAATTTAGTTTTTAAAAACTTAACTGGGTAGTTTATTGAAACATCTAGTTTAATTTGCTTAGAAAACTAATTTCATAGAAAAACTATCTGTTTCCAAATAAAAGCTGAATATTTCTTAGTTTTGTTTATATAACTTGAACACTTTTAGCATTTAACTAATGTTTACTATTTGTTTAAATATTTGTACAACTTATTTTGATAAATGTAACTACTCGGAAACTTCAGTAAAACAAATAAATTACAACTTTTTTTTCATGTCTTATAATTTTTATACAATTTATAGAAAACCTTAAAGTTCTTTAAAACTATATTTTTGAATGGTTTTTAAACATATCAAATAGTTTTAAATTCATACAGTTTGTGTATCTAGAACACAAAGTTTAAAAATAAAACTGTTCTCATAACTTTAGAAATTTTGTTAAGTTAAGATACATAAAATATTCTAGTGGTATATTGGAAAACAAACTGCACAGAAAGTTGTTTCTTAAGTAACGCTAAGTATAAATACACTTTAAAATAATTTTAAAATTACTTGTGTTTTAAACTATAATTAAATCATTTAAATAAAAATTTGCTTTCAGAACATATCATAAGACAAAATTTAAAAATAGTTGTTCATCTTAACTAACGACAAGAAAATCTTTGAAACTAATAAACAAGTAGGTATTGTAAATTATAACGTTTAAAACTGATATTTATTTTTCTTCAGTTTTAGTGCAAAAGTTCAGACAAGCCGGATTCAGCTTAAGTTTAAAAAAGCAAACTATCATACCCTGGGTGTAACGCAAATCTGAAAAAGTGAAAAGCAGTTGTTATAAACACTGCTAATAGAAACGTAGCCCCAGGAAAAAAAAAGTTAAGTCTGTGTAGCCCCAACTTAAGAAAATCCAGCCTGTTAAAAAAAATTTAAGAGTTGGTTGGCCAGAGTTTTTCAAAAAATTCCAAGCTGTTCTGGATAAACCTGAATTCTTGGCAAATTTTCAGAAAGTTATCAAACTAACTGAAAAGGTTTTTTTTAATGATGAAAATAAAACTCATTGTGAGTAATTCTCATTTTAAAAGTATTAATGCAACAAAAAGAATTAAACAAACTCAACCACTGAAGACTTTTAATTTAACTTGTTAGCTTATTATTATAAACTTGTATATCATATACTCAACTTGAAAAATACTAAATGTTTTATAATACAAGTTAATAAACATAATAATTATTGTTGTTTTGAGAGTATTGCTTGTAACTTATTAGATATAGCTAACTATTGCTTGTTAGCTATTAGACTTAAACTTTCTTTTTCATATTTTAAATTGTGGTTCTAAAGTTTCAAAAAAAAAAAACTTTGTTTGACTTAAAAATAATAGAAAATAGACTACACGTAAAAATAATAAGATTTTATTTCAAAAAGATAGAAAAAATATTGCTACTGCTATAACATTTGTCATAAAAAGTGGTTAACATAATAAGATTAAGAAACGATGTGAACTCTACACAAAAATATTTAAAATAAATGGAATATTACATAAGTTTGCAGACATTAACCATTAAGCTATTTCTTGTACTCAAGTATATAAAATTATCTGAGAGAAGTTACCATTTAACTTTCTACTTATAAAAGAGTGGCAAAAAAATTTTTTGCTTTTTATTTACAAAAAAAACTTATTTGTTATTTAGTAAAGAAAACATAATTTTAAGATCAAAAAAGCATAGTTTAGAAACATTAAAGAAACATTTTTAGTATAGACATTGAAAAAAATGCGTTATTAAAAACATGAAACTTCAGAAAGGTTGGAAATCTTAGCAGTATAAACGCAAAGGTATCAAAGCAACGCGCGGCTTCAACTTGATATTCAGCTTCAGCTTGATATTCAGCTTGATATTCCGCGTTGCATAAAGGCCGTTTTGTTTACATGCCAGGCCTGTTGAGGGACTTCTCCATGAACTTTCTCTTGCAGAAGCAGGCCCACCACTTGTTGAGTTTTCCGTCATCGTCAACTTTATCAACCAGCCTCAACCCTGTTTCCTGCCTCAACTGCGTCATGTACCCTTTCATCTTATCTGCATTTATTTGTTTATTCTTAATTATATACATTTTTGTTAAACATTTTAATATATAATTTTTTGTTTAAACAAATTAATGGATAAAATTTAAATATTTTTTGTTTTTTAGTGCAAACTAACTTACTTTTTGCTTTTTATGACCAGTATCCATTTACTTTGTCAACAATTTATTTTGAATTATTTGTATTTGCGTAAAACATTTTTTATATGTTTAAATAATTTGTTGGATTAATTGAAAGATTAAATTTAAATAAATACTTTTTTCTAGTGCAAACTATTGTATTTTGCTTTTAAGGGTCAGTATCTAAAAGTAATTTCTCTCATATTACCTTACATCTTCTCGATTACAATATTTATTTTGACTTATTTTAGAGTGAAACAGTTTTTATTTTAATAAATTTTGTTTTGTATATATTAGAGATTAAATTCAAAGATTTCATTTTTTTAGTTCAAACTGCTTTATTTTTTCCTTTTATCTTGTCTATTAGTATTTATCTTGAACTATTTATGTTTGTTTAAAAAAAAATTCTAAATGGGCTGTGGGGACAAATTGAATTAATAAATTGCTTTCTTGGTGAACTTTTTTTATTCTAACGGCCTATAACCATTTATTTAATCTAAAACAAAAAGAAGAAACAAATAGAAAAAAGGTTATTTTAGAATATAAACATTTTGTTATATAAGTATTCAGCAAACATTCTAGCAAAAAGTCTTTTAGACATAAAACACATTACTACAGTTTTCAAAGTATTTCAATTAATAAGTTGAGCTTTTAGTGTTTATTTTCAAATATTTTTTTTTAAAGCTCTGTAATAATAAATTTAAAACTGCTTAAATAGTTTTTCATAACTACTTTATTACATTAGTTTAATATTGTAACATCTTACGTTTTATTAAGTAATCTAACTTAATTCAATATGTAAGTGTAATTTCTAATTAGTGGTAACAGTTATAATCTAAAAAAAATACTGCTAAATTAAATTTTAGCTCATTTAAACATAAATAAAACAAATACTACACGAACATTTCAATAATAAAAAATTAATAAATCATATACACTTTAAATATTAATATTTTCTACATAAGATGAGACAAAACAAACTTCAAACATTTTTACTGCGTCTCTATACATTACAAAAATATAATTAGAGTTTTAAAAAGTTCCTTACTAAATCAATATATACACTACACAAAAGGAATTATACAATTATCATACAGTCAGGGTGGCCACTTGTATTTGAGAAGTTTCTTCCAGGTTTTATAGTCTATTTTAAGTGTAAAATTAACTTTAAAAACTGTGTTAAGTAGTATAATAACATTGAAAAGATACTGCAAAGTTTCCTTAATGTGTTTTTTATTAAAAAGTTTTTGATGATGACACAAAATTTTTAACTTAATGTAGATTTTTTGTGTCAAATTAAAATTTTACTACTCAACATGTAAAAATGGTTTAAAACTGCAGATTTTTAAGTGAATTTTGTTCAAAATTCCAGGTTATTCCACATTTTTTCAATAACTGTAAAATTTCAGATTTTTTTAGCTAAAATTTTCAAATTTCAGCTTTTGTGGCCAGTACAGTGTATAACACGTATTCTAACTTAACGTTTACTCTTTCTAAACACCTCTATAATATTAATAAACTAATTATAAAATATTTCATACAATCCTACATTACAAATATAAATACTACATAAAGCATTTAGCTGCATGAAACATATGCATGGTTGCCACTCATCAAGCTGAGAAAAATTTCCTGACTTTTCCTGACTTTTTCTTGACTTTTTACCAAAATTTTCCTGACTTTTCTATATCAGTTTTACTTATATAAGTTGTTCACTGAGTTTTATAAAATACTACCCAAACTATTTAATATAAAATACTTAAATTAAAAATCTATTAAAAAAGAATATACTTAAGTAACTGTAAAAAAAGACATAAAAAAGTAAACTATATATCTGTTGCATAAAATATTTCATCTTATCATTTAGTATAAAATTTGTATCAAATAAATATACTCTTATTTACTTTAAAAACTTAAGTTACTCTACAAAAAATACAAACAATAAGCAAACTTAATCTTGGCATATACCTCTCTTATAACTTAATTTATAAGTTTAAACAACTTTGAAAAAGTTATAAAGAGGTAAAGTATAAACATTAACTTGTTACATAAAATACTAAACTAACTGCTTAATTATAAAGAATTCAATTATTTAAACAAAAACACTTTGATTCTAAAATTATGCTAGATAAAATTTGTGTATATATCACAGTTTCACTATGGAAGTGTCCTTGCCACAGATCATCAATACTAAAAAGCTTACAAAATCTGCTTGTTCAAGTAGGGTACTTGTTCAATATGTTAATAGAAAATTTTTGCAGTTTTATAAAGGATGTTTTACTAATTTATACCAGGTGAAGGCATTGGAAATAAAATTAAACATTTTTGTAAATTTCTAGGAAAACTTCGGAATTTTTTTCTGACTTTAAAGGACTTTTATTTAATTTTTACCATTTGAAGGCTTTGCAAAACAAGGAATTTTGTAAATTTAAACTGACGAAGTCTGACTTTTTTTTTTAATTTTATGAAATTTCCTGACTTTTCCTGACTTTTTTCAAAACCCCCCATTTTTTCCTGACTTTTCCTGACTTTTGTTATTTTTTAAAAATTTTCCTGACTTTTCCTGATTTCCTGACCGAGTGGCAACCCTGCATATGTACTGTTTTTTTTTGCTGAATTCGTGAATTTGCAAAAAACTTTTAAAAGCCCTTTCAAGTGGACTCTGTGGAAGTTGATTTACACAAATATAAACACAATCACACATATAATGAAACGTACCTGCTTCAATGCGGTCCTTAGGCTTTTGGTACATGTTGTTCAGCGGAAAATGCGGGTCTCCCGGCATGTCAAACGGCTGAATGGACAAATTTATCATCTCCTTCTGCGCTTGATTCTTCGATTGAACCTGAAATTTTGTCAATTGCACATCAAGTAGTGTATTTTTTTGTTGGAAGTAATATTTGAAAATTAACTAGGTAGCTGAAGAACATTTTGCAACTGAAACCAAAAACAAACCGTTTTATAACTTGTTAAAGATGTAAGCTGTTTTAGAACTGTGTCTAAAAAAACACTAACCGAAATAACTTATCTGTTAATCTTAACTATTAGATCAGCTCCTCAATGGAGCCGTATGTAAAATATTTAAACAAAATTAAATTAAAAGCTAAAATATTCAAACAACATAAACAACCAACTCTCTGCAGTTTTTTCAGACATTCACTGATGTAAAGAGTGATGTAGATCAAAGTTCTGTCCGAATCCGATTTTATTTCGTAATTGCGAAAGAATATGTTTGCTCTGTTGAAAATGAATTATATTATGTAATAAATGTATTTAAATTGAAATGATCGTAGCATTTGTTTAGTTTAGATATCAATTAATTTTTAAGTAAACTGCTATTAAGAAATGTACTTATTAAAAACTATATTATGAAAAACACTTCTAAATATCCGACTAAATAAGTAAAAATAGGTAACATAAAAATATTAAGGTTAGTATATTTTATACTTTAGCAAATGATCAACTCAAGGTTGTCAATATTTAAAGCAAAAAAGCCAGTTTGAGTGGCACCGAATCAGATTGACTTCGAGAGAAATAAAAAAAAATTTTTTGAGCTTGTATACTTGAAAATCAATAAAAACAAAAGGGCTTAACATTTACAAAAAAAAAAAAACTTTAAGGAATATAACAGTTATATTATAAGAACTGGCTTAAGACATCTGTAAAACGTCAAAATTAGCTTGAGTTTTGAAAAAAATCAATCAAGTTTGAGTTTTTAAACCTTGAAAACTTAAATACTAGCCACTGGTAGCTTGTGTGTGTGGTAACATAACTAGTTCCATATTGAAGCACAATAATCAAATGTTTAGTTTTAGTTGTTGCCTCTTAATGTCAATCTCACCACCCAAACTAGTGTAAATGAATTTGAGATTTATGCAAACTAGTTCACTGCTTACAGTAACAATATTTGAGTAAAAACAGCTTTTTTATACTAAATTCAAATTAATATTCTTTTGTCAAACTCATTATTCTTTTAAAAACAAAAAATAACTACAAATTATTAGCAACTCTTCGTATTAGTAGCATTTATTTTAAATATATAATGAATGTTGTAAATTTTAATTTTGTAAGTATTAATTTCAACTATGTTTAAAAGGGACACGTTCAAAATCCACCCAGTCAAATTTGAGAACAGCTTATCGATCGAGGGTTATAGGGGTAACAGTGATAGTGAAAAATAAATGCAAAAAATTTATAAAATAAATTGATAAACAAATTTTAAAAAAATCTGGCGGATTTTGAACGTGGGTAGATTATGATAGTATACAGTTTAATAGTTGTAATTCGACACCAGTTCTAAGTTGAATGTGGTTTTTAGAAATATTAAAATAATAGCTGAGAAAAACTTGGATTAATGTTTTGAACTTCTAAAACGTTAAAAAAAAATCTTCATGAAAAAAGACAAAAAATAATCAGTAGCAAGCAGTCAAAAAGCACTAATTCATACCAAAAGCACATATACTTCTAACAAAACACTACATTGACACAACGTAGAGGTTGGAAACTTGTCATTCAAGGATAATAGGGCTCATTGAAACAAACAGTTTAAACATAATATACTTTTAAGAATAAAGCTATTATGATTTTAAAATATTAATACAAGTAATTTCTCTTCTTGTCATAACTTAGAACTTTAAATTTACTTTAAGTACATAAAAATTAATCACAAGAACTTTATATTTTCATAATTTTGAAGTAGTAAGAACTTTATAAAATACTTTTTCAGTAGATTAAAATAATGTATTCAAAAATCTTTTAAAACAATCAACAGTACACTAAAAGCAAAGTTAAAGTAATAAAAAAGTTTATTAATTTTAAAAATTTACACAAAATGGTAAAAACTTAATACATAGCATACAAAACATGAACTACTAACATTTAACATATATAATTATCTGTAATAACTTTAAATACAGTTGACACCAAATAATGCTTAACTAAAGCCATAGCAAGATCTAAGATTATTTTTGGAAGCTTTTGATGGAAGCATTTTGTATTTTAATTAAAAATCAAAACTGTTAATGAAAATATACTATCTTTAAAATATTCAGTTTAAAAAGTGTCAACAATTTTTGCAATTTTAAAACTTTAAAAAAAGTTTATAGTTAGCAGTTAAACCTTTACTTAACTAGGAAAAGTACTTACCCTTAAAAATGTGATAAATAAACACTTTTCTACATTTAAGGTTGTTTTATTTCAGGTTTAAAACTCAAGATTTTTTTCATAATAAAAATTTTTGCTTACAATCTCTTTTTCAATGATATAGTGCAGCCCTACCTATATTTCTGAACTAATATTATTTTTGTAAAGCTGTGAAAAGCTTGTGGTATAGATAAAAATATCTAAAAGCAAATTGTAAGAACAGCATTTTATTATAATATTAAATCTTTTTTGTTTAAACAATATTAATATAAAAAGAAAACAAATTTAAATATAAATTCTTAGAGCTTTTTGAGACTCTGTAGATCTGTTCTTAAATTTATATGAGAGCTTTGAAACGCCGTTAGTTGAAATAAAGTTTTAACACAAGAACATCTGTGGTATACACTCTGATAAGCTTAGCTTATCAGGATCTCCAGGATTTAACGCCTTTTAACGTTACATCTTAATATAATAAGATGTATTTTAAACATTATTGAGTATAATAGTGGTTCTGAAAAATTTCCACAATGATTACAGAAGACAATTAAAGAAAAATATGTATGTACACTAGTTTGTAAAGTATTCAACTTTTTAACTTTAATTTCATGAACTTGTCTTCTAAATTTGCATGTAGTATATTATAACTTGTTAATAACAGTTACAAAACAACTCTAAGCAAACTTCTTTTTTTTTCTTAATCAATTTCCTACACAAAAAACTCTTTTATTGCACTTTAGAAAACACTGAAAAAGAAAAAAATTGAAAAAAATACATGATATTTTTAAACTGAAACAACAAACATTTAAGTAATTGAATTTATTACTCCAGCATTTATTAAAAAAAACCTGAAGAATCAAAAATAAAAACAACACTCTATTTAGATCTGCTGTAAAATTAGAACTCCTGTAAATAAAATATTAAAAGTAATTTATTTTAAATCAACAGTTCGTACCTTTACACTTATATGTGAAAGAAATTGTTACTACCACATACATAGTTTATTTAGTGTACCAACAATAATCAGTTCTTACAGGTCTGCTAAAACAATGACACTACCAACTACATATTTAAACAAAATAAAATATTCCTACAAACCTCCTAACATTCACTTTACCAATAATATTTATGTATACAACATAAATACAAAAATAAGTTGTTTTGTTTTTTTAACAGTAAAAAGAGTTTTTATTTCATACTAAATATTTCAACACAAACTTGAAATATCCAATTGTCTCGTCAATGATGTCGTGGTCATCAGTTTTTGGAGCCGGTCCCTTGACCCTTGTCCTGAGTGGCAACATGGCCATATTTGCTATGGAAACCGGGGAGGTCAGTGACGAATGGTAAGCTGGCATATTTATATACTTGCTGTGAAATATTTATAAAGTTAGATGAAAAATATCATATACTTGCTGAAACAAAAATTAATAAATTTGCTGAAAATCTTTATAAAATTAAATGAAAAATAAGAAATTTATGAAAACTATAATGAAATTTAAACAAAAAATTTATAAATTTTATTGTTCTAAGAAGTTACATGAAGGGAAATTTGAGAGTAAATAGTTTCTTGGGAATATGTTTATGTGTGATACTTAAATAAGATCACAAGCTTAAATTTATGTAGTTAAACCTTTGTTTACCAATAAAATATTGTTACATTCGAATGATTGAATGTATTAAACTGGTTGGAGTGAACTATTTAAAATCATGTTATATTAATCCTCATTTGGGTTAATTTAAAATAAAAATAATATAACAAAGGTGAAATAGTTTGAACTTACATACATATCAGGGGCGTCGCGTGGGGTGTTGCACTGCCGCAACTGCACCACCTTGAAATTTTCTAAGAAAAAAAAAAAGTATCTATAACGTTTTCGTTATTTTTTTGAACGAAATCTCTTTTAAAACTTCAATTTTGAAAACGACCATTTTGCCCACTTCACTGCCGCAAACTCTTAGCTGACTGCCGCAAATGAACTCAAAAAAGCAAAATTTCTTCAAGAATTACCGCAAAATCAATATCTTGCGGTAAGTAAGCTAAGTTGAAAATTACCTAAAACAGGACTTGCTTAAGTATCATCTACAAGCTATTGTAAACATAAAATAAAAACAAAGCAAGCTACTGCAAAGGATTAAACTTGAGTTTATGTGCCCACATGATTTTTTAAATTTAACAGATCACTTCTATTAAATGATTTGTCATAAATTGCATATTTTGAAAAAAAAAATAAAAACTCTAAATCACCAAAGTCTTAAAAATTTGATTTTTTATTTTAATCTGCATACATAAACTTAACTATAACTGATTATTGTTATCATAAAGTTAATAAAATAAATAATAAAATTCAAGTTCTGAAAAAAAGAATTAAGAAGTTTATTATAAACTTCTAGTTCACTCTTACAGAAAAATATTTTAGATTTATATTAAATAAAAATAGTATTATTGAAACAATCACATATTTAAATAAAGTAAATAGCCTTAATTTAGAAACTTTGATTACTTAGAGTAGTTTAACATTTTAGGAAAATTTAGTCTACCTCTACTTTATATAACTTTTGGTTTAATTTTTTCATAAACAAAGCAAAAATTTTAGATAAAATTGTTGAAACATGGTTGCCTTGCCTCTTAATCAGGATAACTTAGAAATGTTAAAAACTCAAGATGACCCAAGATAAATTAAAACAGACCAAATTAGAAAAATATTCAGGCTGACTAAAGCAGTTTTAATTTTTACTCTGAAAATAACAAGGTTATTTAAAATTAAAAAATAAGTGTTTTACCCCTATGGCCACATGAAAACTAACTAACCAAACTTTTACTTCTATAATGGTTACATATTTATAAATTATCTTTGAAATTCTTGAAAAGTTCAACAGCCTCACAACTAAACTTAAAAAAGTTGAGCTCTTAAAAAAATACTGTCATCAAAATGAAAAACAGATAAATATTAAATAAAGAAAAGATACCCTTAAAAAACTATTGAATTTTAAACCTCCAACAAAAAACATTAAAATTAGAAAAAAAGTTAATAAAAATGTTAATGTTTGTAAAAAAAAAAGTGCAAATTAGTGAGGAGTAAGGGGGGAGGGTGTAAAGGCACTTTTTTACATGTTGTTCTTATTTTAACTTTTTCAGAAAGCTAATAGTTACTCTTTAATAAACTTGAAATTTCCAATTAAACTTTCAGTTACAACCAGTCAAAGCCAGAGAGTACAATGGTTTATTATACAAGGAGCAAACCAAAACAGCAAAAAATACAATTTTACTGAAAACCTATATTCTCCATCATTTTTAAAACATTTTTTAATTAAACTTTTTCATCCTAATTTTTTTAAACTTTATACTTTTGTTGAAGAGAAGTTTTCAATTTTTAAGTATCAATATATATTTTTATATATACAAAAAAAAACTTTTGTTATAACTTTTTTTTTTCTTGGTGTTTTAAATATGTAATTTAGCAATTTTTTTTTGTTTTATAAAAGAAACATCTAAAGATTTTGAGGCCAACTTATAAAAAAAGATATGATTTTAGTGATTTGATTTATTTGTTGTTTGAGTTTATATTATAAAAATAAGGATTCATTTGTACCTCTGACTGTGAATTACCATATCTCAAAAATTTTAAGAATTTTTTATATTGATAAAAGATGACTTGTAGTTAAATTAAAACTGTATAAAGTAATTTCAGTAAAATAATTCTAAAGTAGATGTTAAGGGCATAAAGGGGGGGGGGGGGGTAAAACATTTTTTTAAACACAGTTTTAGTTTGTGCCTCCCATTATGAACCTTTTGTTGCCTTTGACTTTGACCGGCTATATCTTAAAACATATACTGAATTTTTAAAATCTGTAAAAAGCATCTTGTAGCTTAGTAAAAACTACATGAAATAAGATCAAATTGTTTCATCCCCCCTATGCTTATCTTCAGGTGTAGCAAAAGTTCAGTTGTTTTCAAACTTGACAGTAAAAACATATTTTTATTAAAATAATTGATATTTTTTAAATTCTGCACCACCTAAAAAAAATACCACGCGACGCCACTGATACATATTAATCTTTTTTACTTGTTTTGCTTAAATCTTAAAATAGTAGAATATATAGTTAGAAAACCAAATATAGTAAAAACAATATAAATATTTTAGCTTTATGAATAGTAAATAGCATGACTATATTTGTTATGCTACATCTAAAACTTAACATAAAAACACACCAAAAGGTGTATTTTAAAACTTTTTATGTTTTCAAACTCAGTTTTTTTATGCTTTTTTTTTAGTTTTATCAAGCAATTTTTTTTGTAAAATTGCAATTATCCAGGGAATCTGGGAAAGTAGAAATAAATTGTTTACAGATTGGCAGTAGTACAACTTTGAAAAAAGTTTTTCTTTCTTTTCTGCTTAAAAAATTTGTAAAGCAGTACTATTTTCCAGATAAAAATATTTTTCAAGATAGTTTCAATCCAAATATCAATAATATAATCTGCAAATATATTTTCTCTTTTTATTTGCTTTTAATGGCCTTCAGAACAAAAAGATAGTTTTGAAGATTACTTAAAGACAAATGCAACGATAGAAGACATGAGCGTTGTCAAAAAATCTTGCTTAAAATGTTCAAAAACTCTAAAATCCTTAGAAGACTATAAAAAGCAACAGAACAGCATTAAAGAAGATCAACATAGTTCAGGGCTCCCAAAAGTTTTATGAAATTTCTTTCAGTTTTTAGAATTTATTCTAGGTTTTTTAGAACTAGTTGTTTTGTCCATTTTTAGTATAAAACTAAACATTAGTTAAAAAAAAACTGTCTAGAATAGTATAGAAATATTTTAAAATTGTTTTTTCAAATTATCTCAAATTCTAGGTTTTTTTTTGCTTTAAATGCAATTTCCAAGTTTTTCTAGGGTTTTTAGCAACCCTGAAAACATATAAATACTTATAAGCCTTCTGAATAAATTTAAAGGGATTAATATCATTTTAGTCACTTAATAACTTTTAAAACATTATCATAAACAATTGTAAAAGTAGTTAAATACCAGTACTAAGCAAAAAAAAGTAAATTTTAGACAAAACATATGTTATTATGTTTTTTTTTTGTATCTATAAAAAACCATGTTATTTTTGTAAAATTGCAATAATAGGAAAGTTTAGAGAAGTGGGAAACCTGTATCTAATATTAAGTATTTACAAAAATGTGTTGTTGAAACCTGTAAGAGTGTAAATAAAAAATATTTTATTGAAACAAAAAATTTGTACTTTACCCTTTGTTGTTATTTTCAAAATTCAAGGTACTTCTAATTAATAAATTTTAACATATTTTATATCAACAAAGACAACTTAGATCATAATAATACTATTATGCAATTAAGTAAATTTGATTAACTAAACTTGAGAGCACAGGTTTTCTTAGTAATAAACTTATATACTCTGACTAAAATGCAAATAAAAACTACCAATTTGTACTTTTAAAACATTCTCAACTTTAAAGCTCAACAGAAAAATAACTAAATTATTCTTAGTAATCTTAATTAAATATAAGAACCATAATATAATTAAAACATTTAAAATTTAGATTAAACTACATTAAACTACCTTTAACAACTATTCATTCAAGAAGAAAAATTAATTTTTATTTTTTAAATTTAATAAGTTTTACTTATTAAGAGCAAGAAAATAACAACTATGTAAATTATCACAACTATTATCAATAAAAATTGAAAGGTAAAAGACTTTTTTTAATAAAACTTGTTTAAGCCAATAGTTTTAAAACTTTTTAATACATAATATTAAAAACAATTAGTTTAAAAAAAGAAGTATATTTAAACAAAAAATTTCTATTTCATGGAAATTTATTATAACCAATTTCTTGAATTTTGATCATGAAACAGGATTGCAAAACAGTTAGTATAAGTGAACAAAAACTGGACTGAGTCAGCTTGAGTTTATAATAAAATTGAAAAACAAGCCAATAGCTGAAAAATATAATACTGATCAAGTTTATTAACTAAAATTTCCAAAATAATAACAATAGGACTTAATAAATACATTACTGTAAAAGTTATAGAAGGTAAAAAGGATTTAAAAAGATAAAAATTATCAAGTTAGGGTTGCTAAAGTTTTTTTGAAAGTTTTTCCAGGTTTCTGAATTTCTTCAAAGTTTTTTAAAGACAAGTATTTTTGACCATTTTTGGTCAAAAAATAATTGAGTAGAAAAACTGATTTAATTAAAATAACAACATTGAAAATAAACTGTAAAGTTACTAAAAATGATTTTCTAATAAATAAAAAATCTATAATGAATACATTTAATATCTTTTGAAAGAACTAATAAAAATTTTTTTACTTTACATATATAAATTTTTGAAATTCCAGGGTTTTTGGTGATTTTTGTTCAAAATTCCAGGTATTTTATCAATATTTTTTAAATTCCAGATCTTTTAAGCCTAAATTGTCAAATACCAGGTTTTTCTAGGTTTTGGTGGCAACTGTAGTCTGTCAAGTTTTATCAAAACTTAGTTTAAGCCTGTTTACCATTTGCCATTTTAGTACATTTCTTAGTGGTAAATTATTGTATGCAATCTATTTGTTGTAAATGATTTTTTTATCGTAGTATATAGTAATGTGTAATCCACAAACTTTTTTTTCAAAACATCATGGTAGTGTGATCTTTATTATCCATACCTTTTTAATTAAAACTAATCTGAACATCTTAAGTAGCTATCAAAATGATTATATTTATTTAGATTTCTAAAATACTTTCAAACAAGGAAGTCAATTCTACAATAATTGTTGTTTTGTTTGAGGTGGTGGCTTATGGAGAATTTGTCTTTATACTGAAAATTAATGTAATACCAAGACTAAAATACAACGAGCTAAAGACATTGCAAATGAAATCATATTTGTACTTGTATTTTTGATTACAAAATGATAAAAGATAAAAGTTAATTTTAACTTTTTTCAGAAAATGCTACATATTTGTTAAAGTTTACTAAATAAAGGTATAAACTTAAAAATAAATAAATTTTTGCAAGGCAAGTACACTACACAGCAAAGTTGAAGCATTTCATAAAATTAATAGTTCTGAATATTGAATAAAATGTTGATTCTTTTAAGTTAATAGGTTGATTTCAAAGATTTGAGTCGCAGTTTTCACATTCAAGTCTTGCAACTACGCTAATTCAAATCGTATTTACTGTTTGTCATAAACGTGTCGCTACAACTTGGTTCGTTTTTAGAGCATTGCCTTTATAAATTGAGCTATCTTAAATCTAGTAATTCTAAACTTTGTTATTTTTGTAATTGATTTATGTGCAAAGCAATTTAGTTGTAAGTAAGCAAAAAATAAAACTTTTGTTAAATGGCACCGCAATTTTCAATTACATTACTTAGCAGAATTGCCAGAGTGCTAATTTTGCTTTGCCAACTGAACACTGAAGGAGCGTTTGTTTGTTTGTGATTTTTCTTAAAATGCCATGCTCAAGTAATTTATGTCCATTTGCTCATTAAATTTTGCCAACCCTACTACTCAGTAGAGTTCTTAGAGCTTTTGAATTCGCAAATGTACATTAGGGTGTTTTTAAAAATGAAACCTTTGAACTTTTAGCTGATAAAAAGTTATATCTGTACCATATCACAAAAACACCTCGTGCAAAATTTTAACTAATGTAGAAAAAACTTTCAGAGCGAAATATTTCTTTTTTAAAACAAGTCATTTTAAAGAGATACACATAACAATTATATAGTTTATTTGAATATGACATCAAAGTTTCAACTCTATCTTAGTCATTATCAAATAACATTTCTGTGCAAGTTACTAAAATAGTGTAACACAACTAAACTATAAGACAGGTTAACTATCAAACTAACAAACAGGTTAACTAACTATATACATTTATACATTAAAATAATATAGTACAATAAAATTACAAGACTAATTTCTATGCTCAGTAAGAAGATATATATGTCTAATCAAAAGTTCTTAATGTGTTGGCATTACCCGATCTAATTAATCGTTTGTTTAAAATTTGATTATAACATTTAATTAAGATTGCTTCACTGATCCAAGTCTCATGATGTTTAAAATTTCAAAACCATTTTTACTACAAGTAAAGTTGGTAAATACATCAGCAACAAAGACAATACACCTAACGAATTGAAGTATAATGTAGTTTACGAATATAAGTGCTCTAAGGATAAGAGCATCCAATACATTAGATTTACTTCAAGACTATTAATAGAAAGGATGAAAGAGCACCTAAGAGAAAAAACAGCTGTATCTGACCATTGTATTAATTTTAACAAATGTAAAAATAAAACAATAACTGCTAGCGACTTTTTTTATTTTAAAGGAGTGTAAAAATACATTAAAACTTAAATGAGTGAAGAAATCTAAATTAAACTTTATAATACAATTTTAAACAAACAATTAGTTAAATCGGGTAATACCCACACATTAAGAATTTTTGATTAGACAATTATATCTTCTTACTGTGTATAAGTATTAGTCTTGTAATTTTATTGTACTATATTATTTTAACGTATAAATGTGTACATCTTATTAGTGAACCTGTCTTATAGTTTTAGTTGTTTAAAACTATTTTTAGCTATTTTGAACAGAAATGTTTTTTGATAAAGACTAACTATGACTACTAATGACTACTAAAGGTAGACTCGAAACGCCGTCGCATTGAAATAAACTATAGAATTGTTATGTGTATCTCTTTAAAATGGTTAGTAAAAGTTCAAACATCCCCTCCTGTATTTTCTAAAAACAACCCTAATGTAAACTGCATCGGATTTAAAAAATGCGATCTTAAAGTTTTTAGCTGCAAAATGTCTTAGATGTGTCAATTGTTACAAAAAAACATGCAAAACTTAAAACAATTTAAAAAAAGTTTCACGGAGGAATTTTTTTTTTGTATGTACTTTTCTATTTTCTCTAAGTAAAGTTTTTTTATCACGGTATTCCTTTGTGAAAATTTTTCAATTTGCATGAATAAATCAGTTTCAGCGTTGCTTCAGATAAGTTCTAATTAAAAAAATTTTACTGTAATTACGATACTGTAAAAAATATAAGTTTATTTTTTGAAGCTTGTATGATATTTATTAATTTATAAATTTCGAAAATTCAAAATAGTTTGGAACAAAAATTTTATTGAGTTATTATAACAAACTAACTAAACATTAAGAATAATGATAATCTTTGTTATTTTTTGCCACTTTATTGAAATTTAGTAAAATGTAAAAATTAGATTGCAACGTCTATATATTTGTAACAAAGTTATCTTTGACACTATATTAGTTCATTTAATGTTTATTAAGTAAATTTTTTTTAATGTTCAAATTTAGATATAAAACACTTCTACTTTATAATTGACTTCAGTATTTTAACTTAGTTTGTTAATCTAAAGACTAATTATTAATGGTATAAAACTTGAACTAAAAATGAAAACTAAAAACTTATATTTAATTTACTCAAGATTCAATTTTCTGTTATAATATTATTACTAGAAATAAATGATATGAGAACATAGTAATTTTTGCATTTATTTTATGTTTAGAAAAAGTAGTTTTGAAAAATTTACAAGCAGGTATGGAATATGCTTCTACTTAAATCTTGATTAGCACTTAAGTTCAGATAAGTAGGTCTTGGTAAAACAGAATATGAAAATAAAGTAAATTTAGCTTTTAGTAATCAACATAGTTTTATACTACTTTAAATACGTGAATGAGTCAAAGTGCTCGATGTTTATCAAAACAAGAAACTTTTTATAATGTTTTAATGATTTATTAAACCAAAGTATTTCTTGTTATACAAATGAGTTTTTATTTATTTCTAGTTACAAAATTACGCTTAAAGTCACAAAACTTAGCAACACAAATATCAGTTTTGTTGTCTAAACTAGTAAAACAACTACTAGATACTTTTTTTACCAATATTTTTGTGTCGAAAATATTTTTAAATTATGATGTTTTGTTTTGTGCAATTCGATGCATTCTCATAAAAATAATTATATAAAAGTATTTTGGTTCATGTTATTCAAAGGCACTTGATATAGATGTAATTAGAGGTTTTGATTTGCCAGACTTGAAACCTTTATAACTTAAAGTATTAGAAACCTATTCGGTTAAAATTTTATTCATAAAACTGTTTTTTATATTTAATTCCACTGAAAATAACCAATTAACAGTGATTTATAATTTGCTTTAGCTAAACCTTTGGTATGCAGTGATACAAATTTACAAATTAGTTACAAGCTGTTTTTGACATTTGTTTAATAAAAGAGCAATAATTAGGTATAGTTGTTGTTTTAGATTTTGGATAGCTGAAATCAAATTAAATCATTTGTAATAATTTGCTGTGTTTGCTGAAAAAGTGTTTCAAAAAAGTTAAATTTATAAAAGGTATTTAAACAAATTTAAATTATTAAAGCTGTTATTCTTCATGTTTAAAAAAATATTATTACAATTAATTTTTTTTTGTAAAAATATTAGTGTTACCATGACAGTAGAGTTTAATTTTTAGATTATAGCATCAACAAAAAGTTATCTAAATTAAAGAAAATGTTTATTATTCATAAAGTACTAGTTGATACATTAATTAGTTTAATATTAGTATCTTGGTTTTAATTTTGCTTTTTGTTTTGGTATATTAAAAAAGATTTATTGTTATTGATTTTTTCAAAGTCAAGGTTGTTATTTTGTTGAAAGGTTGTATCAAAACAATTACCTAAACAATTATATTTTTACCAATAACTGTAAGTTTTCATCGGAGTAGTATGTCGATTTTTTTTTATAATAAATTTTGCTTTTATTAAAACAAAACAGTTCAAGGACGATAAATATTTTTGATTTTAGTAAATTTACAAGTTAAGTTATACTCTCATAACAACTAAGCAAAAATTTAAAATGTAATGCTCTTCATTTAAAAAAAAGATAAAGTTTAATTTTTGTTGGAAAATTAAGATTAGTTCAAGTTTTGGAAAGCTAAATTAAACTTAAGTTTTCTTTACAAAAAAAAAGTTAAGTATATAAAAATTTACAATATAATATTCTTTGGAGGTGTTTTAAAACTTATGTTAAGCTAACTCACTGTTAGTAGAAAAAATACAAAAGTTTCAAAAGCTTTAAAGCTAATAGGTATATTTGTATTACAATTTTTCTATATGTCTTAAAATTACCTACTAAAGTTTGACAAGTAAATAATTAAAATGGAGAAACTAAGTATAAATTTTTTAACTAATTGTTTTTTTTGATCAGTTGTTTAAATTTTATACTTAAAACAAAAGCTTAACACTTTTAAATAAATAATAAGTTTTAGTGAATTTACACAACACTAAAGCATTTTTACAAATTTAAATAAATTGTTAAACAATTAACAAAAAATGTACCAAACAATATTTCAATTGAACTTTATAGAAGTAACAAAAAACTGTTCGATTTGTGCACGCATTCAGATCTACTGTTCAATATGAATAAAGTTGTATTACTCAAGTGTTTAGTTATGAGATTCGTTTTTGCAGAAACTTTACCAAAAGCAAGTTCAGGTATTTTTTGAATACATAAACCAAATAGTTTATTTAGATTAAACTTGTTTTCATACATAAAGATCCTCAAGCAACTATTTTATTGCATTACCTGAGTCATACATTGCAAAAAAACAAGTTTTGTAGTTTTTTACAAAAGTATCAAACAAAAACTTAATACTTTCCATCACTTCACGATCGAAAACTCTTAGTTTTGACTCAAAAATAATTTTTTCATTCAAAATTCAAACATAAATTTAAACAGACGAATGCTTGAACGATGACGTCAGCCTTCACCGTTTCGTCGACAACCAGACCCACGTTTTTCGCGCCAACTTCAACCTGACAAGTTTTCAAAACGCAACCCTCCAGTGGACCGTAAGATCCGGCGACGACGTCATGATGAAAACGGTGATCGGTTTGAAAAGCGGCAACGTGACGTCATACCGAGATGACGCAAGCGTTCTGAAATGGGGCGAGTCTGCTGTGACGTCGTACGAATGCTCGCAATTCTTCTGCCGTTCGGAAGTGAGGGTTGCAGATCACGTGATATCGAACGTTTTGAGGCTGAACGTCACTGTCAAGGTTGTGACGTCACAAAGAAATGAAGTCATAGGGAAGTGTTCGCACGCTACTGCCAGTTTACAAGGTTTTGATAAAAACTATATCTGACATTTTTGCACCTTTAAAGTTATTTTAAAAACATAATTTCTAAAACTATACTTTAGATATAAATTTGTACAAACTCTAAAACAACTAAATTGATGCATATTAAGTTTTAAACTTTACCTTTGTTTTAAGCTGTAAACTTTTTTTAGTTGAATATGAATAAAACTTGACTACTAAACTTGTATACTTAAAAACTTCCACTGATACGTAAATTTTTAAAGTTTTTAATTTAATAAAAGTCTTAATTTCAGTCTCACAACTTTACATAAAAGTTCAACTATGTTTATCCGCTTGTTATCCGTAATAAAATACTCACAGATCAAGCAAGCAGAGAAAAAAGTTCACAACTTCAAAAAAGTTTCTTGAATGTTACCAGTAATCAAACAGGTGCGTTTTTAATAGTTCTACATATACTAAATCTTTTTTTGTTATTCAGTTGATAATTGATTACAAAACGTTATTTTAATCTACTGTAAGTTTACGTTTCCACTTATTTTAAGCTAAACGTTGCTTAGTATTTGCTGAATAGACTTTTAAAAAACGTTTTTTAGACCTTTTATTCTAAAATTACGGCTATAAAGTAAAACTATTTTTAAAAATATTAGTGTTTAAGTGTATATTTAAAAACGTCGCGAGATGTATTCTAATGATAAAACAAGTCTACAGTATCTGAATAAATTTTACTTTTTAATTTCATTGTGAATAAAGTAATAAATAAAAAGTAAAAACAAACAAAAAGTATTTAAACTTTTTTTTATTTTTGGTTAGTTTTTATATAAGTTATTGGGTAGATTAATTTATATGTTTTCTTAGATTTTTTACACGAAATTTTGATTTTAAATACACAAAGTATATACTCAAAGATTGAACACAGTTTTGTATCTATAAGTATAAAGCTTTTTTAACTTTGTGCTAAAACAACTTAACATTTGTAGGCTAAAAACTTACTTTAAAAACATTTATCAGTCAACATACACCAAATCTTTTATTTAACAGACTCAACAACACAAGTAACACATTCACAAGACCAAATAGAAAAATTGCATTTGAAATTCAACATACTGCTTGTGTCGTTTGGTGCTCTGTTCGGCGTTGTCGTTTGTCTCTCCATCGCCTTTTGCTTGTGGGTGAAAAATTTGAAGAGAAATTTAGTTAAATCAGAACCACGTAAGTTTTTTAAACAATATTATTACTTTGAATTAACTACCGACTGAAAATTGTACATTCAGTTTTGAAATAAAATTATTGTTATGTCTAAGTAACTTCAATTTAAGTAATTAAAATCTTAATGTTAAATTATTAAAAACTAGTAAAAAAAAACACTTACGAGCTTGTACCTGGTACATGATTTGGTGAATTTTTTATTATTTACTTAAAGGTGAACTATAAATATTTTAGACTTTAAGTTAAATAAAAGAGTCTTGTAAGAATACTAGTAATAGCTACTCAAACACATTTTCCTGCTGAAATATTTTATTTTTTAATACTTATAAATCAGTTAAATCTAAGTTTAATACGCCTAAAAATAGACTTAATTTATTCTCATGTTGAAAAATATAATAATTTTAAAGTAAAATTAGCTTACAACAAAAAAAAACTGATAGCTGCTAATTGCACAGGTTTTTCCGCTAAAATAATTGACTTGGAAATAGCTGAGTTGTCAAGGCAATCTAGTAGGTACAGCACATGTAGTGATAGCAGTGGTTTAAAATGAACGTACAGAAATCGTATAGTAGTGTTTACAGTGTAGTTTTTTGAAAAAAGTTTCATTACCCTCTATTTTGAATATGGTTGTAAAAAATATCTTTTTTGGTTAAAAATAGAAAATGTTCACAGCTTTGGATGTGTTTGTAGTTTAAGTTTCACATGAATCTGAAACTATCAAAAATATTTTTATGTAACGTTAAGCTTAGGTTTTGTTTATTTATAAGTAATTAATCGAACAAGTTAAGTTTTTATTTTGAAACTTTGATCTTCGCTGTTTTGATTTTTAGTTTCAAAGTTCTACGATCATTGAAAATTGTAATTTTTTTTTGTAAATATTTAATTTTTTTAATTAATTATTTCTGCTTTACTTCGATTTAAAGAAACACATTTTTGTTACAGATTACTGTGTATCTAGGTCTTTTAAGTTCATTATTTCCTTTAACATTTTTTTCAATTGTTACTTAACTTAGTTTTATTTTTCGTTTTTTATGCACATATATAACAATTTTAAAAATAAAAACTATAAGATATGAAGATGTTAACTCCAACAAGATTTTTTTAAAACTCAATTTACTGTGAGTTGTATACACCCAAATAACTGTCTATTAAATATTTTATAATTAAAAAAAACTGAGTTAAATATTTAAAGTAGTACAGCTTTAATTCTTGTTTTTTTTTTTAAATCTTTGCAAATTAAAAACTTTACTTACATTTGTTCACTGAATATTTTTTTTAGTTGATAAAACTTTGAAAGAACAGTTGTAATAAACAAAAAATTAAAAGTACTTTTTGTTAAATGCCGAAACACTTGTAAATTTAGTTATGTAAAAGATATAAACTATTTAGATATTGCATGAAGCATGTAAAAATATACTTCTTTTACACATAACATGCAGTTTAATTGAAGCTTATGCGTATACGAGTATTGTTTTATCTTTTAAGGAAAATAATAGAAAGTTTGCAAAATTTTTAATTTACATAACAAAGTATTTACTCTGTTACGTGTTAGTACTTTGATTTTAAGCTGTTGTTTAAACATGGTAATGCAGGTTAGTTTACTAAAAAAAAAAAACTTGCAACGAAAAGAAAGTTACTTAATAGGAAGACGTGCCCGGGTCCCGAGAACCGCTAATACTCCCAGAACTAGGGCATTACCAAAATATCCAAAACCTTATTTATAAGCTTTGTTATTTTTATCAGTAATTTTCACAGTGTGCACAGCAATTTGCACTGCATATTTCAATGTGCACATAAAGTTTTGTATTGTGAATTTTTATAAGTTAGTTTTTTTTCTATTAGGGAAAGCTATTTTTAACATTAATAGTTTTAAAGAGTTTATGTTTTAAATAAAACACTTGAAACTTTAATAAATAGTGTTTTATAATAAAAGTCAGTATTTTTATATACGTTGATTACCTTTATAAGTATATTTCAAAGATAATCATGTCTGTATTTTAATCTAAAAGCAAAAGAAGTTCGTTGTTTTAAGTATTTCTTATTTAAAACGTTCATTGTACTTATAATAATTACAAAAATGTTTAAAGTTTTTTTCAAGTAAAATTAAAACATTAAATTATACCTCTGAATTTTTAAACTATATGTTTACTATCTGTTCAAAATAATTCTATAGTTAACAATATAAGTAATAAATTTTCATTTAAGTTGTAATACACTGGACAAAACCTTATACTTATTTATATTGAGTGAACAAGTATAGAAATTCCATTCATTTTGTTTTGTTTTTCAGAATGAAATGGTAATTAAGTTATCTTGACTAGCAAAAACAATTTGTAAAAAAATTAAAAAATGTTCACAAAATCAAATAAACAGTTAAAAATATTCAAAATCAAATTGAGAAGTATAACTTAAGAACAACTATAGTCGGTGTCAAATATTTTATAATTCTTATAAGTACTTTTAAGCTTTTAAAGTACTTTTCAGTATATTATATTAATTTTGCTTGCATTTTACTAAGTTTACATTTTAATTGTTTTTTCAAAAGTTTTTAAGAAGATTTGAAAGAACTTTGTTTAAAAAAAACAAATGTCATATCCGTTTTTGTGACAAAGTACATTATAACGTAAATTTTTACAGTCAAGAATGCATTTTAATGGTAATGCTAAAAATATTTATTGCAGACTATTTACTTTTTAAGTAAGTGAAGAACATTTACACAAAACTTACTTACTAATAAGGTTAAGAAGTCTATGTAAAGGTTTATTAATCTCATTTAAGTTTAAAACATGAGTTTTAGCATTAAATTTGTTAAAACTTTCAAACAAAGGACTATAAAAAAAACTATTATATATATTAAAAATACTGTGATTAAAACGATCAAAACAAATTTAAAACATTATATAAACTAAACTAAAGGACTAAATGCGCTAAAATGTTTTATACACTAAACTTCCAAAACTAAATAAATTAATATACAATTTTATAAAATAAAAAAGATTTTAGATTAATACTTCCTATTATAAAGTTTGGTATAACTAATATCAATATGCGTGTTGCACAATTGTTCTATTTACTTTCTTAAGTTAAAACATTTTTTTACAAAACTACCTTAAGTTTTAAGTACCACTGTTAGGTAAAATAAGTACTTATTTAGAATTTTTGATGGCTTTTAGATGAAGTTTTATATTTCGGTAATAGTATATTTTTAACTATAACCATTTGCATAAGCCAGGTTAAGTTAGTTAAGATGAATGCCTGAAGAAATTAAACAAACCAATGTACTAGATATACGCCGATATCACAAATTGAATTTGAAAAGCTTGAATTATTTAAAAACAAAAATTTTTGCTTAAAATAATTCATTATTTTACAATTTTATATCATTAAAATTTTTTTATTATTTAATTTTCTTTCGATTTAAAACTAATCGCTGATTACTAAACTTGTTTTGTAAATTTTAAGATAAAGGTTTTTTATTAAATAAGTTATATACTAACAGTTTATTTTCTTATAATATGTAAAAGTTAAAAATTTGTATCTGGTATTTTAATTTTCAAAAACTTTATCCAACCTTAATCAAAAATTGTTACGACTATGAGTATTAACCAGAATAGAAGTCTGTGAAGGTTGAATACTTAACGAACAGTCCCTAAAAAGTAAAAACAAATAACAATTTGTTTACCTCAACTGTCCTAAAATTGCTATTTTAAGTTCACGAAAACAGGTTAAAGGTCATACAAAGTAAACTGTTCATATGGTAGTATATGTATGTTAACAGGAACACAGCATTTTTTAAAACCTAGTTTATTTCTCTGGTACAAAAAATTTTTATGTCAGTCCTTTTAGAACTACGTATAAAAATATTTGAAAGAAAGAAAAATGTGAATGCACATGACTATGGTTAATGGATTGGTGTGGAGAAAGACCTTATGGTCATGGAGGCCTCACACCATACATTTTATAACATTTTTTCAGCAGTTTTAATTAAAACGACAAAAAAGAAACTTAAGATCAATGAAAAATCTGTATTAATATAATTAATACTTTTTCAAGTATTATTATTTAAATTAACTCAAAACAAAATAATTTTTAAAATAGAAAAAAATAGTGTGTTTTTTTTTTATATACTCATTTCTACCACTGTTGACTATGGAAACCATAGTCTACCATGGGCACATTCAAATGTTTACTATGTATTTTTGTAAACAATAAAGGACCTGAAACTGCGCCTTGTGGCACACCTATGTCTATACTTTTACAAGTTGACACATACCCTGCAAAAACTACAAATTGTTTTCTTTCAGATAGATATGATTCCAATAGTTTAAGCATTTGGCCTCTTACTCCATAATACTCTAACTTGTCAAACAATATTTTTCTTTCTACACTGTCAAATGCCTTACTCAGATCTAACAAAACTGCACAAACAGCATTACCTTACTCATAAGAGGACAGTGTACTTTCTATAAACTCTGATAAAGCTAGGGTAGTAGAATGGCTCTCTCTGAGTCCAAACTGGGAAGTGTTACGGACATTAAACTTGGTAAAAAAATTGTATAAACGATTGTATATAGCTTTTTCAATAATCTTATTTATGTTTGACAAAAGTGAAATTGGTCTGTAATTTCTTGGAACTATTTTTAAACCTTATTTTAATATTGGTAATACTTTGGCTAAATTTAAACGACTAGGGTATCTACTTTCTTGAAGTGCCAAATTTATTAACTTACTAGTTATTGTGGTTATATGGGAGTTAATCAATTTTAAAACTTTAACAGAGATAATGTCAGTACCATTTGCTTTGTTTGAGTTTAAACTTTTAAATATATCACTTATTTCTTAATCCTGTACCTCAAACCAGGCAAAACTGTTATAGTAGTTTCTGGGGCTATTAATACAAGAGTTTTTGGAGGTGTTAGAATTTAATCTAGTTTGTTTCCCAATAGGTGAAAAATGTAGGTTAAAATTATTTACAATCTCAACTGGATTGGTTAAGAATTCGTCGTTAACTCTAAGTCTTTGGGGAAAGTCAGAGCTTTTTTTCTGTCTTTTTGTAATATGTTAGATAAGTGTTTGATGTCTTTTTACTATTAAAACTACAACAATCAAAAATTCATTATTTCAACAGCCTTCTTTCCAGTATAAGTATTTGCTCAACTAGATGGTTTGGTTTATTTATTTCCATATGACATTATTATATTTTTATTGCATAATGTTTGTAAAGCAAGTTGGCAAGGATTGTGAAAACTTGACTTAAGTGTTGAAGTTTTGTATAAAAAATTAAAAATCTTTTTTTTTTGAATTAGCCCAGTATTATATCAATAGAATTAGATAAAATTCTTATATTTGAATTGAAAGTTATCAAGTTTTAAGTAGTACTTACCTAAAAATATTTGCTTTATTATACTTTTTGTTTATTGGAAAATATGTTAGTTTTAAAACTAAAACTGAGCAAACTTAACTTTTTTGGGTTGTTTAAATAATAACTCTTGATTAATATAAAGTTATGATGATATAAAACAAATTTTTTTTCTAAGATTACTTAATAAAATTTCAAAAAATAAGTCCAATAAAGAGTCTTTATGAAAAATAATATTGGGAGAACTGCATAAAAAAAAATTGTGGATCTTACTAATAATAAATCTTTCTAACATATTAAGTCTATTGTTTTAAAAATACATATAAACCCAAAAATGTCTGCGAATTACTTCAATCTTTCAATGTTTACTGTATTACATTTTTTTTTCAAAAGAAAACCTTTAAAAATTTGATAAAACTACTAATTAAATTTTAATCAAAAATTTGAAATACCTTTTTAAAATTAAGTAAAAGAAAATTTAAAATTTTTCAAGGTTTTCTCTTTGGTGATTGGTTTTGTATTTTTAAAGACATCAACGTTTGATCTATGCAAAATATATTGAAATCAATACACAGCTTACTGGCATAGAAATAATTTGTTGTTAACAGAAAAGTCTAGTTTAAAGCTCTAACATATGTTGGAATCTTGACTCTATGGCTACCGCTATTACTTTCCAAAGAACAATTCAAAAAAAAAACTGGTCCACAGTATATAGTTACTGTGTCTTCATAATTATTTTACAAATAAAGTCAATTTAAAACAACATTTTCAAGAACAAAACAAGCCATCATATTCAAACTGAAACTAAAAGTTACAGCTAGCCTAATATCTAACATTTTGTAACCAACATTAAAAGATGGAGATTACCTTAATTAATAGAATAAAATGGTTGAGCATAATTTAAGTCTTAACTATTAACCATAAATAGTTTTCAACTTTTACTTAGTACGTAGAATACTGAATGCTATTAAATTTAAATGCTACTTACAAATGCTTATATATATTATGATGTAATAAAAGGGTTGATCATGCCAATTCGATCATCAGACCACAAGTTTTGGTAGACTGAGACCGGTTTTGTCCTTATTAGGACTCATCAGTCAGTCACAACCAAAAACCTTGCAGTCGTCAATCTACAAACGGTTTATCTTGCTTTCACATGAAGCAACCATTTGCTGGCAATGATCAGTGACGTCCATTGTTGTTTGCCGGTCCATTGTTGTTTGCCGTGCAACGTTTAAAACATTGCCCACTAGGCAAGACATCTGGTACGCTTGTTCAAAGTGATCAACCCTTTTATTAAACTTGAGCTTGTCTCAGGGCAAGCAAAAGTCCAGGCTTCTGCTCTGCTGACTTTTGCAGATGTTTTATATAACTTATATATTTAAATACTACTTACTATACCTTTTTTAAAGAAAGGAATGACAATAAGTTATTGGTTATATTTTATTTGAAAGAACAAGTACACAATCTAATGATAATATAAAAAACATCATATTTTAAAAAATACTTGAAATGAAGTCAGAACTTTATGCATGTTTTTAATCTAGGATAATATATTTTTGAAGAAGTGTTTAGTATATGATGAGAATTAACTGATAGAACTATACCACGAAAATCATAAATATATAATCATAAAACACTTGTTAGAAAATAACAATGTTCAAAAAAGAACTTTAAATAAAACAATACAATGTCAGTTTCTGGATCTACATGTTAGCAGCAGCAAGATGGTGTCTAGGACAATGTCACTGCCCAAAATCAGTATATACATAGCTGAACATAGCCTACAAAAGCTTACATCAGACTCATTTTCTTTAAACTGTGACTTTAGTTTTGTTGTATCAGACTTTATTTTCTCTTAACTGTTACTTTATTTTATAAAGTTCAAGATTTAACTAAATCAAATTTGCAGTAAAACTAGCATTCCGTTACAGTTTTAGCGGATATTTATTCTAGGTAAAAAGTTGTTTCAGACAAAGCAAAATATGTTTTTAGAAATATTAAAATCTACTTATAAGCTAGTGATTATAAGCAGTTTATCTTTCATGACTTATGTATTTTTCAGACTTATTTGTTGCACTGATGAGCTTTTTGAGCAAAACTTTGTTAGCAAAATAGACTTTGAAAAAAAAAAAAACAATATTTCTTCTTCTTCTGTAAATCTCTTTTTACTTCACTATCAAACAAAACTATAACATAATATTTGTTGATAATTCTTCACTAACTTGATGTTTTTATGTAAATATGTAGTGTAGTTAGAAACTGCATTAGGTATACACTTCAGTCTAATCAGGTTATATTTATTAAAACTAAATTAATTTAAAATTTACAAGGTGACATAGTATCATGAATTATCATGGAATTTAAAAACATAGGTTAAAAATCATAGAGTTTGATTTGCTCTCAAAAAAATAAGATACTCTGGATTTTAACCTTAATAAAGAAAGTACTGTATATCAATTATAAAAATAGTTTATTGTAATTAGAGAAATTAATTGTTTAAAAACAACAGTGTAAATATTTTTGGAATAATAACTTATGGGATGGAAAAATAAAATGCAGAATAGATTGAATTTAAATATATGGTTAAAATACATCTAGAATAGGAATCAAATTCTTTTTTTTTCATAATTTTTAACTAAACTTCTTACATATTTTAATTCTGCACAATAACTTAAATATTCATTACATAGTATTCAAATCTATACAACATGTTCTTCTAAAAATTAACTACATTTTTACCAATCTTTTATCAAGTTTTACAATTTTTCATTTTGTTTTTTTATAATGTAAAATCTGTTTAGCAGTGAAACTGAATAAATGTAAATTTTGTAATAAATAATTTGAAGTCATAAGAAATTTATTTACTCATATGTTTTTTGAGGTAAATACCTCAATTTTTCAAAAATTTTTCCTTGCAATATTAAATATAAAACTTTCAGAAATTATTATATTTTTGATTTTTTAATAAATAAATAAAAAATTGATAAATACAACAAGTAACTTATACTACAAAGTATAAACTATTTATCTCAAAAAACGTCGAGAGGAGATATAATTTTATTAATTTCAGTTTATTCACCAATTATAGTTTTCACTCCCATTAAATAACCTATTGAATTCTCTGACTTTAATATGTTATAACTCAAAAATTAGTTTGAATAATAACTGTCTGTAGAAAGCAACTAGTTAAAACTCTATAAAATACGGTCAGGTTGTAAAAAAAAGTGATTTACTGCCCCTAGGGCCTTATTCAAAATAAATCTTATTTATTTAAAAGGAATTTTCACAAAAGTTTTTTAGTGAGATTAATAAAATAAAAGCCTTAAATTGCAACTTAGTCAAATAACAATGTTGTATTAAATTTAGCAGAAGCTCAATAAAACAGTTATAATTTGTTTTAAACCAATATACTTTGCAAAGTAAGTAGTAAATAAAACTGAAAAAAAAAATTTACTATGTATATTGTCAAGCAAAAGTGGTTGTTACCAATATATAAACCTAGTTATGTGTATTTAATAAACAGCAACTACTACAAAAAATCACAGGTACTTTAAACAAGTAATCTTTCATTTTGTTGTTACTAATTTTAGTATTTATTTCTTCTTTTGTTTATGTTTACATATATTTGAATTCAATTATAAATTTTGTTTAAATATTTAGCATGAAAAGCATTTATCATTATGTTTTTAAAGAAATTTAGGGGGGCATGAGCAGTAAAGGGGCCACAGGGGGCCATGAGGTTATTAATTAAAACTTACACTAGATATTCAGGAGTTGATGATGAAGAGCAAAAATCATGTTTTAGGCGTTTTTAACTGTTTTTTTTTTCAGAAATCTTGTTTGAGGGGACCATAGCTTTTTTAATTTCATTAAAGGCGGCCTTTTGAAGACAAGTTTGGGAAACCCTGTTCTACATAAATCAAGGGAGAAACTATGCAACATTTTGACATAGAAATAGACTTTTTAGTAACTATAAAATTGAAATATCATAAAAGGTTATTAAAGTTTTCAAAAGTCAACTTTTACTATTTTCATTTCTGAAGTTCCTGAATATTGTAAATATATCAAAAGTTATTGTAAAAAAATGATTTGCAAGTACTGCAAAAAAGCACTAGAAATACTTTTTTTGCTGTTTTTATATTTTTTTTGTTGTAATGTATGTATTGTATGTATTCTTGTATGATGTCTTTATCTGAAAAAGCTTAAGAAATTTAAGAATTTAAGCTTTTTAAACTTTTTTTTATTAAAATTTTTTAATTTATCTAAATAAATAGAACATAAAATCACTACAAGATATTGCTTTCAAACACCTAAAACAAAGTTCTGACTCCCTAGATAATATTTCTGTAAATTTGTTTCTATTTTCTTTTTCTGTGCTAAAGCCTTTTAAAAAACAAAAATAGGTTCAATGAGTTTTAAGCTACATTACCCTCAGTATAACCACTGCAAAAAGCACCACTGAATTTAAGAAAAAAGAAACATTGTTAAAAATGAAATTTATAAGTAAAAGTTCTGAAATTTTAGACAACTTTGATTTTTTAAACTTACACTATGCCATTTCAAAGAAAAATGGTAAAAAAATTGTCAGATATAGATATTTCAAGTGTTTTAAATACTATTTGTAAACCTCAACTTTGACATAAGTTGTTTAGCTTTTAAAGTAGATTTTAATTTGGAATATAGTGAAAGCTTGTAACATTGTAACTTAATAAACTTCTACTATCACATATTACATTTTTTTATTTTAATAATTTGTTAAGGATTAAAATTTATTTTTGGCTACCTTGTTTAAGCAAAAATGAACATTAAAATTGCAAGGATTTAATTCGAATTCAAGCTTTCAAGGGGTCATATATCAAAAAATTAAAATCAAGTAAAGAAATCTAGTGGTCTAATTAAAAAAGTTATGATGTTAAAATAATTTTTAAAATAGTGTTACATAATATAAATTATCTATAAAATAATAGTTAAAAAAATTGCCATATCCTTGTAAGTTCAAAACTTTTTTTGCATATATATCCAAAAGAAAAAATTTGAAATACAAAAAAATTTAAGATTTTGAAAAGTCCAACTAAGAAATTTTATAATGGTAACACTTCTACTTTTAATTTTATTAAGTAGATGATTAACAATCATCAAAAGTTAGAACTTGATAGGTCATGCACCTTTGTTTTATTGTTATTTTTTGTTCACTTTATTAAGTAAAAATTTCATTTATAGTTATTTTCAGTTTATTTTACTTATTTAATGACTTCTTATTAAAAGAAATACAGTAAAATTATTTTACAATTGAGAAAATTGTTTTTAGTAAGTTAGAAATAGTTATACATTGAAGAAAATATCTTCTAACCAAAAAGAAAATATTTTATAAAACGTAAGATGTTGGTTTTCATAATGCTTTAAAATCTATATAATTTCAATTTTAGAAAATAATCTTTCTTTTACTAAAGTTTATTTTTGTTGTCTTTAAAAAAATTGACAAAGTATGACTAACATTAATAAAATCAAAAAAATTTGGCATTTAGTACTGCAAAATTTTTCTTTTTGCAGTTCAAGTTTTCAAAAGAGTCTATATTGCCCTTCTGTTTATCTCGCAATAGTTACAGGTAATTATTCAAATACTGTTAAAGAAGGAGATTAAACTAGTGAGAAATTTCTACATTTGTTTTGAAAATGCTATGCTTAGTATACAATATTGTATTTAAACTTAATTGTATGTTTTTTTTTTGTACTTACATACAACTGTTAGGCTTAAAAAAATAATTAAAAAGCAGTATTCTTAAGTAAGTAGTAGTAGTAAGTAGCAATAGTAGATATTAAGAGAAATAACATTTTAGAAAGTTCTAGTGTGTTTAATTACTTGACATAACTCTATTCAAGAAGTTAAAGCAGTTTAATACAACATCATAATAAATTTATAATAAGATATTCTTAAAACTTAATATAATAAGCAGTCAGTCATAAAGGGTTATTCTACAAGATTGGAAGGCCAATACTTGAGCTATGAGCTTCAGGTGTAACTCAAACCCAAGTAATTTTCTTTTCAAAACAATCATGACCTGTCATGTGATTAAACTTAACTTATGTATTTAGATTTAAGATTCTTTAAATTTTTGCTTAAATTCAAATCCAGTTAAGGTTTAAAATATTTTAGGTATATTGTTTCTGGTAATTAGTGAATATAATGTCTGAAATTTTTTATGTATACATTGAGAATATTACAAAACTGTTTGTAATGTGTTTTTATGGATAAATTAGTTTCATTAAATAAAAAATACAAATAAAAATTACAAAGTTTTTAAAATTTTTTTAATTATTTTATAGAAATAAATTTTTGATGTGTCTATAGGTAAAATTTAAACTATAAACAATAGTTGTATGTTGTTACAAAAGTTTAATGTACCATAACTATATATTTTTAAGTCTTCAGGTATCACAAGACTTAACAAAACAAACCATTTTAAGCATCTAGATCATGTATGTACTACCTATGTTTACATTTTTTTTGAATAGCAATTGCTTTCTACAAACATATTAACAAACAAATAATATTACTATGTTTCATCTTACTACAAACTTCAACAGAAAACTATTAAAAACATGAAAGCCATCACGCAGAAGCTCGCGCAGTTCATCAAACCTCTGTGCAGGACGTACGCCTACGACGTCCCCCAGCACAAGTGGCACCTTCAGTACCCCATTGCAAAGAACGGCAGGCGGCAGTCACCCATTAACCTGGTCCTCAACGACCCAGACATTGCTGTCAAAAAGACCTACAAAAACCCCCTAAACTTTAACTACCATAGCGACGACATAAACTTGGTCACCAACAACGGCTCAAGCGTGACTTTCTTTGCCAACGAAAAGGCCACCATTGAGGGTGGACCGCTGAAAGGGGACAGGTACAAGATGGTGCAGTTCCACTTCCACTGGGGGGCGCACAGCAACTGCGGCTCGGAGCACCTGGTGAACGGGCGGCAGTACTCTGGGGAGGTGCACATTGTCCACCAGAACACAAAGTACCCAACTTTTGACGAGGCCCTGGAGAAGGGGGACGGTCTGTGCGTTGTTGGGGCACTGATGGACGCCAAAGTGGGCCACCACTGCAAGAAGTACCAGAAAGTAGTGGACCAGCTGTCCAAGGTGCACTCGAAGGGGTTCAACTGCAAGATTGACCTGGACTTCAACTGCACTTCGCTGTTGCCCAGCAACCTTGACAACTTTGCCTACTACGAGGGGTCGCTGACCACCCCGCCCCTCAACGAGTGCGTCCAGTGGATAGTGATGCTGGAGCCGGTGAGGATCGGCGAGGAGCAGATGCAGCAGTTCAGGGAGCTGAGGGGGCACAATGACGAGAAGATACTGAACAATTACAGGTGGGTGCAGAGCATGTTTGGCAGGAAGATCACCCACTCGTGCTGCTGCTGCGGCGGAAAGTAACATTTTAAAGGGGATTTTTATGCAATAATTTGATCATTTAAGACACCTTTGTTCTTTTAGGTTCTGTTGCTGTTTAGGTTAATCAGTTATTCATTGATTCTACCTGTGTATTGGCTGTAAAAGCATTTGTGATGATCAATAATAGCAATTAGCTTTGGTGCTTTTTGAATTAAAACTTTTAAGAACTTGCTTTGATTGTTTGCTAATAAAGCATTTAAATTAGGTTTACCTTAAATGCTTAATGTATTTTTAAACCCTTATGACAGCTGTTATATGTCACATGTCATATTACAGCTAATTAATGTATTTTTTCACAGAAAGTTTTTATTATGTTAAGGTTATTTTAGTGAAATTACAGTAAATTTTAATACATACTAAAAATACTTAATTTTGCAAATTGCTTTTATTAAAAGTAGAAATATTTAGAAGTGCAAATGTTAAAAATACTTATTAATATTTAAAAACTGTTTATTAACATCATTTATTTTGATTAGAACATCTTTAAGCAACAGCTGTACAAAGCTTATTTTGTGTGAATAATTAGAAACCCTGTAAAGTTTAAGTCATATCTATTTGGTCGAATCATTATGCAAAAAAGTTTTAAAAACCTATGTTTATCTAATACTTACATATGGTTTGATGCAAAAAGTTGTTGATAAATTGTGTACATACGTATGTTGATTAAAACGTGTGCAAATGTTTCACTTTATTACTTGATCAATCTAATTATATACTGGTTTTACTTTAAACGAATTATTATTATCGTTTCGATTGCACGTTTTATTTTGTTTACATATATGCTGTATATACCTCGTTGCATTAATTTTAAACCTACCTTAGTTATTCGATTTTTTTAACGCTACTGCAAATCTGTTTGCTTATAAAAAGTAGTAGGTAAGACGTTGTTTAAATATAGTTGAAGTATGTTAGTCATTACACACCAATAGTGTTACATAATTCACTGCGTTTTGATTTTCATGTTATAAAAGTGGTTACTAATTGAGTGTATTTACTATTAAAAGAAACTTTTTTGTTCTTCAATTTTTTGTGTTTTTCGTTCACATGCGTTAAGGGTTTCTTTATTTGTGTTTAATAGTGCCTTTAAGTAACTTTATGTAAAATATCAGTATTTTTCTTACTATGTAGAGTTTAAATAAAATTTGATGACTAGTTTTAAACTATAAATGCACGAAAATAAGTTCAAATAAAATATTTGTTTAAAAAAACTTATTTTTGTATTTTTTGTTGTAAATTTTTAAATATTGTTTGTCAAACTTTAGTCTTATAAACATTTTTTTTGAGCAAACCTTTGCCATCATACAGATTTTAGTTTATTGGTAGCCATATAAAAAAGTTTTGCTTGTTTCTTTGTGCTTAAAAGCAATTTGTTATGTTAAAATGGCTTTGTTTAATTATTTTATAATCAACAATCAAAAATTGGATTTTTATTTGGTGCAAAGTTTTTCGTAGTTTTGTATTTTCTACAAAACCACCACACGAATACTGTAAAGTTACTAAAAAAAGTTTATACAAAACATATTTATTACTGTAACATCTTCACATGTTTCCATCTGAACTGTAAGGTTACTTTAGGTCGAAAAGGTTAACAAAGTTCAAACGCTCAGCAGCGCCACCGAGCGATTATTTAAAAAATGAACATGAGCAAGCGTTCGCACACGGCGGTGATCGGCGAGTGCAAGGTGATCATAGAAATAGCCCACAAGTCGTACCAGGCGGGAGAGAGGGGGTCGTCGCTGGGGGGCGCAAGCGGGAACGGGGAGGACTTGTTTCTGTCCCTGGCCGCCAAGTGCTCCGAAATCGACTACGTCGCCAGGCAGGTGAGTGAAATTTTTATCGTGTTAAGTTAATTGAATTTACTAAACTTTCTTGGTTACTTTGGTTACTATTAATGTATCATGCTAAATTAGATAATTTATAAAAAAATGGTAAATTAGTTTGTTCTTAAAACTTTTTTTTAATTAGTTTAGTTTAAAGGAAACTAAGGTGCTTTTAAAGAAAACTTAAAGCATTAACTAAATTTTATTTCTCTTTTACCCGTCCAATCGGCCTTATCAGTTTACTTACACAAAATACTATTTTTTGTTGACTTAATCCAAATTTTTAACTGGAACTCTGTTGTTAGAAATGCCTGGTGCTCTATTATGTTATAAAAACTTTTAAATTAAATAAAACATTTTTGTCAGTAAACTAGTAAATTTACAACGACTCTTAGACTTTAGCGTCAGTATTCAAAAATTTTTTAACCTTTGGGTTTGATTTAAAAATCTATTTGAAAATAATTAGTTGGGATTGTGTTGTGTATTTTTTACTTCTAATTTAGTTTTTATGGCTAATCAACTCATTTAAAGTTTATTTATATCATGGTGTTGTTTTGTAAACAATTAGATTCAGATTTGTAGTGATCATTTATTGGTTGGTTTATCGTATCTGTTTTATTTTTATAAAGTTATGTTTGCATCAATTCTAAGCATTTTTAAAAGGAACGATGTTAACAAAGTATGTTTAACAACTTTGTACACTTTTAAATTATTTAAAATTAAATACTTACCAATATTTATTTTTATATTAGTAAAAAGTAATATATTAAGCTAGTTCAATTTAATAGTAACCAAGCATATATATAAATACATACAAGTTTGCGTCATCATTTTATAGTTATTAGTATTAATTCTATTAAATGTTTTTACGCTGTAAAATTAAACAACTGCTTAAATTCTTCTTTGCTTCAGTGATAACACTTTTTGCTTTACTTTCAAAAGTAAACAACCTTATTTATCTCATCGACATTCAAACTAACCAGTGTTTATATTTTTAGTTTAAACATGATGTAGATTTTAAATGTTGTTTTAGTGTAAACATAAAAACAGCTTATTTTATTTTTTGATGTTTTTTAGCCAATTTCGTATGCTTTTTAATAGAATGACTTAATAACAACACAAATACATGTTTGAAATTAAATTGTTTGTTTATTATCAATTCAGTACTAAAGAAAAAAAATTTGCAACCATATCATCACATGAATCATTTAAAATATTTTGATCTGACAAAAAATAATTAAGAAATACACCGCATATGTGTATTATGCTGACTAGTTTTTTTTTTGATTAATTGAAAGTTTTCTGAAACTAATTGTGTTTGTTTAACAACTCCAGAAATTTCTTATTATTTAATGCAAGTTAGGAATGATGAAATGTTACATTTTGTAAATAAAATTTTAAATATTTTTATTCATTTTTTTTTTTTTTGATGTTCCATAAACCTTTGCAATATATAGCAAACTTTTCGACTAAAAAAGTCTAAGTTATAAAATGAGTTTTCTTTTTTTTTTGCTTTTGCTCACATGAAAATTGTTAATTAAATTACTTAATTAGTATCAACTAAAAATTGTACTGCATTTATATATAAATTATTGAAAATACTTGAATTAAAAAAAAACGGTAATCTGTTTCATACAAGCAATATATTTTTTGTTATACTCTGCTGTTAATGCTCGAATTGAATTGCAGTTGTTAAAAAAAGTGGTTTGTTTAAATGAGAAGAGCGAATACATATCGTCTAGATATGATTTCGCTTTTTTTGAAATTCATTAAGTTTTAAAATATTCAATGTTATAGTCAATTATTTGAATATCTTTGATTTTTACTTGCTTAGTTAGCAGGAAGCTCAATTTGTGCACTGAAGTTTGTCCTCTACAAAGTAGCAGTATTTTTGTTTATTGTATAACTTTTGTATTAATGTTCAGCACAGTGCAACTCAGTTTGAGCTTTAACAGCTATGAGGTTTACAACAGTATTATTGCTTGTATGAAACATATGTACTATTTTTTTTCTATTTAAAAACTATTTAAAAGCTGCTCAAGTAGGCTCTGTGGAAGGTGGTTTAATTTATCTGATTTTCTATATATATATATATATATATATATATAATTTATTGAAATGGCGATTTTAAAAATTCTGGAACATATGTTTCATAAAGCTTTAATTTTTCATAAAGCTTTAATCATCAGCCAGTTAAATTCAAAATAAAAAGCACTGTACTAAACAAAGATACAAAAGTTATGCAAAAAACAAAAAACAGTATGACGTAATATTGTACATTACAAATATTCAGTACAAAAATCGATCTACCTTCTAACTAATCAAACAACTAAAATCAACGAAAACGTCATCAGTTGAAAGTGTTTAAGTTTAAACATTAACCTTATTTTATATATATATATATATATATATATTTATCTCTTTTAAACAGATTTTTTTTTTATCAACTTAGTTTTTTTTTTTGTTAAAATAGATTCAGTGTTTTTATTTTCGCTTAAGATATTGATTTAAACGTATTATTACCACCGGTAAACTAATGAAAAGTTTTAAATTAACCAAATAACATATATATATGAAATAACAACGTTTGTTTAATGTTTAAATGTTTAAAAGAGATAACAAACATTTAAATAACAGAGATAAAAAATTGTTCACAGGTGATCACAAAGTTCCGGTCGGTGTCCTCCGAAGCCACCCAGCGGTCGAACTTTCGCGCCATTTTCAAGATAATCTGGCGGTACATCCGGGACAAGTCGGTGAACCCGGAGAGGAGGTTCCTGCTGATGATGCTCGCCCTCAGCACGCTGACCGTCGGCGCCAGGAAGGCGTCGAAAAGCGGCGATGAGGTAGGAAAATAGTTATTAAAAAACATAGAAAAATATTAATAGAAAATGTTTTAAAAGCATGGATGGATGAGCAGGATTTCGTTGGCAGAAACAGGGTTGCCACACACACTCAGGGAAACTCAAGGGATTTTGATTTTTTAACTCAGAGAAAGACTTGTTTGTAACTCAAGGAAGTTTCTGGTCACTCAGGAAAGATTTTTTCACTGAAAGAGTGGTAACCCTGCAAAAGGCTTCTAAGAACAAAAAAATATTGAAAAAGCATCCAAGAGTTGACATGAAGTTTAAAATCATAAAATAAAGTAAGATATAAGATAAGGTTTTTTATAAAAGGTTTTTTTTATTGAAGTTGTTTGAAGCCTTCTGCCAATGAAAGCGCCTCTTTTCTCATAAATTAAGAAAAAAAAAATTCCCAATTTACCGGATTGCCACTTTACCTGGAAACCTGGAAAAACCATGAATTTGAGAAATTTTGAAAAAAATCTTGAAATACCTTGAATTTTTAATAACTTTAACATTTTCAGTTGTAAAATTTTGATTTGACACAAAAAATATATCATATAATTAAGATTTTTTGTCAACATCAAAAATTTTTTTATTAAAAAACACATTTTAAGTAACTTTACAGTATCTTTTCAATGCTTTTATTCTATTTAACACAGTTTCTTTAATAGAAATTAACTTAAAACTAAAAATAGACCCAAAAATGTGTACTTTTAAAAACTTGGAAGAAATTTGGAAAACCTGGAAAAAAATTTGAAAAAATGAGTTTCAACCCTGCAATTCTTAAACATTTACATAAAGCTCGTTTTAAACAATTTACTCTTGCAACCAAAAAAGAATACATAGCTTGCAGAAAAAAGTATTTTTCTTATTTCACAATTAATATTTTTTTTTTATTAGTCAAGTACTTTTTTACCGCCTTCCACCAATGAAAGAATTTCTTTTCCCTCAGGTTTTTAAAATATAACAAGTAAAAGATGCGAAGTACATTTGTTAAAGAAAATGACTTAATAATTTTTAGAAATATAAAATATTATTACTAGGTGGACAAGTGGAGAAATGAGATTGCAAACTGGATCGGATGCCACCTGTCCTTGGAGCCAAGTTCGGAAAAAGGCAAAAAGTCCGCGCAGTCGAGTGGCGGGAACTTGAAGGAGCGCGCGCAAAAGCTCTTCGCCACCGCCTACTTGCCCTCCTTCGACTAGCGACAAGTAGAAAACGGCCATTTTCGTATCAGTTTTAGTTTAGCTGGAGTCTTGCCCTGGGAGCGGCGAGGAACAGAACTGGAAAGCGCTCTGATGATTTTTGCCAACAATCTTTTTTCTGCTTCAAAAATTTTAATTTTAGTTTTCTGTAAAACGTGTTTTAGTTGCCGCAGCAAAATGTTTTTCTTTTTTTTTTGGTGTTTTTGTTATAATTTTTTTTGAATCAATAAGTTTACCCAAAGGCTATTTATCAGATTTTTTGTTTTAGTTTCTTACTCAAGTTTGTTTCATTTTCATATCAAAAGAACTTAATTGTTCTGTTCTTTGCTAGTTTTTTTGTTATAATTTTTTTTTATAGGATTATGAAGTATATCTACAAAAGACATTTATCCTAGTCACATTATAGATTTTTTAAAAAAGACCCAGCAAATGTTTTTTGAGCATATATTCGAATATTACCTTGTGCAAATTTTTTACACTTTTCTGAGTGTGATAGAGAACTCTTTTGACTTTTTTAAAGTTTTTTGTCTGTAAACTTAACACAAAAGTTATGTTATTAAAGAAATTTATTTTAAACCAGCGTGAACACATGTAACTCAATAATTGGTTCTAGATTAATAACCTCTTATGTTTATGCTGTTTATTCATGTACACCAGATTTTTTTTTCTTGACTTTGAAGCGAATTTCTGCTCATTTAATTTTTAAATCTTAAACTTGTTTTTTGTTTGAAGCTTTTAAGTTTTTGTTGGTAACTAGAGTTTCAATCAAATTCTGAACAAGTATTTCAAGTTTACACAACAACTTAAATTAAGGAGTTTGCATTTTTTTACCATCCACATAAAAACAAATTTAAAAATAAGTTTCATGCAATCACAAACGTCCCAATTTTTTTTTCAACCCATGAATTTTAAAACCTCTCGAAAATGAAGTGCATTTTTCAGCGGAATGTTTTAATTTAGTTTCTCTTAAATACAACGTGTCAACGCAAACTGATGACCTCAATTGTTACGTCACAAAACAAACTAGTTGTCACGTCACAACGTTTCATGTGGCTGCTTTGTAGATTTTTTCATTAACCTCTGTTAGCTCAACAACAACAATACACAAAGTTTCGAATCGAAAATTTTATATTATTTTTTTTTTTCCGTTTAGAATATTGCTTTTTATATCATGACGTCTGTTTATCTATTAAGTGCGACTCACTTTGGTTTGTTTTGCACATTTTTTAAGTTTTTTTACAAGTATGATATTGCCAAGTGGTTCGTTTAAACTTGAAGCTCTGTTGTTGGTCGTCAGCGGTTTAAATTGTTGTTTTCAACTGCACCCTTGAGATTTAACTTTTTTTTTCAACTGTACTTTTTACCAGCTTATACTGTTTTTTTTTTCAACTGCTAATTATACCTTTTGAAAAATCTTTGTGGTTTCGAATAAGAGCAATAATGTTTTCTGATTAAACCGTTTTCAATTAGTTTGTAACTTTTTATCTGCTAGTTTTAAGCAACATTTTTTGTCTTAATTCAGTCGTTTGTCTATTTTTTTTTGTCAAAAATTTAATGCAAATCAAAAGTTGTTACTACAAAGATCTTTAAAAAGAAATTTTATATACATGTGTATTTTAAATCAAATTTATGACGTTTTAAAAACGAACAAACTAAAATTACAAATAATAAATTGCTTTAATATAAAATATTGACTTGTTTATATAAAGACTCATTAATAGACCTAACACTTAAGTAAAAACATTTTGATAACTTTGAAACTAAATTTGTTTGTTGCATTAACTGTTCGGCAAAAGTATCCAATACTTTAATGCATAAATAACTTTTTAAATATAGTTAAACATCAAAAACATCCCCAAAAACTTCTTTAAACATCCATTTTAAAGTTGCAAAAATAGAATTTCGAAACAACACATTGTCTTTGTCATATATAAGAGTTGAATTAATTTAAAATTATTTCCTAATAAAGCGCTCTATGCATTTGATCGATGTTCGATTTGTTTAATTGAATTTCAACTCAAAATCAATATTTGCTCAGTCGAACTGCAAACCGCGGTCTCGCTATGGAAACAAACATTTCCAGAGTTAAAACAACTTTGATAAACTTTCTGTTTTATTAGAAAACAGATGTATAATAAATGTAAGTTGCAAAATCTTAAGTAATTTAAAACAATTGAAATGATGTACAATGAGAATTTTAAAGTATTTTGTTGTCACTCTGATAGTAAGTTTTGTAAAAAAATAGTGGTGGTTATTTCGTAACAACAAATATAAAAGAGCATGAGCACGTTTTTATATAAGAAAAATTTAGGTAACACTTAAAAACTGTAGTAGTTATATAAAAAAAAAGTAATTTTTAAGAAAAAAATTCTAAAAAAATTAAAAATAAAGTAACTGCTTTTAAAGTACATATTTTTTTCACTTCACATATTTAAAAAAATATGAAAACATCTGTAGTTTGGTGAGAAATATTCTCAAAAAGCATGCTTTTCACAACTAACTATATTATTAAGTTTTTATACATTTTGTTTATTGACTGACTTAGTTAAAATATTAGAATGTACAGTTAAAGTTTAACATACTCTTACAAAAAAAAAAAAGGCTAAGATAATATTTAAATTTTGATATGTCTAAAGTGTTTCACTATTTTTAGCTGCATAAAATGTGAAATTGTTTTCCTTGAACACTTTGAAACCTTATCTTCAACAAAATTGTTTCAATCTAACGTACATAAAATGTGAAAAAAAATGTTTAGATTTTTCAGCATGATTGTTAAACACTTGATAAATTTTTAGAATCTGATTTCTTTTCGTAAAGTACTTATTTTATTACACTAAAAATAAAAGTAGTTTATATACAAGTTTTATGTGTTTGACAATAGATAATAAGTAACACAGTAAAATCTTAACAATATTTTAAGGCTCTAATAATTATTAAATCTATATTGTTTTTTTAATTTAGTGTAAAATATGTATGAAGAATCTGATATATCGTTAAAAAAAGTAGTATTCTACGAAACTGTTTCTCTTAATTATTTAATTGAAATAGAAATACTTTCAAATTTCTAAAGTTTATTAATATCCTCTCACTCTTAATGCTGCGGCTAACAGTAAAAAAAATATCTGCATTTTTAGACAGTAAGTGTTACAGCAATTTTATTTTTGCAACCTCAGTTGCTAATAGAGCGATAAACCCATTGCCCAAAATTACTCGAGCATAACAGTTAAAGTTAAAACAAACAAGCTTGTATCAATTCAAAACTCTTTATTTTTCTTTTATTCTATCAGCCTTGTTGTCAATTAGTATAATTGTAACTGTTTCATCTGCAGATTGATACTTATGTTACTCACATTTGCTCAGCAAAATTTAATTTACCAAAAACAGTTTAGAAACAGTCTTTTATTAAAAGAAACACAGTTTAGCAGAGGTTTGATTAATTATTTTTATTTAAAATTTCATGCTTGATCACATTTTGCAAACAGTTGTCTTTAAAAATAGCAATTCTGATTAAAAACAATAGTGTATACAACCGCTAGATTTACAGAAACTTAAACAAATTATGGCAACCGTGCTTAGTAACAAATTAAATATTCAACATTCAACCTAGTACTAAACATCACTTCATAAATTGCAGAATAGTTTGCAAGAACTGTAGAAGAATTTGCACAAGTGGAACAGAAAGAGGAACTAGATGAATATGTTTATTTAACACGTTTTTTACTGTTGTAATAGAAATAAGATTTTTTATTTTGTTAACCTAGTTGCAAAATGTACTAGTTTCTAATTGTTTTTAGTTGAACAAAATGTTAATTAAAAAGTCATATACAGTAATAAAATACTAAAAAACAATATTTTTAGTTTAGTTTTTATAAAGGTTGCAAATAAATAATACACTCTGAGTCATAATATAGTTATAATTTGTATAAAATTTTGTAAAAATATATTAAGAGTTTTGGTCTTTCGTAAACAACTGGTCATTTATTTTGTCTTTTTTGTTGTTAATATTTACAGAGTTGTCATTTTACTTGGAATTTGACAATTTAGGTGTAAAAAATCTGGAATTTGAGAAATTTTGGAAAAAAAAACCTGGAAAAACCTGGAACTTTAAAAAAAATCACTTAAAAATCTGGAAAACATGGAATTTTAAACAAGTTTTACATTTAAAGTAGATAAATTTTGATTTTACACAAAAAATCTACCTTACAGGTAAAATTTTGTTGCTATCATCAAATTTTTTTTATTAAAAAACACATTTAAAGTAGTTCTACAGTATCTTTTCAATGTTTTTATACTACTAAATACAGTTTTTTTCCTTAAACTTGAGTTTAAACTAAAAATATATTCAAAAACAAGTACTTAAAAAACCTGGAGAAAATTTGCCAAAAGTCAGTGGCAACCCTGTATTTAAAATAATATCATAAATAGTTAAATTATCAATAAAAAATAAAGTTATTAAATTGATCCCATGTTCTATTTAGTCACTTCAGCGTTTTTAAACACTCAGGCTAATTCAGACAAATTTTTAATTTTCTTAGGTTTTTTTTCAGGTTTTGCAAAACAAAAAGGCCAGTTTCTTTTTTACAGAAATCTTTTTTTTAATAAATTTGTTCATTTCTTGAGTATTTTTAATTTTTCAGTTATAGTGCAATCTCAGGCTTGTTTGATGCAACTTAGTTTAGGTTTTGCTCAATCAGGGTGATGTTTTTGGTCCAAAGTGTGGCAGCCTTGATGTATGCAGTAGTTTTGTCAAAAAACCAGCTTAACAAAAACTGGGCTTTGAAAAACAATGAAGGAGTCTTGGAAATAAATTTTAAGAATCATAGTGTACCCTGGAATTTTGAACAACTATAACAAAGTTTTCATTTTAAAGTAATCTCTGTATAACAACTTTTACTTTTTTTTTAATTTTTAAAAATTCTTTTTTATCATTGAAAAATAAAATTTTACTCTAAAACACAAGGCTGCCACAAGTTCAGAAAAACAACTCAGGAAAAGTCAGGAAATTTGACAAAATCTAAAAAAATGTTTGATATTGTCAGTTTAAATTTACAAAACTTCCTATTTTCCAGAGCCTTCAAATGGTAAATACCAATTAAAAATTCTCTTGTCAGACTAAAATTGAAACATTTATCTTGAAATTTACAAAGTTACTTAATTTCTAATACCTTGATCTGGTATTAATGAATAAAATATCATTTATAAAACTGCAAAATATTTCTCTTAATATATTGAACAGACAATTTTTTCTGAACTACCTACCTGAACAGCAGTTTTTGTATGCTTTTTAGTGTTGATGATCTGTGGCAAGGACACTTCAATAGTGAAACTGTAATATATACACAAAAGTTATTTGCAGAAATCTAGAATTAAAGTGTTTTTTGTCTAAGTAAAGAATTAAGTTCTTTATAGTTAAGCGCTAAGTTTAGAATTTTATGTAACATGTTTATGTATATACTATACCTCTTTATGTTTTTTAAGTTTTTTTAAACTTGAATAATAAGTTATAAGAGAGGTATATTCTTTGATTAGTTAACTTATTTGTAATTTTTTATAAAATACTTGAGGTTTTAAAAAAAATAAAAGTAAATTTGTTTGTTACAAAATTTATACTAAATGATAAGAGGAAATATTTTATATAACAGATATATAGTTAACTTTTTTATGTATTTATTTACAGTTACTCAAGTATATTCTTTCTAATTGGTTTCTTATTAAAGGATTTTATATTAAATAGTTTAGGTAGTATTTTAAGTTAAGTGAACATTTTATATAAGTATTACATGTTTTTGATAAATATTTTTTATTATAAGATATGCATGTATATTACCTTCTAGGTTATTTTACAATTTTACGCTAAGTCTGACTATATTTTGCGGATGTAATGAAAGTTGATTGATTGAATTCAGCAAAAAATACTGTTGTTATAACCTGTATAAAAATAAGATTGAAAGCTTTAGATTGTTTCAAGTGTTAGAGTATGTATTTTGGAACAAGTTTAAATAAAGAGTCAGAAAATTAAATTTTTATTAAAAAGTCAGGAATAAGTCATAAAATTTTTCTCAGTTTGATCTGTGGCAACCCTGAAAACATTATATAAGGTTGCCAACACTCCGGTTGTCCTGAGTAGTTGAAAATTATTTGAAAAGTAAGGTCAACTCGGGTTTGTTTGAAGTTTTTAAGATGTTCACTACTTCTGACTAAGGCTTTTTAGAAGTGTTTTACAAAACTAAGCCTAATTTTGATATTTTTATATTATTCGGCTATTGTTTTATGACTTGAACTTCTTTATATCTTCTTTATTCTGACTTAAGCTTTATTTACTGCCAAGGTATTAATCCTTTTTTTGTATTTATTTTAATCATGGCTAAGTATTCAAGATTAATTAATACTTATTTGTTCTCTTTTAAATAGTTAACTATTAACTCAAGCTGAACTACATTTAGATTTTCTTTGTGGTTTTATTGTTTACATTTATACCAAAAGCATCTAAATGATGTCATTTATATTTCAGTTGTAAACAAGATATTAATAAGCAAGTAACTTTTCAAAAGAATCTTTCATTTTGGTTGTATAAATTTACGCGAAAAATAGTTTTAGTATGTTTACTGCGGAAAATTCATTGTAGTTAGCTTAAAATTTAAAAAATATTATATGTATTCCATTAGTTATAAACCGGGTGTAAATTTTTATTTCACAGAGCTCAGTTGTATAATTAAGTTTCATTAAATAAGATGCTTATGCTTATAATAAAATTCTGAGTTTGATTTGTAATTAAAAGAGTAAAATAAAATAAGTATATAAAATTAGCTCTCTGTTAAGTAAATTACAAGAAGACTTTAATTGTTATCTATATCCAATAGTATAAATATCTATTATTCTGTTTTTTAAAGGTTAATTACAAACTTAGTTTTATTTTACAAAATCAGTTTTTAAGTTTGTCACACTTATTCCAGTTTTTACCTGAAATTTGATAATATGACATCCACGATAAATAAACTTTGAAAATTAGTCATCGAATAAAATTGTTTAGGTATTTGGTTATTGTGTTTAAATTAGCATCCTTTTTATTTACAAAAAAAAAATTGTTTTATATCTTTATTAAGATGGAATAGGTTAAACTTACTTTAAATAGCCTTTTCTTAGTGTTATTTGTTTTACTCAAGTTTTTGTAAGTTATTTAAACTTTTATAAAAAAAACTCAATACAATGATACATGATGTCAACAACTAATGTTTAACTGTTGTTATTGAATTTGTTTTAGTTTTACATTTTATTTCATTAATAAAACATACAAGTTTTTATTAAAAAAAAGAATTATATGAGTTTCAGTTCAGAATGGTTCAAAACTTGCTAATGTTTAAATCAATTTTTTTTAATAACTTTACCTTTTTTTGGCCAATATTTTAGTTTTAGTTATTATTAAAAAATAATTAAGATCAGGTAAACATTACATAGATATAAAATTTTGCTGATTTCATTAATTTTTAGTTAATTAATTTAGTTTATTTGTTTTTATTTAAACTTAATCTTAATCTCATTATAATCTTTAAATTGTTGTTAATTAGTATAAAGCTTAAAAGTCTAATTATTGTATAAAAAGTTTACACTAATTTACCAAAATTAGAGAGATCCTTTAAACACAAAGTGTAAAAATAAAGATATATTTAATTTTTGTTGATTAAAGTTACAATAAAACGGTTGCAAATTTTGCTAATTTTTTTTAAAATTCTTAGTTGAAACACTTAATGTTTATTACTTAAATACATCAGTTTTTTTTTATTGTTGCTAGATTTTAACAAAAGTTAAATTGATATAGTTAGTCTTAAGTTTATCTAATTAAAGCTTTGTTTTTTAATCTTAAGTTATTGTTAACTAACTCAATTGCAGAAAACTTTGTATAAAATTGTAGGTGCCACTTGTACAGATCATCTTTTTTCAAGGCCTTACTTTTTGCCAAAGTGACTTTTTAGTTCTAGTTAATGTGGGTCCGATTGTAATATGACGTTGTTTCCCCTAATACTTGCTGAGCCAGCAAAATTATAAAAAGCTTTGTTTATTTTTATTTATTTATACCCTTATCCCTAATCAACTTTACCAAAACTTATTAAAAACTTTACAAAAAATAAATTAAATAAACTAAAAAAAACATATTGAAACTCAGCAAATACTAAATGAAACACCTTCACTATACAAAAAGACTCAGTTAATGTTTGAAACATTTGGTATTTTTGTTAGCTTCCCACTGTGGAAATTTAGTGGGATTTGGTACTTTTATATTGTTGTTTATTGTGCTAGAATAGGAGGTGGTAATACTTTTAGTCGGCGGGCTAGATGTGGAAAACTTATTTCTTAGTTGGCTAAACTTGATTTAATTCTAAAAAGTTACTCAATTACATTTCAACAAACCTTTTTGTAACTTTATCTACTTTAGATTTAAAATCTCCCTTATATCTTAACTTTTTTAACTATTTCAGTAATTAATAATGTGCAAATGATTATTTTTTATTTACTACTAGGTTTAGGTTACAAAAAGAATTTACGACCTTTTCAAGCACATATAATAAAATAGTAAACTGCACATAACAATGATGCTTATCTGTAATATTGTTTAAAATCTTATTTATCCATGGAAATCTAAAAAAAAAACTAAAAAACTACTTATTCGAAAATTTAAGCTTATAAATGTATAGTTAGACTAAATTACTTTTAATTTAAAAAAATTGAATTAAATTCATGTAATGAGTCAAAAAAAAAAAAAATAAATCAAAAAGTTTAGGTAAATATATTTTTAATTTTAATCTTAACATTTCAGTAAATCAAACAATATTTTTTAGTTAAGGCAAATGACTATAAAATATTTCAGTAAAAATTAAAATTATTGAAACTTAACATGCCAAAAATAAAACGAAGAAGGAAAACAAGGCCAGTGAAACAGTCTGACTCTGATTCCAGCAGCTCGGAAGACGAAAGACCAGTAGAAACCAACAACCAGGAAGAAAAACAACCAAGCTCAGCCTTATCCGACTTCTTTAAAACCTTGAAAATTTTCATTCTTTTCATGCTGTTTTTGATGTTGCTGGGGTTTTCAGTGATAGTTCTGTATTCCTTATGGCCCGCCAGAACGCCAGCACCGGAACCGGTCGTCGACGAAAGCAACGTGCTGATCCTGACGGACGACAACTTCGAGCGGGCGGTCAGGGAAAACCCCCGCATGCTCGTGCAGTTCTACGTCCCGTGGTCCGACCTCTGCAAGCGGTACAAGCCCCTCTACGCCAAGGTGGCCGACTACTTCGCGGAAGACGACACGCCGAACATCACCATCGCCAAGATCAACGCCAACAAGAACCAGGTGGCGGCGGAAAAGTACCTGCGAAACTTTCCGGACGAAGCCTACCCGAGCATGAAGTTTTTCAGGAGCGGCAAGGTTATAAGCTACCAGCACAAGGGCGATTTCGTCGAAGCTCTGGAGGACCTTTCAGGTCCGGCGGTCGCGCGGGTTGAGAGCGAAGAGCAGCTCGAGGGTATGAAGAAAGATTTTCCTTTTTTCTTGTTGGGACACTTTACCAGCGGTTTGAACGAGGAATACGAAAGTGTGGCTGAAAGGTTGCTGGCTGTTTACAAAACAGCAACCGTCTTCAACGTCGGCAACGCGGAACTCGCTGAGAAACTGGCTCTGGAAAGCGGCAAAGTTGCTCTTTTCAAAAACGTCAAAGGGCGCGTTGACTATGAAGGTCCTCTAGTCGAGAGCGATCTCGTAAACTTTATATACAAGCACAGCCTGCCCAACCTTTCCGAGTTCAACGACGATACCGCCGCTGAGTTGTTCGAAAACAACACCAACTTGAAACACGCCATGGTCTTTGTTTCAAAAGATGCTGAGGACTTTGAGGAGGTCGTTGCAGCTGTGGAAAAAGCCGCGGAGGCGATGAAGGGTTCCGAACTGGTGTTTTCTTTTGCCGACGTCAACAACGACAAAGTTCGGGGTTACGCCAAGTACTTCAAGCTGGACGTGGGCCGAACACCCTCTTTCAGGATTTTCCGCTTTGAAAAAAGCACCGTGAAAAAGTACAGACCGGACGTTGGCGAACTTACAACGGACTCGGTGGTGGACCTCAGCAAGAAAGTTCTCGCCGGAAACGCAGAAGAGTTCTTTGTTTCCGAGGATGTTCCTGAAGACTGGAACGAAGGCCCGGTTAAGGTTCTCGTCGGCAAAAACTTCAAGGAAGTGGCTTATGACGAGAACAAAAAGGTCTTTGTGCATTTTTACTACCCCGGATCGCAGAACAACTACTTCGAGCCCATCGTGAAGCAGTTGGGAGAAAAGTACAACGATAGTGATGACGTCGTCGTTGCCAAAATGGACTATTCTTCAAACGACGCGGACGATTTTGTGGTGGAAAGCGCTTTCGTGTTGTTCCAGAGCGGACCGGAAGGCAGCGCTGTTGTTTACCAGGTAGGTTTTTTATGAGCAAAATAACAAATGAAGTTTTTTCTTGATAAAACTTAGTTGTCATTCTTAAGATTGACTAGTTAACATAACTTCTAAACACTTATTTTTTCAGCATCCACCAAACGCAGTAAAGGATCAAAATGCCGAAATGTTGGCAAAGTTTGTGGAACTCAACGGTGACGTAGATGAGTTTCATCGACAGTACCGTGAAGGTAGAAAATAAAATGACACTGCTGAACAAGAACTTTAAATAATATCTAGGTGTTATTTATGTATCGTTTTTCGCACAATTACTATATTGGAAATAAATTTTGTATTCGTTTTATTCTTATTGTTTTTAAATCAAAGTTTAATAACTCTTAGTAGCTATTATTAACTTAGAATAGCAGTATAACTATACTAGCATACTAGAAGTAGCTCTTAGTATTTTAATACTAGTAGTTTTAAGTTGTCACATTAGAGATACTTTTAGAACTTTGCTTAAAATTATCCAACAAGTAGTCAAAGTTTTACATCTAAAATAGCATAAAATAAGAATATTTTAGGGTTGCAAAAAACCTGAAATCCTGGATAAACCTGGAGCTTAGGATAATTTGAACAAAAATAACTAAAAAACCTGGAGTTTAAACAGTTTTACATATTAAGTAGTAAAATTTCGATTTGACACAAAAAATCTACTGTATAGATCTAAAATTGTTTGTCAATGCTTATACTCTAACATAGCTTATACTTGCAGGCTTGCAAAAAACCTTGAAATTTGGAAAAACCTAGAACTTGAGAAAACTTCAAATAAACCTGGAATTTTGAACAAAAATAACTAAAAACCTTGAATTTTTACAATTTTTACATGTTAAGTTGTAAAATTTTGATTTGACACAAAAAAACTATTGTAAAAAAAATTATTCATCATCAAAATAATTTTTATTAAAAAAACATATTTAAAATAGCTCTTAGATATATTTCAACGTCGTTATACTATATAACATAGTTTTTTACTTTAAACTTAATTTTAAACTAGAAATAGATCCTATGCTTGTAATATTAAAAATCTTGAAAAAACTTTTAAAACCTGGATAAAAGTTGCCAAAAACATTTGAAAACGCTGTACTTGGCATTAAGTCTTTCACATGTCATTATTCGATTTTTACAAACTTCTTTTATAATTAAAATACTACCTTATACTACTTTTATATAAACTCTGGATGCCCGCAGCTTAGCATTATCAAAGAAATGCTTTATTTTTCTAGCAAAATGCAAATAAAGCTAATAGTTTTTATTTGAGCATGATCATACAGCAAAACAAACCTAAACAATTGTATTTTATGCACTTGGCTGGCAAACGGTGATTAACTGTTTTAGTGACTGAATAATTTAAATTCCAGCTAATAATATTGAATATATTTTGGTTTCTTCTAATCAAAACTGCTTTTGTTTTTTTTGTGCCTCAAGTGTTTTAGTAACTACAAAAGTTTAAATGTGGCCGATTTTTGTTAAGTTTCTCTTCGAAAATCGATTTAATTACTTTTTGTTTTTGAGTAAATATTTATTCATAAGTTAATCTACATTGCTATGCAAAAAGTTTTGAAAATTTTTCAGTTTTTCTTTTTGAAGGATTGCAATTAGTATAAGTAAAGTTAAGGTTCTTTGAGAAACACAATTGTTTTGAAAATTTACTAATATGAAATCAATTAATTATATTTGAATAAACTGCATTAATGTTTAACAAAAACCTATATCAAATGGAACAAACTAATCAAACTTCATCAAAGTTTTCTATGGTTATAGTCACGGATTTTGAGACTTAGTTCCACTTAAACATAAGTTAGCAAACTGCAACTCGCCGGCTAAACACGATTTACTTAAAAGCTAAAACCATACTTTTTATGAAACAGAAAAAGTAATTTTGGTAAAACTTAAGTTTGGTTTAAATCTACCGTAATTGATCTTTATTAGCGCTTTATGATTTTTTAGCATGTAAAAGTTTTTAGTTTAATTAATTTTATACTTATTATCGGTGGTGTTGCGTGGTCTTTTTATTACTGAGTGCAGAGAATTTTTCTATAGTAGTTGGAGAATTTTTGTAAAAATATTTTTTTCAAAGAAAATCAAATTAACTATAAAAAAAAGTTATTATTACAATAAATTACACTTCTTTAATAATTATAACTAACTTTTATCAAATATAAACTTTTTTGGCCCTGTTCGAGTTGCCCCTGCTCGAGTTCAACTTGTCACTGTCTACCTTATTGTTCTAATGTTGTAGTGAGTTTTTACGCAAGTACTTTATTCTCAATTCACATGGTGCTGCAGTTCAATCAGTGTAAGCATTAAGCTATTCAAAAAGTTTTGTATTAAAAATTTGTTTACTCTTAAAATGCAGCTGACACAGAAGCTTTCAGCTCCATCTCATCGAATATTTGAAGTTTGAGTGTAATAATTCAAAAGACGAACAAATTTTTCAAATAAGTTCAATGTAAAAAGCAAAAACATAAATTAGTAGTACTTTTTCTTTCCATTTTTGACTAGGCGGAATAGCAGTTCGAGCGTTTCGCCTTTGTTAATTACTACTTTTACATTAAAAAAAACAGCTGGAATAACTTGCAAACAGTTTGCATAAATCGCAAACCATTTGCATATTTGCAGAGTCAGCAAAAAAAGAAGATTTTTTTTATGTTGGTTTGAATTTTAAGCAATAGAAACTTGTTTTTGATATATTTATTATATGTTTGGATAAAAGTATAAACTAAATTAAATGTGAAAAAACTTTTCTAATTCAGCAAAATTGCGAATGGTTTGCAAGTTTTTCAAGCTGACCTATTAAAACAACTGCCAACCGCGAAAAACCTTTTCTATACAGTAAAGCCCGCGACAAATTTTTCTAGAATAATCTTTTAAAACTTTAGAAAGGCTGTCGACCGTTGCTAAACATTGCTTCAGATGTTATAAAAAATAATAAAAACTAAAATATCTCCTTTTAAAAAAACTTTTTTTTTTCTGTAGTTATTCTTTTTTAATGATATGATGAATATTTAACAACCAATGTAAATATTTTACGAAAAGCTAGAACGAAAGCCTTAAGAACTTTATCAGAAATGGAAAAATGGTTTACAAATAATGAGAACATATAATCAAGTAAGGACATTCAGAGCGGAAATCTTGGTAAAGTTCGACCATTTTAGTCCTTTGCTCAAATAAAAAATTGCTACCACTAGAAAAGCTAAAGAGGACTGTATTGCAAAATTACAAACTAATAAAAATCGTACTACGTCAAGGTGATGAAGCTTTGGCACCAAAAAATGAGTTTGTGATTAGATCTGGTTGACTTTATGTGTGTAGTTTTTCAACCTGACCTTTTTGCTTATACTTTTCCTGCAGACGGGGTGACTTTCTAGCACGCTTATGCTTAGGACCCTCTGCAGGTAGCTTTTCATTTATATTACTTAAGTTGGACATACTTAAGGTAAAGTTCTTTTGTGCTAATTTATACTTATCAGTGGATTTTATCTCTAAATACATAAAGCTATTTTAGACTACTTTATACAATTATCAAGACAGTTTAGAACAGGGTTTCTCAAACTCATTTACTAAATCGCCCCCTTTTCGGAAATTTGGAAAAAAAAATCGCCCCCATGATTTTATACAGTAATTTTCCTCTTGAGTACGCACTTTTTAGCCAAAAAAGTTGTTTTTGAAATGTAATTTAGACTGCTACTTCTTAGGCACGCACTTTTGGGCTGTGTTCAAAGTAATTTACAGGACTTGAGAAAATAACTTGCAGTTATTTTATTATAAGCCTGATAAAGTGTTTTAAAATACTTAGTTATTAAAATGCCTTATGTATTCTGTAATCATTTTTCCCAAATATGAATTGTTTTGAAACTAATGAACCCTTTAGGTTAGTGGTGGACAACTTTTTTTTGTCAGCATGTCATATTTACTAAAAAATCCTTTATCGTGTCGACTTGTTAAAAAAATGTACGTGCGGGCTGCGTTATTTCAAAAACTAATATGTAAGAAACTTAAAATACTCGAGCAAAATTGAAATAAAATTATCTAGTATTATTCTAGGAAGTGCTATTGTGAACTGAAAACCAAATTGAAAGCGTATTAAAAAATGTTAAGTATCAAAAAACTACATTTTTTTGTTTTGCACAAGCAGTTTTCTAGTTACTTAGCGGTCCGAAATTTGATAGGATTTGGACAATACGTTACCCATCTGAAATTTTAAGTGAAACCTGACATCATAATAATCTCTGATAAAACGAATTTCAGACATTTAGCAGTTGATGCTAAATAACTTATTTAAGCCGCAAAATATAATTTAGTTATTGTGATTATCAGATACATATAATAGTAACAAATTTGCATATACAATACCCGAAAACGGGTCAAAATTGTACGAAGACTAAATTTCATGAGGTTACTAAATTGCACGAGGGGACTAAATTTCATGAGAACAAAATTGCACATGTGCACAAAATTGCACGAAGTCAACTTTGCACCAATGGTCAATTTTGCACGAGTTACATTTATGCATGAGAGTAAAAAGAAAAAAAAAAAAACGCAGACAAAAAAAATTAGATTAATAAAAAAACAACAAGATTAAAAAAAAAGAAAATTTAATTTAAAAAAAAATCTACTTTTGCAAAATAGTCTACTCGTACAAAAGTGTCTCCGTCCAATTTTATCCGCTCGTGCAATTTTGTACGCTCGTCCAAATTTGACAGCTACCCACACTACCTATACTTAAAATTTTTGATTACCATGTGAGTACATGATAATCAAAAGTTCCTTTTTTTAATTTAGTAGTGCAAGCTCAAATACAAAATATTGATTTCAAAACGTAACTTACAAAATATATCTTAGTTGATTACGACAACTTTTTTATTCTGTTAAAAAATTGACTTTAATATATTTTCATTTTTTAGTCTAGCTAAGTGAATGTTCACAAAACAATTGGAAGTATCATGAGTAATAGTTTATAATAGATAACATAGATTTTTACAAACAATTTATGACCCCAAAAGCATATATGTCAGGTTATGAAATGGTGAGAGGGATTCTATCCATCTATGACCTATGTAGTTGTTAAATGAGAAAAGATATGAATATAAAAATTAATTTACTTGAATATAGTAGTCCTAAGCACTTATTTTTTATTTTACTTATACAAAATGAATTTTTTATATTTAAGTTTTACCTCCGGGTCAAATATTCAATAGCAAGCTATAATTAGTTAAATAGCAAGCTAAAAAGTAAACATTTTATGACTGCCCAAAATTTTAATATCGACCCTTTACTAATTATTGCACCCGAATTACTAAAATCGTCCCCAGGGGGGGGGGCTACCGACCCCTTGGTTTAGATATTATATCTACAATTCGTAATACCTATTTAAAGCATAAGTATTTGACCAAAATATTAGAGTGTGCAGTACATTGAGAACCCTGTGAGTATGATGCACAAAATTTTTGTGAAATTATTTTTGCTTTATTTTTTCACAGTTTGTGCGAATTTGTAGGAATTGTGAGTATACTTGTAAGAAAAACGGTTCGTTAAAAAATCTGGAATTTTGTTATTTTTGTAGGCAAGCAATGTTTTTATTATTATCAAAACTTAGTTTTTAGATTTTTCCACAATAATGGCTTATACTTTTATTATAACTTTATGTTAATCGTTATTATATCTGAATCAAAAATACACAACTTTGGGTGCTTTTTGATTGTACTTAATAGAAACCGTTAAGCTGTTTATATTTTCTTAGCAGTAAAATGCCGTAAGTCAATAAAGTAAATCTTTTAACAAAAGCAGTTGGTTTAACTATGTTTATTATATTTTTAGTAGTAATTTATACAAGTGTTTTTTAGTTTGGTAGTTTATTATCAACATAACAGTGTTTTATTCCTATATTGGGATATAGGAGATCATCAGTTGTTATAAACAAATCTGATAAAGTTTTTGAACAAAATAAATGGAAGTTATGTAAAAGTATAAAGTTAAACATAATGAAGACTAAAGTTTTGAACTTGTTGTTTAACAAAAATAAAACTTAATAATACTAATCTTAAAAATACAAACTACAGTAGATTGCAACATTCAACTATCAAATCACAGTAGATCGCAACGGTACTACTATCACATTACAGTAAATCGCAATAATACAACTGTCACATCACAGTCGACAACAATGTTACAATTATCACATCACAGTAAACAGCAATGTTACAACTATCACATCACTGTAGATAGCAATAGTACAACTATCACATCATAGTAGACAACAATGTTACAACTACCACATCACAGTAAACAGCAATGTTACAAATATCACATCACAGTAGATAACAATGTTACAACTATCACATCACAGTAGACAACAATGTTACAACTATCACATCACAGTAAACAGCAATAATACAACTATCACATCACAGTAGATAGCAATAGTACAACTATCACATCACAGTAAACAGCAATAGTACAACTATCACATCACAGTATAAAGCAACAGTAAAACTATCACAGTAAATTGCAACGATACAAGTACGTTGATAAAAATTATTTGAAAAGTTACTTAGAGTAATGGTTTTCAAATGGTTACTTCAAATTGGTAAAAACATATAGAAAAAACATTTATGTAAATGTAGGATAACTCTAAATAGTACTGAGTCTTTTGAAGAGTTCCTTCAGAAGTTAATTTTTTAAATAATTAAATAACAGAGATGTGATAATTGTAGCTCCATATGGTTGCGGACGACAGTTATATATATTTGTAAACTTACAGTTGGTCTATGTATAAATTTGAAAAATTTTCAAGTTACAGGTTATGATTATATCAATTGTTGTAATGTGTTGATTACTACATAAAAAAACTAGGTTGTTTTGAATATTTGAAAAAATAAAATTATCTATTATTAATTTAAGTTAAAGCTTTTATGATATATCTAAAAACAATGGTTTGTCAAACACTAATTAAGTGTTAGACCTTTTTTGCACTAAATTCATTTTAAGTTTTATTTTAAAGATTGTGAGAATATTAGTTAAATTTTAAATCAATCCTATTTATTTTATAGAATTGCTTCAAAACTTGGTCTAAATTATAAAACACTTAAGATGTACCAGTTGTAGTGCTGCGGTCTACTGTGATGTAACAACTTCATTGTTTGCAATCTACTGTGATGTGCTGGTTGTATTGTTGCGATCTACTGTGATCGTTGTATTGATGCAATCTACTGTGATTTGATAGTTGTAATGTTGCGATCTACTGTGATGTGATAGTTGTATTATTGCAATCTACTGTGATCGTTGTATTGTTGCGGTCTACTGTGATTTGATAGTTGTACCTTTGCGGTCTACTGTGATGTGATAGTTGTATTATTGCAATCTACTGTGATGTGATAGTTGTGTTGTTGCAATCTACTGTGATGTGATAGTTGTGTTGTTGCAAGCTTCTGTGATGTAAAAGTTGTTTTTTGAAATCATAACTTGAAACTTCTAGATATTACACTAGATATTCCGGAGTTCATAGTGAAAAGCAAGAAAAAAAGGTCTTAAGCTTATTTTATGGCAGTTTTGAAACACTTATACATATATTACAGGAAAACTCAGAAACTTAGGGGGTTATAAATTACAAAAGGAGAGTCACAAGACCATAATTTGCAACTTACACTAGATATTTTGGAGTTGACGATGACGAGCAAAAAAAAAGCTTTTACGCATATTTAATGGTAGTTTTCTGAGAAGTCTTGTCGGAAAGGGCTATACCATTTTAAAATTCTTTAAAGAGGGCCTTTTGGAAACAAAATTGACAACCCTACTTTAAACTGAAAATTAAAGTAAAATTATCAAAACTTGCGGATAGTAAGCTTTAAGCTTGTTTTTCGGCAAATGAAAATCCAGGTTTTTGATTTGAAGACTTTTATCAAGTTTTTTTTACCCGTTAGTTAGATGTAAAAGTTTGGAGAAAATCGATTGTTTGTTTATTTGCATACGAGATTTTAAAATCAAGCACTTTGAATTATTAATGAAGTTAAAACTAAAAAATTAAGGTTTTTTTTAAGTTTTAAAATAACACTATAGTAAATAAGATTTTTGAAAAAAAGAATGTGTTTAAAAGATTTATGGTCCAAGGATACGGATGCACGAAAAGATCTCTTGGTTATGGATTCGCAAACTTTAAAAAACCAAGATGAGCTAATATGAAAACACAACAGTCTTCATTTAAATAAATAAAATCTGTTTTAACTTGCAAAATAAGTAATTTTCATAATTTGACCATGACTTAAACATAGTAGTTTTAAAATTTTCAGTTCAGGGTTTCCCATTTTTTTTTCAAAGGGCCGCCTCTAAAGAAATTAAAAAAGCTATGGCCTTCTCCAACAAGATACCTAAAAAAACTACCACTAAGGACGCCTAAAGCTTTTTTTCTTCATCATCAACTCTAAGATATCTAGCGTAAGTTCAATTTATGGCCTCATAGTTCCCCTGTTGTCCCTTTACTACTCACGCTCCCCTTTGACCCCTTTGCTGCTGTCGGCTCCCTAAAATTCTGTAATGACCCACTTTGGGAATCCCTGTTCTATAACAACAAAAGCATTTTAATTTTTTAGTCAAAGTTATTTTAAACAACAATTTTAAGATGAATATCAAAACTCAGAAGCGACACCTATTATTTTTTACCTAGTAAAAAAGAATTATCTAGATATGTACCAGGGGCGTAGCGTGGGGAGGACGCTGGCGCATGCGCGCCACCCAAAAAAAAAAAAATGTAAAAAAAAGAATGTAATATCTTTATCCTTTATAGTTTATTTTTTCTGCTTAATTTGCCTTTTTTTAACTATGTTTATCTAGTATTCAAAAAGTTAAACAAAATTTTGAATACCGATTAGTGACAAGTTAGGAAAGTACATGTTATTACTCAATATACTGATTCGGTGCGTAATTGCAAATGCGCACCGATGTTGATGAAAAACTCCATAAGGAAAAATTTTATAAGTTTATTAACTTCATAAGAATTTAGACTCAAAAAGCACGCAATTAATATAGCGCACCGCTGTAGTATAACCTTATGGCATATTATTTTTCTACAAAAATTTTACAAAAATACGTCACGCTTAAAGAAAAATTAAACAATTTTACAATTTTTTTTTATGTTACATTGTTAAGACTACTGCTAGCTTTCTGAACTTTATTTTTGTAAACATACAAGATAAGCTAGTCGGCCAATGAGAAATAAACTTTGTTTGAGATTTTTATTTTAAACAAATACAATCAAATGAATTAAATTTAAAAAGTATACTTTTAACTATTTTACAAAGTTGTAATAAACTGTAATAACAGTTATAAAGTTGGTCTATTTTAACTTCTGTGTAACTTTATTAAAATTATGTGCAATGAGGTGTTGTTATCACTGTTGTATTGTATATTAAAGAGATTGATATTTTTTTCTTAAATAAAACATATACTTTCGTTTTATTGAATATATTAATTTTTAAAGATATTAAGTTTACTAAATGTAATAAGAACAATTTTTATTTAGTAAGTTTACATATTTGCAAGTATAAGTAATTCTAATGAAATTTATACTTTTATTTAATTGTTTAATTTTGTAATATATAAATATTTTTTAAAACAGTTAACGAACTTATTTTACTTAAAAAACTTATTTCAATTATATTACTTATAAAAAGTTTTTTTATAGCTAATTATAAAAGTTTTAATTTAGAGGATTTTTTGAGAAAAAAGTTTGCGCACCCCCTAACCAAAATACCACGCTACGCTATAGATATGTACCAAAACTGATCTAAGTTTATTTTAACTTAAATGTATGCTGCTAATAGTTGTTTTTAATTAGTAAAATTTAATGTTTACAACACCTGTAGTAGTTTTAATTATGACTATTCAAAAATGACTAATTCATTGTTGTTGAATCTTACAACTTATGAAAAATATTTTTTTAAGAAATAATATAAACAACTATTTCACGAATAAAACAGCTTTTATTTAGTTTCGATGTTAATAATAAAAGTTTTTTTTTAATTCAATTTTTTTTACCAGGTGTAAGTATCATCGTGTAATAAACACTTTTTGGAAGTTTTATTTTCCCGTTGACGCAATAAAGATTGAAACACCTGTTCATATAGATGTCTTTTTAACCATGGTGACGAAATAACACTTTATTTTTAATTTTGAAACAAAATAAGTAAGACTCAAACCACGTATACTTCTAAAGCAACAAAGTATTCTTTGGTACAGGGTCGGCAAACTGCGGTCCGCGAGCTCGTTCTTTTTTTGAATGGAATGCGGCCCCCTTATCAAAACTATATTTTTAATTGTTTTTTATTTAGTGAAAACGTTGTAGTTGATTAGCTTTGTTTTAACTCCCTGAGTAATATCTTAAAGCAATCGAAAACTCCACTGCTTAGACTTAGAAATTTTTAAAAGAAAAATTAGCCTTCTAGCAGTGTTTTTTTTTCTCAGTCTAGAAAATAAAATACTTCTTGCGATTGCAACTGAACTACAACGAGGTTTAAAAAGTACTTTGGTTGAGTTAGTAATTTATTAAAAACTTTTCAAATAAATTAATTAAACGCAAATGCTTTCTATTGTGTTCAAAATTAATGCACAGTAATTTACTTACAGGGCAATTTTTTACGTACAAGGTATTTTTTTAACCATTTATTTGAACCTACCTTTTTTATAGATATTTTATCACAATAAATTAATTTGAGTGTACACAGAAACATTTGAAACAATATGATAGTAAGAAAAGAAGGTATATAAGATTTTTTTTTTGGTATTATATATTTGATTTTTTTAAATAAATTTTGTGTGCGTTTAAAACTAGTTCCAATACACATAAATATACACAGACGCTCATTTTTGGAACCACTTTTTTAGTGTTACTTAGTTTAGATTAAGTCTAATTTAAGTATAACTTTTTTATTATATATTGTTTTTCACTTTAAATATATTCATGTGTGCAACGACAAAAATAAAACAAAATAAGACTATGAAATAACGTAAAAAAAATTTATTTAGAAAATATTTCAAAAACTTTCATTAAATTTTCTGTAAACACTATATAGATTTTTATGCACACTAAAGTGTACAAATGCTTAAATCCAATTTTTTAACGTATGCTTAAGTTAGATTAAGTGTAACTTGAGCTTAGTTTTTATTCTAATTGTTTTTCACCTTGTTTTATATTTAAATCTGTACAGAAACATTTAAAATAATAAAGGAATATGAATTTTATTTTTTAGTTTTATTTTCATGATTTTAAATAATCTTTCTCTGCGAATTAAATTAATTCCAATGCATCGCCACTAATATACACGTATGCTCTTGTTTGTACCTACGTTATGTATTAGGGATGTTAAATTAATAACATAAGTAATGATTCCTAAACTGAAGAAATTATTTAAACAAATATTAGTAGAAACACATCGATAAAAATTAGTAAACTATTAACTTTTTAACTTTTCTGTGTTGTATTTTGTAAAAAATTGTTTATCTCATGTAGTTGTACTCAAGGCTTGTTCGAAACAACTAAACGTTTTTTTTTATTTTTAATCAGTTTTGTGTTACTCTTAAGCCTAAACAAGGGTGCGAAACAAAAGTACCAGAGTTGTTGTTAGGAATTATAGTCAGGCAGTTAAGTTTTATAAACTTTGTAAATCTCTGTTAAGTTTAAATAACAATAAAAAATACAGTCAATTATAATTAATAAAAATTGAAATAAAGTTGTCCAGCCGTATAAAAAATAGGTAATAAAAACTTGTAAGATTCAAGAGACTAAACGTTTAACTTAACCTTACTTGAGTATCTTTAGTTATTATATAATGATATTTCATTCAACACAGTTTTGAAGATAGCTCTTGAAAGAATATACACATTATTTGTTACCTATTTAGTACGAGAATAAAACTAATGATGAAACCAGATTAAATTAAGCTAGCTAAATTATGTTAAGTAAACTAATAATCCACAATAGATAACTTTATTTTTTTATTTCTGTAAAATTTATTTCTACAATGTTGAAAACTTAGTATATAAGTGATCAATAAAAGATGTCTAAAAATAAAAGTTCTCCCTAGCTGTTTTTTATGACAAACTTTTTAATTGTAATGTTTGAGGAAAGCGTCTACATCGCCGTTCAGTTCCAAAAACTTTGAGAACATCTCGACATCAGCATCTCCTTTGGCATTTTCAGGATGCTGAAAAAATTGTGAATACTTTTAATATTTAAAAACTATAGGTTAGCAAAACTTAGAAATTTTAAACACTTCTACTTTTTCTTTCAATTACCTATTGCAAACTTAAGAAATAATCTTAAATAGAAACACTTAGTTCATTTAAAAACTTACTTGATAACCGACGCCTTTTCCTCCTTTGCCGCTCAGGAACAACGTAAACGCGTCTTTCACCGCGAAATCTCCCGCGTCGTTCAAAGAGTAGTCCATCTTCGCAATGATGACGTCATCGCTGTTTTCGTACTTTTCTCCCAGCTCCTCCCAAGTCGGTCCGAACTCTTTCTCCTGCTCCGTGCCGGGCATGTTGAACCACACGAAGACTTTTTTGTCCTGGTCGTTGGTCACTTCCTTGAAGATTTTGCCGACGAGAACCTTGACCGGGCCTTCGTTCCAGTTTTCGGAAAATTCCTCGGAAACAATAAAGTTTTTAGCTTTGCCGGCGAGAACTTTTTTGCCGAGCTCCACCATCGAGTCGGCGGTGACCTTTTCCGTTTTAAATTTTTTCACTGATTCGTTTTCAGAGTAGTAAACTCTGAAAGCAGGCACGCGGGTCACATCGAGCTTAGAGTCTCGCGCGTAAAATTCAACTAGTTCGTCTTTCAAATCACCAAAGGAAAATATCAACTCGGAATCTTTCATTCTTTCAGCCGCTTCCTTCACATCTTCCATCACGGACTCGTAGTCTTCAGAGTCTTTTGAAATAAAAACCGTGGCGTGCTTCGCCTTGGGATTGCCTAGAACCAGCTCTTCGGCGGTGAACTCGTTGAACTCCGAAAGAAGAGGCAGCTTGTGTTTGAATAAAAGGTTCAAGTAGTTTTTCTGGAACAAAAACCAAGAGAGGTCGGCTGCGTTCATTGCGCCTTTGAAGTCGTCGCGTTCTTTGCCGCGGAAAAGCGCGACTTTGCCGCTCTCCAGCCCCATTTTTTCAGCGAGTTCCGGTTTGTTAACGCTGAAGAAGGTGGATTCTCCTGCGACCGGGGAAACATTTTCCGCCACGCTCATGTAAGCCTCGTTGACTTGGTCAGGGAAAAACCCCATCATGAAGACGGGAAAATTTTCTTTGATCCTTTCGAGCTCGGCTTCGCTCTCAATTCGACCGACTGCCGGTTGACACATGACTTTCAGCTTTTCAACAAAAACTTCGGCAGGATCGCCCCTGTACTGGTAATCCACAACCCGACCGTTTTTGAAAAACTTCAACGTTGGGTACACCTCTATCTGGTGCTTCCGAGCCGCCCGTCTATGACGAATGACGTCGATTTTCGCGATGGTCACCTTCTGCGAGGCTTCCTCTTCCTGGGCGAAATGATCCGCCACCTCCGCGTAAACCGGCTCCAGTTGCTTGCAGTGGCCGCACCCGGGAGCGTAGAAGTCTACGAGCATGCGCGGGTTGTCACTGACCGCCTGGTCGAAATTGGCGTCCGTCAGGACCATGACGTTGCCGTCGTAGGTAATTTCATGTTTCGCGGCAAAATAGGACGCGCCAAAAGGGTACATAAAAACTGCCAAAAGCCCCAATGAAGCTAAAAGAGCAAAAAAGTCAAACACGATGGATTTCGCTTTTTTGTCTTTTCTTTTTTTAGTTTTAGCTCGTTTTTTGTCTTTCCGCTTTCTAGTTTTAGCTCGTTTTTATCCTCCTGGCTGTAAGACTCAAGTGGAGTTTTCTTGGCTTTTTTTGACTTTTTTCTTTGTGTTAATTCAGACATATTTAATTTAAATATGTGGTTTAATACCTCTTTTAAATAAACTAATATAACTAAAAATAATACTATATTTTAGACATCATATTGTATTAAGTAAAAATTTTTATCAATTAAAAACAAATTTTAATCAATAATAAAAAATTCAAAACTTACAAATAAAGGTACTAACTTACAAAATATTTGTTATTCTGCTATTTTCACTCTACTTACAGCTAGTTTTTAAGCTGAGTTTAAATTTGCAACGGACAAAATGACCTCAATCATTAACTTACTCTATTTTAACCTATTTACCACAGAATTTATAAATGCATGCAATATCGCTCATAAAGTGGTAATTTTTGCTATCCGAGGGCGATATTTAGTAAGACAGTGAAAAAGTAAATTGGAAATTAGCTAGTGAAGGTGCGATATCTAACAAACGGATGCAATACTTTTTTCTAAACTTCGGTCAAGAGACTGTATATGAAAATAATTCTGAGAAACCCTTAATCTTGTATAACTAGAACTTAATTGCAAACCATAGTTAATAACAAAAAAAAGCTGTTTTACACAATTATGTTATAAATTGTCAAACTTATGACGTTATTTATTTCTATAGGCTCTATACCAAACTCAAAAACTCTCTCAAAAAGATTTTAAAATGAATACTAGTAGAACAGTGTTATGTTTGCAATAAGTTACTTGTTCAACATTTATAATGACTTTAAATCTAAACCATGATTTCCCAAAGATTGCGATATTAGTTTTGGCAGTTTGAGGCAATAACTAAAAAAAACTATTAAATTATTAAAAAAACATAAACTAGCAAAAGAGCGATATCTGATACATGAAGCAGATTATATTTTAGATTTTTGTCTAATCTAGTTTTTGGTAAAACTTGATCTACCATTTTGGAGACAACTTGTACTACGAAATAATTTCTACTAAAATATATCTTTTATAAAACAATCTACTAGTTGTAAATAAGTTTATTTGACTTAATTTTTAGAATGCTATATATTTTAACTTTCTATATGTTTTATTATAGCCTTAAACCAAAACTTAACTCACATAGCCTCATACAAAACTGAAAACCTTAATCACCGAATGAATAAATTTTTTTTAATTGGCTAGCTACATAAAACTTTAAAATTTCTAACATACTTTTTATTCAAAATTTGGAACCAAATTATTTAAAATAATCAAAGCAAAAATATGCAATAAGCAGCCGTGTAAAGTTGCTTGTTGAATTAAGAAAATTTGTTGTTTATTATTGAACATGCAAAAATAATGATAAAATAAACGTATCAACTTTATCTAAAGCTTTAGTCACGCTAAAATACTAAAAGCTACCAAAACTACATATTTCTACTTTTTATTTTGTAAATATAAACTCACACTAATTTTCTTAAGGTGGTATAAAGTAGCTGGTTTTAATTACAAACATTTTAATCTGTTCATTCCTGAGATCAATTAAAACTATTTTTACTACATTTTTATAGTAGCATTCTGGAACAACAATTCTTTAGCTAACATGTTGACGAATGCAGACTTAATATAAAGTACTGTGATTAATTATACAATAAGATACACAAGATACACAATTTCAGTAAAACTAAATATATTTCGTGCAATTCTCATCAGTAGAGTACAAAGCTAAGAAGTAAAAAGATTTTACAAACTTATATAGCAACCAAGTAATCAAATAATAATTAATTAATCAAGAGAATAAACGAAAAAGTCAATTAGTAAAAGTTAAAATCATTTAAGTTAACTTACGTTATAATTGATCTACATTAAAACTAAACGAAATAAAATGATTACAATCCTTGTAATTATTTTATTTAGTTTAGTTTTAATGTAGATCAATTATAACGTAAGTTAACTTAAATGATTTCAACTGTTACTAATTGCTTTTGTCTTTTATTATTCTTTTGATTACTTTATGATTACTTAATTATTTGGTTACTATACAAGTTTGTAAAATCTTTTCACTTTTTAGCTTTGTACTCTACTAATGAGAGTTGCTCGAAATATGTTTAGTTTTACTGAAATTGTGTGTATTGTATATCTTATTGTATAATTACTAGTAACTTATGTTCCAATACTGTGTTTAATGTTTAAAAGTTCTCAGCAGAAGCTTTTAAATTATTATTTTTATTAATTAAAATCCTGCTGCTTGAAATCTGTAAATACTAAACACAGTGGTTTTTATCAAGTCTGGACAAAGTGTAAATATTAGTTATCTACCGGATTGATAAAATTGATAAACGGCCGAAACCGAACATTTTTCATTTATTTAGGATCAAAATCTTTTTATGAAATTCTGTTCTAGCCGGACGATAATTATTCTAAAATAAGGGTAAATTTGAGTCATTTTTCATGATTTTGAAATTTCAAAACAGAGTAATTTCTCTGTTTTTTTTTGGTTTTAAAGTATATTTTTTTTGCAGAACTTAATAGCTTAATGATCGAGCTGAACTTTTTTTTGAGTTTGGTGCTAGAGCCCATAGAAAAAATGTGGAAATTTTGGACTTCTTTTATTTCTCAGAACTTATCTCGAAAAATACATATATTCTTAAACATATTTTTTTAGTATTCTTCAATGAAATAAGTATATTCTTAAGTATCTTTGTTTTTTATATAAACTTAACTTTTTTTGAGATATATATCATTTTTGTTTTTTTCAGTTTTGGTAATTAATCATGGTCTTCCTAGTTAGTCAAAATAAAGTTTTTTAAAAAATCTAAATTTACTGAGGAATAAAAATATTTTGGTTTAACATTTTAAATATAAAATAAATGCTTATTCTAATCTTTTTACAAAAGTATGTAGCAAGAAATTGAAAACAGAAAAGAGTCTACAAATGTTTTCCAGTTTATGCAACATATTTTTAAAAATAATTCAAATAAGCATTTTATTATAAATTAAAATTTTTAACAAAAGTATCTTTAATTCCTCAGTAAATTTACATATTTAGAAAAAAACTTTTTTTTTGACGAAGCAGGAAGACAATAATATAAAATCAAAAATGAAAAAGCTGAAAATGTCCTATATCTTAAAAAGTATCAAGTTTATGAAAAAATAAAGTCACTAAGAAATAATGTTAAACCACTGAAGAATATTGAAGAAAAAAATAGTATAAAAATACATGTTTTTTAAAGATATATTCTGAGAAATAAAAAAAGCCCAAAATGTCCCGCTTTTTCTATGGGCTCTAGCACCGAACAGACATGGTATAATCAAGATGGCAGTTAAATACAGCTGTTTTAATTGTAAACACGCGCTTTAAAGCTCTATAGTAAATTGAGAGAAATTTGGAGAAATAAAAGAAACTAAAGTGAAAAGTGAGTGGTACGCTGGAGCGCGCTCGAGTTATTCTCTTCATTTAAGAACTTTACAAATAGACGCAAAGTTTTAGCGCAAAAGTGAGAGAGCTAGAAGAAAAAAGAAATTTATATGCCAAAATCGTACGCTTGAGTAATTCACTTAATTTTAAAACTTTAATAATGCATGTTAATTTTTTAAGTTTTAATTAATTTTCATGTCTTGTCTTATATTTCTAAAGTCAAAATTTTTTTTTGTTCCTGCAAAAATTTTATTAAAGTGAAAAACTACATAAGTGTTTAATTTACAATTTACTTACTTATTTTAACAATTTTTTTTTCTTATGAAAATTTTTATCAAAAATTTATTTGTTTATATACCTTAAATTTTTATTAAATAAAAAAAAATAAGGTCAGTTTAACTGGTTTGTTAAAGATTTAAGCTTAATTTACTTTTTTAAACTAAATTAAAAATATTTTCTGCTATAAGTTTTATAACAATCTAATTATACTAAAGCTTTTGCAGTAAGAATATTCGCAGCTAAAAATGTTAACTTAGTGAAAAGATATTTTATTAGATAATAATGACTATGATATAAAGCAAAGACTGAAATTGTACATTTAAAGGAATTCATGTTAAACTACTTTAATTTGTTTCATAAAACAAAACTTTATTTAAGAGAAAAAAAATCTAAAAGGTTACTAGTATTACTTATTTCATTTATCTTTAAGTTTTAAACCATTTTCAATGTTTAATTTGTAAGTATAGTTAACTAAAAAGTAATTTATTTTTGTAAGTTGCTTATGTACTTCTAGGTTTATTCATTTAATTCAAGTTTCAAAGTTTGTGAAAAAATAAAAACTAGGATATATTGTAATTAAAAAAATTATACAAACCTTCGACACTACAAAATATTATACTAATACAAGCTATATACTCTACATACTTTTTTGATATATATATAAAGAGCTTGGATTAATTTTATATGTTTATTAATAAAAGAACAAGTGCATAACATAAGGGCAGTTTACAGCACTATGACTTAAACTAATTTGTATTGCAATAACTAGCAGTTATGGCAATTTAAAAAAAATCTATATTGGTAAATAAAGAAAATTGTTTAAAAAAAAAGCTGAATTGAAGTAAAAATGTTTTGTTTAAAAACCTAAAATTTTAAATAAAAATTTTAAAAAATACAAAAGTTAATACGGAAATTTAAAATAACAATTTTAAGTATTAAAAAATACTTAATAAAAACTAAGAAAATGAGAAATTTTAAAGTTTGTTAGGCAAAAGAAATTTAGCATAATACTCATATGATAAAAAATTAGCGCGATTAACGGTTGGATTATTATTGAACTTATTATTGTTACTACAAAAAATGTAAAAAAGTACAAATAGTCTAAGAAATTTTAGCAATTAATGTACAAAACTTTGTAAATAAACAAATTTGAAATTTTTGAATAAAATACAGTCACAACAAATTTAAACAGTAGAATGCTTTAACAGTCACTCAAGTAAAAGTGTTTTTAAAATAGTGAATTGACTTTAAATGAAAAGCATTTTTTTTTTTGAAAAAAATTAACTGCTTTTTAACACGCAAAAATTTTGTTGAAATTTTATATTACATTGTTTGCTGCAAACATTGTCAAATTTGAAGGTTTAAATTTGCTGTACTCTTCGTTTGTCAAGATTTCATTGACATCTTGGCTTCTTGGTTTGTACAAACTAGACTTACCAACTTCTTCTATTAATGTATCTGAAAGTGGAAATTTGTCACAGCATAACTCCATTCTTTTGCAGGTTGATCTGAGAAAAATAGATTTTATTATAATTTTGGGTAATAATTGGCTTAAGAATGTAAAAAGTAATTGTAGGAATTTTTTATTACTAATGTTTGAATTGAACCTTTGAATGAAAAAGAGTAATTTATAAACCATACATTGAGTTATAATTTTGTACTTTACCAATATTATATTTATGATAAAAATATTCAACAAACAGATTAACACTATACTTTACTTTATCTAAAAAGACAACAACCTATATAATATTTAAATAATAAGCAAACGCCAAGCTTTTTAACCTTGTACAAATAGTTTTAATTAGAATAAAAAATTTAAAAACCTACCTAAACTAAAATTTGTTAAAAAAGTTCTAGTAACTTTTACTAGTGATATATATTATTGAATTTACTGATAATATACCGATAAATTTAGCAAAAAATGTTTCAATTCTTATTATGCATTTATTCTTCCCTTATATTTAAAATAAAAGAAAAAAAATTATATAAAACAAATCGTTGTAATACAAAATATAAATTTAATTGGATTACATTAAAAAAAACAAGTTATTAATAGGGCCTTTATGTCTCCTATAATAAAATATGTTTTTTAAAAGTAAAAATCAAAATGATAAGGTTTGTTGAATAATAACAAAACAAAATTCAAAAATTTCTTGTTTCAAGGATCCGGGTACACAAAAAGACCTCTCGGTCATCGAGTTGCATACCCAACTTTAACTAAAATTAAATAATCTAAATAATGATTAAAAACTTTACAGTTTAAATTACACATTAAAATTTCATTTCTATGAAATAAATAGTTTAAAATAAAAAGACATAAATCCAAATACATTAAATTTTTACTTACCTAATAATCATTAAGGAGTTTAACAAAATATGGCCCATATTAGTTTGTCTATTGTTTTTCGAGATATTCATCAAGGAAAAGTCTCGCTCGATTTGCGCGTTACTAAAAGGTATCGTTTGTAGTTTCATCATTAACTCCTTAAGTTCTTGGTATTCAACGCGAACACTGCTCCAAAAGTTAACGTTTGTTGATTTATCTGTTAAGAATAAACTGATAACTTTTTATGTACATAATCAGTTGTAAGTGTACTCTTACAATAATAAATCATGTTTTTATTTTATCAGAACTTAGTTTTCGGTAGATTTACAATGTTTACTAAATAACAAAACTTGTTTAACATTAACACTGAAAATTTTAATTTATATTTAAGTAGTAGGTTACTATTGTTATTTTCCTTTAGCTAACCGATACTTGTTTGATGACGTCCATACAAACTTTTGTATTGAAGTGAGATAGTATCTTTGTGGTTTCCTTCAAACAATTTTTTAATTTTTGGATGTTCTAAAAACTTCTCAATATCCGGCATCCGTCTATTTAAGGCCTTTAAAAAAATATAAGTTTTAATGATATTTAAATAAGTTATTTTATTTTTTGAAGATATATTTAATACCAACTAACATCGTTTACAACTTCATACTGTGCCATAAATTCAAGATTTTGCAGCATTCTTTTTTCCAATTCAATTATAAACACTACAACAAAACTTTGAAAAATATTTTTTACCTGTATTAAAACAATTAATTATAAAAATGTTGGAATTATAGGAAAATTAGTTACAGATTAGAACCGTAGCGTGTCATTAACAGAAATTTTTTCACGTGTAATACACAACATTAAGTAAATTACTTAAGTAAAGTATGAGAATTTACTGAAAAAAAAAACGATTATGTAAAAAATAAACACAGTTATTATAATAACTTGTATTTTGACTTAAAATTTTTTCAAGTAAAGTAAAAACAATTTCAGAAATTATTCTCATTAAACAAATCCTATTTAAAAAAAAATCAATTAAGTTTAGTTGTTAATAAACCCAATTGACTAAACAACGTGAATTTTAATTAGTTTAACCTCTGCCTTCTTACTAATGGATAAATTTGCATAAACTTCGTTTACTTCTACATGAAAGATAGGTTCTTCCAAAAGGTAAGCTACAAAAAAAATGTAAATTTTAGTAACTACAACTTAGTTTATATAGTAAAATAATAATTTAACAATTAATTTAATATAAAAATAAAATATTGATAATAATTACTTATATCGTTTACTCTGTATAAAATCCAATCTAAATTTGAATCTACTAAATCTTTAACAAAATGTTAGTAATGTTTTGTTATAAGAACGTTATTGTACGTTTGTTTGCGTTACTAATTAAAAAATAATGTTTATTTACGCCAACATGTTGTAGATATAAAATCAAACGAAACTTTATTATTAATAGCCTAAAATTAAAAATTATTCTTAGTTGCCTTGTGATCTAAATTAAGCTTACTTGAATTTGGTTGGTAAATGAGGTCTTTTAGATGCTGTATAAGTTTTGTTATTGCTAATCCAAACTTAAAAGGTTCTACTTTACTTTTTTGTAGAAGAATATTAACAGAATTTACCTGATGAATAAAAATAATTAATTATTACACTGTAAAAATTTAGTCTTGCTTTACATTTAATACTTACAGCTAAACTTGGCATGACTACAAAATAAGTAATTAAAAATAAACATTTAAAATCAAATTAGAATGATTGAAATTAGTTATGTTATAGTGCTTAGGGTGTTAATTCATTATTAAGTAGATAATAGGTCTTAGAAACAAACTTTCTCTAAAATTTTGCCCATAAATTTGAAAACAAAATTTAATCTATTGCTATTTAGCATTTTTCGAATACTTTCAGCATGTAAATCGTTTCTTCTTCTTTCTGGCTAATATACAAACAAATGTTATAGGTAAGAATAAAAATTTCGATAACAAACATCATTATAGTTAATAAACACTAATACTTATAAAACAAGGCTCATTAACAAAGAAAGTTTTGTTTAAAAAGATATATATTCTTATTAAATCTATGTTAATTAATTTGTGCTTCTAAACATTTATTATATATCTTCTGATTATATATTTGATTTAATAAAATGTTACCTTAGTAAACATATGATTACTAAGTTTCAGGGCAGATTGAATTTTAAATTTATAGATATTTGTAAAAATATAATTGTAAAAATGCTAAATAATTTAAAACAGGATTGTTTTAAGTTTTATACTAATAATTTTTCTAATTATTAAAGCGTCTTGAAGTTTATAGTAATAGTTTAATACCTACTTCATTAAAAAAAGCTTTGAGTACTTCCCAATTCAATAAAATTTTTTTAATGCATGGAAAGTGTGATATCCATCTAGTTTTGCTTAAGGCTTTAAATTTTAACGGAATTTCACCCGTCATACACTCACCTAAATTTTCAAAGTCACTTCTTCTTGTGTTAGATAACTTGAAGTAGTTGAACGTTTTCTTAATAAGCTCCTCAACCTTATTTAATTTAAAAGTATACACACTTTTATTCAACAACAATGGTTTTTTTTAATACAACATATTAAAATATAATAAAATATCATAAATAAATATAAAAAAACAACTTCGTAACTTAAATAAATGCAGCTTACTAAAATTCTCATTCAACAATTAAATTAATAATTTATATAAAATAGTTTTAATACTTACTTCATTAGGTATTGTAGCTTAGGTTGCATTTTAACATGCATTTTGCAAAGCATGATTTGTACAGGATATTGTTATAAGCCTGGGATTATCTTTTTTCAGAATTTGTCCTACTCCATTCTTAACTCCTGTCATGGAAGCAGCTCCGTCTGTACCTAAAAATATATTTACTAAGTTAAAAAAAAAAAAAAATTTTTTTCTTAAATTATAAGACCAGTTTGTGCTTAAATTTATACTTTTCTTAAACAATTGAATAAAATCAAATTAAGTCTATTAATAAAGATAGATCATTGTAAGATATTAAAACTAGTTTATAAAAGTTAGCAAGAATACACAGAGAATAGCTGAAATAAACAAAAATTAACTTACTATTAATATCTAAATTTAAAATTAAAAACACGTTAGTAGTACATATTTAATAAATACATAACTAGAATACAAAAATGAAAAAAACAGTAACAGTTCATATATACTTACATATTGAAACTACATTTTTTAACTGAACATTATACATCTTTAAGACTCTTTTGAATGCGTTAGCAATAGATAACGCTGATTTGTCTCTTCCAAGGTCTTCGAGGTGTAAAAATGTAGATACTGAAGTTTTCTTTATTTTGCTTAGATAACAAATACTAACACCTGTGATTCAAACATAAAGCTTTCTAATTCTTTTTGTTATAAGTTTAATAACTGTAAAATTTTGAATGAAAAGAACTTATAATGTGTATACTTTGGAATAAAAAAAAATATAAATATTTTAAAATTATCTGTTGGTAACTACTACTCATGCTTTTTTAATTAGATATCTAAGAAAGTTAAAAAATACCAAATATAGTCGAACTTTTAAGTACATAAAATCTGTGAAAAGGACTACCACTTTGTTCTAGTTAAAAAACTGAAGGTAGTAGAACAAAAGTTTAAGAAAGTATAGCTTTAATTGTAATTACAACCGCTGTATATAAAAGGAAAACTGTTATAATTATTTGAACATAAACTGCTTCCGGTTAACCACTCGGTATTTTTAAAATTTTTTCCAGGTTTTCTAAATTTCTTCCACGTTTTTAAAATTACACATATTAAGGTTTGTTTAAAGTTAATAGTTAAGTTTAATGTTAAAACTGTATTAAAGAGTATAAAAACATGGAAAAGGTACACTAAAGCTGCTTTATAAATGGTTCATTAATAAAAAAAAATTGATGATGACAAAAAACTTTGAAAAATAGGGTATAATTTTCTATTCAAATCCAAATTTTATTACTATACAAGTAAAAATTATTGAAAATATCAGGTTTTTCAACGTCTTTTAAAGATTTATGTACAAAATTCCAGGTATTTTTATGCCTAAAATTTTAACTCCATGTTTTTCCTGGTTTCTAGGTGAAGTGGCAACCCTGCTCGTTAAAGCAACAAATTGCTAATTTATTCATTATTTTCTTTATTAATTAAAATTTTTGCTGTTTAATAAATATTATAATAATTAAATCATTCTCCTTATTAGAAAAATAAAATCAACAATATTTTGACATATTTCTTAAACTATTAAATAAAAGTCAACACAAAAATCTAATATATGTTAGAAATGAAACTGACTTAGTTTACTAGAACGAGTTTACTGTATAATTATTAAAAAAAATCATAGTAATTCTAACTTTAATTTTATGTAAATTTTAATTTATTAACCTATTAAATTCTGTAAAATAAAAACTTTTTCCTTTAACTGTCATTAAACCTACTTACATCTGAGTAATCTAACAATGTCCAACTCATTGCATAACAAAATATTTTCTTTTACAGCTAACGTGTTACAAGAATTAATCTATATTAAAAAAATAAAACAAAGAACAATGTGTTTAAAGCTTATTTCATGTTTGAAATTTAAATTTAATAAGCTTTTTGTATTAAAATATTTTTATATTCAACAGAATGTATGTAAATAAATAACAAATTTAAACTTAATTAAATTAACAAAGTTTAAAAGTAATTTTCTTACCTAGAAAACTTTGTCCAGCAGTATCTGTACTCTCATCCAGATAGAAAGAACAATGCTTCACCATAAAATCAGTTATGATTAGTCTTCTGCAAATTGGTGCGAGAGTATTGCACAGAATCATTTTTGCTTTCCTCCTTTTAAGCGTTGCTGATTCGTGAGCTGTCCCAAGTGTCTTCATGACATCTATCTGGTGTTCGCCTGCTAGCAAGTTCCCGTGAAGAGCTTGTTGCAATGCTAACCGGACTTCTGTCTGGCGTACGTTTTCTTTAAGGAAATTGTTGAATTGCTGTTTAAAAGATTTTTCCATCCTAAACTGATTTATTGAGTTGTGGTTATTTGTGACTGGAGATGCGCGTTTATGTCGGTCAGAATAAGAATGAACTTTTAAGTTGCTCTTTTTTGCTTGTAGTTCTACATTGCACCACTTGCAATAAGCTTTAGTTTCACAATTTGTTGGAGCAATCCAATCTAATAAGTAAAACAGCATTACACATAGTTGACATAACAGATATAACTAATAAAACATTAAACACTATTTATATTTGTTTATAAATAAGTTGTGTATCTAATATTTATTTTATTAATAAGTGAACAAATGAGATTTCAATGATTTAACAAAAACGTTTCACAATAAACTAAACAGTTTAATAGATGTAATAGTGTTGCCTTGTATTTTCAAATTTTTTTCAAAGTATTCCAAAATTCTTACAGAATTTTAAAAGTTCACAATTTTAATCTTTATTTGGTCGAAAATTAGGTTCAAAGTAAGATACTGTGTTAAATAGTATGACAACATTAAAAAGATACTTTAAACTTACAATAAATGTGTTGGTAGATAAAAAATTTTTAGATGAAGAAAAAAAATATTATTTATATTATAAATTTTTGTGTCAAATCGAAAATTTAACTACTGACAATGCTTAAAATGTTAAAATTTCCCGGTTTTTTTTTAATTTGAAGTTTTTCCGATTTTTTTTCAAAAATACAAACATTCCTGGTTTTTTTTTGGGTTAATTTGACAAATTATAGGCTTCCAGGTAAAGTGGCTAGCCTGATGTAAGCATCACAGTTCAACTTAAGCTAATTAAGTATGTGTTTACTTTTAATACGTGCTTTTTAAAGTTTTGTTTCACTACAAGATCAATAAATAACAATTTTTTTTAAATTTATTTATTCTCAATTAATAAAAGCTTTAGTTAAATCTATCTTATAAATCTAAGCTTACAAATGGGATAATAAATTTGCTTATAATAAAATTGTTATTTATATCACAACTTTTATCAAAAGTTTATATATAAATTTAATCAATGCAGTGAAATAATTCTTTTTTGAAATAAAAAAACTAAGTAGATCTGTCTAGTAATTAAATCAGTCAAAGCTAATCTTCTTAGCATTTATAAAATAGTAAATAAAAATTTTCTTTTTGTATTTGAAAGCAATATACTAAAAAATTTCATAAAGAATTCTTGATATTACCACAAACCATTTGTCAGAAAAATGTTTTTAATATTCAAATAAATGTATTTTATGACAAAAATTAAATTTTTTTTTTTTGTTTAACAAACAAAAATCATGATAATTTGTAAGGTGTAAAACCAAAAAATTGTTGTAAATAAATAGTTTGCCCATCTCACCGCCTTATGGCCTCTATGAACCATTTTACTTAAATAATAAAATTAGAAATTCAATTTTTGTCTATGAAGCGAACTTTGTTTTATACTAACAAATTTTGGTTTTAATTTTATAATAAAATTAACAGTTTAATTTGTGTGTTGTTATTATAAAATGTATTTTAAGTATATTTATTTAAATAAAGTAGTCAAAGGTTAGTACTAAAGTAAAAAAAATGTCATGCTAAAGTATTGTTAATTATTAAATTATTAAAACAAAGTGTTAATTTTTAGGTAAAAAGTGAATTGGAATTTTTGACTTTAGATGATAAAATTTTTTGTGCATTATTGAAATAAAATTACAAAAAATACTTTAAAAACTATTTAAAAATTATTTTTTTTTCAAAAATTACAATGCAAAAATTAATTTAATTATATAAAAACATGAGAACTTTCCTTTATAATATTTAATAAAAAAGCTCAGTATTAAAAAAAAATTGTTGTTGAATTCAAAATTGAAATACTCAAATGTGTATTCTTAAATACTACAAATTGTTAGAGATAAAAAAACCTTTTAACTCATAAACAGATTCCCAAGATTTCTGGTACCTCATCTTTTTAGGTGGTGGAAAATCTAAAGTTGGTAAATCTTCTTGGTCTGGAATTTCATCTAAAATAATTTCAACGGTTGTTACCTACGAAAATGCAACTGCTAAAGTAATGTGTTTAGTGTGTAACTTAATAACTATTTGTAAATCCATGAAAAAAAAAACCATTAGAGACTTACCTTAACTACTACAGAATAGCATGGTTGCCACAAGTCAAGCTGAGAAATTTTTCCTGACTTTTCCTGACTTTTTCCTGACATTTTACTAAAGTTTTCCTGACTTTTTTCAAGATTTTTCTGACTTTTTACTATAATTTTACTAAAAAAGGCATTGAAAATTAAGTAATTTTGTAAAATTTAAGGCAAATTTTGCAATTTTAGTCTGACTTTAAAGAATTTTTAATTAATTTTTCACTAATCGAAGGCTTTGAAATAAAAGGAAATAAATAAATTTGAACTGACAATATCTGAGGTTTTTATAAATTTTTTTCCTGACTTTTTCCTGATTTTTTTCAAAAACCCCCCATTTTGACCTGAATTTTCCTGACTTTTGTCATTTTTCTTAGTTTTTCCTGATTTCCTGAATTTTCCTGACTATGTGGCAACCCTGAGAATAGCCACCTGATTTTTATTTAAATTTTTTACATGATTTCAAAAAATCTTCAAAAATACACATTTTAGAGTCTAGCTTTAGTTTAAAGTTAAATTTATTGTAATAAACTGTTTGGAATAGTACAAGGTTGCCACTCATGTTTATAAATTTTTCCTGGTTTTTCAAATCTCTACAAGGCTTTTAAAATTACATGTATTTTGGTTTATTTTCAGTTTAAAGTTATGTCTAATATAAAAAACTGTGTTAAATAATAAAAAAACATGGTATATGTACTATAAAGTTAATTAAAATGTGTATTATAACTAAAAAATTTTAATTGAAATCTTATTTATATGATAGTTTTTTTGTGTCAAGTTAAAATTGTACTACTTAACATGCTGAAATTGTTAAAAACTGAATGTTTTTCTAAGTCTTTGGTTAAAAATTTCTCAAATTCCAGGTTTTTTTTGCCTTAGTTGTTAAGTATCAGGTTTCCAGGTAAAAACAGATTTCCAGGTAAAGTGGCAACCCTGATAGAATAAGCCATTGAAAAATACTTAAGTTTATTGAAATGCGTTTTATGAAAAAAAGTTTTTTTTGCTGATAAAAAAAAACTTATTTATATGATAGATTTTTGAATCAAGTTAAATTTTATTACCGAACTATGTAAACTTGTTAAGAATTTCAGGTTTTTTAGGTTTATTGTTAAAAAATGTAGGTTTTTTTAAATTATATCTAATTTCAGCTTTGCTAAGGTTTTAATTGCCTTAATTGTCAAAGAACAGAATTTTTAATTTCTAGGTAAAATAGCAACCCTATAGTTATTATCCACTCTTTAAACAATTTCCTGACTTTTTATTACAATTTTCCTGACTTTTCTAAATCAAATTACCAATTAAAACAAATAATATAATACACATTCAAACACTTGGAATTAATAAAGCCTTCAATTTTATATTTCAGTTTATCAATATTTATAAAATTAGTAGTAAATATTTTACCCTTATTAATGTAAAAAATATTAAAAAACAACTATTCTACAATAAACTATAAATAATTAAACTTAACCATGAAGTTCACCTCTTTTATAATTTATTTTAAAAATTTAAACAATTTTGAAAAAATTATAATGAGGTAAATTATAAACATAAACTTATTACCCAAAACACTAAACCTAGTGTTTAATTAGAATGAAATTATTTATTTACTTAAACAAAAAACAATTCAATTCTAACATATGCTAGATAAACAAACTTATGTGTATTATCATTGTTTTACTAAAAAATGCTACAGATTATCAAACTGCTTACAAAAACTGTTTGTTCTAGTAGGATAGTTTAAAAAAATTTTAATAGAAACATTTTCCAGTTTTATAAAGGATATTCATTTAATTTTACCAGATGAAGGCATTAAGTAATTTTGTAAAATTCTTGGAAATAATTTTAATCACACTTTGAAGAATTTAAATTAATTTTTTACCATTCAAAGACTTGTTTTTGAATATAAGGAATTCAGTGAATTTAAACTGACAAAATCTGGTATTTTTTAATATTTAGTCAAACTTCCTGACTGTTTAAAAAAAAAACCTTACTATTCTTGTTATTTATCTTTTTTTTTTCTGCTTTTCCTGAGTTTTTTGACTTTTCCTGACCTTGTTTCAACTCTGCTTAATTTACAAAACTAGTTTTAAAAACCTTGAGTTGTACACTAAAACTTTCAAGTATAATATTTTTTTTAGATAAACTACCTAATTATAATAAAAAAAGACTCAATAAATTTGTCACATTAAAAATTTTAAATAGATTTAATCTAAGCAAATAGTAGTTTCAAGTTTGTAAACAAAAATAATAAATTATATTCAAATTACTTTTAAGTGAAATCTATGTCTTAATAAAATAATTTATAATGAATCTTAAAAAATTATAATAATCAAACTTTATTTTTAAGTTTAAAAATTCAAATAATTTGATAAAAGTAGGATATAAGAAAAAATAATTTGTCTATTGTATCTAATTTTTGGAAAAAAAAATCAAATAATAAATTAATTTAACATCGATTAGTTCCAAAGCTACAATGTTTTTAGTTTATTAACCATTTAAATAAGTGGAAGATACTTTTCTTTAATTTTTCTAACCAAACATTATCTACTTCTACAAGGTTAAAAGGTAGTTATGATTAAATTAACAATAAAGTGAATAAAATTAACCTTATGAAAATAAAAAACATAAACTTACATTTAAGGCATTCATACTTATAAAAACAATATGCTTTTAAATATGTTGGTGTAATTGAATATATGAAACTTTTATGTTCTCAACTTGTAAAATACAGCTTTTGCTTTCATAAGAAATTTTAATTCTATTGCCATGCTTTTTATTTTTTATTCTACTGCGGGGATTTTGTGCTCTGCGATTTAGCATCTCTGGCACCGAACTCGAAAAAAAAACGAACTCAAAAAAAATTTAGTTTAAGCTCTGTCATTGAGTTATCAAGTTCTGCAAAAAAATATACTTTAAAACGAAGGAACAAAGAAATTATTGTGTTTTTAAAATTTTTGAGTCAGGAAAATGACTTAAATTTTCCCTTATTTTAAAATGATAATCGTTCTGGCCGGATACTATGAAGTTTTTAAAATTTATCTTTATTTCTAGTACAAATAAATTTTATAGCTACTCTTAAATACTTCTAAGTTCTTGTTTTATGCTTTTCATTCTGAACTCAAGAAAATCTAGTGAAAGTTTCAAAATTACATTTATTTATGCCTATGACCTTTTTCATTGCTCTTCATCAAAAAAAACATGCTTTCAAGATAGATTACACAAACTAAGATTAGTTAGCAAACCACTTATACATTAAACAAGCCTGATCTATTCATCCAACAACCATAAAACGTGTTATGTTTTAAAAATACTGAGTTTTTACAAACTTTATACTATTTGAGTAGGAAAAGGGTTTAAATTGCACAAAGATAAAATTGCATGAGGTTACAAAATTTCACGAGAGGACTAAGTTGCACGAGAACAAAATTGAACAAAGCCGAAATTGCACAAAGCCAAATTTGCACGAGGGAACAAAATTGCACGAAGACGATTTTGCACCAAGGGTCAATTTTGCACGAGTTACATTTTTGCACGAGAGTAAAAATATACTGAAAAAAAACATAAAATAAATTGAAAAAAAACTAAAAAACAAATGTAGTAAAAAAAAGTTACTGACCGATGGTAATGGTTAATGGTTAAAGTGATAGTGAAAATAAAATAGTAACTAATAAAATTAAAAATAAAAAAATTTTTTAAAAGCTACCTACCATGGGTAACTACAAGGGGTAACAGTAAAAGTAATAAAAAAAAAATAAATAAAAAAAAATTAAAAAATATAAAATTAAATAACATAAAATTAAAAAAAAAATCAAATAACTTACTGACAGGGTAAGGATTGGTGACATTGATAGTAAAAAAAAACTAAAAAAGTAATTAAATAATATTAATCTGTGCAAAATTGTCTGCTCGTGCAAAAGTGTTTTCGTGCATAAGTGACCCTTCGTGCAAAAGTATCTCAGTGCAAATCTATCTTCGTACAATTTTATCCCCTCGTGCAATTTTGTCTCCTCGTGCAATTTTGTAGGCTCGTGCAATTTAGACAGCTACCCATTTGAGTAGCCTGAATGCCTAAAAATCCTTTATAGCAGGATTTACTTTTTTAAAAAAGGCCCTCTTTAAAGGAATACAAAAAGCTATGGCCCCAACCAACACAAATTTTCAAAAAACTAACATTATAAAACCTAACTTTTTTTTTTAATTAACTTAAATTTTACCATAATATCTTGTATAGCTTTTAAAACTACCATCATTGAAAATACCCAATATCTTTTATTTATTTTTGATCTTTTTAATCAAATCTATAACGTCTAGTTTAACTTTTAAGTTTGACCCCTTTGCTGCTTATATACCCCTAAATTTCTGTAATGTCCTCCAAGGGGCCACTTGGTCCTCCTTAGGAAACTTTGTTATATAATCTATACTGTTGAAGTGAGAGAACATTCTGTAAAAAAAAGATAAAATTTATCTTAAAATGTTAAAACTTAAATTATATGTAAAAATTTGAAAAATAAAATATTTAAAACTTTAGGATAAAAAACAGTTTTTGTTCAAATTTCCAAGAAAATCTCTTTAACCTATCCCATAATTAATGACATTCTATTCCATTGTTTTTACAATTTTGATCACAGTTTAGTTTTTTTAAACCAAAACTGATTTCTTTTACAGTTACTGAGTATTTTAGGGTTGTCAGTATTGCTTCATATGCTAGTCTGAGTATTAAATATTAGCATTTTTTGAATTTAACTGTCTAAGTTTAGAAAAAAAATTAAAAACAAAGATTATTAGAACCAACATTTGTAGAAACTTCTTTTAATCAAGCTACTAGTTCATAATATTAACAAAAAGTTTCAATAAGGTGAGAAAACTTTGCTTATTTTCAAGGAAAAAAACTAGCTTTTAAGTAATAGAAAATAGCAACAGGTTTATCCAATTAGCTTAAAATATCCTAAAATTTGCAAAAAAAAAAACTGCGTACAAGTTTAAGTTTTGAGAAGTACTAGAAATTTTTTAAACTCAATTTGCTTAGTATAGACTGATTCAGCCAGTTTTTTCTCAAGTATGTAACTAACTTAAGTTAGTATTGGCTAGAGCAGGGCTTCTTAATTTTTTTCAAATGGACACCCTTCACAAAAATTTTAAAAAGCCATACTCAGAAAACTACCATTTAAAGCACCTGATACCTTTTTTTTTTGTCTCTAGAACTCCAGAATGAACAACTCCAGAATATCTAGTGTAAGTTTTAAACTATGACCCCATAGCCCCATGTGGCTCCTAACTGCACATAGACCCCATTGGGTCCCTTTCTGCTCTTAGCCCGATAAGTATCTGTTATGGCCCACTTTTGGAAACACTGGGCCAATCAGGGTTGCCACTAGTTTTTGGGGAAATGTCCAGGTTTTTAAATGTATACATTTTTGGATTGTTTTTAATTTGAAACTTATTTTAAGGTAGCAAACTGTGTTAAACATTATAACAACATTGAGAAAATATTACAAAAGCTATTTTAAATGTGTTTTTTAATAAAAAAAATTGTTTATTTAACATGTAAATATTGATAAAATTCTGGTTTTTCCAGGTTTTTTTTTCAAAATTTCTCAAAGTTCAGGATTTTCAGCCTAAACTGGCAAACTCAAGGTTATTACATGATTCAAGATTTTGTGAAAACCCTGTAAAATGTTAGAATAGCACATGTTTATTAGGTTAAAACATTATACTTACTTAGTTTTTTTTTGATTTTGAATAAATTAATCAATTATTTATGAATTAAAACAGTATGTAACTTCTAAGAACAAAATTGTTTTTATCATATAAAACTAAAAACCACAGTTTTAATATTTTGGTCAAAAACTACTTGAAAGTGCTAAAATTCTAAGCATTTTGTAAATTGTTATTTTAAAGTATTTACAATATTTTTTATAATAATAATCTATATAATAAAAAATAACTAAAACGTTAAGAAACACAAAACTTTTTGTTGTAGCAAACATTAAAAGAAAATAATTTTAAGTTTTGACATTAAAAAAAGCTTTACAAAAAACAACATACCTTTTATTTCTTGAGAAGTGATTATACAAGTGACTAATTTAAAATGTTTTTTTTTTTACTCTTTCAGTGCATCGGCATTCAGCATTAAGTTTTAACTACAATATGCAGGGTTGATTTTTTTTGTAAGAATTAGAGTTTTTGTAATTATTCTAATACTTTTTACTATGACTTCCTTTGTAAGATCATTACGAATTTAATTTCAACTGTTTTATTTGGAAAAGTGTATGTTTAAAATTGCTATGTTTAAGATAGCCTTTTTTTAAACAGTCCTGATATTATGTTGTATCCAAAATGTTGTTGGACATCAGTTTAGATTTGCAAAAGGCAACTATTATTGTTAGAAGGATTGCTGGAAGCTTTAAAATCTGAAAACTGAATATTCAACAAAAATATGCTTGTTTTTATTCAAAATGTCATGCTTTACTAATTTATATCAATAAAAAAACTCTGAATTAGCAGAGTTGCCAGAACTTTAAAAAAAATTTCTGAACACTTAATAAAATTTCGTGCTCGAGTGATTGCGTGGCGATTTTTGAAATTATGACATAAAGTTATCAAAGATTTTTACAACCTAAAACGTAACAAAACTTTCAAACTATTTTTCAGAACGGACTTTTAAAAAGTTCTCTGCAATTCTGTTTTGAAATAAACATCTCCACGTAAAACATTCTTATGAAAACTGCACACAATTTGTGCTTTTTATTGTGTGTTTATGTTTAAATAGTTTCAGAAATTTAATAAAAAACTATAATTTTCTTAACTTTATTTTATACTATCCTTTTGCTATAAAACATTAACAAAATGGTGCAATAACCTTATGATAAACTTAAATCTCGACTTAGTTAATAAAGCAAAGACTAATTGATATAAGTACATTTATTTACGTAAAAATTATTAAGTTGCAAGATATTTATTTAAAAAAGCAAAACAAGTACACGACTTAAAACATTTAAAATTTTTACTTAATTCTCTTTAACTTCAATGAACCTTTTTGTGGAATAAAAGTTTTAATAAATACAAAATTTTAGAAGATTATTTTTTGCTTTTAAAATATCTGCTTTTGATGCAAATCACAACAGATGCTAAAAATAAAAAGGAAACCTCATAACTGACTGATAGCGCCTGGTTACATTCTGGTTTTAAATTTAATGGTGAATCGTTAGAACTATTCTCAGACACCAAGTGTTTGGCTGTCACTCTTGTGAGCCGTTTGGCCTTTTGTTTAACATGAGTGTTGTACAAGGAGTATACGTTTAAATTGGACGAAATAAATTAGAGTGAAACTCAGAAAGATTTTACGTATACCTTAGTTGTAAACTTGCGAGCGCCAACTCTAATCTAAACAACCTAAGTAGTATTTAAGTTCCCTCTATTAGATAAAAAGTTTGTTGTGCAAATAGTAAACTGTTGTAGGTGGTTTAGATATTGTTCTGTTATGTTCTAATAGTACTTTTTAGGTACTTAAACACAAGTGTAAAGAACGTACTTAAGCTATAATATCTCGTGTTTCTTTTTTTTTTAAATATTATGCTTAAATACTTAAGTACTAATGCAACGTAGAAAGTTAAAGTTTTGATAACAATACTTGAACACTATTTGTTCTGGTTGTTACGAAGTTTAGATGCTTAAATGGTAGTATAATGTAAAAAGTTAAGATTTCTTATATCTAATGCTTTTTTGTTCTTACAAGTACACTAAAATGAGGTGTTTAAATATTTATGTAAAGTAGAAAGTCAAGCTTTTTATAGAGTATTAAAACTTCAGAACTTAATCAATACCAAGAAAGGTGAAACCCAATACTGTTAGATTTCAAAACTTTTAACAATATCGAATATAATTTAATTAAAATATTACGTAAAAAACAATAAAGTGAATACGACAAGTAATTCAACTTGTTAATATAAGCCACAGCTAAACAAACTAACGCGGCAAACATATGCAATAAGTGCTTCTAAATGGTCCACTTAGGTACTAGGTTTAGAGGAGCTTTGAGGTTTCTCACCAAAGATAAAGCTAGTACATAAAGAACAGTTGAACTTGTCAAACTTGTAACTTGAAACTCTTGTATATCCGATGACACTAAAAAACTACCAAGCCAGCGATATTTTAAAATTTTGACAATTGTAATCAAGAACACCGCCCGTATAAAGGAAACTATGTCCTTATGTGCGGTAATAAAATTCGACTCGAAAACTGAAAGGTTTTTTCGTGTACCAGGTCTTAAAACTAAATATTTTAAGAGCTTTTATTTGTCGTTCATAAAACAATATATAAAAAGACAAGTCACTAAGCTTTCATTTCATGATTGCTACTGTATAAATTTCTAATAAATGGAAATACAAGTGAAAAAGTTATAAACTTATAAAAAAAACATCATTACTTTGTGTAGTTTCGGGATAGGAATGTCGTTTTGAAAGCTTTTAGAAAATGTTATGACTTATAAAACTAAATCTGTAAAATTTTTATAAAAGCCTTTTTAAAATATTTTAGTAATATAAATTTCTTAGGACAAATTTAAATTCTAAACTAAAAATAATAACTTAAAAAGACTTCTTATAGCTAATATTTTTCATAATACCAGTATTTATTCTTTCAAAAATTTATTTTACAAACTAAGTTTCGGTCAAAGACCTTGTCAGTGCTTAAATAAATCTAAAAAAAGATATGTGACAGTCATAGAAAATAGCATTTAAAGAATTAAATTAAAACAAAACCAAATTATTACTAAAAATTTTTACTTAAGAAACTAAACGAATCAAATTTTAATATTAAGACTGAGTTTTTGTAGAAGTTTAAATTTTTAGCTAAGTTTTAAAATCAATATAACAACAATAACAATAATAATCAAAGCTGCATGTAGCTTTCTTTTTTCTTCTAGATAATTTACAGAGTAAACATTGCTTAAGCAAAAGTGTGATTAATGAAGTGAGCTTAAAATTTAATTAAAGTTGGTGTAGTTTATTTTAATTGTGACGTAATTATTGAAAATTTGAACAATCTTGTGCTTTTAATCGCTATTAAAATTTAAAATCCCGCTTAAATGCTTTATATAAAAGCTTATAGTTAAAATAATTTTTTACCTAAAAACAAAACAAGTTAAATTATGGTACTAAGTTTGAATTTTTGGCAAAGTTTAAACTCTAGTTAAATTTAAATATTAAAGAACAACACAAATAATAATAGTAAAAGAAAATTGTTTGTAGCTTTTTTATTTTCTTCTAGTTTATTTTCAAAGTAAACGTTGCTTAAATAAGAATAAGGTTAATTGTAATAAGTGAGCTTAATTTAGATGCATTTTAATCAAGCTAAATTTTATTGTGACTTGAATATTGTAAATTTAAGTAATTTTGTGCTTGCAATAGTTACGAAAATTTGAAAATTTTGCTTGAATAATTAAAAAAAAAAAAGAAAACTTAAGACTTTAAGAAAATTATAGTTACAAAAATTAAAAAGCATGCACAAAACCTGTATTACGAGTAATTTAAGTTTTGAAGTGGAGTTTTTGGAAGTGCGGGCAGGAATAAAATAGTTCGTACCGTTTTCCTCCAGCAGTTGAGATCTCTCTATTTGTTTTCTTAAAATCAAAACATATAATAATACCTGTATGAAAAAGATAGTGTAATATTAATCAGTTTCAGTATGGGTAAGTTATACGTATGTACAATTTATACTTTCTGCTTGATAAAAATTTTAGTTTTTGAATAGTATTAAATAGCAAATATTTTAAATTGAAAAAACTCGAAGTTATTAAGTATAGCAAAAGATTTAATGAAAAAAAGGTCAACTTAATTTTTTCAGTAAAACCGTAAAAAACCTAAGTTTTTAAAAAGGTCTAAAATAGCAATAAGTTTTTTGAATCAGGCTAAGTTTGAAAGAAATCAAACTAACTACAAGGTCACAGCTTGTTTTTTCAAAAATTTTTCCAGGTTTTCCAATTTTCTTCAAGGTTTTTTAAAGTACAATTTTTTTGGTCTATTTTTAGTTTAAAGTTAAGTTTACGGTGTAAAAATGTGTTAAATAGTATAAAAACATTGAATAGATACTGTAAAGCTACTCTAAATATGTTTTTTAATAAAAAAAAAAAATTGCATGATGACAGACATTTTTTATTTATATGATATATTTTTTGAGTCAAATCGAAATTTTACTACTGAACATGTGAAAATTTTTAAAATTCCAGGTTTTTCTATGTTTTTTTTTGCCTAAATTGTCTTGCAGGTTATTTTCTAGAATTCCAGGTAAAAAGGCCTGAGAGTGTGACAGCTTTGACTTGAGTCAACATGATCAAAGTTAGTTTTTGAAAAAAAAATTGCTCCTGAACTGCCTTAAAATAAAAATATTTAAAGTTAAGAACTTATAACTAATATTTAAAGAACTTATTCTGGAAAACTTAACTTTATTTATAGTAATTAAATGTGTTAACAAATAAATCAGTAATGTTACTAATGTATCAAGTAGAAAAACACTTCCGTATTTAAGTAAATTAGTAGTCAAAATACTGAGCTGAAACTTTGCGAAAAATACGTTTTATAAAATTAAATTTTAATATAGAAAAGGTATAACATGTACCTACTACTATTTTTCTGCACTGAATTTATATTTCTCAACAATTTGTAATAATCAATCCAAGCAGTGATTAATATATGTCATTAAAATTAGAAATTGTTTATAGTGTAAAAATTCTTAATTTTAATATACCAAATTGATACCAGAATTTATGTTTTTTACCTAAAGTATTTTCACAGTTGATAAAACTTTACATGATTATGCTCTTAGTTTTAATCAGGTTTTTTATTATATTTAAACTTTTTAAAGTTAAAAATTGTTTTATTAAATTGTACTAGTTCTCTTGAACCTATTGTTAATTTAAAATGATAATCTAAAGGACTAAGAGGGTTCTGGACCCGTTTAATCAAAACGAGCAAAAGTACTATGTTTTTTTAAGAAAAATATACTTAAAGGTAAGTCTGAACTGTAAAAAAAAACTGAGTCAGCATTTTTTTTTAAAGTTTTTTTTATACCCTTATCTCTAACCCATCTTACCCAAATATTTCAAAATTTGACAAAAGTTTGAAATTAGATAATAAAAATTAAAAATAACGTGAAAAAATATTTTTTTTGACGACTCAGCTTTTTTTCAGTACCTTTAAGTATACTAGCAGTTTTTTTTTTAAACAAAACATTTTAACTATAAAAAATGACACTAAACTGATGAAAAATCTCCCCGTATATAAAAAAATAAAATATTAAGCATTAAACCTTATACAACTTAAAATCTATGTTAGTTCTTTAAGTTTATAAATATGCAAAACACTTTTTTTTAAATTTAGATATTTTTAGGCTGACTGCAACAGTAATATCAATATTTTCAATTGCTTAACATCTATGTCTGTTAGGGCTTGAAAGACAAAATTTCAATGTGTTTTTATCTTTAGTCAGATAATCCCCTTTTTTAAAGATAAAGTAAAAAGCTTCGACCATGATCAAATAGTACTAGTTTTAAAACATACTGCTGCTTTAACCTTTTTATAAAGTAAACTAATAGCTTAATTTACACATTTTGAAAAAAAAAAAAGTTGTTAGTTCATATTTTTAAATTAACTACGTTATTGTTTTTTCAGCAGTATTAGAAAAAAAAATCCGACAGTTTGTTTAGCTGTTTATTTAGAAGCATGCAGACTTTTATCACATTTAAGTTTTTATCTTGCAATCGTTCATTTTTTTAACTGTACGTTTCGTATACCACACTTTTTTTAACTTTAGGATAGATACTTTTTCCTTGGACTAGAAGTTAAGTTTTGAAAAGCTTGTAGAAAAGCCGAAACTTAAGCAAGCTGATAAAAGCTGATTTAACAGTGTCTTTAACTATGATATCTAGAAATATTAAAGTAAATGCAGTTTTATTAGAAAAAAGGTAGATATTTAACGGTTATAACTATATTTTTTAAGTGTCTAAACTCTATAGTAGGGACTGGATACACTTTTTTGGACTATTTTCAACTACCAAATGGATTTGGAAGAACACTAATTTAGAGTGCTAGTTTAGTCATAACCAGAAATTATTCGATGCTTAATAGTTGTAAAAAGCATTAAAACTACATCGTTTTTGAATTATCGAACAGCCTAGTTGATAGAACTGTCTGTATTTGTCAAATTTATTTAAATCGTTTGATATCTAGCTGGTTTGTTGCTAATTTAAAGTCTAAAATTACTTGCTGAACTTCCTTTAATAGCTCTCTTTTACACTTTTCTTATTTTCTTAACTGTGTACTTTGATTAACTTCTAAATAACATTTGAAGGAAAATTTTATTTATTTTAGTATTTTTATATATTTTCATAATTTATTCTACGTATCGTATTGAAATTAGTACTTTTATTTAAGAACAACTACTGCTACAAAATTTTTTGTGTTTATAACAGTTTGACAACTAATCATACATGGTGTTTTTAAAACTTTTGTTTTTGATCGAGCTTAATATATGCTAAAAGCATTTAATTAGTTTTTATTTACTTTTTCAGTGTTCTGTATTAGTTCATTAGGTAACTTCCCTAGTCGGTTGGCCCAATACGGTAGCGTGTTGTACAAAACGAGCGAGATTTATTCGGTATAAATCTTTGCCGGACTCTTTCTTTTATAAGTAAATTACACCAAAGGAAATCTCTACTAAATGAATACAAAAGATATAAAAGTTCAACTTTACACTTGGAATTTATTAGAACACACACTGTTTAAAGCATTTTCAAGAATAGTTTAAAAAGATAACTGTACAAAATTCATTAGACAAAACTTTTAAAATATAAAACAGAAAAAAGTTCTACACATTGTTATTTATTTATTCAGAATTTATGGTAAATATTTCTCGTCGATTTGAAAATGAAATCCGGATACGGCTAGATCTGGCCTTTTTTACGAATGTTCAGATCTAGACGGATCCTAATTCTGAAAATGGATTTGAATTCGGTTCCGGCCGTATAACAATTCTAATAATAGATAAAAATCTGGTATGATATTAATTTAAGTTATATAGTGAAACTTTGGTAGTTAAACATTTTCAATCGAATTAAGTTATAATTAATCGTCTCCATAGTCTTGAAAAATTCATTTCGATTGCTGCTGGTTTTGTTAGCTGAATTTGAATCGGATTGATATGGCATGTAGACAGATGGTTTTCGATAGCTTGTAAAATACAAGCCTGTTTGCTTTTGATTATTTTGAGCTGAAACAAATTTCTTTTGTTGATTGATAGGATTTGAAAATGCTTGGTACGGTTTTAATTGATGCTTATTAAGGCTGAAATCTGGTTGCTTTCGTTGATTATCAAGTCTGAAATCAGGTAAGTTTTGTTGTTTATACAGTCTTAAATCAGGTTGTAATTGGTGATTATTAAGTTTGAAATCAGGTTGTATTTGTTGATTATAAAGGCTAAAATCAGGTTGTCTATGATGATTATCAAGGCTAAATTTAAGTTGTCTTTGTTGATTATCAAGGCTAAAATCAGGTTGTAATTGGTGATTATTAAGTCTGAAATCAGGTTGTCTTTGTTGATTATAAAGGCTAAAAACAGGTTGTCTATGATGATTATCAAGGCTAAATTTAAGTTGTCTTTGTTGATTATCAAGGCTAAAATCAGGTTGTACTTGTTGATTATCAAGTCTGAAATCAGGTTGTCTTTGTTGATTATCGAGACTAAAATCAGGTTGGTGGCTAGCAACTTGCATCATCAGCTGTTGATCATGAAAATGAGGTAACTTTCGAAAACCTGTTATATTAGAATTTGATTGTTGATGAAATTGACTAGAACTATAAGAGTCAGGAAAATACTGAAGTTGTTGATTACGAATGCCAGCAGAATTTAAAAAAATGTTGTTATTTTTGTGAGTTTTATGGTTCTGTAAAAACTTCACTGCTCCGTTCTTTCGGAAAATGTTCACTATGTGGTTTACTTATGATTGATGAAGTTTGTGCAACATTCGAAGGGTCTTGGTGTCTAATTTCTCTGTCGTTGGTCAGTGAAACTTCTGCATGTTTCAGAAGTTCTGCAGAGATACTACGTCTTAGTTTAATTCTTTCTTTAAACAACCAGTTGTCTACCAATATTTGATCGACGTCAATTTGCTTTGAATTCGTATGACCTCATCAATTGGTAACGATTTAGTTGGGAGGTGATTTTCAAAAGCCTTTTCTAACTTACGTTCTTCGACCGCACTGTAGCGGAATGAATGCTTTATCAAGCCTTTAATTCTATATAGTCGCCTTTTGTTGCCAAACCATCGAAAAACGTAGAGTTTTTCAGCTCCGAGCAGTTCGCTGATCTTTTCCGTCTCGTACAAGTCAGGCTTTGGAATCATTTTGAAATACAGCAAGGCTAGCGGTATTTGATTTCTACTCAAAAGGTTTGATACAAGGCTTTCTCTAACAAGGCTTTTTTCATAAAACCACTTTTTGATATACATAGTATCTTTTTTTGTTGATTCAGCTAGAATCGGTTCGTCTGATTTTGTAGGTGTCATCTCTCGAAGGTAGAAAGTTGCCAGAAACTCTTCAATGCATTCATCGGCACTTAACTCTTCATTCGGTTTCATTTTATAACTGGAACGTTCTTTTAGATGATTGTACAAAGAATGGTTGCTGAATTCTTTTAAAATTTTTGAAGATTCAGTTTGATGACGGTTTTCTATGTACTTGCTAGTACTTGGTCTATCAGTTAAATTTTGACTGAGTTCTTGCCGTGGAAAACTTTTTAAAGAACAGTTTTCTTTTTTGTTCTTTTTTACTTCTTCATTTTAACTTATTCCCGACTTTGCAGTTACTTTTCCTTGTTAAAGTTTATTTTTAGGTTTTTTATCACAGTTTATTTAAACTATCTAACTTTAGGATGTCTAAAAAAACAATTACAAAAACATTGTTTAAAATTACTTTTAGTCAAATACTTTCAGTTTAAAATAAGATTTTACTTCAAAATGTATTTTTTATAGCTTAGAGCTTCAACCAAAAAAGACACTAATTGCAAAATTATATTTTAAAGCATTAAAGTAAATAAATTTTCTTGCAACTGAATGTAGTTTAGTATTTACAGTTTAAACATTATTTAAGTAATTTTTTAATAAACGAATTTAATTTATGATACTAGAAGACAGGTAAAATTTATCTATTAAAGAACAACTAGACAAAATACTTTGCATAAAACTTATATACTATAACTAGTCTTTAACTAAAACACTTATTAAACTAACTGTTTATAACTTTATGAAACTTTCCATTTCTTGCGTTTTTAATCCCTGTAGATTCTTCAGAAGCTAAAATTATGTTTATAATTTTCAATTTCGACATAATAAGCACATTTAATAAAAAATTCTCTAAACATTGTTGTGTTAATCAGTTTTTTTGATAATACAACAACTTAAATGGTAACTTTTATTATTACACTGTTGTATTAATCAGTATTTTTTTAATAAAAAGAATAACTAAAATTTCACTGACTTAATTTTTCAGTTACAACTGTGCTGCTGTTGCAACAAATTTTATTTTGTTGAGTATTCAATTTAGACAGCTCTTTCGTAATTTCTTCTATTTCTACTTGCTGCTTACGTAATTTGTTTCGTACACACAAAAGTTTATCATCAACATTTTGTTCAAAGGTTGGTGACATCTTTAGATTGGTTGGCTTACTTTGAAAATTTCATTAAGACTTACTGTTGAAGTTTAACTAATTTTTTTTTACAAATGTATCAGTTAAATAAATTACTTTAAATCAGCTATTGATTTAAATCAAGGTATAATAAATATCATTTAAAACCTTAGTCACTTAAAAAACAACTTTATAACATAACTGAGCCCTTTAAATCTAGCTATTACTTTTTACAAACAATTATAGTAGAAAAAAAGAATCCTAAATAAAAATAACAAATGTGGTTTATTATGAATAATACAAAATACTTAGCGTATAAGAGATAAAAAAAAGTGTAAACGCTTAAAATGATAATGCAGTAAATGTGCTTTAGTCCAAAATAGTTTAAAAGGTTTAGCAAAACTTTGTTAAATCATTTAGCTATTCAATTTCTTTTCTTTTACGCAAAATACTTTAGCTTAACAACGCAACAACCATTTGTGTTAAATTTTAAAGATAACTTTACTAATTAGACATACACATTTTATGATAACACTAACTTAAATAACAAAAAGTGACAAAATAATACTTTGCATTTTAAACTAATCATTATACTTAAAGTATACTGTAAAATATAAAAGAAAAATACTACTTTTGAGTTATGTTATTTAATAAAGTTTCAATAATGTTTTATGTTTTACAAATAAACTATACTACATTCCTTTCAATAAATTAAATGATTTGTACATTTGTTTTGCATAATTATTTAGTTTTTTGTACTGACTATAACTGAAAATAAAACTGCGTTATCAAAATTCAATTCTATTAGTTTTCAAAACAGTAAAATTGTTGAATAAACTGTTTTTTAAAACAAACAAAATAAAAAAATGACACTGAAATAACACAAACAAGTAGATTAAAGCCAACATGTTTTAAATAAAAACTTTTAAAACATTCGAAAAAAATGTATAAACTGAAACATTGTCGAACTTTGAAGCTATCCTTTAAATATGCGCAGTTACGTGGCAGACATTTTTATTATTTAGAAATTTTCAAGAACTTGTGAACTGAAAACGATGTTTTAGTTATTTCTTTACAGTTTGTAATAAACATAGTTGCCTAAAGAGTATTACCAACTTCAGTTGTTAGTTAACATATGAAATATATTTGTATATATATATAACTAAAGTTTTTAAAATATTTTCAAAAAAATGTTTTAAGCAATTAAAACTTGGGTTCAGAAAGTATACACAAGGTAGAAACCGTTTCAGAATATTCGTAAGGTGTTGTAAACCTTTTTATGAGTTACAAAATAAATAATTTTATGCATCACAAAGATAGTTTTTCGTATATAAAGTATTAAATACTGTTTTTATAATAAAAAGTAGTCCTAAATGTACTAGTAGAATAATGTAGCTACTAAATACTTTTAAAATTTTAGAAAGATTTTGAAAAATAACATTGTTAGTTTTAATGTAAAAAAAAATTAAAAAATTTTTTAAACTCAATATTTTTGTTCTTTAAAAAAAATTATTATATTGTTCTTAAATTTTTTAACTTAAGAGATTATTTCATTAAACTTTGACAGTCTTTTTATGCTATTGATTTAGCATATTTAAGTAAAAAAAAGTAATAATAATGTTGTTTATTGTTTAATTACATAGAAATTTAGTAGACTAAATATCTACTAGTAAACCAAGTGACCAAGTTACTAGAAGTATAGTTTGACATTTTTTTTATTTAAGTAACCTTATAATTGCTTGAGCATGATATCTTTCTTAAAAAAAGTCAGCACTTCAGTGTTTTTAACTCTTAAATATTTAAGTTCTGGCAACTCTACATCAAATCAGAGGTTCCATCGTTATTTATTTAACTTTGAAAAACTACTTTAACAGGAAATTTTAAGAGCAAACAAATACTTATTAAATATTTAGTATTCAGACTTTTTTATGTCGGGTAATCTTGCTCATAATCAGAATTTCCATTATTAATATATTTATTAAACAAAAACTGACCAGAAATGGCATTTAGCTAAAATATAAAAACAAATGCACCTTAACTATTCAGTATTCAGATATTTTTGTTTCTGACACTGTTGCCTACAAATATTTTTGCTATTTGCCTGTCCCAATCGATATTACAACACAAATACCTTTATTTTCAGACAAAGGCTGTTTAAAAAAACTATACTAAACAAAGCTAGTTATATATTTAGTTTTTCTTCTTAACTTGATTTGATTTATACCATTGCATAACAGTCTAGCATAATAATTATTGAAATTGCAATGTATACTAAAAGTCTAATTTAACTCTATTTCTTATAGTTTAAGTAAACTTAAAGTTCAACATTAGTTTTTGTACTGAAAAAGTATATAAACAAGTTTTTTTAAGACATCCTTTAGCAAATCGTAATACAAGAAAATGGAAGAATATAAATTCTTTGATTTGTAGAATAATTTTTTGTTTGTTCAAATTCTCTGCTTTTACTGTTATAATGAATATTTTTATTTATAATATATTTTGAATATAATATTCTAATTAAAACATTTCAATTAATTTTAGACAACATTTTCAAGTCTCTAACAAAATAGTTGAAGTAGTTATTAGTACTTAACTATTGAGGATGTAATATTCTGTCATTTTAGGGTTGCTATGCTACACACTTTATCAACTCAGACTAACTCAGTTTAGTTTAACATTTCAGAGTTGAAAAGTTTTGTAACAGGATATCAAGTTGCACTTGATTAATGTTTAGATTTGGTCGGAAGTTTTGAGCTAAAAGTTCATTCAAGCGTTTAAGAGAAAACTCGCAAGGATAAGTTTTATACTGATGCAAGTTTAATACAGTTGAAAAATGATAAAATAAAATGCAGACCAGAAATTACTGATGTAATGTTGCAAAAAGTTAAGAACGCTGCTATATTAATCAGCCAATTAAAGCATAGGGAGATGCCAGCTACAGCCTGCTGCAGTAAACGTGATAATGAAGAATAGACATTTATATTGTTTTCTTGTGTTTTATAAAGTGTTTTTTTATTGGTGTTTATAAGTATTTCTTATTTACATTTTAAGTAGTTAAATATTATTTTGTTTTATACATTCTTAAAGTATACTCTTGCTAGATTAAATCATGTGTAAAGGTTTTGACCACATTTAAAGTGTTTTATAAATTTGATGTTCTTATTATTTTTCTTAGTGTTTGCAATTATTCTTATTTAAAATAAGTTAACTCATTTCATGCCTAGTTTTATATAGTGTAGCCTTTAGTATCATTATTTAGTGTAGGTTAAGTTTAATATTAAAGGTACCTACATAATACATATATAGGTTACAGTTTGACTCTAGCTAACTTGGGACAACCAGGCTAGTTAGAGAAGTTTTTAAAGTTATTTGAAAACAAAAGCTAGTACACAGTTTCTAAAAAACTTATGCTAAATTGAAATTGTTTAAGAAATCTCAGGTAAAGTGTTTTTCCTTAAAAAGTATATATATATTTTTTATAAATGATAATATTGTTGTTAATATTATTAAGGTATAAATAACTTGATATAAGTAAATATGTACGGTTTTTGACTTTTTATACTTTTAAATTTTTCACTATTTCAGAGTAGTTTAATGTAAGTCAGGCTAACATATAGTATATTATGTTGATATATGATGTTTTGTTAATAGCTGTTGTGGGACAATGAGCTATACTAGACATTCGTGTTGCCACAGCATGGTATGAATTCCTGATTAAGATAATATACTAGCTACTATACTTAATTTCTGCATCTGTTTGTTGTCTTTAAAATTATGGCCCTACCTCACAAACCATTTTTGCTGCATTGGATAATTTGGCTTTTTCCCTTTGAAAGTGCGGAGAAGAACCTGGGCCATAGTTGTCATTTACAAATGCCATAATCGGTCTGTGCAAGTATGGTGGAATAAGGGATGGGTATATTATCAGGTTAGTTGTAAATTTTAGTTTAATGTAATTCCGGTATCTTAAACCTTTAAATTTGTAGTAAATTAAACAAAGCTAAATTTTACTTTCCAAAAAAAATAAAAAGCTATGAATATAATTTATATTGATAGTTTATTTTTTTGGAAAGTAAAATTTAGCTTGGTTTAGTTTACTACATATCTGAAGGTTTTTTTAAACTTTATATATAAATTCCTGGAAAAAAAGTTATTGTATCAAATTATTCTTTAACTTATTCCATTGTTTATAGCATTTATATTGTAAAAGCTATAAACAATGGAATAAGTTTAAGAATAATTTTATAAAATATTTTTTTTCCAAGAGTTTAAATATTTTATTTTTATCTAGAAATTTCCTTTAATTTTTGATGTTTTTGAAAAGTTCTAGAATTATATTTTAAATATAATTCCCACACATCAACAGCATAGAAGGTTTCTACGCACTCAGGCTACTCAGAATAATTATAAATTTAGTAAAATTTCAGATTATATAATAAAAATTGTTTTTACAGGTTATTTATAGTGTTTAGGTTTGTTAAAGTCTTTGTTTAATTTAAACTCAGCTTGAACTTTTTAAAATGGCTGTTTTTGCTTCCAAATCTATATAATTTTATAGAAGTTAGCTCTAATTTTATATACTAAGTTATTATGTTCTTATTTCATTATAAAAAGTTCCAAAGAAATTTTTTTGATAAATTTGCACATAAATTTAGGCTGACTTAAGCTAATGTGATCCAACTAAGGCATCTATTTATTGTCTTTACCTATTATTTACCATCTATTTATTGCCCTACCTTACAAGCCATTTTTGCTGCATTGGATAATTTGGCTTTTCCCCTTTGAAAGTGCGGAGAAGAATTTGGGCCATAGTTGTCATTTTCAATTGACATTATCAGTCTGTGCAAGTATGGTGGAATAAGGTATGGATATATTAGCAGGTTAGTTGTAGTTAAATTTAAATCAGGTATTTTTAAACCTTAAGATATGTAGTAAATTAAAGAAAGGTAAGTTTTACTTTCAAAAAAAGAAAACTGAATTATGAATATATATGCTATTAATAATGAAATAAGTTGAAGAATAATTGAATAAAACATTTTGAAAAAAAGAAAGTTTTTCCAGGAGTTTTATATATTTTATTTTTATCAAGAAGTTTTCTTAAGTTTGATATGTTTTTGAATAGTTCTAAAATGATATGTTAAATATAACTCTCACACATTAACAGCATTAACAGGGTTTCTACACACTCAGGCTACTCAGAATAATTATAAATTTAGTTAAAATTCAGGTTATTTTAATTGAAGTTGTTTTAACAGGTTGTTTAAAATGCTTAGGCTTGTTTGTAGTTTTGTTAAATTAAACCAAACTTTTTAAAACTGTTTTTTTTATGCTTCCAAATCTAAAAACTTTATTCTTAAATTTTAAGTTCTTTTGTTCTTGAATGATTTTATAAAGACTTATAAAGTGTTCCAAGGTAAATGTTTTGATATATTTTTGCACAAATTCAGGTTGACTTAGGCTGATTTGATCCAACTCCTCAGGGTGGCTTTTTCCTTTAAGTGGTTACAATTATGAATATTGTTTTTAAAAGTTAACTTAAAGTTGAAAAATATTTACACATTAATAAATTTCCTTGGTTGTACACAAGAAATTGTAAAGTATTGTTAAATTTTTAACTATATTAGTGATGGGGTAGTACTGTAAATATAACTATAAATAAATAACTAAACTTAACTATAAATAGAAAAATAATTTTTAGTTTGTGTATTTGGTAAAATGTGTTTTATTAAATATACAGGGTTGCAACTTAACCTGAAAAAAACCTTAAATTTAAGAAATTTTGACAAAAACCTAGAAAAACTTGGTATTTTGAACAAAAATCATTAAAAAACCTGGTAAAACTTAAAAAAAAATATAATCTGCCATGTAGATAAAAAATTTTTTTCATTATCAAATTTTTTTTTAAAGCACATTTTAAGTAGCTCTACAGTATTTTTCATTATTTTAATTCTATTTAACACAGTGTTTTACCTTAAACTGTACTTTAAATTAAAATTAGACCCAAAAATGTGTACTTTTAAAAACCTGGAGAAGATTTTGTAAAACAAGTGACAACCCTGTATATAGTTAAGTACTGAACTTTATTTTTAATATTGCAGTAGTTATTAATTGGATATTATATTAAAGCAAAATTAAATAAAATAGAAAAAATTTAAAATGAAATCTTGCTTTTAAGTATATTTTAAATATAAACAATTTAGATAATTTTTAAAGATTTGGTTTTCTTTTATATTTTATGTTTGGTTACTTAATTTTGTTTTATTTAATAAGTTGATAAGTTATTTTAAACTATATAAGTTTTTCTAAAAACTATATAATATGACATACAAACCAATTCTCAATGATAAGTCATTTAAGTTGAATTCTTTAAGGTATAAGGCTACTCTGTTAAATATTAACTTTATTTTTGAAAATGTTTCTTAAATTAAACTAAATTTTTATGTAACTGGGAAAGCGTTTATTTAATAAGGACTAATTGATGAAATTTATGCTAATTAAGGTTAACTCTGGATATGTTTTGGAAAAAAAATCGGGTCTATTTTATTTAACTAGAAAGTATTAATAATTTATTATGAAATTTGTATAAACAACTATTTAAATTTGAACTTCAAAAGTCTGTATTTGTTATAAATAAAGAACAAATGTAAATAAAATTAGCTTTTTATACATAAAAAATATCTAAGTGTGAGTTAGACTAACTTTGAGTATAAAGCTTAAAAAACTGGGTAGCTGCCTACATTGCACGAAAATATTTTTGCACAAAGACACTTTTGCACAAGCAGACAATTTGGCACAGAGACAATTTTGCACGGTTTAGTTTTTTTTTATCTTTATCTTTTATTATTATTTTTTTAAATATCATGTTACTCCTAACCCTTACCCTCGGTCTGTAGCTTTTTTAATTTAATTTATTTATTTTTTTAAATATCGTTTATTAGTATTTTTTTTTTTAATTTTTACTGTCACTGTTACCTCTAACCCTTACCCTCGGTCAGTAACTTTTTTTTTTATTAAATAAGTTTTTGGTTTTTTTAATCTGTTTATTTTTTAGTTTTTTTTCGGTACTTTTTTACTCTCGTGCAAAATTGACCCTTGATGCAAAATCATCTTGGTGAAATTTTGTTCCCTTGTGCAATTTTATGCCCTCGTGCAAATTTGGCTTCGTGCCAATTTATGCTGTTGTGCAAACTTGTGCACTTGTACAAATTTGTGCACTTGTGCAAATTTGTACACTTGTGCAATTTTGTTCTCGTATAATTATGTCTTCGTGCAACTTAGACCGGTTCCCAAAATACTATTTGTTATATCAAAATTTAAAATGTTAACTCTTTCTAATTATAAAATAAAGTTTACACACTTCTCAAATGGTTTATAGTTTTGCCATAGTAGTAACATCTTTATTTTAGTAATTTATTTTTGATTAAAGTAGTTTTTTTTAATTGAACTTAATTAAAATATGTTTGTTGAATTTTATAATAAGTACAGAAGTGTTTCTGATTTTTTTTAAAACTTACCTGCCTATTTACCTATATCTTAGTTCAAAAAAAATATTATACAGGGTGGCTACTAAACCTGGAATCCTGGAAAGACCTGAAATTTGACAATTTAGGCTATAAAAACTGGGAAAACCTGGAGTTCGACAAATTAAAAAAAAACCTGGAATTTTGAACAAAAACACTAATAACCTATAATTTTAAACAAATTTTATATGCTAAAATATAAAATTTTGATTTAAAAAGAATTTTGAATTTGAAAAGACACATTTTCAGTATCTTTTCGATGTTGTTATACTACTTAAGACAATTTTTGACCATAGATTTAACTTTAACTAAAAATAGACCCAAAAAAATGTACTTTTAAAAACCTGGAAGAAATTCAGAAAACCTGGAAGAAATTTCTCAAAAACCTGTGGCCACGTTGTATTATATAAAAAAAATTATTAACTAGATTAGTACTAAATAGTAGAGTTGTAACAACAGTTTACAAGCCATTGATTTTATAATAAGATTATTAAATTGTGTGTAAAAATTTTTAAATATTGTTAAAGCATGAATATAATAAAAGTTTTTAAATATTAGACAGAAAACATAAGTGCAATTTAAGTAAAGCGTCATTACAACAAGAAAATGAATGTTATATAGGAGTTCAGAAAGCCTTATTTTAAATTATACTAGTTTCATATTTGATAATTTTTTTATACTCTTAATCACCTTTCCAAAACATATCAAAAAGTTATATTATATTGTTATTAAACAATTGAATTAAATAAGTAACTAATAACATGAAAAAAGCTTTTTTTGCTTATTTATTTTAGCTCAGAGTAACTTTTAAGTATACTAGCTAAATCTAATTTAAAAGTTTATTTTTTCAATAATTTTTGTTTTATAGATATTAAAGATCTGAGTATTTATAAGGAAATTTTATACTAATTTGCTAAATTATTTACACTTAGCTCAAAAATTTTTGTTTCTAATTCACACTTTAACATTTAAAATGCTCAAAATATTTGGTCGTAGGGCCTGGTGCAGAAAAAAACTTTCGATGATCGAGTCGCACACCACGGATACCTTTCAAGGTCTTGTCCAGACAAGGCGTTATAGTATACTTTTATTTTTATTTTGTTTATAAACTATGCAATAAATTTATAATACTTAAGTTAGTATATTTAGACTTAAATTTGTCCTAACATTTTTCTACTAGTTGTTAAGTTATTAATAATTTACATAATTGCTACAACTTAAATTCTGAATTTGATAGTTTTTTTAGGTCTTCTTATAAATGTACAAGTTAAAATTTTGTGTGACCTAAATTTCGCACTAAAAATTTATAACACCTTTTAAAGTTTTGTATGAGGTAAGTATGTTTTTTTTTGCTAAACAAGAATAAGTGATAAGTAGTTTCGGTAATTTTAGTAGTTAATATTATTTAAATTTCAAAGGGAATGAATACCTTTTTTTGCAATAATGGTGGTAATGTACAAGTTTGCTAAATTAAGCAAGTTAAAAATTTTAGATCTGTGGTTTTTCTGATTCTATTATGTTATTCCTTGATTAATCTTAATAAAAAAAAATAAAGACACATCTTTAAGATAAAAATACGAAAGCTAAATAAAATCTAAAGGTTAAATTCTTTTTTTTTGCCAACATGATATATTTGACAGCAATTTCGACTTGAATGTAAAATTGTATAAGGCTATAAGTTTTTCAATTAAAGACAAAACTGTACATAAGGAACTACAATTTTTTTATTATTAGTAACTATAGCTTGTAGTTATTACTTGTAACTGCTAGCAAAGTGGGCAGTAACTGTTAGATGCGATTTTGGCTGTCAAGAAGCGGTAATTAGTAACGCAGAGAAAAAAAAAGTAATCTAATTGTAAAAGGACGATGTTTACAAACTAGGGTAATTGTTTCTGTCGTTAGGGTGTTTATTAAAATTAATTCAGATAACTTTGATCTAAAGTATTCTTAAGATATGACTTGTACTACGGAATAGGTTGTTTTAAAACTCATAGACATATTAAGTAGAGTAATGATGAGGTTGACGTTGTCCGTTATAAATTTAAAGTTGATATAAGAATTAGCTTTAGGTAAAACTAAAGTAATATAAAAAAGTAAAAAACCTTTTAGAACTCAAACCAAAAGGATAAACTTTAATTTTTTAGGAATATTTTAAACTATTGACTTACTTATTTCAATATCAAAATTCCAAGTCTCAAAAAAAGTATTATCCTAAGTATATTATTTTATTTATATAGCTCTGTTTACACAGGTTTTATAGTTAAAATTATTATGTCTAAAATAAAGCGAAGAAAGAAGCCAAAGCAAGCCGAGGAAACTCCATCTGAGGCTAACAACCAGGTAGATAAAAAACCAGCAGAGGAAAAAAGTCCGAAGGACAAACAACAAGCTAAAAAAAAATCAAACACGCTAAAATACTTGGCACTTCTTGCTCTTATGGTATCAATCGGGTTTTTTGCAGTCTTTTTGTATCCTTTTGGCGCGTCTTATTTTGGCGGCAACAATGAGATCACCTACGACGGCAACGTGATGGTGCTCACAGATTCGACATTCGACCAGGCGGTCAGTGACAACCCGCGCATGCTCGTAGAATTCTACGCTCCTTGGTGCGGCTACTGCAAAAGATTGGAGCCGGTTTACGCGGAGGTGGCGGATCTTTTCGCGGAAGAAGCCTCGCTAAATGTGACCATCGCGAAAATCGATGCCGACTACCACACACAGACAAGGGAAAAGTACGATATCGAAGGATACCCGACGTTGAAGTTCTTCAAAAACGGCAGAGCTTTGGCCTACCAGTACAAGGGCGAGTCTGCCGAAGCTTTTGTTGAAAAATTGAAAGTCATGTCTCAACCGGCAGTCGGTCAAATTGAGAGCGAAGCCGAGTTCGAAGAGGTCAAGGTAAATTTCCCAATTTTTATGGTTGGGTATTTTCCCGACAAGATCAACGAGGCTTACGAAAGCATGGCTGAAAAAACTTCTCCTGTTGCAGGAAAAGCTATGTTTTTCAGTGTAAACAACTCGAAACTCGCTGAAAAATTAGAGCTAGAAAGCGGTAAAATTGCTCTTTTCAACGGCCAGGCACGCACCGACTTTAAGGATTCAATGAACGAAGCCGGTCTTTCTGAATTTCTATCCAAGAACAACGTTTTGAACCTGCTAAATAAACACAAGCTGCCTCTTCTTTCAGAGTTCAACGAGAACACTGCCGCCGACTTTTTTCGAAGCAATCCCGACGCGAAGCACGCCATGGTTCTGCTCTCAAAAGACTCTGAAGACTACGAGTCCGTGATGGAAGATGTTAAGAAAGCAGCAGAGCAAATGAAAGGAACCGAGTTGATATTTTCCTTTGGTGATTTGAACGACGATTATGTTACAGGTTACGCAAAGTATTTCAAGCTTGATGTGAGCGACAAGCCTGCTTTCAGAGTTTTCTACTTTAAAAACGGATCAATTAAAAAGTTTAAAACCGAAAACGTAACTACCGACTCGATGGTAGAATTAAGCAAGAAAGTTCTCGCCGGCAAAGCTGAAGAGTTCTTTGTTTCCGAGGAAATTCCTGAAAACTGGAACGAAGGTCCGGTTAAGGTTCTCGTCGGCAAAAATTTCAATGAAGTGGCTTATGACGAGAACAAAAAGGTCTTTGTGTGGTTTAACATGCCCGGATCACGTGAAGAGAAACACTTCGGGCCCATTTGGGAGGAAATGGGAGAAAAGTATAAAGACAGTGATGACGTCATCGTAGCGATGATGGACTACTCTGCAAATGACGTAGAGGGCTTCAACATGTCTAGCTTGTTTACATTGTTCCAGAGCGGTGAAGAAGGAAAAGCCGTTGGTTACCAAGTAAGTTTTTCATATGAAAAAATTATTTAAGTGTATCTATTTTTCGGCTTTATCTTTTGTTTGTTGTTGATAATTTTGATCTTTAATAATGTTTCTACATTCTTGAATTTCATCTAAGTAGTATAAGTTTATGTAGTATAAAAAACTGTTTTTCAGCAACCACGAAGTGTCGAGAAAAGCCCAGATGCTGAGTTGTTCACGAAGTTCTTGGAGCTGAACGGCGATGTAGACGCTTTCTATCAACATCTAGCTTAAGAAACTTTTCATAAAAAGAGGAAATTGATACAAATAAGCCTGAATGTTAGAAAAATTTCAGTCGTTAATTATATGTTAGGTTTCTAGTGCAGTTCCTTATTATTTCAATAAACTTTGGTAATAAACCTTAAACTTTTATACCTCGTTTTTTTTTATCATTTAAAGCGTAAGTTTACTAATTTAATTTATCAGTATTTACTAATCTTCCAATATTACTTTTATTAAGTAATAGTCACATTGTAACAAACTTTGAATAATTAATAAAGGTACTCTACGGTTCTTAAACTATATTTTTAAAAACTTCAAAACAGCTGCTATTTGTTTTATTATAAAAAGCTGTTTTAAGTACAATCATCGCGGCAAAACGGGTGTTTAAACTTTTTTGCAAACCACATTTTAATGCAATTTCTGCAAGCGAAATGGCAAGCTGCATGTTTCTTGACATTCAAAATAATCATCAAACATGTCCTACAATTTCTGATACACAAAGACTTCAATCGCTCTTTGGAACATATCTTCGATTCTTTCTAGTAATACTTTTTCCTTGGCGTTTTAACTCATTTGTAGATGTAAGAGTTTAATTTATTGTAGTATGAAATTTTGTTTTTTGAGTCGTCTTTATAGACAAGAAGGCTTTTTATCGAAAATAATTTAATATCTCTCTTTGTGAAAAATTTCTTTTCTAAAATATTTTCGACTTTTGCAACAATGTTATCCTTGTTATCAATTGTGTCATAATAAAAGTTTATATCTTCGGCAGAAATAAAGAAAATTCATTCTTAATTCAAAAAAAAAATGAATAATCCTCTAATTTTGAGGATCTTATAATATTTTTTAATTCTAATAAACCCCAATCCAATGGATATTTTCAAATTAAAGGCAAATGAGAGTTCTCAAGAATAAAAAAAACCTTAGATAACCTTAAAAAAGTTAGATTTTAAGATAAGGAAAATAATTCAATTTAAAGTTTGGACATTTTCTAAAAATTGCAAAAAAAGCTAGTCGAGCAAAGTTAAAGCTCGTAAAAAAATGTATTGAAAAGTTTGCATAAATACACGCACACCTCGCATGTTTGCGAACAGTTATGTTTGTTGAAAATATTTTTTGGAACTGATTTTATTTTATATAACGGTATCTGCGATTACTCGCGTTGATAACGAAGAAAAATGAAATAATATTCGATACTGTATACATTTAACATATTGGTTTTTACTGCATCAAATATAATATGCTATGGTAAAAAACTACAGAACTTTTTTAAACTATATCGGTATGTAAGTTTTAAATACATTTTCTTCTATATACATAAGTTTATAACGTCAAGTTTATAAAACTTTCATTTCTTATAGCATTCTGCTTCATAAATTGATTAAAAAATATTTGTTAAAAGAAATTAAAGACAAAAGAGAGTTTCATCAAACATGTTTATTGCATTTACTTGAGTGCTAATAAATAGTTCATTATTTTTTCTTATTATTGACGTTTTTTCTTATTATTCCTTTTTTGTTTCTGATCTGTCAAATAAAGTTAAATTTTATTTACTTATAAAATTTTAATTAAAGTTTAAAAATTACAAACTATCATTTTAGTGTACTTTTTACAACAAAGCCACTTTGTAGTAAGTACAACTAATATATCTTACAAAGTATTTTTTTTATTCCAAGTTGGTATGTTTTTGTAGTGAGGTTATACTAGGTTTTAAAAGTTTTCGCTACAATTAAGTAAGCAACTAACTTTTGAAATAATATTTTAGCGAAAGTAATTTAACAAAACAGTCTAGAATAAAAACATGATTAAAACGAAAATGTTTTACATTAAGACAATTTAAAATTGGTTACAGTATAAGAATAAACAAATCTTAAATAAGCAATAAGTAAAAAACTACTGAAAGAAATAAATCATTTGTAAATAAAACACAAACTTTGTTTTTTGGACTCTTCATTTTGCAATTGCAACTCATCCTGAAAAGTACTTTATTTAAACAAATGAACTTATTATTAAAAGTAAAGTAAATTTTTATATAAAGTTGTAAATTTTTTTTCAACAATCTGCAGACAAAATAAAGTAGTTAAGTTGTAATGATATTAACATTTCATTTTCTTATTTTAAAGCGTGTGAATAAATACGGAATTTTCTGTAACAATAATATTAATAATAAGCTTTCTCAAAACAATTATACCAATTCCCAAAACAACTCAAGGGAGTTAATTTCATTCCGACGAGTATATATCGGCGTTTTGTCTTTCAAATGCGCGTTAAAGTTAGTTGCAAAGTTATTACGCGGTACGATCAAGTAACGTTTTACTTCAATTATTGAGAATCAAGAAAACGTCTACATAGCGGAGTTGATGTTAGTATTTATGTAACTTTACGATTGTTGATACTTTTTATAAATTTTATTTGTGTCGTGATTTAATAGTTTCTTTCTTCAGAACTAAGAATTATTATTGAAAATAAAGTAAATTGCATTTATTCAAAGTGTGTTTGATTCATAACTTAGGAATAAGTTTGTAACTATATTAAACTAGCTCGAAAGTAAAGTCCTAGTTGGTTAAAGTGGAAACCACGCAGTGTCTATTAAGAACCTTGAATCTTCTGGTTAGAAATCTTTAAGCAGTCAACAGAATAAATGCACACAAACAACAATGACGATATCAATCTTAATAATTCTCATCAAGCAGAGATGATAAATGATAATGCTGAATTTTATCCGTCAAACAGCATTCAACAACAACTTAGAAAATCAAGCGAAGTTAAGCAGCTAACAAATGAAGAAGAGTTAAGAATTTTGCAAAAGCAAATAAAAAAGTTAAATAATAGATTAAAGCAGTCTAGATCACCACATTTCGAACGTGCGATGCTAGAAAAACGCGAACCTTTTTACAATGATTACGAAAATAGTAATCGAAATAATTTTAATAACTTTAGCGACACATTTAAGGCGCAAAGACTAAGTAAAAAGTTTAAAAGGTTAGACTTTGTAAGAAACCCTCGTGATATTATTAGTTTTTTCGAAGAGGAAATGTTAAATGAAAATATTTCTAGTAATACAGAAAAGTATAAATTTTTAACTGGGTTTTGGCCGAGAGAAGAGTTGTCAGACTATTATAAAATGACAGAACGAGGTGAAAGAAATTACAGTTCTTTAAGAAACTTTTTTATTAATAGGGACAATCAGTTAGCTGAAATTTTAGATAAAATTCCAATTTGGGATGATTGTACAAACTTACAAACTTTAATAAAATATTTGCTACAGCCGTGAGTTGGGCCAAGTGTCCAGAGCAGGACAGAATTAAGTTTTTTCTTGCATACTTAATGCCCTTTTCGATTAAAAATAAGATTAGGGATTATTTTGATGAAAGCTTAGAAGTTTTTAAAAGAAAAGGACAAGCCATATGGAATGCTTATAAAGAAAACGCATTAATACCTAAGCAAGTTAATTACAATAGACTACAGCAGTATGAGCAAAGTCAGCATAGGTCTAAAATAAATTACCATAAGCGAGTTCGTGCTAATAATCAACAAAATTTTCATTTAAGAGATAATGGTATTAATCATACTTACAATTATCGTCAACATAACCAAGATAGAGATAGTTTTAAACTAAGAAAATCATACAGTAGGAATAGTAGTAACAATGTTAACATAGCACAGTGTTTGTCATGTCATCAACACTTACCAACAAAAACATCTAATACAACCAAAGAGTTTCAAATATTCAAAGAAAAAGCTCAGGTAACCAAAAACACTAAAGCAATTAGAGTAACTGGTCAAGTAGTATGGTTTAATGTTCGCAAAGGTTACGGTTTTATTCAACGTGATGATCGGAACAGCGATATTTTTGTTCATTATACAGCTATCGTCAAAAACAACTGTAACAAATTCTTAAGGTCTCTTGCACAAGGGGAAAAAGTCAAGTTTGATATTGTTGTAGGTAAAAATAACATGTCAGAAGCCGCAAACGTGACAGGTCCTAATGGTAAAACAGTTCAAGGGTCTAAGTACGCTGTAGATAAGAATTCAAACTACAACCAAAAGTTTCAACAAAAAAGATTAAACGGAAACTATTGCTCAAGTAACCCCCAACAGCGGAAAAGAAAAGCTAGTAAAGCTTATAATCAAGCTTTTGCTTTTACAGCAAAACAAGGTAAACTTAGCAAAGAAAAACATCAGAAACAACATAAGAAAAATATCAGTTACAATAAAAAGTATGATAGCGAGCCAAAATATCAGGTGCCAACAATGCAGTTTAAAAGTTATAAACAAGACTCAGGCTATTACAATTCTTCAAAAACAAAATCACAAACTAGCGTATCAAGCAACATATTAGCTAAAGAGAAAATCAATTTCAAGTATTTGATTTCTTTAATAATTAAAGAAATTGTAACACAGAATAGGAAAGAGTCATAATTACTAATAGCAGGCCTAAAACTTTTAACATTTATTATAAAGCCCTTTTCAAAATAAATTATAGGTATTTTCGAAAAACTTTAATAATGGTAAAAAATTATAACTTTTTATTAACATGAAAATTTATTTAAATATTTTTAAACTCAGATAATTGTTTTAAGAGGTTAAACTGAAAGAAACTATTGAGTGTATTTGTTTTATATTATTTTCTTGATAAAATTTCTTTATTGTAAAAGTTTTATAGTTTTTTTTACTTTTAATGATGTGATATTTAGTTTTTAATATTATAAATTACAGTTTAGTAATTGAACTATTAATTAAAAGCTATGACATAAGAATTATAAAATAGAAAAGTTTCATATTCCTATTTTTATTAAATTTTAGTAACTACATTTTACTCTAATTTTAAAACAAAATTAAGTTATCAGATTTTTTTGCTCGTAAAATAATCAAGTTCAAGTTTAAAGCTTTCAAATTCGACTCGTGATAAATTTTTCCTATAAGCTTTGACTTAAAAATTACTTTCAACTCCCATTTAGTTTTGACTGTTGACGATCAAAAAGCACTCGCTAAATTTTTCTCTTTATAAATTTCTATAATGCATAATTTTGTGTCACTTTAAAAAGATATACTTTATACTTGTGTCCTATAAAAGTTTGTGCATCAAAATACTACTTATGTTTTGTAAACTACCTTAAAGAAAATGTTATCTGTTTTGTTTATTAAAGTTTGAAATTTAAATATTGAGAACTTATAGGTTTTTTTTTTGGGTTGAAAATAAAATAAAAATGTATCATGTGTTTTTAAAAATATTAAAACTATTACTTTTCTTTTTAATGCATCTTTAATTGCTTATAATTATTTTGTTTTGTATAAAATAATGGATTTAAAAGTAAACACTGACAGTTTCGTTATTATCTTTTGGCATAGTAACATAGCAGTTTTGACTAAACTTTTTTAAAAGAATATCTCAAATATTTTTTTTTTAACCGCGTATCTTTGTACAATGAATTCAATCAAATGACTACTACAATGATGAACAAGGAAAAGATGAACATTTTCTATGTCAATAAGCGATTCGATGGATTTTTGAATTTGAAGTTTAGAGAAGAACTAGCGAATTAAAACAATTCGTTCTTGCTAAAAAAACCTCCGTAAAAGAAACAAACCGATCACAAGAAGCCCGATGACAAGAAGTCGAGGACAGGAAGTCAGAAGACAACTAAATGACTATCATTTTTACTTTGTCCTTATGTTATGTTTTATCTTAATTTTTGTAAATTATGTAATTTCTGAAATAATATGTAATATAGTTTCTTTTTCTTTATTTTTTTTTGACCCGCGCTTAAAACACTTAAAAAAAATGTTTCAAGTTAAGTAGGATTTTAAGGATTAATAATTAGGCTTTAAACACTAATTTGAAAGATAAAAACGAAATAGTGTAATGATATTAACATTTCATTTTCTTATTTTGAAGCGCGTGAATAAATACGGAATTTTCTGTAACAATAATATTAATAATAAGCTTTCTCAAAACAATTATACCAATTCCTAAAACAACTCAAGGGAGTTAATTTCATTCCGACGAGTATATATCGGCGTTTTGTCTTTCAAATGCGCGTTAAAGTTAGTTGCAAAGTTATTACGCGGTACGATCAAGTAACGTTTTACTTCAATTATTGAGAATCAAGAAAACGTCTACATAGCGGAGTTGATGTTAGTATTTATGTAACTTTACGATTGTTGATACTTTTTATAGATTTTATTTGTGTCGTGATTTAATAGTTTCTTTCTTCAGAACTAAGAATTATTATTGAAAATAAAGTAAATTGCATTTATTCAAAGTGTGTTTGATTCATAACTTAGGAATAAGTTTGTAACTGTATTAAACTAGCTCGAAAGTAAAGTCCTAATTGGTTAAAAAGTTACTTCTATGTTTTACAACATATTGGTGATTTAGTATTGTAATGATTAACCTGATGTAATCTGTTGTCTTCTGAAATATCGGCTAGAACCCAATAGTTTTCATCTGTTTCAATTAAAAGTAGATACAACTTTAACAACAATATTAGAATAAAGAGTAAAAAAACTTTTGTGTATTTGTATATCAAAACTTAATATACACTTAAATTATTTTCAACAACATTTTTAGATTGTATTCACTTATGTTCTGATTTATTTATAGTTATATAAAAAAACCTTTTTTATAATTTTCCGGTAAAATATGAAACAACAGTATATTGGCAGCAATGTTTGTTCTATAGTTTTCCAATATTACATTGTTTCTGTTGCTATCACCGTTTTTATTGGGTAAATCATTTTGAAAAACTTCACCCGGATTTCCATAACTTTCAACATAACTACGAATCCAGTTTTCGGCAAACTGAAAAAATTTAAATTAATAGTTTAAAAAAAGCTAACTCAGTCTTTAAAATGCATTAAATATATATTTGTTTAACATAAACAAAACTAATCAAATAGACGTACATACTTTGTGTATAAAAATCAAACTTTTATTGAAATCGATAACAAAGTTTTGAATGGTCTTCTTTTTTTATCTAAGATATTAAATCTTTTCGTTACTATAATTTCAAGTTTCAAAAATATACCTTCATGCACAAAATGCCCTCTAAGTTTGCATCGTTCTTACGATTAAGCATTTCACAATCTTTCCAACTTAATTTGGTCTTAACATGTGTTTTTTCATACATTATGTTCAATACATTATTCTGTACTTTCTTCATATCTGTACTGAACGGAAACCAATATTCAATTTTACCAAGATTCGGAAGCTCAAACTGAAAAAAGTTTATGGATAAAGTGTTAGAATTTAAAATTAGTAAAAATACGTTGATAAATATTAAAACAAAACTCTTATTTTTATTTTAAAAGTTGTTACTATTTTCATTTCTTTAGTTACTAAGTAGTTTAGGAAACACCAAAAAAACTTTGAGAAAAACTAAATTTATTGAGTTAAGAAATTATACAGAACAAGGTATTGACTATTAAAAAGAAAGTCTCATAGAGTTAAAGTAGGATAATATCTTGTACTGTTTATAGTAGATTAGTAGATAAAAAATATCAGCTTAAACGTTTATTAAATTTTGAAACTATTGTTATGACGTCAATATTAGAAAAATTTGACTAAATACTCAGAATAATAAGAGTTTATGACACTCGGTGGTATGGATTGATAAACTGCAGCCCGCGAGGTACATTTTAGCTAAAAACTTAGTTTTTTAAAACAACAAAAAAGTTTTCAGGGTAAAAAACGTACAATTATGCTTTTAGTTAAAAAATCACTTCTTTAGTGCACTTTTATTGCTAAGTTCTTTAACTTTGGTTTAAAATACTCATTTTATATTGTTACTACAGCTATTTTAAAATAACTGCGGCCCGCAGAACAATTTTTCTACACAGTTTTACCCAAGAGCAACTTATTCTAGTAAAATTAGCTAGTGCTCTTTAAAAGTTTGTTAATTGCTGGTCTATGGAAATTATTCATAAGATACGGATTTTACATTTAACTAAAAACTTAAAATACTAAAACCAAAAACTTTTTTGAGAGTTTAATTTATTAGAAAAAATTCTACGCAGCCTTATGTATTTTTTCATGATTTCCTTTAGCCTATATTTTAATGAAATGAAAACATACTATGCGCTAAATTGCACTCAAACTCTAAATGCGGTCACAATTATAAGTACAAAAACCTGAATTTTGTTTGTTTACCTCAAGTTTTTGTCAAGCCAAATAAATTGTTTGCATGGCCTGACCCACTGGCTGTAGTTTGCGACCTCTGGTGTGTACATTTTTCATTTTGACGATTTCAATGTGTACTTGGCATAAGAATAAGCAAAAACTACCATTGTTAAAATTTATCAAGTATTTTTCAATATAAAAAGCTATACTAACAACTATCATAAACTCTGAACTTTGCGAGCTTGTAGAGCTTTCATTGACATCGACAAGTTTTATTAAAAATTCACCAGCTCCTGTATCAACAAGCAACAGCTTCATCTGACTTATGTAAAACTCAATCAAACTTCTCGACGGTTTTTCATACAAAGTTTGAAAGTCTTCACTTTTCAGCAGAATCTTCTCTCCGTTTTCAGTATTCAAACCTGCTACAACATGTTTCCCATCCAAACTCTTTCTTGCCTCAACGATTTTGTCCTTAACCTGTGAGGAAAAGAACGAGAAAATGGTAATTAAAAAAAGCTTTAAGTTTGAGGCATTGTTTAATGGAACTATTTTCTATGTAACATGAATGTATGCTTAAGTTTTTTAAACCTTCAATGTAAAAAAGCGTTTCTAAACGTTATGAAGTGAATAAAAGTTATCATACAGTTTATTTAAATACGTTTAGCTGTAGTTTATTTACATTAAACAAAAAATTAAACTAAAAAATGTTAACTTTTTTGCTGAATAGTTAAACAAACTTGAAATTAACTTTTTTTTGTTTGTGAAAAATCTAAGTTTTTTATTAGTAGTACTAAAAACTTAATAGTAAAATAAATTCTAAGTGAAAAGATTTCGGAAATATAATAAAGTAAGTTTCAACACTTTAGCTTAAGTTTAAAAAATATTAGCGCAATAAAACTATCGATGAGCTTAAACTTACTGAATCCAGTTTTATTGACTTCACTGACATATCATCGAGTTTTTTGACAAATTTACCTTAAAAATTATGTTTTTTTAGAAAAAAAATCTATAAATTTTTCAAACTTTGTTTGAACTTTTTATAAAAAGTCACTTACGTATTGTTGGAGGACCTTTAGCATTTTTCTTCTTTGAATGTTTTTTAGAATTCCTTATTTTAGAACGTATCTCTTCTGTGAGCAAAAGATTAAAAATAAACGTAAAAGTATATTGAACTAGCAAAAAATATTTTATTAAAATTTTTTAATACAAATATGTATAAAAAACAGCATTTTCTGATGGTACTGAATTTCTTTTAAAATCATATAAAAAAAATTCAGTCTTTTTTGACTTTCGTTTAAAAATGTCGCTCTGTTCAAAAGTGACGCTCCGTGCACGTTTTACACTTACTCAGATGTATCATGTTTATTGTTGATAAAATCGGTCTGTAAAGCTTAACAAAATGAATTAAGCAACACTTGTACTAATTGTACCACATTATTTTCACCAAAAAAAAAACATCGTCGAAAGTCTGCAGAACAGAAGTCCGGACCTTCGTTTGCCGTGAGACAAGCTCAAATTTAACAAAAGAGTTGATCACACCAATTCGATCATCAGACCACAAGTTTCGGTAGACTGAGACCGGTTTCGTCCTTATTAGGACTCATTAGTCAGTTACAACCGAAAAACTTGTAGTAGTCAAACTACAAAAGGTTTATGATGCTTTCACATGAAGCAACTATTTGCTGGCAATGATTAGTGATGTCAGCATTGTCTTTCGCCAATTTTTGTTGTTGATTGTACTAAAACCAGGGTACCAGATGTCTTGCATAGTGGACAATGTTTTAAACGTTGCACGGCAAAGAAAATTGCTGACGTCACTAATCATTGCCAGCAAATTGTTGCTTCATGTGAAAGCATCATAAACCTTTTGTAGATTGACGACTACAAGTTTTTCGGTAGTGACTGACTAATAAGTCCTAATAAGGACGAAACCGGTCTCAGTCTACCGAAACTTGTGGTCAGATGATCGAATTGGCATGATCAACCCTTTTGTTAAATTTGAGCTTGTCTCACGGCAAACGAAGGTCCGGACTTCTGTTCTGCAGACTTTCGACGATGTTTTTTTTTTGGTGAAAATAATGTGGTACAATTAGTACAAGTGTTGCTTAATTCATTTTGTTAAGCTTTACAGACCGATTTTATCAACAATAAACATGATACATCTGAGTAAGTGTAAAACGTGCACGGAGCGTCACTTTTGAACAGAGCGACATTTTTAAACGAAAGTCAAAAAAGACTGAAAGTTTAAATGGAATTAGCTAAATATTTTATATATCTTTGTCATAAAATAAATAATTTTTGTTTTCTAAGACATACTACAGTCATTTAATAAAAACCATATAAAAAATAGATAAAGTTTAGATTAAACTTAAAACAAACTTTCAGCATTTAAAAGTTATGACAAACAAGTTCAAAAGGCTTTATCCACTGTAACAAAAGAAAAACAATTTATAACGATTAGAAGTTTATAAACTAATAACTAATTGACTTTGAAAGCTCTTTTGTTTTGTTTTCTTAAACTTGTTTAAAACCAAAGTAAAATGAGTCTTGATACAAAATAAATAATACCAAAACCGATTTTTTTTAATTTATACTTTATATAATAAAGAAATAGTAACAAGGGTAAAAATTTATAAATTATTAACTTTATCCTACAAATCCGTAGAACTTTGCTTTCTAGTCAGTACTCAGAAAAGGGAAAAAATAACAACTTTATGCATTATACATTTTATAGCATTAAATATTCATAAAAAGTAAACTTTGTGAATTTTATATTTGACTCAATATTATTTTTTCATTCTTTGCAATTTTCAACATTAAAATACATCCTAAAGATCTATAAAACTTTTCATAATAGAAAAACATTAAAAAAATTAAAAAAAAAAATTGTTACAATTTAAAAGCCATTAATCAGTTATACAAACAAACTTGATTTTATTTTCTTTTTAATGGTTGGTGATTCTTCCTTCTTTGCCAATTTTGGTGGAACGGGTTGTTCAGTGTCGTTTGCTTCGAAAAGTGTTCTTTCTACAGCTTTTCTTTTACCTGAGAAAATACTAGCTGTTTGTTTTATCAAAAAATCTTTAGTTTTATACGTATCGTAACAAAAACTAAAACAACATATACGTAATGTATTTTGAGCAATAGTATAAATATTCTACTTATCATTAAGTCAAAACTTTTATTGTGATTGATAAAGTAAAAAGTACGCAATGATTTAAAAATATCATTGTTATGATAACTTTCTAAATTTCACAAGTTTCGAAACCATTAACAACATTTGTCAAAAAAGCCTAGGTAAAAACAGACAAACATTTTTTTCCAGTAATACGCAAAAAATTTCGTAAGTATTCACTGTTGGTAGCTTAGTTTATATTTTGCTTAAGCTGAATACTCGAACAGTATAGCACAAAAAGTTTTATAATTTTAAATATCAAAAATTGAACTGATTAAACTTTTAGATAATAACTTCTTGAAATAGATGTTTTTAAACATTATAAATTATAGTATTTTTAGTTATCTAAAATAAACAAAAACCTTTTATATAATTTTTACAGATATTTTACTTTATAATCTTCAAATAAAGTTTAATCTTTAAAAATATGTATTAAAAAAATAATCATCACTAATTCCCTTAACTAAGTTTTTAAAGCTTAACTTTTTTCAAACTCTTTTTATATAAATTTAAACGATATGTACATTTAAAAGTAATTAAAAAATAAACATTAAACTGTTAGATATAATGCAAAAACAGTATTTTACAACTAACTAGATTTTTTCTGAGTTTCTACTGAACTTTTAGAGCTTTTTTTCTTTGAAGTTGTTATTTGAACATCAGATAAACCATCAGTAAGTTGATCTTGCTTGTTCCCAGTTTGCACTTTAAATGCTTCAGAATTTTCATTTTCATTTGTTGCGTCTATGGTGATGTGTAGTAGTTAAAAAGTTTCATGTAATTTTTAATAGCAATTTTGAAAAAGCTTGAATGATAAATAACACAATGGTAGTTTTATTCAACTATATCTTAAAAAACAATTCTAAAAACAAATACCATTTGCTATCAAATGATTTGGAGATTCTATACTTTCTTTAAGTTCCAAAGAATTTTTAGTAGGAGATTTTAAGCTTTCTTCCTTAGAATCTGAACAATTACAGTCAATAAACACTAAAATGTAACTAAACAATAATAATTGGTATTTACACTTTTTGTTAGTTACCTAAATAATTTTTGTTTGATTAATCTTTTTATAACCAGCTTAATGAAACCTCAAAAACACACCCAATATATGTATTAAATTTGTATCGCTTAAAGTAGTGTTTGAAAAAGGACTGACGAAATTAAAAAAAAAATTAAAGAAACACAAAAGTAAAGTTTTAAAAAATTAACCTCTTTCATCAAACGCACCCAAACTGTGAACAATTTTTTCAAATGGTTTCTTATCAACACCTTCCAATATACTAAAGTTTCCATCATTTACTTCTAAACATTCTTCTATTTTTTCTAATTTTTTTTTAAATTAAAACATGTATAAGCATTTATTTACGTTTATTATGAAGTATTATATCGTTTGATTTTTAGACAAACTGTGCTGGATAAACTCCAACCTTATAAATGGAAAAAAGTAACTTTAGTTTTTTTTTTCAAATACTTTATTGTTTCTCTTTATTCAAAAGTATGTACTTACTATAATAGTTCATGTTAAAAATGTTTTACTTTTTGGTGTTAAACGTTTTGGTGATTCTTTATCGTTTTCCACCGTCAATGAGCTTTTTGTCGGAGTTTTCATATTTTCTCGTTCACCAACCTCACAACCTTTAATAGTTTTATCGTATATTTTTATTTTATATTTTAAATATTCAAATAAATGAACTTATTCAGACTACAATATTAAAGATCTTACAAACTAGAGTTTTTCAAAGCAAAAAAAGATAAACTACCGAAGTATCAATTTACCGCAAAGGGTTTTAGTAAAAACACATTGTTCCTACATATCAGTTATAGAATATGTAGGCAGTAAGCACATTAAGTATAAATCTTCAGGTTGAAGTAAGCAATGATAAAATACAGGGCTGACAATAGATAACACCATCTACAAGCCTGAGCGGTATGTAAATATTTGTTTCAAGTTTTAAATGAACTGATCATTAGAAATCTTCACATACGCTGGTGTGGAGATGGCAAACCTTGAGTCAGCAAAATGCTTTTTCCAAGTAACAATTAAGAAACTAAAACTAATAGTTAGTGGCTATGCCAATCAACTTAAACTGCGATCCGTAATGAGACAGCAGTTATTGAAACGAAATAATGAGACAAGAACTTTAAATGTTCATAGTATGAAGTTGATGCAAAATCAGGTAACAAACATGTTTGACTGCCTAAATTACTCAACACATATACCGTTTAACTCAGTGTAAAAAGATAAAGATAAAAAATTTGTACAAAAATAATGTAAGTATTTATACCGTGATTTAAAATATACGTTTTTTATCAATCAAATTTTTTATCAGATTTCGGTAGTGTGCCGTAAAGAGAACACTATAAAATCACTAAAGATCGATAGAACAGTAGTATTTGTGTTGTAGTTACCGTTTACCAAACGAGCGTGAACTTGGCTTGAATGGCTTTTTTTGTAATTTTTTTTTAAATCAAACTTTAGAATCAATTATTTTCAAATTCTTTTATGCTAACTTAGAATTTTTTTTTTATTCTAAAGAACGTTCTTTGCTTTGCTTTTCATAATAATTTCCATCGAATTGGGGTTTGACTTTTGTAGTGGGCCCTTTAAAAATGTTGAGTTTTTTTGTATTTTTTTAGTTTTACGAGTTTTTCTCTAAAAATGTTTTTTTTTTAACTTTTTTTATTAAACATAGTTATTAAACTAAGTTTGAACTTGTAATTTTTTTTCCAATTTTTTTTGTACCATAAGCCTAAATAATTTTTTTAGAAAAATTCCAATTTTGCACGTTTTTCGATTTTTAGGTTTACATACTTTTATGCAAAAGTATTTTATTTTCAACAGACTTATATAGTTAAGTTTCTTAATGTAATTATATTCTTTCCTAATTAATTATTGTTTTTTAAATATACGAGCCATACAAGTTTTACCTAAATTCTTAGCAAAGCTATTTGAGGGATTTTTTGCTCAAGTGTTAAGAGTTTAGGTAAAGCTTGTATGGGTCATATATTCTAAAAACAATAATTAATGAAGAAAAAACATAATTACATCATGAAACTTAAGTATAATTGTCTGTTAAAAATATAAACTATTGAAAAAAAATATTTTTGCATATAAGTATGTAAACCTAAAAATCGAAAATCGTGCAAAATTGGAATTTTTCTGAAAAATTTATTTAGGCTTATGGTATTAAAAATAAATTAGAAGAAAAAATTTACTTTTAAATTCAAACTTAGTTTAAAAAGTATGTTAAATAAAATAAATTGAAAAAAAATATTTTTTTTTCAGAAAAACTTGTAAAACTAAAAACATAAAAAAAAAATCAAAATTTTTAAAGCGCCCCACTTTAAAAGTCAAACCCCAATTTGATGGAAATTATTGTGAAAAGCAAAGCAAAGAACGTTTTTTAGAATAAAGAAATAACAAGTTAGCACAAACGAATTTGAAATTAATTGGTTTTAAAGTTTGTTTGAAAATAAATAAATACAAAAAAAGACATTCAAGCCAAGTTCACGCGCGTGTTTACCAACGAGTCAGTATAAAAGTAGTTTTTGTGTGGAAAGTTAATAATTTTAGGAAAAACTAAATTAACTAGCTAGTCTTGATAAAATGCTTTAATTGATATTAGATCAGTTATTTTCAAACTTAGGTTAAACAGTAATGTAAAAATACTACAAACTAACCTATTTCAACACTGTCAGTTTGTAAATTGTCTTCTATGTTTGGTTGTGGTTCACCACTTTTAATCTGTTTTCATTTTATTCTTATATATAGTTTTAGATTTCAACTAAAAAAATAATTTTATTAATCTGAACAAAGAAACTCAAATTTCTCTATTGATTACAATCTTATTTGGTTGTGAAATTTAGATCTTTAGTAAAAACGGTAAAATAACTTTTAATGCTGTTATCATGCATTAAAAAAGCTTACCTCAGATTCTTTTATTTGTTTTTGATTTAGATCCGCTGTATTTACTAAGAAAGGAAAAGCATCTTTTGGAACTAAAATTTAGTTAATTTAATCCAAAATTTACTTCAAATTAAAAGTCACTTAGTTAAGCTAAAAGTGCAAATTATGAATTTAACATATATATAGAAGAAGTTCTTAAACTAATTGTTTTGCATTTTAGATTGTTTAGGATGTTTTTTTTAAGTTACTGAAAGTTATATCTTGTATTTACAGCTTCCAAAAAAATTTTATTACTTTTTTTATTTTTTGTTTTCGAATTTGTATATGTATAGTAGACTTAAAACTAATACTATATTTTTTGTATTGTTTTTAGGACTTATAAGCATTAAAAACATTCATAAAAAGTATGTTTTACTTTACTATTATTTGAAATATTTATTTTGTAAGATGTCGGTACATCAAACTTTGTCTATAATTTTAAGATTTTCTACTCACTTTTTTAGGATTTCGAGTGTTTATAACAAAGTTGAATAAATCCAGTTTATTCTTGCAATTAATTTTAAAGCTAAACACAACTTCTCAAATATGTTAACTTATCATTATGCTATGGTAACAAACTATACTAACTGTTAAAATTTTATTTTTTAACAAACTAAACAAACAAACCAATTAAAATTGTTTTAATTAGATAGAATAAAACTTCTATGAGTAAACTTTATATATGTTAACTTTTTAACTTTTATAACTTTTATAACTTTTTAAAATTAAATTTTTTACATTATACAATTTAAAACTTAAACTCTAACTGCCTGTGAAGCGCATCACTAAAATTCTACGAGCAATAAAATCTCTGCTTGCTTTTTCGTAATTGAACTTTTTACTAAAATCTTCCAAATGTAACTCCGCTTCATCAGTAAATTTTTCACAAAAGAAAGTCAAAAACTGTAATGTTTCCGTATTTTTAACTATAATTAGTTAAAATACTGATGCAAACAAATTTTATACGATATATTTTCCTGTCTCATGAAAGTAAAATAGTTGTGCTGCAACCGATTGTACTCTTTTAAATATAAGCAATAATTTTTTTTTTTTTTAATATTAAAACGTAGAAAATTGACATTTTCCCTTTTCTCTTAAACTAACAGACAATCTTATCTTAAATCAAGCAAGTAAGTTACGACGTGTGTAATTAAACCTGTTACTTAAACATTTTAAAATGAAATAATAATATAACAACAAAATCAAGTTAAATATCTATAGTGACACGTCGTACAGATAATTATTGCAAAATTGAAATCTAAACACAAAACTAAATTTAACAGATTATTACCTGCATATATGTAAGATAATGAAGTGAACTGTCGTGATATATCTTCTCGGGAAAATCGTAATCCTTTGATATCGGTTTACAATGGGATTCGACCTATAAAAAGTAAAACACGTTTTAAAGTAAACAAAAAGAAACTAGTTAAAAAAAGTGGCTGTCTTAATTTTGCTAGTTTGTAGGTTGTTGGTTTTAAGTTTAACCTATTGAGTTTTTTATTGTAAGGATGTTTAACTTAAAAAATAAACAATAATAGTTATACATTAACAAAAGATATTCAACAAAAATAACTACTTTCATATTATTTTTCTATCAAAATTTTCTAAAGAAAAATAAGTGTTAAAATAATTTGTTTATCACAACAAATAAAAAATAACATACTTAATTTTTTATTAAAAAAAAAACATAAAGGATTAAGTATAAAGTTTACTTCACCTACATAATAAAATACCTACCGTAAAAACTAAGTGTAACCTAAATAAACTAACTAAAATCTTTAATGGTCCCGTACCAATTCTAATTGATATTCTGAAATATTTTAAGCGCGGGTACAACTGGTGTAAAAGTCGGTAGTAATATTCAATCAAGTCCTTGGAAGGTTTGTTGTACAAACTTTGAAAGTCACTGCCCTTAAGACCATAGCGTTCACCTTCTATGAGCATCGCTGAAACTATTTCATCTGGGCTTGCCTTAATCAACTAAAAACATGGAAACTTTTAGTTTGAAAGTTTTGAGTTATCGAAGTAACAAATTTAAATACTGTCTTACTTCATTTAGCTTTTTTTCGTCTTTTTGATCTAAGTACCAAAATTTATCCAGAATACTTCTTAAGCAATGATCTAAAAATAGACCATTTTACAAACATTTACAAAAAAAAAGAAATAATATTTGTAAAAAAGTTTTTTAACCAATAAATTTGCTTTTTATTTGTGTTGTAAACTTGTTACTACTGCTTTAAACTAAAACTTGTAGAAGATATAGTATAAAGTTTTTACACAAAGTTATAATTGTAGGTTGAAAAAAGTTAAAACGATTAGAGTATAACCTTACTTTAAGTACAACTAAAAAAAATTTATAAAGTGAATTTTATATACAGGTAGAGGTGTTCTAAAAAGAAGCAAAGTAGCTGATAACTAATGCACATAATAAGTGAATGAGCAAACAGATTACATGGGAACTGTGTTTGGTACTATTTAGAAAAAAGATATAGGTTGTATCACATTATTTATAACAAAATACTTGTAAAATTAAAAAGTTCTAAATAGCTACTATAAAAATAAACAAAACATGTAATTAGAGAACGACTGTGTTATCAAAGTTTTAATACACAAATAGAATTCAAACTAACTAAACTTAAATAGAAGACAATTTTTTTAGTATTTTTTTAATGAAATAAATTTACCATTTAAAAACAAAAAAATCTGACCTGGTGAAAATGTAGGCTTCGCTGTAGAATTATCAAGCTTAGTTGTTTGCATTTCATTGTTAGCACTAGTGTCCTCTGTTTCAGTATAGATAATAAACAGTTACAGCTAAAAATTAACTATAAAAGAAGAGTAAGTAAGTAAAATTGTTTTAAAAAACTTTTTGATTAAGAAATAAAAAAAATCAAAAATATTAGCAGAAAATGTCTGCCTAAAAATTAGTACAATTTATTGTAAAATTAAACAAGTTTACTTAATTAAATAACTATTATAGACTATTTTGATTAATTAACAATTTTCTGTTTAAGTATTTTTTTTAAAAAGACCGATGGATTTATTTCAATTAAAACATATGTTTTAACTCTATTTATGTTTAATGCAAGAAAAAAAAAGCTTTTTATATTTAATTTATATCTGATAAACGAAAATACAACATAATTAAAAATTTTAACCTAGATTTTTATTTAGATTTAAATAAGTCTTTAGAAATATATTATCATTTGTTAATAAACTTTTTTCTGGTTCTTTGTTTTCTTCCTCCTCCGAAAGACTTTCTTTTACATCATCTATAATGTTTTTAGTTTAAAAAAACTTTATCAAAAAAGTACTTTAAGTTATTTTTACTTAATAAATAGTTACTTTAGAAATTTTATTTTTACATTATAGTATGTAGGTTTTGAACTCAAATTACTTACTGCAGATAGTCACTACTTTGTTAATTGTTATACGACTTACAAAACAATATGTTTAAATAATTCATTGCACACATTAAATTGAGAACATTTAACATATTAAGTAAAATAAATTGAATGATTGTATATCTAGCGCAATTTAAGTATATTTGTTTCACAGTTAAATTGCTATTAATATTTATTAACTGAAATGATGTTTTCAACTAAATTAATTTATCATTTACACAATTTTGTTGCAGTTGCAAGCTGAAATAACTAATAACAAGGTCTAAAAAACTTCTAAACACTCTTTTATAAAAACAGCTTACTAATAGTATTATTTTCATTTTGACTGTAATTTGAACTTTGACCTAAAGTTAGAAAGCTTTAGTTGTCTAATGCAAAAACATTTTTTTAAAGTTTTGATAAACTGTTCTTTAAAAATAAAAAGCTCTGTATGTTAGCTGAAACTAAAGCTACCAGAGATATGCAAACATAAGAGAGGTACTTAGCTTTAAAAAAAAATGGTGATAATAACAAGCTATATAAATGACAAAAACTAGAGGAATAATGATTCATTTTGTTTAAATTCTAAATTATTACTATAAAGTTGATTTATATAGATTTACGTTTGTAGTAATATCAGATAAGCTCTTAAGCAATTCGTTTATATTTATGTAGATTTTGTTTAATCATTTTTTTAAACTAATAGTTATGAACTTTACCGCAAGATCAACAACAACAGCATCCCTGACAACCTATGACCGGTTTCGTCCTTTGTGGGACTCATCAGGCAGGCATAGTCGCTAGATACTGCTATGTGATCTAACCAAGCGGGATTAAGTGCATATGCACTGAAGCGATCGTTTGTGGGTAATTGAGATGTTTCGCGCAATAATGATGGCGCGAATCACCTCAACTTTGTAAATGATGGTCGTAATAACTACTGGTTGTTTTTAAACTGTTACGCAGAGCAATAACTAACTTTTGTTCAAATAATCTGCATTTGATTTCAAATTTCCATCATATTTTTTCAAAGACAACGCTTTTATAGTTTGATCCGTTGAGCGACATTTGTTCTATATTTTAATGAAACATTTTTTTTGAAATACATTTAATTTTGCGTTATTTTAGCTTAGCTACAAAACAACTGATTATTAAATTCAATTAAATCAGTTAATATCAAAATAAAATATAACAACAAATAAAAATATATAACATTGTTTAAATTTTGTTAAAAGGTACTAATTAACATATTTCAATAGTTCAATAAAAAAACGAACCTCAAGGTCCTCCATCTGTTTTACGTTGAATGTAAATGGATTTAGTAAGAAAGAAAACAAATTGGGATACTTTTTTTCTGGAGTGTAAAATTCTTATTAATTAAAAACGTAACTGTAAACTATGGAAAATATGCTTTAAAAATCCTTTATCATAAATAGAAAACTTTTTACAGCTAAAGTTAAGAAAAAAAGTGGATAACTTGTTTTATTTTAACACAAATTAAATAAGACTAAAATGTATCACTTATAAAACTTTACCAAGTATCATAAAAGCTTAAGTAAAAAGCATGGTCAATAAGAAAAAACAGGCAAGTTGAACCACGTTGTCTAATAAAAAAGTTTCATTAATTAATTAAGCAATAGTTATATGTACTTTTAACTTAAGAGATCACATAAAAGTTCTCGGCTTAATATTGTAGAATTTTTTTTTTTACTTTTTTTTATAAAAAAAAATGTTGTTACTAAGTATTTTAAATGGTAAGTTTTTATAAACAAAAAGGTTTTATATTTTTTAAAGCTTTTCAATGCTCAAGCAGGTATGGTTTTTTTAAATATGGCAAATAACATGGTATTAAAAACCAAAAAGTTTTAAGAAAATTATCTTTTAAAGTAAGTATAACTTATAACGTACTTTAAGTATTTTGTTTTTTAGATCTTTTTTCAATAAATGCTTTAAAGCAAACTAAAACTAGTGTAGCAAGAAAAGTTAAAGTAGTTTACAAACTTACGGTCTGCGAAATTTGCAGCTAAAATTCTTGCAGCAATATGCTTATAATTTGATTCTATATCTCCGAGAAATTGTTTTTCAAATTGTTCTCTATCTATCTCATAACCAACGCTCATAACAGAATAAACGTAACTCAAAAACTGTGTTGTAAAACTCTATGAGTTTAAATAATGTATACGTAAAATTTCTACTTATCTAACTTAGTTGGCTTTGCCGAAACAAAGGCACTATCAAATTAACAAAGTTTATGCAAACGAGGGCATATAATAAAGCTTGTAAGAGATATTATGTCAAATTATTTTTCCCTTAAAACCGAAATGATCTATCAGCTAGTTTTTAAAGACCTGCATGTGATGTAGTGTTGGATATTCTTTAGTTTCAAAACTGTATTCATTATTGATATTTCTTTCTGGAAGTTCTACCTAGAATGAAAGCAAAACATATACTTTAAGTTATGAAACTAAACAAAGTGCACACTTCAGAACTTTAACAAAGTGTCGAGTGGCTAGATTAAATTCGCAGAGTAAGTAGCAACAATCTGCGAAAACTAATATTAAACGACAGTTTTTTGAGTAAATTGCAGAGAAACAAGAAGCCAACCTCATACTGAAGTTTATATACAGTCCATTCAGTGGAATCGCTCCCATCAGAGTCCATCACACAACTTTCTTCACCGATATTTAAAGTCACGTTTAAATGTTTAAGGATCGGGTAGCATTGCTTTAAAAACAACTCGTAATAATCAACTAGCGCTTTTGACGGTTCAGTTATGTTTAATAAGCATTCACGATGAAGACAGTAGTAGTGGTCTACGCCATCGCCGAATTGATTACGAACAACCATGGCAGCCACCACATCGACTTCTTCTTGAAGCACAAGCTGTTAACATGCAAGTTTTCAATCAACGAACAAGTTTTCGAAGTTTAAATTTAGTTGCTTACCCTTGTAAGCTCTCTATCAAAATTCGTGCTGCTCATAAGTTCGACTCCAATGTCAATAAAAAGCCGTTCTAAAAGAAATAACAAATCTATAGCTTCAGTTGGCCATTTGCTCGATATTTTTAACACCATATTTAAACTACTTTGTCTTCAACACGAAATTGTGACGAAATCACTTTTTCTAATACTAAAAACTTTGAAAAACCTACTGTTTATGTTTAGTAGAGTTCATTTACTACGACTGAGTTTTACAGTAAAAATCAGGTCAACAATTTTTAAAAATTAATATTTTGTTTTGCAGTGAAACTTAGTCGTGCCAAATAAAGTTGAACATCAATAACAATTTCATTAAAAACTCAAAAAGTATGACACGTCTAAAAAGTAGCATTATTTAAATGTTCATCATTATTAAGTTTAGAACATAACTTACAAATAGAAATCAACTAACCGCACGTTTCACTAACTGATTCATTTTCAACTGGTTTTTCGACTAAACAAATATTTTATTCAAATATTAGCCAATAAAAACTTTTCTTTATTACGTAAGCATGTGATTATATTTTATTAAGCAAAAATAAAAACTAAACAAACGTAATCTGAATTTAAATAACATTCTACTAAACTAGTTAACGTTTTAATCATACAAAGAACTATAAAACTTATATTTATAAATCTATGTAAAGTTTTTAATTTTTACAAAAAAATTTGAAACGAAAAGATCATTTGTAAATGTTTGCTTAAAAATAAAGCTATCAATTATTATAACAATAAACGAAACGTATTTAGAAATATCAGTGTAATAGTGCTTATTAAAAAATAGCAGAGTTTAGAAGTATAGCTTTGTTTATTGTAGCAGAAATTAAAAGTGTTTTGTTATAAATTTTTATTTTACTGATTTTTACTACAGACAAACTTGAGAAAAATATTTTATGAGAAGATAAAATTATTAATATTTTTTGTTAAATCTTAACAAAAGGTAATAAAACTTAGGCTTTTTATAAAAATTTAGAAATTCAACTTTAACCTTTTTTCTTTTTCGTAGTTTTTGTTTTTCTCCTTTGTTTACCAATTTTAGCTGCAGTTTCTGTAAGTTTTCAACAAAAGTTTAGAACAACAATCTTAGTTTTCTCAACGTACACCTTAAAACTTTACTCAAATAAAATTCTTAAAAAATACAATTAATAATAAAAAAAAAAAAAAAAAAAAAAAGATCATTAGTTTTTTCAAAACAGTTGACGATTATAAACACAAATTTTGTTAAATTACTCGATGATACAGCACAGAATAGTACTCCTTTTACTATTTTAAATTAAACACAAATATAGTTTTACCTAACCTTTGTTCTTAAAATACAGTTTTTATAATTGTTTTTATATTTCTTTGTTTAAAGATAAGTCAATTTTTCAGTGTTAACCATTAAAAGTGTTTGTTGATTTAAAAATTGTTAACTTCATTTATACTCAATAAATTTAAGCCTTTTATTAGTTAAGTGTTGTTAAGCTATGAAAAGTTATTTTTTGTTTCATATAGTAAATTTTTTATTACAAAAAATTAGTTCAAAAGTTGATTTGTTTGGTTACAGTAATAGTGGTTCAGTCCAAAGAACAGCACTTTCTATCTAGCTAATCTTAAAATTATTTACTAAGATTACTATTTTTAACTAACTTTAGAATTTTTACAAACTCTTGATATATATATAAATTTATTTCTCTGGTATGCCCATATAAAAACTAAGTGATATATGTACTTCTTTGCAGATAGTTAAGTATATAAACAAATGATAAGCTAAGATTACTATATCAAGTTAACTTACAATCAATTAGTACATTATTAGAAATATTTTTATTTGTCAATTTTTTGCAAATATTATTTTCTTCCTTATAGTTACATTTTTGGTGTTAGAAAAGTATTCAGAAGAAAAAATTTTAATAGAAGAAAAATTTTTGTTGTTATTTTATTCATTGTTATTGTTTATTTATACTTTTTGTTTTTTTCTCATTAAGTGCCTGGTGTATACATGTTACAGTACTTATTTTTATATTGTTATTTATAAAAGTTAGAATGAGTTTATGGTCAAAATTAATTCTTTATAAAGTGATAAAAAATAAGTAATATATATTCTAATTTTTTTTTAATTCTAACATTAAGTTCTTTAAGTATTTCAACCAATTAATAAAATAAAATTAAAAAATTTAAATTTTAGCAAAAAGTGCTGATAAAATTCGACGTATAAGTAATTCAGCTTTTTATTACTTTACCTTACTTAAAAAGTTGTGACCGATTTTTTAAGTATTTTCATGTCTGCTATTAGTAATGTTTATCTCGTTTTATTAATTAAGTTTTTGATAACTTTTAAGTCTAGCAATGTTGTTTATTCTTTATATTTTTAGGCGTAGACTGTATTTTCATTTTTATCTTATTACACAAGCGTTTTAGTAAGTTATTAACAAAGTTAATTTAATTTAGTTAATTTTGTTTAATTTTATTGATTGCTTTATTTCTTTTAGGTTTAAAAGTTTAGAGTTTTTTTCTTTTTAGCTTTTAAAAATATATTTAAGCATGTGGTGTATGACTCGATAACCAAAAGGTTTTTTCGAACACCAGGTCCTTAGACCGAACTTTTTGAGCGCTTTTTTTACTGTTCAATAAACAATTTATATATAAATATATGGATCTATACCCGTCGCTCTAAAAAACAATTTAAAACATTTTCAAAAATTTATATTTTTATTTTACTGTTTTTGCAACCTTTATTTGTAAAAAAATCATATTTTGTTATTCGTAACAACTATTTCAAGATAAAATTAAATCTACTTTTATAGTTTTTTATAGACAATGTTTTAAAACAAAAAAAAGTTAAATTTCAAAACAACTTACTTCTAGAGTTCATTCTTGCAATTTTTTTTTTAATTTGATCTGTCAGAAAATGCTCTAAGTAAATAAAATTCTTTAAAAACATTTTTTAAACTTCATTATGCAAAATGTTAATTAACCTTTTTTTATGATGGCTATAACCTTAACAATCATAAAATAAGTAATTTAAAAGAAAGGTAATAGTGTTTACAATAAGTAACTAAAAGTCTAAAAGCTTGACTGGATACAAAATTAAAAAAAAAAGTCTTTATTGTTTTGATTATAACTTCTTAGTTATAAGAAAAAAATCTTTTTTAATTAAAAGTACACTAAAAAACGTTTAACCATGTTTATTAAAATAAAGAACAGTGATTTTGTTGATGCAAAGTCATTCATGAAAACTTTTAATAAAAATTAAACTAAATAAAATTTTTGTTTAAATTCAATCTTTGTTTGATTTTTTATATATTCTTCTGTATTTATAGCTCATTCTAAACAACTGTGTTAAGTAATGTAAACTACCTAGTTTTATATTTCTCCTTGATATTTAACTATGTTGAAAAAGTTACAAGTCTAGTATATAAAAAAACTTATGTAATAATTATATTATTCTGTGTTTTATTAAGGAACTTGAAACGAGTTTGTTTTGCAGTTGGTGACCGGGAGATCTTTTTGTGCTTTTATGGCCCTTAGACCAAAACTTTTTTAAGCTTTTTTTGTTTTTTTTCAATAAGCTTACTTTTAATAAAGAAGCAATGTTAATAAAAAGATGTTAACTTTGTTAGTACAATAAACAAATAAAGTTTTATTGATAATTACTTAGCTTTTGTTAACTAAACTTATCTTTATAAAACTTTACTTAACTTAAAATTACGTAAATTAAACAAATAACGTTTCGCTTCTACCAAGAAATTAAATAGCAATTTATAAATCGAAATCTTGTTAAAATTTTATACTAATACCTAACAAGCGATTATAGTCTTATAAAGTTGTTTTTTAAAAACTTTAATTTTATGTTCTTAGGTTGTAGTGTTGAATGTAAAGTAAAGTTACAAGTATTTTAAAAAGAATGACAAATAATAAAAGTTAGAAATCAAATACCTTGCGTAGAGACTTTGTCTGTAAGTTTGTTTTCTATATTTGTTGATTTAGCAGGATTGTCACTTTCTACTGGACTAGAACCTGATTTATTTTAGTCAAGTTTATCAGTACTATTGACAAGTCGTAGCTTAAAATTACATTAGAAACTTACATTATTTTTACGAGTACAAAATTTACAGTGATAAAAGTTTTGTATAGGTAGTTGTCATATTGAACACAAGTATTTTTGACAAAAACTGTATAAATACTTTACTTCAAAAAGTTTATTTATTTTTGACTAAAAACATTTATTCAAAGAAACTTATACTTATTTTACAAAAACTTAGCCAAATCTAATAAAGCTTGTCTAGTATTATTTTGACCAGCTTTTCCAATTTTGCAACGAATTTCTGATACTTTTTTTGGTTAAGATTTTTGTTTAAAAAAACAGATGATTGTGCTATACTACAGTTATAAAAAAATACAATTTACGAGTTTTAAATGGTAAACACTTTATGTAAGCGGTGAAACTAAAGTATCAATGAACAGCTTTTTTTAACACTTTAGTAAACAAAATGTTGACTAATTTTTTGATATATAACATAAACTCCATTTCGATAATTTATAAAGCTAACTTTGGTTTGTTCTGGTACTTTTATTTTCTTGGTCAATCTTTTCAGGAAGACTGCATTTTTCTTTCGCATTATCTTTAGAAATAGTTACAGATCAGAAATAAGTTACAACTTAAAAACTAACAAAAGTTTTAAGTAATGCAGCAGTTACTTATAGCTAGGAATAAAACGCAAATTATTTAAATTTAACCTGAAACATCTGGTTTCTTCTTAATATTATTCTTAGTATTTCTTTTATTTTGTGATGCAAACTTTTTAGCATCATTTATCGTTTGTTTAGACTTATTGTCATGATGCTGATCTTCAGCTTTGATAGCTGAATAGTTTTATTAAAAAGTAAAAAAAAAAATTTTAAAGAGTAACGTTGGTAGTTTCATAAAATTTCTAAAGCTCAAGTATTGTTCAAAAACAGATTGTTTATTCATACATTCTATAATATGAAAAAAAAATCAAAAATAAAACATACCGTTTCCGTCTTTAAACTCATCTAAAAATATTTAGTATTTAAATAATTTTAGTAATTATCACAAAAAAGAAAAAAAAATATTAAAGTTTACTTCAACACTTCGCAAATTCTGTATTTTGAATTTTGCTCAAATGCTTACGCAGTTTTTTTAAGTAAGATAAAATAGTTTAACTATTTTATTATTCTAAACTACTCGAAAATTTCATGTGCAGTTTACTGCGTTCTAGAACACCTACGGTGTTTAGATATATTTTCTCACATACCACATGAAAATAAAAAATATATAAGTATTTTGAATGTTTTTACAGAAAATAAAAATATTTTAAACTTTAACTTACCATCATCTGATCCACTATCTAATTAAAAATTGTAAATAAATAATACTTGTTATAAAATTACTCAAAACCAGTCTTATTATTTGCGAAAAGTATAAGGTTCTAATTTAATTTAAAACAGATAGCATACTTTTATAAATGTAAAGTTATATTTTTCAACTATTTAAACAGCTAACCACTAGAGTTGTCATCTTTTTTATCGTTTGGTTTATTTGGTATGTTATCTGAAATATTAAAAAAAAATGTTTATTTGTAAATTTAAAGTAAATAAGTTGTTGTTTGTATCAGTATTTTTTGCACCATTCCTAAAGACTATAAACTAGTATTTTTTTTTTTAAACAGTTTACTTTTGGTACAACTTAAAAAAAAAAACTATAAGTTTTATAAGTGTCTAATGTCCGACTTCAAAAAATAAGTCTTGTTTACTAATAACATTTTTTGTTTATTATTTTAGTGTCTGCAAGTATTATTGAACTCATAGTACTAACGAAGTTCTATTAATAAAACAAATACTAAACAATTTTAAAGTATATGCTTACAAAGACTTTGTTTAAACTCATTAAAGTCATGTTTATATAAAGTCTTTAAACTAATTTAAAGTATAAAGATAATTGAAGTATCAATTTGTTTAGTTTTATTTAGATATAAGTTATATGAAAAAGAAACAAGAAATAAAATGAGTTTTAATTATAGCTATTACTGACAAAAAGTTTTGGCTTCTAAACAACTATACTGAGTATCTAAAACAGATTTAAAGTCTAACCTTTTGAACTTTTGTCTTCTTTATCGTTATCAGTTTTTGAAACTTGATCTAAAAAAGCAAAAAATGTAGTATTTACTTTTTTTATGCTAAAGTTAAAACTATAATCAGGAAATATTCAGCTAGTTAAAAGACATTTAACTGAGCTAGGCATTTCGATTTGTTTAAGGTTTAAAAACAACTACATTTGTTGTGATCGAATGTAAAACTACTCTAGTCTTTTAACTTTAGAAATTTATTTGTGATAAAAACCTAAAAAATTCTACTTTATTTGATATTTTATTAATTTAGTTAGTAGGTTATGTAAAGTTACTTTAATACACTTTTAGTATAATATTTAATAGTTATTAGGTTTTAGCTGTTTGCGTTTTTAAGAACTTTTTTTCTTAAAGAATAAGGACTAACGTGTTTAGATTGTGTGTTTTAGTTTACAAATAAGTAACAGTAAAACATTAAGCTGTTACTAATTCACAACTATGCATTACTTTTAAAACAATACTATAAAAAGAAAATCATTTAAGTTTGTGTAAGAATTTAAGATAAAATTTAGAAAATATATTGTTTTAATACAAAACAATAAAAGTTTTACTACCTTCACAAATGTCTAGAATCATTTTATCCATCAAGCAAAACTTTTTCGAATAAGCATCTAAAAAGCAATAAATTGATAACTTTTTGTAAATAAATAAATAACTTTTTTAATTTTAAAAACTACTCAGTAAATTATAAAGCTCCTTATTAAAACTGAATTGTAAATAAATATTTTACTTTTAAATGAACGTTAAAAAACAAACTATTATCAAGGTTCTTCTTGAAGTCACCCAGACTCTCATTATCTTTGTACTTAACATCAGTATCTATAGTTTGTTCTTCAGCATCTTCGTTTCGATCTTCAGTATTCTTATTCTGCTTTTCAACACCTTCGTTTCGATCTTCAGTATCTTGATCGAGCACTTCAGTAGTGTCCTTATTCTCATATTCGATGCCTTGCATTTCATCTTGAGCATTTTGGGTTTGATCTTTTGTTTCCTGATCTTTGGTGTTTTCATTCTCAGTAACATGACTCTGGTCACCAGTGTCTTGATTCTCATCTTCTCGATCTTGCTCAAGGAGTGTCCTTAACTCCTCCATAACTTTTTCACAAATATCTTCCGGCAGTCGCAAGTTTTCATTCAGTTTCAGTTCACCTTTGAGGGCCTTCTCAATCAAATTAAGTGATATTTTCCTTTTTGAGTCAATACCTGATTTTAAGTTGTAAATATTAACGTATGTGTTTGTATAAGTAGATTTATTAAAAATAGTTTATGATGTCTTGTACATTTTTTCAGCTCAATGTCAAGTACAAACTTACTTTAAAATGTGAAAGATAGCTAATTTTTTTTTATAGACCATGTTTTAATGTTCATCTAAATGTATGTTTTAAAAAGATTTTAACGAAAATTTAACACAAATATTAAAAAACTTTCATTTATCCTTTAATTTAAAAAGAACATTATCCATGGATGTAAGTTGAAATATATATGTTAATTCATTTTAAAATACATATTAAGTTTTTTTTTGTGGTTTTAAACCACTATTATATGTTTTTAACTAGCATTTTTTATGATTATGTGTAGTAAAGTAAGCAAATAAAAAAAAATTCACCAAAAGTCCAAAAATTAGACAAGACAAAGGTCAATTTTTATCACTATATAAAATAAAACAAAGTTTAATATGTTTTTTCTTATGTATAAAATGTAACCTTTAGAATTTTTACGAGTATATATTTGGTCTAAAAATTTGTAAAAGTTATCCATAGTTTCTTTACAAGTGTTCTCAGGGAGGTTTCCATTTGCATCCAATTTCAGTTGATTGCTTTTAATTTCAGAGTGAAATTCCTGAGCAATCGTTTTGGCAATATCTATGTAAATAATTTAGTAAGGAATAGTTTAGTTACAAAAACATTATTCATAATTTTTGCATTTTATTTTTAAGATCTTATAAATGAAAAAACTAAACAAATATATAATAAATTATTAATAAGCATGTTAATTAGAAATTGTTTTCAATTTAAGTACATAGTATTTATCGACAAACGAAAATTTAATAAACTCTCAAAACTAAGTTCACTAACACTATAGAAGTATAGGAAAAAATGCTCTTTTAAAAATCAGTTTACAATGGTAGTGAAGTTTCAGTTTAGAAATTTTAAGAAGTTGCAATTGAAAACTTTATAGTAAACTTAATTAAGTAGAAAAATAAAACATCAAGCAGTAACAATAACTCAATTTACTAATAAATATTATTAAGAAACAGTGTTACAGCATATGAAATCATATTATTTATTATGTTTGCAAGTTTATATAATCACTTATAAAAAGTTTAATTTAAATTTAACACCAAACTACAAAAAAATCCGAGCTTTGTTTATTTATCGTTTGATAAATAGAAGCTAATTAGTTTTTTACTTCAAATAGTTTTTGTTAATAAAATGGCTTTGAAAAAAATAACTTAAAAAAGACTTGGGTAAAACATTTGTTCGTAATATTTTTTACTATAACTTATGTATAACCACTGTCTTCCATAAATAATGAATAAACAAGAAATACCATAAAAATAGTTACAAATTAGTACAAACTCATAGGTTTTATGGAAAATATTCTTTATCTTTGTTTATTGTGGAAAAACATAGTACAAAACTTATACATTAGTCAGAACTAATAAAAGTTTTTTATCATTGTTTAAACTTACTATTTTTAAACATTCCACATCCAACAGCTGAGTCACTGTCTAAAAAATTTACAAATTTTAATTACAAACTTATACTGTTAATAAAAAAAACATAAATTTAGTATCAAACAAGCTTATATGCTTACAGTTAAGACATTCTCTCTATAATTAAAAACTAAAACTATTAACGTGTTTGTATCATTTAATAAAAAATCTTAAACTCTACTTAATGTTAAACATTTTAGTAAACACCATGGAGCTTAGTAAATTGCTACGAAACTGCCGCATTTATTACAAATTACAAACCAGTAATTTGTTCGCAATAGAAAGTCCTTTGGTTTAAGTGCTTGATTTAAAATTTCTATCTAAAGGAAAACAACCTACCTGTTTTACTACTTTGCGCCAATTGGTTAAGCAAGTTGTAAACATCTTTTGTGATTTTTCGGAAAAAGACCTCTGTAAGTTTTCCAGTTGCATCTAACGTCAGTTCGTTGACCTGAATCTTGACTCTGAAATCTTGAGAGTTTTCTTTGGCATCGTCTGAGAAAACAATTTAGTTTGTTATTAGTTTTATTAATCGAATCTGTCTAACAGAAATTGATTTAAGATAATTTTCACATTAGCCAGCTGTAGGTTTAAATGAAATTTCCTAGATCACATCACTTTCGATCAAGAAGTTCGAATTTTAATGGTATATCATTTGAAAAATTATTTGTACTTGCAAAACCATAGGGTATAAAATAACTAACAAAAAACTTTTTCAGAATTTTTTGGTGCTAAATATTTTTTATGTAAAACGTCAGTAAAAGTTTGACCATCTTTATTTTCATATTTACCTGAGAAACACGACTAGATACAAATAAAATGTCATTTTAATTCGAACGTAAATTAAATCCAGGATTTATAAATTACATTTTCAATATCGTCAATATTAATTACAAGACATAAAAACACTATTTTAAACAGGGGTTAACTTTTTCATAAGATGGTAAAAATATTTTAACTTAATTTTAGTCACACTTTTACTTCATACTTGAGAAAAAAAACTCTCCAATAATAAAAACACTGCCAGTTGATATGGAATAATAACAAAACTTAAGCTGGTTTAGATTGTATTTATGAAAATAAAATTGTATAAAAACAAAAGATAGTTATACAGTAATAATTTCCAAGCTACATACTAAGCCTGATTATATAACTAATTAACTTTAGAATTTGAAACGAAAATAATTTGATAATTTTTAAATATAACTTGTATATTTTGTTTAATTTCGTATTTAAACTATTTAGCGATACAGACTTTAAAAAAGTGACTATAGTCATTTATGTGAACGCTAAAATAAAACTTACGGTCTTTAACAACCAAAGGTGTATCCTTCGAAATTTCACCTGTAAAATAGTCTTGAACTTAAAAACTAATGAAAATGAAATAACTTAATATTTGTTTGTTTATATTTATTATCTTGCACTTTTTTTTATGTTCAGTTTTAAGACTATCAATAAAACGATGAATTCTGAAAGAAATCAGTTTACTTTTTGTTTAAACTAAACATTTAAAATAAACTCAAATTGCATTTCTATGTATATTGTTTAAGAATTCATCTGCCTAAAAATTTGAAAACAAGAGAGTTCAAATTAAGTTTAATTTTTTTTAACTACTACAACTTTAGTAACCTTTAATTGTGTACCAGTTCGTTTACAAAATTTTTTTTATTTCTATATAATCCAAGTAATGCATGATATAATGTGTGTATATAAACAACAAATTTTGTAAACTAAATTGTTAATAAAAATTTATATTACGGTCTGGTAATATAAACTAAAGATTATAACGATGTATTAACGTTAGTTTTTGTTTTCAAAAGTATAAAAAAACACAGTATTTTTAATAAGTTATAAAAACGTTAACTTGTTGACAAACTGCTAGTTTAAAACAGTTGTATTTAAGTATCTTATTTAGCTTTCAGAGTCTAATAAATTAAAACTTAAACACAACTTAATCGTTATATTTTAAACAACAAAAAATATTACTAAACATAAACAGTTGCCTATAAAATATTTTAAGATTTTCGTAGCTTCAATATAACTTTAATTGAAGAAACATAAACTTGCTTATAGAGTTAGAATAAATCTACTTAGTAGATTTAGTAATTATAGAGTATAGTATTTAACTTTGTTTAACCTGTAATGTTATTATACAATTCTGGATGAACAATTATTTCTTCTCCTTTTTTAATTGATCTTACTGATTTGTAGAAAATTTTGTTATCAAGTACATACGCTACACAGTTTGCCCGTCTGTAAAATTATTTATAACTTTAAATTTTTTATTATTATTAAATACACCGTCTTCGTATTTGACCAATTAAGTTATCACATACTTGTCTTACAGAATATTTGTAGAATCAGTGTTAAAACGTAGGACTATCATAGCTATAGTCTAAAAATACCTATTGCTTTTTGAAAAGTTTAATTAAATAGAAAAAAGTGTATTAGTAACCTCCATCTGTTTAAATCACATTGTTTTTGTAATATACAAGGAGTGTAAAACTAAAGTAAATTAAAAAAGAAAAGTACAAAAATTATGTTAAACTTGTTTTTTCGAATTCTTGTAAGCCAGTTGCTAGTAAAGCAAGATCTTCCATTTACTGTTATTGGATTACCAGACTTGTTTTGGTACTGTTCAAATAATAATAATAAAGATAAATGTTTTGTTTGGAAACCTAAATACTTAATTCCTATCGGTAAAAAAAGTTTACCAAAGTTTAGTGTCTGAAACATTGAAATTTTTTTTAAGTTTGCAAAAGTACAAATCTATTAAATCCTCATTTAAAAAATATCAGAATTATAAAACTTGTTTCTAAAGGTTTAAGTAAACCCTTTTAAACAGGTTTTGAACGCAAATTCCACATGAAATGAAAACAATTGCATAAACAATAATGAAACCTTCCACGAGTATATATCATTTCCCGAGAACTTTTCACTGAGCTCCGTTCCAAAGTACGGGCCAAGTTTAGTGTGGGCATCAATGTTTTGTTTCGCAAACACACAAAACTTATTGTCAGGAGTAAGTAGCAGTTCACACTCCTCTGGGCAGGTCAGGAAAATATTCATGCTATCCTTACTCTTACCCTGTAAATTTTTAAAATACTCCTCTAATAGTTTATGAGGCTATAACATTGGTTGTCTAAGTTTCTAGCCCTTTTGATAAAATTATTTTAATTTAATTATCTTCTTAAATACGTTTAATTTCTTATTTATTTTTTATAATTGTATATATTTGTTTTAGATAGTAAATCAAGTTTCTTTTGAAATTTTTGAATTCAGAATAAAAATACTATCTTACCTGAATTTCTTTGTTTTCAATTGTAAACTTTTCTTTGACCCATTTGCTAGGACCAACTAAAACAAAAAATATTTAAAAATTTTTATTAGACTATAAAAAATAGTTTATTTAGTCGTAAATAGTCTACTCTAACAGTTTTCACATGCGCAACAACATTTTTAATCTCATTCTAAAATTCTTTTTGTTGTTTGTAAAACATTTTGTGTTTGTTGATTATTTTATTGCACACTACTTTCGAGTCAATAACATTTAAACATATAACAAAATTATATAAACTTAAATACTTTTAATGACAAAGAAATAACACTCACAATGATCGCTTATATCAACTAGCTGATTGTTTTCACTGTCAAATTTGTAATCGACAACTACAGAGTCGTAAAAGTCTCTGTAATTATCAACAGACAAATAGTTCAGTCTTTTTTTCAGTTTCAACCCTGACTTTTTCATCTTTTCCTCGAAATCTCCTTTTTTTATTCCACATTTCTGGCATTTATCATCTAAAAAATCAAATAAAAAATTGAGTGATGGTATATTATTATTTTTCTTTTGTATATAGCTACTGTACTGTCTACCACATGTTTTTCAACTTTGTTGTGTAAATCAATATTCACATTTTTATACTTGAATTTAATGAAATAAACTTAGTAAAATAGTAGTAAACAGAGCGAGTGAATTAGTAAAATTAGCAGTAAAAAGTATTACACACATTAATTTTTTTAATTTTAAAATGTTGTATTATAAATAAGTATTTTTTATACACTACAAATAGCTTAAGTCCTAAGTACTGTAACAGTTTAAACTCCGGCCAAGTTAATACAAATAACTTAGTTTCAAAATACAAATACTATTCTAAATTAAAAGTTTCTTGGTGTGTTGAATTAAATAGAAGTATTATTTTAAAGTAATTTTATAAGTCTATAAAATTTAAAAATAAATATACCTTTTGCTTAAGTAAATAAACTTACTTGTAAATAATGTGGCTAATAAATCAAAAAAAAAAAAAAACTACCAGTATTACCGCTGGGACTTGGTGCACAGTTGATTTTGTTTAGCTCTTCTAAAAAAATACTTTACGTAGTATTAAAAAAAAAACTTCATTAAGTTTTAAAAATATTAGAATAAAAATCAATCTATCAGCTATTTTTCAATTGTCTAATCGTACTTTTAAGTTGACATAGGTTTTAAAGCTTTTTCATTTATTAAGTATTGTAACACTTAAAAAACAACTAGCTTTTATATTGAAGTATATAAGATAAACTTATTTAAAATTTTTGCATAACTACTGGCGTTTAAACCCAAGACAGAGCTAAAAAAACCTTTAAGTACTTTAAGTATGTAAACAGATTTCACAAAAAAATTTGCTGTACGACATATAGTTAGTGTTACATCTATATACTTGTTAAGTTTTTGCTCACTATATACTCTTGTTGCTTTAAATTTTTAAAGTAGTTTTTGTAAAAGTAGTAAAAACAACAACTTGAGACATACCAGTAGAAATTGTTTTTAACATAGCATCTTGGCGAGTTCTTCTGCTTTTAAAACTTTTTTGGGCAAACTGAAAACTCATTTTACTTGATTGAGACATTGTTTGATATCACAACACTAGCATAGGCTTGAAACTTTGATTTTTCTTTGATTGATTGCGGTTTTTATTATTTTAAAACTAAAGTCTACATGTAATTTATAATATGTCTAGTTGAGAGCAAAAATTTCACGTAAAATTAAAAGAAAAATTTTTACTTTGATCTTTTTTTTTTATGCTAACTATATACTGAATTATATCATTAGTAGTTTTAGAGTGTTCGTTTGAACTGGGTCTATCTTCAATTTATTTTATCACATATGCAATGAGGTATTTTTTTACAAGAAGTATTCCTATTTAAAACACTCTTTAATTTTTGTCAAGTATAATTAGATAAAATTCATATTAAGTTAATAAATTATTACTATTAACTTATATTGTTAAAAGTCTTAGCATGTTAATTTGTCCCAGTTTTATTTACTTTGTATAATAAATAAAACTTTATAACTTACTACTTAACATGTTTTAGCAGAAATTCAAGTCAGATTTTTTGAGCAAATTAGATAAGTTCCTTAAAACTTTATTGAAGTAATGATTTATTTGCACACGGTACTTCTTAAAATAGTTATGAAAATTTTTGTAGTCTACTTTGTGCGCTTATTGTACTTAAATAATAAGTTTCAGTTAAAACTTAATTCTACTATTAGTTATTGAATTCAAATTTATCATTTTATCTTAAAAAATTCAAAAACGACTAGGTACTGTTGTATTATATATATAATTTCTTTTTAAAACAGTATAAGCAGATTAAATGCTTCTTATTTTCAATATAATGACATATGTTTTGAATAATTTTGTTTTAATTATACATACTTAAAGTAGATTTCAACTTTTACTTAGTTTAAGTTCATCGAAATAAATTGTTGTAAGGTTTAAAGTTTTTTTTTTTTTTAGCTATTGTAAAAGTTTTTTACTGTGTTTAGCATTTGTGCTAGATAACTTACTTGATATTTTTATAATTATAGGTAATTAATTTGACTTACACCTCATATATACTCAAATTATTTTTATGTAAATTGTAGTACTAGATTTATTTAAGTAACTATTCAATTGGTGTAAGTAACTGTGGTTTAATAGGTTTTTAAAAAGCTGTTTTTCAGAGGCTTAAAGTTTTAAGTGAGAAAGATAGCTTACTAAAATAAAGTTGAAGCTTAACAATGAAAAAGCAACAGTTTTATTTTTAAGTACATTACACTATGATCACCTAAAAAAACAGCATAAAATTAGTTTTATGTTGCATTCAAATCAATTATAAAAAGTTAAAAATTAGAATATTTATAGAAAGTGAAACTGTAAATATAAAGTTGTCATTCCTTAGATATTTTATTATATATTTTTTTAATATTATGCAACAAAAAAAATCACTGTTTTATAATCTTATTTTTAAAAGCTAGTTACAGCATTATTTATTTTTTAGACTTTAATTAAAATGGTTTGAAATAGATTGACAAACAAACTTTTGTTTTACTTGCCTTGTATAAACTTACCTCGATACTTTCTTTTGACTTTAAAGTTAAGCCGTCAAATATAAAAAGGCTTTGCTTTAATGCAATGCACAATTCTTTATAATGCTAAATTAAAATGATTACATATAACAAATTTTTAGTTTTTAAATTTTAAAAATGCGCTGCGATTATTACGTCATTATAATGATTGCTGTACATGTGAAAAAGTTTTAGGCAAAAACAAATGTCAGAATATTCAAAATGTTTATGCTAGACCAGGGGCCCTTGAAGTGTAAATCTGCGGCCCGCGAGCTTGTTTATTATTCAAATGGAATGCGGCCCGCGCAAGAAAAAGCTGCGACCCGCGAGCATGTAAACTTTGCCCGCTAAACAAAACTATATTTAATTTCGAAAAAAAAAAAACAGTATTTTTGTTTATATGTCCCTGGATATCATTTAAAAACCATTTATTGTTTTCACTGGTCAAGCTTAACTTAAGTAACATGTCAATTCTTTATAACTTAGGTCTTTGGTTTGACATGTGATTACAAAAATGTTTCTTTTATTTTCTTTATCACTATAATTTGAGAGGAAATAATAAAAAATAAAATGTAAATATAATTTTAATAACAGTCAGTGGCAAAATTCTTTTTTCTGCAGAACAATTAATATGTGGAATAAGTTACCGCAGGATGTGGTTTCGTGTGGGAGGGTGGAACAATTTCGATTAAAACTTAAAAAAATTTATTTATATAATATAAACACAAGTAAAATACAGTGATTAACGAATAAAAATTCATATTAAAATATTAGTATCACTAAGATCAATTTTTCTTCCTTACGCCTTCCCCCAACAGATTATAAGTTTTTATATATAATTTTTGTAAATGTGTAATCTTTTCTAGTCTATGCATAGGTTTTTATATGAGAATTTATTTCGTTTTGTTCTATGTGCATACTAAGTTATTACTTATCGTACAGGACTATTTGTTTGTAATTTTATTTATTTTTTTTTTTTTTACTGTGTTGTTTTTAGATTTTAATTTTCATTGAATGTAATTTGTTTGTTTCTCTTTTCGTGTGTATTGTTTAAGCGGCTCGGGTTTTAATGCCCGAGTCGATCTTTGCACAATAAACTCCAATAATAATAATAATAATATCGAAATTTGCATAGAAACATTTAAAAGAAATAAAAAACTAATTAATAAAAGTAAAATAGTTTTTTAATTTGTACATTATTTTGTTTAAATGGAAAAGGTATTTAGTCTTAGCTTTTTTTTAATATTTTTAATTTTTAAAAGCACTTACTGGTTTGATGTAACTGATTGTATTTTTTTTATTTAAAAAAGTTGCAACCATAAAACTTTAAATAGATTATTCAAATATTAAAGGGTTATAAAAGAAAAACTTGCGCTGTTTAAAATGAAAATATTAGTATACGTTTTGTTTATAGTTTAGTTAACTTAACAAAATAACTGAAACTTTAAATATGTGCTGTGCAATGTGTTGAATATACAAAGATTATTTTCAACAACTTAAAATAAAGTATTAACTGAATAAATAGAAGTTGGTTATATAAAAAGTATACAAAGTGATCCACATCTGTTGATTTAACTAAAGTTTTTAAAAATGTCACTGAGAGTTGATTGTAAATGACATCGTCAAATGATTATCTACAAAATGCAAAAGACTGGAAGATAGAGAAAAAAAAACATTTTATGAAACCGAACTCGAAGAGGAAACGGATGGCAAATTTTATTAATTGTTTTTGTTTGTAGTTTATTTTTTAATGTTGTGTATCGTGTAATTTTTTTTTCAAACACAGAACGTATGATAGATTGCTTATTTCATTGTTAAAGAGTTAGGTGGTAGTGAAAAGAACAAAATTGTCATTTTAGTTAAATAAATTTATAAATAAGGTAGAAATAATAGTAGGACATAAGTAATTTATTAAATAATAAATTTAGACTCTAAAATAAAAATACGTTTTATATAGGCCAGACCCCTAGAAGTAGCAAAATACGACTAAAACCGATAAAAAACAAAAACTGACTAAACTTAAACTCCGGCCCGCGGGAAATTTTGAAACTTGAAGTTTGGCCCGCGAAAACCAAATGCCTGCCGACCCCTGTGCTAAACTAATTTATATAGTATATTTGTTTTGCAAACTGAACATTTATACCCGTGCCACTTGATACTAGAACTTTTTTTGTAAAACTATGAGTATTTTATATACCGCGAATGTATGTAAAATATTTTAAATAAAATGTTTGAATAAAAGACCAAAGCTAGTGTAGCGCTTGAAACAAACATTTTATTTAGCACATATAGAACCTAAACAAACAAAAGCCTAGTATGTTAGCCTAAAAATACTTTTCAAAAGTAGAGATGGGAAACTTTTCTTGTCGGCGAGACAGACTTAAAATGAAGAAACTTTCGTGGGCCGGACTTCTTAAAAAAAAAGTCTTAGCGGACTGCTTATTTTTATAAAAATCTACCCAAAAAGTGTTTAACGTTTAAGTTACAATGAACAAATCATTTGTTATTCGTGTACAAAATTATAGTTATGGGTACATTTAAAAATTTTTCTTGTAGAAAAACTAAAGCTTAATTACATGGAGGTTGTAAGCAAAATATATTCGCAGGTCAGAATTGTCTGTTGGCTGGCAGTACGTTGTCCATCCCAACTACTACCGAAATATGGTACTACTACATAAATATGGGATCAGTACATAAATATGTGCATCATAAATTAAAACAGAGACACAATTAAGTAATTTATAAACAAAATACACGGTTAAACAACGTGAAAGGTTTATTATCTAAAGTTAAAAGGTTTTACTAACAAAATATTTTGACCTTAATAGCACATTGTAGCTACTAGAATTTTAATTGATTTTTTAATCGATATTTTTGTTTTTTAATCGACATGTTTATTTTTCCATCAAAAAGTTATACAAGTTTATAAAAAAATTCTTTAATTACTATTTTGACCTAATAATTCAACGAAATTCAGATAATCTAATTCTGAATTTAGTAACTAGTATTTTACCCCCGGTTTAAAACAGTCCCGGCGCTTAGACGAATAGATAGAAGTAGGTCTAGCTAATTACTCATTAGCTCTCTAATAATACCCACTAGCTCGAGCTCACTACCCACTAACACTGACGAGAAAACCCTGTAAATAATCACAGTAGTACGGTTTCCCAGACCCTTATTATCCAGATAGGTATAACCTCTACTTCATTATTACTACTGCTCATTAAAAATAAAAAAAATATTTATAAGCATAATTTAAATTACTAATTGAATACTAATAATCTAAAATTAGAAAATTTACATTTTTAATCAAACAAAACAAGATAGAAAAGTTTAAGGTTTATTACTAAAGTTTATTAAAATAATAAGGAACTGCACTAGAAACCTAACACATAATTAACGACTAAAATTTATCTAAAATTCAGGCTATTTTGTAGCAGTTTCCTCTTTTTATGAAAAGTTTCTTAAGCTAGATGTTGAAAGAAAGCGTCTACATCGCCGTTCAGCTCCAAGAACTTCGAGAACAACTCAGCATCTGGGCTTTTCTCGACACTTCGTGGTTGCTGAAAAATATTTTTTTATACTTTTATACTACATAAACTTATACTACTTAGATGAAATTCAAGAATGTGGAAACATTTTTAAAGATCAAAATTATCAACAACAAACAAAAGATAATGCCCAAAAATAGAAACACTTAAATAATTTATTTATATAAAAAACTTACTTGGTAACCAACGGCTTTTCCTTCTTCACCGCTCTGGAACAATGTAAACAAGCTAGACATGTTGAAGCCCTCTACGTCATTTGCAGAATAGTCAATCTTCGCTACGATGACGTCATCACTGTCTTTGTACTTTTCTCCCATTTCCTCCCAAATGGGCCCGAAGTGTTTCTCTTCACGTGATCCGGCATGTTAAACCACACAAAGACCATTTTGTTCTCGTCATAAGCCACTTCACTGAAGTTTTTGCCGACGAAAACCTTAACCGGGCCTTCGTTCCAGTTTTCAGGAATTTCCTCGGAAACTAAGAACTCTTCAGCTTTGTCAGCGAGAACTTTCTTGCTTAATTTTACCATCGAGTCGGTAGTTACGTTTTCGGTTTTAAACTTTTTCATTGATCCGTTTTCAAAGTAGAAAACTCTAAAAGCAGGTTTGTCGCTCACATCAAGCTTGAAATATTTTGCGTAACCTGTAACATAATCGTCGTTCAAATCACCAAAGGAAAATATCAACTCGGTTCCTTTCATTTGCTCTGCTGCTTTCTTCACATCTTCCATCACGGATTCGTAGTCTTCAGAGTCTTTTGAGAGCAGAACCATGGCGTGTTTCGCGTCGGGATTGCTTCGAAACAAGTCGGCGGCAGTGTTCTCGTTGAACTCTGAAAGAAGAGGCAGCTTGTGTTTGTTTAGCAGATTCAAGACGTTGTTCTTGGATAAAAATTCAGAAAGACCGGCTTCGTTAATTGAATCCTTAAAGTCGGTGCGTGCCTTGCCGTTGAAAAGAGCAATTTTACCGCTTTCTAGCTCTAATTTTTCAGCGAGTTTTGAGTTGTTTACACTGAAAAACATAGCTTTTCCTGCAACAGGAGAAGTTTTTTCAGCCACGCTTTCGTAAGCCTCGTTGATCTTGTCGGAAAAATACCCAACCATGAAAATTGGGAAATTTACCTTGACCTCTTCGAACTCGGCTTCGCTCTCAATTTGACCGACTGCCGGTTGAGACATGACTTTCAATTTTTCAACAAAAACTTTGGCAGACTCGCCCTTGTACTGGTAGGCAATAGCTCTGCCGTTTTTAAAGAACTTCAACGTCGGGTATCCTTCGATGTCGTACTTTTCGCTTGTTTGTCTGTGGAAGTCGGCATCGATTTTTGCGATGGTTACATTTTGCGAGGCTTCTTCTTCTTCCGCGAAAAGATCCGCCACCTCCGCGTAAACCGGCTCCAATCTTTCGCAGTAGCCGCACCAAGGAGCGTAAAATTCTACGAGCATGCGCGGGTTGTCACTGACCGCCTGGTCAAATGTCGAATCTGTGAGCACCATCACGTTACCGTCGTAGGTGATCTCATTGTTGCCGCCAAAATAAGACGTGCCAAAAGGATACAAAAAGACTGCAAAAAACCCGACTGATGCCACAAGAGCAAGAAGTGCCAAGTATTTTAGAATGTTTGATTTTTTTTCAACTTGTTTTTTGTTCTCTGGACTTTTTTCCGCTGCTGGTTTTTTATCTACCTGGTTGTTAGCCTCAGATGGAGTTTCCTCGGCTTGCTTTGGCTTCTTTCTTCGCTTTATTTTAGACATATTAATTTTAATTATAAAACCTGTGTAAACAGAGCTATATAAATAGAATAATATACTTAAGATAATACTTTTTTGAGACTTTGAATTTCGATATTGAAATAAGCAAGTCAACAGTTTAAAATATTCCTAAAAAATTAAAGTTTATCCTTTTGGTTTCACTTCTAAAAGGTTTTTTACTTTTTTATACTTTAGTTTTACTCAAAGCTAATTCTTATACCAACTTTAAATTTATAACTGACAACGTCAACCTCATCATTACTCAACTTAATATGTCTATGAATTTTAAAACAACCTATTCCGTAGTACAAGTCATATCTTAAGAATACTTTAGATCAAAGTTATCTAAATTAATTTTAATAAACATACTAATAACAAAAACAACTACCCTAGTTTGTAAACATCGTCGTTTTACTAGTAGATTACTTTTTTTTTTCTCTGCGTTACTAATTACCACTCTTTGACAGCCAAAATCGCCTCTCAAGGTTACTACCCACTTTGCTAGCAGTTACAGGTAATGACTACAAGCTATAGTTACTAATAATAAAAAAATTGTAGTTCCTTTAGTACAGTTTTGTCTTTAATTGAAAAACTTATAGCCTTATACAATTTTACACTCAAGTCGCAATTGCTGTCAAATACATCATATTGGCAAAAATAAAAAAGAATTTACCCTTTAGATTTTATTAAGCTTTCGTATTTTTATCTTAAAGATGTGTCTATATTTTTTTTATTAGGATTGTTCAAGGAAAAACATAATAAAATCAGAAAAACCACAAATCTAAAATTTCTAACTTGCTTATTTTAGCAAACTTGTACATTACCACCATTATTGCAAAAAAAAAAGGTATTCATTCCCTTTGAAATTTAAATAATATTAACTACTAAAATTACCGAAACTACTTATCACTTATTCTTGTTTAGCAAAAAAAAAAACTTCATTCCTCATACAAAACTTTAAAAGGTGTTATAAATTTTTAGTGCGAAATTTAGGTCACACAAAATTTTAACTTGTACCTAAAAAAATAAGAAGACCTAAAAAAAACTATCAAATTCAAAATTTAAGTTGTAGCAATTATGAAAATTATTAATAACTTAACAACTAGTAAAAAAATGTTAGGACAAATTTAAGTTTAAATATACTAACTTAAGTATTATAAATTTATTGCATAGTTTATAAACAAAATAAAAATAAAAGTATACTATAACGCCTTGTCTGGAAAAGACCTTGAATGTATCCGTGGTGTAAAACTCGATAATCGAAAGTTTTTTTCTGCACCAGGCCCTACGACCAAATATTTTGAGCATTTTAAATAATAAAGTGTGAATTAGAAATAAATATTTTTTGAGCTAAGTGTAAATAATTTAGCAAATTAGTATAAAATTTCCTTATAAATACTCAGATCTTTAATATCTATAAAACAAAAAATATTGAAAAAATAAACTTTTAAATTAGATTTAGCTAGTATACTTAAAAGTTACTCTGAGCTAAATTAAATAAGCAAAAAAAGCTTTTTTCATGTTATTAGTTACTTATTTAATTCAATTATTTAATAACAATATAATATAACTTTTTGATATGTTTTGGAAAGGTGATTAAGAGCATAAAAAAAATTATCAAATATGAAACTAGTATAATTTAAAATAAGGCTTTCTGAACTCCTATAACATTCATTTTCTTGTTGTAATGACGCTTTAGTTAAATTGCACTTATGTTTTCTGTCTAATATTTAAAAACTTTTATTATACTCATGCTTTAACAATATTTAATAATTTTTACACACAATTTAATAATCTTATTATAAAATCAATGACTTGTAAGCTGTTGTTACAACTTTACTATTTAGTACTAATCTAGTTAATATTTTTTTTTGTATATAATACAACGTGGCCACAGGTTTTTGAGAAATTTCTTCCAGGTTTTCTGAATTTCTACCAGGTTTTTAAATATACAAGTTTTTGGGTCTATTTTTAGTTAAAGTTAAATCTGTGGTCAAAAATTGTCTTAAGTAGTATAACAACATCGAAAACATACTGAAAATGTGTTATTTAAATAGACAGATTTTTCTTTTCAAATCAAAATTTTATATTTTAGCACATAAAGTTTGTTCAAAATTGTAGGTTATTAGTGTTTTTGTACAAAATTCCAGGTTTTTTTTTAATTTCTCGAACTCCAGGTTTTCCCAGGTTTTATAGCCTAAATTGTCAAATTTCAGGTCTTTCCAGGATTCCAGGTTTAGTAGCCACCCTGAATAATATTTTTTTAGAACTAAGATATAGGTAAATAGGCAGGTAAGTTTTAAAAAAAATTAGAATTACTTCTTTACTTATTATAAAATTCAAAAACTTCTTTAATCAAAAATAAATTACTAAAATAAAGATCTTACTACTATGGCAAAACTATAAACCATTTGAGAAATGTGTAAACTTTATTTTATAATTAGAAAGAGTTTACATTTTAAATTTTGATATAACAATTAGTATTTTGGGAACGGGTCTAAATTGCACAAAGACAAAATTACACGAGAACAAAATTGCACAGGTGTACAAAAATTCATAAGTGTACAAATTTTCACAACAGCACAAATTGGCACGAGTGCACAAATTTGCACGAAACCAAATTTACACGAGGGCATAAAATTGCACAAGGGAACAAAATTTCACCAAGATGATTTTGCATCAAGGGTCAATTTTGCACGAGTTACATTTTTGCACGAGAGTAAAAAAGTACGGAAAAAAAAAAAAAGAAACAGATTAAAAAAACTAACAAAATATTTAATAAAAAAAAAGTTACTGACCGAGGGTAAGGGTTAGGGGTAGCAGTGACAGTAAAAATAGAAATAAAAAATTACTAATAAAAGATATTAAAAAAAAAAAATTAAATTAAAAAAGCTACAGACCGAGGGTAAGGGTTAGGAGTAACAGTAATATAAAAAAATTATAATAATAAAATAAAGATAAAAAATAAAAAAAAACTAAACCGTGCAAAATTGTCTCTGTGCAAAACTGTCTGCTTGTGCAAAAGTGTCTTCGTGCAAAAATATCTTCGTGCAATGTAGGCAGCTACCCAGTTTTTTAAGCTTTATACTCAAAGTTAGTCTAATTCACACTTAGATATTTTTTGTGTATAAAAAGCTAATTTTGTTTACATTTGTTCTTCATTAATATCAAATACAGACTTTTGAAGTTCAAATGAAAATAATTTTTTATACAAATTTCATGATAAATTAGTAAAACTTTCTAGTTAAATAAAATAGACCTGATTTTTTCCAAAAAATATCCAGAGTTAACCTCAATTAGCATAAATTGCATCAATTAGTCCTTATTGAATAAACGCTTTCCCAATTACATAAAAATTTAGTTTAATTTAAGAAAAGTTTTCAAAAATAAAGTTGATATTTAACAGAGTAACCTTATACCTTAAAGAGTTCAACTTAAATGACTTATCATTGAGAATTGGTTACCATGTATGTCATATTAAATAGTTTTTAGAAAAACTTATATAGTGTAAAATAACTACTGCAATATTAAAAATAAAGTTCAGTACTTAACTATAAACAGGGTTGTCACTTGTTTTACAAAATCTTCTCCAGGTTTTTAAAAGTACACATTTTTGGGTCTAATTTTAATTTAAAGTACAGTTTAAGGTAAAACACTGTGTTTAATAGAATTAAAATAATGAAAAATAGTGTAGAGCTAGTTAAAATGTGCTTTAAAAAAATTGAAAAAAAAAAAAAAAATTATCTACATGGCAGATTTTGTGTTAAAAAGAAATTTAATTTTTTTATTAAATTTTTTTTTAAGTTTTACCAGGTTTTTTAGTGATTTTTGTTCAAAATACCAGGTTTTTCTAGGTTTTTGTCAAAATTTCTTAAATTCAAGGTTTTTTCAGGTAAAGTTGCAACCCTGTATATTTAATGAAACACATTTTACCAAATACACAAACTAAAAATTATTTTTCTATTTATACTTAAGATTAGTTATTTATTTATAGTTATATTTACAGTACAACCGCATCACTAATATAGTTAAAAATTTAACAATTCTTTACAATTTCTTATGTACAACCAAGAAAATTTATTAATGTGTAAATATTTTTCAATTTTAATTTAATTTTTAAAAACAATATTCATAATTGTAACCACTTAAAGGAAAAAGCTAATCTGAGGAGTTGAATCAAATCAGCCTAAGTAAGCCTGAATTTATGCAAAAATATATCAAAACATTTACCTTGGAACACTTTATAAGTCTTTTTAAAATCATTCAAGAACAAAAGAACTTAAAATTTAAGAATAAAAACAACTACTATAAAGTTTATAGATTTGGAATCATAAAAAACAGTTCTGAAAAGTTTAAGTTAGGTTTAATTTAACAGAAGACTTCAAACAAGCCTAAGCATTACAAACAACCTGTAAAAACAGTTTTTATTATATAATCTGAAATTTAACTAAATTTATAATTATTCTGAGTAGCCTGAGTGCGTAGAAACCTTCTATGCTGTTAATGTGTGAGAGTTATATTTAACATATCATTTTAGAACTTTTCAAAAACATATCAAACTTAAGAAAACTTCTTGATAAAAATAAAATATATAAAACTCCTGGAAAAACATTCTTTATTTCAAAATGTTTTATTCAAATATTCTTCAATTTATTTCATTATTAATAGCATATATATTCATAATTCAGTTTTTTTTTTTGAAAGTAAAACTTACCTTTCTTTAATTTACTACATATCTTAAGGTTTAAAAATACCTGATTAAAATTTAACTACAACTAACCTGCTAATATATCCATACCTTATTCCACCATACTTGCACAGACTGATAATGTCAATTGCAAATGACAACTATGGCCCAAATTCTTCTCCGCACTTTCAAAGGGGAAAAGCCAAATTATCCAATGCAGCAAAAATGGCTTGTAAGGTAGGGCAATAAATAGATGGTAAATAATAGGTAAAGACAATAAATAGATGCCTTAGTTGGATCACATTAGCTTAAGTCAGCCTAAATTTATGTGCAAATTTATCAAAAAAAATTCTTTGGAACTTTTTATAATGAAATAAGAACATAATAACTTAGTATTTAAAATTAGAGCTAACTTCTATAAAATTATATAGATTTGGAAGCAAAGACAACCATTTAAAAAAGTTCAAGCTGGGTTTAAATTAAACGAAGACTTTAAACAAACCTAAGCATTACAAACAACCTGTAAAAACAGTTTTTATTATATAATCTGAAATTTAACTAAATTTATAATTATTCTGAGTAGCCTGAGTGCGTAGAAACCTTCTATGCTGTTAATGTGTGGGAGTTATATTTGAAATATCATTAAAAAAATTTTCAAAAACTAAAGGAAATTTCTAAATAAAAATAAAGTATTTAAACTCTTGGAAAAAAATTATTTTATAAAATTATTCTTAAATTTATTCCATTGTTTATAGCTTTTACAATATAAATGCTATAAACAATGGAATAAGTTTAAGAATAATTTGATAAAATAACTTTTTTTCCAGGAATTTATATATAAAGTTTAAAAAAACCTTCAGATTAAACCAAGCTAAATACCTTAAGCTAAATTTTACTTTCCAAAAAAAAACTATCAATATAAATTATAATCATAGTTCTTATTTTTGGAAAGTAAAACTTAGCTTTGTTTAATTTACTACATACCTGAAGGTTTAAAAATAACTGATTTAAATTAAACTAAAGTCTACAACTAACCTGCTAATATACCCATACCTTATTCCACCATACTTGCACAGACTGATAATGTCAATTACAAATGACAACTATGGTCAAAGTTCATCTCCGCACTTTCAAAGGGGAAAAGCCAAATTATCCAATACAACAAAAATGGCTTGTGAGGTAGGACCATGATTTTAAAGACAACAAACAGATGCAGAAGTTAAACTAGCAGCTAGCATATTGTCTTAATCAGGAATTCGTACCATGATGTGGCAACATAAATGTCTAATATAGCTCATTGTCCTACAACAGCTATTAACAAAGGGAACGGGTCTAAATTGCGCGAAGACAAAATTGCACGAGGTTACTAAATTGCACGTGGGGACTAAATTGCACGAGAACAAAATTGCACGAGTGTACAAAATTGCACGAGGGGACAAAATTGCACGAAGACTAATTTGCACGAGGGGACAAAATTGCACGAAGACTAATTTGCACGGAAGCTCAGTTTTGCACGAGTTACAATTTTGCACGGAAGGTCAGTTTTGCACCGAGGGTCAATTTTGCATAAATAGTAATAACTTAAAATAACTAAATAAAAAATATATAAAAACCTTTATATTTTATTAAAAAAAATAAAATAAGCATTTATTAGTGTAGTTAATTTTAAGTTATTTAGGTTTATATTAGTTTTATTCATCTTTTAATTTATTTAGCTTTTTTTAAATTTAAACTAAATTATTGTGTTTAAAAACTTATAAAAAATTTAAAAAGTTTTTAATAAAAATAAAAATAGGGTTTTATTTTAATAAAAATATCCCTTATTAAAGAATAAACATGTATTGATGTAAACTTAAATTAAATTAAAATTATATAAACTTTAATATAAAATAAAACAAGATTAAAAAATGAAATAAAAAAAATAATATTTACATAGGTAGGTTTTAAAATTGCACGAGCGTACAAAATTGCACGAGGGGACAAAATTGCACGAAGGTACTTTTGCACAGAAAAAAACGAGCTTACAAAACAGTGAATCAATTAAATAAATTTAGAAAGGAGAAAATCCGTCTGATGAAATTTTTATTGTGCACTGTGTAGAAAATTCTGTTACGGCTGTGTACTTCCATAAATTATACTTAAATTTTTTTTCAAACCTTTTAAACATAATTTATCTATCTTTATTTTCTATTTGTCTAAACTTTATCTTAGTTGCATTACTATTTGCACGCGTTTTGCTCTAATTATATCTTAAGTTTCTCCTGCTCTGTTTTTTCTTTTATCTAACCCAGACTTGCGCAAAAGCACTGGCAGAAGCAATTTTCTTATTACTTTTTTAGAAGAAAAAGGAGATACAAGCTTTTGACTAAAATAAGACAAACAAAATGATACAACAACTAGAATTACTTAATTTCTATTTTTAACAAAAAAAAATTATTAGTATAAACAAAACTCTTTTTGGTAGTAATATTTTAATAACGGTTAGAATCTAATTTTATAATCTAGTTTTATTTTTATTTTTATAATTTTTTTTTTTGATTTATTTTTGTTTACTATTTAATTTGTTAATTTTGAATTTTTTAATTATTTGTATTTCTTTTAAACTTTTTTAATTACTTAGTTCATTTATTTTAACTTATTTTAATAATTTTATTAACTTTTATTTTGGACTTTTATTTTATGTATTTATTATTAAATTTATTAATTTTTATAAATCTTATTTATTTTTTGATTTTTTCAAAATTTATTTACTATTTAGTTATTTGATTTTTTAAATTCTGACTTCTTTATTATTTACTTTAGTATATTTAACATTTAATATTTATTTTTTTTTTGAGAAATAACTTTTTTTAACTTAAAAATATCATTTTTTTATTTTTCTAGTTACTAAATTTTTTTTTTATTAATTTATTTTTATTTATTTAATATTTATTTACTTATTTTATTTTTAGTTGTTTTTTTTTTAATTTTTACTTAACATTTTTTTTTTATTTTTTTATTTTTTTAATATTATATGGTTTTTTCTCGTATTTTTCTATTATTTAGTTATATATTTTTTTTATTTCTGATTTTTGTTTAAATATATTATATACATTTTTTCATGCAAAAGAGTTTTCCCGTGCAATTTTGTCCCTTAGTGCAAAAATTTCTACGCGCAATTTTGACCCGTCTCTGGGTAGGAAACAAAACTCGTGCAAAATAGACCCTCCGTGCTAAATTGTCACTCGTGCAAAAATGTACCCTCGTGCAAAAGTGAACCTTAGTGCAATTTTGTCTACGTGCAATTTTATCTTCGTGCAATTTTGTGCTCTCGTGCAAATCAGTCTTCGTGCAAAAGTACCTTCGTGCAATTTAGTGTTTTCGTGCAATTTAGTGTTTTCGTGCAATTTTGTCCCCTCGTGCAATTTTGTACGCTCGCGCAATTTAGACAGCTACCCATTAACAAAACATCATATATCAGCTTAATATACTATATGGTAGCCTGACTTACATTAAACTACTCTGAAATTGTGAAAAATTGAAACGTATTCAAAGTCAAAAACTGTACATATTTACTTATATCAAGCTTATTTATAAATTCATTATATTAACAATAATATTATCATTTATAAAAAATATATACTTTTTAAAGAAAAACACTTTACCTGAGATTTTTTAAACAATTACAATTTAGCATAAGTTTTTTAGAAACTGTGTACTAGCTTTTGTTTTCAAATAACTTTAAAAACTTCTCTAACTAGCCTGGATGTCCCATGTTAGCTAGAGTCAAACTGTAACCTATATATGTAGGTACCTTTAATATTAAGCTTAACCTATACTAAATAATGATACTAAAGACTACACTATATAAAACTAGGTATGACATGAGTTAACATATTTTATATAAAGAACAATTGCAAACACTAACAAATATATTAAGTACATCAAATTTATAAAACACTTTAAATGTGGTCAAAACCTTTACACATGATTTAATCTAGCAAGAATATACTTTAAGAATGTATAAAACAAAATAATATTTAACTACTTAGAATGTAAATAAGAAATACTTATAAACACCAATAAAAAAAAAACACTTTATAAAACACAAGAAAACATATAACGTCTATTCTTCATAGTCACGTTTACTGCAGCAGGCTGTGGCTAGCATCTCCCTATGCTTTCTCTGGCTGGTTTATGTAGCAGCGTTCTTAACTTTTTGCAACATTACATCAGTAAATTCTGGTCTGCACTTTATTTTATCATTTTTCAACTGTATTAAACTTGCATCAGTATAAAACTTATCCTTGCGAGCTTTCTTTTAAACGCTTGAATGAACTTTTAGCTCAAAACTTCCGACCGAATCTAAACAGTAATCAAGTGCAACTTGATATCCGGTTACAAAACTTTTCTTATCTGAAATGTTAAACTAAACTGAGTTAGTCTAAATTGATAGAGTGTGTAGCAACCCTAAAATGATAGAATATTACATCCTTAATAGTTAAATACTAATAACTACTCCAACTATTTTTTAGAGACTTAAAAATGTTGTCTAAAACTAATTGAAATGTTTTAATTAGAATATTATATTTAAAATAAATTATAAGTAAAAATATTTATTATAACAGTAAAAACAGAGAGTTTGAACAAATAAAGAAATTATTAATATAAACTAACTTGTTTTATATTCTTCCATTATGATTTGCTAAAGGATGTCTTAAAAAAAACTTGTTTATATACTTCTTCAGTACAAAAACTAATGTAGAACTTTAAGTTTACTTACACTATAAGAAATAGAGTTAAATTAGACTTTTAGTATACATTGCAATTTCAATAATTATTATGTTAGACTGTCATGCAATGATATAAATCAAATCAAGTTAGAAGAAAAACTAAATATATAACTAGCTTTGTTTAGTATAGTTTTTTTTTATAACAGCCTTTGTCTGAAAATAAAGGTATTTGTGTTGTAATATCGATTGGGACAGGCAAATAGCAAAAATGATTGTAGGCAACAGTGTCAGAAACAAAAATATCTGAATACTGAATAATTATGGTGTATTTGTTGTTATATTTTAACTAAATGTCTTTTCTGATCAGTTTTTGTTTAATAAATAAATTAAGAATGGAAATTCTGATTATGAACAAGTTTACCCGACATAAAAAAGTCTGGATACTAAATATTTAATAAGTATTTGTTTGCTCTTAAAATTTCCTGTTAAAGTAGTTTTACAAAGTTAAATAAATAACGATGGAACCTCTTATTTTATGTAGAGTTGCCAGAACTTAAATACTTAAGAGTTAAAAATACTGAAGTGTTGACTTTTTTTGAAGAAAGATATCATGCTTGAGCAATTATATGGTGACTTATATAAAAATACTGTCAAACTTGATTTCGAGTAACTCGGTCACTTGGTTTACTAGTAGATAACTCAGCTACTATATTTCTATGTAATTAAACAGTAAAGAATTTTAGTACCAATTTTTCTTAACTTAAATATGCTTAATCTCTAGCATAAAAAGACTATCAAAGTTTAATTAAATAATCTCTTAAACTATACAATTTAAACACAATATAATCATTTTCAAAAGTACAAAAATATTGAGTTCAATTTTTTTTCTCTACATTAGAATTAACAATGTTATTTTTCAAAACCTTTCAAAAAAAATAAAAAAAGCTGTATGTTGGTTTCTTTTTTCTTCTAGTTAAATTTGAAAATTTAAACTAAATTTGTTTAGTTTTTAAGTAAAAATTTTGAGTAAAAATTTGTTTTTATTTTATTTTAATTGTTTAAATGCTATTTTCCATGACTGTCACATATCTTTTTAGGTTTATTTTAGCACTGACGAGGTGTTGGCCGAAACTTAGTTTGTAAAAAAAAAATTTAAAGAATAAGTTTACTATTTCTTCTCCAGTATTTTCTTTAAAAAGCATTTAATAGCAACATTATTAAACTAGTACATTTAACAAGTTTTTTTTAAATAAAACAGTAAGTTAGTACAATATGTACGCAAAAACTATTTTTATGATGAATAAATTGTTTACTTTGTAACTTATAAAAAGGTTTATAACACCTCACGAATATTCTGAAATGGTTTCTACTTTATTTATATTTTTAAAACCTAAGTTGAAACTGCTTAAGACATTTTTTTTAAATATTTTAAAGACATTAGTTATATATATATATAAATACATTTCATATGTTAATTAAGAACTAAAATTAAGGATGATCCTTAGGCAATTATGTTAATTACAAACTGTAAAGTAATAACTAAAACATCGTTTTCAATTCACAAGTTCTTGAATATTTTAAACGATAAAAATTTCTACCGCGTAAATGAAAAGTGCATACATAAAGGATAGCTTCAAAATTCTACAATGTTTTAGTTTATACATTATTTTCGACTGTTTTAAAAGTTTCTATTTAAAATATATTGACTTCAATCTACTTGTTTGTGTTATTTTAATGTCAATGTTTTTTTGGTTGTTTAAAAAACAGTTAATACAACAATTATACTGTTTTGAAAACTAAAGGAGTTGAATTTTGATAAAGGGTAGAGCACAGTTTTAATGTCAGTTCTAGTTAGTACAAGAAATTAAATAATTATGGAAAAGAAATGTACAAATCATTTAATTTATTGAAAGGAATGTAGTATAACTTATTTGTAAAACATAAAACACTATTGAAACTTTATTAAAAAAGTATAACTCAAAAAAAGAATTATTTTATTTCATTTTGCAGTATACTTTATGCACGATTAGTTTAAAATGCAAAATATTATTTGGTCACTTTTTGTTATTATTAGTTATTATAAAATGTGTATGTGTAATTTGTAAAGTTGTCTTTAAAGTTTAACACAAATGGTTATTGCGTTGTTAAGCTAAAGTATTTTGCGTAAAAGAAAAGAAATTGAATAGCTAAATGATTTAACAAAGTTCTGCTAAATCTTTTAAACTATTTTTGGATTACAATACATTTACTACATTATCATTTTGAGCGTTTACACATTTTTTTCTCTTATACGCTAAGCATTAGGTATTACTCATATAAAATCAGATTTGTTTTTTTTTACTTAGGATTCTTTTTTTCTGCTATAACTGTTAGTAAAAAGTAATAACTAGATTTAAAGGGATCATTTATGTTATAAAGTTTTTATTTTTAAGTGACTAAGGTTTTAAATAAAATTAAGTATACCTGGATTCAAATCAATAGCTGATTTGAAGTAATCTATTAAACTGATACACTTGTAAAAACAAATTAGTTAAACTTCAACAGTAAGTCTTAATGAAATTTTTTAAGTAAGCCAACCAATCTAAAGATGTCACAAGCCTTTGAACAAAATGTTGATGATAAACTTTTGTATGTACGAAACAAACTACGTAAGCAGCAAGTAGAAATAGAAGAAATTACGAAAGAGCTATCTAAGTTGAATACTGAACAAAATAAAGTTTGCTGCAACAGCAGCACAGTTGTAACTGAAAAATTGAGTCAGTGAAATTTTAGTTATTCTTTTTATCAAAAAAATACTGATTAATACAACAGTGTAATAATAAAATTTACGTTTTAAGTTGTTGTATTATCAAAAAAAAAAAAAAAATAATACAACAACGTTTAGAGTATTTTTGTTAGTAAATGTGCTTATTATGTCAAAATTGAATATTGTAAACATAATTTTAGCTTTTGAAGAATCTACAGGGATTAAAAACGCAAGAAATGGAAAGTTTTAGAAAGTTATAAACAGTTAGTTTAATAAGTGTTTTAGTTAAAGAATAGTTATAGTGTATAAGTTTTGTGCAAAGTATTTTGTCTAGTTGTTCTTTAATAGATAAATTTTACCTGTCTTCTAGTATCATAAATTAAATTCGTTTATTAAAAAATTACTCAAATGATGTTTAAACTGTAAATACTAAACTACATTCAGTTGCAAGAAAATTTATTTACTTTAATGCTTTAAAATATAATTTTACAGTTAGTGTCTTTTTTGGTTGAAGCTCTAAGCTATAAAAAAATATATTTTGAAGTAAAAACTTATTTTAAACTGAAATTATTTGACTGGAAGTAATTTTAAACAATGTTTTTGTAATTGTTGTTTTAGACTTCCTAAAGTTAGATAGTTTAAATAAATTGTGATAAAAAACCTAAGTATAAACTTTAACAAGGAAAAGTAACTGCAAAGTCGGGAAAAAATTCAAATGAAGAAGTAAAAAAGAACAAAAAAGAAAACTGTTCTTTAAAAACTTTTCCACGGCAAGAACTCAGTCAAAATTTAATTGATAGACAAAGTACTAGCAAGTACATAGAAAACCGTCATCAAACTGAATCTTCAGAAATTTTAAAAGAATTTAGCAACCATTCTTTGTACAATCATCTAAAAGAACGTTCCAGTTATAAAATGAAACCGAATGAAGAGTTAAGTGCCGATGAATGCATTGAAGAGTTTCTAGCAACTTTCTACCTTCGAGAGATGACACCTACAAAATCAGATGAACGGATTCTAGCTGAATCAACAAACAAAGATACTATGTATATCAAAAAGTGGTTTTATGAAAAAAGCCTTGTTAGAGAAAGCCTTGTATCAAACCTTTTGAGGAGAAATCAAATACCGCTAGCCTTGCTGTATTTCAAAAAAATTCCAAAGCCTGACTTGTACGAGACGGAAAAGATCAGTGAACTGCTCGGAGCTGAAAAACTCTACGTTTTCCGATGGTTTGGCAACAAAAGGCGACTATATAGAATTAAAAGCTCAATAAAGCATTCATTCCGCTACAGTTCGGTCGAAGAACGTAAGTTAGAAAAGGCTTTTGAAAATCACCTCCTTACTAAATCGTTACCAATTGATGAGGTCATACGAATTGCAAAGCAAATTGACGTCGATCAAATATTGGTAGACAACTGGTTGTTTAAAGAAAGAAATAAACTAAGACGTAGTATCTCTGCAGAGCTTCTGAAACATGCAGAAGTTTCACTGACCAACGACAGAGAAATTAGACACCAAGACCCTTCGAATGTTGCACAAACTTCATCAATCATAAGTACACCACACAGTGAACATTTTCCGAACGAACGGAGCAGTGAAGCTAACAAGTTTTTACAGAACCATAAAACTCACAAAAATAACAACATTTTTTTAGATTCTGCTGGCATTCGTAATCAACAACTTCAGTATTATCCTGACTCTTATAGTTCTAGTCAATTTCATCAACAATCAAGTTTAGATATAACAGGTTTTCGAAAGTTACCTCCTTTTCATCATCAACAGCTGATGATGCCAGTTGCTAGCCACCAACCTGATTTTAGTCTCGATATTCAACAAACACATCCTGATTTCATACTTGATAATCAACAAATACAACCTTATTTCAGACTCAATAATCAACAAGTACAACCTGATTTTAGCCTTGATGATCAACAAAGACATCTTGATTTTAGCCTTGATAATCATCATAGACAACCTGATTTTAGTCTCGATAATCAACAAAGACAACCTGATTTCAGACTTAATAATCAACAACTACAACCTGATTTTAGCCTTGATAATCAACAAAGACAACTTAAATTTAGCCTTGATAATCATCACAGACAACCTAATTTTAGCCTCTATAATCAACAAAGACAACCTTATTTCAGCATTGATAATCAACAAATACAACCTGATTTCAGACTTAATGATCACCAATTACAACCTGATTTAAGCCTTGATAATCAACAAAGACAACTTAACTTAAGCCATGATAACTATCACAGACAACCTGATTTCAGATTAAATAACCAACTATTACAACCTGATTTAAGACTGTATAAACAACAAAACTTACCTGATTTCAGACTTGATAATCAACGAAAGAAACCAGATTTCAGCCTTAATAAGCATCAATTAAAACCGTACCAAGCATTTTCAAATCCTATTAATCAACATAAGAAAGTTATTTCAGCTCAAAATAATCAAAAGCAAACAGGCTTGTATTTTACAAGCTATCGACAACCATCTGTATACATGCCATATCAATCCGATTCAAATTCAGCTAACAAAACCAGCAGCAATCAAAATGAATTTTTTCAAGACTATGGAGACGATTAATTATAACTTAATTCGATTGAAAATGTTTAACTACCTAAGTTTACGAGCGTCATTCCATTTACGGTACAACTTTTACGGTTTTTACTAAAGTTCTTTAGCTTTGACGCTCATCCACATCCTTATCTTTACTTCCACAATAATGTTTTATACATCATCTTTTAGCTTAGAGTATCTAGTTTGTGAACTATTATTTTATTTTTATATTGGGTTGGTATAAATGGTGCTGTAGCCCATAGAAAAAGTGGTACATTATGGCTTTTTTTCAGTTTTTTTGGAAAATCTAACGATAAACAAATAGTTTTGACTTGATATTTTTTTATGCATATAAAATAATATTATGCTCATTCTCTATGTACGATTTTTTATAAAACAAATTTTTTTTAAGAAAATAGGTGATTTATTGTTTTCATTATATTATGGTTTATCTCAATAAATATTCAACTAAAAGTAAAATGAATAAAAGATTCACACAGTACTAATTATTCTGCATTGTTACCATGCACAGTTTTTATTTTAACGAATTACTTTTTGAAATATTAAGCATTGAAATTTTCCTTTTTTTTAAAACTGTAAGCTACTTAGTCTTTGAAGTACAAAACAAACGCAAATGATTTGTTTGAAACTAATTTTCTTAGGTGGCGCTACAGATTATTAAACTAATTTAATATATAATTTGATGCAATTTTTTATCAACATATTAGCAAATAGTTTCTTAAATAATTTATTTTATATTATGTCAGTATGAATGGTGCTGTGGGAACGGGTCAGAAAAGAACGGGCGTAACTTTAGTACGGAATGACACATAAACACAAAGTGAAACTTTAGCAAAGAGTGACACTTTAGCACGGAGTGACATATTAGCACGGCGTCACTTTAACTCAGGTAACATTTTAGCACGGAGTGTCATTTTAACACAAAGTGAAACTTTAGCAAAGAGTGACACTTTAGCACGGAGTGACATATTAGCACGGCGTCACTTTAACTCAGGTAACATTTTAGCACGGAGTGTCATTTTAACACAAAGTGACACTTTAGCATAGAGTGACACTTAGGCACGGAGTGACACACTCACACAGAGTGACACTTTCTGTAACACTTTAGCGCGAAAAGACACATTAATACTAAGTGACACTTAAACACAAAGGGAAATTAGCAAACAGAGACTCTTTAGCACGGAGTGACACATAAGCACGGTGTCACTTTTGCACAGCTAGCATTTTAGCACGGAGTGTCATTTCAGCACAAAGTGACACTTTAGAACGAAGTGACACACTAGCACAGACTGACTTTTTATGTGACATTTTAGCACGAATTGACATATTAGCACAAAGTGTCACTTAAACACAAAGCGACACTTTAGCAAAAAGAGATTTTTAGCACGGAGTGACACATTAGCACAGAGTGACACATTAGCACGAAGTGACACAACAGCAGAAAGTGACACTTTAGCACGGAGTGACACATTAGCACAGAGTGACACTTTAGCACAGAGTGACACATTAGCACGAAGTGACACAACAGCAGAAAGTGACACTTTAGCACGAAGTGACACAATAGCAGAAAGTGACACTTTAGCACGGAGTGACACTTTGCGACGGCGTCTATTAACTCATTTTACTAAAACAATTTAACGAAGGTATTTTAACACTTTTAGTTTTTTAATTTCAACAAATATCTTTTTGTATAAAACTAGCAACGTAACAAGCTCCAGGCCTTTTATAACATCATAATTAGCTTAAATTAGTTTTAGTTAGTAAATTAAAAATATTGCTATTATTGATAAATAAACTGACTTTGTTTCAAAGCTCCGATAAATCAATAGATTATTAAAAATGTACTTAATTGATTTTTATAATACACAAGGTTTTAACATCGTCAAACAAAACGATGCGAAGTTCCTCTTATTTCTACATCTACGTGTGTCGCAACTTTTTAAAACGTATGCAGGTGTTAAAATTTATATATATAGACTACTGCAAAAGTAAATAAACTTATCTCACTTATTTTTTATCTATTTAGTTTTTTTGTATTTTTAAACTTTTAAGAAACAGCACAATTTAAAGTTTTACAAGAAAAACTTTTATTTGATTGTTTTATAAGTTTTCGGACTCATGTTTTGCCTTTCTTTTTAAGGTTATTAGATATACAAAGCTAAACATCATTTAGATGTACAGTTTTAAATCTATTAACATAAAATAACCAATTTTTCATAATTTATGGATAAAAAAGTTCTCTAATTACCTAAATAAAAACAAACAAACCTTAATTTGATCTGTCTACTTAAAAATTGTAATTAAGAAGCTTTTGACAAATCTGACTGTGAATTAAATTATTTCTTAATTTAAAATTAAAAATACTTTTTTTATGGTTCTAGACTGAAGTTATTTTTGTTTTAATAATTAGCTTGTTTGTTTTAGCATGGCCTATACAAGTGAATCCATTCACTTCATGATTTTTTATGTTGAAAATGCTTTTAGCTAGTGCCATGGAGAATGAATGTAAATTACATTTTGTTTATAAAACCTGATTAAAGTTAAACTGTATTTTTTTTAGCTTTTTTTTTAAGTTACAATTTTATATTTCAAAAATAAGTATTTTTTTAAATGCTTTTAGACTTAAAGAGTTTTTTTTAATTTTGATATCTAGCTATTTTGTTTTAGCATGGTTTGTTTCAGTATAGTATTTTTGGATTTAGAGTTATATTTATAATATTATTGAGATCTTAATTGGCTAAGATTTTTTCTGGCTAAGATTCAAAAAAAGACTGAAAACGTTCTGCTTGAATAACTTCATCGCGGCTAATGTTGGCTAAAGTAAAACTTGGCTAAGATTTTTTTCTGGCTAATTTTGGCTAAAGTAAGAATTCGAATAAGTAAGAATAAACTAAAAAAACAAATAAAAATTAATAAACTCAAGTTCAAAAGTTAACAAAAAAAAACAAAATCAAAAAAATTAAGAAAATACTCTTGATTGTTAATATTTATTAAACAAAAAAAAAATCAAAAATCTTTAAGATATCGAGTAATACATCATCATACTACAATACATTTTTTTATAATATACTTAAAAAGCTAATAACAATTTAAATTAATTAGAATAATAATATAAACGTTATAGTCACGTACAAATTAAATGAAAAACCTTCTATTTAAACTGCGCGTTATTTGTAAAAGTATTTGTTTTAGAGCTTAACACTATTCTTGCATAAAAATCTCCACAGTTAAACAAAAATTTATTTAAAACTTTATACAAATATGTTGGATTAAAAAAATTAGAATTTTAAACAAATCACTTTTATATATTAGCTAAAGTTGGCAAAAGTATAAACTTTCAATAAAAATTAAACATTAATAACATTTTATTTATAAAATTAATCAGTTTAATTTAAAAGATGTTATTACTCAATGTAAACCTCAGTGAAAGAGGTAATCATGATGTTAAAAATAGAGAGAGTAGCTCTTTAACGCTGTATCCTAAAATGGTTTGGAATTTGAAATATCAGCAGAACAACAACCTAAATAATATTATATTTTAAGTTGGTGAAACAGAATATAAATTGGTAAAGAATTTTAATAAGTAAAATAAATAAGTAATATGTATTAGAATTTTAATTTAAAACAATAAATTAAACTAATATAATTTATATACATTTAAAGTACTGTAACAGTAAAATTATAATTAATTTATACAGTTAAAAAAAACTTTATAATAGTCTCATAACCGAAACAGAATAACTCTAGACCATTTCAAACGTTACATTAAAAGAGTGATAGAGTTAAAAAAGTACTAACAGAATAAAAAATAGACTATGTCCTTGCCATAATCATTATTTTAACAGTTTTATTTAAAATCTTGTCAAACTTTGTAAAATCCTTTTTAGATGTTAACAAATCATCCTGTTTAAACAAAATTTGTATATATCATGTACTTAAAAAGTTATTGTCTTTTTAAAATTACCTTTTTTACGTAATGATCTGCTATTAAACTTAGCGCTGTAACAAAAAGCATATATTTAAGAACTTAACACTTTGTTTCTAGGGTTCATAACTTCTATATTTTTACTTGAAATCTTGTCAAACTTTGTAAAATTGTTTTTCAATGTTAACAAAACGACCCATTTAAACAAAATTTGTATATATCATGTACTTAAAAAGTTATGGTCTTTTTAAAATTACCTTTTTTACGTGAATGATCTGCTATTAAACTTAGCGCTGTAACAAAAAGCATATATATAAGAACTTAACACTTTGTTTCTAGGGTTCATAACTTCTATGTTTTTACTTGAAATCTTGTCAAACTTTGTAAAATTGTTTTTCAATGTTAACAAAACAACCCATTTAAACAAAATTTGTATATATCATGTACTTAAAAAGTTATGGTCTTTTTAAAATTACCTTTTTTACGTGAATGATCTGCTATTAAACTTAGCGCTGTAACAAAAAGCATATATTTAAGAACTTAACACTTTGTTTCTAGGGTTCATAACTTCTATGTTTTTACTTGAAATCTTGTCAAACTTTGTAAAATCCTTTTTAAATGTTAACAAAACGACCCATTTAAACAAAATTTGTATATATCATGTACTTAAAAAGTTATGGTCTTTTTAAAATTACCTTTTTTACGTGAATGATCTGCTATTAAACTTAGCGCTGTAACAAAAAGCATATATTTAAGAACTTAACACTTTGTTTCTAGGGTTCATAACTTCTATGTTTTTACTTGAAATCTTGTCAAACTTTGTAAAATTGTTTTTAAATGTTAACAAAACGACCCATTTAAACAAAATTTGTATATATCATGTACTTCAAAAGTTATGGTCTTTTTAAAATTACCTTTTTTACGTGAATGATCTGCTATTAAACTTAGCGCTGTAACAAAAAGCATATATTTAAGAACTTAACACTTTGTTTCTAGGGTTCATAACATCTATGTTTTTACTTGAAATCCTGTCAAACTTTGTAAAATCGTTTTTCAATGTTAACAAAACGACCCATTTAAACAAAATTTGTATATATCATGTACTTAAAAAGTTATGGTCTTTTTAAAATTACCTTTTTTACGTGAATGATCTGCTATTAAACTTAGCGCTGTAACAAAAAGCATATATTTAAGAACTTAACACTTTTTTTCTAGGGTTCATAACTTCTATGTTTTTACTTGAAATCTTGTCAAACTTTGTAAAATCCTTTTTAAATGTTAACAAAACGACCCATTTAAACAAAATTTGTAGATATCATGTACGTAAAAAAGTTATGGTCTTTTTAAAATTACCTTTTTTACGTAAATGATCTGCTATTAAACTTAGCGCTGTAACAAAAAGCATATATTTAAGAACTTAACACTTTGTTTCTAGGGTTCATAACTTCTATGTTTTTACTTGAAATCTTGTCAAACTTTGTAAAATTGTTTTTAAATGTTAACAAAACGACCCATTTAAACAAAATTTGTATATATCATGTACTTAAAAAATTATGGTCTTTTTAAAATTACCTTTTTTACGTGAATGATCTGCTATTAAACTTAGCGCTGTAACAAAAAGCATATATTTAAGAACTTAACACTTTGTTTCTAGGGTTCATAACATCTATGTTTTTACTTGAAATCCTGTCAAACTTTGTAAAATCGTTTTTCAATGTTAACAAAACGACCCATTTAAACAAAATTTGTATATATCATGTACTTAAAAAGTTATGGTCTTTTTAAAATTACCTTTTTTACGTGAATGATCTGCTATTAAACTTAGCGCTGTAACAAAAAGCATATATTTAAGAACTTAACACTTTTTTTCTAGGGTTCATAACTTCTATGTTTTTACTTGAAATCTTGTCAAACTTTGTAAAATTGTTTTTAAATGTTAACAAAACGACCCATTTAAACAAAATTTGTATATATCATGTACGTAAAAAAGTTATGGTCTTTTTAAAATTACCTTTTTTACGTAAATGATCTGCTATTAAACTTAGCGCTGTAACAAAAAGCATATATTTAAGAACTTAACACTTTTTTTCTAGGGTTCATAACTTCTATGTTTTTACTTGAAATCTTTTCAAACTTTGTAAAATCGTTTTTAAATGTTTACAAAACGACCCATTTAAACAAAATTTGTGTATATTATGTACTTAAAAAGTTATGGTCTTTTTAAAATTACCTTTTTACGTGAATGATCTGCTATTAAACTTAGCGCTGTAACAAAAAGCATATATTTAAGAACTTAACACTTTTTTTCTAGGGTTCATAACATCTATGTTTTTACTTGAAATCCTGTCAAACTTTGTAAAATCGTTTTTCAATGTTAACAAAACGACCCATTTAAACAAAATTTGTATACATCATGTACTTAAAAAGTTATGGTCTTTTTAAAATTACCTTTTTTACGTAAATGATCTGCTATTAAACTTGCGCTGTAACAAAAAGCATATATTTAAGAACTTAACACTTTGTTTCTAGGGTTCATAACTTCTATTTTTTTACTTGAAATCTTTTCAAACTTTGTAAAATCGTTTTTAAATGTTTACAAAACGACCCATTTAAACAAAATTTGTGTATATCATGTACTTAAAAAGTTATGGTCTTTTTAAAATTACCTTTTTACGTGAATGATCTGCTATTAAACTTAGCGCTGTAACAAAAAGCATATATTTAAGAACTTAACACTTTTTTTCTAGGGTTCATAACTTCTATGTTTTTACTTGAAATTTTGTCAAACTTTGTAAAATCCTTTTTAAACGTTAACAACCTTTTTCACATGAATGATCTGCGTTTAAAACTTTGCTCTGTTTGCATAAATAGTAGTTTTAGAACTTTAATGTTTTGTATATCATGTAACTTTTTTGATTATTTTGAATAACCTTTGTATTTTTATCTAGCTTTGCAAAGTCTTTCATTAATAAAATAATACTTTTATAGAACACTCTTTGAGAAGTTTTTTTTTCATTTAAAACACAAAACTAAAAACACAAAATTGTAAAAAACTCTTGATCATCAATCAAATAAACATAGATTACTATAAACCTGATACAAACTTTAAGTTATAATTTATGCTATTTAAACGAAATAAAAAACAGAAAAATGTTTAAAAATAGTACTACCTTCTCGTTTTGCACATATTGCAAATCCACTTTTTAGTCTTAGGTGGGTTCTTTCTTAAACCTAAGCATTCAAAATGAAACCAACGCCTACATTCTTTTCTTTCGCAGAAGATCTTAATGTAATTTCAATATTAAATAACCAAAGTATATTGTATACATTTATTTATAATACCAAAAAATAAGTTATCGGTATGTTTACTGCAGTTTTAAAGTGTTGAACAAATAATCAAAACAATAAGGTTGATTATTAGCAAGTTTTTAAGCAAAATAAAATTACACATTTTGAATATCAAGTTAAGTTGAATAAACTTAGGGACCTCCTTTAAAAAACAACTTCTGTGTAAGCTAATTTTTTTAGCAAGAAAGCAACAGCAGTAGATATTTGTTGAACCGCAGTAAACGTATCGTAAGGTTATTGATATTTTTTAATTAAATATTATTCTATGCTTTTCATAGACAACTTTTATACTTGTCAAAAAAATTATCAATTTCTATATTTTAATAATAAAGCTTAACAAAAATTACCCAAGTGTCTGTTTTTGTATTTTTTAACTTTTTGCTTTCTGCGACAGTTTTTCTTCCACAATCAAAACAAACATTTCTGTCCTCTAGAGAGTTTGACGGTCCACCGCATAATAAAATATCAAAGGCGACTTCTTGTCTGTACTCTCTAGAGTTTTCGAAAACTTGCAATTGGCCAGCCTCTTCATTTTTCATAAGTTGCTGGGCGTACTAAGTTAAATAATTGAAATCGTTTTAATATATATAATACTTTTTTGTCACGTTTAATATATGTAGAAGACTCACTTTCAATATAGCTAATTCAGAGTCATTAACTCTATCCTTAGGCAAGTATTCTTGATGAAACGTTTTTCTGATTATGTTTTTGATGCCAACTAAGTCTCCTATATACTTTCTTCTTTCCTCGTTTGGTTCCTCGTTAGCAAAAGGATTGAGAATGGTTAAAGACTTCAGGTTTTTGTTGACATACTGTAAAATTTTGCAAAACTATTAGCGTAAATAAAGTTTTTAATTTAAAATACAAACTATTAGCTGAAAAACAAAAGTTTCTTAATTTGAATAAGTGTCAAAATACTTACAATTATTCTTGGTATTCTGCTTCTTACAAGAATGATTATTTTTTTGGCCTTGAGCATTTGTTCTATTTGTTTTACATTTAGACTACTAAGTACAGTTTTCTTTTCAATTTGTTTTTCATGAACCACTATCACACATGTATCTAAAAAATTATTTTTTAAGGTTAATTTTAGATAAAATTTTGTAGTTTGTTTAAGTTATTTCGAAATCATAGTTAACCTGGACTTTTATAGTTTTTCAAAAAATATTCTGTAACAATAGGTGATACTTTGTTTGGGTTCTTTATAGATAAAAAGTTGTAATGCCTAAGAATTGTGTCACAATTAACATTGGTACTGGCAATGACTCTCGATCCTTCGCATTTCCACAAATGCTCTCTCTGAAATTAAAATTTATTTCAATATTAGTTTCTAAAATGTTGTTTATAACGACTTACATCTTTGAAGGTTTGGCACATCTTTGCTTCGTTGGATTTGTTTTTTTCGCCTTCTTGTAGCTCAGCCTCTATTAGCTGTTTGTTTTTAAGGTAGTAAAATGTTTTAAAAAGAATTCAGTTACAATAAATTTCACTGCTTTAACATACCTGATGATCTTGATTCCAGTAAGACGTAATTAACTTTGCATTTGGATTAGCTTTTTTCCAGGCAAAGGTAATACCGTCTTCAGCTACGGCTGGGTGATCAGCTTCTAGTATTTCGTCTTCTGAGTCAGTTTCATCATATACTTTATGATTGTCTTTATAAACCAGTTGATTTAGTCTAAAATGTTAATAAAAATTAAAAAAACAACTGAAAGCGTGTTTATTTACTAAAAATACCAAAGCTATTTAGTGATTTAAAAAGCGAAATCTAAGAAATCTACATAAAGAAAGTAGCTACTGCCATAATAATAAAAAATATACGTATTTTGTTAAAGATATATAATTGTTGTTGTAAACTACCTGTACCGATCATTTGTCGCTCTTAAAAATGCTCCTACTTCCCATACATTTCTTCTTTTGGTGTAGTCATTTCTTGCATCTTCTTCTAACTTGGGATCACGCAGCTGGTATCTTTTCAAAGAAGAAAAATGGGCTTCTACAGCTTGGTTATTCTAAAATGATTTTTGATTCATTATGAAGCAAAGCAAAACTGCCGTCCACAGCGGAATTATTGGAGCCCATTGTCTGATAAAATAACTTATGAATTGAGGAAAATAGTAATTATTTAGTTCATCTCCATCTTCATCCAGACTCATCTCCAGAACAACAGATTCTTTTAATTTCTAAAAGTTCAAGGTTGAGAACATTGTTATACACTATTTAAAACAATTAAATTATCTTACTTTGATATCAGAATGAAAAGGAGACCTATCCCGTATGTCATCCGACATTTCTGCCTCATCATTGAATTTAGTTGCCTGACCACTTTTGTTTATTTTATTTACAATCTCTTCAACTCCCTCTCTACAACGATATTTTTAAAATCACATAACTTTTAATAATGCAAATAAATTTTACAAACTTAAGTGCTAAGAATCTCTATTAATAATGAAACATACATTGTAACCTATTTTCTGCCACGAATCCAAGCACTTTCATAGCATTTTTAAATTGAGCTGTCTTTTCTAAAAAATACAAAATGGTTAACTAAAAAATATGTTTAAAGTTAACTTATATAGATATACAGTAATATATTGTTTGAGCACGCTTTTGGTAAACTGCTTTTACAGAAGTGCGTATCTAAAAATGTTAGTTTAAATAAAATTATCCTGTTGAACTCCAGTATCTTGGTTCAAAATAGCATATTCTATGAGAGTTGCGCACCTAAAATGACGCATTAAAATTAAATAAAGTTAAACACGCTTACTTAAGCTTAAAAGGACGATGCAAAAATGTTTGAATATGAACTTTATGACTTCGTAATTTTTGCAAGTTACCATTCGACAAAAAATTGTCATGATTAATGACTTGACTTCGTCTTTTGCACCAATACTTTCGCACTTTCTTTTTATGGAATGCATAACGTGTGAACCACATAAATGAATCGTAGTGTTGATCATTGATTCAAAGAGTTCTTTTTGTTCTCTTTCTTTAAAAGTTGTTGTCAAGATGGTTTACAATCATATATTTATTACATTTTGCTAGGTTTGTTTATTAAGTTATGCATGTTTCTAAACCAAAAAAGCACTAACTAAATTAATATATCAAATAAAATAATTATTTTTTTTTGTTAGCCCTTTACAAAAATTACTTTAATCATTGCATACGTTTAAGTTCAGTTCAAGATTGTTGCAGTCAAAACATAAATCTTTAGCCAGATGTTTTATTTAAATTTGATACATATATAATTTAAACAACTCATTGTAGTATTTCTTTAGAAAAAACTTTTAATGTGATCGATAATAAGCAGCAAAAAATGCTTTATTAATATTTATTTTTGTGCATACCTTCTTAAAGTACTATTTAATGTTTTTAATAATTTTCCAATAAAAATGCGCCCGCGAGCAACGTATATTTAAAATCGGCCCATTTAAAAAGAATACCAACGGCTGTACTGAGTAGTGACCAAAAATGTATAACAAAATTATGTAAAATTTATATATATTTTTCAAATCTTTTAATGTTTAATTAAAGCAGTTTTTAAGTTGTTTTAATTGGTTTAGAAAAATTTAGAATTGTGTTCAGTTATTCAATATAAACATTTATATAACAAAGATAATTTTAAAAAGACTATAACTTTTTAACTACAAAATGTAAAGACATTTCGTTTACTTGGTAAATTTAGTTAACATTTAAAAAGGATTTAACAAAGTTTGACAAGATTTGAAATGAAAATTTGGAAGTTATGACTATGACAAGGACAGTGTTAAGTTCTTAAATATATGCTTTTTGTTACAGCGCTAAGTTTAATAGCGGATCATTTACGTAAAAAAGGTAATTTTAAAAAGACCATAACTTTTTAGGTACATGATATATACAAATTTTGTTTAAATGGGTCGTTTTGTTAACATTTAAAAAGGATTTTACAAAGTTTGACAAGATTTCAAGTAAAAACATAGAAGTTATGAACCCTAGAAACAAAGTGTTAAGTTCTTAAATATATGCTTTTTGTTACAGCGCTAAGTTTAATAGCAGATCATTCACGTAAAAAAGGTAATTTTAAAAAGACCATAACTTTTTAAGTACATGATATATACAAATTTTGTTTAAATGGGTCGTTTTGTTAACATTGAAAAACAATTTTACAAAGTTTGACAAGATTTCAAGTAAAAACATAGAAGTTATGAACCCTAGAAACAATGTGTTAAGTTCTTAAATATATGCTTTTTGTTACAGCGCTAAGTTTAATAGCAGATCATTTACGTAAAAAAGGTAATTTTAAAAAGACCATAACTTTTTAAGTACATGATATATACAAATTTTGTTTAAATGGGTCGTTTTGTTAACACTGAAAAACGATTTTACAAAGTTTGACAAGATTTCAAGTAAAAACATAGAAGTTATGAACCCTAGAAACAAAGTGTTAAGTTCTTAAATATATGCTTTTTGTTACAGCGCTAAGTTTAATAGCAGATCATTCACGTAAAAAAGGTAATTTTAAAAAAACCATAACTTTTTAGGTACATGATATATACAAATTTTGTTTAAATGGGTCGTTTTGTTAACATTTAAAAAGGATTTTACAAAGTTTGACAAGATTTCAAGTAAAAACATAGAAGTTATGAACCCTAGAAACAAAGTGTTAAGTTCTTAAATATATGCTTTTTGTTACAGCGCTAAGTTTAATAGCAGATCATTCACGTAAAAAAAGTAATTTTTAAAAGACCATAACTTTTGAAGTACATGATATATACAAATTTTGTTTAAATGGGTCGTTTTGTTAACATTTAAAAACAATTTTACAAAGTTTGACAAGATTTCAAGTAAAAACATAGAAGTTATGAACCCTAGAAACAAAGTGTTAAGTTCTTAAATATATGCTTTTTGTTACAGCGCTAAGTTTAATAGCAGATCATTCACGTAAAAAAGGTAATTTTAAAAAGACCATAACTTTTTAAGTACATGATATATACAAATTTTGTTTAAATGGGTCGTTTTGTTAACATTTAAAAACAATTTTACAAAGTTTGACAAGATTTCAAGTAAAAACATAGAAGTTATGAACCCTAGAAACAAAGTGTTAAGTTCTTAAATATATGCTTTTTGTTACAGCGCTAAGTTTAATAGCAGATCATTCACGTAAAAAAGGTAATTTTAAAAAGACCATAACTTTTTAAGTACATGATATATACAAATTTTGTTTAAATGGGTCGTTTTGTTAACATTTAAAAAGGATTTTACAAAGTTTGACAATATTTCAAGTAAAAACATAGAAGTTATGAACCCTAGAAACAAAGTGTTAAGTTCTTAAATATATGCTTTTTGTTACAGCGCTAAGTTTAATAGCAGATCATTTACGTAAAAAAGGTAATTTTAAAAAGACTATAACTATATTAAAGTACAACATATGAAAACATTTTTTTTCTTTGGTAAAGTTAGGTAACATTTAAGAACGATTTTACATAGTTTAACAAGATTTCAAGTATAACTGTGGAAGTTATGATAATGGCAAGGACAGTGTTTAGTTCTTGAAAAAATTCTTTTTAATACAGCACTAAGTTTTAAACGCAGATTATTCATGTATCATAGGTAATTTTAATAACATATTTTCCAAAATCACTTTATAAATTATTCAAAATACTTTAAATAAAATATGCCCGCGATTAAATTTTAATTAAATTCGTCGAATTTAAATTTAAGGTTGTCAACGCAACGGCTGTACTGATTAGATAATGTAATTTAAGTTTATGTAACAGTTATATATATTTTTTTAAAAGTTTTATTGTTTACTTAAAATAGTTGTTAAGTTGTTTAGAAACTAAATTATGTGTTTAGTTATACAAGATATAAAGAGATTTAAAACCTTAACTTATAAAAGTTAGGTAATAAACGTTTATATTAAACAAAGGATAAAAGTATATGTAGCTTAATTTATAATAAATGGCGTATGGAAACAAATTATTTTTATTATTTTTACTTTGATATAACTAACCTATTAAATTTTAGAATTTTTTTTTTTATTATCTTAAAATAGTAATTTGTATAAAGTTCTTACTTTTTAAACTCCACATGCAATAACAGTTTTATGCTCTAAAACATTTACTTTTACAGATATCGCGAAGTTTTAATGTTAGATTTTTTATGTATAAGAGATACTTTGTAAAATACTTTACTTTTTTTAATACTATTTTTAAATTCATCAATAGTGTATGACTCGATTGCCTCATATGCAAGGTTCTTAAAACAATTACTCGCGAAGTTTTAATAATAGAAATTTAATGTATAAAAGGTACTTCGTAAAATACTATACTTTTTTTATTACTATTTTTAAAATCGTCAATAGTGATATGACTTTTCTCAAAGCTTTTTTTAGTTTAATAAATAATAACCATTCACTCATTAGGAACTCTTTCAACGTGTCGTAGTTCATATCTTCTGGTTTATATCTGTGGTAGTAGCTCTCTCTCTCTTTCCAGGTCACTAATGTTTCAAGCAGCCTGTAAAGATCTTGATCCGATTGAATGTCATAATCGTTGGCGATCTTCTCAAAGTGTTTTAGCTTTATTTTTAACTGCTCTGTATCGCGCTTTAAGTATCCGATTTGACTGACAAGATCGCCCTTTTTTTGCATTAGTTTATACAGCTGGCTTGTTGTTGTGCGGGGCGTACTGCCACCTATGTCTACTGTGACGTCATATCTACTATCTTCTGGCTGGGGTTGGCAGTTGTACGACGGACTGCGAACACATGGTTGGAAGTTTTCTTTCACACCTGACCCTCCTTGCTCTACTGAAGGTCCTCTATAGTTCGGAGGAGAGCGACTGGTCACCTGGCTCCTTGGTAGGTCTTGAGCCTTTGAGGTGTGTGAAACCTGGTGGGGAACCTGGATTTGAGGATCCATGTATGTATTCTGTCTACCCTGAGTTGAGATGTCCTGATTTGTCCTTGTGGATGGATTTGGACTTCTCAATTCATGTAATTCTTCTTGTAATTTTCGAAATTCCTCTTGAAGTTTAGCCTGTCGAATTTGTTCCTTCAAATCTTTGATCCCCTGTACTAACTCCTCAGCACTCAGTTCTTGAGGTGGCACTTGAATAGGGGGTCTCCTGTTGTTTTGGAGGGAATAGTCCATGTTTAAGTTGTTAGGTTGGAGTGGCAAGGGTGAGGTTCTTGCTGGAGGAATGGAGCTGTTGCTAGGTGGTCCTGTCACCCTTGGTGGAGGCCCATAGTTGCTAGGTGTAGAATTTTGTTGGGGTGGGTAGCTTTGTCTTGGCAGACCACTTGGATTAGGCTGGTCTCTAGGTTGTTGATAACTGCCCATTGCTGCCTGGGGTTCTTCCCCCTTTTGGTTATTTCCTGACTGATCCCCCCCTATGTTCATGTCAATCTCGGCACTGATTTCTATGCCCTGTGTATCAATTAAAGCGTGTTCACTCACGTCGTGGTCACCATATCTTTCGCACGTTGCTTGTGGTTGGTCTGATGGACCAGGTTGGCTACGGCGCGAAGAGTGTGGGTCAACACCCCTTTTGTTGATTCCTCTGTCAATGTTACGCTGGCTACAGCGAGTTTCGGGGTTGTTGACCTTGTCTAAAGTATGATGTATGTTCTCTTTAGAGAACATACTATCCTGTTTGGGGGGCTTGGATCTATTACTCATTATGCTATACTAAGAGTTAGGTGTGGCCCACTAGTTATTTAATTAAATTTAGATATTTTAGATATTTAGATATTTAGATATTTAAATTAATTAAATTTGATTTGTAAATTTCAGAGATTATTAAGAGCACCAAAAGCAGCTTGCTTCTTAATTAATTATCCACAACAAAGTTTATTTATTCAATTTTATATAACCAATTTACAGATAATTTCAATATAATGATCTATTAACACCAAAGTTTAGTTATTTAAATATATGCAAAATCAAAAGTACAATTAACTTCAATTTAATTTTATCAACAGCAGAGTTTATTTATTCAAATTTATGCAAACCAAAAATACAATTAACTTCAATTTACTTTATTAGACATTTCAATTTAAGAGACAGAACTAGAAAATAAGAGATTAATGACAATACTCACAATTTAGCACATAGGAAGTTCAGCTTGAGCTTTTACAAATCTAACAATTCAAATCTAAGGCGGCAATTTAGAAAGTTAACAAATTAATACAAAAAACCCCTAATTAGAGAAAACTCTTTTGCTGAATTTAATTTATAGCCAGAGGCGTTACACCATCAACAGTATTTTTTTTTTAGTAAGGTTTAAAAGCTTAAGTTTTTTTGTTTAGATTTTTTTTTTATTGTTATGATTTAATATTTTTAGTTCGAGTTTTAAATTAGTTAAAACTGAGTTTTTTAATTTATGTTTTTTGTTTTTATTTTTTCATCAGTTTGTAAGCCTTTTTATTGTTACTTTAGCTTTTTATTAATATTTTTGAATCTTAGCCAGAAAAAAATCTTAGCCAAGTTTTTACTTTAGATAACTTTTACTTTAGCCAACATTAGCCAGTTTTTACTTTAGCCAACATTAGCCGCGATGAAGTTATTCAAGCAGAACGTTTTCAGTCTTTTTTTGAATCTTAGCCAGAAAAAAATCTTAGCCAATTAAGATCTCAATTATAATATTAGTTTTCAATAGACTTCATTTTTAATAAATTTTTCAATAAAATACTGAAAAATACATATATTTTTTAAACATATATTTTTTTCTAAACTATTAGCAGTTGTTTATATTTCATTAACAAAATAGAACTTATTTTTTAAAAGTATTTGAATATTTGTGTTTTTTTTCTCTGTTTTGCTGTAAATAATCAATAGTTGGTTCACATGGGTGGGTGTGTTCACACTGTTGAATTATTTTTTTTTTGTTCAGCGCTAGTAGACACTTTGTTTTAGCCACATGATTTTCCCACACTTAGTGGTTTTTATTGTGGCTACTTTAATTAAGTAAGTGTCTGGTATGCGTCCACCAAAAGGTTTTTTTTAACTTTTGTTGGTTAGTTAAATTTAAAGAGGGTAAAGAAGGAACAAATGATGAAGCTTAGAATTTGTTAAACAACATCAATTGTTGAGACAGCTAGCATTATTTTCTGATGTTTTTCTTCTTTTAAAATTTATTTAAAACTCTTTTTAAATGTATAAAATGCAATTTATTTCTAAAGCCTAACCAAGTAGTAAGATTTTTCATTCTAATGAATAAATTTTGCGAAACTAAAAACCTGGCTCTTTTAAAATAAAAGCATTTTATAACTTTTAATTTAAGCCCATGTAGGAAGTGATTAAGTATGTATGGGATCTAAACCATAATTTAAATATGTGCTCAGTAAGTATGTGTCTGTGTAAGGTAAGCACCCACATAAGGTACGCACCTTAAGAAATTTGTGTCCGTGTAAGATACGCACCAACTTAAAGTACCCATTTTAAGAAGTATGTAAGTTTCCATTGTACTGTGGTTGTAACTATTTGATTTGTTGTGAAAAGTTGTTTAGCTAATTCAAAATAACTTTTTTCAACAGTCATACAGTTACAAACACACAATCAACAGTATTTTATAACCAAAAGTAAATCAGTATGATTGTAAAAAAAGCAATTCTGATTAAAAAAAAAATAGTTATTATTTTTTTTTGTTGATACTAAGTACCAAAATTTAACCATTCAAAAAACAATTATTTGTGCTCTTTTTATTTGTTGTTATTCTCATTATATCACAACTTTTGTTTGTTGTAGATAAAAAAACATATATTTTTTGTTTTTGATTTGCAGATGTAGAAACTTTATGTTTTGACCATTGTTTTTCAAACTGCTTACATGTGACCTAAATATGATTAGTTGACAACATAGTTTTTTAACTAAAAGTTTGTACAGAATATTTTAGTTTAATGTATTTATGTTAAAAACAATCAATTAAAAATGTTAAAATTAAAAACAATTATCTGTTTTTGTTTTAAGTTCGATTGAAAGATCCTGTAGCCTGTAGAAAAATAGTTATAGGCACAAATGGGTGCCCATATTACTCAACAGAATTCATAGGAACATTTTCGATTTTATTTAATTTTGGAAATATTTTTTGGTGTAAGAAATACTTTTTGTATAAAAAAAAATATAAATAATATATATAAAATATAGTTGATTGTGTCGTTGTAACTGTATGATGTTGAAAAAAGTTTTTTAATTAGCTAAATAACTTTTTACAATAAATCAATTAGTTACAACCACAGTACAATAGAAACTGAAATAGTTAGGAAAATCATCAAGAACAACCATGTTAGCTCTGTTGACAACTTAAAATAAAACACTAGTTCATGGATTAACAAGGGTAAAGGTTACTTTTTTTACAAAAGATGAGACATAGGGTGGGTCCACTTTGATATTTATAAACTTATATATTTTTGTTGAGTTGTTGTAATGTTGTATGAATTTTTAAAATATAGTAGTTTGAGTAAAAAGTTTTCTGTAGAAACATGTGGACTGCAATTTTTTATTTATGTTAATTATAAATCAATATCTTAACTTGCTAAGACTTATTTTGGCTAAGATTTAAAAAAGTTCAGAAAACGTTCTGCTCGAATAACTTCGCGGCTACTTCAAAGAATAAGTACATAGCTTGAAATTAAAAAAAAAAGGAAAATTTCAATGCTTAATATTTCAAAAAATAATTCGTTAAAATAAAAACTGTGCATGGTAACAATGCAGAATAATTAGTACTGTGTGAATCTTTTATTCATTTTACTTTTAGTTGAATATTTATTGAGATAAACCATAATATAATGAAAACAATAAATCACCTATTTTCTTAAAAAATAATTTGTTTTATAAAAAATCGTACATAGAGAATGAGCAGAATATTATTTTATATGCATAAAAAAATATCAAGTCAAAACTATTTGTTTATCGTTAGATTTTCCAAAAAAACTGAAAAAAAGCCATAATGTACCACTTTTTCTATGGGCTACAGCACCATTTATACCAACCCAATATAAAAATAAAATAATAGTTCACAAACTAAATACTCTAAGCTAAAAGATGATGTATAAAACATTATTGTGGAAGTAAAGATAAGGATGTGGATGAGCGTCAAAGCTAAAGAACTTTAGTAAAAACCGTAAAAGTTGTACCGTAAATGGAATGACGCTCGTGTCAAAATGCTGTACATATTTAGCTATAACAAGGTAATTTATAACTTTATAGTATTTACAAAAAAATCTTATCATTTATGGAAAAACAATTTTTACGAAAACCACTGATTAAAAATTACCTGAGATTTCTTAAACAATTACAATTAAGCCTAAGTTTTTTAAAATTTGTATATTGTTTTCTCAATAAAATTAACTTTAAAAACTTTTCTAACTTGCCTGGTTGTCCCAAGTTAGCTAGAGTCAGACTGTTCTTCTCTGAAATGTTAAACTAAACTGAGTCGGAATTGATTGAGTGTGTAGCAACCCTAAAATGACAGAATAGTACATGTTTATTAGATAAATATTAATAATCATTACAACTATTTTATATAGCACTTAAAAGTTTGCAACTTAAACTTTTTAAAGTACTTTGTTTGAAATTTACAGCCCCTAAGTTTTTTACTTAATTAAAACTTTTAAAGCTGTGCTAAACTATTAATGTTAAACTTTTTTTTATTAAAATATTTTTCTCAAAACAAAATATTAGAAGAAATTGTTTTTTTTTTTAACAGTGAAAATTGATAATTTTAACAAATAAAAAAAATATTAATTTAAATCAACTTATTTTATATTCTTTCTTTTTCTTGTGATGTGATTTGTAAGTGGATGTCTTAAGATAAACTGTGTTTGTACACTTTTTCAGTACTAAACTGAATGTTGAGCATAAAGGTTACACTTTAACAAGCGGAATTTTGGAAAATTAAATAGATAATGATGGAAGCTCAATTTTGAGCATGAGTGTGATATTAGCTTGGTAACGTTTTTCAACAATTTTAAAAAATGTCCAAACTTTAAATCCAATTATTTTCCTTATCTTAATAGCTAAATAAAAACTTTTTTATTTATTTTAGAGAGCGGTTCTTTGTCTTTAGTATAAAAATAATCCGTTCGATTGGGGCTTTACTTTTAGTGTGGGGTCCCTTAAAAAATAGTTTTTTTTAACAATTTTTATTTAGCTCGAATCCAAAAAAAAATAAAAACAGAAATAATTTCATATTTAAATATTTATATTTATTAAAAAATAAACTCTGTACAACACTTTTCTCCAACTGTTAAAATTTTGTAGTATTTAGCCTTATTCTAGATTTCCTAATTCGGAAATAAGGCCAAATAAAATAAAATATTAACAGTTGAAAAAAAATAATTTGTAGAACATTATGCGCATATAAATATAAAAACTTTAAAATAAAAATTTAATTCAATTTTTTTTTTAATTCGAATTAAGTAAGAATCGATAACAAAACTCATATTTCGTACTATTTGGCCTTATTCCGGAATTTGGAGTTCTAGAATAAGGCTAAATAGTAAAAAATATTAACAGTTTGGAAAAAAATGTTGTAAAGAAATTATTTACTTAAAACTATGAATATCAAAAAAAAAAACATTTGTTTTCAATATTTTTTCAAATTCGAGCTAAGTAAAAGTTGATAAAAGAACACATTTTTTCTCAGGAGCCCCACACTAAGAGTAAACCCCCAATCGAATGGATTTTTTTTAATCAAAGACAAAGGACCGTTCTCGAAAATAAAATAAAATTATTTAGCTATTAAGATAAGGAAAACTGTTTGGTATAAAGTTTGGACATTTTTTTTAAATTCTTGAAAAACGTTACCAAGCTAATCGTAGTTTATGTGGAATGTAAAATTAACTCAAGAAATTTTAAGTACACAGACTAATTTGAAAAATATACTAATTTGTTTTTTTTTTTTGGTGTTCAACTTAATTTTAAAACCTAACAGTATTGTTCAGTTGGGACGATATGTTCTTAAGTTCATATGTTACATAAACTATTCAAACTTTATTAAACCATTAACCTTAATTTTTATTTGACTACAGTGATTATTCACTTATCCGCACTTAACCTGATAGTTTCAGGTCGAGAAGAAAACTAAAAAGTGTTCAATAAAAAATATAAACACTTTTGTGTGATACAAACGTTTTAGCTTTCATTCTGTAATAAAATTTCAATACATTTTTTCAATTCTCTTATTTAATTTATTGTTATACTACTAATGCTTACATTCAAAATTTGTTCGAAACTAGTTTAAGTTATCAAAGTAAATTTGTTTAAAATCAGTTATCGAAGTACCTTTGCTACTTTAAACTAAGTTTAACATTTATCAAGCCTCTTTATCTAAATATCAGTTAACTAAGAAGTATTTAATACGTTGTGCTACTGATTAACTCTGCATAACGTTAAAGCAGAGGTCGGCACTCGGCAGCCTTTTGTTATTCGCGGGCAAAATTTGTCAGAAAAAATAGCTCGTGGGCCGCACTATTTAAAAAAAATTCTTCGAGGGCCGAAGTTATTTCAACATAATTATATTAATTACTATATAAACACTATTTTAAACCAAATGTCTAACAAAATAAAAGTATAATAGCACCTATAAAGCGTATTTATTAAACTTAAAGCTTTTTTATAAGATTTTATTGCAAAATCTTTTATCTCTATGTTTTTAAAAAGTATGCTTTTAGCTAAAAAGTACTTCGCGGGACACAAATTTAGGCTTGTAGGGCCGCATTTGGCCCGCGGGCTGCAGTTTGCCGACCCCTGCATTAAGGGATATTTTCATTAGGAGTTAAAAATAGTTCTATAAAACAAATTAAAATATTTTACTACTAATCATTTTCTTGCTAATCAGAAAATATTTATTATTTAGGAAGTGTTATAGATAAGAATCAGCTAAACTTGATGAAAAATTATAGTCCAAGGAATGAAATCTTTGATCAAAATGTTTTCTTGTGTGACATTAAGATTTTATTTGGATACAACTATCTAAAAAAATGAGTATTTAAATTTGGTAAATCTGTATGCCCAATACTAAATATCTTCCTTGGATGGTTCTGCTGACTGAAACTTAAAGTCAATTCTTAGTAGAATGCATAAAAGAACTGTTTAGGACATAGGCGGGTCCACCTTGATTTTTACTAATTTATCTTACTTTATAGAGATTTATCTAAGCTATCAGATATTTTTAACCACTTTAAAACCAAAAGTATTTTTTGAGATATGAGCTACCAAAGTCAGTGACCTAAATAGGTTCCTTATGGAAGGCGCAAACTAAAATCGCAAAAAAAACTATTTCACTAAGATCTATCTCCTCCTTAATTCTTTTAAGCAACCTTCCTCAAATTTTCACAGAAAGTCTATTATTAAATTATAAAAACATTGAATGCTAGAACTTGTTTTATATTGAAAAATTAAACTTTTATAAAAAAAACCACCATCTATTTTAAAACTTTTAATTTTTATATTTTTAAATTGCAACATTTAAAGTTCTTTAAACTATAAAAGGAATGTTTCCTGAAAGTTTGAGGTCTCTAGCTCAAAAAATGAAGGAGTAAATAGGTTTTTGGTGGTTTTTTAAATTTCCGAGAAAATTGACCCTGAAAATTTGTGGTCCATACCTTTGTATTAGAAACTTAATTAAAAAAATTCCAATTCCTTAAAAGTTAATAAGATATTTTTATTCTAGAAAAACTGCCTTGTAGTTTGTACTTCAAGCTTTCATATAAGATACAATGTTGTTTTTTATTAAACATAATTTGTCCTAGAACCTGGTGTATAAATAAACCTTTTGGTTATCAAATTGTACATAAGTCGGATAAAGTTCAGCGGCATGACCAGGGCCATGTATTGAGTATTCTGAGTGTGTAGCAACCCTGGACATAACTGTAAATAAATTGTTTTTGCATCACAATAGCAGTATGTACTGATTAAAACTGTTCACATTGTTGGTGCACATTTAAGAAGTAGCACTGTGGATACTTAGTGAATTTACTGCAAGTTTTTGTATATTTATGAGTATAATTGTGAGTCTTTTCAATTTCGAGTCACCATAAGTTTAAGGTTTTATGATTAGTACATTTTTTTATGTTTATTACTTAAATCTTAACATTAAGAGACAATTAAAAATAAGCATGATGTACCTTGACTTTAAATTTTTTTTTTGTAATAGGATGAGTTTGACAATGGCTTTTAAGAGTAAAAACCCTGCACAATTATATTTTAGCCTTATTTATAAAACTATGCCAAAATTTTTATAATATTATTAGTTGATATATATATAAGCAATAAACATGAACTAAAACACTATTTGAAAGTTAAACTTATCTACAAAAGTGAAATTAGATTTAAAATTTAAACTTTAGGATTTAGGATTTACTTCTGTAAATTAAAATATATTATAAACTATAAAAAAAAACAAGAAACAAAAATTAAATCAGCTTAATTTCAAAAGCGATGCAGCAAAGGTTAGGACAGTATAAAATACCTTTTAAGCTGAAACAGCCTAGTAGTTCTATTTCTGTGAATTATGATATCAATATGTAACTATAATATAGCTACTTTTATTATGACGTAATTTTAAGTTTGAATAAATTTCCGGCAGCTGCAATTTCACTTTTTAAATAACTAGATTATAATAAACGTACAAGTAGTGGTGCTACAGAGCGTTAAACATACTTATTGCTTATGTTTTATTCATTAACCAGGGCTTACAAACATATTGTAAGTATTGATCTACAGGAACCGGATCCAGCTGAAATTCAACCGGTTCTGGGTCCAGCTGGTTTGGAAAAATTTTGTTTTCCGCGATCAGCTTCTTTTAGTTATATATACTTATGTTACTGTGTTTTTAATATTCAATATATATAAAATTAGTCAAGCGAAACATACTAATTAAGTAATTTATTTGTTTGTTGTAAACATACAGGTACAAACATACGTTTAAGTAAAAATAATGAATTGTTAATTTAATGTTTCTTGCAGATTAAATTCTTCTATTGACTCTACAATTTAGTTCTATTTATAAACTTGAAATTTTTTCTTAAGTTAGTAAAAAACATATATTAAAATTTTCATGTGCTTCAGTTTGTTAAAAGTCTATCAATTTTAATTTGACTGTTTTATTTTCATTACTTATATTAAATTATGTAAAAAAATTTACAAATACAGCTCATTTAATATTTATTTACTGAAACTTAAAGAGGTAGCAATAGTTCAATAAAAATTTCTGCGCAACAATTTATTTAACTTGTATGCTGATATGTTGTTGTTAGAATCCTCTTCAGCAACCTGTTTCATTTACACACTTCAACTGATAATAAAAGATTGACTGTTTCCAGAAAATAACATAATTGTATTAAAAGCCAAGGCATGTCAAATTGTTGGCCACTTTAATCATTTTTCTATAGCTTGCAAGAAACTAAAAAATCTAAGTCACTTTAGGTTCATCAGTTTAATTGCAGAAAGCCTTGCTTTTTGTGTAAAATGTTAAAACAAGGTGGGAATCAACCTACCTTATGCTGAAAAGACTAGAAAAAATAAAAACAAGTGTCCAGAACTACGTGGTTAACAAAAACTTAACCTAGAAATAATTCTTAGCGCTGAACAATGGAAACTTGTTAGCCTCCTTAACAATCTACTCGAACCCTTTTACATAGTAACGCAGCAGTGAAGTATAAACAACGCATTGCTACAACGCAAGTGTAATCCCGCATGCATAAGTACTAAAAAAATTTAACCATAAAGCTTATAATCCACCACGTCAAAGTAGTTCTATAACCTAGCAACCTTGTCGGAAAAAATAAAATAGGCTTTCAAATGAAGATTTTATACTACTAATAACAGCACACGAATAAACCGTCATGATAACGACTTGTTTATACTCTCAACAGCTAATGATCAACAGTATCGACTTGACTTTTCCCTGCTAATCTTAAACAGAAGGTTGTAAGGCTACTGAGATCACAAGTAAAAAGTCATAGTTGTCGTGAGACTAGCCAAAGTGGTCATGATGCTTTAGTATTGCCTAATAAATCTAAAGCTTATTTTATGGAAAAATAATGTTTCAAAAAATTTTTCGTGGTTCTATTCTACATTTAAATCGGAAATAAAAGCAAAACTTACGAAAGTAGCACTTAAATATTATAAGCTTTTAGAAATCTATAAATTCTATGAACATTTTTAAAAATAGTTGGTATAAAGAAATAATGTATTGTAGTGTTTTTATGATCATTAATGATATTATCAAAAGTATTATTATTATTTATAATAAGTAATCTATTGTAAATGAAAAGAAGCAAAACAACAATAACTAACTAATGAATTAATAAATTATTCAATAGTTAAGGTTATTTAAGCTAAAGAAACTTAGGATAATATAATACATTTAATTACCATAGCTATTGATTAGTTTATTAATTCAGTAACTAATGTTTGTTACGTTTGTTGTTTTACTTCTTTTCATTTACAATAGACTACTTATTATTTTTAACATAATTAAAAAAATGTTTTAAATTAAACTGCCTTACTACTTATTCCAAACACTAAGAATAAATTATCTACTTAATAGTATAAGTTAATGACTCGTTTTTATAATAATATATAAATGCATAACATTGTGACTTTATTATTAAATGTTTTTTCGAAGGATTAGTAACGATAAAATATTTTTTACCAGTATTTCTTGACTTTCAGATAAATTGTTTTATAATATGGTTTATTATTTTATTTTTTATTTTTACTTTATGTCATTTAATTTAGAATTAATTATTACAAATATCTTATAGTTTTACAACAGTCGGGTTTTACATTATGTATTGTATCTATTATAAACCATTAAACTACAATAAGCTATAGTGTTTATTCTTTTTTTTTAATAAATACATATACATACTTACTTTAGCTTCAATTCTTTACTTACAGCATTTATTCTTTTTACAGAAATCCGTTGAAGTGTGTTAATCTGTTAACACACAGAAACATGTGTTAGTGAAAAAACGAAATAAAATTTGTTAATATTACATAACAAGTGAACTTGTTTCGCTAGGATTTTTAATAGCTAACGCTTCAGTTTGTACTTTTAAATAGTTATAGCTAATTTAATAACATAACAGTACTAATTAAAACTAACACGAAAAAATCAAATAACTACATCATACTATTCATATTTCAGAAAAAAAGGTAAAAAAATTGTTAACTAAATAAAAACATATGTCTTTAGTATCGTAGTTGTAACTATAAACTTACAATATAAACTCTTTATATAGTCATTATAAAATGTTCTTTACGTTTTACGGGAATCTTTGAAGTCTTTTATATATTATCTTAAAGAAAGTCGTCAGTTTTAGTAAACTTAGTTGAGTTAATTACGTTAAAGTTTAAAAAACTTGTTACGTTGAATTCTTTCATTAGGAAACTATTACATTTATACTGTATGTTTGATTATACTTATCTACAATTAAAATGATTATTTTGTAAAAATATAATAAATATATTTTCCTATGTATTTACAAAGTTTTTAAATGTTGTACAATGGGAAACTTTTATTGTTTTAAAACAAGGAGTAAAACCAAAATAAGCTTTTTGTAACTCTGTAGTCTTTACTGGTACAAATTAACGGAAAAACTTTTTATGTTGCTTCAAGTTTATTTCTTTTGATATGAAAAAAAAGCACTTAAAAATAAATGGTATATTGAAAAGTACCTTAATTGCTTTTTTTTTAACTTTAAACAGTTATATTAAATATCATACTTTAATGTTTCCAATTTTTTTAACATTACTTCGACTAAACAAAGAAAACGCTTCTTTATGGTTCTAATAACAGTAAAAGGATATTTTTTAAATATTTGTTCATTTATCTTATTAATTTCAGCCTTTATCTTAAACTTAAATAAACTGATTACTTCAACACCTAGGTTTCTGTGAAGTAGCGTAATACTCTAAAATAATAACTATAAACGAAATATACAACATTATGCCGGACATACTTTTAAATAGTTTATTAATCTCAAAAAAAAGATAACGATCAAAAGAGCTGATATCTAGAAAATATTTTCAGCCACCAAGTAAATCTTCGCACAACACAGGGTGCCCACTGCCCACTAGTTTTTGGCAACATTTTTCTTCTTTTTTTGTTTTTAATTTCTTCCAGGTTTTAAAAGTACATCTTTTTAATTTTAAGTTTTAAAAAATCTAGAACACTATCTGAAAAAACTTTAACTGGAACAAACACCGCCGCTTTAAAAATAATCATTTCCTTTTTTCTCTTTATGCTAAAAGTGCCAAAAGTTATTTTTTTTAACTTACTTATTATTGTTTACTTTGTATTGATAAGATAAGCCCAATTCAAAATTGTAGTAATATTTTGTTTTTTGACTGGTCAAAGTAAAAACAAAATAAATTATTTTTTTTCAGTTTATTAGATTATCGAAGCTTTCTATTGTTATATACATTTTTTTTTTCGCTATGTGCCCCCTACAAAAATATAAATTTAAAGTGTTTTAGTAAGTAATCCCTTTAACTTAAATTAAAAAACGTTTTTAGTTTAGGTAATTCCCAAATTGTTGTTGTTACTAATGACAAGTGTATCTAGCTTAGAATTCAAAAAATTTGCATACATCAAAACATGTTTTTTTCATGTTGTGTCTGAATTTAAATATTTGATATTTGTTTTTTTATTTAATTATTATATCTTTAGTTAAGGTGGGTAAAGGATAAGAGTATAAATTTGTATATTTAAATATATAATAATAAATATCGTTTTGGTATATGCAAACTATTTGCAGACCTTTGAACCTTCCCAGATTTTAGTAAGAAGCATACTTATATTTAACATTGAGTTTGTTTGTGACAGTATAAAGAAATTTCTCAGTACAACTAGTTTTATTTCAATTGTGGCTGATTTTTAATGCTCAGAGACACCTCAGTAAAAAGACTCTTACAGATATGTTGTCTTTGCATGCTAAGTTTTCAGACAAATTTATAGATCACAACAATTTAAGTTAGATACAAGAGATAATTCTTATTTAAAGAAATAATAAATGGTCTGAAAATTCCTTGGGTGTTTCATTTAAGCAGGGTTTCCACTTCCCTATAAATTTGCAATATTCTGAAAAATCCCTAGAAATCCCTAGAAAAAATTGAAAAAAATTTGAAAATCTCTATAAATTAAATTCTTTTGCTTTGTTATTGAATTTTAAAAGCCAAAACAGCAGCACCACAACGTGAAAATACACATTTTTTTTGAAATAAAATTCTTTGCAATCTCAGTACAAAACTGTGACTCTGTTGCACCAACTAGCAATCAAAATTTTTCTATTATAAAATTAAATACAACTTATCCAAAGTTTGCTTGTTTATCTAAAACTAGAGCTCAAAAATCCCTCAAACTTTTGTAATTTTCTTATTCAGACTGTTATAAACAATTAATGACATACTTTACTTTATGTTCCTTAAAAATATGTTTGTAAGGTTTAAAATTTTAGTGGGACCCTGGTTAAGTCAGGATTAACAGTACTGTTTAAATTTATAATGTTATATTACTCTAGTGTTTAATTAGTATGGCCTGATGGAGTGACCACTTTGAAAACTCTCTGAGTTAAACATTGTGAGATTGAAACCCAGTAGTCAACACATATACAAAAAAAAAAGTTTATTTTAAAAAAATATTTTTGATGTGTTTTACAGGGAAATTTCATTACAGGGAAATTTCATAGTTGAAGTTAATGGCATAGGGGGTAAGACACTGTTTTTACATGTTGATCTTACTTCAATGATCTTTAACTTAGCTACCAGTTGCTTTTTACTGTTTTGTAAAATTCAAATTATTTTCTGAGATATGAGGGTACAAAGTCGGAAAGCTTAAGGCCATAGGGGGGTGGGTCCGACTTTTTTTTTTACAAAAAATAACTTTGGCTTTTATATGAAAGCTTTAAATACAAAATACAAGCCTGTTTTTATAGAATTCAAAAATATAATTTAACTTTTGAGATATTTTATTTTTTGTAAAAAGTTTCCGATACAAACGTATGGACCCTGCAAATTTTTTGGGGTCAATTTTCTTGGAAATTTAAAAATTCACTAAAAACCTATCTCCTCTTAGAGACGTCAAATTTTCAAGAAATGTTCCTTTTAATATTTGGAAGAATCTGAATGTTGGAATTTTTGAAATTTTGAAAAATAAAAATTTTATCCACAAAAAACTAAAAAAAAGGGTAGTTTTTTGACAATAATTTTTTTTTTACTCAAAATTAAAAAAATTCCTACAATAGATCTCTTTAAAGTTTAATAATACACATTCTGTAAAAATTTGAGAAGGATTACTCAAAAAATGAAGGAGGAGATAGATTTTTAGTGAAATAGTCATTTTTTGCATTTTTAGTTTTCGCCTCCCATAAGGAACCTATTGAACGCCCTTTCTTTGATCGCTTATATCTCAAAAGTTACTTTGAGTTTTTTAAGCGGTTAAAAGTGTCTGATAGCTCAGATTAAATTTTACAAAATAAGATCAAGTTGTAAAAAACAAAGTGGACCCCCCCAATGGCCTTAATAGGTTCTTTATTGAAAGACCAAAGTAAAGAGGTAAAAAAAGGCTATTTCATTAAAAATTTCTTCTGTTTGAACTCTTTCAAGTGATCTTTCTAAAACTTTCTCAATTTAATCTTAACTAAATAATACACATTTCTTTTAAAGGATTTTTTTGATCATAAAGTTCTTAAACTTAATTTTTTTAAATTCTAACAATATATTTTTTTCTACTTATGCAAGAACATTTCCGAATTTTGAGGTTAATTGATCGAAAAATAAAGGAGGAGATAGATTTTTACTGAGTTTTTAAAAGTTCTGAGAATATTGGTAATGATAAAATCTTCCTCCATACGTTTGTATGGGAAACTTTTTACACAACTGACAATATCTTAAAAGCTATTAAATATATTTTTTTTATGTGAAAAGTATCTTTTAGTTTACAATTATAGCATTTTTATACGGTCTAATGTTAATTTTTCTAAAAAAATGTTGGACCCGCCCTATGCCCTTAAAGACGATAGAGCACTTAGTTTCATTTCTTATAAATATTTAAGTATTTTTTGTAAAAAATTAGTGTCAAATTCTTCCAATTGCAAGGATAAACATTTCAGGTTCAAGTTACATTGTTTGTAATTTTACTTGTCCCTCTAATGTTAGCAAAATTTAAAAAATCTTAAAACCAAACATAGTGGCACAAGATTTGAAAACGCCTGATACACTCAGCATTAAATGGCAAAAAGTTTTCAGTATGTTACAAATAAAAAGTACACCAACAATATGATCACTGCCACCAAATTGAACCATTGCTGCTAACACATATTAAAAAGCATTATAATAAGCAATCAAACCTTAAATTACTAACTAAACAAGCTGTTTTTACACTATTTTATTACAAAAATGGACTATAAATAAAGTACTTTTTGTTTAATCAGATAAAAGTTGCATGATTTTTTTGATCAGATATAATTTAAAAAGTAGGTGTTATTACTTATTATCTGAAACTATTTAAAAATTTGAAGCCAAAATATAAACAAATAAAGAACTATAGAAAAAAAAATTACCACCAACTCATAAAACCAGCAAAAAGCCAGGCCATAGCAACATGAAGCAAAATTAAAATAACACAGTTTGTAGCATCCTGAATTCACTACTTATATACTAATACTATATTTCAGTTTTTTTATAATGTAGCTGATATTGTAAACCTTTTTTGTAAGTTTTTTACATTTTCTGTAACATAATACAAAAGATTTAATCAGAAAATCAACTCTTACAAACAAAAAAATGTTTGGATCAGAGCAGGCTTGGGACAAACATATCTCACAGTTCTTTTATGCAATCTACTAACAACTGAATTCGAGTGTCAGTCAGCATCACCAACCCACAAACATATAAAGCGCTGATATACAAATGAATTGAAGAGAAATAAAACTAGCAGTTTGATTTTGACATGACAAAACATTTTTATGATGTTAGGGACTATTTAATGTGCCCTCAAGTTTAACTTCTAATCTTAACCAGCGCCTATATATGACTCATGACAGCATAGTTTAACTCAGGCTGATTCAGAATAGTTTTGCATTTCATTAGAAACTTGAGAGGATTTTAAGATTTATTAAAAATCTCAAAGCATATTTTATCTTTATCTTGAATGAGATTTAGTTGATCCAGTTTTAAATTTTTTTTATTTCATATAATATTTTAAATAAATATCAAATGTAGAAGCATGTACTGCTTTTAATTATTATTGAGATGAAAAATGAACATGAGTTGTAAGAAAATTGGGCCAGAAGAAAAAACTTCTTTTTAAAACTTTTTTGGATATAAAAAAACTCAAAAGGAATCAGAATATTTTAAAGTTATTCAGGACAGTTTTTGGTCACTCAGGATAGTTTTTTTGACCCAAAGAGTGGAGACCCTTCAATAAAGTTAGAATCAGACTCTTTTGTAGTTTTTTTTAAGTAAAAACTTTCTCTTTTTATAGTGTGTTAACAATATACTGGCAAGCAACCATTTTCAATTTTACTTAATTACTTAATTATAAAAATATTCATGTAATCAGAGTCACTGTTTTTAACTCAGGTAACAAGCATCATCTGTAAACAATCTCAAATTCTAGTAGAAAAAATGTTATCAATATCAGTATTCTCAGACTAAATCTGTTTTTTTAGAAAAAGTGGTAAAATGTTGATGTTTGTCAGTTAAAATGTTTGAAAATTTGTGATTGTCAGTTTTTGTCAGTTAAAATGCTTTAAAGTTAATGAATCAATAAAACAATTGAGAACATATAGTTTTTGGTAAATTATTGAATTCTGAATTTATTTCTGCTTGGTAATTTACAATTTAAAAAAATTAAATAATTAAAATTTTATAATAAAAAAACTAAAAAAAAACTGTTTTTTTTGTTTATTTTTTATATAATTTTTTTATTTTTTAATTTTTTTTTAAATTCTGTTCCAACAGAATTTTCTAAATATATCAAGGAACATTTCCTGAAATTTTGAGGTAGTTATCTCAAAAAACGTAGGAGAGATACATTTTTAGTGAAATAGTCTATTTTTGCCGTTTTAGTTTGCGCCTCCCATAAGGAACAATTGTTGCTTCGACTTTGACTGGCTATATCTCAAAAAATATTTTGAATTTTTTAAATCTGTAAAAAGCATCTTGTAGCTTAGTAAAAACTATATAAAATAAGATCAAAAACCAAAAATGGGTGTTTACCCCCCCCCTATGCCCTTAAATGCTACAATTGCAAAGTAGAGTATAATCCAAAGTCAATTGTGCAGCAAAATGAAGATAGCAGCAAAGTGGTCGATGATTGCCGGAATTTAATTATTGCATAAAAGAAGAGGTTTTTAACAATGTAACTTGCATTGTGGTTTTGAATAGGGTGAATGTCATGATCCAGAGGTGTATACTTACATGATAAGTGGCGATGAATATAAAAAGTACTGCTGCAAAAGAGACCTTTGCAATGGTTCAGAAAATCTTTCCAAAAACAAGCTTTTGTTTTCTGCTGTCGCTGTCTATGCTGTTTTAAAATTGTTTTTGTAAGACGACCTATGCTTGACTGTCTTTATAATTTTATGCTTTTAGTAACTATTGTTATTAATAGACACTTGTCAAATAATACTATCTTAGTATTATTTTTTGGTTGTTACCAGTTGTTTGAGGTTTTAAGAGTTTGGTTTTTATTTTTTTTAGTTCTAATAGACTTTGTTCAGTACAGGTAAAAGCATATGTGATAAATAAGAGTAAAACAATATTTTTGTAATCATAAGTATTTAAGCAACCTACCTTATTATGTATGTGCGCATCGGTAAACGTTGGGGAAACCTAACGTGTTTTAAGACGGGCTGTATGCCAGACTGCAAAAAAGAAATGGAAAAGGGTACTGTTGAAAAGAGATGTGTTAAGGACACGGTCGTCAGCTGCTGTGACAAAGATCTTTGCAACGGCACAGAAAATCTTTCCAACAACAAATTGTTTGTTTTTTTTGCTGTCACTTTCTATGCTGTTTCTAAATAGTTTATGTAAGACAAGTCATGATTGTTTTATTTTATGTTGACTGTCTATAGGATTGTATGCTTCCAGTAGCTATTGTTCATAATACATACCTCATAATTGATACTATGTTTGTCGTAGATTTTGTTTGCTACTAGTTGTTTAAGTCTTTTGTCAAATCAATAAAAAGATTTTTGTACATAAAGGTTATACTGTACTTTATATTAATATTGATCTTGTAGTTTTTTCTATGAAAAAGCTTTTTGTTTTTGTAAATAAGTTTGTATACATAATTACGATTTTAATTTTTAAAATCAACTTTTAAAGAAAACTCAAATCATAGCAGCCATCAGTATTTTTTTATAACTACTTTGTTAGTACCAACTATGCTATCTAAGGATTTTTAACATTTTAAAAGCTCATTTATTCATGTAAAACTTTAACAGTTTAAAAACTAAATATTAATATTTTTCGTAATATATTAAAAAGTTTGTTTTAAAGTAAATGGTAATTTTTTATATAGATTTTCTTATAGTAATAAATTAAGAAGCATATATTTCTGTTAATTTTAACTAAATATATACATAGATTATTTTTATAACGTTTTGTCAAAGCAGTCAAAAGTTGTTTAAGTACAAAGCCAAGTATTTTTTTTCAAAGCTTGGTATGGTTTTTTTACAGTAAGTTTTAAAATAGTAGTGTTGAACATTTTTAGTTTATGTTGTATTTGCCATTTATTACAATTAAGTTACTTTAAAAGAAGTTGGCTTGCCAACAACAGCTTAAAAATATTGAAGTTTTATAAATAATTAAATTATACCTTTATTCCAGAATTAAATATGAAGTTTCTACTTTTTTCTGTTGGGCTTCTCTGCCTTTTCGGTTCCGTTTTCAGCTTGGTGTGCTACAAATGCTTTCATCCAGAGGGAGATCAGCAATGTATTGATCCAAAGGATGCTGAAGTTTGCAAAGGATTTGGGGCCTTGTGCATGACAGCAACTTATGACAACGGTAATGTTAATTTGGGTTGTTTGGCGAACTGCAAAAAGGAAGTGGAAAAGTTCGAACGAAATGAAAAATTGGATGGTTACGCCACCCACGTCGAATGCTGCGAAGGAGACCTTTGCAACGGTTCAGAAAATGGTTCAGAAAATCTTTCCAAAAACAAATTGCTGTTTTGTGCTGTCGTTTTCTATGCTGTTTCAAAATTGTTTTTGTAAGACAAGCCATGCTTGTTTGTTGACTGTCTGTACAATTTTATGCTTTCAGTAACTATTGCTCACAATAGATGTTTGGTAACTGTTACTATGTACTTTTGTTTGTTACCAGTCATTTAAAGCTTCAAACTAATCAGCAAAAAGTTTTTGTATTATGTTTTTACTGTCCGTTATATTGCTATTACTTTGTTAGTTTTAACTATAAAAATATGTTTTTTTTTGGGATAGAGTCTTTATACAAGTTAGTATGCATACTTTTATTTTCTAAAATCAGCCATCAAAAAAGCTTAATCACAATGCCTATCAGTAGTTTTTATTATATTTTCTTCATGAGTGTAAACTATGCTTTCAAGGGTTTTTAACATATTTTAAAGCTCTATTATATGTGAAAAACTATAACAATTGAAGAATTATATATTGTATCTTTTATAATCTAAAATTTAGTTTTAAACTAAATGGAAATTTTGGTTTAGATTTTTTTGTATAACAGGTTTATTTTTTGTAGAAGTGACAGTTTTTTATTCAAAGAACTTCAGATTTTTTCACTCAAATAAAAAAAAGTATGTGTTTTAGGTATTTGATTTATGATATGATACTATTCATTAAGATTAAATTATAAAGTTGAGTTAAAGAGTCTGAACAACTGAAAGATAAAAAAATATTACATAATGATTAACTTAAATTTTATTCCAGATATAAACATGAAGCTTCTGTTAATTTCCATTTTAATTTTCTCCCTGTTCAATTACGCCTTCAGCACTAAATGCTACACGTGCATTGGAGTCGAAGATTGTGCCAGCCCAAAAGAAGAAGATTGCGGGGAAGGCTATTCTTGCCAGACTGAAAAAGCATTCAATAATGAAGAATTAAACAAAATTGCAAAGCATTGTATATATAAATGTATTAGTGATGAGTGGTCTGCGTCAGCGTTTGGTGTTGAAACAAAGTTCACCTGCTGCGAAGGAGACCTTTGCAACGGTTCAGAAAATCTTTCCAAAAACAAATTGCTGTTTTGTGCTGTCGTTTTCCATGCTGTTTCAAAATTGTTTTTGTAAGACAAGCCATGCTTGTTTGTTTAATGTTGACTGTCTGTACAATTTTATGCTTACAGTAACTATTGCTCACAATAGATGTTTGGAAACTGTTACTATGTACTTTTGATTGTTACCATTCATTTAAAGCTTCAAACTAATCAACAAAAGAGTTTTTGTATTATGTTTTCACTGTTCTTTGTAATGATATTACTTTTTTAGTTTTGTCGAGCTCATTTTATAAGAATTTAACGTTTTTAAAGCTCAATTATACGTGGAAAACCATAGCAGTTTAAAAAACTAAACAATTTTGTTATTATAAATTATTAAATTTGAATTTAAACTAAATGACAATTTTGTTTTAAACTTTTTGTTAAAAAGATCAAAAGATATTTGGGTACAAACCCAAGTTTAATTTTACAAAATTTGTCATTATTTTTTACACCCAACTTGAAAATATCAGTGTTTAAACTACTTAATTTGTGCTATACTTGTCATTTAATAAAACTAAATTACTCTAAAAGAAGTTTTTTTGCCTTTAACAGCTAAAAAAAATAAATATTAAAACAGATAAATTTATCTTATATTTGAACATGAAGTTTCTCCTACTATCAATTTCGTTTTTCTGCCTGTTCAGTTTCGCTTTCGGCTTGAAATGCTACAAATGCACATCGTGCTGCACCGCAGGAGGAGATCAAGAGTGCGACGAGGCGAAGGAAGAAGTTTGCGGGGCGGGATTCGGGTGCGGCAAGGTGACCATCTCGAAGGGCGAAATCAAGCACGTCGGCAAGGCTTGCATTCCCAACTGCGAGCAGTCGCTGCATGCAAGCCAAGCTTTTGGCGCTGAAGCCAACTCGGTATTGAACTGCTGCTTTGAAGACCTGTGCAATGGTGCGGGAAACCTTAACGGAAACAAACTGATGTTTTCTGCCATCGTTGCCTATGCTGTTTCGAAGCTGTTTTTATAAGACAACCCATGGTTGTTTTTGTTGTTATTACATTTTTTCATTTGTTATTTTTAGAATACTTGTGCACTATTTTTCGTTTGTTACCAGTTTAACGTTTGTAACTAACAAATAAAGATGTAATTGTTTTTATTTTAGTTTTAGAAAACTTCTTTTAGCACAAATAAAAGTGAAGGTCATATGTTTTGAAATACTTATACAAGCATGTGTTTTAAAATCTTATGTTTTAAAACAACCCATTAGGGTTAAAAAGCTTACATGTATTTTAAATAGCAAGAACTGTTTGCATGAGTCGTAACTTTTCACAAGCTTTTATCTCGAGGTCGAGCTAGTTATAATTAAAAGTTTGTTTTCGATTTAAAATAGTTTTGATTTCGATTTGTTTTTAGCTTTAATCAGATTCCGTTTAGGTTTAGTGCTATCTAGCTGTTTGTTTTATTTTAAACTCACTTATCATTTGCTAATTTTAAATTATTAACTACATTACCCTAAGCTATTCTTTTTAAGTCATTCTTATTTAAAAATGTCATCAAATTGAAGATTTGTGCAAAAAGTCATTTGCGCTGTTTTGATTACAGCAGGGCTCTTCAGATTACAGGCCCGCCTAGAAAGTATTTTTGACCCCCTACGTGTTTTTAGCTTCAATCAACTCTTGTAAAAGAAGTGCTTTTAAGCTTTTTTTTATTAGGGTTTACTAAAATGCATTTTTTTAGTAGTGACTAAACTATGATTTTATTTCACGATTGCTTTTATCAGGGTTGTCACTCACTCCACAAGTTTAAACTTCTTCAGGTCATTTCCAAATTTAAGCTAACTTAAGCTTGTTTTAGAAGTTTTTTTTTGCAAAACTACAGTTATTTTAGTTATATCCCAAATTTAATGCTAGTATTTATTACTATAAAATTAACTTTTATTTCTTTTAGATGTTAACTACTACTGTTATACATAATTTTTTTTAAGTATATCAGCTTGCATAGCACTTTATTTATTTTTTGGTTCTAAATACTTATTTTTTGAATTTATCAACCTAGAGCTCTTCTGACTAAGCCTAGGCTGGATTATTTTAATTTGATAGGCCCGGAAAATTTTCTTATTGTAGAAACTGTCACAAAAACTAAATCTGTATAATTTAATACAATTTGAAGAAAGTATTTTGAAGGCTCTTTTTAAGTTTCTGTAATTTTTCAATAATTTTAAGTGTTTTTTAAAAAAATAAAAAATTTCCTCAGTAAAAAATATTTAAATTGCCTTAAATTAATTTATAAATATTAAATTAAACAGTTTGAGGTCGGTAGGGTTACCGCGTTAGTAGATACTAAAATTTGATATTTTTAGTGATTTAACTTTAGCTTCCTTAATATTAGTATATAAGTAGCTTAAGGGTCGGAAAACTGCGGGCCGCATTCAAAATTTTGTTTCAAATAATCTAGTATAATTTCGCCTTCAAAAAAAAAAATCCTATCTTTAAAATTATAAGTACAATTTCCTAGTTGTACTTCAAGTATGTTGATGATTGTTTAGTGTTGGTCAGAAGCGAGAAAATTATGTATGAACTTTTCGATATTTTGAATGATGCTCATAATTTTATCAGTTTCATAATGGAATAATGAACTTTCATATTTAGATGTACAGTTTAAACGATAATAAAACATATTTACAACATTGTGTATAGAAAAAAAACCTTAACTAGTTATTATTTGAATTTTCAGTCCAACTGTAGTTGAAGAATATTAAGTCTCATAAGAACTCTGTGTCATCGTGCACATAAAACTTGTTTCCTAGAGTTGCTACAAACTAGATCAAACAGATCAAGTTACTATTAAGGCCATAGGGGGGGGTCCACTTTGTTTTTTACAACTTGATCTTATTTTGTATAATTTAATTTGAGCTATCAGACACTTTTAACCGCTTAAAAAAACTCAAAGTAACTTTTGAGATATAAGCGATCAAAGAAAGGGCGTTCAATACGTTCCTTATGGAAGGCGAAAACTAAAAATGCGAAAAAAGACTATTTCACTAAAAATCTATCTCCTCCTTCATTTTTTGAGTAATCTTTCTCAAATTTTCACAGAATGTGTATCATTAAACTTTAAAGAGATCTATTGTAAGAAATTTTTTAATTTTGAGTAAAAAAAAAATTATTGTCAAAAAACTACCCTTTTTTTTAGTTTTTTGTGGATAAAATTTTTATTTTTCAAAATTTCAAAAATTCCAACAGTACGATTCTTCAAAATATTAAAAGGAACATTTCCTGAAAATTTAAAGTCTCTAGGTCAAAAAATGAAGGAGGAGATAGGTTTTTAGTGAATTTTAAAATTTCCGAGAAAATTGACCCCGAAAAATTTGCGGTCCATACGTTTATATTGGAAAATTTTTACAAAAAGTTAAATATCTCAAAAGTTAAATGATATTTTTGAATTCTATAAAAACTGGCTTATAGTTTGTACTTTAAGCTTTCATATAAAAGCCAAAGTTAATTTTAGTAAAAAAAAATGTTGGACCACCCCTATGGCCTTAAACAAAAACGGATATCCACAAGAGTTATTTAACAAAAACGTTCGTTTAAACTTTAAAAAATTGATAAAACAAGACGTTATGACGTAAAAGCTGTGTTCTTACTTTAAAGAATCCATTCATTAATTAAAGCTCAGAAGTTCACTGTATTCGTTAAATTTCATTGTGTTTTTCAATGATAAAACTTTAGTTGCGTTAAAAAACTATTGTAAAAGACTAGTCAAAAATGAAACAATAAGAAATACAAGACGAAATGTAAATTAAGTTAGAATTAACTTGTTTTAACTTTTTAAGTGATCTTTTAGTTCATATTTTAGTTTAACTTTGTATTAGTTGTGGCTAGTTTTCTGATATTAGTTTAATAAACAGGTTGATAAATAATAACAACAAAAAATTAACAAATCAAAACTAACATCAAATTATAACTATATGTATGGCTATTTATGTTATATATCAATGTAGGGGTTTTTGGACAATCATATAATGACAATAGCTTTAAAGAAAGTAATTCAAAATTACAGTATAGCTTTCAATAAATCTAAATTAAGGATAAATTATTGTAGTTTTGTATCGTTTAAGTGGTTTAAAGCTATCAAAAAATTTAATTTTTAACTTTTGACAAACTTTTCACTCAAAATGGTCAAAAAAATAGATGTACCTTCAAAACCTGGAAGAATTTTTTTTAAAGCAGGAAAAATTTTGAAAACTTTTAAAATTTATGATTAATATAAATTAATTCACTTTATCTAAATTTAAAAAAGTAAATTACTTAAAGTTTCATAACAAGTTTACGATTTACTTTTTTATTAGCACTGGTTGCACTAAAACCTACTTTTATTTATGTTACCTTCCAGCTATAAGCTACTAATGAGCTATATTAAGCTATAAGCTAATGCATATAAAAATTTATTTTATATTGTATACAAGCAACTGACAAAAACTTAGTGTTTTTGTACAATAGGTAAGTAAGTATAACTTTTTCAACAATTAATCATTATCTTATTATGATTAAGTTTTTTTTTTTCTAAACAGTATACTTTAAGTTTTTAATTATCTTTTCAAAACCAACCAAGATGTTATTATTACAATTTTGTTCTGAAAAATGAACAACCTTTTTTGTTAAGAGTAAAATGATTCCTTACATAAACTGTGCATAATATGAATAAGATAAAAATATGAAAAACAAGTACTGCGTACTATATTTTTAAGTTAAAAGTATTTAAATTATACTAAACTCAATACAAATACTTTGTTTAAAACAAACTTAAGTTATAATAAAGCTTCATAAGAGGCTTCTGAGTATTAGAAACTTTGCAAACAGGGTTTCAAACAAATATATACTATTAAATAAACTAAGTTTAGGTACATTTGCATATTTGTTTATACCTAACTAAGTGTTGTTAATAATATGAAAAAATTGTTTTATGATGAAAGTTTAAGTTTATAACATTAAAAATATGTTAATAGCGTAATGCAGTATAGTAGAGTGGTTGCTATAAAGGTATTGTATCCTGCGACCCAAAATCAAGTCACCTGCACTCAACTTTTTTGTGAGATAAGTTTTAATTTTTTTTAACTGACGTTTATTAAAGCGCCTTATACAGCAAAGCTTTGAACCTAGTGAAAGTTAATGAATATTTAAGAACAAACTAATTTAAAAACTTTTACTAAAAATCGATGTAATATAATTTCAAAGCTTTTTGTTCAATTGAAAAGAATTGTTATTTTTAACATACTATTATATAGTTGTATTAAGTTTTTATGCGTAATGTGTATATAAAAGAACACTAGGACTTTAACTTGTTAGCAATTAGTTTAATTTATTTGTCTTGGATTAAAATAACTAGGCGAAAATCAAACTCTTTCTCTTAAAGTATAAAACATTGTATAGCAGCTTTGTATTGTAACGTCACTATAAGCTAACTTATGTTATAAGTTTTTCTGAAAACATAAATTTAGTACCAAAAAATTTTTGAGCAGTTAGTACATTTGTGTTTTAGAAATAAATTATGTTAATAGTAGAGTTATAACTTTAGACCAGGGTTTCCCATTTTTTTTTTCAAATTGCCCCCTTTGAAGAAATTAAAAAAACTACTGCCCTCGAACAAACAAGACTACTCAAAAAACAACATCAAGTTTCAGAATTACTAATAAATACCTCTAAAACTTTTTTTTTGCTCTTCATCTGCAACTCTATAATATCTAGTGTAAGTTTCAAAATTGCTAACAAATACACCTAGAACTATTTTTTCGCCCATTTAGGCACCCAAACTGCTCAAAATTTTTAAATCGTTCCACTTTCACCCCTTAAACAATTTTCGCCCTCCAACATACTAAAATCGCTGCCAAAGGGCGATACGCCCACTTTTGGAAACCGTAGCTTAAGGTAATCTAATTAATAATTTAATATTAACAATAACTCTTAAGTAAATTTAAAACAAAACAAACAGCTAGATAGCACTAAAACTCAACGGAATCTGATTAAAACTAAAAAAATCGAAATGAAACCGATTTTAAAACTAAACAGACTTATAATTACAACTAACTCGACCTCGAGATAAAAGCTTGTGAAAAGTTAAGAATCATGCAAGCAGTTCTTGCTATTTAAAATACATGTAAGCTTTTTAGCCCTAAAAGGTTGTTTTAAAACATAAGGTTTTAAAACACATGCTTGTATAAGTATTTCAAAACATATGGCTTTCACTTTTATCTGTGCTAAATTAAAATTCTAAAACTAAAAAAAAAAACAATTACATCTTTATTTTTTAGTTACAAACGTTAAACAACTGGTAACAAACGAAAAATAATGCACAAGTAGTATCAGTATTCTAAAAATAACAAATGAAAAAATGTAATAACAACAAAAACAACCATGGGTTGTCTTATAAAAACAGCTTCGAAACAGCGTAGGCAACGATGGCGGAAAATAGCAGTTTGTTTCCGTTAAGGTTTCCCGCACCATTGCACAGGTCTTCAAAGCAGCAGTTCAATACCGAGTTGGCTTCAGCGCCAAAAGCTTGGCTTGCATGCAGCGACTGCTCGCAGTTGGGAATGCAAGCCTTGCCGACGTGCTTGATTTCGCCCTTCGAGATGGTCACCTTGCCGCACCCGGATCCCGCCCCGCAAACTTCTTCCTTCGCCTCGTCGCACTCTTGATCTCCTCCTGCGGTGCAGCACGATGTGCATTTGTAGCATTTCAAGCCGAAAGCGAAACTGAACAGGCAGAAAAACGAAATTGATAGTAGGAGAAACCTCATGTTCAAATATAAGATAAATTTAACTGTTTTTATGTTTATTGTTTTTAGCTGTTAAAGGCAAAAAAACTTCTTTTAGAGTAATTTAGTTTTATTAAATGGCTAGTATAGCACAAATAAAGTAGTTTAAACACTGATATTTTTAGGTTGGGTGTAACAAATAATGCGAAATTTTGAAAAATTAAACTTGGTTCCGTACCCAAATAACTTTTGGTCTTTTTAACAAAAAGTTTAAAACAATATTTACATGTTTCAATTAGAGCTAACTTAAAAAAGTTTCTCACGTATTACATTCAGAAAGTTTTAAACAAAATTACCATTTACTTTAAATTTATAATAAAAAAAAATTAGTTTTTAAACTGCCATGGTTTTCCTTGTATAATTAAGCTTTAAAAATGTTATAAGTTGTTTAATATGAGCTTGACAAAACTAAAAAAGTATTATCAATATAAAGAGCAGTAAAAACATAGTACACAAAAACTTTTTTGTTGATTAGTTTGAAGCTTTAAATGACTGGTAACAATCAAAAAGTACATAGTAACAGTTACCAAACATCTATTGTGAGCAATAGTTACTGAATGCATAAAATTGTACAGACAGTCAACATTAAACAAACAAGCATGGCTTGTCTTACCAAAAAAATTTTGAAACAGCATGGAAAACGACAGCACAAAACAGCAATTTGTTTTTGGTAAGGTTTTCTGAACCGTTGCAAAGGTCTCCTTCGCAGCAGGTGAACTTTGTTTCAAAAACATGCAATGACGTAGACCACTCATCACTAATACATTTATATATACAATGCTTTTTAATTGTAATTAATTCTTCATTCTTGAATACTTTATCAGTCTGGCAAGAATAACCGTCCCCGCAAACTTCTTCTTTTGGGCTGGCGCAATCTTCGATTCCAGTGCACGTGTAGCATTTAGTGCTGAAGGCAGAATTGAACAGGGAGAAAAATGCAATGGAAATTAACAGAAGCTTCATGTTTAAATCTGGAATAAAACTTAAGTTAATCATTATGTAATATTTTTTTAACTTTCAGTTGTTCAGACTCTTTAACTCTATAACTTGATAATTTAATTTTGATGAGTAGCAAACTTATTATAATGAAATACCTAAGACACATACTATTTTTTGTTTGAGTGAAAAAAATCTAAAATGTTTTGAGTGATAAAATCTGAAATGTTTTGAATAAAAAACTGTCACTTTAACAAAAAATGAATCTATTACAAAAGTAATCTAAAACAAAAAATCCATTTACTTAAAAATAAAATTATATAGAATAAAATTTATTTTTTAAACTGCTATAGTTTTCCACGTATAATAGAGCTTTAAAAACGTTAAAAATCTTTAGAAATCATAGTTTGTACTCATAAAAAAATTATAATAAAAACTACTGATAACCATTATGATTTAAGTTTTTTTGATGGTTGATTTTAGAAAATAAAAGTATGCATATTAACTTGTATTAAGACTCTATCCAAAAAAAAAAAACATCTTTTTATAGATAAACCTAAAAAAGTAATATCAATATAAATGACAGTAAAAACATAGTACACAAAAACTTTTTTGTTGCTAAGTTTGAAGCTTTAAATGACTGGTAACAACAAAAGTATATAGTAACAGTTATCAAATATCTATTGTGAGCAATAGTTACTGTAAGCATAAAATTGTACAGACAGTCAACATTAAACAAACAAGCATGGCTTGTCTTACAAAAACAATTTTGAAACAGCATGGAAAACGACAGCACAAAACAGCAATTTGTTTTTGGAAAGATTTTCTGAACCGTTGCAAAGATCTTCTTTACAGCAGTACCTTATAAATTCTTTGTTATCAATTAGCTTAGTATACGGCTCTTCAGGATCACAAGATCCACTTAAACCACAATACTTTTGAACATAGACTTGAGTTCCACTGAAAAAAACATCTTCTTTTACGCAATTATTACTTTCCGGGCAATCTTCGACCACTTTGTTGCATTCTTCATTTTGCTGCGCAATCGAAATGCGTTTTGCTTCGCAATCGTAGCATTTAATGCTGGAAGCCAAATTGAAAAGGCACAAAATTCCTAAGAAAACTAACAGAAACTTCATGTTTATATCTGGAATAAAATTAAAGTTAATCGTTATGTAATATTTCTTTGACTTTCAGTTGTTCAAACTCTTATAAATTCTGATGCGCCATCATTTACAAAGCAATTCTCAAAAATTTGTTTAAAATTAATGTAAGATATCAAGGGTAATAAAACAAAATTATTATCTTAAAAACATAATTACGCAGACAACTAATAGTTAAACTTAAGCTTTACAGACAACAGTTTAAGAAACAAAAGTAATATTATTGTGCTCAAAATAATTGTGAGCGAAATGTCCATTCTAATATGACAGGTTTTATCTATATATTGCAAGGACAGTGTCCTCCAGCTGTCCTTTTCATAAAGTATAAAATAAATACTAAATTTCAAAAGTTTGTCATTTATCTGCTCTTTAAATGTGTCACACATTTCCATTTCCGCTTTGGGAAGTTTTCAATAAGTACTTGACTAATTTATAGGAAGTTTCTGCAAAAATGAAAATTTTTGCTGAGAGACAAGCCAATTCTTTCAAAAAACATTACCCCATATAAGAACTAGATTTGATGAATGCGGGCATTTGTATTCTAAGAGTCAAAGTTGGCCAGGTTTTTTTTACTGTAAAATTCAAAGTTACTAGTTACAAAGAAACATGGTCTTGGGTTGTTTTTTTTTGATATAAGGTTATAAAGTCTTGTCATTTGTTACATCATTTTGTGATTCTCATCAAGTGAGGAGGTCAGTCAAGAGAAGCTCTAAAAGTAAGACAGTGAAGCATTTCGCCCAACTAATAGTATTTTAAATCTAAAGGATTTGCCTTGATTTAAGTTTTTCAAGTTAGCTCATTGAACAGGAAATCCTGGGATATTCAATCATTGTTGAAAATGTGTTAGTTTAACTTTAAATTTTTAAACTCTAATAAATATTACTATGAAAAATTTGTCTTTACTGCCACCAGGGCCAAATGTGGTCAATTAAGAAAAAATATTTGCCTGTTTGTACTTTTTTAGAAAAAACAAACAATGCAGTAAAAACATATTTAAGTTTTACATAATAAAAGTTTTAACTAATATCTTTTTTTGTTAAGGGTTAGCTTATTTTTCTGCTTATGTTATGTTTATCTTATTACACATTTGCTCATATATAACTTTAATGAGAAATTTCTCAAAAAAACATTGGCTTCTTAAGGAGTTTTTTCTTTTAATGTGGCTCACAAATAACTTCATACAACAAATCTGGCTTCTTCTTATAAAATGCTGCCAAGCCCTGTTAAAACGTACTACAAGCTTTTAAGTAAAGGCCAAAGTTTAGTTTTGTAAAAACTATGTTTGAGTAAACCTGTGTCAGATAAAGAAATGTTGAAAAGTTGGTATTGGATGAACTGAAAATAGTTAACCCCTATGTTGAATAAATCAGGATAGTTTTTTTAAGAATAATAAAATTTAGCAAAAGTACTGAGGATTTAACTTTACTTTGGTTTTATTTTTATCTTATGTACTTAGTTTAACTCTCGTAAACGGTTGCTTCAGTATTTAAGCCCACTTGGTAAGATTAAAACAGCAGTTTCTTGCGTCTATGCCTGATGTGTGGTGTTGTTGGTCGTGTGAAGTTCACTATTTATTGTTGATGGCACCAACATCTCAACTTTGTTGATAGATACTGTTTAGAACTTGGTTTAGATAAAGAAGAAGAAATGAAATTGTTTAACTCAAACATAGCAGTGCATTGGAAAGGTGTTGAAATATGATAAATAAGAATCTGAGAGCATCACATTTTCTATTATTCAAATAAATTTCAACACCAAGTCATTGCAAGCATATATGCTTTGATATTTACATTTGATATTTAGCTAAAAAATTATATAAAATTTAAAAAATTTGAAACTGGATCAACTAAATCTCATTCAAGATAAAGATAAAATATGTTTTGAGAATTTTTATTAAATCTTAAAATTTTCTCAAGTTTTAAATGAAAAGCAAAACTATTCTGAGTCAGCCTGAGTTAAACTATGTTGTCATGAGTCATATATAGGCGCTGTTTTAGATTAGAAATTAAACTTGAGGGTACATTAAATAGTCCCTAACATCATAAAAATGTTTTGTCATGTCAAAATCAAACTTCTAGTTTTATTTCTCTTCAATTCATTTGTATATCAGCGCTTTATATGTTTGTGGGTTGGTGATGCTGACTGAAACTCGAATTCAGTTGTTAGTAGAATGCATAAAAGAATTGTGAGATATGTTTGTCACAAGCCTGCTCTGATCCAAACATTTTTTTGTTTGTAAGAGTTGATTTTCTGATTAAATCTTTTGTATTATACTTCAGAAAATGTAAAAAACTTACAAAAAAGGTTTACAACAATAGTTACAATATAAAAACACTGAAATATAGTATTATTATATAAGTAGTGATTTCAGAATGCTACAAACTGTGTTATTTTCATTTTGCTTCATGTTGCTATGGCCTGGCTGTCTACTGGTATTATGAGTTGGTGGTAATTTTTTTTTATAGTTCTTCATTTGTTTATATTTTGGCTACAAATTTTTAAATAGTTTCAGATAATAAGTAATAACACCTACTTTTTAAATTATATCTGATAAAAAATCATGCAACTTTTATCTGATCAAACAAAAAGTACTTTATTTATCATCCATTTTTGTAATAAAATAGTGTAAAAACAGCTTGTTTAGTTAGTAATTTAAGGTGTGATTGCTTATTATAATGCTTTTTCAATATGTGTTGGCAGCAATGGTTCAATTTGGAAGCAGTGATCATATTGTCGGTGTACTTTTTATTTGTAACATACTGAAAACTTTTTGCCATTTAATGCTGAGTACATCAGGCGTTTTCAAATATTGTGCCACCATGGGATTTTGGTTTTAAGAATTTTTAAATTTTGCTAACATTAGAGGGACAAGTAAAATTACGAACAATGTAATTTGACACTGAAATATTTATCCTTGAGGTTGGTAAAGATTAACACTGATTTTTTACAAAAAAAATACTTACATATTTAAAAGAAGTGTAACCAGGTGCTCCATTGTCTTTAGAGGCACAGGGCGGGTCCTAAAATTCTTTTACAATAATTAACATTAGACGTTATAATAGGGGTAGGGAGTACAACTCATTTTGGATCATATTGTAAAATTCATATGAGTCCATATGATTTGGATGTGTTTTTGCTTTATTAGAAAGAATGTAATGAAAAAATATAAATTTTGCAAAATAAAAAGTATGTTCCCCAAAAAACAAAGTTCAACCCAAAAATCACATATTTTACAATTTTTTGACTTAAACAGAAAAAAAATCTCATATACATGTCCTAGACTTGTAATTTATATCTTAAATAAAAATTATAATTATAGACATACATTTAAAAACATTTCAACAGCTTTTTATGTATTATGACGCCATTATTACAAAAAAAATGCAAACTTTGTCTTTGTCAAAAAACATGCAAAAATTGTACTTTTTACTATTATAAAAATTAGGAAGTAAGTTACTAAAGTTTCTAAATCAAATGCTCCTCCTCCAGCTCATTTGTTGTGCAAATCACATCCAGTGGAGGCCTTTAATTTTTTTAACTTGACAGTCTTGGCTGAAATAGAATCTAAGTTAGACTTTCGAAGAAAGCTACAAAGTTTAAACCCATCAGTTAAACTATTTTTGCAAAAAAAAAAAAGTGTAACTGAGTGTACAACTTCATCCATATTAAGTTTGCTCAGCAATGAAAATAAGCGCACAGTACAAACCAAGTAGGTCTCTTTGATTACTTTTTAAACAGATAGAACTAAGTTAGTTGCCTTGCAATTTATCACAAACTCAGGTTTACTAAACTTGGGAATTCTGCAGCATCTATTTTGCAAAGCCTTCTGTTTATTTGCATGCTTATAAATGAAACACATCTAAGCAACCAGCATTTGGAAGTTGTCAAACTACTGCTTGACTCAGAATTCTAGTGACTGAATTTGAGGTGTTTTCTTACTTAACTCACAAGGTGTCACTACCTTTTTTACACTTTGTTGAGAATAGCTCTCAAAAAAACCTTCTCAAAGTATTTCCTAAGCTGTATGAAGATCTTAGCAATGGAAAAATGAACATTTTTGATGCCTATATGATACATTAACCACATAACAAGGTGTTAAAGCCAACTTCTGAGTTTTGTAATAAAATCCTTAACAAGATGTGTCTCTATGCCACCCAAGTTTTTGATCGCCAAACAGGAAGAGTTTATGAATTTAGAATAATTTTTTTGTCAAATCCACTACGTGCTATTGAGATCAACTTATTAAGTAATAAAGAATTGGCGGACTCCCAACTAAAAACTTAGAAACTGAAAGGCACCTTGCTGGATTTGGAAGGCGTGCAGCAGAGGCAAAATTTAGAAACAAACCCTTCACAGCAAAAGGGATAAGAAATGACTGTACATTTCTTATAATTATATCTGATTCTTTTCAAACTAAACGTGATAAGTTTTTTGATAAACTTCTAAAATTTATGAATGAGATGGAGCAAAGGTGGGTAGCAGAACAAAAAGTTTGAAAGCTTAAACAGATAAAAGAAAAAATTGAAAAGGGGAAGAAAAGAGATCAATACATACAGAAGAGCCTTGGTGGACATGTAGTGAGCGTGGAAGAGCTGAGTACTATTTTAAATCCCATCCTAATCAAAATAAAGTTATTGTTTGTACTGAGTTAATTTACTTCAGAGAGTCACACAAATCTGAAGTGTTATACAATCCAGAACTTTTCAAAGTAATACACACGAGGAAAGACTCCCAAATTTATGTGCTCTTGATGCAGAAGATAATGAGTGCTCACAGTCTCTGTTTTAATTACCAGCAAACATGGTATATTGCTACTTGTGAAGGTAAACATGACAATGGGACTTACAGGATAACACCTCATCAGAGTTCGAGATAGAAATAATTTGAAGTGGAAACACCCACCTAAACGTGATTTGCTGAACTCGCATATAGATTCTATTCTTGATAGTAAAATTGAAGGCGAATGGAATGTTGTTAATGAAATATATATTACATTTTTACAGAGAAACCATATCAAAATAGATTTTTTAGTAGAAAAGTTGTATTTTACAGAAAGTTAAATGATAGTTTTTTTTTAATTTTTAAGAGTACTATGTTTATCTATTATTTCAAACAGATAGTCCATTAGATTTTATCAAACATGTGACAGTTTTTTTGTTTAAAATTTTTTAAAGTATCAGTCAGGTAGTTATCTCAAAAAACGTAGGAGAAGATAGCTTATTAGTGAAATAGTATATTTTTGCCGTTTTAGTTAGTGCCCCCATAAAGAATTTGTTGTTTCCCCCGGCTTTGACCAGCTATATCTCAAAAATTATTTTGATTTTTTAAAATATGTAAAAAGCATCTTGTAGCTTAGTAAAAACTATATAAAATAAGATCAAATTGTGAAAAAAGTGTTTACCCCCTATGCCCTTAACCTCAAACTTCAGGAAATGTTCTTTGCCTAAATATAATGAATTCTATCATAAGAATTATAAAATTGAAACTTAAGAATTTTATGATCAAAAAAAATCCTTTAATTGAAATGTTTAATATTAAATAAATTAATATTAATAAAATATTAAGGCCATAGGGGGGGTCCACTTTGTTTTTTACAACTTGATTTTATTTTGTAGAATTTAATCTGAGCTATCAGACACTTTTAACCGCTTAAAAAAACTCAGAGTAACTTTTGAGATATAAGCGATCAAAGAAAGGGCGTTCAATAGGTTCCTTATGGAAGGCAAAAACTAAAAATGCAAAAAAAGACTATTTCACTAAAAATCTATCTCCTCCTTCATTTTTTAAGTAATCTTTCTCAAATTTTTACAGAATGTGTATCATTAAACTTTAAAGAGATTTATTGTAGGAATTTTTTTAATTTTGAGTAAAAAAAAAATTATTGTCAAAAAACTACCCTTTTTTTTAGTTTTTTGTGGATAAAATTTTATTTTTAAAAATTTCAAAAATTCCAACATTCAGATTCTTCAAAATATTAAAAGGAACATTTCCTGAAAATTTGAAGTCTCTAGGTCAAAAAATGAAGGAGGAGATAGGTTTTTAGTGAATTTTTAAATTTCCAAGAAAATTGACCCCAAAAAATTTGCGGTCCATACGTTTGTATCAGAAACTTTTTACAAAAAATGAAATATCTCAAAAGTTAAATTATATTTTTGAATTCTATAAAAACAGGCTTGTAGTTTGTATTCAAAGCTTTCATATAAAAGCCAAAATTATTTTTTGTAAAAAAAAAAGTCGGACCCCCCCTATGGCCTTAAATAAATAAAATTTAGTTAAGATTAAATTGAGGAAGTTTCAGAAAGATCATTTGAAAGAGTAGGAGAAGGTAGATTTTTAATGAAGTAGTCTTTTTTTCCCTTTTAAGTTTGGTCCTTCAATAAGGAACCTATTGAGCTTTCCAACTTTGCTCTCTAAAATCTCAAAAACTAATTTGAATTTTACAAAACAGTAAAAAGCAACTGGTAGCTGAGTTAAAGATCTTTAAAATAAGATCAACATGTAAAAACAGTGCCATACCCCCTATGCCCTTAACCTAAACTAATGTGATGAAATTTCCCTGTGAAACACATCAAATACACAAATTATTTTTTTGTATATGTGTTGACCACTGGGTTTCAATTTCACAACGTTTAACTCAATGTTTTAAGAGTTTTTAAAGCGGTTACTCCATCAGGCCATACTAATTAAACACTAGAGTAATATAACATAATAAATGTATAACACTATAAATAAAACAGTACTGTTAATCTTGACTTAAACAGGGTCCCACTAAAATTTTAAACCTTACAAACATATTTTTAAGGTACATAAAGTAAAGTATGTCATTAATTGTTTATAACAGTATTTATAAGAAATTTACAAAAGTTTGAGGGTTTTTGAAGCTCTAGTTTTAGTTAAATAAGCAAACTTTAGATAATATGTGTTTAACAAAAATACATAAAAAAACTTATTTGCTAGGTGGTGCAACAGAATCAGTTTTGTACTGAACTGAGATTGCAAAGACTTGGATTAAAAAAAAATAAACTAAGTGTATATTCACCTTGCAGTGATGGTGTTTTGGCTTTTAAGATTTAATCACCAAACAAATAATGTAAGTTATAGGGATTTATCAGAATATTCTAAGTTTATAAGGAATTATAGGGATTTTTAGGGAAGTGGAAAACCTGCTTAAATTAAGTACCCAAGGAATTTTCCAAGACCATTTAATATTTCCATAAATAAAATTATCTTCTGTATCTAAATTAAATAGTTGTGATCAATAAATTTTCTGGAAAGTTGGCATGCACAGCTGTAAAAGTCTTTTTACTGAGGTGTCTCTGGGAATTTAAAATCAGCAACAAATGAAATAAAATTAGTTATACTGAGAAATTTCCTTATACTATCACAAACAAACTGAATGTTAAATAAAGGTATGCTTCTTACTAAAATCTGGGCAGCTTCAAAGATCTGCAAATACCAAAACAATATTCATTAATAGATATTTCAATTTAAAATTTATACCATATCCCTCACCTAAAGATAATCCAAATAAAAAAAAACAAATATTAAATATTTAAAATCAAACACAACATGAAAAAAACATTAAACTTCCTTTTGTTATATGCAAATTATTTGAATTCTTAGCTAGATACACTTGTCATTAGAAACGATAACAATTTGGGAATTACCTAAACTAAAATAGTTTTTAATTTTAAGTTAAGGGATTTCTTGCTCAAACACTTTATAATTATATTTTTGTTTAGGGCATTTACAAAAAAGTTATATATAACAATAGGAAGCTTAAATAAATCAATTGACTAAAAAAATAATTAAATTTGCATTTTTTTTTACTTTGAGCAGTCAAAATAATAAGATATTACTAAAATTTGGAATTGGGCCTGGCGTATCTTTAGTTTTATTAGTACTCATATTAATACAAAGTATACAATTTTTATTATTAATAAAAGTTACTCACGGGGTGCAGAAAAATCTCCAGCGGGCCGCAGGTGTTAAAAAATTTAAAGATCAAGTGTAGAAAAACTTTTTTAAATAAAAAATGTGATAAAACAATCTTTAATAATGCATAAGTATACTTATATCAATTTAGTGGCCTATTTTTAAAGTTTTTTTTTGTAATTGTTCAGATCTAACTTAGCTTATCGTACAAAAATAAAGTAGTAAAATATTTTCTTCAATCAGCCAGCTACAGGGTCAACATACAACGTTAGTATGAAAATCCCTATATGCTTGTTTTTAATAATATTTTTGTAATAAACGTTTACAAAAAAAAATAAAATAAAAAATTTAAACTTTTGAATGTTGTAAGTTGATAAGACTGTATTTTTATTTTTTATTCTTAGTATGTTATGGTACTCTGATAAAAAACTTTAACAGAATTAAATTTTTTCTAAAAAGGTTATGTTTTGTGTAGCTTAAAAAAGTTGAAGTTCTCATTTAAACATACTCTGTAGGCTTAAAAGATAACAAAGCATTCTTAGTTAAATTATGTAACTCACATTAAATTCGAAAAAAAAAAACAACTAGAAACAATAGTTCAATAATAGTTTTGATTTATTAACAACAAGGTTTAGTAGAAAGTATAAATTTTTAATAGTTAGAAAAAATTCAATAACGAAATAATATAAATAGTTAAGTAAATTATATCAATGGTTCTAAAACTGTAAAACTGTTTACACATTTTGTACTTGTATTTTAGTTTCATGTAGAAAAATAACAAATTGTATGTTGTTAAACTGCACAAACAAAATTTAGTTTAGGATTTTTCATAAATTTATTATAAAGCATAAAGATTAATTAAGCTATAAAAAAACATAACCTCAGTAATTAGAAATGAGAATGAACACTAAACAATAAAATATTGTTATAAAAACATCAGAGTACCACTGTAAAGATATTTATTTTGACTAAACTGTAGGTGCTTAACTACAACAAGTTGTTATAAAAATTCTAGTAATTTTTATTTGATTTACATCAGTAAAGGTATGAAAAAAACTTTTATTAACGACCATTAAAAGAAAAATAACATAATAGCATGTGCATAAAAGCGTCTTCAAGTGTTAACTTACAAGTAAAGCTAAAATGATATCATAAAAGTCCGTTTAATAAATTGTGTTTTAGTTTATTCTATCTTCCTGATCTGAAAAGCTCACATCTTTGAATTTGATTTTTTTAAAGACACGTGAATCCTTACAGCTAGATACTGCATACGAACGCAGATGAGTAGCTTATAGTTTGGTGGTACAAATAGCATGTGTGTAAGTAGTACAATAAATTTGAAAGTGTTTTCACACAAGGTTTTACACTGCTAGAAGCTTGAAGAACTTTATATGTAACTATCTTTATAAAAAAGTAACAGACTACAGTTTTAATCTAAAACAATTTCTCAATCACACACAATTTAACCAAAACAAACTCGCAAAAAAAAGCTTTTAGATTATTTTAATACTTTCAACTCAGGGTAGACACTACTTATTGAAGCACCCCAAATAGACGCTGCCCCCAAAGGCATCAAGAACTAGATGATAGAAGAACCGCCCAACACCAGCGCCACCTCTGTGTTGGTGAGGCAGTGCGAACAGGAAAAGAACCTTAAGAAGGCGAAGTTGACAAAAAGTCCCACTTGGATGAATTTTAGCAAAAAAAAATTACCAACTTGAATAAGTACGAGGGGTCACTTTACACAAAGACATTTTTGCACAAAGACACTTTTGCACGGGTTGAGTAAATTTTAATTTGTTTTTTAAATAACTGTAATTTTTTTAAAACTTTACTATCACTATTACTATAAACCCTTACCTTTTTTTTATTTCTTTTTTAAGTATTTTTATAAATTATTTTTTATTAATATTTTAATTTTGTTGTTTATTTGCTTTTTTTGATTAATAAATATTATTAGGTATACCTACATTTTTCTATCACTGCTACCCCTAACCCTTACCCTCGGTCGGTCGGTAACTATTTTTTTGTTTTTTTATTAGTTAATTTTTTTTTTAGTTTCTATTTATTTTATTATATTTTTTAATAAGTTTTACCATCACTGTTTTTTTTTTTCTTTTTAATAGCTAATCTTTTTTTATTGTATTTTCCTTTTATTTATTTATTTTTTTACTCTCGTGCAAAAATAACCCTTTGGCAAAAGTAGCCTCTCATGCAAAAGAATCTTCGTGCAAAAGTGACCACTTGTGCAAAAATTTCTTAGTGCATATTAGACCCGTTCCCCATATTAATATTTCAAAGCCATTTTTCCGGCAAAGGTTAAAAATTTTTTTAAATATGATTAAAATAAGTATTAAAATGTTGGTAATTCTCAAATGTTCCAAAAAGTATTTAAAATTTTGCACAAAAATAAAAAATGCTATGAAGATATTAAAAAAACCTACAAAATATTTTTGAATTTATTCAAGCATATATAATTTTTTGAGATTTGGTCTTATATATATTTTTTAAATAATTGGAGTAGTCATGTAACCATATTATATATTTTACTATAAGAGTTTAACATTTTAATGCTTATAATAATATGCAAGGTAAAAAAAAACATTACAATTAACTGACTAATAAATACTTTACATTGACTGCAACCATTGATTAATTTTATTTTTTGTTTTAAACGGTGCTTAAATTTTTTTACAGTATACTTTTATATTTAGAGTTTTTCTCAAACTCTATTACTCGTACATCCTAGCGCTAAAATATGTATATTTAAATTTGACTATAGTAAATACAAAACAATTTATATACTGTAAATAACTAAGCACGATGTACTAAAAAAATTTAATAAGTTTAAACCTAAATCGCTGAAAAACGACAAGCACGGAGATAACTAACAATAAAAATAAAGTTTTTTTATTATTTAACTGTTGACTAAACATCATTCTACTCATAACAACTTTAGTATTTATTTTTAAGTTAAAGTTTATTCTTTGAGCTGATAAAAAGATAATAATGTGTCAAAACTTAAAAAAAAATAACTGAAAAAACGATATTTGCTATAAAAATAATAATCTTGAAATTTTATTTTAAGTTGTTGTATTTTAGTTATCTGATTTAGAATTTTATTTGACTTGTCAGAGTTTAAATTTTTCGAGTTTTAGTTGTCGGAATTTTAATTGTCGAAATCTTAAATAGTCGGGATTTGGGTTGTCGAAATTTGTACTGTCAAAACTTGAGTTTTCCGAATTTGAGTAGTCCGAATTTGAATTTTTGGAGTTTGAACTGTCGAAATTTGAGTGGTCAGAATTTAAGTTGTCGTTTTTGAATTGTCGAATTTGAATTTTTGAAACTTAAATTGTACAAGTGAGAGTTGTCCGAATTTGAAAACATGAAAAAAGAATTAGTCATATACTTAAGATTAGATTAAAACAGAAAACTTTCGTTTCAAATTTTCAATTACTTATTTTTATACATTAAAATATTTTTTTCTGAACATATTTATTAAGTAAAGAACTTTGTTTTAATATATAAATTAAGCATAAAATATTTAAAGGAGTAATAATTAAATGTTAAAAACTTTTCTATTCAACTTATGTAAATAAAGCTCAAAATTTAAAAGTATAATTACTTAGTAAACTTCATGATAAGCTCCTTAGAACTGTGTTGTTAATTTAACACAAAGTAATCTATGTCAGCTTCAATAAAGCAAATACGTTTACTTTTTTTGCTATTGTTACAAACATGAAATATGTAGAAAGTAAAAACAAATTAACTCAGTACTGTTTGTTAGTTTAAAAACAAATGCATAAAGCATAACAAAGACATAAAATTTTAGAAGACTTTTCACATTTTTAATTTTAATTGTTCCTATTGTTACTTGTTATTATAACTATTAAATCTTAATTATTTAACTAAAATCATAACTAACTTAAAAGAAAGAAATTGGTTAATTTTTTACCTTTTTTGATAACTATTTATTAGTGTACTTTTTAGTTGTATAATACTATATCTGTATGTTATATACTCAAGAAAGGCAACATACCTAATAAGATAAAAATCATTCTTAAATTTTACAAATATAAGTCATAGAGTACTCTAACACTTTACTTAAAACTATCATAGTTTTGTACATTTTATAAAAAGGCTCTGTTTAGAACAGTAATTGTCTCCCGGGAGTTAAAACTTTTAAAACTTTTTGTTGGCAAATTGTTTTATTGTCGCCTGAGAAAAGTTACAAAGATTATTTTCATACTAGAACGTACAATTTTTAGTTTTTACGAATCAATGCTACTCTTTACTAAAGGTGCTTTTTAAAAATTAAACCTATTTTTACCTTGTATACAATGAAATAGTTTTTTTTATATTGTAATATATCAGAAAAAAAAACGTATTGTAGAATCAAAATTAAAGAAATACCTTGTTAAACAGTTTCAAAATCTTAGATTTAAATTGATTAAAAGTTTAAGTTTTGAGAATGAATTAAGCTTTTTTTGGTAAAAGCTTAAAGTTCTTATAAAAAATTCTACTTTGTTGAGCAATAAAAAAAGTTTATAAGTGTTTAGTTGTTCCAGATTATTAGTAACAGACGAAATGACAAAAGCAGACATCCCTTGTTGGAAGCAAACTAAAATTTAAACTATGTAAAAAAATAATTTTTTATTGAAAAGCTGCAAAATGAATACCGTAACTGTTTGTTGCATTTTTGTTTAGTTAACGAAGATTTAGTTTTATTTAATTTGTATTTTCGTGCTCAATATATATTTATATAAAAAAGTTTGAATAAAACAAATTTTAATATTAGTTGTTACTAACTTTGTTTTACAAACAAACTGTTATAACTCGAAAAAAAATATATGGTTTTAGCTTTTCATTGAAAATATTGTTCATTTTAGATTAGACCATACTTGTTCCATTTAAGTGTTTGAATTAATTTTTCAAACTTAGTTTTTTACTGACGAGCCCTACAGGGTGAAACATTGTTTTTTAATCAGAACCTGATTAGATAAAACCTAAGTGACTAAAACATCAAAAGTTATGGCACTTAAGAGTGACCTAATTTTGAAGTGAATATACTTTTCCATTGCTAGATATAAAACAGTTGCAGTTGAAAACTTCATAAATTGTACAAACAGCAAATAAAAGTTGAAAAACTGGTATAATAGAAATGAACCTTCAATTTTCGCATAGCTCTATTAATAAAAACAAGTCTTGTTGTGCTAACGTAAATACAATTGAAACATAAACAGTAGATTTAGATTTTTAGTTACTTAAAATATTAAGCCTTAGTTTTAAATCGCAGATATTATTGTTTTTTTTTAGCAAATAAATGTGTTTAGTTAAGTTTTACAGCGTTCAAAAAAATATAGATAAACTTTTATAAGCACTTATAAGTAGCTAAGTTTAGTAGGTTTTATAAACTTTGTCACTCTTTTATTTACAGTTCCTTTTTGTAGAGACTTCATGTTTTTTAATGTTGTCAACAATAAGAACTAGAATTTACTATGTGATATTTAAATTTTATACAACTAAAAGTAGTTCAAAGTTTTTAGAATAATCTAAATTTGTATTTTTACCAGTTTGTAGCAGCTTAAAGTAATTAAAAATAAAAATTATACTTTATTAAATAACAAAAAACTTGATCAGTGTTAAACTTTTAGACTATATTAATAAAAGACAAAATGACAACAATACACTGTTTTGTTTGAAGCAAACTACAATTTAGTTTTTGTGTAACTGAAATCTTTCTACAAAAGTTTTGCTTATTGAAGTTGTGTGTAACTAACGATAAAAGTTTAGATTATCTATTTGTTGTTCAATAAATATTTACAAAACTTTTAAATATAGCAATTTTATAGTTAGATAGACCCAAGTTTAAATAAAACAGACAACTTTTTTCCACTGTTGTTCTACAAACAAACTAATATAAGTTAAAGGTCTTGGACAAGACCTTAAAAGATATCAAAGTGGTGTGCGACTCGATACAGTATTTATTAGTTTAATAAACAACAAAATAAAATAATAATTTAGTTATAAATCAGAAGTATTGTTTAGTTTAGAACTTTGTTGACTCATTTATTTTTTTAATTTACTTATTCATAATAATCTGTTACTGAAAAATCCTACAAAGAATTTGTAGTGAGTTTTAGCAAAAAAAATTACCAACTTGAATAAGTACGAGGGGTCACTTTACACAAAGACATTTTTGCACAAAGACACTTTTGCACGGGTTGAGTAAATTTTAATTTGTTTTTTAAATAACTGTAATTTTTTTTAAACTTTACTATCACTATTACTATAAACCCTTACCTTTTTTTATTTCTTTTTAAAGTATTTTTATAAATTATTTTTTATTAAAATTTTAATTTTGTTGTTTATTTGCTTTTTTTGATTAATAAATATTATTAGGTATATCTACATTTTTCTATCACTGCTACCCCTAACCCTTACCCTCGGTCGGTCGGTAACTATTTTTTTGTTTTATTATTAGTTAATTTTTTTTTTTTTTAGTTTCTATTTATTTTATTATATTTTTTGATAATTTTTACCATCACTGTTATTTTTTTCTTTTTAATAGCTAATCTTTTTTTTATATTTTATTTACCTTTTATTTATTTATTTATTTTTTTACTCTCGTGCAAAAATAACCCTTTGGCAAAAGTGGCCTCTCATGCAAAAGAATCTTCGTGCAAAAGTGACCACTTGTGCAAAAATTTCTTAGTGCATATTAGACCCGTTCCCCATATTAATATTTCAAAGCCATTTTTCCGGCAAAGGTTAAAAATTTTTTTAAATATGATTAAAATAAGTATTAAAATGTTGGTAATTCTCAAATGTTCCAAAAAGTATTTAAAATTTTGCACAAAAATAAAAAATGGTATGAAGATATTAAAAAAACCTACAAATTATTTTTGAATTTATTCAAGCATATATCATTTTTTGAGATATGGTCTTATATATATTTTTTAAATAATTGGAGTAGTCATGTAACCATATTATATATTTTACTATAAGAGTTTAACATTTTAATGCTTATAATAATATGCAAGGTAAAAAAAACATTACAATTAACTGACTAATAAATACTTTACATTGACTGCTACCATTGATTTATTTTATTTTTAGTTTTAAACGGTGTTTAAACTTTTTTACAGTATACTTTTATATTTAGAGTTTTTCTCAAACTCTATTACTCGTACATCCTAGCGCTAAAGTATGTATATTTAAATTTGACTATAGTAAATACAAAACAATTTATATACTGTAAATAACTAAGCACGATGTACTGAAAAAAATTAATAAGTTTAAACCTAAATCGCTGAAAAACTACAAGCACGGAGATGCCAAACAATAAAAAAAGTTTTTTATTATTTAACTGTTGACTAAACATCATTCTACTCATAACAACTTTAGTATTTATGTTTAAGTTAAAGTTTATTCTTTGAGCTGATAAAAAGATAATAATGTGTCAAAACTAAAAAAAAATAACTGAAAAAACTATATTTCCTATAAAAGTAATAATCTTGAATTTTTTTTCAAGTTGCTGTATTTTAGTTATCTGATTTAAAATTTTATTTGACTTGTCAGAGTTTAAACTTTTCGAGTTTTAGTTGTCGGAATTTTAATTGTCGAAATTTTAAATAGTCGGGATTTGGGTTGTCGAAATTTGTACTGTCAAAACTTGAGTTTTCCGAATTTGAGTAGTCCGAATTTGAATTTTTGGAGTTTGAATTGTCGAAATTTGAGTTGTCAGAATTTAAGTTGTCGTTTTTGAATTGTCGAATTTGAATTGTTGAAACTTGAATTGTACGAGTGAGAATTGTCTGAATTTGAAAACATGAAAAAAGAATTAGTCATATACTTAAAATTAGATTAAAACACAAAACTTTCGTTTCAAATTTTCAATTACTTATTTTTATACATTAAAATATTTTTTTTCTGAACATACTTATTAAGTTAAGAACTTTGTTTTAATATATAAATTAAGCATAAAATATTTAAAGTAGTAATAATTAAATGTTAAAAACTTTTCTATTCAACTTTGTAAATAAAGCTCAAAATTTAAAAGTATAATTACTTAGTAAACTTCATGAAAAGCTCCTTAGAGCTGTGTTGTTAATTTAACACAAAGTAATCTATGTCAGCTTCAATAAAGCAAATACGTTTACTTTTTTTGCTATTGTTACAAACATGAAATATGTAGAAAGTAAAAACAAATTAACTCAGTACTGTTTGTTAGTTTAAAAACAAATGCATAAAGCATAACAAAGACATAAAATTTTAGAAGACTTTTCACATTTTTAATTTTAATTGTTCCTATTGTTACTCGTTATTATAACTATTTAAGTTTTAATTATTTAACGAAAACCATAACTAGCTTAAAAAGAAAGAAATTGGTTAAACTTTTTACCTTTTTTGATAACTATTAATTAGGGTACTATTTAGTTGTATAATACGATAACTGTATGTTATATACTCAAGGAAGGCAACATACCTAATAAGATAAAATTCATTCTAAAATTTTACAAGTATAAGTCATAGAGTACTCTAACACTTTACTTAAAACTATCATAGTTTTGTACATCTTATAAAAAGGCTCTGTTTAGAATAGTAATTGTCTCCTGGGAGTTAAAACTTTCCAAACATTTTGTTGGCAAATTGTTTTATTGTCGCCTGAGAAAAGTTACAAAGATTATTTTCATACTAGAACGTAAAATTTTTTTGTTTTTTAGTTTTTACGAATCAATGCTAGTCTTTACTAAAGGTGCTTTTTAAATAATTAAACCTATTTTTTACCTCGTATACAATGAAATAGTTTTTTTTATTGTTATATATCAGAAAAAAATGTAATGTAGAACTAAAATTAAAGAAATACCTTGTTAAACAATTTCGAAATCTTAAATTTAAATTGATTGAAAATTTAAGTTTTGAGAATGAATTAAGCTTTTTTTGTAAAAGCTTAAAGTTCTTATAAAAAATTCTACCTTGTTGAACAATAAAAAAAATTAATCAGTGTTTAGTTGTTCCAGATTATTAGTAACAGACAAAATGACAAAAGCAGACATCCCTTGTTGGAAGCAAACTACAATTTAAACTATGTAAAAGTTTAATCTTTTATTGAAAAGCTGCAAAATGAATACAGTAACTGCCTGTTGCATTGTTGTTTAATTAACGAAGGTTTAGTTTTATTTAATTTGTATTTTCGTGCTCAATATATATTTATAAAGGAAAGTTTGAATAAAACAAATTTTAATAACAGTTGTTACTAACTTTGTTTTACAAACAAACTGTTATAACTCGAAAAAAATATATGGTTTTAGCTTTTCATTGAAAATATTGTTCAGTTTAGATTAGACCATACTTGTTTCATTTAAGTGTTTGATTTACTTTTTCAAACTTAGTTTTTTTCTGACGAGCCCTACAGGGTGAAACATTGTTTTTTAATCAGAACCTGATAAGATTAAACCTAAGTAACTAAAAAATCAAAAGTTATAGAACTTAACAGTGACCTAAATTTTGAAGTGAATATACTTTTCCATTGTTTGTAGCAGTTGAAAACTTCATTAATTGTACAAACAGCAATAAAAGTTAAAAACTGGTATAATAGAAATCAGCCTTCAATTTTCGCATAGCTCTATTAATAAAAACAAGTCTTGTTGTGCTAACGTAAATATAATTGAAACTTTAAACAATTAGAACTAGATTTTTAGTTACTTAAAATATTAATCCTTAGTTTTAAAGTGCATATATTACTGTTTTTTTAACAAATTAATGTGTTTAGTTAAGTTTTGCAGCATTCAAAATGATATAAAGGCTTATAGATATACTTTTATAAGAACTTATAAGTAGCTAAGTTTAGTAGGTTTTATAAACTTTGTCACTCTTTTATTTACAGTTTCTTTTTGTAGAGATTTCATGTTTATTAATGTTGTTAACAATAAGAACTAGAATTTACTATGTGATATTTGAATCGTATACAACTAAAAGTAGTTCAAAGATTTAAAAAAAATCAAAATTTCTTTTTTTACCAGTTTGTAGCAGCTTAAAGTAATTAAAAATAAAACTTTCTACTTTATTAAACAACAAAAACTTGATCAGTGTTTAACTGTTAGAAAATATTAGCAACAGGCAACATTACAAAAGTACACTGTTTTGTTTGAACTACAATTTAGTTTTTGTGAAACTTGAATATTTCTACAAAATATAATATAGTGTTTTGCTTATTGAACTTGTGTGTAACTAACGATGAAAGTTTAGATTATCTATTTGTTGTTCAATAAATATTTACAAAACTTTTAAATATAACAATTTTTTAGTTAGATAGACCAAAGTATAAATAAAACAAACAAATTTTTTCCAATATTGTTCTACAAACAAACTAATTTAACTAAAAGATCTTGGACAAGACGTTAAAAGATATCCAAGTGGTGTGCGACTCAATACAGTATTTATTAGTTTAATAAACATCAAAATAAGATAATAACTTTAGTTATAAATCAGAAGTATTGTTTAGTTTAGAACTTTGTTGACTCATTTATTTTTTTCATTTACTCATTCATAATAATCTGTAACTGAAAAATCCTACAACAAATTTGTTTTGTAATTAAAATCTGATTAAATTAAAGTCTAGTAACTTAAAAACCAAAAGTGATAACACTTAACAAACAGTAACTTAAATTTTGAAATAAATACACTTTTCTATTGTTTGATATATTACAGTAGCAGTTGAACTCATAACATGTTTAATCAGCAAAAAAAAGTTAAAAAAATAAAAATTAAACTTTAATTTTCGCATAGCTCTGTAAATAAAAATAAGCCTTATTGTGCTATAGTAAACAAAATCGAAAACTTTAGAATGAGAAAACAAATCAATTAGATTTTGATTTTTGTTTACTAAAATATTAAGGCTTGATTTTAAAGCGCATATTTTACTATTTTTCAACAAACTTATTTTGTTTATTTAAGTTTTACACCATTGATTAAATATAAAGGCTTATAAATAAAATTTTATTTAATTTTTTAAGTTAATTAATTTAGTGATTTTATAAACTTTGTCATTTTTATTCGTAGGTTTTACTGTAAAGATTTCATGTTTATAAATTTGGTTTTTAAGAAAGAGCAAAATTTTACTGCGTGGAATTTTATTTCAATGCGAAATACCTCCATTATTAAGTATTAGTCATAAATGAAGTATCTATCTACCTGTTTTCAAATCCCTTTAAAAATGTTTTTAATCACAAGTAGTTTATAATATTGTTTATTGAACGATAAAAAAAACGCTCAAAAATTTTGGTCTAAGGACCTGGTGTACAACGTAATCTTTCGGTTATCGAGTCGTACACCATTGTACTTTTGGAATATAAAATGTTCAAAAAGATCAAAATTCTTCTATCACGAAAGCGTTTTTTTTTAAGTAAAACTTAAAGCTAAATATTAACTTGAGCCAAATTTTCTTTAAATACTCTACTGATCATGTAAAAGTTAGAAAAGTTAAAAAAAAATCAAAACTTGACCAAAAGAGAGGATTGATTAAACCGTAAAAAGAAAAACCGCGAAACTTGACGCTTGATTGCACATTCAAGGCTAAAGGCAAACACCTCAAAGCATTTTGCAGCATGTTGAAATGAGATTAAGTTTTTCACGGAAGTTTTACGCAGCTTGACCTTATTTCATTATTTTTCTGTTTAGTCTTTTTGAGTTTAATTTTTTATATTTACCAGCTTTATAACATGATTTGTTTGTTTTTGAACGAAAAATGTTATATTTACGATGTTGTTTAAATATTATTTTAGTTGTCTTGGATAGTAGTATTTTATCAGTTATTTTATTTAGTTTTTTGTTTATAAGTTTAAAAAGTTGTTGAGAGTTTTTAAAAAATTGGTTTACAAAGAAATTTAAAAACTTTTTCATAAAATGTTTTAAAATAGTAAAGTGTAATAGTAAAACATTGACTCTTAAGCATTTAAAATAATGTTAATTTATACTACTCAAAAGATTAAATACTTCTGTTAGGCATAATGAAATCAATTTTTTAATGTGTTTATAAAAACTTTAAAGTACAAAATCAAAATGCCATGTTTTATTGTATGCAAAGTTTTATTTCTTTCAATTAGCAGTTATCTATAGCTGATTTCGACCTAAAAAACCCTGAAACTTAGACAGTTAATAAACAGTAGGATGAAACATCGCTAACATTTTTAACTTAAAAAAGCAAAGAAAGTCTATGAAGCGTTTATTTTGCGAATATAAGAAATTATTTTGATGCCCAGTGATGTGTACCCATCTGTATAAACTTTGCAGACCTCAAAAACAACAAAAAGATCGGAAAAATTTCAAGATTACTCAAAAGCTTAGAAGTGTAAAGGAGCTCTTTTCATAACCACTACAAAATTATACGATAATTCAGTCATGTGCTAAAGTTCATTATGACGTTTGTCTTGGAATTTTTTTTCTTATTTTTTAATTTTTGTTTGAGAAATAACTAAGTTTGAATATAAGTAAAGAATAAATTTCGAATTTCAAGAATAAGCATAGTAGTTATACTTGTTCGTTTTTAGTACAAAACTTTGATAATTTTTGAAAAACTGCTCAAAAACTCGAACCTTTTTGAGAAAGTTATGTATTTTTTGGTGGCTGTTTTAAGAAAGTATGTAAGTCGTATTATTTTGATCTTAAAAAGATGAGTGTTAACAACAGTAGCTTCTTTTAGTAAGAAAAAATCAAATTATGACCAAAGAACCCACGTCATAAAAATAAGTCTTATGTAAGAAAGATAAATTGTTACAAAAGTTAAATGTTTGATAGAAGATTTTTAATAATTTTCAACAAATTTTATTTTATCATTGCAGTTTTTTGTAACAATAATCCACAACTGCGGTTGAATAAAATAATAAGATAAAGTTTTTAGAAAAATGTAAAAGTTATAAAATTAAAAGTTCACTACTAATACAGACGCTTAGGCAACTTTGCTTGCCTTATGTAAAATACATAGGAGTTTAGTTAAAGCCACAAAAACAATTAGTATACAGTGAGGTAACTGTTTTTTGATCATACAATGTTTTAGATTGTTTATTAGCCTTGTTTAAAATATGGATTCAGTTTAAAATTTGTTCATAGAAACAATATTTCACTTAAATATATTATAAGATTAAAGTAAACAGCTAGAATAGTATATATTTTAAAATGCTATCTGCTAAAGGGTACTTAAAAACTGATTTTTACAGAAAATTGTGAGAAACTTATTTAAATAGTTTGTCAACCTTTTTAGAGTTTTTGTATGTTGATGAAAATATAACGGCATCTTTACAAACCAGTCTACAAAGCTAATTACATGCAAGGTGTAATATTCCATACTTGTAAAGTGCATATAATTTAATTGTGGCTAAAGCTACCTTTAAAATTGCATTATTTTTTTTTATTGTTATTTGAATTATGAAAAAAAGTGAAAGTTTAACCTAAAAGTTTGGACTTTAATGTAAGTTTATCGTTCGAAAAAACTACCTAATCATTTTAACTTAAAACATTGAAAATAAAAAAAATAACTTTTGTTTTTTTATATTATTACTATTTATCACTGGTAAACAATAAATTAGCTATAAATATTGAACATTCTAGCTTTTGCATTAGTGTTAAAAGTTTTATTTTTATATTGCTACTTAGTTTTTATTTGAAGAAGTTTTGGTTTAAATTTGTTTTGTGTGGAAAAAACTCAAAGAAATAAAAACATGTTGTTAAATAAAAACAGTTTATGCTTTTAATTTTAAGTTTAGCAGTGTTATAAGAATACTTCAATTAAGTTTTATGTTAATTAAGTAAAAGTTGTCTAATCAATCGTACAAACTGTTTTCCGTTGTACTTTTATTTTTTCAAATCACTTTTTGTGCTGCACCTTTATTAAACATATAAACAGCTCACTCTACAAGTATTAAAAAAAAATTGATACCATGAATTTACTATACATCAAAAAGTATATTTATCAAACTTGATTTTACAAGTATTGTTCTCATTAAATTAATTTTTTTTTTAAATGTTTAAGCTTAAAATGTCTGGCTAATTTCTAATATTATGAAATTTACAAAAACTGTGCTTTTAAACATTGTAATTTTATTTTTGAGTAACTTTAGTTATTATTTACAAATATTTATACGTATATATATTTTTTTTTAATAGTAAAAACATGCTTAGCTTTGGCTTCGAACATAAATATATAAACAACGCTTAAAATTAGTCACACAACAAATAATTACAGGAGAAACAAAAAAATACTTAAAAGCTGTCAAAATTTGACGAGCACTTAATAAATAGTATATAAGGTTGAATACGATGAGTGCACTCAAGTTGATAGTTTTTTTATGAGTTTAGATTACTTTCTAGTTACGTTTGTTTGCTTGTTTGAACTTACTTTGTTTAACGATGTAAGTACTTTGTTTGACTTGATTTTGCTGTAAAGTTTTATCGCAGTAGGTTTGTTTGTGGCTGCTCAATTCATTTGTTGAAGCCATTGTGATGAGTAATGTCCATTTTAAAACATTCAGAAAACTTGCAATTAAAATATGTTTCATATACTCGCCAACTTTAGAAAATTATAACTATAGTTTTTTTTTATTTTCAATGGGTTAGAAAACTATAATTACTTATAAATACTAAAACTCTACTTCAAAAATTGTTGTTTAAAGTTGTTCAATATCGATTAATTTTGAAAATACATGAACAAAGCACAAGATAAAAATAAAATAAAACTGTTTTTAAAGCTTAGTATTCAACCTAATAAAATAAGTTTTACTTTTCAGACTTAAATGTTTTTATCAAACGTTTTTAAAAATCAGCTTTCCAGAAATGAATGTGTAGCTTACAATAAAAAGAAAAATGTAGAAATTATTTCGAAGCTATTTGTTTTGTTTCTGTTTGTTATATCAACAAAATCATCTTTTATACAAGAAGAAATCCCAATAAGTAGCACAAATGCTATAAGTTAGTTTGTTTATTAGTAATTGAAAAAAATGTGTTTTAAAATTGTACTTTTTGGTCTTTTTTGCGTTAAGTGCTGTTTTATAACTTACAATTTATTAATAAAAAAAAAGATTTACTAAAAAAAGCTGTATTAAACTTATATGAATATTGAATTGAATTTAATCAAACTAGTGCTCGTTATTTATTTCAAAATTAAGTTAAACATTTTAAGGAGTTATAAAGACATCAAGTAGATAGATAATTATTATAAACTACTATTATGGAAGTGTAATAAAAATACATCAAATACAGATTATAACATAAGTAGATATTGAAATAAAACAAAACTTATATTAACAACAACAGTACAGACATGTAGATTTGTTTACTAAAACCATTAAATTCCAATCAGTCACTGTAAATTTTAGGGGATTAAACAAACACATTTGTATTTACCAACGAAAAACATTCTCCATAGTAAACATAACCTCAAACACGATACAAGTTGCTACAAGAATTAAAAGAATTTTGTTTTTCGTTTTACATAAGCTTGTATACGTTTTGGATTTTGATTTATATTCAGAAGGAAAAAATGGCCTACTGAAAAAACGCTTGTTTATCTAAATGATAAATTTTACATTAGTTTATAATTAAAAACATCTACAACAAATTATTTAGATTACTTGAATCTTCAGAAGTACAAATTTTGAACTGTTTTCTTTTAAGGCTTGTTATAATAGACAACTGAAAGCTAACAATAAAACGTGATGAAAGCATTTAGCATTGATATTCACTTTACATAAATTAAATTGTCATTTCAACAAACATTGAAATATAAATAGCACCTATTTCATACACGTCAATTGTCAGAATTGTTAAGAAATTTTGTCAACCATGAGGCATAATGATACTTGCAGTCGACTTAAAAATGTAAAATTTAATTTCAACTTAATCCTTAAACAACGATCAAAATAGTAATAATAATAATAATAATAATAATAACAATAATAATAATAGTAATAATAATAATAACAATAATAATAATAATAATGATAACAATAAAAATAATAGTAATTATAATAATAACTATAATAATAAAAATAATAATAATAATAATAATAGTAATAATAATAATAATAATAATAATAATAATAATAATAATAATAAAAATAATAATAATAATGATAATAATTATAATGATAATAATAATAGTAATAATAATAATAACAATAATAATAATAGTAATAATAATAATAACAACAAAATAATAATTATAATAATAATAATAATAATAATAACAAAAGTAATAACAATAATAATAATAATAATAATTCTAATAATAATAATAATAACAACAATAATAATAACAATAATATTAATAATAATAATAATAATAATAATAATAATATTTAAATAACATTAATAATAGTAATAATAATAATAATAATAATAATAATAATAATAATATTAATAACAATATGATTCTGGTAACACTAATTATATTATTAATAATAATGATAATAATAATAATAGAAATAATAATAGAAATAATAATAATGATAATTATTATTATTATAATTTAAACAATAATAGGAATAATAAAAAGCTAAAGTTCACCGTTTCTCATTTTGCAATTAGAAGTATTGTTTTGTTTTAATTCATTTATTGAAGTTTGAAACGTTTTTCGAACAGGTTCAGAGGAATATTCAGTGTTTATCGGAGGTGATGCTAAAAATCCTTCATCTCACCAACTGTACGATTTACACGGATTGAAACAAATAAACAACAACTTTTACGTTCACTCAAGGTAAGACACTTTAATTTACTCGTGTATTTTATCTCAACCCAACCGTGTTAAGAAAACTGCACTTTTTTAAAGACATAAATATAAAATTTCAAATTTTTTTTTTAATCTTGAATGTTTTTGATTCAGAAAGTTTATACATTTTTAATTTAGCATTGATTACACGATATTTATAAAACAATGAAGTTAATAAGTTCTAATAGGTGTTAATGAAGTTGACAAGTTCTTACTTATTTTTTAAACTAAAACACTTATAAATTTTAAGAGTACAAATGTCGTGTAGAAAAAGAAAAGTGATTTTGAGTTGGGTTACAGTAAAGTTTTGTTGTTAAGGCAAAATACAATGTATTCAAATTTATGTCTTTAAACATTTGTTTTAACTCAATCCCTTTTTGTATCATTTTATCTGTGTGACTGTTTAACAAGTAAACTTAGAGAATATATGACTTTTCTACAGTTTTCAAAAAATTGTTTTCCTTATTTCAGCAACTTTTCTTAACAGGAACAAAATATTTTTGTTGGACGTACCCAGTTCTGTTGTTGGTAAAAATAGCAAAAGAAACATCCTTCAAAAACTGGTAAGCAATGCTAAACAATTTGTAGCAAAAATAAAATTACAGGTTCCTATAATGTTTTTGTTACTATAACTAGAACTTATAAAATTTACAAAAAACATATTGATTTGTTATACTTCGCAAAACATCAAACTAAAACCTTAAACTAAATCAAATTTAATTTGTAAAAATGTATCTTGATATCAATAAGGAGAATATATTTGCTTATCTTACTTAAAGAACTAGGCAATAAGGAGTCACAAAAAATCAAACAAAAACAAAATAATTTTAAAATTAACTCATACCAGTAAATCTTTTACAGACAGTTAATTGGGAGACTGATCAGAAGTTATACGAAAAATGCTTATCGAATCACGAAAAGTTGATAAAAAACGGTGAAATTTCCGAAAATAGTTGTCAGAACCACGTGATGAATTTCGTCCAATCAAATGACGATATCAGCAACAAAGCGACCAACAAGGTGCTTGCCTGCGCATCAAATGCCGCTAAACCTATCATGAAGACTTACAAGGTGAGGAATTAGTTATATAGTTTCTAATTAATTATATAGTTTTGTTAATTTGTTTTATTTTCAACGTTTCTTTGAAATCTTCTGTGAATTAGCTATTCAATGCGAGTTGTAACGTTTAAGACTAATTAAAACTTTTATTAAAATATAACAATGTATCAAAAATATTTCGTTGTAGTTAACAGTGGTAGCAGTTATAACTAGCTAGGTCTGGGTTCCAAAAAGTCGGTAGTATCGCTCTTTTAGGGGAGACTTTGGCTAAATAGTGCGTTATTTAGCGTGGCGGCGAAAAAGTAAATAAGAAAGTATTTAGTGAAGGGGCGGTATATAAGAATAAGGGGGTTTCAGTTTATGCAAAAGGGACTGTCTTTTTCATGAGTTTAGGAAACCGTTAATTAGATCGGAACTTTTTTCTCTAAAATTCGGATCAGGCCGAACCTATGTTTAAAAAAAGGTTTGGGTCAGGTTGACCACCAGTTTAATTAAAGGTAATACAAATTAATTAGCCTTTTTGCATTAATTTCAAGGTAGAACATTCGTATTTGTTTATGGAGTAAGTATCAAATAAAGACGCAGCTTTTTACTAAAGGTTAATGAAGACGGTAGTTTAGAAGAGTATGTTGAAAAAACAATCAAAATGTTCAACGAAAGAGGAATGAAGCTTTGTTCAGCTCTACCAAATTACAAAACTGTTTCACTATTTTCATGTAAGTTGATTTTATATAAGTTTGTTAGAAACACTATAGTATAACATGTTTTTACAGATGGTGCTATTTACAATGGGTTTACTCACGACAACCCAATATCTCAGTTGTTCAAACTCGTCACAGATGATCCTGACAAAAACTTGAAGACCTTCGCGAAAGATCCAGCAAATGATTTTATAAGAAGTAAGTAACTTTATTGTTTTTAAGAGGTTTTTATATATATTTGTTTATATGTTAGGTATTTAATATTATTTTAAAGCATTTTTTAAAATATGTAAAACAAAATTAGAATTAAAAACTAAAATCTATAAAAAACTAACTAGACTATATACATACTATAGGATTTTTTTTTAACTTTTGTAAAATCTTTGATAGATCCCGCTGAGTTTGTTCGTATCATTGAAGGTACAAAAGAAAGCGGCAAAGTATTGACTTTCTTTAACGAGCCAGCTGTTGAATCAAGAGACAATGTAAGTATAAATACGCAGTTAGATGTTATCACTTGAAAAACTTTATTGTTTATAAACATCAATAAACAGTTGTGGAAGTACTTTAAGGTTCTTGTAGATTACTATATTCTATCTAAAATGAACTTGGAGATAACGTTAATATTAATTGATGTTTGGGTTTTGACTAATATTTTTATAACAAAAATGCTAATTAGCAGTTGTGTAAGTATCTCTAAACTTTTGTAGATCACTATACTCTTACTTAACAGAGCTACATGGCAACAGTATCGCAAGTTTGCAAGAACGATGTTTACAAAGACGTTGGAGCAATCAACCGTTTCCAGTTTGTATTCAGCTCTTTCGTCAAAGTTCGCCTCAATTGCTCAATCCGATCGAATCCTCCTCTTTACTTGGATCGAGTTGCGTCGGTCAGTGACGTCATCAAGATGAAAACGTCGTCAGAAGGAAGCCACGACGTAGTTTTTGCTGCTATGAAGAGCTCAAGGTATGCTGTCGTTGTAACACACTAGTACAAAAAACAACTATACTTAATTTAAGAAGAATAATTACTCATCATAAACTTTTGCTTTTAATGTGTCCTTCATTTTCTTTGTAAAATATGACTGACTTTGACAATTGTATGACCATTGGTAAAAAACACTAAACTGTTATTTTTTTCTAAGCATAAAATATACTACCGGTATATAAGTTTATATGTATATATATTGCAACGTTTTTATTTTTTACAGCGCATTTATACACGCATCAGCTGTTTGTATGTTTAAATTGGACGACATTAATAAAGCGCTTGAAAGTCCATTGATGGAAGAAGTTGATGGATTTGTTTATCCGATTAAAAGTAACCCATATCCTAATATATCAAGGTAAGTAGTTAAAACAGGCTTAATTCTTAAGTAATATCATTAAGCTTTCAAACTTTGTTTGTTCTAATTAAAATAGTCTAATGCTCACTTTTAGGTTCAAGAGATATTTTGTCGTACAAAATCTACATTTTATGTTCAAAAGCTTTGTATGTTTTTAAGATAAGCAATTCAATTTAACAGGTGCGACTTCAACGTGTCAAAAAGCGGCGATAGAATCCTGAATGCTAAGTCTGAAGAGTTTGTCAAGACCCATTTCATGGCAAAAGAAAAAGTTCAACCTTGGAATTTTAGAAAATCAGCACCCGTAATGGTTTCTCAAAAGTAAGCTGATCTTAACTAGAAAATTAATTTTTGAAAAAATTTTATAACTTTATTCTAACTGAAACGTGGTTTAAAATTCGTGTTATTGTTAATAAAAATATTCATTTTAATAGTTATTTATCCACTTATTATTGTTTTACAGAGTAACAGTAGTAAGTGTAAGAATAATTTATTTTTCAGTCCTAACTGAATTTACTATTAACTTAAACTTGAACACAATCATGTCAGGTTTAAGTTCAAACTGTTATAATAATTTGTTTTATATTAATTGTTTAACTTTTGGAATTTTTCTACTCGTATAAGCCTTAGAAAAATTAATCAAAATATGATTTTTCAAACTGATAAGCCTTTTAAAAATGAAACATTTTATATCTACTCGAAAATTATTGAACTTGACAAAGTTTTTTTTTTAAGCTTTTTTTAGTTGGCAACAATACAAGATCAACGCATATTGATAGAAAAAGAAAACAGAAAACTTAAGTTTTTATCAAAAAACGCGGTTTATTAAAAATTCAAGTTCAATTGCTACTCACGCGATGCATAAACCTAAATGCTTTTGTCATTAAGAGATTAGTATCTGACTTAAATCGTTAATAAGAGGCTATTTCATCTTTTGTGTACTCCAGTGAAAGCTTAAAATTTTAAGCACTTTGTTTTAACTTATTTGTTTCTAAACACCTTAAATTAGCTCTAAGAAGTTTAAATAAAATTTTGAACCTTTTGCAACAAATTTAACTTAATGATTTTTTAGCTTTCCGTAAGCTAACTTATATACTATCTTATTAATATCAGTAGTAACTTCATATGTAAACTCATTGGGTATTATTTTATTTCAAAATATTGTAAACAATTTTATTTTGATTTCCAAGGTTTTTAAAGGCAACTACTAATACTAAAGATGTTTAGCCAAGAAAAAATTAAAGCCATTAAAACTAAGTAAAATATAAAAAATACATACAATAACAAATTAAAAAAACAAGTTAATTGAACTAAGTTGGCTAATTAAGCTTTTGTTAAGAGGCAGTCGTTCCTCACCTATTATATATCACTATTGTATTTAAAACTACACACGCTATCAAATAAATATATATTAGAACTAAATTTGATATAAATATAAGACTAAGTATACTGTTTAAATGTATATCTAAAAAAATAACTCGTTTTACAATGTTCACGAAATGTAGAAATTGCTACTTTATGGTTTTATGTGTCATAAGTATGTAAGAGCTCAAATACTTTATTTAAAAATGTCACTTAAAAAAGCTTTAAAATTAAAAAAACATTTAAATTTTAAACTTTAGTGCATCTTTAATTAAAATTGTTTTATGCAAAATTTACATACTTTATAAATATTATTATTTAAACAACAACATTTGTAATTCTTTAATAAAAGCTGTATTTTAACAAAAAAGAAACAAATGTACTATTTAGTAAAAGTTGTAAAGATAAAAAGTCACTTTAACTATTTCAATATTTTCTAGCTTAGTCTTTACAAACTAAAGCGTTAAATTTTTTTTTGGTAAAAAAAGTCGTGAGTCGTGACCGACTTATTTTATCAACATTTATCAGTAAAATAAGCGATGTTTAATTTACCATGACTTAAAAAAATGATTGCAGATTTTAGCAAAAAACTAAAAGTAACATTTTCCACAGATAAAATTAAATTCAAAAACATAGTTACAAAGTAAAGTACTTATAATAAAATTATACACATATGTACTAACTTACCTTGCAGTATTGTTTTTATTTGAAAACTGATAAGCTTATAAAAGAAACAGTTTTTTTTTTAAACGGACTTCGACTGAGTTTAAAGAGCAGTCTGTTTTTAAAGTTCTTTTTTGTAAACAGTAGAATGGGACACTTCAAAGCGGCTTTTGTATTCACAAACAAACATTAAAACTTTGAAAGATCAAACTTGTTTTCTTGTTGATATGCTTGATTAAGCAACATACCTTTTCATTGAAGTATGAACAAAATCTTTTGTTAGGAATTATTTTTAGAAACTTGATGACAAACCTTTAAAATATGATTAGGTTAATTTAAGTTAGGTAAATCAGTTTAACTCCCTAAAAAAATAATACAACAAATGCAATACAACTTATAATCTTATTACCTGAACAGCACAAAATTTTCAGTTTTAATGAAATACACTTTTGCAACTATTCAATTTCTATGAATTTTCTTTAAATTTTATTGGTTTTATAAAAATTTTATCAGCTTTTTTTTAGTCTATTGGTTTATCTTTGTTTATAGTATAGACCTATAAGTTTAATGTTTCAAAAAGAAATAAAAAGCTACTCAAGAAAAATTATCCTTCATAATTATAAAATCATAATTTTTATTTTAAATAGTTAACCATACCACTTTCTTATATAAATAAATCATATTTATCAACTGTGAATAAATTGTGCATTTAAAGTATTAACTTTATTTAAAAACTATAGTTTGATTTTAGTTTTCATCTTAAAAAAGTTTTCTGCATCTAAAATAATAAAAAAGTGTAAATAGTATCAAAAACATTCTTTTTATATTATCTCTTAGTACAGTTTGGAAAAAACTTTTAATTAAACTAAAAGCAGTACGTTATTTTAAAAGTGAAAATTTGTTGTTTGTTTTTACAATGAAAACGATTTTTTAAATGTTGAAAAAAATTATTGTTCTGAAAACCATAACGTGCGTTGTATAAGGTATAATCTTTTTTTAAATATAATTTAGTATTGTATTAAATTTTTTGATTGTAATTGTTTTTAATTGTAAGTGTACTTAAAAATTTTTTTTTTTTTTAAATTTATTTTAAACTACGTTATTCGGTGAAAAAAAAAAAAATAATGACTAACTATAAATTTTAATAATTTTACCACTAAAAATGAATTAAAAAAGATAAGTAGTGAAAAAACTAAAAAAAATAATCCTAATTTCTATATTCGTACTACAATTTATGAAAATATTTTTAATTCAAACAAACCGTAAGATCAAACACTTTGAAATTGGTTTTAAAATGCAAAATTATAAACATCTATGTACACTTTAAAATTTTGTAAAAGACAATGTAATAAATTAAATTACATCAGGCTTGTGTATGCTGTAGTAGAAGTTTTTTTTTTCCAGATAGATATTAAGTCAAAGTTACAATATAGTATTTTATCATTTTAAAATTATTGAAAAATTTTACTGAAAATCAAGTGGCACAGAATATAAAACAGTCCATATAAAAAAAATGAAGTGTGAAATCAAACAGAGATTTTTGTGGTGTTGAACTTGTTTCAAATAACTTTTACATCGTGTTTTAAACACGTCAATACATAAGCATACTAGCTTTCTCCTTGTCAATAATACTTTGATCCACGTGTTTTTCATAAGACGCTTACTGCAAGAATTTTATTATTTACAATATTAAAAACAAAACATTTAAATTTTACTATGACTTATGAATTTAAGACTAAGCTAGTCATTATATACAAATGTTATAAAAATAAACTAAAAAGTGATGAATATACCCTTGTATCATAACTTTTACGTAAATTAAAAATAGTTTGAAAACGAAACTAGAATGTTTATTTCTAATTTCATAAGAATTTAAACTACATAGAACTTTTATTTTTTTTAAACTACAGTTTATTACCACACCATTCAAATTTGAAAATATTGTTATTTATCTGAAAGTTGTACTACCGTTATTTTCAAGTTTACGAACTTGTTCAAAAACGGTTTATTCTTTAACTTTCTTATACAATGAAAAAAATGTGAACTAGTGCAAACAAGTTCAGTGAACAGTTTACATAAATTTTTATATATCTGATTAGGTTACCAGGTACATGAGTAAGTTTAAAAAGTGTTAGTACATTTGACTTAGCTTTAAAAAAACCCAATAATTGTCGAATAGCTTATATTTTTTAGTAAAATAGTTAAATGAAATATATATACACTTGTACAATAAGGTTTTATATAAAAGATAAAAAGTTCTTTTTGTTTTGTTAACTAACTAGACTAGAATCCTTTCATTTTTTAACAACTATCTTTTACTTTTTTATATCTTTTCAGATTTAATGCTGTAACTATATTCATTAACTTTACTTTGGTTGCTTTTGCTACAATAACTCATTATATTTTAAATATTTAGTAAAACTTTGTTTTATTAACAGAGATGAATATACAGCGATCTTGATAGATACAACAACTCAGATTGAGGTTTCTATTTCGTCAGAAAAACTTCATTATACAGTTATGTGGCTCGGAACTAAAACCGGATTTATTATCAAAACTTTGTTTTTGTCTGCAACTGATGAAAAAATCGTTCTGGAAAGAAGAAAAGTTTTCGATCAAAAAGTGTGTGGTAGTGAAAAGTAAGTCAATATTGTTTGTTGTAAATTGAAAATATGAAATAAGAAGCTTCTAGTTTTTAAAAACTTTTTATCTTTTATTAGTACTTAGTCAGTGCAAAAAAAAAACAAAACTACGCATTTATTTAATAAACGAATATATACCACAGATCAAGTTATCTATATATACATATAGATATATAAACAAGATTTAAGCAAAAAAAATTATAAAACTTACAAAGTAATATTTATTACTTAATCAAAAACTAAAACTTGTTTTACAGATCTGAAGTGACGTCACTACTGATCAACAAAGATTCGGGGAACATTTTTGTGACGTTCAGCGATTGCGTCATGGCCGCACCACTATGCCCCCACATCGGCGTCGACTGCGAGCGGGAGTGCAAGGAGAAGAAAGACCCGTACTGCACGTGGGACGGACGCCTGTGTCAGGGCACCACCGTCCACGACATTTCAAGGGACCAGGACCTCGACGGCAGTGAGAGATTGGTGAAATGTCCTTTTGTTGGTGAGTAGTAAACTAGATTTTATATTCTAAGTTGTTTTTATCAATGGCAGGTGTAGAAGCTTAAATAGATAAAAAAAAGTTAGCAAATTTTTAGGAACTTCAAGTTTTTTTTTATAATTACGAGCTATAGCAGTAGTCGTCAAAGTATACACTGGTTCAGCGTTCTTTTAATACTTTATTAAATATTAACTATGTACTTAATCTAACTCTATGTATTTTTTGTGTAATCTCAAAATTTCGTGCACCCTTAAACGAGTTTTGTGTAGCCTAAAAATTTTGTGCACCCCAAAATAAATTTTATGTACACTAGTGTGCACCAGTGTATACTTTGACGACCACTTAGCTATAGTAGTTAAAGATATCTAATAAACTGCGTTATTGCTTTTTAAAAAAATCAAGTTTAAATATAAAAAAGTAAAATTTTTAATAAACCATCTAAAAGAAGACATATAAACTAATAGAAAACCCGGAAGGTAATCAAAGCAAAAATAGCGCCGGAATTCATTTAGGCGGTACAATAAACAACGGAACAAAAGAACAGGAGACAGGGAACGAGAGTACAATAGCAGTATTGACTGCTGTTATCGGTTGTTTCGTTGGCATTGTAGTGACAAGTTTCATTTTCTTGTGCTGCAATCCTTGCTATCAACTAATGAAAAAGAGAGAAAGACATTTCTCAGCAGTTGTAAGTTTTTTTTCAATTAAATAACTTTAGTGTCTATAAGTAATTATTTAGTGATTTTTTCAAAATGGGTTAAACATTTGTTGCAAATTGGACTGACTATATGTTTATATTAACTTCAAGTTTTAAACAGTCGGGATTGACAAGAAGTAACAGCAAGCGTCATGATTCAAACTTGAGCAGCGGTGGAAATCCAAACTCCTTACAAAGGGGAAGTTCCCTACAAAGAAATAAAATTCCCAGCGAATCAAGTTCAAAGTGAGCTATGAAAAAAATTGAACATTTTGTTATTAAAAAGCATAGCTGTCTAAGTGTTTATGATACAAAACGTCTTTATATAAATAGATTGTATATAAAATATGATCAATTTTGTTTATACAATTATAAACAATCATTAAAAAAGCTTTCTCTTAATGTAAATGTATACCGCGTGTAAAAATTTAGACTTACTTAAAAGCATACAATCTTTTAAACTAATTTTTATAATAAATATGCAATACAATATGTTAAAGATTGTACTTTTACCTGTGATTGACGTCATCGCTTTCAAGGTCTTACGTCATCAGCACGCGTCTTAGCAACAACGAAAGCGTCGTCATGCTGGACGCCACCCAACAACAGGGAAGAAACAACAGCGCCTCAAGCGGTAGTAACCGCAATACTTCGATGGCGGAAAACGTGTTTAAAGTTCCGGGGGAAAAAGAAGCAGAAATACTGAAAGCAAGAAAGGTTAAGAGAAAAGTTTATAAACACTTAATTTTTATCTTTATGAGAGCAAAAATTAAATTCATAAGATCAACTAAATACAATAGGATCAAGCCTTTGAATGGTGTGACTTTTGTACTCTTTTTAGGTATAGTACTTTTAAAAATTCTAAAAATCTGTTACACAAGATACTTAGATTCAGTTATACTTTATACTAGTAAATTGTTTGGAAATGTTTACTTGCTTTTTAATTTATTTACTTTAAGTTTAATTAAAGCGCAGAAAAAAGTTTTTTTTTATGAACAAAATCTTTTGCAGCTTTAAAGGTTAAAGCCTTTTAATCAATAATTATTATGGTTTTAAATTAAAGGTAATAAAGAATAAAACTTTGTGATCTTTGGAAAATTAATTTAACCAAAACACTTTTTTAAACTTGTTAAGGTTATACTTGTTGAGGTGAAATGCTTTTATACTTCCAAAGCTTTATTGAGCTTTTATAGTATTGTGTACTAGACCTTAACCTTCTCTAAACCATAATCTACTCAAAACCTATCAGCATAAGTCTTAATTTTATTTCTTATTTATACTAAAATGTCGCTCAAATTATTTCTTTTTCTTTCTTTTTAATACAGCTTTAAGTCGAGCGAACAAGATTTAATTTTTAAGCTAGAGCACAAAAAAAAAAAAAACACAAACTTATACATTAATCTATTTGATATATACTTTTTTTTGTACTAAAAAGAATTTATTATAAACATTTAACCTCTCCTAAAAGTATTTCAGTTATAACATAATTTAAACACCGTAAAACTGTTAAGAAACTATGACTGTGTATTATTTCGTGATATATATCTTTTTTCAATCTAAGCTTTGTATCAAAAAACGTAATTTGTTCTTTTATGTTAAGTTTTTTAGTTATATATTGTATTACTGTTATTTTGTTGTACTTTTGAACTAGGTTACTAGTTATCAACAACATAACTTGTTCTACACTACTTTTTAGCTTAAATTAATTTCGAATATTTCATTTAATTCAAATATTTATGTTACTAATAATTATTATCATACTTTTAAGTTAAAGCGGTTTTGTAATTTTCATAATAAATGTTCTATTAGAAAAAAAAAAACCTTTTAATTCTAAAGCGTTAACTGAAAAGTTTTAAAGTCTGACAAAAACCGCAAAAAAAACTTTATTTTTTTATAGATATCAACTTCAAGCAAGTCTGGAATGTTGGTTAACCAAATTGCGCGAGCACCTATGATAAACGGAAGTATGAATAAGGTAATTACTTCTTTTTATTTGCGAATAGAGAGAACCATTTCAATGAAACCATTTCTACAACTTTTTTTCTATAGGTTTTATCGAAATATACTTTTTTTTATCTTCATAAATTTATAATTCTGAAACTCATATTAGCCTAGTATACAAAACGCATAAATAAAATCATCCAGGTTCCAAGGCAACAAACCCTTCCACACCCCATTACATCCCCAACGACCCCCCAACACCATCAGCTGCGACGCTCCCATAGCAACCAGCATCAAACGGTTGCCAGGGAAGCAACTGGTTTCCGGAAAGTCCCTAAGACCCTGCAGCAAATCGGTCGTCATCAATCGTTTCACAGCAGGCCTTCATTGCTAAGCAACCAGGTGGAAGGTCTGAGATTTCACCCCAACCCCGCCGTCGTCAATGGCAACGGTCAGGCGATGACGCCGATGGCGCAACCGACGCAAGTCTTGATGACGTCATCGGGAAAAGGAATGACGTACAGCTTGGACAGAAGACAAGTTAAAAGAGTTCCGCGTCAGAACTCCCAGCAGAGCTTTCAAGTTTACAACCAGCAGAACAATGGTACGTGAAGTTTTATCATTAAATGAGTAACAGTTCTGGTTTCTTAGATTGTTAAAAAACTACATTTTAGTTATTAACTTTAATGCTCTTTCAAGCGTGTTTTTATTTAAAGTTGAGTACTTTAACTTATTTATTCTTTTTTTTAACTAGTAAAAACAATAAGGTAAAAAATGCTTAATTGAACTTTTTATTTAGAAAACCCCCAAAGAAAAAGGTACGTTAGCGAGAGCGTCAACCCTCAAACTCTGATGAACCTGCCGATAATCGAGGATCCGTACTCAGTTCATCCGAGGATCGGATCTTTGAAGAAGAAAATGAGTCTCGACCTCAACAACAGAGGAGGGGGGAGAGTTGGAAGACGTTTGGAGGATTCAAAGTTTGTTTTCAAAATGACTCCCGTTTCCACTCCCATCCATGAGGAGTCTCCTCTGCTGAGCGAATCATCTACACTCGTTGAACATGTTTGTTTGTTTTGAATAAAGTGAAGTATTGTTAAAGCTTTTAAAAAAAAACTGTACTTACTTTTATAGTCTTATATAATCAAAACTAAAAAAAGTCTTATATATAGTTACTTTGAAAAAATGCAATATCGTAAAGTTAATTTCCATCAAAAGTAGTACTTTTACGAGTTACGATTTAAAACTTACAAACTTTTATTTTTTGTAAAGATATAGTATAAGTTTATCTTTTTTAGGTACAAAACAAATCTAAGATGGTAGACACTGATTCCGAATCAGAATGTCAGGAAATAAAAGAAGCTCTCAATTCCGTAGGAGAAACGTCACCTTCGTCGGGAGAATACGTAGAAAGTGTGGAGTGAGCAGGAGAAAAGACACTAGTGCGTGTGAGAAGAAAATAATGTTGAAGTGACGCTTTGCAGTGAATTGCATAAAATGCAAGAGCTGACAGTAAAAACGAGAAAACTTAAATTTTTAGTTAAAGTGGAACATATTAAAGAATAAATTAACATTTCAATTATAATAAAACTTTATTATAACAATAAGTAATTGTTAAGAAATTAAACAAAGCTTTTATTTTATTTTTTTTTGTTACACTGCTTATACGGGTAAAATTTTACAGTAATTAGCTTCACTCTATTGCCTTACTTTTTAACTAAGAAGTTTATCAAAACAGTTTTTTTAGTGTGAAAAATTTTTAAAGACTTAATTTTAATTTAGAAAGTTTAATTTTTTTAGATGCCCCTTGTTTGGCATTTTATTTCTTTTACTAACTTTTATATTTTATATCAATATAGCAAACTATTTTTAGGTCCTTATATTTTGTAAACAATTTATAGTTTTTTAATTTGATTATTGTTTTGCGTTTTATTTAAGTTGCTTAATTTTTTTTCTTGTATATTATGTTGTTTATTTTAGTTTGCACTAACAACTTTTATCTAGTTTTAAATAAACAGTTGTGAAATTTAACATACTTGTTAATTTCATTGTTGCGCATACGATATTTCCACTAAAACTATTCTTAGTCTTTTGTCATTTCAATTTATCAAAAAAAAACTTATGTTATATGGAAGTTATATTTTAGAACTTTGCGAAATCGAAAGTTTATTTATTTCAAAAAACTTTATGCAGTCAATAGTGTTATAAATGTTTTATTATGTTACTTATGAATCATATTTTTTTCTTCTTCTTACACTGCTGCCAATAAAAATATTTGGTACGTGTTGTGTTTTCATGAAATTAAAAAGTTATTATCAAAAGTAAAGTTTCGAATTACTAAAAGTTATTTTTAATCATATTCAATTTTTATTTCCTAGATTTTATTCCGCGACCACACCTTAATCCAATTATATTGCTATAGTTATTGGAAAATGTAAACATTTAAAACCAAAATATTGAAAATTGCATAACAAAGTGTTTCTTTAATTTTGATTCTACAAGACTATTTTAAAGCTATTTAACAAAAAAAAAATATTTGTGTACAAAGTATAATACAGTTTTATTAGTTTTAAAAACATCTTTTGTAAAAGCTGGCTTTGATTCAGCTCACATCAACAAAATACAGAAAGTTTTTACGTTCTAGTATAAACCTAATCTTTTGCGACTTTTCTCAGGCAACAATAATAATTTGCTAATAAAATTTTTCGAAAGTTTAAGCTCCCTAGAGGCAATAAGAAGTCTCAACAGAGTCTTTTCATAAGTTGTAATAAGTAAAATTATGATAGCTTTAAGTATAGTGTGAGAATACTATTTGACCAATTGTTAGAAAATACGTTTTGAATTTATGTTAGTTATAATGTTGTTTTAGTTAAGTATATAAAACCTAGATAAAAAAACAACACTTACTAGCACACTAGTTAATATATAACGAAATAACTAAACATTTATAACAAATTTGGTTTTCAAAACATGTAGTTATGGTTTTTAGTTAATGCAATAAAGACTTAATAAACATCATGAAATAAAGCAAAAAAAAAACATGAAAAATAAAAAATGCAAAAACTCTTCTTAAATTTTATGTCATTGTTTGATCTATGTAATTTTATTGTTTATTCGTTTATTTATTTCCTAACAAACTAACAAAATAAACTTTTAAGTTCTGTACACATATATATACTGTGACATTTTTATTCTCAATCGTAATTCAAACTTTAAACATTTTATATTTTATAACAATAATAACAATTTAAAAACTATTTGGTTAATTCTAGCTGAAGTAGGTTTTTTTGTGTTAAACTAGCAACACAGTTCCACGGAGTTTTCCTAAGAAGTTGAAAATTTAAATTTTATTGCTTTTTTACATAATTTAAGTAAAAAAATTGTAACATCTGATTATCATTAGTTTCAATATTTTGTGCTTAATTTATATTTTAAAATAAAGATTTGTACTCAAGAGAGAAAAACAATCTTTAAAAATAAAGATAAGTAAACGAAAATCTGAAAATAAATCTTTTTGTTTTAATTTAATTTTTAATTATAAATAATAATTCTATTTAGAAAATTAAGACAATAAAAATAGATAGAAATTTACTGTTAGGAAATTTACCAAAACTATTGTTTAATAAAAAACTCATAAAATAATTAATAAATTGAGAAAAGCACAAAGTTGTTTGCAAAATTTTATTTGTTAACAGGTGTTCTTTTATTAAGTTTATACAATCCGTCATAAAAACTTTTGAACTATTTGTTTAGTTATTGTAGTAGCTTCAGGTTAGTTCACAATATAAAAGTTATACTGAGCAAATAGTAACCATAGAAACTTGATACTAAAGTCTTATGATTAGCACAGTTTTTCAAATTACTTTCTCCGATAAGTGTTAGTAGTTGATAACTTCTACGATTTGTCAGCTCCGTGTTTATTGGTTTTGATTGTATGTCAAGGTTTTACTAAATTTAAAAGCTTTAATAAACCGAGGTCTAACATTTACTTATAGATTATAAAAACTTATTGTTTATCTAACAAGATGAAAAAGTCTAGTAAATGATGAGTATATATTAAACTCAATATCAAATTTTAAAGTTGTTGACTATTTAAGAAATAAGTTACTAACTAAAGTATAGAAAACTACTTTAAAATTATTTAGTTTGACAATTTTAAGACAAATATGTAGTAGAAAACCAAATAATAACGTTTTTTTATAAATATACTACGCTCTTAAAGTACAAAACATTTCCTACTACACGAGTAGATTTAAAAGTTGCTTTTGTTTGTGTTTAGTAAACATTTTTATCACATAGTGTTGTAATTTTTTATTGGATGAACCTTGTTTAACACCGTTTGTTTGTTATAATGTCGCTTTAAAACTTTGAAAACTACAACTTTGATTATCCCAGAATACTACAAAATTATAAAGTGTGTGTGTGTGCTAAGTTCTATTAGTGCAAAATTTTAATAAATGTGATACTTTAGTAGTTTTATATTTCACTTTTATCAAAATAAAAAATAAATCACTTAATCACTAAAAGTATTTAGTTTTTTTTTCATACTTTTTAAAAGTTTATCTATCAATGTAAACTGTATATACTGTGCAATTAGTTTTTATAACATTTGATACAAAACTTTATGATTGACCTATTTAATACAGTTAATTTTCATTAAGAGTCAATAATTTTAAATAAAAAAGCTGCTAAGTTTGTTAATTTTCATGTTTAAAACGACTTAACCAGTATTTAATTACGTTCTTTATAAAAGTAGTCCAGTTAAATATGCAGAAGTATGTTTTTATCTAATATGAAAGCAAACTTTTTAGGATTTGTATTTGTTTGCGTTAGGTAAATATTTTCCTAAAACTACGTAATAAATACTCTGTGTAACTTGCTGAAAACAACATTCATTGTTTGTTTTTGACAAAATCTTGTAAGTGGTTGTCAAAATTACGTGATTTAGCTTTTAATACTTTAGAAACGGATATCAAATTTAAGTAAAGTATTGAATTTTTTTTTGAAAGAAAGTTTTCTATTAAAAAACATCTTATACTTACTATTAAAAGATAATTTAGTGTATATGTTTTATGAGTATAATATACTTTCTTGAATACTTTTATTAGTTGTAAAAGATAAGATTTGAAATTTAAAAATGAGACTTAAAAATTCGGATCAGTTTTTTTGTTTTGAATATCCTTGTTTTTAACCAATTTTACACATCAAACATTGTATTTTTTATAATACTTTTGATAAATTGAAATCGCAAAAAAGTATAAAAAAGTGCCATACACACGAATCATAGCAACAACTTTATGTTTTCTCTTTCTTATTGTATGTCTTTTTAATATTTGGTTCATGTAGTATAAAATAAAGTATTTCTTTTAAAATCAATTTATCAGTTTTTATATATTCTTAAAAAGTTTTGCAGTCTATAAAAATAGTTATTTTTTGTAAGTAACATATTTGAAAGGTTCAGTTTACATATTTCACTTAATAATAACTTTTACAAAATTTTTAAACTTAATTTTTTTCCTTAAAATTACGTCAATTAGTGAAAACGTTGTAAATTTTTAAGTACGATTGAATAAATTTAAATAAAATTTCTATTATTTTAGTAGCATTAGAATTATTTTTACTGTATTATACAAACATTAAACGAAACACGTTTTAAAAGCATTACTAAACTTTTTGCAAACTTTAAAAGCCAAAAAAACTATACAATGTGTAGTTTTAATGTAAAGTCTTTTGTTCAAAGTAGTTAAAAGTAAATGACAACACCTTAAAATAAAAACTTATAATCGTTTTTGTTTAAACTTATATATTTTTAAACTGCCAAACACTTTTCATTAAGATAACAACTAATTCATTTAGATTTTTTAAGCAAAAATTACCATAACTAACCATAAATAATATTAACTTTTAATTTTATTATTTCTTTGTTTTAAACGGATAAGTCTGTATCTTAGCTAATAGCAAGTAGTTTATTTAATCTGAGAAACTTTCAAGCATTATATGTAAAAATAAATAAAGTTTTAAGAAGATTTAAAAATAAAAGCTTTATTACGCTAATTTCATTTTAACTTTTTCTTTCCAGTCATTCTTATCATTACTAACAACAAAATGTAAAATTTTAAATGAATGTTTTTTAAACGTTGTATTTATAGTCTAAAGAATTTATTTAAGTTAAAATTATAAACAAATATTTAATAGTTTACTATATTAAAAAATAGTTTTTAGTAGATATTCTTTGTAGAACTAATTATAACAAATATTTAACTTCAGTTTATAAAATAGCTTTATACCTAAAATTGCTGTAAATAATATTTTTACTATGCAGAAAATTTTTTTTTTTCTTTTTTTGATAATAAGAATAGTTCGAAATTCTTCGAACATATTTTAATCAAATATTTTTTTATATGTGAATGACTAATATTGACTAATACAAAACTTATGTATTTAAAAAATATAGAAATAAAAATACATCAAAAACATCAAGAAGCTTTAAAAATCTGCAATTCTCGAAATGTACAAATAAAAGTTTATTAATAAAGTAGACAATTTCACTTCAAATTATCCCTGAAAAGTCTTCGTTTTGTATCTTTATCTCGTTAAATTTCTGTATCATTATTTATGTTTGTGTTTATTTATTCTTTATAATTTTAGTTTTCTATAACACTCTGTACAGATTTTAAAACAAGTTCTCTAACCCTTAGAATCAAACTATTATACCTTTTTACAACTAATAATTAAACAGATAAAAACAAAATTATAAACTATATTTTTAACAAAGAAACAAAATTTTGGTATAAAACTACAGTAAAAATAAATATTAGTTACACGACCTATAGTATTTTTTATATGTATACTTTTTTCATACAAACAATTATTTTAAAAAGATGAATATTACTAATTAATATTACTAACGTTGATTTTTTTATAGTTGTGCTATCTTAGTTAATTCTTTGTCTTCTTGTTCAAGCCAGTATTTATTTCGGCCATCATCAACAAAGTTGAGATGTTATATGCCATCGATAATAAACAATGAACTTTACTGCAAGATCAACAACAACAGCATCCGAGACAATCCTACGACCGGTTTAAGAGACGAAATAAAAACGAAACCGGTCGTAGGATTGTCTCGGATGCTGTTGTTGTTGATCTTGCGGTAAAGTTCATTTTTTATTATCTTCTTGTTCAAGTGATATTCTACGAAGTTACATTATGCAACTAGAAAGACTAAAACACAATTGTGCGGTGACACGCTTCATTCGATGAAGCAGAAACACAGATAACTTTTTGATATGTTTAAAAAATCTGGTATGCTTTTGAGATTTGCGTCGATCTGTAACAAAAAAACTTTGCACTAAATCATGAGTCGACAGGCATTTAATGGTCGCGTAAAAAAAAAAAAAAAAAGTATCAGTAATTTTTTTTCATAACATACCCAAAATATCTAGTTTATGTTTCAAATTTAATATGAAACCTACTTTTTGATCTTCAATTCCAATTTTAATATGTAGTGTAAGCTTTTAAAATGTTCTTAAAAGAGGTGCATCCTATTAAAAAAATCAGCTTGCGGATCGTAGTTTTACCTTTTACGTGCCAAAGTTTACTGACTTCTGTAGTAAACTTAATGTAACTCTAACTAGTTTTATAAATAAATAGAACGAGAAAAGTTCTAAAAACACGGAAAAAATAAAAATTTAACTTGAAAAACCTTACCTATATAATACTTTTATTTGTTCATAAAAATGGGAATAAATACTTCTATTTGAATTCAGACCATTCAAAAAACTAAACTAAGATCTAAATTGAATTAACATTTACTTTTAATCAAGTTTTATAAGCACAAAGTTACTAACAATTGAAAGGGGTAGCTGTCAAATAAATTGCACGAGCGTACAAAATTGCACAGGAGGATAAAATTGCACAAAGATAAAATTGAACAAAGAAACGTTTGCACGAAGGGCCACTTTTGCACGAAGACACTTTTGTACGAGCAGACAATTTTGCACGGAGACATTTTCTTTAGTAAAAACTGGTACATATTCAAAAAAAAAAAAAAACAACATATCAGTCAGCATGTCAAAGCCAGGAAACCCTAAAAATTTTGGCCTTAAGACCTTATTTGTAGAAAGAACTTTCAGACATCAATATTTTGTGCTTTAAGTCAAAAAATGATAAATAACATTAAAAACTTGTGCTTCTGTAAAACAAAATATATTATAAGAAAAAGACATACACTGAAAAATTTAAAAAACACACAATATAAAATTTAAATCAAAATATTTAAAAAAATGTAAGTAGTATTTAAGTATTAGTGTTGTGCCTAAGGAATAGTCCTTGCATATACGTAGTATTTAAGTAGTAGGTTAAACTTTTGTTAATATCAGTAAACTTTAGCTTTTTGCCTTGTTTAGAATTACAAATATATTTAAAAAATTGTGCTTTGGTAACAAAAAATAAGTTTTATTTGTTTTAAGCTACAAAATATATAAGTTTAAACAAATAACAATAATAAGATAAACCACGTAAACAAACGCAAAAGAAATAAAATAGAAATTATCTACTACAATATTTCGTTAATAAAAAAGAATACAAAAACTAGCTAAGATATATTTATTTCAAACACTATTGCTATGATTTATGATAAATAAATAAATTAACATTTTTAAACAAATTATATTAAACAGTTAATAGAACTGATTTAGTTTAAAAAATTTTAATTATTGTTGTTTAAAAAGTTCATGTTTAAAGCTTATAGTTAAATCAAGGTTTCCCAAACTTTTTATTTCAAATTGCCCACTTTACAATAATTAAAAAAGCTATGGCCCCCTCCGACAAGGTTACTCAAAAAACATCTAAGACCTTTTTTTTGCTCTTCATCTGTAACTCCAGAATATCAAGTATAAGTTTCAAATTATGACCTTAGGGCCCCTTTGCTCCTCATAGCACCCCAAGAGGGCCACTTGGTCCACTTTAGAAAGCCCTAAATTTAGTGGTCGGCGACGATATTCGCCTTAAGCGTTTGAGTTTAATGACCCTTTGTTTAGTTGTTTAGCTGCAGTGTGAGTTTTGTATTCATTGTATAAAATTTAAATTAGCTTAAACCTATAAGATATAATTACTTAATTGCTTAACTAAAACATAATAATTTTTTTTTATTCTAATAAGTTAAATGTATATTTTGAAGAGGTAGTAGGTATTTAAGTGTTTTTAATATTAGTGATAAACCGTTTCAAACTATTTAAAAACAAAAAAATCAGCTTACAGTTGTAATACTTTACAATTAGTTTTCCAAATTATACTTTGGTTAAAAATATTGTACAGTTATATAAACTGCTTTTTGCTGTAACGGAAACTTTTAATTTAATAACTTTCTTAAATTAGACTAATTTTGTTTAAAGCTTAAATGAAAGTCTTTCCAATGTTTGAAGTCAAAAGGAACGTTGCGTCGGGCGTCAATTAAATATAATAATGATAATATGACTTAAATGCGTTAAGAAAACATTATTCTCTTTTGTACCTAACCTACTATATAAAGCCGTTGAAACGTTAAGATCTAAATTCAAAGTTTTAAAGTTTTAAATATGCAGTTTAAAAGCTGTAACTTGTAACAAGTGTTTTTTGTTAGTTTTAAGGTATAGTTTGGTTTATTTAGCATATAACTATTAGTTTTTTTTATAATAAAACAAAATGAAATAAGATAAGTAAGAAGACAAAATAAAAACTGTCTTAAAAAATTAATGGTAGTTATGAATTATGAAGTTTTTAGTTCAAACTATTTTTTTTTATTTTCTTTATTGACACAAGATTGTTGGCTATTTGTTATTTTATTTTAATAACTTGAAACTAAACTTATTGATGTACTTATATTTTACAGTTTTGTTTTATTAGATATCTAAAAAACTTTTTATGCCTTATTGTATTTATATCAATATATATTTTTTTTTGTTGTACACAGTTTAATTTTGGTTAAAGTTTTTATAATTTTAGAAAATATTAATGGTACAGTTTTAACTTTAATTTTAACTGTATATTAAGAAAATCTTCTCTTAATTAACCAAATTATCAAATACTTAATGTATTTAAAAAGTATAAGAATAGCACAAAAATGTAATTAATATTTCTAATACTTCAACTTATAATACATAAATCTTTCTTGAAGTTTTCTTATGCAGGTTTTACAAATTGGAATATTTAAAGGTTTTCTATGTTTAAAATTGATTTTTGTATAACTTATTCGGTTTATTTGCATAGTTTTACAAGGTGTTTTTAAGCGAGTTTGTATAATGTTTTGAAAGTAACATTTTATTCGCGTTTGATGTTAGTTTAAAAAAAATATTTTAGCTGTTAAAATTATGAAGTTTAAAAGTACTTTAATATTTTCAGCATAACAATAAGTTAATAAAACATCTTAAGCTAAACTTACAAGTTTTTAATGAAATGAAAATTATGTCTCATAATTAATGTATTATGTGCTTTGAGTAATTATTGATTGACCTTTATAAAATTTTTATAGCTGTTTTCATTTTTAAATAAACTAGTTTGTCGTAAAATATCTAGTAAAACAATATCTTTTTGAAAGTTTCTTAAACTTTTTTTCAAGTTTTAATTTCTGGGTATATTAGTTTTTCATAACAAAAGTCACGTAAAATTTTAGTTGACATAATGGAAGAATTAAAATGTAAATATGTATATTTGTTATAAAAATAAGATTTAATTGAACGAGTTTTTCAATAAACTAACCGTTGATTGAGACATACACCTTTCTTTTGTTATTTTGTTTATTTAAACTCCTATACAAAGTAACAAAGAAATGTTGACAGCATTTTGAATACATTGGTTTATATTTTGCTAAAACTAAGATTGTTACTTGGGTGTATTACTACAGAAGTATAACAGATAATTTTGAAGATTTACTTGAAATTTTTTAACGGTTTAAAAGAATCTGCACGACTTTTTAAATTTTACAGTAGTTTTACAGTTTAGAAATACATTCCAGCAACGTGTAATTTGCTTTTACAAATTTTTTAAATAAAATGTGCAGTTAATAAAAAAACTGCTGAGTATAAAACTAGTTGTTTATACAATTACTTAAAATGCTTGAAAGTTACCAAGGTTAATGATTTATTTATTTATTAAATATAGTTTTGTTTCAGTAACAAAAAAGGTGTATAAACCTTAACAAAATTTTCTTAAATAGATTAAGCTGCTATTGTGAGTAACATGCTTTACATGTTTTTATACTTTACCTCAGAGTTCGGAAAAAGCAAACTAAAATTTTTTTTCCCACTGCGTTGTTTTTAGGTAAAAAAAAAACTAAAACAGAAAAAAGTAGTTGACGACTTTTAAAATAACTATTTAAATATGAAGTTTTTTATTCAAAGTTTTCTATATAAATACACGTCTAAAACAATAAACACTTTCTTTATTCAACGACATTTAGTTAAAAAAACTTCATCAGTTTATGAATTAAAGTAAAAATTTTGTATTTCGCTAATAAACGCTATAGATTAAACTAGCCGAGTTTTTAGCTTCCTATAAAGTTATAAATAGCCACAGCTATACTTTTAAGTATAATAAAATTTTATATTATGTTGGAGTAAATAATAAGTGGTTTTTTTCAATTTAGTCAAAAAACATTTTTTAGACAAGTCAAAATCTTTTATAACTTTGTCTTTTAGCAAGTCTTTAAACTATTTATGTTTTAGTAATTATGTTAGATTTTAGTTTTGAATATAAAACATTTGAATAAAACAAGTTCTATGAAGAAGTACTCAAGTTTATTTAAGTTACGAATTATTTTTGTAAAACTAATACAATACTAGTTTTTTACAAACTTATAAACCATTTATTGCTTGCGTTGACACAGTTTGAAATACATCAAATATTAAATTTAAAATAAATACAATTGCTAATTGAAGAAATTGTAAAAATTGGTTGTAAATTTTACTCAACTAAGAAAATACTTTATTGTTGAGTCAAAACATATTGTTATGCTTTGTTTCTAAAATGTATAACAATTTTTCAAAATAAATTATTTTATAAAAGTCAATGGAAAAATAGAGACTTATAAAGTCAGTAAAAAATGTTTTACTGTCTTATAAAGTATTTAAAAACAAAATTACGGCTTATTTAAATTGAGGTACATTAAACAACTTTTTAGCCTTCGAATAAAGTACTTTAAAATTTTGTAATAAAGGTAAAAAATAACATTGTCAGCTTACTAAACATTGTTTTAAGGTGTCTTTGTTTATAATTAAACTTGAAAGTTAAAAAATAAGGTTTTAATAATTAGATTGTTATAAATGAATTTTATTAAAAAAGAATACAAGTATGTAAAACAAATTAAAAATGAAAACATATTTCGTTAAAAAGAGGCGTGTTCTTTTTTAAATATTTTAAACATAGATCTATGAAGTTAAAAACTAAATATACTGTAGTAATATATCGAGGCGAAACTTGGTCTTGAAAAGGTGTAAAATAGTTTTTTTGTTTTTATCGAATAAAACACCTTTACACTTTAAAAGTAATCAAGCATTTGTAGATGTGTTTTGATGTTAAATTCACAGTATGAGTCTAATTCATTTTTAATTAGTAACAATTTTTTTTTACTATTTATGATGGATGTAATTTTTATTATGATTTTTAAGTTTTATGTATTATGTGGGAGAGCTTTAATGACTTGTCAAAATAAAGTTTTCAGTACTTGGATTATACAATAAATTTTATAAACAGCTTAAAAATCACTTGTTTTTAAAAAAATATTGTTAACTACATATATAGATAGTTCTTAAAGAAAGTAATTTTATAAACTGTAATATAAAATTTTTGTACTAAAAAAAAAAGAAAAATTTTAAAGGTGTTCTAGTTAAACAGTAAATAGATATAAACGCATGAATATTTTTTTTACAAAAGATCAAAAACCCTTCAAAATTTGCAAGGAAACACTTAGAATATTCGCCACACCTTATCAAGTTCTTATTTAAAAGTTATTCAAGCATTTTCTTTGCGTTCTTGATAACCAAAAACAAGTTTTATAAATATAACTTCATATATTTTTATGAGCTTTATTTTTTCTCACCCAACAGTATTTTTTCTCAAGTAATTAACTTAAAACTTTGATGTCAACTTCAATACGATACAGTTTTTTTACAGCTTTATGTATTTGTTTCTAGATAAGTAAGCAGCTAGTAATACTTAACAGCATGGTTTTTAAGATTGTTGAAAATGTAGCAACTAATACAGAAATTAGTTATTTTAAAGTTCTAGAAAGATCTTGCTCTGTATATTACGTTGAATAGTTTAAACATTATGCTTTGTTATAGAACTTGAACAAGCTTATAAATAGTCTTACAGTACAATTGTAGCAAAAACTTTTTTTGACAAGTTATACAGTTTAATATATAATTTTAAGAAATATGTTTTATTACTAATTCTGTTATATTAGTAAAACAGATTTAGTTAGAATTTAAAACATCTTCACTTTGTTTTCTATATTAGACTTTACAATTCAGTATTACCTGTTAAAGTTAAATTACATAGTTTTTTAAACATTTAAGTGCAAATTAAATAATTTTTCGTACAAATAAACATAAATTTGTACTAAAGAAGGTTTTTTTTCATAAGCTAAATGTTTAAGTTAAATGAAAAAAAAACTATAATTCAATTGTTTGTTTCTTTTTATAGCAAATTAAAACAGCTACGAGTTTTTTAGAATTAATAATGTTGGTAGTTATTGATTCTGTTGCCGTTCACTAGTTGATATTACAACTTAGCTTTATCAAAATTTAATTGTTGAAATACTGTTAACTTTTTCATTATTATTTTATTTTGTTTTGTTATTATTTTTAAATAAGTTCTAAATTAAGTTTATTACCTAAACTATAGGTTATATACATATATGTTGTGTAAATAAGTTTATTGACTTGTTTTCCACTAATGATGATCCTTTTTTAAATCTCGTCAACCTGCTAAGTATTGTAATAGTTTAGTATAATGTTTATTTAACAGATTAACTACTTTTGTTCGATTCTCCTATTTTATAGTACCTAAAAATATTTAAAAATTTCTACTTTTTTATACAAATATGCAGATTAAAACTTAAATTATTTATTGCTCACGCAGTTAAGTTAATAAATAAATTTTTTGAAAAAAAAACCCTACATTAAAGTTAATTGAAATGTAAATGTTTTGATTTATATATAGCAATCCTTAAACTAGTTTTGTACATTGCTTGAAATAATAAAAATAATTTTAATGGATGTTTTAAGTGCGTAAACATGGCTTTTGCCTTTAGTAATAAGAAAAACCTAAAAATTTTGAAACAACTTAAGTGCTTGACTTTATCAAATAAATAGCCTTGAAAACCTTTAAGTTATTTAATACTTTGATATTTTCTTGTTACTCAAAATTATATATTGTGTGTAGTTAAACCTTTATAGCTGTAGTTAACTCTGCGGGTTGGTAAAATTTCTAAGTAACTAAACTAATTTTTTAAAGGAAATTTTTCATTAAACATTTTTCAAAGATATCAATAAAATGGATAACCAAACAAGGCAAAAAGAAAAACTACATGATGATGTCGCTGTTTTTAAAATCTATAACAGCTCCGAACTGTTTGAAAGCTTGAAAAACATTGAGATACCTCAAGTATTTACATTCTTAAAAGCATATTGTACCGAGCAAGTAAAAGTTTGTACATTTTTCATACACTCACATATACTTAGTTAGTTTATTAAAACAAACACTTAAACACAGAAAGACGTGGAAAGTCTTAAAAACGAAGGGAGTATTTACAAGATGGCGGAATTGATTCTACACAATGGAGCATGTGGTCGTCTAAAACATGGATGGAGCAAAGCACTTCTGAGATCTTTGGAAGTAAATAAATTAATGGAATTGGCAAATGCTATTCGACTCGGTAAGTTGATACGTATTGTATTGTTTTATTTTTAAACTATACCGTCTTTAATCAAATAGAATTTGCTATCTGAATATATTTTATAAAAATGATAATGTTGGACCTTATAAATAAACAACGAAGACAAAGTAAAAGTTTTATTTTAGATTTTAGAAAGTTTTATTTTGTATGAACAAATGAATTTTGAACTAATTAATTTAAAACGTTTTCAAAACAATTTATTACGATATACTACATTACAATTATTCAAAAAAATTTTCTATAGATCTCAAAATTTAAGACAATGTAAGTTTAAAAAAATAAAGTTAAAAAAAAAATCCAATTATTTTAAACAAATCACAGTCTTTAAACATTTTGAGCTAACTTAAATCTTTGTTATTTTATTGGTTATTGAATATATCTAGTTTTTACTTCATTACCTTTATGATACTCCTAGTATTATATATTAGTAGTTAATAGCAGTTTTTCGAAATCAAATATTTTATTATTTTAAGTTTTAATTTGAAAAAGCAAAAGTAGCAAACAGTTTTTTTTTATTATAAAGTATATAATTAGTTTGTTATTAAACTGTGTCATTTAAATTTATTGCATTGCAATGTTACAAAGTAAATTTACTTAAAGTATAAAGGTATTTATACAAGTATACTATAAAGATATTTGCATTATGCACCTTAAAAGTAATATCGGTAAAAACACAATTTAAGTTTAGAATTATATAAGATTTTGTGAGGCAAGCTTACATTTTAAAAACTTTACGAAGCAAGCATATTACTTCAGTTCTAAGTAATGAAAATTTATAGACCGATTAGAAATCGCTCAAGCATTAAATTTTGACAACATTGTATGCTTATAAAAAATGTATCAAACTTTTTTGATCATATAAACGCAACTTTATTCAACTCAAGTTTGAAAACTTCACTAGAACAATACCATCTAAACAAACAAGCTAAAGCAAGAATAACCCTTGGAATTTAATAAAATTAATTTAATTCTATTTTGAATGCTTTTTAATTTTTTTCGAGGAGTTTAGTTCTATTCCTCAAAAAAAAACACAATCAAATTGTTCTTTTTAAACGGAAAAGCCTACTCTATATTTTTATTTTTACTAAATTTATATATTTATAAATATAACGTAGTATATGCTGTTTTATGTATATATAAACCTTTTGAAAACTATACACAAATGATCACTATATTAGTTTAAAATAAAGTTAATAATACTTTGATATTGTAGAAAGTATATGTTCACTGTTTTGTCAGGTAAAATCAAAATATTAAATAGTACAAATTGTATTCAAAAGTAAGAACCATTTTTACAGGTCCTAATGATTTTTCAAGGTACAGAGAAAAAGATGGGATTCACGGTAAGAGCACTACTGTCATTTAAATTTAAATGATAAACTTATAAATTCATGTATAACAAGTTGATATAAGTGAAAAAAAAAACTGATAGAGTTTAAGTTTTAATTGTATTTAACAAGGTATAACGATTTATTTCCTATTTTAAATATTAAGTCTAACTTTAGGATGAATTATAAAAAAAAGATTAAAACGTTTTTAGTGTTATAAAGTTGAAATTAAACTTATTTTTACAATTTGACTTTCCTGCAGATTAGCTATTAAGCCTGAAATTTAAAATACGTATTTTTTTATTTTGTTCAAAATTTTAGTTTGTGGTGTTTAAAGATTATCTTAGACTAAATTTATTGGTTCTTTTACAGATCGTTCTTTGATACTCAAAATAAAAACCGTACTTCAGAAAAAATGTGGCATTTTAGCTGACCCGATGGGAATAAAAGACGATGAAGAGACGAGCAGAAACGTCCCAGTTGTCCATCCTGTGTTGAAATTGAGCGAAGACCACTTCAGAAAGAATACGGCGTTTGTAGATGATAGGTATCAGGTGCTTGAGGAGCAAAGAAGAGCTTACAAGAACGCTCCCGAAGTTTGTTTTGATGATTTAATCGGGTCAGTTGTTGTTTATAAAAGACGATTTCAATATTTTGTTATATTTTTTTAGTTTTATAAGCTTTTTATATATTATGATCTACAGCTTAAACTTTTCTTAACCTTAATAAGATAAAAACTCAAAAATAATTGTGTGATATTTTGAAATTTGTTTAAGTTTTTTTTATACTATAACAGTTATCACTTTGTTCGCATGTTTTTTATAATTATTTCTATATTTATTATAAACTTAGTCTAACTTATAAAATTAAATGTTTTCAAAAATGAATTTGATATCTAAAAAAGTTTTTTTTTAAGAAGTAGAAACGACAACTTACTATTACACAGATTGAATCGAAACCGATTCCAACAGTCAATTGAACCCAAAAAAAGAAAAGTCTGTTATGGTGAAAAACTAAGAACTGATCAAAGCCCATACGTCCTCCTAATCGGCACAGCTGGTGCAGGAAAAACTACTCTAAGCAAAAGGTCCGTTCTTGCAACGTTTCGCTACAGTCGGTACGCTCTCTTTGTTCCACTCATGGTTGTTGACTCCCGCCAGCCTATTGATCTCAAATATCTTTTGTTGAGTTTACCGATGAAATATTTTTCAAGCGGCTTTGTGTTTAGTGAATGCGAAACGGACGAAGCACTGAACTGGATCTTGGCCAACCAACGCAATGTAACTATTGTGTTGGACGGATTGGACCAATCAAGCTTCGAAGTGTCCAGCTTCACTGTTTCTTCAAACGTTGACGTGCATAAGGAGTACCTACCATCAGAGCTCTTATTTCTTATTTTGTCCAGGAACATCTTGCCTGACGGTAGAATCATTCTAACTTCAAGACCCCATTCTGCTTTAAATTTGGATGCATCGATACAACCGAACTTCGTGCTGTTCCTAGATGACTTGTCCGAAACAAGCATGATGACTCTCATGTCTTACTACGTCAAAACAGGTGAAGTTGAGCAAATAGTTTCAAAGCTCCTGGAAAAGTCTCCGAGAGTCCAGCAAATTATCTACTGTCCACTGTTTTTACGGCTATTTGCTAGCCTTGTTAACTTGGTGGGTCTTAACGAAATTTGGACGATAGTTCGGTCGACTGCAAGTCTTTTTGACGAGCTTTTAAGAAGGCTGCACGACAGTGCACACTATTCCGGAGAGATTGAGGGTACACATGTTTCAAGTAAGATTATGAAACTTGCATTTACGAAGACTATGGAAGGATCGGTGGTCATTAATCAAGATGATCTGTCTAGTTTAAGAATTGAACCAAATAAAATTCAGGACTTGGTTTTTGGCGTCCATGGAAAATCAAATTCTGCTTTAGTCGGTCCTAGTTTATTCTACTTTGCTCATTAGAGTATACAGGTAAGTTCAATTGTATATATGGGAACAGGTTAAAATTTTACAAAGAAAAATTTGAACGAGAGTACCAAATTGCAAGAGGGAACAAAAATGCACGAAGACAATTTTGCACCAAGGGTCAATTTTGCACGAGTTACTGTTTTGCACGGAGAGTCATTTTTGCATGAGTGTAAAAAAAAAAAAAAAAAGTATAAAAAAAACAGAAGAAAAACTAAGAGATAAGTTAATAAAACAACAACAAGAAGATAAAAAGTTACTGACCAAGGGTATGGGTAGAGATAACAGTGATAATAAAATTAAGTTCAGAAAATAACTAATAAAATTTGCTATAAAAAATAATAAATAAATAAAAATTACTTAACTTAAAAGAAAAAAAAGCTACCGACCGAGGGTAGGGGTTAGGGGTAACAATGAAAGTAAAAAGCATAACAAATTATTTAAAAAAAAAAATTAATAATAAAAAAGACAAGTTACCGATCGAGGGTAAGGGTCAAAGGGTAACAGTGATAGTAAATGAAATAAAAAGTACACTAAAAGAAAAAATTAAAAAAAAAAAATCAACCAATGCAAAAATGTCTGCTCGTGCAAAAGTTTTTTCGCACAACTTTGTCCCCTCGTGCAATTTTGTACGCTCGTTCATATTTGACAGCTACCCGTGTATATACATATATATATATCACAGATGTTCTTGTGCTAAAACTTTATTTCAACTAACGGCGTTTCACTGCTCTAAAATAAATTTAAGAACAGATCTACGGAGTCTATAAAATGTTAACACACATTAGAAAAAAAGCAGAAAAAAGCATGTATAATTATGTATAGTTCTTATCTAGGTAGTAACTATAAATGGACTTTATGGTTTAAAAACAAAGTTTGGGATAAAAGCATAAAATTATAAAATTGTCTACAAAAAAAACAAATTTAATAAAAGTAGGCACTAACCTCAAAAAGCTCTAAGAATAGGCCAGTTTTAAAAAATGAAAATTAAATTGAGTTGTGCAGAAATGTTACGTCATAATAATTTTAACAAATTGTTCAATAATTTTACAGCTTAAAAACATGAAGTATTAAACTTGCAAGTATATGTGAGTTTTGTGAAATAAATTAGTACATAAATAGACAGAGTTATTTAAAGTAGAATCGTCGGTTATGGGGACAGATATTCGATAAATCTTGCCGCTTATTCAGAATTAGGTCTTTATCTTCTGCTGCAATTACTGCTCTTTCTGTATTGCAAGTTGGGCAAATTCTACTTACTCCGTTGGATGCATGTTTGATTTTTGAAACAATACTCCACTCCATGTTTGGCCTTTTACCGTACCTGTGAAAAAAGCTCCAGACATAATCCGATAAACGCGTGCTTTGTTTTTTATTTATATTTTTAAAAGTATGTTTATGATTAGCATATCTATCCTTGAAACTACCTGCTGTACTTCCGATATAAATTTTATCTGGGCCCTTACTTTCAACTTTAACTTTATAAATTACATTTTTAATTAAACATATAATTATTTAAAATATGTCAATGAAAAACTGCAAGTGTATAAGAAGATTGAAAAGTATAAATTATTATTTTTATTGTTAAAAACAAGTGTTGTCTATTGAAAACCTATTGTAGTTAACAGATAAGCATATAATATAATTTTAAAGCATAAAATTGCAAGTTTTTGTCATAATTAACAAATATAAGTATTAAAAACTAAATATAAAGTAAACTTGTATAATCTCTTCGTATAATATGTAATAGATTTTGTAAACCAACCAGTAATAGTTTTAATTATATTAAACGAAGTAATAAATAAGTTTTATAAACAAGAATTAATTAAAAGTATCATTGCTAATTTATACGAACTAAAAAAAGTTCAATAATAGACAACGGATGATGTTATCTGAAAATATTTGATTCATTTAAAAGCAACTTACTGTTATGAAAAACTGTGTTCGTTTATTAGAAAATGATATAAAATTTTTCACACAAAAGATACGACAAATATCATACATGCTTTTAGAAGAAAATTTTGCTATTATAACTATTTGATATTGAACAACATAATAAACTTGCTATAACCTGAGTCCTAATTACAAACATTTAAGTTTCTTTTATTATTTTTTATATTTATTACTTATTTTAAATATTGTGTAACAATTTACAAACAAAAAAGAAAACCAAAATAGAATTTCTTTCAATTTTAAAATTAATAAAAAATAACAAAGTTTTTAATTTTTTGTATAATAAAAAGAATGTTTAAAAAATTGTACAAGTTGACAAAATTAAACAAAATATTTTAAAATAATAACAATGTATATCTCTGAAAAAGTTTAAGTCAGAAGTTTTGTCAATATTGTACATAAAAGACAAATTGAGTTTATTTAAAATAAAATAACATAACTAAACTAACTATACTGTAAGCTCATTGAATAAATATGCCAGTTCATCGAATAAATAAATTAAATAATATATATAACAGAATACTTTTAATTAAATGAATTCGAAATAAAAAAAAAACAATTTTGTTGGTGTCATATTTAAATAATTAAAAATCAATTTCATTTTATTCATAATAACATAACTAAACAAACTATATTGTAATTTTATTGAATAAAATAAATCAAAAACGTGCCTCACTAGTCAGGTTTCACCTCATTAGATATCATACTGTAATCTTAATGTCTGCAGTGTCATCATTCTAGCTGTTTGGGCACGGCCACTCGCGTAGCCTACTAAGACATAGATTCGAACCCTTAACCATATAATTACGAGTCAGAACTATGAACGTTGAGCTAAACGACTGACAATAAAAACTAGAATAACAAATTGATATCTATTTTAAATATGTCAATGAAAAACTGCAAATACATTAGAAAAATAAAGTTTATAAATCGATATATTTTACTCTTAGAAAAAAGTGTGGTCTATTGAAATCCTATTTGAGTTAACAGATAACCATATAATATATTCTTAAAGCATAGAATTGCAATGTTTTTGTCCTAATTAACTAATATAAATATGAAAACTAAATATAAAGTAAAGTCGTACAATCTCTTCGTATTATACGTAGTAGATTTTGTAAACTAACCAGTAATAATTTTAATTAATGTTAAACAAAATAACAATAAGTTTTTTAAAAAAGAATGCATTAAAAGTATTATTGCTGATTTATATGAATTAAAAAAAGTTCACTAATAGACAACGTATGTTTTAATCTGGAAATATTTGATTTATTTCAAAGAAACTTACTGTTATGAAAAACCGTGTTCTTTTATTAAAGAATGAGGTAAAATTTTTCGCATAAAAGATACGACAAATATCATTCGTGCTTTTAGAAGTAGGTTTTTACTCATATTACTATTTGATACTGAACAACATATAAAACTTGCTAAACATTTAATTTCCTAAACAGGACACGGTTTTTCATAAAAGTGCGTAACTTTAAATGAAGCAATTTTTTTTAAGATAACATTATGTTTTGTCTATTAATGACCTTGTCTTAGTTTGTATAAATCAGTAATGATGCTTTTAATTAATTCATATAAATCAAACTTATTTACTTTTTCGGTAAACGTTAGTATTAGTTTTTTCTGTTAGCTTACTTTAATTTTACTTTAAATATAGAAACATAACATCAGATTTCACTTTTATTTTTATCTTCATTAATTATACTGTTTAACACGAATAATAAATTGTTATTACGTACTTTTAAAATACATTAAAGTATTATCTGCTAACTTTAAATAGGGTTTGAATAGGCAAAACTTGTTTCTAGCTTAAAGTAAAAATATATTTTTTTTTTGATTTTTTTCTAATAAACTTACCTCACATCAAAAAGATATTTTGAAATTTTTTAACAAAATATAACTGTTTTTTGTTTATTTTTTTTATAAATTTTTTTTGTTAACTTTTCAAAATCCCTTTTACACATAATTTTTTAATATATCAAAGAACTTTTCCTGAAAGTTTGAGGTCACTAGCTTAAAAAATGAAGGAGGAGATAGATTTTAAGTGATTTTAAGATATTAATAGTTTTAGTTTACGCCTCCCATAAGTAACCTGTTGCGGTCACCGACTTTGATCGTATATATATTAAAAATTACTTTGAATTTAGAAATCTGTAAAAACATCTTGTAGCTTGTATAAAACTCTTTAAATAAAATCAAGTTGTGAAAAAGGTGATTTACCCCTTCATATGCCCTTAATATTTATCGTAAAGTCGTTTAGCTTAACGTTCATGATTCTGACCGGTAATCGAAAGGTTAGGGGTTAAAATTTATATCTTAATTAGCTACGTAAATGACTGGGTCAATAAAGAATATAAAAAACAAAAAAGTCTATTCGAAAAATTCGAGTATAGTTTTAATTCTAAATGATAGTCTGATCAGCACCAACGTGTTCAAAAAATTTTTTTTTAATACCTGTTATACTTTCGACTTCATATTAATATAATTTAACTTTATAAGTTTATTGCTACAGTTTGTTGTTTTTATTTATAATCTAATATTTCTAGCTTGTTACTTTGTTTGATATAATAATAAGTCGAAGTGCTAGTCAAGAAAAAAAAAACTTTATAAACTTACATAAGATAGTTTGATTGTGTGGTAGGATGGTCGATGCATTATGATGCGGCCTGCCACTCTCGTTAGAACGGGCCATCGTGGGTTCGAATCCCGCGAACGCTACACCACATATGTCTGCTAAATTTATATAATGCGTTGCTCGTTCATTTTTTTAATATTTATGAATCAATAAAACTTTTGTTTTCCTAACTTTTAGTTTTAGAGTATCACTGTTATATTTACAAAATCTTTTTTTATCTAACCTGAATTTGATAAATAAAGCTTTTAATTTCAATGTATGCTTTTGTTTTTATATTAAAGTATTATGTTTTTAGCTTTTTACAAATAGCGTTAAATTCATTTGTATACTTTTTTAAAAGCTAAAACTAACTTAATTTTTAATTCTAAACAAACAACATAGTTTTACTCTTGTAACTACAAGTTATTAAGATTATACATAAAAAAAGTTACTTTCGTACGTTTTTGTGTAGTTTTCTGACTAACAAAGGCTTTGTTTTTATAAAGGCTAACGTCTAATAAAATATATCATTAACTTTTTTTTTAAATTGTAACTATTTTATCTAAAAAGTCAAAAATTTAACTTTTAAATTTCATTTTTGTGTATTTAAACTAATGTTTTTAGTTTTAAATTAGCTTTTGAACAATAAGGTTTATAATATAAAAGTGTTTAAACATTAAGATCTTTTTCATGCAAACTTTATTAATAACAATTGTACATGCTTTAGGCAAAGTTTAGTGCTTTTATATAAAAAGTAATTAGAATCTTTTTTTTTTCCTGCGAACCTAACTTTCTATTATTAAAAAATTAAATATTTCTCGTTAAAGGAACTTTTTTTGTATTTTTGTTCTTTAATACTCAACTCAACATACAAACAATCAAATATAATAAAACAGACGTAATTTCATTTTATTTTTCTGAACTTTATTGTATTGGACGCATACAAAGTTAACCTATATTTTTTGAAATAAACAGTGAAATGAAACTTTAGTTTTTTGAATCTAACTTAAAGACGGGACAAAAAAAATACAAATTAAAGTGAACTTTCTAAAAGTTTGATAAAATTTTTTATCAATTTTAAGTAAAAAAAACTCTTTTTTAATCAGACTTTTTAAAACTATTTACAACTTATCTTTTTGCACTTTGTTTTTTAAGTATCTAAGTTAAAATTTTATTTAACCTAAGTTTTATAAGACTTCAAAAATGTTTACAAATAAAATATGCAATATATATATATAAATAGATTGTTTCTTAACTAACAATGTTTCGTTAAGACTTTAGATGGATCTTCAGAGCTTTAAGTAACAATGTTGGACAAATAAATATTTGTTATAAAAAAAATTGACTCAGTTAAAAACTATACAACAAACGCTGTTTTAATAAAGCTTAAAAGTGCTAAAGTTGTTTTTTAAAATTATACGTTTTTATACTCAATCCTTTCATTAAATTAAAAACGGTTAAAAGCAGTTTTTTAATGTTTAAAGATTAATTTAATTAGTTTTATACGTACAATAAATAAAAAATGTTGTGTAATTTAGAAACTTTCTTTTAATATTTTTAAAAACAAAACAGCTCCTTATTTTTATACGATATCAAAGGAAGATTTAATTTTTTTAGAAACTGCAAAAGAAAAAGATGTAATAAGCGTTAAGAAGAATTTTAACAACTATTTACAAATTAAGATAAATTTTAAATCACTAAAAAAATAAAAAATCAGTAGAATTACTTATACTTGCACAAACATTAACTTACTAGTTGAAAAATGTCTTACAGTTTATACAGTAAATTTTATATCTGTGAACATATAGATATTTAAAAAATCGAAAACATCTGTTTTATTTACAAAAATTAAAAAATTTCTTTAATATACAATACAACAGCACCTTAGTGCACATTTTGTACATAGCACAAAATTTATTTTGAGTAAAAGAAAATGAACTATTTTAAGTAGAAAAGATTGCTTGCTTATTTGATAAAAACGAGGTATTATTTTAAAAAAACTTAAGTCTAAATTATAACAATTTTAAAGAAAGATAAACTTTGCTAACTGCCTATTTTTTAATCTTAACCAAATACAAATCAAAAGTTGTGAAAAATACACATATTAAATAATAAATTTGAAAAACAAGACATAGTGAAAACCTGTTTTAATGCAAGATTAAAACGTAAGAATTAATGAATTTTGAGTCTAAATTCTTATGAAGTTTAAAAATTAAAAAAAATTATATGAAAGTTTTCATCACATTCGGTTCACAATGATGTTTACGCACCGAATCGGTGTATTTTGTATACTTGGTATTCAAAAGTTCATTTGACTTTACGAATCTTAGATAAACAAAGTTAAAAAAAAAGCAAATTAAGCAGAGAATATGAATAATAAAGGATATAGATAACACATTTTTTTTACATCTTTTCTTTACAGGTGGTATGCGTGTGCCAGTATCCCTCCCCACGTTACGCCCCTGGTATTATGCATTCACATTTTCGAAATCAAATTTTTTTAAGGTTTATATGTTCTAAAAAATAAGTACACCATTAACAAATTTTGTTCCAAGTCATAGGACAAAGCACGCGTTTATCGGATTATGTCTGGAGCTTTTTTCACAGGTACGGTAAAAGGCCAAACATGGAGTGGAGTATTGTTTCAAAAATCAAACATGCATCCAACGGAGTAAGTAGAATTTGCCCAACTTGTAATACAGAAAGAGCAGTAATTGCAGCAGAAGATAAAGACCTACTTCTGAATAAGCGGCAAGATTTATCGAATATCTGTCCCCATAACCGACGATTCTACTTTAAATAACTCTGTCTATTTATGTACTAATTTATTTCACAAAACTCACATATACTTGCAAGTTTAATACTTCATGTTTTTAAACTGTATAAATTATTGAACAATTTGTTAAAATTATTATGACGTAACATTTCTGCACAACTCAATTTAATTTTCATTTTTTAAAACTGGCCTATTCTTAGAGCTTTTTGAGGTTAGTGCCTACTTTTATTAAATTTGTTTTTTTTTGTAGACAATTTTATAATTTTATGCTTTTATCCCAAACTTTGTTTTTAAACCATAAAGTCCATTTATAGTTACTACCTAGATAAATACTATACATAATTATACATGCTTTTTTCTGCTTTTTTTCTAATGTGTGTTAACATTTTATAGACTCCGTAGATCTGTTCTTAAATTTATTTGAGAGCAGTGAAACGCCGTTAGTTGAAATAAAGTTTTAGCACAAGAACATCTGTGATATACATTCCGATAAGCTTAGCTTATCAGGATCTCCAGGATTTAACGCCTTATAACGTTACATCTTATATATATATATATATATATATATATATAGAATTAAGTTATTTAACTTGATAAATCAAATCTTTCACACTGAGCCCACCTAGAGGGCTTTATTAATAAAAAGGTTTATTTCAAGATGTAAAACTCAAAGGACTCGAGTTTCGTGCTTATGCACTCATCAGCTTCAAAACAAGTTTAAAATAAAGCACAAAACAAAACACACAAATGAAAATTTAGCATAAATAGATTATGACGTTTTTTGAAACTATCAAAAATCATTCAAAACGGCATGTGCAAAAATTAATTTAGCAATCGACAATAAAATGGGAAAATGGCCGCGCAGTCCCAAGCCAACTATTTTGTATCGTACTGCCATTCACGTCTCCGGCCTCGAAGTCTCACGTGAAAAGCTGCAACTACTTCTACGAAGGAAGAGTCGCCCCGTTGAAGCGGCCTAGGTCCGCTCCGTAGGGTAGTTGAGGTATAATAACCTAATTGTAGATGTGCTTCATCGTTTATATACATTTTTACTCTCTCTTTTGCAGGTGACTTGACATGTTAACAGTTGCAGGTGGCTTGACTTGTTAACAGTTGCAGGTGGCTTGACATGTTGACAATTGCAGGTGTCACGTTGCACGTTGGAAGCTGCAAGTGTTTCGGCATGTTGGAATCTGCAGGTGTCTCGGCATGTTGGAATATGCATGTTGGAATTTGCAGGTGTCTCGGCACGGTTTTAATAGCCAGCTTACATACTCACCTGGTTTTGCACACGGCAATTAATGAATACAAAATTGTATTTATTTTGCCTTTGTCAATCAAAAAATATCGAGTACAACTTAAAATATAAATTAGAGAACTGTTGTTATTACTTATTTGAAACTTGTCTTTAAAAAAAAAATAAATAAAAAAGTTTTAGAATTCATTCTAATGCATGCATCGACATATGGACAATTGGAGTGAAATAAGTGTAATTTCTCATAAATGTCCAACATCGACTCTATTCTAAAAAAAATATTTTTTTTTTAATGTGCAACAAAAAAAAGAAATAAAAATTTACACGTTGTAATAGAGTTTTGTTGCCATTGACAATTAAATAATAAAAACACCAAAATATTTTCAAACTCCAAAATCTTATTTTTGTCTGCAATATTTACAAGCAATCACTAAATAAAACCAAAAACGAGAATCATCGATACAATTATCTAGGACTAAAAACGCTAAGGCATTGACGCAAAAAATAACATAGATTTTGTTTAAACAAACCACATAGTATTTTTTTATCTTATTGTAAACAACTAGTTATTTAAGTGTTAATACAATAGGCTTATGAACTTGAAATTGTTAAATTAGTTTTTATTTTGAAACATTTACTCTTAAAATAATTAACTCATGCAGTAAAAATTTAAAACTAACAACTTAATTTGTAAATTCAATAAATATACTTAAGTCATATAAAATATCTAAAGCAAAATAAAGAATAAATATTTTTAAAAGTATATTTATATAGTCGAGAGAACTTTGTATCATATGCAAATTTTAACTATATACAACAAACGGTTTTTTTTATAGTTTTTTATGTTTAAACAATATTTACACAAATATACACATATAAAGATATATAGTTTTTAAAGTTATTTACGAAGTTTAAACTTTGCTTTGTCTTACTGTAGATGTTAATGTTTGACTTTTGTTAATTTGCAGACTATTAATAAATGAGTTGGTCGACTTCATTTTATAAGTGCTTTTACTTCTGTTCAAGATATATAGCTGTCATAGATTATTTAATGAAGTGTTTGAACAACAATCGCTTTTCTTCACATACATATATTGTTTTGTTGCTAAATCGAGTTTTTACCTTCCGGGTGGAATAAGTACGCATACATAAGCACTCTTTTTAACTGTTTTATTTCTAGTACTGGAGCACTTGAATCAAGAGTGATTTTCATTGCTGCAAATTAAATGCCTTTATGTCTGTGCGGCTGATAAAAAGCGATTATATTTTTTACGACAAAAACAAGTGCAATCGGAGTTAAAAGTGCTTTCTTTGCGGCTTACATGCGCTCATTGACGGCTTATATGCGATTAGCGACTTTTTAATAATAAAAGCTTTGTTAAAATGTTGTACACATTTAGCACAAAATAAAAATATAGATGACAAAAAAACTGCACATACATAAGGAAACTAAGCAATTCTTTATTTTTTTTTTGCTCGCAATTAAACCACTCGAGAAATAAACACTATCATTTTAATAAAAATTAGTAGACTTTTACCACACGCTTTTACCTTTAAATTTACACTCACTGTCACAAAGACCGGTGATTTACACTACCATCCTCACTAAAATCAAATCAGCGATCATCGCAAACTATAATTAAGTTCAGTTTTACACGTAAAAAAGCATTGTATAAATTATTCCTAGTTGTTAGTCTAAAAAATAAATGAATTCTTAAAAAATAACTTAGTAAAATAAATTATTTTCTGATCGGTTTTAATTAAATCTTTACTTATGTTTGCCTTGTCTTCAAAAGGTTAGTTTTAAGAGCTTTTAGAGAACGCCATTATTGTATACCATATTTATTTATAAGTAATTAATGAATACAAAATTGTATTTATTTTGCCTTTGTCAATCAAAAAATATCGAGTAGAATTTAAAATATAAATTAGAGAACTGTTGTTATTATTTATTTAAAACTTGTCTTTAAAAAAAAATTAATTAAAAAAGTTTTAAAATTTATTCTAATGCACGCATCGACATATGGACAATTGGAGTGAAATAAGTATAATTTCACATAAATGTCCAACAATGCTAACTTTTTATTTGTGTGTTTTGTTTTGTGCTTTATTTTAAACTTGTTTTGAAGCTGATGAGTGCATAAGCACGAAACTCGAGTCCTTTGAGTTTAACATCTTGAATAAAACTTTATATACATATATAAGTATTTATCTAACTATATAAAAACTATAATTTGTACAGCTGTTTTACACATGGAATGTAAAACTTCATGTGATGGTCAGTAAGTTACAGTTTATTATAATAGTGAACAGAAATTTTGATTTTTAAACTTTTATAACAATGTGACGTAGTAATGGTACAGTTTATTGTACGATTAGCTGAATTTAAAATAATATGCTGTGAATGTTAATTTATGCTTTTTAGGAAAGTTTAGAAAGGTTATTTTGGAAAAATGATTTAAGCTATTAGAAAAAAAGTTTAGAATGTTGGGAAAAATGTTATAAAATACTCGTGTTTGCCGCTTCGATTTTATTTTGTTTTAATATTTAGTTGGTTTTAATTTTGTTAAAAAGTATTTTTAATAATGGATGCATATGTTTAGTCTTTCGCTTTTCTTGTTTAGTTTTACGTTCTTATCTGATTTTTCGATTTCTATTTTTTCTAAGTTACAAAGTTTGCAGCCAACTTTAGTATTGAATTTTGATTTTATCCTGTTTAATATTTCCCATTTAATTTTGTAGTCTGTATTGTTATCTTTTAAGTTCCATATGTTGTTTGCTAGTTCTGTTGTGTGTCTTTTGTTAATATTGTTGAATGATGATTTGTGGCTTCTATATCTTTGTTTAAAGGTATTTCCTGTGGATCCTATATACTGCTTTATTGTTTTATTTGATGTTGTTGATGCTTTATAAATTATATTTGACACTAGACATTCGTTATTTAAAGGGCAAGGTTCTTTACGGCAATTACAAAGTTTATCTTTTATGGTGCTTTTATCGTCTATATTGTTTTTGTTGAATATTTTGTTGTTGTGAGCTATTATTTTACTTCTGAAATTATTTGTGCAACTATAAGATATTTTAATTTTGTTTCGGTTGAATATTTTATGGAATGGGTGGTTTTCGTCAAATGATATAGTGGTCAGGTTTAAGAATTGTTTGCCTATTTTGGAACTTATATTTAGACTGAATGGTTGGTTGAAATATGTTATGTCTCTTTTTCTTTGTTTTTTATTTCTTTCTGGTAAAGTGGTCTTATCGTATTTTAAGGTGGTTTTATAATTGGCCGAATTTAATGCTTTTTGGTATTCGTTTTTTACTTTGTTGAAGGATTCTTCGTTAATAGATAGTTTTATTAGTCTTCTGTTTATTGTTTCGGGTAGTTGTTTTAGTATTTGTCGGGGGTGGTTGGAGTTGTAGTTTACGTATAAAATTGGTGAGTTTGGTTTGTCGTATGGTTGGTAACTGTATATATATATATATATATATATATATATATATACATATATAGACAGTGATTGTTTATATTATCAAATAAATAAATATCAAATAAATAATGAGCAGTTTTAGTAAGAAGCATACCAGTTAGCATTCCATGATTGTTTTTAAAGCAACACTAGAGTTTACGGAACGGCTTTTTCTTTTAATTCTACATATCGTTTATTAATTCATGTTTTATAATGTATTGAAATTTCTAATTGATTTTTATTAACCCATCAGTCGTCAAAAACAAAATTTACAAAATAATCATTCTTATTAAATAACTATTTTTTTTAAGTGTTACTAATTTACGAAAAACAACATTAACAAAATTTAATCATTAATAAAAAGAAAGAAACAAATATAAGTAACGTAATGTTAAATAAAACCAAAACATTTTATACCTTTACTATAATCTGTTTTTAGCAAAAGCAATAAAGTGTAAAAAAGTTTAGTAACTTTACTAAATATTTTTATCACTTAATTTAAAATTTAAATTCTACCTAACACAAATATTAAGTAGAAACTGCCAATTGATTTATATCTATTCAGTTATTAGTTTTAATTCAAAAAATATTTCCAAACTTTTTAAAACTAATTGTCAAAATAGTACAACCTTATTAAAAATAAAACTATATTTTCTTAAGTGTTTATATTACCTGAATATCTAATAGATGTATTTTTTTATTATTGGTATTACTTTTTTAACTTTACAGCTAGAATTATTAGAAAACTATAAATAATAAAAAAGTTAGATTACTGAAACATTGTTTATATTTTAATAATACTTACAAAGTAAGTTTATTTTAAACAGGAATATTTAACAAGCCGACATGCTTGGCTGAAGCTGTCATTCGATGATTTCTGTGAGTTCCTGCAACGGGTTTTCCCCGAACTTGATGAACGTGGCAATCCATTAGGACGCAGAGATGAGTTTGCCACTGTCCGGATGTTTACGGTGTCCTTAACAAATATTTTAGTGTTTGGTTAGTATTTGTTATGTTAAATTAATTAGTATGACACTGATTAATACTGAATTTAGATTTTTAAACTACTTAACGTATTTTTTTTTAAAACTACAGCAGAGTAGTTAGTACAAATTTTTATTAAGTTTTATAAACTGAATAAATAAAAAGAACATTACAGATAGTGAACAACTGAAAAGAAAGAAAAATAAATTTATTCAAGAATCAGCAGATATCATCATTGGTTGCTATAGTAGATTGTATAGTAAGTTTGTACTATGTTTTTTAAGCCTAAATATACTTAGATATTACTTGTTGAAACATTTAATAACCATAAACCTAACTAATTTAGTTTTAAAATTCTAAGCATAACTACAACTAGTATAGTTAACATTAGTAAATAATTTTGTTTATTAAAGAAATCTTATTTGTTGTATTCCGTTCCTTATTTGGAACTAAGAAAAAAGTTGACAATATTTTTGTTTAGTTGAAACATCTTGATAAACAGACTCGCTGACATATGTAATCAGAAAGGACTTCGTTGAAATAACTGATCAGAATATGATAAATGAGCTAAAAACGAAGTTAAACAAACACCAGTTTGGTATTAGTTCTAACAATGACCGAGTAACAACAAAGAGCACTTTTATAACCAATTTTGTAACTGGTATAAAAAGGTTAACGGTGGACTTCAATACAAACAGTCTAAAAAAGATGATATAAAATTTTATCAGGGTCAAATGTCAAAGTTTGTTTCGTTTGTTCGCTTAACACTTTAAAAAATTGTTTAAAAAATAATTTGTACCAAAATTTAATGCTGAAAAATCCATGTTTTTAATTTTTAGTTATTTTACATACCTCAAAAACATTTCTTTGTCTTTAACATAGTCCTTAAAAAACAGATAGTTGTTTTAAAGAGTTGTTTATCGAAGTAATAAAATATTTCGTATTAATTTAGATTTGCCTTGTAATAAGTAATAACTAGTTAAAATTTAAAATTTATTTATCCTTCTTAAAAGAAAGCCACCAATAAATAAACAGGTTGAGTTTTTGCGTATGTGGAATGTACAAAGTTACGATGAAGAATTTATTTCAACATTAATTAACTCCATCAATGAAATTGACATCAAAAATATTCTTATTGAATTACCTAGCTTCCTGGATGAAAATAAGCTTCGTTTTCTTTCGAGTTTTGATAGTTATGTTCGAAGATTCCAAACAAATAATATAATTTCAAATAAAGTTAGCTACTTTTTTTAAGACTTGAGTGGTATTGCAAACTTTGGTATGTAACAGTTTTAAGTCATTTTTAGCCAATTTAAACTCTTTTATAACTATAAATAATTTTCATAAGGAAGTCGAAATAGTAGTGGATCATAGAATGACTTTTCAAGTCGTACTTGCAGCAAGATTAAAAAGAGGACAACGACCAATTGTTACTAATAGGTTTGATATTTTAAATAAACTTTTATTTAGTTAAGGCTTTATTTAAACATCTATGCTACCAAAGATTTTTTTTTGTACCTTATATAGTTCTTTAAGTACGTTTTAAACATGTTTTTTAAGACAACAAAGTGTTTTAATTTTATTTTCAAAAGTGGGTAACAAAAATTGCTTTACTTTAGCATTGTAGCATTTGTATTTAGGTTTAAATAAAACGCTAGTTATTTGTAGTGTATGTGCTTTTTAAAACACGTCTGATTTTAGTCTAAATTTTCAAAGTATGAATTTACATTGAATAGAATATTTACAGAAAATTAATTATATTGTTGTTGCATTCATCTGGTTTTCAATCTGCAACAGTTTTACAGTCAATATTTTTACAGTCAGATTTTTTAAAATACCTACTGAGATTAAATAATATTACTATCTAAATACAACAAGTCTCTGAAACCATTTTTTTTTAATCTTTAGAAAATACTTATTCAAAAAACATCATTTAAAAAAGAGTTTACATACTAGTTATTTTGAACTTAAACATTAATAAACTAACTATCTCAAAAAATTTAAAGTATATTTCATTTTTTAAAGTAAGAACGTACCTTGATTCAAATAATGTTTGTTATCTTTTTAAATATACTATATTAAATTATTAATGGTGAATTTGTTTGTAAATATTCAATTAACAGGAACTATCTTACACTTGAAATACAAAATCAACAACCAAGTTAACAAACAGAATAAAAAACTTACAAATTAGTGAACAAACAAATAATTAGATTGAAAAAATTTATTTATTAATCGTTTTTTGCTTTAAATTTAGACTTTCACTTTTGTAAAAAAAATGTTATCTTTGTTTAAAAATTCAAAACTTCTTTACAAGAGTTTCTATAAATTTTTATCATATATAACGTTTAAAGTGAGTTTAGGACTTTTTAGTTCTTATTTTTCTACTTTGATAAGTACAGAAATACATTTTTAAAGCTCTATATATTTTCACTTTATAGTTTTAGTACAAAACTTATAAATAAAACTAAAAATGATATATGATCTAATCTATTGATTGTTTTATAAATGTTCTTTATAAATTTTAAAACTTCGACTTACATTTTATTAGAAAATTGAATTAAAAGTTTACCTATAAAATATGTAAAATTTCATCTTGTTTTATTTATTTTATGTAATTTAAACTTTTAGTTTGTGTATTGGTAACTGTTTTTTATATATAACCTCAGTTTTGTTAAAAATCTTCTCATTTTGTACTAACCAGCGTTTTATGTAGTAATCTTATTTTGAGTTATGGTTTATCAAGAAAAACTTGAATAATTTATCTTTTTAAACTGCCTGTTTATCATGAAATGTAAAATATGTATTTCTAGATGTAGTATCTGTCGGGAGATAAACAAGATTTTTGATGTAAGATATGAAGTTTAAAGGCTAATAAACATAAACAAGTATACTTTTGTTAATTTATACTGAAATATCCTAAAACCTAAAAAATAAACCTTACGGTTTTAGAATATTTTCCACCTTTCTCTTTTTTGGAAAGTTTAATATGAACAAAATGTAAAAAATATTAATTTTTTTTTATTAAATACTGTACAATTGATTAAAGACTTAAATTTTTTGTTTTTTAAACTTAATACAATTTTTATTTTGAGTACATTTTATTTTTAATTCTAATTCATTTATAGCTCAAAGTTCAATTTTCATCAAAACTTTTTTTAAGTATAAAGTACCATCAAAACTGTTAATGTACATGCCACCAGAAAACAAGAAACCAGCTTTTTAACGAACTAATTAACTTTTATTGGCAGAACAAATGGCATAATATTCTAAAACCATACCTTTTATGTCTTTTGCTAATTTATTTGAGTTTGTTTTCAATGTGAAATATTATTCAATTTAATTTGTTTTGATATTTTCTCTTCGATATTTTTAGGATAAAACTGAGTTTGAGTAAAAATAAATTTTTTTATTTAAAAGGTTAAACAATTAGGCAGTTTTAATTCTAGAAAATTGTGAAACTTTAGAAATTGCTTAAAAATATTTTTTCTTCTTGTGTTTGTTTTTATGATAATTGGCACGTTTTTGTTTTCAGCCTGTTATCGTCAACTGAACTTCTAATAAAACCAGTAAATAAAACAAGCTTCAGGTTGTTATAATTTTTTAGTAATATAATAACAAAAGAGTGAACGTAATAACTGATTTAAACTTATACCTTATAAAACAATAGAGGTAAAATAGTAAACCTTTTTAAATCAGTGTATGATATTTATGTATAGAAGTTACACGAATTTACAAAAAATTCTAAAAAAACGAATAGTTTTTTGTTTTATTGTGTAAACTTTTTTATCTTATTAGTTGTGACTTGTGACAAGCTGTGTGTATTTCTACTCACACTCAGTTGAAAACAAATATAATGCAAAAAATATTTTCAATGTATTCTTATATTTTATAAAAATTAAATTTGGATAAAATATATTTTTTACATTAGCATTAAAGTTTAATGAGTTAGTTTAACTTCTTTACTAATTTAACATTAGTGTTTATTGAACGATAAAAAAAGCGCTCAAAAAGTTTAGTTTAAGGACTCGGTGTACAAAGGAACCTTTCGGTTATCGAATCGTACACCACATGCTTATAAAGTTTCTTACGAGCTATTACAAATAGTTTTTTTTTTTATTATTTAAATATCTAAATCTTTACTCATAAAACAATTAGTTAAACAACATTTTAAACAAAGCATTTAAAAAAGGTGTATGATTTAATATTCACGCAGGTTAATTAAAAAACTATTTTTGCGTAATCTATTTGCGTTCTTGTTTGAACAGTTTTTATCTAACTAAGTAAACAGCTGTTGATAAAGGGCTATAGTTTAGCAAATAATAAAGATGTTTAATTTTATTATGAAAAGTTTATAAGCTAAACAAGTAATAAAACTGACTAGATTAATAGCTTTGAATTTGCAATAAAGGTTTGTACTTATGATTTATTATAAAAAATCTTTAAAACCTAGCTGTAAAAAAAAGTTTAAAACAATTAAAGTTCGCAAACATTAAAAGTTTATTTAAAATACTTGATAAAATCTATGTAAAAAAAGAGAGTATTTGTTACAGACTACTTAAGTAAAATAAAAAAGTATAAGTTCAAAACTATTTTTAGACTGTAAGCTTGTAGCAAGCTAAGCTAAAGAAAGGCTTAATTACTAAAAGTTATTATAAACATAAGTTATAAATCAAAGTTTGAATCTACCATTGTTCGTTGTATAAACGTTCTACTTTTTTAACTGAAAAATGCAAAATTATGTGGATAAATTTTGAAAAACTAGTTTTTGATTGTAAAATTGGTAATTGAAATAATGCTTATAAAACATCAATTTTTTGTACAATGAAAAGAATCAGTTTCTGCAAAAAATTATAAGAATATCTAAACTATAAACTAGAAAGACTTAGTCATTACTGTTAAAATATTTAACCTTATTAAGCATTTATTTGTTTGTTACGTTTATTTGATCATACTAAACACTTTAAGTAGTTGTTTGTAAGTTTATCATATTGATAGAAACTGCTTTATTTTTAAATAGATGTATACTTGTCAAACTTTGTATAATCGTTTTTAATTTTTATTATCTCTTAAAAAGTTTTTAAATATTATTTAGTAATAAAACAAAAAGTATAAGATTTAACTACTTTTGGTTTATTAACATCTTTTTAGTTTATATATTTAAATAGTAGAACAATCTATAAGTATAAATTTTTACTTTAGGGTTTTGTTAACAAAAGCAGACTTAATATTACATTATTCTTTAAAAAGATTGTACAAAAGTTTGTTTTATGACTACATATAAAAATAAAAAATAAAAGAAATAACTTATTATCGTAGAATGTTTACCATTTCATTATTTTTATTTAACCAATAAAAAAATATCATGAGTTTGTAAACATTTTTAAATGACTTTTTGACTTTATTGTGACTTTAACTACTTAAAACTATTTTAAGTAAACATTTTGATAAAAATCTTTATAGCGCAAGAACAAATAAAAACAATGGTTTGATATACAATTATTACAATCTTCTGCCGTTACTTGTCATTAACGTAATAGATTTACGATTTAAAAATACTACGTTTCACAAAGTAAGTTGAGTAGAGTTAACATGTCTAAAACTGCCTTGACGACAAAACTTAAACTTTTATAAACGTTTGTGTGATTATCGTAAATCATTGTTTTATTGTATTTGCTGACTTACAATAATTGCATTCAGACTTTACTTCCCTGTTTTGTAAAAGTAAACTGTTAAAAACATATTTAACAAATTAAAATATCAGCATTTTTCAATCAGATCTATACATTGATCAATAACTTAATTAACTTTCAGTTTTTTCTTATGTTTACTACATGTTAAAGGCATTGCTTGTTAACTATACTACTTGAGCTGTTTTGTTTACAATCAATTGTTAATAGAAAAATGAGATCAAAATTATCTAAAGAAAAACGTTTGTTTGACATGGTTTATCCCATGTTGTTACAAATGCGCAGTTGCAACATTTTTGTTTGGAGATAATAGATATGCTGCTTGCTTTATGGTCCCTTTATGTATCTATTATTCTGTTTACACTAACAAAAAGAATATTTGAGTTAGTTCCACTGTAGCATTAGTTTATCAACTTTGTTACAAGTATAAACATTGTAAGAATAAAAACAAAAAATTAAGTAAACTATTACTAAAATGCTGTGACAAAATGAAGCAAGTTAAAAAAAAATAATAGTGTACACTGTATTCTTAATTTTCTGATTTAAAAGAATATACAGAGTTACTGTATATCTATTTTTATAGTATTTGTCAACATACTAACAAGTTCAGTATTACTGTTTTGTTTTAGAACATATGCCTATTGCAAACAACTCCATAACGTTTTTTAGAAAAACCAAAACGTTTTTATACTATTTTCGTGTACATTTTGTTTAGCTTCTTTCGATTTTAAACGTATATTTTAGTTTATTTAATTACTTAAATAAAAGAATTTCTTAAAATAAATAAACTAAGCTAATACTTTTATTTTACGGTCTTTAAACAGATTTTTTTTTAAAAAGTCAATGATTTTTTTTAATTTAAAAAAAAGAAAGGGTTAATTATGTTTTGTAATAACTTTTTTAACTGAAAATTACGAAAATTTTCAAACAAATTGACCTACAAATAGTCAATAAAGTTTTATTTTAACAAAGAGTTTATCTATTTTACCATTTTGTTTTAATTTAATGCTTTTGTAAACTTTGATATTTAGTGATCAAAACTTTCGGACTTGCTAAAAACATTTGTTAGTCCTTTGTGTGCAATGATACAGCTAATGGAAGAATACACAAAACGTGGATCAGTTTTTTGTGAGTAGATTTTAAGTTTGTATAACTCAATGATTCGAATATTAATAAATATAACTTTTACTATTGTTTTGAAGTTTACTATGCATTCTTAACTTTAAAGTTAAGTTATTATGCAAAAGTTTTAAAAGCTTAAAAATTTCAATTATCAATTATCAACTTGTTAATATTTTGAAATTAAATAAACCTAAAACATTCAACTACGAATTCAGGTTTAAAGTAACGTAAAGTACGTTATTATTAACACACGTTATATATATTTTGCTGATGAAACTACAGCTTATTGACTACTTGTATTACTTTTTATCGAACTAAATTAACGGTGAAGTTTATTCTTTCAAAACTTTAATTAGTAAACTAACTTTAGGTCAAACTTAAAATTATAAACTTTTATGTTTTACACATAATTAGTGTGTTTTTAAGATTAATAAAAAAGTATATCCGTACTTCTTATTTTTTATTAAAATTTCTTTTTATTAAACGCAAAATGACAGTGTAAGATATTTTTAAACTAGTATACAATTATTTGACTTTGATACCGTGAATATAATTTTGTTATAAAACTAAAACTTTAGTTTAATTAGAAATTTTGTAATCGGTGTGAATTAATAATTAAATCTATAACTTGAATTCAAATTTTACTTATTGTCCCATAAAGAAATATAACAAAACATAAAACAAACAGTAAACAATTTTCTTAAATGTTAGGTTTTTAGGATTTTTTAAGCTTTTTAAGCTATAGTTTTAAAAAGCTGTTTACAGTAATCAGAGTAATGTTTTTTTTAGAAATTTTTTTTTTTAATACTCATGAATCTAAGTTTTTAACAATTACACCAAAAAAGCAGTCTAATATTTATTGCTAAGTTTTATAGTTTTCTATGCCAGGGTTAAACATTAGACTAATAACTCTTACAAAAGTAAAATTTCATTTATTTTCTAACTATAACTTCAATGTATTATGCTCAGAAATAAAACATATTTTTTAAAATTTTTTGATAATAATTTTTTAGTTTATAAAAATGTAATAGATAACTTTAAAAATTGTCAAATAAACTATTAAAAAAATACCAAAACATTCTTTAGTTTATTAGCTTTTATCTTGAAAAACTGTTAAACGTTTTACATAAGTTAAATCTAGTACTATTAATTTAAGACGAAATCAAAAAGTATTAAGACCATAAACTAAAAATAATTAAAACAGGATAAACTAAAATGTCTTTCAAAAAAAATTTTTAAGTTAACAACTTCACATAAAAGAAGAATGTAATTAAAACAAGATTAAACAAAATAACTTTAAAAAGTTTTGGTCATTATGATTAATATGCTAGATTTACAATTTTCAAGATAAGTTTTCAATGCGAAAACAGTATTGTTTAATTACATTCTAAGTTAAACTAGATCTCTGTATTTTTTTATTTGATAAAAACAGTAGAAAATAACTGCTTTATGTGACTAAAAATTTGATTATAATTTACTTTAGTAAAGACGTCTAAATAATAAATACTCAAAAAAACATTATTTTGTGTACAAATCGATACAATTGCTAACAAACGGTTTTTAAAAGTTCGAAAGTGACTTCTATAAAATTTTTAAAATTTGGAAAACTGTTTGCAGCTTGTAAAAGTTATATATTACTTACAAATGTGTTTTTAGAGTTTTATAAGTTTGAGTATTACACTAAATAGTAAGAAAAGTTTAAAAAAAAATTTGTGATCTAAAAAACAGTCTTCGTAAGTATTACTATTAGCCAGCTTTGAATAATAAAAGAAGAGAAAAAAATGTAAATAACATTGTTAAAGCTTTTTTGCTTTATTAAATACTTTTTATAATTGTGCAGTGCAGGCTTAGTTGCTAATTTATTCTATCATTAACAGAAAAAATAATTATAGGGTAAAAGTTAAACTTTTTTTCTCTTAAATTGGTTAAAAATTTGAATAATAAATCAATTTAAAGAGTTTTAAAAGCAAAAAACTTCTAAAGATTATCAAACTATGAGACTACTTGTCTGTTATAAGGTTTGTCTTAAGTTCATAAATTCTTAATACTACGTTTTAATTTTTAGTTTAGTTATAAATTCTAAAAACTAACAAAGTTTTCCTAAACAGCGTTATAACAAAAAGTAAAAAGTTTTTTATAGACTACGTTTTAAATGAAAAAAAATTAATTTAAACTAAGTTTGAAAATTTACGTAATTATACTGTGTTTAAAGTTTAAAAAACTTTTTGTTTTGATTTAAAGTTTGTTGTGTAGTTGCATATTTAGAATTGTGGTTACTTATAATAACAGAACATACATATTTGTTTACTTGATCATTTCATTTGAAAAGAAAGCTTATGAAATTTTTAACAACGTTATTTTGTATATCTTTTCTTAATGTACTACCTGTTAGTGTTTCTTTAAATTTTTGTAGTTATCTCCCTTTGTTATATTTAACCTAAAAACCTTAGTAGAACAATATAATTGATACATTTAAATAAAATAGTAAGTTAAAATTTAGAACTTGTCCATAGTTGTACATCTTAATGTTTATAATTTTGTTATATTTTAATATCTATAAATATTATATAACAATTTGTTTTTATAAAAAAGTACAAAAATGTATGTAATTTACAATTATTTCTAGATGTACGTTTAAATTAAAATATATTTTTCTTGTATTTTAAATAATGAGAAAAGTAGAACAGTTATTACTTAAGTGTAATGATTTCTGATTAATACTAGCTTGAATTTTTGTTATGTTGCTTTCGAAAAAGCTTTAAAAAAGCTAAAGTTTTTATAAACTTGTATAATCTTCTTATTTTAACTATCTTATATATCTTCTAGTATATATATAACTGATCGCAAAACTAACTAAAAATTAATGTTTAACATACATATTAATTTTAAAATATTTTTAAGTTCTTTAAAAAAAAAATAGTTATTTAATAATAGAATTTTATACACAGTTTTAATAAGCTTTCTTGAAACAAGTCAAACATCGTTAAAGATTTATAATTAAGCAAACACATTTAAAAAACTTAAACTTTTAAAGCGTTTTAACCTTCAATTAAGATCATAAATATTCAAACTCTTAATCAGTTTTATAAATATTTTATGGTATCGTAAAAACTTTCTTAAACAAATAAATGGTCCACGGTGTATTTAAACAAAATTGATATTTGACATGAACTAATTTTCAGCAATAAAACAGTGATTGCTATTAAGATTTACAACTTTGTGGAAACACCCGTAACTTGTGTTTGCACGCTCGGCAAAACTAGTTTGCTTTAGTAGCTTCTTAGCTAAATAAGAGCCGACAACAAACTTAAAATTCACATTTGTTGTTTTTTCTTTTCTAGTAACCTTCAACAGTTGTTATAACTAAAAGAACTTCCAGTATTTTTTTAAACTTTTTGTTCATCTTAGTAGTTATGTTAATTTTTTATTTCAATTTGTCTTAAAACTTGTTAGAGAAGTTTTTAAAGTTTAATCAAAATAAATTAGTTAGTTAAACGAAATTTGGATTTTTAAATTATATTTTAAGAAACTTTTGTTGATAAAACAGTCTTAAAAAACCATAAACAGTTGAAAATTTAATAACATTGAACATTATATATTTATTTTTTTAGCTGAAAAGTTCACACTAAATTTATAGAAGTGTTAAAGTTTAGAGTCAAAATAAGACTATTTATTAGTGTTTAATGATATTAAAGGTCCTAAACTAAAAAAGCTTTTGGACTTGGGTAAACATAAATACATAATATTGTTTATACTCAGTCTGAAACTGTTGTAAAATCTTACAATCGTTCAGTTCGAAGTTGTTGAATGTTGTACATCTAAAGTATTTTATGTGAAAAATTAAAAGTTTTATTGTTTATGCTATCAAAAATATTAAAAAAAAATACTTTATATGACTATAGACTATAAAGCAAGTTTTTCAAAACTCAATTTCACAATCGCCTTCTAGACAGAAACTTAGAAAAAAACCGATACCCTTTTACAAGTTAAATTCTTATTTCCTACTTTGAGAAACCCTTGTTTAGAGTAAACTCATATTTTTGAAGTTTAAAAAATTTTTCAAACTATTTAATTTAGTTTAGCTTGAACACTTTCAATACTCAATAGAAACCAACAAATTTGCTTTGATTTTTAAAATTCCAAGGGTTCAATAGATAAGAAAATTGCCGAAAAGCTTTCAAAAACTACCAAAACTAAGCAGCACCGCAATGTCAGTTGTGAACCTAAACCGAAGAGGTTATTGTCCAGCAACCAAGTTCGTTTCATAGCCAACCAAACTGTCCCGTTCAATCAAGGGCAGGCCAGACTGTGAATAAAACCTAATGACTAATAAGCCAAATTATTTGTTTTACAGAACAATAAGAATTTCAAAAATAAACTACTAAATACGATTGTTCGTTTTGCAACTCCCTTTGTAAGCTAACATTTTTGCAGCCACCTCGCAGACAGCATATTTTAATAAACAGTAATTGATAATAGTCTTGCCGTTAGAAGCGCACACTGGTTCGCTTGTCAAAGAACAACGTCTGCAAAGTTTCAACAAGTTTCCCATGTTTGACAATGTGCATTTTCTAAGCCACACCTGTATCATATAAGTTTTTAAATTATCAAAGGCATAAGTTTTTTATTTTCTATTTAAACTTGAAATAAATGTCTAAATTTTCGTGTCTTTTTAGCATTTTTATAACCAAAATATATATACCAAAATCTTTATACTTTTCACACCATAAAAAGCTCAAAAAATCTATAGAAATTTTAGTTTCTAACAACATTTACTTTTTACTGTATATTTTCCGTCAGAACCAAATTTTCAAGAAAGATTTGGGGCATTCGGGACAACTACCGTAATGCTTGATTGAAAACTTTTCCTCACCCTTCTTTGTTGCCTCGCAAAGCGCCTTTTCAAAATAACACTTGTTGCTGTAAGTGACCCCGTTGGTGGCGCAGACCGGATTGTAATCCTCAGTGCAGAATGGAGCGCAGTCTTCCGGCTCGCATTTGCCGTGGCTCGCCAGCTGAAGGGGCTTGGTGGAACTTTGGCACGAGGCCACAGCGAAGTAGCAGTAGTTCGTGTAGGTTTTGTTGTTGGTGCCGCAAACAGGTTCGTACTTGGAACCGCGCCTAAGAACTTGTAAAGAAAGCAGTTTGTAGACGAACTTGTTTAAATACAGATTATTTTCTTCTGCTAGATTGCTCGCGTTTAATGTGTAAAAACATACAAAAATTAAAAGTATATTCGTAATTGAATTATTTTTCTACGTTCAACAAACATATTTTTATAAAAACATAATAAAAAATGTCAGTTTTTTTACAATATTTAAAGTTTACTTTAAAATATGTTTATGAATAAAGTATTAGCGCGACCTTAAAAAATCTTTATTTTGTAAAAAAAAGTTTTTAAAATTCTTAAAGTATATTTATTAGAAAAATTTTTACGTAGACATACCAAACATTATTGTACTGAATATTTTACTTCGTCAAGTATTTTTTAATGAAATAGTTTTAAATATTAAGACCCATAGTATTTATGTTCTGCTGGCAAAATTGTTTAGTGCTTTTGTTGTAGTTTTTGGAATGGAAGTATAGTTTTATGCTAAAAGATTATACAGTTTATAAATTAAACGTTTTTATTTATAATATTTTTAGTTTGAAATAAATAAAGTTATCATATGTTTGATTTATGAATTAAATTTAACTGAAATACTTTCTTAGTACTTAAAGTTTCATATTAAACAGTTTTATTTTATATTTTACTTTTAGTCAGTTTTACTTCAAAAGTCTTCAAATAAATATTTCTCATACAGCTGATATTACTTAAAACTACGTGAAATAGAGAAGAACATGACTTCGAATAACGTGGTAATTCCTACTGAGGGGAGCACCAACCAAGCTTTTAGTGAAAAACCTACCGAGGTTTTGCAGGTTCCCAAGTCTGAGGTAATTCCGAGGTCTGGAAATGACTACCCCAATGAGTGGTCCACCGGGCTGTTTGATAAAGTTCCAAGCTGTGATTGTTAGTTAATTTTGTTCATCGAAGTTTAGTAAAATCGAGCTAGCTAAAGTGTAAGTATTTTTCTATACTTTGTTGTAATAGTCTTAAAATTCAATTACGATTTTTTGAAGAAGTAGTCTACTTAAAATTATATTTTATTTGTTAACAAACGAGTGTATTTAAACAATTTTTACACATCTCTCAATAACTAAAACAGCTTTAAATTTGTCTAATGTGTACTGCTTATTAATAGCTTTATATGTTATTTTCACTACTTTCATCATTTAAAGCCAAAAATTAACAGTTTTTTTCTTTAAAATAAGAAAATGTAAAATGTAAAATTTTCAGGTATATTGGCGAATTTTTTCCCATGCGTTTATCAATGCTTAATAGGAGAAAGGTTATTTGGAGATAATTGCTGTGTTTCTAGTTTTTTTGTCTCTCCATGTACTTACTATACTGCTTATAGACACAAAAAGAAAATTCAAGTAAGTTTTTAAAACGCATTTTCACTGTAGCAATAACTTGTATATTTGGTTCCAACAATAAAAATCATAGTATTTCTTACAAAACTAAAGTATTACTAAAGTATTAAATAAAACAAAAAAAAATATATATACCAGTCTTTAAGTTTTTATTGATACTTAAATTTTTTATATAAGGTAACCGCGTAGTGTGTAGCTCTTATTGTAGTATTGTTTTGCATAGTTTTACGTTTAGTGTACACTTTACAGTTTAGTTTTGAAAAACTTAATTGTTAAAAATAATATCTAACTTAAACAGTCTCTGATAAAAGCTTAAACGTTTAAATATTTTATTGGGCAAATTTTGTTTATCTTCATTTTAGAAAACTATTTTATGTTAAACGATTATCTTAGTGTAATAAAGTCTTAACAACAAAAGAAATTGCTCAAAAGTTTTGTTATATAACAATTCAGATTCAAAAAAATTAAATTACGAAAGTTTAAGTTAAAGCTCTTAATGTAAAGAGCTATATTTCAAAAATTGTTATATATGTATCTGCTTTTAAATATTATGTAAGTTTTATTGATAGGATTATGATAGTATAACAAGTTTAAAAAAATTAGTTAAAGAAAATTTCTAAAGTTACAAAAATTACAATGTTTTAAAACTTAATTTGGCAAAGTGTAAAATTTTTCAAAGTTTTTCAAAAAATAGAAATCTTTATAGGTCTAAATTAGACCAAGAGTCGGCTGTCGTTTATATGTCTTCGACCAATTTTTCTAGAAAGAATTGCTCGCGGGACAGACTGTATAAGTCTTCCGCGGGCGGCAGTTATTTCAAAATGTTTGAAGTCATTAAATTAAAAAAAATATTTTGATTTAAAATGTGATAACGCAAGGTGTGGTAGAGTACTAGTAATGAGTAAATATTAAATTAAGACCCTTACCGTAAGCAAATACCACAAACTTTTTATTTATAACTGCCTTAAAAATATATGGTTTGAGCTACAAAGTACCTTGCAGGTAGTATATTTAGGCTTCTAGGGCCGCATTAAACCGCGGGCCGCAGTTTGCCGAACTTAAAATTAGACCTACATGTTAATACTTTGTTTTTTCAAATATATATCAATTTTTATTTAAGACTCTTTTAAAATTTTTTAAGTATTTGAATTTTCAGAATTTGAATAGTCGTAACTCAAATAAATTTATACCAAGCTAAAACTTTGTAATAGGTTTTAAAACAGATTCGATATAAAAATTCAAATACTTTTTAATATTAAAGTAATAAAAAAAAGACAAATTTTTTAACTTATTTTCTAGAACAATTTATTACTAAATACTGAAACTTTTAAATACTTTACCTTTAAAATAGTTCATACTGTTTTATGTTAAGTACTATTTGGTTATCTATCTACAACTTTATTTATTTTTTTATGTTTCTGTAAGTTTAACTTTTTAGGGGTCACAATTTTCGGATTGGTGCAAAGTTCTTTTCTGTCGTCCGTGTGCAATGGTGCAGCTAATGGAAGAACACGAAAAACGTGGATCCATATATGATGATTAGATTAAAAATTTAGTGATTCGAGTTTTTATGAAAAAATTAAAATTATAGTTTTTAATTTTGTATGCCCAATAAAATCTTTTAAAAGTTTAAGTTGTCTTTTTGACAAACTAGAAAATTTTCTACAACACTTTTTTATAAACTTTAAAAGCTTTACGACCTATTTAGTTCTAATTTCAATAGTTTTAAAACTAAAATAAACCGAAGCTATAGGAGTAATAAGATAGCTTTAAGGTAAACGTGAAAAACGTTAAGTAAACAAACGATTTAAATTTATTTTTCTTATATAGTTGAAGGCTTTTAACTGCTTGTATCACTTTTTATGAAAACAAACTTATTTCTATTTTAAAAAATTTTTATACAACTTTGATTTTTTTAAAACAAGAAAACTTTAGATTTTTATATCTGATTTTTATTTTGATTTAGATTATATTCAGAAATCAAGTATTTTTTTTATTTAGTTTAATACACAATAGTATGTTTTATAAAGCACTTATAAGGCACTATAAAAAAATTAGTACTTACTTTAATTAAATAATAATAACTTTACTAGTGGTTTTTTAAATAGTTACTCTGAAAAAAACCTTAAGTTATTTCGAAAGTGGGACAACATTTTAAAAGTTGTCATAGTTTCTTCAACACTTGTAAGTGTTTAATTTTAATGTTTAAACTTTTTATGTTTTATATAAAACCTATTATAGTTATTAAAGTATTAAAAATAGTTTATACTAACAGTATACTATTTGAAAATCTATTAAGCTCTTTTAAATATGGGTCTAAATAAAAAATGAATATGTAAGTATGCTAAATAACAGTTAAGCATGTATTTAACAGTTTTACAACGAATTTCAATTTGTTATGTAATGGTTTATATGACCAAAACTATTTACTGTCTACCTAAAATTAAGGGTTTTAAAAGATAAACTATGACACGAACTACTTCTTTGAAACTATGGAAGTTAAATAAGAAAGAACTATTTTTCTTTCATTGAATTAAAAAACTAAAATGTTTGAGAGTTTGTAGTTGACTATTACTTTTACATGATTTTTTATGATATTGTATACTTAAAATAATTATTTTGTGTGTACTCATAACAAGTTATCTTTAAGTTAGTTCGAACCAAAGTATAACCATATCAACCACATTTAAACAAAACACTAAACAAAATTCAACCTTTGTTGTTTCTTAAAAACTTAGGTTTAATAAAAGTATACAACGTTTACTCTGTTAAGTCTAATTACCATAATAAACGAGTAAATATCAACTTGCAACGATTTGAAATTGATTAGAAAAATGTATTTTCGCAAATCAACTTTTTTACAGTAGAATCTAAACAAATAAAACAATGTTTTAGTAACACAAGGATGTCTTCAGTAACTATTCAATAAAATTTAACTTTTTCTATTTTTTTTTAACTGTAGTATAAAAAATATGTTTGTCTATTAAACGGAAAAAACGTCATAATATGTTAAAAAAAATGATAAAGGATACTTTATCATTTACATTAGATTAATAACTTCCTCTAGTTTTATAATTCAAGTTTAATAGTAACAGTTTGAAAAGTTATATAAATAACTTTAACTATTTTTAAACTTCGGTCAAAACATCTAACAAAATATTAATGTTTTAAACAAAAAAAAATTGTAAGAAATCATTAGTAAGTATAAAAATTTGTTAAAACTGTCATCGTGTTTTACCACATTATGAGTATACACTTTTTGTAAATTTTCGTTTTTATCTAAAACTTTCAATTTATAATATAATAGTTTTTTAATTCTTTCATTCATCATAACATTTGAACCAATTTTTTTGATTTATAAAATTAGTCTTTAAGAGGAGGCTACTTCATTCTTTTCGTTAACTTTTGTTTGTTGTGGAAGACAATATCGAAATACCTTAAAATAAAACTAGTAAGCTGAGAGAATTACTTATTGTTTTCTTTTTGGATACAATTGAAGCAAGTTATTAATAAATTAACGATACTAATTAACGCTATTAATTGTAAAATTACGATCATCTTTAGTGTGTGTATACTATTGCAGTGATACATAAATAATTTCAAGTTTATAGAGCATTTAAAACAGTTAAATGTAATCATTACTAGCAAGTCACGTGTTAACAAATATCTTAAAATACAGAATGCCTCAATTAAAAAAAGAAACAATTTTAACATCACTTTTGTTTAAATCAAAAACGTTAGTACATTGTTTATGATACTAAATCTGGGAACACTGCATTTCTTTGCACACACTTTACTCATTTCTTAGCTGATTTGTTCATTTTTGCAGTGGTCACAGACTTTGACTGACTTACAATGTGATTCTGAACATAGTTCCAAAAATTTTTCTTGGTTCTCGTTTGTAAATGTCTCGAGATCAGACGTTTTAGCTGTTTAAAATAAGCTTCTAAATGTGTATACTACACAAAAAAATAAACTTGGTTTAGCTACAAATAAACCTTTTTCAATCAATTTACACTTTACTTATTTTATCTTGGTTTAAAACTTTCTCATGACACAACTAGTTTTACTGGGTTTTCTACCTAAAATATCTGTTTGTTTAATGTTTTTTTATTAAGTTTTTAGCACTCTTGCAGCTAAAGAGCTATGATATTTATTCTTCGGAAGTAACTCCTGTATTAATTAAAGTTCAAAAAGCAAAAAACAACTTTTGAGCACATTTTTCACTGCAATTAAAAGTCTTATTCGGTCTAGCTTCTTTTTTTTGTATACTTTAAGGTTGAAAGTCTAAACATTGTTGAGTAAATTTAAGGTTTTTTGAAACTAAAATTATAATCTTTTTTACTATTTTATTTAACCACAACATCTAAAATTAAAAAGTTTTTTTATACCTTGGTTTCTAGCATAAACTTAAATTTTTATGTAGTATAATAAGTTTAACATATAACAATTAACTTACATTTTCTTTATTACTTACGGTAATAAAACCATCTACGTACCTAATTTACGAACTGAATTTAAATCTAGTACAATATAAACTTACAGTTTTGCCAATGACAGTATAAGAATGACGATTCTAATGGCCTATCTATTGCTATATCGTCTGCTTGTCAGTACTAAACATTATTGAAGCTAAGTTTTAATTTTTCTGTAATTATTTTCTTTAATTGAGTTAAACTGTTATTTTTTAAGAATTTAAAAATTCGTAGCTGTATAAATCTTCAGTTTACACATGAGTAGCTTATTTAAATGTACTTTTGTAATTTAGCTTTTAATATAAAAAACCAAATAAATGTATCTTTAAATAAACTTAGTTCAAGTTAAAATTAGTAAAGTAGTTCACCTAAAAAAAATTTAAAACAAGATTATAAATGTTTATTGTTTTAAACATTTTTTACTGTAAGAATCTTATAACAGTTGTAAATTAGTAGTTAAGTATATCTTGAACATTTAATGTATTTATTAAAAGCAATCATAGTCAGTTTAACGTAAAACCTAATCGAGTATTCACACATAGGTGTTAACAAATAAAGAACAAAAAAAACTAATTGTCAAAATAGTACAATCTTATTAGAAATAAAACTATATTTTCTTAAGTGTTTATATTACTTGAATATCTAATAGATGTATTTTTTTATTACTGGTATTACTTTTTTAACTTTACAGCTAGAATTATTAGAAAACTATAAATAACAAAAAAAGTTAGATTACTGAAACACTGTATATATTTTTATAAAACTTACAAAACAAGTTTATTTTAAACAGGAATATTTAACAAGCCGACATGCTTGGCTGAAGCTGTCATTCGATGATTTCTGTGAGTTCCTGAAACGGGTTTTCCCCGAACTTGATGAACGTGGCAATCTATTAGGACGCAGAGATGAGTTTGCCACTGTCCGGATGTTTACGGTGTCCTTAACAAATATTTTAGTGTTTGGTTAGTATTTTTTATGTTAAGTTAATTAGTATGACACTGATTAATACTGAATTTAGATTTTTAAACTACTTAACGTCTTTTTATTTAAAACTACAGCAGAGTAGTGAGTACAAATTTTCATTAAGTTTTATAAATTGAATAAATAAAAAGAACATTACAGATAGTGAAGAAATGAAAAGAAAGAAAAATAAATTTATTCAAGAATCAGCAGATATCATCATTGGTTGCCATAGTAGATTGTATAGTAAGTTTGTACGATGTTAATTCAGCCTAAATATACTTAGATATTACTAGTTTAAACATTTAATAACCATAGACCTAAATAATTTAGTTTTAAAATTCTAAGCATAACTATAACTAGTATAATTAACATTAATAAATAATTTTGTTCATTAAAGAAATCTTATTTGTTGTATTCCGTTCCTTATTTGGAACTAAGAAAAAAGTTGACATAATTTTTGTTTAGTTGAAACATCTTGATAAACAGACTCGCTGACATATGTAATCAGAAAGGACTTCGTTGAAATAACTGATCAGAATATGATAAATGAGCTAAAAACGAAGTTAAACGAACACCAGTTTGGTATTAGTTCTAACAATGACCGAGTAACAACGGAGAGCACTTTTATAACCAATTTTGTAACTGGCATAAAAAGGTTAACGGTGGACTTCAATACAAACAGTCTAAAAAAGATGATATCAATTTTATCAGGGTCAAATGTCAAAGTTTGTTTTGTTTGTTCGCTTAACACTTTAAAAAATTGTTTAAAAAATAATATATACCAAAATTTAATGATGAAAAAACCATGTTTTTAATTTTTAGTTATTTTACATACCTCAAAAACATTTCTTTGTCTTTAACATGGACCTTAAAAAATAAATAGTCGTTTAAAGAGTTGTTTATGTAAGTAATAAAATATTTCGTTTTTATTTAGATTTACCTTGTAATAAGCAATAACTAGTTAAACTTTACAAATTTATTTAACCTTTTAAATGAAAGCCACCAATAAATAAACAGGTTGAGTTTTTGCGTATGTGGAATGTACAAAATTACGATAAAGAATTAATTTCAACATTAATTAACTCCATCAACGAAATAAAGATGGAAATAAGCTTCGTTTTCTTTCGAGTTTTGATAGTTATGTTCGAAGATTCCAAACAAATAATATAATTTCAAATAAAGTTAGCTACTTTTTTTAAGACTTGACTGGTATTGCAAACTTTGGTATGTAACAGTTTTAAGTCTTTTTTAGCCAATTTAAACACTTTTATAACTATCAATAATTTTCACAAGGAAATCGAAATAGTAGTGGATCATAGAATGACTTTTCAAGTCGTACTTGCAGCAAAATTAAAAAGAGGACAACAACCAATTGTAACTAATAGGTTTGATATTTTAAATAAACTTTTATATAGTTAAGGCTTTATTTAAACATCTATGCTACCAAAGAATTTTATTTTACACTATACAATTCTTTAAGTACATTTTAAACATGTTTTTAAAGATAACAAAATGTTTTAATTTTATTTTCAAAAGTTGGTAACAAAAATTGCTTTACTTTAGCATTGTAAAACTTTTAGGTTTAAATGAAACGCTAGTTATTTGTAGTGTATGTGCTTTTTAAAACACGATTGATTTTAGTCTAAATTTTCAAAGTATGAATTTACATTGAATAGAATATTTACAGAAAATTAGTTATATTATTCTTGCATTCATCTGGTTTTTAATCTGCAACAGTTTTACAGTCAATATTTTTACAGTCAGATTTTTTAAAATACCTACTGAGATTAAATAATATTAATATCTAAATACAACAAGTCTCTGAAACCATTTTTTTTAATCTTTAGAAAATACTTATTCAAAAAACATCATTTAAAAAAGAGCTTATATACTACTTATTTTGAACTTAAACATTAATAAACTAACTATCTCAAAAAATTTAAAGTATATTTCATTTTTTAAAGTAAGAACGTTCCTTGATTCAAATAATGTTTGTTATCTTTTTAAATATACTATATTAAATTATTTATGGTGAATTTGTTTGTAAATATTCAATTAACAGGAACTATCTTCCACTTGAAATACAAAATCAACAACAAAGTTAACAAACAGAATAAAAAACTTACAAATTAGTGAACAAACAAATAATTAGATTGAAAAAATTTATTTATTAATCGTTTTTTGCTTAAAATTTAGACTTTCACTTTTGTAAAAAAATTGTTATCTTTGTTTAAAAATTCAAAACTTCTTTACTAGAGTTTCTATAAATTTTTATCATATATAACGTTTAAAGTGTGTTTAGGATTTTTTAGTTCTTATTTTTCTACTTTGTTAAGTACAGAAATATATTTTTAAAGCTCTATATATTTTCACTTTTATAGTTTTACTACAAAACTAAAAAAAAAAAACTAAAAATGATAAATGATCTAATCTGTTGATTGTTTTATGAATGTTCTTTATAAGTTTTAAAACTTCAAACATTTTATTAGAAAATTGAATTAAAAATTTACCTATAAAATATGTAAAATTTCATCTTGTTTTATTTATTTTATGTAATTTAAACTTTTAGTTTGTGTATTGGTAACTGTTTTTTAATAACCTTAGTTTTGTTAAAAAACTTCTCATTTGTACTAACCAGCGTTTTTTTGTAGTAATATTATTTTGAGTTATGGTTTATCAAGAAAAACTTGGTTAATTTATCTTTTTAAACTGCCTGTTTATCATGAAATGTAAAATATGTATTTTTAGATTTAGTATCTGTCAGGAAATAAACAAGATTTTTGATGTAAGATATGAAGTTTAAAGGCTAATAAACATAAACAAGTATACTTTTGTTAATTTATACTGAAATATCCTAAAACCTTAAAAATAAACCTTACGGTTTTAGAATATTTTCTACTTTTCTCTTATTTTGAAAGTTTTAATGTGAACAAAATGTGAAAAATATTAATTTTTTGTTATCAAATACTATATAACTGATTAAAGACTTCAATTTTTTTTTTTAACTTAATACAATTTTTATTTTGAGTACATATTACTTTTAATTCTAGTTCATTTATAGCTCAAAGTTTAATTTTCATCAAAACTGTTTTTAAGTATAAAGTACCATCAAAACTGTTGATGTACATGCCACCAGAAAACAAGAAACCAGCTTTTTAACTAGCTAATTAACTTTTATTGGCAGAACAAATGGCATAATGTTCTAAAATGATACCTTTTATGTCTTTTGATTTAATTATTTTGAGTTTGTTTTCAATCTGTAATATTATTCAATTTAATTTGCTTTGATATTTTCTCTTCGATAGTTTTAGGATAAAACTGAGCTTGAGTAAAACTAACATTTTTGATTAAAAAGATTAAACAATTACGGCAGTTTTTTTCTAGAAGATTGTAGAACTTTCAAATTACTAAAAAAATATTTTTTTCTTCTTGTGTTTGTTTTTATGATATTTGGCACGTTTTTGTCTTCAGCCTGTTATCGTCAACTGTACTTCTAATAAAACCAGTAAATAAAACAAGCTTGAGGTTGTTATAATTTGTTAGTAATATGGTAACAAAGGAGTGAACGTATTAACTGATTTAAACTTATACTTTATAAAACACTAGAGGTAAAATAGTAAACCTTTTTTAAATCAGTGTATGATATTTATGTATAGAAGTTACACGAATTCACAAAAAATTCTAAAAAAACGAATAGTTTTTTGTTTTATTCTGTAAACTTTTTTATTTTATTATTTGTGACCTGTGACACGCTGTGTGTATTTTTAGTCACACTCAGTTGAAAACAAATATAATGCAAAAAATATTTTCAATGTATTCTTATATTTTATTAAAATTAAATTGGATAAAATATATTTTTTACATTAGCATTAAAGTTTAATGAGTTAGTTTAACTTCTTTACTAATTTAACATTATTGTTTATTGAACGATAAAAAAAGCGCTCAAAAAGTTTGGTTTAAGGACCCAGTGTACAAAGGAACCTTTCGGTTATCGAATCGTACACCACATGCTTATAAAGTTTCTTACGAGCTATAACTCATAGTTTTTTTATTATTTAAATATCTTAATCTTTACTCATAAAACAATCAGTTAAACAACATTTAAAAAAGGTGTTTGACTTAATATTTACGCAGGTTAAACAAAAAACTTTTTGCGTAATCTATTTGCGTTCTTATTTAAACAGTTTTTTATCTAACCAAGTAAAAAGCTGTTGATAAAGGCATATAGTTTAGCAAATAATAAAGATATTTAATTTTATTATGAAAAGTTTATAAGCTGAACAAGTAATAAAACTGACTAAATTTCAAGCTTTAAATTTGAAATAAAGGTTTGTACTTAAAATTAACTTAAAAATAGCTAGAAAAACTTTAAAACATAGCTGTAAAAAAAGTTTAAAACAATTTAAGTTTGCAAACATTAAACGTTTTTTTTTTAAATATTTGTTAAAATTATTGTGAATTGTATATAAAATTTATGTGAAAAAAGAGTGTATTTTTTACAGATTACTTATGTAAAATAAGTAAGAATGAGTTCAAAACTACTTTTAGACTGTAAGCTTGTAACAAGTAAAACTAAACAAAAAAATAATTACTAAACATTTTTATAAACATAAGCAAAAAATCAAAGTTTCAATCTTATTATTGTTCGTTGTGCTGTATAAAGTTCTAATTTTTCAACTGAAAAATGCAAAATTATGTGATTTAAAAAATTTTTAAAACTAGTTTTTGATGTTTAAATTAAATAATATAAATAGTATTTGTTAAAGTTCAATATTTTATACTATGAAAAGAATCAGTTTCTGCAACAAATTATAAGGACATCTAAACTATAAACTAGAAAGACTTGGTCATTAGTGTTTAAATATTTAACCTTATCAAGCATTTATTTATTTTTTACGTTTATTTGATCATAATAAACATTTTAATTAGTTATTTGTAAGTTAATCATATTAATATAAACTGTTTCATTGTTAAATTTGTATTTACTTGTCGAACTTTGTATAAGTGTTTTTAATTGTTATAATTTCTTTAAAAATTTTTAATTATTAACTCGTAAAATAACAATAAGTATATGTTTTTGCTTTTTTTTATTTATTAGATGTCTTATTTAAATTAAATTGGTATAAATTTTTACTTTAAGGTTTTGTTAACAAAAGCAGATCTAATTAATACATTAAATACAATTTGATGAAAATGTTGTTCTTTAAAAAATAACTGTAGGAAAGTTTGTTTAATTACTAGACATAGAAATAAAAATTAAAAGTAAAAAGTTATTTCTGTAGAATATTTACAATTTAATTAATGTTATTTAACCATTAAACATAAATTATCATCGTTTGTAAACATTTTTAAATGACTTTTTGATTTTATTGCGCCTTACTCTACTTAAAACATTATTTTAAGTAAATATTTTGATAATAAAAATTTTGTAGAGCAATAAAAATGACAATTTGTTACAAAATTACTAAAAACTTCTGACCGTCACTTGTCATTTACGTAATAAATTAAAAAATACTACGTTTCACAAAGTAAGTAGAGTAGAGCTAACATGTCTAAAACTGCCTTGACGACAAAACTTATACTTTTATAAACAAATAAGTGATTATCGTTAATCATTGTTTTATTGTATTTGCTAGCTTACAATAAATATATTCAATTTGTTTGATCAAAAATAGAAGCAGTTTAAAGGTTTTTGTCATAAAAACATGAGTTTAATTTTATTATCGATCTTTTGAATTATAAAAGTAGTTTTTTTTTTGATAATACTTTAATATATTTTGCTTTAAAGTTTGAAAGTTGTATTTTAATACATTTAAGTTTATAACCGTTTGTTAAATTTATTACTTTATATGTTTAACTTTTTAGGGCAAAATTACTAAATAAAACTAAATTAACAGAATTTAAAACTTTTTAGCAAGTAGTTTTTTCATACTGATTACTTATAAAAAATCAACAAATACAGAAAGATATGACTTCAAAAAACGTGGTAAGCCCTGTTGAAGGGAACATCAACCCAACTTTCATTGAAAGTCCTACCATAGTTTTGAAGGTTCCAGAGCCCCAGGTAATTCCTAGGTCCGGGTATGATTATCCTAATGAATGGTCTACTGGACTTTGTGACATTTTCTCTAGCAGCGATTGTAAGTTTTTTGTATTAATAGTTGTTCTTAAACTTTATGCTTAAAACAAGCTAGTTAATGTAAACGTTATTTAATCAGTGTTTTAATTGTCTAAAAGCTTTATTATGCTGTGTTGTAAAAATAAAAATATATTTTACTTATTAACAAACAAAAGATTTTCAATAATTTTGATAGATTGCTCAATTACTCAGTTAACTTTCAGTTTTTTCTTATGTATACTACTTGTTAATCTTACTTTTTTTTTAGTTTTTATTTCAATAGTTTTGTTTGATTAAAAAAATATTGTTTTCTTTTTAACTATAAAAACGTTTAATTTAAACTTTTAAGGTTGCATAGCAATTTTTTGCGGATTGTGTTACAAATGTGAGGTTGGGTCAACTTTGTTTGGAGATGATGACTGTGTTGCTTGTTGTATTGTACCTTTGTGTACTTACTATTCTGTTTACAGGAACAAAAAGAAAATTAAAGTAAGTTTACTGTTGTAACTTTCACTGAATCAATAAGTTTATAAACTTTGTTAAAAGTATAAACATTACAAGCATAATAAACATAACATTTGTTTCAGAGTAAACTATTACTAGAATACTTCGAAAAAATGAAGCAAATTACAATAAAAAAACATTGTTAATTTTTTTATTGATTGTCCTGCATTTAAAAGATTTTTATACAATGTTACTGTAAAACTCTTTTTTTTTAAGTATTACTGTTTTGTTTTAGAACATATAACTAATTCTGAAAAAAGCTTATACGTTATTATTCTAATTTTGTATACATTTTCTTTAGCTTCTTTTTATTTTAAACGCATAATTTAGTTTATTAAGATTATTAAAAATAAAAGACTTTACTTAAAAAAATATACTTGGCTAAAACTTTTATTATATGATTTTAAGCAGATTTGTTATAAAACAGTTATTTACTTGATTAATCTTTAAAAATACAGGAAAAAGATTAATAATGTTTTGTGAAACGAATTAGTTTAAAAACTAGTTATATTTACAAATAAGTTGACCTAAAAGCAATTAATAAAGTTTTATGTAAAAAAAGAATTTATGTGTTTAACTTTTTTAATTTGAATAAACATTTTTATATGTTTTTTTTTTTAGGGATCACAACTTTCGGACTATTTAAAAACATCATTTTGTTTTACTTGTGCAATGGTACAGCTTATGAGAGAATACAAAAGACGTGGATCTGTTTTTTCTGAGTAGATTTGAAATTTGTAAAATTCAATGATTCGAGTGTTAATAAACATAATATTGATTAATGTTTTTTATTTTCGTATGCTTTTTTTTTTAAAGTTAAGTTGTGCTGCAAAAGCTTTAAAATATTTAATTTGAGTTACAATTTATGATTAACTTGAAAATAATTTAAAATTTTACAAGCCTAAAATGTTCGACTAACCAATTAAGTTTGAAGTACGTGTAAAGTGCGTTAAAATTAGCACACGTTATAATTTGTTTGTTTATGTGACTTCAGCTTTTTGACTACTTGTATCATTTTTATCAAGTAAAATAATGGTACAGCTTATGTTTTCAAGACTTTAATTAGTAAACTGAGTTTCGGTCAAAATAATGATTATAAACAGTAATGTTTTTAACATAATTAGTATGTTTCTAAGATAAGTAAAAAAGTATATCCGTATTTCTTAATAATTACCAAAATTACATCAATTAAAATCAAAATGATAATCTAAAACATCTCTAAACCTGTAATATCAAATAATTTGTCTTTGTTTAATGATTTTTCTAAAAAACGAAAGGTTAAGTTTAATTAGAAACTTTGTAATTAGTGTAACTGAAAAATTAAATCTAATGATTTTAATTGTAAATTTATTACTGTCTAATAAAGGAATATAACAGAATATAAAAATAAATAGTAAACATTCTTCCAAAATGTCTATATTTAGGCTTTTTTATACTATAGTTTTTAAAAATTGTTTCAGTAATCATTTTTTTACTATAAACATAGTTTTAGATTTTATAAAATTGTTTTGTTCAAACTTTTTCTTAATTAACTTAAAATGGCAATAAAACTATAACAAAGTGATCGTTTAAAATACTCATAAAACCAACTTTAAAACAAGTAAACCAAGAAAGTAGTCTTTTTTTTTATATGTATTTGTGTGTCAAGATCAAACATTAGACTAATAAGTCATACAAAAGTAAAATTTATTTTATATAACTATAAATTTAATGTTTTAGGCTCATAAATAATACATATGTTTTTAATTTTTTGAAGGTAACTTTTTAGTTTATACGAATGTAAAAAAAACTAAAGATTAAAAAAAAAACTATATAAATATCGAAAAATTCTTTAGTTTACAAGCTTTTAACTTAAAAAATTACGATACCCTTTATTTAAACTAAATCTAGTATTATTAATTAAAAACGAAATAAAAATATTAAGACCCTACACTAAAAATAAGTAAAACTAGATAAAATAAGATGCCATTTTAAAAGAGTTTTTCAGTTAACATCTTCACCTAAAAGTAGGTTAAAATTTAAACAAGATTAAAGAAGTATTCTGAAACACATATGTTATACAATAACTTAAAAAATAACTTTAAAAAGTTTTGGTTATTAACTTACTTATTATTGTATATGATGGATTTATGTTCTTTGAGAATAGGTTTCATTTCGAAAAGAATATTATTTAACTACACTTTAAGTTAAACTAGAACTGTGTATTTTTTTATTAACCAAATTAAATTAGTAAAAAAGTGCTCATTTATAAGAGTAAAAGTCTAAGAGTTACCAAAGTGAAAACATTCAAATAATTAATGCTCGAACAAAACATCATTATTATTTACAGATCAATTTAACTGCTAATACACAGCTTTTAAAAATTCTAAAATGACTTTTTTTTATACAACTTTTACAAACTTGGAAACTGTCGCAGTTTGTTGAAAGTTTCATATCTTACAAATAAGGTTTTAAAGTTTTGTAAGTTTAAAGATTTTCGCTAAATAGTATAAAAGTTTAAACAAAATTTGTTTGTGAGCTAAAAGACTGTATTCGAAATTATTAAAACCTAGCAAGCTTTAAATTAAAAAAAAAGAGAAAAAAAACGTAGTTAATATATTAGAAATTTTTTGAATCTTTTATAAATGTGTATTGTAGGGTTTATTTCTAATTTATTCTATCATCAATATATAATTAATGATAAGTTAAAAGTTTAGATTTTCTACTCGAAATTGATAAAAGTGTCTAATGAAAAATAAATTTTATAAAGTTCTAAAAATAACAAACTTATAAATATTAATTTCATCTTTAGTCAAAAAGTTTTTGATAGACTTTTAAAAGTTTTAGTAAAGCTAAATATTTATAAAAAAAATCCTAAACAGTAAGTTAAAAAGAAAAGTAAAAAAAAGTTATAGACAACATTTTAAACAAATGCAAAGACCGTAAACTAATAAATAAACCTAAAGTTGAAAATATACTCAACTACACTATGTTCAATGTTTATTAAAATCACTATTTCTTATTTCAAATTTTTTGTATATCTGCATATTTAGAACTATGGTTATCTATATTAACAGTAAAAACATAACTGCTTACTTAGTTATTTATTTGAAAAAGAAAGCTTATAAAAGTTTTAATGTTATTTTGTATAGTTTAATATACTACCTGTTAGTGTTTAGTTTAGTATTTTTTTAAATTTTTTCCCTAAGTAAACTTAACCTATAGATTTTACTAAAATAATATAATAAACACTACTGTTTAGCATGGTATTTATAAAATATTCAATTTACATTTATAACTTAACCATACTTGTACCATTATATTTTTTTTTCTTTGTTTATATATATACAAATCACATCCACTTTTTTCTCTATAATAAAGTAAAAATAATTTATGTACATAATAACTTGTTTCTAGAAGTACATTTAAGCTAAAACATAGCGTTTATTATATGAAATTTCTTTTTACATAAAAATGGCGAGTGTAGAATGATTATCATTTAATTTTTAAGATCTGTAATAGTTTTAAAAGTAGCTTAATTCTTGTTATCCTGTTTTAATAAAAACTTTAAAAGCACCAAAACTTTTATAAACTTGTATAGCTTCAGAATACAACTGTTCGCAAAAAATTTAGTTTAAAAACAATGTTCAACAGACTTGTGTATTTTAAAATATTTTTAATCGGTTTATTTTAGTAGTTTATTCAAAAAGAGAATATTATACACAGTTTAAATTAGCCTTCTTGAAACAAGTCAAACATCGTTTAAGTGTTGACCTTCAACTTAAGAACACAAGTATTCGAACTTTTATCGAGATCAAGATGTCATATGTTATCGTAAAAACTTCAATAAACAAATACATGGTCCACGATTTATTTGAACTAAAGTTATATTTGACATAAGCTAACAACGACACACCAGTACTTGCTTATAAGAAAACACTCGTCAATTTTGTTTGCACGCTCGGCAAAACTATTTTGCTTTAGTAGCTGCTTAGCTAAATAAGAGCCGCCAACAAAGTCAAAGTTTACATTTATTGTATTTTGCTTTCTAGTAACCTTACTCAGTTGTTATAACTGAAAAAGTTTCTAGTGTTTTTTTAACTTAGTTTTGATGTCAACAGTTATGTTGTTTACTTTTTACAATTTGTCTTTAAATTTGTTAGTAAAATTCTTGAGTTTTTTATAAATAAACTAGTTGGTTAACACGAAGCTACCTTTGTTAACCATGTTTTAAGAAAGTTTTGTTGATAGAAAAGAAACACATGATAGTTTGTTTTATTGAACATTATATATGATAACAGTAATATAAATATTTAAGTTCGTAGCTAAAAATTTGCACCAAATGTATAAAATTAGTAAAGTTTTAATTCAGAATAAAATATTTAATTTTTGGTATTTAATAATAAAGGTTCTTAATTAAAGAAACTTGTGGACTCAGGTAATCTTAAATACATAGTATTGTTTATATCGAGTCTGAAACTTTATAAAATCTTACTATGTTTCAAAACAAATTTGTTGAAAAGTGTACATTTAAAATATTTTATGTGAATATTGACAACGTTTTATTAATTTACAGTATAAAAATGTTACAAAAAAAAAATATTGGGTACATTGCAAGATATCCAAAACTAATTTTCACAATCGCCTTTTATATTCAAATTTAGAAAATAATCGACCTCTGTTTAAAATACCGCCCTCTGCAAGTTAAACTTTCATTTCCTACTATTTAAAACGAAACCCTTGTGTAGAGCAAACTAAATACTTAGGAACTCAGAAAAATTCTTCTGGTTATGTTTTTTTTGTTTAGCTTGAACAGTTTTAATACTCAATAAAAACCAACAGCTTTGCTTGGAATTTTAAACTTTCAGCGACTTAACAAAATAAAAGTAGTTAGAACGTTTTTATAGACAACAAAAAACCAAGTATTGTCACGATGTCAACTGTGAGCCAACAACCATCAGAACAGGTTATTGTTCAGCAACCAAGTTCGTTTCAGAGCCAACCAACTTATCCCGCCCAATCGGGTGTGTACAATAACGTGGCAATGGAGCAGGTCGCTGTACAAGCTCAGCCAACCAAAAACATACAGGCACCTGGACGCCAGTACGCCAACCAGTGGTCAAATGAACTGTGCGATTGTACGGCCGACGGTTAATTGATTTATAGCTATCTCAGTAAAGTTTGTAATATAAAAAACAGTTTGGAAGCTAACAACAAATTGAAGTTTTATACATTTACATTAAAAAAGTACAAAGTTTGTTGTTTTTTTATTTAAAATAGTTCAAGTCTTGATAATCAGCGATCTGCTATATTTTTACTTTGTTTTTTTCACAGGTATATTCTGCAAATAGCATTAATCGACTTCGTATTTTTTGCGTAACTTTAAACAAGCTTTTATCATCTAAAAACATTTTCCATAGTCTTGGTAATCAGTAGACTGCTAAATAAAAAAAGTGTCGTGTTTTTGATTGCAGGTAAAGAGTTATTTTTATGCTGCTGTTTGACGCCCGTTTACTATTGCACGATTCCCCCAAAATTTGGGGACCCATGGTGGACAAGTTTCTTCTCACCATGCATGCTTCCTTTTACATACATCTCAATGTACCGTCATGTTAAAAATATCGAGGTGAGATTTTGATATTTTCTTTTTACACTACTGATGTAAACAAAATGAAGTTACACATTACATCGTAAGAAAATTTAAGTATGTTTTATTTATGAACTAAAATTGTAACTAGAATTATTATTTCAAGACTGATAGTGCTATACACAAATTTTAGAACTTAGGCTGGACGAAACTTTAAAAAACTAAACATACGAAAAAAAAATTGTACGTGTAGTATTTAGAAAAATAAAACTTATTTAAACGTTTCTTGTAGTAAACCGAAAAAAAAAACAATTTAGCTCAATAATAATAACTTTAAGCTTAAAATAACTAGAAACTTTACTTTATAGTTGAATAAAAAATTTATAGGGAAATCACTGTGGAGACTGTTGTAAAGTTTGGTGTTGTGGACCTTGTGCTATGATGCAGCTGAAAGAAGAAATAAAAATAAGAGGAACTATTTTTGAAGATTTAAAAAGAGACTTTTAATTATTTTTTTCACTTAGCTGTATCGAAATTGTTTAATTGTAATTGTAAAAAAAACTTAAAAAAGTTCAAACAACTAAAAAGAAAAGTATATTTAGTCTCTAATAACAATTTAAAACTAGTTTTATTTGCCCTAGTTGAAATATACACAATGTGTATGAACAACTAAGTTAACTAGTTTTAATTGTTTTTTTTGTTTTCAAGTTTAATCACTTAATTAATCAAAAGTTCATAAACTATTTTGAAATGTACTGAAATATTTAAATTTTCTAGAACTTAATAACTGTTTTAATTAGGATTTTAATTATTTAAAGTGTACTTTGGTCTATTGACAGTATTAGTTCAAAGTTTTAGCTATGTATATTTAGTGGATAAGCTTGTATTATTTTTTAGTATATTCGATGTCTTCAATAAATATTCAATTAAGTTAACCTTTTTAGATTTTTTAAACTGTAGTATAAAAAAGCTGTTTATCTATTAAACGGAAAAACCTTGTAGTATTTAAAATGTGTTACAATTGATAAAGAATACTTTATCGTTTACATTAGATTAATAACTTCCTCTAGTTTTTAACTCAAGTTAAATAGTAACAGTTTGAAAAGTTATACAAATTACTTTTAATATTTTTAAACTTTGGTCAAAACAATTAACAAAACATTAAATTTTAAACTAAAAACAAATTGTTGTAAAAAAATATGAGTAAATATAAAAGATTGTTAAAATTGTACCACAGTACGAGTATATACTTTTCGTAAATTTTAGTTTTTATCTAAATTTTTGCAGTTATAGTATAAAAATTTGTTAATTCTTTCCTTCATCATAACATCTTAACGATTATTTTTTCCGATTTTTAACATTAGTCTTTTAGATGAGGCTACTTCATTCTTTTCGTCAACTTTTGTTTGTTTAGGAAGACAATATCGAAATACCTTAAAATAAAACTAGTAAGCTGAGAGATTAACGTTTTATTTTTTGGATACCATTGAAACAAGTTATCATTAAAACAATATTACGATCTATTGCAGTGATACATAATAATTTCAAGTTTATATAGCATTTGAAATACTTTAAAGTAATCATTACTAGCAAATCAAGTGTAAAAGAAGAGTAAAAAATAATTAAATCTTAAAATATAGCATGCCTTAGTTGAAAAAAAGTAAGAATTTAAAAAGTTTTTAGGTTTGTTTGCAAAATTTAGGTTTGTAAATACAAATAAAGGAACTTCACTTTTATTTAAATCAAAAACGTTAGTACATTGTTTCATGATACTGAAACCGGAAACACTGCATTTCTTTGCACAAACTTTACTCATTTGTTAGCTGATTTGTTCACTTTTGCAGTGGTTACAAACTTTGACTGACTTACTATGTGATTCTGAGTATAACTCCAAAGATATTTCTTGGTTCTCGTTTGTAAATGTCTCGAGATTTGACCTATTAACTGTTTAAAATAAGCATCTACGTGTGTATACCACACAAAATGTTAAACTTGGTTAAACTACAAAGTATCCTTTTTTAACCAACTTACAACTTACTTTTTTTAATTTGGGTTAACACTTTCCTATAACACAACTAGTTATACTGGGTTGTACGTAAAATATCTGTTTGTTTAATCTTTTAAAAAAAGTCTTTAGTACTCTTTCAGCCAAAGAACTTTGATATTCATTCTTTGGAAGTAACTCATGTACTAATTTAAATTTAACCGAAAAATAACTATAGAGAAGATTTTTCTAGCACTGTAATTAACAGTCTTAATCGGTGTAGCTTCTTTTCTTTAAATACTTTGAGATTGAAAGTCTAAACATTATTCATAAAATGTAGGGTTTTTTATAATTAAATTTTTTTTTCCTATTTTATTTAGCACTTTTTATAAAACAGCTTTAAAAGAACTTGAATTGAGCTAAAGTTAATAAGCTAGTTTACCTAGAATATCTAAAACAAGGTTATAAATCTTTAACTTTAGATATAATTTACTTGAATGAAAATTGTTTTAAACATTTTTTACTGTAAGAATCTTATAACAGTTGTAAATTAGTAGTTAAGTATTTCTTTAATATTTAATGTATTTGTTAGAAGAAATCATAGTCAATTTAACTTAAAACCTAATCGAGTATTCATACACAGGTTTTAGCAAATAAATTAGTTTAACAAAGTTTAAAATTAAATGCTGCTTTGTTTTTTTTGATAGAATAAACTTGAATTATTTTTTTATAAAAACTAACTATAACTTGGTTAAAACAAGGAAAAATAGTATAATTGTATGAAAAATGTTTATAATGTTTTATTTATAATTTATAGGTACTAATGTGTTATTGATAACGTTCGTAAAAGTAAAACAGCTTTATAAAAAGTGCATTTCAAACTGTTCTTGATTGTCTTGATAATTTTTCGTCTTCGTTTTTAGTTGCTTTTTTAATGAAAGTTAAGTCGTGTGTATGTACTAGAATTTAGTTTCAAAGCAATTCTATTAACTAATTTCTTTAAAAAATTGTATCGGTTGTATGTAAAAAATTGAAATAGTTTCCAATCTTTTACATAATTTAAGTTTAAGCTGCTTGTTTTAGCATATTTAAAAACTTTTAAAACTGATTACTAAACAAAAGTTAATAATAAAAAAAAAGACAAACAAGTTCTTTTTTTCTCACTTATATTTTACATTTAAAATGCTTGCAGTAAAATATCGTTAAAATAAGCATTTAAATCAAGTAGCACCGAACATATGAAAAAAGTAAATCGCTTAAAAAAAAGTTTGAAGATTTTAGTTTATTTTGTAAAGTATTGAAAAGCACCACAGTCAAAGTAATTAAAATTGTATAGGCAATAAAACACAGTTATAAATAATAGATTTAACTGTACAAATTTTGTAGTAGGAACACTAGTGTAAGCAATAATAAAACAAACATAAAAGAATAACATTCAGTTGCTTTTTTCAACGATTTTTATTTTTTTTATTTTTGATTCTAAAAGGTGCACCTTTAAACTTTTATACAGAAATAATTTTATACAAAAAATAGTGATAACTTTAACATGAAAATATTTTCTGTGTTTGTGCTTTATTAAGTGGTAAAATTCTGAAGATGTTTATTATCAAATTTGTAATAATATTAAATTTTACTTAAAAAAAGTTTCATTTTTACTTAAAAACTCAACTGAATGTCTGCTTTCAAATCTTCGAAAATAGTTTTATTTTATTCATTTCCTCTCCTAGTTGAATCAATGCAAAATAACAACAAAAACTTTTCAAGCGGCCACCGCAGTAAAAAAAACTTAAAGTTTTATTGAGAGGTACTTTGTTTGTTTTGTTAGGAAATAAAATAAAAAGTTTAAGAACTAAAAGACACATATTTCAAAACTAGAAACTGGTTTAGTTAAGCTTTCTTCAAACAACTAGGTTTTTATTTTATTTTTACAAACAATAAACGTAGTATTTTTTGTATGTTATCGCAACTAAAAAAACTGTGTATGCAGTATTATTGACTTAATATTATTACAAAATACGTTTAAAAAAATAGGTTAAGCAATTAACAATTATTATTAAGTAAACTAAACTAGAGCCTTGCTAGTAATGATTTTAATAATCGTAATCTTATTTTGTTCATCTAACTTTTAAAGATTATTAAAATCCAACATCAATGGACTTCATGGCGATACATGGAGATGTACGTACAAGTTTGGACACCGGAAACTAGAAACCAGAAGCAGCCAAATTGCAAACAAAAACCAATTGCAAAAATATCTACACGTTACAAAGTATCATTGTTCTAAATAAAATAAAAAACTATTCATACAATTGCACGAAACGCTAAGTACATTACTTACTATCTAAAATTGGAAAAACATTACTTTAGTGACAAAACTAATAAGTGTTTATCAGTTTTACGTTGAAGTCTATATAAAACTCTTCTAATTTAGATTACGAATTACTTCAATAACTTTGAAATATTAAAATAATTTGAGTTAATTACAACTAATTTACGACTTTCCATACAATCGCACAGTCAATTCGACCACTGGTACGAATAGTAACGTCCAGGCGTAACTTTTTAGCCGGTTGAGTTTGCATAACGACTGGCTGCATTACTACAATCTGGTCCGCTTTAACCGGATATTTTGGTTGGCTGTGAGTTCGAACTTGGTTGCTGAACAAAAACCTCTTCTGTTTGTTGTTGGCTCACAACTGACATTTTGCTTTTAATTAGTTATTAATAATTTATAATAACTTTCTGGCTACTTTTCAAGTAGTTAAGTGTTTAAAGTTTTTAATAAGTTAAAGTTAAGTTGTTAATTTTTATGTGTTGATACTTAGCCTTAAAGCTCATAAGATGGAGTATATTTAACACAACTTTTTTAAAGTGTGATTAACAACTAAATTTAATGTTATGTTTATTATAATTACACTCAAGAACTGTCCTAATAACTTTTAAAACGGTTTTTATTTACTTATTCTATATTTTAGTATTCGATTAAAAAATAGTTTAGTAAGACACATGTAACCCGTTTAGTCACCAGAACTAAACAAGCAGGCAGACTAGTCAATGAATGTAATAAGCGTTTTTTTAGATTAAATTTTTCTATTCAACTATGGCACCTGAATTTAATCAAAGACGTTTTCGAGAGGCACGCAAACAACAGTTACGAGGTTTAAATTTTCTTAGTGTCATTTTAAATTTCTTGAACAAACATTGTTCTCACGCAGCAAAGTAGCTAGTGTCATGTATAATTTTAGTTGAAATAAATCGCTTACGGTTTATTTGTTCAACAAACAGTCTCGATACTTGAAATTTTATAAAACTAAGCAAGAGCTTGTGTTTTTACGGTTGCTTATGTTTCATTTTGAAGATTAATTCGTTTTATTTGTTTTGTTGCTCAAAGTATATTTGCTTAAAAATCAATATAAGCACGACTTAAAGAAATTCTGACAACTCAAATTCCAAAAAAATCATATTCTAATAATTCTTAGTTATTGTAAGTTATTTCTTTTAATTAGCAATTATTCCGATTTTTTATTGATATTTTAGTGTTATTAACTAGATAAGACCTTTAAGAATTTATATAGTTGTATATATATGGTATATTTATATATGATTTGAGACATGCTTAAAATAGTTTAAAATTCATTAAAGTATAGCTAGTTTTAGTGGTTATAAATTTTCTCTTTTAATAACTTTGTTCATACTTTTTACTACATTAACCTGCATCAACATTTAATTCATTATTTAATTATCTGCATCAGCTTCAAATTTAATTAATTTTGAGATAATGGGCCTTTAAAGTTCCTTAAATCTTTTTAAACTGTTCTTATTTTGAATTTTCATGTTATCAATCTAAAAAATATATAATTGTTCTAAGAAAACTTGTTTAGGTAATTACAATCTCTGTATCTTTCAAAACTTTAGCTATGATTTATTAAACTTTTTATTGTGTAATTCTTATTTTCTTAATCAAAATCTCAACTTACAACTGTACTCATTGAACGATAAAATTAATTGGTCTTAGGACCTGGTGTACGAAAAGACTAAAGACCTGGTGTACGCTTATCGATTATACAGCTCATAGATACAGTTTAGTTATTGATAACTAATTGTCTACTTTAGTCAAAACTGTATTTTTTTGTTTACGACCAGAAATATACAATATTTTTTTAAAATAAACCACATTTTAACGTTTATTGAAAGTAAAATGACTACATTTAAGTTCGAATTAAGTTTATTAAAGTGTATAATAAACAAAATATAGCAATTTAGCACCTTTAAAAATTTAAGTATATTAAATTAATAAAGCAAGTTTGGTACTTTTCTTTTTTAAAGGTTTTTATATATCTTGTATAAAGGTTTGTGTACAACTGTAGTTTAACTGTGATTTTATATGTTTTGAAAAAATAACAATAATTATTAGTTACTTTACCCTTGAGTCATTAAAGTTTTGGTATAGAATTTTGCTTATAAAAACAAAAGTTGATATTGAAACTAGATGTATATAATTGGATGTTATCATTATTACGAAAAAAAATATTTTTAGTTAAACTATAACTTTTGTTCAAGCTTTTAGAGCTATAAGTATGCATTTAACAAAAGGTACACATATAAGCCAGTGTGCAAAAAATTTTACTTATATACGTTATATTAGTGCTTTAATTTTGATATTAAATAAAACTTTCATTTAATATTTCAAAAAATCATAAATTATCATAAAAATGAATATTAAATAATGGTACTTTGAAAACATTATAGACTGTATAACTAACTTTTACTCTGTTGTTAAAAACTGTAATTTTTTTGAAGACTAAGAAGTACTGCTTTAATTTTTAAATTTAATAAAAAAAATAAAAAATTATAAACGTATTTAAAAATTAAAATCATTTTAATTTCACAAAAGTGATACAAGCAACTAAAATCCTTCACCTATACAAGAAAAATAAATCTAAAGCGTGTGTTTACTAAAAAGTATTTCATGTTTACTTTAAACTTTTGTTATTATTTATATAACTAATACTTATCTTAATTTTTAATTTGTAGAAACTAGAACTAAGTTGCTCGTAAAGTCATCTAAGCTTATAAGAAACCGTTATAGAAAATTTGATAAATTGTCATAAAAAAAACTCAAGTTTCAAGAAGTGTTTATTGAGCATACAAAAATGCAAAATAAAATTGTTTTTATTAACACTCAATTATCAAATTTCTAGTTTAATCTTCAAAGATGGATCCACGTTTTTTGTGTTCTTCCATTAGCTGCACTATTGCACACGGACTACAGAAACAAACTTTGCAACAGTCCGAAAATTGTGACCCCTAAAAGTTAAGCTTTATCAATACAGAAAAATTAAAAAGAGTCGTAGATAAAAATTCAACTACTCGTATTTAACACCAAACTGTATGAACTATTTGAAATCTAAGGTGTTCAAAAGCTAGGTCTAATTCAAGGGTTGGAAAACTGCAGCCCGCGGGCCAAAAGCAGCCCTCAAAGCCATTTTTGACCGTGAGGTATTTTTTAGCTCGAAACATATCTTTTTAAAAATAGTTGTATATAAAAATACCTGTGGTAAAAGCTTACATTAGGGTCTTAATTTAATAATCACTCATTACTAGTACTCTACTAATGCTTATTTTATAACATTTTAGTTTCAAAATAGTTTAAACTATATAGTAGTATAAGTAAGTATAGTAATAGTATTAATTAGTCCTACTAAAAAATTTTCAAGTTTTTGTATTATTTTCTACTTTTTGCTCTTTAAAAGTTTTTTTCAGAAGTAAGTTGTCTAAATTTAAGCCGTCATGTAACCTAATTTTTGAGCAAAGTCTTTATTGCTAATGACTTTGTTACAACAAGATTTGATTCACGTTCAACTTAAAAAAGATGTCTAAAATGAAGACAAGCTAGATTTATACAATAACACAATAAAACCTTTAAGCTCTTATCAGAAAATGTTTAAGTTAAAAATTTGTTTTACAAGTATATGTTTCAATACTAAACTGTATATATAACGTAAAAGTATGCTTAAAAACACGGTAAAAAAGAGCTATACAGTTACTATATATAAAATATTCAATAATAACGAGTTTCAATAATACTTAAAGACTAGTATATTTTTTAGTTTATTCTTTAGTTTTATCGAATTATTTTAGTGGTACTTTATCAAATATTTTATTCTGTTAATGATCATACTTGTAATAAAATATATAATTTAGACTCTAAAGTAAAAATTCTTCATTAAAACTTACTTGAATTTTCTTTTTGTTTCTATAAGCAGTATAGTAAGTACATGGTAAGACAAAAAAAATAGCAACACAGCAATTATCTCCAAATAACCTTTCTCCTATTAAGATTTTATAAATGCATGGGAAAAAACGCGCCAATAAACCTGAAAATTTTACAATAACTTTAATAATTGAAATTTTTTTTTTAAAGAAAAAAACTGTTAATTTTTGACTTTAAACGATGAAAGCAGTGAAAATAACATATAAAGCTTTTAATAAGCAGTACACATTAGACAAATCTAAAGCTGTTTTAGTTATTGAGATATGTGTAAAAATGATTTAAATACACTAATTTGTTAACAAATAAAATATAATTTTAAATAGACTACTTCTTCAAAAAATCGTAATTGAATTTTAAGACTATTTCAACAAAGTATAGAAAAATACTTACACTTTAGCTATCTCGATTTTACTAAAACTCGATGAACAAAATTAACTAACAGTCACAGCTTAGAACTTTATCAAACAGCCCGGTGGACCACTCATTGGGGTAGTCATATCCAGACCTCGGAATTACCTCAGACTGAGGAACCTGCAAAACCTCGGTAGCTTTTTCACTAAAAGCTGGGTTGGTGCTCCCCTCAGTAGGAATTACCACGTTATTCGAAGTCATATTCTTCTGTGTTTTACGTAGTTTTAAGTAATATCAGCTGTATGAGAAATATTTATTGTAAAACAGACTGTTGAAAGATTTGAACTCAAATGCTTTTTCTGTTGGATATTTTTTTCTAATTTAGCCAACAGCTTGGTATTTTATGTTTACTTTAATTTGTATGTTTTGTTTTGTTCAAAAAGACAAAAAAAATCATTTTAAAAATAACTAAAATTTAAGTATAAAACAAAACTGTCTACTGTGAAACTTTAAGTACTTAGAAAATATTGTATTTGAGTTAAACTTAAAGAGCCTATATAACAAAACTTCGTATATTTCAAACTAGAATTATTATAATTAAAACTGTTTAGTTTATAAACTATTAAACTTTCAACATAAAGTTATACTTCCATTTCAACAACTACAAAAAAAACATTCAAAGATTCTCTCAGTAGTACATAAATATTGTGGGTATAAGTTAGCAGTAGCAACAAACTATAATTTTGAAAGACAGTGAAATATTTATGAAAGTTTAACTTTCATCGTAAAGGTAGTTTTAGACATGTAAAATGTGCTTTATTTGCACTAGAAAAAAAACAATTGATACTTATGACTGACAAATAAATTGATGAGTGCAGTAAAAATAATAAACTAACTTTTTAAAGTCCTTGAACCACTTAAGAAAAGTTTACTTTTTAAAGCTCTGTATCAATAAAAACTGTTTTCATCTATGTACATAACTTATCTGTTTAGGTTTTTTTGTGAAATTTATCTTTGTTTGTGTTTATCTGTTTAAACTAAATACGCTGAATTAAATACAAGTTTCTACATGTACATATTTATAATTTGTAGAAATTCTAAAATTCAAATTAGCATCAAATTCTAAAATTTAGGAAAGTTTTGTTCTTATTTTAATTTTATTGAGTTAAAATAAATACGCTTGTTTGACGAACTAAAAATTTAAATGTTTAGTACTAGATCTTCATAAAAAAAATTGTTGTCTAAGAGTTACCGAATACAAAAAGTGTATTTTTAAATCAATTTAGTTCTAATATAGTTTTCTTTATTTTAAAATAAAAAACAGTAATAGAGTACACTATCATATTTACTTTACAAAATGTTAATTAAAAATGGGAGTTGTTTCCCTCTGTAAAAATTAAGGTTTTTATCATCAATTAATTTTTTAATGTATAAAAAAGGAGTATACCTAGTTTAAGTGTTCTTTATAATTACGTTTTATGGTCAAGGACAAATTTAAAGGTTTTTTAGATAAATTTCTTTTATAAAGTTATTAACTTAAGACTCTTCCATAAACATACAGTTGAATATTATTTGTTAAGTTTTTATATCCCTTCTTAAAATATTTCATATGGACAAAAACATATAGCTTAAAGTTTAGATCAACCGAAAAATCTCAAATTCGCATTCAATCTTACGTACAAAGCTTTCATTATTTGATAAAGGATTAGCAACAACAATTGAAAAAAGTTCACATAAACAATTTTCAACTTTGTATAGAGCTAGTGTTTTGTACTAAACCACTGATTAATAAAGTATAAAAAAAGATTAGGATGTTATTCAGTTTAAACAACACCTTTAAAATCAATTACATGTTTAAAAAAATTTTAAAGGTTAAGAGTTTATAAAATATGTAATTTTATGAAAAATATCGTTTCTGTCTAAGTAGTTCTAACTGTATATTAGCATTAAAAATTATAATATAATTAAAACCTTGATGTAGAAATAATATCACCTACATTTTTATGTATTTTTTTAAGGTCAAAATAACTTGCTAGCATTGAATGAATATTCTAAATTTGAAATTAAACTTAAATGCTTTTTAGATTGACACTTAACTTTGTCAAAAGAAGTTTATTAGATTAACATCACTTTAATGGCTTATTTCTAACCTCTGACCACTAACTAGTGTGCTAACTCTCTACTACATTAAGAAGAAGCTTTCAATTAGTTTAGATTTTTCAGTGTTATCAAAAATCTACAAAATGTGTTTTAGCTAGAACATATTTCGATTTACTATGTGAACATTTTTGTATTGTTAGCAGTTTAATACTGTACTCAGAATTTTGGAATCAAATACTAAATGTTTAGAATTTTCACAGTTTTTTATTGTTTATTGAATAAGTAAGTATTTATAATGACGAAGACTAAAGAAAAAGTGCTTATATATTAGCATTTGTTTTTGTTTACTGTCTAAAGTTCAAATTAAACACTAAACAAACAATTAAAAATTTAATTAGCTAAGCAAGAAAGAAATAATCCTTGTTAATAAAGGAAAAAAGGAGCTATTTTTATTATCTTTTTTAGAAAGTGTTAAAATACTTAGAAAGTATAATAACAAACAAAGAATTGTCTAATAACAAACAAAGTTTAACCTAATTTGTATTGCTTAACGAAAAAATTATTTATTTAACTTCTAAAAATTCAACATTAAAAAGTTAAAGAACAGTTTTGACTGATAAAAATATTCACAGCTGGACTTGTTTTAAGCTAAAATAATAAATAAATAAAAAATTTTGTTTAACCGAATGACGATAAACAGAAATAACAAGATTGTGGTTATCAATAGTTGTCCAGCAATTTATCATATTTTAATTAACTATCGAAAAATAATAGTCTTTTATTACAATTTCTTGATACCAATGTCAGAATGAGTTTAACTTGTCAAAATTAAGGTTAGATATTAGCTTTTTTTTAGGTATTTTTTTTGGGTACAAATTAATACAACTCGACTTTACTTAGTTACTTTTTATATCCTACTTTCATTAATTAAAGCAGTAAATGATAGATATGATACATATGATAGTACTTATAATAGAAAGTTATAATTAGAATATATTATAACTTACAGGTGCAATTTTATTTGACTGTTTAGAAGATTTAAAAACATTGAAAAAAGTAGTACAGTTTACTATCTTCAAGTCTATTGACGTAGTTTTTATAAGTATAACCATTAGTTTTATATTTTTTAAATTTATGTTTTAAGAAAACTATTTGTTTAAATAAAAAAAAGATTAACTTTTTAAATAAAATTGTTTATTTCACAGTTTTTCTCTCAGTATTAGTTAAAAGCAATGAATTTTATCTTATTTTTAACCTAATTTGTATTGCTAAACGAACAAATTATTCATTTCAACTTCTGAAAATTCAACATTAAAAAGTTAAAGAACAGTTTTGAACGATAAAAAAAATTCACTGCTGGATTTGTTTTAAGCTAAAATACAAATTTTTGTTTAACCGAATGACGATAAACAGAAATAACAAGATTGTGGTTATCAATAGTTGTCCAGCAGTTTATCATATTTTTACTGACAATTGTAGAAAAATAATCTTTATTCTAATGTCAGAATAAATTTAATCTGTCAAAATTAAGATTGGAGATTATCTTTTTTTGTATAGTTTTTTTTTTTGAGTACATATTAAATATAACTCGACTTTACCTAGTAGTTTTTTATAACCTACTTTCATTAGTTTATACAATAAATGAGGTTTTATTTATAATAGTTTATAAATTATCGTAAAAAAAGATTATACTATATTTTTAATAGTTTGTAACTTACTTCTGTAATTTGATTAAATGTTTATACATTTAAAAAACATTATAAAAAGTAAGACAGTTTACTATCTTTAAGTCTTTTGACTTAATTTATACAAAACTAACCACAAGTTAAATATTAATTTAGTTATATTTCTTCGAACCTAGTTGTTTAAAATAATTGAAAAGCTTTAATTTTTTAATAAAAAAATTTATTATACAGTTTTCCTCTCAGAATTATTTAAAAGCAATGAGTTTTATCTTATGGTCAGAATTAAATTACAGTGCATAGATTTACTAACGATTCAATGAATTAATAGTGGTTTAGACTTTATATCAGCAAAAGCTATTATGAAATAAAGTTTTGAACCTAAGTTGTACAAAAAAAAAAATATTAGTTTTCGAATTTCAAGTTTTAAAACTTAAATTAAATCTCTTGTTTTAAACTTAAAATGAAATTTTGATTTTATTTCTCATTTGGCTCGTAACTAAACTTTTTATTAGTTAAATGTAATATTAATAAAAGTTATTAAAAACATGTAAAATGAAGTAATTTAACTATCTAATTTGTTAATTAATTCTATTTAAACTTTTTCTACGCGAAAAATAATAAAACATTATATTAATAAAATTTATAAGCTTTTAGAAAAATTTTTACAAGCTAATGCGTTTAGATATTTGTTTTTAATGTAAAAAATAAACTATAACTTTAAATTTTTATTTTTTAAAGCTTTACAGTTATTAAATTTAATTTTATAATCATAAATAATCACTAACTTTTATAAACCTAAAATATAAAATAATTCATATTTCAAAAAATTGAATAAAGCACTATTGTTTAAAGGTATTAAAACTTACGCTTAAACTACTCATTGTAACAAAAAAAAAGTATGATGTTACTATTTTCTATGGGTTATTCAATTCAGTTTAAATTGGTTGTAATAGTTTTAGAAATAAATGCGACACAACTACTGCTTGTTCTTTTATAAAAAACACAAATACACCAGCTATAATATAGTTTATTGACATGAATTATAAAAATATCATTTTAATTTTACTTAATTGATTAAATTTCTCATGTTTACAAGAATGTAAATACAAGTTTGACGTTCATACGTTATTAGTTACGAGCTCTTAACATAGTTTGGTTGTAGGAAGTCATGTTTTTTAATTGTTATATTTTTATTGAAATCTAAAATATTTGTTAAATGTTATAAAGACGTCTGCATTTTATCACAATAATTTAACTTTATAGTTTTAAGCTGTAATGTTATTTACTACTTGTTTAAATTGCCAGTAAATAATAATTGTTGTTTAAGCTTTTACAGCACAGTTTTAAGATTTTATAAATCAGTAAGCATTGAACTAAAGTGTTTGAATTATTTAATTAAATCATCCAGTTCATTTTTATTTTATTTTGAAAGTTTGTTTTAGATCGCTGGATTTTAATAAAAAGTTTATTTTATTTAAAAAAACTGTAATAAGTTTTATTTTTAAACCTTAAAAATGTTTTATACTAACGGCTTAAATTTTTTTCCTCAAAAAATCATACAAACATAAATTTTTTAAAAATATATTAGACGAAAGTTTTAAATGACGCTTTATATTAAAAAACACTAAAATATTTCTTTAAGCTCTTAGGTAATAAAAAAAGTTTGATGTTGTTGAAATTAGGTCATATGTTTTAAAAAAACATTTTTTGTTACATAAACCCAAGTTTAATTTAAAAGTCACGATTATCATTACAGCCGGAAGGCAAATGCTCATTGCCTTTTTTATTTTTGTTTCATATATAAAACGACTTTTGAAAGTTCAAACACACAATAGATAAACAACAATCAAGTATGAAGTCATTTATAGTTTTAAATCTTTTTTTTGCATGTTTCTGTTTGGCAACTGCTGCCGAGCTCGTTAGAGAAAAAGACAATGAACTCCACCTGAACAAGTTCATCTGCGAGCTGCTCTCTTCAAAAGTTCATCGATGCGGTTCCAAGTACGAACCTGTTTGCGGCACCAACAACAAAACCTACACGAACTACTGCTACTTCGCCGCGGTCTCGTGCCAAAGTTCCAAGCCCCTTCAGCTGGCGAGCCACGGTAAATGCGAGTTAAAAAACTGCGTTCAATTCTGCACTGAGGTGTTCCATCCGTTCTGCGGCACCAACGGGGTCACTTACAGAAACAAGTGTTATTTTGAAAAGGCGCTTTGCGAGGCAACAAAGAAGGGTGAGGAAAAGTTTTCAATCAAGCGTTACGGTAGTTGCCCCGAATGCCCCAAAGCTTGCTTGAAAATATACTTGCCCGTGAGCGGCTCTGACGGTAAAACTTACAGTAACATGTAATATTTTTTCACACTATGTATATTTTTATATACTTTAATAGACAGTATTTACTTCATGTGAAAATCAGTATGTTTTATAAAAGTATTAACAATTGATCAAACATATGATTATTTTTAACAACTAAAGTGGAAAGCTTTAATCTAAAATTAATGTTTTGTCAAAATGTAAATAAAGTAAAAAATTATTTACTTCAAAATTTTACAGAAACATAATACAACAGATGCGAATTAGGAAACGCACAATGTAAGGCACGCTTAGCAGGAAAGGAAGTTCCAATGCTAGCATGCAACGGAAATTGCCAAAAATGCCCGAAATTTTGCTGGAAAATATACAAGCCTGTTTGCGCAACAGATGGAAAAACATACAATAATAAGTAAGAACTTAAAAATAAAAGAACTTTGACATTTAGTTTTTAAATGTGTACTAGTTTCACATCTACTTTCTGACTAAATGAAAAAAAAACAGAAACTATGTTTTTTTTACACCAGATATTGCTAAAAAACAGTTAAGTTTTGAAAAATGTAATTTTTACTTTTTATATGTAGTTATTAACCGTTTCTAAACTATATTATACACTAACTAGAGCTGAAAAGCGCTAGCGTCATATGAATGCTGAGCAATATAAATAAATTTGAATTTTAATATACCTTGTATTAAAATATGCAGTTATGTTAAAACTGTTATAAAAAAATGAAACAACTAAGTGTCATTGATAACTTTATTAAATATAGTTTTGATGATAGACAGTTTTATAAGTTTTTTATTTACAGGTGCGAATTAGAAAAGGCCCAATGCCAAGCTAGAAAGGAAGAAAAGAAAGTACCTCGCTTAAAAATCGTAGGAAAATGCGAGTGTTATAAATACTGCCCTTTGTACGACGAACCAGTGTGCGCTTCTAACGGGAGGACTTACTTAAACACTTGTTTATTCGACATTGCAGTCTGCAATGGAGCTAAGATAACATTTGTTCACCCCGGATGGTGCGGAGAAGATGCTACTTTAAATGTTGAAAAAACTTTATATAGCATTTAAAGTTCATTCCGTCATACTTCTTTTGATTTTAATTTTTCTTTAAAAATTTAAAAAAATTTTAAAACATATCAAATAATCAATAAAAACGCTTTTTTATTTAATTTTAAATAAATTCTAAATTAAAACAAGTTTAGTTGATATTAGTTTGTTAAAAAGTCTTAATAAACAAAAAATCCGTTGCAAAGTACGAGTTTTTATATATAAAAACTTTTTATTTAAACCCTACATCACCAGTAGCTACTTGATTTTAATGAATTAAAGTTTTCATTAAAATTAAGAAATTGTTGCTAACTCTTTGCTCGTGGCTTTCTATCTAAAAAAAGTTTGAAAAATTTTCTCAACAATAAATGACAATAAACAAATTAAAGCTTTTAATAAAGCATAGAATTATTAAACCTAGTTATTCTTTATTTTTGTTTTATTGTGTTAAAAATATCAGCTTGTTAGACGTACCGAAAACTTAAATGTTTAGTACTATATATTCGTAAAAAATTGTCACGTAAGAGTTAATTAATACAAAGTAAACATTATTTTGAAATTAATTAAAATTAATTTAAATATAATTTTCCTAGTTTTAAACTAAACAATAGTAATAGTTTGCACTAGTTAATTTAAAAGATTTTAATTAAAAAAATTAGTTGTTTTTCTTCTGTAAAAGTTTAGGTTTTTACCATAAACTAGTTAATTAACGTATGAAAAAGTAGCATACCTAATTCATACGTTTTTGTAATTACCTTTTATAGTCAAGGACAAATTTATAGTTTTCTTTAGACAAATCGCTTTTATAAGATTAATAAGTTAAACAAAGAGTTAAATATTATTTGCAAAGTATTTTATTTAAACCCCTCTATAAATATTTTATATCGACTAATAATATAATGCTCAAAGTTTGAATCTACCGAAAAATCTCAAATTTGCATTCAATCTTACGTACAAAGCTTTCATTATTTGATAAAGTATTAGCAACAACAGTTGAAAAAATTTCACATAAACAATTTTCAACTTTGTATAGAGCTAGCATTTCGCAGCAAATAACTGAAAAGTAAAGTATAAAAAGGAGATTAGGATGTTATTCAATTCAAACAACTTTTTTAAAATGAGTTTATATGTTTAAGAAATTTTTAGAGCAAGAGTTTATAAAATATGTAATATTATGAAAAATATCGTTTCTGTTTAAAAAGTCCTAACAATACATTAGCATTAACATTTGTAATATAATTAAAAATTTTTATACCCAAATTATCTTAAATACAAGTTTTATATATTTAACATAGAAGTAACTTGCTAGCGTTAAATAATTGTCTTAATGCTTGACTTAGAACTAAACTAACATGCTTTTTAGATTGATGTTTTATTTCGTCAAAAGACTTTCATTAAATTTACATCACGTTCAGTGGCTTATTTCTAACCTCTGACCATTAAATGGTATTTTTAATCTCTTCTACACAACAAAAAGCTTTTAATTACTGTAGATTAATTTAAGTGTTAGAAAAAAAGTTTCAAAGCGTGAAAAAACATTGGTTTATTTTACTGTATAAATTTGTTGTATATTATGCAGTTTAATGTTATAGTCAGGATTTTGGTATCAAATACTAAACGTTTAGAGTTTTCACAGATTTTTATTGTTTATAGTATAATTCACTTTAGTAATTGAAAAACTAAATAATTATAATGTAAAATATCAAAAAAGGTGTTGAATACATTAGCAATTGTTTTATTTACTGTCTAAATATCAACTCAAATACTAAGCAAACCATTAAAAACTTAATGAGCTTAGTAAGAAAAAAATATACCTTGTTGGTAAAAGAAAAAGCTTCTCTCTCTATTAACAAATTTTTTTATTAAAAAAATGTTTAACAAATTTAATAATTGTTTTGTCGTATAACAATTATAGTTTAAGCAAATATGTATTACAAAATAAACAAATTGATTTACTTCAACTTCTTTTACTATAAATTATTATTTTATATATATTTTTTGAAGCTGTTAAAAAGTTAAAGTCACAACAAGACTTGTTTGAAGCTAAAATAATAAATAAATACGAATTGTTGTTTAACTGAATGACGATAAACAGAAATGACAAGATTGTGGTTATCAATATTTGTTCAGTTATTTATCATAATTTGTATTGACAGAACTACAAAAAATAATCTTTTATTACAATTTATTGATACTAACGTCAGAATAAGTTTAACTTTTCAAAACTAAGATTGGAGATTAGCTTTTTTTTAGGTTAGTTTTTTTGGTTACAAATTTATGAAACTCGACTTTACTTAGTTATTTTTTATAGCCTACTTTCATTAGTTTGTATAATAAAAGAGGCTTTATTTGTAAAGTATTTATAATAGAAAGTTTTATGAATGATAGTTTACAACTTATAGCTACAATTTAGTTTGAATGTTTATAAAGTAAAACAATTTTATAAAAGTTAAGGCAGCTCATCTAAACGTTTTTTGACTTAGTTTACACAAAAATAACTATAAGTTGAATAATATTTGAGTTCATACTTTTTAAAAACTAATTGTTTAAATTAAAAGAAATATTAAAACTATAAATTATATATATAGGGTATAAAAATATACACTTAAACTACTCATTGTAACAAAAAATTTAAAGTATGACGATACTAATTTTCTATGAGTTATTTTATTCACTTTAAAAATTTTGTAACAGTTAAGAAACAAATACGATACAACTATTGCTTGTTGTAATATAAAAATACAAGTAAAAAAACAAAAAATAACCCTGCTATAATATATTTTTTGACGTGAGTTGTAAAAAAAAAATTTAATTATACTTAATTGATTAAATTAGTCATGTTTACAAGAATGTAAATACAAGTTTGACGTTCATATTTTATTTTTTACAAGCTTTTAACATAGTTTGGTTGTAAAAAGTCATGTTTTAAAGATGTAGTATTTTCAATGAAAGTCAAAATAATTGTAAATTGACTTGCAGACTTCTGCATTATATCACAAATAAATTAGCGCAATAGTTTTCAGCACTAAAAATAATTTTGTTCATTGAGCACTTGTTTGAAATACCCGTAAATATTGATTGTTGTGTAATCTTTTTACAGTTTACATTTAGGACTTTATAATTCGCAAAGCTTTAAAAAAACTTTTGATCACCTAAAATAAATCACTCAATAAAAGTTTTTTTTGTTGTTTTTTGAGATTTTTTATTTTTGCACTCGCTGAGTTTTTCTAAGAAAATTATCACATTATTGAATAAACTGTGTTAAGAATTATTTTTTAACTTTAGAAGTTAAAGTATAAACCGCTTAAATTTAATTTAAAAAAATCATGTACATACAATTTACTTAAGAATCAATTAAACATAATAACACTTTAATGACGCTTTATATTCAGACAAAAAAGTGCTTGTAAAACGATTGATGTTGATGCAGTTAGGTAAAATTTTTCAAAAAGTTTTGTTTATCAACGAACAAAGGTTATTAAAAATACTTCAATTTGTTTTTATAATAGTATCACTCTATTACCTTTTTTCAACTACTTTTGAAACTCAGCCAAATTATGGTCACAAGGTTCTGTACTTTATTGTTCTAATTAATAAAATTGTCTACTTTTTTTTGCAGTATAGATCTTAAAAGGCATGCAAAGATGGCAACAAAAACAAAGCTCGAGCCAAATTGTCAAAAAAAAACAAAAACAACAATCACTTTGTCTGTTTTATTCTGCTGTTAGTCAACTGAGCGAACAATCAAACCTTAGAGAACAGGGTGAAATGTAAATCTTTGAATTCTGAAAGTGTAAGGTTACTGACAAATAAATCGATTTGAGCCCAGAAAGAGTTGAGTTATATGCATTCACAATTACCACCGGCTAATCTTTTTCATTTGCGCCCACTGATAGAAGAATGTGACGTCATAATAGAGTAAACGCTGGTTGGCTTTTTTCGACCGCTTCTCTTTTGAAACACGAGTAAAAATTACTTCAGTGAGAAATCAACTGCGTTGCGTTACCTTGAAATCAGCCTATTGTTGTTGTTGATAGTATAAAGAAATGCGAAAATTTGTTTAGATAGATTTTTTTATGATATTAAATTGTCAAAAAAACATCTAGATAGTATTAGTTCTTAGTAATTTCAATTCTTGAGAAAATTTAAAAACATAAAACAGATAGGTGAAAAGTTGGCATGATTTCTAAAGCAAATTGATAGCTACACTTTTTATTTGAAACTAAATTAAAAATGTATTTTTTTGTAAATAGATTTTTCTCTTTGAAGATGATTTAGTAATGGTAATGTTTTTTTTTTCATTAAATGCTGTAGATATACCGAAGTAAACTTTAACGTCGGTAACTTTATGTTACTTTGAAGTATTTTGAATGGTAATAAGTTTTTATTTTTCTTTAGGAAGTTAGCTGAAGCATATAATTTTACTAAACTTATGTTTTTGTGATTTATCAAAATTTTCAATGATGATTTGTTTTCATGTTATAAAAAAAAGGTTATATATTTGTTCAAAGTCCTTTTAGCATAGGTAATTGCTCGAAGTTAAAACTCGTTTTTTTTTTTTTGACAAAACACTAGCTTGAATGTGCTTTTAAAATGTTGTTTTAGTATAGTTTTTTTTATCATTAGCTGTGGGTTTTATTTTATAAAGGTTTTCACGATTTTAAGTTTTTTTATCTTTATTTATTGTAAAAAAATATTTTTAAAAAACCTTATTTTGTTTTAAAAAACTCTGATGACTAATTTTTAGTTTTTCCTTTAAAATCTGGCGTTTAAGAGTAAGTTGTACAATATAAATGTTTAAAACGCTGTAGGTGTCATTGTTTTATAATCAAAGATACACATGTATTACAAAATATTAACAACTACTCAACGAGATTTCATCAATCTTAATCTATTTGACGCTTTGAGTAATACTTGCCGTTTAAGTTTAACCACAGCTTATTTTTTTAAGCAAAACAAAATCCTTCCTAGAGCTTTATTTTGTCTGTTTTGGGTTAATAAGCTGATCATTTATCATCCTTAAATGTGTTATGATTTTTAATGAAATAAAAAAATTATTATTAAATTTAAGAGTTTCTTATTAAATACATTAATTATCGCAGTTTTTAATGTCTGTGCGTACGAATTCTAGCTAAAAATAAACAAAACAGAGTTTTAATAAGATAATTTTTGATGTACAAAAAGAAATGAATTATTCTTAACAATATTTTTTCAGCCACCTACTGTAGTATTTCTTAAAATTGTTAAACTCAACAAAGCAATTTTACCGACGATGTTCCACTTGACGATAGTAGTCTTGTTGGTTTTAATTTCAGATTCAAACGCAAAACAAAAATTTCTCAGTCCAATTTACTGGAATACAACTAACTCCGAGTAAGTCGAATTTTAAATTAAATAATAAGTATTTTCCTCGAAAAATTATATTTTGAATTTTTTATATCCAATATTTTAAGATTTTATTTTAAAACAATGTTTCACTCAAAAAAAAAAATCATTAGTTAACAATAAACTAGAAAAGACTTTTTAAATTTTTGTTATGTTGTCTTTAAACAAGTTCTTACATTACTAGTTTATTTTGAATTAGACTTTGGCCAAAAGAATCGACGTTAAACTTGAACTTGTTCGACACCCTTCCCTTCAAGTGCCCGTACGTCGACAAAAACGACCATAATGACCGAAACTTGCACGTGTCCATATTCTTCGTCGACAAGAGCGGCTACGAAAAATGTGACGCATCACGTGGGAAGCTGCTGAAGAAGTGCATACGACCCTATGACGTCATAATGCCTTACAATTTCTTCTTCACAAACGTGTCTTCGTCCGAGTACATTCCCGAGGTGCACCCTGGAAAGACTTATTACTTTATTTGTGAGTTTTATACTTTTTTCAACATAAATTGTTTTTGTAATTTTTTTGATGTTGAACTTTACAATATAATGTTAAGAATTTTATGTTTTTACACTAATTAACATTTATTTTCATTTTAAACAAATTCTGACATGTGTTAGTTCAAGCTTTTGTATTAGATAAACTGATTGTAATGTCGACTTTCTTTTAATGTTCAATTCTAATTTTTTTTTTCTTACTAATACTCATTATTACTTGTAGATCTAATCTTAACTGATGCTTGTAGATCTTAACTAAAAACGGCACGTGCTTTTTAAAGGCTAGTTGAAGTTTACTATTGTGCCTACAAAAACATAAATTTACTTATATAAATAAACAGATTATGCCTTTCTTTGTGTTTTGACAGCTTGTTAAAGAAATACTTTTATTTATAACGCTCATAATGTAAACGATAAGTTTTATCGCAGTATTCGAATACTTTACAGACTTTTTTATGGTTTTATTGGCAAAGATCTCGAGTCAATTGGTTTGTAGCTTAATTGTGCTAACTGTGGTATTTTAAATGGTAATTTTTTAATAAAACTAATTTATATAAGTAACATAATTGCTTCAAACAAGTTTAATAAAACTTTATTTTTTTACTTAAACAATTAATAAAACAAAACTATTTCAATAATTGAAATTCAAAACTTAAAACTAAAACGGTTTTCTCCTAAGTTTGAGTATTTGCATATAAGCTCATATATAGTCTAGCTGCACATTTTAATTTAAATTATTTTTAATATTATTAATTTAAATAAAACAGATGGTAGCTTTTTTAAAATGTCGTTTTAACAAATTAGTCTACAAGTGTTTACAACATTTCGTTTGAGGCTATTTTGATAGTTCTTCATTTAATACTAGTTTTAATATTAATAACAAAGTAAAAAAAATATATTACAAAGCACAATAGTTTAAAATAAATACCGAAACATGTTTTGTAGCACTTAAAAAGTATTTTTTATTTTTTTGCTTAAAAAGACTGCTAGTATTGTAAAATTCATCAATTGAACCTAAATATTTTTATTGTAGTTACACACGATTTGTTTTCAATATTCTTTTGCAAGGTATCTTTCATACAAAAATAAAAACATGCTCGAAGAGTACTTTAATGCATACATACGTACACTTATATATATATATATATATATATATATATAATACTTTTTTTTTTCTCAGCCACATCAACAGGAATGAAAGGAGAGCACAAGAACTTATTTGGCGGATTGTGCCAGAAAAGCAACTTAAAGTTGAAGGTTCATGTGTTTGACGTTCATCAGAAAGGTAAAAAATTGTCATCATATGGTTTTACGTCATATAAAAAGTAAACAAATTGATTTTAAACTCAAGTTTTTTTTGTTTTGACTTGTAGTGGTACGAACATGTTTTTTATTGTTGTTAAACAGAATAAAATTGTTAATTAGCTTTCAAACAAATTTTTATCTTATGTACGTTTCAGAGGCATAAATCTTAAAATAAACAAATATTTGAAAATTTAAACTAAAAGAACTTTACTTATTCAAACTGATTTTTGCAGAACACATAAACAAACCTGAGAACGAAGCTGCTATAAAAATCAATAAACAACCAATAGTAGAAGCCACTCAAAACGACCCAAGTACTCACGATTCATCAGAAAACAGTGACTTGTTTAAGGCACCAAAAGAAAACAACAGCCAATCAAACGTCGTCATCGGGATATCTGTTGGCATCGCTGTCGTCTCATTGGTCGCCATGTTCCTCCTCATGATGAACATTGTGAGCAAGAGGAAGAAGAAAGACGTCTTCAGCAACAAATACGACAACCAAATATCAACCCCTCAGTTCAAAATAGTGCCGATAAATAGGAGCAACCTGAAAAGTTTACGCTTTCAACCTCATAGTAATTTTAACAATCTGACCGGTTGTTTCCCGAATGAAGCTAAAGATACTTCGATCCGAAGCTCGGAGTTCGATTACTACGATTACACGAACCACCGCGTGGATGGTTGCTATGGCAACGGTGGAACGGTAGTGCATGTGTGACGTAATAAAGATAGAATAGTTTATAAGCTAAATCAAAGAGAAACTTCCGGGGTTTTATAGAGGGTGATGCAAAGAAAACGTTTAGTTTTGAGTAATTTTGTGCGACTGTGTTTTGAATGTTTAATTTGTTTTATTCTTTTTACAATCATATTAAAAGCGTTGATCGCTCTTTATTGTATCAGTGCTTTATTAAGTATAAGTTTCGATTAGTTATTTAGTTTAAAACAAAATATCTCTTAATTGAAATATAGCCAAGTCTAGTGTGTTTTTTGTTGTTGTTGTTTTAAGCATTTTCATGCGGTACAAATTCTTACATTAATGTTTAAAGTTAAGTTTTAAAAAATTAAACAAGTATGTCGATTTATATTTTTTTATACTTATATTTTGTTCAATCTGTATACTAAATTAGAAATAAACTTTATAAGTTTTACCAATTTAGAAACTTTTAAAATGAAACAAACATCATACTTTGTACTTATTCTTTAGTATTTATTAGTTTAATAAAAAAGAAAAACGAGATGTTTTTTAGTAAATTTTTAAGGTTCACAGTTTTTCTTACATTAGATACTTGCTAAATTTTAAAGCATACTTTTACTTTCTCCATATAATTCTTCAGAAAAAACAGTGTTTTTTTTATAAATTTGTTTACTATATATTTCATCTAAATGGGTTTGTTTGTAAAAAAGTTTGAGTTAGTATAAATAAACTTTAAACTACTGCCTAATACTGGTAGCATTTTGTTTCAAAATGAAGTAGTACAAAAAACATTACTCTTAAAAAGTTCAAAAGAACTACTAAATTTATTTCTTTTTTTTTTGATAGTTTAAAATACTAAAGTATGCTAATACTTTTTAAAAATTTAATATCATTCAGCTAAGAAATATTTAAGTCTAGTGTTTCATAGCAGTTAAAAGAAATTTATAAAAATTATTTTACTAATATAGTTTTATTTAAAATTAATTACTTAAAGTTTGTAAGTAAAGTTTATTATTTTTATGTAAAATTAAAAGAAAGTATCAAACTATTAAAATTGTGACATAAAAAGTTCAAAATAAATTTACAATGTAATCAAGAATCATTATTTTTATGCAAATATGTTGTAGTAACTATTTTACAACAGAGTATATTATAGAAAAAAAAAACTTATATTGTGTCTACTAAACAATTTTACTAAATAAAAGATCAAAACAGACTAATATGAATTAGCAAAATAATTAAAAGCTATCAATACGTTTAGTAGAGTCATTTAAATTTTCATCAACTTTAAAGCTGTGCCTGTATTTCCAGTTTAAACTTCGAGTCAAATGATAACTGTGTATAAGTTATTAATTGTTTTTTGAAGTTATTTTTCTTTTTGCTTTTTCAAGTTACAGTCATAATCAAAATTTAAGTTTAATAGAAAATTTAAAAACTTTTTTTTTTATAAATGAATATTTTTTATACAAGTCAAACTTTTCAGTTTTAGTCTGTTAGCACAGAGATTGTTCGTCCTTAAAAAACTAGTTTGTATAATGCTTCTAACATAGTTAAGTTTTTATTACAATACTTATCTTCAATTAAAGTTCACAAAGCCTAATCGGCTAAAATATATTTTGTCAAAAAATTCACAAAGTTTTGAAATTTAAGTTATTGTAAGTTTATTGTCATGCGATGGACCCAGGCGTCAAAACCTAGGCCACTTATACAGAAAGACATACAACAAAAAGACAAAAATAAACCAAAATTGTACATTAAAAATGAAAAACAAAAACTGAGTTTAACTAATTAAAGTTTAAAAATTAACATAAAAACACCAAAAATTATAACACAAAATTTATAATTCCGGTGCTTCCGAAAAAAGAACAACAATATCCTACTTCAACTTCACCCGAACAGATGGTTTCACTCCAAAACTGGTTTCACTTTCATTCGAACGACTGGCTTCACATTATTTGAACCGGAATTATAAATTTTGTGTTATAATTTTTGGTGTTTTTATGTTAATTTTTAAACTTTAATTAGTTAAACTCAGTTTTTCACAATTATTTCATTTGAGTAACCGGCTTAACTTTTATCCATACAACTTGTTTCACTTTTATTCGTATAACTAGAATCGCTTTTATATGAACAACGTTTTTCTTTTTTCTTAGGAGAGCCTGCTTCATATTTACTTTCAAATCTTTAATACTCAGATAACTCAGCGTTTGTTGGACTTTCGTAGTAGCTGATAAATATTGAGAACACTGACTATAAACAAAACTTAAGAACCCAAGGCCTCTAGAACTTTAATAGCCCAATAAATTATGTATTAAGGAACAGGTTTTGTTATACACAGAGGAAAGGCGCCGCCAATAAAATAAAGCTATAGGTTAAACCAAATTAGACAAATACAATCAGTGGTTAATGAAGAAATAAGAACAAAAAAAAAATCACTTATGAATTTTGCTAACAAAATATTTATTTAAATCAAACTTTTTTAACCTTAACCGAAAATGCTCAACTTTTTTACAAGAAACTAATTCGTTTGGAAGCTTGTTCCATAATTCAACTGAACGATAAAAAAAAGAATTATGCCAAACATTATTATTGAAACTATGTCTGCATGTAAATTTTCTGCTGTTACCTCTCAGTAAATAAGTACATTTATGAGGTTCAAAAATAGACTGTAAATTAATTGTAGTTTCACTATTAATCAGTTTGAAAAAAGTAATTAAGTCAAACTCAATCCTTCTATACTCTAAAGACTTAATACCAAGTTTTGAGAGTCTATCAAAATAAGATGTGTATGAGATGTTACAACGGTTGAAGACTATTCTTGTATATTTTCTTTGAATGGATTCAAGATGGTTAATATCTTTCTTCAGGTATGGAGACCAAATTGGTGTGTTGTATTCTAACTTAGGACGAATGTAAACGAGATAAATTTTTTTGAGAATGTTTATATCTGTAGATTTAAAACTCTTTAAAACTTGAAAAGAAATAGTTGATGCAATTTGATAAACGTAATTGATGTGGTGGTTCCATTTTAGGTTTTCAGCAATAAAAATTCCCAAATCTTTAAACACTTTAGTTGAAGGTAACCTTATGTTGTTTATTCTAAATTCAGAAGTGATACTAGATGTATTTTTTTGAATGTTTAGAACCTGACATTTACTAGGATTTAAAACTAGTTTTCTTTCTTTTAGCCAATGATAAATTTTATCCAAAGATTTTTGTAGAATTGTGTTAGAATGGCTAAAAATTTTTGTATCGTCTGCAAAGAGATTTATGTTGCTATCGACATCTACTTCTAAAGCTATATCATTGATATAAATTATAAATAAAAGTGGGCCAATAACCCCTCCTTGAGGCACTCCACTGAAAACAGGTAAAGACTCTGAAAAAGTGTTACCAATAACTACTTTTTGGGTTCTGTTTTCAAGGAACTCTTTGAACCAGCTAACTAAACTTTTATGAATTTTGTATTGAGTTAAAGTCTTTATTAGTTTAAAATGGGATACAGAGTCAAAAGCCTTTTGAATGTCTGTGTAAATAACTTTAGTTGACTTATTGCTTAGAAATGAAACCAGCCATGAGTGTAAGCAATTCAACAGTTGATAACTAGATGATCGATTAGGTAGAAAACCAAACTGTTTATGTGAAATTAGCTTATTTAAAAAAAGGTGATCAAGTATTTTTAGAGAAATTATATGTTCGAAAATTCTACAAAAACTGCTTGTTAAAGAAATGGGTCTGTAGTTTAAAGGGTTGTACTTACTACCTTTTTTGTGCACTGGTATTACATATGAGACTTTCCACTGGTTTGGTACAGAGGATGTAGCTAGTGAACAATTAAAAATTAGTGAAATTGGAAGAATTAGAGAATGAATAGTACGTTTAATAAAATATGAAGGAATGTTTTCAGGCGTTCTGATTATTTTATCTTTTAAATGATTAACAGACTTTATTATTTCATCATTGCTTATGAAGAAGTTTTTCATTTCCAGACACTTTTTACTAACAAGTGTAAAATTTTTGTCATCACAATCTTTAATAAATACCTTTTGAAAGGACCTGTTAAAAAAAGAGGCTTTATCAAGTTCTGATATTATTGGAATATTATTTTCATTAATTAATACAGGTAAAGAAGGTGTTAACTTGAGCTTTGATTTTACATAGCTGTAGAATTTTTTTGAGTTTGTGTTTTGGCAAAAACGTTTTTCATGTTCTATGTTGAACACTTTCACTGCTTTTATGACATTTAAAAACCTAAACAAGCCATTATTAACAAAAAAAGCGCCGAACAAAAGCAAAATATGATTTGTTCAAATTGGAGCTTAAACTGAAATCCGCGTTTTGACGAGTGTTTGCTTTGCTTTGAATGAAAAGTGTCATTAGGCGCCGTCAAACATGAGAAGCGAACTTCTGCTGAGTTGCAATGAGGACAATAGTAGATAAAATATTTGCAATGAGGACAGTAGCATATAAAATTTTTGCAATGAGGACAAGATAAAATCTCGCGAGTCCCGAAAGTTAAGCCCGAATGAATTAAGTCGGAATATACTCTTGCAGCTGTAATAAACTTATTCAGTTTACTTGAGTTTATTTTTTTAGCGGTAATAAATTCAATCATTTTGGAATAAATGAATTTACTTGTTTTATGTAAAGTGTGATTAATTATTATCAGTTTAAGAATAATTTGCAAAATAAATGTGTGTTTTTTGTAGTAAATAAACGCAACTTATTGATCGCAACAATCATGACGTATAACATTGTTTTTTTTAGTACAGGTTTTTTTCAAACATATATGAAATTATACCTTTTCCATATTTTTCTAGTTAGAAACATTACTTTTATAGAGCATAATAATTATTGTTTTCAACATTTTCTAAATACAATATGCTATGCAGATCTTCTACAATTCTTGTAACAAAACTTAAATAAAAGCAAAATAACTATTTTGCAGTGTTTTTAGAAGCTAGAAAATTTTGTAAAATTTGTTAGTATCCCACTACAGTTAAGTTGTGATCAAAGTTTTATTATCATACATAAACTTGTTTAAAATCCTTAATTTCTAAACACACTTAGTTTAAGTATTTTTGATTTAAATAGTTTTGATTTTCAATATGTGATATTATTTCTGATATAACTGGATTTAAAATAACTAAAAAAAAAACATTTTATTAGTTTAAAAGTAATCAATTGCAATGTAGGAATAACATACTCTAATTGCAGTATTATATTCAGTTCATGTATTTATCGAACTCAACTTAATGAGAACTTAAATAATTATGTTTAGAAGCTAAACCGTCGTTATAAAATTAATTTATGTAAACCACTTTATGTTTTTATTTTAAGTGTCTCATTCTATAAGCATTAATAAAAACACTCAAAGCCAAAATAAAACTACTTACAATCAAACTATAAAGAAGCCTGTAAGATGATTAAACTAGATTAAATTGAGAGCTTTAAGAAATAAAATTTAGGAAAGATAGTTTTGCTAGTGCGTAATAGTATGAGATATTTATTTGCCCGCTTACACTTATTGGTAATTTATTATTCTATTTTGTAAATGTTTCTCACGCTTCAAACTAGTGCTTGTGTTTAAATCAATATAAAATTTATACATAAACAATATATTAATATAAATGTATAGATATAAATAAAACTTTTTAGTACTACATATCTTGTACAGAAATCTAAGACAAAATTCATTCAAAAACATCTTTATTAAAGCAACAAACAAGTAAAATCGATTTCGGCTAACGCTTTTCAATTACTTTAGTTAGCAACTAATTTTAAGATTAAATTTTGAGTATATAAATAGTTAGAGGTTACATCAGAAAAATCAATTAACACTAATTAGCATAATTGAGCAAAATTAATTAGACATTCACTATTCATAAATGCATATATAAAAACAGTTTATCAGTAATTTAACTAAGATAAACAACATTAAAAATAAAAATAAAATAAAAATAAGCGACAAAATTCAAATAAAATCTATAACAACTTATAAAGATTAGATTTATAAACGTATTGTTGCTTACACAATTTAGGTTTACATGTTTTTATAAATAGAGATTCTAAAACACTAAGGTGATAATCGTTACGAGCTTTACTTAAAATTGAAAAGTTACTATCACTATAGTTCTTTGCGCAATCTGAATTGTTTAATAAGTGTTCAGCTATCGCTGATGATCTATTAGATGGTTTTTTTAAACCAGTGTTCATCCATCTTCTGAGGGAATTAAAAACGTATTGGTCCCTTCTAATATGGAATCTTTGAGACGTTCTGCCAATGTACTCACTGTCACAGTGGCACTTGGCCCTATTTTAGCCAACATTTTTGTGGGATACTTTGAAACATTGCTCTTTTCCAAGTATCAAAAACCAATAAACTATATTAGGTATGTTGACGACATTTTTGTGTCTTACAATGATGAATATAACATTGATGAATTATTTAGCAAAATTTCGAATTTACACCCAAATTTAAAATTTACTATTGAAAAAGAAAAAGACAATTGCTTACCTTTCTTGGATGTACATCTGTTGCGTACATCTTCCGAGTTGCTTACCACTGTGTACAGAAAACCTACATTTGCTGGTCAATATATTCCATTTCAGTCATTCTGCCCTTTATCTCAAAAACTCGGTTTAATCTCTTGTTTGGTATTCAGAGCACACAAGATTTGCTCGAAAAAGTTGTTTGAAGAGGAATTAGATAAAATAAAAAATATTTTTGAAGCTCTTGGTTATCCATCGCATATAGTCAGAAAGACAATTAACAATACAATCTCAAAATTTGAAAAACCGGTTAAATTTGGTCCTAGAAAATGCCCTGTATATTTGAGATTGCCATATCTCGGTAAAGTAGCAACTGCTCTAGAAAAGACTGTAAAATACACTGTAAACTCCACTTTTAACTCTGTACAACTAAGAATCAGTCATGCTACAAGAAAGCCCTTAAATGGAATTTGCAAAGACCGTACTGCCGATCAGGAAAAAAGCAAAATTATTTATATGTACAAGTGCCACTGTGACAGTGAGTACATTGGCAGAATGTCTCAAAGATTCCATATTAGAAGGGACCAACACGTTTTTAATTCCCTCAGAAGATGGATGAACACTGGTTTAAAAAAACCATCTAATAGATCATCAGCGATAGCTGAACACTTATTAAACAATTCAGATTGCGCAAAGAACTATAGTGATAGTAACTTTTCAATTTTAAGTAAAGCTCGTAACGATTATCACCTTAGTGTTTTAGAATCTCTATTTATAAAAACATGTAAACCTAAATTGTGTAAGCAACAATACGTTTATAAATCTAATCTTTATAAGTTGTTATAGATTTTATTTGAATTTTGTCGCTTATTTTTATTTTATTTTTATTTTTAATGTTGTTTATCTTAGTTAAATTACTGATAAACTGTTTTTATATATGCATTTATGAATAGTGAATGTCTAATTAATTTTGCTCAATTATGCTAATTAGTGTTAATTGATTTTTCTGATGTAACCTCTAACTATTTATATACTCAAAATTTAATCTTAAAATTAGTTGCTAACTAAAGTAATTGAAAAGCGTTAGCCGAAATCGATTTTACTTGTTTGTTGCTTTAATAAAGATGTTTTTGAATGAATTTTGTCTTAGATTTCTGTACAAGATATAAATAAACTGAACATAGAGGTTTGATTAAACGTCATTAACATCAGTATTAAATATATTAATAGCAAATTGAAACTAAAACGGTAACTAAAATTCATCAAGCTTGTAAAACAAATTCTAAAAAAAAATAGTTTTTCTTTATTTTGTAAATGTAAAACACTTACTCTGACACATAGTAAATTCAACGTTGTTCATTTTTATTACATTTCTTTTAGCATTGTTTACTAACTTTATTTGAGTGTTTGCCTGTAGTATATTGCTAGAAATAAAATATGAAAAAGTTATGTATTGAAATGAATACTGCTTCACTTTTCACATGAATGAAAACAACTAAAATAAGTTAATGAGAACACAAAAAAATCTTATTAAACATAAAAATCTGTAAGAACTCTTCAAAATGTGTTTTATAACTTTATAACTTACATCACACAAAAGTGAAACTTTGTAACATAAACATTTTTATTTAAATATTTGTGTCATGCTTCAGTTACGACGCTGGTTGAATAAGCAACTTCAAACAATATTTGACAAGATCATAAGAACAAAATAACCATACTTTGCAAAATGTAAAAAAAAACTGCCAACTTGGCAGTTGTTTTTAACATCGATGTTGTGGAAATAGGCGCCTCAAAGTAATATAAGGCAAACCTTACCAATATTATAACAGCAAGTAAAGACGTTATGGAGTATAACGTTAAAACTGAGCTGTTAAGAGCTGAGATTGGCTGAAGACAAAGTACGATGTGTTATAGAAAACAGAAATGGTTTGAATTGATTATGAAGGGTTAAGCAATAAACTAAACCGAGGCGTAAAATACGAAAGCCCTTTAGAGAGCTAAAATTTACAGGACCTTTCTTAAAACTACTCCATTCTCTAGAACTTAGAAATTAATTGGATGAGTTCTAGAGAAAGTAGTAGTTTTCAGACTGGTCCTCTAAATTCTAGTTCTTTATATATCTAACAGACAATTAAATCTGTTAACTTACTTAACTTATTCATTTCTAAAATTAAAGCCGTAAAATAACAGTTTTAAAAACTATTTTCTGTTTAATTATATCGACGGAAGTATCTATAAAAAAAGAATTGAACTCGTTTTATTTACTAGTATATTAATATCAGAATATATGTTAAGTTTTTTAGTTCAACTAACGCTAAACACAGAAGTTTCGACATCTTAAAATTATTTTTACGCAATACATGTACACGAACTCGAAAGAAACTTAGGTAATCCGAGCTACAAGTGCAAAAAGAAAACCTCTCGAGTTTAAGAAAGTACTAATGTGTATTGACAGAGAAATTCGCCAAAGAAGGGAAAGAATACGCAAATCGAAAGCCGATTTAGCCGCTAAGGTTACCTAAAGCAACCATGCGGACGTCATACCGAGTTATGACGTCACGTTTAGTTCAGACAAGTAGTAAATGATACGTTCGTGAACGAAGTGAATAAGACAGCGTGTGATAAAGTCACTTTAGACAAGCAAATATAGAAATATTAGATAACACTCTAAATATTTTTTTTTAACTGTAACTATTAAAAGTAACAAACTAATATTATACAGTAACCAATGGGGCAGCATAAAATGTTCGGAGCAAATTTAGCTGCTTCAAATGTTAACGCATTCTGTATTAAAGTATACAATTACGTTAAACTTCTAAAATAAAACAATTCAGTTTAGTAGATAACTGTTATTTTAAATAGTTTATGTTACTCCAAAACCGTTATGTTGTTATCAGGCGTCGCCACTGGCACTAACATTAAACGGTGTTAATAACATTTTGCGATATCAAAAAATAAATAGTTAAAAAAAATCAGGTGCAATTTAGACAAGACCCAGTTTCTAGCCTGAAAAGAAGGAAAGAAGCTGTTTGTGTTCGAAAGGGAAGGCAAATTGAATAAAAGCGAAGGCTAATTGTATAAAAGCGAAAGTAAACTGTATGAAAGCGAAAAAATATGCGAGTGTTATAAATACTGCCCTTTGTACTACGACCCAGTGTGCGCTTCTAACGGCAGGACTTACTCAAACATTTGCTTCTTCAACATTGCCTTATGCAACGGAGCTAAGATAAAAATTGTTCACCCTGGAAGGTGCGAAAAAGATGCAATCATAAAATTTGATAACAAAGACTAAAAATTTATTTAGTCATGCTTGTTTTGGATTTGAATTTTTTCCTTACTTAAGACAGTTTAAATTAAAAAAAAACATGTAAAATAATAAATTATGTTCTATTATGGAATTCTAAACAATTTTTAAAGTTTCAATAAGTTTAATTAAACTTTTTTTTGCTAAAAAAAATCTAAATTAAGAAAACGTTTTTGCAATATATGAGTATATGTATATAACTTTTTTATTTGAGCTCTGTTACACATTACTAGAAGCTAATTGATTTCAAAAAATAATAGTTGCGCGGTTAGATGTAATTTGGTTCGTACTGAATTTTTGCTTATTTATTGACTTTTTTTTTTTAAGTATTTTAAGGATATTTCTTTCGACGACAGTTAAACAAATTCAATTTATACTTTTGATTTAGTCTTAAATTGTTAATTCTAGTTTAGTTTAGTTTTTATAAACTTAAAATTCTATTTTGGTATTATTGAATTCAAAAAGATAAGATTGATTGACGTACAAAAATACAAATAGTTAGTGATTGATCTCCATTAAAAAAGTTGTCGTGAAACAGTTATCGAATAAAAAGTAAACATTATTTCTACTGAAGTCAATATAATTTCAATATTTTTTTTAGTTTCAAACTAGTAAAAACAAATATAGTCTGCGTTATTTTTCTTAAAATAACAAAAAGTATAAAGACACTTTTTTTCTGTTCTGAGAAAGATTAAGTATTTTATCATAAACTAAACTTTATTTTTAATTAGCATAACTACCTTATACGTTATTTATACTTACCTTTATGGTTAATGACAAGTTTATACTTTTATAAGACAAATCGTTTTTATATGAGTAATTACTTAAGACTTTTCAATAAACAAGCAATTCAATATTGTTTGCAAAGTTTTTTATATCCTTTCGATAAATATTCTGTTTGAACTAATAATAAATAGTTTAAAAATTAAATCAACTGAAAAATCTCAAATTAGCATTCAATCTTACGTACAAAGCTTTAATTATGTGATAAAGGATTAGCAACAACAGTTGAAAAAATTTCACATAAATATTCTTTAACTTTGTATAGAGCTAGCGATTTTTAGTAAACCGCTGAAAAATAAAGTATAAAAAAGATATTAAGAGGTTATTCAATTTAAAGAGATTATTAAAAACAGTTTATATACTTAGAAGAAAAGAATTTAAAAACCGTGCAATTTTGTCTAAAAACCGCGTTTATTGTTTGATTATTTCTAACAATAAGTTAGCAATAACATTTTAAACTTTAAGCGTTTCATTTTTATTTGTAATAAGTAAATTGTTTTTAAAATTAATAGTGTTGACCACATTTTTAGCTATAGCCAATTGTCATTGAAGTAATTTGATAGCATTTTTAATAGTCTTAAAACTTAAACTTGAAACTAAGCTTTTTAGATTGATGTTTAATTTCGTCAAAAGAATTTTATTAGATTAACATTACTTTAATGGCTTATTTCTAACCTTTAATCATTAAGTTTTGTTTTTAGTCTCTTCTACACAAAGAAGCAGCTTTTAATTATTTTAGATTATTTTAGTGTTAGAAAAGTGTACACAACGTGGTTTTGCAAAAAAATATTTTGATTTACTATGTGAATTTTTTTATTGTTAGCACTGTAGTTATATAGTCAGGGTTTTGATATCAAACAATAAATATTTAAAATCATACAATTTTTTTTATGTTTTTTAGTATAATTATTTTTAGTACCTGAACAAAACTGAGTTATCATATGGACAAAGACCTACGAAAAAGGGTTGAATACATAAGCACTTGTTTTTGTATACCGTTTAAAGTTCACATTAAATACTAAACAAACACTTAAAAACCTAATTAGATTAGTAGGAAAGAAATATATTTTGTTATCGAAAGAAAAAAGCTAAATTTTTAAAAGCATTTTTTATTATTCAGAAATTGCTAAAAACTTAATAATTATTTGTCATAAACAATTAAACTTATGCTAATGTATATCAATATAAAAATAAATAAGTTGATTTATTTAACCTTCAAAAAATTCAACTTTAAAAAGTAAAAAATAGTTTTGCACTGATAAAAAATAGTCACAGCCGGACTTGTTTTAAACTAAAATAGTAAATAAATACAAACGTTGTTTAACTGAATGACGATAAACAGAAATAATAAGGTTGTGGTTATCTATAGTTGTTGAGCAATTTATCATATTTTTACTGACAATTTTAGAAAAATAATTTTTTATTACAACTTCTTGATACTAATGTCAGAATAAGTTTAACTTGTCGAAATTAAGGTTTAAGATTAGATTTTTTTAGTATAGTTTTTTTGGTTACAAATTTAATAAAACTCGACTTTACTTAGTTAAGTTTTATAGCCTACTTTCATTAGTTTTGCAAAAAATGAGGTTATATTTGAAATAGTACTTATAGTGTAATGTTTTATTTATAATTGTTTATAACTTATATCTGCAGTTTTATTCAAGTGTTTAGAAAATTGAAAAACATGGCAAACAATATTACAGTATATTATCTTCAAGTCTTAATTTTTTATTGGCTTAGTTTTTACAAGCATAACCATTAGTTGAATATATTTTTATTTTATGATTCTTCAAAGCTATTTATTTAATATAAAATGAAAAACTTTACTTTTAATAAAAGAAGTATTTCACAACTTTGCTTTCAGTATTAGTTAAAAGCAATGAGTTTTATTTTATGGTCGAAATTTAATTACAGCGCATAGATTGATTTACAAACGATCAAATGAATTATTAATTGTTTAATCTTTTTACTAACAAAAGCTATTATAAGATAAAATTTTAAGCTTAAGTTCTAAGAAAAACGATATTAATACATTTTATTTCAAGCTTTGCAATATATTTTTTAAAATTATAAGTTAAACTTTAATTTCACTTTAGTTTTTCAAGTCACTAAACTTTTCAATTAATTAAACATAAACTAATGGAAACAATGTAAAATAACAAGAAACGAATATTCAATAGGTTTGTTTTATTATTAAAATTTGTTAAGCATAATAATTACTTTTTTCACAAATATTAATTAAATTGTTATTTAAATATTTAGGATATTGGGAAAATTTAAACGAGTAAAAATCATTCTGATATTTATTTTGAATACAAAAAATAAACTTAAAAAGAGTTGTACAATATTTAACGCATGATGGTTGAAACAAAGTTTTTGTGTAAAAAAATCTCAATTAATCCTAAAGTATATAAGAGTTTCAATAATGAAAATAGTTAAATTTCATTGTTGAAAGGTTCTACGTTTAAATTTACTAAATCAGTAAAAATTTAAAGCTTGAGCTACGTTTTAAAGGTTTTTTTATACAGTTTAAATCTTTATAGCAAATGATTGTAGAAATGTATATGAGACGACCATTAGCTTTTCTTACATAAAACAACGCACATATACAAAGTATTTTAAAATTTTATGACATTAGCTGTAAAATATCAATTTAGTTATACTTTATTGATTCAGTGACTCGTGTTTACATGACGTGTTAATACAAGTTGGACATTCATATGTTATTAATTGCAAACTTTCAATATAGCCTGATTGGTAAAACTTTTGTTTTAAAATTATAATACTTTCATTGTAACCTAAAATAATTGTTAATTGTTATATAGACGTCTGCATTTTATCACAACAATTTAGCTTTATGGTTTTCAGCAATAAAAAATTGTTTACAACTTATTTAAATTACCAGTAATTAGTGATTGTTGTTCAAGGTTTTACAGTACACTCATAGGAATTTATAAATGAGTAAGCGTTAAAGTAAACATTTGACTACCTTAAACAAATTATCCAATTAAAGTTTTTATTTTATATTTTTAAAAGTTTTTTTTTATTTTTACTCTCGCTAGGTTTTAATAAGAAAACTATTTCATTTGTAAAATTGTAATATGTTGAACTTTTTAACCTTAAAAATTTTTTAAACTAACGACTTGAAATTTTGTGCACAGAAAATTATACAAGTATAAATTTTTAAATAATCTTAAAAAAAAAGTTTTAAATGACGCTTTATATTAAAAAAATTATAAAAAAATATGTTAAGCCCTTAGGTATTAAAAAAAACGTTTGATGTTGTTGATATTAGGTTATATGTCTTTTCAAAAATGTTTTTTATTACATAAAACCAAGTTTAATTAAAAACTTCAATTTTTTTTTATATTACCAATTTATTGCCTTTTTTCATTTTTCTTTGTAAACAAGCAAAATTTTAGTCACAAGGTCCTTTATTTTTTATCATTCTAATTAATAATGTAGTTTACTGTTTTATGCAGTATTGATCTTGAAAGGTGCACAAAGATGAATTAAAATCAATAAAAATACAGCTCGAGCCAAATTTCAAAACAGAAAAAACAGAGCGACGCTGGTGAGAAAATCTCTATTAAACACGTGTTAAAAACACTTCGTCTGTTTTAATTATTCTGTTACTTTTCAACTGAGCGAAACAATCAAAGCGTAGAGAACAGTGTGCAATGTAACACTTTGAATTCTGAAAGTGTAAAGTTACTGACAAATAAATCGATTTGAGCCCAGAAAGAGTTGAGTTATATGCATTCACAATTACCACCGGCTAATCCTATTCATTTGCGCCCACTGATAGAAGAATGTGACGTCATAATAGAGTAAACGCTGGTTTGCTTCTTTCGACCGCTTCTCTTTTGAAACACGAGTAAAAATTACTTCAGTGAGAAATCAACTGCGTTGCGTTACCTTGAAATCAGCCTATTGTTGTTGTTGATAGTATAAAGAAATGCGAAAATTTGTTTAGATAGATTTTTTTATGAAATTAATTTGTCAAAAAAACATCTAGATAGTATAAGTTCTTAGTAATTTCAATGCTTGAGAAAATTTAAAAACATAAAACAGATAGGTAAAAAGTTGGCATGATTTCTAAAACAAATTGATCATAGCTACACTTTTTATTTGAAACTAAATTAAAAATGTACTTTTTTGTAAATAGATTTTTCTCTTTGTAGGTTATTTAGTAATAGTGCTGTTTTTTTCATTAAATGCTGTAGTTATACCGAAGTAACATAACTTTAACGTCGGCTTTTATGTTACTTTGAAGTATTTTGAATGGTAATAAATTTTTATTTATCTTTAGGAAGTTAGCCGAAGCATATAACTTTACTAAACTTATGTTTTTGTTATTAATAAAAAAATTCAATGATGGTTTGTTTTCATGTTATAAAAAAAAAAAGTCATATATTTTGTTCAAAATTCTTTTAGCATAGGTAATTGCTCGAAGTTAGAACTCGTTTTTTTTTTTTTGACAAAACACTAGCTTGAATGTACTTTTAAAAAGTTGTTTTAGTATAGTTTATTTTTTATCATTAGCTGTGGGTTTAATTTTATAAAGGTTTTTACGATTTTAAATTTTTTTAACTTTATTTATTGTAAGAACATATTTTTAAACACCTTATTTTGTTTTAAAAAACATTGATTACTAATTTTTAGTTTTTCCTTAGAAATCTGGCGTTTAAGAGTAAGTTGTACAGTATAAATGTTTAAAACGCTGTAGGTGTCATTATTTTATAATCAAAGATAAACATGTATTATAAAATATTAACAACTACTCAACGAGATATCATCAATCTTAATCTATTTGACGCTTTTAGTAATACTTGCCGTTTAAGTTTAACCACAGCTTATTTTTTTAAGCAAAACAAAATCCTTCCTAGAGCTTTATTTTGTCTGTTTTGGGTTAATAAGCTGACCATTTATCATACTTAATATTTGTTATGATTTTTAATGGAATAAAAAAAAACATTATTATATTTAAGAGTTTCTTTTTAAATACATTAAATATCGCAGTTTTTAATGTCTGTGCGTACGAATTATAGCTAAAAATAAACAAAACTCAATTTAAATAAGAAAGTTTTTAATGTACAAAAAGAAATGAATAATTCTTAACGATATATTTTCAGCCAACCACTGTGGGTTTTCTTAAAATTATTAAACTCAACAAAGCAATTTTACCGACGATGTTCCACTTGACGATAGTAGTCTTGTTGGTTTTAATTTCAGATTCAAACGCAAAACAAAAAATTCTCAGTCCAATTTACTGGAATACAACTAACTCCGAGTAAGTCGACTTTTTAAATTAAATATAAGTATTTTCCTCGAAAAATTTTACTTTAGATTTTTTATATCCAATATTTTAAGATTTTATTGTAAAACAATGTTTCACTCAAAAAAAAAAAAAGATCATTAATTAACAATAAACTAAAACAGACTTTTTAAATTTTTGTTATGTTGTCTTTAAACAAGTTCTTACATTACTAGTTTATTTTGAAATAGACTCTGGCCAAAACAATCGACGTTAAACGTTAACTTGTTCGACACCCTTCCCTTCAAGTGCCCGTACGTCGACAAAAACGACCATAATGACCGAAACTTGCACGTGTCCATATTCTTCGTCGACAAGAGCGGCTACGAAAAATGTGACGCATCACGTGGGATGCTGCTGAAGAAGTGCATACGACCCTATGACGTCATAATGCCTTACAACTTCTTCTTCACTAACGTCAGTTCGTCCGAGTACATTCCAGAGGTGCACCCTGGAAAGACTTACTACTTTATTTGTTAGTTTTATACTGTTATCTAAATATTTTTTTGTGTTAAATCTTACAATATAATGTTAAGAATTTCATGTTTTGAGTCTAATTAAAATTTATTTTCATTTTTATAAATTTCTGACACTTGTTAGTTCAAGCTTTTGTGTTAGATAAACTGATTGTAATGTCGACTTTCTTTTAATGTCCAATTTTAATTTTTTTTTTTTACTAATACTCATTCTTACTTGTAGATCTAATTTTAACTGATGCTTGTAGATCTTAATTAAAAACGGCACGTGATTTTAAAAGGCGAGTTGAAGTTTACTATTGTTCCTATAAAAACATAAAACTACTTATATAAATAAATAGATTATGCTTTTCTTTGTATTTTGACAGCTTGTTAAAAAACATTTTTATTCATGATACTCATAATGTAAACGATAAGTTTTATCGCAGTATTCGAATAATTTACAGACTTTTTTATTGTTTTATTACAAAGATCTCGAATTAATAGGTTTGTGACTTAATTGCGCTAACTCTTGTGTTTTTAAACGGTTATTTTTAAATAAAACTAATTCATATAAGTAACATAATCGCTTCAAACAAGTTTAATAAAACTTTATTGTTTTACTTAAACAATTAATAAAATAAAACTATTTCAATAAGTGAAATTCAAAACTTAAAACTAAAACAGTCTTCTCCTAAGTTTGAGTATTTGCATATAAACCTAGCTGCATATTTTAAATTAAATTATTTTTAATACTATTTAGTTTAAATGAAACAAATGGTAATTTTTTTAATAATGTCGTATTAACAAATTAGTCTGTTATTGTTTATAACAATTCGCTTGAGGCTGTTTTGATAGTTCTTCATTTAATACTAGTTTTAATATTAATAAAAAAGTAAAAAAAATATATTACAAAGCACAATAATTTATAATAAATACCAAAATATGTTTTGTAGCACTTAGAAGTATTTTTTATTACTTTGCTTAAAAAGACTGTTAGTATTGTAAAATTCATCAATTGAACCTAAACATTATCATTGTAGTTACACACGATTTGTTTTTAATATTTTTTTGCAAGGTATCTTTCATACAGAAATAAAAACATGCTCGAAGATTAATTTAATGCATACATACGTACACTTATATATAAATATATATATATATATATATATATACATATATACATATATCTATATATATAATACTTATTTTTTTTTCTCAGCCACATCAACAGGAATGAAAGGAGAGCACAAGAACTTATTTGGTGGATTGTGCCAAAAAAGCAACTTGAAGTTGAAGGTTCATGTGTTTGACGTTCATCAGAAAGGTAAAAATTTGTCATCATATGTTTTTACGTCATATAAAAAGTGAACAAATCGCTTCCAAACGCTTTTTTTTGTTTTAACTTTTAGTGGTACAAACTTGTTTTTTATTGAACAGAATAAAGTTGTTAATTAGCTTTCAAACAAATTTTTATCTTATGTACGTTTCAGAGGCATAAATCTTAAAAAAAACAAATATTTGAAATTTTAAACTGAAAGAGCTTTACTTATTCAAACTGAATTTTGCATAACATATGAACAAACCTGAGAAAGAAACTGCGAAAAAAATTGATAAACAACCAATAGTAGAAGCCACTCAAAACGACCCAAGTACTCACGATTCATCAGAAAACAGTGACTTGTTAAAGGCACCAAAAGAAGACAACAGCCAATCAAACGTCGTCATCGGAATATCTGTTGGCATCGCTGTCGTCTCATTGGTCGCCATGTTCCTCCTCATGATGAACATTGTGAGCAAGAGGAAGAAGAAAGACGTCTTCAGCAACAACTACGAGTACCAAATTACAACCCCTCAGTTCAAAATAGTGCCGATAAACAGGAGCAACCTGAAAAGTTCCCACGTTAAACCTCCTAGTAATTTTAGTGATCTGACGGGATGTTTCCCGAATGAAGCCAATGATACTTCGATCCGAGGCTCGGAGTTCGATTACTACGATTACACGAACCACCGCGTGGAAAGTTGCTATGGCAACGGGGGAACGGTGGTGCATGTGTGACGTAATAAAGATATAATAGTTTATAAGCTAAATCATAGAGAAACTTTCAGGGGTTTTATAGAGGGGGATGCAAAGAAAACATTTATTTCTGAGTAATTTTGAGCGACTGTGTTTTGAATGTTTAATTTGTTTTATTCTTTTTACAATCATATTAAAAGTGTTGATCGCTTTTTATGTATCAGTGCTTTATTAAGTACAAGTTTCGATTAGTTATTTAGTTTAAATCAAAATATCTCTAAAGTTGAAATATAGCCAAGTTTAGTGTGTTTTTTATTTGTTGTTTTAAGCATTTTCATGCAGTACGATTTTGCGTTAATGTTTAAAGTTAAGTTCAGAAAAATTAAACAAATATGTCGATTTATCATTTTTTATACTTTTAGTTTTGTAATTTGTATTCAAAATTAGAAATAAACTTTATAAGTTTTACCGATTTAGAAGCTTTAAATTGAAACAAACATCATATTTTGTACGAATTATTTAGTATTTATTAGTTTGATAAAAAAGAAAAACGAGATGTTTTTTAGTAAGTTTTTAAGGTTTACAGTTTTTCTTACTTAATATACTTGCTAAACTTAAAAGTATACTTTTACTTTATCCATATAATTCTACAGAAAAATCATTGTTTATTTTTTTAAATTTGTTTACTATATATTTCATCTAAATGAGTTTGTTTATAAAAAAGTTTGAGTTAGTATAAATAAACTTTGAGTTTGACTTGATCACTTTAAAAAAGTTGTAGTGTAACAGATATCGAACAAAAAGTAAACTTTATATCTACTGAACTCAATATAGTTCAATATATTTTTTTTAGTTTTAAACTAGTAAAAAAAAATATAGTCTAAAATATTTTTTCTTAACATAACAAAATGTATAAATAAAAAGGACACTTTTTTCTATTCTGTGAAAGACTAAGTATTTTATTTTTAACTAATAATTAATTTTTAAATTAATTAGCATAACTACCTTATACGTTCTTTATACTTACCTTTATAGTTAATGACAAGCTTATTCTTTTATAAGACAAATCGTTTTTATATGGGTAACTACTTAAGACCTTTCAATAAACAAACAGTTTAAAAATATTTGCAAAGTTTTTTATATCCTTTCGATAGATATTTTATATGGACTAATAATATAAAGCTCAAAGTTTAAATCTATCGAAAAATCTCAAATTCGTATTCAATCTTAAGTACAAAGCTTTTATTTTTCGATAAAAAATTAGCAACAGCAGTTGAAAAATTTTCACATAAACAATCTTTAACCTTGTATAGAATTAACAATTTTTAGTAAACCACTGAAAAATAAAGTATAAAAAATAGATTAAGAGGTTATTCCACTTAAACAGATTATTTGAAACAGTTAATATACTTAGTATTAAAGAAGAAGTAAAAAATTTTAAAGCTGTGCAATTTTATATAAAAATCTTGTTTTTGTTTTATTAGTTCTAACAATAAGTTTGCTATAACATTTTTAACTCGGAGCGTTTCATTTTTATTTGTAATAAGGAAAACGTTTTAAAAAGAAATAGTGTTGACTACATTTTTAGCCAGTTATCATTGAAATAGCTTGCTAGCGTTTTTAATAGTCTCAAAACTTAAACTTGAAACTAAACTTGAAACTAAGCTTTTTAGAATGGTGTTTAATTTCTTCAAAATAATTTCATTAGATTAACATCACTTTAATGGCTTATTTCTAACCTCTGACCATTAAATTTTGTTTTTAATCTCTTCTACACAAAGAAGAAGCTTTCAATTATTTTAGATTATTTTAGTGTTATAAAAGTGTACACAACGTGGTTTTGCAAGAACATATTTTGATTTACTATGTGAATTTTTTTGTATAGTAAGCAATTTAATAATATAGTCAGGATTTTGGTATCAAAAACTAGATGTTTAAAATTATACAATTTTGTTTTTTAGTATAATTATTTTTAGTACCTGAATAAACTAAGTTATCATAATGACAAACACCTACGAACAAGGGTTAAATACATTAGTATTTTTTTTTGTTTACCGTCTAAAGTTCAAATTAAATATTAAACAGACAATTAAAAACCTAATTAGGTTAGTCGAAAGAAATATATTTTGTTAATAAAAGAAAAAATCTGATATTTTTAAAACCTTTTTTTTATTATTCAGAAATTTCTAAAAACTTAATTAGTTTTTTTGTCATGAACAATTGAACTTATGCTAATGTATATCAATATAAAAACAAATAAGTTGATTTATTTAACCTTCTAAAAATTCAACATTAAAAAGTTAAAATACAGTTTTGCACTGATAAAAAAATCACAGCTGGACTTGTTTTAAGCTAAAATAATAAATAAATACAAATTGTTATTTAACCGAATGACGATAAATAGAAACAACAAGATTGTGGTTATCAGCAATTTATCATATGTGTATTGAAAATTTAAGAATAATAATTTTTTATTACAATTTGTTGATACCAATGTCAAAATAAGTTAAACTTGTCGAAATTAAGGTTTAAGATTAGCTTTTTTTAGGATGTTTTTTTGGTTACAAGTTTAATAAAACTCGACTTTACTTAGTTAAGTTTTATAGCCTACTTTCATTAGTTATGCAATAAATAAGGTTATATTTGAAATAGTACTTATAGTTTAATGTTTTATTTATAATTGTTTATAACTTATATCTGCAATTTTATTCTAGTGTTTAGAAGATTGAAAAACCTTGCAAACAATAGTACAGTATATTATCTTCAAGTCTTAGTTTTTTATTGGCTTAGTTTTTACAAGTATAACCATTAGTTATTTTTTTTTTAATTTATGTTTCTTCTAAGCTCTTTGTTTAAAGAAAAATGAAATACTTAACTTTTAATAAAAGAAGTATTTCACAACTTTCCTTTCAGTGTTATTTAAATGCAATGAATTTTATTTTATGGTTAGAATTAAATTACAGCGCATAGATTGATTTACAAACGATTCAATGAATTATTAATGGTTTAAGCTTTTTACTAACAAAAGCTATTATAAGATAAAATTTTGAGCTTAAGTTCTAAGGAAAATGTTATTAATACATTTTATTTCAAGCTTTGAAGTAGTTGTTTTAGAATGTTAAGGTAAACTTTAATTTCTATTTAGTTTTTCAAGTCACTAAACTTTTCAATTAATTAAACATAAACCAATGGAAACAAGGTAAAAAAGAAAAAATATACTTAATAGATTTATTTTATTATTAAAATTGATGAAGCATAATAACTACTTTTCACAAAAGTTAATTAAATTATTATTTTAATAGTTAGAATGTTGGGAAAATTTGGACGAGTAAAAAGCATTCAGATATTTGTTTTGAATACAAAAAATAAACTTAACATAAGTTGTACAATATTTAACGCATGATGGTTGAAATAAGTTTTTGTGTTAAACAATCTCAATTTAACCTAAAACATATAAGAGTTTCAATAATTAAAAAAAGTTAAATTCCATTGTTGAAAGGCTCTACGTTTACATTTACTAAATAAGTAAAAACTTAAAGCTTGAGCTACACTAAAGGTGTTTTCATACAGTTTAAAACATTATAGCAAATGATTGTAGAATGTATATGAGACGACCACTAGCTTTTCTTACAAAAAATCGCACATATACTAATTATTATAAAATTTTATGACATTAGCTGTAAAATATCAATTTGTTTAAACTTAATTGATTCAGTTACTCGGGTTTACATGGCGTGTTAATACAAGTTGGACTTTCATCTTTTACTAATTACAAGCTTTCAATATAGCTTGATTGTAAAAAGTCATGTTTTAAAATTGTTATATTTTTATTGAAACCTAAAATAATTGTTAATTGTCATATAAACGTCTGCAATTTATCACAATAATTTAGCTTTATAGTTTTCAGCACTAAAAACAATGTTATTTACTACTTATTTAAATTACAAGTAATTAGTCATTGTTGTTCAAGGTTTTACAGTACACTTATAAAAATTTATAAATGAGTAAGCGTTAAAGTAAATATTTGACTAACTTAAACAAATTATCCAATTAAAGTTTTTATTTTTTATTGTTAAAGTTTTTTTTTATATTTTTACTCGCGCTAGGTTTTGATGAGAAAATTATTTCATTTGTAAAATTGTAATATGTTGAACTTTTTCACCTTAAAAATGTTTTAAACTAACGACTTAAAATTTTGTGCACAGAAAATCATACAAGTATAAATTGTTTAATAATCTTTAAAAAAAGTTTAAATGACGCTATATATTAAAAAATTGTAAAATAAATATGTTAAGCCCTTAATTATTAAAAAACGTTTGATGTTGTTGATATAAGGTTATATGTCTTTTCAAAAATGTTTTTTGTTACATAAAACCAAGTTTAATTAAAAACTTCAAGTTGTTTTTTATATTACCAATTTATTGCCTTTTTTCATTTTTTTTTGTAAACGAGCAAAATTGTAGTCACAAGGTCCTGTACTTTATTATTCTAATTAATAACATAGTTTACTGTCTTATGCAGTATTGATCTTGAAATGTGCACAAAGATGAATTATAAGCAATAAAATGCAACTCGAGCCAAATTTCAAAACAGAAAAAACAAAGCGACGCTGGTGAGAAAATCTCTATTAAATACGTGTTAAAAACACCTCGTCTGTTTTAATTTCTCTGCCATTCGTCAACTGAGCGAAACAATCAAAGCGTAGAAAACAGGGTGAAATGTAACACTTTGCATTCTGAAAATGTAAAGTTACTGACAAATAAATCGTTTTGAGCCTAGAAAGATTTGAATTATATGCATTCACAGCTACCAGCGGTTAATTCTTTTCAATCTCGCCCGCTGATAGAAGAATGTAACGTCATAATAAGATAAACGTTGGTTTGCTTTTTTCGACCGGTCCTCTTTTAATACGCGCTTAAAATTTTTTTCAGTCAGAAATCAACTGCGTTGCGATACCTTGAAATCAGCCTATTGTTGTTGTCGATGGCACAAAGAAATGCAAAAACTTGTTTAAATAGATTATTTTATGAAAAAAATTTGTCAAAAAAGCTTCTGGTTAGTACTAGTTCGTAGTAATTTCAAGGCTTAAGAAAATAAAAATTAAAACACAGATATATGTAAAGTTGGCATAATTTCTAAAAATAGAAATAAAGCAAATTTAACTCAGTTACTTTTGTTTATTTAAAATATAATATATAAATGTATTTTTTACAAATTAATTTTTCTCTTTGTAGAGAAATTTGCAATACTAACGTTTTTTATTTTGTTAAATAAGTAGACATATCGAAGTAAACTTAAACGTCAGTTTATATGTTACTTTGAAGTTTTTGAAAGGTAATAAATTTTTCCTTTTCTTTAGGTAGTTAACTAAGGGCTTAATTTTAGGCAACGTATATTTTTGTTTATTAAAGAATTACTCAATACTGATTTTTATTCATTTTATTAAAGAAAGTCATGTTAAATATTTTGTAACTTTAGATTTTTTTTATACTTATTCTAATAAAAAAATTGTTTATAGACACTTCTTCAAAGAAATACCACAATTTGAAAATATTTCATTTTAATAATTCACACAAAGTTTTAATTTGTATAAGGCTTTGTATAGTTGTCTGATTTTTTAACTTTATCTATAAATGAAACAGTTGTTAAACATTCTCTTTTGTTTTAAAATGTGCTGTGAATTATTTAATATCTTATAGTTTAAAAAGCTGGCGTTTAAAAGTAAATTGTACAATCTAACTGTTTTAAACGCTGCCGATGTCATTGTTTTATAATCAAAGATACACATGTATTACAAAATATTGACAACAACTCAATGAGATTAAATTAATCTTAATCTATATGACACATTGACTAATACTAGCCGTTTAAACTTTACCATGACTCTATATCTAAGGCAAAACAAAACCCTTCCTACTGTTAGAGTATGTGTGTTTTGGTTTCATTAAGTTAAATATATATCATGTTTAGAAGTTATATTATTTTTGATTTAATAAACAAACGATTATTAGATCCACGATTTTTATATTAAGTCCATTGAATTAACGTAACTGCTAATGTCTGTGCGCACGAATTACGCACAAAAAATAGTTTATATAACCAAAATTTTTATTGTAACAAAAGAAGTGAATAACTCTTAATATTTTTTTTTTCAGCCATCTACTGTAGTTATTCTTAAAGTAGTTAAAATCAACAAAGCAACTTTACCGACGATGTTCCACTTGACGATAGTAGTCTTTTTTGATTTAATTTCAGATTCAAATGCAAAACAAAAAATTCTCACTCCAATTTACTGGAACGCTACTAATTCCGACTAAGTCAAATTTTTTGATAAAATAAAACAAATCTTTTAAACTAATGTTCTTCGTTTTTTTGTTTTATAATTTTCGCTGATTTATTATAACCATTAATACTTCAAATTAGACGCTGGCCAAAACAATCGACGTTAAACGTTAACTTGTTCGACACCCTTCCCTTCAAGTGCCCGTACGTCGACAAAAACGACCATAATGACCGAAACTTGCACGTGTCCATATTCTTCGTCGATAGGAGCGGGTACGATAAGTGTGACGCATCACGTGGGATCCTGCTGAAGAAGTGCATACGACCTTATGACGTCATAATGCCTTACAATTTCTTCTTCACAAACGTGTCCTCGTCCGAGTACATCCCAGAGGTGCACCATGGAAAGACCTACTATTTTATTTGTTAGTTTTATACCGTTTTCAACATAAATTTTTTTCGTAACTTTTTTGATGTTGAACTTTACAATATATTGTTAAGAGTTTCATGTTTTCATTCTAATTGAAATTTATTTTCATTTTTATAAATTTCTGACACTTGTTAGTTCAAGCTTTTGTATTAGATAAACTGATTGTAATGTCGATTTTCTTTTACTGTCAATTTCTTTTTTTTTTCTTACTAATACTCATTGTTACTTGTAGATCTGATATTAACTGAAAACGGCACGTGCTTTTAAAAGGCGAGTTGAAGGATACTATTGTTCCTATAAAAACATAAATTTACTTATACAAATAAACAGATTATGTCGTTCTTTGTGGTTTTGACAGCTTCTTAAAAAGCATTTTTATTTATGATACTCATAATGTAAACGATAAGTTTTATTGCAGTATTCAAATACTTTACAGACTTTTTTATGGTTTTATTACAAAGATCTCGAACTAATTGGTTTGTGACTTAATTGTGCTAACTGTTGTGTTTTTAAACGGTAATTTTTAAATAAAACTAATTCATATAAGTAACGAAATTGCTTCAAACAAGTTAAATAAAACTTTGTTCTTTTACTTAAACAATTAATAAAATAAACTATTTCAATAAGTGAAATTCAAAACTTAAAACTAAAACAGTCTTCTCCTAAGTTTGAGTATTTGCATATAAGTCTAGCTGCATATTTTAAATTTAATTATTTTAAATTTTTTTTAGTTTAAATGAAACAGATGGTAACTTTTTTAAAATGTCGTTTTAACAAATTAGTCTGCAAGTGTTTACAACATTTCGTTTGAGGCTATTTTGATAGTTCTTCATTTAATAGCAGTTTTAATATTAATAACAAAGTAAAAAAATATATTACAAAGCACAATAATTTAAAATAAATACCGAAATATGTTTTGTAGCACTTTAAAAATTTTTTTTTGCTTAAAAAGACTGTTAGTATTGTAAAATTCATCAATTTAACCAAAACAATTTTATTGTAGTTACACACGATTTTTTTTAATATTCTTTTGCAAGGTATCTTTCATACAGAAATAAAAACATGCTCGAAGAGTACTTTAATGCATACATACGTACACTTATATACAAATATATATATATAGATATAATTTATTGAAATGGCGATTTTAAAAATTCTGGTACATATATTTCATAAAGCTTTAATTTTTCATATAATTTATGAAAAATTAAAGCTTTATGAAACATATGTACCAGAATTTTTAAAATCGTCATTTCAATAAATTATTTAAAAGCCCTTCAAGTGGGGTCAGTAGAAGGTGTTTAAGTTTGAACATTAACCTTATTTTATATATAGATATATATATATAATACTTAATTTTCTTTTTCTCAGCCACATCAACAGGAATGAAAGGAGAGCACAAGAACTTATTTGGCGGATTGTGCCGGAAAAGCAACTTGAAGTTAAAGGTTCATGTGTTTGACGTTCATCAGAAAGGTAAAAACTTGTCATTATATGTTTTTACGTCATATAAAATGTATACAAATCGCTTTCAAACGCTTTTTTTTTTGTTTTAACTTTTAGTGGTACAAACTTGTTTTTTATTGTTGTTGAACAGAATAAAGTTGTTAATTAGCTTTCAAACAAATTTTTATCTTATGTACGTTTCAGAGGCATAAATCTTAAAACAAACAAATATTTGAAATTTTAAATTGGAAGAGCTTTAATTATTCAAACTGTATTTTGCAGAACACATAAACAAACCTGAGAACGAAGCTGCTATAAAAATCAATGAACAACCAATAGTAGAAGCCACTCAAAACGACCCAAGTACTCATGATTCATCAGAAAACAGTGACTTGTTTAAGGCACCAAAAGAAGACAACAGCCAATCAAACATCGTCATCGGGATATCTGTTGGCATCGCTGTCGTCTCATTGGTCGCCATGTTTCTCCTAATGATGAACATTGTGAGCAGGAAGAAGAAGAAACACGTCTTCAGCAACAACTACGACAACCAAATATCAACCCCTCAGTTCAAAATAGTGCCGATAAACAGGAGCAACCTGAAAAGTTCCCACATTCAACCTCGTAGTAATTTTAACAATCTGACCGGTTGTTTCCCGAATGAAGCTAAAAATACTTCGATCCGAAGCTCAGAGTTCGATTACTACGATTACACGAACCACCGCGTGGAAAGTTGCTATGGCAACGGGGGAACGGTGGTGCATGTGTGATGTAATAAAGATAGAATAGTTATAAGCTAAACCATAGAGAAACTTCCAGGGGTTTTATAGAGGGGTGTGCAAAGAAAACGTTTAGTTTTGAGTAATTTTGGGCGACTGTGTTTTGAAAATTTAATTTGTTTGTTATTTTTACAATCATATTAAAAGCGTTGACCGCTCTTTATTGTATCAGTGCTTTATCAAGTACAAGTTTAAATTAGTTCTTTAGTTTAACACAAAATATCTCTAAATTGAAATATAGCCAAGTTTAGTTTGTTTATTTTTAGTTGTTTTAAGCATTTTCATGCGGTACAATTCTTGCAATAGTGTTTAAAGGTAAGTTTAGAAAAATAAAACAAATATGTCGATTTTTCTTTTTTATACTTTAAGTTTTATAATTTGTGTACTAATTTGGAGATTATACTTAAGCTTTATAAGTTTTACCGATTTAGAAGCATTTAAAATGAAACAAACATCATATTTTGTACGAATTCTTTAGTATTTATTAGTTTGATAAAAAAGAAAAACGAGATATTTTTTAGTTCACAGTTTTTCTTACATTTGATACTTGCTAAGCTTAAAAGTATGCTTTTACTTTCTCCATATAACTCTACAGAAAAAACATTGTTTATTTTTATATATTTGTTCACTATATATTTCATCTAAATGAGTATGTTTGTAAAGAAAATTGAGTATAAATAAACTTTAAAATACTGCCTAATACGGGTAGCATTTTGTTTTAAATTGTAGTAGTACAAAAAATATTATTCTCAGAAAGTTCAAAAGCACTACTAAATATATTGTTTGTATTTTTTCATAGTTAAAATTACCAAAGTATGCTAATACTTTTTGAAAATTTAATAACATTCAGCTAAGCAATAAAAAATATTAAAGTCTAGTGTTTCATAGCAGTTAAAAGCAATTAATAAAGATTATTTTACTAATATATATTTATTTAAAATTAATTACTTAAAGTTTGTAAGTAAAGTTTATTAATTTTATGTAAATTTATAAAAAAGTATCAAACTATTAAAATTGTGACTTAAAAAGTTCATGATAAATTTACAATGTAATCAATATTCATTATTTTTATGCAAATAAGTTGTAGTAACTATTTTACAACAAAATATATCATAGAAAAAATGAAACTTGTTATTTTGTGTCTACTAAACAATTTTACTAAATAAAAGATAAAATCAGACTAATAATAATTATCAAAATAAATGCTATCAATACGTTTAGTAGTATAACTTTATTTTTAATCAACATTAAAGCTGTGTCTGTATTTCCAGTTTAAACTTCTAGTGAAATGATATCTGTAGATAAGTTTTTATTTGTTTTTGGATTTTTTTCATTTTACTTTTTCAAGTTATAGTCATAATCAAAAATAAAGTTTAATAGAAAACTTAAAAACTACTTTTTTTTCATAAATTAATATTTTTTATACAAGTCAAACTTTTAATTTTTAGTCTGTTAGCACAGAGATTGGTCAACCTTAATAAAATAGTTTGTATAATGCTTCTAGAAAATTAATTTTTTATTACAATACTTAGCTAACATCAAAGTTCATAAAGCCTAATTGGCTAAAATATATTTTTTCTAAAATGCACAAAGTTTTGAAATTTATGGCATTTAAAAACCAAAAAAACTTTTTTTAACAAAACTAGAGCCGAACAAAAGCAAAATATGATTCGTGTAAATTGGAGCTTAAACCGAAATTCGCGTCTTGACGAGTGTTTGCTTTGCTTCGAATAAAAAGCGTCATTACGCGCCGTCAAACATGAAAAGCGAACATCTGCTGAGTTGCAATAAGGACAAAAGCAGATTAAATTTTTGCAATGAGGACAATAGCAGATTAAATCTCGGCGAGTCCCGAAAGTTAAGCCGGAATGAGTTAAATCGGAATATTTTCTTGCAGCTGCGATGTATTTATTCGGTGTGTTTGAGTTTATTTTTTAGCAGTAATAAATTCAACTACTTTCGAAAAAATTAAATTAGTTGTTTCGTGTAAAGTGTGAACGATTTTAACCAGATTTAAAGAAAAATTTAAACAAAATGTGTTTTTTTTTTTTTTTGTAGTAAATGAACGCAATTTATTGACTGCACTAATCGTGCATTTAACAATGTATTTTTTATACAGTCTAAGTTATTTTTAAACATACATAAAAAGTTTACTTTACTTTTATCTTAGTTTTAAATAGATTTATTTGTTTTTTAAAACCTAAGAATGATTAATATTCAAACTTTTAAAATGTCATTTAATATGCATATTGGCTACAACTCTTGTAAAAATTTAAATAGTAGCAAAATAAATATTTTGTAATGTAATAGAAACTATTAGATACTAGATAGTTTTGTAAGGTTATTATCAACCCACTATAAATAAGTTTTAATTAAAAATCTTTTTGTTTTTACAACTATAATTAATTGTATTCAATACTAAATAGCAAAAGTAGCTTTATAACGAAGAATTCGACTTTTAAAAAAGTGTAGTAAAAACTAAGTTTATAAGTTGGTTATATTTCAAGTTTTTAGTCTGAAAATATAAATTTGTTTAAGCTTTTTAATTGTTTAACATAGAATTAGCTTAAAATTTTATATGATCTAAATATTTTCATTTCGATATATTATATTATTCCAAGTTTATACTATTTTTGGTTTAAGTTGATTTAAAACAAGTAAAGTTTCAAAATAACAAAGTTATAAAACTTTTTGAATTTTTTTTCAATATGTTTTATTAAACATAAAACTATTCGGTGTTATAATAAGAAGTACATTCAAATTAAAAATAGAATTTTATTAAGTCTAAAACGAGGTGTAATTGCAAATATTCAGCCTTAACTTTGGAAAATAGTTAACAAATGATGTTTTTCACAAAGTATATGTTGAAGTAATATAGAGCAATATCAAATAATTGCAGAAAACATTTCTGTCTTTATCTTTATTAGTTGTCTGTCTGTACATGCATCTATTAGTTTTGGTAATAAGCCATTTTAAGAAAAAATATAAATTTAAAAAAATATTTATACAAAAAGTTATAAAGTAAAAAACCGTTTGTTAAGATAATTTTTAAATAACACATTTAAAAAACTAAAAACAACAGATTTTTGTAACATTTTTAATTTTTTCATTAGTACAAATTTCATTGTAGAAAAAGAAGAAACTAAAAAATAAACACACATAAAATATTTTTGTGAACAAATTTAACTTTTACATTAGTATACATATCCTTGAGGAAGTAGAAGTTTATTAGAGTTCAAAAAACGTGTAAAAAATTAATTAAGTGTCTTTTGACTATATTAAGAAATTTTGAAACAAATACACATTTCGAAGTTAATGAGTATATATGTTTTAATAATAGTGATCAATAGCAATGTAGCAATAACATACTCTAATTTCAATATTATATTCAATTCACGTAATTATGTAATTCTAATTTATGAGAACTTAAATATTTATGTTTATCAGCAAAACCGTCGTTATAAAGTTACTTTATAATAACCACTTTTTATTTCTATTTCAAGTATGTTCAGTCTATAAGCATTAATAAAAATACTCAAAACCGAAATAAAACTGCTTGCAATCTAACTATAAAGAAGTCAGTAAGACGATTAAACTAGATTAAATCGAATGCTTTAAAAATAAAATTTACAACAAATAGTTTTGCTAGTGCGTAATAGTATGAGATATTAATCTATCCGCTTACACTTATTGGTAATTTATTATTCTATTTTGTAAAAGTTTCTCATGCTTTGAACAAGAGCTTGTATCAAAATTAATACAAAAATTGCACTAAACAAGGTAGCTTAGTTTAATGTCATTAACGTCTGTATTACATTGATTATGCGTTTTACAACAAATCAAATGTTTTTTTAATTGAATGGTAACTAAAGCTTGTCAGACCTTAAAAAAAAAACTTACAAAAACACTTAAAAAAAATTGTTGAATGTATTATAAGCAGGCTAAACAAACTCTTTAGTTAGTTTTTTGAAAATACGTTTTGGTTTAATCCATTGCTCTAAGCATAAATTAATACCTTTTTTGAGTGTTTGCCTATGGTGCATTGCTATAATTAAGATAAGACAAAAAGTATGTATTTTTAAGAATATAGCTCTAATTTAGATGAAATAAAACAGCTTACATAAGTCAAGTGAAAATAAAACTCTATAAATGTTTACAACAGTTGTTTGTAATTGTTTAACGTTGTTGAATTCTTAATAACTCTTTGAAGTATAAATTTAATCTTATAACTTACAGTACACAAAAGTGAAACCCCGTAACAAAATTTGTTTGATTTTTTTATTTAGGTCATGCTTAAGTAACGACGCTGGTTGAATAAGCAACTTCAAACAATGTTTGACAAGATCAAAAGAAAAAATAACGATAAACATACTTTGTAAAGTGCTTAAAACATCTGCCTATTTTTTGTGCAGTTTATTTTATTCTTTTCTAAGCTAAAAATAACTTTAATAAAAGCAGTTTGAAAAAAATTGAATTAAAATTATTTCACATTTGAAAAATTGTTTGGTTATTGTTAAACATTTAATAACTAAAGTATATGGCTTTGTTACTGTTTAATTACAAGTTATAAATAAGAATATAAAGAAGAACTAAAATAAGATTTTTTAATCTCTAAATCTTAAAAAAAAACTTATTCACTTTTTGTAATTAATTTAAAATGCAATCTTTTTTAAAATTGTGATTATTTTAGTTTATCTTTTAGATAGAAACAATAAGCTATCAATTAATGTACTAATAGTAATAAGCTATCAAAAGTAATTTCAAAAAATACAAAAAAAACAAATTTGTAGTTTAAATTTTTCAGTTTTAAGTATTTAAAATATTAAAAATCTAGTTGGTTAAAGAAACAGTAATGATATATAAAAGTTTGTTAAACATTTTTTTGAAACTTCTACAAGTTAGTTTTTTATAGCTTATAAACTTTAATCTAAAAACAGTATAATATAAATCTAATTTAAGTACCAATCTTTTATCTGAATCCAAAATCTAATTTCAATTGGTTTACTTTTAAAGTCGTCAGGAAAGATTATTGTTTAAGCTTTCTTGTACTAATTTTAAAATTTGTTTGCTTTTAACACGATAACGGAAATGTTTACTTAGTTGTGAATTTTCACCGTAATTTTCAAATTTATTAATAGGTTATTACGCGAAATAAAACATATATTTTGTAAATTTTGGAATTTTCGATAAACAAACTCGTTATATATAAACTTGATGTTTCAAAAAATTTACACTGGTGCTAAGTAATTTACAAAGTATAGATTGTGGAAACGTCAGCTTATAAGCTATTCTCATATCTAGACTTTATTTCTTTACACCTGTATTTATAAAATAACTACGTTATTTAAAATATAATAAAAATACATACAGAGTTTTTGTTAAAATGCTTACTTTTAAACAAAATTAAATATTTTTATAAGTATAAACGGAGTAAAAAAAAGAAGTATATTACAAAAGTATGTACTAAATTTACAAGAAAAAAAATGAATTTTATTTTGAAGGTTATTTTTGATAGTTACTAAGTTTTATTCTACTTATTTTTTATTTTCTTTAGTACAAGTTTTATTGGTATTTTTACTTTTAACTTAATAAGTTAAAATATGTTTTACAAATTTAGAATATTTCAAACTTTAGAAATTTTTTCTTAATTAGGAAAACTTTTTACTAACACAATTTTTAATCCATTTACATTTATAAAGTGAAAAACACTCATTAACTAAATAAACAATGTTTGATTAAACTTAATGAATGGCGCATATAATAAATAAAATTTATATCGAGAATAGTTAAAGAAAAAAAGTTAAACTATTTGTATAAAGTAATAAAGTCAGAAGATTTTAAAATAAATTTTAATTTTTTATTATAAAGTTAATTTAATTTAGGAAATCTTAATAATGCTTTACTTTTCATTCTTTAGACTAAAGTCTGTAATACACTATCATGATGTTACAAAAAGTACAATTAGCTATTTGTTTATCAATCTTCATAAGTTTTTTAAACGTAAAAGCTAAAGACTTTAGCGACGAAAGAATCCGACATGCCGTTGGAAAATCCTCATATAACTCATTGAAAAGAACTTGCCCAGAAAAACTGAGCTCAACTTATTACAATGATAGCATGACTCCTTTCACAGAAATACGACTGGGTTGCCTTCCTCACAAAACTGACAATTCGCAAATACATTTTTCTATCTGCAACAAAGGACCGTGTGTGGACCCATCAAGCGGTGAGAAAATAAGAAACACTCTTATAGAATCAATTAAAAGGAGAATTAGAGTGAATGGCACGCGAATTGAGGTGAGGCTCCCAGTTGGTTGCGAGTGTCACGTGGGAAAAAACAAAAGTTTTAAATGCTTGAACTAAATACTTCATTTTTAAAAATTTACCAACTCATTTTATGCGTAAAACTTTTTATAATTGTTTATTTAGTAATGTTATGTATACCCTCTCATTTAATAAAACGGGAAACAGTTGATTTTTTTTTATTTGCTACTTTTCTCGTAAAATGTATTAGTATATTAAAAATATTTTATACATAAAACCAACAATATTATCTTTCGGCATTAAATAAATAAAGCATAGCAAAAACGTATTTAGCCCAAAACTTTCAATTTTTTTATCTTGAAAATTTTTTTGTAGAACTACTACACGTTAGTGAAAGAAAATAAAAATACTACTTTAAAACCAAAGTTTTCTTATATGTTTTAATTCTAGTTATTCTTTGTTTGATTTTTATTTCTGAAAAAGCCTTTAAAGGGTATCCGTAGTGTGCGACTCGACAACTGAAAGGTTTTTCGTGCGCCTTGTCCTAAAAAATTTTAAGCGTTTTTTTGTCGTTCCGTAAACCATAAATGAAGTTAACAATGCTTTAACAGTATAAAAACTAGTTTTTGCTAGTGTCTACTTTTAAGCAATAAAGTAGAACTTTTTTTTAAATAACTTAAACTTAGTATTTCTTTTGTAAGTTTTAAATCGTCAGTATCAAGTTTTTAACTAGTTATTGAAAATTAAAGCTGAGTAGTATGTAGATAAATATCTAAAAAATTTTATAATAGAAGCATAATAAAAAGAAGTACATTTGTTTTATATTTTTTTTATATTTCAATACAAAGTTAATAACAACTAATTTAAACTTTTTTCTTCTCATAGCTTATTATCGACTTTACTTTAAACTTTTACAACATATGAAACAAAAAAACTATCGATAAATGGTTTCTTTGTTTCTTTCATCCGTGCTTTCCATTGGTTAATACTACTGCACATATGTTTCTAGAGTAGTAAACTGTGATTTGACAATGCACTGTTTTGACACAATAGATTTTCAGTGATCGATTTGTTTTAATTGTAATCGTTTAAATCAAGCGGTTTTAAACTGAGCTACTACGCTTTTTTATGTCAATAAGCATTTTACTCATTCTTGATGTCCATGTCTAGTATTACAAATACTTTAAAGAAACTGTTAACCTATTTAAAACAGTAGTTGAGTAATATAACAAATGGAGGTATGTTTTCAGTTCTATATAAAATAAACCTTAGTCTTTTTCTGTATAATAATTTAAGAAAAGTCAACGTAAACAAGTTTTCATTTCTGTTTAAATAAATACCTTATTCTTCAATAGTAAAAATATAAAAGCCTGACTTGGGTAAATTAAAATGATGAAATTATTTTGTTTTTAAGACTTAGAAAAATAGTTTATCTAATGCATTTAATTTATTGAAAAGTTTATTGCTACGATTATAACTAGGTAATAAAATTAAATTTGATCTGAAGACTTTTGAAATGAAAATTAAATGTAATAGATTGTACTCGTAATAGTACGGTAGGACTTTTTATGTGTACTATTTTATGGGCACTATTTTATGTGTAGAATTGCTGCAATCAATTCTGCCTATAATTTGATGTGATGTCATTATTATTATGTGTAGTATTTACATGTTGCTGCGATTAAATGAAAAATAAAATACTGTCCAGGCCTTATATAAATATTATGGATAGTTTTTGAGTTTTAAATTTATAAACAAACAAATAAAAAAAAACTTGAATACACATAAACCAATAGTTTGATTTATTTGTACATTTATTTAAATTATATTTTGTAAACTAAAAAAATTAGTGGCTAGACTTATTAAAAGATTATGGATATTTTTTTTTTAAGATTTAATAAAGAAAAAAAACTTGAATACATTTAAACCAATTGTTTGATTTAAAATTATATTTATGTAATTTATATAATTTATATTAACAGAAGCAATGGCTTGGCATAATACAAAAATTTTGAAACTTTTATTTATTTAAGATTTTATAAACAAAATAAAAAATTAAAATTGAACACACATAAATCAATTGTTTGATTTATAGTTGTATATATGTAATTTATATTTAGTAAACTTATAAAAGTAGTGGTTTGCTCTTATGTGTACTATTTTATGGGCACTATTTTATGTGTAGAATTGCTTCAATCAATTATATTCAATGGGTAGTGTTTAGATGTTGCTGCAACTAAATTAAAAATAAAATACTTTCTATGCCTTATATTAATATTATGGATAGTTTTTGTAGTTTTAAAATTATAAACAAACAAATAAAAAATAACTTGAATACACATAAACCAATAGTTTGATTTATTTGTACATTTATTTGAATTGTATTTTGTAAACTAACAGAAGTAGTGGATAGACTTATTAAAAGATCATGGATAGTTTTTTTATGTAATATTTAATAAAAAAATAAGATTGAATACACTTAAACCAATTGTTTGATTTAAAAGTAGACAGTGTCTTATTTTTACTTAATTGCAGCAACCTCTAAATACTACCCATAATTTAAATAAAATCACATAAGTTGATTGAAGCAATTCTACACATAAAAGAGTGCCAATAAATAGTACACATAAGGCCTGTTTTGATGAATATTTTTTCAATATCTACTGACAATAGATACATATCTATTTTTAATCCGTTAGTAGTATTTGAGTTTAATTAATTATTACTTTACACTGATTATTTATTGTGCTTATTACTTTGTTAGTTTTAACTTTTTGTGTTTTTGTTTAAAAACTTATTCATAGTTTTAAATTTGTTCTACTGTTAAGTTCTGACGAAAAGTAGTGTAATACGTATAAACTATCACAGAAAAAACTTGAGAGAGTGTTTTATTTATTTTTTTTTTGCATTAAATATGAATTAGCTGATAATGTTTGAAGTATTAAAGAAATTCTATGCTGAACCAACTCTACAGTCTTGTAATAAACTGATGAACTCTCATTGTAAAGTAATTAAAATTAATTTTTTAAATGAATTCCTGTTGCAGTGTCTGAACAAGTTTGTCTGCCCCAAATGGTTAATTTCTAGAATATACAAATCTAAAATAAAACATAGTCAAAAGGCTGAAGTAATTTTCATTAAATCTGAAATAAGTAAAAACAATCATTATTTGAGCAATTTGAGATTGGTACTAGATATGCGTAGTATCAAGCTTAAAAATGAACTAAGGGAAGACCATTCAAGAAAGTTTAATATGTATATAAGAAATATTAAATAATTTATACTTAATTATCATCTTTTCTTTAAATTTTTCAGAGGTAGGACTTACTCCAACCTGACATTAACCTGTTTATCAAATAAAACAAACAGGGATGTCAGAAACTAGTAATGAAGGATGCTGAGTACTGAATTAATTTGTTTTTTTCTTGAATTATCCCGCTTGAGTAATTGTGTGGCGATTTCCTTGAAAAAACCTAAAACTTTGTGAAGAAGATCACAAAAACGATTTTGCTTTTTATCAAAAATTCATATTAATATTTTCATGCATTGGTTTAATATTTAAACGTAGTTATTTTTTTCTTATAACAGTGAATTAAAAAAGTACTATATGATGAGCATTAGTTTTAAGTTAAAATGGAAATTCTATTTACTTTTTATCAACTTGCATTTGTACTCGTGTTGAGCAAATGTCTATCAAATTTTTTGTGGCAAAATATCGTTTAACGCTTGAATGGAATTAAATTGAAAACATAAACTGATAGTTATTACATGGTTGTAATTTTGTTTATAATGAGGAAAAATATCAAAAATAATAGTTTACCATTTATAAAATCAAATAAATGGTTTTTGATCTCCGTTATAAAGCTTGAATTATTGATTTAGTTTTTAAGCTTTTGTTTTATAAAATAAAAATACCCAATTTGTTTCGTACAAGTTTAAAACTAAATATAAAGTTGTCTTAAAAAAAAGTTAGTAAGTGACTTACACATAATTAATCTTTTATACACTGATGTACATTTTGAACAATTACCACAGACAAAAAAAAATAAATAAATGTTATCACTTAATAAAGTGGTATAAACAAAGCTCAACTTTTAAACTAGTATATAGATCAGTAAAAATTCAGTTAATTAAAATAAATTAGTTGAATCCAGTCGAGCTTTAAAGCATTACAATATACAAAGAAGATTACGCAATCAAGAAGATTTAAAAGACAAAGTATCTTAAATAGCTCTAAAGAAGCACTAAAAGACCGAGTATGTTATATTGTTATACTAACAGTTTAAATTCAAAACCACCTACGTTTTACAAGTACTTCAAAGTCAAAAAAAAATCTTTTTTATATAAAATTCAAAGCACTTTTGTGCATAATGTTAAAAAGTTGTATGTAACAAATTTGCAGTTTTTGTTTAAAATTAACTTTTCTTATCATAATAAAGCTATGTGTAATTGTCTAATTATAAATAAGTTAAAAATAATGTCAATCAAGTATTTGTTATAAATGAACTTTTCGATAAACTCTGTAGTATATTCTATTCATATTTGTTCAGTGCAAGCAAAAGGTTATCGAGTGCTAGTTAAGTAAAACAAAAAAAAAAGGTTTTAAGTTTTTGTTTTTAAATGAGTGTACTTGTAAAAATAAAAGAAAAAGCCTTAATCCGTAAAAAAATATTCTGAGTGTCACTTCAAATATAAAAGTTATAATCATTATATTACTTTTTACTGATAATACTACATTTTGTTTAAGTCAGCTAACTCAACAAAAAAGGTTATTGTTAATTTATTATATTGATATCAACAACAATTTTTCGTTAACACATTATTAAAAAAAAAACATAATTTATAAAATAACTTGAAAGTTTATGAAAAATTTTAAACTTTTTACATAATTATAACTTTATTTTTAAAAAGTTGTACACGATAGTTTTTGGCGGCTAATATAAAACAAATAATTTAAAATTAAACTTGAATTAAGTTTTATCATATATTTTATACATATAAAAACATTTGGAAAACAGAAATATTTTTTTATAATCTAAATAGAAAGGTTTTTATTAAAACTTTTTAATGATAAACATTTAACGTAACTTAATAATTTATGGCAATATTAAAAGGCTATACTAACTATAAATATTTTAACAATAATAATGTAAATAAGTTAAAAAGTTTAATTAAACGTAATATTATAAATAATAGAATAAACTTTAAACAAAGGTCATCTAGTAACATTGCGTCTTATAAAGGTAGATTTCACAATTTGCTAGTGTCTTTTTGTTTAAGAAAAGTTTTAATTAGTATTTTTAATTTGAAGTTTCTGTACGTATGAACTATAAATAAAGAAAAATTTAATATATTTACTTGTTTTCTGCTTTTTTTAACAATATTAAACAATGTGTCTGTCTACATATTTCTTCAACTATACTTAAGTTAACTCTATAAGAAATGGACATAAATTAGACTTCTACAATACAAAACAAATTTTCAAGAGCAGCTCATCTATGGTTGAAGAAAACTAATGCTCTTGCTCAACCTAGAAAAAAGAAAAAGAAAAGAAAAACTTACGAAAAATTTCAAATGCGGCCTAGCGTCAGTTGTATAACTCCAAAATATATTAGAATGACTTTGTTTTAAAGCTAATAAATTTAGCTTCAAACAGGTATACAATTTACTATGAGACACCAATAAATATGAAAATTATGTAGTAATAAAATATACCTCTCAGGTTTATAACTGTCTTTGCTTTTTCTGCTAAATAAAAAGTCGACCAACGAAGTAACTCTAACGCTACAGTAAAATAAAACGGGCTAATACAATCAAATTTTTGTTTCAAAACTGCTTGTTTGGTAGTCCTAAAATTTGTATAAGTATTAAAGACTACTACATGGGCTATAATAAGATTTATGAAATTAATAAACTCTGTAATTATGACTTCATAATTGGGTTAGTTTGAACATCAGATTGATTAAATGTCATAATCAAAAATTCTTATTGCAGTTTTAGTTTTATCCATCTATCAACAGGGTTTTTAAGGTTAGCAATGTAATGTTTGAATGCGTTTAACTTTATATTTCCATTTTCTATTTAAGTTTTCAGTGACTTGAATAATTTTTTTATTTTTAACTTTGTAATTTTGAGTACAAAAGTGAGAAAGCTACTTAAGTATATTATTTAAAATAAAATACAATCTTTTAGGTTTCACTATTACAAATGTACGTTAATATCTTAACAAATTCACTAAAAGGAAATTGTCTACAAGTATTTAATTTTTTTTTGCCATAGTGACCATAGAAAAAATATTCCTTTTTTATTAGTTGTTAAGTTTATTGATATAAAAACAAATGAACGGTCAAAATTTTCTACAATATTTAATTTGAATTAGCAAGTAGGATGCTAAAAAAGATAACTTTTTAAGTAAATTACCAGTTTTAAAACTAGCGTTAGTTATAATCATAAAACTATTACTATTCAGACTAGTAATAAAAAAACATACTGCAACCGTTTGGTTATAATATATTTATACTGGGAACTGGTCTAAATTGCACGAGTGCACGAAATTACTCGAAGCAGAATTTGCACAAGGGCACAAAATTTCACGAGGGAACAAAATTGCAAGAAGATGATTTTGCACCAAGGGTCAATTTTGCAAGAGTTACATTTTTGCACGAGAGAAAAAAAAAAAAAGAAAAAAAAAATTATAAAAAAGAAAGTTGCTGACTGAGGGTAAGGGTTAAGGATAACAAAGATAGTAAGATTAAAAATAAAAAAAATAACTAATAAAACTATAATTACATAAATGTTTAATTTAAAAAAAAAACTACCAACCGAGGGTAAGGTTATGGGTAACAGTGATAGTAAAAAAAAAAAAAAAATTAACCCGTTCAAAAATTTCTCTAGCAAAATTGTCTTTTCGTGCAAAAGTGTCTTCGTGCATAAGTGACCCTTTGTGCAATTTTATCTGCTCGTGCAATTTAGACAGCTACTTCTTTATACTAGATTAAGCAGTTTTTATTAAATTAAGTTGTTAAGTGATTAATATTATCTTTTAAATTACAACAGCTGCAGAAAATATAGATGAAAGTTTTTAAACCAAAAAATACTAACCCAGGGTTTTAATTCTGTCAAAAAGTATATACCAAAAATAATCAAAGAATGGAAGAAAATTCTCATTATTTCTATATGTTTGTTGTTTATTTCTTATTTAATTATGATAAAGAATATTCTTAATACTAGTGTCTAAAATAAAATTGATTATACATATTTCTAAGAATAGTGAGTTTTTAAATTATAATTGACGTTGAACGGAAGTTAAAAAATCTAATTAACCATTTTTTTAAGATAAAGATCTTTATAATAAACTGCTTTACATAAAACATAATACAGTTTAATTGATTATACAAAATTTGTAAATTATAAGTGACGTCAAACAAAATCGAAAAAATTATTAATTACAATTTTACGGTAAAGATCATTAGAACAAACTGCTTAAAAAAAAAAAAAACAGTTTTATTCTTTATTTTTTTTGTTATACAATCAAGATCGAGAATATTAATAATAACTTAAAATAATAGCACTTACGTATTGTGAAGTTTTTTAAAAATTACTACATAAAAATTTAAGAAGTTAATAAAAACGAAAGTTAAAAATATATTTTAGTTTATTTTATAATTTTGACCGATTTTATAACGGTACTTTTATTTATCTTTATAGTGACCAAAAAACTAGTTAAACCTAAACAGTTCTATAGAATATACATATACAGCTTAGTTATAATATTTTTTTACAATTTAATTTGTCGTAGTGTTTCTTTTGAGATTTGCTATGTATTGATATTTACGACTGCCTTATCTAAGTTTAAATGATAATACCATAATAATTCCAACAACAACAAAAGTTTCATATCCTAGTTAAATTCCTTCAACAAAGACATTAGCTCCAACTTCAACAAAAACTACAACAAACTTAATTCCTGCACATTCACCTACAATAACAGAATTAGCTCCCTTTACAACACCTACAACAATTACTATAACAACAGTTTCTACTCCGACAACAAAAATTTCTCCTTTAAAATAAATAAGAATTCGAAAAGCAACAGTTCCGACTTCAAAGCCTACAACCATTTCTACAACGACTTTATCATTTTCTACAACAACAAAGTCAACAACAAAAAATACGACAACAATAAGTACAAATGAATTTCTAACCATGTTTCTTTAAAGTACAAAATCAAAAGGTTTTTTTTTTTGTAAATTAAAACTGTATGCAAACTCTAAATTTTCTTTTTCTAAATACCATTAAATAAACCTTTCAAATTTATTGAAATGTGTAAAAAACTTTAAATAACATTTAAATATATTGAAACTTTTAGGTGGCTAAAAAATAGTGGAAACTATAGTTCTAATATTTTTTTATAAGAAAGTTTGGTCGCTAAATAACTAGTGTTTTCCAATCACATTTTTTAATATACTTTTATGATAATTACAATCCTCTCAACAAAATGGAATGGAGCTAATACTTTTTTAAAACTTATTCGAAAATTCAACACTGAATACTTTTTACGTAAACTTCTTATACCTCTGCACTTAGAATTTTTAATGTGGTCGTTGCTGTTTAAAAAAAAAATACTTTTCAAAAAAACAATACAACATAAAAATTTACTGACGTAACTACAATTAGATGACGTTACTACGAGGCAAGCCGAAGCAGCTTGTGCGAAAAAGAAATCTTGCAAAGGATTGCTTGAGGACAGCAATACTTGTTTTCAATGCAGCATCCTTCCAAAGTCCGATCCCGGGAAAACCTTTGTTGAAAAAAGTTCGTGCTCCTCATACTTTAAATTAGTTTGAAATAAAGTAAAAACAAATGTTTTAAAACAAGTAAGTGATTTTTTTAAAAGTTTTTTACCAAATTAAATTGGTATAATTTTAGGATATTAAAAACTGTACTATTCTTTTTTACTTATTTAGGCATTAAAACTTTTTAAAATTTACTGACTAATAATACAATTTTTTAAACTACAACTTATAAACAAGTCAATTAGTTTAAAAATGTTTTAGATAACGTCGTAAACAACCAATGGGTGCAGGTTTCCAGAAATGTTAAGAAGTCAAGCAAGATCTACATTACAAAAACAAAAAGTATTTCAAACGGCAATTTTGACTACAAGTAAGATACTTTTGATAGAAAATGTATGGAAAGTCTAATTTTAAACATTCTAAAAGGTTTGTTGTACAATTCCAAAAAACCCTTAATGTAATGTTAATTGTACCTTGATGTTATTTCCAACTTAGATAGAATTATATATCATTTTGAAAAGGACTTAGTTTTAATAATTCAGTTTTGAAGCATATGTTTTTACTTCAATTTTTAATTATTCCTTTTTTATATAATAAAAGTGTTTGCTCACTACCAAAGCTATCAAATATACATAATGTTTTATATAACTGTTTTTAAAACTAAGGAAATACTTTTTTTAAACTTTAATATTCAAAGCTGTTTAAATGTTTTTAATGGTTTTATAATTTTTTAAGTACTTTATATTTTAATTTTTAGAAAAAAAATAAAGAGATCTCAACTACTAGAGGAGAGTAATAAGTTTATTCTTCTTCAATTTTCCCCTTTATTTTGAGTAAAAATTTGTTTTTATTTAATTATTTAAATGCTATTTCCCATGACTGTTACATATCGTTTTAGATTTATTTAAGTACTGACGAGGTATTTGACCGAAATTTAGTTTGTAAATTAAAGTCTTGAAAGAATAAAATAATTTTCTAAGTGGATTGAAATACAACAACGTTTATATACAAAGTGCGTATAATTTATGTAGTTTGAACAACAGTGAAATATACTACTAAAGTAAATAAAAATATTAAAAACACTTAGACAACTGATAAATTTTGAACGATTTTATTGGAAAATACTTAAGAAAAAATTTAGACAGTTACTAAGTGAAAAAAAAAGTTTCTAACTTTTATAAGTAACATTTTGTAATATATAAGCCTCAATCTTGAAATTATTTTTTTAAGTTTGTTTCAATTACATATTTAATACTTTTATCTACAAGTTACACTTGAACATAATTATTGAACCTTATAATTATTTCTATTACTTTTTAATCTTAAAATTTTGACTTTTTTGATTTTTTCCGACTTATATGTAATTGAAATATTCTTCTTAAGAAAAATGCAATTCAATTTAAACTATAAACTGATTGACTTTTAATACCTACGATTTTAAATAAATGAGACTAATTAAATAATCTATAACAACCAAAATAAACACTTGAACAATTTAAAGTACCTATATTTATTACTTTGTTTGTTCCAAGTTTACTTTGACAAAGTAATACTTTTAATAAACTACATGTTTAAACTGTTGTTTTTTTAAACAAAAAAAAAAACTTACCTGGTCAGTTACAATCATACTTTTAGTTTCAAATACAAGTTGAACAAAAAAACCTAGCAACCTTACAAGCTGCTTAGTACCAGAAAATGAAAATTTCCAACATCAAGAAGAAATGAAAAAGTGTTAGTTTTAAAGTTCAGCCAAAGCTAAAGTTTTCTTAACGCTTTACTCAACATTTAATAAGTTTAAGCTTATTGAGAGTAACGGATTTGGAAATTTTTTTACAGTTTTTCAGTCCGCAACGACGGTTACTTTCCGAGCACCAATCAGGTTCTGTTCTCGGCGGCGAATCGGCCAATAGAAAACGTGCACAAGTACATGATAAAATTAAACACTGTGACGTCAAAAGCAATCATCTCGCAGTTCCACAACACGCCCGATCCCCGGGTGATCCGAGCCACCGGATCCGGGTTCCCTCTGAAAGTCGGTCTGCGACTCCTAAAAGAGCTGTGCAACGGACAGTGCAAAGACGGTTAGTTTTTTTTTAACATTAGACCCGTTTTCTTTCGCAAAAAATTTGTTGTACTAGTTAGAACTACAAACTACAAAGTGCTTGTGGCTGCAATTGTTTGTACAAGATTTAATAAATTATTTAGCTTATAAACTCATTTTGATAAGCACTTCAATACACATTAAATTAAACTATAAATCAGTATGCATTTTTTCGTTTAATCAAACTGTTAAAACGTTGTTTACACAAAGATATGATCTTTGCTTAGCTAGTTTAAGAAACGTCAAACATCACTCCTCAGAGTTATTTCGTACTATAAATCAATTTGACTGACAAATTAAGATCTTTTATGTTTAAAAGCTTTGTTCTCACCACCTCTATTATACATTATAAATTCTAAACTTTCAACTACAACAACAAAATAATTGTATTACAGAAAAGTTTGTACAGTTCAATGCAAAAGTTTTTGGATGAAACATTGCGACTAAAGCTCACGAAGACATAATTAGTGAATTCGGGTAAAGTAATTGTTTTCTAAATAAAAAAAAAACAATTCGCGTTAAACACTAATTTGAAAAAAAAAATTATATGATCAAATTAGTTTATATTTACTTTGAGTAAGTGTATTTACTAAGTATACACTATTGCTGGTTCATAAATTTTTATCAAAGTTACTTCTAACATTTTAAGTTTTAAATAATCTGAGATAAATATTTTCTTCTAATAAATATTTATTTATAGAAAAATTTTACTGGTGATCATCTTTATTTGTTACTTAGTTTCTTTAGTTAGGTCTATAAGTGTAAACAAAAAGTGTTCAGTTTTAAAACTAAAATTTTTAAGTATTTAAAATTTCTATAGTAATAGCTACTTATTTAAAAGTCTGTTTTGTAAAATATCTAAAATCATTTCAAGTTTTTGATGAAACTGTGTTTATATTTTATGATTTAAAATTGAAACATGGCTATTTATTTGATTGTTATAAAACTAAGTGTACAATCTATAGATAAAATAGACAAGAAGCAATCAAAACTTTCACTTTGTATTTTAAACACATATATTTCATACAAATTAGTCAGCCGCGTAGCGCAATGAACTCTATGTAGAAATGCTCTAAATAGGTTCGAAGATGGACTGCCTTTAATAGCAACTATTTTTGTAAAATTAGATTTTTTTAAATTATTCTAAGACTATAAAAACTAGTGTAGTGAAATAAATATTTCTAAAATATAACTATTAAAAGAAATAGTTTATTTCATAAAAAATAAAAATTATTGTTTTACTTTTGCGCTTGAAATTTTGTTCATGCACATAAATAATATAAAGCTGTAGCTATAAACTCGTTAATAAAAGTTTATTTTTAAAGTAAATTTAATTTGCGACTCAATGTAAAAGAAAAACAAATATCGTTTTAAAAATTAGACCAGTATTTATTAATAAATAAGTAGATATTGGTAGACTAAATATGTAGTAGTGTACATTACTTTTTTTAAAGGTGAAACAATATACAAACAAATATATAAATAAAACTCGTTCTTCAGTGATAGGCGCTTTCAAAGTCCAGTCTAGTGTTAAACATTATATTAGATGCTCGGAGTGTGCTTATTGTTACTACTTTAAATTATATTACATAAAACTAGTCAGCTAGTTTGGAACTTTCAAGTGTTTTTAAAAAGCTGTACTTAACATACACTTTAGCATAAACATATTTTGAACATAAAAAAGGAATTTAAAGTTTTTGTGCTAGTACAAAAGCTATACTTTAAACAAAACTTATTGTTATACGTAGTTTCACTGTGAAATTTTCATCGTCTGAACAAATCTTAATTCAAGTAGAGTTTATTCAATACAATTGCCAATACACAGAAAATGTGTCAAACAGAGTTTAAGTTTTTAGGCTAATATAGTTTTGCTGTATAACAACAGTCAAATATGTACAAAACTAGTTTTAAAATTTGTCTAGAATCATTTTAAATTAATAGTAATACATTGTTTATATTTCTTAACTAAAAATTGGGTCATTTTGTTAATTTATTTGTTACCAAGTTTAAAAACTGAAGATAAAATAAGAACGACAAAATGCCAAGACTTTCTATTTTAACTTTATAAACACATGTTTCTAACAAAGACTAAGTTCCTGCTTGGAAATACGAAAATTAAGTATAATCCTTATCACAATGTTAATAAATCGACTCGCGGTTACATTTTGTTTTCGTAAAATTAATATTAAACAAGATTATGAACTAATATATTTTACTAATAAAAAATTACCATAAAACAATATTTCTATCTAAGGTACCAGTCAAATAAAATTGTTTTATTTAAAAGCGTTAGCGTAGTACTTCATGCACATGCATAAACAACCAATAGTTCGGGTTATGTGCCCATTAATAAACCTTAAGCGCCCCTAAACTATAACATAAAAACGCAAATTTAAATTATGGCAACCATACTACCAGCTTATAATACTTTGTAAAAAAAATAAATATATGTGTAATGTTTTTTTATTTACATTTAAACAACAAGTTCCCATACCAATTTTTCTTTCTTGTAGCTCTATATTTAATATTTTGAAAGTCCGAATATTTTAACGTTATTATCTAATGTTACATATTCATTAGTTTTGATTAATAGCCCAAAAAAAAAAACAGAAACTAAATAGTTTATCAAAAAAAAAAACGTTTTATTAAGACTAGCATTAGCTACTATTACGTTAGTTTTCATTGCTCCGTAATTAATCCAAAAAAGTATCTTTATTAAAATTTAGGCTTAAGAAGCACCTAATTAAAAAATCAGAGGTGTCTGTGTCAACGAAAGAAGTTGTAATTTTCAATTTATCTACTACTTTTTAGCGCACTTAAAAGTATAAGAAAAACAAAAAGAAATTGATAAATAAAGTATAAACATCTAATTTAACAAGAAAAAAAAGAATTAAAAATACCTGAATTGAACAACTAAAATTGAAAACTAAAAACAATAAGCGAATAAAGGGAAAGCGTCTTATTTAAACACGAGCAAACAAGTAAAAAAATTAAAACAAGTTAACACACAAATTAAAAGTTTTAGTTAATTTTATGGCTCGTTGCACCTAACAGGCGGATCCCACTCTCCATCCGATGTGCAGGTAGCTTCACCGTCATTATTCGCATTATACCCCGAATTGCAAGTGTACTTTACTTTAGTTCCCCGTATATAATCTACACCTCTTGAATTTTCGTTTGAAAAAGTAAAACTGCTGACATTGTTGTCAAGTCTACTAAGGTCACTTTGACAAGCTGAAAATTTCACAAATTGTAAGCTTTTAAAGTATTTCTATATATTAGTACTTTAATAGTATTAGTTGTTAACATATAGTTGTTATTTTGTATGGAAATAAAACAAAAATCAAATTTTAATTAGCTATATTTTTACTAAAATTTATACATTTTAAGTTTACTAATAAAGAAAAATTATTATCTTTTAAAAGTAGTTTAACTTTCAAATAATGACATTAAACTTTTATTTTAACTTTAATCAAACGTAAGCAAACAAAAAGGTTTAACAAGCTATATATTTAAAAAATAAAGCTAATTTACAAACATGATTTTGAATAGTACACTAGAACAATTCTAACGAGACACATGTTACGCTCTCATATATTTTTACATTATTTAATATAACAATTTTTACTATCAAAGTCACACGTAATAATACGATCTAAATTACAAAACGGAGCGAACGCACTGTTAATCAAGTCACTATTTTTAAAATGTCAAAACCACCAAACCTTTCAGGCACCTAGGAAGCGGGTAAGGCGACCAAGGAGCTCCAACTTTGCAAGTGTATTGCCTATTCGAGGGATTATCGAAATACGTATCCTGCACGCAGTAGAATATCCTCGTCCTAGAAGTCCAACTTCCCCCTTTGTACAAGTCGCTGTGGTGCTCCCTGTCCTTCCATATGAGAATGCTGCCTTCTATTTTGCCTACTCCTTCACTCTCGCAGTTCCGATAGTCGGCTGGGTTAAGGTAGCACTGGACAGGGTCTTTTTCGCAAGCTGTTGCAACCAAAAAATTAAAAGTTGCTTAAAGTGAACGCACTTTGTTCTATCCAAAGAACCGATAAAAGTTTGAGATTTTTAAATTACTAGAAGGTGAAAAAATCAGATAAGTTAAAAATTTATTGAACAGTTGAAAGAAACTCACACAATCCGCAGTTGGGGGCCGTCTCAGGCTTCCACGTGCCGTTCCTTTGGCACGTGAGCACGTTTCTTTCGCTTTCGACGTCTTCAGGGTACAGAAGGTAATGATCATCGAGGCAAGATTTGTAGGTGACAGTTGTGTTGAGCCAGTACTCGTTAACACCAACGCTGTAGCTGTATGCCACTTTGTAACTTTCTGTGTTCGGCGGGTCACCGCAGTCTGTTGTTGGCAAAGTTGAGTTTTACTGTTTTGTTGTGCTTAAAAAACAACTTTAGCAACAAAAGTTTAACGAAATAACGTGAATTTATAAAAAAAAAGTATCAACAAAGTTTCTGACCTTTCATGCAAATTGCCACCGCACTGTTGTTCCAAGTACCGTTGTCCAAACATTCGTACACGTAATCGGCATTCTTGTCGTAGAAAGTGAAATTGTCGTTGCAAACGATTTGAACGACTTCCCCTGGCAAGTTAACATTGGGCCTATGTTTGTCATTTCGCAAAAAAATCATTTTACCATCTGGAACTTCAAGCTGAGGGCATGCTGTGAAGATATACCAAGTTTGTAATACACGCTTTTTAATTTGAATTCATTCTACAACTAAACAAATTTTAATAGTATTAATACAACAATATTTCACAAACTTTTAAGGCACTTCACATCTTCTGACCATCCTTTGGAAGTGCATTCAAGTAAATTAGTCACTAAAGTCGACCCGAAGCCTTCTTTGCATATGTAAGTTATTTCAACTCCGCGCACGAATTCATCGCCCAAATAACTGTTTACAATAGTCGTCCTTGCATTGCCTATTAGCGGGCATCGGATACCTTAATTTTCAAATTTTTTATTGCTTTGTTTTTGATTAAAACGTAGAAGAGGATTTAAAAATATAAGAGCAGTAAAAATTAGCATTCGAATATAAACGTGAAACCTTCGTGGCAGTGCGCGTTTCCTTTTTCGCACATGGCCTTCAACTGGGTGGTACCTGCGACGTCGTTGAAGCGTCCATCCATGCTTATTTCAACATTATCTTCGGCTTCGTTCCTCTCACCGGTAGGCTCTCCCGCCGCCCACCCGATGAACAAATCTTCTTCGATTTTCGGATCACCCTTTATGCTGGCTTCTGTTCCGTCCAGAAACTTGTACTCCCCTTCAGTGTTTAAATCGTTTATTCCGGTGTAAACTCTGTCGTTGGCCCTCATTGACCTTATTGTCCTGTGAAAAGGTAAGAATTGAAAATTTTTTTACAAATGCGGTTACTTTGCCTTGTGATTCATCTAATTGTGTTAAACTTTTACTAACGTACTACTAACTCATGATAAAGTTTCCACTTTAGCATCAACGAATGCTGCAATAAAGTACCATTGAGTTCATTTTGACAGAAAACCAAAGCATCTATGTAATTATGAAGACTTTCAGATTTTTGAAATTCGAAGCATTCTGAAAAAAAAAAGCAGCTGATTTAATATTTCTCACGAAAAATTTTCCAGCGCAGGAGAACAGAAGAATTGTTGGTTTTTGGTACAAACCTAACAAAAAAATTACCGTTAACGCATTGCGGAACGTTTGAATTGTCCCAATCTCCACTATCCTGGCACGTGTAAACGAAATTTCCCTCATACAGCAGCGTGTATCCCTCCTTGCAAACGTACTCGATGGTCAGAGGTGCGTCGACACTTGCGCCCCCAACGTATTTCACTGTTAAATTCAATCGGTCGAGGTCGTCATCGTTTAAAGGTAAGTTTCCACAGCCTGTAGTTCAATTCAATTACATTTGTGCTTAAACAAATAGTTAGGTTAAACAAAATGCTCTAAAGTATGCGGTGTGAAAAAGTAAAAATTAAGTTTGTTAGTCTTTGTTTGTCTACATTAAAACTTGTAGTATAATAGGTAAGTACATAGTAGAGATTTAAAATCAAACAGATTTTATTAAAAAGTGAAAAATCTGACTTAAAACTGTAACTTGTGCGACTAGTTAGTTATAAAAACTACTTAAATAACGGAAATAGCTTCCGTGAAATGCAGTAAAACGATGCTTAACCTCTAAGATGCAATACATCGTAGAGATATTTTTGTTTCAAAAATTACATGAAAGATTAAATGAACAATTTCAAATGAAACAGCTGCCGCAAATGATACAATACAAATCTAAACAGAGTTGGTTGTATAAAGCACATGGTTTTTACCGTGGCATTTGCCTACCAATCCCTCCCACTTGCCAGTTCCATCGCAACGCCTTGTGTTCAGGGATTCAGGGAAGAGCGTGAAACCACTGGAGCATTGGTACTCGGCTGTCTGGTCCCAAGCACTGTAAGCAGTCAACACAGCCGCAACTCCGTTTGCAAGATTAGCCGGAGCAGGAGGTGGGCAATCTTGAAAAAAAAGTTTGAGTTAACCAACTACGTTTAAATAAACATGTCTTAAGTAACTGACTTTGACGAGCAATACTTGTTTACTTATCCAAGGTGTTAGTCGTTTACGTGAAATAGTCGAAATAATAGCATTCAAAAAAAAAATGTACCTGGAATGCATTTTTTGATGTCGGATATATCAATTGAGCCAGGTGTGGTAGAACCGCATTGAAACAATTGAGGTTCTGTAGGGCTGTAGCCAGTTTTACAATAGTAGCTCACTGTGGTGCCATGACTGACTGTTCCAGTAACAGCTTTATTTTCTCGTCTCGCTTCGGCATCATCATGGTCAGGAACGTCACAATCTGTGGAAATTAAGAAAATCTTAAAACTGGCTGGTATATAAAAATAATTTTACCCATATTTATCAGTTAAAAATGTAGAAGGATTTAAAAAAGAAATGTACCTGGATTGCATTTTTTGATGTCGGATATATCAATTGAGCCAGGTGTGGTAGAACCGCATTCAAACATTTGAGGTTCTATAGGGCTGTAGCCAGTTTTACAATAGTAGCTCACTGAGGTGCCATGACTGACTGTTCCAGTAACAGCTTTATTTTCTCGTCTCGCTTCGGCATTTTTATGGTCAGGAACGTTACAATCTGTGGAAATTAAGAAAATCTTAAAACTGGATGGTATATAAAAATAATTTTACCCATATTTATCAGTTAAAAATGTAGAAGGATTTAAAAAAGAAATGTACCTGGATTGCATTTTTTGATGTCGGATATATCAATTGAGCCAGGTGTGGTAGAACCGCATTCAAACATTTGAGGTTCTATAGGGCTGTAGCCAGTTTTACAATAGTAGCTCACTGTGGTGCCATGACTGACTGTTCCAGTAACAGCTTTATTTTCTCGTCTCGCTTCGGCATCATCATGGTCAGGAACGTCACAATCTGTGGAAATAAGGAAAATCTTAAAACTGGCTGGTATATAAAAATAATTTTACCCATATTTATCAGTTAAAAATGTAGAAGGATTTAAAAAAGAAATGTACCTGGATTGCATTTTTTGATGTCGGATATATCAATTGAGCCAGGTGTGGTAGAACCGCATTCAAACAATTGAGGTTCTGTAGGGCTGTAGCCAGTTTTACAATAGTAGCTCACTGTGGTGCCATGACTGACTGTTCCAGTAACAGCTTTATTTTCTCGTCTTGCTTCGGCATTTTTATGGTCAGGAACGTTACAATCTGTGGAAATTAAGAAAATCTTAAAACTGGCTGGTATATAAAAATAATTTTACCCATATTTATCAGTTAAAAATGTAGAAGGATTTAAAATATAAATGTACCTAGATTGCATTTTTTGATGCCAAGTAAATCAATTTAACCAGGTCATAGAACCGCATTCAAACGGACTATTCAAACTGGACACAAAACTATTTTTAGTAGTCTATTGCACAAGACAAGTGTTGTTCGGAAAAATATGCATTTTTACTAAAAGGCTCATTTTTATAAGAGAAGTTTTGTAAAACTTTATAGAAACTCATATGTGTTTTGTTCTACAACTCAAAGTCTTATTAATTAGAATTTAGTTTCTAATCCTCGATGACTTACTGGGTTTACATTCCCCTAGTTTTCCTGTCCATTTCCCATCACTATCACACTTCCTTTCGTTGTCTGATGCAGGAAAGAGTGTAAAGTCTTCGTTACATTGATACACAGCTGTATGATTCCATTCAGTGTGTTTTGTCACATCAGGTACACTTCCATTTAGAAGATCATTTGGAGCAGGTGGGCAATCTTGAAAGGAATTCAGAATAAAAGCTAATTCTTAGTTTGACTAACTATAAAAAAATAGGATATGATACTAGTTGGCTGGTATATAAATTTAATTTTACGCATATATATTAGTTAAAAATTAAGAAACATTCAAAATACGAATGTACCTAGATTGCATTTTTTCATGCCAAGTAAATCAATTAAACCAGGTGTAGTAGCTGATTAATAATAAAATATAATAAAACTATGTTTGTTTGTTATGTGGTCATTAAAGAGTTTTGTCAATACAAACATAACAAAAGTTTTGTAATTAAACAAATATTACAAAGTTTCTACATATGTTTTTTTTTTTTGTAAATTCGTTAGTATATTTAAAGACAAAGTTTTAATAGATGTAAAACTACCAATTCGATTACCTTAAGAACAAAAAATTTACTCACAAAAGTTTACTTAAATAATCATAGAAAAAGCAATAAAAATATATGAAGAAGTTTATTTTTAGTAAAAACTAACTTATTGTAAATTCTCTAGTAAGAGCTAAAGTACCATTAGCAAATAAACTATATTTGTTTTTGTTCTAATTTCTGTTACATTAATTTGATTTGTTTATTGAGTTGCTTATCAAAATACTAAAGCTATTAGAAAATTAAAAAAAACTGACCAACGCTATAAGACTTTGGTCAGCAACCTTTTATAAGTAACGGGCTAGATTTACTAGTTAGAGTTTTTGCAAGCCGAATTTTTAAGAAAAAATCAGAACAAAGTAGTATTAAGAGATAAAAATTTTTCAAAAATAAAACTAGCAAAATAACCATTAAACTAGCATATACGTCTGCTCACAGTTGATTAAAGACTATACTAATAAGTTTTTATTAGAAAAATATCAATTTAATTGCATTGAACAGTCGATAGTTTGCCGGCTCTCTGCTGAACAGCTTTGTTTTTCAAACGAAAATACATTCACAAGATACCAAGCTATTTTCAACTAACATCTGAAGCACGATCCCATTGTACCCACTGGTATGAAAAACCAAGTACTGTACTCATCACACATCGCTCCCACAAAACTATCAGGCACCATCGTGTAGCTCGTGTTGCAACTGTACTTTACAAAAGTACCAGGCAGGTAGACTCCTTCGTAGACCCAGCTGGTGACCTCGTTAGTGGAGTGTTGAATGGTCGGGATGGAGTCGGGGCATCGGGTAACTTTTTAAATGTTTTTGAAATTTGTTACTACACTTTTGGTCATTAAAACAAAAACACTTCTTAAAAATATAAAACAACTATCAAAAGACTTTAGTTTCTAACTCATATGTAGATAAAAATTGGTAACTATATACACAAAAAATGTAATAAATTACGCGAATAGCAGTTTCCGATTTCTTCTTGCCAAGTTCCGTTTTCCGCGCACACTTTCTGGTCGTTTTCGCTCGGAAGTATCTCGTAATTAGGATTCTTACAAAAGTAAGTCACAACTGTGCCGTTTAGGTGAACGAGTCCGACTCCGGAGTTTACTTTAAATGCAAGTTTGGGAGGCAATCCGCAATCTTAAAGAAAAAATTGTTAAGAGCTCATAAAAAACGTTAAACTATGTTTTTTTCTATTTAAACAAGGAAGATTCATATATAAAAGAAATCTTTCAACTCTTATGAGGAGCTACAACCTTTAAAAGTAAAGCTTACAAAAAATACTTACGTTTAACAAAACTTGAAATTTTAAAAACTCAATTTTTTGAATTTAATAATCAAAAATTACATATATATTATTTTTCTTGACTTGGTTATTAAGCATCTTGCAAAAGAAACATGACAAAATTTAATATTTTTGCAGCCCTTCACTTACTTCTAACGCACTGTGGAAGCTGCGGCTCAAAATTTCCGCTTCTTGCGTTGCATTTCAGCGTAGCAACAAAATCCGGGTGAATTGCAAAACCTTCGTTGCAATTATATTTGATTTCTTGGTGAACTTTTAATTCACCGGCTGCGCTGCTTGCTATCTGGTATGTGGAGTTAAAGTATCCGTCATCAATGTCAAGTGGAGTACCGCAATCTGTTTTAAAATAATTTGTAAAACTATTTTGTATCAAAATTTGGAGCAGTGTTAAAAAACTTAACTTCATGTATAAACTCTTTAGAAAAATCAACTACTTTGTCGTTCTTAAATGCTGACAGGATTCAGATACAATTTTTTACTCGTAAAACTGAAGCTTACTTTTATAACACAAAGGAAAAGTCACATTCCAATTTCCGTTTTCTAAGCATTCTGCAGTTGATTTTCCCACGTCACTGATGACGTAGTTTCCATTGCATCTAAACTCCACCACGTCACCGGCAAAGTATCCCTTCCTTTCACTTTCAATATGCTTTTTTACTACAAAACTTCGAGCCTCAGCATAACCAACATTACTGCATTCTAAAAAAGATATACAACTTATTTGAATATAAAAAAGGACTAAACAGAAAAACAACTATACTGAACGTTTTTAATACAAGTCATTTTAGAATTATTTCCATTTGTTTAAAATTGTGAATTTACTTCACAAGCAGTGAAACTCAGATTCGTTCCAGGATCCTCCAATCAAGCAACGAGATACCGTGTCAGCATCTTTGGGTATCAGAAAGTGATCCTTCTCGCAACTGAACGAAGCGGATCTTTCGATGATCAACGAGTCAGTAATATTTAACTTGTCCACAATCTTAATTGCGTTAGACACGTTCCTTGATTCTCTGCAATCTGCAGTTTGTTAAAAGCTCATTAAGTTTAGTTTGAAGCTAGTTTAAAACAAACATGTTTTTATGATAATCTTATCAAAAAGAAGTTTTATAATTTTGACAAGAATACTCTTGATTAAAAGCTCTACATAATTCTTTAACTGTTACGAATGGTTAAAAATTTTTTTATAGTTCCAAAGAACAAACTAGTTAAATACAAAAATAATGATTCATTGATTCATTAACACGACACACTAACCTGGGTAACAATGAAAATTCGTAGCCCACTCGCCGTCCACGTCACACTCGACAACGGAAGCGCCTGTGACGTAATGGTCACTGCACCTGTACGTGAGACGGCTGCCGCTCACGATCACTTCTTCGCCACCGGCATCAACTCTGTTGACGTTTTCCGTTGCGTGCAAGCCGGAATTGTTGAATTGAGGGATGGCGTCGCACTCTTTATTGTGTTTACAAATATTTAATGTTGCTTTTCAGAATGGTTAATACGTTTAAAACTTCAAGTCATATTTTGTTGGTTTACATTTATAAAAAACATAGATTCCTTAAGTTCAGAAAAGTTAATAAAAACAAATTTGTTTAGCTGAGTCTCAAATTAATCTAAAATAGTTTTATCTTCTAGAACAACACTAAAGTTGTACTTTTAAAAATCAAACACGTTTTATCATACTATAGAAGGTTTCATAGTAATTGAATGCCCAATTTAATTATTTAAATTCTTACGGTCAAAGTATAGTATATGACTTCAAAATGTTTTGTTAAGTAAACAATTTAAAACTTTTAACTTAAACAACATCAAAAGTATTTTTTGATTTTTGATATAATTTAACTTTGTGTTTTTAGTATGCACAAATTAATAAATATAAAAATTTAAATTTAGAAAACCTTTAATGCAAGTTGGTGCCTTTTTAGGATTCCATTTCGCGCCCAGAGTGCAAATGTGAGTCGAATTCACAGACTCATCGCTGAAGTAGTAATCGTTGTGACAATAATAATCAATAACTCTTTTAGAAGTAGATTCGTTTGCAAATAATGTGGTACTTAATACATCATAAAATCCGTTCTTCAAGAACGGTGGGTTGTCACAAACTAAAAAAAAAATTCACTGCTTTGATGTTATTTATACTAGAAAAGATTAGTTGAACCTACAAAAAAGTTACACATACTCTTTAACATTTCAGTACTTATTTGTGTTAACTTTGTATTATTTGTGGGTTATATAGTAAACAGTTACTACATACAAGGGTGAGACACAGAACGCCTTATAAAAGTACGGTTCTAATCAAGTTTAAAAAAAATTCAACTACTTCCAAAACTCTCCAGAAACTTTATAACAAACAAAACAAAATAGTAACTCGGTCCGCATTGAGGAGCACGGTTGGGATCCCATCCTCCGTCCGGCCCGCACGTCAGCAAGTCCTCTTCGGCCCACACCAACGCGTGGTCGTCGTCGCACGTGTACTTGATTCGCGTGCCCGTGACGTAATCACCTTCCACGTAGCTGAAATCCACTGTCCACGTCACGAAATCGCCCTCGGGTGGGTCGGGGCATCCTGTTGTTAAATAAATGAAAAAATAAAAAAGTTTGAACTAAGAGTCTTTTTTCTAGTGAGAGTTTTAATGAAGTTAGTTTTACTTTACACCCTTTAAGGATAAGGGGACCAAATACTTTTTACAATAATGAGCAATGGGTCTAAAATGAACGCTTAATGTTAAGAATAACATTTGATGTTTTAAATTTTGTTTTTCAACTAGTTTTTTAGATATAGACAGTTTTGTAGAAACGTTTTCTTTTAAAGCTATAGTAATCAAACGTCACAACTGTTAAAAAAGGAAAATACTTTCTGGTACATATTTACGGGACACGTTAAAAATCCACCCGCGATCAAAATCTACCCGCGTTCAAAATCCACCCAATTAAATTCGAGAACCGCTTACTGGTTGAGGGTTAGGGGTAACAGTGATAGTGAAAAAAATAAAAATAAATTTTTAAAATGCAAAAAACATCTATTACAAATTAATACATAAAGAAAATAAAATCGGGTGGATTTTGAACGTGGGTAGATTTTGATAATTTACCCATATTTACGCTAGGAGCTCAAATTACGATAATGCATTTTTCAAGCAGTTTCAGAGCTTCAAATTTAGAACATAGTAAAAAAAGTACTCGGCAGCACAAACTTACCTGTAATACATATTGGGATGACTGTTGAGTTCCACCCGCCTCCCTGGCACTTGTACACATAATCATCTTTACTTCCCGCATAAAACCTGTACTCCTCGTCACACTTGTACCTGATGACGTCATTTTCAAGGAGCAGTCCGTCGCGCAACTGGTTGACCGTCACAGTATTCCCGTTCAAAATATCGGCGGCAGGAGGGCACTCTTTAAAATGAAAGATTTGTTTAAAGCACATTTACAGTAACAGTTGTTATTTTTTAATCTTATCAAATAGAATTTCATTTTTAGGTCTATAAATATATTTTTTGTAATAAAACTTCATTATATATTTGTCTCTGTTTTTAAATTTTAATAAAGTATTTATAATATAGTAACAGTACTTAATCTACAAAATATTCATTTAGTCAACAGTTAAACACAGCTAATTTATAAAAGAATTTTTCGCTTTTAAGCAGCTAGTTTGCAAAGCAAATAAAGTTTTTCACTAATTCAATCAATTTACAAAGGCATCATTGTAATTTAAAAACACAACGAAACAAACGTTGCAGGCAGATGGGAAACGAAGAGTTCCACGATCCAGATTGCAGACACTCCACAGTGGATAGTTCCGGGTAGTTGAGGAAGTATCCTTCTTTGCATGATAGTCTCAAAACTGTACCGCTCAGGTAATTTAGGTTTGGGTCAACTCGAACGTCGGTGTTTACTGTCAAGGCAGTAGTCATTACCACATTTGGACATTCTGTGTAAAAGATTTTTATTATGTAAATGTTGTTACTTCTAAAAAAGTTTAAGTTAGCTAGATAGAAACTGCTTTTTTAAACACAATAAAAATGTTTCAATTAAAAAAGCTTTTACAAAATTACAAACACTTAAAACTAAACGTTATGGATCAAGTAAAAATAAGTTTAAGTTGTCTAGGTACAAAGTACTTTTTAAAGGTATAGGGGGGATCCAACACTTTTTGTACTAAAATTAACATTGGTTCTTGAATTTAAGAAATTAAGTCATGTTTTATAAAATATAGTAATTTTAATTAGTTTTTGAGATATAGATGTTTTTGTAAAAAAGTTGCTATACGAACGTATTGATCGCAATATATTTATTGTCATTTTCTCAAAATTTTAAAAGCTCACTAAGAATTTGTCTTCTCCTTTATTTTATGAGCTAGAGACCTAAGATTTTCAGGAAACATTCTTTTTATAGTTTGAAAGACTTTATTTGCTAAAATAACAAAAATATTTGAAACTTATTATTTTAGATAAAAAAGCAAACAAAAATAGGAGGATTTTTGGTAAAATTTTTACTTAAAATAGTTAAAAATTCTGCATTAAATAGGTTTAAATGTTATTGATCGACTATCTGTAAAAATTTGAACAAAAGTTGGTTAGAAATGAAGAACAACATATATTCTTAGTGTAATAGTCTTTTTTCGCGTTTTTGGTTTGCGCCTTCGATATGAACCTTTTGAGCCTACCGAATTTGATTGTTTATATCTCAAAATTTACTTCGACTTTTTTTAAGCGGTTTAAAATTTCTGATAGCTGAAATAAAACTCTGAAAAAGAAGAACAATTCTAAAATTAATCCTTTAAATAGTTCTATTTTTAATGAAAGACTTTAAAAAACATATTTCAAATTTCTATCTCACTTTTTAAGCATTTGAAGCTAACACTCGGCCAAGATCCGGCAACTTCGCACTTGTAAGAGATTACAGGGTTCGTACTCGAGTATGGGTTTTTGAAGTATCCTTCAGCGCACGCGTACTCAACTACTGATTCCAATTTGACTGCTCCCTCGCCAATATGATCGACCACACTTTTGACAGAGTTTGATACGTTCGGAGAAAGTCCACAATCTTTGTTTGAACGCATATTTACTTTTTAAACTTTACATCAATTTAAGAAACATAGGTAGTATTTTTAGAAACTGAGTTAGCATTAATAAAATTAAAACAAAATTTTGATTTAAAGTATGTAAAACACCAAATATTTTAAGTTCTATACAATTTTTTTAATTTTTTCAAGCTACAAAAGGTCAAAAAGGGCGGTAAAACAACTCAATTTAAATTTTTTCTAAATATTTACCTTCCAGCCGTTTTAACTTTTTTATGAAATTAAAGTAATTATTGAGGTATAACCAATTAAATTAGGTGAGTCTAAAAAGTTCTTGTTGAAAGATTTAAATTTAAAACGCTAAAAAACACTTTAAAAACCTAAAAACTTTCTTAAAGTTTTGGTAATTAACTATAATTTTTGTTTTTTATATGTAAACAAACTTATATTTTCTTGGTTTTGGTCATAAAATATATTTTTTGTTTTATTTGTTCAAAGTAGTTCTTTTGAACATTTCTAAAAACAATTAAAAATCTCTTCTTAAACGTGGGAGAAGACGGACGTTTAGTGAGTCAAATCAAACAAAAATTTATTCTCTCAACGTTTGTAATGGAAACGTTCTACAAACTTGATTACACTTTAACAGTTAACTTGGATTTTTGTGTTCTATAAAAAGTATCTAAATGAAATGACTAAGATTGGGCAACGTACAATCGTGTCCAGCCCGCCAAATAAAATTTATGGTTCAAGACGTATTTCTAAGCTTGAAAGTGTCTGTGCTTAACTAAAAAAGTTTTTGGTTTTTTAAAATTAGAATAAATATGCTTTAAATATGATTAAAGATAACTATTACTTTTTTACAGTTATATTTTTAAAGAGTTGTATTTTATATTTTTTAGCATTATTTTTGAAAACTATGTGGCCCGCAAAAGTTTTTTGTATCAACTGAAGTCCGAAGGTATTTTTTGGTGATGATGAACCGTCGAGTAATAAACTTTTCCATTCCTAAATGTTTTTTTTTTAAGTTTTCAATTAAAGACTAAGGTTAAGTCTCGTTAAGAAAATTACACTTAAAACGGCCGTAGAAAACTGCATTTATTCCGGGCAGCTCTGAAAACATAAATCCGTATACTAACTTTGAAATACAACAATATGTAGATTAAATAGTTTCTGACCTTATTTTACGATATCCAGCGCTTATTAAAAATTACTTTACAATGATAGGTAAATGTTTAGACGAACCTCGATAGCACTGAACAGTTGGCGTCCATTTTCCGTCGTCTCCACAAGTTGTAACATTCACATTCTGCCTGAAGTTGTTCTCACAAACGTACTGCAATGCAAAACCGCTCAACAGCGAGTGGTCCGGACTGGAACTTTCAGACAAATGTTTTGCTGACAGACTGTTACTAACAGTTGGTTTCTCATCGCACACTGAATTTTTATAAACTGAATTGTTTAATATTCTTTTGTAAGTTGTGTTTTAAAGCTAATAACATGTTTGACAAAATTTGTTATCATCAGAAAGATTTAAGGTTTTGCTTAACTAGAAAAACAACTTGTATTAACCACCTTCTTAAATAAATATGCCATTAGTTTACAACTATAGTTTTTGATTATGATCAGAGAAAAATTCAAAACAAAGAAGTGTACTGAGAAACTTATAAAAAGTTTAGACACTTTATAAAATTTTCTAGCTTCTGTAAAATCGAAAGAATCAGATTTAAAAACATTTTTAGGTTCTACTACTTTTTTGCCTATGGTATACAAAGTTTTTGTTTTACATATGTACAAACTCCTAACAACATTTTGACATTTATAAATTAACTGACATTTTATTTTATTTAAAAGAAAAAAATATATAAAAAGTTATAATAAATATTTAAAGTTATTATTTGCTCACTTAAAAATACAGTTTAAAACTTATAAAACTAAATGCATTTAAATAAAAACTTTAAAACCAAAAGTTTTTGCAGTACAGTCTTAATTTATTTAAATAACACCAAGGTTTGTAAAAAAAAAAGTTGAATCATAGCACTATCTTAATGAAACTATTTAGGTTTTTGTTTAGTTAGATATTACTTAGTTGCTCCTCATTTATGTCGATTAATTTTGTAGTTTATTTCTCTGTCGTTTCAGCTGTAAACTTTGTGACAAAATTAAAAAAAAATGTACTTGAGATGCTACACAAAAGTTTCTTTTATTTAAAGTTAAGTCTAGCACCACTGAAACCTTTTAAACACTGCGGTAATTTTTTATACTTCCAGCCTATTCCGTACAAACACCCAATAGTAGTGGGAGCATCATCCTTGAAAGAATAGCCTCTGTAGCAAGTGTAGTAGACCTGTCTCTGGTATATGACACCGGTATTGTAAATGATATCTACTCTATCTATTCTCCAAAATCCATTTTCTACAGTTGGAGGCAGCTCACAAACTAAATACAAAAAAAGCTAGTTTTATAAGTTGCAGATTATTTTTAAACTATTTCAAATACCAGCGCTGAAACATGTTTTGAATTAATGTTGTAAAAACTTGTTTATGCAACCTTGAAAAAAAATCATCAACAAATAAATATCTACAACGCTTAAAGTCATTAGAGATCTATTCTCACTTAAATTTTTCTTAGGTAGGTACCTTAAGTTTTTAGAAAATATGCTTCAAATAGCTAAATAAGAAAAAAAATTCGAATAAATAATTTTTTTTGATTGAAATAAAACAGTTTTTTTATTTGAAAGAGAATGTCTCATCATTACATATTACAATCTCATAACTATTAAAGTAGCTTAGTTACAACAGACTATTAAATATTGCAAATAAACACATAGTAAATAATAAATTTCTTTATTTTTACTTTGCGAGCTCCATAGGAACCGACTGAACTCTCAAAATTATAAAATTAAACATAAAAAACCACATTGAACTGTAGTGAAACCTTGAAATTTTTACATTTTTCCTAATAAAAATAAATCAAACCGACACATGAAAAATACTTCTCTAAACTTGCATTTAGTCCTTGTATATTGATAAAACAAAACAAGAAGATATATTTAACAATAATAATAAAGGTAACAAATAAAATAACATATATAAATGTTATTAACCTTGTGCACACTGGGGGGCGTGTTTGGCACTCCATGTACCGTCGGACCGACAGTTCAGAACTTGCTGCTGATTGGGCTTGAAAGTGTACGCTTCAATGCACTTGTATGTCACTCGCATACCACTGTAAAACTTTGAGTCGCCGAAAAAGTGTTCTGTCTTCCAAGTGGTGAAAAGTCCTTCGGGCGGGGACGCGCATTCTGAAATTAATTTCATTCAACAAAAGTTAGCTGGTTTTAATAAATACATCCATCAATAATAAGTTTTAAACATAAAATCAATCAGAAATTTACAAACAATATGCAACCTTATATATGAAACTACACACTATGAAAATTTTAAGTTTTAACATTTTAAACGCTCCAAACTCTCATTACATACATTTTTTGGTGAATAAATGTTTTCAATTTGTTTACAACTATTTTGGATCAAAAAATAAATCTATTAATTCAGTTTTTGGGCAGAAAGGGGTCTTGGTCCAGTGACCACTGTCACATTTGAATTCACCGACAGACTTGTGAGCGCCGAAATCGCAAGTGTAGCTTACAATGTCTCCCTGTTCATGTATGATCTCGCTTATCCTTGCTTCAGGTTAAAAATACTCTCCGTGCAACATATTAGGAGGAGCATTGCAACATTTTTTATTCAGTAAACTAACTGATTATAAATGTTCATGTTTATATTAGTTTCTACAGATTTTATAAGTTGACTGTTATTCTTGTTTTAATTTTTTAAACGAGTGAGACATTATTTTGGTAATAAAATTTTCAAAATTAAAAGTGATTTGACTCGTCTTATTTCTAAGTTGACAACTTTTATTGTAATTTTTTTTAGCAAGTCAATAACCAAAACGAGTTTTGCTTTAGCTAAAAACAAAGAAAAACGATACTGACCTGGAACACATTCAGGCTTGTTCCCATTTTCCCAGATCCAAGCACTTTCGGCCGAGCACTCAACGTAAGACGAAGTATTGCTCTTTAAAACAAAACCGGGATTGCACTGGTAGTTGTACCTGGTTCCAACTGTTGGCTGGCTTGGGCCAACCACACGTCCGTTGTGTATCGATGGTGGGGTGCTGCATACTTAAAAATAAAAATAGTATTTGTTCTTAGATTAACCAACTGCTAATTTTATTGCAGTGAAGTTATTTTAATTTAGTTATTGAAAAGTACTTTTAGCAAAATCTTTTTTTTCTTTTAAGTATTGTACTCCAACTCTAATATAAATGCAATTTAATCAATTATCTTTTCGAAGAGAAGAAAAAGCTATAACTCAATGTTCATCATATATACCGGCTTTGTCAATTACAAACTATAGTGCTAAGTAAAACGGATAGTCAATATCGGCAAGGTTTTGATTACTTTTTAAGTGATTAAAGTAGAACAGTTTAAAATTAAAACCACTAACTTAATAATACTTCCCAAAGGACGCCTATGATACTACAAGCAGCACAAGTCATATCAGTCCAGAGCTTTTCAGTAACCTTTAAATATAATATTGCAATTTTATTGTAAAAGTTTTTTTAAGTTATAGAGCAAATTTTTATCACTTTGAAACACATAGCTAATAATTTAATTTTTGTTTTACGTTTTCCTATCTTTTTGATAAAAGCTGTTTTTTTACTATTTTACCTAATTCTAACGTATTCTATAATTCAATAAAGTTAAAGTACTAGGTTTTGTATAAAATATTGTTAACATAGTAATCTTTGGGAAAAATAGTAATTCGTGAGTAATTGTACTGTGTACAGTTTTTAAGTAGTTTAGAAACAAATACTTAAGAAAATTCAAACTACATATTGCTTGTTAAAATCTTAGTTAGAATTTTTTTAACAAGTTATATACTACTACACTAGGTTTATACAACAATAAATTGTATAAGTTAGTCAGTATATTTTTCTAAGTAGTCGGACAGTATACATTAACTTTTACAGCAAAGATATATAATTAGAATAACTAGTGTTTGTCTGATATTTTAAGATCAAAACTTTTTATTAGTATTTTCATTCATTCAAGTCAAACATTTTTTATTAAATTTATTCAAATAAAAAGTATAAACGACACTATTTAAACTAGTTAACGTTAAACCGTTCAATTTTTTATGTATAATGTTTTAAAATAATCATATAACTATAATGTATTTAAGATTTTAACTGTATAACAGTTTTCATTAGATTAGATTCATTAAAGAAGTATTTTGTAAAATTTAAACGTCAAATGACTTATTTTAACTAGTTTAAAAAAATATTTAGTTAGTAAAACAAAATTTAAAATTAAGATTGATAGATATGTTTATTTAAAAAATTATCATACTAAAGTGTTATAATTACCGTGAAATGTTTGTATATAGGCTACTTTAAAAACTTTTAAGTTTAAAAGTAAATAAACTTACTTACTGTAGAACACTCTTTGAAGTAGAAAGACCTTTAAAATCCTAGACGTTCAACAAGTTATGAAGATATACAAAAAGTATTATATTCTTCCTTTAAATGTACTGCAAAAATTTATCAAGGTATAGTTACGTCATATTTAAACTACTCAATATAGCATGAGTATGTTCAAAAATATGCATAAATAGTTTTCAAACAAGTTTGTTTGTTCGAATCTTTAGGATTAGATGCCTGATTTCTTTATATCTCACAACTGGAGATATTTTGTTATTTAACATCACATCAGGGGTCGGCAGCCGTTCATCAGTCGCAGGCCAATTTTAGTGAAAAAAGCTGCTTGCAGGTCGCAAATATTTAAATGGTTGCAGTAATCAATATAAAAACATTAATTTAAACCAAAAGTATGATAAAACAAGACGAATTAAAGCATGGTGTAGTTACTACTTATAAATTTTTAAACTAAAATGTAAGCTTTACTGCACAAACATTACATGAGTAATAAACGAGTGCAAAGAAATTAAAACTTTTTGAACTAGTGATCTGGCCGTTTTTTGCTAAGATCAAGACTTCAGTTTCAAAAAAAGATCCGGTTTTGGCAGGATCCAATTTATAAGGTAAAACATGATCCAAATCTTTTATTTTTGTGAGTACAAATTGCCTTAAATAGGTTAAAAAAAAGGCCCCTAAAAATACATAAGCTTTATACAAATCATTAACAAATACTACACAATTTTCTATAAAAATGACAGAAATTTTTATTCTCATCATTAACTAACTTTGAAAAAAAAGAAAGAGATTTATTTTTTAAACCATTTAATATAACACTACAAACATTTAAGTAGTGATTTATTTTAGTTCAAAATTGGCTTTTTTGTGGTTTTTTAACATATTTTACAAGTTTACAGACTTGTAGAAACTTGTTAAACTGTTTGGCACTGCACTTTGTAAATAAAAAGTAACAAAACATAAAAAAGTACTAGTTTTGTCGTATGTTGGTGCGATAGGAAAACTTGTAAATGCATCGTATGTTAAAACAATTAAGCTTAATTTTTTTTTTTTGCAGTAAAAATAAGTGATATACTTAACATAAAAAAATGTGTTTACTGTACAGTTGTAAAGTTAGTTTGTACGATAAGTAAAACAAACTAACAAAAAACAATTTTTTTATATCTTTTACCATATATGGAAAAATGTACGGTGATATTTCAATTAGTGATTTTTATAAACAGAATAAAAATAAGTCGAAAATTATCTCAAATCTATTCCTTCCTGCACAGTATTTTTTGTATTTGTTTTTATATATAAATTTTAATTCATTTATGCTGAAACTTAAACTTTTGTAAATTTTTATACTTAAAAGTCAATTAAATTTGATTAAAAGTACGATATATTATGTAAATTAACTTTAAACAATGTCAATTGTCGACCATTAATATTGAAAGCTAACATTTTTTTACGGTTTAGTATTTAAACGCGCAGAAAAAATGGTGCATACCTATTTAATATGAATATATATACCAATAATTATTTAACTATATTATTTTAACAACTTGTTGTTATAAATATAATTTACTGGTAAAAATAAACATTTTTTTAGTTAGTTTTATAGAACACTATTAAGAATTCGAAGCTCAGACGTTAAGTCAAAGGACATGGTGCGGGAACGGGTCACTTTTGCACGATTGGACAATTTTACACGTCGACTCTTTTGCATGAGCGTCACTCTTGCACGAAGGGGAATTGTTTGCACGGCGTCACTTTTGCACGAAGGGTTATTTTTGTACGAAAATATAAATATGTATAAAATAAGAAGAAAAAAAATGTTTAGAAAAAGAAGAAAAAAACATATAAAAAATGAACTAACTGTCCAAAATATAGGTTTAATCGTTTGCTAATAAAAGATCCTAGTGAAATAACTTCACTGGAATATAAATAAAAACAAATTGTACAGCAATCTTCCTTTATTGTACCAACATATGCTTCTGTGTGTTAACGAATCAACACACTTCAACTGGGTTTTTAAATGGAAATAATTTATTTTTTAGAATAAAAGACATCTTAACAAAGTTTATAAAACAAAAACTAAAGAGTAGTTTTTACAAACAAAAAAGTATGTATCTATTTTTGAAAATTTCCGGTCAGAATTTATTTTTTCATTGAATTTAATCTAATAAGACTAGTTTCTCATACAAATGAGTTATAAAAGTTAAAAAAAAAATTTACAAACAAAACTGAAAATAGTTATGATTGTAGCATAGACTTTTTACAGCTTTAGTTTTCGAATATTATACAAAATACAAATTAGTTTACTAATTTTATTATAACTTAAACTAACCCAAAAATTTATTTACTAATTAATCATTTTTACCTTAGCAAATCTTCAAACTTTAAAAGCAGTTGTTTTAATTTTTTTTAAAGTATCCAAAAGAAAAAAAACCAACGGTTATACATATTTAAAAAAAGTAATTTTAACAGTTTTGTTCTTATTTTTAGTGAAAAGAAATTTAATTAGCTAGTACTCAAGTATAGTGTTTCAAGATGTTTATAGAAATCATCTAATTCTTGTTTAAGCAAACAAGTAGAAAGCATGTTTATTACAACAGATCCTTAGACCAAAATTGTTTAGCGTTTTTTTTGTAGTTCAATAAACTAAACTTAATCTAATCTCCTCAGCTTAGAGAAATCTTGAATTACTTAAGTTAGTCGTTTAAAACTTAAAAATTATTTGGGAATAAAATATATTGCATAATATTTTATTATTTGTTCATACTATATATTAAAAATGAAGAATTCTTTTAAGTTTTTAGGAAATATAAACTAATTTTTATCTTATCTATTTAAAAACTAAAAAAAAAACTGTTAATAATTTCAAAACATTTTTAAACATTTAGCATACAGCTACATACACATTTTTCTTTTAATTTGTTAACTTTAAAGCTAATGCAAGGTAGAATAGCTTTTGATTTTACCTAATAAGTAATAATTTTACAATTGAAAACATAATACATAAGATATTATTCGTTTGTGTATAACAAAATAAAAACAAAATAAAGCAGGTGCATGTTTTATAAATTTAAAAATAAGTAAACCTCTTTGTACTGTTTTAGTTGAAAAATAAATATGCTATTTTGCAGATGAGGTTTTATGATAGAAGTTTGAAAAGTAATATTTTTATATGAGCGGCAAAAGTTTCTTTTAAATGTTCAAACTGAAACGAATTATTCTTCTGATTTGGAATAAAGAATTGGAATAACTTCTCTATGGAATCGAGAATTATAATTTTTTAACGACTGTTGTTTTGCGCTCAAAATTTTTTTTTTTCCTCGAAAATTATCAGTCTGATTCCTGTAAAAATATTAGTACCGTTCTAGAAGAACCGTTAAAAAAAGTCTTAATAAGTGTATAAAAGTTTACAAAAAGTAGATAACTAGTTTAAATTTAACTGTAATCATACTTATTATAAGTCTAAAACCTGCTACTAAACTAAAAGCTTCAAGGTAAAGCAAGTAGTTTAACAAGCATACTTTACACTTCATTTTGAACTTGACAAATAAACTGAAGGTAATATATTTTCCTACGCTTTGTACAATTTATCAAAATGTTAAATATTATAAAAATACAAGTTTAAAATACTTACATTACAACTTGAATTGAAAACAATAAAAAGTTGGTTAATTTTGGTTAAGTAAAGTTACTGTACGTACACTAATTGTGAATTAAAGCGTTTATAAAATAAAATGAAGTTATGTACTATATAAATAAATTTTTTAATAGTTTGGTTTTGGTACTGGTTTTAACTAAAATGTTTAAACATAAGCCACTCATTTAAAAATGGTTTATCAATTAATTTCGTTTAGCACTTCATCAGAATAAACTTGCTAAATACTGATACTAATATAGTGCAAGTTTAGTTATAAACAGTAATTTTGAAATACATGGCTAAAAATTTTTACGTCGTAAAGCTTAAAAGTATGTTTAAAATGTTTAAATTACAGTTTAATTATATTTAGCTTGCTTGAAGTTGTTTGTAAAACAAAACTTTTAAAACAAAAACATTTAATATAGTAGAAATCTTCCAAGAGCACCTCCTCAACAACCCTGTTTGTGCTGAGAACTACCTGGATAGTAGGTTCAAAATCCTATCCAGAGCGAGAAACACTTACCATCTCTCAGTTTTAGAATATTTGTTTAATAGAACTAGTGAGCCGAAAAATTGCAAACAAAGAGATTTTTACAGTTTAAACTTTATAAATTGCGTCTTTTAATATTATTGTTGTCGTTTATTGTCGTATTTTTGTAACGTACTTTTTATTTAATCTTATTTAATTTTGTTTCAGGTAAAATTTCTACTACATTAAATGTTTTTGTTTTAACATTTTTGTTTTACAAACAACTTCAAGTAATCTAAGTATAATTCAACTGTAGTTTAAACATTTTAAACACACTTTTATGCTTTATGACGTAACGACTTTTAGCTATGTATTTCAAAATTACTGTTTTTAACTAAATATGCACTATATTAGTATCAGTTTTTAGCAAGTTTATTCTGATAAAGTGGTAACAAAATTAATTTTTAAACCTTTATTAGATGAGTGACTTATGTTTAAACTTTTTAGTTGTATAAATAAACAAATCATAACAAATATTTAAGAAAAGTATTAGTTTTAAACCTAATGAAATAAGTTAAGTTTATTTTCACTGTCAACTTAATTTAACTCTGATTTTATTATAGTTTGTATGTGATAACAGCTACATGGAACATAAAAAAATAGATAAACATTTGAAATTTAATAAATTTTGTGTGCCAATTTACGTTCAAATATATAAATTTAAGCATATAGTTTGTACAGTTTTAATTTCAATAAAAGTAAAAAAAGTTGTAAAAAAGATTTAAAAAACTATTTAATCAGTTAAAAATTTTGCTAAACTTATAGTATAACTTACTAAAGATTAAAAATAGACAATTTTCGACAAGTACTTGTATATTAAAAAAATCAACAAATAGCTGTAAGTGAATAAGCTCATTAATAGTAGTTTTCAACTCATACAAGTATTTTATTAACATTTAAAAATAATTTTAATAAACTTTGAAGCTATTTAATTCAAGAAAATTAACACTTGTGCAAAACTTTAGTTTACTATCAGTACTTAAATATACTAAGACAACTATTTTCAGCAAAAATAAAAAGTACTAATGGTCATGTTGTGATTAAAGAAATTATACGTTCAAGCTTTACTACTTCAATTAGAACCTTTTTTTATAACCTGAATACAAGATCATAAACTTTTCAAGTTATTTTATTTGACACTAAAAAGTGTGTGTTCTAATCATACTAAAATAAAAGTTATGTTTTTACACACAAAAACTAAACTTATTTAGTAGAGAACTTAGTATGAATAAAATTTTATGATCTGACATTTGTATGATCCTTTTTTTAATTTAGAAAATAATTACTTTACCCGAATTCACTAATCATGTCTTCGTGAGCTTTAGTCACAATGTTTTCTCCAAAAACTTTTGCATTGAACTCTTCTTTAAACTTTTCTGTAATACAATTTTTTTGTTGCTGTAGTTGAAGGTTTAGCATTTATAATGTATAATAGAGGTGGTGAAAACAAAGCTTTTAAACATACAAGATCTTATTTTATCAATCAAATTGATTTGTAATACGAAATAACTCTGATGAGTGGTGTTTGACGTTTTATAAACTAGCTTAGCAAAGATCATATCTTTGTGTAAACAACATTTTAACAGTTTGATTAAACAAAAAAATAGTTAGACTTCATGGATAATTTTTTAATAAAATAATAATATAACCTGTATGCTGTTGAGGAGATATTATCTTGTAGTCATAATTGAGCTTTAGATCATCCAATAAATGTTTATGTTCCTCTTCCATTTGTTCATACGTGATTTGGCTGTATTCGTAGTTTTTAAAAGACAGCCTTGAAGGTTCTGATTTTCCAGATGGATTGTAAACACCTGGGCAGTTAAATACTTAAAGCAAAAAGAAAAACTTTTTAGTTTTTCTTAAAATAAACTTTACTTCAAGCAACAGTTGAAAATAGTATACATTGTTAACATTTGTTTTTATAATTAGTTAAATCAACAGGCTAGTGACTACTCTTAAGTTTCGAAATTTTACTGCATAGATTATAGAATAACCATTTGAATATAAAACATGTCTAACAAAATCGTTCACAAAAAAATCAATCTCACCAAGTTTAAAGTACGGGACCCTGCCTTGCGCGTTGTTGCCCACCGGAAGCTTTCCATCGACGACTGTGACGTCATCAACTAACAACCTGACCCACCCCAATGACGTCATAATACCAGCGCGTACTCTGACCACTTGATGCGCCACTCAATTTCGTTCCAACCACCGACGTTCAACTCCGACATCGGGTGCTTCAGCAAGGTTCGAGCCTTCATTGTTTTATTATGAAAATACTTAAGTGCTTTTTACTTTTGAGATTACAATAAAAAGTTCTCGACTTAAAAGTAACGAGAATAATATATATTAATAGACAATAATTAGATTAATTAGTAAAGTTTTTGTTTTTGAAAAGAATTTATTTTATATCAACCGTGACTGTGTAGAAGTTTAACATTAAAACAAAATCAAGATTAAAAAAGATAACATTATTTTTTATCTATCAAAATTATATTTACTGATGCTATGCTTTTTACTTTTACAATAAAAAGTTCTCGACTTAAAAGTAACGAGAATATTATAACTTAAGTGACAATAGTTAGATTAACTAATAATTTGTTTATTGAAAAAAAAAACTTTTTTTTAAATATCAACTGTGACTGTGTACAAGTTTAACATTAAAACAAAATTGAATAGTAAAAATAACAATGTTTTTTATCTAACAAAATTATATTTAATAATTTTGTTTAATAAGATAAAATAACTTGAGTGTAAACAGAAAAATGCAAAATTAAAATATTTTATATCTAAGTAACTTTATTAGATTGCTGATGACTTTTTTAATAAGCATAAAACTTTTACTTAAGGTTTATATTTTAATAAAATTTTTTGATACTTTATAATGTTTCAGCCTAATTAATATTTTTTGATATTTTTCTTACACACAAAGCTTAAAAAAATAAACAATTTTCTGTAATATGGAAAAAAATAGACTGTTTACTTTTGTAAGCAGAAGCCTGAGATAAAACACAACATAAGTTAAAGCAAACTGAACCACAGAATAAAATAATTATAAAACTAAGAAACTTTCAAATTAAAACTAACTGTGTTTGCAAACACTGGTAAGTTTATACAGATATGGATGGTGAGCACGTCAAAGCAGCTTTATCGTGTTATAAACAAATCAAAAAAAATCTAACTCATTTTTATCGCCTACTTTTCCAAGCTTAAGTATACAAAGCTAATACTTGCGTAATACAAAACTGCTAGAAATGATAAGAATAGTCTTTTTAAGCAAAACATACATTTGCAATTAAGTTTACTCGCAGTTTTTCAAGAGTATGGCCTGCCGCTTAGGTACGCATTTTTAACACAGAGCTAAAAGTGCATATCAGATAAATGCGTACCTAAGTGGCAGGTTATACACTTTTTATACCTGCTTTCATTTTGAAATAACACTAAGGTGCGTACCCAACCGGCAGTGCGTACCTTAGCAGCAGTACACTGTGCAAACACTTTGTACCTTCTTTCGTTTTGAAAACAGCGCAAAAGTGCGTTTTAAGCCGGCAGTGCGTATCTAATAAATGCGTACCTAAGCGGCAAGTTACTGCAAAAATTTTAAACCTGCTTTCCCAAGCCGTCGCTCGTCTCGGGGCAGTGCCTCGCTTCCCCGACTTCTCCCCTCGCAGAAATGTGGCAGCCCCCGTTCGAGACAAAGCAGCTGGGATCCGATCTCGCCGTGACCACCAAGTGCCCGTTGTAAACGCTGAGAGAAAGAGGGGGGTATCCCCCTTTCTGATACCTCACCTTCATTTTAGGGTTGAGCCCCCGAAGCACTCCTGTGGAATGGAGATTTTTTTTTTGTTTCGTAACGTGTAAAGTATTTTGAACTTTTCCAAATGAATTTTTAATTTTTCAAAAGCGTTAGCTAGTTTGAAATGGTCATAAAATGGAATAACCTCGTCCTGATGTGTAATAAGATAAATATAAAAAAAATCATAAAATTAAAATCTTGTATTAAAATAATAAAAAGCTCTTATTAAACTGTATCCGTGGTGCACGACTCGATAACCGAAAGGTATTTTGCACACCAGGTCTTTGAACTAAAATTTTTGAAGGCTTGTTTTTTTTGTCGTTCAATAGACAATTTAATTTAACTTATAAAGTTTACTTGTATATAAATAAAACAGCTTTTAAGAAGTATGGTTTTTGCAAGTTGCTGATTTATAGTTTAATTTAATGTGTATTAAAGTGCTTATCAAAATGAGTTTATAAGCTAAATAATATATTAAATCTTATACAAACAATTGCAGCCATAATCACTTTGTAGTGTGTAGTTCTAACTAATTCAAGAACTTTTATGCAAAAAAAAAAAACGGGTCTAATGTTTTAAAAAAAAACTAACCGTCTTTGCACTGTCCGTTGCACAGCTCTTTTAGGAGTCGCAGACCGACTTTCAGAGGGAACCCGGATCCGGTGGCTCGGATCAGCCGGGGATCGGGCGTGTTGTGGAACTGCGAGATGATTGCTTTTGACGTCACAGTGTTTAATTTCATCATGTACTTGTGCAAGTTTTCTATTGGCCGATTCGCCGCCGAGCACAGAACCTGATTGGTGCTCGGAAAGTAAGCGTCGTTGCGGACTGCGGAGTTGTAAAACAATTTAATCGATTTTTTTACTCTTCGTGAAAAATTTACTAAACTTGTAAAAATGATAAAAAATTGTTACTCTCAATAAGCTTAAGCTTATTAAATGTTTAGTAAAGCATTGAGAAGACTTTAGCTTTAGCTAAACTTTAAAACTCACACTTTTTCATTTCTTCTTGATGTTGGAAATTTTCATTTTCTGATACAAAACAGCTTGAAAGTCCGAGCCTAGATTTTTCATCTTTTTTTTTTTAACTTGTATTTAAATCTAAGAGTATGATAAGATTAGACCAGGTAAGGGTTTTTAAGTAAGGTCAAAGTATAACTATGTCAAAGTAAACTTGAAACTAAAAAAAAAATAATTACATTGAATGTGTATAAGTGTTTATGTTGGTTGTTGTAGGTTGTTTAATTAGTCTCATTTATTTGAAATTCTAAGTATTTAAAGTCAATCAATTAATAGTATAAATGGAATTGCCATTTTCTTAAGAAAAAAAAAAAAATTACATATAAGTCGGAAATAAAACAAAAACAAAAATTTTACGATTACAAAATGATAGAAGTAGTTTAAAGGTTCAACAATTATGTTTAAATGTAACTTGTAAATAAAAGCATTAGATATGAAGATGAAACAGATTTAACAAAAAATCATTTTAAGATGGATTCGTATATATTAAAAAGTGTTAATTATAAAACTAAGATTTTTTTTTTAATTTAGTATTTGTTTAAATTTTTTGATAAGTATTTTTCAGTAAAACCACTTTTAAGTTATTAGTTTTATAAGTGTTTCTAGTATTTTTAGATACTTTAGTAGTATACTTCACTGTTCATTAAACTATATGAATTACACGTATTTATTATATAAACGTAGTTGTACTTTGATATACTTAAAAAATTATAAAACGATAATAAACATTTAAAACAGCTTTGAATATTAAAGTTTAAAAAAGGCACTTCTTTAGTTTTAAAAACAGTTATATAACATTATGTATATTTGATAGCTTTGGTAGTGAGCAAACACTTTTATTACATAAAAAAGGAATAATTAATAATTGAAGTAAAAGCTTATGATTCAAAACTAGATTATTAAAACTAAAATTGTTTTTAAAAATATATATAATTCTTTCTATGTGGGAAAAAAATAACATCACTCTAAGGATTTTTTGAATTGTACAACAAAACTTTTAGAATTTTTAAAAATAGAATGTCCATACATTTTCAATCAAAAGTATCTTACTTGTACTCATAGTCAAAATTGCCGTCTGAAATATTTTTGGTTTTTGTGATGTAAATATTGCTTGACTTTTTAACATTTCTGGAAACCTGCACCCATTGGTTGTTTACGACATTGTCTAAAACATTATTGAAATAATTAAATTGTTTATAACTTGTAGATAAAAAAAACTGTATTATTAGTCAGTAAATTTTCAAAAGTTTAATGAATAAATAAGTAAAAAAGAATAGAACAGTTTTTAATATCCTAAAAGTATACGATTTTACTTTGGTAAAACACTTTAAAAAAATTCACTTAGTCGTTTTAAAACATCAGTTTTGATTTATTTTAAACTAATGAAGCAAAATTTAAATTATGAGGAGCACGAACTTTTTTCAACAAAGGTTTTCCCGGGATCGGACTTTGGAAGGATGCTGCATTGAAAACAAGTGTTGCTGTCCTCAAGCAATCCTTCGCAAGATTTCTTTTACGTACAAGCTGCTTCGGCTTGCCTCGTAGTGACGTCATCTAATTGTAGTAACGTCAGTAGATTTTTTGTAATATTATTTTTTTGAAAAGTATTTTTTATAAAACAGCAACGACCACAAAAGAAAATGTAGCGACCAAATGAACAGTTTCAAATACTTAAAAATTCTAAGTGCAGATATGTAAGACGTTTTCGTATAAACTATTTAGTGTTAAACTTTCAAACAATTAAATAAAACTTAGTTCCATTCCATTTTGTTGAGATGATTATAATTATGATAACAGTATTTTAATAATTCGATTTGAAAACATTATTTACTTAGCGACCAAAATTTCTTAATAAAACTTGCTACATTAAAATATTTTATGCTTTATTAAAGCATCAACCAACTTAAATGTTATTCAAAATTTTTTCAACAATTTTGGAAATTTGAAAAGGTTTACAAAATGATTAAAAAAAAGGAGTTTGCATATAGTTTTATATTTACAAAAATAAAACACCTTTTGTCGTTGTACTAAATGGAAATGTGGTTGGAATTTCATTTGGTATATTTGTTGTTGTAGAAACTGAAATCGTTGTGGGCTTTGCAGTAGGAACTGTTGTTTTTGTTGTTGTTTTTGTTGTTGCAGTTTTTGTAGATTTTAAAGGAGAAATTGTCGGAGTGGAAATTGTTGTTATAGTAATTGTTGTCGGTGTTGTAAAGGGAGCTAGTTCTATTATTGTAGATGAATGTGCAGGAATTAAGTTTGTTGTAGTTTTTGTTGAAGAAGGAACTAATGTTTTTGTTGGATGAGTTTGATTAGGATATGAAACTTTTGTTGTTGTCGGAATGATTATTGTGTTATTATCTAAACTTAGGTAAGGCAGTCGTAAATATCCAAAGATAGCGAATCCCAAAAGAAAAACTACAACAGGTAAAATTGTGAAAATTATTTCAACTAAGCTTTTGTATATTTTATAAAAATGTGTTTAAATTTAGTTTTAGTTTTTGTCACTATAAAAGTAAATAGAAGTAGCGTTATAAAATTGATTGAATTAACAAAACAAACTATGTCATTTCTAAAACTTCTTATGAAGTAATAAAAATATGTTTTCACAATACATAAGTACCGTTAATTCAAATCGGTTTTTGCAAAGCATTTTATTCTTTTTGCTTTTGTTTGAGGTCACATATAATAAACAAATCTACTCTTCTTAAAATTTTGTATAAATATTATTTTTTATCTAGGATAAGAGTGTTTAGAAAATTTCTACACTTTAACTGATAAGAAATAAACAACAAACTTATAGAACTTAATAAAGTGTTTTTCCATTTTTTTAATAAGTTTGATTTATGCTTTTTGAAAGAATTAAAACCCTGGAATAGTATATTAGGTTTGGTTTGAAAGCTTTCATTTATATTTTCTTTAGTTGCTGTTATTGAAAAATAATATTAATGATTTAATCAGTTAATTAAAAAAAAATTGCTTAACCTTGTATAAAGAGTTTTTTTACAAAATGGTTGCAGTATTTTTCATTTATTACTAGTCTTAATATTAATAGTATTACTAATATAATTTTTAAAACTGGTAAACAATTTAATTAAAAAGGATTACATGACTACTCGGACAACACAAACTCTTAAAAAACGTTCGGTAGGCCATTCCTCTAAAAGTATCATTTTTTTTTTATATTATAAAAAAAATTGTTTTTAGATTTTAATAAAATTATGATGTTAAAAAATAAACTAAAACTGAAACTATTAAAAGATGAATTTAAAATTTACTAAAAATATGTATATTTTAAAACTTATTTTAGCTACATCTCTAAAAATATTCAAAATTTGCAAAAAAAAATCAGTAGGTACTAAATATACCTACATACGTACTTCTTATTCTTTAGAATAAATTTTACTTTATAACCTGTGGCCGTTTATATAAAAAGTTCTAGAATTTGAATTATCGTATTTGAAATTTCAGAATTTAAATTATCGTGCACCCCTTTAAAAGTCATCCTATTTATTATCATACTTGCTAATTCAAATTAAGTTATATAGCAAATTTATGACCGTTTAGCTGTTTTTATGTTAATAAACTTAACAATTAATTAGAATGTATTATTTCTTTGTTCAGTATGGCTTGAAATTTAATTCCTCGTAAAAAAACTTTGTTTTTTTTTAATTCATGTTTAAAATTTTGACGTACATTCGTATTAGTAAAAACTAATAGATCGTATTTTATCTTTAAAATATACTTAAATAACTTTGTCACTTATGTACTCAAAAGTGGAAAATTTAAATCAAAAATTTTAGTAAACTTATCTGAAGTTCAAAATAATTTAGGTGTGACGTCATTATTAGTGCGTATATTAATTCTAAAAAGCTTACTCCTTAACACTTATACAAGTTTTTTGTTTTCGTAGTCGTCCTTAACACTTATACAATTTTTTAGGACTATCAGCAAGCAGTTTTGGATTGAAAAGCTTGACTGTTATAGCTTTTTTTTTACTGCGGCTTCATATTTACTTCATTGATCGACTTACAGTTTAGCAAGAAAGCAAAAAAAAATATAAATCAAAGAAAGTATATTTGGGTTTTATATTTGTTCGTTTAATCACTCCATAATTTTCATACTGTTTGGGCTATCATAAAGTTATAAATTAAATTTTAGACCAGTTTACAGCTAAGTTAATTAGCGTTAAAACAAAGTCATTCTAATATAGTTAGTGGTACAACTTAAGCAAGTCCCTGTTTGAAACTTTTTGTAAGTTTTTTCTTTTTCTTTTTTCTAGGTTGCGGAACAGCGTTCTACCTCACGCATCGCCCCTGGTAGAAAGCAAAACTAAGAATATTTCTATTACACTTACATTGAGTTTCTTCAACCATAAACGAGCTGCTGTTGTAAGATTCTTTTGTATTGTATACGTTGTGTCCATTTCTTTAAGAGTTAACTTTAGTATGCTTATATGTTATAAAAAGCAAATTTTTGAATATTGTTAAACAAAAGCGGAAAGCAAATACAGACATATTTTTTCTTTCCTTACTAATAACTATACGTACATAAACTTCAAAGCTAGAATACTAATAAAAACGTTCTTTAGAAAAAAGACTTTTTAAAAAATCTGAAACTTTTTTATATTAGATGCAATTTTACTAGGAGACATTTGTTTAAAGTTGATTTTAATATTCATCTTATAAGATTAATTTATTTTGTTTAACTTATTCACCTTCCTAATAGTTAAATATTTATAATTAGTGTAGTTAACTAACTATTATTAAACAACTTTAAATATTTATTATTTAAAAGACGTACTTTTTAGATTTAAATATAGCTTTTAATATTCTACACATGTTTTTATATGCTTTAATGATAAGATAAAATTTAGTTCAAGTTTAATTGAAGTTACTTGTTTTGTATTAGTTGCCAAAAAATATGGTATACAACTTTTTAACAGTAAAGTGATTATTGTATTATAAGTTTTCTATTTGTCGTAAACTCTCAAGTTAATTAAAAATTTATAGTTTTTTTGTAGTAATGTATTGACGGAAAGAAAATTATAGATATCAAAATACTAAATTAAAAATATACTTTTCTTCAGAGTTAGCTGACTTTAAAAATATATAGTTATATCAGTAAAAAGTTATACAATTATTATAACTTTAGTTTTTGATGAGACACTCAAAAAATAATAATCAATTTTTTTAAATGAAAGTTTAAAAATATTTTTTCGGAAAAAAGTTCAGTCTTTCATTTTTAAAAATAGATCTTTTCAAATAACTAAACTTTTTAACCTTTTTATGTCTTTCTAGGCTAGCACTTAATAATTTTTTACTTGCACTGAACTAAAATAAATAGAAATTACTACAGAGTTTATCGAAAAGTTTATTTATATCAAATATTTGATTGAAATTATTTTTAACTAATTTGAGAATAAGACAATTTCACAAAATTTTATTATGATAGGAAAAGTTAACTTTAGATAAAAACTGCAAGTTTTTTTTATACAACTATTCAACATTATAAACGAAAGTGCTTGTATTTCATATAAAAAAGAATCTTTTTTGACTCTGAAATACTCGTAAAACGTAGGTGCTTTTGAATTATACTGTTAATATAACATACTCAGTCTTTTAATGCTTTTTTAGAGCTACTTAAGATACCTAATCTTTCAAATCTTCTTGACATGCGTAGTCTTCTTTTTATACCGTAGTTCTTTAAAGCTCTACTGCATTTAATTAATTTATTTTAATCAGTTGAATTTTTACTGATCTATATACTAGTTTAAAAGTTGAGCTTTGTTGATATCACTTTATTAAGTGATAACATTCATTTTAAAAAGTTTGTCAGTGATTGTTGTTCACTGTTGTACGTAAGTGTTTAAAAGATTAATTATTTGTAAGTCACTAACTAACCTTTTTTAAGACAACTTTATACTTAGTTTTAATTTTGTTTACAACAAATTGGGTACTCTTTATTTTATTAAATAAGATCTCAAAAGTTAAGTGAATAATTCAAGGTTTATTATTAAGGCATTCTTGTAAATGCTAAGCTGTTAGTTTTGATATTTTTACTTATTAACCATAAAAATACAACCATGTTATAAGTAGTAGTTTAAACTTTTCAATTTTCTTCGACTCAAGTGTTAAGCAACATTTTGCAAAAAAGAATTAAATAGATTATTCGCTTATAATGTATACAAATGCAAGTTGTGAAAATGTAAATATAATTTCGACTTTGACTGAAAACTAATGCTCATCAAATATTACTTGTTAAATTTACTATTATAGAATAGAAAATAACTACGTTCAAGTATAAAACAAATGCAAAACAAGATTGATTATATGCAAATCTTTCAAAAAAAAACAAAACAGTTTTTTTAACGTTTTTGTAACGCTGATCTTCTTGACAAGTTACCAGGTATTTCAAGGAAATCGCCACACAATTACTCAAGCGTGATATTCTGAGAAAAAACAAGTTTATTCAGTATTCAGCATCCTTCACATATAGACTTCTAACAACCCTGTTTGTTTTGTTCAATAAAATGATTTATTTTAGGTTTGGCTGGTTTCTTGAAATATGTCCTACCTCTGAAAAAGAAAATTTACTATATATTATTTACTGAAGTTTTTTAAATGAAAAACATAATTTAACAGATTTGTTCGAGCCTTGTTTTCTTACTTCTTTTTATATTGAATGTTGAATACTTGATATACATAATTTTTAGTTTGTGAATCTACATGCATGTTTTGTATTTAGTGTTAATAACAGTTAGTACTTTTATAACAAAAATTAAACCTTTTATTAGAGATTAAAAAGAAATATTTATTTATGTTTATTGTATTTTAAGCTATAGTATACAAAAATTGTCAGCACGAAAAAAACACAGTTCAAATTACAAAACAAGTAATAGTTTCAAAAAACTTAATTGCTTGTTACAGCACTAATTTCCCAACTAACTTAAAAAAACACATTGTTATTTTTTGTTATAAAACTAGTATACTCAGCAAAAAATATGCAATTCATAAAAATTTTAAAAACTTTAAGTTCAAATTACATATATGTAAAATTTTTATACAATAACTTTTTTAATGCGTAGTTAAAGCTATTTACAGTTTTTAAATTTGTAGCCTGTAAATACATTAAAATATGTTCAAATAATGATAAAAGTAACCTTTGTTATAGTTACCATTATTTTATTAGTAATATGTCTCATTGATACACCTATTCTAAATTTTTTAACATGGTTTCATTTAATCAATTTTATTTATAATTTATTTATAATTAAGTTTAAAAAAGTTTAGTTTTGCTTTAATAGACAGTTGTTTTATTATTTAATGTTTTTTATTTAAAGCAGATGTTTTGGCAAAATTAAGACTAGAAAACAAAAAATAATACATCATCAGTGTTTTAAATTTTTTTTTAATTATTTATTTTATAAAAAATAGTTTATTACAAATATCATTGTTAGTAGTAAAATAATTGCCAGTACAAAAAAAAGTATTTACATAAAGGCTCATGTTTTAAAATAGTTTAAAGAAATGATCAAATAACATTTTACAATTAGCAATTAGGGTGAAATTTTTTTTTATAAATTTAATTTTCTTAGCTTAATGAAATCTTAAAGTTCTTAAGTTGCTACTATAAAATATTCAAAACATAAGATATAAAAAATATTATGACAACTTGGTTACTGCATAAGTTTGTTAAATCTTATTTAGTAGTTGTACAAAGTTATAAAATAAATATGCTTGTAAAACAAAAGTTAATAACGATAATTGAGTTACTTGCAACAATATATTAATTCAATTTTCATTATTAAATTTTGTTTTACTAGCATAAATTTTCAATTATTTTGTAGAACCACATCATAACTAGTTTAAGTTTTTATTATATAAATATTCAAATTGTTTAACATTTCATTTAAGTTTTGAAAAAGAATCATTTAAAATATAAAATACATTTATGTTAAGTTGCAAATGGTACTTAAATTGTTGTTTAGATTTTTTATATTTTTCATTCTTGACTCTATTTTATAGTTTATTTTGTCAAAGTAACAGCAAGCAGTTGATATCATTTGTTTTTGCATAACTAGCAAACATTAGTTATTAAAGAGTAAATTAATTACATTAGACATATAATAGTGTATTTGAATTAACATGGATTCTGAAGAAACTCACAACAAATCTGAAGGAATGAAATCAACGAACCAGTTAGTGTTTATCAAAAATGAGCTTTTGCCAGATATGAAGGCGCACAGATTCAGCTGGCCGTTCCGAAAGCCCGTAGATGTAGTTGCACTAAACATTCCAGTTAGTTTTTAAAAGTATTAAATAAATGTTGATGTCTACATATCAATATTAAATGAAGTATAAATCAAAATTAATGATAGTAATAATAATGATAATAATAACAGTTATAATGATAATGATAATAATGATAATGATAGTAATACATTCAAATTTTGATATAAATTAGTAAAACAATGTTGATCATCGATTGAACAAAATTTGTAATTTCTTTTATATAAACATGCAATAGTACATTAGAATAATATCTTAAATCAAACTAGCTTTTATGTTTAAAAGAACAAAAAAAAGTTTAAAGCTATCAATTTAGAAAATCATATTATTACCAGATTAATTAATGTTAAGGTTGGAAAATTTAAGCTACCTAGCAATACTATGATTTTTTAAACTTAAGCAAATAAATATATTTACATCTAGCAGGCTTGTAAAATGTTTGAACGAATAAAACAACTCAACTTCTGCAACTAAAACACTAGTCTTAATATCTGCTTTTACTGTTTAAAAAATGTCACCTACAGTATTGAGACGTAATTACAAGTTAGGCTTATAAAATCTAATAGCGCTATGTGTTTGAAATTGTAAAATTAATTACTCTTTTTGCTTTTTATATTTGCTTGTAGAAGTTAAAATAGTTATGTACTTATCAAGTTTTCCTAAGTCTTTAAATAAGCTTATTAAATGAACATAAGAACTTATTATATCGTTCCTTTTTAAGAAATTTCCCCGTCAGCGTTCGCTACTTCCATTTTCTCGTAGGAACAGGTCATGCAGATTCTCTGTGGATTCCTTATTTCTCCAACTTGATGTAAAATGTTCTAGTAAATGTTGTAATCAGTATTATTGTTTTTAAATTGCAATGTGTATTTCGACGGTACGGTGCTATTTTCCTTGTGGACTTTCAAATCTCTGATATGGCCATAACACCTTGATTTAAAAGGTCCCCCAGTGTTTCCTATGCATTGCTCAATTTTTTTTTGTGGTAACCATAGCAAATTACATTCTTGGTGAGGCATTTGTTTTTGAGTGGGCATAGGTTAATGTTTGTGCAGTTGCAGAGTGACTCTTCTGTGTCGGTATTTTCGTTTTTTTCTATATTATCTAAAGTTTAAACTTTCATTTTTATAACGCTCATGCAACTATACGACAACTTGCAATTTATTTTATTTGTTAAACTAATTAGACTGTTGTTTTGTTTTAAATGCTTGTTTATTAATTCAAAAACTTTTTTTTCCAACATTTGCCTTTACTGATTCGCAAAATGGTTGATTGAAACAAACAATTTTTCTTAACCTATTTCTTTTATTTTTCTGTTTGTTAAAATTTTCCGTTTAAGTCAGTGTGTGTTTAAAATCTGATTTTTCGAACACGTTTTTGTATGTGCATTTATTGTCGTCAAAAATGTGTTTTTTTTTAGACGATTTAATCAGTCTATTTTCTATCTTTACGGGTAGTTTTTATTTTTAATAACTTTAGAATGATTGTATTTTTGTTGATGCATCTATATTCTGTTTTTTTCTTTTTTGTACGGTTTAAATACATTGTTTGTAATGTCTAATGTTACGTCTAGAAAGTTGCATATAATTGCATAGGTATATAAAGTTACTTTAAAAATAATGTCTTTGAATATTTTAATAGTTATTTTCTTTATGTTTTCAAAATGTTGCTTGTTTTTTGGTTTTATAATAACAAGATCGTTGTCTCTATATAAATCTATTTCTTTAAAATCTAAAAGATATTCAAGCTTGCTTGGTGCGCACAGCCCGATTAGATGGCTAACTTGGCACCGAAGAAGAAGCCCATGGGAACGTTGAATAGATTGCTGTTGGTTTTTTAAGATAAAACTTTTTCGTTAAAGTTAAAAATTGTTATACATGTCTGCTAAATTAATTTAATGCCCCTCTTCTCTAATGTACAGTATTTTTTTTTACAAAATTTTTAGCGTTTATCAAATGGTTTTCAGTTATGCCGGGTTAAAATTAACAATCACAAAATTTATATACCTTATATTTTGTCTTATTTTGGGTATTATCGAACCATTCGATTATTTCAAATGAGTTTTCCAGCGGACCAATCTTGACGCGTATCTTATCTTCCTCACAGCTCTTTCCAAAATATTTTTACTTATCCTTCCAAGTTCGTTTTTGTCGGGGTAAAGAAAAGGTACTAAATAAAACAATTAAAATGGAAGAGATCAAGAAAATTGAACTTAAATATAGCCTAAATGACATCCTGTTAGCAAGCAAGAAACCTGTTCAACTGATGATCTCGTTTTATTTAATTCAAACGAGTGAAATATTGTTTTGTTAACAAATGATAAAATTTGAACTGATTATTCTCCATACTATAAAGTCAAAAACTTTTATTGTGATCTATAAAGTAAATAGTACATAATAACAATCAAAATAATAACAATAACAACAGTAACAATATTAACAATATTAACAATAACAATAATGACCTGAAAAACAATATCAATAAAAATTATAGCAATAACAATAATACCAATAAAAGCAATAAAAGTAATAGACTTTAAGATAAAAATAATTAATACTTCTAATATATTATACATATTTAGTACAAATCTAATATAATTAGACTTAATTTTAAGCATTAAAAGTTAGTTCTATTTAAGTAAATTTTTATGTTGTACATGTTTTTGTACGTTTTATAAAAATCATAAAACATACAAGTTATAAAACTTAATTTACTTAGATTCTTCAGCTTATTATTTTATTTCTAATTCATATTACTGTTCTACACATAAGTAGCTGGTTTATCCAAGTACTTTGAATACTTTTATTTAAAAGTAGATTAAAATATTTATTTATTTTCTAAACTTTTGTTCATTCATCTCATAGGATTACTACACCATCATCAAAAGGCCCATGTGCCTACAAACGGTAGAAGATAAACTCAACAGAAACCAGTACAAAAAAGCAAATGATTGTATTGAAGATATTCAACTGATATTCGATAATTGCCACGCTTACAACCCTGTTAATTTTTTCATTTGTATTTAAGTGCATAAAGTTTTATTAGCCTGCTTAGTAACAGAAAGGTAAAAAAAATTATACTGTATAAAAAGCTTGATGAACAGTTATCAAATAAAAATCTGTTCAAGCTTAACCAACTGTACTGGTATAAGTCTTTATATTATGATATTAATTATAAAGTATTTAAAGTATACTTAAATAATAAATACATTAGGTAAATACCAAAGTTTCTGATTTGGGACACAAACTAGAAAGTTTCTTCAACAAAAAGATGAAAGAATTACCTAATGTCGAAAAAGAAATAGCAGTAGAGAAAAATAACGAAAAAAACAGAAAAAGAAAATTTGATCCATTAAAAATGAATGAAAAAATTAAACCTTTGGAGGTATTTTATTTTTTTATTGTGTTCATTTAAATATCTATGTTACTTTTATAAAATACCATCAAATAACTTTGCAGACGCCCATGCTTTTTAATTTTGTTTAAAATGATACTTCGATAGTTTTTTAAAATTTATTTCACTTAAAAATTTAAATATTATCATTTAAACTATAAGAAAAAATAACTTTAGATGAAGAACAAAAGCAACAAGAAAATAAAACGAAGTAATGAATTGCCGCCTAAGAAAATGTCATCTTCAGTTTTATCGCCAACAGAAATAGAGTTAGAGTTTTTTTATTGTTCTAAGTTTTGTAAGTAAAAAAAGTTTAATGCTATTTATTCTATTTTTGTTTAGAAATCAAACATAAGCATCTTTTTTTTCAGTAAACTACCTGAAATATTTTGTCGTTCATTAAAATTAGGTAAATAATTAGTTATTAGCAATGAATATATCAGAATAAGAAAACACTATTATTTCGTAAATAGTTCTGAAGCTCTTTCAAATAGTTGTGTTTACATTATCTTTTAAACATTTCCCAAGTAAAACAAATAATTAGATTTAACAATTTAACTTCTTTTTCATTAGCCATGAACGGCGTACCAACAAAAAACTCAAAGTTAGGTCCAATGAAGAAAAAAGATCAATTATTAAGAAAGTAATAAATTTATCAGCCAATCATCATGAACAAGCGACCAAAACAATTATAGTAAGATATATTATTTAACATGTAATAGTAAATAAAACTAACTGGTTTCAGACCGTATTGAAGGATTTTTTACATGTTAATTAGCGAATGCTCTTTAACTCTTTACTCAATTAAAACATCAACATTAGAGGTTTTATGTGAAACAAAAAGTAACTTAATTTTATTGATAAGGTATCTAAGGGTTTAATTGAAATTTGAATGGTTATGATAAATGTTTTTGTTTAGTTATTAACTACTTAATAAATTTTTTGAAATTTATTTTACGTTTTGTCGTAAATTAATATTGTTTACAACCTTATTTTATAGAAACTGGAAAAAGATCTTATGGATCGCAAGGGGGATCATGTTGAACAAGATGAGGTGTTCAAAATCTATCCAGAAGAAGTTAGTGAAAGTACTTACGACGAAGTTGAAAAATATTTAAAAAGATTCTCTTCAGTTGTAACAAGTATGTTTAGTCTTTAAATTTCTTTAATAAAGTAAATCTTAAACCAAGTTAAATAATTCTAAAGTTTGTCTATGCTTCAATTTAATAGCATCAAAAATGAATGCTGAATTTACTAAAAACCCGAAGTAACCTTATTTAATATTTTCCAGATTTAAGCGATTCCAGCTCATCTTCGAATGATTCTTAGGCCTTAAAATGTCCCGAGTTCCTAAAAAATTTTTGAATAAAGCTTTTGAGTTCAAAGCTTCTTCAGTTACTGAAAAATTTTCCACTCAAGGTTCAAACACGGTGGACTAGTTTAATTTTTCTTCGATTATAGTCTAACAGCATTAATAAACTTTTTGAAACACTTTCTTTGTTCAGTGTGAAGTATTAATTTACTTGTAGTACAGCTACTTAACGTTAAAAAGTAAAACTAAAAACCTTTCTATAAGTTTTTATTTGAATAGCGTTTTCGTTGAGTAACTTTAAAAAATATACATTCAATGTTGAATTATATCGTTATAGGTTACTTCTATTATCAGCACAACTATTTCTAATAACATTTTTTTGCTTATTTGTTTTTTCTGATTAAGCTAATAAATATTAAAATTTTTGATTTGTTTGGAACTGTTATAGCTAATTACAATAAAATGTACAGTTTAAAGCAGCAATTGTGCTGGAGAACAATAATTAAAATAAGTTTTTCTTAGATTTTAGATTGTTAATTTCTTTAAGTTTTAGTATAATGTTGGTTTTTTATTTAAATATGAGTAAAACGAGTTAATATAACTCTTATGTTTAAGTTTTAACACATCAGTTTATAGCAATACAAAATAACTTCATACAGACAGAGCACTAATTTATAAGTTTTAAAAAGCATTTATAATAATAATATAATTTAACATACCTGTTTCTAGGAATAATGTTTGCTTATATACGTAAATAAAATGAAAAATTTTTATTCAATCGGAAAAGTAGCTGTATAGAGATCGTTATCTGCATATATTAGATATTTAGTAGCCTATCTTAATATCTTACTTGCCGTATAACTAAATTATTTTAAAAAATGAAAAGATAAGCAGTTTTAACGCTAAACAATATATAAAGCGCACACTTGTTTTCTTTATTTAGTGCATTTTACTACGTGGTAAAGTGTGGTAGATGTTTTTTGACTTTAAAATAATTTTGGACTACTTTTTTTCTTTCTAAGACGTTAGCGCTGTAGGACCTACTTATTAACCTACTGATTACCATTGCTTTTTTATCTGAAAGCTAGGTAGCATGGGCCTAAAGCCTCAGTAAATTATTACCATGCTCTAATAGGCTGGAAATTTATTTCCAATAATAATCAAACTTTCGGTAAAACTTAAGTAAACTGGATACTTAAAACAAAATGTACGAAATTTCTTACAAAAAGATAAACAAAAACGATTTATTTTATTGCAAAAGTAAGGAGAAAAACTAATATAACAAATGTTTAAAAGCCTAGTTTAAAGTGTTAAAAGTGTTTTTTGACTTTATGCATTTAATATTTGTGAAAAAAAATACTTTTATATTATAAAAATCGTTTAAGAACCTTGCTTGTTATTTTGCATTAACATTAGTACTATTACCTGCGTTGATGTCCATTTGGTCTCGAGTTCTGTCTTTTTCATTACTTGTTGCTTTAGTGACGATTGCGGTACAGAGAATATATTTTTTGATTTACTTGATATATTGCGAAGGCCAGAGTTAGACATTCAGTATCTATTTTGTTTAAATTCCTGGTTTAATTAATACAAACAATTTCTAATAGTGAAGTAAGTGCACAAAATTTATACTACATTAGGTGAAAGTGACTACAACAATTATACAATATACACAAAAGGTTCTTGATTAATATATTCTTTTGAAGCCTGCTCGACTATGTGTTGAGCTTCAAACTTTTAAATTTCTATCGTAGCAGCGATAAATTGATTTTCGCGTCTCTTATTTTCAGAGAATAACTTTTTCCAACTTTGCTTCGACGGACGGAAATTATCAAATTAAAACTAATGGAACAAATCAGAGATTTGAATCAGCCTCAGCAAATATCGTATAGAGACCAAGGGTTTTTAAAAAGTAACGCTATTTAAATAGCAACCGCGTATATATACGAACTGGAAATAATTTATTTCCCTTGATAACCAATGTTGTCTTGGGAAACAGGGGTTTTAAAAGCGTTGTTAATTGTTGTTTCTGTTTTAAAATAGATTATTTCTAAAAACCATATACCATCGGCCAAGTATATTTTGCTATATCAAGTATTTTTATTAATTTCAAAATATAAAGTTCAGACTTTACCTTTACTGACACTTTATATTAGTAAAATAGCATACTTGCCATTATTTTTGTAAACTTAACGATTATTACACTAATGTCGTATAAGTCTAGCTTAAATAAATCAAAAGTAAGAATGAAGAAAATTTTGACAATCTACTTTAAAAAGCGTTCCGTGGAAGGCTCTATTTAAAAATCAATATTTTACCACAATAATAGTCAAAAACTAAAATACGACGTAACTGTTTTCTGATTTGCAATTAACTTTATTTGTGGTTATTGATTAGTAATATTGTTCAGTGTACTTAACTTTGACAAGTAAAACCGCTCAGCTTATATTTATATATATATACATTTTAATTAACTACTTTAACAAAAGAGTACCAGATGTTTTTTAGATTTTTGGTAAAGCAACCGTTGATGTTATTATGAGTTGAAATTTTTACTTTAAAACGACAAACTGATTAAATTTTTATTTTGTTAGTACTTTGAAGTATTAGTATAACTTAGTTAATACATTAGATACATCTTTTTTGTAGTAAATTTTGGCATTCAACTTTTTAAAAAACAGCAACTAATAAAAAGTTTCGCTCATAAAATTTCTAAAAACAGCATTTACTTTAAGAAACCACTACAGTTTTATTGTATTGTTTTACCTTTTGTAACTTAATAGCGTCGCAAAAGGCTTTTCTGGTAAATATGACCCGTCAACTAAAGTGTTTTTAGAATAATTTTTAAATATGTTGAGAAAAACAAGTACTTTAGTTCTCCATTAAAGTTTTATAAATCATAAATTTACTTGATTCGGATCCGGTCAGATCTGAACTTAAAAACAGATCCGGATCTTTCTTTGAAAAAATTTCCGGACTGATCAAAAAAATGTAAATGCGATATTTGCAATTAAAATTTTAGTGTATAATAAATAGTTGACTTCTTTAGTTTGGTCTATTAGTGGTTTATTAGTGTATCTCGACTAGTAAATACATTATAAAACACATTGAAGAATTATTATGAAAAACTAATTAAGAAAAAAAAATTAAAACTAATATTTTTTTTATCAGTAGTTGTAGTAATTTAGGAAAGTATAACTAGATGTTTATTTTTAAACTTTGCAAAAGTAAAAAAAAAATCTAAAAATTTTGTAATATCGTTTAAACTAAAACTTTTTAAAATAGTGTTTATTTATTATAAAAAAATTAATTATTTATAATCAACGTTTTGCATATAAAGTATCTAAACTACAGATAATTTTAGTTTTTTTTTTGTTTTAATTATAAAATATTTGTTTTAGTATTTTAGTATCAAAAGCATTGACAAGTCGTACAACATTGTTTTTATTTTTTTTTATTATCTTTAGTTTATTCTATAGAGTTTATTGATTTTTTTTTTTAGACGTACATCAATCTTATTAGTTAATACGAATGATCACATATATAATTTGTTAAAAAAACATGAACAAAACTAAAAAACAAATATATTAATCAGTGTTAGTTTTTATCACTCTAGAAATCGGAAATTTGTGATTAAAAATAAATTTAAAGATGTTAAAATTTTGAACATGTTCAAAAACAATTTTTCTTACATATTTTTAAAACCACAAACTATGTTTTTTCACATTAAATTAAACATTTTGTATAAATAAGCGGAGAAAAATTGTTGAAGGTCACGTTTTTCGATAAATCATAGCAAAATGTTAACAGGTAGTCTATTGAATTTGTTTTATTAAAGTTAAAATTTTTTATTAAACAGTTGCTAAAAGTGGCGACGTATTCTGTTTTTGCTAGGGATGCAGAAAAGTTACAAGTGTTTGAACAATCCCTTTATTTAGTACTTTAAAACTAATTAAATGCGATAAAAATTCTAAAATTACAACAAGTCGTTTGCAAAAAAAAGCTTATATTATTAGTTTTACCGTTTTATAATTTTATAAGTATTCTGTTTTTTGAAACCTGCTCCAACGCTCCACTCCCGCGATTCCCCTGTTTTTTAAATAAACTTGCGTCTTTAGCTTAACAAGTTATTATTAAATTTCTGTATTTTATTAAAAATAGTTTTATGATTAGTCCTAATGTTAATATTAAAATTGTTGTGTTAATTGCAGTTATTATTAATTTGTTCTAACGATAACAGTTAATAGGTTTATAGCTAAAGATATTCTAAGAATACATAGTCAAATATAAATTATTAAGTTAAACTTTAGTCCTGAATATAAATCTTTAAAAAATTAAGTTTTTTAACTATTTCTAATAGTTTTTAACTTACATTTGAAAAAAAAAGGAAGTAAAAGTACACTTAAGAAACATCATTGACGAAAAAATTAACTTCTAATTTAACAATTAATTTATAAAAATTTAACTAACTGTTAAAAGTTATAACTAAAACTTAAACTCAGAAAATTTTATGTTTTAAACTATTATAAAAGCAAGAAACAAATCAACTTTTCCCATGTCGGTAGAATTATGAAGTTAAACAGTTATAATAATACCTAATGTACAATTTATAACTTTTTTTACAAAACTTAACGTTTCATGTAATGTCCTGGACAAGACATTAAAAGGTATCCGTGGTGTGCGACTTCATAAATGAAAGGTGTTTTTGTGCACCAGGTCCTAAGACCAGATATTTTGAGCGTATTTTTTGTCACTCAATAAACTATATATATATATATATTGTTTAAGCATATAAACAGTTTATTTTACTTTACAGCATTTTTTTAATTTTTTAATTAGCAATAACTTTCTTTCAAAACAAAATTAACAACTAAAAACTTTTAATTACTATTTTAATAAAATGTATAAAACTTAGACTTTCAAATTAAAACATTTTTTCTAAGCTTTTACTAGTATATATGAAAAGCATACCAATTTAGAATGTCATATCACGATTTATTTTTTAATAATTCAATACTAATTTTTGATAACTTTTTACAAATTAATATTTGAAGTTGTGTAACCTCTTTTATTGAACACCACTAACATTTAAAGTCCGTATTTTATAGTTTTCTTCAGTTAAACTAGTAGAAGTTTAGTTAAAAAAAAATAATAATATATTATGGATCTGAATAAACATGTGTAATACAAACAATTCATTTTTAAACTGATTGTAGCCTATAAACGAAGTTAAAATTTTTATATCATACTCTAATCAAAAATACACAAATAAACAGTCATAAACTTTTGAGCTTATAAGGCTAAAAAGCATAACTTCAATAAAGTTTCTGTATGTGTTTAAACTATTTTGTTTCTTTTAGTTATAAAACTCATTTATGTAGATATAAATAAAAAATAAAAAAGAATAATTAATTTGTGAAATTAAACATTTTTTCAGAAAGAAAAGTTGTTTAATTTTTTGTTTTTATGGCTCATCATAGATAGTCCAAAAACGCTTAACTCTCGGAAACGTGAACCCAGAAACTAAAATCTTCATGATCTGAATCTTTATCAACTGAACCAAATGACCCTTTCTTATTTACTTCTTTTAACTCGCTGACGTCACGGCCGTCATCACGTGTAACTATGACGTCATTACAACAAATATCACACGAAATTGGAAACGACGCTGCATTTTTATACAACTCTGCGCGTTTCAAACTCACATTTGTTGTGACGTCATTCGTTGTCGAAGCGACTTTGTTCGGCGTGAGGTCATCATTAAAAACGTCTAACGAAGTTGGAAGCGATACCGCGTCGACTTCTACGCGTTTCACTGCTGGTATGACGTCATTCTTTTTCGCTGTGACGTCATCAAGCAGGCGCTTATCAGCTGGCGAGTACCGGATTTTCAACAATTTCTTTTTATTCTTTTTATTGTTTCGTTTGTTTGTCTTTTTGTAACAAATGTGAGCCGTTAAAAGAAGTACAACGATAAAAAGAAAGCACAACGCAATACTCATCCCAATTAATGAAGAATTATTGTTTACAGACACACTAGTGTGTCCATCAACGTTTGAAACATTACTTGTTTTTGAAGTGTTTGTGTTTGTAGATGTATTAGCAGAACCTGTTTTAGGTTCACTAATTGCATAAAAATATTTTTTGTTCCTTAAACCTTACTTGAATATGAAGAGTACGACGGTTGCGGCTTCGCAGTTGGCGAATCAGTTGAGCCCACCGGTGCAGCACTTTCAGGTGATCTACACAGAAAGAAGTATATGCCGATAGTATGTGTTCCTTCGATATCAAGTCTCTTTTTACCAGCTTACCAATTAAGGAGTGCATTAATTTAGTTGTGAATGAACTATTTAAATATAGATTAGCTCCAAAATACCTAAAACCAGAAGTCTTCAAAGAACTATTAATATTAGCATGTTGTGGAGTAGAATTTAGCTTCAACAATCATATGTATAAACAAATTGACGGTATATCAATGGGGTCGCCACTTGGTCCTATTCTCTCAAACATTTTTGTTGGTTTCCATGAACAACAACTCATAAAAGATATCTCTCCCATTTATTACAAACGTTATGTAGATGACACGTTTGCCATCTTTACAGACGATAAAGACAGAGATGAATTTCTATTAAAACTGAATAACATGCATGCAAACCTCGAATTTACTATGGAAACAGCAACTGAAAACAATTTAGCATTCTTAGATGTTATGGTCAATAGGGAGAATCAAATGTTCTATACGAACATTTTTAGAAAAAGTACCTTCAGTGGGGATTATGTCCCTTATAACTCATACAGTCCAATGAGACAAAAACTAAATCTAATCAGTTGCCTTGCATATAGAGCAATGAAAATTTGTTCTGAAAAATATTTAGAAACAGAATTATCAAATGTGGAAAGAATCTTTGCGACTTTAGGTTACCCTCTAGACATAATAAAGAACACAATACAAAAAACAAAGACAAGGTTTGAGTCAATAAAATATGGTCCAAAAAAGTGTCCGGTATACCTTAAGTAGCCATACAATCAGAATACAGTTTTGCATAATAATTTGAAGAAAATAGTAGAAAATGGCTATAGATCTGTTAATTTACGAATAGTATACTCAACCAATAAACTGTTTCAGATTAAAAACAAAGATAAATTACCCACCCTAAACACCAGCAATGTAATTTACAAATTTGTATGTTTATGTAAAAAAACATACGTGGGTAGAACGAGTAACAATTTGATTTCAAGAATTAACCAACATATACCAAAAAACCTTTTAAACAAGATAAAGTCATGTAACGAGGAAAATAAATTTGATGATTTGGAAAAACTAAATAGTAGTTCAGCGATTGGCCAACACCTGATTACTAATCCTAAGTGTGTCGAAAACTATAAAGTGGACAACTTCAAAATAATATCAGTTGCTCGTAATGAATTTCACCTAAAAACTTTAGAAGCTATATACATTTTAAGCTTAAAGCCAGAGCTCTGTAAACAAAAGAAATTTGTTTATTCGACCATTTTGTTTAATTCGTTGAACTTAAATTAGTTGATTAGTAAAGTTGTGTTACATTTATATTATTTCTGATTAAACGATTGCCTTAATTTGTTAATTATTACTATTGTGTTAAATTTAATTTGTTTTCTTAAATACTTAGTTTTATTAGTTTTTATCAGTTGATCATTATTTCAGCTTGTTTTGACACGAAAAAATACTGAAGAGCGTGTCCGAAAAGTACTTCTATTTTGTATTTTTGTTTGCAATAAACTTTAAAGATAATGATTGTATAACTAAATTTTCTCTTTAATTTGAATAGTAAAATACTGATAAACATCCAATATTAAGTTTTATTTCTTAGTTAGCACTATATAAATACGTTGCGATGTTTAACGTTTTTAAGATATTTTTTAAGGGTTTAGAATATAATGAACAAATCATTTCGAAGTTTAGTTTCTGAAAAAATTAAGATATTTAAGTAGTTTTGATTTGTTAACTTTAACTTATATAAGCTATTATACGAAAGTTTCTTATTCAAACTTGTAAAAATTGTAAAAAAATAAAAAATAAGCATAAAATAGAACTAAATCAAACTTTATTTACGCTTCAAATAACTATAGAAACCAAAAAACTTGCTAAAATACATTTTTAAAGTAAAAAAATGCAAAATAGTTGTTAAATAAAAAACATCAAATAAAACTAATTAAACTAAATCTTTTTATAAAAGTGTACAGTTTAAAGTGAAAAAAACATAACTTTATAAAATAATAAACTGTTTTTTTCTGAAACACCTTTAAATGTTGTTTTTTTATATTAAAAAAAAATCGTGACATGAATTTTAAAATGAAATTTAACCCTCATATATCGTTTAATGTGTAACAACATTTTGCTGTCATATTCTAAAAACCTTTTGTTTATTCAAATTTGTTGTATGTTTTTAACTTGTAAGTATTTAAAACACTTTTAGTAAGTGCTTCGAAAGTTTCTAGAGCTAGCAAAATAATACTTTAGTTAGCTTTTCTGTTCTTTTATAAGGTTAGATACAAATGTATTATAATATATAACTTAACTGATACGAAATATAAATATAATAATAAATACTCTTAAACAGTATAACAGTTATAATGATTTTAGAAGTTTATAAAAATAAAACTACAAATTAAATTTGTTTTTTTAATAAAAAAAATGTTTGTACTAATATAATTTTTATGTGTTTTAAAATTTAAAGCTTAATATTTTATTACAAACTTTTTTAATATAAAATTTCATCTTTAACCTTTTTTTGTGAAAAAAATTAACAAATACTTAAATTCTAACACTTAAGTACAATTTTAAGTCTAATATATTCTTATTTAAAATCTAGCTATAAAAGTTCTTCCATAAGGTTGTTGTATATGCATGTAGAAATAGAAGGACTTTTAAAAGGTATAATTGCATTGCTCTTGATAAAGCTAGAGTTAAAATATAGATAAATAAAAATCACTTTTATTTTGGATTTAAATCAGTATTAATATAAAACATCTAAAAAGTAGCACAAAACGAAAATTTTTCGTAGGTATGCATGTATTTGAGGTTTATGTGTCTTTTTTATCTAATCTTTAAGTGTTTGTTAGATAAAGGAGGAAAAATTAAGGAAATTAGAACATTTTTGTAATTTATTAAAGTTTTTGAAAAAAAAAATGATAAAAATAAGTTTTAATTAAATGGTTTCCTTATGTAAAAAGAAGTTTAAATAATTAAACTAGTTCTCATCGTCTGAAACGACTTTGATTTTTTACTTTATTTTATTAAATATTCATTAAAAAAATATAGAACTTTTCAAAAAAAGTTAAGTCATGATCGAAAAAAATTAACTTTTTTTCAAGTCTACTTTTATACTTTTTTAATCGGTTTTTTAAAGCAGACAAATTTAACAAAAATTTATTGGTACTTTTAATATCAAGTAGTTTTTAAGTGGAATTAACTTTTATTTCCTTTGAAATGAGTTGTTTTAGATACAACATGTATCAGTCATTTACAGCGGTTAGATTTTTTGAAAAATTAAAGTATTAAGAGTAAAGTTTTGTATTTTCAAGTTTTTGTAGTAAAGATTTACAAAAAAATTGTAAAAAAAAAAAATTAATACAGTTGATTTACTTGTTAAATAGAATACTTTTTAAAGATTGTATCAGAGTTTGAAATTCTATGCATAATGTATTTAAATATACTGCTTTATACAATAATAATAATAACAAAACAATAAAAAACCTAATTTGTTATTTTAAATAACTGTTCAATAATCAAATTAACGTAAGACATTTCTTTTTACGTAAAGTTTTATTATTTATATTAAAAATTGTATGATTAAAACTGGTAGTTGTAATTAGTATAAGTTAAAAATAAAAACTATTAAATGCATTAAAAAAAATTGAGTCAATATCAATCTATAATAATAATCTATGGTCAATAATAACAATTTAATATTTATAAAAAATAAATACGAAAAGCAATTAATAAATTTTAAGTATATAACTCTAAATAAAAGATTAAGTATAACTTTTTAATGATTGTAAAGCTTTTTTAGTTTTATAAAAAACTAAAATTTTAAATACTATGTAACATATTTAAAGCTTAAAAATTGTAGAATAAAATATAATGGTTAAAAATATCTGTTAGAATTCATTGTGTATCTAATAGTAATGTGTTCCAATAATTTGAGCTGCAACTATACTAAAATATGTTTTGCGTTTATTCTTTTAATTCTAGAAAACATTATGTAAAGCTTTCTTTATTTTTTTTAATCTTACATAAATTTAGTAACGGGTGCAAACTTTAATGGGGATTATGTTGAATTTAATAAGCTTAAGTGACTCAATAAACACACAAACTTTTAGCTTTTGTTCTTGCACGCAATCTTCGCAATATGTAAATATATGCACAGACGATTTCTTTACTTATTTGTAATTTTTATTATACTTATGTTGTGTTTTATGAATATTGTAAGCTTTTTTTTGTATTTGAAACTGTTTATTAAATTTAAAAAAGTTTTGTTTTCAACTTAAAAGTAGTAAAAATAAAATCATAAAAAGTATATTCTATCAAACAGTATCGAAAAATTTTCACTACATCATTTTAAAACCTTAAAAAAATATTTGACATTCTAACGCACACAGCTTTAATATTTTTTATTTTTCCCAATGAAAAAAATTCAAGAAAATAACTATTATATGACTTATACTAAGTTTATATAAGTATCCATATTCATTTTTTATAATAAAATATGCATTTAGACATTGTATTAGTGTAAAAGTTAATTAATATTCTTTATCACAACAAATTTTTCCAATGCTGTTATTTAACTTGTAGAAGGAACTTTTGAACAAATACAATTTACCAGGTAAAATACTTACAAAATCAAGGTCGTATTATGTCCACTAGACTAAATTAGTGGTCCAATAAGCTATTGTTTATTTTGCAAACTAGTATAAAAAAAAAAGTAGATTTTTTGTCATAAAATCGACAAAGAGTTAAAGCTCACGTCTCCAAAATAAAACTTATACTAGTTTTTAAAGTCATTTTAATAATAAACCTAAACTAAAACATTTTTTACCGTAAATTGTATAAAAATGTTTAATTGTTAATCGTAGCTTTAAGATATTTAGAAACTATTTTGTTAAAAACTACTAATAATAAAAAATTTTAATTATTTGTTTAACTTACAGATTATATACATATGTATTGAAATAAATATAATTAAGTTAAATTCCATAGAAATTAGTCATTGTAATTAAATACCTAGAAACAATTCCAATATAAAAATACCAAATCTGAAAATCATCGAACAATGTTATGTGGTCGACATTAAAAATTTTTCAAATTTTCACTCAAGTCACAAACTTAGTGCGTTACAAAATAAGTACGCATCCCTAAATCAAAGTTGTTATACTTTCAAATCGAAATCATTATTTTTTTATATAAGTTTTGGTTGAGCAAAAATGTATTGAAGCTTTCCAGTGTGCCTAAACAAGTACTTACAAGCGTCAAGTACAAAAACGTAACAAGCAAAAGAAATTAAACCGAAACATTTTTGTGCGGTCGGCTTTAAATTAAATTGCACAACCAAACACGCAAGTTCAGTTACAAAAACTCGCACGTAAAAAGCCATTCTAATTTCACATTGAAACACGTGAAGTAAGGGTGTTGAGAAAGAGCACGCGTGTCACGAGCATTTTGCGCACGAAAACTGCTGCATTTTTGCCTCCGGGTGGGAAACGATGACGCAAAGGCGACGCGCTGATGAGATGTATAAAAACGCGCGAAATGTTTTGTTTGCATCAGTGCAGGTTTCGAGTCTGCAGAGTAGGGCAACCTAAAGTAGACGCTGCTTGAAAACTCAAAGCCTGATTAGATAAGCTCAACAAGTTTTTCATTTTTGAATAAAGTTTTATGTATACTTTAAGAACTTGTTTGTGATATTTATCATGACAAAATATGTTTTTAATGTTTTGCTAAAACATTTGATTATTAAATAAACAATGGTTTATAAGTAAAAGTTAATTTATCTTATAATTTAAGTTTTTTAATGGAGAACTTATTAATAAAAACATTAGTTGCTACATGATTAATATTTTAATTTACAGCTTAAAAAATTAAAATTTAAAACATGATGAAACTGGTTGCAATACTATTTTTGTTTACTGCGGCCAAGAGCAAAGCACAATTTTGCAAAACTAAAAATGTCATTCCAAATTTAAGTAAGTTTTAAAATTAACAAACTTTTGTCAACTTGCGATTTTTGGACGATATTCGAAGTTAATTTTTTTTTTAACGCAGATGGAACATGGATTTGCAATGGCACATGGTTGACTGACGTGGTTCCGACCCCCATGGAAGGTGTCAATTTAAAGCTGATGAACGATGGTGATGACACTACAACTTCTAAGTTTTTTGCCTTGCCCGGCATACCCGGAATCAGCACGTCAGTTTTGCAAATTATTTAAATAAATTATAAAAAAACGAAATTTAACAACATAGCTAATATAAAAAACCTTAAAGTTCAGATTAAGTGGTTTAAAACGGCAGAAGTTTGGCTTAAACTTTTTGTTTATCATGGAAAGTAATTTAATTTATGTAGTAGATCAAACTTTAAAAGAATAATGTATAAAGTTTTGTTTTGTTGCATTTTCGTTGTTGTTTTTATGTAAAAAATACGAAGCTGATATGTTTGATGAAACTACAACTTTTTTAAAACTTTTTTTTTTTTTGCAGGATATACTAACTGTATAACACTTTATCACAAAAAAAATATTAAATAAAAAAATGAAGCAGAAGCTATAATTTAGTTTTTAATATCAGTAAAAGTTATTTTGTCACTTTCAGATCTCGTTCGTTCGTGTACAAAATGCCAAAGTATTACGTCGTGAAAGGCGTAAAAATAGATGCTGGTAGCAATGAAATAAAGAACGCAAAACTTTATTACTGGAACGACACAACTTTCGACGATTACAACAGAACCAACAAGCGTTGGCACGGCATAGCAGTGAGTTTTTTTTTTGTACAAAAAACATCAATCTAAAAAAGCTCCGAAAACAATAAAGTAACATGCAAGTTTTCCAGGAGCTCTTTTATGCACTGTTTCAAATGAAACAATGGTAAAGTAATAACAACTATTTTAAAGGTCTATCTGCAAATTTTATTTAGATATAGATAGATTATTTTATAATCTATCTATATTATAAGATAATCTATCTATATAAATATATAAAGATAATCTATCTATATTACATATAGATAGATTATTTTTCAAACCAAGTTCTTTTTTTTTTGTAGCTTTAAAGTAAAACACTTTGAATTTTTATTGCAACACTTTGTTTGTGCACACGGTACTACTAAGTGATAAATACAACAATGACACATGAATTTGAACACGACTGTAGGAAGTGCGCATTATAACGTATTCAATTTAATAAATATACGGAAGCTTTTTATTTAAGAAAACTTTAAAATATTTTTTTTTTAATTTTCAAAAGTAAGTGATTAAAGGTAAAAATAAATTCAACAACAACAAATTTCTATCAAATCCAAGTTTTAAATAGCTATTTTTTTAAATCATTTAAAAATCTAAACTAATTACAAAATCCTAAACATAGCTGACGTTGATAACGAAAAAACATCAAAACTTTAAAATAAATTATAGAATTTTAAGTTAAACAGATTTCTAAAGTATAATTAGATGAATATCATCAAAAGTGAACTTAATTTGTATTATATTATCTATGGAATACAAAATAATTTTAACTAAAAAAAAAGTTGTAGCTACTAGCTAAATAAGTACTAAATAAACAGATAATAAAAAAGTTAAGCATAAACTTGTCATGCATGCAATAACTCAAAAAAAAAAGTTATTTCATAATATAAAAACAGATAGAAGACTCAAACAAAAGTGGAATTATTGAGTTTTCTGGTTTTTCTAGGCTTTCTAAATACTGGAAAATTGTCTTGCCAAATAAGAAAACTATTTCAATAAAAAATATCGCTTTCAACATAATTGCAAGTAAGTTTTACAGATAAAAATAACTTAAAAATCTGGTGTTAGAATAAAGTAGGGTCCTTTAAAAAAAAGTTTAAAATAATTTGGTAAGAATTGTTGCTTTTAATTCAATACGTAATAAAAGATTAAGCTAAAAATTTCATAAAAAGTTAAAATTTACAAATTACATTTGCAAATCCTTCAAATTAAAATTTCACGTAACGCTTTTTTTTGTTTCGGACCGTCAAAGAGCAAAAGAATGTGTTCTTTCAAACTCACTTTAAAAAGTCTTCAATCTTAGTTTCTAGGTATTTTTTAGTTTATTTTTTTATTTTCAGGGATAACGTCGGGATCGGATCTAGCCAACGACTACGACATCAGCTTCAAATCGGAGCTGGGCCAGGAAATCGAGCCGGAACAACTGGATCCCGGTTTCTTTGCCAACGTGGATGCGGCTCCCACTAGCAACGAGTGCAACTACGTAAGTTCTGACGTCATATTTATAAATACTAAGCTTTAAGTTTTTTTTTTGTAATAAACTAATAAGTACTATTATTAATTAAAATTTAACTTGCACACAATAATTGCTCGTTCTTAAAAAGTTCACAGTAGAATTTTGATACTTTTAAGTATTTGTGTTATACGTATACTGTACGTACAGTGCAAAAGTTATATCAAATGTCAGATACTAAGGTTATATTAATGTTAACAAAAGTATACACACATGTTATTTTCATGGTTTAACTACCTCTGATAATCAAAAGAATATTGAAATATGTTAAGTAGTATCCGAATAAAATAAAACTAAAACGAAGTTCGAGTACAAACAACTAGATTAAGATTAACATACAAATCTCAACTTCAGTAAAAAACATATTATAACACTAATCAGTTTGAATTCTGTTATAATTTATTCTTAAACGCTTAGATATGTTATTATCTAACAACAGTAACAAAACAATAAAAAAGTGTATTGGTATGGATAATATCACACTAATGAAAACTAATCTTATGAAAGTTTATATTTTTAAAATACTTGGTGAACAAAAAAAACTTAAACAGTTTATTAAAAAAAAAAATAAACAGGTAAGACGGCCTCCAGCGGACATAGTGAGAAGGCACAGACTGGACACTAACTTTTACACGAAGTACACGCAAGCTTACGGTGTGCCCATACTAGCCAATTATGTAGTTGATGATAGGTGAAGTTATTTTTATAATTAGCTAACTTTAAAATAATGTTTAAATGGAAGCAGAGTAACAAAAAACTTATTTTTCAAAACTACAATGTTTTTGTACAAGTAATTTTTCTCGCTAATATTACTTATCATCTGAGATGTAATCAAAATAGAAGTTTATTTTTTCATTGGTAAAAAAAACTTACCGCTTTAGACCAGGAATTTATCTAGTAAGGCGCTGTATTGTTTTTATTTTACAAGTACTTATTTTTTTAACACTCTCAAATTGCTTCTCTTTGAAAAGTATCCCATTAAATGCCTTCCAAAACTTGCTGAGTGTTTTTCGAAAGCAAGAAACGCACAAATCCCAACCAATCAAATCCGAGAACCGCTTACCGACTAAAAATAAGGGTTAGGGTTAACAGTGATTCTAAAAAATTAAGTAAACAAAAACAAAAATAAATAAAATTTAAAAGTTCAAGTAAAAAAGCTGGGTGGGAATCATGCGGAAATTGTGAGTACAATGCGAAAGCGGTAATTTGTTTTCTAATTAAATTTGAAAACTTCAAACTTCACACAGGGCGCTGAAGAGAGCTTGCTACACGGTCAGGTTCATGCTTTCGGACAACAAAGGCATCAGGGATCACATGTATTACAACAAGGGAAGAGTCACCATCATCGGCAGGCACCAGCAGGTTCCCTGGGTGAGTGACGTCACAATTGCTTGTTTTTTCACAGGGTAGGTCTTTTTATGGGTAGTATTTTATGGGCACTATTTTATGTGTAGAATTGCTGCAATCAATTCTGCTTATAATTTGATGTGATGTCATTAACATTATGTGTATTATTTACATGTTGCTGCAATTAATTTGCTGCAATTAAATGAAAAATAAAATACTGTCCAGGCCTTATATAAATATTATGGATAGTTTTTGTAGTTTTAAATTTATAAACAAACAAATGAAAAATAACTTGAATACACATAAGCCAATAGTTTGGTTTATTTGTACATTTATTTAAATTATATTTTGTAAACTAACAGAAGTATAGGCTAGACTTATTAAAAGATTATGATTTTTTTTTTATTTAAGATTTAATAAAGAAAAAAAAACTTGAATACACTTAAACCAATTGTTTGATTTAAAAGTATATTTATGTAATTTATATTATTTTTATTAACAGAAGTATGTAATGGCTCGGCATATTATAAATATTTTGAAATTTTTTTTTACTTAAGATTTCATAAACAAAACAAGAAAATAAAAATTGAGCACACATAAACCAATTGTTTGATTTGTAGTTGTATATATGTAATCTATATTTAGTAAACTTATAAAAGTAGTGGTTTGCTTTTATGTGTACTATTTTATGGGCACTATTTTATGTGTAGAATTGCTTCAACTAACTTATGTGATTTCATTTAAATTATGGGTAGTATTTAGATGTTGCTGCAATTAAGTAAAAATAAGATGCTGTCTACTTTTAAATCAAACAATTGGTTTAAGTGTATTCAAGCTTTTTTTTTTATTAAATATTACATAAAAAAAACTATCCATAATCTTTTAATAAGTCTATCCACTACTTCTGTTAGTCTACGAAATACAACTTAAATGAATGTACAAATCAATTAAACTATTGGTTTATGTGTATTCAAGTTATTTTTTATTTGTTTGTTTATAAATTTAGAACTACAAAAACTATCCATAATATTTATATAAGGCTTAGAAAGTATTTTATTTTTCATTTAGTTGCAGCAACATTTAAATACTACCCATTGAATATAATTGATTAAAGCAATTCTACACATAAAATAGTGCCCATAAAATAGTACACATATGAGCAAACCACTACTTTTATAAGTTTACTAAATATAAATTACATATATACAACTATAAATCAAACAATTGGTTTATGTCTGTTCAATTTTATTTTTTTTATTTTGTTTATAAAATCTTAAATAAATAAAAACTTCAAAATATTTATAATATGCCAAGCCATTGCTTCTGTTAAAATAAAAAACATAAATTACATAAATATAATTTTATATCAAACAATTGGTTTAAAAGTATTCAAGTTTTTTTTCTTTATTAAATCTTTAAAAAAAATTAACCATAATCTTTAAATAAGTCTAGCCACTAATTTTTTAGTTTACAAAATATAATTTAAATAAATGTACAAACAAATCAAACTATTGGTTTGTGTGTATTCAAGTTTTTCTTTATTTGTTTGTTTATAAATTTAAAACTCAAAAACTATCCATAATATTTATATAAGGCCTGGACTGGACAGTATTTTATTTTTCATTTAATTGCAGCAACTTAATTGCAGCAACATGTAAATACTACACATAATGTTAATGACATCACATCAAATTATAGGCAGAATTGATTGCAGCAATTCTACCCATAAAATAGTGCCCATAAAATAGTACACATAAAAAGTCCTACCGTTTTTCACACATAAGCTTTAATTTTTATATTTTAAATTCGAAAGTTTTGTTACTTTGCTGTTTTTTCCTCGGTGAAATAAGAAAACGGTTAAAATATGGTGAAAAATAATAGTTTTTACAGCGAAATATGTTTTAATCAAATGACCAGGCCTTTTTTATATACCTCACTTCCTTTAGTTAGAAAAATCTAACAATTGATTTAAGTGATAATCTAGAATTAACTTTATTAAGACAATTTTTACTTATACTTCAATACATATAAATTTTTGATTAAACGATAAAAAAACGCTCAACCTGTTTGGTTTGAGGACCTGGTGTACGAAAAATCTTTCGCTTATCGAGTCGTACACCAAATGCCTTTAAAATTTCTTACGTGTTAGTAAAACCTATTCCTATAATTTAACCTTTTAAACTTTAAGAAACAAACCAATCAATAAAACGAAAGAATAAAATCTCAACAGACGCCAGAGTACCGGCACTTGCGGGGATGGACGCACAGGGCGGCCGGTGGAACCTACGAGATACCGGTGACCGTCGGCGCGGAAGAGAACGTTCTGTGCGAGAGGGCCGATCCGTTAGTTGTTGAAATTTTTGAAGTAATTTTTTATTTATGGCGAGTATAGTAAAGAATAATTGACATACCTAAAAGACGTCTTGAAAAACCTAAATGTTGTAATATTGTTACTGTTGTTAACAACATACGTACTAGCTTTAGCTACGATAAAACTAAAAGAATATTATACTTATCTTGAATATTTTTATTCAATTTCTTTAATACGAATGACACACTATTTTTATTTCAATATTCCAAAATTAACTTACTTTTTTATCAAATTATACATTTTTAAAAAAGTATAACTAAAAGTTAAGTGTTTTAAAAATTAAAAATATTAAACTATTTATATTGCGTACTTTTTACTTTAAAGATGACAATCAAAGTTCTCAACTTAAATATAAGGAGATTAATCAGTTATAAATTCTAAATTTTATTAACAATACAATGTTTCACTAGTTTGACTAGATTTTTTTTTATTATGCTTCTTTACTAATAATAAATTAAGCGATTTTATAAGTTTGTGTTCACATGCTTAACGTACAAAATTCACTGCTCAGCGTATAACATAAAAAAAAAAAGAGGCTCGTTCAGAAAATTAACATTTACATTTTTTTAACAACCTTACTATGCACAAATAATTTGTTAACTAACAAAAATTTTTACTTAAAATGCGCAAACTTTGTTGCTTGCACGCGTTATTGCTAACTAAGATAGTTGAACAGCAGAAATCAAACCACCGTTTGTTTGTCCAGGTTCGGACCGGCCCAGGACATTCTGATGCACGAGTTCGCGCACGGCGTGCAGCTCATCGCCGCCAGGACCGCCATCCCCGACTTCACCAGCAGGCTGCAGCGAAACTGGTTGTACGCCAGGAGCCAGGGCAAGTGGAGGAACACCTACGCCAACACCAACAACATCGAGTACTTCGCCGAGTGTGAGTTTTACTTTGTTAAACTTATACAAAGCTGTGCAAAGTATTGCGCAGGACAAGTTATTTTGAGCGGTTTTTTGTCGTTTGTAGTTTGAAGGTGAATTGTAGAGAGTATTTTGCATTATTTCACCGAGTGTGAGCTACTTTTATTTTGTTTCGTCATAAAATTTTGCTTTTTATAATTTTGTTCAGTTGTTAGGACAGATTTTTCTAAAATCTTGGAGATATAGTTTTAGCCAACACCAGCAAGTAGAGTACTTTGCAGAGTGTTAGTCGTACAAAGCAGTGGTCTTCATACTTTTCAAAACCTGTGTACACTAGCCGCCATGAGAAAAAAACACTATTTTAAAAACACGTACAGATCAAAACTTTGAAGAACAATTATAAAAGCGTGTTCATGCTTGAGTAAGTTATCGAAAAATACAGTAAATTATCAGTTCAGCTGATCTGCAATTTTCATGACAGAGTTGTTTAGTTTGTCTTTGAAAACTTTTGAATGATACTTTCAGTGTTAAACCAAAAACATATCACACTCACTTGTACTTTGCTGAACTTTTACCAATGAAACTAGTTTAAAAAACTTTAATTTTTTACCATAAACTTTTACCTTTAAAGATAACAATTAAAGTTCCAACTCTTGATAAAGAGTATAATACAATTTCCAACAAAATTCTAGTTTCAAAAAGATTGTTATACTCAAAATAAGAGATCATCAGGTAATAATAAAATCTTATCCAAATATAATTTTACAATAATTAATAATTTCCTCACAGGCACGCAGGTGTTTTTCAACCAGCAGAGGTTGGGGCCGGCAGGTGGCGACGGAATACAGAACGACATCAACACGAGGGAGAAGTTGTACAGGTACGACCCGGGCATGTACAAGTTGGTGCAGGAAATATACCCGTGCGCTTCCACCGACTACATTCACAGGTGATGAAAATATTGCTGTGTTGCAGTCTATCGCTGCATAACGAATAAAATCATTACGTTTTGCTTGTTTTATGACGTCATAAAGTCAATTGTTAATATTGTTAATGTTTTTTTTTTGAATATCTCATATACTTTTGCGTTGTATTCATAGCAAGTTTTAGGCATTTCTGTGTTTTTACAGTCACTTATTTAACGTGTATTCTTCCACCTTTTAGATTAGTCGTTCGCTTTAAAAGATATTTCAAAACAGATGGTAAAAGATATAACGGTTTGAACATAACGAGTGTGTTATGCAAGTCTACCAAAACAACTTTAAATTTTTTCTTTTTCTTCTTGTATTTTCTGTTCAGGCGGTTCAGGTTTTGACGCCTGAGTTCAACATTGCTCAAAAAACGATAAAATAAAACTTAACAACTCGTTGCAGATGCGAGGACAAGGACCAGACCAGGGGCGTCAACCAGCAGTTCAAAATGAACTGCAGTCCGGGCGGAGGAGGCGGCACAGGAGGAGGCGGGTGCCAGGACAAGCAGGCCAACTGCCAGTACTGGAAGGAGCAGGGGCACTGCGCAGGCGGGGAGTGGGTCGCGTACATGGCCGAAAACTGCCCCAAGTCATGCGACAAGTGCACGAAGACCACAGTGAAGCCGACTACAGTGAAGCCGACCACAGGTGGATGCGAGGACACCAAAGATAACTGCGGTTACTGGCTCGGAGAAGGGTACTGCACTTCGGACGAGTGGGGAGAATGGATGGCCGAGAACTGCCCTAAATCTTGCGGTAAGTGCGACAAGGTTACCACGACAACTAAAATCATCACCCCGCCCCCAATAACAACCACAAAACCGAATCCAGTTGAGTGCAAAGACCTGAAAGAAAATTGCGGATACTGGAAAGGCGAAGGTCACTGCGACTCTGAAGAGTGGGGTCAGTACATGAAAGAAAACTGCCCGGTTTCGTGCGACAAATGCACGACTACCACTGTGAAACCGGCGACGACGGAAATTGCCACTCCACCGCCGATAACCTCCACTAAACCTGACCCCGTGGACTGCGAGGACACCCAGGACAATTGCAATTACTGGCTTGGAGAAGGGTACTGTACATCGGATGAGTGGGGAGAATGGATGGCCAAGAACTGCCCTAAATCTTGCGGTAAATGCGACAAGGTTACCACGACAACTGAAATCATAACCCCACCACCCATAACAACCACAAAACCGAATCCAGTTGAGTGCAAAGACCTGAAAGACAACTGCGCTTACTGGGAAGGAGAAGGTCACTGTGATAGTGATGAATGGGGTCAGTATATGACAGAAAATTGTCCCGTTAGTTGCAACAAGTGCGGTACCGTAACCAAGACAACCATCCCAACAACCACCGTTGCCACTACAACAACCCCGACGACCACTGTTGCAACAACAACAGCCCCGACGACAACCGTTGCCACGACAACGACAAAACCGTCAGAGTGCGAGGACGTTGAAAAGGACTGCTACGCTTACTTGAACCAGGGCTACTGCACCTCCGGCGAGTACGTTGATTGGATGGCGGAAAACTGCGCCAAGTCTTGCGACAAGTGCGGAGGAACCACAACGAAATTACTCACCCCTCCGCCCCTGACGACCACCACCGGGGGCGTTGTCACGACAACGAGCGTCACCCCTCCTCCCAACACCACCACCAGGCCGACCACTAGAAGTTTGTTTGTTATAAGTAAAAAATAAAAAGTTTAAAATAAAAATCACAAACTAGTATATATGTAATGATATTTCTTTACAGCAGAAAATGATTCAATTAGCAGAATACGTTTTTATTTTAAATGCTACACCCACTTTAAAGGGCTTTCGAATAAGTTTATTGTAAACTGCAAAGTTTTAAAGAATAAAAAAGTGTCTTATGTTGCTAAACTTCAGCTGTTTATAAAAAAACTTTTTTTTATGCATTTTAAAACAAAACTATACATATAATATCAATATAAACTAATATTTTATATATTTTAGATAGTAATGCAGTAGTATTAAATCTATATACAGGCTTCTTAAAACAAGGCAATCAAATTAGGTTAAATATAATTTATTTCCTAACTAAAATTTAACTTTAAACTTTAATGCTAACAATAACACCTATATGGAATTTTTTAACGGAAATTGAAAACAAGTTTTAATATTTTCAGTTTGTTAATAAAAAAGAGTAAGCATCGATTTCAAAACAAAGTGTACTTGCCATAAATATTTCTTGAGTAGTAAAGTTATTAAACTGATGGGTAGATAAGCTAGAGCTGTTTACTTTCATGAAGTTGAAACAGTTATTATATAAAAATACTTAATATAAATATACAATTAAGAAATACCTTTTTCGTCATAATAGTTTTCTTCAAGTTGTGTAATATTTTTATCAGGACAATGTGAAGATAATGATGCCAGCTGTGTTAATTGGAAAATATACTGCAATTCAAACCAGTATGTTAAGAACAATTGCAAAAATACTTGTGATAGTTGCTAGATAAAAAAATTGTATTTCGATGGACACTTTCACTTCTTTTAAAATTGATAGTTTATTACTGTTTTAAGTTCGAATTTAAATTTTTTTTTTTACTTCAAAAATCTGAAATGTAAGTTTGTACAAAATGAAAAATCTCAGACTTAAAAGATAAACATAGCGTTTCTTATAAATAACATCACTCATGTTAGTAAGTGCAGAGAGCTACTATACGTTCTATTCTTTTCTTTAAAGTTTCCTTTAAAATTTTAGCTGCTTGTTTTGTAAACTTTAATTTTCTTTGTGTATGTAATAAAGTGTTTCTTCAAAACTTGTTTAGTTATAATTGTTTTTTATCTAAAGACTTGTTTATAACTTAAACTATTTAAGAAGAATCTAAATAAGTTATAGTTTTTGACCTTGGTAATCTGTAGTAACAACAAAATTAAAAAAATAGCATGCCATAACTTATTTTATTTGTTTTATTCATTTTAATCAATGCCTTGCGTAAACTACCACATTAAAATTGTCTAACCAATACGCCTATAAAATAAGCTCAAACTAAAAAGCATTGTAGATTATGTCTAGCCAAACTGTCTAAAATTCTTATCATTTGAGGTTTTATAATTTAAAACAAGTCTGATTTATCTAGACCTAGAAAAAAAAAGTAAATATTAGGTGATATAGTTGCCATTTAATCAAAACAAAAGAAACTTTTTTAATAGATTTCGTTAGATAAGTTTCTCATTTGCCTCCTAAACAATCTGTGAAAAACTATTGAAAATGCTTACATATTTTTCATTGTACTACAAGTATAAAAAAATGACTATAAATTTTTATTTATCATATAGTAACAACGACTGTATTAGATTTTGTTTTTTTACCGAGCAGTGATACTTTGACTAATATTGAAACAAATGCCTTAGAAATTTGTTTCTAACTGTTTATTATCATCTTTAAACTTCACGTAATTTACAAGTTATAGTTTTAAAAAACTGTAATTTACACAATTAATCTACTAAATGCTATTAGACATTGTGAATACTTATGTTATCTAGTGTTTAATAAATATATATTTTTTAAAACTTAATTAGCTTGTTTTTTTTTTATGTTTTACATTTGATAAGCAACTAATGTTTTTTAAGTTTTAAAGTAGGCTTAAAAGAATAAAAACTGTCAATAAAGGAGTTTTTTTAAGTATAAAATAATGTTTTATTTTTTTATTTTGTTCAAAGTAAATTAACTTCCACACTTTAAAAATTATAAGCAACTGACATTGCAAATAAAAAAGAATAAGCTTAAATGCGTTGTGCTTAAAAAAAAGCTAAAAATCTAAAGTTATACAAAACTTTTTTTGATAGATTAAAGACTTTTTAACAAGACTTCGTACTAGTTGTTTTAGTACACTAAATAATTTTACACACGTATTTATTATTCTTTATTATATTGTTATTAATCGAACATTTTGTATTACCTTCAATGAAGCTTACATAATAGTACATTCAAATTTAGCAGAATTTAATAAAGCTAAAGCATAACAATTATTGATAGACTTTTAAATGATAAAATGTATAAAATCAAATTTGTTTCTTTAATTTTAAACTTTTTTCAAAAAGCTACTACTTTTTGTTATGTTGTTACATCAAAACTGTATTTACACAGGTACTCATAAAATTATTGTTAATAGATCGTACTAAATTGTTTTTAATTATTTTTACAGAACAAAATATAAGTAATATTAACAAATTTAATAAAACATAATAATTAATGATAATAGTGTAGTACATATTAGGTAAATTTGGTAAAAATAACTACAATCGAAATTTATCCACAAATTTGACGTCACTATAAAGCTAAAAACAGCCTGAAAATGAACTAAAGATAAAAAAATTGTAAAGTTTTCAATTTTTGAATAAAAGGCAGAGTTTGCTTACAAAATAAATTAGTCAAAAAGACTAATAAAAATCAAGTGTATAGAATTCATAAGGCAACGTCTTAGAGGACACTTTTAAACTTGAAGCTAGTAGCAATATAATTTCAGTCAAAAATAAATTTACATTATGACGTGAAAATTTAGCTGAAGATATTTGAAAAGGTGAGAGAAATGTGAGGTAGAATTTTCAACTAAAACTTACTATTTATAAATTCAAATAAGCGCTCTCATTAGACGGGCCCCGTGGCCCAATGGATACGAATGGATACGTTGCCTCCGGCTACGAATCGTAATATTGGGGGTTCAAGTCCCATCGTTATTAAAAAATGTAATTAAGTATTCTTTTAAAACTAAAATTAAAGCCTCATAATAAAATATTGAGCTGAAACTTTCTTTATACAGTTGGATTTTGTATTGTATTTATAACAGCTTTATTACCTTGCTGTCATCTACAATAATAGCGGCACTTACTTTTACAACATACAGTTTTTTTAGAAGATTTAAGACTTTTTTATATTGTGTGTACCCTAAACATTATAAATGCCATTAAAATTGAACAATAATAACTTAAATTACAATAAGTTTAAATAACAAAAAAAATATTTGCATTTTTAACATATGTGTAACCTAACCATTGACTAATGATTATTTACTTGCAGCAGCTCACTAAGCTTGTGATTTTTGTGCAACTTTTTCATACTTCTTTTATGAGAGATTTCATGTTCAATTAATGATAATTTTAGTCAAACGTACATGGGTCATGTCTTACATAAAAACAGTTTACACTAAAAAATAGCGTGGACCATTTTTAATAGTTACAAATAAGAGTATTAAATTAAGTTTTTTTTTTTTTGCTACAGTGACCGTTAGAAAATTGAAGGTTTTTAAACTTATAAATTGAAGGTATATTTGTATATATTAATAAAATATTAGAAATTAAAAAAAACAAAGACCCTTGAGAACAGAGCAAAGTAAAAATATTAAAATACAAAAATAAAAGTAATTATGTTTTTTTGCTCAAAAATCCGTTAAAGTATAAATTCCAAAAAAAAATTCTAAGGGGCCCCACCCAAAAGTTCAAACCCAAATCCAATGAAATTTTTTAAATAAAAGGCAAAGGAGCATTCTCTAGAAAAAAAATCTTAGTTAGCTTTAAAAGTAAAGAAAATAATTGGATCTAAAGTTTGGATATTATTTAAAAACTGCAAAAAAAAGCTAATCGAGCAAAGTTAACGCTCGTAAGTAAATGTTATTCAAACATATTAACTAACAGCTATTATAAACAAAATCTGTAAAAGTATTAGAAATATCCTAAGCAAAAACTTGATAATACAGATGTTATACGTCTTTTTCGTTGTTTTGTTTTTTTGTAAAACAACACCGCAGCAATATTACTAATAAAAAATTAAATAAGATAATTCACAATTTTATATTTATAAGTGAGTTACATTCTTCGTATTGGGTTTTGTATAACGTTTTGTATAACATTGTGACTGAGGATCTCCTATACGCAAGTATAGGAGTAAAAATTATCATGTTTTTTTTATAAGGTCCAATGTTGTTTAGCTTTTTTATAGTACTTCTTAATGCAGTTAAATTGAAATGTAACTTTTTAATTTTTTTAAAATATAGGTGTTTTTAATCAATCTAAAAACTCAGTTTCTTTTAGAAACTTATATTTTAATAGATAAGGTAGTTTATTTCCATTTAAAAACTATATTCAGAAAAATTGCTTATAAATTTTGTGTTAGTTTAAAGTTTATCGTACAAATTAAATCAACTTATATTAAAAAACATAAAGGTATACATCATGCATATAAAAAAAAATATACGATACCACCATTGTACTTTCAAAGCAAATTTCGTAAGCTGTTATTTTGTAATAAACTGCATAAAAATCAAAAAGTATCCTCTATTTATTACAAACAACTTTTAATTTACATGCAAACTCAATTAAAATTAAATATAGACCACGCTGGGACTTGAATTCGGAATCTTTTGATAAGGAATAAAAAGCCTTAATTGGGCCACGCAGTCTCTTGAGCAATAAATTACTATTGCTTTTATAAAAGCAATTGTTTTTTTGCCTGCTGGCCCAAAGTAGATTTAGTAACAAAAATATAAAGCCTGAGAGAATCAAACCTTTTTTTTTTGTAAAAAAACACAAACAATCTAAACTTAACTAGAATTAAAAATCAATCCAAAATTTTTGATAACTACGCAAAGTTATTTATTGAATTACTGAATAACTGATATTCCATTTGTTAAAAAACGCTTAGAAATTGTTTAAACGGTTTGATATATTAAGTAAAAGAAAAACAACTAAAACGATTATAATTTTCATTGACAAATATGATAATTCTACCGCATAACAATATTGTATAAAAAGTTATATAAGTACCTTTTCAATTTTTATAAAAGTTAATCAACTACTTTTAATTAAATGACATTTTTTTTAGCGTTCCCATATCTAATTAAGGTTATTTTTATACACTAGTTAAATGAATTGAAAACCTTTAGCGTAGCTTAAATGTAACTTTAACTTATTCTGTGTATTTTACCTTACAGTATCTATTTTTTACAGAGCTTCGTTGAAGTATGTCAACCCGTTAAAACACAGGAACATGTGTGATAAGTGTAATATTGAAAGAATGCTGTGTAACTTTTTAATATTATATATATATAAAACAATAATAAATGCGTTGTAGAAATAATTGTTAAGTTAAAAATAAAATCAAAATAAAAGAATATTTTGCTTGGGTTATAATTTAAACGTGTCCCAACGAAAAAGTACACCCATCAGTCACCAACAATTAAACTGTGTGATCACTGCTATAAAAACAAATCAACAATCACGTGTTGTTGAGAGTTAAATTAAAACTGGTAACATAGTCTCACGAATATTCTGATCTGAATCATTGCTGAGAAATATTATTAAAATGTTTTTTTAAAACTAGTAAATTTAAGTTAAAGTTATTTTAAAATTACATTTAAGTTGTAGAAGATTTTTCATTTTATTTTATGTTATTAAGCTGTTTTTTACCTTTTTCCAAAATTAAATTATTTTTTAAGTATATCGCTTTACCTTTTTGCTTAGTATAGAATCAACTTATTTTTTTTTATTATGCTATTTTCTAAAAATTTTCATCATAAACTTTATAGTTATTTGGCCCGAAGAGACTCCAAAAGTCAAACAATGAAAAAAGTAACAAAAAAATATCTTATAACTTGGTCTGATTAATTTGTTAAGACAATTTACACAAAAATATTTATGTTTTTTTTTTTGATGTAGCCAAATTAAGACACTTAACCTGGCTTTTTTTGACTAAAGTTTTGTTAATGTTTTAAAATTTAAGTTTTATAACTCTGTTTTAGTTTTGATTCTAAATACATTTAAATTTTTAATTTCTTTTTTATATCTAAAAAACATAGTTGTTTAAGTTGAAATCCGTTTTTTTTTTTTTCTAATTTGATAAAGTTTTCATTTTCATTTTATTTTATACATAAATTTCATTTTTATTATTTATCAAGCCAATAATATATATTTCTTTATCATTTATCTGTGCTGTTTAAGCACAGTTTTTTTTGATACATTTATCTTACTTTTTAGTTTTATTTGTTATTGTTTTCTTAAAACTAATTTTTAAAACTCTTTATCATACCTTAGTTAATGTTATTAAATATTATTTTAAATTATTAAAATTTATATAATTTTTTTTTACCAATTTTGTGTTTATTACTGATTATAATTTTTTTGTCCAACATAATACAATATAAATTTACTAGTTATAATTTAAAAAATGGTATGCTTACAAGTTCCACACGCGATCAATTCCTATCTCACCTACCTTTACTTTCTTTATTTTTTTAGTTTGTGTTTTACTTTTTTATATTTACATTTTACTATCACTTTTACCCTGAAACCTTACCTTTGATCGGTAAGCGGTTTTTAGATTTCATCGGATGGGAGTTTTGCAGAATAGTATAATTAAGTATTACATTAAATACTATTTATAACATCTACAGTTAGAGTTTTTGTCCGTGATAATATAGTTTCAATTTACTAGTTAAACATTTGAACTTATAGTCCCTGATATGATAGTTCTAATCTATTAACTAAAATAGGGGATTCACATTTTTACTACAAAAATTCTTTATTGCTTGCCTGATTGTGAAAAATTCTGAATGTAAATGTTGAATGATCATTGAAATTTAGTGGTCAACACTTTTATGTAGGCATTAAAATGTTCACCAGGGTTTTTGTTTTCCAATTTCAAAGTATAACTTTTAATGCAATTTATGGAGATATTATTCAGATTAATACAAACCATTTGAGACTGATGTTTTTTACCATAAATAATCAATCTTAACCATTTGACTATGAGTTTAGCTTACTTTCTTGAACTCTTTAAATATATTGTAGAGGGAAGAGTAAGACTGATGTTTTTCTATGTTAAAAAGTATTTAAAACAATTGAAAGAGTTAAAATTTGAAATACATTGAATACCAAAGTGTAAGTATTTTACTGATAAAAGTTTGATTAAATTTTAGTTTTTTAAAATCAATATCTTTAAATGCTAAAAGTTCATTGTAAAAATGTATGGAAAAATGTTGAAAATTTACTTTTGAGTTGTACTTGGTTTTTAAACTATCAATTTTTTATGTACTCTTTAGAATAAATGCTAATAAAACAAACAGGGTTGCCAAAAAACTATGAAACCTGAAAAAACCTGAAGAAACCAGGAATTTTGAACAAAAATTAAAAAAAAAAACAGGAAAAATGTGGACTTTTAAACAATTTTTATATGTTAAGTAGAAAAATATGTAAATACTAAGGATGATGTTGCACCAATGTCAAACTGAAAATATATCAGATTCATTTATACTTTGTTTTAAACAAGCTATATAAAGACATACTATGGATTAAATTTATTTATGATAAACTAAAATATTTAATTGACTTTATTTTACAATATAGCAATCAAAATAAATTATTTTATTGATAGAATCGCTTTATATTGTCAAATAAAAGAGATCAAATATTTAAGTTTTATTGTTTTTTTTTTATGTATTTATAAAATACAAATTTTTAGCCAAAAAATATGGTTAAAAAAGACATCAAATATAACATATTTTCTGTTAAATTATTAAATTATAATGATTATAATTTTAATTAAAAAATATGATAAATTCTATTGTTTAACAATACTTTATAAAAAATTAATTAAGTACCTTTTCAATTTTTTATATAAGCTAATCAAATATTTTTAATTAAACGACATTTTTTTAAGTGTTCCCGTAATTAATTAAGGTTATTATTATATAGTAGTTAAATGAATTAAAAGCCTTTACTGTAGCTTAAATATAACTTTAACTTATTATGTGTATTTTACCTTACAGTATTTATTTTTTACAGAGCCGTTGAAGTGTTAACACAAAGGAACATGCGTTGGAATACTGTTTAATTTGTTATTATTATATATTTAAAAAATAAAATTAAATGAGTTGTAGAAATAATTATTAAGTTAAAGAAAAAACAAAGTAAAATAATATTTTGCATTGGTCGAAATTTAAACAAGTCCCAACGAAAACGTACACTCATCAGTCACCAACAATTAAACTGTGTGATCACTGCTATAAAAACAAATCAACAATCACGTGTTATTGAGAGTTAAATTTAGACTGGTAACATAGTTTCACGAATATTCTGATCTGAGTCATTGCTTAGTAAATAAATATATCTTTCTTGGTTGAGTTTATTCACAAACTAATTACAAGAATGATAAAGTCTGTAATACAAAACATAGTTAAACTAGGTAAATACTTATACATCTCCCCCCAGATTTTATCTACGAAGGAGATAAAATGGTAAATTTACCTAGCGAAACAAAATTATTTTAAAACAATTTGTTACAACTTAAACACATTTTTCAGGTCTAAAATTCAACGAAACTAAACTCAAAAAGACAAAACATTTAAAAAATTACGATTAACTTAGTTCACTATTAAATGATTTGTTAAAACAAACTACAACTTAAACAAACAAACAAACTGTAACAAAAATTTAAGACTTGATTTCGCCAAACTTAGAGAAATATTTCTTTATTCCGAACGCGTTGCCTCTGTTAACTTTCAACTTTTTTATGAGCACAGAGTTGAAATTTTTATCGTCTGATTCGTTGTCACTCGAGCTACCCTCTACATCAGAGATTTCCGAGTCAGAAGATTCAAAACTTTCATTATTCACACGTTCAACGTCTACCTTGACACCACGTATTTTGTATGTGAGATTGGCAAGAACAACTTGAGCATCTCTGGGATCAGGAAACTCTAGGTAGGCGTCTCCGTACCAACGACCTTCTTTCGGCACACAATCGAACAGCATCTCGACTCTTTCCACTTTGTCTTTGCATCGCAGCTTTTTGAGCACGTCATTGGCGGTTGTGAGAGGGGAAACACCCTTGATAAGAACAATATTTTGCTCCATGACTGCAAAGATTTACAAAACTTATTCAATATTTGAATATAGACCATAAAACATTAATTTACAGTTAGCATTCCAACTTGACAATAAATGAATATCAGCAACATTGGTGTCACGAAGCTTTTGAAAAGCATTATAAAGTCTTAGACGGAAACGCTGCAAATAATCCGATAATTTCACACACTCATCCCGGACACATTATTGTTCGCAAGTAAACTTTGGTGGTCTGTTTGCTTTTCTGTATAAAATATAAGTCAAGAATATATAGATCTAAGCAAATCCGAGACATTCCGGTTCAACATCATTATTGAAGAAAACCATTAGTACAGTGAGAAATTACTTAATTCTTTTTCAAAAAGAATCTTCCTTCTGGAAACACAGAACATCAAAATTTTTCTTGAAATGTTTTTACTCAACTTTACCAGAAAAGACAAACTTTTACAGTGGTATGTTTGCTTTTCTCAGATAAGGGATACTACTTAGACATTTGCAAACAGGAGGGGTAAATCTTCTTAGAAACTTACGATTTTGAACAGTTAAGCGACCTGATCCATCAACTTTGACAACACATTGATGACAGTCCTTCACTTCCACCACCACTCCACTTTTCCCCCACTTACTAGGAAAGTTACCTCTTTGATTTAATATCACGACATGATCACCGCAATTCAAAGGTGGCAATGATTTTGTGTTCTTTCTGACGTAAGGTAATGACTTCTTATCATTTGGAGGTAGGTGAGGATTGCTTAGGGATTTGTGCGGTTTCCGTTGCCATCCAGTGTGTAAAAATATATTTTTCTGTCCCTGTACCTCCTTTTTCTTCTTGACGTTTTTACGCTCGAACATATTTTTCCTACGACCTCGACTGCAAATGTTATCAATGTTTTGTGTATACAATCCACCAACTAGAAGTGCATTTGACTCATCAGCATAATTTTGGTGACTTTGATAAACTTTTTTACGGGACTTTATCCAGCATTGTTTGCAGGCAGAACACTCAATATACCTCATATTTTTACTGCTCCAAACAAATTTATCAGTTGATTTATTACATATGCCACAAGTTGTTTTACCACTTGGTTTTTGTGTGGTTTTCTTTGAGGATTTGTATGAGAAAACTGAGGCTGTAACATCAGGTTTCGACATTGCATCACGTGCCATCTCTTTTCCTTCGATAAAACCGATTGTCTCATTGACATTTTTCTCATCTAGGTTTTCCCATCCTAGCACCTCTTTACGGATATCCTCATCGGCTAAACCTGTTACCATGACATCTTTTAGGATTATGTCTGTAAAATCTATCATTTGATTACAGCCATCCTTTGGGCATTTACATGTATACGAGCATGTGCTGGCTTTTCCCTTTAAACGGGCGGCAAATGATCTAGTATTTTCAGTCAAATCCTGTCTTGCACTAAGAAAGTCTGATCGTCGTACAACAACTGAAACAGGAATAACTGCAAGCTGCTTGATCATCCTTAAAAGCTCTTGCTCATTTAAATTTACTACATCTTTATGTCCTTTTAGAATAGCATCGCCTAAATCTTCCTCACAGCACTGGTACAGTTGACGGCGTTTTTCTACATCTGTCATCTGCATGCTATCTTTAAACATAGTCCACTTTTGTACAAATATGTTCCAACCCTCTTCACTGCAGTCTGTCCCTATTCGAGGACGGTCCATCTTTGGAAGCTTTGGTTTTGAAGAATTTGCATTAATGTGAACATTATTGTGAATGATAAGTAAAGCGGCAACTACAGAAGCATCGAAGTCTGGTGTTTCATATGTGCAACTCTCAAGAGGGCATTTAATCACAGGCATTATTGATTCAATTCAGCTTGACTTTATCATAAATAAATATATCTTTCTTGGTTGAGTTTATTCACAAACAAATTACAAGAATGATAAAGTCTGTAATACAAAACATAGTTAAACTAGGTAAATACTTATACACTTAGAAATATTATTAATATGCTTTTTTAAAGCTAGTATATTTAAGTTAAAGTTATTTTAAAATTACATTTAAGTTGTAGAAGATTTTTCATTTTATTTTATGTTATTAAGCTTTTTTCTACCTTTTTCCAAAATTAAATTATTTTTTAAGTATATCGCTTTACCTTTTTGCTTAGTATAGAATCAACTTAATTTTTTTATTATGCTATTATCTAAAAATTTTCATTGTAAACTTTATAGTTATTTGGCCCGAAGAGACTCCAAAAGTCAAACAATAAAAAAAGTAACAAAAAAATATCTAATAACTTGGTCTGATTAATTTGTTAAGACAATTTACACAAAAATATTTATTTTTTTTTTGATGAAGCCAAATTAAGACACTTAACCTGGCTTTTTTTGACAAAAGTTTTGTTGTTGTTTTGCTTGTATTAAAATATAAGTTTTATAACTCTGTTTTAGTTTTGATTCTAAATACATTTAATTTTTCAATTTCTATTTTATAGCTAAAAAACATAGTTGTTTAAGTTGAAATCCGTTTTTTTTTCTAATTTGATAAAGTTTTCATTTTCATTTTATTTTATATATAAATTTCATTATTTTTATTTATCAAGCCAATAATATTTAATTCTTTATCATTTATCTGTGCTGTTTAAGCACAGTTTTTTTTTGATACATTTATCTTACTTTTTAGTTTTATTTGTTATTGTTTTCTTAAAACTAATTTTTTAAACTCTTTATCATACCTTAGTTAATATTATTAATCATTACTTTAAATTATTAAAATTTATATAATTTTTTTTTACCAATTTTGTGTTTATTAATGATTATAATTTTTTTGTCCAACATAATACAATTTAAATTTACTAGTTATAATTTAAAAAATGGTATGCTTACAAGTTCCACACGCGATCACTTCCCATCTCACCTACCTTTACTTTCTTTATTTTTTAGTTTGTGTTTTACTTTTTTAAATTTACTTTTTACTATCACTTTTACCCTGAAACCTTACCTTTGATCGGTAAGCGGTTTTTAGATTTCATCGGATGGGAGTTTTGCAGAATAGTATAATTAAGTATTACATTAAATACTATTTATAACATCTACAGTTAAAGTTTTTGTCCGTGATAATATAGTTTTAATTTACTAGTTAAACATTTGAACTTATAGTCCCTGTCATGATAGTTCTAATCTATTAACTACAATAGGGGATTCACATTTTTACTACAAAAATTCTTTATTGCTGGCCTGATTGTGAAAAATTCTGAATGTAAATGTTGAATGATCATTGAAATTTAGTGGTCAACACTTTTATGTAGGCATTAAAATGTTCACCAGAGTTTTTGTTTTTAATTTCAAAATTTAACTTTTAATTTAATGCAATTTATGGAGATATTATTTAGATTAATACAAACCATTTGAGACTGATGTTTTTTACCTTAAATAATCAATCTTAACCATTTGACTATGAGTTTAGTTTACTTTCTTGAACTCTTTAAATTTATTGTAAAGGGAAGAGTAAGACTGATATTTTTCTATGTTAAAAAGTATTTAAAACAATTGAAAGAGTTAAAACTTGAAATACATTGAATACCAAAGTGTAAGTATTTTACTGATAAAAGTTTGATAAAATTTTAGTTTTATAAAATCAATATCTTTAAATGCTAAAAGTTCATTGTAAAAATGTATGGAAAAATGTTGAAAATTTACTTTTGAGTTGTACTTGATTTTTAAACTATCAATTTTTTATGTACTCTTTAGAATAAATGCTAATAAAACAAACAGGGTTGCCAAAAAACTATGAAACCTGAAGAAACCAGGAATTTTGAACAAAAATTTAAAAAAAAAACAGGAAAAATGTGGACTTTTAAACAATTTTTATATGTTAAGTAGAAAAATATGTAAATACTAAGGATGATGTTGCACCAATGTCAAACTGAAAATATATCAGATTCATTTATACTTTGTTTTAAACAAGCTATATAAAGACATACTATGGATTAAATTTATTTATGATAAACTAAAATATTTAATTGACTTTATTTTACTATATAGCAATCAAAATAAATTATTTTATTGATAGAATCGCTTTATATTGTCAAATAAAAGAGATCAAATATTTAAGTTTTATTGTTTTTTTTTTGTATTTATAAAATACAAATTTTTAGCCAAAATGGTTAAAAAAGACATCAAATCTAACATATTTTCAGTTAAATATTGGTACAACATCATCTCAGGCAATTACAGAAAAATTTTGATAGGATACAAAAAATCTACCATATAGATAATTTTTTTGTCATCATCAAATTTTTTTATTTTAAACTCATTTCAAGTAACTTTACAGTATCTTTTCAATTTTTAAAATTTAACTCAGTTTTTTACCTTAAACTTAACTTTAAACTAAGAATAGACCTTAAAATGTATACTTTTAAAGACCTGGAGAAAATTTGCCAAAACAATTGCCAACCCTGAAAAAATAATTATTAAACAAAATATCCAAAAAGAAACTTATTTACATTTCATGATGAGAATGGTCTTTGTTCCTATGAATACCAGGGTAATAAGCTATTAAGTATGACCATAACCATCTTTGAAGGGTTCAGGGATTAAAAAAAATAGTTAAAAGATAAATACTTTGGTTGGGGATTTTATTTTCATGTGTAATAAGATAATGCTTATGGTTTCTTTTAAGTTTGAAGTTGTTTATTATTATTTATGCTGGTTTGCTTCAAGTTACTTAGGCCCAGCCTAGTTTGTGAAAATTTTAATTATGCTTTAGTTAATTTATAGGGTTCTTTACTTATTACTTTTTTTTGTAAGTAAATTTTCCAATTTCTTTATTTTTTTCATATAAAGTAAGTTTACAACTGAATAATTAGTTAAATTTACAGTTCAATTTTAATATTAATATTAGAAATTAATTAAAAAATATTTTGTAACATGTTTAATATTTTATTGTATTGTTTTTATTTTTTATAACTATAGGTTTAGATGTACAAATGTAAATAATAAATTATTTATGAAATTAGTATTCTGAATGCACATAGTTTTGATTTATTATTATATTTTGTTTATGTGTTGTCCATGGGTTTTGATTTTGCAATGTTCAACTCAGAGAGTTTTCAAAACAGTCATTAGCACCCTATGCATTTAGGCCACACAAGGCTAAACTCTATTAATGTGATATACTTAAATTTGTATTTTTGACTTTAATAGTGTTACTAAACTCTCAGAACAAATTGGGCTAGTTTGAACACCTTTGAAAACTCAAGCTTGTTTTTTAAACTAAAATCTTATTTTTAAATTGTGTTTTTAGTTTTATTGTTACAATTTTGGTACTTAGGTATATAAGCATGATAAGCTGTAAGTTTTTTTGGTTTCCATCTTAAACTCTTTTTTTGTAGACCAAGGCAAACTTAGGGTAGCTTGGTGTAACACAGATTTTTGCTTTTTTGTCTATAAAGAGTGGTAGACCTGACACAAAAACCATTTTTTTGCTTTATTTTGTTTCTATTTAAAAAAAAATCAACATGAAAGTCTAAAATTTGGAGATAGTAAAGATTAAAATTCTAGCATAAAAAGAAGATGTGTAGACCATGATTTTGATGGTTATTAATCGCAAAGATGAGTTTAAAAAACATGCTTTTTGAAATATCAGAATTGTTTTCTTAGTAGTAAATGACACATTATTTTCTTTAAGATTTTATTTTATTTTCACATCATGTTGATTGACCATAGATGTGAAAGCTCAATTTTTTTTCTATAAGGTAAAACAGTTCAATTTTAATATCTGAAACTGTTTTAACATTTTTTCTTAGTTTTGTTTTTTGGTAGTTAAACTTTGAAGTTTTGTTGAAACTTAAATATTAAGTAAAATTTAGTATCACTTTAAACATTAGTTAGATATTTTGAAGTTATAAAATAATGGATGCTAAAAAAACTTATTATTTTATTAAATGGTGGTAAAACTTAGATATGCTCATTGCTCAGTGATTCACAGTTAGATACAGAGTTGCAACTTCATATTACTACTCAACTCATATAGTTCAAAATTTTAGATAAAGACCTTTTTCATGTTTTATTTGTAAATCTCACCCTAGAGTTTCAGTTCTGAAAGATTGTATTAAGGGTACAGGGGTGGATAAACACCTTTTTTTAGTATTTGGTCTTATTTTGTTTAGTTTTTACTAAGCTACAAAATTCTTTTTACAGATTTAAAAAATTCAAGATAATTTTTGAGATATAGCCGGTCAAAGTCGGAGGCAACAATAGGTGCCTTATGGGAGGCACAAACTAAAACGGCAAAAATAGACTATTTCACTAAAAATCTATCTTCTCCTATGTTTTTTTAGATAACTACCTCATTTTTCAATGTCTCATTCTTCAAAATTTCAGGAAATGTTCCAAGATATATTAAGAAAACTCTGTAGGAATTAATTTAAAAAAAAAATTAAAAATTAAAATTTTATATAAAAATAAACAAAAAGAAACAGTTTTTTTTTTTGTTATAAAATTTTAATTTTTTTAAATTTTGTTCTGACAGAATTTTCTAAATATATCAAGAAACATTTCCTGAAAGTTTGAGGTAGTTATCTCAAAAAACGTAGGAGAAAATAGATATGCCCTTAATTTTTTGTTTTTATTTAAATTTTTTATGAGTTATTTATAGTTTTATCATTTACTATTTCTCCTCAAATCCTTTTATTTTAAAGGCTCAATTTCAAGTTGAAGGTTTCTTCATGGGTTTCTACCTGGATTATTTTTAAAAAATATTAATTGTACCTAAAAAATTTAATGTATATTAATTACATATAATGTATTAAATTTATATCAGTTTAGCTATAATTTATTACCGTGTTTATAATTTATGCAAACATTTTTTTTTGCCCAATAACTGAGGCAACTGGGTGTAAAAAATTTTCTTTGACAGAAATTACCATTGGCTTTAAACTAAAAGCATCTATACACTATAAAGTACTTTTTATAAAAAAAAAAGAATAATTTTAAAGATAAGTCAGTTCTTAAAAAGGTTTCTGATACCAAATTGTAGAAGAGAAACTTTTCTTAGCTAAAATTATCCAACAAACAAATGTTTACTAAAAATCTATCAACACCATTATTTTTAAAGCAGTTTACTTCAAATTTTTATGAAGCAGATTTTTTTTCCTTCTCAATTTTACAAATAATTTTTAGGAAGCAGACACAAAAAAAAAGGAACTGAAATAAAAAAATTTTTTCTTACACTTAACACATAAAAAACCTTTTTTTTTTTAAGTTTTACATATATGATAGTCCAAAAAGATTCTGCAAATTAAACTAAATTTGTTTATAAGTGATTTCCCAATTATAAAAGTATATCATTTCTATTAGTTTAAGGGCATGGGGGGTAGATATTTTTTCTCCGTCTTATTTTTTTCAATACTTACTAACCTATAAGTTACCTCTACATGTCATTTAAATTTTCAAAAACTTTTAGACATAGGCAACCAAAGTGTGATAGTTTTATTAGTACTTTAGTGTAATCACAAAATAGAAAATGAAAACTACCTCTTTAAAATTACAACTTTTGAGTAATATTTTTCAAAATTTCTAACAAAAAATAAATTATTGGTTAATATAAATTTAAGAAATGTCTGTGCAGAGAAATTTAAGTTTAATAAAATAATTTTACAAGAAAGATCTTACACAATTTTCAAAATATTTCAAGCAATACTTTCTTTAAATTTAAGGCATTTAGCATAAAAAGTAAAATTCAGGAAATATTTTTAGTGAAATTTCAAGTTTCCAAAAAAATTAAAAAACATTTTTTCCGTAGGTATATGTCAAATTTATTTTTAATAAGTTTTCAATAAAACACTACCTTTTTGAATTTTAATTAAATAAGTAGGAAAGCTAAAAGTTCTTGCATTATTGTCCAGTAAGATTATTTGTAGTTCATCCAATTTTGTTGCAAAGTTTGATAACAGCTTATATATATTAAAGTCTAGGTAATAAATATAGGTTGCTTTTTACAGACTAAAAGCATAAAAAAGTCTTCAAAATATAATTAATTTTGTAAAAATATATCACTCTAATTATAAAAGCAGTTTGTTTTATTTTTTTTCAAAAAAAAGAACTTACTTATTTTGAAACTTTTTCGTTTTCTATTATACATTTGTTTTTAATTTTGCCCAACTCTTTCTAATTTATGTTTATTTAAATATAAACAAAAAAAAATCTTGTTCTAAATCTGATTTCAAAGCAGTTAAGCAATATGTAAATAATTTTCAAAGTGGTATATATCTATAAAAACATTTTTTGTATAAAACAGTCCCTTGTTTTAATTTTTGTGTTTAATTTTTTTTAATACATTATTTAATTTTCTAACTTTGGCCAATTTGTATATTAATTCAAGTCAAAGTAATCAAGTTTTAGTGAAGTATCTGTACTACAAACTTAATATGATTAGTGTATGAAACTATAACTGTTTGGAGATAATACTTTTTTTACTTCATTAAAAAATATATAGGTAAAATTACTTAGTTTCAACAAATGAATTTGTTATTAAGTCTTTAATATATAGGCTTGTTTTTTGCACTGACATAAATTATTTATGGTTGTTAAAAACCAGGAAAAACTTGCAAATTGACAAATAAGCCAAAAAAACTGGACTTTTGAACAAAAATCACTAGACAAACTGGAATTTTAAACAACTATTGTATCTAAAGTGACAAAATTTTGATAATGTACAAAACATCATTCGTATACAGTTTTTTTTCTAAAATTTTATTTGTTTTAGTATTATAAAAAAACCTTTAAAATAGACATTTTTATATTATTAAAAAAAAACAGAGTTTATTATTTTGTAATCATTAAATTAAGCGCATGAAACACAGTATTTAATAATTGATAAACTTTGAATTTAAAATTGTCTCATTGATATTTAAGTTGATTGATGTTTAAGATAGTTTTTTACCTTAATATTCAATTTTATAATAAAAATGGACAAAAAAACTTGTACTTTCAAAAACCTGGAAAAATTTCCAAAGAACCTTATTGTAAATTTAAATTTAATTTTCAACTTATATGCACATACAAAAATACTGTTAACAGAAAAAATTAAAAGTTTAAATTTCTTTTTAAAACATAAGTAGAAATATATTTTTTTAGTTTATGCTAATTTGTAATAAGTGTTGTAATACCTCAAGTATTAAGACAAGTTTAATATTTTTAGTGTTTGATGTAAAAAATAAATAAGTTCTTACAATCTTATTAAGTTTAGAATCTATATAAAGATAAGAAAATTTATGTGGTTTAGTGTTAGTCATTTATGTATAAACTCACTTATTCTTAATAAATTCTTAAAGTATTTTGTTATAAACTACTACTGTATGTCGAACTAATAATTAAATGACAAGATTGTTATAAAATAAAACTGGACGGATATACTGTGTTTAACAATTTTTTTGTTTCTTTTTGTAATTTATATGAATTATACTAAGAACTAAAAATAATATTAACTTCTTAAGTGGATATATAGTGTTAAAAAAGTTTGACATACTAAAATGTTTGTTTTGATATTTTACAGACCTGGTTTGTCTTAGTTTTTATTATAGAAGTTAATAATTTATCTAAAAAATAATTAAAAGTTGTATTTATATGACCAATCTAATTTAATTAACAGGTTATATAAATAGGTAATTAAGCTTCTATATAAATTAAACATACAAATATACAATGGATGCACAAGATTTACTGCTACAACTAGTTGACAAACCAAAGCAAAGTACAAAAGAGATCATATCCACAAAAGATGAACCAAAAAAATCTCATAAAAAAAGGAAAAGGAAACCAAAGACTACTACAACTTCAGAAGCCATTACAAAAAGAAAACTTTCTAATGAAACTATAAAACCTACCAAGAAAATGAAAATAACAGAAGAAGGCAGTTCAGAGGAAGATGAAGTTGAATGTTGTGTTGATGAGAGCCAAGGAGGTGGTGAGTCCAGTTTGTATTGCTACCTGCAGCACGAGCTCACTGCCAGGGAGGACCTTGTCAACCTAAAGTGCAACTACAAGTTAATTGAGGAGGAAACTCCCTTCAGCAAAGGAACCAGTCTCAGCTTGTACAAGCGAGTTGAAGACCCTGAAACTGTGAGTGAAAAAACCGACTTGTTTGAGGAGTATGAAAATTTTGAAAAGCGTTTGGTTGAACACCACGGCGTTGATGCTTTAATAGCAGCAGGGCTGGCGTCTTTTCTCAACAAGAACACTGAAGAAAACAAAATGGTCGCCTGCAAGTTTGCCGACGCCTTGTTCAGCAACATGAGCGTTGTTGACATGACGAACCGGCGCCCGTGTGACTCAAAACTCATCAAGAAGTTTGTTTACATGGCCAAGATTCTCAACCTTGCAGTGAAGAGCAGGGAACTGCAGAAATCAAACAACAATAAGCTGAAAAGCATGACTGAAGATGAAAGGTTTGAAGCTGATTTCAGGGATAGGGGACTTGTCAAGCCGGCCAGCCTGATACTTTTGCCCCACAAAAAGGATGCCTACCAGCTTGTGAATGACGTCTTGCTGCCGCTGATCAAGAGCAAGGGAGGCAGGACAGTGCAAGTTGAGAACCACAAGAGGTTCAAGGAAAGGTGTGGGCTCACCGCGGAAGAAGAGGAAATCTTCAAGGAGCTGCAAAATGATCCTCAGAGGAGCAAGAAGCCTGAAGACTTTAAGGAAATATTTGGTGGAAACTGTGACGATGACTTCATAGTGCCTATCAAAATAAGCCCTAACAAGGTGAAGCTGTACACCTCCTTCTACCAAGCCGATATCATAATTGCCTCTCCTTTGGCGCTCAGGCAGAAAATGGGCCACAAAACAGAGAAGCACCACGACAGCGACTTCCTTGCCTCCCTGCAAACAGTGGTGGTTGACGAGGCTGACGTCATCAACATGCAGAACTGGACCAACTTGCTGCAAATATACAAGCTGTTCCACCTGAAGGTCACTAAAAACCACAACACCGACATCAACAGGATCCACATGTGGGCGCTGGCGGGCCACAGCAAGCACTACTGCCAGCACGTGGTCATGTCTGCTGTTTGCAGCAGGACTTTTGGGTGTTTGTTGCTGAAGCACTGCCACAACCACAAGGGGTTGATGTTATTGAAGCCCGACCACAGGAATGGGTCCATTTCTGATGTGACCAGGCCGATACTGCAGCACTTCTACCAGTTCAGGTGCAAACCCAACACTAGCGTGATAGACGCCAGGTTTGAATTTTTCGAAAGCAACATCTTCAAGGACATCAAGGAGAAGAAGCTGAACAGGGTGCTGGTGTACTGCAGCGCGCTGGACTACTTGAAGCTGAGGGACTTCTTCAACAAGAAGAAGAAGGCGGCCGAGGGAGTGGACTTCGAGTACTTCAACGAGTATTCGGAGGAGAAGCACGCCAACAAGCTCATCAGGAATTTCGTCAAGGGCAAGACGAGGGTGATGCTGTACAGCGAAAGGTCAGTGAATACAATATGAGTGAACATTTCGCATTTGTTTGGTGAAAGTTTATTTTATTTTTTTGTATTTTGTACATATAAGTTTTGAGTACACTTATGTTGGATGAATACTTGAAATGCTTCATAAATTAAAATATAAATTTCATAAAAAGTAGGTGTTTTTGAATGTTAAGCCTTGAACATGTTTCAACGCCAAAATGTTCTCTCATACTTTTGTCAGTAAAGTGTTTCAAATATTTCAAACAGGTACCACTTCAACAAGCGGCCCTACCTGAAGGGAATCGAGCACGTGGTGTTCTACAACGTGCCCGCCTACCCGCGCTACTACAGCGAGCTGACCAACATGATCAGGAGGACGGACGTGTGCGAGGACGGCATGACGTACCCGAGCGTCAGGCTGCTCTACCACGCCCACCAGCACATGCAGCTCGAGGCGGTGCTGGGCAGGAGCAAGGCGGCGGACATGGCCGCCGAGGACAAGGACCACGTCATATTTTGCAGCAAGAGCTGATCTGAACATTTTTTTTATAGTTTTAGGTCAATTGTTACTTTTTGAAAATGTTTATCGCTTCTTAAAGTCGTTTTGAAACTAGAAATAATATTTGTTGAATTTTTTTATGTTCGAATAGATGAAGTTGTTTGGTTGGAGTATTTTTAATAAGTCACGTTAACTCTTGTTTTTGAAAATGGTTGTCACTTTTTTAATTATTATTTTAGGTAATTGTTTTTGAAAACTAAGTTTTATATGTTGCATATTTCAGTAGACTGTAATTGAGTATACAAGAAAGTTTTAAACTTTTATGCATTTAATTTTGTAAGTTTTACTTTGAAAAGTAACTTTTGATTTTAATAGTTTCACTCGTATGTTTATTATGTGAAAGATTTATTTGTTTTTAATATTTATATGGAGTGATCAAAGCATAAATTATAGTTTTTTAAGAACTACTTAATAATAAAACTTAGGTTTACTATTTTATACTCTTAAAACTTGTTTAAATATTAGATAATTTCTTTATTTTTAGTATAATTCGCTTATTTTGCTTTTAAATGTTTATTCCTTTTAACTGCAATGGCAACAAATGTCTTAAAATTTTTACTTAATATTGTTTTATTAACAATAAACCATCAAAAGTTCAAAAAAGAGTTTTTAACCTTATAACTTCATATATCAAATCTTTTATAAAAACCCCTAATATGCAACTCAGAAATTTGTGCGGGGTCAGTGAAGTTGATTTTTTCGATTGCACATTTACATTTTGGTAAAAGGTAAGTAGTAAGTTTTCGGAAGGATGTGTAATTTATATGTTATCTTAAAGGGGCTTAACTAAGTGATCATAAAATTACAATATTTTTTAAGAATAGTTTTATAACTCTTAAATGTTTAAAATGATTATAATTTAGAATTGTATAAGAATACTTTGTAGCAGGTAAACCTAATTAAAACCCTAACCAAGTAACATAAAGTTAATTGTTGCCTGTGAGACAATTGTTTATATAAAGCTGAAACAGAAATCTAATAAAAGATCAAAATACTACTTATACTAATTTAATCACAAGAAAAATAGACGAAGTTTTTTTTTATTACTTTAAAAATAACATTTCTGCCCATTGAAATTTAATAATCTATGCAGCTTATTCAGTGTTTTAACACAAATAAGGAGACTTATACTGTTTATACATTTAAAAAATCATATAATCGATTAAAAGTTGGCCATTTAACTGGAACAGTTTGCAACAATGTCTACTATAACTCGATAAAAGATCTTGAGTGCTCTTTTAGTGGTATTTTGATATCAGATCTACTGGAGTAAAAGCATCTCATTATAGTTTAGAATTAAAAACTGTCATTAAAAAGTTGGGTAAATTGTAGGTTAGCTAACAAAACACAAAAAAATTGTATGATGTAATTTACTAAACAATAAAATAGCAGTAATTATGTCCTTGAGTTACTATGCAGATCATCTGAGTTTTCTTTGTATATCAAGTAAGTCCACTTCATGTCCTTTGATTGGTCTAAACTTATTGCTCTCCGTCTTGTCGTTGAAATCATGTGATGTAAAATCAAAACATAAAGAAATTGGGCGTTAATTGTAAATGATTAGCGACATACTCAAAAAAATGGTTGACGTTTGTGAGATTTCAAAAAAGCAAAACTTTAAGGCTTTTGATCTTGAAAAAAGTTTTCTAAACTTCTGTTTTGATTGCAATGTAAATGAATACATAGTTAAAACCTTTTAATTGTTAATTTCAGGATAATTTTATTTAAGTATTAAAATAGGATATTTGTACAAGACTAGCTTTTATTTGTAACCTATATATGTAGGTACCTTAAATATACAGTAACATCTCGCATCCTTACGCACTTGTTACGTTGCGCACTCTCGTTTAGTTACGCATTTTAGATTTCTAAACAATTCAAAAATTAAAAGCCTACTAATAAGAGCCTATTGAATCTATGGCTTTGACCTTTATAGCTTAGGTGTCTTAAAACCTCTCCTTTTATACCTTTAAATAAATAATTTCTAAATTCTTGTGGCATGAAATTTCATTCCTACTCAAAAAATCCATTAATATATCTTTAATACAATGCAAGACAAGTTTATCCTTATGTGGGCAAAAGCCAAATTAAAAAAAGTTCTAGTAAGATAATCAATTTTTATTAAACGTTTTTCTTATGTTTTACATATTTTTGTTCAAAAGAAGAAATCTATTATAGCACCAAATGTATATTTTTGTAAAAGGCTATAGAAATAAGTTTTAATATAGACACCACACCATATCTTAGTTGTAAACAAATGCTTAATTATAAATTGAATATTCAAAGTAGAATAAAATATAAATGTTTAGTATCAAATAAGTCACATATTAGTACAAAGAAATATATAATCTACTTATTATTAAAACTTTTTTACAAGTTATTTCACATAGATTGAAATTTATTTATTTTATGACTGTTTAGTTTTACCTTTTGTTTTCATATTTAAAAATAAAGTAAACAAATTGTTAAAAGTGGAAAAGTCCCCAGTCTGCTTTTAACTAGAAGCAATATAAAAAAACAGCCATTATGGTAAGTATAAATGGTACCTATCGTATCTTTACGCATTTTTTCTGTGGATATAATGTGCGTAAATAAGCGAGAGTACTATACTAAACTTAATCTATATAAAATCACTCAATATTAATTAGGGCTACTCTATTTAAAATTAGGTATGACAATGAATGAACATGTTGTATTAAAGAACAATTGCGAACACAAATAAAAATATATAAAGAACATCATACTTTGAATGTAGTCAAAACTTTACACAAGAATCAATCTAACAGGAATATACTTTAAGAATGTATAAAACAAAATAAGATTCAACTACTTAGGATTTAAATAAAAATTAGTATACAAAGTCTAATATACGTTGTTAAACAAATACTTTAAATAACACAAGAAAACAATACAAATGTCTATTCAACATGAATAGCATGTTTACTGCAGCAGGCTGTGGCTAGGATCTCTCACTACTTTCTGTGGCTGGTTTATATAGCAGCGTTCTTAACTTTTTGCAACATTACATCAGTAATTTCTTATCTGCATTTTATTTTCTCCTTTTGTTAAGTGTATTAAACTTGCATCAGTACAAAACTTGACCTTGCGAGCTTTCGCTTAACCGCTTGAATGAATAATGATTTAAGCTCTAAACTTTCCATCAAATCAAAACAGTAATCAAGTGCAACTTGATATCCTGTTGCATATTAATGAAATATAATTTCGTGAAAACAACCTTCAAAACAAAGATAAAAAAAAACCTTGTTTGTAAAATCTAATAAAAAAACTATAGATACTTCATAAGAAATATTAGACATTTAAAAAGAAAATAAATTTAATGTATTTGAACTTTTTTTTAAATACTTATTGTAACTCAAAAAACAAGTTTAAAAAAAATCGAATTCTATTGAGACATCATAAAGTTTTCATTAATTATTATTAAATTTCAATTAATTTATAAAATCGTTACTGCGAAGTATTATAAAACTTAATTTTTTTATAAGAAAATACCTTACAACTCTTCTTATGTAAAGAAAATGCTTTTTATTTTTTCAAACATAAATATATACATTAGCATCCTTCGGTTATAATTTTTTCTAAATATCAGATCATAAACTTAAAAAAAGATTTTAAATTAAACAAATACTTTGGTTTCTACTTTAAACATATCAGTCATTTTTAGTTTGTATTTACTTGTTTAAGAATAAATAAAAAATCTAGAAAAAACTTTCGAAAAAAATAATTGATAACGAATCTAGTTATAACCCCCTGATACCTAGTTCAAGTTACACTACATATTCGGAACATTTGTTAACTTTACACTCAACCATCAGTTACAAACGCTTAAGTTATGTTGCTGTTCAAACTAACTTCAACTAGAATGACCAGTTTGTGTTAATAAAAAAAAAATCTTAGTTTAGTCTACTTCAATATTCTTATTTTATATTTAGTAGAAAACATATAACTTTCAATATTAAGAAAAAAAAATTAAGATAAGCTTTTTAAGATAAACATTATAGATAAGCAATGTTGTTATGTGCAGTATACAATTTTAGTTTATAATAATTGAAGAGGTCGCAATTCTTTTGTCACTGAAACCTGGTTGAAAATAAAAAGTTTAACTTCTACATCTCTATTTAATTAAGACAAACTAAAAATCATAGCAGGTGCTAGTTTTATTTACAACGTGACCTTTTTAGTTACAAGCCAAATAGTGTCCAGTGTAAACTTTATTTTTTCTTTCAATTGTCCGTCAGACCTACTTGTTACTGTTTATTACAAACACTGAAAAACCGAATGTAATTTTTAAATCTTTTGTTCGCTACACTTTAAATTTTTGTTTCTCATTGATAAGTATTTTTAGTGTTTAGACAAAATGATATAGCATAGAAATTACCTCAAAATGATTTACTAAAATATTATATTAAAAAAGATTTGTTTTCCTTTTATTTTGAACACGAAGCTATAAGATAGTAGATATATACTGTAATCTTATTTATCAATCTCTAATTCTTTATAGTGACCTAATTCCATAAAAATTCTACAACTAAATGATCAAAAAATTTACTGTGATATGATTAATTTAAACGGGTAAAAAAGAGCTCGCAGTTAAGTTTGTTTCAAAGTTTTTAAAAAACTACACGTTCACTTTATTAAAATTTGGCATTAAGAGAGTTTTCTATAAATATATTTTTCCAATGAAAAAACGTTGTAAATAGTATCTGTAGTCTTACTTGCTATTATATATGACAAAGCAGTTGATTTTATACAAAAATGTTTTGACTAAATCAAAAAACTATCAAAATTTATGGAAGAAAAAAATGAAGAAAAATAACATCATAGTTTCAAGCCAAGTATTTTTTTGCAGTGGCGTGCTATTTTTTTAGGGTGGGCAGAGAACTTTTTACTGTTAATTATGGAAAGTTTTTTATATTAACAAAAATTTAGTTGGTTTACTTTTGATATCTGATCCGCAGTTTCTTAAGAATATCAAATAAAATTGTTCAAATTATTAAGGTATCAAATATTTTAAAGGTATTTTTAACTTAGCGAATTTATTAATAATATATAAAATTCTAAATTAATTTTAAACATTTTGTTAGCAAATGACTTTTTGAAACCAATTCAAGTAATTAATTTCTAAGTTTAATAAAGCTTTGTTTTCAAGTTATCGATTTAATATAAGCTTGCTAAAGTAAACGATTTCGGTTAACAGGCAAAAGAAAGATTTCGCCCGGAAAAAAATTAAAAAAATTGGAAATTCTTTTTCATTAATTATATATTAGTATAAATAATGCTCGAAAAACTGCTTAAGATATTGAATCTGATTGTCAAATTAATATTATGTTAAATTTATCAAGTAAGAAGTAATTTTCAGCTGGTAACCTTTTTCTTGAACTTACATCTACTTTATTTATATTACTAACTTATTTTAGTATATTTTTCTTTAGAAAAAGTGCACTTTCTTGTATATATAATTGAACATAACTTATAATTAAATCATAGGAAATTTAATTTCGAATATAATCCGAAAAGTTATCCAAAAATAAATTAAGAGATACTAAAAAATTTTTTTTACTATCTTTATTATAATACAAACAAAAGATAAACTAAAACACTATTGCAAAGACTATACTAATAAAAAAACAAATTAAATTATAAAAGTTATACTATATTATTATATATATAAGTTTGAACTATAAAAATTAGTAAATAATAAATCCAATCAAAACCGTCTTTTGTAACCTATCATTACTAGAATACGAGTTCAAAAAGGTAAATGTAACAAATACATCTTACTTATACGGCCTAATTTGACAAGAGAATGTAAATGCTATTAATTAAAACTTTAGTAAAGAAAACCTATGTTCAATCGAAAGTACTATTTGTGACATCGGGTCAGTATATACATTAAAATTTTTCAAAAGTAAACTAACACGAAGCTTATGCATGCTGTTAACTTTTATCTATTATAACGAAGTCGCGTAAGCCATACAGCAAAGCGACACGTCCATTTCAAACACGCGTTTTAAGATAAAAATTTCAGAGAAGGCACTTTCAAGCAAACAAACTTCTGAAGCCTTTTTTCAGTTTCAAAGGAGTTTACAGACCATTCATTCGTTTCAGTGTCGTAACAATCTACCATTTGAACTTCGTCTCGATCCAAATGGTCCGCACGAAAAACAATAAGCTTGCTGCCATTTGAAGTGAACGCTTTGAAGTCCGAAAAAACATCCTCCGGAATTCTAACAACAACAAACAGGTCGGAGGTTCTGTCGTAGACTTCCAACGCACGTCCTTGTTCGTAACCCCCGAAAGCAAATAGCTTGTTCTTAATGGTGACCAAATTAACTCGTGTGTCATTTTTTTTCGTACTGGCCATGAAAGACCATTCGTCAGCAAAAACGTCATAAGATTCAACGCTGTTTTTCCTATCGCCACCGGCAATCACTACTTTCCCTTCGAAAACTGTTGAACCATTGTCCATGGGAAGGTACGATCTTGCAACTTTCATGCAGGACTTCTCCTTCAACTTGTTTTTTTTCGTATCGAACTCCAAGCAAGAACTAGTCGGACTGCTGATTCTTCTTTCCGGGACAAAGTAAGGGGCGTAGTCGCTGTCACTGCTCTCATCGCTCTCATAACTGTCACTGCTCTCATAACTGTCACTGCTCTCATCGCTTTCGTAGTTTTCATCTTCACGCCACAAATCTCCCCCCATCAAGTAAACTTTGTCCATAAACGCACAAACGCTAAAGCCAGAATGGTCGTCGCTCAGTTTCGTCACGACTTCCCAAGCATCGTTCACAATAGAGTACTTCTCAACTTGCTGAACGAAATTCATTCTCATATTTTTCCCGCCAAAAATAAACACTTCACCCCTGACCGAAACAGCTTTGGAGTGCCTTCGGAACTCTATTTTTAAGGAAAGGTCCCTTATTTTTTTTGTAACTGAATCCATCAAAACAACCAACATCTTTAACGGCTCTAAACTTGGGACCTCGATGCCAATGGCCTCCAAAAACTAAAAAGTTGAAATGTTTCTCCTCACAATGTTTCCTTTCGCGAAAAGTACTTGATGTGTGTGAAAGAGCAACTTCTTTATTGTCTAAAACACCTTTGATAATTTCAACACACTCAAGACTTTTAGAGAATGATGTAGAATTTTTTAAAACATGAGTCAGAGCAGATTTGGATAACGATGCAAGAGGAATTTTCATTAAGATATTTTTACTAAATTTCACTCTTTCTTTTTCACAGTGACTGATCCACGAATCTCCCGCGTTGTCAATTTCAACGACTGACATTACTTCCAAGTGACTACTTGACAATATTTTTGAAACGAGATGAAAACTCAATTCAAAAAAATCTGGAGTATCTACTACCATTGTGAAGTAACGCTCTATGTAAGAAGCCGTGGTTTTTGCTAACTCAGCAATTTTAAAGGTATTAGCCAATTGATAGTACAAAACTACTTTCTTATTCTTCACGGACTTTTTCACGTATTCATTCAGTTTGTTTTCTATATCTTCATTCATAATTAGTTTGTTCATTTTTAGTACTGAAACGAAACTATTATTGTCCGGAATAGCGTACCCTAAAAGTTAAGTAATTGGTAGGCTTTTTAAAATTTTTAAATTAAACTTGGATTACAAGTTAAAGTTAAGTTTTAAATTTAAACTAGACTTTTACAATCAGTTGTCTCAGTTGTTGTCGTCAGTCAATAATAAATTCGTAATCTTATTCTTATCATATGTACCTTTTTCCTTAAAGTAGTTTACAATTTTAATAAACCAGTCAGGCAATTTAAATTAATAAATGGAAATTTAAAAATTCTTTTTTATGTGTAAATTAATTTTGTATTAATTAAAGCCAGCGTTTCCAAAACTCATATTAACAGACCTTAGCAAAAAAAAGCAAATGTTAGAAATTATTAGTTATAGTCCATTCAATATATGTTAATTACTTAGAAACTTTTTAACAGTCTTGCTATTTTATTTAAAACGAAACGTTTACTACCAGACTGGTAAGCCCTGTTCTTAGCCAAGTATGCAAAACTATCTAACTAACTTTGTTAAAAAAACCGATACCTACAAAAAATATCACTTTAAATTTTCTTAAGCCTCTGTTACTTACTTAATTGTCATTGTGTTGTTATTTTACAGATGTGTTCACGGCAAAGTTTACGCCAGGGTTTACCTAAGGAGGCGAAATGGTTCTTTTTTGGGCGATTTAAGAAAGTCAGGAGACAATGACTAATAAAAGTGCGAAAGAAGAGGGCCGTTTCCAATTTTTGTCACGTATAAAAATTTTGCTCATAGCTTGATATTTTACTAACTCTAGCTTGATTTTCAATATTTAACCTGAAGTAAGATTTAAACCAGGGTTTATAAAAAGGAAAAATTGTTAAGAAAGCAATAAAATGAATGAGCAAATTACTAGTAAAGCGGCGATTGTGACATTTGGCCAAAGGGAGAATTATTATTTTATTTCTGCCAAAGGGGTGATTTTGATAACGACTGACCCCAGTTAAGATTTTTGAAAATGAAAAAGAGTTTGCAAAGTACTATACTTTTAAAACTAACTTGTAATCTAAGTAACCTTTTGTTTACTATTAAATTATGGTTTATGTATGCTGAACACAAAATAGTATTCTTTTTTATATAAATCTCTTAATATATTAAACTTTAAAATCAATTCTGAAAACGTATCAAACATGCTATCTTACAAACAATACATTTATTTTAAAATATACAAAGTATTTACCCGCGTGAAATTCATGTGATATGTTTTTCAAAAAACTTTTTTTGCAGTTTTTTTGGCAAGCTATTTGAAATTTATGAGTATTGATAGTTTGAAAAACTTTCTCACAACCAATGACATTTAGATCTTCTCTTACACTTTCTTCATTCTTTTCATCAGTTTCAAACTTGTATTTTTCTCCCATCAAAAACTTTTAAATTCTGCAAAAAAAAAAACTTATTGCTAATTTAAATTAATTAAATCAAGAATATACATAAGTGTCAACGAAAGCGATCGTCAATTATCATCTTTAAGTTGTTCAATAAGTTTTAGTGAATTTTTCTAAAGTATAACCTAAACACAAAAATATTTTAAAATTTTGCAAAAATTATATAAACAAAAATCTTTTTTTTGTTTGTTACTTTAATTAGTATTTTTAAAGCTATTATACATAAATTTAGCTAACTATAGTTTACTCAAAACTTTAATAAACAATTTTAAATTTTAAAGGACTTCAATGTTAAAATCAGCAAGACGGGTCATTTATCTACAAAAACCCTTTGCACGAAGACGCTTTTGCACGAACAGTAACTTTTGTACAAAGTCACACACAAAGATTAGAAATGTTCAAATTATGGACAGAGAATTAAAAAAATGTCCAAACAAGCCTATAATTTCAAACAAAAAATAGCTTGAGTCAGTTCGAATTTTTATAAGAATTAAAATTAGCTTGACTTGTTCTCAGAAACCTGACTTGAGTGCGTAACAAATTTGATATAAAGCTTTAAATTTTGTACTTATTTGAAATATTTAGTTTTACTTATTGTATTAAAACTACTTTTCACGTTAATACATTATCAAATTAATTGACTATAATACTATTTTAAATTCTAGCAAAACCCTCAAGCTGAAAGATTTGAAAAAGTTAAATATAAATTTAATACTTACCTTTTCCAAATGTCCACAAATTCTTTTGATAATTTCAACAATTTCAAAACTTATAACATTAACTTTGTTGCATTAAAAACTATTAGATAGTACAAAATTGGTCGTTCAATATTTCCAATAAACTTAGAGTAAAACAAGTTGTCAGGGCGGAAATTAGCTTGAACAGTAAACATTTTTAGTTGAATATTATAAATTAATTAAAGCTTTAATAGACGCTTGAAAAAAGTTTGGTATACATCGTGAAGACCACTAATATTAGTATCATTATTTATTGTACAACAAAAAAAGAGGCTCAAAAAATTGTTCCGTGAACTGTTGCACGAAGAACCTTTTGGTTATCGAGTCATGCAACTTCCAGTGCTTCCCAAAAAGAGCCAAGTGGCCCCCTTAGGGACAATGACAGATAATCAGGGGGCCATGAGCAGCAAAGGGGTCAAAGGGGGTCATGATCAGTAAAAGAGCCATTAGGGGGGCCATGAAGTCTATTTTGAAACTTACAATAGATACTCTGGAGTGCTAAAGAAGAACAGAAAAAAGGTCTTAGGTGTTTGTTATGGTAGTTTTTGAGTAATCTTGGTACAAGGGGGCCATAGGCTTTTTAAATTCTTTAAAGGGGCCATTTAAAAAAGTTTGGTGTACTCTAGTTTAAACGCTAGTTTAAATAGTTTATTACTAAATAATACGAAACAAAACTAATCATAAGAAAAAAACTGTTTTTGAATTACATATGACCTTTAAAAACGTAATATAATATTAACAATTTACTTTCACCGAACAAAATGTAAAAATATTTGAACTATTGTAAACTTTATACACAAACAAACTTTTAAAAGTTCTAGTAACTGAAGCCTTACTTTATATACTAGTTATTTGTTTAGGAATCCGTATACATACAGACTGTGTCAAACTACAACTTAATACTAGAAACGGGTTTAAATTGCACGAAAGGACAAAATTGCACGAGGGGATAAAATTGCACGATAAAAAACTTGCACCATGGGTCAACTTTGCACGAGAATAAAAAAAAACAAATAAAGAATATACAAAAATTAAAAATCAGAAAAAAAATAAAAGATAATTTAATAAAAAAACAAAAAGAAAAAAATGCTACCGACCTAGGCTAAGAGTTAGGGGTAAGAGTGATAGTAAAAAAGTAATTAAAAGAAAAATATTAAAAAAAAAGTAGTAATAAAAAATAAGTTACCGATCGGAATTAGGAGTAACAGTGATAGTTAAAATAAATAAGTAAAAAATTAAGCAGAACTAAATAAAATTAATAAATTTTTATAGAAAAAAAAGTTCGACCCATACAAAAATGTCTCCGTGCAAAATTGTCTGCTCGTGCAAAAGTGGCTGTTCGTGCAAAAAAGTCTTCGTGCAAAAGTATGTTCTTGCAATTTTGTGCTTTCTTGCAATTTTGTCCCCTCGTGTAACAGTTACTCCTAAAAACTAGTCTGATGATGCAAACTTATGAACTTTATTCTTTTTTAATTTAACTGTATATAAAAAATCTCCTAGTAATTAAAAAATAAGAATTGTTGAAAACAAAGGAACTTATTTCAATGCAGTTTTGAGTAAAAATTTTAAAACACGTCCTACCCGCAAAAGGCTTTTTTGTTGAATAAGACCGTTTTATAGAAAAGTTTCCGGCAATCCAACATAGTTTTAATCAGTTAAAATGTGTTATAGATTTTTAAAAACTTTATCCGAATTTTATTAGACATGTCCGGTGGATATTGCCTTTTTAGGTCAGGCTCCGGCAAGATCTCAATAAAAAAATTGAACCTAAATTTATAAAAGATCCTTATTTAGTCAGACAAGAAATTTATGGATCCGGTAGATCACTAACTTCAATTATGCTATAATTCTACTTTATTTTTAAGTTACTAAAATAAGTAGTAAGTAGACAAAAGCTACGCTTAAGCAATTATTTTCCTCTGCACTACACTAATAAAGGATTACATGTAAGAACTAGATTTAATAAAATCTGAAGGTTTTAAATCAAATTAATTTTATGGGTTTTATATGTTTTACATAACACAACTTAGGTATTATTTATATATTCTTATTTTGTCCACAATATTCTGTACTTATTTTTTAAATAATTAGCACCATTAAAATCTCCGAAAACGGTCAGTCTAAATTAGCTAACTAATTTGTACCAGATAAAAAGTTTTTGTTTTAAAACTTGATATCTTGATTATGATAGGTTCTAACAAAGCGACAAAACTCCAAATATTCTTTTTTTATAAATTTCAACTGATAAAATTTGAACCCTGCAGCTGTTTTCTACGAACACTGTTGTTTATGTCTGGTTTGCTTTTTTTATTATTTCAGATTTATGAATCGTCCTTACTTATGTTTTTAGCCTCCATACTAAAGAATACTAAAAATGTTTAAACGCTTCTCACCTTCTAACTTTGCAACATAAATTTATTTTGTTTTTGTACATCCAACTGTTGTTAATGATATCGGTTTTTAACTGAAATCGTCATGATTCAAGTGTTGAAAACTCAAGTATAAAAGTCTAACAATTTACCGCTAGCACAGAAGAAGCTTCACTTATTATGATTCCACAACTTTTTTGTTTCTGCTTTATTTCATCGTGGTCAGGTGGCATGATTTACAAAAACTACATTTTGTTGTATTTATACATTTTAAGTTTTTTTCGTGAAAAAAACAGTTATACTTAGTTTTAGTTTTTTAACGAAAAATTTCTGATAAACTGAGTTTTAATTTAATGATCAATTTGGTCTTCATGAATAACTAACATTTACAAAGCAGCTTTTTATAAAGATTCAATAGCTTTTTTGGTCTATAGTTTACTTATATAAGTTATATGCTGTTTAATGAAGTTAGATTATTTGAATAGCTTTTCTCCAGTGCATAACTTATTCAAAAAGTATAACAAAACACATCTCATTTTTCTTAAATTTATTTGAGTACTTTTGTATTAAGGCTAATCAGAATTTGTATTTTACTAAGTTTAACTAAGTTGAAATTAAAAGAAAATTATACTGTAGAATAAAGTTTTAAAATATAAAATGACGTAATAATCGAATGTTAAAACTATCTTAGAGTAATTAATTCTAGAAATATATAAACACTCCCTTCTTTTATAAAAATATTTACTTAGAATAAAACTACTTTGTTTTAAATGCTTCATTTAGTAACATACTTCTGTAAAATAAATGTTAAATGTCTAAAACTTATTTTGCAATAAAATAAACAAAGTCATGCTTGAGTCGTATATCAGTGAGCTAATAAAAAAAACAATCATTAATTGTCTAGTTAAACGAATGTGTAATGTATCAAATAAAACCACCTCTACGAACGAGATGTTTATACAATCATGCAAAAACATAATGATGAGTTGGTTGCAGCTGTTAAAAATTCAAAGTTTCGTTTAGAAGTTTAAAAAACATATGATGTGATGACTTACATTTTTTCGAATAGTTTTTTATCAGTATTATAAAGAAAAATTCTAATGTTTTTATGAACAGTGGCACTAGTTCACAGAGATTTAGTTATTAAAACTATCAAAAGTCGAATTTTTGTTCTCGGTAGTATTTTATAGAAGTGTTTTAAATAAAATAGATCCATTACAGTTCAAAAATAGTAATTTAAGTAATACTTTTTTTAATACATACGCCAGGGACGTAGCTAGCTCAAAAAAGTTACGAATCTGCAAAAATCAAAACATGTGAAATGACGAGTCATAACGTCTTAGCGGGAACACAGCAATTAAAACTACCTCTAATCTTATTGAATTTAATATGAAAATATGCAGTTATGTTAATACTTCAAAATTGAATGTTTAAGTATGGTTGATAACTGTTTACAAGGCAATTTATTTTGCTTAACATCCCCTATAACTTTTATTTTGCTTTATGTGTTGCCACTTGTGTAAACCCATGAAACTTTTATTGAAAGTTCATTGAAAATGAGTGTAAGAAAATCACAAATTTTTATACTGTTTTCAAAATCAAACATTTAAGGTAGTCAATAGAAACTAGATTAAATTATGCAAATTTTTGTAAAATAAAATTGCATAATTTTAATTTAAGTTAAAGCTACAGCTACTATTAGAGTCAATTTTGCAAAGTAGCTTTTGACAAATTAAATCTTTAACGCGCTAAATGTAAAAATGTCGTTTAATTTTTACGACACTAAAAGTGCTAAAGAGTATATGTCAAAATTATTTTTCAGGAGTGCATAACTAAGTATAAATTATACTTAAAGCTAAGAAATCAGAGTATTTTCAAGCTGAAATAAAAGCAAGTAAGGTTTTTCGCACATAGGTAGGTATACGTTTCTGTAGACTTGCAGAAACGAACCAAGCTACTTGACTGCAATATGCTACTAGTCTAAAAATGCCTTTAAGTGAATCTACAGATGTTTAAATTTTATTTTTAATCTTTTTAAAAGTCAAGTATTTTCGTGAATTATAACAAAAATTAAAGAATATTTTTTTTATACATCGATGAATACTTTAACAAGTAAATAAAAGTTTACCTGACTAAACAAACGTTAAACCAGTATATTTTTAGAAGCGATTTGTAACAAAAATAGTTAAAAATTGACATGTTTAATCAGTTCGATTGGCTTAAAGTTCAACTGCTGATAATGAAGAGTAACGTTCTTTTATTTAGGTGTGTTCTAGTTTATAAGGGTTCTACACTGAAGGATTAAGTTCAAAAAAATTTTAAAGTAGAACAATAAATCGTTTTTAGACGAAAAAAAATTATTGTTAGTGAATATATGACCACTTAGTTTCCAGATAAAGTCTAATTAAAATGTCTTTGATATGACAGATTGTTTAAATATAAAAATTAGAAATATATAATGTTTTCTTCTAAAAGCAACCTTAAAAGTTATGAAAATTTATATTCTATAACTTGTTCTATTTAATTTAAAAATTGAATTGTTTTTTCCAAATAAAAATAATGTTTAATCTTTATTACAAACTTTTACTAGAAATCTATGCCTGAAACTTTTTAATTTTTGATTAAAGAAAAACTTTTGTTTTTATACTATTCGGAAATTAATCACTAATCGGAAATTTAAATAAAGCTTTTTAACATCTGATTACATAGCTTTAAAAGAAACTCGGGTTGTTAAGATATGCATTTATTTGTTACTATACTTTAAAATTAAAGTATAAGTTTAAAATATTTAGGTTTTTTGAATATCATATTTTTTCTGGGAACCGTTCAGTTCCAACCCGCGCACAATTCCTACCCGGATCAATTCCTACTCAAATCAAATCCCATCCGATCATTTCCAACCCGAATCAAATCCCACCCGATCAAATCCTACCCAAATCAAATCCAACCCGATCAAATCTTACCCGATCAATTACCACCCAAATCAATTCTCACCCAATCATTTCCCACCCGAATCAATTCCTATCCACATAATTCCTACCCGGTCAATTCCCATATATTATCAAACCCGATTATATTCATTCTTGTACGAGTTAAAAATTTTAACACGCTTGGATTAATCACATTAAAGTTTTAGTTTTGGTATTTTTAAAAATCTTTTAAAATATGAAATTAGTAAGGTAAAAACTATTTTTTTATTTTAGCTAAAATTGTTTTTGTTGCTTATTTTATCATTTTTTTAGTTTAATGTCAGTTTTGTTTATTGATAACTACGATAATTAAATAGTTACGACTTGCGAGCAACAGAAAGTTGGTCTGTTACTTCTAAAATGCTATCATTGTTACTAAAGTTTAATCCAGATCAGGTTTAAATAATAATTAAGTTTTTAGTATCGGAACCATTTTCTATCATGGTAACTAATTTATGTCTAATTATTTTTTTTTGTACGAGTTGGAACAATTGATATTGACACTTGATTATGTTTTACTTTTTGTAATTAATTTAAACAACAAAATAATATAGTACTGTACAACATAGTTTTCTTTAATAAGAACTTCGGAGTTTGAAAATTATATTAATGCTTATTTTATTAAACTCTAGACCAGAGTTTCCCAAACTTTTTTTCTAAATCGCCCCCTTTTCAGAAATTTGAAAAATAATCGCCCCCCACGATTTTACAAAGTAGTTTTCCTCTTGAGTACAAACTTTTGAGCCGAAAAAGTTGTGTTCGAAATGTAATTTAGTCTGGTACTTCTTATGCACGCACTTTTGGACTATGTTCAAAGTAGTTTACAGGGCTTGAGAAAATAAGTTTATTTTGTTTTCTTATAAGCCTAGTAAAGTGTATTGAAATACTTAGTTATTAAAAGGCCTTGTGTAATCTGTAATCAATCCTGTTAAGATATGAATTGTTTTGAAACTAATGAAAATTTTAGGGTAGTGGTGGACAACCTTTTTAGTCAGCAATTCATATTTACTAAAAAAAACTTTTCTAGCTTTAACTCGTTAAAAAATGTAATTGCGGGGTGCATAATTTAAAAAAATAACACATATGATAATTAAAAAACTCGAGCAAAATTGTAATAAAATTATTTAGTATTATTGTGATCTAGGAAATACTAATGTTAAATGAAAACCAAATTGAAAGTGTATTTCAAAATATTAAGTATCAAAAAACTAAAATTTGTTTATTTTGCACAAGTAGTTTTCAAGTTACTTAGCGGGTCGAAATTTGACTGGATCTTAACTGTACGTTACCCATCTGAAATCTTAACTTAAACCTGCCAATATAATAATCTCTCATATAAGGAATTTCGGACATTTAGAAATTAATACTAAGTAACTTATTTAAGCCGCACAAAATACTTAAATTATTATAAAATAGGTATATTCTAAAATTACTATACTAGAGAATAAAAAACTATAAAAGAATGAACAGTTTATTTTACATATAAAGAATAAATATTTAAACATAGTTTCTGATCTAGTTTGAGGAAGTTTGTACGACTGGTTGATTATCTCACATGAAAAGTGGTTTCATCAACAGTTTCAGTTAAAGCAGTAAAATTATTAATTTCAATGCTAAGATATATTATAAGCAAGTTAGTTGTAAAGTTAAAAACTTAATTTTAAACTTTTTAAATTATAAGTTTTGTAGTAGAATACCATTAAATAGTATTTGACTTGGAATAACCTTTAGGAAATTAAACCTTAATTTTAACAATTTCTTTTTTCTTAATTTAAATTCAAAAAAAATAAAATCAAAATTTTTACAGTTTATTCTGTTAACAGAAAGTAATCGATTAAATAATTCTTTTAATTTGGTTAAAATTTTGTTTTGTAAATGTAGCAGTCTTTTTGATGGCTTATTTAATACTGTTTAAATTTATTTTTTCTCTAGTTATTAGCCTATAATAATTTATCAGAAGAAAATAGTGAAAAACTAAAAGCTAGTGTTGAACTATTAAAATAAACAACACATTCTAATTGCTAATATATTAAAAATTAAGATAAAACAAAAAACAGTTGTATTAATAGTTTAAAACTCCTTAGTATATAGATTTTTTAACAATAATAAATCAAGTTAGAAAATAAAATTGAGTTTAAAAAAATTTTAAATGAAAATTTGGAAGTTATTTCAAACAGAGACCTTAAATCTATACTTATTTAAAACCAAAAAAAAATGTTTGAATTAAAAACTTTAATTGTTATCAAATTTTTTTTTATTTATACAGATTAAACAAGTAATAACAAAATATGTCAAATAAGTTTCTTTAAAACAATTACTTTAATCACTATACTATAAAAACTTTTATTGTAAAGTAAAATGACAAATATAAACTACAAAATTAACAAGGTCAAAATAAAACTATTAACAGATTTAAAACATAAACCATTTAATAAATACAATAGACTTCCGCTTGAGTTCGCACTTTGAACAAAATCAAAAAGTGCAAACTCAAAAATTATTAAGATTTTCTATACAAAATGATAAATTTAAATATGTTATATGTAATAACGTTATGCATAAACACGAAATCAACTAAAACATAAAACAGACATTCATTAAAATATAGATCTATATAAGCTATTAAATATTATGTATTTTTTGTTTTATTAATACTTAGTTAGTAATAGACTTTATTTAAGTTAAATTTTAGAAAATATAAGTTTGAACTTTTTTGGGTAAAAAGTGCGAGCTCAAGAGGAAGTCTACCGTAATTAATATTCATGTGGCATTAAGCAAACCTGTTGTAGAATAAACAACTTAATGAAATTGTTATTATAAAAAGAATACTTAAAAACAATACAAACCAGTTTAAGTAAGAATTATTTTTGAAAATTAAATTAATGAAAAAAAACTTTTATAACATAATGTCTGCTACTGAAGTCTAATCAAATGTGAAGGATGAGCTTCATGACTGCTTGCAAGTGTTTCTATATCTGGTTCTAAATCAGTCAAATAAAGCCTCAAGTCACCTCCTCTTCAAATATCTTGAATAGATCTTATGCTCAAGATGTTGATAACTAAACTGAAAGCTTTCTCATCAACATAGCTAGAAGGAAAAGCTATCAAAAACAATCTAACTTCCTCCCAAATGATTGTTGAGTTCAAAAGCTTTCATACCGTTCTTTGGTAAAATTTACATTAAGTTCCAGGTCAGTTCGCAAGTCTGAGGAAATTTCCTATAAGTCAACGTTTACTTCAAAAAGATCTGCTTCGAAGGATACCATAATTCACTTCGGGACGTTTAATTAAAAACGTCAGTAAACTGTTTCTCAATATCACATTTAAGCTGTTTCAGATGAGATTAAAATACTTCTACTTCACCTTCACTTGTTTAAAAATTTAAGTTTTCTAAACTTGCAAACTGTGAAAATTGATTATTTTTGAATTTTTTTCCATGCAGTTCATGTTGGTTTCTGAAATAGTTTATCTTACTTTTGACTTTCACAAGATTCAAATCTTTACCTTTAAAGTTTTCTTCATATTGATGATCTTACCATGTTAATCTTACATGTAAGCAGGGACGTAGCTAGCTCAAAAAAGTTACGAGTCTGCGAAAACTAAAACATCTGAAATAACACGTCCTAGCAGGAACACAGCAATTTAAACTACCTTTAATATTATTGAATTTAATCTGAAAATATGCAGTTATCTTAATACATCAAAAATTGAATGTTGAAGTACGATTGATAACTGTATACAAGGCAATTTATTTTGCTCCACACCCCATATGACTCTTTATGTCATGCCACATGTGTAAACCCAGAAAACATTCATTAAAAATATTCACAATTTAACTCAAAAACATTAATATTGATTTTATTCAAACATTTAAGGTAGTCAATAGTAACAATTAGTTATGCAAATTTTTGTAACATAAAATTGTATGATTTTGATTTTTGAAGCTACAGCTTCCAATAGGTTTAATTTTGCATTGTAGCTTTTTGAGAAAACAAAGCTTTAACGCGCTAAATGTTACTATTTCGATGTATTTAATTCGTTCAATTTTTTACGACACTAAAAGTACTAAAGATTACATATATGTCAAAATTATCTCTCAGGAGTGCATAACTAAGCATAAATGAATACTAAAAGCTAAGAAAGCCGAGTATTTTCAAGCTGAAATAAAAGCAAGTTTTTTCGCACATAAGTATACGTTTCTGTAGATTTGCAGAAACGTACCAAGCAACGTCCCTGCATGTAAGCAATGGTTATCTTTAACAAGATTGTCTATCTAAACCTTATCCTTTTCATAAAAAAAACAATAATTGAATTAAAACAGCCAAAAACTTTCTAGACAGTTTTCTTTTGTTAACCTTCTCACTTCAGTATGCATTATCAACTTATCAAAAACCTCATCCTTGTCATTGCATTTTGTTGACAGCTTTTATCACAAAGTTTAATGAGTCATTTTAAAGGACGCTCAACATTTTTGCAACTAAGTCTTGGCGGTGTATACGAATAGTGAATATATCAGGGTTTAACTCTTTGTAAAATGAAAATAATCCATGGTACTTTCCTATCATAGACGGAGCACCATCTGTTGCAATTTCTATAAGATGTTTTGAAGGTATTTTGTTTACTTCAAAATATTTTTTATTTTTTAAAGCACAAGCCTTCTTGTGTTATCGTTTCTAGTTGGGAGAACGCTAGTTCTTTGTATGTTGTTTCATTAACTATTAAACGCACGCAAATAAGAAAAAGACATTTGTTCTCCAGCAAAGTAGACTCGCCAACCTGCATCGAAAAATAAATTATTGCACATTATTCGAACTAACTTTTGTTCAACACTTTCTGACATTTCATCTACACGTCTTGTCACAGTGTTAGTGCTTAAAGGAATAGGACTTAAAACATTACTGGTGTTTTTATAATGAATAACTTTTTCCAGAACTGTTTTTAAGACAGGAATATTTTTTTTCCCTAATGGTGTAAGGCAGTCCATGTATAGCAACTATGAGAGACCGGTAATAAGATGCTAATTGTCCATCTTCAATACTTTGTGTAGATTTCTTGAACATGTTTGTGGTTTTACACAGTTTTGTTTTCTCATCTCGACATTTCCTGAACAACTACACATTCTTATCTAAATGTTGTGAATGAAATCTTTATTTTACGAAAACAAAATGGACTTTTTTTGTTTAAGTTTTACCTCAGGTTCAAATATTTAATGGCAAGCTAAAAAAAGTAAAATAGCAAGATGGAAAGTAAAAAATCCTATGACTGACCAAAATTCTAAAATCGCCCCCCCATTTGCCCCTTTATTAGTTAATGCCCCCATTATGCCCCTTTACTAAAATTCGCCCCCGACTTACTAAAATCACCCCCAGGGGAGCGATATCGCCCACTTTGGGAAACCCTGATCTAGATTAAACAGTTTTAATTTACAAAAACGTTTAAGATTAAAACACAAGTGCTGCTTAAACTATATTATTAAGTTAAAATAAATTTAAAACATTTTTAATTTATTTATTTTGCTGTTAGTATTATAATCAAATATAATTGACTAAACTTAAAATTACCATTAAACTAGAACTTAAAAAAAACAGGAGCAGTTTTTTCTTAGTTTAATAGTTTCATTAGTTTTTTTGTCTAGTTTTACTTCATAATCTCATTTATTTTTTATTTTATCTAGCAACACAAGTTTAATAACTTTTATACATATTAGTTTTGAACTACCTCAAAAAATGTTCACTAACAACTTATATATTGTTTTGTTATAACTTATCTATATTCCGAAATCGACTAGCTAAATAAATTTAAATTTTACTTTAACTAGTACTAAACAAAATTAAAATTGTTTAAATCCTTGCACACGAGTGTTACACCTTAAAACACATGAATTTTATAACCGAAGAAAATCACATCAACTTTTGGCGAATAATAATCAGTGTTTTCTATTTGTTGAATGCTTATTGAAGATGTAAACATTATATGAAAAACTATCAAATACTTCACAAACATCGCTTTGGTATCTTGCAATCACAAACATTTAGTTTCCTAGGCTTACAGTGCTATGGCCAGCTTTTCCCATTAACATATTAAGAAAATTTCTCCATTTATTTACAAGAAAGCTATATGATTCAACATATTTTAAATGGCTGCCGGAAAAACGTCTTCTCATCCTGTAGGGAAATGCACCAAGAACTATACGCTTTTTTATCCGACCACCAGTTACAACAACTTTACCTCGAAAAATTGTACATGATGATACATCTCTGTTCTCATTCATTGAAGCTATGTATGTTCATTACATTTGCTATTATAAGCCATACAAGTGTTAACAGATACACGATTTTTATTTCGACCTATTTAAAATAATTTCTGCATGAAACTATAAACACAAAACCTTTACCGCTCGCCTAATAATGGTGGCAAGGCATTTAAGCTTTTACCGGATACAGAAAAAATAACAATTGATAACTTATGTTCACACTCACCAAATAGAAACAAATTTGAGCCACTAACGACTAATTAAGAATCACTATAAGTTTTCGGTATTCAAACATGTTTGCTACTTGTGAAGTTTCTCTAAATGAAAGGAGGTTCCAACAGTTTAATGATTTCATCTTTACAGACAACTATACTGATGTCTTGTAGAGCAAAATACTTTGCTTGATACAAAAAAAAATTATTACTTAACTTTTTGTTATATCATACTGAACTGACTTTCAGACTTCATTTAAGTATTTATTCAATTAAATAGATTCAAAACTAACCTGTATCATGAAAATAAGAAAGTAGCTAATGACTGATTCATTTAAAAACGTTAACAGGTTTAATCGCATGTTTAGATGTTTTTTTTTATAAAAATTAAATTAGAAGAATATATTTTTAACCTGTTATACATAATTGTTTTTATATTATACACATTGAACAAGTTTTACTTCAAGTAAATTTTAATTAAAAAACAATAAAGGGCTTCTTAAGTTATATAATTAAGTAAATAAAAACATTTAACATTTTATTTGGTTAAAAATACTTTTATCTTTCTTAAAATAATTCTAAATAACTAACTTAAAGTTACTTTACAAATAATAATAAAAAATAGAAGTTTTTATTATTATACTTGCTTTGTTATTTTTTTTATTTATAGTTATTCTATTTACACATATGTTTTTTAATTTTTCTTGCAATTAAAGTTTATAAATTTATATAAAAATTTTGTTTGTTTATAAAGAAATCTAAAAAAGCAATTTTTATAAAACCTAATTAAGTTTTGCAATTGCACACCAATATTCGAAATCTAACTAGTTGACTAAATCCAACTTTTAATTTTTTTACTAAAATTTGGTTGTCGAAATTCTTTTTAAGAATTAAAAATCGTTCTGTTTCTTCAGTTTTTTATTTATTTATTTTGTTAAGTAATAAGGATTTTTTTTAATTTTTTTGACTAATAAAGCGTTACTGTGCACTTATGTAAAATCTTTAGTTATAGGTATAGGATAAGACAATTTGTTATTTAAATTGAGCTTCTAAAGTATATATGAATGACCCTAGTAAAACTTGCCTGTTTTGTATTTTTAAGTATTTAAGTTTATTGTAGTCTTAACGTTTTTCTAACTAAAGATACGTTAAAAAGTACATTTGAAGTAATAAGCAATTAAGTATGCTAAATATTTACTAAAAAGACATTATTTTACAATTTCAAACAAACAAAAGATTTATTTTCAACATATTTTTAATACTCTTGGCAACTAGTAATAAAATAATTGTTTTAGCATTGACAACTTATTGTAACTAGTTTTTAAAATCTTAGTTTCAAAATATTTGTGTGATTTACTTGTCTAAATTTCGACTGATATTGTAATAATTATTAAAAAACACAGAAACTTATAGGCTGTAAAAGTTTTTAGTTTAAAGATTAATTTTTTTGTACAAGTTTTGTTTAAGCTTTGAAAAAAAAAAATATATATTTGTTAAAAAATAAGCTTAGTGATTTTCTAATTACACCAAAACTATCGGTATTAGTTTTCATTGATTATGTTTTAAACTTAGTTACTGTTTTGATTTGATTCTAATTTGTCTTTAAAATTAAAAAAGAAAAACCTGTTTCAATTTTTTTTTTTTTTAAAGTCAGTAAATTAAATTAGTTGTAAATGTTCACACGCTTTTAAGTCCTTTTCTGTCAAAAAAGTTATAATTGTACTTTTATTAAACTTTTTTATACTTTGTTTTTCGTTCATACTAAAACTTATTCTAAATTTCTTTCTTTCTTTTTATTTTTGAAAACTACGAAATAGTTATAAGTTTTAGTTCAGTTAAAAAGTTTATTAAAAAGTTAGTGTGACTTATTTAAGGAATGTTTATATTTATTCAGTGTTACTTTCTTTAGAATAATATGTTTTAAATATAATTTTACTTTAGATTGATGTACAACTTAAAGATTTAAATATTTGCAAACTCTCGGTTATAAGAGTTTTTATTTTTGAAATGTCTTGTTTTTACAGAAAAATAAACTTGAATATTTCGATAGAAAAATAAGTATTTACATTTTAGAACAAAATTTAGTATTTTAGGAACTGCATTACTATTTAAAAATTTTATAATGACAAAAATTTGACTATTTATCTAGGAATAAAGTATTTATTAAAAAGCAGATTAAAGACATCTTAACTTTACTGCCACCTAAAAAATAAGTTTATTATAAATAATAGGTATAAAAATGTGCTTACTTTTTAAAGTTAAGAGTTTTGAAGATTTACATACAACAGCTTCATTAATTGTTATTTATATAAATGAATAATTTAAAGAGAAAAATTAACCTTTCTAAGGGCTACTTTATTACTTGTTTCTGTACTTATGACTTTAAAAGCAATAATATTTTATTTAGTTTTCAAAAGAAATATTTTAAAGAGTGCCTCAATAACTTTTGTAAATATTTATTTAAAATTATCAAACTCTTTCAAGATTTACTGTTTACTGATTGAATTTTGTTAAAAATTGTTTAAAAATTATTGAAGTTAAAAGTGAATTTATTACGTTTGACGGTTTTGAATTTATATGCTTTGATTTAATTCTCAGCGGATTAAAGTTAATATTTCTATGCATTTATATCTCTCCAAATCTTTCTAAATCTATAAAAATTGTATCAAACATAATTGACCTAATTAAACATTTCACACCAAAAAATGTTTCTTTCTATATTATTGATGACTTTAATTTTTCTAATATTTATTGGAGTATTCCAAGCTCAACATTTAATGAATGTAAAAAATTTTAATAAGTTTTGTTCAGAAAGTTATTTAACTTAAATTATTGATTCATCTACATATTAAGACGGTGGTGTTCTAGATTTAGTGCTTAGTAGTTGCATGGGGTTAAATAGAATTAAATTTAATTCAGTGGATTCACCATTTACTAAAACTAATGACCATTTCCTATTATCTTTTGACATTAATGTTAATAAGAGCATGAACTCAGCTACTGTGACATTTTACCCATCTTTTTCCAGAGCGGATTTAAAGTGTATTAACGAATGTTTGTCAAATATAGATTGAAAATTTACTTATAATAAATTAGAAAATTTACAGAGGTTTTTATGATAAATCTCTTAACATTATTGATCTTACAATGTTTGTACCCTTGAAGAACAAAGATAAAATAAGAAAAATATATCCTTCTAACTTAAAAAAGCTACTAAAAGAAAAGCAAAAGCTATACAAAAAATGCAAGTTAGATCAGCAGATTACTAAAAATACAAGCTAGTTTCAAAAGCATTCGAAAAAGCTGTAAAAAATTTCGACATACAACATGAAAAAGCTTTTGTCAAACTACAAATTCAAAAAAAATTTTACTCTCTTGTAAAATCAAAGCCAAATCTATCACCTTCATTTACTCTTATACTTAATGAAAATATTTTACCATTTTTTTTCTGACTTTGATAAAGCCACTTGTTTTAAAAAATCATTCAAAACAATATTTAGTAAACATTATGAAGTTGAACATTTTAAACTTATGGATAAAATTTGTCCTGAAATGCAGATCTGTTTTATTAGAAAATAGTTGAAATCGAAATAGTTGAGTTTGTAAATCATTTAAAAGATAAATTAATTAGAACAGCAGAAAATATACCTTCATATTTTTTGAAATGAACTTTTTGCTCTTTCATTTTTCCAATCTCGTTAACTTTTAATTGCGCTTTACCTATATCTTTTACACTAAGGCAATGGAAAATATCTTAGATTAACCAATATACAAAAAAAGAAACAGAATTAAACTCATTAAACTAGAGACCAATTTCACTAACTAGTAGCTTTTGCAGATCTTTTAAACATATAATTTCATTAAAAATACTTAATTATATATTTTTAAATAATCTTGTTTCTCCGAAACAATTTGGTTTTCTTCCTAAACGAACTTTATTTCAGATAAGTTAAAATAAAACTATTACATTAACTATATGTACTGTACTGCATCAATTTTATTTTTTCAAATTTTAAAAAGCTTTATATCTACGGATTTAAAAATTCTTAAAAAATTGTACTTAGTTTACATCCGTCCTAAGATCGAATACAACACACCCTTTTGGTCTCCATGTTCTATAAAATATATCAACCAACTAGAATTTTTTCAAAGAAAATTTAGAAGATTAATACTTAATCGGTGCAACATTTCACATACATCTTATATAGATAGACTAACAGAGCTTTTTATAAAAACTTTAGAGTACAGAAGACATGAATTTGATCTTATTACTTTTTTTAAATTGTTTAACAATGAAGCTACTATTGATTTTCAAACTTTCTTTAAACCTTACAAAAATAACTACTTGCTAAGAGGTAATAATAGAAAATATACATGAAATATCATTTCAACAATGTTGGTTACCAAAATTTTTTTTTCTCGTTCGGTAAAGTTTTGGAACGAATTTTCAAATGAACTAGTATTGTGCAAAAATCTTGAACATTTTCGATTAAATTTAAAAACATTTAATTTAAATAAAATATTTACCAGCAAAATTTTTAAGTAGTTAGTTTTGTTCATTAAATAACCATTGATTTGGTGTGTGGTATGTAGTTATTAGTAGTTTGATTTTTAAACAACACCTTCCCCTTATAGACCTTAAGTACTTTTTAATTTTGATTTTTGACCGGTCTATTGTTAATGTGCTAGGTGTTTTAGATTCTAAAATTATTAGATTCTTAGTTGATTCGTAAGCTAGATTTGTGAATTGTTGCTGCCTCATATTTGAAGTGATTATGACTTATCTGCTGTGGTGAAATGATGAATGGCGAATAGTTGTTGAGATCAATGTTCTGCAAGATGAAGATTTCTGTCTAAAGTTTAAAATAAATGCCGTTTTGAAAATTCTTGATTGATGATGAGTGGTTTTCAAGATGGTTCCTAGAATTTCGAGCCAGGTTCTAAAGAACTTATACAAGAGATGCTTGTTTCAAAGATTTGTTGTTTTGGAATTTATAATTGGAGATTGGTGACTTTGGAATCTTTAAATATTTTGGTTGTGAACGTTTTAGTTTTTTCAGTTTGTGCCTTGTATGGTTTTCTGTTTGTTTTAACACTGTAGTCTGTTTTATTTTTTGTTAGTGTCTTTCAGTTTAAGTGGCTTAGATTTTAATACCTAGGTCCTTCGTTTGAAAATAAACTTCAATATTAATAAAAATAATTAAATATTTAGTTAACATGTTCAAAATCTTTCAAAATAACATGAATTAGTTTTTTAGATACCTTATTAAAAATAATTAATTAAAACAAGTTATTCTTTATTTTAAGAAAACTATAGATATAAAATTAAATAACGTTTGGTTTACGACATTTGTGTGGAAAATCTTTAAAAATATTTAATTGTAATATTATTTGTTAAATTAATTGTAATAAATGTTAGTAATAAAATTAAATTACGAGCTTACGATTTCTCGAACATTTTCTACTATCATTTTAATTAAACACTAAACATTTTTCTAACAACCTCCTATATAAGTTTAACAAAATAATTAATATATTGCAAAAAGTTTAATCAGGCAGGTTAATATCTATTGAGCAATCTTAATTGATAAAATATAAAATAACATAAAAAATCTATTTCAACTAAAATTATTTTTAATACTAAACTTTTCTCTTGTAGTCTTTAACAAAGAACAACTTGCAGTATGATCAAAACCTAAACATTAAAACTTTTAGGAATTTGCATAGGATAAACTATCTTGCCTTGAACATGGTCTATTTCTTAAAGTACTATTAGGATAAATAATAACGTCACTGATACAAATAAACAAACAATCGCAAACAAACAAGTATTAGAAAAGAAAGTAGTCAGCTAAACAAACATTCTTTTAAGTTTAAACATTTAAAAAATAAAGTTTATAAATAGCGAGATAACAGTTCTTTTATTATCTTTTATTCACTAGTCACCAATTTCTGTTAAAAAATGGTGTGTTATAATATATATCTCACAAGTTAAGCATATTTTAAAAGCAATGATGCTATCAAATCACAGTAGATTACAACAACACAACTATCACACCAAATTAGACCGCGATGTTACAACTATCACATCACAGTAGTTTAAAATAATAAAACTGGCACATTATAGTAGATCGTAACAATACAACTATCACATCACAGTGTATCGCAATAATACAACTGTCACATCACAGTAGATTGCAACAGCACAACTATAACATCACAGTAGATTCCAACAATGCTAATAACACATCACAGTAGTTCTCAACAACACAACTATCACACCAAATTAGACCGCAATGTTACAACTATCACATCACAGTAGTTTGGAACTTTAAAACTAGCACATTATAGTAGATCGCTGGGATACAAACATGTAGGTAAAAATGATAAGAAAAAGCTTTCCGACGGACGGTTACTTTAAATCGGCCAAGACATCTAGGAAAAACATTCATGTAACAGTAAAACAACTCAAAAAAGTACAAAGTCTTTTGAGGAATTAAGTCAAAAAGATGGTTTTCTTAAATAATTTAACAACAGAGATTTGATAATTGTAGTTCAATAGTGTTACTGACATTAGTCTGAAATAGTTGTAGGCTTTAACTTGGTTTATGCGTAAATTTAAATAAAATTTAAATTTTGAGTTATGATTATTTAGTGTAACAACGAACCACTCATTACATTTAATGTTTCGTTTTATTTCAGAAGATTTAAAGTTAAAGAATTTCAATGTTTTGTTAAAATGTAAAGTTAAAATGTAAAGTTAAAGAATTTGAATTTCAATGTTGATTTCGTGGACGAAGAGATTGTGAATAGTAGTCACAATTGTGAATGGACGGCCACGAAGAGGTTGGGAATGGGATTTTTTTGAGGTTTGACTAAATATCTTCAACCATAAAAAGATATTCTTTGAATGATTCAGCTCATTCGGATCAACATCATTATAGTTGTACAGATGCGATCTACTGTGATGTGCTAGTTGTAGTGTTGCAATCTACTGTGATGTGATAGTTGTATCGTTGCGACCTACTGTGATGTGAAATTAGTATCGTTGCGATCTACTGTGATTTGATAGTTGTACCGTTGTGACCTAATGTGATGGAAAAGTTTTATCATTGCGATCTAGTGTGATCTTATACTTTATAATGAAAACAAACTATAAATGAGTGAGTTTTTTGATTAAGTTTATAAAAGTTCGGTCTGTTGTTTGTTTATAGTGTATTTCATTTGATCATAAATTATATTATAAATGATTAACTTTGCTAGAGATTAAGAACAGATGAGAAATAAAACAAAACATTTTTTTATAAATCTTTTTTATAAAAATCGGAGCAGTCTTTAACAATATAAGAATTTTAATGATTTAAGTTGTATAAATATACTATTTTAATTCACCTAGTTTAGTTTCTTTAGCTATTATAGTTATGAAATTATTATACTTACATTTAATGTTTATACTGAATTTATATTTTTAAGAAAATCTAATTAACATATTCAAACTCTTTCAAGGTTTACTGAATTAATTTTTATATTATTTTAAAAATTCACGATTGGTTTATAATAGTTAACCTGCTCGATTAAACTTTTTGCAATGTTTAATTTTATAGTGTAGCTTGTTGGAAAAATGTCTAACGTTCAAGTAAAATGTTAGTAGCAAAAGTTTGAAAATACGTAAGCTCTAGGATATACACAAATATCGTAAACCAAATTATAACTATTTATCGATTGATAATTTTCTTTGAATTAAGTTACTTTAAAAAAGTATTCTTATTAAGGTAACTTAAAAAAATGTATTAAGTAAATCTTGAAAGAGTTTTAAAATGTAAAATAAATTTTTAAAAGAGTATATATTAAGTATGAATATTAGTACAAGTATAATAAGTTCATAAGTGTTTTAGCTAAAGAAATTTAAAAAGGTGAATTAAAAGAGAATAAATATACAATTAAATTTGTTAAAAGTTTTTAACTGTTAAAGACTGCTCCTATTATTATAAATAATCTTATAAATAAAATTGTTCACCTTATTACTCATATAATCTTAATCTCTAGCAAAGTTAAACACTATAATCAAACTTACGCAGAGATAAAATACACTATAAACAAACAACGGACCGAAATTTTATAAACTTAATCAAAATTACTCGTTTATATTTTCTTTGAATTATAAAGTTTAAGATCACATTAGATCGCAAAACTATTCCATCACAATAGGTCACAACGGTACAAGATAAACTCACAGTAGATCGCAACGATATTACTATCACATCACAGTAGATCGCTATGATACAACTATTGCATCACATTTAATTGCAATAATACAACTCTCAAGTCACAGTAGATTGCAACGATACAATTATCACATTACAGTAGATCACAACGATACAACTATCACATCACAGGGTTTTAAAGTGTAAATTAATCTTTTAAGCAGTTCTATAAAAGACAAACATTGATTTAAACTTATTAAATGTTTTATCCACACAATACTAAAACTTAAAATAATTTATTTTTTGTACAAAAGGAAAAATCTAACAGTTATATTATAATCATTAAATATAGAAAATAAAACTTTTTTATTTATTAGTGTTTATTAATATTACTTAAAATTATCAAAAATCGAGTTTTATAATAGAAAATACTAAATTTTCTTTACGTAGTATCGAACATATTCTAAATTAAACTATATAATATAACTTAAAGTTAAAAAATTTTCTAATATACGCTAAATTCAGTCTTTTGTCTACAACTACTTATGGATGTTCTTAGTAACAATATTGAGCTACAATTATCGAATCTTTGTTGTTAAATTATTTAAGAAAGCCATATGACTCAACTTTCAAAAGACTCAGTAAGAGTATTTAAATAACTGTTTTTACTAAAAGTATTGGCCAATTTAAAGTTTTTTTTTAATAATTTTTATCTACGTGTTTGTATCGTAGCGATCTACTATGATGTTATAGTTTTATTGTTTTAATCTATTGTGATGTAATAGTTGTAACGTTGCAATCTACTGTAATGTGATAGTTGTGTTGTTGATATTTGTTGTGATGTGATAGTTGACGTGTTGTAATCAACTGTGATGTGTTATTTATGTTGTTGAGATCTACTGTGATGTGATAGTTGAAACATTGCAGTTTACTGTGATGTGATAGTTGTGTTGTTGAGATCTACTGTGATGTGATAGTTGAAACATTGCGGTTTACTGTGATGCTATAGTTGTGTTGTTGAGATCTACTGTGATGTGATGGTTGCATCGTTGTTTTGAATAATACTAATTGGTGACATACATATTATATTAGATAAATTCATAAACAGTATTTGAGGACTGGTGATTATAAGGTAATAAAATAACTGCTTCCTTGTAATTTTATCAATTTTAATTTTATAAAAATGTTTGTTTATTTAACTATCTTTTCTATTAGATTAGTAAATTCATTGATTACTTTTTCTATCATAAGCCATACAATTGTTAACAGATACTTTGTTTCACCAACAACAACAATTAACTTATGCATGAATCTACAAACACAAATTCTTGACCGCTCTTCTAACATTGAAGGCAAAACTTTCCAACTCTTACTGGGTTCAAGTATGTATTTAAATGAAGACCTTTATTCACTATCTCCGAGTTCATACAAGTTTTAGCCACTAATATTTAAATTTTAATCACTGTTAGTTTTTGGTAGAGAACAAACATGTTTGTTACTTGCTGAATTTTTAAACTGAAAGGAGGATCTAAAATTTTAATGGTTCCATCTATGCTAACAACTAAACTGATGTCTTCTTGAGGACAATACCTTGCTTGATACAAAACCGGTAACTTACGAGTTAACTGTTTGCCACACTTCATACTGAGTTGACTGTCCGACTTCATTAAAATACTTTTAAAACAAATAGAATCATAAGTAACCTGTTTTGTGGTAAAAACATAGAAACTATGACTAGTTAATTATAGATTTAAAAAATTAAAAATGAAAGTTTTGTTTTAAGTTTACTATGAATTTTGTTATAAAGTTCACAGAACTAATTTAACAGAATATTTTTCAAACAATATAATTACCAAAAACTTTTGAGCTTTGTTTAATACTGCTACTTAAGTTTAAAAAAAAAGTAAAGTTTGTAACATTAATGATTTTTTCTTAAAGTTTTCAAATAATTAAACTTTTTAATAAATAATGATTAAATAACTAAAATTGAGAAACAACAAATAAGATTACTTATAGCAAACACGTTAAATTCTTAATCATAAACCGTTTTACTAGTCCTTGTATTTAGTGGTCAGTGGTTCAATAATATATTTTTAATATTCTAAGCAATCAAAACTTAATAACATTTATTGCAATTTATTACAAATTTTAATTTATCTACCACAAAAATCTTAGCAAGCAACATTTATACTATCTAATTGTATATTTTAAGTAAAATTCTCAAAACAAAATGTTGCATTAGCTTACAATACAAGTAAACATGAAATAGTAAGATTTACTTACTATAAAACTAGTTATAAGTCATGAACTAGATATCATTGATAGCCCTTATCTTAGAGCTTTTAAAGGTAAGTTCTTATTAGGTTTTAATTTGTGAATAAATATAACTTTATAAACATAATGAGAAAAAAATTTCAAGTTTTAAATTACATAATGGTTTCAATGATTCACCTCAACATAAGCGTAAATTTATTTTACTTACAAAGTTTCGTTAACGTAATGATATAGTGTGGATAGATGATAAATTTAATCGTATATTGTATACTTCTACAAATAAGAAAGTATTACTTAAGTTTATATCTTATACTATAACGAAAAAAAAAACACAATATTGTATTACAAGGAGAAATAAAGTTTGATTTTTCAAATATCTAAATACTAAAAATTAAAAACAAAACTTAAAGTTCTAATTTAGCCTGTTCAGTTTATAAGTACATTTATAAAACTTATGTGTGTATCGTGTTTAAAGTCTTAAGTATAGTTTAGTGTAACCTAAATTTTTGTTCAAGTAAAATACTCGTTAAACAAAAGGTCAAAAATATTTAAAACAATTAAATATATCAAACAAAATTAATATGTTTTGTTCTACGACTATAGATCAACAACGAATTTCTTTACAACATATTTTTTAACCTACTCTCAACCAAGTGTAAAGATTAATCATTAAGCATTGACAACTTGTACTTTAAATTGATATTATCAGGATATATTTTAACTTATACTTAAAATTTAACTTTCAAATCAAGTGTCTAATAAATGTTTGTGCAATCGGGCTGCATTAGTGGTTTTGAATGAAACACAGTAAGAAAACTTAAGCTGTTTTTTTTTTAATTTAAATTTAACTTGTAGATTAATTTTTTTTTAAGCTTTATTAATAAAAAAAAAAATAAAAACAATTTGTTTTTAGTCTACCGTAGAAAAGCTCAATATTTTGAAAATATAACTAAACTTTTCTAAACTTTTTTCTTAACATGTTTTAAACTGAGTTATTGTTGTATGTAGATCATAAAATCATCTAAAAATAGTATAAATAAAATTTTATATGTTTTGGTTTTAAGAAAACAAATAAAGATATCTCAACTACTAAGAAAGAAATAATGGATTTATTCTTTCAAGACCTTAGTTTACAAACTAAGTTTCGGTCAAAGACCTCGTCAGTGGTTAAATAAATCTAAGAAGATATGTATGTATCAGGACTGTAACATATCTCTTTAGATTTATTTTAGCATTGACGTGGTCTAACTAAAACTTAGTTTGTAAAATGACTGCTTAAAAAAATACATTCATAAATGAAATTTTGTTATAAACTAACACTTAAAAACAAAATGTTTTTCAAAACCTTATGTATATATATATATCTGTTTTATACTAAACTTTTTACAAAAAAAAAAAGTATTGTAGATTTTTTTAAAGCTTATATAATTTTTGGTTTTAAATAAGTAGCAATTATAAGTTCTATATATGTTCAAAAATTGAAAGTACCTGATAAAAACTATAGGAATATTGTCCATTTTTTAGTGTTAACTTTTAGAACAAATTAAGACAATTCTGAAAAAAAAAAATATACTTCAACCATTTATAGTAATTTAAAGTTTAGGTAAATCTATTGGTTTGTATAATTATATAATGTTATAAAAAATATAGTTCACATGATCACAGTAGACCGCAATAATACAACTATCACATCATATAAAACCGCAATGTTAAAACATTCATATCTCAGTAGATTGCAACAATACAACCATCACATCACAACAGACTGCAACCATACAACTATCACATTACTGTAAATCGCAACAATGCAACTATCACATCACAGTAGACAGTAATATTACAACTGTCACATAACAGTAGATTGCAACAATAAAACTATCACATTACACTCCAAGATGTTGTTGTTTAAAAGGAAAAAAAAAATCTAAACTTTAATGAAAAAACTGCTAGAACTACTATCTGTCTTTTTTCACACAATTAAGCTTAATCAGTGAAGTTAATAAATCGTTATTAAATAATATCCTGGAACTAAAACAAACCTAATAAAATACTGTTTTTTTTCCAAAAAGTCTATTAAAATTTAGTTTATTTTAGCGGGTCAAAATTATTTGCTCGAGAACCACATTTACATGTTCGCGGGCCGCAGTTTTTATTTTTGCAGGCCGCATTCTATTAAAATAAAAACATGCTGGCGGGCCGCAAATTTACACTTTCAGGGCCGCAGCTGGCTCTCATACCGCAGTTTGCCGAATCCTGCATTAGACCGTAACACTACAGCTATCACATCACAATAGATCGCAACAATATAACTATTATACCACAGTAGATTGCAATGATACAATTGAATAGATAAAAAAATGTTGAAAATGATGCTTAGAATGGTGGCTTTCCGTCGGTTGCTTTAAATCAGACAAGACATTTGGGTAAAAAAGACATTTATGTAAATGTATGACAACAATGAAAAAAACAAAGCCTTTTAAAGTGTTAAGTCAAATGTTGATTTTTTAAATAATTAAACTACAGAGTAAGATAATTATAGCTACATAGTATTACGACCAATAGTTATAAACAATTGTAGACTAATAGTTGGTCTGTGCGTAACTTTGAGAAATTTTTAAGTTTTAGGTTATGATTATACCTATAGTTTTTTAATGTTCAATACAACATGAAAAAAATTAGTTTTTTTAGATCAATTTGGAATTAGAACTAATTAATATCAATTAGAATAAAAGTTTTTATGTTATTCATTTGTCAAATACTAATACAACTGTTAAATTTTCTTGTTGTAGTAAATTAAATTTACTTTAATTTTTATTTTTGACATAAATAGAACATTTGCTGAATTCTAAATCAATGCTCGTCTTTTATATAATTGCGTCAAACTTTAGTTTACACTTTCAAACACCCGTGATGTAAAAGTAGTACAATTGTGATCTACTTTGATGTAATAGTTGTAAGGTTGCGGTTTACTGTGATGTGATAGTTGTATTGTTGTGACCTACTGTAACGTGATAGTTGTATTATTTGCGATCTACTGTGATGCGATAGTTGTATTGTTGCGTTCTACTGTGATCTGATAGTTGTAATGTTGTGATCTACTGTGATGTGAAGGATGTTTTGTTGAGGTCATAATTTGAAACTTTTGAAACTTACAAAAGATATTCTTGATTTTACGATAACAAAATTAAAGTTAGTATTCATGTTGGTATTCTATAAACTTAAATTTTTAATTGACCGTCTTGTTTTACAACCAAGATATTTATAAAAACTAGATAATTAATTGTTTTATAATCATTAGTGAAGTTGTTAATTTCATAGGCTACATTTAACTGTTAGAATAGAAGGTTATTTTCTTTTTAACATTTTTTTATTAGAAAACAATCGTCGACATATGTCATACTTTTAGTGTAAGGGTACTTGGTTATAAATTTTGGTATAATATTGATTTCAACAGATCCATTTAGGATATAAGCTAAAGTCTGACCTAAAGGAGGTCCCATAGCAACTCCGCCGGTTTGAAAAAATTATTATAATTATTGTCATATGTTATTTATAATTAAACAAACTCAGAAAATTAAAACTTATTAGTTCAAACCAGAAAATATTTTAGACAGTTTAAATTAAAAAAATTATATAAATTTTAAAACTTCAATGTTTGAAAATCTTTGCAAAACTAAAATAATCAAGCATTCCGGGTCGCGGATATCTTTAGAAGTCCAAGATTTTTCTTTTACGTCATAACAAAAAGCTGAAGTTCTTCTTATTTTTTTATTAAGTAAAAATTTTTCATTTTACTGCTTGTAACAAATAAATATTGTCACCAACAGTAATCACATCAACTTTAGGCAAATACAAGTAAATGTTTTCTATTTTAGGAATGCTATTAACAGATGTAAATTAATTTGAAATACTATCATATACCTCACAAGCATTTCAATTTAGCAATCACAAACATTTTGTTTTTTGTACTCAAATTGCTGTGGGCAGAGTTTTCCTTTAACATATCAGGAAGTTGTGTCCATTTATTTCATGAAAAAATAAGCTTCAACGGATTTTACAATACCGCCAGAAAGACTTGTAATTTTCCAACCACCAGTTACATCAGTTTTACCTTGAAAAGCTGTACAAAATGATTTTTAACGAATATTATATATTATTTTATGACAATTAAAGCTATATATGTCCATTAATTACATTTGCTATATTTATCAGTACAATTTGTATCCACCAATTAAAAATATCTTCTGCATTAACTACAAACACAAATTTTTGACCGCTCATCTAACAATGAAGGCAATACATTCAAGCTTTTACTAGTTCCAGACAAATTTACAAATGAACTATATTGCTGTCAAGTACATACAAATTAGAACAATTAACGACTAATTTTTATTCACATTAAATTTAAGTTTATTAAAGGAAAACTAATTCAAAATAGAAAACTTACTAGTTTAAAACTAACAAAACTTCAAAGTTGTCATAAAAAAGGTTAAAAAAAAACTTTTTTTTCAAACTTCAATAATTAAACATCTTCCCAAAACTAAAATCATCAAAACGTTTAGCGTTGCAGTTGACTTCAGAAGTATTAGGACCTAGATTCTTGTTATTTAAGCAAGTTATAATTCTTTCCATTAACTTTATAACTTCAAACACATGTATTTTATAATCACCAAAAATCGTACTAGTGTTTGGCGAATAATCGGAATTTTCTTTATATGTAATTATATTATCCTGATTGAAAAGTTATTTGAAATACTATTAAAAATTTCACCATTATTGCTAAAGTATCTAGCAACCACAAACATTTTGATTCCTATGCTTACAGAGCAATGGCTACACCTTTCTTGTATTACATCAGGAACTTGTCTACTTTTATTTTCATGAAAGTAATACGCTTCAACAGACATCAAAAGTACATGTACAAATACCTATATGTTTATCTATCAAACCAAGAGTAACGCCAATTTTCCCTTAAAAACAATACAGGAAGTATATTATCTATTTATATTCAATAAAACTATGTAATTCCACTCTTTACTTTAGCAATCGTAAGTCATACAAGAGTTAATGGACTTTATTTTTTACGTCCGTTAAGTACTATTATCTTTTGTATTAAAACACAAATACAAGTTTTCGATTGTTCATCCAATAACCAATGCAAAACATTCAAACTTTTGCTCAATTCAGAGAGCTTTACAAATGAAGAAATTTTCTCTTAATCTGCAAATAGATGAAAGTTTGATACACTAACGACTAATTTTTGACCACGTCTGATTTTCTGTAAAGAAAAAACAGATATTCTACTTGTTAAATATTTAAGACGGATAGGGTGTTCTGAAGGTTTCGTAATTCCATTATTACAAACAACTATACTGATGTCTTCTCGACCACAGTACCTTAATTGATACAAATTAGAAAGCTTAAAAGATTAATTGTTTTCTATACTGTATGAAATGACTGTACGACTTAGTTCAAAAAACAAATATAATCAAGATTCACAAGTTTCATGAAAACATGAAGGTATTGATAATTAATGATGGTATTTTAAAACTTAAAAAATCTTACTGATCTGTTTTGTTTACTAAAATTCATTGTGTTATTAAACTAACTACTTTAACTTCAAAAGAAACTTATAAAATAAATATTAATATGTTTTTTACTATACGCATTTATTTACACAGTTAAAACAAACTTTAAACAAAATGACCTTAAATACATGACAATTCAAATTCGGACGACTCAATTTCTAACATTAAAAATTCTTAAAAAACATTTTCAAAAGACTATATCTCAATATTTAATTTCGAAAAATAAAAAAAAATACATGTGTAGATCTAAATAATATCTACGAAAAACTTTTTTATATTTTACAAAAACTAAATATTCTTCAAGATTTTTTAAAATTACTAAAATTAACTATGTTTTCAACTGAACTTAGTCATATCTAAACTATCTAAATTTTGCATAAATCAAGACATAGATCTTTTTATATTGGACAAGTATACATTATTTTTTTTAGTTGTAATTTTTTCTATCATTTTTTAAAAATTTGAATTGTCAAGTTTGAATAGTCGTGCAACTCTTACACAGTTTTCTATTGAAGTTATTAAAAGTTTGTAACGTTGTTTGTTATATAAAATTTAGGTGTAAAAACAAATCATATTACTTATCAAAAACAGGAGCAGTTTGTTTTGCTTAAACCGTTTCGTTACTTTTTATTATTAATCGTTATTTTATAAACGGAGATGTTTTTAGTTTTTCTAGTATTTCAAGTTTAATAACTTCACTACCAAATTTATTTAAATATTAATCGACAACTTTGACAATATTTATTTTACAATAAACTAAGAGCTTTAATGTAGTAATATCAATATTTTTAAGTTAGTAGCTCATTTCAACTTATAATTTTAACAAAGCTCCTTATATAAGGTATTGTCAGCTTGATTGATATTACACTGTACGCTCATTCAATTAGTTTTAATAAGGGAGTACTTAAAGAAAACCGCCTTAAATGTAAAATAAATACAATTATTTATTATAAGTAAAACAAGTTTATTTCAAATAAAAAAACACAAGAAAAAACCAAGTTATACATATCAAACAAATAGATTTAATTAAACAGTAATGTTCGTAAACAATTCAACTAAAAAGGTCTATTAATTTTTTTATTTAAACATTTTCGCGAAACAAAATTTATCAACACACTCAGGGTTGCGGTTGTTTCCGGAAATCCATGATTTTTCTATTACGTCATAACAAATAGAAAAAAGTCTACTTTTTTCCATAGGGTCTGAAAAGTCTTTCTTTACTGCTTGAAACACATGTATTTTATAACCAACGGTATACACAACAACTTTTCGCGAATAATAGTCAATGTTTTCTATATGTGGGTTTATTTTCAATATTGCAAAGTTATATGAAAAACTATCAAAAATTTCACAATAATTGTTAAAAATCTAGCTATCACAAACATTTTTTTTCCTATGCTTACAATGCCATGACCATTTCTTTCTTTTAACATATCAGGAAGTTGTGCCCACTTATTTTCATAAAAGCAATATGCTTCAACAGATTTTAAAAAGTCAGCGGAAAATACACCAGTACCCAAACGTTTCTTTACAAACAACTATACTGATGTCTTCTTGGGCACAATACCTTGTTTCATACAAAACAGACAACTTAACACCTTGCATTGTTTTAAAGCTAATACTAAATTGACTGTTTGACTTCATTCAAATTTTTTTAATTAAACAGATTCAAAAACAACCTCTATCATGAAAATAAAATCGAAGCTAATGACTGAATAGTTTAAAAAATTTAAAAAAATTTATTATTTAGTTGCTTAGTTTTTATTTAGTTTTTAAAAATTTAAAACTGAACATTATGTTAATAAACCGTGATATAAAATTGTTTTAATGTTATCCACAGTCAAAAAAACTTTTTATGTATAAATAAAAAATGCTGCTTAGTTTTTTAGTTAAGTTTTAAATAAATGTTGAACAGCGTTTTTTTTTTTTCTTCAAAAATTAATTTAATATTTCTTAAGTAAATGCTAAATGACAGAATCTAAAATTTAATTGCAAATCCTAATCATAAATACGAATACGTTTTATTGTTATGTATTTGTAAATAGTTTTTACTATTAATTGTTATTTTATAAACTCGTACATTTTATTCTTTCTAGAAACTAAATTTTAATAACTTCTATACATATTTTATTTTAACTTTATCAAAAACTACTAACAAAAAACATTTATAAAACTAATTTGGTCACTTTTGGAATCAGGGAGAAAATTTTGCAAGATTTAAATTTTTTTTTCTTTTTTTTTCAACTGAGTAATCACTCGATTTTCAGCCCATTACTGCTCGTGTACTTTAAATAATTTTTTTTCAAACAATTTATAATTTCTTTAGTTTGAACATGCATTAGAAAAACTTCAAAGCGTAAAAAAATAAAAAATAAATGTTAATAAATAAAACTTTAACATAGAAAAATTAAATTTAGTTTTTTTTAAATTAATGTGCAGTGTTTTCTTACTACAAAACATTACTCCTCATACCAAAATGTAAACTTTTTAGTTTAATAAGATATAAGTTAAAGTTAACCTTTTAAAATATTTTTGAATTTAGTAAAAGTTGGAATGCTTCGGTTTAATGTTGGATAACAGTCGAGATTTTGTGTTTGTAGGTTCATGCAGAAAATAATTGTAATAAATGAAGTATAAAAAAATGCTAACTTATATGTGTGGCTTATGATATTAAAAATAATAAGTGTACTTACATAGTTTCAACAAATAAAAATAGAGAAAAATCGTCTTGTGCAATTTTTCGTGGCAAAATTGTTATAACTGGTGGTTTGATAAATGGAGTTCTAGGTAATTGTGCATAATCCACCGACCGTTTAAAATCTGTTGAAACATATAGCTTTCATGAAAATAAATAGACATATCTTTCTGATATGTTAAGGGAAAAGCTGGTAATAGCACTGTAAGCATGGGATACAAAATTTTTGTGATTGCTAGATGTTTTAGCACTAGTTGTGAAGTATTTGATAGTGTTTCCAATAAGTTTACATCTCTAAATGACACTCCGTATATAGAAAACAATGACTGTTATTCGTCAAAAGTTGATGCTATTACTGTCGGTTATAAAATTTATGTGTTTAAAAAAGTTTTACACATTAAAGGAAAAAGAAAAACTTCAACTTTTAATTATGACGTAAATAACAATGTTTTATCTCTGCAGACAAGACTGAACATATTGATGATCTAGTTGCGCAAGGATGTTTAAACATCGAAATAATTAATATTTATTAGATTTTTTTTTGTTAAGTAGCTTTTTGCACATGACTTCTTGTACGAAATGTTATATTAGTTTTGAATGTTAAAGTTTCCATTTGAGATCTTTTAATTAAAATAAAGTTGCCTTACTCATGTTTTACTCATATTTATAATAATGGTTTCTTATAAAATAAAACTATAATAAGAACTTATATTTGAAGTCTAGTTATGTAATTAAAAAATTAAGTTTGGTACAGAATTGAAATTTTGTCTTCATAATACTTTGTATTAGTTTGGTTTGATGGACGGGTAAGTGACAAAAAACATCAAAGTGTTATACTAAGTACAAGTCATTAAAAATTTAACGCTTTATACCAAGTGTTTCATTTTGTATAAACTATCTAAAATTACTAAATGGTTGATGACCTAAAGGACACAACATCGTTTTGTCCTTTAGATATGCTTATAATACCTTTTAGTTCTTTTTTTGTATTAGGTTTCTAACTACCACAGTTTCTGACTTAAGATGTCAATTTTAAGTATTTTATTTAGAAGAATATACTATACTTAAAAATTGAACTTTTATATATTATTTGTTTAATTTTTTGGTAAACTTACATTCTTGTTTCCTTAACATATCACTTAGTTAAAGTTTAAGATCCCATCACATTAGTTCACAACAGTACAACTATCAAATAACAGTAGATCGCAACAATACAACTAAAATACCAAAGTAGACCCCAACACTACAACTATCACATCACAGTAGATTGCAACAATACAACTAGCACATCACAGTAGACCGCAACGATACAACTATCACATCACAGTAGATTGCAACAACACAACTATCACATCACAGTTGATTGCAACAACACAACTATCACATCACAGTAGATTGCAACAATACAACTAGCACATCACAGTAGACCGCAACGATACAACTATCACATCACAGCTGTTTAAAAGTATAAAGTAATTCTTGATGCAGCTCCATAAAAACGAGCAGCAATTTAAAACTTGTTAAATGTTGTTCCCCGCTCAAAAATAAAATTTTAAATAATTTTTGTTTAGTGTAAAAAGAAAAATCCAACAGCTATATTAGTATTTGAAAAATATAGAATATAAAACCTTCAATGTTAATTTTTGTCATTTAATACTATTTGAAATTATAAACAATTAATTTTTTTTTCACGTTGTATTGAACATATTACAAATTACACTATATAATCATGACTTAAAACTAAATAATTTTCTAATGTATGCTTAAACCAACTTTTAGTGTACAACTATTTGTGACTGTTGTCCGTAACCCTTTTGAGGTACAAATATCAAATCCCTGTTGTTAAATTATTAAACAAAGCCATATTTTTGACTCAACTCTTTAAAACATTCAGTATTTTTTACAGTTGTCTGACGTTTACATAAAAATTTTTCTTAATGTCTTGGTTGATTTGAAGTAACCATCGAAAAGCTTTTTCTAATAATTTTTATCTTCGTGTTTGTATCGTAGCGATCTAGTGTGATGTGATAGTTGTATTATTGTAATCTACTGTGATGTGATAGTTGTGTTGTTGCAATCAACTGTGATGTGATAGTTGTGTTGTAGCAATCAACTGTGATGTGATAGTTGTATTACTGCAATCTACTGTGATGCGATAGTTGTAACATTGTGTGTAACTTGTATACATTTCGACCGGTATTGTAATAATGCTTGAACATAACAGAAACTTAAAGGATTTTGTGTTGCATTAAGATTAATTTTAATTGATCTTAATTTTAATAAACTGGTATTATAACTCATTTGTATATATAAACACGGAAACACGGACTATAAATCCGTTTCTGTCAAAAAATTAAAAGCTATTTTTATTTATCTTTATTATACGTTGTTATTTCTTTAAAATTTAATTGATATTTAATTATTTCTTATAAATTTAATAAAATTAAGAGACATTTATAAGTTTTAACTTAGCTAAAAAAATTATAAAAAAGTAAGTGCGACATACTCAAGGTATATTTAGTATTTATTAAATGTTACTTTTTTAGAATACAATGTTTTAAATAGAATGCTTTGTTTTTACAGAAATACAAACTTAATCATTTTAAAACAAAAAAAACATACTCTTAATACAATATGTTTTATTTTGGAAACTGCATTGATATTTGATAATTATATAACAAAAAAAAACGTAACTAATTCTTTTAGATTAAAGTATTTGTTTAAAAGCATTTAAAAACATTTAAACTTTGCTGTCACTTTAAAATGAATTTATAAAAAAACAGATATAAAACAGTACTTACTTTTTAAAATTTACAATTTTGAAGATTTACATACAACAGCTTCATTAAGCCTGAGTTGTTTTATATAAATGATAACTTTAAAAATAAAAATAGCCTTTCATAGGACTACTTTATTACTTTTTTTTTGTAATTATTACCTTTAAAGCAAGAATGTTATAATTAGATTTTGAAAGGAATATTTTAAAGAATGCCTCAATGAATATTTATAAATATTTGATAAACATGTTCAGACTCTTTTAAGATTTACTGAATTATTTTTTTTAGATTACTTTATTAAAATGCTTATTTAAAGTAAGTAATTCTTTATTCAATGAAAAATATAATTAGAAAATAATACAAAATTTGATTTACGACAACTGTGAACTATATGTTATAAAATACTTAGTTGTAATACTATTTAAGTGTTATTAATAAAATGAAATTACGAGCTTTCGTCTTCTCGATTATTTAACTACTTACATTTACTTGAATACCAGAAATTTTTCTAACAACCTCATATATAATATGTAACAATATAACTAATTTACTGCAAAAAGATTCAATCAAACAGGTTAATTAATATTGAGCAATGTAATTTTTTTATTTAATATAAGATAACATAAAAAAATTATTTAACTAAATTTAATTTCAATACTTAACTTTTTTCATGTAGTGTTAAACAAATAACAACTCGCTGTATGATCAGAACCTAAAAATTAGAACTGTTAGAAATTTTCATAGGCTAAACTTCTTTGCCTTGACCATGGTCTATTTCTTAAAGTACTATTAGGATAAATAATAACGTCACTGATACTAATAAAACAACAGTCACAAACAAGCAATTATTATTAAGAAAGTTATTAATTAAACAAACATTTTGTTTAATTTTAACATTTAAAAAATGAAGTTAATAAATAACAAAGAAATAGCTTCTTTATTATCTTTAAATCACTAGTCACCAATTTCTGTTTAAAAATTTATGTGTTATAAGTTATATTCTATAAGCAATAACGAAACTATAACATCACAGTAGATCTTAACAATACAACTATCACATCACAGTAGATCGCAACGATGCAACTATCACATCACAGTAGTCCGCAAGGTTACAACTATCACAACACAGTAGATTGAAACAATACAACTTTCACATCACAGTAGATTACATCAATACAACTATCACATCACATTAGAACACATAGATAAAACACGTAGATAAAAGTTATTAGAAAAAGAATTCCTACAGCTAATTAAAATCGACCAAGACATTTAAGAAAAACATTTATGTAAACGTAAGACAACTATTAAAAGAACTGAATCTTATGAATAATTAAGTCAAGAATATGGATCTCTTAAATAATTTAATAACAGGGATTTTATTATTATAGCTCAATAGTGTTACGGACAACAGTCATAAGTAGTTTTAGACTAAAAGTTTGTTTATGCATAAATTTTTAAAATGTTTTACTACTAAATTATGATTATATAGTTTAATTTGTAATATGTTCAATACTAGCAGAAGTAATATTCGACTTTTATAATAATTATAAATAAAATTAATTAACAATAACTTATATTGGGTACTATTTATATTTGTCGAATACTAATATAACTGTTAAGTTTTTTATTTTGCTCTAAAACCAATTTATTTCAATTTTCATTTTTTGTTATGGAAAAATATTTCCTAACTTCTTACTAAATCAATGCTCGTCTTTTATAGAATTGCGTCAAAGGTTAGTTCACTTTAAAACACCTGTGATGTGATAGTTGTAGTATTGCGATCTACTGTGATTGGTTAGTTGTATATATTGCGAAATACTGTGATGTGATATTTGTATCGATCTGATCTACCTCAATGTTAAAGTTATATTGTTGTGATCTACTGTGATGTGATGGCTGTAGTGTTTCAATCTGCTGTAAAGTATAATTTGTATCGTTGCGATGTACTGTGATCTTGTACTTAATAAATGAAACAAAATTAAACGAGTAAAATTTACAATAAAGTTTATAAAATGTTGTAACGTTGTTAGTTTATCCTGGTTTTTTATCTATATATAAATTAAGTCTTAGTTGTTAAACTTTGCTAGAGATTTATAAAAGTTTAGTAATAAGCTAAACAACTAAAAATTACTAATAAAAATAGATGCTGTCTTTAACTATTTAACATTTTTAATAATTTTCCTTATAAAATGTTACTTTTTTTGACATATTTTAATTTATTCAGCAATTATTTCTTGAATTTTTATACAGATTTTACGCAAACTACATATACTTTAAAGTCAAAATGCTCAATTTAATTTTTTTTTAAGCTAAATGTCTATGATACTATCAAGTTTTAAAAAACTGGACTAAAGGCTCGCTCGGTTAGTTTTAAACAAATCATTTGTGAATAAAACCATCTTAAATTTACAACAATTCGATAATAAAAAAATATGTTTATAATTAAACAAACTCAGAATAAAAGTTTATTTGCTCAAACCAAACAAATACTTTAAACGAGCAATCATGAACAAAAACCAGTTTAAGTTAAATATATATATCAATTTCAAAACTTCGATGTTTGAAAATATTTGCTCAACTAAAACAATCAACGCATTCCGGGTCGCAGATATCTTTAAAATTCTTAGATTTTTCTTTTACGTCATAACCAAAAGTTGAAGTTCTTCTTATTTTTTTATTGAGTAAAATTTTTTGTTATACTGCTTTTAACAAATAAATATTGTAACCAACAGTAATCACATCAACTATAGGCAAATAAAAGTAATTTTTTTCTATTTTTGGAATTCTATTAATAGATGTAAAAGTGTTTGAAATACTATCAAATACCTCACAAGCATTTTAATCTAGCAATCACTAACATTTTGTTTCCTGTACTTACAGTGCTGTGGGCAGAGTTTTCATTTATTATATTAGAAAGTTGTGTCCATCTATTTTCATGGAAGCAATATGCTTCATCAGATTTCAAAATACCAGAAGACATGTAATTATCCAACCACAAGGTAGATCAGTTTTACCTTGAAATACGGTACAAAATGATTCTTCTCTGTACTAATTCATTAAAGCTATATATGTCTAATCATTACATTTGCTATAATAATCCATACAATTTGTATCCAGAAAATAAAATATTTTTTGCATAACTACAAACACAAATATTTGACCGCTCATCTAACAATAAAGGCAATACATTAAAGCTGTTACTAGATCAAGAAAACTTTACAAATGAACTATTTTGCTGTCATTCTCAAAGTACATAAAAGTAGAACCACTAACGACTAATTTTGATTCACATTAAATTTAAGTTTATTAAAGGAAACTAATTCAAAATAGAAAACTTACTAGTTTAAAACTAATAAAATTTCAGTTGTCATAAAAAATAATTAAAAAAAAAAACTTTTTATTCAAACTTCAATAATTAATCATCTTCGCACAACTAAAATAATTAAAACGTTCAGCGTTGCAGTTGACTTCAGAAGTCAAGAATTCTTGTTGTTTAAACAAGTTATACCTCATTCCATTAACTTTATAACTTTAAACACATGTATTTCATAACCACCAAATATGGTACTAGCGTTTGGCGAATAATCGGAATTTTCTTTACATGTAATTATATTATCCTGATTGAAAAGTTATTTCAAATACTATCAAAAACTTCACAATTATTGCTAAAGTATCTAGCAACTACAAACATTTTGTTTCCTATGCTTACAGAGCAATGGCCACATTTTTCTTGTATTACATCAAGAGTTGTTTACTTTTAATTTCATGAAAGCAATACGCTTCAACAGACATCAAAAGTACATGTACAAATACCTATACGTTTATCTATCCAACCAAGAGTAACGCCAATTTTGAATTGAAAAACTATACAAGAAATATATTCTCTATTTATGTTCACTGAAACTATGTAATTCTACTCTTTACTTAAGCAACCGTAAGTCATACAAGAGTTAAGATTTTATTTTTTACGTCCGTTAAGTACTATTATCCTTTGTATTAAAACACAAATACAAGTTTTAGATTGTTCATCCAATAACCAATGCAAAACATTCAAACTTTTGCTTAATTCAGAGAGATTTACAAATGAAGAAATTTTCTCTTATTCTGCAAATAGATGAAAGTCTCATACACCAATGACTAATTTTTGACCACGTCTGGTTTTCGGTAAAGAAAAAACAGATATTCTACTTGCTAAATATTTCAGACGGATAGGGTGTTCTAAAGGTTTCGTAATTCCATCTTTTCAAACATTTACTCTGATGTCTTCTCGACCACAGTTCCTTACTTGATACAAATTAGAAAACTTACCATTTAATTGTTTGCTATACTGTATGAAATGACTGTACGACTTGGTTCAAAAACAAATATAATCAAGATTCACCAGTTTCATGAAAACATGAAGCTATTGATAATTATTAATGGTCTTAATACTTACTAATCTGTTTTGTTTACTAAAATTCATTGTGTTATTAAACTAACTACTTTAACTTCAAAAGAAACTTATGATCAAATGTAAATATACTTTCTACTATACGCATTTAATTACGCAGTTTAAACAAACTTTTAACGAAAAGACCTTCTTAAATACACGACATATTTTGTTATGAACGTTACAAAATAGTTGTATCAGTACAATTTTTAAAGAAAAACTAAAAAAAAAAAATTAAACAAATTGTGCTTCTTAAGCTTTAAAAAAAGATTATAAAAGTTCGTGTTAAATCATAATAAAATCAGAGTTTTTAAAAATAAAATCTAAACTACAAATTTAAGAAACAAGAAAACAAAATTACTAGATTAAACACTCTAAGCTCATACTAAGTTAACCGTTTAACCAGATTTGACATTAAATTTTATAACGATATTTCATTTTCTTTTTTAAAGTAAACATTTGTTTACTAATATTTTTGTTATTTACTACAAGCAATCTGAAAATGATAATTATTATACCGACCGTCTTTGATTAATTTCAAAAATTTTAGCAAACAGTATTTCTATAACTACATGCATCTTTTGAATTTAATAATTAACATTAATGTTATAACACAAAAACACTAGTAAAATTAATATTCAATTAATAAAAAAATAGTTACAAGTCACGCATTAAATCCCCTTGATAAATCTTAAGTTAAAATTTTATATGCTCTTCATCTGTAAGTAAATCTAAATTATTAAAAACAAAAAAAATTATAACACAACGGTTTTAATAGTTCATTGAAATGTTAAATCAACTTTTAAAAAGTTTAAGTAAGAAAGCAGTTCACATTAATAATTTATTAATGTGAACACGCTCTTTTGCTTTTTATATTTCGTTTTTATTTATTTTTTTTGTGGTATAGCATTGTAGTATAGTGAGATTATAAAATAAGGCGACTTGCGAAAAAAAAAAGGTATTTTTAACAAACATTTTACAAAGTTTCACAAAGTTTAAAATATGATGATAAAGAGATGTGTCGTTTGTAAATTGAAAACGAGTTCTTTTAAAAACATTAATCAAGTTCAAATATAAAAACTATGTTTTTTGTTTAACTAAACGAATAAATATATATAAAACAAATTACATCAGAACAATCTTAATCAACAAGTGACTATATACTCATTGTGATTAAGAGCTTTCAAAACAAATTATATCCCCATTAAAATTTAACTTTTGCTATAAATATGTTAATCCTGACGAAATTGTTTATCTAAATTAATTACTTCTATAAGTTTTTTTCTAATTAAAGCAAAAAATTTGTGTAGTTTGTATTTTTTAGATTTACTAAGTTTTAAATATACTTTAAAGGATAAATTTAATACAGTTTACAATCATACTCTACCAAAGATTTTTCAATTTTGTTTCAATTTAAATTAAGTAACATATTTCTAAATTTAGATAAAAATTAAAACGTTTGTTTGAGAATATAGTTTTTAATAGGAAACACCGTACGTTAGTTATGTTAAATCTAGAACTAGATACATCTAAATAAAATACTCTTGTTAACTAAGACAAAACTTTAAGAGAGTAAAAATACAAAGAATTTTTAGAGTTAAAAAAAAAACGCTTCTGATGCATGTCAAACTTTAAAAAAAAATCATGAATCTAAAATCAAAAAATATTAAAGGTAAAGGACACGGACAGCAATGGACTCGAAACCGAATGATTGAAGAAACAGAAGAAAACAGAAGTCCTTAAAAATTCCTGAACCCAAAAACTGACAGGAAAAGCTAAAAAAATCTCTTAATTTAGATACCAATGTAGCTGTAAAGACAAGCGACCCATAGTATCTTTCTCTGAGAAAATTAATAAGATTCTTGAGAAAGTATCGGGATTGACCAAAGATGAAATAAAAGTTGAGTTTGTAGAGATTTCAAGTTTTTATAAGCAGTTTTGTGATTACGGTGTCTAATGTACATTACTATTAGTGGTAGTTATTTTTGTGAACGCAATTTATTTTCAATGTGTTTTTTATTTTATATAAATTTATTAAGGAACTTGTTTTCCTAAGATGATTTTTATATGAAAAAATTCGAGTAATTTTTTATATAAAGTACTTTTATTTTAAAATGTTTATATCAAGCACAAATGGAACGCCATGGTAAATAAATCGTGTTTGCTTGGATGAAATATTAAAGTTGATTTATAACAAAAACTAAATTAACTAATTAATAAAAGTGTTATATGTAGCCTTTCAATAAATGTTTTAAAGACAAATATTAAAAAATTATCAAAATAAACAAAAAGAGACAACACTTTTTTGTCTATAATGCAAAAGCGTTGCTTTTTTGCTAAACAATTTAAATATACTTTTTAACCTATGGTTTAGTTAGATAGACTTTAAACTTACACTAAAATTATTTTGAATTTTGAATTAGTTTTTATTTCATCGTCGGATCTATTCTTTGATGTAACTTCAAAGCCTTCCATTAACTTGGAGGTGACTGCAAAGTCTGTATTAACATGTATATCGTCAGTCTTTCTTGATTTTTTCAAGAGATTCTTAAATCTTCTTAGAAAGAAAAACTATGAGGATCAATAAAGTTGCCTTTCTTCGAAGCTTTATCGTTGTTGGACACATATGCAAAATCTTATTTTGTCTTGTGTCCAAATTTTGATACTTTTAAGAAATTAATGTTTTTAACTTGATATTATATTTTTCTTTAATAAAACAACAAATAAATATAGTAAAACTAATTCCCGAAAAAAAAATATTTTTCACAAACAAAATAAGTACTAGTTAAAATAACTTTTGTTTTTATTTCTTGATTGAACTGGAAATTGCTTGTTTATTGGTGTGGCTAAGGGAAAATGAGAGAATTAAATGAGAGATCAAGTGATCTACATTCCAAAGTCCAGGATAATGAGAGAATCAAATGAGAGATCGCGTGATTTACGGAAATTCTAAAAAAAGAATCGGAAAACTATAAATACGCCCAATCAGAGCGTGAAGCAGGTCATTTTTACCTCGAAACAAACACGAAGCGACACTCTGCTGCTCGCAATTTTGAGCGTTAGCAACCATCTTGGAAAAGCTGGATGACATTCGAGAAAACCTTCTTATTAAACATTTCGACGGGGCGAACAACTCGATTTGAGATGTTAACGTGCTATACTCATAAGCCTACGCATACTGTAGCAGACAACTTCTTTGGATCAATTTGATTACTGAATTCCACGATTGAGTCTTCAGCGTTCAAAGAAACAAAATTAAACATTCATCTTATCGAGCAAGCCTACACAGACTGTGGTGTCAACCTTAGCTACACTTCTACGAACAAGTTGTTTTCGTACTTTTAATTAATTCTGTCGTAATACTTATACATATTTATATTATCGTATCTACTTACTATTGTACTTGTAATGTAATATTTTTACATATTTTCATCATCGTGCCTATTTAATATTGTATTTTATCGCCACGCTCCGATTACGGAAAGGTACCGAAAGAAGACCAAGCAAACGTTCATCAAGATTCTGTACACGAGACGGACCAACGTCGAGTGCCAGAAACTGAGCGACCGGAGACCAGTGACACGTCAAGGAGGGAATCAAGAGCACGTTTCTCTTCTAATTATTAACTTTAAGTGTTTAGACTTATTGAGAGCTGTCATTGCGTTTATTTGTACATAATAAAATAACACTACTTATTTTTATTATATTTAGTTATAAAAATTATATAGTTATGTCCTTAAAACCCCTAAAAAAAGCATCAGTCTTAAAAGTGCCACACACACGTTCGCGCACCGAAATGAGTTGTTCCGAGACTACTGCTAACCTGGAATCTGATGAGATTGTCGAGCCTGAGACCGAGGCAATTTCGAAGGAAATCAGTGAGGCTCCTAGTGCGGGTAACAATATCGTTATTTGTTTTAAAGAAAATTTTTTGCTTTACGGTCACTTTTGGTCACTTTTGGAATCAGGGAGAAAATTTTGCAAGATTTTAATTTTTTTCTCTTTTTTTTTCAACTGAGTAATCACTCGATTTTCAGCCCATTACTGCTCGTGTACTTTAAATAACTTTTTTTTCAAACAATTTATAATTTCTTTAGTTTGAACATGCATTAGAAAAACTTCAAAGCCTAAAAAAATAATCAATAAATTTTAATAAATAAAACTTTAACATAGATAAATTAAATTTAGTTTTTTTTAAATTAATGTGCAGTGTTTTCTTACTACAAAACATTACTCCTCATACCAAAATGTAAACTTTTTAGTTTAATAAGATATAAGTTAAAGTTAACCCTTTAAATATTTCTGAATTTAGTAAAAGTTGGAATGTTTCGGTTTAATGTTGGATAACAGTCGAGATTTTGTGTTTGTAGTTTCATGCAGAAGATAATTGTAATAAATGTAAGTATAAAAAAATGCTAACTTATATGTGTGGCTGATGAATTTGAAAAAAAGAGTGGACTTACACAGCTTCAACGAATAAAAATAGAGAAAAATCGTCTTGTGCGATTTTTCGTGGCAAAATTGTTATAACTGGTGGTTTGATTAATGAAGTTCTAGGTAGTCGTGCATATTCCACCGACCGTTTAAAATCTGTTGAAACATATAGCTTTCATGAAAATAAATGGACACTTCTTCCTGATATGTTAAAAGAAAAGCTGGTCATAGCACTGTAAGCATGGGAAACAAAATGTTTGTGATTGCTAGATGTTTTAGCACTAGTTGTGAAGTATTTGATAGTGTTTCCAATAAGTTTACATCTCTAAATGACATTCCGCATATAGAAAACAATGACTATTATTCGTCTAAAGTTGATGGTATCACTGTCGGTTATAAAATTTATGTGTTTAAAAAAGTTTTACACATTAAGCGAAAAAGAAAAACTTCAACTTTTAATTATGACGTAAAAGAAAATCTTTGATCTCTGCAGACAACACTGAATAAATTGATGATCGTAGTTGCGCAAAGATGTTTAAACATTGAAATAATTAATAGTTATTAGATTTCTTTTGTTAAGTAGCTTTTTGCACATGACTTCTTGTACAAAATTTTGTATTAGTTTTGATTGTTAAAGTTTCCATTTGAGGTCTTTTACTTAAAATAAAGTTGCCTTACTCATGTTTTACTCATATTTCAATAATGGTTTCTTATAAAGTAAAACTATAATACGAACTTATATTTGAAGTTTAATTATGTAATTCAAAAATTAAGTTTTGTACAGCATTGAAACTTTTGTCTTCATAATACTTTGTATTAATTTGGTTTGATGGGCGGATAAGTGATAAAAAACATCAAAGTGTTATACTAAGTACAAGTTATTAAAATTTAACGCTTTATACCAAGTGTTTCATTTTGTTTAAACTATCTAAAATTACCAAATGGTTGATGACCTACAGGACACAACATCGTTTTGTCCTATAGATATGTTTATAATACCTTTTACTTCTTTTTATTTTATTAGGTTTCTTACTACCACAGTTTTTGACTTAAGGTGTCAATTTTAGGTATTTATTTAGAAGAATAGACTATGCTTAAAATAGAACTTTTATATAACATTTGTTTAATTTTTTAGGTAAACTTACATTTTTGTTTCCTTAACATATCACTTACTTAAAGTTTAAGATCCCATCACATTAGTTCACAACAGTACAACTATCAAATCACAATAGATCAAAACAATACAACTAAAATACCAAAGTAGACCCCAACACTACAACTATCACATCACAGTAGATTGCAACAATACAACTAGCACATCACAGTAGACTGCAACAATACAACTATCAAATCACAGTAGATCGCAACAATACAACTAAAATACCAAAGTAGACCCCAACACTACAACTATCACATCACAGTAGACCGCAACGATACAACTATCACATCACAGTTGATTGCAACGATACAACTATCACATCACAGTAGACAGCAACGATACAACTGTCACATCATATTAGATTGCAACAATACAACTATCACATCACAGTAGATTGCAACAATACAACTAGCACATCACAGTAGACTGCAACGATACAACTATCACATCAAAGCTGTTTAAAAGTATAATGTAACTCTTGACGCAGCTCCATAAAAAACGAGCATTAATTTAGAACTTATTAAATGATTTCCCTGCTCAAAATGAAAATTTGAAATAGATTTTATTTAGTGTAAAAATAAAAATCTAACAGCTATATTAGTATTTGACAAACATAGAATATAAAACCTTTAATATTAATTTTTGTCAATTAATACTATTTGAAATTATAAACAATTATTTTTTTTTCACGTTGTATTGAACATTTTACAAATTACACTATATAATCATGACTTAAAACTAAAAAAATTTCTAATGTATGCTTAAACCAAATTTTAGTGTACAACTATTTGTGACTGTTGTCCGTAACACTATTGAGCTACAAATATCAAATCCCTGTTGTTAAATTATTCAAAAAAGCCATATTTTTGACTAAACTCTCTAAAAATTCAGTATTTTTTACAGTTGTCTTACGTTTACATAAATGTTTTTCTAAATGTCTTGGTTGATTTGAAGTAACCGTCGGATAGCTTTTTTTAATAATTTTTATCTACGTGTTTGTATCGTAGCGATCTACTGTGATGTGATAGTTGTAACATTGTACGTAACTTGTATATATTTCGACCGATATTGTAACAATGCTTGAACATAACAGAAACTTAAAGTATGTTAAAGTTTTTTGATAAAAACTTTAATTTAATTCAAGTTTTATTTAAGTTAACAAAAAGATTTTTTGCTCAGTTAAAAAAAAAGCTCATTGATTTTGTAAATATACTTAAACTAACGGTTTTAGTTTTCACTGATGATGTATTTAACTTAGTTACTGTTTTGTGTTGCATTAAGATTAATTTTAATTGATCTTAATTTTAATAAACTGGTAGTATAACTCACTTGTATATATAAACACGGAAACACGGACTATAAATCCGTTTCTGTGATAAAATTGAAAGCTAGTTTTATTTATCTTTATTATACGTTTGTAATTTCTTTAAAATTTAATTGATATTTAATTATTTCTTATAAATTTCATAAAAATAACAGACAGTTATAAGTTTTAATTCAGCTAAAAAAATTATAAAAAAGTAAGTGCGTCATACTCAAGGTATATTTCGTATTTATTTAATGTTACTTTTTTAGAATACAATGTTTTAAATAGAATGTATTGTTTTTACAGAAATACAAACTTAATCATTTTAAAACAAAAAAAACATACTCTTAATACAATATGTTTTATTTTGGAAACTGCATTGATATTTGATAATTATATAACAAAAAAAAACGTAACTAATTCTTTTAGATTAAAGTATTTGTTTAAAAGAATTTAAAAACATTTAAACATTTACTGTCACTTTAAAATGAGTTTATAAAAAAACAGATATAAAACAGTACTTACTTTTTAAAATTTACAATTTTGAAAATTTATATACAACAGCTTCATTAAGCCAGAGTTGTTTTATAAAAATGATAAATTTTAATATTGAAGTAGCCTTTCATAGGACTACTTTATTACTTGTTTTTTGTTATTATTACCTTAAAAGCAAGAATGTTATAATTAGATTTTAAAAAGAATATTTTAAAGAGTTTCATAAATTTTTATAAATATTTGATAAACATGTTCAAACTCTTTCAAGATTTACTGAATTAATTATTTTAGATTATTTTAATAAAATGCTTATTTAAAGTAAGTAATTCTATATTCAATGAAAACTATAAATAGAAAATAATATAAAATTTAGTTTACGACAACTGTGTACTATATGTTATAAAATACTTAGTTGTAATACTATTTAAGTGTTATTAATAAAATGAAATTACGAGCTTTCGTCTTCTCGATGGTTTAACTATTTAGATTTACTTGAATACCAGAAATTTTTCTAATAACCTCATATATAAAATGTAACAAAATAACTAATGTACTGCAAAAAGATTCAATCAAACAGGTTAATTAATATTGAGCAATATATTTTTTTTATATAATATAAGATAACATAAAAAAATTTATTTAACTAAATTTAATTTCAAGACTCAACTTTTTTCTTATAGTCTTAAACAAATAACAACTTGCTGTATGATCAGAACCTAAAAATTAGAACTTTTAAAATTTTGCATCTTTTAAATAATTTAATAACAGGGATTTTATAATTATAGCTCAATAGTGTTACGGACAACAGTCATAAGTAGTTTTAGACTAAAAGTTGGTTTAGGCATAAATTTTAAAAATGTTTTACTTTTAAGTTATGATTATTTAGTTTAATTTGTAACAATACTAGCAGAATTAATTTTCGACTTTTTTGATAATTTTAAATGAAATTAATTACACTAACTTATATCAAAGTACTATTTTTATTTGTCGAATAATAATATAACTGTTAGATTTTTTATTTTGCTTTAAAACCAATTTATTTCAATCTTTATTTTTTTGAAATAGAAAAATATTTGCTAAGTTCTTACTAAATCAATGCTCGTCTTTTATAGAATTGCGTCAAAGATTAGTTCACATTAAAACAACTGTGATGTGATATTTGTCTCGTTACCTGAATGTTATAGTTATATTGTTGTGATCTACTGTCATGTGGATGGCTGTAGTGTTTCAATCTGATGTAATGTATAATTTTTATCGTTCCGATGTACTGTGATCTTGTACTTTGTTAATGAAACAAACTTAAAATGAGCAAAACTTACAATAAAGTTTATAAAATGTTGTAACGTTGTTAATTTATCCTATTTTTTAATTTATATATAAATTAAGTCTTAGTTGTTAAACTTTGCTAGAGATTTAAAAAAAGTTTAGTAATAAGCTAAACAACTAAAAATTACTAATAAAAGTAGATACTGTCTTTAACTATTTAACATTTTTATTAATTTCACTTATAAAATGTTACTTTTTATGACATATTTTAATTTCTTCAGCGATTATTTTATGAATTTTTATACAGATTTTACTCAACCTACAGATACTTCAAAGTGAACAAGCTCAATTTATTTTTTTTTTAGGCTCAATGTCTAAGATACTGTCAAGTTTTAAAAAACTAAATTATACGCTCGCTCGATTAGTTTTAAACAAATCATTTGTGTATAAAACCATCTTAAGTTTACAACAATTCAATGATAAATGTAATATGTTTATAATTAAACAAACTCAGAAAAAAAAAATTATTTGTTCAAACCAAACAAGTACTTTAAACGAGCAGTCATATACAAAAACCAGTTTAAGTTAAAAAATTATATCAATTTTGAACTTCAATTTTTAAATATCTTTGAGCAACTAAAATAATCAAAACATTCACGGTCGCAGATATCTTTAAAATTCAAATATTTTTTCTTTACGTTACAACAAAAAGTTGAAGTTCTTCATATTTTTTAATGAGTAAAATATTTTGATTTGCTGCTTGAAACACATAAACTTTGTAACCGTCAGTAATCACATCAACTTTTTACAAATAAAAGAAAATGCTTTCTATTTTTGGAATGATGTTTATAGATGTAAATGAATTTGAAATACTATTCAATACCTCACAATTACTGAAAAACAATCTAGCTTTCACAAACATTTTATTTTCTATGCTTGCAGTGCCATGACCAGATCTTTCTTGTAACATATTAGGGAGTTGTGTCCATTTATTTTTATGAAAGCAATATGCTTCAACAGATTTTAAAATACCACCAGAACGACAAGTAGTTACTCAACCACCAGTTACAACAAGTTTGCCTTGAAAAACTGTACAAGATGAGTTTTCACCGTTCTCAGACATTGAATTTATATAAGTCCATTTATAAATTTTGGTATAATACGTCACACAAAATTTAATAGATACATGATTTCTTTACCACGAATTACAAATATCTTCTGCATAAAACTACAAACACTTAACGTTGACCGCTCATCTAAAAATTGAGGTGAAACATTCAAGCTTTAAACGGATTCAGAAAATTTAATAAATAAAGTCTTTTGCTTATACTTACTAAATAGATGCAAGTTTGAGCCACCAACAACTAATTTTGATTTACGATTAGTTTTCGGTAAAGAACAAACGGGTTTGCTACTTTTAAAATTTGTCAAATTTAAAGGAAGTTTTAGCAATTTAATGATTCTATCTTTGCTAACAACTATATTGATGTCTTTTTGAGCGCAATACCTTGCTTGATACAAATTAGTAACTGAAGATTTAACTGTTTGATATACTATTTAACTGTCTGATTTCATTAAATTTTTTTGATACAAATAGACTGAAAAAAAACTTGTTATTTAATAATTAACAACTTACTTATTGAATTTAAAGAAATTATATTCTATTAATAAAGAATTTTAACACTTTTCATTATTTTACTCATTTTAAAAAGTTGTATTAATAGTACACACACTTTATTAAAACTATACATGGTTAAAACGATGGTGCTGGTTAAACTTCAAAAAATTTAAAAAAGTTTGTAACCTTGTTGTCTTACTTTAAAATACAACAAACTAGTTAAACGTATATTTTAAACAAAATATAAATCACCAAACTTAAAGAACAGGCAGATAACTAAAAGCAAACAATTTAAGCTAATATTAAGTTAACCGTTTCACTGGTTTCATTATTTTATTATATAATGATGATGCGTTTTATATTTAATTACCAAAAAAGTAGTTATAAGTCACGAAATGAATCTCATTCAAAACTTCTAAATTAAAACTTATAAAATATAACTTTAGTATGCTATTCATTTGTAAGTAAACCTGGCTTAGAAAAAATCATTTAGATTTTGTTGAGCTACTAAACGGTTTTAATAATTCACTGCTATAAAAGCGTTTAAGGTTAAAACCTCAAATAAAGCATATCCTTTTAGCAAAGAGTTTAATTGAAAAAGAAGTTGGTGTTATGTATTTATACAGTGTGAGCAAATATATATTTAATTTTTTGTAAATTAATTTGGTGTTATAAGTACTTTCAAAGGACAAAATTGTGTTTTGTCTTAAATAGGTCATCCAACCACTTAATCGTTTTAAATATTAAACAAAGTACAAAAGTACAAAATAAAAAATACTTAGTTTTCATCATTAAAGTTTTAAAATTCAAAATTAGTATAAACGTGAATCTCGTGAATTTTTGACACTTATGCATCAAATTAATACTAACTATTTCTAAGAAAAAAGTTCTAACGCTATACAGAATTAAAATTAATAATGCTACAAAATTTCTGGAAAAGTATGTTAAAATTTGTTTAAACTAACTTCTTCTATGAACTTGAAACCTTTAATTGAAAGTTTCACAAAATGTTTTGAAGAAAAACTATTAGTTAGGAAGTAAGGCACTTGTTTTCGGAGTGAGCGTAAATTTTGCAATTATGTTTTTTAATTTGTATAATGTTTCCAAAAATAATGATAAACACTGTGTATAGTAGCAATATGTAACAATTTTACAAGTGTTTTTTTAATGGTAAAAACTTTTAGTGTTATTTATTTTGGTCCCGAATTCATGTTTTAGTGAGAATCGGAAAACTTAACAAACGAAAAATTTTCCACATAATTACCAAATAGATACAATTAAGAGCCACTAGTTAAGAGCCGACTAACTTTGAATCAATATTAGTTTCAAGTAAAGAACAAACAAAATTGCTACTTCTAATTTTCTCAAACTGAAAGGAGGTTCTAACATTATAATAATTCCATATTTACTAACAGTTATACTAATGTCTTTTTTGGCACAATACCTTGCTTGATACAAAACAGAAAATTGACCACTTAACTGTTTTTCACACTTCATACTGAATAGATTCTACAACACTAAAGTATCTATGAATTAAACAAAAATAAAAGTAACCTTTATTATAAAACATAAAAAGTATTTATACTGAGTATATATAATCAAGAAAATTCTAGAACTTTTAAGAAATTTAATGAAATTTTACTTATTTTTCATTTTTAATAACAAAGTTGAAATCCAACTTCTACAGCAATTAAACTTTATCAATTTCAAAATAGTCTTTATATACAACATTTCTGCATAATATTAATATAAAACTATATAATAAAGCTACCTAGCTAACAAGTTTAAATTTCTTTTTCTTTATTTGTTGGAAAATTCTTAGTGCTCTCTCATAAAAACTTAAGCTTTACATCGAACAGAAATACACTTACTTTACGTTGTCATGTTTAAGTTTAAATAATTTTAACAGGATATCAAGTTGCACTTGATTACTGTTTAGATTTGGTTGGAAGTTTTGAGCTAAAATTTCATTCAAGCGGTTAAGAAAAAGCTCGCAAGGTCAAGTTTTATACTGATGCAAGTTTGATACAGTTAAAAAATAAAAATAAATAAACTGCAGACCAGAAATTACTGTTATAATGTTGCATAAATTAAGAACGCTGCTATATAAATCAGCCACAGAAAGCAGTTGGGGGATTCTAGCTACAGATGAAGAATAGACATTTATATTGTTTTCTTGTGTTTTATAAAGTGTTTTTTAATTAGTGTTATTTCTATAAGTATTTCTTATTTACATTCTAAGTAATGTGTTTTATACATTCTTAAAGTATATTCTTGCCAGATTAAATCTTGTTTAAAAGTTTTGACCACATTTAAATTGTTTTCTAAATTTGATGTTCTTTATATATTTGTTAGTGTTTTTATGTTTTTTATATAAAATATGTTAATTTATGTCATGCCTAAATTTTAATAGAATAGCCCTAAGTGTTATTGAATATAAGCATTTATTAGAAGTTAAGTTTATGATCTAAAGGTACCTACATCTATATGTTACACAAAAAATCTAAACATACAACATCTCTGCATAATATTAGTATAAATCTATATAACAAAGCTATCTAGCTAAAAAGTTTAAATTTAATTTTCATTATTTTTTTATAACATCTTAATGCTCTCTTAAAAAAAATTAAGCTAAACAATGAACAGAAATACACTAACTTTATGTTGTTATGTCAAGAAAACTATAAAGTTTGACAAATATATGCCTAGCACAAGAATGCATAATGTTTAGTTTAAAAATTGTTAAACGTTATACAAGAAACAGTTGAAAAAGAATGTTCGTATTGTTTATTGTTTTTGTTCAACTATAATTTATAATACACAATTACACATAATAAAAACTGTTATTTTATCAAAATTATACGTACTTTCCTATTTCTAGGTGAACACTATATTTAATGTTTGTATTAGTTAATAATTGAAAAAAAAATTGTTTAAGGGTAGAAGTTTGCTACTAACCTAGTTAAAATAATCATAAACTTTTTATTAGAAACGACGCATTTATAGTTTAAAACTACCATTATATTTATTATTAGTTTATTTTATGTTTAAAACTTATTGAAAAACCTTTCTTAATTCGTTCTGTAGACTAAAATGTTTGTTCTTTATCATTATTATTATATTTAAATCATTATTCCTTATAACTAAAATCAATTATTGATTTTATTTTAGCTTACCTGTTTATACTTTATTCAATAATTCAATGTTTGAAGAAAAAAAAGGGAAGGGTAGTATAGTAAGTGTACTCTGTCAAGCAAAAAATAATTATAAAAAATTATAAAAAATCAATTATGGACTTCATTTTTAGGTAAAGAAATATATTTCTTTTAAGCTAAATTCAAGTTTAAGTTTAGTTTTGTTACAAGTGAGTACTACTCATTGAGTATTAAACTTTATCAAACTATAAAAACTCTTCTTAAATGTAAATATTAACATGCTGAAATAATATACGTATTAAAAAAATGCAATGATTGAAAATACAAGCTTTTTTAAGGGCGATCAAAGTATTTAAAATATTATTTTGACTAAAAATACCTCTTGAAAAATCATGATTTTACTCAACATTATTAATTGATACGAAAAAACAATAAAATGCTAAGTTTACAAAAATATCTAGGTAACCTATGTTTTAAAGTTTATGTATAAAATATTTCTATCATTTCGAATGAATTACTTGTAATTGACTCTGTTAGTCAGAAGTAACAGTAGTTGGTAATCTAATATCACTATATAACGAAGTATAAGATATTATTACGATTTATTGTCTTGTAGGTTGTCTAATAACTTATTATTTTGTACAAAATCAGAAACTTAATTCTCAATGTCAATGTTTTAACAATTTAAAATTAGTATAAAAGTCATTACTATGCACTCTTGACACTTATGCATCAAATAAATCAATAAAAAGTATTACAAAAACAAAAGTTCTAATATTATTCAAAATTATAAATTAAAGTGTTCAAAAGCATTAATAAAAAGTTTTTAGAATTTATTGAAGTAAAAAACTTGATCTATGAAATTAAAAATACTTAGATGTTTTGTATTACGACTCTTAATAAGATAGTAATGCACATGATTTTGAAACAAACATAGAGTTTACAATTTGCTTTACGATAAATTTACAGAATATATTAAAAATAGTATATTATTATAATAATATATTAGTATACCAAGCACGAATTGAACTATACTAAACATGTAGTGTTAAAGTTGCAGTAGATAAACATAGAAATTACTGTTTATTGATACATTTTAAAATAAAAGAATTTATGTTCAAAAATGTAACAAAAGCTGTCGTAAGCAACAAACATTTAATTACCATAATGAGGTTATTAAGTTTTTTTGATATGTTTAGCATTATAAAACAAACTATAAATACATATCACGATAATTTTAGATTCTAAATGCGTAATTTCTTGTAAACGGGTTATAAGCATTTTTACTTTTACTAAGACAGTAGGAAAAATCTACACTAAAATGAACTAATTATATTAGTAATCAACTAATAGAAACGTTAATTTAGTGTGTATCTAGGGACAGCAGGGTACATATATTTATTATAAAATAACAGTTTGTATTAATTGTTATTATATATAACATATTTTAGTTAAAAAAAAACAAAACTTTCATTTTCAACCGTTTCTTGTTAAACGTTTAATAATCTTCATAATAAACTATAAGAATTCTGGTGCTGAGAAAAAGTTTATTAACGTTTTATAGTTGGCCTCTTGACATAAGAATATAAACTAAAATAACTTGTGTTTATCGTTTGTAATAAGTTTTTATAAGAGAGCACTAAATTCTTTCAACCGTTGTTAAAAATTTTGAATATAATTGTTTTTTGCTCGATAATTTTGTATTATCATTGTTTCGTGTATAAAATTAGTGTTAAAAAGAAATGTTGGACGAAAATATTTTATTTATATTTTCTTTTGTAAAGTTATTATGGAAGTTATTGAATTATAAATCCCAAAATTAGTTAGTTAATAAATAAATAACCAATAAAACTAATGAAGCAATTAAACTTATTTGTACTTGTAGTATTTTTCTTAATTATGTTTTTCGTATTTAATTTTAAGCTAAGTCATTTAGTAACAAGTTTTTTTCTTGTCGTTAATGGTACTGATTTGTATCTTTTTGATAAGTGTGAGCAAAATACTTCATTTCTAAAGTTTTCTGAATCTATTAAAAGCTTGAATTTTTTGCCTTCATTGTTAAATGAGCGGTCAAGATTTAATGTTTGTAGTTTCAGGCAGAAGATATTTGTAATTAGCGGAGTTAAAAACAACGGGTCTGTAAACTGTTGTATGGTTCATGTTGGCTAAAGTAAGGAGTTGAATCAAATAGCTTTTATAAATGAAAAGAGAGAGGATACTTCTTCTACAATTTTTCAAGGTAAAATTGTTATCACTGGAAGTTAGACTGAAAGTCGTGCATTTTTTGGCGGGTTTTTAAAATCTGTTAAATCAAATTGTTCTCATGAAAGAAAATGGGCACTACTCCATAATATGATACAAGCAAGATGTGGTCATTGCACTGTAAGCGTAAGAAATAAAATATTGGTAATTGCTAAACTATTTAGCAATAGTTGTGAAGTATTTGATATAATTTTAAATAGTTTATATAAATGAAAAAAATCCATATATAGAAAACATTGACTACTTTTCGCTAAAAATTGGTGCGATTATTGTTGAATATCAATTTTTAAGCTTCAAGCAGTAAAACATAAATCTTTAGACGTTAAGCAAAAAAAGTAGGATTTCATCATTTTATTATGACGTAAAAGAAAAATCAGGAACTTCTGATGGTTTTTGTAACCCTGAATACTTCGATTTCTTAAGTTGTGCAAAGATGTATAAACATTGAAATAATTCATAATTAGTAGATTTTCTTAATTAAACTGTATTTTGCAAAGGACTACTCGTTTGAAGTTTTGTTTTGCATGAATTGATAAGTTTTCTGATTTTTTTACTTCTAATAAATTAAATTAACTAATATTTATTTTTGAATTAAAATTTTCGCATATAAATCAAGTTTATTGAAACATAATCTAAAACAAAACTTTATGTTTCAAAACATGTATATTTAAAATTAACAAATAATATTTACATTAAAAATGTTATGATTTATACAATTAAAACGATGAAAGTTAAAATCAAAAAAAATATATATAAATTTAAAATATCCACTTAATAAACCTGTTTTGTTTATTTTGGCCAGACATTTTAATACCATTATGTTAAATACAGAATTTTATTAATGTATCAAATATAGCTTAAATATTTGTGAAATATTATAAAATGTGATGAAATAAATAGTTTTATTAAATCTTTCAAAAACATCAGTAAGTGGTAAATAAAATCGGTTGTTTATAGTTTTTAACTAAAGAAACTAATCAAGCGTGGTTAGTAATTGACACTTAGGAGGAACTATAACAACTGTTAAGTTATTTATTATAAGTAAATATAAATATATACAACCTAAGCATTTTTTGTCTAATATACCATAAAAAAATTAACCTTTTGATTTTATATGTTTTTTTAATATACTTTTAATTTATACCTAATTTATTTTACAATTAAGTGCTGTATATCAAACTATATACATATTTCGTAAACCAACTATCTTATTTTCTATTTATACTATCTAAATCAAACAAGTGTTTCAATTTCATAGATAGTAAAAGCCTCTTTAAGTAAATTTTAATTTTTTTCTAAACGATTGAATTAGAAATTAAATTTAAAAATAATTAACTAAAATATAAAAAAAAAAATTATTACAATGTAATCTTCGTTTTCATAATTTTTCTATTATCACTTTTTTTGATAGGTAAGTGTCAAAAAATCATTGCAGTCATTTGTATGCTAATTTTAAATTGTTACTCTAACGAAAGGAACAATAGTATTTTTGTTCTGTTATAAATATTTAAAATTACTAATTGGTTAGATGACCTATATAGACACTTCATCACTAAAGTTACTTGATATTTATAGTAACTTTTACTTCTTTATTTAGTCTTATCAAGATTACCAACTACTATACTTTCTTAATTACAAAGTAAATTTCAAATAATTCATTTGCGAAAATACAATTATACTAAAGAAACATGACATTTCTTTTAATCTTTGATAAACTTACCAATTCGTTTGTTTTGTAATTATAACTTAATAAAATTTAGTAAAAATTGATGGCTTAGTAATGCATTATTAGTCAGAACAATTTTCGAAACACTTAATCATCCTTAATACTTCTTTTTTTAATCATATTGGTTTATTATATATAATTCCAGCTTGTTTATTTTCACGCACAAAAATGATTTTTATGGCTTGTTAAAACTTAGTTCATAAATTAAAATTAAGGTTTTGACTCGTATTTAGCTTTTGTAACCTAGTCAGTTATAATTGATCTCTTTTTATTTGTCTAGCAGATAGAACTTAACAAACTATTTCATCGTTTTTTTCTTAAAACTTTAAAGCAAAGTTCCCAACTTGTTTTGAAAAGGCTATCTTTAAAATAATATACTTTTTAAGGCGAGAACTTTGATTGCAACTTTTAAAGCAAAAAGTACGTAACACTTTTTAGCAAAAATTATATTTCAATTGCTTATTTGAAGTTTTTTGTTTTTTTCAAACTTCAAAGTTTGACATTTCTATTTTAGTTTTTGTTATGATGTAAAATAAGAAATTTAATTTCTGGAGAAAACTGCAATCCTGAATATGACTTTAGGTTTTAAAATTTTTATACATTGAAAATGAAATATAAATTTTTCAAAGTTAACTTGTTTTTTACTCATGATTGCTTTTTTGATTTGATTTATTAAGATTTCTGACTTTTTAAACTCAAACAATCAAAGTTTTCTAATATTTAGATCTGAATTCTTTTTTTATAAATAAGTTTTTATATCAATATGACGTAAATGCATACTTTTTACTTAAATATAAAACATAATTTAATTAAAATTAACATTGCTTATTAAAAAATGACTTTTGATGAGAATAAAATAAAAATTCAAATAATATGTTTAAGTTACTAAACACATATGTTGTTCAAAACAACTAATAACAAAAACAGTTCTTCTGTTAAGAAAACCTTAATTATGTACCAATAATTAATACACCAAGCAAAGTAAAATGTAGGAAATTATATGCCTAAAAAATTAACTAGTATGAAAAATTAAAGTTTAGCACTAGGAATTTGGCTAACTTACGATATAATCATGTTGTATCTTGATATGAAATTTATACAATTATTGTTTTAATTGACACTAAATAATCATTAGATAATTTTTTTTTAATTATAAAAACGATATGAAATATTCTTAATATAAATAAGTTATATATAACATCATATTAGTTTAAGAGATTGAAATTGATTTAATCGACTAATGAACAAAGTATTTTGTTTATTATTACGTATATAGAAACAAATATTAAGTAAGACGAATTATATCATACTATTATAAAGACTATATTTTTATAACAAATTTGTATGCTTCTGCAATGTACAACTAAGTTATCACAAACTTTAACAGCTGAGGTTTATAACAAAAAGCTACATTATAGTATTGATTTTTTTATTTTAAACTATGAAACAAATTGTTTAAAAGCCTTTTTAATTCAGTAAAATTTGTTTTATTTAATTGAATGATAAATATATGATTTTCTTTTTTACGGCAAACACTTAAACTTAAATTTACAAATTTGTACTTTTATAATTTTATATTTTCAAATCAATTTTTCAACAGAAATTGAGTTTAAAACATGTTCAAAAAATATTAATTCATTTATTAACTTAATAATAAACTTAATTATAATATTAACTTTTCAAATATATTTCTAAACTTGTCAGACATTTATATGACAGATTTTAGACCAAGAACATATTTAAAGCTAAAATACTATTGATAAAAAAAAAAAATGGAGTTTAAATCCTTAAATTTGTACTTGGTTGCTACTCTCAGCGTTGACAAGTTATCGGATGCCTTTGCAATCTAAGATTCCCATTACTTCTTATTTCATCCATTAAGGTAGCACGTTTACATAATTTCATTCAATAGTTCCAAGGGTGCATTGTTTTACTTTTGAAAAAGTTTTAATTTCATCATTGGATCTAACCTTTGATGTATCTCAAAGCCTTCCTCATATTTAGACTGCAAGTTTAGAATTGACACGTAAAATATCAGTATTTCCGGATATTTTCTCAAGAGACTCATTGATATTTTAGGAGGAAGAAACTATGAGGATCAACAAAGTCGCTTGTCTTCACCGGTTTATCGGTTTGTTTTGCTTTACGGTCACTTTTGGAATCAAAAAATTGCAAGACTTTAATTTTTACTCTACTCCTTTAACTGAATAACCACTCGGTTTCAAGCTCATAGTATAACCACTGACCGATGGCTCGGTCGTAGTTAGGTTAGGTAATTGCTTATTATTGCTTTTCGCCTTAGTTTGCGACCGCGTCATGCGTTTTATGTCGTCCATCGATAAGCGTTTGGACGACATGAAATCTTAGTTAAAATATATATATATAATATTATAAAAAAACGTTCTAATGGAACGATCAATAACTTTAATGTATTGAGCTTATTTATAATCTAGTTTCTAGAAAACAACTTTAAGTGAATGGTGAATTTATATACATTTAAAAACAAAACACGACAATGTGATAAAGTAACGTGATGAAGTTCTACCACAACTGACTCGAGGTTTTCTTAAGCTTAGTGACTGTACGCTGGTTACAATTTACAAAACTCAAGCAATTCTACTATCCTTTGCAGAGCTTCTATTCCCTTTGCCCAATCCGTCAACAACACCCGCACAACAACCCAAACATCCTTTTAACACACTAAGAAAAACTTATTTATTTTTTTACTCTCTTCTCTACTTACTACGTCACGCACAAGTCTTTCTGTAATTTTCCACTTAAAACTTTGACTCCTTTGATGTAATTTCCACTTAACTTATCTTTGACTCCTTCATTGTACTTCTCGAAACAAGTAGTAAACTACTACTTGTTATACTACCCTTCCTACCTTACTTAATTGATTTGTTTTTATCTTCTGAGTGCTAAAATATTTGAAGTTATTTTCTCGTTCTAGCTTTTGAAACAAGTAGAAGCTACTACTTGTTATACTACCCTTCCCTAACTTCGTTTTTTTTTCTTTAATAATCTAAATGAGCACTTGTAGTTTGTATTTACTTTTGCTAGGCTAAAACCTCTACCCAACTTCAGACACTGCACCCAAAAAAACCTCACTACAGTCGTTAGTAGAACTAAGAAAAAGTTAAATTACGAAATTAATTTTTTACAGGAAACTGTAAAACTTTACCTTAAAACATGAATCGTTCGAGACTCAAAATATGAGAAAATAAACACGAAAAAATTATGCTAGTATTTAAATTTACTGGAAGTCTCTATCACTTCTTAATCTAAGTTTGAACAATGTTAATTTGGTTAAGCATGACAAAAAAAAAGCATTTTCATTGAAATAAAAATAAAATTCTTTAATAAAACAATAGTTTTCAGATTAATAGTTATTTTTAAATACTAAGAAAAACATTTTTTTTGTAGAAATACACTAATATAGTTTTTTTAAAACGATTAAAAAAAAAAAATTAATTATAAGATGTTAGCAATTACACACAATTTTTAAAACAGAAAAAAAAAATTAATTAATACCTAAGCTACAATTTGTCTTGTAAGTTCACGTACACAGCTTCTCGTTGATAGGAACCTTCCGTTGCTGGAAAAGGAAATCTCTCGGACAAGGGGTTCGTTCTTCTGGGGAAAACTCGTAAAACCTTGGTGGAAAAGTGCTAGGGACTTAAAATTTAGCTTGATTGAGAGGAAAACAGAGTGCTACATCGAACTCGGTTTGTCTTGTCCGAAAAACTCTGGTGTATTTAAATTTGTCTCATTTACACAAGGGAACCAATGCGACAAATGATCTTCGTTTTTAAACGTTTCTTCTATTTCCGGAAAAGTTTTAGCTTCTTTAGAAACCGATTTCAAGGCCGTTCCCACCTGAAGGCAGTTCGAGATTCCATGCGACTGTTCCATAATCTCGGCTGTCCCATCTCTTTCATCTCCACTTTTCCAAATCTTTGATAATAACCCTCCGTCATTTGCTACTTTCTCTTTTTCTTTTTTTATAGATGACTTCTGTTTTTTATTCAATTTTTTACTGTCTGTCTCAATCTCTTCCTTTCCTGTGTCTCTATATTTCATCTTGATTATTGGTTTATCCTCGGACGTAGTTCTTTTCACGACATTGATATCAACGTCTCCACATTGAATAGAAAACAGGTGGTGTGTATTTGTTTTTGCAATTTTCACTCTCTCATGTTCTGGCGTAGATTGTCCTGAGTTTAGTTTTCTCTCGAGTCCATCTTGAATGGTCAAGCAACTCATTTTTTCATCTTCTATATTTTTCAGTTTGAGCTCTTTAACTTGTTGTTTCCATTTGACTATTTCTTTACTATGTTTTTCTTCATGCTCTTTGTTTGCCTGTTTGAGTTCCTTTAACTCTTTCAAGAGATATGTTATTCTTAGTTTTTTAGTTCTTAGTTTTTCTTGGACGTTTTCCTTTTTTCTCTTTTGCTTATTTAATCTTACTTGTAATACTTCAATGGTATTGTTGGCATTAAGTATTTTGTCACAAAGCTCAGTCCCTTCCTTTCTTAAATTTATTCCGTCCTGCCTTAAGTCATTTATAACTTCACTTTTTTTTCTAAGTTCGGCTTTTAACCTTTCTACTTCAGTTCCCAAAAATTCCATTGCCCCTTTCACGCTAGAATCATTAAATGATTGTACAGCTTTCTTTATGAGTTCTTCTTGTAAAAGTTCCACTAACTCCTTTTCTTGGAGAGTTTCTTTCCCTTCATGTGTAACGTTTGAAAGATTTTTCTCATCCTCAATTACTATAACTTTTGTTGCATCCTTTTCTTTAATAACCTCTTTTTGTTTGACCATTTTCTTGACATTTTTTGGTCGTAGGCAAGGTGAGACTCTTTAGAATTTTTAACAAAACTTCCCACATCTTCGAGGTTGTTAGATCTTTCCTTTGCAACTTCCATTTCACTTAAAGTGTGCTTTTTTAGCTTAGTTGATGATTCATTTTCCACTCCTTCAGATATCTCCGTCTCTTGCATTTGAACTTTGCTATTTTCTTTTCGTTTTTTGTTAGTTGTCTGGGCTGCCTCTTCGCTAGTTGGCGTTCGTGCTCTTTTCGTTGGCATAGTAACCTGCTTCCCACTATTTCCTTTTTGTATGTTATTTGTCGAGGAAAATGTCCTATCTCCTGATTGCGTTTCTACTTTTCTTGATCTCGTAGCGCTGATGTTTATTTTCATATTACTCTCCTGAATATTTTTTGATGTTGTCCATGACCCTTCATTAGATTGCCATCGTCTTGATGGCATTGTATTCCTACTCACATTCCTAGTTGGTTCGTATCTTGATTTGTTGAGTCTCATATCTTCTTCTCTTCTTGGCTGGTTATTTCTTAATGAATAGTTTGATCGTCTATAATATGTGGACCTGGAAGGTGGCGTTCTTCTATCGTCCCAGCGATAATAATTATTTGTTCGACTTATAATTCTTCTGTTTTCCGTTCTACTGTCATATCTCCTATCTTCAGAATCGTATTTGTCTCTTCTGTGATCACAATTTTTGTTTCCATCGATTTCTGTTAAACTATCAGTTTCGCTTGCCAACAAAGACACAGCGTCTTCGGATTTGTTCGTGCTGCTACAACTCATTGTTAATTAAACAAAATGCTGTTAAGAAGAATAATTGTTATCCAAACGTTATTATATATATATTTTATTTATATATTTATTTTTTTAATATTTTTATATATTTTAACCAACTCATGTTTTATTTTTTTATTTTTGGATAAATATTATTTTCAGTAAATTTTATAAGTTCATATTACTTACTTTACTCTATTGTTTCAATGCATTCTCAATTTAAGTCTACTGTGGCTCTGTTTTTTTTTTTTTTTTTTTTTTTTTTTGAAAGTTATGTGATGAAGAAATAATGTGATTAATATTATAATAATTATCCCTGACCTTGTTGCTAATGAAGGAAAAAGAAAAAACAAAAAAAATAATAAAATCAATATATACATGATTAGTAACGGCCACCTATTTCTCATTTTTTATCCCCCTCATTTGGTTTTTTTCCACATTTCTCCCTTAGTGTTTGAATAATAACAACAACAATCAAGATTGTTGCTATAATTGTATAAATATGTCCTAAAAGTTCTAAGATATTCTTAATTTTCTTCCAAATCGAATATTTAATTTTTTCCAGCATGGCCCTCACATTGTTGTAGTCCATAGTATGCGTTTCTGCCAGTAATTCTTCTATGTTGATTCCATCACTTATATATTCTTCCTTGGTAATTAACAACAAGTTCTTGAGTTGTTGCTGTGTAACATCTTCTTCAGACCAAGAAACTTCTTGTAAGTCTTCATTTAGGTTTTCCTCTAATATGTCGAAACTTTTTTCCTCTAGTTCAACATTTTTTATTGTAATCTTTTTCAGTGCTGGTATTTGATCGATTAAGGTATTGTTTTTATATATTATCAAGCTGTTATTGAAACTAAATGTCTTTCGTTTAGTAGGTGTAACTGTAGAGCTAATTTTTTCCGTAAGAAATCTTCCTTGGCGTAGTGATGTAAGCTTTGCTTCCGTGCCAGTATAGGCCACAAATAGTGGCCTATCTGACACATGACCTTTATAATATAAATTAGGCTGCAAAACTGCTTGGACTTTTGAGCACCTCAGTTCTTTTAAAATCCCTCCTGCGAATATAGCCTGTACCTCTCTTTCGAGAAGATAAGACAAGACTTGAGATGGATTTAGAATTTGACTTCCCATAAGGGCTACTATATTTGCCCGTGCCATTTCACAGGTAACTAATTTAAAATAGTTCCTAAAATTTTCGCTGTTCAAAAACGATCCATGTGCAATAGATGTCATTGTGGCTTGAATATTTCGTAGTGATGCTGGTATATTATCATCTGCAGTTCCAATTGGCTCAATGTTGCTTTCCTCAGGAATTTCCAGCACATGATTGGTCATTGTACAAAAAAATCTCGATTTTTTCTTTTGTTTTAGGCAGGCTAATGATTTTGGTGAGCATTTCATCAAGTTAGATACAATTAAGTTTGTTTCGTCTAGTTCGAATAAGTTTCCTTTTGAAGTTTTATGAATTGTTAGAGTTTTATTTTCACTCCTCGGTATAGTTTCACAGGTTTTTTCTCTAGGTTCTACATAATTGATTCTCCAGTTTCCTGCTGTACAAGTTTTGAATTTTCTACTGCAAAACAATTTGCCAAACGATATGTGATGTAGTTCTTCTGTTACCACATTTTTTGTAATTGTCAGATAGTTTAATTCAACATTTTTTACTTCTATTAGGTTTCCAAACCATCCATATTCCGGTTCCAAAATGTTTTTCGTAGTCATGGATCCATCCGCGTTTGGTAAGAGTCTCTCAACCGATGTGAAGTGTCTTTGTTCCCACAATTCACACTCCCTCTTTGTTACTAACTGGTGTTCCGTTCTTACTAAGTTGCAGACATTACTCCCGAAAAGGTAATGTATGCAGTTATAAGTATCTTTTGTCATTCTACAAGCTTTTGCCCCTAAGTTATACATTTGATTAAAAGGTTTAAAAACCCTTACTGGGTATATTTTAGTAGTGTTTCCTTTGTTTATGCACTTCCCAGGGGGTATAATTTTGAACTGTTGTATTACCTCATTCTTGCAAAGGTCTATATATACCTTCCTTGTTATATCTGAATAGACCATAGCTAAGCAAAGTGTTGTTATCCATAATGTTTTCATGACCAGCTTCATTATACTAACTACCTTCCAGCTTAAATTTTCTTATTTATAACCAAAACGAAAACGAGAGAGGTGGAAAGAAAAAAATAGTTCGCCAAAAAATTTTTTTTTTTTTTTTTTTTTTTTTTTTATTTATTTCTTTATTTCTTTTTTTTTTTTTTTTTTTTTATTTATTTATTTTTTTTTTTTTTTGCCCAATCATCTTAGTATTGAGAGCGGAAAAATAACAATATCAAAAATAAAATTAATAATAAGCAAGTAAGTTTAATTTCCACATTAATTATTCTTCATATGATACACGGTAATTTTGTTTGACAATTTCAAGTGGTCGAGTTTATAGTGATATTAGTTATGGAATTTCTTAAAAAGAATCATATACCTGATATATATACAAAATTAATACGATGGCTTAATTGGTCTCTCCCACCATTTCAAAATACGGTTGGTTATAAATGATGAAATACCTTAATTTCATCTCCAAATTGAATAGTGAAATATCTTGAAAACTTATCATGTGAGTAATTCCTACAAAACCTATTGCGTACGAGCATTTCTCACTTACTTCGTTTTCAAAAAGGAAATTAAAATGGGTGCAGAAATTTTTTATCTTATTACTGTTTGAGCATTCATATAAATGAAAATTTTTATGTAAGAATTCTTTAAAGTTCTCATTCGAATTTATATAATTATAGAAGTCCTCTCCATATACGGGGTTAATCATAAGTAAGATCATTACAATTTTATCTAAAATAGTTATAATTTTTAGGGTGATTACTAATCAATATGCCTACAAAAAATTTTACTTTGCTAAATTAGCTCAATTAAATTGAAGATGTAAAAATAAAATAAAAAATTAGTGAGGGATGGAATAAAAATATGGCTAAAAAAAATACAAAACAAAACATTTTCTGAGGTAAAACTACTTAATTAATTCAGTAATTCATAAAAAACTATAAACTGTTTCGTAATTATAAACATAGACAATCATATTTAAACATACATTTTTATTATTAATTATATCTGCTTATTTGCTATTTAAATCTAAAAAAATAACAGATATTATGATATTGAAATTCAATGTTATTTAAAGTTAAGTAATTAGAAAAATTACATAAAAAAACAAAAAACTTATAACAAAACCTAAATATTGTTTTTTTCAATTTTGTAATAAACTCAATGTCCGTTTTTCCATGACCCTTTCAACTTCGTCGTTTTTTTTTCTGACAGATGTCTCGTGGAATTGTCGAGCAAAAAGGTATCTTCTTGACTTCATCATGGACGTTTGAATTTAAAAGCAAAGTTTCTTTCGTAGAAACATCATCATAAAAAATATTTCATTTGGAGTATCTTCTTTCCAAATATTTTCGAGCAGTTTAGCTCGGAATGTTTTCATAGTTCAATAATCTTTATAAAATAATAAATATTTTTGTTTCTATTTAAGAAGTTTAATTAAGTTCTATTTAGGTGAGTTCCATGTCAACTTATTCGTCCCCACATATCTTCCATATCAACTTATTCGTCTCCACACATATTCCATATTAACTTATTCGTCTCCACACATCCTCCATATCAACTCATTCGTCTCCACACATCTTCCATATCAACTTATTCGTCCCCACACATCTTCCATATCAACTTATTCGTCCCCACACATATTCCATTTCAACTCATTCGTCTCCACACATCTTCCATATCAACTTATTCGTCCCCACACATCTTCCATATCAACTTATTCGTCTCCACACATTTTCCATATCAACTCATTCGTCTCCACACATCTTCCATATCAACCTATTCGTCCCCACACATCTTCCATATCAACTTATTCGTCTCCACACATATTCCATATCAACTTATTCGTCTCCACACATCTTCCATATCAACTTATTCGTCCCCACACATCTTCCATATCAACTTATTCGGTTCCACACAACGACTATCTTTCAGTTAATATTACTGGAGCTGTTTACCCTTCCAAACTTTAAAAAAATTTTACCTCACATAAAATGATAAATATTTCTGAGTTCAGCCAACGAAGTTCGTATAAAATATTGACAAATTGATAAGTTTCATTATGTAGTGTCACGGGAATAGAATTGCGTCCTCCAGACTACTAACTTTTAGTTTTTTATTTGTTTAAAATTTATTTATTAAATGTTTTTTTTTTTTTTTTTTTTTTTTTTGACAACAAGTCTGCTGCTGATTAATGCCTGATATTGAAATAATACTACCAAAAAGTATGATATTACCTGATTACTTTTGAAAAACTGTACACACAATTGCTTGTTATAAATCGTTAAGTTTGTATTTGAAAATAAGAATTTTCAAAGTAAAGAATTCAAAATAATCTAGTTTTTAAAATTTAATGCTACTAAATTATTTGGTAAATCACTACTTTTAAAACACTTCCATATGTTTTATTAGTCAATAATTAATAATTTTTAGAGCCTTAGCACTTGGAGTTAAAATATTTTTTTAATAATTAAAGTTATATAAGACTGAATGAAGATTACAATTTTAAACTATTTATTGTTCATTAGTCGAATATTTGCAATGTTTTAGAATAAGTTCACTTAAAAATTTAATTTATAAATTGATATAGTAACAAAGAGATAGAGTAACTCGGATGTTAATATACTGTTATAATATTTCATGTTTGACATAATGTCATGATTTGACAACTTTAAAACACTTGATTTGTGGTTATTCTACTGGCTTAAAAAAAACTATATTTATATTATTTTTATGATATACAATGCACTAAGATTAATATAATTAAATGAATACTGAAATTCACTGTTAACATGCCATGCGAGGTTGCTTACGAGTTAAGTAGTTAAACTAGCAATTTAAAAAGGACCAGAACTTTGCGCTTTTTTAAAAAACCAAAATTTCTTCATCATAAATGAATAACATCAACAATATATATATACAAGAAAAAAAAATAAGATAAATTAATATGAAAACTACAACAGTCAGACTATACATATAGTAACTATAAATCATAATATATTTCTAAGCATGACATAATGAGAATAAACTTAATAAGTAATTTGTAGTTTAAGACAATGAAAGTTCTACATCGATGCTCAAACCCATAAAATGCCTTATGCATAATATCAACATTACTGTTACCTAAACAAATCACAACCGCTTGTGAAGCTATAATCAAAAGTTTATATACCTATTTTTTATACACTTTTTAAGCAAACATTAGTGGAATTTTTTAGGCATTAAGTAAGATTGTTAAAAAATAGATAAAGCTACTCATACTTTATATTTTTTTATAATTCATTTTAATAAACTTAATTAATAAGTTATTAAAGCAAAATATTTATTATATTATTTAGATAATTTAATGAATATAATTAAATGATAACAGTTTTTTAATCTAAATTCACAGAAATATGTTTGATAGTTATTGTATCATTATAGCAATCAATAGTTAAATATTAAATGTATTAATTAACTTTTTACTGAATTATTATTATAACTTTATCAATAGATATAAATCACTTTAAGTAATCAAAATAGCTTTAAACCTACAGAGAAAACTAATTATTAAACTAGAAGTTTGCCGTACAATGTGACGTAATATATCAACAAATTGAGTTAAGTATTTCTTTTCAAATTATGTTACAAGAGACTAAAAAGACAATTAGTTAATAAAATTAAGTGTTTTGGTAAGAAAAACTTCATAGTACTTTTAGGTTCTGTTTTGTTATCGATTTTAAAGTCAAACGCCATACTAAATAAATTAAAGCCAGATGTTATGAAAATTTTTCAATTGTTATTTACTCCTAACGTTTTAGATTTTATCGATAAGAAAATAAAATCAAACTGAAATTTAAATTGATAAGAAAGTTTAACTTTTACGACAGTAACTATAAAAAATTATCAGATGCTTGTAAAACGAAAATAGCAAGTTTTATTTTGTTATTGTTTGAAAAATTTATTTTTAACAATTTTTGTTACAAAATCTGTCAATCATTACTCCTATTTGTTTATGATTAAAGTACATTTTTACTGCTGTAACTTTATCTTAAGAAAATTCGATTTTTTATACGACGGGAATTTTATCACAAACAGGTGCGGTTAAATAATTTAAACTCCTTCCGTTGTGTTAACAATCTTTAAAACATTGTTAAAAAAGATTTAAAGTTAGGCTATAAGATTGTATCGTAATAATTTAAAGTTTGAAAATAAATATTCTTAAAGTTATTAAGTATTGTGTAGTTATTATACACAAATTGTAATTAGAATATACTAAAACATTCTAAACTTCTTATATTCTTAATGAAAATCACACTAACAAAAATAATAGCGACATAATTATACACATGACATAGTTAAATAGTTAAATGTAAACAACAAAACTCTTTTATTTTTTTTATTAAATAATATTTGCAACTTTTTTATGCTTTTTTTTTATCTTTTAATTTTATATTTTTCTTATTTATTCTTTATTTTACCAACTAAACATATGAAAATAAAATAACTTAAAATTTAGTATATTGAGTAACAAAAAAACATTTAAATGTTTTGATTATTTTGAACAAAATGAATCTAATAAATATTAATTTGCACTTAAGCAAAACCGAAGTTACCTAACTATAATTATGTCAAAATTATATAAAAAATCATTTTATAAATATTATCACTGTTCTGTTTAATTATTATCATCTTTAATATCTCGTATCAATATTTTATAGTTACGGTGTTAAACATAACAACACATCAAAAAAAATCGAAAAAAAAAAAAATTTCTAGTTTAAAGAATCGAAGTTTATATTGATAACAATAATTATTAAGTGAAGTCATAACTGTTAATATTATTCGTAAAGTAATTTGTTTTAAAACGCAGGATAACGTTAGATGTGTCTTAATGTGTTTCTAATAATGTTCCTCTATTTTTTCAAATGAAAGTACTCAATTTTAATTAACCCACATACTACAATAACATATAAGCTTCAAACTTTGGATTATAAATTATAATTTAAGCAATCATATATTTGTTTAATAATATAAAATTTTAACATCTCTACTTATTGTTTATTTAATTATTATACCAAGTAGTAATAATAAAAAAATATAAAAAAAATTATCTAAATAATGAAAAAATAAAATAGTTACTAACAGTTTAATTGATTTCTTCCGAATGAGCTGAATTATGTAGAAACAAGATTTCTTCAAAACTGGTCTAAAATTTATTCCTATTCGTCTGCATCGTGACCTTCCTTTCATATTCCCTCACGCGCAGAATCAATAAGTATCCTAGATTTTGTCCTGCTTCCTGTCGATCGCTTAAATTTTCCTAAATATTTCATAATCAACTATTTAACACTATTTCCCGCTAAGTCTACTGTGGCTCTGCATAATTTTTAGTTTCCATGTTCTAACTTAGGTCCAACGATAAGAAAAAGTAATGTATTTGACCTCTCCCAATTTCTAGAATATATTTTCTAAAAATAGTGTTAAGCTCTGCTGTGGCTCTGCATAATTTTTAGTTTCCATGTTCACTTAGGTCCAACGATAAGAAAAGTAATGTATTTGACCTCTCCCAATTTCTAGAATAGATTTTCTAAAAATAGTGTTAAGCTCTGCTGTGGCTCTGCATAATTTTTAGTTTCCATGTTCACTTAGGTCCAACGATAAGAAAAGTAATGTATTTGACCTCTCCCAATTTCTTAGAATAGATTTTCTAAAAATAGTGTTAAGCTCTGCTGTCCATTTTCTATACTTCATAAAGCTTCATATGGCCAACAAACAAATACATAAAAATGTTTATCCACCAAAATTTTGTTTTCCATGTTCTCCTTTTAGGCCCAACGATAAGAAAGGATAAAAGTTAATATAAAAGTAAAAACTACTGCCTTTTTGAAGTATGAAATTGACGTGTTGTAAAACAACGCGTACTTTATTAATTGATTATTATTCGCAACTCAAGAATTTAAATTATGGTACTATAATTTATCATAGATTAAAACATTTTTAAAATCATTAATAATTAAGTTAACATAAGTAGTGAGATTTCCTTACAAATATGTAATAATATAAAAAAAAATAATATAATAATATTTAACTCTTTACTATTATAATACATATTTAACAAAACACAAAAAATCTCAGTATGCTACATATAATTCTAATGCAACTAAAAAAAATTTGAAGTCTGAGCTTTCCTTTCAGTTGATTTTTTTTTTATAAATGTTTCTTGAAAAGCAGATATATATGATCACAACAAAAGAAAAAAATCTTAAATATCTTCTATCAAAATTGTAACTACTTGATAAAAATTTAATTATCTTCAGTTTCTTGTTCAATTGAATTCCCCTGACTCCTATACTTGAAATAATTCAATTTTGAATAAGTTGAAAAGTTTAACTTAAAAAAGCACTCAAGTTTCCTTAGCTTCTTAAATGATCCAAGTGCTGGCAAAATAAATTTATGCCACAACTTTTTAAATATTTTAATTTAAAAAGTTTTGTGTAAACATATTCATTAATCTAACAATTTCTAATTTTAAGTATCGCGTTTTTTTTTTTAATTTTATTATATTTTATTTATCTAAATAGTTACAAATATTAATCAATTATTCGCCGACAAGCTAAAAATTTATACTAAATAATATCAGCTGGGAATATTATTACAAAATAAAACAAAATAAAAACATTTATTTTTCAAAATCCTACAAAAAATTTAAAAAATTTGTTTCACTAATTATATTCCCATGTTAATTAAATGTCACAATTTCGAATACAAATCCTTTGTGTATAACGTCGCATATTAAAAAATTAAAATATTCGTTTGCACTTATTAACAAAATTTATTTAAAAACAAATTTTTATTCAAAAGCTAATTTTTATTCTCATGCTTTACTAATTTCTATTGACAAAAAGTTTCATATTATATTACAAAGTTGTTAAATGAAAGCTATAGCATCTTATGCATTTATATAATATGTTAAATAAAATCTGAAACAATATTTATTTACTCATGCCCATCGATACTTTATACTCGTAACATCGATACAAGATTTATAAATACTGTTAATACATAATATAATACATTATTCTAAAATTAATAGTTTATAATATTAATTATTCAAAAATTTTTTTTATAAGTTTTATGATTTTTGGAAATTTTTATTAATTTTTATTATTTTTTTATATTTTTTATTTTTATTTTATTTTTATTTTATTTTTATTGAAATTTTTTTTTGTTATTATATTATGGACAAAATAAAAAAAATTAATTACATGCAATAAGATGAAAAAGTAACACAACAAGTTGATTACCATCGCTTGTTTAAGCTTAAACAGGCCTTACTAAATTAACACAAAAAAAAATCTTAATAAATAAGTATTTCGCACCCAATTGCTTATTGTAACGAATCACACAGCTATGCTTTAATATTAAAACTATTTTTATATATCATGCTAACTAAAACAATATTGTACGAATAAAATATTTTGAACATGTCAATCTGATTAATGTTAATTCCTACTCTCAATTCAAAACTTACTTTTAATCGGATTCATCGTATGTGGTAGTGTCTATATCTGCGTAGTTTAGTTCAATATTTCTTTCCCTCAAATTGTATGCAGCCGTAGGTCCCAATTTGTTACCCTCCGCGTCGAGCTCCTCACGAGGGAAATACCCTTTTACGTTTCTTAATGAGACTTTTATTGGTTTACCATTTTTTTCTATGATCATGGAGTGATCGGAATAGGAAAGTACTGGGTACGGGCCGTGATATTGTGCACTCAGATGTGATTTATTCTTTTTTCTAATCCACACTTTCTCACAGTCAAAAAGACCAGGCTCATAATAAGTATGCTTTTCTGTGTAGCATTTATGTTTTATATATGCATTCGACATCGTATGAAGGAAGAAATTTGTTTCATAAGTGTCAATCTCCTTATGGTTGTTGCTGACCTTGTTGAAAAATATCCTACCACTTATATTTGTGCACGTTCCTAATGCTAATTGCGACGGAGTAAACAGATTCCCTTCAATAAACGAGTTGTTAATGGATGTAGTTATCAGAGGTAAGAGCATAGACCATTTTTCTTTATCGACTAACGTTCTTAATGCAACATTAATACTTCTGTGTTGTCTTTCAACAAAACCATTACTTTCTGGACTATTAGGTGGTACGTATCGATGGTCTATACCTAATTGTTGGAATACTTCCTTGAGAAGGCTATTAGTAAACTCACATCCATTGTCTGTGACAATAACTTGTGGTACTCCAAAAATCCCGCACCACGATTGTATCAGCGCATTTTTTACTGTCTGAGCTTTCTTATTAGGTAAAGGTGTAGTAACCAAAAATCCGGTACCTCTGTCTTTGATAGTCATAATATACTTGTTATCATCTGAAATTACATTCATTGGACCAATAAGATCCACATGAATAAATTGGAAACGTTCTGTATTCTTTGGATACAGACCTATTTTAGGTCTATTGTGTCTAAAAGTTTTAGTAGCTTGGCACTCGGCACAGCTCTTACACCAATATTTTATGTCAGTCTTCAAAGTTGGCCACCAGTAATCCTTTGCAGTCGCTATTATAGATCTTTCTACTCCCAAATGTAGATATCCGTGAGCTAATTCAAATGCTGTCAAACGTATTATCGAGGGTAAGATTATACGTTGGTTATCTCCTTCTTGGATTACTGCTAAGTCCTCCGATCCCACATATTTTATTTCCTTTTTTAATTCTTTGGCTTTCTTTAATAATAAAGGTTCGTTTTTTTGAAGTTGGGCTATTTCTAATTTATTTAATGATGCCGCTGTTATTAACTCTTCTTCATTTTCAGTCAGATCATCATCTGTGTCAGAACAGTTCAAATCTGTGTTTGAGTTATGAACATAGTCTGGATCATTATCTTGTAGGGCTATGTGCATGGATGTGCTATGAGGTGGTCTGCTTAATATATCGGCTACTATGTTATCGGCACCAGCTATATGTTTTATAAAAGGGTTAAACTCCTTGATTGCCGCGATGTAACGTTGTTCCATTGGTGACTGATCTTTAATTGGATTTGTGATTGCTTTTTCTACTGACTGACTGTCGGTCCTAATAATAAGTTCACGACCAATTATCCTACTTTGAAAATGTTTCAAACTTAAATACAGAGCCCTTAGTTCTTTATAAAAAGTAGATCTATATCTCTTAAGGCTAGGAAGTTTTTTTGAAAAGAACGCAAGAGGCCTTTTATTTCCATCTATTCCTTCCTGCTCAAACACCGCCCCCACATCAGTTTCGTATGCGTCTGAGTATAATATTAATGGCTTATTGTGATCTTCATACGCTAAGGTTGCTGCCTTTGCCAACACCTTCAATGTATCCTTATATGCATTAATTTGGAATTGATTTAGTTTTAGTGGTTTTTTGTTAGTAGCTTTGGGTCCTCCAGACAATTCGTTAAGTGGTGCTGTGATTTCAGATAATCTTGGAATGTGATGGTAATAATAATTGACTAAACCGATGAATCTTTTTAGTTCCTTTCTATTTGTTGGCCTCGGTAAATTAATAATTGCTTCTACTTTGCTATCCATGACACCTATACCATCGGCTCCAATTGAATGTCCTAAAAAATCTACTTTTGGTTCTGCTATTATACACTTCTTAGCGTTTAAATACAGTCCACTATCTTGTAATGTTTGAAGCACCTTTCTAAGATGCAATTTGTGATCTTTTTTAGTTTCACTAAAAACAAGTATGTCATCTAGATAAACATAAACAAAACCTGTGCAAGGAGTCAAAATATCTTCCATCATCATCTGAAAACGCATCGGCGCATTCATGAGGCCAAATGTTGTGCGATGAGGGATAAACACACCATGATGAGCAATTATAGCAGCATATTTTTGAGAGTTTGGGTGAATTGGAAGACTGTAGTACGCTTCTTTTAAGTCAAGACAGGAAAAAATTTTTGACCCATTTGGAATAAACTCAGGAAGCTCATCAATGCGAGGCAATGGGTATGAGATTGGGTTTGTGTGGGCATTTAAGGTTGTATAATCTATGCAGATTCTTATATTTCCATCTTTTTTTGGTACCATCGTAATTGGTGATACATATCTTGCTTCTTGTCCTCTTGACATTGCCCCTCTTATTATTAAATCGTTAAAATTTTCCTCAACTATTTTACGTCTCATTCCGTTGCATTTACGTGCTTTAATCATTCTTGGTACTAGATTTTTTACTTTTATCTCCAGTGAATGTCCATGTTTAACTGGTTTATTGTAATCTGGTTCCATTGTAAGTTCTTTGAATTCCTCAAGTATGCTTTTTATATTGTTTTTGTCATCCGATTTCTCTTGGTAACTAGTTATTTTGAGTTTGTTACATGGTCCCTCAGCAGCTGTGGTTAATTCCCCAGCTGTATATAGTCTGGCTTTACGATTTAAATTGTATTCAAGAATTTCGGAAGTGTGGGGTGAAATAATTAGTTTGTTAGCTTTGAGTATATCTAATCCAATAATTCCATAGTCCCCCGATTCCTTGGTAACCCAAAATGTGGCTTTTTTTAAAAGCATATTTCCAATGCTGAGGTCCACATCTACACTTCCTATTGGATAAATGGTTGAGTTTCCCAAACCCTTTATTGTTTTACTTTTTGGCTGGAAATGTTGATTTATTCCATTAGTTAACATTTTCGGTAAGATAGACACTTCACTACCTGAATCGATCAATAACAAGACTCCCGATTTTTTTTCCAGTGCGAATAGGAGGTTTTTAGGAAGATTTTTTATATCGGTTGTTTCTGTTTTATTTTCTAAAACTGAGCATTGTTTAACCGGAACATTACTTTTGTCCAAAACCAATTCGTTTATCTTTTTCAAAATATTTTCTAGATTGTTGTTTATTTGATCTGTATTTCCCGAACATGTAGGCATTGTACTTTCATGAATATTATTCTCTTTCGTTCCTTTCATGCTTACAGTTAATGAGCTCTTTTGATTTACAAAACTATTTTCTGTGTTATCCACAGGTATTGCTTTGTAACTGCAGTTTTTATTATCTTCGTCGTATAACTTAGTTTCCTTGTCCTTTGTTAAGTCTGTTTGCAACGTTGCAACTTTTCTGTTGTTGGTGATTCGCAATTAGATGATTCATCTTACAATCTTTTCTATTGCAAGAGTAAGCCTCCTTTCCGTATCGCCAATGTTGATAGCATAAGTCACCCTGGTTTGTAAACGGATTTGGTTTTGCACTAGTTTGTTGATAGTTCCAATTATTATTATTGTTTTTATTGTGTGAGTAAAAGTCTGGAATTTGATGATTTCGATACGGTCTAAAATTTCCGTTGTTGTTATTGTTGTAATTAAAATTATTGTTTGTATGTCCGATATTTCGATTGTTATACCTTCTAGGATTTGTACTATAAATTTGATTAGTTCGTGGCGTTCTATCATAATTTACCGGATTGGAAGGTATTTTTTCCTCTTGACAATTCCAAATACCTTGTGTCCTTCTCTTGAAGATATCATAGTTTTCATTAAAGTTTTCTCTGATTTTTGTTTTCAATGAAAGTGGACTTAAGTAGTAGCAGAAAAATTTTATGCGGTCAACTTTGCTGCTTTCTGCGAATTTAGTTGCATCTGCGAGGAATACACCAAACGGGGTAGAAGCATCATATTGTGGTACCTTACTGAGAATTTCGCTCAGAGAGTCGTCCCTATTAACACAAAAATCACAAAATGATTCGAAGTTTCGATGTTCCCTGTCCACTAATCTATAAAAATTCGAAACATCCTCAGTTGGCCATTTTTCGATAAGTATGTTATACTTCACGTAATCATCACGTATGTTAAGTCGATGAAATTCTTCCTGGAAATACCCCAATACATCTCTAGGATTTTTTACTTTCTCTATTCTGTTGATTTTTTTTATTAATCTGTCCATTTCCATATATTTTCCATATACTGTATGGTTTGAGTTAATATTATCAAAATTTCTATTATAAATATTTTGGTTCTGCATATAATCTTCGTCGCAAAAGTTGTTTTTATTTGCATACATGTTATTACTGATGTGATGCGTCATGTTATCATCTGTATGTATAAAGTTTTGACTTGTGATCAGATTTTCCAGTTTATTATTATTTTCACAAATTTTCTCCCTTATTCTACGAATTTCTTCTTCCGCCTGTTGTCTTCTAAGGTTTTCTTCGCTTATCTTAAGTAATTTATTCATTTCTTCTATTTGTATTTCATAGTCTGTTTTCTTAATAATGTTTAAATTATCCTGGGTCGAAATGTTATTCTGTTGAAAAAAATTTTTTTGATCATTTTCTAACTTCGTCGAAGGTATTTTATCCATTTCTGTTTTTTTATTTGCCTGTATAATTCGATCATTAAATAAAGTTCTAGCTTCGTCATAAGTTGGTGTATTGACCTAAAAAGTTAATCCTTCTGTATCAGTTTTTTTACCTTCTTCGCCCTGATTTTCAACATTTCTATCATTCGGTCCGCTATTCGCTGTTTCATCGAAAGGTGGTACATCTGTGCTTGTAGGGAGGACGCCATTATAACCACTGATCGATGGCTCGGTCGTAGTTAGGTTAGGTAATTGCTTATTATTGCTTTTCGCCTTAGTTTGCGACTGCGTCATGCGTTTTATGTCGTCCATCGATAAGCGTTTGGACGACATGAAATCTTAGTTAAAATATATAAACATAATATTATAAAAAAACGTTCTAATGGAACGATCAATAACTTTAATGTATTGAGCTTATTTATAATCTAGTTTCTAGAAAACAACTTTAAGTGAATGGTGAATTTATATACATTTAAAAACAAAACACGACAATGTGATAAAGTAACGTGATGAAGTTCTACCACAACTGACTCGAGGTTTTCTTAAGCTTAGTGACTGTACGCTGGTTACAATTTACAAAACTCAAGCAATTCTACTATCCTTTGCAGAGCTTCTATTCCCTTTGCCCAATCCGTCAACAACACCCGCACAACAACCCAAACATCCTTTTAACACACTAAGAAAAACTTATTTATTTTTTTACTCTCTTCTCTACTTACTACGTCACGCACAAGTCTTTCTGTAATTTTCCACTTAAAACTTTGACTCCTTTGATGTAATTTCCACTTAACTTATCTTTGACTCCTTCATTGTACTTCTCGAAACAAGTAGTAAACTACTACTTGTTATAATAGCTGCTCATGTCTTTTATAATAAACTTTTGAGTTTTATTAATAACTTTTTTTAGTTTTGACAACGCTTCAGAAATACTACGAGGCTTTTAAAAAAATAGCAACGTTTTTCTAATTTTTTTTTTCGAACTTAAGTGTCGTCAAAGTTAACAGAATTTTTTTTTTAGATTTATGAAATTCTCGCTTTATAAAACTAGTGTACAGTTTTACCATATAAACATTGCTTTTCATACCAGTTTAGTTTTTTTTTTAATTAAATAAGAAATATGTTACTTAATTTAAATTTAAACAAAATTTACAAATCTTTAGTAAAATACAGTTGTAAACTGTATTCAGTTTTATACTATTAAGTATATTAAAGCTTATTAACTTCAAAAACAGTTTAAACAGTTGTTTCCCTTTGATTATGAAAAATCAGTCATGTATTTAAAGAGACATTTTTTATCAGAATTAATAGTTTAATCACATAATTGAAATTTATATAAACACATAATTACTTATGATACATGTTTTTTAAGATGTTAATCATAATGAGTATGCATTTACTTGTTGATTTCAAATGTTTTAATTTATTAGTTTTTGAATTTTTTTGACCTTTTGAATAAAATAGAATACAGTGTTTTAAAGTTATAACTTATTAAACATTAATATTTTGCAGAAATACAGAAAATAAATGTTTCAATTTACAAGAAACACATCTCTTTATCATCAAATTTTAAATTTTATGAAACTATGTATGAAAATTATTTATTTGAAAATACTATTATGCTAGTCGTCTTATTTTGTCATCTTATTATACTTGGATGGTCTGCCTTAAACCACTAAATAAAAACGAAATAAGATTTAAAAAGAATTATATAGCACATCTAATCAGCACCAACTTCATGGTTGAATTAGCTAAAGAGTAAAAGTGATATACGAGATTTAAATGTTAAACGCTTATATTGCATTGAACTATTGAAACCGTTGTCTAACTTAAACAAACCAAATTATTTTATCTAACATCTTTTAACTTTAATTGAGTTACACTTTACTACAAATGGAAAGCATATCAAGGTTTAGTTTAAGAATTTTTAACTAGATTAAAACTTTGACTAATAAGTTTTTCTTTGTTATTTATAGTTTAAAGTTTATTTATTTAGTTTTGTTACACACTTAAAACGGTTTAAGAAACAAAAATCAAGTAGCTTACAGTATTTTTTGTTTTAATTAGTTTCATTATTATAAAATAATACAAACCTTGTATTAATTATTTTATTTGTATGACACATTTAATCGCCAAAATATTGTTTGATATTTTAAAAATAGACAAAAAACATCTTTAGCAAGACTATTTTTGTTCAGATTTCAAAGAGAAATTAATATATGTGTAAGTAAACGACAAAAAATTTAAACTGATATAAACTTATTATTTTTCCAATTAGTAATCTTATTTGTTAGTACCTTAAGTTTAGTTATTTACATTATATTATCAAATGTTTAACTTTTTAAATTTTTAAGAGAGAAAAAACAATGTTCCAGTTTTTTGATATCTTGCTTTTCAAATTTAATCAGCACTACTGAATTAAACACAAACATTTTTATTAAAATAGGTTTTGTTGAATGTGAATATTTTTAAAAATCTGTAAAGTTTACAAAAATTATAAAGTACTAATAAATACTAGTGATTTTTTTTTATAAAACAGGTTGTTTTTGTGTCCCTTTGTTTTGTATACACTTAAATGAAGTCAATCAGTCAACACATTATGAAGTATGACAAACAGTTAAGTGGTCAGTTTTCTGTTTTGTATCAAGCAAGGTATTGTGCTCAAGAAGACATCAGTATAGTTGTTTGTAAAGATGGAATCATTAAAACGCTAGAACCTCCTTTTAGTTTGAGAAACTTAACAAGAAGCAAACCTGTTTGTTCTCTACCGAAAACTAATCGTGATTCAAAATTAGTGGTTAGTGGCTCTAACTTGTATCTATTTAAATAAATTGAGCAAAGGATCTAAGTCTACTAGAAGCTTGAGTGTTTTGCCTTCAAGGTTAGATGAGCGGTCATTATTTTGTGTTTATAGTTTCAAGCAGAAGTTAGTTGTTGTTGGTGGAAATAAAAAACAAGAATCTGTTAACACCTGTATGGCTTGCGATAGCAAAATTAATAAATGGATTCATATAGCTTCAATGAACACAAAGAGAGAAGATACTCCTGTACAGTTTTTTGAGGCGAAATTGTTGTTACTTGGGGGTTGGATAATGAAACGTCCTTGTATTCGTGGATTTTCCACTGGCTTTTTGAGATCAGTTGAAACATATAGCTTACATGAAAATAATTGGACGCAACTTCCTGATATGTTATAAGAAAGATGTGGTCATGGCACTGCAAGCCTAGAAAACAAAATTTTTAATAATAGCTAAATATTTTTGCAAAAATTGTGAAGCATTTGATTGTATTTCAAATAACTTTACAATAATGAAAATGTATCCACTTATTAAAAATTTTGATTATTATTCGTCAAAAGTCGATGCGATCACTGTTGGTTATAAAATCCATGTGTTCAAAGTAGTAAAACAAAGTTATTTAGGTACTAAGAAATAAAAAAGAATTTCAACATTTTATTATGACGTAAAACAAAAACCATGGATTTCTCGAGACAACTGCAACCCTGAATGTTTTGATAATTTAGTTGCGCAATGTACTTAAACGTTAAAACTTAAAAAACATATTTAGCTGAGTTGTAACACTTAATTGAAATTATTTGTTTGACTGTAATTACTAAGTTTTCTATGTTGTTTTTTTTATATAAAATAAAATTGTTTTGCTAATAAATTATGATCGATTTGTATTACAGTTTAAGCGGTTTTCTCCGAAAATGCTCTTAATAAAACTGATTAAATGACTGTTGAATCTAATTTTAAATAAGCTGACAATATCTTAAACTTACCTTATATAAAATTCTATGTTATTCTAAGCAATTTAACGTGGAATATTGATGTATTAAATTAAAGTTTATTCTAGCTGTATAAAAGTTTTTGTTAAGATTTTATTAAAGTTTTTAAAATAATTAAAATATGTTTTATTTTAGCTTATTGTAAAAATATATTTTTTATACAAATTATTATTTGGTTAAAGTGAATTATTTAAAAAAAAAAACAAAAAATCGGTTAAAGTAAACTGTTTATCATTTTTTTTTCAGTTTTTTATTTTACCTTTATTTTAATGACATAAATAATTTTGTTAAAAAAACATTTTTTATTAATAAGTAATTATATAACTTTAGCTAGGAGTCATTTAAACTAATGATATTAAAGCCTATTTTAATATTTTCACATCCATATATTTGCTAAACAAAAAAACTTACTGTATAACCTTAATGACTTAAATACAAAACTAAGTTGTATTTCGTTTTAAGTAATTGTTTTGACATGAAAAAATTCAGTTTTATTTGTTTTACTAACATATATTTAAATATAACTGTTTCACTTGTTGTACAAATTAAATACAAATTGGTAAACAAAAAAAAACCAACTACATAAGCTGTTTATATTACTTTTTTCCGACGAATTGATATATAGTAAAACTTTTATGTCGGTGTTTAAGATGTATTAATTCCTCTTTTCATTTTCTCGGTATTTTTTTGGTTACAAGTTACAACCTAGGACCTATTTCGTCTGTATTGGGACTCATCAGAAAAGCATACTCACGAGAAATCGTTGATGAGATCTAAGTAAGAGTGGTTAAAAGCGACCATTTTGTGGGTAAGTTCCGAAAAAAAAATTATGCAGCCAAATGGTTCACATCCTTACGTCTAATATGTTGTCAATTTATCTTCTACGCTTCTTTTGTCATTTTTACAAAAATGTTTAAACACTTAAAGATAAAAGTTATAAAAAAGAATAGATTAATGTTAAATTGTTTTTTACTCTTTACGACTTGTTTGAATTTTTTGTTTGCTTTGAATTACCAAGTTCTCTGTTATAAGTTTTTTTTTTTTCTTAAAATAAGCTTGTTTTACTATCGTTTATTATTTTAGCTTTATGTTTATAAAACATTGTTACAAAAAAATTAAACTTTAATCTAGAATTTAAAGTTGAAGTCTAGTTATAATTAATCAGTATCTCTTAATACATCACTTCGATTTTCTGCCTAGTAAATAAAAGTACAAGTTTAATGATAAAAAAAATCAATATGTTAGAAACTACTTCATTATAACATACTACTTTTATGAAATTTGTGGTTGGAATGTTTATTATTAGTTTTTTAATATCTTACGCAAATTTTCTTAAAACAAAGTGAAAACTTTGTTTTTGTTCCAAAATTGTGTGCATTACTGTGTAATCTAAAGTCGTTCTACAAAACATTTTGTAAAACATCAAAGGAAATCAATAAAGTATATTTAACTTAATAGAAAGTAAAACTTTTTTTAAGTAAATTTTAAATTTGTTCAAACATTTTCAAAAATCAAAAAAAAATATTTTTTTACAACAGTGGAAATTTTGTCTTCACAATACTTTCTATTAATTTTATTTGATGGGTTAGTGTCAAAAATGCATTGCAGTCATTTGTATGTTAATCTAAATTATTATTCTAACGTTTTTTTTTGTTTTTGTTCAAAATATTTAAAATGATTAAGTGGTTAGATAACCTATATGGACACTACACTATATTGTCCTTTGGAAATATTTATGGATACCTTTTACTTCTTAATTAAGTGTTTTCCAAGATTACAAACTACTATATTTTCTGAATTACAAAATAAATTTAATTTGCGAAAATACAATTATACTAAGGAAACATGAAATTTCTTTGATTTGAGATAAACTTAACATTTTTTTTACACATCACTTAACAAAATTAAGTAAAAGTAAATAACTTTAATGCATTATTAGTCAGAATATTTTTTTAAACATTTTTATCATTCTTATTTGGTTTTTTTACAATCATATTGGTTTTAAGTACATATATTATTAAAACTTGTTTATTATATATTTTTACACACAATGATTTTATAGCTTGTGAAACTTTGTTCGTTAAATAAAGTTAAAGTTTTAACTCGTATTTAGCTTTTGTTACCTAATTAGTTATGATTGATCTCTTTTTATTTTTTTTAGTATTTTTTAATTGTCTAGCAAACTGAGCTTAATAAACTGTTCATCGTTTTTTTCTTAAAACTTTAAAGCAGGTATTATCAACTTTTTTTCAAACTGCTGTCTTTAAAATATTGAAAAAACCACTGACTCTCTTATAAAATTTCTCTAAAGACTACTATTAAATACGCCTAAGAATTTTTATAGTGTTTATTATCATCAGCTTCAGAATATCTAATGTTTATAACCAATTAAAATTCTTTATTTTTCTATAAAGTCTGTATACGTGTTTTAAAACTTCCATTAAATAAGTCAAAACCCTCCTTTTTTACTAAAAACTGAATAATATCCTGTGTAATCTAAAAAAGTTTCAAATTATGACCTTAACACTGCAACTATCAGATCACAGTAGATCAAAACAATACAACTATCACATCACAGTAATTTGCAATGACACAACTATCACATCCCAGTCGACCGCAACAATACAACTATCACATCACAGTAAATTATAACAATACAACTATTACATCATAGTAGAACCCAACACTACAACTATAGCATAAAAGTATATCACAACAATACAATTATCACATCACAGTAATTTGCAATGACACAACTATCACATCACAGTAATTTGCAATGATACAACTATCACATCACAGTAGATTGCAACACTACAACTATTACATTAGAGTTGTTTTATATTTTAATGTAAGTTTTGACGCAATTCTCTAAAACACGAGCGTTGATTTAGAGATTAGCAAATATTCTTTCCATCTCAAAGTAAAGTTTTAATTAAACTGTATTTAGTGCAAAAATAAAAATCTGACAGTTATATTAGTATTTGACAAATATAGAACATAACAACATTAATTTTAATTAATGTTTATCAATATAGTTTAAAAGTAATCAAAAAAACAAGTTTTTCTTCATGTAGTATAGAACATTATAGAAATATCGATATGAAAATCACCTTAGACTTTTTTTTTTTATTTATGCATAGACCAACTATTAGTCTACAACTATTTATAATTGTTGTACGTAACACTTTTGAGATACAATTATCACATCTCTGTTGTTAAATTAGTAAGAAATCAACTCTTAAAAAAACTCAATAGTTTTTAGAGTTGTCTTTACATAAATGTTTTCTCAAGATGCCTTGGCTAATTTGAAGTAACCATCGAAATAATTTTTTTTTATAATTTCTATTTACGTGTTTGTATTATTGCGATCTACTGTGATGTGGTAGTTGTAACATTGCGGTCTACTGTGATGTGAATGTTGTATTGTTGCATTATACTGTGATGTGATAGTTTTATTGTTGCGGTCTACTGTGTTGTGATAGTTGTATTATTGCAGTTTACTGTGATGTGATAGTTGTAACAATATGGTCCACTGTGATGTTATAGTTGTAACATTGCGTTCTGCTGTGATGTGATAGTTGTAACAATGCGGTCAATTATGATGTTATAGTTGTATCGTTGCGATCTACAGTGATGTGATAGTTGTAACAATGCGGTCAACTGTGATGTTATAGTTGTATCGTTGCGATCTACAGTGATGTGAATGTTGTATTGTTGCATTATACTGTGATGTGATAGTTTTATTGTTGCGGTCTACTGTGATGCGATAGTTGTATTATTGCGGTCTACTGTGATGTGATAGTTGTAACAATGCGGTCGACTGTGATGTTATAGTTGTATCGTTGCGGTCTACTGTGATTTAATAGTTGTAACATTGCGGTCTACCGTGATGTGAATGTTGTTTTGTTGCATTTTACTGTGATGTGATAGTTTTATTGTTGCGGTCTACTGTGATGTGATAGTTGTATTATTGCAGTTTACTGTGATGTGATAGTTGTAACAATATGGTCCACTGTGATGTGATATTAGTTTCGTTACCATAGACTTTTTTGTGACAGATGCATCATTGATGAAAATTTTAATTTAGATTGTTAATAATTAGAGATATATATATTAACACATAAACTTTAAAAAAAGAAGTTAGTGATTATTGATTAAAAGATAATAAAGGAACTGTTTACTTGTAATTTTTATTAACTTTATTTTTGTAAAGAATGTTTGTCTAGCTAACTTTTTTCTTTATCAATACTTGTTTGTTTTACATTGTATTTGTATTAGTGACTTTATTTTTCAGTCACCACTAGTGAGCTTAATAGTACCTAAAGAAGTAGGCCATGTACAATTAGGACTATATAAATTTCCAACAATTTTTAGGTTTTTGGCTTCGATCATACAGCAATTTTATATATGTGTAAGACATCAGTATAGTTGTTTTCAAAAATGGAATCAATGAGATTTCAGAACCTCCCTTTGATAAATTCAACAAGTAACAAACCTGTTCGTTTTTTACTTAAAACTAGTTGTGATCAATTATAGTCGTCGGTTGCTCTATTATATATGTATTTGATGAGTGTGAGCAAAATATTTCATTTGTAAAGTTTTCTAAATCCAATAAGAGTTGGAATGTTTCGCCTACAATGTTGAATCCAGCGGTCAAGATTTCGTGTTTGTAGTTTTATGCAGAAAATAGTTTTAATTGATGGATTTCAAAAAATATGGTATCTGTTAACTCTTTTAATAGCACACGTTATTAAAAGTAATGAATGGAGCTCTAATGTTTAAAAATAAAAAGTTTACAATTTTTAAGACAAAAATGTTGTTACTGGGTAAATAGAGGTCTAGATAGCGGCTTAACCTCCGGCGGTTTTTTTAAAAAGTGTTGAAGCATATTACTTTGAAGAAAATAAATTGACACAACTGTTGATATGTCACAAAAAAGATGTTCTTATGGCACTGTAAGCATAGGAAACAAAATGATTGTAACTGATATAATTTTACACCAATCATTGTGAGGTTTTTGATTTTTTTCTAAAATTAATTTATTAATTTAAAATAGATTTTTATCTAACTTATCCTAACCAAGTTTTTTATAAGAAATTATAGAAAAAGTTTTCAATTATCAAGATAAGTTGATTACTAGTTTTTGTTTGCACTTTGTTTTTATTTCTTACTTATAAAAGTTCTTGTTATACATATTAACCTCCTAATGTAAGGAACAATTTTCACATTGTCAATAACAGCAGGACTTTAGTTTATATTTTATTTTATAATAAATTTAGAAACTTGACTATATATAAAATTTTGCAAACCGTTAAACTGTAACCTTTTTTATTTAAAAGTTTTGTTGTACATGAAAACAATTTAGACATCTATCTGTAAAACAGTTATGTATTTTACTTTTGAATTTAACATTAAACGCTTCTACAAAAATACTCTGTCTTGCAAAACACTTAGCTTCTTAATGAACAAAATAGTAACACCTTGCTAAAAAAGTATAGAAACTTTCTGCTAGAGTCTATTTTTTTCTAATTAAGTAACCTACTTTTTTTTACATCACAGTATTTAAAGTTTATTAAATGCTGTTTTTAATTCAATAAAGAAAGAATTTTGTGATTTTTATTTATATATATATTTCAATGAAAGTCTAGCTATGTTATATTAATTACTAAAATGTCAGTCTGATTGTACCGTATTATATTACACAAAAATTTTAAAATAAAAATTATAAGTTAAAGTTCCAATTAATGACCAGATGATTTGTTATGTTAAATAGAATAGTCAACCTAAAACAATTTGTTTAACATTTAATACTAATAGTTTAAAAAAACGACGAAATATAGTTGATTTTTAACACCTAAAATATATATACTTATAAAATATTTGATAAACTATATGCCTAATAACTTTAGTTCAATTCTAAACGTATTGTTTAGTTATATAGAACTACTTAAGGTTACATTTAAATTTTAAAACTACGAAACATATCAAGTTTTATTGAGATAATATAAATATACTTTAAAAGCTAAAGTTTAAACTGTAAATTACATTTTTGTCTTTATACTACTACAATATTAACTTAAGTATACAATCGACTTTAGTGAAAAATAATTACAACATTAATCAATTAGATTTTAAATATTAAATCATGTGAAAAAACGATACGAATTTAAATCCTAGGAGATGATTTCGATAACCTAATTTTATTTACTAATTAATAGTATGTTAACAAGGTTACTTTAAATAGGCACTAAAACTTTAATTATTTAATTGATATTATAAAGCTTTTATTTAGTTTTATAAAAGCTTTATGGTGAAATTTTCAATAAAGTTTAAGTAAATATGTATGGAAGTTATTGAAATTTAGTTTATAGAAAAAATATAAAAAATATGATTTATAAAAAAAAATAGTAAAAACTGATAACACATGTATAATACTAAAATTTGTTTTACTTATTATTATACTTTTCAAAGAAACTTTAAATTTAGAATTTATTTAAGAAAGATGAAATGCTTATTAAAGAAAAACAACAATGTTCAAAATGTTTGTCAACTTATTTAAAAAACTAAAGCAGCTTTTTTAATTATAAATAAAAAGTTTAATAACTCTGGATATTACTAAAACACTTTTGTATCACTGCTTATTAACATAATCTTCGGATTTAAATCTTTAAATAAAAACATCTTTTTTAATTAAGCAGCTAAACATTCAATGTATTTAATTAGTTTTTAAACTATTCAGTCATCAGCTTCATTTTATTTTCATGATAGAGGTTACTTTTAAATCTGTTGAATAAAAATACACTTATATGAAGTACGACCGTCAATTTAGTATGAAATTTAAAAATCTGAGAAGTGGTAAATTATCAGTTTTATATGAAACAAGGTATTGTGCCCAAAAAGACTTCAGTATAGTTGTTTGTAAAGATGGAATCATTAAAACTTTAGAACCTACTTTCAGTTTTAAAACTTTTACAAGTAGCAAACCTGTTTGTTCTCTACCAAAAAAAAGTCGTGATTCAAAATTAGTCGTTAGTGGCTCTAATTTGTATTTATTTATTGAATATGAGCAAAACATTAGATTTGTAAAGTTTTCTGAGTCCAGTAAAAGCTTGAAAACTTTGCCTTTAATGTTGGATGAGCGGTCAAGATTTAATGTGTGTAGTTTTATGCAGAAAATATTTGTAATTGGCGGAAGTATAAATCGTGAATCTATTAACTCTTGTATGGCTTATGATATTAAAACTGTTAAGTGGAATTACATAGCTCCAATGATTAAAAAGAGACAAAATACTTCTTGTACAGTTTTTCAAGGCAAAATTGTTGCAACTGGTGGTTGGAAAGAAAGGCGTTTAGGTATTCGTTCATTTTCTGGCGGCTCTATAAATTCTGTTGAAACATATTGTTTTCAAGAAAATAAATGGACCCAATTTCCTAATATGTTACGAGAAAAATATGGTCATAGCACTGTAAGCATAGGTAACAAAATGTTTGTGATTGCTAAATACTTTGAGGAAGGTTGTGAATTTTTTGATTGTACGTCAAATAAGTTTACATTTATTAAAAGAAACCAACACATAGAAGACATTATTGATAATCTGCCAAAAGTTGATGCGATCGCTGTTGGATATAAAGTTCATGTGTTTCAATTTATACAACTTGATTTTACAATAAAAAGAATGAGATATTTTAAGGCTATTAGTAGAATATCTACGTTTAGTTATGACGTAAAAGAAAATTCTTGGACTTCTGAACACAACTGCAACCTTGAGTCTTTTCGTTATTTTAGTTGTGCGAAGATGTTTAAACGCTAAATTTTTCATAGTCATACTGTTTTGGACATCACAACTTGTTTGAAGTTTTAATTTTGTTTGCGTTTACAAGTTTTTTAGTTCTTAGTTTGTTTTCTTGTAATAAATTATTTTGTTGAAAATTAATAATTGAAAACATTCTAAATTTAATAAAATGTCGTGCAAATAAGATTTCATGAAACATTATAAAAAAGAGTAGAAATCAATTTCACTACAAGCTGACAATATCTATGACATTAAGCTTTTATAAAATTGAAAGTTAAATTAATCTACCAAACTATTGAATGTAAATGAACTATGAAAAAGCTTTTACTTAGTTGTGTAAAAGTTAATTGTTATAAGTGTTTGCGGCAGGTAGAATGAAATATGTATGTAAGTTGTTAGAACAGTACTGGTAAAAAAATTAAATAAGTTATTAGAGTAGCACTAAATAACAAAAACTAATATAATAATCTAACCAATAAAAACTGCTCGTATTTTTGATGAGTAATCTGATTTGTTTTTAACTTTGAGTTTAATCATTTTAACTTTGTTTATAAAAAAATTGCATTTAAAAAAGAACAATGTTGTAAAACTTAACTTATTTAAAAAACAAAAGCAGCTCTAGTTGTTTGAACACAAAATTTTTCGTTAAATGGATATTGTTTTAGAAGTATAATATTAAAAAAAATTGTAAAACAAATTCTTAATAGTTAAAAAAAAATTAATACTTTGATATTAAACTTTACTTTAATAAACACTTTAATATTAATAAAATGCTAAAAAACTGAATAAACAATAGAAAAAATATTTTTACTATAAAATTTAAAACTAACTAGTCAATATGATGTTTCTTGATATAACTTAATAAGTTAGTTATGAGTCTATTTGTTTTAAGTAAATTAAAAAGACTCTAGACAATCAACTTAGTATGAAGTATGAGTATATGTTAAGCAGTGAAATTTCTGTTTTGTATTAGGAAGGTATTGTGCTCAATAAGACATCAGTATAGTTGTTTGTGAAGATTGAATCATTAAATGTTGAAACCTCCTTTTAGTTTGAGAAACTTTACATTTAGCAATTATGTTTGTTTTTTTACTAAAAACCAATCGTGATTTGAAATAAGTCATTAGTGGTTTTAATTTGTATATATTTAGATTGTGAGTAAAAAACGTCATTCGTTAAGTTTTCTTAATTCAGTAAAAGTTTGAATGTTTTGCCTTCAATGTTAGATTTTGTGTTTGTAGTTTCATGCATAAAATACCTGTGATTGGTGGAAATATAAATGAAGACTCTGTTAACTCTTATAAGGGTTATAATATTAAAATTAATAATTGGAGTTTATAACTTTATTTTACATAAAGAGAGAAAATACGTCTTGTACAATTTTTTAAAGGAAAATTGTCATAACTGTAGGTCGAACGTATAAACTTTTTTCTGACGTAATCTTAAAATCAGTTGAAGCATATTGTTTGTATGAAAATACATGTACACAACTTCCCGATATGTTAATAAAAATATCTTATGGGACTACAGGTATAGAAAAAAATTGTTTCTCATATTTTATTTTCGAAAAAATGCAGTTTTTATAAAACTAAAATTCAGCTTTAATAGTACAATAAGTTGAACTTATGAGTTTATCTTTTTTATGCGACTTTTTAGTAAAAATGAATAATTTTGATTTTGTTTTTAATTAATTTTGTTAAAAGTACTTTGATTGTATTGATTACTTCTAGACTGCTTACTGAGACCAAAAATTTATAAAAATTTTGACTTAAACTGTTTAAATTTTAATAAATCTTTTGACTATACTAGCTAACTATTTAAAATGAACTATTCTAGATAATTATTTTCTTTTTTTTCTGTTTGCCGTCTATTTAACACACTTATAAAAATAACATTTTATTATACAATCGTTATATTTATGCAAACATAAATAAAAAGATGTAGATTTTAAAAATTGTGTATCAGCAAAAAAAATTCAAAGCTATGCAGAAAGATAAATATGTTAGTCTTAAAAAAAGGTTTTCTTGTAGAAACTAAAGAGAGAAGTTTTAGGTTTTAGACCAGGGTTTCCCTAACTTTTTTTTTTAAACGGCCTCCTTTAAAAAAATTAAAAAAGCTATGAACCTTTTCAACAAGATTACTTAAAATATAAATATTAAAAACACCTCAGACCTTACTTTATCAACGAAAAAAATTAGGTGGTGTATACGATAACTACGGAAAAAATTAACTACGATTAACAAGAAAAAATAAACGTTTGCTTCTAAAAAAACTTCTTTGTGCACCGATGAAACAACAACTTAGTTAGATATTGAACTATTAAAATTCTAAAAAAGCACAAAAAAAGTTTAACACAAAAATATTACGGTAGCAACAAAACTACTTTAATTTTTAACTGTTGATAACCGGTTATTGCAGAATTTCTACTACATTCTTGGTAGTTTGGCGCAAGAAAATTCGTAAACCTGTTGGGTTGCTTTGCAAACGTTTTCCGACCACACGTTACTTTCTACGTCATAAAGAAAAATAGATCCGTAACAGAAAAAGAGAATCTTGTTTCCGACTGAAGTGACGAAAGAGTTGTCAAAAAACGACAAAAAGTCCGCAGGAGGCGTGCGCAACAAAACGAACTTGCTGCAACAAGAATCGAAAACTTCGAAACTGGTCGAAGAACGACCGCCAAACACGAACAGCTTGTTCTTGTGAGCAACTGATTTGTGACATTCCCTCCGTTCAACCATGGCGGGTATGTTCGACCAGGAGTCATCAACGTGATCGTACGCCTCGACGCTGCTCATTATTCCGTTATAGTTGTTGCACCCGCCAGAAACGAAGATTCTTCCTTCGAACACGGCGCACGACGCGTTCTGCCTCGCAGATTTCGTTCTGGCAACCTCCTTCCACGTCGAGTTTGCCGTGTTGAACTCGAGACAGTTTCTAGTGGTGTTTATAGAAAAGTAGCGTCCTCCGATGCAGCATATCTTATCCATAAACGAACACGCACAAAAATCAGCACGAACATCGTACATTTTACTTATGAGGCTCCAAGTGTCAGTGGCAGGTGAATATTTTTCAACGGGCGTCACCGGGTCCCATCTTTCATTGCTGTTGTCATAGTAACCGTCGTTGCCACCTAGTGCGTAAATTTCACCGTTGATGCAAAACGCTTTGGAATTTGTTCGCGCATGGTTGATTTCTGACAAATTACTTACTTTTGAAAGGTTGTTGACATCAACAGCAAAGCAATTTTTAAGAACTTGAAATTTTGTTTGACCGCCGACAACAACAAAGTTAAAACTATCTTGGCTACAGTGCCTGTTGTTAGATGGAGCCTCCCTATATTTTAACTCTTTTTTGTTCCTGATAGTTTTCTTTATAACATCAAAACACTCCAAGTCCTCAACTATCCACATACTCTGGTCAACCATATTGTTCAAAGCAGGAACTGTTAACAATGAAAGACGAACTGTTTGCAAGAGATACTTCGCATATTTACTTCGTTCAATAATATTATGGTTCAACCAGGCATTCATTGCTCTGAATACTTGCAGCTCTGAATCGATCAGTAACTCAGAACTGTTTAATATTGCTGCTACTAATGTAAAGTCTAGCTCTAGAAAGTCCTTTGAATCAGCAGAAGTAGTAAACCAACGCTCAATGAGGCGTAAAGACATTTTGTAAAGTTCTTGGAGTCTAAATAGTCAAGAAAAGGAAAGATATGGTATACAGTTAGGTACAGTAACACTATCTTTAATCCATTTACATGCTTGGTTTGCTGCTTTTTCATCCAGCAAAACTTTGCTAACTTTTACAAGTTTTATTTTGTTTTCTTCGTTAGATTTTTTATTTTCTGAATAAGTTTTGACAATCAGTATTATTATTTTTTTATATTTATCACTTTGAAATTACAAAAACACTAAACAAATCTTTCGATTGACTTTTAATTTAAGTAAATAAAGTTATAGTAATTTATATTTAAAATATATTATTAATTAAACTAAAACACATTTCAGAAAACTCTTAAAATTTTCATAATCACAATAAAATCTTATAAATAATGTTATTACATATTTTGATATATTTATAAAATATTAAAATTTTCTTCGGAAGTTAATTTTTTTAATTGACAATACAAAAATAAACGTTTTTCATAAAAAATCTTTATTACTTTAAAAATATTTACTAAATATTTAGATTTTATTAGCGCAAATTTATACTGATTTTTTTAGTTTCGGTTGGTAGTAATATCCTTTGCAAACTACAAAAACTTGATATAATTTTAACAGAACTTATAAGAGATAAATACTTTAAAGTTTATCAGTACGTTCTTTAATCGCTTACAATTTATTTATATTATTCGAAAAATATAACTAAAACTGTGCAATATGTAAAACATTTTTTTTAATAAATATTTTAGTTTTTTTTTAATTAACTCCATGCGGATGGTTATTTTAAAAGTTTTGTTTTTAGTTAAGATGTAAATTTTTAACTCACAAACAAAAAATATTTTTTAGTATCGTTATGTTATTAGTATTTCACAAAAAAGGATAATTTTAAAAGTTATTGAAAGGAAGATTATTAAATAAAAAATTTTATGCGATTTTGCCTCGAATATTAAATTATAAAAAACTTACCTTCATCAATAAACACATAGTTTTGAAAAATAATTGTCTTTGATTATTTAATTTGTTAAACTACTAAAGTTCTATAACTAGGAACATTAGAGAAATGTGTTTTTTAAGTTGGTTAACTTTTACAGTTAGTTTTATTAGAATTGTTAGGCTGAAAATTAATGGCAAATAATTAAATAAGATCATAAAACTTCAAGCCATATGACAACTTTAAAAATTACTATAGTTTTATAATAAATTGAGACTAACAATAAGAATAATATAGCAATCTTTATTGATTAGCTTAACCTCAAGTGTGGTTATATATTTATTTCTTAAACAAACTGATTATTTCGACTCAATCCTAAAGGAAAAATAAATCAACTTTTTTGTTCTCAGTTTACAACAAAATTGAGGAGTTAGAACAACTACAACTGCTAGCTTTAAAAAAATTCTAATTACTGTAACATTGAACTAAAATCTTTCTTTATTTGTAAAAAACTAATAGCTAGTTTTTAACATGTGCATTTCTAAAATATTTTTTTAATTTTTCCAGTTCTAATTTCAGTTTAATTGATATTATTATATTTTAATTTTAGTTTTTAGTTACTACTAGTTTATTATGGAAACCCACCTGGTTTCAAAACATCAATTAGTTGCCTGGTATTTTCTTTGCACACATCGAGAAAACCAAGCTTTTTGTTTTTTGCGAAAGTCTTTTTATCAGGTGCTGATAAAACTCGTTTTCGTTTTACAGTACTTTTGCTCATATTTATGTTTTAAAGTCTGCAATATTCAATATTATTGAATAAGTATAATGCATAGATTGTCGTACACTTAATTTATTGGTACTACTCACATAACTTATTTCAGCCTTTTTTAATTATTGTCTTATAAAAACGAGATGCTATTTTGGTCTACGTTATAAAAATCTGAAAGACAATTTAAAAATATTATTCTTTATAAAAAATAACCACAAAACACTATACAAAACATCTATTTGAAAATGTTAAGTTACTTAATGGAAAACCTTGAAATAAATAAAACTTAATAATAAACCAAGGTTTAGTGCAGTATACTATGAAATAGTTATAGAACTGTCAAGTTTTTAAATTTACTTCTAAAGACGTAAAACAAGGTTGCCACAGATCAAGCTGAGAAAAATTTCCTGACTTTTCTGGACTCTTTCCTGACATTCTTCTGACTTTTCTAATTGAAACTTTTAATTTACTTTATAATTAAGTTTATTTATTTAAAACTTATTATAAAAAAAAAACATAATCTAACACTTGAAACTATATAGAGCTTTAAATCTAATCTTAAAGCAGGTTAAAACAACAGTTTTTTCCTGAATTCAATCATTAAACAGCCAGTACATCTTTGAACCATCTGTGTATGATTGATGTATTTGCAATAAAAAGCTCTATCAGCAAAATACTTGTATTATTACCTTATAAACACAGATCAACAATCAACATCGGCGAAAGTCAGCAGAGCAAAAGCCTGGACTTTCGTTTGCCAGTTTTATATTGCTTGTTTGCTAGTTATAAACACTGAATGTCTGAAAAATGACACAACATTTTTAGTATTTTCTAACATCAATAAACGAAACAGTTATTTTTATTACATGTACTAAAGTTTATTTTCTCCGTTTCTTTATTAGCACTTGAACCTATTCATCTAATGTAGATATGGTGTCATTTATCTGATCTGCATTCCGCTTCATTTTCATTGCAGTTAAAACAATTTACCTCATTTTATTTAAATCGTTCTCATCTGCCGCGCCTACATTTGTTGAAGAGAATCTTTTATCAAAATCTAGCAACAATTTGTAGGTTTCATTAATCTCCTTTCTGCACTCATTTATTTTTACCCTCAATTTTGCTGGCTCAATTATTTACTTACACGAAAAACACTTTTATACTAAAATCATGCTTGATAAACGTTTGTGTATATATCACAGTTTCACTATGGACGTTTAGTTGCTGCAGATCATCAACACTAAAAAGCTTACAAAAAATGTTTGTTAAAATAGAGTAGTTGTTCAATATGTTAATAGAAAATGTTTCACTTTTTAAAAGGATATTTATTAATTTATATTGTAAATTTCTAGGAAATTCAATCTTCATGACTTTACTTCACTTTTGTCTTTTTTTTTTAATTTTTCCTCACTTTTCCTGATTACCTGATTTTTCCTGACCTTTTGGCAACTCTGTTAAAATAACTAACCATAGCTTATATAAGAATATTTAGTGAGCAATAAACTATAAAAGGCTTAACAAACTGTTAAACTTGTAAATCTAACTCAAATATTAAAAGCAACTAAACATACAGTTTAAATATTAACCTTGTAATAAACAATACCTACATTTAATAAACAATCAAATAAAGTTCAATTAGAGTTCTTTTAGCAGGTTACTGTCTAAGCTACACAATACACAACTGTATTATGTTACATTATATACAGCACAAGTATACATAATTGTTTTGTCAATGTTATAATTCAAAAACAAAGATAAAAGCAATAAGAGGCCTGAGTTACCCTGTGAATATTTTTATTGATCATTTCTTTGAATTTCAAGAAAACTGGCCTTGAAAATACTATAAATTAAATCCTATTATATACAGGTTTGCCTTTCTTTGAGTCATAAAATCTTTTCTGAATAACCTTAAACTTCCCGGAGTTTCCTTGAGTTGTTTTAAATCCTTAAAAATTTTTAATAAACTATTTAAAAATTTTCTAGAGATTTTTTTTAATCTTAAAACTTCCCTTAAATTTTTAGAAAAAAATTAAAACTGCTTTAAGTTTCCAAGAGTTTTAAAAAATTGAAAATTTCCTGAGTTTCCCTGAGATTTTCTAAAAATTGAAAATTTCCTGAGCTCATTAGTGTGTGGCAACCCTATATATTTTATTACATAAGAACCAATGTGAATTTGGTAATTAACTAGGATGATGTTGCACCAATATCAAACTGAAATTATATTGTATTTGATGTCTTGTTAAGCATAATTTTTGCTAAAAAATTATACTTTATAAGTACAAAAATTGAATTATATATCATAAACTAATAAAACTTAAATATTTAACCGCTTTTATTAAATAATATAAAGCAATAATTTCATTTCAATATTTTATACTGATTATGATATTATAAAAAAAGAATCAATAGAATACTTGATTTTATCATAAATAAGTTTATTCTCACTATGTATTTAAAGCTTGATTAAAGCAAAGTATATTTTTTCATTAAGCAAATTTGCATAAAAAATTTATTTTTAGCCTAAAATAATGGTTGAAAAACAATAATTCTTAATATAATTTCAGCTTGATATTGGTGCAACTTAATCCTAGGTAATTACTGTGTATTTTTGTTTAGAAATAATAAACCCCACCACTCATAACCTTATATGAGCAGTAAAAAAAATCTGAAGTTAAACTTTTAATTGTTAAGTTTTTCTCATGCTACAGATGTATTACACTTAAATTGTATACAAATTTCTGGAACAGGTAAGGTTTAATATTTGAGAACAGACTTATGAATTTCAAACCAAGTGTTTTGCTAATTTGTAACAACTTGTGGCACTAAATGATGTCAGTTAGCATCAAAATTCACGGTTGGATAGCTTTATCTCTAAAAAATAGAAAAGCCAATCAGCAACACATTTGTAGAACATTCAGCAGTAAGTCACAATATGTTGCCTTGACATTTAGTATATTATTTACAAATCATCAATGATAAAACGATAGTTTAAACATTAAATCGGCTGTAATTAAAAAGTTAAATGTAAAAAAAAACTTGCAGTTGGTTAAAGATTGTAGAAAAACATTTTGTTATCTAACTTTCGATATATTAAATTGCTATATACTTTTTAGCCTTAACTTAATAGCATTACTTAACGATATAGTATAAAATACTTTATATTCTATAACGATAATAAAACATCTGAGAAAGAATTAAAACAATAGTTAGTTAACTACAAATCTGATAAACACTTAAAATATAATAACTTTTCATATTTTATTTAACAATTCTAGTTTTTTCGTAACTTTTTAGTAAAAATATTGTTATCCCGGTTATCCCTAACCCTCTTACCCTCGGTCAGTAACTAATTTATTTTGTTTTATATTAATTTATCTTTTAGCTTTTTTCTCTGTTTCTCATACATTATTTTTTGTTTTTTTTTTACTCTCGTGCAAAAATTTAATTTGTGCAAAACTGACCGTTGATGTAAAATTGTCTTCGTGAAATTTAGTCCCTTCGTGCAATTAGTAACCTCTACAATTTTGTCTTTTTGCAATTTTGACCCGTTGCCGCCTTATCTATGTCTTTATTTTTATATGCATATTGTAGGTATTTGGACCTGGTTGGTAGTAAATAAATATTGTATATAAAAAAAAATGCAAAAATTCCTGTAAATATAGTTGAATAGTGTGTTACGCAAATTTAAGTGTATAGCAAAAAAACCTTTTGCTTAAGAATTTTATCCTATTTTAATGATTTACTAGATACTAAAAGATAAAAAACCTGGAATCCTTGAAAAACCTTAAATTTTAAATAAAATCACTAAAAAACTTGAAACTTTAAACAATTTTTACATTTAAGGTCAAAAAAATTATTTACGTAACAAAAAGTTACTATTTACAATATTTATGGTATTTTTCTAGCATGAAGTGACCTTAATATCAAGCTGACATTACAAGCCTTCTGTAACCATAACTTTAGGCTAATAGTGGATTTTTTTTTTAAATTTGATAAAGTTTTTTTTAAATTATTATCTGTAAGTCTATTTTTAATTTTAGCTTAAAAATAATTAGAAGTATCTAGTGAAACTTTGTAGTTTGACTCAAAAAATATATAACATACAGGGTTGCCACTCGGTCAGGAAAAGTCAGGAAATCAGGAAAAGTCAGAAAAAAGTTAAATAAATGACAAAAGTCAGGAAAAGTCAGAAAAAAATGGGGGTTTTGAAAAAAAAGTCAGGAAAAGTCAGGAAGTTTGATAAAATTAAAAAAAAAATCAGTTTAAACTTACAAAATTCCTTGTTTTTCAAAGCCTTTAAATGGTAAAAATTAGCTAGAAATCCTTAAAAGTCAGAAAAAAATTCCAAAACTTTCCTAGAAATTTACAAAATAATATTATTTGTTTCGGATGCCTTCACCTGGTATAAATTAGTAAAATATCCTTTAAAAAACTGCAAAACTTTTCTACTAGCATATTGAACAAGTACCCTACTTGAACAAGCAGATTTTGATGTGTATAATTGTGTATCAGATTTTGTAAGCTTTTTAGTATTGATGATCTGTAGCAAGGACACTTCTATAGTGAAACTGTGATATATACACAAAAGTTTATCTAGCATAATTTTAGAATCAAATTGTTTTTTGTTTAAATAGTTGAGTTCTTTATAACTAAGCAGTTAGTTTAGTATTTTATGTAACAAGTTAATGTGTATACTTTACCTGTTTATAATTTTTACAAAGTTCTTTAAATTTAAAAAATAAGTTATAAGAGAGGTATATGCCAAGATTACTTATTTATTTGTACTTTTTGTAGAGTAACTTAAGTTTTTAAAGTAAATAAGTTCATATTTATTTGTTACAAATTTTATACTAAATTATAATAGGATATATTTTATACAACATATATATAGTTTACGTTTTTATGTCTTTTTTATACAGTTACTTAAGTATATTCTTTTTTAGTTGATTATTTATTTAAGGATTTTATATTAAATAGTTTGGGTAGTATTTTATTAAACTAATTGAACAATTAATATAAGTAAAACTGATTGAGAAAAGTCAGAAAAATTTTGGTAAAAAGTCAGGAAATTTTTCTCAGCTTGATCAGTGGCAACCATAGTTGCCAGAATTTTTCTGCTATTTTTGCCCTCATTTAACTTCTATAGGAAAATTGACATATATAAATTTTTAACCGATAAGTATCGCCCAAGAGCTAAGTTTGGCTTTCTTTGAATTTCAGTAAATGAATTAGTCTACAAATAAAACACTATACTATAGTGCTATTCTTATTAACTTTCAGTTTACTGAAATTAACTTCTTTAGACTAAAATACTAAAAGAATAATTCTTGCAAACTAAAAGTACAAATTCCGGTATTTAAAAAATGCTTACAGTTTTTTGCTCATACTTAAAATTATTTTCAAATGCAGAAGTCTATAAGTTAGGTTCGAGTTTTTTGAGTTCGCACAGTCGGTTAAATTTGCAAATATTGAGTTCGCACTGCTGTTTAATTTTGAATTTAGAATTTAAAAAAATTGCTTAGTATATAACTTTTTCAATTTTAAGTTAAGTGAATTTAAGTTTAATATTTGCTTCAAAATATTATTATTAATGAGTTTTTTTTTCTAATTTATTTAAATAAATGTATAAAAACATTATAAAATTAAAGAAAAACAAAACAAAAAATTTTTAAATGTACTAAATGTTCTAATCAAAGAAATCATTTCTTGATTAACAACTTTAATTATATATTTCTGTAAATTCAGTCTCAAAATAGCAGTAATAAACACTTTTTTTTGAAAAAAAGCAAATTATAAGATTGTTTTTATATTTTTATTAAAAAACGATTCTTTTAAAAATATGTAAATGAAATGGTACTTAATGTTTAGACAATGATTTTTTTATAATTTACAGTAACTTCAAAATATGTAACCTTTTTGTAATAAATTTTGGTTTAAATTTTAACGATAATAGTGGATAAAAGCTTTTTTTCTTTAAATTAGTAGAGTATTTTAAAAAATACATTAATTTATTATCGAACTGTAATATTTATATAGTTTTAGACTTCTATTTTGAATACAAATTGAAATTTAGCAAGTGTACTTAATGAAAAGGTTATTTATCAGTTTTATAATAAATTTTATTAACAAAAAAATCTTTATTTAATTAGTTTGTATATATTCCTACAGTGAACAGAATTTTTGGATGAACTTAAAAAAAAGATAGCTTTTCTAATAATTGGACGTATACAAATTCAGTACATTTACCTTTAGGATACAGAAAACTTTTAGATGTAAAAAATTCATTAGCTTAAAGTAGCTAGTATAATTTTTGTAGCTAATTTAAGTATTTTTTTCCAATACCTAAAATATATTAAGTAACTTGTTGAAAAAATTTGCAATAAACTAGCTAAAAAAAATATATTAAAAACTAAAGCTCTATCATAGTTAACATATAAAAAAAACAAATAATAAAAACAAATCAAAGTAATAGCAGAAATATTACTTGCAGAAATTGTAATAGTTCACTGTCTAAAATCCTGCAAAACTATTTACATAACTAAAAATCACATCTTATAAACAGTAAAACTTTTTTTACAATATAAAACACCTAGAAGAATTTATTTTAAATTTTAAGCTGGTCTTTTAATCTTTTTTGTTCATCATAATAATGAAAAACAAATGGATTAAAGCTATTAGAATTAAATTGCTTCTATTGGTACTCCTTAAAACTAAACCATAAAAATAATAGGTAATACTATTTAAGCTTCATAACTAAATGTTCTATGTCATTATTTTAGGTATTTATTTGAAAAATTAATAAGAAAAAGGTCAAAAAACATCAAATAATCTACTGTGAAATTAAAAAGACTAATCAACTAGATTTAAAAAAATTTCTACACTATTTTTTCTAAAAGGTAGTTTTCACATAAAAAGTAGAGCTTACATTTGTAGTTTCAAAATTTCATTTCTATAAAAGCTTTTATGATAACAAAATTATGAATAACTTTAATTTTAGTATGAAGAAAATTAATAGAAAGATACAGCTTAAAAAGCATTTTAAGATCAAAACTACTAAATATCAAAATATTCTATTAAAAACAAAACTTCCAAGGTATGAGGTAAAAATTTAACTTAGTTTTAAACATTCAATTATTTTAAACATCTGAACGAAAATAGAGGTTTAATAAAAATACAATATGATTTTAAAATATTTTAAAATGTTACATAAGCTTGGTTTATACAACTGATTTGTTTAAGCATTTCTAAAAAACTAGTAAATCAGAAATCAACAAGACAAATAAGTTTTAACAAAACCAACAATTCATAAGTTGAAACACTGAATAAAAAACTGTTTACTATTTCTAAAATTTTAAAAAAAGTTTGTATACTAAGTTAGTAAAATTTTACATTTAATGTATAAAATAGTTTAAATAGACTAAAACTAAATAAACTCTTAACTAATAAAAAATAAGTAGAAAAAAAATCAGTAATAACATTGTAGATTGTAAAGTTGGCTTAAAACATAAAGAAACTCCAAAGCAATTAAAACAAATTGCTTTAAACAGTAACTGTTTTTTATTTTTAAGCCACTTAATTAATTTTTCTGTCTAAAAAATAACACCAAAATGTAAAAAAAACCATACAAGGAGGAATTTTTTATTGAAACTATCAATCTTTTAACATACATCACTTTAAAAAGTTAACTGCTACAGTATATAATTTTTAAAATGTTTGATCTTTTAATAAACATGACTATAAATAATAACCAAAAATTTATTTTTTTTGTTCAAAACTAAATAAATCTAAAAGATCTAATAACACAAAAAAATATTTTTTTGAACACACTTTAATTTAAAAAGAAGTAGTTCATATAATTACTTAAGTTGTTTTGAAACTATTAGTTCTATATCTTCAAAAAACACAAGAACAACATTTTGTGAACAATTAGAACACAACTAAATTTAATTAAGTGCAAAATTTGTTACATAAAACTGTTGGTAATAAAATAATAAATATGTACTGAACTAATTAAAAATTAAAAAGGTTAAAAAAAATATTTTTTTAAAGTTTACCTGAAAAAACATTTAGAACAAATTACTTCAAGTTACCCTAGGAGTGAAGTATGTTATTTTTAATGTATTATAATTAAAATTGCAAACAATTAGGAAATGAAATACTTAGTATATAACAAAAATTCATATATTTATAGTTACAAAACATATATAAAACCAATTTAATTTTTTTTCTTTTAGTTCAAACAATTATCTAAGTCATTTTATTGTTTATCATTGTAAATTTAACATTTGTTAAATATTTTTAAAATTAAATGTGCTCTTAACTTTAAACAGCTATATTTAGAATTAGTTTAAATAATTTAAATAAACAACATATAATTTATTTAAAAATCTACAAAGTAAGATCAAGCTTTACATTTTTTCAAAATTCTTTAGCATCTATTAAACTTTAATTCAACCGATACAGTATTCATGAAGTAATATTAAAGTTAACTAAAAATAAAAATTACAGTTCTTTTGATCAGAAAGTTGTATTACATGCCACAAAACAAGAGCAAATTACAACAGAAAATAAAGCATTTTGAGTATTTTCAATCTCATGTTTACTTAAACTTGGATTAGCATTCTAATAAAAATAAAAAAATTTATACAAAAGTTTAAAAATTTGTTGATTTTTTTTTTGCACTTTAGTAAATTTATATCTAAGTTTAATTGATATATTTTATGTTTTTCTTAATTGCAAAAAAAACAATAAAACAAGTTCAAGGTTTTTTGCTTATTATTTGTTAAGAACATATAAAAGGTTGTGTAAATCAGTTAAAACTTTTAAAATATTACTACAAAAGCTTTGTTTTACATATGTTTGTATTTGAAACTTTTTACAGAAATTAGAATTTCAAAAACTTGTTTATCACTCAAAAATAAATTTTTAAATATTTGAAAATCCATTGTAGTTAAATATAATATTATTATACATTTTAAAACGAAGAGTTAGAAAAAAAATATAAGTATTATGAAGTGGAAAAATTGGAATCATACTTTTATTAAGTTGAAAAAAAAATTTGAAAGGTAAAAGCTTTTTTTTTTAACTAACTTAAAGACCAAAGTATCTTTTTAATTAAGGAAGATGGTCTAAAAATAATAAATAGATAAATTACAAACACTGATGAGTTATTTAGAATAAATGAAATATTAAAAAAAAACTAACTTAAAGAGATGAGTGCTCCTGGAACAACTATCAAATTGGAACAGTCTCTCGAAATCTTAACCAACTTTTTGCGATTGGCTTTAATAAAATGTGCTTCAAGTGATATGAATTCCTGTTAAGTCAAAAAAGTTTTTTTTTAAATAGGTTGAACTAGAATAAACACATTAATACTAAACAAAATATATCATTAAAAATAGAAAGCTATAAAATTTATTCAAGTATAAAACATTAAAAATTAATCAATTTGTACAAATATTTTAATAAAAAAGTTAAATAAAAAATAAAAAACAACTTTGATACAAATACAAAATACACTTTATCAAACTTAATAGATTACTAGAAATAATTGGATGTTTACTGATAATACTTTTAATGTTTATAAAATAATCGAATAGAATTTAGTTAGATTTAAATTGCTTTCATATGCAAAACATGTACGTGTAGTATATTATTCTTCAATATTAAACATTTTTATTAAATGAAAACTGTGGACTTTAACATACTTTGGAAGAAACAATCTCTCAGTAAAAAAATTTATAAAAGTATTGTTATATAAATATCTCACTAGTGGCCAGTGAATAAAATTAAATTATGTAAGCTTAAATGTAGCAAATTTTTACTTTTTAAATAGAGAAAATTAAGTTGAAAAAACCTAAAATTTATGTCAAAATTTAAGGCCAACATCAACTGCTAAAAAATACCTTAGAAACTTTTATATAAAAACTTTTTTCAGGCTTTTTGTTTTCTTTGGTTTAGTGTTAAAAAATGTCAGAATTCTTTAAAAAGTTGAAAAAAAGTGTATATTTTCTCAATTTAAAACTTATAATCTTTTGAAAATTTCATTGATGTATTTATGGTAATTACAAAGTATTTCTAAAAGAGAATAAGTATTTCAACTGCTTGGTGCTAAAATATCATTTTTTATGTTTTAGCAAATATGATAAAAACTCTATATACAATTTTACAAAATAAATTATTATTAGGAAATTAACTAATTTTAGGTTTATACAAGCAACATCCTGATGCCTATTTGCACTTTTTTTCTTGAAAAAATATCAAATAAAAAAAATTAAGTTAAAAATTTTAAGTTTTTAAAAAACTTATTGTGTTTACCAATACTATTTCAACAAAGTTTAAGAAAAATGCTAAAAAAGTTTCTCTAAATTAGTCTTACAGAAATTTTTCTCTAACGTTCTGCAAAAATAGTTTGTCAAAACTATGAAGAATTCGGAGTAGTTTTCAAACTGTATAGTCAAAAAATAGTTGGATTTAAACTTACATAACTTCTTAAATACTTTAAGCAGAAAAACAACAAAACCAATTTTAAAACAAAGAAATCAAACTATGTTTAACACTTTGTACAATTTTTTTTTCAGCAAAATTATTTTATTATAACCAATGGCCGCTTTAATCCGTTTTCAGCTTACTGTGTTCAGGTAAAGTTTATACAAAATGATAATATTTTAGAAAACAAGCATGCATAGTCTAGTCCATTTATGAAAAAATAATGAATAAAGCCTGTTACTGAAGTTTTAATCATGAATATCTATAAAAACTACATGCTAATAGTAGATCAGTAGGAAAATTAACTTGGTTATTTTTAAAATCAAGCAGTACTAACAAAATTGTAATAAAAGTATTAAGGGCATAGGGGAGTTAAACACTTTTTCACATTTTGATCTTATTTTATTGAGTTTTTAAGCTACAAGATGATTTTTACTGATTTTAATAATAAAAAACAATTTTTGAGATATATCAGGTCAAAGTGGGAGGCAACAATAGGTTCCTTTTGGGAGGGGCAAACTAAAATAGCAAAAAAAGACTATTTCACTAAAAATCTATATTCTTTTACGTTTTTTGAGATAAATACCTCAAACTTTCAGGATATGTTGTTTAAAGTACTTTAAAACTTTTTCAGAAAGAATGTTTTTTAAATTAAAAAAATAAAATTATAAAAAAATAAACAAAAAACAAACAGTTTTTTTTTTGTTTTTTTGTCACAAATTATTTTTTTTTTGTTTAAATTCTCTTCCTACACAATTTTTTAAAAATTGCAAGGAGCATATTCTGTAAGTTTGTGGCATTTATCTCAAAAACGTAGAAGAAGATGGATTTTTAGTGAAGTAGTCTTTTTTTTGCTGTTTTAGTTTTCCCCTCCCAAAAGGAACCTATTGTTGTTGTCCATTTGACCTGCTATATCTCAAAAAGTAATTTGATTTTTTTAATTTGTAAAAAGCAACTTGTAACTTGTAGTACTTAAAATTCAATATTATAAGACTAAATTGTAAAAATGGTGATCTACATCCCTAAGCCCTTAACATGTTTTTAAATGTTATTCAAAATTTTTGGTAGGATGATTAATTAAAATTAACTTTTTTCAAATGTTGGCTAGTATTAGCATGGTATTTAAGACTTGAGCATTTCGCTTGTAATCACTTCTTACAATATCTACATCTTACGTGGTATGAACTAGAAACATCAGGCATAATCCAGTCTATTAGTAAAATCATATTCTGTATTTAATAGATAAGTCTTATTTATGTAAAGCAATAATCAACTACTTTACCTTTAAACTCAGGAACAGATTTCCATTTAGAAGTGTATTTTTATTTATTGTTCCTAGTAGGTGCTTCCATTTCGACTACTATCATTTTTAACCAGCTGTGACAAATAAATGTTTTAGTGCTTTATATTAAATAGGCTGTTATAAAGTTTACTATCATAAAATAACAAATAATATTTTTTTAGTATTTTGGATTAAATAAATCTTGGGAATCATAATTGTTCATATTTTTTACTAATATTGTTACTTTTTTTAAATTAATCAATTTAAAGTTCTTGACTTAAATGCCTATTTCAATATTTTGTTTTTAATTTTATTTTACTTCCATTTATTTGTTCAATTTTTTTTTTCAGATTTGTTAACAACAACTGAGGATCTCCTATATGCAAATATAGGAGTAAAACATTGTTTTGTTAGTAATAAGGTATTAAAATAAATATTAAATTTTTTTTTTACTTAATACTTAATAAAAATTCATTAGTTAGTTAGATAGATGTTTTTCCTACTTTTTAAACAACTTACAAATGTATACTTTGCTTTTAACTACTAAGTTGAAGTAGTTATAATTTAGCTGAGTTAATAATAATCAGAATTGCCACTTTTTGAGGCAAAATAGTCAGCCTGTGTTACCTGAGACTAGTTAGAGTTTATAATAAAATAGAAACAAAACGTTTTGGTTAGCAAATTTTCGAATAAAAATAATACTAGTTAAGTTTAAATACAAAAAGATACCTAAATAATTACAAAAGAACTTTAAAAATCAATAATTGTAAAAAATAAAAACTGGTATGAGATACTTAAAAATCAACACTAGCATGAGATTTCAAAAAAAGTTCATACTAGCCTAAGAGTGCCACACACAGTATGTATCTGAAACATTTTTAAACTGAATATATCTTAAAAGTTAATTGAAACTTTTTTTGGTTGTATAAAAAATCTTACTATAGACTTTATGGATGATACTATAAAAAAACTAATCTACTGATGTGAAATTTCTACATGATACAAACAAATTTTAAAACTGAAACATTAATTTTTAGCACAATCATTTTATCTAAAGTCCACCACAATAATTAATGTACATTTTCATTGACTATTTAAATGCTTTAAAAGACATAATTTTATTTTTTGCTCATATATTGTAGGATATGGGAAATGTGAGCTGAAATTTTTTTTAATGAAGCAAATCCATCAAATTTTTTTAATGAATATTTTATTAAAACTGTTCTTAATGATTCCTTTTTGTAACAATTAGATGATTAAGATCAATTATTTAAATACCATTTTAATATACTTATTACACAAAACTTATTTTTAAATTTTTTAGGATTATTTTACATAATACTTTGTTAATTTTTTTTAGTGAATAAAAGACATTGTTTAGATTTTGATTTAAACACAGCTGTTTTTAGAAAAATTTGTACACTTCTAAACTTAAGCTATAAAATCATAACTTCTAGAATTCTTGAAAAACATGATTTATCAAAACCAAAATTTTAACAAAAACATTTATCAAATAACAGAAGAACTTACTTAAGAAATCACAGAAGAGCTAAATAGAGTAAATAAAGTGTTAAAAATTAAAAAGAAAACATTATATAACTGTTAAGTTCTAAAATAATACTTAAATTTTTTTTTACTAGTCTAAAGTCATATAGCTAACTCTTGAATAATTAATAAGTATACAGTTAAAATATTTAGTTGTTACAAAAGGAGAGTCTTTAAAGATATTTTTAATAAGAGTTAGCTTATAAAACTGGACAACTTCATGTTAACCAATTTTATTATTTTAATGGTTAACACAGTTATGCACATTTGTAGGCTACTTTGTATATGGCTACTATACAAACAGTCCTAGACTTTAAAAATGCGTGGCATTATTAAATTAAATTTTGCAGATAGGTTGTTTCAAGAAATCTTATTTACCCATTTCATTAATACTCAATCTGTTGTTTTTTTTTTTTTTGAGTAAATAGTGACCAGCAAAAATGTGCGAAAATTAAGTCAAAGAGGCAATTTTAATAAAAAAAATTTAAACTTTATTTTTGTTTTTGAAAAAATGATAAACTTATGTTTGAATAAATAGTAATTTGAAACTTAATCAAGTCATTTAAAAATTCATTATAACATTCAAATATACAACATAAATTACAAAAATTAAACTAAAAAGAAAACTTTTTGATAAAAATCTTTAAGTATTTTAAGACTTTAATTACAATTTATTTTTTATTTCTAGGATATTTTAATTTTTTATGGTAGACAACCATCAGATTTACTTCACCCTCTATTTTGCTTCTTAACATTAAATTGAACACTTTGTAAATTTAAAAATTTGTATTATCAGTGTAATTAAGAATTTGGAAATGTTTCATAGACAACTTACTAAGCTTAATATTTTGCTGAAAGTCTTATTTGTCTTATTTTCGTTAAACAATATAAAAAGTTAATATATGTTTAAATTAACATTTAAATAATTAATTTTCTACCTAAAATAATGAAAAATATATATAACTAACTGAAATTTACTGAATATACTGAATATAGTTTTTAATACTAATGATTTTTTTTATAAAAGTTATGAGCATGAGCATTTTTTAAATATTTCCAAATTTAATTTATTTGAAGAGCAGTGTTCCTTTAAAACCTTTTATAACGTTTTAACTTGTCACAGTTTAAATTTATTATTTTAAGCCTTACAACTTGTAGTTACAAGCATTGTTACTACAGTTTATAAACTTTGATAAATTATTTTTCAAAATGTTTAGTACAACGAGATTCCCCTTTACGTTTACGTGACGCCCCTCAAGGCCGTTCTGCTATAAAAATCAAAATTTAGGTTAAAAGAGGTTTATGCTAAGCTAACAGCTATTGTGGAAAATAGCTCATTTTTTAACTAATTTTCCGCGTTTCAGCTACATTTGGCTTCTATGGCTCTTATCATCTTAAAAGCAAGGAAAAGTATCATTAGCTATTTGTTGTTTCAATTTATTCACAAATTCAAAAAAGTATTTAAAATATCTTGAAAAGTATTTGAAAACTAGTTCTAACAAGTTATTTAAATCTTTATCTAATTCGTGTTGCGGAGATCTTACAATAGAGATTATAGGGGCAAAGGTATATCAACTTTAAGTTAATTTGATTGACCATATTAAAGAGGTCTGATAAAAATTACTGGTGTCTTTAAATTATAATTTTCAAGTGATAATTATTTTTTTTCAACAAGTCTTTGACAGGTTCTAGTTCTTTAAATTTAGTCTCATTAATTATTATTTTTAACATTTTAGAAACATAATTATCCTTGTTCAGATTATTCCATTTAAATAATTGTTTTGTTTTTTGCTTGATTAACTAGTACCTGATTTTTTATGAAGTTGTAAAAGTATTAAATATTCTTTATTTTGTTACATTTGTATCACACTAACGAAAACTAGTTTAATATGTTTGTTTTGAATAAAAAAGACTTTGTTTATTTTTTATTTACAAACTGTAAGTTACATGTTTACTATACTTGTGCAAAGTCAACTATATTATATAAATCTGCTAAGTTTTCGTATTTAAACTTTTATTGTCACATAAAAAGATTAAATGTAATTAGGTCGCTATACTGTTTTGTTATTTTTGTTTCAACATTAATTGTATTTGTGTTAGTTTTAATACTAAACTACATACTAATACTAAAATCTACATATTCATAGTAGAAAAATATTATAAGAAACCTGAGTTAATAGTAGATGTGATTAATATTTTGTTAAATTAGTATCATATTGTTTCTTAAGACACCTTTTATTTTGATTTCTCTCAACAAATGTAATTTTTTAAAGTAATTAATTACTTCTAGTAACAAGTTTCGTTTCACTTTGGTTTTTTATACATCCTTCACCAAATGCTTCGGTTCACTCTGCTATTTATATATGTAGTATTTGTTTTAGCCAAAATTTAAGAAGGTGCAATACTGTTTTTCTGCATATTCAAAAGCTCTTAATATTTTTGAACCAAAGCATTTGGTGAAACAAATGTGATGTCAAAAACTAAAAAGAAACAAATTTTTTTGTAGTAGTAATTGATTACTATAAAAATGTTTAGTGCAATTACGAAAGACGTCAAAAAATAAATGGTGTTCCAAAAAACGATATGATAATATTTTAACAAAGAGTAAATAACATCTACTATCAACGCAGGTTTCTTATAATATTTTTTTACTGTGAATATGCTTGAATCAATATTTTTTATCAATTAAGAGTAAACTAAATAGTAGTTAATATCAACTCAATAGAATTTTACTATGTGTATAATATAGCCCTTAGCAAGGTAAAGGCTTTTATATAGTAGATTTATAGATAAAGATATATACCTTGCTAAGTGCTCAATCTTGTAAACAGCATTTATATAAGAAAATAAAATTATGATAAACTGCTATGAGTTTAGAACTAAAAAAAGATTTGATCCAAATTTTTTAATTTAGAGAATGAAAATACATAAAGCAATAAAAAAATAACTTTTTATTATACTAAATGTATAATACTTTATAAAACTAAACTATAATGTCAAAACAATATCTTACTTAAGGCTAATTAAAAACTTTAATATAAATAATTATTGTTTACTTAAATAAACACGTTTGATATTTTAAGAAAAAATTAAACTAATTTTGATAAATTTACATGCAGTTTTTATAATATATATCAAGATGTTTTACTCTTAGACAGGTGCTCTCAATAATCGTAATTTCTAATATCGGAAAATAGGTTAAAATGCACTTCACATTTATATCAACATGCAATTGAAATGACATTACATCAGTTATATCTTTCTGACTAGCTGACTTCACACATTTAAATTTCAAAATCAAAAAATCTAAAAGTAAAAACAGCAATGAACTTGCTTTCTATCTTAGACAAAATACGTTTTTACAGACAAACTTTGCATATTTTGTCTAATAATGATGTCATAAAGTATCAAAAGCAGTTGAAATATCTTTAATTTATGCCTATATTATAAAATTTCATTTAAGTTATAATTTATCAGTCTAAGGCTAACAAATTTAAATTAATTTAAAATAAGTGATTTTGTTACTGTAAAAGTCGAAAAAAAGAAAAATATATGATTTTTAGGGTTTAAATTAATTTTTTGAAGTGCAATTGTTTTTTATTGCAAATTATTTTCTTTTCAGAATCTAATTTATTTTTTCAAAACCCTAAACACATCCATATTATATCTCCTCATAAGTCTAGCAAACATCACCCAAGTACTACCTACCCCTAAAACGAGTTTTTGTAAGTTTGTAACTTACAAAATTCGTTTTTTTAGTTTGCTTGATTTATTTGTATTTTAAAATACTTTAGATTTTTTTTTTAAGTGTAAGATAACTTAAAACGTTTTAGTCTCGGTTTGTCATAACCTAGTATTAAATAGAAATTTTTTACTTATAGAATACAAAATACACATTTCGCATTTTTGATGCAAAATTAAAACAGAGTCTTTTAGAGTTTTGTTGGTTAGTGCTATGTTGCAGTTATATTTGTTTAATACTTTTGAGTAAATAAATAACATTCAAAAACATAGACTTGTTTGTTTATGTATATATTTTTTTATGTTTTTTTTTTTGCAAATTGGATTTTTCGGATTATACTCGATTTTATATTACTATGTGTTGATATATTTATATTTATTAACCTTTTGTCCTTGTAGGAAAAACTATACCTGATGTCAGTACTTTGATTTCATCTTTTGAAGCAAACAAAATTACGTTTAATGAAGATGTAGATAAAGAGGTCTACAGCAGCATCGAGAAAAAAATTAATTTTCACAATGCCATAGCTGTTAATCAGTTATCTCAGGTGTTTAAGTTCTCAATAATACGAAAAGCTCCAATTTTATTTATCGAACGTTTCTTCCCTATCATTAAAGAGTCTAAAAAGTTTTTAGATTTAGACTATGAACATGTGGCAAAAATATTGTCAAGTAGTTACTTGAACATTGATTCAGAGTTAGAATTTTTTAGCGCAGTAGTTTCCTGGTTAGGTTATAGTAAAGAACGCAACGCATCTTATTTAGGAAAAGCGTCTATTAGGAAAAGTATCTTATTTTATAGAAAATGTTGCTTTCATAAATTAAGTGATTGATGAAAAAAGTAAAGAGTTACAGACGAAAAGTTTAACAACTGTTAGTAGGTTTTGTAATCAGGAAAAATTTAATATAATTGTTTGTGGGGGTAGAAAAAAAGAAAAAGTTGTTCGTGATGTGTATAGTGTTAAAGCAAACAATCAAAATGACGTTATAAGTTTACCACAACTTCAAGAAGGCAGAAAGATGAAATTTTTGTATTTGGTGGCTAAGATGATCATTTTGAAAGCATAATGTCGATTGAAAAATACTCTGTTAATAATAACGCTTCGAAAGTTATAGGGTATATGCCCGATGAATATGATAGTTTTTGTGCCTGTTCTTTTATGGGAAACGCATATGCTTTAGGAGGATACACTCAAGGGAGACCAGTTGACTCTTGTTTTAAATTTAAAGCAGCAGATTGTAGCATGAATGAAATAGCTGAAATGAACGTAGCAAGAGACTGTTCAGCTTGTGCAGTATTTGAAGGAAAGATTGTTGTTTCCGGTGGAGATAACTATGATCGACTTAATACTGTAAAAGCTTATGATCATGTAGCTAATGAATGGAGAAGCATGCCTAACATGATTGAAGCGAGGGTTCAACATAAATCAGTAGCTATAAAAAACAAATTGTATATGTTTGGAGGTTTTACGAAACGTGTGAATTTTATGATTCGATTAGTAAAGTATTTGTTTTACTTAAATCGCCTGACGATTACTCTCACACTACTTATTTTACCCAGCTGCCGTATTTTCTAACGGTAACAAACTTGCTGTATACAAAAGTAGAAAGAATACTCGTTTGATTTATGATGTAGAAAATGACATTTGGTCAGAAGAACCTTGTGAAATAAGTACAAATCTATCAAATTTTAGCTGTGTCAAAGTACCTCAATATTGAAAATAGTAGCAATATAACATTTTGTTGAACTATTGATACTTTAATTTTTTAAATACACCACATAATGGTTTATATCCAATTCAAATTACATACGTGTAAAAGACATGTTTTTGTTTTCGCAATAAAAAAAGTTTTTATTAGTAAAGTTGTTGTGGGTTACTTATTTAATTTATAATTTGAGGAACAAACATAAATTATCAAATTTATTTAATTCTGAATCTGAATACACTACTTAACAATATAATTGTGCTTTAAGATATTTGTAGATCATCAAATACTTAAAAACTTTAAGTAAAGGTGTACTGTCCATGTATCAAATACAAATTAAGAAGAAACTTAACTGACAATTGTCTATTTTCTTAAAGTATATGTAAAGTATATATAGGTATATTAAACAATACAGTGTTAACGTATAATTATTCTAAGATTAGAAAAATTTCGATTTATTAAACGAAACTTAGTTAGTTATTGCAATGGTAATACACGTTTTATATTTTTTGTTTCAGGATCAGATTATTATCTATATTTGATTTTTTAGATGTTTTATTTAAAACTAAATTCAATAACTAAAAGTTATTAAATAATTAATTTGTTAATTTTTAAATTTAGTGTTTTTAATCTTATTAAAGAAGTTAAAACCACTAACAACAAGCGATTAAATACAACTTAACTTAAAAAGGCTGATATTTTATGCTCTTAGAACTTTAAAGTTAAATCTACACATAACTCGAATGTTTAATGATTTCCTTTTTTTTTATAATAACTACTATGTAAAGCATCTTTTAATTTTTTAGTTAAAGTTCTATTTTTATTTTTCTTGTATTTCGCAGAAAAAATGTCATAGTCGATTACTAGTAAAGGTTAGCAGATTTAAAAAATAAAAATTCCAAGTTACGTATAAATATTAATAACAACTTTACTTTAAGTTTTTTAGAATATCCTTGTTACGTTTTATCTTATAAGGTTGGTTGGTAATATTGCTTCTTGGAGGCGGATCAGGGAACAAACGTAAAAAATTGAAAACTTATTAAATAACTAAATATTAAAGCTGCAATTTTTTATAGAAGGGAAGTGATTAATTTTTTTTATTTTTAATTTAAAAGAATGTTACAATCATAAAAACTGTTTTCAGAAACTATTTTCTTTTAGCAGTTTGATTTTCGGAAAACCTTCCAGAAAAGCTTTATTTACTTTAATAACAAACAAGCAATTATTAAGTATTTAGTATTAAAATTATTTATTTTTAACAGTCAAATCCTAATTCATACAAACTGTGAAAATTTATGATTAAGCTTTTTATACAACTCAAGACTTATTGGAATTAAATTTTAAGTAATACAGTTAAACCTTAAAAAAATTATTTATTTATATAACCACGAAGATGTTTAAATTTTTTATTTAATATATCATCAAACATATTTTTTGGTTTTTAACAAATTAATTCAATATTTCCGTTAATAAAAGTTGATTTAAATATCTAAACTAAAATTTTTAAACACACCATACTAAACTTGACTTAAGGTTTTTAATGTACTGAATTATTAATATATACTTTTTTCTTGACGATTCTAGTAATATTAATGAATTTGACTAATTTAGGTAAAAATTAAATTTTCATAAAATCAATTGTTTTATTTTTTTATCTTTAAACATATATGCTTTTAAACTTTAACATCAATTTACAATTAAGTTGTTTTAAATGTTGATTATTTGCTTTATTATCACGGTTGAACAGATAAAAGTTAAAAAAATATATACATTTGTATTCAGTACATCAAGTTGTTGGGTAAAGATAGGTCAAGTCACCATATTTATCTAAACTGAGGACTGCTAACAAATAAATGCTAGGATATTTATAATAATAGGCTTTGTTTAGTTGTAGGAAATTATAGTACATTTAGAACAAAGTTTTTGTTAGGTTTTAAAATATTCAATTAATACATTAGTTAGTAATAAAGCAGATTCCCTTATACTTAGTAACATAATATTATCTTTAGTTTTTTTTCGAGATCAAATCACTATACTTTACTAAAACGTAAATATCTGTTTTCAGTTTTTTGATCAGAATATAACTGAAATTAAAACATTTTATTGTCAAAATACTTAGTAAGGGTTAACTATTTTTTTGGCAACACGCTAATCACCACAGTGAAAATTATGTAACGCTGGAGTTAACGTTTGTAAGAACTATATTGTTACTATGTCAACTAAACTTTAAATACTTTTTAACATGGTTTAAAGCAGAAAAATCTTTATATATTTTTTGTCAGTTTTATTTGCCTTATATCTATGAAAAATGATCAGAGAAACATAATTAAGATTTATCAGTTTAAATTTCATTAAGAATTCAAAACTTTTTATCTTCCGATTTCTCATTAGTCTGCTTACTAAGCTTGTCATTTTCCCTTCTACTCGTGCACTATTGTTTACAAAAATTACTAAAATTTATGGTATAAAACAAAAAATTTTATCAAATTATCTTACACTTTTTAGTTAGCATAAGAATTCTGGCAATAATACTTCCCATTTCACTAACATAGATAACAGCTGTATAATTATTCAGCTAACCTCAACATTGACAGCTATAATGCAGTATAATGTATATAATAGAGTTGTCATATTGCTAATGTTACATAACAATTGAACTCTAAATCCTTCATAAATGTTTTTTAACCCTAAATGTAATGCTTGTGTCATTATATAACAACTTGTTTGCTGAGTTTTGGCAACAGTGGTGTAGAGTAGCAATCAAAAGAAACAATTCGTTAAATTTCTGACAATCATAGCAGATAGACTTTATTAAGAAAGTTTTTCTGCATCATATTTGAAAAATAAGTGCAAAAAAGTAAAAGTTTGTTCAGTTTTCTTTTTGTTTCATTCAAATTTGCCCACCGCATTACCATAGATTAAACCTGAACATAGTTTTACTATTTCAATAGTAAATCATAATTTACCATTTCAAAATTTCAGTATAATTTGTTTTATTTTTTATTTTAATACTCAAAGAATTATATCTACAAAACATAGAAAATATAATAAAAAATGTGCTAAACATAAAAAAATAAATTTTGTTTGAAAATATGTTTTAATATTTTTTTTACATTTTTCTAGTTAGATATTTAACTTTTTTGTAATTCCAAATGTTGTTATTCAGAAAATTCTCAAAATGTTATTTACAAACAACGAAAAATATATTTATAAAAAACTGTTTTTTTGTTCAAGTTTTACTAATTATTAAAATAAATGAAGTTTTTTATTAAATTTTAATTTTACTAAATAAGTTAAAGAAATAAATACAAAATGACCGTAGTCAAAGAAATAAAAGTAAATATCCTGTGAAATATTTTTTTTAAATTTCATGATTTTATGAAAATAGAAAAGTTTAGTTTTTAATAATAATAATAAGAAAAAAATAACTTAAAACTTAAATCAGTTAGGACTACCTAATGTTTTGAAATTATAACAAAAAGTTTGTGTAGATCAGAGGTTTCCCAAAATAGGCCAAGTTGCCCCTTTGGGGGCCATGAGCATTTAAGGAGCCAAAGGAGGGTCATGAGCTTTTAATTTGTAACTTACACTACATATTCTGGAATTTTTAATGAAGAGCAAAAAAACGTCTCAGGTGCTTTTAATGGTAGTTTTATGAGTAATATTTTTGAAGGGTGTAAAATTTTGTAAAAATGTTTAGATAACCCTGGTGAACAGTTAGAAGATGTTATGGTAGTATAACATAATTTTTATTTTAATTAAAAAAAGAGTGTAAATTTATTTGAAGTTTAAAAGCTTTTAATAAAATTGATTCCTTATAACCATTTTTTTTTAAACAATAGTCTTTTAACAAGTAAGTTTGTAATGGATGTCACTCTCTAAAATTTTTTAGTTAAAGTTATAATTATTTCTAGACTGGTTTGCTGGAGCTCATGTAATACCCAAATATTTAGAAAAAAATGAGAAAAAAAAAGAAAATGTTTGATTCATTCAGAATCTAACATTTTGCAAAATAATGCATTTTAAAAAGTTTAACCCACACAGAGATTACAGGATCTAAGTATTAGATTAAAAAAACACAACAGGGTTGTCACATACTTAAAATACCTAGGCTACTCAAAACAACTCAGATTGCTTTGAGCCTTTTAAAAAACCTAGGCTAGATAAGGTCTGATTAAATAAACTCTCATTTGGCAAATTACTGGCTAGCAGTGATATTTTTTATAACCTAAACCTTTGCATAACTTTAAAATCGATCTTAAAAGCTGTTTCAGAAAATAATTATATTTTTTCTTCGTATGTTTCTAAAATTTGAATGAAAATCAATAGCTTTAATTTTATTATTCGTTTAATTTTTTCATTTTGGTCAACATTTTTCTATATTCAACAATATAATATTTTTTTTTTCAATCTTAAAAAAAACTCAGGCTAGCATTGTGTTACCTAAGCTACTTGTTTTTTCTACTCAGTCTGTTTTTTTGTCAGATATAAAAGGCGAAGTTGTCACATATGAGCTAAAGTTAATTGAAAAAGATTTTAAAAACTTAAAAAAAATTTAACTACAGTTTCTTATAACTTATAAACACATAATTGTTGTTTTCACAAGAAAGTAGACTAGTTGTTTTTAAAATTTACTCCTATTTAACTATTGATTTAAACTAAAAATGTTGTTTATTTTAAATTTAATACATTTAGAATTTTTTTTATTTTTATTTAAAAAATTATTTTTTTTTTTAAGCACACTTACTTAATGATATTAACAAAATTTTGGGTTTGTTAACTAAGAAAATTTTCTATAATGCTTTCGTGTTGTAGTATAAATTTATTTAAATATTAATAAAATACATTATGTAATGCAGGGTTTCCCAAACTCATTTACTAAATCGCCCCCTTTTCAGTAATTTGAAAAAAAATCGCCCCCCACAATTTTAAAAAGTAGTTTTTCTTTTGAGTACAAACTTTTGAGCTAAAAAAAGTTGTGTTCGAAATGTAATTTAGCCTAATACTTCTTATGCACGCACTTTTGTGTTCAAAGTAGTTTACAAGGCTTGAGAAAATAATTTACAGTTATTTTCTTAGAAGCCCAGTAAAGTGTATTAAAATACTTAATTATTAAAAAGCCTTGTGTAATCTGTAAACAATCTTGTTTAAATATGAACTGTTGGTGGACAACTTTTGTAGTCAGCAATTCATATTGACTAAAATTTCTTTTCTAGTTTCAACTCGTTAAAAAAAGGTAAATGCGGGCTGCATGATTTAAAATAATAACAAATAAGAAAATTAGAAACTCGAGCAAAATTGTAATAAAATGATTTAGTATTATTGTGATCTAGAAAATACTATTGTGAACTAAAAGCGAAATGAAAGCGTATTTCAAAATGTTAAGTATCAAAAATTTAAATTTTATTTATTTTGCACAAGTAGTTTTCAATTTACTTAGCGGGTCGAAATTCAACTGGATCTGCCACTCGATCTGAGCCGTACGTTACCCATCTGAAATTTTAACTGAAACCTGACATTATAATAATATCACATATAACAAATTTCGGACATTTAGAAGTTAATACTAAGTAACTTATTTAAGCCGCACAAAATACTTAAATTATTTTATAAATAGGCATATTTTAAAATAACTATACCAGAGATTAAAAAACTATAAAATAATGAACTGAACAGTTTATTTTACACATAATAAAATAAAAATTAAAAAATAAGTTCTGATCTAGTTTGAGGAAGTTTGACCGACTGGTTGATTATCTTACATGAAAAGTGGTTTCATCAACAGCTTCAATTAATGCAGTAAATTTATTAATTTCAATGCTAAGATATATTGTAAGCAAGTTAGTTGTAAAATTAAAAATTTAATTTCAAACTTTTTAAACTATTTGTTTTGTAGTACAACACCATGTAATAGTATTTGACTTGGAATAATCTTTAGGGAACTAAACCTTAATTCTAACAATTTTTTTTCTTTACTAAAATTCAAAAATAAAAAATCCAATGTTTTACAGTTAATTCTGAGAACAGAAAGTAATCAATTAAAAAAAACTTTTAACTAGGTTAATTTTTTTTTTTTGTAACTGTAGCAGTCTTTCTGATGGCTTATTTAGTTATGTTTAAATTTTTTTTTCTAGCTATTAGCCTCTAATAATTTAACAGAGAAAAACAGTGAAAAACTAAAAGCTAGTGTTGAAGTATTAAAATAAACTAAGTATGTTCTAATTGCTAATATATGTTGAATTAAGATAATACAAAAACAGTTGTATTAATAGTTTAAACTCCTTATATAATAATAATTTTTTTAACAATAATAAATAAAGTTAGAAAATAAAATTGAGTTTAAGAAACTTTTAAATGAAAACGTAGAAGTCATTTGAAATAGAGACCTCAAATTTATACTCTTTTAAAACCGAAAAATTCTTTATAGACATAAAAACTTTAATGGTTACCAGAATTTTACAATCAGATAATAGTTATATAGTGATATAAGTTATATACAGATTAAACAAGTAATAACAAAAACCTGTCTTTTAAACAAATATTTTAATCACTATGCTATAAAAACTTTTAGTGTAATGTAAAACGACGAATATGAACTACAAAATTAACAAGGACAAAATAAAACTATTAACAACTTTAAAACATAAACCATTTAATAAATATAGTAGACTTCCGCTTGAGTTCGCACTTTGAAAAAAATCAAAAAGTGCAAACTCAGAAAATTATTACAATTTTTTTTTTACAAAATGACAAATTTCAATATGTTATATGCAATAATGTTAAGATTAAACATGAAATCCACTTCAATATAAAACAAACTTTCATTAAAAAATAAGATCTATACAAGCTATTAAATATTATATATATTTTGTTTTATTTAGTTAGTAATAGACTTTACTTAAGTTAAGTTTAAGAAAATATAAATTTGCACTTTTTGTTGGGTAAAAAAGACGAACTCAAGAGGAAGTCTACCATAATTAATATTTATTAGGCATTATGCAAACCTGTTGTAGAATAAAAAGCTTAATAAAGTTATTATTTTAAAAAGACTACTTAAATACAATACAAACCGGGCTAAATAAGAAATATTTCAAAAGATCAAATAAAATTAAAAAACTTTCAAAAAATTATGTCTGCTACTAAAGTCTAATATTATGTGAAGGATAAGGTTCATGACTGCTTGCAAGTTTTTCAATCTGATTCTTAATCAGTAAAATAGAGCCTTAAGTCACCTCTTTTATTAATATCTAGGTTAGATCTTTTGCTCAAGATGCTGATAACTGAACTGTAAGCTTTCTCAACAACATAGCTAGAAGGAAAAGCTATAAACAACAGTCTAAATTCCTCTCAAATGATTGGATACTTTTGCCTTAGATTTTGTTGAGTCCAAAAGCTTTCATATCGTTCTTTGGAAGAACTTACTTTAAGTTCAAGGTCAGTTTGTAAGTCGTTTACTTCAAAAGTATCTGCCTCGAAGGGATCCATATTTTTATCTATATGATAGCTTTTTTGTGTAAAATCTAAATTTTACTACTTAATATGTTAAAATTGTTAAAAATTCCAGATTTTTTCTAAGTTATTTTTTTGCCTAAATTGTCAAATTTCAGAATTTTCTAGGTTTCTAGGTAAATTGGCAACTCTGTATAGTTTTATTTCTTAGTCTAACTTAGTGACTTTTCAAAAAAAAAAAAAACTGGAAATATCATGAGGTGATAGTTAATAATAAATAACATAGATTTTTACAAACCATTTATGATCCCAAATAACATATATGTCAGGTTATAAAATAGTGAGAGGGATTTAAATCGTCTATGATCTATGTAATTGTTAAATAAGGAAATATTTACTTGAAAGTAGGAGTCATAAGCACTTGATTTTTTTTTTATCTGTTACATAAATAAAAGAAACTTTTTTGTTTAAGTTTCACCTCAGGGTCAAATAATTAATAGCAAGCTAAAATTAGTAAAATAGCAAGAAAAAAAGTAAAAATCTTATGACAGCCCAAAATTTTAAAATCGCCCCCTTTTTGCCCCCTTACTAGTTATCGCCCACCCTTTCGCCCCCTTACTAATTATCGCCCCCCAAATTACTAAAATCGCCCCCAGGGGGGCGATATCGCCCACTTTGGGAAACCCTGATGTAATGTATTAAAACTAGTTAAAATGTTAAAGCTTAAATTTATGAAACATATCGTAACTGACATTACAATTTGTTTTTAAATATACTATTCTACTAATTTACTACTTACAGTTACCTCTTGGTTATTTACGCACATTGTGTCCACAGAAAAAATGCATAAAGATACGAAAGGTACCAAATATACTTACTATAGTAGCTGTTTTTTGATTTTGCTTTTAGTTGAAAACAAATTGGGGACTTTCCCACTTAAAACAACTTGTTTACTTTTTTTATAAATATGAAAAAAAAAAAAAAGATGAAAATATACGAATATTAAAATAAAGAATTTAAATTTATAAAAATAACAATACTTGTGAAAAATTTTACTAGTTTTAATAATAAGTAAATTTCAATTTTTCTTTGTTTATATGTTATTTGATACTTAATATTTATGTTCTATTCTATAAAATAATTTGTGCAATATTTAAAAAGTTAAAGTTTTAGTTTTATGAATTTTTTAGAATTCTACAGACTGGTAAAGATGCGAGAGGTTACTGTATTTAATTTTGTGTTTGTTAATATGTATTGTTTTTTAAAACGTTCAAAAATATTAATAAACTTGATTAGTTTTAAGTAGAAAAAATTTGTTTAAAAAAAATAATCTCAGGGTTGACACTTGGTCAGGAAAAGTCAGGAAAAATTTTTTAAAAATGACAAAAGCCAGGAAAAGTCAGGAAAAAATGGGAGGTTTTTAAAAAAAGTCAGGAAAAGTCAGGAAATTTGATAACATTTAAAAAAAAATCAGATTTTGTCAGTTTAAATTTACAAAATTTCTTGTTTTTCAAACCCTTCAAATGGTAAAAATTAATTAAAAGTCCTTTAAAGTCAGAAAAAGATTGCAAAATTTTCCTATAAATTTTCAAAAATATTTAATTCTATTTCCAATGCCTTCATCCGGTATGAATTAGTAAAATATCCTTTACAAAACTGCAAAAATTTTCTATTAACATGTTGAACAAGTACCCTACTTGAACAAGCAGATTTTGTAAGCTTTTTAGTATTGATGATCTGTAGCAAGGACACTTCCATAGTGAAACTGTGATATATACACAAAAGTTTATCTAGCATAACTTTAGAATCAAACTGTTCTTTGTTTAAGTAAATAATTGAGTACTTTATAACTAAGCAGTTAGTTTAGTATTTTATGTAACAAGTTAATGTGTATACTTTACCTCTTTATAATTTTTTCAAAGTTGTTTAAATTTATAAAATAAGTTATAAGAGAGGTATATGCCAAGATTAAATTTACCTATTATTTTATTTTTTGTAGAGTAACTTAAGTTTTAAAGTAAATAACAGTATATTTATTTGATACAAATTTTATACTAAATGATAAGAGGAAATATTTTATAAACGAAAGTAAAAATAAATGAGTGCCAAAAAAAAGTAATTGAAGCCCACAAGTTGTGGCTTGATTTAGAGAAAAAATTTTCTTCAACAAGTGTAGGTGCAGCAGATGAGAGCGATTTAATTAATATGAAGCAAATGATTTTAACTGCAAATAAAATGAAGCTGAATGCAGTTCAGATGAAGGAAACTATTTAATTTTAATAGATAAAGAGGTTGAAGTGCTAATAAAAAAACGGAGAAAATAAGTTTTATTACATCATTTAAAAAAACAATATTTGATTAAGTTCTTTATTGTATTAATGTTTTAACTGTAAAAGTTCGTTTTTGTTTTAAGGTCTGAGTTGTGAAAGTTCCTTATTGATTTAAGGTTTTAATTGTAAAAGTTCCTTATATGTCGTGATGTTTATTTAAATACATTTATGCTAGGAAACTCTAAAAAAATGTGTTCTTTATTGTTTTAAGGTTTCAACTGTAAAAATTTGCTATTGTTTTAAAATTTTAGTTGTAAAAGTTCGTTATTTATTCAAAGTTTTAATTGTAAAAGTTCTTAATATGCTGTTTGTTTATCTAGATACATTTATGCTAGAAAATGCTAAAAAATTGTGTCTTTTTTCAGACAAGCTGTGTTTATAAGGTAATAATACAAGTACTTTGCTGATAGAGCTGTTTAATACAAACATCAATCATACACAGATGGTTTTAGTGATGTACTGTAAGTTTGATGATGGAATTCAGCAAAAAAAAAACTTTAACCTGTAACAAAATTAGATTGAAAGCTTTATTTAGTTTCAAGTGTTAGAATATGTATTTTAGAATAAGTTTAATTTAAGAGTTTGATTTAGAAAAGTCAGGAAAATTTTGATAACAAGTCAGGAAAAGTCAGGAAATTTTTCTCAGCTTGATCAGTGGCAACCACGTAATCTACTTTTTTTTTTTTTCTTTTAGTATATGTTCTTTTGACTATAGAATTAGTTAATATTACAGTTGTTTTAAATGTTGAACATTTGCTTAAATACTACGGTTGAACAATTAAATCTCAATAAATATATCTATTTGTATTCAGTACAGCAAGTTGTTAGATAAAGATAGTCAAGCAACCATGTTTCTTAAAACTAAGAATTGCAATTTAGTAAAAATAAATGCTATGTTTTTATGTTTTTTTATTTACTTATCATATTTATTTTCAGCATTCATTTTAGTTGTAGAAAATAAAAGTTCAATATTAAGATTTTTTTGAAATAATGAACTCAGATATAAGTAAATAATAAGGCATATTCCCACATGCTTAGAAACACAATATTGTTTTTATTAGTTTTAAAGATCTAATAGCTATACTAAATAAGAGTTTAACATCTTTTATCTTTTTTTTTGACTAAATTATAACTGTACTTGAAAGATTTTATGTTTCAAGTATTAAGTATATGTTAACTAAAAATGTATTTTGCTTTACATTTTTAAAATATATTATACCACCAGACTTGTATCTTGTTAAATTTAAATTTCAGTTTTTATATATAATTTTTTCAGTTACATTTTTTTTTTAATAAATATAAGTACTGATAGACAAAATAAAATACAAGAAAAAAAGTTAGTTGTTAAGAATTTAAGTGTTTTTACTATGGGACAAAACATTCTTTAAACATAATTTTTAAGCTCTGAAAAGTGTGCAGTTATCAGAATTTAAATAAATTGAAAATCTGTTGTACATACTTTTATATAGATTTCTGTTACATACATCATAAGTTGTTTTATATAATTTTCTTTAGTTTTGTTGTAATTCATAAATTTAAATAACTATTGAAACAAAAAATCTAAAAACTTACGAGGTTTTACTTACTATGGGTTGTCATAAAAACTTAAAATACTGTAATAACTGTAATTTAAGAAACATTAAAAAACTATTTTAAACAAAAATAATTTAATAAAAATTTTGAAATTTAAGTAAAAATCACTAAAAAACCTGTAAAAACCTGAAAATTTAAACAGTCTAAGTGTTAAAATTTTAATTTGACAGAAAAAATTCATCATATAGATGCAAAAAAAAATTCAATATTAAAAACTTTTATTATCAAAAAAGACATTTAAAGTAGTATAAAAGTATCTTACTAGTAGAACTTAGCACATTTTTTTTTCCTTAAACTTAATTTTAAACTAAAAATAGACTAAAAAATACTGCAACCCCCCTCACTCTATCTACATAGGTATTTTAAGTATTTGGAATAGTCTGACCAACGCAGTCTAGTTTAAACTTAAAAGCCTTTTTTTTATCATCTTTTAGTCTAGTTTAAATACTTTGTTTTTTAAATTTATGATACTTTTTATGATTATATGTATTTTTTTTTAATCTGATTTTAATACGTCTATTTGTATTCATTGTGTATTTAAAAAATTTTAAGCTCTAATAGAAATTTTTATTTTCAGTTTTTCCTAATTCTAAGGTTTTTTAAGCTTTTGCATACTCATGTAAGCTTGATGTACCCTGGTTAGTTTTTAGTCACCAATTCTGGCTTTTTTGCTTCAAAGTGTGGCAACCCTTGAAGTATTCTAATATTTATTTTTACAGTAAAAACAAGTATTAAAGTTTGTATAAAATTTTTGAATGATTCAAGTCTCAGGATATCTAATGTTTAATTTCTTTTTTAGTAAGTTTAGTTTGATAAGTTTTCTTAAGCTTTATATTGGTTATCCTAAAATTAACTTTTTTAATTTTAGTTTTACTTTTCAAATAAGATATTCAAAAATAGTAGGAATTATATTTATAACTTGTTGGTACATAAAATATTTATTTATTGTAAATTATAGAATTAAATTACACTTGTATAACATACTTCTATCTGTAAATGTATAGTAAAATTTTTTCACAAAAGTTAATATTAAGATTAATGAAATAAGTTAATGTTCAACCCAACTTAATTTTTCTAAAAAGAATGAAATGTTTTCAATAACTATTAGTATTTTCAATTATATGTAAATTGTAGATTTAAGTAAAAAATAAAACACAATATTCTAAAAATTAACAAGTTTCCAACTCACTTAAACTATTCTGTTTATTCTATATTTGTTAAAGACTCTGATCAACTCAGGCTAGTTTACATTAAATAAGGCTTGTTATATTTTTTAGCAACTCTCAGGCTAGTTTAAATGTTTTTCTCAATTTAGGATTCTTTTTATGATTTTATATAATTTTTTCAAATGCAATTTCATCTAGTTTTTTTTGTTGTTTTTGTATTTCATCAATTTAAACATTATTTTTTAACCCATGCATATTTATGTTAGCTTGATGTATCTTTGGTCACCAATCCTGCCTTTTTGCTTCAAAAAGTGGCAAACCTTGAAGTATGCTTATTCTTATTTAAGCATATATTAAACACTGTCCTATATTAAACCTTTAATAAATATTTTAAACAACTTTTTTAGTTCAAGCTGATTAAGGTTTCATTAAAGTTTTTTTGTCATTACTAGTCTAGCTTAATAAATTATCGTATATTTTTTACAGACTTTTCTAATTTTTTTTCTGTAAAAGTATGTTTTTTATTCCAAATTTAAGTTATTTAGATTTTACAAACTTTTTTGTTACCTTGATTACATAATGTTTATAACAAATTTTTGAGCTTTTACTTTACTATCACTTTTATTTGCACAAATTCAGGATCACTCAGGTTAGTTTGTAATTAGGGCTAATAGTTATTCACTTAGATATTTTGTTTTATAAAAATGTGGCAACCCTATTAATATTTTTTAATCCATATTTATTCATAATATTTATTTTGAAATAAGTTTACTTGTTTGAAAATATTAAAAAGAGAAAGTAGCAAAACATTTATTTATTAAAGCTTCAGCTCGTAGAAGTTTATGTAAGGATAAGCCAAGTTTCTTTAATTTTATCACAGAAGCTGGTGTAATTATAAAGTGGTTTATTTGTTCCTAGAACTAGCAGAGTACTAAACTAAAAATTCTTTTAAAGAAACAATTAAAAAAATATTTTCAACAGTTTAGTTTCCATAAGTCTTAATTTGTTTGCAAACCACTGGTTTCAAATGGAGAAAACTTGTTTGTATAAAAATGTATCTTATGATGTTTAAATACTTAAATATATAATGATATAATTAGTAAGGTTTTGAAAGACCAAGTAAAATTAAAAAAAAAATCTCAAAGTCGAAACTAGATAATGTTTGAATGCAAAAAAAGAAATTGTAGTCTAATTTTTTACTTCTATGTGTTGTGTTAAGTAATCATAGGTAATGGTCAATGCATAATTTAAAGCGCTTCATAACATACTTATAGTAGTAGAATGCAGGGTTGCCACTCGGTCAGGAAATCAGGAAAAGTCAGGAAAAATTTTAAAAAATCACAAAAGTCAGGAAAAGTCAGGAAAAAATGGGGGGTTTTGAAAAAAAGTCAGGAAAAGTCAGGAAATTTGATAAAATTTAAAAATAAAGTCAGATTTTGTCAGTTTAAATTTACAAAATTCCTTGTTTTCCAAAGCCTTCAAATGGTAAAAATCAATTAAAAGACCTTTAAAGTCAGAAAAAAATTCCAAAATTTTCCTATAAATTTACAAAAATATTTAATTTTATTTCCAATGCCTTCATCTGGTATAAATTAGAAAAATATCCTTTATAAAATTGCAATAATTTTCTATTAATATATTAAACAAGTACCCTACTTGAACAAGCAGATTTTGTAAGATTTTTAGTATTGATGGTCTTTAGCAAGGACACTTCCATAGTAAAACTGTGGTATATACACAAAAATTTATCTAGCATAATTTTAGAATCAAAGTGTTTTTTGTTTAAGTAAATAATTGAGTTCTTTATAACTAAGCAGTTAGTTTAGTATTTTATGTAACAAGTTAATGTGTATACTTTACATCTTTATATTTTTGAAAAATATATAGATGACAAAGTTCCTTATATGTCGTTAGTTTATCTAGATACATTCATGCTAGTAAATGCTAAAAATTTGTGTCTTTGTTCAGACAAGCTGTGTTTTTAAGGTAATAATACAAGTATTTTGCTGATAGAGCTGTTTATTACAGACATCAATCATACACAGATGGTTTAAGTGATGTACTGGAAGTTTGATAATAGAATTCAGCAAAAAACTGTTGTTTTTAACCTGTATTTAAATTAGATTGAAAGCTTTATATAGTTTCAAGTGTTAGATTATGTATTTTAGATTAAGTTTAATTTAAGAGTTTGAATTAGAAAAGTCAGGAAAATTTTGGTAAAAAGTCAGGAAAAAGTCAGGAAAAGTCAGGAAATTTTTCTCAGCTAGATGAGTGGCAACCATGAGAATGTATAAATGACATATAAACATATATTTTATTCTAAGAATTGTTTATCTTTTTAATTTTACTAATTTGAAAATTCTTTTTAGATTTATAATTTTAATTACGATGTTTTATTTATGTGACTCGCTACAGTTATTTGATAAAATTCGTACCTAGTGTAAATCTTAAAAAAAAGCAGTTTAAAAGTTTTAAAGTACTTCAAACAAAAAGGCTTTTTTTAAATCTGTTAAACTGTAAACATTTCATATATACATTTCAGAAGTAATATAATAAGTTATGAATATAGATAAGTTAAACAACACTAAAGTTTTTACGGGTAAAAATTACTCTAATAGCCCTATAGGAAAGAAAAAAAAATATGAAACTACTCATTCGGAACAGAGCAACATTAAATTATTTTGCACAAATAAGCAGCTGTGTGATTTTAGTGAGCTGTGTAAAAACAATTGTGTGAAGTCTAAAGAACAATTGGAAACCTCAAAAGGAGCTGCTCAATCAGGTTAGATTTTAAAATCAACCACTTTTAAAAGTTTTAAAAAATAGTTTGAAATATAGCTGGTATTATGTTATATAAGTTGTGTCTACCCATTAAAAAAAAAATGTTCATGATAAAAAAAACTTTGTTTAAATTTTTTAATACCTGATCTTGTCCGTCAAAAACTTTATTTAATTTGTAAATACAACACTAGCTTGTTTTTTTTTTGTTTTAATTATAAAGTTAATAGCATAGTTATTTGGCCACAGGTTATCGGTTAGACTCAATAAAAATAAGTCGTAAATTTTAAGAGGTTATCGAACGTTTAATCAGTATTTACGCTACCTGTCTAACATATGACCTTAGTTTCTAAATGTCTTATAAAATGATCTTTAGCAATTTTTACTTGAATCTTTATCTATTTAATTTTAATTTTAGTTATAATAAAACTTTTGTGAACAAATTAACGTAATAATATAAATATTATATTTTTTGTTTACAGCTGAGTTAGTAGTATAATACAGAACTATACAAATAATTTTTTAGTTTTATAAATAGTTAAGTCTATTGAAATCGATGTCATAAACATGCTAATTAACTTAATATTAACAAAAAATAGACAAAAGGGAAGTCTTCATTTGTTTTAGCTCAGAATTTAGATAAAAATCAACTCCGAAATGATTATGAAATTTTGTAAAATACTATGAGATTCCTATAAAAAAAGGTTTTGAAATAATCATTATAATATTTTGCTATTCAAGTCTCTAAAAAAAAAAGTTTTTTTTTCTAATTTATGTTACTGAATAAAACTATAATAATAAACAAAAAAAAATATATATATTGTAATTTAACGTTTTTGACCAGTAATATGTTTTGTATTTAAAAGTTCTTTAATTATACCATTATCACATTGTAGGAAATATGACACAAGTTTTAATATCATCTTCAAAAGAATCGAAAATCTTGTTAAACGAAGACTTAGAAAAAGGAATTTGCAAACGCAGCGAAGATAAATTTAATATCGAAAATGTGGTAGTTGTTTATTATTTTTCACGACTCTTTAACTTATCCACTATATCTGAGAATTCCTTTCAATTTATTGAACGGTGTTTTCCAATGATTGTTGATGATACGTCATTTTTAGAGTTAGATTTTAAAAATATGTCAAAGGTATTGTCAAGTAGTGAACTAAATATTGATTCAGAATTGGAAGTTTTTAATGCAGTTGTTTCCTGGCTAGGTCACAAAATAGAACGTAGTAAATATTCAAAAGATCTTTTCTTGAAAATTCGTCTATCATTGTTATCTATTCCTGCTTTGAATTATGTTTCAGAGAAGACTTCTAGTTTTGATGATTTTAATTACATAAACAGTTTAATTTTAGAAATAACTAGAGGACCTCACTTAACAAGCTTAAATACTGTTGTTAGGCATTGTAAACAGGATATATTTAATATATTTGTATGTGGGGGTGAGAAAGAAGATATTGTTGTTCGTGATGTGTATAGTGTTACAGCAAACAATCAAAATAGTGTTACCACTTTACCACAACTTAAAGAAGGCAGAGAATGGTCAGAAGTAGTTTGCATAAAGGGTGAAATGTTTGTATTTGGTGGCCAAGGTAATCATTATGAATGCATAACTTCTATTGAAAAATACTCAAGTACAAATAACACTTGGGAAATTATAGGTAATATGCCTTACGAACGTATTGCTTTTTGTGCGTGTTCTTTTATGGGTAACGGTTATGTTTTAGGGGGACGTTTTCAAGGGAGAATAGTTAACAGTTGTTTAATGTTCAATCCAGCAACTTGTAGATTTAAAGAAGTCTCTGGAATGAAATGTGCAAGAAGCGGTTCACATTGTACCGTGTTTGAAGGGAAAATTGTTGTTACTGGTGGTGGAAATAATAACAGAAGTAAACTAAACACAGTTGAGGCGTATGACCATGTAGCTGATACATGGACAAACATGCCTAACATGTTGAGAGAAAGAATTGTTCACTCAGTCAGTTGCAGTGAAAAACAAACTGTTTGTAGTTGGAGGTTTTAATAAAAACTGTGAAGTTTATGATTCAACTTGTAAAAAGTTTGCTTTACTCAGATCCATTCCAGCCGACTATCTACGCTATTTGTTCTTACCACAGGCCGTAATTTCTATTGGAAACAAAATTATACTATTTAAATTTGGAAGAAGCATTTGTTTGTCTTATAATGTAGAAAAAGACATATGGTTAGAAGAACAATGTGAAGTAACTAAAAATCTTTCAAGATTTTGTTGTGTCAAAGTGCCTCAATACTAATAGACAGCAATAATGCATTAATTTAAACTATTTTAAGAATTTTTCAAAATAAATGTAAAGAAAAGAATTAATTTTCAACTGAATTATTACTTTTTATTAATATTTGTGTGAAACTTTTTTACTTTCACACTTGAATAACAAATTGTTCTAAAACATTAATTTGCATTATAATATTTTACTGCTAAACACCATTTATTGTTTTCTATGATAATTTCATGTTTAATATAAGTATGAATACACTGCTTTAGCTTAAAAGTTTATAAGATGTATTTTGATTACAAATTAAAGTACTTGTAAATGAATGAATCTTTTATATGAACTTACATTGTTTTAATGTTAACTGTTCCAACATTGAATGTTGAGTTTTGCAAAACAAGCTCAACCAATGAAGCGTGTAATTCAATAAAAACATATAGGTTTGTGTTTTTATTAGATAAAAAGTTTGTATTGAGTTATTGCTAAACATTATTTTGAATCTTATTTAGAACAACATGTTGTTTTTTTTTTTCTCTGTTGTTTATTATTAAAATATTAAAAGGTTTTAATTAACATTACTTGATTGTTTTAAATTTCTTTTAACACTTTATAGTTGTCACAAATAGTTTTCACTTAAACTTAAATTGTTCTTAAGTTTTATTTGTTTACATTCGGTTTATAAAAGTTACTTATATTTTTGAAGCAGAGTTTTTATAGTTGTGTTTTGTAATTCTTTTTATAATAAATGCATTATGCAGTTTGTCTAGTCTGATTTATTTTAAGTAGCAAATAGTAGTTATAAGGTAAGTGTTAAATAAAGTAAGTATATAATGATGTGTATACCAACACATAACTAACACAAAACTTAAATGATTTTATATACATTTTTTATTCATTACAATTTTTGTGATGTACTAAGAAAAATGTTTAATCTTTTAATATATAATCAAGTTAGATGTTATTTGTTAACTATTTAACAATTTTTAGTTAGAGAAATAGTAAAAATTTAAAAGTCGTTTTGTTGTGCTTGTAATCTTACCTCATTTAGGCTTTCTAGTAGTTAGATAGGGGTTTTCTAATATTGTTTTCATAATCGCTCAATGTCAAAAAAAATGAATCATGCTTGATAAACATCATATTTTTACTAATTGATTACCAATTAGCGTTTTCGCCCCCTTTCTTTTTATTCATCCTCAGATAGTCCCTAAAAGGATGATATTGCTCACATTCTGAAACAAAAACCTAGATTGAATTTAAAAGTGTAAAAATGAATATTATTTTTAACTACTATAAAACGTCAGTAAGCATATATTTAAATTAGTAATTAGACAAAAAATTAAACATTTTAGAAAAAAAAATTTACTGTTTCTTTGTAAATCAACACAGAATAAGTGAAAAATAATACAAACTAAAAGGTTTCTAGCTTACATAGATTTACTGCTATTTACTTTTTAAAAAAATTAAGGACATAGATTTTTGTATACAAACAAAGAATTTTTTTGTCATTTTTCATGCTGTATTAAAACAGCTGTTTTAAAATTTACAAAGCTTAGTTAAAATATTTTTTTAAAGTAAAAAAGATTTTAAAACAGTCTAAAAATACAAAGTCTTGCAGAGGTTTATATTTATTTATGTAATTAGTTTGTCTGCTATATTTTAAATTCATACATTTTTAAAATTTTATTGAAAAATAAATAAAACATAATTATTACATAATTAAACATAAATAAACAAACATAATATAGATCACAATATACAAAATAAGGGTTGATCATACCAATTCGATCATCAGACCACAAGCTTTTGGTAGACTGAGACCGGTTTCATCCTGATTAGTTAAACTTTGTCTCAAGGCACACAAAAGTACAGGCTGACTCTGCTGACTTTAACCGATGTTTTTGTTGATAATAAACAAAATAATTATTTATTACTAAAACAAAACATTAATAAAATCTAATAACTATGAAATAATGAAATCTAAAGTAGTGAAGGATCAGTACAAACTTGTCTGTAAAAAAGTTCTAACTTAATATGCAAAAAGTCTTTTATGCAAAAAACGTCTATTGTTTTTATCAGTTCCTGATTTGAATCAAATATTAGTAACAATTCTTGCATCACGGACGGTTTTGTTAAGATTGACAAGTTAATTGCGGAAATAACTGTTAAGAACAGAAAAACACAAACAACAAGCAGATCAAAACAACTTCAGCGTCAATGTTTGTGTAGTATATCACAAATTCGAAGTAGTTTTCGTCCGGCACGCACATGTTGTCGCGCTGAAGAACGTCAAAAGTGCTGCTAGCCTGCCGCAAACGACAAAATAGACGGAAAAGTTCCGAAGCGTTCTGCATCAGTGGTTTTCGTGTTCGGCGGCCGAGGCAAGTACGTGAGGCATTTGATGTCCGTCGAAAATACTCGTTTGCCACTGATGCTTGGAAAAATGTGGCACAAATGTGCGATTAGCTTTCAGTATTTTGCGGTGAACGTTTACGTCTTGGGAGGATTCCTCTACTGGGTCGCACAGGACTCGGGCGTGAAATTCAACACTGGGAATTTAGCTTGGGCGGAAATTTAAATGAAGCGAGGTACGATTTGCACGTAGTTTAAAGGAAAAGTTGTGGTGCAGGGAATAAACATGATTTTGGGTTCTGTTGAGTCTATAATTAACTAATTTCTAATTATTAATAGTTATTTTTTGCTTCACATTTTTATTTTCGATAACTGTTACTTTTGTTTTAAAACAAAATTAATATTGTTAGAAATAGTAAATTAACTTTTTTTAATGCTAAATATAAGTTTAAAGTTTTAGATCTTCTTTAGCTAAGCTGGTCAATTCTTTGTAAATATTTCATACGTTTTAATTCTAATAATGAATAAATTAGTTTAAAAAAATTTTTCAACTTTTTTAAAATATTTAACCTTTTCTGTGATATATAACGCATTTTTTGTATATTAGTACAAAGTTACAACTTTATTATAGAAGTTTGAATAGTCTACAATTCTAATATTACATGTTTCATATATAATAACTGTTCTTGCATTTAATAAAAAAAAGTTAATGGTGTATTTTGTCAAATAAGTAAAATAAGCATTTGTTTAACTAAATTACAAATTCTCAAAATAATATAACAACTCTTAAGTAATGATTTACCAGATCCATAGTCTGGATTTGGTTATATCCAGCCTTAATTTCGAAAATAGATCCGGATCTAGTTTTGACCAGATTATGAACTTTTAGACCCGGTTGTCCATTAGTTTCAAAGCTTTAGAAAATGAGTAATACTAAGTTATAAACAATAAAAACTCTACTCACAGTTTCAATAGCTTAATAACCTCTTATACTCTTATTTTACTCTTACAAGGTATACAATACATATTTACATCACACTTTCTTAATATATTTTTAGAAATCACTTCTGTCTACTTATAAAATATTTCTTCTTTTATTGGCTGATTACCAATCCTTTTCATCCCCGTAAGGTCTAAAATTGCTCACAAGATGAAATCGCTCACTTTGAAATACCATATTTTTTTAATATTTATCGTTTAATATCAATCTTATCTTGAATATGCGTTAAGTAAGTTCTAGAAATCATCTTTCTCAGTTGTCAGTTATTTCCTAACTAGTAAATAAACTTGTATTAAAATCTCAACATCAATTAAAAACATCTTGCGTAACCTAAAAAGCTAATTGTAGAATTTAGCATAGCTCGTGAAATAATTGCTCTGTTTGTTAAGTACACGGATGAAAGTAAAAAAACGTATTAATTAATAGACGGTTAAAAAGAAAAATTGTGTATTGTTTTTATTATTTTATGGGGAATTTAATCAATGCTTAATAAAAGTTTAAAAAAAAGCTTCGAACTTTTCTATTCGGTGGGCCAGAACTTTAGAATTAATTAAAACGCGGGTCGGACATGTTAAAAATGTTTTTCAGCAAAACCTAAAAAATTATGCTATAAAAATTTTTTTTCAAATTAAAACTTGAAATGAGTTTAAACCTTGGATTGCAAAGTTATTTACATGGACTTAAATTTACCATCTAAACAATTTTTTATAACTTGTATAATGTTGTTATATTCAGTAAAAATAACTTAATATTTTAAAAATTATTTTGCATCATTAAAAATTTGAAAATAAAACTTCCGAACCAAATCAAATACCCACAAAAAATTGACATTTAAAAAAACGGGTGGCTTGGCGTTTAGCCAACAGATCCTTCGCTCTACTGAGCACAAAAGATAGCTTTTTTTAAGAAAGTGTTCAACGTTTAAAAAAAGCTCACTGTTATCTAATATGAAAGTTCATTATCGTAAATAGTTATTAGCGATGAAACCAATGCAAGTTGGATAAATTAAATTAAAATATTAGTTTTAAACAGGCATATTTCAAATATTTTTTCCTGTATTCTTACACTATACTTTATTTATTTTTCATTATTTGTACAAATTAAAGATGTTGTTTTCAGGTTAAAATATCTAAATAAATATTATTTTATTTAGAAATTACATGTAAAAATCAATCTTAACTATTTAAAAATTATTTTTATATAAATTAGATATTAAGATAAATTAATGTTGTTTAATAAAACTTATAATAGTGATTTATAAGTTTTAAACAAATACTTTTATAATTTCGGTACATTTAACGTAAAATAAAATTACATGATTTTAAAATAGTTTTAATAAAAACATAAATTAACATATTATTATTTTTTTTTACACAAAGGTATATTTTTAACATATATCAATTTATTCATTGTTGCTATTTTAAATATAAACTAATGAAAAGTAGCATTTACTTAGTTATAGTAAAGTAATAAATGGTATATTAAAAAGAATTTAGACTTTAAGATATAAAAATGGTTGAAACTGGTAAACGAATATACTTTTTCTCTTAAAACAAAAAAGAAACTCTTGAAACGTAATAAAACAATTTTATAGATTTAAAGGTTTGAGTTTAATCAATTTTAAATAAAATATAACATTAAAAAAATTGATGTTTAAAATAAAAACTAAAAATCTTTTTCAACGTAATAACTAGAATTTATATTTAGTAGTTATTAGTAATAATTTTAAAAGTTTCAATTAAATGTTTTCAGTAATAAGTCTTTCAGTTAAAATAAACACGAAAAACCGTTTAAACGTCCTTAGTAGAACCCTTTTGTATATATTTAACATTAGTTATTGGAAGAGGCATGGCTTTATAGGCAATTTAAGTAGAGAATAATGTACTTTTAAGGTTTAATAGATACGATAACAAAGTTATAGCATCCAAAATTCTAAAATATAGTTTTACTACATAAATTAGACAGACTATTTAAATATTAAGTTAACAGTTTAAAAAAAATATTTAATATACTTTTTAATAGGAAAAAAACATAAAAACGCTTATAAAACCTCTTATGTAGAGGTTTTTAGCACAAAAATTACAAAAAAATAATAAAAATGTAGTTTAAGCAGTTATAGTATATAAACTTACAATAAATAAACTTTTTAACAGAAACCAAAACACAATTAAAGCGTCTTAAAGTTATCTTAAACAAAGTTTTATGAAAAAAAATCAATTACTCTTCATGTACTTAACAAAAAAAAAACTTTTCATAAACATTTCTACCTACAATCCTTAATGACAACATTTATTACAACTCAGATAGTTTAATAATCCGTTCGGCAGTTAAACTTAACAAAAGTTTGTATAGGTAATACAATTTTCTATGACAATAAACAATTTAAAATGGTTTGGTAAGCAGTTATAAAAAAAATAATCTTACAAAGTACAAACATTTTGGTAAAACAAATACAAAAAAACTTTAAAACGTCCTAAGTAGAGGTTTTTATCACATAAACTAGAAAACTAGTTAAAAATGTAATTTGTGCATGTTTAATAAAAAACATTTACAAAAAAATGAACATTTAGGCTTAAATAACCACAAAAGAACATTTAAAACGATTTAAAGTTGTTGTAAACAAATTTAATAAATTTAAAAATAAATAAGTTTGTATCTTATGTTTGTTTTATGAATTCATTTTTTATTTTTTATTATATTAGCAAATTAGACATATGTTTAATTGTTTTAGCATATATTTCTTGAGCTTACATCTAAGAATATAATTGCAGTGCAGAAATTTGTGAAAAGTTTCTAAAGTTATAAATTTTATAAAGGCTATATATGATACCTCTAGCAACTCCCGACGGTCGAGCGGTTAAGGCGTGAGGCTCGTAATCATCAAATTTCCGCATGTGAGGTTTCGAAACTCAGCGCAAGCATTTTTCTCATCATAATTTGGTGATCTGCCTGGCCCACATCTACTGGTTCACACCTTTTGACTCAAAAAATTTTGATTCTAAATTTTTTGTTTGTTGTTTTTTTTTTATAGTCAGTAGAGGAATCAGATTAGCTCTGCTGATATAAAACAAGGCTAATTGAAGTTACCTTACTGAAATTTAAATTCACTAAAAATAGATATCCTCTATCTTTTAAAGAGCAATATACTTCAAATGATTTCACAAAGGCAGTTTAAATTGTATGAGAAAAGAAACAAACGAACTGTTACTAAGGCTATTATAAGGAGGTCAACCAATTTTGTAAAGAAAATTTAACACTAGATGTTAAATGAAAACCTAAGTGTTTCCTATAAGTCTGTTGGAATATATACAAAAACTTGAAACTTTGGCAGAAGAGAGTTCATATAAAACTATTTAACTAATCACTATCAATAACTAAAGTTTTTCGCAATAAAAAACTTTTATGGTATATACCTTAAGCTTTTAAATGTTATGTATTAACTAAATTTATTAACTAGATATAAACTAAGATATATATTAACTAAATATCTTTTATAAATAATGAGAAATTCAACTATATAAATGGACTTAAAATACTATAATATTCACACTATTATCACATTTTTAGATTAGGCTAACATAAATTAGGTTTATCTATGTACTGTTAACTGTGTCACCATTACTACTGCTTATAACTTCAAATATTATAAGATTTTATTGTTCCACTCAAAATTTTTTTATGTTGTGTTTTACTGTTTAGCTTTTAGCATCAATTTATACGGTTGAATGATTTTACTTCATTAAAAAAAGCTATCTTTTGTGCTCAGTAGAGCGAAGGATCTGTTGGCTAAACGCCAAGCCAACCGAAATCTGAAGCTACCCCAATTACCATAATGATAGTTATAGTGCTTTGTTCAAAGAAAACTTTTGTTTTGTGAAGATTTGGTTTCCACTACATCATTGTTTGCTGCTAAATATTTCTAGGTTATAGAATTTTTTTATTGATTTGTTTAAGTTTTTACTTTCAAAAATTGTAGTGTATAAAAACGAATTAGTCAAATAATTTTAGCCTTTTTGTGTTAGAACTATATTCTTCTTGACTTTTAAGCAATTAGTTTTCAGTTGTCTGTAAGTAGAGTTTTGTGTTCTATTTTAAATATTCTATTCCATTTTTTTCTACCATATACCGTATCTTACATTACAGGGTAGCCACAAAACCTGGAATCCTGTAAAAACTTTGAGCTTGAAAATTTATGCTATAAAATCTGGAAAAGACTGGAAATTAAAGAAATTAAAAAAAAAAAACCTGGAATTTTAAACGATTTTTACATGTTAAATAGTAAACATTTGATTCAAAAAATCTATCATATAATTAAAACTTTTTGTCATCATTAAAATTTTTTTGTTCGAAAACAAATTAAATGTAAACTCAAACTATTTTAACTTCTAAGATGACAACCATATGTTCAAATAGTGTTTTTTTTTAAACTACTTTGTTTCAAATTACAGTTAACATTGACACTGCTCATTTTCAAATAAGTTTAGTACTCTCTCTAAGTGATTTTTAACTTATTTAATCTCTTTTCCAAAATTTTTTATAAGTTTTTAAACTAGTAATTTTTAACATGGTACAAAAAAATTTATTGGGTTCAAAAATGAAAAAAAATTAAAGTTTTCTACAAAATAATCGACGCACATTATTCAACAATATTTACAGGAACTTTTAGTAAATTTTACATTGATATTCTACTTATATTTGCTACAAGGTCCAAATTTCAAGGAGATACTTTTTTAAAAGTCAAGACATCGATAAGGTACGCCTATAAGAAGTACGCAACCGCATAAAGTACGCTCTAAATTTTTATTTACTACCAGGTACAAAACAGTGCACCCAATTTATCTTTGATAACTAATGTGTTTTTAGAAACTTTGTTAGATATTTATAACTATAAATATTTACAGATCACGGAAAGAAAGCAAAGTTTTCAAAGCAAAACAAAATGTTGTAATTTCTGGTGACATTCCAACTTCGATTAACATTTTAAAAATTTATTGTGACATAAATAAAAATTATACGATCATTTGTATTTATTTTAAACTAAACTTTAGATATAAAATATTATTAATATTTATAACTTAAAAAAGTATTAACAATAACTACTTTTTGTAAATAAATATAAGTAAAATAATAAAAAAATAAACTTATGCTCTGTTAAAAGTTAGTCTGTTCTGCTTTTAAAATTCTACCTAGTAGTTTTTATCTCTAAAAGTAGATGCAAGCACAGTACTTGGGTTTATTAAAAACAAGAAAAATATGATTAAGTTGTTTTGTTATTTCTACAAACACACTGACGCACAGTATTTACGCCTTATAGAAGAGTAAAACTATGATTAACTTGTATTTTTATTGCTACAAATACACTGACGCACAGTATTTATGCCTTATAAAACAGTGAAACTATGGTTAAGTTGTTTTTTTATTCTACAAACACACTGACGCACAGTATTTATGACTTATAAAAGAGTAAAACTTTATTAAAGTTGTTTTTTTATTTTACAAACACACTGACGCACAGTATTTATGCCTTATAAAACAGTAAAACTATGTTTAACTTATATTTTTGTTGCTACAAATACACTGACGCACAATATTTACGCCTTATAGAAGAGTAAAACTATGATAAACTTGTATTTTTAATGCTACAAATACACTGACGCACAGTATTTATGTCTTATAAAACAGTGAAACTATAGTTAAGTTGTTTTTTATTCTACAAACACACTGACGCACAGTATTTACGCCTTATAAAACAGTAAAACTATGATTAACTTGTATTTTTATTGCTACAAACACACTGACGCACAGTATTTACGCCTTATAAAACAGTAAAACTATGATTAACTTATATTTTTGTTGCTACAAATACACTGACGCACAGTATTTATGCCTTATAAAACAGTGAAACTATGGTTAAGTTGTTTTTTTATTCTACAAACAGAATGACGCACAGTATTTATGCCTTATAAAACAGTAAAACTATGGTCTAGTTGTTTTTTTTTTACAAATACACTGACGCACAGTATTTATGACTTAAAAAAGAGTAAAACTTTATTAAAGTTGTTTTTTTATTTTACAAACACACTGACGCACAGTATTTATGCCTTATAAAAGAGTAAAACTATGATTAACTTATATTTTTGTTGCTACAAATACACTGACGCACAGTATTTATGCCTTAAAAACAGTGAAAATATGGTTAAATTGTTTTTTATTCTACAAACACACTGACGCACAGTATTTATGACTTATAAAACAGTAAAACTTTATTAAAGTTGTTTTTTTTTTTACAAACACACTGACGCACAGTATTTATAACTTATAAAAGAGTAAAACTATGATTAACTAGTATTTTTATTGCTACAAACACACTGACGCACAGTATTTATGACTTACAAAACAGTAAAACTTTATTTAAGTTTTTTTTTTATTGCTTCAAATACACTGACGCACAGTATTTATACCTTATAAAACAGTAATACTTTATTCAAGTTTTTTTTTATTCTACAAACACACTGACGCACAGTATTTACGCCTTATAAAACAGTGAAACTATGGTTAAGTTATGTTGTATTTTTATAGACGATCGCATATTTTTATACTATTTATAAAAGTGAATCTTTAGTACATATAGAGACAAAAAATACATTAGCCTGTTATTAAACAGTAAATTTTTGATTATTCTGTATATCATACATGTACAGATACGGATGTATATAGTTGCATATACACTATTCGTATCTAATTATTTGTATTAATATGGAAACTTTTGTTGCTTTGTTTTTTATGTTTACCTTAATTAAAAATGCTTGTCGGAAACACTAATACAACACAAATAACATTATTATAAACAAACATTTTCACTTTCTAAACTGTGTAACTTTATTTTATTAATAACCTTTAATAAAAAATGGATAACTGTATTTGTATCCCTGGCCAAAATTTGTATAGAAGACATGTTGTTGACGGAGTAAGTTAAACAATTGATAAGATTTTTTGATTTAGCGTAATTGAGTCTTGCTTCTATTCTCAAAAAAAGTTGTAAAATGTTATGAAATAAAAAAAATATATATATAAAATATTACTGATAAAATAAAATAAAATGTCTGGTGTGAGGCTCGATGACCAAAAGGTCTTTCTCCACACCAATCCATTGACAATAGTTTTGAGTGGTCACATTTTCTTTCTTTCTAATCTCAGTTTAATTACAGTGAAGTTAAATAAACTTTGATCTTGGCTGGCTACATCTCCTCGAAAATTTTGCAAAACTAAACAGTTTTTATAGTATATTAATCAAGTTTAGATTAAATAATTTTACAATGTTAAAAACGTGGAGTAGTGCTATTTATATAAGATTTTCATTTGTTTTCGAACACAATTTTTGTATATATGTAACCTTTTTTTCAAACCAAAACAGTGCGCTTAAAATTAATGGTCCTAGGATCTAATAATATCTATATATAAACACTTTTGTACAAGCTTTAAATATATTTTTACTAAACTTTTTTATCAAAAGTTAAATTATCTTCTTAAAAAGAGACAAGAAGACATGTTCATTAAAAAAAACCTTGTAGAAAATCAAATGGCATGGAAAAAAATTTCCTTTACTAAACTGTCAGCCTTTTTTTAAATAGATCTATCTATATAATAGACTTAAATTTTATATATTGTTATATCAATGTAATCTTTTGATGAAAGTTTGAATTTTTTTTGTCAGATATTAACTTTCAATGCTATAAGTGCAGTAATTATGACGAAGAACATTAAGGGAATAGGAGGGTGCCTAGATTTTTTCAAATTGATCTTATTTTATAGAGTTTTATTTGAGCTTTAGACATTTTTAACCACTTGATATATTCAAAGTAATTTTTGAGATACAAGCAATCAAAGTTGGTGACCTCAATAGAAGGTGCAAACAAAAACGCGAAAAAAGACCATTTCAAAAAAAAAAACCCCTCTTTCATTTAATTAAGCAATCTTCTTCAAAATTTTACAGAAAGTGTATTATTAAATTTTTAAAAGATTGAATGCAGGAATTTTTTTAACTTCGAAAAATAAAATTTTTATTAACAAAAAAGCACTTTTTTTTGTTTTATAGAATTTTTTTATCTTTTATTGTTTTAATAATTCCAACATTTGAAGTTTTCTAAACTATAAAAGAAACATTTCCTGAAAATTTGATGTCTCTAGATCAAAAAATGAGGGAACAGATAGATTTTCAGTATTTTTTTAAATTTCTGCTAATTCACTTCAGCTTTTTTTTTAGGTCCAAGTTTTCTTGACAACCTTTATTATAAAGTTAAATATAAGGAAACAAATAGATGGTATATAAAATTTTAAACTTGTTGAGAATATATTTATAACTTAAAAACTAAGATTTTTATATTTTTATAGTTATTGGAAGATCGAGATTTTTACAGAAAATTCCTGCAAAATCATGGGATAATTCAAAAATCAGTTTTATGTCCTAAGTGTGATCAAGTTTGCAGGTTAGAATAATATTATATATAATAACACTATAAAACTTTGAATACATTCCGTTAAAAATTGTATTATTCATCTACTCAATCTCTTAAGATATGAAAAGAAAAGTGGAGTATTTCGCTGCGATAAAGGTTCTCGCCTAAACCGCTGTAACTTTAAGATTTCTGAAAGAAGAGGCACCTTCGTTGAAAGTAAGCTATAATAATTGTAAACAATTTAAAAGAAGCTCAACTTAAATCTTGAAAATGATATTTTTCTATCTTTTATTTCAAGTCTTGGTTAGAAAGAAAAATAAAAAGATATTTTTCTAAACTACTATATATTTGAAACTAATCTATTTTTATATTGTAGGACTGAGAATGACCTACAGACAAATAGTAAATTTTTGTTATGAATTTACTTTGCGTGAATCAAAAGCATGTAACGTAGCCAAAGAAATCGGAATATCTGAAAATTCAGCGAACACCTGGTTCAAATTCCTCTGCCAGGTTAGTTGTATAAAAATTCTAGCTTATAATTAAAGGAGTCTATGAAGCTTTAATTTGTTAGTTTCCTTTTTTTAACGAAAATACTTACTTAAAATGTTTTTCAATGTAGTACAGAAAATTTTCATATACTAAAACTGATGTACAAATACATCAATAGGTTTGTCAGGATGCAGTAGAACAAGATATTATTGGCGGACCTGGAGTGGTAGTGGAGATAGATGAATCTCACTTCTGTACTGTAAAACAAGGACAGGGGAGAAACAGGAAAAAATCATCCAACTGGATCTTCGGAGGCATAGAGCGGCAAAGCAAAAAGTTTTTTGCTGTCGCTCTAGGCCTCGAAGGAAACAGAAGAATGACTACCCTTGAGCCCCTCATAATTCAGCACATATGACCGGGGAGCATTATAATGTCCGACGAATGGTCGTCTTACAACGACATAGAAAGATTGGTAGACAGCAATGGTGAACTGATGAACTATGAACATCACACAGTAAACCATAAAATAGGGTTTGCTAACTTCGACAACCCGTGGGTACACACCCAAACCATTGAACGGCACTGGGGTAACATGAAGGAAGTAATCAAGAGGAGAGGGGTTAGTAAGAAGGTTGAGCAGCATCTATACAGATATAGATTCTTAAAAAAATATCCAGTTAATACGCTTCACCATTTAACGGTTGAAGCTGGAAAATCATTCCCTTATTCTAGGTATATGAACACCCCATAATACTTTCATAACATTTTCGTTATAAAGTTAGTCTGTAAAATTTGTATTGTTTTGGTGTATTTTGTAAACTAATGTGAAGTATTTAATAGTTTTGAAATTATAGCTAAAATAAGTTGGATCTAGAATTGAAATCTTTTATTCAAAAGTTCAAATGTTCATAATTTCGTTAATTCAAGTTGAAAATGTAAGTAAGAATAATTAAAGTTTTTCATTGCTAACCTTCATTAATGTTGTTACAAATTTTTCGTTTTTTTTTAGTCAAGTGTTTTTAAAAAGTTCTTTAGTCTGTAAAGTTTTGATGGTTTTAAATCTCTTGGTTAACTGTTTTATAAGTCATAAATACTGTGCGTTAGTGTGTTTGTAGAAAAAAAAAACAATTTAACCATAGTTTTACTGTTTTATAGGTATAAATACTGTGCGTCAGTGTATTTATAGCAATAAAAATACAAGTTAATCATAGTTTTACTCTTTTATAAGTCATGAATACTGTGCGTCAGTGTGTTTGTAGAATAAAAAACGACTTAACTATAGTTTTATAAGGGATAAATACTGTGCGTCAGTGTATTTGTAGCAATAAAAATACTAGTTAATCATAGTTTTACTCTTTTATAAGGCGTAAATACTGTGTGTCAGTGTGTTTGTAGAATAAAAGTACAAGTTAATCATAGTTTTACTGTTTTATAAGTCATAAATACTGTGCGTCAGTGTGTTTGTAAAATAAAAAAACAACTTAAATAAAGTTTTACTGCTTTATAAGTAATACTGAAAACTAAATTTATATATGATATAAAGTTCAAAATTAAACTACTAGTATACTAGAAAGAAAGAAAGAAAAAAGTGAAGCTCACAACTATGGTCAATGGATTGGTGTGGAGAAAGACCTTTCGGTCATCGAGCCTCACACCATATATGTATAAATAACTTTGATAAGCTTTATTTAAAACTTTGATAAAATCTAATTTTAAGTTAAATGTATGATTTTTTTTAAACTCAAACTATTTAAAGAAATTAATTCTTAAAGGAAAAAAAATGGTATGCACTCTTTTTTAAACCCATTACTGCCAATATTAACCATGAAAATCATAGTCTACCATGGGCACCACACCGTCTCCTCCCAAAGATTTCAATTTTTAAGATCATGTACGTTCACATTTTTCTTGTTGCCCTCTCTACAAGAGCAACCCTGAAAAATGCAATAAAAAGGTCAATAATAGAACAAAAAGGGAGAAGTTGTGAAAATGCTATAACTAAAATATTTTCTTTTTCTAAAACTAAATGTGTTTAAAAAACAAAACAAAAAATAAGAAAAAAAACTTAACAACTACTTAAGTAAATAAAAAATTAATTAATAAAACTCACTTAGAAATAAAAATAAACTAAGTAAGTTTCAACTACATCTGTTCAAAAACTCTGTTACTCTAAAACAAACTCAACAATTATTTTAAAAATTTTTTAAAATAATAATAAATAAATAAAAATTGTAATCATACTTAATTATAAACTCACATAAAAAAAAGAAAAAAAATCAAGTTAGTAAATAAAAACTGCTTGTTCAAAAACTATACCCAAGACCAAATCAACTCTGCTCACACCCAGCCAACACAGCTGCCATTGATTTTTCTCAAAAAAAATAAATAAAAAATAGAGAGTAAAACCTGATAACTAAGAAATTATTTTATGAGATACTATTTAAAACTGAAAATTAAGATTGACTTTTGTCTGATTGATTTCTGAGCAATACATTTTTCAGTCCAGATTGAAATGCTATAAGATAGTTTTGTTCTTTTAAGCTTTTTGGAATTTCCTCCCATACCTTACATCCAAGATATGACAAGGACTTAGAACCGTAAAGACTATTTACTCGAGGAAAAAAGTAATTTGTCTCTGAAAATCTTGTTGAATGGTTGTGAATCTTGTTTATACTTGTAAAGTAAGGATTGAAATTAACAGGCAACATGCTTTTTTTGAATTTGTACATAAAGACTCCTAACTCATACCGAAACATGTTTTCAACATCTAAAATTTTATTTGATATTTTTATACTACTAATATTTTCATTCCAACTTTTAAAATGTATGCACATTACAGCTCTATTTACAAGTTTATTGATCTCTGAAATTTTGGTTCTGCTTGCTCTACCCTAACAAAGTAATCCATATCTAACATGACTCATTAGAAGTGAGTTAAAAATGTAACACAAAGAGTTTTGATTTATATAGTACCGTGTTTAAATACATTATAAATATATTTACTAAAAAAGTTGGTTTGAAGTAAAACATTTAGAGTTTTTACAGCTTATGTATATAATAAAAAAAAAAAAGAATGAATAAATTTTACTGCAATTTTTTTCTATATAAATCAAAATAAATAGAACTTTAAAATATTTTTTATAGTTTGATTATTTACTTAAGTTCTGTTAAATAAACAAATACTATTTCAAAGTTAGGACACAACCCAAAAGACGTATCTTGCATCATTGGACCAAACTCACCAGATTGGCTTTTTGCAAACATGGGTTCAATACTAGCAGGGTAAACTAAAGCTTATTCTGAAAATAACATTCAAAAAAAGGTTAATTCTTAGAAAATTTATAAAGCCGTAGGTGAAAACATTAAATTCTTATATTTTCATAAATTTAGATAAACGAAATAAAGTTATAGTAAAAAAGTTTTATTTGTTACTGGCCTTCACTTGCTTTTTGACTAAAAAAAATATAAATATATCAATTAAGTTTTTTACATTTTAACCTTTAATATTTTAAACTTATTACTTTATGATGACTTAGTTTTGTTGTATTTAAGACAGAGCTATGTCTAACAAAGTCACCTACCTCGTTAGATAATTATTTAAACTTGCTTTGTGATTTAAATTTATAGTCTTTTTTTTGGGAGACTTTAAAGTTGTTTATAATACAAATCATTTTGTATTTATTTGTTTTTATGACATCACAGTGGAATAGGATAAGGAATTTACACAACTAACAGCGCACAGGCATGCAGTTACGTCATCAGAGTGACGAAATCAAAATTTATCTTTTGCAATGAGAAACAGCTCAAGAAAATTAATCAGGTTTAGCTAACCTTCTTCAACTAAAACTTGAACAAGTATTTCTTGTAAATACGTAGATTTACCAGTCTAACTACTCATAAACGACGTAATTTTGTAATTGTTGTGTTTAAAAAAGTATTTTTTTGACTTATATGCAGTATACAAAAGTAAAAAAAACAATAAGAAAACGACTGCCTTTGTATTAAAAATAAAGCAAATAAAATACAAATTATCGATGTTTTTTTGCTTGTATAATTATGCTTTTTTGTTTCTGAAAGGAAAAGGAACAAACATTTTCAGATTCGGAAAGAGCTACCTCATGACCTTCTGATTGTTTTGATGAATGAAACCTTCAGAGGCTCGAGCAAAACAGAGCAAAACATATACAAAGTATGTTGTAAAACTTAAAAACATTTTTGTTAAACATCATATTTTCTTTTTAATTACTTTGTTCAGTACAAACTACTGATTAAGTTGACACTTTTGTGTTGAGTTTGAGTGCTTTCTTAAACGGAAAACAGTAGTATACATCGGTATACATCGGTATACATCGGTATAACCGCTGGCAGTGTAAATAAACAATGAAAACACCTAACAACTACTTAACAGTGGCAGGAGTTCATAGAGTTAAGAAATGAAGTTGACGACGAGTTAGTTGAAGATCGAATATCGAAGCAACGTCCGAACGAATGCAGCCAACTAGTGTTCACTTCTGGAACCAACGGGAAGCCGAAAGGAGTCATGCTGAGCCACGACAATGTTTGTGAAAAATATGCGCAAAACACTTAATGTTTTAACAAATTAAGTGCTTTTTAAATAGTTGATATCGATTTTGTAAATGTTTTTATGAAAGTACTTGATAAATATATAGAACAAATTTATAATATTTTAAAACATTATAAATAATATAGATCAGTTGTAAAAATTTTAAGAGAGTCTTTGAAACAATTTTTTTAAAGAACTACAGTAGTTTTGTTTAAAACTTATATGTTTGATAACTTCTTTGTTATTTTGTTTTATCATTTTGTTTGTGACGTAACAACAGATCACATGGTCGTCACGCGCGTGTTGCCAATGGAGCGGAGTTTTCATGGAAACCCTGGTCTCCTACCTGCCCCTGTCCCACATAACTGCCCAGATGTGCGACTTATGGGCGCCTCTAGTGGCGAAATGTTGCGTCTACTTTGCCCCTGAAGATGCGCTCAAGGTGGGTAGCATTGTAAGCGAAACAAATCTATTCAAAATTTTTTATAGTTTTAGTGAATACGTATGCTCCTTAGTTTTTTAACTTTAAAAACGCAGTAGAGTAGCTGCTGTAATCTCTTAATATCTCCCACCACAAATTCATGTTCACAACTTTAAACAATTACAAACCTTGACTGTTGATTTAACAATGTAACTTTGAATCCACACTTGGTCAACATGAAAAATATCAGGGCAAATTGGCGGCGACGGTGAAGCTGGTCAAACCGACGGTTTTCCTTTGAGTTCCCCGAGTTTGGGAGAAGATAGTGATGAGAATTGACAGTTGGAAGGAGGGCAGTTGGGGGAGGTTGGTAGAAATGTGGCAGAGATGGTGCGAGAGCGTCAGCCTGAAGTCCGTGCAAGTTAAAAGCAGCGGGTTCGCTTGTTCGATGTTGATATTATTTAAATTACCAATAGACGATTCTCATTACCTTACATTAACAGATCACGCGCGCTACTTTTTTAATTTCGGAATAATTTTTAAAAATAAATCTAAGTTTTAAACAATAAATTTTTAGCAACCGCTCGTCTTGACAGCACATTAATAATTTACACTCCGCCTTCTTAACAACCGATTTTTTTTAAACTAAATCAAAAGACCACCCGTCCACACAAGGGCGAGTCGGCGGGCTGGGTGGGGAGAAGGCTGGCGCAAAAGTCACTGGAGCGTGTCGGGAGGACGCTGGGGCTGGACAGGTGCTGGCTGATGGGGTCGGTCGCCGCGCCGCTGGGCGAACGAACCCAACTGAGCTGCTGGTCGAACGGCATACAGCTCGTTGAAATGTACGGACTGAGCGAGTCTTACGGTCAGTAGCTGTTCAGTGGTTTTTTTGATGTTGTTAAAAGTATTTTTCCTAAAACGTGTCGGTTGTGTTAGATAAATTCGACTCAGTTAGTTAGTGAGAGTTTTGTTTGAGCGAAACTGTATATAATACTCTATGAAATTTAACTTTTGTAATAAAACAATACAAGTTTTACGTAAACTTTATTAAGTTTTAGGTGCTTGACACGTATTTTTGAACAGAAAAGTAGTCAAGAAAGTATATTAATAACAATGCTTCTCACTGTTTTTTAAAAAAACTTAGCTACAAAATATCATTATGAATAAATCAAAGTTTTAGTCACATATACTCATTTGTTGCATCTATTCAACAACAACCTGTAACTGAATAGTCATTTTAGTTTACTTGAAAAAAGTGCTGTAGATTTTTGCAGGTCCGCACGTTTGTTCGGTGTCTCTTCCGGGAAAGTTCAGGTTTCAGTCGGTCGGCAAGTCCCTGCCGGGAACCAAAGTTCGAGTCGATCATCAAAATAACGAGGTAAAACTAAAGTAATGTCCTCATCACAAAAAAAAATTTTAGCTAGATTGCAGACTTGTTTTGATTCTACGAAATGATTTGCTTTTATAAATTTTGATGTCAACTTTTGGTATTGACTAAGGTGACAATAACAGCATAAATTTTTTTTGAACTACATAGTGTATAACAAATACATCTTTTGACGATGCTAATTTAATGTTACTAAATTCTTCTTTTCTATTTCTGCTAACTAGTCATTGAAAAATAACTTGATAAAAACAATTTTCAGATTTGTCTGTGGGGTCGAAACATTTGCATGGGCTACCTGAGCATGGGTGAAGAAATGAAGGGCTGCTATGACAACCAGGGGTGGCTCATGACCGGAGACAAGGGTCATTCCGATGAAGATGGCTTCTTGTTTGTAACGGGAAGACTCAAAGGTTGGAAAGTTTCAAATTAGAATATTACAGTAAAATGTCAGTGTTTGATAAATATCTTCTTCATTAGAAAAAGTTGTTTTGTATAAGATGTGTGACTTCTAAAAAAAGGGAATGGTAATAATTAAGTAATGGTTTAAGTAAATATATAAGTGCTAAAACTAAATGTTTTGAAATTAAATGAACAACAACTTAAAAATTTACTTTTAAATCTTATTAAGTCTTCGTTTTTATCGTACTTTCTTAACTTTAATAACATTGCAAAAAATCATTTTAAAATCTTTTTACAATCCAACGTGTGTGATCATAATATTTACTTATTATATTAAAACTTTTTTAATCTGAAAATAGTTTTACTTATTTATTTTTTTAAACATTATGTGCAAACTCAACACTCACACTTTAGATTTGATAATAACATCCGGTGGCAAAAACGTCCCATCGTTGAGAATTGAAGCTTCAGTGAGAAATCAAATACCTGATGTTATTCAAAATTGTTTTGTTTTGGGCGATTCGAAAATCTTTCTTTCTGTTCTACTAACCTTTCATGTGCGTTTCAAGTAATTTTTTTTGTTAATCAAGTTTAGATATAATAGCACAAATTTACACGTAATTTGCATTTTGTGGACTAAATTACTAACTATTTTACAACAAAAAAAAGCACTTATCACTAATTATACCATTTTTTTTTTAATTTTCTTTCAACAATCTTTTTTAAAACAAAAAGTATTATTAACTTTTTCTACAACTTGTCGGAATAATAACTTACTATTTGTTTACTTGCAACATGTAAAACACTTTATTAACCTAAGTTTATCTATGATAATTTTTTTTATAATACGCGTTTATCGGATTATGTCTGGAGCTTTTTTCACAGGTATGGTAAAAGGCCAAACATGGAGTGGAGTATTGTTTCAAAGATCAAACATGCATCCAACGGAGTAAGTAGAATTTGCCCAACTTGCAATACAGAAAGAGCAGTAATTGCAGCAGAAGATAAAGACCTACTTCTGTTTAAGCGGCAAGATTTATCGAATATTTGTCTCCACAACCGACGATTCTACTTTAAATAACTCTGTCTACTTATGTACTAATTTATTTCACAACACTCACATTACAATTACATACACTTGCAAGCTTAATACTTCATGTTTTTAAGGTGTATAAATTATTGACCAATATGTTAAATTTATTATGACGTAACATTTCTGCACAACTCAATTTAATTTTTATTTTAAAAACTTGCCTATTCTTAGAGCTTTTTGAGGTTAGTGCCTACTTTTATTAAATTTGTATTTTTTGTAGACAATTTTATAATTTTATGTTTTTATCCCAAACTTTGTTTTTAAACCATAAAGTTCATTTATAGTTACTACCTACATAAACACTATACATAATTATACATGCTTATTCTGCTTTTTTTCTAATGTGTGTTAATATTTTACAGACTCCGTAGATCTGTTATTAAATTTATTTGAGAGCAGTGAAACGCCGTTAGTTGAAATAAAGTTTTAGCACAAGAACATCTGTGGTATAATTATAATTGTATTTATTAGATTTAAAGATTGTTATTTAAAGTAAGTTTAGTAATTCTCTTACTGTACATTTTTATAGCTCTTTTGATTTTCAACAAGTGATTTATTAAAAGCATTTTTTACAGTGGTTAAATATAAAGCATTTTTCACATAAGTGACATACTTATATAGTTCTTTTATTTTTCAACAGTTGTTTTTGCATTTAATATTTCTGTTTCTTAAAGTATTATTGAGTTTTTTAAAGTGGTTATTTTACAGTATTTTAGTATACAAATTACATAGTTAATAGTTCTTGTGATTTTTACTATTGGTTTTGTATTCATTGAAGTCCGTTTAATAGAGAAACCCACTCAATTGTTGTGCCTGGTTATTTATATCTAGCAACACTAAGTCTAGACTAAAGTAATAATTATGTCAAATCCCAATAGTAAAGTAAAACTCAGGTTAAGCCCTAAGCGTAAGCTTTCTAGGGTAAATGAACCTTTGGATGTTGGGTCACCAACGCCCATTGGTTTCACTTATACAAAAGTATCAAACAATTATGTTTTTTAATCAATTTAAAGTAGTATATTTTTCAATAAATTATCTCAGATATAAAAAGGGTTATTTTTAAGTTTTTATTTTCTAATTTCATTTGTAAAAATATCTTGCAACTACAAGTCTTCTATTACCAGGCCTATCATTTGTGTTCAGTTGTTAGCAAGAGTTTAAATGAGCCAGTCTTAATGTGTTTGCTAGTCGTTTTGTAGTTGAACTAATAACAATGAACTACCTTTATATATTTTTGTAAGTAAAAATATGTCCCAATTTTATTGATGATATACTTTACTTCGTTTAAATAAAGAAATTTGCAAAATGTTTTTAATAGACTCATTATTTGAGTTACTTTTTAATAACTTTTCAATGTAACAATTTGTATGTATACAAGTAAAATTTTTTAATTTTTGTAATCAATTTGCATCAAAATATTTTGATTAGTTTATAGATTTAAAAGTAAGTCTAAACTACTTTGCTTTAATTAATCAATATTAACTTAGATTGTTTTTATGTTAAACGAATACAATCAAAGCTTGATTAGCTAAAAAAAAAATAAACGATAAAGTTTTTTGAGTTAGTTTAGCTTTTTTCAAAAGTAAGAAAACAATTAAATTATCTCTAATTTTGCTGATAATGCGTAGTTTGTATTATGAGAATAAAAACAAATTGAAAGCATTTTTAGTTTATACTTAAGTTTTTACAACTCATATAAGAATTTCATCAAATTTAAATTGATATGCTAACTTTACTTTCAACTTATTGAATATCCATCTATTTAATTCATCCTTATAATTCTAAGTGACTAAGTACAGTTATTTTGTGTAAATTAAAGTTTCAGAAAAATTGTTAATTTTATTTTTAATCTAGTTGATTTATTAATGCAAATTTTTTTCTTTTATTTACAGCTTGATTTAAAGAATCATTTTGACAACCTTTAATGAAATCTATTATGCTAGGGATACTATCAAAAATAGTCAGAAAGCAGGTTTTAAAAAGTCTCTCAAGTTAATGAGTTTTATTAAACTTTCATCTAAACACATGTGTACGCAAAATTCTGACTGAAAAAGTATGTAGTTAAAAGTAATAGCTTTTTTATAAAAAGAAGAGCCTGTTGAAAATAATTTAACTGAAAAACAATTAAAAGAATAACGAAAAGTAAACAAAAATATATTTAATGCAAACTAAAACAAATAATAAATAAGAACAAGCGTCAAGTTTAATACCATAAAACCTATAAAAAAGTAAAGAGAAATTAAAATTATTGAAAAAACAACAAATGATCAAAGTGCTGGTTATTTTCACAGCTCAGTGCAAGTAACAGGCGGTTGCCAACCGTCATGTTCCGAGCAAGTCGATTCGCCGTCGTTCGCAGCTACAAAGCCAGCACTACATGTGTACTTGACCGTAGTTCCAACAAAGAAATCATTTCGCACTTTTCCACCTGCGTAATTGTTTTCATTCGAAAACTCCCTACTGGAAACATTATCGTAATCAGAAAAATCTCTTGGGCATGCTGTAAAAAACGAAAATTTACTTGTGTGGTTAATATCTTCATATATTAGTTCAATATATGTTATTTATATCTAGCAACACTAAGTCTATACTAATGTTATGTTTTCAAAATATTGTTGAAAAAATAACAATTTGCTTTTATATTTTCTGTGTAAATACAAAACTATGATATTTTTCTAACAATTCTAATAAAAAACAGGAAAATTATTTAACGCTACAAAACTATAAATGTAGCAAAATTGTTTTTTTATAAATTAATTAAAATAAATAAATGTTATTTGTACACAGCTTGTTTGAATGTACTCGTAAGTTTGAAACATAAGACTACTTTTATCAACAAATCGTTACACAAAACTAGTTGTAAACTACAAGTGGCTAAAATAAGCTATAAATTTAGCTGTAATTATACAACCTCTAAGGCATTTTGGCAACGGATAAGGCCACCAAGGTTTTCCAGTTTCGCAAGTGATCCATCTTCTACTAGCATCATTAATATAAAAATTTTTTTGGCAGGACACCCATCTTTTGCGCCTCACCCAGTTTCCTTCGCTGCCATCATCAGCAACGTTTACACCAGTAGCATCCCTGTAAACCTCACTATAAAGAATCACCCCACTTGCAGGATCAGGGCAGGGGAGTCCAGTTTCGCACGCTATAGGGTCCACGTCGCAATCTGTTGCAACACGTCAACAGTTAAAAGTAGCGAAAAAAAAAACAGAACGGTGGTTAGATGATAAAAAATTGAAAAGATCATTAAAAAAGCATTTAAGAAAAATATTCTATTTATACCTACTTTTGTTATAATTGATAACAGCAAAATTTTTGCTATATTTTAGTTAAAAGTAGAACTCACTTAGACCGCAGTTTGGTGCTGTTTTCGGGCTCCACTGGCCAGTCCTGCCACATGTCAAAAGATTTTTTCCGTTTCTGACGTCTGCAGGAAACAGTTCGTAATTTTCGGCCTTGCAAGAAGTGTACCTGACAGTGGTGTCTAAGAAATACCGGTTGTTTTTTAGGCTGTATTCATACTCCGCTTCGTATTCACTAATTTTAGGTGGTTCAGGACATTCTGTTAAGAACATAGCTGTTAAAAGAAGCCTTAAAATATAGCTTTTCTAAAAAGACATAAGTTTGAAAACCCAAAAGTTGTGGTTGTTATGTATTAAGCAGTTTTTAACTATAGAATTTAGAACAAGTAAAAACTCATGAAAAAATCAGATAAAAACAAAAAACTTTGTAACGGTACATCAAAAACAAACTGCCCCGTGGATAAAAAGTATTGCCTAAATAACGTCATATATCAAGCTAAAGTTTCCACATCCGTAAATGACCACAAAATTCATATTGGTTCAACCAAAAGAACATTTAAGTCTAAATATAATGAACACAAAACCTCTTTCCCCAAACCTTTTAAAGGCAAACCCAAAAACAGTACCCAACCTGCAAATCACCTATGGGATCTATACAGTAACCATATAAAATACTCAATTGAATGGAAAATAGTTAAATCAGTAAAATCTAACACAAACCATACTAACATGTTCACTTTATGTAACCTAGAAAGACTCCATATAGCCCTAGCAGACAAAAGAAAAACTTTAAACAAGAGAAACGAGCTGGTAACCCAATGCCCACATTACTTATGAATATTTATAGTTTATATCTCACATAGGTATAAATTTTATTAAGATATTTTATTACTTGTACTTGCATTATAATAGTATTCCCATTCTAAGTCTTAAATTGTTAGAACTTTTTTGTTTTTATTTTTTCGCTTTTTTAAGTCTGTTTATTAGTAAAATATATTTCATTAAGATATAAGATAAATTGTGCATGCTTTATAACATACCCATTTCCAGTTGTGAATTATTATTATTGTTTTTTTAAGTTGAATGAGTATAATTTTTTGAGTTGGATTATTAGTAGATTATACTTTCTTTGTTTATCTCTCAACTAAATATATTTAATTTATATCTTAGTTTTTGAATATAACATCTGAAATCTAACCCTCATTCTATTTTTAGCTTATCAAATATTTTCCACAAAAAGCCATTTTATTTTTTGTTATCATAATATAACTGTGTTAACAACTACAAAAATTCTTTCATAAATTTTCTAATGTTTACTCCCGGGTTTTATTTTAAACATTATTACATTATTTATTTATTATTAGAACTATGTGCTTAATAATATGTACCTACTACTCCATAACTTCTTACTCTGTAAAGGTTTTATCTTTTTAAATCCATTAGATATCAATACCCCACTGTATACCATGGTTGTATTGTATTGTTTATAGACTATAATTTAATAGTTTTTGTATTAAAGGTTCTTTAGCATCAATATAACTTTTAATTTATTTATTGATTATTTTACTACAGATTTACAGTTTGTAAATCTGCTCTGCGGTGAAACTGAGTAATTGTTTATTCTCAAAAAAAATAAATTATTGAGTGGTTTTTGCCATAATACTGATCAAAAGTTTACAAAATAAGATCACGAAAGTCTAGTTCACAAAACAATGTAACACAGTTATTTAGAGTAAACAATTTTTTTTTTCAAAATTGATCTAACCTTTCATGCAAATTGCTTCATTTGTGTTGTTCCAACTACCGTTGTCCAAACACTCGTAGACGTCTTCACTGTCATATAAAACAAAATCGCTGTCGCATTCTATTCGCACAACTTCTCCAGGCAAACGATTACCAGGTCGATGCTTGTGATCTAAAATTTCTATTGACCCGTCTGGCACATCAAGCAAAGGGCATTCTGTGAAGTTATGTTTTGCTTGGAATATATAATTATTTTACAACTAAAACAACTTTTAACAGTTTATAATTATAAAAGCATGGGGAAACTCTAAAACATTATTGTAATTGTGAATCTATATTTTTTTGATGTTTTGTATTATCAATAAAGACTTAAAAGCCCTAAAAGTTAGCTAGATTGCGTTTCATTTTTTTTTAGATACAATATAGCTTTGTGTTACAATAGCAACTTAAAAAGATTAGAAATTACCTTTAACACATTGAGGTATGTTCGAGGTATTCCAACTTCCGTCTTCCTGACAATAATAAACGAAATCGCCCTCATACAGCATCGAGTAGCTTTCCTTGCAAGCGTACTCCAAAATTAAAGCCGAGTTGTAGATTGGATCCCTGCTCAAGACTTTTTTAACCAAATTGTAATGTTCAAGATCGTCTTCACTTATTGGTGAGGTTGGACATCCTGCGGTTAGTTTTCAAAAATTGGTAAAATTAATGTTGCATAAAAAATAGTAGTTATATGTGATATATTGTTTCTTAATTGAAAAATATAAAAGTTATAGAGTTTTTAACCTATTAAATAAAGGTATTTCAAGCAACTTAAGAAAAATTCTAGATCGTATTTAAAAAAACTAGAGAAGTGCAATACTTGACCATTTATTTGATTGTAAACTGTGTCAGACTCAATAAAAATTCTATAAAGCGGTAAGTTTACAGCTTTCTAAACTTAAACTTTCATTTACTTTATTTCAAACATTACACTACATTTAATTTTAAAATGTACCTTTTTCACAAGTACATATTGAGAAGAAAGTGTGTTAGCTAAACAAAATTTCAAGCTCAAAAACGTTTGTTTCACCTATATAAACACACGATGGCGGGTCAGGAGTAAAAGAGTTGGTGTTGTGATCGCAGTTTACATAAGAAACTGATCCCTCTTCAATTTTGTACCTCGGATCGCAAGAGTACTGCACTTGCTGGACAACAGTGATGCTTCCTCTGTATTCATCCCATAATTCAACAGAGCTACTAGGGGTCCAACGACCCTTTTCTATTTCTTTAGGGTCTCCACACGCTACAAAGTAAAAGTTGTTGAAAACAGAAACAGCAATATTTTTTAAAAAAAGCTTAGACAAGTTAGATAATAAATTTGATAAAAAAAGTGCCTACAGCTGTTAATTGGAGGAAAAAATGTTTAAAGAAAAAGTCAAGTAAAGTTTTTTATTGCATAAATTGATGGCATAAGAGGGTTGAGAAACACTTTTTTAAATTTAGTCTTATTTTTTACATAACTAGATAAGCTAGTTGTTACTTTTTATCGCTTATTAAAATTCAAAGTAGTTTTTAGATATAAGCGATCAAAGTTAGAGCGTTCAATAGGTTCTTTCTGAGAGGCGGAAATTAAAAGATGAAAGTAGACTGTCTTACTAAAAACCTATATCCTTCAGCAGTTTTTGAGCAGCTGTTTTAAGACTTTTTCACAATAAAATAAAATTTGTTCTTTTTTTCTAAAAATTTGAATTAAATTATTTTGAAAGTGAAGGAGGAAATAGATTTTTAGTAAATTTTTCAAAATTGCGAAGAAATTATGAAGAATCAGCTAACATAACCTTGAAAATTTTTGCTTCGATACAGTTGTATCGGAAAATTTTTACAAAAATTTTTATGTTTTAATAGTTAACTGAAATTTTTTTTTGTTCAATTTTCTATAAAATGTATCGTATATTCTAAGCTTTAAAACAGGAGCCAACATTAGTTTTTTTAAAAAAAAATGTTTGACCCCCTCCCCTTCTATGCCCTTAATGTGATTGAAAAAACTCTATAAAACTATGAAAAAGTGAAGTAAAGACTTGGTAGAATAGAAAGTTTGTAAAAGATTTTTTACAAAAATATTAAACCGCTTCTCGAAATTATTTAGTTGTTAACCTGTTACAACAGTTGTGTTGTGAACTGCTTCCAAACAAATTATTAGAAATAGAAATGAGAAAATATTTCAAATTAATTAAATATGTTTTTGTTAAAGTTGGACTTTACTACGTAATTTGTATTTTATTTTTAATATAAGTTTTTTTTTTCTTTATTATTTATTATTTGATAACAATATTGATAGCAAACGCATAATTATTACTGGTAAGTATATTTACTACTATTAGTAAATTTTTAAACGTTAAACTCAGCTTACATAAAAAGTAATTAAGTTATGTAGTTAGTAGAAATTAAAGTACACACATTAGGCAAGTGAAAAATAATAATATGCAATTAAAAAAGTAAACTTTCTATTGGCTTAAAGTTTAGATCATGTGTACTGGAGTACGGAGCAATATCTGCTAGGTTTTTACACCTTGTCCATTCGGCGCGGAGACCATTTTCTGGACGTTTGTGACTCACTAGGGCGTATGATTGCCTTTCTGTGGTAAAACATATTAGTTACACACAAAATCAAAAACAATCAGTTCAGGATGCAAAAATTTAGCATTAACTATGAGTTTGTAAAAAAAAAATCATTTTTAATAATAAACGACTTGATTTCACAAAAACCAATACTTGATGTATAAATTGAAAGTAGTTTTATGTTGAAATTATTAAACAAAACCTAAGGAATCATCCAAACTATTTTTGAAAGTCTTTTAACTATTTATTAAAAGTGCAAAAAATAAATAATTAAAAACGCTTGACTAAAAACGAATAAATTAAATCATTTAAACATTAAGCACAAAACTAAAATATGAAAAACCCTTAATTACTTTTTGATATTATTCTTAGTTTGAATCACGATTGACAGCTTTAAACTATTAAATCATTATTTCCAATTAAAAAGTCGATGAAAATAATGTCTGGTGATACTTTTAAGTCTGATTTTTGTCCGTTGTTGTTTTTGAAACTTTTTTTCAACTGTGCATTTTTAAATATCTATGAAAAGTAACTTCAACTAATTTATTTAAATTTTTAGGTTTAGGTTGTATTGATTTAACAGTTGTAACGGTTGTGATATTTGATTTTGAATAAAATGTTTACGGTCAGACAGTGACACGAATTCTAAAAAGCTTAATAGTTTAGTAAAATTTATATTAAGACTGAAATAAACTTGTTATATACAACATATTTCAAGCCTTGTGATGACGTTCTTCGGATTAAAAATAAAAGTTAATTCTATTTACTTACAGTTGATCTTAATAGAAGATTTAGACTAAGTTATAAATAATAAACATAAACTATCAAAACGCTTCTCATTAAACAGTACAACTTTTACCTACAAGTACATTTATTACAATTAAAACTATATACTAATTTAGAAAATAATAATTTAAAGTTTTTTGGAGTCTTAAATGACATAGTGTTAATGGTTTCATCATAGTATGTTTAAGACTCAAAAGCATTTATACGGTTTTTATGTGTTTAATAAAACAAATCAATGACTGTAACTATTTTACTAAAATTACTGTTTAAAAAACTCATTAAAACAACAATCAAAAAGGCAACCCTACAAGGTTGGGTGTCGAACTAAGCCGAGGATCGGCACCTTTTATGAGCAACGGGTGTATTTTATAGATCAATGATCAGATTAAACTAAAATAATTGTTTGCCGGCAGTCATAGTTTCGTTGAGTTTAGTGTAAATAAAAAAAAAAACATAATGTTGCAAAACTAAATAGTTAGCAAGTTAGCTCTTTTTCTTATTTACTATTGTATAAACAACATATTTTAAACTTAAAATACAATATAACACATTGCTGTTCTAAGAAACTATCTTTAACAGATTGCAGTTTGCTAAACTAAATTTAATTTGGGTAGATTGATTTATAAAAGTATACTTCAGTTTAAATGTACACCTGTAAAGTAAAATAAACTACTTTATAAAATTTATACCAATTGTGCTATCAGGTCGTTTATAACAAAAAAAGAAACTATAAACGAAATAAAAATACAAAAAGAAACCTCCATAAAACCTAAAGCCAGTACAACGATCTTGTAATGCGCCTAAATTGTCTATCAGGTAATTTACTTCGTCCATTTGATTCGCTGTAAAGTCTCCCCAGTCTATAGCATCAACCACACCTATAATAACCACTTCAAAATCTTTAGCATTATTTCTTATATAATCAGACATACTTCCAAGCTGTAACAAAAAAGATATGTGTTAAAACTAGCTTTAGAAAAAAATAGAGTATAACATTAATAAGTAAATGTTAATACTGATTCGAAATTGCTATAAATTAAAATAATAATAAATCATTATTAAACTTTGAACATCAACAAATAAAAATTTTGGCTAAAATTAAATTAATATGTGATTATAACTAAATATTTAACCGTTTAATTCTTTTAGTACTTCCAAGTGTAAAAGGTAAAAAAAATATATTTCAACTTTAATTAATTTATAAACAAGTGTTAGAAAAAAAACAAAAAAAATTAAAATGTTTACAACTTATAAAACATAAAAGCACTACAAAACTTAAAAAACGTTGTGATAAGTATCAAAAACAAGGCATAATAGTAAAGTTTTCAATTGATACCTGACCACGGACAAAAGTATTTTCCAAGTCAACAGTATAAGTGTCAAAAATTTCATACTTATACATGAGGTATTTTTCGAACGGATTCAAAATGATAACGTTGAACCCTCTGTTATTTGAATCAGCACAAAAGGATTCGTTTTCGTTCACCGTGACTTCGCAACGAGAAGTCTGTTTGTATTCTCCAGCCACGTCCTCTGTTACACTGAAACTCGAGGCGCGTACGTGAAGATCTAAGTCTGATTAATTTTTAATATATCAATATTTTTATCCAAAAAGTTTATTTTCTTGTTAAAATTTCCAATCAACAAAAACAACTTTGAATTTTAATAGTTTTTTGATAGCACTGTGAAATTAATTCTAACTTCTTATGCACAGATGATCTCCTGAAAATTCAAGTCCAGGTGTCACCCATGATCCAGTTTTGTCGCATACAATCCCATCAAAACCGGGTGGGCTCATCAGAAAACCGTCGCTGCAAGTGTAGTGCACTTTGGTGCCTTGCAAGTACAAGCCTTCATCCGAAATCCATTCTATTCTCGAGCTTGCTCTTGAAATATTCAGAGAGGGAGGTTTTTCGCACTCTGAAAAAAAAATAATTGTGTTTTATAGTTTAACTTTTTTATTATTATGATATACCTCTTAAACACTGAAAGCTGCTGTAGCTTGTCCAAGCCGGGCCTTCTATGCATTTGTAAGTAGTGTTTGATGCTTCTGGAGTTAAAGTGTGATTTTCTTTGCAAGTGTACTCAGCAACGAACTCTAGTGTAATTGTAGACAAAACCACTTGCTCGGGTACATTTTTAATAGTGCCAGGTATGTTCGGCGATTTTCCACAGTCTGAAGGTATACTTTAGCATAAGGAGTATTTTTAGAAAAAGATATGATAAAGATATGTTAAAGCTTTTTTAAGAGATGGTAAAGTTTTAAACGAACAATACTTGTTTAAAATTATTTCTTGACCGAGTCGTTCTTTTCTACACTAACTATAAAACAAAACATGCATGTAAGTATTTTAACACAACCTTAGACTTGTAAAATAAAACAAGAGTAAGGTCTGAGACTGTATTACAAGGCATTTAAAAATAACATATATTAGCTAATTTGTAAAAAAATATGTTGTCAAAAATATAAACTAAAGAAAGAAAAGCAAAAATATTTTTTAATCAAAATGAAAACCTGGATAACACTGAAAAGCTGGGGTCCATTCACCATCTTCACCGCAAGTCAATTTCGTAACTTTTGGCGCGAAATTTTCATCACATTTGTAATCCAGTTCAGTGCCACTAAAATAACTACCACCACTACTTACCGGTTTAGTAATACTGTGAGACTCAGTATTGTCTACGTTCGGTATTTCGCTGCATTCTAAAACGTTTCCAAAATCGGTATCATTTCAAGTTTCATGCTAATTACTTTTTTAAACTTATTTGAAAATATTTTGTTTAAATAAAAAAAAAATTATTCAGCTTTAAACAATTCTATACAAGGTAAAGCAAATAATAAAATTTTAAAGTATATCGTTATAAATTAGTTGTTAAAACAAATACAACACTGCTTTTTAATAAAGTGTATTAAGCTTATCCGCTCCACCTTAAATCAGTTTATGAAATAATAAGAAATTAAAATATCTAAAAAAAACCGAGTTTAAATTATTGACATCCTATTTTAACTAACTTTGTAAACACTGAAAGTCGTTGTAGACCCACGATCCGTTTACACAATTACGAGTGGTATCTACAGCCTCTGGTAGTAAAAAGTACGGATGTATGCAAGTGTAAGATACAATTTGCTCAACTATTGTATCTGAATCGACGTTAGCTACCTTATCCACACTTTTTACTGTGTTTGGTATATCTTGTGATGGACCACAATCTGTAAATAGCATACATAAAATGAAAAGTAAAAGTTTCTTAAAAATCTGAAAAAAGTCTACAATTACTGATCTGTTGTTAACAATAAAAAATAAAACTTTGTTTTTTTATTTGGTAAGATAAATGTTTTGCGTAATTTTGCTTTAGAGATAAGCCAACATTTAAATGAAAAATTGTTTTTGAAGTTTACTGAGAAAAGATTATCACGAAAGCATTTTAAACTTGTGCTGTGTAAAAAAAAATTGTAGATTTGTTATCATAAAAATCTTTTGATTGATTATTTATGTTGTAAACAGTAGAGTTAGTTGAAGTTAACTTTAATTAAACTTACAACCATTAAGCTATTTATTTCTGTTTTTTTCATTATAAAATTTTAAATTTGTAAATTGTAGATTATTGTTCAAAGCATTCATTGTTTACAACTCTAAAAAGACCGATCTTAATCAAATTTAATGATGTAGCCTCTAAACACAGACTATTAAAGCTGGTAAATCTGAAAGTTATGAACGATGAAATTGAAACAAATGTTTATATCAACCCTGACAAAACCATCTTAGAGCAAGAGTATTCAGAACCTTGAGATAAGAAGTTAAAATAAAGCACGTCAGATTAATCTAAACGAGAAATACGTAATCAGGAACAACAAAATTATGGAATCAACAAGACATTCGTTTCGTTTAAGCTCCTAGAAGCTCTTGGATTAGTAACAAAAACTGTAAGTCAATAGTTCTAAATATTTCTAAACATTTAAAACTATCTGATAAATTCAATAGTAAGTTTTCTTTGATAGTTATAATAATTGTAATAGTAAACATTTAAGAATTGTGTACACTAGTATAAGATCTGTTTTAAATAAAGTTGATTTTTTAGAGAGCTATTTGTACACGAATAATACTGATTTGTTTTTTCTTAGTGAAACATGGTTGACTCTTAAAGTCAACGATGCCAAAGTCTGTCCTTCTAACTATAATATAGTCTGTAACGGTAGGAAAAGTAGGGGTGAAGGTGTTGCTATCCTTTACAGAAAATTCCTTAAAGTGTTAAAAGTTTAAAGAGATTCAATGTCTATTAACAGCATAATTTTCAATACATAAATATAGAAGTAATTGAAAAAAGATAAAACTGGGATTTTTTGGTGTCTACCATCCCCAACTGTCTGCAAAATGTGCACTGACTGTTAAAAATATAAATAAAATTAAAGTACTTTTTCCAAATGACTACTCTTTTTTGTTTTTGGGGACTTTAATCTGCCTAACATGGATTGGACAATTCTTACCACAGACTATAATGAATTCCATTAGTGTTTTTAAAATTTTTGCACGGATAGTTTTTTAACCTAGGTAATCGAGAGTCCAACTCATAAAATTGGAAACATACTTGATCTCTTAGTTTGCAACAATTTTAGTCTAGATAGAATTATATGTCATTCAATTACTATTCCATTAACAAGTACTTGTGACCAGGGGCGTAGCGTGGGGAGGGACGCTGGCGCATGCGTGTCACCAAAAAAAAAAAGTAAAGTAAAAAAAAAATGCAGTATTTTTATCCTTTATAGTTTATTTTTCTGCTTAATTTGCCTTTTTTCAACTATGTATTTCTAGTATTTGAAAAGTAAAATGAAATTTCGAATACCAATTAGTGACAAGTTAGGGAAATTACCCAGTATACTGATTCGATGCGTAATTTCAAATGTGCATTAATGTTGATGAAAAACTCCATAAGGAAAAATTTTATAACTTCATTAACTTCATAAGAATTTAGACTCAAACAGTACGCAACTAGTTAGTGCACCGCAGTAGTATAACCTTATGACAGATTTTTTTACAAGGACAAATGCTAATATTTTGTTAACAAACCATAGAGCTAAATCTGTTTTATAGTGATAATGATTCAAGAATAAACAAATTGAAGTAAAAATAGCAATAAACAACTGCTAATATAATAAATATAAGTTGATGATAAGAATAAAAAATATTAACAACATAATTTAAAAGAAAATAACAAAAAACAGAAAAAAATAAAATAATAAATTAAAATAAATAACAAACAAACAGTTCATACTGTGATTACAGTTTTAATCTTACTATACAAAAAGTATTGTTTAAATTATCTAAACTTGAAATTTTTATTAAAACTAGTTTCTTTTTTTATTAAAATAAGAAACAAATCAAACTTTGTTATTCTATCAGCCAGAAAGTTAAAAAAAAAAAAAATTGTAGCAAGTTATTTTAAAATTTCTTTAGTTTCATCATGAATTAATTAATAGCAACTTGTTAAACTTATACCAGTCAGAACGAAACAAAAGAATACATAGGATCCACAGGAAGCCAGTTCAAAAAGAGATGGTATGCGCACATTAGTGATATTAAGAATGAAAACAACAAGGGAACAGAGCTTTCCAAGTACATTTGGAGACTAAAAAACAATAACACCAGCTACGATTTAAGATGGAGCAAAATGCACAAGATCAGGGAAATGAAGAATATAGGTAAAATCTGTAAGACTTGCAATTTGGAAAAGATAGAAATAGCACTTGCTAATAAGAAACGAATTTTAAACAAAAGACAAGAGCTCTTCTACACCTGCCCGCACTTTAGGAAATTTTATTTTAAAACTTAGCGTATAAATTTTTCTATCACTTAGTTCTGTTTTTGTTATTACTTGTACCCTCATTTGTTAAGCGCCATTTTGTTTTGTTATAAGCTAAATCCAAATCTATATAGAACAAATCATCTATTGTAAGTATAAATCATATTTAAAATTTTAAAAAAAAGTCTTTTTCATTGTTATAAAACTTTTAATTTTGTTAACTAATTATCTAGTAATAGCGCTATACATTTTTAATTTTAATTTGAATTCAATAATAATTTTTTGCATTATTGTATTTTCTTAAGTTGTCCATCGTATTATGTTTATCTTATTTTACAGGCCTGAAGATCCCTTAGGGGAGAAACATTGTAGCCTTGTAAATAAATTAAATAAAAAATTAAGCAACTTGTTAAACAAAATTTTTACAATCAATTTTTAGTCTAAAAGACAAAATAGATTAATTTTAAATTTAAATTTATTTAGTTTTAAATCTAATTTAAAAAAATACTATTCTGTAAAGATCTTATAAAAATTGATTTTAAGATAAGTGAAAAGTTATATTTCTGTGAATTTTTAAAAGCATTGAAAAAGTTAACCTTAAAAAATTTATCTTTTAAACATTTTGTTTTGTATCAAAAACATTTAGTATCTTTAGTAATCTTTCCACACACTCAGGATAACTCAAGTGGTATGAAATTTTGATTTTTAATTTTGTTTATATTATAAATTTTCTTCATTTTTTAAGATTTATTTTTACAGTTTTATATTGTAATATAGGTACAAATGTAGAAGTTAAAAAAAAAACTAGCGCTTTAGATTTCTTCTACAAAAATTAAAAATTTAAAACTTTCAATTTTAATACTGAAGATTTAATATTATTATACATAAGATTAAAATAGTATATTAAAAGCGGCAACAAACTAAAAGTATGAATTATTTTGAGTTTAATACAATTCTTTTTTGTTGATTTAAAATAGATATTAAACATTATTTAGAAATTGCACAGAGAAAAATATTTTGAGGTATTAGTTGTTATACTTAGTTGACTATTTATTTGTAGTTTAAGGCCATAGGGGGGGTAAGCCATGTTTTTTAGAAGTTGATCTTATTTTATAGATTTTGTTTTAAGCTTTAAGATGCTTTTTGTTGTTTTAAAAAGTTCGAATTATTTTTTGAGATATGATCAGTTAAAGTCGGGCCGCATAATAGGTTCCCTATGGGAAGGGAAAACTAAAACAGCGAAAAAAGGCTACTTTGTTTAAAATCTATCTCCTTATACATTTTTCAAGCAATTTTCTTCAAACTTTAACAGTTTAATCTTTGTACAATAGCTGAAAACATTACTTATGATTTTATAAATTTGTAGTAAAATTTTTATTTTTTGAAAAAGAAAAGACTTTTTTTTTCATTTTTTTTTATAAAATTTTTGTTTATTTTTATTATTTAAATTCATAAGTTAAATTTTTTTCTTGTAATGTAAGGAAGAGTTTCTAAAATTTGAAGAAGATTGCTTGAAAAATGAAGTGGGAGATAGGTTTTTAGTAATTTTTTAAATTTCCGAGAAAATTGACCCTGAAAAATTTGCGGCCCAAAGGTTTTAATTTAGGGGACTTTTTGAAAAAAAAATTTGCGCACCCCCTGACAAAAATACCACGCTACGCCACTGCTTGTGACCATAACTTGATTTCATTTAAAATTGAAAGTCAAAAAGTATTTTAAGCTAAAAATCATTCATATGATTTAAAAAAAAGTAGATTTTGAAAACATCAATAATTACTTGTCAAAAAATAATTAGACTTCGTTATTTAACAAGTCAAGAAATCTCCAACATTTTTATGACCAATTCATCAGCATAATTTAAACCTCAACTAAAGGTTTTATATCACTTTATTCTAAAAACAACAAAATTAAAAATATACATCTCACATTAAAAAAATATTAAATGAAAAAATTATTCTTAAAAAAAAAAAAAGACAAACATATAATTTTCTAAAGATTATAAAAATAAGTCAAAAGAATATCAATTAGCCGTTGAATAATAAAATTTTGAACATTAAGAGAATTCCGCAAAAACCCAAGTTTAAAAACGTTTTATTTTACGTAAAATCTAAAATTAAATTAAGTACTGCAAAACCCCTTTTCATGTGACAATGATAAAGATAAAACAGTAATTTCGGACTTTGAAGTAGCCTCAATTTCAAGGAGAAGTTTCCAAAAAGTACTAAAAAAAGATGATAACAACCAAAGTTTTAAACTAGCTCAAAAAAATTATAGTAAAATTGAAAACTTTTTTACAACTTATGAAGACACTAACAATTCATTTAACCACCTAAAAAATGAATCATTAGAACCCCAGAAAATATCCCGCCCTATTTTTTATTAAGTATGCAATTTCATGAATAGTTTTTACATTTTCATTAGTTTTAAATTGCTTATATTATTAGCTGAAGTACCAAAAAAAAATGTATTTTGTCATTCTAGTCCATAAGAAGAGTGACAAACACAACACGTTAAACTATAGGCCAATATCTTTAACTAGTGCCTTTTCTAGATTTTCTTAGCACATTATATCTACAAAAATTCATAAGCACCTTATTAACTATAATTTACTATCTAAAATACAATTCGATTTTGTCCCTAACCGCTCGTCAAATATTCGTCTGTTAGCATGCTTACATTCATGGATATTTCCTTATCTCAAAAACTAATATATTAAAGTAGTTTACACTTATATTAAAAAAAGCTTTCGATTCAGTATCACACAAACGATTATTAAGTTTTTTTTTTAGCTAATACGTACGACATGAATCCTTAGTGAATTGGTTCAAAAATATTTTAGTTAGGGGATAACAAAGTGTGGTAATTAATGATACGCTGTCAGACCCTTTAACGATATACAGCGGAGTACCACAAGGTGGTGTAATTAGTAATTGTAACAGTTAGTGACAAGGTTCATTTTTTCACGTAGCAATGACTATGTGGAACAAGTTACCACAGGAAGTGGTGTCGTGTGAGAGGGTGGAACATTTTTGCATACAACTAAAAGAATTAATCTAAATTTAAAAAATACCAGTAAAGTTCAATAATTGTCCAATAAAAAGAAGATATCTTTATAATATCTAACTCATCGAAATTAACTACTGAATCTTTTTTTTTCAATGTATAATATTAATTATTTTCATTTCCCTACGCCTCCCCCCTAACAGACTTTTTTTTTCTTTTATTGAACTTGTAGAAATGTTTTATGTCATATAAACAATCGTCTATTTGGTTGTACTTTCTTTTTTGTATGAACCAAGTTGTCGCCTTTTAAACTAAACATTTAAGTTTAAGCTTTAATTAGTTCTTTATAAATTTAATTTAGTTTAATTTTTTTGTTTATGTTTGTTTTTTATAAAAAAACCGTTGAATAAAAAATACTTTATCTAAATTTTTATTTTTGTGTGTCCTGTTTAAGTGGCCAAGATTCTGATGCCTGAATTCAACATTACATACAAAACTAATAATAATAATAATAATATATTAGAAATCTTTATATTTATCAATGTGACAAAATGTCAAAAACTGTTGAAAATAAAATACTAAAAAAGTGTAATACTTGACCATTTACCACATTGTTTGAATAAAAACTACTTTGATAATTTATTTTTCCAACTTACCACTCAAACACTCAAATTCTTTAAAAACCCAGGTTCCATTGACACAACTATGAGTGGTGTCCTGATCATATGGAACTAAAAAGTACGGTTGTTGGCAAGTGTAAGAAACTTCAAGTTCAACTTCTTCTCCTGAATCAACTGGAGCTGTTACATCCACACTCTTCAACGCGTTTGTAATAGCTCTTGATAAACCACAATCTGTAAATTGAATTTGTTATTTAGAGTATTGTAGAATTAAAGTTTCACAAAAGTGATTTTAACTGACACTACTGACAACGTTTTATAGTTTAACCACACATTGTTTCTATAAGTATTTAAACTTATTTTAAAATTTAATAGAAAAAGAAACTACCTATAATATTTTAAATCAATGAGAAGACAAAAAGTAAGTTTTTTTCAATTTTGCACAAGCTTATAAACTATTTATTTTTGTTAACTTATGTTAACTGCATTTTACATCTGTACTGTAAATCTGACATGAGTGTATACTTTTGCTGTAAATATTAGTAAATAACTAACAATTTACAATTTTTATTTGTAAGTTATTTGCCAAACTAAAATGAAAAGTTTTGTAATCTATTCCTAATACTACCGTCTAATAACTTCATTTATATTGTTATTTTGGGTCATTCTTATATGAATATATATAGTATTTTATTTTAACTGTTCAAAATATAGGTTTAATCGTTTGCTAATAAAAGATCCTAGTGAAATAACTTCACTGGAATATAAATAAAAACAAATTGTACAGTAATCTTCCTTTATTGTACCAATATATAATTCTGTGTGTTAATGAATCAACACACTTCAACTGGGTTCTGTAAAAAAAAATTACTGTAATGAAAGAATAGAAGCATAGAATAAACTGGGTGTATACATGTTTTTCATTAAAATAAAATAATTTCTACAGATAATAGTTAATAATAGGTAAAAACTTAATATTAAATCCGACTGTTATAAAACTATATAATATTTGTAATTATCAAATCTAAAACAAGTAAAGTAAACTAAAATACACAACAAAACAACAAATCATAACATAAATAAAGCACTCACGTTAAATGGAAAGAATAACTAATTCAAATTTACTGTTGTTAATGAATGAACGAAATACATTTATTACATCTAATAATTACGTCGCTATATAAATGAGGTTATTTCAACTGTTTAATTTGTATTGCAAAGTTTTTTAATTTAGTTTTTACGTTTGTAATCTATTTTGAACAAAAATAAAACATGAACCATTAGTTAGTGAATCAATAAAATCTAATAAAACTTAACAACGGCGAAGACAATAAAAGTCACAGAAAAAAACCAGTTTAGTAAAATCGTTTAATGAACTACTTATTTGTTGACTAGTTTTAATTTGATAAAGATAATTTTATTTATTTAAGGTGACACCGTTAAAAAGAAAAAGTTAAGGAAAATAAACAATCTTGTTTTCATTTATAAAAGAAAAAAATTTCACATAAAAAAATTATGTTTCTTAACAAAAAGTTAACTTCTACTATAACAAAACCATAAGAAGTTAGCTAATTAAAAAAAAAACTCTTTATAAAAATTAATAATTATAAATAATAAATAACAAACTGCAATAAATTAAAAAAAAATTAACTAAAATAGTCAACTAAAGTGGTATTTATGCAATAATCTTAACAAGAGCACCGAGCCAAAACCACTCAAAAAGCAAAACTCTAAAGAAGATAGCTCAAAAAAAAACGTAATAGATAAACCAGCAACCTCTTAAGCACGTAGGAGCCTCAGTGTGAGGCCAGCTTCTGTCCTCATTGCAAGTGAATGTATAGGTGGTACCGGGGACAGCCACCAAACCGTTTGTGCAGCGGTAGGTGGCCTCTGGCATCGGCAACCACTTACCTTCCAGCTTTTTGGTGATTGTCACGTCTACGTTTTGTCCCTTTGGTGGGTCAGCGCATTCTGTTGTGGTTATTTAAGTAAACGTAAAAAAGCTGTCTTTATAATTGCTGTAGCATTTAAATAAAGCCATTTCTTTAGCTTTAAGCATGATGTTTTTAATAAGTTGCAAAGAAAAGTATTGAAATTAAAAAGGACCTCTGAGACAGCCGACAGCGTGTTTCCATCCCATCGTGGTGCAGACGACTTGGTTGTTCAACGGATGGGGAGTAGCATCAGTGTTGCAGGCGAAGTTCAGGAGCTCACCGTCAAAGTATTCTTCATCCGGGTTTACGTCACTGTACACTCCGTTGTACAGCACTGGCGGCGGATTTTCGCAAGCTGAAAACAAGTAGTTTAAAAGTCTACTTTATTAAATAATTTTCGAATTGGTCAAAGTTTTAGGTGGAGCTGAGAGCTTGAAATAATTTACTGTCAGTGATGACAATATACGCGAGATGATGTCATAAAAGTGCAGAGCAACAAAAGTACATGGGTCTCTGATACATTCCATGTTAATTTTTATTACAGTTTTAATACAGTATAGTTTTGATATACAAATTTTAACAAAGTTCAAAGTAGTTCAACCTTCCTCGTAGTCGCTATGACGTCATCATATGTTAATCGTGACGTCTGTCATACCAGGCTTTATAAAACTTAAATGAAAATTTTATATTTCTGTTTTACAAATACAAAAACTGCCTGTGCCAGCCGAAAATGTACAGTACGAAGTTCAACAAAAATCTCACCGTCAAAGGAGAACGTTTTGTTGATCTCAAGAGCTTCAAGACTGTTCGTTTTGCATTCTGCCCAGCTGGGAACGGGGGCGTGTTCTGGAAATCTGCCGGTTACCACAACCCAAGAGTGGTGTGTGTCTGTTTGAAATGATACTTGTGTTGAAGCAGGTATTAATAACTGTGGTTTTCAATGAAATGTAAAGTTTTACATAGTCATTTATTATAATATTATCGAAAACGCTCTTTTTGGAAAAACGTTTCAACATCTGTATTAATATAAAATATCTAATTCTTACATTTGCTGTCCTTGTAGATATATATTTTTTATTACCAATAAATTAAGTTTAGTGATGAAATTGAGTTATCTGTTTTCAAGCTTTTAGTTATAGGATTGTGTAGAAAATATTATATTTGAAAGAATAGTTCATCTTTTTGTAATTTTTCTTTAGAAATAAATGTTTTTTTAAAACTCCACAAGTACTAAAGTAAAATGTAATTAAAAAATTTATACTACTATATGTTATAGGAAAGTTATACATAAACTATAGTGTTTGCAAAACTTTTATTGTTAATGAGCAATATTTATAAGCAGTTAAAGTATGAATATAAATTAATAAATAAACTTTTAAAAACATAACTAAAAAAAAATAGCCAAGTAGTTGCATTTTAAGTTTAAATACGAGTTTATTTGACGATTCAAAAATAAACTAAGTTATTAGACTCTTAAAAGTACAGTAAAATGATACAACGAGTAATAACCAAGGGTTTCCAATGAGCATCTATCAATTCTGTCTACTCCGATTTTCGCCATTATATTGTTGGAATTTTGTGAAAACTTTTGACGGAGTTTTTGCGCTCCTCTAACTGCCATGACTATCACGTCACCGTAATTCGAATTGTCTTCGATGAAAGCAGCCATGCGTTCAAGCTGATTAAAAGTCTTCGATGATAAACCGTTTTCAATATTTCGGTATCATAGATAAAATTTGTTAAACCAAGTAAAATCTAATTAAGATTACATTTTAGACTTTAAGTTAAATTATTTCAACAGTCTCATATAATTTCATTCTCTTCTACAAAATAAAAACAAACAATTTATCTAAAACTGACAAAAAACTTCAAAATTGTTATAGCATAATAGTTTATTCTTACTTTAAGTTTTAATCAATGTACTAATAAATTCAAAATGACCCACTATAATTTCATCCAGCATGGTGTCGAACCTGTTGTATTGGACAGTGTCGGTCAAAGGGTTTATGATTGCAACGCCAGTTCCTCTTTCGCTCCCGAACAAATTATCGGATCCTTGCCACTTTATGATTCCGTTCCTTTGCGTTGACGCACCATAGCCCGCTGATAATGCGTAAACGTGGAAAGTCTCTGCCAAAATAAAAACTAATAGATTCAGCGATTTTTTTTTTGAAATACTTTAAATCAGATAAAGGTTTATTTTCACTAAAATCTTGATGTGTTAACTTTTTTAGTTTTGTGTTCTAGTCCTTATAATTAATTGTTTTATTTAGTTTATCATACTGAGAAGGTAGAATACTATGAAAAATGTAAGAATAACAAAAACTAAAAAGTGTACTATAAAGATCAATAAAAACCCTTACTAGTTTTAAAAGTAACTTACTAACAATTGATCTTATAACAAAACTATAAAAAATGTATTTAATTGTGACCGTTTATGTAAGTTGTTTAGTGATATTCACTAACTTTAATTTTAACATTAATTTGGTATTAAGTAAAATTTGTTCTGTTAGATTGACTTGTCCTACAATGTAAGCTAACTGATTTTCAGTAAAAATTATTATTGCATTTTCTTCGTTGCCAAGCAAATCTCTAAAAAGTGCTGTTTTTTTATGGTTTGAAGTCACAGTGGGATGTTGTGTGAGATCTTTCAAAGAAGCTTGTTGAAACGTGCTGCTCTTTGCTCTTATATAACAAGCTTTGTTTGTAGTGTTTGATTTAATATGTTCCTAACTTGTATATTTATAATATTTCCAGAACATATGTAAGTCAGTAGACCACATATGTACTTGTTTTACCTAAAATGTGGTTAACCTATTGTTAGTTTAATCTATTGTATGATATATACGTGCTGTTTGTATAACATATTTTTAGAACTATCCCAAACTGGTGCCTGATTTAAACCTTAGCTCACCGTTTTTAACAGAATTTCTTAAATTTCATCCGAGCGTTTTGGCTTGTCATGCTTTGCTTCCACCTTTAATGCAAATAAAACTGCCGCGCGTACAAATATAAAGCAAATTAGCTTTTTTAAAACCTGCGCACAATGGATAACTAGAAGTTTGACTTTGATTACAACTCGTTAAGTTTTGTTTATATATGTAGTAATAGAGTCCTGTTTTAATAACTACATAACTTTTTTTATTCCTTGAAATAAATTCAAGTTGTATATATTAGGTATCAATTTATACTTTAAACGTATTTTATGAATGCAAATATTTAATAATTAGTATCTAAAAAGAAAATTAAACTTCAAAACAAAAAATGTTTTTTTTGTAAATAGTTGTAATGACTACTATTTTAAGCTTACTCTCAACTAAACTGACTTGGAGAGTAAATTGAAACAAAACATAAAACTAGAAACAAATAGTTTTTCTAACCATACTCTTAAACAAACAGAATAAAACTTCAACTGACTTGGCGTGCAGGCGGGAGGTGTGGAGCGATCCCAATCGCCTGAGTCCTGACAAGTGATCGTGTCGGAACCTTCCAGGGTGTGGTGAGCATCGCATGAGTAGACGGCTTTTGTGCCAGGAATCATCAATTTGTCGTCAGTGCTGTACACTATCTTGTAGTTGGACCGGCCTTCGAGAGGTGGGTATGGGCAAACTGGTATGGAAACAAGCAAGTTTAACAATTACGTTATGATATAGTTTTTCAAAGCATTATCAAGAAAATTTACAAAATATAAACATGGCAAAAAATATAACACTTTAGTAATATTGACCGATTTAAATAGCATCTAGATTATACTTTCTTTTCAGAAACAGAACCTAAAACAAAGACATTAGATAAAATCATTAACCAAATATTACTATCAGTATAGCATTTTTCACAAACTTAAATTGTAACTAAAAGAAATGAGATTAAAACCTGGGTAGCACTGAAAAATTGACGTCCATTGACCGTTTTCATCACAAGTTAATTTGGACACATTTGACACGAAATCAGCATTGCATGTGTACTTAACTTCAGTACCATTCAAATAAACCTCTCCTCTTTTATTAGGATTGAAAATTTCGGGATTTTGAGCGTTTTTAACTGTTGGTATATCATCGCATTCTGAATATTAACATTTGAGGTAGTTTAATTTTGGTTTGTTTGAAACAATTGTCGCATAAACTACAAATTATTAAAAAAAAAGAACAGCATTGAGAATACTGAAAAAACCTTTTTTCAATCGTCTAATCGTTTTAAAAATCTACACACAAGTTTCACACAAACCTTTAATGCAACTTATTATTTCTTCAGGTTCCCACGTTGCTCCCAGTTCACAACGGAATCGAACATTTGCATTTTCGTTTACCAGATAGTAATTAGGATTACAGCTATAATCAACTATACTTTCTACCATGCTTCCATTATCAAGCCTCACAGTTTTATATGGAGTTGTATACGAGTTTTGAGTGTATGGAGGTACTTCGCAGACTAAAAATACGTGTATATGAGTCATATCACTTGCAAATAAAACTAGACTTGATGGTTCAAAGAATATTTTAAGCAACCAGTTTGTATTTTATATAATGACTACTAATCGGTATTTAAAAGATGTAATCGTTATTTATTTTTGAAACTTTTTTTATAAACACACTTTGAATATTAAATATTTGAAAGTATTTTCTAATTTTTAATTTAAATTTGTCAAAATTTAGTATTTAGCACCAAACTATAAAAATCGTATAGTTTTTGTTTATTCTTTGCTTGTTGTTTTGTTTTTACTCACGTGGAGCACACTCAGGGGCATTTTGAAAGTCCCAGCTTCCATTAAAGTCACAAGTCAGCGTTTTATTTTCACCCCACAAAAAACTGTGTGAAGGAGCACACTCGTAGGTAACTTCAGTTTCACTCCAAAACTCGTCTTTTTTATGGCTGAATGTTATATCTGAAGTGACGTAATCTCCTACAGGAGGCGATGGACATCCTAAAGGAATGTTAATTGTTATTCCCTTATAATATTAAAAATAAGGACATCTATTTTCGAAATAAACAAGCTGATTCAAAAAATTTAAAAACAAAGCTTAAAAAAATAAAATAAACTAAATTACTGATTTTGACTGCATTTGAACACGTTTGTAAAACCTCCACAAAACTAAATTAATCTAGCAAATTAGGTCAGTTAAAGTTTATGAAAGAATTAAAAAAAAAAACACAGTTGGTTCATAATTAAAAATAAAACTAAAAAAAAATCAAGATGGTAATTAAAGGTATTATTTTAAATAAAAGAACATAACTGACTTTTTTTTTATATCTAGTAAGACTGTATTTAAGCCAAAAATTAAGGTAACTTAACTTTATAAAATCCAAATCTATCTTGTAAATTACATATAAACTAATAATTCTCTTTTTATGAAGTCGTCTATACAAAATTATGCTGTGACAGCTACAAATTATCAAATTTAGTTTCTATGTTTTTATGTCTTTAAAATTAATTGCGAGTGTTTGACTTAAAACGAGAGATTTAACTTAATTAGTTTTTATACTTAATCGTAAAACTTTTTGTACTTTAAAAAATATGAAATCTTGTAAGTTAAACTAAAGCAAATATTATACTTATAAGTTTTAGTTAAAAAAAATAAGTTTTTACATAACGCGTATTAACTTGTGATACAGAGAGGTTCTCTAGTGTTGTTATAAGATCCATTTTCTAAACACTTGTATACATAATCACTTGATGTCCCATCATGAAATATATAGTTATTATTACAAGTATAACTTAAAATATCACCATCTACGTATACTTTGTTTCTTTTTTGGTGAAGAATATTTAAATTTCCGTTTGGTATGTCATCGAGTTTAGAACAACCTAAATAAAATAAATATTATAACGCTGTGGTCACTAGTTGCCTGATAAGTTCGACAATAAACATTGGTTTACCAAAATCGTAAAAATATATCTAAGTTTATTATGTCTATCTTTTAAAAAAAAAAAATAAAATATTAACTCACAAACCTAAAATTTAAGTTTTTTAGAAAAAGGTAATTTATGTTACTTAAAACAGGAATTTAGTATCAATGATTAAAATATTATATATTTTTAGTTTTGAATTTTGTTGACAAGTAAAAGCAAACATAATATGTTAACAATTAGGTTTTACACTTACAATTTATGAAACTTCAGTTTTATTTTACATTATAACATGTTCAAATTATTTATTTTGATTAATAACAACATTAATGAAAAAATAATGTTTTATATGAAAATAAACAATTTGACCGACTTTTTAAACATTCAAACTCATTCTTCTCCCAGTCTCCACCATTTACACAGTTGTAAGTTGTATTAACAGACTCTGGCACCAAAAAGTACGAATTTTTGCAAGTGTAAGTAACTCTTTGCTCAATTGTTTCTGAATTAACTTGATATTCTAAGTTAATAGTTTTTTCTGCGTTTGGTATTGTTGGTGATGGGCCACAATCTGGAAAAACACTAGGATTTTTAGAAATAATTTGTAAATTATAAAACACGAAGTTAAGCATAACGTAAATAAAGTTACAAAATAGTAACAAAACTTTTGTTAAGTAAAAAAAAATCAAGTTTCTCAATAAGCAATATGGTAAACTTTTAATACGCAGTAGGTAGTGTATAACTTAAAATGAATTGTTTTTTTACGTGTTGATTAGACTAGCATTATAAACAAAAGGGAAGAAAATATTCTATTTAGATTAATAGTTATTTTACAGAGGTTGTTAGACTTAAAATAAACTAAAATTTTTATAATATAACTTTTTACAAAAAGTATAGTTATTTAAAAAAAATATATAAATTTCTATATTAAGACTTTCAACCGTTTTATTAAAGTCGCTTTGAAGGATGATTAAAAGTATGCAACTAATGCGAAGCGTGATACCGTCATATGGCATGTGAAAAAATTTAAAGTTAGCTCTAATTTTTTTTTATGTCAAAATAATCAATATCTTAAAAACGCTAAAAAGGGGAAATTTAGATTTTATAGGTTACTGCATTTAAGTTGGTTTATTTGCTCTGTACCGACAATATGTCACAATGCATCGTAACTATTTCCAATATATTGAAGTGAGAAGTTTTAAAAATGGCAAATACTGCTTTAAAAAACTGCTTTTGATGATCTAATAAATAACTATACATAATTTACCAAATATATTTGAAAAACTAAACTAACTGAAGTAGTAATTTGAGCTTATTTTATAAAAGGGTGAACAAATTATTTCTTTAAATTTATATCGAATGCTTGGTGATTTATTCAATAATGTGTTCTATTTGAATGGATCTTAGTTTTAGAAGTACCAATTATGAATCATTATGGTTAAAATATTTTATTCAAATTGACAGTAACAGCATTATTATTTTTTTAGAAATATTTTAAATTGTCATTTTGAATCCTTGAACCTTATATTCAGTAAAAGTAGTCAGGTTTTTTATTAGAAAACAAAAATAGTTTAAATTACACTACTATATTTGAAGATAGTCATACAAAATATTTAAGCTATAAATTTACTTCTGTTAGAAACTATTTATATTAATTCAAGGACTTTTGTCTTACGATTATGTGAAAATTTGTTATATTTTCATTAATAAAAAAATCACACTTAGAAATTAAGTTATGTTCAGAAACCTGGATAGCACTCAAAAGTTGGGGTCCATTCACCGTTTTTACCGCAAGTCATTCTTGAAACTTTTGGCACGAAATTTTCTCTGCATGAATAATCAAGTTCAGATCCACTTAAATCGTAGCCTCCACTTCTTATTGGATTAGTGATAGTGTGAGATTGAGTGTTTAGTATAGTTGGTACTTCATTGCATTCTAAGTTATGATGTTAAAGCAATTTAAATTCACTTTGAAAGATTTATTTTCTTTTTCACTTAAAAAGTTAATTTTTTTATACTTTTGTACGTAGATTGTTAAAGTAACTTAGTAGCAAATAGTATTTTGTTGCTTAACTTACTATTCAGACATTCAAACTTTTCATTGGTAACCCAAGATCCATTTACACAAGTATGGGTAGTGTCTGCAGACTCTGGTACTTTAAAGTACTGTTCTTTGCAAGTGTAAGATACAACTTGCTCAACTGTTGTATCTGAATTAACGTTAACAACTTCACCCACACTTTTTACAGTGTTTTCTATATTTGGTGATGATCCACAATCTAAAAATAGTTTTAGTTTTATTTTAACCGAAGTTAGATAAACTTTAAATGTAAGCGCAATATACAAAATAACTGTATTAGTTTGTGTTTATAAAAACAAATAATTTTTTTTATGTTATCCTAAAATTTTACTTAACTTTAAAAATATTTTTATGCATAATTAAGTTAACTAACTAAGGTAAATGGTATCTTAAATATTCAAATAAATCTTTTATAGAAGCAAAACTGAAACAACAACAAACTTTTTTTTAAAATGTAAGGTAACTGTAATTAAGCCAATAAATAATTATAACTAATATATATAACATATATATAATAAACTTAACTAACAGAAACAGTAATAAAACTTTTCTAAGAATAAGGTGAAAATATTATTTTATTAAGGGCTCCCTTTGAATTTGAATCAACTTTTTCACAACTTAGTCTTATTTCATTGAGTTTAAACTAAGCTACAATATGCTTTTTACAGATTTTTAAAACTCAAAGCAACTTTAAGATAAAATGTACTTTTATATCGAATGCTGGGTGATATGTTCAATAATGTACTCTATTAAATTGATTATTAATTTTACAAGAACAAATTATGAGTTATGAGTCACTATGGTTAGAATAATAATACAAATTAACAATAACAATTATAATTTTTTTTAGAAAGATATGTTTATCGTCATTTTGAATCATCGATTCTTGTATTCAGTATAAATTTTCAGGTTGTTTTTTTAGAAAATAAAACCAGTTTAAATAACACTATTATATTTGAAGATAGTAATACAAAATATTAAAGATATAAAGTTACTGATGTTAAAAACAATTATTTAAATTAATCCAAGGACTCTTAACTTACGATTATGTAAAAATTCTTATTTTTCTTAGAATTTAAGTTAAATTCAAAAACCTGGATAGCACTCAAAAGTTGGGGTCCAATCACCGTTTTTACCGCAAGTCGTTCTTGAAACTCTTGGCACGAAATTTTCTCTGCATTTGTACTCAACTTCAGTACCAGTTAAATAAACATCTCCTTTTTGAATTGGATTAGTAATAATGTAAAGTTGAGTGTTGGTTATCTTTGGTATTTCTTTGCACTCTGTATAGTTTTCAAACATTTTTATGTTTTACAAATAGTTATACTTTTTTTATAGTTTAACACGTAACATTTTAATCTTCTATGACTTTAATACTATTAAAGAATAAACTACTTCTTTCACAGTAAGGTGCAGTTACGTTCCATTCTCCATTGTAAATACATTCAGCATGTGTTTTATCTGAATCACTAAGAATAAAGTTGTCTTCACAACTAAACTTGATTATCGAACCTTCAAAAAGTGTTCCATCCTCATAGCTTACTTTCTGGGTAATTTCAAACTTTAAAGCTTGAGACAATTCAACTTGCTTACATTCTGTAAATATCAAATAACGTTAACACAAACTAAAATATTTATGAAATGTTTCGTTCAAAAAAAAAATCATTTAATGCATACTTTGTTGTAAAACATTATAAGTTATACTCAACTCTGATTCAAAACAATTATAATTTACAATAGTTTTACTTCCTGCATAATAACAACATAAGTTTGATAAAAAAGTGATTTTATTTATCAACTTACTTTTTAAACAGTCAAACTTTTCATTGACCCAAGATCCATTTACACAAATATGAGAAGTGTTTGCATACTCTGGTACTATAAAGTACTGATCTTTGCATTTATAAGATACAATTTGCTCAACTGTTGTATCTGAATTAACGTCAACTACTATGTCTACACTTTTCACTGAGTTTAATATACTTGGTGATGATCCACAATCTGTAGATGAAAAGAATGTTTATAAATAGACTGAGTATAAAAACATCTATATACTTAACTTCACTAAATAATAATTAAAAAGTTAGAAAAGCTCTCCACAAAAGTTGTTAGTTGTCAGTGCATATTAAAAAAAGAACATACAAATGATAGTTAAGAACTAAACATTAAAAATTTTGCAAATAATAGACTTTATGACCTGGGTAGCACTGGATAAATGGTGTCCATTCACCGTTTTCACCGCAAGTCAATTTCGACACATTTGACACGAAATTAGAATTGCATGTGTACACAAGTTCAGTACTATTCAAATAAACATCTCCTCTTTTATTTGGATTAAAAACTTTGGGAGTTTTGGCGTTATTAATGGTTATTATTTCATTGCATTCTAAATGTTGAAACTTAAATTGGTTTAAAACTGATGTGTTTTAAATTAGTTGCGTATAAATTAGAAACTTTATAATAAAAACTTAATGAAAAAGAGTTTTTTTTTGTTTTTGTTATAAACTGTTCATAGTTTTATGTTCTGTTTCTATTGTTAGTTTCTGGAGATAAATAGAGAAATGTATCTTAAATCGCCACAAAAAAAAAAGAATCGTAGAGAGTTTTATTTACCTGTTATATACCTAAATAAAAGTATTGTTAGTAATTAAATTTGTTAAACCTTTAATGCAACTTATTAGTTTTTTAGGTTCCCACGTTGCTCCCAGTTCACAAACAAATCGAACATTTGCATTTTCGTTTACCAGATAGTAATTAGGTTTACAGCTATAATCAACTACACTTTCTTCAATGCTTCCATTATCAAGCCTTACGGTTTTATTTGGAGTTGTATACGAGTTTGGAACATAGGGTGGAACTTCACAAACTTGAAATATAAATTTTGTTCCAATAAAATTAAAATTATATTTCAATACCTACAGCAGATTAAAGTGTTAAGAATTTTATTTAATGAATTGATGATATTATTATTTTTTGTGTTTTCTATTTTGTTATCATACATAAACACGGTAAAAACTTTTAATTTAAATGTGTCAAAACTTACTATTTGAATACATAAGTAAATAAAAAACGACAATTTTTTTGATAATTATGTAAACATGTTTAAAATTTTTATTGTCTTTTTTACTAACCTGGAGCACACTTTGGGGCATTTTGAAAGTCCCAACTTCCATTAAAGTCACAAATCCGTGTTTTATTTTCACCCCACAAAAAACTGTGTGAAGGAGCACACTTGTAGGTAACTTCAGTTTCACTCCAAAATTCGTCTTTTTTATGGCTGAATGTTATATCTGAAGTGACGTAATCTCCTACAGGAGGCGATGGACATCCTTTTACAATGTGATAATTTAACTTGTAAAATTCATAATTTCTTTTAACGACAATGCACTCCAGTATTGAAATAAGAGATAGTTTGTAAAACCAACTTAACAGTAATCTTACTAAAACAAATAGCTCTTGAGCCCACTAAATCAATATTTACAATATTGAAAAGTTATTAACGAATTAAACTACAAAGAGTTCAAAACGTTGTCACTTTCCCACGGAGTAACTTCATGTCACGTGTGTCATGTTACATGAGTCGTCAGGCTTGTACATAGTAACGACTCGTGCGAAAATAAATACCGTGAAAAAGCAAGGACGTGCGAAATTAGCGCTCGATGTGTAAGTGACGTTCCGTGTTTGTTAGACACCTATCCATTTTAAAAGAATAAAAAACTAGTACTTTTATTTGTTTTATGACATAGCTCAATTTTGTAAAATTTGTGTCTTTAAAAAAACAATGAATGATCTTAACTTATCGATTAGGAGAATACAGGGTTTGTGTGCGCAATTTTTTTTTAATTTGCCTGATTGAGACCGATTAAGCCTGATATTTTTTAAAGTAGGAAAAAATCATTTTAGAAGTAATTTTGGGTATGGGGGGTCTTGATTAGTACTATTGTAGTCTCTGACTTTAACGGCTTTATGGCAAGATTATTTTGAGCTTTAAATATCTCCAAAAAGCAACTCATAGCTTAGTTACAACTCAATAAAATAAGACTAAATTATAAAAAAAGTGATTGACTCCCACTCCCCTATGCCCTTAAGATGAAAAAATCAGTGATAAGTTTTAAAATAAGTGTTATATCTAATCTATTACTAGTGTAAAAATGTAATATATATTACAAAACACAATTGTTCAATTTAGTTTAGCATTAAATAAAGACATTATAACTAGAAAATTTATAACAAAACGACGTGCATTGTAGTGTTTTATTAACATTTAAAATTAAAGGTTACACAAGTATTAAAATAAGTACAACATGTTTATTATAGTATTTAGATTAATACTTAAAATTGATATATAGTTATAAATCCTAAACTCTAAATATATACAGTGATTGTTGATTTCATATCAGATTTAAAAAGCTTACACTTAAATTAAAAAAAAAACCTTTAATAGTTTGTTGTTGTAAAGAAAAATAAATTGTACCTAAAATTTGTACTCCCTCAAACTTAGTACTTATACCTTAAAGGTAAGTTTTAGTGTTGTGAATATCTCTAATAATTTTAAATAAATAAATAGTAAAATGTATGAATAAACTAGTAAGAGTTTTGATCTAAAAGGTATTTGTTATAAAGCCTTAAAATTATAAATTAAAACAGTTCAACCAACTAAGCTCTGAAAAACATAGCTGATGTAAACAAATTCAAACAAACAGCTAAGTTGTTGATCTAAACTGTAATGTCTAAACTGTATAATTATTTATGAATTTTCATATGACGTACATAATCTACTCAAAACAAAATAATGAAGACTCTTAATTTTTTTTTAGAGATTCAACAAAAGGATTTAAGCATTTATTTTTACAATTACTGACTGATTTTGTCTTTCATACCTAAATTTATTTTGAGAAATAAATTCACATCTCAATTTGATCTTTAAATAATTCTCAATTATTTTAAACAATAATTTTTAAGCGTTTGAACTTTGAAAAATGAGAATCTCAAATTTTTGAATAAAAAAAATGATTTAGCCTGATGTTTTTCAACTTTTTTCAAAAAATTGATTTAGCCTGATTTGGCCTAATTAAGCCTGATGCGCACGAACCCTGAGAATGATATAACTTCAAATATTTTAAGATTTATTATAAAAACAATACTTCACTCAAAAAAGAGATCATCAGTTAATAATAAAATTTGACTTAAATATGGTAAAGATGTTATAAGATATTAGGCTTAACTTTAGTAAAACTGTCAATAAGATATAAAAATTTAAACATTGTATTTGATTGTAACAACATAAAACTTTAGAAACTATAAACTTTGTTAATTTCAACAAAACAGCAGATAAATAACAGTTTTTTAAAAGTGTACGAAATGTGAACTAACTTGTAATGCAGAGAGGTTCTTTAGTGTTGTTGTAAGATCCGTCATCTGAACACTGGTAAATATAATCACTTGATGTTCCATTATGAAATATATAGCCATCATTACAAGTATAACTGAAAGTATCACCATTTATGTATACACCGCTTGTTTTTTGGTCGAGAGCATTTAATTTTCCGTTAAGTATGTCATCGAGTTTACGACAAACTAAAAAAAAAAAATAACAAATACACTGAACAATAATTATCTTTAAGAAAATGGATATAAATGTTTTGTTAAGTGAGTGGTTAACTCATTTTATTTTACTAACGTGGAATACATTTAGGGGCATTTTGAAAGTCCCAACTTCCGTTAAATCCACACGTCCGCTTTTTGTTTTCCCCCCACAAAAAACTATGCGTAGAAGCACATTTATAAGTAATTTCAGTTTCACTCCAAAACTCGTCTTTCTTGTGGCTGAATGTTATTTTCCAACTCAAGTTATCTCCTGTAGGAGGCGAAGGACAACCTATTGTAACGTAAACTTGTTGCTTGGTAATGAATAACAGATATTTTTTAAATTAATCAGCTGTATAGTTTTAAGAACGTACTTATTTGTAACTTTCATATAGTAAAAAAAAACCTAACAGAACGATTGTTAAACTAAAAGTAATTTAAATTTTTAAAATACATTAACTCAATATCCTTTAAAACAACAGTTTCTAGCAAGTTAATCTAGTAACCATTCACAAAACTAAATCTATAAATGGATTTACTTAATTACTGTATAAAGTTTATAGTATTAAAAGACAATAGTAATTTAGAAAATAATACACTTAAAATGAACGATTAAGTTTAGTATTTATACTTTTATGATAAAATTACAAAAACTAGGTTTTAAAGTGCATAGTTTTACAGAAATAAAACAGAACATTTTTTTTAGTATAAGGATAAACGCTGTTTTACCAACGTTTGAAGTCAAACGTAGTACAATCAAACTGCCTTCAGAAACTAAGTTTGCTTCTTAAGATGCCTTGATTTTTAAGTATTTGTAAACAGTGTTTATTATAATTTATATTTAACTTGAAAGTAGAATATTGATTCAAGGACAATAAACTACTTTACTTTAAATTAAAAAAAACTACTTTTGATTTAGTTGCGATTGTTTGTGAAGTTATTTGTATAGTAAAGACATTTTTTATGACAAAATTAATATCATTGCTATTTTTTCTTACAAATCAAATTTTTGCATTTTATGTTAAAAAAGCTTATTACTAAAGTTTATTCTATAAAAAACAACCCTAATTCCACCTTAATATTTGATTGAAATAAATTAGTATTTTAGAATAATTAATAAATCTTAAAAATATAAAAGTAATAGCAGATAAGGTGTAAGTATTAAAAATTCGTATTTATATAAAGGCTTAGTAACTTGTGATGCAGAGAGGTTTTCTATTGTTGTTGTAAGATCCGTTGTTTAAACACTTGAAAACATAATCACTTGCTGTTCCATTATGAAATATATAGCCATCAATACAAGTATAACTTAAAATATCACCTTCCAAGTAAAAACCTTTACGTTTCTGGTCAATACTCACTAGTTCTCCGTAGGGTATGTTATCAGGTTTATGGCACACTATAAAAAAAAGTTGTTGAAAAACAAAAGCTTAAAAATTCGATACAAACTTAGTTTTGAAAAATAATATAACAACAAAGTTTTTTAAATTCTCATGTCTGACTATTTTTTACAGCCAATGACATTGTTAAAGCAAAGAACAGCTTTAGTGTATTTTATATGCTGCGTAGATCAACTAAAAAGTTGTTTTGATTTTTTATAAAAAGACGACTACTAATTTCTCTTAAATAAAATGTCAGGTACAAGGGGTGGTCTGCTTGTTTAGAAAATAGTTGGGACAGCTTATAAAGTTCTACAATATTATTAATGTTTTAAACCATTAAGAAAAATATTAAAAACAAAATAATATTATATAAATGATTTTAAGAGTTTAAATAAACGAAAGATCTACATTTAAATGTTTTGAATAAATCTGAGACAGCTTTTTCTTAACAAATTTTAACACAAACGGTGTTACTCCTAAGCTAAATCGCAACATATTTTTACTTTTTCCACACATTGGAACAGCCGTAGCAGGCACACTCCTCCACGTTCCGAACTCCTCGCAAATCCTGCCCACAAAATTTTCAGGTATCATGGTCAGGTTGTTCCCGCAGGTGTACCTGACTTCGGTACCTGGCAGCAACGATCCGTCGTGTATCCATTTCGTTACTTCGTATTCGGCGTTTGTTACGGACGGAACTTCTATGCAGCGGTGAACTGAAAACAATAGAAGTATTGTTTCATATTTTTAATGGTTGAACAAGTACTTAATAATTAAAATTGAAAAAGCAAATAGAATGAAGTTTTTCAAAATTGTTCACTCAAGTAAAGATCAAGTTTTTTTGTAAATAAAAGCAGTAAATTTAATTTATAAATAATAAATTACACTTTGTATTGCTTTTATAAGCCTTTTATTGTTTACTTTTTGATTTTGCAAACTAGTACCTCTATGACTAACAAAAAACTTAAAAAGTTTTCTTAAACTTACACCTTTAAAAAATTATAATCATACAGTCTGTATACCGCAAATGCTTGTCAAGTCATATACCATGCATACATGCGTAACGCGCTACCTGAATAACAGTTTCCTACAACTCCCTGCCAAGATCCATCTGCGCAAACTATTTCGTCTTGATCCGTGGGGAGTATTTCGTACCCGTTTACGCAGTAGTAAGTCACAACGCTTCCGTTTAAATAGTAAGGTTTTTCACTGTCTTCTGAATACGTCATATTGTCTTTCTTTGGTGGTGCACCGCAGTCTAAAGTAGTGGTTATCTTTATTGAGATCGTTTAAATCACCTTCATCAAAAATAAAGTATAAATAAAGGTACTAAACTATATTCATTAGCAGAAAAAAAAGTTTCTATTGATTAATAAATTGTTGGTTACAAAACAAGTTAAAAACTAATGAGAGATTTTGTTCTTAGTTATTAGATCTATACTTAATGAGTTTTAGAGAACAGTATAAAGGCAAAAACAAACCTGTCACACATTTTGGAGCATTTAAACTTCCGCTGTTTTCATCGCAGTTTAAAACTGCTGTTGAATGTGGTGAAATGACGTGGCCATTATTACAGTAGTATGTGACTTTTTGAGGTACTTTCATAACTGAACCATTTTCAGTGTTGTTAATAATTGAGTACAAGTTGACTTCAAAAGAACCGTTTGTAATATTTTTAGGAAATCCACAATCTAAATTTTCAAAAAACTTAAAACAAGACTAATATCAAGTGAACCTAAAGCTTTAGTATATAAGAATAATAGATGAACTAAAATATGAAATACTAACAAACAACCACTTTTTAAAACTTAGTTAGATTGTTTTTCCAGATAATACTTTAAAAAGTGCCTACCTTTTACACAGTAAGGTGCAGTTACGTTCCATTCTCCATTATTAACACATTCAGCGTGTGTTTTATCTGAATCACTAAGAATAAAGTTGTCTTCACAACTAAACTCGATTATCGAACCTTCAAAAAGTGTTCTATCCTCATAGCTTACTTTCTGGATAATTTCAAACTTTAGTTTGTCTCTTAATATAATTTTCTGGCATTCTGTATTTAAAAAGTAATAATAAAGACACATTTTAAGATAAAATATATATTATATAACTATATTTACTTAGTTGATGTATTTAAAGAAAGTTCATTAAAAAGTAGCAACAAATATATGTGATTCAAGCATGTTCATGCTTAAATTAAAAAGAAGATATTACACTCTTTAAAGAGTATATAAAAGAGTATATGTAAGAGTAAATATAACTACTATTGCACAAACAGATAAAATAAGTTAATTTTTGTAACAAACTTTTAGCAAACTAGTATCTAAAAACTACTCTGAAATTGTTCATTTCACTTTTGTTAAAAACGCAAAGATCCAAGAAAGAACCAAGTTTACATTATTACCAATCTGTTTTAACTAACTTTGTAAACACTTAAAGTCGTTGTAGACCCAGGATCCATCTACACAATTACGAGTGGTATCTACAGACTGTGGTAGTAAAAAGTACGGATGTTTGCAAGTGTAAGATACAATTTGCTCAACTGTAGTATTTGAATCGACGTTACCTATCCTATCCAAACTTTTCACTGTGTTTGGTATATCTTGTGATGGACCACAATCTGTAAAAACTTAAAAGTTATAAATTTTCCACAAGTTAGTTTAAATTGAATTTACAAAACTTTAGATGTTTTAAAATTGTATTAAATAACTAATCTAAAATTGTGTATTGATAATAAGATAACTTAGATGATTATTTTAAACTGAAACTTTTATTAGATACAAAATTAAAAACCTGGATAACACTGAAAAGTTGGGGTCCATTCACCATTTTCAATGCAAGTCATTTTAGACTTTTTTGGCACAAAGTTTTCAATGCATTTGTATTCAACTTCTGTTCTATTCAAATAAACGTCTCTTCTTTGATTTAGGTAAGTAATATTGTAAAAGTGTGCATTTGTTATGGTTGGTATTCGATTGCACTCTGAGTTTTTAAAAGTTACGTCTTTATTGTAAGTACGGCATATTTTTCTCTTATTTAAGTTTGCACAAGTAAACAATAAGTGACAAAATATATTAAAATATTAAGTTAACATTTGTAATCTGTATTTAGTGGTTTAAGTCAATAAGCTTATTAAACTTACTTTTAACACAACTTATAAGCTTTTTAGGCGTCCAAAATGCTCCTACACTGCACTGAAATCGAACATTTGCAGTTTCGTTAGCCAGATAATAGTCAGGATTACAGTGATAATCAATTGTGCTTTCTTCAACTTCTCCATTTTCAAGCCTTACGGTTTTAATTGTAGTTACGTTCGCGTCTGGAACATATGGAGGAACTTCACAGACTAAAAAAAAGAAAATGTTTTTTGTCTTTAATTTATTATTTAATTGAATATCTGATAACTTTTTAAGCTGTGCACAGTAGACTGTTACATATTTTTTTTTATAAATAAGCTGTTAACTTGATCGTTTAATCTTAACTTTAGATTACAGGTTATTTAAATTATTGGGATAACACAGATTTTGGTTTAAACTGTAACTCGAAACTGGTTGTATCTATTTTAAAAGATCTGTTTCATTTTTAGAATGTTTTTTTTAAAAAGCGATGTTTAATAAGAATTCTCCATATTAAAGCTAAACTTTTATGATTGTGAAATACTTACAAAAACAAAACATGATATAGTTATAAATTATCATACCTCTGATAGTTATTATCTTGTTAACTATTATTCCGAATTCTCGAAAATATATAACTTTAATTGTTCATTTTTTTTAATGGATATTAATTATTATTTTTTGTTTTTTGTTAAAGATGTCAAAATTAGTTAGTTTAGTATTAATATGAAGAAAGTATAAGTTTAGATTTATTTTTGTTGAAATGTATTTAGTTGATTGTATGCCTTAACTAAGAACTTTTTGAAACTTCAATATGTAAGACTAAAATTCAATCTTCTAAAATATTGATTATAATAACAATGAGATCAAATATTAAATGTTCATAAAAATGATATATTAAAAAAAAATCTAATTCTACACTTAATAATACTTATTAGAGTAATCTATGTAAGTTAAAATGAGAGTTATAAGGAGATAAAAAAGAAAACTTAAGAAATACAATAAGTTACGATTATTTTTGTTCTTTTTTACTTGTATCATTACTCGTTACTATTAAAGAAAAAATACATTTGCCTTTAGAGTATCAGCTACATTTTCTTAATATTTTTAATTCTAATTTACTTGGAGCACATTTGGGAGCATTTTGAAAGTCCCAAGTTCCATTTATTCCACAAATTCGCATTTTATTTTCACCCCACAGAAAACTATGAGAAGGTTTACACTTGTAGGTTACTTCAGTATAACTCCAAAACTCGTCTTCTCTGTAGCTGAACTCTATTTTCCAACTTACATATTCTTCTTCAGGAGGTGAAGGACATCCTACAAATATTAGACGTGTATTAAGCAAAAGAAAAATAGTTGTTAGACAAAGTTATGGTGCAAATGAAATCTTACTTTGTAAGATTAAGCTAGTTTTGTCAAAGTATAATGTGCTTCAGTCAGATGTTTTATTGCGGTACGAAAATAACTAGAATAAGATAAAGTTAAATAGTTTATGTAACTACTCAACATCTTGTGTTTCAAGGAACTTATAAGAAAAGCTAGCAACATAAGTAGGCATCAAAACGTGTTAGATAACATTTAAGCAAACCATAAAATACAGGGTAAACAACAAATTCCGATTTCTTATATTTAACACAGTTTTACGTAGTATTTTATTTAAAAAATTATCTTGAGGTTTAAAATAAACTGTCTAATTTACATACACCAAACAATTTTATTCATGAGTAACATTTTAAAGTTAAAAATAGTTTTTAGATATCTAAAAAATGTTTTTTTTTTTAATTAAATTAAAGTAAGGTTAATATAAGTTATAACACACATTTCATAATAAATAAGTTTGGTTGTAAAGCACATAAATATAATAGTTTAATAGCATTTTTTTAATAATAACATCTTAATATTCTAATATTTTACAATAAATAATCTAGAGTGTTTCCGTACGTAGAAAAAGCTACCAAGTTTGTTGCGGAACCTCAAATAAAATTTGCTTTCAGAACAAATAAAATAATAATAATGATAACTTGAAAGTATAACTTGTACATCAATTTTCTATGTATTACAAAGTTTATATTCATATAAAATGTGTTCACTTGTAATGCAGAGAGGTGTTATAATGTTGTCGTAATTCCCATCATCTAAACACTTGTAAATGTAATCATCTGATGCTCCAAAGTGAAAAATGTAGCCATCATTACAAGCATAATTAAAAACATCACCATCCAAGTAGAATCCTTTACGTTTTTGGCTATGACTGACTAGTTTTCCGTTTGGTATGGCTTCCAGTTTCGAACAAGCTAAAAGAGATAACACACGGTATTATACGAATTTCTGTTATAAGTTGGAATTTATATCTTTTGCATGCACGTTTTTGAGTCGTTTTTAAGTTAAACTTACCTATGTGACAAGTGGGAAAAGTTGAGTTCCATGAACCTTGGTCGGTGCACGTTGCCTGAGAAAGTTCAGGGTTATCAATGACGTATCCAGCTGGGCATGTGAATTTCAAAACGGTGCCGGTTAAGTAAGATACATCGTCGTGGATAACATTTAAAATCTCCATGATGACTTTGCTAGAAATTTCTACTTTCGGACACTCTGTAAAAAGTTTGTAGAAGTTCTAATGCAAAAATTAAATTTTTTTTTTAATATTTTATGATCTTCATTTGGTATTCATAAAGTAAAAAACGATTTGACTATTTTTATAAAGTGCACTCTTAACCAATAAAAAAATTAATCATATCAGTTATAAACTATAAGATCAAACTTTTAGCAGTCTTAAGATCAAGCACTGATTATTTTACGCACTACTTTCTGATATACAGATGAGTATAAATTCATACAGGTTTACTTTGTGAACGAGTGTAAACTGTGTTTGACTACATAAAACAAACTATTCAAAAGTTTCAAATTTTTTACAGAATATTTATAAACTGTGGTCTAAAAGCTTTATGGTCTCACGTTTTAAACAATTAATTGAAGCAATGTCCCAAGGTCCACCAGTATCGCACGTGAATATTTGTGAGGTTACCCTAGGATCAGGCATCATGTAATAGTCTTCCTCACAAAAGTACTCAACTGAAGTTTCTAAGCTGATACCTTTACTGATGTTGCGGTAGTTTACCAACTTATAAGTTTGTGGAAAGGTTGGTGAAGACCCACAATCTGTGTTTTTTTTCTATTGAATTAAAACACTTTGACGAAGTACTTTTTTGATTTTGATAAGGATTAAAACGTATAAAAACTTATACTGTTAAGCAGCAAATAAAAGTATGTTCAACTTTGTTACATGACAATTCCAATTCCGACAATTAAATTCTTAAAAAATGTTAAGGAGGCCACAACTCATAAAAATATATACATTAAAATAAATCAAAAGAACAATTGTATGTCTTATTTATAAGATTGTAATAGTAAAAAGTAAACTGAAAAAAAAAAGAATTTTTAAAAAGAATTTAAAAATTTAATTAAAGTTACTATATTTTAAAACTTGTTTTAGTGATATTTCAAAAAATATGAAAGATTTTGCAAAATTAAAAAATGTATTTTTAGGTTTTAATTAGATCTAAAATAAGATTTTAATTTTTTAAATGTGTGTTACTTTTTGAGTTATGGCCATTTAAAAATCGTTTAAAGAATTTGAACGGTCAAATTTTAATTTATACTACAAATAATGATTAGGTATAAAAAACTCTTATTTACTGAAAATATTATTTCAAGCCAAATTACCGGGAATGCACTCCATAGTAGGTCTCCATTTTCCGTCTGATCCGCAAGTTATATTGCCTGCCGTTTGCACAAAGTTTTCAAAGCATTTATGAGACACGACTGTACCGGGAATGAGCAGCGATGGCGCGTTTGTAGGAGCACTGTTTTCGACAGACGGTATTTTGTCACACTCTGTTTAAAATAACGAAACTGTTATCCATGCACATTTAACTTGAAGAATGGTAGGTTTTGATATGTTTGAATAAATTTTTTATTGTTTGTTTAGGCAGCTAAGTTTTAACTTCTAAAAGTAAGTAAAACAATTAATAGCTGTTAAATTATAACTTTGTTGTATGTATGGAAAAAATGACTCTTTTTAGTTTTCTGACTTATAGCCATGTAACCTATTGAAATATAAATTATAAATTGTTTTCTACTTAAGTTGGATAACGTTCATCAGAGTATTAATACTTATACATCATAAACAATGTCAAAAATAAGCAAAATTCGTTTCTAAAGTTGTCAAATAAGACTAAAAAAAGATTGTAGTTTTACCTACGTTGTTTTTATTATATTTTTTAATGAGTTTTAGTTTCAGGCTTTTAGTAACGATAATTCTGATTACAAATTAAACTTAAAATAAAATTGATCCACGTTAAACTCTAAAAATTATTTTTATAACGATTTCTTTTTAAACTGCAATAATTAAACCTTTAACGCACTGCGGTAATCTTGTAAAGCTCCACCCGTACTTTGATGTGCAAGGAAAAATTTTACCAGCGTCTTCTTTTCGATTAAAAACATGCCCGCGAAGACATTCATACCTAATTACTATGCTCTGAATAATCCCGTTGTCGGAACTTTCATAGGACTCTACTACTCGTCTGCTGTTGTTCACGAGTGGAATTACCGAACATGCTGTTAGAAATTAATAAGTATAAAATGTTTAAAGCAAGTTCAGTATCAGAACTTGAACTTTTAAATTTTTTAGCGAAATACAAAAAATTGTTTTCTGTGAGTGATTTTCAAATATCTTACTGTAACAAAGAGTAGGTACCAAAAATATCATACTTTTCTTGAATAAACAAACTTATATACTACTTGATTTTAAAAACTCTTTGAAGTAAATTTTAAAGATATAACTTGTACAATTTCAAACTATAAACTGGCTGTTTATAGCATTTAACGTAGTTTTTATCAAAAATTATCAACAAAAAGCAAACTCTGTCTGCATTCAGGAGCGCTTTTATGACTCCAGGTGCCATCTTTCCTGCAGGTAAGAACTTCAGGTTGGTTGTACTTGAAAGAGTATCCTTCAACACAAGTGTAAGTAACATTTGTACCGCTCCAAAACGCGCCTGTTTGGTAACTGTAGTCTACTGTCATTGTTGATAGTGAACCTTCTGGTGGAGAGGGACATTCTAGAATCAATAATCACGTTAGCTTCTAAGTTTCTAGATAGAATATAGAAGTAATAATTGTATATCTACAACTTACGACATCCTATTACTTAACTTTGTGAACTTGTTTTTTATTTATAAAATAACATTCCTAGAAGGCAATAGTAATATCTAAGTATAAAACTTTCAATTACAAAACAGTAAAAGATGTCAAACTACTAATGAAACACAGCATATATTTTTAGGAATGTAGTAAATAACTGTGATTTTACTTAACTTTAAGCATGATCAAGGAAAACTTACTTTTAACGCAGACGGGGCGTGGTCTGAACTTTCCTGACGTCGCACACGTAGACACGGTTCCGAACCCTGGCGGAGTTTGGAATCCTTCGGTGCAGATGTAGGTGACGCGCTGAGGAATCCTGATCACTGATCCTAATCCGGTTACCACTTCTTCGTACTGGTTGATGCGGTAACGGCCGTCTTCTATGTTATCAGGAGCTCCGCAGTCTATATTTTAAATTCAAGCATTATATGGTAATCAAAAGGCCCAGAGAACTTGAAATGAAACTTTTATAGTTACTAAAATAGGAACTAAATAGCATTTATACTAGATATAAGACTATAAAAATATAAACCAAAGTCTAATTGTTAGTTTATTGTAGGAGTATTTAAGTATAGTAAATAAATAAAGTATAGTATCAAGTATAGTAAATAAAATAAATACCATGAAAAAAATTTATGTGTCACTGATTAAAAGAACTAACATGTATTTCTATATTCAAAAAACAATCAAAAATACTATTTCTTTATCATTTACTTTTAACACAGCTGTTAGCAGTTACATTCCAATCTCCATTGTTTGAGCACTTGGCAAACAGCTTTGTTGAATCTTTGAGGACGTAGTTTTCATTGCAGCTAAATTTTATAACTGCACCATTGCTTATTTTGTTACCTCCTGATACTAAAATTACATTTAACGCTTCGGTTGCTTCAATTTCCTTGCACTCTGAAAATTTAGTTAAGTTTTTGTAAAGCACAATATTGTTTGTTTTTGCAGCTGTAAATATTTTTATATTTAATAAGGAAAATGAAATCTAGTTACAAATATTGAATCAAAAATAGTTTCCACGACCTACTCTTACGTAGGAATACTAATAAAATTTATTGAATTTATGTTAAAATAGTATAATAGTATAATGTTAAAAGCTTTTTAGTTTAAAAGCTTCACCATTTTCGCTTCAGAAAAAAAGATTTTTTATATAAGACATATTTCTATTTCGAAAGAATAAGTTTGTCTATAGTAAACACATGAATTTTAATTGCACACTGTTTAACAAACTTAAGTTGAAATGAAGTTTTGATTTTATCACTTAGACAATCACAGACCACAAGCTCTGAGACCTAAGTCTCGTTCATACTTATATTAATCAGTCAGTCGCAATTAAAGTTTATTGTAAAATAGCTTGTGGTCTACAAATACAAGTGGTATGATCAAATCATGTTGTTAAGTTAAGTTTATTCGTAAGCTTTGTATATAAAAATCCAGCATTTGCCTCTGATGACTTTCACCGATGTTTTCGTGTATCACTCTTTGACAAATATTAACGTTACTAATTTAAAGAATTTATTATCTTTTTAATAAAGCCTATCAGTTTTTTAGCTTTTATGAGCTTAAACCTTAGCAAGTTTTATTAATTTTTATACAACGACTACACTTTTCAAGCAAAGCTGTGTGTTTTACTACTTTTTTGTATCATAAAAAAACTAACCTTTCACACAGTTAAACTCATCACCACTCCAAAAACCGCCTTCTAAACAATTGTAATCGGTACTTGCAGACGCAGGTGTTGTTATAAACGGTTCTATGCAAGTGTAGGAAACTTTTAGCTCTATTTCTAAATTCTCATCTACTTTGTTCGTTTTATGTACATGTTTATCTGCGTTAGGTACATTTGGCGAACGACCACAACCTATAAAAAGGTTAGTAAATATCTTTCCATTTTATTAAATTATCAATTACATTTTTCAAATATAAATACAAGCAGAAAAAGTAATAATAAAAGAGTAAAAACTTTTATAAAATTTAATGTTGATGGTTAAAACTTTTAAACTATCGTAACTAAAAAAGTTTTTGACTTGTAAAAATTATATTTACTAGTAAAGCATTGTATGGGCGGATCCCAAACTCCATCGACACTGCAGGCAGATTCGTAGTTGCTCTGATCGTAACCCTCGTTACACCAGTATTCTATTGCGGTTCCTGCTAAATACACACCGTCTCTTTTGTTCTCATTGATAAATGAGTAGAGGAAGGTGAATCTTCCTGATGGATCATAGTTTCTAATTACACCGCATTCTGCATAAAAAGGAATTTTATTGTAATTTTAAAACGGAAGTTAGCTGCAGCAGATGTATCCATCGATTTTATGTAGTACTGATTTTTAATAACCAAAGTAGTAAATGTAGTATTTTAATGTCTTTAAGCCTTATCATAAAATCAAAAACTAAAAATCTTAACACTTTGGCCTTAACAAATGACAGATTTTGCTGCAAGTTATAAATTGTTCATACCTTTTAAACAGGTAGGCAGCTCTTTAGGGGTCCATAGTTCGCCCAAGTTGCACTCAAACCTCATGTTGGCAGTCTCATCGCTGAGATGATACCCCTCAATACACTCGAATTCAACAACATGGCGTACCACATCTTCAGTAGCGGAAACATTGAGCTCAAGCGTGTTGTAGTTAGAGTTTTCAATTAAAGGAGGCTGGTCACAAGCTTAAAAAAGGTTTTGCCTTAAATAAAAACTTGGCTTAAGTTCGTAGTAAACTTGGCACTAAGCTTTAATTTTGTAATAAAATATGAAATAAGAATCTTTGGTTTTTTCAAACTTTATAAATAACTGTTAGACCTACTCCTTTATTTTTATATGTTTTGAAATTTACATATTTAAGTTAGATTTTTCTCACCTTCTTTAACTCGTAAAACTTATTAATACTGTAAAGCTATAGTATTAAGTTTTTTAACATGGTTCTTACATCTTAAGTTAATACCACTCACCCGGAACACAACGTGGAGCGCGATCCACGTCCCAGCTGCCATCTCTGCCACAAGTCGTTGCTCCAATTTCGCCCAGCGCCAGTTTGTGCGCAGCGGAGGTGCAAGCGTAGGTCACCCGGGTGTCGGTCCAAAATTCCCCTTTTCTGTGACTGAACGTGATGTTCCAACGAGTTTGGTTGTTTTTGGGAAGAACATCGCACTCTGTTTTATGGTTAAAGAAAAAAAAAGGTTCAATAAAAAGAACAATTGAAAACTATAACATATACTTTATTATGATACAACATGTTATAAATAAAAACTAATGAAATCAAAAATAATACTATGGTGTATAATGTTTTATGTTTTATTATTTAAAACTTAATGATAGAACTTTAAATTTATTTAAAATTTCAGACTTAAAATTTTAGGTTTTAACTTAAAAAGAAGTGCATAAACTTCTTTAAATACTGTATTTGAAAAAAATACCTTTAATGCAAATAGGCACGACAGAATTGTTATATAACCCATTTTTTAAACATTCTAAGACATAATTATCTGCCATGCCAGTGTGGAATTGGTATCCTTCATCACAAACGAATTTGAATGTGTCAGATTGCACATACAAGTCAGCACGAGTTTGGATAACAACAATAAGTTTTCCGTCTGGTATTTCATCGAGTGCTGGACATTCTATAAAAATAATAAAATCACTTTGTTACACGAAATACTCAATTATAACACGTCAAAAAATTTATCTAGATTCTTGACACTTTATACTTATTACTTAGTATATATAAATTGAAAAGTTTCAAAAATCAATAAAATGAAAGTCATGATTATTAAGAAATAAACTTTTCAAGCAAGTCGGAAAAGTTGAGTTCCAATCTCCGTCTTCGTTGCACCTAATTGCTGAAAGTTGAGGATCATCAATCGCATACCCCTCTTCACAAGACATGTACAAAACAAAGTCAGTTACGAAAAGTTCATCATAAACACTAGTTGGTGCCATTTGTAAACCAGTTGTCATATTAAATCTAGGACATTCTGTTAGTTTAATTTATTGAGATTTTAACAAGATATACTTTAGTAAACGTTTGTTTATTGAATTTTAGTTAACTAGTCTGCAACGCTTAATACATTAACATATATTTAAAAGTTCTTTTGAAAGTAAAATAATTTCCACTTTTGTGTTGATAGAATTTTAGATTTTATGGAAAAGTTCTAAAAAAAGCAACCTAAAACTAAACTTACTTTGTCCGCATTTAGGAGCGGTTTCGTGACTCCAGGTGCCATCTTTACCGCAGGTAAGAACTTCAGGTTGGTTGTACTTGAAAGAGTATCCTACAAAACAAGTGTAAGTAACCTTAGTACCGCTCCAAAACACGCCTGCTTGGTAACTGTAGTCTACTGTCATTGTTGATAGTGAACCTTCTGGTGGAGACGGACATTCTGGAAAGCAAAGTTTTTAGCTCAGGAAAATTAGATTTAATTTTAAGCAAATTTAGTACTCATTAAATCCTGACTTTTTATTAGTTATAAAATGTATATTAGAAAAATTTATCAGTATTAAATATTTTGGGTCTTATCAGTAGTTCTAACAAACTAAAGTTTAGTTGTTTTTTTTTTTTGCATTTAGAAATACCTTATGTAAAAAGATTTTATGCTTTTGCTTAAATTCTAATTAGAAAAACCAAACAAAAAACATTGTTTACTTTTAAATAAGGTGCATAAGGTAATATTCGTTATTAAATTAATGAAATTTCTAAATAACTGATTCATGGACTATAAAACACTAGCGCAATATTTTATTAAGACTAAAACCAACTTAATAAACTTTCAACAAACTACCAACTTTTTAAACAAACAGGATATGACGGCTCAAATTTTCCAGTTTTTTCATTGCAATTCAATTCAGCCGGCAGTTCAGATGGTTTGCTGAAACCTTCATTGCAAGAGTACAAAACTTGATGTGGAATTGCTATTTCAAACGACGATCCAGAGTAGGACACAATGACATTTTCATACAAAGTCGTTTTGAACTTTCCATTTTCGATGGGCTTAGGTGTGCCACAATCTACATAATGGACTTGGCGTATACTCATTTTATAAGGTTAAAAGGAATTAAAACAGTATTAATTACAAAAACCTTTTGAGGCCATTTGAAATTACTAACTTTAACACTTAGGTGGAAATAAGCTTTAAACTAAAGTCAATGCACATAGTTTATATATAAATTATTAAACTAAAGCTGTGATAGGGCTGAAAAAAATAAACCAAGATAACAAATACGGCAACTATTTTTTCTATGTAATAACTTATTTTACCTGCGTAGATTAACTATTCTACGTTTAATTAAAAGCTTTAATTTTGTCACTAATAGCGCTTCAACCGACCTTTGACACAAAAAGGAGTAGAAATGCTCCACTCGCCGTTTTGTAAGCATTCAGCAACCAAATTTGTCGAGTCGCTGAGAATATAATTTTCAACGCAGCTAAACTTGACAGTTGCTCCGCTGAAGAGCTTACCGCCATAATGAGTTTCGCTGCTAGAATTTATAAGCAGACCTCCAGTTGGTACTATCTCGGTGCACTCTGAAACAAAATCAATGTAAAGGATTAATAATACAACCAAAAAAATATATATCTTACTATGCAAGCAGCTAAATTCCTCTTTAGTCCAAGACCCTCCATTGATGCAATTATACGTGGTTCCGGCGTTTTCAGGAACTAAGTAGTAAGGCTCTCGACAAATATAAGACACATTGAGCTCAACTTTTGTTTCAAGATCAACTTCAAACTTTTCATTGACAGTTTTCAATGCGTTTAGTATATTTGGTGAAGGACCACATTCTTTTAATTAAAACAACTTTTTTAGTTTGTTTAGAAAATAAATAAAGATTTTATATCATAGAATAATTATCTTTTATATTTTAACTACTACTTATCTTAAAAAATTCTTACCAGGATAGCACTCTATGACTGGATACCATTTACCATCAACACCACAAGTAGAAACTGTTGCGTTTTGTACGTAATTATCCTTGCAAATGTACTCAACAGAAGTACTATTTAGAAGAATGCCGTTTCTTTCGTTTGTGTTTGTAGTTTTGTTGGATTTGGTTTTTTCAACAACTGGAGTATCATCACACTCTTAAAAATTTTAAATATACAGAGACAAATAAATACTACATACTTACGAAGATTGTTTCAAAATACCTGAAAAATTCTATTAGGTAAAAAAAAAGTTAATATTTGCATTCATTAGTTATTCTCTGCTTAATATTTAAACACTTATTTATTATTTAAAACTTTAAAACCAAGTTTTAGAATTATTCCAGTTTATCATCATAGCTTTTTATATCTAAATCTCAAACTAAATGAAGTAGTTTATTATCAAAGACTTAACAATACATTGGTAAAGATGAGCTAAAAGATAAATTTTGTATAATGTGAACTTATTTATCTACCTTTTATGCAAAATATCGGATCATTAGGTAACCATGAGGATTGTCTGTTGCTGCACTCAGATCGAACAACAGCAGATTCGTTGCTCAGATAATAGCCGGGTTTGCAAGAATACTCAACAACATACAACTCTACAACCCCACTATCTGATGTTTCAAGGTCTATTGTCATGATGTTCGAGTTTTCTACAATAGGAGGATTTTCGCAAGCTAAAAAACAAAAAAAAATATAATAATTAAAAAAAAAGCTATATAAATAGTTGTAAGTATAAAGTTCGTTTAAAAGCAAACTTTTCAAAGTTATTTGTTTTTAAATATAGCTACATGAGTAAATAAAAATGTGCAAATTAAATATTTTAATTACTACCAGATTTCGGTAGTAATTAGGTATTCGCAAAAAAATACAACCTTTTCAACTAAAATAAAATAGTAAACTGCGCATAACAATGTTGCACATTTTGATTTGCACATTTTTATTTTTATAAGTTCTTTACATTTCAGTAAATTGAGCAATCTTTTTTAATTAAGACAAGTAACTATATATAGCTACTATATAAAACAAGTTTTTTGTAGCATTAAAAAACTTCCTAAAACTTTTTTTTTTGAAAACTAATAAACTACTCAGCAAAATAAGTATTAAATATTTATAATAAGACGGACTAACGAAACTAAGAGATCAAAACAAAATAAAACTGCAGTGCTAAACCAGTTTTGATATTAACAGATATGTTTTTTTCTTATATATTTATTTATTAAATTTTAACCCGGAACACAAGTAGGAGCGAAATCATGATCCCAAAGTCCGTTTCTGCCACAAGTCAGCTTTTTAGGCTCGTTCCATTTGGGAGTGAACGAAGCGTTGCTGCAAGCGTAAACTACTTGGGTTCCAGTCCACATTTCACCATCTATGTGGCTGAATGATACCTTCCAGTAGACTGAATCACCTTCGGGTGGACTGATGCAATCTATCGGTTTGTTATTTTATTTTACAACATATATACTTTATCGTTTACTTAAACCAACTGTAGGCAACTAAAATTCAATGTTAAAGTATACCGGGTATTATTAAAAACGACAAACTTTACTTACAAATTAGCTTAACACAAGAGGCGATTATTTGAAATCATTACAAATTAAAATATTTAATTTTACTACTTGTGATGCAAATAGGAACATTTGTGTTGTTATACGATCCGTCTTCTAGACACTTGTATATGTAGTCATCAGAACTTCCCTTGTGAAACATGTAACCTTCATCACAAGCATAACTAAAAACGTCATTACTCAGATAGAAATTAGCACGAGCTTGGTTGACAGAGTGTAACTTTCCGTCCTGCACCTTTTGGAGTGTTGGACATCCTGCAATAATTTAATGAAACAAATTTAGCAATCAAATTACGTTTTAGAAGTAAAATTTAGCATCATTTAATTAAAGCAAAGAATCAAAGCTTTGTACAGTTAAACGGATATTTTATCTTTACGAACAAAAACTATGCAATTAAAATTTTAACCGAGTTTATAGTACGAATAAATTAGTTTTATATGTGGACTGTAGAAATAACTGGATAAGTTTTAACTCTATAAATTTTATTATATGTTTTGGTTTTAAGAAAATAAATAGAGAGATCTCAACTACTGGAGGAGAAATAATGAATTTATTCTTTTAAGAATTTATTTGACTAACTAAGTTTCGGTCAAAGACCTCGTCAGTGCTTAAATAATTTCAAAATTTCTTCTTAAAAAACTAAACAAATCAAATTTTAATATTATGACTGAGTTTAAGGTAAATTTTAGATTTTAGTTAAGTTTTAAAATCAATATAACAACAATAATAATAATAATAGCTGTATGTAGCTTTCTTTTTCTTCTAGTTAATTTACAAAGTAAACATTACTTAAGCAAAAGTGTAATTAATAAAGTGATCTTAAAATTGAGTTGAATTTAATGTAGCTTATTTTTATTTTGAATATTTATTTTATTTATATGAATATAAATTTTATTATGACTTTTCGAAAAATTTTGTGTACAAACGTTTTAGTGTCAAAATATACCTTTAAAGATAAAAACTAAAAGTAAAATAATACTTTAGAGAGTTAAACATTATTTGACATTAGAATAATTTCTTTCAAACTATATAAATGAGACTCAATTTTTAGAACAAGATATATTTCATGCTTCTTTCATCAGTTGAATACTAAGCAATAAAAATAAAAATAATAATATTATAACTTTAGAGAGTTATAATAGAAACGACTACATAGCTAACAGTTACATTTTCTTAGCATAAGTGTTAGTTAAATTCATTAATTATTATCTAATAATAAATAAAGTTAAACAAGTTACAAATACTGAGATGTAGTTGCAACGACATATTTAACCGGTTAAAAAACAAGTTGCTCTATGGTGTTTACCAGATATGATAAAAAAAAAGTTTGTTAATAATTCTAATATGCATGAATTAGATTTATTTTAGAAACTGTGTACAACAAGAAAATTTTTCTTAATTAAGCATACCAGAATATATAAATAGAAAAATAAATAATCTAATTCTAAATATTAAGCATTATTATATGTTTAATTTAAAAAGCAAACAATGCATGCTTACTTTTTTTGCATTCAAAATCAAATTCACTCCATTGACTGTTACTTTCACACGACAGAACAGCTGGGTTGATGTCGCTAAAACTAAAACCTTCTTCGCACATGTACCTGACTTCCGCGCCTTCCAAAAATTCCCCTTCAGTAAAACCGTAATCAGCAACCAACCTCATGTTCAGCCCTTCAGGAGGTTGTTGACACTCTTGAAAAAAACAATGGATGTTGTTTTGTTAAATAAAGTTTAAACTAAAACAGTAGCAAAAAAAAAAGATTTAAACCTAATTGATTTAACAGTAGGAATTTACTTTTGTAAATCAAAAGTATTTTAATCACTAGTTCAAAAAATTAGCTTGAACAAAACATTAAAATAGTTATTTATCTGAATTTAAAACTGATGGATAGGTGAATTTGATACATTTTTATATTTGTGGTCAAACTTAGCTATCAAATAAATAAACCTTTTAAAAAGCATCTGATAAAATGTTACGAGTTTACCTTTGTAGAAAAAAGTGCATGTTTAGTTAATAAACACTCTGAATAAAGATTACTGATTGTTTAAATACGAACTAATTACAATCAACAAAAACAATTGATTTTTTTCTCATTGAATAAAAATACAAACAGTTTTAACTTTTATTCTTTAAAATTCGAATAACTTTTTGTGTTAAATGATTTAGATAGAACTATAAACAAATGCTTATAGTACAAACTTGTTTAAGTAAAGCACAAAAAAAAACTTTATTTTAGTTATTTAAAAAATATACCACTTAAAATAGATTCGAAAAAGTTAGATTTAAAAAGTTCGGATAATTCAGGCTGTTAATTCAAAAGTACATGCATGTTTAATTGTAATTATGAATGAATAATACATATAGAAACAAAATTGATAAAACATATTTGCTTGTTCATCAATTTATAAGGTTTAATCTTGAAAAAAAATTTCATTAAATACAACATACTTTAAGTTTATAACATAGTAAATTTACTTATAAGGGCATAGACTAAACAAATACCAACTTTTATTACACATATTGTTTTTAAAACTCACTTATTTTTAAACAAACGGGCGGATATCCCTTATTCCATTCGTAAGTTCCGTTTTCCAAACATTTCAACAAATCAGAAGAGTTTTGGTTGATGTAGTAACCCTGATTACACTCGTACTTATATGTAGACCCGTTTGTGGGCACATTTGGACCAGTATAATGCCCGTTTTCAAGTTTTGGTGGTTCACTGCAAACTAAAGTATTTGTGATATTAAAATATGTATTTAAACGTATCTAAAATTCATAAACTATATTTAGTTCTAGATGAAAATAAGCATTTAAACTTTGATTTGACTAAGGCTACTGTAGGATAAAAAACATTATCATAAGTTATTATATTTTTTATTTATTTCGTAAATCACATTAAACAGCAACTTATTGTAATATTAAACTAACTTATTAAAGTTTGCCAAACTATGGATATTATACCACAAGATGAGCACTGCATTTACTTCATTCCAAGTTAAAAAAGATACTTTCCAGACAGTTTTAGTTACACCTAAATTAGTTAGATAGTTTAAAAGTAAAAAAAAGTAAATATATAAATCCTACGATTTTACAGTATACAGTTTAATTTATTATGAAGCTTAAATTATTTTTTTGTAGAGTTTATGAAGATCTTTCACTAGTTCAAGTTCAGTATTTAAAAATAAGCTTTTTAAACTAAATAGATTAATTTAGATACATTTTAGCGGTTATTTTGTTTGGTTTAAACACATCTTAAACCATCAGCAGTCTAATGAAAAGTACTAAATATAGTATAAAAATAAATCTTTGATTCTTTATATTTTTTCTTTAATATACTTTCAATCAATTAGCAACTACTAGTAGATAAAAAATTGTTTTATCATTTAGTTAGCTTTTTCCATATTATTTTCTCAAACTTAAATAATATTAAGTTGCAGAAATGATTTTAGAGTATTCAGTTTTATCATTTAGTCTCTGTATAAATAACTACATGCATAGCTACATTATTCAAGATATAAAAAAAAACCTTTGGTTCTAAACTTCAATTTATCACAAACAATCAAAAAAAATTAAGAAAAGGTGTTAAACTTATTAATCATAATATGCTTCTTAAAAAAATTATGAATTTCAAAAACTAATTGCACAAATATTACAAAATAGAATATTTATCGCTAAAACTTCAAAAACAAACAACTTATATTAATCATATCATAGAATATAAACCTTATTTTACAATCACAAAATAGTTTGTTCATATAAAAATATTTTTTTAATTAAGTTTGAATAAGTATACATTTTGTTTATAAACTTTTCTTAAAAGTCTTAAAGTACAATAAAAGACCAACCTTTGTATTTCCACTTTGATGTTTCCTAGTTTCTTTGGTCTTTTTAATTAAACGTTTGTTTACAATCATCAAAAAAACAGAAACTTAAAAAAATTTCATACAAGAAAGACTTGTAGTATTTACCAAAATATAAAGTCAATAAATTTTTAAGTTTATCTCATATTTATAAATGACGTAATAATTGCTTTACGCAGTTAAAAAAGTTTTGAGTCAATTGCATTCAACATAAGGTTTTAGCTGTTTTAGTAGTAAAGTATCAATTAAATTTTCAAAAAGTGTATAAACCAGGGATTGAAAACCTTTTTAAAGTCGCGTGCCAATTTTCCTTGAAAAAGTTGCTCGCCGCCTGCACAGTTTAAAAAAAGTCTATTGCGGGCCGCAGATAGTAAATAAAAATGTACTGACCAACATAAAAAAACTGTTTTATAGCAAAAAAGTGATAATAACTATAGTAAAGCACTAGTAATTAATATTTATAAAATTAAGAGCATAATAGAAAGCTTTTACAACAATAAGTTTTCTTATTGCTGTTTTCATAAAAGTATGCTCTGATCAACAAAAGTACATCGTTAACTGCAGTTTTTGAGGGTCGAAGTTTTCCGACCCCTGGTTTAAACAGTTAGGTTTTACATATAGAAACATATCATTTATTCATTTAAACACTTTTTTCAGATTTAGATATCAACCTTCGATCAATAAAACACCTAAAGTTAAACATTATTTTGATAATATGTTGAGTAAAATATTGATATTTTGTCTCTTTACATGTATTGGTACAATACTTTTCATATCACACTTCACTTGCAATCCGAATATTTTTTAACTAAGTCAGGAATCAAAAATACTTACTACATACTTTTAATAGTTTATATCTACAACGTTTTGTCTCAAAAAAAAACTATAAAAATCTTACATTTCGTTAGGTTAAGTAAAATAGAAAAACAGATAATTGTGAATCAAGCGTAAACGATTTAAACAGTCTAATTTATAGAAATAATGCTGAGAAAACAATTTTTTACTGAGTTACGAAAAAGAAAACATATAAATAGCTAACTCTATGGTTTTATTATCACAATTTAAGCATGCAAGTCATTCATAGTCAACAAACTTAAAATTCGTTTAAGATAAACATAGGCGTTTTAAAAAAATCTATAGATATTTTGAAATCCAAACTTTAAAATTTTATAATTAAATCTTAATTCAGATTCTCTTAAAAAAGTCTGGACAATACTAGTTTTTGAATGTTTTTTGTTTCTTTATAAATTTGAGCTAAACTGTTGTAGTTAAATAATGCTGGTAATTAAAATACAAACTAATTAGTTCTACTTGAGCAGTTTCAAATAAATAGTCAACACATATGCTAATCAAACTTACGTTTTGTTTATGATCAGGTTTTAGTTAAAAAAATTGGATTTTAAATTTACTTACTCTTCTTATTTTTATTTATTTACTAAATGTAATTGTTATTATAATACCAAATACAACTTCTAAGTAAGTTTATTGATATATCGAACTTAATATAAATGTAAATTAGCTATATAAAGTTAAAACATTTTCCTAAATTCATAATTACAGGTTAATAAAGTCTTCATGGAAGACCATGATTTCAAATCACTTTTAAAAGACCTTAATATAACAATATATCCGAAATACTCCGAAGAGGTTGCTTGTTTACTTTGTTAAGCTAGTTAGTTTCTTAAATGTTAAAAAGTGGTTGCTATTGTATTGTAAATACAACTTTATAACATTGTGAACTACAAATAATTACAACTACAAAATACTACATACGGAGCAGACTGTCTTCTAAACATTAAAGAATTGCTGAACACTATTCTATACTAATTTAAAAAGAAGATTGAGTACGCTTGAGCTTAGCGTGCAAAAAAAATAAGAGGTAGTAAAACACGCTATCATGTAAACTAGTAGACTTTTATTTTAAAACTTTTTTTTCATCATTAATTTTGAAGTGTAGACAACCAGTTGAATAGAAACATTATAAAAATATAATCTTGTGTTATTAAGAAAAAACAGTTTAACTTTTTCCTTGTAAGTGAGAGCTTAGAATATTAATTTGTGTTGTTTCTTTCATATTTATTCAAATTAGCAGATAATTTTATTAAAGTATAGTTTAACATAAAAACTTTGATAAAAAATTTAGATAAATAGTTAATTTAACAGTTAGTTGCGTATTAATATATTTCAAAGGTGTAAAACTCTGTGACCAAGAGGTTTTTTCGCGCTCCCAGGTCCTTGAGTTATTTTTTGAGAATTTTCGTTTTTTTGTATTTGTTCAATAAACTTATGATAACAGGGAAACCTTGTGGTAGCGATAAATAATGTGATTTTGGGTGCACGACTATTCAAATTCGGACAATTGAAATTCAAAGAATCTTAAAAAAAATTGAAAGCGCCACAGCTAAAAAAGTGAAGTATATTGGTCAAATATATAAAATAAGTATGTGGGTCCTATTTATATCTACAAGCCAATTTTTATTTTTGAAAAACACTAAACACTTTTTGAGATATGGCTTAAATAAAGTAAAAAACATCGTTATTTTTAGGAATTTAAATTTATATTTAAAAATATTTAAGACTTTAAAAAAAACGAAACCGTGGCTTGTAAATATTAATAAGGTCTACATATGTGATTTTAAATTTATATTATACTTTGAGATATAGTATTTAAATTAAAAAAATTTTAAAACTTGAATTTTTTAAATTTAAGCTGTCCCAATTTGAATTGTTATGAAACCTGTGAAATTTTTTCCATGTTCATTGCATAGTTTTTAATAAACAAAATGTTTTCCAAATCAAGCAATTTAAGATTGTTTATAAGATTATAGACCTTTATTCAAAAAAAAATGCTAGTTCCTATAATAAAAAAATTACTTTAACTCGCTACCATCAAAAAAAAAAATCTAGTAAAAAAAATTTAAATTAACTCAAGCATACCTTACAATGTTCACTTCACAACTAAAGGGTATACTCACGATTCCCAACTGCAAACAATTCCTACCCGCACAATTCACTCCCAATTTCATTTATTTGATTTAATTTTACATTGTTTGTAGGTTTTAATATCAGTGTTACACCTAAACCTTATCCTTGATCTGTAAGCAGTTCTCGAATTTTATTTGGTAGGAATTATGGCAGGTTGTAACTGAGCAGATCTCCAATTAGAGGCACAAACTGGTACAGTGCATACTCACTTATCCGGGCATGTTTGGCAAGATTTTTCTGTAGACATGTCCGGATAAGTACAACAGTTTATTTTAATAAAATAATATAACTGCTGTATATTGTGCAATGCATAATAATTAAAAAAAAATCAGGTCATTTTTTTCTGCTTTACACTTTTCTTAACTTTTCAAAATGTCGTACAAAGTCAACTGAGCTACCTATGCCAAACTGCTCGATAATAAAAGACTCTGGCACATTGTTTTTTACCGTTTTACAAAACTCTAGTTTATTTTCAAATTTTAAGCAACTCGTTTTGTCTATTTTTTGATACCTTGTCCGTTTCTACAACCTTGTATGTTAAGTGTGTCAAAGTCATATAACTTATAAATAAAAACAAAAAAAAATTTTTGAATTAACAACTTTCATTATATAACTTGAAGTAAATTGATAGACCATAAAAAAATATTTTACATTAACTTTCTGAAAAAGCTTAGAATTTAATCATTTATCAATGAAACTTCCAAAGTTTAAATAACAAACTTTAAGTCAAATTTTTGATAATTTAATGTGACTTTTTTTAAAACTGACTTACTTTACATACAAAAGTTTTCAATAACTAAAATAATTTTTAACAAAGTTTAAATAGAAGCTCTAGTAATATTACTACGTAAAAATGATGAACTAAAATGCAGAATTCATGAAATTACTTGAAATTTTCTTACAGCATGAAAACTTAAAAATTTATATCTCACAAAAATTTTTGTGTTTAATACTGAATTTTTTTATGCTTTCTTCTTGACTTAAACTGTCCGTATAATATGAAATTCGGGTAAGTGAAAAAGCACTGCACTGTTTTTTTACAAAAATTAAATAAGCAATTTTCTTAAAATGTTTTTCGAACACTACTCAGTTTGTAAGTGTTTTCTGTAACATACTATGCAGTATTTATACAAACAAAATGTTTCTAAATCAAAAGGTTTTTATAAAACTATAGTTCTTAATACGAATATTGATTACCAAAATAAAGTATAATTACCAGTAAAAATAAACAAGAGTTAATCAAAAATTACTTATTAAGAATACTTCAATTTAATTTACATATTTAAGTGAAAATCCCAAAATCTCATTACTAGTTTAAAAAATCAAAAATCACAAATTGATACTGACAATCCACTATATTACTTACTGTACAATTTTAATATGACTCTCTTAGTTTTATCGTAAAACGGTTTAAATTGGTTAAATTTATTTTAAGTCCCTTTTTAACATTTAATAACCGTTAAACAAGTTTTAAAGCTTCAGCTTAACAGTTTAAAAGAGTTTGTTAACAAAAACAATTATTATAAGTCAAAAACTAAAGAGAATACTTTAAAATGGTTTATCATTTGAAAGCCTAAAACAAGCTCAGGGGTCGGCTACCTTTTGTAAGTCGCGGGCTATTCTAGAATAAGTTTCTCGCGGGCCGCACTGTATAAGAAAATCCTTCGCCGGCAGCAGTTACTTCAAAAGATTTGTAGTAATCAACAAAACATATTTTTCTATACCACAATATGACAAAATAAGCAACAATAAACAACAAGTAACGAGTTGTTACTGAATTAAGAACCTAGTTGTAAATTTGTGAGCCAATTTAGGCCGACTCAATTATTCTTATTACTAGTGGAGTTTATTGTGCGAAGATAGAATCGGGCATTAAAACCTGAGCTGCTTAAACAATACACACGAAAAAAAAACAAACAAATTACATTGAATGAATAAAAACTTAACATAACATAGTAAAAAATTACAAACAAATAGCCCTATATAATCAATTATAACTTAGTATGCACAAAAAACGAAACGAAATAAAATCTCATATAAAAATTTATGCATTGACTATAAAAGATTACAAAGTTAAAAATTATTTATAACAACTTATAATCTGTAGGGGGAAGGTGTAGGGAAGAAAAAATATTCTTGATGATATTAATACTTTAAAATAAGTAAATAAAAGTTACTTCAAACCATCATTATAATGATTTTTTAATCGATAATCACTGTATTTTACTTGTGTTTATATTATTTAAATCTAGTTTTTTTAGTTTGAATCGAAAATGTTCCACTCTCCTACACGAAACCATATCCTGCGGTAACTTATTCCACATATTTATTTTTCTGCAGAAAAAAGAATTTTGCAACTGACTGTTATTAAAATTATAATTACATTTTATTTTTTATCATTTCCTCTTAAATTATAACTGGTCTGAGAAAAAAACAAAAAACTGATTGAAAAACTCTTTATGTTTACCATTAACAATTTTAAAAAGTGTTATCAAATCAAACTGCCATCTTCTATACTCTAGAGACTCCAATCTGAGCTTTATCAATCTATATTTGTATTTGGTATTTGAAATGTTGCAACAAACAAAACGGGTAATTTTTTTTTGCACAGACTCAATCTTATTATTTATCAGAGTCTTTTTTTAAATAGGGGGACCATATTTGGGTATTGTATTCGAGTTTAGGAGGAACGTAGATTTTGTAAAGTTTAGTAAGAATACTAGCAGAAACTGGTCTTAAAGCATTTAAGTATTTCACAAAATGAATTTTGAGCAACTTTATATAAATAAATTACATGTTTGCTCCATTTTAGATTTTCAGATATATATATTCCTAAGTGTTTAAAAAATTTACTGCTGGTATTTTAGTTTTATTAATTAAGTGGTTAATAGGGAAGGGTATATTTTTATTAATGTTTAGAACTTGACATTTTTTTGGATTTAAATCAAGTTTGTTTTCAGCCATTCGTGAATATTATCTAAAATTAATTGTAAAGTAGTTTCTGACCTGCTAAATAACTAAAAAAAAAAAGGACCAACGACTCCACCTTGTGGTGTGGTACTCTACTGTGAATTTTCAAAGGATGTGATAATGCGTAATTAATGAGTACACTTTGTGTCCTACTATTTAAAAATTCGTTTAACCAATTCACTAAGTTATCATCAAAATTATAATCAGTTATAGTTTTAAATAATCTTATGTGTGACACAGAGTCAAAAGCTTTTTTGATGTCAGTTTAGATTACTCTGACTGATTCATTGTTCAAGTAAGTTGTTAACCAAGTATACGAATATGTCAATAGTTGAATTCCTGATGATCGGTGGGGAACAAAGCCAAGTTGTTTTGGTGTTAATAGATTAAAGTTGAAAAGGTGATTAAACAATTTTTGAGAAATAATGTATTCAAAAATTCGGAAAAACGTACTGGTTAAAGAAATTGGCTTATAATTTAATGGGTCGTGTTTGATACTTTTTTTATATACTGGAATTTCATAAGGTTTTTTCCATTGTTTAGGTGTTTCTGATAATGCTAGGGATCAATTATAAATTAATAATAAAGGAAAAACTAGTGATGGAATAGCATGCTTAATAAAATAAGGTTGAGCTTTTTCATGCGTTCTGATGATTTTATCTTTAAGATGCTTAGACGATGTGTTAATATCTTTATAATTTATAAAAAATACTTTTCATTTTAGTGCATTTTTGTTTAGGTTTGATGATTTTGATGTTGTTTAAATACATTTTGAAAATGTAATTAGGAATACCGCTGTTTGTAGTAAAAAGTAATAATCTTAATGTTTTAGCAACATATTCATAATAAAAACTCAATATTAATAGCAATTAGTTATTGAGTTAACATTACGTCCTTTCAAAAAATTAAAATACAAACAATATACTTTAAAGCAGAGTATTTACAATTGTTTTCTGGATAGGAATAATTCATATTACGAAAATGAAATAGAAAACAAAGATAAAATAAATTAATAAACAAACAGTTTTTGATATTTTATATTGGTTAGTAGAATTAACAATTTTATTTGTTTTTTATTAACTGTTTCTGGTCTATATCTCTTATAATTTATTATTAATTTTTTTTATTTTGTATGCTTAATTAAAATCATGAAGTTTGTTGAAAGTTGAAAATACATTGCATAACCATAAAAAAATAAAACACAAAAATAAAGGATCGTACAATTTAAAATTAATTTTTAAGTTTATTGATGGGAAAATTAGTCTTGAAAACTTTTAGTGTGGTAGAGCAAAGCTCTTTTAAATACTTAAATGTTTAATAAAATTATTAAGTTTTACTGAAGTTTAAAAGTTTTTTGTTCAGTAGTGTTTACTAGGAGAGATGATCTGTTTAGTGAGTAACATAACTTTATTGTTTTAATATTAATTTTATATCAGTTCTAGATTAAAAACTGTAAATTTGTTGTGCTAATTAGTAACACGACAACCAGGTTTACTATCATTTCTAATTCGCTATCATTTCTAACCCGATTATTTCATAACCGACTTTGTTTTAAATTTATTATTTTCATCCTTAAACTACTACCTAACTTTGCAAAAAAAACCTACTTAAAAGTCATTTGTAGCTCTACCTATAAACATCTTTTAAATAAATAATACTTAAGTACTTATATATTGTTTTACGTATTAAAGATGGTTGCCATTTTGTAAGTAAAAGAAAAATAGCCTGAGTAAAATCAAAACAGGCTTAGTAGAAGAAAACTTGAAAACATAATTAATACATAGCAAGGTTTAAAAATCAACATTAGAAAACTTTAGTTAACAGAGTAAAGTGAAAAACAAATTATTAAACAAGATATAAGAATGAAAAACGGTTTTAAGGTACTTAAAAAAATATGAATCAGAATGAGTCAACTTTACCAAGACAATGAATCTACAATACTTAGTCAGAAACTAAGACGACAATCATTAAAATTTAAGTGAAAATTTGAGTCATTTTTTTGATTAAGAAATTTCTGAACACAAAATTTTCTTTGTTCTGAAAATATTTTTTTTTTACAGAATTTAAAAGCTAGATATTACAGCTAAAATTAATTATGTTATTTTGTTGAGTTCGGATTTATTGGGTCAGTGCAGGGACGTAGCTAGCTCAAAAAAGTTACGACTCTGAAAAAAAAATCAAGAATAACGTGTGATGACGTCATAACGGGATTAGAGTTGTAATAACTAATTGTAATTATATATGAAAGTATGCAGTTTTGTTTAACGTTTAAAAATAAACTGAATGTTGAAGTATAATGAATAACTGAATACAAGGTAATTTGTAATGTTCTTGACCCCCTATAATTCTTTATGTGTTTCAACTTTTATGAACCTATAAAACCTTTCATTTAAAATAAAAAATATTAATTAAGAATTTAATTTAGATTGTAATACTGGTAGGCCTAAAACATATAACTCTGAAAACAGTTTCCCTAATTCAGAAAACATTTGCATAAATTGTTGCTTTTATTAGATAAAAATCAAAAACTTTAGGAGTTGAACAAAAAACAAAAGAGATATAAAATAAAAAAGAACACAACATTAGATAAAATTCAGATGTACAATTACTTTATTATGACAACAATAATTCATGAAGAAATGAAGAGTACACGTCTTTGTAAATGTTAATTCTAGCTTTGGTAGCATAAAGGTTTAAGCTGCGAAAAAGAATAAAACAGTTTCTTACTGAAAAAAAGTTGTTTAATAAAAGCTGTAAAAAAGAATCAAACTTTTTTTTACAAAAAAAAAATTTTAAATAAAACAACTTAGTTAAATAACCACAAACTTTAAATATTAAACACCAATATTTTTCAGATACAATGTAAAACATATAAATAAATTCAAACATAAAGATTTCAAAACATTAAACAAATAATTTTTTTTTGAACTTGTTATGAATTGATAATACAACTATACACTTGTAAAAATATATAGTATTAACTTATTGTTTTTAATCTTGGATTGAAAAAGTTATATAAAACTTATTTTAAAACCTTTTATAATTTATAAAACATTGGTTAAAGAATTAAACTGATGTATTTCACAAATTGAGTTAAACTTCTCTAAAGTTTATAAATATATCTTGAAACAACAGATTTAATACATATTCTTGATAGGCTTAAAGTAAAAAATAAAATTCAAAAATCTTCATATTGTAAACAACAATGCTTGTTGAAAAATAAAATTTACAGTAATATTTAAAAACAAGTTAAAACAAACGTTATATTTTACATAGTTGTCTGAAAACATCATTCAAACAAAGAACTTTTACTTTAAGTACTTATCTGGAACTCTTCGCCACAAACTGAAGTAACGGCAAAAATGGCATGAAAATCTGTTTAGCATATTACTCTGTAAAATAAGAAGACAGCTAAAAACTGTGACAGGGCCATATTCAAAATCTTGCAAATAATGAAGAGTTTCCGTCATTTCCAGGATTGATAGACTTTGTTAATAGCTTTGAGTGTCAATGGTACCGAGTGGGTGGTTTTACTTTCAAATGATATTTGCATAATTTTAACCTTAGAAAACTTAACTTTTAAACTTAGTTTTAAAAAGTTTGTAAAACAACTAAATTTGTTAAAATCCACACATAGTGTACCAAGTTTACAGTAGTAATACAAAAAAAATTCAAAAACTATTTTTCAAAATGTAAAGCTTACTAGAAAAAATGAAAAAACTTTGAAAGTTAGGAATAAAACAAAAAACTCTGAAAAAGTATCATATAATAAAACAATATGCATAGAAAACAAACTCATTGTAAACAAATTATATAATAATACAAGTGAAATAGGTATTAACAACAGCTCTACCCTATGACCAACACCAATTCCAGGATCTTTTTCTTAAATTTTTCTTAACATAAAAACTATCTTTTAGCTAAGAAGTTTAAAATAAAAAAAAATAATAAAAACAAATTACAAGACAGTATTTTTTCCTTTGTAAAAAAAAATTCATTTTCTTTTTTTTTTGCCTAATAAAATGTTCTAAAAAGTTTTCCTGAAAACTTTCCTTTCCTGCTAGAACCTTTTCATTAACAAAAGACTTTTTCGTTGTAAGTACTCCTAATACATTTAAAATGGAATTGCTCATCCTGCTTCTTAAACTGTTTTTTATCCTAAGCATTTATAAAATCTTTAAAACAAGTTTTGATTAAAAAAAAAGTTCTAAAATCAATGAAAATTATATATAATTTGTTTATATTGTTCTTCAAAAAATGTTTAGATTATTGAATTTTTCAGTTTTTTTTCTTGTTGCAAGCTATTTGTCTTATTGTGTTATTTTTCTGATTTGAAATAATTTTAAAACTTCAGGAATTGATATTATCATCACTGTTTCAAAAGTTTTTCATTTTTGTATATTTATCAACCACAGGGATTTAATCTTAAAACATTTAACTCAGAGAGTCAAAATTGATTTAAAACAAAAATTAATTCTTCATGTTAGTTTACTTTGAGGTTTATCTACTATAAAATTCATCTTGTTATCTATCTTCTATCTGTACTTGCTCTGTTGTAACACAAAAAAATGTAAGTTTCAAAAAAATGTCTAGTTCTTTTTGACTCACCACAAACATTTAAATAGTACAAGATCCTCCCTGAAACTACTTTTGTTATTCTCTCACATCATTTTAACCAAATCTACAGCTTCTAAATTGATTTTTAATACTATTTAATAACAAAATTCTACACCAAGCAATTTGTATACAATTTAGATGTATTCAATTTGTTCGATATTTACGACATTAAAAGTGCTAGACAGTACAGTAAATGTAAAAATTATCTCTCAGGAGTGCAAAAATAAGTATAAACTGAAAGCCAACGAAACAAGGTCTTAAAAGCTGAATAACCGAAACAAAAGCGAGTTTTTTCGCACAAATGTTTACGTTTCTGTAGATTTGCAGAAACGTACAAAGTAACGTGTTTGTGTGAGTGTGAGAGCCCACAGAAGAAGTGAAAAATTTTGGCTTTTTTAATTCCAAACAGCATATATCAAAAAATACATTTAATTTTCTACTATTTGTATTTTAGATAATCTTCAGTGATTATATTTTAACTGTCAGTAAATTTGTTTTTGTATAAACCAAATATTATTAAAACTTAGGCCACTTTTTAAATTTAAGGTATTTTTGCAAAGTCAAAACAAACTTTTTAAGATAATCTAAAATCATTAATTGATAAAGCGACTTTTGTTAAACATTTTTAAGTTAAAAAAGCATTTTTTTATATGTTGCAAGAACTAAGAAACATTATTAAACTTTTTTGTAGTTTCATAGTTCTAGAACCATATTAATTAAAAATTGAGATAAGCATTATTTTAAACTTTAAAATATTTTACAAAAATATCTAAATTAGTCAGTAAACTTAAATAAAGTTATCTTTTTTACCAAGCAAGAAGATCCTAACTAAAGACCGAATTTGAAAAAAAAAGCATATATCTCAAAAGTTATTAAGTTTAGATATGAGAAAAATTTACTGACTACTATAGTCAAATCACTAAAGAACAGTTTTTTAAATTAATAAAAATACACATGTACTTTTTGAGATATGCTGAGTCTAAAATAATCCAAAGTTTCCCACTTTTTTATTCGTCCATTTTTAAATTAAAGGTGTTTAACCTAATATTTGCTGAGCCATCAATTTTTTTAATCTTTTTTATTTTGTTTTTTTATTTATACCCTTAACCCTAACTCACCTTACCCAAAAATATCAAAAACTATTTAAAAAGGAAAATTTTAAAATTTTTTTATGCAGACTCAGCAAACATTGGGGAAACACCAGAATTTTAACAAGACTCCTTTTTTATGGGCCCTAGCACCGAGCCAATATACCGGAGTTCTAGAAAAAAAAGAAATCTTGTAATAGCTGTATCATTTAGCTATTAAATTCTGTAAAAAAAATTATTAAGAACAAAAACAATGAAATTTTTGTATATTGAAATTTTTTAAGTCAAAAGTATGAGACAAATTACTTTTTATTTTTATATGATCGTCGGGAAGCCGATCATTTCTAACCCGCTATCATTTCTAACCTGTTCACTTCTAACCCGACCATTTCTAACCCGATCATTTCTAACCCGATCATTTCTAACCCGATCACTTTTAACCCAATCACTTTTAACCCGATCCTTCTAACCCGATCATTTTTAGCCATATTTAACCCAATCGTTTCTAACCCAATCATATCTAACCCGAGCACTAATAACCCGTTTACTTCTAACCCAATCACTTCTACCCGATCATTTATAACCCATTCTCTTGTTTATTGAATTTTTAATTTTTAATCTGCATTTCATGCAAAAACAAACTAGTCTTTATAAAGTTATTAAATATTTTTTTTTAGTTTTTTTAAATCATTCTGATTTTAATGTATTACGTAAAAAACATTGTTAGTATAAATTTTACTTTTAGAATTAACTTAACACAAATTAATTAGTTTTTATTACCTCTTTATTTGATATCTCATCCTAGTCATAATTTCAAATTTGTTTGTTCTTTCAATCTACTTAAACAGACGTTTTTCGTTAATCATATACAATTAACTAAATCGTTTACTTTACAATATTTTGAACTATTATTTGTAGTTTAAAGTAAGCAGTTATAACTATAATTAAGTTGGATCTTACAATAATCTACGTGACTATAATGATTTTAACATAAGCAATTTTTAAAAAGTAAACCTTTAAACTGTAACATTCAGATACAAAAACCTTTATATTACGGTCTAATAACTACATTGTAAATCTGTTATAAATGTTGTATTATTGCTGACTAATGTATTATCGTTTAATAGTAGGTTAGTTTTAAGTTTCATTTTAAAAACTTTTACAAGTTGTTATACAACTTGCATAGGCCTAACAAGATAATGGAATTCAATCAAACACTATGAGAAATTGAATACTTTTGTTATATTAAGTGAAAAAGCATGATTTTTAGGTTTAACAGTTATATTAGATGTTAGAACAGTTATACCATATAACAAACCGCAAAAGTATAATACGTCGATTGACCGTCTTAATTTCACATCATTGATAAATTCCTACCCACTCCTAGAGCAAAAAAAGTCACTAGTAATTAAACAGACATGTTTATTTGTATAACAAGTCCGAGGTTAATCAAATCTCGCTCAGGTAATATTCTTTAAAATCTTCACTTATATCTATATAATATACAAAATGTTTCAATTACGACTTAAATTAGCCTTTTATTTGACCAGAATTTCTTAAAAAATTACTTTATTATGAACAGTTGAAATAACGGAAGAAAAACGAAATAAGTACGGAAAAAACTTTTTGAAATAGAGTAAAAAATTAATTATAGTTAAATTAAGTATAACTAAGAGCAGAAGTATATTCCATCAAGTTCTTTCTTTCCTTTAATCAACTATTTTTTCAGACGATTATTACACGCAACATATTTACTTTTTATTCATTACAGTAAAACCAGCTTGAAGTCTATTGACTTTATTCTCGGTTTTTTTTGCACCTCTAAATTTTTATAAATGTCATGAGTTTTTTCTTCATTAGAAATTTAAACCTATATTAGAGTTTAACAATACAAACAAATTTTATTATTTTATTACAAGTTTTTAAGCTATATATACTAATCAAATAACTTTTATTTCTTATTTAATTATCGCTAAATAATCTTAAATTTTTGTGTTTTTGGAAACCTGTGAAGCAATAACTTTTAAAAGATATCAAGAAATTTTTTAAAGAAGTTTCTACTATTACTTGTGAGAAACTGTTTTTGGAATTTTAAATTTTGAAAACTTTTAAATTTTTATGATAAATGTAAATTTATTTTGCTCTATATGCATTATACTTTAAAAAACAAAAAAAAAAAGCAATAAGTTTTCGACACTTAACTTTTATAGTTAAGTTTATTATATAATATGTCTTATTTAGTCTTTATATATAATTTACCATTGGCTAAAAAAAAGTAAATTAAATTTAAGTTCTAGTAAATGACAGGTTCTATATATTAAAAAAACATCTACCTCTACTTTTGAATTATTAAACAGTATACACTTTCGTTCTAGGAACTTAGAAGTTAATAATGATAATTTCAAACGAAACTACCATACTAATTACGATTACTAAATTTTATTAACTGTATTATTCCAGTTTCATATATACTGATATTAATATTCTTAAAAAGTTGTATTTCATACAAATTTGCCCTAAATTTGAATGCAACTTGCAAATCTGGTCTCCATACTTGAAAAACATATATTAACCATATAGAATCTCTTCAAAGAAAAAGTACGTTGTAGTCTTTAACGGCTGCAATACTCATTAAATTTTTTACATTGACGACAATCAAAACATAATATTTAATCTTTAGAATTCAAAAGACTTATACTATTCCTAATGCTTTTAAAAACTAGTTAACTAAAATTAATTTATAATTTATTTTTGAACCTTATTAAAATAACTAATTACCACGAAAATAAATCGAAAAGTTCATGCAGGCATAATTATCTTTCAGTTTAAATGTGAAATTAGCTTTCAAACAAAACTAATTTCTACAAAAAAAATTGAACAAATTTGATTTAAGTTTACTTGATTAAGATAAGATACTTTATATTAAAACAGATTAGGTTAATAATTGTCGGGTTATATCGGGTTAGAAATGATCGGATTAGAAGTGGTCGGGTTATAAAAGATCGGTTTAGAAGTTATCGAGTTAGAAGTGATCGGGTTCGAAGTGATAGCGAGTTAGAAATGATAGTAAACCTGATTGTCGTGTTACTAAGTAGGACAACAAATTTACAGTTTTTCATCTAGAACTGAAACAAAATTAATATTATTACAATAAAGTTATACTACTGACAAAACAAACCATCTCTCCCAGTAAACATTACTGAACAAACAATTTTAAACTTAAGTAAAACTTAATAATTTTATTAAACATTTAAGTATTTAAAAGAGCTTTGCTCTACCACATTGAAAGTTTTCAAGACTAATTTTCCCATCAATAAACTTTAAAACAATTTTAATTTATAAGACCCTTTTCTTTTGTGTTTTATTTTTTTTATGGTTTTGCAATGTATTTTTAACTTTTAACAAACTTCATGATTTTAATTAAGCGTACAAAATAATAAAAATTGATAAACAATTGAAAGAGATATAGACCAGAAACAGTTAATAAAAAACAAATAAAGTTGTTAATTCTACTAATCAATATAAAATATCAAAAAATTTTTATAAATCAATTTATTTTATCTTTGTTTTCTGTTTTATTTTCGTGATATGAGTTATTCCTGTTCAGGAAACATGTAACAAACAATTGTAAATGTTCTGCTTTAAAGTATATTGTTTGTATTATAACCTTTTGAAAGGACGTAATGTAAATTCAATTACTAATTGCTATTAATATTGAGTTTTTTTTATGAAATTTTTGCTAATACATAACATATTTACTTTTTATTACAATTAACGGTATTCCTAAATACATTTTTTTAAATGTATTTAAACAAGATTAAAATCGTCAAAGTTTTAAACAACCTAAACAAAAATGCACTTAACTGAAAAGTATTTTTTATAAATTTTAAAGACATTAACACTTCGACTAAGCATCTTGAAGATAAAATCATCAGAACGCCTGAAAAAACTCCACCTTATTTTATTAAGCATGCTATTCCATCATTAGTTTTTCCTTTATTTTTAATTTTTAATTGCTCCCTAGCATTATCAGAAACACCTAAAAAATGGTAACATCCTATGTAATTCCAGTATACAAAAAAGGTATCAAACACGACCCATAAAATTATAGGCCAATATCCTTAACCAGTACGTTTTCCCGGTTTTTTGAATACATTATTTCTCAAAAAATATTTAATCACCTCTTTGACTTTAATCTATTAACACCAAAACAACTTGTCTTTGTTCCCCACCGATCATCAGGAATTCAACTATTGACATATTCGTATACTTGGTTAACAACTTACTTGAACAATGAATCAGTCACAGTGGTCTATACTGACATCAAAAAAACTTTTGACTCTGTGTCACACATTAGATTATTAAAGATTATTACTCAATATAATTTTGATGATAACTTAGTGAATTGGTTAAACGATTTTTTAAATAGTAGGACACAAAGTGTACTTATTAACAACACATTATCAGATCCTTTAAAAACTCAAAGTAGAGTACCACAAGGTGGAGTCATTGGTCCTCATCTTTTTTTAATTTACATCAACGATATTCCTTTAAATACTCACATTCAAAGCAAAATAAGTCTATTTGCAGATCAAAAGTATTTAGCAAGTCAGAAACTACTTTACAATTAACATTAGATAATATTCACGAATGGCTGAAAACAAACTTGATTTAAATCCAAAAAAATATCAAGTTCTAACCGTCAATAAAAATAAACCCTTCCCTATTAACGTTTTAATTAATAAAACTAAAATACCAGCAGTAAAATTTTTTAAAGACTTAGGAATATATATGTATCTGAAAATCTAAAATGGAGCCAACATGTAAATTATTTATATAGAATTGCTCAAAATTCATCTTATCAAATATTTTAAGTTTTAAGACTAGTTCTGCAAGTATTCTTACTAAATTATTCAAAATCTACGTTCGCTCTAAACTCAAATGCAATAACCCAATATGGTCCGCCTATTAAAAAAAAAGTCATTATTAGGATTGAGTCAGTGCAAAGAAGTTTTACCCGTTTTGTTTGTAGTAGATGCACTATTTCAAATACTTCATACAAAGATAAATTAGTAAAGCTCAGATTGGAGTCTCTAGAGTATAGATGGTGGCAGTTTGATTTGATAACACTTTTTAAAGTTGTTAATGGTAAACATAAAGAGTTTTTCAATCAGTTTTTTGTTTTTTTCTCAGACCAGTTATAATTTGAGAGGAAATGATAAAAAATAAAATGTAATTATAATTTTAATAACAGTCAGTTGCAAAATTCTTTTTTCTGCAGAAAAATAAATATGTGGAATAAGTTACCGCAGGATATGGTTTCGTGTGGGAGAGTGGAACATTTTCGATTCAAACTAAAAAAACTAGATTTAAATAATATAAACACAAGTAAAATACAGTGATTATCGATTAAAAAATCATTATAATGATGGTTTGAAGTAACTTTTATTTACTTATTTTAAAGTATTAATATCATTAAGAATATTTTTTCTTCCCTACGCCTTCCCCCTACAGATTATAAGTTGTTATAAATAATTTTTAACTTTGTAATCTTTTATAGTCAATGCATAAATTTTTATATGAGATTTTATTTCGTTTCGTTTTTTGTGCATATTAAGTTATAATTGATTATATAGGGCTATTTGTTTGTAATTTTTTACTATGTTATGTTAAGTTTTTATTCATTCAATGTAATTTGTTTGTTTTTTTTTCGTGTGTATTGTTTAAGCAGCTCAGGTTTTAATACCCGATTCTATCTTTGCACAATAAACTCCACTAGTAATAACAATAATTGAGTCGGCCTAAATTGGCTCACAAATTTACAACTAGGTTCTTAATTCAGTAACAACTCGTTACTTGTTGTTTATTGTTGCTTATTTTGTCATATTGTGGTATAGAAAAATATGTTTTGTTGATTACTACAAACTTTTGAAGTAACTGCTGCCGGCGAAGGATTTTCTTATACAGTGCGGCCCGCGAGCAACTTATTCTAGAAAAGCCCGCGACTTACAAAAGGTAGCCGACCCCTGAGCTTGTTTTAGGCTTTCAAATGATAAACCATTTTAAACTATTCTCTTTAGTTTTAGACTTATAATAATTGTTTTTCTTAACAAACTCTTTTAAACTGTTTAGCTGAAGTTTTAAAACTTGTTTAACGGTTATTAAATGTTAACAAGGGACTTAAAATGAATTTAACCAATTTAAATCGTTTTACGATAAAACTAAGAGAGTCATATTAAAATTGTACAGTAATTTATATTGTGGATTGTCAGTATCAATTTGTGATTTTCGATTTTTTAAACTAGTAATGAGATTTTGGGATTTTCACTTAAATATGTAAATTAAATTAAAGTTATCTTAAATACTAATTTTTGGTTAAATCTTGTCTATTTTTACTGGTAATTATATTTTATTTTGGTAGTCAATATTCTTATCAAGCACTATAGTTACTAAAGGTTTTATAAAAACCTCTTGATTTAGAAACATTTTGTTTGTATAAATACTGCATAGTATGTTACAGAAAACACTTACAAACTGAGTAGTGTTCGAAAAACATTTTAAGAAAATTGCTTATTTAATTTTTATAAAAAAACAGTGCAGTGATTTTTCACTTACCCGAACTTCTTATTATACGGACAGTTTAAGTCAAGAAGAAAGCATAAAAAAATTCAGTATTAAACACAAACATTTTTGTGAGATATAAGTATTTAAGCTTTCATGCTGTAAGAAAATTTTAAGTAATTTCAAAAATTCTGCATTTTAGTTCATCATTTTTACGTAGTAATATTACTAAAGCTTCTATTTAAACTTTGTTAAAAATTATTTTAGTTATTGAAAACTTTTGTATGTAAAGTAAGTCAGTTTTAAAAAAAATCACATTAAATTATTAAAAATATGACTCAAAGTTTGTTATTTAAACTTTTGAAGTGTTTTTGATAATTAAATTTTAAGCTTTTTCAGAAAGAAATTGTAAAATATTTCTTTCATGTTTTATCAATTTGATTCAAAATATATTATAAAAGTTGTTAATTCAAACTTTTTTTTTGTTTTTACTTATAAGTAATATAAGTTTGAAAAACTCAACATACAAGGTTGTAGAAACGGACAAGATATCAAAAAATAGACAAAACGAGTTGCTTAAAATTTGAAAATAAACTAGAGTTTTGTAAAACGGTAAAAAACAATGTGTCAGAGTGTTTTATTATCGAGCAGTTTAGCATAGATAGCTCAGTTGACTTTGTACGACATTTTGAAAAGTTAAGAAAAGTGTAAAGCAGAAAAAAATGACTTGAGTTTTTATTATTTATTATGCATTGCAAAATATACAGCAGTTATATTATTTTAATTAAAAAAAAATGTTGTACTTATCCGCAAAAATTGTTATTCGGACATGTCTACAGAAAAATCTTGCTAAACATGGCCGGATAAGTGAATATGCACTGTACCAGTTTGTGCCTCTAATTGGAGATCTGTTTAGTTACAACCTGCCATAATTCCCACCCAATAAATTTCGAGAACCGCTTACAGATCAAAGATAACACTGATAGTCAAACGTACAAACAAAGTAAAATAAAATTATTTAAATAATTTGAGAGTGAATTGTGCGGGTAGGAATTGTTCGCAATTGAGAATCGTGAGTATACCCTTTAGTTGTGAAGTGAACATTGTAAGGTATGCTTGAGTTGATTTAAATTTTTTTTACTAGATTTTTTTTTTTTGATGGTAGCGAGTTAAAATAATTTTTTTATTATAGGAACTAGCATTTTGTTTTTGAATAAAGGTCTAAAATCTTATAAACAATCTTAAATTGCTTCATTTGGAGAACATTTTGTTTATTAAAAAGTATGTAATGAACATGGAAATAATTTCACAGGTTTCATGACAATTTAAACTCTGACAGCTCAAATTCCGACAATTCAAGTTTTTAAAAATTATTTATAAGACTATATCTCAATATGTGAAATAAATTTAAAATCACATATGTAGACCTTATAATATCTACAATCCACTTTTTCTTTTCGCAAAATCTTAAATATTTTTAAAGATATTTCTAAATTACTAAAATTAACGATGTTTTTTACTTTATTTAAGCCACATCTCAAAAAATGTTTAGCGTTTTTCAAAAAGAAAAAATGGCTTGTAGATATTAATAGGACCCACATACTTATTTTATATATTTGACCAATATACTTCACTTTATAAGCTGTGGCCCTTTCAATTTTTTTTAAGAATTTTAATTTTTTGAATTTGAATTGTTCGAATTTGAATAGTCGTGCACCCAAAATCACATTATTTATCGCTACCACAAGGTTTCCCTGTTATCATAAGTTTATTGAACAAATACAAAAAAACGAAAATTCTCAAAAAATAATCCAAGGACCTGGGAGCGCGAAAAAACCTCTTGGTCACAGAGTTTTACACCTTTGAAATATATTAATACGCAACTAACTGTTAAATTAACTATTTATCTAAATTTTTTACCAAAGTTTTCATGTTAAACTATACTTTAATAAAATTATCTGCTAATTTAAATAAATATGAAAGAAACAACACAAATTAATATTCTAAGCACTCATTTACAAGGTAAAAAGTTAAACAGATTTTTCTTAATAACTATAGAGTTCAGAACAAATAAATAGGACACAGTAATCTATCCAAAAACAGGAGATTGATAATTAATAATTTATTATTTTTGAGAATAAACTCAGTTTCACCGCAGAGCGGATTTTTAAATTGTAAATAAATTTTTATGTATAAAAACTTAACTCAAACCAATTTTTAATTATTTGACATTTTTAACATTATTATTTTACTACAGATTTACAATTTGAAAATGCGTTCTGCGGTGAAACTGAGTAATTGTTTATTCTCAAAAATAATAAATTATTAATTTTGTTAATAACACGAGGTTATATTTTTATAATTTTTCTATGCTACTGGTTATCTAAACTTCAAAACAAGATGATGAAAAAAAAAATTAAAAGTAAAAGTCTACTAGTTTACATGATAGCGTCCTTTACTACATTTTTTTTTTTTGCACGATAAGCTCAAACGTACCCAATCTTCTTTTTAATTCAGTATAGAATAGTGTTCAGCAATTCTTTAATCTTTAGACAGTCTGCTCTGTATGTAGTACTTAGTAGTTGTAGTTATTTGTAGTTCACAATGTTATTAAGTTGTATTTACAATACAATAGTAAGCATTTTTTAACATTTAAGAAATTAACTAACCTAACAAAGCAAACAAGCAATCTCTTCGGAGTATTTCGGATATATTGTAATATTAAGTTCTTTTAAAAGTGTTTTGAAATCATAGTCCTCATGAATTTTTTATTAACCTCTAATTATGAGTTTAGGAAAATGTTTTAATCTAATATAGCTACTTTACATTTATATTAAGTTCGATATATCAATAAACTAACTTAAAAGTTGTATTTGGTGTTATAATAATAAATACATTTTGTACATAAAATAAAATAAGAAGAGTAAGTAAATCTAAAATCGAATTTTTTAACTAAAACCTGATCATAAATAAAACGTAAGTTTGATTGGCATGTGTGTTAGTTATAATTTTTCAAACTGCTCAAGTAGAACTAATTAGTTTGTATTTTAATTACCAGCATTATTTAACTACAACAGTTTAGCTCAAATTTATAAAGAAAAAAAAAACATTCAAAAACTAGTATTATCCAGACTTTTTTAAGAGAATCTGAATTAAGAGTTTAATAAAAAAATCTAAAGTTTGGATTTCAAAATATCTATAGATTTTTTTTAAACGCCTATGTTTATCTTTTACGGATTTTAAGTTTTGTTGACTATTACTGACTTGCATGCTCAAATTGTGATAATAAAACCATAGAGTTAACTATTTATATGTTTTTTTTTTCGTAACTCAATAAAAAGTTGTTTTCTCAGCATGATTTATAAAAATTAGACTGTTTAAATCGTTTACGCTTGATGCACAATTATATGTTTTTCTATTTTACTTAACCTAACGGACTGTAAGATTTTTATAGTTTTTTTTTGAGACAAAACGCTGTAGATATAAACTATTAAAAGTATTTAATAAGTTTTTTTGATTCCTGACTTAGTTAAAAAATATTCGGATTGCAAGTTAAGTGTGATATGAAAAGTATTGTACCAATACATGTAAGGAGACAAAATATCAATATTTTACTCAACAGATTATCAAAATAATGTTTAACTTTAGGTTTTTTATTGATCGAAGGTTAATATTTAAATCTAAAAAAAGTGTTTAAATAAATAAATGAAAGATTTCTATATGTAAAATCTAACTGTTTAAACCAGGGGTCGGGAAACTTTGACCTTTAAAAACTGCAGTCAACGATGTACTTTTGCTGCTCAGAGCATACTGTTTTAAAAAACAGTAATAAGATAACTCATTGTAGTAAAAGCTTTCTATTATACTCTTAATTTTATAATTATTAATTACTAGTGCTTTACTGTAGTTTTTATCACTTTTTTGCTATAAAACAGTTTTTTTATGTTGGTCAGTACACTTTTTTTAATATCTGCAGCCCGCTATAAACTTTTTTTATACAGTGCGGTCGGCGAACAACTTTTTCAAGGAAAATTGGCACGCGACTTAAAAAAGGTTGTCAATCCCTGGTTTAAACACTTTTTGAAAATTTAATTGACACTTTACTAAAACGTCTAAAACCTTATTTTAAATGCAAATGACTTGAAAATTTTTAAAGTACGTAAAGCAACTATTACGTCATTTTTAAAAATGAGACGAGCTTACTAATTTATTCATTATATATTGTGGTAAATACCACATGTCTTGTATAAAAGTTTATAAGTTTGTGTATTTATGTATGATTGCTACCAAACGTTTAATCAAAAAGACCAAAGAAAGTAGGAAACATCAAAGAGGAAATACAAAGGTTGGTGCTTTATTGTATTTTAGACTTTTAAGAAAAGTTTATAAGCAAAATGTAATTTTATTCAAACTTAAATAAAAAAAGATTTCTATATGGACAAACAATTTTGTGATTGTAAAATAAGGTTTATATTCTATGATATGATTAATATAAGTTGTTTGTTTTTGAAATTTTAGCGATAAAACTTGTATTGTTTGTAATATTTGTGCTATTAGTTTTCGAAATTCATAATTTTTTAATGAAACATATTATGATTATTAAGTTTAACACCTTTTCTTAGTTTTTGTATGATTATTTGATAATAAAATGAAGTTTAGAACTAAAGGTTTCTTTACATCTTAAACAATGTAGCTATTTATGTGGCATGATAATTATAGTGAGATTAAATGATAAAACTGAATACTCTAAAATCATTTCTGCGACTTAATATTATTTAAGTTTGAGAAAATAATATGGAAAAAAGCTAACTAAATAATAACTCAGCTTTTGATCTACTAGTAATTGCTAATTAATTAAAAGAATATTAAAGAAAAATATTAAAAAATCTAAAAATGTTTTATTGTTTTAGATTTAGTACTTTTCATTAGACTGCTGATGGTTTAAGATGTGTTTAAACCAAACAATATAACCGCTAAAAATTATCTTAATTAAAACATTTAGTTTAAAAAGTTTATTTTTAAATACTGAAATTGAACTATAAAAGATCTTCATAAACTCTACAAAAAACTAATTAAAACTTCTTGTTTCTTAAAAACACTCTATCCTGTAAAATCGTAAGATTTATATGTTTACTTTTTTTTTACTTTTAAAGTATCTAACTAATCTAGGTGAAACTAAAACTGTCTGGAAAGTATCTTTTTTAACTTTGAATGAGGTAAATGCAGTGCTCATCTTGTGGTATAATATCCATAGTTTGGCAAACTCTAATAAGTTAGTTTAATATTACTATAAGTTGTTGTTTAATGTGGTTTACGAAGTAAATAGAAAATATAATTACTTAAGATGATGTTTTTTATGCTACAGTAGCCTTAGTCAAATCAAAGTTTATATGCTTATTTTCATCTAGAATGTAAAAAAGTAGTTTTACATTTTAAATAAATATAGTTTTTGAATTTTAGATATGTTTAAAAACATATTTTAATATCACTAATACTTTAGTTTGCAGTGAACCACCAAAACTTAAAAACGGGCATTATACTGGTCCAAATGTGCCCACAAACGGGTCTACATATAAGTACGATTGTAATCAGGGCTACTACATCAACCAAAACTCTTCTGATTTGTTGAAATGTTTGGAAAACGGAACTTACGAATGGAATAAGGGATATCCGCCCGTTTGTTTAAAAATAAGTGAGTTTTAAAAACAATATGTGTAATAAAAGTTGGTATTTGTTTAGTCTATGCCCTTATAAGTAAATTTACTATGTTATAAACTTAAAGTATGTTGTTTATAATGAACTGTTTTTTCAAGATTAAACCTTATAAATTGATGAACAAGCAAATATGTTTTATCAATTTTGTTTCTATATTTATTATTCATTCATAATTACAATTAAACATGCTTGTACTTTTGAATTAACAGCCTGAATTATCCGAACTTTTTAAATCTAACTTTTTCGAATCTATTTTAAGTGGTATACTTTTTAAATAACTAAAATAAAGTTTTTTTTTTGTGCTTTACTTAAACAAGTTTGTACTATAAACATTTGTTTATAATTCTATCTAAGTCATTTAACACAAAAAGTTATTCGAATTTTAAAGAATAAAAATTATAACTGTTTGTATTTTTTATTAAATGAGAAAAAATCAGTTATTTTGTTTGTTGTAATTAGTTCGTATTTAAACAATCAGTAATCTTTATTCAGAGTGTTTAATAACTAAACATGCATTTTTTTCAACAAAGGTAAACTCGTAACATTTTATCAGATTCTTTTTAAAAGCTTTATTTATTTAATAGCTACGTTTGACCACAAATATAAAAATTTATCAAATTCATCCTATCCATCAGTTTTAAATTCATATAAATAACTCGTTTAATGATTTGCTTTAAACTAATTTTATGAACTAGTGATTAAAATACTTTTGATTTACAAAAGTAAACTTCTACTGTTAAATCAATTTGGTTTAAATCTTTTTATTGCTAATGTTGTAGTTTGAACTTTATTAAACAAAACAATATCAATTGTTTTTTTTTCCAGAGTGTCAACAACCTCCTGAAGGGCTGAACATGAGGTTAATAGCTGATCAAGGTTTAAGTAAAGGGGAATTTTTTGAAGGCGCGAAAGTCAGGTACATGTGCGACGGAGGTTTTAGTTTTAGCGACATCAACCCAGCTGTGCTGTCGTGTGAAAGTAACAGTCAATGGAGTGAATTTGATTTTGAATGCAAAAAAAGTAAGCATGCATTGTTTGTTTTTAAATTAAACATATAATAATGCTTAATATTTGGAATTAAATTATTTATTTTTCTATTTATATATTCTGTTATGCTTAATTAAGAAAAATTTTCTTGTGGTGCACAGTTTCTAAAATAAATCTAACTTATGCATATTAGTATTATTAAGAAACAATTTTTTTAGCATATCTGGTAAACACCATAGAAAATTTGTTTTTTAACCGGTTAAATATGTCGTTATAACTACATCTCAGTATTTGCAACTTGTTTAACTTGAATTATTATCAGATAAAAATTAATCAGTTTAACACTTATATTAAGAAAATGTAACCTTTAGCTATGTAGTCGTTTCTATTATAACTCTTTAAAGTTTTATTTTAGTTTTAGTTTTTATCTTTAAAGGTATACTTTTATACTAAAACGTTTAAACACAAAAGTTTCCGAAAAATCATAATAAAATTTATAGAGTGAAAACTTATCCAGTTATTTCTACGGTCCACATATAAAACTAATTTATTCGTACTATAAACTCGGTTAAAATTTTAATTGCATAGTTTATGTTCGTAAAGATAAAATATCCGTTTAACTGTACAAAGCTTTGATTCTTTGCTTTAATTAAATGATGCTAAATTTTACTTCTAAAACGTAATTTGATTGCTAAACTTGTTTCATTAAAATATTGCAGGATGTCCAACACTCCAAAAGGTGCAGGACGGAAAGTTACACTCTGTCAACCAAGCTCGTGCTAATTTCTATCTGAGTAATGACGTTTTTAGTTATGCTTGTGATGAAGGTTACAAGTTTCACAAGGGAAGTTCTGATGACTACATATACAAGTGTCTAGAAGACGGATCGTACAACAACACAAATGTTCCTATTTGCATCACAAGTAATAAAAAAAAAAAATTAATTTGTAATAATTTCAAATAATCGCCTCTTGTGTTAAGCTAATTTTTAAGAAAAGTTTGCCGTTTTTAGTAATACCCGGTATACTTTAAGATTGAATTTTAGTTGCCTACAGTTGGTTTGAGTAAACGATAAAGTATATATGTTATAAAATGAAATAACAAACCGATAGATTGCATCAGTCCACCCGAAGGTGATTCAGTCTACTGGAATATATCATTCAGCCACATAGATGGTGAAATGTGGACTGGAACCCAAGTAGTTTACGCTTGCAGCAACGCTTCGTTCACTCCCAAATGGAACGAACCTGAAAAGCTGACTTGCGGCAGAAACGGACTTTGGGATCATGATTTCGCTCCTACTTGTGTTCCGGGTTAAAATTGAATAAATAAATATATAAGAAAAAAACATATCTGTTAATATCAAAACTGGTTTAGCACTGCAGTTTTATTTTGTTTTGATCTCTTAGTTTCGTTAGTCCGTCTTATTATAAATATTTAATACTTATTTTGCTGAATTGTTTATTAGTTTTCAATAAAAAAATTTTAAGAAATTTTTTAATGCTACGAAAAACTTGTTTTATTTAGTAGCTATATATAGTTATGGTCTTAACTAAAAAAGATTGCTTGATTTACTGAATGTATAGAACTTATTTAAATAAAAATTTTCAAATCAAAATGTGCAACTTTGTTATGCCCAGTTTACTATTTTATTATACTTGAAAAGGTCGTATTTTTTTGCCACCTAAACCTGGTAGTAAATAAAATGATTAATTTACACATTTTTTTTATTCATGTAGCTATATTTAAAAATAAATGACTTTGAAAAGTTTGTTTTACAACGAACTTTATACTTACAACTATTTATACAGCTTTTTTGTTAAATTATGTTAATTTTTTCGTATTTTAGCTTGCGAAAATCCTCCTTTCGTAGAAAACTCGAACATCAGGACAATAGACCTTAAAACATCAGATAGTGGGGTTGTAGAATTGTATGTTGTTGAGTATTCTTGCAAACCCGGCTATTATCTGAGAAATGAATCTGCTGTTGTTCGATCTGAGTGCGGCAACAGACATTCCTCATGGTCACTTAATGATCCGATCTTTTGCATAAAAGGTAGATAAATAAGTTCACATTATAAAAAGTTTATCTTTTAGCTCATCTTTACAGATGTATTTTTAAGTGTTTGATAATAAACTACTTCATTTAGTTTGAGATTTAGATATAAAAAGCTATGATGATAAACTGGAATAATTCTAAAACTTGGTTTTAAAGTTTTAAATAGTAAATAAGTGTTTAAATATTAAGCAGAGAATTACTAAAGAATAAAAAAAATAATTTTTTTTTTATCTAATGGAATTTTACTGGCATTTTAAAACAATTTTCGTAAGTATATAGTATTTATTTCTCTCTATATATGTAAAACTTTAAGAGTGTGATGATATTCCAACTGTTGAAAAAACCAAATCAAATAAAACTACAAACACAAACGAAAGAAACGGCATTCTTCTAAATAGTACTTCTGTTGAGTACGTTTGCAAGGATAATTACGTACAAAACGCAACAGTTTCAACTTGTGGTGTTGATGGTAAATGGTATCCAGTCATAGAGTGCTATCCTGGTAAGAATTTTTACGATAAGTAGTAGTTAAAATATAAAAGGTAATTGTTCTATAACATAAAATCTTTATTTATTTTCTAAACAAACTAAAAAAGTTGTTTTAATTAAAAGAATGCGGTCCTTCACCAAATATACAAAACGCATTGAAAACTGTCAATGAAGAGTTTGAAGTTGATCTTGAAACAAAAGTTGAGCTCAATGTGTCTTATATTTGTCGAGAGCCTTACTACTTAGTTCCTGAAAACGCCAAAACCACTTATAATTGCATCAATGGAGGGACTTGGACTTACAAGGAAATTAGCTGCTTGCATAGTAAGATATATATTTTTTGGTTGTATTATTAATCCTTTACATTGATTTTGTTTCAGAGTGCACCGAGATAGTACCAACTGGAGGTCTGCTTATAAATTCTAGCAGCGAAACTCATTATGGCGGTAAGCTCTTCAGCGGAGCGACTGTCGAGTTTAGCTGCGTTGAAAATTATATTCTCAGCGACTCGACAAATTTGGTTGCTGAATGCTTACAAAACGGCGAGTGGAGCATTTCTACTCCTTTTTGTGTCAAAGGTTGGTTGAAGCGCTATTAGTGACAAAATTAAAGCTTTTAATTAAACGTAGAATAGTTAATCTACGCAGGTAAAATAAGTTGTTACATAGAAAAAATAGTTGCCGTATTTGTTATCTTGGTTTATTTTTTTCAGCCCTATCACAGCTTTAGTTTAATAATTTATATATAAACTATGTGCATTGACTTTAGTTTAAAGCTTATTTCCACCTAAGTGTTAAAGTTAGTAATTTCAAATGGCCTCAAAAGGTTTTTGTAATTAATACTGTTTTAATTCCTTTTTAACCTTATAAAATGAGTATACGCCAAGTCCATTATGTAGATTGTGGCACACCTAAGCCCATCGAAAATGGAAAGTTCAAAACGACTTTGTATGAAAATGTCATTGTGTCCTACTCTGGATCGTCGTTTGAAATAGAAATTCCACATCAAGTTTTGTACTCTTGCAATGAAGGTTTCAGCAAACCATCTGAACTGCCGGCTGAATTGAATTGCAATGAAAAAACTGGAAAATTTGAGCCGTCATATCCTGTTTGTTTAAAAAGTTGGTAGTTTGTTGAAAGTTTATTAAGTTGGTTTTAGTCTTAATAAAATATTGCGCTAGTGTTTTATAGTCCATGAATCAGTTATTTAAAAATTTCATTAATTTAATAACGAATATTACCTTATGCACCCTACTTAAAAGTAAACAATTTTTTTTGTTTAGTTTTTCTAATTAGATTTTAAGCAAAAGCATAAAATCTTTTTACATAAGGTATTTATAAATGCAAACAAAAACTAAACTTTAGTTTGTTAGAACTACTGATAAGACCCAAATTATTTCACACTGATAAACTTTTTTTTCATACATTTTGTAACTAAAAAAAAGTCAGGATTTAATGAGTACTAAATTTGCTAAAAGTTAAATCTACTTTTCTTGAGCTAAAAACTTTGCTTTCCAGAATGTCCGTCTCCACCAGAAGGTTCACTATCAACAATGACAGTAGACTACAGTTACCAAGCAGGCGTGTTTTGGAGCGGTACTAAGGTTACTTACACTTGTGTTGAAGGATACTCTTTAAAGTACAATCAACCTGAAGTTCTTACCTGCAGGAAAGATGGCACCTGGAGTCACGAAACCGGTCCTAAATGCGGACAAAGTAAGTTTATATTCAGGTTGCTTTTTTTTAAATTTTTCAATAAAGGTTGAAATTCTATCAACACAAAAGTGGAAATTATTTTACTTTCAAAAGAACTTTTAAATATCTGTTAACGTTATTAAGCGTTGCAGAATAGTTTATTAAAATTCAATAAACAAAAGTTTACTAAAGTATATCTACTTAAAATCTCAATAAATTAAACTAACAGAATGTCCTAGATTTAATATGACAACTGGTTTACAAATGGCACCAACTAGTGTTTATGATGAACTTTTCGTAACTGACTTTGTTTTGTACATGTCTTGTGAAGAGGGGTATGCGATTGATGATCCTCAACTTTCAGCAATTAGGTGCAACGAAGACGGAGATTGGAACTCAACTTTTCCGACTTGCTTGAAAAGTTTATTTCTTAATAATCATGACTTTCATTTTATTGATTTTTCTTACTTTTCAACTTATACATACTAAGTAATAAATATAAAGTGTCAAGAATCTAGATAAATTTTTTGACCTGTTACAATTGAGTATTTCGTGTAACAAAGTGATTTTATTATTTTTATAGAATGTCCAGCACTCGATGAAATACCAGACGGGGAACTTATTGTTGTTATCCAAACTCGTGCTGACTTGTATGTGCAATCTGACACATCCAAATTCGTTTGTGATGAAGGATTCCAATTCCACACTGGCATGGCAGATAATTATGCCTTAGAATGTTTAAAAAATGGGTTATATAACAATTCTGTCGTGCCTATTTGCATTAAAGGTTTTTTTTTTCAAATACAGTATTTAAAGAAGTTTATGCACTTCTTTTTAAGTTAAAACCTAAAATTTTAAGTCTGAAATTTTAAATAAATTTTAAGTTCTATCATTACGTTTTAAATAAAAAAACATAAAACATTATACACCATAGTGTTATTTTAAATTTCGTTTGTCTTTTTTTTTATAACATGTTATATTATAATTAAGTATATGTTATATTTTTTTAACTGTTCTTTTTATTTAACCTTTTTTTCTTTAATTATAAATCAGAGTGCGATGTTCTTCCCAAAAACAACCAAACTCGTTGGAACATCACGTTCAGTCACAGAAAAGGGGAGTTTTGGACCGACACCCGGGTGACCTACGCTTGCACCTCCGCTGCGCACAAACTGGCGCTGGGCGAAATTGGAGCAACGACTTGTGGCAGAGATGGCAGCTGGGACGTGGATCGCGCTCCACGTTGTGTTCCGGGTGAGTGGTATTAGTTTAAGATGTAAGAACCATGTTAAAAACTTAATACTATAGCTTTACAGTATCAAGAAGTTTTACGAGTTAAAGAAGGTGAGAAAAATCTAACTTAAATATGTAAATTTCAAAACATATAAAAATAAAGGAGTAGGTCTAACAGTTATTTATAAATTTTTAAAACACTAAAGATTCTTATTTCCTATGTTATTAAAAAACTAGAGCTTAATGCCAAGTTAACTCCGAACTTAAGCCAAGTTTTTATTTTAAGCAAAATCTTTTTTAAGCTTGTGACCAGCCTCCTTTAATTGAAAACTCCAAATACGACACGCTTGAGCTCAATGTTTCCGCTACTGAAGATGTGGTACGCCATGTTGTTGAATTCGAGTGTATTGAGGGGTATCATCTCAGCGATGAGACTGCCAACATGAGGTTTGAGTGCAACTTGGGCGAACTATGGACCCCTAAAGAGCTGCCTACCTGTATAAAAGGTATAAATAGTTATAACTTGCAGCAAACTCTGTCATTTGTTAAGGCCAAAGTGTTAAGATTTTTAGTTTTTGATTTTATGATAAGGCTTAAAGACATTAAAATACTACATTTACTACTTTGGTTATTAAAAATCAGTACTACATAAAATCGATGGATACATCTGCTGCAGCTAACTTCCGTTTTAAAATTACAATAAAATTCCTTTTTATGCAGAATGCGGTGTAATTAGAAACTATGATCCATCAGGAAGATTCACCTTCCTCTACTCATTTATCAATGAGAACAAAAGAGACGGTGTGTATTTAGCAGGAACCGCAATAGAATACTGGTGTAACGAGGGTTACGATCAGAGCAACTACGAATCTGCCTGCAGTGTCGATGGAGTTTGGGATCCGCCCATACAATGCTTTACTAGTAAATATAATTTTTACAAGTCAAAAACTTTTTTAGTTACGATAGTTTAAAAGTTTCAAAAATCAGCATTAAATTTTATAAAAGTTTTTACTCATTTTTATTATTAATTTTTCTGCTTGTATTGATAACTGAATAAAATAGAGAGATATTTATAAACTTTTTTATAGGTTGTGGTCGTTCGCCAAACGTACCTAACGCAGATAAAAATGTACATAAAACGAACAGAGTAGATGAGAATTTAGAAATAGAGCTAAAAGTTTCCTACACTTGCATAGAACCGTTTAAAACAACACCAGCGTCTGCAAGTACCGATTACAATTGTTTAGAAGGCGGTTCTTGGGTTGGTGATGAGTTTAATTGTGTGAAAGGTTAGTTTTTATGATACAAAAAAGTAGTAGAACGCACAGCTTTGCTTGAAAAGTGTAGTCGTTGTATAAAAATTAATAAAATTTTGGTAGGGTTTAAGCTCATAAAAGCTAAAAAACTGATAGGCTTTATTAAAAAGATAATAAATTATTTAAATTAGTAACGTTAATATTTGTCAAAGAGTGATACACGAAAACATCGGTGAAAATCATCAGAGGCAAATGCTGGATTTTTATATACAAAGCTTACGAATAAGCTTAACTTAACGACATGAATTGATCATACCCTTTGTACTTGTAGACCACAAGCTGTTTGACAATAAACTTGAATTGCGACTGACTGATGATTATAAGTATGAACGAGACTTAGGTCTCGGTCTATTGAGAGCTTGTGGTCTGTGATTGTCTTAGTGATAAAATAAAAATTTCATTTTAACTTGAGTTTGTTAAACAGCGTGCAATTAAATTTCGTGTGGTTAACTATAGACCAGGGTTTCCCAAAGTGGGCCAAGTGGCCCCCTTGGGGGCCATGACACATACTCAGGGAGCCACGAGCAGCAAAGGGGTAAAAGGGGGGCCATGAGCAGTAAAGGAGCCACAGGGGCGCCATGAGTTCATAATTTGAAACTTACACTAGATATTCTTGAGTTGCAGATAAAGAGCAAAAGGGGCCATGGCTTTTTCAATTTCTTTAAAGGGGGCGATTTACAAAAAAGTTTGAAAAACCCTGCTATAGACGAACTTATTCTTTCGAATTAAAAATATGTCTTTTGTAAAAAATCTTTTTTCTGAAGCGAAAATGGTTAAGTTTTTAAAGTAAAAATTTGTTATAATTATACTATCATAAATTCAATAAATTTTATTAGTTATCCCACGTAAAAGTAGGTCGTGGAAACTATTTTTGATTCAATTTTGTAAGTAGATTTCATTTTCCTTATTAAATAGAAAAATATTTACAGCTGCAAAAACAAACAATATTGTGCTTTATAAAAACTTAACTAAATTTTCAGAGTGCAAGGAAATTGAAGCAACCGAAGCGTTAAATGTAAATTTAGTATCAGGAGGTAACAAAATAAGCAATGGTGCAGTTATAAAATTTAGCTGCAATGAAAACTACGTCCTCAAAGATTCAACAAAACTGTTTGCCAAGTGCTCAGACAATGGAGATTGGAATGTAACTGCTAACAGCTGTGTTAAAAGTAAATGTTTCGTAAATGATAAATAAATAGTATTGTGACGATCGCTCGGCTCTTCGGTACTTTGCCTAGACGGAGCAGGCGGTCGAGACTTCTCTGTTTCGCTAACAACGGGATCAGGCGCGTTGGCTGACTCAGAGCGAGTAGTCATTTTGACCAATTTCTTTGCAACTTGTTTTGAATTCATGTCGCGCTACTTATCGATTAATATACCGCGAATAAATGGTCAAGTAGTATAAGCTAAAACAACAAAAATGTATAAACACAATTATTTATTAAAAGAACTCACAACGTAAAATATAAAACACCAATAATACTTTATAATCGTAAGTAAATGAACACAAGTATAATATAAGACTAAAACTAGCAAAAAGTAAAACACTGACTTTTATTCTGTATCGTCTATGCGATCAAGAAGCGCACGCGATAAAAAGCGACGTAATCGTTCATGCGTAGTATATATAGTGCTTTAACAACCCCTTTTTCCCAATTCTCTCAATTTATAACAGAGCATGTCTGTTAGACTGCTACACTCCGTCTAGCCCGAAGAAGAAATGACTGTGGAGGCTTAGGGATTTTAATAACGCATTTTCCGAGCGCTCCCCTTCCCCCACTCCAGTCATTTTTTTGAATTAAATGAGAGTATGGAAGTTGTAAGGATGTTATTATCACTTATACCACGAAATTCGATTACATGCAATACTAAACAAGTTTAATACACAAAGCATAAAGCTTAAAATAACGTTGATGTAGTGTTTACTTGTAATGTAAGCTAAAAAAAATTGTTTTGAAAAAAAATTAAAGCTATAAGCATGAAAAATTAAAAACACGAAGGAATAAAATCTTAAAGCTTACGGTTCCTTCTGTTAAAAACGTACCAATAACATGTTAGTATTGTAAAGCATGCACTTATTTAAAACTTGACATTGCAAATTAACAAATTAAAAAAGTAGCAGTTAACAATGTAAAACTAATACTTGTAACAACACACATAAAAATTTACTTTTCGTGTATAATTTCTATTTTATTTTTAAAGTATTATAACTAATTTTTTTTTTACATATACAATAAAAATGAATGGTACATACTAATTACTTGAAAAAAGTAATAGAAATAAAAAAATTTAAAACTTATTTAAAAAATTTGTTAAGTATATACAAACCCTAAATGTTATACAATTTGTTTGTACTCGGCAACTTGAGTCAGTTTTAAAGTTCTGCAGCCAAATCTTTTTTCTTTCCACTTCTCATCAAGACAAAACGAGTGGTGCTTGCTATGAATATCACAGTTGTAATGAACCAACCGGATGCAAAAACAACAAGGAATTTCCACTGAATGGTTGTAAATGTTAGCAAGGTCTTATCTACATCGTGATCCTCGTGGAAAAATGACGTATCAGCGATTTCTAGTGTTTTCTCACGTTCAAGAGTATTGAGTAAACATGCAAATCTCCATTTGCTAGCTAAACAAGATTTGTTGTGACAACTGAGTTCTTCAAACGAAGGCTGAAAGTGTTTCTTCATGGTGCTATTTTTAACGATTTTAAAATATGCTAATTGAAAGTTAACCGTTTTAATCTTTAACGTCACTAGCCACCGAAACGTTGGCTTAAATCTGTTCGTTGTGGCAAATGTCGAATTACTTACTGCGACTAAATTTCCTTCTTTGCTTCGTTTGAAACTTGCCGCACGTTTGCATGACTCTGTGTCAACGGTGGTTCTGAATGTTTGAAGCCTGACACATTCTTTTTGACCAAAAAAGAATTTTGAACATTTGTGTACAGAAGTTTCAAGACAGCATGCGAGGGCTATAACTTCTCCATGAGCTTTGGGTGTTTTCAAACCAAACTCAATCGGGTTACGTTTAGAGTTTTTATCTTCTGGGATTTTGCGTAAAAGAAGATTAGTCTCATTTGCAGTACAAATAGGTAACACAATGTTCTTAACCTTAAGTTCTGCTTTCACACATAAAAGCGATACCAACAATAGAAGAAAATGTATGATTTTCATTTTACTTTCCAACTAAACAATTTGAAATAGTTATAGCAAGCGTTCCAGTGGATATATATAGGCAACAGAAGAAAAAAGAATAGATAAGAGAGAACGGGAGTAGTGTTGATTGTGACGTCAAGACTTCCAACCATTATGATTGTTTATTTATAATCATATAAAAAGAAAAAAATGTTAAATATAGCATAAACATTATAATAGTTTAATAAAAATAGTCAAGTTTATTAACTAAACATTGTATTTATAATGACATTTACTATTATATCGTTTAACGTAAAATATGAAGTAAGCATTAATGTCAAACAATAACTGAAAGAATGCTTCAACCGGCCGATACAATTTTTTGTTTGAAAAGTTAAATCGTAGTCTTATTGTTTTTGAAATAACTTCAGTTTTACCTTTTTAGTAGTTATCTAAATATCACAACAATAATAAGCTTTCAATTTGCTTAACGAGGTATAATATTTATTTAACAATAGCAACAATCATTGCTACAAGTCGCAAAAAACCGTTAAAGTCGTTAAAGTCGTTAAGGTCGTTAACAATAGCAATAATCATCGCTACACGTCGTAAAAAACCAATCAGCTAAAGCATTCTCGCAATATTACAATTATACAAGAAAATATGATATTTACGGACAAAAAAGGTTAACGATTTACAACTCATTTCCCTTACTTTGAACTGAAACAGAAAACAACTCTGACTGATTGTCTAATAAGCTTAACAATTAAGAAAGTAATTTGTTACTCAAGAGAATATAAAGTTCAATCATTGTGTTTTGCTAGAAACACTGCTCTTAATTAATTCAATCAGAATTCTTATCGATCGCAGTTCAGAATTATTGTTCCATAAATTTCACAACAACAATGTAAGATAAATTAACTTTTTGACTGAACTTATTAAGTTTCAAATAGATTTTCATTACTTATTTCATAGTGCGTTTACATTTTAATATGTTTCCTTTAATTAGAAGTAAAACAACAATTAAGAAATACATTGTCAAAAAAAAAATATCAGTATATATAAAAATGTGGGAGTTAAAATCAAAGCAATCGTTCTGCATTAATTTTAAAACAAGTACAGGAAATAAGTTGTTTTGAAACGATAAATTAACAACAACTCCTATTTATTTAAAAATATATCAAAAGTAAATATTTGATGTTTAAACAAAAATATCTTAACATATACTTGTTTACTTACGTAATAGACTTGTCATATACTCCTTAAACATGACTTGTTTAACAATTTTACTCTATGTTATTAGTATGAATTTCAAATAACAACAAAATTTGCTAATTCAAGGTAAAGAAGAATTCTTAGTTACTACGCTTGAAAATTGTAACAATTTCAAACTTATTTAAGGCTTAATTCTATGTTAAAAAGTGTATAACAAATAAAAAATTACTTTTTACGTTTAAACAAAAAGAAGAATAAAAGTATTAATGTTTAAGAAAAATAGAAAAAAATTAACACAAACAATTAACAACACTGACATTAATTGAAATTAATTTTTAAACTTTGCAAGCATTTTAAACGAAAACAAACTAATTTCTAAAGAATGTAGATCATAATACAAACAAAGAAAATAACAAACATGTATTCAACATTTTCTTAAAACTTGACCCTTCATTCAAGGAAGAAAAAATGCGTTAATTTTGCTAAAAGACTAAACTTGTTAGTAACGCTTCTTTTTATTAAGAAAAACATCAACGCGTGTTTGATAAATTGCAAGTTTAAAATACAGGACCTTTTAACGTGCTTTTGTTTTGCTGCGCATAGCTAAACAAAAACTAAATTAGTTTTATTGCTCAACGCTAAAACTCAAGTGTCGCTGATAATAATTTAACTGCTTTGTAGAATTAGTCATCGCTCGGTTCGTCAGCGTAATTAATCGTGAACTTGTATTTTACGCAAACTTATAAGGTTGGCTTATTTTATTCACTGGCTCATTGTAAATATTGTTTCGCTGCTGATATCGCTTAAGATGACGAATATTTTTAAACGCTTTACTTGTGCACGAATTATTGTTTACAAGCAATGAACTTGAAGTGTAATTACTATTAGAAGGGCTGATATAATCTGTATTGACAATAAGTTTAGAACGTTGATACGGTTCTCCGAAACGTTGTTTTTCTAGCTCATTATTGACTATATGTGTTTCTGCACTTGTCATATTAAAGGATTTTACGGTCGGCACGGGTAGCCTTTCCATAATCGAAGGCTGCTTTGTTATGACGTCACAATAGGCTTCTGCGCTATCAACCTCGTTACTATCTCCAACCGGCGCGAAAGACGTCGATTGTTGTTCAGCATCAACCTGAACATCATCTGTATTGCTAAAATTTTCTGACTCTCTTAACTCGTTTTCCGATTTTAGAGAAGTCTTAAGGTTACTAATATCGCCGCTAAGGTGCGTTAACGCGGTTGATTCTGAGTCGGAATCAGTTTGCTCAGATGTTTTAAAAACACAGCCGACTGTCTTAACAAGAGGTGAATCTCCCCTCTCCTCCCTACCTCTTACTGTCGGGAGGAGGGGTGCCCGTTTTTTGGATTAAAGGAGCCCTGCCGATTATGAAAATTTTGGTTGTTTGGGGGATGCCCTTGACTTGGTAAGTTGGTTTGATTATTAAACGGAGGCCCTTGATTATGAAAACCTTGATTAAATTGAGGACCTTGTCCCTGGAAATTACTCGGACCATTGGTATACCCTGAATTATTATATCTATTGTTAACCTGAACGGGGTTCTGGTTAAAAACTTGGCCGTTTGGTGGCATTACATTCTGATACTGCATGTGGTTCGGCTGAACGTTGCCGAACCCCATGTTATTGTTCGCTACGTTCTGATAGTTTATATTACTGTCGTAACGCGCGTTTTGATTATTATAATCGTTTTGTTGATCGTTCAACTTGATTACTTTGATTATGTCTATAAGGGCGACGCGAAGATTGCTGTACATGCGAATTTTTATTATTATTTTGTTTCTTTTTATGAAAATTCTGCGATCTTTGCTCATAACGAAATTCTTGAGCTTTTTCTAGTATCTCCGAGTGAGATCCAGAGTAAATCTGTTCAATTTTTACTAAAAAATCTTCTAATTTAAGCGTAAAAGCTTCTTCAACTTTCTTTTTTAGTTCGATTGGACATATAGCTGACATAAAATACTTTATCATACTTTCCTTATCAGCTTTAGACAACTTTTCAGCTAGGCACTTATCTGACTGGAAAGACGCCTGCCCTAAAGTACTCTGTTTAAATCGAAGTATATGTGGCAAACTAGATTTTTTGCCAATAAGATAAGTTTTTAAATTAGGATAATTAAAATGACACTTGCTATTAGTTTCGCGAAAATCTATTATGTCATCTCGAGGCCAAATGTGAATCAGTAACTCTAGTTTCTCACGATCGCTATCGATATGAAACGACTTACAGCGCGACTCAAATAATTCGAGTTCCGCGCGAGGTTCCGAAATATTTCGAAGTTGTCTAAATAACTTCGCATTTTCGATTATCTTACGGCGCAATCGATCTTGTTCAGTTTCAAAACATCGAGCGCCGTTTTCTAAATTATAAACATTGTTATTATCTGACAATGATTCAGTCATTAGCGCACGTAACTTGTTTCGTAAAGCGTTCGTGCGACGATTTTCTTTTATTGTCTTAATCCTTAGCTCTAATTCGCTTAGGCTAAGATTTTCTATATCGTCCTGCCTATTACTAAGGTGCGGACTAACTTGTACAATTTCAGCAGCGTTTCTTTGATAAATCGAAGAGTGCGAGTTATCTACGCTTGCTGTATATAAATCGTGCGAGTTTTGTGGATACGAGGAAGCTTCGTTGTTCGCTATCGTTCCTGGTTCGCAATAAATTCTTTCTGGGTGTGCAGAGGCTTCATTGATCGCTTGCACGCCAGAAAATTCTGCCTATTATCTAAGGTATTATATTTTTTTATAGTAATGGGTTCAGACCCGAGGAGGACGCCACTGTGACGATCGCTCGGCTCTTCGGTACTTTGCCTATACGGAGCCGGCGGTCGAGACTTCTCTGTTTCGCTAACAACGGGATCAGGCGCGTTGGCTGACTCAGAGCGAGTAGTCATTTTGACCAATTTCTTTGCAACTTGTTTTGAATTCATGTCGCGCTACTTATCGATTAATACACCGCGAATGAATGGTCAAGTAGTATAAGCTAAAACAACAAAAATGTATAAACACAATTATTTATTAAAAGAACTCACAACGTAAAATATAAAACACCAATAATACTTTATAATCGTAAGTAAATGAACACAAGTATAATATAAGACTAAAACTAGCAAAAAGTAAAACACTGACTTTTATTCTGTATCGTCTATGCGATCAAGAAGCGCACGCGATAAAAAGCGACGTAATCGTTCATGCGTAGTATATATAGTGCTTTAACAACCCCTTTTTCCCAATTCTCTCAATTTATAACAGAGCATGTCTGTTAGACTGCTACAGTATTTTTGATTATCTTTTTTTAAATACATGTTAGTTTTTTTTTTAGTAATACATAGAGTTTTTTAATGCTATTTATTTAATTAAACTTTACTTACCTTTAATATTCTTACAATAAACTAACAATTAGACTTTAATTATATTTTTATAGTCTTATATCTAGTATATATGCTACTTAGTTCTAATATATACACACCTCTAGGTAACTACAAAAAATTAATTTTAAAGACTCTGGGCCTTTTGATTACCATATAACGCTTGAATTTAAAATGTAGACTGCGGAGCTCCTGATAACATAGAAGACGGCCGTTACCGCATCAACCAGTACGAAGAAGTGGTAACCGGATTAGGATCAGTGATTAGGATTCCTCAGCGCGTCACCTACATCTGCACCGAAGGATTCCAAACTCCGCCAGGGTTCGGAACCGTGTCTACGTGTGCGACGTCAGGAAAGTTCAGACCACGCCCCGTCTGTGTGAAAAGTAAGTTTTCCTTGATCATGCTTAAAATTAAGTAAAATCACAGTAGTTTACTACATTCTTAAAAATATATGCTGTGTTTCATTAGTAGTTAGACATCTTTTACTTTTTTTGTAATGGAAAGTTTTATATTTAGATATTACTATTCCTTTCTAGGCATGTTATCTTTTAAACAAAAGTAAGTTTAAATAATTAAGTATTAGGATGCTGTAACTGGTAGATATACAATTATCGCTTCTAGATTATACCTAGAAACTAACGTGATTATTGATTCTAGAATGTCCCTCTCCACCAGAAGGTTCACTATCAACAATGACAGTAGACTACAGTTACCAAGCAGGCGTGTTTTGGAGCGGTACTAAGGTTACTTACACTTGTGTTGAAGGATACTCTTTCAAGTACAACCAACCTGAAGTTCTTACCTGCAGGAAAGATGGCACCTGGAGTCATAAAAGCGCTCCTGAATGCAGACAGAGTTTGTTTTTTGTTATCAATTTTTGACAAAAACTACGTTAAACGCTCTAAACAGCCAGTTTATAGTTTAAAGTTGTACAAATTATATCTATAAAATTTACTTCAAGGAGGTTTTTTAAATCAAGTAGTATATAAGTTTGTTTATTCAAGAAAAGTATGAGATTTTTGTTACCTACTTTTTGTTTCAGTAAGATATTTGAAAAATACTCACAGAAAACAATTTTTAGTATTTCGCTAAAAAATTTAAAAGTTCAAGTTCTGATACTGAACTTGCTTTAAACATTTTATACTTATTAATTTCTAACAGCATGTTCGGTAATTCCACTCGTGAACAACAGCAGACGAGTAGTAGAGTCCTATGAAAGTTCCGACAACGGGATTATTCAGAGCATAGAAATTAGGTATGTGTGTCTTCGCGGGCATGTTTTTAATCGAAAAGAAGACGCTGGTAAAATTTTTCCTTGCACATCAAAGTACGGGTGGAGCTTTACAAGATTACCGCAGTGCGTTAGAGGTAGGTATTGCTGTTTTAAGAAATCATTATAAAAACAATGTTTAGAGTATAACGTTGATCAATTTTAGTTGAAGGTTAGTTTGTAATCAGAATTATTGTTACTTATAGCCTGAAACTAAAACTCATTAAAAAATAAAATAAAGATAACGTAGGTGAAACTATAATCTTTTTTTAGTCTTGACTGACAACCTTAAAAAACGAATTTTGCTTATTTTTGACATTGTTTGTGATGTATGTGATAAAATTGTATTACTCTGATGAGCGTTGTCCAACAACAAGTAGAAAACAATTTATAAATTATGTTTCAATAAGTTACATGGCTTTAAGTCAGAAAACTAAAAAGATTCATTTTTTCCATACATACAACAAACTTGTAATTTTACAGCTAACAATGTTTTACTTATTTTTGGAAGTTAAAATCTAGCTACATAAAAAAACAATAAAAAATTTATTCAAACATATCAAAACCTACCATTCTTGAAGTTAAATGTGCATGGATAACAGTTTTGTTACTTTAAACAGAGTGTGACAAAATACCGTCTGTCGAAAACAGTGCTCCTACAAACGCGCCATCACTGCTCATTCCCGGTACAGTCGTGCCTCATAAATGCTTTGAAAACTTTGTGGAAACGGCAGGCAATATAACTTGCGGATCAGACGGAAAATGGAGACCTACTATGGAGTGCATTCCAGGTAATTTCGCTTGAAATAATTTTTTCAGTAAATAAGAGTTTTTTTCTACCTAATCAGTTGTTTATAGTATAGATTAAACGGGTGCAAGTTATTTCAAAATTTGACTGTTTAACTTCTTTCAACGATTTTTAAAGGGCCATAACTCAAAAAGTAACATACATTTGAAAAATAAAAATCCTATTTTTAGACCTAGTTAACACCTAAAAATACTTTCTTTAGTTTTGCAAAATCTTTTATATTTTTTGAGATATCGCTGAAACAAGTTTAAAATATAGTAACTTTAATTAAATTTTTAAATTCTCTTTAAATATTTTTTTTTCAGTTGACTTTTATTATTACAATCTTATTAATTAGACATACAATCGTTCTTTTGATTTTTTTAATGTATATACTTTTATGAGTTATGGCCTCCTTAACATTTTTTAAGAATTTAATTGTCGGAATTGAAATTGTCATGTAACAAAGTTAAACATACTTTTAATTGCAGCTTAACAGTATAAATTTTTGTATTTTAATTCTTATGAAAATCAAAGAAAATATTTTGTCAAAGTATTTAATTCATTAGAAAAATAAACACAGATTGTGGGTCTTCACCAACCTTTCCACAAACTTATAAGTTGGTAAACTACCGCAACATCAGTAAAGATATCAGCTTAGAAACTTCAGTTGAGTACTTTTGTGAGGAAGACCGTTACATGATGCCTGATCCTAGGGTAACCTCACAAATATTCACGTGCGATACTGGTGGACCTTGGGACATTGCTTCCATTCACTGTTTAAAAAGTGAGACCATAAAGCCTTTAGACCACAGTTTATAAATATTTGTCAAAGATTCAAAACTTTTGAATAGTTTGTTTTATGTAGTCAAACACAGTTTACACTCACAAAGTACAGCTGTATGAATTTATACTCATCTGTTTTTCTTAAAGTAGTGCTTAAAATAACCGGTTCTTGATTTTAAGATTGCTAAAAGTTTGATCTTATAGTTTATAACTGATACAATTTATTTTTTTTTTGGTTAAAAGTGCACTTTATAAAAATAGTCAAATCGTTTTTTACTTTATGAATACCAAATAAAGATCTTAAAATATAACGAAAAATACTTTAATTTTTGCATTAGAACTTCTACAAACTTTTTACAGAGTGCCCGAAAGTAGAAACTTCTAGCAAAGTCATCATGGAGACTTTAAATGTTATCCACGACGATGTATCTTACTTATCCGGCACCGTTTTGAAATTCACATGCCCAGCTGGATACGTCGTTAATAACCCTGAACTTTCTCAGGCAACGTGCACCGACCAAGGTTCATGGAACTCAACTTTACCTACTTGTCACAGAGGTAAGTTTAACTTAAAAACGACTCAAAAACGTAGATGCAAAAGATAATAATTTCAATTTATAATAGAAATTCGTATAACACTGTGTGTTATCTCTTTAAGCTTGTTCAAAACTGGAAGCCATACCAAACGGAAAACTAGTCAGTCATAGCCAAAAACGTAAAGGATTCTACTTGGATGGTGATGTTTTTAATTATATTTGTAATGATGGTTACATTTTTCACTTTGGAACATCAGATGATTACATTTACAAGTGTTTAGATGATGGGAATTACGACAACATTATAACACCTCTCTGCATTACAAGTGAACACATTTTATATGAATATAAACTTTGTAATACATAAAAAATTGATGTACAAGTTATACTTTCAAGTTATCATTATTTTTATTTTATTTGTTCTGAGAGAAAATTTTATTTGAGGTTCCGCAACAAACTTTGTAGCGTTTTCTACGTACGGAAACACTCTAGATTATTTATTTATCTATTTAACTTTATCTTATTCTAGTTATTTTCGTACCGCAATAAAACATCTGACTGAAGCACATTATACTTTGATAAAACTAGCTTAATCTTACAAAGTAAGATTTCATTTGCACCATAACTTTGTCTAACAACTATTTTTCTTTTGCTTAATACACGTCTAATATTTGTAGGATGTCCTTCACCTCTTGAAGAAGAATTTGTAAGCTGGAAAATAGAGTTCAGCTACAAAGAAGACGAGTTTTGGAGTTATACTGAAGTAACCTACAAGTGTAAACCTTCACATAGTTTTCTGTGGGGTGAAAATAAAATGCGAACTTGTGAAATAAATGGAACTTGGGACTTCCAAAATGCTCCCAGATGTGCTCCAAGTAAATTAGAATTAAAAATATTAAGAAAATGTAGCTGATACTCTAAAGGCAAATGTATTTTTTATTTTGCTTTAAAAATAGCATTTAAATAATTTAGACGAAAAATAGTAATGAGTAATGATACAAATAAAAAAAAACAAAAATAATCGTAACTTATTGTATTTCTTAAGTTTTCTTTTTTTATCTCCTTATAACTCTCATTTTAACTTACATATATTACTCTAATAAGTATTATTAAGTGTAGATTTAGTTTTTTTTTATAAAAAATTTTAATGACTTACTATATATTATTTTTAAAATCATATTTGATCTCATTGTTATTATAATCAATATTTTAGAAGATTGAATTTTAGTCTTACGTATTAAAGTTTCAAAAAGTTCTTAGTTAAGGCATACAATCAACTAAATACATTTCAACAAAAATCATTCTAAACTTATACTTCCTTCATATTAATACTAAACTAACTAATTTTGACATTTTTAACAAAAAACAAAAAATAATAATTAATACCCATTAAAAAAAAATTAACAATTAAAGTTATATATTTTCGAGAATTCGGAATAATAGTTAACAAGATAATAACTATCAGAGGTATGATAATTCATAATTATATCATGTTTTGTTTTTGTAAGTATTTCACAAACATAAAAGTTTAGCTTTAATATGGAGAAGTGTTATTAAACATCGCTTTTTTAGAAAAAATTCTAAAAATGAAACAGATCTTTTAAAATAGATACAACCAGTTTCGAGTTACAGTTTAAACCAAAACCTGTGTTATCCCAATAACTTAAATAACCTGTCATCTAAAGTTAAGATTAAACGATCAAGTTAACAGCTTATTTATTAACAACTTATGTAACAGTCTACTGTGCACAGCTTAAAAAGTTATCAGATATTCAATTAAATAGTATATTAAAGGCAAAAAACATTTTCTTTTTTTAGTCTGTGAAGTTCCTCCATATGTTCCAGATGCGAATGTAACTACAATTGAAACTGTAAGGCTTGAAAATGGAGAAGTTGAAGAAAGCACAATTGATTATCACTGTAATCCTGACTATTATCTGGCTAACGAAACTGCAAATGTTCGATTTCAGTGCAGTGTAGAAGCATTTTGGACGCCTAAAAAGCTAATAAGTTGTGTTAAAAGTAAGTTTAATAAGCTTATACAGTTAAACCACTAAATACAGATCATAAACGTTAACTTGATATTTTAATATATTTTGTCACTTATTGTTTACTTGTGCAAACTTAAATAAGCGAAAAATATGCCGTACTTACAATAAATAGTTAATTTTATAATACTCAGAGTGCAATACAATACCAACCATAACAAATGCACATTTTTACAATTTTACTTACCTAAATCAAAGAAGAGACGTTTATTTGAATAGAACAGAAGTTGAATACAAATGCATTGAAAACTTTGTGCCAAAAAAGTTTAAAATGACTTGCATTGAAAATGGTGAATGGACCCCAACTTTTCAGTGTTATCCAGGTTTTTAATTTTGTATCTAATAAAAGTTTCAGTTTAAAATAATCATCTAAGTTATCTTATTATCAATACACAATGTTAGATTAGTTATTTAATACATTTTTAAAACATCTAAATTTTAGTAAATTTAATTTGAAATATTTAGTGAAAAATTTATAACTTTTAAATTTTTACAGATTGTGGTCCATCACCAGATATACCAAACACAGTGAAAAGTTTCGATAGGATAGGTAACGTCGATTCAAATACTACAGTTGAGCAAATGGTTTCTTATACTTGCATACATCCGTACTTTTTACTACCACAGGCTGTAGATACCACTCGTAATTGTGTAGATGGATCCTGGGTCTACAACGACTTTAAGTGTTTACAAAGTTAGTTAAAACAGGTTGTTAATAATGTATGCTTGGTTCTTTCTTGGATCTTTGCGTTTTTAACAAAACTGAAATGAACAAGTTCAGAGTAGTTTTTAGATACTAGTTTGCTAAAAGTTTGTTATTAAAATTAACTTATTTTTGGACGTTATGTGCAATAGTTTAATTTCTTATGAATAAAGCATAAATAATACAAATCAAAGGACTCTTACAAAAAAATAATGTCTTCTTTCTAATCTAAGCATGAACATGCTTGAATCACAAATATTTTTTGCTACTTTTTTATGAAGTTTCTTTAAGTACATAAATTAAATAAATATAGTTTTATAATATATATTTTATCTTAGAATGTGTCTTTATTATTACTTTTTAAATACAGAATGCCAGAAAATTAAATTAAGTGACAAACTAAAGTTTGAAATTATCCAGAAAGTAAGCTATGAGGATGGAACACTTTTTGAAGGTTCGATAATCGAGTTTAGTTGTGAAGACAACTTTATTCTTAGTGATTCAGATAAAACACACGCTGAATGTGTGAATAATGGAGAATGGAACGTAACTGCACCTTACTGTGTAAGAGGTAGGCACTTTTTAAAGTATTATCTAGGAAAACAATCTAACTATGTTTTCAAAAGTTTTTTGTTAGTATTTCATATTTTAGTTCATCTATTATACCTATATACTAAAGCTTTAGGTTTCTTTTGATATTAGTTTTGTTTTAAGTTTATTGAAAATTTAGATTGTGGATATCCTAAAAATATTACAAACGGTTACTTTAAAGTCAATTTGTATTCAATTGTAAACAACACTGAAAATGGTTCAGTGATGAAATTACCTCAAAAAGTCACGTACTACTGTAATAATGGCCACGTCATTTCACCACATTCAACAGCAGTTTTTAACTGCGATGAAAACAGCGGAAGTTTTAATCCTCCAAAATGTGTGACAGGTTTGTTTTTGCCTTTGTATTGTTCTCTAAAACTCATTAAGTATAGAAAATTAAAAATGTGTTAATCAATAAAATTTCAATAACTAAGAACAAAATCTCTCATTTTTTTATATACTGTTTTATAACCAACAAATTATTAATCAACAAATTATTTTTTCTGCTAATGAATATAGTTTAGTACCTTATATACTTTATTTTTAATGAAAAATTTTAAACGATCTAAATAAAGATAACAACTACTTTAGACTGCGGTCCACCACCAAAGAAAGACAATATGACGTATTCAGAAGACAGTGAAAACCCTTACTATTTAAACGGAAGCGTTGTGACTTACTACTGCGTAAACGGGTACGAAATACTCCCCACGGATCAAGACGAAATAGTTTGCGCAGATGGATCTTGGCAGGGAGTTGTAGGAAACTGTTATTCAGGTAGCGCGTTACGCATGTATGCATGATATATGACTTGACAAGCATTTGCGGTATACAGACTGTATGATTATAACTTTTTAAAGGTGTAAGTTTAAGAAAACTTTTTAAGTTTTTTGTTAGTCATAGAAGTACTAATTTGCAAAATCAAAAAGTAAACAACAAAAGGCTTATAAAAGCAATACATAGTGTAATTTATTATTTATAAATTAAATTTACTGCTTTTATTTACAAAAAAAAACTTGATCTTTATTTGAGTGAACAATTTTGAAAAACTTCACTCTATTTGCTTTTTCAATTTTATTTATTAAGTACTTGTTCAACCATTAAAAATATGAAACAATACTTATATTGTTTTCAGTTCACCGCTGCATAGAAGTTCCGTCCGTAACAAACGCCGATTACGAAGTAACGAAATGGATACACGACGGATCGTTGCTGCCAGGTACCGAAGTCAGGTACACCTGCGGGAACAACCTGACCATGATACCTGAAAATTTTGTGGGCAGGATTTGCGAGGAGTTCGGAACGTGGAAGAGTGTGCCTACTACGGCTGTTCCAATGTGTGGAAAAAGTAAAAATATGTTGCGATTTAGCTTAGGAGTAATACCGTTTGTGTTAAAATTCGTTAAGAAAAAGCTATCTCAGATTTATTCAAAACATTTAAATGTAGATCTTTCGTTTATTTAAACTCTTAAAATCATTTATAAAATATTATTTTGTTTTTAATATTTTTCTTAATGGTTTAAAACATAAATAATATTGTAGAACTTTATAAGCTGTCCAAACTATTTTCTAAACAAGCAGACCACCCCTTGTACCTGACATTTTATTTAAGAGAAATTAGTAGTCGTCTTTTTATGAAAATTCAAAACAACTTTTTAGTTGATCTACGCAGCATATAAAATACACTAAAGCTGTACTTTGCTTTTATAATGTCATCGGCTGTAAAAAATAGTTAAACATGAGAATTTAAAAAACTTTGCTGATATATATTTTTTTTTAACTAAGTTTGTATTGAATTTTTAAGCTTTTGTTTTTCAACAACTTTTGTTTATAGTGTGTCATAAACCTGATAACATACCCTACGGAGAACTAGTGAGTATTGACCAGAAACGTAAAGGTTTCTACTTGGAAGGTGATGTTTTTGGTTATGCTTGTACTGATGGCTATATATATCATAATGGAAAATCAAGCGATTATGTTTTCAAGTGTTTAAACAACGGATCTTACAACAAAACTAGAGAACCTATCTGCATTACAAGTTACTAAGTGTTTATATAAATACGACATTTTAATACTTACACCCTATCTGCTGTTACTATTATATTTTCAAGATTTATTAATTATCCTAAAAAACTTAATTATTTCAATCAAATATTAAGGTGGAGTTAGGGTTGTTTTTTTTTAGAATAAATTTTAGTAATAAGCTTTTTTAACTTGAAATGTAAAAATTTGATTTGTAAGAAAAAATAGCAATGATATTAATTTTATCATAAAAAATGTCTTTACCATACACATAACTTCACAAATAATCGCAACTAAATCAAAAGTAGTTTTTTATAATTTAAAGTTAAGTAGTTTATTGTCCTTGAATCATTATTTTACTTACAAGTTAAATATAAATTATAATAAACACTGTTTACAAATACTTAAAAATCAAGACATCTTAAGAAGCAAATTTCGTCTCTCAAGGCAGTTTGATTGTACTACGTTTGACTTCAAACGTTGGTAAAACAGCGTTTATCCTTATACTAAAAAAAATTGTTCCGTTTTATTTCTGGCAATCTATGCACTTTAAAACCTAGTTTTTCTAATTCTATCATAAAAGTTTAAATACTAAACATAATCATTAGTTTTGTAAATGGTTACTTAATTAACTTGCTAGATACTGTTGGTTTAACGGATATTGAGTTAATGGATTTAAAAAATTTAAATTACTTTTAGTTTAACAATCGTTCTGTTAGGTTTTTTTTACTATATGAAACTTACAAATAAGTACGTTCTTAAAACTATACAGCTGATTAATTTTAAAAATATCTGTTATTTATTACCAAGCAACAAGTTTACGTTACAATAGGTTGTCCTTCGCCTCCTACAGGAGATAACTTGAGTTGGAAAATAACATTCAGCCATAAGAAAGACGAGTTTTGGAGTGAAACTGAAATTACTTATAAATGTGCTTCTACGCATAGTTTTTTGTGGGGGGAGAACAAAAAGCGGACGTGTGGATTTAACGGAAGTTGGGACTTTCAAAATGCCCCTAAATGTATTCCACGTTAGTAAAATAAAATGAGTTAACCACTCACTTAACAAAACATTTATATCCATTTTCTTAAAGATAATTATTGTTCGACGTAATTAATATTTTTGTTTTGTTTTAGTTTGTCGTGAACTCGATGACATACTTAACGGAAAATTAAATGCTCTCGACCAAAAAACAATCGGTGTTTACATAAATGGTGATACTTTCAGTTATACTTGTAATGATGGCTATATATTTCATAATGGAACATCAAGTGATTATTTTTACCAATGTTCAGATGACGGATCTTACAACAACACTAAAGAACCTCTCTGCATTACAAGTTAGTTCACATTTTGTACACTTTTAAAAAACTAGTATTTATCTGCTGTTTTGTTGAAATTAACAAAGTTTATAGTTTCTAAAGTTTTATGTTATTACAATCAATTACAGTGTTTGAACTTTTACATTTGACAGTTTTGCTTAAGTTAAGCCTAATATCTTATAACATGTTTACCATATTTAAAACAGATTTTATTATTAACTGATGATCTCTTTTTTGAGTGAAGTATTGTTTTTATAATAAATCTTAAAATATTTGAAGTTATATCATTCTCAGGGTGCGCATCAGGCTTAATCAGGCCAAATTAGGCTAAATCAGTTATTTTGAAAAAAGTTGAAAAACATCAGGCTAAATCTTTTTTTTTATTCAAAAATTTGAGAATCTCATTTTTCAAAGTTCAAATGCTTAAAAAATATTGTTTAAAAAAATTGAGAATTTTTTTAAGGTCAAATTGAGATGTGAACTTATTTCTCAATATAAATGTTGGTATTAAAGACAAAATCAGTCAGTAATTGTAAAAATAAATGCTTAAGTCCTTTTGTTGAATCTCTAAAACTAATTTTAAGAGTCTTCCATGTTTTGTTTTGAATTGATTATGTACGTCATATTAAAATTCATAAAAATTATACAGTTTAGACATTACAGTTTAGTTCAACAACTTAGCTGTTTGTTTGAATTTGTTTACACCAGCTAATATTTTCATAGCTTAGTTGGTTGAACTGTTTTAATTTCTAATTTAAGGCTTTATACCAAATACTTTTTAGATTAAACCTCTTACCAGTTTATTCATACATTTAACTGTTTGTTTATTTACTAAGTTTTGTGGGAGTACAAATTTTAGGTACAATTCATTTTTCTTTACAAGAACAAAATATTAAAGGTTTTTTTTTTAATTTAAGTGTAAGCTTTTTAAGTCTGATAAGAAATCAATAATCACTGTATTTATTTAGAGTTTATGATTTATAACTATGTATCAATTTCAAGTTTAGTCAAAATACTGTAATAAACATTTTGCACTTATTTTAATACTTGTCTAACCTTTCATTTTAAATGTTAATAAAACACTACAATGCACGTCGTTTTATCATAAATTTTCTGGTTATGATGTTTTACTTAATGCTTAACTAAATTGAACCATTGTGCTAAGTAATATATATTACATTTTTACACTAGTAATAGATTAGATATAACACTTATTTTAAAACTTATCACTGATTATTTTATCTTAAGTGTATAGGGGGCGGGGGTCAATCACCCTTTTCATAATTTAGTCTTATTTTATTGAGTTGTAACTAAGCTATGAGTTGCTTTTTGGAGATTTTTAAAGCTCAAAATAATCTTGCCATAAAGCCGTTAAAGTCAGAGACTACAATAGTACTAATCAAGACCCACCATACCCAAAATTACTTCTAAAATGATTTTTTCCTACTTTAAAAAATATCAGGCTTAATCGGTCTCAATCAGGCAAATTAAAAAAAAATTGCGCACACAAACCCTATATTCTCCTAATCGATAAGTTGAGATCATTCATTGTTTTTTTAAAGACACAAATTTTACAAAATTGAGCTATGTCATAAAACAAATAAAAGTACTAGTTTTTTATTCTTTCAAAATGGATAGGTGTCTAACAAACGCGGAACGTCACTCACACATCGAGCGCTAATTTCGCACGTCCTTGCTTTTTCACGGTAGTCATTTTCGCACGAGTCGTTACTATGTACAAGCCTGACGACTCATGTAACATGACACACGTGACATGAAGTTACTCCGTGGGAAAGTGACAATGTTTTGAACTCTTTGTAGTTTAATTCGCTAATAACTTTTCAACTTTGTAAACATTGATTTAGTGGGCTCAAGAGCTATTTGTTTTAGTAAGATTACTGTTAAGTTGGTTTTACAAACTATCTCTTATTTCAATACTAGAGTGCATTGTCGTTAGATGAAATTATGAATTTTACAAGTTAAATTATCACATTGTAATAGGATGCGAATTGCCTCCTGTAGGAGATTACGTCACTTCAGATATAACATTCAGCCATAAAAAAGACGAGTTTTGGAGTGAAACTGAAGTTACCTACAAGTGTGCTCCTTCACACAGTTTTTTGTGGGGTGAAAATAAAACACGGATTTGTGACTTTAATGGAAGCTGGGACTTTCAAAATGCCCCAAAGTGTGCTCCAGGTTAGTGAAAAAACAATAAAAATTAAACATGATAACATAATTAGCAAAAAATTGTCGTTTTTTATTTACTTATGTATTCAAATAGTAAGTTTTGACACATATACACGTATTTTTAGTCTGCGAAGTACCTCCATACATGCTAAACTCGTATACAACTACAAATTCAACTGTAAGGCTTGAAAATGGAACCATGGCAGAAAGTATAGTTGATTATAGCTGTAATACTAATTACTATCTGGTAAACGAAAATGCAAATGTTCGATTTCGTTGTGAACTGGGAGCAACGTGGGAACCTAAAGAACTAATAAGTTGCATTAAAAGTTTGTGTAAAACTTATTTGTAGATTTTAAAAAAGTTTAGATTATTAAAATAAGGTTTTTTCAGTATTCTCAATGCTGTTTTTTTATATAGTTTGTAATTTAGGCGACAATAGTTTCAAATAAACCAAAATTAAACTACCTCAAACGTCAATATTCAGAATGCGATGATATACCAACAGTTAAAAACGCTCAAAATCCCGAAATTTTCAATCCTAATAAAAGAGGAGAGGTTTATTTGAATGGTACTGAAGTTGAGTACACATGCAATGCTGATTTCGTGTCAAATGTGTCCAAATTAACTTGTGATGAAAACGGTCAATGGACGTCAATTTTTCAGTGCTACCCAGGTTTTAATCTCAATGCTTTTAGTTACAATTTAAGTTTGTGAAAAATTTTATACTGCTAAAGATATTTGGTCAATCATTTTATCTAATGTCTTTGTTTTAGGTTCTGTTTCTGAAAAGAAAGTATAATCTAGATGCTATTTAAGTCGGTCAATATTACTAAAGTGTTATATTTTTTACCATGTTTTTATTTTGTAAATTTTCTTGATAATGCTTTGAAAAACTATATCATAACGTAATTGTAAAACTTGCTTGTTTCCAAACCAGTTTGCCCATACCCACCAACCGACGGCCGGGCCACTTACAAGATAATGTACAGCACGGACGACAAATGGATGATTCCTGGCACAAGAGCTGTCTACTCATGCGATGCTCACCACACCCTGGAAGGTTCCGACACGATCACTTGTCAGGACTCAGGCGATTGGGATCGCTCCATACCTCCCGCCTGCACGCCAAGTTAGTTAATGTTTTATTCTGTTTTTTAAGAGTATGGTTAAAAATAACTATATGTTTTTAGTTTTATGTTTTGTTCAAATTTGCTTTCCAAGTCAGTTTAGTTGAGAATAAGCTTCAAATAGTAGTCATTACAACTATTTACAAAAAAAACATTTTTTGTTTTGAAGTTTTATTTTCTTGTTAGATACTAATTATTAAACATTTACATTCATAAATATGCTTAAAGTATAAATTGATACCTAATATTTACAACTTGAAATTATTTCAAGGAATGAAAAAAGGTATGTAGTTATTAAATACGACTCTACTACTATATACTATACTTGGAAGCTGCAAGTGTTTCGGCATGTTGGTATTTGCATGTTGGAATCTGCAGGTGTCTCGGCATGTTGGAATATGCATGTTGGAATTTGCAGGTGTCTCGGCACGGTTTTAATAACCAGCTTACATACTCACCTGGTTTTGCACACGGCAATTAATGAATACAAAATTGTATTTATTTTGCCTTTGTCAATCAAAAAATATCGAGTAGAATTTAAAATATAAATTAGAGAACTGTTGTTATTATTTATTTGAAACTTGTCTTTAAAAAAAAAATTTAATTAAAAAGTTTTTAAAATTTATTCTAATGCATGCATCGACATATAGACAATTGAAGTGAAATAAGTATAATTTCACATAAATGTCCAACATCGACTCCATTCTAAAAAAAAATTATTTTTTTTTAATTTGCAAAGAAAAAAGAAATAAAAATTTACACGTTGTAATAAAGTTTTGTTGCCATTGACAATTAAATAATAAAAACACCAAAATAATTTCAAACTCCAAAATATTATTTTTATCTGCAATATTTACAAGCAATCACTAAAAAACCAAAAGCGAGAATTATCGATACAATTATCTAGGACTAAAAATGCTAAGGCATTGACGCAAAAATAACATACATTTTGTTTAAACAAACCACATAGTATTTTTTATCTTATTGTAAACAACTTGTTATTTAAGTGTTGATACAATAGGCTTATAAACTTGAAATTGTTAAATTAGTTTTTATTTTGAAACATTTACTCTTAAAATACTTAACTCATGCAGTAAAAATTAAAAACTATCAACTTAATTTGTAAATTCAGTAAATATACTTAAGTCATATAAAATGTCTAAAACAAAATAATGAATAAATATTTTTACAAGGATATTTCTATAGTTGAGAGATCTTTGTATCATATGAAAGTTAAACTATATACAACGAACGGTTTTTTTTTTAAGTTTTTTATGTTTAAACAATATTTACACAAATATACACATATAAAGATATATAGTTTTTAAAATTATTTACAAAGTTTAAACTTTGCTTTGTCTTACTGTAGATGTTAATGTTTGACTTTGGTTGATTTGCAGACTATTAATAAATGACTTGGTCGACTTCATTTTATAAGTGCTTTTACTTTTGTTCAAGATATATAGCTGTCATAGATTATTTAATGAAGTTTTTGAACAACAATCGCTTTTCTTCACATACATATATTGTTTTGTTGCTAAATCGAGTTTTTACCTTTCGGGTGGAATAAGTACGCATACATAAGAAGCACTCTTTTTAACTGTTTTATTTCTAGTACAGGAGCACTTAAATCAAGAGTGATTTTCATTGCTGCAAATTAAATGCCTTTATGTCTGTGCGGCTGATAAAAAGCGATTATATTTTTTACGACAAAAACAAGTGCAATGGGAGTTAAAAGTGCTTTCTTTGCGGCTTACATGCGCTCATTGACGGCTTATATGCGATTAGCGACTTTTTAATAATAAAAGCTTTGCGTTAAAATGTTGTACACATTTAGCACAAAATAAAAATATAGATGACAAAAAAACTGCACATACATAAGGAAATTAAGCAATTCTTTATTTTTTTTGCTCGCAATTAAACCACTCGAGAAATAAACACTATCATTTTAATAAAACTTAGTAGACTTTTACCACACGCTTTTACCTTTAATTTTACATTCACTGTCACAACGACCGGTGATTTACACTACCATCATTACTAAAATCAAATAAGCGATCATCGCAAACTATAATTAAGTTCAGTTTTACACGTAAAAAAGCATTGTAGAAATTATTCCGAGTTGTAAGTCTAAAAAATAAATGAATTCTTAAAAAATAACTTAATAAAATAAATTATTTTCTGATCGGATTTAATTGAATCTTTACTTATGTTTGCCTTGTCTTCGAAAGGTTAGTTTTAAGAGCTTTTAGAGGACGCCATTATTGTATACCATATTTATTTATAAGTAATTAATAGGATATAAAAATATCTCTATCTTTATCGGGTATAAATAGGTATAGCAACTTAATTTAGTTATAAAATAAACAACAAAAACTATGTACAATTTATTACTTTCACAAACGAACGATTCAAGATGGTGCGCGACGCTTAAGTTTTCTACACATTAATCTTATACGAACTTCAATATCGATAAAAGTGGAAAATATAATATTTATGAACGTAGAAATCCTTTTAAAATTGTTTCATATCGTACCACAGCTTACGTCTTCGGCCTCGAAGTCTCACGTAAGCTGTTTTACATCGTTCTCTAGTTAACCTCTGCGGCCGCGCAGTCCCAAGCCAACTATTTTGTATCGTACTGCCATTCACGTTTCCGGCCTCGAAGTCTCACGTGAAAAGCTGCAACTACTTCCACGAAGGAAGAGTCGCCTCGTTGAAGCGGCCTAGGTCCGCTCCGTAGGGTAGTTGAGGTATAATAACCTAATTGTAGATGTGCTTCATCGTTTATATACATTTTTACTCTCTCTATGGCAGGTGGCTTGACATGTTGACAGTTGCAGGTAGCTTGACTTGTTAACAGTTGCAGGTGGCTTGACATGTTGACAATTGCATGTGTCTCGGCATGTTGGTATTTGCATGTTGGAATCTGCAGGTGTCTCGGCATGTTGGAATATGCATGTTGGAATTTGCAGGTGTCTCGGCACGGTTTTAATAACCAGCTTACATACTCACCTGGTTTTGCACACGGCAATTAATGAATACAAAATTGTATTTATTTTGCCTTTGTCAATCAAAAAATATCGAGTAGAATTTAAAATATAAATTAGAGAACTGTTGTTATTTTTTATTTGAAACTTGTCTTTTAAAAAAAAATTTAATTAAAAAAGTTTTTAAAATTTATTCTAATGCATGCATCGACATACAGACAATTGAAGTGAAATAAGTATAATTTCACATAAATGTCCAACAAAAGCATTCAAAAAAAATCGCTGCATCTATAAGTTTTTTTTTGCAGAGACTTTCCACGTTTACGCATTATCAGCGGGAAGTGGTGCATCAACGCTTGAGAACGGAATCATAAAGTGGCAGGGATCCGATAACTTGTTCGGGAGCGAAAGAGGCACTGGCGTTGCAATCATAAACCCTTTGACCGACACTGTCCAATACAACAGGTTCGACACCATGCTGGATGAAATTATAGTGGGTCATTTTGAATTTATTAGTACATTGATTAAAACTTAAAGTAAGAATAAACTACTATGCTATAACAATTTTGAAGTTTTTTGTCAGTTTTAGATAAATTGTTTGTTTTTATTTTGTAGAAGAGAATGAAATTATATGAGACTGTTGAAATAATTTAACTTTAAGCTTTAAAGGTAACTTAGTTAAATTTTACTTGATTCAACAAATTTTATCTATAATACCGTAATATTGAAAACGGTTTATTATCGAAAACTTTTAATCAGGTTGAACGCATGGCTGCTTTCATCGAAGACAATTCGATTTACGGTGACGTAATAGTCATGGCAGTCAGAGGAGCGCAAAACCTCCGTCAAAAATTTTCACAAAACTCCAACAATATAATGGCGAAAATCGGAGTAGACAGAGTTGATAGATGCTCATTGGAAACCCTCGGTTATTACTCGTTGTATCATTTTACTGTGATTTTGAAAGTCTAAAAAAATAGTTTATTTTCGCTTTGTCAAAAAAAAAACTCTTATTTAAACTAAAAGTGCAAAATCTTGGTTATTTTTTAGTTTCGTTTTTAAAAGTTTTTTTTTAATTTATATTCCTTTTTTAATTGCATATAAGTATTGCTCTTCAACAATAAAAATTTCGTAAAAACTATAGTTTCTGTACAACTTTTATATAACATATAGTTGTATCAAATTTTTACATACATTTTACCTTAGTCCTTGTAGATTTTTTAAAGAGTATTTATTGCTAAAAAAATAAAAAAAAGATAAATTATTCTTTCAAACGTAATATTTTTCTAAACAATTCTACAACTAAAAGCTTCGAAACAGATAGCTCAATTTCATCACTAAAATTAATATATTGATAATAAAAATATATATCTACAAGGACAGCAAATGTAAGAATTAGAGCTGATTATTCTAATACAGATGTTGAAACGTTTTTCAAAACATAGAGTAGTAGATTATGTTATAATAAACATTTTAATGCAATAACTGACTAAGAAAAACTTAACTTTTTATTGAAAACCACAATTATTAATACCTGCTTCAACACAAGTATTATTTCAAATAGAACCGCACCACTCTTGGGTTGTGGTAACCGGCAGATTTCCAGAACACGCCCCCGTTCCCAGCTGGGCAGAATGCAAAACGAACAGTCTTGAAGCTCTTGAGATCAACAAAACGTTCTCCTTTGACGGTGAGATTTTTGTTGAACTTCGTACTATACATTTTCGGCTGGCACAGGCAGTTTTTGTATTTGTAAAACACAAACATAAATTTTTCATCAAAGTTTTATAAAGCCTTGTATGACAGATGTCAAGGGTAACATATGATGACGTCATAGCGACTACGAGGAAGGTTGAACTACTTTGAACTTTGTTAAAATTTGTGTTTCGAAACTATATTGTATTAAAACTGTAATACAAATTAACATGGAATGCATCAGAGACCAATGTAATCATATTGCTCTGTACTTCTATGACGTCATATCGCGAATATTGTAATCACTGACAGTTAATTTTTTTCATGCTGTCAGCTCCACCTAAAACTTTGACCTATTCGAAAATTATTTAATTAAGTAGACTTTTAAACTACTTGTTTTCAGCTTGCGAAAACCCGCCGCCAGTGCTGTACAACGGAGGGTACAGTGACGTAAACCCGGATGAAGAATACTTTGACGGTGAGCTCCTGAACTTCGCCTGCAACACTGATGCTACTCCCCATCCGTCAAACACCCAAGTCGTCTGCACCACGATGGGATGGAAACACGCTGTCGGCTGTCTAAGAGGTCCTTTTTAATTTCAATAGTTTTCTTTGCAACTTATAAAAAACATCATGCTTAAAGCTAAAGAAATGGCTTTATTTAAATGCTACAGCATTTTGAAAGACAGCTTTTTTACGTTTAGTTAAATAACCACAACAGAATGCGCTGACCCACCAAAGGGACAAAACGTAGACGTGACAATCACCAAAAAGCTGGAAGGAAAGTGGTTGCCGATGCCAGAGGCCACCTACCGCTGCATCAACGGTTTGGTGGCTGTCCCCGGTACCACCTATACATTCACTTGCAATGAGGACAGAAGCTGGCCTCACACTGAGGCTCCTACGTGCTCAAGAGGTTGCTGGTTTTTTTAATACTTCTTTTTTTCGAGCTAGCTTCTTTAGAGTTTTGCTTTTTGAGTGGGTTAGTCTCGGTGCTCTTGTTAAGATTTTTGCAAAAATACCATTTTATTTGACTATTTTAGTAATTATTTTTTGATTTATTGCAGTTTGTTATTTATGATTTAGAATTATGATTTTTTGTAAATTGTTTTTATTTAAGATTAGCTAACTTCTTATGGTTTTAGTATAGTAGAAGTTAACTTTTTGTTAAGAAACATAATTTTTTTATGTGAATTTTTTTCTTCTAGAAATAAAAACAAGATTGTTTATTTTCTCTAGCCTTATATTTTTAAAGGTGTCAATTATATACCATTATATGTCAATAAATAAATTTAAATGTGTTTATCAAATTAAAACTAGTCAACAAATAGGTAGTTCATTAAACGATTATATTAAACTGGAGTTATGTCATGTTAAACAACTTTCTAAAATTATAAATTAAAATACTATATATATTCATATAACAATGCGCCAAAATAGCGATATGAATGAAGTTATTAAACGATTAAATTTTGAGTGCTATTCAGGTTTCTGAATGTTACTTAATTTCTAAGTGTAATCCAATTAATGAAAATACAACAAATTTTCACATAATCATAAGACAAAAGTCCTTGAACTAATATAAATAGTGTCTGACAGAATTAACTTTAAAACTTTTTTTTGTATGACTATCTTCAAATATAGTAGTGTTATTTAAACTGTTTTTTTTTTAATAAAACAACCTGGCTATTTTTACTGAACTAAGGATCGAGGATCAAAATGACAATAAAAAAAATTTTCTAAAAATAAAATTATCATTGTTACTGTAACTTAAATAAATTATTCTAACTATAGTGAATCATAGTTGGTACTTGTGAAACTATGATCCATTTTGATAGAATACATTACTGAACATATCACCCAGCATTGTATATAAAGTTGAAGAAACGATTGTTTACCCTATTATAAAATAAGCTCAAATAACTGCTTCCATTAGATTAGTTTTTCATAAATATTTGGTAAACTATGTATGATTATTTATAATCATCAAAAGCTGTTATTTTAAACAGTTTTTGTCTTTTTTAAAACTTCTTACTTCAATATTTTGGAAATAGTTACGATGCATTGTGACAATATAGTCGGTACGGAGAAACATAAACTAACTAAAATGCAGAAACCTATAAAACCTAAAATTTTTGTTTTTAGCTTTTTTAAGATATTAACTTTTTGACACAAAAACAAAATAGAGCTAACTTTAAATATTTTTCACATGCCATATGACGATATCACGCTTCGCATTAGTTGCATACTTTTAATCATCCTTCAAAGCGACTTTAATAAAACGGTTGAAAGTCTTAATATAGAAATTTTTTTTTTTTTTTAAATAACTATACTTTTTGTAAAAAGTTAGTATTATAAAAATTTTAGTTTATTTTAAGTCTAACAACCTCTGTAAAATAACTATTAATCTAAATAGAATATTCTCTTCCCGTTAGTTTATAATGCTAGTCTAATCAACACGTAAAAAAACAATTCATTTTAAGTTATACACTACCTACTTACTCTATTGCCTATTGAGAAACTTGTTGTTTTTACGTAATAAAAGTTTTGTTACTATTTTATAACTTTTGTTACGTTTTGCTTAACTTTGTGTTTTAAAATTTACAAATTTTTTTCTAAAATATCTAGTGTTTTTGTAGATTGTGGCCCATCACCAACAATACCAAATGCAGAAAAAACTATTAACTTAGAGTATCAAGTTAATTCAGAAACAATTGAGCAAAGAGTTACTTACACTTGCAGAAATTCGTACTTTTTGGTGCCAGAGTCTGTGAGCACAACTTACAACTGTGTAAATGGTGGAGACTGGGAGAAGAATGAATTTGAATGTTTAAAAAGTCGGTCAAATTGTTTGTTTCATATAAAACATTACTTTTTCTTTAATGTTGTTGTTAATCAAAATAAACAAATTGAACATGTTATAATCTAAAATAAAACTTTAGTAAAGTACTAAAATTTTTAAAAGTTAAACCTGATATTTAACTTATTATGTTTGCTTTTAGTTGTCAAGAAAATTCAAAACCTTAAATAAATATTATTTTGATAATTGATCCTTATAATAATGCTCAATAGATATATCTGATGTTTTTGTTTTAGGTTCTATTTCTGAAAAAAAAGTATAATCTAGATGTTGTTTAAGTCGGTCAAGATTACTTAAACCTTTTATTTTTTGCCATGTTTTTATTTTGTAAATTTTCTTGATTATGCTTTGAAAAACTATATCATAACGTAATTGTAAAACTTGCTTGTTTCCAAACCAGTGTGCCCATACCCACCTCTCGTAGGCCGGTCCAGCTACAAGATAATGTACAGCACGGAGGACAAATTGATGATTCCTGGCACAAGAGCCGTCTACTCATGCGATGCTCACCAGACCCTGGAAGGTTCCGACACGATCACTTGTCAGGACTCAGGCAATTGGGATCGCTCCATACCTCCCGGCTGCACGCCAAGTCAGTTGATGTTTAATTCTGTTTTTTAAGAGTATGGTTAAAAATAACTATATGTTTTTAGTTTTATGTTATGTTCAAATTTGCTCTCCAAGTCAGTTTAGTTGAGAGTAAGCTTAAAATAGTAGTCATTACAACTATTTACAAAAAAAAAACATTTTTTTGTTTTGAAGTTCCATTTTCTTGTTAAATACGAATTAATACCTAGTATTTACAATTTGAAATTATTTCAAGGAATGAAAAAAGTTATGTAGTTATTAAACACGACTTTACTACGAGTTACATGACAATTCGAATTCGGACAACTCAAATTCCGTCAATTCAAATTCTTAAAAAAATTGTTTAAAAGATTATATCTCAAATAGTAATATAAATTTGGAAAAAATAAAATATACATATGTAGATTTTATTAATATCTAAAAGCAACTTATTTTAATTTTTGTAAAATATAAAATACTTATCAAGATATTTTAAAATAACTAAAAATAAATATGTATTTTACTTTATTGAAGTCATATCTCAAAAAAAATTTAATTTTTTGCAAAAAGATAAAAATAGCATGTAAATACTAATATTATTAACATATGTCTTTTTTATTTTCGAGAAATATACATTACATTTTTTTTGTAGCCGTTTCAATGTTTTTTTAAGAATTTGAATTGTCGGAATTTGAATTGTCCAAATTTGAATAGACGTGCACCCCTCTGCTACTATATAAATAAAATTTAAGAAGTTTTACTAAAAGTCAAACTTCTAGTTATCCATTGTGCGCAGGTTGTTAAAAAGCTAATTTGCTTTATATTTGTACGCGTTGCAGTTTTATTTGCATAAGAGGTGCAAGCAAAGCATGACAAGCCAAAAAGCTCGGATGAAATTTAAGAAATTCCGTAAAACACGATGGGCTAGGGGTTAAATCAAGCATCAGTTTGTGATAGTTAAAAAAATATGTTATACAAACAGCATGTATCTATCATACAATAGATTAAACTAACAATAGGTTAACCACATTTTAGGTAAAACAAGTACATATGTGGTCTACTGACTTACATATGTTCTGGAAATATTATAAATATACAAGTTAGGAACATATTAAATCAAACACTACAAACAAAGCTTTGAATAAAAGAGCAAAGAGCAGCACGTTTCAACAAGCTTCTTGGGAATATCTCACACAACATCCCACTGTGACTTCAAACCATAAAAAAATAGCACTTTTTAGAGATTTGATTGGCAACTAAGAAAATGCAAGTTAAAAGTTTTACTAAAAATCAGTTAGTTTACATTGTAGGACAAGTCAACCAAACAGAACAAATTATACTCAATATCAAATTAACGTTAAAACTAATATTTATAAATATCACTAAACAACTTACATAGACGGTCACAATTAAAAAGATTTTTTTTTAGTTTTGTATAAAATTAATTGATAGTTAGTTACTTTTAAAACTAGTAAGGTTTTTTATTGATCTTTATAGTACACTTTGTAGTTTTTGTTATTCTTACATTTTTCATAGTATTCTACCTTCTCAGTATGAAAAACTAAACAATACAGTTAATTATAATTACTAGTACACAAAACTAAATAAGTTAAAATTTTAGTGAAAATAAACCTTTATCTGATTTGAAGCATTTCGAAAAAAATCGCTGCATCTATTTTTTTTTTTGCAGAGACTTTCCACGTTTACGCATTATCAGCGGGATATCAAGCGTCAACGCAAAGGAACGGAATCATAAAGTGGCAAGGATCCGATAATTTGTTCGGGAGCGAAAGAGGCACTGGCGTTGCAATCATAAACCCTTTGACCGACACTGTCCAATACAACAGGTTCGACACCATGCTGGATGAAATTATAGTGGGTCATTTTGAATTTATTAGTACATTGATTAAAATATAAAGTAAGAATAAACGATTATGCTAAAACAATTTTGAAGTTTTTTGTCAATTTTAGATTAATTGTTTGTTTTTATTTTGTAGAAGAGAACAAAAAGATATGAGAGTGTCGTAATAATTTAACTTTAAGCTTTAAAGGTACCTTAGTTAAATTGTACTTAGTTCAACAAATTTTATCTCTAGTACCGTAGGATAAAATATTAAAAACGGTTTATAATCAATAATTTTTAATCAGCTTGAACGCATGGCTGCTTTTATCGAAAACAATTCGACTTACGGTGACGTGATAGTCATGGCAGTCAGAGGAGCGCAAAACCTCCGTCAAAAATTTTCACAAAACTCCAACAATATAATGGCGAAAATCGGAGTAGACAGAATTGATAGATGCTCATTGGAAACCCTCGGTTATTACTCGTTGTATCATTTTACTGTATTTTTGAAAGTCTAAAAAAATTGTTTATTTTTGCATCGTCAAATAAACTCGTATCTAAACTAAAAGTGCAACTTCTTGGCTTAATTTTTTTTAGTTATATTTTTAAAAGTTATTTTTTGATTTATATTCATATTTTAATTGCTTATAAATATTGCTCTTCAACAATAAAAATTTTGTAAATACTATAGTTTCTGTACAACTTTTATATAACATATAGTAGTATCAAATTTTTACATAGATTTTACCTTAGTCCTTGTAGATTTTTTTAAGAGTATTTATTGCTAAAAAAATAATAAAAAAAGATAAATTATTCTTTCAAACCTATTATTTTTCTACACAATTCTACAACTAAAAGCTTCGAAAAAGATAGCTCAATTTCATCACTAAACTTAATTTATTGATAATAAAAAATATATATCTACAAGGACAGCAAATGTAAGAATTAGAGCTGATTATTCTAATACAGATGTTGAAACGTTTTTCCAAACATAGGGTAGTAGATTATGTTATAATAAACATTTTAATGCAATAACTGGCTAAGTAAAACTAAACTTTTTATTGAAAACTACAATTATCAATACCTGCTTCAACAAAAGTATTATTTCAAACAGACACACACCACTCTTGGGTTGTGGTAACCGGCAGATTTCCAGAACACGCCCCTGTTCCCAGCTGGGCAGAATGCAAAACGAACAGTCTTGTAGCTCTTGAGATCAACAAAACGTTCTCCTTTGACGGTGAGATTTTTGTTGAACTTTGTACTGTACATTTTCGGCTGGCACAGGCAGTTTTTGTATTTGTAAAACAGAAATAAAAAGTTTTCATCAAAGTTTTATAAAGCTTGGTATGACAGATGTCAAGGGTAACATATGATGACGTCATAGCGACTACGAGGAAGGTTGAACTACTTTGAACTTTGTTAAAATTTGTGTTTCGAAACTATATTGTATTAAAACTGTAATAAATATTAATATGAAATGCATCAGAGACCCATGTACTCATGTTGTCTGCACATGACGTCATCTCGCGAATATTATAATCACTGAAAGTTAATTTTTTTCAAGCTGTCAGCTCCACCTAAAACTTTGACCTATTCGAAAATTATTTAATAAACTAGACTTTTAAACTACTTGTTTTCAGCTTGCCAAAACCCGCCGCCAGTGCTGTACAACGGAGTGTACAGTGACGTAAACCCGGATGAAGAATACTTTGACGGTGAGCTCCTGAACTTTACCTGCAACACTGATGCTACTCCCCATCCGTCGAACAACCAAGTCGTCTGCACCACGATGGGATGGAAACACGCTGTCGGCTGTCTCAGAGGTCCTTTTTAAATTCAATATTTTTCTTTGCAACTTATTAAAAACATCACGCTTTAAATGGCTTTATTTAAATGCTACAGCATTTTGAAAGACAGCTTTTTTACGTTTAGTTAAATAACCACAACAGAATGCGCTGACCCACCCGAAGGACAAAACGTAGACGTGACAATCACCAAAAAGCTGGAAGGGAAGTGGTTGCCGATGCCAGAGGCCACCTACCGCTGCATCAACGGTTTGGTGGCTGTCCCCGGTACCACCTATACTTTCACTTGCAATGAGGACAGAAGCTGGCCTCACACTGAGGCTCCTACGTGCTTAAGAGGTTGCTGGTTTAGTTAATACTTCTTTTTTTTGAGCTAGCTTCTTTAGAGTTTTGCTTTTTGAGTGGTTTTGGCTCGGTGCTCTTGTTAAGATTTTTGCAAAAATACCATTTTATTTGACTATTTTAGTATTTTTTTTTTGATTTATTGCAGTTTGTTATTTATGATTTAGAATTATGATTTTTTGTAAATTGTTTTTATTTAAGATTAGCTAAATTCTTATGGTTTTAATATAGTAGAAGTTAACTTTTTGTTAAGAAACATAATTTTTTTATGTGAATTTTTTTTCTTCTAGAAATAAAAACAAGATTGTTTATTTTCCCTAGCCTTATCTTTTTAAAGGTGTCAATTAAAATAAATTTAAATATGTTTATCAAATTAAAACTAGTCAACAAATATGTAGTTCATTAAACGATTATATTAAACTGGTGTTATGTCATGTTAAACAACTTTCTAAAATTATAAATTAAAATACTATATATATTCATATAAGAATGCGCCAAAATAGCGATATGAATGAAGTTATTGAACGGCAGTAATAGGAATAAATTACAAAACTCCTCATTTTAGTTTGGCGAATAACTTACAAATAAAAAACGTGATCTTATTAGTTATCGACCAATATCTACAACAAAAAAATACACTCATGTCAGATATACAGTACAGATGTAAAATGCAGTTAACATAAGTTAACAAAAGTAAAAAGTTTATAAGCTTGTGCAAAATTATAAAAACTTACTTTTTGTTTTCTCATTGATTTGAAATTTTATAGTTAGTTTTTTTTTTCTATTAAGTTTTAAAACTAGTTTAAATACTTATAAAAACAAGTGATGTGTGGTTAAATTATAAAAAGTTGTCAGTAGTGTCGATTAAAATCACTTTTATGAAACTTTAATTCTACAATAGCCTAAATAACACATTAAATTTACAGATTGTGGTTTATCACGAGCTATTACAAACGCATTGAAGAGTGTGGATGTAACAGCTTCAGTTGATTCAGGAGAAGAAGTTGAACTTGAAGTTTCTTACACTTGCCAACAACCGTACTTTTTAGTCCCATATGATCAGGACACCACTCATAGTTGTGTCAATGGAACCTGGGTTTTTAAAGAATTTGAGTGTTTGAGTGGTAAGTTGGAAATATAAATTATCAAAGTAGTTTTTATTCAAACAATGTGGTAAATGGTCAAGTATTACACTTTTTTAGTATTTATCTCCAAAAGATTATGACGTTTTGTCACTTTTATATATATTTAGAGTTCTAATTTATTATTATCATTTTATTGTTTGTTGTGCAATATTGGACTTAGGCATCAGAACATTGGCCTCTTATATAGGACACAAAAAAAGAAAATAAAGACAAAATGAGTTTATATTCAACAGTTTAACATAAACCAAAAAAAAAAAAAAAATTAAATCTGTAAAGAACTAATTAAAGCTTGAATTTAATGGTTAGTATAAAAGGCGATAACTTGGTATACACACAAAAAAGAAAGTACAACTTTATAAATGATTTTTTTATGACATAACACATTTGTATAAATTGAATATAAGAAAAATAATAGTCTGTTAGGGAGGAGGCGTAGGGAAATAAAAATAATTAAAATTATATACAGAAAATAAAAGTTTCAGTAGTTAATTTAGATGAGATACATATTATAAAAACATAGTTTTTTTATCGGGCTAACATTGAATTTTACAGATATGTATGATATTTAAAATCAAACTTTATTAGTTTTAACTAAAAATATTCCACCCTTTCACACGATACAACATCTTGTGGTAATTTTGCCACATAGTCATTGCTCCGTGAAAAAAATGAACCTTGTCACTGAATGTTGACAAAATTATGTTTACTTCTCATTTTCTATAATTTCTTCTTAACTGATATTTATTATGGAAAAACTGAAAAATTGACTGTGAAAAACCTTGTATTTGCTATTTGAAATTTTATAAAGAGTAAATAGACCAAATTTACATCTTCGATATTCTAGAGGTTTCAATCTAAGTTTAACTAATCTATCATTATATGATGCATTTATGTTTCACCGATTACACATAAAACTTTGCACAGAATCAGTTTTAATAATGTCTTTTTTTTATTTAGGGTGACCGAATTTGGGTACTGTATTCAAGATTAGGACGAATGTATATTTTAAACAGTTTTGTCAGAATAGTAGCTTAACTAGTTTTAAAAGTTTTCAATATTTGATGAGACAAACTTTGTGGGATTTTATATAAACAATTTATCTGTTTATTCAATTTTAAATTTTTAGAAGTATATATTTCTAAATATTTAAAAATTTTGCTGTTGGTATCTTAGTGTTATTGATTATAAGGTCAATAGAGCATGGTTTGTTTTTTTTAATAGTTAGAGTTTTACATATCTTAGGATTTAAATCAAGTTTTGTTTTTTTTTTAATCATTTGTGGATAGTATCTAGATTCTAAAGTATAATGTCATGAAATATTTGACTCACTAAAAATGTTTGCATCATCTGAAAAAAAACTCATATGACTCTGAATATCAATGTTTGAATTAATGTCGTTAATTTAAATTTAAAAAAGAAGGGGACCAATTACACCACCTTGTGATACTCCACTGTACATCGTAAATGGGTCTGACAGAGTACCACACTTTGTGACCTCCCAATTAAAATATTACTGAACCAATTCACTAGGTATTAATGTAGTCCGTACTAACTCAGAAATTTTAATAACTGCTTGCTTGATACTGAATCGAAAGCTTGTTTAATATTAGCGTAAACTACTTTAATATATTCGTTTTTTAGATATGGAAATATCCATGAATGTAAGCGTGTAAACCGATGAATATTTTACGAGCGGTTAGGGACAAAACCAAATTGTACATTAGATTGTAAACTACAGTCAAAATGTGGTAATGAATTTTTATAGATATAAAGTGTTAAAAAGTTCGAGAAAAGGCACTAGTTAAAGATATTTGCTCACAGTTAAATGTGTTGCGTTTGTAACATTTCTTATGGACTGGAATGAAAAAAATACATTTTATTTTGTTTTGGTTACTTCTGCTAATACTATTGAGTAATTTAATACTAATGAATGTGGAAAAATTATTGATGGAATTGTTTACTTAATAAAATAGGACGGGATATTATCTGGGGTTCTAATGATTTTATTTTTTAGGTGGATAATTGAATTTTTAGTGTTTTTATAAGTTTTAAAAAGTTTTCCATTTCAATATTTTTTTTGACCTAGTTTAAAACTTTGGTTGTTATCATCTTTTTTGAGTAATTTTTGGAAACTTTTCTTAAAAGTTGAGGTTGTTTAAAATTTCCAAGTTACTATTTTATCTTTATTACTGTCATATAAAACGCAGTTTTGCAATACTTACTTTGAACTTAGATATACGTAATATTAAACTTTTTTTTAATTTAATATTTTTGCAAAATTTTTCCTTAATGTTTAAAATTGTGTTTTTTAACCGGCTAATTGATATTCTATTGATTTGTTTTTGTGGTCTTTAGAAAATGATGTATTTATCTTAGGTTTTTTGTTTAGGGTAAATTTTTCTTTTACTAACTTTTTAATGTGAGACGGGTATTTTTTACTTTTGTTATTTTTAAAATAAGGTGCCAAAAAATTTAAATTGAGGTTTAAATTAAGCTGATGGATTGTAAAAACTATAGTAGACTTATGGTTTTAATCTTAAAAATGATTATACTTAGTTTATATGTAACTTTAACGATAAAAATGGTTTTATAAAGTTTAGTTACCTTAATTTTTGGCTTAATTACAGTTATGTTACAATTTAAAAAAATGTTCGTTGGTGTTTCAGTTTTGCTTCTATAAAAGATTTTTTTCAATATTTAAAATGTTATTTACCTAGTTAGTCAGCTTTATTATGTATAAAAATGTTTTTTAAATTAAGTAAAATCTAAAAAAAAACATAATTTTTTTCTTTACTTTTATAAACACATACCAGTATAGTTGTTTTGTATATTGTGCTTTTATTTAAAGTTTGTCTATTTTCAATTAGAATAAAACTAATATTATTTTTAGATTGTGGATCATCACCAAATATAACAAATTCTGTAAAAAGTAGGGAAAAAGTTGTTAACGTTAATTCAGATACAACAGTTGAACAAATTGTATCTTACACTTGCGAAGATCAGTACTTTAAAGTACCAGAGTCTGCAGACACTACCCATACTTGTGTAAATGGATCTTGGGTTAACAATGAAAAGTTTAAATGTCTGAAAAGTAAGTTAAGTAAAAATACTATTTCCTACCAAACTACTTTTAATATCTACGCGATAAAAGTATTTTAATTAAAAATTGAAAAAAAAATCATTTTTTGAATATGATAACTGAAAGAGAAGTAATTTTTTTAAAGTGAATTTAAATTGCTTAAACATCAATACTTAGAATGCAATGAAGTACCAACTATACCAAACACTCATTCTTTCGATATCGTTAATCCAATAAGAAGTGGAGGCTACGATTTAAGTGGAAGTGAGCTTGAGTATTCATGCAGAGAATATTTCGTGCCAAGAGTTTCAAGAATGACTTGCGGCAAAAACGGTGAATGGACTCCAACTTTTGAGTGCTATTCAGGTTTCTGAATGTTACTTAATTTCTAAGTGTAATCTAATTAGTGAAAATACAACAAATTTTCACATAATCATGAGACAAAAGTCCTTGAACTAATATAAATAGTTTCTAACAAAAGTAACTTTAAAACTTTAATATTTTGTATCATTATCTTCAAATATAGTAGTGTTATTTAAACTGTGTTTGTTTTCTAATAAGACAACCTGGCTATTTTTACTGAACATAAGGATCGAGGATCAAAATGACAATAAAAAAAATTTTCTAAAAATAAAATTATCATTGTTACTGTAACTTAAATAAATTATTCTAACTATAGTGAATCATAGTTGGTACTTGTGAAACTATGATCCATTTTGATAGAATACATTACTGAACATATCACCCAGCATTGTATATAAAGTTGAAGAAACGATTGTTTACCCTATTATAAAATAAGCTCAAATTAATTCTTCCGTTAGATTAGTTTTCATAAATTTTTGGTAAACTATGTATGATTATTTTTAATCATCAAAATCTGTTATTTTAAACACTTTTGTCTTTTTCAAAACTTCTTACTTCAATATTTTGGAAATAGTTACGATGCATTGTGACAATATAGTCGGTACGGAGAAACATAAATTAACTAAAATGCAGAAACCTATAAAACCTAAACTTTTTGTTTTTAGCTTTTTTAAGATATTAACTTTTTGACACAAAAACAAATTAGAGCTAACTTTAAATTTTTTTCACATGCCATATGACGGTATCACGCTTCGCATTAGTTGCATACTTTTAATCATCCGTTTAAACGTCTTTAATAAAAGAGGCGAAAGTCTTAATATAGAAATTTATATAATTTTTTAAAATAACTATACTTTATGTAAAAAGTTAGTATTATAAAAATTTTAGTTTATTTTAAGTCTAACAACCTCTGTAAAATAACTATTAATCTAAATAGAATATTCTCTTCCCGTTAGTTTATAATGCTAGTCTAATCAACACGTAAAAAAACAATTCATTTTAAGTTATACACTACCTACTTACTCTATTGCCTATTGAGAAACTTGTTGTTTTTACTTAATAAAATTTTGTTAATATTTTATAACTTTTTTTACGTTATGCTTAACTTTATGTTTTAAAACTTACAAATTATTTCTAAAATTTCTAGTGTTTTTGTAGATTGTGGCCCATCACCAACAATACCAAATGCAGAAAAAACTATTAACTTAGAATATCAAGTTAATTCAGAAATAATTGAACAAAGAGTTACTTACACTTGCAGAAATTCGTACTTTTTGGTGCCAGAGTCTGTTAATACAACTTACAACTGTGTAAATGGTGGAGACTGGGAGAAAAATGAATTTGAATGTTTAAAAAGTCGATCAAATTGTTTATTTTCATAAAAAACATTACTTTTTCTGTAATCTTGTTGTTAATCAAAATAAATAAATTGAAAATGTTGTAATGTAAAATAAAACTTTAGTAAAGTACTAAAAATTGTAAAAGTTAAACCTGATATTTAACTTATTATGTTTGCTTTAAGTTGTCAAGAAAATTCAAAACCTTAAATAAATAGTATTTTGATAATTGATCCTTATAATAATGCTTAATAGATATATCTGATGTTTTTGTTTTAGGTTCTATTTCTGAAAAGAAAGTATAATCTAGATGTTGTTTAAGTCGGTCAAGATTACTTAAACCTTTTATTTTTTGCCATGTTTTTATTTTGTAAATTTTCTTGATTATGCTTTGAAAAACTATATCATAACGTAATTGTAAAACTTGCTTGTTTCCAAACCAGTGTGCCCATACCCACCTCTCGTAGGCCGGTCCAGCTACAAGATAGTGTACAGTACGGACGACAAATTGATGATTCCTGGCACAAGAGCTGTCTACTCATGCGATGCTCACCACACCCTGGAAGGTTCCGACACGATCACTTGTCAGGACTCAGGCGATTGGGATCGCTCTACACCTTTCGGCTGCACGCCAAGTCAGTTGATGTTTAATTCTGTTTTTTAAGAGCATGGTTAAAAAAACTATATGTTTTTAGTTTTATGTTGTGTTCAAATTTGCTCTCCAAATCAGTTTAGTTGAGAGTAAACTTAAAATAGTAGTCATTACAACTATTTACAAAAAAAAAAACATTTTTTTGTTTTGAAGTTCCATTTTCTTGTTAAATACGAATTAATACCTAATATTTACAATTTGAAATTATTTCAAGGAATGAAAAAAGTTATGTAGTCATTAAACACGACTTTACTACTAGTTACATGACAATTCGAATTCGGACAACTCAAATTCCGTCAATTCAAATTCTTAAAAAAATTATTTAAAAGATTATATCTCAAATAGTAGTATAAATTTGGAAAAAATAAAATACAGTACACTACCGCTTAAGTACGCAAATTGAACCCGACCAAAAATTGCGTACTTAGCAGGATAGTGCGTACTTTTTGATGACATAGTATAATATAAAATTTAGTTGTTGTTTTCTTTTTTACAACTAGCCACCAAATAATTAAGCCAAATAAACAAGTCTTTTTACTTTAAATAACATTTAATACATAATTCTAATTTGCAAAATTTTTTAATAGATTTTAAAATGATTTATTTTATCTATAAAAAGCTTCTACATAATTAATACATACATTTAATATAGAAGGTCAATGTCAGTCAATGATTAAAAAAAAATATTAAGCTACATTTTGTTTTGTTAGAGGAAAAGTACCAAACTAAATTGTGTTTACCAAACATTTTTAAAACATCAATGTATGTACATTTAAATTAAATTATGACTTAACTATTTTGTATTTGTAGGTTTTTTAACTTTGTCATCTAGATTTATTTATTTTATAGCATTACAGCTCAAATATCATTATTTTTTTTTACTTTTCTGCAACCACTACATGAGTATTTAGTTTTTTAACATCTAATAACAGGACTGTCACAATCTCAGGCCACTTAGACTATTCAGGATTACTCACCCTAGTTTAAAAGTTGTGAAAAGCTAAGTCAGCAGGTTGGCCATTCTACCTGGAAAATAAAATAATCTGGAAAAACTTGATGATTGAAAATTTAGGCAAAAAAACAGGAATTTTTTAGAAGTTCTAGTATAACATCCTTTACTTTGTCTTTCTGGATAAGTGCGTACTTAAGGCGTGATGCGTACCAAAAAAAGTGCGTACTTTAGCGGTAGTATACTGTAGACATATGTAGATTTTGTTAATATCTAAAAGCAACTTATTTTAATTTTTGTAAGATCTAAAATATTTATCAAGATATTTTAAAATTACTAAAAATAAATATGTATTTTACTTTATTGAAGCCATATCTCAAAAAAGATTTAATTTTTTGCAAAAAGATAAAAATAGCATGTAAATACTAATATTATTTACATATGTCTTTTTTATTTTCGAGAAATATACATTACATTTTTTTTGTGGCCGTTTCAATGTCTTTCTAAGAATTTGAATTGTCGGAATTTGAATTGTCCAAATTTGAATAGACGTGCACCCCTCTACTACTATATAAATAAAATTTAAGAAGTTTTACTAAAAGTCAAACTTCTAGTTATCCATTGTGCGCTGGTTGTCAAAAAGCTAATTTGCTATACATTTGTACGCGTGGCAGTTTTATTTGCATTAGAGCTGCAAGCAAAACATGACCAGCCAAAATGCTCGGATGAAATTTAAGAAATTCCGTAAAAAAACGGTGAGCTAAGGTTTAAATCAGGCACCAGTTTGGGAAAGTTCTAAAAATATGTTATACAAACAGCACGTATCTATCATACACTATTAGCTGGTAGCAGTCCAGGATGGTTAACCACATTTTAGGTAAAACAAGCTCATATTTAGCTTACCGACCAAATATATTGCCTACATATGTTCTGGAAATATTATAAATATACAAGTTAGGAACATATTAAATCAAACACTACAAACAAAGCTTGTTATATAAGAGCAAAGAGCAGCACGTTTCAACAAGCTTCTTGGGAATATCTCACACAACATCCCACTGTGACTTCAAACCATAAAAAAATAGCACTTTTTAGAGATTTGATTGGCAACTAAGAAAATGCAAGTTAAAAGTTTTACTGAAAATCAGTTAGTTTACATTGTAGGACAAGTCAATCTAACGGAACAAATTTTACTCAACACCAAATTAACGTTAGAATTAATATTAGTAAATATCAATAAACGATCACAATTAAAAACATTTTTTATAGTTTTGTTATTAAATGAATAGTTAGTTAGTTATATTTAAAACTAGCAAGGGTTTTTATTAGTCTTTATAGTATACGTTTTAGTTTTTGTGATTCTTACATTTTTCATAGTATTCTACCTTCTCAGTATGAAAAACTAAATAATACAATTAATTATAATTACTAGTACACAAAACTAAACACATCAGTTTAAAAACAGTTAACACATCAAAATTTTAGTGAAAATAAACATTTATCTGATTTAAACCATTTCGAAAAAAATCGCTGCATCTATAATTTTTTTTTTGCTGAGACTTTCTAAAAAAACTGGACATTTCTCAGGACCATAAGATTTTATGTAACATTATTTGTTCAATTCAGTTTGAAAATCTTTATCAATCAAAGGGTTAGGATATCCGTTTTTTAATGGTATTCTTTGTTATAACAATAAGTTTATTTCGAAAAACTTTTTTAGATCATATTTTATTTGCTCTATGAAATAACGTTTAAGTAAACTTATTTTTCTTCTCCTACTATTTTTGTGTTACAACTGTATTACGCTAATGAAAATTGTTAGAATAAAATTTTGTTGAATAAAACAAATATTGTCTGAAGTTTTAACTTTATGTTAAGTTTTTATTTTTCAATATTTACCAAAATCTAGCACTAGAAATTTTTCAAACTGCTCAATAAATATTCCTGTTTTTTACGCTATAGATAAAAACAGACATATTTTTAGTGAACTTGTAAAGTTCAAAACAAAATAATAAAATGTTAATGAAAAAATTGCGAACATCATTTTGAAACAAGTACATAAGCTCTTACTTAAAGTTATTTTAATTATAGCTGTGTGGCTTCAGCTTTTGTATAGGTAGAACAAGTCTAACATGCTTAAAAAATAAGAAAAAAAACATAAAAACTCTTTCAATTTGAATAACTTCAATAGCTACTTAATACATAAAACTTTATAAACAGTAAGTTGTTGAACGCAGTATGATTAACTTTCATGTAAGAATAATTGAAATCAGTTTTTTAAGAAAGAGGTCAGCAGTATTTAGTAAGTTACGGGCCAAGTTTCCTAGAAAACAGTATAATTTTAGTTGAAAAGTACATGGTGGGCCTCATTTTGCCTACCCCTGTTTTAAGAGTTTAAACTCATTGTATTAAAGAAAAAAGAATTTAATACGAGTTCGGTTATCACACATTATAATTTTTTTAGATTGTGACATTAATAAAAAGTTTCATCTGACTATTTACGGTGATAATTTATCTTTAAAAATCATTGATTTTTGTCACAGAGTGCAGCAGTATTCCTCCAGTAGATTATGCCACGGCAACAGTAAATGGATCACCACCTAATCCACCGATCGAACACGGTACTCAGGTTGACTTTAAATGTCAAAGTGGTTACGCTTCCAACACTGATCTGATGGCAGCATGTGGTGGGACAACACCTGGTGTAGTTGACGTATCCAGCTTAATATGCTACAAAGGTAACGTTTTGTGTAAAAATAACTTTCAAGACTATTTAATTCCATTCGAAAATTTTAATCATAGCCAATTACCTTAATAGTTGTTAATAGTAGGTCAAATATATGTATTATTTTCGGGACACGCTTAGTTGTAGTTGAAAATAATTTAGTAAGAAAATTGATATGAATAAAAATTACAAGGTAAGGATTAAGGGTAACTGTGATAGTAAAAACAAATGAGAAAATAAATAAAGAGGAAAAGAAATAAAAAAATGTTTTGGATGGGAATTGTGAGCATACCACTGTTTTCATTTGTAATGTTTTACAAACTTTTAAACAACTTTGCACAGTAAGGTGCTTATAAAAACAGCGACTATTGTGTTTTCAGCTAATTTTTATTGCAATTGGCAAATATTACAAGAACTTCTTGTGAAAATTTTTGGATGATTTGAAAAAACTTTCACGCAGGCACCATTTGATTTTTTGAAAGCCACCCCAATGCGAACTGTCTGGGATCCAGAAATGCAACCTTAAAGTTTTTAGCTTTTAAATATTTTACATATGGAAATTATAACAAAAAAATTTGGTACAGTTTAAGACGATTTAACTTAAGTTTGTGAAGGCACTTCTTGATTAAAAAAGTAGCTAGAAATTCAAGAAAACTTACAAAAAGTCATGAAAATTACATCAAATCTAGTAGCACTTTTATAATACTTTCTTACACAGTGTTGAATAGCTTTATGCATTCATTGTATAATTTTTGGGTGCACGTCTGTTAAAGTTCTGACAATTGGAATTTAATAACTCAAATTTCAATATTTCTGTGTTGTTGATGATCATCTCTTTTAATGAATGTTTAAAAGCCAAAGTAAATTACTATTATAATCTTATTGTTAGACCTACAATAGCATTTCAATCTATTTAAAAATTAATCTAATGAATAAAATTTAGCTTAAATAAGTTTTAAAACTCACAAAAATATCGTAATTATTAATGTTCTGTTATATAGTTTTTTTAAGTGTGTTTTTTACCATTGTGATCTTAGACCTACCATAAATTTTTTTTTTAAATATAACTTATTGATATATGGCTACTTAAAATTTTTTTATAAGAGTTTGAATTGTCATGTAACCATTGATTTTCAAAAACAGTCTCTACAAACAATTATAATTAAAAAAAAGGATATTTATAAACATGTTGATGGACCTTTTGAGGAAATGTATATTTTGGTCAAAAATTAAACGTGTATTTTATATATAATTAGAACAAATCAGAAAATATATTTTTAATGTGTATATATTTGAGGCTGTAAGTAATTAATCTCACAGTATCAGAAACATTGAGTGTAATTAAGATGCAGTTTTCACAAAATAGATTAATCTTTTTAGATTGCGTTAATTTTTGATGTTTTGAAGAAACTTTCACGTAGGCACCATTTGATTTTTTAAAAGCCACCCCAATGCAAACTGTAAATTAGATATTATATAAGGAAAACTGCAATTCAATTTATTTATTGTATATCAAAATAACAAATGGTGAAAATATCTTTAATAAAAGCTCATATAGAGAGTGTTTGTTAATTATATAGACTGTGACTTGACTTATTTAAGCACTTGATCTAAAGTATAAAATATAAAAATTTATTTTGTTTTTTTGTAACTTCAACATCAATGCCAAAAGTAGACCTTTAGTTATATACCCTTCTCAACATTTAAATTAAAGTAAAGTATTATGTATAAAAAGTTTCTTATCAATTCAGATTACTAAATCTATTTAAATACTTTGCTTATCTTTGGGCGTTCAAATTTAAAAATTGTTGTAATCATTGGAGTCATTCTTATTTTTGATATATATTTTTTTGTGTTGTAAAAAATAACTGCGTAAACGTTGTTCATTTTTTACTGAATTAGTTTCTTTTATAATATTATTAACAGATATTTAAGTTACAATTAAAATAAATCTGAATTGATCACTCAGCTGTAGTCTTGAAATTATCTTTTTCAAAATTTTAAAATAATCTTTTTTATCTGGTTTTATATTCACTTGCAAATTATACTTATATCTGCTTAATAATATAATAGTAACGATTTTTTATTAGTTTTGATTAGTGACACGGATCAGTTACTTTATTGTTTTATGTACAAAATAAAGATGTTTTCTATAATTTATAAGATATCAAAACGGTTACGAATTTCGCAATTATTTTTTTTTTAATCTGGTTTTGTTATAAAAGCGATAAATCTTAATCGATTTAGTGATAAGTTTGCATTCGTGATGTATGACTAAAGTGGGTTTTTTAAAGTAAATATTTTTAGGCTCATACCGTAGAAATATTATTTACCACAAATAGCTAAAGTCTTAATGTTTGATTTCTGCAAACAAATTTTGCAAAATAGCTTGATAAAATGTGAACGTCATTGAGTAGTATATCACAGTTATTGATTATGTGGGTTTGCCACAAATTTCTCTTTATTTGATAGCACAGAAATAAATAAAAATGTTTTTTATCAAAAAACTTTCACTTTAAATAAAGTCTAAAAAGTTGTATGTAGAAAAATGTTGCTAGATTCATTGACCCGAAAAAAATTATATATTTTGTTCTTTTTAGAAGCTTATTGAGTACCCTTATGTGTGTATTAGTTACACGATATATAATACACTTAACTTGATGCCAAGTTTTGTACTTGATTTTTAAAACATAGTTTTTTTTCAAAATTTCCAATTTGTTGTCGATTTTCAAACTAATAAAGTTTCACTTAAATTATTTAATGTTGCGTATATTGTTATAGTTTCCTGAACTAATTGACTAAGCTATACAAACCTAGACCGTATGAGTCGTTCATTACAGATTGTCCTGAAGTTCCATCATTTAACAACACACAATTATCAGTGACCGACCATGCTTCTTATCATCGCGTAGCAACTTTCGTGTGCGAAGGTGGTTCTTCGCTCTTTTTAGAAGACGGGAGCAGCGCAGGATCGTTCCAACTTACTTGTAGCAAGAACGCAACGTGGGCCGGTGTAGGAGGAAAATGTAGAAAAGGTGATATATGAAATATTTTCTATTAATCTTGCTCTGTAGAATGTTGAGTAGAGTTATTACTTATTGAACTGTTTAATTCTACCAGGCAATGCTTTTAAATTATGCGTTCCTTTAAAGTTTACTAGCGATATAACAAGTTGTATCAAATTAAGAGTATTTCGTCAAGTTTGCAAACAGGTTAATTAGTTTTAAAATGCTTCAATTTTTTGTGCTGAAAGTTTTAAATGTTAATTTAAAGTTATCAATTCATTCGTTAAAATTTTTATTGTTCTTTGTAAAACAAAAGTAAAAATATTATCAATATTTTGTCGTTTTTATAAAAATCAAAGTAAAATATCTATGCAATTTGCTTGGTTTAAGAAATTTTTAAGTTTTATAATCTTTGAAATATCCTGTTTTTGTTTTAAAAAGTCATATGACCAAACTTAAAAGTAAAGTTATTTTGAAAAGTCGTTTTCACAAATAAAAGTTTTTCCCTAGATTAGTTGTTGAAACTAACACATAATTAACTTGCTTTGAAGAACTATATACTAAAGTATTAAAAACCCCGCCTAGTCCCTTACCTAATCTACTTGATTCAAAATCAGTATACAACTGTTTATAAAACACACTTTGAAAGATATTTTATATGCATTTTTGCAACAAACTAAAATGATGTTGCTTATATCAATTTAAGTTTTTAACTTTTTGCGAAACGCGAGAAATCTGAATGAACATTTAGAACTGTTTGTTTCTGAAAAGTCACTTTAACATGCACCGCAATGTTGCAGACTGCCCGGATGCAATACCCGATAATAAGCTCGATAATTACAACATTGAAATGGTAACGAAAACGAAAGCGAGTTTTGACGAGGCGCTGCAAGTCGAGTATGTGTGCAAAAGTGGTTACGACAAGCTGTATTTGGGTGACTTTGTTTATAAGTGTCAGGAAGATGGTATGTGGAACAATAAAAATGTGCTCCAGTGTCGTAACAGTTAGTTGCTTTTAGTTTTCAGCGTCTGCACGGTTACCACTCTTCTAAGGATAAAATTTTGTTTTCAAGTTTTGATATTTTGCATACAATACAAAATTGTTTTTAGTACTGTGATTTGATTGCCTTTTAGTTGTAGTCAGTTATTAAAGTTCCACCATTTTTAATAAACGTACTCAACTCATAAAACTTTTGTTTTGTGCAAAAGGAGAATAGCTGATAGTCATAAATACTAGCTTAGTTTTGTCTACCTCTAAATTATTAGATTTATTCTATTCTAGAATTCAAAAATATTTACTTTCAGTTGAGACTTATCTTATTTTTTTTTTTTCAAATATTGTAGGTTTATACAGTTCAATTAGTTTTAAGTTATATAATTAACTTTTTGAAAAACTATTTTTAACAATAAAATTATTTAGTAGAGGAACTCACATTTTAAATTAATTAATAGTTTTTTTCGCCTTTATGTAAATTTTTAATCTATAAAGTTTGTTTATAGATTATTATGACATTTTTTACTAAGGTAGGTGATAGGATTTGACTTTTAGTATGATGATTTTATATTTACTGATATCGTAGCACTGAAAATTTAAGATTATTAAATTAGGTTTGAAATAACTAAGTATGATGGTTTTCAATGTGGCATTTTTATCATTAAAAATAGTTACAACTCTATAATTTCGTTATCAAAAAATGCATTTTCGAGTCAAACTAAATAAATATAAACAAAATCATTTAAGTAAATAAAAATATGGGTAAACTTAAGAAACAATTAATAAATTATGAATACTAATCGAACACCAAGTAAATAGTAATTAGAACAAAATAGATTTAAAAAAAAAATTAACTGGCTATTTAAAGACATTTTGCGGAATCCTAGATCCTTTATAAGGACCTAGTTAAGAATTATCTTTCAGTTTGTTTTACTTAATTATTATTGCTGATAAACTGCTGCGTTTTAAGTTGGCCAATAGCCCGACATATCGATAATTTTTTTTGTTTTTGTTTTTTTAAGTTAGTAGGTAGAAAGCCAAGACCCTTGCGCATATAAAGCCTCAAAACAAATTTCAAAATTCGGTTTACAACGGTAGTTGGCGCGAGACGATTAGGAAAAGTTGAATAATGATGTGTTCAAAAATTTATATTAAACCGCCAAAGCAAATTTAATTTGTTTTCCATAACTTAAAAAGGGTGTTTAAAAGTTACGTTTAATAAGTAGTTTAATCAGATATTTCTGACTTTTTTTAATTGTTTTTCTAAAAATTTGATAAAATAAGATATTTTGGGGAGAAACTAAAGATGCATATATATTTATTCCTATAAGCCTTAGACTTAAAACATTTTAATAAAGTTGTAAATACTATATTAACTTAATTTCAAACTACTGTAACTACTGTTTACTTTCAGATTGCTTTCAGTTCATCACGTCTGAAAAACTGGAGAACTTTGGAGACGCTAAAAGTCATTGTGAAGAAAATAGTGGACGTTTGCTAGAGCAAAGTATGAAGCTTAGGTGGAAAAACTATCATAAGTAAGTTGCTTAAAAGAAATTCAATTTTTTAATTATAACTACTTGTTTTTTTATTTTTCAACGTTGGACCTAAGAATCAAAAATTTATCAACTTCAACAGTATACATAAACACACAATCTTTAGAAAATAAGCAAATGTATAATTTGTAAAGCAAATTGTTGTTAAACTTTGGTCACTTTTGCATTAAAACTTGGAAATATAGGAAACTTTTATCTAAGCTTAGTATATAAAATAGCATAATATTTTTAAACAGGTAAGTATTTATATGAACTGCACTAAAAACTTTGATAAACCCACTTACTTTCTCAGTTGTAAAAAGTAATTGCTTTTTTGAACTAAGTACAAAATTATTGTTACATTTTAACGAGCTTGTTTAGTTTGAATCTCTAATGAGAATTTATTTTACACTTTTATGCAGTTTATAAACTCAGTTATGGAAGTTTCTACCTCAGGTTGTAAAATACAAAAACAGTTAATAAAAAAAATGGTTTTCAGGGAGAGGTGCTGTATAGAAAATATAATCATTAAGATTTAACAAATATCAGGAGTATTTAATTAAGATAAAGTTTTCCTAATTAGGTTATTTTCGTATTTACTTTTTGGGTACATTTCGAATTTTTCTGATAATTATTTTACTTAGCTTTATTGTTTTTAATTTCAGTCGAAAATGTTGTCCTGCGACGCAAAGCTGTCGAATAAATAATATAAAACAAATTATTTTATTAATAAGTATATACCAACTTTAATTTACTGTTTTTCTCCATTGACTTTAAGCTTATATGTGAAATGTAAACTATATCACTTCTTGCAAAAATAATAAGTTGTTTTATTGATTTAGTTTTTTCTAACAACGAAAACATCGGCGAAAGTCTACAGAGGCTAAGCGTGGACTTTCGTATGCCGTAAGACAAGCTCATGTTTAACATAAGGTTTGATCATGCCGATTAGATCATCAGACCACAAGCCTTCGGTAGACTGAGACCGGATTCTCCTTATTGGTACTCATCAGTCTGTGATGACTGCAAGTTTTTTGGTTGTGAGTGACTGATGAGTCCTAATAAGGACGAAACCGGTCTCAGTCTGCCATGTAACAATGTAATTAGCCTTAAAGTTTACTTAAAACTTAATTTATATCAAACTTGTAATTTTAATGATTTTTTATGTTTATTTGTATACTACAAACTTTTTTAACTAAACATAAGTAGCGGCCCGAATAAAATTGCTCAACGGTCCTTTATATAGTGTTAGTATCGGAACGAACAAACATTGTATGTTTAATGTTCATAATTTCTTTTGAATGAGTTTAATTAAAGCAAGCAATCTAAAATATCTACGACAAAAAATAATTACAGAGCCAAAATATTTAACAGCCAGTATAAGTTGCAGTTCCGATAACTCCGTCACTGCTCTTTCGGGTTAACTAAAGTTTAATTGCATTCTGTTTCAAAAATATTGACGCTAATGTTTTTTACAGTGTGATAGAAAACACTCTATCAGGTTTCACCTGGGAGTGCTGGACCGGTATAAGTGACTCGGAAACCGAACAAGTCTTCAAGTTTGTGTCAGACAACTCAATAGCGTACGAGACAGATAAAGATTCAAGAATCAAGGTTCACGGTGAGACGCCGACAAAAGAAGAAGATGTGAAGTACACTTGGACATTTGGTGAGCCCAACCACGTTTTTCCTGCTGAAGACTACGTAACCCTCTCAAAACAACAAATGTTAATCGACCGAAGCTCTACGTTTGAAATGAATGTGCTCTGTGAAATACCAACACCGGAATGTCATGAAAGTACTAATCTTGTTATTTACATAAAAGATTAAATTTCTACTTAGTATGTGTAGAGTTTTTTAACACTTGAGATGTTTGTATTAGTTTTTATTTCTGTATGTGACACTATTGATAAAAAATAGATGTGAGGTGTCCAGCAATACCTAATGCATCTTATAATATCGAAGAGAGATATTTAGGAGATCAGCTTGTACGGGGCGTCAAAATAACTTACGAATGTAATCAAGGATTTATACGTATTTCTGGAAGCAACTCTATTACATGCACTGTAGATGGGTGGTCAGAAAACGCAGAATGCGTTAAAAGTAAGCAAAAAACAACAAACAAAAAAAGTTTGAACCAAAACTATTGCTTTTTTAGAGTTTTTTATAAAAGTTTTAAACGTTAAAATTTGTATAATCTTTAGCCTATAGATAAACACAAGCATGTTTCAACAATGTGTTAAAACTATTGGATTTTAAACTACAGTTTTATTAAGTTTGTCCTCCCCTACCAACCCCGGACGATTTCAATGTGAAAATCGTAGAACTAGACTTTACTGACTACACCATGACTAGATACGCTTGCGATAATTCAAATTACCAGTTTTTGTACTTTATTCATCTAAACATCACTAATTGATGAGTATATTTCAAGTTAAAAATCATTAATTAAATTAAGGTTTTTAGTTTCACCAACATAAAAAGCATAATTACGAAATAAACCACATAAACATAACGACCAAATAAAAGCTTAATTTGTATAAATTAAAACCTTTGTTACTAAAATTGTACCTTGACCAAAATGCTTAATATGTTGGTTTCTTATTGAATTATTTTTGACTCACTAACAACTCACAGGGGAATACGAGTTCAGCTTAACGAGAAAAAAGGGTACGTTTAACCAGGCTCGGGAGCAATGTCAAGAAATGAGTGGAGACCTAATATATGAAAACTTAGGACCCGACGGGAAAATGTATCACCCGTAAGTTGTATTTTAAATATATGTATATGTATGTCTATAAAACAAAACAGCATTTCGTTTGACAACTTGATAATGACTTGAATTTGTGTGAAAGTACTTTTTTACGATAAAAAATATTTCTTTTTTACCAACTTAAAAAATCTCGATTAATTCTGTGTGTTTCACTATTTAACTAACCTATCCTAAGAATATAACAGACAACTTAAGTTTTGGTTTAGTTAGCAAAATAACAACAATTTTTTGAGTTACATCGGACATACACAACTTTGCATATAAAATTAAATCCAACTGACATGCTTAATTTTTTCTTCATCTCGTTTACCGCAAAAAATCACAACGGATTCATTTGAACTTTATTACCGCGTAAATCTGAAAATAAAAAAACAGAGAAATCAGGGATTTGGTCGTGGATAATCCAGCGTGGATCGGCCTGACCGACGAAGTTGTTGAGGGTGAGTGGCGGAAACCGGGATCTTCAGCTTCAGATGAGGTGTTTGACACTAGAATGAATGGAAACTTGTTCTCGTGGGTAATGCCTGAGCCCAATAACGGCCGTGTTAATAGGATCACCGCAGTTTACCAGGACTGTGTGTATGTCGGTTACAAAGGCCCACTGAATATGGACGACACCAACTGCTGCACCGATGTTCCGGTTGGAACATGCACATCTTTTTACTCGGGCGACAAGTTTGGTCTTTGCGAGATAAAACCGCCCGAAGGTTGAAAAGAAATTTGAGCTGTGCGAAGCAGAGCGCAGCGCTTGAAGGTGTTGGAGTTTTGTATTTATTTTATGAGCTTCCGTTTTTAAATTATTTTGTTTTTGCTCCTTTTAATAAAACTTTGTACTTTTTTCATTTAGATTTTATGGCTCTGTATTTTTTTCTTAGTTTTTAAAGTTTAGTTTAAACCTAGTTAGATATATATCATTAAAATGCTGTAGTAAAACATATTTTCATATTTAAATTACCTAATAAGTCATCGTAACACTGTAGAATATTTTAGTATAGACTAGAATATTTTATAAGGTTATTTATTGCATTTGTTTAAAATCTAAAAGTAAAAGCTATATGCATGTTTGTCTGCTGTACAGTGAAAAGCTGTAAGTTTTATTTTAAATATATTTGTCTTTAAAACATAACAGCATTATGTTATACAATTTGATTATGACATGAGTTAGTGTAAAAATGCTTGTTAACAGTAAAAATATTTCTTTTATTACCAGCTTAAAAATCTCGATCAATTATGTGTGTTTCACTAGTAAACTAACACATCCTAGGAATATAATAAACAACTTAAGTTTTGGTTTAGTTAGCAAAATAACGACATCAAAAAAATTTGAGTAACATCGGACGTACACAACTTTGCATATGAAAATAAATCCAACTGACATGCTTGATTTTTTCTTCATCTCTTTCACCGAAAAAATCACAGCGGATTCATTTTAACTGTATTACAGCGTAAATCTCAAAGTAAAATAAACAGAGAAATCAGAAAATTGGTCCTGGATAAGGAAGCGTGGATCGGCCTGACCGACGAATTAGTTGAGGGCGTGTGGCGGAAACCGGAATCAGATGTGATGTTTGACACTGAAATGGCTGGAAACTTGTTCTCGTGGTCATCAGGTGAGCCAAACGACGGCGGTGAACACACCATCCAAAACTGCGTGTATGTCCGTTTGAAGTTTGGACGGCTGGGTATGGACGACAATCATTGCTCGATTCCTTTAAAGTTGGGTCTCTGCGAGATAAAACCGCCCGAAGAGTAAAAAATTGAGCTGTGCTTAGCAGAGCACAGCGCTTGTTGATGTTGCTGTTTTGTATTTATTTTATGAGTTTGTGTTTTTAGATTATTTTGTTTTTGTTCCTTTTAATAAAACTTTGTACATTTTTTTTCATTTAGATTTTATAGCCCTGTATTTTTTTAGTTTTTAAAGTTTTGTTTAAATCTTGTTAGATATATATCATTAAAATGCTAGTGTAAAACATTTTTTCTTCTTTAAATTACCTAATAAGTCATCATAGTACTGTGTAATATTTTAGTTTAGTCTAAATGTTTTGTAAGGTTTTTTTGTTGCATTTGTTTGAAATCTCAAATTAAGAGCTATATGCATGTTCGTCTGCTGTACAGTAAAAACAAGATTTTATTTCACTTTCTCGTTTGAGATATTTTAGTTGTTTTATCCCGTAAGATACACTTGTGCACAAAACAGTTTTACTGTGCTTAAATTATTTATTTCTTATTTAAAATTAGCTACTACTAAACATTTAAAAGTTCCTCAATGATGCACTCCTTTATTGTATTTATACTCCTAAAGCAAACTTAAATACAAGGCTTTGGACATATTTTTAATTGAAACAACCTAAATATATAAAGTTTATTTAGAGAATAATAATAAAGTACTTTTTTTATATTTTAAGTGGTAGAAGCTATTTGGCTTTAAAAATATTTCAGTAGTACTTGATTGTTTTTTAAAACAATTTCTATTTTTATTAAAACATTAAACGGTCTGCGGTAGACTACGTTTACTTCTAGCCTACAGTATATAATACCAAACTTTTGTTTAATGCTTGTAATAAATTTTATTGTTTTGATATATCTCTTTAAGCTTAAATTGTGCTTCATAAGAATAGAGGTAGTTGTACATTTCAAGGTTACCTAAACAAAGTATGTTTGGCACCGCATAATGATAGCAACTATATTTTTATTTCAAACAAGTAAAGTAGGGTAAAACTATTTTATATTTATTTGTAAACTAATCACTTAATTTTTTTTTAGTTGTAAAAATAAGTATTCAAACCACTTTTTTTAAATGTACTAAATTAACGATCTAAACGACATAAACTAAATTTGCACAATCTTGTTGGCGAGTAATAATAAATTTATTGTTAATCTCAATAAGCCATCTGATATTTTCTGGTGGTCTTTTTAAACAGCACAAGTTTGTTGCAGGGGTAGAAAGCTTTTTTATTTAACCGGCTTTCATTATTTAAAACATATATTAAAAAGGTTATACTGAAACTATGACTAAATTTAATGATAAAGTAAATTATATCAAAATAACATAATCATATACAAATGAAAATTAGTTTTAGTTGCAAACTATTGTGTTTAAGAGTAAATTTACATGTAAAAACAATATGCTGCTTTGAGACAAGCAATACTAGTATGAGACAAGTAAATTTTTAAAAATTACCTTTTAAAAATAACCAGTAGTTATTACGGCCATCATCAACAGAGTTGAGATGTTTCGCGCCATCAGTAATAATTAATGAGCTTTACCGCAAGATCAACAGCATCCGAGACAATCCTACGACCGGTTTCGTCCTAATTAGGGCTAATCAGGCAGGAATACTCGCGAGACACCGCTATTGTGAACTTAACCAAGCGGGCTTAAGTACAAAGTACTGATCATCAAACATAGCTAAAGTTATAAAAACTCAATAAAAAGTTTAAACTTATTTACTTAATATAAAAGGTGAAAACGTAGTACAAATTACTAATATTAAAATAATATTCTATTAGGGGGAGACGTAGGGAAATAAAACTAATTAGTATCATAAATAGAAATATGATGAAATCAGTAGTTAGTTTAGATGAGATAATTAATATAAAGGAATTATTTACTTATTTTCTTTTTACTATCTTTGTGGAAAGTTACTGAGTTTTAATCTATTTGAATTAAATCTGCTCAGTTTTAAGCGAATATCTTCTACCCTCTCACACAATACGACATTTAATTTTTTTTCTTGGTAAGATTGATTAAAACAAAAGAGTGATTTAATTACCATAACATACTATCTTGAAACTTTTTTTTTTGTCATTGAAAAACAAAAACTTTTTCAATTAAATTCATCGATTATTTATTTTTCAGACTAATGAAAAAATATATGCTTAGTTGATCTCTTTTATTGAGTCAATACTCATTGCAAATGCCGATAAATACAAACAATAATTGCAATAAAATTGCAATATATAAGTAGACAAAAAAAAACAGTTAGTAAACTACACCACAGTCATAAAATTCGACGTTTTATTCAAAGCTTTTGAAATAAAAGTTTCACCTACACCTGAGGTTTAGAAAATGTTTAACCTAGTCTGAGTTTTTAAAATTTTAAAACTAGCCTGTTTGTTTGGCATCTGTGTTTAAAATAAAATTCACAAAATAAAGAAATGTCGAAGTTTGTTAAGAGTGAATTTGTTATATAGCTAAAAAAATATTTATAAGTCAGCTTTAATGAAATACTAAGTTTTATAAATATTTTTAATAAATGTATAAAATTTATTAAGCCATTTATGAAGTAGAAAAACTTATTTTCTATTGAGCATTGTAGCAATTTTTTATCTGCAATAAAAATACATATTGCATTTAAAAACAGTAAATGTGATACACAAGACGAGCTATAGGAATAAAAAACTTTAGTTGGGATTTATTGCGAGAAACGAAAAAAAAATTGCTTAAATCAGTTTTAACATAGTTATCATTAGTAACTACAGACTCATCAGAAAAAACTGTTAAGGAAAGTTATAAAGTAGCAAAAGTAATTAAAAAAAAACATACCGTTTAGAACTGAAAACTTATTTTAAAAAGTTGTGATGAACGTTGTAAAACATTTTTACTATCTAGTATTAACTAGAATAGTTGTTTACTAACTAGAATTTAACCTAGTTAAGCTTAATTAAGCATTTATTTATAGGATAGATTATATTAAACCTTTTGTAGAAGCTGTTAATCGTAACGCACACTCACTAACACGATTAGTAGCACTAATCATTCTATTTGAGGATGAGTGCTAGCAGCAAGAGATCCATACCTGTGTCAGTATACGACCGCTCGAGGTTAGTTACTGATGCTGAAGAGGGTATGGACGCTAGTTACCACATACCAACTATAAACCCTGAGCGGACTAACATATCTCACCAACACAAAGCGATATCAGAACAACACAAATCGATATCAGACGAAATGAAAGTGTTAGTAGCAAGAGCTGAGGGTTATAATGGCATCCTTCAACGCTACGATCCACTACCTTTCGATAACATTAACGAATACACAACGAAAACGAAGACCATTAATAAACAAAAAATGCGCCAAAACTATGTCGCACCGAACAGTTTTGAAAATTTAACGGCGTACAGTCATCAAACGTCGTTAAAAAATGTTAATGAAATGATTAGAACATTAGAACAAAAAAAAACTCTTCTTCCAATTTACGTCAACGACGGCAGTGTTTTTAATAAAGAAACTGGCGCAGATAAGCTTACACGTAAATTTCACCGTTTCACTAAAATTACTACACCACGCCAAACCCTGAATTACTTCGTCGGAGAATTTGAGCGACTCAATGTGACAGATGATCACACGAAATATAACATTATAGTCGGAAAATGGGTTCCCGACGAGGTGTCACAATACTATACGACAGTCAGCCCTGAAAAACAAAATTTTCAATCGTTCAAAGAATTTTTTGAAAGACGTGACTGTCCCTTTACGCCAATTCTCGGCAAACGTCCAATACTTACCAGCTCTACTTCGTTTAGCGCGTATTTGGCCGAGGCTACCGAATGTGCAACAGCTCATGAGGATGACCGTATTAAGTTCTTTTTATAATATCATGCTCCTAGTTCTTTGAAGAGCAGGATCGAAAAATATGTTGTAGAAGATCTTATACAATTTAAACGCCGCGTACAGACTATGCGGTCACACCAAAGTGACGACCCTCCTGTATCCGATCCACCAGTCAATTATAACAAGTCAAGAAAAAACCAAGGCCATCAACGACATAATGGGCGTCACAATAGCGGCAATGACAGGTATGTTAAACAAAGTTATGACAATAGCGGTAACTTGAGACAGAACTTTTAAAAGCGTTACCAAAATTACGGTAGTAGTAATAATTACGGGCGTAACTTTAACAATCGAAATCAAAATTGCATTAATTTTTCTAGATACTTCGTTCGAAATTTTAATATCCGAAACCAAAATTGTTGTAACGGTGGTAGTTATAGGCACGAACTTGATAATCGTTACCAAAACCATGGTAACAGTAATAACTATTAGCGCCACCGAAAAAAAATTACGTTAGTAGACCTTATAATAAAAAGTTATTAATAAAATTAAAGCTCTTACTAATTCACTTAACTTGAGGTTTAAATTAAACTTTATATCTAAATTGATAAACTTTATGATGTATTTTATCGAAAAAAATGTGCTTAATGCAATTTGAATGAATATCATTTTTAATTTAATTTATATTTTGTGATGCTTTATTGTTGTCTTTTTCTTAAGTGTTAAGGAGGTGTTGCAGATTGATATAAATAATAAAAGTGGTATAAATAAAGATGCTAACTTTTCAGAAAAAATGAATTTTGAATCAAACATATAATAAAATATGTTTTATCGTTGAGCTTCTCGTATTTCGTTTAAGTTGAGGTTAAAATTGAACTTTTTATTTATCATGATTAGTTTATTTTTATCAAAAAAATGTACTTAATACAATTTAGATGAATCCCCTTTGTAATTTGATTTAAATTTCAAGTATATTTTGTGAAACTTGATTATGGAGCATCTTGTAATTCCTATAAGTTGAGGTTTAAATTAAATTTTATATTTATAATGATTAGTTTATTTTCTAAATTTTGTTATTCTTTTTTATTATTTTTCTATCATTAGTTGTTCTTAAAATAAAGTTTAAAATTTAAATTCTATAGATTGAATAGAACGACTTTTTGAGAAGTATGATACTATTTGTTTGCTTTCATAAAACTTACTCATTAAAAAAAAATAAATAAAGTCGATATTGAACATCGACCTGAAAAATTTATTGTTTTCGCTTCGATAGTCAAAATGTCGAGTTAGTTAATAAATAATTTAAATTTTTAATTTTTTTCGTTTAATGATAATTAAATTAAAAACAATTTGGTTTTTTAAAACATTGTTTCGAACAAATAATAACAATCGCTAGTTAAGCTAGTTGACGCATTTTCGTTAATGCCATGTAGAGTAAACTAACAATCACGCCGGGTATCATGCTTCTACCAGCATGTTATAACTAGATAATTAGAACCATGCCTTGATCATGCGGAACTGTTATGCAAACGAGGTGTACATAAGCAGCCGAGCGAATGAGAGAGCAAGTTTTACCGACTTCATGTCAAGAAGAAAGCAGTTCCACGTCTCTTGGCGCTTTGAGCGTAAGCCGCCATCTTAGAAAAGCTAGATGATCTCCGGAAAATCCTTCTTATTCAAGTATTTGTTTGTTAATCTAAAACATTTACTTTGTACTTTACTTCATAACTTCGTAGTTTTTATATCTTATTCTATATACATTTTGTATACCTACTTTAGCAATGTCGACGGGGCGTACAGCTCGTTTTGAGTTGTTAGCATGCCATACTCATAAGTTTACGCATACTGTAGCAGACAAGCTGTCCTCCAGCAACAACTTTCAGTTTTGGTCAATTTGAACATAGAACTCAACGTATAAGCCTACACATTCGGTGGCATAAACTTATTACTTCTGTCTTTCTTTTCTTTATTTCAATATTTGTGTCTTTTTATTTTGCGCGCTCTACATCCGGTGTCACCCGGTTAAATTTGTATAATCTACAGCCTATAGATATACACAAGCATGTTTCAAAACTATGTTAAAACTATTGGATTTTATTTAGTTTGCCTCTCCTACCAACCCCGGAAGATTTCAATGTGAAAATGGTAGAACTAGACTTTACTGACTACACCATGACTAGATACGCTTGCGATAATTCAAATTACCAGTTTTTGTACTTTATTCATCTAAACATCACTAAGTGATGAGTATATTTCAAGTTAAAAATCATTAATTAAATTAAGGTTTTTAGTTTCACCAACATAAAAAGCATAACTACGAAAAAAACCACATAAATAAAACGACCAAATAAAAGCTTAAGTTGTATAAATTAAAATCTTCTTTACTAAAGTTTACCTTGACCAAAATGCTTAATATGTTGGTTTCTTATTGAATTATTTTTGACTCACTAACAACTCACAGGGGAATACGAGTTCAGCTTAACGAAAAAAAAGGGTACGTTTAACCAGGCTCGGGAGCAATGTCAAAGATTGAATGGAGACCTAATATATTAAAACTTGGGACCCGGCAGGAAAATGTATCACCCGTAAGTTGTATTTTAAATATATGTATATGTATGTCTATAAAACAAAACAGCATTTCGTTTGACAACTTGATAATGACTTGAATTTGTGTGAAAATACTTTTTTACCGTAAAAAATATTTCTTTTTTTCCAACTTAAAAAATCTCGATTAATTCTGTGTGTTTCACTATTTAACTAACCTATCCTAAGAATATAACAGACAACTTAAGTTTTGGTTTAGTTAGCAAACTAACAACAACAAAAATTTGAGTACCATCGGACGTACACAACTTTGCATATAAAATTAAATCCAACTAACATGCTTGATTTTTTCTTCATCTCTTTTACCGCATAAAGTCACAACGGATTCATTTGAACTTTATTACCGCGTAAATCTGAAAATAAAAAAACAGAGAAATCAGGGATTTGGTTCTGGATAATCCAGCGTGGATCGGGCTGACCGACCAAGTTGTTGAGGGTGAGTGGCGAAAACCGGGATCTTCAGCTTCAGATGAGAAGTTTGACACTAGAATGAATGGAAACTTGTTCTCGTGGGTATGGCCTGAGCCCAATAACGGCCGTGTTAAAGGGATCACCGCAGTTTACCAGGACTGTGTGTATGTCGGTTATAAAGGCCCACTGAATATGGACGACACCAACTGCTGCACCGGTGTTCCGGCTGGAACATGCTCATCTTTTTACTCAGGCGACAAGTTCGGTCTTTGCGAGATAAAACTGCCCGAAGATTAAAGAGAAATTTGAGCTGTGCGAAGCAGAGCACAGCGCTTGAAGGTGTTGAAGTTTTGTATTTGTTTTATGAGCTTCCGTTTTTAAATTATTTTGTTTTTGCTCCTTTTAATAAAACTTTGTACTTTTTTTTCATTTAGATTTTATGGCTCTGTATTTTTTTCTTAGTTTTTAAAGTTTAGTTTAAACCTAGTTAGGTATATATCATTAAAATGCTGTAGTAAAACATATTTTCATATTTAAATTACCTAATAAGTCATCGTAACACTGTAGAATGTTTTAGTATAGACTAGAATATTTTATAAGGTTATTTATTGCATTTGTTTAAAATCTAAAATTAAAAGCTATATGCATGTTTGTCTGCTGTACAGTGAAAAGCTGTAAGTTTTATTTTAAATATATTTGTCTTTAAAACATAACAGCATTATGTTATAAAATTTGATTATGACATGAGTTAGTGTAAAAATACTTGTTAACAGTAAAAATATTTCTTTTATTACCAGCTTAAAAATCTCGATCAATTATGTGTTTTTCACTAGTTAACTAACACATCCTAAGAATATAATAAACAACTTAAGCTTTGGTTTAGTTAGCAAACTAACAACAACAAAAAAATTGAGTAACACAACTTTGCATATAAAAATAAATCCAACTGACATGCTTGATTTTTTCTTCATCTCTTTTACCAAAAAAAATCACAGCGGATTCATTTCAACTGTATTACAGCGTAAATCTCAAAGTAAAATAAACAGAGAAATCAGAAAATTGTTCCTGGATAAGGAAGCGTGGATCGGCCTGACCGACGAATTAGTTGAGGGCGTGTGGCGAAAACCGGAATCAGATGAGATGTTTGACACTGAAATGGGTGGAAACTTGTTCTCGTGGGCCTCAGGTGAGCCAAACGACGGCGGTGAACACACCATCCAAAACTGCGTGTATGTCCGTTTGAAGTTTGGACGGCTGGGTATGGACGACAATCATTGCTCGATTCCTTTAAAGTTGGGTCTCTGCGAGATAAAACTGCCCGAAGAGTAAAAAATTGAGCTGTGCGTAGCAGGGCACAGCGCTTGTTGGTGCTGCTGTTTTGTATTTATTTTATGAGTTTGTGTTTTTAGATTATTTTGGTTTTGTTCGTTTTAATAAAACTTTGTACTTTTTTTTCATTTAGATTTTATAGCTCTGTATTTTTTTAGTTTTTAAAGTTTTGTTTAAATCTTGTTAGATATATATCATTAAAATGCTAGTGTAAAACATTTTTTCTTCTTTGAATTACCTAATAAGTCATCGTAGTACTGTGTAATATTTTAGTATAGACTAGAATATTTTATAAGGTTGTTTATTGCATTTGTTTTAAATCTCAAATTAAGAGCTATATGCATGTTTTTCTGCTGTACAGTGAAAACAAGATTTTATTTCACTTTCTCGTTTGAGATATTTTAGTTGTTTTATCCCGTAAGATACACTTGTGCACAAAACAGCTTTACTGTGCTTAAATTATTTATTTCTTATTCAAAACTAGTTAATACAAAACATTTCAAATTTACTCAATGTTGCACTCTTTTATTGTATTTATACTCCTAAAGCAAACTTAAATACAAGGCGTTGGACATATTTTTAATTGAAACTACCTAAATATATAAAGTTTATTTAGAGAATAATAATATAGTACTTTTTTTTTTAAGTGGTAGAAGCTATTTGGCTTTAAAAATATTTCAGTAGTACTTGGTTGTTTTTTAAAACAATTTCTATTTTTATTAAAACAGTAAACGGTCTGCGGTAGACTACGTTTACTTCAAGCCTACAGTATATAATACCAACCTTTTGTTTAATACTTGTAATAAATTTTATTGTTTTGATATATCTCTTTAAGCTTAAATTGTGCTTCATAAGAATAGAAGTAGTTGTACACTTCAAGGTTACCTAAACAAAGTATGTTTGGCACCGCATAATGATAGCAACTACTTATTTTTATTTCACTCAAGTAAAGTTGGGTAAAACTATTTTATATTTATTTGTAAACTAGTCACTTATTTTTTTTTAGTTGTAAAAATAAGTATTCAAACCATTTTTTTTAAATGTACTAAATTAACGATTTAAACGACATAAACTAAATTTGCACAATCTTGTTGGCGAGTAATAATAAATTTATTGTTAATCTCAATAAGCCATCTGATATTTTCTGGTGGTCTTTTTAAACATCACAAGTTTGTTGCAGGGGTAGAAAGCTTTTTTATTTAACCGGCTTTCATTATTTAAAACATATATTAAAAAGGCTATACTGAAACTATGACTAAATTTAATGATAAAGTAAATTATATCAAAATAACATAATCATATACAAATGAAAATTAGTTTTAGTTGCAAACTATTGTGTTTAAAAGTAAATTTACATGTAAAAACAGTATGCTGCTTTGAGACAAGCAATACTAGTATGAGACAAGTAAATTTTTAAAAATTACCTTTTAAAAATAACCAGTAGTTATTACGGCCATCATCAACAGAGTTGAGATGTTTCGCGCCATCAGTAATAATTAATGAGCTTTACCGCAAGATCAACAGCATCCGAGACAATCCTACGACCGGTTTCGTCCTAATTAGGGCTAATCAGGCAGGAATACTCGCGAGACACCGCTATTGTGAACTTAACCAAGCGGGCTTAAGTACAAAGTACTGATCATCAAACATAGCTAAAGTTATAAAAACTCAATAAAAAGTTTAAACTTATTTACTTAATATAAAAGGTGAAAACGTAGTACAAATTACTAATATTAAAATAATATTCTATTAGGGGGAGACGTAGGGAAATAAAACTAATTAGTATCATAAATAGAAATATGATGAAATCAGTAGTTAGTTTAGATGAGATAATTAGTATAAAGGAATTGTTTACTTATTTTCTTCTTACTATCTTTGTGGAAAGTTACTGAATTTTATACTATTTGAATTGAATCTGCTCAGTTTTAAGCGAATATCTTCTACCCTCTCACACAATACGACATTTAATTTTTTTTCTTGGTAAGATTGATTAAAACAAAAGAGTGATTTAATTACCATAACATACTATCTTGAAACTATTTTTTTTGTCATTGAAAAACAAAACCTTTTTCAATTAAATTCATCGATTATTTATTTTTCAGACTAATGAAAAAATATATGCTTAGTTGATCTCTTTTATTGAGTCAATACTCATTGCAAATGCCGATAAATACAAACAATAATTGCAATAAAATTGCAATATGTAAGTAGACAAAAAAAAACAGTTAGTAAACTACACCACAGTCATAAAATTCGACGTTTTATTCAAAGCTTTTGAAATAAAAGTTTCACCTACACCTGAGGTTTAGAAAATGTTTAACCTAGTCTGAGTTTTTAAAATTTTAAAACTAGCCTGTTTGTTTGGCATCTGTGTTTAAAATAAAATTCACAAAATAAAGAAATGTCGAAGTTTGTTAAGAGTGAATTTGTTATATAGTTAAAAAAATATTTATAAGTCAGCTTCATTAAAAAAACAACTTTTATAAATATTTTTAATAAATGTATAAAATTTATTAAGCCATTTATGAAGTAGAAAAACTTATTTTCTATTGAGCATTGTAGCAATTTTTTATCTGCAATAAAAATACATATTGCATTTAAAAACAGTAAATGTGATACACAAGACGAGCTATAGGAATAAAAAACTTTAGTTGGGATTTATTGCGAGAAACGAAAAAAAAATTGCTTAAATCAGTTTTAACATAGTTATCATTAGTAACTACAGACTCATCAGAAAAAACTGTTAAGGAAAGTTATAAAGTAGCAAAAGTAATTAAAAAAAAACATACCGTTTAGAACTGAAAACTTATTTTAAAAAGTTGTGATGAACGTTGTAAAACATTTTTACTATCTAGTATTAACTAGAATAGTTGTTTACTAACTAGAATTTAACCTAGTTAAGCTTAATTAAGCATTTATTTATAGGATAGATTATATTAAACCTTTTGTAGAAGCTGTTAATCGTAACGCACACTCACTAACACGATTAGTAGCACTAATCATTCTATTTGAGGATAAGTGCTAGCAGCAAGAGATCCATACCTGTGTCAGTATACGACCGCTCGAGGTTAGTTACTGATGCTGAAGAGGGTATGGACGCTAGTTACCACATACCAACTATAAACCCTGAGCGGACTAACATATCTCACCAACACAAAGCGATATCAGAACAACACAAATCGATATCAGACGAAATGAAAGTGTTAGTAGCAAGAGCTGAGGGTTATAATGGCATCCTTCAACGCTACGATCCACTACCTTTCGATAACATTAACGAATACACAACGAAAACGAAGACCATTAATAAACAAAAAATGCGCCAAAACTATGTCGCACCGAACAGTTTTGAACATTTAACGGCGTACAGTCATCAAACGTCGTTAAAAAATGTTAATGAAATAATTAGAACATTAGAACGATAAAAAAAACTCTTCTTCCAATTTACGTCAACGACGGCAGTGTTTTTAATAAAGAAACTAGCGCAGATAAGCTTACACGTAAATTTCACCGTTTCACTAAAATTACTAGACCACGCCAAACCCTGAATTACTTCGTCGGAGAATTTGAGCGACTCAATGTGACAGATGATCACACGAAATATAACATTATAGTCGGGAAATGGGTTCCCGACGAGGTGTCACAATACTATACGATAGTCAGCCCTGAAAAACAAAATTTTCAATCGTTCAAAGAATTTTTTGAAAGACTTGACTGTCCCTTTACGCCAATTCTTGGCAAACGTCCAATACATACGAGCTCTACTTCGTTTAGCGCGTATTTGGCCGAGGCTACCGAATGTGCAACAGCTCATGAGGATGACCGTATTAAGTTCTTTTTATAATATCATGCTCCTAGTTCTTTGAAGAGCAGGATCGAAAAATATGTTGTAGAAGATCTTATACAATTTAAACGCCGCGTACAGACTATGCGGTCACACCAAAGTGACGACCCTCCTGTATCCGATCCACCAGTCAATTATAACAAGTCAAGAAAAAACCAAGGCCATCAACGACATAATGGGCGTCACAATAGCGGCAATGACAGGTATGTTAAACAAAGTTATGACAACAGCGGTAACTTGAGACAGAACTTTTAAAAGCGTTACCAAAATTACGGTAGTAGTAATAATTACGGGCGTAACTTTAACAATCGAAATCAAAATTGCATTAATTTTTCTAGATACTTCGTTCGAAATTTTAATATCCGAAACCAAAATTGTTGTAACGGTGGTAGTTATAGGCACGAACTTGATAATCGTTACCAAAACCATGGTAACAGTAATAACTATTAGCGCCACCGAAAAAAAAATGACGTTAGTAGACCTTATAATAAAAAGTTATTAATAAAATTAAAGCTCTTACTAATTCACTTAACTTGAGGTTTAAATTAAACTTTATATCTAAATTGATAAACTTTATGATGTATTTTATCGAAAAAAATGTGCTTAATGCAATTTGAATGAATATCATTTTTAATTTAATTTATATTTTGTGATGCTTTATTGTTGTCTTTTTCTTAAGTGTTAAGGAGGTGTTGCAGATTGACATAAATCATAAAAGTAGTATAAATAAGGAAGCTAATTTTTCAGAAAAAATTAGTTTTGAATCAAACATATAATAAAATATGTTTGATCGTTGAGCTTCTCGTAATTCGTTTAAGTTGAGGTTTAAATTGAACTTTTTATTTATCATGATTAGTTTATTTTTATCAAAAAAATGTACTTAATACGATTTAGATGAATCCCCTTTGTAATTTGATTTAAATTTCAAGTATATTTTGTGATACTTGATTATGGAGCATCTCGTAATTCGTTTAAGTTGAGGTTTAAATTAAACTTTTATAATGATTATTTATTTTCTGAATTTTTTATTCTTATTTTTTTTTTCTATCATTAATTGTTCTTAAAATAAAGTTTAAAATTTAAATTCTATAGATTGAATAGAACGACTTTTTGAGAAGTATGATACTATTTGTTTGCTTTCATAAAACTTACTCATTAAAAAAAAATAAATAAAGTCGATATTGGACATCGACCTGAAAAATTTATTGTTTTCGCTTCGATAGTCAAAATGTCGAGTTAGTTAATAAATAAATTAAATTTTAAGTTTTTTTCGTTTAATGATAATTAAATTAAAAACAATTTGGTTTTTTAAAACATTGTTTCGAACAAATAATAACAATCGCTAGTTAAGCTAGTTGACGCATTTTCGTTAATGCCATGTAGAGTAAACTAACAATCACGCCGGGTATCATGCTTCTACCAGCATGTTATAACTAGATAATTAGAACCATGCCTTGATCATGCGGAACTGTTATGCAAACGAGGTGTACATAAGCAGCCGAGCGAATGAGAGAGCAAGTTTTACCGACTTCATGTCAAGAAGAAAGCAGTTCCACGTCTCTTGGCGCTTTGAGCGTAAGCCGCCATCTTAGAAAAGCTAGATGATCTCCGGAAAATCCTTCTTATTCAAGTATTTGTTTGTTTATCTAAAACATTTACTTTGTACTTTACTTCATAACTTCGTAGTTTTTATATCTTATTCTATATACATTTTGTATACCTACTTTAGCAATGTCGACGGGGCGTACAGCTCGTTTTGAGTTGTTAGCATGCCATACTCATAAGTTTACGCATACTGTAGCAGACAAGCTGTCCTCCAGCAACAACTTTCAGTTTTGGTCAATTTGAACATAGAACTCAACGTATAAGCCTACACATTCGGTGGCATAAACTTATTACTTCTGTCTTTCTTTTCTTTATTTCAATATTTGTGTCTTTTTATTTTGCGCGCTCTACATCCGGTGTCACCCGGTTAAATTTGTATAATCTACAGCCTATAGATATACACAAGCATGTTTCAAAACTATGTTAAAACTATTGGATTTTATTTAGTTTGCCTCTCCTACCAACCCCGGAAGATTTCAATGTGAAAATGGTAGAACTAGACTTTACTGACTACACCATGACTAGATACGCTTGCGATAATTCAAATTACCAGTTTTTGTACTTTATTCATCTAAACATCACTAAGTGATGAGTATATTTCAAGTTAAAAATCATTAATTAAATTAAGGTTTTTAGTTTCACCAACATAAAAAGCATAACTACGAAAAAAACCACATAAATAAAACGACCAAATAAAAGCTTAAGTTGTATAAATTAAAATCTTCTTTACTAAAGTTTACCTTGACCAAAATGCTTAATATGTTGGTTTCTTATTGAATTATTTTTGACTCACTAACAACTCACAGGGGAATACGAGTTCAGCTTAACGAAAAAAAAGGGTACGTTTAACCAGGCTCGGGAGCAATGTCAAAGATTGAATGGAGACCTAATATATTAAAACTTGGGACCCGGCAGGAAAATGTATCACCCGTAAGTTGTATTTTAAATATATGTATATGTATGTCTATAAAACAAAACAGCATTTCGTTTGACAACTTGATAATGACTTGAATTTGTGTGAAAATACTTTTTTACCGTAAAAAATATTTCTTTCTTTCCAACTTAAAAAATCTCGATTAATTCTGTGTGTTTCACTATTTAACTAACCTATCCTAAGAATATAACAGACAACTTAAGTTTTGGTTTAGTTAGCAAACTAACAACAACAAAAATTTGAGTACCATCGGACGTACACAACTTTGCATATAAAATTAAATCCAACTAACATGCTTGATTTTTTCTTCATCTCTTTTACCGCATAAAGTCACAACGGATTCATTTGAACTTTATTACCGCGTAAATCTGAAAATAAAAAAACAGAGAAATCAGGGATTTGGTCCTGGATAATCCAGCGTGGATCGGGCTGACCGACCAAGTTGTTGAGGGTGAGTGGCGAAAACCGGGATCTTCAGCTTCAGATGAGAAGTTTGACACTAGAATGAATGGAAACTTGTTCTCGTGGGTATGGCCTGAGCCCAATAACGGCCGTGTTAATGGGATCACCGCAGTTTACCAGGACTGTGTGTATGTCGGTTATAAAGGCCCACTGAATATGGACGACACCAACTGCTGCACCGGTGTTCCGGCTGGAACATGCTCATCTTTTTACTCAGGCGACAAGTTTGGTCTTTGCGAGATAAAACTGCCCGAAGATTAAAGAGAAATTTGAGCTGTGCGAAGCAGAGCACAGCGCTTGAAGGTGTTGAAGTTTTGTATTTGTTTTATGAGCTTCCGTTTTTAAATTATTTTGTTTTTGCTCCTTTTAATAAAACTTTGTACTTTTTTTTCATTTAGATTTTATGGCTCTGTATTTTTTTCTTAGTTTTTAAAGTTTAGTTTAAACCTAGTTAGGTATATATCATTAAAATGCTGTAGTAAAACATATTTTCATATTTAAATTACCTAATAAGTCATCGTAACACTGTAGAATGTTTTAGTATAGACTAGAATATTTTATAAGGTTATTTATTGCATTTGTTTAAAATCTAAAATTAAAAGCTATATGCATGTTTGTCTGCTGTACAGTGAAAAGCTGTAAGTTTTATTTTAAATATATTTGTCTTTAAAACATAACAGCATTATGTTATAAAATTTGATTATGACATGAGTTAGTGTAAAAATACTTGTTAACAGTAAAAATATTTCTTTTATTACCAGCTTAAAAATCTCGATCAATTATGTGTTTTTCACTAGTTAACTAACACATCCTAAGAATATAATAAACAACTTAAGCTTTGGTTTAGTTAGCAAACTAACAACAACAAAAAAATTGAGTAACACAACTTTGCATATAAAAATAAATCCAACTGACATGCTTGATTTTTTCTTCATCTCTTTTACCAAAAAAAATCACAGCGGATTCATTTCAACTGTATTACAGCGTAAATCTCAAAGTAAAATAAACAGAGAAATCAGAAAATTGTTCCTGGATAAGGAAGCGTGGATCGGCCTGACCGACGAATTAGTTGAGGGCGTGTGGCGAAAACCGGAATCAGATGAGATGTTTGACACTGAAATGGGTGGAAACTTGTTCTCGTGGGCCTCAGGTGAGCCAAACGACGGCGGTGAACACACCATCCAAAACTGTGTGTATGTCCGTTTGAAGTTTGGACGGCTGGGTATGGACGACAATCATTGCTCGATTCCTTTAAAGTTGGGTCTCTGCGAGATAAAACTGCCCGAAGAGTAAAAAATTGAGCTGTGCGTAGCAGGGCACAGCGCTTGTTGGTGCTGCTGTTTTGTATTTATTTTATGAGTTTGTGTTTTTAGATTATTTTGGTTTTGTTCGTTTTAATAAAACTTTGTACTTTTTTTTCATTTAGATTTTATAGCTCTGTATTTTTTTAGTTTTTAAAGTTTTGTTTAAATCTTGTTAGATATATATCATTAAAATGCTAGTGTAAAACATTTTTTCTTCTTTGAATTACCTAATAAGTCATCGTAGTACTGTGTAATATTTTAGTATAGACTAGAATATTTTATAAGGTTGTTTATTGCATTTGTTTTAAATCTCAAATTAAGAGCTATATGCATGTTTTTCTGCTGTACAGTGAAAACAAGATTTTATTTCACTTTCTCGTTTGAGATATTTTAGTTGTTTTATCCCGTAAGATACACTTGTGCACAAAACAGCTTTACTGTGCTTAAATTATTTATTTCTTATTCAAAACTAGTTAATACAAAACATTTCAAATTTACTCAATGTTGCACTCTTTTATTGTATTTATACTCCTAAAGCAAACTTAAATACAAGGCGTTGGACATATTTTTAATTGAAACTACCTAAATATATAAAGTTTATTTAGAGAATAATAATATAGTACTTTTTTTTTTAAGTGGTAGAAGCTATTTGGCTTTAAAAATATTTCAGTAGTACTTGGTTGTTTTTTAAAACAATTTCTATTTTTATTAAAACAGTAAACGGTCTGCGGTAGACTACGTTTACTTCAAGCCTACAGTATATAATACCAACCTTTTGTTTAATACTTGTAATAAATTTTATTGTTTTGATATATCTCTTTAAGCTTAAATTGTGCTTCATAAGAATAGAAGTAGTTGTACACTTCAAGGTTACCTAAACAAAGTATGTTTGGCACCGCATAATGATAGCAACTACTTATTTTTATTTCACTCAAGTAAAGTTGGGTAAAACTATTTTATATTTATTTGTAAACTAGTCACTTATTTTTTTTTAGTTGTAAAAATAAGTATTCAAACAATTTTTTTTAAATGTACTAAATTAACGATTTAAACGACATAAACTAAATTTGCACAATCTTGTTGGCGAGTAATAATAAATTTATTGTTAATCTCAATAAGCCATCTGATATTTTCTGGTGGTCTTTTTAAACATCACAAGTTTGTTGCAGGGGTAGAAAGCTTTTTTATTTAACCGGCTTTCATTATTTGAAACATATATTAAAAAGGCTATACTGAAACTATGACTAAATTTAATGATAAAGTAAATTATATCAAAATAACATAATCATATACAAATGAAAATTAGTTTTAGTTGCAAACTATTGTGTTTAAAAGTAAATTTACATGTAAAAACAGTATGCTGCTTTGTGACAAGCAATACTAGCATGAGACAAGTAAATTTTTAAAAATTACCTTTTAAAAATAACCAGTAGTTATTACGGCCATCATCAACAGAGTTGAGATGTTTCGCGCCATCAGTAATAATTAATGAGCTTTACCGCAAGATCAACAGCATCCGAGACAATCCTACGACCGGTTTCGTCCTAATTAGGGCTAATCAGGCAGGAATAGTCGCGAGAAACCGCTATTGTGATCTTAACCAAGCGGGCTTAAGTACAAAGTACTGATCATCAAACATAGCTAAAGTTATAAAAACTCAATAAAAAGTTTAAACTTATTTACCTAATATAAAAGGTGAAAACGTAGTACAAATTACTAATATTAAAATAATATTCTATTAGGGGGAGACGTAGGGAAATAAAACTAATTAGTATCAAAAATAGAAATATGATGAAATCAGTAGTTAGTTTAGATCAGATAATAAATGTAAAGGAATTATTTACTTATTCTCTTCTTACTATCTTTGTGGAAAGTTACTGAATTTTATACTATTTGAATTAAATCTGCTCAGTTTTAAGCGAATATCTTCTACCCTCTCACACAATACGACATTTAATTTTTTTTCTTGGTAAGATTGATTAAAACAAAAGAGTGATTTAATTACCATAACATACTATCTTGAAACTTTTTTTTTTGTCATTGAAAAACAAAAACTTTTTCAATTAAATTCATCGATTATTTATTTTTCAGACTAATGAAAAAATATATGCTTAGTTGATCTCTTTTATTGAGTCAATACTCATTAAAAATGCCGATAAATACAAACAATAATTGCAATAAAATTGCAATGTGTAAGTAGACTAAAAAACAAGTAGTAAACTACACCACAGTCATAAAATTCGACGTTTTATTCAAAGCTTTTGAAATAAAAGTTTCACCTACACCTGAGGTTTAGAAAATGTTTAACCTAGTCTGAGTTTTTAAAATTTCAAAACTAGCCTGTTTGTTTGGCATCTGTGTTTAAAATAAAATTCACAAAATAAAGAAATGTCGAAGTTTGTTAAGAGTGAATTTGTTATATAGCTAAAAAAATATTTATAAGTCAGCTTTAATGAAATACTAAGTTTTATAAATATTTTTAATAAATGTATAAAATTTATTAAGCCATTTATGAAGTAGAAAAACTTATTTTCTATTGAGCATTGTAGCAATTTTTTATCTGCAATAAAAATACATATTGCATTTAAAAACAGTAAATGTGATACACAAGACGAGCTATAGGAATAAAAAACTTTAGTTGGGATTTATTGCGAGAAACGAAAAAAAAATTGCTTAAATCAGTTTTAACATAGTTATCATTAGTAACTACAGACTCATCAGAAAAAACTGTTAAGGAAAGTTATAAAGTAGCAAAAGTAATTAAAAAAAAACATACCGTTTAGAACTGAAAACTTATTTTAAAAATTTGTGATGGACGTTGTAAAACATTTTTACTATCTAGTATTAACTAGAATAGTTGTTTACTAACTAGAATTTAACCTAGTTAAGCTTAATTAAGCATTTATTTATAGGATAGATTATATTAAACCTTTTGTAGAAGCTGTTAATCGTAACGCACACTCACTAACACGATTAGTAGCACTAATCATTCTATTTGAGGATGAGTGCTAGCAGCAAGAGATCCATACCTGTGTCAGTATACGACCGCTCGAGGTTAGTTACTGATGCTGAAGAGGGTATGGACGCTAGTTACCACATACCAACTATAAACCCTGAGCGGACTAACATATCTCACCAACACAAAGCGATATCAGAACAACACAAATCGATATCAGACGAAATGAAAGTGTTAGTAGCAAGAGCTGAGGGTTATAATGGCATCCTTCAACGCTACGATCCACTACCTTTCGATAACATTAACGAATACACAACGAAAACGAAGACCATTAATAAACAAAAAATGCGCCAAAACTATGTCGCACCGAACAGTTTTGAACATTTAACGGCGTACAGTCATCAAACGTCGTTAAAAAATGTTAATGAAATAATTAGAACATTAGAACGATAAAAAAAACTCTTCTTCCAATTTACGTCAACGACGGCAGTGTTTTTAATAAAGAAACTAGCGCAGATAAGCTTACACGTAAATTTCACCGTTTCACTAAAATTACTAGACCACGCCAAACCCTGAATTACTTCGTCGGAGAATTTGAGCGACTCAATGTGACAGATGATCACACGAAATATAACATTATAGTCGGGAAATGGGTTCCCGACGAGGTGTCACAATACTATACGATAGTCAGTCCTAAAAACCGAAATTTTCAATCGTTCAAAGAATTTTTTGAAAGACTTGACTGTCCCTTTACGCCAATTCTCGGCAAACGTCCAACACATACGAGCTCTACTTCGTTTAGCGCGTATTTGGCCGAGGCTACCGAATGTGCAACAGCTCATGAGGATGACCGTATTAAGTTCTTTTTATAATATCATGCTCCTAGTTCTTTGAAGAGCAGGATCGAAAAATATGTTGTAGAAGATCTTATACAATTGAAACGCCGCGTACAGACTATGCGGTCACACCAAAGTGACGACCCTCCTGTATCCGATCCACCAGTCAATTATAACAAGTCAAGAAAAAACCAAGGCCATCAACGACATAATGGGCGTCACAATAGCGGCAATGACAGGTATGTTAAACAAAGTTATGACAATAGCGGTAACTTGAGACAGAACTTTTAAAAGCGTTACCAAAATTACGGTAGTAGTAATAATTACGGGCGTAACTTTAACAATCGAAATCAAAATTGCATTAATTTTTCTAGATACTTCGTTCGAAATTTTAATATCCGAAACCAAAATTGTTGTAACGGTGGTAGTTATAGGCACGAACTTGATAATCGTTACCAAAACCATGGTAACAGTAATAACTATTAGCGTCACCGAAAAAAAATTACGTTAATAGACCTTATAATAAAAAGTTCAGAATAAAATTAAAGCTCTTACTAATTCACTTAACTTGAGGTTTAAATTAAACTTTATATCTAAATTGATGGACTTTATGATGTATTTTATCGAAAATGTGCTTAATGCAATTTGAATGAATATCGTTTTTAATTTAATTTATATTTTGTGATGCTTTATTGTTGTCTTTTTCTTAAGTATTAAGGAGGTGTTGCAGATTGACATAAATCATAAAAGTAGTATAAATAAGGAAGCTAATTTTTCAGAAAAAATTAGTTTTGAATCAAACATATAATAAAATATGTTTTATCGTTGAGCTTCTCGTAATTCGTTTAAGTTGAGGTTAAAATTGAACTTTTTATTTATCATGATTAGTTTATTTTTATCAAAAAAATGTACTTAATACAATTTAGATGAATCCCCTTTGTAATTTGATTTAAATTTCAAGTATATTTTGTGAAACTTGATTATGGAGCATCTTGTAATTCCTATAAGTTGAGGTTTAAATTAAATTTTATATTTATAATGATTAGTTTATTTTCTAAATTTTGTTATTCTTTTTTATTATTTTTCTATCATTAGTTGTTCTTAAAATAAAGTTTTAAATTTAAACTCTACAGATTGAACAAAACGACTTTTTGAGAAGTATGATACTATTTGTTTGCTTTCATAAAGCTTACTCATTAGAAAAAAAAAGTCGATATTTGACATCGACCTGAAAAATTTATTGTTTTCGCTTCGATAGTCAAAATGTCGAGTTCGTTAATAAATAATTTAATTTTTAAATTGTTTTCGTCTAATAATAGTTCAAATAAAAACAATTTGTTTTTTTAAAACATTGTTTCGAACAAATAATAAAAATCGCTAGTTAAGTTAGTTGACGCATTTTCCTTAATGCCATGTAGAGTAAACTACCAATCACGCCGGGTATCATTTATATCTATCAGCATATTATAATTAGATAATTAGAACCATGCCTTGATCATCCTTGATCATCCGAAACTTTTATGCAAACGAGGTGTTCATAAGCAGCCGAGCGAATGAGAGAGCAAGTTTTACCGACTTCATGTCAAGAAGAAAGCAGTTCCACGTCTCTTGGCGCTTTGAGCGTAAGCCGCCATCTTAAAAAAGCTAGATGATCTCCGGAAAATCCTTCTTATTCAAGTATTTGTTTGTTTATCTAAAACATTTACTTTGTACTTTACTTCATATCTTCGTAGTTTTTATATTTTATTCTATATACATTTTGTATACCTACTTTAGCAATGTCGAGGGGGCGTACAGCTCGATTTGAGTTGTTAGCGTGCCATATTCATAAGTTTACACATACTGTAGCAGACAAGCTGTCCTCCAGCAACAACTTCCAGTTTTGGTCAATTTAAACATAGAACTCAACGAAAGAAGCCTACACATTTGGTGGCATAAAATTATTACTTCTATCTTTCTTTTCTTTATTTCAATATTTTTATCTTTTTATTTTGCGCGCTCTACATCCGGTGTCATCCGGTTAAATTTGTATAATCTACAGCCTATAGATAAACACAAGCATGTTTCAACACTGTGTTAAAACTATTGGATTTTGAACAACAGTTTTATTTAGTTTGTCCTCTCCTACCAACCTCGGACGATTTCAATGTGAAAATCGTAGAACTAGACTTTACTGCCTACACCATGACTAGATACGCATGCGATGATTCAAATTACCAGTTTTTGTACTTTATTCATCTAAACATCACTAATTGATGAGTATATTTCAAGTTGAAGATCATTAATTAAATTAAGGTTTTTAGTTTCACCAACATAAAAAGCATAATTACGAAATAAACCACATAAACATAACGACCAAATAAAAGCTTAATTTGTATAAATTAAAACCTTTGTTACTAAAATTGTACCTTGACCAAAATGCTTAATATGTTGGTTTCTTATTGAATTATTTTTGACTCACTAACAACTCACAGGGGAATACGAGTTCAGCTTAACGAAAAAAAGGGTATGTTTAACCAGGCTCGGGAGCAATGTCAAGAAATGAGTGGAGACCTAATATATGAAAACTTAGGACCCGACGGGAAAATGTATCACCCGTAAGTTGTATTTTAAATATATGTATATGAATGTCTATAAAACAAAACAGCATTTCGTTTGACAACTTGATAATGACTTGAATTTGTGTGAAAGTACTTTTTACGATAAAAAATATTTCTTTTTTACCAACTTAAAAAACCTCGATTAATTCTGTGTGTTTCACTATTTAACTAACCTATCCTAAGAATATAACAGACAACTTAAGTTTTGGTTTAGTTAGCAAAATAACAACAATTTTTTGAGTTACATCGGACATACACAACTTTGCATATAAAATTAAATCCAACTGACATGCTTAATTTTTTCTTCATCTCGTTTACCGCAAAAAATCACAACGGATTCATTTGAACTTTATTACCGCGTAAATCTGAAAATAAAAAAACAGAAAAATCAGAAAATTGGTCCTGGATAAGGAAGCGTGGATCGGCCTGACCGACGAATTAGTTGAGGGCGTGTGGCGGAAACCGGAATCAGATGAGATGTTTGACACTGAAATGGCTGGAAACTTGTTCTCGTGGTCATCAGGTGAGCCAAACGACGGCGGTGAACACACCATCCAAAACTGCGTGTATGTCCGTTTGAAGTTTGGACGGCTGGGTATGGACGACAATCATTGCTCGATTCCTATAAAGTTGGGTCTCTGCGAGATAAAACCGCCCGAAGAGTAAAAAATTGAGCTGTGCGTAGCAGAGCACAGCGCTTGTTGGTGCTGCTGTTTTGTATTTATTTTATGAGTTCCTGTTTTTAGATTATTTTGTTTTTGTTCGTTTTAATAAAACTTTGTACTTTTTTTTCATTTAGATTTTATAGCTCTGTATTTTTTTAGTTTTTAAAGTTTTGTTTAAATCTTGTTAGATATATATCATTGTAATGCTACTGTAAAACATTTTTTCTTCTTTAAATTACCTAATATGTCATCGTAGTACTGTGTAATACTTTAGTTTAGTCTAAATGTTTTGTAAGGTTTTTTTGTTGCATTTGTTTGAAATCTCAAATTAAGAGCTATATGCATGTTTGTCTGCTGTACAGTAAAAACAAGATTTTATTTCACTTTCTCGTTTGAGATATTTTAGTTGTTTTATCCCGTAAGATACACTTGTACACAAAACAGCTTTACTGTGCTTAAATTATTTATTTCTTATTTAAAATTAGCTAATACTAAACATTTAAAAGTTCCTCAATGATGCACTTCTTTATTGTATTTATACTCCTAAAGCAAACTTAAATACAAGGCTTTGGACATATTTTTAATTGAAACAACCTAAATATATAAAGTTTATTTAGAGAATAATAATAAAGTACTTTTTTTTATATTTTAAGTGGTAGAAGCTATTTGGCTTTAAAAATATTTCAGTAGTACTTGATTTTTTTTTTGAAACAATTTCTATTTTTATTAAAACAGTAAACGGTCTGCGGTAGACTACGTTTACTTCAAGCCTACAGTATATAATACCAACCTTTTGTTTAATACTTGTAATAAATTTTATTGTTTTGATATATCTCTTTAAGCTTAAATTGTGCTTCATAAGAATAGAAGTAGTTGTACATTTCAAGGTTACCTAAACAAAGTATGTTTGGCACCGCATAATGATAGCAACTATTTATTTTTATTTCAAACAAGTAAAATAGGGTAAAACTATTTTATATTCATTTGTAAACTAGTCACTTAATTTTTTTTTAGTTGTAAAAATAAGTATTCAAACCACTTTTTTTAAATGTACTAAATTAACGATTTAAACGACATAAACTAAATTTGCACAATCTTGTTGGCGAGTAATAATAAATTTATTGTTAATCTCAATAAGCCATCTGATATTTTCTGGTGGTCTTTTTAAACAGCACAAGTTTGTTGCAGGGGTAGAAAGCTTTTTTATTTAACCGGCTTTAATTATTTAAAACATATATTAAAAAGGCTATAGTGAAACTATGACTAAATTTAATGATAAAGTAAATTATATCAAAATAACATAATCATATACAAATGAAAATTAGTTTTAGTTGCAAACTATTGTGTTTAAGAGTAAATTTACATGTAAAAACAATATGCTGCTTTGAGACAAGCAATACTAGTATGAGACAAGTAAATTTTTAAAAATTACCTTTTAAAAATAACCATTAGTTATTACGGCCATCATCAACAGAGTTGAGATGTTTCGCGCCATCAATAATAATTAATGAGCTTTACCGCAAGATCAACAGCATCCGAGACAATCCTACGACCGGTTTCGTCCTAATTAGGGCTAATCAGGCAGGAATAGTCGCGAGAAACCGCTATTGTGATGTTAACCAAGCGGGCTTAAGTACAAAGTACTGATCATCAAACATAGCTAAAGTTATAAAAACTCAATAAAAAGTTTAAACTTATTTGCTTAATATAAAAGGTGAAAACGTAGTACAAATTACTAATATTAAAATAATATTCTATTAGGGGGAGACGTAGGGATATAAAACTAATTAGTATCAAAAATAGAAATATGATGAAATCAGTAGTTAGTTTAGATGAGATAATTAATATAAAGGAATTATTTACTTATTTTCTTTTTACTATCTTTGTGGAAAGTTACTGAGTTTTAATCTATTTGAATTAAATCTGCTCAGTTTTAAGCGAATATCTTCTACCCTCTCACACAATACGACATTTAATTTATTTTCTTGGTAAGATTGATTAAAACAAAAGAGTGATTTAATTACCATAACATACTATCTTGAAACTATTTTTTTTGTCATTGAAAAACAAAAACTTTTTCAATTAAATTCATCGATTATTTATTTTTCAGACTAATGAAAAAATATATGCTTAGTTGATCTCTTTTATTGAGTCAATACTCATTGCAAATGCCGATAAATACAAACAATAATTGCAATAAAATTGCAATATGTAAGTAGACAAAAAAAAACAGTTAGTAAACTACACCACAGTCATAAAATTCGACGTTTTATTCAAAGCTTTTGAAATAAAAGTTTCACCTACACCTGAGGTTTAGAAAATGTTTAACCTAGTCTGAGTTTTTAAAATTTTAAAACTAGCCTGTTTGTTTGGCATCTGTGTTTAAAATAAAATTCACAAAATAAAGAAATGTCGAAGTTTGTTAAGAGTGAATTTGTTATATAGCTAAAAAAATATTTATAAGTCAGCTTCATTAAAAAAACAACTTTTATAAATATTTTTAATAAATGTATAAAATTTATTAAGCCATTTATGAAGTAGAAAAACTTATTTTCTATTGAGCATTGTAGCAATTTTTTATCTGCAATAAAAATACATATTGCATTTAAAAACAGTAAATGTGATACACAAGACGAGCTATAGGAGTAAAAAACTTTAGTTGGGATCTATTGCGAGAAAAGAAAAAAAAAATTGCTTAAATCATTTTTAACATAGTTATCATTTGTAACTACAGACTGACTAGAAAAAACTGTTAAGGAAAGTTATAAAGTAGCAAAAGTAATTAAAAAAAATATACCGTTTAGAACTGAAAACTTATTTTAAAAATTTGTGATGGACGTTGTAAAACATTTTTACTATCTAGTATTAACTAGAATAGTTGTTTACTAACTAGAATCTAACCTAGTTAAGCTTAATTAAGCATTTATTTATAGGCTAGATTATATTAGACCTTTTGTAGAAGCTGTTAATCGTAACGCACACTCACTAACACGATTAGTAGCACTAATCATTCTATTTGAGGATGAGTGCTAGCAGCAAGAGATCCATACCTGTGTCAGTATACGACCGCTCGAGGTTAGTTACTGATGCTGAAGAGGGTATGGACGCTAGTTACCACAACTATAAACCCTGAGCGGACTAAAAAAAAATATACCGTTTAGAACTGAAAACTTATTTTAAAAATTTGTGATGGACGTTGTAAAACGTTGTAAAACGTTTTTACTATCTAGTATTAACTAGAATAGTTGTTTACTAACTAGAATCTAACCTAGTTAAGCTTAATTAAGCATTTATTTATACGCTAGATTATATTAGACCTTTTGTAGAAGCTGTTAATCGTAACGCACACTCACTAACACGATTAGTAGCACTAATCATTCTATTTGAGGATGAGTGCTAGCAGCAAGAGATCCATACCTGTGTCAGTATACGACCGCTCGAGGTTAGTTACTGATGCTGAAGAGGGTATGGACGCTAGTTACCACAACTATAAACCCTGAGCGGACTAACATATCTCACCAACACAAAGCGATATCAGAACAACACAAATCGATATCAGACGAAAGGAAAGTGTTAGTAGCAAGAGCTGAGGGTTATAACGGCATCCTTCAACGCTACGATCCACTACCTTTCGATAACATTAACGGATACAAAACGAGAACGAAGACCGTTAATAAACAAAAAATGCGCCAAAACTATGTCGCACCGAACAGTTTTGAACATTTATCGGCGTACAGTCATCAAACGTCGTTAAAAAATGTTAATGAAATAATTAGAACATTAGAACAAAAAAAAAACTCTTCTTCCAATTTACGTCAACGACGGCAGTGTTTTTAATAAAGAAACTAGCGCAGATAAGCTTACACGTAAATTTCACCGTTTCACTAAAATTACTACACCACGCCAAACCCTGAATTACTTCGTCGGAGAATTTGAGCGACTCAATGTGACAGATGATCACACGAAATATAACATTATAGTCGGAAAATGGGTTCCCGACGAGGTGTCACAATACTATACGACAGTCAGCCCTGAAAAACAAAATTTTCAATCGTTCAAAGAATTTTTTGAAAGACGTGACTGTCCCTTTACGCCAATTCTCGGCAAACGTCCAATACTTACCAGCTCTACTTCGTTTAGCGCGTATTTGGCCGAGGCTACCGAATGTGCAACAGCTCATGAGGATGACCGTGTTAAGTTCTTTTTATAATATCATGCTCCTAGTTCTTTGAAGAGCAGGATCGAAAAATATGTTGTAGAAGATCTTATACAATTTAAACGCCGCGTACAGACTATGCGGTCACACCAAATTGACGACCCTCCTGTATCCGATCCACCAGTCAATTATAACAAGTCAAGAAAAAACCAAGGCCATCAACGACATAATGGGCGTCACAATAGCGGCAATGACAGGTATGTTAAACAAAGTTATGACAATAGCGGTAACTTGAGACAGAACTTTTAAAAGCGTTACCAAAATTACGGTAGTAGTAATAATTACGGGCGTAACTTTAACAATCGAAATCAAAATTGCATTAATTTTTCTAGATACTTCGTTCGAAATTTTAATATCCGAAACCAAAATTGTTGTAACGGTGGTAGTTATAGGCACGAACTTGATAATCGTTACCAAAACCATGGTAACAGTAATAACTATTAGCGTCACCGAAAAAAAATTACGTTAGTAGACCTTATAATAAAAAGTTCAGAATAAAATTAAAGCTCTTACTAATTCACTTAACTTGAGGTTTAAATTAAACTTTATATCTAAATTGATGGACTTTATGATGTATTTTATCGAAAATGTGCTTAATGCAATTTGAATGAATATCGTTTTTAATTTAATTTATATTTTGTGATGCTTTATTGTTGTCTTTTTCTTAAGTGTTAAGGAGGTGTTGCAGATTGACATAAATCATAAAAGTAGTATAAATAAGGAAGCTAATTTTTCAAAAAAAATTAGTTTTGAATCAAACATATAATAAAATATGTTTGATCGTTGAGCTTCTCGTAATTCGTTTAAGTTGAGGTTTAAATTGAACTTTTTATTTATCATTATTAGTTTATTTTTATCAAAAAAATGTACTTAATACGATTTAGATGAATCCCCTTTGTAATTTGATTTAAATTTCAAGTATATTTTGTGATACTTGATTATGGAGCATCTCGTAATTCGTTTAAGTTGAGGTTTAAATTAAACTTTTATAATGATTATTTATTTTCTGAGTTTTTTACTCTTCTTTTTTATTCTTCTATCATTAATTGTTCTTAAAATAAAGTTTAAAATTTAAATTCTATAGATTGAATAGAACGACTTTTTGAGAAGTATGATACTATTTGTTTGCTTTCATAAAACTTACTCATTAGAAAAAAAAAATAAATAAAGTCGATATTGGACATCGACCTGAAAAATTTATTGTTTTCGCTTCGATAGTCAAAATGTCGAGTTAGTTAATAAATAAATTAAATTTTAAGTTTTTTTCGTTTAATGATAATTAAATTAAAAACAATTTGGTTTTTTAAAACATTGTTTCGAACAAATAATAACAATCGCTAGTTAAGTTAGTTGACGTATTTTCCTTAATGCCATGTAGAGTAAACTAACAATCACGCCGGGTATCATGCTTCTACCAGCATGTTATAATTAGATAATTAGAACCATGCCTTGATCATGTGGAACTGTTATGCAAACGAGGTGTACAAAAGCAGCCGAGCGAATGAGAGAGCAAGTTTTACCGACTTCATGTCAAGAAAAAAGCAGTTCCACGTCTCTTGGCGCTTTGAGCGTAAGCCGCCATCTTAGAAAAGCTAGATGATCTCCGGAAAATCCTTCTTATTCAAGTATTTGTTTTTTTTTCTAAAACATTTACTTTGTACTTTACTTCATAACTTCGTAGTTTTTATTTCTTATTCTATATACACTTTGTATACCTACTTTAGCAATGTCGACGGGGCGAACAGCTCGATTTGAGTTGTTAGCGTGCCATACTCAGAAGTTTACACATACTGTAGCAGACAAGCTGTCCTCCAGCAACAACTTCCAGTTTTGGTCAATTTGAACATAGAACTCAACGTATAAACCTACACATTCGGTGGCATAAACTTACTACTTCTATCTTTCTTTTTTTTTTATTTCAATATTTGTATCTTTTTATTTTTCGCGCTCTACATCCGGTGTCATCCGGTTAAATTTGTATAATCTACAGCCTATAGATAAACACAAGCATGTTTCAACACTGTGTTAAAACTATTGGATTTTGAACTACAGTTTTATTTAGTTTGTCCTCTCCTACCAACCTCGGACGATTTCAATGTGAAAATCGTAGAACTAGACTTTACTGACTACACCATGACTAGATACGCTTGCGATGATTCAAATTACCAGTTTTTGTACTTTATTCATCTAAACATCACTAATTGATGAGTATATTTCAAGTTAAAAATCATTAATTAAATTATGGTTTTTAGTTTCACCAACATAAAAAGCATAACTACGAAATAAACCACATAAATATAACGACCAAATAAAAGCTTAAGTTGTATAAATAAAAACCTTCATTACTAAAATTGTACCTTGACCAAAATGCTTAATATGTTGGTTTCTTATTGAATTATTTTTGACTCACTAACAACTCATAGGGGAATACGAGTTCAGCTTAACGAAACTCGGGAGCAATGTCAAAGATTGAATGGAGACCTAATATATGAAAACTTAGGACCCGACGGGAAAATATATCACCCGTAAATTGTATTTTATATATATATGTCTATTCAAAAAAAGCATTTCGTTTAACAACTTGATCATGACTTGAATTAGTGTGAAAATACTTGTTAACGGTAAAAAATATTTCTTTTTTTTACCAGCTTAAAAAATCTCGATCAATTATGTGTTTTTCACTGTTTAACTAACACATCCTAAGAATATAATAAACAACTTAAGCTTTGGTTTAGTTAGCAAACTAACAACAACAACAAAAAAAAATTTGAGTAACATCGGACGTACACAACTTTGCATATAAAATTAAATTCAACTAACATGCTTGATTTTTTCTTCATCTCTTTTACTAAAAAAAATCACAGCGGATTCATTTTAATTGTATTACAGCGTAAATCTCAAAGTTAAAAATAAACAGAGAAATCAGGGATTTGGTCCTGGATAATTCAGCGTGGATCGGCCTGACCGATGAACTAGTTGAGGGCGTGTGGCGGAAACCGGGATCTTCAGCTACAGATGAGGTGTTCGACACTAGAATGAATGGAAACTTGTTTTCGTGGGCCGCAGATGAGCCAAATAACGGTGTAAATAACAACACGCACTGTGCATATGTCAGTTTTATGGCCCTACTGATTATGGACGACCAACGATGCTCGTTAGAAATTAAATGTGGCCAAAAGTGTGGTCTTTGCGAGATAAAACTGCGAGATAAAATTTCAGGTTTTAACAAACATAATATATAGCTTACACCTTATTCTAACATAATTTTACAAATCAATAAAATTTCACTCGAGATACTAAAAAAAATAACTTTTATAAGTATGTGGTGATTGTTTGGTAGTTGTTTTTTTCTGCGACCTTTAATAAAAAGTTTCATCTGACTATTTCCGGTGATATTTTATCTTTAATATTATTGATTTTTATCACAGAGTGCAGCAGTATTCCTTCAGGAGCTTATGCCACGGCAACAGTAAATGGATCACCACCTAATCTACCGATTGAACACGGTACCCAGGTTGACTTTAAATGTGAAAGTGGTTACGCTTCCAACACTGATCTAAAGGCAGAATGTGGTGGGACAACACCTGATGTAGTTGACGTATCAAGCTTGTTATGCTAAAAAGGTAACGTTTTGCGTAAAAATAAATTTCAAGACTATTTAATTCCATTCGAAAATTTTAATGATAGCCAATTACCTTAATAGTTGTTAATAGTAGGCAAAATATATGTATTATTTTCGGGACACGCTTAGTTGTAGTTAAAAATAATTTAGTAAAAAAAATAGTATGAATAAAAGTACATGGTAAGGATTAAGGGTAACTGTGATAGTAAAAAAAATAATAAAATAAATAAAGAGGAAAAGAAGTGAAAAAAAGTTTTGGATGGGAATTGTGAGCATACCATTGTTTTCATTTTTTATATTTTTCAAATTTTTAAAAAACTTTGCACAGTAAGGTGCTTATAAAAACAGCGACTATTTTGTTTTCAGCTAGTTTTTATTGCAATTGGCAAATATTACAAGAACTTCCTGTGAAAATTTTTGGATGATTTGAAGAAACTTTCACGCAGGCACCATTTGATTTTTTAAAGCCACCCAAATGCAAACTGCAAATAAATATTAAATAAGGAAAACTATAACTCAATTTATTTATTGTATATGAAAATAACTAATTGTGAAAATATCCTTATTAAAAGCTTATATAGTGACTTTACTTATTTAAGCACTTGACCTAAAATATAAATTATGAAAATTTATCTTGTTTTTTTGTAACTTCAACATCAATGCCAAAAATAGACCTTCAGTTATAGACCCTTCTCAACGTTTTAATTAAAGTAAAGTATTATGTATAAACAGTTTCTTGTCAATCATATCACTAAATCTATTTAAATACTTTGCTTAACTTTGAGCGTTCAAATTAAAAGTTTTTGGAAAATTTTACTGGAATCATTCTTTTTTTTGATATATTTTTTGTGTTGTCAAAAATAACTGCGTAAGCGTTGTTCATTTTTTACTGAATTAATTTCTATTATAATAGTATTAATAGATATTTAACTTACAATTAAAATAAATCTGAATTGATGGTGTAGTTACTCCACAGACTACTGACTAAGAGGTTGTAGATCCATACTTATTGAATGGTTGTAGAAAAACTATGTCCAGCGTTCATAATGTAAAACCAGCTTCACAGATCGACAAATCGTATACCTTAAGTGATAGGCCTGACGGGTGCTTATCCACCAACTTGACCAAATGTATTGATTGAACTTCTCCATAGACTACTGATTGAACGGTTATAGAGATACTGTGTTTAGTGTTCTTGTTACGAAACAAGCTTAACAGATAGACAAGTCGTGTATCATGAGTATTCTTGGTAATGGGTGTTAATCCATCAACTTGACCAGGTGTAGTTTCTCCACAGATTACTTACTAAGAGAAGTGGACAAACCATTTTCAGCGTTCAAGGTGTGAAACCAAATTCACAGATCGACCGTGTACCGTGTCAGTAATCAAACTTGACCAAGATTCTTGATAACTTTCTGAACAAGAATTTTTGGAGAAGCCATGTTTAGCCCCCATTTTGCAAAGTGTTTACCATTAACAATCGGGATGACGGGTCCTGATTCATCAATTTAATCAGGTGTGTTTTCTCATGAGAATACTAATTGAGAGATAGTGAAAAATCCAAGTTCAGCGTTCATTGTACGAAACCATCTTTACAACTCAATAAATCGTGTACTTAAAGCAATAGGGGTCACGGGTGCTGATGCCTCCACAGACTACTGATTAAGAGGTTGTAGATCCATACTTATTGAATGGTTGTTAGGAGACCATGTCCAGCGTTCATAATGTAAAACCAGCTTAACAGATAGACAAGTCGTGTATCATGAGTATTCTTGGTAACAGGTGTTAATCCATCAACTTGACCAGGTGTAGTTTCTCCACAGATTACTTACTAAGATAAGTGGACAAACCAGACATGGTAACAAGCGTCGCAAACTAAATACATCACTATCAAAAAATCCCCGATAGTAGGATTTTTAATCTCAAATGTAACTAAACTTTTTAAAATAATTATAATAATTAAATTTTAATCTTAAGATAGGTTTTCTCATTTTGAAGATATAAAAATTAATTCAAGCTAAAATCTTTTTAGTTTCATCATTTAAACCTGTGATTTATTTTATAGCCACAAATTACTACTTTATAGTTAATTTTTTATAACAGTTTTCAGCCTATAATTTACAACTCTTTTTTGTGGACAAAGCATGTACAAAACAAAACTTATTTTTGTATACTGTAAGGAAGATAATAAATTATTTCTCTAAAAATGTTGTTTCTAATTTTTATTGATCAATAAAGATATTAAAACATTTAAATCTAATGTACCTTAAAAAACTTATTTACTGTATTTAACTTTATTAAAAATTTATACAAAAATAATAATAGTTAAAAAATAATAATGTTTAATAAAAGGTTAAGCTAAAAAAAAATTATATTTAAAAATTTTTCTTTTTTTTTTTAACTTTAAGCCATAAATAATTTAAGAAGAACTTCATTTTTGTTTATGAAAAAAATAATAAGGTAACATGTATAAATATTATTATAAACTGTTTCAGTTTAAAAATCAAGGTGTTAAAATTGTTTTAGTTTATTGTTAATTAAACAAATGTTATTTATACTTAAGTAAGTTTATAACAACAAAAGTAATAAATATTAGCTTATGTAATTTTATCTAAAGTAGAATATAAGAAAAAAAAGTAATACTTTATTACTTTAGCTTTCTGGTTACTATAGCAACAAAACAGCTGTATTTAGTAGTTTTAAATTTTTACCATGCCTGGGACAAACCATTTCCAGCGTTCAAGGTGTGAAACCAAATTCACAGATCGACCGTGTACCGTGTCAGTAATCAAACTTGACCAAGATTCTTGATAACTTTCTGAAAAAGAATTTTGGAGAAGCCATGTTTAGCCCCCATTTTGCAGAGCGTTTATCATTAACAATCGGGATGACGAGTCCGATTTCAGATATCAGATTTCTGATTTAGAGGTTAAAAAAAAGTCTAGCGTAATTGCTGCGAAAGCGTGTATTTAGTAGTTAAGTAATAACGAGACCCGTTCAGTTCCAACCTGCGCACAATTCCCATTTCAATCCCACCCGAATCATTATCCACCCGAATCAAATTCCACCCGAATCAATTGCCACCCAATCAAATCGCACCCGATCAAATCCCACCCGATCAAATCCCATCCGATCAATACCACCCGATCAAATCCCACCCGAATCAAATCCCTACCGACCAATTCCCACCCAAATCAAATTCAACCCGATCGATTGCCACGTGAATTAATTCCCACACGATCAATTTCCACCCAAACTGAATTCCACCTGATCAATTCTAATCCGAACCTATTCCCAGTCCACTCAATTCCCAACCGATCAACTCCCACCTGCATCAATTCCCATCCAGTTAACTTCCCACCCGGATCATTTCCAACTAATTAATTTAAACGTGAATTTTACACAACATCACTTTCACATGGAGAGTTGTTTTTGTATAGTGTCAGATTTGCATAGGTGTCACTTTTCCACAAATTAAAACTTTTTTATGGCTGAATATTGCACAAAGTGTCCTGTTTGCATGGCATCAAACTTTTACTAGTGCGATATATTGCGCTAGTTGTCATTTTTGCACGTTAGACTTTTTTCATAAACTTGATAAAACTAAGTTAATGAAACTTATATAACTACATAAAAAAGAAACTAAAATTGTATTAAATGTAAATTTTAACTTTTTAAACAATAGTTACGTACTAGTGTAAAATTAACCTTCAATATAAATTAAAACTAGTTTGAAATAGAACTAAAACAAAACTAAATATAAGTAAAAGCTAATTTAAAACTAAACTAATTAGAGTAAAAATGTATATTAAAATTTAAAATTTTTTAAATACGAACGATTTAGAAACAAATTATTTATTTATATTTATTTTTTCGATATAGTTTTTCTATTTTTATTTTTATTCTAGTTGTTTTAATTCGACTAGGTCCGAATATCCGTACGAAGTTATACGCTGTTAAAGCAACAGTTTTTTCAAAAGATAGTCAGAAAACATTATAACTTTTAAGACAAGTTAACTGCTAAAAATAAAAGCAATGCACGTTTTTCTATCTTAGAATATGTTCTACAAAATTTATACCAAATTTTAATCTTAGTTTGAATTTTAATTCTTAAGATTTCTTCTAGCTAAAATAGTTCAAAGAATTATATATATAAGTTTAAAAAGTTTTAGCCTATCATTTTTATTTTTTATTTTTTTGATTTGTTTGTATAAGTAGTTTAAAAATAAGATTGATATTATTGTAAAACAAAAAAAACTAAAAGGCACACTATAAAAAAAATCAATACATACATCATACAACAAGTAACTTCTAAGTTGTACGGTAGATTGAGCTTGTAAGACATAAAATTGTTATAATTAAACTTTAAAACAGTAGTTACACACGAATTTTGGTAATAATTGTATGACATAAAGTAATTTATTTTATTTATTGCTTAAAAACTGCACTTACACTCGATACGGGGCAAACAGTTATTATTATTAACTAAAATACTTTAGAAATTTTTTTTAGACTAAACTTCAAGTTTTTGTTAAAATCATAAGATTTCTTTATAGTTTAATATTAAGTAAAAAGCAAAAAGATACAAGTTTAAGCAAAATTTTAAGCTATATTGATAATTTAAACATTTATAAAAAACTAAAATCCACAAAAATAATATGCTGTTAAACTAACTATAAATAACTGAAACTATCTAACTGTTGTTTTACTTTACCATAAAAAGTTTTTAATTATAAAATTTTTTTAAAGACTCTTGGTATTTTACAATTAAACTTGAAAGGATATAATATAACTTTATCGTCAAAAATCCTGGTTCGTGCGTGTTTTTGTGCCCCTATGTATTTTATGTTGTAATTTTGGCTTTAAACCGAGCTAATGTCATCTTTAAGTTGACTTCTATTAAAAAAAGTTTAAAAAATATATAAGCAAAGAGTATATATTTTTCTAAGCTTAAGGGAAATGATTTAGGTGGGAATTGATCGGGTAAGAAATTATCCGGGTGGGAAATGATAGGGTTGCGAATTGATCGGATGGGAATTGTGCTCGGGTGGAAAATGTTAGTATACTATTAACAACACCGTAGTACAAAACCCGTATCAGACTTTTTAAGTTTTTGTATACTTCTTACTTAAAAAACTATTATTCTTAAAACAACTAACTTAACGTGAAATAACTCAAACATGTAAGTTATATGAATTAATCAATCTTTAATCTCTACTTTTTTTAAACTCGCGTTTACACCAATTACTTAACTAGTCAACCAACTTCAACTATAAGATACTTGATTCTGTTTTGTTTTAAATAATAATAATGAAAAATAATAACTAAAACTATTCTACTTCTCCTACATGTTTAACTCCTTCTACCGCTTATAGTTTTCATACCTCTTTTATTTTGTTTAATATTTTTATCATAATCTTATATAAAATATGGTTGGGTGTCATTTTTGCACGAGCGTCAATTTTGCACGCAAGATCACTTTTGCACGGCGACTCTTTTGCACGAGCGATACTTTTGCACGAGGGGACACTTTTGCACCGCGTCACTTTTGCACGCAGTGTCACTTTTGCACGAGGGGAAATTTTTGCGCGGCATCACTTTTGCACGGAGGGTCACTTAAGCACGAGGTGACAATTTTGCACGTCGACTCTTTTGCACAGAGGGTCATTTTTGCACTAGGGGACACTTTTGCACGGCGTCACTTTTTCACGACGAGACACTCTTGCACAGTCGTCACTTATGCACGCAGGGTCATTTTTGCACGGCGTCATTTTTGCACGAGGAGACACTTTTGCTCAGCGACATTTTTTCACGATGACATTATTTTACGGCAGCAATGTTGCACAACAATAATTTTGCACAACGTCACATTTTTACGATGAAATTTTTGCACAGCAACATTTTGGCACGGAAAATCAACATTGCATTTTGGTAAAAAGTTTTTTAGCTAGTACCAAGTTTGTAACATAAAAAGAAACTGAAAACTAAAATTTTAAAACATACTTATATTAAAGGCAAAAAGTGAAATATTTAAAAATCAAAAACAGTATAATTTTATGTTAGAAACAAACTAACGAGAAGATAAAAAAAAATATTTAAAAAATATTCATACCAAGGACAAACAATTTAATTTATTTAAAACAACTTGCGTTTAAAAGCGAATATTATTTAAGTTGACAAAAATAAATTTATTTGAATTTTTGCTTAAGATAATACAAACTAGAAGCGTGCAAAAGTAAAGTTCCCTTCAAAATTGACTGACTGCTTAAAATTTTTGCAGCTCATAAGTATATCCGTAAAAATATAACGCCGTGCGAAAGTGACGCTATGCAAAAATGTCACCATGCAAATGTAACGTCGTGCAAAATTTTTGACGTGTTAAAATGTCGCCGTGCAAAAGTGACGCCTTGCAAAATGACCTTGCGTGCAAAAGTTACATTCGTGCAAAAGTATTCCTTGTGCAAAAGTGTCCCTCCGCGCAAAAGTGACCCTCCGTGCGAAAGAGTCGCTGTGCAAAAGTGTCCCATCGTGCAAAAGTGACCCTCCGCGCAAAAGTGACGCCATGCAAAAGTGTCCCCTCGTGCTTAAGTGACCCTCCGTGCAAAAGAGTCGCCGTGCAAAAGTGTCCACTCGTGAAAAAGTGACGCTCGTGCAAAAGTGACGCTCGTGCAAAAGTGACCCGTTCCCATAAAATATATATTCAAAAATAAAGTTATTATTACAATTACTATAAAATTTATACTTACTCTGAAAAGGTTGTTTTACGGCAACAAGTAAGTTTAGAAATAGTTCTTGTTTATGCTAGATTTCAGTTTTTAGTACTTATTTTAATTCAAATAAATCTTATAAAACACTGGAATTTTGACATAATCTTTAAATAGAAATGTAAATAATTTTTACGTAAATATTATTCTTTTTTTAACTCAATTTGGTCTTGGCAGTGCACCTTTAAAGTATTTTAGTTTTATAATATTTTCTAACTTGCTTAAAAAAAAATAATTTATTTATTTAATATATTTATATTTTGTTAAAATTAGAAATGTTTTTTTTGCATTATTTGCTATTTAGGATTCTAATTAATCGTATTGAACTTTTAAAAGGACATCATTTGAATCCGGTCTAAAATAGTATTAGAAAACTAATATTTGAATGTATTCCGAATCTTTTTATTTATACATGTAATTATAAAAACTAAAGAAGATTAAAACTAGAAGTATTTTTCTTCGCTTCTTAACAACTTTTAATTAAAATTTTTATTTATCAAAAATCACAAAAACCTTTTACAAAAAATTTACTGGTGCAGTAGCTAAAACATACTTTTTTAATTTAATTGTTGTTAAAGGTTTTAATGTTGATACAGAAAACTTTTTTGTTAGTACATATTATACTTTGTTGCAGGAGTTTTTAGAAAAGGGACTTGCAAGCTTTTGTAATGAAGGACTATAACTTTTTACTAATTTTAATTTCTATTTATATCATTTATAGGCCCATATTGCAGATTTAATTTGTGCATACTGTATGCATATTGCATATTTAAAGAGCTTTCCAACATTTGTACTTAGGTGTAGTTATTATACATAAGCATTAGTGGAAATAGCTGAACACCTTGTACTATTTTCAGCTAGGGTTTCATAAATTAAATACCACAAATAATCTTTATAAAATTATCATTTTGAATTTAAACATATAAGCTTAATCATTAAACAAAAGCATTATGATATTTTTAGAATATCAAATGAAAGTAAATTAGTTTTTAAGAATTCAATAAAATAATCATAAGTCTTAACAAAAAAAAAACCTTTTTCTTTAGCTTATATACAAATAAATTATCAATTAAATGTGAAAAGTGTTAAAATGTTTTAAGTTTACTAAAAAACTAAAAAAAATGCTACATTTTTAGAATTTTTTTTTGTTTTAATAAAATTCAAAAATAAAATTACTCTAGTCCAAAGCTAATATATACATTACACTTACTTTTAAAATATTTTAACAGGTTAAAAAGACTTAGGATCAATGAACATTTTATTATTAAATAATTAAAATATTGAGCTTAAAGCCATGATAAAAGCGTAATAATTTCAAGAAAAACGCATATTTTCCTTAAGTGCAAACTTAGGTGAACAAAAGCTCAATTATTTAATAAATATTTTTAATCAAAGTTTTATCAACTTAACAATTTTAAAAAGCTTAATTAAGTTGAACGCTAAACCAAGTAACATTAAGCATTAGACATTTATTAATAAACTTTATTCAAATCCTAAAAAGCTGTTCACTAAGTAAGTATCACTAAAAGTAAAAGCTTAAAAGTCATCTTGTTTAAATATGAGTAAATAAGCCGGAATCATCTGGTCTACAGACTCAACCCAAGCGCAGCTTCTGCCAATAAAAGATTCTCCAGGAACAGAACATCCTCTGCTGTCAGTGTCCAGCTTTCTAATCTCTTCATCTGCTACAAAATTACATTCGATGTTCTTGGCGCCAACTACAACAAACGACAGCTTCTCAGCGACGCCACCTTCCGTTTTGCAGTAGCTGAGGCCGTTGGAAATTTCGTGACTGATCATCGAAGTTGCGAGGCAGTGACATTCGAACTTTATAAATTCCCTTCTGTAACACTCGCATTTCTGAATTTTATCAGGATAACCTGATCTGATAATGTCGAAAGCTTGGTTTGATTTAACTCCGTGCAATAAAAGCTTTCGGCCTTTCAGTTTGCCTTCTGCGCTTTTATCAATGCTGTGAATTTTGAGCATGTGAAGGAACTTTGGGTTGCTGCTAAACTTTTCGCTTGTTAATGACTGCAGAATGAACTGGTAGTCTTCGTTTTCAAATTTCAGTGACTCTAACTCATATTTCATACTTTCCTGGCTAGAAATTTTGCCTATGAAGTTTGTCAAGTCGAATTGAATTTGTTTCATTACTGAGTCAATTTCTAAATCAAATTTCGTTTCTATGTAGTGTACTTCTGCTTTATAATTTTCTTCCAGTTTTCTACGTGCAGCTTTAATGATACACTCTACTGTGCGAGTTTCTCCTGTATTTGCATAATCGTCTACTAAAGAACTGCTTTTACGAAACTGTTTCAACTTCAATCTTTTTTTTGCAGCTACTTCATCGTCAATATAACGTTTCAAACGTAGGCCATCTCTAATTCCAAAAAGCAGGTCTTCAACGAAAATATCAACGCTCTGGTTTTCTTCAATTTCAATCAAATATGCAGGAGTCACCAATTCATGATGAGCAACGACTTCATTCAACCTGAGACCATCAACCTGGTAAGTGCCTTCCGGAATTATGCTATTCTCACTGTCGTGCGTATTTTCACCTGAATCTTCATTTATCAGTTTTTCGTACTTTTCAAACGAATACCTATACAGTTCCACAAAAGGTTCGCTCTTCAGATACTGATCGAAAATGCCTCTTTCTTTCATCTTTCCTTCTTTGACGTTTTGCAGACGCACTTTGTTGACAAACAAGTAAGTGTACGCTTTAGCTGTGCCATCGTTTTGTCCGTGAAACTTGCCAAAAACAGAAGCGTAACCAAACAAACTGGTGTGATAGACTCCAGGACCTCTGAACCCACCAGTAGAAGGCTTAAAACCGTCCTTTAGTATCCCTTCTATGTTTTTCCTTTGAGTGCCGTGCAGCAAGAGTAAATTTGAGCAGTCTGATGTTTTTGCTTCAGTTAACGTGTCTTTGTTTGGTAAGACCCTGTATATCATTAAGACTTTAGAGGCTTTGTTTGTGTCTAACTGGATCGAAAGTTCTTGTTCTTCAGTGGAATCTTTAGTTTTTTTTGGATCAAGAGACTTTGAAATTACGTCATATTCCTTATCGTTTTTGGACAAGAGTTCAAGTTTTAGTTTAAACTCTTCTGAGTTCAACGTTTGAAAATTCGTAGACCTGTACTCAAAAAACTTTATTGCTTTTTCATTTAGAGTCTCTGTTGTTTCGTCAAAACGTTTTTTGGCATCGTTTACTTTTTCATTCTTACATACTTCTTCTAATTTTAAAATATGTTGAAAGCAATCCTTGTGCTGTGGAAACTTTGTTATAAACTTATTAATTTCACTGTTGTTTTTAACCATTGTTTTCTAATACTTATAACTTTCTGTAAATTTTAAAACATTAGTTTTTATTACTTTAAACGAAGCTAAAATATATTATGATTTCAATATATATTGTACTAAATAAACTTGAGTTTTTGTTTAATAGAAATTAAAATATATTTTTAGATTCATTTGATAAACTTAAGTTTTATGAATTTTCAATGCAACTTAGTTTAATCTATTTTAAATATTTTATATTGATAAAGTTTTAAACTATGCAAATATATCATCTTTGTAAAATTGGCGACTGGTTCAAAAGTGACGTCATGCAAAAGTAGATACTTTTCCAAAAGTGACACTACGTGCAAAAATGAAACGTATGAAAATGACACCGTGCAAAAAAAGATCCTTGCAAAAGTGATGAACAACTTGGTTGGGAATTAATCGAGTGAGAAATTATTAGGTTGAAATTTATCAGTTGTGAACTGTTCGGATGGGATCTGACTCGGGTGGGAATCGTTTGGGACGGAATTGATCGGGTGGGAAATAAGCGGGTGGGAATAGTGCATGGGAATTGTTAGTACACCACTTTCTGGAGTACATGTTTATTGTTCTTTAAAATTTATATTTACCAGTTAATGAAGTACCAACTATATACAAAATTAAACAGTTCTTTTTAATGGTTTCGACTGCTGAGTTATTGTTTCTATGCCAACAGAAGTGCTTATGCTTTAATTTGTTATAAAAGTGACAAACTACCTTAGAACTTTTACCAAAATGCATGTTCACCATCCTTAAAAAGGCTTTTGCTTCTTGTGCAAACTTTTTATACTTCATGTTTACTTTGCTTTTAAAAACTAAAACAGATAAGCTGTATATAAATTATTTTACATTTGATGTTTACTAAACTAAGTATAAATACTTATTTTTGAAGATTGTGATAACATCTAACTTTTTTCTGTTTTACACAAATTCAAGTTATCATGAATGTCAATACTAGTTAAAAAGAAATACTACAATTTAAAGAGCTACCCATAAGGGTAAAAAATATAAAATTAAAGAATTTTATAATTATAAAAAATTAAGTTCTGTAACAAAGCTTGGTAAAAAAAGTAGCAAAATTTTTAATTATATTGACTCAATCTTATCAAGATCTAGAAAAAGTATGTACTGAGATTAAAAAAATTGTTAAACTATCCTGAATTTTTTATAGATAAAAAAAATCATAGTATTCTGACTTATCCTAAAACTTTCACAAATTTTAAAGTGTCATTAGTTATATCCTGGGTATTCCAATTGTTTGTCAACTGGCAATCTTATAAAGAGTATAAATTATTGAAAACTACACTGTAGCACTACTGTGTTATATACTTAAAATAATGCTTAACAATACAAATAAAGATTGTTTGATACATGTGTTATGTCTAACCTAAATTCTATTACTTTTAGTAAAAAAAATTTTTAAACCAAACATTGAAAACATTTTTCAGTTATAAATTTTCTACTTCCTGTACTACTTCTACCAACTAAATTTACATAAAGAGCCCTCTTTATCAGATTTACTTTATTCACTAATTTATTTTTAAATATACTCGATTCAACATTAAATCATTGCACTAAATTTCTTTAGACAGTAAGTATTTCTAACTATCATTAAAAAATTTAAATATTTTTAATTATTTTCCATTTTTTAAGTATAAAAAGAAAAACCTAGAAGAAGGTAATCACTTTGTCTCATTTAAAGATAAAAACTTATAACACCCAATTTTACTTTTTTTTCTTTCTTATTTGTTGTATTATTAAAATGTTTGTTATTTAATTTTAAAACAAAAGCAAAGTGCATAGCAAAAAAATAAATTTAGAATTAGTTTTAAAAGTAATTGAATTATAAAGTGGACTAACTGTTTTTTATCTATCAGTGGTTCCTGGTTAATTCAGATATATCTCACAGTTTACATGATTAATGAAGTTTGAATGGAATTAGTACAAAATTTCAATTACAATTATTGATTAAAAATAGCCTAAAAATAGATTTTTTGAGTTTTTTATTCCAGTTATTTTGGTAAAATTTATAATTTAAAATTTTCAGGTATACAGAAACCTTGTCAAATATTTGCAAACAAATCATACAATATTTCTACAGGTTCTTTTAGTTATTTAAACTGGGTGAAAAATTGTTCTGTGTAAGCCTTATTCAAAAATAAAATTAAGAAAAAAAACATGTTTTAGCTTGAGCTTGAATATCTAAACATACCAAAGTTAAAAGAAAAAGTATTAAAAACTAGTATGAAAAGTTATTAATCATAAAAAACTAGTCTATAATTTAAAAGGTTTCAATATAATTCAAACTAGCCTAATTGTATGGCAAACTTATGAAAAGATAACAACTAATAAGATCTGTATTCAAGGTGTTCATTTTTATGTATACTACTTCTCATTTAATGTTTGTAATTACTTAACAATTCAATAAGTAAGCATATTCAAATCTGATAAAGCCATAGGGGGGTGTAACGCCTTTATGTAACTTATAGAAAATAACAAGGGCTTCAAATTATTAATTTTGTTCTTAATCAATGCATGTTAGTAGTTGATGTTTTGAAAAAAAATAAAACTATATCTACAAATCAAAATTCAATTAAACATATACTTTATATAAACTAAAACTGAAATATTTTAGTTGAAATTATTTCTTAAACTGTATTTAAATCTCTATTAATATTTAAAGTTATTAAATGCAAAAATATTTTCATAATGGTGCCTCTGCATTTTAACTGCTCAATAAAAATCATAAAAATACTAAATGAAACAACTGTTACTGGATATATTCCTTAGTGAAGTGAAGCTAAATTTTTGTTTTTAATTAAAAAGCCATTATGTAGTTTCCAGATTCTAGAAGATGACCAGGGCAGAAAATAATTATTTTTGTTCTTAATAAATAAACATTAGTAATTGCTATGTATTGAAAAAAATCGTAATAATCATATTTATATCAAGTTTCAACTTTACATACATAGTAGTTATATTTTAACCTTTAAAAAAAATATTTTAATTCAAACTGGGTTTATCTTAAAGTATCACAACAACCCATTTTTTATAATGATCAATTTGATCACTTTTCTGTGTGTTAATTTAAAATAATTAAAATTCAATTCTAAATCTATTACAGCTGGTCAAAAAAGAGAAAAATTAAATGGTGACTTTTTCTAATCTTTCAATGTAATAAATTCAACATTAATTATTCAAAGTTTAATAAATAATCAAAATAAAGTCAATAAACAACGTTTTTAGTCTATCTAATCTAAGATCCTCTTTTTTTCTTCTTTTTTTTTCAAGGAGTACACAGAAAACAGAAAATTAGTCAAAATCGGCCCTGGTATATTTTTTGTTTCAACCCGCGCACATTCACAGTCGATTAATTGCAACTAAAATCAAATCCCGATCGATCTATTCCCATTCGAATCTATAACCTTTTTAGTTATTCTCAATCTGAATAAATTCTCACCCGATTAAATGCAACACAAATTAAACGTCACTTTTGCAAAGCCTAACGTCATTTTCACGAAAGTTTTACTTTCGCACAAAACATCACCTGTGCACGAGTATTCACTTTTTAATAAATCGTTAATTAACAATAGTCGTAAGTTTAGCACAGCTGAAAACGTAACTATTCCCAATAAAATCGACATCCACCCTATCACTATATAATCTGATATAATTAATTTACATATACATTTTAATTCCAACTTATAAATTTTACACGTAATTTACACGGAATGTTATTTCTTATTAAAAGCTTGTAATTCAAATTAAGAGTTTGTAAACAATCCAAGTTTATCGTTCATGGTACAAAACCAGCTTCAACAAATCAATTAATTGTAGTTCTTGAGTAATCGGGGTGACGGGTGATGATCCACCAGGTTGATCAGGAGTCGCGTTTCTATAGACTTCCAATGTACTGTTATAGCTAAGCCTTGTGTAGTGTTCATGATAAGAAACCAGCTACACAGACCGATAGATCGTGTACTTAAGTAATCGGGATAACGGATGTTGGTTCGTCAATTTGACAACGTGTAGTTTCTCTACAGACTTCTGATTTAGATTTTACAAAGGAACCATATTTAGCGTTTATTGTGCAAAAACATTCTCACAACTAAGAAACTGTTATCGTGAGTAATCGGGATGACGGATGTTGATCTGTTAACTTGACCAGGTGAAGTTTCTCAACAAAATTCTTTTTAGAAGGTTGTAGAAAAATTATTTAGCCTTACAGCTACACAACTCTACAAAACTTGTACCGTGAATGAGTAGTCAGGGTGATAGGTGTTGAACTTTCAACTTTAATAAGTGTAGTTTCTCAACAGACTTCTGATTGAGTGGTTATGGATAAACCATGTTTAAACTTTATCTTATAAAAAACCAGCTTCACAACTTGATAACTTATGTACCGTGAGTGAGTAATTGCAGTAACAGGTGTTGATCCATCAACTTGAGTGGTGTAGCTTCTCCAAAAACTTCAGATTGAGTAGTTATAGAATACCATCTTTAAACTTTATACTATATAAGCCAGCTTCACAACTTTAAAATCATGTACTGTGAGAAATCAGGTTGACGGTCGATGATAAATCAACTTTACTAATTGTAGTTTCTCCACAGACTTCTGATTTACTTGTTGGAGATAAAACATATAAAGCTTTAATAGTTAAGAAATTAGCTAAACAGTTCGAAAAATCGTGTACCGTGAATAATTGGAGTGACGGATACTAGTCCTTCAACTAAATTAGAGTAGTTTTTCCACAGACTACTGATTGAATGGTTGTGGAAAAATCATGCGTTCATGGTGTGAAAAAAAAATTTACAGCTTGACAAATCGTAAACCGTGAGTAATCGAGATGACGAATGTTGAACAGAAGTACTTGTAGTTACTCAACAGACTACTAATTGAAAGGTTGTAAAGAAACAAGACCCAGTTTTATGGTGCAAAACAAGCTTCACAGATCGTAAAATCGTGTATCATTAGAATTCGGGTTGTTGGATGTTGATCCAAAAACTCGACTTCTTTTTGTTTTTTTTTACAAAATATTGATCGCAAGATTACTGAGAAATCATGTCGAGCGTTCATGGTAAAAAAACAGCTTCACTAATTGAAAATTTGTGTTCCGTGAGTATTCGGGGTCAGGATGTTTATTTATCAACTTGACTAGGTGTAATTTCTCCATAGACTTCATACTGAGAAGTTGTGGAAAAATCATATAAAGCATTCATGGTTCAAAACCAGCTTAAACAGATCGACAAATCGCGTATCATTGAATGAACGAGGTGACAGGTGACGATCCATCGGCTTGACCAGGTGTCGCGTCTTTAAAGACTTCCAATGTGTATTTTAGCTATACCTCGTCTAGTGTTCATGATAAGAAGCTATCTCCACATATCGATAAGTTGTGTGCTTCAGTATTCAGGATTATGGTTGTTAATTCGTCAACTTGCCTAGCTGTATTTTCTTCATAGACTTTTGATGTAGAGCTTGTAAAACAACCATATTTAAAAAACATGATGCTAAATCAGCTTCACAACTAAACAAATCGTGTACCGTAGGGTAATCGGGATTAAGAGTGATAAAACAGTGTAGATTTTCCAAAGACTTCTGATTGAATGGTTGTGGAGAAATCATGTCGAGCTCTCATGATGTGAAACAAGCTTTACAGCTTGACAAATCGTATACCGTGAGTTATCGGAGTGACTGGTTGGTTTTAATCAATCAACTTAATCGAATGTAGTTTCTCAACAGACTACAGATTGAAAGGTTGTGATGAAACCATACCCAATGTAAACGATGCCGTGCTTTCAAAATGCAAAACCAGCGTCACAGATAGTCATGTCGTGTATCGTTAGAATTCGGATTGTTGGATGTTGATCCAAAAACAAGAACAATTGTAGTTTCCCATAGAGACTATTAATTGAAGTATTGAAGAGAAACCGTGTCGAGCGTTCATGGCGTGAAACCAAAAGCACCGCTTCTTGTACTTTTCAAATCATGTACCGTAAGTAATAGAGGTGACCAGCGATGATGCATCAACTTGATGACGTGTAGTTTCTCCACAAACTTCTGAATGAAAGGTTGTTGATAAACAATGTAAAGCGTTTATCGTGCAAAAGAAGCTTAACAACTCGAGAAACCGTGTACCTTGAGGAAGTTGAAGTGACACGTGCTGATCCATCAACTAGAGTTCTAGATATTACATAATGGCTATTAAATTTAAAAAAAAAATTGAACTTTACTCAAGCAAGGAATATATCAAGTAACAATTGTTGCTTTTAGTCTTCATTTGATTTCTATTGAGCAGTCATTATAAAAAATATTCTTGCATTTGATAACTTAAAATATTAATAAAGATTTAAATAGTGTTTAAGAAATAAGTTAAAGTTAAATATTTTAGTTTAATATGAAGTGTATGTTTAATTGAAGTCTGATATGTAAATATTTTTTTGATATTTTTTCAATAGATTTATGCAAATTGTATATTTTATTCGCGACCGGTTTCGGTGGCAAGAGATTGCGACCTTTTCAAGCAAAAATAAAATATGAAACTGCATATAACAATGTTAGTTAGTTATAATGCTGTTTAAAAACTTATTCATGCGTGAAGAATATAAACAAAAAACAAAAATGTTGCATATTCGAAAATTCAAGCATATCAGAGTATATTTAGGTAAAATTGGTACTAGTTTTTAAAAAAACGGATTGAATTGATATTAATACAATGAATCTAATAAAAAAACTGATTCCAAGACTTTTTTTTTAATAATAATAATAAAATATTTATATCTTGAAATTTATCTAAATGAAATTAAGAATTGTCTAAAATTTTGGTTTTAAGCCAAGAGTCAACAAATCATTAATAAAACTCAAAGTTGCTGAAGATTTAAAAATCTAATTTGTGTTAAGTTAACATAACAGTCAAAATTTAAACGGATTTAAGAACTATCTACAAAAAATTCTAAAAATTTATCTAATTTGAATTAAGAACTGTCTAAAAAAACTTTTTTTCAATTTAAGCCAAATGTCAACAAAAACTCAATGAAAAAATCAATTTTACTTTAATTATGATTTGGTTTAAGTTTTGTCTGCTTTCCAGTTTATTAATAAAAATCTGTTTCTGTGTCTGCATGAGTTCATTAATTCCGTTCTTTTGTTGATGCAATTTGTACCGGATCCAAGTATTAGTAAAGCTTCTTTTAAGCACAACCTGCATGTCATAATTCCTGGTTTTGGTTTTTTCTCCCTTTGTAATATTTTCCTATTTATTTTGTATTTCTTATTTTCATTTTTTAATTTATGGGTTAATTTTGAGAGTTCAGTTGCTTGTTTATACTGGAGGTAGTTTTTGTCATTTGGATTGCTTTTATTGTTGTGTTGTGTGTAGATATGCGTTTTTTTAGTTGATTAGCACTTAGTCCAATGTATATTTTTGTTAAGTTATCTGTTTCTATTGTTGCCTGGTCGATATTTTTTTTCTAATACATATCAATTACTAATGTGCATTGATTAAGAACAAAATTAATAATTTTCAGCCTTGGACATCTTCTTATATTTTCATAATGGTTTTTTGTTTTATAAACAAATATTAAGCTTCACTTCACTAAGAAATATATCCAGTAACAGTTGTTGCTTTTAGTATTCATTGATTTCTATTGAGCAGTCAAAATGCAAAGGCACCATCATAAAAAAATATTGATTCATTTGATTCTTGCATTTGATGCACAAAGAAAAACCATGAAACAATTACTATACTTAGACAAATTGGGGTACATTACTTAAGCCTTGCTTAAATTTTTTTTTTTTTGAATTAAATTTTCTAAATAACTGTGTTGTTCATATTTTCAGAGCTTATGTTTGATCACAAGCATGCTTAGCGTGTGTAGTAAAGCACTAAATAATTTAATTTAGTAAAGCAGCAAGTTTGATGAAACATCATTCTACCATTCTAACATTTGAAAGTACTGACGGTGTTTCTAACTGATAGATAATTAGAATTTTAATGAGCCTTAACCTGAAACTTTTTATAATTAAAGCTTATTGTAATTGAGGGTATTCATTAAGTTTGGTTTTAGCTTACAATGCTTGTAGTTACAGACTAAAATGCAAAGCTGACTAAGAAAAAAAAATTATATGGTTGATAATCTTATAGCCCAAAGACTTTTTTGCAACTTTTTTATTCATATATGTAAAACAGGGTTTCCCAAACTTTTTTTTAAAGTCCCCTTTAAAGAAAATAAAAAGGCTATGGCCCCCTCAAACAAGATTTAAAAAAAATACTATTAAAACTGCTTAAAACATTTTTTTGCTTTTGTCGTCAACTCCGGAATATCTAGTGTAAGTTTCATTTCATGACCTTATGCCCCTTTGATGCTCATGGTCCCCTTAATTTCCATGCTGGCTCCCAAGGGGGCCACAGTTAGGGAAACATTGACGTTAAACTTGTGTAATTTTAGATAAGTAGAAATTGACCGAGTATGTAATTATTTACGTAATAAATGTTTTTTTTCTTTTGCAAATCTGTGAATGAACTGTAGTGTTAGACTTTATAACCATTTAAATTGGAATTATTTTTTAAATAGTTTGTATGTATTATGGTTAAAGATTTTGAATATCAAATAATTAACTACAAATTCCTTAGTTGTAATAAGTCTTAGTAAAACAAAAACAAAAACAAGATTTTAAATGTTCTCATTGAATATAAAATTTAAAGTTTTTCCCAAAGTAAGGTCCTTTTTAACCTTAAATCTCTAAAGTAAATCTTTTTAAAATACAAAAACAGGAAGAATTGGAAGAGAAAAGAAAATATAAACTTTCTCGGGACAGTTTTATAATTTTTAGGTTCATTTCAAAAACTTAAGTTGTAGTTTAAGCTAGTTTTATGAATGGTATTTTAAATCTTTTTTAGTTTTTCCACACATAAAGTCTTTCTATTCATGTTCTGTTTAGCATAGATGCTTTATTAAAAGTAATTTTTGAATCTTTTAATACCTGATTGAATTTTTTTGATATTCATGCTTTTTGTTGTTTCTATTTTACTTACTACACTAATCAAATAATATCAGGCTATCTAATTTGCATCATAGATTGAAACTAAGTCTTTAAAAATATCTAATTACTATCTAATTGGAACTAATATGAGCTTTAATCAGGATTTATCTTTAAACGAAGACAGTTTAAATTAATTGTATCAGAAATTCAACTGTGGCTAGGAGAGCTGGGAGTAACAGTTTAAAATACAAGGCTGAATAAGAATGAAAAAAACAAACTTTTTGATAAATCAAGAATAATTTCTAAAGATGCTCGATTAATAAAACAAAATATGATTTTTGTGTACATGAAGCTAAATAATATATGAAAATATATGAATAATAAGTTTATAATAAGTTTAGTGAATAATTCTATTTTAATATTTTTATTTCTTAATTGTTAAATTGATTTGTTTATTAGTAGATTTTATTAGCCTTACAGGGTTGCCACACACTCATTATACTTTGAAATTTTTGAAAATCTCAGGGTAACTAAGTATACTTTAATTTTTTTAACTGAGGTAGACTCGGAATAGTTGTGTTAATATTAAAAATTCAAAATAGTTTAAAGGTAAATAAAAAAACCTCTGGACAAATTTTAATGAGATTGAGTTCATTAAGTTTCAAAATTTTATCTTAAGTAGTTTTATAAGATGTATGAATTTTTGTGTTGTTTTAGATAAATAAAATCCTAATCAGGTAGAAATTAGTTATGGTCGGTATAAAAGAAGTTTACTAATAAACTCCGTCAAAATTATTTACTATTCAATAAATTGTTGATTATAATTTTAAATGTTTAATTCAGAATATCTAAACCTCTTTTTCGTTATTGGCCTACTAAATAAAATTTTAAAAAATATACGCCCTTAGAACAATTAATTTTAATAAAAACTTATTTATTTATTAATTTTGTCCCCTTTTAAGTTAGTTTCTCTAACAGCCAAAAACAGCCAAAATCGTCTCCAAGGAGTGATAACACTCACTTAAAGAAACTTTGGTTTAAAATATTAAATAGGAAATAATTAATTCAAAAACTTACCGAGCGCATAAACATTTTTTTCTAAATTCAGCAAAATTGCTTTAATAAGGATGTTTAACAAGTAAAGATGCGATATCTGAAAGCCTGGGACAACTAGTTTTTTAATTTACACCAAGGCTATATTTATGAAATTAGTTTTAGAAACTCAAGTCTAAACTCTAAACCTACAAAATCGGCTAAATTTTTTGTCTGCATTGTATTAATCAATATAATTATTTTAAAAACCTAAGCATATTTTAATAACTACAACATAAACAACATTTTAAGTGTTACAACCGTTCATTGATATTTTCTACTAACAATGTTATGTTTACAGTTGATAATTAAAAGTAAAGCATAAAATGGATTCTGATATAGAAATGAGTGATTCTGACAGCTATTACAACGACACTGACAGTGAAGTTGAAATGTAACTTGATAAAGAGGAGTCTAAAGTTTCACTTTTTGAAGAGATGTCCCAAAGCGACATTCTTGAAAGCGCTAGTTCCAAAATTCAAGCACTCCAGTCAAACGTAAATGATCTCAGTGAACCGGAAGCCAGGTGTCGGCTTCAAAACAACCAGTGGGATGTTGATAAAGCACTTGAAGCCCTGAATACAGAGAGAAAAAGAAGTAGGTTACGTAGAAGTAATAGAAATCAAACGGCTTCAGTTAAACGCCAATCAGTTAAAACTCGCTCTTCCACGTTAGAGTGCGAAATTTGTGTGGAAGAGCTTTGTCAAGATGAAAGAGAAAACCTTGCATGCAACCATTTGTTTTGTAAAATGTGCTTGAAGGACTCAATCATTGAAAACATAAACAACAGGATCGTTGATATCAAATGTCCTGGAGCCGATTGCGAACAGTCTCTAAGTTTTGATGACATTTTAAACGTCTTAGCAGATGACGAGCTCAAAGAGAAGTTCTTGCGGTTGTTTCGTCAGTCTTACGTGGACAACAACAAAAACACTGCTTGGTGTCCCGGAACCGACTGCGAAATAGCATTCAGGTGTAAAGAGTTTCACAACAACTACAACGTGGAATGCTCCAAGGGACACAAAAGCTGCTTTAATTGTCAAGGGTCTTGGCACGACCCATTGGGTTGCGGCATGCTTAAAATGTGGATCAATAAGTGCAATGACGACAGCGAAACTGCCAACTGGATCGGCGCCAACACCAAAGAGTGCCCGAACTGCCACACTCAGATTGAAAAGAACGGGGGATGCAACCACATGACTTGTTCCAAGTGCAAATACGAGATGTGTTGGTTGTGCATGAATAAATGGTCAGATTTTAGACATAACTGCCAACAAAAAGTGCCAGAAGACCACAGAATTTCAGGAAGTAGGAAAGCGCTCAACCGTTACTTGAGGTACCACGAGTTTTACGCCGGACACAAGAAAAGTCTTGAAATTGAAAGCAAGATCACCACTGAGAGCGTTTATGAAAGATTCCAAAAGCCGCAAAAGTCGAGGAAAAAAAAAACAGAGAGACGGATGAAGAAGAAGACGACCATCCTGTTGAGGCGGCTAATGACACAACTGCAAGTTGGCTCCAACGACAGTTCATAGGTGAAGCGTGCAATGTGTTGAGTGAATGCCGCAACACTCTCGAGTGTTCTTACGTGTTCGCCTACTACCTTAGCGACGACTCAGATTTGAAAAGAATCTTTGAGAGCAGCCAGGGACGTTTGCAGGGAAACGTCGAAGAGCTGAGCGCGTTTTTGGAAGGGGAAGTTCACACAAGCTGAACGATAATGAGATGACCGAAGCGATGAAGACAACCGTCGAGTTTTGCAAGATCACATCGAAGAACCTGATTGAACAAGTAAAGAAGCAAAAGATTGAAAACGGGTGGGTCTATCAGGAATTTAACCAATAATTTCAACGTGTTTAGATCTTTCGTTCGTGTTTAATATTGTTATAGGAAATTTTTCTTAGGCTCACTGTTTATTATATACAATAAACTCATGATATAGTTGGTTTCATAACAAAACAAGTACTTATAAAGATTTTGTAAAGTATTCTAGTTAATAGTGTGCATGATAGTAGCATATTTAAGTTTAACACTACAGCTAGTAAAAAAAAATTAGAAAAGAAAGAAAATAAAATAGTGATCAACAGTTTTCATATTTTCCAAATATAAAAATAAAGGTTAATTTTATGACCTCGTTAAAAAATATTAATTTTTTATTAAGAGTGACAGAAATTTAATATCTATAATTTAAAAAAAAAATAAAATTAATTGTTATATGCAGTATGTGTTTTAAAAGTCTACGAGAAGTTTAATTTATAAAAAATATAATCTCTACTTATACATCTAAAATCCGTTTTATAAATCTAACTTACTAATGTAAGCAATAATTCCTTTCGGGAGATTTTATTTCAATATTATCAATTAAGTAGAGCTGGTGAGCAATGAATAGTGTCTGGGCAAAGAGAGGGTGTTTGAATTAATGAAAACTTATTTAAAAATGTTTTCAAATTCTTAGCTTAGCTTGTAGTAAGTTTTTGTATATTAAGTTTCTAAGGCTCATCTAAAGCAATGGTCTCATATAAAAAAAGCATGTTTTTTAATGTTAAAATGAAATAGCTCAAAAAAGTCTTTTTATGAAACAAGTTCATAAACAAAAAAAAAGGTTTTATATCTAGTACACAGATATTTATTGAAACAATTACTCACATTTTTGGACAATTTCAAATATCAGAGTTTTAATTAGAATCGAAGCGCTTAAAGTAAACGGTTATGAATTATTAAAAGGGTGATACTTAAAATTATTTTTTAAATTCCCGCTAAGAAGTGTATGTGTAAGTTTAAATGGAAAACTCTGATCTAGATCAAGATTTACAAAAGTTGGTCATAAAGCCCCCTTGATACTATTTAATAAATTTAGTAACAAAACGGGGCGTGATTAGTAAAGGGACGGTGAGGCCATAGTTTGAAATTTACTTAAGAGTTGATGACAAAGATAAAAAAAAGTATATTCTAGACGTATTTAAAGACATATAAAGATAGTTCTTTTAGAAATCTAATTTAGAGGCGGCCATTTCCATATGAATTTCTTTATAGTAGTCGGTTTTGTAAAAATTTGAAAACACTGATCTGGATAGATACTAGAGAGTCCTGGTCTTTGTATTAATTGCAACCTGTGTAGCTTAAATTTAAATTCTAAAAAAATGTGAATCCAAAGTTCCAATACTACCTGCGAGTAAAACCTTTTTTGATCTTCTTTATAAACTTTTGCATCTATTGTCAGTTAGTTCCAAATTAAACATTGTGCACCAGTCGTCATATATCATTTGACAATAGGTACAATACAAAAACAAACCGTGTATATTATAACATATCGTTTTGTAAATCAGTAAAAACTAAAATTTTGAAACGTTTTACATAGTTATTGAGAAAATATTAAAAAAAAAAACAGCATATCCCGAAAAATAATCAATATAATATAAGTAAAACTATCGTATTGTTTCTCACTGAATGTTGTAGCCTTAATAAGCACAAAAACTAATGTATAAGACATAAAGTCATAAAGTTTTGTGTTTGGGTAAATAACTGCCGGTAAATAATAAGTGTTGTTTATCTAACACAATCTACAAAGCTAAAGCTTCCACGTCAAAATTCAATTTATTAAAAATATTAGATAGAATCAACGAAAAAAAAATTTAAGTTAGATATTACGAACACAAAACTTATTTTCCTAAGGTCGGTAAAAAAAAAACAAAAAACTGCCTACAATTAGCAAACCATCTACTGAACAAAAGAAAAGTATTATTAATTTTTAAATTGAACGAAATATTATTGAGTCCTAAAATAATAACAACAACCACATTAGTATGTGCACCTTACGCAACCTGAAAAGGCTTCATATCGTAGATAAAACTGACTCATAAACAAGAGAAATAAACACATCGCTCAATGTGCTAATTGTTTAAACGTAATTTTATAGGTTAACTATTGACAAGTAAGATTACTGCTCAAAATAAATTTCCCGTTGTACCCATCTTCAGTATTGAAGTTTTTTATTTCCATAAATAATACTTTTAATTTCTTAATTAGAGTTTTTTTTTTTTTTTTTAGGCTTCTATAGATATTTGATAAATTTTTATTTTTTTGTGATACTATTAGTATTAAATACTTATTATTTGTAAGGTATTTCAGTTATTCAAAATTTTGTTTACTTTAATTAAGCAAAGCCAATAGTTATGTTTAAAATATCACACTGAATTTTCAAACAAGCCTTTTTTATCTAAAGCCATTTTATTCTACAAAATGCTTAAAAAAATATTCCTAACCATAACAATCCAACTTGTAAAAAACTATAATAAATTTTGAAATTTGTTTTTATAACTTTTACTAAAATTCATATATATAATAGTTATTGTACAATAACCTAATTATATATTATATAAAAGTCAATTTAAAACAACGAGTTTTTTCTAAATATTTAGCCACGTTTCTTTCATTTTTTGCAAAGTTGCCATTTTAATAGTGCTTTTTATTGCAGATTAACAGTTTGAAAATTTGTTTTGTGGTAAAACTAAGAAATCGTAAATTTTGTAACATTTTATATTTTTAGATAGTCAATAATAAGAAAACTACATTTTGTTATAAATGTCTAAATTAGAGCTAATCTTTTCAAGTAGGTGTGTTTAATTGAAAGTTCATGATGCAAAGTCGCTTTTATGTACACAATTTTTTTTAAACTTTTTTCTATTGTTAACTACAACTAAAGGGCTTTTTCTAATTTTCTCAACATGTTCATTTGATAACTACAGCTGATAAAAGTTTGGAAACTTTATTCTTATATATTTTTTACCAAAGTGTACTTTATAAGAAGTTTTACAAAATTCTTCTGTCTAAGTTTTGTTTTTATTGAAATTTATATAGCTTATGGTAACAAAGACTTTTCAGCTAGTTTTATAAATGTTTTGTTTTGATAGAAAAAAATATATATTTGTGTTATCATTTCTATTATTAACTGTCTATACTGCAAAAGCTTTGCTTGATTTCAAAAGGTTTTATTTAATAAACTATACTTTATTACATTTGCTAAATTAACATCAGCTTAAAGTTGCAAGAAAGGCTATACTTAATATACATATCTCAAAAAAATGCATTGACTATATCTACCAGTTTTATTTTAAAGCAGTTTGTATAATAGCAATTTAAGTCTAATGAACAAAATTTGAAATTTTTCAAAGTATATTAAGATCTTTACATTACTGACTATTGATAATTACAAAGTCTAATTTATTATTTTTTATATTCATACAAACCAAGAAAGATAATCTGTCTAATAGCGAATTAAATTTTTGGGACTTACTTCAGGGTTCGTACGCGTCAGAATAAATTATATTTTATGGAAAAAATTGAGATATTGTTAGTTTTTGTCATTATAAATGCTTGAAAATAGTGATTTACCGGATCCACTATTTAAGATCCAGTCGGTTATGGTTCCGGTTTTTTTTTTCTTAGTTAAGATCCGGTTTTGGATCTATTTTAATTTAAGATCCGTCCGGTCTATTCAGAAACTTACAAAATTCAATTATTTTAGTTATTAATACTATTATACAAGTTAATATTTAATTTTAATTTTGTTAAAACAAATATTTTGTTAAAATAAACACAATTTTATTGTCTAAACGTATTATTTGCAACTAGGAAAAATAATATTGTAAAAAACAACAAATCTACCTATACAAAATATTTATTTAAAGGTTAAATTTCAAGCTACTGCAGTGTTAAAGGTTATGCGGTTTCATCTCATTATAAGACCAACTGGAATATTTGAAAATACCTATTTACATAAACAATATTTTGACTGTATTGACGATCATAACGATCTGATACTTAAATTTTCAACTATTTTAAGACTAAAACAATAAGGTGATGAAATAAATGTTAACCCAAGATTAATTCAGTACCATAATATACAATGTTTCAAGATAAATTACTTTCATATATTTTAAGATTAAACAGTTATCAAATATTAAACACAACAAGTTTAAATCAACCGTTTAATGTAAAATTTTTTATTTATTTAAGAGTCTTATTAATTAATGAACTCATATAGTTCTTTAGCTACCCGACAATTTTTAATTTTTAGTTAAAAACTGTTCATATAGATAAATAATAATATCAAAAAATACCTACTGAGACCATTATAAGAAAGTTTCTTAAAGGCATTTGTGCAACTGCTTGACCAGTTGATTTTTCAGAACAAAAGTCAAAACTTTATAAACGTAAAGCTTTATATTTAAGTATCTTGCATTTCTTCACTTATGTTGATTCTTTTAACGTTATATATGACTTTTATTTGCTTGTAAGTCCATGCATTTAAGTCTGTATGTTAAAAAGAACTACTCAAAGTTTTTAAAGTACTACTTATTTCAAACAACATTTCTTAATTTTACTAGGGAAATTTAAACTTTATACTATAATTTGTTCAGTATAAATATTTTGGGAACGGGTCTGAATTACATGAAGACAAAATTGCACGAAGACAAAATTGTACGAAGGATCAATTTTAAACGAAGATACTTTTAACCAAAACAAATTTGCATGAAGGGACAAAATTGTAAGAGGAGACAAATTTTCACCGAGAATAATTTTGCTCCGAGGGTAAATTATGCACGAGTTACTATTTCGCACGGAGGGTGATTTTTGCATAAGAGTAAAACAAAAACAGAAAGTCATACACTTAAAAATTAAGCAGAAAAAAAAGATAAAACAATCAAAAAACAAATAGAAAAAAAGTTACTGACCGACGGTAAGGGTTAGGGGTAACAGTGATAGTAAACAAACAAATAATAATAAAAAGTTCCTATTGAGAAAAAAAAGTAAAATGAATAAATAAAAATTAGTTAATTAAAAAATAGATAAGTTACTGAACGATGGTAAGGGTTAGGGGTAACAGTGATAGTAAAAGAAAAATAAACTAAATTAATAAATAAAAATAAAATAAATAAAAAAATTTGAAAAAAAATTCAACTCGTGCAAAAATGTTTCCGTGCAAATATTCTGCTCGTGCGAAAATGACCCTTCGTGCAATTTTGTCATCGTGCAATATAGTCCGCTCGTGCAAATTTGACACCTACCCCAATTTTTATGTCTGTTCTTTACATTTGTACAATTTTCTCATAAATTCATTTTAAATAAAAACTGTTACTATCTGTGTAATAAAATTTTACTGACTTGAATCTTAATACACTTGTTATCTTACAGTATCTTCCTTAACATTTCTTTTAATAAACATTCCAAAGATCGGTCATCATTCTTGCACAAGAATCCTTTTTGAATAAAACAGATTATAGCGTTAACAGTTAAAAGTACATTAAAAGTTGTTTTAAGCAACTAACAAATGTGCTTTTTCTAGGCGCTTGAATGTTTCATATATCTCATCAGGAAGTTTGTTATTAAATAAGTATCAGATGTTTTAAGACCGTAATACACTACGACCGCCCATAATGATCTCTGCAACGGTCTAAACTGTTTCTTTTTTAATCAGAACTGCTACCCGAGCGCATGGGTACAAGTTTACTGCCTAAGATAAATTATTTACTCCTGTAGAGTCAACCTTTATTTCATGATTTATTATTATTTATATCGAAAATGTTTATTGTTGTATTACTTATTACAAAACCAAAAAACGTTTTAATGCTTTAATTTTCCTCTTTATTTTGTAAAGATTAAACATGGTTAGGAAATATATCTATCGAAGTATAAAACCCAGTTGTTCTTGAAAAACAAAAATCAAAATTGATTGAGAGAAAGTTATATCTGAACGAAATATAATCAAGTAGTATATTTTTAACAAGTTATAAAACCTTGATCAATGGATTACTAGTAGGACTTACAGAATATACATAAGAATATAATTAAGCTCTTTAGGTTGCGCTTGCAAGATTCATTTGCTAGAACAGCGTTACGTTTTTTATCTACCAAATCACTACAAAGCAAAGCCTTTAAAATTTGTTAATTATATATGCTCGTACATATCCAAACTTAGGATGTCTAACATAGTGTAAGGTCTTTGCGTTTTTGTGGTGCTTTTATGTTAGTATTACATGATTAAAATCTAACGGAGGCATTATTGTTGAAAGGCGTTAGTTATTTTTTTTTCAGTTTGTCATCTTGCTTCCGTACAGAAGAGTTTTGTGTAATGTATAAAGGTGGGACATACACTTCGTTATTTTTAATTTTTATTTTAATTAAATACTTAAACATCCATTAATCTTAAAGAAAGTGTTTATCTGTTCCACTTAGACCGATTTTTAGCCCATTTCCTTCCGAATTTCAAGTCATTTTAGTTTATAATGTATTTAGAGTATCAGTAGGGGTTAATGGTTAATTATTGTATTTTTATATAATGAAGGTTCAAACACTTAAACTTTTAATTATCCATTGTATGGTATACTATCAAATCCACCCGCGTTCAAAATCCACCCAATTTTTTCTTTTTTATATATGTTTTGAATTTATTTTTATTTATTTTTCACTGTCACTGTTACCCCTAACCCTTACCTCCAATCAGTAAGGGGTTCTAAAATTTGACTGGGTGGATTTTAAACGTGTCCCCAATTGTATGAATTGAAGGTTGTTTACAATTTTTGCTTCATAATATAATTAAAAAACTCGAAGTTTCAAATATTAGATAAAATAGTTTAACCAGTAAGTTTTTTTTTTCTTGTAAAGTAAGTATTTAAAATATTTTATGTTCATTGTTCATACAATATTTTTAATTCTATCAACATACATTTATATGGTTTTGCATATTATTATATACAGTTTATGTAGTTTTTAAAAGAATTTTACTAAGTTAAAAACTAAAAAACTGTAAAAGAGTCTCAATCCATAAATCGAAGAACAGTTATACTATTCGAGGAAATATTAAAATAAAGTTAAAAATTCAGATTAAGGCCTTCTGAAAATACTTATAACTAATTATAAACTAACCTTAAGACTAAACTAAGAAAAGTAACAAAATATATTTGCCTCAAACTTTACTTAAAATATTTAATTTTATTAATAGATAAAATACATAAGTTTGACAACTTAGATGTGGGAAATTTTGTTCTGTTGCTTTATTCGGAGATATCCCTAGATGTTGAGAATTAAAAAATATATATTTGATTATTAAGTTTCAAGTATTGTTTATTTATTAATTAAATAGTTATATAACAACAATGTAAACAGTTTTCAAAGTTTTTTAAATAATTTTTATAAAATAATAAGAATTAACCAACACACCATTAATAAAAAGTATTTTTTTCAAAACATTCAAATTATTGGAAGGCTTTGTCCCATTACTCAATAAATAAAAAGTAAAAACTTGTTGTTACAGACAACGAAATTACAACTCACAGTTAGATCCAGCCCACAAACATAACTCATACGGCATATTTTTTGGTTTAAAGATAAGTTATGCAAAATAAAAATACTTTGAGACTATCAAATGCATATATTTTAAATTTTTTTATTTCTTTGTTTTCTATAACATGTACTAATTGACTTTAAAAATTAATAATTCAATGTTCAATGTTCAATTAGATATTTTTTTTAATTACACAACACCTCAAAAGTTAAGTGGCTCGGTAAGATATTTTTAAGCAAATCTAGCTCACTGATTATAGAAGCTGCTAAACTTTGTATACATTTTAAGTGATTAACAATGAATGCTACTGCTTTAAAAACCAGTATTTATAATAAATCAAAGTTTTTGTTTTTTAAACTATTAAAAAAAAGTTACAAGCTATTTTAATTACACCGATAATAATAAATTGACAGCACAAATCATTTTTACTTTCAAGAACAGTTAGGTAGGAATATAAATACAATTTATAAGATTTTTTTTGTTTTTAATAGATGATATTAATTGTAAAGCAGCATATAACAGTAATTATCACAATTTAAGTTAAAGATTTCTTATGTCTCTTTAAACTAATAGTGAATTGGAGTTCTGTATGTCATTGTTAAAAAAAGTAGTTTTTTAATAACATTTGTGTAGAACTTTAATTTAGGCTTTCTAGTAATTGTGTTGCAAAAAAAAAATTCACAACTATCATGCTATCAAAATTTTATATCTAAACCCGTACCCAGGATATTTATTTGAAACTACACTTTTATTGATAAAGAATAATAGTAGTCAATAGTACTAGTTCACAACCATACAAAACCATAATACTAAGCTTAAGCATACAAAAATGAAACAAATTTGTCATATTTTGTTGGTTGTTGACTTATAACCTAGGAATAAAACACTTATAGACCATTTTGTGGTTTATTTGTTCTCGCAACATATTTTTGTAAAAAGATTAAAACAAGTATTTAATTTTATTTTACTTAAATAAAAATTAAAAAAAGTATCACTATTAGTTAATAAATTTATATTTCCTTGTTTTCTTTCTACTAAGCAGGAAGACCATAATTTAAGGCCAAAGCAGAAAAAAAGGCCTTTACATCAAAATTAATATGTTTATATAAAAAAAAGATAGGGATCAACAAATTTAATTTAATAAAGAATATTTATAAAAATTTTATTAAAAATTATATGAATTTTTTAATATATGTTCCGAAAACTAAAAAAATTCAAAACTGACTTTTTCTATGGGCACTAGCACTAACACAATAATCACAAACTAAAAAAAAACATTTTATATATTAGTTCTATCATTTAGCTATTAAGTTCTGTAAGAAATATATATTAAGAACAAATAACAAAGAAGTTGTTGTGTTTTAAAATATCTAGATCAAAAAAATGATTAAAATATCCTCTTACAGTAACCTCTCGCGAATCTATGCACTCGTTTAGTTACGCATTTTCCAATTCTCAAATAATATAAAACTGATTTTTTTTTATATCTATAAAAACAACTATTTTTCAAATAAAAATTAATAGAATACTTAACTTATATTAATTTTATCTTCTTAGGATATGAATTTTCTTGTCAAATGCCTTATCAGAAAATAACTAATATAGTAGGTATATTTTTGGGTAAGAGCCTAATATGCACTTTTGCACGAAGTGTTAAGTATGCACGAAGAAACTTTTGCACGAAGGGACATTTTTGCATGAAAAAACTTTTGCACCGAGTCAATTTTGTGCGAGGGGTCACTTTTGCACGAAACCACTTTTGCACAGGTTGAATTTTTTTGTTTTATTACTTTAATGCTTTATTATCTTTTCTATATCTATTATCTTAACCTCGGTCGGTAAACTTTTTGTTTCTTTTGTTTAATTTTTTTTGAATTCTTTCTTTTATCACTATTATCCCTAACCCTTACCATCGGTCGGCAACTGTTTTTTGTTTATTATTATTATTTTTATCTATCTATTTTTCTAATTTTTAAATACTTTATTTTCTGTTATTTTCTTTGTTTTGTTATTTGTTCTTACTATTACTCTTACCCCTTACGCTTACTCTAAGTCGGTAACTTTTTTTTCTTTTTATTTATCTTTTCATATCAAATTTTCTTGTTTTTTTTGAACTTTTTCATTTTTATTTTTTTTTTAAATTTTTACTTCGTATAAAAATGACCCATAGTGCAAAAGTTTTATAACATTCTGAACTAGTTTTATAATTAACTGGTCAGACAATATAGCTAACTGGTCTAACTTTATAACTAACAAGACTAGTGTTACAACAAACTGGTATAATTTTAACGCATTCGTTATTGTCTCGATAGGTTGTGTATTCCTTGGCTGTAGATAGACGCCATTGTAACCATCTGACTTGCTGGCATTAAGACCATCTGACCTGCTGTCATTGTGACCATCTGACCTAGTGGCAGTGTAACCATCAGACCAAGTGAGGTCGTAATCTGACCGACCGACATTATAACTAAAAGGTCTGTTATACGTGTGGATGTAAAGGACATATTTAGGACTATTGGGTAAAGGATAAATGTTATAATATTGTTACTGCGCTACCAAAGATTAAGTAATTGTGTAAACACTATTTAATTTAAAACTTGGTGAATCGGCTTATAATAAAATGTTATAAGGTCTTAGTGGCAAAATCTGTGTAAACCAAAATACCCTTAGAGTAAGTACTTGACAATTTTAACAATATTAGAAAACCCAAAAACTAACAAATTTAGATTTCGATCTTGTTAAAAAAATTATTTTATCCTAAACAAAGTGTATGTTACAAATACTTTCAAAACGAGTAAAACACACAACGAAATACTTATTACTATTTTTCGACTACAAATAGTAACTTAGACTATATATTTACGTTACAGCATATTTTAAACAAGTACAATACACACACAAGTTTATTACTACTGTTTAAACTTTTAAGTAATAATATAAAATATGTTACAGTTATTTTCAAGACAACTAAAAAACGTACACCACAAGTAATTACTATTTTTTAAGCAACTAAATAAAAAATACAAGAAAACTACTAATTTTTTGACAACAGCTGGAAAACTCGGGGTAGAACCCGGAAATACGAAACTCACAGTGGATTAGACTCGGAAAAAGAAAATGAGATAACACTGTCCGAATGTAGAGCGGTTGCTGCTAAGTTGAACAAAAAGTTGTGCTACGACTGAAACGATAAAAAGGCGACGTAACGATGACGTGATAATTGAAAACTTCGTAATTTTATAAAAACAAAATACTGGAAACTTTGCCCTTACATTGTGGGAAGAGCGCTGCATTAAGCAAATCTCGTGCTTATATGCAGAGTTGATTCGAGATAGTTTGCTTTTTTTTGGGTATAATTTCCATTAGTGCGGAAACTTCCCATAAAATGATTGTCGTGTCCAGATTGTATACAGAATTTAGTTTTTAGCTATCCAGTGAGCAAAGCTCTAGAAAACGTTTAAAATATATCAGTAACCGATGCTACACGGTTTGCAAAGAAAAATCTAAAACGAATTGCGTTTTGTGATGGCGGGGATTTAACGCCTCAGGAGGATCCTTTTTCTTTTTTGATGTACAAGTAGTTCTCACTGCTGTTTTTTTGTCCAATCCACCAAGTATCCTTCTCATTATTTCAATATAAAAATTTTCGGTCTTATAAACTTTTAAAAGATTTCAAAGTTTGCTGAGAAAATTTATTAAATAAAAGAGAAAACAAAATACTTGGAACTAAATTTTCTAGAACAGGAAAGTGCCTAATATTTAGGTAAAAATTTTGTTTTAGCTATAAAAAAATGGTAATTTTAGTTACTTAATGGCGGTTTCGACTCGATAACGAAAAATTTTTTTTTGTGCACTAGGTCACTGGACCAATTTTTTTAGCTAATTTTTTTGTAAACAATACTAGTTTAAATATAATTTCATTTGTATTAAAGTAACTAAAAATAAAAAACACTAGTTTTCTTTTTGATAACACACTTCCCTTTGAGTAGATTATTTTGAATCAGGCAGACTTAACGGCAATTAAATACATAAGAAGTCCTTTTCTATTTACTATACAAAAAACTAATTAAAATATTCAAAACATTTTTTATGTTATGATGTGATATAAAGCCGTTTTAAGGAAAAAATTGCATTCATAATTATTTTGAAGCGATCAAAAGTTATTGAGTTGTAGAACTTTTTTAGCAAATTTTAAAAACTAATAAAAATTTTGCAATATATTTTGTGTTTCCAAATTTTAAGGTTTGATTGTTTTAAGAACAAAATAAAGAAATTTATATACGTAAACAATTTATTAGTTCATATTATGATCCCTTTAAAAACGTGTGAGCCACAACTCAAATTTGGTGATTCAAATTCTGACATTTCAATGTCTTAAAAAATAATATAAAGGACCTTAACTCAAAAAAAAAATCTTCAATCGTTCAATTCAAAAATATATATGTGTGTAGGTCTTGTTAATATTTACATGCCTTTTTCATTTTTGCAAAAATTCAAACTTGTATTGATAAATGACTAACATAAGCATAAATGTATAGTTAATTTTGGTAATTTTAGAATATCTTAGAAAATATATAAAATTTCTGTAAAAATGAAAAAAAGTCTGTTGATATTGGTAAGACCAATAAACATATTTTTAATTATTTTTCAAAACTAAATTATTTTTTGAGATATGGTCTCTTAAATAACAATTAAGAATTTAAAATGTCGAAATTTGAACTGTCATGTAACCTAAAAAACAATGGCCATTATTTTCAAAATTTTAATAAAAGATTTTTCGCATGTTATTAATAAACTTCATTAATTGGTATGATCAAACTTTATGTTAACTTGAGTCTGTCTCACAGCATATCACTGTAGACTTCGATGTTTTCGTTGTTAATATGTTATATTTATTTAACTTTAAGTAAACTGCTTAATTTTTTTTTTAATTGTTTTTTAAGAGTGTTATTTCTCATTAGTGTTTTTGTACGTATTATTGTTCATTTAAATTTATTACGTATGAAGAAACTTAAGTAAAATATCTTTCATTATTTTACTCCTTCTTATAAAGTATTTAAATTAAATTTAAAGTTGATATTTTAATAGAATACTTTTAGGCTATTAAGTAAAAATTTAATTAGAAGTAAGCACTTAAGGAAAATATTACAGTACATTTTTAATTGTAATTATAACAAGCAAGGACTAAATATTTTCTCTGGTTGAGAAAATGATTACAAAACGTTCCTATCAATTTAAATTATTAAGTGCATTAATTAGCACTAATATCCAAATATAGTCTACAGCACTATGAATATGTGTGCTATCATAACTTTCATCAGTCTGATTATTGGAATAAAATATAACTTACATATTAGTAACTTGATATGTAACTGCAAATCTGCAGAAACGTATGCTTTTTTACCAAAAAAACAAAAACGCGCTTTGTTTAGACTCTTTAATTTGAAAAATCACTATCTTCTTGGTTTTTAGTACTTATCTATACCTACAGTACTTATCTATACTTAGTTTTGCTCACCTCCTATACAATTTCGACAAATTAGACACTCTTTAGGTTTTTTAATGTTCTAAAATTGACTGAATTAAACACTCTTCTCAACTTAACAAAATTGACTGAGTTAAACATTTAGCTAAGTACAGATTCTTTTTATCAAAAGCAATGAAGTGTAAAAAAATCGTTTTCAAATCTGTAGATTTTTTAAATGTGAATGAATATATAACGGGTGCACGACAAATAAAGTTCGACATTTCAAATTCCTACAATTTAAATTCTTAAAAAAAATTGAAAAGGCCACAATTAAAAAAGTAGTGTATATTTGTCAAATATAACAAATGCATATGTAGGTCCTGTAAATATCTACAAGCCATTTTTTTTCTTTTTGCAAAACATTGTATATTTTTCGAGATATGGCATAAATATAGTAGAAAAAATAGTTATTTTTAGTAATTTTAAATTATATTAAATATATTACGAAAACGACAAGTTGGCTTGCAGATTTTAATAAGATCAACATATGTATTTTTTATTCTTATCAAATTTATATTACTTTTTGAGATATGAACTGTTAAATATTTTTGAAAAGTTTAAATTGTCTGAATTTGAACTGTCATATAACCATAAAAATATACAATATGAGGGAGGTTGTCATACTGTTGAAGTATGACTCAGAAATGGATGTTAAATTATTGAAAAATTTTTGTAATATTTTGTGTCCCACAAAAATAAACAAAGACAAAAATAGTATATTTTAATAATATTATAACTCAGTAAGTATAAAAACCGCAGAAATGATTAGATAACAGAAACAGTTTCACAATACTTTGACTTTTAAAGTAGTGAGGTTTAAAGTAGAATTGACAAAAGACATAAGTATTTGATTAGTGTCAAATAAACTCTCTGAGTTGAATGCTGCATCATCAAAACTTAGTGGTTGACACATATACAAAAAAAAAAGAAACATATTTGTGAGGGGAAAGCTTAGTAAGTTTTTTTTTTGGAAAAATTGGAAAAAGTCAGGCGAAGTCAGTTTTTTGAGATCAAAGAAAAAAAAGTTGATTTTTTAAAGTAAAATGGTAAAATTTTAGAATTATCAGTTCTAACTATCATAATTCCTTAATTTTCAAAGCCTTTAAGTGGTAAAAAAGTAACAGAAAATTCATACCCAAACGATTGTGGGGTGATTTGAAAGATTTTGTTAAAAAGAAGGGTTTTTTGTAAAAAATATGGAATCCGACGTGTACCGCTACAACTTTCTGCACCGCTTTAAAGAGATGACTCTTCATCATCTTTTGCTGCAGGCGGGAAAAACTTTCCCCTTCACTCGCTATATAAATGAGCCTAAACTGAATAAGTCATTTCGTTATAAATCATTCTTTATTACTATTGTTTTGATTAAAACAAAAAAATTTTTTGTTACATAAGTATCGATTAAATCAAGTCAATTAACAGCTTAGAAAGTTATTTTAGAGTACATTAATTTACGTAAAATTTTGTCATTTTGATATAATCTTTTAATTGAAAAAATGTTCTTTTTTTGTTTTTACCATGAGATTTTATTATAATAAAAAATTAGTAGTAATAATTTAATTTTTTCACTTATTTTGTCTTTTAGAAATTAAAAAAAAACAGATTTATCTTTTAATTATAACTTTGTTTGAAGTTTAAGTAGATTTTAGTATAATTTTTTTTTATTATACTTGTCTTTTTATTGTGTAAAGCATCTTTTAGAGAAAATCACATAAATTTAATTATTAATCAATGTTTCAATAATAATTAATAGATTTTCTTTTCGAAATTAGAAACTAGCTTCTTGGTTAGATTTTTTATTTTGCTTTTTCTGTTTTAATATAAGTTTTTGTTTAAGTTAATTTTGCTTGCTCGTAAAATAAAAGCTTAAAATATTAGTTATACTAGAAAGATTTTTTACAATTTTAATAATGTGTTTTTTGTTTCATTTACATTTCATTTCTTATAAAGTAAAACTTTTCTCTGTAGTACAAATGTTTTTCTTTTGGTTAGACTTCGTTAACTTATTTCATTTTTTTGAATATTAAAAAGAGGAGTGGATCTTTTGATCTAATAATGATGAATTTTTTTTTTTAAATAAACATACAACATTTTAAAAAACTAGCATAGTTAACGCAATTGCATTATGCAGTTATTGAAATTAAAGTGATTTAAAAAACAACTTTTTTTATTATTAGACTATTAATGTACTATAAAACATTGTAAGTTCTTTTGCTGTTTTTATTTTAAAAAGTATACACCAATGTAGTTGCTAGAAATATAAAATGATTATTTTATATACACTTATTTGAAATTTTTTATTAGCTTTACAGATAATTATAACTACTTAAGGGATGCAAGAGTAATCAAACATAGACAACTTTGTTAATTTAGAATGTTTTAAAATTTCATTTTTACAAATTAAGGTTTTAAAAATTATTTTTAAGTTCAAAATCTTAACTGTTGAAATTTCGTTACCATTTTTTATATTTAAAACAAATTAAATTTTGTTTTTACCTACTTGTACGAAAACTTGAGCGAATACAGTTATAAAATGTTTATTAAGAAAACACATGTAAGAAATAATCTATCTGACCCTTATTAATAACAGCTGTTAGCAACTGTTACTAAAAATGAACTGTTAGCAATAACTATACAGTTTAAAATTACATCAGCATATAAAACTTCTAAAACTCTTAATAATACTCATCACGTGGTTTGAAACGACCACTTTATATGGATATAAAAACTATTTTGAAGTATTTTAATTGCATCATCTTAGATAACATGAAGAAGTATGTTTTTAAACTAAAAAGTTTTGTCAATTTTTAAGAAATAAGCTTATACAAGTAGCTCTATTTAATTATTTTTATGATAGTTAAGTTAAAAATAATGATAATAGTTGTAATTGTACTTAACTAAGTTTCTTTTATACCTAGAGCAAAAAGTCACTGAAAGTTAAACAGACTTGTTTATTTATATAACAGTTCAGATAGCAATAAAATTTCTTTTAGTTAGTCTACTTTATAAACTTTAATTAATTTTATTTAATCCTGAAATGTTTTAATTTCTTTTGTAAGGTTTATTTCTCGACTTAAAATGAAGTGCAAAATAAAAATTTTGAATGTAATGACAATGTTAACTTTATAATACGTTTTAAAATTACTTTACAGCTTTAATAAAAAAATATTTAACATTATCAACAATTAAATCTTTGTGTAACTGTTTTTAATGATTTATTTTATTTATATATTTAACTATCACTGTTACCCCTAATCCTTACCCTCGGTCGGTATCTTGTTTAATTTTTTTCTTAATAATTTTTTTTATAATTTTTTTTATAATTTTTTTTTACATTATTACCCCTAACTCTTACCCTCAGTTGGTAGCTTTTTTTCTTTTTAATTAACTTATGTTTATTTATTCATTTTCTTGTTTTCTTTTGAACAATATTTATAAACTATTTTTTATTTTTACTATCACTTTTAACTCTTACCCTTACAATCGTCAGAAACTTTTTTTGTTTTTTATCAAGTTATCTTTTAGTTTTTTTAACTTTCGTGCAAAATTGACTTTTGAATTAAAAATGTCTTAGTGCAATTGTATCCCTTCGTGCAAATTTGTCTAGGTGCAAAAGTATCTTCGTGCAAATTGACCCTTTGTTGAAATTTGTTTTCGTGCAAAGTTGACCCTTAATGCAAAATTGTCTTTGTGCAAAATTGTCCTTTCGTGAAAATTTGTCTTCGTGAAATTTTGTTCTCTCGTGCAAATTTGTCTGTGAGCAAAAGTATCTTCGTTCAAAATTAACCCTTTGTGAAAAATTTTGATTGTTAAGTTTTGTCATCTCGTGCAAACTTGTCTTCGTGCAATTTTGTCGTAATGCAATTTTGACCTGTCCTCAAAGTAAATATAGTTTAGTACTGTAGCAACTTTGATAATAAATGTAAATATTAGCAGGGCTACGCTTGCTAATATAAAAATTGAATATAATGTCAAAAAGTACCTCTAAAAAAGATGAATTTATTAAGTAAAATACGCGCCCTTAAAACCGACCATAACCGAAAATTCTTTCAAGGTAGACTAAAATTGCAAAAATTTTCTATAAGTCTACTTACATAATTATTGAATTCCAAAGCCTTCAAATGATAAAATTGACTGGAATTCTTTTTAAAGTTAGACTTAAGTTTAACATTTTTCGTAGATTCATGTTGAACTAATACCCTATAGAACAAGTAGTTGTTGAATGTTATCTTTTTTGTATTTTTGATGTATACCAGGTCCTTAGACCAAACTTTTTGAGCTTTTTTTATGGTTCAATAAACAAAATATAATTAAATACACCACTACAAGAAGTATATTTACAGTGCTTTTGGATGTATGTTTTGTTTATAATGAATTTTGACACCTTTTATTTTTGATTGTTTCTTTTTAGGGTGCTCTTGTAGAAAGGGCAACAAGAAAAATGTAAATGTAAATGACCACAAAACTCTAAATCTATGGGAGGAGACGGTGTTGTGCCCATGATGGACTATGATTTCAATGCTCAATATTGGCAGTAATGTGTTAAAAAAGGTGCTAACCATAGTAAACTTAAATAATTATTTTATTGTATATATAATTACTTTTTAAGTTTTTTGTTTAATTTTTAATTTTTTTAAATTTTTTAAAGTTAGCTCAAAGTATTAATTGCAAGCAAATAGTGGCAGTTCAATGACCAAAAGGTCTTTATCCTTACTAATCCATTGACCTTAGTTGTGAGCATTCACACTTTTTCTTTTTTAATAGAAGAGTGTTTATCATATATTATTAAAATAAATTAAGTCTTTTTGTAGTATAATTTAATTTTGATTATTTATCTTTATTTATTTTTTTACTGTATAATACTTAGAGATCGTTGATGTTTATATTACAATTTATCTGTAAAAGTAAACATGTAATTAGATTTTATTTCCTATTTTCTCAACTATCATGTTAAATTGTTTTACCAAATTAAAAAAAAAAAAAATTTTTTTTATATTTAGTATTTAGTTACTTTGCTAATTTTTAAGTATTTTTTTAGGATTTAACGTTCTAGTAGGTATTGGTTTATTTTTCAATTTGCAACAGCTGATTGTGAGCTCACAATTAGGAGAACATAATAGGATTAAATTTTTCATATCATTTTGTTACAAGGTTAGAAAATACTTGCTTTAGGATTTTAGCTTTGTGTTTTCCCACACTTTGTGTTTTTTTTCAGATTTTAACCTTTTGAGTATTTTCTGAATTATATTTTAAAGAGATTTTTTCAACAATTAAGTTAGATAGTTTTTATTCTTGTTAGTTTAATGTATATTGTTAAAAAAGAAGGTAAAATTACATGTAATAAAAATTACTTACTGGACCTTCAAAAAAAAAATCATTGTAGAGGGAATAGTTATACTGATGATTTTCTATTGTAAAAAAGCTAATTACTTTATTTAGCCCGATTTAGTTATTAGTATTTGTACTTGAAAAAGTGGTTTTGTTTTTGTAATCATATTTGATTATACTATTAAGCAGTGGACAAAAGTTGAGTTTTAATTAATTTAGACTTAGTTTAATCCTGAAGCTACAAATTTTACATGTACCCTTTTTCTAATTTTTCACCATTTATACCAATATTTTTTTATTTTATATATTTTTTTTTGCATACTTATCATATCTTTGAACATAAAAGTTGAATTAAAAATGAGTTTTAATCTAATAATAATTGAATTTTTAAGTTTTTCTGAAAAGCTTACAAATTTTATAAACCAAGTAAAAGTTGTTTTTCTTAAAATTTAGTTGTATGTTTTACATTAGTAACTCAAGCAAATAGCATATTTTAAAACTCAAAGCTATTTTTGAAATGTAAGCCTACCAAAGATAAAAAAATTATTATGTTAACATTGAAAAAGCCCAAACTTACAAAGCTAAAAAAACAACTATAATTTTTTTTTTCCTGTATTTCATGAGTAATTGTTTATAAACTTTCACAGCCTAATATTTAAAATGTTTCATAGTTTTTCTGGAAGGAGTATTTAGCTATAAAGATTAAAATTGCTTTCAGTTTTTATATATTTTTTATTTACAAGAAGGTTGGTTTGTCAAAGTGTTTTTACTGCTATTTAAAAAATAAGTTTAAACTTTTATTTATATTTTATTTTTAGGTAAATGAATGTAGGAGAATATAGATTCTTAGAATATAGTCTATCAATAACTTTTTAAAATTTTTATTAAGTTTTTTATTAATAACTGTTTAAAAATGTTAAATTTTAAACAGTTTTTGCATTTGAAGTAACAACATTTACGTAAAATAAAAAATAAATTTTACATATAATGAAAAATGTATGTGTAATAGAATTTTATTTTTTTTAGATTTATTTATTTTATTTTTATTTTTTATTTAAATTAAATTAGTATTACAGTTCTGTTTGACTGATTTGTTTTAACCTTATATATATTTTTTTACTTAAACAATACAAGAAAACTTGTATATTTAAAAGCTTGCAAGAAATTTCTTAAAAACCAATGGCCAACATGTGTAAAATTAATATATAAAGCATTCATCAATAAATTATTCTTAATTTGCGTTTAAACACCTTAAAATCCTAGCTTTGGCCTTTAGCTGCTGAGTAGTGCTATAAAAATGAAAAAGTAATTTTTGTTTAATGAAATGCTTTACTTTATTCAATACTTTTTGTTTATTAAAATTTAAATACTATTTTTTAGCTTATTTCAAAAAGAAAGTGTATACACATATGTTTTTACATTGAAAACTCTAAAATCTTGCAACTTTACAATGAAATACAGAATGAAATATTATTCATTAATATTAATATGACAATTAAGAGTATCAGTAACTTCTTATTAAGTTTGAAACAGAGGGGACAAGGCACTTTTTTCAAATATTAATATTATTTAAGTATTTTAATATAGCGAGCAGTTGCTTTTTGTGGTTTTGTTAAATTGATATTAGTTTTTGAGATATGAGGGATAAAATGTAATATTTCAATAGGTTCCTGTTGGATTGACTATGGTAAAAAGGCAAACTATTTTTTCGAAATAATAACATCTTTTTTATTCTACAGATTTAAAGCAATTGTTCCTTAAACATTTATAAGTAATACTTTACTAGTGTTTTATGATTTTGAGTGTATTTCTTATAAAAAAAAAGTTATTTTTTATTTTGGTCATAAAAGTTATTTAAATCATTACAATAGAATTTTTTCTATTATAAATTACACAGGGTTTGTGCACGCCAGGCTAAATCAGTTTTTTTATTTAAAAATTTGAGAATCTCAGTTTTTATCAATTCAAATGCTTGAAAATTTTGATTAAAAAATTGATAAATTTTTTAAGATCAAATTGAGATGTGAATTTATTTCTAAAGTTATTAAAGAAAAAATCAGTCAGTATTTGTAAAAATAAATGTTTAAAACCTTTTGTTGAATCTGTAACATTTTTTTAAGAATCTTCCTTATTTTGTTTTGAGTAGGTTATATACATTATAATTATGAAAATTGATAAAAAAGATACAGTTTAACCATTACAGTTTAGTTCAACAACTTATCTGTTTGTTTAAATTTGTTTACATCAGCTAAGTTTTTCAGAGCTTAGTTGGTTGAACTGTTTTAATTTCTAATTTAAAGGCTTTATACCAAATACTTTTAGATTGAAACTCTTAGCAGTTAATTCATTTATTTTACTGTGTGTTTAAAGTTATTATTATTTACAATACTAAAACTTAGCTTAAAGGTATAAGTACTAAGTTTTGTGGGGGAACAAATTTTAGGTACAATTCATTTTTCTTTACAAGAACAAAATATTAAAGGTTTTTTTTAATCTAAGTGTAAGCTTTTTAAATCTGATATGACATCAACAATCACTGTATTTATTTAGAGTTTAGGATTTATAATTATGTATGAATTTTAAGTATTAGTCAAAATACTGTATTAAACATTTTTACTTATGTTAATACTTGTGTGTAAGCATTTCATTTTAAATTTAAATGAAACACATACACAAGTACTAAAATAAGTAAAAAGTTGTTTTATGATAATTCTTCTGGTTATAATGTTTTTACTTAGTGCTTAATTAGATTGAATAGTTGTGTTTAGTAATGTTTATTAAAAAATCTACACTAGTAATAGATAGAAATAACACTGTTTTGAAAACTTATCACTGAATTTGTAATGTTAAGGGAGGGGGGAAACACTTTTTATTCGAAATTTGATCTTATTTTATAAAATATTTATTAAGCTACAAGATGCTTTTTACAAATTTTAAAAATTCAAATTAATTTTTGAGATATATCTGGTCAAAGTTGGAGGCAACAATAGGTTCCTTATGGGAGGCGCAAACTAAAACAGCAAAAATAGACTATTTCACTAAAAATCTATCTTCTCCTACGTTTTTTGAGATAACTAACTCAAAATTCACAAAGTGTTCCTTTATATATTTAGAAAATTATGTTGCAACAAAATTTAAAAGAATTAAAAAATGAAAATTTCACTCACCTTTTTCACAATTTACTCTCATTTTATTGAGTTGAAACTAAGCTATGAGTTGCTTTTTGCAGATTTTTAAAGCTCAAAATATTTTTGAGATAAAGCTGGTTGAAGTTGGAGATTACAATAGTACTGATCTAGACCCCCAATACCTAAAATGACTTCTAAAGGGGATTTTCTTTACTTTGAAAAATGTCAGGCTAAATGAAAAAAAATTCGCGCAAGAACCCTGATTACACCAAAAATTTCCAAGTTTGGGATTAAATTATTAAAAAATAAACAATAAGATAGATTTTTAGTTAATTAAAAAAAAAAAATTGTAAAAAGTCATAAATTAAAAGTTTGTCCTCAATATTTGTGTGGGAGCTTTTTTTTAAATGAGTTTATATCAAAAGCTTTTTTTTTACTTGTGTAAAAAGTGTCTTATAGTAAATAGTTTTAGCTTTCATATAAGGGCCAGTGTTAACTTTGTAAAAATTAATGTCAATCTTCCATAGCCCAACAATAAAACTATTAAATTTTTGAATTAACAAAAATTAAAACTTTGTCATAGTTAAACATATTTTTTTTTTGTTTTTTAGAAATGGTAGAGATGAAAAAGTTATACAAAATTAAATTAAGTAGAAATTAAACTTTTTTTATGATAATTTTTAGCTTTTTTATAATAAATGAAATGGTAGACAAGAAAAAAGAGTTCAGGCAGGAATTTGAAGGGTCAATTGGATGTTTCCTGACAATGACAGCGCTTCCTGTCATATTTATTACTCTCATATACATCACTGTTGACTTGAAAAGTCAGTATAACGAAGTTAGTTGTGTGAATGAGTTTATTATTTGCAAAAGAGTTAGAAAAAATCATGTGTGGTTGTAATGTATGTCTGTGATTGTTATTATAAAAAGTTTTTATATATGATTTATTGTGTATTTTTTAAACTATGCTATTGAAACTAGTGTATGTCTGGTTTTCATGATAGATGTTTCAATATATAACTATTTTTTTCTTGTTAAATTATAAAAACTTTTTGTTAAATAACAATTGGTGCATTTATAAAAGCATACTTGTATATGTTATTATAGCTTGTTTGTTTATTCAATAATTGGTTCAATAAATATAAAAAACTTTTTGCAATTTTTAGGAACAGTTAAAACTTTGGAAGTTATGAAAAATTTTATTAAAGTGAATTAAAGAATAATAATTTAAAACTTAAAAAAGTTACATAAAGTATTTTTCTAACTTAATGATTTATTTTTTCTATTTCTTCAGTCTTATCTTGTTTTAAGTCTTTTAATTTCAAAACATCAGATAAAAGTTGTAGCATGATTCAAAACATAATGGGGGATTAAGTTTTTTTTTTTGTATTAGCTTTTTAATGGATTTTTTTAGTATGAACTAAATACAAATCACTTTCTAAATTCATATAGTATAAACATTTTAATTTATTTTTTAGTCAGTATCATAGAAAGTTTTTTTTACAAACTCATAACTTTTTTTATTGCTTATTACCACAAGAAGTTAAGAATTCCATAATGGATATCTTTGTTTTTAAGCTAGAGATATAAAGTTTTAAACATTGACAAAGTAGTTTAAGATTTTTCAAATTTTGAAATTTGAATAAAAGAAATTAAAGAAATTATAGAACTGTTCTAAAATTAAAAAAAATAAAACTAACAAACTTAATGTAAACAGTCAAAGTAGATAGTTTAAAAGGAGAAAATAATTTTTTAGTAAACTAACATTGCTTTGCCTTCCATATAAAACCTATTAGACTCACAAGCGTAGATCACAATATCTCAAAATTTGCTCAAAGTTTACCTAAGCAGTGAAAACTGTCTGAATGTTTCGATGAAACTCAACTAATTAAAATCAACTTTTAAAAAACATGGTGGACCCATCCTATGGCCTTAGACATATACTCATGTCTAAGAAATATTGTTCAGTTTAAGGCAGGGTTACCCAACCAGGGGTGCTCGCACCCCTTGGTGGTGCAAGGCAGCATTTAAAGGGGTGCAAGATGGATTTTAAATTTTGTTTGAAAGATAAGGAGATTTTTCTTTAACTTGAGTGACTGTAAGCCAAAACTTTGTTCACTAAACATAACTATCAATTTTTAAAGCTAACAAGCAATTCAAATCATTAGAAAAAAAAAATGATAATTACGCCTTAGTATAATTGAATAATTTTAACTTAAGCTTTCAAATTCAATACTAATTTAGTAATAAAGAATAAAGTTTATTTATAATTTAATAATAAATAGGAAAAAATGGTCATTAAATTTAAAGTGGATCTTTTGTTGAATTCTAAATCTTTTCAAGAAAAAGCGTAATAAAAACTTAATATTTTGTTAAATACGTTGTGAGTATTTGCCAAACAACGTGTCAATAAGAGTTTTTTTAAAGAAATAGAATTAGTTTTTTGTTTTTATTTTTGTTAGTTAAAAATGAAAGTTTTGTTTTTGTGTTTAAAAATAGATTCATATTTATTTCGTTTGATAAAAAGTTAATTGTTTTTTAACTTATTTAAAGATAGGGCAGGTAGAATAACGAGTGATGAGCTTAAAACTCACTTGCTTGACCTTCAGAAAACGTTTATCAGTGCAGAAGGAGTCTGAGTTCTGCTGTTTTTTACCTTAGAAAAAAACTTATGCAATTTGTTGTATTTTTTAATTTCCATATATTTCATTCTTGTTAATATAGACCACTATAAAAACATTGATAAATAAATCTTTATTGTTTTCTATAAAATTGTTCTTAAATAAATCATTACATGTACTGCAAGGGGTGCAAGAACAAATAAAAATATTTTAGGGGTGCTGGGCATTTAAAAGGTTGGGAACCACTGGTTTCAGGGCATATGGAGATCCATTGTTTTTTGTTTTACAAAAATTAACATTGGCTTATAATTGAAAGCTTATAGTATATACTATATAGTAAATACTATAAGATACTTGTTATAGAATAAAACAATTTCAACTAACTTTTTGAAATAACCAGTTTTGTAGTAAATACAAGGATTCAAGGATTTCCCTGGCAGGTTTTCTTGGAATTTTGAAAAAATTATATAAAATCTACCTCCTCCTTCATTTTAAAAGTAATTCAATTAAAGTTTTAGGAAGTGTACTTTTCAATATTACAAAAAACTTGAAAAGTAAGCAGATTTTTGAAAAAACTTATTAAAAGAATTCTGACCAACAAACAAAAAATAAATATTTTTTACTTTTTATGAAACAAATTTTATTAACACAAATAAAAAAATATGTTTCCTACATGTTGTTCAAAATTCTTTAAAGAATACTTCTGAGAAATTTTTAAAACAATTGCTCAAAAACTGAAGGAGGAGATAGATTTTAGTCAAACAGTCTATTTTTGCCCTTTTAGTTTGCACCTCCCATAAAAAAACCTATTGAATGCCCTAACTTTGATTGCTAATATCTCAAAAGTTAATTAGAACTTTAATAAGTGGTAATAAGTAATAAGTAGCTTAATTAGTTATATAAAAAACAAGATTAAATTTAAACATAAGTGTAACCCCACGTATGCCCTTAATAATGATAAAAAACTTTAAAAGCTAACATTTACATTAAGGGCAAAGGGGTGTAAACACCCATTTTTAGTTTTTGATCTTATTTTATAAAATATCTATTAAGCTACAAAATGCTTTTTACAGATTAAAAAAATTCAAAATAATTTTTGAGATATAGCCGGTCAAAGTCGGAGGCAACAATAGGTTCCTTATAGGAGGAGCAAACTAAAACAGCAAAAATAGACTATTTCACTAAAAATCTATCTTCTCCTACGTTTTTTGAGATAAGTACCTCAAATTTTCAGGAAATGTTCCTTGATATATTTAGAAAATTCTGTCGGAAGAAATTTTTAATAAATTATATTAAAAAAAATTATATAATAAATAAACAAATAAAACAGTTTTTTTTTAGTTTTTTTCTTTTAAAATTTTTAATTTTTAATTTTTTTAAATTCTGTTCCGACAGAATTTTTTAAATATTGCAAGGAACATTTCCTGAAAATATTTGAGGTAGTTCTCTCAAAAAACATAGGAGGAGATAGATTTTTAGTGATTTCTAGTTATTTGCTGTTTTAGTTTGCGCCTCCCATAAGGATCCTATTGTTGTCTCCGACTTTGACACTATCTCAAAAAATATTTTGAATCTTTAAAATCTGTAAAAAGCATCTTGTAGCTTAAAAAAAACTATATAATATAAGATCAAAAACCAAAAAAGAGTGTTTACCCCCCTATGCCCTTAAAATACTTAATATTCATATGACAGTACTTATGAAAACACCAATGTAACCATTCATAGCAAAGTATTATTTTAACAGTTAGAATTTGAAGACTTTTAGAGGAAGTGGTGTCATTGGTAACACACTTGGAAGTTCCTGATTGGTTACTTTTTGTTAGTTGCTTTTGTGCATGCCCTTCCCGCCCCCACCCACAACAGACCTCCTGTGACCACCAGCGGCAAAATACTCAAGTACAAAGTTTCTGGTTTGTTTACTTTGTGTTTTACTTTATTATGATGTTTATTTAATCTTAACTTTTTGTTGCCACTGAAATAAAAGGTGCAAAAAACACAAAGACAAGATTTGAGGTTTGGTTTTAAATCATGTAATTAAATGTTAAAGAGTTTCAGTAATTCATTTATTACATTTCAGTTTATTTTAAATAATGAATGATCTATAAACATAACAATATATTATAGAATAAAGTACAATGAGCTTCATTGTTCTACATATGTAAGGTTTTCATTAATAAATTTACTAGTTTCAAACGATTTACAGTTTTTAATTTTACTCTTTGTTTTTTCTGCAAGTTTTAATTTAAACTTCATCTTTGTTTTGTGAGTTTTTAGAAAGTTTTAAAAATATAAGTATTTTATTTATTCTGTCACTTAGCTTCATATTATCTGTTAAGATAAAAATATTAACAAGTACAATTTTTTTAGTTCAATACATTATTTGAAGTTTTCCTGTTATATTTTATAAAAATTTAAGCATAACATAAGACTTTTATTGAAAGACACGTCTTTTTAACTTTTGTTTTTTAACATTTTGCTGTTTTTTTAGCTATATTACTAAATATTACTTGATTCCAACTTATTAGCTATAGTTTTCTGACTCAAAGCTTAATTAATAGGATATAGTGATTGATAAAAAAAGTACAATATTAGCCTAGCATCTATTTTTAAAAAATATAATTATCTTTTTTTTTTCTTTCTGTTTTAATGTATTTATTATTAAAAGTACTTACAGGGTTGCCACTTTACCTGGAAAAACCTTGAAAACCTGGAATTCGACAATTTAGGCAAAAATAACCTGGAAAAACCTATAATTTGAGAAAATTTTGGAAAAAACCTGGAAAAACCTGGAATTTTGATCAAAAAACCTGGAGAAACCTGGAACTTTTAATAATTTTAACATTTTCAGTACTAAAATTTCAATTTGACACAAAAAATCTATCATATAAATAAAATTTTTTTGTCATCATCAAAAAAGTTTTTTATTAAAAAACACATTTAAAGTAACTTTACAGCATCTTTCAAATGTTTTTGTACTATTTAAGACAGTTTCTTTTATAGAAATTAACTTAAAACTAAAAATAGACACAAAAATGTTTACTTTTAAAAACCTGGAAGAAATTTGGAAAACCTGGAAAAAATTTAGAAAAAACGAATGGCAACCCTGTACTTAGTAAATATTGTAAATAAGTTGTAACCACAAAAAATTTAAATTATCTTCAACAAATTTAAGGCACAGGAGGGTAATAACTTTTAATTTTTTTTGTCTTTTTTAAATGTAATTAGATGAGCTACTTAAAACTTTTTACAACTTGTTTAAATTCAAAGTAACTTTTGAGATATAAGCGATCAAAGTTAAAGCGTTCAATAGGTTCTTTTTAGGAGGCGGAAACTAAAAAGGCAAAAATAGACTATCTCACTAAAAATATATCTCCTCCTTCAGTTTTTGAGCGTTTGTTTTAAAAAATTTTTTAGAATATTCTTTGATAAATTTTAAACTATTCGTAGAAAACAAAATTTTAAATTCCTGTAAAACAAATATTTTGTATTAAAAACTAACAAAAAATTTTTTTTTTTCAAATTTTGGTTATATTTTTAGAAAGGATTTTTTTTCAAAAATCTGCTTTCTACAAGTTGTTTTAAATATCAAAAAGTACATTTCCTAAAGATTTGAATTAAATTGCTGTAAAAATAAAGGAGGAGATAGATTTTTAGTAAATTTTTCAAAATTCAGAGAAAATTAACTTGAAAATTTTTGTTTCCATACAGTTGTGTCGGATTTTTTTTACAAAACTTGTTATATATCAAAAATTAATCAAAATATTTTGTTCTATAAAATTTATCGTATAGTATAAACTTTAAGCTTTAAAATAAGAGCCAAAAAGTTTTTGACCCTCCCTATGCCCTTTAATTGTTGCAATTTATGTAAAATTAATATAATTTTCTAACAATTAAGATTGTATTCATAAATATAAAGTTGTAAAATTTTTATAAAATCTCAAAAGTTGAATAAGATTTTTTATTCTTTAAAAACTGGCTTGTAGTTTGTACTTTAAGCTTCCACAAGAGATCAAATGTTATTTTTAATAAAAAAATATGTCAGACCCCATATGCCCTTAATTCAACTTACATGTGACTTTGTTTCTGTAATATTCTTTGTACTTAGTATCAATTTTTTTATATTTGTATAAAGCCATTTAAACCATGACCTTCATAGCATTTACATGAGGTTTTTTAAACTCAATATTATTTATTACCCTTTAATAAAATTAAAAATATTTGGTTTCTGTTTTCTAGATATCAGTCGTAAACTCTTCATTGACACTGCTCTCTTTTTAAACCCTAGTTTAAATTTTACCTAATGACCGCCTAAAATTTAAAAACTGTCCCTTAACTAATTTACCAAGTTCTGCCCCTAACCTACTAAAGTTGCCATAAGTGTCTACTTATTCAAAAATTATTTGTTCTTTGAGGAAACCTGATCTAAACTGTGTTGTGCAGGGTATTCTAAATTTTTTCATAACCTTCAAAGAAATTAGAAAATATGTTATCCCCTCCAACGAAATTTCTTAAAAAACTACCCTAAAATTCGTCTAGCACCTTTTTTTGCTATTCATAATTAATTCCAGAATATCTAGTGTAAGTTTCAATTTATGACCTCTTGTCTTCTTTTACAGCTAAATTTCCCCTAATATTTAGTATAAATTTCATAATTACTCCTAAATACGCCAAAGACGTTTTTTTCTACATCACTAACTCCAGAATATCTAGTTATGTTTCAAAACATGGCCCTTACTACTACTCACGGCCATCCCTTTTCAAGGAGGACATATTGACCACTTCAGGAAACCCTGGTCTAGTGTAAAGATTTGGCAAAACTAGTCTCAAGTATAAACTTTTTTAAATTTCAAAATATATTAGTACTTAGTAAGAATTATTTATTAGGTTTAAAAGCGTGCTAAGAAAAATCTTTGCTTTTGTAATGTGCCCTAATAAGTAGCTTTAAAAGTATTAATTTATGGCTATAGGCAGCCCACCTTGTTTCAACAAGTTGATCTCTGTAAAGTATTGAACAGTGGCCAAGTTTATAGAGCTTGATCATAGTTGTCAGGCTTTTTATTCATAGCTTGATCATAGTTGTCAGTCTTTTTATTTGCTTCAAAAATTCAAACTATTTGAAATATAGGGTATCAAAATCAGTTTGTTCAATAGGCTCCTTACGGAAAAAGCAAACAAAAAGAATATTTCACAAAATTATACCTTTTTCATTTTTAAATTAATTTGTTGAAATGTTCTGGTTTTTTCTTGAGCAAGTTGTTAATATTTCAACTACACCTTTAAAAAATACCCTTCTACTTGAAAGAAAATATAATGAGAAAACTAACGTAGAAAGTATTTTAGTCTGTATGGTTGCATTGAAAACGTTTTTTACAAAATTGTCTTGAAAATTAAAATAACTTTTTATTTTGTATATAGAGCTACATTGTCGTCAATACTTTAAACGTGGGATCAAAAAACTACGGGTCATGTGTTTAAAAACAAATATGCTGAGAAACGTTTTTTTGCCAAAATCTAACGCAGAAAGCAATCTTGAGTAAAAGTTTACAATTATGTTATTTAGTATCTTGTTTAATATGTGTTTGTTTTGTTACTCATTTGCTTTTCTACTTGTAATTTATAATTTTAGTTTTACATATAAAAAATACAATTGCCTACCACGGATTTTACTTTTTTTTCTCAAAAACCATTTTAGTAAATATGACTTGTTCATCATAAATCTTATATTTTATACTAAATAAATTTCAGATATACACTTTTGTTTGTTGAAAACAAAAACAGGAAATATAATAACTTATAGCTCTTTATTTTTATATACAAATTTACGTAATTAATATGTTGTTATGTTTAAATTGTCTATACTATATAAACAAAGTAAAGCAATATATCTATATGAAATAGGTTGGTTTAAGTTTAACATATTTATGTTACCAGATAACTTTAAAAATTACTATAAAAGTGTAAAAAATGTCCATAGTTATCATACCATGTCTTTAGAAACAATTTTTTTCCTACCTAGATTCAACAGCAAAATAGGTCATAAATCCTTCCAAGGAAGTAAGTTATGGACTAAGCTACCATTATGTTTAAAAAATATAAGTCATTTTGGATAGTTCCAGGATGAACTTGAAAGTTATCTTTTAAATAGTGATTCTCAAAGTCATTAGTGATCATTCCTACTCGTCTTTTTACTTTTGTTGAAGGAGTTAATAGTATTTGTAATTTTATATGCAAATTTTTTATTTTATTTATATTTTTGTTTTATTTGTTCGAAACTTGATTTGTTTGGTTACAGTAACATTAGTTTAGTCTAGTATTTAACATTTTCTATCTAGTTATTTAAAAAAATTATTCTTTAAGAATTAACTTATTTGAATTAAGTTCAGAATACTTACAAACTTTTTTTTTTTAGCATACAAATATAAAAAGAATAGATATAGATGTTTTTACTTTAGCAGAAAATAAATAGTAAGCTAAGATAACTGTTTCAAGCAAACTTAAGTTAAAAAATCTCTTTTTTTTGCGGTAATCGAAGAAAAAACTCTTCTTTTTTATGTTTGCAAATGTTGTTTGCTTTCTATTATTACAGTTTTAGACTTGGACAAGTATTCAAAAAAAAGTATATTTTAAAATAGAAGGAAGTTTGTAGTTATTATCATTATTGTTAGAATTATTGTTATTTTTTTCTTAACAAAAGCATAAATTTTACAGTACTTATCTTCATATTTTCATTTATAAAAATTAAGTTCAGTTATTGTAAAAATCACTTAATTAAAATTCTTAAAAAAAAATTACAATAGTTTATTTAAGTGTTCAAATGTAAAATTGTTTTTACTACATTTTATTATTATTTTAAATAAAGTTACTTTTTTAGAACAAAATATTTATAAAAAATTTTCGTAAAAATATTTCAGCGTATTTTATATTTTACTTTCTTTAAAGAAGTTGTAATCTATAATTCAAGTATTCACGCGCTTGTTATTAGTGTTGTTTATCTTCTTTTAAAAGTTTATTTAAAATTACATATATTTTTTAGTTCTTATGTTACTAAACAAGATTCATTGTACAATATTAAACACAAAATTCAGTTAATTTTCGTTCAGTTTTTTTTTCTTTCGTTTTTCTTTTCGTTTAACTGATTGTTTTATTACTAAAGACTTAAATACTAAATGAAAAATAGAACTATGTGTTGTAGCTCGTAAAAAACTTTGTAAGCATGTGGTGTACGACTGGATAGTTGAAAGGTTCCTTTGTACACCAGGTCCTTAGACCAAAATCTTTGAGCGCTTTTTTTTAATCATTCAATAAATAATATATAAATATATATGATAAAAGTTTGTTTTATTAAATCTTTATTGTAACTTCAGAAGCTTAAACATGTTTTATTGTTTTCAAACAAGTATTTTACACCACAACAGGGAAATATTGCAAAACGATCCGTGACATTTTGTGGCTGGGGCTCAATTTTTACATGTTTTTGAGGATGTCCTGGAAGGTTTCGGCAAGTCTGGTGCTCCTGGATTGGAAAGAACAAGGGGTAGGGGGTCCACTTGGAAGAGAAAGTACTAATTATAATTCGTATAATTTAGATATTTTTCTATTATTAAAAAGTCTTCACTTGTGATATTATAAAACTTGTTTTTAGAGTTTGCTTAGACCATTTAATCACTTGTAATAACTAGTCATTTTAATTTTGTTCAACTAAGTTTACAATAGTCATCTATTTAATTTATTTGATATTTAGATAAATTGCAACAAAGTTTTAAATACACTGAGTAAAAATAGTTTACTAGGTTGTTTTTTTATTCTACTTCCTTTTAGCACTCAGTTGTACTGTAAAAATAATTATTTAATTTATTAAAAAATGTTATACAACACTGTAATTTTTGCTGATCATAAAATTTTATTACAAAAATAAAATAACTACTTTACATAAGTTTATATCATTAAAGTTATTGTAAAACTGCATTACAATTTTTATGTTATGGTTTATATTTTCAATAATGTTTTAAAATATCTATGTTTATAAGATACACTAAGGTACAAACTTTTGTAGCGAAGGCAGTAGCTTGTACATTGTACATGCTACCGGGTACGCTTAGTAACCAAAACCATTTTGGCCAAAAGTCGCTTTACCACGCCAAAGGTTAAAACCGTATTTTATAAACAAAAGCTTTTAACGTCACAAAAACGTCCGCATTACCTCTGTTGCATGTTAAAAGACGTCTGTGCAACAAAAAGCTTTTTTTTCGGTCGACGTTTTTAATTCTTTTAAGTATACTTTCCAACTATAGAAGTTTGTTATGCAGTTTTAAAATAGTCTAAAAAGAAATTGGTAGTGTAATTGTAAAATAAAACCTGTTAATTAATTTTGTAATAATGTGTTAAAATTTTTTGTTCAGCATTAATTAAAAAAAGATCGTATAATTTGAAAAGCTTCAAGTAAATAGTTTTTAAAGTAAAAGCTTATCATGTAAGAAAAACTTAATAAGTTTAATTTTAAAAACTTATCTTAAGTTGATTACATAGGTTATTTTATTTGAACATATTTATTAATTAAATAACTTCCAAGTTCTTATTCTAATTGTAGCTAATGCTTTAGCCATTTATGAACCACTGAGTTTTGTTGTAATTCCACAAAACTATGATCCTATAAACTATGATTTGTAAATTAAAAAAATCAAGCTACATTAAGTGTTTATATCAGATTTAATAATTTATTTAAACAAAGTTGTGTATTTAGTAAATTAAGTATCATCATACTTGCAGAATAGTAAAATAAATACATGTTTGGTTTCGATTTTAACTGTACTAAATACACAAATGTTGTCAAAGTATGTTAAAAAGAATTCAGATTATTTGATAAGGTTTCAAATTTGATCTTGACTACGTTTGGGAAACTCTAAAGAACTACTTATCATATTAATTGGTGTAAAATAGTTTTGTATTCCTTTGAAGTTTTATATGTTAAAATTTATGTAATTTTTAATGATTTTTTAAACTAATTACATTTCAAAACACATCTTAAAATAGTTATATTTTTGATTTTTAAAACTATTACCTTATATTTTTTTATTCATTTAAAATATTAAATGTTTAAAATGCTTTTTTAAAACTTACACTTGGTTTTTATTTATCTTTTAACTTTTCTTTGTTTACTGATTTTTATACGTTCATTTTTGTTGTATTTTCCCGCTTGAGTCTTTTTTATCAGTTATATTCTACTATTAATTAATTTATATAAATTTTCATTGCAATTTTCATCAAGGTTGTCACTCTTTCTTGCGAGCTTGGTATTTTTGGAAACTTTTGCAATTTCCGCTAAGAACAAATTGGTTTAATTAAAGTAAGTTTGTTAAACTTTAGGTAAACTTAGGTTTAGTTTAAACTGCAATGAAATACTTCATTGTTGTTTTTAATTAAACAATGATCAAGTACGAAAATAAAAGTAAAGTATATATATTTTTCCTGTTAATCTTTTTTCATATTTGGTCAGTATAAGTTGCCATGTTGAAATATTTTATTTAGAAATTTAAAGGATAGTTTTAAACAGACATTGGCTTTTATAAGTTACATAATTATTAAGGGTTTATTGAAACTTATTGGTAAAAGGTGTGTTTAAAAGTTGGGTCAGAAAATGAGTTGATTAAGTTAATTTTTTTCTTGTTCCAATATGCTTGTTCAGTTTACAGTTTCTTCTTAGTCTTTTTTATTAAATGAGTGACAACCTTGATACTTGCTAACAATAAATTAATGATTAGTAGTAGGGTGTTTAATAATAAGCAGGGTTGCCACTTGCTCAAGCTAGATTAAATTTCCATGCCAGTTTGATTTGGTTTTTATAGAAGCATGCATATAAATCACTTTTTAAAGTTATACAACAAGCTTATGTTTGTTTTAAGTTTTTGCAATACAAATTGTAGTTTTGGAAAATTCCATAAATATCAGGCTAGTTTTACTGACTTAAGCTAACATTTTTTTGCTAAAAACTTTGTTTGCTATCAATACAATTAACTCAGTCCGACTTTTTTGCTTCTAAAAGTGGCAACCCTGTATTAAGTTAATATGTCCACTTTATAACGCTATACAAGTTGTTGTTAAAACTGAATTGTGTATAAAAATCATCTAGATAAATTTAAGGCAACTGAAACTAGCATCTAGCGACAAGCTACTTTTATGTTTTTGTGTAAGATGCCCTATTAGCATCTCATTCTGTTGTTTTGTTTAAAAGTTACTTAACAAACGAACATTTAGAATGTAAAGCATTGTATTTAGGTTTTTCAAGACAATGCATTTAAAAAAAAACAAAATTTTTGTGGGTGAATGTTGACTATGTTACTTTTGAATTGTTCTTAATTTTTATCATTAACTTGTTACCACATGTTACATTTTTATAAATTTACCTACTCCCAAACTTAAATTACACTTTTAACTGCTTGATATAAAGTTTTTAAAACCCAAATCATTTGTTACCCTACCAAATCCTACGTCACATGAATGCTTGCGTTTCTCAACGCGACCTTCACTAACCCCGTCATTTCTATTGCTTGTTTAAGCTAAATGGCTCTAACCCCAGTGCATTTTCTTCCGTTTATTAACGCGAAATGACACTTTCCTAACTCCGGCATTTGTGAACTAGCTTATACTTCACCACTCGTTTATACTTGATTTGGTGCTCTTATATGTCTAGCACAAGTGTTTGTATCACAAGTGGCGCACTTACATGACACAATTTACATTCACTCAAAAGTTTCATTCTCACAGTACATAAAATTTTCAAATACCTTACAACTCTCTTTATGAAACTGTTCACTAAATATTTATTGACTAATTGTCGTTTCTATTGTCAAGTGCATAGTCAGCAATTTAAACTCTCTTTGTAAGCATAAGTTTATCTTGTTAATGAATTGTTAGAATTGATATTTTAATTTTATCTAAAAGTAGTAGTTGCAAACAAAACAACCAACAGTATGAGAATGTTACTATACAAAGAGATTTTAATTTATTAAGCTAAGAAAACCTCCCAAGTAAAACTCAACATGGTCCACTTGATGTTTTTTTAAAGGTTAAGCCTAGATCAAGGTTGGCAGCCTTTAATAAGTCGCGGGCCAATTTTTTTAGAAAAACTTGCTCGCGGGCAACACTGTTTTAAGAAAAGTTTTGAACGGGCCTCAACTATTTAATGATAATTATAATAGTAATAGATTAATAATTTTGACCAAAAATTAATAAAATACGCATTAGTAGTAAAATGTTAAGAAATTATTTACACGCTTTTATATCAAAAACTTCTCTTATTACTACTTCTAAAAGTTTTGAGCTTAAAAGTACAACGGGCCTAGTTTGCCAATCTAGAATCTAGATAGATCAAAATATACTTATTATTTATTTACTCATGCCCATCGATACTTTATACTCGTAACATCGATACAAGATTTATAAATACTGTTAATACATAATATAATACATTATTCTAAAATTAATAGTTTATAATATTAATTATTCAAAAATTTTTTTTATAAGTTTTATGATTTTTGGAAATTTTTATTATATTTTTATTGAAATTTTTTTTTGTTATTATATTATGGACAAAATAAAAAAAATTAATTACATGCAATAAGATGAAAAAGTAACACAACAAGTTGATTACCATCGCTTGTTTAAGCTTAAACAGGCCTTACTAAATTAACACAAAAAAAATCTTAATAAATAAGTATTTCGCACCCAATTGCTTATTGTAACGAATCACACAGCTATGCTTTAATATTAAAACTATTTTTATATATCATGCTAACTAAAACAATATTGTACGAATAAAATATTTTGAACATGTCAATCTGATTAATGTTAATTCCTACTCTCAATTCAAAACTTACTTTTAATCGGATTCATCGTATGTGGTAGTGTCTATATCTGCGTAGTTTAGTTCAATATTTCTTTCCCTCAAATTGTATGCAGCCGTAGGTCCCAATTTGTTACCCTCCGCGTCGAGCTCCTCACGAGGGAAATACCCTTTTACGTTTCTTAATGAGACTTTTATTGGTTTACCATTTTTTTCTATGATCATGGAGTGATCGGAATAGGAAAGTACTGGGTACGGGCCGTGATATTGTGCACTCAGATGTGATTTATTCTTTTTTCTAATCCACACTTTCTCACAGTCAAAAAGACCAGGCTCATAATAAGTATGCTTTTCTGTGTAGCATTTATGTTTTATATATGCATTCGACATCGTATGAAGGAAGAAATTTGTTTCATAAGTGTCAATCTCCTTATGGTTGTTGCTGACCTTGTTGAAAAATATCCTACCACTTATATTTGTGCACGTTCCTAATGCTAATTGCGACGGAGTAAACAGATTCCCTTCAATAAACGAGTTGTTAATGGATGTAGTTATCAGAGGTAAGAGCATAGACCATTTTTCTTTATCGACTAACGTTCTTAATGCAACATTAATACTTCTGTGTTGTCTTTCAACAAAACCATTACTTTCTGGACTATTAGGTGGTACGTATCGATGGTCTATACCTAATTGTTGGAATACTTCCTTGAGAAGGCTATTAGTAAACTCACATCCATTGTCTGTGACAATAACTTGTGGTACTCCAAAAATCCCGCACCACGATTGTATCAGCGCATTTTTTACTGTCTGAGCTTTCTTATTAGGTAAAGGTGTAGTAACCAAAAATCCGGTACCTCTGTCTTTGATAGTCATAATATACTTGTTATCATCTGAAATTACATTCATTGGACCAATAAGATCCACATGAATAAATTGGAAACGTTCTGTATTCTTTGGATACAGACCTATTTTAGGTCTATTGTGTCTAAAAGTTTTAGTAGCTTGGCACTCGGCACAGCTCTTACACCAATATTTTATGTCAGTCTTCAAAGTTGGCCACCAGTAATCCTTTGCAGTCGCTATTATAGATCTTTCTACTCCCAAATGTAGATATCCGTGAGCTAATTCAAATGCTGTCAAACGTATTATCGAGGGTAAGATTATACGTTGGTTATCTCCTTCTTGGATTACTGCTAAGTCCTCCGATCCCACATATTTTATTTCCTTTTTTAATTCTTTGGCTTTCTTTAATAATAAAGGTTCGTTTTTTTGAAGTTGGGCTATTTCTAATTTATTTAATGATGCCGCTGTTATTAACTCTTCTTCATTTTCAGTCAGATCATCATCTGTGTCAGAACAGTTCAAATCTGTGTTTGAGTTATGAACATAGTCTGGATCATTATCTTGTAGGGCTATGTGCATGGATGTGCTATGAGGTGGTCTGCTTAATATATCGGCTACTATGTTATCGGCACCAGCTATATGTTTTATAAAAGGGTTAAACTCCTTGATTGCCGCGATGTAACGTTGTTCCATTGGTGACTGATCTTTAATTGGATTTGTGATTGCTTTTTCTACTGACTGACTGTCGGTCCTAATAATAAGTTCACGACCAATTATCCTACTTTGAAAATGTTTCAAACTTAAATACAGAGCCCTTAGTTCTTTATAAAAAGTAGATCTATATCTCTTAAGGCTAGGAAGTTTTTTTGAAAAGAACGCAAGAGGCCTTTTATTTCCATCTATTCCTTCCTGCTCAAACACCGCCCCCACATCAGTTTCGTATGCGTCTGAGTATAATATTAATGGCTTATTGTGATCTTCATACGCTAAGGTTGCTGCCTTTGTCAACACCTTCAATGTATCCTTATATGCATTAATTTGGAATTGATTTAGTTTTAGTGGTTTTTTGTTAGTAGCTTTGGGTCCTCCAGACAATTCGTTAAGTGGTGCTGTGATTTCAGATAATCTTGGAATGTGATGGTAATAATAATTGACTAAACCGATGAATCTTTTTAGTTCCTTTCTATTTGTTGGCCTCGGTAAATTAATAATTGCTTCTACTTTGCTATCCATGACACCTATACCATCGGCTCCAATTGAATGTCCTAAAAAATCTACTTTTGGTTCTGCTATTATACACTTCTTAGCGTTTAAATACAGTCCACTATCTTGTAATGTTTGAAGCACCTTTCTAAGATGCAATTTGTGATCTTTTTTAGTTTCACTAAAAACAAGTATGTCATCTAGATAAACATAAACAAAACCTGTGCAAGGAGTCAAAATATCTTCCATCATCATCTGAAAACGCATCGGCGCATTCATGAGGCCAAATGTTGTGCGATGAGGGATAAACACACCATGATGAGCAATTATAGCAGCATATTTTTGAGAGTTTGGGTGAATTGGAAGACTGTAGTACGCTTCTTTTAAGTCAAGACAGGAAAAAATTTTTGACCCATTTGGAATAAACTCAGGAAGCTCATCAATGCGAGGCAATGGGTATGAGATTGGGTTTGTGTGGGCATTTAAGGTTGTATAATCTATGCAGATTCTTATATTTCCATCTTTTTTTGGTACCATCGTAATTGGTGATACATATCTTGCTTCTTGTCCTCTTGACATTGCCCCTCTTATTATTAAATCGTTAAAATTTTCCTCAACTATTTTACGTCTCATTCCGTTGCATTTACGTGCTTTAATCATTCTTGGTACTAGATTTTTTACTTTTATCTCCAGTGAATGTCCATGTTTAACTGGTTTATTGTAATCTGGTTCCATTGTAAGTTCTTTGAATTCCTCAAGTATGCTTTTTATATTGTTTTTGTCATCCGATTTCTCTTGGTAACTAGTTATTTTGAGTTTGTTACATGGTCCCTCAGCAGCTGTGGTTAATTCCCCAGCTGTATATAGTCTGGCTTTACGATTTAAATTGTATTCAAGAATTTCGGAAGTGTGGGGTGAAATAATTAGTTTGTTAGCTTTGAGTATATCTAATCCAATAATTCCATAGTCCCCCGATTCCTTGGTAACCCAAAATGTGGCTTTTTTTAAAAGCATATTTCCAATGCTGAGGTCCACATCTACACTTCCTATTGGATAAATGGTTGAGTTTCCCAAACCCTTTATTGTTTTACTTTTTGGCTGGAAATGTTGATTTATTCCATTAGTTAACATTTTCGGTAAGATAGACACTTCACTACCTGAATCGATCAATAACAAGACTCCCGATTTTTTTTCCAGTGCGAATAGGAGGTTTTTAGGAAGATTTTTTATATCGGTTGTTTCTGTTTTATTTTCTAAAACTGAGCATTGTTTAACCGGAACATTACTTTTGTCCAAAACCAATTCGTTTATCTTTTTCAAAATATTTTCTAGATTGTTGTTTATTTGATCTGTATTTCCCGAACATGTAGGCATTGTACTTTCATGAATATTATTCTCTTTCGTTCCTTTCATGCTTACAGTTAATGAGCTCTTTTGATTTACAAAACTATTTTCTGTGTTATCCACAGGTATTGCTTTGTAACTGCAGTTTTTATTATCTTCGTCGTATAACTTAGTTTCCTTGTCCTTTGTTAAGTCTGTTTGCATAACAGCAACGTTGCAACTTTTCTGTTGTTGGTGATTCGCAATTAGATGATTCATCTTACAATCTTTTCTATTGCAAGAGTAAGCCTCCTTTCCGTATCGCCAATGTTGATAGCATAAGTCACCCTGGTTTGTAAACGGATTTGGTTTTGCACTAGTTTGTTGATAGTTCCAATTATTATTATTGTTTTTATTGTGTGAGTAAAAGTCTGGAATTTGATGATTTCGATACGGTCTAAAATTTCCGTTGTTGTTATTGTTGTAATTAAAATTATTGTTTGTATGTCCGATATTTCGATTGTTATACCTTCTAGGATTTGTACTATAAATTTGATTAGTTCGTGGCGTTCTATCATAATTTACCGGATTGGAAGGTATTTTTTCCTCTTGACAATTCCAAATACCTTGTGTCCTTCTCTTGAAGATATCATAGTTTTCATTAAAGTTTTCTCTGATTTTTGTTTTCAATGAAAGTGGACTTAAGTAGTAGCAGAAAAATTTTATGCGGTCAACTTTGCTGCTTTCTGCGAATTTAGTTGCATCTGCGAGGAATACACCAAACGGGGTAGAAGCATCATATTGTGGTACCTTACTGAGAATTTCGCTCAGAGAGTCGTCCCTATTAACACAAAAATCACAAAATGATTCGAAGTTTCGATGTTCCCTGTCCACTAATCTATAAAAATTCGAAACATCCTCAGTTGGCCATTTTTCGATAAGTATGTTATACTTCACGTAATCATCACGTATGTTAAGTCGATGAAATTCTTCCTGGAAATACCCCAATACATCTCTAGGATTTTTTACTTTCTCTATTCTGTTGATTTTTTTTATTAATCTGTCCATTTCCATATATTTTCCATATACTGTATGGTTTGAGTTAATATTATCAAAATTTCTATTATAAATATTTTGGTTCTGCATATAATCTTCGTCGCAAAAGTTGTTTTTATTTGCATACATGTTATTACTGATGTGATGCGTCATGTTATCATCTGTATGTATAAAGTTTTGACTTGTGATCAGATTTTCCAGTTTATTATTATTTTCACAAATTTTCTCCCTTATTCTACGAATTTCTTCTTCCGCCTGTTGTCTTCTAAGGTTTTCTTCGCTTATCTTAAGTAATTTATTCATTTCTTCTATTTGTATTTCATAGTCTGTTTTCTTAATAATGTTTAAATTATCCTGGGTCGAAATGTTATTCTGTTGAAAAAAATTTTTTTGATCATTTTCTAACTTCGTCGAAGGTATTTTATCCATTTCTGTTTTTTTATTTGCCTGTATAATTCGATCATTAAATAAAGTTCTAGCTTCGTCATAAGTTGGTGTATTGACCTAAAAAGTTAATCCTTCTGTATCAGTTTTTTTACCTTCTTCGCCCTGATTTTCAACATTTCTATCATTCGGTCCGCTATTCGCTGTTTCATCGAAAGGTGGTACATCTGTGCTTGTAGGGAGGACGCCATTATAACCACTGATCGATGGCTCGGTCGTAGTTAGGTTAGGTAATTGCTTATTATTGCTTTTCGCCTTAGTTTGCGACTGCGTCATGCGTTTTATGTCGTCCATCGATAAGCGTTTGGACGACATGAAATCTTAGTTAAAATATATAAACATAATATTATAAAAAAACGTTCTAATGGAACGATCAATAACTTTAATGTATTGAGCTTATTTATAATCTAGTTTCTAGAAAACAACTTTAAGTGAATGGTGAATTTATATACATTTAAAAACAAAACACGACAATGTGATAAAGTAACGTGATGAAGTTCTACCACAACTGACTCGAGGTTTTCTTAAGCTTAGTGACTGTACGCTGGTTACAATTTACAAAACTCAAGCAATTCTACTATCCTTTGCAGAGCTTCTATTCCCTTTGCCCAATCCGTCAACAACACCCGCACAACAACCCAAACATCCTTTTAACACACTAAGAAAAACTTATTTATTTTTTTACTCTCTTCTCTACTTACTACGTCACGCACAAGTCTTTCTGTAATTTTCCACTTAAAACTTTGACTCCTTTGATGTAATTTCCACTTAACTTATCTTTGACTCCTTCATTGTACTTCTCGAAACAAGTAGTAAACTACTACTTGTTATAATAGCTGCTCATGTCTTTTATAATAAACTTTTGAGTTTTATTAATAACTTTTTTTAGTTTTGACAACGCTTCAGAAATACTACGAGGCTTTTAAAAAAATAGCAACGTTTTTCTAATTTTTTTTTTCGAACTTAAGTGTCGTCAAAGTTAACAGAATTTTTTTTTTAGATTTATGAAATTCTCGCTTTATAAAACTAGTGTACAGTTTTACCATATAAACATTGCTTTTCATACCAGTTTAGTTTTTTTTTTAATTAAATAAGAAATATGTTACTTAATTTAAATTTAAACAAAATTTACAAATCTTTAGTAAAATACAGTTGTAAACTGTATTCAGTTTTATACTATTAAGTATATTAAAGCTTATTAACTTCAAAAACAGTTTAAACAGTTGTTTCCCTTTGATTATGAAAAATCAGTCATGTATTTAAAGAGACATTTTTTATCAGAATTAATAGTTTAATCACATAATTGAAATTTATATAAACACATAATTACTTATGATACATGTTTTTTAAGATGTTAATCATAATGAGTATGCATTTACTTGTTGATTTCAAATGTTTTAATTTATTAGTTTTTGAATTTTTTTGACCTTTTGAATAAAATAGAATACAGTGTTTTAAAGTTATAACTTATTAAACATTAATATTTTGCAGAAATACAGAAAATAAATGTTTCAATTTACAAGAAACACATCTCTTTATCATCAAATTTTAAATTTTATGAAACTATGTATGAAAATTATTTATTTGAAAATACTATTATGCTAGTCGCCTTATTTTGTCATCTTATTATACTTGGATGGTCTGCCTTAAACCACTAAATAAAAACGAAATAAGATTTAAAAAGAATTATATAGCACATCTAATCAGCACCAACTTCATGGTTGAATTAGCTAAAGAGTAAAAGTGATATACGAGATTTAAATGTTAAACGCTTATATTGCATTGAACTATTGAAACCGTTGTCTAACTTAAACAAACCAAATTATTGTATCTAACATCTTTTAACTTTAATTGAGTTACACTTTACTACAAATGGAAAGCATATCAAGGTTTAGTTTAAGAATTTTTAACTAGATTAAAACTTTGACTAATAAGTTTTTCTTTGTTATTTATAGTTTAAAGTTTATTTATTTAGTTTTGTTACACACTTAAAACGGTTTAAGAAACAAAAATCAAGTAGCTTACAGTATTTTTTGTTTTAATTAGTTTCATTATTATAAAATAATACAAACCTTGTATTAATTATTTTATTTGTATGACACATTTAATCGCCAAAATATTGTTTGATATTTTAAAAATAGACAAAAAACATCTTTAGCAAGACTATTTTTGTTCAGATTTCAAAGAGAAATTAATATATGTGTAAGTAAACGACAAAAAATTTAAACTGATATAAACTTATTATATTTCCAATTAGTAATCTTATTTGTTAGTACCTTAAGTTTAGTTATTTACATTATATTATCAAATGTTTAACTTTTTAAATTTTTAAGAGAGAAAAAACAATGTTCCAGTTTTTTGATATCTTGCTTTTCAAATTTAATCAGCACTACTGAATTAAACACAAACATTTTTATTAAAATAGGTTTTGTTGAATGTGAATATTTTTAAAAATCTGTAAAGTTTACAAAAATTATAAAGTACTAATAAATACTAGTGATTTTTTTTTATAAAACAGGTTGTTTTTGTGTCCCTTTGTTTTGTATACACTTAAATGAAGTCAATCAGTCAACACATTATGAAGTATGACAAACAGTTAAGTGGTCAGTTTTCTGTTTTGTATCAAGCAAGGTATTGTGCTCAAGAAGACATCAGTATAGTTGTTTGTAAAGATGGAATCATTAAAACGCTAGAACCTCCTTTTAGTTTGAGAAACTTAACAAGAAGCAAACCTGTTTGTTCTCTACCGAAAACTAATCGTGATTCAAAATTAGTGGTTAGTGGCTCTAACTTGTATCTATTTAAATAAATTGAGCAAAGGATCTAAGTCTACTAGAAGCTTGAGTGTTTTGCCTTCAAGGTTAGATGAGCGGTCATTATTTTGTGTTTATAGTTTCAAGCAGAAGTTAGTTGTTGTTGGTGGAAATAAAAAACAAGAATCTGTTAACACCTGTATGGCTTGCGATAGCAAAATTAATAAATGGATTCATATAGCTTCAATGAACACAAAGAGAGAAGATACTCCTGTACAGTTTTTTGAGGCGAAATTGTTGTTACTTGGGGGTTGGATAATGAAACGTCCTTGTATTCGTGGATTTTCCACTGGCTTTTTGAGATCAGTTGAAACATATAGCTTACATGAAAATAATTGGACGCAACTTCCTGATATGTTATAAGAAAGATGTGGTCATGGCACTGCAAGCCTAGAAAACAAAATTTTTAATAATAGCTAAATATTTTTGCAAAAATTGTGAAGCATTTGATTGTATTTCAAATAACTTTACAATAATGAAAATGTATCCACTTATTAAAAATTTTGATTATTATTCGTCAAAAGTCGATGCGATCACTGTTGGTTATAAAATCCATGTGTTCAAAGTAGTAAAACAAAGTTATTTAGGTACTAAGAAATAAAAAAGAATTTCAACATTTTATTATGACGTAAAACAAAAACCATGGATTTCTCGAGACAACTGCAACCCTGAATGTTTTGATAATTTAGTTGCGCAATGTACTTAAACGTTAAAACTTAAAAAACATATTTAGCTGAGTTGTAACACTTAATTGAAATTATTTGTTTGACTGTAATTACTAAGTTTTCTATGTTGTTTTTTTTATATAAAATAAAATTGTTTTGCTAATAAATTATGATCGATTTGTATTACAGTTTAAGCGGTTTTCTCCGAAAATGCTCTTAATAAAACTGATTAAATGACTGTTGAATCTAATTTTAAATAAGCTGACAATATCTTAAACTTACCTTATATAAAATTCTATGTTATTCTAAGCAATTTAACGTGGAATATTGATGTATTAAATTAAAGTTTATTCTAGCTGTATAAAAGTTTTTGTTAAGATTTTATTAAAGTTTTTAAAATAATTAAAATATGTTTTATTTTAGCTTATTGTAAAAATATATTTTTTATACAAATTATTATTTGGTTAAAGTGAATTATTTAAAAAAAAAACAAAAAATCGGTTAAAGTAAACTGTTTATCATTTTTTTTTCAGTTTTTTATTTTACCTTTATTTTAATGACATAAATAATTTTGTTAAAAAAACATTTTTTATTAATAAGTAATTATATAACTTTAGCTAGGAGTCATTTAAACTAATGATATTAAAGCCTATTTTAATATTTTCACATCCATATATTTGCTAAACAAAAAAACTTACTGTATAACCTTAATGACTTAAATACAAAACTAAGTTGTATTTCGTTTTAAGTAATTGTTTTGACATGAAAAAATTCAGTTTTATTTGTTTTACTAACATATATTTAAATATAACTGTTTCACTTGTTGTACAAATTAAATACAAATTGGTAAACAAAAAAAAACCAACTACATAAGCTGTTTATATTACTTTTTTCCGACGAATTGATATATAGTAAAACTTTTATGTCGGTGTTTAAGATGTATTAATTCCTCTTTTCATTTTCTCGGTATTTTTTTGGTTACAAGTTACAACCTAGGACCTATTTCGTCTGTATTGGGACTCATCAGAAAAGCATACTCACGAGAAATCGTTGATGAGATCTAAGTAAGAGTGGTTAAAAGCGACCATTTTGTGGGTAAGTTCCGAAAAAAAAATTATGCAGCCAAATGGTTCACATCCTTACGTCTAATATGTTGTCAATTTATCTTCTACGCTTCTTTTGTCATTTTTACAAAAATGTTTAAACACTTAAAGATAAAAGTTATAAAAAAGAATAGATTAATGTTAAATTGTTTTTTACTCTTTACGACTTGTTTGAATTTTTTGTTTGCTTTGAATTACCAAGTTCTCTGTTATAAGTTTTTTTTTTTTTCTTAAAATAAGCTTGTTTTACTATCGTTTATTATTTTAGCTTTATGTTTATAAAACATTGTTACAAAAAAATTAAACTTTAATCTAGAATTTAAAGTTGAAGTCTAGTTATAATTAATCAGTATCTCTTAATACATCACTTCGATTTTCTGCCTAGTAAATAAAAGTACAAGTTTAATGATAAAAAAAATCAATATGTTAGAAACTACTTCATTATAACATACTACTTTTATGAAATTTGTGGTTGGAATGTTTATTATTAGTTTTTTAATATCTTACGCAAATTTTCTTAAAACAAAGTGAAAACTTTGTTTTTGTTCCAAAATTGTGTGCATTACTGTGTAATCTAAAGTCGTTCTACAAAACATTTTGTAAAACATCAAAGGAAATCAATAAAGTATATTTAACTTAATAGAAAGTAAAACTTTTTTTAAGTAAATTTTAAATTTGTTCAAACATTTTCAAAAATCAAAAAAAAATATTTTTTTACAACAGTGGAAATTTTGTCTTCACAATACTTTCTATTAATTTTATTTGATGGGTTAGTGTCAAAAATGCATTGCAGTCATTTGTATGTTAATCTAAATTATTATTCTAACGTTTTTTTTTGTTTTTGTTCAAAATATTTAAAATGATTAAGTGGTTAGATAACCTATATGGACACTACACTATATTGTCCTTTGGAAATATTTATGGATACCTTTTACTTCTTAATTAAGTGTTTTCCAAGATTACAAACTACTATATTTTCTGAATTACAAAATAAATTTAATTTGCGAAAATACAATTATACTAAGGAAACATGAAATTTCTTTGATTTGAGATAAACTTAACATTTTTTTTACACATCACTTAACAAAATTAAGTAAAAGTAAATAACTTTAATGCATTATTAGTCAGAATATTTTTTTAAACATTTTTATCATTCTTATTTGGTTTTTTTACAATCATATTGGTTTTAAGTACATATATTATTAAAACTTGTTTATTATATATTTTTACACACAATGATTTTATAGCTTGTGAAACTTTGTTCGTTAAATAAAGTTAAAGTTTTAACTCGTATTTAGCTTTTGTTAGCTAATTAGTTATGATTGATCTCTTTTTATTTTTTTTAGTATTTTTTAATTGTCTAGCAAACTGAGCTTAATAAACTGTTCATCGTTTTTTTCTTAAAACTTTAAAGCAGGTATTATCAACTTTTTTTCAAACTGCTGTCTTTAAAATATTGAAAAAACCACTGACTCTCTTATAAAATTTCTCTAAAGACTACTATTAAATACGCCTAAGAATTTTTATAGTGTTTATTATCATCAGCTTCAGAATATCTAATGTTTATAATCAATTAAAATTCTTTATTTTTCTATAAAGTCTGTATACGTGTTTTAAAACTTCCATTAAATAAGTCAAAACCCTCCTTTTTTACTAAAAACTGAATAATATCCTGTGTAATCTAAAAAAGTTTCAAATTATGACCTTAACACTGCAACTATCAGATCACAGTAGATCAAAACAATACAACTATCACATCACAGTAATTTGCAATGACACAACTATCACATCCCAGTCGACCGCAACAATACAACTATCACATCACAGTAAATTATAACAATACAACTATTACATCATAGTAGAACCCAACACTACAACTATAGCATAAAAGTATATCACAACAATACAATTATCACATCACAGTAATTTGCAATGACACAACTATCACATCACAGTAATTTGCAATGATACAACTATCACATCACAGTAGATTGCAACACTACAACTATTACATTAGAGTTGTTTTATATTTTAATGTAAGTTTTGACGCAATTCTCTAAAACACGAGCGTTGATTTAGAGATTAGCAAATATTCTTTCCATCTCAAAGTAAAGTTTTAATTAAACTGTATTTAGTGCAAAAATAAAAATCTGACAGTTATATTAGTATTTGACAAATATAGAACATAACAACATTAATTTTAATTAATGTTTATCAATATAGTTTAAAAGTAATCAAAAAAACAAGTTTTTCTTCATGTAGTATAGAACATTATAGAAATATCGATATGAAAATCACCTTAGACTTATTTTTTTTATTTATGCATAGACCAACTATTAGTCTACAACTATTTATAATTGTTGTACGTAACACTTTTGAGATACAATTATCACATCTCTGTTGTTAAATTAGTAAGAAATCAACTCTTAAAAAAACTCAATAGTTTTTAGAGTTGTCTTTACATAAATGTTTTCTCAAGATGCCTTGGCTAATTTGAAGTAACCATCGAAATAATTTTTTTTTATAATTTCTATTTACGTGTTTGTATTATTGCGATCTACTGTGATGTGGTAGTTGTAACATTGCGGTCTACTGTGATGTGAATGTTGTATTGTTGCATTATACTGTGATGTGATAGTTTTATTGTTGCGGTCTACTGTGTTGTGATAGTTGTATTATTGCAGTTTACTGTGATGTGATAGTTGTAACAATATGGTCCACTGTGATGTTATAGTTGTAACATTGCGTTCTGCTGTGATGTGATAGTTGTAACAATGCGGTCAATTATGATGTTATAGTTGTATCGTTGCGATCTACAGTGATGTGATAGTTGTAACAATGCGGTCAACTGTGATGTTATAGTTGTATCGTTGCGATCTACAGTGATGTGAATGTTGTATTGTTGCATTATACTGTGATGTGATAGTTTTATTGTTGCGGTCTACTGTGATGCGATAGTTGTATTATTGCGGTCTACTGTGATGTGATAGTTGTAACAATGCGGTCGACTGTGATGTTATAGTTGTATCGTTGCGGTCTACTGTGATTTAATAGTTGTAACATTGCGGTCTACCGTGATGTGAATGTTGTTTTGTTGCATTTTACTGTGATGTGATAGTTTTATTGTTGCGGTCTACTGTGATGTGATAGTTGTATTATTGCAGTTTACTGTGATGTGATAGTTGTAACAATATGGTCCACTGTGATGTGATATTAGTTTCGTTACCATAGACTTTTTTGTGACAGATGCATCATTGATGAAAATTTTAATTTAGATTGTTAATAATTAGAGATATATATATTAACACATAAACTTTAAAAAAAGAAGTTAGTGATTATTGATTAAAAGATAATAAAGGAACTGTTTACTTGTAATTTTTATTAACTTTATTTTTGTAAAGAATGTTTGTCTAGCTAACTTTTTTCTTTATCAATACTTGTTTGTTTTACATTGTATTTGTATTAGTGACTTTATTTTTCAGTCACCACTAGTGAGCTTAATAGTACCTAAAGAAGTAGGCCATGTACAATTAGGACTATATAAATTTCCAACAATTTTTAGGTTTTTGGCTTCGATCATACAGCAATTTTATATATGTGTAAGACATCAGTATAGTTGTTTTCAAAAATGGAATCAATGAGATTTCAGAACCTCCCTTTGATAAATTCAACAAGTAACAAACCTGTTCGTTTTTTACTTAAAACTAGTTGTGATCAATTATAGTCGTCGGTTGCTCTATTATATATGTATTTGATGAGTGTGAGCAAAATATTTCATTTGTAAAGTTTTCTAAATCCAATAAGAGTTGGAATGTTTCGCCTACAATGTTGAATCCAGCGGTCAAGATTTCGTGTTTGTAGTTTTATGCAGAAAATAGTTTTAATTGATGGATTTCAAAAAATATGGTATCTGTTAACTCTTTTAATAGCACACGTTATTAAAAGTAATGAATGGAGCTCTAATGTTTAAAAATAAAAAGTTTACAATTTTTAAGACAAAAATGTTGTTACTGGGTAAATAGAGGTCTAGATAGCGGCTTAACCTCCGGCGGTTTTTTTAAAAAGTGTTGAAGCATATTACTTTAAAGAAAATAAATGGACACAACTGTTGATATGTCACAAAAAATATGTTCTTATGGCACTGTAAGCATAGGAAACAAAATGATTGTAACTGATATAATTTTACACCAATCATTGTGAGGTTTTTGATTTTTTTCTAAAATTAATTTATTAATTTAAAATAGATTTTTATCTAACTTATCCTAACCAAGTTTTTTATAAGAAATTATAGAAAAAGTTTTCAATTATCAAGATAAGTTGATTACTAGTTTTTGTTTGCACTTTGTTTTTATTTCTTACTTATAAAAGTTCTTGTTATACATATTAACCTCCTAATGTAAGGAACAATTTTCACATTGTCAATAACAGCAGGACTTTAGTTTATATTTTATTTTATAATAAATTTAGAAACTTGACTATATATAAAATTTTGCAAACCGTTAAACTGTAACCTTTTTTATTTAAAAGTTTTGTTGTACATGAAAACAATTTAGACATCTATCTGTAAAACAGTTATGTATTTTACTTTTGAATTTAACATTAAACGCTTCTACAAAAATACTCTGTCTTGCAAAACACTTAGCTTCTTAATGAACAAAATAGTAACACCTTGCTAAAAAAGTATAGAAACTTTCTGCTAGAGTCTATTTTTTTCTAATTAAGTAACCTACTTTTTTTTACATCACAGTATTTAAAGTTTATTAAATGCTGTTTTTAATTCAATAAAGAAAGAATTTTGTGATTTTTATTTATATATATATTTCAATGAAAGTCTAGCTATGTTATATTAATTATTAAAATGTCAGTCTGATTGTACCGTATTATATTACACAAAAATTTTAAAATAAAAATTATAAGTTAAAGTTCCAATTAATGACCAGATGATTTGTTATGTTAAATAGAATAGTCAACCTAAAACAATTTGTTTAACATTTAATACTAATAGTTTAAAAAAACGACGAAATATAGTTGATTTTTAACACCTAAAATATATATACTTATAAAATATTTGATAAACTATATGCCTAATAACTTTAGTTCAATTCTAAACGTATTGTTTAGTTATATAGAACTACTTAAGGTTACATTTAAATTTTAAAACTACGAAACATATCAAGTTTTATTGAGATAATATAAATATACTTTAAAAGCTAAAGTTTAAACTGTAAATTACATTTTTGTCTTTATACTACTACAATATTAACTTAAGTATACAATCGACTTTAGTGAAAAATAATTACAACATTAATCAATTAGATTTTAAATATTAAATCATGTGAAAAAACGATACGAATTTAAATCCTAGGAGATGATTTCGATAACCTAATTTTATTTACTAATTAATAGTATGTTAACAAGGTTACTTTAAATAGGCACTAAAACTTTAATTATTTAATTGATATTATAAAGCTTTTATTTAGTTTTATAAAAGCTTTATGGTGAAATTTTCAATAAAGTTTAAGTAAATATGTATGGAAGTTATTGAAATTTAGTTTATAGAAAAAATATAAAAAATATGATTTATAAAAAAAAATAGTAAAAACTGATAACACATGTATAATACTAAAATTTGTTTTACTTATTATTATACTTTTCAAAGAAACTTTAAATTTAGAATTTATTTAAGAAAGATGAAATGCTTATTAAAGAAAAACAACAATGTTCAAAATGTTTGTCAACTTATTTAAAAAACTAAAGCAGCTTTTTTAATTGTAAATAAAAAGTTTAATAACTCTGGATATTACTAAAACACTTTTGTATCACTGCTTATTAACATAATCTTCGGATTTAAATCTTTAAATAAAAACATCTTTTTTAATTAAGAAGCTAAACATTCAATGTATTTAATTAGTTTTTAAACTATTCAGTCATCAGCTTCATTTTATTTTCATGATAGAGGTCATTTTAAATCTGTTGAATAAAAATACATTTATATGAAGTACGACCGTCAATTTAGTATGAAATTTAAAAATCTGAGAAGTGGTAAATTATCAGTTTTATATGAAACAAGGTATTGTGCCCAAAAAGACTTCAGTATAGTTGTTTGTAAAGATGGAATCATTAAAACTTTAGAACCTACTTTCAGTTTTAAAACTTTTACAAGTAGCAAACCTGTTTGTTCTCTACCAAAAAAAAGTCGTGATTCAAAATTAGTCGTTAGTGGCTCTAATTTGTATTTATTTATTGAATATGAGCAAAACATTAGATTTGTAAAGTTTTCTGAGTCCAGTAAAAGCTTGAAAACTTTGCCTTTAATGTTGGATGAGCGGTCAAGATTTAATGTGTGTAGTTTTATGCAGAAAATATTTGTAATTGGCGGAAGTATAAATCGTGAATCTATTAACTCTTGTATGGCTTATGATATTAAAACTGTTAAGTGGAATTACATAGCTCCAATGATTAAAAAGAGACAAAATACTTCTTGTACAGTTTTTCAAGGCAAAATTGTTGCAACTGGTGGTTGGAAAGAAAGGCGTTTAGGTATTCGTTCATTTTCTGGCGGCTCTATAAATTCTGTTGAAACATATTGTTTTCAAGAAAATAAATGGACCCAATTTCCTAATATGTTACGAGAAAAATGTGGTCATAGCACTGTAAGCATAGGTAACAAAATGTTTGTGATTGCTAAATACTTTGAGGAAGGTTGTGAATTTTTTGATTGTACGTCAAATAAGTTTACATTTATTAAAAGAAACCAACACATAGAAGACATTATTGATAATCTGCCAAATGTTGATGCGATCGCTGTTGGATATAAAGTTCATGTGTTTCAATTTATACAACTTGATTTTACAATAAAAAGAATGAGATATTTTAAGGCTATTAGTAGAATATCTACGTTTAGTTATGACGTAAAAGAAAATTCTTGGACTTCTGAAGACAACTGCAACCTTGAGTCTTTTCGTTATTTTAGTTGTGCGAAGATGTTTAAACGCTAAATTTTTCATAGTCATACTGTTTTGGACATCACAACTTGTTTGAAGTTTTAATTTTGTTTGCGTTTACAAGTTTTTTAGTTCTTAGTTTGTTTTCTTGTAATAAATTATTTTGTTGAAAATTAATAATTGAAAACATTCTAAATTTAATAAAATGTCGTGCAAATAAGATTTCATGAAACATTATAAAAAAGAGTAGAAATCAATTTCACTACAAGCTGACAATATCTATGACGTTAAGCTTTTATAAAATTGAAAGTTAAATTAATCTACCAAACTATTGAATGTAAATGAACTATGAAAAAGCTTTTACTTAGTTGTGTAAAAGTTAATTGTTATAAGTGTTTGCGGCAGGTAGAATGAAATATGTATGTAAGTTGTTAGAACAGTACTGGTAAAAAAATTAAATAAGTTATTAGAGTAGCACTAAATAACAAAAACTAATATAATAATCTAACCAATAAAAACTGCTCGTATTTTTGATGAGTAATCTGATTTGTTTTTAACTTTGAGTTTAATCATTTTAACTTTGTTTATAAAAAAATTGCATTTAAAAAAGAACAATGTTGTAAAACTTAACTTATTTAAAAAACAAAAGCAGCTCTAGTTGTTTGAACACAAAATTTTTCGTTAAATGGATATTGTTTTAGAAGTATAATATTAAAAAAAATTGTAAAACAAATTCTTAATAGTTAAAAAAAAATTAATACTTTGATATTAAACTTTACTTTAATAAACACTTTAATATTAATAAAATGCTAAAAAACTGAATAAACAATAGAAAAAATATTTTTACTATAAAATTTAAAACTAACTAGTCAATATGATGTTTCTTGATATAACTTAATAAGTTAGTTATGAGTCTATTTGTTTTAAGTAAATTAAAAAGACTCTAGACAATCAACTTAGTATGAAGTATGAGTATATGTTAAGCAGTGAAATTTCTGTTTTGTATTAGGAAGGTATTGTGCTCAAGAAGACATCAGTATAGTTGTTTGTGAAGATTGAATCATTAAATGTTGAAACCTCCTTTTAGTTTGAGAAACTTTACATTTAGCAATTATGTTTGTTTTTTTACTAAAAACCAATCGTGATTTGAAATAAGTCATTAGTGGTTTTAATTTGTATATATTTAGATTGTGAGTAAAAAACGTCATTCGTTAAGTTTTCTTAATTCAGTAAAAGTTTGAATGTTTTGCCTTCAATGTTAGATTTTGCGTTTGTAGTTTCATGCATAAAATACCTGTGATTGGTGGAAATATAAATGAAGACTCTGTTAACTCTTATAAGGGTTATAATATTAAAATTAATAATTGGAGTTTATAACTTTATTTTACATAAAGAGAGAAAATACGTCTTGTACAATTTTTTAAAGGAAAATTGTCATAACTGTAGGTCGAACGTATAAACTTTTTTCTGACGTAATTTTAAAATCAGTTGAAGCATATTGTTTGTATGAAAATACATGTACACAACTTCCCGATATGTTAATAAAAATATCTTATGGGACTACAGGTATAGAAAAAAATTGTTTCTCATATTTTATTTTCGAAAAAATGCAGTTTTTATAAAACTAAAATTCAGCTTTAATAGTACAATAAGTTGAACTTATGAGTTTATCTTTTTTATGCGACTTTTTAGTAAAAATGAATAATTTTGATTTTGTTTTTAATTAATTTTGTTAAAAGTACTTTGATTGTATTGATTACTTCTAGACTGCTTACTGAGACCAAAAATTTATAAAAATTTTGACTTAAACTGTTTAAATTTTAATAAATCTTTTGACTATACTAGCTAACTATTTAAAATGAACTATTCTAGATAATTATTTTCTTTTTTTTCTGTTTGTCGTCTATTTAACACACTTATAAAAATAACATTTTATTATACAATCGTTATATTTATGCAAACATAAATAAAAAGATGTAGATTTTAAAAATTGTGTATCAGCAAAAAAAATTCAAAGCTATGCAGAAAGATAAATATGTTAGTCTTAAAAAAAGGTTTTCTTGTAGAAACTAAAGAGAGAAGTTTTAGGTTTTAGACCAGGGTTTCCCTAACTTTTTTTTTTAAACGGCCTCCTTTAAAAAAATTAAAAAAGCTATGAACCTTTTCAACAAGATTACTTAAAATATAAATATTAAAAACACCTCAGACCAGACATGTTAAAAAGCTCTGCTTTGTTTACTCAAGCGTGAAATTACTAACTTAAAACAAACCAAAAACAAAACACTTCATTGCTGAATTACCATAGTAACTTTTAGCATTTTAACATCTCTGCCTCAGACCTTACTTTATCAACGAAAAATATTAGGTGGTGTATACGATAACTACGGAAAAAATTAACTACGATTAACAAGAAAAAATAAACGTTTGCTTCTAAAAAAACTTCTTTGTGCACCGATGAAACAACAACTTAGTTAGATATTGAACTATTAAAATTCTAGAAAGCACAAAAAAAGTTTAACACAAAAATATTACGGTAGCAACAAAACTACTTTAATTTTTAACTGTTGATAACCGGTTATTGCAGAATTTCTACTACATTCTTGGTAGTTTGGCGCAAGAAAATTCGTAAACCTGTTGGGTTGCTTTGCAAACGTTTTCCGACCACACGTTACTTTCTACGTCATAAAGAAAAATAGATCCGTAACAGAAAAAGAGAATCTTGTTTCCGACTGAAGTGACGAAAGAGTTGTCAAAAAACGACAAAAAGTCCGCAGGAGGCGTGCGCAACAAAACGAACTTGCTGCAACAAGAATCGAAAACTTCGAAACTGGTCGAAGAACGACCGCCAAACACGAACAGCTTGTTCTTGTGAGCAACTGATTTGTGACATTCCCTCCGTTCAACCATGGCGGGTATGTTCGACCAGGAGTCATCAACGTGATCGTACGCCTCGACGCTGCTCATTATTCCGTTATAGTTGTTGCACCCGCCAGAAACGAAGATTCTTCCTTCGAACACGGCGCACGACGCGTTCTGCCTCGCAGATTTCGTTCTGGCAACCTCCTTCCACGTCGAGTTTGCCGTGTTGAACTCGAGACAGTTTCTAGTGGTGTTTATAGAAAAGTAGCGTCCTCCGATGCAGCATATCTTATCCATAAACGAACACGCACAAAAATCAGCACGAACATCGTACATTTTACTTATGAGGCTCCAAGTGTCAGTGGCAGGTGAATATTTTTCAACGGGCGTCACCGGGTCCCATCTTTCATTGCTGTTGTCATAGTAACCGTCGTTGCCACCTAGTGCGTAAATTTCACCGTTGATGCAAAACGCTTTGGAATTTGTTCGCGCATGGTTGATTTCTGACAAATTACTTACTTTTGAAAGGTTGTTGACATCAACAGCAAAGCAATTTTTAAGAACTTGAAATTTTGTTTGACCGCCGACAACAACAAAGTTAAAACTATCTTGGCTACAGTGCCTGTTGTTAGATGGAGCCTCCCTATATTTTAACTCTTTTTTGTTCCTGATAGTTTTCTTTATAACATCAAAACACTCCAAGTCCTCAACTATCCACATACTCTGGTCAACCATATTGTTCAAAGCAGGAACTGTTAACAATGAAAGACGAACTGTTTGCAAGAGATACTTCGCATATTTACTTCGTTCAATAATATTATGGTTCAACCAGGCATTCATTGCTCTGAATACTTGCAGCTCTGAATCGATCAGTAACTCAGAACTGTTTAATATTGCTGCTACTAATGTAAAGTCTAGCTCTAGAAAGTCCTTTGAATCAGCAGCAGTAGTAAACCAACGCTCAATGAGGCGTAAAGACATTTTGTAAAGTTCTTGGAGTCTAAATAGTCAAGAAAAGGAAAGATATGGTATACAGTTAGGTACAGTAACACTATCTTTAATCCATTTACATGCTTGGTTTGCTGCTTTTTCATCCAGCAAAACTTTGCTAACTTTTACAAGTTTTATTTTGTTTTCTTCGTTAGATTTCTTATTTTCTGAATAAGTTTTGACAATCAGTATTATTATTTTTTTATATTTATCACTTTGAAATTACAAAAACACTAAACAAATCTTTCGATTGACTTTTAATTTAAGTAAATAAAGTTATAGTAATTTATATTTAAAATATATTATTAATTAAACTAAAACACATTTCAGAAAACTCTTAAAATTTTCATAATCACAATAAAATCTTATAAATAATGTTGTTACATATTTTGATATATTTATAAAATATTAAAATTTTCTTCGGAAGTTAATTTTTTTAATTGACAATACAAAAATAAACGTTTTTCATAAAAAATCTTTATTACTTTAAAAATATTTACTAAATATTTAGATTTTATTAGCGCAAATTTATACTGATTTTTTTAGATTCGGTTGGTAGTAATATCCTTTGCAAACTACAAAAACTTGATATAATTTTAACAGAACTTATAAGAGATAAATACTTTAAAGTTTATCAGTACGTTCTTTAATCGCTTACAATTTATTTATATTATTCGAAAAATATAACTAAAACTGTGCAATATGTAAAACATTTTTTTTAATAAATATTTTAGTTTTTTTTTTAATTAACTCCATGCGGATGGTTATTTTAAAAGTTTTGTTTTTAGTTAAGATGTAAATTTTTAACTCACAAACAAAAAATATTTTTTAGTATCGTTATGTTATTAGTATTTCACAAAAAAGGATAATTTTAAAAGTTATTGAAAGGAAGATTATTAAATAAAAATTTTTATGCGATTTTGCCTTGAATATTAAATTATAAAAAACTTACCTTCATCAATAAACACATAGTTTTGAAAAATAATTGTCTTTGATTATTTAATTTGTTAAACTACTAAAGTTCTATAACTAGGAACATTAGAGAAATGTGTTTTTTAAGTTGGTTAACTTTTACAGTTAGTTTTATTAGAATTGTTAGGCTGAAAATTAATGGCAAATAATTAAATAAGATCATAAAACTTCAAGCCATATGACAACTTTAAAAATTACTATAGTTTTATAATAAATTGAGACTAACAATAAGAATAATATAGCAATCTTTATTGATTAGCTTAACCTCAAGTGTGGTTATATATTTATTTCTTAAACAAACTGATTATTTCGACTCAATCCTAAAGGAAAAATAAATCAACTTTTTTGTTCTCAGTTTACAACAAAATTGAGGAGTTAGAACAACTACAACTGCTAGCTTTAAAAAAATTCTAATTACTGTAACATTGAACTAAAATCTTTCTTTATTTGTAAAAAACTAATAGCTAGTTTTTAACATGTGCATTTCTAAAATATTTTTTTAATTTTTCCAGTTCTAATTTCAGTTTAATTGATATTATTATATTTTAATTTTAGTTTTTAGTTACTACTAGTTTATTATGGAAACCCACCTGGTTTCAAAACATCAATTAGTTGCCTGGTATTTTCTTTGCACACATCGAGAAAACCAAGCTTTTTGTTTTTTGCGAAAGTCTTTTTATCAGGTGCTGATAAAACTCGTTTTCGTTTTACAGTACTTTTGCTCATATTTATGTTTTAAAGTCTGCAATATTCAATATTATTGAATAAGTACAATGCATAGATTGTCGTACACTTAATTTATTGGTACTACTCACATAACTTATTTCAGCCTTTTTTAATTATTGTCTTATAAAAACGAGATGCTATTTTGGTCTACGTTATAAAAATCTGAAAGACAATTTAAAAATATTATTCTTTATAAAAAATAACCACAAAACACTATACAAAACATTTATTTGAAAATGTTAAGTTACTTAATGGAAAACCTTGAAATAAATAAAACTTAATAATAAACCAAGGTTTAGTGCAGTATACTATGAAATAGTTATAGAACTGTCAAGTTTTTAAATTTACTTCTAAAGACGTAAAACAAGGTTGCCACAGATCAAGCTGAAAAAAATTTCCTGACTTTTCTGGACTCTTTCCTGACATTCTTTTGACTTTTCTAATTGAAACTTTTAATTTACTTTATAATTAAGTTTATTTATTTAAAACTTATTATAAAAAAAAAACATAATCTAACACTTGAAACTATATAGAGCTTTAAATCTAATCTTAAAGCAGGTTAAAACAACAGTTTTTTCCTGAATTCAATCATTAAACAGCCAGTACATCTTTGAACCATCTGTGTATGATTGATGTATTTGCAATAAAAAGCTCTATCAGCAAAATACTTGTATTATTACCTTATAAACACAGATCAACAATAAACATCGGCGAAAGTCAGCAGAGCAAAAGCCTGGACTTTCGTTTGCCAGTTTTATATAGCTTGTTTGCTAGTTATAAACACTGAATGTCTGAAAAATGACACAACATTTTTAGTATTTTCTAACATCAATAAACGAAACAGTTATTTTTATTACATGTACTAAAGTTTATTTTCTCCGTTTCTTTATTAGCACTTGAACCTATTCATCTAATGTAGATATGGTGTCATTTATCTGATCTGCATTCCGCTTCATTTTCATTGCAGTTAAAACAATTTGCCTCATTTTATTTAAATCGTTCTCATCTGCCGCGCCTACATTTGTTGAAGAGAATCTTTTATCAAAATCTAGCAACAATTTGTAGGTTTCATTAATCTCCTTTCTGCACTCATTTATTTTTACCCTCAATTTTGCTGGCTCAATTATTTACTTACACGAAAAACACTGTTATACTAAAATCATGCTTGATAAACGTTTGTGTATATATCACAGTTTCACTATGGACGTTTAGTTGCTGCAGATCATCAACACTAAAAAGCTTACAAAAAATGTTTGTTAAAATAGAGTAGTTGTTCAATATGTTAATAGAAAATGTTTCACTTTTTAAAAGGATATTTATTAATTTATATTGTAAATTTCTAGGAAATTCAATCTTCATGACTTTACTTCACTTTTGTCTTTTTTTTTTAATTTTTCCTCACTTTTCCTGATTACCTGATTTTTTCTGACCTTTTGGCAACTCTGTTAAAATAACTAACCATAGCTTATATAAGAATATTTAGTGAGCAATAAACTATAAAAGGCTTAACAAACTGTTAAACTTGTAAATCTAACTCAAATATTAAAAGCAACTAAACATACAGTTTAAATATTAACCTTGTAATAAACAATACCTACATTTAATAAACAATCAAATAAAGTTCAATTAGAGTTCTTTTAGCAGGTTACTGTCTAAGCTACACAATACACAACTGTATTATGTTACATTATATACAGCACAAGTATACATAATTGTTTTGTCAATGTTATAATTCAAAAACAAAGATAAAAGCAATAAGAGGCCTGAGTTACCCTGTGAATATTTTTATTGATCATTTCTTTGAATTTCAAGAAAACTGGCCTTGAAAATACTATAAATTAAATCCTATTATATACAGGTTTGCCTTTCTTTGAGTCATAAAATCTTTTCTGAATAACCTTAAACCAGACATGTTATAAGTGATAGGGTCATTAACTCTAGCTGTTTATATTTTCCCAAGGGAATTTACCAAAAAAAACTAGTTTATTCATTCAAAGATAGAAGCTACTTAACTTCTTAATGTATATTAATAAACTAATGAAAATAAGTACAGCAAAGTTGAAAATAAAAATGTTAGTCATTATATTTAGTTGTTTAAAGTTTATTTTATAGTTTTCTAACTAAGTTACTTAAGTCTGTTTTGAAAATTTACATTTACTGAAATAATTGAGTATTAAATTCTTTTTTCAATTAATATTAGGAAAAGTGCTTAAACAAACAGTCATTAAAAAAAAAAAGTATAGTCAAATTTTGCAGACATGTTGTTAAAAGTACAGTAATCTATCCATTTGTTTTTTATTGTTTTATCTAATAGGTTAAAATTTTTATGACCGTCTGAACTTTTCCTAATATACATTTTTGTTTGCTTTATCAAAGTATAAGCCATTACCTAAAGCACTCTAACACAATCATTTCTATAATAATAGTGTACAGAAATTATACAGACATGTTATTAAGTTTACAGTCATGTACTTAATTCTTTTTTATTAAACTATATATTATATTATAATGGTTAAAATTAATTGTACTATTCCATTAAAAATATCATTTTGTCAAAATAGATTTAGTTTAGGTATAAATGACTATGAATGAGTTAAACTAGAAAAAAAAATAAATTCTGGATTAATTTTTAGTTAAACAATGATTTTATTAAGACAATGATTTTATTTACTTTATTTATTTTTTTTGCCTTGATATTTTTTAACTTTAAGTCATTTTAGAGCATAAAATAAAATTACTAAAAGTGCTGTTTTAAATTTCCAGATAAAGTATACTGTTTTAATTTATTTTTGATAAATATTCCTTTTAAAACATTTCTGTTATTGATGCCATCTAATCCTCATGATTTTTATAGAGCTAAAACAATTAACTATTTTGTTAAACATAATCAACTCTGTTTATGTTTCTAATATATACCGGGTTGCCACACACTCAGGAAACTATGGTTATTTTTAAATTATATAAAATTTCAGGAAGATTCAGAGAAGCTCAGGGTATTTTGAGTTTTTTCAAACTCAAGATGACTCAAAACAGTTTTAATATTTTATAAAAATTTTAAGTTATTTTATTTATTTAAGGCCAGGTTTTTTAGGTTTAAATGATTTTTAGTTTACTTATTTAAATTTTTTTGATATTTATGGCCAATTTTGTTAAAGAACTTAATTTTGATTAAATTTGAAATGTTTCTAAGTTTTTTTTTTCAAGTTTAGAAAAATATTATAATGATTTGGGCAGCTTTTTGTCTCTCAGGGTAGTTTTTTTTGACCTATGAGTGGCAACCCCATAGCAATTTATATTTTTACATCCAATTATCACTAAAATTCAAAAAGTTTTATCCTTTTCTACAAATCTAAGCAATTAATTTCAAATTTTATATACTTTATTACAAACAATTAGTTTTTATAGGGTACATTTTCAATACTAACATTCTTGAATAATTAAAAACAAAACCATTTTTCTTCAGTTTTATATCAAACATTAGACTAAAAAGTTATTTTTAATTTTTCAAAAACTGTAGAAAGAAATATTTAATGAAATAGTCTATTTGAATTTTTTATAGGTTTACCTCAAAAATTACTTTAAACAAAGAAAAATTAGGCAAACCTTAAAATTTTTTGGAATTAATTAATTTTTGAAAATAAAATGCTACTTCATTAGTTGCATTAGTATCTTGAATGCAGATCGCTGGCTGCGGTTTACTGATCCCTGAATCAGGTAACTTATACTGACAGCAATGTCATTAAATATATTTTTGAATGCAATTAAGTGTCAGGCCAAATCTTTTACTCTTACTATTTAATAAACAATATAAAAAAAAAATTAAGATTGTTATATGTTGACATTTTCTTGTAAAATATTGAGTTTTTATTTTTTGCTCAGAAATTTTAGTCAAGTTTTAATGATAAATTGTCTTCATATACGTTTAGTTTTCAAGTTTTTATATAATTTCATTTTTAAGAATTTTTTTTAAATTGAATTTGATGATAAGTTTCAAGTTTTTTTAGAAAATTTAACCTTAAGGTTTATACTTTCAAAGCTTTTTATAAACATTAATAAGATAAAGTAAATCTTAGAGTATTAATTTTTTTTGTATTTAGTTCAATGTTTTTATATCTATTTGAAATTTTCATTTTTTTTTAATAACAGCTTAAATATGTTTCATACTGTCACTGTTAAATTTTTTTTTGAAATAGAGTATTTTACATATTTGTTTTTTGTTTGCAATTGATAAGTGTAAGGATAAGTAGTAACAAAAATATTTACAAACATTAAAATACATCCTTTTTAAGTTTTATCACTTACAGTGGAATGATAGCAGAAAGAAGAATAATTTTAAGTGGATTTTTTAATTAATGCTAAGATATGACCATTTTACACTACTTCTGTCATTACACAGCTTTGAATTTTATTAAGATGATTAAACATTTATTTTTTATTGTCCTTAAACAATTTATCATTATAGCATAGCAATAACTTTGGCTTTTATATAAAAGCTTAAAGTATAAACTACAAGCCAGTGTTTATAAAACTTAGCTATATCAATTAACTTTAAAGATTTTTTTTTTGAGTTTTAGTTTCCGGTACAAACGGATGTACTGCAAAATTTTTGGGGTCAGTTTTCTTGGAAATTTAAAAATTCACTAAAAATTTATTTTCTCCTTCATTTTTCAAGCATTTTTTTCATATTTTCAGGAAATGTTCATTAACATTATAAGAAATATACTTTACTTATAAATTTATATGATTTAAAAAAATAGAAATTTTATAACAACTTTAAAAACAATAATTGATAAAAAAAAGGTATTTTACTCAAAATTTTTTAAATTAAAAGTAATGTTTTTTTTTGTCATTAAAAAAAAATTAGACTGTAAAAGTTTGAAGAAGATTGCTTGAAAAATGTAGGAGATAAATTTTAAATAAAATAGTCTTTTTATGATGTTTTAGTTTTCCCTTCCAATAGGGAACGTATTATGCGGCCCAACTTTGAGCTGTCATATCTCAAAAAGTAATGCGACTTTTTTTAAATGGTAAAAAGCAACTTGAAGCTTAATGAAACTCTATAAAATAAAATAAATTTTAAAATACCAGGCTTACCCCCTATGGCTTTAAGTTAAAATTTTATTTCGAAAACTTATTGTTTCAGTTTTATTTATAATATTCAATCATGGAAAAATTTTAAAACAAACTTTATAACAGTCTTAAGTTTAAAAAAAAACATTAAAGTATGAAGAACTTCTAAAATTACAATTTAAAATGTTTTTTTTTATCTTTTGATTACATTTGCTGACTACTTTCTGTTTACTATAGTGGTTTTAAAAAAGATCTAAGCTACAAAAGTTTTTTGAAATTAAAAAGAATATTATAGGAATACTTTAAACTTTATAAAACTGGATAGTTTATTAAGTAAATTAAAATTTTTATATAAAGTTTAAAACTTCAATAAGAAAATTTGTTAAGTTAAGAATTTTACATATTTTTGCTTGCAACACTATTATTCATTGTTCAATTATTTATACCTTTGTTCAAATCACCAACAAAATAGATAAAAAAATACTTATGTTCAGAAAAAAAAGTATTTTTACATATTTACTATGTAATTAGTTTACTTTATTAAAAAAACTTAATTGGTTTGAAGTGTTCTAAATAAGCAGTGTATATTTTAAATTACTATATGTAAATCAAATCTATTCTTTTTACTTTTCTCATGGTTAAAGTCAAATACATACTTGTAGCCTTAGATTGAATTTATTATTATATCTATGCTAAAAAGTTGCAAACATTTTTGCTTAATATATTTAAAATTTTATTAAAATAAGAAAATCAGAATAAAACTTATTATATATCAAAAAATTCAAGTATAGCTTTACTTTAAACATGTTTGTTTAAAAATAATTAAGATGATCAATTGACTAATTATAAGTATAGTGTTACAAAAGTTAAATAAGCCTTATTTACTAACTTACAATAGAATAAATATTATTGATTGTTAAATGTTTGAAAATTAGTTTTCACAAGTTAAATCCAAGCAAAATTTTTAATATACATACATAGATATAAATATTATGTGTTTTAATTGTAGAAAAATATCGTATTTATTAATTTTACAACTGTTGTATCTACTTTGATCAATTTATTATTGATATAACAGATTAATTTAGTTAATGAAACTGATTTCATTTAAAAAATTATATTATTTTAAAACTTGGAAATGTTGTTATTAAATTTAAATTTCATAGATAGGTTTAAAAAGTAATATTTAAATGTTTTAAAAGCTGTATGTTTTTGTTTTACATTTATATGTTGAACAAAATTAATTACAAAAGTTGGCAAAAAATTTTAAAATCATGCTTTTAGGTTGCATTTTTACCTATATAAAAAATACATTTTGCTGTTTTTTTTTAACATTTCAACAAATTAATTTAAATTGAAAGTGTTTTGAAAAAATTACGATTAATTATTTCTTTTCAAACATTTTTTGATTAAAAAAAAAATTTACACTTTAAATTAGTTATTTTGAAGACTAAGTTGTCCATAGTTCTATTTATTTTTCTATATACCAGTGTAGAAACAACAAGTTGTAGTTGTAAAAAATATTTAAACTTTGCATTAATTTATCAGTAACATTTTATTAATTTAACTGCTGTTAATATCAGCTTGATACTTATCTCCTATCTCAAAAAAGAATCAATTAATTATTTCGAATTATTTTACTCTTCAATTTTGAAATTGTTTCTATAATTTATTTATAATAAAAATATACTTTTAGATAGATGTACAAGTCTCTAGTTTGCTACTATTTAATAAAAAATCACCCTGAGTGCCCAAAAACTAGTCTTTGTTTATGAAATGTTTTGTTAAACGCATTATATGCAAAAGTCTTAACAAAATTTATTTGAACAAGCTTGGGTACAAAACAAAATCTTTTTTAGCAATAAAAAAAAATTAGAGCTAAAAAAATTTAACTAAAAATTTAAAATCATGTCTAATCAAAGTGTGTCAGATAAAATACCAAAACTTCAAAAGTCTAGTGTTAAAGTTGTTTTAAAGTTAAGTCTTATTTCAGTGTTAAACTTTAAATACAAGAACAAAGCATGCAATGCAGTTATAACAATGTTTTAGCACTAGATATAAAACTATAAAAATAAAAGAAACTAACGAGTAAAATAAATGGTATGTCTAAGCGCGCTCGAGTTTTTCACTTAATTTTTAAACATTCAAACAAAAAACATATTTTTAGCGCTGGAGAGAAATCTATAAAAAATAAAGAAATAAAATAGAAAAATAAATAGTACGCTTTTAGCGCTCGCATTATTCTCTTTATTTGAAAACCTTTATAGAATACAAACACGCTTGTAGCGCTGGAGAGATAACTATAAAAGTAAAAGAGAGTAATGAAAAAACACTACGCTTGAGCGCGCTCGACTTATTCTCTTTAGTATGAAACTTTAAAATTAGTAAGTTAACTTTCAATTGATAGCTAGTTCTCTTTTCTTACTTTACATATAACTCATAATTTAGAGTTTTATATTTTAGTATTAGTAAATTTATTATTATGATAACTATCATAGATAATGTTTAACAACGAACTTCATTATTTTAAGAACTCGTTTGTTAAATTACCACTCTTAATTGTAATATTTTACAGACTATTAAAAAATTGGTCTTCAAAATAAAAATTATATAAATATTAATTATACATAAATAAAAATAATGTTTTATGTTAATAAAACATAATTAAAAGAAAAAAATAATTAAAGTATTAACTGAGTAAAAAGTTATAATATAACTTACTTATTTACTCTACATCGTTTTATGATTCAAAGAAAACTAACTTTTTTTAAATCGAAAGTTTTTATTAATAAAAGAACAATTGCACAACATAAGAATATTTTAGAATGCCATGATTTAAATTGCTTTTTTTGAAAAAGCTGGGAACTGAGACATTTTAACAAATAAAAAATTAGGTTTGCATATATCTTTTAAGAAAAATCTAATGAAAAATTAATACGATTAATTTGATTTCTTTTTTAATAAAAAGCAAAAATTTTTTCTGCTTAAAATTTTTAATAAAAAGATATTCGACCTTGAGCCAATAATAGTTTTCTAAAAAAACTTAAAACAGATTAAATGAACGTTTAAAAGAAAACATAGAAAGTTAAGAAATAGTTGTAAAAGTTTTATTTCAAAAACATTTAAAAAAGAACTAAGTTTAAACCAAAAAAGAACAAAAGCTATTTATTTTTTTTTACTAAATAAAAATAGTGGCAAGTTATAATGTTCAACCATTTTTACAGTAACACATTTATAACTTGTGCACATTTTAAAGTAACTAAAAAAACTGTATTAGTTTACAATGTTTTAAATCAGATTCTATTTTTAAGTTTTACACGTAATAAAAAAATCATATTAACAATATTAAGAAAACTAAAACCACAGTAGGAGCTTTGAACAAAGCTATTTTATACATATTAATAACGTACATTCTTAAAACAACATTTTATTTTAAATAATCTAAAGTTTTACTTAAGTAATATCAAAATATTGTTAATATTTATTTATATGTTAAAGTTGTTTGATTTTGCACAAAAACATTTTATATTAATTTGTTAGCTGCAAACATTGTCCTACTAGAAGGTTTAAATTGTTTATACTCTTCCTCCGTCAATAATTTTCTAACATCGTGGCTTTTGTTCTAATATAAAGTAAACTTTTCAACTTCATCTATTAGGGTTTCGGATAAAGGAAACGTTTGACAACATAGATCTATGCGTTTGCAGGTTGATCTAAGATAAGTTGTTAAATTTAATCTTCTTGGTAAATACTTACTTAAAAATTTAAGTATTGTTAAGATATTTTGTACATAATAACTACTTTTTTAAGTAGCTTTTACTTGTTTAATAAGAAATAAAAAGCTGGACATATTAAAAAATCTTATACTGATCGATACTTATATATTAAAACAATATTATCTTAAGAAGTAAGATTTAAACGAATAAATTAACAAAATACTATAGTTGATCTAATAAAAAAACTTTACAACTTTTTTTGAAACAAATGCAGAAACTAAAACTTTTATACTTAATATAAAATTTATGATTCAACTTAAAAAAAAATGTTAAAACATTTATAGCGAAGTATATGAAAATACTTTGTTTAAATAAAACTAAATGTATACCTTTTCGAACTATTTATAACTTATACCGTTTCGTTTAAGAAAACTAAATAAAAACTTAATATAATTCATGTTCATTTGTTCTTTTTCTACATTTACAACTTAAATCTTCTAACAGATATCATTATTGTTGAAAAGTTGTTTATTAATTTATAACAAAAATTAAATATGTAATTATGAGGATCTAAAAGTCTTCCAAAAATAGTATTTCTTTACAGATGTGGTTAAATTGTATATTCTAAATTGTCAATAATTACTATATTATAATTATGGTAAAAAATGTTATAACATAAAACTAAAATATTTTATAGTTTGCATACCTTATTACCATTAGGGCGTTTAGCAAGGCATTACTCATGTTATACTGTCTTATTTTTTGTGTAATTCATCACTCAAAATCACGTTCAATTTGAGCATTGCTAAAAAAAATTGTGCACATTTTCAGCTTTAACTCAGAGAGTTGTGCATATTGGTTAAGATTACTTTTCCAAAATTTCACATTTGTAGCTTTTTCTGTAAATATGTAAGCTTATAAAAAAACTAAATATTTATCTTTCATCAAATGTATATAAAAAAAAATTTTAAAAGTTCAGCATGTAACTATTTTATTTAACAAAAATTATGTCGTTTTAAAATGTAAAAAATCAAACATTTTTAGGAAATGATCAAAATCTTAAACGTAAGTAAGTAGGTAATATTAACAGTGTTTTCTATTAGCACACCAAAATTTGTTTAATAATTTCGAGGCAGACTTCTATATTGTTGTATAATCGTTTCTCTATCATTAATATCAAATAACTGTTTAATTTTTTCATGTTGTACAAAACTTTCAATATGTGGTGTCCTATTTGTTAACGCTTAAATAAATTAAAACTTTTATTTTTGTTTCAATTTGTCTTATTTATTTTTTAAATACTAACAGAATCTCGAGTAAAAATATTAATAAACAACAAACATGGTTTACAACATCATATTGAGCCATAAAATCCAAACTTTTGGCATTCTGTTATCTAGTTCACTGATTAAGGCTTGAACAAGTGTTATAAAAATGTATTTTACCTGTAAAAAACAAGCTATGGTTAAAATTTTGGAAAGATACGAATAATAAATTTCAAATCAAACCAGTGTTTGTTATTGAAAGCAATATTCTAAATTTTACACTACATTTAAAAGAATGTTTTCGAAAACACGTACATATTGGGATGTATAAGTAGATAAGTCAACCAAAAATTTTTAAGTAAAATTAATCTATTTCATTTCTAATTTTATAAAGAAACATTTTTAATTAACATAATTTTTTTTTTCAATTAATAATCAATTGTCACTTAACCTCAAAATTAAATTTATAATTAACTAAACTTACGATTAAATTACATGTTATAAAAATTTATAACAAATTGAAGAATGTATAGCAACTAATTTTTATCGTGTATTAGTATTGAAGGAGAAATAAAATAAGATATTGATAACATGTAATGTTATACATACTCTTTACGAAGAACAAATAAACTTTTATGTTTAGATATTAACAAATTAAGTTGAATATACACAAGAACTTTTAAGAAGTTTAATCTTTGCTTTGTTAGAAAACGCTACACTTTCATACACTTCTTTGACTTCAGTATGATAGTTAGGTTCATTCAAAAGAATAGCTATGAAATGATTAACAATAATTATTATTAAAAACTTATTTATAACATTATCTGAGAATCAATTCAACATATAAAGAATAAATTTCATTAATTGAGCATATACATGAAAATTTTTTTCTAATTTTAATACAACTAGCTCATACGAAACATGTTAATTAAGTTTGATAAAATAAATATCATGTTTATAATTTTACAAATATGCATAAGTATATAAAATTTTCAAGTATAACAAAACTTTTTAAAGCATAGTAAACCATTAAAATTTCAAACTGTCTCTGTTTAATATAAACTTAAACCATGACAAGTTTTTATTGTAGAAATAAAACAAAAACTACAATGTTATTTCTATCAATAGTGAAGAACTAACCGCAAGGCTATAGAAAATTTTAATAGCCATTTCCAAATTGATAAAATCACGTACTTAAACAAAATTGATTATATTGAAACTGGATCAACATAATCTCATGCGAGATATAGAAAAAAATCGGCCTTGAGATTTAAAAAAAAATCTTTAAACTATTCTGAGACTTTTATAAAAAAATAGAAACTATCCTGAGTTATCCTGAGCAGAGTTGTCTTAACGCGCGGTCAGAGGCAATTTTATTCTAACTTTTACAAGCTGTAAATTAAAATTAAACAAGCTTAATAAAGTCAACAGCTACAGCTAGTGAATTTATTTTTCTGACAAGTATGGTCCTAAGTTTCAAAAAGAACAAAATAATCTAAGTTAACCTGAATGTCCGTGAGATTTTCTAGAATTTTAAATACCCTGAGTGTAACCCTGTTATTTATTCACACTTTTTATTAAAAAATAATTCGCTCAACTAATAAGATTAAAGGTATTTATAGTTGAAATAAATTTTAAACATTGAAACAAATTTACAACTGAAATTAAAACACATAACAAAAAATAATGAAAAAAGGTGAAAATCGATAAGGAGAAAATGCATATATAAATATATATATTTTTTTAATGTTTAATAATCATACTTTCCCAATAAATTATTTTATTTAATAGTGGGCTCTGTAGAAGGTTTTAAAGGTTGAATAAAAACCTTATTATATATATTATATATATATATATATAATTTATTAAAATGGTGATTTTAAAATTTCTGGAACATATGTTTCATAAAGCTTTAATTTTTCATAATGCTCTATTCATTAGCCAGTTATTTTCAAAATAAAAGCACTGTACTAAACAAAGATACAAAAGTTATGCAAAAAAACAAAAAACAGTGTGACGTAATATTGTACATTACAAATATTCAGTACAAAAATCGATCTACCTTCTAACTAATCAAACAACTAAAATTAACGATCTACCTTTGTTTAGTACAGTGCTTTTATTTTGAAAATAACTGGCTGATGATTAGAGCTTTATGAAAAATTAAAGCTTTATGAAACATATGTTCCAGAATTTTTAAAATCGCCATTTTAATAAATTATTTAAAAGCCCTTCAAGTGGGCTCAGTTGAAAGTGTTTAAGTTTAAACATTAACCTTATTTTATATATATATATATATATATATACATTTATATACAAGAATATTTTTCTAATTATATAAAAACAAATTATTAGATCGCTGTTTTGTACATGATATATAAATTTTCATTTACTCCTCAGTAAGCTAAAGTTTATTACAAATGTAAACAGAAACTTAAATTTTGAATTTTTTTATAACTTTTATGACGTAGTAGTAGTACAGTTTGTTTTACGTTTAGCTAAATTTGAAAAATATGCTGTGCTTGTTATTTTATGAATTTTAATAAGTTTAGAAAAGGTTATTTTAGAATGACGTTTCAAACTAACGGAATTTTTTTTAAACTGTTAGAACAAGTTTTTTACTACTCGTATTTGAGTCATTAATTTAAATTTGTTATAATATTTGGTTAGTTTTTAATTTTGCTAAAAATTAATTTTGTTAATGAATGCATATGTTTTGTCTTTCGCTTTTCTTTTTTATTGTTATTTTCTCTTTTATAAACAAGAATATACTCTTAAAAAAACAAAAAAAAAAACAGTTATAAAATATACACAGTACATAATAAACAAGCTGTAGTTTAGTTAATCATGCAAAATATAAGATCAAATATTAAGTAAAAGTGAATTACCCCTAATGGAAATTTTTTTAGTAATTAAAATCATCAGTACTAATGTTGTATCTAAAGCAAGCTTTTATATAAAATTACAACTACGTGAATTTTTTTTAATAGTTTAAATATCTATTCAAAACCAATTAAGTGTTCAGATATGTGTTTTATAGTGTTTAACTGATGTTTTACTAATTTTTTGAATAACCAAACTGAATTAGATATGAAAAACAATTAAATCAACTGTAGTTGTTAGATAAAAATATTTAAAAGTACAAAAGAATACATATTTGTTAAGTACGAAGTAAAATAGGAATATTCATTAAAAATAACTATTTATTAAACATCAAAATAAAATACAAAGTAAAAAAAAATAACTATTAAAGCAACAAGTAAACAGCTTAAATATGCTTTAAAAAGAAATTTAGAATTTTTTACTAATAAAATGTTTAAAAAAACACAGGCTAGGTATTGCATAATTGTAGAAAGATATCAAAAATATTTGGCTTCTGACTTATAAGAAATAAACACTTTACTTTTTATTATAATTACAATTATTAAACTTAAGTACTGATAAACATACCTTTGAACTCATAAACTGATTCCCAAGATTTCAGGTACTTCTTATTTTTTTTTGTTTCTTGGGTATTGAAACAGCTATAGGTGGTAAATCCTCTAATGGTTGTTAATCTTCTAGAAACACTTCTACTGTTGTTACCTACAGAGCAGCAGGTGTTTATGATATATATTTAATAAGTAACTTAAAAACTAATTACTGTATTATAAAAAAAAATAAAAAAAACCGTTAGTATTCATTACAAAAAGATACATGGTCAACACAGGGTTGCCACAGACGTTTAGCAATTTTCTCCAGGTTTTTAAAATTTCTTCAAATTTTTTTAAAAAGGAATTTTTTAAGAGTCTAATTTTAGTTTAAACTTAAGTTTAAGGTAAAAACTCTGTTGAATAGCATAAAAGCATTAAAAACATACTGTAAAGCTACTTCAAGTGTTTTTTTAATAAATTAATTTTGATGATAACAAAAAATAATGTATATAAATGGTAGATTTATTGTGTCAAATAAAAGTTTTTAAACTTACCATGTACAATTTTTTTAAAATGTCAAGTATTTAAATAATTTTTGTTCATTATTTCAAGCTTTTCCATTTTTTTTTCAAACTTTTTCAAACTCCAGGTTTTTCCAGATTTTTTTTTGACTAAACTGTCAAATTCCAGGTTTTTCAAAAAAAAAACTTTGGTGTATTTTTAAACTATGTTGAAATTTAAATAAAAAGTTGTGGGAGTTGAACATAAAACTAATATCATTTAATTATAAATTACAATAAAATACCTTAGTTATATCCAAAGCACATAAAAATAACACAACTTCAATTAAAAGTTATAATAACTACCATAAGATTTATAAGTTTTCAAATGGTAGCATAATCAGGGTGGCCACATATTTTGGAAAAGTTTCTCGAGGTATTAAATTTTTTTTAGGTCATTCTAAGTACATATATTTTTGACCCTTTTTTGTTATAAGTTAATATCAACTTAAAAAAGGTGTTTATTGATAGATTTAAACTACTTAAATGACACGGTTTTAGTGCTTTAAAGAACTTTAAGTGCTTTTAATGTTTATCCTTAAAATAATTTGGTTCAAAAAAAAAATCTAATTAAAAGATGTTTTGTCTTTACACAAAATTTCATGTAAGAATTCAACGTTTTTATCTGCCTAAATTTTCAAATTCCAGTTTTTTCCTGGATATTAAGTTTTGTGGCCACCCTGCATAAGTTATTAGAGTTTTATAACAATTTTTAAGTAGCCAGAGTTGTTTAAATTTATTAAATTTAATAAAAATTTTATTTAAATAGACTGAGAAATATAGTTCGAATGAAAGTACCATATTTAAAGCTATTTATATTTACAGGGTTGCCACTTTTTTTTTTAATTATTCTAAGGTTTTCCAAACTTTCTCCAGGTTTTAAAAGTACATACTTTGAGGGTCTATTTTTAGTTTAAAGTTAAGTTTAAGGTAGGAAACTGTTTAAAATAGTATAAAAACATTGATAAGATACTGTAAAGCTACTCTAAACATGTTTTTAATAAAAAAATAATTAGATGATTACAAAAAATTTATATTTACATGATATATTTTTTGAGACAAATTGAAAATTTACTACTGAACAAATGAAATTTGTTGAAATTTCAGGATTTTCAGGTTTTTTAAGTGATTTTGTTCAAAATTCCAAGTTTTTCCAGGTTTTTTTGCCTAAATTGTCAAATTCAAGGTTTTTTCAGTATTCCAGGTAAAGTGGCAACCCTGTATTTACAGAAGTGGTTGTAATGGATTTAGATAAAGCACTAAAATTTATAATAACACTATCTAAGATAAGTGTGAAAAAAACTAACTATTAGACAAAAAAAATTCTACTGACTTAATTACATAATGACTATAAAAATTTAGGTAGGGTTAGAATAACCAAATGGTAACTTCAAGTTTGTAATTGAAATCTTAGAATGATAAAAAAATACTTTAAAATAAGTTCCTAAAATAAAATATTTACATTTTTAGAAATCTGAAAAAATATATCATTTGGAATTTTTTTAAAATATTTAATTAATTTTTTTTTTTGTATATATACCTACATTTCTTAAATCAAAATAAAAGTAGAGTGACATAAACAAGCATTTAAAAATTAGTTTACACATAAAAATTATATTATGCTATAAACCCTCATGTTTGTCAGTTTACTCATATTTATAAATAAAGAACAACTTTAGATAACAAAAACACAAAAAACATGTGTTTCTTAACCCAAAAATTGCAAGCCATAGATTATTAATATTTTATAACCAAAAAATTTGTTATTTTTAATTATTTTACCCTTAATAAAATTAAAAAAAAATAAACTAACATTATTTGGATTCATACTTCATATTAATAAATTATTCTTAATGTTAATCATTTAGTTTATTTTAGCAATAGTTATATTTTGTTTGTAACATGATGTTTTTACATGTTGATTCTTGATTGTATCATTTTCCTACTACCGGGGATTTTATAACCTTAAAAAACAATGCTTTATAGCATGTCTGCCTTAAACTTCCCGGAGTTTCCTTGAGTTGTTTTAAATCCTTAAAAATTTTTAATAAACTATTTAAAAATTTTCTAGAGATTTTTTTTTAATCTTAAAACTTCCCTTAAATTTTTAGAAAAAAATTAAAACTGCTTTAAGTTTCCAAGAGTTTTAAAAAATTGAAAATTTCCTGAGTTTCCCTGAGATTTTCTAAAAATTGAAAATTTCCTGAGCTCATTAGTGTGTGGCAACCCTATATATTTTATTACATAAGAACCAATGTGAATTTGGTAATTAACTAGGATGATGTTGCACCAATATCAAACTGAAATTATATTGTATTTGATGTCTTGTTAAGCATAATTTTTGCTAAAAAATTATACTTTATAAGTACAAAAATTGAATTATATATCATAAACTAATAAAACTTAAATATTTAACCGCTTTTATTAAATAATATAAAGCAATAATTTCATTTCAATATTTTATACTGATTATGATATTATAAAAAAAGAATCAATAGAATACTTGATTTTATCATAAATAAGTTTATTCTCACTATGTATTTAAAGCTTGATTAAAGCAAAGTATATTTTTTCATTAAGCAAATTTGCATAAAAAATTTATTTTTAGCCTAAAATAATGGTTGAAAAACAATAATTCTTAATATAATTTCAGCTTGATATTGGTGCAACTTAATCCTAGGTAATTACTGTGTATTTTTGTTTAGAAATAATAAACCCCACCACTCATAACCTTATATGAGCAGTAAAAAAAATCTGAAGTTAAACTTTTAATTGTTAAGTTTTTCTCATGCTACAGATGTATTACACTTAAATTGTATACAAATTTCTGGAACTGGTAAGGTTTAATATTTGAGAACAGACTTATGAATTTCAAACCAAGTGTTTTGCTAATTTGTAACAACTTGTGGCACTAAATGATGTCAGTTAGCATCAAAATTCACGGTTGGATAGCTTTATCTCTAAAAAATAGAAAAGCCAATCAGCAACACATTTGTAGAACATTCAGCAGTAAGTCACAATATGTTGCCTTGACATTTAGTATATTATTTACAAATCATCAATGATAAAACGATAGTTTAAACATTAAATCGGCTGTAATTAAAAAGTTAAATGTAAAAAAAAACTTGCAGTTGGTTAAAGATTGTAGAAAAACATTTTGTTATCTAACTTTCGATATATTAAATTGCTATATACTTTTTAGCCTTAACTTAATAGCATTACTTAACGATATAGTATAAAATACTTTATATTCTATAACGATAATAAAACATCTGAGAAAGAATTAAAACAATAGTTAGTTAACTACAAATCTGATAAACACTTAAAATATAATAACTTTTCATATTTTATTTAACAATTCTAGTTTTTTCGTAACTTTTTAGTAAAAATATTGTTATCCCTAACCCTCTTACCCTCGGTCAGTAACTAATTTATTTTGTTTTATATTAATTTATCTTTTAGCTTTTTTCTCTGTTTCTCATACATTATTTTTTGTTTTTTTTTTACTCTCGTGCAAAAATTTAATTTGTGCAAAACTGACCGTTGGTGTAAAATTGTCTTCGTGAAATTTAGTCCCTTCGTGCAATTATTAACCTCTACAATTTTGTCTTTTTGCAATTTTGACCCGTTGCCACCTTATCTATGTCTTTATTTTTATATGCATATTGTAGGTATTTGGACCTGGTTGGTAGTAAATAAATATTGTATATAAAAAAAAATGCAAAAATTCCTGTAAATATAGTTGAATAGTGTGTTACGCAAATTTAAGTGTATAGCAAAAAAACCTTTTGCTTAAGAATTTTATCCTATTTTAATGATTTACTAGATACTAAAAGATAAAAAACCTGGAATCCTTGAAAAACCTTAAATTTTAAATAAAATCACTAAAAAACTTGAAACTTTAAACAATTTTTACATTTAAGGTGAAAAAAATTATTTACGTAACAAAAAGTTACTATTTACAATATTTATGGTATTTTTCTAGCATGAAGTGACCTTAATATCAAGCTGACATTACAAGCCTTCTGTAACCATAACTTTAGGCTAATAGTGGATTTTTTTTTTAATTTGATAAAGTTTTTTTTAAATTATTATCTGTAAGTCTATTTTTAATTTTAGCTTAAAAATAATTAGAAGTATCTAGTGAAACTTTGTAGTTTGACTCAAAAAATATATAACATACAGGGTTGCCACTCGGTCAGGAAAAGTCAGGAAATCAGGAAAAGTCAGAAAAAAGTTAAATAAATGACAAAAGTCAGGAAAAGTCAGAAAAAAATGGGGGTTTTGAAAAAAAAGTCAGGAAAAGTCAGGAAGTTTGATAAAATTAAAAAAAAAATCAGTTTAAACTTACAAAATTCCTTGTTTTTCAAAGCCTTTAAATGGTAAAAATTAGTTAGAAATCCTTAAAAGTCAGAAAAAAATTCCAAAACTTTCCTAGAAATTTACAAAATAATATTATTTGTTTCGGATGCCTTCACCTGGTATAAATTAGTAAAATATCCTTTAAAAAACTGCAAAACTTTTCTACTAGCATATTGAACAAGTACCCTACTTGAACAAGCAGATTTTGATGTGTATAATTGTGTATCAGATTTTGTAAGCTTTTTAGTATTGATGATCTGTAGCAAGGACACTTCTATAGTGAAACTGTGATATATACACAAAAGTTTATCTAGCATAATTTTAGAATCAAATTGTTTTTTGTTTAAATAGTTGAGTTCTTTATAACTAAGCAGTTAGTTTAGTATTTTATGTAACAAGTTAATGTGTATACTTTACCTGTTTATAATTTTTACAAAGTTCTTTAAATTTAAAAAATAAGTTATAAGAGAGGTATATGCCAAGATTACTTATTTATTTGTACTTTTTGTAGAGTAACTTAAGTTTTTAAAGTAAATAAGTTCATATTTATTTGTTACAAATTTTATACTAAATTATAATAGGATATATTTTATACAACATATATATAGTTTACGTTTTTATGTCTTTTTTATACAGTTACTTAAGTATATTCTTTTTTAGTTGATTATTTATTTAAGGATTTTATATTAAATAGTTTGGGTAGTATTTTATTAAACTAATTGAACAATTAATATAAGTAAAACTGATTGAGAAAAGTCAGAAAAATTTTGGTAAAAAGTCAGGAAATTTTTCTCAGCTTGATCAGTGGCATGGCAACCATGTATATTCAAAAATATTTAGTTTTCTTCATGTCATTCAAAAGTTTTTCAGAAGTATTTGAGAAAAATTCAGACTATGTGTGATTTTTTATGAATTTCATGTTAGTTTAAGTATATATTTTTTTGTTAAATTCGTATTTATAAATTTTAAGTCTTTTTGTTTATACTTATAAATTATTTAAATTGGATTAACAGTATTTTTAAATTTATTCGCACTTTTTAAACATATTAAAAAAAGCTTAAGTTAACCTTAAAGGCTGGCTCTTATAATTCAAAGAGTAGTAACTTTGTTAAAACATGATTAGATAATAAATTTATATGTCTTTAATTATATTAACTAGGAGTTTTTATCCAAAAAATAACTATTTTGGCTCTTTGCAATAAAACTTTTTAAGCTGAAGGCATTCAATAATATCAGTTTTAGCTAACAGAGCTAGGAGTGACAGATTGAAATAAAAAACCTAGTTAGGATATTTTTTGTGAAGTCAAGTTTATTTTCAATTTATACTTAAGTTATTCTGGTGTATTTAAACTATAAATACTAATATTGTGAGAGTTTGTAAAGATGAAATTAGTGAACAGTACTGCTACTTTTATAATTGCTTATTTAACAAGTAAATTTAATATTTCAATACTGATTTCTTTTTTATATAATTTTTAAAACCCTTCTCCTATAAATTTTAAATCAAAGAACTAAAGTTAAAGGTTAAGACATAACAGTTTATTGTAACCAGTTGCAGTTTTATCATAGGTAGTTTTTAAAGTTTGAAATAATTAATAATTTTTATTGCAATTTATGATAATAAAAAGCTAATACTTGTACTTTATAGCTATTTTTTTCTAAAATGATTAACCTGCATTAGAGTTCCTCAAAGAGATAAAAAAGGTTTAATTGGCAAATCAAAAACTTAAGTATATAGATATTGCATACATATAAAAATTAAGTAGTAAGAACTATATAAACAACATGCCACTAAATGTTTTAATGAATTTGTGTAGAAAAAATAATTATATATTAGGTTCTTATTATGTTTTACTAATATATTTAAATGGCTAAAATACATATTGGAAGATATTAATGCAGGGTTGCCACTCGGTCAGGAAAAGTTAGGAAATCAGGAAAAATTTAAAAAAATGACAAAAGTCAGGAAAAAATAGGGGGTTTTGAAAAAACGTCAGGAAAAGTCAGGAAGTTTGATAAAATTAAAAAAAAAGTCAGATTTTGTCAGATTAAATTTACAAAATTCCTTGTTTTCCAAGGCTTCAAATGGTAAAAAGGAATTAAAAGTCCTTTAAAGTCAGAAAAAACTTCCAAAATTTTCCTAGAAATTTACAAACATATTTAATTTTATTTCCCATGCCTTCACCTGGTATAATTTAGTAAAATATCCTTTATAAAACTGCAAAAATTTTCTATTAACATATTGAACAAGTACCCTACTTGAACAAGTGGATTTTTTAAGCTTTAGTATTGATGATCTGTAGCAAGGACACTTCCATAGTGAAACTGTGATATATACACAAATGTTTATCTAGCATAATTTTAGAATCCAAGTGTTTTTTTTTGTTTAAATAATTGATTTCTTTATAACTAAGCAGTTAATTTAGTATTTTATGTAACAAGTTAATGTGTATACTTTACCTGTTTATAATTTTTACAAAGTTCTTTAAATTTAAAAAATAAGTTATAAGAGAGGTATATGCCAAGATTACTTATTTATTTGTACTTTTTGTAGAGTAACTTGAGTTTTTAAAGTAAATAAGTTCATATTTATTAGTTACAAATTTTATACTAAATTATAAGAGGAAATATTTTATACAACAGATATATAGTTTACTTTTTATTGATTTTTTTATACATTTACTTAAGTATATTCTTTTTTAATTTATTTTTAATTTAAGGAATTTATATTAAATAGTTTGGTAGTATTTTCTTAAACTAAGTGAACAATTTATATAAGTAAAACTGATTTTGAAAAGTCAGAAAAATTTTGGTAAAAAGTCAGGAAAAAGTCAGAAAATTTTTCTCAGCTTGATCAGTGGCAACCATGAGTATACAACTTACTAAAGTTATTATCTTATAAACTTTTTTAATAAGTAAATGACTATTTATTTATATACCTTTTTTAAATTAGAGTTTCTCTTTCGACTTAACATATTACACTAAAAATTGATTTTTAGCTAAATTTATGGCTTAAAAAGTGTAAAATAGATCAAAATATTTTATAATTTTAGCTTGGTATTTATGAAACATCATTCTAGGTAATTTTGTATACTCACAATTTCATTTGTGAAAAATACATTAAAACTAGCTTTATGTTATCTTAACAATATCATCTTATACTTTTTAAGGAAGTTTTTTTTCTTAGAATGTTGTGATAAAAAAGGACTGAAAAACCTATATAAATTAAAGAAACAGGTAAAAAGTTTTAAAAAACCTTCTATAACAACCCTGTTATTGTGAATTTAGCTTAAATTAGTGGTTTATGTAGTATATATGATTTCTTTTTCCCAATAAAATAAAGTAAAGGTTTTCAAATTAGTGTGTGATGAGTACTTAATAAATTAGTATTTATAAACGTTACATTTGATTTATATATTTAGTATTGAATTTATGCTTTAACAATTTTTTGCTTACCTCTTCCACTTTTAAAATCAAACAATTAAAAGTTTAAAAAACCATGAAAAATTTTATTAGCATTTAATTTTTACTTTTTGATATTTTTCTTTGAGTAAAAATCCATAAACAATATTTTTTTTTTTCAAATTATGTATGGGATAAATAATGAATATGAGTATTTAGTAGTAAATCACTCTAAAACTTGGAAAAGTTATTAAAATAAAAATTGAAGTTTTTATGCAAAACTCAGATTTTGTTGGATTTTACTCAAACATTAACCTAGTTTATACAGGGTTGACAAAAAACCTGGAATTTAAGAAAAACCTGAAATTTAATAACTTGGCAAAAAAAAAAACTAGAAATAATTCAGGGTTGTCACCTTACCTTGCAACCTGTAAAAACCTAGTACTTAAAAAATTTGGCAAAAATAAAACTGGGAAAAATCTGGAATTTGAGAACTAGTAAAATAACCCTGAAAAATTCTAAATTTTTTTAAGTTTGAGTTTCTGTGAAATTATAAAAAAAAAAATTATAGTGTTTATGACTTATAAATCTGTAGTTTAAGCTAAATTTGTTGTTATGGAAACAATGATTTTTAACATTAGAATTTTGTTGATGTTATTTTATAATATATACAAATAAATTTACTTTTAAGTGTACTAATATTTAAGTATTTATCATGATGGAAGAAATAGTAAGTTTGTATGAGTATTGTGAGGAAAAGTCAGTTTTGTTGCAGTGACCTTTAAGTTAAGACCTTCCAGATATAGTATCACAATTAAATTTATTACTGGTAATATTTTTATTGTAAAGTTTTATTTGTTTACAACGTTTAATTTTTATAACTAGTTTCTATTTTCAATTTAAATAATGTTTTCTAGGAGTTAAGTTGATTTTAGAAATTAATTTTAGATTTAAAGGTTCTTATTTTTTTAAAGGAAATTGTTGTTACTTAATATTTTTTCTATCATTACCTACAACTTTAAGACTTTTAGATATTTGTATTAAACGAGCATGATGGCTTTTGAACAACCATCTTAGAAGAATTCTGTACAGTTTGAAACATAACAAAACAAATTGCATTGTTTCAGTAACTTTTAAGTAAATTATATCATTTGAACATCAGTTTTTCAAATAATTAATAATTTACTACTAAAAATTATCAAAAACCTGGAATAAAATCTGATAAAACTGGAAAAAAGTTGAAAAAAATAAACGAGTGGCAATTATAAACCTGGAATTGGAAAATTAGAAAAAAAAAATTCTACAAAACCTGGAAAAGCCTTTAACTTAAAACTAATTTTTCATGTTACGGAGTTGCCACATACTCAGAGAAACTCAGGATGTTTTGACTTTTTTTTACCATGATGACTCAGAGCAGTTTTGTTTTTATAAATATCTTAGTAAAGTTTTAAGATTTTTACATTTAGTTATTTTTCCATGCATTTCCCGATATATTTCTTCCGAAGTTTTATTTCAAGCCATTTATGTTGTCTTATATTCTTTTACTACTTAAAACATAAAACTATTTTTTTTAAAACAAAACAACAAACATTATTTGTGGTTTATATTTGAAGCAGGCTGTCTTTAAAAATAATTATTAGATATTGCTATTTAAATAAAATTTATATTAAATAAATTTATAACCCCTTGATTAAAAACAACAATAAGTAAGCTTCAAAATAATAAAAACACGGGAATTAAATCTCCTTAAATGGTTGTTAACAAATAACGTTTTCTTGTTTCATTAGCTTTCTCATTCTTTATTTAGTTGATAATAAAAATAATGCTAAGGTATCAACAATAGTTACTAACTATAAATGGATTGTAGTTGGATTTTACATTGTACATTGAACTTTATCAGCTAAACTTTTAATAGATTTTTTATTAGCATGATGGATTTTGAACAAATAACTAGAAAAAAATGGACTGCAGAAGATCGTGACGAGTTGATAAAGAAGCAGGATGAGGAGTTGGAAAGTTTTATGATAAATGAGAGTAAAAAAATAAAGTCTCCATCTAAATTTGATGAAAAAGATTTCGAAAACATGCTTGAAACTCATCCTATTTTTATGAAAAAAGACACAATTATAACTCAAGATGATATAGACAAAAATCCAATTCTTAAAGGATTACAACAAGTTAAGTACGATGAAAATGATTCTCCACAGGAAAAGGCATTGGCTCATAAAAAAGACGGAAATTTTTGGTTTAAAGAGAAATTGTACTCGCAAGCGCGTAAGGCCTATACTGAAGCTTTGAAAATGGACAGCAAAGATAAACAGTTGGAAGCTGTTCTGTATACTAATAGAGCTGCGGCTAATTTTTATCTGGGAAACTACAGATCATCCTATATTGATGCGTATGCTGCTACAAAGTTAGAGCCACAACGTTTGAAAGCTTTAGTTAGATGTGCACAGTGTTCTAAAATGTTGAAACGTTACGATCAGGCTGTTGATTGGTGTAAAATTATTCTAAGCATCGAAGCAGGTAATGAATTTGCTTTAAAATGTATTGCCGATGCCTGCACTGCTAAAAAAGTAGCTGAAAGAGACCAGAGAAGAAAGAAAATGGAACAGCGTAAAATTGAAAATGAAAACAAAAAACTCATGGATGCATTTTTGAAAAGAGGCGTTACTTTAGACTCTAATGAGCTTGAAAAAAATGACGATTCAGATGAAGAACATGAAGAGTTGAGTGCAGTTCAACTTTTTATGAAGCAAATAACCAGCCCGACAGGAAAGATCGTTGCTCTAAAAGAAAACTTACTGTATTGGCCAGTTTTGATAATGTACCCAGAGTATAAAACAAGTGACTTTATTGAACGTTTTGGAGAAAACACTCATTTTTCTGACCAGGTTAAAGAATTGTTTCGTCATAAAGCACCTTGGGATGAACATTGTGAATATAGGGTTGGAAATCTTGATGTTTTTGTTGAAAACTGCAAAGAAGAAAAACTTTACGAAGTTCCATTGGATATCGACTTGAGAAAAATATTATCTTCACCTAAAGTTGTTGTTCACACTGGTACTCCTAGTTTTGTGATTTTAGCAAAAAATTCATCTTTCCGTTCAAAGTTTGTTGAAAAGTATACCAAAATTTACAAACTTCCTCTATAGACCGATTTGACTTTTTAGTAATGCTAATAGGTATATAAGATAACGCTTCTATTTAGCTTGTCATGTTTAGTGTTTTGTTAAACTTTTCAAACGTAATATACTAATAAATTCTTATAAACACTGTCTTTTTTGTATTACTGTTGTACCTAGCAAAAATAAATTGTTGAAATTGATCTTTCTATATAGTATAAATACTAACAACAAAATTTTGTTTTAATAAAGTTTTTAATAGATATATTATAGGTAACTATTGTGTAATAAGCTTTAGACTAGTTTTTTGTGATAATATAAAGTTATAAAACATAATTATCGTTTGTTTTTCATGTAGTGACTTTAAAAGGTCATTCTGTCGGGAGTAGTTTTAGAAAAATTAACTTATAAAAATTTTATATAAGCTAAACAAAAAAATTGTTTTTTGTTTTTTATTTAATAAATTTTTACTATTTTTTTAAGTTGTGTTTTAACACAATTCTCATAATCATGCAAGGAACATTTCTTTAAAGTTTGAGGTAGTTATCTCAAGAAATGTAGGAGATATTCTTTTTGTGATTACTGTTTATTTGTCGTTTTAGTTTTCGCCTCCCATAAGGAGCCGATAGTAGTCTGCGGCTATATCTCAAAAGTTATTTTGAGTTTAAAAAATATGTAAAAAGCAACTTGTAGTTTAGTTAAAACTGATTAAAATAAGACTAAACTGTGAAACAGGTGATTTACCTCTGCCCCCTTAAGTATAATCTACATAAACTTGTTTACATAAACTTGTCACACTGACAATTTAAAACCCTTAAAAATGCTTAAAAAGTTTTCTGAATCTTAAAAAATGACAATCCAATAAAATTAAAAATGATTCAGAATAGCAAACAAACTTAGTTTAGATTTATTATTTGATTTCCTCGTATACATAAGAAAATAGTTTAAATTCTCACTAATTGAAATACTGGCATGTACACCGAAATTGAGTGATAACCGTGAATGCTAAAAAAATAGTAGTAAAAAAACTACTATGAACATGTTAAAACAACAAACAAAACTAAATTTAATTAATTTTAAAGAGATTACAATAACCAACTACTTTTCTCAAGAACTTATAGTTCCAATTTACTGACTGATGTTATACATCTACATTACATAGGCCAATATGATGTAAGTTATATTGTGTTTACCAACAACATAGAAGTCTGTACAATTAGGCAACTAATAATAAATAATCAAAGAGTTTATTATGCAGCAAAGTTTCAACCTTAATGTATTTTTGAGCACTAAAAATAAAGCACTATCTTAAATAACAATGTTTTAAAAATTTTACTTCAGCAAAAATAGACTTTTATATAGTTAACCTTTTTAAATATAAATCTACTGCTTAGATTTATATAACGTAAATTCAAAAGAAAAATTACAAAGTAACTTTAAATCGCCCCTCTTTTGGCGAATTACTATTTTATTCCCACTGACCTGTTAAGATAACTATTGAGTCACCCTTTAAAGAACTGCTTTTAGAAACTGATTAAACATTTATGTTTTTTAAGTCATAAACACAAAAAAAAAGTAATTTTAAATTACCTTAAAAAGTTTTCTCTTTAAAGTTATCCTTTGTTTACATTACAATTAATACAGCCGTTTAATGCAAATCTTTAAAAATTTTAAATTTTTCGTACTAAGTACTGTTTTATATATTTTTGTTTATAATAAATTTGTTTTTTAAATGGCAGTAAAGTTTGGATGTTTTTACTAAACTTTTTAATAAATACTTTAATCCTAGATAATTAGTCACGTTTTTACGGTTATAAAGTTTTCAAACCGCCTTTGAAATAAAACCTATTGTACTAAAAGTATAAGTATTTTAGTGTATTGAAATATCTAAGTTTATTTGTTTTGTAAAACAAAACATTTCCTACATGAAAAACTCTTATAACCTAAACTTTGCAAGTGTGTATATCAGTAGCGGAGCGTGGTATTTTGGTGAGGGGTGTGCAAATTTTTTTCTCAAAAAAAATCCCTAAATTAAAACTTTTGGACCGCAAATTTTTCGGGGTCAGTTTTCTCGTAAATTTAAAAAATTACTAAAAAAACTATCTCCTACTACATTTTTCAAGCATTCTTCTTAAAATTTTAGAAAATGCTCCTTTAATTACAAAAAAAAATTTTACTTATGAATTTAGATAACTATAATAAATAAAAATTTTATAAAATAAAAAAAAATAAAAATCTTTTTTTTTCAAAAAAATATATTTTACTACAAATTTTTTAATTTACAAGTAATGTTTTTTGTTATTGTATAAAAATTAAACTGTTAAAGTTTGAAGAAGATTGCTTGAAAAATGTAGGAGGAGATAGATTTTAAACAAACTAGCCTTTTTTCGCTGTTTTTGTCTTCCCTACCCATAGGGAACCTATTATGCGGCTTGACTTTGACTGGTCCTATCTCAAAAAATAATTCGAATTTTTAAATTGCAACAAAAATGCATCTTAAAGCGTAAAAAATCTTTAAAACAAGATCAACTTCTAAAAAATATGGCTTACCCCATCCAACCCCCTATGGCCTTTAACTACAAATAAATAGTCAACTAAGTATAATAATTAATACCTCAAAACATTTTTCTCTGTGCAGTTTCTGAATAATGTTCAATATCTATTTTATATCAACAAAAAAGAATTGTATTTAAACTCAAAGTAATACATACTTTTAGTTTGTTGCAGCTTTTAATATACTATTTTTATCTTTTATATAAAAATGTTAAATCTTCAATATTAAAATTGAAAGTTTTATTTTTATTTTTTTTTTGTAGTAGAAATCTAAATAGCTAGTTTTTTATTAGATTCTCCAATTTTATCTATATTACAATATAAAACTGTAAAATTAATCTTAACAAACGAAGAAAATCTGAAATATAAACAAAATTTAAAATAAAAATTTTATACCACTTAAACTGCAGTCTTGAGTAATAGCAATATCTGGTGTTGGTCTGCTATTTTTCAATTCAAGCTTTTGAACTTCAGATAGTTTTCCTATCTGACATATTTTTAGACTTGCAGCATTCCATACAATTTTACTTTGCATATTTTTAAAAATAATTACCTAAAAATCAATGAAAACAAATGTTTACTTTTTCTTTAGTATTATAAAACATATTTTACAAAAAAAAACGAAAAACAATTAACTTTGAAGACATCAGGATTGCCTTGCCACTCTTTGAGTCAAAAAAACTGTCCTGAGTTAGTTTTAAAATGTCATATGTCATCATAATTCTTGTAAAGTATTTTTTATTGTTTTTAAACTAATAGAAACTAGGCTTTATAAAAAAGCTTTTAAAACCACTAAATCTACCCTGAGTTAAAAAAAAACAAATCTATCCTTAGTCAGCCTGAGCTTAAAAATACTTGAATGAATTGAGTTATTCTGACTTTTACTGAGTCATACTTAAGTTTTCCGAAACTTCATAAATCCCTGAATTATCCTGAGTGTGTGCAAAACTTTTACTAAAAGTTTCTGATACAAAACAAAATGTTTAAAAGATAAATATTTTAAGGTCAACTTTTTCAATGCTGTTAAAAATTCACAAGAAATATAACTTTTCACTATCTTAAAATCTGTTTTTCTAAGATCTTTAGGGAATAGCATTTTTAAAAACTACAAACAGTTGGTAGAAAGAAATTTTTTTAAATACCATTTAAAATTTGATTTAAAACTAAATAAATTTAAAATTAAGTTAATCATCTATGTCTTTTAGACTAAAAATTGATTGTAAAAATTTTGTTTTACAAGTTGCTATAAATTTATTCTTGATGTGACCAAAGAAATTTTAAAATAACTTGCTACAAAAATTGATTAATTTTTAAACTTTATGGCTGATAGAATAACAAAGTTTGATTTGTTTGTTATCTTAATAAAATAAGAAACTACTTTTAATAAAAAATATAAGTTTAGATTATTTAAGCAATACTTTTTGTATAGTAAGATTAAAACTGTAATCACAGTATAAACTGTATGTTTATTAGTTGTTAAAATTATTTTTTTCTTCTTTTTTTTATTTTTCTTTTAAATTATGTTGTTAATGTTTTTTTATTCTTATTATCAATTTTTTTCTTAGCAGTTGTTTATTGCTATTTTTACTACAATTTGTTTATTCTTGAATTATTATCACTATAAAACAGGTTTAGCATTATGGTTTGTTAAAAAAATCTTAGCATTTGTGATTGTAAAAAAATCTGTCATTAGGTTATACTATTTTTTTATTTGTCTGAACCAATTTTCCACTGATGAATTGGTGTCCCTTGTTTTGTCCATTTCGACCAAGTGGACACCAGACCACAATGGATAAATTGCCAGATATTTTTTTAAAAAGGAGGATGTAAATAATTCAGGGCAATATAAGCAGTTCCTCTTTGTATTTTTTGGTGACAAACCAATTGCCGTCTCTGCCTCACAGAACACTTGATTAAAATAAAAATTATAAGGTGACCCATTAATTAAGCCAGATTGAAAATTTGTATAAAACTCTGTAAATTCTTTACCTTGGTTATCATTTGAAAAATTTAAATTTAAATCAGGATTTTGAACTTGCATATTTAACAAATTTAAACTGTTTGCAAAAAGTTCGGTTTCGTATTCCGACAAAAAAACTATTACTAAATGGAAAAAAAATTCACGTGCGTTCTCCAATTTATCACAATTAAGAAGCCGGGCAAAACAATACATAAGTTTATTTTTAATTTTTTTAGACTTTGAAATTTTACCAAGGTTTGTGCTTACACTTTTAATTAAGTGTGCAGCACATATATTAACCACAGTAAAAAAAGAAAAATCGGACATCAGCTTAGATTTTGTTGCTACCTCAAATGACCGTTGTAGATAGGTCTTTAGATCTGTTTTGTTGAAGGCTTCAACTGAGGAATGTAAGAAAGCCCAGCTGAAGTCTACAGTAACTTTTTTTACTGGGTGTGTTTTATCTGTAATGAAATGTTCGAGCCAACTTTTTATGGAACAGGTTGTGTGGTCTGCAAGGATGCCGTCATATATTGAAATTTGAGGACATGATGACAAGGAGGAATTGTTTTTGATTCTAGGCAATGCGATGGAATAATATAATGCCCGTTTTTCTGTATATTTCTGAAATAATGAGCCGGTGCAATCTAGGTGTATGTCAAGAAATTTTTTAATTTCTATTTCCTTTTTAATGACTTTGTACATGCTATCATGGAAGAGAAAAACCCTAAGAGGTGAATAATGAATTTCTTTAATAAAATAATTTTTTTCATTTTTTTGTAATTTTTTAAACTTAATTAATTCAATAAAAGGCTCTTGATCTAATTTGTTGTTTTTTAATGTTTCTTATTTGATTTGACGTAATACACTCTTAGATGGCACCAACTTTTTAATTTCATCCTCCTTGTCTAGCATGTCATCAGAAATTTCAATACCTGACAATAAATCATAATAAAGAGCCTCTGGACTTATATTGCCTTCAATTAGTTTATTACCTATCTCTTTTCTCTTATCTTTATTTACAAATCTTGCCTTATCGACCCCTTTTCGGTGAAGTATGGGACCATTTTGTTTTATTGTGAAATTTAAATCACACTCATTATTTATAAAATCATTGTTTAAGTAAAATGGTAAGTTGCTGGACAATTTGGAAAGTAACAAGAGAATTTTAAAACTACAAAAGGCTTATTAACTTTTATATTTCTATACTTGCATGTAAGTATACATGAAGAGTTAATTGTAGTAAATTTTTGAAATACGTTGTTTCTTAAATTGTGGTTAAATGTATTATTATTATTCAAAATATCTGAGAATTCAAAATTTAAAGAGAACTTTGTTGGAAAATTTGAATCACTGCCATTAAAGTGTGTTGAAAAATAAGTATCAATTTCCTTTTGCTTGTTTAATAAAAATAATTCACACCTTTTTGATAAAACATTTACTCTATTTTTAGTTTTGGCCACAGAGTCACTGGCTTTATAAACTTTCAAAGCCACTAACCTTAACAATTCGATCTTAGGAGTGGTATCTATTTTTTGATAATAGTTTGTTTCAATTAAAGCTTCACAGAAACTTTCTATTGAAACAGTTAGTCTTGATTTTCTTGATTTTGGCATTGGCCTGTTTAAAAAAATATAGAATAATATAATGTAAATAGACAAACGTGTTTTGTATAGTAACTGTCTTTGATTATCAATTTTATGTTTTATATAAGTTTAATAATAATATCTTTAATAGACTCAATATTACTTAATACTTGAAAGTTATTAAATTGTCTAACTAAACTTATCTAAGAAACAGAATAAGGGGAATTCCCTAAACAATTAAAGTAAAATATGAGGGAAACAAGCAAAATGATGTATATTACACTATCATTTGCCTTGACCATTTCCTAGATAAAAAATTGATAAAAGGAAAAAAAAATTAACTAGACAGTGAATTACAACAAATTTAGTTATACTAAAATAATTTAATTAACTATTTTAATTTTTTTTCTTTTATATTATGTTTTAAAGTTTTAGCAAATCTGGTCGTTGATTGAGGCCAAATCGTAAAAGATATTAATATTATTTATAAAATAAACACTTAAGAGGTTAAATAACATGCAAACTAACGGAAAAAAATATATATAAATAAAAATAATATTTCTTTTTGGTTATATTAACATTTAATGAAAAAGAATGATAAAAAAAACTCTTTATTTTTGGAGGCACCCCATGAAATAACTCAAACCCCAAACCATTTTTTTTTAAATTAAAGACAAAGGTACGTTCTCTACAATAAAAAAAAAATTTTAGATAGCTTTTAAGATAAGGAAAATAATTGACATTAAAGTTATATGTTTTTTTTTGAAAAATTAATAAATTTGCCTATAAAATTAACTTTATGCTCGTATACTATTGCGGTGCACTAACTAGTTGCGTACTGTTTGAGTCTAAATTCTTATGAAGTTAATGAAGTTATTAGATATTTCCTTATGGAGTTTTCATCAACATCGGTGTGCATTTGCAATTAAGCACCGAATCAGTATACTAGGTAATTTCCCTAACTTGTCACTAATTGGTATTCGAAATTTCATTTTACTTTTCGAATACTAGAAAAAAATAGTTTAAATAAGGCAATTTAAGCAGAAGAAATAAACAGTAAAGGATAAAGATATTGCATTTTTTTTTTACTTCTTTTTTTTTTGGGTAGCACGCATGCGCCAGCGTCCCTCCTTACGCTACGCCCCTGATGTATATCATTAAGTTGTATATTTATCGAACTCTGTTTTAAAAAAATTAAACTTTATTAATACAAAATATTCTTTAAATATGTCACACTTAACTTTTTTTAACTTTTATTAAAATTAAAACTTATAAGTGTCTATTTTTATAGGAAGGTTTTTACACGTATTTATATACCATTTGCAATTTAGTTTAAAGAGATTACTCATTTATTATTTTTAAAAGCTTTTAAAACCAATATGGGTTTTATTGTCAAGTGGTAAATTTAAATGATTTTTTTTTAAATTCTGATTAATAAAACAGTTTAAAAATAAGTGTAAGCTATGACGTATGAAAATATTAAAATAAATACAAACCTTAGAGTTAAGCAAGTAAAACTAAACTAAATATATTTTAATTAATAAATAAATAATAATTTTGTTTTTCCATGTATTTCTATTTGCGTATCTAACTTAGGTCGTTCTTCCTCAGTCAATATTGATTTCAGGCTGTTTTTAGTAAGCTAACTAGTACGCAATATTTTTTCCATGATGTTCCATTTGTGCTCAGTATAAAATATTGAACAAAAAGTACTTTATACAAAAAATTAAGTGTCAACAATTTAATTCTAGTTCTTTAAAAATATCACAGACACTAAAAATTACACATCGTAACTAAACTATTGTAATGAAATGCATGCTAAACTTGTTTTTCATTGTTTCAATGGTGATCGGTATAATTTTGAATATTGATTATGTACTACAAAATAAGCCTAACAACGAAAATATTATATTACACTTAAACATTACAAACATATAGGTTTGAGCTATTTTCAATATAAAGTGTTGTTGTATATACCGAACTTCAACTTATAATAGAACTACTTTTAAACTGCAAATGTATTTATTATTGTATGTCTATTACTTAAGTTTTAACAGTTTTTTTATAATATGTCATTAAACATATTATAAAACAATACTCTAGTATTTCAAACATTCAAGTTTATGTTTGTATAGTATGTTTTATTAATTCGTCATTATTATCAATTATGGTATTATTTATTTATAATTTGTGTAAAACTATTTGTTGCAAAAAATTTAAACTCGATCAGTTTAACTACTGCTTAATAAAAAAACCTAATCGTAACTTTTAAATGACTCATTTTATTTCCTAACCTAATATAGTAGTTATTAGTTATTATTAAAAGTTTAACTACATGAAAACAATATTTCAAGTTTGTTTTTGTTTTTATGTTTAAAATATTACCTGTATATTTTTTTTTCATTAGATTCTCAAAAATAATTTGAAAACTATTTTGTTATACTCATAAAAATGAAAGATTTGTTTCTTTAAAAAACGATTATAAACTCAGCATTCATTATTACTAAACTAATTTTTAAGTTTCTGTTTTCTTAAGATTATAAAAACATTAACAAAACGTTTTTTAAGTAAAGTATGGTTTCTTTTTTTTAAATCTAATATAAAAAAAGTTGACTTTTAACAAAACTTTTAGTCTATTAGACATTTAGTAATACCATGGTTTTGTTTATAAAAGGTTTATTAATTTATGTAATTTTGTGCTATCATTTAAAGTGTTTTGTTCTTTTAGAACTACAATAATACGTGTTTTGTTCTAATTAATGATAAAATGATAAGCAAAATAAAAACGTGTAAATCGAAAAAATGATACTTTTTAAAACAGTCAAAGAAACTTATTTTAATTTTTTGTTTTGTTTTATATAAACATTAAAAGTTAGTGACTTACTAAACAAACAGCACAGAATATAAAATGCAGAGCGTATTAGGATGCTTATATAAAAGGTTAAACTTTATAGTACATAAAATTTTAATTTGTACATTATTAAACACCTGGTTTAAATTTTATAAGACTTTTTTATTGATAAATAAGTTAATTTGAGTGATGATTAAAAAAATCTTTTTTAAAAACTTTTTAAACGTTATGATAAATAATTACGATGAAAACAAAATAGAAGTTTACTGATGTTTTAATAGATAGATATAAATAAAATGCTTTTTGTATTAAAATAAAACTTTACTTTAAATAAATTTAAATATATGAGCTATAAACGTTGCAGTTATAAAATCAATAAATATTTTTTAACAATAATAAAGGAATATAAACACTTTTCACTTGTTAATCATAGAAAATAATGGTTAATTAATTTTGTTGTAGTACTTTATAGCTACTTAAAGATTTAAGTTGTAAATCTTTTTGATATTTAAACTGTTTCTTGCACAAGTTTTAACAAGGTATTTCGATTTATGTAGTTTAGCTAAAGTGTTAATTTAGTTTTTTGTCATAAAAGGTTTAGCCCGAAAATTTACAATAAACAGTATTCAACGAATTCACAGTAATAAGCGGTTTATTTAGATACAATTTGCTTAAAATTAAGCTGATAAAAAGTATATATATTTTGAAGCAAATATATTTGTAATTTAAAGCTTTAATTGTAAAACCAATAAAAGCATTAGTAGAACCTTAGATTAAAAATAACATTATAGTACGTTCTATTCTAATTTTTAGCTGTTTTAAAGCTCATTAAAAGCTGTTGAATAAACAAATAAAAGGTTTTAAACATTTGTAGATGTATATTAAAATCTAATATATTTTATAATCTTAACCGCCAATTTAAACGTTAAACTTAAAATAAAATTAAAACTTTTGAGGTAATTTAATTAGGAGATAAGTATTAAAAGTGTCATTTTACTTAAATTAAATCTTTAATAAACACCATAAGTGTTAAAAGAAACCCAAGATCTTATCTATGAAACACTAAAACAATTATTGCAATCTTTAGAATTTTTCACTATTTATTTAAATACTACTATATATTTTTATTTAATTTAGAACTTCTGTTTAAATTATTTGTACAATTCAACATGAGTTTTTGCAAACATCGAACCCAATTAAATCGGGCACATTTTCAATTAAATATTCAGTATTTGTGTTGTTTTTGGTCCAAACTCTGTCTAGACTGCCTGTTATTTGTACAAGTTCTTGCACTCTTGTGTTGCCTATTCCTATAGCAAACATCTGGAAGATACTTATATTTAGTTTTTGGTTAAAATATTTTATATGAAGTTTTTAACTTCTGAAATTCAACTTAAACCACATTTTAAGCGATAAAAGAAAAATTTAAATTAGCTAGAATTAACTTTTTCCCTTTAATAACACGAAACTACATATGGTACAAGGGAGCAAATATACATTACGTATATGTATGTAAAACTAAAATGCATGACTTAAAAATGTTAATACTTACATTACCTTCAATTCTCAACTTATGCATTTTTTTTCACAAAACAACGATACTAATCTAGATTAATTATAACTATTTTTACAATCAAAGAACCGTAAAGCAAGAAGATTAAATTTAATATTTTTTTGTTTACCGTATATATAAGTTTTATAAACTTTTCACAGAATACTAACCAAAAAACTTAGCTAAAACTTGCTTTCTTTCTAATTTATTTATTTTAAATTAGATCTTAAACTAACTTGTGTTCCTTCTGCTCTCAGTTGGCGGGAAATCTCGAACACGTGATCACCTGACTTTCCGTCGCTTAGCAACAGAACAACTGTGGGTAATTCCCTTTTGTTGATCAAATTGTTTCTCACGTGACTCAATGCGACTCCTGTTCGTTTTCCTGCAGATTTTTTTACTTTACAATATTTCATATAAGTTAATTATATATATATATATATATATATATATATATATATATATATGTATTTATTTATTTATATCAATATATATATACTATATATCAATTATTTATTTTTAAAGAAAAAAAAAATTACTTATATACTTTGAGATTTTAATTTTTACTTGAATTATGACTAAATAGTAAAACAATTATCTATATTAAAATGGTTGAGGAAATAAGTAATAATAATAATTGTAATCTTTAAATCTTTATAACCTTTTAAAAGTAGGAAAATTTTTGTCTTTATTGTTCTATGTTTTAAGAAACAACTACTTAACCTTTAAGTTTAAAACTTTGAATGAATTGCTTGCTTAATAGAAAATTTAAAATTACATTAATTGTTTTGAATAGTACTTAGTTTTTGAACTTTCTTTTTGAAAATATTATAAACAATTTATATCATTTAATAGTTAAAACCATTGTTTTCTAAAATTAGTTTTAAAATGAATTGTTGTTTTATGCAATTATGTTAACGTATTCAAATTGCCCTAAGTCATGCAATAACTTACCGTCAGTTAACATAAAAGATAAAAATTTAATAATAATAATAGTTGACACAATACGTCAAATCTGCACTAAAGTAATAAAAAGTTGCAATACATGAAATACAAATACTTAATACCTTAACTAATTTAAACCCTGAAGTATGTATATAAAACCACTAAATTTTGAGTAAATTCATCATAAAACCTCAAGCACGCTAGCATTGTATACCAAGTTTTAATCTGGCTCGATTTATACATACATGAAACGTAAGTTTTAAAGTTAGTGCAAAAATAGTAGTAGTTTTTATTAAATATTAGTAAAAACAACGCTTTAATTTTAATTTGTTTTTACGAGACATATTTAAAAGTATTGTAAATTGAAAACGAAAAAACGAAATTAAAGTTATAAGAATACTTTATAGACAACATTAATGAGCTTATTTCTACCCTTAAAAAAATTTTCATAAAGTGAAAGCTCAGTTTTAATCATATTTGTAAAAGTATCTAAAATATCAAAATGGAGTATAAATGGTATTCCTTTAAAAAGAATAAATTATTGTCAATAAAATATTTTAAATTAGATATGGTTTATGTCGTAAAAAGTATATTTTTTTATTAAAAGAACTAAATTTAAACTTATAACCAAAAACAATAAAAGAAATAAAAAGTTATGATCCACAATACGATGAAAAAGATTTAAAATTTTATGGTTAATTTTGTTTTTTTAGACTTTTATAACTACATCATTTAGTTCTTGTATTAAAACTTGTATAAACTATTTTATTTTGTAAAAAGGTAGTTTGTACAAACTGTTTTGTTTTTTATAAAGTCATCTAAAAAATGTAACGCTTTGACACGCGATAGTCGTTTATACCACTTTTACTTAAAACTTAGTAAAAAAACAACACAACGTTTAAACTCACTCTGCTGCAATCGCTGCTTCATTTGCGGCAATCGGTTTTGCAGAACGTTTCTGATTTGCGACGCTGTTTCGCCCTCATTGAACAGACGGGTGTTTTCGACGTCCACTTGGTCGGTGTACTGGAGCACGTAGACCTGGTTGTCGTCCACACCGAGTTTGAAGTTACTGTTACGTCATAAACGTCATAATATAAGTTAGTTCGTACATGAATAAAAAAGCATTGCATTAAATAAAAATAACAATATAACAATAATTTAAAAAAATAGAAAGTATACGAAAAATAAAATTAACGTCATAAAAGATTAATCATAATCAATTTAATATTGCAACGTGTACAAAACGGAAAAAAATATCTTACCTGATTAGTTCGCTTACAAAAGCCACTAAATTTTGCCACTGTTCAAATGTGTGAGATATGGATGAATCGATAAGAACCACAATGTCCAACATAGAATTTGGCGGGCAAGGCACTGTTTTGAATATCAACAAATCGTTTAAAGTCTTAGTTTAATGAGTGGTTTAGAAAACTTTTTACAGTGTTGTTGAGTTTAATATAGCAAGTAAAAACGATAAGTCTATTCAAGCTTGCACTTAAACTGTTAAATTTCAAACTTTCAAGAAATTTTTTAAGAAGTTTTGTTATACAAAGTGGTTTTAGAGTAAATAAGCTGCTTTAGTTTTACACATACTAATTGGGAAAAGTAAGTTCTGAAAATCTAATCTCCGATTTTTAAGTTTTTATAATGATTTTTCAAACCACAATTTTAACTGAAAATTTTCCAAGAATAAAAATCCTATTAAACACGTTGTTCAAAATTACGTTACCAGCAAAAAAATATTAAAAAAAAAAGATTATAAAAAAGGTGTATAAACCCTACACGGTTAGTATAATTTACACTTAATTATGTATATTTCTGACACTAAACCGATTAAAGCTGATTTAAATCTTTCAAGCAATTTCAAAACATTATTATACTTAAAACTGTTTTTGTGGGATAAAATTAGTTTAATACACAAAACTTACAAATAATTTTGGAAGTTTACAACCATTAAGAGCTTTAAAAGTTTGGAAATCTAAAGTTTACCAAAATCTTTTGATTTATTACACACAAAAAGCGTGTAGAAAACACTTAAGTTACTTTAATTCAGTTAAAACAGTTAGTTTAAAGACGTTTTTAAAACTACTTCTTTATTCTATATTTAATTGCTGAATTTAAATTGGTATAACAGCTAATTACTGTAGAAACCTTAACTATACTGTTTTTTAGAAGGTAAATAATTTTAAATCATCTGGTTTAACACCAGTTTTATAATACAATAACTTAAGAATAAAATATTGCTCCTTAACAAGCTGACTTACTTCTAAACATCATTAAAAGAGACAATAAAACACTACACTATAGTTCAATAAAATAAAATCAATACTCTAAAATTTTCATATGGACAACTGAGATTGCTCCAAACCAAATACTAATTATTACGTCAAAAACAACTCACCAGAGCAACAAGGTGCAGAGTTGACCCAGGTTCCGTTCAGTTGGCAAAAGTTTTCAGTTTGAAGTTCATCTGCTGGTGTGTATGGGTACTTGCAAGTGTATTTGCAAACCGATCCGTATGAATTTTCCTCGCTGCATTTCCTATTGACTCGCAACAAGTCAGCACCGTCCTCTCCACATTGTATTTCTAAAAAAATGTTGACACAATAAAACAATAAAAATTACTTTTTAGTTAAAAACATTTCAAAATCGTTAATTTAAAAATTACATTCGTACTTTGGTAAATTTTTTCACTTAGTGTGTGATGAATTTGAGAACGTTCTATATTACTAAAAGCTAGCTGTATACTAAAAATTTAAAACATCAAAATAAATAATGCTTAATAATAAATTTGTAAAAAAAGTTAATACGTTTGTGTTAAAGTTTATGACTAAAGTTAATGCTGAACTGAGTTTGGTTTTCTACAAAAAGAATAATTTTTCTTTAGTACAAATAAACTGAATTTATTTTACACAAGTAAAATAATTAATTTACAGTTACTTTTATGATTTTGAAAAATGTCTTTAGAAGTATAAATTCTATCATTACATGATGGTGGTAAAGTATATAGAATTATATTTACTAATAAGTTTCATTAAAACTTAGTTTAAGGGTTTAATCTATATAAGCAGTAACATATAGAAGACAATAATAAAAAATAAAAGTTTAATTTGGCTTGAGAACATTTGGCGAAATAAAGTTTAAGTAAAAAGAAACTTTAATCCTACCCTAACCTATTAATAAAAAATATTTTATAAATTCTTAAAATATAACATTATTTATTTATTTTTGTTATTTTGTAAAAGTCACTGTAAACTATTTATACCATTGCTTTTGAGTTTGTTTATAGACACTTTAATCCTAAAAAGCAAGTCACGCCTTTTCCCATAAATGACACTTTAGTGCGTTTTGATTTAAAGTTTACCAAACAATTTTCACAATCAAACATGTTGTTACCGAAAATACTTTTTATTTTTATATACTTGAGTTCATGTTTGTATAAAAACAATCGATTTGTTACATAAAACCGTGAACTTGATAATCATTCATCTCTGAAACTATAAAATAGTGTTAAAACTTCATATCAAAATATAAAATAATCACACTGTTTTAAAATTTTAGCTTCAAGTATTCTTGTGTAACTTTAACAATTTTTTTTAATTTTTTTACATGTTTAAGTATACAACAAAAAAAAATAAATATTAGAAATTAAAAAGCTATATTATCAAACAGAAATAAAACTGACATAGCTTAAGAATGTAATAAAACCTTAAGTTTTTGGCGAAATATTTTTAGAATTGAAGCTTTAATATTTTTTCTATATTAGCTTATTCTAGATAAAATTGAGTTTTTTTATTAAAACTTAGCTAAAATAAAAATAGTTCGCGTAAAGTATACAAACAAAACCTTGTTTTAGTTCATAAATCCTTTAAAACCATTTAAAAATTTCAAGTTAGTATAAAACACTGTGAAATTTAAAGTACAAGTAAAAACTATGATCTTAGGTTTTACCTTTTAAATCAACATACCAGCTTTGAAAAATTGAATAACTTTCAGCTTACACTATATACTAATTGACAATAATACCATAACTTTGAATAACATAAATTAACAATAACTTACAGTTTAACTGTAAGTTAATAAACTTAAGCTAACCGCATACTTATGTAAGAATAAGTTACCGGAAATTTGTACGATAACTTGTATATTCTTTAGTTAAACATAACTTTAAAACTTATCAAGTTGTTATCTAAAACTTTGGGCTTGAAATTGTCTTCATACCAAGACAAGTATGTTTTAATAACTTTTACAAAAAAACTCGATAATTTTTATACAAAAATAAGTTTATAATTTAGAAAACAACTTATTACTAAAAACCTTTCCTACAAACACTATACAACTTTCAGCTTATCTAAATATAGTAAATATAAACTAAAAACTATTCTTTTTAAATCTTAGTTTTAAAATCTAATATATATTAATTAAGTTAATAACTTTTTAAATAGTCGAACTTTGATATCGAATTTTGAAAAAATATTTTATCATTAAATCTCTTGATAATACATTTTATTTAAAAACTTTGCAACTGACTCTCACACGTTGGCGCTTCTGAGTTCCATTCGTTGCCATTGTACCAGTCTGATTGTACACAAGTTACCACATACTGACCGGATAATTTGTAACCTGAAATAACAAGAAACTTTGCAAACTTAACATACATAAAGTTCATTTTTAAACCAAATGGAAACATCGTAGTTGTAATTATTTAAATCTATGAGTAACAAAACAGCATCGTACTTAAAACAAACTTAAAAACATTAAGATAAGATTTTTAACAAAAGTCAATGTATAGTCAGATACTTACTCTAGCTATATTTGAATTTTTTTTTTTTATCAAACTGTATGCTTTAAACGTTAGTGTTTCTTTAGTTATTGTTTAGTATCAAAACAAACATGTGTTACCTACATTAACATTTCTACTTAGACAAATAACCAACCTTTGTTGCAGGAAAATTGACAAAAAGTTCCTTCTTCTACGATTTCATCGGAACAAATAATTGCACCGTTTAAAGGAGCACTTATTATTGGACAATCGAGAACTAAATTTATTTATTTTTCTTTAGTTTTAAATTTCTTATTGAAAACAGAGATACTTTAGTTGATTTTGCTTACTTTAGCAAATTAAAGAAAAATTGATTTTGCTTGATTTACATAATGTCTTAGAACATAGATTTTGAAACATATATATAAAAATACAAAATACTTTAATTTATAAAAGTTATCTCTTAATTTCAATGGTATTGCTATGTTATTAAACACTAGTTTAGTATAATAACTCTATTTTCAAGTTTTGTATACTTTTTGTTTTAATTCAAAAACGTTTTTTTTTTTAATATGAATGATTCATTAGTTTAACAACAAAAATAATTGTAAATACTATAAATTGATTAATGACATACAAACTAGATAAAGTTTATCACGAACTTCGACGCATAAGATTTGCAAGACTTATTGTTAGTTCGAGGTAGCAAAGTTTTTACACTTTAAACTTTTATATATTTTTGTCAAAAACTATTTCAATGACAAACTGTAATACTGACCAAAAATATAATATGACGAAAATCGTTAAACAAAAAGAAATTAAAAAACTGTGATTAATTATGTAGAGCTTGCACAAACCAACAGTAATAAATCTGGTACTAGTAAGAATTTATAGTGATAATCCACAATTCACTCACGTATGTCGGGCTGGTAGGACAGCGGCTTGCATGCTGGTTTTATGTGATGAGTGGGTAAATAGTGGGTGTCTACATTGCTGACACACACACTTGTTGAACTCCCCATTAGCTTGTAATCTGGTAATGACGTCAAAATTACATTGATAATGTTTTTACAATGTGGAAAAATAAACTAGATTTTTAAGCTAAAATATAACTAAATTTCAATTTTAAAACAACAGGTGTTCTTGTACACGTTTACTATCAATTATTTTAAAATTAAAGTATTGAACAAAAACAAAAAATTTATAATAAGTAAATACTTTACTCCAAAGCTAACTTTTTGACAGACGAAACATATAAAACTAAAATTACAAACAACAACATTCTGGAGGCTTGTTATGTTTATATGCAAACAATTCAATACTTTACTTCAACCTCCACAGCTAGTTTCATGGCATAAGAAACACAACGAAACTGTTTTTTACAATAAATTAAACAATTTTACGAAAAACTCATACCTTCATCGCAGTTGTAGTGACAAGTGACCCTGCTGGTGTACAAACTTGATTCACTCTCACAATCGACTTGCCCGTTTGAAAAATAATTCACGTAAGGACATCTTATCACTCTCTTTGCTGTTTGTTTTGTAAAATAAAGTTTAAATTTTCATTCGTGAACTGTATTAAATGTTTATAGTAATTTTCTGTGTGTTTGATTAAACTATTTTTTTTAATATCAAACATTAATAATAAAAAACCATCATAAATAATGATGGGTTTTAGTACAATTGTTGTGTAATAAATCAAATAAATCTCGCTAATTATTTAATAGTTTTGTGGTTATACAAATTTTTCATTTTCAAATGCTAATAAATTAGTTTAAAGTTATTTCTTTAAACAACTTCTATGACACACCTGTTAAAATCACATGGGTTTGTTATTAGAACTTTTGATTTACGTACAATTTAAAAAATAACTTCTATATGTAAATATGTAGTAAACTTGATTTAATGAAAGTACTAAACAAAATTTCAAACTGTAAGTTTACTTTTTATTTGTTTATAGCAATAGTTATGTGTAAAATTTGTGTTTGTACGTCTTAAACTATCGAGTAGCTGAAAATTATTAAAAGTAATTAAACATTGTTAAACCAAAAAAAAACATTCAAACTCTTATAACTGTTTAACAGTTGTTTGTATCTGAACTTGAGTAAAGGTCATTAGGTTATTGACATATTTTTATGTTAGTGGAACATATATAAATTAGAACAACTTAGCATCTTAATATTGGATAAATGTATAAGAAAAATTTTGTTTAAAAGGACAGGCTAGTTATTCAAATTACTGTTTCATAGAATGTTTGAAAAAAAACTCTGATACATACAACAATAAAAAAAAAATTTGAACTTCATACATCGTTTATTTATTTTAGATTTTATCAAACATTTAATAAAACTAACACATAGTTCGCACGCCATATCATGATCATGAATATTAAAACAGAGATAATTAACATTTTGTTTTTTCAACCTTATTACTTGAAATGTTTTTTATATTTAATATAAGTTTCGACTACAATTTTACCCACTTCAAAAATTCAATTGAAAGTACGAAAAATTTATTTTAAATAGTTATAAGTTATTAGTTATTGCTTATTTATTTCACTACAAGTATGATAGCTTAAAAAATTAATAAAAACAGTAAAAAAACATAAGCTTTGAGTAAAACTTAACGATATATTATTCTTATAAACTGTTTTTTTTTTCACTGACAACTTTACTATGTTACCTTCTTTTCTTTGCAGGGCCTTTGGTGTTATATCGGGGGTTTTACCGAACCTGTTCGGGATGCAAACCGGAACTTTCATGGGCTTCGGTTTCAAAAAGAAGTCGGTCTCACATTTACTGAACTCGCTTCCCCATAAACGGAACCCTGAATTGGTTGTTATGTGATTTTTTTTTTGCTAACTTTTTTTAAAAATCATTATGTATATTAAATTAGTCTATTTCTTTTACTATAAGCAAAAAATACATACTTAGGTGTAATTTGATTATCTAATAAACCTTTAAGTAAGTAAGTAAGCATAAAGTCTTACTTTACTATAAAAAACTAAATTATTTTGCTCGATATTAAATAATTAAACTTGAATACCACTTTTATGTACTTAATATTTACAAAACTGAATCAAACCTTCGTTACACTTGAATCGACACGTGACCAAGTTTTTGGAGAAAGTGGTTTCGCTCTCGCAACTAACCGTACCATCTGGTATCCAGTCCACTTTGACGCAGTTGTACATTCTAACCGGGTCTATAGTTAAAGTTATTGTAAAGTGACAATATAAGTCAGAGTTTTTTAACTCTATTTTTATAATCGCAAACTTAGCGTAAACTTCAAACAATATTTTTCTTCTACCTAGTTATTTCTCTTGGTAGCTAAAAGCGCTCCTAAGGAGGTAATATTAATTACATTGAATATTTAGCTATAAGTTTTTAATAAAACAAAGCTTGATTTATCTTTGTCATTTACATTAATAATTCTACCCTTTGTCATACTGAATAAAAGCTTTGTGGATCGGTTTTGTTATAGCAATAAACTTGTTCTAATAATTAATAAATAAAAATTAAATGCTCACTAACCTCTGACTATTTGACATGCGAATTGATTCGCTTCATTGCACCCGTCAAAAGCGCAGCAGCACCTGCAAACAGAACCCTGTCTGTCGTTACACTGGGTCGGCCACCAAGCGGGTCTGTTGTTCTGTAAATTATAATAAGTATGTGGTAGTGTTTTTAAAACAAAATCCTATATGTCGTTACATTGGTCACCAAGCTGGTCTTTTTTACTGTTTATATCTTAAAGTGATGAAGTTTTGTTTTTTTTTTCTAATAAATCTAATAAAGTCTGTAGAACTAGTTATCCGTCAATAAAGTACTATGTTGTACTGTGGAAAAGTATGACCAAAGTGTGTAGTTCTACTGTATACTATAAGTAATAGTTCGAATAAGCCATGTAGCTCTATCGTTGTGTATCAAATAATCACTTTTAAACTTTGTTGATTAATTTTACAAATAGAACTGAGTGTCGCTCTTGGTTATGCTAGAAAATGCTAATTTATGAGAGATGCACTATAATTTAGTTTATCATAAGACCAAGAAACATATGCACTTGCTAAGATAATTACGAAATATTACAGTATAATAAAGAGTTGTCTTGTTCCTTTTATCGCAAGCTAAACACTGGTAGTAAAATTTTAATGTGACAAGAAACTCTAACAAAATTTTCTGCTTTAAGACTTTGTAAAGCTTCACTGAAAATGTTTTCCTTAAATTTTTAATAGTTTAATTTTTACACATAAAGCTTTTTAAAAGTAAATCTAAAATATATAATTAAACTTCAGTCATCTAAGTTACTAAAAATAAGACAGCTTTTTTATAAATTCAGTTTACAAGTTAAAAGGTTTAATAATATGTTTTAATGTGCTATCTTGAAAATTAAAATTTGACTCATAAATCTTATCAAAGAAAAAATCGGCGAAAGCCTAACAAAACCTAAACCTAGACATACACATGCCGAGAGACTGGCTTTAGTTGTTGTAAAAGGTTTTATAACACCACTTCGATTGAAGTGGTATGATCAAACCTTTACATTTACTTGAGCGGACTAAAGTTAAAAGAATACAAGTATATATATAAACACAAGTAGAAACTATGTATGGTTCTATTTTATGCTGGCTTAAAAATTCCCTAAATTTAATCTTGTTTTCGTATTAGAAAAACTTATCTCGTTTTTTTTTTAGTTTGACATTAGACCCAGTGCAGTTTCAAAACACCAAAACTTATTTAAGCCAATGAAATTCGAGTATTTCTAAAAGAGTGTTTGTATTAACCTATATGACAGATCCGATGCTGGTGGCATAAGTTGACCTCTATACTACACAATTCATTAAATATTTTACACATTTGACAAAACTTCATACACAAAATGATCGAACACTTTGCAAAGTGATTAATTCATTTTCGCTTTAGGCTAGTAAAAGTCGCTCTTTGATGTGAGTATTTGAAGCTTATTTTTTCGCAGATAATTCGTGCGTGTTTTAAGGTCATTAAGGTTTTCTCAAATGAATTGCTCGTAGAGCAGGAGTATAAAATAGCAACAACAAAAAAAAATTTTTTTTTTTCAAATTTCATAAAATCACATCACTAATGATCAATAAATTTTTGTAACATGGTTACCAATTTGATTATAGTATAATTTAATTACCTGAATAAGGTTGTTGTAACATGCAAGATCCTGTTTGCATCTTCTGTCGATTGTGAAGCTCAGACCGTTTTTGTTGTATCTGTCCGGTACCAATCTGAACTCAGTTTCACATGTTTGCTGTATAATTTAGTTTTTTTTTAAAGTTTTGCCCTAGCACAGTAATATGCACTTATTTAAAAATAACAATAAACACTCTTAAAACTTTTAATTTAATTTTTACTTGCTACTAAATATAGAAAAAGGTTATTAAGTTTTTGTTAACTTTTAAAAAATATACCTAGTAATATTTAAAGTTACCAGTAAAATTGATAAACCTTTGTTTAAATCGAATAAGATATAGTAAAAGTCTAACACAGTCTAAGCCTGGAATTTTGTATGCCGTGAGACAAGCTCAAGTTAACATAATGTTTTGACCATGCCAATTCGATCATCAGACCACAACTTTAAGGTAGAAAGACTTATGTTTCGTTATTACTGAAGCTTACTGATTTTTACAGCCTTAGGTATATAGATTACAACTTGCTGATAAACTTCAATAGAAACGAAACTCTGGTTTCGTTCCTCCGAAGGCCTGTGGTCTGACGATCAAAATAGTATGACTGAGCCTTATGTTAACTTTTATTTAAAAAACTTTTTTTAGTGTTGCAAATTTGTTTTGTGTTCGGTATCACTACATAAAACATTATTCAAAGAGTTTAAAACTTTACTACAATCAAAATAAAACTTTGTAACCACGAGTATTTTTCTACTCTGCTACAGCAAACTAATTTTTCAAAGTGGAGCATTCTTAATTACAACACGTGCAAATATACGCTAAACATACAAAAACATGTTTATAAGCACTTCTACAAACAAGCACTTATTTAAAATTTGAACAGATACATACTTGTGACGCAGTTAACTTAATTACTGCAAGGTGTGCTTTAAATGAGCACAAAAATAAAAAGTCAGACGCTTTGATTAATATATTCAAACTTCAAAGATTTTGATTTTATAACTAACTTTATGACGTCACTACGAACAAAACGTCACTTGATTAATGTGTAAAGTAGTATTTATAAAAAATAACAGAAATTAGTCAAAAGATTTGAATTTTACTACGCCATTAAATAAATGTCACCTGATTATCGTGGCATTTTCGCAAAACGCCAATTTCGGTGCAATGTTTGTCGTCATAAGCGTTCTCACATTCCCAGCAGTGAAGACCTGTTTTTATTATTTAATTGTCAATTAAAACAAATTAGTCACATGTAAAATAATGTGAGTTTTAAACACCATCTGCTAATCGACCTTTCAAAAGCTTATATTTACCGTGGCTGTTTAAATGAGGCTTATTTGTATTAAGTATTTAATTGTTAATAAAAACCAAATCAATCAAATTTAGACACAAATGTAAAATTTACAGTTGTAAGGAACATTATGTGTTATAGCAACCAATCAAAAAACTCTTAACTAGCCTACCTGTTTCAATGAAGCTTGTTTATATAACATTTTGATATTATCTTAATTAAAATTGGTCTATTTAAATTTAAAAAAAAACTTGCTCGTAACCGCACAAATGTGTTTGTAACTAGTTATTAGTCAATTACGAAGTTTTCCCATTTTCAAATGATGTCTTTAGAATTTTCACGGCAATTATCTTAATTATAAAAATTTTAACTAGTAACGATAAACGTTTATTATTTATAGCGATTTATTAGTATTCAAAGTGATTTATTAAGTTAAACTTTTTAAGTCTTTAATTTTTTAGAACAAATTGCTAGCACTCTGTTGGTTGAAAAACTTCATTATGATTTATTACAAATAATACTAAATCCAATTTATGAAGTTTAGTTTAGTTTAACGTTTCATATTTTTACATTTCATAAGTAAATAAAAGCTAATACCGTTTAATATCTTTTTTTTTCAATAAAAAAACTTGGTATAGAAAATTTAAATCACAATTTTCTAAGTTTTTATTCACCAAAAAAAATCTTTTAAAACCCTTAATTATATAGTTTTGCTAATTAACTAATTTACTAAAAACTTTATTATGAGCAAATACATATACTATAAAATGTGATTTATTCTTTTATAAGACTTTGAAAATAGTTGCTAACTTTTTTTCATTTATTTCAACAATAAATTCATAAGTTTTACTGACCTCTCAAGTTGCCATATTTATAGCTAAGTTATTATGAAAAAAATTAATAGGAACTTTGATAAAATTCCATGGTCTGTTTATCTGTATAGTAATCTAAAAAAAAATTTAAAGTTCTCAAAGAAATAAAAACTTGAATAGCTTTATTGTTACTGCTTAAGCAAAATACCTTAAACATTACTCGCTTATAAACTACTCAAGTTTGATTTATAAAATAAAACTTTAATTTTTTATCAAAACTAAAAATAAAATTCAAAATTAACTTACCTGTAGTGTTTCTCAAACACAATGAAAGTATTGTCAGCAAGTAAAAGCATTTTAACATCTTATCCATAGTACAACTATATTACTTAAAGTGTTCCTGAAAAGAAATAACATTTTCAAACGCAATGCAAGCTCATATATACAGAATATGCTGTGGTTAAAACAACGCGAACGTAAGTTACATTGGCAGGCCGCTTTAAATGTATTAAAACGCACATGAAGAATTAAATACTTGTGTTCTGCTCGCAGGTTTTTCTGTGGTACATAAAAAAAATGTGGTTAGTTTATAAACCATTCAAATATGCAACTGTTGAAAAGAAATGCTGACAATAAAAGTATATGCTTAGCTCTTTTGTTTAGTTTTTTAAATAAAACAACCATGTCAAAATGCTAGACAGCAATATGCTTATAGCTACGTATAATCTACTTTTTTTCAAAAAATAGTTCTGATATCTCACTTTAAATAAAAATTTTTGCTCTATCTTTTGTGTGTTTCAGACCTCAAAACATTTTTTTCTTGCCAGTTTAGTTTTTTTTTTGTTTATATTGTTTAACTAAATATAAAGGCTGCCTCAAGTTTGAGTTCTTTTTCATATTTTTGAAAAATCTTTCACTGAAAATAAAAACAAACCGTTTCATGAAATTAAACTCGTAAATTACACGTACAAATGCATTTTTTAAAAACCTCAAGTTTGATAATAGTTTTTATGATAGATTAAAATAGTACTAAAGTGAGTTCATTAATAACCACATTGTTTGTTCAAGAATATACATTTACATGTGATAAGAAATTTTATAAGTTAAAGTTTATTTATTTATTTAGAATATTTTTACATATACTATTAGTTGTTAAATACGTAACATTTATTTACTTGGAATAACTGAGTTTAATTTTTTAAATACTACACGTTAAACATCTGTTTTATTAGTAAAAATATGATACACAACTGTACAAAATTTGTTACAATTTTGAAAAATTTAATGTAAAACATGATATTACAAACTCTTTTTGATTTATGATGTAATAAATACTTCAAGTACCAAAGATTTTTGTATTTGAGTCTATATAAGATAGTTTTAAACTTCAGACAAGTATATAATTACCAACACATCTAAAACAGATAAAAACATTAAACTTTATTTTAAAAGATAACTGGTTTTTAAGCTAGCTTTACTATATATTTTTTCTTGAAGCTTAAATTTAATTTCTATTGCTACGTAATTTAATTCTAGAGGTTTTAACCGATGCTTTTAGTAAACATTCAGATATATATAAAGGATCAAACTTTGTCTAATAACAAACAAATTTTTAATTAGCTTAAACTTAATCTACCAGTTCAAACAGTTATTATATGTATTGCTCTATAATCTAAGATAAGCTTAAAAACGTGATACGCTTTGTTTAGAAATTTCATTTTCGCGTAATTATAAGGCTATGAAAGTTTATACAATTACATAACTGTATGTGTAACGATTAAACTGGTAAAAACTCTACTAAAAACTTGTTCATTAATAATATTAAATTAGCGGAACAATAAAAAACAGGTTTAAGTTTTTATACACATGCATTTTATTTATCTTGTTATTTATCAATAACTTATCTGGTTTCGCGGTTAAATAATTGTTATTTTTTAGACTAACTAATTAAAAACGTTGAAAAAATGCACACAAGTGTAATTAAATTTATAATTAAAACCTTTTGGTGGTATGTTTTTAATAATATATTGATAGAAATGTGTAATGTAAACTTGACATAAACATAAATTTTTGATTTTAAACAACTTTCATGAGGTTTTGTAAATAAAAAAATTTTAGTTTAAAGTTATTAAATTGTAATAATGTGTGTTCAAGTACCATTCTTTATTGATTAAAAAATTGATTATAAACAAAAAAACTTTTAAAGTGTCTAAAACTAATTACTAACTGCACTGCAATGAAGTTTATTTTTTAAATTGTATTAAAATACTTTTTATAAGAATTCAATTAACATTACCTGCACAGACGTTTTTCTCAGAAAATGCGATTAGGGTGGCAAAAAGTTAATTAACTCCGGTTCGCGTTAATAAACATGTTTAGTTGTTTTCGGTAAAAACACCGCATTTATTGAAACGGGAAGCCTTTCTATGACAATTGTAATGTCTACATGCCTTTAAGCACACTTACTAGTTGTCTTTGAAATTCGCTTTGTCCTATGAATGCGTTGGTTGTTTGGAAAAGCATAAAACACTTATAACACGCTGTTTTAAAATAAAGCTCAACAGTTGAATTTTATACGTGGTTTAGATATCAAAACCTAAAGGAAATCGTTTTAGTTTTTTGTTTGTAAAATACTTTTTAAATATATTACAAAACTAATGGACTTAAAGACTAACTTTTTAACTAAAAAAAATAAAACTTTTCTAAACTACATTTTTATGTATAAATTGCTGTAAATCTTTCAAATATAAAACTTTAGTTGTTACAACAAATACTGAAGTAAAATAAAATCAAAAGTTTAAAGTCTTCAAAAAAAACCTATTTATTCTAAGTCATTAGTTTTAAAATAAATCTATCATCTTTTAATTACTTGCTTTTGTTACTAAAAAAGAGTTTAAAACATCTATAACAGTAATTTGAAAATATATGAAAAACCAGTTTTTTAGAAATAACATGTTAAAAAAGTTTCTTCCACAAAACCCATCTACAAATGTCAATTCAACAAACTGTTGAAATGCTACGTGTCAGGTAATTCTTAAGCTTTTTTTCAAAATTAATCCACGGTAAGGCAAATCGTACGATGTTTAAAGTATTATGTTATAAACCGCTTTTATTTAATGCCAAACTTCCGAATAGGTTCATGGTTAACCTTCAAAATTTATCGCAAATTTCCAACCCAGCTATCTTAATGCGTTTTGGATAAGTATTTTAGTTTATCTAAATAAGGATTTACGTTGACGGAAAACTTTGGTCTCAAAAAACGCTCAACAAATTACTAAAATATTAAGGTTACTAATATGTTATGATCGTTTAAAATCGCGCAAAAACTTTACAAAAAAGACTTTACATGCTCTGAAATTTTAGTAAACGATTTATGAGATAAGCATATACAAACCTATCGCAAATAGCTTACACTAGTATTTAATCTTATCTGGTATTAAAACCTCAATTTTTTTTTGTAAAAACAAATTTAGCACACTGGTAGTAGTTTATAAACTGATTAAAAAACCAAATATTTTGGTTTGATACATATTTAAAATCACTAACAACAAAGCTACTGTCTAATGTAAAATTTAATTCTAGATTATTAATTCTTTTGCGGTAAGTTTTAGACTAGTAATACACATAAAACCAAATAGTTAATTTTCAACTGTAACACAAGCTTATATACGCGACAGTCTATAAAAAGATTACCATAAACTTACTTAAAACGTGAAACGAAATGTTAGTAAACTTTTGTGCACTTTTAAATAAAACATAGGAAGAAAAACAATTAGAGTAACAAATTTAGTTTCGCGTAAACTGTTTATTGCTTTTTGAACTTTAAATCGTGACTTTTAAGGCAAAGTATCGCGTGAAAGGTAAGCTAATAAATCGAAGCGAATAAAATTAACCAGCTGTATCTAAAACAAGCGAAATTTAAGGCACGAACTAACATAAACACTCACGACATATTTATTTACAAGTTTGATGGTTTAGTGTTTTTTTTCTTTATGGATTATGTTCACTTCGAGAATTTTGTTTTAAGAAAACGTTACTTGTGTTCATAGTGTATGCTAATTAGTAAATACTATAAACTTTTCATAGTGTGCTTTTTATGTGTTGAAAAAAGTTAAATGGTTTTAATTTTTTAAATTTAAAACACAGTGATTTTCAAAGATTTTGATTTCATATTTTACCCATTTTTTGATAGCTTTCTGTTTAACGGATTAATAGGCAGTCATAATTGTTGTGGTAAAACAATTAAAACTTTTACTTGCAAAACTTAATGTAAGTAAAAACATAAAAGTAGTTTTTTCCTTTTAATATAGGTTTGAAAGAAACCTAAATTTGTTATGATTTCGTCAACAAACCATTTTTTTCTAAGAGTTCAAACCTTAAAGTTAATACTAAACTAAGTTTTTAGAAATCCTTATATATTTTACTTAGCACAACAGAGTATTATGTTTTCAATTTTTAGCAGTTATTTATAAAACTACATTTACATAAAAGGAAACTTATTTAAACAATTACAACTTTAGACAAAGTTTGAAAAAAAATATTTAAAATTACTACCGTGTTGTACAAATATTGTTTTATTATTATTTATTTATTAATATTTATATTTATTAAATATTATTAATCACGTGTGTTAAGCACTTCCAAAGTAATGCGTAACCTTGTATTATCTAAATTGAAACAATTAGATTAGCTTGCTTCATCAAGATCAACTAACTCAATGCGTTTTCACAACTACTGATAGTTTAAATTTGTATTTTTCTATGTCAAACATTTAAAATGAATCGAAAACTAACTTTCGACTAGTTTTTAAAGAACAACAAATTTTTATACAAAATTGTTATTTTATAAAGACTTTACATAAACTGTTTTATATTCAGTCATAAATTATTAACAAAATCGCTAAAATCTTTGTCATTAAATTGTTAACAAATTTAAAAATTATATAGTAGGCACTTAACTACAATTTAATATGAAAATTATACTGATAATATCAAAAATTAAGTCGTAAGCTCGTTTTTGTTCAAGCAATTACCTGGATGAAAAAACATGTTAAACAACGATTTCCAACGTTGTATGTTTACAGTTAGACGATCATTAAAACTGTATCAAATAAACGATTTTTCAATAAAATCAATATTTTTCATATAGCTTTAAAGCAGGGGTCGGCAAACTGCGGCCTGTCAATCGAAATTTTTGACCTGTGACGTGCGTTTAAGAATAAAAAAACTAGTTTATATAAGCAAGTTCGAGTTTTTTTTTAATATAACTTTACAAACATGCTTTTTTTTTAATAATTAAATGTGCTGAAATTGTTATGTTTTTAATACACTTTTTACACCGTTTTTATTTATAGTAACTTTATTAAAATAGTATTGCCTGCAATGAAACTTTCTCAAAAAATCCGGCCCGTTCTTCATAAACGGCTGCTTTTAAAGTATTATAACGCAAAGCATATTTTATGTAAATTTTTTAAATACTAATGTGTGTATACATATATACCTAGTATTGTTCTGAACATGACGTCAAATTGTGTACAAGTGGTGTACTACTCGATATCAGTAAGGTTTTTTCGTACACCAGGCCCTAGGACCAACTATTTTAAGCGTGTTTTTGGTCGTTCAATGAACAACACACACACATATATATATATATATATATATACTATACATAACGATATACATAAGATTAACTATTACAAACAGTATTTTGTTATTAAGTTGTGCAAAATAATGCACACAATTTCATTTTTTTAAGCAACGCTGTTTTAAGATTTTAGTATCTAAGAAAAACTAAAGAAAAGTCTCTATATTAAAACTTACTCATCGTTTATACCATTAAACATTTCTATTCAGCTTGATAACTTTCTGTAAAGATCGTTACTGAGTACGTAATAATCAAGAAAATGTTGTGATATATACGTTAAACATTACAAACAAATTAATTTCGCTTTACATTAAGAAAATCATCAAAGAAGCCGTCGGATTTTTCCAAATGCTTTAAGCAATTATTTGTCGATTAACCGTGTTAAATTATTATGTGGTGTAAATAAAGTCGTTAAAAAGTCGCAAACAAGTTAATATTACGTAATAGTGGTCAACGTATTTAATTGTGTGTAGCTTTGAATTTTATGAAATGTTAGTAAGTAGATACAATATAAGTGTATTTTTCGGAATTGGTTTAATTTTACGATGTTGTAAAGTAGTTGTTTTCGTCAGGTTTATTTTCTGTGACATTAATTTAGCTTTTTATCAAATTAAGTATATAACAATAGCGTTAATATAAGAAACTTTAAAATCCTAAAAAAGGTCAACGTGTTAATAAAACACAACATAAAAATTAGTTTTAAACTTTGATTGTTCGAAAATTAAAAATTTAATTATTACAACAAATTAAAATTCAAATTTTTTTCACATTAACTGTTTAAATACAATTCTAGTTTTTTTTTACTTTGTTTATTTCTTCTTATTAAAGTTTGTAGAAATTAATAAAAGCATTTTATTGTTAAAATTGTAATTAAAAAATTTATGTTCAGCTCCTTAATTAAATCTATACACCATTTTTGCAAACTAATTAAACACTAACTATGTAACACTGCTGCAAAAAAGTCTGTTTTAATTCAAAGATTATCAAATATTTTTTATTGTTAAATTTTTGAAATAAGTTTATTTTTAACAGTTTGCAAAAACAGTTTTTAATTATTTCCAAACTAAAAGGAATAATTTTCATTGACTTATGTTAAATAAGAAAGCTTTATCACTTGGGATGTATGACTCTACAAACAAAAATTTTTTCGTACACCAAGTTTTTAAAACAAACTTTATAAGTGCTGTTATTTTATCGATCAGTAAGCAATATAGCAAGAAACTATAACAAAACACTATTGAAATGTATCTTAGAAATATGTTAGCACATATATGAAAACTGTTTTATTTTGTTACCAGTTTTTAACTATAAGAAAAGTATCTGCTAACTAAGTTCTCTAATAGAATGAAACAATTACAACAGTACTTTTTTGAATATAGTATTGAACGTAATTCATAATACTTTTGGTATTAAATAAGTTATCATTTATGTAAAGAAGCCTTGATTGGGTTATTAATAATAAAACTAATATTTTACATTTTATAACCATATTTTAAAATAAGCTTATAAACTGGTTATAAAAAAATGTTCCAAATAAATAGCAAATTAACTAATGTAACCTTTTAAAAACTTCACCACTCATATTTTGGTTAAAATGATACATGTATAAGCTATCACTTTAAATACTATTTTATTTTTATATATTTATTCATATTTATAATGAACAGATTGACATGCATTTTGCAAATTTATTTTTATAAACGTAGATGAAAATGAATATAAGCATTTATAATAGTAAGCTTTCAATAAAATAGGCCAATTCCGAATAACAATTTTAAATAAAACTGTATAGTTGAACTCAGTAAAAGTAAGCAAATGATGATAGGTAGTATTTTAACTGCACATGAAACATTAAGTACTAAAAAGTTAATAGTTTAAGAAAAAACTACAAATCTATTGTAAGCATAGTAAAAACTTAGTTAGAACAAAGGTATAAATATGAGTGGAAATTGATATGAAAAAATAAAATGTTATCAAAATATTATAATCATTTTTATATACAAAATTTTAAAAGGAAAAATTTCAAACGCATACTTGTAAAAGTAATATAAACTTGGCAATAATCTACATTCTTACAAAAAAATATTTCAATGTTATATTTGCTGTCATTTTATGATTATAGTATTTTTAGTCTCAACTTTTTATGCAAGTTTAAAACAAACTGCAAAAGAATTTTATCATAAATGTATTATAAAGCAAACACATGTTTACAAAAATTTCAGTAACAAATGGGCAAAAAAAAAAACATTTTACTAAAATATACACAAAAATAAAATATTTTAGGTGGAAAATACCATTTATTTATTGAATTCCTTACAAAATACAGCGAATAACTATACAGACAAAAAATAATATTGCATTAGAACGTTATACAAATTTAAAAATCTAACAAAATTTGAAAAATACAATTAACACTTTTATATAAAAGGAAGGAAGTTATTTGTTCTTCTTACCAAACACTACTTTTAACATTGCTCATAAACGAAGAATTTTAAACAGCATAAATGTAAATAAAAGTGGCTTTTGTTATTGTAATCCTACTTGTTCTTCTTACCGGGTAGAATGCTTTTCATTTTGTCCTTCCAAGATTTCTGTTTACTGTCGCTCGTGTCATTACTTGAACTCACAGTGGAATTTGCATCTCCTTCGAACAAGTGGGTCACCATGTTGGTTTGATACACGTTCGTTTCACCGTTCTTGTGTATTACTACCTATTTGAATTTGATGTGATTACAAAAAGGAAACTATAGTTATTAAAACTTAGAATAAAATGTTCAATAATTGTTATAAAATTTAGTTAAAAACATTATCATTATTCTACCTGAAAGTATAAATAATTCTGATAAAAATATAAGTAAAACTAGTAATAATGAATATAGTGAGCAATAATACAAAAATTATAATACAAAAAATGTAACAAAACATATGTTATACTTTTATATACTTTTTAGTAAAATTATTAAAACAGTTATAGTGGTACGATCTAATTCTAAAGTAGTAATTAGAAATGATAACATCTAAAAATGAAATAAAAACATAAAAGTATAATACAATATATAATAACAAAATAAACTAAATAAGACTTATAGTGTATAAAACAGTTAAGGAGTCTGCAACAACAAGTGAAAACAAAAGTTATTGAAAAGGCTTTTATGGAAAATTTGTAGTTCTTAATTTGTATTAAGGCCAACGGTTTATTCACAATGAAACTTGAAGCACCTTTATAAGTTCTTAATAATTTGTTTGTTAAGCACGTATTGTTTTCAAGCAAAAGTGCACTCTGGTGGACGGGTAGGTGTCAGAAAAGCACAGAGACACTTTAGCATTGAGTGACACTTTAGCACGGAGTAACACTTTGGCACAGCGTCACTTTAGCATCGGTCGTCACTTTGGTACGGGCACTTTAGCACAGAGTGACACTTTAGAACAACGTCACTTTAGCATGGAGTGACACTTTAGCACGGGTCGTCACTTTAGCACAGAGTGACACTTTAGCACGGAAAGACACTTTAGCACGGGTCGTCAATTTAGCATGGAGTGACGTTTTAGCACAGATTATTTTCAAATGTTTTAAAATGTTCATTTGAATAACGTTTAACTATTTTATATTTACTAAGTTGACAAAAAAATATATGTAAACATTTATTTTAATGCTATTGAAAGTATTGTTTTTTTAAAAATATATATAAAGTTTTTACTAGGAGCACTTTAAATAAGGGCATAAGAGGGTTATCACTTTTTTCACAGTTTGATCTTATTTTATAGAGTTCTAATAAGGTACAAGATGCTTTATGCAAATATTAAAAATTTAAAATAATTTTTGAGATATAGCAGGTCAAATTCAGAGGCAACAATATGGAGGAGCAGACTGAAACCAGAAAAAATAGCAATTTCAATAAAAATCTAACTTTTCCTACGTTTATTGTGGTAATTACCCAGAAAATGTTCTTCGTAATATTTATAAAATTCTGTTGGAAAGAACTTTTTTTAAATAAAATATTTTTATAAAAACAATTAAACCAAAATAGTTTTTTTTTTTTAAATTTTTGTTAACTTATTTTTCCAAATTTTGTTCAAATAGAACTTTCTAAACACTGCTAGGAAATTTCCTGAAACTTTAAGGTATTTACCTCAAAAATCGTAAGAGAGGATATATTTTTAGTGATTACTATTTATTTGCCGTTTAACTTGCACCTCCCATAAGGAACCTATTGTTGTCTACAATGTTGACTGGCTATACCTCAAAAAATATTTTGAGTTTAAAAAATCTGTATAAAGCAACTTGAATCTTGGTTAAAACTTTATAAAATGAGATTAAGTTGTGAAAAGGTGATTTACCCGTGCTAAAGTGTCACTCTGTGCTAAAGTGAGGCCGTGCTTTTCTGACCTGTTCCCTGAGCAATATAATTATTACATTTCTGTGCACAGACTTTTTACACAATTATAAATATTTTTTGAGATGTGGCTAAAATAAGTTTTCAAAAAAACTAACTTTGAGTAATTTTCTTTTGATAAATATTTTTCTAGTTGTTTAAATAAAATTATATTAATTACACCTACAACTTCTTTCTTTACTTAATTTCAAAAATATATTCCTTTTTTTTATTTTGAACCTTTAAACTTTTTTAACAATTTCAATTATCATGCAACCATTATAGTTCTCAAGTATAACAATGGTTGCACAAAAAAGAACAGCATTATAAAATGTTATTGAGAACATTAAAAGTAGAAAACCAGTTAAAACCTTTGTTATGGATCCCTCTTCGATTTCAAATCTTCCAAAGCTGTCAAGTTGTAATTGTAGGAGTCTAGTCACTGCAAATTTGATAAAATTAACTGGTAAAATGCAGGCAACTACAGCTGGTGAATCCATGCATGTTGCTCTGTTGAAAAGCTAACTTGTACTATTTGTAGTTTGTAATTTTGTAAATAAATTGTTTTATATTGTAGTTTATTTGAATTTTAAAAAATGGAAAATTAACAAATTTAAGCAAAATATAAAGATAATAAACAAAGTTAAGGCCATAGGGGGGTGAAACTATTTTTTTTTTAATAACTTTGGCTTTTATTTGAAATCTTTAAGTACAAACTACAAGCCAGTTTTAATAGAATTCAAAAATATCATTAAACTTTTGAGATATTTTATTTTTTTGTAAAAAGTCTCTGATACAAACGTATGGACCACAAATTTTTTGTGGCATATTTTTACAAAAAAATTTTAAAGTCAAAAGTAACACTTTTTTGTTATTGTATAAAGATTAGACTGTGAAAGTTTGAAGAAGATTGCTTAAAAAGTGTAGGAGGAGATATATTTTTAATGAAATAGTCTTTTTTTGTTGTTTTAGTTTTCCCTTCCCATAGGGAGCCTATTATGAAGCCTGATTTTGACTGGTCATATCTCAAAAAAAAAAGTTTGAACTCCTTAAAACAATAAAAAGCACCTTGAAGCTTAAAAAAACTATATATAATAAGATCAACTTGCAAAAACATAGCTTACCCTCCCCCTATTGCCTTAATATTTATCAAATTAAAGAAAAATAAGTGTAAACTTTTTATATCAGAGAAGATATACAAAGATAAGCTTGTATTCAAAAGTTTATACAAAACTTGTAAGGCTTCAAAAGTTCAACAAAAAACTTCTTAAAATTACTACCTTAAATGCTTTTTTTACAAAAACTTCCAAAAAAAAAAAATCAAAATATTATCACACCTGTGGAACATTTCTTTGAACACAAAGTTCATTTTTGCCAGGTTCCTCTTGTAATCGTACCCATCAACTTCCTCATTTTCATAAGAGGGATCCAGCTTCTTCACTGGACTCCCCTTCACTGATCTAACGTACTCTTCCAGACTCTCATCTGCCAGCTTTAGGTACCCCTGCAGGTGCTGAGGCTTGCACTTGTTGTACTCCAGTATCCTGTGGACCAATTGCTCTAGAATTGGCCTGTAGGTACCGTGCAGGTGCAGCTTAAAGTCCAGACCGCTGACCAATGACACCCTGTAGTGGTCCCCTGACACTATGAGGTCCCTGACTTTTTCTATGCTCCTTTTGAGCTTATCATGGCCATCATTGTTGGTGTCTTTGCTTGACACGGACTCTGGCATGGCTATGAGGTACATGATCTTGCTGTAGGACTGCCTGTTGGTGGCAAGTTGGTCCCAGTTTGACTTCCATTTGGACTCAGACTTGTTGTAGGGGTACACTGAAGACTTGAGGTCTTCTTCGGCCCTTGCTGTTTTGGCTTTCCAAGCAAAAATGTTGGCAAGCTTGTAGCTGAATAGCTTGTTCATTATAAGTCTGGTGGAAATAGATAAAAAAACTAATTTGGTTAAAAGTGTTTACAAAGTCTGTAAAAAGATTTAAAAAATCTAAATAAGCATACAATCAAATACAATACTAACAATTTTTTGTCTATATTTTAATGTTTAAAAGAAGATAAGGATTGTGCATTCCAAAATAACATTGAGCTTATTCACCAGCTTTAACCTTCTTTGATAAAAAAGCTAGCCTTAGATTTTGATAAATTTTAAATGATAAATAATACTATCAATCAAATAAAACTAAATGCCTAAAATACAAAAATATAACAAAAGAGCTTTATTTATACAGCATTTAAATGATAAAAAGTAAAAAAAAAGATACTAATTAAGAAAATACAAACTAGGACAAGATTTGTAAAACACCAATGAAGGCTATACCAGTTATTTTTTTCTAATTTTAAACTATCTTGAGAAGCATAATGTGACAACCCTGATTTATTTCCAAAAAAAAGGAAACACATACAGCTATCAACAAATCTTTTTTTATTAAAAAAGTTTCATTAAGTTTGAAATAATTAATATGTTAAACAAAAAAGAAATTTAGCTGGCTTAGTTAGATCACAACAGCGGTTTTGCAATTATGCCTGCCTGATGAGTCCTAACAAGGACAAAACCGGTCGTAGGTTGTCACAGATGCTGTTGTAGTTGATTGTGTGGTTAAGTTCATTGTTTACTAAAAACTGTTTAAACAAACTTTTCATTTAAAACTAAACTGTTTAACAAACTCAAGTAAGCATGGATTTATCAAATGAACATTACTTACTTACTTTGTTATACTTACACAGCAAGAATTTCAAATCCCAATTTGAAATTAAAGCTTTCAACTAATAAAAACATATATTTTAAAATATTTTTTTTATGCAAAGTATAATAGTATAAAAAAAATGGATTTAAAAAAAAAACTTATTTTAGTAATGCTAGTTTTTAACTTATATCAAGCTTAATTAAACTTGAAAGTATAAAGACTATAATGTCTACCACCTTTTTTTTTTGCAAAAAATAACATTATACTAAATTATTAAATCTAAAAAATATTACAAAGGATCATTATTAAACAAACAAATGGTTTTTATCTCAAAAATTTTTAGACAAATAACCAACACCATATGATAAAACTAAAAATTAAATATTAAAGTCTTGAAAAGTTTAAAATAATTAGCACTGAAAAGTTTGCATTTATAAATAGATGACTCTAGACTTGGATGGGAAATTAATGGCTGGTGGGTCATACCTTTTAAGCAAAATTTACTACCTCTGACGTTTAATAAATTAACAAAAGTTTTTAGTAAACAAATACAATATTATAAAAAAAAATTAAGATACATTATCAATACAAATGTCAGTAAGTATCTGTATTAACTCCATGATTATACTACTGTAAATTTTGGTTATAATTATAAAAACTAATATTTAGTATAGATTTACAAAAATAAGCAGTCTACAAACGTCTTTATCTTATACATATGTAGCCTCTTTAGGTTCAACAGGCAGCTATATCTGATTTGTTAAAATATATTTCTCACCCTTAAATCAAATAAGTGTATCAATTTACTTTAATAAAATTTATACACTTTCAAAAATTGTTATAATTATTTGATTTAAATATGTTAAACTTGGTTTAGTTACACTCAGTAAAAAAGTGTATAATATTTTTCGCATATGTGTGAATGATGGGTTTCAATCTTGCAACATTCAACTCATTTAAAGCAGTCATTAAGAACCCTATGCCATAAGGCCATTTAAGTTAAAACTTATTTAAATATTAACTAAAATTTATTCTGATATCACAAACATAAGGTTATTATTCAAATCAAAATATATTTTTTAGCATAATATTATGATAAATTTTTGCTTAAGTCTGGGGCCTTAGAATACTACTTGACCATTGTACCAATCCTAATAAAAATGTACTCATTTTTCCACAGCTGTTTTATATTTCTATAAAAAAAACTTATCATTAAGTATACAAAAATATTATTAATTACTTTAATTCATAAAACAATATCTAACTTCTTTAACATTAAACTAAATCAATTCAATCTGATTTTTTTTTTTGGTTAAGCCAGTATTTGTATTATAGAAGTTATTGTTATCATATTTTTCAATACTATTTAGCTTTACTGAAACTATGGTAGTAGTGTTGCTTAACGTTTTATTTAAAATTTTAGCTCTGATAGTCACTGGGTTAAAATGAAATGAATAAAAACTTATTCGATATAAATAAAATCACTATATTAAAAACTTTATAATGAACCAAAAATGACTATTAACCGTTTTTTATTAAGACACAAAAAAAAACTTTAAAGCCTAAACCTACAGAAAACTGTTATTGACAAAAACAAAATATTTCATTTTAAACCTTATTTTTTAAACAGTTAATAAATTCAAAAAAAAAAGCTATCTTATTTTTTGCTTTTAGTTTTAAGCTAAATAATAAACTTTGACAAGTAAGAAACAAATAGTTTTTTTAGTACTTCTAATTACACAAAACCTACTTGTATACGTTTTAAAAAAATAGCAAATTTTTAAAACTTTAAACATCTTTAACGAAATTGTTTTCATAACAATTCGAAAACTTAATATAAGTCATAACTATTAGAAATTATGTATGTAAATAAAATTTTAACATATGTGTGCTATGCAAACGAGTCTTGAGATTTTTTTATAACTTTTTATGTTTGTTTTTTTTTTAATAAACTTTAAATATTTTTGGGAAGATGGGTTAGGAACAAGAGTATAAATTTTAAAAAGATTAAAAATAAATTGCTGACATAGTAAATATTAAGGGAATTACCTTTAAATTGTAATTGGACTCTTACAAACTATTAACTTAAGACTACAGTGTTTTTTTTTTATTCTAAACCAGGGGAGTAGCGTCGAGATAGATACTGGCACATGCGTGCCACATAAAAAAAGAAAAGGAGAAAAAAAATGTATAATCTTTATCCTTTAAATATTTAGTTTCTCTGCTTAATTTGTTTGTTTTTCAACTATGTTTATGTTGTATTTGAAAAATAAAACGAGTTTTTTGAATACCAAATATACTAATCTGGTGCTTAAACATTATTAAGTATCGGCTTTGATGAAAAACTCCATAAGATATTTTTTTTTAGTTTGTTAACTTCATAAGAGTTTAGACTCATAAAGAACTCAGCTATTGTATTGCACTGCAGTGGTTAACAGTTATGATTGATTTTTTACAAATAAAAATGTTAATATTTTGTAAACTAACCATTTAGCAAAACCTATCTTATGATGATAATAATTCAAGAATAAACTAATTTCCATAAAAAAATAATAAGTATAAATAACTAGTAATTAAATAAAACAAACTAACTATTAACATAAAAATTCACAAAATAAAAATTAAAGTTTATTGAAAGAAAAAAACAGTATTATTATTTTTTATTAGGATAAATAAGTTAATACAATATTAATCTCACTTTGCAAAAATACTAAGTTGAATCTCATTAAACTTAAAACTTTTAGTAAAAGTAGTTTCTTGTTGCTTAAAAATTAAACAAATCATTTAAAGTATATATATGTAACAAATAAATATTGTTTTAATTAACATATTTTTGAATAAAAAATATGTTTCTTAAAGCTAATTCAATAATAGACTTGAAAAATTTTGATATTATTTTATTATTTCAAATAACAATATTTGTGCGAATAAAATATTATAAGTTATGACTCAAACTAAACTAGAACTTATTGTAGTAAAAAACTTTTGGAAAAAAATTAAATAAAACAAGCATGATTAAACCGACTCTTATCTGATAAAAAAAACCCACCCAAAACCTTTTTTGTTATAATTATACCTCTTTAGATACCACGGTTACCCTTTAACCCTTAAGCTTGGACGGTAATGCACTTTTCTCATCATTTTTATATTTTTTCTACTTTAAATTTTATGGGTGAGTCAAATGGGTAATGTGAAACTGACTAGCATCCCCTGCTTCCTGCATCTTTTTGGAAAAACACCATAATATCAGCTTAAACTTTGGGGTTCGATTAGAACATAAAAGTCTTTTCACTTACATTTGCTGAGTCGGCAATTTTTTTAAAGCATTTTTTATATTCTTATCCCTAACCCATCTTACCCAAAAATATAAAACTAATCAATAACAATATTTTAAACTCTAAAAATGTAAAATTAAAAAAAAACTTATTTATTTTTATGATTTAGCAAAATTAGAAAATTACCATAACGTTTTAAGAAGACTCGTCAAATTTGGTAAACAAAAAATAGTATTTCTCTAACTAAAAAAACCAATTTTATGTGAATCATTATGGTTATGTTTCTTTTTTTTTCAATTAAGGTATTTGTTTTTTTTTTTTTTTAATCCTTTATTTTCCAAAAAAGTATTAGTTCTACTAAATATTTAAAATATTCGACTAAAAAATTATAGAAAATTTAAGTTTTTAATGTTTTATTAACATTGTAGTTATATAAAAAAATTTACAAAATTGTTATTTTACTTTTACAATCTATTTTTTACTTTAAAAGTTGCCTTTAAAATTCTTTTACAAATAAAAATTTATTTAGACATTAATTTTATCACGATAAAAATTGTACACGCTTAAAGATGTATAAAAAATTATATCAAAAAAGGCGAACTTTTGAGCACAAACAACAATTAACTACATTGTTTTGTTGTATATGTTTACCAGTAATTGATAGTGGAAAAGTACCACTTTAAAACTAGAAAATAAAAATTAACAATAATGAAAAAAGTTATTGCTTGTATTGATATCATTGGACTTTGTTTCGAACAAATTTTGTTTTAAAAACTTTGAAAAAAGAAACTATGTATGACAGTTTATTTTCTAGTTTTTTTTATTTTATTGTATTTGTGTTTTAAAATAAAGTAGCTTTAAAACTTCATTTAGTTTTTCTTAGAGAATTTTATAATACAGTTTTAGTAGTGATATTACTTAAACTTTGAGATAACTTGGTATATTTTTTCCAATGACATGTAACTAAGAAATTTAAACATCGAACAGTTTTTAGATTTAGTAGAATAGATTTTTAAATATGACTTTATTATCAGTACATTCTTATTTATATTTATTTAGTCATAAAAAATAGTTTGGTAGCGTTTTCTTTAATTGTACGTTTTATTTATATACTTTTTATAATTGTGATACTAAAACATTTATAGATGTTAATATCTTAGACATCTTCTAAATATAACTTTAGTTTAAAAAAGTATTATTTAATGTTATATTTTTTTGTTGAATTTTTAAGAAAACCAGGTATTGTTAACAGAATTTAAAGTAAAGTGCTACATAAAAATTACTCGAAGTTTTTAATATGTAGTAACATTTTTCTATTTTTGTAACTTTTCAATCATTCAAAAACTTTGATTATTTTTTATACTGTAAAAAAATAAAAACAAAAGCAAGTTTTCAACAATTTTTATTTCATTTTTGCAGTATCTAAAAGTTTAGTGTATGTAGAACAAAAAACTTAAACAAATAGTTTTTCAGTTTGAAATCATTTTATACTTAAAAAAATCTATAAACTTTTTACTTTACACTCATTTTGTTGCTTAAAGTACTGCAAACTCGTTTTCAGCAAACAAGTTTTTGAGTTTCTTCGAAGTTTGAGCTTCCTAATTTGTCTGCAGTAACTAGTTTTTCGATAAAAAGGTTATTCATTCAAAAATTTATAACTAGGTAGAATTTTATTGAATGAGTTTATTTTTTATTAGAGTTAAAGTCAAATATTTTCACATTTAAAATTAATAAAAACAAAAACCATATTTATATTGGTATGGTTTTTGTTCCAATTCCAACCTGCAAACAATTACCACCCCTTTAATATTTTTTTTCTTAACCCTAAACTGGTAAGCGGTTTTCGCAGCTATAACAATAGCATTATTTCATCTGTTGCCACTAGTTTTCAAATTTTTCACATTTAAAAAATAAAAACTATTTTTAATTAATAATTTAACTTTGTTTAATTAAATATTAGAATAGTATTTTATTATAACAACTTATATTTACTGTATAGATAAATAATTAAAGTATAATGCAGAATGATGTCACAAAAGAGTTTTGGTGTTATAATTAAAAAGTAATAGAGAATAATAGGGAAAGATTTCTAAAAGTGGGTCTTGATAAAGACCATATCTTTATTATTAACAAAACAAGTTGATTGAAACATCACAATATATTACATCAATTACAAAGTTATGTTTTGTAGATCACAAGTCTGAGTTTATTAAAGTCACCATTTTAGCAAGTATTAAAGTTTTTCAAAAAGTACTTAGTTATATAACTACTAGTCATATTGATAATATTGATGATGAAGCTTTTGAAATATAGGAGATTAATGAATTGTTACAAGTTGGAAGATCAAGCAAACTGTGTTTAAATCATTTTTTTCATAACTTAAACAAAGACACTTTGAATTATTAATTACTCCTTATTGAAACAAATCAGCTTTTTTACAAAAACTTTAAGGAAGTTGCATTAAAGTTTAAAGAAAGTAGAAGGCCTTGTTTTAAGGGCATGTATCTCATAGAATGTTGCACATCTTATTTTAGTTTTCGAAATAGAAAAAAGTTACAACTATTAAATAGGAAAATTGAGCATTTTGTTAGTTTTAGGTACACATCTATTTTTATGAGTCACTTGCATTACCCTTGTAATAGCTTGATCATGCAAAAGCATGAAAAACACATACCGCTTACTACATACTACTTATCAAATTTTTACAGCTTAAAAATGTAACTTAACTTATTATAACCACTAAATCTACTTAAATTTACAATAAACAACAATTAAGTATCAGTAGTTGTAAAAATATTATACCAAGCAAAGATATGTTCAGAGTACAGAAATTCGTTTAAGTAGTTGTCAGGTCATATTAGCGAAACAAAATATATTGAAAAACCTTCTTTAGAATAGTTACTTTTTTTTTATTTTGCAGACCAATCATGTAAACTCACTAGACTAGAGTAACAATTCAAGTTAACTTTATTAAACAATTTTTAATCACTTTGAAATTGATAACATCAAATTTTTGAAATAGATAAAATTTTGGTTATTTGCCTATTAAAAGTTTGAAAAAAGTACTTTTGGATAATTTTTTCACTAAAAGCATCATTTGTAGTCTACAGAGCCTTAGCCTGGATCTTCGTATGTATAAATTATTAGAACAAGCTTTTGGTCGACTGAGACGCGGTTTTTCATTTATCGAAACACGTCATTCAGCCGCTGCCGAAAAAGTTGCAGCCATCAATTTACAAACGGGTTATCATGTTTTGTTATTAAACTAATTTTTGCTGGTAAAATTGATTTTATGTTTATATTAATCAGTTTGTTTTATAAAAAAAAAGAGTTATAGTTTTACTTAAAATAATTTAATAAAATTCAAGAAATAATAATTTTGTCGCAATTTTAACTAAATTTTTTAAAGTATATTTTGGCATTATCTAGACTCAATTTCTTATTTTTAAGCTTTTTATTTTCGCCTTGATTGTTATGTATAGCTGTAGAAATTGGTCTAGTTTAAAAATTATTTTTAATCATTTTGCAATACAGTAATTTACACAGTGATATCGCATCTGATAAGCATTGTTAATTTCCGCTTTTATGGTGAGATTGTTTTTACTTCTCAGTGAAAGTTTTGTTTCCGTGAGTTATCAGTAGAGCAAGTTTCTTTTTAAAAGGTTTCAGTAAAGCAAGTAATTTGATAGTCGAGCTAATGCTTTTCTCTTATTGATACAAATCACTTTTAACTAGTATTCTTATATTTTTTTACTTAGAAGCATATACTGTTTTTAATATTGAGTAAAAAAAAAACGCATAAAGGTATTTTTTTAATGTAGATAAAACAGATTAAACTGTTTTATTAAACTTTTAAAACGCCTTATCACTTCCAAAATAGTATTTTAAAAACTTTGACAAGTTTTAAAGTAAAAAAAAAGGTTTTAAGCACTTTTCTAAGTAAGCAATGTTCACTACATGCTTTAGTCACATTTTTAATTTGCATTATGAACTTTTTTATTAATGATATTAAAAGAAATTATTAATCTTGAAAGCAAAACATTATTTAAGAAGTATCGCTATGTTGTTTTTTTTTTCTAAAAGTATTTATGATATTCAATGTTGCAGAATTAGTACTAAAGTATAAAAAGACTTGTTAAAGTAGATAAAACAGGTTAAACTGTTTAATATATTTCTTTATTTCCTTTTAACTTTCACAAGTATACTTTAAGCTTTCGAAAAGCAGCAAAATGTTCTTAGAATAGTAAACAGAAAATTTTTTAAATATGTAATGTTCACTACGCGCATAAAATGATTTTCAAAAACCAACTTTAAAACGAAAAAAAAAATTTAAGCAAAAATAATAATTAACAACCTTATAGTTTTATAACCTAGCAGATAAAAGAGGGAAAAGAGAGAGAGAAAAAGAAATGTAACAAAAAGGGAGTAGATAACTTTCATTATTGTCATATGACTTTGAAAAAGATTTAGCTCAGAATATGTAAGTGTTATGTTTACAATATAGTTTGAGTTTTAAAGTTTTAAATCTTTAAAAGTTTTTCTTAATGTATTTTTTTTCCAATACATAAATAAGTTTTGTTATAATATTTGTGTTATTTAACTGACTTAGTTAAAGATTTATATCAATTTATAACTGAAAACTTTAAAATTATAAAAAGTAAATAAATTTGAGTATAAAAAAAATAAATTAGAATTGATAGTTTAATGATTTTCTCTTAAAAAATATTTGTTTATTTACTTATAGTACAAACTTCAGCCATAAAATTTTAAGTAAAATATGTTTTAATTTTTAATATTTTTTAAATAGTTTGGTTTTCGTACTGATTCTAACTAAAAAGTATAAACATACTTCACTCATTTTCGAAAAAAGTTTATTAATTAATTTCGTTTAGCTCTCCTCAGAACAATATTGCTAAAAACTATTAATATTATAGAGTAATTTTAGTTATATACAGTGAATTTGAAAAGTCTAGCTAAAAATAGTTACGTCATAAAGTATAAAAGTCTTTTTAGAAAAAATAGTTTGAAAAATAGATGTGAATTGTACTGTACTAATTTAAAGTAATTTATAAGACAAAATTGCTAAAACAAAAACATTTAAAGTAGTAGAAATTTTTACCTAAAACTAAATTAAATGAAAAGCATATTTAAAAATACGACAAAAACGTCAACAATAATACTACTAAAGACGCTATTTATAAAGTTTTAAATTTTAAAAATATCTTTGTTTGCAAATTTTTGGCTCGCGAGTTCTAATAAACAAAGATTCTAGAACTGAAAGATGGTAGGTGTTTCTAGCTCAGGATAGGATTTCGAAACTATTATCAAGGTAGTTCTCGGTACAAACAGGGTTGTTGAGGAGGTGCTGATGAATAGATGACTAGAAGCCTAAAGGTTAATAGTCATCTATTCATCAGCACCTCCTCAACAACCCTGTTTATTAACTTTAAATATCCCTCTTTGTTTATTAGAACTCGCGAGCCAAAAATTTGCAAACAAAGATATTTTTAAAATTTAAAACTTAATAAATAGCGTCTTTAGTAGTATTATTGTTTTCGTTTTTGTCGTATTTTTAATGTGATTTTAATTTAATTTAGTTTTAGGTAAAAATTTCTACTACTTTAAATGTTTTTGTTTCAGCAGTTTTGTCTTATAAATTACTTCAAGTTAGTTCAGTACAACTCAACTCTACTTTTCAAACTTTTTCTAAACAGACTTTTATACTTTATGACGTAACTATTTTTAGCTAGACTTTTCAAATTCACTATAATATTATATTAATTAAATTATAATATTAATAGTTTTTAGCAATATTGTTCTGAGGAAAGCTAAACGAAATTAATTAATAACCTTTTTTCGAAAATGAATGAGATATGTTTAAACTTTTTAGTTAGTTTTTATTAGTTTTATGATTTTAAATTTTGCACTGTATTTTAAATGACTTGATAATAATTGGATTCTTAACTGTTAACATCCAAAAAAATACATTAAAAAAAAAATTAAATTCATACTATAACAACATTTATAAACATTATTTATGGCGGTACTGTGTATAAAACTTGATATATATACTTTTTTTAAACATGTTGTAGATTATAAAGCTTCTAAATAAAGGTATACTAAAAATTTAGACTGTGAACTAAAAAGTTTATTTTAGCTTGTTACTTTTATACTTTTATAATTTTTTATAGTTTTTAAATGAAATTGTTTGGTACTTATAAAACATACTTTACCTTCATTTGTCTTCGACAAGACACTAAACTGTATCCAAATGGTGTGCGACTTAATAACCAAAAGGTTTTTTTTGAACACCAGGTCTTAATACAAAACTGTTTTAGCGTATTTTTGTCTTTTTTTAAACAGTTCTTAATGTTTAACTCCTACAATCAGTAAATAAAAGCATTTGTTTTATCCAAAAAGATGATTCAACTACAAGTTTTTTAGAGTCGACAAAAAACTAATGTTTCAGTTAAAGCTGCATTTCAATCATTCTCGTTATTTATGAGTCTTAAATACTATTAAACTACATACACTATTTTTATTATTACTACTATATTAAGTCTAAGCAACCTACTTTAGTTATTTTAGCAGCTCTAACTGTTAAAACATATAATTTAAATCATATTAAATTGGAAATTACAATGCAAGAAAGTGATGATTCATTAACTGATAGTAGTATAAAAACTGAAAATCCAACCATCACAAAAGACCTTCAGAAAACAGAAGATGAAATTCTAAAAGTTCGTTTAAATAAAAACCATGTCTTCATGGTTAAAAAAGAAAAGTTACTTGAAAAATCACATTACTTCAGACTAATTACCAAATCTTGTTTCGCTGATCACAAATCTGAATTCCGTGAAGTTACAATTCCAGTTATTGTTGAAGTATTTAATAAAGTTATTAATTATATAATTACTGATCAGATTTATATTATGTATGATGAAGTTTTTGTAATATATGAGATTTCTGAATATTTACAAGTTGAAAGCTTAAGCAAACTGTGTTTAGATCATTTTATTTATAACCTAAACAAAGACACTTTGTATCATCTAATTAGACTCATTGAAATGAATCCACTTTTATATGCTGACTTCAAAGAAGTTGCATTAAAGTTTAAAGAAAGTAACAGACCTTGTTTCTAAGGTATTTATGTAGTAGATTGTGGTTATACGAAGCCTTCTAATAGCCAAACAATACGTTTATACAGTGGTAATTATAATTATGTACTTAATTTTGATTACAAGAATACTGATTTGAGTAGACTGCACTACTGTAGTAACAGTTTAATCATGAAAAAGCATGAACTTAATAAAAAGCCTTGTTTACTTCAATATCATTTAATAAGTGGTAATTTATTTGAAATTGATGCAGATTTAAATGACTATTCACACATATGTTCAGAGAAGGAACAATTTTTTGTAATAACACCTATAAAGGATGATAAACGTTATAAGTTTTCATTATCAATTTTAGGCAAAGGTAAAACATTTGACAATTTAGTTGTTTTGAAAACAAAAACATTGAATCTTTACAGCTTAGAACAATCTAGGAAGCAGTGGCGTCGCGTGGTATTTTTTTTAGGTGGTGCAGAATTTAAAAAAAATCCCCTACTTTAAAACTCTTTTTTATCTTAAATAAAGACTTTTTTCTAAAACAATTACATTAAATTGCTAATGTAATTTGGGAAAATTTCTTAAAAAAAAAAAAATACTTTTTCAAAAAAAAATTATTTAAGAAAATAACTTAAAAAAAAGGTAAATACTTTGAAAATTAAAGTAAATATAGGAATAGAAAAAAAAATTAAGTAATTTAAAAGACTCAAAAAATGTTAACTTGCTTATGAGTATTAATTTTTAAGAAGGCTTTAAAGTTTAAACTAACTGTAGAAAAAAATTAGACAAAACAAATTTTTATTATATTGAAAAATACAGCAACTTTATTAGTTCTTTTTTTTGCTTCAACTTTATTAAAAAAAAATTGATTAAACATCATACTAAGAATGGTTATTTTACTAATGTTTGATTTAACAAAATAATAAATGTCTTATTAGACTTGGCAAGAAAATTAAAAAGTCTACAAACAAAACAAAAAAAGGTTTTGTACAAACTGCAAGTTTATTTTAAGTAAAATTTATTTTACTAAGTAGAAAATAAATGCTTATTTACTGCTAAATATTGAAAAAATAAACGAGTATCAACTTATAACTAATTAAAACTGTTGATGTTTGAAAAAAAAAAACAGCTTGACTACTAAGTTGAAAACACAAAAGTAAAATAAGTACCAAATTTTACGAAGTCTCTAACTTACAATTTAGATTAAACAGATTAATATTATAATAAGAAAATACAGCAAATGCAATAATATTTCTCTTAGCCTCAACTTTAGTTAAAAAATATTGAATTTTTTAAACACTAAACTATTTATATTTATTTGACTAATATTTAATTAAAACAAACTATTTATACTTGGCAAGTAAACTAAAAAGTCTACAAACAAATAAAATGTTGTGTACAAATTGAAATTTTTTTAAAGAATAACTTACATTACTCGGTAAAGAAATTTTAAAAAAATTTAAAATACAATTAAGATTAAAAAAAAATTTGACTAAGTAAAAAACTCAAAAGTAAAACAAGCAAACTAAATAATATTAAGTTTTACAAAGGCTCTAAAGTTAAAACTTTAAGTAGCTTACAGTTTAGATATAACAAACTTATATTTTAATAGAAAACACAGCAAGTATAATAATATTTCATTTTAGCTTCAACTTTACTTGAAAAATATTGGATTAAATACCAAACTAAAATTAATATTTTTACCTATTATTAACTAAACAAAAAAGGAATGCATAATGATTTATAAACAGTAAAATATTTTGCCACAAAATAACTGCGAAATTCTTAAATGGCCTGAAAACTTGAACCTTTCAGTGATGTTGAAGCTGACACTATCACAGACTTCTTTTGCTAAAGAAGAAAGTCTTTTTTTAACATTCTCTGTACTACTTGAATTTCTTATACTGTTGACTGCAGCTTGAAATGTTTCCAAATGTTGTTTAACTTTTTGAACAGTTAAGTCTGTGCATTGCATGATGTTATACAAAATTTCAACTGCAGGCATAATTTCCTCTGTTAACTCTGATAACTAGCATGATTTAAGCTTAGAAACTGTCCAATTTACTTGACTAGTATTTTTGTGCATTTTCCTAGTTATAAAATCTATAAAAATAGCATTTACCTTGTTCAACAAAAAATTGTTTTAGCTATACAGAGTAAACTAATAAACAGTTTCAATATTAAAAAAAAATGCAAGGTTGCCACTCTAAAAACAAGGCTGCCACTCTTTGAGTCAAAAAACTGTCCTTAGTGAACTTGAGTTGGGATGAAACACTTTTTTCACAATTTGATCTTATTTTTATGTAGTTTTTACTAAGCTACAAGATGCTTTTTACAGATTTTAAAAATTTAAAATATTTTTTTAGATATAGCCGGTCAAAGTCGAAGGCAACAAAAAGTTCCTTATGGGAGGCACAAACTAACACGGGTTTAAAATGTTTCTTTAGATGTTTCTTTTATAAAACAAAACAATTTGCTGAAATAGAAATCCAAAACACTAAGAAAAAAAAGTTATAACAAAAGTAATTTTTTTTTGTATATATAAAAATATATATTGATACTTTAAAATTTAAAACTTCTTTTCAACAAAAGTATAAAATTTTATAAAAATTAGGATGAAAAGTTTGATAAAAATTGCTTTAAAAATTATGGAGAATATAGGTTTTCAGTAAAATTGTTTTTTTTTGCTGTTTTGGTTTGCTCCTTGTATAATAAATCATTGTACTCTCTGGCTTTGACCGGTTGTATCTAAAAGTTTTATTGTAAATTTCAAGTTTATTAAAGAGTAACTATTAGCTTTCTGAAAAAGTTAAAATAAGAACAACATAAAAAAAAAGAGCCTATACACCCCCCCCTGCCTTACCCCTAACTATTTTGCACAATTTTTTTTTACAAACATTAAGATTTTTATTAATTTTTTTTCTAAATTTAATGTTTTTTTGTTTGAGGTTAAAAATTCAATAGTTGTTTAAGGGTATGTTTTCTTTATTTAAATTTAATTAGTTTTTCATTTTAATGACAGTATTTTTATCAGGAGCTCAACTTTTTTAAGTTTGGTTGGTGAGGCTGTTGACTTTTCAATAAATTTAAAGATAAATTATAAATATGTAACCATTATAGCAGTAAAAAAAAATGGTTAGATAGTTTTCATGTGGCCATAGGGGTAAAACATTTATTTTTTTAATTTTAAATAAGCTTGTTATTTTCAGAGTAAAAAACTAAAACTGCTTTAGTCAGCCTGAATATTTTTCTAATTTGGTCTGTTTTAATTTATCTTGGGTCATCTTGAGTTTTTAACATTTCTAAGTTATCCTGATTATGAGGCAAGACAACCATGTTTCAACAATTTTATCTAAAATTTTTGCTTTGTTTATGAAAAAATTAAACCAAAAGTTATATAAAGTAGAGGTAGACTAAATTTTCCTAAAATGTTAAACTACTCTAAGTAATCAAAGTTTCTAAGTTAGGTCTATTTACTTTATTTAAATATGTGACTGTTTCAATAATACTAATTTTTATTTAATATAAATTTAAATTATTTTTTTGTATGAGTAAACTAGAAGTTTATAATAAACTTCTTAACATTTTTTTTCAAAACTCAAAATTTACATTTAAATATAATTTAAATAAACATTTTATTAACTTTATGATAACAATAATCAGTTATAGTTAAGTTTATGTATGCAGATTAAAATAAAAAATAAAATTTTTAAGACTTTGGTGATTTAGGTTTTTTATCTATTTTTTTCAAAATATGTAATTTATGACAAGTTTTGTTCTTTTATTGTTTCGTTTTAATAGAAGTGATCTCTTAAATTTAAAATATCATGTGGGTACATGAACTTAAGTTTAATCCTTTGCACTTTGCAGTAGCTTAGCTTTGTTTTAAATTTATGTTTACAATAGCTTGTAGATGATATTTAAGCAAGTTCTGTTTTAGGGAATTTTCAACTTAACTTACTTACCGCAAGATATTGATTTTGCGGTAATTCTTGAAGAAATTTTGCTTTTTTGAGTTCATTTGCGGCAGTCAGCTAAGAGTTTGCGGCAGTGAAGTGGGCAAAATGGTCGTTTTCAAAATTGGAGTTTTAAAAGAGATTTCGTTCTAAAAAATAACGAAAACGTTATAGATACTTATTTTTTTTCTTACAAAATTTCAAGGTGGTGCAGTTGCGGCAGTGCAACACCCCACGCGACGCCCCTGCTAGGAAGTGCAAAGATTATCATATATCTTTGTTTTTCTCTACATTCAGCCACAAAGGGAGTCTTTACTTTTTTTACAAGTACTTCTCTACAGAAGGTGACTATGATCGTAAGAACTTTTTTGACTTGCTTAATGAAGTACAGATAGTCACTGTTTGTACCAAAACATTGACTGTAAAAAACAACAGAAGACTGATTGAATGCATAAGCTTTGGTACTGGGGGACCTAAAACTACATTAGAATACATTAAAAACTTAAAAAAAAAAAGATTATTTAGGTTTTGAGGAGATGTTCTTTCTTAGGAAGGCACAAAAGCAATTTATCAGCGTGACAACTCAAAATTACTGTACAGTCCTAGTGTACGATGTAAAGAATCAACTGTTCTACTTTGTTGAAGACTTGATCCCAAATTTAGAACTCTATTATTATAACAGTTCTCGATTCGCTGCTGATAAAGATAACTTGGTGTATATGCACAGTTGTAAATGGGTAAGGTCCAATAGAACCAGTGAGTTCTCAACATTCAAGTACGTTGACGACGAACTGGTGAAAACTGGTAAACAGTTAATAGCTCCAGTTTGTTTGAGAATTCCGTTTTGTGTTGTTTAAGGTAATCGTAGTGGCAGTGATACAGAATTGCTTGATATGAACTTAGTTCAAGTAATTCAAGTAGAAACTTGTTTTCAATTTATATTTTCTACATGTTTAAAAAGATTTTGTGCATTGCATTTTATACACAAGTGTGCTAACCTTACGTATGAATTACAGTAAATAACGAAAAATTTGAATAAAAACTTTTTACTTGCATTTTATTCAATTTTATAACTCCATAAAAATAAAAACTTTAAACTGTATTAGTATAAAACCCTTTACTTTTTAAAAAAGTGTTGTGCAAAAAAAACTATATAACATTTTGCAAATTTAATGCTTTTTTGATTCAGTTTTTACAATACAAACAATTTTAACTCTACTTGCTTATTTTGTGTAAGATTAACACTACAGTTTTTTAAATTTCACATTGTATATAATTATAAAATTGTTTTTGTTTGAAATTTGCACTTATAGTTGCTTCCTTGTAAATAAGTATAAGACTTTCTGAATGAATATTTACTTTTAAACAGAACTGTTTAGCATAACATTAAATGAAAATGTTAAAAAAGTTAAGCATATGAATAAAAACTAACTGAGATTACTTTCTTAACAATAGTTTGATCTGTTTTCTGAAAAAATCTTAAAACATTATTTTCAGGTTTTTGAATATTATTTTTTTTTAATTTTCCCTTTTGGGCTTAGAAAAATATTAAAATAGATAGTAAAAGATCTTTTATTTGTTGTTACTACTGTACATTTCTTATTAAGTGCATAGTGTTTAAATGTTGCAGTACTTAGTTTTATATTTTTATTTGTTGAAAATTGGTTAGTGGTGAATTTATTTCTTTAAAACGTAAAATTAACATCTAACATCTTTTTTTATTCAAATATAAACTTCTTTAAGTATTTCAATCAACTATGTAAAAAAAATTGAACATAAAATACTTATTAAGTTCACCGTAAAAGAATTTTAGCCTGTTACAATTTTACCTGCTCCAAAAAGTTGTGACCTTTTTTTCAAATATTTTCATGTCTGCTATCAATAATGTTTATGTTAAATATAAATTAAGTTGTAGTAATATTTTTAAGCTAAACAATTTGGTATACATCTTATTTTCTATTTTTAAGTTCTAGGATAAAACTGTATCTTAATTTTTATATTATTAGACAAGTTTTAGAGTGCATTATAAATAAAACTTTCTTAAGTAAATACGTAACTAAGTTATTTTGGTTAAATTTTCATTTCTATTCTTTCAACTTTTGATTGTTTTATTTCTATTATATTGAAGGCTTAAAAGTTCAGATATAATTTTTAAACTTTTTAGCTAATAAAAATGTAAAAGCATGTGGTGTACTACTTGATAATTGAAAGGTTCTTTTGGTACTTTAGAACTTTAGACCAAAGTTTTTGAGCACTTTTTTATCGTTTAATAAACAATAATTGAAAAATATTTCGTAGTTAGGTGAATTAGGAAAAAATTAGTTTGTATTGTACTTTTTCAAATAAAATAAATAAAAGATGTCCTCAACAACTTCCTGTAATCTTCAGATGTTTAAGTTTTATTCAGCCTGAACCTTTTAATATATATCAACAAGGTCTTTTTCTTTTGACTTAATGAGTTATCTTAATGAGTTAAATTAATTGTTTTTTTTTGACTTAATTTTTTTTTTAATAATTTTTTTTTATTCTAACCTTAATAGTAAGTTTCAGCTAAATTTATGTTTTTTGCATAACTTATTTTTATTCTCATTAAGATTTTGAAAAAGGAAAAAAAAAAAATTGAACAAAATTGTAGTTAAAATTATTGTTATGTTTTACTTTTTTGTAATATAGTTGTACAAGAATCTTTAGTCCTAAAGGATAAGTTACATTTAAAGTTAATTTTAATATTTTTTTATATATTAACATATCAGCATTTACCTCTTGAGTTTAAAAGTTTTTCTTGAATAAAAATACTATTTTTAGTTTAATAAACTTTCTAGTTTTCTGAATATTAATTAAGTGTTCCTTTAAGTCGGAAATGTCGGAAAAATAAATAAGCGGGAATTTGATTTGTAAATGGTAAAAAGTAAACGATTAATAAGTTAGTAAAAGGGTGATATGTAATAATTAAAAGCGATTTTTTAATGTTTCTGCCTAGGAGCGTTTAATGAAAAAAATGAGATTAAAATTCTTGTTTTAGATGAATATACATACAACACATATATGTATAATTAAAAAGATTGAAATGTAGCTTTATCAATTATATATTATTATAAGTGGTGTGTAAAGTAACAATGGGCATTTTTTAGACGAAAATGCCTATCGATTTTGTATTTAAAGTAAACATCTACCGGATCTAGAGCTTTATTTCAAATTAAGATCTGGTCGGACCCTAAATAAAAACAAGTCCAATAAACTAAATATGTTTTGAACATTCTCATCAGTAAAATACATAATTAACATGTTATAATAGTTGTAAAAAAGTAACCATAAAGTATAAAAAAAGTAAGTAAAAGACAAAAACAACTAGCAACAACTAAAAATTATTAAACATTAATTAAAAATAACTAACCTTTATGCATGAGCAATAAAAAATCTTATAATACTTTGAGTATAATCCATTGACTACAACCTAAGTATTTAAACTACAGTATTTTCTCAGTAAAAATCAAACTAAACTTTTTCAGAAGTAGGAAAAAAAAACAAGCTAAGTTTAGTGGGTGAGACATACATAAAAAATATTTTGAATTTTTTGTTAATATTAGACTGTATATTTTCGGTTTCCGCACCGTTTTGATTCACTGTGTGAAATCAATTCGTTAATATTTTATTTTCTGCGGTATACTATCAAAATCCACCCGCGGTGGTGAATGAAAACGGTGGTGAATGAAACGGTGCGGAAACCGAAAATATACAACCTAATTTAAGAAAAAGAATCATTATTATTTACGTATGTCTCACACACTAAACAAAAGTTTGTTTTTTTTGTTAATTCTGAAAAAGTTTAATTCTATTTTGGTATACTATCAAAATCAACAAATCAACCCGATCAAAATCCACCTGCGTTCAAAATCAACCCGATTTTTTATATATTCTACATCTATTAATTTATTTTATATATATTTTACACTTTTTAATTTTTTTTTCATTATTTTTTAATATCACCGTTAATACTAACCCTTACCCTCGACCGGTAAGCGGTTCTCGAATTGACTGGGTTGATTTTGAAAAAAATAAAAACTTTAAACTGTTTTAGTATAAAAACCTTTATTTTCAAAAAATTTTGTACAATACAAAAGTATTATATATATATTTTTTCAAATTTCATACTTTTGTATAAGTTTAGTTTTTACAAAATATAAGATTTTACACTTACTTGCTTTTTTTATTTAAAATTAACACTACGGTTTTTAATTTCAAATTTATAACATTTTATTTTTTTAAAATTTGCACTATTAGTTGCTTTATTTTAAATAAGCACAAAGTTTTCTACATGAATATTTACTTATCAACAGAACTGTTTAGTATAACATGTATTGAAGTTTTAAAAAGAGTTAAGCATAAGAAATAAAAAAGTAAAATGAGATTACTGTCTCAATAATAATTTAATATGTTTTCTGAAAAAATTTAAAAATATTTCTTTCAAGTTTTTAAATAATATTTGCTTCTTTTTAGTTACACTTTTGGGATTAAAAGTATATAAAGAAAAATATATAAGAAGATAATTCTTTTATTTGTATTATTATTTATTTCACATTAAGTGCATAGTGTTTAAATGTTGATGTACTAGTTTTTATGTTGTTATTTACAAAAGTTTAGTTAGTGGTAAACTTACTTCTTTAAAAAGTATTGTAAAATATAAAACATCTTTTTTTATTCAACTATAAAGTTCTTTAAGTATTTTAATCAACTATGTATAAAAAAATTTAACATAAAATACTTATAAAGTTGTAAAAGTATTTTAGCTTATTCGATTATAGCTTCTTCAAAAAAGTTTTGACCTTTTTTTCAAGTATTTTCATGTCTGCTGTTATTAGTCTTTATGTCGATTTATAAAATAAGTTGTACTAAATTCTTAAAGTCTGAAAATTGTCTATACTTCTTATTTTATATTGTTAAGTTTTAGGCTTAAACTGTATCTTCATTTTTATCTTATTAGACAAGTTTTAGAGTACATTATGAATAAACTTTCTTAAGTAAACACATAACTTTGTTATTTTTGTCTAATTTTTATTTCAATTTTTTGATCGTTTCATTTCTATCATATTAAAGGCTTAAAACTTCAGATAGAAAAATTTAACGTTTTAGCTCGTAAAACTTGTAAAAAGCACATGGTGTGCGATTTGATAAGCGAAAGGTTTTTTCGTACACCAGGTCCTTAGACTAAACTTTTTGAGCACTTTTTTATCATTAATAAACAATTAAGTTATTTCGGAAAAATTTCATTTTTTCCGTATCAAACTCGTAAAACTGTTTTGGCATATAGTTTATCATGTTTTCTGTACGTAGTTTCTAGCTTTCAAACACTTGTCACACAAGTGAAGAAAACAAGGATTTGCAACATCATAATTATTACAACTCTGCAAAACACGACAAGTCTGATTAAAAAAATGTAAAAAAGTTTTAAACTCAATAAAGCATACTCTTTTGAAAGTGCGTACTCAACAGGAATGTAAAATATATTATTACCATTAAGTTTTAACGGCTATAAAATGATATTTAAATAAAAGAGACAATGGATGGTATACGTCAGGTTTATTGATAAAAGTTTCCTAAAAAATAGAATTTTTAGTGACTGGGCTGAAGAATGCGATGTTAACATCGAGCATTTTGACGTGGTCGTCAATTTTCTTCATGTTTTCAAAGCACTCCAGTTTGACCTTTTCGGACTTTTTTATCTCTTCGTTGTGAAGTCTGGATATAAAAAAGTATTTATCTAAACAAAAATTTAAAAAATTGTTTATTTGAAATGCATTTGTTGGAACTTGTTAAATAAATGTTTAGAAGGTATATTTTGACCTCAGTGTTCAAAAGAGTAAATAGTATTAAGTTTTTCAATTTTTCGAAAAATAAAGTTTTCTTTCACAATACTTACAGCTGACTAAAATTACAGTTTAAACAAAAACCTATAAAAGCTAGTTTTTAATAATCTAAGAATGAACATTTTTTTCCATACTATAAAAAATATGCATTGCACTCTATAAAAAAATTATTATTACCTTCATATTAATAAAATTTATTCATGATTTGTTATATTAGATGATTTAATTACAATTATCCTTAATGATATCTAATTAAATTATATAAAAACTATAAATAAGTATATGTTTACTTATATAAATAAAAAATACGTTAAGATTACGTTAAAAAAAGTAAATAAAACAAATTAACTTCCAGTAAATTTCTTTTGGTCCCCTGAAATGATCGTCATGGAGATCGTTCATTTTCTGATGATGGGCAGCTTCGAAGCTGAAAAAAAAATTCACTTAGTTGTGTTTAAGACCAAGGAAAAGTAAATTAGATTGAATTTAAATTTATAAAATTTTTTGTTTTTTTAACAGCTTAACTTGAGATGTCACAGTCACAGTTGCTGCTGAGCACTCGAAAACTTTATTTAGAAATAGAAGTAAAGAACAGCAACAAAAAACTAACTCTACATAGCTTTCCACTATAGACTTTTTAACTTGAAGGGCCTGCTTTCTTTGTTCTTTCAAGGCGGCTGCTTGTTGCATCTGTTCTTTCTCTTCTTTGGAAAGCTAAAAAAAAATAAAAAACGGATTCATAGTTTTTGAAGAAAGTTTTACGTAGCTGCCACTTAAAAAGACAATTCTTCATTAGAGTTCAAAATAAACCAAATTTTGAAATCAAATTATGTTAGGCTTTTTAATGATAATGTGTTTCAAAACAAAAAAGTCGTTCTGAAAAGTTTAGCCGGTCGATTAGAACAGTTTACCCAGATGTTTATAAAAACGAAAAAGCTTTTCTTCAAACAGTGCTGCTAGTGTATTTTATATTAAAGTTTTACTCTTTTAAAATATTTAAGATATTGTGTGAAACAGTTTCTTCATTTTAAACTAAGGGCTAGTATACTCAACTACGGCTAGTATACTTAAGCTTAGTCTGACTTACATACTTGCTGAGTCAGTAAAAAATGCTTCATTTCATGCTATTTTTATCTTTAATAATTATAGCTTTATTTTTTAAATAGTTTGTAATATGTTTGGGTTAGGTGGTTGGGGTAAACGGTATGAAAAAAAAAAAAAGCAATAAAATTACTCACTGACTCAGTAAATATGCAAGTCACATTGAACTTCAAGTATACTAGCCCTAGTTAAGTGTTTAATTTTACAATGGAGCAACTGTTACATATAGTATCTTAATTAGTTTGAAGAAAATATGAGTAAAACGGGTGTTTAAATGTTTGTAGTTATAAATGTTTAAAATAATAAATAAATACACTCACGAATATATTCTTAACGCTCATAGGAGAACAAGCTCCCCCAAATTCTTTTCCTTTTCCAACTTTGTGCACTCGATCATCGTCATCAAAACAGTTGGAACCCTGATCGTGTTTATTTGTTAGAAGATATTTTTGAGAACATAATCAATATAGTGTGATTAACAAGCTAAAAATTCATTAGGTAGGTCATGATTTAAACAGGGTTACCAAATAAATTTGGCAAATTTTCTCCAGGTTTTAAAAGTTTTTGCCAGAGCTTTAAATGTACACATTTTTGGATCTGTTTTTAATTTAAAGTTAAGCTTAAGATAAAAATCTATGTATAAATTAAATTGTATAAAAAGATTGAAAAAGATCGGAAGCTACTTTAAATTAGTGATGTACCGGACCCGGATCCGGACTTTTTTTTTCAAATTAGGATTCGGCCGGAACCGGATCGGGTCTTTTTTTTTTAATTAGGATCCGGCCGGAACCGGATCCGGATTTTTTTTTCATATCAAGATCCGGCCGGATCCGGATATCAGACAAAAATGGCGATATCCGGCCGGTTCCGGACCCGGATAATGAATCCGGTAAATCACTATTAAAATGTTTTTTTGAAAAAAAAGTTGATGATGCCAATATTTTTTTATCTATATGATAGATTTTTTGTGTCAAATCGAAATTTACTATTTAACATGAAAAAATTTGTATAAATTCAAGATTTTTACTTTGGTTTTTGTTCAAAATTCCAAGTTTCCAGTTTTTTTTTCAATTTTTTTCAAACTCCACGTGTTTGCAGTTTTATTAGCCCAAATTGTCAAATTTCGGGTTTTTCAATGTTTCAAAGATTTTTAACAACCCTGTTCAGAGTTTAAAAAAAAACTTTATTTGCTGTACTATTTTCATATAAATTTAAAAGTAAGAACAATGTATAAGGTCCGCAGTTAAGCAGTCATCTTAGAGTACATTTTACTTTTGAATAATACTTTTGAACAATACCTCTCGATGACTAATAGTTGATCAAATTATACATTTAAATATTTTCAAACCCTCTACAAAACAGAGCCCGATATTGGTTTATTAAATTTTTCTCTCACCATTTTAGAATATGAAGAGCCTCCAAACTCCTCGTTCTTATTTCTTCTTTCAACTTTATAACGCGTTTCAAAACTATCCCTTTCTTTTTTCGAGGCTTCTGTTATAAAATTACGTTTAATAAAATTATAACAACAGAATAGAAGCTAAAAAATTTAATTAACTGTTTAATAAAGTTATGCATTGTCTTAAATGTGAGATTAACTAAAATTGAAAATAGTTATTTTCAAATTATTTGTAGGAATAGCGATTATAACTTATTTTTAACCATTTTTAATTCTTTGTTCCTCCTCCTTATTCCACAGTTGCCACTCTTTGCCTGGTTTCTCCTGTGTCATCTTTGAAAATGCTTGCATTGACCTGGGAAATCCTTCTTCCTTGTTAGCTTGCGCTTTCATTACGTTCATTTCCTCCAAGGTTGAGTTTTTCTTTTCTTTTGGTGCATTCATTAACGATAATATTTTGTTTATACCAGTTTTAATTGTTTGTTCATCTTCCTTACTCAAAAGTTGCCACTCTTTGCCTGAATTCTCCTGTGTCATGTTTGAGAATGCTTGCATTGACCTGGGAAATCCTTCTTCCTTGTTAGCTTGCGTCTTCATTACGTTCATTTCCTCCAAGGTTGAGTTTTTCTTTTCTTTTGGTGAATTCATTAACGATAATATTTTGTTTATACCATTTTTAATTGTTTGTTCATCTTCCTTGTTACACAGTTGCCAGTCTTTGCCTGGTTTCTCTTGTGACATCTTTGAAAATGCTTGCATTGACCTGGGAAATCCTTCTTCCTTGTTAGCTTGAGTCTTCATTATGTTCATTTCCTCCAAGGATGAGTTTTTCTTTTCTTTTGGTGCATTCATTAACGATAATATTTTGTTTATACCGTTTTTAATTTTTTGTTCATCTTCCTTATTCCACTGTTGCCACTCTTTGCCTGATTTCTCCTGTGTCATCTTTGAAAATGCTTGCATTGACCTGGGAAATCCTTCTTCTTCATTTGCTTTCGTTTTCTTCACTGATTTCTTCTGAGAAATTGAACTTTCAGCATGCTTCTATAAAAAATGTGAGCAAAAAAATTAAAAGTGTAAGACCTTAAGTTTTTGAGATTAATTATAAGCTAAAATGTAATTTTAAAATGACGTTATCACATCAGCTACTTTTTGTAGCAAACAAGTTTTTATCTCAATTAACTGTAATATACATACTTTAATTTTATGTTATCAAAGAAAACTGAAACCTTTTTAATTTTTTTTAATACTTTTGTTTTCAATTCCTGATCGCTATCATCGGAACTATCAATTGAACTGTCGCTATCTGATGAAGATTTAATCTTAAGACTCTTCAAATCTTTCCTAATCTGTTTTTGTTTTTCAGCTTTCACATCACACTCGTTCAACGCTTCCTTCATCAACCCTTTTATTTCACTGTTGAAGTTTTGTTTAGTTTATAATTGGCTATATAATGACTGAAAAAAAAAATATTTTGAATTAAATTTTTTTCATTCTATGCCTAATTTCAAAGATCACAGTAAGCTAATTATAAACTATGTTGTTTTCTATAAACAAACAATTATTTGATAAATATTTAAACTTATTCGGTCCTCTTTTTTTGATGATTCTCACAAATCTCCTTTGAAAATAGTAAATGAATATAGTTTAATTTTTATCTCTCTTAAAATTTATATAATAAAAGTTTTGGTGTGGCCAAAAAACTATCTTATAAATATTCAAACAAATTATACTTAAATTTTAGTGTTTAAGAAAAACATATCTTGATCTTTCACTTTATGCTTAAAATAGTTTTAAATTAAACAACAAACGTTTTCAAGAACTCTTTCACATCTTTGTAGCAACCGTCAAAAGCTTTTTGGACTTCAGATGATTTATGATGATTCTTGTGGCTTCTTGTTGCATGTTTTGAAGCGAACTCAGCAGTTTTGGCTTTTTGAGTAACAAAATCATTTTCTGTTTTCTGTTTTATAAATTACTGGAATAAGCTTTAGTTCTAAGGTCATTGGTTTTAACTATAATTTTATGCTGTTTGTATTTATAAAACTGAATTTTTTAAATTAAAATGACAATTTTGATATATACTAATAAAAAAAGCTCAGGTGATCTATTGTAGTATATCAGAGATTTTGTTTTATAAACTACGTTCAAAAATTATTTTAATATTTAAGAAAACAATCGGCAAACTTAACTTGGTTAGCTTTTTAGAGTAGAGAAGTTTATTAATTAACAACATCTGACTTTAATTTGTTGTCCACAAACAAGTAAACAACTTTACTTCTCAAAATATATTTATACATTTTTATACGAAATAATGTTAACACAAAACATAAAAGCAAAACTACTTTGTAAGACAACAATTGAATTTTTTGAGAAGGCAGTTCTTCATAGTCCACAGCTGACGTCACTGCTTGTTTTGCCATGTTGTTACTGTGTCTGTTACAATTTCTATTTACTTAAATCATTTCTTTCAAATTTTTCAAAGCCCTGCGACACTTAGTTAAAAAAAAAAAGTGTTTACACTTGTTTCGGACGGCTATCAAGATATAACACTTATAAACACATTAGGCAAATTTAAAATTAGTCTCTGCAATAATTTGAAACTGCAACACTTTAAAATATGACCATAGCCATACCTGTTAACAAGATTCAAAAGTCCCCTGTATCCCTTCATACTGCCCTTTTTCACGCCTTTTTTGATCAAACCAGGCAATTTCTTCATCTTGAAATCTCTCCATGACTGTTCTCCCTAGTGGGTAAAATAAGTCAACATAAAAATGTTGTTTTAGCTAACAAATATAATAGTTTTACTATTAGTCTGTAAATGTAGTGTAAAACAAAAAAGAACCTTCGAAAAACTTAGCTTTTCAACACGGTTTTTAAGCGAACAACAAGTTTACATATAAGTTGGATAATAATTCAAATTATATTTAAAGCAACATTAACATGAGCATATTTTTTGTGAACGTTTTCATCATCAGAGTAGTCACTATCACTTTGATCGTCATTGTGGTTGAAAAAACCGATGCTTTCTTTCTCGCTGCAAATTATTTTGTTTGGTTAATTCATTGTTAGTAACTTTTAAGTCAGCCCTTTCAAGCATGTCTAATGTAATTTTTAGAATTATAACCTTATAAATTACTTTTTTACAAAGTGCGAAAATTGTTATTGCATACAATTCAGAGAAATAGTTTAAAATAAATAGTAATTTTTAATTTAAGTTGTTAAAACAATATAACTACATAAACAGAATGAGAATGAACACTATTTTGTATAAAATTGAAAAAAAAACAAGTTTTACTTTGTATTTAAAAGTTAGAATTATTTAACTAAAAAACACACTTAAAACGAAAAGAGACAAGGAAACATTGTTATATTATAAAAAAAAAATAATAAAGGTTTGGAAAAGTACTAACTTAAAAACAATCAAATGCATAGTAATTTTATTAAACTTTTTTTAAAAAAAACTACCACTGTACGATTGGAAATAATTCTACAATAAAACTACTCATTTTAAAATGTGTAAATCATCATTTTTTGTTTAAAAAAACAAACTAAACTTTTTATACGTTACAGTGTGTTTCTTATACAAACACAAATTCTAGGTGCTGACAGAGCAAATACAACTTATACAACAAAAAATAAAATATTATTGTTTTATAGTTAATAACTGACATCATACGATTGTAAATGTTTCTTATTTCTGAGTTTTTCTGCTTACATACACCATCATCATCTTCATTGAAATCCACACAAATCACACCCGGTGCGCAGTTTTGCTCCTGAAATTAAAACATTTATAAATTTTAAATTGATAAAAAGAGTATATTTTAACTACTCCTACTTATCAACAAGTTTTAGACTTGGGGTTGGTTTTAATTACAAAGCCTATAAGAAAATAAAATATGAGCTTGGTTTTATTTTACCAAAGTTTCCCAAAATTGACAGGATGCAAAACTAAAGATTTGGCGAAAAGTAAAAAAGGTGTTTAACTAGTAAAGAGGCGACTAATTAACCGAAATTCTTAAGCTCCAGCCAAGTAGATGATTTTGAAAATGAGTTTTTAAGGAACCTTCCTGATATTTTTACTTAAAAAAAGCTTACATTTATACACTACTAAATAAAAACTAAGTTTATTTTTAAAATTCTGTTTCTACTTGCGCTTGAGATTTAGCGATAAAGTCATCACGATGCTTGGAGATTGTCCTTTCTGCTTTATCCTGACTCATGCTGTTGTAAAACAAACAATTTTTTTATAAAACAGCCTAAAACGAGATACTTTTAAACTTCAAAAAAAATTAGAATTTAACACGCAAAACTTTCACATGTTGAGCTTAAAAAATCGGCAAATTTTTAAAAGATTAAAAGTATTTTTTAAACAAACATTAGCAATTTGATGCCCAAAAATATTTAATCAATTTCATTACCAAATAATTATAAGATACTTAATTTATAATAAATACATAAGAAGAAAATCAAAAGTATTTTAAATTATAAATAAGTCTAAATGATAAAAAAAATTTAACAATGTTCACGATGACATTTTAATTACTTGAAATTATTTTAAACTTATATTATCAAAATAATTTTCATCAAATCTTTAAAATACATTAAAAAAATAAATAATAAAACAAACTTTTTAACAAGGTTGATGACAACTAGGGTATCATAATCTAAACAATCCATGGTATCTTTCAACCCATTGTCTAATACGTATTTGATTCTTTCTTCTACCCCATCTTTCCAGTTGTCAGAGTGGAAGTCACATATCGGTTTCTCTCCAATGAGGTCTGAGTTCTGTTTTGTTTATTGATAAATTAATAAAAAGTCTAAGACATAGTTTCGTTGAAATTGGAAAAATATTTTCAGTTTATAAATTATAAACCTTTAGTGAAAATTAGTTTTATCTTTAGCAACAGCGATTAAAAAAGTATTTAAACTTACTTAAATAGCGAAAAAAAAATATGTTGAAGCTTTTAAGCGAGTAATTTTACCGGTAACTAACAACATTTAAGAACACCAATCAAAAAGTCTCATGTTCAAGTCTTACTTACATCAAATTGTTGGTTCGAGTTGTCCGGGTTGTAAACAGAACATTCCAGAGCTCTTTTATACGGAACCACCCTGTTGTTTCCTTTGAAGAAACCGCCGCCGCATTTTCTCTTTATTTTCATTTTCATGTCTTTGTGGTTTCTTCGGCTAAAATTAAATAAGGTTTATACAAATAACAGCTTTTATGCCTTAGACAGCAGCTTTTAAATCAACGTGGATATTCAATTTTTAAAATCGTGATAAAATGAAAGTTTAAATTGTTATCTTATTTTAAACTTTTGATAGAAAAATTGTTTAAATAAGTGTATCACTACAAAAATACTCAGTTACAAAAAACAACTACAAAGGTTAATGGTACCCTTGATTGGAAAAACTTAAGTAAAACGAAACTACTATTTGTCTGTCCTATATAAAAGTTTGTGACTTAAAACAAATATTTTTCAATATACTTCATACTACATTATCACAAGAAAATACAGTTACAAAACTAACTCTCTGACAACGTTAATTGCATCCTGGGATTCCTTATCAAGATACCCCATTACACCTTGTAACCCATTGTTGAATCCGTGCTCAATTCTTTCTTCTACCGGATCTTTAAATTCATCAGAGTCAAAGACACATATTGGCTTCTTTCCAAAGCGGTTCATACTCATCTGCTTTGCTGGGCTGAATTCAAACACAGCTTTGAACTAATTACGTTATTAAGTCTTTTATAAAACATCATCTTTTAAGTTAACGTGGATACAGTACTCTGTAAGAGTGTCACGATCGAATTGATTTATAAAACCATATTAAAATGAAACTTTTAACTGATTACCTTATTAATATAACTTGAGAATGCATCACTACAAAAAACGTTCAGTTTTGAAACAAACTTTTTTATAAAGTTTATGGTACTACTGGTTTCTGATTTATAAAAACCAAGTTAAAACGAAATTTTGTTTTGTTCATCCTATTTCAAGCTTTTAACTTTAAACAAAAATAATTAAGTTTCATAACACATTATACCCTAAAGAATATTGATTTTTAGCACATAAATCTTTTAACAAAGTTTATGGTATGATTGGTGTATTATTTATAAAAAACTAAGCTAAAATAAAACTTTGATTTTTTCATCCTGTTTATAACTTATAAATTCAAACAAAAAAAAAATTCAGTTATTTTAAAATAACAATCAATTCCAAAACAAACTTTACATTGATGCCATCTGCGTTCTGGCCCACGTAAATCCAGTCACCCATGATGTCGTTCTGCGCTTTCATCATCATCTGCTGCATTTTCGCATCGGCCAACTCCTTGAAACATGCCGGCTTCAGACCAAAAATGTCCGGCTTGGGTCCGTACTGGTTGAAAAAAATTTTTTTAGAGGCAAGGTGATTTATAATTTTTTTTTCCGATTTAACCGACCGTATTAATTGAAAAATTATAGCGTAAACTACTGCTATACTTTAAGGTCAGTTTGAGCTGAATAAATTTCTGAGTCAGCAAAAAGGATTGTTTTAATATTTTTCTTATTTAAATAAATAAAACTTGAACTTTAAATATTTTTTTAATAAATTTGTGTAATATGGGTTAGGGTTGGAGTAAAAAAAAAGATAAAAACTTTAAAATATTTGCTGTCTCAGCTTTTTTCAGCTCTTTCAACTTAGACTGTCCTTTCAATGTACTTACTCGAATAAACCTTATCCTTGATTTATAAAAAATGAAAAAAGAAAACATTTTCGTTGCAACTCACGCCGTCGTGGTGTCCTAAATATTTCGAAATGTTTGTCGGTCTGTTATATGGAATCGTCCCGAATTCCTGAGGTTTTTTATCAGGAACAACTTCACCGTTTCCTTCCAGTTTGCAACCAGTTTCTCCATTGCATTTTGCTTGCAGCTCATTTTGGTTTGCCGGGCTAAAATTGAAGTGTAAATACAACTAATGAGTTTATACAATGTTTTTTATATTTACTCAAATTTCAAGTACACGTTTTTGAGTACCATATGTAGGTACTACAGTAGAACTGGTTTATATAAACCAAGTGAATTCTTCTACTTAACTATTTTGTTGGTTTATTTTAGCAAATATATTATTAAACGAAAATGAAAAAAAAAGGGAATATCACCTAAAAACTACTGTTAACAACTTTATTAAAACAATGGTAACTTTAAAATAAATTATTTAAACATTAAAGGGGCTTTTTCGGTTTACAAAAATTCATGTTAAAGTGACAAACATAGAATTTTGACTTAATAGTTTGACTGCTGATTCAACTAACTCTTTCAGGTATTGAGACACCATTTCTAGAATTTCAAGCTCATCAACTTGATTCTTACCCCAAGGTAACCTCTTGTATGTTTTTCTCTGTAGGGAAATATTTTTTTTAAATATTTTTTTTGACTTTTTTAACTTTAAATTAGTGTTTAGCTTTTACTTAGCAAGTTTTCTAAATAGTTTTGACATTTTTAAACGCTGTGATTTTTTGTTTATGATAAAAAACTATAGTTGTTTACATACGTAAATGAGAATAAACTTTAACTAGTTTTTTAAACTTGAACTAGTTTTTTAAATACTGAGAAAGTTAAACGTTCACATCATAATAAGTGTATTAAAATAAAAATAAATAGTTAAAAACGGCATAAAACATAGATCAATTAATTTAAAATACCAAAAAACTTAAAGCGAGCATAAAACCTATTTGAAATGAAACATATTTTCTAAACTAAATAATTAACAAAAAAGTACTTACGACTTCAAGAACCCATGAACTGCAGCATGTCAACAAATATTTAATTAGTTTTTTGCATTCCTCTAAATCCAAATTTTGAGAAACAATATATTCAATCATGCTACGAACCTGTTAAAATCAGAAGAAACATTTCTATTAGTACTGTATAACTACTTTAAGTATACAAAAAAATAACAAAATTCTACAATGAATATTGACAAATAAAAAAAAAGAACGTAAAAAAGTATATTTAAAAATATTAAGTTAATACTTTGGATTGAATTTTATGCTTTTTTTTGTAATTATAAGTGTCACTTAAGTTTATTAAAATACAAACACTTAGTATTTGTCTATTTAAAGTAGCGATTCTTAATTATTTTAGATTTTTTACCCCTTTTTGAAAGATTATTACCAAGTTTACCCCCAACCTACAAAATAGTGTTTAATTTTGAAGAAAAAAACTATATTTTTAAACTTTAAGCTTAATAAATCTAAAAATCGTAAAAATTAAATTGTTTATTTTACTTTAAAAAGATTACAGTTAATAACTAACTAAAAAACTATAAATACAATTAAAAAAGTTAGTTTACTGACATGTAATAAAAAAAATTTAGCCCAAGGGGTATATTTATCCTAGTTTAAGAATTGCTGATTTCAATTACTTTATACTTTACCATAAATACTTGTATCGTATTGTTGTTGGCAGGAAACGTTTCCAAGTTGTTAACAATATCTTTCACCATTTGTTTAGCTGAACCGATTTTATTCTTTTCGAAAGAGCTGTTTATCTGTTTTATTTATATCAAAGTATAGACTTAATTGATGTTTAGATGTCTTTTTTGACTTAGTTTATTAACAAACATCGATAAAGTTAAAAATAGTTTATTTGCATTTTTACTATGTAAAAATTAGTAATTTAAAATAGTATTATATACATTTACTACAATAGTACCAGATCTTATAATTAGAGCTAACTATGATATCATTTTTTATTTTCAGTATAAACTAACTTAAAAACCAAATAAAAAACTAATTTAAATATTAAAAATTTAATTTTTGTAACAAAAACTGATCATGAATAATTTAATCTCGTTTTTATTCCGTGACCAATTATTAATAAATAAGAAAAATAAAACACAAAGCTTTATCATTAGTCAATTTTAAATAAATTAAAACAGACAAACCTTCTTTGAAAGTTGTTTTTCATAGTAAATACTCCAATGAGAAACGTTCAATGGTGCTTGCTGTATAAATTAAGGAATATTTTGTTATGTTATCAACTAGAAATGTAAGCTAAGATATAGATTAAAGTGAAAAACAAAAATTAAAAATTTTGACGTTTAATTTTTTGCCCACGTTAATGTAAAATGATTTCTCTAAGACAAACTTATTTAGTGGAATGACAATAATCTGTATGAAAATGAAAATACAAAAACAACAAAATTAGTGTTTCAATGAATTCTGCTGCTTATATACAAATTACACACCTAAAATAAAAATGATTAAAATAAAAATTGAAAATTTTACAATTAAAGTTTTCTAAATTGACTTGATTTAATTAAAAAGGAGATTTTTGTGACTAAGAAGTTAGTTAAATCTATAAAAATCTCCAAAATATTTAAGAAATTTAAACACAAACGAATATCTAAATTGTAAACTAACAAACGATGCATTTAAAGTCTACTGCAAATCAAAAATAATTTTCTACACTAGGCATATAAACTTTAAATTTTTGTTTAAGTTTTTTACTGTTACAATAATCAAACAATTATAAAAATGATATTAAATTCTTATAAATTTGCAATGACATCTGATTATTTACTCATTTATTGTTAAACTATGTTAATTTTACCTCTTCATCATCGTTTATTTTAACAGACTTGAGACATTCTGACAACTCTTCACTGCTCAATTCCTGCATCTTTCTGAAAGTTGGATCTCTCTCTTCAGGATTTACCTTTTGTGGCTGGATAACCTGCATGATATGTTTAGAAGTATTTTGTTTAGTATTTTTGTATCAACCGTTTTAATGTACATTAAGCTGTTAATATATTTTAAACTAACTTTTTTATTGTATTAAGATTTTTTTTTAGTAAACTCTTTAAAACAATTAAAACTAACGATAAGTTTGCTAGGCTATTTGTCGGATACAAGCAAAACTATGTATGTTTTGAAACCAGTGCTGTTATTATTCTAAAAACTTTTCTTTAAACTAGTTGATATTTTTTTTAAATATACATACTTTGCAGTTAATTAAGATAACTAGTAGTAAACAGCAAAAATGTTAGTGTATTTTGACCAAAAGTAATTTATTTAGTTTACCGCAGTATCATGTGTTGTTTGGTCTTTAAGCTGTTGACTTCTTTTGTCAAAAAGCTTCGTGAATACGTCATCTGTGGTCAATCTTAAAAAAGAATTAAATTAAGATTACGTTGAGTGTTTTAAAACTTGTTTTGCAACAAATACTAATGTAATATAAAGTTAGAAATTTATACGAGTAAAAAAAGGTAAAAAGTTAAATATCTATAAATGCTCCAGTCTATCGCCTACAGTAACTTCAACTATAAAAATGTTAACAAATATAAGCACATACATTGTAATGAGTGCACTACTACTAAAATTTGGACAATTCAAACTTTTTTAAGAACTTAAGTTATCGGAATTTGAATTGTCATTTAATCCATGTAAAATGAGTAATGCAAACACGAACCTGTTCACTTGTTTGTTGGAACCCGTACTCTTGATGTTGTCACTTTTGGTGTTCTTATAATTTCGCATTTTACACACTTAAATATACTGCTTTCAGAAGTGTCAATGGTTATTAAAGTGCAAAATCTAATTTTATAACTAAATAAAAATTAAAAAAAAAGTAAAAATGTAAAAATTTTTCAGCAGTTTTCCTAAGTATTTATTTTTAGGTACACACTTTCTGATGAGTAAGAATTTTTGGAATGTTGTAAAAGCACTTACTCAAAAATAATTCTACTGTTATTGCAACATACTATATACTAAATTGTTGTTCAGATTAAAAGAGCTAAAGCACTAAAAATGTTTTATGAAGTTAAACAAAAGTCAAAATTAACTGATTTTAATGCTTAACAATTATTAGTTAAACAAATTAGCTTCTTTTATATTTATCTTTTTGTAAACTTTGTTTAAATAGTTAAATACTTCTTTGTTTTTTATGCTAACCTCTCAAAATTTGTAAACTTATTTTAAACAATGTTTTTTAAACGAGCAAAAATTATAAACATAGTGTATTTCAGTTTTGTATAGGTAAACACTTAATAAATTATTTTTAAAATGTTTTAGAGCTGTTTTTTTAAGTAGTAAATTTAAGTTGTATAATCTTCATTTAAACATGTTAAATATTTACTATAGGTAGACTGAGTAAGAAAATTAAACATATAAAAATCTAAGACTATAAAATAGTAAGAAAAGTATAATAAATTCCAAGACAACAAGTGATTTATCGTTGTAGAAAATAAACAAAATAGGATTTAAATGAAATTTCCGAATATATGTTTAGATAAATAAATTGGTCAACACAACTAAAAAATTACTTATATAAAATTTGTGGCTATATAAAAGCTGATCTTTGCAATGGATTACCTAGATATTTCAAAGTTGATAATATATTTATATAACACTTTATTTTTGTGTTTTTAACTAAAAACTAAAAAAGAATATCATGTTTAAAGTTTGTTTGAGAATCTGCATTAATTTTCAAAATTTTATAAATATTAAGATTTATAAAAAACATTAGCTATAATTCAGTTTTCACAAATAGTGATTAATTAAGAGTTAAAAAGTATTTAAATGTAAGTTCAGCATTAATCAAAAAAAAATAAGTATATTTTGATTAAAAAAAAATTATATACACTCTTTTTAGGGTTGCCACTTGTTTTTTACAAATTTTTTCCAGGTTTTCCAAAGTTCTTCAATGTTTTAAAAAATACACATTTCTTATTTTATTTTTAGTTTAAAGTTAAGACTAAGGTAAGAAACTTTGTTAAATACAATGAAAATATTGAAAAGATAATGTAAGCTACTTTAAATATGTTTTTTAACAAAAAAAATTCGCCGATTTAAGTTTTTTTTATCTTTATCGTAGATTTTTAGAGTCAAATCGAAATTTTACTACTGAACTTGTGAAAATTTTAAAATTCTAGGTTTTTTGTTCAAACTTCCTAGTCTTTCCAGGTTTTTTTCAGAACTTCTCAAATTTCAGGCTTTTCTAGGTTATTTTTGTTTAAAATTTTTAATTCAAGGTAATTTAAGGTTTTTCCAGGTTTCCAGGTAAAGTTGCAACCCTGTCTTGTACCAAGCAGATATTAAAGCTATTGGATACTTTAAAACTAAAGTAATCTCTTTTTTAAATTAACTTAACATTTATGCACAAATTAAAAATGCCTGAGGCTACAAAAAAAATTTCATGAATCTTTTTTTGCTAATAACGATGTTGTCAAACATGCTACTTACGCGTTTATAAAATATTTTAAACAATGTTGTTCAAACTTTAAAAAATAATTTTACAGTTTTTAGTTTAATTTAAAAATAAAAGAAAAATTTTGTTATAAAAATATATAATGTTATTCAAACTATCAAACTATCAAAAAAAAAAATTTAGGATTTAAAAAATTTTACTTTAAATGAAAAACTTGATACTAAAATGTATGATATTATTTAAACTTTCAATAACAGTTTTTGAATCTTTTAATTTAGCTATGGATGAAAAATACAAAATTAATATAAAAACTATAGTTTTTTTGTTTGCAGTGTTTTAATTTTAGTGTTTATTCCATATAAAAAAAAAAGTTATAAAAATATCACAAAGATTTCTAAAGTAACTTTTTTTTACTGTCTTCTCATTTTTGACTAGTGTACTTAAAGGTCAGTTTGATTTGCATTTTTGCTAAGTCAGCAAAAAAAGAAAAATAATTTTTTTTATTTAAACTATTGAAACTTGATTTTTTATTAAATTTTAATATAATTGGAAGGTGCGTAAGGGATATATTAATAAATTTAAAAAAAATATTTTTTATTTTGCTTAATTGCTGTTTTAGCATGTATGCAAATCAGACTAACATTAAAGTTTAGTTTCTCTCTTTTTCTTAAGCTCAAAACTTTAGTAGTTTTAACTGATCAACAAATAAGGACACCTTAAAAATGTTTCTTTAGTCATCATTTAAAGCACAGACTTGTCATGAATATTTTTCAAAAACACAAGAGTTTGGGCTAGTATACTTAAAAATCAGTTTTATCTAGAAAAAATGCGAAGTCAGCAAAAAAAAGTCTTATATTCCATATTATTTTTGATTGTTCAAGTTTAATTTTTTTTAAGTTTAGGTAAGGAGGTTAGGGATAAGCTATGAAATTAGAGAAAATAAAGTTCTAAAGAACTTGTTAACTGCTTTTTTCAGTTCAAACTGACTTTTAAGTGTACTTTTCTATTGTTAGAAAAATTTTTATTTTAAGTTTTTTTTTAATCTAACAAAACTCATTATTTAATAGTAGAGCGTAGAAAAAATAGTGTTATTAATTTCTAATTTTCTTCAAAAACAGAAACATTTTACTAAAAAGTGATTTTGTACAAAACTGGTTTACTTTATGTTTTAAAAATTTATTGTAGTAAAATTTTCTTCAGATTTACCACTCTTTTAGTCTAAAAAACCTTTATGAGTGACCAAAAACTATCTTAATCATCCTGAGTTTTTAGAAATCCTCTAAAAAAGTTTTAAGTGTCTATGATCCTAAAATTTTCCTAAATCTTAAAATATTCAGATTTATCTGAGTGTATTTATATCCCAGTCTATTTATAACTGGTTTTTATGTTCATATAACCGCATGAAATTGTAATTATGAATATATTGTATTGTACCTTAAGCCTACACTATATCCCATAATTAACAAATAACTATATTAATCTAACTAATACTAATATCATTACTTAGGGCTACTCTTTATAAAACTTTAAAAAACATGACAATGAATGAACATATTGTATTTTATAACAATTACAAACACTAACAAATATATACATATAAACATCAACTTTAGAAATTACTTTAAATGTGGATAAAACTTTTACACAAGGATTAAATTAAACAGGAATATAGTTTACAGGGTTGCCAAATAACTTTCGAATTTTTTTTCCAAATTTTAAGTTTTCCTCCAGGTTTTTAAAAGTACACATTTTTTGGTTTATTTTTATTTTTAAGTTAAGTATAAGGCAAAAAACTATATTAAATAGTTTAAAAACTTTGAAAAGATACTGTAAAGCTACTTACAATAAGTTCATAATACAAAAATTTAATGATTGCAAAAATAAATATCTGTATGGTAGGTTTTATGAGTCAAATCAATTTTTTCTACTTAGCATGTTAAAACTGTTAAAAACTCTAGATTTTTCCAGGTTTTTAGTTACTTTTGTTCAAAATTCCGAGTTTTTCTAGTTTTAGTTTTAATTTCTCAATTCAAGGGGTTTTAGCCATAGTTGTCAAACTCGAGGTTTTTCAAGTTTAGTTCAAGTTTTTGCCATGTTTTTGGCATTCCTGACTTAAAGAATAAATAATATAATATTACATTTTTAACTACTTGAAATTTAAGTCAAAAAAGCTGCTTATAAGAAATAACATTGATTAAAAAAATACTTTACTATAAACATCAAATGATACAAACTTTTTGTTGAACTACATGATAGCAACAGCAAGATGTTCTAGAATCGGTCCTGCTCCAACTGATGAGAGTATACATATGGCTACAATATGGGAATGCAAACTTGCATCAGGAAACTTGTGACTGCTCTTTATTTTCTCCTTATTTAAAATTTCATCAGTAAAATATGTGACCTTGGGAGCTTTCTCTTAAACGCTTAGATGAACAAGAACTTAAAAACAATAGTTTTCTTTAAATTTAAACAGTTATCAAATGCATTTTGGTATCAAGTTACATGCATAACTTTTGTCTTGTCTAATTTTTCATTGTCTGGCTCAGAGTATTTCTTTTTAAAGTTTATTACTCAAAAGTTTTTCTTAGACTTTTTTATCTTTTGATAATTTAATAAAAAGCTTACAAATGCAAAATTTAAAGCCCTTTATTTTATCAAATTGAACTGTTTATATTTAAAGATTTACAACACTATAATTAATTTTCATACAACTATAGAAGCAAAAAAGTAACTAAATTACTTTATCAAGTTAAGCTTTTTTTTTTATGCTAATATCATAATAAATAACTTAATTACTTATAATAAAGTTGTTAGTTAAGTTAATTTGCTAATGTATTTTTTTCAGCATATCTAAAAGCTCACTGATTTAACTTTTGAACTTGACTTACATCTTTTTTTGTTTATATTTCGTATCAACATGATTTAATTGAGTAACCAAGCTTAAATTTTTAATTATATTACTATATAGTTATTTTTAGTAACTAAAAATGATTGCTCAACTTACTTAAAGAGCTTATATAAATAGAGGTTTGCAAACTAAATATTTAATTTACGAACCGGTTGCGGTGACAAAAAATTGCGACCTCTTCAAGTAAAATAAAACAGTAAACAGTTTACTGTTTTATTTTACTTGAATAGGTCGCAATTTTTTGTAATCGAAACCAGGTCGTTAATTAAATATTTAGTTTTCAAACCTCTATTTTAATCATTTTAATGTAAACTTTCTTTTTCTTAAAAAAAAGGCATTAAATTATATTTCTGTTAATAATGCTAATACTAATCTTTAAAACTTGTTATATTATATTTGAAGTATTCGATCACAAACTGAATGTATATATATACTTTGATATATTTTTAAACAAGAAAGAAATGTGCTACTGATGTCTATAACGTTGAGAAAAAAAAAAAAATTATGTGCTTGCCAGTAGCCAAAGATTAAGTATAAAAATTAAAACAGTATATTTGAAAAAAGCAAAATTAATTCTTTTGAAAAACTTGGCAAAGGCCTTAGCTAAGAGTTTTACATTAACTTTCTACATACATGTAGATGAATACAAAAATATTTATTTTGAAAATAGTATTTCAATGCCTCAATAACAGTTTTATTAAAATTGGAATTGACATTGTATTTTATAAAACTATTGCTTTTTTTAGTTTCAGTTAAAAACTGTAACTAAAAATCTATAGGCTTTGGTATTTTTTCAAACTAAATTCACTTAATATTAAAACACTAATTTAGATCTACAAGTAAAAAAATGGGAGTCCCTGAATTACATATAACTATTTGTTTTTTATGTACATTTTATAGTTTAGGCTTAAAAATCAAAAACTAAAAGTTTGTAAAAATTATATTTGAACTTTTGGTTTGAATCAACCATTAACTCAAAATCAAACTTAATAAAATGAAAGTTAATGAAAATAACCAAACATCACAAATAAATTTCCAAAATACATTGTCTGTGTTAATCTTTGGTGTACTAGTTTATTATCTGTAGTTTAATTTAGAGCCCAAATAAAAGCATTAATGATGTTACTGTAGTTGAATTTTTATACAAAACTATAAGCTTGAAAGACTGACTGTTACTATGCTAAATAAAATTTTTTTACAACAATACATCTATAAATTTAACATTGAATGCTAAACTTATAAGCCTTTTATTCTTATTGTTTTTTTTTTTATTTTAATATGAATAAATTAACAAATGAAAGTAATCTATTAATGTAGCTTTTCTTATTTTGTCTATAATGTTTTTATTGAAACTTTTATAAACATTTTAAGAAAAATACTCATATTCTAGTTTTATGTAAAATTAGTCAAGATTGATATAAAATTTTCATAGATTATCAAATTTTGAGTATAACATAATTAATTATGAGTATAACATAATTCTATACAGAGTGTCAAACTTTTTTGAGAAGTTCTTCAAGCTTTTTGGTCTACTTTTAGTTTAAAGCTAAGTGTAAGATTAAAAATTGTGCTAAGTAGTATAACAATATTTAAAGGATACTGTTAAGCTACTTAATAAATTTTTGGTGATGACGATTTTTTATTTATATGATAAACTTTTCATGTCTAATTAAAGTTTAACTACCTATAATGTAAAAATTGTTTAGAATTCCAGGTTTTTAATAGTTTTTGTTGAAAATTCATTTTTTTTTAATTTCTTAAATTCTAGATTTTTAGCCTAAATTGTCAAATTTAGGTTTTTTCAGAATTCTAAGTTTTTTGAAAAACCTATGTATATTTATCTTATTTGCTATAGATAAGTTAAAACTAACTCGGAATATGTTTTTGTTCATGTCTGTGTAACACATGTTTGTTTGAAACATGCTGTTACATTCACCATGTTTTTCAAAATATTTTAAATTTTCTACCGGGGAATTTTTTAACAATTTAAAATTTATTTACTACTACTATCTTTTACTTTGTTACTAGTCCTGTACTGGCTGTGTTATATTGTGTTGCCTAGAGTAGCTTATTTCAGATGTTTAAATAACAAACTTTGTGATCTATCCACGAGGTTTTACAGTTTATATATAGAAATTCATACTTTAGTTAGACTCACGGCTAGCGCTAACAATAGTCATTACTATAAAATTACTTAATACAAAATATATAAAATATATTAAAATTGTGATGTACTATCGAATGAATACATTAATCTTTATAAGATATAAAATTTGTGACAATAAATACTTGTTTTATGAGTAGTCAAGCAACTCTTAAATAATTGTTACTAACAGAATTAAAAAAAAAAAATTGAAACCTATTGCTTGAGTTAATAAAAATACAAAACATAAAAAGTTGCATTTAGGATTATAAAAATTTGATAATATAAATAGGATCAATAATCATACATCTATCATAAATTAAAATATGAAGCTAGAAAGTGTGCGTAAATATTATTATTATGTGACAAAAAAATACTAGATAAAACAAACTTAAATTTTAGTTTTAAGAGAAATTAAAAAACAAAACTAGAATAACAAATGAAACACTATCATTCTTATTCAATAAAAAATTATAAAAATATTTTTTTTAAACTTGAACAAATAACAGATTTTCTAGCAAAAAATAGTAAAAACAGTGGTAGTTTTAAGTTTTAGACTTTCATTGCAATCATGTCTGGATTGGACTTGTATTGTAAATTTTGATTATGAAATTAAAAACATTTTATAATGCTTAACACTTATCATTAAGCGAATTATTTTATCTACAACATTTTAAAAATAAATTTTTATGTTTCACTTTATCGTTTAAATTTTAGAAATATAACATTTTTTATAATATTGTGATATGAAAATAGTTCTTTAGTATAACAATATAAGCAGTATCACAAAATTTTCTTTAAGATCATTAATCTCAAGAATCATTTTTAAATTTCTAGCTACAAATATATATTACAATAAGTTTTAGTTTCTTTTAATAAAATTCTATAAAAGTATTTTTAGGTAAATTAATTTAGTATAATAGCAAGTAAAAGCATAAAGTTATAACAACACTAAAATGTTTATTTAAAATTATTTTTTCAGGTAGTTTTTTTTTAAGTTTATTGGACGACAAAACTAAAGCTCAAAAAATACCGGATTTACGAACTGGTTCACGAAGATCCTTTTAGTTATCGAGTCGCACATCACTTGGATACCTTTCAACGTTTTTTTCAAGATTAAGCTTTTAATATGCTATATCTAAACAGAGAAGTTAGATAGAACATTATTTTAAAAAGGTTTAGCATTTTAGATTGCAATTTAAAATATATTCAATAACAGTCACTTATTTTTTATTTTGTAGGAACTACAAGTGAAGATATCAATTTTTTATCAGAAACGTTATGGTAAATTGGCTTTTACTAGAACTAAAGTAAACTTAAAGCAAGAATGATGTTTCTACACGAAATATTCTTAAATAGTTGTTTTGGTAACTAAACGTTTAAACGTAAAAACTTTGAAAGTCAGTGTAAAATAAAAAGAGTTAAAATAAGTGTAAACATATCTATCTTGCTTAACATAAAAGTACCTTAAAAGTAAGCACAAATAAGCATATTTTTCAGACATCTGTAAAAACATAACAATTAATAACAAACGTTATAGCAACATTAGCATCCTGGCAACTCTTGAAAGGAGCACAAGGCTAAATGGACACAAAGTTTTTAGGCTCGAAAAGTGCGTACTTTGATAAAAGTGCGTACTCAAACGAAGCGTCATTGAAAATAATTTATAAACCATCACATGTTAAAAATAAGTCAAATACAAAAAAGTTTTGTTTCGGATAGAAGAGGCAATAAATTGTATAAGGCAGATTTATTCATATAAACTTTTTAATCTTACTAAATTTACAATCACTGTTCTAGGCTCAAGGTTGCATCAATCTTTTTGACGTGGTCGTCAATTTCCTTCATTTTCGCAAAGCATTCCTGTTTGACCTTTTCGAACTTCTTCATCATTTGTTTTTATATAAAGTTTTTACTTGTATCTAAACAAAACAAAAAATTACATTTTAAATTGATTTGTTGGAATTTGTTATATAAATATTTAGAAGGTGTAATTCGACCTATGTATAAAAAGCAGTATCTAGTAAGTTTAAGCAATAAAAAAACATTCTTCAATCACTCATAGCTGACTAAAAGTACATTGATGGTAAAATGGTGAACACTGATAAAAAGGTAATATCTCTAAATGGTATAGAAATGAAATTTATTTCGTTTTGTGTCGTTTAAGGGCAATCGTAGTGGCAGTTATACAGAATTGCTTAATATGAACTTACTTAAATTATGTTAAGTAAGAACTTTTTTAATTATTTTTTTTTTTTGATCCTTAAAACGTTTATTTGTTCTATATACACAAGTGTGTTTAACCGTACTTTTTAATTTGAGTGAATAATAAAAATTTATAATAAAAAAATTTCTCTTTTTCACTTACCCAAATAATGACTAAAAATTCAACAGTGCTTTTATAGTTCTAAAAACTTTACTTTTTATAAAATCTTATATAACATATAACTTTCTGTAAATTGATTTTTAAATTCAATTATTTTATTAATTTTGAGTTTTACAATAAACATGCTATTGTACTTACTTGTTTTTTAATGAAACATTGAAACTGCAACTTAAAATTTTAGTTATAACATTAGTTTCTAAAACATTTTGCTGTTTGCTAATAATTATCTCTTTGTACATAAATACAACGTTTTATAGATGTAAATACGTTATAGTAAAACATAATTGTTTAGTAAAACCAAAATTGAAAATGTTAAACAAAAAAATTGTTGTTTGGTAAAATATGACAATATTTAATTGGTTTTAAATAATTTAAGTCAACTAATTCAAAGTTGTCTTTGATAGTGTACTTTAGTCTTAATTTTTTATAATTTAATTAGATTTTTTCAAATATTTACACATTCTTTAACTTGTCAATTCCTATAACTTATGAGTTCTGTAAACTATTTAAAATATATTGTTTTTTTTTTGAATAATTTGTTTTAGAAAAACACGTTTTTATTCTAATTTTATAACAAATTTACTTTTTTTTATTATAAACATAAAACTATTTGTTCTGACTAAGAAATCTAAATAAGGATATACAGCTACTTATTAAATCAATACAAAACTAATTTAATATGTAGTATAAAGTTAGTGTTATTTATATATTATTTTAAAAAAAGATTCTGTAAAAGTCTTTTAATAAATAGGTTTATCTTCATTATAAACATTAGTATTTGTTATTTTTACATATCAGCTTCCACCTTATAGTTTTATAAGTTTTTATTTGATAAAAATTTTAGTTTTTAATTTTTAAACACTTCACATCTTATAAACATTAGATCAGAGATCTCTAAAGTTGGCTTTATCACCCTTTTCAGGGCGGTTTCGGCTTTAAGGGGGCGTTTATCAGTAAAAGGGCAAAAATTACTTGTATTATTAGCTAGTAAAGGGGTAAAAGGAGTAAATTAACACAAATATTGTTTTGATTTTTGCTTAGGGGTGTTTTTTAAAACGAGTAGTGAAAATATTGTATTTATTTAATATACATACACTCACAAATAAAATAATAAAGTAATTCTATTAATTAAATAATTGAAATGTACATTTACCGTTTTAAAATTGTTATAAATTGTATGTAAAATAACAATAAGCAGCTATAAAAGATAACGTATAGATGTAGACAATACAACTTACTGGTTCTGTTTTCAAAGTAAGATCTACCGGATCTTGATGTTTTATTCAAATTAAGATCCGGACGAATCCAAAAGAAAAACAGACTAAACAAACTATATATTTTTTTATCAGTTTTCATCAGTAGAGTACAAAACTAACCTGATATAAGAGTTTTTACATAGGTGATCACAAAGTAGTCAAAAGAGTAACAAAAGGCAATAGTAATTCGCAACAATTTAAACAATTTAAACTTATTTACAAATAACTAACCTCTAAGCATAAACAGTAAAAATTCTTACAATAACTAAAATTTTATCCGTTGGATAAAATCGAAATTAATCAAACTACAGTACTTTACTAGCAACTATCATACAAAAAGTTTTTGCAACTTATAAAAAGCAAGCTTTAGTTTAGTTGGCAAGAAACACATAATTGATCATATAAACTTCTTTGTGTTTTGAATCAACTCGCATAGTTTTGGGTTGTGTTTGTGTGAAATTAACTGTGAAATAATTTGTTAATAATAAATTAAATTATACTTTCTCAGGCTAAACTATAGACTGTTTGCATTAAACTGTTTTTTTCTTCGTAAGACGAAAATTTTGAAATACTTAAGAGCTTTTTCTACGAGGTTTGTTTGTTTCAAGCAGTTAAAATTGACACACCCTAGAAAATACTGGAACTTTTAAACAACTTTAACTAACTAATGGTCATTAGACTCAACCGGTGTTTATTGCTTTCTTTTCCTTAGTTTCATCACAGTGATAGCTTTAAAGTTCTCATTGAAATTTCCAGAATCTCTCTGCTTTTACTAGTGTAAAACTTTATGTAAAATTCATTTTCAAGCATTTCGGAGACCGGACGCATTTTCTAACCCGGAATCTCTCTGAAAGGATTTTTTTTTTCAATCTTTGAGGCTTAGTTTATACTTAGCAGCCAATTTAAAAGTAATTGAACTGTTTTGCTTATATAATTTGAATATTGTTTTCTTGTTTTGTAATGTTTTCAAATAGTCTTAAAATAAACTTCTCAATCTATTTGCGTTTTAAGATTATTTTAATCATATTACAAGACTACACTCCTAAACTTAACTTTTAGATCTGTTACTATCTAAATATTTATATTTTTCTTTTCTAACCAATTTCATAACTAAATATAAATGTTATCAAGAATGCTGGTGATTAATAAACGTTTTTATATAGTTTAAAAAATTCAAGCCCTTTTTTCATAAAATTAGCAGTTACTCGTCTATTAGAAACTAGTAGTATCAAAGTTTATTGTAAAAACTAAAAGTTGTTTTTATGTATTTAGTGTCAGCTTGAGTTTATTAAATATCGTTTTTACATTCAACATATTCAAAAATAAGTTTGCCTCGTTTCTTAAAATCAAAACTAAATATGTAATGCTTAAGCTTTTAGTAGTAAATCTAACTAAACTTCTTTGACTTTAAAGATATCTAAGTTTATCTTTAATCTAGTGTAAGTGTAGTTATAATAAACTAACTAATAATAACTCAAAAATGTACTTTATGGTGTAACTCTTAGTTACAACTATAATTCAATGCTTATGTCATGCATAACTTTATAATTATTAATCAAATAAGAGAACATATACATACAGGGCAAAAACAACAAAATTGTTTATCATTAAACGACAAAAAAACAATTTAGAGTACGAAAAAATTTTCCGGTTATCACGTCCTATACCAGGGATAAAGTACAATGTCATGTCAAGGATAACTTGTAAATTTTACTTCATAGTAATTACGAACACAGCGGATCTCAATTTATTTTATTTTGGTAGCACAAACTTTACTCTTCTAACATTAGAATATTTTTAATATTCGGTATTTGTAAAACGTTTTATGCAATGAAGTAAGCGTTTACTAATAAGGACACAAGACTAAAAATTAAATATCTTTGAAATATAAATGAAATGGTTATTTTTCTTAAATGTTAATAAAAAAAATTAAAATTGCTGTCCAGGTTAAGTAGTTGGAATAACATGGCTAATCATAAGTAAACTATAGTGCTCAAAGCTTAAACTGTAATAAGTATAAAATTCTATATGAAAAAATAAAAACTTAAATGCATGATTTTACTCTTGAATAACTTTATTTTTTATTGCCGTGTATATAGAAAAAAACAAGGTTTGGATCAAAAAAAAATTATATTTTTTTCTACAATTTATTAAAATAGATAAAGGAAGGATTGAAAACAATCCAGTAAATATACTGATAAAAATTAGCTCTTTATATTTATTTATCACAATTTCCTCATCTCCGTTATGTTTTCCATTTTAATTTTAATAATTTAGTTTTGTTTCATAAGTTCTCTTAAAACTTTGACTTATTTTGAACTCAATTTTGTTTTATCTATTTTCTTTTGACATTGAAAAATATTTTTGGACGCTTTCCAGCTCCATATTTTAAGTTATCTTATTTTAAAGTTATTACAAATGAATAGTTTTTGATCCTATTTATATTTTCAGTTTTTTTAAATTTGAAAATTCTAAAAAGGACGTAGATAAATCATAAAGCTTTTTATTTTTAAATTTAAAAGAAAAATACATTGGGAAAACGCAATACAGCACAGCCAGGGCTGATTAAAGTTAGTGTTTTTTGACTGTTAAAAATTCCCCGGTAGTAGAATTTAAAATATTTTTGAAACAACATGCTGAATGTAACAGCATGATTTAAACATTTATGTGTTACACAGCCATTATGAGTTTGGTTTTGTTTGTATTTTGACAGTTTTAATTTTTTTAAACAAATAAGATATATAAACACATGGTTGCCAGAAAACCTGCAATCCTGGAGAACTAAAGATTTGACATTTTAAGCTATAAAATCCAGGAATTTAAGAAATTTTGAAAAACCTAAAATTTTGAATAAAAATCTGGAAAATCTTGAGTTTAAAACAACTTTTTTATTCTAACTAAGTAGTAAAATTCTATTTTGACATGAAAAATCTCTCATATAGATAAAATATTTCGTCATCATCGCAAAACTTTATTTTTCAAAATACATTTAAAGTAGCGTAATAGCATCCTTTCAATGTTGTTATACTACTTGGCACAGTTTTTAACCTTAAACTTAATTTTAAACTAAACATACACCCAAAAACCTATAAACTTTCACAAAAAAAATTTAGCCAGTCTGTATAGCATAACTAAATTTTGTTTAAGAAGTTGTATGTACTTATGTTATACACAAAATTTGATAATCTTTAGAGTTTTTATATCAATCTTGACTCATGTTACATTAAATTGAAACATGAGTAGTTTTTCCAAAATCTTTAAAAAAGTTATGTTGATAAGCTTATAGGTAAATAAAAAAAAGCTTTATTTATAGACCACTTAGTTTATATTTATTAAATTAAAAAAATATATCAAAGAAAAAAAACATAAGAAAATGACTTATAAGTTTTGCATTCACTGTTAAGTTTAAAAATATATTGTTGTACAAGTGTTTAAGTTAGCATAATAACGTTTTAACTTTTATTTTTGTTTAAATTTTCTCTTATTTTTGGGCTACTTCCTAGCACATAACTTTTATTTTTTCATAATAGTTTAGATATAAGTAGCACATTTCTTTCTTGTGAGTAGATATACATTATGTTTGTGTTCAAACACTTTCAATGTAACTTTAAAAAAAATTAAGATTAATTTTAGCAATACAAGCACTTAATAATACTTGCTGACATTTCTTTTTTACACAAAAGATGGTATATAATAAATGATTAAAAATTTAAACTTGGTTACTTTATTAAATCATATTGTGATGTAATATGAACAAAAAATCTAAGTAAGGTTTACAAATAACATCAGTAAGCTTATATATAAGTTAAAATAATTAAATCAGCAAGTTAAATTAACTAATAAGTTTATGATAAGTAATAAGTATTAGCTAAGAAAAAAAGCTAAGCATCAACAAGTAACTTGTTTTGCTTGTACTGTTATGTAAAGTTTGAATATAGTTTAGTAAGTCTTTTAACATAACTAGTTAAACTTGATTAAACAAAGGCTTTTTGCACTCATGAGCTTATATTTAAATTATTAGAAGAAAACAAAATGTAAAAAAAATATTTTTAGAAATGGACAGTATAAGGATTACTATGAGCTTTATTTAACGATTATACAAGACAAAATTTGTGCATGGAACAGGATATCAAACTGCATTCGATAATTGTTTGAAAACTTCAAAGGAAAGTTTTGAGTTAAAGTTCCTGTTCATTCAAGCGTTTAAGAGAAAGCTCGCAAGGTCACGTGTGTTAATGATGAAATTTTATAGAATTCTGGGAGAAAATAATCAGTCACAAGTTTCCTGATGCAAGTTTACATTCCCATATTACAGCCAAATGTAAACTCTCAACAACTGTAACAGGGCAGATTCTAGACCAACTTGATGCTTCTAAAATTTAGTTCAACAAAAAATTTTTGTTTACTGTAAAGTTTTTTTTTAAACAATGTTATTTCTTATAAGTAGTTTTTTCAACTTATATTGTAAGTATTTAAATGTAATATTATTTTATACGTTCTTAATTATATTCCTGTTAGATTTAATTCTTGTGTAAAAGTTTTCACCAAACGTAAGATAATTTCTAAGGTTGATGTTTTTTGTATTGTTGCTAGTGTTTGCATTTGTTTTTTTGGTTTGCCAAAAAATATGGAAACCTGGCAAAACTTCAAAAATCTAGAATGTGACAGGTTAGGTTAAAAACAATGCTTAATAGAATATTTTTGTTTATTGTCATGCCCTAGTTTTATATAGAGTAGCTGTAAGTTATGATATCTATATTAGTTAGGTTAATTTACAGGGTTACCACTTAACCTGGAAACTTGTAAAAACCTGGAATTTCAAAATTTAGGCAAAATAACCTGGAAAAACCTGAAAGTTAAGAAATTTTGAAAAAACCTTGAAAAACCTGGAGTTTTGATCAAAAAACCTGGAAAAACTTGAAATTTTTATTAATTTTAACATTTTCATTAGAAAAATTTAAGTTTGATACAAAAAATCTATCATATTAATACAAATTTTTTGTCATCAATAAAAAATTTACTATTAAGAACACATTTAAAGTAACTTTCAGTATCTTTTCAATGTTTTTATACTATTAAACACAATTTCTTACATTAAACTTAACTTAAAACTAAAAATAGAGCCAAAAATATATACTTTTAAAATCCTAGAAAACCTGAAAAAAAAATCAAAACAACGAGTGGCAACCCTGAATATAGTTATTTATTAATATGGGGTATAGTGTAGTTTGTATAACAATATAATATAACCATTATTACAATTCCGAGTGGGTTATATGAACATAAAAATCAGTTACAAAAAATCTGGGTTGCAACAAACTTATGATAATTCAGGATATTTTGAAGTTTATGAAAATATTAATGTCATGCAGAAGCTTAACACTTTAAAAAATCAGGATGATTAAGGATAGTTTTTAGTAACTTATGGTAGTTCTTTAGACTAAAAGAGTTGTAAATCTGAAAAGAGTTTACTACAAAATAAATATTGAAAACATAAAGTTTACCAGTTCCATACAAATTCATTTTTTAGTACAATGTTTCTTTTTTTGGAGAAAGTTAAAATTTTAATACTTTATTTTTTTTAAGCTAAACTAATAAATTTTAAGTTTTGTGAGATTCCAAAATAGCATACTTCAAGTTTTCTAACCATAGGAAATTATACTTAAGGTTTGTTTGAGCTGAAAAATAAAGCTGAGTATAGAATGCTTGAAAAGATTTTTTTTTTTGAACCCTTAACCCTAACCCAATATACCCAAGCTTATTAAAAATTAATCATAAATTAAAAACTAACTTATTAAAAGTGACTTGAAATTTTTTTTTTTTCTGACTTAGCTTTTTTCAGCTTAGACTGACTTTAAAGTATACTAGCTTCATACTTTATGTTATTCAAATTACTTGTAAATAATCTTTATTTTACTTAATCCATTAGTTTGGTTTACTTTTGAAATAAGAATAATGTTTTTTAAACAAACCAGTAATTGAATTGTACTATTTAAATAAAGCTAATTTAATGAAATCAATTGAATTTATATGTTGACGAATTTCTGTTTACTATAAATAGAAAATTATATCAATTGATTTTAACAAGTAAATATAATAAAACTTAAAAAAAATTTGTTCAACTAATAGAATAAGTAGTAACTAAAAACACAAATTAAAAATCACTTATAGGTTTTTTTTTTTGCCAAGAAGAACTACCTTAAGTTTTGAGTTTTAAAAATAATGAAATCTATACATAAATGTTGGTCAGATTTGCATTTTTCCTTGGTCAACATTTATTTTAAATATTTTTTGTTTTACCTTTTTTTAATATACCTTTATTCCTTACCCACCTTATTAATTTTATCAAAAGTTAAACAAAATAAAGTTTCAAAAATTAAAGTAATGAAATAGCATATATTTTTGCTGACTCAGAAAAATATGCAAACAAGACTGACTTTTAAGTATACTAGTAAAAAATAAGTAAACAGTCATAAAAAAAGTTACTTAAGAAATGTTTGTGATATTTATTTAAAGATTTTTTTTATAAATGCATTTAAACACACAAACTAAAATACTGCAAACAATAACAGTATTATTTTAATATTATTTTTTTTGAAAGCTAAAATAAAAGATACTAAATTTATTTTTGAAAGTTTAAAAAATATTATAATTTTAATATCAATTTTTTATTTTTTTTAATTAAAATAAACTAAATAAACCTAAAACTATTTTTGATAGATTGTTCAACATTATATATTTTAAAATAAAGTTTTAAGTTTTATTTGAAACTAAATTAAAATATCCTAAAGTTAGTTTTTAAAAGTTTCACTAAAACTGTTTGAAATATTTTACAAAGACGTAACTGACATAATTGACATGTTTGTAGCAAAGAAGAGATTCATAAAAAGTTAATTGTAGCCTTGACGTTTTTAGTTCAAGCATAAAATGTGTAGTTAATTCACAAAAGTGATCACTTTTGTTTTAAAGTATCCAGTTCCTAGTGATTGCTAGATGTGAGAGTGCGTATTAATTTTAATTATATTTTAAAATGTTATTATTTTACATAAGTTTATGCTGAGCTTTACCAAAAATAAAATTTTTAATTTAAATTTCACTATTTTTTAAAACAATATTATAACTAAAGTTTCTTTTTAAATGTTGAAGTTTAGTAAAATTGACAGCAGATTCACAGATGCAACTTTAATGAGATTTTTTAGTAGTGTTTAGTTAAAAGCACGAACAAAAATAGTTATATAGATATATTATTAAGTTAAAGGTATCTAGGAAATCCATGTGCTTTAATATATCACCTTTAAAATAAGCACACGTTTTATACTATGTAGTTTTTAAATTGTGTTTATCATTTTTTATTATCTAAAAATGTTTTTAGATCTATTTTTTAAGTATTATTTGTTTATTTTAAAAAATAAATGATAAAGCACTTGTTGACCTGGAATTAATTTTACTTATTATTTACTATTTCTTTGTTTTAAAAATTATTTTTATTTATTTATTTTTACTTAGTCTACCTATAGTAAAACACATTATATTGAAACCAAGTTTTGTCAGCTTTGTTTTACTGGTTTACCAAAACTGAGCTTTCAAATATTGTTCTCATAACTTATATTAGGTCAACCTTTACAAAACGGTAACACACTGTGTTAGTAGTTTTTGCTTGTTTCAAAAGTTTTGTTTAAAACAAACTAAAAAATTTTGAGAGTTTTCTACAAAAAATGAGAGAATTTTTTAATTATTTGGTTTATATTTAAAATAATTTTGTTGCAAAAAAATAAGTAAATACAACGAAAGCTATTTTGCTCAACAATTTATTGTTAAGCATAAAAAGTAAATTGATTTGATGTTTGCTTATGCTTAAAAACTTATAATGGGAAAGAATTTATTTCATTTATTTTGACTCAAAACTTAATTCCGATTTCCATTTAAAAGTTTTTAAAAAGGATTAAAAGTCAGTTCAATAATGTCAAATCACATTTATGTAGAGTTTAAAAGATGATTTTTTGCTGTTATGTTGAGCTACTTATATTTCGTTCTTTTAAGTTTTTGATTTTAATTTTGTGATAATTTTACTTTGAAAAAGTATTAGAAAAAAGGTTTGATTATAACTTGACTGTTTGAATTTTTTTTCAAGTAAAATTTGATTTTAAACTCAACATAAGAATTATTTTATCTTTTGAAGGTTTTTGAATTCAAACAGGCCTACAGTTATTAAATTTTATAAAAATTAGTATTAAAAGTAAATTTTTAGTTTTTTATATCACACAATTATGATGTAGTTAAAGGTTTCCCCAACTTTTTTCAATAAACCCCTAAACATATGTTGAAAAATATATGGTCCCCTCTAACACCTAAGACCTTTTTTTTCTTTTCATCATCAACTCTATTAACATCTAGTGTAAGTCTCAACATCCCCTACCCTTTTGGCTGCTCGTAACCCCCAAGGGTTACCTTTGCCCACTTAAGGAAACCCTGCTATAGTTTAAAAGATAGAGTCTCTATTTGTTTTTTTATAGCTTCAACTACTGAAACGACTTTTGATTCAAGTTTCTCACCTAATTTTAATGATTACCTTAATGATTTTTTTAGTCCTTATAGCTTTAAAGTTTTATTGTATAAATTGTTTAGTACTCGAGGTAACTTAGGAATTTTTTTAATTTTTCGTAATGTAAGAATGACATAAGAAAACTTAAGATTTTTTAAAAACTCATGCTGACTCATAACAGGTTTATTTATATTAGTATAAAACTCAACACTGTTTTAAGATTTTTTTTAACATCAGGACATATTAATTTTTTTTCAGCTTTTAAGATACTTTTATTTTTTATACTTTTTATTTTTTAAAGAACTTAGTTTATATTGATTTTAAAATACTTATTTAATCAAGTTCACCCTTGCAGACTTTATTTTTACTACTTTAAGGTAATTAAATTATTTTTTAGGTTTTGAATCTAATACAAATACTTACCATGACTTAAGTTTATGAATCAGAAAAATCAAAAGATGTATAAGTTTAATCATGCATTATTAAGTTTCAAAAAATTTATGTTTTAAAGTTTTGTAAACTTATATTCTTTTTTTGTTCTTAGATCGTAAACAAAGTTGATTATGAAAAATATCTGTTTTCAGCAAACAAAACGAAAAATTAGTGTTGGCTTGTATGTTTTCAGGATTAAAATACTCAGGATGACTCAGGATAGTTTAAGGTTAATTAGGACAGTTTTGGTCACAAATGATGAATTTTTGGTTTAAAGATTTTCAAACCTGTGTATGAAAAAAAAAAGTTACAATGGTGATAAATATGCTAAAATATACTTCAACATAACCGCAATTTTTTAGTTGTTAAAAATTAAAAAAAAATGTTTATTTTTAATCAAAATTACATGTAGTTTTTTTTTTGGTAAAATAACCTTAAATTTTTTAAAGTGGCAAAAAACTTACAGCATTGAATTTTATAAGCTAGCAGTAATATTTCTATTAAATTAGAAAGTATACTTAAAAGTCAGTCTGGATTTTGTGTTTTAAGAGTCAGCAAAATTTTCCAAAGCTTTTTATTTATTTAAATATACCCTCAGCCCTAACCTACCTTACCCATACATACATAAAACCAATTCAATTTTTTACAAATAAATAAAGTTAAAAATAAATTGATAATTTTTCAAAAATATGCAAATCAGAATTAATCTTTAAGTATACTAGCCGGTTTTTATTATGCAATGACTTGATAAAGTAGAGCTTATATATAAAGTTTTGAAGTATTAATTATAAGTTTGATTTAAAATGCTGTTTAAAGACTTAAAAAAGACAAGTTTCTAGCTACTAGTTTTGCTTTAGCAAATTAAGATGTTTATTAAAAAGTTTGATAAAGTATAGCTTGTGTATTAGATTGTGTAGTAATATCTAATATTTACAAGTTTTTTTTAGTATGCTGTTTTAGGACTTAAAAAATACACATATCTTGCTAGTTTTAGTTCAGCAAAGTCAGTTAGGTGTTTATTAAAAAGAGTTGTTGTAAGTAAATGAATTTATAAACAGCATAAACCATTTTGAAAACCCAGTAAGCAAAATTATACTAATTATACATCTTGTACAAAAACAACAAAACACTTTTTTGTATAAACAATTAAGGTTTTAATGGTCATGTCATATGAATTGGATTATGTTTACTGATTTTCAGATATCTAATATTGTTGTCACAAGATAAAACGAATTTTTTCAAGTGATATTTAGTTATATTATGAACAAATAATAACTTATAAGAACAGCTTGAAATATGAGTTGGTAATTTTAAGTGTACAAGTAAAATACTTGCAAATAAAATATTCAGTGTAGTTTGAATAAAGCTGTTCAGCAAAAACTACATATCGCACTTACAGTAAATAATAACTTATAAAGTGCAGCTTGAAATATGAGTTGATAGTTTTAATTTTAGAAATAAAAATCTTGCAAAAAAAGTATGCTGTGTAGTTTGAATAAAGCTGTTCAGCAAACGATACATGTGCAATTAAATTAAAATTAATTTAAAGAAGCACTTTTAACACTTTCAAAAAGTGTTTAGTCAACAGGATGTGCATACCTAAAACTATAATTACTATAAATAAAAGTTGCTGTTAATGTTTTACATTTTTTTAGATTATAAAGTTTGCTGTTAAAAATCGATAACCATCAAAAACTTTGAAAGCAGTATGTTTAAGTGTATAAGAAAAAAGAAGAAGAATAAAAAAAATGGCAAAAAAAGAGAGAATTTGAGTGAAGAGAATTATCAGAACGAGATAGGCTATCCTAATAGAGGTAGTTGTTACGTTTAATATTTTTATAAATGCGTTAGATATTATCACATATATTAAACAACTCTCAGTCTATAAAATAAAATCTTTAGAGTTTATCAGCAACTATAAAGAGTTTGTAATCTTAACACTTAATTTGGCATGTATAACAAGTTTTAATTTAATAATATAGTTTAACAATAAGTTCTTATTCAGGTGTGGCTCAACAAAGTAGGAGGGGTCAGGAGATGAGTTGCCCTGGCAACAGTTACCAAGAATACCAACCTGGTTATCAAGGACACCCTGAAAACAGGATGTCTTTGTATCAAAAACCAGATGATTATGAACATCGAATCAAGGTACTGGTGCAAAATACTAATCAGTATATTTTTAATAGAAAATTACAGTTATCAAACCAATTTTTGATATATTAGAAAGAGATTCTAAGTATAAAACAAGTATTGAGGCAAACTATTTATGTAATAATTAAAAAAAAATAAAAAGGTTGTCTTCTTCGGATTGAAGAACTTATACTATCCTGGTGAGGACATAGACTTCAGATTTGATGTGATGTCGGGACATGAGCACGTCAAGGTCAACTGTTACATTTGCCTGTACAGATACGACTTTGAAAATGCTATGGACAGTTTGTTTTTTGTTCAAATTGATGAAAATAATTACAACTACGGTTACGTCAGAATTCCTTGTCAGTATTTTATGTTTTTTTTTGATAAAATAGCAATAAAAAATAAAAATAACTGTTTTATATAATGTTTTTCTTTTTAAACTTAAGTATTTTTTTTTATTCTATAGCAACTATAGTTTTTAAAACTGAATAGCTGCTATCGTTAATGAGCATGTTTATTCAATCAGCTTCCGAGTTTCAATTGAAAGAGGGCGGACACTGCGTGGTTGCTTTCCAGAGGAAAAAGATGGACGAGGAGACAGGGTTGCCGGTGCCGCCCATCAGAAGTCCAAAATTTTTCATCAGGGGTACGGATTCCAACAAACAAGTGAACAGGTTTACGTTGTTTATATTACTATAAAACTAATCTATATATTATTACTTTATATATAACAAGAATGCACATGTAGGTCTAACTAATACTTATAAACATTTCTTTTCTTTGAAATAAAAGTTTATAAATAAAAATTTTCCATAATTACTGAGCATTACTATAATTTAAACTTATTATATCCATATTTCTAAAATTATTTTCAAAATTTGCTGTAGGTATTTGTCAGGCCTACATACGCGCTTTTTATTTTTTTCAAATATATGTTACTATTTATATTGTGGCCTTCTATTTATCATTTGAGTTGCCAAACTTTAATAGTCGTGCACACGTTTGGACTATTCGTAAACAAAACACTATTTTTTTTGTTGGACTATTCGTAAACAAAACACACCATAGACGATTAATCGGAACTTCAAGTTATTTTACTTGATCTACTCTATTTGTAACAAAGATTATATACTTTTGTTTTAATATTATGACCTGTTGTAAAACTAGTTTGAAGAAACTAATCGTATTTTAAGTAATTTTAAAAATTTTTCGTCTTATACAGGCAGACAACGGATGGTGTGTTCATGAAGCTTTTTGACAAAAGAAGCGAACAGCTTAAACACCAAACAACACATGATACTGCGGTAATTTAAATAAAATACTTTTTATTAAGTCATACTAAATATTTTCGGCTCATTGCTAAAGACTTGTCATCTCAATTTTCTACAAAATAAGTATATAATGTTTGAAACATATTTTTTAATAATTAAAACAATTAATTAGTCATAAAATAATAGCATGATTCTACCAGGCTGTTTTTTAATTAGACTTTTTTTTTAAGTTTGTTTGTTTATATACAAAAAAATAGATAGCCTATGAAGCTTATGATTAAACTTAAGTAATTAAAAAAATTTTATAAATTTAAGTTATTAGTAGGAGTAATAGAAAAAAGTTGAAAATATGTTATCATTCTAATATTCATTGAAAATTTTGACACAAAAAAATATTGAAAACAAAAAAACTCAGGTTATCCAGCCACAAAAGGTGAATCGTGAGGAGAGAGATCCCACTTTCGGGAAGATGCAGGAATTGAGCAGTGAAGAATTGTCAGAACATCTCAAGTCTGTTAAAATAAACGATAATAAAGAGGTAAATTACCACAAAATAGTATTTAAAAAAATAATTAGGACTTATCTAAGGTTTTTAAATGTTTAATATTATTTTTACAGTTGTTTTGCTTGTTTTGACATTAGATACACTAGAATATCATTTCAAGTCTAAAAGCCTAGTGAAGATTTTTTTAAAGTAGACTGAAAATGTATTGTCTGTAATTTACTGTTTAAGCTTAGATATTTTCCATTTTTTTTTTTTTTTTTGATTTAGGATTTTTTAAACTAAACTTCTTAGTCATTCACAGCTTTTTCATTAATATAAAGTATTATTAAAAGTTTTAAATTTAAAACTTATAATACTTATTTAAACATTATAATTTTAAATGTTTTATTTCTATTTAAACAAGAAAATCTATTTAAAACATAGATTATGTTAATTTTATTTTTTCTATTTCTTACAAATTTTTGGAAACTAACTTGTCATAGAGAACTCTTTTTTCATGAATGTAAATAATAACAAACAACTGACGCCAAAATTTTAATTTCAAATTTCATTGATTAAATTATGTTTTTGTAATGAGGTGTAAATTTTATAGTTAAATTAAAAATTTATATCTTATCTTCAACAGCAGACACCATTGAATATATCTCATTGGAGCATTTACTATGAAAAACAGCTCTCAGAAAAGGTTTGTCCGTTTTTAGTTTGTTTGAAGTTGACTTAAAATAAAACTATTTTCACTTATTTATTGATAGTAGGTCGTGGAATAAAACAGAGAGTAATTTTTATATTATTAACTACTGTTTCGAAAGAAAATTTTAAATAGTCATCCTTACTTTATTATTTGTTTTTTAATTCGTTTTTATTAAAAAATAAAAAACAAACATAGTATCATAGTTTGTTATAAATCATTAAAACTTAATAAAATAAATTAAACATTTTTTCAAGTTTAACTTTGTCTTTTCTATACATCTATAAATCAATTTAAAGACACATTTGATTTTAATTTACTTAAACCTTTCTTATGAATAAAACAGATAAACAGCTCATTCGAAAATAGTAAAATCGGTTCAGCTAAACAAATGGCAAAAGATATTGTGGACAATTTGGAAACGTTTCCTGCTAATAACCATACGACACAAATATTTATGGTAAATTATAAAATAATTTTAATCTGCAATTCTTAAACTGGGGTAAATACCTTCCTTTCTTTATTACATGTTATGTAAACTACTGTTTGTTAATTGTGTTTTTAGTTTATTAGTGAGTGTTTAACTGTAATTTTTTTAATTTTCCTGCTAATAACCATACGACACAAATATTTATGGTAAATTATAAAATATACTAATTAGACAAATACTAAGTTTTTGTACTTTTTAAAACCTAAAGAACATTAATAACTTAAGAAAATACATAAAATTCAATCAGAAGTATTAACTTAAAATTTTTAAATTACTTATCTATGTTCTTTTGTATTTATTTGTCAGTACTAATTTTAGAATTTTGTTATATTTTGCATACTTATATTAGTTTTACAGTACCACTCTTACTGTTTCTTCGAATACTAACAGGTTCATAGCATGATTGACTATATTGTATCTCAAAACTTAGATTTGAAGGAGTGCAAAAAGTTAATTAAATATTTGTTGATTTGCTGTAGTACATGGGTCCATGAAGTTGTAAGTGTTTTTTGTTAAATATTTATTTTGTTTCTCAACATTTTTCTTTATAAATAGATTTTATGGACATTTAAATATTCTTGCTGTTTTTTATCTAATTGATCTATGTTTTTTTTTAAACTTTTTATGTATTCTTAAAAACACTTTTTATAAAGTTAACCTACCAACCTTCTTCACGTCTGCTAAGCAAATTATTCAATATTAATAAATTTATATGTATGTAAATAACTTTGAAAATAATCTTAAAATAACTATAAGTTTCAAAGCTGTCAAAACTATTTTAAAAATATGCTAAATAAAAGTTAAAACGAACTTTAAACTTCATAAAAATTACTTATATAAATAAAATTATTTACAGAAGAAAACATATAATAGACTACCTTGGGAAAATAAAGTTGATGAGCTTGAAGTTCTTGAAATGGTTGCTAAATACTTAAATGAGTAAGTCGAACCGGAAGTAAAACTAAATAAATTAAAATTCTATATTTTTCATTTTAATATATGTTTTTGTAGGACTGAAAGGGACTCTTTTATGTGTAAATAAATTACAAACAAGTTAAAAATTGTTTTTTTTAAAGTTGTTAGAAGAAGATTTAGCTGTTATTTTCTTATGTTTATATATTGTTTTTTATGTGATATATGATATATCAAACGAATAAAATATTTGAAAAGAAGATATCAGTTTGTATATATAAATCAATTTTACTGTTATACCTCTATATCAGGGGTCGGCAAACTGCGGCCCGCGGGCCAATTGCGGCCCGCGAAGGGTAAATCTGCGGCCCGCGAGCACGCTGTTTTTTTGAATGGAATGCGGCCCGCGAAAGAAAATTTTGTGGCCCGCGAGCATGTAAAAGTGGCCCGCTGAGCAAAAATAAATTTCAAGTAAAATTTTTTTTGGTAATTCGATTTAAATTGTTTAGTTTGGTTTTAAGTCTCTGTATAACATTTAAAAATAATTAGGAGCAGTTACTACTTTAATTTAAAAATGTGAAAAAGACGGATTAGCATTCTAACAGGATATTTTTCTGAGTTTCATAATAACTTCTATTTTACAACAGCAAGTAATTATCTGAAAAAAGAGTGCTTGAATTTAATAAGTTAGTTATATTATACCTATTTATCAAATAAACTAAATGCAAATGTTTTTAATTTCGTATAAAAGTAATGCACAGTAATTAACTAAAGTGTCATTTCTTTATAGCTTAGATATTCTTTCCAATATTTTTTATACCTAAGTTTCTTATATATATTTTTATTTGTAAATGTTATGTTTTAGTGTAAAAACATTTAAAACAACATAGTAATAAAAAAAAGGTTTATTTAAGTTTTATTTTGACACATTTTAATTTTTTAGAAGTTTTCTTTGCACTTGAACTAATTTATATGCACACCAACTTAAAAAAATGCTCATATTGAAAGCACTTTTTATAAAATACTTTAGTTAGTGTAAGTTTAGTTTATGCATAATTTTCTAAGTTAGTTTTTTCTACATGTAATAATTAAATTTGTACAGACACAATTTAAAACAATATATATGACATAAACTAATATAGTTTTTGTTAGGTATACATTTTCATTTATCAAACATTGATTTTGTCAAACTAAGTTAACTTTTATGCTTTGCATATCAATACCTACATTTGCTGTTTTTTGGAGCTACCTATTTAATATAAACTAGACTTAGGGATAGTTTATAAACATTGACACACACTAAGACTATCACTATTTAAAGACTTCAAATCTCAGGCCAACTAAGTCATTTTATAAGTTTTTGGCTAGAATTGTTTTTTGTATACAAAAATATCAGGAATGTTTTTGTTAATTCAGTCTGGTATATTTGCTAAAAAAAGTGGCAAATCAAACTTATGATGTAAGTTTTGCTCAACCCAAGGTGTTAGTTTCAGTTATAATATATGTTATAATATATCAAGTTCAAGCTTTGAACTTGAAAATTTATGCTTAAAAATTTTGGAAAAAACTTGAATTTGAGAATTTTTGAAAAAGCCTGGAGTTTCAAACAATTTTTACATGTAAATTAGTGAAATTTCGATTTGACACAAAAAATTTAGCAAATAAACATTTCTTTATTAAAAGATATAATAAAGTAGCTTAACAGTGTTTTTTAATATTGATATACTTTATATGACACTTTTTAAACTTTAATTAAACTTTATACTAAAAATAAAATAAGGAATTGTACTTCTAAAAACTTTTGGTGCATTGCACCTTTACTTGTAAAATTTCACCGATTGTTGTGCTTCGTGTTTTAACTAAACCAAAAAATTATACTAAAGTGTCAAAGTTAAAAAAACATCTCTAATAAAAATTCTCAGATGAGCAATAGTTTTTCTATCAGTGCTCTCATCTTAACATATTGATTAAAGTCATAATTTGATTTATGCGACTTTATAACCTTAATGCATTTCCTAAATAGGACTTTTTGTCGTCATTAAAGTAATAAACAAAAGTTTTTCATTACAGCCAACAAATATTCTAAAAGAAAATTTTCAATTATAAACGGTATCTCATTATTAATAATAAATTTTGCTACTTTATAACTTTCCTTTACAACTTTTTTTCTGATAATTCTGTAGTTACTGAAGATAATCATGTGCTTTGTTGGAACTGACTTTGGTGATTTGTTTTTTTATCGTTTCTCGCAATAGCTCCTAACTAACGTTTTTTTTTGTTGCTCGTCTTTTATTTTACAACTAATATTTTTAAATTCTTATTGCAGATAAAGAATGGCTGTAATGCTTAATAAAAAAGAGGTTTTTCTCTTCGGTAATGACTCCATTAAGTTTTATACTTTTATTAAAAATGTTTAAGAAAGTTAATTTTCCATTCCAGCTGACTTATACTTTTTTGGCATGTATTTGTTTACTGTTAATAAGTTTTGTTATTTCTTTATGTTGTGAACTTTCTTTTAAATGGGTTGCTACACAAACAGGCTATTTTAAAAACTTGAAAACTCAGATGTGTGTGAAACTTTTATTTCAAACCTTTTAAATAAATCTTAGAGTTCCCAGAATAGTTTTTATGACTGTAGTGTAGTTTACTAATTGTAGTTTTTTCTTGTTTTTTTACACTTTGTGTACTTTTTAATGATGATGATATTTTTACTAGGTACTTAAGCTTGATTTACAACGATTTAATAGCTTTTAAAACTATTAATGAACATAGGCTGGTTTGATACAACTCAGACATTTTTGCTTTTTAAGTGACAACCATGTAAAAGACTAGTTACTAATAAGATATTTTATTTAAGTATTCGAGAATAAATTATGTTAAAGAATTTTTTCTAGCTTTCTATAATACAAACAGGTATTAATTTTAATAAATTAACTAATTACCTAACTTTTTAATGAATTTTAACTATTTTACACGCAAAAAAATTTTTTTTGAAGTTGATATTCTTAGAAACATGAAAAAAGAGGTTGATAATATAACAAATATATAAAAGTAACTAATAAATTGTCTTTCAAGTTTGGTTTTTTTAGAGAGTTAAATTGTATGTAAAATTACAAAAGATTAAATTTAACTAAGTGGGTGCATATGAAAGTACACAGTTTATTAACACTTAAGTATTTTAGTCAACGTAAATTTTATTCTAATTTTATTTAATTTAATTTAAATAGTCATTCTATGTATAGCTAATAGTTATTTAAAATGATAAGGTGAATAAAAGTAAAACTTTTCTCTAGTGTGACTAAAACTAAAACCAAAAGATTATTCAAATGGTATAAAACTAAAACTGCGGCCCGCGAAGACTTTGTAAACTTGAAATTTGGCCCGCGACCACCAACTGCCTGCCGACCCCTGCTCTATATAGTACAGTAAGAAGTGTACTTAAATTTTTGAGTTGATATTAAAAACATTTTATAAACTCATTAGTTGTATTTGCATTTCAATTTCAGCCCAGCAAACCAAAATGAGCTGCAAGCAAAATGCAATGGCGAAACTGGTTGCAAACTGGATAGAAACAGTAAAGTTGTTCCTGAAAAAATGCCTCAGGAATTCAAGACGATTCCACATAAGGGACCAGCAAAATTTTCGAAATATCTGCAACACTACGACGGCGTAAGTTACAATGAAAATGTTTTTTTTTAATTTTTTTATAAGTCGAGGATCAGTTTTTATCGGGAAAGTATTTTTAAAAGTCAGTTTGTATTGTAATATGAAAATTTATTGAAATAAAAAGTCTAATTTGCTACGAAAACTGACTAACATGCTTTAAAATATTTTTAAAATCACAATTCAGCTAATAATTGATCTCAAAATCTAAAGATCTTACAAATATTTATTTTGGTGCTCACGCACCTTTACAGATACATGCTAAAAGTTCAACTTCTCAGAAGAAGACAGTAAAGAAGACGAAAGCAAATAAAGAAGAAGACATTCCAAGAAGAGACCTGGAATGGCAACTCAAAAATAAAAACTGGCGACTTATGAGCAGTGAAGCGGAACAAAGAGCTAAACTAGGTTACTTTTTTTACTTTATACAAATTGTTGAAATGCTAAAGGACTCTATTGTGATTACGATTTGTAGATGAAACAGATTTAAAAAAATACTTAGGTTGTGAGACTAATATTTTTGCTAATATATTGTTCTTAGTTTTGTTAGCAAATTAAAAAAACTTGACAGAGGCGTTGAAAATGAATATGTTGCAAAACGAATTATCAAGCGATGAATCTTACTGCTTTGAGCAAATGAATGCACCAAAGGGAAAGAGTAATACAATCTGGGAGTCAATGAACGTGAAGAAGACGCAAGCCAATGAGGAAGAAGCGTTTCCCAAGGCAATGCAAGCAATTTCAAAGGCTGCACAAGAGAAATCACGCAAAGAGTGGCAACTGTGGAACAAGGAAGAAGTGCAAAGAATGAAAAATGGTTTAATAGTTTTTTATACAAATAATTTTGAAACGCTATTTTTTTATATCAATTTAAACTGTTAGACGACACTTTTAAAGAAAAAATAATATTTTAAGTTTTTTACCTGAGTTAAAATTTCTTACTAGCTTGTTTTAATTTTTTTATTAAATGTAAATTTTTAACAGAAGCGTTGCAAAAGGAAAGGCAGAGGCAAGAGGATAACTTGAAAAGAATTGCAATGCGAAACAAAATGAAAGAGTTTGGAGGGAATTATTCTAAAATGGTGAGTGAATAAATTTAATAAAATATTGTGGAGCTTTGATCTTATACTCTAGTTTTATTTCAATTTTTAAAGATTTAGCTTGATTGATAAATGTATCAAGAGAAACGAAAAAGTTAACAGATATTTTAAATTGTTTTACCCAATAAACTAGTTTTAGCTTCAGTTGTTTAAGAAATAATAATGTTTTTTTTTTTCATTTGTGGTTATCGTTCAAAGAAAACTAACATCAATACATACTGCCATTTCCAGATAAAAGCTGTTTATAACTAAACTTAATGTCTAAACTTAATCCATATAACATGTTATTGCTGATAATACAATCCTCATAACATTTTTTTCCAATTCAAACTTTCATTTTTAGCACAACAAGTATGAAGATGATGAAGAAAAAAGAAGAGTAAATGTCCTCATGCTTCGCGACCGAGTACATTCCATGGCTGAAGAGTTTAAAAGGTACCTGCATGTTTCGAAGTACTATTGAACCTAATTTGTAAGTATTAATGAGCCTCATCGTTGCACAATCGCTTCGTTTTTGACAAAATATTTCGTTTTCATAGTAATCATAAAACAAAAAGTAAACTAATCAATCTAATGCCTGTAAAAACTAAGCCACCTAAGCATGATTTTTTTTTACTAAAAGACTATTAGTCGCATGAATGAGTCTTGGTCTGAGTTTTTCAAATAATGAAACAATATAAATATATCTAATTAAAGTATGATTGCTTTCAAAACTGATATGGAAAACCGTGCATTATATTATGTTTAGTATTTTTACGATCATTTTGATTTGTTTTATAATTTATAGTTAAAAAACTTTAAGACTGCACGAATTGACATGAGAAATAAATTATGAAAAAGTTTATGTACGACCCCATAAAACACCATTGAAACAAAAAACAAGTGATAAGACTTAACATACTATAAAATATTAGTATAAATATGCAAGATGAAGTTATTTTGTTTCAGACATTCCGATGGTTACCAGCAGAAACTCAAGGACTTGAAAGCGCAGCGTGATGTCGGATTGTCAAAAAAAGTGTACAATGTGTGAGTTGAAATGTTTGTGTATGTTTTAGATAATAGTCACAAATGTGGTTTAACTTATGTTATTTTCGTAAAGATTAATTCAAGTAGCGTTTTTTTATTATCGTATTTTTTACACGTATACATAATGATACAGTTTATTTTTACTGAATTGGCGTACAACGACTAAGTTGAACATATTTTTCTATAACTTTGTGTTTCTAGATAGTAGTCATATATGGTTTAAGCTTTCGTTGATTTTAAATAAATTTAAAGTAGTTTTTCTTCTTCTTAAAGCTTTTACAAGATGAAGTATAATGTATAATTTATTTCTTACCTGTTTTAAACTAAAAAAACCAGTATTTTTATATTTTATTTGTTGATCAAAACTAAGTTAGCCAGTTGCTTTAGCTATTAAGTAATACAAACACCAAGCTAAATATGCAATTTAATTTTTTAATTGTAGACTAGTTTATTTGTACAATTTCAGCTTGAAAACTGAAGAAATGAAGAGTTTTGAAAAAGTTAAATCTGAACATTTGAAAAGTCTTTCAAAACTAAACAAGCAAATCGAATTGATTGAAAAAAGTTTACAGAAAGTTGTCAAAAACTGTAATGTCTCTCAAAGCTACACAACTAAAAACTTTTTGCCTGATATGGTTGGTATTTGCAAAATTTAGCAACACTTTTAATTATTTAAAAATTATTTCGTTTTGAAGTTTTTTGCTCAGCAGTAAACTGCAGTACAAAAATAAATGCTAATAACAATAATAGATGCTATACATTCTACTTATTTTAAATTTTCTTAAAAAGAGTATAGCATTTACAATTTGTTATAAGTTAATTTAGCAATAACTATGAAATAATCTGTTGATTTTTTTCTCCAACATTTTTCAAACAAATAAATTTTGGCAGGATCCTAGTTGTTTTGATGACGGTGATAGAGTGTACAAAGTCGGAAAAGGAAAAGAATTCGGTGGCACTTGTTCTTCTATGAAGGTTATTAACATATTTGAAAATAATTAATTTTAAAAAAATAACTGTTTATATTTAACCACCAACCTTGCTAGTGCAGAGTTTAACTTACACTGGAGTAAAAGTTTCCAACACTAGCATTTGTAGTTAACATAAAAAACAACAAAGTCTTTTACGTAAAATGATCTAACAGCATTGTTTTAAGAAAAGCATTGTACTTTTTTTAAGTTTTTTCTTTATAAGGGTAAATAATTCTAGTGGGCTGGACTAAATTTGCCATAAAGATTCTTTCGCGGGTCAGACTTGTACTGCAAAAAATTTTTTGTTAAAATCTTAGCATAATTAGTAAAACCAGTTGTTTTTTAGACCTTATGAAACCTTATGTTTTATTAATAACTTTGTATATTTTTCTTCAGAATACTAAAAAATAGCGTTCTAAGATATTGTTTTGTACTTTAACTTCGATTTATTTTTAGCTTTCCATAGAAGATAAAGAAAATATTCAACAAGTAGCCGCATTGAAGGAACAAAGAAAACAGCTACTCCAAGTAAAACAATCCATAGTGGAAAACTATGTAAAGTTAGTTTTTATCGCTATTTTTTACGCATAGCTGTAAAATTTTCACAAAAAACTTATGCACGGAGACATTTTCGCACGAGTTTTTTTTCTTTTTTTATAGTTTTTTATTCACATAAACTTTTTTTTTACTATCGCTGTTACCCCTACCCTTACACTCAATCGGTAACTTGTATTTTTATTAAATATTATTTTTACTTTTTAATTCTTTTTTTTTTCACTTTTACACCTAACCCTTACCCTCGGTGGGTAGCTTTTTTTTATTAATTTATTTTTTGTTTATTTATTTATATTAGTAATTTTTTTAATTTTAAATAATAATTAACATTAGTTAGTTCATTTTTTAATTTTCACAATCACTGCTAACCCTGACCCTCGGTCAGTAACTTTCTTTTTATTTATTTTATCTTTTAGTTTTTTGTTTTATTTTCATTTTATATTTTCTCTGTGTGTTTTACTCTGGTGAAAAAATGACCCTCCGTGCAAAAATGTAAGTCACTCAAAGTTGACCCTTGGTGCAAAATTATCTTCTTGCATTCTAGTCCTCTCGTGCTATTTTGTCATCGTGCAATTTTGACCTGTTATCGTTTCTAACGTCAAAATAAGTTTTCAGATGCTTAGCAGCAACTGTGAGACTGGAATCACAAGTATAACTGTTAAACAAAAAAACAACTTTAATTATTTTTACTTCAATCTAACTTGTTTTTACTATTCTCGAACATAAGTAGTGCAAAATCGTTAATTTTTTGCTTTTGCAGGCGCCATAAAGCTCACAATGAGAAAATAAACGAGATTGAAAAGGATCATCTCATGGGACCAATTGAAGTTTTCAGGAAGTTAGTTTTAATTAATAATTATATATCACTTATTCTCGAGTTAAGATCTGTATATATATATTTTTTATAGTTATTTAATTTTTTAAATGGAAATTACTGAGGGTAATTTAGATAAAACATCATCTAATATAACATCACATTAATTTACTTTATTGAAATAATAGTAACAACAATTATTTGTTAAAGTGAGGTGCCTACTTTTTAAATGTGTAAAAGAAAACTATGTGTTAAATTATTCAAAACAAATATTTATAGGTTTTGTTATGAGTTTTTAAACTGTAGTTTTAGCCAGCTGAGAGAATTTTGTGAGGAAAATTTCTTTTTGAAAATGCTAAAACTCAATAGTTGCTGCCATTAATACATATGTCGAGAAATACCTTCTATTTATTTATCTAACTAATTCTACAAATGTGTTTCAAAAAACAAACAGTTTTTTTTTTTTGCAAAGATACTAGTAAACACTTTTTACAATTCAGATTGCACAACGAAGAGATGAAGAAGTTCGAAAAAGTCAAACAGGAATGCTTTGCGAAAATGAATGAAATTGACGACCACGTCAAAAAAATTGATGCAACCTTAAGCCTAGAGCAGAGATTATAGATTTAGTAACATTAAAAATTTTTTATGAATAAACCTGCCTTATACAATTTATTGCCTCTTTTATTTAAAACAAAACGTTTTTGTATTTGACTTAAGTTTAACATGTGATGGTCTATAATTTATTTTACACTGATGCTCCGTTCGATTACGCCCTCTCATATAAAAGTATGCACTTTCGGACTCTAAATATTTATGACCATTTAGCTTTGTGCTAATGTTGCTATTATGTTTGTTTGTTTTTACTTGTTGTATTTTTATTAAATTCTGGAAAATATACTTATTTGGTTCTCACTGTTAAGTATTTACTTTTTAGGTGCTTTGATGTTAAGTACTCACTTATATCTAAATAATAAAAAATTACAATCAAAATAGCTTGAAATATTTAGACAGATATGTTTTCATTTATTTTAACTCTTATTTACTTAAGAAAGTTACTACACTTATAAGTTTAGTTATTAAAACAATTATTCAAGCATTTTTTGTATAAAAACATTATTCTTGCTTTAAGCTTAAGGGTATTCTTTACATAATAGCTAGTATAAGTTGTGTTCCGCATTTCCCGATCAGTTTTACATGTTTTAGCTATAACTGTTACTGGTTGTATTTCTTTTGTTTATTATGGGTACCATTTGGTATTTTACGATAGTTTGTTATGTAAAGTTTTACTGAAATTCTGTGTTATAGAGTAGGTTTTATGTTTATATAAATGAAAGAAAAGTTGAGTTTGTCAGCTTAATATAATTTAATAGTTTGTTTTTCATTAGAAGAAATAGGTGAATTAGTTAAACAAATAAATGAAGTTTGAAGTAATTGAAAAGTAAAATTACAAACTATATTTTTACTGTAGTTTACATAGTAACAAAAAATGTTGTGAAAATTTAGATAAAAATGAAAAATGCATTTGGAAGGGTATATTACGTACATAGTTATTTTTAGTGAAAAAGAAAATTTGGCTCTAAACATGGCTATAGAGACACCGAGTGGTGAAAAAAACAAGTAAATTTTTTTTAATTATTCTAGAACGGCTATGGTGCAATCTCTGGAGAAGTCTGTGACTCGATGGCGCCACCTAGCGGTTGAAAATTTTAATTTTTAGTTTTATTTTTACGAAGATATTTTTTTTTCTTCAAACCTCAACATTTCAAATACTACTTTGAGGTGAACGGTTTTAAATATATTTTACTTGATATACCGCATGTAATAAAATTCAAGTCTCAAGAAATTTCGGTTTGAATTTTAATAGAAAATAAGTAATAAAATAAAACATAAAACGTGTACTCAACCAAAATGCAGATAAATTCTGCATATTTTTTGTTTAGTTTGAGCTTGAAAAACCTGAGAATTTCATAACATTTGTTTTAAATTAAGTTCAAATTAAATGGTTTTTACTATTTATTACTAGAAAGTAAAGTATAAGTAAAACTTAGTTTTTAATTTTACTTAATAACTAAAATAAATGTTTGATAAATAACTTTGAAAGCATGTAATTTTCTAAGATATAAAAGTAATTGTAGTATCTTTTCGTGTAAAAAAAAGTATGTGTGATATTTATATGAACTTATTGATTTACTGATAGTTTCATCTAGTTTACGTTTAGCCTATAAACCGTTTGTTCAACATACTTGTTTGATCAAAGGTCAAAAAGTGTCATTTAGTTGTATATTTCTAAAAGCTATCTGTTTTCTCTTTTTGTAGTATCGCTTAGTTTCACTAATACTAGCAACCTAAAAAGTCATTATATAAGTTAGTTCACATTATTTTAAATTTCGTTGGAATTTTCACATACATTCTAAAAGTTTTTTTAAGACTCGAACGCATTAAACCAAAGCAAGATAAGGAATAAACTTTCTATTTGCATTTAATATTTTTCATATTGTTTTTATATGCTTAAATGAAGTTGTAAATAAGTAGTATTTCCTTACTTAAGAAGAGCTGAACAGTAAACTAGTCAGTAGTATATTGCTGAGCTGAGAAAATAACTATTAAAACTAGTATTCTTCAAGCAAGAAGAAATTTTTTAAAAGTTGTTTTTCTGATTATAAATAGAAAAAGGTTTAATGTTAAAGCAACACATTAAACACAGCTTAATTAACTTTAAACAGTTGTAGTTCCTTTAGTTTCATACAAAGCTAACTTATGAGAGAAAGTTTATATCCAAAGTATTAAAACTGGCATGAGCTTATTTAGAATCAATTAACGAAATAAATTTGCTATTTTAACAATTTATTTTTAAAACATTAAATTTAGATAATCAAGTATATAAAGTCAAAATCAGTTGCAGTGATAAGAACACAAATGGCTCTGTCGGTAGAGCGTCAGGTTGGAACTGCAGACGTTATAGGTTCGAATCTTGGTAGTTACTCTTTTTTTCTCCTTCTTGTTAAACTTAATTTTTATGCTGATTAGTTGAACAATAATTATTAGATGATCATCACATGATATATAATATCAACCATATAACTTTGTTAATTTTAAGTCACAAAAATACTATTTTATAAAAAAAAGCAAACCTACTAAGATTGACATTTAAACATCGTCGTTGTCTTTTGCCGTAGTTAACAATAAAACTCTTTGAAGTTTTGCTAAGCATGTCCGCTTTAGGAAGATACTTTATTACTAATTAAAGAAAAAATATAATATAAAAATAAGCAAAAAAGATATAAAATATAATATATGTTATTAAATTAAGCACCAAAATCAAAAGTCCTCCTAGCACAGCGGTAGGAAGCTGAATCATACAATCATACAGTACTAGGTTCGAAACCCTTATTGGACACATTTTTTGTTAGTTGTATTTACTCATAAATTTAGTTATTATGCAACGTCATGACTAAACATATATTAAGAATTAAGGCTATTAAAGCTGTATAAGTTTTAAACTTCGATCTAACAGAAACTTTTCAAACATGTTAATGAAAAAATAATCACTTTTAAAGCAGTTCAAACAATAGTCCATTTGTATATTATTGCTAAGTAAAAAACAAATAAGTTTTGAACATAAAAAGATAAAAAAATAGAAAGTTGAGTTTATATTTTAAAAGTTAGTAAATGTGAATGTGGAACGATAGTGTAGCGGTTGAAGTCTGTGCGTTGAAAGCTAGCGATTTGGGTCACTTGTTGCTCGATTTTATTCAACTTGATATACTATGAAAGTATTTTAGAAAATTTACGCTGTCAAAAAGTTTCAATCAGAACCAAAAACCTAAGAAAATATACCAACTAGTTCATTATTATTATTATTATTATTATTATTATTTATTAGTACTATCTTCGGTCTTTATCAAAATAGATTCTTAAAACTAGTTTGCGCGTTTTATCAGTAACTTACAAAGATATATAAGAATATTAAGCAAAAAACAATACTAGTCATCCATCTTTAGTTTTTTCGCTGTAAAATTTAAACTTAAAGTTTCTGTACTATTAGTTTCTTCTTTAAAAGAAGGATTAGTTTAACATGTCGATTTTTACTGGAAAAATGCAAAAATGACAACCTTAACTCTTATATACTTTAAACTTTTCCAAAAGTACTTTTAAATTAACTGTCGTTATGACTCAAAGTAAATATTTAAAAAATGACTTATATTTATAAGCATTTTATAACAAAAAGTAGTAAAATTTACACGTACTTTGTTATAAAAGTTAATTAAGGCTTGATAAATCCAAACTTTGCTTAATAAAAAGATTTAAAATTTTTGATAATCAAAACATTAAATAAGTACTTTTTTACTGTTTGTTTTAAACAAAAAAAATCAAGTATTAAAAAGTATATTTGAGCTGCTTATGCAGCTTTTGAATGGAAACTTTTTCAAATATCAATATTTGCGTTAATGTTTTATGTAGAATGAGCTGCTTTATCTTCTTTCTAAGCTTATTTTCAATGTTAAGTATAGTAGCCTTGTGTTAATAAACTAAAAATATAAATTTTCAAAAAATGAATATAATCACAAAAAGTAAAAAATTGTAATACATAAATTTAAATTAATTAAAACTCTTGTATATCTCTGCGACTGATGACTGTGTTTCACGGTCTTTTAGCACCTTTCAAGGGCACATTTTAGTTTACTTTGTTTACTCTGAAGTTTAATAACAAGTATGCAATTTTACGTGTAAAACAATAGTATAATGGTTAAATAATCATCGTTCAAATCCGGGGACTCGAGTTGGTCTCACTTGTTGCCAGATTTGTTTTTGTTAACCTAAAATACCATACTAGTAACTTAAAATAAATTATTGTTTCACAAAGTTTCAATCAGAACTGAAACACTATTTTGATAATACTTAAATTATAAATAATTTAAGTTTGTGTAAACCTTTTCTTAAAGCTTATTAAATAAACTAACTTAAAGTTTTAAGCTTGAAATATTTTAGTAATATAATAGTAATATAAGTAATAGTAATAAGTATTTTACTGTACGTGCGCTAGTAACTTTGTAAACTTTATATATTCAGTTTAAACATCAAGCTAAACGAGTTATGAGAAACTCCATAATCAAGCATAAGAAAATGTAATAGAAATTTAGATTTAAATTACAATTGAGAATAATTCAAATTGAGTTAAGCAATAAATTTATTGTTGATAAAAATAAACTAATCATTATAAGTAAAAAGTTCTGTTTAAACTAAAGTGATTGTTTTTTCACATAGTTAAAAAATGAAAAATTATAAAAGATAAAACAAAACTTGCTGTTTTATTCCTAAAACTGTTAAATGACTGTATTTATTTACCATAGTTTAGTTTAATTTTGGTAAAAACCATAATATAAATGTAATGTTTGAAATAATCAATTATTAAATAAAAAGGCTAACGACTTTTTAACAATGTAGTGATTTTATTTAAACTAAGACTAAAATTACTTATTATGCAAAACGTGTATAACTAAAAAGTTTAAAGTTATATATTGTTTTATAATAATAATGTTTATATAATGTTTATAATATTTTGTCTTATTATCTTTATATGTTACAGTCGTAAGATTTAAAAACAATTTATATGTCAGTTGATTGTTTTTTGAGTGCCATTGTTAGAAAAAACTCCAGCAAACAATCTTAAATAAAGTTGAAAAAAAAAAGCAAACAATGAAAGTCAGAATCATCTATTCATTTATGCACAAAACTATTTAGTTTATATTATTTAGTTGAGCATTACTAAACTAAAAATTAAGCAGGGGTCGGCAATCCTTTATAAGTAAAAAATAATAATCTTACTACAAAAATGCTCGATGGCTGCACTATGTAATAACAAAAGTCTTGAACTTCACAACATTTTACTTTTTCCTCGTCCTATAAAAGCAAAAAAAAATTTTTTTTTGTATATATCAATTAAACCTACTTACACATTTAAAATTTTTCGAAATATTTATTTTTTTTTGAGTTTTGGCATTTAATTAAGTTTTTCTTTTTGTTAATTTGAACTATTGTCGGAATTTGAATTGCCATAAAACCAAAAGTTTTATTTAAGTAAACAATTCTAAACAAATGTTAGACAAAATTTACAACTTTTTTTTGTTAAGTATTACGGTGTGTTACAAAATCTTTTTTGTTCTTATAAGTATTTAAGTTTAAAAAACTGTATGCTAAAAAGCGCAACACTTCAATTTTTAAAAATCGCATTTATGTGCAGTTTTTTAAATTTGTTAATAATGCTAAAGTTTTATATATACTTAAAAAAAAATATTTCGAAAACTTTAGTTTAAAGTTTTATTCAAATCATTATTTCGAGTTAAACTGTATACTTTAATCCCTTATATGTAAAGTTAACAATTTTAGGTGGTTTCCCTTTTATTATTTACAAGCTAAGTTTGGTGAAAATAAAACATAATTTAACTTTAACTTATAATTTATTAAATTAACTAATAGTTACTACTAATCTTAATTAAATTCAGTACAAATATAGGAATATATTTTTAATTAATTTTATTATTTTTTTGATAAAAACTTTACTTGTTTTTACTAAGTCATAACCTTTAAAAGAAAAAAGTCATGGTGGTCCATATCTTAAATTATTTCAGTTGTGACACAAAATAAGTTTATCTCTAAAGCATTGAAAAAATAATTTTTGGAAATTATATTTAGTTTAACTTCATTGTTATTAAATAGAATTTGTTTTTATATTTTACACATTCATTGTCAAAGTCATGGTGGTCCATATCTTAAATTATTTCAGTTGTAACACAAAATAAGTTTATCTCTAAAGCATTAAAAAAATAATTTGTGGAAATTATATTTACTCCAACTTCATTGTTATTATATAGAATTAGTTTTTTATTTTACACATTCATTGTCAAAGCCCATGGGTGGGGAATTGACAGTTTTAATTAAAATTGGTCTCAGTTTTAAAACTAGCTGCTAGTTGCTTTTATTGCATCCTAAGATTCAAAGTAACTTTTGAAAAATATGAGTTTAATTTTGAGAAGTTCAATAGGTGTCTTCTGGAAGGCCATGCTTAAAAATGCTAAAAATACTGAGTACTTTGATATATGTTTCCTTTTACAGCTTTTTACATAATCATTATGAAACCTTTGCAGTCTAATTTGTACTTATCATGGAAGAATCTTATTTAGGAAATGTTTTTACCTTTAAAAAACTTTAATCTTTTGAAAAAAATCAATAATTTAAAACTTCATTGTGAATTGCTTACTTTTTGTTCATCAAACTGTTAATCATGCAAGGAACATATCTTTAAAACTTTAGTTCTCTAGAATAAAAACCTTAGATGCAAGAGATATTTTTAAAGTTCAAAAAAATTACTCACGACAAGTTGTTCTATATAAATCTGTATTACAAAAATTTTATAAAACTGACAATACCTTAGTAATTATTCATTTTCTTTTGTTCTACTCTACTATATATAAAATAAAAGCACCACTTCAAGCTACTTAATTATAAAAATAACAAAGTAAAGTGGCATTAAGTACATTTTTTTTAAATTAAGATATCAGAAACAGATAAACAGCTCATTCGAAAATAGTAAAAACACTTAAATATCATTTTATGTTTATAAGCCTAGTGAAGAATTTTTTTATTTACAGTAGACTGAAAATGCATTGTCTGTAATTTACAGTTTAAGTTTAGATATTTTCCATGTTTGATTTTTGTTTAATTTTAGGTTATTTTAAACTAAACTTCTTAGTCATTTATTAGCTTTTTAATTAACATAAATATACTTAAAGGTTTTAAGTTAAAAACTTACAATACTTATTTAAACATGTAATTTTAAATTTTTTATTTATATATAAACAAGAAAATCCATTTACAACGTTGATTGTTTTAATTTTATTTATGCTATTTCTTACAAATTTTTGATATTTAACAAAACTAACCTGTCAAAGAGAACTCTTTTATTAATAAATGTAAGTGATAACATACAACTGATGTAAAAATTTATATTTATAAATTTCATAGTACGTTGTTGTACTTATGTGTGAATTTTCTAGTTAAATAAAAACTTATACCTTATCTATAACAACAGACACCATTAGATGTCTCTCATTGGAGTAAGTATTATGAAAAACAGCTAACAGATAAGGTTTGTTTTTTTAATTTGTTTAAAGTTGACTAATAATAAAACTTTTTTTTACTTATTTATGGATGAAAACAGAGACTAAATTATTCATTATTAGTTTTAGTAACAAAAAAAAAGTTAAATATTTATTTACTTATTTTTTATTTTGTTTTTTATTTCTTTTTACTACTTGAAAAAAAACACATAGTGTCATAGTTTATAAAAATCATTAAATCATAAAAAATAAGTCCAATTATTTTTCAACTTTAACCTAGTCTTTTCTAAACATTTATAAATCAAATAAAGACATTTAAAATTAAATGATGTAAACTAATTCTATCCTCTTATATGAATAAAACAGATAAACAGCTCATTTGAAAGTAGGAAAATCCCATTTTTTTTACCCAATAAACTATTTTCAGCTTCAGTAATAATGTTTTTACTTTGTTCATTTGTAGTTATCGTTCAAATAAAACTAACATCAATACATATTGCCATTTACAGATAAAAACTGTTTATAACTAAACTTAATGTCTAAACTAAATCCTAGAACATGTTATAGCTGATAATAGAAACTTCATAACAGTTTTTTCCAATTTAAACTTTCATTTTTAGCACAACAAGTATGAAGATGATGAAGAAAAAGAAAAGTTAATGTCCTCATGCTTCGCGACCGAGTGCATTCCATGGCTCAAGAGTTTAAAAGGTTACCTTCATGTTTTGAAACACTATTGAACCTAATTTTTAAGTATTATTGAGCCTAATCGTTATATAATTGCTTCGTTTTTGACAAAATGTTTTGTTTTCATAGTATTCACAGAAAAAAAAGTAAACTAATCAGTCTAATGCCTTTAAAAACTAAGCCACCTAAGCACAATTTCTTACTAAACTACTATTAGTCGCATAAATGAGTCTTAATCTGAGTTTTTTAAATAATAAAACAATATAAATATATCTAGTTTACAAGTGCTTGCTTTCAAAATTGATATTGAAAAACGTGCATAATATTATGTATAGTATTTTTACGATCATTTTGATTTGTTTCAGAATTTATAGTTAAAAGACTTTAAGACTGCACAAGTTGACATGAGAAATAATTAATAAAAAAGTTTTATTACGACCCCATAAAACACCATTAAAACAGAAAACAAGTGATAAGACTTAACATACTATAGATTATTAGTATAAATATGCAAGATGAAGTTATTTTGTTTCAGACATTCCGATGGTTACCAGCGGAAACTCAAGGACTTGAAAGCGCAGCGTGATGCCGGATTGTCAAAAAGAGTGTACAATGTGTAAGCTGAAAATATTTGATTTTTTTTTTCTAAAATAGTCACACATGTGGTTTAACTTGAGTTATTTTCGTAAAGATTATTTGAAGTAACGTTTTCTTATTATCGTTTTTTTTACACGTATACATAATGATACAGTTTATTCTTTCTGAATTGGCGTACAACGAGTAAGTTGAACGTTTTCTCTATAACGTTGTGTTTCTAGATAGTAGTCATATAGGGTTTAAGCTTACGTTTTTTTTAAATAAATTTTAAGTAGTTTTTCTACTTTTTTAAGCTTTAACAAGTTGAAGCATAATTTAAAATTTATTTTTTACCTGTTTTAAATTAAAAAATCCAGTACTTTTATATTTTATTTGTCGATTAAAACTAAGTTAGCCAGTTGCTTTAGCTAACAAATAATACGAGCACCGAGCTAAATATACAATTTAATTTTTTAAATTTTTGATTAGTTTATTTGTACTATTTCAGCTTGAAATCTGAAGAAATGAAAAATTTTGAAAAAATTAAATACGAACATTTGGAAAGTCTTTCAAAACTAAACAAGCAAATCGAATTGATTGAAAAAAGCTTAAAGAAAGTTGTCAAAAACTGTAATGTCTCTCAAAGCTACACAACTAAAAACTTTTTGCCTGAAATGGTTGGTATTCGCAAAATTTAGAAACACTTTTAATTATTTAATTATTTCGCTTTGAAGTTTTTTTTTAGCAGTGAACTGCACTACAAAACGATATGTTTATTACATATGCTATACACTATACTTATTTGAATTTTACTTAAAAAGACTATAGCATTAAAAATTCATTAAACATTAAACAAGAATTACTATGAAAACTTAATTTAACAACAAATATGAATTAAACATAAACTATTTAGACATATTAGTATATATATAAATAACAATATGTTGATTTTTTTCTCCAACATTTTTCAAACAAATAAATTTTGGCAGGAATCTAGTTATTTTGATGACGGTGATAGAGTGTACAAAGTCGGAAAAGGAAAAGAATTCGGTGGCACTTGTTCTACTATGAGTGTTAGTAACATATTTGTAAATAATTACTATATAGCCACCAACCTTGCTAGTTCATAGTTTAATTTACACTGGAGTAAAAGTTTCGAACACTAGCTTTTGTAGTTTACATAAAAAACAACAAAGTCTTTTACGTGAAATGATCTAACAGCAATGTTTTAAGAAAGGCATAGTTCTTTTTTTTTAAGATTTTATTTTATAAAACTAAATGTTTCTAGTAGGCTGGACTAAATTTTCTATAAAAATTCTTTCGCGGGTCGGACTTGTACCGCAAAAAAATATTGTCAGAAGCTTAGCATAATTAGTAATTAAAATCAGTTGTTTTTTAGACCTTATGAAACCTTATGTTTTATTAATAACATTGTATATCTTTCTTCAGAACACGAAAAATAGCGTACTAAGATATTGTTTTGTAATTTAACTTCGATTTATTTTTAGCTTTCCATAGAAGATAAAGAAAACTTTCAACAAGTAGCCGCTTTGAAAAAACAAAGAAAACAGCTACTCCAAGCAAAACAATCCATAGTGGAAAACTATGTAGAGTTAGTTTTTATCGCTGTTTTTACGGGTAGCTGCCAAGTTTGCACGAAGGGGCAAAATTTTGCACAAAAAACTTATGCACGGAGACATTCTCGTACGAGTTATTTTTTTGTTTTTTTTTATAGTTTTTTTATTCACATAAACATTTTTTTACTATCACTGTTATACCTAACCCTTACCCTCGGTGGGTAGGTTTTTTTTATTAATTTACTTTTAATTGTTCTTTTTTCTAAATAGTAATTTTTATTAGTCATTATGTATAATAATTTTTATCAGTTATATATTATTTTTTGATAATATTTTTTTTTACTTAATTAATTTCTTAGTTTTTACAATCACTGCTACCCCTAACCCTTACCCTTGGTTAGTAATTTTTTTTTTTAATATTTTATCTTTTAGTTTTTTTTTATATTTTAATTTTTTATTTTTTCTGTGTGTTTTGCTCTGGTGAAAAAATGACCCTCCGTGCAAAATTGTAAGTCACTCAAAGTTGACCCTTTGTGCAAAATTATCTTCCTGCATTCTAGTCCCCTCGTGCAATTTTGTCATCGTGCAGTTTTGACCCGTTATCGTATCTAACGTCTAAATTAAGTTTTCAGATGCTTAGCAGCAACTGTGAGACTGGAATCACAAGTAAAACTATTTAACAAAAAAAAATTATAATTTAAATTTAATCAAACTTGTTTTCCCTATTCTCGAACATAAGTAGTGTGAAATCGTTTATTTTTTGTTTTTACAGGCGCCATAAAGCTCACAATGAGAAAATAAACGAGATTGAAAAGGATCATCTCATGGGACCAATTGAAGTTTTCAGGAAGTTAGTTTTAATTAAAAATTATTTATCACTTATTCTTGAGTTAAGATCTGTATATTTATATTTTTTTATAGTTATTTAATTTTTTAAATGGAAATTACTGAGGGTAATTTAGATAAAACATCATCTAATATAACATCACATTAATTTACTTTATTGAAATAATAGTAACAACAATTGTTTGTAAAAGTGGGGTGCCTACTTTTTAAATGTGTAAAAGAAAACTATGTGTTAGATTATTCAAAACAAATATTTATAGGTTTTGTTATGAGTTTTTAAACTGTAGTTTTAGCCAGCTGAGAGAATTTTGTGAGGAAAATTTCTTTTTGAAAATGCTTAAACTCAATACTTGCTGCCTTCAACACATAAGTCTAGAAATACCTTCTATCTATTTATCTAACAAATTCTACAAATGTATTTCAAATAACAAACAGTTTTTTTTTTTTTGCAAAGATACTAGTAAACACTTTTTACAATTCAGATTGCACAACGAAGAGATGAAGAAGTTTGAAAAGGTCAAACAGGAATGCTTTGCGAAAATGAAGGAAATTGACGACCACGTCAAAAAAATTGATGCAACCTTAAGCCTAGAGCAGAGATTATAGATTTAGTAACATTAAAGATTTTTTATGAATAAACCTGCCTTATACAATTTATTGCCTCTTTTATTTAAAACAAAACATTTTTGTATTTGACTTACATTTAACATGTGATGGTCTATAAATTATTTTACACTGATGCTCCGTTCGATTACGCCCTCTCATATAAAAGTATGCACTTTCGGACTCTAAATATTTATGACCATTTAGCTTTGTGCTAATGTTGCTATTATGTTTGTTTGTTTTTACTTGTTGTATTTTTATTAAAATCTGGAAAATATACTTATTTGGTTCTCACTGTTAAGTATTTACTTTTTAGGTACTTTGATGTTAAGTACTCACTTATATCTAAATAATAAAAAATTACAATCAAAATAGCTTGAAATACTTAGACAGATATGTTTTCATTTATTTTAACTCTTATTTACTTAATAAACTTGCTACACTTATAAGTTTAGTTATTAAAACAATTATTCAAGAATTTTTTGTATGAAAACCTTATTCTTGCTTTAAGCTTAGGGGTATTCTTTACATAATAGCTAGTATAAGTTAATTTACCGTCACATTTCTGATGAACATTTAATATCTTCTCTTGTAGTTCTAAAAAACAAAAAGTAGTACACTGTTCTTAAGGGTTTTGAATTGCAATCTAAAGTGTAAATTTAAAAAAAAAATTTTATGTCTAACTTCTCTACTTAGATATAGCATATTAAGCATGAAAAGACGTTAAAAGGTATCCAAGTGATGGCGACTCGATAACCGAAAGCTTCTTTATGAACCAGATCCTAAGACCGATATATTTTGAGCTATTTTTATTTGTCGTTCAATAAGCTAAAAAAACAGCTACTTGAAAAGTTTATTTTAAGTAATAATTGTAATGTTGTAACTTTATGTTTTTACTTGCTTTTATGGTAAATTAAATTACCTTAAATACTTTTATAGAGATGTACTAAAATAAACAAAAACTTGTTGAAATGCATCTTTCTAGCTAGAAATTTTCAAACTTTGTTAACGTTAGTAATGTTAATGAAAATTTTACGTTACTATTTATATTGATATATTAAAGTGTAACAAACCTAGCCTGCTTAGGGTTGTTACCTTTAGGGGTAATACCTTTGCTAATTTTTTTAGCCACACGTTTTAAGCGTTTTACTCTAAAATTATCTGAATCACTAATTACAACTTTTATCACAAGTTATTTTTAGTTATTTAGTGCCAAAAATATACATCAAATTATGACAATAACTGTGATCAAGTGTTTTATTAAACAAAAGCAGTAGACACATACTAAAACTAAGGTCTTTAAAAACTGATATCACAAATCATAATCAACTATAGATACTCTTTAGCGCCAAATTACAAATGAGTGTGGTAGAAATCAAAAATAACAAAGGACAATTTGTAACAAAAGTTATAATTCTATAAGACAATAACTAAAAATGTGTTTTTAATATTTGTAAAATTTAAACAACGAAAGAAAATATAATAGTATATTTCTAAAAATTATTTTGATAAAATTATATACTTAATGATTTGTGTTAAGCATTACAAAATGTTTTTAAATTCATGATCACCTTATTTTTCATAACTATTATTTTTGATCCTTTTTCTACTGTAACACAATTAAAAACATTTGTCAAATTTTTTTCCCAGATTATATCTTTTACAACCAAAGCAAATAATGATTGAAAAAATAATGATATGTACCAATCATAAAAGAAACACGAGAGGTTTCATGTTCAACTAATAATAAGTTTACTTAAACGCACATTAGTCATGTCTTACATAAAAACAGTTTAGATTTAAAAAAACGTAGACCATTTAACATAGTCATTATTAAGTGCATTGAAATTTGTTAAAAAAACTCTGCTTCAGTAACCGTTAGAACATTGAAGGTTTATAAAATTTACAAACGGGCATATTTGTATATATTGTTAAAATGTTAGAAATTAGGGAAAATAAAACAACTACCCTCGAGAACACAGCAAAATAAGATATTAAAATAAACTAAAATATAACAAATTATACTTTTTGGCTAAAACACCTTTTAGAGTAAAAACTCTAAAAATCATTTTACTCAACAATACAAGCCTCAGTCCGATTGTTTTTTTTTTTTAATTAAAGTCAAAGGAACGTTCTAAAAAAAGCTTAGATAGCTTTTATAGATAAGGAAAATAGTTTGATCTAAAGTTTGGACGTTTTTAAAAATTGCAAAAAATACTAATCGAGCTAAGCTAACGCTCGTGTAGAAACTAGTGTTTTTAGATTGTTAAAAATTCCCCGGTATAAGAGTTTAAAATATTTTTGAAAAAACATGGTGAATGTAACAGCATGTTTTAAACAAATATGTGTAACATAGCCATTTGTAAAATATGTTATAAGTTATAAACATGTTATAAGTTGTTTTTTTTCTATTTTTTTAATAATTAGTTTTAAATTAATCAAACCGGGTTACCAAAAAAACTAGAACCATAAAAGAACCTTGAATTTAAGAAATTCTGAAAAAATCTGAAATTTTTAACAAAAATCACTAAAAACGTAGAATTTAGAACAAAAAATTTAAACCACAAAATACCTGGAATTTTTAGCGAATTTTTAAAACTAAGTAGTAAAATGTTAATATGACAAGATAAATCTATCATACAGATAAAATACACTACTGTAAAATATAATCAATAAAATACTTAAGTTTTATTAGTTTATGACAAATAAACTTGTTTTACTACTTATATATTTATAAAATGTAATTTTTAGCCTAAAATTGTAGTTATAATAGACAAAGATAAAATACAATTTTAGTTTAATATTGCTACAACATCATGCTAGGTGATTACCAAATATTTTTTAACATCATCAATTTTTTTTTTACTAAAAAACACATTTAAAGTAGCTTTACAGTATCTTTAAAATGTTGTTTTACTACTCAACACAGTTTTTGATCTTAAACTTAGCTTAGTTTTTATATCATTTTGACTAATGTTGTATTAAATTCAAATATGAATACTATTTCTAAAATTTCTCAACGAGTTCCATTAATAAGCTAACAGATGAATAAAAATCTGCATTAATAGATTAGTCTCACCAGTTAGTTTTTACCGATTAAGTAACAGAAAAAATGTATAAATAAGCAATATAAAAAAGGCTTGAGAGCTTTAGATTTGCTTTTAAGTTTATAGATATATTGTTAACAGGTGTGTGCATTTGAAGAGTAATTTTCAACTATTATTTCGAGCTTATATTATTATTTTATTGCAGTAAATGTTTTAGGCTTACATTAACTTTTAAATTAAGCTAAAAATAATAAACTAGTACATATTGAAAAGGTTAAAATAGCTAGTGAATATTTATAACTTAATTTTGATGTGTAGTAATTTTAGCGAAACTTTTTTTTACTAAGCTTTATTTAGACTAATTTTTTTTTTTTTTTTTTTAAGAAATTATAAGTTTTCTTTTATAAAACATGTACTAATATTACTGTCATTCGAGAATCATAGTTTTCTCTTTGTAGCTCTAGTAAGTTAGTGTTTTAACATAAATGAAATAAATCAAAAAAATACTAAAAGGATGGAAATTGTTAGATAATCTTTTTAGCAGAAGCTGAACAAATGCATGTTTTAATTTTTTTAAATATTATTTTGATTATTATTTTGGAAACAAGTGTTACGTAGGAGTTTAGTTGTTTTGTAAAACGGCTTTGTAAACTTATTTAAATAAACATATATATTTTTTTACTTTCTTATTTCAAATTTTATACTTCATCTCAGCTACTGGCTAGCACAAAACATTTTATGTTTTTCCCAACGGTTTAGAAATTGAATAGCACATTCTTTTATGGTTTCAAGAAAAATTAAAGCAGAAATCTTTATACTTTTTGCTTGTAATTGAACACTTTTAATTCAACTTAACAAGTGTTAAAGCTATTGAAGATAAAAATTAGCGGTTTTTACATTAAATAGAATTGCTGACATACATATTGTACACAAAAGATGGTTTAAAATAAAAACAACTGAAAAATTAAGCTTACTTATTTGGTTAAATTATATGGCTATGAAATTTAAAGATAAAAACATTTTACTCAGGTTTAAAAATTATAATAATAAGCTTATAGATAAGGTAAAAAAATACATCAGCAAACTAACTTAACTACCAAGTTTATAATAGGTGATAAAGTATTTTTTCAGCTTTGAAAAATAGTTTAGCATGAACAAGTAACTTGGTTATTTTTCGCGTGTATTGTTGTATAACAAATAAATATAGTTTAATAAGTCTTTGAATATAAGCAGTTAAGGTTGATTAAATAAAGGGATTAAAATTTTGCATTTGTAAGCTTACAATTAAATTATTAACAGAAAAAAAAGTGTAAAAAAACTTTTGAATAATAGATTTGAAATGGGATTACTCTGAGCTTAGTAATGTAAGATTATAAAATAAAAAATTTGTGCATGTGACAAGATATCAAACTGCATTTGATAATTGTTAAAATTTAAAGAAAACTATTGTATTAAAGTTCTTGTTCATCTAAGCGTTTAAGAGAAAGCTCGCAAGGTCACATATTTTACTGATGAAATTTTTAATAAGGAGAAAATAAAGAGCAGCCACAAGTTTACTGAGGCAAGTTTGCATTCCCATATTACAGCCAAATATAAACTCTCATCAGTTTGAGTAGGACAGATTCCAGAACACCCTGCTGATGCTGTCATGTAGTTCAACTAAAAGTTTGTATCACTTGTTGTTTACTGTAAAGTTCTTTTTTAAATTTTGTTATTTCTTATAAGCAGCCTTTTTAACTTAAGTTATAAGTAGTTAATAGTAGTTTTATTTTATATATTCTTAAAGTATATTCCTGTTATACTATTACTTGTGTAAAAGTTTTGACTATATTTAAAACATTTTTTAAAGTTGATGTTTTCATATAGTTGTTAGTGTTTGCGATTGTTCTTTTATAAGGACTTGCCAAAAAACTTGGAACCCTGGAAAAACCTGGAACTTGATAATTTATGCTAAAAAACCTAAAACTTGAGAAATTAAAAAAAACCTGGAATTTTTAACATTTTTTACATGTTAACAAGAAAAATTTTAATTCGGCATAAAAACTTTACTATAAAAACATTTTTTTTCATCATCAAAATATTTTGTCATCAAAAAACACATTTAAAGTAACTTTACAGTATTTTTTTAATGTTTTTATACTCTTTAACACAGTTTTACCTTAAACTTAACTTAAAACTAAAAATAGACCTAAAAGTGTGTACTTATAAAAACCAGGAGGAAATTCTGAAAACATTAAGAAAATTTTCCAAAAACATTTGGCAACCCTGTTTAATACAGTATGTTCATTAATTGTCATGCCTGGTTTTATATAGAGTAGCCGTTAGTAAAGATATCAATATTATCATTATTTGTTAATTCTTTGACATAGTGTAGGTTTTAAGTACACTATAATAAAACCATAACTACAATTCCATGCGGGTTACATTAACATAAAAATCAGTTATAAAAAACTTGGTTGACACAACTTAGGATAAATAATTAGGATAAAAAATAATTAACAAGAATGTGAATTACAATAAATTTAATTAAACTAAAGTAATTTAATTAAATTTGTTGTAATTCACATTCTTATTAATTTGCTTTTTCCTTTTATCTAGGAAATGGCCAAGGCAAATGATAGTGTAATATACATCATTTTGATTAGGGGCCAAATCGTAAAAGATATTAATATTATTTATAAAATTAACATTTAAGAGTTTAAATAACGTACAAAATAAGGAGAAAAAAATTTTTTTTTTTTATATTTATTTTTGGTTATATTATCATAATAATAAAAAAAAATAAAAAAAACCTTAATTTTTGGAGGGACCTCATGAAATAATTCTAACCCAAACCAAATATTTTTTTTAATTAAAGACAAAGGTGGGTTCTCTAAAATAAAATAAAAAATTTTTAGGTAGCTTTTAAGATAAGGAAAATAATTGACATTAAAGTTTTATGTTTTTTGAAAAGTTAATAAATTTGCCTATAAAATTAACTTTATGCTCGTATGTAACTTGATACTAAACTGCACTTAATAACTGTTTAAAGTTAAAGAAAACTTTGAGCTAAAATGTGTTCATCCAAGCATTTAAGAGAAAGCTCACAAGGTCACATGTTTTACTGATGAAATTTTTATTGAATTTAGACAACAAGAAAAAAAAAGAGCAGCCACAAGTTTACTGATGCAAGTTTGCATTTCCATATTGTAGCTCAGTTGTAGCAGGGCAGATTCTAGACCGGTTTGCTGCTGCTATCACGTAGTTCAACAAAAAAATTTGTTTTATTTTTTTTCTATTGTAAAGTTCTTTTTTAAACAGTTTTATTTTTTAAAGCAGTTTTTTTGACTTAAGTTCTACGTACAGGGTTGCTACTTTACCCGGAAGCCTGGAATTTACAATTTAGGCAAAAATACTTGAAAAACCAGAGTTTGGGAAATTAAAAAAAAAAACCTGGAATTACTTGGAATTTTGAAGAAAAACCACTATAAAAACCTGGAAAAACCTGGAATTATAGCAATTTTCACATGTTCAGTAGTAAAAATTTTTTTGACTCAAAAATTTATCATATCAATAGAAAATTTTTGTTATTAAGTTTTTTTTATTTAAAACTTATTTAAAGTACCTTTATAGTACCTTTTCAATGTATTTATAGTATTTAACACAGTACCTCACCTTAAACTTTACTTTAAACTAATAATAAACCCAAAAGTGTGTACTTTTAAAAACCAGGAATAATTTTGGAAAATTGAGTGGCAACCCTGTAAGTAATTAAATGTAAAACTGTTTTATTTATTCTTAAAGTCAAGGTTGCCAAAAACCTAGAAAAACTTAAAATACCTGGAAGCTGTCAATTTTGGCTTTATTTCCGGAATTTGAGAAATTAATATAAAAACGAAAAAAACCTATAATTTTGAACAATTTTTACATGTTGACTGACAAAAATTTAGTTTGAACATAAAATTTACCATATAGATAAACAGTTTTGTCATTGTATTATTTTTTTAAAACACATTTGAAGTAGCTTTACAGTATATTTTCCACGTTATTATACTATCTAACACAGTTTTTGCCTTAAACTTAACTTTATACTCAAAAAAGACCCAAAAAACTGTACTTTTAAAAACCTGGAGGAAATTTCAAAACTTGTAAAAAATTTTCCAAAATTTATTGGCAGCCCTAAAAATTATATTCCTGTTTAAAATAATCCTTGTGTAAAAGTTTTGACCATATTAAAAAAAAATAAGTTGTTGTTCTTTTATATATATATTAGAGTGTGTGTAATTGTTCTTTAATACAATATGTTGATCTATTCTCATGTTTAGTTTTATAAAGAGTAGCCCTAAGTATTGATATCAATATTAGTTAGGCTAATGTAGTTGTTTTATAACTATGGGACATAAAAGTCAGTTATAAAAAACCGGGTTGCAACAGCTTAGGATAAGTCAGAATATTTTAAAATTTATAAAAGTGTCAGGATTGTACAGCAGCTAAACATTTTTATGAGGATTTTAAAACTCAGGACGACTATGGATAGTTATTTAAACTAAAAGAAGGGTAATTCTGTGAAAAAGTTTACATTGAAATAAGTTTTGAAGACATTAAGTATACCAGCTTTGTACAAAATTATTCTTTAGTATAAGCTTTCTCTATATGCAGAAATTCAAAACTGTATTACAGTTTTTTTTTTCAAAATCCCTTTATTGAATAACAAGTTTTGAAAATTTCAAAAATTAAAATGCTTAATGTTTTTAAAACTATTTGTGACAAGTCTTTGTTTTATTCAAACTTATTGTTTAATTTTGTTTGTAAATAAGAGTAATTTTGTATAAACTAACTAATTGAAACAATTGAGTTGTACTAACTTAATAAAATCATTTTAATTAAATCAGTTGAACTGTATTAATTAAAAAATTTTCTATTTACTATACATTTTTTTAATATATTATTTGATTTACCCGAGTAATACAAATGAAATTTGAGAAAAGTTGTTCAATTTAAATAATAAATAAGAGCAAGATAAAAAGTTTTAAAAACTTCTAGGTTTCCTTATTTTTCCAAGTAGAACTACTTAAAGTTTTAGCTTAAAAAAATGAGGGAAACTATATATAATGGTCAGTCTGATTAGCACATTTGCTAAGTCAACAATTAAAAAAAGTTTTTTTTTTCAAATTTATTCTTTTACCCCATACCCACCTCACTCAGAATATTAAAAACTAAACAAATAATAAAGTTTCAATAGTTAATTTTGAAAACAACATTAAATACTATTTTATTTAGTTGACTTATCAAACATGCAAATCAGAGTGACCTTTAAGTATACTAGCCAAAACTAAGTAGACAGTAAAAATGATTACTTTAGAATTATTGTGATGTTTTTAAGAGATTATTTTTTCAATAAATGCAAATAGACACATAAATTATAATACTGCAAACAATAACATTATTAGTCTGAAAAAAAATTATATTTTTATTTGAAGCTATGTTAAAAATTATAGTATCATAAAGTATTTGTATCATTTAATACTAAGTTTATGGTTTTTTTTTAAGTAATCTAAAAGGTCCTAAAATTATTTTTTGATAGTTCGAATAACATTATCTATTTTGATATCAAATTTTAGATGTTTTTAAAGTTAAATTAAAAGATCCTGAAATTATTTTTGAAATTTTGAGTAACACTGTTTGAAATATTTTAAAAACGCGTAAGTTACAAGACTGCTAATAATAAAATTTTATGTTTAGCTCCAGGGGTTTTTAATTTAATCATAAAATCTTAAGTTGATTTAGTGTTTATGTATCCAGTAGCTGATGTGGTTGCTTGGTGCGAGAGTGTATAGTATTTTTTTTTTTATATTTAAAATGTTGTTATTTCACATTAGTTTATGCTGAGCTCTACATATAAAAATTTTTTAACTCTTACTTAGTCACAATTTTCTAAAACTGTAATATAACTAAAGTTTTTTTTTTGATATTAAAGTTTGTAAATAGTTGGTATATGCGCAGATTCCCTCGTGCGATTTTAGTAGGATCTTCTTATTTTATTTTTTTTTTGGTTTTTACTTTAAAGCACGAACAAAAACTGAATTATTTTTAAGTTTATAATATTTATCTAATCTATAATAAAAAAACAGTTTAGTATCTCCACAAAACTCTACATGTAATTGTTTAATTGTGTTAACCAGCATTTTTTATCTAATCATCAGGGTCGCCGAAAAACCTAAAAACCTTTAGAAAACCCGCGATAACCTGGAAATTACTGTAATTTGAAAAGTTTTGAAAAAAAAAAACAGGAAAAACGTGAAATTTTAACAGTTTTAACATGTTAAGTAGTAAAATTTTACTTTGACAGAAATTTTTATCTTATAGACAAAATTTTTTTATCATCATCATTTTTTTAATGCGTGTAAAGTAACTTTACAGTATCTTTTCAATGCTTTTGTAATATTCAATACAGTTTCTTACCTTAAAAATATTTTTAAAATAAGAGTAGATCCGAAAATATGTACTTTTAAAAAACTTGATGAAGTTTAAAAACCTTGAGAAAGTTTGCTATAATCATTTGGCAACCCTGAATCATGGTTTCGATAATATTTATTAAAGTATACTTTTGTTTATTTTCTTTATGGTGAAGCACTTGTTGTCTTGATGTTTAATTCACTTTTTTTTGCAGCTTTATTGTCTTAGAAATTTATTTATTTCTTTTATAGTTTTACTGTTTACCTTTAAATAGACATACACTATATTGAAACAAAGTTTATAAGGCTTTATTTTACTAGTTAAACAATAGATTAAAGATATTATTGAAATAATTTATAAGAAGTTTACCTTTATAAAACTGGAATACACTATGTTGTTAGTATTTGATTGTAATAAATATTTTGTTTAAAACATTTATTTAAAAGTTTAATAAAAGTTATTTTGTTCAAAAGTTCATGTGAACTAGTAAAAGTAGTTTATTTTGATGTTTGCTTAACTTAAAAAAAACTTTTTATGCTTAACTACTTTTAATTGGTAGAACAATTTTATTTTTTTATGTCAAAATAAAATGTTATCCTGTTTTCCTGATATATGTTTATTATAAAAAGTTGTTGTAATTAAATAAGTTATAAAGTATTCAGGGTTGTCACTTTACCTGGAAACCTGGAAAAACCTTGAAAAACCTGGAATTCGACAATTTTGGCGAAAAAACCTGGAAAAACCTAGAACTTTAACAGTTTTGACATAGTTAGTAGTAAAATTTCGATTTGACTCAAAAAACCTTTCATATAAATAAAAAAAATTGTTGTGATCAAAAACTTTTATTATACCAAAACATATTTAATGTAGCTTGACAATATCGTTTCAATGTTTTTGTACTATTTAACACAGTTTCTAACCTTAAACTGAACTTTAAAATAAAAATAGACCCGAAAATGTTAATTTTTTAAAACTTAGAGAAAATTTTGAAACCTTGAAAAACATTTGAAAAAACGAGTGGCAACCCTGAGTATTATAAACAATTTCAAAAACTAATTAAGCATACTTTTTCTTTACACATCTCGTACAAGTACAACGAAGCAGTTTTTTAAATTTAACAATCAAGTTTTAAATGGTCATGTTATAAAAATTGTGCTATATTTACAAATTTTGAAAATTTTATTTTATTGTTTTATTGTTGTCACAAGGTAAAACGACTCTTTTCAAATGACATTTTGTTACATTATCAATAAAATATAACTTATAAAGAACAGCTTGAAATGTGAGTTGTTAATTTTAAGTTCACAATAAAATTCTTGCAAATAAAATATGCTATTTATAAAGGTGTACCTAAAAATAAAACCTTAAAAGAAAAATTGCTGTAATTTCTTTACAATTTCCTAACTTATCTATTAAGTTTTCTGTTACACTTGGATAACTATTAAATATTTGAAGGCAGTATGTTTAAGTGTATAAAAAAGAAATATAAGAACACCAAAAGTGACAAAAATAAAATGGACTTTAAAGAAAAGAAATATCAGAATGAGAAAGGTTATCCTAATAAAAATAGTTTTTACAAATAATATATGTGTTGAACAATTTTACATGTAATAAAAACCTCTCAGTCTATAAAATAAAATATTTTGAGTTTATCAGCAGCTATCAAGAGTCTTTAATCTTAAGAATTACTTTGGTATGTATAACAAGTTTTAATTAAAAATATTGCTTTACAACAAGCTCTTATTCAGGTGTGGTCCAACAAAGTGAGAGTCAGGAAATGAGTGGCCCTGGCAACAGTTACCAAGAAAACCAACCTGGTTACCAAGGACATCCTGAAAACAGAATGGCTGTGTACCAAAAACCAGATGATTATGAACAACCACTAAAGGTAAATAAAAGCTGATACAAAATACTCGTCAGCATAATTTTTATATCTTATAAGTAAATTGATCTTATCGAATCATATATTAACATTTTACTAACAGACTCTAAGTAAAAATAAATACGTATTATAGCAATTAACTTTTTGTAACTATTATAAAAAACTAATGTTTTTTAAACAGGTTATCTTCTTCGGATTGAAGAACTATTACCATCCTGGCGAGGACATAGACTTCAGATTTGATGTGATGTCGGGACATGAGCACGTCAAAGTCAATTGTTACATCTGCCTGTACAGATACGACTTTGAAAATGCTATGGACAGTTTGTATTATGTTCCAATTGATGAAAATGATAAAAAATACGGTTACGCCAGAATTCCTTGTGAGTTTTCTGTAGTTTTTATTTGATTATTTAGCAATAATATACCGTATAACATTTCCGTTACGCTGGCTTATATATTTAAAAAATCGAAGTAGTTTCTTGTTGTAACAAAATTAACCTTCTCATAATGACTCTATTTTAAAAATAAAATGAACTATTTTTTATAATGTTTTTTTTTAAACCCAAGTTTTTTTTTTCCTTATATTCTATACTCAACTATAGGTGTAAAAACTGAATAACTGTTATCTTTAATACGCATGTTTATTTAACCAGCTTGCGAGTTTCAGTTGAAAGAAGGTGGACACTGCGTGGTTGCGTTCCAGAGGAAAAAGTTGGATAAGGAGACAGGGTTGCCGGTGCCCCCCATCAGAAGTCCCAAGTTTTTCATCAGGGGTACGGATTCCAACAAACAAGTGAACAGGTTTGTGTTGTTACAATAAAACTAACATATATATTATTACTCAGTATAATTTAAAAATATATATGTAGGTTTAACTCAAAGCTATAAACACTTGTTTTCTTTAAAATAGAGTTTTTTCTTTTTTAAACTTTTAAATTTACTGAAAAATACTTTAATAGAAAAAAAACTTGTTTAAGATATATCTCCAAGCTACTTAATAAAAATTCATAAAAAATTTACTGTACGTATTAGTTTGATCTAGATCTGCAATATTTTTAAAAAAGTTTTTGTTACTTTTTAAGTAGTAGCCTAAATCTTTTTAATTTTTAAGTTGAATTTCCGAATTTGAATACTTGTGCACACGTTACAATTTATGTGATTATTTGTTGTTATTACTATTTGTAAATAAAACGTACCACAGACGATAGATCGGAGCATCAAGTTATTCACTTGCTCTACTCAATTTGTAACAAAGATACTCTATTTTTTATTTTAACATTACTTCTGTTGCAAGACTACTTCCAAGAAATTCAACGTAATCTTTTATCTAATATTATTTTACAGGCAGACAACAGATGGTGTGTTCATGAAGCTTTTTGACAAAAAAAGCGAACAGCTTAAGGACCAAACAACACATGATACTGCGGTAATTTAAATAAAGTGCTGTAAATAAAAAACCGCTAATATTTTAGCAACTTAATGCTAAAGACTTGTTATCTTAATTATCTACTAAGTTTGTACATACTATAAGAAAACTATCATCTAATTGAACTGAAAAAGTAGTTATAAATAATAAAGGCATAACTCTACAAAGACAAACTTTTATTTTAAATCATTTTAAATTAAATTATTTGTGTTGTTATTTTGCTTGTATCCAAAATAATAACATTTTATATATACATTTAAACTTATGACTAACTTTGAAAAATTTAACGACTTTACTACGAATTAATTTTCAATAGAAGATGAAGAGATTTTAGTCGCAAATATATTAATAGATTAATATCTATTGAAAATGTTAAAAAAAATCTTATTTAAAACAAAATAATTCAGGTTATCCAGCCACAAAAGGTTAATGTTGAGGAGAGGTATCCTGATTTTAGGAGAATGCAAGAGTTGAGTGATGAAGGGTTATCAGAACATCTCAAGTCTGTTGAAATCAGTAAAGCAAGTCAGCAGGTAAAAATAACATTAAATATTGAAATAAAAATACAGTATAAAAAATCAGAAGCTATTTAATATTATAAACATTTAAGATTATTTGTACAATCGTATTGCTTATTGTAACATTTAAAACTTAAACATTTATTTTAACTTAAGTCTGGCAAAAAAAAAAAACGATATTTTTGATTGTATGTAGACTGTAAATGTATTACTTGTAGTTTACAGTTTAGATTTAAATATTCTTAGTGTTTAATTACTATCACTTCTTTTAAAATTTTTCTAAAATTAATTAAGCTTTAAGTTTTTTAGTTATACACGACTTTTTTTTTTGATAAAAATAAGTAGAATTAGAAGATTTTAACTTTAAGACTTACAATTCTTTTTTTAAATGTTATTATTATTAAAGTGTTATTCGTATATAAACAGCAAAATCCGTTTAGAACATTAATAGTGTTTTTTTCATAATCTTATATATTTTTGACAATTATATAAATTAAAATATCATAGGACACTTATTTCCTATTAATGTATAAAGTAACAAGTAACTTAATTCAAAACTTATTATTTATGAAATGTTAGTATTTTTTTATTTTAGGTGTACATTTTGTAGTTAAAAATATCAAAATGTATACTTTATCTTTAACAGCAAGCACCATTGAACGTATCTCACTGGAGTAAGTACTATCAAAAACAACTTTCAAAGAAGGTTTGTTTATTTCATTTTTTTTTAATTGGCTAGTATTGAAGCTATGTGAATTTATTTATTCATGTTCATTCTAATCACGGAATGAAAAATGAATTAAATCTTTCATTATCAGTTGTTGCAACGAAAAGAAAATATCAAGCCGTTATCTTAGGTTTTTTATTTTGATTTAAATTTGTAGATACTACTTTTTTATTGAATATATATAGTTTTGTAGTTAATGATAAACATAAAATCAAGTGTGATGAAAACAAATTTGAATACTATTTATTTACATTACGTCTTTTTTCATAGTATAAAATTTAAAACTTTTTAAACTTAATTTTTTTAATGTATGAAGACATGTAAACTTAGATGATTTAAATTCAGTTAAACCTTTTATATGAATAAAACAGATAAACAGTTCATTCGAAAATAGTAAAATCGGTTCTGCTAAACAAATGGCAAAAGATATTGTGGACAATTTGGAAACATTTCCTGTCAACAACCATACGACACAAATACTTATGGTAAAGTATAAAATATATCAGATAAAACTTTAAGATCTAGACGTAACCTAACAAAACGATTGAAAAAAAACTACAACTAGAGTATTTATAAAATCTTTTTGAGTTTTTGGATAATGAATAGTTTTTTTAATATTTTTTTGTTAGTTTTTATAGTAACTAGCTTTATTTCATCCTAGACAACAACTGTAGACGAGCATTAAGTGTTTGTAGTTAAAAAACCTAAGTGACACTAACAATTACTAAAAATAAGTAAAAATTAGTCTTAAGTATTAATTTAAAAAGTTAAAAAACTTTTTCTATGTTCTTTAATTTTTATTTTTCAGTATTCTTTATAGCATTTTATTATACTACTGTAGCATGCAGTGTTTTTAGAATACTAATAAAAATGTTTCTAACAGGTTCATAGCATGATTGACTATATTGTTTCTCAAAATTTAAATTTAGAGGAATGCAAAAAGTTAATCAAATATTTGTTGACATGCTGCAGTGCTTGGGTTCTTGAAGTCGTAAGTTTTTTTTTTGTTAATTATTTAGTTTAGAAAATTAATTTTAGTGTTTAGTTTTATTTCTTTTTAAATACGTTTTAAGTATTTAATTTAATTTGTTGGTGTTATAAACTTAATAATCTATGTCGCTTTTATTATTTATGTTTTCCTTACAACACTTATTATAAAGTAAACTTACTAATCCTTTAAATGCATTTTTTTAAATGTGTAGTTTGTACACCTGTCCGTATTTAATGATTTTAAAGTTTTTTGGTAAAACCCTCTTACAAATTAAAAACTGTTAAAATTAGTTAGAAAATATGCTAAATAAAATTTATAAACTAAATTTAAAGTTTAGAAAAATTAAAGAAGTTGTATTACTAAAAATTTCTCTACAGAAAAAAACATACAAAAGGTTACCTTGGGGTAAGAATCAAGTTGATGAGCTTGAAATTCTTGAAATGGTGTCTCAATACTTAAAAGAGTAAGTTGAACCAAAACTTAACTAAATAAATCAAATTCTATGTTTGTCAATTTAATTTGAGTTTTTAGATCAAAACAGACCATTTTGTTTGTGATAAAACAATAAAAGAGTTAAAAATCGTTTTTATAAAGATGTTAGCAAAGTTTTTTAGCTGATACTCTCTTATTTTGGTATCGTGTTTTTTTAAGTGATATATGCTGTAATACACAAACAAAATAGTTTAACAGAAGATATCACTTGGTTTATATAAACCAATTCTTTTGTAATACCTTCTATATAGTACTTTATACAAATGTACTCAAAAACATTTAAAAACATTTAGTACCAACATTTGTTGCATTTTACACTTCAATTTCAGCCCGGCTAACCAAAATGAACTGAAAGCAAAATGCAATGGACAATCTGGTTGCGAATTGGAAGGAAACAGTGAAGTGGTTCCTGATAAAAAACCTCAGGAATTTTGGACGATTTCACATAACGGACCGGCAAACACTTCGAAACTTTTGGGAGTTATTTATGACGTGAGTTTAAACTAAATGGTTTTCTTTATTACTCTATAATTCGAGTATAAACTTTTTAAGGCATAGTTTATTTAAAAGTCAGGCTAAACTGAAAAAAGCTGAGACAGCTGGTATTTTAAATACTTTTTATTTTTATACACTTAAGCCTAACTTACCTTATATAAACTTATTAAAAATTAGTTGATAAAGTTTTGATAAATAAAATCAGAGAACAATAAGAAAAAAGTCCATTTGTTGACTCGGCAATTATTTTCAGTTCAGATTAAACCTTAAGTACAGAAGTAGTATTTACTCGTAGAAACTCGTTTACGCTATAATTTTTGATTAGTACGGTCGTTTAAATCGGAATGTATTTATAAATCATTGTGCCTCTAAAAAAGTTTATTTACTTATCAAACAACAAAACAGAACTCAAACCTCATTGGAGAGAAACCAATTTGCAACTTTTACTCTGACAATTGGAAAGATGGGGTAGAAGAAAGAATCAAAAATTTATTAGACAATGGGTTGAAAGACACTATGGATTATCTGGATCATGATACTTTGCTTGTCATTAACCTTGTTAAAAAGTTTGTTTTATTATTTATTAAAAATTATTTTGCTAATTAAAAGTTTAAAGAATTTTTAAATAATCAAGTTTTCATGGAGAACATTGTTTTGTTTTATCATTTAGTTTTGTTTTTAGTTTGAAATAATTTTCTTTTAATTATGTATTTATTATAAATAAAATATATAGTAATATTTAAATAACAAAATTGATTAAATAGTTTTAGGCATCAAATTGCTAATGATTGTTTAAAAAACACTTTTAATATTTCAAAAATTTGTTGATTTTTAAAGCTCAACATTTGAAAGTTTGCGTGTTAAATTCTAATTTTTTTTAAAGTTTAAAAGTATCTCGTTTTAGGCTGTTTTATGAAAAAATTGTTTGTGTTTTAACAGCATGGGACAGGACAAAGCAGAAAGGACAATCTCCAAGCATTGTGATGACTTTATCACTAAATCTAAATCACAAGTAAAAACAGAATTGTAATTAGTTTAAATAAACTTAGTTTTTGTTCAGTTGTGTATAAATGTAAGCTTTTTTTCAGTAAAAATACCAGGAAGCTTTCTTAAAAACTGATTTTCGAAATCGCCTACTTGGCTGGAATTCAAAAAGTTCGGTTAATTAGTCGCCTCTTTACTAGTTAAACACCTTTTTTACTTTCGGCCAAATATTTAGTTATTGGACCTAGACAATATTTGGAAACTGTGGTATAAAACAAACTAAGCTCATATTTTATATTTTACATAGATTTTGTTATTACAACCAGTTTCGAGTCTAAAACTTGTTGATATGTAGGAGTGATCAAAAGTACATACTTATAGATTATTATAAATTTTTTATTATTATACTTATCGAAGTTTTTTATCTATTATATTCTTATAAATATTTTTTTAGGTTCAAAACTGCGCACCAGGTGTGATTTGTGTGAATTTCAATGAAGATGATGGTTTATGTAATCAGAAAAACTCAGAAATAAGAAACATTTACAATCGTATGATGTCAGTTATTAACTATAAATAATATTTTATTTTTGTTGTATAAGTTGTATTTGCTCTGTCAGCACTTAGGAGTTTGTGATTGTAGAAGAAACACACTGTAACGTCTAAAAATTTTAGTCAGTTTTTTAAACAATAATTTATGATTTATACATTTTAATATAGGTAAATTTATTTAATACTTTTGCATACCTGTACTATTTTCTTTTAATATTATAATTATGTTTTCTTGTCTCTTTTGGTTTTAAAGATGTTTTTAGTCAAATAACACTAAATCTTAAATACAAAATAAAACTTTTATTTAACTTTGTAAAAATAGTGTTTATTTTCATTCAATTTATGTAGTTATATTGTTTTAACAACTTAAACTAACAAAAACTATTTATTTCAAACAACTTTACTGAATTTTATGCAATAATATATTTTGCATTTTGTAAAAAAGTAATTTAAAATGTTATACTTCTAAAAAATACATTAGACATGCTCGAAAAGGCTGACTTAAAAGTTACTAACAACGAATTAAGCAAACAAATAATTTGCAGCGAGAAAGAAAGCATCGGTTTTTTCAACCATAATGATGATGAAAGTGATAGTGAATACTCTGATGATGAAAACGTTCACAAGAAATACGCTCACGTAAGCGTTACATTAAATGTTGACTTAAAGTTATATTGAATTTATATTACCACGCACAATTGTTTTACGCCTAAAAAACTGTCTTAAAAAGTTATGCTTTTGAAAGATGTTCTTTTGTTTTAGACGGCAAGCAAAAACTGTTATTAAACTATAGTTATTTGTTAGCTAAAATAACATATTTAATGTGAATGCATTTACCAACTAGGGAGAACAGTCATGGAGAGATTTCAAGATGAAGAAATTGCCTGGTTTGATCAAAAGAGGCGTGAAAAAGGGCAGTATGAAGGGATACAGGGGACTTTTGAATCTTGTTAACAGGTAAGACTATGGTCATATCTAAAAGTGTTGCAGTTTCAAATTATTGCAGAGATAAATTTTAAATTTGCCTAATGTGTTTCATATATCTTCATAGCCGTCCGAAACAAGTGTAAACACTTTTTTTTTAACTAAGTGTCGCAGGGCTTTGAAAAATTTGAAAGAAATGATTTAAGTAAATAGAAATTGTAACAGACACAGCAACAACATGGCAAGACAAGCAGTGACGTCAGCTGTGGACTATGAAGAACTGCCTTCTCAAAAAGTTCAATTGTTGTCTTACAAAGTAGTTTTTGCTTTCATGTTCTGTGTTAACATTATTTCGTAGAACAATGCATAATGATATTTTGAGAAGTAAAGTTGTACACTTATTTGTGGACAACAGATTAAAGTCAGATGTTGTTAATAAAAATAATCTCTGTACTCTAAAAAGCCAACAAAGCTTGGTTTGCAAATTTTTATCAGAATTGTCATTTTAATTTTGAAAATGCAGTTTATAATTACAAACAGCATAAAATTATATTTTAAACAATGACTTTAGAACTAAAGCTAATTCCAGTAATTTATAAAACAGAAAACAGACAACGACTTTGTTACTGGAAAAACCAAAACTGCTGAATGCGCTTCAAAACACTCAACAAGAAGCCACAAGAACCATCATAAGTCATCCGAAGTCCAAAAAGCTTTTGATGGCTGCTACAAAGATCTGAAAGAATTCCTGAAAACGTTTGTTGTTTAATTTAAAACAATTTTAAGCATAAAGTGAAAGATCAAGATATGTTTTTCCTAAACACTAAAATTTATGTTAAACTTTTTTAAGTTTTCTTTAAGATTGCTTCTTGGCAACGCCAAAACTTTAATAATACAAAAAAATATTAAAATTAGATAATTTAAAATATTTCATTTATGAAACCTAAGGGAGATTTGTGAGAATTATTTATTAAAGATAAACAAATTAGTCTAATTAAATAGCTAATATTTGTTTCTTTGTCGAAAACAACTTAGTTTACAACTATTTTACTTTTAACTGTAACCATTAGATTTAGGTATGAGAATAAAAAAAAATAAACAAGAGTTATAACTTTTTAGTCATGTTAAAAATAGAGGCAAATATTAACTACAAAAAACTTGAACAGTGAAATAAAAGGGTTGATGAAAGAAGCGCTGAATGAATGCGATTTGAAAGCTAAAAAACAAAAACAAGTCAGGAATGATTTGAAGAATTTGAAGATTGAAGATTCATCAGCTTCAGATAGCGATAGTTCGAGTGATAGTTCTGATGAGAGCGATCAAGAAATGAAACCAAAATTATTGAAAAAAGAAAAAAAGGTTTCAGTTTTGAATGATAACAATAGCTTACAGCTTGCTTTTATTAATTAAGTTAAAACTTATTTGCTACAGAAAGTAGCTGATATGATAAACAACATTTTAAAACTACATTTTAGCTTATATTTAAACTCAAAAACTTAGGTCTTACATTTTTAATTTTTTTCTCACATATTTTACAGAGCCATGCTGAAAATTCAACTTCTCAGAAGAAATCAGTGAAGAAGACGAAAACTAACGAGGAAGAAGGATTTCCCAGGTCAATGCAAGCATTTTCAAAGATCACACAGGAGAAACCAGGCAAAGAGTGGCAACTGTGGAATAAGGAAGATCAACAAAAAATTAAAAATGGTATAAGCAAAATACTATCGTTAATGAATGCAGCAAAAGAAAACAAAAACTCGGAGGAAATGAACGTAATGAAGGCGCAAGCTAACAAGAAAGAAGGATTTCCCAGGTCAATGCAAGCATTTTCAAAGATGACACAAGAGAAACCAGGCAAAGAGTGGCAACTGTGGAACAAGGAAGATGAACAAACAATTAAAAATGCTATAAACAAAATACTATCGTTAATGAATGCACCAAAAGAAAACAAAAACTCAGAGGAAATTAACGTAATGAAAACGCAAGCTAACGAGGAAGAAGGATTTCCCAGGTCAATGCAAGCATTTTCAAACATGACACAGGAGAATTCAGGCAAAAAGTGGCAACTGTGGAAAAAGGAAGATGAACAAACAATTAAAAATGGCATAAACAATATATTATCGTTAATGAATGCACCAAAAGAAAAGGAAAAATCATCCTTGGAGGAAATGAACGTGATGAAGACGCAAGCTAACAAGGAAGAAGGATTTCCCAGGTCAATGCAAGCATTTTCAAAAATGACACACGAGAAATCAGGCAAAAAGTGGCAACTGAGTAACAAGGAAGATAAACAAACAATTAAAAATGGTATAAACAAAATACTATCGTTAATGAATGCACTAAAAGAAAACAAAATCTTAACCTTGAAGGAAATAAACGTAATGAAAACGCAAGCTAACAAGGAAGAAGGATTTCCCAGGTCAATGCAAGCATTTTCAAAGATGACAAAGGAGAAATCAGCCAAAGAGTGGCAACTGTGGAATAAGGAAGATCAACAAACAATAAAAAATGGTTTAAACAAAATTTTATCGTTAATGAATGCACCAAAAGAAAACAAAAACTCAACCTTGGAGGAAATGAACGTAATGAAGGCGCAAGCTAACAAGGAAAAAGGATTTCCAAGGTCAATGCAAGCATTCTCAAACATGACACAGGAGAAATCAGCCAAAAATTGGCAACAATGGAATAAGGAAGATGAACAAAATATGAAAAATGGTATAAACAAAATATTATCGTTAATGAATGCACCAAAAGGAAAGAAAAACTCGGAGGAAATGAACGTAATGAAGGCGCAAGCTAACAAGGAAGAAGGATTTCCCAGGTCAATGCAAGCATTTTCAAAGATGACGCAGGAGAAATCAGCCAAAGAGTGGCAATTGTGGAAAAATGAAGATGAACAAACAATTAAAAATGGTATAAACAAAATACTATCGTTAATGAATGCACCAAAAGAAAAGAAAAACTCAACCATGGAGGAAATGAACGTAATGAAAACGCAAGCTAACAAGGAAGAAGGATTTCCCAGGTCAATGCAAGCATTTTCAAAGATGACGCAGGAGAAATCAGCCAAAGAGTGGCAATTGTGGAAAAATGAAGATGAACAAACAATTAAAAATGGTATAAACAAAATACTATCGTTAATGAATGCACCAAAAGAAAAGAAAAACTCAACCATGGAGGAAATGAACGTAATGAAAACGCAAGCTAACAAGGAAGAAGGATTTCCCAGTTCAATGCAAGCATTTTCAAAGATGACACAAGAGAAACCAGGCAAAGAGTGGCAACTGTGGAATAAGGCAGATGAACAAAATATTAAAAATGGTATAAACAAAATACTATCGTTAATGAATGCACCAAAAGAAAAGAAAAACTCAACCTTGGAGGAAATGAACGTAATGAAGGCACAAGCTAACAAGGAAGAAGGATTTCCCAGGTCAATGCAAGCATTCTCAAACATGACACAGGAGAAATCAGCCAAAAATTGGCAACAATGGAATAAGGAAGATGAACAAAATATTAAAAATGGTATAAACAAAATACTATCGTTAATGAATGCACCAAAAGAAAACAAAAACTCGGAGGAAATGAACATAATGAAGGCGCAAGCTAACAAGGAAGAAGGATTTCCCAGGTCAATGCAAGCATTTTCAAAGATGACGCAGGAGAAATCAGCCAAAGAGTGGCAATTGTGGAAAAATGAAGATGAACAAACAATTAAAAATGGTATAAACAAAATACTATCGTTAATGAATGCACCAAAAGAAAACAAAAACTCGGAGGAAATGAACATAATGAAGGCGCAAGCTAACAAGGAAGAAGGATTTCCCAGGTCAATGCAAGCATTTTCAAAGATGACGCAGGAGAAATCAGCCAAAGAGTGGCAATTGTGGAAAAATGAAGATGAACAAACAATTAAAAATGGTATAAACAAAATACTATCGTTAGTGAATGCACCAAAAGAAAACAAAAACTCATCCTTTGAGGAAATGAACGTAATGAAGACGCAAGCTAACGAGGAAGAAGGATTTCCCAGGTCAATGCAAGCATTTTCAAAGATGACACAAGAGAAATCAGGCAAAGAGTGGCAACTTTGGAAAAAGGAAGATGAACAAACAATTAAAAATGGTATAAACAAAATATTATCGTTAATGAATGCACAAAAAGAAAACAAAAACTCGGAGGAAATGAACGTAATGAAGACGCAAGCTAACAAGGAAGAAGGATTTCCCAGGTCAATGCAAGCATTCTCAAACATGACACAGGAGAAATCAGCCAAAGAGTGGCAACTGTGGAACAAGGAAGAGGAACAAAGAATGAAAAATGGTATAATTGTTTTTCATTTAAATAATTTTGAAATACGTTTGTTTTTTTTTTTAATTAATTTTAACTTTTATACGACACTTTTTAAAGAAATAGTATTTAAGGTCTTTACCTCAATTAAACTACTGATTTTATTTTTATGTTTTTCAATAACATTAAATTCTAACAGAAGCGTTGAAAAAAGACATGCAAAGCCAGAAGGATTTCTTTAAAAGAACTGCAATGCGTAATAACATTGAAAGAAAAATCAAAAACGAGGAGTTTGGAGGGTCTTCTTATTCTAAAATGGTGAGAGAAAAATTTGATAAATTATTATCTATTTTTAATATTATACTTTTATATTATTTTTAAAGAACTTTATAGATTTTAACAGTTACAGCTTGATTAATAAACGTATACAGACAATCAAAAAAGTTATCAAATATTTTAAATTGTTTTACCCGATGAACTATTTTCAGCTGCACAGATTTAAAAAAAATAATGTTTTCATTTTTATTTACACTTATCTGTCAAATAATAAAAGCAACTGTAAGTATTAACTTTTTACGCAAAAATCTAAAAAAAATTATAAAAACTATTTTATGATTGAACTTGATGTTTTAACTTAATCCATACCATACTTATAGCTTATCACTTAATAACATGTTTTTCAATCTAAAATTCTTATTAACAGCACAACATGTATGAGGATGAAGATGAGAAACTCAGAATGAATGTCCTCATGCTTCGTGACAGGATACAGTCCATAAATGAAGAGTTTAAAAGGTTTGCTGTTTATTTTGAAGTAGTATTAATGGAATAAGAACAAAAAGTGTAAAATATAATTTCATGCTTTAAAAAGTAAGCCAACTTTACTTCAATCCTTTTTTTTCTTAGAATAAAAACGATATGTAAAAATATAAATTGTAGTTGTAGATAAATCTTTAGATATAACTGACAACGTTTTTATCTGTTCATTTAAGAAAATAAATAAGTATACCAAATTAAAAGTAAGTTAAGGAAAAAAGTTATTTTAGACTTTCGAAACTTACACTAGGTATTTTTGAGTTGCAGATGAAGAGCAAAAAAAGATCTTAGGTGTATTTATAAGTAATTTTCAAACTGACACTAGACATTTTTGAGTTGCAGATAAAAAGCAAAAACAAAGCCTCGGGTGTTTAAATAGTAGTTTTTTGAGTATTCTTGTTTGAGGGGGCAGTAGCCTTTTTAATTTCTTCAAAGGGGGCAATTTGGAAAAAAAAGTTTGGTAAACCCTGATTTAAACAAACAACAAGTGACAAGTATAACATAATACAACTTCATTTATAAAAGTATGCAATACGACATTTTTTTCAGACATGCCGATGCTTACCAGCAAATACTTGAAGACTTGAATTCACAGCGTGATGCCGGACTGTCAGAAAAAGCGTACGATCTGTAAGCTGAAAATATTTGACTATTATGTGTATTTATAATTATTGGTCATATATGGTTTAATATCCAATATTTATTTTAACAGTTTATTACTAACAAAACAATGTTTCACTCCTATACTTGCATATAGGAGATCCTCAGTTGTTGTAAATAGGTCTGAAAAAATTTTTGAACAAAATAAATGGAAGTAAAACTAAAACAAAAACTAATGGTTTAAAAGCAAAAATAAATCTTAAATATACTAAACTTAAGTGAAAATTTTAAATAACCTTATGATATATTTTTGCTTTTAAACAATTAGTTTTTATTTTTGTTTTACTTCCATTTATTTTGTTCAAAAATTTTTTCAGACCTATTTACAACAACTGAGGATTTCCTATATGCAAGTATAGGAGTGAAACATTGTTTTGTTAGTAATAAACTGTTAAAATAAATATTGGATATAAATCTCCTTAAAGACATTTAAGTCGAGAACTTTAAATTGTTTGATTTAAAACAAGTTACATTAATATATATGGTTTAAGTTATTTTCGTAAAAATTATTTCAAGTAACTTTTGGTTAGTTTTAGTTCTTAAGCTTAAACATTTTTTTTAATTTTTAAAGCTACAGCAAAACAAAAGATAAATGTATAATTTGTTTTTTTACAAATCATTAGTTAAAAAAGCCAGTATTTTTATGTTTTAATTTCTATACAAAGTAGGTTAGCCAGTTTCTTTATCTATCAAATAATACAAGCATCAAACTAAAAGTGCAAACTAATTTTTAAGTTGAAGACTAGTTTATTTTTACAATTTCAGTTTGAAATATGATGAAATGAAAAATTTCGAAAAAATCAAATACGAACATTTCAAAAGCCTTTCAAAACTAAACAAGCAAATCGAAATGAATGAAAAAAAGTTGAAGAAAATTGAAAAACCAGATGAAGTACCTGAGCATTGCGCAAACAAAAGCTATTCTACCAAAGCGGTTAGTATAAGCATAATTTTAAAACATATAAGTTATGCCACTTAAAACTAAATTTGCCTTGAAAAATTGTATTTAAAAGTAAAATGTTCTCTAGACTGGTTAATTGCGGACGGTATACATTTTACTTATTTTTCAACTCATTTAGAAAATAGTACAGTAACAGTCTTTGGAAACTTTGAATTAAAGCGACTAAACGGGTGACTCTGTTGATTTTTTCTTTAAAATTTTATTTAAAAAACAAACTTGACCAGGAATCCAACTGTTTTGATGAAGATTGTAGAGTGAACAAAATTGAAAAAGGAATGGAGTTCGGGGGAGCTAGTTCCTCTATGAGCGTTAAGAATATATTTGTAAGTTTTTTTTTTTCTTTATAACATTTTATTAATAAAACCAACAGCCAAACTAGCTGAGGGGTATCATACTTGAAGGTCAGTGTTATTTGCATACTTGCTGAGTTAGCAAATGCTTCTGTTTATAGCTTTGTTTATTTTAATTTTTTATTATTTATACCATAATCCCTAACCCACATTACCCAAACTTAATATAAACTAATCAAAATTAAATTTTAGTTATTAAAATTAAACATAACATGAAATAAAGATTTTTTTGCTGACTCAGCAAGTATGCAAATAAGACTGAGCGCTCAGTATACTAGCCCTAGTTAAGTGTTTAGTTTACAATTAAGTAACTTTTTCATACATTATCTTAAATAGTTTAAGAAAAGCGTTAAAAAAGTATAACTTTACTATTAAATACTTTAGCAGCACTGGTTTAAGAAAAGCTTTTCAGTAGCTGTTAAACTGTTTTAGTCGGCTGGCTGAATTTTCTAAAAATACTCTTTCATTTTAAAAGACTTTATCATAAAAAAGCTTTATCAAATTTTGTGATTAAACTTGTTTTATTGTAAACTCTGATAAAAACTTGTTTTTAAAATTAATTACAGTGTAAATTTTTTTTCAAATATATAAAATCAAGAAAACTAGGAATTTGTTATTTAATTAAATGTTTTTATTTCTAGCTTTCCAAAGAAGAGAAAGAACAGATGCAACAAGTAGCCGCCTTGAAAGAACAAAGAAAGCAGGCCATTCAAGCAAAAAAGTCCGTAGTGGAAAAATATGTAAAGTTAGTTTTTCTTTTTTTTTTGCTGTTATATCAGAATAAAGTTTTTTAGTTCTTATTAGCAACTGCGACATCTCAAGTTAAACTTAAAAAAAAACAACAATTTTTATAATTTTAAATTCAATCTGAAATGATTTCCCAAGTCTCAAACACAACTAAGTGAAAAATTGTATTATATTTTTATTTTCAGCTGCGAAGCTGCCCATCTACAGAAAGTAAACGATCTCTATGACAACCATTTCAATGGACCGAAAGAAATTTACTGGGGGTTAGATTTAGTTTTAATTACATTTTTTTTAACCAAGTTTTTAAGTATTTATTATCTATATAAATATACATTTACTTTTTTTTTAAATTTATTATGTAATGTAAATTAGATATCATTAAGGATAATTGAGATTGAAATTATCTTATATAATATATCATGAATTTTTTTCATTAATGTATGGTAATAACAATTATTTTATAGACGGCGATGCTTATTTTTTAAAATTATGAAAAAAGAATTATATTCATTCTTAGATTATTTAAAACTAGTTTTTGTTTGAACTGTAGTTTTAGTCAGCTGTAAGTAGTGTAAAATAAAATTTATATTTTCATAAATTCTAATGTTAATAATATTAACTATTTTGAATACCGAGGTTAAAATATACCTTCTAAGTACTTGTTTAACAAATTACAACAAATGCATTTCAAACAACTGTTTTTTTTATTTTTGTTCAGATACTAGTAAATACTTTTTATAACAATCCAGATTACACAACGAAGAGAAGAAAAAGTTCGAAAAAGCCAAACTGGAGTGCTTCGCAACAATGAAGAAAATTGACGACCACGTCAAGATGCTCGATGTCAACATCGCATTCTTCAGCCCAGTCACTAAAAATTAATTTTTTAGGAAATTTTTATGAATAAACCTGCCTATAATATTCATTGCCTCTTTTATTTAAATATCATTTTAATATTGGGCTAGCCGTTAAAACGTAATGGTGATAATATATTTTACATTCCTGTCGAGTTTGCACTTCCTGCAAAGTGCGCTTTATTGAGTCTAAAGTTATTTGTTAAATTTTTCTAATCAGACTCGTGGTGTTTTGCAGTTATTACAACTTAGATGTTGAAAATCCTTGTTTGTTTTTCATTTGTGTGGCAAGTGTTTAGACGCTGACAAAAAAAACTTTATAGATTATAATTGCAAACAGAATTATAAAATATTTTTTTAATGGCACACACCTCGGAGTCTGACTGGGTTTACTAAAATTTTCAAATCGAGATAATAAACAAAAAAAAATATTTTTTTTTATAGAAATATAAAATCAATATATTCATTACTACAATGCGAATTACTTAACTGATAAAAATGTATAAAAAATAGTGTCATTAAATTGTAAATATGTTTGGTATTTTATTTTAAAAAAGGTTGGAAAAAAGTATAAAATGTTATTAAAACTACAAAATAATGTAAAAGTGTTAAAAAAAAAGAAAAGTACTACTGTATGTTAAACTCATTTTATTAAATTTAGCACTAATTACAATAATTTTTGGGCCACTGAAATGTACTTAATTCGTGTAACAAAAAAGAATCCGTTAACACCCTAAAATGTTATCCCCTAGTATCAGACTTGGCTAGAAGCAGTGTTAAAAAATCCCAAACAGAAAAATTTGAACTATTATTATAATTAATTTTACTGCCGGGGTTTTTTTATTCTGCTTTTTACTAAATCTGCCTAATACTTATTTCGTCTGTTAATTTTCTTGCTAACCTTTTGCGATAAAAAATTTTTAATTCCAGCCTATAGTTCACTAAAGTTTCTCATTAGTTCATACTTAAAATACCTAAGAAAATATAATACTTATTTATTGTAAATGTATTCGATCGTATTTCAAAAAAGTTTCCATTATTTTAAGAGAAAATGAACATACACAAATTAATTTTATTAGTTTATAAATTGGCCTAAAAAAGTATGTCAACGGTTTTTTTTTAAATATATAAAACTAAAACAACTTAATATACAAATTTATTATACAATTTTAAAACATAAATGCTTATAAACTATATAATTTGTTGCAGAGCCTGAATTTGAAATGACAAACGCGTATTATTTTGGCAAAGACATTAAAAAGTATCAGTAGTGAACGACTCGATAACTGAAATTTTTTTTGTACACTAGGTCATAGAACCAAATATTTTTGGCTTTGTTTTTTGTTGTTCAATGAACAATATAGTGTTATAATTATTTACAAAAATATTAACAATCGTAACTAGTTAATCTTTAGTTATACACCTTATATCCAATATCTTATGTATTTTTTTGTGATTTAAAAGAAATGTTTTAGTTTTAATTTTAAAACTTTAGTTAATACCTGTTTATTTATTTTAAATAACAATATTTGATAAGAAAAATAAAATTTGACTTTGCATCAAGTTATTTCAAAAAAGAACAGTTAAAAATATTAGGTTAGACTAAAGATAAATTGTATTGGTTATATTGACACTTTTTTACATTACCTTTTATTTTCGAATTTATTTGTTCCACTGTGAAAGTTTTGTCTGCGTCCGATACAAATTTAAGGAGCTTTCGATTAGCTATTGATTTTTCAAGTCTTAAGTAACAAAACTTATTTTGTGGTTTATTTTTTATACTTTTGGCAGCTTAGTTGAGGTATAGATATACTCTAAATATACTTCTGTATCATCACTTCACCTTTTTATTTGCATAATATATGAATGAAAAAATTGCCAAAATCTTACCACTGCATCCGTACCCCTATTTTTAGAACTAGTTTCTTAGAAACTATGGATGATTATCACCTGATATTTTAATATGGGGATTTTTATTGTTGTTTTTCCAGCATCATGATATGATGTTTAAACATTCAGAAAATTTCACACCCAAGCTACTTTCCATAATGGTTAACTTTTTTGACAAACTTTTCTGACAAACTTTTGCTAATTTGCATATATTAAACCAAACTTCAGACAAACTTTTTAAATTTGTCTATCTTTCTAGACTAACTTTTAAAAAGTTAAAAAATTGAAAAACTAAAATATATAAGGCAATAAAACAGGGTAACCCTGAATAGCGCCAGCTAGCGGATATTGTTTTTAAATTAATTTGATAAAACTAGATTATTGGTTAGTTAAAAGTAATAAAAAAAACTTTATTAAATTCAAAAAACAATATTAAACAGAAAACAAATGTATAGAAAAACAGAAAGAAAAAATATAAAAAATAAAAACTAGATTAATGACAAGCTTTAGTTATTCCAATTTAGTAAAATACTATTACTCCAATCTCGGAAAATAGTTTATAAACATTTTGTGATAGTAACGCAAACTTTACTAGTCATAAAATGTTATAAAATATTAAAATAATTTTTAAATAGTAAATGCTCTAAAAGTTAGACGAATGAATAGTATTGTTTAGATAAACATAAAAATACTTTCTTCATAAATGAAAAAGCTAGGCAACCTACTTATTTACATAATCAATTTTTTTATTAGCTGTAACTTTTTAACTTTTTATAATTAAAAGTCAAAACTCTACTGTGCAGCAGTTTATGCATTTACAACAGCATACAAAACTTTCATTACTTAATGTTTATGTTTGTGAGGCTCAATAAACGTCGAGTTAGAGTACAAGACGTTAGTTTTAAGCTTTGTAATTTTATACACAGTTTTGGATGGTACTCAACAATAGTACGTCGAAATTTTTTTTTATAAATTTGGGGTCAACTGGACCCCGTGAAATTTCGAATGTTAAATTAAGGTACAAGACGTTAGTCTTTAGCTTTGATATTTTGTACACAGTTTTGGATCGTAATCAACGATAGTACGTCGAAAAAATATTCAAAAAATTTGGGGTCAACTGGCCCCCGTGAAATTTCGAATGTTAAATTAAGGTACAAGACGTTAGTCTTTAGCTTTGATATTTTGTACACAGTTTTGGATCGTACTCAACGATAGTACGTCGAAAAAAAATTTAATAAATTTGGGGTCAACCGGACCCCGTGAAATTTTGAATGTTAAATTAAGGTACAATATGTTAGTCTTTAGCTTTTTAATTTTATACCCAGATTTGGATCGTACTCAACGATAGTACGTCGAAAAAAAATTTAATAAATTTGGGGTCAACAGGACCCCGTGAAATTTTGAATATTAAATTAAGGTACAAGACGTTAGTCTTTAGCTTTGTAATTTTATACACAGTTTTGGATGGTACTCTGGGGGTCAACTGGACCCCGTGAAATTTCGAATGTTAAATTAAGGTACAAGACGTTAGTCTTTAGCTTTGATATTTTGTACACATTTTTGGATCGTACTCAACAATAATACGTCGAAAAAAAATTCAAAAAATTTGGGATCAACCGGACCCAGTGAAATTTTGAATGTTAAGTTATGGTACAAGACGTTAGTCTTTAGCTTTGATATTTTATACACAGATTTGGATTGTACTCAACGATAGTACGTTGAAAAAAAATTCAAAAAATTTGGGTTCAAGCCGACCCCGTGAAATTTTGAAAGCTTAATTAAGGTACAGGACGTTAGTTTTTTGCATTGTAAATTTATACACAGATTTAGATCGTACTCAACAATAGTACGTCGAAAAAAAATTTAATAAATTTGGGGTCAACCGGACCCCGTGAAATTTTGAATGTTAAATTAAGGTACAATATGTTAGTCTTTAGCTTTGTAATTTTATACACAGTTTTGGATGGTACTCAACAATAGTACGTCGAAAAAAAATTCAAAAAATTTGGGGTCAACCGTACCCCGTGAAATTTTGAATGTTAAGTTAAGGTACAAGACGTTAGTCTTTAGCTTTGATATTTTATACACAGATTCGGATCGTACTCAACGATAGTACGTCAAAAAAAAAATCAAAAAATTTTGGTTCAAGCCGACCCCGTGAAATTTTGAAAGCTTAATTAAGGTACAGGACGTTAATTTTTTGCATTGAAAATTAATACACAGATTTAATCGTACTCAACAATAGTACGTCGAAAACAAATTTAATAAATTTGGGGTCAACCGGACCCCGTGAAATTTTGAATGTAAAATTAAGGTCCAAGATGTTTGTCTTTAGCATTGTAATTTTATACACAGCTTTGGATGGTACTCAACAATAGTACGTCGAAAAAAATTTAATAAATTTGGGGTCAACCGGACCCCGTGAAATTTTGAATGTTAAATTAAGGTACAATATGTTAGTCTTTAGCTTTGTAATTTTGTACACAGTTTTGGATGGTACTTAACAATAGTACGTCAAGAAAAAATTCAAAAAATTTGGGTTCAACCGGACCCCGTGAAATTTTGAATGTTAAATTAAAGTACAAGACGTTAGTCTTTAGCTTTGATATTTTGTACACAGTTTTGGATCGTAATCAACGATAGCACGTTAAAAAAAAAATCAAAAAATTTAGGGTCAACTGGCCCCTGTGAAATTTTTGAATGTTTAAATAATGTACAAGACATTAGTTTTTTGTTTTGTAATTTTATACACAATTTTGATATCTTCATAATTTAAATAAAAACACTGTAGAGTTTTTCATTTTATTGAAACGCACAGAACGAAATTTATTTCCTACTCACTATTCAAATTGTTCCTAAATTTTAAAGTTTTTATTAATTAGTCTACTTTGCACAATGGGCAAAAAAAAGCTTCATCTTCAGCTGGAACAACAGCTAAGTTCAAGCACGAAGTATGGTACCACCTTTTACACAGATTAGCGCTGCATCCTATCTGTTTTACACACCATATTTAAAAGTACTAGTTAAAAACTAATATGAAACTATATGTTGTTGTTTTTTTAGTATTGTAAAGATCTAAATAAATTGTTTCAACGATTACTAAAATACTAAGAGCAATTACTGTATTGCTCATTTTGTAACTTTTATTATATCAAGCTTACCCATGTAATATTGGGATCATCTTCATCATCTGTTTTCATCCCACACATCCAACAGTAGGGGTTTTCATTTGGACCTACATGTTTTAAGACATTTTTAGTTTTATTTATAAAAGATTTAATCTTGTATAAACACTACTATAAAGTACGTAAATGTACTACTAATATTAAGGTTCACAAGCTAAAAAGTAAATGACAAACCATTTTCTTTTAAAAGTTTCAATGCGGTATTATTTCGAATCTCCTCAAATGTTGGAATATTTAAATCTGTGTCTTCTATTTTTCCAACAAAAAAGGATTCTATTAACTGAAAATTATGCATTATAAAAACTTTTAACTTTTATTTTTCTAACTTAGGGTGTTCATTTTTTTTTTTGAAACAGAATATTTTTATACAAACTAAAAATAAATATCAAACCGATGAAAATAATGTGTTATGTTCATTTTCTAAATTTCGGTTGAAAATATCAATATGTATTTTCATTTCTCCATAGCTATCTGCTGATACTTCTTTTAATATATTTTCAATAGGTCTGTCAAGTTTTGCACGTTTTGCACAACCATCTAGGCACACCCATTTTTCTTCTTTTCTGTCAATTAACTGTTTATTTTATTAATAAACGAAACAAACTTAAAGATTTTTAAGCAACTACAAATAGTAGAAATAAATAACAAAGTGAAACTAATTTACCATAAGTTTAGTAGATGAGCCGCTTAAACCAAAAGCAATTTTTGAAGACTTCAAAACTGATGAAAACTCGTCTTCTATTTGTGGATCAAAAATGCTACCTCTGATAAGCATACACACTGCATCTGTTAGAAACAAGTCGTTCAACAGTTTGCAAATAAACTTATACAAGCTTAAAAATAGTTACAAATACATCTGTAAAAAGGTATACAAGTTTACCTTTAGGCTTTATAGTATTTCCGTAAAACAATAATACTTCTTGACTAAATCTTCTACCCGGTTTAAGCGTGCAGAAATCTATGTGTTTTAAACTTAAATGATTTCTGTCAGCAAGTGAAATACAGGCTTGAATGTCCGCTCTTGGTTTAAGATTCCACAGATAATTTCGCTGAAAATTAGTTCAAGTATTAAAAAATGTTCGCATATTGATATACCAATAATAACTAACAGTTTGTATATAAAGCAATTTTCTCGACTCTTCATTCAATTCGTGATTTGAATACATACTTCTATTTGGAACCTAAATCGTTATATAATGTTTAATAATAGTAAAAACTACTGTAAAATATTAGTACAAACTACTGTTGTAAGAAGCTACGATTAAAACGACCAAAAACAAAAAGATTAAAATTACTTTTCTTGGCATGTTAAAAAACGAAGTTTTTTTTCTAGCTTTTTTGTTCAACTTCGTTTTGCATTGGGTTATGCCGTCTTCAACTTCAATAGTGTTAATTAATTCTACTTCATTTCTTTTGTATGAAATATTATAATTTAAACAGTATTGGAATCGGGAGTAACTGTTATTTTTCAAAAATTTAGTATCTAGTATAAATCAACATGCTTCTTTTTAACAACAACAGCACTTACTCAATTCTTTCGCGAAGTCCACGAATGAAGTCGTCAAACTCCCAAACATTTCTTCTTATGGAGAAATCACCTAAGTTTTTTTCTTCAAGCTGTGGTTGGCTCATCGTATGACTCTTTAAGTTTGCAAAATGTGATTCTGCAGTGAAAAACTGTTTGATTTTTGACGAATTTCAACATTATTGCAGTAACTACTGGAGTTAGTTAAAAATTTAAATTAGTTTAATATTAAACTTACTTTGTTTTCTTTATACTTCATACGAAGTTCCTTTTCCTCTATTAGAATTTTTTCAAGGTAGTCCTTTTGGCTTTTTCTTCTTTCTACTGTGATTCTTTGCTTCGCATTTCTTACTTGCTTTTTACTAGTAAATCGAGAATTTTCTCCTTTAAAAATATTTATATATCTGTTACCAAACTAAAATATTTCTTATTCATAAAATACTTAAAATAAATGTCAATTGTATTTTTTTACAAATAAAAACATTGTACAAGTTGCATAGTCTTATCTAACCGTCATAATTTTCTGTGGTACAATTCTGCGACATTTTTCTAGCAACATAGCTGATATTGTCATTTATATCAAGTAAGTGAGCTATTTCATCTGTAGATAAGGTTATTTTTTTAATTAATAACATTTGTAATAAAAAACAAACAATAATTACTTATTTACCTCTATCGGATTTTGTCATTCTCGATAATGAAGTACCTGAACCTTCAGGATGGTTTGGAGTCTTTCTCCACTCTAATACTATTTGTGATCTTGACACATAAACCAACCACTTTGCTTTACACACTTGTTTACCATTAGGTTCCTTCGTTGTGCAATTAAATCTCAATCGAAATTCCTCGTTTTTGAAAGTAAAATAATTTTCTTTCATACAATTATTAATACACGACGGTGCTAGGTGAGCAACTTTTTTCCGAACAATCAATAACATTAGGGAGTTTCGTACTAAAGTGTGATACTAAAATGCAATAATACAGCTTCTACTACTATGTTATAGCAATTTTAGATTCAAACTTTTAAAAATATTGTTTTCAAACAAACCTCTAATCCATTACCGGTCATCATTAGATTTTTGTCTTTCTTTCTGTCAGTAACCACTTTGTTTGCATTGAAAATACTGAACCACTCTTGATCAGTAATTTTCACTTTTGCTTTGTTGTTCTATGAAAATGTAACATATTAAAAATTTATTATAAAGTTTGAAATATTTTTCTAGTTAGTAGCAAAATCAATAGTTTTAAGTAAAACTAACTTTTTTTTTCCGGCACTACAGAATTAGGTGAAGTATTTGTAAATTCATCTTCGCTTCCGGATAGTTTTTTTTTACTAATCTGTTAAATATTTGTTGCGTTTTTTATTTTTTTACTTTTATTCACAAGTCAAAAATGAACTTTTAAACTTACAAGTGGGCTCTTTTTTCGCAAAGTTTTTAATACTTTCTTCATCTCAGCTAATTTTTTCTCTAATAATAAATTTTTCCTAGTAAGTTCTTCATAAATCTTTATTCTTGAATCATGTGTGATTTTCGATTTAATCAAACTGCGGTTAATAAGTTTTGATTGTTTCAACTTATTTTTTAGTTCTTCAACTTCTTTATCTTTATTTGCAGTAATCTAAAAAAAATAAGTCACTATCAGTAAGACAGTACAGTAAAAAAAAACTTTATTTGTTGTAGTACTTTAATAATTTTAATCAATATTAGCAACTATTCATTTTATTCAACGACTCACTAACTTTTAAATATGAAGCTACTGTGTTGTTATTATGAACTGATGGTGATACTTCTTCATGAACTGAGGGTGATACTTCTTAATGAACTGAGGGTGATACTTCTTCATGAACTGATGGTGATACTTCTTCATGAACTGATGGTGATACTTCTTCATGAACTGAGGGTGATACTTCTTCATGAACCGATGGTGATACTTCTTCATGAACTGATAGTGGTACTTCTTCATGAACTGACAGTGATACTTCTTCATGAACTGAGGGTGATACTCTTTCATGAAGTGGTGGTGATACTTTTTCATGAACTGATAGTGGTACTTCTTCATGAACTGATAGTGATACTTCTTCATGAAGTGGTGGTGATACTTCTTCATGAACTGAGGGTGATACTTCTTCATGAACCGATGGTGATACTTCTTCATGAACTGATAGTGGTACTTCTTCATGAACTGACAGTGATACTTCTTCATGAACTGAGGGTGATACTTCTTCGTGAACTGACAGTGATACTTCTTCATGAACTGATAGTGGTACTTCTTCATGAACTGATGGTGATACTCTTTCATGAAGTGGTGGTGATACTTCTTCATGAACTGATAGTGGTACTTCTTCATGAACCGATGGTGATACTTCTTCATGAACTGATAGTGGTACTTCTTCATGAACTGAGGGTGATACTTCTTCGTGAACTGAGGGTGATACTTCTTCGTGAACTGACAGTGATACTTCTTCATGAACTGATAGTGGTACTTCTTCTTGAACTGATGGTGATACTCTTTCATGAAGTGGTGGTGATACTTCTTCATGAACTGATAGTGATACTTCTCCATGAACCGATGGTGATGTTTCTTCATGAACTGAGGGTGATACTTCTTCATGAACTGGTGGTGATACTTCTTCATGAACTGATAGTGGTATTTCTTCATGAACTGATAGTGGTATTTCTTCATGAACTGATGGTGATGTTTCTTCATGAACTGATGGTGATGTTTCTCCATGAACTAAGCAACCATTGATAGCTGGTTGTACTTCTTTTTCCACTGCTGATTGTACTATGTTAAACATGACTTAAAAATCAAAGGCATAAGTTCAAGTTTTAATTTTCTAATTAAAAACAAATGTTATTTTATATTTTCCAATCTATTAAACTTTTAAAAAAACACTTCTAATAATAAACACAATAAATCATTTCTTACCAGTACCTTGCCCTGATCTCAGTTCTGTAATTTCTTTCTCTCTGCAAACTGTACCTACCTGGTTATAATAAGTCATTTCTAAAAACTTGCTGACTATGTTAACAAATTTTACGAATATCACTATTATATAGGAAAGTAATATCATATAAATTGTCTCTTTGGTCTGTAAAAAATGTAGAACTACAAGGGCTAACGTCTTGAACCTTAAATTAACATTCAAAATTTCACGGGGTCCGGTTGACCCTAAATTTTTTGAATTTTTTTTCGACGTACTATCGTTGAGTACGATCCGAATCTGTGTAGAAAGTAACAAAGCGAAAAACTAACGTCTTGTACCTTAACTTAACATTCAAAATTTCACGGGGTCCGGTTGACCCCAAATTTTTTGAATTTTTTTTCGACGTACTATCGTTGATTACGATCCAAAACTGTGTATAAAGTAACAAAGCGAAAAACTAACGTCTTGTACCTTAACTTAACATTCAAAATTTCACGGGGTCCGGATGACCCAAAATTTTTTGAATTTTTTTTCAACGTACTATTATTGAGTACGATTCAAAACTGTGTGTCAAACAACAAAGCAAAAAACTAACTTCTTGTACCTTAATTCAAGTTTCAAAATTTCATGGGACCGGTTGACCCCAATTTTTTTTAATTTACTTTGCGACGTACTCACGTTGAGTACGATCCAAAACTGTGTGTAAAATAACAATGCAAAAAACTAACTTTTTGTACTTTTGTAAGGACAGTGTCCCCACTTGTCCTTTTGATAAGCACATATTTTTTCGAATGAATACTATCATATTTAATATGAGACTTTTCAGCCTTAAAAAGTGTGTTACAAAAACACTTGAATAAATACAAGAAGTTTCCCCGCAAATGGAAATTTTATACCGGAAGAAAAGCAAATACTCTCGAATTAGTTTTGGTATAAAATGCCTATTTAAATGCGATTCCCACAATCTAGCTTGGGCTAAGCAGCCAGCACAGTGTTATCTTTTACAAGTTTGTTATTTTAAGAATTGTCGCATCTTCTAATAAATAAGTCCAGTTGAAGTTCATCTCTTGCTTGATTAACCATCAACTTGTAAATTCGGTACAATTTATTTCATTTTTTGTCCAGTTTCAGTATCGTGAGTTTCATTTACTAGAATTCGTTGTCGAAGTTAGTTTTTATTGTATCTTTACTTAATCGCTTAAATAGTAGTAATTACTTATTGGTTTAATTGCTTGGAACTGTATTATACTTTCTTTTTTTTGTTTGTAGTTTTATAAATAATAGTGTAGAAATAAATTGTAGTGTGTTGTAATTGTTTAAATTTTGACCTAACTTGATTATCGTTGTTTGAAGTTTTCATAACATATGTTTGTATAAGTTAAATTAGTTTTTTAATTAGATCGAAAACTAAAGTTATTAGTTTTCGAGTTTTCTAATACTATTAAAGTTATTTAATATTTACTCATAAGGTGTTTTAACTTAAGTAAATTTTGCCACGAAGACGTTATAACATTGTATTATAACCAATTCACAAGTTATGAATAAAGTTACATACATAATTACTTAGTTTTTAGTAACGCATTTATTTATTGGTTTATTTATTTTTCCCAAATTTTTGAATTTTTTTATCGACGTTATATTGTTGAGTACGATCCAAAACTGTCTGTCAAAACTTATTTGTTGTATGTACCTTAATTTAATTTTCAAAGTGTTACCGTTACGTTGTCTGGTTGACCTCAAATATTTTAAGTTTTTAATAAAAGTTTTGCGTGACTAATACAAAATGTTTGTGAACTGTTTTCCGAGATTGAAGTAATATAATGGTATTTTACTAAATTGGAATAACTAAAACTTGTAATTAATCAAGTTTTTATTTTTTATATTTTTTGTTTTATTTTAATAGTTTTATTTTCTATTTCAATAGTTTTTTTTATTACTTTTAACTAACCAATAATCTAGTTTTATCAAATTAATTTAAAAACAATATCCGCTAGCTGGCGCTATTTAGGTTACCCTGTTTTATTGCCTTATATATTTTGGTTTTTCAAGTTTTAACTTTTTAAAAGTTATTCTAGAAAGATAGACAAATTTAAAAAGTTTGTCTGAAGTTTGGTTTTATATATGCAAATTAGCAAAAGTTGGTCAGAAAAGTTTGTCAAAAAAGTTAACCATTGTGGCAACCCTGTATCTATCTAAAATGGTTACCCTGTTTTATTTTCATATTTAATCTGAGGTGTTCTAATTTTGAAACTACCCTTAGCTAGCATTATTTTTGTAAGTTTTTTAAGGTAAAAAACAATCAGAACTCACTCTCCACTCTACAATGATAAACGTTTTCTACAGGTCAAGCAAGTGAGTTTGAGCTCATCATGTGTTTAAACATATAAACAAAATTAAAACTATTCTATGTGCTTTGGTAGTATGAGATAACAACTATTATAACCTAAACTATTATACTACTATAACTATAATACTACCTAAACTATTATAACTATTATAACTAAACCTGAAAGGTTTTACACACGAATTGGGGCACACGCTTTTTAGCATTATTTGCAGGAATTTTTTTTCTATTTTATAAGATATGCAATATACATTTACTAACAGGTTCAAATTTCTGTGATTTCAAAAAGTAAAGACGTCGTAAGGTAAGCACTTTGAGAGGTACGCACCCGCGTAAGGTAAGCACTATTAAAAAAAAAAATTTTAACTCTTCATAATTGGTTTGAGATACTTATTAAAGACTTAACATTTAAAAACTTTTTGCAAGTATTATCAGAGACGAAGACAAGCTCTTAAAAGCAAAAATAGAAAACTGTAACTACTAGAGACATTTCAACTACGTTTGACATTTTTATTATATCAAAATTTCATCGTTATTTTTATGAAACATGTAATTGACTTAAAACAAAAAAAATTAAAAAAAAAAAGTTTAGTAATATATTTAGTGAAACTAACGTTTAGTCAAACTTGAACTAGAACTGTTTTAAAAAGAAAATTAATTTTTATTATCAGTAGATAAGAATAAGAATGCAACTATTCAAAATAAATTAAACTCTAAAATTTATCAAACTTTTTAAGTTTTAACTAACCAAGTTTAAATAACTTTTTAAGCTTAAACTACAGACCATTTTTTTAAATAAATATAAAAACAACTTGAAATTAATAGTTAAAACTAATTAAGTATAACAAATATACTATATTTTTATAGTAAAGTTACTACTCAAAGTTTTTGTTTAAATTTGTTTCTTTTTTCGTTTGCTTTGTTTGCCGAAAATTAAATTCTAAAAATATTAGATCGTTTTAATACAATTAATGTTTTAAGAGTATTAAAATAGTTTCAAGTTAAATTAGTTTTAAAATATTTGAACATTTCTTAAAAGTAAAACCTGGAAATTTCGAAATTATTTTCTTAAATATGATTATTTAAGTAAAGCTTAGCTATAAAAAGCCGTTTCATGGCAATTAAAAGGCGACTGCTACGCTCTTTTTAGTTTTTTATTCGAAACAAAAGTAAAACATTGATGTTAACAATATTAAAAACGTGTATTAAAAAAAAGCCACTACAGAGATTGCTATTGTTTGCTTTATATAACAATAAAATTAGATTAACTTATTTTATTTTCTCTAAAAGTTTATGCATGCGTAAAATTTCTTGTTTATTTAAACTAAAACTTCGATAAATAGTTTAAACATATTAAAAAAACTATTGCACACAGTATGTATGTGCTTAATAATACGATAAAACTTTCAATTTTACTTTCAAGCTTTCAAGCTACTTTCATACTACTTTTAGTTTTTTAACTACTTTAGAATAAAAATTATGTTTTGCTAAAGTCAAGTAAGTCAATATAGTAGTTACGCTTAAAATGTAATCTTAAGTTTCCAAAACAAGTATTTATGGACAGAAGCTGTTTTTAAACAAAAAAGGTTAAAGTTAAAGTATTTTTGAGGCTATTTTTCTGATACAAGTAATAGTTCATTTTGAAATAAATAAAGATTTATATTTATAATCGTTTGTTAGTTTTTTACTTAGCTTAGAAATTCGGCTGAAGCTTATACTTTATAATATTGTTTACCTAACGATATAAAACGCTTAAAAAACTTGGTCTAAATACCTGGAGTAAGATCAAACCTTTTGGTTATTGAGTCGTACACAACATGCTTACGTTTTTCAATCAACGGGCCGGATCTGGAAAAAATTAGCCTTTTGCGGACCGGAGCATTTTAAACTAGCGATTAACCGGATCCAATATCCGTATCCAGCCGAATAATGACTCGGGTTCTAATTTAAATAAAAGTATTGGAACCGGCCGGAATCTAATTTTATGGAAACAGTTGATCGCTTTTTTTAATCCTTCATTTTTACAAAATTTCCCAAGTCTAAGAACTTTAGATGTAGATTGAGACATGTCAGATTATAAATAATGTCTAAAAAATAGAACTGACATTGTAATTGACAAAGGTACGTATGTAAAATATTATACTTAAAAAAAAAATTGCTTAGGGTAATTTAACAAAAAGATATTCCAACTAAGTTAGAACAACAAAAAATATTAGGACAAAATAGTTTAATTATTAGTACACATTAATTTATAAAATAATTTTTTAGCATTTTTTTAGAGTGACATTCTTATACTTTTGTTTTGTAAAAATATGACACATATTTTTATAAAAAAATTGTTATATTATTATTATATTGTTAATAAATTTGTTACACCCTTTTCGGGCCTGTCACTTCGCTCGCGGTCGCGGGTCGGTCATTTTCATTTTGGGCCGGATTCCAATTAAGTTTAAAAAACGGTCGGGGGCCGGTCATTTTCACTCTGCGGGCCGGATTCAGCTCGCGGGCTGTACGTTGCCCAACCCTATATTACGATATAATAAAATACTTTTTTTATCTTTAACGGATAACACAAACAAAAATTCTGAATACTATATTTACTTGGTAAATTACAAACAAAATGTATACCAAAACTTTTTTAACATCATTTAAATCAAATAAGAGTTAAAAAAACAGTCGTGCCCAAATAGGTGTATATATTGTTTGATTACAGTTAAGCATGTGTACCCCGAATGAAGTCTTGATACAGATGTACAGTTAAATATGTTTAAGTTTACTGTTAACTGGTTTAAAATATATGTTAAACCTATTATAATAATTCTAAACAATTTATGCTATATATCATTGTTTAATTTCACTTGTTTTACGATTCAGTGGTTAAAATTTTAAAACCTTAACTGTGTAAAAACAAAAAATAACAACTAAACTCATTTTGTGTTAGTTTTTAAAATACTTATGTTAAATAAACTTGTGCTTCTATATTAGATCAGTTGTTGTATTATAGTTGTTTAGTTAAACTTGTACCGTTTTAATCAAGGTTCTTTTCTGCAAAAACTAATGAATCAAATTTGAAATTAAATTAAGTTGTTTATTTATTTTAAAAATGGTCTGTAGTTTAAACTTAAAAATTTATTATATTTTAATCAAGTTTGATAAATTTTAGAGTTTCATTTCTTTAAATATTTGCATTTTTGTCTACTGATAAATAAAAAAAATTCTTATCTTAGACTATTTTAAACTTATTATCAATTTTTTTTAAATTTTATTTGCTTTTAATAAAATACATGTTTAATGAAAGTAATAACATTTATTTATTTGACGATAAAGTTTTGATATATTAAAAATGTCAAACGTAGTTGAAATGTCACTAGTAGTTACAGTTTTCTATCTTTGCTTTAAAGAGCTTTTCTTCGTCTCTGATAGTACTTGCAAAAAGTTTTTCAATGTTAAGTATTTAATAAGTATCTCAAACCAATTATGAAATGTTAAAAAAAATTTTTTAATAGTGCGTACCTTACGCGGGTGCGTACCTCTCAAAGTGCGTACCTTACGACGTCTTTAATCTTTGAAATCACAGAAATTTGGACTTGTTAGTAAATGTATATTGCATAATCTTATAAATTACAAAAAAAAGTTCCTGCAAATAATGTTAAAAAGCGTGTGCCCCGATTCGTGTGTAAAACCAAGTTTCATTTGCAAAACTTAAGTAGTGAGCTCTTAAAGCAAAATGATCTATGCAAAATAGTTCAAGATATGATTAAACATGTATATTGCTCTTACTTCTAATAAATACAAACACAGTATGCAATGCCAATATGTTTTAAGCTTGTCATGAGAACATGAGTACAGAAACAGCATAGATTAAAGTAGTTTACCACAAAAAAAATTAATGCTCATAACTAGCTGACCAGGGCTCATAGTTTTGTAAGTCAAAAAGTCGTAATTACGGCACTAGTTAACAAGATTAAATCATTTGGTTTTCTATAAGTTTAGATAAGTAAATTATTGACATTTCATTACTGTTTGTCACATTTTTTTTAGCACTTATTTCAAAACTGATTAATGTTGCAGAGGATAGAATTAAAACAAAAAATTTTAGAGGTTTTTTCATGTGAGTTTATTTTATTACAATCTGTTTTACATCTACGCAATGTCCACAAAACAAAAAATTAAATATAAATAATAGTTATTATAATGATTTTTTTATACTAATCTTATGAAGTAGTAATAAAATGTTACCATTTTTTAATAAATATTCTGTTTATATCAAAAACTTAACTAAATTCATTTAAATGTAATAGTAATTTATTTTAAGTTTCAGAACTGATATTAAGAAAATTAAACTAAGAACTTAGTTCTAAAAACATTTTAGCTTGTAGAATCAATAGAGCTAGTTAGTTGTTTTTAAATTGCTAAGTACTTATAACCCTTTACAATTTTGTAAAGCTATAAGGCCTAATAGTCTTTTTTTTTCATTTGAAAAAATTAAACTTGATAATAAAAATTAAGTACTCTAATACAAAACGTTCTTTATAATAACAGTTTAATTTTTTATTTATTAAGTCTGTTATAAACATGCTACAAAGTTAATAATTTTTACTCTTTTGTTTTTTATAAATCAAAATAATATATTAAAACTTTCACGATCGTTTGAAATTTTCCAAAAAAAACACTTATATTTCTCCAGTATAATTTTTTTCAAGTAAAAACACAGCGCAGATGTATAAAGCCTTAAACCTTCTTATCTTGAAAAACTTTATCATAATTAATAACCAATCAAATTTGACACTTTGGCTACTCTCAGGCTGTTCAGGATAATTTTCATTATTTTGGAACTTTTTAAAAAATCGAATTGCTTTGAAATAACTTTTAAGCAATAGTTAATAAATATATTATTTGTTTATTTCATATTGTAAGCCTCACCATAAAAGTTTTGATATAAAAACGGTTATTTTTTTAGTGATTTAGGTTAAAGTTTTTACTCGTAAAAAACCTTAAAACGATAATGCTTTTAATATGAAAGTCTTCTTATAATCGATTTTAAGGACTAACTAGTTATAATAGTTGCCCAGGACTAAGTACCATGGTAAATATTTAGAAACAATATTTAAGTAAGTATTATTAAAGAGAAAATTGTTACTAACTTTAACATAAATTTATTTAACTAAAACTAGAGTTTTAAAGTAAAAGTTACTATTTCAAACAAAATAATTAACACCACGATAAGTTCTATATTAAAATATTTTTTTATCAAGTTAAAAAGTAAAAACAATAACAAACAGGCCTATAAACTAATTTGCAAAGAAATTAAATTTGATTAACATTTAATTGTTAGTTTTTCTATTTAAAGTTTTATAGTTTGTTAAAAGTATAGAATAGCCTTTGGATTTTTATAAATTTCCTTTATGTTTTCTGATTTTCTTGCAGTTTTTTTAAATTTTTGAATGACACTAAATTTGAGTTTAGAAAAAGGTGTTTCCTTTTTCAATTTTAAAAACATACTACAATTCTACTTAAAATATATTATCTTATAAATAGATTCATAAAATTCCGCTTATAAATAAAATTCATGATCAGAAAACAACATTGTTATGAGCAGTTTTCTATTTTATTTTACTTGAAGAGGCCGCAACTTTTTATTCACCGAAAACCTGATTGTAAATAAAGTATTTAATTTACACATCTCTATTTATATAGAATTTTATAAAAAAGTTGTTCATATAGAATATATTTCTTTACTAATCTCAAGTTCATTTTTTTTTATTAAATAGTGTTCAAAACACTTAACTTTGTGTCTTTATGTTCAACTGCAGGTTGTATGAATTTCAGGTATAATGACTACCTTTTAAAATAAAATCAGGAGGTAATAGACCAAAATTAAAAGCCAATTTAATTAGATATTAGAGTTTTGTTGTGTCTTATAGCTTTTAGCTAAAATCTTTACGTAAGGGATGTTTAAGAATTTTTAGGATTGTTTAAGAATTCTATGACCGTATAACATGTGATGCAAATAAAAAGCTTTTATAGTATAAAAAATTTGCAATGTATTTATTTTTGTTCAGTAAACTTGTTAATTGTTCGCAATCGGGGCTTCCCAAACTCATTTTCATACGGACCTTCGAAATAAATTAATTTAAAAATCTCTCTCATTTATTAAATTACATTTTGTCCTTAATACGCCCTGACAGACAAAATCACCAGTAAAAAGGCGATATAGTCCACTTTGGTAAACCCTGGTCTCGATACTATTATATTGTGACGGTATTTCCTATAATATTTGCTGAGGCTGCAAAATTGATAAAAAAAACTTTAATTCCTTTTTAATTATACCCTTCTTTCGATCTTATGAAGAAGATTTTTATTAGCTCGAATGACCTTATTAAAAATGTGTTTTTAGAAACAAAAAAACATGGTAATAAAATTTGTTACCAGCAATTAATAAGGTTATTGTAGTACAAATGTAAACTATAGTTCAAAGTTTGAACGTAAAAATGTAGCTAAAAACTAATTGAAATTAACTTTAACAAATTTAGGCAATTTTTTTTCAGTATTAGTAAGAGCTCAGCATAAAATTTAAGCTAAAGTATAACTTTAAAAATGCTCCTTTAATTTTTCATGACTGGATTTCGTGCTAAGTTTTGTTCAGAAAGCTTCTTAGACTAGTTGTCTGCTATAAATAAAATAAACAAATTATTCTTTTGGTGGTCTTAACTTTTCGTTGTAAGAATTAATTAGCCGTAAGGTTTCAATAAAATCTTAGTTAAATTTTCCAGCGGTGAAAAATTGCGTACGGAGTTATACTCAAAATTTCAAAACGGTTAATTTTCTGACTAAAAAGTTTTTCGATTTTAAAATTTTTAAAACGCCATCGATGAAAAATGAACCAAAATAATTCGCAATTAGTTTGAAAAATGCGTGCTTCGATATTTTTCAAAGATATTTTGGTTTTGAAACGCCATTTGTGAAATACAAACCAAATTAATTCGTGGTTTATTTTAAAAATCTGCTCTAAGCTAATTTCTAAATGTTTTTTGTTATTTGCAATGGTTTTGCGTTTCAAGTAAGAAATGTGTTTTTTTGTAAAAAAATTCACGATCGGGCCTAACAATTATTTTAGTTTCGTTGTTGCTTGGCATCGCTGCTGTGCTTTTGTTTAGAGAAAAGGGAAACTTTCATGAGTTTGCTTCTTTGCTGGACGAATTAATGCTGGAAAAAATGTTTGTAGTCGCTGCTGTGCTTTCATTTATGATTGGCTCTGTCTCTGCTTCCATATCTGATGGTGTAGGTAATGCTTGTGTTCTTACAGGTGGAGACGGCTCTCTGTAAGCCTCTATATCGGCTGTTGGTTCTAACTGTTTTTGCTTTGGCTGCGGTTGCCTCGATTGTTGGGACTGCCCAATGTGGTATTAGCTATGATGGCTCTGATCGTTGGTGCTAGTCGTGGAGGTTCTGGCTTCAGTGGCTCTGACCGTTGACTCTGGCCCTGGTGATTCTGACTGCGGTTGCCTAGACCGTTTGGACTGCCCGATGTGGTATTGGCTATGGTCGTGGAGGTTCTGGCTTCAGTGACTTTGACCGTTGACTATGGTCCTGGTGATTCTGAATGCGGTTGTCTAGAACGTTGGGATTGCACGATGTGGTATTGGTTATGATGGCTCTGATCGTTGGTGCTGGTCGTGGACTCTGGCCCTGGTGATGCTTGCGGTGGTTGCTAAGAATGTTGGTTCTTATTAGGTTTTTCTCCTGCATTACGTGACGTTGTTTCGATTACGATCGAAGTAGATCGATTTTGATTTTTATGCGCTGTACTTACGACGTCATAATTCGGTATGGCGACAGCGCGATTGAAAAATATTTATAATTTTGATAGTATCAGTTGAGAGATTGTTAGTACTAATTTTTAAATGATTCCGTTAAAACTGAGTGTTTACATGACTCTATGTTAGATTACAACTTTTGATACTTACCTATAATGGAAAGTTATCAGAAATTTCAGATAAAAGAAAATTTGCTTAGTGCACTCTTTGGGGATTGGAACAGTAAAAGAAATCAATTAATGTGCCTCTCTTATTAATACCTCTAGTTTGAACATCAATAAGATTTGTAAATCCAAAGCTACAAATTTCATGAAGATAATTTATAAACGATGGGTCTTGAAAATATTCATTTATTAAAAACTAAATATCAGTTTATGGTTATAATTTTATATTAACAAATTAACTTTCTACAGCTTGATTTCTCGTTGGTGAATTTATTTTATTGTTATATTTTTATATTACTTTTAACTCTTGCTGAAACTCATTAACAGTATTTGATTGCTTTATATATATTTCTTTTTAATAATGAGTAAATTATATTTTGATATCACATAATAATTTAACTAACGATCCATTATTACTTTATCAAAAGTAAATAATAAATTAATTTTCAAAGATCTAAAATTATAAAATGCAAGCCCTTGAAAACAGTATCTTTATATAAGTTAAAAAAAACACTTTAACTTTTTTAATTAGAAATTTATACTAATATTCTAAAAGAACTTTTAGCAAACTTTTAAAAGTTTAAACCTAGTTATGGATATTAATTTTTTAACGTAAAAACTCACTAGAGACAAATTTTTATACTTATTTATGTGTTACCTCGTTGTTAAAATGTAGCTGGAAAGCAAAAAAAGTTTAAAAAAATGTATTTTTGAAAGGTTCTTAGTCAAAACTTTCATTAAGTAGTTTGAAATTTTAGCATATAAATTGATAAGTTTAAGGTTATTGTAACTTGTGTAGAATAAGTAGTATCAATTTGCTTAAACTATTAAAAAATTGAATCTAAACTAAGCTAAATAATTAAATTTATATTACTCTTCTTTTATTTGACTAAAAAAATAGTAAAAAAAATATTTTATTAACAAAAAATTATAGTCGCTTCGTTTAATATGTAAACTAAATAAATATAAAAATTATAAAATACTAAAGATAACAATTTAAAGTATGAAAATAAAGCAGCCAATAACATACGAACCGCTCATCAGTCTGGTAAATAACACTATTTATTTCAACTATATTATTAAGGTTTTTAAAATTTTACCAAAAAATATAGTAATCAAAAGACAAAAAAAGACCAAACTTAATTGTTAGTAAAAAATAGTGTGTTTTTTATTGTTATCAGTTTAATTTAATTAGTTATAAAAAAATTGAGTGTGGAGATTGAGAGTGATTTTTTATCAGTAATTATAAAATACAACTGGCTGAAGTGAACTTACGTTATTTAGTCAAATGACGTCACTAAGATATTTAATAATGATATCAATTAAAATAATTTGTTACTTAACTTTATAATTCTACTATATTCTAATACTAAATATTATAAGTCAAAATTTATTTATTCTTTTTTTTATGTATAAATGTTAACTTTTTCGTAAAATTATTAAAACGATTCAGTTAAATAATAAACAAACAACGATAACGATAGATTATATAGATTATTTATTGAACGAGAAAATAACGGTCAAAATAGTTTGTCAAAAGACCAGTGGTATGAAATAAGTTTTTGTTGTCAGGTCGTATAATACTTAGATACTGTTTGAAGTTTAATCAAAGAAAATATACTCACATACTACGAATGAAATATACATAAAAAAAATTTTTAGCAATTAATTGCAGTGTAAAATTATTTGTACTACCTACAATTAAAAAAATTTATAATTTGTATTTTATAGAAACAATAATATTTTGTATAAGAGTCTATTACAGGGGTCGGCAGGCAGTTGGTGGTCGCGGGCCAAATTTCAAGTTTCCAAAGTCTTCGCGGGCCGCAGTTTTAGTTTTAGTGACATTTGAATAATCTTATGGTTTTAGTTTTAGTCACACTAGAGAAAAGTTTTAATTTTATTGACCTTATTATTTAAAATGACTTTTAGCTATACATAGAATGCCTATTCAAATTAATATTTATTAGATTACGATTTACATTGACTAATATACTTTAATAAATATGTACTGTTATTGTTAATAAAATATGTACTTTCATAAGCACTTAATAAGTTAAACTTAATATTTTTTGAATTTTACTTACAACCTAACTCTCTATAAAAACCTTACTTAAAAGACACTTTTTGGGTTACTTTTATACATTTGTTATATCATCAACACTTTTTCATATTTCTAAGAATATTTACTTTGAAAAAAGTTTTTGCGAGCTAAATAATTTACACTCATTAAGAAATTTAATAATTAGTTAACATAATAAAATTAATACTTGTTTGTATTCCAGAAAGCTAAAACAAATGATTTAACATAATTAATTCTCAAATACTTTAATAAAGTATTTTATTAGTAATTAGACTTTTACATGGTTGCCACTAAAAAGAAAAATAGTCTGATATGTATCAAACCAGCTTAAATTTATTAAAATTTGAAAAAGCTAATAAATAGTTGTTAATCAAACTTAAATACCTAGTTAAAATATCATCATTATCAAAAAGTAAACAAAGTGTAAGAAAAGAAGAAAAAAATGCAATTAGTAAACTACACAACAGTCATAAAAACTATTCTGAGAATTGAAAAATTTCTTTAAAGTGTTTGAATTAAAAGCTTAACAAACACCTGAGTTTTCAAGCTTTTAAAATAGCCTGTTTGTGTAGCAATCCAGTTAATATAAAGTTTACTAGATAAAGAAATAACAAAGGTTATCAACAGTAAACAAATTACATGCCAAAAATATATAAGTCAGCTGGAATGGACAATTGAGTTTCTTAAACAAGTTTAACAAAAGTATAAAATTTTATTGAGTGTTTAGCGAAGTAGAAATTTATTTTTAGTTAACCATGATAGCAATTCTTTATTTGCAATAAGAATATTGCATTTAAAAATATTAATTGTAAAATATAAGACGAGCTACAAGAATAAAAAAAGCGTTAGTTAGGAGTTATTGTGAGAAACAATAAAAAAAAATCACCAAAGTCATTTCCGACAAAGCACATTATTATCTTCAGTAACTACAGAATAATCAGAAAAAATAGTTACGGCAAGTAATAAAGTAGCAAAATTTATTACCTAAAATGAGTTATCGTTTATAATTGAAAACCTTTTTAAAGAATTTATGTTGGCGGTAATGAAAAACTTTTCTTTATACCTTCAATGACAACATAAAGTCGTGTTTAGGAAATGCATTAAGGTTATAAAGTCGCATAAATCAAATTAGGACTTTAATCAAACCGTTAACATGAGAGCACTGATAGAAAATCTATTGCTCATCTGAGAATTTTTATTAGAGATGTTTTTACTAACTTTGACATTTTAGTATAATTTCTTGGTTTAGTTCCAACGCGAAGCACAACAATCGGTGAAATTTTTCAACTAAAGGTGCAATGTACCAATACGGAGTTTTAGGAAGTACAATTCCTTCTTTTATTTTTAGTATAAAGTTTAATTAAAGTTTTAAAAAATGTCTTAAAACATTAATCAATATTAAGAAATACTGTTAAGCTACTATAATATATTTTTTAATAAAAAAAGATTTATTTGGTAATTTTTTTTGAGTCAAATCGAAATTTCATTACTTTAAATATAAAAACTGTTTGAAAAAATAGGTTTTATCAAAAATTCTCAAATTCAAGTTTTTTTCTAGAATTTTTAACCGTAAATTCACAAATTCAAAGCTTTTCCGGGATTCAACTTTTTTGGCAACACTGATTGTTCATTCTTTAATGTACACAATAATATAAATAATATTTTGAATTATATCAGCTGCAAGACTTAAAATTTAACATATAATAAAACTCAAACTAACACTGCGGATTGAGCAAAACATACATCTTAAGTTTAATTTGCCACTCTTTCAAGCAAAAAATCCAGCCTGAGTCAACAAAAAAATTCCTGGTATTTTCGTATACAAAAAGCAATTCTAGCCAAAAACTTAAAAAATGGCTTAGTTGGCCTGAGATTTGAAGTCTTCAAATAGTGATAGTCTGAGTGTGTGGCATTGTTTATTTGCTTGAATTTGAACTATTTTGATTAACAATGTACAAACTTTATAAATTTACCATCATATATCTAGTTTATATTAAATAGGTAGCTCGAAAAAACAGCAATTGTTTGTATTGTTATGCAAGGCATAAAAATTAACTTAGCTCGAAAAAAACAATGTTTAAAAAATGGAATGTATACCTAAGAAAAACTATATTAACTTATGTCATATATATTGTTTTAAATGTGTCTGTACAAATTTAGATATGACATGTATAAATGACAATGTTTGAAAAGTATGCATAAACTAAACTTAAATTAACTAAAGTATTAAATAAAAAGTGGTTTAAAATATGAGCATTTTTTTAAGTTAGTGTGCATAGAAAACTTATAAAAAATTAAAATGTGTCAAAACAAAAATCAAATGAACCTTATTTCTTATTACTATGTTATTTTAAGTTTATTCACACTAAAATATAACATTTACAAATAAAAAAATTATAAAAGAAACTGAGGTATAAAAAATATTGAAAAAGAATATCTAAGCTATAAAGAAATGACACTTTAGTTAATTACTGCGCATTACTTTTGTACAAAATGGAAAATATTTGCATTTAGTTTATTTAGAAAAAAGGTATTATATAACCAACTTATTAAATTTAAGCACTCTTGACAACCTTTTTTCAGATAATTACTTACTGTTGTAAAAAAGAAGTAATTATGAAACTGAGAAACATATCCTGTTAGAACGCTAATCTGTCTTTTTCACATTATTAAACTAAAGCAGTAATTACTTGAAAATATTTTAAAATGTTATCGAGAGACTTAAAATCAAACTAATCAAATTAAGTCGAGTTACCGAAAAAATTTTAACTAGAAATATAATTTTGCTCAGCGGGCCACATTTACATGCTCGCGGGCCACAAAATTTTCTTTCGTGGGCTGCATTCCATTCAAAAAAATAACATGCTCGCGGGCCGCAGATTAACCCTTCGCGGGCCGCAGTTTGCCGACCCCTGGTCTATTAGTTGAGTATATACATTAAAGCATTATATAAAGTAGACACTAAGGTAATATATTTCTAAAAATAATTCAATAGGTTGCACTTTAAATTTAAATAACTAATTCAAAGGAGATAAGCTTTTGTAAGATAGAAGTTAGAGAATAACATTCGTTAAATTTTTTCTAATTTCACCTTTAACCTAACAAGATTAACCTCTACTTCTATAAGCTTTACGTTAAATTTCAATGATATTTGACCGTTAAAACCTTAAAATAAAATTTATCTGTTTTTTTTTTACTTTTACCTATATAACACGTGGACAATACAAATAAAATAATTAAAGCAAGGAACAAAAACCATTATCTCTGTTATTTTTGTACTGAGTTTTATAGATATTTTTCTGAAACGATATCAATGGTATTTCAGCACAAGAAAAATATTTCAAATCTTTTGTTGCTTCACATGACCTCAATGACCATTTACCGTTTTCTTAATCATATATTTAGTATATTTTTCTGGTATGTCTAAGTCTTGTTTTGTTTCTAATTGGCTTTTCAAAGCAGCTATTTACTTCTTTGGGTTCCTTTTGCGGTTTTGTTTTGAGGTTTTTAACAATTTCAAAGTTTATAAATATTATAAAATTTGAAAATTGAAAAAACCATAGTTATGTACGATTCAAATTGAATTTATTAACTGTTCAAAAATTTTAGGGTAAAAGTTAGAAGTGTACAATAGGTATTCCTTAAGGTTAGAGATTTCCTGAAATTTAAAAGGCCATATATGCAAAAAGAGGGGGCTGTGAGTAGTAAACAGGACATAAGTAATCCAGAATACCAGAATTTGAAACTAACATAATATATTCTGAAGTTGGAAATGACAAACAAAAAATAAATCTTAATCGCTATTTAAGGTGGTTTTTAAGCTTTTACTAGATCTTAAGAGGAATTTTAAGTAGTTTAGGGCAGACATGGTAACAAGCGCCGCCTTTTAGTTAAAACTAAAACTAAAATATTGGAAATCCCCGGCAGTAGGATTTTAAACTTTGTATGAATGAAAATGTTGTTAAAACAAGTCTTTAAGAAAAAAGAACTTTTGTAAACATTATTTAAATTAACAATAAAAAACCAAATTATTTTTATAAGTATGAATGCCTTTAATGTTAGTTTATATTTTTTATTGAAATAAGGTTAATTTTAGTCATCTAATGAATAAATTAATCATAACTAATTTGTTCACTGTTAGTTGTAAATAATGATGGAATAGTAAATTTGGAAAAAAATAAATGTTACACATTTATGTTTTTGGCCAACTTACTACTTTACCTGGAATTCATGAAAATCCTAGAACTTGGGAAATTTTGAAAAAAAACTTGAAAAACCTGGAATTTTGAACAAAAATCACTAAAAATAACCTGAAAAACCTGGAATTTTAACAACTTTCACATGCTCAATAGCAAAATTTAGACTTGACTTAAAAAATCTGTCATATATATATAAAAAAATTTGTCATCATTTTTTTTTTAATTTAAAGTAGCTTTACAGTATCTTTTCAATGTTTTTATACTATTCAAAACAGTTTCTCACCTTAAACTTAACTTTTAGACTCAAAATAGACCCAAAAATGTGTACTTTTAAAAACCTGGAACAAATTTGGAAAACCTGAAAAATTTTTTGCAAAAACGATTTGCAACCCTGTATGAAGATAATAAACTTGAATAAAAACTTAGTAGTATTGAATATAAATAATTTTACAGATTGTTTAAACTTTTTTATTCATGGTTTTTCATCTTTTAGAACTTTTTTTCTCAACTTTGATGAAAAAAACAAAACTTATGGTATTTAGCTGAACATTTTTTTTTTCAATTCTACTTATATTTACATTTATATATCTAAGTACTTTAATTTCTAAAGGTAAATATAAAATTATAATTTTTTACTTGTAAAATAAAAAAAAAATTTTAAGAAATACAATTACTCTAAATTCATTTTATTACAACTTAATACTTTTATTTACAACCATGAAACTATTTGTTATTTAGATGAATTCTACTTAATTATTTAATTTTTAATGTGGTAAAGCCATGGGATCTTTTTTTTATAATAATTAGGTAAACTAATATATAACCTGCATAATTTTATTAAAAAAATTAGTGCACAATAAAAGTTTTTTACAACTAGTTTTGTAAATTAAGAGTAGCTAACAGGTATAATAAAGAATTTTTTATTCCTTAACCCAGTCTGCTTTGCTTATTTTTTTATTAATTCAGTCTGTTTAAACTTTTTTTGTCTTATGAATTGTACACACTTACTGAAAATCATGCTTGTTAAAAACTGTTGAGAATCTCATGCTATCTTAAGTTAGTTTTGACATTTGTTGAGTCTCATGCTAGTTTTAAATTTTCTTAGATTTAAATTATTTGAATTGCTTTAATTTTATAAATTTGGTGTTTTATTGTATTTATTGTCAATTGGTATTAGTTTTATCTTTGACTTATATAAATTATAAGTAAATATTCATTAAAGTTAAAGGTATTCTGTTTATCAAAGGTTAAATAACCCTGTATTTTGTGTTGCAGTATTGCATGAGAAATTAAGTAAAATTTAAGTTCTTTTTAAGTTTTAATAAATAATTTAGCTAAGTATCTAATGACTTTTTTTTTTCTGAATTGTATTAATAATACTTCAGTAACACAATAAACAAAACATTTAAGCACTTGCATCTTTGTAGGTAACAACAGTCGAGATTTTGACACCAAATTTACCAGACTCAGAAGACTTACCACCTTTAGATGTTCCACACCCTAAAAAAGAAGGTATCTGAAATCATGGGAATCAGTTGATGAGTTAAAAGGTTGTTTTTATCTGTAATAATTTTTAATAATTTAATATACAAATTTGATTATTTTTACTTTTAAATCAACTACACAGTTTTTTTCTGGAAAAACTCAGCTGATTTTACTCAATATTTTAAACAAAGTTCTTTTAAAGCAGTTTTAAGATTTTCACCAGTAATTTTTATGAAAAATTCCTTTTAGTTAGTTTTCAAAGAATAATTTGTAAATAAAGTTTAATTTTGCACAAATAATCATTTATCATGTAAAGTATTAAATCCTATTTCACATATTACTTATTGTTAGTTAATGGTTTATCAATATTATCTATAAACTTAGACTTCAATTTTTAAATGATTATTATCAGATTTTGCAAATAATAAAATAGAGTTTTTATGTTCAATATAAAGTTTGCAACATAGATAAAATTTGCTTTTATTTACTTATTAAGTAGATAAATTGGTTTAGTGGGGTTATAGGGTTGGAGGGGGGGAAATCACTTGTTTATAAGATTTAGATTAATTTTTTACTCAATAAACTAAGATACCGGTTGTTTGTTTTTTGGAAATTCATATAAAAAAGTTATTAAAAATTTTGGTCATAATATGTTTTAAATTGTGTTTATTATCTTATATTTATCTTTTATTTCAAACTTTACAATTATAATAAATTTTATAAATTTGATGTCAAAAAATCTATTATTTATATGTAACTTCAAAATTATTATTTCTTTTAGTAATTTAAAATGCATTGTTGTTGTTCAATATCTTTTTTTCATTTTTTATTGAATATTATATTCAACAATTAAGTAAAACACTTATTTTATTATTATACTTAGACTTGAACTTTATGATGTTTTTTTTTTAGTTGAATTAAAATTTATTAGTATAAAACAAAGTTTTCTTCATAGGATAAACTTAGTTTTGTTATTTTATAAATTAGATAAAATAGTTTATTTAGGGCAAAGGGAGGGGGTAAATGATTTGTTTATTACATTTAATTTATTTATTACCTAATAATATAACATACTTTTTCTATTAATTAATCAAAAAAATAAAACTATTTTTTATTTTTGATCCTATGTATTTTAATTTGTCTTTAACTTTATTCTGACATGTGGTTTGTATTATATATCAAGAATTTTTCCTGAAAGTTTGAAGTAAATTGGTTTAAAATTTAAGTATGAGGTAGCTTTTCAATGATTTTTTTATGAATTGCAAGAAAATTGGCTTTGACAGATTTTATACTATAGAGCTAAATTGGATTTTTTTTTCAAATAAAGATTAGTTCTCAAAAAATATTCAATTTTTCTATTATATTATTTTTATAGAGAAAGTATATATTAATAAATACTTTTAAATACAGCCAATGTTTTTTTTTAATTATTTTGATGTCCTTTATCATTACAAGTTATACTCACTTTGAATATATCATAAGCTTCTTTAAAAGTTTTATTTATAGAAGCCTTATGCTCTTAACCATTTTTTAATGTTTAGTTGTTATGTGTTTAAATCTAAATACTAAAGTTTTTATGCCATAAGGTAATCATAATTGTATACTTTGATTTTTAATTTTGTACCAACTGAAGGTTTGGTTAATTGAGTGAAAAAAACTTTTAAAACAAAATGGTGACTAAATAATCTAGTAATTATACAAAACTATTTAAATCAAGTTTTAAAAATTCAAGTACATGTATTCTTAGCTCAATTTAAACTGTGGTGCTTACATTTATTCAAACTGTCTAGTTTAGTTTATTATGATACGTTTTTGTTATGATGATAAACCTTTAGTTGTTTTTTTATTTAGTTTTAGCTTTTGTTTTATATAAACAAGTACAATTAATGTTTTAAGTGTTATTACTAAAACATTTTTTTTTTTTAATTTTTAATTTGGTAAAGCTATTGGATCTATTTTATTTTATAAAAATCTTGTAAATTGCTGTATGAACTACATAGTGTTATTAAAAATTATAGTACACAATTTAAGTTTTTTATAACCAGTTTTGTAAATTAAAAGTGGCTAACAGGTATAATAAAGTGCATTTTTATTCTTAAACCCAATATGTTTTGTTTATTTTTTTTATTAATTCAATCACTTAAAAACCTTTTTTTTTGTCTTATGAGTTGTACACACGCAGGAAAACTCATGTTTGTTAAAAAATTATGAGAATATCATGCTAACTTAAGTTATTTTTGACACTTGTTGAGTCTCATGCTAGTCATTAGAACTTTTTCTTGAATTAAAATTATTTTATTGCCTTAATTTTATAAACTTGCTGTTTTAATGTATATATTGTCAGTTGGTAGTAGTTTTATCTTTGACTTATATAAATTATATGTAAATGCTCTTATAAGTTGAGGGTATCCCTGTTATCAAAGGTTGATAACCATGTATCTTGTTTGCAGTAAATACTTGAGAAATTTTTAGATTTTTTAAGCTCTTTAAGTTTTAGTTAATAGTTTAGGTAAGTATCTAATGACTTAACTATTTGGTTTAATGTACTATTAATTTTTAAGTTACTGACTAAATATTATATTTTTAAAACTCACCAGACTCAGAAGATAAACTACCTTTAGGTGTTTAACAACCCAAAAATAGAGATATCTGAAATCTTGGAAATCAGTTGATAACTTAAAAGGTTTTTTTTTATATGTAACAATTTATAGTAATTTAAAATACAAATTTTAGTATTTATACTTCGAAATCAACTACACAATTTTTTTTTTCTGGAAAAACTTAGCTTTTTTTACTGAATATTTTAAAGTAAAGGTTTTTAAAGCAGATTTAAGATTTTCATTTCTGTTTTTTATAAAAAATGTTTTTTTAGTTGCTTCTTGAAGTATAATTTGTAATTTGAGTTTAATATTGCACAAATAATCATTTATCATGTAAAGTCTAAAATCCTATTTCACTTATTATTTGAAAATTGATATTTTTTAACAATCTTGTAAGTATTGTTGTTCAACAGTTAGCAATGCAATTTTCAATATTTTCCATAAACTTAGACTATAATTTTTAATGGTTATAATCAGATTTTGCAAATATTTAAATAACATTTTTGAGTTCAAAACAGAATACGCTTTTCACTTATTAAGTAAATTAAATGGTTTAATGGGGTCATTGGGGTGAAGGGAGGCAAATAACTTGTTATAACTTGTTAAAAAGATTTAGTTTTATTTTTACTCAATTAACTACGATATCGGTTGTTTTTTTTATTAAGTATAAGATAAACAAATAGCTTTACTTAAAACTTTGGTCATAATATGCTTTGTACTGTAGTATTATAAATTTCTTACTTTTATTTTAAACTTTGGTTTTTAAAGCAAAAAATTATAAATGAAATTTAATGTTGTGAAATCAATTATTTATATGCAATGTCTAAATACCTTTTTATTTTATTACTTTAAAACTCATTAATATTTTTCAATTATTGTTTCCATAAATTATTAAACACTATTTTTAAACACTATTTAATAGTTTAGTAACAAATTTATTTTATGTTATTACTATACTTAGCCTTGAAATTTTTGATGTTTTTTTTTTGATTTTGCAAAACTTGGTTTTGTAATTTTATTAATTAGATCATTTGGTTAATTGAGTCCATAGGGAGGGGGGGAAATCTGTTTATAACATTTAGTTTTAATTTTTCCTTATTAATTTGACAAAATGTTTTTAATAAAAAAAAAGGAACTTAATTTTTAATATAGTTCATAAAATATTATAATTTGAATTTTAATAAATCTTTTTATGACAAGTGTTTTTTAATAATATCAAGATCTCTTTCTGAAAGTTTGAAGTAAATTGTTTTAAAGTTGAAAGAGATGGTAGACTTTTAGTATTTTCTATAAATGCCAAGAAAATTGACTTAGACAGATTTTCATACTTTACAGTTGACTGGATTTAATAAAAAAGTTTATATAACAAAAAATAATTAATTTTTTCTAAAGAAAGTATGTTCTAGCAAACTCTTTTTAAATATAGCCAATGTTTTTTTTTTATAGTTTCGATCCCTTATGGCATTAACAAGTTGTACACACCTTGTATATAACATGTTACAAGCTTCTTAAGTAGTTTTATTCATAGAAGCCTTATGCTTTTTACCATTTTTTAATGGCTAATTGTTATGTTTTTTGGTATAAATAATAAATTTATTATATGTTACAATGCTGTCATAGTTATATACCTACATTTTTAAATTTTATTTTAACCAAAGGTGTTATTAATAGAGTGAAAATTATTTTATAACAAAAGTCGGGACTAAACAATCTTAAAATTATAAAAAAGTATTTAAAGCATGGCTAAACTTAAATATAAATCATGACTAAACTTTTACTGTTTATTTATTAGTTCATTTTATTTGACAAATAAATTATGTTAATATTCTTCTTCAAAAAAATAACGATCGAACCTTTTCAGGTTAAATCTGCAATAAACACACTTAAACAGAATCTGAAAGACTTCATTTACACGCCAAATTCAAGTAAGCTTAGTTTTGATGACAAAGCAAATATAACTAGTTTTTTAATTTAAGCTTTTATTAAATAAATATGGTATAACATTAGTTTTTAATTATTTACTCAAAAATAAACATCTTCATTTACTTATAAACGCCAACAAATGTACTACTACTTTCTTATAACCAAAAATTACTAACATTAAGTTAAAGATTTAGTCTAATCAGTTTTTGGTTAAATTTAACAACAGTGAAATTAATAAATGTTATTTATTTTCTAATGATTTAAATAGTTTTTATTTATCCATATAACTGAATTTTCAAAAATAAAATTTTTCAATTTTTTTATAGGTCCTTTTGTGGAAGAACCTAACTTTCATTTTGAAGTCAACGAGATGTATGAAAATATCACATTTAGTTAAAAGGCACAGGTAAAACCACTCAAAATCCATGTTGTATAGTCAATTGTGTTTATTAACAACTAAACTAAATAGCTTAAATTTTGTTTTAAAGAGGACGTATCTAACAAGAATTAATAAATGTCTGATTTCGTTTTTACTTTACTTTTGAAAAATTTCAGTCAAAACTCAAGTTACTAAAATATTTATGTTTCTTTTAAAATAATTATTTTTACTTCCAGTAAGTTGTCATACTTTCTGTAATTGCATTTCAATCAAAAGTATAAACTATTATAAATGCTTTATTTTAAACGCCAATTAAATTAATTAAAGAATGTTTTAAAACTTTCATATATTTTACTAAAATTTTTCGTTGTAAAAGTAGTTATATATCTGGTTTTCTTATTTACCTTCACAACATACATATGTGTGTTATTAAAAAGTTGTTCTTAATATTGAGTGTTAGACGAAAATAAATTATTTTATGGACAGAGTATCTAACCTAATTTTAATATTCCTATAATTTCAAACATTTTATAATTATTTGTTTAATACAGGTCAAAAATATTTTACAAGTTTTGTGCAAGCGCTTATAATACTTATGCTCATTGAAAATGACAATCACAAAATTTAACAAAGTCATGCTTTTCTTAAAAAGACAAAATACTTCTCATATAAATCTTTGAAAAAATTGAGAAACTTCACTTAAGTTTGAAATATTTTTACTTGAGTTATTGTCTAGGCTTTCTACTGTTTTCAGTTATGCTGATCATGTTTTTATTCGAAATTCTTTAATATATATATTTACAAAGTTTTATATGTAAAATGCACAAATTTCTTAAAACAAGAGTTTATTTTTTGCATTTTTGTAGTAACTAGTAATGTAGTAACATTTTTGTAGTGCAATGATGATTGAACTGTTAAATTTCACTAAAATATGTTTTTGTAAAATAGAAGTTTTGACTTAAAGGTTTTTTTGTCTATTAAACTTTGAAAATTCTTATTTTTGTAGTTTTTATCATGTATTTTTTAAAATTTTGTTTTATATTTTGAAATTTCATATAAATCCTTTGTGTTCCTTAAAGAAAATTTTAAGAAACTAGTTTTAGCTCAAATCCATTTTTTTGTGAATTTTTAACAGCTTTTTTGTTTTATATCTGAAATTTAAACTTAAACCAGAAATTAAACTATACAAATTAAAAATGTTTTTGTAAAATTGCTACAACTCCCAATTATAACAATAAAAAAAGTTTAAGTTATAGTTTTGTAAAATGTTTTTATGTTGTGCACTTGTTCATTAATAAACATATTTAATAAGCTCGTTATCTATACAACAGAAAAGTATTTAGAGTATTTAGCTGTTAATAATATAACTTACTGTTGTGTTGAAGGTTTATAAAATATTTTTATTTAAAATATCTCCCAGTTTGCCTTTTTTTTACAAACTTTGAAGCTTTAATTGAATAAATAAATCTTAAAGCACATAAGTAATTAAAAATAATGTTTATTTAATGGCTTATTATACGTACAAAAAAACCATTAAAAAAAATTTTAAACTTAAAGCTAAGTAAAGTAAGTTATAGATAATTATCTCTAAAATTAATTTTTTCTCTTCAAGTTAGTTTTACTCATTAAACACATTAAAGTTGTTTGAAATAAAGTAAAGTTCCTTTTAAATTTGAATCTTTGCTTTATATTATAGCCACTAATGTTCAAAGAAAAAGTATATTAACTAATTTAAAACTTTTACTTGCGAATTCTTTTAATGTCATAAACTTTAGTAACATAAGTTTGTAATAAATTGTATAAGCAGAATAATTTTTTAAATTTAGTGTTAAATAATGTTTGTTTACATAAGCATGGTAATTCAAATTATCATTAGTTAATATTTTAATAAAGTTGTTACAGCAACAAAAATAATTAAGAAACTATGAAATTTAAGAAAATGTAAAACAAGAGGTGAAAGTTAGCTATAACTTAAAAAATTTAGAAACTATTATGAAGAAATATGAGAATAGTTTAAGCGTATCATTTGTTTTAATCACTAATTTCTTTTTTTAGTTCTCTCTCTCTCTCTTCCGCTTTAAGCGTGTGTCATTTTGAAAAGTTTTAAAATAAAGAGAATAACTCGAGCGCGCTCACGCATACCACTTATTTTTCACCTAGTTTCTTTTATTTCTCTAGGTTTCTCTCAATTTACTATAAAACTTTAAACAAGCGTAAACAAATAAGACAGCTATAATTAGTGACTTTAAAATTTTACCATGCCTGGTTTAGGGGCTATTAGTCCTAATGGAGGGCCAAAAGGACACAATTTCAAACTTACACTTATTATTCTTAAGTTTAAATTGATGAGCAAAAAAAATCCTAGGCTTATTTAAGAGTAATTTTGATTCTTTTTAATTTATAGAAAATTGAGAATATTAGGGGGCTAAATATGTACAAGGGACCACAAGGCCATAACATAAAACTTACACAAGAAATTCTAGAGTTGATAATGACAATTAAAAAACACAAAAACTAGGGGTTTTTAAAGGTAGTCGTTTGAAAAACTTGTCAGTGCGAATGCTAGGTTTTCTAATGTTTTTTAAAGTTTTTTTTTTGCGCTTTTGTAAAGTCAAAACACGTGTTTCACAAAAATAAATTTAACTTTAAACATAAAATGTATCAATAAAAGTAATTAAGTATTTTGAAAAAAATGAAAAATAAAAATTTACTAGAATACTACAATACTCAATTAGTTTAAAAAATATCAGCGATTAAATAGTGTTTTTGATAATTATTTTTTGTTGCTTATCATATTACTAAACATTAACTTGAACTTATCTCACGGCACAGATCTATTCTAGAATTTGTCTTCGAAAAAATGTTGCTGATGTTTTACTTAAGTTTACTCCAAAAGAATTAGCATTTAGTACTTATTAAAAATTAATTTAAAAAGGAATTAGTAACATTTTAAAATAAAACAAAAACTAGTTTAATCACTATTTAGATATCTTCATTCTTCTCTCACCTTAATATGTAACTGTTTAGCTTAAAATGTCCTGCTTAAATAAGTAATTTCAATTTTTTTAATAGAAATAAAGCAGATAAGCTTTATTTCTATTAAAAAACTACGGCTAGACTCACACAACACTACAATATGGCGACAAGTATCTATTTTAAAGTTTAAGAAAAATACATTGGAGTAAACTTAAAGAAAACATGAGTGAAAACTATAGAGACACTCGGCTATAGAGACACTCGGCTATAGAGACACCGAGTGGTGAAAAAACAAGTAAATTTTTTTAATTTTTAATTATTCTAGAACGGCTATGGTGCAATCTCTGGAGATGTCTGTGACTCGATGGCGCCACCTAGCGGTTGAAAATTTTAATTTTTAGTTTTATTTTTACGTAGATATTTTTTTTCTTCAAGTTAGAGCTTTAAAAACCTCAACATTTCGTATACTACTTTGAGGTAAACGGTTTAAAATATATTTTACTTGATATACCGCATCTAATTAAATTTAAGTCTCAAGAAATTTCGGTTTGAATTTTAATAGAAAATAAGTAATAAAATAAAACATAAAACGTGTGCTCAACCAAAATGCAGATAAATTCTGCATATTTTTTGTTTAGTTTGAGCTTGAAAAACCTGAGAATTTCATAACATTTGTTTTAAATTAAGTTCAAATTAAATGGTTTTTACTATTTATTACTAGAAAGTAAAGTATAAGTAAAACTTAGTTTTTAATTTTCTTACTTAATAACTAAAATAAATGTTTGATAAATAACTTTGAAAGCATGTAATTTTCAAAGATATAAAAGTAATTGTAGTATCTTTTCGTGTAAAAAAAAAGTATGTGTGATATTTATATGAACTTATTGACTTACTGATAGTTTCATCTAGTTTACGTTTAGCTTATAAACCGTTTGTTCAACATACTTGTTTGATAAAAGGTCAAAAAGTGTCATTTAATTGTATATTTCTAAAAGCTATCTGTTTTCTTTTTTTGTAGTATCGCTTAGTTTCACTAATACTAGCAACTTAAAAAGTCATTATATCAGTTAGTTCACATTATTTTAAATTTCGTTGGAATTTTCACATACATTCTAAAAGTTTTTTCTTAAGACTCGAACGCATTAAACCAAAGCAAGATAAGGAATAAACTTTCTATTTGCATTTAATATTTTTCATATTGTTTTTATATGCTTAAATGAAGTTATTAATAAGTAGTATTTCCTTACTTAAGAAGAGCTGAACAGTAAACTAGTCAGTAGTATATTGCTGAGCTGAGAAAATAACTATTAAAACTAGTATTCTTCAAGCAAGAAGAAATTTTTCAAAAGTTGTTTTTCTGATTATAAATAGAAAAAAGGTTTAATGTTAAAGAAACACATTAAACACAGCTTAATTAACTTTAAACAGTTGTAAATCCTTTAGTTTCATACAAAGCTAACTTATGAGAGAAAGTTTATATCCAAAGTATTAAAACTGGCATGAGCTTATTTAGAATCAATTAACGAAATAAATTTGCTATTTCTACAATATATTTTTAAAACATTTAAATTTAGATAATCAAGTATATAAAGTCAAAATCATAGAGGTCAAAAGAACTCAAATAGCGCTGTCGGTAGAGCGTCAGGTCGGCACTGCATACGTACTGGGTTTGAACCTTGGTGGTACCCACTTTTTTTCTCCTTCTTGTTAAACTTAATTTTTACGCTGATTAGTTGAACAATAATTATTAGATGATCATCACATGATATATAATATCAACCATACAACTTTGTTCATTTTAAGTCACAAAAATACTATTTTATTAAAAAAGCTAACCTACTAAGATTGACATTTAAACATCGTCGTTGTCTTTTGCCGTAGTTAACAATAAAACTCTTTGAAGTTTTGCTAAGCATGTCCGCTTTAGGAAGATACTTTATTACTAATTAAAGAAAAAATATGATATAAAAATAAGCAAAAAAGATATAAAATATAATATATGTTATTAAATTAAGCACCAGAATCAAAAGTCCTCGTAGCACAGCGGTAGGAAGCTGCATCATACAATCATACATTACTAGGTTCGAAACCCTCATTGGACACATTTTTTGTTAATTGTGTTTACTCTTAAATTTAGTTATTATGCAACGTCATGACTAAAATATATTAAGAATTAAGGCTATTAAAGCTGTATAAGTTTTAAACTTCGATCTAACAGAAACTTTTCAAACATGTTAATGAAAAAATAATCACTTTTAAAGCAGTTCAAACAATAGTCCATTTGTATATTATTGCTAAGTAAAAAACAAATAAGTTTTGAAAATAAATAGATAAAAAAAAAGAAAGTTGAGTTTATATTTTAAAAGTTAGTAAATGTGAATGTGGAACGATAGTGTAGCGGTTGAAGTCTGTGCGTTGAAAGCTAGCGGTTTGGGTCACTTGTTGCTCGATTTTATTCAACTTGATATACTATGAAAATATTTTATAAAATTTACGCTGTCACAAAGTTTCAATCAGAACCAAACACCTAAGAAAATATACCAACTAGTTCATTAAAATTATTATTATTTATTAGTACTATCTTCGGTCTTTATCAAAATAGATTCTTAAAACTAGTTAGTTATTTTATCAGTAACTTACAAAGATATATACGAATATTAAGCAAAAAACAATACTAGTCATCCATCTTTAGCTGTAAAATTTAAACTTAAAGTTTCTGTACTATTAGTTTCTTCTTTAAAAGAAGGATTAGTTTAACATGTCGATTTTTACTGGAAAAATGCAAAAATGACAACCTTAACTCTTATATACTTTAAACTTTTCCAAAAGTACTTTTAAATTAACTGTCGTTATGACTCAAAGTAAATATTTAAAAAATGAATTATATTTATAAGCATTTTATAACAAAAAGTAGTAAAATTTACACGTACTTTGTTATAAAAGTTAATTAAAGCTTGATAAATCCAAACTTTGCTTAATAAAAAGATTCAAAATTTTTGATAATCAAAACATTAAATAAGTACTTTTTTACTGTTTGTTTTAAACAAAAAAAATCAAGTATTAAAAAGTATATTTGAGCTGCTTATGCAGCTTTTGAATGGAAACTTTTTCAAATATCAATATTTGCGTTAATGTTTTATGTAAAATGAGCTGCTTTATCTTCTTTCTAAGCTTATTTTCAATGTTAAGTATAGTAGCCTTGTGTTAATAAACTAAAAATAGAAATTTTCAAAAAATGAATATAATCAAAAAAAGTAAAAAATTGTAATACATAAATTTAAATTAATTAAAACTCTTGTATATCTCTGCGACTGATGACTGTGTTTCACGGTCTTTTAGCACCTTTCAAGGGCACATTTTAGTTTACTTTGTTTACTCTGAAGTTTAATAACAAGTATGCAATTTTACGTGTAAAACAATAGTATAATGGTTAAATAATCGTCGTTCAAATCCGGGGACTCGAGTTGGTCTCACTTGTTGCCAGATTTGTTTTTGTTAACCTAAAATACCATACTAGTAACTTAAAATAAATTATTGTTTCACAAAGTTTCAATCAGAACTGAAACACTATTTTGATAATACTTAAGATTATAAATAATTTAAGTTTGTATAAACCTTTTCTTAAAGCTTATTAAATAAACTAACTAAAAGTTTTAAGCTTGAAATATTTTAGTAATATAATAGTAATATAAGTAATAGTAAAAAGTATTTTACTGTACGTGCGCTAGTAACTTTGTAAACTTTATATATTCAGTTTAAACATCAAGCTAAACGAGTTATGAGAAACTCCATAATCAAGCATTAGAAAATGTACTATAAATTTAGATTAAATTACAATTGAGAATAATTCAAATTAAATTAAGCAATAAATTTATTGTTGAGAAAAATAAACTAATCATTATAAGTAAAAAGTTCTGTTTAAACTAAAGTGATTGTTTTTTCACATAGTTAAAAAATGAATAATTATAAAAGATAAAACAAAACTTGCTGTTTTATTCCTAAAACTGTTAAATGACTGTATTTATTTACCATAGTTTAGTTTAATTTTGGTAAAAACCATAATATAAATGTAATGTTTGAAATAATCAATTATTAAATAAAAAGGCTAACGACTTTTTAACAATGTAGTGATTTTATTTAAACTAAGACTAAAATTACTTATTATGCAAAACGTGTATAACTATAAAGTTTAAAGTTATATATTGTTTTATAATATTTTGTCTTATTATCTTTATATGTTACAGTCGTAAGATTTCAAAATAATTTATATGTCAGTTGATTGTTTTTTGCCATTGTTAGAAAAAACTCCAGCAAACAATCTTAAATAAAGTTGAAAAAAAAGCAAACAATGAAAGTTAGAATCATCTATTCATTTATGCACAAAACTATTTAGTTTATATTATCCAGTTGAGCATTTTAAACTAAAAATTAAGCAGGGTCGGCAATCCTTTATAAGTAAAAAATAATAATTTTACTACAAAAATGCTCGATGGCTGCACTATGTAATAACAAAAGTCTTGAACTTCACAACATTTTACTTTTTCCTCGTTCTATAAAAGCAAAAAAAAAAATTTTTTTTGTATATATCAATTAAACCTACTTACACATTAAAATTTTTCAAAATATTTATTTTTTTTTGAGTTTTGGCATTTAATTAAGTTTTTCTTTTTGTTAATTTGAACTATTGTCGGAATTTGAATTGCCATAAAACCAAAAGTTTTATTTAAGTAAACAATTCTAAATAAATGTTAGACAAAATTTACAACTTTTTTTTGATAAGTATTACGGTGTGTTACAAAATCTTTTTTGTTCTTATAAGTATTTAAGTTAAAAAAACTGTATGCTAAAAAGCGCAACACTTCAATTTTTAAAAATCGCATTTATGTGCAGTTTTTTAAATTTGTTAATGATGCTAAAGTTTTATATATACTTTAAAAAAAATATTTCGAAAACTTTAGTTTAAAGTTTTATTCAAATCATTATTTCGAGTTAAACTGTAAACTTTAATCCCTTATATGTAAAGTTAACAATTTTAGGTGGTTTCCCTTTTATTATTTACAAGCTAAGTTTGGTGAAAATAAAACATAATTTAACTTTAACTTATAATTTATTAAATTAACTAATAGTTACTACTAATCTTAATTAAATTTTGTACAAATATAAGAATATATTTTTAATTAATTTTATTATTTTTTTAATTAAAACTTTAGTTGTTTTTACTAAGTCATAACCTTTAAAAGAAAAAAGTCATGGTGGTCCATATCTTAAATTATTTCAGTTGTGACACAAAATAAGTTTATCTCTAAAGCATTAAAAAAATAATTTTCGGAAATTATATTTAGTTTAACTTCATTGTTATTAAATAGAATTTGTTTTTATATTTTACACATTCATTGTCAAAGTCATGGTGGTCCATGTCTTAAATTATTTCAGTTGTAACACAAAATAAGTTTATCTCTAAAGCACTTAAAAATAATTTGTGGAAATTTTATTTACTCCAACTTCATTGTTATTATATAGAATTAGTTTTTTATTTTACACACTCATTGTCAAAGCCCATGGGTGGGGAGTTGACAGTTTTAATTAAAATTGGTCTCAGTTTAAAAACTAGCTGCTAGTTGCTTTTATTGCATCCTAAGATTCAAAGTAACTTTTGAAAAATATGAGTTTAATTTTGAGAAGTTCAATAGGTGTCTTCTGGAAGGCCATGCTTAAAAATGCTAAAAATACTGAGTACTTTGATATATGTTTCCTTTTACAGCTTTTTACATAATCATTATGAAACCTTTGCAGTCAATTTGTACTTATCATGGAAAAATCTTATTTAGGAAATGTTTTTACCTTTAAAAAATTTTAGTCTTTTGAAAAAAATCAATAATTTAAAACTTCATTGTGAATTGCTTACTTTTTGTTCATCAAACTGTTAATCATGCAAGGAACATATCTTTTAAACTTTAGTTCTCTAGAATAAAAACCTTAGATGCAAGAGATATTTTTTAAGTTCAAAAAAATTACTCACGACAAGTAGTTCTATATAAATCTGTATTACAAAAATTTTATAAAACTGACAATACCTTAGTAACTATTCATTTTCTTTTGTTCTACTCTACTATATATAAAATAAAAGCACCACTTCAAGCTACTTAATTATAAAAATAACAAAGTAAAGTGGCATTAAGTACTTTTTTTTAAAATTAAGATATCAGAAACAGATAAACAGCTCATTCGAAAATAGTAAGAACACTTAAATATCATTTTATGTTTATAAGCCTGGTGAAGAATTTTTTTATTTACAGTAGACTGAAAATGCATTGTCTGTAATTTACAGTTTAAGTTTAGATTTTTTCCATGTTTGATTTTTGTTTAATTTTAGGATATTTTAAACTAAACTTCTTAGTCATTTATTAGCTTTTTGATTAACATAAATATACTTAAAGGTTTTAAGTTAAAAACTTACAATACTTATTTAAACATGTAATTTTAAACTTTTTATTTATATATAAACAAGAAAATCCATTTATAACGTTGATTGTTTTAATTTTATTTATGCTATTTCTTACAAATTTTTGATATTTAACAAAACTAACCTGTCAAAGAGAACTCTTTTATTAATAAATGTAAGTGATAACATACAACTGATGTAAAAATTTATATTTATAAATTTCATAGTACGTTATTGTACTTATATGTAAATTTTCTAGTTAAATAAAAACTTATACCTTATCTATAACAACAGACACCATTGAATGTCTCCCATTGGAGTAAGTATTATGAAAAACAGCTCTCAAATAAGGTTTGTTTTTTTAATTTGTTTAAAGTTGACTAATAATAAAACTTTTTTTTACTTATTAATGGAAAGTAGGTCATTAATAAAAACAAAGACTAAATTATTCTTTATTAATTTTAGTAACATAAAAAAAGGTAAACAATCTTTTTTTTTTCTTTTTACTATATATAAAAAAAACATAGTGTCATAATTTATTATAAATCATTAAAAGTAAAAAATAAGTCTAATTATTTTTCAACTTTAACTAAGTATTTTCTAAAGATTTATAAATCAAAATAAAGACATTTAAAGTTAAATGATGTTAATTAAATCTATTCTTTTATATGAATAAAACAGATAAACAGCTCATTCGAAAATAGTATAATCGGTTCAGCTAAAGAAATGGTGAAAGATATTGTGGACAATTTGGAAACATTTCCTGCTAACAATGTTACGACACGAACATTTATGGTAAAGTATAAAATACATTAATTTGACAAATACTAAGTTTTTGTACTTTTAAAAGCCTAAAGAACATTAATAATTCAAGAAAATACATAAGATTCAACCAAAAGTACTAACTTAAAATTTTTAAATTTACTTTTCTATGTTCTTTTATTTTTTTTGTCAGTATTGCTTATAGAATTTTGTTATATTTTGCATACTTATATTAGTTTTACAGTACCGCTACTTACTGTTTCTTTGAATACTAACAGGTTCATAGCATGATTGACTATATTGTATCTCAAAACTTAGATTTGGAGGAGTGCAAAAAATTAATTAAATATTCATTGATTTGCTGTAGTACATGGGTTCATGAAGTTGTAAGTGTTTTTTGTTAATTATTTATTTAGTTTCTCAACGTTTTTGTTTATATATAGATTTTATGAACATTTAAATATTCGTGGTGTTTTTAAACTATTTAATATATGTTTTATGTTTTTTTAAACATTTTGTGTATTTCTAAAAACATTTTTTATAAGGTAAACTTGCCAACCTTCTTCACGTATGTTAAACAAATTATTCAATATTAGTAAATTTATATGTATGTAAATAACTTTGAAAATAGTCTTGAAATAACTATAAGTTTCTAAGCTGTCAAAACTATTTAAAAAATATGCTAAACAAAAGTTAAAACAAACTTTAAACTTCAAAAAAATTACTTATATAAATAAAATTCTTTACAGATGAAAACATATAATAGACTACCTTGGGGAAATAAAGTTGATGAGCTTGAAGTTCTTGAAATGGTTGCTAAATACTTAAATGAGTAAGTCGAACCGGAAGTAAAACGAAATAGATTAAAATTCCAATTTTTCATTTTAATATATGTTTTTGTAGGACTGAAAGGGACTCTTTTATGTGTAAATAAATTATAAACAAGTTAAAAATTGTTTTTTCTAAAGTTGTTAAAAGAAGATTTAGCTGTTATTTTCTTATGTTTATATATTGTTTTTTATGTGATATATGATATATCAAACGAATAAAATATTTGAAAAGAAGATATCAGTTTGTATATATAAATCAATTTTACTGTTATACCTCATATAGTACAGTAAGAAGTGTACTTAAATTCTGAGTTGACATTAAAAACATTTTATAAACTCATTAGTTGTATTTGCATTTTAATTTCAGCCCAGCAAACCAAAATGAGCTGCAAGCAAAATGCAATGGCGAAACTGGTTGCAAACTGGATAGAAACAGTGAAGTTGTTCCTGATAAAAAACCTCAGGAATTCGGGACGATTCCACATAAGGGACCAGCAAACTTTTCGAAATATCTGGGACACTACGACGGCGTAAGTTACAATGAAAATGTTTTTTTTAATTTTTTTATAAGTCGAGGATCAGTTTTTATCGGGAAAGTATTTTTAAAAGTAGGTTTGTATTGTAATATGAAAACTTATTAAAATAAAAAGTCTAATTTGCTACAAAAACTGACTAATATGCTTTAAAATATTTTTAAAATCACAATTCAGCTAATAATTGATCTCAAAATCTAAAGATCTTACAAATATTTATTTTGGTGCTCACGCACCTTTATACACACATGCTAAAAGTTCAACTTCTCAGAAGAAGACTGTAAAGAAGACAAAAGCAAATAAAGAAGAAGACATTCCAAAAAGTGACCTGGAATGGAAACTAAAAATTAAAAACTGGCGACTTATGAGCAGTGAAGCGGAACAAAGAGCTAAACTAGGTTACTTTTTTACTTTATACAAATTGTTGAAATGCTAAAGGACTCTATTGTGATTACGATTTGTAGATGAAACAGATTTAAAAAAAAATACTTAGGTTGTGAGACTAATATTTTTGCTAATATATTGTTCTTAGTTTTGTTAGCAAATTAAAAAAAAACTTGACAGAGGCGTTGAAAATGAATATGTTGCAAAACGAATTATCAAAAGATGAATCTTACTGCTTTGAGCAAATGAATGCACCAAAGGGAAAGAGTAATACAATCTGGGAGTCAATGAACGTGAAGAAGACGCGAGCCAATGAGGAAGAAGCGTTTCCAAAGGCAATGCAAGCATTTTCAAAGATGACACAAGAGAAATCACGCAAAGAGTGGCAACTGTGGAACAAGGAAGAAGTGCAAAGAATGAAAAATGGTATAATTGTTTTTTATACAAATAATTTTGAAACGCTATTTTTTGTATCAATTTAAACTGTTAGACGACACTTAAAAAAGATAATAACATTTTAAGTTTTTTACCTGCATTGGAACTTCTCACTATTTTGTTTTTAAATTTTTTTATTAAACGTAAATTTTCAACAGAAGCGTTGCAAAAGGAAAGGCAGAGGCAAGAGGATAACTTGGAACGAATTGCAATGCGAAACAAAATGAAAGAGTTTGGAGGACATAATTCTAAAATGGTGAGTGAATAAATTTAATAAAATATTGTCGAGCTTTGATCTTATACTCTAGTTTTATTTAAATTTTTTAAAGAATTAGCTTGATTGATAAATGTATCAAGAGAAACGAAAAAGTTCACAGATATTTCAAATTTTTTTACCCAATAAACTATTTTCAGCTTCAGTAATAATGTTTTTACTTTGTTCATTTGTAGTTATCGTTCAAATAAAACTAACATCAATACATATTGCCATTTACAGATAAAAACTGTTTATAACTAAACTTAATGTCTAAACTAAATCCTAGAACATGTTATAGCTGATAATAGAAACTTCATAACAGTTTTTTCCAATTTAAACTTTCATTTTTAGCACAACAAGTATGAAGATGATGAAGAAAAAAGAAAAGTTAATGTCCTCATGCTTCGCGACCGAGTGCATTCCATGGCTCAAGAGTTTAAAAGGTTACCTTCATGTTTTGAAACACTATTGAACCTAATTTTTAAGTATTATTGAGCCTAATCGTTACATAATTGCTTCGTTTTTGACAAAATGTTTTGTTTTCATAGTATTCACAGAAAAAAAAGTAAACTAATCAGTCTAATGCCTTTAAAAACTAAGCCACCTAAGCACAATTTCTTACTAAACTACTATTAGTCGCATAAATGAGTCTTAATCTGAGTTTTTTAAATAATAAAACAATATAAATATATCTAGTTTACAAGTGCTTGCTTTCAAAATTGATATTGAAAAACGTGCATAATATTATGTATAGTATTTTTTCGATCATTTTGATTTGTTTCAGAATTTATAGTTAAAAGACTTTAAGACTGCACAAGTTGACATGAGAAATAATTAATAAAAAAGTTTTATTACGACCCCATAAAACACCATTAAAACAGAAAACAAGTGATAAGACATAACATACTATAGATTATTAGTATAAATATGCAAGATGAAGTTATTTTGTTTCAGACATTCCGATGGTTACCAGCGGAAACTCAAGGACTTGAAAGCGCAGCGTGATGCCGGATTGTCAAAAAGAGTGTACAATGTGTAAGCTGAAAATATTTGATTTTTTTTTTCTAAAATAGTCACACATGTGGTTTAACTTGAGTTATTTTCGTAAAGATTATTTGAAGTAACGTTTTCTTATTATCGTTTTTTTTACACGTATACATAATGATACAGTTTATTCTTTCTGAATTGGCGTACAACGAGTAAGTTGAACGTTTTCTCTATAACGTTGTGTTTCTAGATAGTAGTCATATAGGGTTTAAGCTTACGTTTTTTTAAATAAATTTTAAGTAGTTTTTCTACTTTTTTAAGCTTTAACAAGTTGAAGCATAATTTAAAATTTATTTTTTACCTGTTTTAAATTAAAAAATCCAGTACTTTTATATTTTATTTGTCGATTAAAACTAAGTTAGCCAGTTGCTTTAGCTAACAAATAATACGAGCACCGAGCTCAATATACCATTTAATTTTTTAAATTTTTGACTAGTTTATTTGTACTATTTCAGCTTGAAATCTGAAGAAATGAAAAATTTTGAAAAAATTAAATACGAACATTTGGAAAGTCTTTCAAAACTAAACAAGCAAATCGAGTTGATTGAAAAAAGCTTAAAGAAAGTTGTCAAAAACTGTAATGTCTCTCAAAGCTACACAACTAAAAACTTTTTGCCTGAAATGGTTGGTATTCGCAAAATTTAGAAACTTTTTTAATTATTTAAAAGTTATTTCGCTTTGAAGTTTTTTTTTAGCAGTGAACTGCACTACAAAACGATATGTTTATTACATATGCTATACACTATACTTATTTGAATTTTACTTAAAAAGACTATAGCATTAAAAATTCATTAAACATTAAACAAGAATTACTATGAAAACTTAATTTAACAACAAATATGAATTAAACATAAACTATTTAGACATATTAGTATATATATAAATAACAATATGTTGATTTTTTTCTCCAACATTTTTCAAACAAATAAATTTTGGCAGGAACCTAGTTATTTTGATGACGGTGATAGAGTGTACAAAGTCGGAAAAGGAAAAGAATTCGGTGGCACTTGTTCTACTATGAGTGTTAGTAACATATTTGTAAATAATTACTATATAGCCACCAACCTTGCTAGTTCATGGTTTAATTTACACTGGAGTAAAAGTTTCGAACACTAGCTTTTGTAGTTTACATAAAAAACAACAAAGTCTTTTACGTGAAATGATCTAACAGCATTGTTTTAAGAAAGGCATTGTTCTTTTTTTTAAGTTTTTATTTTATAAAACTAAATGTTTCTAGTAGGCTGGACTAAATTTTCTATAAAAATTCTTTCGCGGGTCGGACTTGTACCGCAAAAAAATATTGTCAGAAGCTTAGCATAATTAGTAATTAAAATCAGTTGTTTTTTAGACCTTATGAAACCTTATGTTTTTTAATAACATTGTATATCTTTCTTCAGAACACGAAAAATAGCGTACTAAGATATTGTTTTGTAATTTAACTTCGATTTATTTTTAGCTTTCCATAGAAGATAAAGAAAACTTTCAACAAGTAGCCGCTTTGAAAAAACAAAGAAAACAGCTACTCCAAGCAAAACAATCCATAGTGGAAAACTATGTAAAGTTAGTTTTTATCGCTATTTTTTACGCATAGCTGTAAAATTTTCACAAAAAACTTATGCACGGAGACATTTTCGCACGAGTTTTTTTTCTTTTTTTATAGTTTTTTATTCACATAAACTTTTTTTTTACTATCGCTGTTACCCCTACCCTTACACTCAATCGGTAACTTGTATTTTTATTAAATATTATTTTTACTTTTTAATTCTTTTTTTTTTTCACTTTTACACCTAACCCTTACCCTCGGTGGGTAGCTTTTTTTTATTAATTTATTTTTTGTTTATTTATTTATATTAGTAATTTTTTTAATTTTAAATAATAATTAACATTAGTTAGTTCATTTTTTAGTTTTTACAATCACTGCTAACCCTGACCCTCGGTCAGTAACTTTCTTTTTATTTATTTTATCTTTTAGTTTTTTATTTTATTTTCATTTTATATTTTCTCTGTGTGTTTTACTCTGGTGAAAAAATGACCCTCCGTGCAAAAATGTAAGTCACTCAAAGTTGACCCTTGGTGCAAAATTATCTTCTTGCATTCTAGTCCTCTCGTGCTATTTTGTCATCGTGCAATTTTGACCTGTTATCGTTTCTAGCGTCAAAATAAGTTTTCAGATGCTTAGCAGCAACTGTGAGACTGGAATCACAAGTATAACTGTTAAACAAAAAAACAACTTTAATTATTTTTACTTCAATCTAACTTGTTTTTACTATTCTCGAACATAAGTAGTGCAAAATCGTTAATTTTTTGCTTTTGCAGGCGCCATAAAGCTCACAATGAGAAAATAAATGAGATTGAAAAGGATCATCTCATGGGACCAATTGAAGTTTTCAGGAAGTTAGTTTTAATTAATAATTTTATATCACTTATTCTCGAGTTAAGATCTGTATATATATATTTTTTATAGTTATTTAATTTTTTAAATGGAAATTACTGAGGGTAATTTAGATAAAACATCATCTAATATAACATCACATTAATTTACTTTATTGAAATAATAGTAACAACAATTATTTGTTAAAGTGAGGTGCCTACTTTTTAAATGTGTAAAAGAAAACTATGTGTTAGATTATTCAAAACAAATATTTATAGGTTTTGTTATGAGTTTTTAAACTGTAGTTTTAGCCAGCTGAGAGAATTTTGTGAGGAAAATTTCTTTTTGAAAATGCTTAAACTCAACACTTGCTGCCTTCAACACATAAGTCTAGAAATACCTTCTATCTATTTATCTAACAAACTCTACAAATGTATTTCAAATAACAAACAGTTTTTTTTTTTTGCAAAGATACTAGTAAACACTTTTTACAATTCAGATTGCACAACGAAGAGATGAAGAAGTTCGAAAAAGTCAAACAGGAATGCTTTGCGAAAATGAAGGAAATTGACGACCACGTCAAAAAGATTGATGCAACCTTAAGCCTAGAACAGTGATTATAAATTTAGTAACATTAAAATTTTTTATGAATAAACCTGCCTTATACAATTTATTGCCTCTTTTATTTAAAACAAAACATTTTTGTATTTGACTTACATTTAACATGTGATGGTCTATAATTTATTTTACACTGATGCTCCGTTCGATTACGCCCTCTCATATAAAAGTATGCACTTTCGGACTCTAAAAATTTATGACCATTTAGCTTTGTGCTAATGTTGCTATTATGTTTGTTTGTTTTTACTTGTAGTATTTTTATTAAATTCTGGAAAATATACTTATTTGGTTCTCACTGTTAAGTATTTACTTTTTAGGTACTTTGATGTTAAGTAGTCACTTATATCATCTAAATAATAATAAATTACAATCAAAATAGCTTGAAATATTTAGACAGATATGTTTTCATTTATTTTAACTCTTATTTACTTAAGAAAGTTACTACACTTATAAGTTTAGTTATTAAAACAATTATTCAAGCATTTTTTGTATAAAAACGTTATTCTTGCTTTAAGCTTAAGGGTATTCTTTACATAATAGCTAGTATAAGTTGTGTTCCGCATTTCCCGGTCAGTTTTACATGTTTTAGCTATAACTGTTACTGGTTGTATTTCTTTTGTTTATTATGGGTACCATTTGGTATTTTACGATAGTTTGTTATGTGAAGTTTTACTAAAATTCTGTGTTTATTTTATGTTAAATAAATGAAAGACAAGTTGAGTTTGTCAGCTTAATATAATTTAATAGTTTGTTTTTCATTAGAAGAAATAGGTAAATTAGTTAAACAAATAAATGAAGTTTAAAGTAATTGCAAAGTAAAATTACAAACTATTTTTTTATTGTAGTTTGCATAGTAACAAAAAATGTTGTGAAAATTTAGATAAAAATGAAAAATGCATTTGGAAAGGTATATTACGTACATAGTTATTTTTAGTGAAAAAGAAAATTTGGCTCAGTATGAGTCAAGGGTAAATGTAAGGGGTTGGTGGGTGGGGGATAGGGACGGCATGGCTATAGAGACACCGAGTGGTGAAAAAAACGCGTAAATTTTTTTTAATTTTTAATTATTCTAGAACGGCTATGGTGCAATCTCTGGAGAAGTCTGTGACTCGATGGCGCCACCTAGCGGTTGAAAATTTTAATTTTTAGTTTTATTTTTACGAAGATATTTTTTTTTCTTCAAGTTAGAGCTTTAAAAACCTCAACATTTCGTATACTACTTTGAGGTGAACGGTTTTAAATATATTTTACTTGATATACCGCATGTAATAAAATTTAAGTCTCAAGAAATTTCGGTTTGAATTTTAATAGAAAATAAGTAATAAAATAAAACATAAAACGTGTGCTCAACCAAAATGCAGATAAATTCTGCATATTTTTTGTTTAGTTTGAGCTTGAAAAACCTGAGAATTTCATAACATTTGTTTTAAATTAAGTTCAAATTAAATGGTTTTTACTATTTATTACTAGAAAGTAAAGTATAAGTAAAACTTAGTTTTTAATTTTCTTACTTAATAACTAAAATAAATGTTTGATAAATAACTTTGAAAGCATGTAATTTTCAAAGATATAAAAGTAATTGTAGTATCTTTTCGTGTATAAAAAAAGTATGTGTGATATTTATATGAACTTATTGACTTACTGATAGTTTCATCTAGTTTACGTTTAGCTTATAAACCGTTTGTTCAACATACTTGTTTGATAAAAGGTCAAAAAGTGTCATTTAATTGTATATTTCTAAAAGCTATCTGTTTTCTTTTTTTGTAGTATCGCTTAGTTTCACTAATACTAGCAACCTAAAAAGTCATTATATCAGTTAGTTCACATTATTTTAAATTTCGTTGGAATTTTCACATACATTCTAAAAGTTTTTTTTTAAGGCTCGAACGCATTAAACCAAAGCAAGATAAGGAATAAACTTTCTATTTGCATTTAATAGTTTTCATATTGTTTTTATATGCTTAAATGAAGTTATTAATAAGTAATATTTCCTTACTTAAGAAGAGCTGAACAGTAAACTAGTTAGTAGTATATTGCTGAGCTGAGAAAATAACTATTAAAACTAGTATTCTTCAAGCAAGAAGAAATTTTTTAAAAGTTGTTTTTCTGATTATAAATAGAAAAAAGGTTTAATGTTAAAGCAACACATTAAACACAGCTTAATTAACTTTAAACAGTTGTAAATCCTTTAGTTTCATACAAAGCTAACTTATGAGAGAAAGTTTATATCCAAAGTATTAAAACTGGCATGAGCTTATTTAGAATCAATTAACGAAATAAATTTGCTATTTCTACAATATATTTTTAAAACATTTAAATTTAGATAATCAAGTATATAAAGTCAAAATCATAGAGGTCAAAAGAACTCAAATAGCGCTGTCGGTAGAGCGTCAGGTCGGCACTGCATACGTACTGGGTTTGAACCTTGGTGGTACCCACTTTTTTTCTCCTTCTTGTTAAACTTAATTTTTACGCTGATTAGTTGAACAATAATTATTAGATGATCATCACATGATATATAATATCAACCATACAACTTTGTTCATTTTAAGCCACAAAAATACTATTTTATTAAAAAAGCTAACCTACTAAGATTGACATTTAAACATCGTCGTTGTCTTTTGCCGTAGTTAACAATAAAACTCTTTGAAGTTTTGCTAAGCATGTCCGCTTTAGGAAGATACTTTATTACTAATTAAAGAAAAAATATAATATAAAAATAAGCAAAAAATATACGAAATATAATATATGTTATTAAATTAAGCACCTGAATCAAAAGTCCATGTAGCACAGCGGTAGGAAGCTGCAACATACAATCATACAGTACTAGGTTCGAAACCCTTATTGGACACATTTTTTGTTAATTGTGTTTACTCTTAAATTTAGTTATTATGCAACGTCATGACTAAAATATATTAAGAATTAAGGCTATTAAAGCTGTATAAGTTTTAAACTTCGATCTAACAGAAACTTTTTAAACATGTTAATGAAAAAATAATCACTTTTAAAGAAGTTCAAACAATAGTCCATTTGTATATTATTGCTAAGTAAAAAACAAATAAGTTTTGAAAATAAATAGATAAAAAAAAAGAAAGTTGAGTTTATATTTTAAAAGTTAGTAAATGTGAATGTGGAACGATAGTGTAGCGGTTGAAGTCTGTGCGTTGAAAGCTAGCGATTTTGGTCACTTGTTGCTCGATTTTATTCAACTTGATATACTATGAAAGTATTTTATAAAATTTACGCTGTCACAAAGTTTCAATCAGAACCAAACACCTAAGTAAATATACCAACTAGTTCATTAAAATTATTATTATTTATTAGTACTATCTTCGGTCTTTATCAAAATAGATTCTTAAAACTAGTTAGTTATTTTATCAGTAACTTACAAAGATATATACGAATATTAAGCAAAAAACAATACTAGTCATCCATCTTTAGCTGTAAAATTTAAACTTAAAGTTTCTGTACTATTAGTTTCTTCTTTAAAAGAAGGATTAGTTTAACATGTCGATTTTTACTGGAAAAATGCAAAAATGACAACCTTAACTCTTATATACTTTAAACTTTTCCAAAAGTACTTTTAAATTAACTGTCGTTATGACTCAAAGTAAATATTTAAAAAATGACTTATATTTATAAGCATTTTATAACAAAAAGTAGTAAAATTTACACGTACTTTGTTATAAAAGTTAATTAAAGCTTGATAAATCCAAACTTTGCTTAATAAAAAGATTCAAAATTTTTGATAATCAAAACATTAAATAAGTACTTTTTTACTGTTTGTTTTAAACAAAAAAAATCAAGTATTAAAAAGTATATTTGAGCTGCTTATGCAGCTTTTGAATGGAAACTTTTTCAAATATCAATATTTGCGTTAATGTTTTATGTAAAATGAGCTGCTTTATCTTCTTTCTAAGCTTATTTTCAATGTTAAGTATAGTAGCCTTGTGTTAATAAACTAAAAATAGAAATTTTCAAAAAATGAATATAATCAAAAAAAGTAAAAAATTGTAATACATAAATTTAAATTAATTAAAACTCTTGTATATCTCTGCGACTGATGACTGTGTTTCACGGTCTTTTAGCACCTTTCAAGGGCACATTTTAGTTTACTTTGTTTACTCTGAAGTTTAATAACAAGTATGCAATTTTACGTGTAAAACAATAGTATAATGGTTAAATAATCGTCGTTCAAATCCGGGGACTCGAGTTGGTCTCACTTGTTGCCAGATTTGTTTTTGTTAACCTAAAATACCATACTAGTAACTTAAAATAAATTATTGTTTCACAAAGTTTCAATCAGAACTGAAACACTATTTTGATAATACTTAAGATTATAAATAATTTAAGTTTGTATAAACCTTTTCTTAAAGCTTATTAAATAAACTAACTAAAAGTTTTAAGCTTGAAATATTTTAGTAATATAATAGTAATATAAGTAATAGTAAAAAGTATTTTACTGTACGTGCGCTAGTAACTTTGTAAACTTTATATATTCAGTTTAAACATCAAGCTAAACGAGTTATGAGAAACTCCATAATCAAGCATTAGAAAATGTACTATAAATTTAGATTAAATTACAATTGAGAATAATTCAAATTAAATTAAGCAATAAATTTATTGTTGAGAAAAATAAACTAATCATTATAAGTAAAAAGTTCTGTTTAAACTAAAGTGATTGTTTTTTCACATAGTTAAAAAATGAATAATTATAAAAGATAAAACAAAACTTGCTGTTTTATTCCTAAAACTGTTAAATGACTGTATTTATTTACCATAGTTTAGTTTAATTTTGGTAAAAACCATAATATAAATGTAATGTTTGAAATAATCAATTATTAAATAAAAAGGCTAACGACTTTTTAACAATGTAGTGATTTTATTTAAACTAAGACTAAAATTACTTATTATGCAAAACGTGTATAACTATAAAGTTTAAAGTTATATATTGTTTTATAATATTTTGTCTTATTATCTTTATATGTTACAGTCGTAAGATTTCAAAATAATTTATATGTCAGTTGATTGTTTTTTGAGTGCCATTGTTAGAAAAAACTCCAGCAAACAATCTTAAATAAAGTTGAAAAAAAAGCAAACAATGAAAGTTAGAATCATCTATTCATTTATGCACAAAACTATTTAGTTTATATTATCCAGTTGAGCATTTTAAACTAAAAATTAAGCAGGGTCGGCAATCCTTTATAAGTAAAAAATAATAATTTTACTACAAAAATGCTCGATGGCTGCACTATGTAATAACAAAAGTCTTGAACTTCACAACATTTTACTTTTTCCTCGTTCTATAAAAGCAAAAAAAAAAATTTTTTTTGTTTATATCAATTAAACCTACTTACACATTAAAATTTTTCAAAATATTTATTTTTTTTTGAGTTTTGGCATTTAATTAAGTTTTTCTTTTTGTTAATTTGAACTATTGTCGGAATTTGAATTGCCATAAAACCAAAAGTTTTATTTAAGTAAACAATTCTAAATAAATGTTAGACAAAATTTACAACTTTTTTTTGATAAGTATTACGGTGTGTTACAAAATCTTTTTTGTTCTTATAAGTATTTAAGTTAAAAAAACTGTATGCTAAAAAGCGCAACACTTCAATTTTTAAAAATCGCATTTATGTGCAGTTTTTTAAATTTGTTAATGATGCTAAAGTTTTATATATACTTTAAAAAAAATATTTCGAAAACTTTAGTTTAAAGTTTTATTCAAATCATTATTTCGAGTTAAACTGTAAACTTTAATCCCTTATATGTAAAGTTAACAATTTTAGGTGGTTTCCCTTTTATTATTTACAAGCTAAGTTTGGTGAAAATAAAACATAATTTAACTTTAACTTATAATTTATCAAATTAACTAATAGTTACTACTAATCTTAATTAAATTTTGTACAAATATAAGAATATATTTTTAATTAATTTTATTTTTTTTTTTAATTAAAACTTTACTTGTTTTTACTAAGTCATAACCTTTAAAAGAAAAAAGTCATGGTGGTCCATATCTTAAATTATTTCAGTTGTGACACAAAATAAGTTTATCTCTAAAGCATTAAAAAAATAATTTTCGGAAATTATATTTAGTTTAACTTCATTGTTATTAAATAGAATTTGTTTTTATATTTTACACATTCATTGTCAAAGTCATGGTGGTCCATGTCTTAAATTATTTCAGTTGTAACACAAAATAAGTTTATCTCTAAAGCACTTAAAAATAATTTGTGGAAATTTTATTTACTCCAACTTCATTGTTATTATATAGAATTAGTTTTTTATTTTACACACTTATTGTCAAAGCCCATGGGTGGGGAATTGACAGTTTTAATTAAAATTGGTCTCAGTTTAAAAACTAGCTGCTAGTTGCTTTTATTGCATCCTAAGATTCAAAGTAACTTTTGAAAAATATGAGTTTAATTTTGAGAAGTTCAATAGGTGTCTTCTGGAAGGCCATGCTTAAAAATGCTAAAAATACTGAGTACTTTGATATATGTTTCCTTTTACAGCTTTTTACATAATCATTATGAAACCTTTGCAGTCAATTTGTACTTATCATGGAAAAATCTTATTTAGGAAATGTTTTTACCTTTAAAAAATTTTAGTCTTTTGAAAAAAATCAATAATTTAAAACTTCATTGTGAATTGCTTACTTTTTGTTCATCTAACTGTTAATCATGCAAGGAACATATCTTTTAAACTTTAGTTCTCTAGAATAAAAACCTTAGATGCAAGAGATATTTTTTAAGTTCGAAAAAATTACTCACGACAAATAGTTCTATATAAATCTGTATTACAAAAATTTTATAAAACTGACAATACCTTAGTAACTATTCATTTTCTTTTGTTCTACTCTACTATATATAAAATAAAAGCACCACTTCAAGCTACTTAATTATAAAAATAACAAAGTAAAGTGGCATTAAGTACTTTTTTTTAAATTAAGATATCAGAAACAGATAAACAGCTCATTCGAAAATAGTAAGAACACTTAAATATCATTTTATGTTTATAAGCCTGGTGAAGAATTTTTTTATTTACAGTAGACTGAAAATGCATTGTCTGTAATTTACAGTTTAAGTTTAGATTTTTTCCATGTTTGATTTTTGTTTAATTTTAGGATATTTTAAACTAAACTTCTTAGTCATTTATTAGCTTTTTGATTAACATAAATATACTTAAAGGTTTTAAGTTAAAAACTTACAATACTTATTTAAACATGTAATTTTAAACTTTTTATTTATACATAAACAAGAAAATCCATTTATAACGTTGATTGTTTTAATTTTATTTATGCTATTTCTTACAAATTTTTGATATTTAACAAAACTAACCTGTCAAAGAGAACTCTTTTATTAATAAATGTAAGTGATAACATACAACTGATGTAAAAATTTATATTTATAAATTTCATAGTACGTTATTGTACTTATATGTAAATTTTCTAGTTAAATAAAAACTTATACCTTATCTATAACAACAGACACCATTGAATGTCTCCCATTGGAGTAAGTATTATGAAAAACAGCTCTCAAATAAGGTTTGTTTTTTTAATTTGTTTAAAGTTGACTAATAATAAAACTTTTTTTTACTTATTAATGGAAAGTAGGTCATTAATAAAAACAAAGACTAAATTATTCTTTATTAATTTTAGTAACATAAAAAAAGGTAAACAATCTTTTTTTTTTCTTTTTACTATATATAAAAAAAACATAGTGTCATAATTTATTATAAATCATTAAAAGTAAAAAATAAGTTTAATTATTTTTCAACTTTAACTAAGTATTTTCTAAAGATTTATAAATCAAAATAAAGACATTTAAAGTTAAATGATGTTAATTAAATCTATTCTTTTATATGAATAAAACAGATAAACAGCTCATTCGAAAATAGTATAATCGGTTCAGCTAAAGAAATGGTGAAAGATATTGTGGACAATTTGGAAACATTTCCTGCTAACAATGTTACGACACAAACATTTATGGTAAAGTATAAAATACATTAATTTGACAAATACTAAGTTTTTGTACTTTTAAAAGCCTAAAGAACATTAATAATTCAAGAAAATACATAAGATTCAACCAAAAGTACTAACTTAAAATTTTTAAATTTACTTTTCTATGTTCTTTTATTTTTTTTGTCAGTATTGCTTATAGAATTTTGTTATATTTTGCATACTTATATTAATTTTACAGTACCGCTACTTACTGTTTCTTCGAATACTAACAGGTTCATAGCATGATTGACTATATTGTTTTTCAAAACTTGGACTTGGAGGAATGTAAAAAATTAATTAAATATTTATTGATATGCTGTAGTGCATGGGTTCATGAAGTTGTAAGTGTTTTTTGTTAATTATTTATTTTGTTTCTCAACATTTTTCTTTATATACAGATTTTATGAACATTTAAATATTCGTGGTGTTTTTAAACTATTTAATATATGTTTTACGTTTTTTTAAACATTTTGTGTATTTCTAAAAACATTTTTTATAAGGTAAACTTGCCAACCTTCTTCACGTATGTTAAACAAATTATTCAATATTAGTAAATTTATATGTATGTAAATAACTTTGAAAATAGTCTTGAAATAACTATAAGTTTCTAAGCTGTCAAAACTATTTAAAAAATATGCTAAACAAAAGTTAAAACAAACTTTAAACTTCAAAAAAATTACTTATGTAAATAAAATTCTTTACAGATGAAAACATATAATAGACTACCTTGGGGAAATAAAGTTGATGAGCTTGAAGTTCTTGAAATGGTTGCTAAATACTTAAATGAGTAAGTCGAACCGGAAGTAAAACGAAATAGATTAAAATTCTATACTTTTCATTTTAATATATGTTTTTGTAGGACTGAAAGGGACTCTTTTATGTGTAAATAAATTATAAACAAGTTAAAAATTGTTTTTTCTAAAGTTGTTAAAAGAAGATTTAGCTGTTATTTTCTTATGTTTATATATTGTTTTTTATGTGATACATGATATATCAAACGAATAAAATATTTGAAAAGAAGATATCAGTTTGTATATATAAATCAATTTTACTGTTATACCTCATATACTACAGTAAGAAGTGTACTTAAATTCTGAGTTGACATTAAAAACATTTTATAAACTCATTAGTTGTATTTGCATTTTAATTTCAGCCCAGCAAACCAAAATGAGCTGCAAGCAAAATGCAATGGCGAAACTGGTTGCAAACTGGATAGAAACAGTGAAGTTGTTCCTGATAAAAAACCTCAGGAATTCGGGACGATTCCACATAAGGGACCAGCAAACTTTTCGAAATATCTGGGACACTACGACGGCGTAAGTTACAATGAAAATGTTTTTTTTTAATTTTTTTATAAGTCGAGGATCAGTTTTTATCGGGAAAGTATTTTTAAAAGTAGGTTTGTATTGTAATATGAAAACTTATTAAAATAAAAAGTCTAATTTGCTACAAAAACTGACTAATATACTTTAAAATATTTTTAAAATCACAATTCAGCTAATAATTGATCTCAAAATCTAAAGATCTTACAAATATTTATTTTGGTGCTCACGCACCTTTATACACACATGCCAAAAGTTCAACTTCTCAGAAGAAGACTGTAAAGAAGACAAAAGCAAATAAAGAAGAAGACATTCCAAAAAGTGACCTGGAATGGAAACTAAAAATTAAAAACTGGCGACTTATGAGCAGTGAAGCGGAACAAAGAGCTAAACTAGGTTACTTTTTTACTTTATACAAATTATTGAAATGCTAAAGGACTCTATTGTGATTACGATTTGTAGATGAAACAGATTTAAAAAAAAATACTTAGGTTGTGAGACTAATATTTTTGCTAATATATTGTTCTTAGTTTTGTTAGCAAATTAAAAAAAAACTTGACAGAGGCGTTGAAAATGAATATGTTGCAAAACGAATTATCAAGCGATGAATCTTACTGCTTTGAGCAAATGAATGCACCAAAGGGAAAGAGTAATACAATCTGGGAGTCAATGAACGTGAAGAAGACGCGAGCCAATGAGGAAGAAGCGTTTCCAAAGGCAATGCAAGCATTTTCAAAGATGACACAAGAGAAATCACGCAAAGAGTGGCAACTGTGGAACAAGGAAGAAGTGCAAAGAATGAAAAATGGTATAATTGTTTTTTATACAAATAATTTTGAAACGCTATTTTTTGTATCAATTTAAACTGTTAGACGACACTTAAAAAAGATAATAATATTTTAAGTTTTTTACCTGCATTGGAACTTCTCACTATTTTGTTTTTAAATTTTTTTATTAAACGTAAATTTTCAACAGAAGCGTTGCAAAAGGAAAGGCAGAGGCAAGAGGATAACTTGGAACGAATTGCAATGCGAAACAAAATGAAAGAGTTTGGAGGACATAATTCTAAAATGGTGAGTGAATAAATTTAATAAAATATTGTCGAGCTTTGATCTTATACTCTAGTTTTATTTAAATTTTTTAAAGAATTAGCTTGATTGATAAATGTATCAAGAGAAACGAAAAAGTTCACAGATATTTCAAATTTTTTTACCCAATAAACTATTTTCAGCTTCAGTAATAATGTTTTTACTTTGTTCATTTGTAGTTATCATTCAAATAAAACTAACATCAATACATATTGCCATTTACAGATAAAAACTGTTTATAACTAAACTTATGTCTAAACTAAATCCTAGAACATGTTATAGCTGATAATAGAAACTTCATAACAGTTTTTTCCAATTTAAACTTTCATTTTTAGCACAACAAGTATGAAGATGATGAAGAAAAAATAAAAGTTAATGTCCTCATGCTTCGCGACCGAGTGCATTCCATGGCTCAAGAGTTTAAAAGGTTACCTTCATGTTTTGAAACACTATTGAACCTAATTTTTAAGTATTATTGAGCCTAATCGTTACATAATTGCTTCGTTTTTGACAAAATGTTTTGTTTTCATAGTATTCACAGAAAAAAAAGTAAACTAATCAGTCTAATGCCTTTAAAAACTAAGCCACCTAAGCACAATTTCTTACTAAACTACTATTAGTCGCATAAATGAGTCTTAATCTGAGTTTTTTAAATAATAAAACAATATAAATATATCTAGTTTACAAGTGCTTGCTTTCAAAATTGATATTGAAAAACGTGCATAATATTATGTATAGTATTTTTACGATCATTTTGATTTGTTTCAGAATTTATAGTTAAAAGACTTTAAGACTGCACAAGTTGACATGAGAAATAATTAATAAAAAAGTTTTATTACGACCCCATAAAACACCATTAAAACAGAAAACAAGTGATAAGACATAACATACTATAGATTATTAGTATAAATATGCAAGATGAAGTTATTTTGTTTCAGACATTCCGATGGTTACCAGCGGAAACTCAAGGACTTGAAAGCGCAGCGTGATGCCGGATTGTCAAAAAGAGTGTACAATGTGTAAGCTGAAAATATTTGATTTTTTTTTTCTAAAATAGTCACACATGTGGTTTAACTTGAGTTATTTTCGTAAAGATTATTTGAAGTAACGTTTTCTTATTATCGTTTTTTTTACACGTATACATAATGATACAGTTTATTCTTTCTGAATTGGCGTACAACGAGTAAGTTGAACGTTTTCTCTATAACGTTGTGTTTCTAGATAGTAGTCATATAGGGTTTAAGCTTACGTTTTTTTTAAATAAATTTTAAGTAGTTTTTCTACTTTTTTAAGCTTTAACAAGTTGAAGCATAATTTAAAATTTATTTTTTACCTGTTTTAAATTAAAAAATCCAGTACTTTTATATTTTATTTGTCGATTAAAACTAAGTTAGCCAGTTGCTTTAGCTAACAAATAATACGAGCACCGAGCTAAATATACAATTTAATTTTTTAAATTTTTGACTAGTTTATTTGTACTATTTCAGCTTGAAATCTGAAGAAATGAAAAATTTTGAAAAAATTAAATACGAACATTTGGAAAGTCTTTCAAAACTAAACAAGCAAATCGAATTGATTGAAAAAAGCTTAAAGAAAGTTGTCAAAAACTGTAATGTCTCTCAAAGCTACACAACTAAAAACGTTTTGCCTGAAATGGTTGGTATTCGCAAAATTTAGAAACACTTTTAATTATTTAAAAGTTATTTCGCTTTGAAGTTTTTTTTTAGCAGTGAACTGCACTACAAAACGATATGTTTATTACATATGCTATACACTATACTTATTTGAATTTTACTTAAAAAGACTATAGCATTAAAAATTCATTAAACATTAAACAAGAATTACTATGAAAACTTAATTTAACAACAAATATGAATTAAACATAAACTATTTAGACATATTAGTATATATATAAATAACAATATGTTGTTTTTTTTCTCCAACATTTTTCAAACAAATAAATTTTGGCAGGAACCTTTTTATTTTGATGACGGTGATAGAGTGTACAAAGTCGGAAAAGGAAAAGAATTCAGTGGCACTTGTTCTACTATGAGTGTTAGTAACATATTTGTAAATAATTACTATATAGCCACCAACCTTGCTAGTTCATGGTTTAATTTACACTGGAGTAAAAGTTTCGAACACTAGCTTTTGTAGTTTACATAAAAAACAACAAAGTCTTTTACGTGAAATGATCTAACAGCATTGTTTTAAGAAAGGCATTGTTCTTTTTTTTAAGTTTTTATTTTATAAAACTAAATGTTTCTAGTAGGCTGGACTAAATTTTCTATAAAAATTCTTTCGCGGGTCGGACTTGTACCGCAAAAGAATATTGTCAGAAGCTTAGCATAATTAGTAATTAAAATCAGTTGTTTTTTAGACCTTATGAAACCTTATGTTTTATTAATAACATTGTATATCTTTCTTCAGAACACGAAAAATAGCGTACTAAGATATTGTTTTGTAATTTAACTTCGATTTATTTTTAGCTTTCCATAGAAGATAAAGAAAACTTTCAACAAGTAGCCGCTTTGAAAAAACAAAGAAAACAGCTACTCCAAGCAAAACAATCCATAGTGGAAAACTATGTAGAGTTAGTTTTTATCGCTGTTTTTACGGGTAGCTGCCAAGTTTGCACGAAGGGGCAAAATTTTGCACAAAAAACTTATGCACGGAGACATTCTCGTACGAGTTATTTTTTTGTTTTTTTTTATAGTTTTTTTATTCACATAAACATTTTTTTACTATCACTGTTATACCTAACCCTTACCCTCGGTGGGTAGGTTTTTTTTATTAATTTACTTTTAATTGTTCTTTTTTCTAAATAGTAATTTTTATTAGTCATTATGTATAATAATTTTTATCAGTTATATATTATTTTTTGATAATATTTTTTTTTACTTAATTAATTTCTTAGTTTTTACAATCACTGCTACCCCTAACCCTTACCCTTGGTTAGTAATTTTTTTTTTTAATATTTTATCTTTTAGTTTTTTTTTATATTTTAATTTTTTATTTTTTCTGTGTGTTTTGCTCTGGTGAAAAAATGACCCTCCGTGCAAAATTGTAAGTCACTCAAAGTTGACCCTTTGTGCAAAATTATCTTCCTGCATTCTAGTCCTCTCGTGCTATTTTGTCATCGTGCAATTTTGACCCGTTATCATTTCTAACTTCTAAATTAAGTTTTCAAATGCTTAGCAGCAACTGTTAGACTGGAATCACAAGTAAAACTGTTTAACAAAAAAAATATAATTTTAACTTTAATCAAACTTGTTTTCCCTATTCTCGAACATAAGTAGTGTGAAATCGTTTATTTTTTATTTTTGCAGGCGCCATAAAGCTCACAATGAAAAAATAAACGAGATTGAAAAGGATCATCTCATGGGACCAATTGAATTTTTCAGGAAGTTAGTTTTAATTAATAATTATTTATCACTTATTCTTGAGTTAAGATCTGTATAAATATATTTTTTATAGTTATTTATTTTTTTAAATGAAATTACTGAGGGTTATTTAGATAAAACATCATCTAATATAACATCACATGAATTTACTTTATTAAATTAATAGTAACAACAATTATTTGTAAAAGTGGGGTGCCTACTTTTTAAGTGTAAAAAAGAAAACTATGTGCATTCTTAGATTATTCAAAACAAATATTTATAGGTTTTGTTATAAGTTATTACAGTGTAGTTTTAGCCAGCTGAGAATATTGTTAGAAAATATTATTTTGAAAATGCTAAAACTCAATAGTTGCTGCCATTAATACATATGGCGAGAAATACCTTCTATCTATTTATCTAACAAATTCTACAAATGTATTTCAAATAACAAACAGTTTTTTTTTTTGCAAAGATACTAGTAAACACTTTTTACAATTCAGATTGCACAACGAAGAGATGAAGAAGTTCGAAAAGGTCAAACAGGAATGCTTTGCGAAAATGAAGGAAATTGACGACCACGTCAAAAAGATTGATGCAACCTTAAGCCTAGAACAGTGATTATAAATTTAGTAACATTAAAATTTTTTATGAATAAACCTGCCTTATACAATTTATTGCCTCTTTTATTTAAAACAAAACATTTTTGTATTTGACTTACGTTTAACATGTGATGGTCTATAAATTATTTTACACTGATGCTCCGTTCGATTACGCCCTCTCATATAAAAGTATGCACTTTCGGACTCTAAATATTTATGACCATTTAGCTTTGTGCTAATGTTGCTATTATGTTTGTTTGTTTTTACTTGTTGTATTTTTATTAAATTCTGGAAAATATACTTATTTGGTTCTCACTGTTAAGTATTTACTTTTTAGGTACTTTGATGTTAAGTACTCACTTATATCTAAATAAAAAAAAAATTACAATCAAAATAGCTTGAAATACTTAGACAGATATGTTTTCATTTATTTTAACTCTTATTTACTTAAGAAAGTTACTACACTTATAAGTTTAGTTATTAAAACAATTATTCAAGCATTTTTTGTATAAAAACGTTATTCTTGCTTTAAGCTTAAGGGTATTCTTTACATAATAGCTAGTATAAGTTGTGTTCCGCATTTCCCGGTCAGTTTTACATGTTTTAGCTATAACTGTTACTGGTTGTATTTCTTTTGTTTATTATGGGTACCATTTGGTATTTTATGATAGTTTGTTATGTGAAGTTTTACTGAAATTCTGTGTTTATTTTATGTTAAATAAATGAAAGACAAGTTGAGTTTGTCAGCTTAATATAATTTAATAGTTTGTTTTTCATTAGAAGAAATAGGTAAATTAGTTTAACAAATAAATGAAGTTTAAAGTAATTGCAAAGTAAAATTACAAACTATTTTTTTATTGTAGTTTGCATAGTAACAAAAAATGTTGTGAAAATTTAGATAAAAATGAAAAATGCATTTGGAAGGGTATATTACGTACATAGTTATTTTTAGTGAAAAAGAAAATTTGGCTCAGTATGAGTGAAGGCTAAATGTAAGGGGTTGGTGGGTGGTGGATGTGGACGGCATGGCTATAGAGACACCGAGTGGTGAAAAAAACGCGTAAATTTTTTTAATTTTTAATTATTCTAGAACGGCTATGGTGCAATCTCTGGAGAAGTCTGTGACTCGATGGCGCCACCTAGCGGTTGAAAATTTTAATTTTTAGTTTTATTTTTACGAAGATATTTTTTTTTCTTCAAGTTAGAGCTTTAAAAACCTCAACATTTCGTATACTACTTTGAGGTGAACGGTTTTAAATATATTTTACTTGATATACCGCATGTAATAAAATTCAAGTCTCAAGAAATTTCGGTTTGAATTTTAATAGAAAATAAGTAATAAAATAAAACATAAAACGTGTACTCAACCAAAATGCAGATAAATTCTGCATATTTTTTGTTTAGTTTGAGCTTGAAAAACCTGAGAATTTCATAACAGTTGTTTTAAATTAAGTTCAAATTAAATGGTTTTTACTATTTATTACTAGAAAGTAAAGTATAAGTAAAACTTAGTTTTTAATTTTCTTACTTAATAACTAAAATAAATGTTTGATAAATAACTTTGAAAGCATGTAATTTTCAAAGATATAAAAGTAATTGTAGTATCTTTTCGTGTATAAAAAAAGTATGTGTGATATTTATATGAACTTATTGACTTACTGATAGTTTCATCTAGTTTACGTTTAGCTTATAAACCGTTTGTTCAACATACTTGTTTGATAAAAGGTCAAAAAGTGTCATTTAATTGTATATTTCTAAAAGCTATCTGTTTTCTTTTTTTGTAGTATCGCTTAGTTTCACTAATACTAGCAACCTAAAAAGTCATTATATCAGTTAGTTCACATTATTTTAAATTTCGTTGGAATTTTCACATACATTCTAAAAGTTTTTTCTTAAGACTCGAACGCATTAAACCAAAGCAAGATAAGGAATAAACTTTCTATTTGCATTTAATATTTTTCATATTGTTTTTATATGCTTAAATGAAGTTATTAATAAGTAGTATTTCCTTACTTAAGAAGAGCTGAACAGTAAACTAGTCAGTAGTATATTGCTGAGCTGAGAAAATAACTATTAAAACTAGTATTCTTTAAGCAAGAAGAAATTTTTCAAAATTTGTTTTTCTGATTATAAATAGAAAAAAGGTTTAATGTTAAAGCAACACATTAAACACAGCTTAATTAACTTTAAACAGTTGTAAATCCTTTAGTTTCATACAAAGCTAACTTATGGGAGAAAGTTTATATCCAAAGTATTAAAACTGGCATGAGCTTATTTAGAATCAATTAACGAAATAAATTTGCTATTTCTACAATATATTTTTAAAACATTTAAATTTAGAGAATCAAGTATATAAAGTCAAAATCATAGAGGTCAAAAGAACTCAAATAGCGCTGTCGGTAGAGCGTCAGGTCGGCACTGCATACGTACTGGGTTTGAACCTTGGTGGTACCCACTTTTTTTCTCCTTCTTGTTAAACTTAATTTTTACGCTGATTAGTTGAACAATAATTATTACATGATCATCACATGATATATAATATCAACCATACAACTTTGTTCATTTTAAGTCACAAAAATACTATTTTATTAAAAAAGCTAACCTACTAAGATTGACATTTAAACATCGTCGTTGTCTTTTGCCGTAGTTAACAATAAAACTCTTTGAAGTTTTGCTAAGCATGTCCGCTTTAGGAAGATACTTTACTACTAATTAAAGAAAAAATATAATATAAAAATAAGCAAAAAATATACGAAATATAATATATGTTATTAAATTAAGCACCTGAATCAAAAGTCCATGTAGCACAGCGGTAGGAAGCTGCAACATACAATCATACATTACTAGGTTCGAAACCCTCATTGGACACATTTTTTGTTAATTGTGTTTACTCTTAAATTTAGTTATTATGCAACGTCATGACTAAAATATATTAAGAATTAAGGCTATTAAAGCTGTATAAGTTTTAAACTTCGATCTAACAGAAACTTTTCAAACATGTTAATGAAAAAATAATCACTTTTAAAGCAGTTCAAACAATAGTCCATTTGTATATTATTGCTAAGTAAAAAACAAATAAGTTTTGAAAATAAATAGATAAAAAAAAAGAAAGTTGAGTTTATATTTTAAAAGTTAGTAAATGTGAATGTGGAACGATAGTGTAGCAGTTGAAGTCTGTGCGTTGAAAGCTAGCGATTTGGGTCACTTGTTGCTCGATTTTATTCAACTTGATATACTATGAAAGTATTTTATAAAATTTACGCTGTCACAAAGTTTCAATCAGAACCAAACATCTAAGAAAATATACCAACTAGTTCATTAAAATTATTATTATTTATTAGTACTATCTTCGGTCTTTATCAAAATAGATTCTTAAAACTAGTTAGTTATTTTATCAGTAACTTACAAAGATATATACGAATATTAAGCAAAAAACAATACTAGTCATCCATCTTTAGCTGTAAAATTTAAACTTAAAGTTTCTGTACTATTAGTTTCTTCTTTAAAAGAAGGATTAGTTTAACATGTCGATTTTTACTGGAAAAATGCAAAAATGACAACCTTAACTCTTATATACTTTAAACTTTTCCAAAAGTACTTTTAAATTAACTGTCGTTATGACTCAAAGTAAATATTTAAAAAATGACTTATATTTATAAGCATTTTATAACAAAAAGTAGTAAAATTTACACGTACTTTGTTATAAAAGTTAATTAAAGCTTGATAAATCCAAACTTTGCTTAATAATAAGATTCAAAATTTTTGATAATCAAAACATTAAATAAGTACTTTTTTACTGTTTGTTTTAAACAAAAAAAATCAAGTATTAAAAAGTATATTTGAGCTGCTTATGCAGCTTTTGAATGGAAACTTTTTCAAATATCAATATTTGCGTTAATGTTTTATGTAAAATGAGCTGCTTTATCTTCTTTCTAAGCTTATTTTCAATGTTAAGTATAGTAGCCTTGTGTTAATAAACTAAAAATAGAAATTTTCAAAAAATGAATATAATCAAAAAAAGTAAAAAATTGTAATACATAAATTTAAATTAATTAAAACTCTTGTATATCTCTGCGACTGATGACTGTGTTTCACGGTCTTTTAGCACCTTTCAAGGGCACATTTTAGTTTACTTTGTTTACTCTGAAGTTTAATAACAAATATGAAATTTTACGTGTAAAACAATAGTATAATGGTTAAATAATCGTCGTTCAAATCCGGGGACTCGAGTTGGTCTCACTTGTTGCCAGATTTGTTTTTGTTAACCTAAAATACCATACTAGTAACTTATAATAAATTATTGTTTCACAAAGTTTCAATCAGAACTGAAACACTATTTTGATAATACTTAAGATTATAAATAATTTAAGTTTGTATAAACCTTTTCTTAAAGCTTATTAAAAAAACTAACTAAAAGTTTTAAGCTTGAAATATTTTAGTAATATAATAGTAATATAAGTAATAGTAAAAAGTATTTTACTGTACGTGCGCTAGTAACTTTGTAAACTTTATATATTCAGTTTAAACATCAAGCTAAACGAGTTATGAGAAACTCCATAATCAAGCATTAGAAAATGTACTATAAATTTAGATTAAATTACAATTGAGAATAATTCAAATTAAATTAAGCAATAAATTTATTGTTGAGAAAAATAAACTAATCATTATAAGTAAAAAGTTCTGTTTAAACTAAAGTGATTGTTTTTTCACATAGTTAAAAAATGAATAATTATAAAAGATAAAACAAAACTTGCTGTTTTATTCCTAAAACTGTTAAATGACTGTATTTATTTACCATAGTTTAGTTTAATTTTGGTAAAAACCATAATATAAATGTAATGTTTGAAATAATCAATTATTAAATAAAAAGGCTAACGACTTTTTAACAATGTAGTGATTTTATTTAAACTAAGACTAAAATTACTTATTATGCAAAACGTGTATAACTATAAAGTTTAAAGTTATATATTGTTTTATAATATTTTGTCTTATTACCTTTATATGTTACAGTCGTAAGATTTCAAAATAATTTATATGTCAGTTGATTGTTTTTTGAGTGCCATTGTTAGAAAAAACTCCAGCAAACAATCTTAAATAAAGTTGAAAAAAAAGCAAACAATGAAAGTTAGAATCATCTATTCATTTATGCACAAAACTATTTAGTTTATATTATCCAGTTGAGCATTTTAAACTAAAAATTAAGCAGGGTCGGCAATCCTTTATAAGTAAAAAATAATAATTTTACTACAAAAATGCTCGATGGCTGCACTATGTAATAACAAAAGTCTTGAACTTCACAACATTTTACTTTTTCCTCGTTCTATAAAAGCAAAAAAAAAAATTTTTTTTGTATATATCAATTAAACCTACTTACACATTAAAATTTTTCAAAATATTTATTTTTTTTGAGTTTTGGCATTTAATTAAGTTTTTCTTTTTGTTAATTTGAACTATTGTCGGAATTTGAATTGCCATAAAACCAAAAGTTTTATTTAAGTAAACAATTCTAAATAAATGTTAGACAAAATTTACAACTTTTTTTTGATAAGTATTACGGTGTGTTACAAAATCTTTTTTGTTCTTATAAGTATTTAAGTTAAAAAAACTGTATGCTAAAAAGCGCAACACTTCAATTTTTAAAAATCGCATTTATGTGCAGTTTTTTAAATTTGTTAATGATGCTAAAGTTTTATATATACTTTAAAAAAAATATTTCGAAAACTTTAGTTTAAAGTTTTATTCAAATCATTATTTCGAGTTAAACTGTAAACTTTAATCCCTTATATGTAAAGTTAACAATTTTAGGTGGTTTCCCTTTTATTATTTACAAGCTAAGTTTGGTGAAAATAAAACATAATTTAACTTTAACTTATAATTTATTAAATTAACTAATAGTTACTACTAATCTTAATTAAATTTTGTACAAATATAAGAATATATTTTTAATTAATTTTATTATTTTTTTAATTAAAACTTTACTTGTTTTTACTAAGTCATAACCTTTAAAAGAAAAAAGTCATGGTGGTCCATATCTTAAATTATTTCAGTTGTGACACAAAATAAGTTTATCTCTAAAGCATTAAAAAAATAATTTTCGGAAATTATATTTAGTTTAACTTCATTGTTATTAAATAGAATTGGTTTTTATATTTTACACATTCATTGTCAAAGTCATGGTGGTCCATGTCTTAAATTATTTCAGTTGTAACACAAAATAAGTTTATCTCTAAAGCACTTAAAAATAATTTGTGGAAATTTTATTTACTCCAACTTCATTGTTATTATATAGAATTAGTTTTTTATTTTACACACTCATTGTCAAAGCCCATGGGTGGGGAATTGACAGTTTTAATTAAAATTGGTCTCAGTTTAAAAACTAGCTGCTAGTTGCTTTTATTGCATCCTAAGTTTCAAAGTAACTTTTGAAAAATATGAGTTTAATTTTGAGAAGTTCAATAGGTGTCTTCTGGAAGGCCATGCTTAAAAATGCTAAAAATACTGAGTACTTTGATATATGTTTCCTTTTACAGCTTTTTACATAATCATTATGAAACCTTTGCAGTCAATTTGTACTTATCATGGAAAAATCTTATTTAGGAAATGTTTTTACCTTTAAAAAATTTTAGTCTTTTGAAAAAAATCAATAATTTAAAACTTCATTGTGAATTGCTTACTTTTTGTTCATCAAACTGTTAATCATGCAAGGAACATATCTTTTAAACTTTAGTTCTCTAGAATAAAAACCTTAGATGCAAGAGATATTTTTTAAGTTCAAAAAAATTACTCACGACAAGTAGTTCTATATAAATCTGTATTACAAAAATTTTATAAAACTGACAATACTTTAGTAACTATTCATTTTCTTTTGTTCTACTCTACTATATATAAAATAAAAGCACCACTTCAAGCTACTTAATTATAAAAATAACAAAGTAAAGTGGCATTAAGTACTTTTTTTTAAAATTAAGATATCAGAAACAGATAAACAGCTCATTCGAAAATAGTAAGAACACTTAAATATCATTTTATGTTTATAAGCCTGGTGAAGAATTTTTTTATTTACAGTAGACTGAAAATGCATTGTCTGTAATTTACAGTTTAAGTTTAGATTTTTTCCATGTTTGATTTTTGTTTAATTTTAGGATATTTTAAACTAAACTTCTTAGTCATTTATTAGCTTTTTGATTAACATAAATATACTTAAAGGTTTTAAGTTAAAAACTTACAATACTTATTTAAACATGTAGTTTTAAACTTTTTATTTATATATAAACAAGAAAATCCATTTATAACGTTGATTGTTTTAATTTTATTTATGCTATTTCTTACAAATTTTTGATATTTAACAAAACTAACCTGTCAAAGAGAACTCTTTTATTAATAAATGTAAGTGATAACATACAACTGATGTAAAAATTTATATTTATAAATTTTATAGTACGTTATTGTACTTATGTGTAAATTTTCTAGTTAAATAAAAACTTATACCTTATCTATAACAACAGACACCATTGAATGTCTCCCATTGGAGTAAGTATTATGAAAAACAGCTCTCAAATAAGGTTTGTTTTTTTAATTTGTTTAAAGTTGACTAATAATAAAACTTTTTTTTACTTATTAATGGAAAGTAGGTCATTAATAAAAACAAAGACTAAATTATTCTTTATTAATTTTAGTAACATAAAAAAAGGTAAACAATCTTTTTTTTTTCTTTTTACTATATATAAAAAAAACATAGTGTCATAATTTATTATAAATCATTAAAAGTAAAAAATAAGTCCAATTATTTTTCAACTTTAACTAAGTATTTTCTAAAGATTTATAAATCAAAATAAAGACATTTAAAGTTAAATGATGTTAATTAAATCTATTCTTTTATATGAATAAAACAGATAAACAGCTCATTCGAAAATAGTATAATCGGTTCAGCTAAAGAAATGGTGAAAGATATTGTGGACAATTTGGAAACATTTCCTGCTAACAATGTTACGACACAAACATTTATGGTAAAGTATAAAATACATTAATTTGACAAATACTAAGTTTTTGTACTTTTAAAAGCCTAAAGAACATTAATAATTCAAGAAAATACATAAGATTCAACCAAAAGTACTAACTTAAAATTTTTAAATTTACTTTTCTATGTTCTTTAATTTTTTTGTCAGTATTGCTTATAGAATTTTGTTATATTTTGCATACTTATATTAGTTTTACAGTACCGCTACTTACTGTTTCTTTGAATACTAACAGGTTCATAGCATGATTGACTATATTGTATCTCAAAACTTAGATTTGGAGGAGTGCAAAAAATTAATTAAATATTCATTGATTTGCTGTAGTACATGGGTTCATGAAGTTGTAAGTGTTTTTTGTTAATTATTTATTTAGTTTCTCAACGTTTTTCTTTATAAATAGATTTTATGGACATTTAAATACTCGAGGTGTTTTTCAACTATTTAATATATGTTTTATGTTTTTTTAAACATTTTTTGTATTTCTAAAAACATTTTTTATAAGGTAAACTTGCCTACCTTCTTCACGTATGTTAAACAAATTATTCAATATTAGTAAATTTATATGTATGTAAATATCTTTGAAAATAGTCTTGAAATAACTATAAGTTTCTAAGCTGTCAAAACTATTTAAAAAATATGCTAAACAAAAGTTAAAACAAATTTTAAACTTCAAAAAAATTACTTATATAAATAAAATTCTTTACAGATGAAAACATATAATAGACTACCTTGGGGAAATAAAGTTGATGAGCTTGAAGTTCTTGAAATGGTTGCTAAATACTTAAATGAGTAAGTCGAACCGGAAGTAAAACGAAATAGATTAAAATTCTATATTTTTCATTTTAATATATGTTTTTGTAGGACTGAAAGGGACTCTTTTATGTGTAAATAAATTATAAACAAGTTAAAAATTGTTTTTTCTAAAGTTGTTAAAAGAAGATTTAGCTGTTATTTTCTTATGTTTATATATTGTTTTTTATGTGATATATGATATATCAAACGAATAAAATATTTGAAAAGAAGATATCAGTTTGTATATATAAATCAATTTTACTGTTATACCTCATATAGTACAGTAAGAAGTGTACTTAAATTCTGAGTTGACATTAAAAACATTTTATAAACTCATTAGTTGTATTTGCATTTTAATTTCAGCCCAGCAAACCAAAATGAGCTGCAAGCAAAATGCAATGGCGAAACTGGTTGCAAACTGGATAGAAACAGTGAAGTTGTTCCTGATAAAAAACCTCAGGAATTCGGGACGATTCCACATAAGGGACCAGCAAACTTTTCGAAATATCTGGGACACTACGACGGCGTAAGTTACAATGAAAATGTTCTTTTTTAATTTTTTTATAAGTCGAGGATCAGTTTTTATCGGGAAAGTATTTTTAAAAGTAGGTTTGTATTGTAATATGAAAACTTATTAAAATAAAAAGTCTAATTTGCTACAAAAACTGACTAATATGCTTTAAAATATTTTTAAAATCACAATTCAGCTAATAATTGATCTCAAAATCTAAAGATCTTACAAATATTTATTTTGGTGCTCACGCACCTTTATACACACATGCTAAAAGTTCAACTTCTCAGAAGAAGACTGTAAAGAAGACAAAAGCAAATAAAGAAGAAGACATTCCAAAAAGTGACCTGGAATGGAAACTAAAAATTAAAAACTGGCGACTTATGAGCAGTGAAGCGGAACAAAGAGCTAAACTAGGTTACTTTTTTACTTTATACAAATTGTTGAAATGCTAAAGGACTCTATTGTGATTACGATTTGTAGATGAAACAGATTTAAAAAAAAATACTTAGGTTGTGAGACTAATATTTTTGCTAATATATTGTTCTTAGTTTTGTTAGCAAATTAAAAAAAAACTTGACAGAGGCGTTGAAAATGAATATGTTGCAAAACGAATTATCAAGCGATGAATCTTACTGCTTTGAGCAAATGAATGCACCAAAGGGAAAGAGTAATACAATCTGGGAGTCAATGAACGTGAAGAAGACGCGAGCCAATGAGGAAGAAGCGTTTCCAAAGGCAATGCAAGCATTTTCAAAGATGACACAAGAGAAATCACGCAAAGAGTGGCAACTGTGGAACAAGGAAGAAGTGCAAAGAATGAAAAATGGTATAATTGTTTTTTATACAAATAATTTTGAAACGCTATTTTTTGTATCAATTTAAACTGTTAGACGACACATAAAAAAGATAATAATATTTTAAGTTTTTTACCTGCATTGGAACTTCTCACTATTTTGTTTTTAAATTTTTTTATTAAACGTAAATTTTCAACAGAAGCGTTGCAAAAGGAAAGGCAGAGGCAAGAGGATAACTTGGAACGAATTGCAATGCGAAACAAAATGAAAGAGTTTGGAGGACATAATTCTAAAATGGTGAGTGAATAAATTTAATAAAATATTGTCGAGCTTTGATCTTATACTCTAGTTTTATTTAAATCTTTTAAAGAATTAGCTTGATTGATAAATGTATCAAGAGAAACGAAAAAGTTCACAGATATTTCAAATTTTTTTACCCAATAAACTATTTTCAGCTTCAGTAATAATGTTTTTACTTTGTTCATTTGTAGTTATCGTTCAAATAAAACTAACATCAATACATATTGCCATTTACAGATAAAAACTGTTTATAACTAAACTTAATGTCTAAACTAAATCCTAGAACATGTTATAGCTGATAATAGAAACTTCATAACAGTTTTTTCCAATTTAAACTTTCATTTTTAGCACAACAAGTATGAAGATGATGAAGAAAAAATAAAAGTTAATGTCCTCATGCTTCGCGACCGAGTGCATTCCATGGCTCAAGAGTTTAAAAGGTTACCTTCATGTTTTGAAACACTATTGAACCTAATTTTTAAGTATTATTGAGCCTAATCGTTACATAATTGCTTCGTTTTTGACAAAATGTTTTGTTTTCATAGTATTCACAGAAAAAAAAGTAAACTAATCAGTCTAATGCCTTTAAAAACTAAGCCACCTAAGCACAATTTCTTACTAAACTACTATTAGTCGCATAAATGAGTCTTAATCTGAGTTTTTTAAATAATAAAACAATATAAATATATCTAGTTTACAAGTGCTTGCTTTCAAAATTGATATTGAAAAACGTGCATAATATTATGTATAGTATTTTTACGATCATTTTGATTTGTTTCAGAATTTATAGTTAAAAGACTTTAAGACTGCACAAGTTGACATGAGAAATAATTAATAAAAAAGTTTTATTACGACCCCATAAAACACCATTAAAACAGAAAACAAGTGATAAGACATAACATACTATAGATTATTAGTATAAATATGCAAGACGAAGTTATTTTGTTTCAGACATTCCGATGGTTACCAGCGGAAACTCAAGGACTTGAAAGCGCAGCGTGATGCCGGATTGTCAAAAAGAGTGTACAATGTGTAAGCTGAAAATATTTGATTTTTTTTTTCTAAAATAGTCACACATGTGGTTTAACTTGAGTTATTTTCGTAAAGATTATTTGAAGTAAGGTTTTCTTATTATCGTTTTTTTTACACGTATACATAATGATACAGTTTATTCTTACTGAATTGGCGTACAACGAGTAAGTTGAACGTTTTCTCTATAACGTTGTGTTTCTAGATAGTAGTCATATAGGGTTTAAGCTTACGTTTTTTTTAAATAAATTTTAAGTAGTTTTTCTACTTTTTTAAGCTTTAACAAGTTGAAGCACAATTTAAAATTTATTTTTTACCTGTTTTAAATTAAAAAATCCAGTACTTTTATATTTTATTTGTCGATTAAAACTAAGTTAGCCAGTTGCTTTAGCTAACAAATAATACGAGCACCGAGCTAAATATACAATTTAATTTTTTAAATTTTTGACTAGTTTATTTGTACTATTTCAGCTTGAAATCTGAAGAAATGAAAAATTTTGAAAAAATTAAATACGAACATTTGGAAAGTCTTTCAAAACTAAACAAGCAAATCGAATTGATTGAAAAAAGCTTAAAGAAAGTTGTCAAAAACTGTAATGTCTCTCAAAGCTACACAACTAAAAACTTTTTGCCTGAAATGGTTGGTATTCGCAAAATTTAGAAATCTTTTTAATTATTTAAAAGTTATTTCGCTTTAAAGTTTTTTTTTAGCAGTGAACTGCACTACAAAACGATATGTTTATTACATATGCTATACACTATACTTATTTGAATTTTACTTAAAAAGACTATAGCATTAAAAATTCATAAAACATTAAACAAGAATTACTATGAAAACTTAATTTAATAACAAATATGAATTAAACATAAACTATTTAGACATATTAGTATATATATAAATAACAATATGTTGATTTTTTTCTCCAACATTTTTCAAACAAATAAATTTTGGCAGGAATCTAGTTATTTTGATGACGGTGATAGAGTGTACAAAGTCGGAAAAGGAAAAGAATTCGGTGGCACTTGTTCTACTATGAGTGTTAGTAACATATTTGTAAATAATTACTATATAGCCACCAACCTTGCTAGTTCATGGTTTAATTTACACTGGAGTAAAAGTTTCGAACACTAGCTTTTGTAGTTTACATAAAAAACAACAAAGTCTTTTACGTGAAATGATCTAACAGCATTGTTTTAAGAAAGGCATTGTTCTTTTTTTTAAGTTTTTATTTTATAAAACTAAATGTTTCTAGTAGGCTGGACTAAATTTTCTATAAAAATTCTTTCGCGGGTCGGACTTGTACCGCAAAAAAATATTGTCAGAAGCTTAGCATAATTAGTAATTAAAATCAGTTGTTTTTTAGACCTTATGAAACCTTATGTTTTATTAATAACATTGTATATTTTTCTTCAGAACACAAAAATAGCGTACTAAGATATTGTTTTGTAATTTAACTTCGATTTATTTTTAGCTTTCCATAGAAGATAAAGAAAACTTTCAACAAGTAGCCGCTTTGAAAAAACAAAGAAAACAGCTACTCCAAGCAAAATAATCCATAGTGGAAAACTATGTAGAGTTAGTTTTTATCGCTGTTTTTACGGGTAGCTGCCAAGTTTGCACGAAGGGGCAAAATTTTGCACAAAAAACTTATGCACGGAGACATTCTCGTACGAGTTATTTTTATGTTTTTTTTTATAGTTTTTTTATTCACATAAACATTTTTTTACTATCACTGTTATACCTAACCCTTACCCTCGGTGGGTAGGTTTTTTTTATTAATTTACTTTTAATTGTTCTTTTTTCTAAATAGTAATTTTTATTAGTCATTATGTATAATAATTTTTATCAGTTATATATTATTTTTTGATAATATTTTTTTTTACTTAATTAATTTCTTAGTTTTTACAATCACTGCTACCCCTAACCATTACCCTTGGTTAGTAATTTTTTTTTTTAATATTTTATCTTTTAGTTTTTTTTTATATTTTAATTTTTTATTTTTTCTGTGTGTTTTGCTCTGGTGAAAAAATGACCCTCCCTGCAAAATTGTAAGTCACTCAAAGTTGACCCTTTGTGCAAAATTATCTTCCTGCATTCTAGTCCCCTAGTGCAATTTTGTCGTGCAATTTTGACCCGTTATCATTTCTAACTTCTAAATTAAGTTTTCAAATGCTTAGCAGCAACTGTTAGACTTGAATCACAAGTAAAACTGTTTAACAAAAAAAATATAATTTTAACTTTAATCAAACTTGTTTTCCCTATTCTCGAACATAAGTAGTGTGAAATCGTTTATTTTTTATTTTTACAGGCGCCATAAAGCTCACAATGAAAAAATAAACGAGTTTGAAAAGGATCATCTCATGGGACCAATTGAATTTTTCAGGAAGTTAGTTTTAATTAATAATTATTTATCACTTATTCTTGAGTTAAGATCTGTATAAATATATTTTTTATAGTTATTTATTTTTTTAAATGAAATTACTGAGGGTTATTTAGATAAAACATCATCTAATATAACATCACATGAATTTACTTTATTAAATTAATAGTAACAACAATTATTTGTAAAAGTGGGGTGCCTACTTTTTAAGTGTAAAAAAGAAAACTATGTGCATTCTTAGATTATTCAAAACAAATATTTATAGGTTTTGTTATAAGTTATTACAGTGTAGTTTTAGCCAGCTGAGAATATTGTTAGAAAATATTATTTTGAAAATGCTAAAACTCAATAGTTGCTGCCATTAATACATATGGCGAGAAATACCTTCTATCTATTTATCTAACAAATTCTACAAATGTATTTCAAATAACAAACAGTTTTTTTTTTTGCAAAGATACTAGTAAACACTTTTTACAATTCAGATTGCACAACGAAGAGATGAAGAAGTTCGAAAAGGTCAAACAGGAATGCTTTGCGAAAATGAAGGAAATTGACGACCACGTCAAAAAGATTGATGCAACCTTAAGCCTAGAACAGTGATTATAAATTTAGTAACATTAAAATTTTTTATGAATAAACCTGCCTTATACAATTTATTGCCTCTTTTATTTAAAACAAAACATTTTTGTATTTGACTTACGTTTAACATGTGATGGTCTATAAATTATTTTACACTGATGCTCCGTTCGATTACGCCCTCTCATATAAAAGTATGCACTTTCGGACTCTAAATATTTATGACCATTTAGCTTTGTGCTAATGTTGCTATTATGTTTGTTTGTTTTTACTTGTTGTATTTTTATTAAATTCTGGAAAATATACTTATTTGGTTCTCACTGTTAAGTATTTACTTTTTAGGTACTTTGATGTTAAGTACTCACTTATATCTAAATAATAAAAAATTACAATCAAAATAGCTTGAAATACTTAGACAGATATGTTTTCATTTATTTTAACTCTTATTTACTTAAGAAAGTTACTACACTTATAAGTTTAGTTATTAAAACAATTATTCAAGCATTTTTTGTATAAAAACGTTATTCTTGCTTTAAGCTTAAGGGTATTCTTTACATAATAGCTAGTATAAGTTGTGTTCCGCATTTCCCGGTCAGTTTTACATGTTTTAGCTATAACTGTTACTGGTTGTATTTCTTTTGTTTATTATGGGTACCATTTGGTATTTTATGATAGTTTGTTATGTGAAGTTTTACTGAAATTCTGTGTTTATTTTATGTTAAATAAATGAAAGACAAGTTGAGTTTGTCAGCTTAATATAATTTAATAGTTTGTTTTTCATTAGAAGAAATAGGTAAATTAGTTTAACAAATAAATGAAGTTTAAAGTAATTGCAAAGTAAAATTACAAACTATTTTTTTATTGTAGTTTGCATAGTAACAAAAAATGTTGTGAAAATTTAGATAAAAATGAAAAATGCATTTGGAAGGGTATATTACGTACATAGTTATTTTTAGTGAAAAAGAAAATTTGGCTCAGTATGAGTGAAGGCTAAATGTAAGGGGTTGGTGGGTGGTGGATGTGGACGGCATGGCTATAGAGACACCGAGTGGTGAAAAAAACAAGTAAATTTTTTTAATTTTTAATTATTCTAGAACGGCTATGGTGCAATCTCTGGAGAAGTCTGTGACTCGATGGCGCCACCTAGCGGTTGAAAATTTTAATTTTTAGTTTTATTTTTACGAAGATATTTTTTTTTCTTCAAGTTAGAGCTTTAAAAACCTCAACATTTCGTATACTACTTTGAGGTGAACGGTTTTAAATATATTTTACTTGATATACCGCATGTAATAAAATTCAAGTCTCAAGAAATTTCGGTTTGAATTTTAATAGAAAATAAGTAATAAAATAAAACATAAAACGTGTACTCAACCAAAATGCAGATAAATTCTGCATATTTTTTGTTTAGTTTGAGCTTGAAAAACCTGAGAATTTCATAACAGTTGTTTTAAATTAAGTTCAAATTAAATGGTTTTTACTATTTATTACTAGAAAGTAAAGTATAAGTAAAACTTAGTTTTTAATTTTCTTACTTAATAACTAAAATAAATGTTTGATAAATAACTTTGAAAGCATGTAATTTTCAAAGATATAAAAGTAATTGTAGTATCTTTTCGTGTATAAAAAAAGTATGTGTGATATTTATATGAACTTATTGACTTACTGATAGTTTCATCTAGTTTACGTTTAGCTTATAAACCGTTTGTTCAACATACTTGTTTGATAAAAGGTCAAAAAGTGTCATTTAATTGTATATTTCTAAAAGCTATCTGTTTTCTTTTTTTGTAGTATCGCTTAGTTTCACTAATACTAGCAACCTAAAAAGTCATTATATCAGTTAGTTCACATTATTTTAAATTTCGTTGGAATTTTCACATACATTCTAAAAGTTTTTTCTTAAGACTCGAACGCATTAAACCAAAGCAAGATAAGGAATAAACTTTCTATTTGCATTTAATATTTTTCATATTGTTTTTATATGCTTAAATGAAGTTATTAATAAGTAGTATTTCCTTACTTAAGAAGAGCTGAACAGTAAACTAGTCAGTAGTATATTGCTGAGCTGAGAAAATAACTATTAAAACTAGTATTCTTTAAGCAAGAAGAAATTTTTCAAAATTTGTTTTTCTGATTATAAATAGAAAAAAAGTTTAATGTTAAAGCAACACATTAAACACAGCTTAATTAACTTTAAACAGTTGTAAATCCTTTAGTTTCATACAAAGCTAACTTATGGGAGAAAGTTTATATCCAAAGTATTAAAACTGGCATGAGCTTATTTAGAATCAATTAACGAAATAAATTTGCTATTTCTACAATATATTTTTAAAACATTTAAATTTAGAGAATCAAGTATATAAAGTCAAAATCATAGAGGTCAAAAGAACTCAAATAGCGCTGTCGGTAGAGCGTCAGGTCGGCACTGCATACGTACTGGGTTTGAACCTTGGTGGTACCCACTTTTTTTCTCCTTCTTGTTAAACTTAATTTTTACGCTGATTAGTTGAACAATAATTATTACATGATCATCACATGATATATAATATCAACCATACAACTTTGTTCATTTTAAGTCACAAAAATACTATTTTATTAAAAAAGCTAACCTACTAAGATTGACATTTAAACATCGTCGTTGTCTTTTGCCGTAGTTAACAATAAAACTCTTTGAAGTTTTGCTAAGCATGTCCGCTTTAGGAAGATACTTTATTACTAATTAAAGAAAAAATATAATATAAAAATAAGCAAAAAATATACGAAATATAATATATGTTATTAAATTAAGCACCTGAATCAAAAGTCCATGTAGCACAGCGGTAGGAAGCTGCAACATACAATCATACATTACTAGGTTCGAAACCCTCATTGGACACATTTTTTGTTAATTGTGTTTACTCTTAAATTTAGTTATTATGCAACGTCATGACTAAAATATATTAAGAATTAAGGCTATTAAAGCTGTATAAGTTTTAAACTTCGATCTAACAGAAACTTTTCAAACATGTTAATGAAAAAATAATCACTTTTAAAGCAGTTCAAACAATAGTCCATTTGTATATTATTGCTAAGTAAAAAACAAATAAGTTTTGAAAATAAATAGATAAAAAAAAAGAAAGTTGAGTTTATATTTTAAAAGTTAGTAAATGTGAATGTGGAACGATAGTGTAGCAGTTGAAGTCTGTGCGTTGAAAGCTAGCGATTTGGGTCACTTGTTGCTCGATTTTATTCAACTTGATATACTATGAAAGTATTTTATAAAATTTACGCTGTCACAAAGTTTCAATCAGAACCAAACACCTAAGAAAATATACCAACTAGTTCATTAAAATTATTATTATTTATTAGTACTATCTTCGGTCTTTATCAAAATAGATTCTTAAAACTAGTTAGTTATTTTATCAGTAACTTACAAAGATATATACGAATATTAAGCAAAAAACAATACTAGTCATCCATCTTTAGCTGTAAAATTTAAACTTAAAGTTTCTGTACTATTAGTTTCTTCTTTAAAAGAAGGATTAGTTTAACATGTCGATTTTTACTGGAAAAATGCAAAAATGACAACCTTAACTCTTATATACTTTAAACTTTTCCAAAAGTACTTTTAAATTAACTGTCGTTATGACTCAAAGTAAATATTTAAAAAATGACTTATATTTATAAGCATTTTATAACAAAAAGTAGTAAAATTTACACGTACTTTGTTATAAAAGTTAATTAAAGCTTGATAAATCCAAACTTTGCTTAATAATAAGATTCAAAATTTTTGATAATCAAAACATTAAATAAGTACTTTTTTACTGTTTGTTTTAAACAAAAAAAATCAAGTATTAAAAAGTATATTTGAGCTGCTTATGCAGCTTTTGAATGGAAACTTTTTCAAATATCAATATTTGCGTTAATGTTTTATGTAAAATGAGCTGCTTTATCTTCTTTCTAAGCTTATTTTCAATGTTAAGTATAGTAGCCTTGTGTTAATAAACTAAAAATAGAAATTTTCAAAAAATGAATATAATCAAAAAAAGTAAAAAATTGTAATACATAAATTTAAATTAATTAAAACTCTTGTATATCTCTGCGACTGATGACTGTGTTTCACGGTCTTTTAGCACCTTTCAAGGGCACATTTTAGTTTACTTTGTTTACTCTGAAGTTTAATAACAAATATGAAATTTTACGTGTAAAACAATAGTATAATGGTTAAATAATCGTCGTTCAAATCCGGGGACTCGAGTTGGTCTCACTTGTTGCCAGATTTGTTTTTGTTAACCTAAAATACCATACTAGTAACTTATAATAAATTATTGTTTCACAAAGTTTCAATCAGAACTGAAACACTATTTTGATAATACTTAAGATTATAAATAATTTAAGTTTGTATAAACCTTTTCTTAAAGCTTATTAAAAAAACTAACTAAAAGTTTTAAGCTTGAAATATTTTAGTAATATAATAGTAATATAAGTAATAGTAAAAAGTATTTTACTGTACGTGCGCTAGTAACTTTGTAAACTTTATATATTCAGTTTAAACATCAAGCTAAACGAGTTATGAGAAACTCCATAATCAAGCATTAGAAAATGTACTATAAATTTAGATTAAATTACAATTGAGAATAATTCAAATTAAATTAAGCAATAAATTTATTGTTGAGAAAAATAAACTAATCATTATAAGTAAAAAGTTCTGTTTAAACTAAAGTGATTGTTTTTTCACATAGTTAAAAAATGAATAATTATAAAAGATAAAACAAAACTTGCTGTTTTATTCCTAAAACTGTTAAATGACTGTATTTATTTACCATAGTTTAGTTTAATTTTGGTAAAAACCATAATATAAATGTAATGTTTGAAATAATCAATTATTAAATAAAAAGGCTAACGACTTTTTAACAATGTAGTGATTTTATTTAAACTAAGACTAAAATTACTTATTATGCAAAACGTGTATAACTATAAAGTTTAAAGTTATATATTGTTTTATAATATTTTGTCTTATTACCTTTATATGTTACAGTCGTAAGATTTCAAAATAATTTATATGTCAGTTGATTGTTTTTTGAGTGCCATTGTTAGAAAAAACTCCAGCAAACAATCTTAAATAAAGTTGAAAAAAAAGCAAACAATGAAAGTTAGAATCATCTATTCATTTATGCACAAAACTATTTAGTTTATATTATCCAGTTGAGCATTTTAAACTAAAAATTAAGCAGGGTCGGCAATCCTTTATAAGTAAAAAATAATAATTTTACTACAAAAATGCTCGATGGCTGCACTATGTAATAACAAAAGTCTTGAACTTCACAACATTTTACTTTTTCCTCGTTCTATAAAAGCAAAAAAAAAAATTTTTTTTGTATATATCAATTAAACCTACTTACACATTAAAATTTTTCAAAATATTTATTTTTTTTGAGTTTTGGCATTTAATTAAGTTTTTCTTTTTGTTAATTTGAACTATTGTCGGAATTTGAATTGCCATAAAACCAAAAGTTTTATTTAAGTAAACAATTCTAAATAAATGTTAGACAAAATTTACAACTTTTTTTTGATAAGTATTACGGTGTGTTACAAAATCTTTTTTGTTCTTATAAGTATTTAAGTTAAAAAAACTGTATGCTAAAAAGCGCAACACTTCAATTTTTAAAAATCGCATTTATGTGCAGTTTTTTAAATTTGTTAATGATGCTAAAGTTTTATATATACTTTAAAAAAAATATTTCGAAAACTTTAGTTTAAAGTTTTATTCAAATCATTATTTCGAGTTAAACTGTAAACTTTAATCCCTTATATGTAAAGTTAACAATTTTAGGTGGTTTCCCTTTTATTATTTACAAGCTAAGTTTGGTGAAAATAAAACATAATTTAACTTTAACTTATAATTTATTAAATTAACTAACAGTTACTACTAATCTTAATTAAATTTTGTACAAATATAAGAATATATTTTTAATTAATTTTATTATTTTTTTAATTAAAACTTTACTTGTTTTTACTAAGTCATAACCTTTAAAAGAAAAAAGTCATGGTGGTCCATATCTTAAATTATTTCAGTTGTGACACAAAATAAGTTTATCTCTAAAGCATTAAAAAAATAATTTTCGGAAATTATATTTAGTTTAACTTCATTGTTATTAAATAGAATTGGTTTTTATATTTTACACATTCATTGTCAAAGTCATGGTGGTCCATGTCTTAAATTATTTCAGTTGTAACACAAAATAAGTTTATCTCTAAAGCACTTAAAAATAATTTGTGGAAATTTTATTTACTCCAACTTCATTGTTATTATATAGAATTAGTTTTTTATTTTACACACTCATTGTCAAAGCCCATGGGTGGGGAATTGACAGTTTTAATTAAAATTGGTCTCAGTTTAAAAACTAGCTGCTAGTTGCTTTTATTGCATCCTAAGTTTCAAAGTAACTTTTGAAAAATATGAGTTTAATTTTGAGAAGTTCAATAGGTGTCTTCTGGAAGGCCATGCTTAAAAATGCTAAAAATACTGAGTACTTTGATATATGTTTCCTTTTACAGCTTTTTACATAATCATTATGAAACCTTTGCAGTCAATTTGTACTTATCATGGAAAAATCTTATTTAGGAAATGTTTTTACCTTTAAAAAATTTTAGTCTTTTGAAAAAAATCAATAATTTAAAACTTCATTGTGAATTGCTTACTTTTTGTTCATCAAACTGTTAATCATGCAAGGAACATATCTTTTAAACTTTAGTTCTCTAGAATAAAAACCTTAGATGCAAGAGATATTTTTTAAGTTCAAAAAAATTACTCACGACAAGTAGTTCTATATAAATCTGTATTACAAAAATTTTATAAAACTGACAATACTTTAGTAACTATTCATTTTCTTTTGTTCTACTCTACTATATATAAAATAAAAGCACCACTTCAAGCTACTTAATTATAAAAATAACAAAGTAAAGTGGCATTAAGTACTTTTTTTTAAAATTAAGATATCAGAAACAGATAAACAGCTCATTCGAAAATAGTAAGAACACTTAAATATCATTTTATGTTTATAAGCCTGGTGAAGAATTTTTTTATTTACAGTAGACTGAAAATGCATTGTCTGTAATTTACAGTTTAAGTTTAGATTTTTTCCATGTTTGATTTTTGTTTAATTTTAGGATATTTTAAACTAAACTTCTTAGTCATTTATTAGCTTTTTGATTAACATAAATATACTTAAAGGTTTTAAGTTAAAAACTTACAATACTTATTTAAACATGTAGTTTTAAACTTTTTATTTATATATAAACAAGAAAATCCATTTATAACGTTGATTGTTTTAATTTTATTTATGCTATTTCTTACAAATTTTTGATATTTAACAAAACTAACCTGTCAAAGAGAACTCTTTTATTAATAAATGTAAGTGATAACATACAACTGATGTAAAAATTTATATTTATAAATTTTATAGTACGTTATTGTACTTATGTGTAAATTTTCTAGTTAAATAAAAACTTATACCTTATCTATAACAACAGACACCATTGAATGTCTCCCATTGGAGTAAGTATTATGAAAAACAGCTCTCAAATAAGGTTTGTTTTTTTAATTTGTTTAAAGTTGACTAATAATAAAACTTTTTTTTACTTATTAATGGAAAGTAGGTCATTAATAAAAACAAAGACTAAATTATTCTTTATTAATTTTAGTAACATAAAAAAAGGTAAACAATCTTTTTTTTTTCTTTTTACTATATATAAAAAAAACATAGTGTCATAATTTATTATAAATCATTAAAAGTAAAAAATAAGTCCAATTATTTTTCAACTTTAACTAAGTATTTTCTAAAGATTTATAAATCAAAATAAAGACATTTAAAGTTAAATGATGTTAATTAAATCTATTCTTTTATATGAATAAAACAGATAAACAGCTCATTCGAAAATAGTATAATCGGTTCAGCTAAAGAAATGGTGAAAGATATTGTGGACAATTTGGAAACATTTCCTGCTAACAATGTTACGACACAAACATTTATGGTAAAGTATAAAATACATTAATTTGACAAATACTAAGTTTTTGTACTTTTAAAAGCCTAAAGAACATTAATAATTCAAGAAAATACATAAGATTCAACCAAAAGTACTAACTTAAAATTTTTAAATTTACTTTTCTATGTTCTTTAATTTTTTTGTCAGTATTGCTTATAGAATTTTGTTATATTTTGCATACTTATATTAGTTTTACAGTACCGCTACTTACTGTTTCTTTGAATACTAACAGGTTCATAGCATGATTGACTATATTGTATCTCAAAACTTAGATTTGGAGGAGTGCAAAAAATTAATTAAATATTCATTGATTTGCTGTAGTACATGGGTTCATGAAGTTGTAAGTGTTTTTTGTTAATTATTTATTTAGTTTCTCAACGTTTTTCTTTATAAATAGATTTTATGGACATTTAAATACTCGAGGTGTTTTTCAACTATTTAATATATGTTTTATGTTTTTTTAAACATTTTTTGTATTTCTAAAAACATTTTTTATAAGGTAAACTTGCCTACCTTCTTCACGTATGTTAAACAAATTATTCAATATTAGTAAATTTATATGTATGTAAATATCTTTGAAAATAGTCTTGAAATAACTATAAGTTTCTAAGCTGTCAAAACTATTTAAAAAATATGCTAAACAAAAGTTAAAACAAATTTTAAACTTCAAAAAAATTACTTATATAAATAAAATTCTTTACAGATGAAAACATATAATAGACTACCTTGGGGAAATAAAGTTGATGAGCTTGAAGTTCTTGAAATGGTTGCTAAATACTTAAATGAGTAAGTCGAACCGGAAGTAAAACGAAATAGATTAAAATTCTATATTTTTCATTTTAATATATGTTTTTGTAGGACTGAAAGGGACTCTTTTATGTGTAAATAAATTATAAACAAGTTAAAAATTGTTTTTTCTAAAGTTGTTAAAAGAAGATTTAGCTGTTATTTTCTTATGTTTATATATTGTTTTTTATGTGATATATGATATATCAAACGAATAAAATATTTGAAAAGAAGATATCAGTTTGTATATATAAATCAATTTTACTGTTATACCTCATATAGTACAGTAAGAAGTGTACTTAAATTCTGAGTTGACATTAAAAACATTTTATAAACTCATTAGTTGTATTTGCATTTTAATTTCAGCCCAGCAAACCAAAATGAGCTGCAAGCAAAATGCAATGGCGAAACTGGTTGCAAACTGGATAGAAACAGTGAAGTTGTTCCTGATAAAAAACCTCAGGAATTCGGGACGATTCCACATAAGGGACCAGCAAACTTTTCGAAATATCTGGGACACTACGACGGCGTAAGTTACAATGAAAATGTTCTTTTTTAATTTTTTTATAAGTCGAGGATCAGTTTTTATCGGGAAAGTATTTTTAAAAGTAGGTTTGTATTGTAATATGAAAACTTATTAAAATAAAAAGTCTAATTTGCTACAAAAACTGACTAATATGCTTTAAAATATTTTTAAAATCACAATTCAGCTAATAATTGATCTCAAAATCTAAAGATCTTACAAATATTTATTTTGGTGCTCACGCACCTTTATACACACATGCTAAAAGTTCAACTTCTCAGAAGAAGACTGTAAAGAAGACAAAAGCAAATAAAGAAGAAGACATTCCAAAAAGTGACCTGGAATGGAAACTAAAAATTAAAAACTGGCGACTTATGAGCAGTGAAGCGGAACAAAGAGCTAAACTAGGTTACTTTTTTACTTTATACAAATTGTTGAAATGCTAAAGGACTCTATTGTGATTACGATTTGTAGATGAAACAGATTTAAAAAAAAATACTTAGGTTGTGAGACTAATATTTTTGCTAATATATTGTTCTTAGTTTTGTTAGCAAATTAAAAAAAAACTTGACAGAGGCGTTGAAAATGAATATGTTGCAAAACGAATTATCAAGCGATGAATCTTACTGCTTTGAGCAAATGAATGCACCAAAGGGAAAGAGTAATACAATCTGGGAGTCAATGAACGTGAAGAAGACGCGAGCCAATGAGGAAGAAGCGTTTCCAAAGGCAATGCAAGCATTTTCAAAGATGACACAAGAGAAATCACGCAAAGAGTGGCAACTGTGGAACAAGGAAGAAGTGCAAAGAATGAAAAATGGTATAATTGTTTTTTATACAAATAATTTTGAAACGCTATTTTTTGTATCAATTTAAACTGTTAGACGACACTTAAAAAAGATAATAATATTTTAAGTTTTTTACCTGCATTGGAACTTCTCACTATTTTGTTTTTAAATTTTTTTATTAAACGTAAATTTTCAACAGAAGCGTTGCAAAAGGAAAGGCAGAGGCAAGAGGATAACTTGGAACGAATTGCAATGCGAAACAAAATGAAAGAGTTTGGAGGACATAATTCTAAAATGGTGAGTGAATAAATTTAATAAAATATTGTCGAGCTTTGATCTTATACTCTAGTTTTATTTAAATCTTTTAAAGAATTAGCTTGATTGATAAATGTATCAAGAGAAACGAAAAAGTTCACAGATATTTCAAATTTTTTTACCCAATAAACTATTTTCAGCTTCAGTAATAATGTTTTTACTTTGTTCATTTGTAGTTATCGTTCAAATAAAACTAACATCAATACATATTGCCATTTACAGATAAAAACTGTTTATAACTAAACTTAATGTCTAAACTAAATCCTAGAACATGTTATAGCTGATAATAGAAACTTCATAACAGTTTTTTCCAATTTAAACTTTCATTTTTAGCACAACAAGTATGAAGATGATGAAGAAAAAATAAAAGTTAATGTCCTCATGCTTCGCGACCGAGTGCATTCCATGGCTCAAGAGTTTAAAAGGTTACCTTCATGTTTTGAAACACTATTGAACCTAATTTTTAAGTATTATTGAGCCTAATCGTTACATAATTGCTTCGTTTTTGACAAAATGTTTTGTTTTCATAGTATTCACAGAAAAAAAAGTAAACTAATCAGTCTAATGCCTTTAAAAACTAAGCCACCTAAGCACAATTTCTTACTAAACTACTATTAGTCGCATAAATGAGTCTTAATCTGAGTTTTTTAAATAATAAAACAATATAAATATATCTAGTTTACAAGTGCTTGCTTTCAAAATTGATATTGAAAAACGTGCATAATATTATGTATAGTATTTTTACGATCATTTTGATTTGTTTCAGAATTTATAGTTAAAAGACTTTAAGACTGCACAAGTTGACATGAGAAATAATTAATAAAAAAGTTTTATTACGACCCCATAAAACACCATTAAAACAGAAAACAAGTGATAAGACATAACATACTATAGATTATTAGTATAAATATGCAAGACGAAGTTATTTTGTTTCAGACATTCCGATGGTTACCAGCGGAAACTCAAGGACTTGAAAGCGCAGCGTGATGCCGGATTGTCAAAAAGAGTGTACAATGTGTAAGCTGAAAATATTTGATTTTTTTTTTCTAAAATAGTCACACATGTGGTTTAACTTGAGTTATTTTCGTAAAGATTATTTGAAGTAAGGTTTTCTTATTATCGTTTTTTTTACACGTATACATAATGATACAGTTTATTCTTACTGAATTGGCGTACAACGAGTAAGTTGAACGTTTTCTCTATAACGTTGTGTTTCTAGATAGTAGTCATATAGGGTTTAAGCTTACGTTTTTTTTAAATAAATTTTAAGTAGTTTTTCTACTTTTTTAAGCTTTAACAAGTTGAAGCACAATTTAAAATTTATTTTTTACCTGTTTTAAATTAAAAAATCCAGTACTTTTATATTTTATTTGTCGATTAAAACTAAGTTAGCCAGTTGCTTTAGCTAACAAATAATACGAGCACCGAGCTAAATATACAATTTAATTTTTTAAATTTTTGACTAGTTTATTTGTACTATTTCAGCTTGAAATCTGAAGAAATGAAAAATTTTGAAAAAATTAAATACGAACATTTGGAAAGTCTTTCAAAACTAAACAAGCAAATCGAATTGATTGAAAAAAGCTTAAAGAAAGTTGTCAAAAACTGTAATGTCTCTCAAAGCTACACAACTAAAAACTTTTTGCCTGAAATGGTTGGTATTCGCAAAATTTAGAAACACTTTTAATTATTTAAAAGTTATTTCGCTTTAAAGTTTTTTTTTAGCAGTGAACTGCACTACAAAACGATATGTTTATTACATATGCTATACACTATACTTATTTGAATTTTACTTAAAAAGACTATAGCATTAAAAATTCATAAAACATTAAACAAGAATTACTATGAAACTTAATTTAATAACAAATATGAATTAAACATAAACTATTTAGACATATTAGTATATATATAAATAACAATATGTTGATTTTTTTCTCCAACATTTTTCAAACAAATAAATTTTGGCAGGAATCTAGTTATTTTGATGACGGTGATAGAGTGTACAAAGTCGGAAAAGGAAAAGAATTCGGTGGCACTTGTTCTACTATGAGTGTTAGTAACATATTTGTAAATAATTACTATATAGCCACCAACCTTGCTAGTTCATGGTTTAATTTACACTGGAGTAAAAGTTTCGAACACTAGCTTTTGTAGTTTACATAAAAAACAACAAAGTCTTTTACGTGAAATGATCTAACAGCATTGTTTTAAGAAAGGCATTGTTCTTTTTTTTAAGTTTTTATTTTATAAAACTAAATGTTTCTAGTAGGCTGGACTAAATTTTCTATAAAAATTCTTTCGCGGGTCGGACTTGTACCGCAAAAGAATATTGTCAGAAGCTTAGCATAATTAGTAATTAAAATCAGTTGTTTTTTAGACCTTATGAAACCTTATGTTTTATTAATAACATTGTATATTTTTCTTCAGAACACAAAAATAGCGTACTAAGATATTGTTTTGTAATTTAACTTCGATTTATTTTTAGCTTTCCATAGAAGATAAAGAAAACTTTCAACAAGTAGCCGCTTTGAAAAAACAAAGAAAACAGCTACTCCAAGCAAAATAATCCATAGTGGAAAACTATGTAGAGTTAGTTTTTATCGCTGTTTTTACGGGTAGCTGCCAAGTTTGCACGAAGGGGCAAAATTTTGCACAAAAAACTTATGCACGGAGACATTCTCGTACGAGTTATTTTTATGTTTTTTTTTATAGTTTTTTTATTCACATAAACATTTTTTTACTATCACTGTTATACCTAACCCTTACCCTCGGTGGGTAGGTTTTTTTTATTAATTTACTTTTAATTGTTCTTTTTTCTAAATAGTAATTTTTATTAGTCATTATGTATAATAATTTTTATCAGTTATATATTATTTTTTGATAATATTTTTTTTTACTTAATTAATTTCTTAGTTTTTACAATCACTGCTACCCCTAACCATTACCCTTGGTTAGTAATTTTTTTTTTTAATATTTTATCTTTTAGTTTTTTTTTATATTTTAATTTTTTATTTTTTCTGTGTGTTTTGCTCTGGTGAAAAAATGACCCTCCCTGCAAAATTGTAAGTCACTCAAAGTTGACCCTTTGTGCAAAATTATCTTCCTGCATTCTAGTCCCCTAGTGCAATTTTGTCGTGCAATTTTGACCCGTTATCATTTCTAACTTCTAAATTAAGTTTTCAAATGCTTAGCAGCAACTGTTAGACTTGAATCACAAGTAAAACTGTTTAACAAAAAAAATATAATTTTAACTTTAATCAAACTTGTTTTCCCTATTCTCGAACATAAGTAGTGTGAAATCGTTTATTTTTTATTTTTACAGGCGCCATAAAGCTCACAATGAAAAAATAAACGAGTTTGAAAAGGATCATCTCATGGGACCAATTGAATTTTTCAGGAAGTTAGTTTTAATTAATAATTATTTATCACTTATTCTTGAGTTAAGATCTGTATAAATATATTTTTTATAGTTATTTATTTTTTTAAATGAAATTACTGAGGGTTATTTAGATAAAACATCATCTAATATAACATCACATGAATTTACTTTATTAAATTAATAGTAACAACAATTATTTGTAAAAGTGGGGTGCCTACTTTTTAAGTGTAAAAAAGAAAACTATGTGCATTCTTAGATTATTCAAAACAAATATTTATAGGTTTTGTTATAAGTTATTACAGTGTAGTTTTAGCCAGCTGAGAATATTGTTAGAAAATATTATTTTGAAAATGCTAAAACTCAATAGTTGCTGCCATTAATACATATGGCGAGAAATACCTTCTATCTATTTATCTAACAAATTCTACAAATGTATTTCAAATAACAAACAGTTTTTTTTTTTGCAAAGATACTAGTAAACACTTTTTACAATTCAGATTGCACAACGAAGAGATGAAGAAGTTCGAAAAGGTCAAACAGGAATGCTTTGCGAAAATGAAGGAAATTGACGACCACGTCAAAAAGATTGATGCAACCTTAAGCCTAGAACAGTGATTATAAATTTAGTAACATTAAAATTTTTTATGAATAAACCTGCCTTATACAATTTATTGCCTCTTTTATTTAAAACAAAACATTTTTGTATTTGACTTACGTTTAACATGTGATGGTCTATAAATTATTTTACACTGATGCTCCGTTCGATTACGCCCTCTCATATAAAAGTATGCACTTTCGGACTCTAAATATTTATGACCATTTAGCTTTGTGCTAATGTTGCTATTATGTTTGTTTGTTTTTACTTGTTGTATTTTTATTAAATTCTGGAAAATATACTTATTTGGTTCTCACTGTTAAGTATTTACTTTTTAGGTACTTTGATGTTAAGTACTCACTTATATCTAAATAATAAAAAATTACAATCAAAATAGCTTGAAATACTTAGACAGATATGTTTTCATTTATTTTAACTCTTATTTACTTAAGAAAGTTACTACACTTATAAGTTTAGTTATTAAAACAATTATTCAAGCATTTTTTGTATAAAAACGTTATTCTTGCTTTAAGCTTAAGGGTATTCTTTACATAATAGCTAGTATAAGTTGTGTTCCGCATTTCCCGGTCAGTTTTACATGTTTTAGCTATAACTGTTACTGGTTGTATTTCTTTTGTTTATTATGGGTACCATTTGGTATTTTATGATAGTTTGTTATGTGAAGTTTTACTGAAATTCTGTGTTTATTTTATGTTAAATAAATGAAAGACAAGTTGAGTTTGTCAGCTTAATATAATTTAATAGTTTGTTTTTCATTAGAAGAAATAGGTAAATTAGTTTAACAAATAAATGAAGTTTAAAGTAATTGCAAAGTAAAATTACAAACTATTTTTTTATTGTAGTTTGCATAGTAACAAAAAATGTTGTGAAAATTTAGATAAAAATGAAAAATGCATTTGGAAGGGTATATTACGTACATAGTTATTTTTAGTGAAAAAGAAAATTTGGCTCAGTATGAGTGAAGGCTAAATGTAAGGGGTTGGTGGGTGGTGGATGTGGACGGCATGGCTATAGAGACACCGAGTGGTGAAAAAAACAAGTAATTTTTTTTAATTTTTAATTATTCTAGAACGGCTATGGTGCAATCTCTGGAGAAGTCTGTGACTCGATGGCGCCACCTAGCGGTTGAAAATTTTAATTTTTAGTTTTATTTTTACGAAGATATTTTTTTTCTTCAAGTTAGAGCTTTAAAAACCTCAACATTTCGTATACTACTTTGAGGTGAACGGTTTTAAATATATTTTACTTGATATACCGCATGTAATAAAATTCAAGTCTCAAGAAATTTCGGTTTGAATTTTAATAGAAAATAAGTAATAAAATAAAACATAAAACGTGTACTCAACCAAAATGCAGATAAATTCTGCATATTTTTTGTTTAGTTTGAGCTTGAAAAACCTGAGAATTTCATAACAGTTGTTTTAAATTAAGTTCAAATTAAATGGTTTTTACTATTTATTACTAGAAAGTAAAGTATAAGTAAAACTTAGTTTTTAATTTTCTTACTTAATAACTAAAATAAATGTTTGATAAATAACTTTGAAAGCATGTAATTTTCAAAGATATAAAAGTAATTGTAGTATCTTTTCGTGTATAAAAAAAGTATGTGTGATATTTATATGAACTTATTGACTTACTGATAGTTTCATCTAGTTTACGTTTAGCTTATAAACCGTTTGTTCAACATACTTGTTTGATAAAAGGTCAAAAAGTGTCATTTAATTGTATATTTCTAAAAGCTATCTGTTTTCTTTTTTTGTAGTATCGCTTAGTTTCACTAATACTAGCAACCTAAAAAGTCATTATATCAGTTAGTTCACATTATTTTAAATTTCGTTTGAATTTTCACATACATTCTAAAAGTTTTTTCTTAAGACTCGAACGCATTAAACCAAAGCAAGATAAGGAATAAACTTTCTATTTGCATTTAATATTTTTCATATTGTTTTTATATGCTTAAATGAAGTTATTAATAAGTAGTATTTCCTTACTTAAGAAGAGCTGAACAGTAAACTAGTCAGTGGTATATTGCTGAGCTGAGAAAATAACTATTAAAACTAGTATTCTTCAAGCAAGAAGAAATTTTTCAAAAGTTGTTTTTCTGATTATAAATAGAAAAAAGGTTTAATGTTAAAGCAACACATTAAACACAGCTTAATTAACTTTAAACAGTTGTAAATCCTTTAGTTTCATACAAAGCTAACTTATGAGAGAAAGTTTATATCCAAAGTATTAAAACTGGCATGAGCTTATTTAGAATCAATTAACGAAATAAATTTGCTATTTCTACAATATATTTTTAAAAGATTTAAATTTAGATAATCAAGTATATAAAGTCAAAATCATAGAGGTCAAAAGAACTCAAATAGCGCTGTCGGTAGAGCGTCAGGTCGGCACTGCATACGTACTGGGTTTGAACCTTGGTGGTACCCACTTTTTTTCTCCTTCTTGTTAAACTTAATTTTTACGCTGATTAGTTGAACAATAATTATTAGATGATCATCACATGATATATAATATCAACCATACAACTTTGTTCATTTTAAGTCACAAAAATACTATTTTATTAAAAAAGCTAACCTACTAAGATTGACATTTAAACATCGTCGTTGTCTTTTGCCGTAGTTAACAATAAAACTCTTTGAAGTTTTGCTAAGCATGTCCGCTTTAGGAAGATACTTTATTACTAATTAAAGAAAAAATATAATATAAAAATAAGCAAAAAATATACGAAATATAATATATGTTATTAAATTAAGCACCTGAATCAAAAGTCCATGTAGCACAGCGGTAGGAAGCTGCAACATACAATCATACATTACTAGGTTCGAAACACTCATTGGACACATTTTTTGTTAATTGTGTTTACTCTTAAATTTAGTTATTATGCAACGTCATGATTAAAATATATTAAGAATTAAGGCTATTAAAGCTGTATAAGTTTTAAACTTCGATCTAACAGAAAATTTTCAAACATGTTAATGAAAAAATAATCACTTTTAAAGCAGTTCAAACAATAGTCCATTTGTATATTATTGCTAAGTAAAAAACAAATAAGTTTTGAAAATAAATAGATAAAAAAAAAGAAAGTTGAGTTTATATCTTAAAAGTTAGTAAATGTGAATGTGGAACGATAGTGTAGCGGTTGAAGTCTGTGCGTTGAAAGCTAGCGATTTGGGTCACTTGTTGCTCGATTTTATTCAACTTGATATACTATGAAAGTATTTTATAAAATTTACGCTGTCACAAAGTTTCAATCAGAACCAAACACCTAAGAAAATATACCAACTAGTTCATTAAAATTATTATTATTTATTAGTACTATCTTCGGTCTTTATCAAAATAGATTCTTAAAACTAGTTAGTTATTTTATCAGTAACTTACAAAGATATATACGAATATTAAGCAAAAAACAATACTAGTCATCCATCTTTAGCTGTAAAATTTAAACTTAAAGTTTCTGTACTATTAGTTTCTTCTTTAAAAGAAGGATTAGTTTAACATGTCGATTTTTACTGGAAAAATGCAAAAATGACAACCTTAACTCTTATATACTTTAAACTTTTCCAAAAGTACTTTTAAATTAACTGTCGTTATGACTCAAAGTAAATATTTAAAAAATGACTTATATTTATAAGCATTTTATAACAAAAAGTAGTAAAATTTACACGTACTTTGTTATAAAAGTTAATTAAAGCTTGATAAATCCAAACTTTGCTTAATAAAAAGATTCAAAATTTTTGATAATCAAAACATTAAATAAGTACTTTTTTACTGTTTGTTTTAAACAAAAAAAATCAAGTATTAAAAAGTATATTTGAGCTGCTTATGCAGCTTTTGAATGGAAACTTTTTCAAATATCAATATTTGCGTTAATGTTTTATGTAAAATGAGCTGCTTTATCTTCTTTCTAAGCTTATTTTCAATGTTAAGTATAGTAGCCTTGTGTTAATAAACTAAAAATAGAAATTTTCAAAAAATGAATATAATCAAAAAAAGTAAAAAATTGTAATACATAAATTTAAATTAATTAAAACTCTTGTATATCTCTGCGACTGATGACTGTGTTTCACGGTCTTTTAGCACCTTTCAAGGGCACATTTTAGTTTACTTTGTTTACTCTGAAGTTTAATAACAAGTATGCAATTTTACGTGTATAACAATAGTATAATGGTTAAATAATCGTCGTTCAAATCCGGGGACTCGAGTTGGTCTCACTTGTTGCCAGATTTGTTTTTGTTAACCTAAAATACCATACTAGTAACTTAAAATAAATTATTGTTTCACAAAGTTTCAATCAGAACTGAAACACTATTTTGATAATACTTAAGATTATAAATAATTTAAGTTTGTATAAACCTTTTCTTAAAGCTTATTAAATAAACTAACTAAAAGTTTTAAGCTTGAAATATTTTAGTAATATAATAGTAATATAAGTAATAGTAAAAAGTATTTTACTGTACGTGCGCTAGTAACTTTGTAAACTTTATATATTCAGTTTAAACATCAAGCTAAACGAGTTATGAGAAACTCCATAATCAAGCATTAGAAAATGTACTATAAATTTAGATTAAATTACAATTGAGAATAATTCAAATTAAATTAAGCAATAAATTTATTGTTGAGAAAAATAAACTAATCATTATAAGTAAAAAGTTCTGTTTAAACTAAAGTGATTGTTTTTTCACATAGTTAAAAAATGAATAATTATAAAAGATAAAACAAAACTTGCTGTTTTATTCCTAAAACTGTTAAATGACTGTATTTATTTACCATAGTTTAGTTTAATTTTGGTAAAAACCATAATATAAATGTAATGTTTGAAATAATCAATTATTAAATAAAAAGGCTAACGACTTTTTAACAATGTAGTGATTTTATTTAAACTAAGACTAAAATTACTTATTATGCAAAACGTGTATAACTATAAAGTTTAAAGTTATATATTTAAAGTTATATATTTAAAGTTATATATTGTTTTATAATATTTTGTCTTATTACCTTTATATGTTACAGTCGTAAGATTTCAAAATAATTTATATGTCAGTTGATTGTTTTTTGAGTGCCATTGTTAGAAAAAACTCCAGCAAACAATCTTAAATAAAGTTGAAAAAAAAGCAAACAATGAAAGTTAGAATCATCTATTCATTTATGCACAAAACTATTTAGTTTATATTATCCAGTTGAGCATTTTAAACTAAAAATTAAGCAGGGTCGGCAATCCTTTATAAGTAAAAAATAATAATTTTACTACAAAAATGCTCGATGGCTTCACTATGTAATAACAAAAGTCTTGAACTTCACAACATTTTACTTTTTCCTCGTTCTATAAAAGCAAAAAAAAAAATTTTTTTTGTTTATATCAATTAAACCTACTTACACATTAAAATTTTTCAAAATATTTATTTTTTTTTGAGTTTTGGCATTTAATTAAGTTTTTCTTTTTGTTAATTTGAACTATTGTCGGAATTTGAATTGCCATAAAACCAAAAGTTTTATTTAAGTAAACAATTCTAAATAAATGTTAGACAAAATTTACAACTTTTTTTTGATAAGTATTACGGTGTGTTACAAAATCTTTTTTGTTCTTATAAGTATTTAAGTTAAAAAAACTGTATGCTAAAAAGCGCAACACTTCAATTTTTAAAAATCGCATTTATGTGCAGTTTTTTAAATTTGTTAATGATGCTAAAGTTTTATATATACTTTAAAAAAAATATTTCGAAAACTTTAGTTTAAAGTTTTATTCAAATCATTATTTCGAGTTAAACTGTAAACTTTAATCCCTTATATGTAAAGTTAACAATTTTAGGTGGTTTCCCTTTTATTATTTACAAGCTAAGTTTGGTGAAAATAAAACATAATTTAACTTTAACTTATAATTTATCAAATTAACTAATAGTTACTACTAATCTTAATTAAATTTTGTACAAATATAAGAATATATTTTTAATTAATTTTATTTTTTTTTTTAATTAAAACTTTACTTGTTTTTACTAAGTCATAACCTTTAAAAGAAAAAAGTCATGGTGGTCCATATCTTAAATTATTTCAGTTGTGACACAAAATAAGTTTATCTCTAAAGCATTAAAAAAATAATTTTCGGAAATTATATTTAGTTTAACTTCATTGTTATTAAATAGAATTTGTTTTTATATTTTACACATTCATTGTCAAAGTCATGGTGGTCCATGTCTTAAATTATTTCAGTTGTAACACAAAATAAGTTTATCTCTAAAGCACTTAAAAATAATTTGTGGAAATTTTATTTACTCCAACTTCATTGTTATTATATAGAATTAGTTTTTTATTTTACACACTTATTGTCAAAGCCCATGGGTGGGGAATTGACAGTTTTAATTAAAATTGGTCTCAGTTTAAAAACTAGCTGCTAGTTGCTTTTATTGCATCCTAAGATTCAAAGTAACTTTTGAAAAATATGAGTTTAATTTTGAGAAGTTCAATAGGTGTCTTCTGGAAGGCCATGCTTAAAAATGCTAAAAATACTGAGTACTTTGATATATGTTTCCTTTTACAGCTTTTTACATAATCATTATGAAACCTTTGCAGTCAATTTGTACTTATCATGGAAAAATCTTATTTAGGAAATGTTTTTACCTTTAAAAAATTTTAGTCTTTTGAAAAAAATCAATAATTTAAAACTTCATTGTGAATTGCTTACTTTTTGTTCATCTAACTGTTAATCATGCAAGGAACATATCTTTTAAACTTTAGTTCTCTAGAATAAAAACCTTAGATGCAAGAGATATTTTTTAAGTTCGAAAAAATTACTCACGACAAGTAGTTCTATATAAATCTGTATTACAAAAATTTTATAAAACTGACAATACCTTAGTAACTATTCATTTTCTTTTGTTCTACTCTACTATATATAAAATAAAAGCACCACTTCAAGCTACTTAATTATAAAAATAACAAAGTAAAGTGGCATTAAGTACTTTTTTTTTTAAATTAAGATATCAGAAACAGATAAACAGCTCATTCGAAAATAGTAAGAACACTTAAATATCATTTTATGTTTATAAGCCTGGTGAAGAATTTTTTTATTTACAGTAGACTGAAAATGCATTGTCTGTAATTTACAGTTTAAGTTTAGATTTTTTCCATGTTTGATTTTTGTTTAATTTTAGGATATTTTAAACTAAACTTCTTAGTCATTTATTAGCTTTTTGATTAACATAAATATACTTAAAGGTTTTAAGTTAAAAACTTACAATACTTATTTAAACATGTAATTTTAAACTTTTTATTTATACATAAACAAGAAAATCCATTTATAACGTTGATTGTTTTAATTTTATTTATGCTATTTCTTACAAATTTTTGATATTTAACAAAACTAACCTGTCAAAGAGAACTCTTTTATTAATAAATGTAAGTGATAACATACAACTGATGTAAAAATTTATATTTATAAATTTCATAGTACGTTATTGTACTTATATGTAAATTTTCTAGTTAAATAAAAACTTATACCTTATCTATAACAACAGACACCATTGAATGTCTCCCATTGGAGTAAGTATTATGAAAAACAGCTCTCAAATAAGGTTTGTTTTTTTAATTTGTTTAAAGTTGACTAATAATAAAACTTTTTTTTACTTATTAATGGAAAGTAGGTCATTAATAAAAACAAAGACTAAATTATTCTTTATTAATTTTAGTAACATAAAAAAAGGTAAACAATCTTTTTTTTTCTTTTTACTATATATAAAAAAAACATAGTGTCATAATTTATTATAAATCATTAAAAGTAAAAAATAAGTTTAATTATTTTTCAACTTTAACTAAGTATTTTCTAAAGATTTATAAATCAAAATAAAGACATTTAAAGTTAAATGATGTTAATTAAATCTATTCTTTTATATGAATAAAACAGATAAACAGCTCATTCGAAAATAGTATAATCGGTTCAGCTAAAGAAATGGTGAAAGATATTGTGGACAATTTGGAAACATTTCCTGCTAACAATGTTACGACACAAACATTTATGGTAAAGTATAAAATACATTAATTTGACAAATACTAAGTTTTTGTACTTTTAAAAGCCTAAAGAACATTAATAATTCAAGAAAATACATAAGATTCAACCAAAAGTACTAACTTAAAATTTTTAAATTTACTTTTCTATGTTCTTTTATTTTTTTGTCAGTATTGCTTATAGAATTTTGTTATATTTTGCATACTTATATTAATTTTACAGTACCGCTACTTACTGTTTCTTCGAATACTAACAGGTTCATAGCATGATTGACTATATTGTTTTTCAAAACTTGGACTTGGAGGAATGTAAAAAATTAATTAAATATTTATTGATATGCTGTAGTGCATGGGTTCATGAAGTTGTAAGTGTTTTTTGTTAATTATTTATTTTGTTTCTCAACATTTTTCTTTATATACAGATTTTATGAACATTTAAATATTCGTGGTGTTTTTAAACTATTTAATATATGTTTTACGTTTTTTTAAACATTTTGTGTATTTCTAAAAACATTTTTTATAAGGTAAACTTGCCAACCTTCTTCACGTATGTTAAACAAATTATTCAATATTAGTAAATTTATATGTATGTAAATAACTTTGAAAATAGTCTTGAAATAACTATAAGTTTCTAAGCTGTCAAAACTATTTAAAAAATATGCTAAACAAAAGTTAAAACAAACTTTAAACTTCAAAAAAATTACTTATGTAAATAAAATTCTTTACAGATGAAAACATATAATAGACTACCTTGGGGAAATAAAGTTGATGAGCTTGAAGTTCTTGAAATGGTTGCTAAATACTTAAATGAGTAAGTCGAACCGGAAGTAAAACGAAATAGATTAAAATTCTATACTTTTCATTTTAATATATGTTTTTGTAGGACTGAAAGGGACTCTTTTATGTGTAAATAAATTATAAACAAGTTAAAAATTGTTTTTTCTAAAGTTGTTAAAAGAAGATTTAGCTGTTATTTTCTTATGTTTATATATTGTTTTTTATGTGATACATGATATATCAAACGAATAAAATATTTGAAAAGAAGATATCAGTTTGTATATATAAATCAATTTTACTGTTATACCTCATATACTACAGTAAGAAGTGTACTTAAATTCTGAGTTGACATTAAAAACATTTTATAAACTCATTAGTTGTATTTGCATTTTAATTTCAGCCCAGCAAACCAAAATGAGCTGCAAGCAAAATGCAATGGCGAAACTGGTTGCAAACTGGATAGAAACAGTGAAGTTGTTCCTGATAAAAAACCTCAGGAATTCGGGACGATTCCACATAAGGGACCAGCAAACTTTTCGAAATATCTGGGACACTACGACGGCGTAAGTTACAATGAAAATGTTTTTTTTTAATTTTTTTATAAGTCGAGGATCAGTTTTTATCGGGAAAGTATTTTTAAAAGTAGGTTTGTATTGTAATATGAAAACTTATTAAAATAAAAAGTATAATTTGCTACAAAAACTGACTAATATGCTTTAAAATATTTTTAAAATCACAATTCAGCTAATAATTGATCTCAAAATCTAAAGATCTTACAAATATTTATTTTGGTGCTCACGCACCTTTATACACACATGCCAAAAGTTCAACTTCTCAGAAGAAGACTGTAAAGAAGACAAAAGCAAATAAAGAAGAAGACATTCCAAAAAGTGACCTGGAATGGAAACTAAAAATTAAAAACTGGCGACTTATGAGCAGTGAAGCGGAACAAAGAGCTAAACTAGGTTACTTTTTTACTTTATACAAATTATTGAAATGCTAAAGGACTCTATTGTGATTACGATTTGTAGATGAAACAGATTTAAAAAAAAATACTTAGGTTGTGAGACTAATATTTTTGCTAATATATTGTTCTTAGTTTTGTTAGCAAATTAAAAAAAAACTTGACAGAGGCGTTGAAAATGAATATGTTGCAAAACGAATTATCAAGCGATGAATCTTACTGCTTTGAGCAAATGAATGCACCAAAGGGAAAGAGTAATACAATCTGGGAGTCAATGAACGTGAAGAAGACGCGAGCCAATGAGGAAGAAGCGTTTCCAAAGGCAATGCAAGCATTTTCAAAGATGACACAAGAGAAATCACGCATAGTAGCAAAGTATAGTAGCCTTGTGTTAATAAACTAAAAATAGAAATTTTCAAAAAATGAATATAATCAAAAAAAGTAAAAAATTGTAATACATAAATTTAAATTAATTAAAACTCTTGTATATCTCTGCGACTGATGACTGTGTTTCACGGTCTTTTAGCACCTTTCAAGGGCACATTTTAGTTTACTTTGTTTACTCTGAAGTTTAATAACAAGTATGCAATTTTACGTGTAAAACAATAGTATAATGGTTAAATAATCGTCGTTCAAATCCGGGGACTCGAGTTGGTCTCACTTGTTGCCAGATTTGTTTTTGTTAACCTAAAATACCATACTAGTAACTTAAAATAAATTATTGTTTCACAAAGTTTCAATCAGAACTGAAACACTATTTTGATAATACTTAAGATTATAAATAATTTAAGTTTGTATAAACCTTTTCTTAAAGCTTATTAAATAAACTAACTAAAAGTTTTAAGCTTGAAATATTTTAGTAATATAATAGTAATATAAGTAATAGTAAAAAGTATTTTACTGTACGTGCGCTAGTAACTTTGTAAACTTTATATATTCAGTTTAAACATCAAGCTAAACGAGTTATGAGAAACTCCATAATCAAGCATTAGAAAATGTACTATAAATTTAGATTAAATTACAATTGAGAATAATTCAAATTAAATTAAGCAATAAATTTATTGTTGAGAAAAATAAACTAATCATTATAAGTAAAAAGTTCTGTTTAAACTAAAGTGATTGTTTTTTCACATAGTTAAAAAATGAATAATTATAAAAGATAAAACAAAACTTGCTGTTTTATTCCTAAAACTGTTAAATGACTGTATTTATTTACCATAGTTTAGTTTAATTTTGGTAAAAACCATAATATAAATGTAATGTTTGAAATAATCAATTATTAAATAAAAAGGCTAACGACTTTTTAACAATGTAGTGATTTTATTTAAACTAAGACTAAAATTACTTATTATGCAAAACGTGTATAACTATAAAGTTTAAAGTTATATATTGTTTTATAATATTTTGTCTTATTATCTTTATATGTTACAGTCGTAAGATTTCAAAATAATTTATATGTCAGTTGATTGTTTTTTGAGTGCCATTGTTAGAAAAAACTCCAGCAAACAATCTTAAATAAAGTTGAAAAAAAAGCAAACAATGAAAGTTAGAATCATCTATTCATTTATGCACAAAACTATTTAGTTTATATTATCCAGTTGAGCATTTTAAACTAAAAATTAAGCAGGGTCGGCAATCCTTTATAAGTAAAAAATAATAATTTTACTACAAAAATGCTCGATGGCTGCACTATGTAATAACAAAAGTCTTGAACTTCACAACATTTTACTTTTTCCTCGTTCTATAAAAGCAAAAAAAAAAATTTTTTTTGTTTATATCAATTAAACCTACTTACACATTAAAATTTTTCAAAATATTTATTTTTTTTTGAGTTTTGGCATTTAATTAAGTTTTTCTTTTTGTTAATTTGAACTATTGTCGGAATTTGAATTGCCATAAAACCAAAAGTTTTATTTAAGTAAACAATTCTAAATAAATGTTAGACAAAATTTACAACTTTTTTTTGATAAGTATTACGGTGTGTTACAAAATCTTTTTTGTTCTTATAAGTATTTAAGTTAAAAAAACTGTATGCTAAAAAGCGCAACACTTCAATTTTTAAAAATCGCATTTATGTGCAGTTTTTTAAATTTGTTAATGATGCTAAAGTTTTATATATACTTTAAAAAAAATATTTCGAAAACTTTAGTTTAAAGTTTTATTCAAATCATTATTTCGAGTTAAACTGTAAACTTTAATCCCTTATATGTAAAGTTAACAATTTTAGGTGGTTTCCCTTTTATTATTTACAAGCTAAGTTTGGTGAAAATAAAACATAATTTAACTTTAACTTATAATTTATCAAATTAACTAATAGTTACTACTAATCTTAATTAAATTTTGTACAAATATAAGAATATATTTTTAATTAATTTTATTTTTTTTTTTAATTAAAACTTTACTTGTTTTTACTAAGTCATAACCTTTAAAAGAAAAAAGTCATGGTGGTCCATATCTTAAATTATTTCAGTTGTGACACAAAATAAGTTTATCTCTAAAGCATTAAAAAAATAATTTTCGGAAATTATATTTAGTTTAACTTCATTGTTATTAAATAGAATTTGTTTTTATATTTTACACATTCATTGTCAAAGTCATGGTGGTCCATGTCTTAAATTATTTCAGTTGTAACACAAAATAAGTTTATCTCTAAAGCACTTAAAAATAATTTGTGGAAATTTTATTTACTCCAACTTCATTGTTATTATATAGAATTAGTTTTTTATTTTACACACTTATTGTCAAAGCCCATGGGTGGGGAATTGACAGTTTTAATTAAAATTGGTCTCAGTTTAAAAACTAGCTGCTAGTTGCTTTTATTGCATCCTAAGATTCAAAGTAACTTTTGAAAAATATGAGTTTAATTTTGAGAAGTTCAATAGGTGTCTTCTGGAAGGCCATGCTTAAAAATGCTAAAAATACTGAGTACTTTGATATATGTTTCCTTTTACAGCTTTTTACATAATCATTATGAAACCTTTGCAGTCAATTTGTACTTATCATGGAAAAATCTTATTTAGGAAATGTTTTTACCTTTAAAAAATTTTAGTCTTTTGAAAAAAATCAATAATTTAAAACTTCATTGTGAATTGCTTACTTTTTGTTCATCTAACTGTTAATCATGCAAGGAACATATCTTTTAAACTTTAGTTCTCTAGAATAAAAACCTTAGATGCAAGAGATATTTTTTAAGTTCGAAAAAATTACTCACGACAAGTAGTTCTATATAAATCTGTATTACAAAAATTTTATAAAACTGACAATACCTTAGTAACTATTCATTTTCTTTTGTTCTACTCTACTATATATAAAATAAAAGCACCACTTCAAGCTACTTAATTATAAAAATAACAAAGTAAAGTGGCATTAAGTACTTTTTTTTTAAATTAAGATATCAGAAACAGATAAACAGCTCATTCGAAAATAGTAAGAACACTTAAATATCATTTTATGTTTATAAGCCTGGTGAAGAATTTTTTTATTTACAGTAGACTGAAAATGCATTGTCTGTAATTTACAGTTTAAGTTTAGATTTTTTCCATGTTTGATTTTTGTTTAATTTTAGGATATTTTAAACTAAACTTCTTAGTCATTTATTAGCTTTTTGATTAACATAAATATACTTAAAGGTTTTAAGTTAAAAACTTACAATACTTATTTAAACATGTAATTTTAAACTTTTTATTTATACATAAACAAGAAAATCCATTTATAACGTTGATTGTTTTAATTTTATTTATGCTATTTCTTACAAATTTTTGATATTTAACAAAACTAACCTGTCAAAGAGAACTCTTTTATTAATAAATGTAAGTGATAACATACAACTGATGTAAAAATTTATATTTATAAATTTCATAGTACGTTATTGTACTTATATGTAAATTTTCTAGTTAAATAAAAACTTATACCTTATCTATAACAACAGACACCATTGAATGTCTCCCATTGGAGTAAGTATTATGAAAAACAGCTCTCAAATAAGGTTTGTTTTTTTAATTTGTTTAAAGTTGACTAATAATAAAACTTTTTTTTACTTATTAATGGAAAGTAGGTCATTAATAAAAACAAAGACTAAATTATTCTTTATTAATTTTAGTAACATAAAAAAAGGTAAACAATCTTTTTTTTTTCTTTTTACTATATATAAAAAAAACATAGTGTCATAATTTATTATAAATCATTAAAAGTAAAAAATAAGTTTAATTATTTTTCAACTTTAACTAAGTATTTTCTAAAGATTTATAAATCAAAATAAAGACATTTAAAGTTAAATGATGTTAATTAAATCTATTCTTTTATATGAATAAAACAGATAAACAGCTCATTCGAAAATAGTATAATCGGTTCAGCTAAAGAAATGGTGAAAGATATTGTGGACAATTTGGAAACATTTCCTGCTAACAATGTTACGACACAAACATTTATGGTAAAGTATAAAATACATTAATTTGACAAATACTAAGTTTTTGTACTTTTAAAAGCCTAAAGAACATTAATAATTCAAGAAAATACATAAGATTCAACCAAAAGTACTAACTTAAAATTTTTAAATTTACTTTTCTATGTTCTTTTATTTTTTTTGTCAGTATTGCTTATAGAATTTTGTTATATTTTGCATACTTATATTAATTTTACAGTACCGCTACTTACTGTTTCTTCGAATACTAACAGGTTCATAGCATGATTGACTATATTGTTTTTCAAAACTTGGACTTGGAGGAATGTAAAAAATTAATTAAATATTTATTGATATGCTGTAGTGCATGGGTTCATGAAGTTGTAAGTGTTTTTTGTTAATTATTTATTTTGTTTCTCAACATTTTTCTTTATATACAGATTTTATGAACATTTAAATATTCGTGGTGTTTTTAAACTATTTAATATATGTTTTACGTTTTTTTAAACATTTTGTGTATTTCTAAAAACATTTTTTATAAGGTAAACTTGCCAACCTTCTTCACGTATGTTAAACAAATTATTCAATATTAGTAAATTTATATGTATGTAAATAACTTTGAAAATAGTCTTGAAATAACTATAAGTTTCTAAGCTGTCAAAACTATTTAAAAAATATGCTAAACAAAAGTTAAAACAAACTTTAAACTTCAAAAAAATTACTTATGTAAATAAAATTCTTTACAGATGAAAACATATAATAGACTACCTTGGGGAAATAAAGTTGATGAGCTTGAAGTTCTTGAAATGGTTGCTAAATACTTAAATGAGTAAGTCGAACCGGAAGTAAAACGAAATAGATTAAAATTCTATACTTTTCATTTTAATATATGTTTTTGTAGGACTGAAAGGGACTCTTTTATGTGTAAATAAATTATAAACAAGTTAAAAATTGTTTTTTCTAAAGTTGTTAAAAGAAGATTTAGCTGTTATTTTCTTATGTTTATATATTGTTTTTTATGTGATACATGATATATCAAACGAATAAAATATTTGAAAAGAAGATATCAGTTTGTATATATAAATCAATTTTACTGTTATACCTCATATACTACAGTAAGAAGTGTACTTAAATTCTGAGTTGACATTAAAAACATTTTATAAACTCATTAGTTGTATTTGCATTTTAATTTCAGCCCAGCAAACCAAAATGAGCTGCAAGCAAAATGCAATGGCGAAACTGGTTGCAAACTGGATAGAAACAGTGAAGTTGTTCCTGATAAAAAACCTCAGGAATTCGGGACGATTCCACATAAGGGACCAGCAAACTTTTCGAAATATCTGGGACACTACGACGGCGTAAGTTACAATGAAAATGTTTTTTTTTAATTTTTTTATAAGTCGAGGATCAGTTTTTATCGGGAAAGTATTTTTAAAAGTAGGTTTGTATTGTAATATGAAAACTTATTAAAATAAAAAGTATAATTTGCTACAAAAACTGACTAATATGCTTTAAAATATTTTTAAAATCACAATTCAGCTAATAATTGATCTCAAAATCTAAAGATCTTACAAATATTTATTTTGGTGCTCACGCACCTTTATACACACATGCCAAAAGTTCAACTTCTCAGAAGAAGACTGTAAAGAAGACAAAAGCAAATAAAGAAGAAGACATTCCAAAAAGTGACCTGGAATGGAAACTAAAAATTAAAAACTGGCGACTTATGAGCAGTGAAGCGGAACAAAGAGCTAAACTAGGTTACTTTTTTACTTTATACAAATTATTGAAATGCTAAAGGACTCTATTGTGATTACGATTTGTAGATGAAACAGATTTAAAAAAAAATACTTAGGTTGTGAGACTAATATTTTTGCTAATATATTGTTCTTAGTTTTGTTAGCAAATTAAAAAAAAACTTGACAGAGGCGTTGAAAATGAATATGTTGCAAAACGAATTATCAAGCGATGAATCTTACTGCTTTGAGCAAATGAATGCACCAAAGGGAAAGAGTAATACAATCTGGGAGTCAATGAACGTGAAGAAGACGCGAGCCAATGAGGAAGAAGCGTTTCCAAAGGCAATGCAAGCATTTTCAAAGATGACACAAGAGAAATCACGCATAGTAGCAAAGTATAGTAGCCTTGTGTTAATAAACTAAAAATAGAAATTTTCAAAAAATGAATATAATCAAAAAAAGTAAAAAATTGTAATACATAAATTTAAATTAATTAAAACTCTTGTATATCTCTGCGACTGATGACTGTGTTTCACGGTCTTTTAGCACCTTTCAAGGGCACATTTTAGTTTACTTTGTTTACTCTGAAGTTTAATAACAAGTATGCAATTTTACGTGTAAAACAATAGTATAATGGTTAAATAATCGTCGTTCAAATCCGGGGACTCGAGTTGGTCTCACTTGTTGCCAGGTTTGTTTTTGTTAACCTAAAATACCATACTAGTAACTTAAAATAAATTATTGTTTCACAAAGTTTCAATCAGAACTGAAACACTATTTTGATAATACTTAAGATTATAAATAATTTAAGTTTGTATAAACCTTTTCTTAAAGCTTATTAAATAAACTAACTAAAAGTTTTAAGCTTGAAATATTTTAGTAATATAATAGTAATATAAGTAATAGTAAAAAGTATTTTACTGTACGTGCGCTAGTAACTTTGTAAACTTTATATATTCAGTTTAAACATCAAGCTAAACGAGTTATGAGAAACTCCATAATCAAGCATTAGAAAATGTACTATAAATTTAGATTAAATTACAATTGAGAATAATTCAAATTAAATTAAGCAATAAATTTATTGTTGAGAAAAATAAACTAATCATTATAAGTAAAAAGTTCTGTTTAAACTAAAGTGATTGTTTTTTCACATAGTTAAAAAATGAATAATTATAAAAGATAAAACAAAACTTGCTGTTTTATTCCTAAAACTGTTAAATGACTGTATTTATTTACCATAGTTTAGTTTAATTTTGGTAAAAACCATAATATAAATGTAATGTTTGAAATAATCAATTATTAAATAAAAAGGCTAACGACTTTTTAACAATGTAGTGATTTTATTTAAACTAAGACTAAAATTACTTATTATGCAAAACGTGTATAACTATAAAGTTTAAAGTTATATATTGTTTTATAATATTTTGTCTTATTATCTTTATATGTTACAGTCGTAAGATTTCAAAATAATTTATATGTCAGTTGATTGTTTTTTGAGTGCCATTGTTAGAAAAAACTCCAGCAAACAATCTTAAATAAAGTTGAAAAAAAAGCAAACAATGAAAGTTAGAATCATCTATTCATTTATGCACAAAACTATTTAGTTTATATTATCCAGTTGAGCATTTTAAACTAAAAATTAAGCAGGGTCGGCAATCCTTTATAAGTAAAAAATAATAATTTTACTACAAAAATGCTCGATGGCTGCACTATGTAATAACAAAAGTCTTGAACTTCACAACATTTTACTTTTTCCTCGTTCTATAAAAGCAAAAAAAAAAATTTTTTTTGTTTATATCAATTAAACCTACTTACACATTAAAATTTTTCAAAATATTTATTTTTTTTTGAGTTTTGGCATTTAATTAAGTTTTTCTTTTTGTTAATTTGAACTATTGTCGGAATTTGAATTGCCATAAAACCAAAAGTTTTATTTAAGTAAACAATTCTAAATAAATGTTAGACAAAATTTACAACTTTTTTTTGATAAGTATTACGGTGTGTTACAAAATCTTTTTTGTTCTTATAAGTATTTAAGTTAAAAAAACTGTATGCTAAAAAGCGCAACACTTCAATTTTTAAAAATCGCATTTATGTGCAGTTTTTTAAATTTGTTAATGATGCTAAAGTTTTATATATACTTTAAAAAAAATATTTCGAAAACTTTAGTTTAAAGTTTTATTCAAATCATTATTTCGAGTTAAACTGTAAACTTTAATCCCTTATATGTAAAGTTAACAATTTTAGGTGGTTTCCCTTTTATTATTTACAAGCTAAGTTTGGTGAAAATAAAACATAATTTAACTTTAACTTATAATTTATCAAATTAACTAATAGTTACTACTAATCTTAATTAAATTTTGTACAAATATAAGAATATATTTTTAATTAATTTTATTTTTTTTTTTAATTAAAACTTTACTTGTTTTTACTAAGTCATAACCTTTAAAAGAAAAAAGTCATGGTGGTCCATATCTTAAATTATTTCAGTTGTGACACAAAATAAGTTTATCTCTAAAGCATTAAAAAAATAATTTTCGGAAATTATATTTAGTTTAACTTCATTGTTATTAAATAGAATTTGTTTTTATATTTTACACATTCATTGTCAAAGTCATGGTGGTCCATGTCTTAAATTATTTCAGTTGTAACACAAAATAAGTTTATCTCTAAAGCACTTAAAAATAATTTGTGGAAATTTTATTTACTCCAACTTCATTGTTATTATATAGAATTAGTTTTTTATTTTACACACTTATTGTCAAAGCCCATGGGTGGGGAATTGACAGTTTTAATTAAAATTGGTCTCAGTTTAAAAACTAGCTGCTAGTTGCTTTTATTGCATCCTAAGATTCAAAGTAACTTTTGAAAAATATGAGTTTAATTTTGAGAAGTTCAATAGGTGTCTTCTGGAAGGCCATGCTTAAAAATGCTAAAAATACTGAGTACTTTGATATATGTTTCCTTTTACAGCTTTTTACATAATCATTATGAAACCTTTGCAGTCAATTTGTACTTATCATGGAAAAATCTTATTTAGGAAATGTTTTTACCTTTAAAAAATTTTAGTCTTTTGAAAAAAATCAATAATTTAAAACTTCATTGTGAATTGCTTACTTTTTGTTCATCTAACTGTTAATCATGCAAGGAACATATCTTTTAAACTTTAGTTCTCTAGAATAAAAACCTTAGATGCAAGAGATATTTTTTAAGTTCGAAAAAATTACTCACGACAAGTAGTTCTATATAAATCTGTATTACAAAAATTTTATAAAACTGACAATACCTTAGTAACTATTCATTTTCTTTTGTTCTACTCTACTATATATAAAATAAAAGCACCACTTCAAGCTACTTAATTATAAAAATAACAAAGTAAAGTGGCATTAAGTACTTTTTTTTAAATTAAGATATCAGAAACAGATAAACAGCTCATTCGAAAATAGTAAGAACACTTAAATATCATTTTATGTTTATAAGCCTGGTGAAGAATTTTTTTATTTACAGTAGACTGAAAATGCATTGTCTGTAATTTACAGTTTAAGTTTAGATTTTTTCCATGTTTGATTTTTGTTTAATTTTAGGATATTTTAAACTAAACTTCTTAGTCATTTATTAGCTTTTTGATTAACATAAATATACTTAAAGGTTTTAAGTTAAAAACTTACAATAATTATTTAAACATGTAATTTTAAACTTTTTATTTATACATAAACAAGAAAATCCATTTATAACGTTGATTGTTTTAATTTTATTTATGCTATTTCTTACAAATTTTTGATATTTAACAAAACTAACCTGTCAAAGAGAACTCTTTTATTAATAAATGTAAGTGATAACATACAACTGATGTAAAAATTTATATTTATAAATTTCATAGTACGTTATTGTACTTATATGTAAATTTTCTAGTTAAATAAAAACTTATACCTTATCTATAACAACAGACACCATTGAATGTCTCCCATTGGAGTAAGTATTATGAAAAACAGCTCTCAAATAAGGTTTGTTTTTTTAATTTGTTTAAAGTTGACTAATAATAAAACTTTTTTTTACTTATTAATGGAAAGTAGGTCATTAATAAAAACAAAGACTAAATTATTCTTTATTAATTTTAGTAACATAAAAAAAGGTAAACAATCTTTTTTTTTTCTTTTTACTATATATAAAAAAAACATAGTGTCATAATTTATTATAAATCATTAAAAGTAAAAAATAAGTTTAATTATTTTTCAACTTTAACTAAGTATTTTCTAAAGATTTATAAATCAAAATAAAGACATTTAAAGTTAAATGATGTTAATTAAATCTATTCTTTTATATGAATAAAACAGATAAACAGCTCATTCGAAAATAGTATAATCGGTTCAGCTAAAGAAATGGTGAAAGATATTGTGGACAATTTGGAAACATTTCCTGCTAACAATGTTACGACACAAACATTTATGGTAAAGTATAAAATACATTAATTTGACAAATACTAAGTTTTTGTACTTTTAAAAGCCTAAAGAACATTAATAATTCAAGAAAATACATAAGATTCAACCAAAAGTACTAACTTAAAATTTTTAAATTTACTTTTCTATGTTCTTTTATTTTTTTTGTCAGTATTGCTTATAGAATTTTGTTATATTTTGCATACTTATATTAATTTTACAGTACCGCTACTTACTGTTTCTTCGAATACTAACAGGTTCATAGCATGATTGACTATATTGTTTTTCAAAACTTGGACTTGGAGGAATGTAAAAAATTAATTAAATATTTATTGATATGCTGTAGTGCATGGGTTCATGAAGTTGTAAGTGTTTTTTGTTAATTATTTATTTTGTTTCTCAACATTTTTCTTTATATACAGATTTTATGAACATTTAAATATTCGTGGTGTTTTTAAACTATTTAATATATGTTTTACGTTTTTTTAAACATTTTGTGTATTTCTAAAAACATTTTTTATAAGGTAAACTTGCCAACCTTCTTCACGTATGTTAAACAAATTATTCAATATTAGTAAATTTATATGTATGTAAATAACTTTGAAAATAGTCTTGAAATAACTATAAGTTTCTAAGCTGTCAAAACTATTTAAAAAATATGCTAAACAAAAGTTAAAACAAACTTTAAACTTCAAAAAAATTACTTATGTAAATAAAATTCTTTACAGATGAAAACATATAATAGACTACCTTGGGGAAATAAAGTTGATGAGCTTGAAGTTCTTGAAATGGTTGCTAAATACTTAAATGAGTAAGTCGAACCGGAAGTAAAACGAAATAGATTAAAATTCTATACTTTTCATTTTAATATATGTTTTTGTAGGACTGAAAGGGACTCTTTTATGTGTAAATAAATTATAAACAAGTTAAAAATTGTTTTTTCTAAAGTTGTTAAAAGAAGATTTAGCTGTTATTTTCTTATGTTTATATATTGTTTTTTATGTGATACATGATATATCAAACGAATAAAATATTTGAAAAGAAGATATCAGTTTGTATATATAAATCAATTTTACTGTTATACCTCATATACTACAGTAAGAAGTGTACTTAAATTCTGAGTTGACATTAAAAACATTTTATAAACTCATTAGTTGTATTTGCATTTTAATTTCAGCCCAGCAAACCAAAATGAGCTGCAAGCAAAATGCAATGGCGAAACTGGTTGCAAACTGGATAGAAACAGTGAAGTTGTTCCTGATAAAAAACCTCAGGAATTCGGGACGATTCCACATAAGGGACCAGCAAACTTTTCGAAATATCTGGGACACTACGACGGCGTAAGTTACAATGAAAATGTTTTTTTTTAATTTTTTTATAAGTCGAGGATCAGTTTTTATCGGGAAAGTATTTTTAAAAGTAGGTTTGTATTGTAATATGAAAACTTATTAAAATAAAAAGTCTAATTTGCTACAAAAACTGACTAATATACTTTAAAATATTTTTAAAATCACAATTCAGCTAATAATTGATCTCAAAATCTAAAGATCTTACAAATATTTATTTTGGTGCTCACGCACCTTTATACACACATGCCAAAAGTTCAACTTCTCAGAAGAAGACTGTAAAGAAGACAAAAGCAAATAAAGAAGAAGACATTCCAAAAAGTGACCTGGAATGGAAACTAAAAATTAAAAACTGGCGACTTATGAGCAGTGAAGCGGAACAAAGAGCTAAACTAGGTTACTTTTTTACTTTATACAAATTATTGAAATGCTAAAGGACTCTATTGTGATTACGATTTGTAGATGAAACAGATTTAAAAAAAAATACTTAGGTTGTGAGACTAATATTTTTGCTAATATATTGTTCTTAGTTTTGTTAGCAAATTAAAAAAAAACTTGACAGAGGCGTTGAAAATGAATATGTTGCAAAACGAATTATCAAGCGATGAATCTTACTGCTTTGAGCAAATGAATGCACCAAAGGGAAAGAGTAATACAATCTGGGAGTCAATGAACGTGAAGAAGACGCGAGCCAATGAGGAAGAAGCGTTTCCAAAGGCAATGCAAGCATTTTCAAAGATGACACAAGAGAAATCACGCAAAGAGTGGCAACTGTGGAACAAGGAAGAAGTGCAAAGAATGAAAAATGGTATAATTGTTTTTTATACAAATAATTTTGAAACGCTATTTTTTGTATCAATTTAAACTGTTAGACGACACTTAAAAAAGATAATAATATTTTAAGTTTTTTACCTGCATTGGAACTTCTCACTATTTTGTTTTTAAATTTTTTTATTAAACGTAAATTTTCAACAGAAGCGTTGCAAAAGGAAAGGCAGAGGCAAGAGGATAACTTGGAACGAATTGCAATGCGAAACAAAATGAAAGAGTTTGGAGGACATAATTCTAAAATGGTGAGTGAATAAATTTAATAAAATATTGTCGAGCTTTGATCTTATACTCTAGTTTTATTTAAATTTTTTAAAGAATTAGCTTGATTGATAAATGTATCAAGAGAAACGAAAAAGTTCACAGATATTTCAAATTTTTTTACCCAATAAACTATTTTCAGCTTCAGTAATAATGTTTTTACTTTGTTCATTTGTAGTTATCATTCAAATAAAACTAACATCAATACATATTGCCATTTACAGATAAAAACTGTTTATAACTAAACTTATGTCTAAACTAAATCCTAGAACATGTTATAGCTGATAATAGAAACTTCATAACAGTTTTTTCCAATTTAAACTTTCATTTTTAGCACAACAAGTATGAAGATGATGAAGAAAAAATAAAAGTTAATGTCCTCATGCTTCGCGACCGAGTGCATTCCATGGCTCAAGAGTTTAAAAGGTTACCTTCATGTTTTGAAACACTATTGAACCTAATTTTTAAGTATTATTGAGCCTAATCGTTACATAATTGCTTCGTTTTTGACAAAATGTTTTGTTTTCATAGTATTCACAGAAAAAAAAGTAAACTAATCAGTCTAATGCCTTTAAAAACTAAGCCACCTAAGCACAATTTCTTACTAAACTACTATTAGTCGCATAAATGAGTCTTAATCTGAGTTTTTTAAATAATAAAACAATATAAATATATCTAGTTTACAAGTGCTTGCTTTCAAAATTGATATTGAAAAACGTGCATAATATTATGTATAGTATTTTTACGATCATTTTGATTTGTTTCAGAATTTATAGTTAAAAGACTTTAAGACTGCACAAGTTGACATGAGAAATAATTAATAAAAAAGTTTTATTACGACCCCATAAAACACCATTAAAACAGAAAACAAGTGATAAGACATAACATACTATAGATTATTAGTATAAATATGCAAGATGAAGTTATTTTGTTTCAGACATTCCGATGGTTACCAGCGGAAACTCAAGGACTTGAAAGCGCAGCGTGATGCCGGATTGTCAAAAAGAGTGTACAATGTGTAAGCTGAAAATATTTGATTTTTTTTTTCTAAAATAGTCACACATGTGGTTTAACTTGAGTTATTTTCGTAAAGATTATTTGAAGTAACGTTTTCTTATTATCGTTTTTTTTACACGTATACATAATGATACAGTTTATTCTTTCTGAATTGGCGTACAACGAGTAAGTTGAACGTTTTCTCTATAACGTTGTGTTTCTAGATAGTAGTCATATAGGGTTTAAGCTTACGTTTTTTTTAAATAAATTTTAAGTAGTTTTTCTACTTTTTTAAGCTTTAACAAGTTGAAGCATAATTTAAAATTTATTTTTTACCTGTTTTAAATTAAAAAATCCAGTACTTTTATATTTTATTTGTCGATTAAAACTAAGTTAGCCAGTTGCTTTAGCTAACAAATAATACGAGCACCGAGCTAAATATACAATTTAATTTTTTAAATTTTTGACTAGTTTATTTGTACTATTTCAGCTTGAAATCTGAAGAAATGAAAAATTTTGAAAAAATTAAATACGAACATTTGGAAAGTCTTTCAAAACTAAACAAGCAAATCGAATTGATTGAAAAAAGCTTAAAGAAAGTTGTCAAAAACTGTAATGTCTCTCAAAGCTACACAACTAAAAACGTTTTGCCTGAAATGGTTGGTATTCGCAAAATTTAGAAACACTTTTAATTATTTAAAAGTTATTTCGCTTTGAAGTTTTTTTTTAGCAGTGAACTGCACTACAAAACGATATGTTTATTACATATGCTATACACTATACTTATTTGAATTTTACTTAAAAAGACTATAGCATTAAAAATTCATTAAACATTAAACAAGAATTACTATGAAAACTTAATTTAACAACAAATATGAATTAAACATAAACTATTTAGACATATTAGTATATATATAAATAACAATATGTTGTTTTTTTTCTCCAACATTTTTCAAACAAATAAATTTTGGCAGGAACCTTTTTATTTTGATGACGGTGATAGAGTGTACAAAGTCGGAAAAGGAAAAGAATTCAGTGGCACTTGTTCTACTATGAGTGTTAGTAACATATTTGTAAATAATTACTATATAGCCACCAACCTTGCTAGTTCATGGTTTAATTTACACTGGAGTAAAAGTTTCGAACACTAGCTTTTGTAGTTTACATAAAAAACAACAAAGTCTTTTACGTGAAATGATCTAACAGCATTGTTTTAAGAAAGGCATTGTTCTTTTTTTTAAGTTTTTATTTTATAAAACTAAATGTTTCTAGTAGGCTGGACTAAATTTTCTATAAAAATTCTTTCGCGGGTCGGACTTGTACCGCAAAAGAATATTGTCAGAAGCTTAGCATAATTAGTAATTAAAATCAGTTGTTTTTTAGACCTTATGAAACCTTATGTTTTATTAATAACATTGTATATCTTTCTTCAGAACACGAAAAATAGCGTACTAAGATATTGTTTTGTAATTTAACTTCGATTTATTTTTAGCTTTCCATAGAAGATAAAGAAAACTTTCAACAAGTAGCCGCTTTGAAAAAACAAAGAAAACAGCTACTCCAAGCAAAACAATCCATAGTGGAAAACTATGTAGAGTTAGTTTTTATCGCTGTTTTTACGGGTAGCTGCCAAGTTTGCACGAAGGGGCAAAATTTTGCACAAAAAACTTATGCACGGAGACATTCTCGTACGAGTTATTTTTTTGTTTTTTTTTATAGTTTTTTTATTCACATAAACATTTTTTTACTATCACTGTTATACCTAACCCTTACCCTCGGTGGGTAGGTTTTTTTTATTAATTTACTTTTAATTGTTCTTTTTTCTAAATAGTAATTTTTATTAGTCATTATGTATAATAATTTTTATCAGTTATATATTATTTTTTGATAATATTTTTTTTTACTTAATTAATTTCTTAGTTTTTACAATCACTGCTACCCCTAACCCTTACCCTTGGTTAGTAATTTTTTTTTTTAATATTTTATCTTTTAGTTTTTTTTTATATTTTAATTTTTTATTTTTTCTGTGTGTTTTGCTCTGGTGAAAAAATGACCCTCCGTGCAAAATTGTAAGTCACTCAAAGTTGACCCTTTGTGCAAAATTATCTTCCTGCATTCTAGTCCTCTCGTGCTATTTTGTCATCGTGCAATTTTGACCCGTTATCATTTCTAACTTCTAAATTAAGTTTTCAAATGCTTAGCAGCAACTGTTAGACTGGAATCACAAGTAAAACTGTTTAACAAAAAAAATATAATTTTAACTTTAATCAAACTTGTTTTCCCTATTCTCGAACATAAGTAGTGTGAAATCGTTTATTTTTTATTTTTGCAGGCGCCATAAAGCTCACAATGAAAAAATAAACGAGATTGAAAAGGATCATCTCATGGGACCAACTGAATTTTTCAGGAAGTTAGTTTTAATTAATAATTATTTATCACTTATTCTTGAGTTAAGATCTGTATAAATATATTTTTTATAGTTATTTATTTTTTTAAATGAAATTACTGAGGGTTATTTAGATAAAACATCATCTAATATAACATCACATGAATTTACTTTATTAAATTAATAGTAACAACAATTATTTGTAAAAGTGGGGTGCCTACTTTTTAAGTGTAAAAAAGAAAACTATGTGCATTCTTAGATTATTCAAAACAAATATTTATAGGTTTTGTTATAAGTTATTACAGTGTAGTTTTAGCCAGCTGAGAATATTGTTAGAAAATATTATTTTGAAAATGCTAAAACTCAATAGTTGCTGCCATTAATACATATGGCGAGAAATACCTTCTATCTATTTATCTAACAAATTCTACAAATGTATTTCAAATAACAAACAGTTTTTTTTTTTGCAAAGATACTAGTAAACACTTTTTACAATTCAGATTGCACAACGAAGAGATGAAGAAGTTCGAAAAGGTCAAACAGGAATGCTTTGCGAAAATGAAGGAAATTGACGACCACGTCAAAAAGATTGATGCAACCTTAAGCCTAGAACAGTGATTATAAATTTAGTAACATTAAAATTTTTTATGAATAAACCTGCCTTATACAATTTATTGCCTCTTTTATTTAAAACAAAACATTTTTGTATTTGACTTACGTTTAACATGTGATGGTCTATAAATTATTTTACACTGATGCTCCGTTCGATTACGCCCTCTCATATAAAAGTATGCACTTTCGGACTCTAAATATTTATGACCATTTAGCTTTGTGCTAATGTTGCTATTATGTTTGTTTGTTTTTACTTGTTGTATTTTTATTAAATTCTGGAAAATATACTTATTTGGTTCTCACTGTTAAGTATTTACTTTTTAGGTACTTTGATGTTAAGTACTCACTTATATCTAAATAAAAAAAAAATTACAATCAAAATAGCTTGAAATACTTAGACAGATATGTTTTCATTTATTTTAACTCTTATTTACTTAAGAAAGTTACTACACTTATAAGTTTAGTTATTAAAACAATTATTCAAGCATTTTTTGTATAAAAACGTTATTCTTGCTTTAAGCTTAAGGGTATTCTTTACATAATAGCTAGTATAAGTTGTGTTCCGCATTTCCCGGTCAGTTTTACATGTTTTAGCTATAACTGTTACTGGTTGTATTTCTTTTGTTTATTATGGGTACCATTTGGTATTTTATGATAGTTTGTTATGTGAAGTTTTACTGAAATTCTGTGTTTATTTTATGTTAAATAAATGAAAGACAAGTTGAGTTTGTCAGCTTAATATAATTTAATAGTTTGTTTTTCATTAGAAGAAATAGGTAAATTAGTTTAACAAATAAATGAAGTTTAAAGTAATTGCAAAGTAAAATTACAAACTATTTTTTTATTGTAGTTTGCATAGTAACAAAAAATGTTGTGAAAATTTAGATAAAAATGAAAAATGCATTTGGAAGGGTATATTACGTACATAGTTATTTTTAGTGAAAAAGAAAATTTGGCTCAGTATGAGTGAAGGCTAAATGTAAGGGGTTGGTGGGTGGTGGATGTGGACGGCATGGCTATAGAGACACCGAGTGGTGAAAAAAACGCGTAAATTTTTTTAATTTTTAATTATTCTAGAACGGCTATGGTGCAATCTCTGGAGAAGTCTGTGACTCGATGGCGCCACCTAGCGGTTGAAAATTTTAATTTTTAGTTTTATTTTTACGAAGATATTTTTTTTTCTTCAAGTTAGAGCTTTAAAAACCTCAACATTTCGTATACTACTTTGAGGTGAACGGTTTTAAATATATTTTACTTGATATACCGCATGTAATAAAATTCAAGTCTCAAGAAATTTCGGTTTGAATTTTAATAGAAAATAAGTAATAAAATAAAACATAAAACGTGTACTCAACCAAAATGCAGATAAATTCTGCATATTTTTTGTTTAGTTTGAGCTTGAAAAACCTGAGAATTTCATAACAGTTGTTTTAAATTAAGTTCAAATTAAATGGTTTTTACTATTTATTACTAGAAAGTAAAGTATAAGTAAAACTTAGTTTTTAATTTTCTTACTTAATAACTAAAATAAATGTTTGATAAATAACTTTGAAAGCATGTAATTTTCAAAGATATAAAAGTAATTGTAGTATCTTTTCGTGTATAAAAAAAGTATGTGTGATATTTATATGAACTTATTGACTTACTGATAGTTTCATCTAGTTTACGTTTAGCTTATAAACCGTTTGTTCAACATACTTGTTTGATAAAAGGTCAAAAAGTGTCATTTAATTGTATATTTCTAAAAGCTATCTGTTTTCTTTTTTTGTAGTATCGCTTAGTTTCACTAATACTAGCAACCTAAAAAGTCATTATATCAGTTAGTTCACATTATTTTAAATTTCGTTGGAATTTTCACATACATTCTAAAAGTTTTTTCTTAAGACTCGAACGCATTAAACCAAAGCAAGATAAGGAATAAACTTTCTATTTGCATTTAATATTTTTCATATTGTTTTTATATGCTTAAATGAAGTTATTAATAAGTAGTATTTCCTTACTTAAGAAGAGCTGAACAGTAAACTAGTCAGTAGTATATTGCTGAGCTGAGAAAATAACTATTAAAACTAGTATTCTTTAAGCAAGAAGAAATTTTTCAAAATTTGTTTTTCTGATTATAAATAGAAAAAAGGTTTAATGTTAAAGCAACACATTAAACACAGCTTAATTAACTTTAAACAGTTGTAAATCCTTTAGTTTCATACAAAGCTAACTTATGGGAGAAAGTTTATATCCAAAGTATTAAAACTGGCATGAGCTTATTTAGAATCAATTAACGAAATAAATTTGCTATTTCTACAATATATTTTTAAAACATTTAAATTTAGAGAATCAAGTATATAAAGTCAAAATCATAGAGGTCAAAAGAACTCAAATAGCGCTGTCGGTAGAGCGTCAGGTCGGCACTGCATACGTACTGGGTTTGAACCTTGGTGGTACCCACTTTTTTTCTCCTTCTTGTTAAACTTAATTTTTACGCTGATTAGTTGAACAATAATTATTACATGATCATCACATGATATATAATATCAACCATACAACTTTGTTCATTTTAAGTCACAAAAATACTATTTTATTAAAAAAGCTAACCTACTAAGATTGACATTTAAACATCGTCGTTGTCTTTTGCCGTAGTTAACAATAAAACTCTTTGAAGTTTTGCTAAGCATGTCCGCTTTAGGAAGATACTTTACTACTAATTAAAGAAAAAATATAATATAAAAATAAGCAAAAAATATACGAAATATAATATATGTTATTAAATTAAGCATCTGAATCAAAAGTCCATGTAGCACAGCGGTAGGAAGCTGCAACATACAATCATACATTACTAGGTTCGAAACCCTCATTGGACACATTTTTTGTTAATTGTGTTTACTCTTAAATTTAGTTATTATGCAACGTCATGACTAAAATATATTAAGAATTAAGGCTATTAAAGCTGTATAAGTTTTAAACTTCGATCTAACAGAAACTTTTCAAACATGTTAATGAAAAAATAATCACTTTTAAAGCAGTTCAAACAATAGTCCATTTGTATATTATTGCTAAGTAAAAAACAAATAAGTTTTGAAAATAAATAGATAAAAAAAAAGAAAGTTGAGTTTATATTTTAAAAGTTAGTAAATGTGAATGTGGAACGATAGTGTAGCAGTTGAAGTCTGTGCGTTGAAAGCTAGCGATTTGGGTCACTTGTTGCTCGATTTTATTCAACTTGATATACTATGAAAGTATTTTATAAAATTTACGCTGTCACAAAGTTTCAATCAGAACCAAACATCTAAGAAAATATACCAACTAGTTCATTAAAATTATTATTATTTATTAGTACTATCTTCGGTCTTTATCAAAATAGATTCTTAAAACTAGTTAGTTATTTTATCAGTAACTTACAAAGATATATACGAATATTAAGCAAAAAACAATACTAGTCATCCATCTTTAGCTGTAAAATTTAAACTTAAAGTTTCTGTACTATTAGTTTCTTCTTTAAAAGAAGGATTAGTTTAACATGTCGATTTTTACTGGAAAAATGCAAAAATGACAACCTTAACTCTTATATACTTTAAACTTTTCCAAAAGTACTTTTAAATTAACTGTCGTTATGACTCAAAGTAAATATTTAAAAAATGACTTATATTTATAAGCATTTTATAACAAAAAGTAGTAAAATTTACACGTACTTTGTTATAAAAGTTAATTAAAGCTTGATAAATCCAAACTTTGCTTAATAATAAGATTCAAAATTTTTGATAATCAAAACATTAAATAAGTACTTTTTTACTGTTTGTTTTAAACAAAAAAAATCAAGTATTAAAAAGTATATTTGAGCTGCTTATGCAGCTTTTGAATGGAAACTTTTTCAAATATCAATATTTGCGTTAATGTTTTATGTAAAATGAGCTGCTTTATCTTCTTTCTAAGCTTATTTTCAATGTTAAGTATAGTAGCCTTGTGTTAATAAACTAAAAATAGAAATTTTCAAAAAATGAATATAATCAAAAAAAGTAAAAAATTGTAATACATAAATTTAAATTAATTAAAACTCTTGTATATCTCTGCGACTGATGACTGTGTTTCACGGTCTTTTAGCACCTTTCAAGGGCACATTTTAGTTTACTTTGTTTACTCTGAAGTTTAATAACAAATATGAAATTTTACGTGTAAAACAATAGTATAATGGTTAAATAATCGTCGTTCAAATCCGGGGACTCGAGTTGGTCTCACTTGTTGCCAGATTTGTTTTTGTTAACCTAAAATACCATACTAGTAACTTATAATAAATTATTGTTTCACAAAGTTTCAATCAGAACTGAAACACTATTTTGATAATACTTAAGATTATAAATAATTTAAGTTTGTATAAACCTTTTCTTAAAGCTTATTAAAAAAACTAACTAAAAGTTTTAAGCTTGAAATATTTTAGTAATATAATAGTAATATAAGTAATAGTAAAAAGTATTTTACTGTACGTGCGCTAGTAACTTTGTAAACTTTATATATTCAGTTTAAACATCAAGCTAAACGAGTTATGAGAAACTCCATAATCAAGCATTAGAAAATGTACTATAAATTTAGATTAAATTACAATTGAGAATAATTCAAATTAAATTAAGCAATAAATTTATTGTTGAGAAAAATAAACTAATCATTATAAGTAAAAAGTTCTGTTTAAACTAAAGTGATTGTTTTTTCACATAGTTAAAAAATGAATAATTATAAAAGATAAAACAAAACTTGCTGTTTTATTCCTAAAACTGTTAAATGACTGTATTTATTTACCATAGTTTAGTTTAATTTTGGTAAAAACCATAATATAAATGTAATGTTTGAAATAATCAATTATTAAATAAAAAGGCTAACGACTTTTTAACAATGTAGTGATTTTATTTAAACTAAGACTAAAATTACTTATTATGCAAAACGTGTATAACTATAAAGTTTAAAGTTATATATTGTTTTATAATATTTTGTCTTATTACCTTTATATGTTACAGTCGTAAGATTTCAAAATAATTTATATGTCAGTTGATTGTTTTTTGAGTGCCATTGTTAGAAAAAACTCCAGCAAACAATCTTAAATAAAGTTGAAAAAAAAGCAAACAATGAAAGTTAGAATCATCTATTCATTTATGCACAAAACTATTTAGTTTATATTATCCAGTTGAGCATTTTAAACTAAAAATTAAGCAGGGTCGGCAATCCTTTATAAGTAAAAAATAATAATTTTACTACAAAAATGCTCGATGGCTGCACTATGTAATAACAAAAGTCTTGAACTTCACAACATTTTACTTTTTCCTCGTTCTATAAAAGCAAAAAAAAAAATTTTTTTTGTATATATCAATTAAACCTACTTACACATTAAAATTTTTCAAAATATTTATTTTTTTTGAGTTTTGGCATTTAATTAAGTTTTTCTTTTTGTTAATTTGAACTATTGTCGGAATTTGAATTGCCATAAAACCAAAAGTTTTATTTAAGTAAACAATTCTAAATAAATGTTAGACAAAATTTACAACTTTTTTTTGATAAGTATTACGGTGTGTTACAAAATCTTTTTTGTTCTTATAAGTATTTAAGTTAAAAAAACTGTATGCTAAAAAGCGCAACACTTCAATTTTTAAAAATCGCATTTATGTGCAGTTTTTTAAATTTGTTAATGATGCTAAAGTTTTATATATACTTTAAAAAAAATATTTCGAAAACTTTAGTTTAAAGTTTTATTCAAATCATTATTTCGAGTTAAACTGTAAACTTTAATCCCTTATATGTAAAGTTAACAATTTTAGGTGGTTTCCCTTTTATTATTTACAAGCTAAGTTTGGTGAAAATAAAACATAATTTAACTTTAACTTATAATTTATTAAATTAACTAATAGTTACTACTAATCTTAATTAAATTTTGTACAAATATAAGAATATATTTTTAATTAATTTTATTATTTTTTTAATTAAAACTTTACTTGTTTTTACTAAGTCATAACCTTTAAAAGAAAAAAGTCATGGTGGTCCATATCTTAAATTATTTCAGTTGTGACACAAAATAAGTTTATCTCTAAAGCATTAAAAAAATAATTTTCGGAAATTATATTTAGTTTAACTTCATTGTTATTAAATAGAATTGGTTTTTATATTTTACACATTCATTGTCAAAGTCATGGTGGTCCATGTCTTAAATTATTTCAGTTGTAACACAAAATAAGTTTATCTCTAAAGCACTTAAAAATAATTTGTGGAAATTTTATTTACTCCAACTTCATTGTTATTATATAGAATTAGTTTTTTATTTTACACACTCATTGTCAAAGCCCATGGGTGGGGAATTGACAGTTTTAATTAAAATTGGTCTCAGTTTAAAAACTAGCTGCTAGTTGCTTTTATTGCATCCTAAGTTTCAAAGTAACTTTTGAAAAATATGAGTTTAATTTTGAGAAGTTCAATAGGTGTCTTCTGGAAGGCCATGCTTAAAAATGCTAAAAATACTGAGTACTTTGATATATGTTTCCTTTTACAGCTTTTTACATAATCATTATGAAACCTTTGCAGTCAATTTGTACTTATCATGGAAAAATCTTATTTAGGAAATGTTTTTACCTTTAAAAAATTTTAGTCTTTTGAAAAAAATCAATAATTTAAAACTTCATTGTGAATTGCTTACTTTTTGTTCATCAAACTGTTAATCATGCAAGGAACATATCTTTTAAACTTTAGTTCTCTAGAATAAAAACCTTAGATGCAAGAGATATTTTTTAAGTTCAAAAAAATTACTCACGACAAGTAGTTCTATATAAATCTGTATTACAAAAATTTTATAAAACTGACAATACTTTAGTAACTATTCATTTTCTTTTGTTCTACTCTACTATATATAAAATAAAAGCACCACTTCAAGCTACTTAATTATAAAAATAACAAAGTAAAGTGGCATTAAGTACTTTTTTTTAAAATTAAGATATCAGAAACAGATAAACAGCTCATTCGAAAATAGTAAGAACACTTAAATATCATTTTATGTTTATAAGCCTGGTGAAGAATTTTTTTATTTACAGTAGACTGAAAATGCATTGTCTGTAATTTACAGTTTAAGTTTAGATTTTTTCCATGTTTGATTTTTGTTTAATTTTAGGATATTTTAAACTAAACTTCTTAGTCATTTATTAGCTTTTTGATTAACATAAATATACTTAAAGGTTTTAAGTTAAAAACTTACAATACTTATTTAAACATGTAGTTTTAAACTTTTTATTTATATATAAACAAGAAAATCCATTTATAACGTTGATTGTTTTAATTTTATTTATGCTATTTCTTACAAATTTTTGATATTTAACAAAACTAACCTGTCAAAGAGAACTCTTTTATTAATAAATGTAAGTGATAACATACAACTGATGTAAAAATTTATATTTATAAATTTTATAGTACGTTATTGTACTTATGTGTAAATTTTCTAGTTAAATAAAAACTTATACCTTATCTATAACAACAGACACCATTGAATGTCTCCCATTGGAGTAAGTATTATGAAAAACAGCTCTCAAATAAGGTTTGTTTTTTTAATTTGTTTAAAGTTGACTAATAATAAAACTTTTTTTTACTTATTAATGGAAAGTAGGTCATTAATAAAAACAAAGACTAAATTATTCTTTATTAATTTTAGTAACATAAAAAAAGGTAAACAATCTTTTTTTTTTCTTTTTACTATATATAAAAAAAACATAGTGTCATAATTTATTATAAATCATTAAAAGTAAAAAATAAGTCCAATTATTTTTCAACTTTAACTAAGTATTTTCTAAAGATTTATAAATCAAAATAAAGACATTTAAAGTTAAATGATGTTAATTAAATCTATTCTTTTATATGAATAAAACAGATAAACAGCTCATTCGAAAATAGTATAATCGGTTCAGCTAAAGAAATGGTGAAAGATATTGTGGACAATTTGGAAACATTTCCTGCTAACAATGTTACGACACAAACATTTATGGTAAAGTATAAAATACATTAATTTGACAAATACTAAGTTTTTGTACTTTTAAAAGCCTAAAGAACATTAATAATTCAAGAAAATACATAAGATTCAACCAAAAGTACTAACTTAAAATTTTTAAATTTACTTTTCTATGTTCTTTAATTTTTTTGTCAGTATTGCTTATAGAATTTTGTTATATTTTGCATACTTATATTAGTTTTACAGTACCGCTACTTACTGTTTCTTTGAATACTAACAGGTTCATAGCATGATTGACTATATTGTATCTCAAAACTTAGATTTGGAGGAGTGCAAAAAATTAATTAAATATTCATTGATTTGCTGTAGTACATGGGTTCATGAAGTTGTAAGTGTTTTTTGTTAATTATTTATTTAGTTTCTCAACGTTTTTCTTTATAAATAGATTTTATGGACATTTAAATACTCGAGGTGTTTTTCAACTATTTAATATATGTTTTATGTTTTTTTAAACATTTTTTGTATTTCTAAAAACATTTTTTATAAGGTAAACTTGCCTACCTTCTTCACGTATGTTAAACAAATTATTCAATATTAGTAAATTTATATGTATGTAAATATCTTTGAAAATAGTCTTGAAATAACTATAAGTTTCTAAGCTGTCAAAACTATTTAAAAAATATGCTAAACAAAAGTTAAAACAAATTTTAAACTTCAAAAAAATTACTTATATAAATAAAATTCTTTACAGATGAAAACATATAATAGACTACCTTGGGGAAATAAAGTTGATGAGCTTGAAGTTCTTGAAATGGTTGCTAAATACTTAAATGAGTAAGTCGAACCGGAAGTAAAACGAAATAGATTAAAATTCTATATTTTTCATTTTAATATATGTTTTTGTAGGACTGAAAGGGACTCTTTTATGTGTAAATAAATTATAAACAAGTTAAAAATTGTTTTTTCTAAAGTTGTTAAAAGAAGATTTAGCTGTTATTTTCTTATGTTTATATATTGTTTTTTATGTGATATATGATATATCAAACGAATAAAATATTTGAAAAGAAGATATCAGTTTGTATATATAAATCAATTTTACTGTTATACCTCATATAGTACAGTAAGAAGTGTACTTAAATTCTGAGTTGACATTAAAAACATTTTATAAACTCATTAGTTGTATTTGCATTTTAATTTCAGCCCAGCAAACCAAAATGAGCTGCAAGCAAAATGCAATGGCGAAACTGGTTGCAAACTGGATAGAAACAGTGAAGTTGTTCCTGATAAAAAACCTCAGGAATTCGGGACGATTCCACATAAGGGACCAGCAAACTTTTCGAAATATCTGGGACACTACGACGGCGTAAGTTACAATGAAAATGTTCTTTTTTAATTTTTTTATAAGTCGAGGATCAGTTTTTATCGGGAAAGTATTTTTAAAAGTAGGTTTGTATTGTAATATGAAAACTTATTAAAATAAAAAGTCTAATTTGCTACAAAAACTGACTAATATGCTTTAAAATATTTTTAAAATCACAATTCAGCTAATAATTGATCTCAAAATCTAAAGATCTTACAAATATTTATTTTGGTGCTCACGCACCTTTATACACACATGCTAAAAGTTCAACTTCTCAGAAGAAGACTGTAAAGAAGACAAAAGCAAATAAAGAAGAAGACATTCCAAAAAGTGACCTGGAATGGAAACTAAAAATTAAAAACTGGCGACTTATGAGCAGTGAAGCGGAACAAAGAGCTAAACTAGGTTACTTTTTTACTTTATACAAATTGTTGAAATGCTAAAGGACTCTATTGTGATTACGATTTGTAGATGAAACAGATTTAAAAAAAAATACTTAGGTTGTGAGACTAATATTTTTGCTAATATATTGTTCTTAGTTTTGTTAGCAAATTAAAAAAAAACTTGACAGAGGCGTTGAAAATGAATATGTTGCAAAACGAATTATCAAGCGATGAATCTTACTGCTTTGAGCAAATGAATGCACCAAAGGGAAAGAGTAATACAATCTGGGAGTCAATGAACGTGAAGAAGACGCGAGCCAATGAGGAAGAAGCGTTTCCAAAGGCAATGCAAGCATTTTCAAAGATGACACAAGAGAAATCACGCAAAGAGTGGCAACTGTGGAACAAGGAAGAAGTGCAAAGAATGAAAAATGGTATAATTGTTTTTTATACAAATAATTTTGAAACGCTATTTTTTGTATCAATTTAAACTGTTAGACGACACATAAAAAAGATAATAATATTTTAAGTTTTTTACCTGCATTGGAACTTCTCACTATTTTGTTTTTAAATTTTTTTATTAAACGTAAATTTTCAACAGAAGCGTTGCAAAAGGAAAGGCAGAGGCAAGAGGATAACTTGGAACGAATTGCAATGCGAAACAAAATGAAAGAGTTTGGAGGACATAATTCTAAAATGGTGAGTGAATAAATTTAATAAAATATTGTCGAGCTTTGATCTTATACTCTAGTTTTATTTAAATCTTTTAAAGAATTAGCTTGATTGATAAATGTATCAAGAGAAACGAAAAAGTTCACAGATATTTCAAATTTTTTTACCCAATAAACTATTTTCAGCTTCAGTAATAATGTTTTTACTTTGTTCATTTGTAGTTATCGTTCAAATAAAACTAACATCAATACATATTGCCATTTACAGATAAAAACTGTTTATAACTAAACTTAATGTCTAAACTAAATCCTAGAACATGTTATAGCTGATAATAGAAACTTCATAACAGTTTTTTCCAATTTAAACTTTCATTTTTAGCACAACAAGTATGAAGATGATGAAGAAAAAATAAAAGTTAATGTCCTCATGCTTCGCGACCGAGTGCATTCCATGGCTCAAGAGTTTAAAAGGTTACCTTCATGTTTTGAAACACTATTGAACCTAATTTTTAAGTATTATTGAGCCTAATCGTTACATAATTGCTTCGTTTTTGACAAAATGTTTTGTTTTCATAGTATTCACAGAAAAAAAAGTAAACTAATCAGTCTAATGCCTTTAAAAACTAAGCCACCTAAGCACAATTTCTTACTAAACTACTATTAGTCGCATAAATGAGTCTTAATCTGAGTTTTTTAAATAATAAAACAATATAAATATATCTAGTTTACAAGTGCTTGCTTTCAAAATTGATATTGAAAAACGTGCATAATATTATGTATAGTATTTTTACGATCATTTTGATTTGTTTCAGAATTTATAGTTAAAAGACTTTAAGACTGCACAAGTTGACATGAGAAATAATTAATAAAAAAGTTTTATTACGACCCCATAAAACACCATTAAAACAGAAAACAAGTGATAAGACATAACATACTATAGATTATTAGTATAAATATGCAAGACGAAGTTATTTTGTTTCAGACATTCCGATGGTTACCAGCGGAAACTCAAGGACTTGAAAGCGCAGCGTGATGCCGGATTGTCAAAAAGAGTGTACAATGTGTAAGCTGAAAATATTTGATTTTTTTTTTCTAAAATAGTCACACATGTGGTTTAACTTGAGTTATTTTCGTAAAGATTATTTGAAGTAAGGTTTTCTTATTATCGTTTTTTTTACACGTATACATAATGATACAGTTTATTCTTACTGAATTGGCGTACAACGAGTAAGTTGAACGTTTTCTCTATAACGTTGTGTTTCTAGATAGTAGTCATATAGGGTTTAAGCTTACGTTTTTTTTAAATAAATTTTAAGTAGTTTTTCTACTTTTTTAAGCTTTAACAAGTTGAAGCACAATTTAAAATTTATTTTTTACCTGTTTTAAATTAAAAAATCCAGTACTTTTATATTTTATTTGTCGATTAAAACTAAGTTAGCCAGTTGCTTTAGCTAACAAATAATACGAGCACCGAGCTAAATATACAATTTAATTTTTTAAATTTTTGACTAGTTTATTTGTACTATTTCAGCTTGAAATCTGAAGAAATGAAAAATTTTGAAAAAATTAAATACGAACATTTGGAAAGTCTTTCAAAACTAAACAAGCAAATCGAATTGATTGAAAAAAGCTTAAAGAAAGTTGTCAAAAACTGTAATGTCTCTCAAAGCTACACAACTAAAAACTTTTTGCCTGAAATGGTTGGTATTCGCAAAATTTAGAAATCTTTTTAATTATTTAAAAGTTATTTCGCTTTAAAGTTTTTTTTTAGCAGTGAACTGCACTACAAAACGATATGTTTATTACATATGCTATACACTATACTTATTTGAATTTTACTTAAAAAGACTATAGCATTAAAAATTCATAAAACATTAAACAAGAATTACTATGAAAACTTAATTTAATAACAAATATGAATTAAACATAAACTATTTAGACATATTAGTATATATATAAATAACAATATGTTGATTTTTTTCTCCAACATTTTTCAAACAAATAAATTTTGGCAGGAATCTAGTTATTTTGATGACGGTGATAGAGTGTACAAAGTCGGAAAAGGAAAAGAATTCGGTGGCACTTGTTCTACTATGAGTGTTAGTAACATATTTGTAAATAATTACTATATAGCCACCAACCTTGCTAGTTCATGGTTTAATTTACACTGGAGTAAAAGTTTCGAACACTAGCTTTTGTAGTTTACATAAAAAACAACAAAGTCTTTTACGTGAAATGATCTAACAGCATTGTTTTAAGAAAGGCATTGTTCTTTTTTTTAAGTTTTTATTTTATAAAACTAAATGTTTCTAGTAGGCTGGACTAAATTTTCTATAAAAATTCTTTCGCGGGTCGGACTTGTACCGCAAAAAAATATTGTCAGAAGCTTAGCATAATTAGTAATTAAAATCAGTTGTTTTTTAGACCTTATGAAACCTTATGTTTTATTAATAACATTGTATATTTTTCTTCAGAACACAAAAATAGCGTACTAAGATATTGTTTTGTAATTTAACTTCGATTTATTTTTAGCTTTCCATAGAAGATAAAGAAAACTTTCAACAAGTAGCCGCTTTGAAAAAACAAAGAAAACAGCTACTCCAAGCAAAATAATCCATAGTGGAAAACTATGTAGAGTTAGTTTTTATCGCTGTTTTTACGGGTAGCTGCCAAGTTTGCACGAAGGGGCAAAATTTTGCACAAAAAACTTATGCACGGAGACATTCTCGTACGAGTTATTTTTATGTTTTTTTTTATAGTTTTTTTATTCACATAAACATTTTTTTACTATCACTGTTATACCTAACCCTTACCCTCGGTGGGTAGGTTTTTTTTATTAATTTACTTTTAATTGTTCTTTTTTCTAAATAGTAATTTTTATTAGTCATTATGTATAATAATTTTTATCAGTTATATATAATTTTTTGATAATATTTTTTTTTACTTAATTAATTTCTTAGTTTTTACAATCACTGCTACCCCTAACCATTACCCTTGGTTAGTAATTTTTTTTTTTAATATTTTATCTTTTAGTTTTTTTTTATATTTTAATTTTTTATTTTTTCTGTGTGTTTTGCTCTGGTGAAAAAATGACCCTCCCTGCAAAATTGTAAGTCACTCAAAGTTGACCCTTTGTGCAAAATTATCTTCCTGCATTCTAGTCCCCTAGTGCAATTTTGTCGTGCAATTTTGACCCGTTATCATTTCTAACTTCTAAATTAAGTTTTCAAATGCTTAGCAGCAACTGTTAGACTTGAATCACAAGTAAAACTGTTTAACAAAAAAAATATAATTTTAACTTTAATCAAACTTGTTTTCCCTATTCTCGAACATAAGTAGTGTGAAATCGTTTATTTTTTATTTTTACAGGCGCCATAAAGCTCACAATGAAAAAATAAACGAGTTTGAAAAGGATCATCTCATGGGACCAATTGAATTTTTCAGGAAGTTAGTTTTAATTAATAATTATTTATCACTTATTCTTGAGTTAAGATCTGTATAAATATATTTTTTATAGTTATTTATTTTTTTAAATGAAATTACTGAGGGTTATTTAGATAAAACATCATCTAATATAACATCACATGAATTTACTTTATTAAATTAATAGTAACAACAATTATTTGTAAAAGTGGGGTGCCTACTTTTTAAGTGTAAAAAAGAAAACTATGTGCATTCTTAGATTATTCAAAACAAATATTTATAGGTTTTGTTATAAGTTATTACAGTGTAGTTTTAGCCATCTGAGAATATTGTTAGAAAATATTATTTTGAAAATGCTAAAACTCAATAGTTGCTGCCATTAATACATATGGCGAGAAATACCTTCTATCTATTTATCTAACAAATTCTACAAATGTATTTCAAATAACAAACAGTTTTTTTTTTTGCAAAGATACTAGTAAACACTTTTTACAATTCAGATTGCACAACGAAGAGATGAAGAAGTTCGAAAAGGTCAAACAGGAATGCTTTGCGAAAATGAAGGAAATTGACGACCACGTCAAAAAGATTGATGCAACCTTAAGCCTAGAACAGTGATTATAAATTTAGTAACATTAAAATTTTTTATGAATAAACCTGCCTTATACAATTTATTGCCTCTTTTATTTAAAACAAAACATTTTTGTATTTGACTTACGTTTAACATGTGATGGTCTATAAATTATTTTACACTGATGCTCCGTTCGATTACGCCCTCTCATATAAAAGTATGCACTTTCGGACTCTAAATATTTATGACCATTTAGCTTTGTGCTAATGTTGCTATTATGTTTGTTTGTTTTTACTTGTTGTATTTTTATTAAATTCTGGAAAATATACTTATTTGGTTCTCACTGTTAAGTATTTACTTTTTAGGTACTTTGATGTTAAGTACTCACTTATATCTAAATAATAAAAAATTACAATCAAAATAGCTTGAAATACTTAGACAGATATGTTTTCATTTATTTTAACTCTTATTTACTTAAGAAAGTTACTACACTTATAAGTTTAGTTATTAAAACAATTATTCAAGCATTTTTTGTATAAAAACGTTATTCTTGCTTTAAGCTTAAGGGTATTCTTTACATAATAGCTAGTATAAGTTGTGTTCCGCATTTCCCGGTCAGTTTTACATGTTTTAGCTATAACTGTTACTGGTTGTATTTCTTTTGTTTATTATGGGTACCATTTGGTATTTTATGATAGTTTGTTATGTGAAGTTTTACTGAAATTCTGTGTTTATTTTATGTTAAATAAATGAAAGACAAGTTGAGTTTGTCAGCTTAATATAATTTAATAGTTTGTTTTTCATTAGAAGAAATAGGTAAATTAGTTTAACAAATAAATGAAGTTTAAAGTAATTGCAAAGTAAAATTACAAACTATTTTTTTATTGTAGTTTGCATAGTAACAAAAAATGTTGTGAAAATTTAGATAAAAATGAAAAATGCATTTGGAAGGGTATATTACGTACATAGTTATTTTTAGTGAAAAAGAAAATTTGGCTCAGTATGAGTGAAGGCTAAATGTAAGGGGTTGGTGGGTGGTGGATGTGGACGGCATGGCTATAGAGACACCGAGTGGTGAAAAAAACAAGTAAATTTTTTTAATTTTTAATTATTCTAGAACGGCTATGGTGCAATCTCTGGAGAAGTCTGTGACTCGATGGCGCCACCTAGCGGTTGAAAATTTTAATTTTTAGTTTTATTTTTACGAAGATATTTTTTTTTCTTCAAGTTAGAGCTTAAAAAACCTCAACATTTCGTATACTACTTTGAGGTGAACGGTTTTAAATATATTTTACTTGATATACCGCATGTAATAAAATTCAAGTCTCAAGAAATTTCGGTTTGAATTTTAATAGAAAATAAGTAATAAAATAAAACATAAAACGTGTACTCAACCAAAATGCAGATAAATTCTGCATATTTTTTGTTTAGTTTGAGCTTGAAAAACCTGAGAATTTCATAACAGTTGTTTTAAATTAAGTTCAAATTAAATGGTTTTTACTATTTATTACTAGAAAGTAAAGTATAAGTAAAACTTAGTTTTTAATTTTCTTACTTAATAACTAAAATAAATGTTTGATAAATAACTTTGAAAGCATGTAATTTTCAAAGATATAAAAGTAATTGTAGTATCTTTTCGTGTATAAAAAAAGTATGTGTGATATTTATATGAACTTATTGACTTACTGATAGTTTCATCTAGTTTACGTTTAGCTTATAAACCGTTTGTTCAACATACTTGTTTGATAAAAGGTCAAAAAGTGTCATTTAATTGTATATTTCTAAAAGCTATCTGTTTTCTTTTTTTGTAGTATCGCTTAGTTTCACTAATACTAGCAACCTAAAAAGTCATTATATCAGTTAGTTCACATTATTTTAAATTTCGTTGGAATTTTCACATACATTCTAAAAGTTTTTTCTTAAGACTCGAACGCATTAAACCAAAGCAAGATAAGGAATAAACTTTCTATTTGCATTTAATATTTTTCATATTGTTTTTATATGCTTAAATGAAGTTATTAATAAGTAGTATTTCCTTACTTAAGAAGAGCTGAACAGTAAACTAGTCAGTAGTATATTGCTGAGCTGAGAAAATAACTATTAAAACTAGTATTCTTTAAGCAAGAAGAAATTTTTCAAAATTTGTTTTTCTGATTATAAATAGAAAAAAGGTTTAATGTTAAAGCAACACATTAAACACAGCTTAATTAACTTTAAACAGTTGTAAATCCTTTAGTTTCATACAAAGCTAACTTATGGGAGAAAGTTTATATCCAAAGTATTAAAACTGGCATGAGCTTATTTAGAATCAATTAACGAAATAAATTTGCTATTTCTACAATATATTTTTAAAACATTTAAATTTAGAGAATCAAGTATATAAAGTCAAAATCATAGAGGTCAAAAGAACTCAAATAGCGCTGTCGGTAGAGCGTCAGGTCGGCACTGCATACGTACTGGGTTTGAACCTTGGTGGTACCCACTTTTTTTCTCCTTCTTGTTAAACTTAATTTTTACGCTGATTAGTTGAACAATAATTATTACATGATCATCACATGATATATAATATCAACCATACAACTTTGTTCATTTTAAGTCACAAAAATACTATTTTATTAAAAAAGCTAACCTACTAAGATTGACATTTAAACATCGTCGTTGTCTTTTGCCGTAGTTAACAATAAAACTCTTTGAAGTTTTGCTAAGCATGTCCGCTTTAGGAAGATACTTTATTACTAATTAAAGAAAAAATATAATATAAAAATAAGCAAAAAATATACGAAATATAATATATGTTATTAAATTAAGCACCTGAATCAAAAGTCCATGTAGCACAGCGGTAGGAAGCTGCAACATACAATCATACATTACTAGGTTCGAAACCCTCATTGGACACATTTTTTGTTAATTGTGTTTACTCTTAAATTTAGTTATTATGCAACGTCATGACTAAAATATATTAAGAATTAAGGCTATTAAAGCTGTATAAGTTTTAAACTTCGATCTAACAGAAACTTTTCAAACATGTTAATGAAAAAATAATCACTTTTAAAGCAGTTCAAACAATAGTCCATTTGTATATTATTGCTAAGTAAAAAACAAATAAGTTTTGAAAATAAATAGATAAAAAAAAAGAAAGTTGAGTTTATATTTTAAAAGTTAGTAAATGTGAATGTGGAACGATAGTGTAGCAGTTGAAGTCTGTGCGTTGAAAGCTAGCGATTTGGGTCACTTGTTGCTCGATTTTATTCAACTTGATATACTATGAAAGTATTTTATAAAATTTACGCTGTCACAAAGTTTCAATCAGAACCAAACACCTAAGAAAATATACCAACTAGTTCATTAAAATTATTATTATTTATTAGTACTATCTTCGGTCTTTATCAAAATAGATTCTTAAAACTAGTTAGTTATTTTATCAGTAACTTACAAAGATATATACGAATATTAAGCAAAAAACAATACTAGTCATCCATCTTTAGCTGTAAAATTTAAACTTAAAGTTTCTGTACTATTAGTTTCTTCTTTAAAAGAAGGATTAGTTTAACATGTCGATTTTTACTGGAAAAATGCAAAAATGACAACCTTAACTCTTATATACTTTAAACTTTTCCAAAAGTACTTTTAAATTAACTGTCGTTATGACTCAAAGTAAATATTTAAAAAATGACTTATATTTATAAGCATTTTATAACAAAAAGTAGTAAAATTTACACGTACTTTGTTATAAAAGTTAATTAAAGCTTGATAAATCCAAACTTTGCTTAATAATAAGATTCAAAATTTTTGATAATCAAAACATTAAATAAGTACTTTTTTACTGTTTGTTTTAAACAAAAAAAATCAAGTATTAAAAAGTATATTTGAGCTGCTTATGCAGCTTTTGAATGGAAACTTTTTCAAATATCAATATTTGCGTTAATGTTTTATGTAAAATGAGCTGCTTTATCTTCTTTCTAAGCTTATTTTCAATGTTAAGTATAGTAGCCTTGTGTTAATAAACTAAAAATAGAAATTTTCAAAAAATGAATATAATCAAAAAAAGTAAAAAATTGTAATACATAAATTTAAATTAATTAAAACTCTTGTATATCTCTGCGACTGATGACTGTGTTTCACGGTCTTTTAGCACCTTTCAAGGGCACATTTTAGTTTACTTTGTTTACTCTGAAGTTTAATAACAAATATGAAATTTTACGTGTAAAACAATAGTATAATGGTTAAATAATCGTCGTTCAAATCCGGGGACTCGAGTTGGTCTCACTTGTTGCCAGATTTGTTTTTGTTAACCTAAAATACCATACTAGTAACTTATAATAAATTATTGTTTCACAAAGTTTCAATCAGAACTGAAACACTATTTTGATAATACTTAAGATTATAAATAATTTAAGTTTGTATAAACCTTTTCTTAAAGCTTATTAAAAAAACTAACTAAAAGTTTTAAGCTTGAAATATTTTAGTAATATAATAGTAATATAAGTAATAGTAAAAAGTATTTTACTGTACGTGCGCTAGTAACTTTGTAAACTTTATATATTCAGTTTAAACATCAAGCTAAACGAGTTATGAGAAACTCCATAATCAAGCATTAGAAAATGTACTATAAATTTAGATTAAATTACAATTGAGAATAATTCAAATTAAATTAAGCAATAAATTTATTGTTGAGAAAAATAAACTAATCATTATAAGTAAAAAGTTCTGTTTAAACTAAAGTGATTGTTTTTTCACATAGTTAAAAAATGAATAATTATAAAAGATAAAACAAAACTTGCTGTTTTATTCCTAAAACTGTTAAATGACTGTATTTATTTACCATAGTTTAGTTTAATTTTGGTAAAAACCATAATATAAATGTAATGTTTGAAATAATCAATTATTAAATAAAAAGGCTAACGACTTTTTAACAATGTAGTGATTTTATTTAAACTAAGACTAAAATTACTTATTATGCAAAACGTGTATAACTATAAAGTTTAAAGTTATATATTGTTTTATAATATTTTGTCTTATTACCTTTATATGTTACAGTCGTAAGATTTCAAAATAATTTATATGTCAGTTGATTGTTTTTTGAGTGCCATTGTTAGAAAAAACTCCAGCAAACAATCTTAAATAAAGTTGAAAAAAAAGCAAACAATGAAAGTTAGAATCATCTATTCATTTATGCACAAAACTATTTAGTTTATATTATCCAGTTGAGCATTTTAAACTAAAAATTAAGCAGGGTCGGCAATCCTTTATAAGTAAAAAATAATAATTTTACTACAAAAATGCTCGATGGCTGCACTATGTAATAACAAAAGTCTTGAACTTCACAACATTTTACTTTTTCCTCGTTCTATAAAAGCAAAAAAAAAAATTTTTTTTGTATATATCAATTAAACCTACTTACACATTAAAATTTTTCAAAATATTTATTTTTTTTGAGTTTTGGCATTTAATTAAGTTTTTCTTTTTGTTAATTTGAACTATTGTCGGAATTTGAATTGCCATAAAACCAAAAGTTTTATTTAAGTAAACAATTCTAAATAAATGTTAGACAAAATTTACAACTTTTTTTTGATAAGTATTACGGTGTGTTACAAAATCTTTTTTGTTCTTATAAGTATTTAAGTTAAAAAAACTGTATGCTAAAAAGCGCAACACTTCAATTTTTAAAAATCGCATTTATGTGCAGTTTTTTAAATTTGTTAATGATGCTAAAGTTTTATATATACTTTAAAAAAAATATTTCGAAAACTTTAGTTTAAAGTTTTATTCAAATCATTATTTCGAGTTAAACTGTAAACTTTAATCCCTTATATGTAAAGTTAACAATTTTAGGTGGTTTCCCTTTTATTATTTACAAGCTAAGTTTGGTGAAAATAAAACATAATTTAACTTTAACTTATAATTTATTAAATTAACTAACAGTTACTACTAATCTTAATTAAATTTTGTACAAATATAAGAATATATTTTTAATTAATTTTATTATTTTTTTAATTAAAACTTTACTTGTTTTTACTAAGTCATAACCTTTAAAAGAAAAAAGTCATGGTGGTCCATATCTTAAATTATTTCAGTTGTGACACAAAATAAGTTTATCTCTAAAGCATTAAAAAAATAATTTTCGGAAATTATATTTAGTTTAACTTCATTGTTATTAAATAGAATTGGTTTTTATATTTTACACATTCATTGTCAAAGTCATGGTGGTCCATGTCTTAAATTATTTCAGTTGTAACACAAAATAAGTTTATCTCTAAAGCACTTAAAAATAATTTGTGGAAATTTTATTTACTCCAACTTCATTGTTATTATATAGAATTAGTTTTTTATTTTACACACTCATTGTCAAAGCCCATGGGTGGGGAATTGACAGTTTTAATTAAAATTGGTCTCAGTTTAAAAACTAGCTGCTAGTTGCTTTTATTGCATCCTAAGTTTCAAAGTAACTTTTGAAAAATATGAGTTTAATTTTGAGAAGTTCAATAGGTGTCTTCTGGAAGGCCATGCTTAAAAATGCTAAAAATACTGAGTACTTTGATATATGTTTCCTTTTACAGCTTTTTACATAATCATTATGAAACCTTTGCAGTCAATTTGTACTTATCATGGAAAAATCTTATTTAGGAAATGTTTTTACCTTTAAAAAATTTTAGTCTTTTGAAAAAAATCAATAATTTAAAACTTCATTGTGAATTGCTTACTTTTTGTTCATCTAACTGTTAATCATGCAAGGAACATATCTTTTAAACTTTAGTTCTCTAGAATAAAAACCTTAGATGCAAGAGATATTTTTTAAGTTCAAAAAAATTACTCACGACAAGTAGTTCTATATAAATCTGTATTACAAAAATTTTATAAAACTGACAATACCTTAGTAACTATTCATTTTCTTTTGTTCTACTCTACTATATATAAAATAAAAGCACCACTTCAAGCTACTTAATTATAAAAATAACAAAGTAAAGTGGCATTAAGTACTTTTTTTTTTAAATTAAGATATCAGAAACAGATAAACAGCTCATTCGAAAATAGTAAGAACACTTAAATATCATTTTATGTTTATAAGCCTGGTGAAGAATTTTTTTATTTACAGTAGACTGAAAATGCATTGTCTGTAATTTACAGTTTAAGTTTAGATTTTTTCCATGTTTGATTTTTGTTTAATTTTAGGATATTTTAAACTAAACTTCTTAGTCATTTATTAGCTTTTTGATTAACATAAATATACTTAAAGGTTTTAAGTTAAAAACTTACAATACTTATTTAAACATGTAATTTTAAACTTTTTATTTATACATAAACAAGAAAATCCATTTATAACGTTGATTGTTTTAATTTTATTTATGCTATTTCTTACAAATTTTTGATATTTAACAAAACTAACCTGTCAAAGAGAACTCTTTTATTAATAAATGTAAGTGATAACATACAACTGATGTAAAAATTTATATTTATAAATTTCATAGTACGTTATTGTACTTATATGTAAATTTTCTAGTTAAATAAAAACTTATACCTTATCTATAACAACAGACACCATTGAATGTCTCCCATTGGAGTAAGTATTATGAAAAACAGCTCTCAAATAAGGTTTGTTTTTTTAATTTGTTTAAAGTTGACTAATAATAAAACTTTTTTTTACTTATTAATGGAAAGTAGGTCATTAATAAAAACAAAGACTAAATTATTCTTTATTAATTTTAGTAACATAAAAAAAGGTAAACAATCTTTTTTTTTTCTTTTTACTATATATAAAAAAAACATAGTGTCATAATTTATTATAAATCATTAAAAGTAAAAAATAAGTTTAATTATTTTTCAACTTTAACTAAGTATTTTCTAAAGATTTATAAATCAAAATAAAGACATTTAAAGTTAAATGATGTTAATTAAATCTATTCTTTTATATGAATAAAACAGATAAACAGCTCATTCGAAAATAGTATAATCGGTTCAGCTAAAGAAATGGTGAAAGATATTGTGGACAATTTGGAAACATTTCCTGCTAACAATGTTACGACACAAACATTTATGGTAAAGTATAAAATACATTAATTTGACAAATACTAAGTTTTTGTACTTTTAAAAGCCTAAAGAACATTAATAATTCAAGAAAATACATAAGATTCAACCAAAAGTACTAACTTAAAATTTTTAAATTTACTTTTCTATGTTCTTTTATTTTTTTGTCAGTATTGCTTATAGAATTTTGTTATATTTTGCATACTTATATTAATTTTACAGTACCGCTACTTACTGTTTCTTCGAATACTAACAGGTTCATAGCATGATTGACTATATTGTTTTTCAAAACTTGGACTTGGAGGAATGTAAAAAATTAATTAAATATTTATTGATATGCTGTAGTGCATGGGTTCATGAAGTTGTAAGTGTTTTTTGTTAATTATTTATTTTGTTTCTCAACATTTTTCTTTATATACAGATTTTATGAACATTTAAATATTCGTGGTGTTTTTAAACTATTTAATATATGTTTTACGTTTTTTTAAACATTTTGTGTATTTCTAAAAACATTTTTTATAAGGTAAACTTGCCAACCTTCTTCACGTATGTTAAACAAATTATTCAATATTAGTAAATTTATATGTATGTAAATAACTTTGAAAATAGTCTTGAAATAACTATAAGTTTCTAAGCTGTCAAAACTATTTAAAAAATATGCTAAACAAAAGTTAAAACAAACTTTAAACTTCAAAAAAATTACTTATGTAAATAAAATTCTTTACAGATGAAAACATATAATAGACTACCTTGGGGAAATAAAGTTGATGAGCTTGAAGTTCTTGAAATGGTTGCTAAATACTTAAATGAGTAAGTCGAACCGGAAGTAAAACGAAATAGATTAAAATTCTATACTTTTCATTTTAATATATGTTTTTGTAGGACTGAAAGGGACTCTTTTATGTGTAAATAAATTATAAACAAGTTAAAAATTGTTTTTTCTAAAGTTGTTAAAAGAAGATTTAGCTGTTATTTTCTTATGTTTATATATTGTTTTTTATGTGATACATGATATATCAAACGAATAAAATATTTGAAAAGAAGATATCAGTTTGTATATATAAATCAATTTTACTGTTATACCTCATATACTACAGTAAGAAGTGTACTTAAATTCTGAGTTGACATTAAAAACATTTTATAAACTCATTAGTTGTATTTGCATTTTAATTTCAGCCCAGCAAACCAAAATGAGCTGCAAGCAAAATGCAATGGCGAAACTGGTTGCAAACTGGATAGAAACAGTGAAGTTGTTCCTGATAAAAAACCTCAGGAATTCGGGACGATTCCACATAAGGGACCAGCAAACTTTTCGAAATATCTGGGACACTACGACGGCGTAAGTTACAATGAAAATGTTTTTTTTTAATTTTTTTATAAGTCGAGGATCAGTTTTTATCGGGAAAGTATTTTTAAAAGTAGGTTTGTATTGTAATATGAAAACTTATTAAAATAAAAAGTATAATTTGCTACAAAAACTGACTAATATGCTTTAAAATATTTTTAAAATCACAATTCAGCTAATAATTGATCTCAAAATCTAAAGATCTTACAAATATTTATTTTGGTGCTCACGCACCTTTATACACACATGCCAAAAGTTCAACTTCTCAGAAGAAGACTGTAAAGAAGACAAAAGCAAATAAAGAAGAAGACATTCCAAAAAGTGACCTGGAATGGAAACTAAAAATTAAAAACTGGCGACTTATGAGCAGTGAAGCGGAACAAAGAGCTAAACTAGGTTACTTTTTTACTTTATACAAATTATTGAAATGCTAAAGGACTCTATTGTGATTACGATTTGTAGATGAAACAGATTTAAAAAAAAATACTTAGGTTGTGAGACTAATATTTTTGCTAATATATTGTTCTTAGTTTTGTTAGCAAATTAAAAAAAAACTTGACAGAGGCGTTGAAAATGAATATGTTGCAAAACGAATTATCAAGCGATGAATCTTACTGCTTTGAGCAAATGAATGCACCAAAGGGAAAGAGTAATACAATCTGGGAGTCAATGAACGTGAAGAAGACGCGAGCCAATGAGGAAGAAGCGTTTCCAAAGGCAATGCAAGCATTTTCAAAGATGACACAAGAGAAATCACGCATAGTAGCAAAGTATAGTAGCCTTGTGTTAATAAACTAAAAATAGAAATTTTCAAAAAATGAATATAATCAAAAAAAGTAAAAAATTGTAATACATAAATTTAAATTAATTAAAACTCTTGTATATCTCTGCGACTGATGACTGTGTTTCACGGTCTTTTAGCACCTTTCAAGGGCACATTTTAGTTTACTTTGTTTACTCTGAAGTTTAATAACAAGTATGCAATTTTACGTGTAAAACAATAGTATAATGGTTAAATAATCGTCGTTCAAATCCGGGGACTCGAGTTGGTCTCACTTGTTGCCAGATTTGTTTTTGTTAACCTAAAATACCATACTAGTAACTTAAAATAAATTATTGTTTCACAAAGTTTCAATCAGAACTGAAACACTATTTTGATAATACTTAAGATTATAAATAATTTAAGTTTGTATAAACCTTTTCTTAAAGCTTATTAAATAAACTAACTAAAAGTTTTAAGCTTGAAATATTTTAGTAATATAATAGTAATATAAGTAATAGTAAAAAGTATTTTACTGTACGTGCGCTAGTAACTTTGTAAACTTTATATATTCAGTTTAAACATCAAGCTAAACGAGTTATGAGAAACTCCATAATCAAGCATTAGAAAATGTACTATAAATTTAGATTAAATTACAATTGAGAATAATTCAAATTAAATTAAGCAATAAATTTATTGTTGAGAAAAATAAACTAATCATTATAAGTAAAAAGTTCTGTTTAAACTAAAGTGATTGTTTTTTCACATAGTTAAAAAATGAATAATTATAAAAGATAAAACAAAACTTGCTGTTTTATTCCTAAAACTGTTAAATGACTGTATTTATTTACCATAGTTTAGTTTAATTTTGGTAAAAACCATAATATAAATGTAATGTTTGAAATAATCAATTATTAAATAAAAAGGCTAACGACTTTTTAACAATGTAGTGATTTTATTTAAACTAAGACTAAAATTACTTATTATGCAAAACGTGTATAACTATAAAGTTTAAAGTTATATATTTAAAGTTATATATTTAAAGTTATATATTGTTTTATAATATTTTGTCTTATTACCTTTATATGTTACAGTCGTAAGATTTCAAAATAATTTATATGTCAGTTGATTGTTTTTTGAGTGCCATTGTTAGAAAAAACTCCAGCAAACAATCTTAAATAAAGTTGAAAAAAAAGCAAACAATGAAAGTTAGAATCATCTATTCATTTATGCACAAAACTATTTAGTTTATATTATCCAGTTGAGCATTTTAAACTAAAAATTAAGCAGGGTCGGCAATCCTTTATAAGTAAAAAATAATAATTTTACTACAAAAATGCTCGATGGCTTCACTATGTAATAACAAAAGTCTTGAACTTCACAACATTTTACTTTTTCCTCGTTCTATAAAAGCAAAAAAAAAAATTTTTTTTGTTTATATCAATTAAACCTACTTACACATTAAAATTTTTCAAAATATTTATTTTTTTTTGAGTTTTGGCATTTAATTAAGTTTTTCTTTTTGTTAATTTGAACTATTGTCGGAATTTGAATTGCCATAAAACCAAAAGTTTTATTTAAGTAAACAATTCTAAATAAATGTTAGACAAAATTTACAACTTTTTTTTGATAAGTATTACGGTGTGTTACAAAATCTTTTTTGTTCTTATAAGTATTTAAGTTAAAAAAACTGTATGCTAAAAAGCGCAACACTTCAATTTTTAAAAATCGCATTTATGTGCAGTTTTTTAAATTTGTTAATGATGCTAAAGTTTTATATATACTTTAAAAAAAATATTTCGAAAACTTTAGTTTAAAGTTTTATTCAAATCATTATTTCGAGTTAAACTGTAAACTTTAATCCCTTATATGTAAAGTTAACAATTTTAGGTGGTTTCCCTTTTATTATTTACAAGCTAAGTTTGGTGAAAATAAAACATAATTTAACTTTAACTTATAATTTATCAAATTAACTAATAGTTACTACTAATCTTAATTAAATTTTGTACAAATATAAGAATATATTTTTAATTAATTTTATTTTTTTTTTTAATTAAAACTTTACTTGTTTTTACTAAGTCATAACCTTTAAAAGAAAAAAGTCATGGTGGTCCATATCTTAAATTATTTCAGTTGTGACACAAAATAAGTTTATCTCTAAAGCATTAAAAAAATAATTTTCGGAAATTATATTTAGTTTAACTTCATTGTTATTAAATAGAATTTGTTTTTATATTTTACACATTCATTGTCAAAGTCATGGTGGTCCATGTCTTAAATTATTTCAGTTGTAACACAAAATAAGTTTATCTCTAAAGCACTTAAAAATAATTTGTGGAAATTTTATTTACTCCAACTTCATTGTTATTATATAGAATTAGTTTTTTATTTTACACACTTATTGTCAAAGCCCATGGGTGGGGAATTGACAGTTTTAATTAAAATTGGTCTCAGTTTAAAAACTAGCTGCTAGTTGCTTTTATTGCATCCTAAGATTCAAAGTAACTTTTGAAAAATATGAGTTTAATTTTGAGAAGTTCAATAGGTGTCTTCTGGAAGGCCATGCTTAAAAATGCTAAAAATACTGAGTACTTTGATATATGTTTCCTTTTACAGCTTTTTACATAATCATTATGAAACCTTTGCAGTCAATTTGTACTTATCATGGAAAAATCTTATTTAGGAAATGTTTTTACCTTTAAAAAATTTTAGTCTTTTGAAAAAAATCAATAATTTAAAACTTCATTGTGAATTGCTTACTTTTTGTTCATCTAACTGTTAATCATGCAAGGAACATATCTTTTAAACTTTAGTTCTCTAGAATAAAAACCTTAGATGCAAGAGATATTTTTTAAGTTCGAAAAAATTACTCACGACAAGTAGTTCTATATAAATCTGTATTACAAAAATTTTATAAAACTGACAATACCTTAGTAACTATTCATTTTCTTTTGTTCTACTCTACTATATATAAAATAAAAGCACCACTTCAAGCTACTTAATTATAAAAATAACAAAGTAAAGTGGCATTAAGTACTTTTTTTTTTAAATTAAGATATCAGAAACAGATAAACAGCTCATTCGAAAATAGTAAGAACACTTAAATATCATTTTATGTTTATAAGCCTGGTGAAGAATTTTTTTATTTACAGTAGACTGAAAATGCATTGTCTGTAATTTACAGTTTAAGTTTAGATTTTTTCCATGTTTGATTTTTGTTTAATTTTAGGATATTTTAAACTAAACTTCTTAGTCATTTATTAGCTTTTTGATTAACATAAATATACTTAAAGGTTTTAAGTTAAAAACTTACAATACTTATTTAAACATGTAATTTTAAACTTTTTATTTATACATAAACAAGAAAATCCATTTATAACGTTGATTGTTTTAATTTTATTTATGCTATTTCTTACAAATTTTTGATATTTAACAAAACTAACCTGTCAAAGAGAACTCTTTTATTAATAAATGTAAGTGATAACATACAACTGATGTAAAAATTTATATTTATAAATTTCATAGTACGTTATTGTACTTATATGTAAATTTTCTAGTTAAATAAAAACTTATACCTTATCTATAACAACAGACACCATTGAATGTCTCCCATTGGAGTAAGTATTATGAAAAACAGCTCTCAAATAAGGTTTGTTTTTTTAATTTGTTTAAAGTTGACTAATAATAAAACTTTTTTTTACTTATTAATGGAAAGTAGGTCATTAATAAAAACAAAGACTAAATTATTCTTTATTAATTTTAGTAACATAAAAAAAGGTAAACAATCTTTTTTTTTTCTTTTTACTATATATAAAAAAAACATAGTGTCATAATTTATTATAAATCATTAAAAGTAAAAAATAAGTCCAATTATTTTTCAACTTTAACTAAGTATTTTCTAAAGATTTATAAATCAAAATAAAGACATTTAAAGTTAAATGATGTTAATTAAATCTATTCTTTTATATGAATAAAACAGATAAACAGCTCATTCGAAAATAGTATAATCGGTTCAGCTAAAGAAATGGTGAAAGATATTGTGGACAATTTGGAAACATTTCCTGCTAACAATGTTACGACACAAACATTTATGGTAAAGTATAAAATACATTAATTTGACAAATACTAAGTTTTTGTACTTTTAAAAGCCTAAAGAACATTAATAATTCAAGAAAATACATAAGATTCAACCAAAAGTACTAACTTAAAATTTTTAAATTTACTTTTCTATGTTCTTTTATTTTTTTGTCAGTATTGCTTATAGAATTTTGTTATATTTTGCATACTTATATTAATTTTACAGTACCGCTACTTACTGTTTCTTCGAATACTAACAGGTTCATAGCATGATTGACTATATTGTTTTTCAAAACTTGGACTTGGAGGAATGTAAAAAATTAATTAAATATTTATTGATATGCTGTAGTGCATGGGTTCATGAAGTTGTAAGTGTTTTTTGTTAATTATTTATTTTGTTTCTCAACATTTTTCTTTATATACAGATTTTATGAACATTTAAATATTCGTGGTGTTTTTAAACTATTTAATATATGTTTTACGTTTTTTTAAACATTTTGTGTATTTCTAAAAACATTTTTTATAAGGTAAACTTGCCAACCTTCTTCACGTATGTTAAACAAATTATTCAATATTAGTAAATTTATATGTATGTAAATAACTTTGAAAATAGTCTTGAAATAACTATAAGTTTCTAAGCTGTCAAAACTATTTAAAAAATATGCTAAACAAAAGTTAAAACAAACTTTAAACTTCAAAAAAATTACTTATGTAAATAAAATTCTTTACAGATGAAAACATATAATAGACTACCTTGGGGAAATAAAGTTGATGAGCTTGAAGTTCTTGAAATGGTTGCTAAATACTTAAATGAGTAAGTCGAACCGGAAGTAAAACGAAATAGATTAAAATTCTATACTTTTCATTTTAATATATGTTTTTGTAGGACTGAAAGGGACTCTTTTATGTGTAAATAAATTATAAACAAGTTAAAAATTGTTTTTTCTAAAGTTGTTAAAAGAAGATTTAGCTGTTATTTTCTTATGTTTATATATTGTTTTTTATGTGATACATGATATATCAAACGAATAAAATATTTGAAAAGAAGATATCAGTTTGTATATATAAATCAATTTTACTGTTATACCTCATATACTACAGTAAGAAGTGTACTTAAATTCTGAGTTGACATTAAAAACATTTTATAAACTCATTAGTTGTATTTGCATTTTAATTTCAGCCCAGCAAACCAAAATGAGCTGCAAGCAAAATGCAATGGCGAAACTGGTTGCAAACTGGATAGAAACAGTGAAGTTGTTCCTGATAAAAAACCTCAGGAATTCGGGACGATTCCACATAAGGGACCAGCAAACTTTTCGAAATATCTGGGACACTACGACGGCGTAAGTTACAATGAAAATGTTTTTTTTTAATTTTTTTATAAGTCGAGGATCAGTTTTTATCGGGAAAGTATTTTTAAAAGTAGGTTTGTATTGTAATATGAAAACTTATTAAAATAAAAAGTATAATTTGCTACAAAAACTGACTAATATGCTTTAAAATATTTTTAAAATCACAATTCAGCTAATAATTGATCTCAAAATCTAAAGATCTTACAAATATTTATTTTGGTGCTCACGCACCTTTATACACACATGCCAAAAGTTCAACTTCTCAGAAGAAGACTGTAAAGAAGACAAAAGCAAATAAAGAAGAAGACATTCCAAAAAGTGACCTGGAATGGAAACTAAAAATTAAAAACTGGCGACTTATGAGCAGTGAAGCGGAACAAAGAGCTAAACTAGGTTACTTTTTTACTTTATACAAATTATTGAAATGCTAAAGGACTCTATTGTGATTACGATTTGTAGATGAAACAGATTTAAAAAAAAATACTTAGGTTGTGAGACTAATATTTTTGCTAATATATTGTTCTTAGTTTTGTTAGCAAATTAAAAAAAAACTTGACAGAGGCGTTGAAAATGAATATGTTGCAAAACGAATTATCAAGCGATGAATCTTACTGCTTTGAGCAAATGAATGCACCAAAGGGAAAGAGTAATACAATCTGGGAGTCAATGAACGTGAAGAAGACGCGAGCCAATGAGGAAGAAGCGTTTCCAAAGGCAATGCAAGCATTTTCAAAGATGACACAAGAGAAATCACGCATAGTAGCAAAGTATAGTAGCCTTGTGTTAATAAACTAAAAATAGAAATTTTCAAAAAATGAATATAATCAAAAAAAGTAAAAAATTGTAATACATAAATTTAAATTAATTAAAACTCTTGTATATCTCTGCGACTGATGACTGTGTTTCACGGTCTTTTAGCACCTTTCAAGGGCACATTTTAGTTTACTTTGTTTACTCTGAAGTTTAATAACAAGTATGCAATTTTACGTGTAAAACAATAGTATAATGGTTAAATAATCGTCGTTCAAATCCGGGGACTCGAGTTGGTCTCACTTGTTGCCAGATTTGTTTTTGTTAACCTAAAATACCATACTAGTAACTTAAAATAAATTATTGTTTCACAAAGTTTCAATCAGAACTGAAACACTATTTTGATAATACTTAAGATTATAAATAATTTAAGTTTGTATAAACCTTTTCTTAAAGCTTATTAAATAAACTAACTAAAAGTTTTAAGCTTGAAATATTTTAGTAATATAATAGTAATATAAGTAATAGTAAAAAGTATTTTACTGTACGTGCGCTAGTAACTTTGTAAACTTTATATATTCAGTTTAAACATCAAGCTAAACGAGTTATGAGAAACTCCATAATCAAGCATTAGAAAATGTACTATAAATTTAGATTAAATTACAATTGAGAATAATTCAAATTAAATTAAGCAATAAATTTATTGTTGAGAAAAATAAACTAATCATTATAAGTAAAAAGTTCTGTTTAAACTAAAGTGATTGTTTTTTCACATAGTTAAAAAATGAATAATTATAAAAGATAAAACAAAACTTGCTGTTTTATTCCTAAAACTGTTAAATGACTGTATTTATTTACCATAGTTTAGTTTAATTTTGGTAAAAACCATAATATAAATGTAATGTTTGAAATAATCAATTATTAAATAAAAAGGCTAACGACTTTTTAACAATGTAGTGATTTTATTTAAACTAAGACTAAAATTACTTATTATGCAAAACGTGTATAACTATAAAGTTTAAAGTTATATATTTAAAGTTATATATTTAAAGTTATATATTGTTTTATAATATTTTGTCTTATTACCTTTATATGTTACAGTCGTAAGATTTCAAAATAATTTATATGTCAGTTGATTGTTTTTTGAGTGCCATTGTTAGAAAAAACTCCAGCAAACAATCTTAAATAAAGTTGAAAAAAAAGCAAACAATGAAAGTTAGAATCATCTATTCATTTATGCACAAAACTATTTAGTTTATATTATCCAGTTGAGCATTTTAAACTAAAAATTAAGCAGGGTCGGCAATCCTTTATAAGTAAAAAATAATAATTTTACTACAAAAATGCTCGATGGCTTCACTATGTAATAACAAAAGTCTTGAACTTCACAACATTTTACTTTTTCCTCGTTCTATAAAAGCAAAAAAAAAAATTTTTTTTGTTTATATCAATTAAACCTACTTACACATTAAAATTTTTCAAAATATTTATTTTTTTTTGAGTTTTGGCATTTAATTAAGTTTTTCTTTTTGTTAATTTGAACTATTGTCGGAATTTGAATTGCCATAAAACCAAAAGTTTTATTTAAGTAAACAATTCTAAATAAATGTTAGACAAAATTTACAACTTTTTTTTGATAAGTATTACGGTGTGTTACAAAATCTTTTTTGTTCTTATAAGTATTTAAGTTAAAAAAACTGTATGCTAAAAAGCGCAACACTTCAATTTTTAAAAATCGCATTTATGTGCAGTTTTTTAAATTTGTTAATGATGCTAAAGTTTTATATATACTTTAAAAAAAATATTTCGAAAACTTTAGTTTAAAGTTTTATTCAAATCATTATTTCGAGTTAAACTGTAAACTTTAATCCCTTATATGTAAAGTTAACAATTTTAGGTGGTTTCCCTTTTATTATTTACAAGCTAAGTTTGGTGAAAATAAAACATAATTTAACTTTAACTTATAATTTATCAAATTAACTAATAGTTACTACTAATCTTAATTAAATTTTGTACAAATATAAGAATATATTTTTAATTAATTTTATTTTTTTTTTTAATTAAAACTTTACTTGTTTTTACTAAGTCATAACCTTTAAAAGAAAAAAGTCATGGTGGTCCATATCTTAAATTATTTCAGTTGTGACACAAAATAAGTTTATCTCTAAAGCATTAAAAAAATAATTTTCGGAAATTATATTTAGTTTAACTTCATTGTTATTAAATAGAATTTGTTTTTATATTTTACACATTCATTGTCAAAGTCATGGTGGTCCATGTCTTAAATTATTTCAGTTGTAACACAAAATAAGTTTATCTCTAAAGCACTTAAAAATAATTTGTGGAAATTTTATTTACTCCAACTTCATTGTTATTATATAGAATTAGTTTTTTATTTTACACACTTATTGTCAAAGCCCATGGGTGGGGAATTGACAGTTTTAATTAAAATTGGTCTCAGTTTAAAAACTAGCTGCTAGTTGCTTTTATTGCATCCTAAGATTCAAAGTAACTTTTGAAAAATATGAGTTTAATTTTGAGAAGTTCAATAGGTGTCTTCTGGAAGGCCATGCTTAAAAATGCTAAAAATACTGAGTACTTTGATATATGTTTCCTTTTACAGCTTTTTACATAATCATTATGAAACCTTTGCAGTCAATTTGTACTTATCATGGAAAAATCTTATTTAGGAAATGTTTTTACCTTTAAAAAATTTTAGTCTTTTGAAAAAAATCAATAATTTAAAACTTCATTGTGAATTGCTTACTTTTTGTTCATCTAACTGTTAATCATGCAAGGAACATATCTTTTAAACTTTAGTTCTCTAGAATAAAAACCTTAGATGCAAGAGATATTTTTTAAGTTCGAAAAAATTACTCACGACAAGTAGTTCTATATAAATCTGTATTACAAAAATTTTATAAAACTGACAATACCTTAGTAACTATTCATTTTCTTTTGTTCTACTCTACTATATATAAAATAAAAGCACCACTTCAAGCTACTTAATTATAAAAATAACAAAGTAAAGTGGCATTAAGTACTTTTTTTTTTAAATTAAGATATCAGAAACAGATAAACAGCTCATTCGAAAATAGTAAGAACACTTAAATATCATTTTATGTTTATAAGCCTGGTGAAGAATTTTTTTATTTACAGTAGACTGAAAATGCATTGTCTGTAATTTACAGTTTAAGTTTAGATTTTTTCCATGTTTGATTTTTGTTTAATTTTAGGATATTTTAAACTAAACTTCTTAGTCATTTATTAGCTTTTTGATTAACATAAATATACTTAAAGGTTTTAAGTTAAAAACTTACAATACTTATTTAAACATGTAATTTTAAACTTTTTATTTATACATAAACAAGAAAATCCATTTATAACGTTGATTGTTTTAATTTTATTTATGCTATTTCTTACAAATTTTTGATATTTAACAAAACTAACCTGTCAAAGAGAACTCTTTTATTAATAAATGTAAGTGATAACATACAACTGATGTAAAAATTTATATTTATAAATTTCATAGTACGTTATTGTACTTATATGTAAATTTTCTAGTTAAATAAAAACTTATACCTTATCTATAACAACAGACACCATTGAATGTCTCCCATTGGAGTAAGTATTATGAAAAACAGCTCTCAAATAAGGTTTGTTTTTTTAATTTGTTTAAAGTTGACTAATAATAAAACTTTTTTTTACTTATTAATGGAAAGTAGGTCATTAATAAAAACAAAGACTAAATTATTCTTTATTAATTTTAGTAACATAAAAAAAGGTAAACAATCTTTTTTTTTTCTTTTTACTATATATAAAAAAAACATAGTGTCATAATTTATTATAAATCATTAAAAGTAAAAAATAAGTTTAATTATTTTTCAACTTTAACTAAGTATTTTCTAAAGATTTATAAATCAAAATAAAGACATTTAAAGTTAAATGATGTTAATTAAATCTATTCTTTTATATGAATAAAACAGATAAACAGCTCATTCGAAAATAGTATAATCGGTTCAGCTAAAGAAATGGTGAAAGATATTGTGGACAATTTGGAAACATTTCCTGCTAACAATGTTACGACACAAACATTTATGGTAAAGTATAAAATACATTAATTTGACAAATACTAAGTTTTTGTACTTTTAAAAGCCTAAAGAACATTAATAATTCAAGAAAATACATAAGATTCAACCAAAAGTACTAACTTAAAATTTTTAAATTTACTTTTCTATGTTCTTTTATTTTTTTGTCAGTATTGCTTATAGAATTTTGTTATATTTTGCATACTTATATTAATTTTACAGTACCGCTACTTACTGTTTCTTCGAATACTAACAGGTTCATAGCATGATTGACTATATTGTTTTTCAAAACTTGGACTTGGAGGAATGTAAAAAATTAATTAAATATTTATTGATATGCTGTAGTGCATGGGTTCATGAAGTTGTAAGTGTTTTTTGTTAATTATTTATTTTGTTTCTCAACATTTTTCTTTATATACAGATTTTATGAACATTTAAATATTCGTGGTGTTTTTAAACTATTTAATATATGTTTTACGTTTTTTTAAACATTTTGTGTATTTCTAAAAACATTTTTTATAAGGTAAACTTGCCAACCTTCTTCACGTATGTTAAACAAATTATTCAATATTAGTAAATTTATATGTATGTAAATAACTTTGAAAATAGTCTTGAAATAACTATAAGTTTCTAAGCTGTCAAAACTATTTAAAAAATATGCTAAACAAAAGTTAAAACAAACTTTAAACTTCAAAAAAATTACTTATGTAAATAAAATTCTTTACAGATGAAAACATATAATAGACTACCTTGGGGAAATAAAGTTGATGAGCTTGAAGTTCTTGAAATGGTTGCTAAATACTTAAATGAGTAAGTCGAACCGGAAGTAAAACGAAATAGATTAAAATTCTATACTTTTCATTTTAATATATGTTTTTGTAGGACTGAAAGGGACTCTTTTATGTGTAAATAAATTATAAACAAGTTAAAAATTGTTTTTTCTAAAGTTGTTAAAAGAAGATTTAGCTGTTATTTTCTTATGTTTATATATTGTTTTTTATGTGATACATGATATATCAAACGAATAAAATATTTGAAAAGAAGATATCAGTTTGTATATATAAATCAATTTTACTGTTATACCTCATATACTACAGTAAGAAGTGTACTTAAATTCTGAGTTGACATTAAAAACATTTTATAAACTCATTAGTTGTATTTGCATTTTAATTTCAGCCCAGCAAACCAAAATGAGCTGCAAGCAAAATGCAATGGCGAAACTGGTTGCAAACTGGATAGAAACAGTGAAGTTGTTCCTGATAAAAAACCTCAGGAATTCGGGACGATTCCACATAAGGGACCAGCAAACTTTTCGAAATATCTGGGACACTACGACGGCGTAAGTTACAATGAAAATGTTTTTTTTTAATTTTTTTATAAGTCGAGGATCAGTTTTTATCGGGAAAGTATTTTTAAAAGTAGGTTTGTATTGTAATATGAAAACTTATTAAAATAAAAAGTATAATTTGCTACAAAAACTGACTAATATGCTTTAAAATATTTTTAAAATCACAATTCAGCTAATAATTGATCTCAAAATCTAAAGATCTTACAAATATTTATTTTGGTGCTCACGCACCTTTATACACACATGCCAAAAGTTCAACTTCTCAGAAGAAGACTGTAAAGAAGACAAAAGCAAATAAAGAAGAAGACATTCCAAAAAGTGACCTGGAATGGAAACTAAAAATTAAAAACTGGCGACTTATGAGCAGTGAAGCGGAACAAAGAGCTAAACTAGGTTACTTTTTTACTTTATACAAATTATTGAAATGCTAAAGGACTCTATTGTGATTACGATTTGTAGATGAAACAGATTTAAAAAAAAATACTTTGGTTGTGAGACTAATATTTTTGCTAATATATTGTTCTTAGTTTTGTTAGCAAATTAAAAAAAAACTTGACAGAGGCGTTGAAAATGAATATGTTGCAAAACGAATTATCAAGCGATGAATCTTACTGCTTTGAGCAAATGAATGCACCAAAGGGAAAGAGTAATACAATCTGGGAGTCAATGAACGTGAAGAAGACGCGAGCCAATGAGGAAGAAGCGTTTCCAAAGGCAATGCAAGCATTTTCAAAGATGACACAAGAGAAATCACGCATAGTAGCAAAGTATAGTAGCCTTGTGTTAATAAACTAAAAATAGAAATTTTCAAAAAATGAATATAATCAAAAAAAGTAAAAAATTGTAATACATAAATTTAAATTAATTAAAACTCTTGTATATCTCTGCGACTGATGACTGTGTTTCACGGTCTTTTAGCACCTTTCAAGGGCACATTTTAGTTTACTTTGTTTACTCTGAAGTTTAATAACAAGTATGCAATTTTACGTGTAAAACAATAGTATAATGGTTAAATAATCGTCGTTCAAATCCGGGGACTCGAGTTGGTCTCACTTGTTGCCAGATTTGTTTTTGTTAACCTAAAATACCATACTAGTAACTTAAAATAAATTATTGTTTCACAAAGTTTCAATCAGAACTGAAACACTATTTTGATAATACTTAAGATTATAAATAATTTAAGTTTGTATAAACCTTTTCTTAAAGCTTATTAAATAAACTAACTAAAAGTTTTAAGCTTGAAATATTTTAGTAATATAATAGTAATATAAGTAATAGTAAAAAGTATTTTACTGTACGTGCGCTAGTAACTTTGTAAACTTTATATATTCAGTTTAAACATCAAGCTAAACGAGTTATGAGAAACTCCATAATCAAGCATTAGAAAATGTACTATAAATTTAGATTAAATTACAATTGAGAATAATTCAAATTAAATTAAGCAATAAATTTATTGTTGAGAAAAATAAACTAATCATTATAAGTAAAAAGTTCTGTTTAAACTAAAGTGATTGTTTTTTCACATAGTTAAAAAATGAATAATTATAAAAGATAAAACAAAACTTGCTGTTTTATTCCTAAAACTGTTAAATGACTGTATTTATTTACCATAGTTTAGTTTAATTTTGGTAAAAACCATAATATAAATGTAATGTTTGAAATAATCAATTATTAAATAAAAAGGCTAACGACTTTTTAACAATGTAGTGATTTTATTTAAACTAAGACTAAAATTACTTATTATGCAAAACGTGTATAACTATAAAGTTTAAAGTTATATATTGTTTTATAATATTTTGTCTTATTATCTTTATATGTTACAGTCGTAAGATTTCAAAATAATTTATATGTCAGTTGATTGTTTTTTGAGTGCCATTGTTAGAAAAAACTCCAGCAAACAATCTTAAATAAAGTTGAAAAAAAAGCAAACAATGAAAGTTAGAATCATCTATTCATTTATGCACAAAACTATTTAGTTTATATTATCCAGTTGAGCATTTTAAACTAAAAATTAAGCAGGGTCGGCAATCCTTTATAAGTAAAAAATAATAATTTTACTACAAAAATGCTCGATGGCTGCACTATGTAATAACAAAAGTCTTGAACTTCACAACATTTTACTTTTTCCTCGTTCTATAAAAGCAAAAAAAAAAATTTTTTTTGTTTATATCAATTAAACCTACTTACACATTAAAATTTTTCAAAATATTTATTTTTTTTTGAGTTTTGGCATTTAATTAAGTTTTTCTTTTTGTTAATTTGAACTATTGTCGGAATTTGAATTGCCATAAAACCAAAAGTTTTATTTAAGTAAACAATTCTAAATAAATGTTAGACAAAATTTACAACTTTTTTTTGATAAGTATTACGGTGTGTTACAAAATCTTTTTTGTTCTTATAAGTATTTAAGTTAAAAAAACTGTATGCTAAAAAGCGCAACACTTCAATTTTTAAAAATCGCATTTATGTGCAGTTTTTTAAATTTGTTAATGATGCTAAAGTTTTATATATACTTTAAAAAAAATATTTCGAAAACTTTAGTTTAAAGTTTTATTCAAATCATTATTTCGAGTTAAACTGTAAACTTTAATCCCTTATATGTAAAGTTAACAATTTTAGGTGGTTTCCCTTTTATTATTTACAAGCTAAGTTTGGTGAAAATAAAACATAATTTAACTTTAACTTATAATTTATCAAATTAACTAATAGTTACTACTAATCTTAATTAAATTTTGTACAAATATAAGAATATATTTTTAATTAATTTTATTTTTTTTTTTAATTAAAACTTTACTTGTTTTTACTAAGTCATAACCTTTAAAAGAAAAAAGTCATGGTGGTCCATATCTTAAATTATTTCAGTTGTGACACAAAATAAGTTTATCTCTAAAGCATTAAAAAAATAATTTTCGGAAATTATATTTAGTTTAACTTCATTGTTATTAAATAGAATTTGTTTTTATATTTTACACATTCATTGTCAAAGTCATGGTGGTCCATGTCTTAAATTATTTCAGTTGTAACACAAAATAAGTTTATCTCTAAAGCACTTAAAAATAATTTGTGGAAATTTTATTTACTCCAACTTCATTGTTATTATATAGAATTAGTTTTTTATTTTACACACTTATTGTCAAAGCCCATGGGTGGGGAATTGACAGTTTTAATTAAAATTGGTCTCAGTTTAAAAACTAGCTGCTAGTTGCTTTTATTGCATCCTAAGATTCAAAGTAACTTTTGAAAAATATGAGTTTAATTTTGAGAAGTTCAATAGGTGTCTTCTGGAAGGCCATGCTTAAAAATGCTAAAAATACTGAGTACTTTGATATATGTTTCCTTTTACAGCTTTTTACATAATCATTATGAAACCTTTGCAGTCAATTTGTACTTATCATGGAAAAATCTTATTTAGGAAATGTTTTTACCTTTAAAAAATTTTAGTCTTTTGAAAAAAATCAATAATTTAAAACTTCATTGTGAATTGCTTACTTTTTGTTCATCTAACTGTTAATCATGCAAGGAACATATCTTTTAAACTTTAGTTCTCTAGAATAAAAACCTTAGATGCAAGAGATATTTTTTAAGTTCGAAAAAATTACTCACGACAAGTAGTTCTATATAAATCTGTATTACAAAAATTTTATAAAACTGACAATACCTTAGTAACTATTCATTTTCTTTTGTTCTACTCTACTATATATAAAATAAAAGCACCACTTCAAGCTACTTAATTATAAAAATAACAAAGTAAAGTGGCATTAAGTACTTTTTTTTAAATTAAGATATCAGAAACAGATAAACAGCTCATTCGAAAATAGTAAGAACACTTAAATATCATTTTATGTTTATAAGCCTGGTGAAGAATTTTTTTATTTACAGTAGACTGAAAATGCATTGTCTGTAATTTACAGTTTAAGTTTAGATTTTTTCCATGTTTGATTTTTGTTTAATTTTAGGATATTTTAAACTAAACTTCTTAGTCATTTATTAGCTTTTTGATTAACATAAATATACTTAAAGGTTTTAAGTTAAAAACTTACAATACTTATTTAAACATGTAATTTTAAACTTTTTATTTATACATAAACAAGAAAATCCATTTATAACGTTGATTGTTTTAATTTTATTTATGCTATTTCTTACAAATTTTTGATATTTAACAAAACTAACCTGTCAAAGAGAACTCTTTTATTAATAAATGTAAGTGATAACATACAACTGATGTAAAAATTTATATTTATAAATTTTATAGTACGTTATTGTACTTATATGTAAATTTTCTAGTTAAATAAAAACTTATACCTTATCTATAACAACAGACACCATTGAATGTCTCCCATTGGAGTAAGTATTATGAAAAACAGCTCTCAAATAAGGTTTGTTTTTTTAATTTGTTTAAAGTTGACTAATAATAAAACTTTTTTTTACTTATTAATGGAAAGTAGGTCATTAATAAAAACAAAGACTAAATTATTCTTTATTAATTTTAGTAACATAAAAAAAGGTAAACAATCTTTTTTTTTTCTTTTTACTATATATAAAAAAAACATAGTGTCATAATTTATTATAAATCATTAAAAGTAAAAAATAAGTTTAATTATTTTTCAACTTTAACTAAGTATTTTCTAAAGATTTATAAATCAAAATAAAGACATTTAAAGTTAAATGATGTTAATTAAATCTATTCTTTTATATGAATAAAACAGATAAACAGCTCATTCGAAAATAGTATAATCGGTTCAGCTAAAGAAATGGTGAAAGATATTGTGGACAATTTGGAAACATTTCCTGCTAACAATGTTACGACACAAACATTTATGGTAAAGTATAAAATACATTAATTTGACAAATACTAAGTTTTTGTACTTTTAAAAGCCTAAAGAACATTAATAATTCAAGAAAATACATAAGATTCAACCAAAAGTACTAACTTAAAATTTTTAAATTTACTTTTCTATGTTCTTTTATTTTTTTTGTCAGTATTGCTTATAGAATTTTGTTATATTTTGCATACTTATATTAATTTTACAGTACCGCTACTTACTGTTTCTTCGAATACTAACAGGTTCATAGCATGATTGACTATATTGTTTTTCAAAACTTGGACTTGGAGGAATGTAAAAAATTAATTAAATATTTATTGATATGCTGTAGTGCATGGGTTCATGAAGTTGTAAGTGTTTTTTGTTAATTATTTATTTTGTTTCTCAACATTTTTCTTTATATACAGATTTTATGAACATTTAAATATTCGTGGTGTTTTTAAACTATTTAATATATGTTTTACGTTTTTTTAAACATTTTGTGTATTTCTAAAAACATTTTTTATAAGGTAAACTTGCCAACCTTCTTCACGTATGTTAAACAAATTATTCAATATTAGTAAATTTATATGTATGTAAATAACTTTGAAAATAGTCTTGAAATAACTATAAGTTTCTAAGCTGTCAAAACTATTTAAAAAATATGCTAAACAAAAGTTAAAACAAACTTTAAACTTCAAAAAAATTACTTATGTAAATAAAATTCTTTACAGATGAAAACATATAATAGACTACCTTGGGGAAATAAAGTTGATGAGCTTGAAGTTCTTGAAATGGTTGCTAAATACTTAAATGAGTAAGTCGAACCGGAAGTAAAACGAAATAGATTAAAATTCTATACTTTTCATTTTAATATATGTTTTTGTAGGACTGAAAGGGACTCTTTTATGTGTAAATAAATTATAAACAAGTTAAAAATTGTTTTTTCTAAAGTTGTTAAAAGAAGATTTAGCTGTTATTTTCTTATGTTTATATATTGTTTTTTATGTGATACATGATATATCAAACGAATAAAATATTTGAAAAGAAGATATCAGTTTGTATATATAAATCAATTTTACTGTTATACCTCATATACTACAGTAAGAAGTGTACTTAAATTCTGAGTTGACATTAAAAACATTTTATAAACTCATTAGTTGTATTTGCATTTTAATTTCAGCCCAGCAAACCAAAATGAGCTGCAAGCAAAATGCAATGGCGAAACTGGTTGCAAACTGGATAGAAACAGTGAAGTTGTTCCTGATAAAAAACCTCAGGAATTCGGGACGATTCCACATAAGGGACCAGCAAACTTTTCGAAATATCTGGGACACTACGACGGCGTAAGTTACAATGAAAATGTTTTTTTTTAATTTTTTTATAAGTCGAGGATCAGTTTTTATCGGGAAAGTATTTTTAAAAGTAGGTTTGTATTGTAATATGAAAACTTATTAAAATAAAAAGTATAATTTGCTACAAAAACTGACTAATATGCTTTAAAATATTTTTAAAATCACAATTCAGCTAATAATTGATCTCAAAATCTAAAGATCTTACAAATATTTATTTTGGTGCTCACGCACCTTTATACACACATGCCAAAAGTTCAACTTCTCAGAAGAAGACTGTAAAGAAGACAAAAGCAAATAAAGAAGAAGACATTCCAAAAAGTGACCTGGAATGGAAACTAAAAATTAAAAACTGGCGACTTATGAGCAGTGAAGCGGAACAAAGAGCTAAACTAGGTTACTTTTTTACTTTATACAAATTATTGAAATGCTAAAGGACTCTATTGTGATTACGATTTGTAGATGAAACAGATTTAAAAAAAAATACTTAGGTTGTGAGACTAATATTTTTGCTAATATATTGTTCTTAGTTTTGTTAGCAAATTAAAAAAAAACTTGACAGAGGCGTTGAAAATGAATATGTTGCAAAACGAATTATCAAGCGATGAATCTTACTGCTTTGAGCAAATGAATGCACCAAAGGGAAAGAGTAATACAATCTGGGAGTCAATGAACGTGAAGAAGACGCGAGCCAATGAGGAAGAAGCGTTTCCAAAGGCAATGCAAGCATTTTCAAAGATGACACAAGAGAAATCACGCATAGTAGCAAAGTATAGTAGCCTTGTGTTAATAAACTAAAAATAGAAATTTTCAAAAAATGAATATAATCAAAAAAAGTAAAAAATTGTAATACATAAATTTAAATTAATTAAAACTCTTGTATATCTCTGCGACTGATGACTGTGTTTCACGGTCTTTTAGCACCTTTCAAGGGCACATTTTAGTTTACTTTGTTTACTCTGAAGTTTAATAACAAGTATGCAATTTTACGTGTAAAACAATAGTATAATGGTTAAATAATCGTCGTTCAAATCCGGGGACTCGAGTTGGTCTCACTTGTTGCCAGATTTGTTTTTGTTAACCTAAAATACCATACTAGTAACTTAAAATAAATTATTGTTTCACAAAGTTTCAATCAGAACTGAAACACTATTTTGATAATACTTAAGATTATAAATAATTTAAGTTTGTATAAACCTTTTCTTAAAGCTTATTAAATAAACTAACTAAAAGTTTTAAGCTTGAAATATTTTAGTAATATAATAGTAATATAAGTAATAGTAAAAAGTATTTTACTGTACGTGCGCTAGTAACTTTGTAAACTTTATATATTCAGTTTAAACATCAAGCTAAACGAGTTATGAGAAACTCCATAATCAAGCATTAGAAAATGTACTATAAATTTAGATTAAATTACAATTGAGAATAATTCAAATTAAATTAAGCAATAAATTTATTGTTGAGAAAAATAAACTAATCATTATAAGTAAAAAGTTCTGTTTAAACTAAAGTGATTGTTTTTTCACATAGTTAAAAAATGAATAATTATAAAAGATAAAACAAAACTTGCTGTTTTATTCCTAAAACTGTTAAATGACTGTATTTATTTACCATAGTTTAGTTTAATTTTGGTAAAAACCATAATATAAATGTAATGTTTGAAATAATCAATTATTAAATAAAAAGGCTAACGACTTTTTAACAATGTAGTGATTTTATTTAAACTAAGACTAAAATTACTTATTATGCAAAACGTGTATAACTATAAAGTTTAAAGTTATATATTGTTTTATAATATTTTGTCTTATTATCTTTATATGTTACAGTCGTAAGATTTCAAAATAATTTATATGTCAGTTGATTGTTTTTTGAGTGCCATTGTTAGAAAAAACTCCAGCAAACAATCTTAAATAAAGTTGAAAAAAAAGCAAACAATGAAAGTTAGAATCATCTATTCATTTATGCACAAAACTATTTAGTTTATATTATCCAGTTGAGCATTTTAAACTAAAAATTAAGCAGGGTCGGCAATCCTTTATAAGTAAAAAATAATAATTTTACTACAAAAATGCTCGATGGCTGCACTATGTAATAACAAAAGTCTTGAACTTCACAACATTTTACTTTTTCCTCGTTCTATAAAAGCAAAAAAAAAAATTTTTTTTGTTTATATCAATTAAACCTACTTACACATTAAAATTTTTCAAAATATTTATTTTTTTTTGAGTTTTGGCATTTAATTAAGTTTTTCTTTTTGTTAATTTGAACTATTGTCGGAATTTGAATTGCCATAAAACCAAAAGTTTTATTTAAGTAAACAATTCTAAATAAATGTTAGACAAAATTTACAACTTTTTTTTGATAAGTATTACGGTGTGTTACAAAATCTTTTTTGTTCTTATAAGTATTTAAGTTAAAAAAACTGTATGCTAAAAAGCGCAACACTTCAATTTTTAAAAATCGCATTTATGTGCAGTTTTTTAAATTTGTTAATGATGCTAAAGTTTTATATATACTTTAAAAAAAATATTTCGAAAACTTTAGTTTAAAGTTTTATTCAAATCATTATTTCGAGTTAAACTGTAAACTTTAATCCCTTATATGTAAAGTTAACAATTTTAGGTGGTTTCCCTTTTATTATTTACAAGCTAAGTTTGGTGAAAATAAAACATAATTTAACTTTAACTTATAATTTATCAAATTAACTAATAGTTACTACTAATCTTAATTAAATTTTGTACAAATATAAGAATATATTTTTAATTAATTTTATTTTTTTTTTTAATTAAAACTTTACTTGTTTTTACTAAGTCATAACCTTTAAAAGAAAAAAGTCATGGTGGTCCATATCTTAAATTATTTCAGTTGTGACACAAAATAAGTTTATCTCTAAAGCATTAAAAAAATAATTTTCGGAAATTATATTTAGTTTAACTTCATTGTTATTAAATAGAATTTGTTTTTATATTTTACACATTCATTGTCAAAGTCATGGTGGTCCATGTCTTAAATTATTTCAGTTGTAACACAAAATAAGTTTATCTCTAAAGCACTTGAAAATAATTTGTGGAAATTTTATTTACTCCAACTTCATTGTTATTATATAGAATTAGTTTTTTATTTTACACACTTATTGTCAAAGCCCATGGGTGGGGAATTGACAGTTTTAATTAAAATTGGTCTCAGTTTAAAAACTAGCTGCTAGTTGCTTTTATTGCATCCTAAGATTCAAAGTAACTTTTGAAAAATATGAGTTTAATTTTGAGAAGTTCAATAGGTGTCTTCTGGAAGGCCATGCTTAAAAATGCTAAAAATACTGAGTACTTTGATATATGTTTCCTTTTACAGCTTTTTACATAATCATTATGAAACCTTTGCAGTCAATTTGTACTTATCATGGAAAAATCTTATTTAGGAAATGTTTTTACCTTTAAAAAATTTTAGTCTTTTGAAAAAAATCAATAATTTAAAACTTCATTGTGAATTGCTTACTTTTTGTTCATCTAACTGTTAATCATGCAAGGAACATATCTTTTAAACTTTAGTTCTCTAGAATAAAAACCTTAGATGCAAGAGATATTTTTTAAGTTCGAAAAAATTACTCACGACAAGTAGTTCTATATAAATCTGTATTACAAAAATTTTATAAAACTGACAATACCTTAGTAACTATTCATTTTCTTTTGTTCTACTCTACTATATATAAAATAAAAGCACCACTTCAAGCTACTTAATTATAAAAATAACAAAGTAAAGTGGCATTAAGTACTTTTTTTTAAATTAAGATATCAGAAACAGATAAACAGCTCATTCGAAAATAGTAAGAACACTTAAATATCATTTTATGTTTATAAGCCTGGTGAAGAATTTTTTTATTTACAGTAGACTGAAAATGCATTGTCTGTAATTTACAGTTTAAGTTTAGATTTTTTCCATGTTTGATTTTTGTTTAATTTTAGGATATTTTAAACTAAACTTCTTAGTCATTTATTAGCTTTTTGATTAACATAAATATACTTAAAGGTTTTAAGTTAAAAACTTACAATACTTATTTAAACATGTAATTTTAAACTTTTTATTTATACATAAACAAGAAAATCCATTTATAACGTTGATTGTTTTAATTTTATTTATGCTATTTCTTACAAATTTTTGATATTTAACAAAACTAACCTGTCAAAGAGAACTCTTTTATTAATAAATGTAAGTGATAACATACAACTGATGTAAAAATTTATATTTATAAATTTCATAGTACGTTATTGTACTTATATGTAAATTTTCTAGTTAAATAAAAACTTATACCTTATCTATAACAACAGACACCATTGAATGTCTCCCATTGGAGTAAGTATTATGAAAAACAGCTCTCAAATAAGGTTTGTTTTTTTAATTTGTTTAAAGTTGACTAATAATAAAACTTTTTTTTACTTATTAATGGAAAGTAGGTCATTAATAAAAACAAAGACTAAATTATTCTTTATTAATTTTAGTAACATAAAAAAAGGTAAACAATCTTTTTTTTTTCTTTTTACTATATATAAAAAAAACATAGTGTCATAATTTATTATAAATCATTAAAAGTAAAAAATAAGTTTAATTATTTTTCAACTTTAACTAAGTATTTTCTAAAGATTTATAAATCAAAATAAAGACATTTAAAGTTAAATGATGTTAATTAAATCTATTCTTTTATATGAATAAAACAGATAAACAGCTCATTCGAAAATAGTATAATCGGTTCAGCTAAAGAAATGGTGAAAGATATTGTGGACAATTTGGAAACATTTCCTGCTAACAATGTTACGACACAAACATTTATGGTAAAGTATAAAATACATTAATTTGACAAATACTAAGTTTTTGTACTTTTAAAAGCCTAAAGAACATTAATAATTCAAGAAAATACATAAGATTCAACCAAAAGTACTAACTTAAAATTTTTAAATTTACTTTTCTATGTTCTTTTATTTTTTTTGTCAGTATTGCTTATAGAATTTTGTTATATTTTGCATACTTATATTAATTTTACAGTACCGCTACTTACTGTTTCTTCGAATACTAACAGGTTCATAGCATGATTGACTATATTGTTTTTCAAAACTTGGACTTGGAGGAATGTAAAAAATTAATTAAATATTTATTGATATGCTGTAGTGCATGGGTTCATGAAGTTGTAAGTGTTTTTTGTTAATTATTTATTTTGTTTCTCAACATTTTTCTTTATATACAGATTTTATGAACATTTAAATATTCGTGGTGTTTTTAAACTATTTAATATATGTTTTACGTTTTTTTAAACATTTTGTGTATTTCTAAAAACATTTTTTATAAGGTAAACTTGCCAACCTTCTTCACGTATGTTAAACAAATTATTCAATATTAGTAAATTTATATGTATGTAAATAACTTTGAAAATAGTCTTGAAATAACTATAAGTTTCTAAGCTGTCAAAACTATTTAAAAAATATGCTAAACAAAAGTTAAAACAAACTTTAAACTTCAAAAAAATTACTTATGTAAATAAAATTCTTTACAGATGAAAACATATAATAGACTACCTTGGGGAAATAAAGTTGATGAGCTTGAAGTTCTTGAAATGGTTGCTAAATACTTAAATGAGTAAGTCGAACCGGAAGTAAAACGAAATAGATTAAAATTCTATACTTTTCATTTTAATATATGTTTTTGTAGGACTGAAAGGGACTCTTTTATGTGTAAATAAATTATAAACAAGTTAAAAATTGTTTTTTCTAAAGTTGTTAAAAGAAGATTTAGCTGTTATTTTCTTATGTTTATATATTGTTTTTTATGTGATACATGATATATCAAACGAATAAAATATTTGAAAAGAAGATATCAGTTTGTATATATAAATCAATTTTACTGTTATACCTCATATACTACAGTAAGAAGTGTACTTAAATTCTGAGTTGACATTAAAAACATTTTATAAACTCATTAGTTGTATTTGCATTTTAATTTCAGCCCAGCAAACCAAAATGAGCTGCAAGCAAAATGCAATGGCGAAACTGGTTGCAAACTGGATAGAAACAGTGAAGTTGTTCCTGATAAAAAACCTCAGGAATTCGGGACGATTCCACATAAGGGACCAGCAAACTTTTCGAAATATCTGGGACACTACGACGGCGTAAGTTACAATGAAAATGTTTTTTTTTAATTTTTTTATAAGTCGAGGATCAGTTTTTATCGGGAAAGTATTTTTAAAAGTAGGTTTGTATTGTAATATGAAAACTTATTAAAATAAAAAGTCTAATTTGCTACAAAAACTGACTAATATACTTTAAAATATTTTTAAAATCACAATTCAGCTAATAATTGATCTCAAAATCTAAAGATCTTACAAATATTTATTTTGGTGCTCACGCACCTTTATACACACATGCCAAAAGTTCAACTTCTCAGAAGAAGACTGTAAAGAAGACAAAAGCAAATAAAGAAGAAGACATTCCAAAAAGTGACCTGGAATGGAAACTAAAAATTAAAAACTGGCGACTTATGAGCAGTGAAGCGGAACAAAGAGCTAAACTAGGTTACTTTTTTACTTTATACAAATTATTGAAATGCTAAAGGACTCTATTGTGATTACGATTTGTAGATGAAACAGATTTAAAAAAAAATACTTAGGTTGTGAGACTAATATTTTTGCTAATATATTGTTCTTAGTTTTGTTAGCAAATTAAAAAAAAACTTGACAGAGGCGTTGAAAATGAATATGTTGCAAAACGAATTATCAAGCGATGAATCTTACTGCTTTGAGCAAATGAATGCACCAAAGGGAAAGAGTAATACAATCTGGGAGTCAATGAACGTGAAGAAGACGCGAGCCAATGAGGAAGAAGCGTTTCCAAAGGCAATGCAAGCATTTTCAAAGATGACACAAGAGAAATCACGCAAAGAGTGGCAACTGTGGAACAAGGAAGAAGTGCAAAGAATGAAAAATGGTATAATTGTTTTTTATACAAATAATTTTGAAACGCTATTTTTTGTATCAATTTAAACTGTTAGACGACACTTAAAAAAGATAATAATATTTTAAGTTTTTTACCTGCATTGGAACTTCTCACTATTTTGTTTTTAAATTTTTTTATTAAACGTAAATTTTCAACAGAAGCGTTGCAAAAGGAAAGGCAGAGGCAAGAGGATAACTTGGAACGAATTGCAATGCGAAACAAAATGAAAGAGTTTGGAGGACATAATTCTAAAATGGTGAGTGAATAAATTTAATAAAATATTGTCGAGCTTTGATCTTATACTCTAGTTTTATTTAAATTTTTTAAAGAATTAGCTTGATTGATAAATGTATCAAGAGAAACGAAAAAGTTCACAGATATTTCAAATTTTTTTACCCAATAAACTATTTTCAGCTTCAGTAATAATGTTTTTACTTTGTTCATTTGTAGTTATCATTCAAATAAAACTAACATCAATACATATTGCCATTTACAGATAAAAACTGTTTATAACTAAACTTATGTCTAAACTAAATCCTAGAACATGTTATAGCTGATAATAGAAACTTCATAACAGTTTTTTCCAATTTAAACTTTCATTTTTAGCACAACAAGTATGAAGATGATGAAGAAAAAATAAAAGTTAATGTCCTCATGCTTCGCGACCGAGTGCATTCCATGGCTCAAGAGTTTAAAAGGTTACCTTCATGTTTTGAAACACTATTGAACCTAATTTTTAAGTATTATTGAGCCTAATCGTTACATAATTGCTTCGTTTTTGACAAAATGTTTTGTTTTCATAGTATTCACAGAAAAAAAAGTAAACTAATCAGTCTAATGCCTTTAAAAACTAAGCCACCTAAGCACAATTTCTTACTAAACTACTATTAGTCGCATAAATGAGTCTTAATCTGAGTTTTTTAAATAATAAAACAATATAAATATATCTAGTTTACAAGTGCTTGCTTTCAAAATTGATATTGAAAAACGTGCATAATATTATGTATAGTATTTTTACGATCATTTTGATTTGTTTCAGAATTTATAGTTAAAAGACTTTAAGACTGCACAAGTTGACATGAGAAATAATTAATAAAAAAGTTTTATTACGACCCCATAAAACACCATTAAAACAGAAAACAAGTGATAAGACATAACATACTATAGATTATTAGTATAAATATGCAAGATGAAGTTATTTTGTTTCAGACATTCCGATGGTTACCAGCGGAAACTCAAGGACTTGAAAGCGCAGCGTGATGCCGGATTGTCAAAAAGAGTGTACAATGTGTAAGCTGAAAATATTTGATTTTTTTTTTCTAAAATAGTCACACATGTGGTTTAACTTGAGTTATTTTCGTAAAGATTATTTGAAGTAACGTTTTCTTATTATCGTTTTTTTTACACGTATACATAATGATACAGTTTATTCTTTCTGAATTGGCGTACAACGAGTAAGTTGAACGTTTTCTCTATAACGTTGTGTTTCTAGATAGTAGTCATATAGGGTTTAAGCTTACGTTTTTTTTAAATAAATTTTAAGTAGTTTTTCTACTTTTTTAAGCTTTAACAAGTTGAAGCATAATTTAAAATTTATTTTTTACCTGTTTTAAATTAAAAAATCCAGTACTTTTATATTTTATTTGTCGATTAAAACTAAGTTAGCCAGTTGCTTTAGCTAACAAATAATACGAGCACCGAGCTAAATATACAATTTAATTTTTTAAATTTTTGACTAGTTTATTTGTACTATTTCAGCTTGAAATCTGAAGAAATGAAAAATTTTGAAAAAATTAAATACGAACATTTGGAAAGTCTTTCAAAACTAAACAAGCAAATCGAATTGATTGAAAAAAGCTTAAAGAAAGTTGTCAAAAACTGTAATGTCTCTCAAAGCTACACAACTAAAAACGTTTTGCCTGAAATGGTTGGTATTCGCAAAATTTAGAAACACTTTTAATTATTTAAAAGTTATTTCGCTTTGAAGTTTTTTTTTAGCAGTGAACTGCACTACAAAACGATATGTTTATTACATATGCTATACACTATACTTATTTGAATTTTACTTAAAAAGACTATAGCATTAAAAATTCATTAAACATTAAACAAGAATTACTATGAAAACTTAATTTAACAACAAATATGAATTAAACATAAACTATTTAGACATATTAGTATATATATAAATAACAATATGTTGTTTTTTTTCTCCAACATTTTTCAAACAAATAAATTTTGGCAGGAACCTTTTTATTTTGATGACGGTGATAGAGTGTACAAAGTCGGAAAAGGAAAAGAATTCAGTGGCACTTGTTCTACTATGAGTGTTAGTAACATATTTGTAAATAATTACTATATAGCCACCAACCTTGCTAGTTCATGGTTTAATTTACACTGGAGTAAAAGTTTCGAACACTAGCTTTTGTAGTTTACATAAAAAACAACAAAGTCTTTTACGTGAAATGATCTAACAGCATTGTTTTAAGAAAGGCATTGTTCTTTTTTTTAAGTTTTTATTTTATAAAACTAAATGTTTCTAGTAGGCTGGACTAAATTTTCTATAAAAATTCTTTCGCGGGTCGGACTTGTACCGCAAAAAAATATTGTCAGAAGCTTAGCATAATTAGTAATTAAAATCAGTTGTTTTTTAGACCTTATGAAACCTTATGTTTTATTAATAACATTGTATATCTTTCTTCAGAACACGAAAAATAGCGTACTAAGATATTGTTTTGTAATTTAACTTCGATTTATTTTTAGCTTTCCATAGAAGATAAAGAAAACTTTCAACAAGTAGCCGCTTTGAAAAAACAAAGAAAACAGCTACTCCAAGCAAAACAATCCATAGTGGAAAACTATGTAGAGTTAGTTTTTATCGCTGTTTTTACGGGTAGCTGCCAAGTTTGCACGAAGGGGCAAAATTTTGCACAAAAAACTTATGCACGGAGACATTCTCGTACGAGTTATTTTTTTGTTTTTTTTTATAGTTTTTTTATTCACATAAACATTTTTTTACTATCACTGTTATACCTAACCCTTACCCTCGGTGGGTAGGTTTTTTTTATTAATTTACTTTTAATTGTTCTTTTTTCTAAATAGTAATTTTTATTAGTCATTATGTATAATAATTTTTATCAGTTATATATAATTTTTTGATAATATTTTTTTTTACTTAATTAATTTCTTAGTTTTTACAATCACTGCTACCCCTAACCATTACCCTTGGTTAGTAATTTTTTTTTTTAATATTTTATCTTTTAGTTTTTTTTTATATTTTAATTTTTTATTTTTTCTGTGTGTTTTGCTCTGGTGAAAAAATGACCCTCCCTGCAAAATTGTAAGTCACTCAAAGTTGACCCTTTGTGCAAAATTATCTTCCTGCATTCTAGTCCTCTCGTGCTATTTTGTCATCGTGCAATTTTGACCCGTTATCATTTCTAACTTCTAAATTAAGTTTTCAAATGCTTAGCAGCAACTGTTAGACTGGAATCACAAGTAAAACTGTTTAACAAAAAAAATATAATTTTAACTTTAATCAAACTTGTTTTCCCTATTCTCGAACATAAGTAGTGTGAAATCGTTTATTTTTTATTTTTGCAGGCGCCATAAAGCTCACAATGAAAAAATAAACGAGATTGAAAAGGATCATCTCATGGGACCAATTGAATTTTTCAGGAAGTTAGTTTTAATTAATAATTATTTATCACTTATTCTTGAGTTAAGATCTGTATAAATATATTTTTTATAGTTATTTATTTTTTTAAATGAAATTACTGAGGGTTATTTAGATAAAACATCATCTAATATAACATCACATGAATTTACTTTATTAAATTAATAGTAACAACAATTATTTGTAAAAGTGGGGTGCCTACTTTTTAAGTGTAAAAAAGAAAACTATGTGCATTCTTAGATTATTCAAAACAAATATTTATAGGTTTTGTTATAAGTTATTACAGTGTAGTTTTAGCCAGCTGAGAATATTGTTAGAAAATATTATTTTGAAAATGCTAAAACTCAATAGTTGCTGCCATTAATACATATGGCGAGAAATACCTTCTATCTATTTATCTAACAAATTCTACAAATGTATTTCAAATAACAAACAGTTTTTTTTTTTGCAAAGATACTAGTAAACACTTTTTACAATTCAGATTGCACAACGAAGAGATGAAGAAGTTCGAAAAGGTCAAACAGGAATGCTTTGCGAAAATGAAGGAAATTGACGACCACGTCAAAAAGATTGATGCAACCTTAAGCCTAGAACAGTGATTATAAATTTAGTAACATTAAAATTTTTTATGAATAAACCTGCCTTATACAATTTATTGCCTCTTTTATTTAAAACAAAACATTTTTGTATTTGACTTACGTTTAACATGTGATGGTCTATAAATTATTTTACACTGATGCTCCGTTCGATTACGCCCTCTCATATAAAAGTATGCACTTTCGGACTCTAAATATTTATGACCATTTAGCTTTGTGCTAATGTTGCTATTATGTTTGTTTGTTTTTACTTGTTGTATTTTTATTAAATTCTGGAAAATATACTTATTTGGTTTTCACTGTTAAGTATTTACTTTTTAGGTACTTTGATGTTAAGTACTCACTTATATCTAAATAAAAAAAAAATTACAATCAAAATAGCTTGAAATACTTAGACAGATATGTTTTCATTTATTTTAACTCTTATTTACTTAAGAAAGTTACTACACTTATAAGTTTAGTTATTAAAACAATTATTCAAGCATTTTTTGTATAAAAACGTTATTCTTGCTTTAAGCTTAAGGGTATTCTTTACATAATAGCTAGTATAAGTTGTGTTCCGCATTTCCCGGTCAGTTTTACATGTTTTAGCTATAACTGTTACTGGTTGTATTTCTTTTGTTTATTATGGGTACCATTTGGTATTTTATGATAGTTTGTTATGTGAAGTTTTACTGAAATTCTGTGTTTATTTTATGTTAAATAAATGAAAGACAAGTTGAGTTTGTCAGCTTAATATAATTTAATAGTTTGTTTTTCATTAGAAGAAATAGGTAAATTAGTTTAACAAATAAATGAAGTTTAAAGTAATTGCAAAGTAAAATTACAAACTATTTTTTTATTGTAGTTTGCATAGTAACAAAAAATGTTGTGAAAATTTAGATAAAAATGAAAAATGCATTTGGAAGGGTATATTACGTACATAGTTATTTTTAGTGAAAAAGAAAATTTGGCTCAGTATGAGTGAAGGCTAAATGTAAGGGGTTGGTGGGTGGTGGATGTGGACGGCATGGCTATAGAGACACCGAGTGGTGAAAAAAACGCGTAAATTTTTTTAATTTTTAATTATTCTAGAACGGCTATGGTGCAATCTCTGGAGAAGTCTGTGACTCGATGGCGCCACCTAGCGGTTGAAAATTTTAATTTTTAGTTTTATTTTTACGAAGATATTTTTTTTTCTTCAAGTTAGAGCTTTAAAAACCTCAACATTTCGTATACTACTTTGAGGTGAACGGTTTTAAATATATTTTACTTGATATACCGCATGTAATAAAATTCAAGTCTCAAGAAATTTCGGTTTGAATTTTAATAGAAAATAAGTAATAAAATAAAACATAAAACGTGTACTCAACCAAAATGCAGATAAATTCTGCATATTTTTTGTTTAGTTTGAGCTTGAAAAACCTGAGAATTTCATAACAGTTGTTTTAAATTAAGTTCAAATTAAATGGTTTTTACTATTTATTACTAGAAAGTAAAGTATAAGTAAAACTTAGTTTTTAATTTTCTTACTTAATAACTAAAATAAATGTTTGATAAATAACTTTGAAAGCATGTAATTTTCAAAGATATAAAAGTAATTGTAGTATCTTTTCGTGTATAAAAAAAGTATGTGTGATATTTATATGAACTTATTGACTTACTGATAGTTTCATCTAGTTTACGTTTAGCTTATAAACCGTTTGTTCAACATACTTGTTTGATAAAAGGTCAAAAAGTGTCATTTAATTGTATATTTCTAAAAGCTATCTGTTTTCTTTTTTTGTAGTATCGCTTAGTTTCACTAATACTAGCAACCTAAAAAGTCATTATATCAGTTAGTTCACATTATTTTAAATTTCGTTGGAATTTTCACATACATTCTAAAAGTTTTTTCTTAAGACTCGAACGCATTAAACCAAAGCAAGATAAGGAATAAACTTTCTATTTGCATTTAATATTTTTCATATTGTTTTTATATGCTTAAATGAAGTTATTAATAAGTAGTATTTCCTTACTTAAGAAGAGCTGAACAGTAAACTAGTCAGTAGTATATTGCTGAGCTGAGAAAATAACTATTAAAACTAGTATTCTTTAAGCAAGAAGAAATTTTTCAAAATTTGTTTTTCTGATTATAAATAGAAAAAAGGTTTAATGTTAAAGCAACACATTAAACACAGCTTAATTAACTTTAAACAGTTGTAAATCCTTTAGTTTCATACAAAGCTAACTTATGGGAGAAAGTTTATATCCAAAGTATTAAAACTGGCATGAGCTTATTTAGAATCAATTAACGAAATAAATTTGCTATTTCTACAATATATTTTTAAAACATTTAAATTTAGAGAATCAAGTATATAAAGTCAAAATCATAGAGGTCAAAAGAACTCAAATAGCGCTGTCGGTAGAGCGTCAGGTCGGCACTGCATACGTACTGGGTTTGAACCTTGGTGGTACCCACTTTTTTTCTCCTTCTTGTTAAACTTAATTTTTACGCTGATTAGTTGAACAATAATTATTACATGATCATCACATGATATATAATATCAACCATACAACTTTGTTCATTTTAAGTCACAAAAATACTATTTTATTAAAAAAGCTAACCTACTAAGATTGACATTTAAACATCGTCGTTGTCTTTTGCCGTAGTTAACAATAAAACTCTTTGAAGTTTTGCTAAGCATGTCCGCTTTAGGAAGATACTTTACTACTAATTAAAGAAAAAATATAATATAAAAATAAGCAAAAAATATACGAAATATAATATATGTTATTAAATTAAGCACCTGAATCAAAAGTCCATGTAGCACAGCGGTAGGAAGCTGCAACATACAATCATACATTACTAGGTTCGAAACCCTCATTGGACACATTTTTTGTTAATTGTGTTTACTCTTAAATTTAGTTATTATGCAACGTCATGACTAAAATATATTAAGAATTAAGGCTATTAAAGCTGTATAAGTTTTAAACTTCGATCTAACAGAAACTTTTCAAACATGTTAATGAAAAAATAATCACTTTTAAAGCAGTTCAAACAATAGTCCATTTGTATATTATTGCTAAGTAAAAAACAAATAAGTTTTGAAAATAAATAGATAAAAAAAAAGAAAGTTGAGTTTATATTTTAAAAGTTAGTAAATGTGAATGTGGAACGATAGTGTAGCAGTTGAAGTCTGTGCGTTGAAAGCTAGCGATTTGGGTCACTTGTTGCTCGATTTTATTCAACTTGATATACTATGAAAGTATTTTATAAAATTTACGCTGTCACAAAGTTTCAATCAGAACCAAACATCTAAGAAAATATACCAACTAGTTCATTAAAATTATTATTATTTATTAGTACTATCTTCGGTCTTTATCAAAATAGATTCTTAAAACTAGTTAGTTATTTTATCAGTAACTTACAAAGATATATACGAATATTAAGCAAAAAACAATACTAGTCATCCATCTTTAGCTGTAAAATTTAAACTTAAAGTTTCTGTACTATTAGTTTCTTCTTTAAAAGAAGGATTAGTTTAACATGTCGATTTTTACTGGAAAAATGCAAAAATGACAACCTTAACTCTTATATACTTTAAACTTTTCCAAAAGTACTTTTAAATTAACTGTCGTTATGACTCAAAGTAAATATTTAAAAAATGACTTATATTTATAAGCATTTTATAACAAAAAGTAGTAAAATTTACACGTACTTTGTTATAAAAGTTAATTAAAGCTTGATAAATCCAAACTTTGCTTAATAATAAGATTCAAAATTTTTGATAATCAAAACATTAAATAAGTACTTTTTTACTGTTTGTTTTAAACAAAAAAAATCAAGTATTAAAAAGTATATTTGAGCTGCTTATGCAGCTTTTGAATGGAAACTTTTTCAAATATCAATATTTGCGTTAATGTTTTATGTAAAATGAGCTGCTTTATCTTCTTTCTAAGCTTATTTTCAATGTTAAGTATAGTAGCCTTGTGTTAATAAACTAAAAATAGAAATTTTCAAAAAATGAATATAATCAAAAAAAGTAAAAAATTGTAATACATAAATTTAAATTAATTAAAACTCTTGTATATCTCTGCGACTGATGACTGTGTTTCACGGTCTTTTAGCACCTTTCAAGGGCACATTTTAGTTTACTTTGTTTACTCTGAAGTTTAATAACAAATATGAAATTTTACGTGTAAAACAATAGTATAATGGTTAAATAATCGTCGTTCAAATCCGGGGACTCGAGTTGGTCTCACTTGTTGCCAGATTTGTTTTTGTTAACCTAAAATACCATACTAGTAACTTATAATAAATTATTGTTTCACAAAGTTTCAATCAGAACTGAAACACTATTTTGATAATACTTAAGATTATAAATAATTTAAGTTTGTATAAACCTTTTCTTAAAGCTTATTAAAAAAACTAACTAAAAGTTTTAAGCTTGAAATATTTTAGTAATATAATAGTAATATAAGTAATAGTAAAAAGTATTTTACTGTACGTGCGCTAGTAACTTTGTAAACTTTATATATTCAGTTTAAACATCAAGCTAAACGAGTTATGAGAAACTCCATAATCAAGCATTAGAAAATGTACTATAAATTTAGATTAAATTACAATTGAGAATAATTCAAATTAAATTAAGCAATAAATTTATTGTTGAGAAAAATAAACTAATCATTATAAGTAAAAAGTTCTGTTTAAACTAAAGTGATTGTTTTTTCACATAGTTAAAAAATGAATAATTATAAAAGATAAAACAAAACTTGCTGTTTTATTCCTAAAACTGTTAAATGACTGTATTTATTTACCATAGTTTAGTTTAATTTTGGTAAAAACCATAATATAAATGTAATGTTTGAAATAATCAATTATTAAATAAAAAGGCTAACGACTTTTTAACAATGTAGTGATTTTATTTAAACTAAGACTAAAATTACTTATTATGCAAAACGTGTATAACTATAAAGTTTAAAGTTATATATTGTTTTATAATATTTTGTCTTATTACCTTTATATGTTACAGTCGTAAGATTTCAAAATAATTTATATGTCAGTTGATTGTTTTTTGAGTGCCATTGTTAGAAAAAACTCCAGCAAACAATCTTAAATAAAGTTGAAAAAAAAGCAAACAATGAAAGTTAGAATCATCTATTCATTTATGCACAAAACTATTTAGTTTATATTATCCAGTTGAGCATTTTAAACTAAAAATTAAGCAGGGTCGGCAATCCTTTATAAGTAAAAAATAATAATTTTACTACAAAAATGCTCGATGGCTGCACTATGTAATAACAAAAGTCTTGAACTTCACAACATTTTACTTTTTCCTCGTTCTATAAAAGCAAAAAAAAAAATTTTTTTTGTATATATCAATTAAACCTACTTACACATTAAAATTTTTCAAAATATTTATTTTTTTTGAGTTTTGGCATTTAATTAAGTTTTTCTTTTTGTTAATTTGAACTATTGTCGGAATTTGAATTGCCATAAAACCAAAAGTTTTATTTAAGTAAACAATTCTAAATAAATGTTAGACAAAATTTACAACTTTTTTTTGATAAGTATTACGGTGTGTTACAAAATCTTTTTTGTTCTTATAAGTATTTAAGTTAAAAAAACTGTATGCTAAAAAGCGCAACACTTCAATTTTTAAAAATCGCATTTATGTGCAGTTTTTTAAATTTGTTAATGATGCTAAAGTTTTATATATACTTTAAAAAAAATATTTCGAAAACTTTAGTTTAAAGTTTTATTCAAATCATTATTTCGAGTTAAACTGTAAACTTTAATCCCTTATATGTAAAGTTAACAATTTTAGGTGGTTTCCCTTTTATTATTTACAAGCTAAGTTTGGTGAAAATAAAACATAATTTAACTTTAACTTATAATTTATTAAATTAACTAATAGTTACTACTAATCTTAATTAAATTTTGTACAAATATAAGAATATATTTTTAATTAATTTTATTATTTTTTTAATTAAAACTTTACTTGTTTTTACTAAGTCATAACCTTTAAAAGAAAAAAGTCATGGTGGTCCATATCTTAAATTATTTCAGTTGTGACACAAAATAAGTTTATCTCTAAAGCATTAAAAAAATAATTTTCGGAAATTATATTTAGTTTAACTTCATTGTTATTAAATAGAATTGGTTTTTATATTTTACACATTCATTGTCAAAGTCATGGTGGTCCATGTCTTAAATTATTTCAGTTGTAACACAAAATAAGTTTATCTCTAAAGCACTTAAAAATAATTTGTGGAAATTTTATTTACTCCAACTTCATTGTTATTATATAGAATTAGTTTTTTATTTTACACACTCATTGTCAAAGCCCATGGGTGGGGAATTGACAGTTTTAATTAAAATTGGTCTCAGTTTAAAAACTAGCTGCTAGTTGCTTTTATTGCATCCTAAGTTTCAAAGTAACTTTTGAAAAATATGAGTTTAATTTTGAGAAGTTCAATAGGTGTCTTCTGGAAGGCCATGCTTAAAAATGCTAAAAATACTGAGTACTTTGATATATGTTTCCTTTTACAGCTTTTTACATAATCATTATGAAACCTTTGCAGTCAATTTGTACTTATCATGGAAAAATCTTATTTAGGAAATGTTTTTACCTTTAAAAAATTTTAGTCTTTTGAAAAAAATCAATAATTTAAAACTTCATTGTGAATTGCTTACTTTTTGTTCATCAAACTGTTAATCATGCAAGGAACATATCTTTTAAACTTTAGTTCTCTAGAATAAAAACCTTAGATGCAAGAGATATTTTTTAAGTTCAAAAAAATTACTCACGACAAGTAGTTCTATATAAATCTGTATTACAAAAATTTTATAAAACTGACAATACTTTAGTAACTATTCATTTTCTTTTGTTCTACTCTACTATATATAAAATAAAAGCACCACTTCAAGCTACTTAATTATAAAAATAACAAAGTAAAGTGGCATTAAGTACTTTTTTTTAAAATTAAGATATCAGAAACAGATAAACAGCTCATTCGAAAATAGTAAGAACACTTAAATATCATTTTATGTTTATAAGCCTGGTGAAGAATTTTTTTATTTACAGTAGACTGAAAATGCATTGTCTGTAATTTACAGTTTAAGTTTAGATTTTTTCCATGTTTGATTTTTGTTTAATTTTAGGATATTTTAAACTAAACTTCTTAGTCATTTATTAGCTTTTTGATTAACATAAATATACTTAAAGGTTTTAAGTTAAAAACTTACAATACTTATTTAAACATGTAGTTTTAAACTTTTTATTTATATATAAACAAGAAAATCCATTTATAACGTTGATTGTTTTAATTTTATTTATGCTATTTCTTACAAATTTTTGATATTTAACAAAACTAACCTGTCAAAGAGAACTCTTTTATTAATAAATGTAAGTGATAACATACAACTGATGTAAAAATTTATATTTATAAATTTTATAGTACGTTATTGTACTTATGTGTAAATTTTCTAGTTAAATAAAAACTTATACCTTATCTATAACAACAGACACCATTGAATGTCTCCCATTGGAGTAAGTATTATGAAAAACAGCTCTCAAATAAGGTTTGTTTTTTTAATTTGTTTAAAGTTGACTAATAATAAAACTTTTTTTTACTTATTAATGGAAAGTAGGTCATTAATAAAAACAAAGACTAAATTATTCTTTATTAATTTTAGTAACATAAAAAAAGGTAAACAATCTTTTTTTTTTCTTTTTACTATATATAAAAAAAACATAGTGTCATAATTTATTATAAATCATTAAAAGTAAAAAATAAGTCCAATTATTTTTCAACTTTAACTAAGTATTTTCTAAAGATTTATAAATCAAAATAAAGACATTTAAAGTTAAATGATGTTAATTAAATCTATTCTTTTATATGAATAAAACAGATAAACAGCTCATTCGAAAATAGTATAATCGGTTCAGCTAAAGAAATGGTGAAAGATATTGTGGACAATTTGGAAACATTTCCTGCTAACAATGTTACGACACAAACATTTATGGTAAAGTATAAAATACATTAATTTGACAAATACTAAGTTTTTGTACTTTTAAAAGCCTAAAGAACATTAATAATTCAAGAAAATACATAAGATTCAACCAAAAGTACTAACTTAAAATTTTTAAATTTACTTTTCTATGTTCTTTAATTTTTTTGTCAGTATTGCTTATAGAATTTTGTTATATTTTGCATACTTATATTAGTTTTACAGTACCGCTACTTACTGTTTCTTTGAATACTAACAGGTTCATAGCATGATTGACTATATTGTATCTCAAAACTTAGATTTGGAGGAGTGCAAAAAATTAATTAAATATTCATTGATTTGCTGTAGTACATGGGTTCATGAAGTTGTAAGTGTTTTTTGTTAATTATTTATTTAGTTTCTCAACGTTTTTCTTTATAAATAGATTTTATGGACATTTAAATACTCGAGGTGTTTTTCAACTATTTAATATATGTTTTATGTTTTTTTAAACATTTTTTGTATTTCTAAAAACATTTTTTATAAGGTAAACTTGCCTACCTTCTTCACGTATGTTAAACAAATTATTCAATATTAGTAAATTTATATGTATGTAAATATCTTTGAAAATAGTCTTGAAATAACTATAAGTTTCTAAGCTGTCAAAACTATTTAAAAAATATGCTAAACAAAAGTTAAAACAAATTTTAAACTTCAAAAAAATTACTTATATAAATAAAATTCTTTACAGATGAAAACATATAATAGACTACCTTGGGGAAATAAAGTTGATGAGCTTGAAGTTCTTGAAATGGTTGCTAAATACTTAAATGAGTAAGTCGAACCGGAAGTAAAACGAAATAGATTAAAATTCTATATTTTTCATTTTAATATATGTTTTTGTAGGACTGAAAGGGACTCTTTTATGTGTAAATAAATTATAAACAAGTTAAAAATTGTTTTTTCTAAAGTTGTTAAAAGAAGATTTAGCTGTTATTTTCTTATGTTTATATATTGTTTTTTATGTGATATATGATATATCAAACGAATAAAATATTTGAAAAGAAGATATCAGTTTGTATATATAAATCAATTTTACTGTTATACCTCATATAGTACAGTAAGAAGTGTACTTAAATTCTGAGTTGACATTAAAAACATTTTATAAACTCATTAGTTGTATTTGCATTTTAATTTCAGCCCAGCAAACCAAAATGAGCTGCAAGCAAAATGCAATGGCGAAACTGGTTGCAAACTGGATAGAAACAGTGAAGTTGTTCCTGATAAAAAACCTCAGGAATTCGGGACGATTCCACATAAGGGACCAGCAAACTTTTCGAAATATCTGGGACACTACGACGGCGTAAGTTACAATGAAAATGTTCTTTTTTAATTTTTTTATAAGTCGAGGATCAGTTTTTATCGGGAAAGTATTTTTAAAAGTAGGTTTGTATTGTAATATGAAAACTTATTAAAATAAAAAGTCTAATTTGCTACAAAAACTGACTAATATGCTTTAAAATATTTTTAAAATCACAATTCAGCTAATAATTGATCTCAAAATCTAAAGATCTTACAAATATTTATTTTGGTGCTCACGCACCTTTATACACACATGCTAAAAGTTCAACTTCTCAGAAGAAGACTGTAAAGAAGACAAAAGCAAATAAAGAAGAAGACATTCCAAAAAGTGACCTGGAATGGAAACTAAAAATTAAAAACTGGCGACTTATGAGCAGTGAAGCGGAACAAAGAGCTAAACTAGGTTACTTTTTTACTTTATACAAATTGTTGAAATGCTAAAGGACTCTATTGTGATTACGATTTGTAGATGAAACAGATTTAAAAAAAAATACTTAGGTTGTGAGACTAATATTTTTGCTAATATATTGTTCTTAGTTTTGTTAGCAAATTAAAAAAAAACTTGACAGAGGCGTTGAAAATGAATATGTTGCAAAACGAATTATCAAGCGATGAATCTTACTGCTTTGAGCAAATGAATGCACCAAAGGGAAAGAGTAATACAATCTGGGAGTCAATGAACGTGAAGAAGACGCGAGCCAATGAGGAAGAAGCGTTTCCAAAGGCAATGCAAGCATTTTCAAAGATGACACAAGAGAAATCACGCAAAGAGTGGCAACTGTGGAACAAGGAAGAAGTGCAAAGAATGAAAAATGGTATAATTGTTTTTTATACAAATAATTTTGAAACGCTATTTTTTGTATCAATTTAAACTGTTAGACGACACATAAAAAAGATAATAATATTTTAAGTTTTTTACCTGCATTGGAACTTCTCACTATTTTGTTTTTAAATTTTTTTATTAAACGTAAATTTTCAACAGAAGCGTTGCAAAAGGAAAGGCAGAGGCAAGAGGATAACTTGGAACGAATTGCAATGCGAAACAAAATGAAAGAGTTTGGAGGACATAATTCTAAAATGGTGAGTGAATAAATTTAATAAAATATTGTCGAGCTTTGATCTTATACTCTAGTTTTATTTAAATCTTTTAAAGAATTAGCTTGATTGATAAATGTATCAAGAGAAACGAAAAAGTTCACAGATATTTCAAATTTTTTTACCCAATAAACTATTTTCAGCTTCAGTAATAATGTTTTTACTTTGTTCATTTGTAGTTATCGTTCAAATAAAACTAACATCAATACATATTGCCATTTACAGATAAAAACTGTTTATAACTAAACTTAATGTCTAAACTAAATCCTAGAACATGTTATAGCTGATAATAGAAACTTCATAACAGTTTTTTCCAATTTAAACTTTCATTTTTAGCACAACAAGTATGAAGATGATGAAGAAAAAATAAAAGTTAATGTCCTCATGCTTCGCGACCGAGTGCATTCCATGGCTCAAGAGTTTAAAAGGTTACCTTCATGTTTTGAAACACTATTGAACCTAATTTTTAAGTATTATTGAGCCTAATCGTTACATAATTGCTTCGTTTTTGACAAAATGTTTTGTTTTCATAGTATTCACAGAAAAAAAAGTAAACTAATCAGTCTAATGCCTTTAAAAACTAAGCCACCTAAGCACAATTTCTTACTAAACTACTATTAGTCGCATAAATGAGTCTTAATCTGAGTTTTTTAAATAATAAAACAATATAAATATATCTAGTTTACAAGTGCTTGCTTTCAAAATTGATATTGAAAAACGTGCATAATATTATGTATAGTATTTTTACGATCATTTTGATTTGTTTCAGAATTTATAGTTAAAAGACTTTAAGACTGCACAAGTTGACATGAGAAATAATTAATAAAAAAGTTTTATTACGACCCCATAAAACACCATTAAAACAGAAAACAAGTGATAAGACATAACATACTATAGATTATTAGTATAAATATGCAAGACGAAGTTATTTTGTTTCAGACATTCCGATGGTTACCAGCGGAAACTCAAGGACTTGAAAGCGCAGCGTGATGCCGGATTGTCAAAAAGAGTGTACAATGTGTAAGCTGAAAATATTTGATTTTTTTTTTCTAAAATAGTCACACATGTGGTTTAACTTGAGTTATTTTCGTAAAGATTATTTGAAGTAAGGTTTTCTTATTATCGTTTTTTTTACACGTATACATAATGATACAGTTTATTCTTACTGAATTGGCGTACAACGAGTAAGTTGAACGTTTTCTCTATAACGTTGTGTTTCTAGATAGTAGTCATATAGGGTTTAAGCTTACGTTTTTTTTAAATAAATTTTAAGTAGTTTTTCTACTTTTTTAAGCTTTAACAAGTTGAAGCACAATTTAAAATTTATTTTTTACCTGTTTTAAATTAAAAAATCCAGTACTTTTATATTTTATTTGTCGATTAAAACTAAGTTAGCCAGTTGCTTTAGCTAACAAATAATACGAGCACCGAGCTAAATATACAATTTAATTTTTTAAATTTTTGACTAGTTTATTTGTACTATTTCAGCTTGAAATCTGAAGAAATGAAAAATTTTGAAAAAATTAAATACGAACATTTGGAAAGTCTTTCAAAACTAAACAAGCAAATCGAATTGATTGAAAAAAGCTTAAAGAAAGTTGTCAAAAACTGTAATGTCTCTCAAAGCTACACAACTAAAAACTTTTTGCCTGAAATGGTTGGTATTCGCAAAATTTAGAAATCTTTTTAATTATTTAAAAGTTATTTCGCTTTAAAGTTTTTTTTTAGCAGTGAACTGCACTACAAAACGATATGTTTATTACATATGCTATACACTATACTTATTTGAATTTTACTTAAAAAGACTATAGCATTAAAAATTCATAAAACATTAAACAAGAATTACTATGAAAACTTAATTTAATAACAAATATGAATTAAACATAAACTATTTAGACATATTAGTATATATATAAATAACAATATGTTGATTTTTTTCTCCAACATTTTTCAAACAAATAAATTTTGGCAGGAATCTAGTTATTTTGATGACGGTGATAGAGTGTACAAAGTCGGAAAAGGAAAAGAATTCGGTGGCACTTGTTCTACTATGAGTGTTAGTAACATATTTGTAAATAATTACTATATAGCCACCAACCTTGCTAGTTCATGGTTTAATTTACACTGGAGTAAAAGTTTCGAACACTAGCTTTTGTAGTTTACATAAAAAACAACAAAGTCTTTTACGTGAAATGATCTAACAGCATTGTTTTAAGAAAGGCATTGTTCTTTTTTTTAAGTTTTTATTTTATAAAACTAAATGTTTCTAGTAGGCTGGACTAAATTTTCTATAAAAATTCTTTCGCGGGTCGGACTTGTACCGCAAAAAAATATTGTCAGAAGCTTAGCATAATTAGTAATTAAAATCAGTTGTTTTTTAGACCTTATGAAACCTTATGTTTTATTAATAACATTGTATATTTTTCTTCAGAACACAAAAATAGCGTACTAAGATATTGTTTTGTAATTTAACTTCGATTTATTTTTAGCTTTCCATAGAAGATAAAGAAAACTTTCAACAAGTAGCCGCTTTGAAAAAACAAAGAAAACAGCTACTCCAAGCAAAATAATCCATAGTGGAAAACTATGTAGAGTTAGTTTTTATCGCTGTTTTTACGGGTAGCTGCCAAGTTTGCACGAAGGGGCAAAATTTTGCACAAAAAACTTATGCACGGAGACATTCTCGTACGAGTTATTTTTATGTTTTTTTTTATAGTTTTTTTATTCACATAAACATTTTTTTACTATCACTGTTATACCTAACCCTTACCCTCGGTGGGTAGGTTTTTTTTATTAATTTACTTTTAATTGTTCTTTTTTCTAAATAGTAATTTTTATTAGTCATTATGTATAATAATTTTTATCAGTTATATATAATTTTTTGATAATATTTTTTTTTACTTAATTAATTTCTTAGTTTTTACAATCACTGCTACCCCTAACCATTACCCTTGGTTAGTAATTTTTTTTTTTAATATTTTATCTTTTAGTTTTTTTTTATATTTTAATTTTTTATTTTTTCTGTGTGTTTTGCTCTGGTGAAAAAATGACCCTCCCTGCAAAATTGTAAGTCACTCAAAGTTGACCCTTTGTGCAAAATTATCTTCCTGCATTCTAGTCCCCTAGTGCAATTTTGTCGTGCAATTTTGACCCGTTATCATTTCTAACTTCTAAATTAAGTTTTCAAATGCTTAGCAGCAACTGTTAGACTTGAATCACAAGTAAAACTGTTTAACAAAAAAAATATAATTTTAACTTTAATCAAACTTGTTTTCCCTATTCTCGAACATAAGTAGTGTGAAATCGTTTATTTTTTATTTTTACAGGCGCCATAAAGCTCACAATGAAAAAATAAACGAGTTTGAAAAGGATCATCTCATGGGACCAATTGAATTTTTCAGGAAGTTAGTTTTAATTAATAATTATTTATCACTTATTCTTGAGTTAAGATCTGTATAAATATATTTTTTATAGTTATTTATTTTTTTAAATGAAATTACTGAGGGTTATTTAGATAAAACATCATCTAATATAACATCACATGAATTTACTTTATTAAATTAATAGTAACAACAATTATTTGTAAAAGTGGGGTGCCTACTTTTTAAGTGTAAAAAAGAAAACTATGTGCATTCTTAGATTATTCAAAACAAATATTTATAGGTTTTGTTATAAGTTATTACAGTGTAGTTTTAGCCAGCTGAGAATATTGTTAGAAAATATTATTTTGAAAATGCTAAAACTCAATAGTTGCTGCCATTAATACATATGGCGAGAAATACCTTCTATCTATTTATCTAACAAATTCTACAAATGTATTTCAAATAACAAACAGTTTTTTTTTTTGCAAAGATACTAGTAAACACTTTTTACAATTCAGATTGCACAACGAAGAGATGAAGAAGTTCGAAAAGGTCAAACAGGAATGCTTTGCGAAAATGAAGGAAATTGACGACCACGTCAAAAAGATTGATGCAACCTTAAGCCTAGAACAGTGATTATAAATTTAGTAACATTAAAATTTTTTATGAATAAACCTGCCTTATACAATTTATTGCCTCTTTTATTTAAAACAAAACATTTTTGTATTTGACTTACGTTTAACATGTGATGGTCTATAAATTATTTTACACTGATGCTCCGTTCGATTACGCCCTCTCATATAAAAGTATGCACTTTCGGACTCTAAATATTTATGACCATTTAGCTTTGTGCTAATGTTGCTATTATGTTTGTTTGTTTTTACTTGTTGTATTTTTATTAAATTCTGGAAAATATACTTATTTGGTTCTCACTGTTAAGTATTTACTTTTTAGGTACTTTGATGTTAAGTACTCACTTATATCTAAATAATAAAAAATTACAATCAAAATAGCTTGAAATACTTAGACAGATATGTTTTCATTTATTTTAACTCTTATTTACTTAAGAAAGTTACTACACTTATAAGTTTAGTTATTAAAACAATTATTCAAGCATTTTTTGTATAAAAACGTTATTCTTGCTTTAAGCTTAAGGGTATTCTTTACATAATAGCTAGTATAAGTTGTGTTCCGCATTTCCCGGTCAGTTTTACATGTTTTAGCTATAACTGTTACTGGTTGTATTTCTTTTGTTTATTATGGGTACCATTTGGTATTTTATGATAGTTTGTTATGTGAAGTTTTACTGAAATTCTGTGTTTATTTTATGTTAAATAAATGAAAGACAAGTTGAGTTTGTCAGCTTAATATAATTTAATAGTTTGTTTTTCATTAGAAGAAATAGGTAAATTAGTTTAACAAATAAATGAAGTTTAAAGTAATTGCAAAGTAAAATTACAAACTATTTTTTTATTGTAGTTTGCATAGTAACAAAAAATGTTGTGAAAATTTAGATAAAAATGAAAAATGCATTTGGAAGGGTATATTACGTACATAGTTATTTTTAGTGAAAAAGAAAATTTGGCTCAGTATGAGTGAAGGCTAAATGTAAGGGGTTGGTGGGTGGTGGATGTGGACGGCATGGCTATAGAGACACCGAGTGGTGAAAAAAACAAGTAAATTTTTTTAATTTTTAATTATTCTAGAACGGCTATGGTGCAATCTCTGGAGAAGTCTGTGACTCGATGGCGCCACCTAGCGGTTGAAAATTTTAATTTTTAGTTTTATTTTTACGAAGATATTTTTTTTTCTTCAAGTTAGAGCTTTAAAAACCTCAACATTTCGTATACTACTTTGAGGTGAACGGTTTTAAATATATTTTACTTGATATACCGCATGTAATAAAATTCAAGTCTCAAGAAATTTCGGTTTGAATTTTAATAGAAAATAAGTAATAAAATAAAACATAAAACGTGTACTCAACCAAAATGCAGATAAATTCTGCATATTTTTTGTTTAGTTTGAGCTTGAAAAACCTGAGAATTTCATAACAGTTGTTTTAAATTAAGTTCAAATTAAATGGTTTTTACTATTTATTACTAGAAAGTAAAGTATAAGTAAAACTTAGTTTTTAATTTTCTTACTTAATAACTAAAATAAATGTTTGATAAATAACTTTGAAAGCATGTAATTTTCAAAGATATAAAAGTAATTGTAGTATCTTTTCGTGTATAAAAAAAGTATGTGTGATATTTATATGAACTTATTGACTTACTGATAGTTTCATCTAGTTTACGTTTAGCTTATAAACCGTTTGTTCAACATACTTGTTTGATAAAAGGTCAAAAAGTGTCATTTAATTGTATATTTCTAAAAGCTATCTGTTTTCTTTTTTTGTAGTATCGCTTAGTTTCACTAATACTAGCAACCTAAAAAGTCATTATATCAGTTAGTTCACATTATTTTAAATTTCGTTGGAATTTTCACATACATTCTAAAAGTTTTTTCTTAAGACTCGAACGCATTAAACCAAAGCAAGATAAGGAATAAACTTTCTATTTGCATTTAATATTTTTCATATTGTTTTTATATGCTTAAATGAAGTTATTAATAAGTAGTATTTCCTTACTTAAGAAGAGCTGAACAGTAAACTAGTCAGTAGTATATTGCTGAGCTGAGAAAATAACTATTAAAACTAGTATTCTTTAAGCAAGAAGAAATTTTTCAAAATTTGTTTTTCTGATTATAAATAGAAAAAAGGTTTAATGTTAAAGCAACACATTAAACACAGCTTAATTAACTTTAAACAGTTGTAAATCCTTTAGTTTCATACAAAGCTAACTTATGGGAGAAAGTTTATATCCAAAGTATTAAAACTGGCATGAGCTTATTTAGAATCAATTAACGAAATAAATTTGCTATTTCTACAATATATTTTTAAAACATTTAAATTTAGAGAATCAAGTATATAAAGTCAAAATCATAGAGGTCAAAAGAACTCAAATAGCGCTGTCGGTAGAGCGTCAGGTCGGCACTGCATACGTACTGGGTTTGAACCTTGGTGGTACCCACTTTTTTTCTCCTTCTTGTTAAACTTAATTTTTACGCTGATTAGTTGAACAATAATTATTACATGATCATCACATGATATATAATATCAACCATACAACTTTGTTCATTTTAAGTCACAAAAATACTATTTTATTAAAAAAGCTAACCTACTAAGATTGACATTTAAACATCGTCGTTGTCTTTTGCCGTAGTTAACAATAAAACTCTTTGAAGTTTTGCTAAGCATGTCCGCTTTAGGAAGATACTTTATTACTAATTAAAGAAAAAATATAATATAAAAATAAGCAAAAAATATACGAAATATAATATATGTTATTAAATTAAGCACCTGAATCAAAAGTCCATGTAGCACAGCGGTAGGAAGCTGCAACATACAATCATACATTACTAGGTTCGAAACCCTCATTGGACACATTTTTTGTTAATTGTGTTTACTCTTAAATTTAGTTATTATGCAACGTCATGACTAAAATATATTAAGAATTAAGGCTATTAAAGCTGTATAAGTTTTAAACTTCGATCTAACAGAAACTTTTCAAACATGTTAATGAAAAAATAATCACTTTTAAAGCAGTTCAAACAATAGTCCATTTGTATATTATTGCTAAGTAAAAAACAAATAAGTTTTGAAAATAAATAGATAAAAAAAAAGAAAGTTGAGTTTATATTTTAAAAGTTAGTAAATGTGAATGTGGAACGATAGTGTAGCAGTTGAAGTCTGTGCGTTGAAAGCTAGCGATTTGGGTCACTTGTTGCTCGATTTTATTCAACTTGATATACTATGAAAGTATTTTATAAAATTTACGCTGTCACAAAGTTTCAATCAGAACCAAACACCTAAGAAAATATACCAACTAGTTCATTAAAATTATTATTATTTATTAGTACTATCTTCGGTCTTTATCAAAATAGATTCTTAAAACTAGTTAGTTATTTTATCAGTAACTTACAAAGATATATACGAATATTAAGCAAAAAACAATACTAGTCATCCATCTTTAGCTGTAAAATTTAAACTTAAAGTTTCTGTACTATTAGTTTCTTCTTTAAAAGAAGGATTAGTTTAACATGTCGATTTTTACTGGAAAAATGCAAAAATGACAACCTTAACTCTTATATACTTTAAACTTTTCCAAAAGTACTTTTAAATTAACTGTCGTTATGACTCAAAGTAAATATTTAAAAAATGACTTATATTTATAAGCATTTTATAACAAAAAGTAGTAAAATTTACACGTACTTTGTTATAAAAGTTAATTAAAGCTTGATAAATCCAAACTTTGCTTAATAATAAGATTCAAAATTTTTGATAATCAAAACATTAAATAAGTACTTTTTTACTGTTTGTTTTAAACAAAAAAAATCAAGTATTAAAAAGTATATTTGAGCTGCTTATGCAGCTTTTGAATGGAAACTTTTTCAAATATCAATATTTGCGTTAATGTTTTATGTAAAATGAGCTGCTTTATCTTCTTTCTAAGCTTATTTTCAATGTTAAGTATAGTAGCCTTGTGTTAATAAACTAAAAATAGAAATTTTCAAAAAATGAATATAATCAAAAAAAGTAAAAAATTGTAATACATAAATTTAAATTAATTAAAACTCTTGTATATCTCTGCGACTGATGACTGTGTTTCACGGTCTTTTAGCACCTTTCAAGGGCACATTTTAGTTTACTTTGTTTACTCTGAAGTTTAATAACAAATATGAAATTTTACGTGTAAAACAATAGTATAATGGTTAAATAATCGTCGTTCAAATCCGGGGACTCGAGTTGGTCTCACTTGTTGCCAGATTTGTTTTTGTTAACCTAAAATACCATACTAGTAACTTATAATAAATTATTGTTTCACAAAGTTTCAATCAGAACTGAAACACTATTTTGATAATACTTAAGATTATAAATAATTTAAGTTTGTATAAACCTTTTCTTAAAGCTTATTAAAAAAACTAACTAAAAGTTTTAAGCTTGAAATATTTTAGTAATATAATAGTAATATAAGTAATAGTAAAAAGTATTTTACTGTACGTGCGCTAGTAACTTTGTAAACTTTATATATTCAGTTTAAACATCAAGCTAAACGAGTTATGAGAAACTCCATAATCAAGCATTAGAAAATGTACTATAAATTTAGATTAAATTACAATTGAGAATAATTCAAATTAAATTAAGCAATAAATTTATTGTTGAGAAAAATAAACTAATCATTATAAGTAAAAAGTTCTGTTTAAACTAAAGTGATTGTTTTTTCACATAGTTAAAAAATGAATAATTATAAAAGATAAAACAAAACTTGCTGTTTTATTCCTAAAACTGTTAAATGACTGTATTTATTTACCATAGTTTAGTTTAATTTTGGTAAAAACCATAATATAAATGTAATGTTTGAAATAATCAATTATTAAATAAAAAGGCTAACGACTTTTTAACAATGTAGTGATTTTATTTAAACTAAGACTAAAATTACTTATTATGCAAAACGTGTATAACTATAAAGTTTAAAGTTATATATTGTTTTATAATATTTTGTCTTATTACCTTTATATGTTACAGTCGTAAGATTTCAAAATAATTTATATGTCAGTTGATTGTTTTTTGAGTGCCATTGTTAGAAAAAACTCCAGCAAACAATCTTAAATAAAGTTGAAAAAAAAGCAAACAATGAAAGTTAGAATCATCTATTCATTTATGCACAAAACTATTTAGTTTATATTATCCAGTTGAGCATTTTAAACTAAAAATTAAGCAGGGTCGGCAATCCTTTATAAGTAAAAAATAATAATTTTACTACAAAAATGCTCGATGGCTGCACTATGTAATAACAAAAGTCTTGAACTTCACAACATTTTACTTTTTCCTCGTTCTATAAAAGCAAAAAAAAAAATTTTTTTTGTATATATCAATTAAACCTACTTACACATTAAAATTTTTCAAAATATTTATTTTTTTTGAGTTTTGGCATTTAATTAAGTTTTTCTTTTTGTTAATTTGAACTATTGTCGGAATTTGAATTGCCATAAAACCAAAAGTTTTATTTAAGTAAACAATTCTAAATAAATGTTAGACAAAATTTACAACTTTTTTTTGATAAGTATTACGGTGTGTTACAAAATCTTTTTTGTTCTTATAAGTATTTAAGTTAAAAAAACTGTATGCTAAAAAGCGCAACACTTCAATTTTTAAAAATCGCATTTATGTGCAGTTTTTTAAATTTGTTAATGATGCTAAAGTTTTATATATACTTTAAAAAAAATATTTCGAAAACTTTAGTTTAAAGTTTTATTCAAATCATTATTTCGAGTTAAACTGTAAACTTTAATCCCTTATATGTAAAGTTAACAATTTTAGGTGGTTTCCCTTTTATTATTTACAAGCTAAGTTTGGTGAAAATAAAACATAATTTAACTTTAACTTATAATTTATTAAATTAACTAACAGTTACTACTAATCTTAATTAAATTTTGTACAAATATAAGAATATATTTTTAATTAATTTTATTATTTTTTTAATTAAAACTTTACTTGTTTTTACTAAGTCATAACCTTTAAAAGAAAAAAGTCATGGTGGTCCATATCTTAAATTATTTCAGTTGTGACACAAAATAAGTTTATCTCTAAAGCATTAAAAAAATAATTTTCGGAAATTATATTTAGTTTAACTTCATTGTTATTAAATAGAATTGGTTTTTATATTTTACACATTCATTGTCAAAGTCATGGTGGTCCATGTCTTAAATTATTTCAGTTGTAACACAAAATAAGTTTATCTCTAAAGCACTTAAAAATAATTTGTGGAAATTTTATTTACTCCAACTTCATTGTTATTATATAGAATTAGTTTTTTATTTTACACACTCATTGTCAAAGCCCATGGGTGGGGAATTGACAGTTTTAATTAAAATTGGTCTCAGTTTAAAAACTAGCTGCTAGTTGCTTTTATTGCATCCTAAGTTTCAAAGTAACTTTTGAAAAATATGAGTTTAATTTTGAGAAGTTCAATAGGTGTCTTCTGGAAGGCCATGCTTAAAAATGCTAAAAATACTGAGTACTTTGATATATGTTTCCTTTTACAGCTTTTTACATAATCATTATGAAACCTTTGCAGTCAATTTGTACTTATCATGGAAAAATCTTATTTAGGAAATGTTTTTACCTTTAAAAAATTTTAGTCTTTTGAAAAAAATCAATAATTTAAAACTTCATTGTGAATTGCTTACTTTTTGTTCATCAAACTGTTAATCATGCAAGGAACATATCTTTTAAACTTTAGTTCTCTAGAATAAAAACCTTAGATGCAAGAGATATTTTTTAAGTTCAAAAAAATTACTCACGACAAGTAGTTCTATATAAATCTGTATTACAAAAATTTTATAAAACTGACAATACTTTAGTAACTATTCATTTTCTTTTGTTCTACTCTACTATATATAAAATAAAAGCACCACTTCAAGCTACTTAATTATAAAAATAACAAAGTAAAGTGGCATTAAGTACTTTTTTTTAAAATTAAGATATCAGAAACAGATAAACAGCTCATTCGAAAATAGTAAGAACACTTAAATATCATTTTATGTTTATAAGCCTGGTGAAGAATTTTTTTATTTACAGTAGACTGAAAATGCATTGTCTGTAATTTACAGTTTAAGTTTAGATTTTTTCCATGTTTGATTTTTGTTTAATTTTAGGATATTTTAAACTAAACTTCTTAGTCATTTATTAGCTTTTTGATTAACATAAATATACTTAAAGGTTTTAAGTTAAAAACTTACAATACTTATTTAAACATGTAGTTTTAAACTTTTTATTTATATATAAACAAGAAAATCCATTTATAACGTTGATTGTTTTAATTTTATTTATGCTATTTCTTACAAATTTTTGATATTTAACAAAACTAACCTGTCAAAGAGAACTCTTTTATTAATAAATGTAAGTGATAACATACAACTGATGTAAAAATTTATATTTATAAATTTTATAGTACGTTATTGTACTTATGTGTAAATTTTCTAGTTAAATAAAAACTTATACCTTATCTATAACAACAGACACCATTGAATGTCTCCCATTGGAGTAAGTATTATGAAAAACAGCTCTCAAATAAGGTTTGTTTTTTTAATTTGTTTAAAGTTGACTAATAATAAAACTTTTTTTTACTTATTAATGGAAAGTAGGTCATTAATAAAAACAAAGACTAAATTATTCTTTATTAATTTTAGTAACATAAAAAAAGGTAAACAATCTTTTTTTTTTCTTTTTACTATATATAAAAAAAACATAGTGTCATAATTTATTATAAATCATTAAAAGTAAAAAATAAGTCCAATTATTTTTCAACTTTAACTAAGTATTTTCTAAAGATTTATAAATCAAAATAAAGACATTTAAAGTTAAATGATGTTAATTAAATCTATTCTTTTATATGAATAAAACAGATAAACAGCTCATTCGAAAATAGTATAATCGGTTCAGCTAAAGAAATGGTGAAAGATATTGTGGACAATTTGGAAACATTTCCTGCTAACAATGTTACGACACAAACATTTGTGGTAAAGTATAAAATACATTAATTTGACAAATACTAAGTTTTTGTACTTTTAAAAGCCTAAAGAACATTAATAATTCAAGAAAATACATAAGATTCAACCAAAAGTACTAACTTAAAATTTTTAAATTTACTTTTCTATGTTCTTTAATTTTTTTGTCAGTATTGCTTATAGAATTTTGTTATATTTTGCATACTTATATTAGTTTTACAGTACCGCTACTTACTGTTTCTTTGAATACTAACAGGTTCATAGCATGATTGACTATATTGTATCTCAAAACTTAGATTTGGAGGAGTGCAAAAAATTAATTAAATATTCATTGATTTGCTGTAGTACATGGGTTCATGAAGTTGTAAGTGTTTTTTGTTAATTATTTATTTAGTTTCTCAACGTTTTTCTTTATAAATAGATTTTATGGACATTTAAATACTCGAGGTGTTTTTCAACTATTTAATATATGTTTTATGTTTTTTTAAACATTTTTTGTATTTCTAAAAACATTTTTTATAAGGTAAACTTGCCTACCTTCTTCACGTATGTTAAACAAATTATTCAATATTAGTAAATTTATATGTATGTAAATATCTTTGAAAATAGTCTTGAAATAACTATAAGTTTCTAAGCTGTCAAAACTATTTAAAAAATATGCTAAACAAAAGTTAAAACAAATTTTAAACTTCAAAAAAATTACTTATATAAATAAAATTCTTTACAGATGAAAACATATAATAGACTACCTTGGGGAAATAAAGTTGATGAGCTTGAAGTTCTTGAAATGGTTGCTAAATACTTAAATGAGTAAGTCGAACCGGAAGTAAAACGAAATAGATTAAAATTCTATATTTTTCATTTTAATATATGTTTTTGTAGGACTGAAAGGGACTCTTTTATGTGTAAATAAATTATAAACAAGTTAAAAATTGTTTTTTCTAAAGTTGTTAAAAGAAGATTTAGCTGTTATTTTCTTATGTTTATATATTGTTTTTTATGTGATATATGATATATCAAACGAATAAAATATTTGAAAAGAAGATATCAGTTTGTATATATAAATCAATTTTACTGTTATACCTCATATAGTACAGTAAGAAGTGTACTTAAATTCTGAGTTGACATTAAAAACATTTTATAAACTCATTAGTTGTATTTGCATTTTAATTTCAGCCCAGCAAACCAAAATGAGCTGCAAGCAAAATGCAATGGCGAAACTGGTTGCAAACTGGATAGAAACAGTGAAGTTGTTCCTGATAAAAAACCTCAGGAATTCGGGACGATTCCACATAAGGGACCAGCAAACTTTTCGAAATATCTGGGACACTACGACGGCGTAAGTTACAATGAAAATGTTCTTTTTTAATTTTTTTATAAGTCGAGGATCAGTTTTTATCGGGAAAGTATTTTTAAAAGTAGGTTTGTATTGTAATATGAAAACTTATTAAAATAAAAAGTCTAATTTGCTACAAAAACTGACTAATATGCTTTAAAATATTTTTAAAATCACAATTCAGCTAATAATTGATCTCAAAATCTAAAGATCTTACAAATATTTATTTTGGTGCTCACGCACCTTTATACACACATGCTAAAAGTTCAACTTCTCAGAAGAAGACTGTAAAGAAGACAAAAGCAAATAAAGAAGAAGACATTCCAAAAAGTGACCTGGAATGGAAACTAAAAATTAAAAACTGGCGACTTATGAGCAGTGAAGCGGAACAAAGAGCTAAACTAGGTTACTTTTTTACTTTATACAAATTGTTGAAATGCTAAAGGACTCTATTGTGATTACGATTTGTAGATGAAACAGATTTAAAAAAAAATACTTAGGTTGTGAGACTAATATTTTTGCTAATATATTGTTCTTAGTTTTGTTAGCAAATTAAAAAAAAACTTGACAGAGGCGTTGAAAATGAATATGTTGCAAAACGAATTATCAAGCGATTAATCTTACTGCTTTGAGCAAATGAATGCACCAAAGGGAAAGAGTAATACAATCTGGGAGTCAATGAACGTGAAGAAGACGCGAGCCAATGAGGAAGAAGCGTTTCCAAAGGCAATGCAAGCATTTTCAAAGATGACACAAGAGAAATCACGCAAAGAGTGGCAACTGTGGAACAAGGAAGAAGTGCAAAGAATGAAAAATGGTATAATTGTTTTTTATACAAATAATTTTGAAACGCTATTTTTTGTATCAATTTAAACTGTTAGACGACACTTAAAAAAGATAATAATATTTTAAGTTTTTTACCTGCATTGGAACTTCTCACTATTTTGTTTTTAAATTTTTTTATTAAACGTAAATTTTCAACAGAAGCGTTGCAAAAGGAAAGGCAGAGGCAAGAGGATAACTTGGAACGAATTGCAATGCGAAACAAAATGAAAGAGTTTGGAGGACATAATTCTAAAATGGTGAGTGAATAAATTTAATAAAATATTGTCGAGCTTTGATCTTATACTCTAGTTTTATTTAAATCTTTTAAAGAATTAGCTTGATTGATAAATGTATCAAGAGAAACGAAAAAGTTCACAGATATTTCAAATTTTTTTACCCAATAAACTATTTTCAGCTTCAGTAATAATGTTTTTACTTTGTTCATTTGTAGTTATCGTTCAAATAAAACTAACATCAATACATATTGCCATTTACAGATAAAAACTGTTTATAACTAAACTTAATGTCTAAACTAAATCCTAGAACATGTTATAGCTGATAATAGAAACTTCATAACAGTTTTTTCCAATTTAAACTTTCATTTTTAGCACAACAAGTATGAAGATGATGAAGAAAAAATAAAAGTTAATGTCCTCATGCTTCGCGACCGAGTGCATTCCATGGCTCAAGAGTTTAAAAGGTTACCTTCATGTTTTGAAACACTATTGAACCTAATTTTTAAGTATTATTGAGCCTAATCGTTACATAATTGCTTCGTTTTTGACAAAATGTTTTGTTTTCATAGTATTCACAGAAAAAAAAGTAAACTAATCAGTCTAATGCCTTTAAAAACTAAGCCACCTAAGCACAATTTCTTACTAAACTACTATTAGTCGCATAAATGAGTCTTAATCTGAGTTTTTTAAATAATAAAACAATATAAATATATCTAGTTTACAAGTGCTTGCTTTCAAAATTGATATTGAAAAACGTGCATAATATTATGTATAGTATTTTTACGATCATTTTGATTTGTTTCAGAATTTATAGTTAAAAGACTTTAAGACTGCACAAGTTGACATGAGAAATAATTAATAAAAAAGTTTTATTACGACCCCATAAAACACCATTAAAACAGAAAACAAGTGATAAGACATAACATACTATAGATTATTAGTATAAATATGCAAGACGAAGTTATTTTGTTTCAGACATTCCGATGGTTACCAGCGGAAACTCAAGGACTTGAAAGCGCAGCGTGATGCCGGATTGTCAAAAAGAGTGTACAATGTGTAAGCTGAAAATATTTGATTTTTTTTTTCTAAAATAGTCACACATGTGGTTTAACTTGAGTTATTTTCGTAAAGATTATTTGAAGTAAGGTTTTCTTATTATCGTTTTTTTTACACGTATACATAATGATACAGTTTATTCTTACTGAATTGGCGTACAACGAGTAAGTTGAACGTTTTCTCTATAACGTTGTGTTTCTAGATAGTAGTCATATAGGGTTTAAGCTTACGTTTTTTTTAAATAAATTTTAAGTAGTTTTTCTACTTTTTTAAGCTTTAACAAGTTGAAGCACAATTTAAAATTTATTTTTTACCTGTTTTAAATTAAAAAATCCAGTACTTTTATATTTTATTTGTCGATTAAAACTAAGTTAGCCAGTTGCTTTAGCTAACAAATAATACGAGCACCGAGCTAAATATACAATTTAATTTTTTAAATTTTTGACTAGTTTATTTGTACTATTTCAGCTTGAAATCTGAAGAAATGAAAAATTTTGAAAAAATTAAATACGAACATTTGGAAAGTCTTTCAAAACTAAACAAGCAAATCGAATTGATTGAAAAAAGCTTAAAGAAAGTTGTCAAAAACTGTAATGTCTCTCAAAGCTACACAACTAAAAACTTTTTGCCTGAAATGGTTGGTATTCGCAAAATTTAGAAACACTTTTAATTATTTAAAAGTTATTTCGCTTTAAAGTTTTTTTTTAGCAGTGAACTGCACTACAAAACGATATGTTTATTACATATGCTATACACTATACTTATTTGAATTTTACTTAAAAAGACTATAGCATTAAAAATTCATAAAACATTAAACAAGAATTACTATGAAACTTAATTTAATAACAAATATGAATTAAACATAAACTATTTAGACATATTAGTATATATATAAATAACAATATGTTGATTTTTTTCTCCAACATTTTTCAAACAAATAAATTTTGGCAGGAATCTAGTTATTTTGATGACGGTGATAGAGTGTACAAAGTCGGAAAAGGAAAAGAATTCGGTGGCACTTGTTCTACTATGAGTGTTAGTAACATATTTGTAAATAATTACTATATAGCCACCAACCTTGCTAGTTCATGGTTTAATTTACACTGGAGTAAAAGTTTCGAACACTAGCTTTTGTAGTTTACATAAAAAACAACAAAGTCTTTTACGTGAAATGATCTAACAGCATTGTTTTAAGAAAGGCATTGTTCTTTTTTTTAAGTTTTTATTTTATAAAACTAAATGTTTCTAGTAGGCTGGACTAAATTTTCTATAAAAATTCTTTCGCGGGTCGGACTTGTACCGCAAAAAAATATTGTCAGAAGCTTAGCATAATTAGTAATTAAAATCAGTTGTTTTTTAGACCTTATGAAACCTTATGTTTTATTAATAACATTGTATATTTTTCTTCAGAACACAAAAATAGCGTACTAAGATATTGTTTTGTAATTTAACTTCGATTTATTTTTAGCTTTCCATAGAAGATAAAGAAAACTTTCAACAAGTAGCCGCTTTGAAAAAACAAAGAAAACAGCTACTCCAAGCAAAATAATCCATAGTGGAAAACTATGTAGAGTTAGTTTTTATCGCTGTTTTTACGGGTAGCTGCCAAGTTTGCACGAAGGGGCAAAATTTTGCACAAAAAACTTATGCACGGAGACATTCTCGTACGAGTTATTTTTATGTTTTTTTTTATAGTTTTTTTATTCACATAAACATTTTTTTACTATCACTGTTATACTTAACCCTTACCCTCGGTGGGTAGGTTTTTTTTATTAATTTACTTTTAATTGTTCTTTTTTCTAAATAGTAATTTTTATTAGTCATTATGTATAATAATTTTTATCAGTTATATATTATTTTTTGATAATATTTTTTTTTACTTAATTAATTTCTTAGTTTTTACAATCACTGCTACCCCTAACCATTACCCTTGGTTAGTAATTTTTTTTTTTAATATTTTATCTTTTAGTTTTTTTTTATATTTTAATTTTTTATTTTTTCTGTGTGTTTTGCTCTGGTGAAAAAATGACCCTCCCTGCAAAATTGTAAGTCACTCAAAGTTGACCCTTTGTGCAAAATTATCTTCCTGCATTCTAGTCCCCTAGTGCAATTTTGTCGTGCAATTTTGACCCGTTATCATTTCTAACTTCTAAATTAAGTTTTCAAATGCTTAGCAGCAACTGTTAGACTTGAATCACAAGTAAAACTGTTTAACAAAAAAAATATAATTTTAACTTTAATCAAACTTGTTTTCCCTATTCTCGAACATAAGTAGTGTGAAATCGTTTATTTTTTATTTTTACAGGCGCCATAAAGCTCACAATGAAAAAATAAACGAGTTTGAAAAGGATCATCTCATGGGACCAATTGAATTTTTCAGGAAGTTAGTTTTAATTAATAATTATTTATCACTTATTCTTGAGTTAAGATCTGTATAAATATATTTTTTATAGTTATTTATTTTTTTAAATGAAATTACTGAGGGTTATTTAGATAAAACATCATCTAATATAACATCACATGAATTTACTTTATTAAATTAATAGTAACAACAATTATTTGTAAAAGTGGGGTGCCTACTTTTTAAGTGTAAAAAAGAAAACTATGTGCATTCTTAGATTATTCAAAACAAATATTTATAGGTTTTGTTATAAGTTATTACAGTGTAGTTTTAGCCAGCTGAGAATATTGTTAGAAAATATTATTTTGAAAATGCTAAAACTCAATAGTTGCTGCCATTAATACATATGGCGAGAAATACCTTCTATCTATTTATCTAACAAATTCTACAAATGTATTTCAAATAACAAACAGTTTTTTTTTTTGCAAAGATACTAGTAAACACTTTTTACAATTCAGATTGCACAACGAAGAGATGAAGAAGTTCGAAAAGGTCAAACAGGAATGCTTTGCGAAAATGAAGGAAATTGACGACCACGTCAAAAAGATTGATGCAACCTTAAGCCTAGAACAGTGATTATAAATTTAGTAACATTAAAATTTTTTATGAATAAACCTGCCTTATACAATTTATTGCCTCTTTTATTTAAAACAAAACATTTTTGTATTTGACTTACGTTTAACATGTGATGGTCTATAAATTATTTTACACTGATGCTCCGTTCGATTACGCCCTCTCATATAAAAGTATGCACTTTCGGACTCTAAATATTTATGACCATTTAGCTTTGTGCTAATGTTGCTATTATGTTTGTTTGTTTTTACTTGTTGTATTTTTATTAAATTCTGGAAAATATACTTATTTGGTTCTCACTGTTAAGTATTTACTTTTTAGGTACTTTGATGTTAAGTACTCACTTATATCTAAATAATAAAAAATTACAATCAAAATAGCTTGAAATACTTAGACAGATATGTTTTCATTTATTTTAACTCTTATTTACTTAAGAAAGTTACTACACTTATAAGTTTAGTTATTAAAACAATTATTCAAGCATTTTTTGTATAAAAACGTTATTCTTGCTTTAAGCTTAAGGGTATTCTTTACATAATAGCTAGTATAAGTTGTGTTCCGCATTTCCCGGTCAGTTTTACATGTTTTAGCTATAACTGTTACTGGTTGTATTTCTTTTGTTTATTATGGGTACCATTTGGTATTTTATGATAGTTTGTTATGTGAAGTTTTACTGAAATTCTGTGTTTATTTTATGTTAAATAAATGAAAGACAAGTTGAGTTTGTCAGCTTAATATAATTTAATAGTTTGTTTTTCATTAGAAGAAATAGGTAAATTAGTTTAACAAATAAATGAAGTTTAAAGTAATTGCAAAGTAAAATTACAAACTATTTTTTTATTGTAGTTTGCATAGTAACAAAAAATGTTGTGAAAATTTAGATAAAAATGAAAAATGCATTTGGAAGGGTATATTACGTACATAGTTATTTTTAGTGAAAAAGAAAATTTGGCTCAGTATGAGTGAAGGCTAAATGTAAGGGGTTGGTGGGTGGTGGATGTGGACGGCATGGCTATAGAGACACCGAGTGGTGAAAAAAACAAGTAATTTTTTTTAATTTTTAATTATTCTAGAACGGCTATGGTGCAATCTCTGGAGAAGTCTGTGACTCGATGGCGCCACCTAGCGGTTGAAAATTTTAATTTTTAGTTTTATTTTTACGAAGATATTTTTTTTCTTCAAGTTAGAGCTTTAAAAACCTCAACATTTCGTATACTACTTTGAGGTGAACGGTTTTAAATATATTTTACTTGATATACCGCATGTAATAAAATTCAAGTCTCAAGAAATTTCGGTTTGAATTTTAATAGAAAATAAGTAATAAAATAAAACATAAAACGTGTACTCAACCAAAATGCAGATAAATTCTGCATATTTTTTGTTTAGTTTGAGCTTGAAAAACCTGAGAATTTCATAACAGTTGTTTTAAATTAAGTTCAAATTAAATGGTTTTTACTATTTATTACTAGAAAGTAAAGTATAAGTAAAACTTAGTTTTTAATTTTCTTACTTAATAACTAAAATAAATGTTTGATAAATAACTTTGAAAGCATGTAATTTTCAAAGATATAAAAGTAATTGTAGTATCTTTTCGTGTATAAAAAAAGTATGTGTGATATTTATATGAACTTATTGACTTACTGATAGTTTCATCTAGTTTACGTTTAGCTTATAAACCGTTTGTTCAACATACTTGTTTGATAAAAGGTCAAAAAGTGTCATTTAATTGTATATTTCTAAAAGCTATCTGTTTTCTTTTTTTGTAGTATCGCTTAGTTTCACTAATACTAGCAACCTAAAAAGTCATTATATCAGTTAGTTCACATTATTTTAAATTTCGTTTGAATTTTCACATACATTCTAAAAGTTTTTTCTTAAGACTCGAACGCATTAAACCAAAGCAAGATAAGGAATAAACTTTCTATTTGCATTTAATATTTTTCATATTGTTTTTATATGCTTAAATGAAGTTATTAATAAGTAGTATTTCCTTACTTAAGAAGAGCTGAACAGTAAACTAGTCAGTGGTATATTGCTGAGCTGAGAAAATAACTATTAAAACTAGTATTCTTCAAGCAAGAAGAAATTTTTCAAAAGTTGTTTTTCTGATTATAAATAGAAAAAAGGTTTAATGTTAAAGCAACACATTAAACACAGCTTAATTAACTTTAAACAGTTGTAAATCCTTTAGTTTCATACAAAGCTAACTTATGAGAGAAAGTTTATATCCAAAGTATTAAAACTGGCATGAGCTTATTTAGAATCAATTAACGAAATAAATTTGCTATTTCTACAATATATTTTTAAAAGATTTAAATTTAGATAATCAAGTATATAAAGTCAAAATCATAGAGGTCAAAAGAACTCAAATAGCGCTGTCGGTAGAGCGTCAGGTCGGCACTGCATACGTACTGGGTTTGAACCTTGGTGGTACCCACTTTTTTTCTCCTTCTTGTTAAACTTAATTTTTACGCTGATTAGTTGAACAATAATTATTAGATGATCATCACATGATATATAATATCAACCATACAACTTTGTTCATTTTAAGTCACAAAAATACTATTTTATTAAAAAAGCTAACCTACTAAGATTGACATTTAAACATCGTCGTTGTCTTTTGCCGTAGTTAACAATAAAACTCTTTGAAGTTTTGCTAAGCATGTCCGCTTTAGGAAGATACTTTATTACTAATTAAAGAAAAAATATAATATAAAAATAAGCAAAAAATATACGAAATATAATATATGTTATTAAATTAAGCACCTGAATCAAAAGTCCATGTAGCACAGCGGTAGGAAGCTGCAACATACAATCATACATTACTAGGTTCGAAACACTCATTGGACACATTTTTTGTTAATTGTGTTTACTCTTAAATTTAGTTATTATGCAACGTCATGATTAAAATATATTAAGAATTAAGGCTATTAAAGCTGTATAAGTTTTAAACTTCGATCTAACAGAAAATTTTCAAACATGTTAATGAAAAAATAATCACTTTTAAAGCAGTTCAAACAATAGTCCATTTGTATATTATTGCTAAGTAAAAAACAAATAAGTTTTGAAAATAAATAGATAAAAAAAAAGAAAGTTGAGTTTATATCTTAAAAGTTAGTAAATGTGAATGTGGAACGATAGTGTAGCGGTTGAAGTCTGTGCGTTGAAAGCTAGCGATTTGGGTCACTTGTTGCTCGATTTTATTCAACTTGATATACTATGAAAGTATTTTATAAAATTTACGCTGTCACAAAGTTTCAATCAGAACCAAACACCTAAGAAAATATACCAACTAGTTCATTAAAATTATTATTATTTATTAGTACTATCTTCGGTCTTTATCAAAATAGATTCTTAAAACTAGTTAGTTATTTTATCAGTAACTTACAAAGATATATACGAATATTAAGCAAAAAACAATACTAGTCATCCATCTTTAGCTGTAAAATTTAAACTTAAAGTTTCTGTACTATTAGTTTCTTCTTTAAAAGAAGGATTAGTTTAACATGTCGATTTTTACTGGAAAAATGCAAAAATGACAACCTTAACTCTTATATACTTTAAACTTTTCCAAAAGTACTTTTAAATTAACTGTCGTTATGACTCAAAGTAAATATTTAAAAAATGACTTATATTTATAAGCATTTTATAACAAAAAGTAGTAAAATTTACACGTACTTTGTTATAAAAGTTAATTAAAGCTTGATAAATCCAAACTTTGCTTAATAAAAAGATTCAAAATTTTTGATAATCAAAACATTAAATAAGTACTTTTTTACTGTTTGTTTTAAACAAAAAAAATCAAGTATTAAAAAGTATATTTGAGCTGCTTATGCAGCTTTTGAATGGAAACTTTTTCAAATATCAATATTTGCGTTAATGTTTTATGTAAAATGAGCTGCTTTATCTTCTTTCTAAGCTTATTTTCAATGTTAAGTATAGTAGCCTTGTGTTAATAAACTAAAAATAGAAATTTTCAAAAAATGAATATAATCAAAAAAAGTAAAAAATTGTAATACATAAATTTAAATTAATTAAAACTCTTGTATATCTCTGCGACTGATGACTGTGTTTCACGGTCTTTTAGCACCTTTCAAGGGCACATTTTAGTTTACTTTGTTTACTCTGAAGTTTAATAACAAGTATGCAATTTTACGTGTATAACAATAGTATAATGGTTAAATAATCGTCGTTCAAATCCGGGGACTCGAGTTGGTCTCACTTGTTGCCAGATTTGTTTTTGTTAACCTAAAATACCATACTAGTAACTTAAAATAAATTATTGTTTCACAAAGTTTCAATCAGAACTGAAACACTATTTTGATAATACTTAAGATTATAAATAATTTAAGTTTGTATAAACCTTTTCTTAAAGCTTATTAAATAAACTAACTAAAAGTTTTAAGCTTGAAATATTTTAGTAATATAATAGTAATATAAGTAATAGTAAAAAGTATTTTACTGTACGTGCGCTAGTAACTTTGTAAACTTTATATATTCAGTTTAAACATCAAGCTAAACGAGTTATGAGAAACTCCATAATCAAGCATTAGAAAATGTACTATAAATTTAGATTAAATTACAATTGAGAATAATTCAAATTAAATTAAGCAATAAATTTATTGTTGAGAAAAATAAACTAATCATTATAAGTAAAAAGTTCTGTTTAAACTAAAGTGATTGTTTTTTCACATAGTTAAAAAATGAATAATTATAAAAGATAAAACAAAACTTGCTGTTTTATTCCTAAAACTGTTAAATGACTGTATTTATTTACCATAGTTTAGTTTAATTTTGGTAAAAACCATAATATAAATGTAATGTTTGAAATAATCAATTATTAAATAAAAAGGCTAACGACTTTTTAACAATGTAGTGATTTTATTTAAACTAAGACTAAAATTACTTATTATGCAAAACGTGTATAACTATAAAGTTTAAAGTTATATATTTAAAGTTATATATTTAAAGTTATATATTGTTTTATAATATTTTGTCTTATTACCTTTATATGTTACAGTCGTAAGATTTCAAAATAATTTATATGTCAGTTGATTGTTTTTTGAGTGCCATTGTTAGAAAAAACTCCAGCAAACAATCTTAAATAAAGTTGAAAAAAAAGCAAACAATGAAAGTTAGAATCATCTATTCATTTATGCACAAAACTATTTAGTTTATATTATCCAGTTGAGCATTTTAAACTAAAAATTAAGCAGGGTCGGCAATCCTTTATAAGTAAAAAATAATAATTTTACTACAAAAATGCTCGATGGCTTCACTATGTAATAACAAAAGTCTTGAACTTCACAACATTTTACTTTTTCCTCGTTCTATAAAAGCAAAAAAAAAAATTTTTTTTGTTTATATCAATTAAACCTACTTACACATTAAAATTTTTCAAAATATTTATTTTTTTTTGAGTTTTGGCATTTAATTAAGTTTTTCTTTTTGTTAATTTGAACTATTGTCGGAATTTGAATTGCCATAAAACCAAAAGTTTTATTTAAGTAAACAATTCTAAATAAATGTTAGACAAAATTTACAACTTTTTTTTGATAAGTATTACGGTGTGTTACAAAATCTTTTTTGTTCTTATAAGTATTTAAGTTAAAAAAACTGTATGCTAAAAAGCGCAACACTTCAATTTTTAAAAATCGCATTTATGTGCAGTTTTTTAAATTTGTTAATGATGCTAAAGTTTTATATATACTTTAAAAAAAATATTTCGAAAACTTTAGTTTAAAGTTTTATTCAAATCATTATTTCGAGTTAAACTGTAAACTTTAATCCCTTATATGTAAAGTTAACAATTTTAGGTGGTTTCCCTTTTATTATTTACAAGCTAAGTTTGGTGAAAATAAAACATAATTTAACTTTAACTTATAATTTATCAAATTAACTAATAGTTACTACTAATCTTAATTAAATTTTGTACAAATATAAGAATATATTTTTAATTAATTTTATTTTTTTTTTTAATTAAAACTTTACTTGTTTTTACTAAGTCATAACCTTTAAAAGAAAAAAGTCATGGTGGTCCATATCTTAAATTATTTCAGTTGTGACACAAAATAAGTTTATCTCTAAAGCATTAAAAAAATAATTTTCGGAAATTATATTTAGTTTAACTTCATTGTTATTAAATAGAATTTGTTTTTATATTTTACACATTCATTGTCAAAGTCATGGTGGTCCATGTCTTAAATTATTTCAGTTGTAACACAAAATAAGTTTATCTCTAAAGCACTTAAAAATAATTTGTGGAAATTTTATTTACTCCAACTTCATTGTTATTATATAGAATTAGTTTTTTATTTTACACACTTATTGTCAAAGCCCATGGGTGGGGAATTGACAGTTTTAATTAAAATTGGTCTCAGTTTAAAAACTAGCTGCTAGTTGCTTTTATTGCATCCTAAGATTCAAAGTAACTTTTGAAAAATATGAGTTTAATTTTGAGAAGTTCAATAGGTGTCTTCTGGAAGGCCATGCTTAAAAATGCTAAAAATACTGAGTACTTTGATATATGTTTCCTTTTACAGCTTTTTACATAATCATTATGAAACCTTTGCAGTCAATTTGTACTTATCATGGAAAAATCTTATTTAGGAAATGTTTTTACCTTTAAAAAATTTTAGTCTTTTGAAAAAAATCAATAATTTAAAACTTCATTGTGAATTGCTTACTTTTTGTTCATCTAACTGTTAATCATGCAAGGAACATATCTTTTAAACTTTAGTTCTCTAGAATAAAAACCTTAGATGCAAGAGATATTTTTTAAGTTCGAAAAAATTACTCACGACAAGTAGTTCTATATAAATCTGTATTACAAAAATTTTATAAAACTGACAATACCTTAGTAACTATTCATTTTCTTTTGTTCTACTCTACTATATATAAAATAAAAGCACCACTTCAAGCTACTTAATTATAAAAATAACAAAGTAAAGTGGCATTAAGTACTTTTTTTTTTAAATTAAGATATCAGAAACAGATAAACAGCTCATTCGAAAATAGTAAGAACACTTAAATATCATTTTATGTTTATAAGCCTGGTGAAGAATTTTTTTATTTACAGTAGACTGAAAATGCATTGTCTGTAATTTACAGTTTAAGTTTAGATTTTTTCCATGTTTGATTTTTGTTTAATTTTAGGATATTTTAAACTAAACTTCTTAGTCATTTATTAGCTTTTTGATTAACATAAATATACTTAAAGGTTTTAAGTTAAAAACTTACAATACTTATTTAAACATGTAATTTTAAACTTTTTATTTATACATAAACAAGAAAATCCATTTATAACGTTGATTGTTTTAATTTTATTTATGCTATTTCTTACAAATTTTTGATATTTAACAAAACTAACCTGTCAAAGAGAACTCTTTTATTAATAAATGTAAGTGATAACATACAACTGATGTAAAAATTTATATTTATAAATTTCATAGTACGTTATTGTACTTATATGTAAATTTTCTAGTTAAATAAAAACTTATACCTTATCTATAACAACAGACACCATTGAATGTCTCCCATTGGAGTAAGTATTATGAAAAACAGCTCTCAAATAAGGTTTGTTTTTTTAATTTGTTTAAAGTTGACTAATAATAAAACTTTTTTTTACTTATTAATGGAAAGTAGGTCATTAATAAAAACAAAGACTAAATTATTCTTTATTAATTTTAGTAACATAAAAAAAGGTAAACAATCTTTTTTTTTCTTTTTACTATATATAAAAAAAACATAGTGTCATAATTTATTATAAATCATTAAAAGTAAAAAATAAGTTTAATTATTTTTCAACTTTAACTAAGTATTTTCTAAAGATTTATAAATCAAAATAAAGACATTTAAAGTTAAATGATGTTAATTAAATCTATTCTTTTATATGAATAAAACAGATAAACAGCTCATTCGAAAATAGTATAATCGGTTCAGCTAAAGAAATGGTGAAAGATATTGTGGACAATTTGGAAACATTTCCTGCTAACAATGTTACGACACAAACATTTATGGTAAAGTATAAAATACATTAATTTGACAAATACTAAGTTTTTGTACTTTTAAAAGCCTAAAGAACATTAATAATTCAAGAAAATACATAAGATTCAACCAAAAGTACTAACTTAAAATTTTTAAATTTACTTTTCTATGTTCTTTTATTTTTTTGTCAGTATTGCTTATAGAATTTTGTTATATTTTGCATACTTATATTAATTTTACAGTACCGCTACTTACTGTTTCTTCGAATACTAACAGGTTCATAGCATGATTGACTATATTGTTTTTCAAAACTTGGACTTGGAGGAATGTAAAAAATTAATTAAATATTTATTGATATGCTGTAGTGCATGGGTTCATGAAGTTGTAAGTGTTTTTTGTTAATTATTTATTTTGTTTCTCAACATTTTTCTTTATATACAGATTTTATGAACATTTAAATATTCGTGGTGTTTTTAAACTATTTAATATATGTTTTACGTTTTTTTAAACATTTTGTGTATTTCTAAAAACATTTTTTATAAGGTAAACTTGCCAACCTTCTTCACGTATGTTAAACAAATTATTCAATATTAGTAAATTTATATGTATGTAAATAACTTTGAAAATAGTCTTGAAATAACTATAAGTTTCTAAGCTGTCAAAACTATTTAAAAAATATGCTAAACAAAAGTTAAAACAAACTTTAAACTTCAAAAAAATTACTTATGTAAATAAAATTCTTTACAGATGAAAACATATAATAGACTACCTTGGGGAAATAAAGTTGATGAGCTTGAAGTTCTTGAAATGGTTGCTAAATACTTAAATGAGTAAGTCGAACCGGAAGTAAAACGAAATAGATTAAAATTCTATACTTTTCATTTTAATATATGTTTTTGTAGGACTGAAAGGGACTCTTTTATGTGTAAATAAATTATAAACAAGTTAAAAATTGTTTTTTCTAAAGTTGTTAAAAGAAGATTTAGCTGTTATTTTCTTATGTTTATATATTGTTTTTTATGTGATACATGATATATCAAACGAATAAAATATTTGAAAAGAAGATATCAGTTTGTATATATAAATCAATTTTACTGTTATACCTCATATACTACAGTAAGAAGTGTACTTAAATTCTGAGTTGACATTAAAAACATTTTATAAACTCATTAGTTGTATTTGCATTTTAATTTCAGCCCAGCAAACCAAAATGAGCTGCAAGCAAAATGCAATGGCGAAACTGGTTGCAAACTGGATAGAAACAGTGAAGTTGTTCCTGATAAAAAACCTCAGGAATTCGGGACGATTCCACATAAGGGACCAGCAAACTTTTCGAAATATCTGGGACACTACGACGGCGTAAGTTACAATGAAAATGTTTTTTTTTAATTTTTTTATAAGTCGAGGATCAGTTTTTATCGGGAAAGTATTTTTAAAAGTAGGTTTGTATTGTAATATGAAAACTTATTAAAATAAAAAGTATAATTTGCTACAAAAACTGACTAATATGCTTTAAAATATTTTTAAAATCACAATTCAGCTAATAATTGATCTCAAAATCTAAAGATCTTACAAATATTTATTTTGGTGCTCACGCACCTTTATACACACATGCCAAAAGTTCAACTTCTCAGAAGAAGACTGTAAAGAAGACAAAAGCAAATAAAGAAGAAGACATTCCAAAAAGTGACCTGGAATGGAAACTAAAAATTAAAAACTGGCGACTTATGAGCAGTGAAGCGGAACAAAGAGCTAAACTAGGTTACTTTTTTACTTTATACAAATTATTGAAATGCTAAAGGACTCTATTGTGATTACGATTTGTAGATGAAACAGATTTAAAAAAAAATACTTAGGTTGTGAGACTAATATTTTTGCTAATATATTGTTCTTAGTTTTGTTAGCAAATTAAAAAAAAACTTGACAGAGGCGTTGAAAATGAATATGTTGCAAAACGAATTATCAAGCGATGAATCTTACTGCTTTGAGCAAATGAATGCACCAAAGGGAAAGAGTAATACAATCTGGGAGTCAATGAACGTGAAGAAGACGCGAGCCAATGAGGAAGAAGCGTTTCCAAAGGCAATGCAAGCATTTTCAAAGATGACACAAGAGAAATCACGCATAGTAGCAAAGTATAGTAGCCTTGTGTTAATAAACTAAAAATAGAAATTTTCAAAAAATGAATATAATCAAAAAAAGTAAAAAATTGTAATACATAAATTTAAATTAATTAAAACTCTTGTATATCTCTGCGACTGATGACTGTGTTTCACGGTCTTTTAGCACCTTTCAAGGGCACATTTTAGTTTACTTTGTTTACTCTGAAGTTTAATAACAAGTATGCAATTTTACGTGTAAAACAATAGTATAATGGTTAAATAATCGTCGTTCAAATCCGGGGACTCGAGTTGGTCTCACTTGTTGCCAGATTTGTTTTTGTTAACCTAAAATACCATACTAGTAACTTAAAATAAATTATTGTTTCACAAAGTTTCAATCAGAACTGAAACACTATTTTGATAATACTTAAGATTATAAATAATTTAAGTTTGTATAAACCTTTTCTTAAAGCTTATTAAATAAACTAACTAAAAGTTTTAAGCTTGAAATATTTTAGTAATATAATAGTAATATAAGTAATAGTAAAAAGTATTTTACTGTACGTGCGCTAGTAACTTTGTAAACTTTATATATTCAGTTTAAACATCAAGCTAAACGAGTTATGAGAAACTCCATAATCAAGCATTAGAAAATGTACTATAAATTTAGATTAAATTACAATTGAGAATAATTCAAATTAAATTAAGCAATAAATTTATTGTTGAGAAAAATAAACTAATCATTATAAGTAAAAAGTTCTGTTTAAACTAAAGTGATTGTTTTTTCACATAGTTAAAAAATGAATAATTATAAAAGATAAAACAAAACTTGCTGTTTTATTCCTAAAACTGTTAAATGACTGTATTTATTTACCATAGTTTAGTTTAATTTTGGTAAAAACCATAATATAAATGTAATGTTTGAAATAATCAATTATTAAATAAAAAGGCTAACGACTTTTTAACAATGTAGTGATTTTATTTAAACTAAGACTAAAATTACTTATTATGCAAAACGTGTATAACTATAAAGTTTAAAGTTATATATTGTTTTATAATATTTTGTCTTATTATCTTTATATGTTACAGTCGTAAGATTTCAAAATAATTTATATGTCAGTTGATTGTTTTTTGAGTGCCATTGTTAGAAAAAACTCCAGCAAACAATCTTAAATAAAGTTGAAAAAAAAGCAAACAATGAAAGTTAGAATCATCTATTCATTTATGCACAAAACTATTTAGTTTATATTATCCAGTTGAGCATTTTAAACTAAAAATTAAGCAGGGTCGGCAATCCTTTATAAGTAAAAAATAATAATTTTACTACAAAAATGCTCGATGGCTGCACTATGTAATAACAAAAGTCTTGAACTTCACAACATTTTACTTTTTCCTCGTTCTATAAAAGCAAAAAAAAAAATTTTTTTTGTTTATATCAATTAAACCTACTTACACATTAAAATTTTTCAAAATATTTATTTTTTTTTGAGTTTTGGCATTTAATTAAGTTTTTCTTTTTGTTAATTTGAACTATTGTCGGAATTTGAATTGCCATAAAACCAAAAGTTTTATTTAAGTAAACAATTCTAAATAAATGTTAGACAAAATTTACAACTTTTTTTTGATAAGTATTACGGTGTGTTACAAAATCTTTTTTGTTCTTATAAGTATTTAAGTTAAAAAAACTGTATGCTAAAAAGCGCAACACTTCAATTTTTAAAAATCGCATTTATGTGCAGTTTTTTAAATTTGTTAATGATGCTAAAGTTTTATATATACTTTAAAAAAAATATTTCGAAAACTTTAGTTTAAAGTTTTATTCAAATCATTATTTCGAGTTAAACTGTAAACTTTAATCCCTTATATGTAAAGTTAACAATTTTAGGTGGTTTCCCTTTTATTATTTACAAGCTAAGTTTGGTGAAAATAAAACATAATTTAACTTTAACTTATAATTTATCAAATTAACTAATAGTTACTACTAATCTTAATTAAATTTTGTACAAATATAAGAATATATTTTTAATTAATTTTATTTTTTTTTTTAATTAAAACTTTACTTGTTTTTACTAAGTCATAACCTTTAAAAGAAAAAAGTCATGGTGGTCCATATCTTAAATTATTTCAGTTGTGACACAAAATAAGTTTATCTCTAAAGCATTAAAAAAATAATTTTCGGAAATTATATTTAGTTTAACTTCATTGTTATTAAATAGAATTTGTTTTTATATTTTACACATTCATTGTCAAAGTCATGGTGGTCCATGTCTTAAATTATTTCAGTTGTAACACAAAATAAGTTTATCTCTAAAGCACTTAAAAATAATTTGTGGAAATTTTATTTACTCCAACTTCATTGTTATTATATAGAATTAGTTTTTTATTTTACACACTTATTGTCAAAGCCCATGGGTGGGGAATTGACAGTTTTAATTAAAATTGGTCTCAGTTTAAAAACTAGCTGCTAGTTGCTTTTATTGCATCCTAAGATTCAAAGTAACTTTTGAAAAATATGAGTTTAATTTTGAGAAGTTCAATAGGTGTCTTCTGGAAGGCCATGCTTAAAAATGCTAAAAATACTGAGTACTTTGATATATGTTTCCTTTTACAGCTTTTTACATAATCATTATGAAACCTTTGCAGTCAATTTGTACTTATCATGGAAAAATCTTATTTAGGAAATGTTTTTACCTTTAAAAAATTTTAGTCTTTTGAAAAAAATCAATAATTTAAAACTTCATTGTGAATTGCTTACTTTTTGTTCATCTAACTGTTAATCATGCAAGGAACATATCTTTTAAACTTTAGTTCTCTAGAATAAAAACCTTAGATGCAAGAGATATTTTTTAAGTTCGAAAAAATTACTCACGACAAGTAGTTCTATATAAATCTGTATTACAAAAATTTTATAAAACTGACAATACCTTAGTAACTATTCATTTTCTTTTGTTCTACTCTACTATATATAAAATAAAAGCACCACTTCAAGCTACTTAATTATAAAAATAACAAAGTAAAGTGGCATTAAGTACTTTTTTTTAAATTAAGATATCAGAAACAGATAAACAGCTCATTCGAAAATAGTAAGAACACTTAAATATCATTTTATGTTTATAAGCCTGGTGAAGAATTTTTTTATTTACAGTAGACTGAAAATGCATTGTCTGTAATTTACAGTTTAAGTTTAGATTTTTTCCATGTTTGATTTTTGTTTAATTTTAGGATATTTTAAACTAAACTTCTTAGTCATTTATTAGCTTTTTGATTAACATAAATATACTTAAAGGTTTTAAGTTAAAAACTTACAATACTTATTTAAACATGTAATTTTAAACTTTTTATTTATACATAAACAAGAAAATCCATTTATAACGTTGATTGTTTTAATTTTATTTATGCTATTTCTTACAAATTTTTGATATTTAACAAAACTAACCTGTCAAAGAGAACTCTTTTATTAATAAATGTAAGTGATAACATACAACTGATGTAAAAATTTATATTTATAAATTTCATAGTACGTTATTGTACTTATATGTAAATTTTCTAGTTAAATAAAAACTTATACCTTATCTATAACAACAGACACCATTGAATGTCTCCCATTGGAGTAAGTATTATGAAAAACAGCTCTCAAATAAGGTTTGTTTTTTTAATTTGTTTAAAGTTGACTAATAATAAAACTTTTTTTTACTTATTAATGGAAAGTAGGTCATTAATAAAAACAAAGACTAAATTATTCTTTATTAATTTTAGTAACATAAAAAAAGGTAAACAATCTTTTTTTTTTCTTTTTACTATATATAAAAAAAACATAGTGTCATAATTTATTATAAATCATTAAAAGTAAAAAATAAGTTTAATTATTTTTCAACTTTAACTAAGTATTTTCTAAAGATTTATAAATCAAAATAAAGACATTTAAAGTTAAATGATGTTAATTAAATCTATTCTTTTATATGAATAAAACAGATAAACAGCTCATTCGAAAATAGTATAATCGGTTCAGCTAAAGAAATGGTGAAAGATATTGTGGACAATTTGGAAACATTTCCTGCTAACAATGTTACGACACAAACATTTATGGTAAAGTATAAAATACATTAATTTGACAAATACTAAGTTTTTGTACTTTTAAAAGCCTAAAGAACATTAATAATTCAAGAAAATACATAAGATTCAACCAAAAGTACTAACTTAAAATTTTTAAATTTACTTTTCTATGTTCTTTTATTTTTTTTGTCAGTATTGCTTATAGAATTTTGTTATATTTTGCATACTTATATTAATTTTACAGTACCGCTACTTACTGTTTCTTCGAATACTAACAGGTTCATAGCATGATTGACTATATTGTTTTTCAAAACTTGGACTTGGAGGAATGTAAAAAATTAATTAAATATTTATTGATATGCTGTAGTGCATGGGTTCATGAAGTTGTAAGTGTTTTTTGTTAATTATTTATTTTGTTTCTCAACATTTTTCTTTATATACAGATTTTATGAACATTTAAATATTCGTGGTGTTTTTAAACTATTTAATATATGTTTTACGTTTTTTTAAACATTTTGTGTATTTCTAAAAACATTTTTTATAAGGTAAACTTGCCAACCTTCTTCACGTATGTTAAACAAATTATTCAATATTAGTAAATTTATATGTATGTAAATAACTTTGAAAATAGTCTTGAAATAACTATAAGTTTCTAAGCTGTCAAAACTATTTAAAAAATATGCTAAACAAAAGTTAAAACAAACTTTAAACTTCAAAAAAATTACTTATGTAAATAAAATTCTTTACAGATGAAAACATATAATAGACTACCTTGGGGAAATAAAGTTGATGAGCTTGAAGTTCTTGAAATGGTTGCTAAATACTTAAATGAGTAAGTCGAACCGGAAGTAAAACGAAATAGATTAAAATTCTATACTTTTCATTTTAATATATGTTTTTGTAGGACTGAAAGGGACTCTTTTATGTGTAAATAAATTATAAACAAGTTAAAAATTGTTTTTTCTAAAGTTGTTAAAAGAAGATTTAGCTGTTATTTTCTTATGTTTATATATTGTTTTTTATGTGATACATGATATATCAAACGAATAAAATATTTGAAAAGAAGATATCAGTTTGTATATATAAATCAATTTTACTGTTATACCTCATATACTACAGTAAGAAGTGTACTTAAATTCTGAGTTGACATTAAAAACATTTTATAAACTCATTAGTTGTATTTGCATTTTAATTTCAGCCCAGCAAACCAAAATGAGCTGCAAGCAAAATGCAATGGCGAAACTGGTTGCAAACTGGATAGAAACAGTGAAGTTGTTCCTGATAAAAAACCTCAGGAATTCGGGACGATTCCACATAAGGGACCAGCAAACTTTTCGAAATATCTGGGACACTACGACGGCGTAAGTTACAATGAAAATGTTTTTTTTTAATTTTTTTATAAGTCGAGGATCAGTTTTTATCGGGAAAGTATTTTTAAAAGTAGGTTTGTATTGTAATATGAAAACTTATTAAAATAAAAAGTATAATTTGCTACAAAAACTGACTAATATGCTTTAAAATATTTTTAAAATCACAATTCAGCTAATAATTGATCTCAAAATCTAAAGATCTTACAAATATTTATTTTGGTGCTCACGCACCTTTATACACACATGCCAAAAGTTCAACTTCTCAGAAGAAGACTGTAAAGAAGACAAAAGCAAATAAAGAAGAAGACATTCCAAAAAGTGACCTGGAATGGAAACTAAAAATTAAAAACTGGCGACTTATGAGCAGTGAAGCGGAACAAAGAGCTAAACTAGGTTACTTTTTTACTTTATACAAATTATTGAAATGCTAAAGGACTCTATTGTGATTACGATTTGTAGATGAAACAGATTTAAAAAAAAATACTTAGGTTGTGAGACTAATATTTTTGCTAATATATTGTTCTTAGTTTTGTTAGCAAATTAAAAAAAAACTTGACAGAGGCGTTGAAAATGAATATGTTGCAAAACGAATTATCAAGCGATGAATCTTACTGCTTTGAGCAAATGAATGCACCAAAGGGAAAGAGTAATACAATCTGGGAGTCAATGAACGTGAAGAAGACGCGAGCCAATGAGGAAGAAGCGTTTCCAAAGGCAATGCAAGCATTTTCAAAGATGACACAAGAGAAATCACGCATAGTAGCAAAGTATAGTAGCCTTGTGTTAATAAACTAAAAATAGAAATTTTCAAAAAATGAATATAATCAAAAAAAGTAAAAAATTGTAATACATAAATTTAAATTAATTAAAACTCTTGTATATCTCTGCGACTGATGACTGTGTTTCACGGTCTTTTAGCACCTTTCAAGGGCACATTTTAGTTTACTTTGTTTACTCTGAAGTTTAATAACAAGTATGCAATTTTACGTGTAAAACAATAGTATAATGGTTAAATAATCGTCGTTCAAATCCGGGGACTCGAGTTGGTCTCACTTGTTGCCAGGTTTGTTTTTGTTAACCTAAAATACCATACTAGTAACTTAAAATAAATTATTGTTTCACAAAGTTTCAATCAGAACTGAAACACTATTTTGATAATACTTAAGATTATAAATAATTTAAGTTTGTATAAACCTTTTCTTAAAGCTTATTAAATAAACTAACTAAAAGTTTTAAGCTTGAAATATTTTAGTAATATAATAGTAATATAAGTAATAGTAAAAAGTATTTTACTGTACGTGCGCTAGTAACTTTGTAAACTTTATATATTCAGTTTAAACATCAAGCTAAACGAGTTATGAGAAACTCCATAATCAAGCATTAGAAAATGTACTATAAATTTAGATTAAATTACAATTGAGAATAATTCAAATTAAATTAAGCAATAAATTTATTGTTGAGAAAAATAAACTAATCATTATAAGTAAAAAGTTCTGTTTAAACTAAAGTGATTGTTTTTTCACATAGTTAAAAAATGAATAATTATAAAAGATAAAACAAAACTTGCTGTTTTATTCCTAAAACTGTTAAATGACTGTATTTATTTACCATAGTTTAGTTTAATTTTGGTAAAAACCATAATATAAATGTAATGTTTGAAATAATCAATTATTAAATAAAAAGGCTAACGACTTTTTAACAATGTAGTGATTTTATTTAAACTAAGACTAAAATTACTTATTATGCAAAACGTGTATAACTATAAAGTTTAAAGTTATATATTGTTTTATAATATTTTGTCTTATTATCTTTATATGTTACAGTCGTAAGATTTCAAAATAATTTATATGTCAGTTGATTGTTTTTTGAGTGCCATTGTTAGAAAAAACTCCAGCAAACAATCTTAAATAAAGTTGAAAAAAAAGCAAACAATGAAAGTTAGAATCATCTATTCATTTATGCACAAAACTATTTAGTTTATATTATCCAGTTGAGCATTTTAAACTAAAAATTAAGCAGGGTCGGCAATCCTTTATAAGTAAAAAATAATAATTTTACTACAAAAATGCTCGATGGCTGCACTATGTAATAACAAAAGTCTTGAACTTCACAACATTTTACTTTTTCCTCGTTCTATAAAAGCAAAAAAAAAAATTTTTTTTGTTTATATCAATTAAACCTACTTACACATTAAAATTTTTCAAAATATTTATTTTTTTTTGAGTTTTGGCATTTAATTAAGTTTTTCTTTTTGTTAATTTGAACTATTGTCGGAATTTGAATTGCCATAAAACCAAAAGTTTTATTTAAGTAAACAATTCTAAATAAATGTTAGACAAAATTTACAACTTTTTTTTGATAAGTATTACGGTGTGTTACAAAATCTTTTTTGTTCTTATAAGTATTTAAGTTAAAAAAACTGTATGCTAAAAAGCGCAACACTTCAATTTTTAAAAATCGCATTTATGTGCAGTTTTTTAAATTTGTTAATGATGCTAAAGTTTTATATATACTTTAAAAAAAATATTTCGAAAACTTTAGTTTAAAGTTTTATTCAAATCATTATTTCGAGTTAAACTGTAAACTTTAATCCCTTATATGTAAAGTTAACAATTTTAGGTGGTTTCCCTTTTATTATTTACAAGCTAAGTTTGGTGAAAATAAAACATAATTTAACTTTAACTTATAATTTATCAAATTAACTAATAGTTACTACTAATCTTAATTAAATTTTGTACAAATATAAGAATATATTTTTAATTAATTTTATTTTTTTTTTTAATTAAAACTTTACTTGTTTTTACTAAGTCATAACCTTTAAAAGAAAAAAGTCATGGTGGTCCATATCTTAAATTATTTCAGTTGTGACACAAAATAAGTTTATCTCTAAAGCATTAAAAAAATAATTTTCGGAAATTATATTTAGTTTAACTTCATTGTTATTAAATAGAATTTGTTTTTATATTTTACACATTCATTGTCAAAGTCATGGTGGTCCATGTCTTAAATTATTTCAGTTGTAACACAAAATAAGTTTATCTCTAAAGCACTTAAAAATAATTTGTGGAAATTTTATTTACTCCAACTTCATTGTTATTATATAGAATTAGTTTTTTATTTTACACACTTATTGTCAAAGCCCATGGGTGGGGAATTGACAGTTTTAATTAAAATTGGTCTCAGTTTAAAAACTAGCTGCTAGTTGCTTTTATTGCATCCTAAGATTCAAAGTAACTTTTGAAAAATATGAGTTTAATTTTGAGAAGTTCAATAGGTGTCTTCTGGAAGGCCATGCTTAAAAATGCTAAAAATACTGAGTACTTTGATATATGTTTCCTTTTACAGCTTTTTACATAATCATTATGAAACCTTTGCAGTCAATTTGTACTTATCATGGAAAAATCTTATTTAGGAAATGTTTTTACCTTTAAAAAATTTTAGTCTTTTGAAAAAAATCAATAATTTAAAACTTCATTGTGAATTGCTTACTTTTTGTTCATCTAACTGTTAATCATGCAAGGAACATATCTTTTAAACTTTAGTTCTCTAGAATAAAAACCTTAGATGCAAGAGATATTTTTTAAGTTCGAAAAAATTACTCACGACAAGTAGTTCTATATAAATCTGTATTACAAAAATTTTATAAAACTGACAATACCTTAGTAACTATTCATTTTCTTTTGTTCTACTCTACTATATATAAAATAAAAGCACCACTTCAAGCTACTTAATTATAAAAATAACAAAGTAAAGTGGCATTAAGTACTTTTTTTTAAATTAAGATATCAGAAACAGATAAACAGCTCATTCGAAAATAGTAAGAACACTTAAATATCATTTTATGTTTATAAGCCTGGTGAAGAATTTTTTTATTTACAGTAGACTGAAAATGCATTGTCTGTAATTTACAGTTTAAGTTTAGATTTTTTCCATGTTTGATTTTTGTTTAATTTTAGGATATTTTAAACTAAACTTCTTAGTCATTTATTAGCTTTTTGATTAACATAAATATACTTAAAGGTTTTAAGTTAAAAACTTACAATACTTATTTAAACATGTAATTTTAAACTTTTTATTTATACATAAACAAGAAAATCCATTTATAACGTTGATTGTTTTAATTTTATTTATGCTATTTCTTACAAATTTTTGATATTTAACAAAACTAACCTGTCAAAGAGAACTCTTTTATTAATAAATGTAAGTGATAACATACAACTGATGTAAAAATTTATATTTATAAATTTCATAGTACGTTATTGTACTTATATGTAAATTTTCTAGTTAAATAAAAACTTATACCTTATCTATAACAACAGACACCATTGAATGTCTCCCATTGGAGTAAGTATTATGAAAAACAGCTCTCAAATAAGGTTTGTTTTTTTAATTTGTTTAAAGTTGACTAATAATAAAACTTTTTTTTACTTATTAATGGAAAGTAGGTCATTAATAAAAACAAAGACTAAATTATTCTTTATTAATTTTAGTAACATAAAAAAAGGTAAACAATCTTTTTTTTTTCTTTTTACTATATATAAAAAAAACATAGTGTCATAATTTATTATAAATCATTAAAAGTAAAAAATAAGTTTAATTATTTTTCAACTTTAACTAAGTATTTTCTAAAGATTTATAAATCAAAATAAAGACATTTAAAGTTAAATGATGTTAATTAAATCTATTCTTTTATATGAATAAAACAGATAAACAGCTCATTCGAAAATAGTATAATCGGTTCAGCTAAAGAAATGGTGAAAGATATTGTGGACAATTTGGAAACATTTCCTGCTAACAATGTTACGACACAAACATTTATGGTAAAGTATAAAATACATTAATTTGACAAATACTAAGTTTTTGTACTTTTAAAAGCCTAAAGAACATTAATAATTCAAGAAAATACATAAGATTCAACCAAAAGTACTAACTTAAAATTTTTAAATTTACTTTTCTATGTTCTTTTATTTTTTTTGTCAGTATTGCTTATAGAATTTTGTTATATTTTGCATACTTATATTAATTTTACAGTACCGCTACTTACTGTTTCTTCGAATACTAACAGGTTCATAGCATGATTGACTATATTGTTTTTCAAAACTTGGACTTGGAGGAATGTAAAAAATTAATTAAATATTTATTGATATGCTGTAGTGCATGGGTTCATGAAGTTGTAAGTGTTTTTTGTTAATTATTTATTTTGTTTCTCAACATTTTTCTTTATATACAGATTTTATGAACATTTAAATATTCGTGGTGTTTTTAAACTATTTAATATATGTTTTACGTTTTTTTAAACATTTTGTGTATTTCTAAAAACATTTTTTATAAGGTAAACTTGCCAACCTTCTTCACGTATGTTAAACAAATTATTCAATATTAGTAAATTTATATGTATGTAAATAACTTTGAAAATAGTCTTGAAATAACTATAAGTTTCTAAGCTGTCAAAACTATTTAAAAAATATGCTAAACAAAAGTTAAAACAAACTTTAAACTTCAAAAAAATTACTTATGTAAATAAAATTCTTTACAGATGAAAACATATAATAGACTACCTTGGGGAAATAAAGTTGATGAGCTTGAAGTTCTTGAAATGGTTGCTAAATACTTAAATGAGTAAGTCGAACCGGAAGTAAAACGAAATAGATTAAAATTCTATACTTTTCATTTTAATATATGTTTTTGTAGGACTGAAAGGGACTCTTTTATGTGTAAATAAATTATAAACAAGTTAAAAATTGTTTTTTCTAAAGTTGTTAAAAGAAGATTTAGCTGTTATTTTCTTATGTTTATATATTGTTTTTTATGTGATACATGATATATCAAACGAATAAAATATTTGAAAAGAAGATATCAGTTTGTATATATAAATCAATTTTACTGTTATACCTCATATACTACAGTAAGAAGTGTACTTAAATTCTGAGTTGACATTAAAAACATTTTATAAACTCATTAGTTGTATTTGCATTTTAATTTCAGCCCAGCAAACCAAAATGAGCTGCAAGCAAAATGCAATGGCGAAACTGGTTGCAAACTGGATAGAAACAGTGAAGTTGTTCCTGATAAAAAACCTCAGGAATTCGGGACGATTCCACATAAGGGACCAGCAAACTTTTCGAAATATCTGGGACACTACGACGGCGTAAGTTACAATGAAAATGTTTTTTTTTAATTTTTTTATAAGTCGAGGATCAGTTTTTATCGGGAAAGTATTTTTAAAAGTAGGTTTGTATTGTAATATGAAAACTTATTAAAATAAAAAGTCTAATTTGCTACAAAAACTGACTAATATACTTTAAAATATTTTTAAAATCACAATTCAGCTAATAATTGATCTCAAAATCTAAAGATCTTACAAATATTTATTTTGGTGCTCACGCACCTTTATACACACATGCCAAAAGTTCAACTTCTCAGAAGAAGACTGTAAAGAAGACAAAAGCAAATAAAGAAGAAGACATTCCAAAAAGTGACCTGGAATGGAAACTAAAAATTAAAAACTGGCGACTTATGAGCAGTGAAGCGGAACAAAGAGCTAAACTAGGTTACTTTTTTACTTTATACAAATTATTGAAATGCTAAAGGACTCTATTGTGATTACGATTTGTAGATGAAACAGATTTAAAAAAAAATACTTAGGTTGTGAGACTAATATTTTTGCTAATATATTGTTCTTAGTTTTGTTAGCAAATTAAAAAAAAACTTGACAGAGGCGTTGAAAATGAATATGTTGCAAAACGAATTATCAAGCGATGAATCTTACTGCTTTGAGCAAATGAATGCACCAAAGGGAAAGAGTAATACAATCTGGGAGTCAATGAACGTGAAGAAGACGCGAGCCAATGAGGAAGAAGCGTTTCCAAAGGCAATGCAAGCATTTTCAAAGATGACACAAGAGAAATCACGCAAAGAGTGGCAACTGTGGAACAAGGAAGAAGTGCAAAGAATGAAAAATGGTATAATTGTTTTTTATACAAATAATTTTGAAACGCTATTTTTTGTATCAATTTAAACTGTTAGACGACACTTAAAAAAGATAATAATATTTTAAGTTTTTTACCTGCATTGGAACTTCTCACTATTTTGTTTTTAAATTTTTTTATTAAACGTAAATTTTCAACAGAAGCGTTGCAAAAGGAAAGGCAGAGGCAAGAGGATAACTTGGAACGAATTGCAATGCGAAACAAAATGAAAGAGTTTGGAGGACATAATTCTAAAATGGTGAGTGAATAAATTTAATAAAATATTGTCGAGCTTTGATCTTATACTCTAGTTTTATTTAAATTTTTTAAAGAATTAGCTTGATTGATAAATGTATCAAGAGAAACGAAAAAGTTCACAGATATTTCAAATTTTTTTACCCAATAAACTATTTTCAGCTTCAGTAATAATGTTTTTACTTTGTTCATTTGTAGTTATCATTCAAATAAAACTAACATCAATACATATTGCCATTTACAGATAAAAACTGTTTATAACTAAACTTATGTCTAAACTAAATCCTAGAACATGTTATAGCTGATAATAGAAACTTCATAACAGTTTTTTCCAATTTAAACTTTCATTTTTAGCACAACAAGTATGAAGATGATGAAGAAAAAATAAAAGTTAATGTCCTCATGCTTCGCGACCGAGTGCATTCCATGGCTCAAGAGTTTAAAAGGTTACCTTCATGTTTTGAAACACTATTGAACCTAATTTTTAAGTATTATTGAGCCTAATCGTTACATAATTGCTTCGTTTTTGACAAAATGTTTTGTTTTCATAGTATTCACAGAAAAAAAAGTAAACTAATCAGTCTAATGCCTTTAAAAACTAAGCCACCTAAGCACAATTTCTTACTAAACTACTATTAGTCGCATAAATGAGTCTTAATCTGAGTTTTTTAAATAATAAAACAATATAAATATATCTAGTTTACAAGTGCTTGCTTTCAAAATTGATATTGAAAAACGTGCATAATATTATGTATAGTATTTTTACGATCATTTTGATTTGTTTCAGAATTTATAGTTAAAAGACTTTAAGACTGCACAAGTTGACATGAGAAATAATTAATAAAAAAGTTTTATTACGACCCCATAAAACACCATTAAAACAGAAAACAAGTGATAAGACATAACATACTATAGATTATTAGTATAAATATGCAAGATGAAGTTATTTTGTTTCAGACATTCCGATGGTTACCAGCGGAAACTCAAGGACTTGAAAGCGCAGCGTGATGCCGGATTGTCAAAAAGAGTGTACAATGTGTAAGCTGAAAATATTTGATTTTTTTTTTCTAAAATAGTCACACATGTGGTTTAACTTGAGTTATTTTCGTAAAGATTATTTGAAGTAACGTTTTCTTATTATCGTTTTTTTTACACGTATACATAATGATACAGTTTATTCTTTCTGAATTGGCGTACAACGAGTAAGTTGAACGTTTTCTCTATAACGTTGTGTTTCTAGATAGTAGTCATATAGGGTTTAAGCTTACGTTTTTTTTAAATAAATTTTAAGTAGTTTTTCTACTTTTTTAAGCTTTAACAAGTTGAAGCATAATTTAAAATTTATTTTTTACCTGTTTTAAATTAAAAAATCCAGTACTTTTATATTTTATTTGTCGATTAAAACTAAGTTAGCCAGTTGCTTTAGCTAACAAATAATACGAGCACCGAGCTAAATATACAATTTAATTTTTTAAATTTTTGACTAGTTTATTTGTACTATTTCAGCTTGAAATCTGAAGAAATGAAAAATTTTGAAAAAATTAAATACGAACATTTGGAAAGTCTTTCAAAACTAAACAAGCAAATCGAATTGATTGAAAAAAGCTTAAAGAAAGTTGTCAAAAACTGTAATGTCTCTCAAAGCTACACAACTAAAAACGTTTTGCCTGAAATGGTTGGTATTCGCAAAATTTAGAAACACTTTTAATTATTTAAAAGTTATTTCGCTTTGAAGTTTTTTTTTAGCAGTGAACTGCACTACAAAACGATATGTTTATTACATATGCTATACACTATACTTATTTGAATTTTACTTAAAAAGACTATAGCATTAAAAATTCATTAAACATTAAACAAGAATTACTATGAAAACTTAATTTAACAACAAATATGAATTAAACATAAACTATTTAGACATATTAGTATATATATAAATAACAATATGTTGTTTTTTTTCTCCAACATTTTTCAAACAAATAAATTTTGGCAGGAACCTTTTTATTTTGATGACGGTGATAGAGTGTACAAAGTCGGAAAAGGAAAAGAATTCAGTGGCACTTGTTCTACTATGAGTGTTAGTAACATATTTGTAAATAATTACTATATAGCCACCAACCTTGCTAGTTCATGGTTTAATTTACACTGGAGTAAAAGTTTCGAACACTAGCTTTTGTAGTTTACATAAAAAACAACAAAGTCTTTTACGTGAAATGATCTAACAGCATTGTTTTAAGAAAGGCATTGTTCTTTTTTTTAAGTTTTTATTTTATAAAACTAAATGTTTCTAGTAGGCTGGACTAAATTTTCTATAAAAATTCTTTCGCGGGTCGGACTTGTACCGCAAAAGAATATTGTCAGAAGCTTAGCATAATTAGTAATTAAAATCAGTTGTTTTTTAGACCTTATGAAACCTTATGTTTTATTAATAACATTGTATATTTTTCTTCAGAACACAAAAATAGCGTACTAAGATATTGTTTTGTAATTTAACTTCGATTTATTTTTAGCTTTCCATAGAAGATAAAGAAAACTTTCAACAAGTAGCCGCTTTGAAAAAACAAAGAAAACAGCTACTCCAAGCAAAACAATCCATAGTGGAAAACTATGTAGAGTTAGTTTTTATCGCTGTTTTTACGGGTAGCTGCCAAGTTTGCACGAAGGGGCAAAATTTTGCACAAAAAACTTATGCACGGAGACATTCTCGTACGAGTTATTTTTTTGTTTTTTTTTATAGTTTTTTTATTCACATAAACATTTTTTTACTATCACTGTTATACCTAACCCTTACCCTCGGTGGGTAGGTTTTTTTTATTAATTTACTTTTAATTGTTCTTTTTTCTAAATAGTAATTTTTATTAGTCATTATGTATAATAATTTTTATCAGTTATATATTATTTTTTGATAATATTTTTTTTTACTTAATTAATTTCTTAGTTTTTACAATCACTGCTACCCCTAACCCTTACCCTTGGTTAGTAATTTTTTTTTTTAATATTTTATCTTTTAGTTTTTTTTTATATTTTAATTTTTTATTTTTTCTGTGTGTTTTGCTCTGGTGAAAAAATGACCCTCCGTGCAAAATTGTAAGTCACTCAAAGTTGACCCTTTGTGCAAAATTATCTTCCTGCATTCTAGTCCTCTCGTGCTATTTTGTCATCGTGCAATTTTGACCCGTTATCATTTCTAACTTCTAAATTAAGTTTTCAAATGCTTAGCAGCAACTGTTAGACTGGAATCACAAGTAAAACTGTTTAACAAAAAAAATATAATTTTAACTTTAATCAAACTTGTTTTCCCTATTCTCGAACATAAGTAGTGTGAAATCGTTTATTTTTTATTTTTGCAGGCGCCATAAAGCTCACAATGAAAAAATAAACGAGATTGAAAAGGATCATCTCATGGGACCAACTGAATTTTTCAGGAAGTTAGTTTTAATTAATAATTATTTATCACTTATTCTTGAGTTAAGATCTGTATAAATATATTTTTTATAGTTATTTATTTTTTTAAATGAAATTACTGAGGGTTATTTAGATAAAACATCATCTAATATAACATCACATGAATTTACTTTATTAAATTAATAGTAACAACAATTATTTGTAAAAGTGGGGTGCCTACTTTTTAAGTGTAAAAAAGAAAACTATGTGCATTCTTAGATTATTCAAAACAAATATTTATAGGTTTTGTTATAAGTTATTACAGTGTAGTTTTAGCCAGCTGAGAATATTGTTAGAAAATATTATTTTGAAAATGCTAAAACTCAATAGTTGCTGCCATTAATACATATGGCGAGAAATACCTTCTATCTATTTATCTAACAAATTCTACAAATGTATTTCAAATAACAAACAGTTTTTTTTTTTGCAAAGATACTAGTAAACACTTTTTACAATTCAGATTGCACAACGAAGAGATGAAGAAGTTCGAAAAGGTCAAACAGGAATGCTTTGCGAAAATGAAGGAAATTGACGACCACGTCAAAAAGATTGATGCAACCTTAAGCCTAGAACAGTGATTATAAATTTAGTAACATTAAAATTTTTTATGAATAAACCTGCCTTATACAATTTATTGCCTCTTTTATTTAAAACAAAACATTTTTGTATTTGACTTACGTTTAACATGTGATGGTCTATAAATTATTTTACACTGATGCTCCGTTCGATTACGCCCTCTCATATAAAAGTATGCACTTTCGGACTCTAAATATTTATGACCATTTAGCTTTGTGCTAATGTTGCTATTATGTTTGTTTGTTTTTACTTGTTGTATTTTTATTAAATTCTGGAAAATATACTTATTTGGTTCTCACTGTTAAGTATTTACTTTTTAGGTACTTTGATGTTAAGTACTCACTTATATCTAAATAAAAAAAAAATTACAATCAAAATAGCTTGAAATACTTAGACAGATATGTTTTCATTTATTTTAACTCTTATTTACTTAAGAAAGTTACTACACTTATAAGTTTAGTTATTAAAACAATTATTCAAGCATTTTTTGTATAAAAACGTTATTCTTGCTTTAAGCTTAAGGGTATTCTTTACATAATAGCTAGTATAAGTTGTGTTCCGCATTTCCCGGTCAGTTTTACATGTTTTAGCTATAACTGTTACTGGTTGTATTTCTTTTGTTTATTATGGGTACCATTTGGTATTTTATGATAGTTTGTTATGTGAAGTTTTACTGAAATTCTGTGTTTATTTTATGTTAAATAAATGAAAGACAAGTTGAGTTTGTCAGCTTAATATAATTTAATAGTTTGTTTTTCATTAGAAGAAATAGGTAAATTAGTTTAACAAATAAATGAAGTTTAAAGTAATTGCAAAGTAAAATTACAAACTATTTTTTTATTGTAGTTTGCATAGTAACAAAAAATGTTGTGAAAATTTAGATAAAAATGAAAAATGCATTTGGAAGGGTATATTACGTACATAGTTATTTTTAGTGAAAAAGAAAATTTGGCTCAGTATGAGTGAAGGCTAAATGTAAGGGGTTGGTGGGTGGTGGATGTGGACGGCATGGCTATAGAGACACCGAGTGGTGAAAAAAACGCGTAAATTTTTTTAATTTTTAATTATTCTAGAACGGCTATGGTGCAATCTCTGGAGAAGTCTGTGACTCGATGGCGCCACCTAGCGGTTGAAAATTTTAATTTTTAGTTTTATTTTTACGAAGATATTTTTTTTTCTTCAAGTTAGAGCTTTAAAAACCTCAACATTTCGTATACTACTTTGAGGTGAACGGTTTTAAATATATTTTACTTGATATACCGCATGTAATAAAATTCAAGTCTCAAGAAATTTCGGTTTGAATTTTAATAGAAAATAAGTAATAAAATAAAACATAAAACGTGTACTCAACCAAAATGCAGATAAATTCTGCATATTTTTTGTTTAGTTTGAGCTTGAAAAACCTGAGAATTTCATAACAGTTGTTTTAAATTAAGTTCAAATTAAATGGTTTTTACTATTTATTACTAGAAAGTAAAGTATAAGTAAAACTTAGTTTTTAATTTTCTTACTTAATAACTAAAATAAATGTTTGACAAATAACTTTGAAAGCATGTAATTTTCAAAGATATAAAAGTAATTGTAGTATCTTTTCGTGTATAAAAAAAGTATGTGTGATATTTATATGAACTTATTGACTTACTGATAGTTTCATCTAGTTTACGTTTAGCTTATAAACCGTTTGTTCAACATACTTGTTTGATAAAAGGTCAAAAAGTGTCATTTAATTGTATATTTCTAAAAGCTATCTGTTTTCTTTTTTTGTAGTATCGCTTAGTTTCACTAATACTAGCAACCTAAAAAGTCATTATATCAGTTAGTTCACATTATTTTAAATTTCGTTGGAATTTTCACATACATTCTAAAAGTTTTTTCTTAAGACTCGAACGCATTAAACCAAAGCAAGATAAGGAATAAACTTTCTATTTGCATTTAATATTTTTCATATTGTTTTTATATGCTTAAATGAAGTTATTAATAAGTAGTATTTCCTTACTTAAGAAGAGCTGAACAGTAAACTAGTCAGTAGTATATTGCTGAGCTGAGAAAATAACTATTAAAACTAGTATTCTTTAAGCAAGAAGAAATTTTTCAAAATTTGTTTTTCTGATTATAAATAGAAAAAAGGTTTAATGTTAAAGCAACACATTAAACACAGCTTAATTAACTTTAAACAGTTGTAAATCCTTTAGTTTCATACAAAGCTAACTTATGGGAGAAAGTTTATATCCAAAGTATTAAAACTGGCATGAGCTTATTTAGAATCAATTAACGAAATAAATTTGCTATTTCTACAATATATTTTTAAAACATTTAAATTTAGAGAATCAAGTATATAAAGTCAAAATCATAGAGGTCAAAAGAACTCAAATAGCGCTGTCGGTAGAGCGTCAGGTCGGCACTGCATACGTACTGGGTTTGAACCTTGGTGGTACCCACTTTTTTTCTCCTTCTTGTTAAACTTAATTTTTACGCTGATTAGTTGAACAATAATTATTACATGATCATCACATGATATATAATATCAACCATACAACTTTGTTCATTTTAAGTCACAAAAATACTATTTTATTAAAAAAGCTAACCTACTAAGATTGACATTTAAACATCGTCGTTGTCTTTTGCCGTAGTTAACAATAAAACTCTTTGAAGTTTTGCTAAGCATGTCCGCTTTAGGAAGATACTTTACTACTAATTAAAGAAAAAATATAATATAAAAATAAGCAAAAAATATACGAAATATAATATATGTTATTAAATTAAGCACCTGAATCAAAAGTCCATGTAGCACAGCGGTAGGAAGCTGCAACATACAATCATACATTACTAGGTTCGAAACCCTCATTGGACACATTTTTTGTTAATTGTGTTTACTCTTAAATTTAGTTATTATGCAACGTCATGACTAAAATATATTAAGAATTAAGGCTATTAAAGCTGTATAAGTTTTAAACTTCGATCTAACAGAAACTTTTCAAACATGTTAATGAAAAAATAATCACTTTTAAAGCAGTTCAAACAATAGTCCATTTGTATATTATTGCTAAGTAAAAAACAAATAAGTTTTGAAAATAAATAGATAAAAAAAAAGAAAGTTGAGTTTATATTTTAAAAGTTAGTAAATGTGAATGTGGAACGATAGTGTAGCAGTTGAAGTCTGTGCGTTGAAAGCTAGCGATTTGGGTCACTTGTTGCTCGATTTTATTCAACTTGATATACTATGAAAGTATTTTATAAAATTTACGCTGTCACAAAGTTTCAATCAGAACCAAACATCTAAGAAAATATACCAACTAGTTCATTAAAATTATTATTATTTATTAGTACTATCTTCGGTCTTTATCAAAATAGATTCTTAAAACTAGTTAGTTATTTTATCAGTAACTTACAAAGATATATACGAATATTAAGCAAAAAACAATACTAGTCATCCATCTTTAGCTGTAAAATTTAAACTTAAAGTTTCTGTACTATTAGTTTCTTCTTTAAAAGAAGGATTAGTTTAACATGTCGATTTTTACTGGAAAAATGCAAAAATGACAACCTTAACTCTTATATACTTTAAACTTTTCCAAAAGTACTTTTAAATTAACTGTCGTTATGACTCAAAGTAAATATTTAAAAAATGACTTATATTTATAAGCATTTTATAACAAAAAGTAGTAAAATTTACACGTACTTTGTTATAAAAGTTAATTAAAGCTTGATAAATCCAAACTTTGCTTAATAATAAGATTCAAAATTTTTGATAATCAAAACATTAAATAAGTACTTTTTTACTGTTTGTTTTAAACAAAAAAAATCAAGTATTAAAAAGTATATTTGAGCTGCTTATGCAGCTTTTGAATGGAAACTTTTTCAAATATCAATATTTGCGTTAATGTTTTATGTAAAATGAGCTGCTTTATCTTCTTTCTAAGCTTATTTTCAATGTTAAGTATAGTAGCCTTGTGTTAATAAACTAAAAATAGAAATTTTCAAAAAATGAATATAATCAAAAAAAGTAAAAAATTGTAATACATAAATTTAAATTAATTAAAACTCTTGTATATCTCTGCGACTGATGACTGTGTTTCACGGTCTTTTAGCACCTTTCAAGGGCACATTTTAGTTTACTTTGTTTACTCTGAAGTTTAATAACAAATATGAAATTTTACGTGTAAAACAATAGTATAATGGTTAAATAATCGTCGTTCAAATCCGGGGACTCGAGTTGGTCTCACTTGTTGCCAGATTTGTTTTTGTTAACCTAAAATACCATACTAGTAACTTATAATAAATTATTGTTTCACAAAGTTTCAATCAGAACTGAAACACTATTTTGATAATACTTAAGATTATAAATAATTTAAGTTTGTATAAACCTTTTCTTAAAGCTTATTAAAAAAACTAACTAAAAGTTTTAAGCTTGAAATATTTTAGTAATATAATAGTAATATAAGTAATAGTAAAAAGTATTTTACTGTACGTGCGCTAGTAACTTTGTAAACTTTATATATTCAGTTTAAACATCAAGCTAAACGAGTTATGAGAAACTCCATAATCAAGCATTAGAAAATGTACTATAAATTTAGATTAAATTACAATTGAGAATAATTCAAATTAAATTAAGCAATAAATTTATTGTTGAGAAAAATAAACTAATCATTATAAGTAAAAAGTTCTGTTTAAACTAAAGTGATTGTTTTTTCACATAGTTAAAAAATGAATAATTATAAAAGATAAAACAAAACTTGCTGTTTTATTCCTAAAACTGTTAAATGACTGTATTTATTTACCATAGTTTAGTTTAATTTTGGTAAAAACCATAATATAAATGTAATGTTTGAAATAATCAATTATTAAATAAAAAGGCTAACGACTTTTTAACAATGTAGTGATTTTATTTAAACTAAGACTAAAATTACTTATTATGCAAAACGTGTATAACTATAAAGTTTAAAGTTATATATTGTTTTATAATATTTTGTCTTATTACCTTTATATGTTACAGTCGTAAGATTTCAAAATAATTTATATGTCAGTTGATTGTTTTTTGAGTGCCATTGTTAGAAAAAACTCCAGCAAACAATCTTAAATAAAGTTGAAAAAAAAGCAAACAATGAAAGTTAGAATCATCTATTCATTTATGCACAAAACTATTTAGTTTATATTATCCAGTTGAGCATTTTAAACTAAAAATTAAGCAGGGTCGGCAATCCTTTATAAGTAAAAAATAATAATTTTACTACAAAAATGCTCGATGGCTGCACTATGTAATAACAAAAGTCTTGAACTTCACAACATTTTACTTTTTCCTCGTTCTATAAAAGCAAAAAAAAAAATTTTTTTTGTATATATCAATTAAACCTACTTACACATTAAAATTTTTCAAAATATTTATTTTTTTTGAGTTTTGGCATTTAATTAAGTTTTTCTTTTTGTTAATTTGAACTATTGTCGGAATTTGAATTGCCATAAAACCAAAAGTTTTATTTAAGTAAACAATTCTAAATAAATGTTAGACAAAATTTACAACTTTTTTTTGATAAGTATTACGGTGTGTTACAAAATCTTTTTTGTTCTTATAAGTATTTAAGTTAAAAAAACTGTATGCTAAAAAGCGCAACACTTCAATTTTTAAAAATCGCATTTATGTGCAGTTTTTTAAATTTGTTAATGATGCTAAAGTTTTATATATACTTTAAAAAAAATATTTCGAAAACTTTAGTTTAAAGTTTTATTCAAATCATTATTTCGAGTTAAACTGTAAACTTTAATCCCTTATATGTAAAGTTAACAATTTTAGGTGGTTTCCCTTTTATTATTTACAAGCTAAGTTTGGTGAAAATAAAACATAATTTAACTTTAACTTATAATTTATTAAATTAACTAATAGTTACTACTAATCTTAATTAAATTTTGTACAAATATAAGAATATATTTTTAATTAATTTTATTATTTTTTTAATTAAAACTTTACTTGTTTTTACTAAGTCATAACCTTTAAAAGAAAAAAGTCATGGTGGTCCATATCTTAAATTATTTCAGTTGTGACACAAAATAAGTTTATCTCTAAAGCATTAAAAAAATAATTTTCGGAAATTATATTTAGTTTAACTTCATTGTTATTAAATAGAATTGGTTTTTATATTTTACACATTCATTGTCAAAGTCATGGTGGTCCATGTCTTAAATTATTTCAGTTGTAACACAAAATAAGTTTATCTCTAAAGCACTTAAAAATAATTTGTGGAAATTTTATTTACTCCAACTTCATTGTTATTATATAGAATTAGTTTTTTATTTTACACACTCATTGTCAAAGCCCATGGGTGGGGAATTGACAGTTTTAATTAAAATTGGTCTCAGTTTAAAAACTAGCTGCTAGTTGCTTTTATTGCATCCTAAGTTTCAAAGTAACTTTTGAAAAATATGAGTTTAATTTTGAGAAGTTCAATAGGTGTCTTCTGGAAGGCCATGCTTAAAAATGCTAAAAATACTGAGTACTTTGATATATGTTTCCTTTTACAGCTTTTTACATAATCATTATGAAACCTTTGCAGTCAATTTGTACTTATCATGGAAAAATCTTATTTAGGAAATGTTTTTACCTTTAAAAAATTTTAGTCTTTTGAAAAAAATCAATAATTTAAAACTTCATTGTGAATTGCTTACTTTTTGTTCATCAAACTGTTAATCATGCAAGGAACATATCTTTTAAACTTTAGTTCTCTAGAATAAAAACCTTAGATGCAAGAGATATTTTTTAAGTTCAAAAAAATTACTCACGACAAGTAGTTCTATATAAATCTGTATTACAAAAATTTTATAAAACTGACAATACTTTAGTAACTATTCATTTTCTTTTGTTCTACTCTACTATATATAAAATAAAAGCACCACTTCAAGCTACTTAATTATAAAAATAACAAAGTAAAGTGGCATTAAGTACTTTTTTTTAAAATTAAGATATCAGAAACAGATAAACAGCTCATTCGAAAATAGTAAGAACACTTAAATATCATTTTATGTTTATAAGCCTGGTGAAGAATTTTTTTATTTACAGTAGACTGAAAATGCATTGTCTGTAATTTACAGTTTAAGTTTAGATTTTTTCCATGTTTGATTTTTGTTTAATTTTAGGATATTTTAAACTAAACTTCTTAGTCATTTATTAGCTTTTTGATTAACATAAATATACTTAAAGGTTTTAAGTTAAAAACTTACAATACTTATTTAAACATGTAGTTTTAAACTTTTTATTTATATATAAACAAGAAAATCCATTTATAACGTTGATTGTTTTAATTTTATTTATGCTATTTCTTACAAATTTTTGATATTTAACAAAACTAACCTGTCAAAGAGAACTCTTTTATTAATAAATGTAAGTGATAACATACAACTGATGTAAAAATTTATATTTATAAATTTTATAGTACGTTATTGTACTTATGTGTAAATTTTCTAGTTAAATAAAAACTTATACCTTATCTATAACAACAGACACCATTGAATGTCTCCCATTGGAGTAAGTATTATGAAAAACAGCTCTCAAATAAGGTTTGTTTTTTTAATTTGTTTAAAGTTGACTAATAATAAAACTTTTTTTTACTTATTAATGGAAAGTAGGTCATTAATAAAAACAAAGACTAAATTATTCTTTATTAATTTTAGTAACATAAAAAAAGGTAAACAATCTTTTTTTTTTCTTTTTACTATATATAAAAAAAACATAGTGTCATAATTTATTATAAATCATTAAAAGTAAAAAATAAGTCCAATTATTTTTCAACTTTAACTAAGTATTTTCTAAAGATTTATAAATCAAAATAAAGACATTTAAAGTTAAATGATGTTAATTAAATCTATTCTTTTATATGAATAAAACAGATAAACAGCTCATTCGAAAATAGTATAATCGGTTCAGCTAAAGAAATGGTGAAAGATATTGTGGACAATTTGGAAACATTTCCTGCTAACAATGTTACGACACAAACATTTATGGTAAAGTATAAAATACATTAATTTGACAAATACTAAGTTTTTGTACTTTTAAAAGCCTAAAGAACATTAATAATTCAAGAAAATACATAAGATTCAACCAAAAGTACTAACTTAAAATTTTTAAATTTACTTTTCTATGTTCTTTAATTTTTTTGTCAGTATTGCTTATAGAATTTTGTTATATTTTGCATACTTATATTAGTTTTACAGTACCGCTACTTACTGTTTCTTTGAATACTAACAGGTTCATAGCATGATTGACTATATTGTATCTCAAAACTTAGATTTGGAGGAGTGCAAAAAATTAATTAAATATTCATTGATTTGCTGTAGTACATGGGTTCATGAAGTTGTAAGTGTTTTTTGTTAATTATTTATTTAGTTTCTCAACGTTTTTCTTTATAAATAGATTTTATGGACATTTAAATACTCGAGGTGTTTTTCAACTATTTAATATATGTTTTATGTTTTTTTAAACATTTTTTGTATTTCTAAAAACATTTTTTATAAGGTAAACTTGCCTACCTTCTTCACGTATGTTAAACAAATTATTCAATATTAGTAAATTTATATGTATGTAAATATCTTTGAAAATAGTCTTGAAATAACTATAAGTTTCTAAGCTGTCAAAACTATTTAAAAAATATGCTAAACAAAAGTTAAAACAAATTTTAAACTTCAAAAAAATTACTTATATAAATAAAATTCTTTACAGATGAAAACATATAATAGACTACCTTGGGGAAATAAAGTTGATGAGCTTGAAGTTCTTGAAATGGTTGCTAAATACTTAAATGAGTAAGTCGAACCGGAAGTAAAACGAAATAGATTAAAATTCTATATTTTTCATTTTAATATATGTTTTTGTAGGACTGAAAGGGACTCTTTTATGTGTAAATAAATTATAAACAAGTTAAAAATTGTTTTTTCTAAAGTTGTTAAAAGAAGATTTAGCTGTTATTTTCTTATGTTTATATATTGTTTTTTATGTGATATATGATATATCAAACGAATAAAATATTTGAAAAGAAGATATCAGTTTGTATATATAAATCAATTTTACTGTTATACCTCATATAGTACAGTAAGAAGTGTACTTAAATTCTGAGTTGACATTAAAAACATTTTATAAACTCATTAGTTGTATTTGCATTTTAATTTCAGCCCAGCAAACCAAAATGAGCTGCAAGCAAAATGCAATGGCGAAACTGGTTGCAAACTGGATAGAAACAGTGAAGTTGTTCCTGATAAAAAACCTCAGGAATTCGGGACGATTCCACATAAGGGACCAGCAAACTTTTCGAAATATCTGGGACACTACGACGGCGTAAGTTACAATGAAAATGTTCTTTTTTAATTTTTTTATAAGTCGAGGATCAGTTTTTATCGGGAAAGTATTTTTAAAAGTAGGTTTGTATTGTAATATGAAAACTTATTAAAATAAAAAGTCTAATTTGCTACAAAAACTGACTAATATGCTTTAAAATATTTTTAAAATCACAATTCAGCTAATAATTGATCTCAAAATCTAAAGATCTTACAAATATTTATTTTGGTGCTCACGCACCTTTATACACACATGCTAAAAGTTCAACTTCTCAGAAGAAGACTGTAAAGAAGACAAAAGCAAATAAAGAAGAAGACATTCCAAAAAGTGACCTGGAATGGAAACTAAAAATTAAAAACTGGCGACTTATGAGCAGTGAAGCGGAACAAAGAGCTAAACTAGGTTACTTTTTTACTTTATACAAATTGTTGAAATGCTAAAGGACTCTATTGTGATTACGATTTGTAGATGAAACAGATTTAAAAAAAAATACTTAGGTTGTGAGACTAATATTTTTGCTAATATATTGTTCTTAGTTTTGTTAGCAAATTAAAAAAAAACTTGACAGAGGCGTTGAAAATGAATATGTTGCAAAACGAATTATCAAGCGATGAATCTTACTGCTTTGAGCAAATGAATGCACCAAAGGGAAAGAGTAATACAATCTGGGAGTCAATGAACGTGAAGAAGACGCGAGCCAATGAGGAAGAAGCGTTTCCAAAGGCAATGCAAGCATTTTCAAAGATGACACAAGAGAAATCACGCAAAGAGTGGCAACTGTGGAACAAGGAAGAAGTGCAAAGAATGAAAAATGGTATAATTGTTTTTTATACAAATAATTTTGAAACGCTATTTTTTGTATCAATTTAAACTGTTAGACGACACATAAAAAAGATAATAATATTTTAAGTTTTTTACCTGCATTGGAACTTCTCACTATTTTGTTTTTAAATTTTTTTATTAAACGTAAATTTTCAACAGAAGCGTTGCAAAAGGAAAGGCAGAGGCAAGAGGATAACTTGGAACGAATTGCAATGCGAAACAAAATGAAAGAGTTTGGAGGACATAATTCTAAAATGGTGAGTGAATAAATTTAATAAAATATTGTCGAGCTTTGATCTTATACTCTAGTTTTATTTAAATCTTTTAAAGAATTAGCTTGATTGATAAATGTATCAAGAGAAACGAAAAAGTTCACAGATATTTCAAATTTTTTTACCCAATAAACTATTTTCAGCTTCAGTAATAATGTTTTTACTTTGTTCATTTGTAGTTATCGTTCAAATAAAACTAACATCAATACATATTGCCATTTACAGATAAAAACTGTTTATAACTAAACTTAATGTCTAAACTAAATCCTAGAACATGTTATAGCTGATAATAGAAACTTCATAACAGTTTTTTCCAATTTAAACTTTCATTTTTAGCACAACAAGTATGAAGATGATGAAGAAAAAATAAAAGTTAATGTCCTCATGCTTCGCGACCGAGTGCATTCCATGGCTCAAGAGTTTAAAAGGTTACCTTCATGTTTTGAAACACTATTGAACCTAATTTTTAAGTATTATTGAGCCTAATCGTTACATAATTGCTTCGTTTTTGACAAAATGTTTTGTTTTCATAGTATTCACAGAAAAAAAAGTAAACTAATCAGTCTAATGCCTTTAAAAACTAAGCCACCTAAGCACAATTTCTTACTAAACTACTATTAGTCGCATAAATGAGTCTTAATCTGAGTTTTTTAAATAATAAAACAATATAAATATATCTAGTTTACAAGTGCTTGCTTTCAAAATTGATATTGAAAAACGTGCATAATATTATGTATAGTATTTTTACGATCATTTTGATTTGTTTCAGAATTTATAGTTAAAAGACTTTAAGACTGCACAAGTTGACATGAGAAATAATTAATAAAAAAGTTTTATTACGACCCCATAAAACACCATTAAAACAGAAAACAAGTGATAAGACATAACATACTATAGATTATTAGTATAAATATGCAAGACGAAGTTATTTTGTTTCAGACATTCCGATGGTTACCAGCGGAAACTCAAGGACTTGAAAGCGCAGCGTGATGCCGGATTGTCAAAAAGAGTGTACAATGTGTAAGCTGAAAATATTTGATTTTTTTTTTCTAAAATAGTCACACATGTGGTTTAACTTGAGTTATTTTCGTAAAGATTATTTGAAGTAAGGTTTTCTTATTATCGTTTTTTTTACACGTATACATAATGATACAGTTTATTCTTACTGAATTGGCGTACAACGAGTAAGTTGAACGTTTTCTCTATAACGTTGTGTTTCTAGATAGTAGTCATATAGGGTTTAAGCTTACGTTTTTTTTAAATAAATTTTAAGTAGTTTTTCTACTTTTTTAAGCTTTAACAAGTTGAAGCACAATTTAAAATTTATTTTTTACTTGTTTTAAATTAAAAAATCCAGTACTTTTATATTTTATTTGTCGATTAAAACTAAGTTAGCCAGTTGCTTTAGCTAACAAATAATACGAGCACCGAGCTAAATATACAATTTAATTTTTTAAATTTTTGACTAGTTTATTTGTACTATTTCAGCTTGAAATCTGAAGAAATGAAAAATTTTGAAAAAATTAAATACGAACATTTGGAAAGTCTTTCAAAACTAAACAAGCAAATCGAATTGATTGAAAAAAGCTTAAAGAAAGTTGTCAAAAACTGTAATGTCTCTCAAAGCTACACAACTAAAAACTTTTTGCCTGAAATGGTTGGTATTCGCAAAATTTAGAAACACTTTTAATTATTTAAAAGTTATTTCGCTTTAAAGTTTTTTTTTAGCAGTGAACTGCACTACAAAACGATATGTTTATTACATATGCTATACACTATACTTATTTGAATTTTACTTAAAAAGACTATAGCATTAAAAATTCATAAAACATTAAACAAGAATTACTATGAAAACTTAATTTAATAACAAATATGAATTAAACATAAACTATTTAGACATATTAGTATATATATAAATAACAATATGTTGATTTTTTTCTCCAACATTTTTCAAACAAATAAATTTTGGCAGGAATCTAGTTATTTTGATGACGGTGATAGAGTGTACAAAGTCGGAAAAGGAAAAGAATTCGGTGGCACTTGTTCTACTATGAGTGTTAGTAACATATTTGTAAATAATTACTATATAGCCACCAACCTTGCTAGTTCATGGTTTAATTTACACTGGAGTAAAAGTTTCGAACACTAGCTTTTGTAGTTTACATAAAAAACAACAAAGTCTTTTACGTGAAATGATCTAACAGCATTGTTTTAAGAAAGGCATTGTTCTTTTTTTTAAGTTTTTATTTTATAAAACTAAATGTTTCTAGTAGGCTGGACTAAATTTTCTATAAAAATTCTTTCGCGGGTCGGACTTGTACCGCAAAAAAATATTGTCAGAAGCTTAGCATAATTAGTAATTAAAATCAGTTGTTTTTTAGACCTTATGAAACCTTATGTTTTATTAATAACATTGTATATTTTTCTTCAGAACACAAAAATAGCGTACTAAGATATTGTTTTGTAATTTAACTTCGATTTATTTTTAGCTTTCCATAGAAGATAAAGAAAACTTTCAACAAGTAGCCGCTTTGAAAAAACAAAGAAAACAGCTACTCCAAGCAAAATAATCCATAGTGGAAAACTATGTAGAGTTAGTTTTTATCGCTGTTTTTACGGGTAGCTGCCAAGTTTGCACGAAGGGGCAAAATTTTGCACAAAAAACTTATGCACGGAGACATTCTCGTACGAGTTATTTTTATGTTTTTTTTTATAGTTTTTTTATTCACATAAACATTTTTTTACTATCACTGTTATACCTAACCCTTACCCTCGGTGGGTAGGTTTTTTTTATTAATTTACTTTTAATTGTTCTTTTTTCTAAATAGTAATTTTTATTAGTCATTATGTATAATAATTTTTATCAGTTATATATAATTTTTTGATAATATTTTTTTTTACTTAATTAATTTCTTAGTTTTTACAATCACTGCTACCCCTAACCATTACCCTTGGTTAGTAATTTTTTTTTTTAATATTTTATCTTTTAGTTTTTTTTTATATTTTAATTTTTTATTTTTTCTGTGTGTTTTGCTCTGGTGAAAAAATGACCCTCCCTGCAAAATTGTAAGTCACTCAAAGTTGACCCTTTGTGCAAAATTATCTTCCTGCATTCTAGTCCCCTAGTGCAATTTTGTCGTGCAATTTTGACCCGTTATCATTTCTAACTTCTAAATTAAGTTTTCAAATGCTTAGCAGCAACTGTTAGACTTGAATCACAAGTAAAACTGTTTAACAAAAAAAATATAATTTTAACTTTAATCAAACTTGTTTTCCCTATTCTCGAACATAAGTAGTGTGAAATCGTTTATTTTTTATTTTTACAGGCGCCATAAAGCTCACAATGAAAAAATAAACGAGTTTGAAAAGGATCATCTCATGGGACCAATTGAATTTTTCAGGAAGTTAGTTTTAATTAATAATTATTTATCACTTATTCTTGAGTTAAGATCTGTATAAATATATTTTTTATAGTTATTTATTTTTTTAAATGAAATTACTGAGGGTTATTTAGATAAAACATCATCTAATATAACATCACATGAATTTACTTTATTAAATTAATAGTAACAACAATTATTTGTAAAAGTGGGGTGCCTACTTTTTAAGTGTAAAAAAGAAAACTATGTGCATTCTTAGATTATTCAAAACAAATATTTATAGGTTTTGTTATAAGTTATTACAGTGTAGTTTTAGCCATCTGAGAATATTGTTAGAAAATATTATTTTGAAAATGCTAAAACTCAATAGTTGCTGCCATTAATACATATGGCGAGAAATACCTTCTATCTATTTATCTAACAAATTCTACAAATGTATTTCAAATAACAAACAGTTTTTTTTTTTGCAAAGATACTAGTAAACACTTTTTACAATTCAGATTGCACAACGAAGAGATGAAGAAGTTCGAAAAGGTCAAACAGGAATGCTTTGCGAAAATGAAGGAAATTGACGACCACGTCAAAAAGATTGATGCAACCTTAAGCCTAGAACAGTGATTATAAATTTAGTAACATTAAAATTTTTTATGAATAAACCTGCCTTATACAATTTATTGCCTCTTTTATTTAAAACAAAACATTTTTGTATTTGACTTACGTTTAACATGTGATGGTCTATAAATTATTTTACACTGATGCTCCGTTCGATTACGCCCTCTCATATAAAAGTATGCACTTTCGGACTCTAAATATTTATGACCATTTAGCTTTGTGCTAATGTTGCTATTATGTTTGTTTGTTTTTACTTGTTGTATTTTTATTAAATTCTGGAAAATATACTTATTTGGTTCTCACTGTTAAGTATTTACTTTTTAGGTACTTTGATGTTAAGTACTCACTTATATCTAAATAATAAAAAATTACAATCAAAATAGCTTGAAATACTTAGACAGATATGTTTTCATTTATTTTAACTCTTATTTACTTAAGAAAGTTACTACACTTATAAGTTTAGTTATTAAAACAATTATTCAAGCATTTTTTGTATAAAAACGTTATTCTTGCTTTAAGCTTAAGGGTATTCTTTACATAATAGCTAGTATAAGTTGTGTTCCGCATTTCCCGGTCAGTTTTACATGTTTTAGCTATAACTGTTACTGGTTGTATTTCTTTTGTTTATTATGGGTACCATTTGGTATTTTATGATAGTTTGTTATGTGAAGTTTTACTGAAATTCTGTGTTTATTTTATGTTAAATAAATGAAAGACAAGTTGAGTTTGTCAGCTTAATATAATTTAATAGTTTGTTTTTCATTAGAAGAAATAGGTAAATTAGTTTAACAAATAAATGAAGTTTAAAGTAATTGCAAAGTAAAATTACAAACTATTTTTTTATTGTAGTTTGCATAGTAACAAAAAATGTTGTGAAAATTTAGATAAAAATGAAAAATGCATTTGGAAGGGTATATTACGTACATAGTTATTTTTAGTGAAAAAGAAAATTTGGCTCAGTATGAGTGAAGGCTAAATGTAAGGGGTTGGTGGGTGGTGGATGTGGACGGCATGGCTATAGAGACACCGAGTGGTGAAAAAAACAAGTAAATTTTTTTAATTTTTAATTATTCTAGAACGGCTATGGTGCAATCTCTGGAGAAGTCTGTGACTCGATGGCGCCACCTAGCGGTTGAAAATTTTAATTTTTAGTTTTATTTTTACGAAGATATTTTTTTTTCTTCAAGTTAGAGCTTAAAAAACCTCAACATTTCGTATACTACTTTGAGGTGAACGGTTTTAAATATATTTTACTTGATATACCGCATGTAATAAAATTCAAGTCTCAAGAAATTTCGGTTTGAATTTTAATAGAAAATAAGTAATAAAATAAAACATAAAACGTGTACTCAACCAAAATGCAGATAAATTCTGCATATTTTTTGTTTAGTTTGAGCTTGAAAAACCTGAGAATTTCATAACAGTTGTTTTAAATTAAGTTCAAATTAAATGGTTTTTACTATTTATTACTAGAAAGTAAAGTATAAGTAAAACTTAGTTTTTAATTTTCTTACTTAATAACTAAAATAAATGTTTGATAAATAACTTTGAAAGCATGTAATTTTCAAAGATATAAAAGTAATTGTAGTATCTTTTCGTGTATAAAAAAAGTATGTGTGATATTTATATGAACTTATTGACTTACTGATAGTTTCATCTAGTTTACGTTTAGCTTATAAACCGTTTGTTCAACATACTTGTTTGATAAAAGGTCAAAAAGTGTCATTTAATTGTATATTTCTAAAAGCTATCTGTTTTCTTTTTTTGTAGTATCGCTTAGTTTCACTAATACTAGCAACCTAAAAAGTCATTATATCAGTTAGTTCACATTATTTTAAATTTCGTTGGAATTTTCACATACATTCTAAAAGTTTTTTCTTAAGACTCGAACGCATTAAACCAAAGCAAGATAAGGAATAAACTTTCTATTTGCATTTAATATTTTTCATATTGTTTTTATATGCTTAAATGAAGTTATTAATAAGTAGTATTTCCTTACTTAAGAAGAGCTGAACAGTAAACTAGTCAGTAGTATATTGCTGAGCTGAGAAAATAACTATTAAAACTAGTATTCTTTAAGCAAGAAGAAATTTTTCAAAATTTGTTTTTCTGATTATAAATAGAAAAAAGGTTTAATGTTAAAGCAACACATTAAACACAGCTTAATTAACTTTAAACAGTTGTAAATCCTTTAGTTTCATACAAAGCTAACTTATGGGAGAAAGTTTATATCCAAAGTATTAAAACTGGCATGAGCTTATTTAGAATCAATTAACGAAATAAATTTGCTATTTCTACAATATATTTTTAAAACATTTAAATTTAGAGAATCAAGTATATAAAGTCAAAATCATAGAGGTCAAAAGAACTCAAATAGCGCTGTCGGTAGAGCGTCAGGTCGGCACTGCATACGTACTGGGTTTGAACCTTGGTGGTACCCACTTTTTTTCTCCTTCTTGTTAAACTTAATTTTTACGCTGATTAGTTGAACAATAATTATTACATGATCATCACATGATATATAATATCAACCATACAACTTTGTTCATTTTAAGTCACAAAAATACTATTTTATTAAAAAAGCTAACCTACTAAGATTGACATTTAAACATCGTCGTTGTCTTTTGCCGTAGTTAACAATAAAACTCTTTGAAGTTTTGCTAAGCATGTCCGCTTTAGGAAGATACTTTATTACTAATTAAAGAAAAAATATAATATAAAAATAAGCAAAAAATATACGAAATATAATATATGTTATTAAATTAAGCACCTGAATCAAAAGTCCATGTAGCACAGCGGTAGGAAGCTGCAACATACAATCATACATTACTAGGTTCGAAACCCTCATTGGACACATTTTTTGTTAATTGTGTTTACTCTTAAATTTAGTTATTATGCAACGTCATGACTAAAATATATTAAGAATTAAGGCTATTAAAGCTGTATAAGTTTTAAACTTCGATCTAACAGAAACTTTTCAAACATGTTAATGAAAAAATAATCACTTTTAAAGCAGTTCAAACAATAGTCCATTTGTATATTATTGCTAAGTAAAAAACAAATAAGTTTTGAAAATAAATAGATAAAAAAAAAGAAAGTTGAGTTTATATTTTAAAAGTTAGTAAATGTGAATGTGGAACGATAGTGTAGCAGTTGAAGTCTGTGCGTTGAAAGCTAGCGATTTGGGTCACTTGTTGCTCGATTTTATTCAACTTGATATACTATGAAAGTATTTTATAAAATTTACGCTGTCACAAAGTTTCAATCAGAACCAAACACCTAAGAAAATATACCAACTAGTTCATTAAAATTATTATTATTTATTAGTACTATCTTCGGTCTTTATCAAAATAGATTCTTAAAACTAGTTAGTTATTTTATCAGTAACTTACAAAGATATATACGAATATTAAGCAAAAAACAATACTAGTCATCCATCTTTAGCTGTAAAATTTAAACTTAAAGTTTCTGTACTATTAGTTTCTTCTTTAAAAGAAGGATTAGTTTAACATGTCGATTTTTACTGGAAAAATGCAAAAATGACAACCTTAACTCTTATATACTTTAAACTTTTCCAAAAGTACTTTTAAATTAACTGTCGTTATGACTCAAAGTAAATATTTAAAAAATGACTTATATTTATAAGCATTTTATAACAAAAAGTAGTAAAATTTACACGTACTTTGTTATAAAAGTTAATTAAAGCTTGATAAATCCAAACTTTGCTTAATAATAAGATTCAAAATTTTTGATAATCAAAACATTAAATAAGTACTTTTTTACTGTTTGTTTTAAACAAAAAAAATCAAGTATTAAAAAGTATATTTGAGCTGCTTATGCAGCTTTTGAATGGAAACTTTTTCAAATATCAATATTTGCGTTAATGTTTTATGTAAAATGAGCTGCTTTATCTTCTTTCTAAGCTTATTTTCAATGTTAAGTATAGTAGCCTTGTGTTAATAAACTAAAAATAGAAATTTTCAAAAAATGAATATAATCAAAAAAAGTAAAAAATTGTAATACATAAATTTAAATTAATTAAAACTCTTGTATATCTCTGCGACTGATGACTGTGTTTCACGGTCTTTTAGCACCTTTCAAGGGCACATTTTAGTTTACTTTGTTTACTCTGAAGTTTAATAACAAATATGAAATTTTACGTGTAAAACAATAGTATAATGGTTAAATAATCGTCGTTCAAATCCGGGGACTCGAGTTGGTCTCACTTGTTGCCAGATTTGTTTTTGTTAACCTAAAATACCATACTAGTAACTTATAATAAATTATTGTTTCACAAAGTTTCAATCAGAACTGAAACACTATTTTGATAATACTTAAGATTATAAATAATTTAAGTTTGTATAAACCTTTTCTTAAAGCTTATTAAAAAAACTAACTAAAAGTTTTAAGCTTGAAATATTTTAGTAATATAATAGTAATATAAGTAATAGTAAAAAGTATTTTACTGTACGTGCGCTAGTAACTTTGTAAACTTTATATATTCAGTTTAAACATCAAGCTAAACGAGTTATGAGAAACTCCATAATCAAGCATTAGAAAATGTACTATAAATTTAGATTAAATTACAATTGAGAATAATTCAAATTAAATTAAGCAATAAATTTATTGTTGAGAAAAATAAACTAATCATTATAAGTAAAAAGTTCTGTTTAAACTAAAGTGATTGTTTTTTCACATAGTTAAAAAATGAATAATTATAAAAGATAAAACAAAACTTGCTGTTTTATTCCTAAAACTGTTAAATGACTGTATTTATTTACCATAGTTTAGTTTAATTTTGGTAAAAACCATAATATAAATGTAATGTTTGAAATAATCAATTATTAAATAAAAAGGCTAACGACTTTTTAACAATGTAGTGATTTTATTTAAACTAAGACTAAAATTACTTATTATGCAAAACGTGTATAACTATAAAGTTTAAAGTTATATATTGTTTTATAATATTTTGTCTTATTACCTTTATATGTTACAGTCGTAAGATTTCAAAATAATTTATATGTCAGTTGATTGTTTTTTGAGTGCCATTGTTAGAAAAAACTCCAGCAAACAATCTTAAATAAAGTTGAAAAAAAAGCAAACAATGAAAGTTAGAATCATCTATTCATTTATGCACAAAACTATTTAGTTTATATTATCCAGTTGAGCATTTTAAACTAAAAATTAAGCAGGGTCGGCAATCCTTTATAAGTAAAAAATAATAATTTTACTACAAAAATGCTCGATGGCTGCACTATGTAATAACAAAAGTCTTGAACTTCACAACATTTTACTTTTTCCTCGTTCTATAAAAGCAAAAAAAAAAATTTTTTTTGTATATATCAATTAAACCTACTTACACATTAAAATTTTTCAAAATATTTATTTTTTTTGAGTTTTGGCATTTAATTAAGTTTTTCTTTTTGTTAATTTGAACTATTGTCGGAATTTGAATTGCCATAAAACCAAAAGTTTTATTTAAGTAAACAATTCTAAATAAATGTTAGACAAAATTTACAACTTTTTTTTGATAAGTATTACGGTGTGTTACAAAATCTTTTTTGTTCTTATAAGTATTTAAGTTAAAAAAACTGTATGCTAAAAAGCGCAACACTTCAATTTTTAAAAATCGCATTTATGTGCAGTTTTTTAAATTTGTTAATGATGCTAAAGTTTTATATATACTTTAAAAAAAATATTTCGAAAACTTTAGTTTAAAGTTTTATTCAAATCATTATTTCGAGTTAAACTGTAAACTTTAATCCCTTATATGTAAAGTTAACAATTTTAGGTGGTTTCCCTTTTATTATTTACAAGCTAAGTTTGGTGAAAATAAAACATAATTTAACTTTAACTTATAATTTATTAAATTAACTAACAGTTACTACTAATCTTAATTAAATTTTGTACAAATATAAGAATATATTTTTAATTAATTTTATTATTTTTTTAATTAAAACTTTACTTGTTTTTACTAAGTCATAACCTTTAAAAGAAAAAAGTCATGGTGGTCCATATCTTAAATTATTTCAGTTGTGACACAAAATAAGTTTATCTCTAAAGCATTAAAAAAATAATTTTCGGAAATTATATTTAGTTTAACTTCATTGTTATTAAATAGAATTGGTTTTTATATTTTACACATTCATTGTCAAAGTCATGGTGGTCCATGTCTTAAATTATTTCAGTTGTAACACAAAATAAGTTTATCTCTAAAGCACTTAAAAATAATTTGTGGAAATTTTATTTACTCCAACTTCATTGTTATTATATAGAATTAGTTTTTTATTTTACACACTCATTGTCAAAGCCCATGGGTGGGGAATTGACAGTTTTAATTAAAATTGGTCTCAGTTTAAAAACTAGCTGCTAGTTGCTTTTATTGCATCCTAAGTTTCAAAGTAACTTTTGAAAAATATGAGTTTAATTTTGAGAAGTTCAATAGGTGTCTTCTGGAAGGCCATGCTTAAAAATGCTAAAAATACTGAGTACTTTGATATATGTTTCCTTTTACAGCTTTTTACATAATCATTATGAAACCTTTGCAGTCAATTTGTACTTATCATGGAAAAATCTTATTTAGGAAATGTTTTTACCTTTAAAAAATTTTAGTCTTTTGAAAAAAATCAATAATTTAAAACTTCATTGTGAATTGCTTACTTTTTGTTCATCTAACTGTTAATCATGCAAGGAACATATCTTTTAAACTTTAGTTCTCTAGAATAAAAACCTTAGATGCAAGAGATATTTTTTAAGTTCAAAAAAATTACTCACGACAAGTAGTTCTATATAAATCTGTATTACAAAAATTTTATAAAACTGACAATACTTTAGTAACTATTCATTTTCTTTTGTTCTACTCTACTATATATAAAATAAAAGCACCACTTCAAGCTACTTAATTATAAAAATAACAAAGTAAAGTGGCATTAAGTACTTTTTTTTAAAATTAAGATATCAGAAACAGATAAACAGCTCATTCGAAAATAGTAAGAACACTTAAATATCATTTTATGTTTATAAGCCTGGTGAAGAATTTTTTTATTTACAGTAGACTGAAAATGCATTGTCTGTAATTTACAGTTTAAGTTTAGATTTTTTCCATGTTTGATTTTTGTTTAATTTTAGGATATTTTAAACTAAACTTCTTAGTCATTTATTAGCTTTTTGATTAACATAAATATACTTAAAGGTTTTAAGTTAAAAACTTACAATACTTATTTAAACATGTAGTTTTAAACTTTTTATTTATATATAAACAAGAAAATCCATTTATAACGTTGATTGTTTTAATTTTATTTATGCTATTTCTTACAAATTTTTGATATTTAACAAAACTAACCTGTCAAAGAGAACTCTTTTATTAATAAATGTAAGTGATAACATACAACTGATGTAAAAATTTATATTTATAAATTTTATAGTACGTTATTGTACTTATGTGTAAATTTTCTAGTTAAATAAAAACTTATACCTTATCTATAACAACAGACACCATTGAATGTCTCCCATTGGAGTAAGTATTATGAAAAACAGCTCTCAAATAAGGTTTGTTTTTTTAATTTGTTTAAAGTTGACTAATAATAAAACTTTTTTTTACTTATTAATGGAAAGTAGGTCATTAATAAAAACAAAGACTAAATTATTCTTTATTAATTTTAGTAACATAAAAAAAGGTAAACAATCTTTTTTTTTTCTTTTTACTATATATAAAAAAAACATAGTGTCATAATTTATTATAAATCATTAAAAGTAAAAAATAAGTCCAATTATTTTTCAACTTTAACTAAGTATTTTCTAAAGATTTATAAATCAAAATAAAGACATTTAAAGTTAAATGATGTTAATTAAATCTATTCTTTTATATGAATAAAACAGATAAACAGCTCATTCGAAAATAGTATAATCGGTTCAGCTAAAGAAATGGTGAAAGATATTGTGGACAATTTGGAAACATTTCCTGCTAACAATGTTACGACACAAACATTTATGGTAAAGTATAAAATACATTAATTTGACAAATACTAAGTTTTTGTACTTTTAAAAGCCTAAAGAACATTAATAATTCAAGAAAATACATAAGATTCAACCAAAAGTACTAACTTAAAATTTTTAAATTTACTTTTCTATGTTCTTTAATTTTTTTGTCAGTATTGCTTATAGAATTTTGTTATATTTTGCATACTTATATTAGTTTTACAGTACCGCTACTTACTGTTTCTTTGAATACTAACAGGTTCATAGCATGATTGACTATATTGTATCTCAAAACTTAGATTTGGAGGAGTGCAAAAAATTAATTAAATATTCATTGATTTGCTGTAGTACATGGGTTCATGAAGTTGTAAGTGTTTTTTGTTAATTATTTATTTAGTTTCTCAACGTTTTTCTTTATAAATAGATTTTATGGACATTTAAATACTCGAGGTGTTTTTCAACTATTTAATATATGTTTTATGTTTTTTTAAACATTTTTTGTATTTCTAAAAACATTTTTTATAAGGTAAACTTGCCTACCTTCTTCACGTATGTTAAACAAATTATTCAATATTAGTAAATTTATATGTATGTAAATATCTTTGAAAATAGTCTTGAAATAACTATAAGTTTCTAAGCTGTCAAAACTATTTAAAAAATATGCTAAACAAAAGTTAAAACAAATTTTAAACTTCAAAAAAATTACTTATATAAATAAAATTCTTTACAGATGAAAACATATAATAGACTACCTTGGGGAAATAAAGTTGATGAGCTTGAAGTTCTTGAAATGGTTGCTAAATACTTAAATGAGTAAGTCGAACCGGAAGTAAAACGAAATAGATTAAAATTCTATATTTTTCATTTTAATATATGTTTTTGTAGGACTGAAAGGGACTCTTTTATGTGTAAATAAATTATAAACAAGTTAAAAATTGTTTTTTCTAAAGTTGTTAAAAGAAGATTTAGCTGTTATTTTCTTATGTTTATATATTGTTTTTTATGTGATATATGATATATCAAACGAATAAAATATTTGAAAAGAAGATATCAGTTTGTATATATAAATCAATTTTACTGTTATACCTCATATAGTACAGTAAGAAGTGTACTTAAATTCTGAGTTGACATTAAAAACATTTTATAAACTCATTAGTTGTATTTGCATTTTAATTTCAGCCCAGCAAACCAAAATGAGCTGCAAGCAAAATGCAATGGCGAAACTGGTTGCAAACTGGATAGAAACAGTGAAGTTGTTCCTGATAAAAAACCTCAGGAATTCGGGACGATTCCACATAAGGGACCAGCAAACTTTTCGAAATATCTGGGACACTACGACGGCGTAAGTTACAATGAAAATGTTCTTTTTTAATTTTTTTATAAGTCGAGGATCAGTTTTTATCGGGAAAGTATTTTTAAAAGTAGGTTTGTATTGTAATATGAAAACTTATTAAAATAAAAAGTCTAATTTGCTACAAAAACTGACTAATATGCTTTAAAATATTTTTAAAATCACAATTCAGCTAATAATTGATCTCAAAATCTAAAGATCTTACAAATATTTATTTTGGTGCTCACGCACCTTTATACACACATGCTAAAAGTTCAACTTCTCAGAAGAAGACTGTAAAGAAGACAAAAGCAAATAAAGAAGAAGACATTCCAAAAAGTGACCTGGAATGGAAACTAAAAATTAAAAACTGGCGACTTATGAGCAGTGAAGCGGAACAAAGAGCTAAACTAGGTTACTTTTTTACTTTATACAAATTGTTGAAATGCTAAAGGACTCTATTGTGATTACGATTTGTAGATGAAACAGATTTAAAAAAAAATACTTAGGTTGTGAGACTAATATTTTTGCTAATATATTGTTCTTAGTTTTGTTAGCAAATTAAAAAAAAACTTGACAGAGGCGTTGAAAATGAATATGTTGCAAAACGAATTATCAAGCGATGAATCTTACTGCTTTGAGCAAATGAATGCACCAAAGGGAAAGAGTAATACAATCTGGGAGTCAATGAACGTGAAGAAGACGCGAGCCAATGAGGAAGAAGCGTTTCCAAAGGCAATGCAAGCATTTTCAAAGATGACACAAGAGAAATCACGCAAAGAGTGGCAACTGTGGAACAAGGAAGAAGTGCAAAGAATGAAAAATGGTATAATTGTTTTTTATACAAATAATTTTGAAACGCTATTTTTTGTATCAATTTAAACTGTTAGACGACACTTAAAAAAGATAATAATATTTTAAGTTTTTTACCTGCATTGGAACTTCTCACTATTTTGTTTTTAAATTTTTTTATTAAACGTAAATTTTCAACAGAAGCGTTGCAAAAGGAAAGGCAGAGGCAAGAGGATAACTTGGAACGAATTGCAATGCGAAACAAAATGAAAGAGTTTGGAGGACATAATTCTAAAATGGTGAGTGAATAAATTTAATAAAATATTGTCGAGCTTTGATCTTATACTCTAGTTTTATTTAAATCTTTTAAAGAATTAGCTTGATTGATAAATGTATCAAGAGAAACGAAAAAGTTCACAGATATTTCAAATTTTTTTACCCAATAAACTATTTTCAGCTTCAGTAATAATGTTTTTACTTTGTTCATTTGTAGTTATCGTTCAAATAAAACTAACATCAATACATATTGCCATTTACAGATAAAAACTGTTTATAACTAAACTTAATGTCTAAACTAAATCCTAGAACATGTTATAGCTGATAATAGAAACTTCATAACAGTTTTTTCCAATTTAAACTTTCATTTTTAGCACAACAAGTATGAAGATGATGAAGAAAAAATAAAAGTTAATGTCCTCATGCTTCGCGACCGAGTGCATTCCATGGCTCAAGAGTTTAAAAGGTTACCTTCATGTTTTGAAACACTATTGAACCTAATTTTTAAGTATTATTGAGCCTAATCGTTACATAATTGCTTCGTTTTTGACAAAATGTTTTGTTTTCATAGTATTCACAGAAAAAAAAGTAAACTAATCAGTCTAATGCCTTTAAAAACTAAGCCACCTAAGCACAATTTCTTACTAAACTACTATTAGTCGCATAAATGAGTCTTAATCTGAGTTTTTTAAATAATAAAACAATATAAATATATCTAGTTTACAAGTGCTTGCTTTCAAAATTGATATTGAAAAACGTGCATAATATTATGTATAGTATTTTTACGATCATTTTGATTTGTTTCAGAATTTATAGTTAAAAGACTTTAAGACTGCACAAGTTGACATGAGAAATAATTAATAAAAAAGTTTTATTACGACCCCATAAAACACCATTAAAACAGAAAACAAGTGATAAGACATAACATACTATAGATTATTAGTATAAATATGCAAGACGAAGTTATTTTGTTTCAGACATTCCGATGGTTACCAGCGGAAACTCAAGGACTTGAAAGCGCAGCGTGATGCCGGATTGTCAAAAAGAGTGTACAATGTGTAAGCTGAAAATATTTGATTTTTTTTTTCTAAAATAGTCACACATGTGGTTTAACTTGAGTTATTTTCGTAAAGATTATTTGAAGTAAGGTTTTCTTATTATCGTTTTTTTTACACGTATACATAATGATACAGTTTATTCTTACTGAATTGGCGTACAACGAGTAAGTTGAACGTTTTCTCTATAACGTTGTGTTTCTAGATAGTAGTCATATAGGGTTTAAGCTTACGTTTTTTTTAAATAAATTTTAAGTAGTTTTTCTACTTTTTTAAGCTTTAACAAGTTGAAGCACAATTTAAAATTTATTTTTTACCTGTTTTAAATTAAAAAATCCAGTACTTTTATATTTTATTTGTCGATTAAAACTAAGTTAGCCAGTTGCTTTAGCTAACAAATAATACGAGCACCGAGCTAAATATACAATTTAATTTTTTAAATTTTTGACTAGTTTATTTGTACTATTTCAGCTTGAAATCTGAAGAAATGAAAAATTTTGAAAAAATTAAATACGAACATTTGGAAAGTCTTTCAAAACTAAACAAGCAAATCGAATTGATTGAAAAAAGCTTAAAGAAAGTTGTCAAAAACTGTAATGTCTCTCAAAGCTACACAACTAAAAACTTTTTGCCTGAAATGGTTGGTATTCGCAAAATTTAGAAACACTTTTAATTATTTAAAAGTTATTTCGCTTTAAAGTTTTTTTTTAGCAGTGAACTGCACTACAAAACGATATGTTTATTACATATGCTATACACTATACTTATTTGAATTTTACTTAAAAAGACTATAGCATTAAAAATTCATAAAACATTAAACAAGAATTACTATGAAACTTAATTTAATAACAAATATGAATTAAACATAAACTATTTAGACATATTAGTATATATATAAATAACAATATGTTGATTTTTTTCTCCAACATTTTTCAAACAAATAAATTTTGGCAGGAATCTAGTTATTTTGATGACGGTGATAGAGTGTACAAAGTCGGAAAAGGAAAAGAATTCGGTGGCACTTGTTCTACTATGAGTGTTAGTAACATATTTGTAAATAATTACTATATAGCCACCAACCTTGCTAGTTCATGGTTTAATTTACACTGGAGTAAAAGTTTCGAACACTAGCTTTTGTAGTTTACATAAAAAACAACAAAGTCTTTTACGTGAAATGATCTAACAGCATTGTTTTAAGAAAGGCATTGTTCTTTTTTTTAAGTTTTTATTTTATAAAACTAAATGTTTCTAGTAGGCTGGACTAAATTTTCTATAAAAATTCTTTCGCGGGTCGGACTTGTACCGCAAAAGAATATTGTCAGAAGCTTAGCATAATTAGTAATTAAAATCAGTTGTTTTTTAGACCTTATGAAACCTTATGTTTTATTAATAACATTGTATATTTTTCTTCAGAACACAAAAATAGCGTACTAAGATATTGTTTTGTAATTTAACTTCGATTTATTTTTAGCTTTCCATAGAAGATAAAGAAAACTTTCAACAAGTAGCCGCTTTGAAAAAACAAAGAAAACAGCTACTCCAAGCAAAATAATCCATAGTGGAAAACTATGTAGAGTTAGTTTTTATCGCTGTTTTTACGGGTAGCTGCCAAGTTTGCACGAAGGGGCAAAATTTTGCACAAAAAACTTATGCACGGAGACATTCTCGTACGAGTTATTTTTATGTTTTTTTTTATAGTTTTTTTATTCACATAAACATTTTTTTACTATCACTGTTATACCTAACCCTTACCCTCGGTGGGTAGGTTTTTTTTATTAATTTACTTTTAATTGTTCTTTTTTCTAAATAGTAATTTTTATTAGTCATTATGTATAATAATTTTTATCAGTTATATATTATTTTTTGATAATATTTTTTTTTACTTAATTAATTTCTTAGTTTTTACAATCACTGCTACCCCTAACCATTACCCTTGGTTAGTAATTTTTTTTTTTAATATTTTATCTTTTAGTTTTTTTTTATATTTTAATTTTTTATTTTTTCTGTGTGTTTTGCTCTGGTGAAAAAATGACCCTCCCTGCAAAATTGTAAGTCACTCAAAGTTGACCCTTTGTGCAAAATTATCTTCCTGCATTCTAGTCCCCTAGTGCAATTTTGTCGTGCAATTTTGACCCGTTATCATTTCTAACTTCTAAATTAAGTTTTCAAATGCTTAGCAGCAACTGTTAGACTTGAATCACAAGTAAAACTGTTTAACAAAAAAAATATAATTTTAACTTTAATCAAACTTGTTTTCCCTATTCTCGAACATAAGTAGTGTGAAATCGTTTATTTTTTATTTTTACAGGCGCCATAAAGCTCACAATGAAAAAATAAACGAGTTTGAAAAGGATCATCTCATGGGACCAATTGAATTTTTCAGGAAGTTAGTTTTAATTAATAATTATTTATCACTTATTCTTGAGTTAAGATCTGTATAAATATATTTTTTATAGTTATTTATTTTTTTAAATGAAATTACTGAGGGTTATTTAGATAAAACATCATCTAATATAACATCACATGAATTTACTTTATTAAATTAATAGTAACAACAATTATTTGTAAAAGTGGGGTGCCTACTTTTTAAGTGTAAAAAAGAAAACTATGTGCATTCTTAGATTATTCAAAACAAATATTTATAGGTTTTGTTATAAGTTATTACAGTGTAGTTTTAGCCAGCTGAGAATATTGTTAGAAAATATTATTTTGAAAATGCTAAAACTCAATAGTTGCTGCCATTAATACATATGGCGAGAAATACCTTCTATCTATTTATCTAACAAATTCTACAAATGTATTTCAAATAACAAACAGTTTTTTTTTTTGCAAAGATACTAGTAAACACTTTTTACAATTCAGATTGCACAACGAAGAGATGAAGAAGTTCGAAAAGGTCAAACAGGAATGCTTTGCGAAAATGAAGGAAATTGACGACCACGTCAAAAAGATTGATGCAACCTTAAGCCTAGAACAGTGATTATAAATTTAGTAACATTAAAATTTTTTATGAATAAACCTGCCTTATACAATTTATTGCCTCTTTTATTTAAAACAAAACATTTTTGTATTTGACTTACGTTTAACATGTGATGGTCTATAAATTATTTTACACTGATGCTCCGTTCGATTACGCCCTCTCATATAAAAGTATGCACTTTCGGACTCTAAATATTTATGACCATTTAGCTTTGTGCTAATGTTGCTATTATGTTTGTTTGTTTTTACTTGTTGTATTTTTATTAAATTCTGGAAAATATACTTATTTGGTTCTCACTGTTAAGTATTTACTTTTTAGGTACTTTGATGTTAAGTACTCACTTATATCTAAATAATAAAAAATTACAATCAAAATAGCTTGAAATACTTAGACAGATATGTTTTCATTTATTTTAACTCTTATTTACTTAAGAAAGTTACTACACTTATAAGTTTAGTTATTAAAACAATTATTCAAGCATTTTTTGTATAAAAACGTTATTCTTGCTTTAAGCTTAAGGGTATTCTTTACATAATAGCTAGTATAAGTTGTGTTCCGCATTTCCCGGTCAGTTTTACATGTTTTAGCTATAACTGTTACTGGTTGTATTTCTTTTGTTTATTATGGGTACCATTTGGTATTTTATGATAGTTTGTTATGTGAAGTTTTACTGAAATTCTGTGTTTATTTTATGTTAAATAAATGAAAGACAAGTTGAGTTTGTCAGCTTAATATAATTTAATAGTTTGTTTTTCATTAGAAGAAATAGGTAAATTAGTTTAACAAATAAATGAAGTTTAAAGTAATTGCAAAGTAAAATTACAAACTATTTTTTTATTGTAGTTTGCATAGTAACAAAAAATGTTGTGAAAATTTAGATAAAAATGAAAAATGCATTTGGAAGGGTATATTACGTACATAGTTATTTTTAGTGAAAAAGAAAATTTGGCTCAGTATGAGTGAAGGCTAAATGTAAGGGGTTGGTGGGTGGTGGATGTGGACGGCATGGCTATAGAGACACCGAGTGGTGAAAAAAACAAGTAATTTTTTTTAATTTTTAATTATTCTAGAACGGCTATGGTGCAATCTCTGGAGAAGTCTGTGACTCGATGGCGCCACCTAGCGGTTGAAAATTTTAATTTTTAGTTTTATTTTTACGAAGATATTTTTTTTCTTCAAGTTAGAGCTTTAAAAACCTCAACATTTCGTATACTACTTTGAGGTGAACGGTTTTAAATATATTTTACTTGATATACCGCATGTAATAAAATTCAAGTCTCAAGAAATTTCGGTTTGAATTTTAATAGAAAATAAGTAATAAAATAAAACATAAAACGTGTACTCAACCAAAATGCAGATAAATTCTGCATATTTTTTGTTTAGTTTGAGCTTGAAAAACCTGAGAATTTCATAACAGTTGTTTTAAATTAAGTTCAAATTAAATGGTTTTTACTATTTATTACTAGAAAGTAAAGTATAAGTAAAACTTAGTTTTTAATTTTCTTACTTAATAACTAAAATAAATGTTTGATAAATAACTTTGAAAGCATGTAATTTTCAAAGATATAAAAGTAATTGTAGTATCTTTTCGTGTATAAAAAAAGTATGTGTGATATTTATATGAACTTATTGACTTACTGATAGTTTCATCTAGTTTACGTTTAGCTTATAAACCGTTTGTTCAACATACTTGTTTGATAAAAGGTCAAAAAGTGTCATTTAATTGTATATTTCTAAAAGCTATCTGTTTTCTTTTTTTGTAGTATCGCTTAGTTTCACTAATACTAGCAACCTAAAAAGTCATTATATCAGTTAGTTCACATTATTTTAAATTTCGTTTGAATTTTCACATACATTCTAAAAGTTTTTTCTTAAGACTCGAACGCATTAAACCAAAGCAAGATAAGGAATAAACTTTCTATTTGCATTTAATATTTTTCATATTGTTTTTATATGCTTAAATGAAGTTATTAATAAGTAGTATTTCCTTACTTAAGAAGAGCTGAACAGTAAACTAGTCAGTGGTATATTGCTGAGCTGAGAAAATAACTATTAAAACTAGTATTCTTCAAGCAAGAAGAAATTTTTCAAAAGTTGTTTTTCTGATTATAAATAGAAAAAAGGTTTAATGTTAAAGCAACACATTAAACACAGCTTAATTAACTTTAAACAGTTGTAAATCCTTTAGTTTCATACAAAGCTAACTTATGAGAGAAAGTTTATATCCAAAGTATTAAAACTGGCATGAGCTTATTTAGAATCAATTAACGAAATAAATTTGCTATTTCTACAATATATTTTTAAAAGATTTAAATTTAGATAATCAAGTATATAAAGTCAAAATCATAGAGGTCAAAAGAACTCAAATAGCGCTGTCGGTAGAGCGTCAGGTCGGCACTGCATACGTACTGGGTTTGAACCTTGGTGGTACCCACTTTTTTTCTCCTTCTTGTTAAACTTAATTTTTACGCTGATTAGTTGAACAATAATTATTAGATGATCATCACATGATATATAATATCAACCATACAACTTTGTTCATTTTAAGTCACAAAAATACTATTTTATTAAAAAAGCTAACCTACTAAGATTGACATTTAAACATCGTCGTTGTCTTTTGCCGTAGTTAACAATAAAACTCTTTGAAGTTTTGCTAAGCATGTCCGCTTTAGGAAGATACTTTATTACTAATTAAAGAAAAAATATAATATAAAAATAAGCAAAAAATATACGAAATATAATATATGTTATTAAATTAAGCACCTGAATCAAAAGTCCATGTAGCACAGCGGTAGGAAGCTGCAACATACAATCATACATTACTAGGTTCGAAACACTCATTGGACACATTTTTTGTTAATTGTGTTTACTCTTAAATTTAGTTATTATGCAACGTCATGATTAAAATATATTAAGAATTAAGGCTATTAAAGCTGTATAAGTTTTAAACTTCGATCTAACAGAAAATTTTCAAACATGTTAATGAAAAAATAATCACTTTTAAAGCAGTTCAAACAATAGTCCATTTGTATATTATTGCTAAGTAAAAAACAAATAAGTTTTGAAAATAAATAGATAAAAAAAAAGAAAGTTGAGTTTATATCTTAAAAGTTAGTAAATGTGAATGTGGAACGATAGTGTAGCGGTTGAAGTCTGTGCGTTGAAAGCTAGCGATTTGGGTCACTTGTTGCTCGATTTTATTCAACTTGATATACTATGAAAGTATTTTATAAAATTTACGCTGTCACAAAGTTTCAATCAGAACCAAACACCTAAGAAAATATACCAACTAGTTCATTAAAATTATTATTATTTATTAGTACTATCTTCGGTCTTTATCAAAATAGATTCTTAAAACTAGTTAGTTATTTTATCAGTAACTTACAAAGATATATACGAATAATAAGCAAAAAACAATACTAGTCATCCATCTTTAGCTGTAAAATTTAAACTTAAAGTTTCTGTACTATTAGTTTCTTCTTTAAAAGAAGGATTAGTTTAACATGTCGATTTTTACTGGAAAAATGCAAAAATGACAACCTTAACTCTTATATACTTTAAACTTTTCCAAAAGTACTTTTAAATTAACTGTCGTTATGACTCAAAGTAAATATTTAAAAAATGACTTATATTTATAAGCATTTTATAACAAAAAGTAGTAAAATTTACACGTACTTTGTTATAAAAGTTAATTAAAGCTTGATAAATCCAAACTTTGCTTAATAAAAAGATTCAAAATTTTTGATAATCAAAACATTAAATAAGTACTTTTTTACTGTTTGTTTTAAACAAAAAAAATCAAGTATTAAAAAGTATATTTGAGCTGCTTATGCAGCTTTTGAATGGAAACTTTTTCAAATATCAATATTTGCGTTAATGTTTTATGTAAAATGAGCTGCTTTATCTTCTTTCTAAGCTTATTTTCAATGTTAAGTATAGTAGCCTTGTGTTAATAAACTAAAAATAGAAATTTTCAAAAAATGAATATAATCAAAAAAAGTAAAAAATTGTAATACATAAATTTAAATTAATTAAAACTCTTGTATATCTCTGCGACTGATGACTGTGTTTCACGGTCTTTTAGCACCTTTCAAGGGCACATTTTAGTTTACTTTGTTTACTCTGAAGTTTAATAACAAGTATGCAATTTTACGTGTATAACAATAGTATAATGGTTAAATAATCGTCGTTCAAATCCGGGGACTCGAGTTGGTCTCACTTGTTGCCAGATTTGTTTTTGTTAACCTAAAATACCATACTAGTAACTTAAAATAAATTATTGTTTCACAAAGTTTCAATCAGAACTGAAAAACTATTTTGATAATACTTAAGATTATAAATAATTTAAGTTTGTATAAACCTTTTCTTAAAGCTTGTTAAATAAACTAACTAAAAGTTTTAAGCTTGAAATATTTTAGTAATATAATAGTAATATAAGTAATAGTAAAAAGTATTTTACTGTACGTGCGCTAGTAACTTTGTAAACTTTATATATTCAGTTTAAACATCAAGCTAAACGAGTTATGAGAAACTCCATAATCAAGCATTAGAAAATGTACTATAAATTTAGATTAAATTACAATTGAGAATAATTCAAATTAAATTAAGCAATAAATTTATTGTTGAGAAAAATAAACTAATCATTATAAGTAAAAAGTTCTGTTTAAACTAAAGTGATTGTTTTTTCACATAGTTAAAAAATGAATAATTATAAAAGATAAAACAAAACTTGCTGTTTTATTCCTAAAACTGTTAAATGACTGTATTTATTTACCATAGTTTAGTTTAATTTTGGTAAAAACCATAATATAAATGTAATGTTTGAAATAATCAATTATTAAATAAAAAGGCTAACGACTTTTTAACAATGTAGTGATTTTATTTAAACTAAGACTAAAATTACTTATTATGCAAAACGTGTATAACTATAAAGTTTAAAGTTATATATTGTTTTATAATATTTTGTCTTATTACCTTTATATGTTACAGTCGTAAGATTTCAAAATAATTTATATGTCAGTTGATTGTTTTTTGAGTGCCATTGTTAGAAAAAACTCCAGCAAACAATCTTAAATAAAGTTGAAAAAAAAGCAAACAATGAAAGTTAGAATCATCTATTCATTTATGCACAAAACTATTTAGTTTATATTATCCAGTTGAGCATTTTAAACTAAAAATTAAGCAGGGTCGGCAATCCTTTATAAGTAAAAAATAATAATTTTACTACAAAAATGCTCGATGGCTGCACTATGTAATAACAAAAGTCTTGAACTTCACAACATTTTACTTTTTCCTCGTTCTATAAAAGCAAAAAAAAAAATTTTTTTTGTATATATCAATTAAACCTACTTACACATTAAAATTTTTCAAAATATTTATTTTTTTTTGAGTATTGGCATTTAATTAAGTTTTTCTTTTTGTTAATTTGAACTATTGTCGCAATTTGAATTGCCATAAAACCAAAAGTTTTATTTAAGTAAACAATTCTAAATAAATGTTAGACAAAATTTACAACTTTTTTTTGATAAGTATTACGGTGTGTTACAAAATCTTTTTTGTTCTTATAAGTATTTAAGTTAAAAAAACTGTATGCTAAAAAGCGCAACACTTCAATTTTTAAAAATCGCATTTATGTGCAGTTTTTTAAATTTGTTAATGATGCTAAAGTTTTATATATACTTTAAAAAAAATATTTCGAAAACTTTAGTTTAAGGTTTTATTCAAATCATTATTTCGAGTTAAACTGTAAACTTTAATCCCTTATATGTAAAGTTAACAATTTTAGGTGGTTTCCCTTTTATTATTTACAAGCTAAGTTTGGTGAAAATAAAACATAATTTAACTTTAACTTATAATTTATTAAATTAACTAATAGTTACTACTAATCTTAATTAAATTTTGTACAAATATAAGAATATATTTTTAATTAATTTTATTATTTTTTTAATTAAAACTTTACTTGTTTTTACTAAGTCATAACCTTTAAAAGAAAAAAGTCATGGTGGTCCATATCTTAAATTATTTCAGTTGTGACACAAAATAAGTTTATCTCTAAAGCATTAAAAAAATAATTTTCGGAAATTATATTTAGTTTAACTTCATTGTTATTAAATAGAATTTGTTTTTATATTTTACACATTCATTGTCAAAGTCATGGTGGTCCATGTCTTAAATTATTTCAGTTGTAACACAAAATAAGTTTATCTCTAAAGCACTTAAAAATAATTTGTGGAAATTTTATTTACTCCAACTTCATTGTTATTATATAGAATTAGTTTTTTATTTTACACACTCATTGTCAAAGCCCATGGGTGGGGAATTGACAGTTTTAATTAAAATTGGTCTCAGTTTAAAAACTAGCTGCTAGTTGCTTTTATTGCATCCTAAGATTCAAAGTAACTTTTGAAAAATATGAGTTTAATTTTGAGAAGTTCAATAGGTGTCTTCTGGAAGGCCATGCTTAAAAATGCTAAAAATACTGAGTACTTTGATATATGTTTCCTTTTACAGCTTTTTACATAATCATTATGAAACCTTTGCAGTCAATTTGTACTTATCATGGAAAAATCTTATTTAGGAAATGTTTTTACCTTTAAAAAATTTTAGTCTTTTGAAAAAAATCAATAATTTAAAACTTCATTGTGAATTGCTTACTTTTTGTTCATCAAACTGTTAATCATGCAAGGAACATATCTTTTAAACTTTAGTTCTCTAGAATAAAAACCTTAGATGCAAGAGATATTTTTTAAGTTCAAAAAAATTACTCACGACAAGTAGTTCTATATAAATCTGTATTACAAAAATTTTATAAAACTGACAATACCTTAGTAACTATTCATTTTCTTTTGTTCTACTCTACTATATATAAAATAAAAGCACCACTTCAAGCTACTTAATTATAAAAATAACAAAGTAAAGTGGCATTAAGTACTTTTTTTTAAAATTAAGATATCAGAAACAGATAAACAGCTCATTCGAAAATAGTAAGAACACTTAAATATCATTTTATGTTTATAAGCCTGGTGAAGAATTTTTTTATTTACAGTAGACTGAAAATGCATTGTCTGTAATTTACAGTTTAAGTTTAGATTTTTTCCATGTTTGATTTTTGTTTAATTTTAGGATATTTTAAACTAAACTTCTTAGTCATTTATTAGCTTTTTGATAAACATAAATATACTTAAAGGTTTTAAGTTAAAAACTTACAATACTTATTTAAACATGTAATTTTAAACTTTTTATTTATATATAAACAAGAAAATCCATTTATAACGTTGATTGTTTTAATTTTATTTATGCTATTTCTTACAAATTTTTGATATTTAACAAAACTAACCTGTCAAAGAGAACTCTTTTATTAATAAATGTAAGTGATAACATACAACTGATGTAAAAATTTATATTTATAAATTTCATAGTACGTTATTGTACTTATATGTAAATTTTCTAGTTAAATAAAAACTTATACCTTATCTATAACAACAGACACCATTGAATGTCTCCCATTGGAGTAAGTATTATGAAAAACAGCTCTCAAATAAGGTTTGTTTTTTTAATTTGTTTAAAGTTGACTAATAATAAAACTTTTTTTTACTTATTAATGGAAAGTAGGTCATTAATAAAAACAAAGACTAAATTATTCTTTATTAATTTTAGTAACATAAAAAAAGGTAAACAATCTTTTTTTTTTCTTTTTACTATATATAAAAAAACACAGTGTCATAATTTATTATAAATCATTAAAAGTAAAAAATAAGTCCAATTATTTTTCAACTTTAACTAAGTATTTTCTAAAGATTTATAAATCAAAATAAAGACATTTAAAGTTAAATGATGTTAATTAAATCTATTCTTTTATATGAATAAAACAGATAAACAGCTCATTCGAAAATAGTATAATCGGTTCAGCTAAAGAAATGGTGAAAGATATTGTGGACAATTTGGAAACATTTCCTGCTAACAATGTTACGACACAAACATTTATGGTAAAGTATAAAATACATTAATTTGACAAATACTAAGTTTTTGTACTTTTAAAAGCCTAAAGAACATTAATAATTCAAGAAAATACATAAGATTCAACCAAAAGTACTAACTTAAAATTTTTAAATTTACTTTTCTATGTTCTTTTTTTTTTTTTTTGTCAGTATTGCTTATAGAATTTTGTTATATTTTGCATACTTATATTAGTTTTACAGTACCGCTAATTACTGTTTCTTTGTATACTAACAGGTTCATAGCATGATTGACTATATTGTATCTCAAAACTTAGATTTGGAGGAGTGCAAAAAATTAATTAAATATTCATTGATTTGCTGTAGTACATGGGTTCATGAAGTTGTAAGTGTTTTTTGTTAATTATTTATTTAGTTTCTCAACGTTTTTGTTTATATATAGATTTTATGAACATTTAAATATTCGTGGTGTTTTTAAACTATTTAATATATGTTTTATGTTTTTTTAAACATTTTGTGTATTTCTAAAAACATTTTTTATAAGGTAAACTTGCCAACCTTCTTCACGTATGTTAAACAAATTATTCAATATTAGTAAATTTATATGTATGTAAATAACTTTGAAAATAGTCTTGAAATAACTATAAGTTTCTAAGCTGTCAAAACTATTTAAAAAATATGCTAAACAAAAGTTAAAACAAACTTTAAACTTCAAAAAAATTACTTATATAAATAAAATTCTTTACAGATGAAAACATATAATAGACTACCTTGGGGAAATAAAGTTGATGAGCTTGAAGTTCTTGAAATGGTTGCTAAATACTTAAATGAGTTAGTCGAACCGGAAGTAAAACGAAATAGATTAAAATTCTATATTTTTCATTTTAATATATGTTTTTGTAGGACTGAAAGGGACTCTTTTATGTGTAAATAAATTATAAACAAGTTAAAAATTGTTTTTTCTAAAGTTGTTTAAAGAAGATTTAGCTGTTATTTTCTTATGTTTATATATTGTTTTTTATGTGATATATGATATATCAAACGAATAAAATATTTGAAAAGAAGATATCAGTTTGTATATATAAATCAATTTTACTGTTATACCTCATATAGTACAGTAAGAAGTGTACTTAAATTCTGAGTTGACATTAAAAACATTTTATAAACTCATTAGTTGTATTTGCATTTTAATTTCAGCCCAGCAAACCAAAATGAGCTGCAAGCAAAATGCAATGGCGAAACTGGTTGCAAACTGGATAGAAACAGTGAAGTTGTTCCTGATAAAAAACCTCAGGAATTCGGGACGATTCCACATAAGGGACCAGCAAACTTTTCGAAATATCTGGGACACTACGACGGCGTAAGTTACAATGAAAATGTTTTTTTATAATTTTTTTATAAGTCGAGGATCAGTTTTTATCGGGAAAGTATTTTTAAAAGTAGGTTTGTATTGTAATATGAAAACTTATTAAAATAAAAAGTCTAATTTGCTACAAAAACTGACTAATATGCTTTAAAATATTTTTAAAATCACAATTCAGCTAATAATTGATCTCAAAATCTAAAGATCTTACAAATATTTATTTTGGTGCTCACGCACCTTTATACACACATGCTAAAAGTTCAACTTCTCAGAAGAAGACTGTAAAGAAGACAAAAGCAAATAAAGAAGAAGACATTCCAAAAAGTGACCTGGAATGGAAACTAAAAATTAAAAACTGGCGACTTATGAGCAGTGAAGCGGAACAAAGAGCTAAACTAGGTTACTTTTTTACTTTATACAAATTGTTGAAATGCTAAAGGACTCTATTGTGATTACGATTTGTAGATGAAACAGATTTAAAAAAAAATACTTAGGTTGTGAGACTAATATTTTTGCTAATATATTGTTCTTAGTTTTGTTAGCAAATTAAAAAAAAACTTGACAGAGGCGTTGAAAATGAATATGTTGCAAAACGAATTATCAAGCGATGAATCTTATTGCTTTGAGCAAATGAATGCACCAAAGGGAAAGAGTAATACAATCTGGGAGTCAATGAACGTGAAGAAGACGCGAGCCAATGAGGAAGAAGCGTTTCCAAAGGCAATGCAAGCATTTTCAAAGATGACACAAGAGAAATCACGCAAAGAGTGGCAACTGTGGAACAAGGAAGAAGTGCAAAGAATGAAAAATGGTATAATTGTTTTTTATACAAATAATTTTGAAACGCTATTTTTTGTATCAATTTAAACTGTTAGACGACACTTAAAAAAGATAATAATATTTTAAGTTTTTTACCTGCATTGGAACTTCTCACTATTTTGTTTTTAAATTTTTTTATTAAACGTAAATTTTCAACAGAAGCGTTGCAAAAGGAAAGGCAGAGGCAAGAGGATAACTTGGAACGAATTGCAATGCGAAACAAAATGAAAGAGTTTGGAGGACATAATTCTAAAATGGTGAGTGAATAAATTTAATAAAATATTGTCGAGCTTTGATCTTATACTCTAGTTTTATTTAAATTTTTTAAAGAATTAGCTTGATTGATAAATGTATCAAGAGAAACGAAAAAGTTCACAGATATTTCAAATTTTTTTACCCAATAAACTATTTTCAGCTTCAGTAATAATGTTTTTACTTTGTTCATTTGTAGTTATCGTTCAAATAAAACTAACATCAATACATATTGCCATTTACAGATAAAAACTGTTTATAACAAAACTTAATGTCTAAACTAAATCCTAGAACATGTTATAGCTGATAATAGAAACTTCATAACAGTTTTTTCCAATTTAAACTTTCATTTTTAGCACAACAAGTATGAAGATGATGAAGAAAAAAGAAAAGTTAATGTCCTCATGCTTCGCGACCGAGTGCATTCCATGGCTCAAGAGTTTAAAAGGTTACCTTCATGTTTTGAAACACTATTGAACCTAATTTTTAAGTATTATTGAGCCTAATCGTTACATAATTGCTTCGTTTTTGACAAAATGTTTTGTTTTCATAGTATTCACAGAAAAAAAAGTAAACTAATCAGTCTAATGCCTTTAAAAACTAAGCCACCTAAGCACAATTTCTTACTAAACTACTATTAGTCGCATAAATGAGTCTTAATCTGAGTTTTTTAAATAATAAAACAATATAAATATATCTAGTTTACAAGTGCTTGCTTTCAAAATTGATATTGAAAAACGTGCATAATATTATGTATAGTATTTTTACGATCATTTTGATTTGTTTCAGAATTTATAGTTAAAAGACTTTAAGACTGCACAAGTTGACATGAGAAATAATTAATAAAAAAGTTTTATTACGACCCCATAAAACACCATTAAAACAGAAAACAAGTGATAAGACATAACATACTATAGATTATTAGTATAAATATGCAAGACGAAGTTATTTTGTTTCAGACATTCCGATGGTTACCAGCGGAAACTCAAGGACTTGAAAGCGCAGCGTGATGCCGGATTGTCAAAAAGAGTGTACAATGTGTAAGCTGAAAATATTTGATTTTTTTTTTCTAAAATAGTCACACATGTGGTTTAACTTGAGTTATTTTCGTAAAGATTATTTGAAGTAAGGTTTTCTTATTATCGTTTTTTTTACACGTATACATAATGATACAGTTTATTCTTACTGAATTGGCGTACAACGAGTAAGTTGAACGTTTTCTCTATAACGTTGTGTTTCTAGATAGTAGTCATATAGGGTTTAAGCTTACGTTTTTTTTAAATAAATTTTAAGTAGTTTTTCTACTTTTTTAAGCTTTAACAAGTTGAAGCACAATTTAAAATTTATTTTTTACCTGTTTTAAATTAAAAAATCCAGTACTTTTATATTTTATTTGTCGATTAAAACTAAGTTAGCCAGTTGCTTTAGCTAACAAATAATACGAGCACCGAGCTAAATATACAATTTAATTTTTTAAATTTTTGACTAGTTTATTTGTACTATTTCAGCTTGAAATCTGAAGAAATGAAAAATTTTGAAAAAATTAAATACGAACATTTGGAAAGTCTTTCAAAACTAAACAAGCAAATCGAATTGATTGAAAAAAGCTTAAAGAAAGTTGTCAAAAACTGTAATGTCTCTCAAAGCTACACAACTAAAAACTTTTTGCCTGAAATGGTTGGTATTCGCAAAATTTAGAAACACTTTTAATTATTTAAAAGTTATTTCGCTTTGAAGTTTTTTTTTAGCAGTGAACTGCACTACAAAACGATATGTTTATTACATATGCTATACACTATACTTATTTGAATTTTACTTAAAAAGACTATAGCATTAAAAATTCATTAAACATTAAACAAGAATTACTATGAAAACTTAATTTAATAACAAATATGAATTAAACATAAACTATTTAGACATATTAGTATATATATAAATAACAATATGTTGATTTTTTTCTCCAACATTTTTCAAACAAATAAATTTTGGCAGGAATCTAGTTATTTTGATGACGGTGATAGAGTGTACAAAGTCGGAAAAGGAAAAGAATTCGGTGGCACTTGTTCTACTATGAGTGTTAGTAACATATTTGTAAATAATTACTATATAGCCACCAACCTTGCTAGTTCATGGTTTAATTTACACTGGAGTAAAAGTTTCGAACACTAGCTTTTGTAGTTTACATAAAAAACAACAAAGTCTTTTACGTGAAATGATCTAACAGCATTGTTTTAAGAAAGGCATTGTTCTTTTTTTTAAGTTTTTATTTTATAAAACTAAATGTTTCTAGTAGGCTTGACTAAATTTTCTATAAAAATTCTTTCGCGGGTCGGACTTGTACCGCAAAAAAATATTGTCAGAAGCTTAGCATAATTAGTAATTAAAATCAGTTGTTTTTTAGACCTTATGAAACCTTATGTTTTATTAATAACATTGTATATCTTTCTTCAGAACACGAAAAATAGCGTACTAAGATATTGTTTTGTAATTTAACTTCGATATATTTTTAGCTTTCCATAGAAGATAAAGAAAACTTTCAACAAGTAGCCGCTTTGAAAAAACAAAGAAAACAGCTACTCCAAGCAAAACAATCCATAGTGGAAAACTATGTAGAGTTAGTTTTTATCGCTGTTTTTACGGGTAGCTGCCAAGTTTGCACGAAGGGGCAAAATTTTGCACAAAAAACTTATGCACGGAGACATTTTCGTACGAGTTATTTTTTTGTTTTTTTTTATAGTTTTTTTATTCACATAAACATTTTTTTACTATCACTGTTATACCTAACCCTTACCCTCGGTGGGTAGATTTTTTTTATTAATTTACTTTTAATTGTTCTTTTTTCTAAATAGTAATTTTTATTAGTCATTATGTATAATAATTTTTATTAGTTATATATTATTTTTTGATAATAATTTTTTTTACTTAATTAATTTCTTAATTTTTACAATCACTGCTACCCCTAACCCTTACCATTGGTTAGTAATTTTTTTTTAAATTATTTTATCTTTTAGTTTTTTTTTCTATTTTAATTTTATATTTTTTCTGTGTGTTTTGCTCTGGTGAAAAAATGACCCTCCGTACAAAATTGTAAGTCACTCAAAGTTGACCCTTTGTGCAAAATTATCTTCCTGCATTCTAGTCCCCTAGTGCAATTTTGTCGTGCAATTTTGACCCGTTATCATTACTAACTTCTAAATTAAGTTTTCAAATGCTTAGCAGCAACTGTTAGACTGGAATCACAAGTAAAACTGTTTAACAAAAAAAAACAAATTAACTTTAATCAAACTTGTTTTCCCTATTCTCGAACATAAGTAGTGTGAAATCGTTTATTTTTTATTTTTACAGGCGCCATAAAGCTCACAATGAAAAAATAAACGAGATTGAAAAGGATCATCTCATGGGACCAATTGAATTTTTCAGGAAGTTAGTTTTAATTAATAATTATTTATCACTTATTCTTGAGTTAAGATCTGTATAAATATATTTTTTATAGTTATTTATTTTTTAAATGAAATTACTGAGGGTTATTTAGATAAAACATCATCTAATATAACATCACATGAATTTACTTTATTAAATTAATAGTAACAACAATTATTTGTAAAAGTGGGGTGCCTACTTTTTAAGTGTAAAAAAGAAAACTATGTGCATTCTTAGATTATTCAAAACAAATATTTATAGGTTTTGTTATAAGTTTTTACAGTGTAGTTTTAGCCAGCTGAGAATATTGTGAGGTAATATTTTTTTTGAAAATGCTAAAACTCAATAGTTGCTGCCATTAATAAATATGGCGAGAAATACCTTCTATCTATTTATCTAACAAATTCTACAAATGTATTTCAAATAACAAACAGTTTATTTTGTTTAGATACTAGTAAACACTTTTTATAATTCAGATTGCACAACGAAGAGATGAAGAAGTTTGAAAAGGTCAAACAGGAATGCTTTGAAAGAATGAAGAAAATTGACGACCACGTCAAAAAGATTGATACAAACTTAAGCCTAGAGCAGAGATTGTAAATTTAGTAAGATTATAAAGTTTTTAAGAATGAATAAACCTGCATTACACTATTCGTTTTCTATTTTGTTTGAAACAACATGTTTTTATTTGACTTACGTATAACATGTGATTGTTTAAATTTTTTTTTTTCATTTACACTAATTTATTTAGTTCCGTGTGAGTACGCACTTTTGTACACTAAAACTGTTTGTCCATTTAGCCTTGTGCTCCTTTGCAGAGTTGCTAAGATGCTAATGTTGCTCTAACGTTTGTTTGTTTATAATTGTCGTGCTTTTAATAAAATATGAAAAAAGGCTTCTTTGGTACTTCCTATTTAGTACTTACTTCTATCTTGATAAAATAAACTTACAAATAAAATAAATTTGAATATTAGACAGATATGTACACATTTATTTTAATTCTATTATTTTGTACATACTTTTAAAGTTTTTACACTTATAATTAATAAACAATTGTTCAAACATTTTTCGTATAAAAACATTATTCTGGCTTCAAGCTTAAGGGTATTGTTTACATAAGTTCTAGTATTAGGCAATTTATCGACACATTTCTGACAAAAATTTGATACCTTCACTTGTCGTTTTAATAAAATAAAAAAAAGAGTGACTGTTTTTTTTTTTTTTTGAAATACAATCTAAAATGCTAAAACTTTTCGAAATAATGTTTTATCTCACTTCTCTAACTAGATATAGCATATTAAAACCTTTATCCTTCAAAAGACGTTAAAAGGTATCCAAGTGATGTGCGACTCGATAAGTGAAAGATTCTTTATGTACTAGGTTCTAAGACCGATATACTTTGAGCTATTTTTTTTGCCGTTCAAAAAACTATTTGAAAAGTTTATTTTAAAGAAATATTTTTGTAATGTTATAGCTTTATGTTTTTACTTGCTTTTATGGTAAATTAGTTAAATAAAATACTTTTATAGAAATGTATTAAAAGTAACAAAAACTTGTTGAAATGCATCTTTCAACCTAGAAATTTTTGAACTTTGTTAATGTTAATAATGTTAATGAAAATTTTACCTCAGTGTTTGTATTGATTCATTAAAGTATAACAAACTCAGCCTGGTTAGGGTTGTTACCTTTAGAGGTAATACCTTTGCTTATTTCTTAACTACACGTTTTGAGCGTTTAACTCTAAAACTAACTGAATCAAACAACTTTTATCACAATTTATCAATAGTTATTTACTGCCAAAAATATATATCAAACTCTAACAATAACTGTGATCAAGTGTTTTATTAAACAAAAGCAATATACACATACACTAACTAAGGTTTTATAAAACTGATAACACAAATTAATAATCAAACATAAATACTCTTTAGCGCCAAATTACAAGAAAGTGTGATAGAAATCAAAATAACAAGTGACAATTTGTAACAAAAGTTCTGTTTCTATAAGATGATATTTAAAAAAGTGTTTCTAATACTTATAAAATTCAAACAACGTAGTAAAATATAATAATATATTTCTAAAACTGATTTCGATACAACTACTTACTTTATGATTTGTATAAAGCATTATAAAATGGTTTTAATTTAATGATCACCACAAATAATTTATTTTCTTTTTGATCCTTTTTCTACTGTAACACAATTAAAAATTTTTGTCAAATTTTTTTTTCACATTATATCTTTTACAACCACAGCAAATAATGATTATAAAAATAATGACAAGTACCAATCATAAACGGAGTATGATAGATTTCGTGTTTAACTAATAATAATTTTAGTGAAACGTACATTGGTCATGTCTTACATAAAAACAGTTTAGATTTAAAAAAACGTGGACCATTTGAAATAGTCATTATTAATACATTGAAGTTTGTTTAAAAATAAAATTCTTCTTCAATGACCGTTAGAAAATTGAAGGTTTATGAAATTTACAAACGGGTATATTTGTATATATCATTAAAATGTTAGAAATTACGAAAAAAAAACAACGACCCTCGAGAACACAGCAAAATAAGATATTATAATAAAAAAATATAATAAAATATACTTTTTGGCTAAATTACACGTTAGAGTAAAAACTACAAAAAAAAAACATTTTACCCAAAAATACAAGCCGCAGTCTAATTGATTTTTTTATTTAAAGTAAAAGGAACGTTCTGTAAATAATAACTTAGATAGCTTTAAGAATAAGAAAAATAGTTGGATCTTAAGTTTGGACGATTTTTGAAAATTGCAAAAAATACTAGTTTAGCTAAGCTTTTGTAGAAACTAGTGTTATTAGATTGTTAAAAATTCCCCGGTAAAAGAATTTTAAATAGTTTTGAAAGAACATGCTGAACGTAACAGCATGTTTCAAACAAATATGTGTTATACAGCTATGAGTAAGAACATGCTATAAGGTGTTTTTTGTTTTATTTTTTACTTTTAAATTAATCAAACCGGGTTTCAAAAAAACCTCGAATTTTAGAAATTCTGAAAAATCCTTGAATTTTTAACAAAAATCACTAAAAACGTAGAATTTTGAACAAAAATATAAAAAAAAACTTTGAAAAACCTGAAAATTTTAGCACGTATTACAAGCTAAGTACTAAAATTTTATTTTGAAAAATGTACCATAAACATAAAATACAATACTGTAAAATATAAGCGATTAAATATTTAACTTTTATTAGTTTATGATAAATAAGTTTGTTTTATTGCTTATGTGTTTATAAAATGTCATTTTTAGCCTAAAATTATGGTTATAATAGACAAATATAAAATACAATTTTAGTTTAATATTGCTGCAACATCATACTAGGTAATTACCAAAAGGTTTAGATCATCATCAGATTTTTTTATTTAAAACACATTTAAAGTAGCTTTACAATATATTTACAATGTTGTTATACTACTCAGCACAGTATTTAACCTTAAACTTGGCTCAGTTTTTATATCAATTTGTCTAATGTTTTATTAGTTATATGAATAGTTTTCCTAAAAATTCTCAAAGAGTTCTACTAATAAGCTAATAGATGAATTAAAAAGCTACATCAATAGATTAGTTTCACCAGTTAGTTTGTACTGATTAAGTTACAGAAAAATGTGTAAATAAGGATGCCTAAAAAGGTTTATGAGCTTTACATTTGCTATTAAGTTTGTAGTTATACTGTTGTACAGATGTTTGCATTTGAAGAGTAATTTTGAATTAGTATTTCGAGCTTATATTATGATTCTATTTCAGTAATATTTTTCAGGATTACACTGATTTGTAAATCAAGCTAAAAATAATAAATTAGTAGTCCAAAGACTAACATAGCTAGTATATTTTTGAAACTTATTTGTGATGTGTAGTAATTTTAGCGCAACTTTCTTTTTACTAAGATTTATTTTGAATAAAAAAAAAAATTTCAACTGAAATTTTAAGAAAGTATAAGTTTTCCTTTATTAAACATATAAAACATACATAAAAAAATGTCATTATATGTAATTCGAGATTCATAGTTTTCTCTTTAAAGCTCTAGTAGGTTAATGTTTTAACACAAATGAATCTAATCAAAAAAAAATTTAAAATAATTAAAATTTTTAGTTAATCTTTTTAGCAGAAGCTGAACAAATGCATGCAATAATTTACTAAAATATTATTTTGACTATTTACTTTGAAACAAGTGTTAAATAAGAATTTAATTGTCAATAAAAAAGTATTTTAAGGTTAACCTTCTTGCATGTATAAAGTTGAGACAAATGTAGCATTAATGGCTTAAAATGGCTTTGTAAACTTTTTTAAATAAACATATGTTTTATTTTATTTTTTTTCTGATTTATACTTCATTTTTGCTACTGGCTAGCACAAAACATTTTAGGTTTTTCCCAACGGTTCAGACATTAAGTAGCACATTGTTTTTTGGTTTCAAGAAAAATTAAAGAAGAACACTTATACTTTCTAATTGTAATTGAACACTTTTAACTCAATTTAACAAGTGTTGAAGCTATTGAAGAAAAAAAATAGCGGTATTGACATTAAATAATATTGCTGACATACATACTTAACACAAAAGATGGTTTAAAATTAAAATAATCAAAAAAGTAAGCTTACTTATTTGGTTAAATTGTATGTCTATGAAATTTTAACATAAAAATATTTTACTTGGAATTAAAAATTATATTTAATAAGCTTATAGATAAGCTAAAAGAAATTCAAACAGCAAATTAACTTAACTAACAAATTTATAATAGGTAACAAAGTAATTTTTCAGCTTTGAAAAATAGTTTAGCATGAACAAGTAACTTAGTTATTTTTCGCGTGTATTGTTGTGTAACAAAAAAAAAAGTTTAATAAATCATGGTATATAAGCAGTTAAAGTTGATTAAATAAAGGGATTAAAATTTTGCATTTGTAAGCATACAATTAATTTATTAAAAGAAAAAAGTGTAAAAAAAACTTTTGAATAATAGATTTAAAAAGGTATTACTCTGAGCTTAGTAATGAAAGATTATAAAATACAAAAGTTGTGCATGAGACAAAATATCAAACTGCATTTGATAATTGTTAAAATTTAAAGAAAACTATTGTATTAAAGTTCTTGTTCATCTAAGCGTTGAAGAGAAAGCTCCCAAGATCACATATTTTACTGATGAAATTTTAAATAAGGAGAAAATAAAGAGCAGCCACAAGTTTACTGATGCAAGTTTGCATTCCTATATTACTTACAGCCATATGTACACTCTCATTAGTTTGAGTAGGACAGATTCTAGAACACCTTGCTGCAGCTATCATGTAGTTCAACAAAAAGTTTGTACCATTTGTTGTTTATTGTTTAGTTATTTTTTAAACAATGTTATTTCTTATAAACAGCCTTTTTAACTCAAGTTATAAGTAGTTAAAAGTAGTTTTATTTTATATATTCTTACAGTATATTCCTGTTAAACTATTTCTTGTGTATAAGTTTTGACCATATTTAAAATATCTTCTAAAGTTGATGTTTTCATATAGTTGTTAATGTTTGCAATTGTTCTTTTTTCAGGACTTTCCAAAAAACTTGGAACCCTAGAAAAAAAAACCTGAAAAACCTGGATTTTGATAATTTATGTTAAAAAAATTTAAAACTTAAGAAATTAAAAAAAACCTAGAGTTTTAAACATTTTTTACATGTTAACAAGAAAAATTTTGATTTGGCATAAAAAAATTTACTATAAATTTTTTTTTTTTCATCATCAAAATATTTTGTTATCAAAAAACACATTTAAAGTAAGTTTACAGTACATTTTTAATGTTTTTATACTTTTTAACACAGTTTTACCTTAAACTTAACTTTAAACTAAAAGTAGACTTAAAAGTGTGTACTTATAAAAACCTGGAGGAAATTCTGAAAACCTGGAAAAAGTTTTCTAAAAACATTTAGCAACCCTGTTTAATACAGTATGTTCATTAATTGTCATGCCTGGTTTTTATATAGAGTAGCCGTTCGCAAAGATATCAATATTATCATTATTTGTTAATTCTAAGATATAGTGTAGGTTTTAAGTACACTATAATAAAACCGAAACTACAATTCCATGTAGGTTACATGAACATTAAAATCAGTTACAAAAAACTGGGTTGCCACGACTTAGGATAAATCATAATGTTTTTAAGTTTATGATAGTTTCTGGCTTTAAATTTTTTAGAATATTTTAAAGCTCAGGATGACTAAGGATAGTTTTTGGTAACTCAGGATAGTTTTTGGTAATTTTTTAAGCTAAAAGAGTGGTAAATGTGAGAAAATCTTTACCTTGAAACAAGTTTTGAAAACATAAAGTATACCAGTTTTGTACAAAATTGTTATTTAGAATAAGTTTTCTCTATATGCAGAAAAGCAAAGTTGTATTACAGTATTTTTTTTCCAAATCTCTTTATTAAATAACAAGTTCTTCTTCAAGTAACTTCAAATATAACTTAACAAGTGTTAACAAATAGTATTAGCAATATTAACACAAAATATAATTTGCTGTTATTATTTTTACAGAAATGAAATCTTATGTTAAGAAATTAGAATAGAATTGTGCAAATTAATATTATATTTACGACCTGGTTTCTGTGACAAAAATTAGCGACCTCTTTAAAAAAAACAAAATACTATTTTATTTTACTATTTTAGTTTACTATTTTATTTTACTTAATAAGGTGAATTTTTTTGTTACCGAAACCAGGTCATAAATAAGATATTTAATTTACAAACCTCTATTCAAATAAGCTCTTTACACTTCAGTAAAATTGAGACAAAAAACTATATAGTAAAATGGTTAAAAATTTAAGCTTAGTTTCTATAGTCTATATCATATTGCGATAAAATATAAACAAAAAAAAGGATAGATTCAAAAATTTCATAAGTAAGCTTTTAGGTATGCTGAAGAAATTATATTAGTAAAATAACTTAATTTATAAGTTTATAATAGGTGATGAAGTTATTTTTTATGATAGTAGCATAAAAAAGCTTAACATGAACAAGTAACTTAGTTACTTTTTTGATTCTTTTGTTGTATAAAAGATAGTTTAGTTAGTCTTTAAATATAAACAGTTTAGTTTGATTAAGTTCTATTAAGTTATCAAAAGAAAAAAAGTTTTAAAACAACTTTTACGAATACTTTAAGAATAAATATTTGAGCTTGGTAATGTACAACTATACAAGACAAAAGTTGCGCATATAACTTGATACTAAACTGCACTTGATAACTGTTTAAATTTAAAGAAAGGTTTTGAGTTAAAGTATGTTCATCCAAGCGTTCAAGTATTTATAAGTCACATGTTTTACTGATGAAATTTTTATTGAGTTTAGATAACGAGAAAAAAAAGAGCATCCACAAGTTTACTGATGCAAGTTTGCATTCCCATATTGTAGCTCAGTTGGAGCAGGGCAGATTCTAAACTAGTTTGTTGAACGTAGTTCAACAAAAACTTGTATTATTTGATTTTTATTGTAAAGTTCTTTTTTAAACAATTTTATTTTTTTAAGCAGCTTTTTAGACTTAAGTTCTACGTACAGGGTTTCTACTTAACCCGAAGCCTTGAAAAATCTGGAATTTACAATTTAGGCAAAAATACTTGGAAAAACTGGATATTTGGGTAATTAAAAAAACCTGGAATTACTTGGAATTTTGAAGAAAAACCACTATTAAAACCTGGAAAAACCTAGAATCATAGCAGTTTTCACATATTCAGTAGTAAAATTTTATTTTGACTCAAAAATTTATCATATAAATAGAAAATTTTTGTTATTAAGTTTTTTTATTATAAACTTACTTAAAGTACCTTTATAGTATCTTCTCAATGTTTTTATAGTATTTAACACAGTTCCTCACCTTAAATTTTACTTTAAACTAAAAATAGACCCAAAAGTGTGTACTTTTAAAAACCTGAAAGAAATTTGGAAAGTTGAGTGGCAACCCTGTAAGTATTTAAATGTAAAACTGATTTATTCATTCTTAAAATCAAGGTTGCCAAAAACCTAGAAAAACTTAAAATACCTGGAAACTGTCAATTTTGGCTTTATTCCCCGGAATTTGAGAAATTAAAATAAAAACGAAAAAAACCTATAATTTTGAACAATTTTTACATGTTGACTAAAAAAAATTTAGTTTGAAACATAAAATTTACGATATAGTAAATAGTTTTGTCATTGTATAATTTTATTTAACAACTCATTTGAAGTAGCTTTACAGTATATTTTCCACGTTATTATACTATCTAACACAGTTTTTGCCTTAAACTTAACTTTAAACTAAAAAACGACCCAAAAAACTGTACTTTTAAAAACCTGGAGGAAATTTCAAAACTTGGAAAAAATTTTCCAAAATTTATTGGCAGTCCTAAAAATTATATTCCTGTTTAATTTAATCCTTGCGTAAAAGTTTTGACCATATTAAAAAAAAATAAGTTGTTGTTCTTTTATATATACTTTAGTGTTTGTGATTGTTCTTTAATACAATATGTTGATCTATTGACATGTCTAGTTTTATAAAGAGTAGCCCTAAGTATTAAAATCAATATTAGTTAGGTTAATATAGTTGTTTTTTAACTATGGGACATAAAAATCAGTTATAAAAAACCGGGTTGCAACAACTTAGGATAAATCAAAATATTTTAAAATTTATAAAAGTGTCAGGATTGTACAGCAGCTTAACATTTTTATGAGGATTTTTAAACTCAGGATGACTAAGGATAGTTATTTAAACTAAAAGAAGGGTAATTCTGTGAAAAAATTTACATTGAAACAAATTTTGAAGACATTAAGTATACCAGCTTTGTACAAAATTGTTCTTTAGTATAAGCTTTCTCTATATGCAGAAATTTAATACAGTATTACAATTTTTTTTCAAAATCCCTTTATTAAATAACAAGTTTTGAAAAATTCAAAAATTTAAATGCTTAATGTTTTTGAAACTATTTGTGACAAGTCTTAGTTTTATTCACACTTATTGTTTAATTTGTTTGTAAATAAGAGTAATTTTGTATAAACTAACTAATTGAAACAATTGAATTGTACTAATTTAATAAAATCATTTTAATTAAATCAGTTGAACTGTATACATTGAAAAATTTCTATTTACTATATGTTCATTAATATATTATTTGATTCAACCAAGTAATACAAACACAATTTGAGAAAAGTTGTTCAATTTAAAGAATAAATAAGAGCTAGATAAAAAGTTTAAAAAACTTCTAGGTTTCCTTATTTTTAACAAGTAGAACTACTTAAAGTTTTTAGCTTAAAAAAATGAGGGAAACTATATATAATGGTCAGTCTGATTAGCACATTTGCTAAGTCAACAATAATTTTTTTTTTTTCAAATTTATTCTTTTACCCAATACCCACTTCACTCAGATTATTAAAAACTATACAAAAAATAAAGTTTCAATAGTTAATTTTGAAAACAACCTAAAATACTATTTTTTTTAGTTGACTTATCAAATATGCAAATCAGAGTGACCTCTAAGTATGCTAGCCAAAAATAAGTAGACAGTAAAAATGATTACTTTAGAATTATTGTGATGTTTTTTAAGAGATTATTATTATGATAATTCCATGCAAATAGACACATAAATTATAATACTGCAAACAATAACATTATTAGTCTGAAAAATAATTTTATATTTTTATTTGAAGCTAAGTTAAAAATCATAGTATCATAAAGTATTTGTATCATTTAATACCAAATTTATAATTTTTTTTAAGTAATCTAAAAGGTTCTTAAATTATTTTTTGATAGTTCATTTAACATTATGTGTTTTGATATCAAATTTTAGATGTTTTCAAAATTAAATTGAAAGATCCTGAAACTATTTTTGAAAATTTGAGTAACTCTGTTTGAAATATTATAAAAACGCATAAGTTACATGATTGCCAAGCTATTAATAAAAATATATTTTCAGCTTCAGGTATTTTTAATTCGTGCATAAAATTTTAAGTTAATTCACAAAAGTGATTACTTTAGTGTTGATGTATCCAGTAGCTGATGTGGTTGCTTGGTACGAGAGTGTATAGTAGTTTTATTTAAAATTTTAAACGATCTTATTTCACATTAAATTGTGCTGAGCTTTACATATAAATATTTTAAACTCTTATTTAGTCACAATTTCCTAATATTGTAATATAACTAAAGTTTTTTTTTATTAAAGTTTATTATGTTATGGAAGATCCCTCACGCAATTTTAATAGGATCTTCTTATTTTAATTTTTTTTTTTTGGTTTTTACTTAAAAACGCGAATAAAAGCTGATATATTATCAAGTTTGTAGTATTAATATAATCCATAAATAAAAATCAGTTTAATATAGCCACAAAATTCTCCATTTTATTATGTATTTCTGTTTACCATTATTTTTTATATAAACATCAGGGTTGCCAAAAAACCTCAATACCTTTAAAAGACCTGCGATAACCTGGAAAAACCTGGAATTTGAGAAATTTAGAAAAAAATCAGGAAAAACCTGGAATTTTTAACAATTTTAACATGTTAAGTAGTAAAATTTTAATTTTACAGAAATATTATCCTATAGATAAAAGTTGATGTCATCATCAATTTTTTTTAATGCGTGTAAAGTAACTTTACATCATCTTTTCAATGTTTTTATAATATTCATTACAGTTTCTAACCTTAAAATTATTTTTAAACTAAGAATAAATTCAAAAATGTGTACTTTTAGAAACCTCAAGGAATTTTTTAAACCTGGAGAAAATTTGCGAAAACCATTTGGCAACCCTGAAATATATTTTCTGAGTTGTTTTAAAAGTATACTTTTGTTTATTTTCTTTATAATAAAGCACTTGTTGTCTTGAAGTTTATTTTACTTTTTTTACAACTTTGCTGTCTTAATTTTTTTTTTTTTTTTTACTGAGTCTTTTTAAGTAACCATATATTATATTGAAACATAGTTTATATGGCTTTATTTAAATAGAAAAACAAAAGATTAAGGTACTATTGTAATAATTTATAAAAAGTTTACCTTTACCAAACTGTTATACACTATGTTGTTAGTATTTGATTGTAATGAACATTTGTTTAAAACATACTTAAAAATTTTGAGAGCTTTACAAAAATAATAACAGAAGTATTTTTTATTTTACAATAAAGTTAAAATAAACTTTTTGACAAAAACAAGTTTAATAAAAGTTATTTTGTTCAAAAATTCATGTGAACCAGTAAAATTAGTTTATTTTGATGTTTGCGTAACTTAAAAATAACTTTTTAGGCTTAACAACTTTTAATTGGTACAACTATTTAGTTATTTATGTTAAAATAAAATGTTATCTTGTTTTCCTGGTTTTTGTGTAGTATAAAAAGTTGTTGTAGTTAAATAAGTTATAAAGTATTCAGGGTTGCCACTTTACCTAGAAACCAGAAATTCGACAATTTAGGCAAAAAAAACCTGGAAAAATCTGGAATTTGAGAAATTTTGAAAAGAAAAAAAAAAGGAAAAACCTGGAATTTAACAATTTTTACATAATTAGTAGTAAAATTTCAATTTGACTCAAAAAATCTATTGTATAAATAAAAAAATTTGTTATCATCAAAAGTTTTTATTATCAAAAAACATATTTAAAGTAGCTTGACAGTATCTTTTGAATGTTTTTATTTTAGTTAAGACAATTTCTTACCTTAAACTAAACTTTAAACTAAAAATAAACCTAAAAGTTTTTACTACTAAAAACCTGGAAGAAATTTGGAAAACGTGGAAAAAATAAACGAATGGCAACCTTGAGTATTTTCAAAAACTAAATAAGCAGACTTTTTTTCAAACATCTTGTACAAGTACAACAAAACAGTTTTTTAAATTTAACAATAAAGATTTAACTGGTCATAACCTTTAAATTGTGTTATGTTTACGAATTTAAAAAATTTTGTTTTATTGTTCTGTTGTTGTCACAAAATAAAACGACTCTTTTCAAGTGATATTTTGTTAAATTATGAACAGATTATAACTTATAAAGAACAGCTTAAAATGTGGGTTATTAATTTTAAGTTGACAAATAAAATATGCTTTTTAAAAAGGTGTACCTAAAGATAAAAACTTAAAAGGATTATTGATGTAATTTTTCTAAAATTTCCTAACTTATCTATTAAGTTTGCTGTTACATTTATATAACTATTCAAAATTTTGAAGGCAGTATGTTTAAGTGTATAAAAAAGAAATTTAAGAACACCAAAAGTGACAAAAATAGAATGGACTTTAGAGAAGAGAAATATCAGAATGAAAAAGGTTATCCTAATAAATTTAGTTTTTACAAATATAATATGTGTTGCACAATTTTACATGTAATAAAAACCTCTCAGTCTATAAAATAAAATATTTAGAGTTTATCAGCAACTATAAAGAGTTTGTAATCTTTAAACTTACTTTGGCATGTGTTACAAGTTTTAATTTAATAATAGTGTTTACAATAAGCTCTTATTCAGATGCGGTTCAACAAAGTGAGAGCCAGGAAATGAGTGGCCCTGGCAACAGTTACCAAGAAAACCAACCTGGTTACCAAGGACATCCTGAAAACAGAATGGCTGTGTACCAAAAACCAGATGATTTTGAACAACCACTAAAGGTAGATAAAAGCTGATACAAAACACTCGTCAGCATAATTTTCATATCTTATCAATAAATTGATCTTATTGAATCATTAATTGACATTTTACTAACAGACTCTAAGTAAAAATAAACGTATTATAGCAAATAAATTTTTGTAACCATTATAAAAAACTAATGTTTTTTAAACAGGTGGTCTTCTTCGGATTGAAGAACTTATACTATCCTGGTGAGGACATAGACTTCAGATTTGATGTGATGTCGGGACATGAGCACGTCAAAGTCAATTGTTACATCTGCCTGTACAAATACGACTTTGAAAATGCTATGGACAGTTTGTATTATGTTCCAATTGATGAAAATGATAAAAAATACGGTTACGTCAGAATTCCTTGTGAGTTTTCTGTAGTTTTTTTTGATTGTTTAGCAATAATATAACGTTTAACATTTCCCTTATGCTGATTTATATATTTAAAAAATCGAAGTCGTTTCCTGTTGTAAAAAAAATTAACCTTCTTATAATGACTCTATTTCAAAAATAAAATGAACTATTTTTTATAATGTTTTTTTTTAAAGTAAAGTTTTTTTTTTTCCTTATATTCTATACTCAACTATAGGTGTAAAAACTGAATAACTATTATCTTTAATACGCATGTTTATTCAATCAGCTTGCGAGTTTCAGTTGAAAGAAGGTGGACACTGCGTGGTTGCGTTCCAGAGGAAAAAGTTGGATGAGGAGACAGGGTTGCCGGTGCCCCCCATCAGAAGTCCCAAGTTTTTCATCAGGGGTACGGATTCCAACAAACAAGTGAACAGGTTTGTGTTGTTACAATAAAAGTAACATATATATTATTACTCAGTAAAATTTAAAAATATATATGTATGTTTAACTCAAAGCTATAAACACTTGTTTTCTTTAAAATAGAGTTTTTTCTTTTTTAAACTTTTTAATTTACTGAAAAATACTTTAATAGAAAAAAAACTTGTTTAAGATATATCTCCAAGCTATTTAATAAAAATTCATAAAAAATTTACTGTACGTATTAGTTTGATCTAGATCTGCAATATTTTTTTAAAAGTTTTTGTTACTTTTTAAGTAGTAGCCTAAATCTTTTTAATTTTTAAGTTGAATTTCCGAGTTTGAATACTTGTGCACACATTACAATTTATGTGATTATTTGTTGTTATTACTATTTGTAAATAAAACGTACCACAGACGATAGATCGGAGCATCAAGTTGTTCACTTGCTCTACTCAATTTGTAAGAAAGATACTATATTTTTTATTTTAACATTACTTCTGTTGCAAGACTACTTCTAAGAAATTCAACGTAATCTTTTATCTAATATTATTTTACAGGCAGACAACAGATGGTGTGTTCATGAAGCTTTTTGACAAAAAAAGCGAACAGCTTAAGGACCAAACAACACATGATACTGCGGTAATTTAAATAAAGTGCTGTAAATAAAAAACCGCTAATATTTTAGCAACTTAATGCTAAAGACTTGTTATCTTAATTATCTACTAAGTTTGTACATACTATAAGAAAACTATCATTTAATTGAACTGAAAAAGTAGTTATAAATAATAAAGGCATAACTCTACAAAGACAAACTTTTATTTTAAATCATTTTAAATTAAATTATTTGTGTTGTTATTTTGCTTGTATCCAAAATAATAACATTTTATATATACATTTAAACTTATGACTAACTTTGAAAAATTTAACGACTTTACTACGAATTAATTTTCAATAGAAGATGAAGAGATTTTAGTCGCAAATATATTAATAGATTAATATCTATTGAAAATGTTAAAAAAAATCTTATTTAAAACAAAATAATTCAGGTTATCCAGCCACAAAAGGTTAATGTTGAGGAGAGAGATCCTGATTTTAGGAGAATGCAAGAGTTGAGTGATGAAGGGTTATCAGAACATCTCAAGTCTGTTGAAATCAGTAAAGCAAGTCAGCAGGTAAAAATAACATTAAATATTGAAATAAAAATACAGTATAAAAAATCAGAAGCTATTTAATATTATAAACATTTAAGATTATTTGTACAATCGTATTGCTTATTGTAACATTTAAAACTTAAACATTTATTTTAACTTAAGTCTGGCAAAAAAAAAAAACGATATTTTTGATTGTATGTAGACTGTAAATGTATTACTTGTAGTTTACAGTTTAGATTTAAATATTCTTAGTGTTTAATTACTATCACTTCTTTTAAAATTTTTCTAAAATTAATTAAGCTTTAAGTTTTTTAGTTATACACGACTTTTTTTTTTGATAAAAATAAGTAGAATTAGAAGATTTTAACTTTAAGACTTACAATTCTTTTTTTAAATGTTATTATTATTAAAGTGTTATTCGTATATAAACAGCAAAATCCGTTTAGAACATTAATAGTGTTTTTTTCATAATCTTATATATTTTTGACAATTATATAAATTAAAATATCATAGGACACTTATTTCCTATTAATGTATAAAGTAACAAGTAACTTAATTCAAAACTTATTATTTATGAAATGTTAGTATTTTTTTATTTTAGGTGTACATTTTGTAGTTAAAAATATCAAAATGTATACTTTATCTTTAACAGCAAGCACCATTGAACGTATCTCACTGGAGTAAGTACTATCAAAAACAACTTTCAAAGAAGGTTTGTTTATTTCATTTTTTTTTAATTGGCTAGTATTGAAGCTATGTGTATTTATTTATTCATGTTCATTCTAATCACGGAATGAAAAATGAATTAAATCTTTCATTATCAGTTGTTGCAACGAAAAGAAAATATCAAGCCGTTATCTTAGGTTTTTTATTTTGATTTAAATTTGTAGATACTACTTTTTTATTGAATATATATAGTTTTGTAGTTAATGATAAACATAAAATCAAGTGTGATGAAAACAAATTTGAATACTATTTATTTACATTACGTCTTTTTTCATAGTATAAAATTTAAAACTTTTTAAACTTAATTTTTTTAATGTATGAAGACATGTAAACTTAGATGATTTAAATTCAGTTAAACCTTTTATATGAATAAAACAGATAAACAGTTCATTCGAAAATAGTAAAATCGGTTCTGCTAAACAAATGGCAAAAGATATTGTGGACAATTTGGAAACATTTCCTGTCAACAACCATACGACACAAATACTTATGGTAAAGTATAAAATATATCAGATAAAACTTTAAGATCTAGACGTAACCTAACAAAACGATTGAAAAAAAACTACAACTAGAGTATTTATAAAATCTTTTTGAGTTTTTGGATAATGAATAGTTTTTTTAATATTTTTTTGTTAGTTTTTATAGTAACTAGCTTTATTTCATCCTAGACAACAACTGTAGACGAGCATTAAGTGTTTGTAGTTAAAAAACCTAAGTGACACTAACAATTACTAAAAATAAGTAAAAATTAGTCTTAAGTATTAATTTAAAAAGTTAAAAAACTTTTTCTATGTTCTTTAATTTTTATTTTTCAGTATTCTTTATAGTATTTTATTATACTACTGTAGCATGCAGTGTTTTTAGAATACTAAAAATGTTTCTAACAGGTTCATAGCATGATTGACTATATTGTTTCTCAAAATTTAAATTTAGAGGAATGCAAAAAGTTAATCAAATATTTGTTGACATGCTGCAGTGCTTGGGTTCTTGAAGTCGTAAGTTTTTTTTTTGTTAATTATTTAGTTTAGAAAATTAATTTTAGTGTTTAGTTTTATTTCTTTTTAAATACGTTTTAAGTATTTAATTTAATTTGTTGGTGTTATAAACTTAATAATCTATGTCGCTTTTATTATTTATGTTTTCCTTACAACACTTATTATAAAGTAAACTTACTAATCCTTTAAATGCATTTTTTTAAATGTGTAGTTTGTACACCTGTCCGTATTTAATGATTTTAAAGTTTTTTGGTAAAACCCTCTTACAAATTAAAAACTGTTAAAATTAGTTAGAAAATATGCTAAATAAAATTTATAAACTAAATTTAAAGTTTAGAAAAATTAAAGAAGTTGTATTACTAAAAATTTCTCTACAGAAAAAAACATACAAAAGGTTACCTTGGGGTAAGAATCAAGTTGATGAGCTTGAAATTCTTGAAATGGTGTCTCAATACTTAAAAGAGTAAGTTGAACCAAAACTTAACTAAATAAATCAAATTCTATGTTTGTCAATTTAATTTGAGTTTTTAGATCAAAACAGACCATTTTGTTTGTGATAAAACAATAAAAGAGTTAAAAATCGTTTTTATAAAGATGTTAGCAAAGTTTTTTAGCTGATACTCTCTTATTTTGGTATCGTGTTTTTTTAAGTGATATATGCTGTAATACACAAACAAAATAGTTTAACAGAAGATATCACTTGGTTTATATAAACCAATTCTTTTGTAATACCTTCTATATAGTACTTTATACAAATGTACTCAAAAACATTTAAAAACATTTAGTACCAACATTTGTTGCATTTTACACTTCAATTTCAGCCCGGCTAACCAAAATGAACTGAAAGCAAAATGCAATGGACAATCTGGTTGCGAATTGGAAGGAAACAGTGAAGTGGTTCCTGATAAAAAACCTCAGGAATTTTGGACGATTTCACATAACGGACCGGAAAACACTTCGAAACTTTTGGGAGTTATTTATGACGTGAGTTTAAACTAAATGGTTTTCTTTATTACTCTATAATTCGAGTATAAACTTTTTAAGGCATAGTTTATTTAAAAGTCAGGCTAAACTGAAAAAAGCTGAGACAGCTGGTATTTTAAATACTTTTTATTTTTATACACTTAAGCCTAACTTACCTTATATAAACTTATTAAAAATTAGTTGATAAAGTTTTGATAAATAAAATCAGAGAACAATAAGAAAAAAGTCCATTTGTTGACTCGGCAATTATTTTCAGTTCAGATTAAACCTTAAGTACAGAAGTAGTATTTACTCGTAGAAACTCGTTTACGCTATAATTTTTGATTAGTACGGTCATTTAAATCGGAATGTATTTATAAATCATTGTGCCTCTAAAAAAGTTTATTTACTTATCAAACAACAAAACAGAACTCAAACCTCATTGGAGAGAAACCAATTTGCGACTTTTACTCTGACAATTGGAAAGATGGGGTAGAAGAAAGAATCAAAAATTTATTAGACAATGGGTTGAAAGACACTATGGATTATCTGGATCATGATACTTTGCTTGTCATTAACCTTGTTAAAAAGTTTGTTTTATTATTTACTACTCTTATTTTATTTTAAAGTTTTAATAAAAATTATTTTTCTAGTTAAAAGTTTAAAGAATTTTTAAATAATCAAGTTTTCATCGAGAACATTGTTTTGTTTTATCATTTTGTTTTGTTTATAGTTTGAAATACTTTTGTTTTATTCATGTATTTATTATAAATAAAATATATAGTAATAATTTAATAACAAAATTGATTAAATTGTTTTAGGCATCAAATTGCTAATGATTGTTTAAAAAACACTTTTAATATTTCAAAAATTTGCCGATTTTTAAAGCTCAACATTTGAAAGTTTGCGTGTTAAATTCTAAATTTTTTTTAAGTTTAAATGTATCTCGTTTTAGGCTGTTTCATAAAAAATTGTTTCTGTTTTAACAGCATGGGACAGGACAAAGCAGAAAGGACAATCTCCAAGCATTGTGATGACTTTATCACTAAATCTAAATCACAAGTAATAACAGAATTGTAATTAGTTTAAAGAAACTTAGTTTTTGTTCAGTTGTGTATAAATGTAAGCTTTTTTTCAGTAAAAATACCAGGAAGCTTTCTTAAAAACTGATTTTCGAAATCGCCTACTTGGCTGGAATTTGAAAAGTATGTTTAATTAGTCGCCTCTTTACTAGTTAAACACCGTTTTTACTTTTGGCCAAATATTTAGTTATTGCACCCTGACAATTTTTGGAAACTGTGGTATAAAACAAACCGAGCTCATATTTTATATTTTACATAGATTTTGTTATTACAACCGGTCTCAAGTCTAAAACTTGTTGATATGTAGGAGTTATTAAAACTACATACTTGTAAATTGTACTACCAATTGGCAAGTCGACGTTTTTTATCGATTTAATTTCTTATAAATGTTTTTTTCAGGTTCAAAACTGCGCACCGGGTGTGATTTGTGTGGATTTCAATGAAGATGATGGTGAATGTAAGCAGAAAAACTCAGAAATAAGAAACATTTACAATCGTATGATGTCAGTTATTAACTATAAAATAATAATATTTTATTTTTGTTATATAAGTTGTATTTTCTCTGTCAGCACCTAAGAACTTGTGTTTGTAGAAGAAACGAGTAAAAAGTTTAGTTAGTTTTTTTAAACAAAAATTGATGATTTAAACATAATAAAAATAAGTTAATTTATCATAGAATATTTCCAATCTTACAGTAATAATTTTATTTAAAAATGAATTTAGTATAATTACTATGCATTTGACCGTTTTTAAGTTAGTACTTTTGCATACCTGTATTATTTTTTTTTTATATCATGTTTTCTTCTCATTTTTGGTTTTAAGGATGCTTTTAGTTAGATAACACTAAGTCTTAAATATAAAGTAAAACATTTTTTTTAACTTTATAAGAAATAGCGTTTATTTTTATTCAATTTATGTAGTTAAATTGTTTTAACAATTTAAACGAACAAAAACTATTTATTTTAAACAATTTCTCTAAATTTTATGCAATAATGTTTTTTGCACTTTGTAAAAAAGCAATTTATAATGTTAAACTTCTAAAAAATAGACATGCTCTAAAAGGATGACTTAAAAGTTACTGACAATGAATAAACCAACTAAAATAATTTGCAGCGAGAAAGAAAGCATCGGTTTTTTCAACCATAATGTAGATGAAAGTGTTAATGAATACTCTGATGATGAAAACGTTCACAAAAAATATGCTCACGTTAGTGTTACATTAAATGTTGACTCAAAGTTATATTAAATTTATATTACCACGCAATTTTATGCTTTAAATTTAGTTTGAATTAGTGTTCAATTTATATTACCATGTAGACTTCATGTATGCTTGAAAGATCGTGTTGAAAAGCTAAGTTTTTTAAAGATTCTTTTTTGTTTTACTCGACATGTACAGACTAATAGTGGAACTAGTAATAGATGTAAGCTAAAAACAACTTTTTTAATGTGAGTTTATTATATAAACCAGGGAGAACAGTCATGGAGAGACTTTAAGATGAAGAAATTGCCTGGTTTGATCAAAAGAGGCGTGAAAAAGGGCAGTATGAAGGGATACAGGGGACTTTTGAATCTTGTAAACAGGTAAGACTATGTTCATATCTTAAAGTGTTGCAGTTTCAAATCATTGCAGAGATTAATTTTAAATTTGCCTAATGTGTTTATAAGTGTTATATCTTCATAGCCGTCCGAAACAAGTGTAAACACTTTTTTATTTATCTAAGTGTCGCAGGGCTTTGAAAAATTTGAAAGAAATTATTTAAGTAAATAGAAATTGTAACAGACACAGCAACAACATGGCAAGACAAGCAGTGACGTCAGCTGTGGACTATGAAGAACTGCCTTCTCAAAAAATTCAATTGTTGTCTTACAAAGTAATTTTTGCTTTTATGTTTTGTATAAACATTATTTCGTAGAACAATGTATAAAGATATTTTGAAAAGTAAAGTTGTCAACTTATTTTTGGACAATAGATTAAAGTCAGATGTTGTTAATTAATAAATTTCTCTACTCTAAAAAGCCAACACAGCTAAGTTTGTCGACTTTTTTCTAAAATATTAAAACATTTTTTAAACGTAGTTTATAAAATAAAATTTTGCTTATAGTACAACAGATCACCTGAGCTTTTTTTTATATCAAAATTGTCATTTTAATTTTAAAAAGGCAGTTTTTTATTTCAAAAAAAATAACATAATAGTTAATGACGTTAGAACTAAAGCTAATTCCAGTAATTTTATAAAACAGAAAACAGACAACGACTTTGTTACTCAAAAAACTAAAACTGCTGAGTTCGCTTCAAAACACTCAACAAGAAACCACAAGAACCATCATAAGTCATCTGAAGTCCAAAAAGCTTTTGACGGTTGCTACAAAGATCTGAAAGAGTTCTTGAAAACGTTTGTTGTTTATTTTAAAACTATTTTAAGCATAAAGTGAAAGATCAAGATATGTTTTTCTTAAACACTAAAATTTAAGTTAAACTTGTTTCAGTTTTCTTTAAGATAGCTTCTTGGAAACGCTAAAACTTTAATAATACAAAAAAAAATTAAAATTGAATAATTTAAAATATTTTCATTTATGATTCCTAAGGGAGATTTATGAGAATTATTGATTAAAGATAAACAAATTAGTCTAATTAAATAGCTAATAGTTGTTTCCTTGTCGAAAACAACTTAGTTTACATCTAGTTTACTTTTAACTGTAACTTTTAAAATTAGGTATAAGAATACAAAAAAAATTAGACAAGAATTATATTTTTTAGTCATGTTTAAAATATAGGCAGTTATTAACTACAAAAACTTGAACAGTGAAATAAAAGGGTTGATGAAGGAAGCGTTGAACGAATGCGATTTAAAAGCTGAAAAACAAAAACAAACCAGGAATAATTTGAAAAATTTGAAGATTGAAGATTCATCAGCTTCAGATAGCGATAGTTCGAGTGATAGCTCTGATGATAGCGATCAAGAAATGAAACCAAAAGTATTGAAAAAAGAAAAGAAGGTTTCAGTTTTTAATGATAACAATAGCTTACAGTTTGCTTTTATTAATTAAGTTAAAACTTATTTGCTAAAAAAAAGTAGCTGACATAATAAACAACATTTTAAAACTACATTTTAGCTTATATTTAATCTCAAAAACTTAGGTCTAACAATTTTAATTTTTTTTCTCACATTTTTTACAGAGCCATGCTAAAAATTCAACTTCTCAGAAGAAATCAGTAATGAAGGCGCAAGCTAACAAGGAAGAAGGATTTCCCAGGTCAATGCAAGCATTTTCAAACATGACACAGGAGAAATTAGCCAAAGAGTGGCAACTGTGGAAAAAGGAAGATGAACAAAAAATTAAAAATGGTATTAACAAAATACTATCGTTAATGAATGCACCAAAAGAAAACAAAATCTCAACCTTTGAGGAAATGAACGTAATGAAAACGCAAGCTAACAAGGAAGAAGGATTTCCCAGGTCAATGCAAGCATTTTCAAAGATGACACAAGAGAAATCAGGCAAAGAGTGGCAACTTTGGAACAAGGAAGATGAACAAACAATAAAAAATGGTATAAACAAAATACTATCGTTAATGAATGCACCAAAAGAAAACAAAAACTCATCCTTTGAGGAAATGAACGTAATGAAAGCGCAAGCTAACAAGGAAGAAGGATTTCCCAGGTCAATGCAAGCATTTTCAAAGATGACACAAGAGAAACCAGGCAAAGAGTGGCAACTTTTGAAAAATGAAGATGAACAAACAATTAAAAATGGTATAAAAAAAATATTATCGTTATTGAATGCACCAAAAGAAAAGAAAAACTCATCCTGGGATGAAATGAACGTAATGAAGGCGCAAGCTAACAAGGAAGAAGGATTTCCCAGGTCAATGCAAGCATTTTCAAAGATGACACAAGAGAAATCAGGCAAAGAGTGGCAACTGTGTAACAAGGAAGATCAACAAACAATTAAAAATGGTTTAAACAAAATACTATCGTTAGTGAATGCACCAAAAGAAAAGAAAAACTCATCCTGGGATAAAATGAACGTAATGAAGGCGCAAGCTAACAAGGAAAAAGGATTTCCCAGGTCAATGCAAGCATTTTCAATGATGACACAGGAGAAACCAGGCAAAGAGTGGCAACTGTGTAACAAGGAAGATCAACAAACAATTAAAAATGGTTTAAACAAAATACTATCGTTAGTGAATGCACCAAAAGAAAAGAAAAACTCATCCTGGGATAAAATGAACGTAATGAAGACGCAAGCTAACAAGGAAGAAGGATTTCCCAGGTCAATGCAAGCATTTTCCAAAATGACACAAGAGAAAACAGGCAAAGATTGGCAACTGTGGAAAAAGGAAGATGAACAAAAAATTAAAAATGGTATTAACAAAATACTATCGTTAATGAATGCACCAAAAGAAAACAAAATCTCAACCTTTGAGGAAATGAACGTAATGAAAACGCAAGCTAACAAGGAAGAAGGATTTCCCAGGTCAATGCAAGCATTTTCAAAGATGACACAAGAGAAATCAGGCAAAGAGTGGCAATTTTGGAACAAGGAAGATGAACAAACAATTAAAAATGGTATAAACAAAATATTATCGTTAGTGAATGCACCAAAAGAAAACAAAATCTCGGAGGAAATGAACGTAATGAAGACTCAAGCTAACGAGGAAAAAGGATTTCCTAGGTCAATGCAAGCATTTTCAAAGATGACACAGGAGAAGTCAGGCAAAGAGTGGCAACTGTGGAATAAAGAAGATAAACAAAATATTAAAAATGGTTTAAACAAAATATTATCTTTGATGAATGCACCAAAAGAAAGCAAAAACTCGGAGGAATTGAACGTGATGAAGATGCAAGCTAACGAGGAAGAAGGATTTCCCAGGTCAATGCAAGCATTCTCAAACATGACACAGGAGAAACCAGGCAAAGAGTGGCAACTGTGGAATAAGGAAGATAAACAAAATATCAAAAATAGTTTAAACAAAATATTATCTTTGATGAATGCACCAAAAGAAAGCAAAAACTCGGAGGAATTGAATGTGATGAAGATGCAAGCTAACGAGGAAGAAGGATTTCCCAGGTCAATGCGAGCATTCTCAAACATGACACAGGAGAAACCAGGCAAAGAGTGGCAACTGTGGAATAAGGAGGAGGAACAAACAATTAAAAATGGCATAAACAAAATATTATCGTTATTGAATACACCAAAAAAAAAGAAAAACTCATCCTGGGATGAAATGAACGTAATGAAGGCGCAACCTAACAAGGAAGAAGGATTTCCCAGGTCAATGCAAGCATTTTCAAAGATGACACAAGAGAAACCAGGCAAAGAGTGGCAACTGTGGAACAAGGAAGATGAACAAAAGATTAAAAATGGTTTAAACAAAATAATATTGTCGATGAATGCACCAAAAGAAAACAAAAACTTATCCTGGGAGGAAATGAACGTAATGAAGACGCAAGCTAACAAGGAAGAAGGATTTCCCAGGTCAATGCAAGCATTTTCAAGGATGGCACAAGAGAAAGCAGGCAAAGAGTGGCAACTGTGGAATAAGGAAGAGGAACAAAGAATGAAAAATGGTATAATTGTTTTTCATTTAAGTAATTTTGAAATACGTTTCTTTCATTTTTAATTAATTTTAATTTTTAAACGACACATTTTAAGGAAAAAAGTATTTAAGGTTATTACCTCAATTAAATTACTGATTTTATTTTATGTTTTTCAATAACATTAAATTCTATCAGAAGCGTTGAAAAAAGACATGCAAAGGCATAAGGATATCTTTAAAAGAACTGCAATGCGTAATAATATTGAAAGAAAAACCAAAAACGAGGAGTTTGGAGGGTCTTCTTATTCTAAAATGGTGAGAGAAAAATTTAATAAATTAATATTTATCTTTGATGTTATACTTTAGTTTTATTTTATGTTCAAAGAACTTTATAGATTTAAACAGTTACAGCTTGATTAATAAACGTATCAAGACAATCGAAAAAGTTATCAGATATTTTAAAATGTTTTACCCGATGAACTATTTTCAGCTGTACTAGTTTAAGAAACAATAATGTTTTTTTTATTCACACTTATCTTTCAAAGAAGAAAGGCAATTGTAAGTATTAACTTTTTACGAAAAACTCTAAAAACTATTACATAAAAAATTTTTATGATTGAACTTGATGTTTTAATATAGCTTTTAGCTAATCATAAAAACTTGGTAACATGTTATTTAATCTAACATTTTATTGATAGCACAACATGTATGAAGATGAAGATGAGAAACTCAGAATGAATGTCCTCATGCTTCGTGACAGGATACATTCCTTGAATGAAGAGTTTAAAAGGTTTGCTGTATACTTTTAAGTAGTATTAATGTAATAAAAATAAAAAGTGTAAAAAATAACTCCCATGCTTTAAAAAATAAGCCAACTTTACTTCAATCCTTTTTTTTCTCAGAATAAAAACGATATGTGAAAATATAAATTGTAGTTATAGATAAACCTTTAGATATAACTGACAACGTTTTTATCTGTTCATTTAAGAAAAATAAATATACCAAATTAAAAGTAAGTTAAGGAAATAAGTTTTTTTAGAACTTCGAAACTTTACTAGGTATTTTTGAGTTGCAGATGAAGAGCAAAAAAAGATCCTAGCTGATTTATAAGTAATTTTTAAACTGACACTAGATATTTCTGACTTTCAGATAAAAAGCAAAAACAAAGTCTTGGGTGTTTAAAATGGTAGTTTTTTGAGTATTCTATATTGTTTGAGGGGGCAGTAGCCTTTTGAATATCTTCAAAGGGGGCAATTTGAAAAAAAAAGTTTGGGAAACCCTGACTTAAACAAACAACAAGCAATAAGACATAACATATTACAACTTAATTTATAAAAGTATGCATCATGACATTATTTTCAGACATTCCGATGCTTACCAGCAGATACTTGAGGACTTGAATTCACAGCGTGATGCCGGACTATCAGAAAAAGCGTACGATCTGTAAGCTGAAAATATTTGATTATTTTCTGTATTTCTAATTATTGGTCATATATGGTTTTAGTTAATTTCGTAAAGATAACTTTAAGTAACTTTTGGTTATTTTTAGTAATTAAGCTTAAACAGTGTTTTTTTTAATTTTTAAATCTCCAGCAAAACAAAAGATAAATGTATAATTTATTTCTTAACAAATCATTAGTTAAAAAAGCCAGTATTTTTATGTTTTAATTTCTATACAAAGTAGGATAGCCAATTGCTTTAGCTAGCATATAATACAAGCACCAAACTAAAAGTGCAATTTAATTCTAAAGTTGAAGACTAGTTTATTTTTGCAATTTCAGTTTGAAGTATGAGGAAATGAAAGATTTCGAAAAAATCAAATATGAACACTTCAAAAGTCTTTCAAAATTAAACAAGCAAATTGAAATGAATAAAAAAAAATTGAAGAAAATTGAAAAAACAGATGAAGTAGCTGAGCATTACGCAAACAACAACTTTTGTACTAAACTGGTTAGTATTAGAATACTTTTGAAACATATAAGTTGTGCCACTTGAAACTAAATTTTTTTTGAAAATTGTATTCAAAAGTAAAATGTACTCTAAGATGACTGGTTAACTGCGGACGCAATTTATTTTACTTATTTTTAACTCATTCTGAAAATAGTACAGCATTAATAGTCTTTTGAAACTTTGAACTAGAGCGACTAAACGGCTGACACTGTCTTCAACTCTGTTAATTTTTTCTTTAAAATTTTATTTAAAAACAAACTTGACCAGGAATCCAACTGTTTTGATGAAGATTATAGAGTGAACAAAGTTGTAAAAGGAATGGAGTTTGGGGGAGCTAGTTCCTCTATGAGCGTTAAGAATATATTTGTAAGTTTTTTTTTTTTTATAAAATTTTTATTTATAAACCAACAGTCAAACTAGCTGAGGGGTAACATACTTAAAGGTCAGTGTGACTTCCATACTTGCTGAGTTAGCAAATGCTTTTGTTTATAGCTTTGTTTTTTATTTTATTTTTTGTTATTTATACCATAATCCCTAACCCACATTACCCAAACTTAATATAAACTAATCAAAATTTAATTTTAGTTGTTAAAATTAAACATAACATGAAATAAAGATTTTTTTGCTGACTCAGCAAGTATTCAAAGACTGAGCAGACTGAGCGCTCAGTATAATAGCCCTAGTTGAGTGTTTAATTTACAATAAAGTAACTTTTTCATACACTATCTTAAATAGTTTAAGAAAAGCGTTAAAAAAGTATAACTTTACTATTAAATACTTTAGCAGCAATGGTTTAAGAAAAGCTTTTCAGTTTTTAATAGCTTTTCAGTAGCTGTTAAACTGTTTTAGTCGGCCGGCTGAGTTTTCTAGAAATACTCTTTAAATTTAAAGACTTTATCATTAAAAGGACTAGCATATTTTGTGATTAATCTTGTTTTATTGTAAACTCTAATAAAAACTTGTTTTTAAAATTAATTACAGTGTAAAAATTTTTTCAAATATATAAAATCAAGTAAACTAGGAATTTGTTATTTAATTAAATGTTTTTATTTCTAGCTTTCAAAAGAAGAGAAAGAACAGATGCAACAAGCAGCCGCCTTGAAAGAACAAAGAAAGCAGGCCCTTCAAGCAAAAAAGTCCATAGTGGAAAAATATGTAAAGTTAGTTTTACTTTTTTTTTTGCTGTTATATCAGAATAAAGTTTTTTAGTTCTTATTAGCAACTGCGACATCTCAAGTTAAACTTAAAAAAAAACAACAATTTTTATAATTTTAAATTCAATCTGAAATGATTTCCCAAGTCTCAAACACAACTAAGTGAAAAATTGTATTATATTTTTATTTTCAGCTGCGAAGCTGCCCATCTACAGAAAGTAAACGATCTCTATGACAACCATTTCAATGGACCGAAAGAAATTTACTGGGGGTTAGATTTAGTTTTAATTACATTTTTTTTAACCAAGTTTTTAAGTATTTATTATCTATATAAATATACATTTACTTTTTTTTTAAATTTATTATGTAATTTAAATTAGATATCATTAAGGATAATTGAGATTGAAATTATCTTATATAATATATCATGAATTTTTTTCATTAATGTATGGTAATAACAATTATTTTATAGACGGCGATGCTTATTTTTTAAAATTATGAAAAAAGAATTATATTCATTCTTAGATTATTTAAAACTAGTTTTTGTTTGAACTGTAGTTTTAGTCAGCTGTAAGTAGTGTAAAATAAAATTTATATTTTCATAAATTCTAATGTTAATAATATTAACTATTTTGAATACCGAGGTTAAAATATACCTTCTAAGTACTTGTTTAACAAATTACAACAAATGCATTTCAAACAACTGTTTTTTTTATTTTTGTTCAGATACTAGTAAATACTTTTTATAACAATCCAGATTACACAACGAAGAGAAGAAAAAGTTCGAAAAAGCCAAACTGGAGTGCTTCGCAACAATGAAGAAAATTGACGACCACGTCAAGATGCTCGATGTCAACATCGCATTCTTCAGCCCAGTCACTAAAAATTAATTTTTTAGGAAATTTTTATGAATAAACCTGCCTATAATATTCATTGCCTCTTTTATTTAAATATCATTTTAATATTGGGCTAGCCGTTAAAACGTAATGGTGATAATATATTTTACATTCCTGTCGAGTTTGCACTTCCTGCAAAGTGCGCTTTATTGAGTCTAAAGTTATTTGTTAAATTTTTCTAATCAGACTCGTGGTGTTTTGCAGTTATTACAACTTAGATGTTGAAAATCCTTGTTTGTTTTTCATTTGTGTGGCAAGTGTTTAGACGCTGACAAAAAAAACTTTATAGATTATAATTGCAAACAGAATTATAAAATATTTTTTTAATGGCACACACCTCGGAGTCTGACTGGGTTTACTAAAATTTTCAAATCGAGATAATAAACAAAAAAAAATATTTTTTTTTTATAGAAATATAAAATCAATATATTCATTACTACAATGCGAATTACTTAACTGATAAAAATGTATAAAAAATAGTGTCATTAAATTGTAAATATGTTTGGTATTTTATTTTAAAAAAGGTTGGAAAAAAGTATAAAATGTTATTAAAACTACAAAATAATGTAAAAGTGTTAAAAAAAAAGAAAAGTACTACTGTATGTTAAACTCATTTTATTAAATTTAGCACTAATTACAATAATTTTTGGGCCACTGAAATGTACTTAATTCGTGTAACAAAAAAGAATCCGTTAACACCCTAAAATGTTATCCCCTAGTATCAGACTTGGCTAGAAGCAGTGTTAAAAATTCCCAAACAGAAAAATTTGAACTATTATTATAATTAATTTTACTGCCGGGGTTTTTTTATTCTGCTTTTTACTAAATCTGCCTAATACTTATTTCGTTCTGTTAATTTTCTTGCTAACCTTTTGCGATAAAAAAGTTTTAATTCCAGCCTATAGTTCACTAAAGTTTCTCATTAGTTCATACTTAAAATACCTAAGAAAATATAATACTTATTTATTGTAAATGTATTCGATCGTATTTCAAAAAAGTTTCCATTATTTTAAGAGAAAATGAACATACACAAATTAATTTTATTAGTTTATAAATTGGCCTAAAAAAGTATGTCAACGGTTTTTTTTTAAATATATAAAACTAAAACAACTTAATATACAAATTTATTATACAATTTTAAAACATAAATGCTTATAAACTATATAATTTGTTGCAGAGCCTGAATTTGAAATGACAAACGCGTATTATTTTGGCAAAGACATTAAAAAGTATCAGTAGTGAACGACTCGATAACTGAAATTTTTTTTGTACACTAGGTCATAGAACCAAATATTTTTGGCTTTGTTTTTTGTTGTTCAATGAACAATATAGTGTTATAATTATTTACAAAAATATTAACAATCGTAACTAGTTAATCTTTAGTTATACACCTTATATCCAATATCTTATGTATTTTTTTGTGATTTAAAAGAAATGTTTTAGTTTTAATTTTAAAACTTTAGTTAATACCTGTTTATTTATTTTAAATAACAATATTTGATAAGAAAAATAAAATTTGACTTTGCATCAAGGTATTTCAAAAAAGAACAGTTAAAAATATTAGGTTAGACTAAAGATAAATTGTATTGGTTATATTGACATTTTTTTACATTACCTTTTATTTTCGAATTTATTTGTTCCACTGTGAAAGTTTTGTCTGCGTCCGATACAAATTTAAGGAGCTTTCGATTAGCTATTGATTTTTCAAGTCTTAAGTAACAAAACTTATTTTGTAGTTTATTTTTTATACTTTTGGCAGCTTAGTTGAGGTATAGATATACTCTAAATGTACTTCTGTATCATCACTTCACCTTTTTATTTGCATAATATATGAATGAAAAAATTGCCAAAATCTTACCACTGCATCCGTACCCCTATTTTTAGAACTAGTTTCTTAGAAACTATGGATGATTATCACCTGATATTTTAATATGGGGATTTTTATTGTTGTTTTTCCAGCATCATGATATGATGTTTAAACATTCAGAAAATTTCACACCCAAGCTACTTTCCATAATGGTTAACTTTTTTGACAAACTTTTCTGACAAACTTTTGCTAATTTGCATATATAAAACCAAACTTCAGACAAACTTTTTAAATTTGTCTATCTTTCTAGACTAACTTTTAAAAAGTTAAAAAATTGAAAAACTAAAATATATAAGGCAATAAAACAGGGTAACCCTGAATAGCGCCAGCTAGCGGATATTGTTTTTAAATTAATTTGATAAAACTAGATTATTGGTTAGTTAAAAGTAATAAAAAAAACTTTATTAAATTCAAAAAACAATATTAAACAGAAAACAAATGTATAGAAAAACAGAAAGAAAAAATATAAAAAATAAAAACTAGATTAATGACAAGCTTTAGTTATTCCAATTTAGTAAAATACTATTACTCCAATCTCGGAAAATAGTTTATAAACATTTTGTGATAGTAACGCAAACTTTACTAGTCATAAAATGTTATAAAATATTAAAATAATTTTTAAATAGTAAATGCTCTAAAAGTTAGACGAATGAATAGTATTGTTTAGATAAACATAAAAATACTTTCTTCATAAATGAAAAAGCTAGGCAACCTACTTATTTACATAATCAATTTTTTTATTAGCTGTAACTTTTTAACTTTTTATAATTAAAAGTCAAAACTCTACTGTGCAGCAGTTTATGCATTTACAACAGCATACAAAACTTTCATTACTTAATGTCCATGTTTGTGAGGCTCAATAAACGTCGAGTTAGAGTACAAGACGTTAGTTTTAAGCTTTGTAATTTTATACACAGTTTTGGATGGTACTCAACAATAGTACGTCGAAATTTTTTTTTATAAATTTGGGGTCAACTGGACCCCGTGAAATTTCGAATGTTAAATTAAGGTACAAGACGTTAGTCTTTAGCTTTGATATTTTGTACACAGTTTTGGATCGTAATCAACGATAGTACGTCGAAAAAATATTCAAAAAATTTGGGGTCAACTGGCCCCCGTGAAATTTCGAATGTTAAATTAAGGTACAAGACGTTAGTCTTTAGCTTTGATATTTTGTACACAGTTTTGGATCGTACTCAACGATAGTACGTCGAAAAAAAATTTAATAAATTTGGGGTCAACCGGACCCCGTGAAATTTTGAATGTTAAATTAAGGTACAATATGTTAGTCTTTAGCTTTTTAATTTTATACCCAGATTTGGATCGTACTCAACGATAGTACGTCGAAAAAAAATTTAATAAATTTGGGGTCAACAGGACCCCGTGAAATTTTGAATATTAAATTAAGGTACAAGACGTTAGTCTTTAGCTTTGTAATTTTATACACAGTTTTGGATGGTACTCTGGGGGTCAACTGGACCCCGTGAAATTTCGAATGTTAAATTAAGGTACAAGACGTTAGTCTTTAGCTTTGATATTTTGTACACATTTTTGGATCGTACTCAACAATAATACGTCGAAAAAAAAATTCAAAAAATTTGGGATCAACCGGACCCAGTGAAATTTTGAATGTTAAGTTATGGTACAAGACGTTAGTCTTTAGCTTTGATATTTTATACACAGATTTGGATTGTACTCAACGATAGTACGTTGAAAAAAAATTCAAAAAATTTGGGTTCAAGCCGACCCCGTGAAATTTTGAAAGCTTAATTAAGGTACAGGACGTTAGTTTTTTGCATTGTAAATTTATACACAGATTTAGATCGTACTCAACAATAGTACGTCGAAAAAAAATTTAATAAATTTGGGGTCAACCGGACCCCGTGAAATTTTGAATGTTAAATTAAGGTACAATATGTTAGTCTTTAGCTTTGTAATTTTTTACACAGTTTTGGATGGTACTCAACAATAGTACGTCGAAAAAAAATTCAAAAAATTTGGGGTCAACCGTACCCCGTGAAATTTTGAATGTTAAGTTAAGGTACAAGACGTTAGTCTTTAGCTTTGATATTTTATACACAGATTCGGATCGTACTCAACGATAGTACGTCAAAAAAAAAATCAAAAAATTTTGGTTCAAGCCGACCCCGTGAAATTTTGAAAGCTTAATTAAGGTACAGGACGTTAGTTTTTTGCATTGAAAATTAATACACAGATTTAATCGTACTCAACAATAGTACGTCGAAAACAAATTTAATAAATTTGGGGTCAACCGGACCCCGTGAAATTTTGAATGTAAAATTAAGGTCCAAGATGTTAGTCTTTAGCATTGTAATTTTATACACAGCTTTGGATGGTACTCAACAATAGTACGTCGAAAAAAATTTAATAAATTTGGGGTCAACCGGACCCCGTGAAATTTTGAATGTTAAATTAAGGTACAATATGTTAGTCTTTAGCTTTGTAATTTTGTACACAGTTTTGGATGGTACTTAACAATAGTACGTCAAGAAAAAATTCAAAAAATTTGGGTTCAACCGGACCCCGTGAAATTTTGAATGTTAAATTAAAGTACAAGACGTTAGTCTTTAGCTTTGATATTTTGTACACAGTTTTGGATCGTAATCAACGATAGCACGTTAAAAAAAAAATCAAAAAATTTAGGGTCAACTGGCCCCTGTGAAATTTTTGAATGTTTAAATAATGTACAAGACATTAGTTTTTTGCTTTGTAATTTTATACACAATTTTGATATCTTCATAATTTAAATAAAAACACTGTAGAGTTTTTCATTTTATTGAAACGCACAGAACGAAATTTATTTCCTACTCACTATTCAAATTGTTCCTAAATTTTAAAGTTTTTATTAATTAGTCTACTTTGCACAATGGGCAAAAACAAGCTTCATCTTCAGCTGGAACAACAGCTAAGTTCAAGCACGAAGTATGGTACCACCTTTTACACAGATTAGCGCTGCATCCTATCTGTTTTACACACCATATTTAAAAGTACTAGTTAAAAACTAATATGAAACTATATGTTGTTGTTTTTTTAGTATTGTAAAGATCTAAATAAATTGTTTCAACGATTACTAAAATACTAAGAGCAATTACTGTATTGCTCATTTTGTAACTTTTATTATATCAAGCTTACCCATGTAATATTGGGATCATCTTCATCATCTGTTTTCATCCCACACATCCAACAGTAGGGGTTTTCATTTGGACCTACATGTTTTAAGACATTTTTAGTTTTATTTATAAAAGATTTAATCTTGTATAAACACTACTATAAAGTACGTAAATGTACTACTAATATTAAGGTTCACAAGCTAAAAAGTAAATGACAAACCATTTTCTTTTAAAAGTTTCAATGCGGTATTATTTCGAATCTCCTCAAATGTTGGAATATTTAAATCTGTGTCTTCTATTTTTCCAACAAAAAAGGATTCTATTAACTGAAAATTATGCATTATAAAAACTTTTAACTTTTATTTTTCTAACTTAGGGTGTTCCTTTTTTTTTTTGAAACAGAATATTTTTATACAAACTAAAAATAAATATCAAACCGATGAAAATAATGTGTTATGTTCATTTTCTAAATTTCGGTTGAAAATATCAATATGTATTTTCATTTCTCCATAGCTATCTGCTGATACTTCTTTTAATATATTTTTAATAGGTCTGTCAAGTTTTGCACGTTTTGCACAACCATCTAGGCACACCCATTTTTCTTCTTTTTTGTCAATTAACTGTTTATTTTATTAATAAACGAAACAAACTTAAAGATTTTTAAGCAACTACAAATAGTAGAAATAAATAACAAAGTGAAACTAATTTACCATAAGTTTAGTAGATGAGCCGCTTAAACCAAAAGCAATTTTTGAAGACTTCAAAACTGATGAAAACTCGTCTTCTATTTGTGGATCAAAAATGCTACCTCTGATAAGCATACACACTGCATCTGTTAGAAACAAGTCGTTCAACAGTTTGCAAATAAACTTATACAAGCTTAAAAATAGTTACAAATACATCTGTAAAAAGGTATACAAGTTTACCTTTAGGCTTTATAGTATTTCCGTAAAACAATAATACTTCTTGACTAAATCTTCTACCCGGTTTAAGCGTGCAGAAATCTATGTGTTTTAAACTTAAATGATTTCTGTCAGCAAGTGAAATACAGGCTTGAATGTCCGCTCTTGGTTTAAGATTCCACAGATAATTTCGCTGAAAATTAGTTCAAGTATTAAAAAATGTTCGCATATTGATATACCAATAATAACTAACAGTTTGTATATAAAGCAATTTTCTCGACTCTTCATTCAATTCGTGATTTGAATACATACTTCTATTTGGAACCTAAATCGTTATATAATGTTTAATAATAGTAAAAACTACTGTAAAATATTAGTACAAACTACTGTTGTAAGAAGCTACGATTAAAACGACCAAAAACAAAAAGATTAAAATTACTTTTCTTGGCATGTTAAAAAACGAAGTTTTTTTTCTAGCTTTTTTGTTCAACTTCGTTTTGCATTGGGTTATGCCGTCTTCAACTTCAATAGTGTTAATTAATTCTACTTCATTTCTTTTGTATGAAATATTATAATTTAAACAGTATTGGAATCGGGAGTAACTGTTATTTTTCAAAAATTTAGTATCTAGTATAAATCAACATGCTTCTTTTTAACAACAACAGCACTTACTCAATTCTTTCGCGAAGTCCACGAATGAAGTCGTCAAACTCCCAAACATTTCTTCTTATGGAGAAATCACCTAAGTTTTTTTCTTCAAGCTGTGGTTGGCTCATCGTATGACTCTTTAAGTTTGCAAAATGTGATTCTGCAGTGAAAAACTGTTTGATTTTTGACGAATTTCAACATTATTGCAGTAACTACTGGAGTTAGTTAAAAATTTAAATTAGTTTAATATTAAACTTACTTTGTTTTCTTTATACTTCATACGAAGTTCCTTTTCCTCTATTAGAATTTTTTCAAGGTAGTCCTTTTGGCTTTTTCTTCTTTCTACTGTGATTCTTTGCTTCGCATTTCTTACTTGCTTTTTACTAGTAAATCGAGAATTTTCTCCTTTAAAAATATTTATATATCTGTTACCAAACTAAAATATTTCTTATTCATAAAATACTTAAAATAAATGTCAATTGTATTTTTTTACAAATAAAAACATTGTACAAGTTGCATAGTCTTATCTAACCGTCATAATTTTCTGTGGTACAATTCTGCGACATTTTTCTAGCAATATAGCTGATATTGTCATTTATATCAAGTAAGTGAGCTATTTCATCTGTAGATAAGGTTATTTTTTTAATTAATAACATTTGTAATAAAAAACAAACAATAATTACTTATTTACCTCTATCGGATTTTGTCATTCTCGATAATGAAGTACCTGAACCTTCAGGATGGTTTGGAGTCTTTCTCCACTCTAATACTATTTGTGATCTTGACACATAAACCAACCACTTTGCTTTACACACTTGTTTACCATTAGGTTCCTTCGTTGTGCAATTAAATCTCAATCGAAATTCCTCGTTTTTGAAAGTAAAATAATTTTCTTTCATACAATTATTAATACACGACGGTGTTAGGTGAGCAACTTTTTTCCGAACAATCAATAACATTAGGGAGTTTCGTACTAAAGTGTGATACTAAAATGCAATAATACAGCTTCTACTACTATGTTATAGCAATTTTAGATTCAAACTTTTAAAAATATTGTTTTCAAACAAACCTCTAATCCATTACCGGTCATCATTAGATTTTTGTCTTTCTTTCTGTCAGTAACCACTTTGTTTGCATTGAAAATACTGAACCACTCTTGATCAGTAATTTTCACTTTTGCTTTGTTGTTCTATGAAAATGTAACATATTAAAAATTTATTATAAAGTTTGAAATATTTTTCTAGTTAGTAGCAAAATCAATAGTTTTAAGTAAAACTAACTTTTTTTTTCCGGCACTACAGAATTAGGTGAAGTATTTGTAAATTCATCTTCGCTTCCGGATAGTTTTTTTTTACTAATCTGTTAAATATTTGTTGCGTTTTTTATTTTTTTACTTTTATTCACAAGTCAAAAATGAACTTTTAAACTTACAAGTGGGCTCTTTTTTCGCAAAGTTTTTAATACTTTCTTCATCTCAGCTAATTTTTTCTCTAATAATAAATTTTTCCTAGTAAGTTCTTCATAAATCTTTATTCTTGAATCATGTGTGATTTTCGATTTAATCAAACTGCGGTTAATAAGTTTTGATTGTTTCAACTTATTTTTTAGTTCTTCAACTTCTTTATCTTTATTTGCAGTAATCTAAAAAAAATAAGTCACTATCAGTAAGACAGTACAGTAAAAAAAAACTTTATTTGTTGTAGTACTTTAATAATTTTAATCAATATTAGCAACTATTCATTTTATTCAACGACTCACTAACTTTTAAATATGAAGCTACTGTGTTGTTATTATGAACTGATGGTGATACTTCTTCATGAACTGAGGGTGATACTTCTTAATGAACTGAGGGTGATACTTCTTCATGAACTGATGGTGATACTTCTTCATGAACTGATGGTGATACTTCTTCATGAACTGAGGGTGATACTTCTTCATGAACCGATGGTGATACTTCTTCATGAACTGATAGTGGTACTTCTTCATGAACTGACAGTGATACTTCTTCATGAACTGAGGGTGATACTCTTTCATGAAGTGGTGGTGATACTTTTTCATGAACTGATAGTGGTACTTCTTCATGAACTGATAGTGATACTTCTTCATGAAGTGGTGGTGATACTTCTTCATGAACTGAGGGTGATACTTCTTAATGAACCGATGGTGATACTTCTTCATGAACTGATAGTGGTACTTCTTCATGAACTGACAGTGATACTTCTTCATGAACTGAGGGTGATACTTCTTCGTGAACTGACAGTGATACTTCTTCATGAACTGATAGTGGTACTTCTTCATGAACTGATGGTGATACACTTTCATGAAGTGGTGGTGATACTTCTTCATGAACTGATAGTGGTACTTCTTCATGAACCGATGGTGATACTTCTTCATGAACTGATAGTGGTACTTCTTCATGAACTGACAGTGATACTTCTTCATGATCTGAGGGTGATACTTCTTCGTGAACTGACAGTGATACTTCTTCATGAACTGATAGTGGTACTTCTTCTTGAACTGATGGTGATACTCTTTCATGAAGTGGTGGTGATACTTCTTCATGAACTGATAGTGATACTTCTCCATGAACCGATGGTGATGTTTCTTCATGAACTGAGGGTGATACTTCTTCATGAACTGGTGGTGATACTTCTTCATGAACTGATAGTGGTATTTCTTCATGAACTGATAGTGGTATTTCTTCATGAACTGATGGTGATGTTTCTTCATGAACTGATGGTGATGTTTCTCCATGAACTAAGCAACCATTGATAGCTGGTTGTACTTCTTTTTCCACTGCTGATTGTACTATGTTAAACATGACTTAAAAATCAAAGGCATAAGTTCAAATTTTAATTTTCTAATTAAAAACAAATGTTATTTTATATTTTCCAATCTATTAAACTTTTAAAAAAACACTTCTAACAATAAACACAATAAATCATTTCTTACCAGTACCTTGCCCTGATCTCAGTTCTGTAATTTCTTTCTCTCTGCAAACTGTACCTACCTGGTTATAATAAGTCATTTCTAAAAACTTGCTGACTATGTTAACAAATTTTACGAATATCACTATTATATAGGAAAGTAATATCATATAAATTGTCTCTTTGGTCTGTAAAAAATGTAGAACTACAAGGGCTAACGTCTTGTACCTTAAATTAACATTCAAAATTTCACGGGGTCCGGTTGACCCTAAATTTTTTGAATTTTTTTTCGACGTACTATCGTTGATTACGATCCAAAACTGTGTACAAAATATCAAAGCTAAAGACTAACGTCTTGTACCTTAATTTAACATTCAAAATTTCACGGGGTCCATTTGACCCCAAATTTTTTGATTTTTTTTTCAACGTACTATCGTTGAGTACGATCCAAAACTGTGTTTAAAGTAACAAAGCGAAAAACTAACGTCTTGTACCTTAATTCAACTTTCAAAATTTCACGGGGTCCGGTTGACCCCAAATTTTTTGAATTTTTTTTCGACGTACTATCGTTGAGTACGATCCGAATCTGTGTAGAAAGTAACAAAGCGAAAAACTAACGTCTTGTACCTTAACTTAACATTCAAAATTTCACGGGGTCCGGTTGACCCCAAATTTTTTGAATTTTTTTTCGACGTACTATCGTTGATTACGATCCAAAACTGTGTATAAAGTAACAAAGCGAAAAACTAACGTCTTGTACCTTAACTTAACATTCAAAATTTCACGGGGTCCGGATGACCCAAAATTTTTTGAATTTTTTTTCAACGTACTATTATTGAGTACGATTCAAAACTGTGTGTCAAACAACAAAGCAAAAAACTAACTTCTTGTACCTTAATTCAAGTTTCAAAATTTCATGGGACCGGTTGACCCCAATTTTTTTTAATTTACTTTGCGACGTACTCACGTTGAGTACGATCCAAAACTGTGTGTAAAATAACAATGCAAAAAACTAACTTTTTGTACTTTTGTAAGGACAGTGTCCCCACTTGTCCTTTTGATAAGCACATATTTTTTCGAATGAATACTATCATATTTAATATGAGACTTTTCAGCCTTAAAAAGTGTGTTACAAAAACACTTGAATAAATACAAGAAGTTTCCCCGCAAATGGAAATTTTATACCGGAAGAAAAGCAAATACTCTCGAATTAGTTTTGGTATAAAATGCCTATATAAATGCGATTCCCACAATCTAGCTTGGGCTAAGCAGCCAGCACAGTGTTATCTTTTATAAGTTTGTTATTTTAAGAATTGTCGCATCTTCTAATAAATAAGTCCAGTTGAAGTTCATCTCTTGCTTGATTAACCATCAACTTGTAAATTCGGTACAATTTATTTCATTTTTTGTCCAGTTTCAGTATCGTGAGTTTCATTTACTAGAATTCGTTGTCGAAGTTAGTTTTTATTGTATCTTTACTTAATCGCTTAAATAGTAGTAATTACTTATTGTTTTAATTGCTTGGAACTGTATTATACTTTCTTTTTTTTGTTTGTAGTTTTATAAATAATAGTGTAGAAATAAATTGTAGTGTGTTGTAATTGTTTAAATTTTGACCTAACTTGATTATCGTTGTTTGAAGTTTTCATAACATATGTTTGTATAAGTTAAATTAGTTTTTTAATTAGATCGAAAACTAAAGTTATTAGTTTTCGAGTTTTCTAATACTATTAAAGTTATTTAATATTTACTCATAAGGTGTTTTAACTTAAGTAAATTTTGCCACGAAGACGTTATAACATTGTATTATAACCAATTCACAAGTTATGAATAAAGTTACATACATAATTACTTAGTTTTTAGTAACGCATTTATTTATTGGTTTATTTATTTTTCCCAAATTTTTGAATTTTTTTATCGACGTTATATTGTTGAGTACGATCCAAAACTGTCTGTCAAAACTTATTTGTTGTATGTACCTTAATTTAATTTTCAAAGTGTTACCGTTACGTTGTCTGGTTGACCTCAAATATTTTAAGTTTTTAATAAAAGTTTTGCGTGACTAATACAAAATGTTTGTGAACTGTTTTCCGAGATTGAAGTAATATAATGGTATTTTACTAAATTGGAATAACTAAAACTTGTAATTAATCAAGTTTTTATTTTTTATATTTTTTGTTTTATTTTAATAGTTTTATTTTCTATTTCAATAGTTTTTTTTATTACTTTTAACTAACCAATAATCTAGTTTTATCAAATTAATTTAAAAACAATATCCGCTAGCTGGCGCTATTTAGGTTACCCTGTTTTATTGCCTTATATATTTTGGTTTTTCAAGTTTTAACTTTTTAAAAGTTATTCTAGAAAGATAGACAAATTTAAAAAGTTTGTCTGAAGTTTGGTTTTATATATGCAAATTAGCAAAAGTTGGTCAGAAAAGTTTGTCAAAAAAGTTAACCATTGTGGCAACCCTGTTTCTATCTAAAATGGTTACCCTGTTTTATTTTCATATTTAATCTGAGGTGTTCTAATTTTGAAACTACCCTTAGCTAGCATTATTTTTGTAAGTTTTTTAAGGTAAAAAACAATCAGAACTCACTCTCCACTCTACAATGATAAACGTTTTCTACAGGTCAAGCAAGTGAGTTTGAGCTCATCATGTGTTTAAACATATAAACAAAATTAAAACTATTCTATGTGCTTTGGTAGTATGAGATAACAACTATTATAACCTAAACTATTATACTACTATAACTATAATACTACCTAAACTATTATAACTATTATAACTAAACCTGAAAGGTTTTACACACGAATTGGGGCACACGCTTTTTAGCATTATTTGCAGGAAATTTTTTTCTATTTTATAAGATATGCAATATACTATTACTAACAGGTTCAAATTTCTGTGATTTCAAAAAGTAAAGACGTCGTAAGGTACGCACTTTGAGAGGTACGCACCCGCGTAAGGTAAGCACTATTAAAAAAAAAATTTTAACTCTTCATAATTGGTTTGAGATACTTATTAAAGACTTAACATTTAAAAACTTTTTGCAAGTATTATCAGAGACGAAGACAAGCTCTTAAAAGCAAAGATAGAAAACTGTAACTACTAGAGACATTTCAACTACGTTTGACATTTTTATTATATCAAAATTTCATCGTTATTTTTATGAAACATGTAATTGACTTAAACCAAAAAAATTAAAAAAAAAAAGTTTAGTAATATATTTAGTGAAACTAACGTTTAGTCAAACTTGAACTAGAACTGTTTTAAAAAGAAAATTAATTTTTATTATCAGTAGATAAGAATAAGAATGCAACTATTCAAAATAAATTAAACTCTAAAATTTATCAAACTTTTTAAGTTTTAACTAACCAAGTTTAAATAACTTTTTAAGCTTAAACTACAGACCATTTTTTTAAATAAATATAAAAACAACTTGAAATTAATAGTTAAAACTAATTAAGTATAACAAATATACTATATTTTTATAGTAAAGTTACTACTCAAAGTTTTTGTTTAAATTTGTTTCTTTTTTCGTTTGCTTTGTTTGCCGAAAATTAAATTTTAAAAATATTAGATCGTTTTAATACAATTAATGTTTTAAGAGTATTAAAATAGTTTCAAGTTAAATTAGTTTTAAAATATTTGAACATTTCTTAAAAGTAAAACCTGGAAATTTCGAAATTATTTTCTTAAATATGATTATTTAAGTAAAGCTTAGCTATAAAAAGCCGTTTCATGGCAATTAAAAGGCGACTGCTACGCTCTTTTTAGTTTTTTATTCGAAACAAAAGTAAAACATTGATGTTAACAATATTAAAAACGTGTATTAAAAAAAAGCCACTACAGAGATTGCTATTGTTTGCTTTATATAACAATAAAATTAGATTAACTTATTTTATTTTCTCTAAAAGTTTATGCATGCGTAAAATTTCTTGTTTATTTAAACTAAAACTTCGAAAAATAGTTTAAACATATTAAAAAAACTATTGCACACAGTATGTATGTGCTTAATAATACGATAAAACTTTCAACTTTACTTTCAAGCTTTCAAGCTACTTTCATACTACTTTTAGTTTTTTAACTACTTTAGAATAAAAATTATGTTTTGCTAAAGTCAAGTCAGTCAATATAGTAGTTACGCTTAAAATGTAATCTTAAGTTTCCAAAACAAGTATTTATGGACAGAAGCTGTTTTTAAACAAAAAAGGTTAAAGTTAAAGTATTTTTGAGGCTATTTTTCTGATACAAGTAATAGTTCATTTTGAAATAAATAAAGATTTATATTTATAATCGTTTGTTAGTTTTTTACTTAGCTTAGAAATTCGGCTGAAGCTTATACTTTATAATATTGTTTACCTAACGATATAAAACGCTTAAAAAACTTGGTCTAAATACCTGGAGTAAGATCAAACCTTTTGGTTATTGAGTCGTACACAACATGCTTACGTTTTTCAATCAACGGGCCGGATCTGGAAAAAATTAGCCTTTTGCGGACCGGAGCATTTTAAACTAGCGATTAACCGGATCCAATATCCGTATCCAGCCGAATAATGACTCGGGTTCTAATTTAAATAAAAGTATTGGAACCGGCCGGAATCTAATTTTATGGAAACAGTTGATCGCTTTTTTTAATCCTTCATTTTTACAAAATTTCCCAAGTCTAAGAACTTTAGATGTAGATTGAGACATGTCAGATTATAAATAATGTCTAAAAAATAGAACTGACATTGTAATTGACAAAGGTACGTATGTAAAATATTATACTTAAAAAAAAAATTGCTTAGGGTAATTTAACAAAAAGATATTCCAACTAAGTTAGAACAACAAAAAATATTAGGACAAAATAGTTTAATTATTAGTACACATTAATTTATAAAATAATTTTTTAGCATTTTTTTAGAGTGACATTCTTATACTTTTGTTTTGTAAAAATATGACACATATTTTTATAAAAAAATTGTTATATTATTATTATATTGTTAATAAATTTGTTACACCCTTTTCGGGCCTGTCACTTCGCTCGCGGTCGCGGGTCGGTCATTTTCATTTGGGGCCGGATTCCAATTAAGTTTAAAAAACGGTCGGGGGCCGGTCATTTTCACTCTGCGGGCCGGATTCAGCTCGCGGGCTGTACGTTGCCCAACCCTATATTACGATATAATAAAATACTTTTTTTATCTTTAACGGATAACACAAACAAAAATTCTGAATACTATATTTACTTGGTAAATTACAAACAAAATGTATACCAAAACTTTTTTAACATCATTTAAATCAAATAAGAGTTAAAAAAACAGTCGTGCCCAAATAGGTGTATATATTGTTTGATTACAGTTAAGCATGTGTACCCCGAATGAAGTCTTGATACAGATGTACAGTTAAATATGTTTAAGTTTACTGTTAACTGGTTTAAAATATATGTTAAACCTATTATAATAATTCTAAACAATTTATGCTATATATCATTGTTTAATTTCACTTGTTTTACGATTCAGTGGTTAAAATTTTAAAACCTTAACTGTGTAAAAACAAAAAATAACAACTAAACTCATTTTGTGTTAGTTTTTAAAATACTTATGTTAAATAAACTTGTGCTTCTATATTAGATCAGTTGTTGTATTATAGTTGTTTAGTTAAACTTGTACCGTTTTAATCAAGGTTCTTTTCTGCAAAAACTAATGAATCAAATTTGAAATTAAATTAAGTTGTTTATTTATTTTAAAAATGGTCTGTAGTTTAAACTTAAAAATTTATTATATTTTAATCAAGTTTGATAAATTTTAGAGTTTCATTTCTTTAAATATTTGCATTTTTGTCTACTGATAAATAAAAAAAATTCTTATCTTAGACTATTTTAAACTTATTATCAATTTTTTTTAAATTTTATTTGCTTTTAATAAAATACATGTTTAATGAAAGTAATAACATTTATTTATTTGACGATAAAGTTTTGATATATTAAAAATGTCAAACGTAGTTGAAATGTCACTAGTAGTTACAGTTTTCTATCTTTGCTTTAAAGAGCTTTTCTTCGTCTCTGATAGTACTTGCAAAAAGTTTTTCAATGTTAAGTATTTAATAAGTATCTCAAACCAATTATGAAATGTTAAAAAATTTTTTTTAATAGTGCGTACCTTACGCGGGTGCGTACCTCTCAAAGTGCGTACCTTACGACGTCTTTAATCTTTGAAATCACAGAAATTTGGACTTGTTAGTAAATGTATATTGCATAATCTTATAAATTACAAAAAAAAGTTCCTGCAAATAATGTTAAAAAGCGTGTGCCCCGATTCGTGTGTAAAACCAAGTTTCATTTACAAAACTTAAGTAATGAGCTCTTAAAGCAAAATGATCTATGCAAAATAGTTCAAGATATGATTAAACATGTATATTGCTCTTACTTCTAATAAATACAAACACAGTATGCAATGCCAATATGTTTTAAGCTTGTCATGAGAACATGAGTACAGAAACAGCATAGATTAAAGTAGTTTACCACAAAAAAAATTAATGCTCATAACTAGCTGACCAGGGCTCATAGTTTTGTAAGTCAAAAAGTCGTAATTACGGCACTAGTTAACAAGATTAAATCATTTGGTTTTCTATAAGTTTAGATAAGTAAATTATTGACATTTCATTACTGTTTGTCACATTTTTTTTAGCACTTATTTCAAAACTGATTAATGTTGCAGAGGATAGAATTAAAACAAAAAATTTTAGAGGTTTTTTCATGTGAGTTTATTTTATTACAATCTGTTTTACATCTACGCAATGTCCACAAAACAAAAAATTAAATATAAATAATAGTTATTATAATGATTTTTTTATACTAATCTTATGAAGTAGTAATAAAATGTTACCATTTTTTAATAAATATTCTGTTTATATCAAAAACTTAACTAAATTCATTTAAATGTAATAGTAATTTATTTTAAGTTTCAGAACTGATATTAAGAAAATTAAACTAAGAACTTAGTTCTAAAAACATTTTAGCTTGTAGAATCAATAGAGCTAGTTAGTTGTTTTTAAATTGCTAAGTACTTATAACCCTTTACAATTTTGTAAAGCTATAAGGCCTAATAGTCTTTTTTTTTCATTTGAAAAAATTAAACTTGATAATAAAAATTAAGTACTCTAATACAAAACGTTCTTTATAATAACAGTTTAAATTTTTATTTATTAAGTCTGTTATAAACATGCTACAAAGTTAATAATTTTTACTCTTTTGTTTTTTATAAATCAAAATAATATATTAAAACTTTCACGATCGTTTGAAATTTTCCAAAAAAAACACTTATATTTCTCCAGTATAATTTTTTTCAAGTAAAAACACAGCGCAGATGTATAAAGCCTTAAACCTTCTTATCTTGAAAAACTTTATCATAATTAATAACCAATCAAATTTGACACTTTGGCTACTCTCAGGCTGTTCAGGATAATTTTCATTATTTTGGAACTTTTTAAAAAATCGAATTGCTTTGAAATAACTTTTAAGCAATAGTTAATAAATATATTATTTGTTTATTTCATATTGTAAGCCTCACCATAAAAGTTTTGATATAAAAACGGTTTTTTTTTTAGTGATTTAGGTTAAAGTTTTTACTCGTAAAAAACCTTAAAACGATAATGCTTTTAATATGAAAGTCTTCTTATAATCGATTTTAAGGACTAACTAGTTATAATAGTTGCCCAGGACTAAGTACCATGGTAAATATTTAGAAACAATATTTAAGTAAGTATTATTAAAGAGAAAATTGTTACTAACTTTAACATAAATTTATTTAACTAAAACTAGAGTTTTAAAGTAAAAGTTACTATTTCAAACAAAATAATTAACACCACGATAAGTTCTATATTAAAATATTTTTTATCAAGTTAAAAAGTAAAAACAATAACAAACAGGCCTATAAACTAATTTGCAAAGAAATTAAATTTGATTAACATTTAATTGTTAGTTTTTCTATTTAAAGTTTTATAGTTTGTTAAAAGTATAGAATAGCCTTTGGATTTTTATAAATTTCCTTTATGTTTTCTGATTTTCTTGCAGTTTTTTTAAATTTTTGAATGACACTAAATTTGAGTTTAGAAAAAGGTGTTTCCTTTTTCAATTTTAAAAACATACTACAATTCTACTTAAAATATATTATCTTATAAATAGATTCATAAAATTCCGCTTATAAATAAAATTCATGATCAGAAAACAACATTGTTATGAGCAGTTTTCTATTTTATTTTACTTGAAGAGGCCGCAACTTTTTATTCACCGAAAACCTGATTGTAAATAAAGTATTTAATTTACACATCTCTATTTATATAGAATTTTATAAAAAAGTTGTTCATATAGAATATATTTCTTTACTAATCTCAAGTTCATTTTTTTTTATTAAATAGTATTCAAAACACTTAACTTTGTGTCTTTATGTTCAACTGCAGGTTGTATGAATTTCAGGTATAATGACTACCTTTTAAAATAAAATCAGGAGGTAATAGACCAAAATTAAAAGCCAATTTAATTAGATATTAGAGTTTTGTTGTGTCTTATAGCTTTTAGCTAAAATCTTTACGTAAGGGATGTTTAAGAATTTTTAGGATTGTTTAAGAATTCTATGACCGTATAACATGTGATGCAAATAAAAAGCTTTTATAGTATAAAAAATTTGCAATGTATTTATTTTTGTTCAGTAAACTTGTTAATTGTTCGCAATCGGGGCTTCCCAAACTCATTTTCATACGGACCTTCGAAATAAATTAATTTAAAAATCTCTCTCATTTATTAAATTACATTTTGTCCTTAATACGCCCTGACAGACAAAATCACCAGTAAAAAGGCGATATAGTCCACTTTGGTAAACCCTGGTCTCGATACTATTATATTGTGACGGTATTTCCTATAATATTTGCTGAGGCTGCAAAATTGATAAAAAAAACTTTAATTCCTTTTTAATTATACCCTTCTTTCGATCTTATGAAGAAGATTTTTATTAGCTCGAATGACCTTATTAAAAATGTGTTTTTAGAAACAAAAAAACATGGTAATAAAATTTGTTACCAGCAATTAATAAGGTTATTGTAGTACAAATGTAAACTATAGTTCAAAGTTTGAACGTAAAAATGTAGCTAAAAACTAATTGAAATTAACTTTAACAAATTTAGGCAATTTTTTTTCAGTATTAGTAAGAGCTCAGCATAAAATTTAAGCTAAAGTATAACTTTAAAAATGCTCCTTTAATTTTTCATGACTGGATTTCGTGCTAAGTTTTGTTCAGAAAGCTTCTTAGACTAGTTGTCTGCTATAAATAAAATAAACAAATTATTCTTTTGGTGGTCTTAACTTTTCGTTGTAAGAATTAATTAGCCGTAAGGTTTCAATAAAATCTTAGTTAAATTTTCCAGCGGTGAAAAATTGCGTACGGAGTTATACTCAAAATTTCAAAACGGTTAATTTTCTGACTAAAAAGTTTTTCGATTTTAAAATTTTTAAAACGCCATCGATGAAAAATGAACCAAAATAATTCGCAATTAGTTTGAAAAATGCGTGCTTCGATATTTTTCAAAGATATTTTGGTTTTGAAACGCCATTTGTGAAATACAAACCAAATTAATTCGTGGTTTATTTTAAAAATCTGCTCTAAGCTAATTTCTAAATGTTTTTTGTTATTTGCAATGGTTTTGCGTTTCAAGTAAGAAATGTGTTTTTTTGTAAAAAAATTCACGATCGGGCCTAACAATTATTTTAGTTTCGTTGTTGCTTGGCATCGCTGCTGTGCTTTTGTTTAGAGAAAAGGGAAACTTTCATGAGTTTGCTTCTTTGCTGGACGAATTAATGCTGGAAAAAATGTTTGTAGTCGCTGCTGTGCTTTCATTTATGATTGGCTCTGTCTCTGCTTCCATATCTGATGGTGTAGGTAATGCTTGTGTTCTTACAGGTGGAGACGGCTCTCTGTAAGCCTCTATATCGGCTGTTGGTTCTAACTGTTTTTGCTTTGGCTGCGGTTGCCTCGATTGTTGGGACTGCCCAATGTGGTATTAGCTATGATGGCTCTGATCGTTGGTGCTAGTCGTGGAGGTTCTGGCTTCAGTGGCTCTGACCGTTGACTCTGGCCCTGGTGATTCTGACTGCGGTTGCCTAGACCGTTTGGACTGCCCGATGTGGTATTGGCTATGGTCGTGGAGGTTCTGGCTTCAGTGACTTTGACCGTTGACTATGGTCCTGGTGATTCTGAATGCGGTTGTCTAGAACGTTGGGATTGCACGATGTGGTATTGGTTATGATGGCTCTGATCGTTGGTGCTGGTCGTGGACTCTGGCCCTGGTGATGCTTGCGGTGGTTGCTAAGAATGTTGGTTCTTATTAGGTTTTTCTCCTGCATTACGTGACGTTGTTTCGATTACGATCGAAGTAGATCGATTTTGATTTTTATGCGCTGTACTTACGACGTCATAATTCGGTATGGCGACAGCGCGATTGAAAAATATTTATAATTTTGATAGTATCAGTTGAGAGATTGTTAGTACTAATTTTTAAATGATTCCGTTAAAACTGAGTGTTTACATGACTCTATGTTAGATTACAACTTTTGATACTTACCTATAATGGAAAGTTATCAGAAATTTCAGATAAAAGAAAATTTGCTTAGTGCACTCTTTGGGGATTGGAACAGTAAAAGAAATCAATTAATGTGCCTCTCTTATTAATACCTCTAGTTTGAACATCAATAAGATTTGTAAATCCAAAGCTACAAATTTCATGAAGATAATTTATAAACGATGGGTCTTGAAAATATTCATTTATTAAAAACTAAATATCAGTTTATGGTTATAATTTTATATTAACAAATTAACTTTCTACAGCTTGATTTCTCGTTGGTGAATTTATTTTATTGTTATATTTTTATATTACTTTTAACTCTTGCTGAAACTCATTAACAGTATTTGATTGCTTTATATATATTTCTTTTTAATAATGAGTAAATTATATTTTGATATCACATAATAATTTAACTAACGATCCATTATTACTTTATCAAAAGTAAATAATAAATTAATTTTCAAAGATCTAAAATTATAAAATGCAAGCCCTTGAAAACAGTATCTTTATATAAGTTAAAAAAAACACTTTAACTTTTTTAATTAGAAATTTATACTAATATTCTAAAAGAACTTTTAGCAAACTTTTAAAAGTTTAAACCTAGTTATGGATATTAATTTTTTAACGTAAAAACTCACTAGAGACAAATTTTTATACTTATTTATGTGTTACCTCGTTGTTAAAATGTAGCTGGAAAGCAAAAAAAGTTTAAAAAAATGTATTTTTGAAAGGTTCTTAGTCAAAACTTTCATTAAGTAGTTTGAAATTTTAGCATATAAATTGATAAGTTTAAGGTTATTGTAACTTGTGTAGAATAAGTAGTATCAATTTGCTTAAACTATTAAAAAATTGAATCTAAACTAAGCTAAATAATTAAATTTATATTACTCTTCTTTTATTTGACTAAAAAAATAGTAAAAAAAATATTTTATTAACAAAAAATTATAGTCGCTTCGTTTAATATGTAAACTAAATAAATATAAAAATTATAAAATACTAAAGATAACAATTTAAAGTATGAAAATAAAGCAGCCAATAACATACGAACCGCTCATCAGTCTGGTAAATAACACTATTTATTTCAACTATATTATTAAGGTTTTTAAAATTTTACCAAAAAATATAGTAATCAAAAGACAAAAAAAGACCAAACTTAATTGTTAGTAAAAAATAGTGTGTTTTTTATTGTTATCAGTTTAATTTAATTAGTTATAAAAAAATTGAGTGTGGAGATTGAGAGTGATTTTTTATCAGTAATTATAAAATACAACTGGCTGAAGTGAACTTACGTTATTTAGTCAAATGACGTCACTAAGATATTTAATTATGATATCAATTAAAATAACTTGTTACTTAACTTTATAATTCTACTTTATTCTAATACTAAATATTATAAGTCAAAATTTATTTATTCTTTTTTTTATGTATAAATTTTAACTTTTTCGTAAAATTATTAAAACGATTCAGTTAAATAATAAACAAACAACGATAACGATAGATTCTATAGATTATTTATTGAACGAGAAAATAACGGTCAAAATAGTTTGTCAAAAGACCAGTGGTATGAAATAAGTTTTTGTTGTCAGGTCGTATAATACTTAGATACTGGTTTAAGTTTAATCAAAGAAAAAATACTCACATACTACGAATGAAATATACATAAAAAAAATTTTTAGCAATTAATTGCAGTGTAAAATTATTTGTACTACCTACAATTAAAAAAATTTATAATTTGTATTTTATAGAAACAATAATATTTTGTATAAGAGTCTATTACAGGGGTCGGCAGGCAGTTGGTGGTCGCGGGCCAAATTTCAAGTTTCCAAAGTCTTCGCGGGCCGCAGTTTTAGTTTTAGTGACATTTGAATAATCTTATGGTTTTAGTTTTAGTCACACTAGAGAAAAGTTTTAATTTTATTGACCTTATTATTTAAAATGACTTTTAGCTATACATAGAATGCCTATTCAAATTAATATTTATTAGATTACGATTTACATTGACTAATATACTTTAATAAATATGTACTGTTATTGTTAATAAAATATGTACTTTCATAAGCACTTAATAAGTTAAACTTAATATTTTTTGAATTTTACTTACAACCTAACTCTCTATAAAAACCTTACTTAAAAGACACTTTTTGGGTTACTTTTATACATTTGTTATATCATCAACACTTTTTCATATTTCTAAGAATATTTACTTTGAAAAAAGTTTTTGCGAGCTAAATAATTTACACTCATTAAGAAATTTAATAATTAGTTAACATAATAAAATTAATACTTGTTTGTATTCCAGAAAGCTAAAACAAATGATTTAACATAATTAATTCTCAAATACTTTAATAAAGTATTTTATTAGTAATTAGACTTTTACATGGTTGCCACTAAAAAGAAAAATAGTCTGATATGTATCAAACCAGCTTAAATTTATTAAAATTTGAAAAAGCTAATAAATAGTTGTTAATCAAACTTAAATACCTAGTTAAAATATCATCATTATCAAAAAGTAAACAAAGTGTAAGAAAAGAAGAAAAAAATGCAATTAGTAAACTACACAACAGTCATAAAAACTATTCTGAGAATTGAAAAATTTCTTTAAAGTGTTTGAATTAAAAGCTTAACAAACACCTGAGTTTTCAAGCTTTTAAAATAGCCTGTTTGTGTAGCAATCCAGTTAATATAAAGTTTACTAGATAAAGAAATAACAAAGGTTATCAACAGTAAACAAATTACATGCCAAAAATATATAAGTCAGCTGGAATGGACAATTGAGTTTCTTAAACAAGTTTAACAAAAGTATAAAATTTTATTGAGTGTTTAGCGAAGTAGAAATTTATTTTTAGTTAACCATGATAGCAATTCTTTATTTGCAATAAGAATATTGCATTTAAAAATATTAATTGTAAAATATAAGACGAGCTACAAGAATAAAAAAAGCGTTAGTTAGGAGTTATTGTGAGAAACAATAAAAAAAAATCACCAAAGTCATTTCCGACAAAGCACATTATTATCTTCAGTAACTACAGAATAATCAGAAAAAATAGTTACGGCAAGTAATAAAGTAGCAAAATTTATTACCTAAAATGAGTTATCGTTTATAATTGAAAACCTTTTTAAAGAATTTATGTTGGCGGTAATGAAAAACTTTTCTTTATACCTTCAATGACAACATAAAGTCGTGTTTAGGAAATGCATTAAGGTTATAAAGTCGCATAAATCAAATTAGGACTTTAATCAAACCGTTAACATGAGAGCACTGATAGAAAATCTATTGCTCATCTGAGAATTTTTATTAGAGATGTTTTTACTAACTTTGACATTTTAGTATAATTTCTTGGTTTAGTTCCAACGCGAAGCACAACAATCGGTGAAATTTTTCAACTAAAGGTGCAATGTACCAATACGGAGTTTTAGGAAGTACAATTCCTTCTTTTATTTTTAGTATAAAGTTTAATTAAAGTTTTAAAAAATGTCTTAAAACATTAATCAATATTAAGAAATACTGTTAAGCTACTATAATATATTTTTTAATAAAAAAAGATTTATTTGGTAATTTTTTTTGAGTCAAATCGAAATTTCATTACTTTAAATATAAAAACTGTTTGAAAAAATAGGTTTTATCAAAAATTCTCAAATTCAAGTTTTTTTCTAGAATTTTTAACCGTAAATTCACAAATTCAAAGCTTTTCCGGGATTCAACTTTTTTGGCAACACTGATTGTTCATTCTTTAATGTACACAATAATATAAATAATATTTTGAATTATATCAGCTGCAAGACTTAAAATTTAACATATAATAAAACTCAAACTAACACTGCGGATTGAGCAAAACATACATCTTAAGTTTAATTTGCCACTCTTTCAAGCAAAAAATCCAGCCTGAGTCAACAAAAAAATTCCTGGTATTTTCGTATACAAAAAGCAATTCTAGCCAAAAACTTAAAAAATGGCTTAGTTGGCCTGAGATTTGAAGTCTTCAAATAGTGATAGTCTGAGTGTGTGGCATTGTTTATTTGCTTGAATTTGAACTATTTTGATTAACAATGTACAAACTTTATAAATTTACCATCATATATCTAGTTTATATTAAATAGGTAGCTCGAAAAAACAGCAATTGTTTGTATTGTTATGCAAGGCATAAAAATTAACTTAGCTCGAAAAAAACAATGTTTAAAAAATGGAATGTATACCTAAGAAAAACTATATTAACTTATGTCATATATATTGTTTTAAATGTGTCTGTACAAATTTAGATATGACATGTATAAATGACAATGTTTGAAAAGTATGCATAAACTAAACTTAAATTAACTAAAGTATTAAATAAAAAGTGGTTTAAAATATGAGCATTTTTTTAAGTTAGTGTGCATAGAAAACTTATAAAAAATTAAAATGTGTCAAAACAAAAATCAAATGAACCTTATTTCTTATTACTATGTTATTTTAAGTTTATTCACACTAAAATATAACATTTACAAATAAAAAAATTATAAAAGAAACTGAGGTATAAAAAATATTGAAAAAGAATATCTAAGCTATAAAGAAATGACACTTTAGTTAATTACTGCGCATTACTTTTGTACAAAATGGAAAATATTTGCATTTAGTTTATTTAGAAAAAAGGTATTATATAACCAACTTATTAAATTTAAGCACTCTTGACAACCTTTTTTCAGATAATTACTTACTGTTGTAAAAAAGAAGTAATTATGAAACTGAGAAACATATCCTGTTAGAACGCTAATCTGTCTTTTTCACATTATTAAACTAAAGCAGTAATTACTTGAAAATATTTTAAAATGTTATCGAGAGACTTAAAATCAAACTAATCAAATTAAGTCGAGTTACCGAAAAAATTTTAACTAGAAATATAATTTTGCTCAGCGGGCCACATTTACATGCTCGCGGGCCACAAAATTTTCTTTCGTGGGCTGCATTCCATTCAAAAAAATAACATGCTCGCGGGCCGCAGATTAACCCTTCGCGGGCCGCAGTTTGCCGACCCCTGGTCTATTAGTTGAGTATATACATTAAAGCATTATATAAAGTAGACACTAAGGTAATATATTTCTAAAAATAATTCAATAGGTTGCACTTTAAATTTAAATAACTAATTCAAAGGAGATAAGCTTTTGTAAGATAGAAGTTAGAGAATAACATTTGTTAAATTTTTTCTAATTTCACCTTTAACCTAACAAGATTAACCTCTACTTCTATAAGCTTTACGTTAAATTTCAATGATATTTGACCGTTAAAACCTTAAAATAAAATTTATCTGTTTTTTTTTTACTTTTACCTATATAACACGTGGACAATACAAATAAAATAATTAAAGCAAGGAACAAAAACCATTATCTCTGTTATTTTTGTACTGAGTTTTATAGATATTTTTCTGAAACGATATCAATGGTATTTCAGCACAAGAAAAATATTTCAAATCTTTTGTTGCTTCACATGACCTCAATGACCATTTACCGTTTTCTTAATCATATATTTAGTATATTTTTCTGGTATGTCTAAGTCTTGTTTTGTTTCTAATTGGCTTTTCAAAGCAGCTATTTACTTCTTTGGGTTCCTTTTGCGGTTTTGTTTTGAGGTTTTTAACAATTTCAAAGTTTATAAATATTATAAAATTTGAAAATTGAAAAAACCATAGTTATGTACGATTCAAATTGAATTTATTAACTGTTCAAAAATTTTAGGGTAAAAGTTAGAAGTGTACAATAGGTATTCCTTAAGGTTAGAGATTTCCTGAAATTTAAAAGGCCATATATGCAAAAAGAGGGGGCTGTGAGTAGTAAACAGGACATAAGTAATCCAGAATACCAGAATTTGAAACTAACATAATATATTCTGAAGTTGGAAATGACAAACAAAAAATAAATCTTAATCGCTATTTAAGGTGGTTTTTAAGCTTTTACTAGATCTTAAGAGGAATTTTAAGTAGTTTAGGGCAGACATGGTAACAAGCGCCGCCTTTTAGTTAAAACTAAAACTAAAATATTGGAAATCCCCGGCAGTAGGATTTTAAACTTTGTATGAATGAAAATGTTGTTAAAACAAGTCTTTAAGAAAAAAGAACTTTTGTAAACATTATTTAAATTAACAATAAAAAACGAAATTATTTTTATAAGTATGAATGCCTTTAATGTTAGTTTATATTTTTTATTGAAATAAGGTTAATTTTAGTCATCTAATGAATAAATTAATCATAACTAATTTGTTCACTGTTAGTTGTAAATAATGATGGAATAGTAAATTTGGAAAAAAATAAATGTTACACATTTATGTTTTTGGCCAACTTACTACTTTACCTGGAATTCATGAAAATCCTAGAACTTGGGAAATTTTGAAAAAAAACTTGAAAAACCTGGAATTTTGAACAAAAATCACTAAAAATAACCTGAAAAACCTGGAATTTTAACAACTTTCACATGCTCAATAGCAAAATTTAGACTTGACTTAAAAAATCTGTCATATATAAATAAAAAAATTTGTCATCATTTTTTTTTTAATTTAAAGTAGCTTTACAGTATCTTTTCAATGTTTTTATACTATTCAAAACAGTTTCTCACCTTAAACTTAACTTTTAGACTCAAAATAGACCCAAAAATGTGTACTTTTAAAAACCTGGAACAAATTTGGAAAACCTGAAAAATTTTTTGCAAAAACGATTTGCAACCCTGTATGAAGATAATAAACTTGAATAAAAACTTAGTAGTATTGAATATAAATAATTTTACAGATTGTTTAAACTTTTTTATTCATGGTTTTTCATCTTTTAGAACTTTTTTTCTCAACTTTGATGAAAAAAACAAAACTTATGGTATTTAGCTGAACATTTTTTTTTTCAATTCTACTTATATTTACATTTATATATCTAAGTACTTTAATTTCTAAAGGTAAATATAAAATTATAATTTTTTACTTGTAAAATAAAAAAAAAATTTTAAGAAATACAATTACTCTAAATTCATTTTATTACAACTTAATACTTTTATTTACAACCATGAAACTATTTGTTATTTAGATGAATTCTACTTAATTATTTAATTTTTAATGTGGTAAAGCCATGGGATCTTTTTTTTATAATAATTAGGTAAACTAATATATAACCTGCATAATTTTATTAAAAAAATTAGTGCACAATAAAAGTTTTTTACAACTAGTTTTGTAAATTAAGAGTAGCTAACAGGTATAATAAAGAATTTTTTATTCCTTAACCCAGTCTGCTTTGCTTATTTTTTTATTAATTCAGTCTGTTTAAACTTTTTTTGTCTTATGAATTGTACACACTTACTGAAAATCATGCTTGTTAAAAACTGTTGAGAATCTCATGCTATCTTAAGTTAGTTTTGACATTTGTTGAGTCTCATGCTAGTTTTAAATTTTCTTAGATTTAAATTATTTGAATTGCTTTAATTTTATAAATTTGGTGTTTTATTGTATTTATTGTCAATTGGTATTAGTTTTATCTTTGACTTATATAAATTATAAGTAAATATTCATTAAAGTTAAAGGTATTCTGTTTATCAAAGGTTAAATAACCCTGTATTTTGTGTTGCAGTATTGCATGAGAAATTAAGTAAAATTTAAGTTCTTTTTAAGTTTTAATAAATAATTTAGCTAAGTATCTAATGACTTTTTTTTTTCTGAATTGTATTAATAATACTTCAGTAACACAATAAACAAAACATTTAAGCACTTGCATCTTTGTAGGTAACAACAGTCGAGATTTTGACACCAAATTTACCAGACTCAGAAGACTTACCACCTTTAGATGTTCCACACCCTAAAAAAGAAGGTATCTGAAATCATGGGAATCAGTTGATGAGTTAAAAGGTTGTTTTTATCTGTAATAATTTTTAATAATTTAATATACAAATTTGATTATTTTTACTTTTAAATCAACTACACAGTTTTTTTCTGGAAAAACTCAGCTGATTTTACTCAATATTTTAAACAAAGTTCTTTTAAAGCAGTTTTAAGATTTTCACCAGTAATTTTTATGAAAAATTCCTTTTAGTTAGTTTTCAAAGAATAATTTGTAAATAAAGTTTAATTTTGCACAAATAATCATTTATCATGTAAAGTATTAAATCCTATTTCACATATTACTTATTGTTAGTTAATGGTTTATCAATATTATCTATAAACTTAGACTTCAATTTTTAAATGATTATTATCAGATTTTGCAAATAATAAAATAGAGTTTTTATGTTCAATATAAAGTTTGCAACATAGATAAAATTTGCTTTTATTTACTTATTAAGTAGATAAATTGGTTTAGTGGGGTTATAGGGTTGGAGGGGGGGAAATCACTTGTTTATAAGATTTAGATTAATTTTTTACTCAATAAACTAAGATACCGGTTGTTTGTTTTTTGGAAATTCATATAAAAAAGTTATTAAAAATTTTGGTCATAATATGTTTTAAATTGTGTTTATTATCTTATATTTATCTTTTATTTCAAACTTTACAATTATAATAAATTTTATAAATTTGATGTCAAAAAATCTATTATTTATATGTAACTTCAAAATTATTATTTCTTTTAGTAATTTAAAATGCATTGTTGTTGTTCAATATCTTTTTTTCATTTTTTATTGAATATTATATTCAACAATTAAGTAAAACACTTATTTTATTATTATACTTAGACTTGAACTTTATGATGTTTTTTTTTTAGTTGAATTAAAATTTATTAGTATAAAACAAAGTTTTCTTCATAGGATAAACTTAGTTTTGTTATTTTATAAATTAGATAAAATAGTTTATTTAGGGCAAAGGGAGGGGGTAAATGATTTGTTTATTACATTTAATTTATTTATTACCTAATAATATAACATACTTTTTCTATTAATTAATCAAAAAAATAAAACTATTTTTTATTTTTGATCCTATGTATTTTAATTTGTCTTTAACTTTATTCTGACATGTGGTTTGTATTATATATCAAGAATTTTTCCTGAAAGTTTGAAGTAAATTGGTTTAAAATTTAAGTATGAGGTAGCTTTTCAATGATTTTTTTATGAATTGCAAGAAAATTGGCTTTGACAGATTTTATACTATAGAGCTAAATTGGATTTTTTTTTCAAATAAAGATTAGTTCTCAAAAAATATTCAATTTTTCTATTATATTATTTTTATAGAGAAAGTATATATTAATAAATACTTTTAAATACAGCCAATGTTTTTTTTTAATTATTTTGATGTCCTTTATCATTACAAGTTATACTCACTTTGAATATATCATAAGCTTCTTTAAAAGTTTTATTTATAGAAGCCTTATGCTCTTAACCATTTTTTAATGTTTAGTTGTTATGTGTTTAAATCTAAATACTAAAGTTTTTATGCCATAAGGTAATCATAATTGTATACTTTGATTTTTAATTTTGTACCAACTGAAGGTTTGGTTAATTGAGTGAAAAAAACTTTTAAAACAAAATGGTGACTAAATAATCTAGTAATTATACAAAACTATTTAAATCAAGTTTTAAAAATTCAAGTACATGTATTCTTAGCTCAATTTAAACTGTGGTGCTTACATTTATTCAAACTGTCTAGTTTAGTTTATTATGATACGTTTTTGTTATGATGATAAACCTTTAGTTGTTTTTTTATTTAGTTTTAGCTTTTGTTTTATATAAACAAGTACAATTAATGTTTTAAGTGTTATTACTAAAACATTTTTTTTTTTTAATTTTTAATTTGGTAAAGCTATTGGATCTATTTTATTTTATAAAAATCTTGTAAATTGCTGTATGAACTACATAGTGTTATTAAAAATTATAGTACACAATTTAAGTTTTTTATAACCAGTTTTGTAAATTAAAAGTGGCTAACAGGTATAATAAAGTGCATTTTTATTCTTAAACCCAATATGTTTTGTTTATTTTTTTTATTAATTCAATCACTTAAAAACCTTTTTTTTTGTCTTATGAGTTGTACACACGCAGGAAAACTCATGTTTGTTAAAAAATTATGAGAATATCATGCTAACTTAAGTTATTTTTGACACTTGTTGAGTCTCATGCTAGTCATTAGAACTTTTTCTTGAATTAAAATTATTTTATTGCCTTAATTTTATAAACTTGCTGTTTTAATGTATATATTGTCAGTTGGTAGTAGTTTTATCTTTGACTTATATAAATTATATGTAAATGCTCTTATAAGTTGAGGGTATCCCTGTTATCAAAGGTTGATAACCATGTATCTTGTTTGCAGTAAATACTTGAGAAATTTTTAGATTTTTTAAGCTCTTTAAGTTTTAGTTAATAGTTTAGGTAAGTATCTAATGACTTAACTATTTGGTTTAATGTACTATTAATTTTTAAGTTACTGACTAAATATTATATTTTTAAAACTCACCAGACTCAGAAGATAAACTACCTTTAGGTGTTTAACAACCCAAAAATAGAGATATCTGAAATCTTGGAAATCAGTTGATAACTTAAAAGGTTTTTTTTTATATGTAACAATTTATAGTAATTTAAAATACAAATTTTAGTATTTATACTTCGAAATCAACTACACAATTTTTTTTTTCTGGAAAAACTTAGCTTTTTTTACTGAATATTTTAAAGTAAAGGTTTTTAAAGCAGATTTAAGATTTTCATTTCTGTTTTTTATAAAAAATGTTTTTTTAGTTGCTTCTTGAAGTATAATTTGTAATTTGAGTTTAATATTGCACAAATAATCATTTATCATGTAAAGTCTAAAATCCTATTTCACTTATTATTTGAAAATTGATATTTTTTAACAATCTTGTAAGTATTGTTGTTCAACAGTTAGCAATGCAATTTTCAATATTTTCCATAAACTTAGACTATAATTTTTAATGGTTATAATCAGATTTTGCAAATATTTAAATAACATTTTTGAGTTCAAAACAGAATACGCTTTTCACTTATTAAGTAAATTAAATGGTTTAATGGGGTCATTGGGGTGAAGGGAGGCAAATAACTTGTTATAACTTGTTAAAAAGATTTAGTTTTATTTTTACTCAATTAACTACGATATCGGTTGTTTTTTTTATTAAGTATAAGATAAACAAATAGCTTTACTTAAAACTTTGGTCATAATATGCTTTGTACTGTAGTATTATAAATTTCTTACTTTTATTTTAAACTTTGGTTTTTAAAGCAAAAAATTATAAATGAAATTTAATGTTGTGAAATCAATTATTTATATGCAATGTCTAAATACCTTTTTATTTTATTACTTTAAAACTCATTAATATTTTTCAATTATTGTTTCCATAAATTATTAAACACTATTTTTAAACACTATTTAATAGTTTAGTAACAAATTTATTTTATGTTATTACTATACTTAGCCTTGAAATTTTTGATGTTTTTTTTTTGATTTTGCAAAACTTGGTTTTGTAATTTTATTAATTAGATCATTTGGTTAATTGAGTCCATAGGGAGGGGGGGAAATCTGTTTATAACATTTAGTTTTAATTTTTCCTTATTAATTTGACAAAATGTTTTTAATAAAAAAAAAGGAACTTAATTTTTAATATAGTTCATAAAATATTATAATTTGAATTTTAATAAATCTTTTTATGACAAGTGTTTTTTAATAATATCAAGATCTCTTTCTGAAAGTTTGAAGTAAATTGTTTTAAAGTTGAAAGAGATGGTAGACTTTTAGTATTTTCTATAAATGCCAAGAAAATTGACTTAGACAGATTTTCATACTTTACAGTTGACTGGATTTAATAAAAAAGTTTATATAACAAAAAATAATTAATTTTTTCTAAAGAAAGTATGTTCTAGCAAACTCTTTTTAAATATAGCCAATGTTTTTTTTTTATAGTTTCGATCCCTTATGGCATTAACAAGTTGTACACACCTTGTATATAACATGTTACAAGCTTCTTAAGTAGTTTTATTCATAGAAGCCTTATGCTTTTTACCATTTTTTAATGGCTAATTGTTATGTTTTTTGGTATAAATAATAAATTTATTATATGTTACAATGCTGTCATAGTTATATACCTACATTTTTAAATTTTATTTTAACCAAAGGTGTTATTAATAGAGTGAAAATTATTTTATAACAAAAGTCGGGACTAAACAATCTTAAAATTATAAAAAAGTATTTAAAGCATGGCTAAACTTAAATATAAATCATGACTAAACTTTTACTGTTTATTTATTAGTTCATTTTATTTGACAAATAAATTATGTTAATATTCTTCTTCAAAAAAATAACGATCGAACCTTTTCAGGTTAAATCTGCAATAAACACACTTAAACAGAATCTGAAAGACTTCATTTACACGCCAAATTCAAGTAAGCTTAGTTTTGATGACAAAGCAAATATAACTAGTTTTTTAATTTAAGCTTTTATTAAATAAATATGGTATAACATTAGTTTTTAATTATTTACTCAAAAATAAACATCTTCATTTACTTATAAACGCCAACAAATGTACTACTACTTTCTTATAACCAAAAATTACTAACATTAAGTTAAAGATTTAGTCTAATCAGTTTTTGGTTAAATTTAACAACAGTGAAATTAATAAATGTTATTTATTTTCTAATGATTTAAATAGTTTTTATTTATCCATATAACTGAATTTTCAAAAATAAAATTTTTCAATTTTTTTATAGGTCCTTTTGTGGAAGAACCTAACTTTCATTTTGAAGTCAACGAGATGTATGAAAATATCACATTTAGTTAAAAGGCACAGGTAAAACCACTCAAAATCCATGTTGTATAGTCAATTGTGTTTATTAACAACTAAACTAAATAGCTTAAATTTTGTTTTAAAGAGGACGTATCTAACAAGAATTAATAAATGTCTGATTTCGTTTTTACTTTACTTTTGAAAAATTTCAGTCAAAACTCAAGTTACTAAAATATTTATGTTTCTTTTAAAATAATTATTTTTACTTCCAGTAAGTTGTCATACTTTCTGTAATTGCATTTCAATCAAAAGTATAAACTATTATAAATGCTTTATTTTAAACGCCAATTAAATTAATTAAAGAATGTTTTAAAACTTTCATATATTTTACTAAAATTTTTCGTTGTAAAAGTAGTTATATATCTGGTTTTCTTATTTACCTTCACAACATACATATGTGTGTTATTAAAAAGTTGTTCTTAATATTGAGTGTTAGACGAAAATAAATTATTTTATGGACAGAGTATCTAACCTAATTTTAATATTCCTATAATTTCAAACATTTTATAATTATTTGTTTAATACAGGTCAAAAATATTTTACAAGTTTTGTGCAAGCGCTTATAATACTTATGCTCATTGAAAATGACAATCACAAAATTTAACAAAGTCATGCTTTTCTTAAAAAGACAAAATACTTCTCATATAAATCTTTGAAAAAATTGAGAAACTTCACTTAAGTTTGAAATATTTTTACTTGAGTTATTGTCTAGGCTTTCTACTGTTTTCAGTTATGCTGATCATGTTTTTATTCGAAATTCTTTAATATATATATTTACAAAGTTTTATATGTAAAATGCACAAATTTCTTAAAACAAGAGTTTATTTTTTGCATTTTTGTAGTAACTAGTAATGTAGTAACATTTTTGTAGTGCAATGATGATTGAACTGTTAAATTTCACTAAAATATGTTTTTGTAAAATAGAAGTTTTGACTTAAAGGTTTTTTTGTCTATTAAACTTTGAAAATTCTTATTTTTGTAGTTTTTATCATGTATTTTTTAAAATTTTGTTTTATATTTTGAAATTTCATATAAATCCTTTGTGTTCCTTAAAGAAAATTTTAACAAACTAGTTTTAGCTCAAATCCATTTTTTTGTGAATTTTTAACAGCTTTTTTGTTTTATATCTGAAATTTAAACTTAAACCAGAAATTAAACTATACAAATTAAAAATGTTTTTGTAAAATTGCTACAACTCCCAATTATAACAATAAAAAAAGTTTAAGTTATAGTTTTGTAAAATGTTTTTATGTTGTGCACTTGTTCATTAATAAACATATTTAATAAGCTCGTTATCTATACAACAGAAAAGTATTTAGAGTATTTAGCTGTTAATAATATAACTTACTGTTGTGTTGAAGGTTTATAAAATATTTTTATTTAAAATATCTCCCAGTTTGCCTTTTTTTTACAAACTTTGAAGCTTTAATTGAATAAATAAATCTTAAAGCACATAAGTAATTAAAAATAATGTTTATTTAATGGCTTATTATACGTACAAAAAAACCATTAAAAAAAATTTTAAACTTAAAGCTAAGTAAAGTAAGTTATAGATAATTATCTCTAAAATTAATTTTTTCTCTTCAAGTTAGTTTTACTCATTAAACACATTAAAGTTGTTTGAAATAAAGTAAAGTTCCTTTTAAATTTGAATCTTTGCTTTATATTATAGCCACTAATGTTCAAAGAAAAAGTATATTAACTAATTTAAAACTTTTACTTGCGAATTCTTTTAATGTCATAAACTTTAGTAACATAAGTTTGTAATAAATTGTATAAGCAGAATAATTTTTTAAATTTAGTGTTAAATAATGTTTGTTTACATAAGCATGGTAATTCAAATTATCATTAGTTAATATTTTAATAAAGTTGTTACAGCAACAAAAATAATTAAGAAACTATGAAATTTAAGAAAATGTAAAACAAGAGGTGAAAGTTAGCTATAACTTAAAAAATTTAGAAACTATTATGAAGAAATATGAGAATAGTTTAAGCGTATCATTTGTTTTAATCACTAATTTCTTTTTTTAGTTCTCTCTCTCTCTCTTCCGCTTTAAGCGTGTGTCATTTTGAAAAGTTTTAAAATAAAGAGAATAACTCGAGCGCGCTCACGCATACCACTTATTTTTCACCTAGTTTCTTTTATTTCTCTAGGTTTCTCTCAATTTACTATAAAACTTTAAACAAGCGTAAACAAATAAGACAGCTATAATTAGTGACTTTAAAATTTTACCATGCCTGGTTTAGGGGCTATTAGTCCTAATGGAGGGCCAAAAGGACACAATTTCAAACTTACACTTATTATTCTTAAGTTTAAATTGATGAGCAAAAAAAATCCTAGGCTTATTTAAGAGTAATTTTGATTCTTTTTAATTTATAGAAAATTGAGAATATTAGGGGGCTAAATATGTACAAGGGACCACAAGGCCATAACATAAAACTTACACAAGAAATTCTAGAGTTGATAATGACAATTAAAAAACACAAAAACTAGGGGTTTTTAAAGGTAGTCGTTTGAAAAACTTGTCAGTGCGAATGCTAGGTTTTCTAATGTTTTTTAAAGTTTTTTTTTTGCGCTTTTGTAAAGTCAAAACACGTGTTTCACAAAAATAAATTTAACTTTAAACATAAAATGTATCAATAAAAGTAATTAAGTATTTTGAAAAAAATGAAAAATAAAAATTTACTAGAATACTACAATACTCAATTAGTTTAAAAAATATCAGCGATTAAATAGTGTTTTTGATAATTATTTTTTGTTGCTTATCATATTACTAAACATTAACTTGAACTTATCTCACGGCACAGATCTATTCTAGAATTTGTCTTCGAAAAAATGTTGCTGATGTTTTACTTAAGTTTACTCCAAAAGAATTAGCATTTAGTACTTATTAAAAATTAATTTAAAAAGGAATTAGTAACATTTTAAAATAAAACAAAAACTAGTTTAATCACTATTTAGATATCTTCATTCTTCTCTCACCTTAATATGTAACTGTTTAGCTTAAAATGTCCTGCTTAAATAAGTAATTTCAATTTTTTTAATAGAAATAAAGCAGATAAGCTTTATTTCTATTAAAAAACTACGGCTAGACTCACACAACACTACAATATGGCGACAAGTATCTATTTTAAAGTTTAAGAAAAATACATTGGAGTAAACTTAAAGAAAACATGAGTGAAAATTTATCAGAGCTAAAGCAAGAAATAACAAAAGCTGTGAGACAAGCTTAAATTAACAAAAAGTTGTATAATCAAAGAAAACTACCAATATTAAAAACCCTACTTAAACACTGACTAAATATAATACTTGCAAGATGGCACTAACCCTTGAATCCTAGAATTTGCACACAATTTTTTTTTCATCATGGAACAAGTTTAATGAAAAACACATTTATAGTAGCTTGTTGTTATGTTGTTATACTACTTAACATAGTTTTTAACCTTTTACTGAAGCTTAAAATAAAAATGGCCTAAACCATGTATTTACAAAACTTTTTTTAAATTCTAAAAAACTAGTCGCCTACTTTTACTCACAAGCAGACTTACCATTTTAACTTGCATATTGTTCTAAAACTAGAGAATTGAAAATATTATTTACTAAATTATAAGTATTAATAGTAACACCACTACACTAGTCATACTAAACATAAAAATATTTTTTTTCAATGTTAAGTATGGAGAAGCACGTAAAAAATTTTAATTAATTTAAGTAATTAACAAAATAAACTTTCCAATTAAAAATAAATAAACAAAATAAAAGTTTACTATGTTTAGATTAACTATAACTTATGATTTTTACCTGCTTACTTAGTAAAACTAAAAACTTATGAAAAATATTTGTTTATAAAAGATTAATTTTATAATTTTCAACGAATAGTTATAAAAATGTTTTAATATTACGGACAGAAAACAGAACACAAATAAAATTCAAGTTAAAATTGTAAAAAATGGTACAAAACTCTTTAAAATCTAGTAAAGGAGCTACAGGGGCCATGAGGTCATTATTTGAAACTAAATACATAACATATTTTGGAATTACAATTGTAAACCAAATAAAGAAAGGCTTTATTTATTATTAACTCTAGTTTTTGGAGTAACCTCTTTTAAGTGGACCATAGCTATTTCATTTTTTTAAAGGAGGGCTTTAACAAAATGTTTAGGAAACCTTGATATAGACCTAAAATATTTTTTTTTTAATTTTTAAAAACGTTTGATGTAAGTGTATTATTTTACTGTTATATATTATTTTAAAGAATTAATTCTTATTTTCAGCACAAAACTAAAGTGTTTAAATGAAATCAACAAAAATAAAATATATATTAACAACTAAGTAATAAATAACTCATTACTAGATATTTTTTTAATAATTAGTTAAAACTTTAGTCAACGTTGCTAAAGTTGATTTTTATGCTGTAAATAACAAGTATATTATAAAATCTAGTTTTTTATTTTGTAAAAATTTAGTTTCGATGTTTAAAACTTTATGTCTAAACTCTTTTGAAAGTTATTTTCGAAACTTAAGGCAAAACAATAAAAGTAAGACTTTTGCTTTATATTAACTTTTACAAAAAATTTTACAATTACAAATTTTTACAATACAAGGATTGCCAAATATTTTTTGCAAATTATCTTCAGGTTTTAAAAGTACCACAGATCTTCGGGTCTATTTTTAGTTAAAAATTAAGTTTAAGATAGGAAACTATGTTAAATATTATAAAAACATTAAAAAGATACTGTAAGTCTACTAAATCTGTTTTTTAATGAAAAAAATTGTCGATGATGACTAAAAAACTAAAATTTATATAATAGATTTTTTGTGTCAAATCGAAAAATTACTACTAAATATGTTAAACTTTTAAAAACATTCTGATTTTTGCAAGTTTTTTTAGTGTTTTTTGTTAAAAATACCAGGTTTTTTTTTTTCAAATTTCTTAAATTCTAAAATTTTAAATCAAACTATTAATTTAAACTTATTTTAAAATAAATAATCAAACTATTGAAACAATCTAAAGCTTTTAATCTTAATTTTATACAGAATAACCCCACAGTTTTTTGCTGAATTCAGTCATCTAACTTCCTTTTCGTCACTTTAACCCTCTATGTATGATTGATGTATTTTCAATAAACATTTCTATCAGCAAAATATAGTCACACTTAGCATAAAGTTGTAAAATAACTTAAAGGTAATAATATTTAACCATAAAAAACATTTATCTAAAACGTGTAACACTTATATAAATTGTTCACTTACTTTAATAAAATACTGCCTAAACCATGTAACATAGAATCCTTAAATCAAAAAAACAATCAATCAGAAAATAATATATTTAAGTAACTGTAATAATTACATAAAAAAGCAAACTGTATAACAGTTATAGAAAATATTTCCTTTTATCATTTAGTATAAAATTAGAAACAATGAAATCTACTCTTATTTATTTTATAAACATTATTATACAAAAAATTACAAACAAGTTAAACTACAATTGATTATACTTCTCTTATAACTTATTATTCAACTTTTAAAATCTTAAAAAAAATATCAAGAGGTATAGTAAACACATAAACTTGCAAAATAAAATAATAAACTTAGTGCTCAATTATAAAGTATTATTATTATTTTTTTAAAGAAAAACACTTTAATTCTTAAATTCTGCAAAAAAAACTTTTGTGTATGTATCACAGTTTCACTATGGAAAATTGCTTGCCACAGATAGGGTTGCCAAATGATTTTGTCAAATTTTCTCCAAGTTTTAAAATTTCCTCCAGGTTTTTGAAATAAGACGTTTAAGAGTTTATTTTTAGTTTAAATTTACATATAAGTTGAAAAACTGTGTTAAATAATATAACAACATGAAAAATATGTGAAGGTTAAATGTGAAGAAGAATGTTAGTTTAGTTTAGTTAAGTTGTAACTAAACTAAAAGAAATTTTTTTAAATTTATTTATTTTTTAGTGAGATTTTTAGACATTTAAAACAAATATGACAAAAGTGAAACCTGCTGTTAAGCTTTCTAATGATAACTAATTATTTTTTTTGTAAAGATACTCGTTAAGTTTAAAGTTTTTCTGCCTTTTATTACTTAAAACTTTTGAAAAATATTTTTTTTATAAAATATTAATTTGATAACTATTAACTAATAGTTAAATATATATTTTTTATGTTACAAATAGATAACTAAAATGTAAACAAAGTATAATTTCTAAATTATAAAATATAGTACAAAAGTTAATAAAGACCAGGGTTTGTAAAAGGAGGCCAAGTGGTCTTCTTCGGGCTATAAGCGGCAAGTAGGCCTAGGGGGGTATGAGCAATAAAGGAGCCACAAGATAAGTAAAGGAGGCCATGAGGTCATAGTAAAAAGCTTTATCAGATATTCTTAAGTTGCAAATGAAGAGCAAAAAAAAAAGGTTTTACGTAATTTTAAAAGAAAATATTAAATCATTATTATTAATTATAAATGAAGATTTTTGAAAAAAAATGTTAAAGGGGGTCATAGCTTTAACAATTTATTTAAAGAGGGTCTTTTGAAAAAGGCTTGGAAAACCCTGGTTTAGATCATAGCACAGTTTTTTTTTTTTAATTTCTAAAAATAAATTAACTTAATGTTAGAATTAAATTTAGTTTTATTCTTTTATATTGTATTTTTTAGAATTAATAATTATTATTAGCACAAAATTATCATGTTCAGATAACTCATTTAAAACCAAAGAAAATATATAAACAAGTTAATAATATAAAAGTAATTACTAAAAATATTTTAAATTGATAATTAAAGCTTAAGTCAAGTTCCTAATATAATTTTTTTACTGTTTTCAAGATTATGTTATAAAATACTGTTTTTTTTTTCTTAGAATAACTAACTATTACTGTTTAAAGTTTTGAATTTAAACCAGATATAAGTTTATTTAAGGCAAAAATGAAAATTAAATTGTTGTTATATATTAAACTTTACAAAATATATACAACTTTTATACAAAGTTTATCTTAAAATAAATCTACAACAACCAAAATATCTGAATGAAGTTACTCTTTAGGAGTGGTTCGTTTTATATCTAAAGCTAATTAGAATTTACTAACTATTTAAATAAAGTTTTTAGAAATCTAAAATAAGTCAGTTTATAAGTAACAAACATTTAAAAAAAGACTTTTAGTAGGTTTAAACTACTACTGCTCTAAATGTATTTTTAATGCAAAAAAAGTTATAAAATTTTTTTTTTTATAATTATTGATTTTGTGTGTCATATCAATTTTTTTTTTACTTAATATATAAATAGATGTTTAAAATACCATGCTTATCAAGTTTGGTTTTCATAAAGTTTCTCATATTTCAAGTTCTTCTACGTTTGTTCCCAAATTTATTTCAAAAACCAGGTTTTTGAAGGATTACAGGTTTTGTAACCTTGTAAATAATAAATAAACCTTTCTAATAATAAAAAGAAACTCTTAATTTAGCATAATTAAGTAAATTAAATTAGTGCAATGGTTTAAAACTAAAACCTACAGTCTTATTTCAAAATTATTCATATAGAGTTACATAATTTTAAATACATTTAGTTACTTTAAGAAAACAAATACAAGGGTTACCAAAGATAAAGCGTAGAAAAATTTCTTGAATATCCTGAGTTTTTCCTGACTTTTTGAGCTCTTTTTTTTAAATTATTCTATAATTTCAATTTTCTGTTAATACAGGTTATAACAACAACATTTTTTTTGATGAATTCAATCGTCCAACTTCTATTACATCACTTTAACCTTTTGTGTATAATTAATGTATTCTTATTAAACAGCTCTATCAGCAAAATATAGTCAGACTTAGCATAAAAGTTGTAAAATAACCTAAAAGTTAACATATATGTGTATCTTATAACAAAAAATAATAATCTAAAACATGCAACACTTAAATTAGTTGTTTACTTAGTTCCAAACACTACCTAAACTGTTTGATATAAAATCCTTAATTTAAAATCAATTAGATAAAAATATACTTAAGTAAATGTAAGAAATACAAAACAAGTAAACTATATACCTGTTATATATAATATTTGCTCTTATCATTTAATATAAAATTTGTAACAAACAAATCTATTGTTAATTATTTTAAAAACTTAATTTATATTATAAAAATTACAAATACGTAAACTTATAATGCATTTTAGCTCTCTTATAATTTATTATTCAAGTTTAAACAACTTAAAAACCATAAAGAGGTTTAATATACATATAAGCTTGTTACATAAAATACTAAACTTAAAGCTTAATTAAAAAATAATAATTGTTTAAATAAACAAAAAACACTTTGACTCTAAATTTCTGTAAGACAAACTTTTCGATATTGTAATGTCCTAGCAACAAATCATCAATACTAAAAAGCATACAAAAACTACCTATTCAAGTATGGTAGTTTTTCAATACATAAATAGAAAAAATTTGCACTTTTAAAAAGGACAGGGTTGCCACTCGTTTTTTTTCTAAAATTTTTTCAGGTTTTCAAAATTTTCTATAGGTATTAAAAAGTACACATTTTTCGTTCTACTTTTAGTTTAAAGTTTAGTTTAATGTAAGAAACTGTGTTAAATAGTAAAAAAAGATGTGGAAACATACTGTAAACGTAAAGCTACTTTAAGTATGTATTTTTGATAAAAAAAGTTTAATGATTACAAAGATTTTTATCTAAAATGATATATTATTTTGTTGAAACATAATTTACTAGACATGTTGAAATTGTTCAAAACTCCATGTTTTTCTAGGTTTCACCAAAATTTGTCAAAATCGTTTGCCTAAATTGTCAAATTGCAGGTTTTTCAAGGTTGCCTAGTAAAGAGACAACCATGAAAGGATATTTTATTAATTTATACTTAATGAAGGCTTTATAAACTAAGTAATTTTGTATAGTTAAAGAAAAAATTAGGCAATTTCAGTCTGACAAAAGAATTTTCAATTGATTGATACCATTTGAAAGCTCAGGAAAATAAAGTGTTTTTTAAATTTAAACTGACAATATCTAACTTTATTTTTTAATTTTATCAAATTTCCTGACTTTTCCGAACTTTTTTTTCAAAAATCCTTATTTTTTCCTGACTTTTGTCTTTTTTTTTAATTGTTTTCTAACTTTTCTAATTCCCTGACTTTTCCTGACTTTGTGGCAGTCCTGGAACTTACAAAAAATATTTTTTTTAATAAGTTTAAATAATTCAAGTTTTGGATTGTCGTCATCTATTTAACATTTGAATTTAAATAAAACTTTTAAAAGTATTTAAACTAAAATAAAGAGTTGTTTTATTTGTTGTCATATATTTTTTTCTAAAAACAAGAAAGCTAGGACTAACAAATTTAGTTCATAAACTAATAACAATAGTTTTCATCAATTGTTCATTGTTATAAAATTGTAGAAAACAGTAACTACAACAATACAATATATTAATTGAATTTAAACATAAAAACAATCAGTCAGGTATTTAAATATAAAGCTAATTTTCAATTATTCATTATATAGGTTATACATCTTAAAAAAAAAAACAGCCCAATAACTAATTATTTTTTATCAAACCTTATACAACATAGAGTTACTAAATTCTCTTATAAAGGTAAGTCATTCAAAACCTTTTTTTTACAAATTAAGCTTTGTATTAAGTAACCAAACAAATTATTAATGAGGAGTGTGAAGTTAGCTTAAATAACTTTTTTTAAATGTCCGAACTTTAGATCAAACTATTTTCCTTATCTTAATAGCTAAATAAAATGTTTTATTTTTATTTTAGCGTTCCTTTTTCTTTAATATATTTTAAACAATCCATTCGATTGGGGCTTGACTTTTAGTGTGGAGCTTAGACTTTTTTTTTACATTCTTTACTTAGCTCGAATTTAAAAAGAAAAAAGATAACATTTTTTTTTTCTTTCAATATTCATATTTATTAGCCAACAAATTTTATATAACACTTTTTTTTTCCAACTGTTAATATTTTGTACTATTTAGCGTTATTCTTGAATTCCTAAACCCTTAATAAGGCCTTATTATAAAATTGATAACAAAACTCATATTTCGTACTGTTTTGCCTTATTTCGGAATAAGGAATTCTAGAATAAGGCTAAATAGTACAAAATATTATTAGTTAAACAAAAAGTGTTATCTAAAATTTATTTGCTAATAAGTATGAAGACTAAAAGAAAATAAAAAAAATTTTTTTTTTTCTTTTAAATTACAGCTAAGTAAAAGTTGATAAAAAAAACTCTTTTTTTTCTAAAGCGCCCCACACTAAAAGTCACGCCCAAATCGAAAGAATTTTTTTTAGGTATTAAAGAAAAAGAACCGCTCTCTAAAATATAAAAAAAGTTTTTATTTAGCTATTAAGATAGGGAAAATAATTTGATCTAAAGTTTGGACATTAAAAAAAAAATTGTTCAAGCTAACTACACACTCGTTTATTAATGACCTGAAATGCTAAGCTTTCTAAACGGCATAAGTTCCGCTTGATTACACTTACACGACATTCAAGTTCCAAATGACAGCAATACTAACTTTGAATTTGAAAATTCTGCAACCTGGTCTGAAACAGAAAATACATAAATTATACATTTTTAAATGAAATTTTCACGTTGCATGTAATCTATTTTCTATTATTGCATTTTAATCAACATTGTTTCCACCCTGGAAACAAGTAGATATTTATCCATGAATCTCACCTGTCAATCAGCAGCACTTGATTTCTCATATGCACCTTACCAAAGGCTGGTCAATGGTTGCACCAAAGTTTGCTTAAATTTTACAAGCTGACTGTTGAGCTAGATATCTTACAATGTTACCATACACTCAGTATGCTTATGGTCATTCATTACCTAAAAATAGCTCAAAATTTTAAAGTATTCTGAAAATTTATATCTCTAAAACTTTTAATACTTAAGGATTATAAAAATTCTAGGATGACTAAGGACAGCTTCTGAGACATATGAAATCCGATTTGTGTTGCCAAAAGTGTGGTGTAAATCTAGTAATAGTAGGCGCATTTGCTATAGTTCTATGAAAAAATCACCAAACATTTACTCGAGCATATCATTTTAGCTACATACAAATAAATTTTCAGAAAACAAAATTTTAAAGGATCTGAATACTGAATAAAATCTATTTAAACTTTTTATTATTTTTTAAATAGTATTAAGAACTTATTTTAAATTGTGAATCTTAACTGCTTTTTATACTAATCTAGAAGTTATGAGCAATTTATTGGTCTTACTTTATTTTGCATATTAATTGTTCAACTGATACTTAAAAATATATTATTATATTATAGATAGAAAATGTTTTATGAAAAATATAACTTAATAAATTTAACTAGGATACAAAAATTAATAAAACTCACAGCTCAGGTTTTAATATTATGTTATAAAGTTGTTGAAAATATGTTTATTTAAAATGTATTGAATTATTTTGATTATTGTTTAAATAAACAAAACTTTATTGTTAAAATAAAATAATATAAAGAATAAAAATTTTTCTTTAAAAAAAAAAAAAGATACTTTTGTAATTAAAACTCTTAGATGATATGTTGAAAATGTTGGTCTTAGTTTTTTTTTTATATGAAAAATTGTAAACAAAAGTTATTTTATTACATCCTAATAATATGTAAAATAGAAAATCATTATATAAATAAATTGTCAAGTGATAAGTTTTATAATTTCCACGGACTTATAACATCACAATAAAGGAAAATTAAAAATTTTCTAGTGTTGAATTTTTGATACTTTTGTATAAATAAAGATCAAATAAATTATATAAAAGTTTTTGTACAAACAAAAAAAGTTTAACTTTAAGATACTATTTTCACAGTTTTTTCAAAGTGAAAAGTTTTTAATAAATTATAAATAAACACAAAAACTACTTTTTGTGCTTAGACTAAAAATATTTTAATGTTAACTTATAGTACAAATTAATGAGAGTTTACTTTTTCAAAAATATTTATATTTTTATTGTCTATTAAATAAAGTTTTTTTTTTCTCATTTTAGTTATTTTTTTAACTTTTTGCTTATCGTAATTAACTTTACAAAAAATTAGTAAACGAATTTTTACGTAAACAATATTGAAATATCGCTTTACTTGAGCTTATTCTAACAACTAATAAATTAAGGATTTTGTTGTTGTAATTATTTGTTATTTTGTTGGTTTTTATAACAAAAAACTACTTTTTTCAGAAAAAGAGGAACTTTTTAGAACATAAATGAAGTTTGCTGTTTATGTTTAAAATACAAATGACGACATTTAAACAAAACGTAAATGCTTAATTAGTTAACACGATTTTGAATTTTTCTATATAAAAAAACAAGTAATTGATACACTAGGATAATTGTACGAGCGCTTTTAAACTTGTTTTTTGAAAAGTAGACCACAATTAATTATTTTACTTTACATCTTATTTGCTTAAACAAGATCTAAAAGTAAGTAAATTAAAAAATGTTTAAACACCATATAAATGTTTAAGAGTTAACAAATGTTAAATTATCAAATAAAACTAAAATGAAACATTTTTTTTCATTTATAGGTAAAATATTAAAAACATAAAAAAAAAACTTGATAAGGTTTAGAATAGTTAAACAAACTACAAATTATTAATATTAATATTTAATTTTAAAGATTTTGTTTGACTAAAATGTTACTTCCGAAATTTAAAATTAAGTGTAATATTTGCTTTAACTGTAAGGTTTTAGTTTTGTATCATGTAGTTAATATTAAGAGTTCATTTTTATAAAACGTTTTTTTTTGATTAACATTTAGAGCTTACATAAATCGCTTACTAAATTTAGAATCTATTTGTTGTTAAAATGTTGATAATACATTTTTAAATCGGCAAATTTTCGCAGAGAACTAATGCTTATAAAATAATTAAACTCTTTAGAAACTTTGTTTTGAGAATTTAATTACCTTTTGGTTAAATAAAATGAATACAATTATTTCTATTTATTTACTTAAATAGTACTATAAATTATCTTTTTTATCAAAACAAAGTTTTCACAAACTCAGCAACTGTAATTTAGAACTACAAACTAAAATGTATAAAAATTATATAAATGATAGTTTGTTGCCTAATTTTTTTGATAGTCTTTAATTCAGACATTTTATAATTCACTATTTACTTATTTAAGTACTTCACATTTTCCTAAAAACTAGATAGAAACGTTACGTACTAAAGTCATTCTATAACTTTACTTAGATTAATTAATCCGTAGCGTTAAACATTAAAAGTTATTGACCATAAAATTATATTTGACATATTGTTTTATATTAAAACACTTAATTTTTTACTTTTTTTTCATTATAGAGACCAGAATACCTAGTTTAAGTTATTTGTTAACAGCTTAATGCAAGCAATCTGATGATTTTATAAAACTTAATATCTAGTGCGCAAGAAGTTATTAATACATCATAAAACAGAGGTGATATTCCGTTCTTGGCAATTCCATATTTAGGTTGACTTTTAATAATTATATACATTATCATACGACGTGATGTGATCTAATAATAAGTTTAATTTTTTTTAATAACTTTAATCGATTAACTTTAGACCGTTTTGCGTTGCAAAATAAAAAATATTCCAAGCGCTGTAAAGAGCTTCTCAACAATTTATTCTTGCTAAATCTCTATTCTAAACATTAATTTAGCTTTTTGTATTTTATTTTAGTTACACAATAGCCAATCAAAAAAATTATGAATGAATATTCTTACAGATTTTATAGTTGTTTTATTGTTACTAAATATTCTGATACATTACTATTTTTATAAATTCTATAATTTCTTTAATGTAATTAAAACAAAAACTTGAACTTCAGTTTTTAGATAAAAAAGTGTCAAAACATAATAGTTTTAATAATTTAAATACCTTTGTCTTACTAATCATGTATACAGAAATAATAACTAAACTTTCAAATGAATTTTTTGATAAACTTATAATACACTTACAAATTTTTGCTTAAAGAAGTTATGCAATGACTATTATCAATTATTAACCAAGGCAGTTATTAAAGTTAATAGTTAATAATAGTTGTTGTTTTTGGATTTAGTATTTAGTAAAATTAAGTGGATTCTAGCTTGTTTATATTGGGCTTAAATCTAATAATTAGGGGACAAAAAAATACTAGAAACGCACTGCTAGTTTAGTACGCAGTTTTGCGCTGTGCAGAAAGTGCGTACCTACATGGCAGTTTACTGTATTCAAACATGTATAAAATTCTTATTCAAAGTTTTAGTGCTACTTTTCTGAAAATATGTGTCTAAAATAAAAACAAATATTAATAAGTATATAGACACTAACATGCGAGTTTTTAATAAACAATTTGTACTAGCTTTAGTTATAATAAACAACATTTTTTATACGTGCGACATAATTTAAACAATAATTACTTAGCAAATTATTAGATTAAAAACAAAAAGTTGTACACCATATAAATACCACGCTACGCAACTGTATATACTACAAATAAAATCCTTCAACACGTAAAAATAAAATTTATTAAGTTAATTAGGAAGTTATGTGGACGATCTAAAGTTAATAAGATTTGTTAGTTGTTAAAACAACTTTATTTGGTGTAAAACTTCTACAACAAATTGAGGACTTATTTAAACAAAAAAATAATTTGTAATAGAAAGTTATTTTATATATATATTTATATATATATAAACTTTTAAAAAAAATATATCAATAAAAATTTATTTCTTGTTAAGATCACGGAAAAACTATACCTAAAGTGCTACAAAACTTTTGATAAATACTTATGTTTATGTTTTAAATACTTTATAATATATTTTAATAATTTCTAGCACATTTTTCTAATATTACTCAGAATTATAATAAACGCAAACACTAGATACCAAACAAATAAGAGGGTTAAATGAAAAAAAAAACAATTCTTTGGTCTATTTTTACTAAATTTTATTGATATTTCTTTTTTACTGTTTCACAGATATTTCAAAACAGAAAAAAACCATATATCATTTGTTGCTTCACATGTTTTTTCTGACCATTCATCGTTTTCAAAGTCGTAGATTTTGACTTCACCGCGTCTCTGAAACACAAAAATCTTACTGCCAATTGTAATTGCTTCAGAAGTGTATTTAAAGTCAAATCCAGATGCTAGTGTAGGTTGTTTCAACAGATTAAACTTATTAGTAGTTGAATCATAAACTTCACAACTGTTTGTAAAAAGTCCACCAAATACAAACAATTTGTTTTTTACTGCAACCGATTTGTGACAATCTCTTACATTAATCATATTTGGCATATTTTCCCAGGTATCTCCAACATGGTCGTATGCTTCAACAGTGTTTAAACTACCATTATGTATTCCACCAGATACAACGATTCTTTCTTCAAATACCGAGCAAGCTGAACACCTTCTTGCGTAGTTCATTCTTAATATTTCTTTCCATTTAAGACTTTTTGTATTAAAAACAAAACAAGTTGCTGTATCGAACCTTCCTATAGGTAGATTTATGACGCCGCTTAAAATAAAAAAATTATCCATAAAAGAACAAGCAGAAAAATCCATACGATCATCTATCATGCTAGTTATACGTTTCCAAGTGTTGGTAACAGGGGAGTATTTTTCAACTAACTTAATTGGTATTCCAGAATAATTAATGCCACCAAACACGTAAGTTTCACCTTTGATACAAACTGCTTTTAAATGATATCGACCTTTTTTTATATGTGGCAAACTTTTTAATTTACGAAGATTTTCTGCATCAAAAAGTTTAACGTCACTTGAGACTTTTTTCAAATGAAAATTTATTCCTCCACAAATTAATATCTTAAAATTACTTTCGTTGCAGTACCTGCTTGTATTGTTAAATTTAAAAGGATGTAATTGTTGTTTTTTGACTAAAACAGCTTTGATAATGCTAGCACATTCATTATTAATAATAAATGAAGACTTTTCCTTTAAAATCTTATTTATTGCTGGAACTGTTAGAATAGAAAGTTTAACTTTAGACAAAAGATCTTTTGCGTATTTGCTACGTTCAGATATGTCATGACACAACCAGCTATCGGCAGCATTGAATACTTGCAGTTCAGAATCAATGTTTAATTCACTGCTTGACAATATTTTAATTAGTGATAAGATGTCTAGTTCAAGTAAGTTGTTAGAATCAGCAATCATTGAGAAACATCTGTTAATAATGCTCATGGAAGCTTTAATTGAATTTCTTAGCTTGAAAATATTTGATGCGTGATATATTACTAAACTATTTTTAACATCTATTTTTGATATCATAATTCTGTGTAGTTCATCATCTTCAACTGCGCTGAGTAAAATATTGTTAAATTTCATTAACGGAATAAGCTTTTTCTCGTTCACAATAAAGTTTCCTGTAAAAATTACAGTTAATATTTCAAGATAAGTCATTATATAAAGTTTGGTTAATTTTGAATTATCAGAAAGCAATTACTGCTTATTGAATAAAATATAAATAGTTTATTATTTTGTTTAAGTGTATTTATTTTCTATCTTAGTTCAAATTTGAAATTAACGAATATAAGTTTAAAAGTTTCTATATTATTCTTATTCTTTTTTTCAAATTTATAAAAAATTATTTAATACTTATTAATATTTCATATTTATCATTCAAAAAAATTAAAATACTAGAAACATTCTCATTTTAAAAAAACAATTTTTTAAAAGGTTTATAATGTTACATAGTTTACGAAAATTTAGATAAAGGATATTAAAGAATAGACAACCTTGCTTCCCAAAGTCTTTTAAGTTTTTAAACACTTTTCCAGTCAATTTTTCAAAAATTTTTTTCTTGTTCAATATAACAAATTCAGAGCAGATTTGGTTGACAGGATTAGTTAGCGACTTGAATATATTCTGTCTGGCATGTTCAAGTCTTGTCATCTTTCTGGTTGGTACTTTCATGCAACTACTTGCTTTATTAGCTTGTTTTTGCATATTTCTTTTCCGATTTTTTAGCATTTTAAAAGTATAAATATTTATTATATCTCTAAACTAAATAAGTTTTAATATATAGTATTTAACTAAAATAATTTAACAGGAAAAAAGAGTAGAATAAAATTTTTTGTTATATAACAGGGTTTTCAAAAGGTCTATATCATTTAAGAAACTTAGAAGGCCATAGCTGCAAAAGGGGGATTCACAAAGCGACAGTATAAAACCTACACTAGATATCCTGAAACTTATGATGCAAAGCAACCAAAAATATCTTATGCGTAATTAAAGGTATATTTTTGGGATATTTTGTCTGAGGAGCAAAAGTTTTTTAAATTTCTAAAGAATTGTAAAATGTTTTTTTCAGTGTTGTTGTGAAGCATAATTAATAAGTAGTAATTTAAACATGTAAATGTATCAATTAAAAGTAATTTAAGTATATTAAGAAAGTAAAAACAAATTAATTGTGTTCATTAACTTAAAATTAAGCTATTATTCTTCTCTACGCCTAAGCCTAAGTAAATATAATTTTTACTACCTGTGACAAAAGCAGTTAATTTTTTTTGTTACTACTAAAGTTTATATAACATATTTATATACTATTCATTTATTAATACTAATACTAATTTACTTTAGTTACTCTTTTTGTAACAAAAAAAATATCAACTATTACATATCGATTATTTTAATATTTGTTGTTTATCATGCGAATTTATATTTACTTTAACTTGTCTTTCGGCACATGTGGATCTATACTAGAGGAAATGAGTCAAATATCCACGAAGGGACATTTTTGCACGAGGTTAAAAAAAAAATGATATAAAAAGTTTTTAAAAGATAAAACATTGATTCACATATAGTTTAATAATAATAAAAAAACAAAAGAAAATAAAGTTACAGTCCGAAGGTAAGGGCTAGATTTTTGGTGACAGTGATAGTTAATGATAAAAGAACAAAAACTTATAGGAATTAATATTAAAAAAATGACAAAAAAAAAAAATTTTAATAAAAAAACATAAAAAAACAAACATACCGAAAATTATAGTTAGAGGTACAATGATCGTATAAATAAAAATAAAAAATTAATCAAAAACAAAAAATTAATAATAATTATTTTTAAAAATAAAAACAAGTTACTGACCGCGAGAAACGGTTAAGAGTTTTATTGACAGTAAAAAGTTTAATGAAAATAAATAAGAACATTACAAAAGTAACTAATTTAAAACATTTCAAATTAAGTAAAATTGACAATGTAAAAAAGTGTTATAGTGCAAAAATGTCGCTTGGTGCAAAAGTGACTCTTTGTGTGAAAGTGTCTTAAAGCAAAAGTGTCTTTATACAAATTTAACACCTAAAAATTCTAGGGTTTGACAATGAAAAAACAACTCCTATTCTTTTGTTAAGTCTACTCGATTTGAAAAAAAAACTTTTGTAAAAACAATCTAAATAATAATTGAATAGACAACTTTAAATGTCATACTTGAGTTCGAGTAGCTGTTTAGCGGTTTACTTGTAAAAATATTGCATCTACTTCCACTAGATTCAGACCACACTACAAGTTTAGCAACAGAATTTTATTTTTAAAATTAAGAAAAATATTTTGGAGTTAACTTAAAAAAAACATGAGAGAAAACATATCAGATCCAAAGCATCGATAAACAAGTTCTGTGTGACAAGCTCAAATAAAATAAAAATTGTACGATTAACAATAAATACCACTATCAAATACAATAGTTAACCCATGACTAAATATAATACTAACAGAGTAGCGGCTAAACCTTGAATCCAATAAAACCTGAAATCTGTTAAATTAGGCAAAGTACTCTTCAAATTGAGAAATTTTGAACGAAAATCACTAAAAAACCTAGAACTTTGAACAATATTACATGATAAGTAGTAAAATTTGACTTGACACAAAAAATCAGCATAACATCATCAAAGTTATTTTCATTAAAAAACACATTTAAAATAGCCCTTTTCAACATGGTTATAATACTTAACACAGTATTAAACCTTAAACTTGACTTAGAATTTAAAATAGACTAAAGATGTGTACTTTAAAAACTTTGAAAAGTTCTTAAAGTCTAGTGGCTAGAATGTACATACAAGAAGGCCTGCTATTTTAATTTGCATATTGTTTTAAAAACCAGAGACTTGTAAATAATGTTAATTGATTAATAAGTATCAATAGTAACATAAGTACACAACAAATAAAATTTGTTTTTTTCTAATTATACTTAATTTTTAATGATACTTTTACAAATTTGAAATAAATATGACAAGTTTGAAACATGCTGTTGAACTTTCTGATGAAAACTAATTAAAACAAAAAGTTTTTTTTGTTATGATCAGGTTTTTTTGCTTATTTAAATTTAAAACTTAAGAAAAATTTTTTTTTTTTCAAATGTCAATTTAATAATTATTAACTAGCTATTTATCAAGAATATACTTTTTATGTTACAAATAGAATACTAAAATTAAAAAAACAGTATATACTCTTTAAACTAAAACAAACGGTACAAAAGTTAATATATACCAGGATTTCCCAAATTTGGCTAAGTGGCCTCCTTAGGGGCTATGAGCAGCATAGGGGCCAATGGGGGGTATGGACAGTAGAGGAGCCTCAAGTCATATTTAGAAACTTAAACTAGATATTCTGAAGTTGCAAATTAATAACAATAAAAAGGAAGTTTTAAATTATTTTAATGGAAGGTTTTTGAAGAAAACTGTTAAAAAAGGCCATATCTTCTTTAATTTCTTTAAAAAAAAGGCCTGGAATATCCTGATTTAGACCATAGCACAGGTTTTATGTATTGTTTTAACTTCTAAAACCAAAACTTCTTAATACAGTTTATACTGTTTTAATATATTATTTAGAATTATTACTTATTATCATTACAAAATTATAATGTATAGATAAAATTATTTAAAACAAAAATAAATATATTAACAAATTAATAATATATATATTAATAAAGAAAATTTTGATATAAATAATTATAGCTTGAGTCAAAGTTGCTATGGTTGGTTTTTTTAATGTTATTAAAAGTTATGTTGTAAATTATTGTTTTCTTTTTCTAATTTCTAGTCTAAACCCCATTTAAATTATTTTTAATCTAAGGAAAAACAAAAAATCAAAACGTTGTTAAATATTAACCTTTACGAAAATATAAACACTTTTTATATTAATATTAATTTTAGATTATTCTATGAAAACCAAAATATCTTATTGAATTTACTCTGTAAGACTACAACTAAAGCTAACTAAAACCGACTAAATTATTTGATTACGACTTTTAGAAATCTAAAATAATTAAGTTTCTAAATAACAGAAATTTTTAAAGAAACTTTAGTAGGTGTTACTACTACTACTCAAAATGTGTTTTTTATTAAAAAAATATGAAGAAAAAAAATCTAATTATAGTTTTTTAGTATCATATTAATTTTTTTTTTACTTTATTTTGAAATAGTTGTTTAAAGTACCAGGATTATCCAGGTTTTTTTTCTTAAAGTTTTTCACATTTCAAGTTCTTTTAGGTTGTTTGCCAAATTTTATAGAAAATGCAGGTGTTTGAAAGATTACAGGTTTTGTAGCAAGCCTGCTAATAATAAACAGAAACTCTAACTAAATTAAATAAATAGCTTAAATTAATTGCAAGCATAACTAAATGAGTTATAATAATGCAATGGTTTAAAACTAAAACTTGCAGTCCTACTATTCAATTATAGTTACCTAATTTCAATTATATTTAGTTACTTTGAGAAAACAAATTTAAGAGTTCCCAAAGATCAAGCTCAGAAAAACTTACTGAATATCCTGTCTTTTTGCTGAATTTTTACTGAAATAATTCTGACTATTCTAACTCTTAATTAAAACTATTCTATAATACATTATCAAACACTTTAAACTATCTAATGCTTTCAATCTTATTTTTTTACAGGTTTTAACAACAGCTTTTTTTGCTGAAATTAATCATCCAACTTCCATTACATCACTTAAACCTTTTGTGTATGATTAAAATATTTTAAATAAACAGCTCTATCAACAAAATCTAGTCAGACTTAGCAAAATAAATTGTAAAATAATCTAGCAGGTAACATACATGCATACCTTTTATTAAAAAACATTTAACACTTAAATTAATTGTTAACTTAGTTCCAAATACTACCTAAACTATTTAATAAAATATCATTATATTTAAAATCAGTTAGATAAAAATATACTTAAGTAAATGTACAAAAATACAAAATAAGTAAACTTTTTACCTGTAATATATAATATTTGCTCTTATCATTTAATATAAAATTTGTAACAAACAAATCTACTCTTATTTATTTTAAAACCTAAGTTATACTATAAAAATTACAAATATGTTAAATTGTATTGGTATGTAGCTTTCTTATAATTTATTATTCAAGTTTATACAACTTAAAAACCATAAAGGGTTATAATATACATATAAACTTAATACATAAAATACTAAACTTAGTGCTTAATAAAAAAAAAATTACTTAAACAAAAACACTTTAATTCTAAATTTCTGCATGATAAACTTTTGAGTATATATCATAGATTCACTATGGAAGTGTTCTTGCCACAAATCATCAATACTAAAAAGCAAGCATACAAAAACTACCTTATCAAGTAAGGTAGTTGTTCAATACATAAATAGAATTTTTTTTAAGTTTTATAAAGGACAGGGTTGCTACTCGTTTTTTCAAAATTTCTTCAGGTTTTCAAAATTTTCTCCTGTTATTAAAAAGTAAACATTTTTGGGTCTACTTATAGTTTAAAGTTTAGTTTAATGTAAGAAACTGTGTTTAATAGTATAAAAACTTTGTAAACATGTAAATTTACTTTACGTATGGATTTTAGTTTAAAATTAAGTGATGACAAAAATTTTTATCTAAAATGATAAGTTATTTTGTCGAATCAAAAATTTACTACTAAATGTGTTGAAATTATTTAAAATTCCAGGTTTTTCCAGGTCTAACAAAATTTCTCAAAATCCAGGTTTTTGTTTTGCCTAAATTGTCAAATTTCAGGTTTTTCAAGCTTTCCTTGTATAGTGGCAACCATAGAAGGATACTTTATTAATTTATACCTGATGAAGGCATTAGAAACTAAGTTATTTTGTATAGTTTAATTTTCCAATTTTAGTCTGAAAAAGAATTTTTAATTAATTTTACCATTTGAAGGCTCAGGAAAATAAGGAGTTTTGTAAACTTAGACTGACAATATTTAAAGTTATTTATTAATTTTAAAACATTTTTAGACTTTTTTTTAAAAGCCCCCATTTTTTCCTGATTTTTGTCTTTTTTCAAATTTTTTTTAATTTTTCCTGATTTCCTGACTTTGTGACAGTCCTGGAATTCACAAAATTTTTTTTTATCTTTTTTGAAAAGTATAGATAATTTTAAATTTTGGATTATCGTCATCTTATTAACATTTTAATTTAAATATAATTTTTAAAAGTATTTCAACTAAAATCAAGAGTTTTTTTATTTGTTGTCATACATCTTTTTACTAAAAACAACAAAACTAAGACTAAAAAATTTAGCTTACAAACTAATAACAATAGTTTTTATTAATTGTTAATTGGTATAAAATTGTAGAAAAACAGTAAGCACAAAAACACAAGATATTAATTCAATTTAAAAATAAAAACAAGCAGTCAGGAATTTAAGTATCAAGCTAATTTTCAATTATTTATTATATGGGTTATATATCTAAATAAAATAGCTAAATAACTACTTTATTTTTATTAAACCTTATACAATTTATAGCTAAAAATTCTCTAAAAAATGTATGCCGTTCAAAACTTTTTTACAAATTAAGCTTTGTATTAAGTAGCTAAACAAATTGTTAATGACCTCAAATGCTAAGTTTTTTCAAACTCATTATAAGTTCCGCTTGATTGCACTTACAAGATATTCAAGTTCCAAATGTCAGCAACACTAATTTTGAATTTAAAATTGCTGCAACCTGGTCTGAAATAGATAATACATAATTTATACATTTATACATGATTTTTTTTACGTTCCATGTAAACTATTTTTGGTTTTTGCATTTTCATTATCATTTTTGCCAAGCTGGAAACAAGTGGATACTTTTCTATGAATCTCACCTGTCAATCAGCAGCACTTGATTTATAATATGCACCTTACCAAATGCTAGACAATAGTTGCATCAAAAACTTTACAGGTTGACTGTTGAGCTAGGTATATTACTATGTTACCATACACTCAGGATGCTCATGGTAATTCATTGTCTCAAGGTAACTCGGGATTTTTGAAATTTTTGAATATACCTTTTTCAAAACTTTGAATTTTTTATGGATTTAAAAAAGTTATGATGACTTTAGACAACTTTTAAAACAAATGAATTTTGACACTAGTTGCCAAAGGTTTAGTGTAAACTTAGTGGCAGTAGGCGTATTTGCTATAGTTCTATAAAAAAATTACCAAACATTTACTCGAGTATATAATTTAAACTGAATACAAATAAATTTTCAGAAAACAAATTTTTAAAGGATCTGAATACTGAATAGAAGTTTATTTCAACTTTTAATTATTTTTTCAATTGTATTCAGAACTTACTTTAAATTGCAAATCGTTACTGATTTTTATACTAATTTAGAAATTATTAGAATTTTAATTGATTTTAATTTATTTTACATATTAATTGTTCAACTGATATTTAAAAATATATTATTTTATTATAGATAAAAAAGTGTTTTGTAAAATTATAACTTAGTAAATTTAACTAGGATACAAAAATTAATAAAACTCACAGCTCAGGTTTTATTTTATGTTATAAAGTGCAAAAAAAATGTTTAGTTAAAATGTATTGAATAACTGTGATTAGTGTTTAAATTAAAGTAGTACAAAACTTTATTGTTTTAATGAAATCATACAAAGAATAAAAACTTTTCTTTAAAAAAAAAAAGAAAAATTGTTATTAAATTTCTTAAGTGAAATGTTGAAAATGTTGGCCTAAGTTGCTAGTAATTTTTAATATGAAAAACTGTAAACAAAAGTTATTTTATTAAATCCTAATAATATGTAAAAAAGATCATCATTATTAAAATTAAATTGTCAAGTGATAAGTTTTATAATTTTCACGGACTTATAACATCACAATAAAGGAAAATTAAAAATGTCCAAGTGTTGAAATTTTTGATACATTTGTATAAATAAAGATCAAATAAATTATTTAAAAATTTTGTCCAAACAAAAAAAGTTTAACTTCATTATACTACTTCCACAGTTTTTTCAAAGTGAAAAGTTTTTAATAAATTAAGAATAAACACAGAAACTGCTTTTTGTGCTTCGACTAAAAAATTTCTAAAGTAAACTTATAATACAAATTAATGAGAGTTTACTTTTTCAAGAACTATTTATAACTTTTTTGTCTATTATATAAAGTTTTTATCTCATTTTAGTTAAATATTTAACTTTTTTGCTTATCGTAATTAACTGTACAAAAACTTAGTAAACGAATTTTTACGTAAACAATAATGAAAATATCGCTTTACTTGAGCTTACTTTTAACAACTAATAAATTAAGGTTTTTGTTGTTGTAATTATTTGTTATTGTGTTAGATTTTATAAAAGAAAACTATAGTTTTTTCAGAAAAAGAGGAGATTTTCAGCGCATACATGAAGTTTGCTGGTCATGATTGCGGTGTGCATAAAATGAACAGCATCAAGAGGTTTATCTGAAATTATTTCGGAAATTATAGAACTCCAGATGTAAAAAATGCGATAGTGATGCTAAGACATTACTTATAACAACTTTTTGCAGAATTCTTCCTGTAGATACTACGAAATCATAAAAAATATTTTTTTTTAAATTTGTATTCTTAAAAATAATGAATGTTAGTGTATCACTAATAAATTTTTCATCAAAAAAAATTTAATAAACTCGTAATCTAGTATACGATGTATATGTTTTTTTAAATTGGACCAGTGAAGTCGCTAATAGTTGGTCAAATCTTAAAAAATTCTGTCAAAAAAGGTTAGACTTTATTATTATTATCGTAAAATTCATAAAAAAATGTAATATGTGCTTTGAGAAACGTTAACATGTTTTATAAAATTTAGCCTAAACGAAAAAATTGTATCTTCAACTGTTATCAAAACACTTGAAAAAGACGGATCTGAAAATTTATAGATTTGGAAAGGAAAAATAATAATATATTAAAAGGTTCTCCTTTCACCAAAGACTTTAAAGTTTGACAAATTTTTTATTAGTTATATATAGTTTTGTTATATTTATGTACAATTACTATTACACATAACCTAGTTTTAAATTACTTTTCTAGGATATAGAAAAAAGGGTCGTAAAAAACAATGAAAGTAAAACTACAAAAAAAAGATTGAATAAAAAACCATATCATCTACTAAAGTTTTCTAATTATTATATTAAGCAGTGGGCACCAATCACTCCATTAAATTCTGAAACAATGACACTGTTTGTCAAAAATCAGGATGTGTTTCAGAACAATCAAGCGGCAGAATCTTATTTTGGAGTTATGAAGACTAAAACAATGAACCAACCTCAGCTAGAGGAAAAGAACTTAAGGGATATTTCTATAAAAAGATATGTTAAAGTAATACTAAAAAGTTTTTACTCAGTGTTTTATTTAAAACCTCATTGTTTAATAAGATTTACGAAACAATTAACCTTCAACAACAGTAGAAAGACTTAAAAAAATTGTTTAACAACTATGGCGTTTTTTTTTTTTACCCGAAAATTCTTTTTATTTTGTGTTTAATAATACATAACTTATAATAATCTATTTGAAAATACTGTTGTTTAAAATTATTGTTTCAACTAGTTTACTTTTAGAAATAAAAAATAATTAACTTTTCAATAAAAACTAAAATAATTTTCCTTGGAGTATTTTTTTTTCGCATAACTTAATCAAACGCATAGTTGATAAAAAAAAAAACCAATTAGTTAATCGTTTTTGTTGTGCTGATAAATTTTTATATCATAAACATTTAGCTAACGAGCATTAGTTTAATCTATTAATTTGAACGATAAATTAATTTGAGTTACTTATAATTGCGTTTTTCTTCATTCGATACCTTACATTTCATTAAGCAATAATTCTTTACATAAAAATTTATAGCTACTTACAGCATTACTCTAATTTAAATAAAAAATGTTTTTATTCTTGAAATTGTTTTTTTTTTTTAACAGTGTTAATTATTTTATAAAAAAACTAATATTTCTTTACTGTACGAACTTTAAAATGGAAACTGTTAATGTCCACTATTAAATCTTTAGTAAAATCAAATTTTTTTATTTGTTTTCGAAATTCATGATCTTTTTTTCATACATTTTAAAACAAAAAAGGTTAAACAAAAAAAAAAACAACTACGATTAATATTCTGATTTAAATTGTTGAACCACAAAATAACAACGCTAAAAATATTTCATCCAAAGACCTCTGTACAAAAAAGCATTCCAGTAATCGAGTCTTACATTACTTGGATAAAGCTTAATGTAATATTGAGGACAAGTATAGTCATATACTGCAAACGAAATATGAAACCTTTTAATAAATTTTTAATGTTTATATCTCAAATACTTCGAATAGTTTTTTTATTTCTAGCATATTTTTCTTTAAATCTACTCACTACTTATAAAATACTACATATGAAAAATTAGGAGCAATTAATAAAAAATAAACTTTTTTTGTCTTTTTTTACTGAGTTTTATAAATATTTCACTTTAATAATTTGACAGGTATTTTAACACAAGAAAATAATGTTAGATCTTTTGTTGCCTTACATGTTTTTAATGACCATTCATTGTTTTTAAAGTCGTAGATTTTGACTTCACTGTTTCTCTGAAAAACAAAAATTTTTGTGCCATTTGTAATAACTTCAGAAGGATAACATAAATCAAATCCTGAAGCTAATGTAGGTTTTTTCAATAGAGTAAACTTATTAGTAATTGAATTAAAAACTTCACAGCTAGTTTCAAATAATCCACTTATTACAAACAATTTGTTTTTGACCGCAACTTATTTGTGACCATGTCTTTCATTTATCATATTTGGCAAGTTTTCCCAGGTATCTCCAACATGGTCATATGCTTCAACAGTGTTTAAACCATCATCACGATACCTTCCTACATTATAAATTCCACCAGATACAACAATTCTTCCTTCAAATATCGAACAAGCTAAATAACTTCTTTCGTTGTTCATTCTTGACATTTCTTTCCACTTCATAAATTTTGTATTAAACTTGTAACAAGTAGCTGTATCGTGACTTCCTCTAACATGACCTATCCTTCCACCCATTATATAAACATTATCGATAAAAGAACAAGCAGAAAACAAATTACGACCATCTATCATATTAATTATATATTTCCAAGTGTTTGTAACAGGGGAGTATTTTTCAACTGACCTTTTTTGTTTTCCAGAAGCAAAAATGCCACCAAACACGTAAATTTCACCTTTACTCCAAACTGCTCCAAATCTGCTTCTGGCTTTTTTCATGTTTTGCAATCTATTTATTTCAGTAAAATTGTTTGCATTAAATAATTTAACATCATTGGAATTATTTCCTAGGTTAGTATTGTTACCCCCACATACTAGTATGTTAAAATTAGTATGGTTGCAGTACCTTGGTGAGTTTAATTGATGTTTATTAATTAAAACAGCCTCAATAATAGTATTACATTCAGGATACTTTGATGATACAATTTCTAAAATTTGTTTTAATGCAGGAACTGATAGTAGTGAAAGTCTAACCTTAGACAAAAGACCTTTTGCATATTTGCTACGTTCAGTTATGTCATGACACAACCATCTATCTACTGCATCAAATACTTGCAGTTCTGAGTCAATGTTTAAACTACTACTTGAAAGTATCTTTACGATATAGATAAAGTCTAAATCTAGAAATCTACTAGAATAAGAAGCCATTGTAAAACTGCGTTCAATAAGGTTCATGGAAACTTCAATTGCACTTGATAACTTGAAAATATTTGATGAGTAATATATTATAAAACATTTTTTTATATTAGTTTTAGACATCACAGATTTCTTTATTTTATCATCATTAAATTCAGTTAGTAAAACTTTTTTAAATTTCATTAATGTCACAAGTTCATCCTTCTCCAAAATGTGGCTTTCTGTTAAAATTTAAAGTTAAATATTTTTAAAATTTTATATCAGACATTTCGTAACATAAAAATCCATTTTATGCATTTACAGAATTGAATAAAATGAGCAATATCACATCTTTTGGTTATTTTTTTTTTCTCAGGAAAATGACTAGTGAAAAGGCAAAAGTTAAAATTGATAATAAACTAGTAAGACAAGTTATCTGATACAGGACAATATTATTATAAAAGATTTTGTCTAGTCGGTAAAAAAGAAAATGAGTTTTGGAATCATAGTTTTTTCTTAAACTTTTTAGAAGTGATAATAAATAATCTAGTTTTTAATTGGAAAAGATCTTAGAAATAAAACTATATTTTGTAATTCAAAACATGTTACAACTTTGAACCTTAACCTGAATACAATTAAAGTGAACAACTGTATAGATTTTAAAATAAAAAAGGAGATACTTAATTCTCATCTCAATTAAATACCTTATAATATTCAATCTAAAAAAAATTAAAACCTTGATTTCTAAAATTTTAGATTTTATTTAAAAATTTTTTATCAAGTTTTCGAAAAACGTTTTTCTTGTTAAACATAACGAATTTAGAGTAGTTTTGGTTGACAGGATTTGTTAGCAACTTGAATATATTTTGTTTGGCATCTTCAAGTTTTGTTGTCATTCTACTTGGTGCTTTTATGCATAATTGTTCTTCTTTAGCTGTTTTTTGCATATTTATTTTAAGTTTTTGGTATATTAACCTTTTAACTTTTTATAAAATCTATAAATAAAAAACATAAGTAAGTAGAATTAAAATAAATTATTTCACTGTAAAAAAAAGTTAAGGATATAAAATTCAATTGTATAACATGATTTTTTAAAGGTTGATATTATTTAAGAAATTCAGAAGGCCATAGCTGCAAAAGGGGAGCCACAAAGCGACATTATAGAAATTACATTAGTTATTCTTGAACTGATGATGCAAAACAACCAAAAAGATCTTATGCGCATTTAAATGTATATTTTTAAGCAATTTTGTTTGAGTAGGCCGTAGCTTTTTTATTTTCTTTAAAAAGTATTAGTTTTTTTAGGTGTTGTTGTAATCCTAAATAACATTTTTCATAAGTATACCTTGAACATGTAAATGTATCATTGAAACTAGTTAAAGTATATTTAAAAATTTAAAAAAGAATAGTTGTATTCACTAACTTAAAGTGAATCAATTTATATTCATTTCTACGTCTAACCCTGAGTAATTTTTTTTACTACCTCTGACAGGTACAGTTAATCTTTTTTCACTACTTAAAACTTAATTTAAAAGTATATGTATTTTTAGAAATTTTAAAAAAAGTAAAATATTAATTAATGAAAAATATATATTTTTTTCATTAACTAATATTCTATTCCTTTTAAAATTTTACAAGAGGGGTCATTTATGCACGAAGTTAAAAATAACTGTTATAAAAAAAAAATAAAAATAAGAATTTAATAGAAATAAATTTGATAGTAACGCAAAATAATTAAATTAAGTTATTGACCGAGAGTAAGGGCTAGGCTTAGGGGTAACAGTAATAGTAAGTAATAAAAAAAAAACAAATTAGAAAAATTGTTATCAAAGAAAAAAAAAAAAGCCAAACAAATATATATATACCGAAAACAATAGTTAGGGGTACAAAGATCGTTAAAAAAAACATTAAAACTTCAAAAAAAAAAAATTATTAACCGCGAGAAAGAGTTAGGGGTTTTAATGACGATGAAAATAAATCATAAATAAAAAAAATATTTCAAAAAATATTAATTAAAAACATTTTCAAGTCGTGGAAAATTGAAACTTTGATAAATTGTCATAGTGCAAAAATGTCCCTCGATGCAAAAGTGAATATTCGTGTGAACGTGTCTTAATGCAAAAGTGTCCCTTCATGCAAGTTTGACACCTACCCATTTCAGGGTTTGACTCTGAAAACACAACGCTGATGCTTTAGTTAAGTGTACTCGAAATGAAGAAAGTTTAGTTTTACTTAACTAAAACCATTTTTTTAACTATACTTATATTTTTTAACGATACTTTTACACATTTAAAATAAATATGACAAGTGTAATCATGCTATAAATATCTAATAATAACTGATTAAATTATTTTTTTCTAGTTAAGATTAAATATAAATTTAAAGTTTAAAACTAATAAAAATATTGGCTTTAAAAAGTACTAATTGATAACTATCAAACAATAATTAAGTATATATTTTTATGTTACAAATAGAATACTATAAAATAAACAAAAAATACTTTTTAAATTATAAAAAATGGTACAAAAGTCTATATAGACCTAGGTTTCCCAAAGTTGGCCTATTGGCCTCCATCGAATCAGGGTCCAATTGGGAACATGAGAAGTAAAGGAGCTACAAAGGGGCCATGAGATCACAATTTGATACTCACATTAATATTCTGAAATTGCAAATAAACAGCAGAAAAAAAAAGGTTTTACGTGATTTTAATTGTACGTTTTTGAGTAAAATTGTTGAAAGGCGCCAAAGTTTGTTATTATTTTAAAATGGGACCTTTTGAAAAATACTAGGAAAACCCTGATTTAGCCAAAAGCACATGTTTTATTATTTATTTTAATTGCTAAAATAAAACAACGAAATGTTATGTTTAAATATAGTTTTTTACTGTTTTATTTATATTCAGAATTATAACTTATTATAAGCTCAAAGTTTTAATGTTTAAACAAATAGTTAGAAACATAAAACAATTATATTTAAAAAATTTATAATATATAAATAAGTAAAAAATTATTTTAAGTTGATTATTTAAGCTTAAGTCAAAGTTGCATAGGTTGTTTTTTAACTGTTATCAAAAGTTTCATTATAAAATATTGTTTTTTTTTTTAAACTAAGTTTGACTGTCCCAAAACTATAATTCTAAACTCCATTTAAGTTATATTAAACTTAAAATAAAAAATTAAATAGTTGTTAGATAAATCTTTAACAAAAATATAAACAGCTTTTATAATAAGACTATTTTTAGATAAATCTTTAACAACCTAAATATCTAATTCAAATAACTCTTCAAGTAGTTTATTTTACATCTAAAGCTACCGAAATAAAACTAAACTATTTGATTGCAATTTATAGAAATCTTAAATAAGTAAGTTTTTTCAAAGAAACTGTAGGAACTACTACTGCTCTAAATGTGTTTTTTATGACTAAAAAAATATAAAGAGAATTTTTTTTTTAATAAAATTCAATTTGATAAATCAAAAAATTTTTACTTAATATGTAAAGAGTTGTTTAAAATACCAGGATTATCCAGGTTTTTTTTCAAAGTTTCTAACATTTCAAGTTCTTCTAGGTTTTTTGTGCAATTTTTTAGAAATCCAGGTTTTTCAGGATTAAAGGTTTTGTGGCAACACTGCTAATAATAAACGGAAACTCTTGCTATATTAAAAAAGAATAGTTCAAATGGATTGCTTAGCATAACAGAATAAATTATAATGATGCAATGGTTTAAAACTAAAACCTGCAGTTTTATTACAAAATTGTTTAATGGTATTTACCTAATTTTAAATAAATTTAGTTGCTTAAAAAAAACTATTTCAAGAGTTGCCACATATCGAGTTAAGAAAAATTTCCTGACTCTCCTGACTTATTTCCAGACTTTTTACTAAACTTTTCGTGACCTTTATAACTCTTAACTTAAACTTATTTTAAAATACATTATAAAATACTTAAAATTTCTAAAGCTTTAAATCTTATTTTTGACACTTAAACCATCTGTTTATGATTACTGTATTTTCAATAAACAGCTCTATTAGCAAAATATAGTCAAACTTAACATAAAAGTTGTTAAATTACCTAGAAGTAATGTCTTAGAATAAAAATTATTTATCTAAAAATTGTAATACTTAAATGAATTATTTACTTAGTTTTAAATACTACCTTAACAATTTAATATAAAATCCTTACATTTAAAACTAATTAGATACGAATATACTTCAGTAAGTGAAAAAAATACAAAATAAGTAAACTATATATTCATGTTGTAAAAAATATTTCCCCTTATCATTTAATATAATTTTGTAACAAATAAATCTACGCTTATTTATTTGAAAAACTTAAGTTATTCTGTAAAAATTACAAATACATTAAATTATCATGGAATATAGCTCTATTACAATTTATTATTCAAGTATAATTAATTTAAAATAACAAAAAGAGGTATAATATACACATAAACCTGTTACATAAAATACTAAACTTAGTTGTTAATTATGTAGAACTTAATTGTTTACTTAAACAAAAACACTTTTATTATAAATTTCTGCAAGATAAACTTTTGTATATATATCACAGTTTCACTATGGAAGGTTCCTTGCCAAAAATCATCAATAATAAAAAGCATACAAAATTACCTATTCAAGCAGGGTAGTAGTTTAATACATCAATAGATATATTTTGCAGTTTTATAAAGGACAGGGTTGCCACCTATTTTTTCAAAACTTTCTTTAAGCTTTTAAAATTTTCTTCAGGTCTTTAACAGTAAATATTTTTGGGTTTATTTTTAGTTTTAAGTTTAGTTTGAGGTAAGAAGCTTTGTTAAAAAGTGTAAAAACATTGTAAAGCTAATTTAAATGTGGATTTTTGATAAAGAAAATTTTAATGATTGCAAAACATTTTACCTTTATTAAGGATTTTTTTTTCAAATCAAAATTTTACTACTGAACATATTAAAATCGTTCAAAATTCAATGTTTTTCATGGTTTTCAGGTGAAGTGGCAACCGTGAATAGATATTTTATTAATTTATACCTGATGAAGGCGTTAGAAATTAAGTAGTTTTTTGTTAGTTAAAGGAAAATTTTGCAGCTTTAGTCTGAAAGAAAAATTTTTAATCGTTATTTACAATTTGATGGCTTATGAAAAGATGGAGTTTTGTAAGTTTTAACTAACAATTACTAATTTTATTTTTTAATTTTATCAATTTTCCTGACTTTTCCAGATTTTATTTTAAAAACAATCCTCATTAATTCTTGACTTTTGTCAATTTTTTAGTTTATCTTAACTTTTTTTTATTTTTAGACTTTTCCTGACCTTTTGGCAGCCCTAAAGTTCACAAAAAAAATTACATCTTTATTAGTATATATTAATAAATTTTTATAAATATTTAAACAAAAATTAAAAGTTTTTTTATTTATTGTTATACGTTTTTTTTACTAAAACCATTACAGCTAAAACTAACAAATTTAGCTCATAAACTGATAACAATAGTTTTCATTAACTGTTTATTGTTTAAAATTGTAAGATACAGTAAGCACAACAACATTCTAAAGTACATGTATACAGATTTATTCAATCTAAACATAAAAAAAGCAGTCAGGTTTTAAAATACAAAGCTAACTTTCAATTTTATTTATGGGGGTTATATATTTAAATAAAATAGCTTATAACTATTTAATCGTTATTAAACCTAATACAAAAAATACAAAGATTCTCTGAGAAAAAAACATTTATTATTTTTTTTACATATCAAACTTTGTATTAATTATTCAAACAAATTATTTATAAAGTTAAATGTTAAGGTTTTCTAAACCAATTATAAGTTCCGCTTAATTTCACTAAAAAGACATTCAAATTTGAAATACCAGCAATAGTACTTAGAATTTAAAGTTGCTGCAACCTGGTCAGGAACAGTTAATAAATAGTTTCTACATTTGTACATGATTATTTCACGCTTAATGTAAACTATTTTGGATTATTGCATTTTAATTAACAATGTTGCCAAGCTGGAAACAAGTGGATATTTCTCCATGAACCTTACATGTCAATCAGCAGCACTTGATTTCTCATATGCACCTTACCAAAGGCTGGTCAATGGTTGCACCAAAGTTTGCTAAAATTTTACAGGTTGACTGTTGAGCTAGATATCTTACTATATTACCATACACTCAGGATGCTCATGGTCATTCATTACCTTAAGATATCTCAGGATTTTAAAGTTTTTTGAAAATATCAGTTTCTAATACTTTTTTATCTTATAAGAATTTCATTATTTTTAGGATGACTAAGGACAGCTTCTGAGACATATGAATTTTACACTAGATGCAAAAAGTGTGGTGTAAATCTAGCGGTTATAGGCGCAATAGCTATAGTTCTATAAATAGATTACTAAATATTCACTCAAGCATAACATTTTAACTAAAAATAGATAAGTTTCAAGTAAATAAAAGTTTAAGAGATCTAAATAATATCAATTTAGAATAAAAATTATTTTCTCAATGTTAATTAAAAACTTACTTAAAATTGTTAATATTAACTGCTCACTATACTAATTTAGAAATTGTAATGAGTGTTATTGATTTTAAGTTTTTTACTTAATAAATGTTCAACTAATGTTTAAGTACATATTTTAATATTATAGCTAGAAAAATGTATTATTTAAAATTAAAATCCATAATTTCTACTTGAATACAAAAATCAATATAAATCTCAATTTAAATTTTTTTTATGTTTTAAATTTCTAATATAAAATGTTTGGTTAAAATGTAATTATTGTTTAAATAACAATTAACAGCACAAAACTTATTGTTAAAATGAAATGTCTTATAAAACTATAAATTTTTTTAATGAAAAATAAGATACCTTAGCATTTAAAACTCTTAAGTGAAATGTTGAAAACCTAGGTCTAAGTTGCTAGTGTTTTTGTTTAACATATAAATAAGTGTAACACAAATTATTTTATTAAATCTTAAAAGTATGTAAGGCAGTACATCGATAAAAAATAAACTGTATCTTAATAAGTTTTATAGTTTTCAAAGACTTGATCATAATAAAGATAAGTTTAATTGTCTAAGTGTTTAAAGTTTTTATAGTTTTAAATAAATTAGATGAAACCAACTTTATTAAAGTTTATGTGTAAACAAAAAAGGTTTTACTTTATAATACCACTTTTAAATTTCTATAAAGTGAAATACTTCAAACAAATTGAAAATAAAAACAAAAACTGCTTTTTATAAATAAACTAAAAGAGTTTTAAAGTAAACTTATGAAGAAAATTAATGAGAGTTTACAGTTTCAAAAATATTTATATTTTTATCATCTATTAGATTAAGTTTTTATCTCATATAAGTTTATTATGTAATTATTTCATTTTTGATTTTCACAATTAATCTTTAAAAAGTTAGTAAACAATTCTATACGTATACAACAATAAAAATATTGATTTACTTTAGCTTACGTTAAAGAATTAAGAAACTAAGGTTTTTATTTTACCAATAGACTAAACAAATCTTAAAAATTACTATTTGTAGTTAAAATATTCTTACTAGAGATATGTTTATGTGTACCTGTTCACCGTGTTTTAAATTTATGCAATAATTAATGCAACATCTTGCCTTATATACACTATTATTAAATGAACTATTTAGTGATAAAAATAAGATTGAGAGGTAGTTGCTTAATTGCAGATTTATATTATAATATAATTTATTGATTAAAGCGAGTGTTTGTTGGAAGTTTATAATTTTACTGTTATATTTGCGTGCAACATCAATTTCAGACCAAATAAACTGTATTTACTTAAATACAAAAAAAATATCATATAATCAAATTTAATTAATTAATAAAAACACTCTATCGCTTGTTATAACAAAAAAATTTAATAAATAACACAAGCTTTTTTATTTTAAAAAATACTATTACATGACCATGTATTAAAAAGAAAAAATATAGTAAAATAGTGGATAATTTATGTTTATATGGTATAAATTTTATAGAATATAAAAGTTTTGGTTTATCTAAAACGTCTGTAATTTAACAAACTTGCCTACATTGTTGTGCGTAGCACAAATTTTTGTATAATTTCATAATATTGTTTATCGGATATTTATAAAATTCTGGTACAAAAAAACTCAACAGCAAAAATTATTTTTTTAATAAGTTATTTTAGAATAATAAGGTTGTTTTATAAATAAATTCACATAAGTTTAACTTATCAAATCTTTAATATATACTGAAATATATATCCGATTTAATAGTGAAACTTTATTACTAACGAACACAGACTAAAGTCATTAATATATATCTAATAGTTTTAAATAAACAATACTTCTAAAATATAACAACAATGAACAGATATTTTTTCTTTTGTAATATTAAAATAAACTTAACGTTATTATTTCTTGAAAAGAATATTGTTGGTTTTAAGTTTCATGTTGATATATAAAATATTTAGTAAATTATATTTTAGATGTAATTTTTTTTATCTGTGTTTATTACCACAAATGTTTTAAAAGAAGAATCTTTAAATCTTAACAAATTAGTTGAAGTGTACAGAAACAGTAAGTTTATAAGTATTTCAAGTTTTTGTATTTTAATTGAAATTTAATTTCAGTCACAGTAACATATAACTGTTTTTATAACTTAAAGACTTAAGTAACTGTACTTATCAATCTTAAAAAATAATAAAAATTAGTTAATAAAATATCATTATACTACTTTTAATTGTTTTTATTAATATACGATGTAACTTAAAAAGTAAAATTAAAAGTTAATATAAATATTGAGACTTTGTAAAAAATATTATATTATAATAAATAATTGTTTAAAATTATATTGCAAACTGACTATCAAAAAATTGGTACTAGTTTGTTTTAAAATGCATAACAATTAAAATTTGTAAAATTATCGCATTTTCTTACACAAAAAGTCAGTAGTTTCTACAGCCATCATCAACATAATTGAGATGTTTCGCGCCATCAATAATAGTTAATGAACTTTACCCAAAAATCAACAAAAACAGCATCCGAGACAATCCTACGACCGATTTCGTCCTAATTAGGACTCATCAGGTAGGAATAGTCGCGTGAACCTCTGTTGTAATCTTAACCAAGCAGGCTTAATTACAAAGTACTGAAGCGACCATTTGTGGGTAAAGTTTTTTAAAAACAATATATTATCTTGAATGTATTTATAGAAACCGAAATGTTTATTTATTTTATAAGCCAATATATAATTTAAACGTGTTTATAAGCAAACTTATTTATATATTTACTATTAAGTTTATACGGCATTTATCAGTAGCGTTTAAAACAATAAATATTTTGCTAACGAGTTTTAAATTTAAAATTATTATGATTTTAATCCAAAAACTATTAATTGACTTTATAGCAACAAAAGTTACGTTGCTTTTTTCTTCTTTCGGTAATTAAAATTCAATTTAGGTTTGCTTTTTTTCATATAAATATATAGACACTTACAGAATTTATTCAAATTGATTTTCTAATATTTTTACACTAAAAAAATTTTAGTTTAAACCAATGTAAGGTTGAAAATATTTATAAACAAAGCTAGTATTTTTTTTTTTTTACTACGAATTTCAACATGAAAATTGGTAATGTCCTTCATTTAGCCTTTATTAAAATTGACTATTATTATAATTTATGCATTTACTAATCTTAATTATGTACCTTTTTCTAAAACCTAAACAAATAAAAGGATAATAGTTTGTGATATAGATTATTTATTGAAACACAAAAAAAAAACGTATAAAGTAATTGATGCACTACCTGAAGAGAACTTTTCGGTAATAGAGTCGTACAAGACTTGAAATCAGTTTATTCAGATTGAGTATGAAATAAAAAATTCTCAACACACAATATTAAAAAATAAATATTTATAATCTATCGGCTCTTGGAAAATTATGTGTATCATTTAAGATCAACAGTCGTTATTTCTAAAATTAATTTATTTAGTTTATATTATCTAAAAAAAACTAGTATTTACTTTAAAAAACGTATTTGTAGTAGAGAATAAAATGTTTAGTGTAGTGTACCTCAAATTTAATAACCTATTAATGAAAGTTGGATAAACGTATAGACTAGTTTTTTCACAAATTTTGAAAAAAATATTATAAAATTCATATAAGATAGAACTAACTTGAAGTGCTACAAAACTTTTAATAACTTTTTAGTGTTCTTGTCTCAAATACTTCTAAATAAACTTTATTAACTTGTACATAAAATTTTTAAAATTCTACTCAGTACCTATGATACACGCTAACACTAGATATCATATAATTTAGAGCAATTGATGAAAAGAAAAAATACAATGTTAAAGGTCTTTTTTTACTGAACATTATTAATATTTTCTAAGACCATTTCACGGGTATTTTAACACAAGAAAAAAACATTATACCTTTTGTTGCTTCACATTTTTTTACTGACCACTCATCGTTTTTAAAGTCAAATGTTTTGACTTCACTGTTTTTCTGAAAAATAAAAATCTTACTGCCGATTGTAATCACTTCAGAAGGGTTACATAAATCTCGTACAGAAGCTAGTGAAGGTTGTTTTAACAAAGTAAACTTATTAGTAGCTGAATCAAAAACTTCACAATTGTTTATAAATAATCCACCAATTACAAACAATTTGTTTTTTACTGCAACTGATTTGTGACGAAATCTTCCATTAATCATATTTTGCATGTTTTCCCAGGTATCTCCAACATGGTCATATGCTTCAACAGTGTTTGAAATAGTAACATTACTATATCCACCAGATACTACAATTCTTCCTTCAAATACCGAGCAAGATGAAAGCCTTCTTGCAATGTTCATTCCTGATATTTCTTTCCATTTCAGAACTTTTGTATAAAACTCAAAACAAGTAACTGTACTATTACTTCCTATAACATTACCTATACGCCCGCCGATAATATAAATATTATCCATAAAAGAACAAGCACAAAACAACCTACGACCATCAATCATGTCAGTTACATATTCCCAAGTGTTGGTATTTGGAGAGTATTTTTCAATTAATCTTACGGTATTTCCGTCATAGTCAATGCCAACAAACACAAAAATTTCACCTTTTATACAAACTGCTCCTAAAATGCATCTGGCTTCTTTCATGTGTCGCAAACTATTGACTTCACTAAAATTGTTTGCATAAAATAATTTAACACCATTTGAAACGTTCTTTAGTTTTACATTTTTTCCCCCACAAACTAATAAGTTAAAATTATTTTGGTTGCAGTACCTGGTTGAGTTTAATTGTTGTTTATTGGTTAAAACAGCTTCAATTATATTACTACATTCAGGATACTTTGATGATACTCTGTCTAAAACTTGTTTTAATGCAGGAACTGATAGTAGTGAAAGTCTAACCCTAGACATAAGATTTTTTGCGTATTTGCTACGTTCAGTTATTTCATGACACAACCATCTATCTACTGCATTGGTAACTTGCAATTCTGAGTCAATGTTTAAACCACTCCTTGAAAGTATCTTTCTGATAAAGATGAATTCTAATTCTAGAAAATTATCAGAATCAGCAATCATTGGAAAACAGCGCTCTATAAGGCTCATGGAAATTCTAATTGAAGTTAACAACTTAAAAATGTTCGATAATTTATATATTACTAAACATTTTTTTATATCAGTTTTGGACATCACACATTTCTTTATTTTATCATCTTTAAATTCAGTAAGTAAAACTTTGTTAAATTTCATCAATGTCACAAGTTCATCCTTCTCCAAATTATAGTTTTCTGTAAATATATAAAGTTTAATATTTTAAAAATTCTATATCAAGTATTTCGTAACATAGCAAATTTATTTAATCTCTCAAGCTTTTACAGAGTTTCATCAAATGGACAATATTACCCTATATGGTTAACTTTTTTATCAGGAAAACAACTAGTTAAAGGGCAAAAAATGGAACTGTTGAGAAATTTTTAAAACAATTATCTGATACAGGCCAATATAAGTTAAAAGATTTTTCCTAGTGGGTGAAAAATAAAACGAGTTTCGGAAACAATAGTTTAGTATTACACTGTTTACAAACAATAATAAATTACTTGGTTCGATTAGGAAAATCTAACTAAAAAATCATGTTTTGCATTTCAAAACAAGTAACAATTTCGAATCTTAACCTAAATAAAAATATAGTAAACAACTATACACCTATTAAAATTAAAAAGAAGATACTTAGTTTTTTATCTAGATTAAATATCTTACTATATTCAATTAAGAAATTAAAACCTTTATGTCCAAGATCTTCGATTTTATCTAACATTTTTCTATCGAGTTTTTTAAAGGCTTTTTTCTTGCTAAACATTACAAATTCAGGGCGGTTTTGGTTCACAGAACTTGTTAGCGACTTGAATACATTTTGTCTGGCATTTTCAAGTCTTGTTGTTTTTCTCCTTGGTGCTTTCATCCAGCTATTTGCTTCGTTAGCTGGTTTATGAGTATTTCTTTTCCGATGTTTTGGCATTTATAATGTTTTAAATTGTTTCAAAATCTACAAATAAAAACAAAAACATAAATAAGTAGAACTTAACTAAAATTATTATAAAGCGACAGCATAAAACTTACACTAGATATTCTAAAGCTGATGATGCAAATTGACAAAGATTATATGCGTATTTAGAGGTACATTTTTAAGAAATTTTGCCTGAGGAGGCTGTAGAATTTTTAACTTTTCTAAAGTGTGCAATTTTTTTAGGTGTTGTTTTGAAGCTAAATAACAACTTTAATAAGTGTAAATTGAAGATTAAGGGTAAGTAATAGAGGGTAAGGGTTAGCCTCAGAGGTAACAGTGATAGTGAATAATTAAAGAAAAATAAATTATAAAAATTATTATTGAAATTAAGAGAACAAAAATAAAACTATATAAGTTTTTTAATAAAATAACAGAAAAACATATACATACTGGAAATAAAAGTTAGGCTCTAGTGATCGTAAAATAAAAAAGTGAACTATTTCAAATTAAAAAAATCATAAAAAAAATAATATAAAAAAAGTTACTTACCGCCAGAAAGGGTTAGGGGTATCAGTGACAGTAAGAATTTAACTAAAAAAAAAATAATAAAACTAAAGAGATTAATTAAAAACGTTTTCAACTTGTGCAAATTTTACACTGTGAAAAAGTGTCATAGTGCAAAAGTGTCCCTTGTTGCAAAAGTGACTACTCTTGTGAACGTCTATTAATACCAAAGTGTGGTATTGCAAATTTGACACCTACCCATTCTAGGGTTTGACTCTGAAAAAACAACGCTGATGATTTACTTAAGTTTACTAAAAATGAAGCAAAAACTAAAAAACTTGTAAAAAAATGATCTAAAAATATATTAAATAGACAACTTATTATGTCATACTAGAGATTGAGTAGCTTTTTAGCGATTTACTTACATAAATACAGCAGCTACTACCACTAGATTCACACAACACTACAGTTTTGGCAATAGATGTTTATAACAGGTTTGAGTAAACTATCTTTGAGTTTGTTTAAAGAAACGAGTGTGAAGTAAGATTGGTAACGTTTTTCAAGATTTTAAAAAAATGCTTAAACTTTAAATCCAATTAGTTTCCTTATTTTAATAGCTAAATAAAAACACTTTTTTATTTTAAAGAGCGGTCTTTTGTATTTGATATATAAAACAAATCCAATCCACTGGGGCTTGACATTTAGTGTGGGGCCCTTGAAAAAAAAGAGTTTTTTTTATCAATTTTTACTTAGCTAAAATTAAAAAAATAATAATAAAAATAATTTTATTTCTAATACTCATATTTTTCAGCAAATAAATTTTATAAACAGTTTTTTTTTCAACTGTTAATATTTTGTACTATGTAGCCTTATTCTAAAATTCTTAATTCCGGATATAATGCCAAATAGTACGAAATATGAGTTTTGTTATAAATTTTTACTTTAATTAATACTTTAATTCAATAAGTTAAAAAAATACTTTTTTTTGTATATTTATATGTGAATAATGTTAAACAATTTTTCTTTTTAATTGTTAATATTTAGTTTTATTTAGCCTTATTTCGAAATTAGGAAATCTAGAATAAGGCTAAATAGTAAAAATATTAACAGTTGGAAACATAAAGTGTTAAATAAAATTTATTAGCTAAAAATATGAATATTAGAAGAAAAAAAATGTTTTTTATTATTTTTTTAAATTCGAGCAAAGTAAAAATTGATAAAATTAACTCAATTTTTCTTAAAGGGCCCCACACTAAAAGTCCCAATCGAATGGATTTTTTTAAATATTAAAGAAAAAGGACCGCTCTCTAAAATAAAAAAGAAGTTTTTTTTAGCTATTAAGATAAGGAAAGTAATTGGATCTAAAGTTTAGACATTTAAAAAAGTTTTATTCAAGCTAACTTCACACTCGTACTCTCAAAGAAAACATTAGTGAAATAAGAACTAAATTATTGAGAAAAAAGATCTGTGAGACAAGCTCAAACTAACATAAAATTGTATGAGAAACAATAATTACCACTATCAAATACACTAGTCAACCTTTAAAAAAATGTAAAATTTACAGAGTGGCAATTGTACTTTGAATCCTGTAAAATCCTGGAACTTCGTAATTTAAGCAAAACTATCTTGAACTTGAGAAATTTGGAACAAAAATCACTAATAAACTTAAAATTTAAACAGTATTACATACCAGGGGCGTCGCGTGGGGTGTTGCACTGCCGCAACTGCACCACCTTGAAATTTTGTAAGAAAAAAAATAAGTATCTATAACGTTTTCGTTATTTTTTAGAACGAAATCTCTTTTAAAACTCCAATTTTGAAAACGACCATTTTGCCCACTTCACTGCCGCAAACTCTTAGCTGACTGCCGCAAATGAACTCAAAAAAGCAAAATTTCTTCAAGAATTACCGCAAAATCAATATCTTGCGGTAAGTAAGTTAAGTTGAAAATTCCCTAAAATAGAACTTGCTTAAGTATCATCTACGAGCTATTGTAAACATAAATTAAAAACAAAGCTAAGCTACTGCAAAGTGCAAACTTAAGTTTATATACCCACATGATATTTTAAATTTAAGAGATCACTTCGATTAAAACGAAACAATAAAAGAGCAAAACTTGTCATAAATTACATATTTTGAAAAAAATAGATAAAAAACCTAAATCACCAAAGTCTTAAAAATTTTATTTTTTATTTTAATCTGCATACATAACCTTAACTATAACTGATTATTGTTATCATAAAGTTAATAAAATGTTTAATTAAATTATATTTAAATGTAAAATTTGAGTTCTGAAAAAAATGTTAAGAAGTTTATTATAAACTTCTAATTTACTCATACAGAAAAATAATATAGATTTATATTAAATAAAAATTAGTATTATTGAAACAGTCACATATTTAAATAAAGTAAATAGACCTAACTTAGAAACTTTGATTACTTAGAGTAGTTTAACATTTTAGGAAAATTTCGTCTACTTTATATGACTTTTGGTTTAATTTTTTCATAAACAAAGCAAAAATTTTAGATAAAATTGTTGAAACATGGTTGCCTTGCCTCATAATCAGGATTACTTAGAAATTAAAAAAAAAACTCAAGATGACCCAAGATAAATTAAAACAGGCCAAATTAGAAAAATATTCAGGCTGACTAAAGCAGTTTTAGTTTTTTACTCTGAAAATAACAAGCTTATTTAAAATTAAAAAATAATTGTTTTACCCTATGGCCACATGAAAACTAACTAACCATTTTTTTACTGCTATAATGGTTACATATTTATAATTTATCTTTAAATTTATTGAAAAGTCAACAGCCTCACCAACCAAACTTAAAAAAGTTGAGCTCCTGATAAAAATACTGTCATCAAAATGAAAAACAATTTAAATTTAAATAAAGAAAACATACCCTTAAAGAATTATTGAATTTTTAACCTCCAACAAAAAATATTAAATTTAGAAAAAAGATTAATAAAAATCTTAATGTATGTAAAAAAAAATTGTGCAAAATAGTAAGGGGTAAGGGGGGGGGTGTATAGGCTCTTTTTTTTTTATGTTGTTCTTATTTTAACTTTTTCAGAAAGCTAATAGTTACTCTTTAATAAACTTGAAATTTCCAATTAAACTTTTAGATACAACCGGTCAAAGCCAGAGAGTACAATGATTTATTATACAAGGAGCAAACCAAAACAGCAAAAAAATACAATTTTACTGAAAACCTATATGATCCATAATTTTTAAAGCAATTTTTATCAAACTTTTTCATTCTACTTTTTATAAATTTTTTTTACTTTTGTTGAAGAGAAGTTTTAAATTTAAAGGTATCAATATATATTTTTATATATACAAAAAAAAATTACTTCTGTTATAACTTTTTTTTTCGTAGTGTTTTGGATTTCTATTTTAGCAAATTGTTTTGTTTTATAAAAGAAACATCTAAAGAAACATTTCAACCCTGTTTTAATTTGTGCCTCCCATAAGGAACCTTTTGTTGCCTTCAACTTTGACCATCTAAAAAAATATTTAAAATTTTTTAAATCTGTAAAAAACATCTTGTAGCTTAGTAAAAACTACATAAAATAAGATCAAGTTGTGAAAAAAGTGTTTCATCCCAACTCAAGGTCACTCAGGACAGTTTTTTGACTCAAAGAGTGGCAACCTTGTTTTTATAGTGACAACCTTGCTTTTTTTTAATATTGAAACTGTTTATTAGTTTACTCTGTATAGCTAAAACAAATTTTTGTTGAAAAAGGTAAATGCTATTTTTATAGATTTTATAACTAGGAAAATGCAGAAAAATACTAGTTAAGTAAATTGGACAGTTTCTAAGCTTAAATCATGCCAATTGTCAGAGTTAACAGAGGAAATTATGCCTGCAGTTGAAATTTTGTATAACATCATGCAATGCACAGACTTAACTGTTCAAAAAGTTAAACAACATTTGGAAACATTTCAAGCTGCAGTCAATAGTATAAGAAGTTCAAGTAGTACAGAGAATGTTAAAAAAAAGCCTTTCTTCTTCAGCAAAAGAAGTCTGTGATAGTGTCAGCTTCAACATCACTGAAAGGTTCAAGTTTTCATGCCATTTAAGAATTTCGCAGTTATTTTTGGCAAAATATTTTACTGTTTATAAATCTTGTTTTCTTTTGAAGTTTATAGAAACAGTGAAGAAGTGTTATCCTGTAGTTGAATGTAAACAGTTAGAACGAGAACTGAAAACATTTTATTCACGTACAGAAACGCATCAGGATGTTTTAGTGAAAATATTGTTATATCTTGAAGAACATAACCTGACTAAAATATTTAACTAGACTGCAAAGCTTCTTAGAATTCTGATAACTATTCCCATGACTAGTGTAGAAGCTGAAAGAACATTTTCATCTTTGAAAAGGATCAAAACATTTTTGAGAAACACCATGGGTCAGTCAAGGTTAAATTCTTTAAGTGTAACTTCAATTGGTAGGGACTTCTTAAAAACTGTACTAATTTCAAGGAAGAGGTGATGGAGAAGTTTATCAACCAAAAGGAGAGAAGAATGAACTATAGTTACAAAGGTGAAAAGTAAGAGTTTAAGTGTTTATGTTTGCAAAGTTAGAACTTCAGATTAATTTTTAGGTTTTTATTCAGTAGTAACCATTTTCTGTACTAAGCAAGTTTAGTTTTTCTTTAAAAAGTTATAATTTCTACATAAGGTTATCTTTGTTTGTAGACTTTTTAATTTAATTGCCAAGCTATATTATGCATTCCTTTTTTGTTGAGTTAAAAATAGGTAAAAATATTATTTTTAGTTTGGTATTTAATCCAATATTTTTCAAGTAAAGTTAAAGCTAAAATGAAATATTATTATACTTGCTGTGTTTTCTATTAAAATATAAGTTTGTTATATCTAAACTGTATGCTACTTTAAGTTTTAACTTTAGAGCCTTTGTAAAACTTAATATTATTTAGTTTGCTTGTTTTACTTCTGAGTTTTTTACTTAGTCAAACTTTTTTTTTATCTTAATTGTATTTTTAAATTCTTTAAAATTACTTTACTGAGTAATGTAAGTTATTCTTTAAAAAAAATTCAATTTGTACACAACGTTTTATTTGTTTGTAGACTTTATAATTTACTTGCCAAGTATAAATAGGTTTTTTTAATTAAATATTAGTAAAATAAATATAAATAGTTTGATATTTAATTAATCCAATATTTTTAAACTAAAGTTGAGGCTAAGAGAAATATTGTTGCATTTGCTGTATTTTCTTATTATAATATTAGTCTGTTTAATCTAAATTCTGACTTGTAAGTTAGAGACTTCGTAAAATTTGATATTTATGAGCTTGCTTATTTTACTTTTGTGTTTTCAACTTAGTAGTCAAGCTTTTTTTTTTTCAAACATCAACAGTTTTAATTAGTTATAAGTTAATACTCGTTTATTTTTTTCAATATTTAGCAATAAATAAGCAATTATTTTCTACTTAGTAAAATAAATTTTACTTAAAATAAACTTGCAGTTTGTACAAAACATTTTTTGTTTTGTTTGTAGACTTTTTAATTTTCTTGTCAAGTCTAATAAGACATTTATTATTTTGTTAAATCAAACATTAGTAACATAACCATTCTTAGTATGATGTTTAATCAAATATTTTTTAAATATAGTTGAGTCAAAAAAAAGAACTAATAAAGTTGCTGTATTTTTCAATATAATAAAAATTTGTTTTGTCTAAATTTTTTCTACTGTTAGTTAAAACTTTAAAGCCTTCTTAAAAATTTATACTCATAAGTAAGTTAACATTTTTTGAGTCTTTTAAATTTATAGCAATTTAATGTAATTGTTATAGAAAAAAGTCTTTATTTAAGATAAAAAAAAGTTTTAAAGTAGGGGATTTTTTTGAAATTCTGCACCACCTAAAAAATATACCACGCGACTCCACTGTTACATACTAAGTAGTAAAATTTGGACTTGACACAAAAATCTATATATTTCTGTCATCCTCAAAATATTTTTTTTTTTAACAAATTCAAAATAATGTTTTTAACATCATAATACCTAACACATTAAATAATGTTATAATACCTAACACATTATCTAACTTACTAGCGGCTAGCCTTTACTTACGAATAGGCCTGCAATTTTAATTTGCATATTGTTTTAAACATTAGAGACTTGCAAGTAATATAAATTGGATAATAAGTATTAGTAGTAACATAACAACACTAGTCAGACTTATTATAAAAATAACTTTATTCATGGTTAAATATGGGTAAATTTGGGAAATGTTTTAAATTTACTTGTAACTTTACTAAACAACAAAAAATGTTTATCTTTTTCTAGTTATACTTAATATTTTTAATGATACTTTTACAAATTTAAAATAAGTATGACAAGTTAGAAACAAGCTGTTAAACTTTATGATAAAAACTAATTAAAATTAAAAGTTTATTTTTGTTGAGATTAAAGTTTTTCTGCTTATAAAAATTTTGAATTTCTGAAAAATATTTCTTTCAAAAATATTAATTCGTTACAAATTTCTAATTAATTATATTTTTGTTACAAATAGAACAGTAAAAATAAAAACATACTAAACTTTTTAAATAATTTATTAAATGGTTCAAAAGTCAATATAGGCCAGGGTTCGCCAAAGTTGGCCAAGTGGCCCCTTTCGGGACTATAAGCAGCAACGGGGCTAATGGGGAGTCTGAGCAGTAAAGTAGCCACATAGGGGCCATGAATTCCAGAGGGTCATAAGTTTTTTTAATTTCTTTAATTAGGACCTTTTGAAAAAAGACCTGAAATACCCTGATTTAGACCAAAGCACATGTTTTAATTTAGTTTCTTAATTTTAATCTAATTAATATTTTTTAATTTCTTAAAACAAAATAACTAATTGTTAGACTCAAATATAGATTTAAACTTTTTTGTTATATTATTTAGATTTTTCTTATTATCAGCACAAGACTCTAATGTTTAAATAAAATGTTCTAAAACGAAAAAGTAAATACATTATAAAATGAATAATATATAAGTGTTTACTAAAAATATTTTATATTAATAATTAAAGCTTAAGTCAAAGTAGCTAAGATTGTTTTTTCACTGTTATCAAAAGTTATGTTATAAAATATTGTTTTTTTTCTAAGAGCTAGTTTGACTTTTTAAAGCTTTAAGCCCAAACCCCATTGAAGTTATTTTCAAAACTTAAGGCAAAAATAAATTTAGAATGATGTAATATATTAACATTTATATAAATTTTAGACTACTATCAATTTTATATAAAAATAACTTAAATTATTATTAATTTTATATAAAAATAACTTTAGGTAAATCTTTAAAAACCGAAATATCTAATTGAAATTATTTTAAGAGTGGTATGTTTTAGATCTATAGCTAACAAAAACTTCTAAATTATTGTATTAAAATTTTTAAAGATCTTAAATAAGTCAGTTTCTAAGTAACATAAATTTTTAAAGAAACTTTAATAGTTTTAAACTACGACTCCTCTAAATGTGTTTTTCATAAAAAAATTTATAAAAACAATTATTTTTTTAAAAATAGAGTTTTTGTGTCAAATCAAACTTTTTTTACACTATATGTATATAGTTGTTTAAAAAACCAGGCTTATCAAGGTTTTTATCTGTTTTAAGTTTCTCACATTTCAAGTTCTTCTCAGATTTTTGCTAACTTTTTAGAATCTAGGTTTTTCAAGGATTACAGGTTTTGTGGAATCACTGCTAATAAATGACAGAAACTCTGGAAAATATATGTTGATACTCTTGAAAATACTCTTGAAAATATAATAAAAGATAAACACTTGAAAATATCTAAAGCTTTAAATCTTATTTTTATACAGGTTATAACAGCAGTTTTTTTTTGCTGAATTCTATCATCTAAATTTTATTACATCACTTGAACCATCTAACTATGACTAATGTATTTTCAATAAACAGCTCATTCAGCAAAATATAGTCAAACTTAGCATAAAAGTTGTAAAATAACCTAGAAGTAATATCTTAAAAAAAAATATTTATCTAAAAATTGTAATACTTAAATAAACTACTTACTTAGTTCAAAAAAATAAGTAAAATATTTCGTATAAAACCATTTAATTAAAGATTAATTAGATATGTATTTACTTAAGGAAAAAAATACAAAATAAGTAAATTATATATATGTTGTAGAAATATATTTCCCCTTATCATTAAATATAAATTTTGTAACAAACAAATTTACACTTATTTATATAAAAAACTTAAGGTATTCTATATAAATTACAAATACATTAACCATTAACTTATCATGGAGTATAGCTCTATTTCAATTTATTTTTAAGTATAAACAGTTTAAAGTGGCATAAAGAGGCATAATATACACATAATTTTTTTTTACATAAAGTACTTAACTTAGTGCTTAATTATATAAACTTAACTGTTTATTAAAATAAAAACACTTTGATTTTAAATTTCTGCAAGATTAACTTTTGTATATATATCACAGTTTCTTTATGGAAGGGTCATTGCCAAAAATCATCAAACTGAAAAGAATACAAAACTACCTAGTTGTTTAATACATCAATAGATATATTTTTAAGTTTTATAAAGGACAGGGTTGCCACTTGATTTTTCAAAACTTTCTTTAAGCTTTTAAAATTTTCTCCAGGTTATCGAAAATAAATATTTTTAGTTCTAATTTTAGTTTAAACTTTAGTGTAAGATAAGAAACTTCGTTAAAAAGTATAAAAACATTGTAAAGCTACTTTAAATGTGGATTTGTGATAAAGAAAAATTTTAATGATGATAAAACATTTTACTTTATTGAAAGATATTATTTGTCATATCAAAATTTTATTACTGAACATGTTGAAATTGGTCAAAATTCAAGGTTTTTCATTGTTTTTAGGTGAATTTGCAACTGTAAACAGATATTTCATTAGTTTATACCTGATGAGGGCATTAGAAATTAAGAAACTTTTTATAGTAAAAGGAAAATCTTGCAGTTTTAGTCTGACATAATAAATTTTAATTGATATTTTTAATTTGAAGGCTTAGGAAAATATGAAGATTTGTAAATTTAAACTGACAATTAGTAATTTTATTTATTAATTTTATCAAATTTCCTGACTTTTCCTGATTTTTTTTCAAAACCAACCCTCATAAATTCCTGACTTTTGTCAATTTTTTTAGTTTTTGTTAATTTTTCCTGATTTTTAGACTTTTCCTGACCTTGTGGCAACCCTAAAGTTCAGGAAAAAAAACTTATATCTGTTTAAGTGTATATAATTAAATTTTTATAAGTATTTAAACAAATGTAATTTTCTTTTTTTTTTTTTTTTTTCATACTTTTTTTACTTAAAACAACACAGCTAAAACTAACAAATTTAGCTCATGAACTGATGACAATAATTTTCATTAACTGGTCATTGTTATAAAATTGTTAGACACAGAAGCACAACAACATTCTAAAGTACAAATATAGAGATTTATTCAATTTAAACAAAAAAACAGCAGTCAGATATTTAAGTATAAAGCTAACTTTCAATTATTTTTTATGGGGGTTATACATCTTAACAAATTAGCTTATAACTATTTAACTGTTATTAAACCTAATACAAAAAAGAAATACAAAGATTCTCAAAGAAAAATTATTTAGTTTTTTTTTATACATTTAAGTTTGTATTAAGTAGCCAAACAAATCATTAATAACCTCAAATGCTAGGTTTTTCGAAACCCATTAAAAGATCCGCTTGATTGCATAAAAAGACATTCAAGTTTCAAATGCCAGCAACTCAATTAAGCTTAACTTTGAATTTAAAGTTGCTGCAACCTGGTCAGAAAACAGTTAATAGACAGTTTATACATTTATACATAATTTTTTCGAGCTTCATGTAAACTATTTTGGATTATTGCACTTAAATCAACATTGTTGCAAGCTGTAAACAAGCGGATATATCTCCATGAATCTCACCTGTCAATCAGCAGCACTTGATTTCTAATATACACCTTTTACCAAATCCTGGTCAATGTTTGCACCAAAGTTTGCTTAAATTTTTTAGGTTTAACTGTTGAGCTAGATTTCTTACTTTGTTACCATACACTCAGGATACTTATGGTCATTAACTACCTCAAGATAACTCAGGTTTTTTGAAATTTTTGAAAATATCAGTTTCTAAAACTTTTAAATAATTTAAGGATTTTTAAATATTTAAAATTACTAAGGACAGCTTCTAAGACATATGAACTTTGACACTAGTTGCCAAAAGGGTGGTGTAAATCTAGCGGTTGTAAGCGCATTAGCTATAGTTCTATGAAAGATTACTAAAGATTAACTCAAGCATAACATTTCAACTAAAAATAGATAACTTTTCAGTAAACGGAAGTTTGAGAGATTTGAATACTGAACAATATTAATTTAAAATAAAAACTATTTTCTCAATGTTATTTAAAACTTACTTCAAATTATTAATATTTACTGCTTATTATACTAATTTAGAAATTATGATGAATGTTATTGATTATAAGTTTTTCACTTATCAAATCTCAACTAATGTTAAAGTACATATTTTCATATTATACATAGAAAAATGTATTTAAAAAATTTAAACTTCATAATTTCAACTAGAATACAAAAATCAATACAAATCACAGCTTAGGTTTTATTTTTTGTTGTGGAATGCTAACAAAAAGTTTGGTTAAAATGTAATCAGTAATTGTGATTATTGTTTAATTGAAAATTAGTAGCACAAAACTTTAATGTTAAATGAAATGTTTTATAAAACAAAAGATTCTTTAATGAAAAAAAGATATCTTAGTATTTAAAATAGTTAAATTAAATGTTGAAAACTTTGGCCTAAGTTACTAGTGTTTTTGTTTAGATGATTAATTGTAAAAAAAATGTTTTAAAATAAATTTGTAGACAGAACATCGTTAAAAAAAATAAATTGTCTAATTATAATTTTTATAATTTTCAATCACTTGTAAAACATCAAAATAAAGTAAAGTTTCAAATGTCCAAATATTGTAATTTTTGATAGTTTTGTAAAAATAAAACTCGAACAAATTTTATAAAAGTTTGTGTGTAAAAAAAATGTTTTAATTTATAATACTACTTTTACAGTTTTTTCGAAGTGAAAAATTTTAAACAAATTATAAATAAAAACAAAAACTGCTTTTTCTACCTAAACTAAAAGATTTCAAAAGTAAACTTATTATAAATAATAATGAAAATTTACATTTTAAAAAACTAGTCATATTTTTATCGTCCATCATATTAAGTTTTTACCTCATTTCAATTAAATATTAACATTTTTTCTTTGCATTTCTTAAAAAGTCTTACAAAAAGTTATTGGACGAATCTCTACGTATACAATACACTAACAAAATATTTTTTTCCTGGAGCTTAGTTTTAAAAATTAGAAAATTTAGGTTTTTTTAACAAATATTTTAAACAAGTATTTAAAATAATTATTTTTTAATAAAATCATCTTACTAAATATTATGTTTCAGTGTACCAGTTCATTATTTTTTAATCTCTACAATAATTACATGAGCAACATCTTGCTGTATATACATATAGTATTAAATGCGCAATTCATCGATAAAATTAATAATGAGAGGTAATTGCTTAATTGCAGATTTATCTTAGAATATAATCTTTGATTAAAGCGAGTGTTTGTTGAAAGTTTATAGCTTTACTGTTATCTTTGTTTGTCGAGTGCAACATCATTTGTTAGGTAAACTAAACTGCACTATCTAAATAATAAAAAAAAAACTGTTCTATTTCTTGTCCTAATTGCTTAATATATTAAATAACACAAGCTCTTTTTATATTAAAAAATATCATTACATAATCATGTAGTTTTTTAAAAACAATTAAAGTAGAACCGTGTATAGTTTTATGCTGATATGGTATAAATTAAAAGCATATAAAAGTTTTGGTTTATTTAAAGTGTTTGTAATTTAACAAATTTTCTTACACTGGTGTGCGTTACACAAATTTTCTTATATACATAATATTGTTTATTGGATTTTTGTAAAATTTTTGATACAAAAAAAAACTTTACAAAAAAAAATCATTTTTTTTCAATAAGTAATCTAGAAAATTAGAGTAGTTTTTAAAATAAATTCATATAAGTTTAACTTATTAAATCTTTAATATATATAAAAAAAATTTATCCGTTTTTTAATAGTGAACCTTCATAACTAACGAAAACTAATATATATCCAAAAATTTTAAATAAGCAATACTTCTAAAATGTAACAACAATAAACAGATAATTTTCTTTTGTTTTGTTAAAATGAAGTTAACGTAATTATTTCTTCAAAAAAAATTTGTAGGTTTAAAGTTTTATGTTGATATAGAAAAATAGTTAGTAAGCTATATTTTTAATGTAAGTTCTTTTTTTTATCTGTGTTTATTACCATAAATGTTTTAAAAGAAGAACCTTTAAATCTTAACAAATTAGTTGAAGTGTATAGAAACAGTATTTTATAAGTTTTTGTATTTCAATTGAAGTTTAAAATCAATAAAAGTGTCATATAACTGTTTGTTTTTATAACTAAAGGACTTAAGAAAGTGTACTTATCAATGAAAAAAATAATATGAATTAGTATGAAAAATTTTATTATACTACTTACAAGTGTTTTTCTAAAAATAAGATGCAGCATAAAATATGAAATTAAAGTTCAACGTAAATATTGAGACTTTGTAAAGACTATTATATTAAAATAAATAACTATTTTAAATTTTATTGCAAACTAACTAACAAAAATTCGTACTAGTTTGTTTTGAAATGCATGTTTATTAAAAATTATAAAATTATCGCATTTTTTAATACACAAAGCCAGTATTTATAACAGCCATAATCAGCATAGTTGAGATGTTTCGCGCCATCAATAATAAGTAATGAACTTTACCGCAAGACCAACAACAACAATATTAAAGACAATCCTACGATCAGTTTCGTCCTAATTAGGACTCATTAGGCAGGAATAGTCGCGAGAAACTCTGTTGTAATCTTAACCAAGTGGGCAAAGTACTGAAGCGACAATTTGTGGGTTAAGTTGAAAAAATTGACACAGCTAAACCAATCACAGCCCAACGTCTCAGACATTTTCAGCTTATTGTTAGATTATAGTCTACACTCGTTTGATCAGTTTTTACCAGAATTTATTACGGTCATCATGAACAAAGTTGAGATGTATCGCGCCATCAAAAGTAATTCATGAACTTTACCGCAAATCAACAACAACATCCGTGACAATCCTACGATTGGTTTCGTCCTAATCAGGACTCATCAGGCAGGAATAGTTGCTAGAAATCGTTGTTGTGAACTTAACCTAGCGGGCTTAAGTACAAAGTAATTAATGAACCGTTTGTGGGTAAAGTTAAAAAAGTTCTTACACACTAAGTAAATGAGTTTAACAATAGAACTATTGCTATAGTAATAATGTTATTTAAATATTTCTATTGTAAACAATACTCTTACCAAAATGCAAGTTTGTTTTAATTTTAAATTACTAACCGTAATATTTCTCTCAAAGCAAATGTTTTTCACATAATTGAAATTTTTTTATTAAAACGAGAAATCTCTGAGTCCGTTTTTTTTTTTTTGTTTTTTAAGTAAAAGAATTGAGACAGCTCTTTTCTATGTTCGTGTTTAACAAACTTTATATTGTTTCGATCACAATATTAAAAGCTGGCCAAATTTTATTAAAAAAAAATTAAATCGAAAAATATTGAAAATAAAAACAATAAAAAAATATTTTAATATTTTTAGACACGCTGCGCATACTAAAAGAATCAAAAATGTCTGACTTTTTCTAAGGGCTGGACCCTAGCATTAACCAAAGAGATCGTAATCAAATAAAACATATATCATTTTAAATTAATCATTTAGCTACTTGGTTCTGTAAAAAAGTTACTTTTAAAACAAAAGAAAGTTGTTTGTTAAAATTTCTAAGTCATCTTGAACATCATCTTGATTTAGTTTAACTTTTATTTAGTTGATCTTTTAAAGTCAAAAGAAGTTCTAGTTAAGCAGATTTATATAAATAAAAAATCAAAATAAAAACAATTTTTTGAAATTATAACCACTAGAAATAAGGTATAGTTTAAAAGTACATTTTAAGTATGACTAAATAAACAGTTTGTTTGGTTTGAGACAAAATAAACTTATAATTTAATGAAAAAACAACTTTGTAAAGTTTTCTTTGTTTTTAAATTAAGTCTTGACAAAAAACTTTAAAAAAAAAACAAACTATTACTAATTGAGTTACATATTATAGGTTTAGAAATTATCGAGCTAGGTCGCAATTAACAGAAACGGGTTATAAGTGATTGGTCTACAAAAGATCGGTTGTGAAATAATCGGGCTAGATCGCATTTAAACGAATCGAATTAAAAATGAATCGGGTTAGAAGTGATCGAATTAGAAATAATTGGGTTAAAAATGATGGGGTTAGAAGTGATCAAGTTAGATATAATCGGATTAGAAGTGATTAAGTTAGTTATGATCTGGTATGAAGTGGTCGGGTAGAAACGATTGAGTAATTTATAAGTTGGTTAGAAGTGATCGGGTTAGAAACGATCGGGATAAAATTGTTTGGTTTAGACATGAATGCGGGTTATAAATGGTAAGCTTCCTTTTTTAAAGATAAAATTAGCATAAAAAAGTTAATCAGAATAGTTATTTTGTAACAACTTGCGCTGTTCTTTCTTCCTTTTCTTTCAAAATATGCTTAAGTTGAGTAAAACGCGAGTTTCTTGGGCAGTTTTGATCTTGTATTAACAAAATAACTTAATATAAAGTGTTAAAGATTGTGTTCGTCTCGTACTTCTTGTACGAAGGCGACTGTTTTATATATTAACTTGTGAATTGGAGTAGCTTATCTGTATATTTTGTTATCATGTCATCGCAGTTTATATTCATTTTAATACAGTTTGTGTTTCTAGACTCGATTTCTTTATATACAATTACTTAAGCATTCTAACAATCTAACTATTTAATTAAACTAAGCTTAAAAGATAGTCTAAGTTTAGTTTGCAATTCATTAAGTCGACCTAGCTAAACAACTTAGCTAAGTCATATCTAAACATTTAAATAACATCACCGATACTACTTATAACGCGCTAGGAGTCAGATAATAACCAGCATTGCGCGTAAAAATAAGTATTAACACCATTCGGTCGATTGTTAAATGGTGACCCCTAGTTGTATAACACGCACCTTATTTCAGTCCGTAACTTCTTCTTTTTATTTTCTACTTTTTGTAGTAGTGACCCAAAATTAGTTTAAAACTTTATTAAGACTTTAAACAAAATGTACTAGAATCATGGATATACTTTATTTTAGGCCTAAGAGCTGCCAACTTTATAGGTACTGGGAGAAATTTAAGGAAGACAAATATAAAACATTAATAGCAGAGTTTTCCTCGTCTGATCCATCCAAACCAGTACCCTACAGATATTCAAACGTTATGTACAATCACATTCTGACTAACCGCTTACAAAGAACCCATTTGCATTGGTTAATGTCATGCCTAGATAATGACCTCTGCCAACTTATTTTATGGGAAGGGTGCGTAGCTAACCGCTTAACAAACCTACCGTTGTTCTTAAAAGACCACTTTCTTTACCATTGTCCTAATGATAGGAGCATCGAACTAATCAATGAAGCTCGCGAAATCCTCAAAGATATTATAACAGCCTGTAACGAAATTATAGATTTTAACGTTGAAATTGATTTGTTAAGAGCAGAAATTAACAAAAGACAAAGTAGGCGCGATAGATTTGAGAAAAGGCAGTTTAATAAAAATGTATGGTTCGAATACCAAGGTTTTAGTAACGAACGGTACCAAGTTGTATTAAGAGAAACCTTTAAGCACCTTAACATTATAGAGAATTTTACGAAATATCTCTCTTTATTAGGCGTAGTCCATGAAATACATGATGTTGAGACGATAATTAAGATATTTGAAAATACAACCGGTACAACCGTACAACCGTGTTTTGTAGGTACAACCGTGTCGACGAACTTGACAACTGCGAAAGAATAAAATTTATCTTATGGTCCAATGTTTTACCTCCTGATGAGTTGTTTAATTTTTTTGATTCAAATACAACTGAACATAGAAATCTTTTGTTAGAAATAAAGTTATTTTTACGTAGCTCATTTACGAGAAATAGTGAGAAACTTAAGCAAGAAATCCGCAAATTAGAAGCCGAATTTGCCGAACTAAAACGCAGAGCAGTTGCTAGCCAATCTTTGCAAGAATTAAGCGAATTAGCAACCAAATTACGCAAATTAACAACCAAATTAGTCGAACACAATCGCAGGAAAGCTGCTATAGAATCAAAACGCAATCGCGCTGACGCCATACCGAATTATGACGTCACAAGTACAGCATCACGCAATGCAACGATAATATCTTCTAAGAACCAACGTTCTGAGCAACCACGGCCAGAATCGCCAAGGCCAGAGTCATCGACCAGAGCCAAAGATAAGAGCCATGCCAAACAGCACCACAACGGGCAGTCGCAACGGTCAGCGCAATTGCAGCCAGAATCAACAATGCCCGAGTCAACGGTCAGCGCCACCGAAGCCAGTACCTATGCTACCAGCGCCAACGATCTGAGCCATCTCAGCCAGCACCAAAACTGGCAGTCCCAACGGTCAGCACAACCACAGCCAGCACCAGAACGACTAGAGCCAATTGCCGGTTCAGATATGCCTTCCGTCAAACCGGAAAACGCAAGGAGATTATCCTCGTCTACGACAGAAAGCACAGCAGCGACTACAAACACTTCTTCCAACATTACTTCGACCGACAGAGCGACAAAATCACGAAAGTTGCCTTTATCTCTAAACATCAGCGATACCAAACAACGACAAAGCTATAAATGTTAGGCCCGATCGCGAAATCTTAACAAAAAAAACACATTTCTTACTTTAAACGCAAAACGATTGCGAATAAAAAAACACCTTTCGAAATTAGCTTACAGCAAAGTTTTAAAACACACAACGTATTAGTTTGGTTTATATTTTACAAATGGTGTTTTAAAACCAAAATATCTTTGAACAATATTGAAGCATGCATTTTTAAAAATAGTCGCGAATTATTTTGGTTCATGGTTAGAAGTGATCAGGTTAGAAACTATCGGGGTAAAATTGTTTGGTTTTAAAATGATTGCGGGTTATAAATGGTGTTCTCCCTTTTTTTAAAGATAAAACTAGCATATATAAGTTAATTAGAATAGTTGTTTTAAAGTACATAAAATTACATATGTGTAGACAACTGATAGATTTAGTTCTAGTCTAAGATTTTAGTCTAAGATAATTGTTTTTTATTGACTTCCAAATCTAAACAAATTAACACAACTAAACAGCAGTGTTGTTGCTTTTTGATTTTAATAATCTAAATTTGCGATAAATATTGTTATTTTTTATTAACAAAACATCTTAGTAAGACCAAAGGTTTAATAAAACATGAGTATTTTTGTACGACTGTTTTTCTAAACTCTTATAAAATATATATAATTTATTTTAAACAATATAATTTTTAATAGTAAATACGTGATAAGTATTATATTCGACTGGATTAAGAACTAGATTTTTTTTAAATATAATTTTTTTTTATCTAAAATCTTTTTCTAATTCTAGCTTAATAATCCGACATACTTTATAGTTTTCCCTTATTTTAAATTTTTTTAATTAAAAAAAATTTCTTTCCTTTTTGATGTATAAATAAACTTTTTCAATGAAGTTTAATTACAAGATTTAAAAATTAATAGGGCATGTATACATCACAAATAAAAAAAAAGGTTTATTTTTATTTTATGTTTTTTTAAACCTTATATCTTAAAAAAAAAATTATTGTAAGTATTTTAAATTCAATAAGATTTTTGGAAACAATAAAAATTTTTGGCATGTATTTATAAAAACCGAAATTTTATTTAATTTCTAAGCTCAGATATAATTTAAACGTGTTTGTAAGCAAATTTATTTATGATTCTAGTATTTTGTTAAATACGGCATTTCTTTGTAGCTTTTATAACATAAAACATTTTGCAAACGATATTTTAATTTATAATCTTAATGATTTTTTTTTCCCAATAAATAACAACTGAAATTATAACAACAAAAAATTACATTGCTTTTTTTTTCTTTAAATAACTTAGATTTGATTAAGGTTTGCCTTTTTAAATATGAAAATATATAAACCTACATCATTACTTTAATATTGAATTAATAATATTTTTACACTTGAAAATATTTTGTCTCATACTAATAAAAAGATAAAAAACATTACAAAACTAGAAAATTTTTGAATTAGAATATAGAATAGAGAATTGGTAATGTCCACCATATTTAGCCTTTAGAAAAACCGACAATTTTTATTGTTTGTGCGTTTACTTATCTTAATTGTGTACCATTTTCTAAGAGCTAAACAAATATAAGGATAACAATTTGTTATATTGATTATTTGTTAAACCATAAAAAAACACTTAAAGTAATTGATGCGAGACCTGGCGTGCAAAATTCCTTTCATTAATATACTTCTACAAGACTTAGATCAGTTTTTACACCTATAGTATGACATATAAAAATTCTCAGCACATCATATTAAAACAACAAATATTTATAATCTATCGGTTTTTGAAAAGTTATGTGTATTATTTAAAATCATCAAGCTTATAAATCAATATTTGTAGAAATAATTTTTTTTTGGTGTAAAATATCTAAAACCAATTGAGTATTTACGTTAAAAAAATGTAATTGTAGTAGAGAATAAAAGATGATATCTATAAAGAGAATCGTCTAATATAGTGCGTCTTAAATTTAAAGTCCTATCAATGAAAGATGAATATATGTTATATAAACTAGTTTTTAAACAAATTTTATTTAAAAATACTATAAATTTCACATTAATACAAAACTAACTTAAAGCTTTAAAAAACGTTTAATAACATTTTGTGTTCGTGTCTCGTATACTTTTAAATAAAATTTATTAATTTATAGAATATTACAAAAAAATTCTAGTAAGTACCTATGATACACGCAAGCATTAGGTTTAAAAATTTTTAGAGCAATTAATGAAAAAAAAATACAATTTTAAAGGTGTTTTTTTACTGAATTTTATTCATATTGCTCTTTTAACATTTCTTGGGTATTTTAACACAAGAGAAAAACATTATATCTTTTGTTGCTTCACATACATTTACTGACCATTTATCGTTTTTAAAGTCGTAAACTTTGACTTCACTGTTTTTCTGAAAAACAATAATTCTACTGCCAATTGTAATCACTTCAGAAAGGTCATATGAAATAAATCCAGAAGCTAGTGAAGGTTGTTTTAATAAAGTAAACTTATTTGTATTTGAATCAAATACCTCACATTTGTATTTAAATAACCCACCAATTACAAACAATTTGTTTTTTACTGCAACTGATTTATGTCGAAATCTTTCATAAACCATATTTGGCATGTTTTCCCAGGTATTTCCAACATGGTCATATGCTTCAACAGTGTTTGAACAAGCATCATGATATCCACCAGATACTACAATTCTTCCTTCAAATACCGAACAAGATGAAAGCCTTCTTGCAATGTTCATACCTGTTATTTCTTTCCATTTCAGAGTGTTTGTATTTAACTCAAAACAAGTTGCTGTATCGAAACTTCCTACAGCATGATCCATACTGCCGCCAATGATATATACATTATCCATAAAAGAACAAGCAGAAAAAAGTTCACGATCATCCATAATGTTAATTACATATTCCCAAGAGTTAGTATCTTGGGAATATTTTACTACTGACTTTTTATGATTTCCAGAACCACCAATCCCACCAATCACATAAATTTCACTTTTAATACAAACTGCTTCAAAATACCATCTGGCTTCTTTCATTTGTGGCAAGCTATTGACTTCACTAAAATTATTTGCATTAAATAAATTAACATTATTTGAAACACTCTTTAGGTCAACATATTTACCTCCACAAACTAAAATGCTAAAATTAGTTTGGTTGCAGTACCTAGTTGAGTTTAATTGTTTTTTATTGTTTAAAACAGCTTCAATAATATTACTACATTCAGGATATTTTGATAACACGTTGTCTAAAGTTTGTTTTAATACAGGAATTGATAGAAGCGAAAGTCGAATTTTAGACAAAAGATCTTTTGCGTATTTGCTTCGTTTAGTTACGTCATGACACAACCAGTTATCTGCTGCATTGAATACTTGCAGTTCTGAGTCAATGTTTAAGCCATTGCGTGAAAGTATCTTTTTGATATAGATAAAATCTAACTCTAGAAAATTATAAGAATCAGCAATCATCTGAAAACAGCGCTCAACAAGGTTTATGGAAGTACTATATGATTTTGAAAAGTCGAAAATATTCGATAAGCATTATATTACTAAACTATTTTCTACATCAGTTTTGGACATCATAGTTTTCTGTATTTTATCAACTTCAATTTCGTTAAGTAAAACTTTGTTTAATTTCATTGATGTCACAAGTTCACCCTTCTCCAAAATATGGTTTTCTGTAAAGATTGAAAGTAAAATATTTAGAAAATTGTATATCAGATTTTGCGTAGCACAAAAGACTATATCAAGCTTTTAGAGAATTTTACAAAATGGGCAATAGCACCCCTTTTGGTTTTTTTTTTTATTATCAGGAAAAGAACTTATATAGGGAAAAAGTTTAAATAAATAGTAAACTACTAAAAAAAGTTCTCTGATATAATTATATTATTATTATGGACCAATATTATTTTAAAAGATTTTTCCTAGGTGGTAAATAAGAAAACGAGTTTCGGAAACCATAATTTAGTCTTACAATGTTTATAAATGGTTATAAATTACTTTGTTTTTAATTTGTAGAAAACCTAAGTAAAAATGTTATTTTTTTAATTTTGAAACAAGTTACAACTTTGAATATTAACCTAAATGAAAATAAAGTACACAACTGTACAGCTATTAAAATTAAAAAAAGGACATACTTAGTTTTTATATAGATAAAAAAATACCTTATAGAATTTAATTAAAAAAAATATAACCTCGTTTTCTAAAGTCTATGATTTTATCTAACATTTTTCTATCAAGTTTTTCAAAAGCTTTTTTCTTGGTCAACATAACGAACTTAGGGCAGTTTTGGTTCACAGGATTTGTTAGCGACTTAAATATATTTTGTCTGGCATGTTCGAGTCTTGTTGTCATTCTACATGGAACTTTCATGCAGCTTTGAACTTCTTTTGCTGGTTTTTGCATGTTTCTTTTCCGATTTTTTGGCATTTTATTAGTTTTTTTTTTTGTAAAATCTAAAATTTAAAAAACATACATAAATAAGGAGAATGTAGCTAAAAATATTTTACTATAAACAAATTTAAGGACAAAAATTCAATTCTATAAAAGGGTTTTCCAAAGGTCGATATTATTTAAGAAACTGCAAAAGGGGGAGCTACAAAGCGACAATATAAACTTTAAACTAGATATTCTGGAATTAATGACGCAAGAAACCAAAAAGAACTTATGCACTTATAAAGTTATATTTTTAAGAAATTTTGTCTGAGGGTGCCGTAGCTTTATTATTTTTTCTAAAGTGTATAAGTTTTTTTTTTGGGTTTTATTGTTAAGCAAAATGATATCTTTCATAAGTATAATCTTTACATGTAAATGTATTATTAATATTAATTTAAGTATATTTAGAATATAAAAATAAAGAATAGTTGTCATCATAAACTTAAATTAAAATAATTTATATTTTTCTCTGCGTGTAATCCTGATTAATTTTTTTTTATTACACAAGACAGTGAATCTAAATTTTCTTTTGTTACTGCTTAAAACTTGACTAAAATATTTATACATTTTTCATTAATTAATACATTACACTTGTGGTCAAACAATAATCAACTATTACACATCGATAATAACGATATTTGTTGTTTTTTATGCGTATTTATATTGAGTTAAGCTTGTCTCAAAGCACATGTGGATCTATTCTAGAGGAAACGAGTAATATGTTTAGAAAGGGACATTTTTGCACGAGGTTAAAAAAAAAAATGATATAAAAAATTATTAGAAAAAATAAAAAATAGATTCACATATAATTTAATAAAATAAAAAACAAAAAAAAAAGTTACAGTCCAAAGGTAAGGGTTAAGCTTAGCGGTAGCAGTGATAGTTAATAATAAAAAAACAATAACTTATAGGAATTAATTGTAAAAAAATGACAGCAAAATTAGAAAAAAAAAATTAATCACAAAACATAAAAAAACAAACATATACCGAAAAAAATAGTTAGCGGTACAATGATCGTATAAAAAAAAAGTAAAATATATATAAAAACAAAAAAAAAATACAAAAAACAAATAAGAAAATAATTTTCAAGTGTAAAAACAGTATACATAACGCATGAAAGGGTTAGGTTTTTCAATGACAGTTAAAACTTTATTAAATTTTTTTAAGAACAACACAAAATAATTAATTAAAAACATTTTCAATTCCTGCAAAATTGACAATGCGAAAAAATGTTATAATGCAAAATGTCCCTTGGTGAAAAAGTGACTCTTCGTGTGAAAGTGTCTTAATGCAAAAGTGTCTTTATACAAATTTGACAGCTAATATTCTAAGGTTTAACTCTAAAAAAAACGCTTATCCTTTTATTAAGTGTACTCGAATTGAAGCAAAAAAAAATATGTAAAAACAGTCTAAAAAACATAAAATATACAATTTAAAACGTCATACTTGAATTCCAGTAACTGTTTAGAAATTTACTTATAGCATCTACTGCCACTAGATTCACACAACTATACAACTTTAGCAATATAACTTTAATTTAAATGTTAAGAAAATATTTTGGAGTTAACTTAAAGAAAACATGATTGAAAATTTATCAGCGCCAAAGCATTGACAAACAAATTTTGTGTAGACAAGCTTAAATAAAAATAAAATTTTACGAACAACAATAAATACTAAATTAAATACACCAGTTAACCCCTGGCTAATTATAATACTTACAGAGTGGCGACTAAACCTTGAATCATGTATGAACCTGGAATTTGTTAATTTAGGCAAAATAACCTTGAACTTCAGAAATTCTGAACGAAAATCACTAAAACACCTAAAATTTTAAACAATATTGTATGTTAAGTAATAAAATTTGACTCGACACGAAAAATCAGCAAATTTTTTGTCATCATTAAAGTTTTTTTTATTAGAAACACATTTAAAATAGCTTTTATCAATGTTGTTATAATACTTAACACAGTATCTAACCTTAAACCTGACTTTAAATTTAAAATGGACCAAAAAATGTGTACTTTCAAAACTTCAAAGAATTCTTAAAATCTAGTGGCTAGCCTGTACTTACAAACTGGCCTGCCATTTTAATTTGCATATTGTTTTTAAAAACTAGACACTTGTAAATAATATTAATTGCTTAATAAGTATCAATAGTAACATAACTACACTAGTCAGACTTATCATAAAAAACTTTATTTATGGTTAAATGTGAGGAAAATTGTAAAATGTTTAAAGTTTACTTGTAACTAAACTAAATATCAATAAAGATTGTTTTTTCTAGTTATACTTGATTTTTAAATTATACTTTTACAATTTAAAAATAAATATGACAAGTTTGAAACATGCTGTTGAACTTTCTGATAAACACTAATTAAAACAAAAGTTTTTTTTTGTTAAGATTAAGTTTTTCATCTTAACAAAATTTAAAACGTTTGAAAAATATTTCTTTATAAATTATCTGTTAATACTTTATATGATACAAATAGAATACTTAAGATAAAAACCATTATGTACTTTTTGAATAAAAACAAATTGTACAAAAGTTAATACATACCAAGGTTTGGTAAGTGGCCTCCTTTGAGGCTATGAGCAGTATAGGGGCCAATGAGGGGTATGAACTGTAAAGGAGCCACAAGGGTGCGGTGAGGTCATATTTTGAAACTCAAACTATATATTCTGAAGTTGCAACTGAATAACAATAAAAAGGAGGTTTTACATTATTATAAAGAAAGGTTTTTTTATAAAATTGTTAAAGGGGCCATGGCTTCTTTAATTTTTTTAAAAGAACTTTCGAAAAAGGGCCTGGAATACCCATATTTAGACCATAGCACAGATTTTATGTTTTGTTTTAATTTCTAAAACAAAATATCTAAATACAGTTTTATACTGTTTTATTATATTATTTCTTATCAGTACAAAATTTTAATGTTTAGATAAAATACTTTACATAAAAAGACATATATTAACAAATTAGTAATACTTAAGTAAATACTAAATGTTTTTAAAATTAATAATTAAAGCTTAAGTAAAAGTTGCTATGGTTGGTTTTTCAATGTTATTAAAAATTATGTTGTAAAATAATTGTTTTCTTTTACAAACAAATAAATTTGAATATTTAAAGCTTAAAGTTTAAAACCCATTTAAGTTATTTTAAACTCAAAAAAAATAAAGTTGTTGTTAAATATAAACTATTACAAAAATACAAATAAGTCTATAAAAACCAAAATATCTAATTGAAATTACTCTTTATGTGTGGTATGTTTTACAACTAAAACCTACTAAATTATTTGATTACAACTTTTATAATTTTTAAATAAGTCATTTTCTAAGTAAGAGACATTTTCAAAGAAACTTTAGTAGGTTTAACTACTACTGCTCTAAATGCGTTTTTTAATAAAAAATATTAAATATACTTTATATGTAAATAGTTGTTTATATTACCGAGATTATCCAAGCTTTTTTCTTAAAGTTTCTCACATTTCAAGTTCTTTTCGGTTTTTTGCCCAATTTTTTAAGAAAATCTAGTTTTTTCAAAGATTACAAGTTTTGTGGCAACCCTGCTAATAATAAACAGAAACTCTTACTAAATTAACTAAATATCCTAAATGAATTGCTAGCATAACTAAATAAAATATAATAATGCAATGGTTTACAACTAAAACCTGCTGTCTTATTGTTCAATGATAGTTACCTAATTTTAATTACAGTAACCTCTCGCATCTTTACGCACTCGTGACGTTACGCACTATCGTTTAGTTACGCATTTTAGAATTTAAAAAAATTCAATAGCTAAAAATTTTAACTTTTTTAAATATTGCACAAATTAGGTTTATTGTATTCAGCTTAGGTGTCTTAACACTTTTATATCTTTAAATAAATAAAAAATTTCACTTCCTCAAATTCTAGAGTAAACATGAAATTTCATTCCTACTCAAAAAATTTATAAATATATCTTTAGTACAATGCAAGACAAGTTTATCTTTATGTGGGCAAGGGTCAAATTAAAAAAGTTGTAGTAACATAAACAATTTTTACTAAACATTTCTCTTATATTTTATATACTTTTGTTTAAAAGAAGAAATCCATAACAACACCTAATGCTCATTTTTTTAAAAGGCTATAGAAACAGATTTGTATATAGACACTACACCATTTACTATTTCTAAACAAATGTTGATTATAAATTCAATTTGCTAAGTAGAACAGAATATAAATGTTAAGTATCAAATAAGTGACATTTAAATATAGATAGAGATAAAATCTACTTATTATTAGAATTAGTAAAATTATTCTACAAGTATAATTAATTTATATAAATTTAAACTTTTTTTTTGATTATATATGCATAGTTTTATCTTTTGTTTTTATATTTATAAATAAAGTAAACAAATTGATTAAAGTGAGAAAGTCCCCAGTCTGCTTTTAACTAGAAGCAATATCAAAAAACAGCAATTATAGTAAGTATATTTGGTACCTCTCGTATCTTTACGATCTTTCGTATCTTTACGCACTTTTTCTGTGGACACAATGTGCGTAAATAAGCGAGAGGTTACTGTACATTTAGTTACTTAGAGAACACAAATTTAAGGTTTCCCAAAGATCAAGCTTAGAAAAATTTCCTGAATACCCTGTCTTTTCCTGACTTTTTACTAAAAAGTTTCTGACTATTCAAACTCTTAATTTAAACTATTCTAAAATACATAATCAAACACTTAAAACTATCTAATGCTTTCTATCTTATTTTTATACAGGTTATAACAACAGCTTTTTATGCTGAATTTAAACATCCAACTTCCATTACAGTACTTTAACCTTCTGTGTATGATTGCAGTATTTTCAATAATCATCAAAATATAGTCAGACTTAACATAAAAAATGTAAAATAACCTGGCAAGTAATATACATGCATACTTTATAATAAAAAATATTTATCTAAAACATGTAATACTTTGATTAACTGTTTTCTTACTTCCAATTACTACCTAAACTAAATAATATAAAATCCTTAAATTAAAAACCAATTAAATAAAATACGTGTAAGAAATACAAAACAAGTAAATTATATATCTGTAATATAAATATTTGCTCTTATCATTTAATATAAAATTTGTAACAAACAAATCTATTGTTAATTATTTTAAAACCTAAGTTATACTATAAAAATTACAAATATGTTAAATTGTATTGGTATGTAGCTTTCTTATAATTTATTATTCAAGTTTATACAACTTAAAAACCAGTTCAAACAAAGAAGTTTAATATACATGTAAACTTGTTACATAAAATACTAAATTTAGAGCTTAATTAAGAAAAAAGTGCTTACTTAAACAAAAAACACGCAGATTCTTAATTTCTGTTCGATAAACTTATGTGTATATTTAACAGTTTTACTATGAAAGTGTCCTAGCCACAAATCATCAATACTAAAAAGCATACAAAAAATGCCTATTCAAGTACGGTAGATGTTGAAATCAATAGAAAATTTTTATAAAGGACTGAGTTGCCGCTCGTTTTTTCAAAATTTTCTTCAGGTTTTCAAAATATTCTCCAGGTCTTTGAAAGTCCACGTTTTTATGTCTAGTTTGAAGTTACGTTTAAGGTAAGAAACTGTGTTAAATAACATAAAAACATTAAAAAGATAGTGCAAAGCTAAATTAAATGTGGATTTTTGATAAAAAATATTAATGAAGACAAAAATTTAATGGGTTTTTTATGTCAAATCAAAATTTTATTTATAAACATGTTGAAGTTGTTGAAAAATTCAGGTTTTTCAAGGTTCAATTGCAGGTAAAGTGACAAACCTGAAAGAATATTTTATTAATTTATACTTAACGAAGGCACCAGAAATTAAGTAATTTTGTAAAGTTAAAGAAAAATGTTACAGTTTTAGTCTGACAAAAGAATTTTTAATTGATTTTTACCATATGAAAGCTTATAAAAATAATTTTGTTTTTTAAACTTAAAATAAAAAAAATATCTAACTTTATTTTTTAATTTTATCAAATTTCCTGACTTTTCCTGATTAATTTAAAAAATGCCTCATTTTTTCCTGATTTTTGTCATTTTTTTATTTTTCCTTAATTTTCTGAGTTTGACCCTGTGGCAATCCTGAAATTAACATAAAAAGTTTTATCTTTTTTTTTATATATATGAATAATTTAGTTTTTGCCTATCTTTATTGACTATTTTTTTGACTTAATAATTTTGCAATTTTTAATTCTTAACAATGTTTCGTAAAATTGCGAGAAATGTTACATTTTGAAAAATTCTGTCACCGTCTATGATAGGGTTTTCTGTAGAAATAAAATTTTAAAGAAGAAAATAAAGATTATTCTTATATTTAAATACAAAAAAATTAATAAGGTTATAGGTTTCTTTATAGTAACCTAAAACAGACGATATCAGCCCTTTTGTTAATCTAATATTAGACAACACTGTATGGTAGATAAACGATATTAAGTAGGTAGATAACTATTAGAAGAGCTATTATGTTTAAGCTTGATGCTGAGGGGGAATTTGTGAAAATAAGTTTTGAATCCCTTGTTAGTCTTAAACTTTATACTAATGCATTGAAAGTTATTGAAATAGTTTTCAATTAGAAATCTAAGTAACTAAGTTATTTTGATATTTCTAAAAGTAAAAATTTTGAACTGTTATATCGAACTAACTTTATAAAACTAACTACAAAATAAATAAAAAATATTAAACATAAAATTAGATCAAAAATACTATATAATTTATAAATTATAAATGAAAAAAAAAATTGTCTAAAAAATATAAAACCTTGCTTCTTTAAGTCTTAAAATTTATTAAAAACTTTTTCGTTAAGTTTTTCAAAAGTTGCTTTCTTGTTTAACAAAACAAAATCATGGAAACTTAGGTTGGAAGTATTTGTTAGCGACTTGAATGTATTTTGTGTGGCATGTTCGAGCCTTGTTGTCTTTTTACTTGGCTCCACCAAGCAGCTTTTTTATCTTTTTTGGCTTCATTTACCGTTATTCTTTTGAGGTTTTTTGACATTTTTTAGGTTAAAACTTTACTTTAAAATCTAAAAAATGAAAACAGCATAAATATGTACGATATAAATGAAAAATATCAACAAAACTTATTTATGAGGATAAATATATACAAGTGTATAACAAGGATTCCTAAACATTTGAGTCATTTCTAAAAATTAGAAGGCCATAGATGCGAAGAGGGTGCGAACTGTGAGTAGCAAACGGGACATAGGGGTTCCATTAGGCTAGGCTGGAGTTTGAAACTTTAATTAGATATACTGAAATTGATGATGAGAGCAAAAAAAAAATTGTCGTATTTAAAGATGGTTTTGAAACTTTTTCTAGAACCTTTGTGTTTTACGTATAAATCTATAGATACTAACGGAAATGAGTAACTTTTGCACGAGCTAATCTTTTGCACTAGAAGACACTTTTGAACGGCGATTCTTTTGGTCGAACGTCAAAACAAAACCAAAAACAAAAAAAATGAAAAATAAAATACACTAAAAAAAAAAAAAAGGTTGTCGACCGAATGTAAGAATTAGTGGTAAAAGTGAAAGTAAAAAAAAACAGACCAGAGTTAGGGTTAGAGGTTACAGTTAAAATAATTTTAATAACAAGTATAATCAACAAAAACTAACGTCCAGGGTGTTAATTAGGAGAAATAGTGATAGCAAAAAAAACTAAATCTAGTAACTTAGATTAAAAGTTTTAAACCTGTTCAATCTTCGTGCAAAATTGTCACCACGTGCTAAAATATCCCCTCGTTGAAAAGGTACACCAACCCATATACAAATATTTTTTTTATTGAACGACAAAAAAGCGCTCAAAATAATTGGCGCTAGAATTCGGTATACGAGTCGTTTACCACTTGGATACAGTTAAACATCTTGTCAAGGACAACTATACTCACATACTGGAGATAAGTTATGAAATATGAATTTCCTCAACAAATAAATATTAATAAAAATTAGATAAAAATTTTAATCTATCTGCTTTTGAAAAGCTATGTGTACTACTTAAAATTAACAAAATTTGTAAATTTATTTGTCTAAAAGTGATTCCTACTTTATTAAGTTATTTATTTTTATTCACTATACTCATTTTGAGTCTTCTTTACATAAATAACACATGACAGTTTAAACAGTGTATGTTTTATATAAAAAACCAAAAAAAAAATACAGTAACAACACTATTTCAAAAATATAAGTTGTTTAAAAAATATGTACTGGATTAACCTTAAATAATTAAAATTTGATAAAAAAAAAATTTTTTAAACATTAACTAAAAGGAGTTATAATGCGTTTGAAGATCTTTAAAAAACATTAAATAATACTTGAGTAAAAACTTAACGATACTAAAAAAACTTAATACTATTGCACCTAACTCAAATATTTTGAGAAGTTATACATGTAGTATAAATTTTAACCATTTTTTTAATTATTTTCAATAACTTACTTTAAAATAAATTTATATAAGTAGCATTTTAGTAAATGTTTCTCTTAGTTAACCAAAACACGTATTTATAGAAAATTTTAAAAATACGTAACAAGTATTTGTAGAAAAAACAAAAGTCGAACAATTTTTTTTTGATTTTACATTAAATATTAAGAAAGAATTAACATATAGTGCTATTAAATTTTATATATGTTAGTTTTAGTTTACTTTTAAAATCTTAAAACAGACCTTTTTTAACTTATTGCATGAAAACTTTATTACTGTTTTTAAAATCTACTCAGTAATTTAACACGTACAAACATTAGGTATCAAAAAGTTAAAATAATCAATATAAAAAATGTTTTTTGTTTTTCTATACTAAGTTTCAACAATTGTTTCTAAAAGTTGTTCACCAATATTTCAACACAGAAATTGAATTTATGTATTTTTTTGCTTCACATGTTTTAACTGACCATTCATCGTTTTAAAAATCATAGGTTTTGACTATACTGTTATTCAGAAAAACAAAAATCTTACTGCCAACTGTAATCACTTCAGAAGGCGTAAATAAACCAGTTCTAGAAGGTTGTTTTAACAGAGTAAACTAAGGGTAAAATTTAAATGAGTTCCATTCAAAGACAAAAGTGATAAAAAGATATATCTGATAACGAAGGCTAATATTTTCAGAAATTTTGCAAAGCGGATTATAAAACATTTAGTTTTGAAACTATTTGTTTAGTCTAACATTTTTCTTTGAATAAACATCTTAGGTTTTTTATTTTAAGCTTTACAAAAATGGCAGAAAAAAATCATTTGAAAACTAAAGCGTAAATACGAATCAGAACTTCTATCTAATTATTATAAAATAAACAATTATACAGCTATATTGTTAGTAATAAATAGATACTTATTCTTTAAGAATCTACATTTACATATGATAAAATATAAAAAATAAGCATTAAACAATAAATAGATTTCCAAACTCTTCGATATTATCTAATGTTTTTCCACAAAGTTTTTCAGAAGCTTTTTTCTTGACTAATATAACAACATTGTCGCAGTTTTGGTTTTCTGGATTTGTCTGAGACTTAAACACTTTTTGTATATCATGTTTGTTTTCATTTTGAAGTTTCATGCAGGTTTTTGTTTCTGTAGCTTGATTTTGCGTTTGTTGTTGAATATTTTGTTGTATTTTTGAGAATTACAGGTTTTAAACTATCTATTAGTTTAAAATATTTATAAACCAGAAAAGTTTGATAAAATATGTTTATGTGTATAAGTCAAAGATACTAGTTCAAAATTATACTAGTTCATTTATGATGATTTTATATAATTTTAATTAATTTTTGATGAAAATAACATTTAAAAAAAGTACATTAATTTATTACAGTATAATGACAGTTTAAGTTTTAACACTAAACTAAAAAAGTTATCAGATTCGCTTATGGGAAACAAACTTAAACTAAATCTTAATAAATTCATAAGCATGATTCTGAATCAGTCAAGAAATAGTTTTTGGAAAAATAGAGATTTTAATGTATAGATAAGTAAAACAGTTATAACAAACACAAATAGAGAATTATTTACTATTTTAATTGACTATAATTTATGAATTTTATAATTTATGATGTTTTAGATGCAAATTTTTAGCTAAATTTGAATATATTTTATTCATTTTGTTTACATTACATTTGTAAATAACAATTTGCACTATTTATATGATTTTGATTTGATAAACGTAGAGACATTAAAACAATAGAGTACAAACTACTTTTGGAGAATTGATTATTTTTCTGTTAACTCCACTTACTCTGTTAACTGTACTTACTTAATAAACTTTAGACATTTTTTTCTCAACTAACATTAAAGCTATCAATAAAAGTTTGTATACTTAATTATTCAACAAATACTTACATAATTATGTAATGAATAAACTCTTTACATTTATTTCTCAGTTTTAAAGTTAGAAAAATAATGTAAATTAAAATTCAAACATTTATCTAGAGAATTTATTGATAGTTTTCTAGCATTTTATTATCGCTGGCTTTATTTTTCTAGCCCTATAAAAAAATAATTATTTAACCGGTGTTTAATGTTTAATGTAAGTCGCTACTTTTATTTTTGTAAAACTTGCAAAGTTGTTGTAGGATGTTTTGACTTAATCTTCTCACTAGTGTGTTTATAAAAAGTATGTTAATAGTCAATACTTACTTTAAAATAATCTAGAAAAAATTACAAAGTTTTTAAAATTAGATATTTAGTATTTTAGACGGTAAGTTAGTAGTTAAGTCTTAATTAACCTTAAAATAATAATTTTTTTTTTGTTATATTATTGTTACACTTTTCTTCAATTTTTTTACAAGTTGTTAATATACTATATAAGTATTATAAGTTTTTAGTTGTAAATACAGTTACAGAAACACTATAAGTGTAATTTATTTTATGGTTTTAAGAACAACCTAAACAAATAACTATGTTGATAAATATTGTTACTAGCAGAGTGTTATAAAAGCAGTTTATATTTTAATAAACACGAATAAACTTTTATATATGACATATTATTATTATTTTTATAATTTATAACATATGTTAATAGTAATATAACGATATAACTAAATAGATTAACCGAGTTATAAAACTTGTTCAAACCTAAAACTCACACTTCAATTATACAATATATTAACCCTAATATTTTTTTTTACAATATAACTTCAATAAAACATTTTTAACATTTCTAAGCGTTACTTAATGTTCACAAACATACTAATAAAATTTCTAAACCAAATTACTAACAATATTAAAAACTTTTATATTACTTTATATCCTTATCACTAAGTGTAAGTTTTTTGATATTAACCTTACTTATTATTTATTAACTCTGATACACATATCTAATATTAGTATAACTACTATTTAATAACAGCTAAAAGTAAATTTAAAGTAAGTGTAAATAATTTATTTTTTATTAATCATTTACAATTTGACACAATATTTTTAAAGGGTAGATAAACAATGTAAATTTTACGTTCTGACAATACAAACAATCTTTAATAATTAATAATTTTACATTAAAGTTTAAAGTAACTCTTGATATAACACAAACATTTTATTTTCAAAATTATGAATTGCTAGTGAAAACAAATATATTAGAAAATACAACTTGTTTTTGTATAAGTTAAAGAAAAATTTTTCATAAAAAGATTTGCAAAACACTGTAATTCTCTTAATTTTTTGGTAGAAAAATAATTGTATAAAAATTATGAATTAATATTCGATAAACTATAAAAACTATAATCGCCGACTTCGTATATTAATTTTAAAATTGCAAAATATTTTTTTTCAATTTAGTAAAAAGCATCCAATGTTTTTTTTTACGGTAGCTAAACAGTTATCTAACATATAATCTTTATTTATTAAGTACTTACCGCTTGCTTAACCATAAAATATATTTAAAACTTATAAAATATATTGATGTAAAGTTGGCAGTTACTATGGTAATTTTGATGGAATTATAACGTTTGTTTATACTACTACGTAGTTTATGAAAAAGATAAATAAAAATTCGAAAAAAATATCTTCGAAAAAAATAAAATAAAAAACCTAAGATTAGTTTACCAACTTTTTAGAAATAAGGTTTTCCCTTTTTACTTTTTACTTAAAAATTAATTTTTGTAATAAGTAATACTAAATTCACTTTTAAAGTTAAATATATCCGTCTTGAATGAAATTTTTCGTTTTTTTTTTTAAACACACTTAAAAGTAAAGCGATCCAGAAAAATTCATGGTAACTATATATAATTACTGTTTATTATCGCATTTATTTACACTTGAAGTCTGAAACAATATTCACACAATACAGCCCGTGTATTATATAAATTGCAATGTATATGTTCTTTGAAAGTATCCTTGACGTTTTAAACATCTTTTTGATTTAAATTTCCATTAATGAAGTTAGTATTTAGTAGCTTAAATGAATGCCGTCATCTTATAACGTTGTTATGTCAAGTATAGTAGTACTTCTAGTAATCTAATAACACAATTACTTTTAGAAATCCACAATTAACTACTATAATCTCAAAATTTGACCTAATAAATAAATTCTTGTAATACAAGATATGTTTTTTTTTGATACTTGTTGATATTTAAAACTCAAAGCTAATTTTTAAAAAAATAAATAACAAAGATCTATGTAAAAAAAATTTATTATTATACTTACAAAGATCGCTGCTAAACAATTTTGGCCAAGTAGCCACTTGGGGCTTATGACAGATATTAAGGAGGCTAAAAGACGAGTTTTGAGCTGTAAACGAGCCACCATAGGGGCCATGAAGATATAAGTTTAAACTTAAACTTGATACTCTGGAGTTTTTGATGAAGAGCAAAAATAAATGTCTAAGGTATTTAATGTGGTAGTTTTTCAGTAATCTTACTACATAGGGGCCATAGCTTTTTTAATTTCTAAAATGGGGCTATTTTAAACAAAAACTTGGGTAACATTGATCTAGAGCAGGTTTGCGATTTTAGAAAGTTGGGGGGCAATAATTATTAAAGAGGTCGGGCGATTTTAAATTTTAAAAACTTACATAAGATAATTTTGAGAAGCAAAAGAAAGGTTCTAGATGTTTTAAATCGTAGTACTGTTGGAAGAGGCAATAGCCTTTTTAATTTCTTCAATGAAGGCAAGTTGAAAATTTTTTTTTTGAAAATCCTGGCTTAGAAATAGTAATTACTATTTTCAATAAAATTAAATAGTTTTATTCATTTTATTTCTCACTTATAAACTAAATAGGTCATAGATGGATTGAATCCCGCTCACCATTTCATAACCTGACATGTGTGCTATTTGGAATCATAAATTTTTATGTTAAATTATTGAAATATTAGTCGTAACTAGCTGATGAAATATAAAAAAGCTGTAACAAAAGTTACGCTATAAAATGTTATTTGAAAGTAGAACAACATTAACATAAACTTTATTTTAATAATTTTAAGAACTAGCTATTTGCATAACATCAAAATAAGGTTGAATGAAATATAAAAAAAATCCTTGTTAGTAAGTACAAGAAAACAATTTTTCTTTGGTACAGAATATTTTAAAATTTTAAACACTATTTATTAGTTAAGTTACTAATTAACAGTTGATTATTAAATTTAAGAAAATAATTTTCACTATGATAGACTCCAAGTTTAAACTGTTTGTAGTAATTAATTAAATCATACAAAACTTAAATTTAAAGCCAAATAAAAATTACTTATGGAATTATTCTACAGTTTTATACTAACTTTTACATAAATTTTTCCAATTTTGTATAAAATTTATACTTTTATAATTTTAAAAGTGTACTAAAAAACAATAAAAGATATCTTTTAAAAGTTATGTTTATTACACAAAACAAAAAGCTAGTAATCTCTTTGGTTATAGTTTTTTTACAAAAATCAATTTGTGAGTAACATACATTTTCAGAGAAATTTTAAACATTCTCAAATGAACTTTTAATAGTTTCAAACTACTATCATGTCATAAGTTATAGCTTTTTAGATTTTTATACTTAAAATACATTGTATTACAGACAGAGGGCGCCTGGTTACTTTCTAGTTATAATTGTTAGAAAGTCACTCAACGGTAAACTGTCGGGAATTATAAAAGGACATAAATTAGTTTGAAGCTTTGAGAAAGTTTAAGTATAACTTAGTTGTCTACTTAGTTTAGAACTTTTTCTATAAAAGAAACAAATAAAACGATAGCGATTAATTATTTATATTATTTAATGAACAATTATAAAAACGCAAAAAAGTAATTTGATTAAAAAGTGTCTTTGTTTACTTAATTTATCCGTTTTGTTTCTGTTATTAGAATATCAGTTTAATCAATGATTACTTTACACTGATTATTTGTTGCACTAGTTCATTATTAGTTTTAATGTTTTTTTTTATTTAAGAAAATAATATTTATAATTTTTTATTCTGTCTATTGTAACTTTCTGATGAAAAGTAGAGAAATACTTAGAAACTGTCACAAAAAACTTGATAAAAATAAGTTCATATAAATATATATTTTTTTAACTAGTATTTAAACCAAAATAAATTTTTCCGGGTGACATTACAGTTCAAATTCGGACAATTTAAAATCCGAAAACTAAAATTCTAAAAATTTTAAAAAAAGCTTTATCTCACAAAGTAATATAACTTTTTAAAAATTAAAATAAACAAGTAGGTTTTATTGATATCTACCAGCCTCTGTTTTCTTTTTTTCTAATTTTAAATACTTTTCAAGTTATTTTAAAATTACTAAAAATAAACTATGTATTTTACTTTATTTAAGTCATATCTCAAAAAATATCTAATATTTTGCAAAAAGGAAAGAACTTGTTGTAAATATAATTATGACCTACATATGTAATTTTCATGTTTGACAAATATACATTATTTTTTTTTTGTTGATGTTTCAAATTTTACTAAGAATTAGAATAGTCGTGCATCCATTTTACCGAACTGTAAAAAGAGTAAAAACAAAAAATGTAATTACTTAGTGAAAAATATGTAAGGTAAATTAAATATTTGCAATAAAGAAACATTATAATATAAATAATTTAATATTTTGTATATATTTATAGTAAACCATGCAATAATGTAACCTAATAATCTACGATAAATCAGAATATCGAACAACATTTATTATAAATATAATTTATATAACTTTAAAATCATAAAAAACATGTAGTACAAAACCTGTAGTGCTACACAACTATTATATTTAGCTCTTAAAATCCTTAAAATATGACTTAAATAAGTTAAAGACAATCCTGTCTAACATATTTAAAAATTCTTTTTCTAACATATAACAAACAATAATTATAAAAATTAGTATTTGAAAGTTAAGTTATTACTAGTATAAATTCTATGATATTTTGTATATATTTGTAGTATACCGAGCAATAATGTACCCAAATAATTATCGAGAGTTTTAAAGAAAAAATAAATACCGAATAACATTTATTTATAAAAATTGCTTATCTATCATTTTAAATCACACAAAAAAAAAGTAATTAAAACCTGTATTTCTACACTACTGTTGTATTTAGCTGTTAAAAATCTTAAAATAAGACTAAACCAAAGTATAGCCAAGTCTAACATTTTTCAAAGTTCTTTTTCCAACATATTACACACAATAACTATGTAATTTAAAATTTTGATAGTAAAGAACAATATTACTTTCTGGTTTTTATATACTAAGTTTTTTACTGTTTCTTAAGAAGTTATCATAGGTATTTTAGCACAAGAAAAGTTTGACATATTTTTTGTTGCCTCACATATTATTTCTGACCATTCATCGTTTTCAAAGTCGTATATTTCTAAAGTACCTTTGTCGCGAAGCACAAAAAGCTTGCTTCCAATTGTAATCACTTCATTAGGATCATATAAATTAGATCTAAAATGTAATGTAGGCTGTTTTAACAAAGCAAACTTATTAGTAGTTGAATCAAAAACTTCAAAAGGATTAATTGACCCAAATACACCAATTACAAACAATTTGTGTTTTACTGCAACTGATTTGTGACTATTTCTTACATTAATCATATTTGGCATGTTTTCCCAGGTATCTCCAACATGGTCATATGCTTCAACAGTGTTTAAACTAGTAAAATTACTATATCCACCAGATACGACAATTCTTCCTTCAAATACCGAACAAGCTGAAAACCCTTTTGCAATGCTCATTCCTGATATTTCTTTCCATTTAAAACTTTTTGTGTTAAACTCAAAACAAGTTGCTGTATCGTCCTTTAATCCTAAAAAAATATCCATAAGGCCGCCCATAATGTATACACAGTCCATAAAAGAACAAGCAGAAAAATAATTACGATTATCCATCATGTCTGTTACATGTTCCCAAGTGTTGGTATTTGGGGAGTACTTTTCAACTGTATTATTATCAAAACCACCAAACACATAAGATTCACCTTTTATACAAACAGCTCCAAAACTTTTTCGGGCTTGTTTCATTTGTGGAAAATTATCAACTACACTAAAATTATTTACTCCAAAACATTTGACATCAGTGACAGGTTTGTGTGAATTAAGATTTTTACCCCCAAAAACTAATATTTTAAAGTTAGTTTGATTACAGTACCTGCTAGTGATATTGCAAATATTTGTGTTTAATTGTCGTTTTTTGACTAAAACATCTTCAATAATGTAACTACATTCATGATACTTTGCTGATACTTTGTCTAAAATTTGTCTTAATGCAGAAATTGATAGAAGCTGAAGTCGAACTTTGGACAAAAGTTCTTTTGCAAACTTCCTACGTTCAGTTATGTCATGTGACAACCAGCTATCTACTGCATTAAATACTTGCAGTTCTGAATCAATATTTAAGCTATTGCTTAACAGTACTTTTCGAACAAAGACATAGTCTAACTCCAAAAAGTTGTCAGAATCAGCAATCATTGGAAAACAGCGCTCTATAAGGCTCATGGAAGCTTTAGATGAATTTAATAGCTTGAAAATATATGATGTGCAAAGTGTTACTAAACAATTTTTTATATTGGATTTGGAAATCATAATTTTGTTTATCTTAATACCTTCAATCTTGTTTGGTAAAACCTTGTTAAGCTTCATTGACGTCACAAGTTCGTTCTTGTCCACAGAAAAGTTTTCTATAAAGATTAAAAGTTAACAAAATTTAATTCATTGTTATATTAATTAAACACAAAAACTTAAAGAAAGCTACTTTTATCAGGCAACATATCCATTGCCTCAATTTTTGATGTCAGGGTAACTAACTAGCAAAATCGTGAAACTTGATTGATTTATTTTATATTAGAAAGGCTATATCTGATAAATGGGCTATTATTTTTAGATTTTTGCTTAGCGAGAGATGAATGAAATAGTTTTCGAAAATATTAGTTTCACAGTTTTTATAGTGCAAAAAACACCTTAGCTTTTTATTATTTCAAAAGTCTATGTAAAAAAAAAAGTTCACGAGACAAATAAAGTGAAAAATATAGACTGTTAGTTTAAGTTGTTTGAAAACATTGCTCAATTAAGTTCATTGAAACTTTAAGAAAAATTTGATAACTTGAAACTTTTCGATGAGTAATATAGTGCTAAAATTTTTAATATCTATTTTTAACATTATAATTTATTATATTTTAATCCTTTATATTGTTTGAGAAAATAGCGTTAAAAATTACATTTAGCAAATGTTTGTCCCTATACAAATTATGAATTACTATAGAAATTACACTATATAACAATAAAACTAAATTCAGTTTTTCATTTAAAAAAAAATATTAATTATAAAAAAATTTATTAAGGTCTATAGTTTTTTAGAGTTTTCTAAAATAACGATACTACTTCTTGGGGTCAATTTTTAATTATTTGGCAAAACTAATTTGTACGGGACGATAATTAAATAGGTAGATACAGTAACCTCTCGCTTATTTACGCAGATTGTGTCCACAGAAAAAGTGCTTAAAGATATGAGAGATCGTAAAGAAACGAAAGGTACCAAATATACTCACTATAATGGCTGTTTTTTTAATATTGCTTCTAGTTAAAAGCAGACTGGGCACTTTCCCACTTTTAACTATTTGTTTACTTTATATATAAATGTGAAAACAACAGATAAAACTATAAATATATTAAAAAAATGGATTTGAATTTCTCTAAAATAATAATACGAGTAGAAATAACTTCACTATTTTAATAATAATAAGAAATTATCTTTATCTTTATTTATATGTGACATTTATATTCTATTTTACTTAGCTAATTCAATTCATAATTAAGCATTTCTTTACAATTATATAATGGTGTTTATTGATATATAGGGCAAGACTGCTTTATTATTTCTTTGTGTTTTAAATTCTCATTATTTCATTATATTTTCATTGTTAAAAACAGTCATATTTATTTTAGAATTCTGATTTAATCTCTTATTGTTAACAAAATTTCTGATATACTGAAGTATAACTAAATGTTTATCAATTAGTCAAGGAACATAAATTTACAAAGTTTAAAGATATAGAGAGGTGTGTTAGCATTCAAAAACATATTTTAATTTAAAAATATAAATTAAACCTAATTTGTGCAATAATAAAAAAATTAAAATTTTTATTTTTTTAATTTTATAGAATTCTGAAATGCGTAACTAAACGAGAGTGCGTAACGTCACGAGTGCGTAAAGATCCGAGAGGTTACTGTAACTAATAAAAGTCCTATAATTTTTAAACTTGTTGCCAAAAGTGCGTTTATAAAATTTAATTTTTAAATTCCAATCTAGTCCTATAGTTTTTACTGATGCATTAAAAATTATTTAAGTAGTTTTTATTTATATAATTAAACATTTTACAATTCGAATAAAGAAACTTTGAACTATTCTATTGAATTAAAAATATAACAGTTAGTTATTAAACTCTAAAAGAAAACTATTTTTTCATTTTACGGAAAATATTATGTAGTTTACAAAATTCTATATATATTTAAATACAAAAATAGATAACCTTGCTTCCCGTAGTCTTTGATTATATCAAACACTTTTTCGTTCAGAATTTTAAAAGTTGCTTTCTTGTTCAACATAACAAATTCAGGGCAGTTTTGGTTGCCAGTGTTTGTTAGTGACTTTATTATATTCTGTCTGGCATGTTCAAGTCTTGTTTTCATTCTACTTGGCTCTTCCTTGCAGCTTTCTTCTTCTTTGGCTCGTTTTTGCGTATTATTTTTGAAGGTTTTTGACATTTTTAATGTTTAAAAATGTTACAAAATCTAAAAGTTGAAAAAATCAGAAATAAATACAATTTAAATGAAAGATAATCATTGTAAAAAAGTTTGAGAATAAATGTATACAAGTGTAAATCAGGAATTTCTAAACGTTGGGGTCATTTAGATATTTAGTAGGCCATAGACCCAAAAGGAGTCTTTGAGTAGTACATGGGACATAGGATATCAATAATGCCATTATTTTACATTTTCAAAAGATATTCTTAAATTGATGGTGAAGAGCAAAAAAATATGTTAATTGTCTTAAAGGTGGTTTTTAAGCTTTTCCTAAATTTTATGGGAAATTTTAAGAAGTTTAGGCACTATAAGCTGTTAAAGGAGGGCCACAAGGCCATAATTTTAAACTCACACTTATTTTTCTGAAGTTTAAATTGATGAGCAAATAGTAGGTCTTAGGCGTATTTAGGGTAATTTGGATATTCTATAAATTTTATCGAAAGTTTTCAGAATATTAGGTCGCTATAATAAGTGAATGGGGGCCACAAGGCCATAATATGAAACTTACACAAGAAAAGATGATGAGAAGAAAAAAAAAATTGTTTTTAAATGTAGTTTTTTGAGAAAACTTGTCAGAGTGAATTATAGATCTTCTAATTACTTTTCTAATTATTTTTTTGTAACATCTAAAAGCGTGTTACCTAAAAATAAACTGTTAATATGAAATATATCAATTAAATTAATAAAGTATACCTAAAAATTTAAAAATTTTTACTAGAATACTTCATTTCTTTTTTAGTATAAAAAATATTCAGCGTCTTACATAGTGTTTTTGATAATTATTTTTGTAAGTTTCACATGACTAAAAATTAATTTGAACTTGTCTCACGGCACAGGTTGATCTATTCTAGAGTTTGTCTTTAAAAAATATTTTGCTTTTGTTTTATTTTTTATTTAAACAAATAATAGTTTACTCAGTTTTTAGATACCTTCATTCTACTTTCACCTTAATATGTAATATGCATTACCATAAAATGTCCTGCTCGAAAAATTATTTTGCGATTATCTTCTAGAAGTAAAGCAGCTACGCCCACTACCTCTAGATTAACACCATATTACAATTTTTGCAACAAGTGTGTATTTGAAAGTCTAAGAAAATTATCTTGGAGTAAACTTCAAAAAAACTTAAGTGAGAATTTATTAGAGCAACAGCATTGAATAAGTAGTGCTGTGAGACAGGCTCATACTAGCATAAAGTCGTATGATCAATAAAAGATACTATCATTAAAAACCCTACTTAAACCCTGACTAAATAAAATATTTACAGGGTGGCGACTAACCCTGGAATTTGGTAATTTAAGCTTATAAACCTTAAACTTGAGAAATAAGAAAAAATTCTAGAGTTTTAAACCATTTTAAATTTTAAATAGTTAAGTTTTGACTTGGTACAATTTTTTTGTCATTATTAAAAAAAAGTAATGAAAAACACACTCATAGTACCTTGTTGTTATACTACTTAACATAGTTTTTAATCTTTTATTTAAGTTTGCAATAAAAATTGACCAAAAACATGCACTTAGTAACTTTTATTTTAATTTATAAAAACAAGTGGCCTGCGTGTGCTTACAAGCAGACTTGCCATTTTAACTTCCATGATGTTTTAAAACTAAAGACTTGAAAATATTATAAATAAGAAATAAGTATTTGTAGTAACACAACTACATTAGGCACAATAAATATAAAATGATTTTTATCAATGTGAAATATGGAGAAGAATGTAAAATATGTTAAACTAATTTTAGTAAACAAATAAAAAGATTCCTTTTATTTCTAACTATACTTATTTTTTTAATGAAACATTTTAACGTTTAAAATTAATATAACAAGGGTTAAACATGCTGTTAAACTTTCTAATAAAAACTAGCTAAAAAAACAGTTTTTTTTTGTTTATATTAACTCTAAATTGTAAAATTGTTTGCTTACTTAGTAAAATTTAAAATCTAATTAAAATTATTTGTTTATAAAGTATTTACTTCAAAATTTTCAACAAAAAGTTATGTAAATTTTTAAATATTACTAAGTAATATTAGAACTGAGAAAATAAAACATTTACAAAACTTAATTTTGAAACTATAACAAATGGTACAAAAGTCAATGTAGACCGGGGTTTCCAAAATTTTGCCAATTGGCCTCCTTTTAGACCGTGAAGAGCAAAGGACAATGGGCATGAACAGTAAAAGAGCTAAAGGAGGCAATGAGGTCATTATTTGAAACTTACATTAGATATTCTGGAATTGCAAATTAAGAGCAAATAAAAGAAAGATTTATTTGTTTTAATTCTAGTTTTTGCAGTAACCCATTTGAGTGGGCCAGAGCTTATTTAAGTCCATTAGAGGAGGGCTTTAAAAAAAATTTAGAAAACCTTGATATAGATCTAAAAATTTTTTTTGATGCCAAAAAAAAAGTAAAAGTCTATTTAAGTTATTTTTATAATTTTAAAAACTAATTCTTATTTTCAGCGCAAAAGTATAATGTTTAAATGATATCATTAAAAAAGAAATATATTAAAAAATAACTCAATATTATTTTTTATTACTATCAATGGCTTTAGTCAAAGTTGCTAAAGTTGATTTTCCAGCAGTAAATAAAAATATGCTATAAACTCTTGTTTTTTTTTCTTTAAAAATTAATTTTGACTACATAAAACTTTATGTTTAAACCACTTTTAAGTTATTTTCAAAACTTGAGGCAAATAAAAATAAAACATAAGATTGTTGCTCGATATCAACCTTTACGAAAATTTATACAACTTTTGTACAATTTCGTGTACAACAGGGTTGCTAAACTTTTTTTTCAAAATTTTCTTCAGGTACAGATCTTTAGATCAATTTTAGTTTGAGGTAAAGTTTAAGATAAGAAACTAAATTAAATAGTCAACAAATATTGAATAGATAATGTATAGCTTGTTAAAATTTGTTTTATAATGAAAAGAATTGTTGATGGTGATAAAAAAAATATCTATATAATAGATTTTTTGTGTCAAGTTAAAATTTTACTACTTAACATGTTAATTTTTTTTTTAATTCCAGATTTATTTAGGTTTTTTAAATGATTTTTCTTAAAGATCCGTTTTTTTTTTCAAATTTCTTAAATTCTGGATTTTTAAGGTTTCCAAGTATTTTTGTAACCTTGTGAAAGGTTAATTTGACATGAATTTGAACCAACTGAGATAACTAACAGAAACTACTCATTGAAAGTCAGAGGTATGTTTTACATATAAGGCTAGGCAAAACCAACTAATAATATAAGTATATTTATAGTATATAAGTAATCTAACAAAAATCAGTTTCTAAGTTACAGACTTTTTCAAATGAACTTTTAGTAGGTTTTAACTGCTTTAAATGTGTTTCTATATAAAAAAAAAATATAATAAGGACCATCTTTTTCAATAATATGTTTTTTTTTGTCTCATATCGAAAATTTTTTACTAAACAAAATTTGTTTTTTATAATTTTGAGTTTTTTTACAAAGTTTATCACATTTTAGAATCTTCCAGGTTTTTTAGGCTGAAATTTATAATACAGGTTTTTCTAAGATTTAAGGTTATGTGGCAACCCTGCTATTAATAAACTGAAATTTTTACTCAACTTAAAAGAAAAATGTCAAATGACTTGTTAGCATTACTAAAAAAATTTTAATAATGCAGTTCTTTAAAACTATACACTGCAGCTTTGTTTTCAAAATTGTTCCATGATAATTACATAGTTTCAGATACAGTTAGTTACTTGAAGATCAAAAATTCACAAATATAACTTTTATCTCTTTTTTTTATAAACACTCTAAGTTTGGAATATCTTTATCTATTAGAAACCTGTAAATTAAAAAATATGAAACTTAAAATGTTTAAACAAATATCAAGTGTTTTAATTATTGCCACACATTAATATTTACTGATAAAACTAAAATTGTAAAATACAGTCTCAAAACTTATTAAAAATTTTTTTATGAAATCGTTTTAATTATTATAAAATTGTAAGTAACAGTATAAGTTAAATAAAATAAAACCATTGAGAAGATACTATTAAATGTATTTTAATGAATAAAATCGTTGAAGGTGACAAAAATATATCTATTTATAGAATAGATGTTTAGTGTCAAACCAAAACTTTACTACTGAACATTTTTAAGTTGTTAAAAACTCCATTTTTTTTTGTTTTTTTTTTGGTGTTTTATTTCAACATTCCTTGTTTTTTTTTCAAAATTTCTCAAATTCCAGGTTTTTCAAGGTTTCCAGGTTTTTTGACAACCCTGTTAACTTTACATAAGTTTACAACCAAAATAATAATTAACACTAATCATTGACAGTCAGTGGTAAGTTTTACATCTAAGGCTAAGCAAAACCAACTAAAGTTGTATAAGTAATCTAATAAAGATCAGATTGAAAGTTACATACTTTTTAAAATAAACTTTTAGTAGGTTAAAACTACTACTGCTCAAAATGTCTTTCTTTAATTAAAATTAAAATATGTAAACAAAATTTTTAAAATATATTTTTTTTGTATAAAATATTATTTTATTTACTTAACATAAAAAAATTTGTTTATTTTTCTTTATTTTGCAAACTTTTATTCATTTCACGTAATTTTAGGTTTTTAAATCTCAATTTTTAACATCTAGGTTTTTTCAGGATTTCAGGTTTTTTTTTCCACCCTGCCCTAAATGAACAGAACTACTTACTAAAACAAAAAATAACCTCAAAAAATTTACAACATTACTAAACAAACTATGATAATGCAAAGGTTTAAAACAAAAAACTGCAGTCTTGTTTGAAAATTGTTCAATGACAGTTAACTAATTTTAACTACAGTTAGTTACTTTCAGAAAAAAAAAAGATAATTTTAACTACTTTTGTATATAAATAATTAAAACTATAGACTATTTTAGCTATTTAAAATATGAATTTAAATATTTTTTTTTAATTTTTAAAACAAAAATCAAATTTCTTTTTTTTAAATTTTTTAAATAAAAACATCAAAGCAAAAGTTAACAAATTAAGCTTATAAACTAATAACAATAGTTTTCATCAACTCTATATTGTTATAAAATTGTAACTAACAGTAAGCACAACAACATCACTAAGTACAAATAAGGAGACTGATTTAATGTTTGCTAAAAAAACCCAGCAGTCAGGTATTTATAATATAACTGACTTGGAATTATTTATTATACCACTATTACATTTAAATGAATTATCTCAATAACTGTTTGTTTTAATTAAAATTTTACAAAGTATAAATACAAGCATACTTAATCTAAAAAAGTAAGTTATTCAGAACTTTCTTACAAATTTTGCTTTGGATTCAGTACCCAAACAAATTATTAATGACCTCAAATTCAAAGTTCTTCCACACCCATATCAAGTTCTGCTTGGTTGCACTTACAAGACATTCAAACTCCACATGTTAGCATTACTAGATTTGAACTTCTTTTTAAAGGTTCTCCATCATAGTTAGAATCAAATAATTAATAAATTTTACCGACATTTAACACACCATTTAACACATGTTAACTATAAGGGATAATTGAATTTTTATTAATATTCTTGCCAAACTACAAAACCGATGTTTTCAAATAAATTTTACCTGTCAATCAGAAGCACTTTGCTCAAGTTGCTTGCGCACTTTATTTCAAGTATGCACCCTACAAAATGCTGGTAAATTGTTGCACCGAAGTTTGCAAGAATGTACAGGTTTAACTGTTAAGCTATATATATTACTGTGTTAGCACACAATCTAGATGCACATAGTTTCAATATAAAATAACTAAAGATTTTTTAAATTAAAAAAATATGTTAACATTTTTAAGGTGTAAGATATTTAAAGACAGCTTTTTAAAAATAAATAATTTTGACACTTGTTGCTAAAAGCATGGTGTGGTTTTTTAACTTAAAAGAGGAAATCTCCAAGCAATTACTTGAACATTATATCTTTTCTGAATAAAAATAAAGTTAAGAATACAAAAAATTAAGAGTTTTGAAACCTTAATTTAAAATATTCATTTTAAATTAAAATACCCTTTTCATGTCATTAAAAATTTAGTTTACATTGTATAGTTCTATACTCTTTAGCTAACTATGTAAATTTTAAAAGTTGTAAAGAAATTAATTTATTTTAAATATGTAAGGTTTTATTTTTGAACGAATAATTAATAAAATACTTTCTATACTAAACGTAAAAAAATTTATTATCAAAAGTTGAACTTAATAATTCAAACTAAGAGTAAGTGTTAAATAAAGATCATAGCTTAGGTTTTGTTTTATTTTATAAAGTATTAAAAAAAAAAAAATAATGTTAGGTTATAATGACGCTGGAAACAATGACACAAAACTTTAATGTGATAATTAAATCAATTAGTAGGCAAAAAACTGACTTGAAAAATTGAAATTGATACTTTAATACTTATAGTTCTTTAGTGAAACCTTAAAAAATAGTCATAGTTTGCTAAGGCTCTTTTTTTTACATAAAAGTGTAAATAAATGTTATGCTATATTTTTATTTATATTTAACATAGAACAATATAAATTTAAATCTGTATTATAAGGTAAAAAGTTTAATACCTTTTAAAGACTACCATAAATTATAATAAAGTTAATATAAAAATCACAAAATTTTTCTAAGTTTATTAGTAACTACTCAAAAAACATTTTTTTTTTCTTTAAGGAGTAAGTTTAACAATAATAGAGTACAAGCTTAAGTTATATTTAATAGTTATTTACACTTATAAAAAATCAGGTATAAGGAAAAAAAAAAACTTTAAATAAATTTGGACTTTTATTTTAACTTTTATAAAAAGTTATACAACTTTTAATATAACTTAAATTTTCATAAAGTAAAAAATATTCTGAAAACTATTAAAGATGCCTTTTGAAAGATATGTGTAATACTTCAATACAAAAACTAAGTACACTATTTGATTAAAATTTATGATAATTTACAAAGAACAACTTGTGAGATTTATACATTTTCAAATGAACTTCAGACATATAAAAACTTTTTATATTAATAAACTACTATTATGTTGTGTGTTATAATTTTTTAATAAATTTTACATAAAAATACAAAAGAATTAAATTTAATGGGAATATACTATTAAAATGTATAATTAATTAAGAAAATAACTAGAACTAAAACAAAAAAAATCAATTATTAGTATAAAACTAAAATACAGTTAATTTTTTTGAAGGAAATAATTTGCACTATGATAAACTCCAAGCTTAAAATATGTTTAATAGTTCTTAACATTTATAAAAATAAGGTTTAAGGAAATGAAAACTACTTTTGAATTATTTTGCACTTTTATACTAACTTTTACATAAATTTATACAACTTTTTACAATATTAAAACATTCATACAATTAAAAACATTCTGAAAACTATTAAAAACATCTTTTAAGAGATTTCTGTATTATATCAAAACAAAAACTAAGTACACTATTTGATTAAAGTTTATGATAACTTATAAAGATCAACTTGTGAGTTACATACATTCTCAAACGAGCTTTAGCCATTTAAAAAAAACTTTTAATAGTATTAAACTACTATCATGTCATGTGTCACAACTTTTCAGTATTTTTTAGTATATACATTGTATAAAAGCCAAAATGCGCCTGGTTCCTTTCTAGTTTTGGGGTTAATGTTGAAGAGTTAGGACGACCCTCAGCGGCCACTTGTCTGTATGTTTTTCTTTTGGGGATTTTTGTCATTTGTTTAATATGATTATGGGACAGAGGATAAATTTAAAATTGCACGACAAGTATAAGATTGAAACTCAGAAATATATTACGTGTATCTTAGTTGTCTAATCACGTCTACCAACACTATTCTAAATATTCTTAGTAACATTTAATTTCCCTCTACTACATAAAAGAGTGGTTATATAAACACTGAATCGTGGTAGATGACTTAAAAAATATTTGTTCTCTTGTTTTTCTAACTAAAAGTTACTTAAACACCAGTATAAATTTAAGCTTTCGAATATCTAACGTTTTTTCGTTCTTTTTAATACTAGGCTTTAATACTTAAGTGTATCTTTGAAAATTGAGCTTTCTACATCAATGTTTACTAGTTTATTGTTTTTTTAACACTTAAGTTCGGTATTTGATACTTTAGATTGTCGGATATTAAGCTTCCTAAACAATAAAAGGTAATCAAAAAATATTGATCAGTATTAAAAAGTATAAAAGAGTTGAGAAAAAAATTGTGGAACTTTTGGATAAAATCCTTAAAGTTGATAAACGATTCTCTAAGAAAAAAGTGGACTAAATAAAAAAAAAAACGGAAAATGTACAGGATCAATTAAAAGCTAAAAATAAAATAGAGATTTGTCTTCTAAAAACCGTATGTGAACAGGAACATGCATAAGAAAATCATGAAACAACCACAATTTAGAAATTAATATATTATATAAATTAATATTGGATAATTGGATTAAAATTTTGAATAAAAGACTTTACACTAAAATATAAAGAATACAGAAAAGCAGCATAACCAAAGATGAATTGTTTGATCATTCAAGACAAACTCAAACTGAAACTAAATCCGGGGCATCCTACTACAGAACATAAGAGAATGAGAATAGTGGAAGCCAATATGCATATTTTGTTCTCTCTTGAATGTGGATACATTGATGTTCAGGTTGAAAAGAGAAATTGTTCTTATTATAAACCGGAGCTGAAGTTAAAATCGAACAATAAGGTGAAAAAATAAATTGGATACTATCCAAAAAAACGAATGAAAAGTAAAAGTCACTTAGGGCAAAATAAAATGAGAAACTAGCGGATAGTGTATGTAGCCTGCTATTAAATCAAGATTTTCCTCAAACTAAATATTTTAAAATGGATTCGACGAATGGAGTTGTAAGGGACGAACCGACTAAGAACATTTTTTAATTGCAGGGAACCTCGAACTGCTTTCAGTTAGAAGTGGAGGTATTGGTGCCAATTTCAATAGAAGATAGAACACCTCAAGTAAGGGAGAGACCAGTTAAAAATAAAGATTAGTTGTCTACTTGGCTCCCTTGTGTAAATGAGCCGAAACTAGCACCCTTAAATATGAATTAGGATTTGAAACGAAAGAAAATACAAACTCAGAATTGGATACCGCGAAGCTTTTTAGACAATATGGACAATGATTCAGTTTTTTCTGTATTCTGTTTCCTCTTAACCAAGTCTTTTTAACACCAAAAAGAACATTCTCATTGAAGCACCAGATGGAACCTTACCTTTTCTAGAAGAAATCAAATGATGACGAGTCCCCTGTCCCTTAGGTGGTACTAAATGTTTTTTTTATTATGTAGTTATTATCTTACTAAATATTTATTTTTTTCTCGAGGTCATCCAGATAAAGATGAACTGTGCGCGTGAACTTTCCTGGCAAACTTTATTTTAATGAACTTTTTTTCAGGTTTTATTTAACTGTGATTGAGTTGTTAACGTTGTTTACAAAAAGTTTGAACTTTCCTATAGAAAATTACCTGTTTTGAAAATTAGTTTTATATTATATATTCCTACAAAAATTCTTTTCTTAAGATTATTTGAAAAACAATTAACTTTAAATGTAAAACATTCCAAAACACGATTCTTATTGATTTAAATGAGAATATTTTTTTTGTTTGTTGTTCATGTTTAGTGTTAAATTAATATTGTATAAAAAAAAGCTTTTGTATTTGGAGAATAAATATAATTCTATAGAACTATTAAAATAAATGTTTTTCTTTTTCTTTTTTTCTTCTCTAACATTTTGATTCGCCGATATTTTTAATAAAAATAATTTAAATTTTTCTTTGAAAAAAATTAGCTTTTTATATTATTTTGTTCTAAATCTTCAAGTATCTCTTAGTTCTGCTAACGAGTGTAGTAGGGTTTTTTTTAGAGAGATGGCCGATATTGGATAGAGATTTAGTCAAGCAATATAAATTGTATTTGTAATATATATCATATTTTCTCCCAATTACTAAAAGAAAAATAAAAGTTAGTAGGTAGGATAGTATGCAAGTAGTAGCTTTCTTTTTGTTTTTAAAGATAGCTTGTTAAGAAAAGCACTTACAAAGACTAGTACTCTGAAATTGAACAGAAAAATAAGTATAGTAAAAAGGGTTGTATAACAAGTATTAGCTTATTTCTTGTTTCTAAAAGCACAACCAGGGAGTCGACAATAAGTTTAAGTACCAAGGGAAGAATACAACTGTATGACTGAAATTTAATTATTACAATTAGTAAAATTTGATAGAATTATTTTTAAGGAGTCATTAATAGTATAATTGGAAATTTACAGAAAGATTTCTCCTGTGTCTTAATAAAGTTGAGAAGAAAGTAAGAAGAACAAGTTTTTCTTAGTAAGTTAAACAGATTTTGTTTAGTAATCGGGTTGTTGTTGGATGGAACAGTCATAAGAGACAGTCAGTATTACTGCAGAGAGCTTCGTTTTATTGAAGGAAGATAGAAGGACTGACCTAGTCGTTGATAAGTCTCAACTTAAGTTAGTTACTAAGCTTAAGAAGCCTGGAGTCAGTTGTGGTAGAACTGTGTCACTTTTATTCACTTTATCACATATTATCTGTTTATACTTGTAATATAAAAATCACAATTCACTTAAAGTTGTTTCGTTAAAATTAGCTTAGTAGCAAAATTAACACATTAAACTGAACGAGCGTTCCATTTGAACGTTTGTAGTACTGTAATTAAAGACACTATTAGATTACAAATTCTACTACGACAAAAATTTTTGAATGATTTTTTATATATGTACTAGACAAGCTTTTCGAGAAGAATATAAATTAACTAAACGTTATTTTTAGGGTATTTTTAAGGGTCAAAACACCGAATATTTACAATGTTTACTGTTTTAGTTTACCTTTGCTGTCAAGATTGTAAAATCTTCTCTTTCTACCGGCTGGCCAAAACTGGATGTTCATTTCTATTCTTCATACCATGATGTTTGGCTTCTTAAGTACTCCCTGGGTATTGTTCATTAACATATGTGCAGGTAGATTCACACACGCTCCAAGTGCGTATTGTGCTGGTGGGTATTATTAATAGCTACTGTTATTAATAATTTTATAAACACTAAATACACTTGTACAATTTCTTTATAAATATTTAACTAGAAACTATGAAAATAATACAACTAGTTTATGAAAAAACTAATAATTTCATTATTCTTATTATAAACACATTTTAATTGAAACTAAATATAAAAACAAAAATAGAAAATGGTGTAAATTTTCTAAAAACAAGTCGAGGATTTTTTTTAAACTCTGTATTTATAGTAGACGACAATTGTTATGTTTATTAAAAAATAATTTAATATGGTACTTTTTAGAGTTCAACACCATTAAAAAAAACTTCGAGCAATTATTAAAAAAGACTATTTCTTTCATATTAAAATTAACAAAATAAAATAACTTATTATTTTTTAATTAAATTCTTATTTTCAACGCATTTAAGTATCAAAAATCTTTTAATAAATTTCGTTAATAAAATTATATTTTATTTTTTAAATTCTACTCACTGTCTATAATACAAACAAAGATCAGATATCAAAAAATTTACAACAGTAAATAAATAAAAGCAAGTTTTTGTTATTTTTTCTACGTGAGTTTTATTAATATCTTTATAAAACTATTTTACAGGTATTTTAACACAGGAAAAGAATCTAGTATTTTTTGTTGCTTCACATAATTCTTTTGACCATTCTTCGTTTTCAAAGTCATAGGTTATAACTTTTCTGTTTTGGCGAAAAACAAAAATCTTGCTGCCAATTGTAATCATTCCAGACGGGCCTTGTAAATTAATTTTAGAATCTGGTTTAGGATGTTTTAAAATAGTAAACATTTTAGTAGTTGAATCATAAACTTCACTTTTGTTCGTCATTACAAGTCCACCAATTACAAAAAGTTTGTTTTTTACCGCAACTGATTTGTGACAAAACCTTTTAGAATTCATATCTGGCATTATAGTCCATGTTCTAGCTGCATGGTCATATGATTCTACAGTGTTTAATTTACTATTATTATAACTTCCACCAGATACAACAATTCTTCCTTCAAATACCGAGCAAGCTGAAAGCCTTCTTGCGTTGTTCATTCTTGTTATTTCGTTCCATTTGCGACTTTTTGTATTTAACTCAAAACAAGTTGCTGTATCGTTACCTCCTGTAGCCTCACCCATAAGACCGCTCATAATATATACACTATCTATAAAAGAACAAACAGAAAAAAAACTACGATCATCTATCATGTCAGATACATGTTCCCAAGTGTTGGTTAAATGGGAATACTTTTCAACTTGTTTACCATCAACGCCACCAAGGACATACACTTCACCTGTAATATAAACTGCTCCAAAAGATTTTCGACATTCTCTCATTTGTGGCAATTTACTGAATTCACTAAAATTGTTTGCACTAAAAAACTTAACATCATTAAAAACTTTATCTAGGCAATAATTTGCTCCTCCACAAACTAATATTTTAAAATTACTTTGGTTGCAGTACCTAATTGTAATATTGCAACTGATTGAGTTTAGTTGTTGTTTATTGTCTAAAACTGCTGTAACAACGCAAGCACATTCAGGATATTTTGATGATACTCTTTCAAAAACTTGTTCTAATGCAGGAATTGACAGGAGGTGAAGTCGAACTTTAGACAAAAGAGTTTTTGCGTATTTTCTACGTTCAGTTAAGGCATGACACAACCAGCTATCTGCTGCATTAAATACTTGCAACTCCGTATCAACGTTTAATTCATTGCTTAAAAGTGTTCTTTTAACAGAGTTAAAGTCTAACTCTAGAAAATTATCAGAATCAGAAGCCATTGGAAAACAGCGCTCAATAAGGTTCATGGAATTTTTGGATGAATTCGAAAGCTTGAAAATATTTGATGAGCAATGTGTTACTAAACAATTTTTTATATCAGTTTTGGAGATGATAACTTTATTTATTTCATTATCTTCAGTTTCGTTAAGTAAAATTTTGTTCAGTTTCATTGACGTCAAAAGCTTGTTCTCGTCCATAGTTAATTTTTCTGTAAAAATAACAATTAAAAATACTGAATATATTACTTTACTATTCAAACTATATAAAATTATATGAAGCTTTCTAGCCTTATAAAACAATGTCTACTTTTCCTCGATTTTTACAATTAGGGCAACCAACTTGCCTGTGATTTGTTTTCTTTTAAGTTTTATATTAAAAGAGCTATATCTGATAAAATGGGTGATTATTTATTGAATTTTGCCTAGCGAGATATAAATGAAACTTATTTCATAAACCTTTGTTTAGTATAATACTTTTTATAGTGCAATGAACATCTTAATTTTTTATTTAGGAACGTTCTATATAAATTAAAAGTGTTTCTGGGTTTTAAAAAGTTACAATCATGAACTGTACCATTTGTTAGTATAAGTAATTATTTGCAAACATCTCTCAATTAAGTTCATAGAAACTTTAGCTATAATTAATATCTTTAAAATTTTCGACGAATATTATGTTGCTAAACTGTTTTTTATTTCTAATTTTAACTATTTTTTTAGTTATTTGAAACTTTGCATATTTAAATTCTTAACATCGTTTAGAAAATAGCATTAAAAGTTACATTTGGCAAAAGTATGTTTTTGTCAATAATAGGGTTTTCTGTAGAATTTATACTTTAAATAAGAAAATGAAAGTTAAGCATATTTTTTTAAATATAAAAACGTTTATTAAGCTTTCGAGCTTTTTCAGAGTGTTGTAAAATAGACGATATGACCCCTTTAGATTAAGGTAATGTTAGGCAACACTAACTGGTAGATTAAAGAAAATTAATAGGGTATATAACTAGTAAAAGAGCTATTATTTTTGAGTTTGTTACCGAGGAAGCATTTATGAAAATAAGTTTAAACCCGGAATTAGTCTTATAATTTTCACTGACGGATTAATTATTATTGAATTCGCTTTTAACTAAAAAATCTAACTAACAAAAACATTTACTTTTTATATTGAATTAACTGATGTAAATCATTATTAAATTCAAGATATTATAGTAAATTTTCAATTAAATCAAAATTACTCTATAATTTACAATATTTTAGATAAAGTATATTTAAACATTAAAATAGAAAACCTTGCTTCTCGAAGTCTTTAACTTTTTCAAACATTTTTTCGTTCAGCTTTTCAAAAGTTGCTTTCTTGTTCAACATAACAAATTCAGGACTGTTTTGGTTGACAGGACTTGTTAGCGACTTGAATATGTTTTGTGTGTTATGTTCGAGTCTTGTTGTCTTTCTACTTGGCTCTTCCAAGCAAATTTTTTCATCTTTGGCTTCGTTTTGCGTTATTCTTTTGAGATTTTTTGACATTTTTAAGGTTTAAAATGACTATAAAATCTATAAGTTTATAAAACCATAAATAAGTACAATTTAAATGAAACATTCTTATTGTAAAAATAAATAGGAATAAGAATATACAAATGTATAAAAGGGATTTCTAAAATTGGGGTCATTTAAGAAATAAGGCCAAAAATGCAACAGTGGACTGTAAGTATCAAACGGGACATATGGGATCCTTATGGCTAAAATTTGAAACTTACACTTGATATTTTCTGAAGTTGCGTATATAAACGTGGTTTTAAGCTTTTACTAGATCTTATGGTTGTTTTTAGAAATTTAGGGTGCTATAAGTTATTTAAGAACGGCCATAAGGCCACAAATTTTAAACATACACTTATTATTCTAAAATATACATTAAAGTACAAAAAAAAAGGCTTTAAGCGTGTTTAAAGGGTAATTTTGATCCTTTTGATAAACTTTATGAGAAGTTTATAGAGTTTAACGGGGTTATATTCTGTGAAAAGTTTTTAGGTGTTTTTGTAACGCTAAACAATAAGTTTTAAAAACAGGGTTACCAAATTTTTTTAACATTTTTTTTGTTCAGGTTTTCAAAAATTTCCCAAGGTTTTTAATGTACACATTTATGGGTCTCTTTTAAGTTTCAAGTTAAGTTTAAGGTAATAACTATGTTAAATATTATAAAACAGGGTTTCCACAAATCAAGCTGAGAAAACTTCCGACTTTTCCTGACTTTTTACTAAAATTTTCCTAACTTTTCCAAATCAAGCTCTTGACTCAAACTTATTGTAAAATACATAATTAAACACTTATAAACATATAAAGCTTTCAATCATAATTTTATTTATATTAAAACTACAGTTTTTATTGCTGAATTCAATAATCTAACTTCCATTACATCACTTGAACCATCTGTGTATGATTGGTGTATTTGCAATAAACAGCTCTTTTAGCAAAATACTTGTAGTTTTTAACTTATAGACACAACTTGTCGAAAATAAAAATCAATATTTAGCATTAACTAACATAAATGTGTGTGATTTAACAAAAAGACATATAAGTAACTTTTACAACTTAAACCTTAAAACAATAACGAACTTTTTCAATTTAAACCTTAAAACAATAACGAACTTTTTCAACTTAAACCTTAAAACAAAAACGAACTTTTTCAACTTAAACCTTAAAACAATAACGAACTTTTTCAACTTAAACCTTAAAACAATAAAGAACTTAGTCAAACACAGTTATTTTTACTACTAAAACTTATTTTTTCCGTTTGTTTATTAGCACATCAACCTCTATATTTAATCAAGACATGGTTTTCTTTATTTGGTATGCATCCTGATTAATTTTCTTGGCAGTTAAAATCTATGGCCTGACTTTATTTAATTCGTTTTCATCTGCTGCTAATACACTTTGCGAAAAGATTTTTTTCTCTAAACACAGCCATAGTTTGTGGGCTTCATTTTTTTCTTTTTGCACTCACTTTATCTATTTTTACGAGATAAAGGCATTAAAAAATAAGTACTTTTGTAAATTTTCAGGAATATTTTGCATGTTTTCAATGACTTTAAAGAATTTTTAGTTAAATTTTTACCATATGAAGGCTGTTGTAAACAAGGAATTTTGTAAATTTGAATTAACAAAATCTAACGTTTTTTTAATTTTGACAAATTTTCTGGCTTTTATCATTTCTTAGTTTTTCATGACTTTCCTGACTTAGTGGCAACGTTGATAAAAACATTAAAATATCTCTAAAGCTACTTCAAATGTGTTTTTTAATTAAAAAACTTTTGATTATGACAGAAAAGTATTTATCTTTATAGTAGAATTTTGTGTCAATACAACATTTTTCTACTTAACATGTAAAAACTGTTTAAAATTCTAGGTTTTTCCAGGTATTTTTTTCAAAATTTCTTAAACTTCAGATTTTTTAGCCTAAATTGTCAAACTTTAGGTTATACCAGGTTTTAAAGTTTTTGCAAACTTAATGTTACCACTTTTAAAGACACTATGTAGTCCCTGTTTAAATTTGTTACTTACAGGGTGGCCACTAAAGCTTGAATCATGGAATTTAGTAGTTTAGGCTAAAAAACCTTGAACTTGAGAAATTAAATAAAATACCTGGGATAATGAATAAAATCAATAAGAAACCTGAAGTTTAAACAATTTTTACATATTAAGTAATAAAATTTTGACTTGAAACAAAAAATCTAATTTATATAAACAAATTTTTTGTCATTTTTAAAGTATAAACTCATTTAGAAAAACATAACTATAGTAGCTTTTTTCAGTGTTGCTATACAACTTAACTCTTTGTTTAATCTTAAACTTAACTTTAGAAAAAAAATAGACCAAAAATGTGTTCTTTCAAAACTTTTAAACATTCTTTGAAGTAGTGGCAAGCCTGTACTAACAACCAGACATTTTAATTTGCATCTTGTTTTAAAAACTAAAGACTTGAAAATATTATTAATTAAATAATAAGTATTAATAATAACTTAACTACACTAGTCAGTTTTAGTATAAATATAAGTTATTATGGTTAAATATTGAAAAAAACGTAAAATGTTTTAAATTTCTTTCTAAAAAACAACAAAACAGAAAGTAACATCCTTCTACTTCTAACTTTACTTAATTTTCTTAATGAAACATTTTCAGGTTTTTAATGAATATGACAAGTGTAAAAATGCTTTTCAACTTTCAATGAAAACTAGTTTAGAAAAAGTTTTTTTGTTTAGGTTAACTTTAAAATTGAAAGTTTTTCCTGCTTACTTATTTAAATTCAAGATTTTTGAAAAATATTTGTTCATAAACAGTTTGTTTAATAGTTATTAACAAGTATTATAGTATATACTCTTTTGTATTATAGATAGAAAATATAACATAAACAAAATTTAACTTTGAAATCATTAAAATTGGTACAAAAATCAACATAAATCAGGGTATCCAAAAGTTGGCCAAGTGGACCCCTTGTGGGTTATGAGCAGTAAATGAGCCACAAGGGGTCATGTGGTCATTACTTGAAACTTACAATAGTCATTCCGTAGTAGCAAATGAAAAGCAAAAAAGGTCATAAGTGTTTTTGATGGTATTTTATTTTCTTTAAATCTTTTTTATTTCTTTAAAGGAGGCCTTTTGAAAAAAAAGTTTAAGAAATCTTGATATAGATTGTACTTTAGGTTTTATTTTTCATTTTAGTTGCTAAAAATAGTAAAACTAAATGTTAGATTTAAATGCAATTTTTATTTTTTTATTATATTATTTAACATTATTACTTATATTAGCACGAATTTATAACGTTTAAATAAAATAATTTAAAAACAATAACTTATACTAACAAATTAATAATAAATAATTATTACTAAAAACATCATTAAATTGTTGATATATATAATAAATAGCTATAAATAAAAACTTTAATTGCTAAGATTTTTTTTTAAACTGTTTTTAAAATTTAGGTTATAAAATTTCATTTCTTTTTGTAAAAATTAAGTCTGACTACTTAAAACTTTAAGTTATTTTCAAAACTTTAAACACTAATGGACAAAAATAAAATTAAATTTTTGTTATATGTTAATCTTTTAAAAATTTATACAACTTTTGTGTAAAGGGTAACTACATAAGTTCAAAACAACCAATATAACAAATTTAAATTAGTTTTTATATCTAAGGCTAAGTAAAACCTACTCAAATTGTATAAGAAGTCTAACACAGGTAAGTTTGTAAATTACAGACACTTTCAAGGAACTTTAAGTAGATTTAAACTACTACTGCTCGAAAAGTGTTTTATATGAAAAAAAAATATGGATACAATTTCTGTTTAATAATATACTTTTTGTGTCAAGTCAAAAATTTTCTACTTTACATGTAAAAAACAGTTTAAAATTCCAGGTTTTTTTTCAAAGTTTCTCTCATTTTAGTTTCCTTTATGTTATTTTGCCCATTTATAAAATCCAGGTGTTTCAAGGACTCCAGGTTTTATAGTAATTATAATATTAATGCACAGAAATTCTTACTAAATCAAAAAGAAAAATCTAAAATGATATGTTAAGATAACTAAATAAATGTTTACAATGCAATGGTTTTAAACTAGAAACTGCAATCTTATTTCAAATTTGTTCAATAGTAGTTATTTAGTTTTAACTACGGTTAGTAACTTACAAACAACAATTTACAAAGGTAACTTTTATCTCTTTTTTTATATAAATAACTTAAAGTATGGGACATCTTTATCTATATAAAACCTGAATTAAAATAACATTTAAAAAGTAATCCAACAAAATCCAATATATTTTCTTATATTTGTTATCATACATGTTTTAAAAAAAAATAATTAAGCTAAAACTAACAAATTTAGCTTTTAAACTGATAACTATAAATTCCATTAACTGCAACCTGTTATAAAATTGTAAGTAGCAGTAAGTAACCACAACAACATTCTAGAGTACCAATAATGAGATTAATGCAATGTTAACTAAAAAACAAGCAGTCTAGTATTTATAATAAACTTAACTTTCAGTTATTTTGTATACAGTTTCACATGAATTAAAATGCCTCATTACTATTTAACTTTTATTAAACTTTTTACAAAAAAAAAACAAGCATACATTCTTTAAAAAAATTTATGTCATTCACAATATTATTACAAATTAAGCTTAATATAAAGTACCGAACCGAGACAAATTGATAATGACTTCAAATGCTAAGTTTTTGTAATATAAATTCTGCTTGATTGCACTTACAAGACATTCGAGTTTCACATGCTAACACTACTAACTTTGAAGTTAATTTAATGCTTCTGCAACCTTTTTCATTTGAACTATACGGGATTCACAATTTAAACTTGTAAGATTATCGCCAAGCTAGATAACTGAGATATTTCCATTAATGTTACCTGTCAATTAGTAGCAATTGATTCATGCTGCCTTCGCATTTGATTTCCAGTATGCACCCTGCCAAGTGCTGGTCAACGGTTGTACCAAAGTTTTCTAAAATTTTACAGGTTCAACTGTTATGCTAGATATATTACATGGGTGCCACACACTTAGAACAACGAAGAATATTTTGAGTTTTTGTGAAAAAAAATAGGGATTTAAATGAACTTAAGGTGACTAGGGATATTTTATTTGACTCAAAGAATTGCAACCCTGACTCTGCTGCATCTCATAAAATTATCAAAATAAAATCGAAATTTATAAATCAGACAAAACCAAAACACTTAATAAAAAGCGAAGAACAAAATCTTTGCATTCATTACCAAAAATACTTTTTTAGCAAAAGTAAAATTAACTAAATATTTAGTCAAAGTAAAATTAAGCCGCGCACACAAGCAGTTTGAAACGTTATTCTAAGACATCCTTTCTTTATCATACTTTACATAACTTTTAATAGCAATCACTAAAACTTTTTCAAAATACACAAACATTATAAACCAGTAACAAAACTAAAATCAGCTTATTTTTTAAACTTAGCTTACTGCACAAAAACAATCATTATTACTTCGTCATAATACTTGTAAAGTTTCTAAATTCTAAAACTATTTAAAATTTGTTTAATAAACTTTTGCTTTAAAGGGACATATAAGATATATAAGATTTAAATATGCATAAAGTTAAGCAAAAACTTAAAGGATTGTTACGTCACTAAATAAATTATTAAAAAGTAAAGACACACTAGGTTACCACCAAAAGCGTTCAAAATCTTTTAAAGTAAAAGCTAGAAAACTGTTGAAAATTTATACTCGTGCATGCAAACATGTAGAGCAAGATAATGTCTCATAATCGCAAAATTTTAGAAGAAAAGGCAGAGATAAATGAATGGTGGATGGCAATTGTTTATAGCAAATATTACCTATAGAACGACGGTAATAATGTCAGAGAAAAGTAAGCATTATGTTAGCTCATCAGGTTTATTTTTTAAAAGAAGGTACACACGGCATAAATGTTCTTATAACAACAGTAAATACAGACTAAAAACTACGCTTTCAAAATATGTTTTGGATTTAAAAGATAAAAATAAATACTTAAGCACGAACAAAAAAAAATTGAAAAATGGCTACTCTCTCTGCAATATGGAAAACAAGAGCTCTCAAATTTAAACTCAAATCTATCTTTAAATAAACAAAAAGAACTTTTTAGTAGTTGTAAATATTTTTATAGCTTTTATTTTAACAGACTTTGAACGCTTATGCAAACATAGTGTGTCTCATATTTTCAATGATATATTTAGTGACGTAACAATCCTTAAAGTTTTTGCTTGAACTCTTGCTCATTTTGATTTATGTTTTAATATATTACTCTAGTAAACAAACCGAATAGCTGTTCTGTGTAACAGAACAGTGAAACAATTGTACTTGAATACTTGGTATTTTATTAATACAATTATATGTATAGTTTTAACCAATTCGGACTTTAATTTCGAGATAGTTTAATATAGTTAAAAACTTATTCCTAAGTTATGAATAAAACACACTTTGAATAAATGCAATTTACTTTATTTTCAATAATAATTTTTAGTTCTGAAGAAAGAAACTATTAAATCACGACACAAATAAAATCTATAAAAAGTATCAACAATCGTAAAATTACATAAATACTAACATCAACTTCGCGATGTAGACGTTTTCTTGATTCTCGATAATTGAAGTAAAACGTTAAACTTAATCGTAACTAGATCATACCGCGGAATAAATTTGCAACTCACTTTAACGCGTATTTGAAAGACAAACGCCGATATATACGCGTCGGAATGAAATTAACTCCTTGAAATAATAAAAATGTTTGTTTTTTTATAAAAATATGTTTGTTTTTTTAATACTAGAAGCACGTCACGAAGTCTGCGTAAAACAGTTTACAACATCCGCTTTAAAATACGAAAATGAGATGTTAATATCATTACATTGTTTCTTTTTAAATTTTAAATTTTAACGTTTAAAGCCTGGTTTTAAATAATTTAAATCCTTAAAATCCTACTTAACTTAAAGCTTTTTTATAAGTGTTTTAATTGGGGTAAGAAGAAAGTAAGAAAAAGAAACTGTATAACTTATTATCTCAAAAGTTACATAATTTACAAAAACTTAGATAAAACAAAACATAAAGACAAAGTAAGTAACAATGATAGTCATTTAGTTGTCCTCAGTCTTCTTATCCTTGGGGTTCTTGTCCTTGTGCCTGTTGTCCTCGGGCATCTTCTATTCCGGCGTTTCTCTTCCGATTTCTTCTTCTACGGTGGTTTATTTAGCAGTAACGAATTGTTTTAATTCGCTTGTTCTTCTCTAAACTTTAAATTCAAAAATTCATCGAATTCACTTGTAGACATAGAAAATATTCATCTTTTCATTTCCCATCATTGTAGTATTCATTTCAAAAATACGCGGCTCAAAAAAAAAAAGTTTAGATATTCTTTCAATAAAGTTTAGTAAAAACTACTATGTTATTATGCCACAAGACAATAACGAAACTGTCAGTATTTACGTTTAAACCTATTATTTTATACAAAACAAATTATTTTAAGCATTTAAAGGTGCATTAAATAGAAAATTAATATTTTAAAACACATGAAACATTTTAATTTTGTTTTTAGTTTAGAAAAACATATGTTCTTAATATTTAACTCGCAAACTTTAAAAAACAAAACAGAAAACATTTTCTTTAAAGTATTTTACAAAACAATAAATACTATTTTCATGCACAAACTTTTAAAGGATTCAAGTATATAATATTTCTATTAAAGCAACACAAAACTTAAGCATTATAGAAATTTATAAAGAGAAAAATTTAGCGAGTGCTTTTTTTCGATCGTTAACAGTCAAAACTAAATGGGAGTTGAAAGTACTTTTAAATTCAAAATTCATAGGAAAAATTTATCACGAGTCGAATTTGAAAGCTTTAAACTTGAACTTGATTATTTTACGAGCAAAAAATCTGATAAATCAGTTTTGTTTTAAAGTTAGAGTAAAATGTAGTTACTAAAATTTTAATATAAAAATAGGCTTATAAAACTTTTTTATTACATAGTTGTTATGTTTTAGCTTTAGATTCATAGTTCAATTACTAAACTGTAATTTGAAATATAAAAAACTTCATAACACATCATTAAAAGTAAAAAAGCAATAAAATTTTACAATTCAGAAATTTTATCAGAAAACAATACAAAAAAAATACACTTAATAGTTTCTTTCAGTTTAAATACTTAAGAAAATTACCTGAGTTTAAAAAATATTTAAATAGATTTTCATGTTAATAAAAAGTTACAACTTTTTACCTTTATTAAAGTCTGTTTCGTTAGTTTTGTGAAAATACTTATATTTTATCTTCAAAAGGCTTTATGATAAATGTTAAAAGTTTTAGACCTGCTATTAGTAATTCTGACTCTTTTTTATTCTGTGTTATAATTTCTTTTTTGTCAAAGGAATTAAGTACTGCCAAATTGTTTTTCTCTTTAGCTAATAAGTTGCTTGATACACTAGTTTCTGATTTTGTTTTTGAAGAATTGTAATAACCTGAATCTTGTTTATAACTTTTAAGCTGCACTGTTGGCACTTTATGTTTTGGCTCGCTATCATATTTTTTATTGTAACTGCTATTTTTCTGATGTTGTTTCTGATGTTTTTCTTTACTAAGTTTACCTTGTTTTGCTGTAAAAGCAACAGCTTGCTTATAAGCTCTACTAGCTTTTATTTTCTGCTGTTGGAGGTTACGAGAATGATGGTTTGCGTCAAATATTTTTTGTTGAAGTTTTTGGTTGTAGTTTGAATTCTTATCTACAGCATACTTAGACCCTTGAACTGTTTTACCATTAGGACCTGTCACGTTTGCGGCTTCTGACATGTTATTTTTACCTACAACAACATCAAATTGGACTTTTTCTCCTTGTGCAAGAGACCTTAAGAATTTGTTCGGGTTGTTTTTTATGATAGCTGTATAATGAACAAAAATATCGCTGTTCTGATCATCACGATGAATAAAACCGTAACCTTTGCGAACATTAAACCATACTACTTGACCAGTTACTCCAACTGCTATAGTGTTTTTGTTTACCTGAGCTTTTTCTTTGGTTGTTTGAAACTCTTTGCTTGTATTAGATGTTTTTGTAGGTATGTGTTGATGACATGACAAACACTCTGCTATGTTAACATTATTACTACTATTCCCATTGTATGATTTTCTTGGTTTTAAACTATCTCTATCTTGGTTATGTTGACGATAATTGTAATTATGATTAATACCATTATCTCTTAAATGAAAATTTTGTTGATGATTAGGTCGAACTTGCTTATGGTAATTTATTTTAGACCTATGCTGACTTTGCTCATACTGCTGTAGTCTATTGTAATTAACTTGCTTAGGTATTAATGCGTTTTCTTTATAAGCATTCCATATGGCTTGTCCTTTTCTTTTAAAAAGTTCTAAGCTTTCATCAAAATGTTCCCTAATCTTATCTTTGATCGAAAAGGGCATTAAGTATGCAAGAAAAAACTTAATTCTGTCCTGTTCTCGACATTTGGCCCAACTTACGGCTGTAGCAAATATTTTATTAAAGTTTGTACACTCATTCCAAATTGGAATTCTATCTAAAATTTCAGCTAACTGATTGTCCCTATTAATAAAAAAGTTTCTTAAAGAACTGTAATTTCTTTCACCTCGTTCTGTCATTTTATAATAGTCTGACAACTCTTCTCTCGGCCAAAACCCAGTTAAAAATTTATACTTTTCTGTATTACTAGAAATATTTTCATTTAACATTTCCTCCTCGAAAAAACTAATAATATCACGAGGGTTTCTTACAAAGTCTAACCTTTTAAACTTTTTACTTAGTCTTTGCGCCTTAAATGTGTCGCTAAAAATGTTTAAATTATTTTGATTAATTTTTTCGTAATCATCGTAAAAAGGTTCGCGTTTTTCTAGCATCGCACGTTCGTAATGTGGTGATCTAGACTGCTTTAATCTATTATTTAACTTTTTTATTTGCATTTGCAAAACTCTTAACTCTTCTTCATTTGTTAGCTGCTTAACTTCGCTTGATTTTCTAAATTGTTGTTGAATGCTGTTTGACGGATAAAATTCAGCATTATCATTCATCATCTCTGCTTGATGAGAATTATTAAGATTGATATCGTCATTGTTGTTTGTGTGCATTTATTCTGTTGACTGCTTAAAGATTTGTAACCAGAAGATTCAAGGTTCTTAAAATAACACTGCGTGGTTTCCACTTTAACCAATAGGACTTTACTTTCGAGCTAGTTTAATATAGTTACAAACTTATTCCTAAGTTATGAATAAAACACACTTTGAATAAATGCAATTTACTTTATTTTCAATAATAATTTTTAGTTCTGAAGAAAGAAACTATTAAATCACGACACAAATAAAATCTATAAAAAGTATCAACAATCGTAAAATTACATAAATACTAACATCAACTTCGCGATGTAGACGTTTTCTTGATTCTCGATAATTGAAGTAAAACGTTAAACTTAATCGTAACTAGATCATACCGCGGAATAAATTTGCAACTCACTTTAACGCGTATTTGAAAGACAAACGCCGATATATACGCGTCGGAATGAAATTAACTCCTTGAAATAATAAAAGTGTTTGTTATTTTATAAAAATATGTTTGTTTTTTTAATACTAGAAGCACGTCACGAAGTCTGCGTAAAACAGTTTACAACATCCGCTTTAAAATACGAAAATGAGATGTTAATATCATTACATAGTTACTGATCATAATCTTTGATTTTGACGATTAAAACTTTTTTAAATGTTTGATAACTGTGTCTCAAATTTCAATTATGTAAAATTATGTAATCAGAACAAATATTTAATTTTAATTTTTGTACGTGTATTATGTTTCCTAATTGTTGTCATGTTTATTGATATCATTATGGAAAGTTTTACGAATTTTTTTATATCAAAAACTTAGGTAAACATTAAATTTTAACTGAGTCTGTATACTTAATATATGTAGTTTGATAAATAGAACTGTTAATCAAATAACAATAAAAATTATACAGCAATTGTACTAATAATAAGGTAGTTTTATTTATTTATTTTTATAAGATGTATGTATTATGACTTAAATAAATGTATGTATTGAAAAGAGTAGTATAGATTATTATAATATAGACCATGATTTATAAATCTTACTTTTATAGTCGCCAACTTGGCAGATATCTAAAAATAGTCGCTCGCTTTATTATATCATAACTTTACTACTTAATAACATATTTGATTTACTGTTTACTAAGTTTCTATATAGAAAAATACTTAAAACTTTCCATGATTAATAAGTAACCACTCATGACCTACAAAATTTTAAGCAAATATTTATCTAGATTACATAATTGACACTTACAACTTAATGGAAAATATTTACAAGCTTTTTAACTGTTTCTAACTCAAAGTTTATGATACTTAGTTAGTCACATAAAAAGAAATGTCAGGACAAGACGTTACAATATATTTAAGTGTTATGAGACATGATAACCAAAATGTTTTTTCACCAATAATTATTTACTCCTACTAGTTATAACGGTCACTTACAACCATAATCCCCAAAAGGTGCAGAATTTGTGTTAATTAGGCTTAACAAGTATTTATAAAACAAATTTTTTTAAAACAGTGTTACATATAAGAAAAAAAAACTAATAATTTAAAATTAACATTATGGTTGGTACAAAATGAAAGCTAAAATAAAACTTAATTTTAATTAATATCACTTTCACAGCGTAGTTTGTTGTATTACAACTGTTTTTTATATCGTAGATGAAAATTAAGTTAATATACATAGTTTGTTAGAACTATTGTTTTTTAGTATTGTCTATAAACATCGTTTATGCAAAAGTTTTTTGCTGCTTTGAAATGCTATAAGTATATGTAAATACAAATGTGAAAATTATAGTAGTAGAACATACTACTACACATATTACTTACTGTACTTTATTATATTTTCAGTATACTTTTCAAATTACTTAAATTTAAGTAAATAAATCAAGCTACTGTCTTTTATAACTATATAAAAAAACTTTGTAGTTATTCACTATTAAAGTAAGAACACCTTCAACTTTTCGACAAAGTTTATTGACAGCTAAATGTTTGTTTTTTTAACGGCAAATATTTTTTTTTTATATCTTTAATTAAACAAAAATTTTTGTTTGTATTAATTTAATTGCTACAAGCTCATTTTTGAACAAAAAACTTACTTAGTTAAAACTTATTACACTAAATTCATTTAAATTATATACTTATTAACAGATTTATAACTAAAATTTAATTTTTAACCTTATTTATATTAAGTTGTATTTAAAAATTAAAGTATGACTAAAAAATTATTATGTTATTTACAAACAAGCTCTACAAAAAGAATAATAAACGTTTTATTTCAAAACACTTGATACAACTAGACAGGAAATTATAAATCGTGAACATCCTACGTATAAATATGAAAAAATAATTGCACTGATTAAAAACGAGTTAATAAATATAAATTAATTCTTCGATATATGATTAATATTCTACAGAAACTTCAGTTACTACTAAATCTAATTACAAAAATACTATGGAAGAAAAAACTAAAGTTGGATTGGAGAGGTAAAAAAACTTTTAAAGTACAGAAAAATTTATATAATTATCTAGAAAAGAGTGTTTTTTTAAACTTTAATATAGGAAGTTCTATATGAGTTTTTTAAATGAAAAAAGTATTTTAAAGGTGTTTAGAAAATACGTAAGTTAAAACTTTTGAAAAATAGTTAATGAAATTTTCACTTGAAAATAACAATTTAAACAAAAATCTGCGAATTTTACTCAACTGCATACTTATAACCAAGATCTTATAGTTTATTAAAATGGTATGGTGATTGAACACATTAATAACTGATCTAATAAACAAAGTTTTTTTTAATCACCATTACAAAAGCTTATAAAAACATTGAGTACTTAATTAGAAAAACAGAGTTAGTACTAAAACAAGCATGATTATAAAGGAGGTGGACATAGTTATAAAAATACTTATATGGTTACATACTACATATTAAGTTGTGATAGTATTAATGGTTACCATGGTTACTTGCTACCAACCCATAAACCCCATACTTGTTCCACATATCAATTTCAAAGTGTACTGATTTAAAAAAAGTTCTTAGTATTTTTTCTTTTATTATCATTTTGTTACGCTGGTTTATTTGATTATTTCCAAATTTATTAACAACATTTATTTAACTTATATTTAAAGATAATAATTGCAGTTCGAATATACTTCCGATATAAAAGCTTTGTGATATTTTTAGTCTTAGTTTCACTTCATTAAAGTTAATTAGGTCTTCTACAACCAAATATTAAATGTGCCTCTAAATTTAAAAATTAAACAATAGCTAGCTTAACTTATGTTTTTTTTTACAATCAAACAATTCTAGTCCAGTTCAAAAACCATTTTAAGCTTTGTTTAGTTTACGGTAATTTTGATAACTCCATTTAAAACCTAGTTTTTTTTGTCTATCATACGTAATAGTCTCGTCTAAGTTGTACTTTTGGCAAAAGATTTAAAAAATATTAAGTATGAGTATTACATTTTAAGTATTATAGAATTTAAACTGTTTGGTTTAATAATGCCTCAAAGTTTCATATATGTTTCCATAACTAAAAAAGTTAACTAAATGTTATGTTTTGTTTCCCATCTTTTTTAAATGTTCTAAATATTTATACTTCTTCTGTTTATCACCAATATAAAACCCAATGGAGTTAGGCTAATATTTCTTAGCTTTTGTTTTTGAATGTCTGCGAGTTTTCCAAATGTAACCACTTCGTTGTAGCATTCATTGTAACAATGTTTTTTTTTTCTATTGTTATGGGGTCGTTTTCCATTCGATAAGTGTTGGCTTATAGTTTAACAAAGCCTGGAATTAGTTCAAAATTGTCTTTTACGAATGTTTTATTCATTTCTAATCAAAAAAATTAGATAATATAGTAAGTTAATGTTTCATTGATGTTACTGTAGAACTTTTTAAAGTTTATGCAAAAAATGTTTCTATGGTTTCTTTTGAACTTATTCTAATGTGTATTTGTGAGTTTAGCTTGTTATTATACTTTAAATTCCTTACTACATAAAATTTTACTTCGATAAATTTCGGTTTAAAAGTTGTTTCCGGATTAAAAAGTATGTTTTACTCATGATTTATTTTACCTTAACAAGACTAAAGTTTGATCCAGTTTTATATTTTTAATTAACATTCTTCTGTTGTTGATACAGTAAAATTATTACAAGGTTTATTTCAAATGAATGTACGGTTTCTTTTTAATTAATATATTTTGTGTATAAGTCTTGTTTGTTGTTATATTATGTTTTTTTGTTTCGTAATTTATTTCAACTTCTTGCCTAAGGTTAAGACTGAATATAACTGTATGCACCTATATCTAAAATTTATTTAATCTTATAGAGTCGTTAAAGGTAGGATAACTATTGATTTATAAGTGAATATAACTCTTGGGTTAACTAAAATATATGTTTCACTCTTAGCGACTTTAAAGTGTATCAGTTTTTATATATTTTTATGATTTCTTATGACTGTCAAGTTATTGAAAATTTTGTTCAACCTGAACTAATAGCGTTTGTTATTGAGAGTTGATGCTTTTTCGTACTTAATTTTACTAACCAGTCTAAAGCTAATAAAATACTAAACAGAGTTTTATTATTTGTTTTTACAGACAGGTTTAAACTAAAAGTTAAGCTTAATGTTTTATAGTATATATCCTTGGTGTTTTAATATGAATGGTCAATTTTTGTAGTAGACAACCTTGGTATTATTCTATAAGTAACACAAAAGTTTTACATTGTAATTTAGTTTATCAATATCTATTGTAATTAAATAGTTAAAGTATTTTATGGTGTTTAATACTGTCTCATAAATGCCAAATATCTTGTAGAAGGTTTGTTTTTAAAAGTCAGTTATAAGTTGTTTATGTCACTCTTTTAGTTTAATTACAATTAGACATACTAGGTATTATTTGTTTTACTTAAAATTTATAAGCAACCACATGGATGTATTTGACAATAAAACGTATAATAATACTTCAACAAATTATATTTCAACGATTCAAATCTCTATACTTTTAATTAATTAAATCAAATGCCGTTACGCCAACTAATTCTTATTTTGAGGTTGTTATCTTTAGTTATTTTTAACAAAAGTTTTAATATTTCAAATAATTATTTTTTTTAAAGTATAAGTTTAGAGTAGATTAAAATTGTGGAATTAGTTGTGAATTATGTCATATTCGTATTTAAACAAACCTTATTCTAACAATATTTAAACTAGATCCAATTTCGTACTTTAGTTGGTAGCTCATTATTTTAATTATATTTTGTAATTAAAATAATATATATTAATGTTAAAGTTATATATTAATAACTGTAAAATTAATTAAAAGTTCGTTTAAAAAATATTCTCTATTGTTTCTCTAAAAGAGTGAATAGCGTTTGTTTATAATTCTAAACGGGTATTACACTTTTATTATGTTGCTTCGTAAGTTAATTCTACTTCTAGCCCACTACATTCATTATTAGTACTTTGTTATCATCATCTTGTTATCATCTTCTACTTTTAGCCCACTACATTCATTATTAGTATTTTATTATCATCATATTGTTGTGTTGGTTTGTATAATTAGTTCAACTTTATTTCTCAAACAATACTTATTTTACTTTCAAGTAATGATCCTAGTCCAAATATACTTCATGTTTAAAATTTTTATGACTTATTCAGTCGAGTTTCATAATCTATATTATTTTTATTCGATATTCAACCGTTACACGTAACTTTTTTAACGCTAAGTCTGTATCTAAATATAAAAATAGGTAGCTTAACTTAAGTTTTTTTTTTTAAATTTAAGCCTTATTGTAAAATATCAATTTGTCCACCTTTTTTATCTTTTATCTTCCTTTGTTATATAAATTGCTTTGCTTTGTTATATAAATATGAAACATTCTTTTGTTAGTTATATCGTGTTAGTAGTTGTAGATATATTGCACATCAGGCTAGAATACTTTGTATTTCTTTTTTCAGTTGTTAAAACATTTTTTTAATCTTTTCTGTACCAGTCAATTATTTTATGTTCTTTAATTCCTACTTATTGTGTAATTTTCTTTCAAGTTTAATTTTAACAACATCTGAGCTTGTTTGGTTTTTCAATCTAATTTCTGTTTAAATATTGAAACAATTACTGTGATAAACCAGCAATTCATTTATTTACATACTAAAGTTTTTTAGTAGTTTAATTTTCAAGTAATTTCGTTAATTATGGTAAGCAAAATTCTTTTAAAGTACCAAAGTAGTATATAAACAATGTTGCAAAAAGACTTGAAAACCTGGAATTTGACAATTTGGGTTAAAAAACTCTTTGGAAACCTAGAATTTTGAACTAAAATCATTAAAAAACCTGTATAAATCTGAAGTTTATAAAAGAAATAACAATTTTTTTTTATGTTAAGTTTTGAAAACTCTATTAAATACGATTCATGTAGAAAAAGTTATATATCATTTTAAAGGAAACGGGTCACTTTTGCACGAGCGTCACTTTTGCACGAAGACACTTTTGCACAAGGGGACACTTTTGCACGAGGGTCACTTTTGCACAAAGGGTCACTTTTGCACGGCGACTCTTTTGCACGAGCGTCACTTTAACACGAGGGGACACTTTTGCACGGCGTCACTTTTGCACGCAGGGTCACTTTTGCACGAGGGGACTCTTTTGCACGGCGACACTTTTGCACGAGGGGACACTTTTGCACGGCGACACTTTTGCACGGAGGGTCACTTTTGCACGAGGGGACACTTTTGCACGGCGACTCTTTTGCACGGAGGGTCACTTTTGCACGAGGTGACAATTTTGCACGGCGTCACTTTTGCACGGCAACATTTAATTTTTTTTTTTTAACTTAAATAATATTCGTTTTCAACGCAAGTTGTTTTGAATATATAAAATGTGGTAATTTTTTAATGAAATTTTGATGTAAAGTTTTTATTTGAAGTTTTACTTGAACAATATAATAACGTACCACAATTATTGTTATTATTATTAAATTAATTTAAATAAACTAGTTGAATACACATTTTTAATTAAAAAAAAAAAATTGAATACATTTAATGAAAATAATCTGAATTTTGTTACTTTTTAAACAGAAAGATAAACTTAATTTAGTAAGGCTTTAAAACATGAATTTTGAGTATTATTTTTACTTATTTTCTCTCGATGTTATAATTAGCATTATATGGCTTTAAAAAAAAATTTTTTAATGTTTTTATTTCCAACAATTGTTAAGTTATAAAAAAGATTTACTTATTTTATGAAGTGTAAAGGTGTTTCAGATTTTACCTGATGTTTTTAATTTTTTTTTTAATGTAGCGTGAGAATAAAAAAGCAATAAAGTAGCGCATTTTTCATGATTTAAACTAAGATTATTTCATTACAATAATGTTGCATGATCATGATAAGCCAATTAGAGAGTAACATTTTGAAGTTTGAAATTATGTTCATCAAAAGTATCAAGAGATCCTTAGACCAGCATTCCATGATCATGAAATAAGCCAATGAGATCCTAACGTTAATGTCCTTAGAGCGTTAGGTTTATATTTTTATTGTTAGTCAATGCATTTAAATACTTGATGTTATTCGTTCTACATCAAAGCGTAAATAAATATAAGTTTGTGGTTAAAATTTTGCTTTTTATGTTAACCTATAAGTTTTATATCAAATTATGTTTTTATCTTTGTTATAATAAATAAATTATATGTGTTATTTTATTTTTTCTTTAAGTGTCTTCCAGTTTAAGTGGTCTAGGTTTTGATGCCTAGGTTCATCATATGAACAATAAACTTGTAACCGTATAGTAAAATATATAAAAAGGCATAGTTGTTGATTAATATTTTAAAATTCAAAATAAAGTAGAACAATTACTTACACTTAAATTGTTTTTTATCCTAGTTTCTAAATAAATTAACTTTTTTGTCCCTGATATGAATCTTTAAAAAAATACTTTATTTCATCTTTTCGTTAGTTTGTTTCTAACATTAAATTTTACTGTTTAAGATTTTAGATCTTTAATTTTTTGCCTTTAATATAGGTATATTATAAAATTTTAGTTTTTAGTTTCTTTTTATGTTACAAACTTGGTAATTGCTAAAAAAAATTAATCAGCCTGCATGCAAAATTGATTTTCCGTGCGAAAAAGTCATCGTGCCAAAATGTCGCTGTGCAAAAATTTCATCGTAAAAATGTAACGTTGTGCAACAATGCTGTCGTAAAAAATTGTCAATGTAAAAAAATGTCGCCTTGCAAAAGTGTCTCCTCGTGCAAAAGTGACGCCGTGCAAAATTGTCACCTCGTGCAAAAGTGACCCTCCGTGCAAAAGAGTCGCCGTGCAAAAGTGTCCCCTCGTGCAAAAGTGACTCTCCGTGCAAAAGTGTCGCCGTGCAAAAGTGTCCCCTCGTGCAAAAGTGACGCTTGTGCAAAAGAGTCGCTGTGAAAAAATGTCCCCTCGTGCAAAAGTGACGCCGTGCAAAAGTGTCCCCTCGTGCTAAAGTGACGCTCGTGCAAAAGAGTCGCTGTGCAAAAGTGTCCCCTCGTGCATAAGTGACCCTTTGTGCTAAAGTGACCCTCGTGCAAAAGTGTCCCCTCGAGCAAAAGTGACGCTCGTGCAAAAATGACGCTCGTGCAAAAGTGACACCCACCCCATTTTAAAAGATATACATTTAAATTTTCTTTATAGTACGTTGTTTTAATAGTTAAAAAAT